>NW_027072089.1:97477806-102277806 GCF_038088225.1 Cyrtonyx montezumae | reverse complement strand
AGCACCTCACCACTCCCTGCGGTGAAAAACTTTCCGCACACCTAATCCCAATCTCCCCTCCTTTCACCTTTGAAGAAGTAGCTACAGGTTAGCAACGTGGTGTATCCAATTAAAGCCTCGCTCTCATTAATGACACACAGTTTAGCGATGAGCAAGAAACCACCACCAGGCCTCAAGAACACTTCACCAACACATGGAGGGCACGGAAAACAGGCAGAGCTGCAGCTCTCCTTACCACAACACGTGGCTATTCCTCAGAAAACTGCCATCGCTCTGCACACCCTCCAAAATCATAAGAGCTACTAACAAACGGGAGAAAGGACCAACGAGCCCCAAACTAATCAGCATAGCACAGATGAACAGAGTAAATTCATGAAACGCGATACAAAAAGAGCCAACAACCGGCTCCTGTCGGACTGCTGAGCCACGCTGCCCACTCTCTAGGGTCGGGCAGCGTGGACTGTTATGTGCGCGTCTGTACGTGTGTTGGTTGGGGGGGGGGGGGGGGGGGGGGGGTGGTGAATATATCAGCTGACCGTGTCCCGTGACGGCCTCGGGTCTGACGGCGTCTGCGTGGAGGGGGCGGTGTCGCTGCCGGAGCTAAGATGGCGGCCTCCAGCGCTAGGCTCTGAGGGAGTTGAGAGGTGCAGCGGCTGCCGGGCGGGGGGCGAGGGCTCTGCTTAGTGCTCCCGCACCGTGATCGCTGGAAGCGCGGCGCTGGTGGGGGCAGTCCGGGCAGCGCGGGCTCCCCGACCAGGTAAATTCTAGCGGTGGGAGGGGGGGTTGAGGCAGCAGCAGCGGCGGCGTCCCCCCGCCTCCTTTCACGGCCCCGGGTGGAGCCGCCGGGCCGTGAGGCGCTGCCCGTGGGGTAGAGGTGCGCTCCCGGGCTGCGAGCGGAGCGGGGCCGCGCGGGAGGCTGCCCCGGCGCTGCCGCGGTGTGCTGAGGCGGACCGAGGCTTCCCCGTGTCGGTAGCCGGCCGGGCCGTGCGGCTCTGAAAATCTACTCTAACATGCTTTATTTTATTTTATTTTTTTTTTTTTTTGCGGGAGTTTTCTTAGCACGAGATCTGTTTGCTTCCTGCTTGCGTTCCGGGAGTTGAACCAAACGATTCCTGCACGATGCTGTGTGCCCTGGTAGCTGCACGGCGGGGCTGAGCTGTGAGCTGGGGAAACGTTTTCTTACTGCAACGGTTTGTTGGGATTGTTTTAGTTTCGTTTCCAGCCTTGCGCTCCCAAGCTGTGGGAGTGTTTGGGTTTGGAGTCTTTGTGTGGATGTGCTTCTTCGCTGCTCTGTAGATGCTTTTGAGTTTTAAGTCATCTGAAGTGTTTTCCTTTTTCCTCTTACACGTTTCCAGAAACTGGATCAACAGTAGTGAGTGTGAGAAAACAAATCTGGGTAGGTAGCTGCTTTGTATTAGTGCTGATGAAGTAATACAGTGTTTCAGAGAGTTCTCTGTTTTAGAACTGGAGCCATGATTTCAAACAACTTTTGCTTTTGTCTGATAAGCAGACTGCCTCCTTGGGCTATTTGCCTGCAGTGAGATTTGTACAGAAGGAGGGAGGCTGCTCAGGGGAGTGCTGGCTTCATCTTTGGATTGAGTTAGGAGGATGCTATGCAAGGTCTGCCATGACTTGGTTCAAAATAACAGCTCTGATGTTATGGATGTAAAAAACAATGCTCGGCTCTAGCCTGCGTTGTTGTAGAGATCTGTATCTCAGTTTTATTCCTCTCTGATGTAGTTGGCTAAGTGCCAGAACACTTAACCAGAAATTCCTTTCCATTATTACTGGAAACTCTTCTATTTGAAATGAATTTCTGAGTGGTTGGAGACTCAGAGCTGAGTATCTGTCCCCATGTTGCATAGACTTTCCAGGAACTTTACCTTGCATTTTAACCTTGTTGAAATGATTTAATATGCATTGCTTGCTCCTCTGGCTGTCATGTGGTTTTCATCATGGTTTCCAGAGGTTTAATTGTCTTGAGGAACTGAATCACTGCATTTCTCGTGCTGTGCTAAGGACCGGTCTTATAGGCCAATTCTATTTTTCAGATTGAGCCAGTGACTTTTCTTTTAACCTGCGTTTCAGATTCAATAAGTGAAGCCTACTGACTCAAAAAATAATAATAGCAATAAAAATATTTAGTATTCAGTCATTTCTTGATGTGTCGAATATTCTACTGTTTCACTTTTCAACATGATTGCAAAAAATCTGCTCTCATGCCAAAAGAAACTTGATTATGATTCGTTATTACTAGTACTTGACATAGGACTGTGTTCTGGAAAAGACATGACAAGGTGGCTAAACTGTGATTGAAAGGAACCCTCCTTATGTATTTATTTTTTTTATCCACGAATGAGAAAACGCTTTTGTTCTCATACCTGTTTGGCTAGTGGATCGCTTTGGTTCTCTGATTCAGCAGGAAGTTGATCTAGACAGAATAAAAAAGAGCATGCATGGAAGAGTCCGACATTGGTACTGTTATTCAATGTGTGAGTGGGAGCAGACAGGTGGTAGGTGAGCACTACTGTCACCTGGTAGCAGCGAGGCTGAAATTCTCAAGCTGTTTGCATCTGGGTTTAGCAAAGGCACTGGTGCTGATGTGGCTGAGGTAGCCTGCAGTGATTATCTGTTAAGGATCCGTGTGGGTTTCATCAAGTGAAACCTAGACAGCTAGAACTTTTCAATGCAGAAGAACTTTTAAAATAATGCTCTTAAAAGCTACAGTAGCTATGTAAATGACAGGAATTAGGCTCTGAAACTGTAAGCTGAAAGGTGTATATGTAGATCCACAGGTAAACAGAACCGTGTTCTTCACCGGTGCCTTGCTCTCACTTTTGTCCAATTGGTCACTGTTTTTTTTATCCTCTTAGCATGCGTTCTCAGGAAAGTCATGCTTCAGCTTTAAGTATAATCTTATCAATGCTTCTCCCCTCCCACCCTGACAGTGTAGTGGAACAATCTTGTCTGGGGCCCTGCACTCCTACCTTAGCATAGGTTAGACCTTCACTTAGGAGAGAGAAATATGTTTCCTAATAGCATGGGAAAAACATGGCCAGGGAAAAAGGCAGTTGAATCCTGTAATAAATTTTGAACCCACAGGCAAACTTCTGAATGCATGCTTAAGTATTCCTTAGCTTAAGTAATTACAGCTATGCCTATTGCTTTGATGCTTACAAGGTCATAGCTTCTTTCAAACTGTACAAGTATTAGTTTAAGACTGACTTATCTCTGTTTCCTGAAATAGGCTCTAGTTTCCCAGATGGTAATTTTGTCTGAAGGATGTGAAAGAATGGAGAATTGATAAGTGTATGCAAGTTAAATGTGGCCTGTGTAATGCACCTATTCAAGTAGCTTAAACTCGGAAGCAGAGGTGTCCTGGTAGCAGTCTGCTCCCTTTAATTTTAAGGGCTGCTGTTTGTGGTACATGTAAGATGTAGATACGGTTTCAGTGCTTCCCAAAAGTTGTCTCATTGCTATTTACAGTACTACAAGAAATAAAAAGAAGAGCACTGTTGAATTTCTGCCTTGTGGGAAAAGCTAATTAAACTATTCAGATATTGGGAGAGTACATTAGGTCATCTCTGAACATAATATGCAAGTCATGGACAGTACTTTGCCTGCAGGAACCTCAGGTTTGTTGTTTGTGGTTTTTGTTGTGTTTTCTTTCTTTCTTACTATATTCTACGTTCAGTGTGCTCTCTTGTTCAAACAGGTGAAACATGTTTTTTGAAGTACTATTTTCAGACTAATTGTTGCCTATAGAAATAGAACTGAACTGTTTATCTGTTACTAAACCGAGAGCTATGTGTATAGGTTATCTAAAATCTGTGCTACAGTATCTTCACAACAACCTCTGAAGTTGTAATTTTTTTATTAGTGGGTGCTTCAGGACACTAAAATAATCATGAAAATTGAGGCCTTGTTCTCTTAGCTGCTGTTAAAAGTGAAATGCAGCATTTAACTTTAGAAAGATGACTGACTTAGCACGGAAGTGGACTTACCTTAGATGGCAGGAGAAAAAGGTGAAGGTAATAAGAAGAATGTTGTCTTCTTTTGGTGAATTAATATTTATATGACTAAGTAGGCCACTGCATCTTACACTGGCACTATGGCTAAGCATGTGATTATTAATAAACTTGCTGTGGTTTTACTATCTCAAGTACTGAAGTTACGATATCCTAGTAAAAGGAGGGTAGTGTTTTAGTTTCTCATTTCTAAAATGTCATTGACTTGAATTATTTATTCATCTTGCCCTCTCTGTGGAACTATAGGCAACTAGAAAATCACCTCCGAACTTCAGTGCAGCAGCTCAGAACACTAGGCTGTTGTTAGCCTTGTTGTCTGTTAAACAGCAGGGGAATGTGTACAGGAATTAATTATCACTAATTCTTGGCATATTATGCCTTTTCTGCTAGTCTCCTCAGTGGGGGAGATGGTTGCAATTACTCTGCAGAAGCGCAGTCATGAGTAAAGCATTGAAACTCAGTGATTTTACTAGTTTTAGTCTAAGGAAAAAAAAAAAGTCAAATGGATTTGCCACTTTCACTGTGCTTACAAGACTTGATGTATTGTTATCCTGAATCTAGTTTGATGCTGCTGTCAAAATTGGTGGAAGGAACTCGTGTTTCTCAGAGCTGTATCAAAGCTAGATGTTTGCAAGTGTGAGGACACCTTGCTTTACTCTAAAGCAGGTGGTGGTCAGGTCTGGGAAATATAAGAGTTGGTTTGAGTAGTCTGCTGCTGACAAAACTGAGGAGTTTTCCAGTAAATCAAACTTGCAATCCATACTTAGTGGAGGTAGTCTTGCTTTAAGGTTATATTCATGTTAGTCAGTGTTGAGAAAGCTAATATAAAAAGGAGAGGTATGAAGATTGACAGGCGCTTCATTCTGTAAGCAACTTCAAAAATTATCTCATCTGAAGTTTGTCACTGTGTATCAAACTCTGTAGTTTGGACAAACTCACTGTATTAGTTTGATGTTTTTTTCATGGAAATAATACATCATAGTTTTCTAGTTCACCCTGTTTTAAGAACTTCAGGAATAATCACAGAATCATAGAATCATAGGGGTTGGAAGAGACCTCAAGAGATTATCAAGTCCAACCCCCCTGCCAAAGCAGGTTCCTTGCACCAGGTGATGCTGTTCAATATCTAAACACCTCCAGAAACTTTGCTTCCAAAAGTGAAATTTAGAGAGTTTAGCTTGCAACAAGTCAGTGGAGTTATTAGATCTGGAAAATTTGAAGGTTTGAAGGTTGAGTCACTGAAATATTTACATACTACTATATATATAATAATAATAGTATATAATAATAATAATAATAATATATATATATATATATATTTTTTTTTTCCTTGGTGGTAGTGACTGTGGTGACTTCACCTGAGGGAAGGCATTCTCAGATTAACTTCAGTCAGGCTATTTGTTCTTCTCGCGACTATTTAACTGCTTCCAACTTGGCTCAGAAAGAGAGTGTTGTTGTAAGTTATAGGGAGTAGAAATAAGCAGTGACCGAATATTGCAGGCCACCCACCTCAGAATGAGGAAATTCTCCACTGTTGATGAAGCAGAATTATCCGAATGCAGAAAGGCAACCAAATTGTAGCATTGTGCTGTGCCTAGGACTGAGTTACTTTAACATTGCTCCGGGCAAGCAATGAATATGAATTCTTGCAGTTGTTCTGTGTGTTACAAGATTGCTGTTACACTAGTACCAGTCAAGTAATAAGAACAGGGAATCATGTTCTTACATGTTAAAAGAAATACTTAATGCTATAGCAGTAAACTGAGGTAAGGATTTCAATCTTGAGTGCCTTGCATGGTTACAAAAGCAAAGCGAAGTAAAATGGAAGGCTGACTTCCCAAGTACTCAGGATGCAGTTGTGATTGTAAAAGCTGGTGTTTGGTGTTCAGAAGTGTTCCTTGGAACTTAAAGGCTCTGAAAGTAAAGATGCAATTAAGCAGTTGTCATCAAGTTTCACTAAATGCCTGTGTGTGATTGGGGAGTAGATATTCGTGTTTGAAATAAGTATGTCAGGATTGGGACAGCAGTGGGACTGTTTCAACTTTTACAGCACAGAAAAGGGTATACAGTCAGCTCTTTGAGCACACTGCTTGGCAACTTGGTTTCCCAGTTTCAAATTGCATTTTAAACTGGAAAAGGAACTGTTTAGTTTTTCCAGATTTCTTTTTGCTGTTCATTTAAAAATAGTAACACAAGTACCCTATGTCTGTAACTAAGCTACTGGACTCACTGCGATTGTACAGAATTGCCAGGAGTCTAGTGTTCTGGAAATGATTTAAAGTTTGCTTGAATCTGAAACTGCAGCAGTGTGATTGTGCTAACCTGGTAAATGGGGAACAAGTTACTGTGCCCTCGTGCTGATGAGGACTAACTGGTATAATGAAACAGGGAAAAAAATATTCATGTTCAACTCATCAAGCACTTAAAGATAGCATGGATGTTTATGTTTAGCAAACAGTGCACTGGTTATGTGGAATTGACAGAGCAATGAATCGAATGTCTTAAAGCATATTAATGGCTGCTGAAGTTCAGCTGTAAATGAAAATAATGAATATAAACAGGATGTTTCTCTTATTCCTAGGTACTGGCACAAAATGAATATAATTAGAGAAAACAGAGATCTTGCTTGTTTCTACACAACAAAACATTCGTGGAGGGGAAAGTAAGTAGTTTAAAATGTTGTGGTTTTTTGATGCTGTGTGCAATATTTCTTCTTTCCATAACTGGATGTGTCTAGATCCTGTATTCTCAGGTGAAAACTGAACTAAAGGCTCCTTCTGTACTGTCTCTGAACTGACTCAATTCACTAGAATTGAGTTGTACACGTCGTGTTTCAGCCAACCTTTGTACGCATTTCCACGCTTGGGTGTAATACTTAACATGCTGTGTAACAGATTATCTGTTAAACTAGTTAAACTACTGAGATTATTTCTAGCAACAGACGTCCTCAAATACACAATTATCCCTAAAGGATTTAAAAAAAAAAAAAAAGATTAGATTAGATTTAAAAAGAAAAACCTCTTAGATTAAAAAAAAAAATGTATCTCTAGCAGTGGTTCTGCCTTCCCTGTTAAGGGACTTCTAAATAAAATTATACTTTTAAGTTCTCATATCTGGTATCTCTTATAGTCAGCTGTTAAACTTTTTGAAGTTGCACAGGGATTTCTTCGATAATATTGCCCACTGACCTTCTCACATACCTTCTCACGTAGCTCTGTGAAATGTTGGCAGTTTTGCTTGCTACCTAAATATCGACAGAGTAGAGAGGGTACATTGTCGGCACCTCAGGAGAATAAGTTCTGTTTTTTTCTGATTATAAAGCTGAACAATGAAGTCTGAATCTGCTTGGACAGTAAGTGGAAACTGGCTTATTTTGAACGGTGGTTTAAGTCAGCAGGTGACTGAGTCCCACCCAGCCATTTGCTCACTCCCCCCAGTGGAGCTGGGGAGAGCATTGAAAAAATTAAGTGAAAGAACTCTTCAGTTGAGATTAAGACAATTGAATAAGAAAGGGGAAGGGAAAATAAAAGTAGGGACGTACAGTTCAATTGCCTAACCACCAGCTGACCAATGCCTAACTGGTCCCCAAGCACTCACAGCCACCTGCCAGCTCCCCCAGTTTTATTTTTGAGCATGACACCACCTGGTATGGAATATGCCTTTGACCAGATTGGTTCAGCTGTCCTGGCTTGTGTTCCCTCACAGCAACTTTTGCATCCCCACACCTGCTGACAGGGCAGCATGAGAAACAGAGCAGTCCTTGATGCAATGTGAGCATTGTTCAGCTATCAATGTTAGTTTGGTCCTAAATCCAAAACACAGCACTACACTAGCTGCAATGAGGAAAATTAACTATTGCAGGCAAAATCAGCCTTTTTTCTAATTATACCACTTCCTGAATTCTCTCTATTAAACATGGGGTGTTGTGTGGTGGAAGATGTGATTGCTGTGTGGCAGATGCAGATCTTTCTCAGTTGTGCTTTGAAGAATCATGAGACTGCTTCATTATCCAACTGGAGAGTTTCCTGTCCTCTCATCATCAAAAACTATCCTCTAGTTAGTTCAGAGTTCAGTGAAATGAGCAGCTATCTCTAAGGGTGAAAGCTTTCTTCTATCAGGATAGATTCTTGACAGTGATTTGAAATATCACCATTGTAATAAGATAAATATTTGTGTAATTCAAATCTTACTTGAATTAAGGTCCACATGTCTGGATTTCTGTGAGCATGAAGGACTAAGCTGTCTCCATTAGTTACAACAAAGTATTATGTTGAGATTGAACACTAGAATTAATTTCTCTCTTAATCTTTCTCACAGTGGAAAATATCTGATCTTCCCCTGAAGTTCCTGTGCATATCTGCAAATTTAGTATGCATATGAATTGAGCCATTTGGTGGAAGTAAAATACACAGTGCTCAAATTACATCTCTTGCCTAGTATCTTCTGTCGAAGTGCCTGCTCCTTCATGTTGCAAGGTTTTGAAGTCACAGTAGCATGATCTTGAACTTTGGTATTGTTCTTATAAATGATCAACTTTTATAGAACCTCAAACTAAATCTAAAGCAGAAATATGTTGAAAGCTCACTGGTCATTTTTTGTGCAATAAAATGGCTAGGATTATTTAGTGGGTAGTTGCTGCTTGTTATGTTGCAGCAGAAGCTTGTATTTGTATACTTAAATGCACTCAATATTTGCAGGCATGAATTACTACTCAACATTAAGTCCTGAAGCTCGCACAATTTTAACATACAGCTGCATATAACTAGTTTCTGAAAAGTATTTTACTGCTTTTTGTGCATCACAAGTGTCACCTGTTGATAATATGGGGGAAAAAAACACAACAAAAACCCAATAACTTAATGAATAATATTAAATGGGCCTCAGTCACTGAGTATTCATATGATTTGGCATTCTGTATGTGAGCTGCATTATATTGTTTTCAAGCAGTGCAGGTAATGATGCTTGAGTTGGCCTGAGGTTCTGCAAATAGAACATTGTTTTATATAATTTCTGTGTTGGACTGCTTCTAAGAAGCTAGCTAATAGGCAGTAGGCTCTAATAGAAAGGACACTTGCTTCAAATTCTTGTTCTTAAAGCAGCCTGGCATTAGATTATAAATACTGTTCTGCATGTTTAAAGGGGAAGATCTGTTCAAGAGTGAGTTTAGGTTTTAAGAACTGACTTCCAAGTTGTCTCTGATGCAACAAGGGTTGAGTCTTCTGAATGTGCGTAGGGAGAGAAAAGGAAGGAAATGATAAGTGAGCAAATCTGCTTTTCTGTCCTATGTCCTTTGTAACGTCAGAAGTGCTGGATAACAAATACGCTTCCTGGATCTTGAAATACGAGGGTGAAGCTGGGGGGGAGGGGAGGGGAAAAAGCTATGGTGTCTGGAAGCTGCTCTACAACTGTGTGATCATTGAAAATCCTTTTGCCACAAAACAACATGAAGTTCTTCAGCATATTAAATGAGCAAATAAATTGTTAAATAGTGTCTTATTGCTTGTGATAAATTCTGAAGAACAGCATGAAGGAGCTTCATTTGCAAACCGTAAGAGTACTTACCTAGATGGTGCAATGAGAGGAGAAGAAACAGTTCAAAAGATTTGCTTTGTATTCCAAGAGCTGGAGCTTTCATTGACAGACTGAATATGGTAGAATTATTAGCAGCCACAGTATCTTCAAATGTAGGAACTTCAGATGTTTGTTGCTGCTTCTCTTTACCTGCTCCTTAAATGATATAGTAACAGCTTAAATAAGGAAAATTAAACTGCTTGGAAAAATAAGTGGACTTTTCTAATAAGTCCAGTATCTTTAAAGACACAATTCATTACCACAGGTTTTCTAAGCTTTGAAAGAAAAATAAGCACTTACTTGAATTGCTAGATAAACTCCTTTGGGCCAGTAATGGTTTGAAGTCGCACTGGTTTATTTAAAATGAAATTGCTGTGAATGGTAGGGGATGAGGTTTGGGAGGCTGACTGTAATAGAAATCCTTAGTTTGATTTTATGCACAAATGATGGCTTATGGTACAGACTTAACAAGTGTGACAGAAGAAAGGATTGTAACACAAGAATACAGGGAAAGTGGGAAGAAGGGATTTATTTATCCTTAATGTAGTGTATGGTATGGCAAATCCATACTAGTTTGCTGTTCTGTTGATCTTACCTGTTTTTGCTAAACCTCAGTTACCTGAAACTTAAATTGCTTCACTGAACTTTAACAAGGACAACCAGATGAAGTATTTTTTTTCAGGCTCAGAAAAAGGTATTGATGTTCAGGTCCTGTTTCTTTTTGTCAAGAGAACAGTTGATTTAACTGGCTTCTGGTTCAGGTTTGGCTTGACTTTCTGGATAGGGCTAATTCCAGGCAGAATTACTCTAGAACAAGAAATGTATACAAATGTAAGGCGTTAGTAATAATCATGTTTCAAATTCTGGTTACTTACACTGAAAAACTATTTTAAGAAATTTTAAGTAGTCTCTGTAGATAGTGTTGTTTCAGGATATGCTGTGCAGATCATGTCTAAGAAATGAAACCATTGTAGAGCTTCACTTTCATCCTTACGCATTGAAACTGGTTGGTTTTAGCTGGTGCTTCTTGTTTCTGATGTGCCTAAAATACAGTCAGTGACCTTGCTACAGTTGTTTTTTTATGCACTGTGGCAGTCAATATTGAGTGTACCTGTGAAATCAGCGTAAAATGACTAGCTGCATGTTGAACTTACAGCTGCAGTGGTCTGAGTTTTTCTGTGTATAATAGTTTTCCAAAGTGAAGAAAACTAGGTTTGACCATAGTAGCTCTTAGACTTGTTAACAGTCTTGTGAGCAGGTATGGAAATGGATTATCTTGTATTACAAGTTCAGTGTGACACGGTTTCTCACAGAAGCTTTCAGAGGGCTGACACCCCATGCCTGTCAGTGTTCAAGAGGTATTTGGGCATTGCCCTCAGTAACATACTTTAACTTCTGGTTAACCCTGAGGAGGTCACGTAGTTGAATCTTTGGAGGTTGGATCTTCCAATAGAGCTGGCTGTTTTTTTTCTAGTGTATTCTGAACTGCGTTGGTAGCACTTTCCACTGCAGGCTTCAAGAGTCTTTGGTCCTGACTTTTCTGATAATGTAGAAGATATGAATAAGGAAATATCTTTAATAGCTATTAACTTGTATATCCTCTTTATGATTATGTAGGACAAAGGAGCTTAGCAAGTTATACGGTTAAACTGAACTTAACAAAGGGAATTCCTTATCCATTTCCTAACAATAGCTTGTATACAGCATCTTAATGTAATGTTTGCAGTTCAACAGGACTTGTATTTGATTTCTGGAAGAACTAACATAAGCCTCTCTTCTTTTAGGTATAAGAGAGTCTTTTCAGTTGGAACTCATGCCATCACCACATACAATCCAAACACTCTAGAAGTTACAAATCAGGTAACTGTCCCTTTTGAACATGGCTGCTCAGAATTGCCCTCTAACTTCTGTATAGCATCCAGTGTGAATAGTGACATTCTGTCTTCAGAAGCTACAGTGTCTCGTGGGATCTGAGTAGAAGCATAAGAGAGCTGCAGCAAAAACAGAAAACTGGTGTTGCATTCACTAGCTCTAAAATATCTAGTGGTTTTTGTACTGTTAGACAATTTGTCTTTATTAGCCAAGAAATGATAATTTCCTTTTGGATGTGCTGTTATAAATGAACTGGGGTAAGTTTTATTACTGTAAAGCTATGTCCCTGAAGGGAGTCAGGGTGTTTACTTACTTTGCCAAGTATCAAATAGAACAGTTAGGCTAAAGATGTCAACTAGCATGCCAGCTATTGTCTCATTACAGCAACTCACTTGGTAATTACAGGTATTAAGGGGTTCTAAGTGGAAATGTAGTTTTAAAATTAGTAATTTTAACCTAATTACTTTCAATTGTCTAGTGGCCTTATGGAGACATCTGCGGTATTTCTCCTGTTGGAAAAGGACAAGGAACAGAGTTTAGCCTAACTTTTCGCAAAGGGAGTGGAAAGAAGTCTGAAACTCTGAAGTTTTCCACAGAGCACAGGACAGAACTCCTTACTGAGGCACTGGTAAGTTGTTTTTGTCTTCAAACAAGCAGTAATTACTTGATTATTGTTACAGTTTGTGGTAGTTCACTGTCTTCTTTCCTTATGTAAATAGTTGAGAAGCCAGTTGTCTTTTCAGCTGTCGTGTTGATGTTTCCAATCTAGTGCCTGTTGTGGCAAGTAGTGTAGCACAGGTAGCAAGTAAAGCTACAAATACTGCATGTGTTAAACTGCACTGAAGTGGTGAGTCTTCAATAAGGCTTAGTTAAAATTACTTCAAGTGTGCCAGTTTATTTAGACTTCCTGGATGGATCGGCCAAAACATTTGCTTTCATTCATGGCTAATTTATTTATTATTTAAAACAGAGATTCAGGACAGACTTCTCAGAAGGAAAAATCACAGGACGGGTAAGTGTCTTGGGTGTCTGGCTCACATGTTTTTTTAAACGATTCAGAGATTTCTGTAGTGTTCTTAGAGTTTGTGCTGTTTATTCTATTTTAAATAGTTCTTGTCAAGTTGGATCTGAAGTCCTGCTTTGAGAAAATTCTTGCTCAAGAGCAATGAGAATCCCTTGAATGGCAGAATATTGAGTTCTCTTCCCTTGGCCTTAGCCTTACAGTGAATGTCATTTCTGAAGTAAAGTGCTTTGCCCCATGGATTTGAAGGAAAAAGAAAAGAAATATAAGCTTTTAATTCATTTCTCAATGTGTACTATTTCCATGGTCTTCTGCATAACATCCTAAATGCTTGATCTGCGAATGTTGCTTTATGGGAGGGTTTGTTTGGGTGAGATTAAGGACAAGATTGCAATTTAATGAATCTCAGTAATATAGTAATAAGCAAGGCAGTATACAGAGCTGGATCTTGTGCTTCATTTTGTCTTCTGATCACAAAAGATATGACTTCAAGTAAATTAAAGTGTTGCACAGACTATATCTGCTGTGATGACTATAGTAACATTGATCAAATATGGGAGTTTCCTCTGTCTTACTACAATTTCCAAATAACTATAACTTGCATTTGCTTCATTTAGTCTGTATTTGCAATGGAATATGGCTGCAGGAGATGAAAATCTTTCTCTGTAGTGATGAGTTTCCCTTCAGCTAGCCTTTATTGGCTGGGCAGCATCTTGTGTGATGGGTAATTTCTTACCTATCCACAGATGCACGTAGTCTGTCACTGTACTGCTTTCTGCATTAAGAAAAACATACTTGTTAGGATTGCTGCTGTTCTCCCTTCAAAACGTGTTACTTAAGCTTTGACTATTGTGATTTCCTTACCAGTAGGTAGCTACTTTCCCTTAATTCAGTGTTATCGTTATAGATAAGAGCACTGAGGGAAGTTATATAATTTTTTTGAACTTTACTCCCACACTGCTTACTAGATTGAAAAATTATTACTGTGTAGTAAGAGCGTGTTTGTAGAAATGTCTAAAAGTAGCTCTCACTGCAGAGATACAACTGTTATAAACATCACTGGAGTGATACAAGGAAACCTGTGATTCTGGAAGTGACTCCTGGAGGCATTGACCAAATCGATCCTGCAACAAATAAAGTCCTGTGCTCCTATGACTACAGAAACATTGAAGGCTTTGTTGATATTGCTGGCTATCAAGGAGGCTTCTGTATCCTCTATGGAGGATTTAGTAGATTGGTAAGTACTGAAACAAAATGTCTCGGTATTGCATTAGGATGTTTGTCTGCATGCTCAGTAATGAAGTAATTTGAACAAAATATGCGCACCTGTAGCGTACAGCTGTGGATCCTCGTGGCTTGCAGACAGGTTTTAAACAGTCTTTACCCTGGTAATGAGAAATCAATTAAAACATTTGAAAACAGCGTGTGGGGTTTTTGGTAATTGCATGTAAAAACTATGAAGTGTAAAGTAATACTAGTATATGGGTAGTGAACGTAAATGCTCTGTGTGCATGGGATTTGCTGGCAGTTCACAAAGCTGCAGAAGTAGCAGGCAGCACTACTAATCTAGGATTAAATTGGTCAATAGTGATGCTGGTTTTTTAGGTCTTGATCTGTTTGGTATCCAGGAACTTTGCTTGGGAAATGCTTGCTGCAGTGTAATATTGATATAGAATTGTTAAAAATATTTGAGTATTATGTTTTTAGCAGTTTAAATTGACCTCCAGAAATTTGTGATTGCTAACTTAAATACAACTGCTTCGGTCACTACAATGTATGAACATATTTTCTAGATAATGGCTTCCCTTGTTCTTGTACTGTAGCAGGCTTTTCTCTGGCATTAAACTAGGAATATGACATCCTCTAGAGCCACTGTAGCCTTACCTAGCAAGGTTGGGTAGTGGCCCTACAGATAGCTCACAAGGCTGCCACACTGTGGTTCCCTCTGGCTCCTCGCTTTGCCAGCCTGTTGCCAAGGGTGGACAAGCAGGTCAAGTAGACGTTTACTTCAGTGGCACGCTAATATGTGGGAGGACATCATTTAGGAATGTATATTTTATATGTATGATAGTCTTTAGGAATATTTAACTTCTTCTTGAGAGGGAAGTTTAAACCTAGTCACTGATGTCTCCTGCAATAAATTCCTTGTTTCTCTGTATGCTTAAAAGCAACGTTAGTTTGCTCAGCTGCTGAGATTTTCCACTGTTGGGCACATATATAGTGAAGGATTACTTCCAGAACTGTGATTTCTTGTGATGAGCCACATATTTCACCTGTTTTTTTTTGTTGTTGTTTTGGTGTTTTTTTTGTCTAAACCTGCAGCACCTGTTTGCATCTGAGCAAAGGGAGGAAATTATCAAAAGTGCAATAGAGCATGCTGGCAACTTCATAGGCATCTCTCTGCGAATAAGGAAAGAATCCTTAGAATTTGAGCAATACTTGAATCTTCGCTTTGGAAAATACAGCAATGATGAATCTATAACATCTTTAGCAGAGTTTGTCGTCCAGAAGATAACATCTAGACACTTGGTAAGGGCGTTACACTTAATTAACTTGGTTCCTCTAGAGTGCTGTGAATTCTGTCCTAATGTACCCTTTTTCTTAAGGAACCTGTGAAGAGAGTACTAGCTCTTACAGAAGCTTGCTTAGTTGAACGGGATCCAGCTACCTATAACATCGTGACTTTGAAACCTTTGGGTGAGGTAGGAGTGAACCTTTTTTAGTTACACTTTTTCAAATTGAAACTCTAACAGTATAGCTTTGATAATGTGTAGACAGTGTGTATGGAGTAGAAAAATAACATGACTTTATGAATATGATTCTTATTTCTAGGTATTTGCAATAGTATGTGACTGTGAAAATCCCCAGCTGTTTACCATTGAATTTATCAAAGGGCAAATTCGGAAATACTCTTCAACAGAAAGGTAACTGGAGTTCCTGTGGGTTATGAGTTCCAATGGCAGTTGTCACTGTCGTGTTATGGAGCCTCCATGAACAATGCCCCTTGAAGGTGTTAACTCAAAGCGTTGTTATTCTAGTGATGTACCACTTATAAGCCAGGATTTGTTATAGGATCCTAAATCTCACCCCTTTATGTTCATCTGAACTTCAAGGAAATCTGCCCAAAGTTTTCAAATGATTGTGTAAGGATGTTCAACAATTCAAAAAGGAAAACAAAGTTGTTTCTTGTAAACAGTACTGTTCTGTGTTTGTTGTTCTAGGTTAGGCTATGAAGTGAAAAGAAAGCACTATTGAAGTAGAGTGGTAATATGAGAACTGTGAAGAAGACAGCTCAAAGGCTCAATATTATCTTAGTTGTTTCTGTTTGAAATATTAGAGTATTAGTCCAGAGTGTGGTTGCAGTTGTTGTAATGAAGTCTAATCCTGCTAAGTGAGGTTTTGTGGGAAGGACAAGGAAGAGTCAACTTCCAACACATGTAACGCATTCAAAGACAGTCTAGAGTTGATTCCTTTAGTGGAAGGCAGCAGCTGTCTATAATTGATGTAAGACAATTCTTTTCTTACAGTGGAGAGAGAAACATATACCAGAAAGCTAGGCTTCTTCAGGTGGTATAGGTGTTAGCATTGCTATTGGTTGAGATTCCATGTACTGCTGCCATTCATTTTGTTCTTGATTTCTATTTTGACCATCTGTCTTCTTTTGGGACCTCTTCTCTGGTCTAACTTTTCCTGGCTTGTCTTTTTCCCAACCCAGAGATTCTCTCCTTGCTAGTTTGCTGGATGGAGTGAGAGCTTCTGGTAATAGGGACGTCTGTGTGAAAATGACCTCCACACAAAAAGGGCAGCGCTGGGGATTACTCAGTATGCCTGTAGATGAAGAAGTAGAGAGCCTTCATCTGCGGTTTTTGGCTGCTCCCCCAAGTAAGCTGAAGCTTATGACATGGTTTTACAATGTTTTAACCATCCAGGTGCTTAAGTAGGTGCTGCATACTTAATTTTTTGTCTTCTTACAGATGGTAACTTCGCAGATGCTGTATTCAGATTCAATGCTAACATTTCCTACAGTGGAGTACTACATGCAGTTACACAGGATGTAAGAATAAATCTTCTGCCCTTCCTCTTAAGATGCTGTTAATGCATAAATATATTAATAATTTCTGCTTCTTAACCAGGGTCTGTTCTCAGAAAACAAGGAGAAACTCATTAATAATGCCATAACAGCACTGCTCTCACAAGAAGGAGATATTGCAGCATCTAATGCAGAGCTTGAAAGCCAATTCCAAGCAGTAAGAAGACTAGTGGCTTCAAAAGCAGGCTTCCTTGCCTTTACTCAGCTTCCAAAGTAAGTGAGAAGTCTTAAGCTTGGCAGCAGTGAAGTGTTGTTTTTTTTTTTTGTTTGGTTGTTTTTTTTAACCTTTTTATATTTCATCTTAAAAGCTGACCATTTGACTCAGACTCCTTCTGAAAGAATGAAAAGTTGTGCACGCCATCATTCCCAGTTAGCTTGATGTTGCCATTCTTATTTAAGAGTACCAAGTGATCACTAGTTTGTAAAGCTGGTATTTCTTTCCTAAATATTCTCCCTTAAAGGTCAAATACCATTCACTGATTTTTCCTAGTCAAAATACTTCTAAAATGCACCTTCATCTGTCCTTGAAGTAGATAATTTAAGCATGAAGGAACTATGTTGATGTCATTACTATCTTCAGTTCAGTAAGAGATTTTCTTTTAAGCTGAGCTGTACTCCTGCAGTAACAAGTACAGGCTTCTTGGGGTTTGTCTTAGTTGGCTAGTGTAAGGAAACTGCTTAATGTTCTTTGTAAAATGAAATTTTTCACGTAATTTAGTTGCTGCATTAATCTGAAATCAAATGTTTTGAAGAGTAACATACATAGTCTGAGACCTTTAGAAAATTCAGTGGTTTTTTATTTCTTTTTGTGTGAAGTGTCTTGTACTAATACTATTCTATAACTATACAGTTATGCCTGATGTTTGAGGATGTGCTGCATACTGTTAACAGAGCAGTCCAATGTTAATGTGTTCCTAACAAGGAATATGAAATTTCAGTTAATCATCAGGGTTCTGGTTTGCCAAATGCAGAGTGAGCAGGCTGCTTTTGGACTGTGACTAGACCTAGAAGTAATCCTTTCTCATCTTGGTGGTTGTGTTTTTTATTTCCCCTCTTCCAAAAGGTTTAGAGAGCGTTTAGGAATGAAGGTTGTGAAGGCCCTCAAAAGGAACAATGATGGAGTAACCCATGCCTCTATTGACATGCTTTGTGCTCTAATGTGTGTAAGTATTAAGTTGTAATATCTTTCACTTCATAATATGTGAATCTCAAACTAAAAGAGGTAGAAACAGAGACTGTACTTTGGTAACGTGCTCAGACATGAAGTAACTAGGGGTAATGTTTTCTCAGTAGCCTTGAACCTGCAGTAGTGTGTGCGTGTGGCTTTTGCACTACACCTGTTAATTATTCAGGTTAAAATTTTGATGTTTTGTGAATCTTTTTTTATAGCCCATGCATGATGACTATGACTTGAGGCAGGAACAGCTGAACAAAGCTTCCCTTCTCTTTTCAAAGAAATTTCTAGAAAATCTGCTAGAGAAATTTAATTCCCATGTGGTAAGTCGGATTTCAAAATGGATAGCTTCAAGTGTTTCCTAATTGCTGTGAAAACAGTCATACTTGGCTATATCTTTCAATGTCTTAGTACGTGGAATTAAATGCAGAAAACATAGAATGGGTTTCAGTGATACACTTGGTTTGGATCAGGGCAGGATCAGCTGTCTATGCTGAAGAACTTGGGGAATGTCATATAAAGAAATGTTTGCATGTTTAATGTGGAAGGCAGGGTGCTCCATTTAACTGAGATGGTAGTTAGGGACTTAAAGCTTAGAAAAATTAATTTGCAATACACTGATATATGGTGAATGTTCTAGGAGCCAATACTTTGTCATTACTCTGAGTAATGTGGCAGTGTTTTTCTGTTAATTCCAGGATCATGGGACAGGTGCTCTAGTAATTAGTTCACTTCTGGACTTCCTGACGTTTGCCCTATGTGCTCCATATAGTGAGACTACTGAAGGGCAGCAGTTCGACATGTTGTTGGAAATGGTGGCAACTAATGGAAGAACACTATTTAAGCTCTTTCAGGTGAGACTTGGCAATTATTATTCTGCTGATTGAAATAAGAATGACTTCAATCCTGCTACTGCTTAAAATACAGACTTCTATCTCAACTTCTTAGAGGAAACCCTAGCATTAACTGCTTATAATGCCAAGTACATATTATCAGACGTGTTTATTAGTAAATATGATTTTTTCTTGCTCTACTGTTGTTAATTATGAATTTTAATTTCAGTAGAACAAGAAATTATTCGTTAAATATGATTGGAGGAAGCTCTTCTGAAAGACAAGTCTTGTCTACTGCTCATCTGGTTAATGTGCTTAAATTTTATCCAACTTAAATTTTTTGGCCTGTTGCTTTAGCTTCAGATGGCTGCTTTTGGCTTGAAGAAGTTATTCTATAGTGAATGATATGCTAAATCAAAGGTGTGTTTTTGGAAACACCTTAAAATATAAGTTTGATATTAAGCTATATCTTCTTTTCTTGGAAGATCCTGTCAGTTTTGTTTCCCTGAGAGTAACTTCTTCAATGAAGTCCATCTGATGGCTGCATGGCAGAATCTTGTTTGAAGGTGTAGGATTGGAACTCTGGGGCTGACTTCATGAAACTTCATGAAACTTAAGATAAATTTTTGCCCAGAGCTGGAGTTCAAGTATCTGTGTTAAGGAGACTGAATCATACAGATCATCTAATCTTCAAATTTTGCACTAACAGTTTTGTCAACTTTGTTGCAGCACCCTTCAATGGCAATTGTGAAAGGAGCAGGTTTGGTGATGAAGGCAATAATAGAGGTGAGATTTCAACAGTGTTACTTGAGATAGCATACTAAATATGCACTGCCTATTTTGGAAGTACAATCTCAATATTGTCTCAACTATAGCTGATGCTTATGTAGCTTCTGTATTCTTTGAGGGGGAGATTAAAGAGCAGAGCACTACCTTAATTCTGGGTGTTTTGATATAGCAACTTGATTTATTTTGCACTTGAGATTTTAGAAGGCATGCAAGTTGGGACACTAGGTAGTGCCTTGCATGTTTTCATACTGCAGTCAAGGTTTGGCTGTTAATATTGTATGTAGCTCAGTCACATACCTCAGAACCACTAGACTTGTCCTGCATGTTAAAAGGGTCTCTTAAGGAGAAGCCATTTTTAGGGATTTTTTTTAATAAATGGACAGATGGAATGGGAGACTGGAATTTGCAGGCTGTAGTGTTCCAGAGAAAGTTACGTCAGCCTCTGTTTTTTTTGTTCTTGCTTTAACGAAGGATTTGACTTGGATAGCTTCCATACCAGAGCTGTATCATGATGCATGGGCCAAGTCCATACTTCTGGAGGGGTGCTCATGAATGTTGTATTGTGACCTTGCTAACTGACCCTCGACACTCAGACCTTAAGTTAGAGCCTCATTGTGTCACAACAGCTTACGCATCTGAATTGCATCTAGTAGTTTCTTGAAGTGAATGAACACTTGAAATAGAGATGTTATAAATCTGCAAATTTCCACTGATGCACTAGTTAGCGTTAGCTAAATGTTGCTATACTGTTTTCAATTACTCCTATTGTTTGAACTAAAAAGGGACATGGCTAAGTAAAAATGCAATGAAAGTTTTGTTTTCAGTTATTCATTGCAGCCCATTGTATCTTGGAGTGGCTTTTATCCAAGTGGCTGTTTAAAACAAAGAGCCCAAGCCTATTGACCAAAGTCAAGCAAAAAACAATTACTTGTGGTTATCATTTTTTAACAATAACTTGCAATTGTAGTGTGGAGATGGTAATTATAAATACATGTCTGATCTCCTGGTCTATCATTATGCATCTTAACTTATCCAGTTATTGTCCTCATAGATAGAACTGGCAGTCAGTTGGTCCTTGACTTTACTTCAACTCTGATCATTTGCTGTTGAAAACTTGCAGTTAAAGAACATTGTAATATAGCTTCTGGCTTTTAGATATTAATTGACATAGTTGATGGTCAAGAAGGTCTTGGAACTGTAGACTAAGATAAAAACAGCTTAACTAAGATTCTTTCTCTAGTAATCATCTTGCCCTGTTTCCAAAGGAAGGAGACAAAGAGATTGCTACCAAAATGCAAGATCTTGCCCTCAGTGAAGGTGCCTTACCTCGTCACTTGCACACTGCTATGTTTACAATAAGCACAGATCAGAGGATGCTTACTAATAGGTATGTCAGTCTCACTAAATATATTATGTTTAAAAAGTCTAAGTAATGGCCTAGCTAACACTGGATACATTGGGAGCTCAGGAGAGACTTCTTGCAGTCCTTTGGAATGATATTTTCTTTAGTAGATGGAATGTTTAAGCAGAGTGAACTTGAACTGAGACTGCAGCTAAAATGATTTTCTTTGCCAAAATGGGAGTCAGGTTGCTCATGAGAGGCTCAAGTTTTGTTTTCTTTGTTTTTTCCTGAAAATAATTCAGGGAAAGAAAAAGCAAGTAGGATATTTTGAACTTGCAAAGAGGCTGAACTTTATTAGACAACTGTGTAAATCCTAATGTGCACATCTCAGGCATCCTGTGTGCAGTTAGGGTCAACCATCTCGTCTGAGAGAAGTCTCTCATATAGAAATTGTTCCATAAATTTAGCAGTGAGTAGAACTTGAGCTCAAAGAGTGGGCCTGAGGGCATGCTGAGCAGAGTGCGGGAACCAATTAAATTATCACTCCTAATATAAGATTATAGAAGACGAACAGCTTACTGAAGCACTACAAGTTGCTAAAGCAATGCAGTAACCAGTGAAACTTGTTGCCACTCTGTCTTTCAGAGAAGACCTACATGAAACCCTTCATCATAGGTGCTCTGTTGGGAGTTAGTTATGACTTGCTTTTAAGTGATGCTTTAGTTATCACATTTGAACCATTATTAACAAGCGTTGGCAGAAAGAGTCAGTTGGTGTAGAAGGTGGCTGGGATAGCCTCTTCTGGAAGCCCATTAACTGGTGTTAAGGACTTCAAGTAGAGCAGCTAAGAACTTAAATTTAAGTGTAATGTAAGGTTGACTGGATAAACTTACACTGCTAAATTAGATGTTTAGTTTCTGCTCTATTGCTCAAGTGTTCTTTTAGGTCTAGATCAAAAAGCATGTGCTGCTACTGTTCCACTAACTTCACTAGAATTTCGTAAAGCCAACACATCAAAGCATGCTAAGCGTATACTTGAATTGGAACAATATATTGCTTTGTGCTCTTACACACTTAAGACCACAAACCTCTTGCTTATCCTCATTTCACCAGCATGATAAGGGTATAATTTTTTTGTAGTTTATGAAGCTATATAAAATACTGGCTTACAGTTTGTTCCTGTCAATGACTTCTTTCAGGCAGCTAAGTAGACATTTGGTTGGCCTCTGGACAGCTGAGAACAAAACTGCTATGAACCTGCTGAAACGTATTTTGGTGAGTAAAAATGGGATATAGACGGTAAGAGTAAAATCTGCTGGAGTATTAGAAAATTTGGGATAATGCTATGGTAAAAAAAAAAAAAATCAGCTTTTCTATCAAGGGAGGGATTTGCAGCCAGAAAGATCAGCAATCTGGCATCTATTTGAAGGATACTCATGGCTTCTACAGAACACCTAAGATTGCTACTCTCCAGCCATTCTTAAAATAGTATTCAACACGGTAGTGTCTGACTTTCTTGATTGAAAGAACAAAAATGCAGATGAATAGTCCCTAGTACTTGTTCCTTGTATGGGTTAAAGCAACAGTTCTGCTTATGCTTTCAGGCCTGTCTAGCTTTGGTTGCTTATAACTCTACTAAATTTACATATTGTCTGATATTTCCTGTGTTGTTTCGCTCTTGTGGCTTTTCAGAGAAGTTATTTTAAGTTGCTTTAGTGAAACTAGTTTATCAAGTAGTGTCGTAAAGAATTAAATTTGGCGAAATGACACTTAGAAAAACTGACATTTTATTTTCTAACTTTGAAGTGGGTTGTCCTTGTCTTGGTCACTGACTTCCAGAAAGCTTAGTCAAATGAGACTGTGGACTCTAATGTCATGTGTAGCATTCAGTCCATATGAGAGGATGTGTTATGGGTCCTTTTCAGTGCTCATCTGCCTCCGTACTGCTGTAGGATCACCTCTTTTCTTTCTGCAGTCCTTAGCTTTAGCAAGTGCTCTCTTTAAGAAATGGGATATAGGCAAAAGAGCTCCTCTGTACATAAGCTTAATTACATTCTTCTCTTGAAGATGGTAGCATTTCACTAATAGAAGCCAAAAGCTGCAGCTTGACATACTTGCTTTAGATAGAATATTTGTTGTTTCAAAATTTCCGAATTTAAAGAAAAAATCTTGTTGCCTACTGTGCTGTTTTTCTGTTCCTTCAGTTGCAGCTGTGTTCATACTGGTTTTAAATGTTTTTAGCCACCAGGTTTGCTGGCGTACCTTGACAGTACCGATCCTGTTCCTGAAAAAGATGCTGATAGGATGCATGTTAGAGATAATTTAAAAATTGCAACTGTAAGTAAATGCACCTGTCTTACCTCCTCCATTCTCTAGATGTGTAGTCCTGGTGACTTTTTAAATGCGGGAACTTAAATATTGCACTGATTTGCATCTAACATGTTAATAAACCCACATCTGCGAATAACTAATGGTAGTTTTTTCTGCAGGATCAATATGGCAAGTTTAATAAAGTGCCAGAGTGGCAGAGGCTAGCTGGAAAAGCTGCAAAGGAAGTTGAAAAATTTGCCAAAGAGAAAGTGGATTTAGTCTTGATGCACTGGCGAGACAGGATGGGCATAGCTCAAAAAGAGGTAAGAATACTTAAAGCTCTCTCTGTGCTTAGTAAAGGTGCAGTAACAGAGGAACATTGCCATCTCCATGAAATGATAGGAAAAATTACAGTAATAGAAGTGCAGAGTTATGAGAAACTTTAATTTTCTGCTTCTGTTTACTAAATTCTGATTCATACTGGTCTTCATCTTTTGTTTGAAATGGGTTCTAGGAAGAGCATAGCATAGGGCAACAAATGCATTTGAGATATGGTTTAAGCTTTAGTTTGTTCTTGTTTTAGTGCATCTTACCAAACTGCAGCACAGCTTATGTGCATCTATTCCCTTTTAATTAGCCAGGAGAGTAGAAAATCCTTTGAAACATAGAAAAAATATCTGTAATTTCTTCCATATATAGTCAAACAGTTGTTTACATCTGAAATTATGTTCTTCGTATGTGATGGGACCTACTTGGGGTTTAATTCTAGCTTGTATTGCATTCCAGCAATACAAGTTCTTCATCAGTTAAGCTTCACTGAAGGTTGACAGAGTTGCACAGGAAGTCAAGTATTTCAGTGCTTAAATTACAAAAGATTATGCATAAAACTGAGTTTAATGTTGTAGTGATATGTGATTGTTTTGATCTGAGACGATAAGAGGACAGGAGGTCTCCTTTTTCTCATTCTATTTTTGTGTTCTATATGACAGACATTAGATTATGAGGTGTTTCCCTTAGCTTTTTTTAGTCTCATGATCAAACTCTTTGTGCATTCTGGAAATAGAAGTGATCTGCTGTCCCTTCCTTACGTGTAAGGAAGGATGGAAAGAGCAGTGGAATGTGAAGTATTGATCACACCTGTCTTCATACTGGTGCAACAGTAAGCTTGAACATGGGAAGCCCTTAACTTCATCATATGATGCTAAGACTTGATGTTTGAGGTGCAGAATTTTGACAGGTACTCTGCAGAATATTATTGAACTAGGCTCAAAGCAAAGCATGAATTGGGAAAGTGGAAAATGGCAATGTAAAATGAACTGTACTTCAGGATGTTATGCAGTGTTGGTCTCAGCAGCGTTTTTGAACACTTTGTCTGTGTGCTGAGCATAAGTGATTGATTGCTTTTCAGTTCAGGGTTCTGAGCTGTTGAATTTCAACAGCTTTGAAAGCAGGAGTAGCTTTGAAAGCGTAGTAGCGAGTTTGATATTACCACCTTGAATTAGTTTGACTTTGACTTGTTAAATGTTCCTTTTCTCTTTTCTTCCAACTTGCCATTAAAATCAGGACAGAAATAATATGGTGAGTCTGTACATCTCAGCCATGTGTGTGGATTGTGTTGCTCAGACTCTTGTTTGCATGTAGTGTATAACACTGATTTAATGCTTGAGCAAACTGGGGAACCTTTCAGTGGCCAAGTCAGGTTTGAGACGTATTTATGTGACTTAGCCTGGTTATTTTCTTTCAAGAACTAAGTAGTCTTTTGGATCTTTCTGTCAATTTTGGAACTGCTGGTCTCGTGTATTTTTTTTTAAGCAGTTTTCAAAGCTCTGCCTGCCTGTTTAGCTCAGTGTTACAATACTGTTGACTTGCATGGCTGGTCTGTTTGTGAAATACAGTATATTAAGCATACTGACTTATCCTGGCAATGTTGCTAGCACTGATACTGCTTCTGGTGGTGGGAACTAAGCTTTTCTCAGTGAGAGAACTTGCTTTTAAACAAGTGACTTGTGAAACAGCTGAAAGTTTCTCTAGTGTGATTTAACTTAGTGTAAATAACACTTGTTAAAGTCTGTTACTGCTGCTTAATAGAAAGAGTGCTTATTAATGGAGGCTTAACTTAAACTGTGGCTTTAGAAGAAGTAAAAACCCATTTGTTTATTTCCAAGGGGAAATGGGGATTCTGGTATTAATTTCTTAAATTTGGCTTTTTTTTTTTTTTTTTTTTTTGCAGAATGTTATTCAAAAGCCAGTGATATTAAGGAAACGACGACAAAGAATAAAAATAGAAGCAAACTGGGATCTCTTCTATTACAGGTAAAATACTGAGATTAGTGTGGTGGAGTCTGATTCAGCTTGTTATTTGGCTGGATATTTTTAGTATCTGAGTCCCTGTGGATTGCTTCCAATTGTTGCTTGCCTTGAAATGGTGTAGTACTTGAAACTTAAGAAACTGTAAGATAGGTAAGGACTTTACTTGTGTTTAGAAAAGGGGAAGTATGAAAGCTTCTCTAATATTATCAAGCTGCTTCCTTTATTTCTCCATCAATCAAAAAGTGATCAGCAAGTTACAGGTCCAGGTCTCAAGGATGTTGAAGGCTAAAGCAAAGTAGCATTACTGTATACTAATAATGTAGTATGTTGATGCATCAGATCATAAGATCACTGATACCTGTTATCTTCAATTGGAGTAAAAATGAGCTTAAAGCTCATGGGGAGAAAAGATTTGCATACTGGACTTGAAATTATGCCACAAGTTCTAAATGAAGCTCGCTTATCTATGAGTTCTTACAACTGTCAAAGCTTAAAAGGGAGGGACCTCCATCTGAAAAAAAGTGAATATCACTTTCCTTTGGCTGGGAGTATTGTGAAATGGATTAATAAAGCTTGACTGTTTAACTAAAGTGTTTGTTGCTTAACGTTTCAAAACATTGAATCATGTGGTTTGTCTCTATGCAAATGCTCCATAAAAGGAGGATTCACATGCTGCTAATCCTTGTGTGTTCAGTTACTGCTCTCAGCCAGTCTCTAGATCCAAGTGCTGTTTCTGTCAGTGAACAACATCCCCTGAGTATCTTGTGACATCTGAGACACCAACTTTTTCTCCTGCATAAGTTACTGTTCTTGTTCAGAATGTACACAGGCTGTGTGCTTTTTTGCTGCCTTGGGTCGTTGTTCAGTTTTTATCCCTTCTTGACATGAAGTGAATAGCTCGCAGATACCCACTTTATCAGCTAAGTGCAGATAATGGAGCTGAAAGAGAGGAAACAGACGTGCTTTAGATGTCCATGGCGATGAAAACAGCATAAAGGCAAATGACCATAATTCTTTAACAATCTAGAGACTGCTATTCAGGGTCTTCTAATTAAGATTCACTAGTGCTGGCCTTCTCCAGCTTGCTAGCTGATTCTTGTCTGCCTTTCAGATGATATTTGAGGAGATTGAACTTTATAACTTCTTTCCTAGATTTCTTCAGGATCACGCTAGATCAAACTTGATTTGGAACTTCAAGACACGGGAAGAACTGAGAGATACCCTTGAGTCTGAAATGAGAGCGTTTAATATTGACAGAGAACTTGGTAGTGCTAGTGTTATCTCATGGAACCATCAGGAGTTTGAGGTAAATGACTCTCTGTGGGAGAACTTGCATATGTAAAATATGGTTAATTAAAATGTCACTTTTGTTTCCAGCTGCCTGAGCACATCTTGTGTCAAAAGTCCCTGACTGCGAGCTAGTTCTTTTGGGGTTATAGAATAAATTGCCAGGGCTTGAGGCTATAGATGGGTGGTATTGTCTGTTGTCACTTGTCAGGCTGAAGAGGTTTCAGTCTTGCTAAGTGATACTTTAGAGATAAATTTATGCTTGCATAAAAGGAAGTAAGGCAAGATGGTATTATACTGTTGCCATACTTGTCATACTTCTTTTTGAGTGTTCATGAGACTTGTTTTGGGTAGTTCTGCAAGTCACTTCTTACTTGCAAGTTTCTAGTCTTTATTTTCACCATATCTCTGTGCTCTTAAGGCAAATAGGCACTGACCTGTCAAACCATGAAGTGTTTATGTGGTTAAAACAACTCTGCTCTGTAGATTGTGGACTTATCACATTCTAGGAATAGCAGTACTGAAAGTTAAAATAGCATTGCAGGCTCTTAAGGGATTGATATGGTCCTAATCTACTGTCTCAAAACAACTTGTGAGATGTTTTCCAGTGACATATTAATAACATTTCCTGTACTTTAGTTTTGTCTGAGTACTTTTTTGGTCTGTACAGATTTGTGCATGTAACATCTAATACTAGAGCAAGACACAACCACACATGAATTCAGCTATAAGGTATTCATACTGTCAATGCCAACGTTGTCACAGTACAACTTTCCTCTTAAAATTTGAGCAGTGGTGTACTAGTGAAATGAATAAACTGCTGCTTTTGAGAACTTCTGAGATGTTGCGTGAGCATCAGATTTGTTAGAATAGTCATCAGAATGGAGGAGGAACTACTTCAGGTACTCCATTTACCCCCAGCACGTCACTACAGACTAAATAGCTAAATTTGGGTTAGTATAGCTTCCTTCAGTTATGGGTGAGAAGCAGGACTCCCAGGCACAGCAGTGTCTGTTATCTCAACTCTTATCTCTGTGCCTGTAGAGGTGCTAACTGGGGCAGAATCGCAAGCTCAGATGTGAAGCTTTAAAACAGACTTCCCATATGCACTTTGTGCTCTTTCTGTGGCTTGTGCTACTGAAATGTATCACTTAGCATTCTTACAGTTACCACCAGGATATTTTGAGACTGACTGGATGGGGAAATCCTGTAATATGGTCTTTAAATAGCTGCTCTTTGAGGTTTGCTTTTTAAATCAAGACTTTGTCAGACTATGCTCTTAAGTATTTCAGCTAGCTCATGTACTGGTGGCAGAGACTTTTCTGCTAGTTGTTGAACACATCATTTTGCAAAGGGAGGGTGGCTAGAGGTTGCTCTGGAAGATTGCTTGTTAGTAGAACCTCTTCAGATTGTATTCTATCACTAAATCTGTAGATTACTGTTACAAGGCCATAAAAAGTTATCTGCACATGGTAGATAGGAACAGCTACTGCACTGAGTGGCTTGTGGTATGTTGGTTACCTCTGAATTAAGTGCTTGCCAAATGCTTAAAACCATTAAAGAGCAAGGCATATGGTTAAGATGTAATGAAGATGTTCAGAAGTTAATTATGCTTCTCATTATGCAGTTTAAATTCAATTTTCTGTGTGTATGCTGGTGCATTTAGTCTTTAACTACCTAGTAAAATATCAAGTATTGCTAGGAATTAAGCAATGCTGGTGTTTCATACTTGTAGTAACATCAAGTCAAATATCTTGCAATTCACTAACTGCTTATTACAGCTTGACTCACTGAACATATCATGTTATCCAAGTTACTATCAACAACTATTAACAGACAACTATTAACTATCAACTATTAACAGTATCTTTAGCTTAATTATGTTTGTATTTCTAGACGTGTGCTACTTAAACCACAAATTTGCAAATGATTGTAATCTTCCTCAGATGATAGGAAATACAGTAACGTTTATGCAAGCAAAAACTTAACAGTAAGCATTATTTTTTTGGTCCACTAAGTAACCCGTTCTTTGTTACAGGTGAAATATGAGTGCCTTTCTGAGGAAATAAAAATAGGGGATTATTATTTGAGATTGTTACTGGAAGAAGATGAAACTGAAGAGAGTGGAGCAATCAAAAAATCGTGAGTTATTACTAAAATCTTATCTTACTTTGAGGTCTCTGTTTTCTTTTCTAAAATCTCTTCTCCTTTCTAGATATGAATTCTTCAATGAGCTCTACCATCGCTTCTTGCTTACCCCAAAAGTAAATATGAAATGCCTGTGTCTGCAAGCATTGGCCATTGTTTATGGAAGATGTCATGAAGAAATAGGACCGTTTTCAGATACTAAGTATATTGTTGGGATGTTAGAACGGGTAAGAATTATGTAAAATAACATGATACAGTAGTTAATATATAGCTAGTCCAGCATACATTGAGGTCCTTCAAGTTGCTGTGAAACTTGAAGTGAACACAAGAAACAAAGCTACGAAGAGGACGAGTTTGTTTCAGGTCATTTTTGGAAATGCTGACTTGAAGAGTACTGGCAACAACCTTAACCTT
Organism: Cyrtonyx montezumae; assembly: GCF_038088225.1. Taxonomy (NCBI): domain Eukaryota; kingdom Metazoa; phylum Chordata; class Aves; order Galliformes; family Odontophoridae; genus Cyrtonyx; species Cyrtonyx montezumae. Next base: position 102,248,617 of record NW_027072089.1, on the reverse strand, counting down.
AAATGGCAGCCTTAATGGACACATGCTATGGATTGTATTTTAGTGGAACTACTTTGGCCATTCAGTGTGTCTGCTGAGTCATGTTTGACAGCTCATACAGCTTGTAGAAATACATCTCTGTGTAATCTGAAGAAGGGGGTTTTTTGCTCACATCAGTGTGGGTTTTAGATATGGCTGTTTTAACTGAAACAACTCCTGTTTTGCCTTGATTCTTCTTAGAGTGAAAAAAAAGGGGATGGTAGAAAGGAACGAGACTTCAATTTCAGTAGCAGAAATCTATGCATAAATAATTCAACAATCAGTAGTATTATTCTGGGCAGGAAAAAAGTAAATGGGTCTTTGTGGGCACAGCTGTATTGATTCTTGAAGGTAACTTCTCATATGCTATCAACCACTAATTTGTTCTCTTCTGCAATAGTGCACTGATAGGCTTGAGCGGGATAGACTGATACTGTTTCTCAACAAGTTGATCCTTAATAAGGTAAGGTACACCTGTGCACTTAACAGTACGTGGGTCTTTCAGCTGTATAAAGTGGTCTGAAGTAGTTCTTCAGGTTTAACTTTAAGAAAAAATCAGATCTCAAAGCAGGTTTTAAAGCAGTTTATTCTGGGTTATGATAACTGTTGTTTACTGGTTAGAAAGCTGGAGGGAACGTGTAAGTATTCTGGTGGTCACACCATCCTTGGCACTTTAGCTTTTCTCACAATAGATTCTTTGATAAAACTGTTCAGTACTTGTATCAACTCTTCTCTAGGAAGTGCTTGTGTTAACTCAGTTCATCCATTAACAGAAAAATGTGAAGGACCTTATGGATTCAAATGGAATTAGAATACTTGTGGATCTGCTCACCCTAGCACATCTTCACACAAGCAGAGCTACAGTACCTCTGCAGGTATGTAGCCTTTGTTTCTTATTATTCATATACTGCTTTGCTAAACAGACCATACTTAAGAAACAGTATTTTTGTTAAATTTCCTGTAGAAATGTGATCTGAAGTGAACTGAAGTTGATCTTATTGATTTGTAGAGTAATGTGATTGAGGCAGCACCTGATATGAAGAGAGAGAGTGAGAAAGAATGGTACTTTGGCAATGCTGACAAAGAAAGGAGTGGTCCTTACAGCTTTCAAGAGGTATTTATCTGCTTCTAATTCAAGTTTGATTGAAGGAATTTCTATCTGGATGATGGGACATTGTGCCAAGAACTAGGTCCCCTAAAGGTATAGGGAGTGTGGACCGGAGACCCAACTTTGAAACAAATACTGATATAACAGTTACAGTATCCGTTGTCTGTTGTGGCTTACAGCTTCTCTTGCATAAATTCGTAGTTCATCTTAGGGGACAAATCTTAGTTTTCTGTGGTTGGAACCCTTCACAGTACTGCAGTTGCTGTGGACCTCAAGTGGCTTGGCTCTTCTAACCTAAAAGTAGTATGTCTGACTTTTTGGGTGATTGGAAAGAGAAATAGGGACACAGATGAGTTCAAAAAAATACAGTGGACTTCCTTTGTCTAAATTGCCCAGAAAAGCCTCTATCAGTTCTGACAGAATAGCAGCCACGCTGACATCCCAGTTCTCTTCCTAATATCAAATGAAAGCTTTAAATGCCCTTGGTAATATTGTCTATCCCTCTGTGCCCCAATTTTGCAGAGGTTAATGTCAACATTTCCTTTATATTTATTAACTGGTTGTGTTAGAATTCATAGAACTGTGGTGTTATCTGCCATTCTGAATGCATGAATCAATTAATTCATCTCTTATCTTGCAATAGATGCAGGAACTGTGGGATAGTGGAAAGCTGACTTCAAAAACACGTTGCTGGGCTCAAGGTATGGATGGCTGGCGACCATTACAAGTCATTCCTCAGCTGAAGTGGTGTTTGCTTGCCAGTGGCCAGGCTGTGTTGAATGAGACTGACCTTGCTACGCTTATACTCAACATGCTCATCACAATGTGTGGATATTTTCCCAGCAGGTAAACATTAATTTTCAGCAGAAGTGGTTAAATTTGTCTTGAAGACATAAATGCAACTTCTGTCTTAAAGCTTTTCTTAGAACCCAAGTAGTATGTTAATGAACAGAATTAAAGATCCTTTTAGTGTTAGTAATTAATCCTGTGGTTAAATAGTTCATAAATGAGATGGTACTAACACTGATAGGAACTGCAAGAGTCTATGCACAGGCTTTGTACAATTTTCCTAATGCACAGCAATGCAGTCTTGTTCTGAATATAACTTGGAAATAAAGCATCTTTAGTGTATGCTATTGAGCCACACTTAAAGTCTGATTTTTAAAGAAACAATAAATAGAATGCCACTTAATCTAATCTCAATAGCTTGATGCTTATGGCTTAATGAAGTTGTTTGTTCGTGCAGGAGAAAAGACATGTCTGCTTAATGTATTACCGATTTATTTTTTTAGGGATCAAGACAATGCTATTATAAGGCCTTTGCCTAGAGTGAAGAGACTCCTGTCAGATAGCACTTGCCTTCCTCATATCACTCAGGTAATCCAAAAAAGTCAAAAAATGCATGGAAACAAGTAAAAGCCTGACTTCTGTCTTGTCCGTTTCTGCGTGAAGTAGTCCTTAAATGAAATTTTGAAGTTGAATTGCTCATCCTGATACTAAATTGGATAAAACTGGAGTTATGGATAGGTAGTTTGGGTTACCTGAGCAGCTAATGTTAAATGCTTGTGTTCTTTGATTTCAGCTGCTGCTCACTTTTGATCCTATACTTGTGGAGAAAGTTGCTATATTGTTGTTTCATGTCATGCAAGATAATCCTCAGTTGCCTCGTTTCTATTTGAGTGGAGTATTCTTCTTTATCATGATGTACACGGGTTCCAATGTACTTCCTATTGCAAGGTGAGGAAAAAGAATAATTAAAAATGCATCTTGGCCAGTTGTACTTGAAATGGCTACTGCTCTAAATCCTGGGAATGATTTGTTAGAGCCAACGTGAGACCGCAGGCAAACACTCAAAAAATAAAAAAATAAATAAATCATTTCCACATGGTCAAGTCAGATGCTAACAACATGAATTGCTTATGATCCTGCCAGGGAGGGAAGTGTTGTATTGTTTCATCTGTGAAATGATGCAGGAAGGAATTTGTAGGGAAAGGTCGTTTCAGCTTCTGTTTTCAGCTGTTGTTTTCATGTGGAAGAAACAAGCTTTTGGGAACAAGACCTTCAAACTGAAGTAGTGAACACAAGACAACACTTAAACGTGGAAGTACTTAGTGGTGCTCCAAGGATTTCGTGGATTTTGTTCAGATTCATTCAGTGGTTATTGTTACTCTTATTTCAAAGTAAATACATGAGGTTGGCCAGTTAGATTATATTGGTCTGCTTATCTTTCAAAGATGTTTTATATATCAATTAAAACAGAAACTGGTATTTCTTTTCTAGGTTTTTGAAATATGCACATACGAAACAAGCTTTCAAGTCTGAAGAAGTGAGTAAATCATAAATAAATAAATAAACTTGTTTCCAGATAGTTTTGTAAGCTACCTGTAGTTGCTTTGCTACTTCATGCTTTTCAGTTCTTAAGATTTAGAATTTAAGATCTGTAAGAGAGAGGTGGGGAAGGTCTTCCAGATCTGGAATTGGTTAGGAAGACTGAATTCAGATTACGTTTGGAATGACGGTCTTATATTTTTTCATAGACTAAAAGTCAAGATATAGTTCAAAGAAGTATACTTGGACATGTTCTTCCTGAAGCAATGGTGTGTTACTTAGAAAATTATGAGCCAGAAAAATTTTCAGAGATATTCCTCGGGGAATTTGACACTCCAGAAGCAATTTGGAGCAATGAAATGAGGTAACTTTTTTTTGTTGTTGTTGAGACTCATCCCTCTGACAGGGCATCTGCATCTCATGCTGAAGTCGTCTTAGTTTTGAGTATTCTGAAGTCTAAAAGAGCTCTTTTAGACGCTTGTACTGCACCCTTTTGTATTCTGCGAGGGCAGTGTCCTGTGCTTCTATGAAAATAACAGATGGGGAGATTGGGAGGAAGGGGATTTTTTTTTCTGTGAACATCTGACAGTGTTTTACATCTGTTATGTACTGGTGTTCCTTTCAGATGTGGAGATTCACTACCTCTGTAGACTGTGTTATACTTGAATTCATTTACTACTATCACCCATCTAGGAGTCAACTCTAATGTTACAATAAATTCTTAAGGTCTTCTCAGTAGAGAGATACTGAGGGAGGAAAAATGTTACTTCAGACCCTTCTGTAACTTGGCATACAACTTGGGGACGCCTTTCTGTAAGGAGTCATTGGTAATCATAGAAGTGTGTTCATATTTTGAGGCTTGGCAAACATCAAATCAAACTTTGTAACTTTCAGACGTCTTATGATAGAGAAGATTGCTGCTCATCTTGCTGATTTCACTCCTCGCCTTCAGAGCAATACAAGGGCGCTCTACCAGTACTGTCCTATCCCAGTTATCAACTATCCACAACTGGAAAATGAACTGTTCTGTAATATTTATTACCTCAAGCATCTTTGTGATACACTGAGATTTCCAGACTGGCCAATTAAAGATCCAGTAAGTAAGAATTTTACAACTCATTCAGTTCTTGTTCTTTCAGATTCATAAAAGTGGGATTTATAACAAAACATAAGGAAAGCAAGTGCAGTGTTTGTTGGAAGTAAATAATTAATCGTGTCTTTTCAGTTAGTAAGCAAACAGGTTAAACGTTTCTCTGTCCTAAAACAGAACAGACCTCATGCTGAGTGACTGTGGAAAAACAAACAAACAAACAAAAAAAACATCTGACCACTCGAAATTCAGTGTTTCAGTGAACCTCAGCTAGTGGGGAAAAAAAACCCAAAAAACATTTTAGTTCTTATTTGTCTGTTCCAGAGAGGAAACTGAGCAGCTTGATACTAACTGAATTGATAAGGTCTTGGTACAATTAGCAGTCTAGATCCATCTAGTCAACTTCTCTTACAGTGCAGCTTTATGGTTCTCGTAGCTGTGAATTATTGCACGTCATTTAAGTGCTTCTCCCTCTACTGTTGTAACTCTTCCATAAACATGTAGGCACTCTAAATCTTGAATAAAATGTAGCACTGCAGTGAAGCAAAACCTTGATCCCTTATCTGACTGGAGGGAGAACGGTAATTATTAACAATAAAAGGATGAGGTAAATAGTCTTTGAGTTCAGGGTGATGGGTGATGAGGATATGTTTACAACAAAGTGTGGGTTTATTGAAGATGCATACTGCACCGAGTATGAATGAAGTGCTAACAGACTGTAATTCTTTAGATCAAACTTTTGAAAGACACGTTAGAAGCCTGGAAGAAGGAGGTGGAAAAGAAGCCACCTACTATGTCAATAGATGATGCTTATGAAGTTCTTAACCTTCCCAAAGGACAAGGACAGTAAGTTGTTTTCAATGTATGAAGTTGTATGTAACTATACTTGAATAATTTCTGTATAGTGAACAGCCTGAAGCTTCATCTGAATACTTGCAACCAGTTACTGGTTCCAATTCAGTCATGTCTAGCACTGATGTCCTTCACAGTGAAAGAATTTTTTTTTCTAAGATACAGAACATTGAAAATCCAGCTCTGATTCTTTGAGAGAATAATTGTGAAATGTTCAGATGAACTAAAACTGGGAAAATGCATTGAGCTGTCCCTTAACTTTCGCTAGGGCTATTCTACATAGTGAATATTAGACTAAAGCATAGTAAGCAGAGAATAAGACAGAATATGTTCAGAGTGGAACTCAGTTTCTCTAATCAAATCCTCCAATTGCCAAATCCTGTCCTTTTTCTTGATGATAGTGGGAATTCTCACTCCATATCTTGCCACTTGTTTCTAACTACAGACTACTAGAAGAAAAATGACACCATTTTGTAGTTTTGCATAAAGAGCTGTACGCTTAATTACAAATCATGAACTCTCCAGACTTTTCACTAACAGCTCGTTTATACTCTTAAAATATCCAGTGACTGGTTAGTATATCTCAGCAAGAGGTACTGACATTTTCTTGTGTGTGACTGCATGATTACCCAGTGAGTTCAGGTGGTGAAACAGGTTTTTCAGATGGAAATACAGAGCCTTGTTGTTTTCACTTAATAATTTCAGTTACTGCTGTTAGTAGTGTTTTGAGAATTCAGGCTTGTTTTTTTTTCATGTTATGTAGTGTAATGGGATTTGTTTTCTGGCAGGCATGAGGAAAGTAAGATCAGGAAAGCTTATTTCAGGCTGGCCCAAAAATATCACCCAGACAAGAATCCAGAAGGCAGGGTATGTATAACTAATACTAATAAACAGGGACAAATTCTACTGTTTTAAGAGTTCTTAATGTTCACTGTAAATTTTCTGTCTCCCTTTTACATGTTGTATCGTTATTTGTATTATGGGATTCCAGCTAGTACTGCAGATGAGTATTTAACTGATATTGCTGAAAGAATATTAGGATTTTCGCAGTAAACTCTTGTATAATCAGATCAAACCACATCTCAGAAAACATCTAGTTTGAACAGTTACTCTGGATGTAAAGAAGCTAATAGCTCACTGTCAAAGACTTAAGTCATCTGCTCATTGTTACTATAACTTAAACTTCAATTCCTCTGTTACAAGAAAATAACTTAATTTTAGTCTTTTTCCTATAGAGGAGTTCAGAAAATAGAATAAAACTCAACTGTGAATGAGTGTTCCTGAGGTTATTCAGAATATTTTTGGAAGTATAATAAGGCAACAAAACCAGCACAGTGCTTTGTTTTTTTTACATGCATGCAGATTGATTCTGCAGACTTGTACTGATTTGGAGGTTATCTTTATTTGCAGGATATGTTTGAGAAAGTTAACAAAGCATACGAGTTTCTATGCACAAAGTCTGCCAAAGTGATAGATGGGCCAGATCCTGAAAACATCATTTTGATCTTGAAAACTCAAAGCATCCTCTTCAACAGGCATAAGGAAGGTAGGCATGCCATTTCAGAGGAATGTTTTAAATCCATTTCTTTAATGGACTCTGTGGTCAGCTTTAACCTTCAAGGTTCTTTAGTCTGTGTTCTGTTCATGTAATGCTGTGGCAAGCCAGAAACTAGATCACTTTGGTAGAGGGCTTCAAAGTAGGACTTCTTTCCATGAAATAAAATCTGTGATAAAGCCTCATTAGAAAAAGCTTATATAGCTTTTTGAATTTGTCTGCCCCAATACTAATCAGTTTGAGTCTTCCTCTGTACATAACTGAGACTAACTTCAGGAAGGTCCTCACTAGCACTGAGGCTTTATGTCTTGATGCTTTTTTCATGAATCTGTCCCTTATATTTTGTCAGCTTCAAGCATGAACAATGATGTGCCAGGGAGTCAGAGTGTGTGGACTGCTCCCTCTTATTCTAGTTCTCCTAGGTTTGGCTTTCTTTGATTCCTAGTCTTTACATACTCGAATGTTCCACTGATAAATATGTGGTGGCTTAAATTGCATAAATTCTGCATATCTTCAAGGCTTTTCTTTTTTCAGAGTTGAAACCTTACAAGTATGCAGGCTATCCTATGCTGATTAAGACTATCACCATTGAAACATCAGATGACCTATTGTTTTCCAAAGAATCTCCTCTGTTGCCTGCTGCCACAGAACTTGCTTTCCATACCGTCAATTGTTCAGCATTAAATGCAGAAGAACTGAGAAGAGAAAGTGGAATTGAGGTAGATTGAAAGAAATTTCCTGAAGGGGGTTTTATTGGTTTTAAGTCTTTCCCACAATGGAAAATTTTAGATTCCTCAGTGCAAAATTCATCACATACATTAAGGGATCACTCTTGAGACCAGAGTCCATTTGTACATGTTTTCTTTTCTGGACATAGTAAGAGAAAATCTCATGCAGAGCACACTCCTTTCCAGGCTTAAGACTTGTTTGCTGAACTGTGGATAATAAAACTACAGATGATGTTTATCTGCTTATTTATTGGACTCTGAGGCCTTCTGTATTTTGTGTGTGAAACAATGGTAAATGTGAGGCCACTTCAGCAGAAGTGGTTTTCATTGTGCATGTTTGCTCACATATGAATGCTGTCCACTCTTGTCAAGTCCCAAATGCTAGCAACCAGCATTTCAAAGGAATTTTTTCCTACAAAGCGTGTGAGCGAGCAAGCAACAGTCTGCTTTGTCAATTAGCAATTTCCTTCAGCCAATATAAATGGACTTACCAAACTTGTTTTATTTCTGCCAACCTTTATCAGTTTTTGTTGTGACTGAACTTAGGCATCATGCAATCCTCACAGGTACTGCAAGAAGCATTTAATCGTTGTGTGGCTGTCTTGACTCATTCTAGCAAGCCAGATGATATGTCTGTACAGGTGAGCCATAGCAACTTGAATTTGTATCAGTCTTCTGAGAAAGTGTGTATGTTTATATTTTAAAAAGGTGAGTTTGTAATCGTACATTTCCTTTTCAATTGGAGCCAATAAAGTATTTCTTTTTATAGGTGTGTGGATATATTAGTAAATGTTACAGTGTGGCAGCTCAGTTTGAGGAATGCAGAGAGAAGATTACAGAAATGCCTAATATCATTAAGGACCTTTGTAGATTACTGTATTATGGCAAGGTAAGAGCTCTTGTCCTTTTCCTAAATGAGTATTTAGCTATTAAATGTTTAGCACAATCATCTCACTTTAGAGGAAACAAGAAGATAATAGAAAAGACTGATTGGGCACTTCTGTGAGATCCCAGTTTCCCATTATGGGATACAGAACTGTAATGCCTTGTTTATAATTTTTCTATTTGTATCTGTTTAGTGGACTTAAAATACGGTCATTATTAAGGTTTCATTTATTGTTACCTGTTAAGTTAATGTCTAGGGGGATTGCAAGTGCTAGAATTAGATTTTGTATAAAGACTTAATTCAACACAATTTCTGGGAACAACCTTCAAGAAGTTTTTTTTTTTGCTATTTAGCTCTTAGAACTTGCATCTTGTTTTATAAATGCAGAATTTCTATTGAATTAAGAACAGCAAGCTCATCTCCAGCTTCTCATACTAAGTGAAAAATGAGAGAACTTGAATGAGACTGCATAGTATTTGACAGGTGTTTGTCTGTTGGTTAGTCCTGGCAGAGCACATGTATTACCACAAAACACTTGCCTGGGAGTCTCTGCTACCTTCAGCTGTTATTCCACTAGCTCATCCACACATTTCTAGTCTAAAACAACTATTCACTTTTCCCCTCAAGGATGCTGACTAATTAATTAGCTATCTTTGTTGGCTACCAAACATTGGACTTCCGCTGCAGATGTTCTGTTATCTTCATCTATGTGCTGATTAACAAGTTTTGGCTCTAACTCCTTGCTTGGTAAGGCAGCCAGTTGGCTTTTGTTTGTTACAAGTACTGAAGTGAACTTTTTTCCTTTCAGAACATACCACGGGTAGCTTCCTTGGGAGTAGAGTGTGTTAGCTCCTTCGCTTTAGATTACTGGCTACAAACACACTTGTTCCAAGCAGGAGTTCTCTGGTACCTGCTGGGATACCTCTTCAACTATGACTATACACTAGAAGAGAGCGGTATTCAGAAAAGTGAAGATTCTAATCATCAGGTAATGTTAAAAAGGTGCAGGACTTCAGACACCGTGGGTTGTTTGCCATCTTCTACTACTAAAATAAGCGCACTCATATTTTTTTAGCATCAGTGAATTACATGAACAAATGTTAAAACTAAAGAACAATGATTTCTAGTAGGCTTCAATACAGGAGAGAATTTTCATGTACAGTTAACAGTAGAAAAGGTAAACATGTGCAAGGAGAAGGGAAAACAACTCTGGAGTCTCAGCTAGTGACTCTATGGACATTGCTGATGTACCATTTCAGCACTGTATTGTTACTTTGGCCTACAGCTACGTAAGTGGTTCACACTTGACTTCCTTTAACTAGTGACCTTTGAAGTTGGGCACTTCTTCCTCAGCTACTGAATGGGATGAGCTTTGAACAGTATTCTATTTAATAACTCTCGTACAACTGCTGGAAAAGGTGTATGCTGTTATGACAACTGCTAGCAGGAGCTGTTTTCTGATCAGAAGCAGTCTAGTGTAACAGTTTCTGTAGCTTTCAGCTCATCTTGGTGATCCAGTTTTTTCTAATCATGTGAAACTGCATCTATTGAGCTAGTAACAGTGTTGGGTCTCAGTGCATAATCAGTAATGCAGGAAAGTAGAGAACATCAGTTTTGTTCATCTTGATGTGACAGTGTTGGATGAATCTTTCTAGTTACTGTGGTACTTTTCCAGCTAGCTCTTGTCTTAAAGCTGCTTTTCTATTTTTCAGGAGGTAGCAAATAGCCTTGCTAAACTCAGTCTGCTAGCCTTGAGTCGACTTGGAGGGTATCTCTCTGAAGAACAGGCTACACCTGAGAACCCAGCAATCAGAAAAAGCTTGGCTGGAATGCTGACCCCCTATATTGCGAGGAAACTCGCTGTGGTCAGTGCTACTGAGGTAAGCATCTGCTGGCCAAAACTTCTAGTGAGTTACTGAAGAAGTAACCAGTCACTTACAGTATTCTTGAAGCATAGGGCTCTCTTACACCAACCTGGCACAGAGGACAGCAGTGTAACTTTTCTCTGCAGCTGGAGTAATGGCAACAACAACAAAACTATCTTAGCCTCAGGCTCAGTGGACAGAATCAGCAGCCTCTAGAGTTAGATTTCAAAACAGGCATGGGTGGAAAGAAGCTGAGTTAAGTGTTGGTGGTTTAAGGACTATAATGTTAGAGAGCAATGTCTAAACTTCTTGAAAATGCTGAGGAAGTTATCTGTGTAACGATGCAATTAATTGCTGCCCACTGCCAAAACCAGAAGGAGAATATGAAGTGCAGCTTGAAGAAGAATAAAGAGCAATTAAAATATAGACTGCATTGTACCAAATAACTAACACATTCTTCCTAATAGTTGGGAAGCTTGATGCTTTAAACCTGCTTATGAAACTCAGATTAGATAAATTTATATCACGAAACATGGAGATTAAAACCTAGTTTTGGTTATGTGGAGTAGACATAGCAGATGATGTATATTCCTTGTCTCTTAGACCCTGAAGGTGCTTAACAGTAACACGGAGAACCCCTACTTGATCTGGAACAACGGGACAAGAGCTGAATTACTTGAGTTCTTGGAATCTCAACAAGAAAGCATGATTAAGAGAGTAAGATGTTCCATATTTCAAAAGTGAACAAATAAATTAAAGATCAATAGTAATGGAATTTAAAACTTTCATGTTCTGGTACAACTGCTTATAATATGGTGGTATAAGTGAGCAAATGGTATAAGTGAGTAAAAAACTTCAATGGATATCTGTTTTAAGGGCTGTCTGTTTCATGGCCCAGGTTACTGCTTTATGTTTTCCACGTGATCATTTTCTTTCTGAGCTTGACCTGCTTGTGTCTTCGCTTAAAGGGTGAATGTGACAAGAGCTATGGATCTGATTTTGTCTTCAGTGACCATGCAAAAGAGCTTATTGTGGGAGAAATTTTTGTTAGAGTCTACAATGAGGTTCCTACCTTCCAACTAGAGGTGAGATCTGGCCAGAATCTTTCTGTTAAACCCAAAACTAGTATTTGGAATATTACTTTCTGTTGGTACTAATGCATGGAAAAAATAATTTTACAGAAGTTACGTACAACAGAGTCAGCATGGGATGTTTCTATTGGAGCAGAATAAATTAACAAGAATGAGCTTGTCCTAAGATATGCTGTGGATGGTTTAATACTTTTTTTTAAACAAGCTTGTACTGCAGATGCTCAGGTCCATACCAGGAGGTGCCAGTTGGCTCTGCTTCCTGTCTATGCTTATGAACAGCTATACACCTTAAGAATGCAACTGAAGTAGCTTTATAAGGGCATTTTAACTGTTAGAATTAACATGGTTCAAATGCTATAGCCACAACAGTGGAAAAATGCTTCTTGTTTTGAAGGAACCCTTAAATATAAGGTAACTAATCTGGCTGTGCATTTCTGTAATATGAATACTGTTGCATCACAAAACTGAAAACGTTCTCATCTCTTCAAAGCTTCCTAAAGCATTTGCTGCAAGCCTTCTGGATTACATAGGCTCACAAGCACAGTACCTTCATACATTAATGGCAATAACACAGACTGGGAAGGTAGAGTCCAATCAACATGGAGATCGGTTACGGAGAGTTGAAATGGCTCTGGAGGCTCTGAGAAATGTGATAAAACACAACCCAGGTAGGCTTAAAAAAAAACACTTCGCTCATTGGCTTTCTTAAAGACAAAATACAGAATCCTAGTCTTAAGCTTCCTTCTAAGATAGCTTTGCTGGCTAACAGACCTACATGTTGTTGATAGACTGTATACAGGCTTGGTTTTGTGGTGTGTTTTGTTTTCATTCTGGAGAAACACTATGAGCATATAAGTTTTCTGAAAATCTGAGCCATATCTGACTTCTCTGAAATGTTAGCTTTTAACTTTCACTTGGGACTGGAGTTGCCAGGAAGAGTTAACTCTGTGATTCCTTTGAAGAATCTGTACAAGATTTTCATTTAAACTTCCTTGCATCGAGCAAGTGAAAGAGAACCCTCTGGAATCAACGATAGCAATAAACACCTTAACATGTCAGGTGATCTTAAGAAGCAGGAAGAGATAATGCTCTTGAGAGTGTCATCAAACAGTAATGGGACTCAGACTGGAAGGGTCCGAGTTCCTGTGGTTTAAGACATTCTTGTTGGTTCTAACAGCAACTGGCATTACAGATATATGGCTTTTAGTGACAACAAACCCAGCCTGAGAATAACTTGTATTTGGCAACTGTAATTCTCAGGGGAGCTGTTACTGTTGAAGATAGCAAGGATCTGAGCTTCAGGAGTCAGACAAGTATATTTGAAGACAAGAAGTACTGGCAAACCAGTGATACTTCAAATAAGTGAACTTCCTTATTTGTCCTGTAAAAATGCATGGAGCTAGGTAATCCAAAAACAGGTGCAGTCTTTCCTTAGAGGAAGTATCCTGTTCTTTTGAAATACGGTTGACCTGAGACCTTGTGGAGGCTAGACTTTATTTCTTCATTAGTTGCTGTCTTGTAGGAGCTGATGTAATTATTGTAATTACTTGACTCCATATAAGCATCTAGTCTTTACCATCTCTATGCAAGTCAAATGTGAACTTCGGATGGCTTTCACTGAATGCTTGGCAAACGTGAAGTGAATCATTTATTTGATCTCTTCCAGGTTCTGAATGTGAATGTATAGGCCACTTCAAGTTGATATTCTCCCTTCTGCGTGTGCATGGAGCTGGTCAGGTGCAGCAGTTGGCTCTGGAGGTAAAAATGGACAAGCCAAAAAGCAACAAAAATTCCCCCAGCCAATTGGCATATATCAGCCTGATTATGTAACTGTTAAGAGTAGTATCTAAAACATGTCAAGGGCTTGAGGGCTCAGCTGCCAGGCAGCTCCTTCCACAGACTTGTAGGGGTTGGAAGGGACCTCTAGAGATCATAGAGTGCAGCCCCCCTGCCAAAGCAGCTCCCTAGCCCAGGTTGCACAGGTAGGCATGAGGAACAAGTGACAGCTTCTCACTTGTGTCCTTGTCTCCTTCTTCTCTGACATATGCCAATTTGGTGTCAGGATTAAACACTGTAGGATAGCGAGCTGCTTCATGGTACACTGCATTTTCTTAGTGATGTCTGAGAAGCTGGAATGTAATCAAGTCTTGCTTTTTCACTCTTACAGGTAGTGAACATAGTAACGAGTAACCAAGAATGTGTTAACAACATTGCGGAAGCAATGGTTCTTGCGAACTTACTGGCACTCCTGCATTCTTTACCTTCAAGTATGTACTGTATTAATTCTTAAGAGTCTTGCAAGGCAGAGTGCTCCAATTCAAAAACTAGCTTGAATGGAGCTGACTGTTTACTATTAACTGAAGTGTTTAAACTGTTTCAGCAGGGATGGTGTTACAAAAAACATTCTAAATAACCTGATTATTGCCTTAAACGAAGCATCTGAATTTCAGACATTCTCTTGAGTTGCTGTACAAGAATGTATGATTGTTCCTTGTTAGTTCTTCAATTAGTTAAGAGCTTTGCTGTGTAGTTTATTAATATGTCTTATCTTGGCAGGTCGGCAGCTCGTCCTTGAAACTTTGTATGCTTTGACATCTAGCACAAAAATAATTAAAGAGGCTATGGCAAAAGGTACAGTAGTAAATGGAAACCCCATTTTTCTGAAACGTGACTGAAAACAACAGGGGTCAAATCAGTAAATTTACACTACGTGTGACTATAAAAAAGCTTGAATGCTTTCTTATTTCTTTGTACAGGTGCTTTAATCTACTTGCTAGATATGTTCTGCAACTCAACTCATCCGCAGGTCCGAGCCCAAACAGCAGAGCTCTTTGCCAAAATGACTGCAGATAAGCTGGTGGGTCCAAAGGTAAGGATTGTAACATCTCCAAGTGGAACTCTTGTCTTGACAGAGTGTTTTGGTTTCCATTTGTAATGACTACAACATTAGATATCTAGACCTCAAACTTCATGCTAACTAGGGCTATTTAAAGTTGCAGCACTGTTCTGTTTTGTAGTTATGTTTCCTAGAGTTCTCAACTTGTTCTGTCACTATGTATTTTTGTTCAGGTGTCACAGTTTCCTAAAGGTCAGTTGTGTTGATCCTTCCTAGGTTAGAATTATGCTGATGAAATTTTTACCTGGAGTCTTCATGGATGCTATGAGAGACAACCCCGAAGCTGCTGTTCACATCTTTGAGGGAACTCATGAAAATCCTGAGTTAATTTGGAATGACAACTCCAGGGAGAAAGTATCAACAACAGTTCGAGAAATGATGCTTGAGTATGTGCTGCTTAAGTATTTCCTTAGCTGAGACACTCGTAGTGGTAGAGAACTAGAGTTACTACAGAAACTGTCACAGAGCTCTGTCTGTAAGAAGTAGAATCTTTGCAATCCAGATATTAGTGAAACTTGTTCCCTGCTGTATGCTGTAGATGTAACTCAGTGACCTAAATGTGATGTATTACATAGGTAAGTGCTCGCTGCTATAAGATTTGGGAGGAGGATGGGATTTAGAAACTACTACCTGACAAATGATGGAAGGAGATTGATATGGTATCAAGCAGGAAAGGAGACCGTTGTTTTGTGGGTTTTTTTTACTGCTCATTAAAACATGCTTTGTTTTTTATAGGCACTTTAAACTTCAGAGGGATAACCCCGACACAAACTGGAAGGTAAAATTATACTGTTAGTGTTTGAGATCTGCCTGGGGAGGCTTTAAGGCAGCTGATAATATATGCATGTATGCAACTTTCTGTTGTGCTTTCTTCTTTCTCAGAGTACCAACAGGAACACTGCAGTGGCTATTTTAATTTTATTTTCACTCTGAAACCAGACACTGAGCAGTATTTTCCCCAGTAATGCCCTGACTTCTCTGACAGTTCAGACCATTTTAAAACTTCAAGAGTTCCGTGACCAAGGGGAGTACTAGCTTGCTGGAAGTCCTGTCACTTACTGTGTAGCTGTAACAGGCAAAAAGTTGGTAAAAGTCCAGAAATATTCATAACACACTGAATCTCAAAGATTATTATCCTGAACTGTTCCATTGTGTCAGGTCTATCAGCAAGATATTTATCTGGCTTTTCCCAGTATCTGCAGAAGGCAAGCTTAACTTCTTAACAGCAGCGTAGTCAAAGATTATTAAAATAAGTTCTAAATGTGTGTGGTATAGCTGTTTTGATGTGGGTTCAAGTTAGGAAAATGCCATGAGCTGATTGTGAGAAAGCTTCTGCTCCAGTATGTAGGATGAAGGAGAGAACTGTTCTGTCAGCCAGGCTCTTCAAGGTGGGATCTGTGTCAGTCTTCCAGAGTTCAGTTCAGTCGCCCTCACCGCTTACAGCTCTGATGTTAGAGGAACAGTTACTGGTTTTCCAAATGCTCCTTGCCAGCTAATATCTCCCTATTGTTTGCAACGTAACAGCTGCCTGAAGACTTTGCAGTGGTGTATGGTGAGGCTGATGGTGAACTTTCAGTGGGAGGAGTCTTCTTAAGGATATTTATTGCCCAGCCGGCCTGGGTTTTACGGAAACCAAGAGAATTTCTCATTGCGCTGCTGGAAAAGTTTACTGAACTACTGGAGAAAAATAACCCCCATGTAAGATGATTTTCTTTCTAACTCTACTCTTTGAGTTTGTCTAGCAGTCTCGTGCTGCTGCTCTCCTATCTGATTAATGTCGATTCTCACCTTATTTGTACTATGAGTGACTTTTTGTCTGCTCAATGTAAATGCGCATAGGTATGCTTAAGCAACTTCTGCATATGAGACACAGAATCACAGAACTGTAGGGGTTGGAAGGGACCTCCAGAGATAACGGAGTGCAACCCCCTGCCAAAGCAGCTCCCTAGCCCAGGTTGCACAGGTAGGCGTCCAGGTGGGTCTGGAACGTCTCCAGAGAAGGAGACTCCACCACCTCTCTGTGCATCTGTGCCACTGCTCCATCACTGCACTGTGAAGAAATTCCCATGCACATTTGTGTGGGACTTCCTATGCTTCAGTTTGTGGCCATTTCCCCTCATCCTATTGCCATACACTGCAGAGAAGAGTCCAGCCTCTTCCTTTTGCCTCCTGCTCCTTAGATACTTACAGACCTGTACAAGTCAGTAATTGTGAACTCCTTGAAGCAACAGAATAGCTCCTAAGTCTTCAAGGCTTATGTTACAGTAATGACAAGACTTAAAACATTGTTATTCAGTGACTGGCCAACCTAACAAAATAGTATTTGTTATACACAGCCTAATAACTTTCAGGTCCTGACAATTGTAGTGTCCTTCTGCAACTCCAATTTCCCCCTCTGGTAGTGTAAATGACATGACCTAAATATGGTTCCCACTTAAGAATTAAGGCTTAACGCAGAAGAGCTAATGTTAGGTAGTTTAAATAAGCTACTTAATTGAAAAACATTCTTAATTATATTAACTGAGTTTTTAAACACTGTTCAGAGAGTTTCTAGCTTATATCTACAGGGAGAAAACTAAATTGCACACTGACACTGACATTTTTACTACAAACACATGATGGCAGTCTATGTAAGCATACAAAACAGAGCATGTCACTGCTGTTGTGCACTGTAGAAACTTCCAAAGCATTTCAGAGGCTTCAGTGTTGTGATGTGGGCATGGTAGCGTGTATTGCTGTGCATACATAGGCTACAGCCAAACATCATGTTCTCGGGTTAGCAAGAATTTAATTTCTATGTAATCTGCTCCAGAGATTGAGTGGATGTCTCCCACTGTTGGAGCTGATTGTGTTCTCCTGAACTTTTTGCTTTACATCTCAGTGTAAAGCCATGTGATAAAAACATTGGGAACGCGATGCGTAGTGTAACGTGGAACAAAAGAGTGATGTTACAAACATAAGGAGTTATATTTTCTGGTTTTGTTTTCTTTTTTTCCTACAGGGAGAAACCTTAGAAACCATTACCACAGCAACTGTGTGCCTGTTCAGTGCCCAGCCTCAGCTAGCTGATCAAGTCCCTCCCCTGGGTCATCTTCACAAGATACTCCAAGCTATGAACCACAAGAACAATGCCATACCTAAAAGTGCCATTCGGGTCATGCATATTCTGTCCGACAATGAGGTACTGAATCATCTGAGTGTTCAAGGAGAAAAGCATAGTTAGGGTGTTTGTATCACTTAGTGGTGCTCATAGAAGGGCATTACTCTGGCTGTAAATAGGGCATGCCAGGTGAACGTCTGATGGATGGATGATAGATTAAAGGAAACATCATTTCTTGTGGAAAACTTACAGGTGGCTGAACAGATCTGGCATAAAGTGCTCTGATTTCTTTCTTCATAGCTTTGTGTTCGAGCAATGGCATCACTTGAGACCATTAGCCCCCTCATGAATGGAATGAAAAAGAGACCAGATGTAATTGGTGTGGCCTGTGAAGCACTTAATCGGATGTTTCAGAAGGAACAAAATGACTTAGTAGCCCAAGTAAGTGTGTTCTCATTTTCCTATCAAGTCTGCTCATAAGAACAGAGGTCCCATTCTGTGTGGTGCAGCCGACACGTCCAAGGGACATGATGCTCTGAGAGACTTAGTCCTGTTGTGACGGGACAAAGGGAAAATGGTTTCAAACTAAAAGAGGGGAAACTCAGAATGGGCAATAAGGAAGAAGGTTTTTGCAGTAAAGGCAGTGAGGCACTGGCACAGGTTGCCCAGAGAGGCAGTGGGTGCCCCATCCCTGAAGACACTCAAGGTCAGGCTGGATGGGGCTCTGAGCACCTGATGTAGCTGTAGGTGTCCCTGTTCATTGCAGGGGAGTTGGACTGGGGGCCTCCAAGGGTCCCTTCCAACTCGATAATACGATTCAACTCAAGCGTCCAGGAGACCTTCTGAAAGCCATCTAATTTGCTTTTCATGTTGGAAAAAAGTCAGGAATACAAAGTGCAGATCTGGTCAAAGATGCTGCACAAGCTTTGAGGCTTTTAGTATAAGGTAGTGTTGTCCTATGTCTGCTGAGAAAGCATAAAGTGGAAGCAGTAGGTAATTCAGTTGAACTTGCACCTGTGCAGAGCAGGACTGTTGGTTAGTATTTTTGCTTTTGCTTGTTTGTATTTGGGAGGCTTAGGGAAAACTGACTAGCTGAATAAATGCTTTTTGCAATAGCTGTTGTTACTTCTGGTTCACGTGAATAGTAATCTGACAGTGTAAAGCATGGGGAACATCTGGAGCTTCCTAGTCCATACTAAGACGAGTCATATGCAAATGTTTGCAGGCTTTGAAAGCAGATTTGGTTCCTTATCTTCTAAAGCTACTTGAAGGTATTGGTCTTGAGAACCTGGAAAGCCCATCTGCAACAAAAGCTCAGATTGTTAAAGCTCTGAAGTCCATGTCTCGCAGCCTACAGTATGGAGAACAGGTATGCACTGAAAACTATTTACCTGATGCAGATTGTTTCAAGTCCTTTCCTCCCACCGATGTGGTAATCCCTTCAGGAAGTGTTGGTTCTAGAAAATCAGTTTGTTCCCCTAGAATGTTGTAAGTGCCACTCACTGCCTTCATCTCTTCAAATGCTGCAGGTAAATGAAATTCTGTCTCGTTCTTCTGTGTGGAGTGCCTTCAAAGATCAGAAACATGACTTGTTCATTTCTGAGACACAAACAGCAGGATACCTCACAGGTGAACAGCCCCTTCCTATTTTCGGTCCTGAATCGTACTGAACTGCTAACTCAGTTGTCAGGCTTAACTCTGGAGATGGTGCTCATCCTCAGTATCTCATGCCATCGCTTGGCCTGAGTGCTGTACAAATATCTGAAGTTTCTAAAAACGTTTTTATCGAGTTAATTTTCTTCTGGTAGAGAACATATTTCTCTGGATAGCCATTGCTGTACTTCTAAATGTCAGGAGTGTAATGTGCAAGTTATACTAGTGATGGAGATTCAATCAGATCTAATGAACGAGGGCAGCTTCTCCACACTCAGAATCAGTCTACTTTTGTTTTAGAGCAGATTGTTTTGTGAAGTTGGTGTTGGGGGGGGGAGGAGAATAAAACTCCTCCAAACTGAACTTATTCAGAAGTGATACTTGAAGTAGCTGAACGATATCAACTTTGCCTTGTGAACTATGCTGCGTAGTGTAGGGCATGTGGTCGTAGCACAAAACAGTTTGAACGCCAGCAGCCCTGAGCCTGAAGCCATGTTCCTTTCTGTGGTGGGAACGGCCTCGTACCTGCACGTGGAGCTGAGCCCCGTGGTGCCGCTTGTGGTGGAAGAGCACTGTGCTGTTCTTGTAACATGCAGAGCAAACAAAGTGACCTTGCTGGTAATGGCGTGGCAGTTCAGCCTCCCAGCTGCGGGCTCAGGTCAGCGTGAACACATCCAATGCTGCGTGGAACTTTCTCATTTAATTTAATATAGGGATCTTAAGATTAAGTTTTTGAGCACAACTGAAATAATGAGGAACAAATCAAATGTGTGTACAGACAAAAGATTCTTGCCAAGTAATTGTGAGAAAATGAAGCGAGAGCTTGTAAAACCTAGCATTTGAGATTCAGAAGCAGGTGCTTATGTGCTGGCAACTCTGGTCTTTTCACAAAAGAAAAATACTTCAGCTCTGAACAAGAATTTACTGTTTCCTGCAGAAATCTACTGTATGTTGCACCACTGCTATTTAATGCCACTTTGACAAAGCATACTTGAACACTTAATGCAGTTGGTGCTGAATTTCATGGTATTTCTTAAATACTATGAATCAAAAACCTGAAGTATACTCTGGCTGGAGCTGTCTGCCAGAAACTGTCAGGCTTGAGACTGGGGGCAGCGTGGCTCTCTAAAATGTGCTGCATTTAGATTGCTTAATGTTTAACTGCTTGCCAGTATAGAATGAAGATGCTGCATAAATGCAAACTACAGATGGAAACAAAACTAAAGGATTTTTTTTACCTGCTTTACCTTGTACTCTGCCTTTGCTTCAAATTGCTTTGCTGTTTGCACTTCCCTTGAAACTTCCCTTGCTTATTTCTCTTCCCTCAGGTGTCTCTTCTCCTTCCCTTCTAACTGGCAGCAGTCCCCTTCACCTGAGAAGTGGGCTTTAGATGTGCTCTGCCAGGCAGCTTGCTAACTTCTGTGTAGCTCTCTAAAGCAGGTAGATACCATCTTGCAAAACGCACGCTGCATTTGCTGCGATCCAAGTAACAGATGCATGCCACAGAATTAACACACGTGTTCCCCAACTGCAAACAAAAACACTGACAATCCTGCCTCCTTTCTGCATGCAGCGATAGACAGCTAGAAAATGCTGGTACTATGGATGAACTGAACTCAAGTACGTTAGGGATGCTCCACGATGGAAGAGCTTGAGGGCCAAAAGCACTGGTGGAACTGTTGCACTGGGATGTTTGAGTGGGTCTGGCTCTCAGCAGCATAGGACTGTTGGTGTCGAGATAAACCACGCTCTGGCATTCTGACTCCTTGCTGTAGTGTGGGAAGGGAGGGTGGGGAAGGAAAGAAGGAAATAAAGGAGAAATCAGAGGATGGGGAGAGTGAAGGAGCAAGTGGAACCTAGCATGTCAGGAAGCTGTGGTGCACACTGGTGGTTTGATACAGAGTCAGTCACTTATTGATGTAAAAACACACTGAGAGTTGGCAGTTTTCTACAGTCATTAATCTGATATGAATCACTGTTGAAACACCTCGTGCTGCAACACATTTACTGTTGGTTTTGTTTCCTTATCGACTAAGTGTTAACTCTGAGCTTTGGGAGGTGGGGGGCTATGGCTGCAGCACAAAGCTGAGGTTTTAAGCAAGGGCACGAGGAGCTGCCCTAGAGAAGTGCAAGGCAATCCTGCCTGGCCATAGGGCAGCACCATGTGCTTCTGTTTCTCACAGGCACCTGGGAAATCCTTCCCAGCACTGAGAGTAGAAATGCAGAGCCAATAGCAGTTTGTGCCTGTAGGCATTTCACTTCTGTGGCAGATCCTTTCTGTAGTGAAGGCCGTTCTCTTTACTGCCCCTTCCACGGTGGAAGATGAGATGGATAATGCTGTTTAATAACTTCTTTGGCATACTTGGCTGTGTGAATCTGAGAATGATCTGTTTTCTTTCCCAAAGGCCCTGGAGTTGCTGGTTACCTTACTGCAGGGACGGCGTCATCTGTAATGCCCAACATACCACCCCCGGTAGACAACGAAGTGGGAGATGCCAGCTGAGGACTAGAATCCCTCATGGAAGAAACACAAAGGCAGAATGGCCAGTGACGAGGAACTGCATTTTCCTCCAGCGTGTTGAAGTGAAATTACTGCCTTTCCAAGTGTTTAATGACAGTGTTATTCCTTTTTCTATGACTGTTTTTTTAGGAAAAAATTGTCAGTGACTCTGTCGCGCTGCAACATGAGAAAGCACTCTGTGGATCAGCTGAAATGGGTACGCAAGAATTTTTTCTTGTAGTACATAAGCACATTTTGTTCCTTTGTATTTGTTTACAAGACTGTGAATCAAACTTTCCTAGTTTTTATATTTTATGAAATAGCATGACTGGAGTTGAGCTACAGTCTAGAGGAATTGGGCTAAAATCACTTTGACCTCACCAAGCCCCACTAAAAAGGCATCCCTTCTTTTCCCCGTCGGACACGATCACTCCCCACTGAACACGACTTCCAAAGGGTTTGTCCCTGTCCCGGTTCACTGATGTCCTTAATCGTTAACATTATTTCCCTGAGATCAAACAGCATTAGACATTTGTATGTATAACTGGCTTTACCAAACTGAAAAAGGCTTCAGCAAAAAAAACTTCGAGTTGACATGTTATGTAAGAAATTAGTGTAATTGTGAAATGTTCTATACATTATCCAGTATATAAAAACTTTCTATATTTGAGTGTACATTATACAGATCATTCATATGTACATAAAATTTTAAAATAAAGGGAATTAAGAGCCTTGTTAATGAGATACAGGTGGTGTTCTTACGTGGCAGTTCTTTGAGGGCGTTGGGGAGTCGGGGTGGTCAGGGACCTTTATACAGTGTGGCTAAGCTCGGTTCCTGGCAGTTCTCACTGGGAGGAGCATTTTGTGGGGGTTTTGACTGCAGCAGAACTCCTAACCCTGTAACAGTGTAGCATTTCAAATACGAAAACCTCTTCAGCAGCTGACTTCTTGTTCTCAACTCCTGAGGAAATGTTCTTGGCGGGAAGCAAGAGGAAACCATGACAAATGAAAATGTAGAAGACTGATTTGCCTGCTTGACAGAGCTCAATCTTTTATTTTTTAAGAGGTGATGGATTGATATGAAGAAACTTATTTGCAGGAAGCTTCCAACTGTGGGTACACAATTCAGCTTCAGATGGGAAGGTGGCACCTAAGCTCAGGTATCTTTAAGAAAGAGCTGGAGCTTGTGAGGATGCACAAGGCAGGATGCAAGGGAAGACTAACAGGGTGCCTATAAGGAGGAACAGGAGGAGATGACTTTGTTCCTATAAGGAACAACTATAGATCTGCTGTGTCCTAGCCCTGACCTCCTGCACTGCATTTCCCCTCACTTGGAGGGTGGGGAAGGACTGAGTGCAACATTCAGCGAGAAGAGCTGAGGAAAGAGGGCTGGACTGAAGCCATGCTCTGGGAAGAGGAAGAAAGGCACTTCTTTGTATCTGATCACCAATGAAGTTTACGGTGCTTTGACTTGACAATAAAAAGTTACAGTGCTTTGGCTGAGAGCAAATAAAGTACTTTAAGCCTGTTAGAAAATAGGTTTTATTCAGTGTTGCAAAGATCCCAGGCACATCCTGCTGGTTACATGTTTTACACGTGCCTTCGCTTCAGATGGAGGATTGTAAAAGAGGGAAAAAAGTGTAATAATTAGTACGTGTAATTATTTTGAATAAAAGCTGAGAATAGTTATTGCTTTGAGCTGGAATCAAGGTTTTGTATTCGTTCACTTTTAGCTTAGACAGCGTGGTACTGAGCAGCGTCATCTTTTTCAAGTCCCCCATCCAGATGAAAGGGCTTTCTGCTGATGTTAGATTTTTGCAGTTAGCCTCTTTGATTGATCAAGTAGTTCCCACCTTGCAATCGTTGACAGATGAACTTCATCAGGCCCATCTGCCACACGTAAGGTCCGAATGTATGCAAACCTGTGCAGGAAGATCTGAATTAGAGGCGGAGTTCCAGCCCTGTTGCAAAAGCAAACCACTCGGGCAGTGGGAGTTCTCAGACCTGATTTTCATACAGTCATCTTCAAAGAGTCTTATATTAAGAGATATCACATGGCAGATGTTGCAGCTGTGAAATCTTCTGGCAGAGCTGAGATGCATGTGCTGGAAATTCTGAAGGGCTGCTTCACCCCAACAGCACAAGGGATGAAATGGAGCTTTTGAAACAGTTTCTCTGTGCTGTAGAGAATAGAAATACTTCCATTCCCTTGGCAGCGTGTGTTTTTGCTGTTCTGGGGTGAGTTTCTTTGTTTTTTTATTGTTGGTTGGGATAAAGCAAGGCCATTTAATTGCACAAATCAGCTTTTATGAGTGGGCATGTGGCCTATGACTTCTGAGGTAAAGAAGTCTTGAGGTAAAAAAAAAAAGTACTGGAATTACACAATTACCTTATCTTAAAGAGAACCCTCAGCCACCAGAGATAAATCTCCTTTACTCACATAGAAGCCAAAGGAAAATCCTGGGAAACTCCAGCTCCACCACACACTTGGATTGCACAGTCAATCACTTTAAGCACAGCTCGAGGCACAACCACTTTGGTCATGGCTATCTGTAGGCAGAGAATTTATTCATTTATGAAACTATTATAAGTTTACCTAACAGTTCCACTGAAAACTGATAGTACAGATAGTAGTCTTCTGAAGGACTGAATGAGAGCTCTGCTGTTCCCCTTCCTGTTGTAAGAAAGGCTCTGAGAGGGCCACCCAAAACGATACTGGTGTGCTAAGGTAACAGCCATACTTGAGCTGCTTCAGATTTTAAATACTTCACCAGACTGAATGAGCTGCGAGTTTCATCCGCTCTCAGTAGGAGAATCAGAAGCACATCCAAAGAGTTCCTATTGCAATGTGGAGCTGGAGCTGTACTCTATGATTAGGCTGACTTCTAGCAATATGTTTTTGCTTACATTTCAACCAGTATCTCCTGAAAGCCTGCAGCTATTGCATCCCTCAGCTCCTAGTGCAAGGCTGACATTTTAAAAATAAGAACAACTTACTTCTTTCCTAGCTTTTCTGTTGCCCAGTGCATCAATCTTGCTGGCTGTTTTCAGGGTGACCAGTCGAGCTTGTTCTATGCTAAGGCGGCATTCAGCAATCCAGTGGGCAATAACTTCCTGTGCAGAGACAAAAAAAGAAAGGGCTGTGCCTGATGAATTCCTCTTTGCAGTGATCTATCAGTAGTTCCCTTGAGCCAAACTAAGTGTGAAATACACGATGTTTGCTCATAACATGGTTTTAGCAGCCCCATCCTGCCCTTCGTAGCTCATTTCCCTGTGCAGCCCACGTTGTGCACTGTCAGTAAAAAGCTGTTTGGAGTCTGAACCAGCTGCAGTAAAAAGCTGTGCTCCTGGCTGGACTGGGAATGTTGCTGCCTTGGCAGGCACAGCACTGACTTCAGTGAAGGGTCTAGGGGCTCAGCTTACACCAGCAAAGGTAGTCTGAACTCCTACAAAGGTATTCAGATGCTCCTTCCTGCTGCCAGCTCACACTGCTATCACTTCTGCAGGGGCAGGGTGGAGGTGATGGTCAGCCCGTCACCCCGGACAGCCAATGGTTTCCCCTCTCAGCTGGGGAGAACCTGCTCAGGTTCTGCAGCTGTGTCCTACCCAAAGGACACGATGTGGTTTCATCAGGGTGCCTGTGGGCGCCTCGTCTGATTGTTCAGTCCAGGTTCTGGCAGCAAAGGCAGGTTTGGCAATAATGTGACTGGAAAACGTATGTGTAAGCTTACTCCCTCTGGGTGTGCACAAGTTTCTTCTATAAGCTGTGCCAGACACTATCTCAGCTTCCTCTTTCCATTGCCTATACTTGTTTCTTTCCAACAGTCACCCTAGCTGTTGGCTAAGATTGAGGAACACTTGAAACGTGATAAACCAATTCTAAAAGCTGATGATTCCTAAAGAAAGCAGAGTACCAACTTCTTGTCCCTTTTGATAAAAGACAGCAAAGCTTGCTCTCCTGCAACTCTATTTCAACTCCAGATTTGGGCAAAACACGAGGTGACATCTGGAACAGATGCGAATTGAGACAAGGGGGAGAAACATACTTACATGGTGGTACAATTTCTTCCCAAAAGTCTCTCTCCCTGCTGCACGTTGGCATAAGATCTCCAAGGCAGTTTCGGCTGCACCAATAGACCTCATGCAGTGATGAATGCGGCCTGGCCCGAGCCGACCTTGTGCTATCTCAAAGCCCCTTCCCTCACCTGAGTGGGAAGAAAAACAGCCAGATAGAGGCAGATTCCTCGATTTCTGCTTGATGTGATCTATGGCTCAGAGCAGAAGTGATCACATAATGACAGAGCTAGAAATAAACTTCTTTGAGGTTTATTTTCTAAAGTGTTGTGCTTGTTTACCTACATCTATACTGACCCACTGTTAATACTAATTACAGCACAAAGATTGCCCTAAGATGGTTTCCAAGAGGGTTTGATTTACCTGATATAAGTTAAATGTTAATATCACACTGAAAAATACATTTGTGAGGAGCTGGGGGAACACTTTGGGGTTTCCAAGTCCAAGGGCTACTAAAGAGAGAAAGTTTTTTCAGTGAAATAAAAATGCTAAAAAAAAAAGAGAAATCTATTCAAATATCACCATTTTCCAATGGAGAGAACTAGAGTAAAGTTCCCCCTGCAGAAGGTCACATTGCTGGCCTGTTCTTTCTTGCATTTTTTCTTTCGGTTCTGCTAAATCTGCAGCTACCCAGGCTTGGGTGGCCACAACAGCAGCAGAAAGCTCCTTATAAAATAAGTAAAGTCCATGAGAACTGGGCTGGGGGAAAGAACACCACTGACACTTTTTGCTTTGCCCCACATCACAGAACTGACTTTTGCACAACAGCTACATCCCCCCTTCAGTCATCATTTTGCTCTCAGCAGGTTAGATCCAAGCAGCAGGCAGACTGCTAAAGGATGGGCTCGCTCTCTCTTTTGAATGTTCAACCAACCACAGCTGGACACATCTTATCTAAGGAATCCTCTGTTATGTTGATTTCTGGTGATTTGTAAAATAAACCACTGTTTTTGTAAATGTGGTTTGTTGCTGTACATATTAAGGAGTGATTAAATCGAAACTCACCCAGTATTATGTTGGAGACAGGTACTCGTACATCATTAAAATGTATCTCAAAATGTCCTCCGTGGATCTCATCTACAGGCATAGAGAAGAACAGCAGGGTGAAATGAAGGAGGGCAACGTGTACGCTTAATAAAAAGCAAAACATAAGAGGCCTTCAATTCCTAATGCTTTCTCTGTGTGCATTTTACTGGTCTATCTCATCCACAACGCTTACGAGTGTTAGTGCAGCTGTGAGGATGGCCCACACTAACAGATGTACAGCTGGTAACTCCAGTCACCTACCCATGTAGCCGAACACTGAGAGCGGTCGTATCAGCCTCACCCCTGGAGTGTCCATGGGGACAATGATCATGCTGTGCTGCTTGTATCTGCACCAAGACAGAAGGTACATGTTCTGATTAACTCTGAGCCCCCTCTCTGTCCCATTCCTCTGCTTTTAGCAATTGCTAAATGTTAATACCTCTACTGATGGCAGCTATCCTGCCTGCATGCTCAGACCACCAAACGTACCGCTGGCATCTAACGTACCTCAAATGAAAAACTATTCCTTCTGTCACCTCTGCAACACTCTACCATCTGCTTCTGCCTGACACAGTCCATTTCCTCCCCCCAGCCCTTCTCTGGTCTCAAAACATGTTTATCATCATTATCATTCTAGCTTGCCTAAAGTTCAGGAAAATAATCCTCGTGTTTAAATGCCTCCAAGACATTTAAGGAAGGTTATTAGTCACAGAGGACTGGACGTAACATCCTGAGTCCCTGAACTCCAGTTCTAGAGACCGTGGTATCATGTAATTCCCCCCATCAACTTTTGTGCAGCTTCCAGGAGCCCAGCAGATGCCACAGCTCACACAGCTGCTGGACAGCCCATCCAGGATGCTGGAAGACAGATGATGGTCATTTCCCGAGGGAGCCTAAACACATCCAAAAATTTCTGATAATCACTGGAATTTGGGCTAAAATCCAACTC
This sequence comes from Cyrtonyx montezumae, assembly GCF_038088225.1. NCBI lineage: Eukaryota > Metazoa > Chordata > Aves > Galliformes > Odontophoridae > Cyrtonyx > Cyrtonyx montezumae. The sequence goes on along the minus strand of NW_027072089.1, from coordinate 102,220,898 downwards.
ACAGATATGAACATTTCCAGTTGTATGTGCTATAAGCTGCACGATTTCAGTGGGACCAGTTGCAAAGCATTTAACACATGGCTTACGTTTTTACACAAGGCAGTTTTAGTGTGGTACTAACAGCTATATCATTTATTTTAAACAAAAAGAAGTCAATATTATATTCACAGATATTCAGTGACAGGATGAGGGGAAATAGCTGTGAACTGGAGGAGGGTAGATTTCAACCAGATGTTACAGTGAGGGTGGTGAGACACTGGAACAGGTTGCCCAGAGAGGTGGATGCCCCCTCCCTGGAAGCATTCAAGGCCAGGCTGGATGGGGCTGTGAGCAACCTGGTCTAGAGGGAGGTGTTCCTGCCTGTAGCAGGGGGCTGGAACTAGGTGATCTTAAAAGTTTTCTTCCAACCCAAACCATTCTGCAGTTCCATGATATAGGAATGGAATCAAAAAAGCAGTGCAATGCTGTCAGTGCACATTTTTTCATATAAACACTGTGTGTTTCAAACTGTTCTACACTGAGCCTGAGAATTGAGAAATTGCAAACTCAAAGGAGAAAAAAGGAGCATGGTGCTGCTGAAAGGATGCAACATTTCACAATGTGTAAGGTGAGTTCACATCGTAAACTCTTCTCACTAAGCTAAACTCTTCTCATAAGCTAACACATGCATTCTGCCCCAAACACAAGGATTTGGCATGTGAGAATGAGAGGCAAAATTCAAAGGGTGGCCCCACATGGAGCCAGGAGCTGGCCATCCTGATCCCTCGGTCTCCTCCAAACTCAGGTTACTTGACTAAGTAAGTCAGGTTACTCTGACCAAGGAGATTAATGCCACTGCACCTTAAGTTTTTGTAAGCAGTGATACCTCCCGGAAACAAATTAGAGGCAACACTTTGAACCTCCCAGGAATCCTTACCTGGGTGCTGAGGAGTTCTTGGTTTTGCCCATTACAATCGCAACTTTGCAATTTGGGTTCCCAGCACCTTAAAAGAATCACAAACACAAGAATAGTTTTCAATGTAAAAATCTCAGTGTATAATCAAATGCAGCTTTGTATGAACAAATCTTTCCTTTCATGCTACAGGAAGAAAGGCATGCAATCTACTTCTATGTTTATAGTCTGAGTAATCAGACAGTAACAAAATCCCACTTATTGCATAATATGTAAAAGAGAGTTGACTTGGGTGAAGAGAACCAAAAGATCCAAACCCTTCAGGGCCCATTGCCACCATCTTTTCTGAAGAAAAAAAGAACATGAAGGAACTTGAAAAGGAATCTGTTTACTTCTGTCTGCATTACAGCTTATTAACGTGCAACACAAAAGCACACCTGAAGCTGTGATGGTGTCATTTCAAAAGTAAAACTTCTCAAAGCCATGAAGACTGGAGGAGCTATGTGGAATGAAATGTCAACCCTAAGACAACCATGAAGCTGAGCAAACGAGGCTACTGAAGGCTATCATCGACAACTTTGCTACTTCTATGCAATTAGGGTTTTGCTGCCCCTTATGCAAATGACTTTGGTTTGCACTTCAAAAAAGGTCTTGCAAAGTGTTACCGACTACGTCAGTTGATCTGCACCTCTGTACCATTCCATTGTACAAGTCCTAAAAGATTTAAAATGCCATAATTCTAAGAGAACTAATCCCTGCTATTTTTTTCTTTGGAAGTTTCCTGGTACCAAAGCATGTCCTCATTCCTTTCAATGACTCACGCAAGCAACAAAGGGAAAGGAGGGCAAGACTATGCTCGACATAAGTAACAATCGGCAACATTTTTATCTCTGATCACAAGGGAGATGTCGAGCTTCACAGAGATTTATTTAAAAGATTTGACACGTGCCAACTTCAGGTGTTTTGATGCCAGAAACAAGGAAGGCTTTGTAGCTTCTCCAGCTGTTCTCATGAGGTTTGGGAGCCTCAGGTCTACACAGTGCAACCAGGAGGCTTTGAGATGAGCTGCTTCCCTGTGAGAACCATCCCTGAGGTGGTCAGGGAGTTGGAAGAGAGATTTCCTTCATTCTACCAACCTCTGAGGGTCAGACTGCTGGTTCCTTACCTTCCTCTTCTGCAATACACCCTCGGTGCCTTGTCCCCAAAGCACAGCTATTTGTGGCCCACAGGCTGCGCTACACTAACACTGAATCAGCAGAGTGAAAAGCTGGCATGGGAGGGGATGGATCAACTCAGTACAATCACAAACAGTTGGCTCCTCTGGAGAAATACAAGCAGGCAGTGAGCCTCCAAATAACACACCATACACTTGGCAGTGCACCACCATCAGAACAGAAGTGCTGTATCTGTAAGCAGCATCTGACTTTATTTTTTCCACAGAATTGCACTTATGGTTAAAGCACATCTATCTCGGTGTGGTTTACACAACAAAGGTTATTTTCTAGAATCACTACGTAAACAGTTTTGTAAACTATCTTCAAGATACATCCCTGCTTCAAAAAGGGCAGAATTCCATCATTCTGTGTAAAAGCAAACAACAAAAATTAAAAAAACAAACAAACAACAGAAGTTGAACTTAGTGAGGAGTTCACTGAGGATGAGATGTCTGGCCAGGAGTTCTCAATCAGCACGAATAAGTTTCAGATGTACTTTTCACCTATCTGTGCACAGGAAAGGATGACAGCTTCCTGGCCTTTCAGAGCCATTTATCCAACTTTGATCATAAATGGCCGGAAGGAAGTTCTGGTGCAATGCAAATCTCTGAAAGATTGCATTGCTTTGAAAAATCACAGACTGCCTGGATGGAATAAATCCCTCATTTATAAATGGCATTCAAACGTTCCTTATGGAATCCAAAGAAGCTGCAGGAGGATGGGGTAAGAGTCAGAGATGCCTGGCCTTTTGGCAGGAGATAGCAGTAGCTTTGCAATAAACAAGCTGACAAACAGAAATAAGAGAGATGTTAGGTTCAAAAAATCAACTCACATATGGATTCTTTTAGGTGGAGAGTGCTGAACATAGCATAGACACGAACAGCACAGACTTTACTTTTAAACTCTGCTATACAGCCTGCTTTCATGAGCCAGTAATAATTTTTGCAGTCTAGGTATCTGTTCCTCAGCATCCAGCCTTCAAATTTTTGGCTACGAAGACTAAGGCAGGACAATCTACTACCTGGATACTCAGAATACCTAAGACTCCTGGCTGATGCACTGATAAGCATTCTGGGTTACCCTTCACAATTAAAGATCAGAGGTCTGTGGTGACATTTACCAGCTTGGCAGCTTCCTAGTAAGGCACTGATGACCCGATGATCCAGACTGTCCTGCAAGATGTCAGGTGGACAGCAGCGTCTGTGGCTGACATCAGTGAGATCTTCCTGTGGAGAGAAGAGGACCTCCCTCCCAAGAGGCTGTAATATTTTCTACCTTCTACTACCTCTGCAGTACTTTTTACCTTCTGGTACACTTGCAGTCCTATAGTTCTCTATGCGCACACACTGCAGCATTCTTTCTTTAGTTTTTAATTCCTTTCTATCTAATCAATTTTTCCTATCTATTTTTCTTTCTTGCTGTGAATGCAAATGAAGCTATAAGAATCTGCCCATTACATTCTGTGCTGACCACTGTAAAGAAACTTTCCTTTCCCATGTTCCAAAATACTCAAAACAGCCTAATGACTAATTCAGCCGCAGCAAGAGCACCGACTGAGCCAGCATGCCAAAAGGCAAAACCTGACTTTCTGGTCTGCCTAATAACAATTCCTGTTGTTTGACATCAATATTGCATTTACTGAAACTCAACAAGGCTACGGGAAAATCCAAATTGAATAAAAACTCTGGAAGATCATGAGGGACTCCTGACACTCTGCACAAGAAAATTCTTGTGCAAAAAAACAACTTGAGCTGTAAGAGATCATGGAAAGTTAAGCAAGATCCAGCCATCCTAGGAATTCTTAGCACAGGTTAAGTCCATGCCTCTGAGCAAAAGCATTAACATCTGCATGTGAAGCTAAGAACTCCCCCATCATTCCTTCCCTGTAAAAGTGCCAAATTTATAACCCAGGCAATACACTGAAAGTGGAAGAAACATTGCCTCAGAGGAAACGCCGCTGTTTATTTTTCTTCTACAACACCTGCTTTGCTAACAGTTCCTATAAAAACATCACCAAAAGCTGACTTGAATGTGACTAGTCTGACTGCAGCATCCAAGGCCCTGAGAACACTCCCACAGGGTGCAAGGCTATCTGCTCATACTCTTGTTAGCACCCTAGCAGCTTGCTTTCCCATCTTTTAGCTATCATCTTCCTAGTTTTGTCCCATAGCACAGTACTGACTGAGAAAACTCCTCCTACTCAGAAAAAGCAAAAAACTTTTTGTTGTTACTAAAACATGGGATATAAGGCTCTCTTAAATTCTTCTATAAGCAGCCATCAAAAGAGCAGTACTACTCTGAGGAAACAATATGGTGGCTCCCTGCTGGCAGCTGCTCTGGACAAACCTCTCCTCTTTTCTCCCCTCTTCACATTTTAAATGCAGAATATATTAAAAGCCTCTTGATTATGTGAAGCATATCTGGAGACAACACTGTGAAATAGGAAGAGAGCCTTGCAAAGAACACTGCATTTTGAGATGAAGAGGAAGGAAAATAGAAAACATGAAAGATCAATATTAAAGGTTCCAAGGAAAACAGGAGTTGTTGTTACTTTTTTTTTAAACTGGAAAGTCAAAACGAAAGTGCAACTGCCTTCCAGATGAGGGTGTGGTGCTTGACGACAAAATGTAACGTGTCAGACCAACTCAGATCATTTCTATGAAGCACATCTCAGATACAGCACCTCCTACCAGCCTGCTGACAAAAGGTTAGTTCTGCTTTATTCCTTACTGCTCTGTATGCTAGGTGTGATATATTTACAAGTAGAAAAGCTAGGATTTGCTCTTAATTAGGTCTGCTTTCCTTAGAGACACCATTTCTAACTTTAAAATTAGATTATTTCGGACAGACAGGTTACTGCTGAATGCATAGAGGAAAAAAATCTGTTTAAACTGGGAATATTAATGTCACTCAATATGTACTTGTACAATCCCACATGGAGTTTAAAAAGATAGAAACACTGAATCTGTATCTAAATGGAAAGTTGGAATAATACTGCAAGAAACCATACGGTGCTGTCTGTCAATAAACCTATATCTCCTAGAAATCAATACTTGAAAAAGGAGTTCAGGGAGTTTTGGGTACTTGTGGGCAGTTTTGTACATGGGAACATTCCTTGTATGTGATAACACTCCTTTCTGTGCACATCCTGACCCATCTCCAGCTGTAAGACTCAGCATACCCACACTGCTTTGATTCCATGAGAAATCCCACTCAGAGCACTGTGTGGGATGGAGGCTAAGTCCGTTCCACTGCCATTCAGCAGCTCCACAGGACAGCAGTGCTTTATGTAATGCATGTGCACCTGTGCCTGAGAAACAACACAAGCTGGAGCGACAAATATGAATGGGCATGCTAGCCAAAACATGACTTTATTTTCAAGAGAGAAATATCAACAGCTGAGCACTACGTATCTGCTTCCATCAACAATTCTAGTCAGCCAAAACCAAGTCAGGCAGCAGAGCACGTTCCCTATATGGCAGCCAAAGTGCTTTGTGATACACGGACTTCTGAAAGTCTGCACCAAAATGTTCATTATTTCGCTTTCAGGAAAGTCTGCCTCTGATCCAATTTGATTAAGTGTTCCCAGATGCATTCTGCAGTAACAGTTCAGATTACAGCCCAAGCTTTTCAATTAAAGTTTTATTTTTCTTCTAGCCTTGGCTAAGAGGATTAAACTTGCCCTGTAGTCTTCTACCAAAAAAAAAAAAGACATTCACTGCAGATGTTTGAATCTCTTCTCAAAGTATCATAAAGCTGCAAAGGATTACCCCTGCTGAAAAATCCTGCTAACACAGACTAGCAGGCACAGAACAGATAACCCCATGCCAAACTAAGAAACAGAATTACATGACTTCCCATTCCTAGCATTTCAGTTAGGCCGAGCAAAATGACTGATTACAAGGCTTAATTTAAGAGTTTTCTGTTTAAATCACTGTTTAAAAGTTTAATGGAAAAGTGTTTTGAAATGTTAACAAAAAAAATCCAACAAAGTCATTAAGGGGAAAAGCCAAACCAGTTAATTTCCACCTGAAACAGTTCATAAAGTACATACAACAGATTCACTGAACATATATATACATATAAAAATATCAAGTAAGAACAGAAATTATTCATTTTTGTCTGTTTAATCTCTCTGTGTTCCTTAGTACAAAATCAGTCAGTAACGTTTTTTCCTGATAGACAGAAAATACTAAAAATGTTTTTGAGGAGATACTTGTTTGTAATAAAAGATTTAGCAACCCTTCGTTTAAACCTTAGCTAAAAAACAGTGATGGTATTCAGAGTTTTGTTAAGCTTGAAAAAAAATACATTAAGAGCTCTGGGCAGAATATCAGACAAGAATGTGTTTTCTTATAACATCAGCCTCAAATTCTGAGACACTGTAGAAGATGAGAAAGGGGAATGTGCATTTCATCCTCAGCAGCTCTTTGCTGCTGCCATTAAGAAGTCTTAAATGCCATTTATTTCCAGGGAATGGTGCTATGGTTTACATCTGAAAGAAGTTCCGCTAAGTACTCAGCGAACACAACTATTAGAGAGGAAAATTCTGCAGGACGTGACTTGCTAAAGACTGAAGATGTCTCAAACAGGCAGTGAGGATATAGCCTGAGTGTTTACAGAATGAATTCATCATGAGATAGGACTTGAAAAAAACAGCTGAGGTTGAGAACTGTTTGGGTGCTTGTGGGCAGTTTTGTATGTGGTAAGATTCCTTTGGGTGCATAACATCACGAGCTGTCTCCAGCAGTAAGACTCAGGGTACCCACACTGCTTTGATTCTGTAGGAGCAGACTAAACTCAGTCTGTTCCACAGCCGTTCAGGACTGACTCCATGGGACAGTTGTGTTTTACATATCAGATTTTAAAACCTGAAGCCAATATTATTTCTTCGTTGTCTTCCTAACTCCGCCCTCCCCAACTCTTTTTCTTTTCATTTGACTTTCAGCTTTGCCATGGGCTGGGATGTGAACAGCTCAACTGATTACTGGATTGAGGACGACGAGCATTATCTCAACTCTGCTATAGATTACAATACGTATGAGTTTCTCTGTGAAAAAGAAGATGTGAGAAAATTCATGAAAGTATTCCTCCCTGTGCTCTATGCATTGACTTTCACTGTTGGAGTTGCTGGAAATTCATTAGTGGTTGCAATTTACGCCTACTGCAAGAAACCAAAGACCAAGACTGACGTGTATATCATGCAACTAGCCATTGCTGATTTGCTCTTGCTCTTTACACTCCCCTTTTGGGCTGCAAATGCAGTGCGGGGATGGGAACTTGGAAACTCAATGTGCAAGCTCACTTCCTCGCTTTACACCATGAATTTCAGCTCTAGCATGCTGTTCCTGGCCTGTATCAGTGTGGATAGGTATAGGGCCACCTCTGAATCCCAACGTCACAGAAGAGCTGGAAAACACTGCAGCATTACCTGCATCTGTGTCTGGCTGTCTGCCCTACTGCTCAGCATCCCTGAACTAATATTTAACCAAGTCATGATGCACAATAATAGGAATGAATGCCTTTCTATATTTCCACCGAACATGGAAACACTTTTAAAAGCAACCATTCAGATCCTAGAAGTTATCCTGGAGTTTCTGCTTCCTTTCCTAGTAATGCTGACCTGTTACTCAGTTACTGCTCGGGCAATCTTTAGATCTGCAAACGCTAAAAAGTCTAGACCCTTCATGGTTCTGCTGGTAGTAGTGGCTGCTTTCATAATGACCCAGCTACCTTACAACATTGTTAAGTTATGGCGAGCCATAGATAGCATCTACCTATTGATTACTGACTGTGAAGCCAGTAAAACCATAGACATTGCACTCCAGGTCACCAAAAGCATAGCTCTGTTTCACACGTGCCTGAACCCTCTTCTGTATGCTTTCCTGGGTGCTTCTTTTAAAACGCATGTTATGAAAATAGCAAAAAATTATGGGTACTGGAAAAGACAACAACAGCATGAAGTACCTGAAGAAATTTCTATGGGTTCTGAAGTCCGTACTGAAGACACGATTAGCTTCACTATATAGACTGTTGCTTGCATTATCTTCATCAAAAAATGGATTATGTACTAACCTGCCAGCTACTATTTCAGCAGCTGTTTCTCTGCAAGTCATCTTTCAGCTGAATTTCGAAACCCACAGACTAGTCAAGACACTACACTGAGAGTTCAAAAACAGAGCATTATCAAAATTAAGCAGCAGGCAACAGAAAATACTGAAAGTGCTGGAAACAATTCAGGTATTTATAAAAAAAAAGCAACAAGCAGCAAAGGAAAACTGTAAAATCAAAAGGGTCACAGCAACAGGATATTAAATTCCTGTGTAATGAAAAATCTGCACGTCTAAATACCTATCTAAAGCAGAAAAGGAAACCATCAGCAATGAAATGACAGCACGGGTAACTTCATGCCAAAATTCAATAATCTTGTGTTTCTTTAAACTTCATAACATTTGACTAATAACTCACGATTTTTTCTCCTTAGTTCTCATTCCAGAAACATGGTTGCAGCTTGAAATGTGATACCAGTTCACAACTAAGAGAAAAAAAAGCCATTTTCTGTATGTTTACATATACGTATAGCGACAAGAACATCCTCAACAAAAAACACTAACTCCTGCTCTATAACTACCAAAAACAGTATTTCATCTCTCCATTTTCTGCTCAGCCTGAACTTCAACAAACACAGCAACCAACAAGAGGCACATTTCAGATGTCTGTAAATGTAACATCTAACGTAAGTGTCAAGGTAACACAATCAAAGCATGAGCAGAAATGCAAGAAGAAGTTTTAATGTTAACCTTCAGATACAGAGCCTGGCGTTTTTGGCTGGAATTTTTAAAATGAATGAGATGGCAAGGTAACTATAACCTTCCAAAATATGTAAAGATACAATAAAACATACAAGTATTCAAAGTGTACTGACTTTCATTTTTTTATGTACTTTGCTTTGTTTTAGCAGGTATTGGCATCTCTAGTGTAGGGTTTAAAGACTTGCTTTGTGAATGATTCTGACTCCACGTGAACTTGTGACTGGTGGGTATCTGCAGTTTTTCCATTGAGAGGTACCAGAAGCTGTACCCTACCACAGTGATGGTGAGGATTCCGGGAAAAAGAAAAATAAAACAACAGTTTTCCTATTTATCTCTAGAAGAATTCAACATACATTGACAAAGTAGCTTTCTAAACACACAAAGCATTATTTACAACATATTGTCCCTGCCTTCAATCATCCTGTAGGGTCTAATAGAGAGCTTATGGAAGACAACAAGAATCTCTCATTTTCAGACGATGTTCCCAATTACATAACCATGGACTGAAGAAAGAAAAAGCTCTACAATGACAACAAACAACTGTAGCATAAGCAAAACACAAGCTTTTTCTCACTGTTGAGATGTCAAAAGCCTTTAGAACTTCTGTCCAGTATTCTGAGGAATAGTGGATCAATTAATGCTTGACAGATAGCCTATGCGTACACAAGCAGTCTCATCTGTTTAAACCAGTCTAGAATCACTGTAAACATGCAAACCGTGCACACAAAGCTTGGCAATAAACTCCAGTCCTTCCATGATGCAAATGACTTCCTGTATGTGTGAATTTTATTTGCCTTCACACAGTGGTTGCACCTGGAACAATGTTCTCATTGGGCTGTCAGGCTCCTGGAATTCCCACATATCCAAGGTCCCCATGTTCACCCAGACTTGAGAGAAAAAAATAAACAAAGCCAACCAAAAAAAATAACGCCAAAACACAAAATCAAAACCACCAGAAACAAAAGGAGACTGCCTGTGACAGAGCAGCAATCCAATCAGACCGGAAAGAAGATTCTGCCTAAGATAAAGCTGCACACATATCTCTCAAACTTCTTCATAATTCAATGCCTTTTCTGTTTCCCCCTATGCAAATAATTATTATTATGAGAGTTAGGACAAACCAAATAATGGTTACTCTCTTAATGTTTACTGTTGATAACACACATAACTCACCCAAACCATTCTGTGAACTCATTTTATGAATAACATATGTTGTGCATGACCTCTGAAAGAACTTTCCCATTACTTCCTTAGGAACTGCAACTCATAACTGGGAGACACTGTCCCAGAGCAAGGGTAGCAGCTAGTAGTTAAGTGACACTTTCAGGTTGAGATGCTAGACACTATGCCTCCTTCTGCCTCCAGATTTGCAGTGCTAGAAGAGAGAGCAAGCCCTATCTTCTGGAGATTCTCGGTATTGCACACAGAAGGTACTTAAATGACACATTTGTTCACTGTGATTAGCAACTCAGCTTATTTAGTTAGCTTCCAAACTGTCACCGAATGATGATTTTTCAGAATAAGTCACTTATGTTTTGGTAAACGAACACACACACCAAAAACAGTACTCCAAAGTCTGGGACATTCAGCACATATAGTTCAACCTACCAATTTTTCTGGGAAGTTTCTCATTAAAAAAAGGAAAATCACCTCTAAGAAGCAGACCATTGGCATCACAAAGTCTAGATTAACGATCAGCCAAAGTTTACTGAATGCCACAATGCACTCAAACTTCAAACACAAGCTGCCAAAAACAGTTTTAAGACTACAACCATAAATGTGTAAGTTACCTAAGGGAATGAAGTATACTTTGAAGAACAGTAGCAGCACTCATTCTGTGAACTAAATGTAGAAATTCTGAAATGGACTCAAAACCACAAATTGTGCTCTGTTGTTTCACCTGTGACTGCCTTTACTCAAGAAGAAATTCTCCAATTCAGAAATGGAAGACTAACGTTTCAGACTTCGTATTTATTTATTACAACTCTTAGGAAGAATTTTACATTTAGTCACTCTTATGTAGTGTTTCTGTACTTACCACTACTCCACCATTTCTTGCCATTAATCACGTAACTATTGCCATCTCGCTCAATGCTGCACTGCATATTGGTGGCATCACTCGAAGCCACATCAGGTTCTGTGTTAAAGAAAAAAACAACACCCACACCACTGTATTAAATATACAGTCTGTAGTACTACCATCACAAATATATAGATCTAGATGCACTCTAAAAACAGCACCACTGCTCCCAGCAGAAAAAGCCTTTTGCAGTACCTCACTCTGCTGTGGTCAAAGACTTTTTATTTTCTGATGACGTGTTATTCATAGCCAGCTTAAACGTGCTGGTTCTTGAACTCAGACTTCCCTTTATAGTAAACAGACTACAACTTTTCCTGACGTTTTAAATCCTTCCTCCCCTCAATCTACTTATAAATATCAGTCATCTCTCTCAGCCTCTGTTCTTCTAGGCTTTTCTCAAGTGAAAATAAAGAAACTTTGATTACTTTTCTGACGGATTATGAAATGAAGTTGCCAGAAAAGCATCGCCAATGATCATCTGTCATCATCTTTCAAGTGAAACTATCTTCTCCCATTTGGTGCACACAGTGACACCTGGCTCTGCAAGGCTCAGTTCTCTTAACACCTGCTGATGCAGGAAAATCAAGGTTTTGCCATCACATATTCAAAAACTGTGTTCCTAAATGAAGGGCCCAGCCTTCCAGAGCCGCCACAAGCTTTGAGGGGTAGACATGAATATAACGCTGAGCTACAGATATAAAGCAAGTGCACCATATGATTTGCAAGTCACCTTCAGCTGATGTCTTAAAATCTCTATGATTTACTGCGAAACTACAATACTTATCAAAATCATCATATTTGTGCCTAGGTTTCTAGAGAACCTAAAAACACATTATACAACCAGGATAAATTCCATTCTAAGTCTGGTTGAGACAATAAAATATTTTTTACTACTATTAAAAATAAACTGAAAATATATGGAAATTGTAATATGGCAGAATATTAATAATATGGTTCTGTATTAATTCTCATAATCATAGAATGGCTTCTGTGGAAGAGAGCTCAAAGATCAATTAATTCCATCCCCTCCACTGTGGGCAGGGTTGGCAACCTCTAAGTCAGGAACTAGGATCAGGTTGCATTCCATACATGTATAAAATCATAAGTTGTTACTTTTTGCATACGGCATTGTAAAATTTCTACCATTTGCCTCTCATTTTCTTCTGGAATAAAAACTTACCCGTCATGCAGAAGCAAGAACTAATCTTCCCTTCTAGAAGGGGCTCCAGCCACTCTTTCTTTTGCTCTTCAGTCCCATACATGTGCAGGACCTCCATGTTTCCGGTGTCTGTGAGAAACGAGCAGTTACGTTTATTTCTTCAGACATTCAAATGGTAAGGCATCAAATGCCAGATGTTTTTAATGCTCTCAGTGCCATAGTTAAGGCACAGTGTTTGCTAACCAGGTGCGTGACAGTTGAAAACCTCAGGAGCAATGAAGCGCTTCCCCGTTTCCTCAGCTATTAGTGCGTAGTCAAGCTGGCTGAGACCACTGACAGCTGGGAGAAAAAGATTCCACAGACCTTCTGCTTTGGCCATTTCCTGTCCAGAGAATACGCAGGGAAAAACATTAGCAACGTATCTTCAAACAGCAATGAAATCCTGGCTTGCTGGCCACTTTCTTCCTTCCTATGTCTAACACACTGTCCAATAATATCTGATGGCATTCCTCAGTAGCTATTTTCAACAGGTACAGTTTTGAGTTAAAGTTCAGACGTCCACCAAACAGAACTCAGGTCCGCTTTTCTCCTCTCTCATTTGTATCTCACAGTTGTACACTTTCTTCTTTTCCTTTCAATTTCTCACTGTTTCTTTCCACCCCGATGAGAAAACTTCTCCAGCAGCATACACAAGCATTTATTAAGGTCTGTGTCAGTGCCTGTTTCTTTCACTGCTAGAGTGCTCAAGAAAATGTACTGTCCCATACCTTCAGTCTCTCGAGCACTGGTGGTTTCTTCCATCTTTCCTCAGTGTTTCCATGTTTAGCATAGTATTCTGCTATTTCCTAAAAGAGATAATGTAGAAGTTTGTTTAAATTTACAACACCTATAACACACACAAATTATGCTTTCTTTTCTACCCCTACCCCTCAAAGTACCAGTATGAAATATTCAGCACAACTTTTAATTACGTGGTTGGTTTCATTAGAAAATTTAAAAATGGCAATCATTTCATTTTGCAAGATTTCAAATGCATCATGGAGATGACCCCAATCCTGGGGATGTTTTTTTATACACAGAAATGGGTTGAAGTCATTTAATGTGTGTGCTGACAACAGCAGAAGGTCAATGTTCTCTGACAAAAAACACAACTGTTGACCAACTGTACTACACGAGAGGAGTGATCCCAAAATTAAAACCACAAATAAAAGCCTTATGTGCTGACCACTGAACATTAGGTTTCTAATCACAAAAGTCCATATATTGACTTTTTTTTTGATTGAAATATACACTTGTTTTCTGTCAACTGTTCAGCACATTATCTAAAGAGTCATTCCAAGCATCAGCGTTTAGTTCCTAAGTAAAACTACATGCTAGTAATCCAAGTATTTTCCCATGTTCCAGTAACACGCAGCTCTCCTTCAAAAGTGCCCTAGGACATGTTTTAGAACAAATAAATTATCATCTAACAAATTCAAAAGCAGAATTTACAAGTCCTGACTCACATTTCCCATTACCAGAAATAATTTACAAGCCCAACACTACTCACCTGGAAAGCTTTCATGGCTATTTGTGGTTCACCTGTTTTTAATCATGTGCACATAATTATTCTGAGGCTTCCTTGGAGAATTCAAAATTAGTTACACACAGACTTTTGGGAAACTCTGACATGAAGAGTTTCAAGTGTTAGACAGTCTGTCTAACACTTCTGCTATTTCTTGGAATTGAAAAGCAAATTAGCTCATAAGAGACAGGAAGAAAAAACCAAACAGGATTTAGAACACGTTAAATTGAATACTGTCTCTGAGCTTCCTAAAGAAAAGGAACGCAACACCACAACACGATGCTGGAAATTAGCATCTCTGCATGAGAATGTGAGACTTCAGGGGTTTTGTTAGAGGTAAAATACCTTTAAATATAATTTTGGGTTCTTTTTGTGTTGTTTTTTGTTGTTGTTGTTGTTGTTGTTGTTGTTTTTAAGTATTTCTAAAACATTAAAAAGTAAAACAGTTTTAAAGTAACTTTTCAATGTATATAACTCTTTGCATCAGCAAAAACTAAATCATGTAGATGAAAACAATTTCTATTAATAATTTGCAATATACCATAAATATCACTGCATGAAAAACAAAGCTGTTCTTAAAAAAAATAAAATAAAAAAATAAAAAATATAGGAGGACATAACTTCATTGCATAGTTTTACATTTTTATAACCTCTGCTCAAAAAATGCTTGTTTATAAATAGGTTTAAAAAAAGCTTTTACCTTCTCGGCTGGATATATGTGCTGCTTCATGAATTGCTTTACCTTCAGCAGCATTTCTTGGCCTTTCCTACTTTGATAGAACAACTCTCCGGAAGTACTGTGCTGCACGCTGCTGAAAGACAACCTAAAGAACATCCAATGTAATCAGTAAGAACAGATTTTCCCACACAATGACATAAATTGCCTTATACAGACATTTAAATAAGTGAAGCTGTAAGTTTTGCCTCACCTCTGACCAGGAGTTTAGACCAATGTTACCTTTTTGAGAGCTCTAACCCTTTTTCTGCCAAAGGCTTCACCATCTTAGCAAATTCATGGCTATTCTCTGCAGAAGCATTTCCAATGAGATATCTAGCATATACACCCTACAACCCAAAAAAAAAGACATAAATGGTATAATCATGTACTGAAAAATGTCTCTCTGAGATTGGTGATTTCTTCAACAATGAAGTTACGCTTAAATATACATGCTCTTAATTGGGAAAAAAAAAAAGAGCACTCAGATGGATGTTACTGGGATATGTTGATTCTGTTTTTCGTATATTTCTGGTATATAAAAAGGAATAGAGATAGCTGGACAAGAACAAAAACAAACAAACCAACCAATCCAAAACAGAACAGCTGTTAAAAACCCTGAAGAAAATCATAAAAATTAGTAGAGCAAAAAAAAATGTAGCTGTATTGGGTACTATATACAAGCCCATTCTGTCCCTTCAGCCAACAGACAGCAATACACACAATATTATTCACAACTACATTAACTACACGCATATACATTCTTATTCCAAATGACTAACAGGTAGCTTACAACACAGTTGGTAACCTTATCTTAGGCTGCAACTCAAAAATGTACTCCTGCCCTGCAATGGATGAATATATAACGTGATGTACTTCACAGTGCAAGAATTCTGTCCTAGAATTAACAGTCTTAAGCATCTAAAAGATACTGCTTCTACAGGAACAAACTGAAATACCTTTCCCATTATTGCCCAACAACAATTCACCATTTAAACAGCTATTACCAGCATACATATAAAAAAAAACCTGTGACATTTCAGAAGAAGTATTACCTGAGATATCCCTGCCATTTTAAAATATGACAAAGCAAGAAAAAAATTCAAGTTGGGGATTGCAGTGCTAATACCCCGACAGCGGCAGTAAATAGAAATCAGTTCTTCAAATGAGGGATTTTCTGCAAAAAAAAAACCACCAAAAAACACAATATTTTAGAATGCTCAGCGTTTTCTAGGATTTCTTTACCTCATTCTTCAAGTATTTGAGTCATTTCATTAATACAATAAAAACATATTGTTCCTCATGAGCTCAGATACGGAGGGAGAAAAGGAAATAGGCGCTGCATGAATTCCAGATAAACTCCCTCTTCCCAGTTCCACTTCAGTCAGGAAATCCATTGCACCAGTTTTATTTTGTTTTGGGTTTTAAATAAATTTTAATTTTCTCCCCATTATCTCCAAAAAATGCTCAAAATAAGCTTCTGTAGAATTAACATACTGCAGTGAACCTACATCCTATTAGAACAGAGCTACCTTAAAACTATCAGCACATCTCCTACAATGAAGGAAACTGCAGAAAAGCTCTTTTCCAAGTGCAAAATGATGTACTTATTGATTTAACTTCTTACTATTGCTTATAAAAGAGAATTCTACCACAGAATTCAGTTTGACAAAACAATTACAACTTCATACCTATGGTGCCTTTGAAATTGAAGACAGATCCTTGGCCTAAATCCTTCAGAGATGTAGGCCAGAAGTAGAACTGAGTAGCATACGCTAAGTCTGCTAAAGGATGACCAGTGGTTGAAAGCTCCCAGTCCAGCACTGCCAAAACACGAGCCTTAAATAAAAATAAAAACCTCAAGTGAACTGTAAGAATCTGTAGACGGACAACAGACTCAGCATCCAGGAGCTTTCTTGCAGTATTGTGTGTTTAAGATTAAAAACATGCACTCTAGCTGTCCACAGCAAAAAGCAGTTTAACTTAGCACTACGAAAAGGTTTGCAAAAAATTAACATTTAAAGTAGAGGCAGAAAATCACACCTTTTTCCACCAAAAATCTCCTTCAAATTCTACATTTTTGAGTAACATCCTCTCTGTCAGAAACTTCTAAACTGTTCCAAGTCAAAGAACACAGCATGGACTTTCTTTCTCCAGTCCTGCTGCATGTGTTATAAAACCTTAATTTATTGTTGTATTTTGCGCTGATTAAAACTTACACAGGCAACTAAACTTCTTAAACAAGACAGTCTGTCACCGTCCAGATGGTGACACGAGTTTCCATTGCAAGTGTCCTTGCAATAGTGTATCCAGCTGCATTAGTGAAGACTCCCCAAAGAAATATTTTGACCAATTCTTACACCCCAGCTGGCCTAGAACTCTAGAATTGTTTGAAACTACTTGTTTCCTTATGCCTATTAGTAAAAAAACAACAATAATAAAAACACCTCAGGATGTATATACTCTGATGTAACACAACGCTAACTTTTGCATTCAGGATGCCAAGGCCCCTTAAGCAGATAAACAGCAATTTTAAAATCATTTTCTCTAGAGCCTAAAAGGGCAATTTGTCCATCAATTGAATCCATCTACAGAGAAGATTGGTATGTCCAAATCCCCATCTATATTCTGCATTGCACAGCCTTGGTCACAAATCCCAGGCAAATCCTCTGCTCACAACACAGCAAACAGCATGGAAAAAAAGTACTGAAAATGCAATTATGCCAAAAAGAAAGGTAATAGATATTTATTTCCACAAACCAGAAAAAAACTCTTCTAGATGAAAAAGCAACTTCCGGGGTTCCTATGACTTACCCATGCTCCATAAGTAAGCAGCTTTGGCAGATTTCTTCCTTTGCTTCCATTGGTACCACATAATTTGCAAAAGCCACAGCAGTTAATGGAAGCCTTATCACAGATTTTAACAGGCTCTGGATCAGATGCTAATGCACTTCAGTGAAGTGAGCCTTCAGTATGTCCTTAAGCAGCACTGAACTCAATAGGATTGATGCATACAAAACGTTTTGTTTATGGACATGGAAGTACAGACTAGATAGCAGATAATTTGAGTATTGAGTATGCTCCTGCACTGAAAAGCAGTACTATCCTAGATACAGAAATACCTTACACAGAGCATGGGAAGGAGTTCTCTACTGTTTTTTCTCAAAATGTATAGAGGATGGAATTATAGTGATAAGATTTGCAAAGAGAGCCAAGTAGTTGTGATGAATGAAAGCTAAGAGAATGAACAGATTGATATCCATGCACACTTCACATTGACACAGAGAAAATCATGACTAGAACATCCCTGCAAATGTCCTGTAATGTGTGCCAACAAATGGAGAACTACAAAGTACTAAACAGACAAATACATTTCAAATACCTCTGTTGGGTGAAAAATGATGTTATCTATTCTAAAATCCCCATGAATTAGGGCTTCTTCATTATCATCAGGAGGCAAGTTGTTTGCTAACCACTCTGCTAGCTCATTCACTGCAGGGATATCTGTATGAGCAGCTGCATCATACTGTCTTTTCCAAGTTGATACCTGAGAAAACACAAACACTTTAACAGCACTACAGAATGTACTGGAATGTAGCAGTAACTTCATACTGTGCAACAACGCTTTTAACTAACTGAAAGTGTTTAGCTGATAAAATAAAATTAACCACTGTACAAGTCATCTAAAACTAATTAATTAGCTTGAAAATCAAATCATTAAAGACCTGACGAAACCAGAGAATTTTTCCAAGAGCTGTACCTGTCTTCTGCAGTATCCAGGTCCTCTGCCATATCCTTGGAGACCCAGTGACCGCAAGTCAAAGGAGTGCAACTGAGCCAAAGTTTCTATCATTGCAAGATACAAAGCAGAACGCTCTGCTGGGCCCACCTCAGGCACTGAGATGTTTCGGAAGATGCGACCCTAGAAACATTGTAAATCGGATATTGGGTGGGATGTGGGCATAGACGGAGAGGTGTAAAGTTGTACATTTTGGTGGCTAAAACAAATGCAGTGAACCAGTACTTCCTATACAATCAAAAACTCCTTCTTCACTTGTTTCATTCTTTGCCCATGACAGATAAAGGGTATCACTCAGCTTCTTTTTTTTCCTTAATGCACTTTAGTTAGTACATCAAATACACTTATCTCACAGCCCATCATCTTCCCACTTTCTTTTTTGTATGTGCTGTTGTTTTATATAACTAGAAACCCTTTGAATGCTCTTCCTCAGATCTCAAATTTCAGACTACAAAACACAACTGGATATTTTCACAGCTGTATTTCTCAGGGCTTCAGCTCTCCATTGTGTCTGAATTTCACAGAACCCTGCACTGCTGGCAAATATCACAGCTCATCAAACAAGCACAGCCACACAGAGGAGGATACGATAAAAGTGAAGAGGCCTAAACTCAAATCCTCCTCCCACAAGAGCAAAAAACTGGTATAGCAGAACTCAGAATAAACCAAGTCTAACAAAAACAGTATCAAATCAGCCACAGCATGCTTAGTGATGGATGGCAGAGCTACACTAAGGTCTTAAGAAGTGCTTGAGATGGAATCCTACTTGCTTTTAAAGAAAAATGTGACTGTTCACTGATTACTGTTTTCAAATGGGTAACAGTAACAAATGGGTTCTGTTTGTTCCAAGAATCCAGTATAACTTTGGAGCCTGACTGTTCTGTCTGAGTTATGAGCATGCTTTTCACAGTAGCAATATGGAGAAATTTCACAATATTTTTCTGACAGCACAAAGGAAAAGAGGTTAAGTAATGAGCTGTATATTTTGGCTGAGCTGGAAACAAGCTCTGGAGAACCTGAAATCAGTAAGAATTTCTTAAAAATATGATTGGATTATTTATATTGGTATGCCAATGCTACATAGTTGCATGTACCAAACTTACAAAACTTAATAAAAACTGATAAGATTATATTTAGACAGCATAAAATCTGCTTGTCGTAGGGAGAAGAAAAATCTTTCAGATTGGCTGACCAACCTGCACATGCTGCATCACATAAAATTCTGTTCCAATGACAGAAACATCACTGCAGTACAACAGGGGCTCAGGGACTGGAAATCCAGCTGAAAATAATGCTCTCTGCACAAAATACTCTCTATCAACCTGAAGAAGACAAGGAAAATTCAGGTCACTGCAAAGCTCTTAAACATAAATTATTATCTTACTGAGTACAGTTAATGACAATCTATTCTCTTTAATGTTTAATCAAGTGTACAGCATAGAAAACAAGTAATTCAATGCATTTTTAGACATGTTCAACTGAAATAGACAGTGTCATCATGTACAAGAAGAACTTAGTCCATCTGCAATTCAAAGCGTTTGAAGCTTGCCAAGGAGTGTTACCTACCTTGTGGGCTTTAGGTAAAAGGGGGCCATGGGGCTTCTTCCTGAGCACATATGCCTTCTCACCCTTCTGAAGATAAAAGGTTGGATTTGACTGTCCTGAGCTACAAAGAGAAAGATTGCAATAACTTACTACGTAGATGCAAATTGGCAAACTTTTAATGGAAATGGTGCAAAGTTCATTGTGACATGAACAAAATGAGCCTGAACAAAATGGCAAGATACAGAAAAGGTTTTCTCCTCTTGTTTCAAATATACTCTTACAAAGGTGGAAGCGATAGCCTACAAAATGAGGAGTCAGAGGCTGTATTGCTACACCTAACATGAAAATATCTTCTTTCACTGCAGACTAGTCAAAGATACTCAATCTGTTCTCCTGTGAAATGGGGATAGTATTCGCCTCTTCACTCTAAAGAGACATCATTAAAGTGATTGAGTGTTTGAGCAAAATTCACACTAGCCCACAACTATATTTTTTTCTTCAGTGAGCTGCATTTTAAACAGCGTAAGCTGAGAGAAAGCTCTTTAAACTGCTGATGAATTCTAACCAAACCCCCTTGTGTTCAGGCCTGGCCATCTATTCACATACAGAACACTATTCTTAGGGGACTGCCTATAGCAACTCTTATGTGTTAAAGAATAAATGTTTCAGTGACAAAGAATCCTAAGATGTATATGCTTCTACTCATACGTATGTAAGAGAACAACTTAAACTTTTCATGACACACAGCTCGTCATTTCCTGCTCAAGTGCATCCATTGCTGTCTTCCTTAAGGACCTGAGCTCACCAGCATGCTACTCTCTCCTCTTCTTTATCACTTTTAAGACCTATTCTTAGTCCAATCAAAGATTGGACAAATAATGGAAAATCAAAATCAATGAGACATTTGCCTTCGTGCTCCCCAGGACACTTCCCTCCTTTTGGGGAAGGACTTTTTCTAAGGGAGTGCTGCTACAGGACAAGGGAAAATGGCTTTAAACTGGAGGAGGGTAGATGTAGAGTAGATATGAGGAAGAAATTCTCTGCTGTGAGGGTGGTGAGACACTGGAACAGGTTGCCCAGTGAAGCTGTGGATGCCTGCACCCTGGAAACATTCAAGGCCAGGCTGGGTGGGGCTGTGAGCAACCTGGTCTAGTGGGACATATCCCTTCCTATAGCAGGGGGTTGGAACTAGATGATGTTAAAGGTCTCTTTGAGCCCAAACCACTCTGTAATTCCAGTTCTCCATCAGCCAGTTAGGGTGTAGGATGTAACAGAGCTTAACAGGCATACCTCACAGATACTCTGCCTGGTACTAAAGTGATTTTGATTGGCTGAAGCCTCTAGGTGCAACAAGACAAATAGAAGAATAGCAACATAAATATTAGAGAACTTTTAGAAGACTTTTCTATCAGCTGCTTTCACAGGGCCCCTCTTGGACTGAAGCACGTATGATGATTGGGGTACAGCTGAGGATTTGATTGAGCAACCTTGTACGTTTGCTTCAGAGCACAACAAAGAACTGCGTGCTGCTTCTTAGTGACAGGAACAGACAGGTACTGAGTTCAGGAATCTGCGGAGCACTCACTACTGCAACCCACTGCTTTCATCACGGTGTCAAGCATTCACCCACCTGGCTTCAAGCCCAGGGCTTCACAATCAACTTATTACGCCACTAATACTCTCCTGAGCGTTTTTATTTGTTGAGCACTGAAAGGGCAACCAGGTAAACAGCAATTCACAACAACGCGCACTCTGCACCACAGAGCGGTCACACGCGTTCCCTGAGCGCGGAGGAAAGTCCACCAGAGCCGCCGGGCTGCGGACGCTGTTTCCTCTGTGTGAAAGGTCCCCGCAGCAAACTCAGCCTTGCCCAGGTGAACTTTTTAGGCGGCAGACAGCCCGCAGGGAACCACTACCGCCACACACGGCCGGCTCCGAGCCGTCCTCCCCACCCCTCAGCCGGGCACCACACGGCCGCCGAGGGCCTGCGAGCGGCCCCCCCCTCACCTGTACTGCCTGACGGACAGAGCCCCCGCGGGCTGCTGGGGGAAGCCGGGCAGACAGCGGCACAAGTACCGCTCCAGGCTGCCCTGATCAAAGCGGTGCTGCTGCCGCACCTCGCTAGTGCCCGGCTCGGCCGCCATCCCCGCGCTGCGCCGCCGCTGTACGAAGATCACCCGCCTACAGTAGCGTTACGCCCTCTACGGCGCCGCCCACCGCAGCGATACGCTCCGTGCGCATGAGCCTGCAGCGGTATCGCGCTTCTTGCGGAGCCGCGCACCGCGGCGATACGCTCTCTGCGTAGTGGCCTCGCTCCCGTCAGCCGCCGCGCTACGTTCCTTGCGGAGCCGCGTGTCGCTGCCATGGCGGACGGGGGCCGGCTGGAGCTGCTGGAGCGCCGCGTGCGGGAGTTGGAGCGGGAGCTGGAGCTGGCCCGGGGCGGGCAGGCTGCGGCGAGGGCCCGCATCGAGACCATGAGCCCGGAGGTGACGGACTCCAACCCCTACAGGTGCGGGTTGTGGGGGGGAGGGAGCGGCAGAGGGAGGGGAGAAATGAGGTGGATGTGAAAACAGTGTAAGTCGTCACCGACCTGCAGAATGGTTCGGGTTGGAAGGGACCTCGAAGCCCACCCAACCCAGCGTGGGCAGGGCTCACACCCACCGGGTCAGGCTGCGTAGGGACCCATCCAACCTGGCCTTGAGTGCTGTAGGGATGGGGCACCCACAGCTTGTCTGGCAGCTCCGCCAGGGTCAGCACTCTCTTGTGTTTGCCAAAAAGGGTTGTATAGTTGTGTCCATTAGACCATATCCAACAGCAGTCACAGCAGCAGTGAAAACAGCTGGGCTGAGTCTACTCCTCGGCTGCCTTACTTGTAAAGCAAAGGTGTTTTGCAACTTTAAATATCGGAAAAGCAAAGTTTCCATTAGAAATACAGAGAGCATTTTGTTAATAATGATGCTGTTTTTCTTCGTAGTCGCTTGATGGCATTAAAAAGAATGGGAATTGTCAAAGATTATGAGGTAAGCATGTATCTGCCTTAAGGCAGCCATGTATTTCCACCTCTCTCCGCTCGCCCTAGCCCCACAGGGATTGGTGTTGATGCACTGATCTGTATGTTATTTCTTTCCACAGAAAATCCGTACTTTCACAGTTGCTGTAGTAGGTGTGGGTGGAGTTGGCAGCGTGACTGCTGAGATGCTGACAAGGTGTGGCATTGGTAAGGTAATATGAGTTTTCATCTATTTCTTTATAGAAGATAGACTAGTCCTCTTTATTAAAAGTTAGGTTTGGTTTTCCTCTGTTGATTTTGCCTGAATGAAAGTACTGTGAAGAAAGCACTCGTTTAATGGTATTTAAATAAAATAAATGAAGAGTCTTAAGTCTGCATTTTTCTTACCTTAATTAAATTTATATAGTTCAGGGTTAGTCCTGTATCACGTGAGCTGTTTGATTCTCGTCTTCTCTGCACTCTTACGTGAAGCCTAATCATCATACCAGATTATTGCAAGAGGAAAACAAAAGGAAAAGGAGGGGGTAACTCACATAGAAGATTAAGTCCTATGTTATGAAGATATGTTAATAGTTAAGAGTTTGACATCTCTAGCAGAAGTCAGATGTATTTTTACTACAAAAGTTAGTTTGTCATGTGGCACTTACAGCTAAACATTTAGCAGCAGTTAAAGATGACTGATAATTTTCTTAATGAAAAAACTGCATTATCTCTGTATTACACAGTATATTCCCCCTTCCTCTGCAGGAGCAATTCCTGTAGAGCAGCATCCTGTATCTAGAAAGGATGTTCCTTATGTTCAGTAATGTACCAATTCAAAATTCATAACAGTCAACGTATGTGAGTATACCATAGGCACTTAAAGTTAATTGTTTATGAAGAACTACCTGCCAAGACACAAGTGAAAGAAATGACATATCCTAGTTAATGCCAAAATGGCAAGTAGGAATGTGAGAAGAGTTGATAGCATCCATGTAAATAATCTCTCTGATCTCTCGAGTATATTTATAGTTTAGAACAAAATGAACAGATTGCTTATTTATGTGTTTATTTAAACAGCAGCTGTTTAAAATGCCCTGTTCTGGAGCTCTATTTACGAAGTATTTGGAGGTTCACATGTGTCAATACAATCTTTGTTGTAGCTTCTTCTGTTTGATTATGACAAAGTGGAACTGGCAAACATGAACAGACTCTTCTTCCAACCTCATCAAGCTGGATTAAGTAAAGTGCAAGCAGCAGAGCATACCTTGAGGTATGACTTACAGAACTGGACATCTAACTGTGTATATCCAGGATGCTGTTACAGCAAAACAGTGTTTCACACTTTATCACTTATGAAGTAGCATGGTCTAGTGTGGGATTTGAAAATAGAGCAGTTGGGGGAAAGATTGCTATTTTTAAGGATGTTTTTTATCCTGCCCAGAACTTTAAGGTGAATGAACTGTCTTTGTATAGCTGATAATCCAGCATAAATCATTACATTTCAATATGTAGGTTGTTTGTTTGTTTTGTTTGGGGAGGAGGGAATGGAGGGGGGGAAGAAGGTCTCTTCATCTAATTTGTTGTTTTGTTTTTTTACAATTATGGGTGCATTCTAGCCTTCAAAATGAAAGCTGAAGACTTAAGCAGTACTTGTGAAGTTAGGGAGTGAAATGCAAGTTACCCTCTTTATTAACGTTGCCTCATTTAATTCTTTGTTAAGAAACATTAATCCTGACGTGCAGTTTGAAGTACATAACTACAACATCACTACACTGGACAATTTTGAACATTTCATGGATAGAATAAGGTAAAATGTGTGTTGTAATAGGTACCGTTTTCCTGATATAGTTTCTTATGAGTGTATACTGT
This sequence comes from Cyrtonyx montezumae, assembly GCF_038088225.1. Taxonomy (NCBI): domain Eukaryota; kingdom Metazoa; phylum Chordata; class Aves; order Galliformes; family Odontophoridae; genus Cyrtonyx; species Cyrtonyx montezumae. The sequence goes on along the minus strand of NW_027072089.1, from coordinate 102,196,257 downwards.
ACAACTATATTAATATAAATGCCCTTATATTTAAGTTGCAGCTTCAACGTGCTGCTGTTCCTACTCCAGAACGAAGCTGCTCTTTGTATTTTGTTTTGTATTTGCACAAGTTTTGTCAGAAGTATACTTCCCCTGTGCCTCTGTGCTTTTAAATAAATGCATTGATTGCTGTGCTGGCATGACACTCTGCCAGCAATTTCATGCAGACTTCTGCTGCTTGTTTCAGTAACGGTGCACTAGAGGAAGGGAAGCCTGTTGATCTTGTTCTAAGCTGTGTGGACAACTTTGAAGCTCGCATGGCAATTAACACGGTGAGACCATAGGCATGAGTTCATGGAGGTCCATTTTCTTTTATAAATATTGATAGAAATTGTGGGGACTACAGAAAAGATTGGAACTTTAAGGATTTCTAAGAAAAGGGAACAGAATCTGATATTTTGCCCAGCTCTTGTAAGATGCATTTGATGTAAATATAAGCATAGTCTCTTGTTTATAGAATGGTACTGTCAAATGTTTGTAGGTTAAATCTTAGAAACTTTCTAATACTGTGTATCTAATTGTGTACTGTTTTGTATACTGAAAATTTTTTAAGGCATGTACCTAATCATCCTGTTTTGCTTTATAGTTAGCAGTCAACGCAGGGTGAATGCCAAATGCATGGTTTGTTGTCCTACGGCTAGCTTAAGCTGCAGATTGCATACACTGAATGTACGCAGATTCTCTGGATCTGTATTTCTAAAAGCATAGGGAAAAAAGCAAAACTCTTCAGAAGTAGTTTTTCCAATTAGATCCTGTAGTGTGGGTCTAGTAACTGGATCTCTAATGCCTGTATTTGTTTAAAAAGCATTCAGCTCCTCAGGAAGTCACAAAGGCACAGCTTCGTGAGAAGAAATTTAGTTTATCCTTTGATTTGTCCTTTGATAAACAATTTCCATTCCATCTGATCACAGCCTTCCTGGGTTAAAGCACAAGGGTCACTATGCTTAATCATTCTCAATTTACAACTTCTTTCATTAAACTTTTGCAATGCTGATGTGTGTGTCTCTGTGTTTCTAAGGCCTGCAATGAACTTGGACAAATCTGGATGGAATCTGGAGTGAGTGAAAATGCGGTGTCAGGACACATACAGCTGATCATTCCTGGTGAATCTGCTTGTTTTGCGGTACGTGGCGCTCAGAGGAATTTGCTGGTTTCTTTCTTTTGAAATGGGACTGGGAGTATGAAGATCAGCTGTCTAGTGAATGTAATCCTGGCACAGATGATGGAGTAGCTTAAAATTGTGTGTGCGACCTGATTGTCGGTTTGGTTTTGATGTCGTTTTGGATTTTTGTTTTTCTTTAATGCATTTTTGTTTAAACTGAATGTCTTTCCTTCCCCTCAGTGTGCTCCTCCACTTGTGGTTGCTGCAAATATTGATGAGAAAACGTTAAAACGAGAAGGAGTTTGTGCAGCTAGTCTTCCAACAACGATGGGTGTTGTGGCTGGGATTCTCGTACAGAATGTTTTGAAGTAAGTGTCTGACTTGCTGCTAGGCAACATACAGCACCATAAGAGAATAGTTCCTTCAGGTTTCTTGAATAATGATTAATTTGGTTCTTTTTCTATATTTATGACTTATTTGCTGAAAGTAGGTGACTGCAGTTTATTTTAAGGCAACTACAGCTTTCCTGGTCACTGGTATGAAAGTGTATTCTAAAAGTTCTGTTGTCAGGTTTGTACTTGTGTGTAAAGATCTGTTTTCTCTGTGTTTCCAGGTATCTTTTAAATTTTGGTACTGTGAGTTACTATCTTGGCTACAATGCAATGCAGGATTTCTTTCCAACTATGGCTATGAAGCCAAATCCGCAGTGTAGTGATCAAAATTGCAGGAAACAGCAAGAAAATTATAAGGTAAAATTGGGGTTGTTCAGCCTGGAGAAGAGAATGCTCTGGGGAGAACTTAACAGATGATTTATGTGTGTGGGGCCTAAAGGAGAAAGCTGAGGAGGGACTCTCAGGGAGTATTGTGACAGGACAAGGATTAATGGCTTTAAACTGAAAGAGGTACATTTAGATGATATATAAGGAAGAAATTCTTTACTCATAGAATGGTGAGGCGCTGGCAAAGGCTGCCCAGAGAAACTAAGGATGTTCCATAGCTGAAAGTGTCCAGAGTCAGGCTGGATGGGGCTCTGGCAGCTCTAATGGCAGGTGTCCCTGCCCACAGCAGGGGGCTGAAATCAGATAGTCTTTATGGTTTGGGCTAGAAGGAATCCCTTTCCAAAATTCTCTTAAACTGCTCAACCCTTCGGGCAGGTCATATTGTTGAGTGTAAATGGTCTTGTTTTAATTTGCAGGTATTCTGCCTTTTCATGCCTAATAAAGTGCAAAATAGTGATTCTGTATCTTAAAATAAGCATGAATACTGTATTTTATCTTCCTTGCTGTTGGAAATTGAACTGCTTTATATACTGTATCTTTTTAATTATATTTTTCCTTCAGATAAAAGAAGCTGCACAACCAAAACAAGAAGAAATTCATCAGGAAGAAGAAATAGTGCACGAAGACAACGACTGGGGTAAGTAGTCTGCTGATGATTAAGTGAAGCTTGATACTGGGAACAGCATTTAAATTCTTTTTTTGGGGTGAGGGAGCATGGACTTGTCGTGCATCCTATTGTTTGTAGCTTACAATGTGTAACTGCTGCTGATTTTTCACAGTTTTTGACGTAATGCTGAAACAATTTGATATAGTTTTAATATAAAGAGCACATTTTAGGTTCAAAAGCTTAGCAGTGTTTAAATAAAATACTTGGTTATTCTTATCTGCAATTTACACGTATGGAAGCATTTTCTAAAGGGAAAATGTGTTATTGTTAATGAAGTAGTTGAATTTGAAGGTCTTTCTGCTTTTTTTTTTTTCTGTTTCAGAAAATTAGCTGCAAGTTTGTTCTTCCTATAATGTAGCAATTAAATAATTCTTCTGACTTTTAATGGAGTTTTCTATTCCTTTTAATGCAAAGGCATCGAGTTAGTATCAGAAACTACAGAAGATGAGCTGAAGGCTGCTTCTGGTCCAGTACCTGATCTTCCTGCTGGAATTACTGTAGCATATACTATCCCAAACAAGGTAATATATTAAAAAAAAACAGTGTCTTTGTAAATATTAAATAAATCTTACAGACTAAATGTATGAGATTAGCTACTTTGGTTACCCTTTAAACCTTAAAATAAAGTATCATCTTAAACAAGTCTGGTAAAACTGAAGCTCAGCTGGTGTCTTCTACAGTTCTGTGTTTCCATGAAATATATTTCCTTAAATATGGATGTTAGAGTGAATGTAGTTCTGAAGTGATAGGAGTGAATGTATTTCTTGGGGTAGGAAGGCCAAGAAATAAGAATTTCTCAGCTGATATTTTTGTGACTGATATTTTTACTATCTTTACCTTTCTGAAAGTGTGCACTGTCAAAGTGCAGTTAGCATACTTGGGGAACATGCAGTGTGTGTGTTTTGCAACCTCACCTTTCAAACTTCAGTCAGAATGGGGTTTGTGATTTCTGGACCAGTGTGCTGAGTTAAGCCTGATCTTGTAATGGAGTGCTTGGTTCTGGGAAAGCGTGATGTAACTGCAAGAAATCTCGTTTGTGTAGATGATCTTGTGTGCTTCTTCTGTTGCTGACCTTTTCTTCATTTTACTACCAGGAAGAGAATGTGACAGCTGAAGAAACAGTGGCTGAGTCTGAAGAAAGCCTGGAAGAACTCATGGCCAAAATGCGGAACTTGTAGCAAAACAAATACTAAGGGCAAACATGGAAGATTGGATTGGCATCAGGTTTCAAGTAGGCTTTTGTTCCCTCCACTGAAGCTTTACATGTCTAATGAAATGGAACTGTTATATAGGTGGGAAGTAGACAGACTTATCCTTGTTTATATTTTGTTGTCTTGTCATGGTTTTAACATACAGAGTTGCACTACTGTAAGTTTTAATTTTTCAGCATTGCTGGGATCCAGATGGAAAATTTAAGGAGGTGGATGAGGTTTAAAAAAAAAATGTATAGCACACGATATCCAATATCAATATTAAATTATGAAAATATAGTATGAGACAAATGAAAGATGAAATCTGCTGTCTGGAGTGGATAGAATAGGTCAAGGGCAGCTGACAGAGCCTCACTCATTGCCGCTTCTCATATTCCATGCACTCGTACTAGGTTGTTCACTGGACTGTGTTTAAAGTCTTGGCGTGGATTATGTTGTATGTTTTTTCAGTGAGTAAATGTAACAGTTCAGCCTTTGTATCAGCCTTAAATACTCCTGGTATGGATATATAGAGATATTTAACTTTCATGGTTTTTTTTTTTCTTTTCATTTTTTACTACTGCTTGTTTATAATTAGCTGCCTGTATGTGATAGTGCTTTGAGTATGAAGAGACATAGAATTCTTTTGTTAGCAGGTAATTCAGCTAGCAGGCTGCATATTGGCATGTCATCACTTCAACAGGTCGATGCTTCCTCTGGCAAAATCCATAAGAATCAACAGTTACACTGGGATGCACAGGAGATTTTTCTCTCTGAAAATCATACTGTTTTAACTGTTTTTTAAACTATCCCCATCATATGGGCTATTTAATGTACTTAATCAATGTTTGTGTAGGAAGGCTTCTGAAATCAGATGCTCTAAAGGTTTGCTGTTGCAAATATCTCAATTGAGTGCCTGAACTATTGTATTTGTCCTGTAGATAATGATAAGGCAGTGGTATTTGCTTCAAATTATTATGTGTTAAATTGACCCGTAAATGTATGTGTTATGTAGTGCCAGTACCTTACATACATGGAAGTACTGACTTCAGGTATTTCAACTATGGGTGTCTGATCCAGAATGTTATTACTACTTAGATTTGGCTTAGAAGATTGTAAATTGTAGTATCTCCAGTGATACAAATATTTCTAACTGAGGCTATCCAAAAATCTTTCTGCAGCACAGTGCAGCTAAGACAGAATCTGCCAGTATGTGTTAGCAGCATTATCTGAGCAGCAGGTAAAAAGAGAACAATATTTTGGAGGTGCTTCTGTCTCTTAGGGTTGCTTGTGTAAAAAATAAAAAAATAATTTTTTTTTTTTTTAAATTGCTTCCTAATTTCAAAGGAATGATTACAAGCTTCAAAAATGTGTTTTCTCTACAGCTAACATGAGACTGCATTATTTATACAAAAATGATCTTAGAAGTTAGTGAGGGTTTTATTCCTGGGGGAGTGTTCGTTTTAGATAAGAGTTCAGTTTTGGAGAAAACATTTAAGAAATACTTTGTAAAGAGTAAAGGGAAATACAGAAATCAGTGTCAGTAAGCCTGCTAGCATGATGTGTTAAATTTAAGTGTTACATTCCTTTGTGAGACACTTTACCTTTCTGTTGGGAACAGTAAATGTGAGGCACATGCTTAACTCAGGAGACTGAGGAAAACGGTTCTCTCACTTCTCCAAATTTAGTTAAACTGGACTCTATTTGTCTGCCAGGACTGCTGTCACATGACTGACAGCACTATGGGAGGTAACTGTTTACCATTTTACTTCATAGGTATTGATTTGCTCATCGAATTACATTTTCGTTTGTGCGCTTTCAAAGTTTGGAAATGCTTTTGTATTGCTTTCACATGCTCATATACAGGAAAACTCTGAAGTAGAAAATACTTGAAGAAGCCTGTTTTTATAGTTCTGATTGTTTAGAAATAAGCATCAGGGCAAAAACAAAAAGCAGCTTGAAGAATCTTTTTCCAGTTAAAAAGATATTTACAAGTATAGTGTATTTCTACCATAAAACCTAATGGAAAATGTATTATTTGTTAGTTCATAACAAAAAAGTTAAACATACTGCAGTGTTTTTGTTTGCCTTTGTTTGCTGGCAATCATGGAAATAAAGGTCTCTGTTTTTAGTGCCTACCACAAATGTTATTGAAATGTTCATGTTCTGTCCATGTGATTTGATCTCCATTGAAATTGAGACTTTCTTTTGATGTGGATCTCTCTCTATAAAAATTAAATAAATGACAAAATTTGGCTTATAATAGATCTACAACTTGCTTGGTTGTTTTTTGTTTTGTTTTTAAATGCATGTTTTGACCATAGCTACAAAGTTTATGGCCCATACATTGCCTGCAAGATTCTCCACTATAAACCACAGTCTCGTAATACTTTGTTAACATTTTTCTTTGGGTTGATAGAGAAAGCTTTCTATTTCTTTGCTATCTCTGCTAACTGTACCAGGGATGGTCAAGATCTGCCACTTCTAGAGCCTGATGTATTCTTCCAGAAGTAGCCATGCAACTGATGAAGAAACAGGAGAAAGGTCACTCAAAGAACAGTAATGATTCAGAACTAGAAATCATCATTAAGTGAGGGAAGTTTGATAAGATGGGAGGTCTAGAAAGCAGTTTCCTATTTCAACTAGAAGTGTTAAGGAAACTGAGAGCAAGATACTTCACTGTACGTGTTAAAATCAGAACCGAGTTCATAGGCTAGCTTGGATATCTGTTAATTAATGCTGCAGGATTTAAAGAAAAATATTACCACACCTTAGAAAAGTAAGCAGCAGAAACAAACAGAAATCTCCTTTCCACCCTTCTCAACTTTTTCATTCTCCTTATTCTGTTGCAGTCCTGCCAGCATCAGTTTCTAAGGTGGCTGGAACACAGTGGAAACTTTGTCTCCTTAAGAAAACCTTTTACTGAAGAGAAATGTCAGAGTGCTGTTACAAAGATCAAAGCTTCCTGCTACTGTGTAATAACTTCAAGTTCTACTTCTTAATCCTTTTTTAACTAAGCCTTGACCTACTGGGTTGCATGTTTGTTCTGCCAGTTTCATACACCCCTCCTTTTGCCCAGTAACACCAAGCTATTAAAACCTTTATTACCAGAACAAGGGCTAGAAGAGGAACCTCTTTTAACTCATTTCCAAAACGTTAGTCTGAAAGTGGAAAAACTAACTCCAAAAGGGGATCTATTCACAAGTCCTACTCTGAATAAAAACAAATTTGAAACTGCTTCTTCTGAGTGACTAAGAAATTAAAGAAAATGCAGCAGGTAGATTTGATTGGCATCTTTTTATTGGGTGTCAAACTATTTTGCATTGGTAGATTCTTCCAGCTAACACAAGCATTCTTGGATTTCAAAGGATTCAATGAGATTAAGCACTGGAAGAATCTTTAAAGGCTTAACAATAAGGCATTGTATCATACTCCCCCTTGTTCAGATTCCTTACTGAAACCATTTTCACTGAACAAGTACAGTTGCTGAATCTGACAATAGTTCTACTTGTATACAGTGATGTATTTAGATACATTTGCTTCCCAAGGAAACCAATTATTTTTGCAGAAGCCTCTTGAATCCAAGTTTGCTTAAAAGTAAAATTACCTCACAGGTAAAACTTTGTGAAAAACAGTATTGTGACTTTTTCAAAATCATTATAATGTCAGAAACATTAAATTGAAAAAGTCACAAGCTTCTAAAGAGGCCAAGAAGATTGATGAAACAAAAATATATAAATACACTAAGCCAGGCTGTTACAACATAGAACTACTACCACATAAAATATATCCCATCAGTTCAATTTATCTTGTTGTAATCCTGGCACTTAGACTAAGAGGTATTGAATCTATATGTTTGTGGCACTGACTATAGTTTGAGCAAGTACCCCTTGCACATATCTGCTCACAGTGAAAGAAACTCACTTGGTACCATACAGTCCACAGAATTAATGCGGCAGGATTCCAAGATCAAAGATGTTTTTCGTTCATTCACGAAGACAGTCTTAAGTTCCAAAGTAGTAATTTATCTCAGGAAAAATAGGTTTCCCTTGTAAGTTTATGTATAACAAAATAGCAATGGAAACTACCTGTTCTTTGAGCAGGTTTATATCACCTCTGTCCAGGTTCCAGGAAAATGTTTGGCGATAATGCACTTTTTAAACTGAATGTGTCTCCACTCGATGAGTGCCGAGAAATTGCTTTTCCACCTATTAACAAAGTCTCTGCTTCTTTTATTTCCATAGCTCTCTTGTAAAGTTCAGCTGCCTTCTCAAAATCGCCTCCTTCATAACTTGGAAGAAAAGTAAAACAAAGATGAAACAAACACATAAATCTTGTCTCTCAATTTATTCAAACTGAAATGCATAGCATGCAATCAGCAAGCGTAATTGAGGCTCCCTACTTTCCTAACACATAAGTCCAGTATATGTCATTTTTATCTGCTAACTTTTATAGCTGTATGATTTTTGTAGGGCTAGGGCGTATCATCTTACCTGAGCACAGCCAAGTTTTTCAGAGTTTCTCCCACACGAGGATGCATATGACCAAAGCTGTCTTCATAAATCTTTAACGCCCGTTCATAAAGAGGTAAAGCTTCAGTCTGCTTTTTCTTTGGGTATTAGAAAGTCGTTTGTTATAAAAGTGTATACTTTTGTTACTGCTTTTCCTCCTACAGAGTACCAATGCATCCTGGATAGAAATTCATGCATATTCAACAATGGAAAAGGTGTTTTGTGTTCTCAATACTGCTGGTAGATGAGTGTGATAATTGAGAATGTCAAAGCCACAAGCTTTCAATTGCAAATCCTATTCTCATTAACCTGTTCCCAATTAGCGTATGGTCCTCCTAGGCAGTTTTGAAAAATCTCAATATATGTACCAGAAAAAGTTCTAAGTTGCCAAATGCTCTTTAATTTTACCTGAAGCAGCATGAATCACTGATTAAAATCAATGTGCAGATTGCAAAAGCAGAGAAAAGAAGAAACTGCTCACTCCCATTGACACTAATTAAGGAATTCAGTAATAAGTTGACTGCATTTCCTTTAAATCTCATTTTAGTTGTAAGTTAAAAAAGTCAGCTGTTAGAGCTCTCAGATTTTTAGATATGCAGTGTCACAGCTGCTCAAGATGGGCACTCTGAGTTCACGAGAACACATTTCAAAAAATTATGTTACCCAGTGAGTCAGCAGAGGAGCTGTGTTTCTTCATACCACTCTGTATTGATAGAAATGGTGTATTCTGCCATAGCCCTATGAAGCATGTGGGCATTCTCAACCAACTACAGAGCCCAGCTGTCCTCATGTAACATCAACTCACAGCAATTATCTGATCCCTGCATACGCCTGCCTTCTCAAATATCCTTCCATTTTTTAAAACTGAACCTAAGTATTTGTAGGTTCTATAAGGAGCTCCTTTATAAATGAGATTACATTATTTTGGTGTTACTTAGGTTATTAAAAAAGCCCACGACTCTTGCTGAACACGGAAGAGATGACAAACTCACCATCTGACAATACAGAACAGCCAGATTCACCAAAGCCGTCGCTACACTGGGGTGTTTGGGGCCAAATGACTTCTGTCGGATTTCAACAGCTAGTTCATACAGAGGAACAGCCTTGTCAAGCTTTCCCTGCAAACAACATGGCAAAAAACAATTCAGTTGTCTTGCTGTATCAAAATGATCATAGATGTTGATGAGGCTAAGATCTATTTTGAACAAAAAGCTTGGGGTATTCTGTTTCCAGAATAAGGGTCAATTCACAGTTATATTACACACAGATTATTCACTGTGAATAGATACTAAGATTAGTTTTCCAAAATACTGAGCATATTCAACTCCAGATAATGTGTTTCTCAGCTATGTCTACTTCTTCCTTTTCATTTCATTTTCTTCCATGAGAGTATAATTTACAAGACTATTATAAAGAATTTTCAGTTGTACTTTTCTCAAGTAATTTTCTCCGCTTGCATTTCCTCATTCTGCCATAAATGAGAGCAGAGAGCTCATTCTTTGTTCCAAATCTTACTGGTAATTTGGGAATGAGAATGTAGCTGCCTTCACTTAGGAGCAGTTTTCAGATTACTGAAGTGCTGTTTGCACTGTCTTCTCTGGAACAGCTCTGGTGTTCAACGCCACGTCAACAACTCATCACTTCCTATTCACCATGTTGAGACTTTGGCTTCTAGGCCAACTCCTCTAAAATTCTCCTCTTATATCCCAATCAGTTTTAATGCAGATTATTTTTCCATTAAATGTTTTCTTCCGAATTTGAATCTACTTCCATAGTAACCAGATAGACTTCAGAAGTATGCTTAGATTTTTATTATTAGAATGTGAGTTCTCAAATTTAATAGCAATGACGAACTTAATAGTCCAAAATTCCACTGTGTGGTGGTTCACCGTTATTGCAAAATTCAACCCAAATTTTCTCCTTATTTTTTCCAAGACATCACAGTGTCACAGGCTGAAGGCAACCAGCAATATATCTGGAAAAAAATACTTATAAATAATTGTCATTTTCTATATCTGATATTTGTCCCTTTTTTCCTTCATTCTCTGTGTCATTACTTCACCACACAAATTAATTTATGCTACTTAAGAGCTGCTGGATACAAATACTGAGTGCTTTCCCCATTTCTAGAAGCATCAATGCTAGAAGCCAAGGCGAGCAGAGAACATGAAACCCAAAAACATTTTGAGTATTTATTAAAACATTTTGAAATGATGAAACACAGAGAAGACTGGACTTCTGTTAATGTTATTTCAGACAATGTGTTTAGTGGGGAACGTTAACTCTCATCTTTCACTGCATCAACATAAGTTGGAAATGGCTCAGTCACATAGTTATTTTGTGAAGTGCTGTCTCCCTCGTGAGCCAGCCTTAAGTAAAGCACTGTCTCCATTAAGAACCTTCAAATTAGTCTCAGATTGACTGTAAAGTTCAATGTTATTCTGCATTATCTAAAACACGACTCATCATGTTTTAGTTTTAGAGACATCAAAACATGTCTCAATAAACTCCTGTATATGGACATCATGTACAAGACAGAACTCAAATACAGCTGGCAAGAGCTTCCCTTGCTGCAACAAAAGCATTAGCTTTTAAGCAGATGAGAAATTCTCCTTCATGGTGAATACTGGGCACATAAGACACTGAAGACGTTACTCACAAATGGTTTTCCTTTAAGCAAAGTTTGTCTTGAAACAGTTACTAGGCTTCTTGGTAATAAAGTCCCTCCGACATGCATCTTTTATATGTGCATGTACATAGGTGACAAAACAGCCTCTCTCCTTTTGCATGAAGAGTGTGACACTGCAAGCCCTTACGTCATTTTAGGTGATGTTAAGAGATAACAGGGCTGTGCTCACCATCTTTTTGTACAGCACTGCCAGGTGTTTCACTGTATAAGCCAAGGAGGGATGATCTGGAGCCAGTGCTCTCCTTCTGATGTCCAAAGCTTTTTCATAGAGTTCTTCGGCCTTATCATAGTGCTTCTTTTCATTGTACAGGGCTGCCAAATTGTTCAAGGACTGTGCACAGTCGGGATGGTTGGGTCCCAGGACTCTTTCTCTCATTTCCAGGGAGCGCTTCAGAAAAAGTTCTGCTGTCCTACAGAACACATTTGAGGAGCAATATTTTAAAGCTGTTAACATCTGTACTGATGTGACTGAAACAGAATAAGCTCAGTCTCAGAAACTGTAGAAAACATGCAGGCTGATCCTAAGAAGCAGAGAGAATTCATGTATTTCAGTGCAGTACTTAAGCACCTCTGTGGAAAACTGAGAAACCAGTCTAGCAGGTTTCAGCAAACATTAAACTAACCCCATAGCTGCTCTTTAATTCAGCCTGTATCTTCAGATATGTGAGTAACTCTTATTCAAATAATACTGACTTTTGTGCAACTCCCAATAGCAGTCAAGTACTTCCACAGATGAAGCAATACTGGAATGTGAAGTAAAGGTTCAGAACACATCACACAGTTTTCAAGTAACTGTAAAGTGTTTAATAAATATTGCAGGATTCAGCAGGTAGCTTTCATACCAAAAGGGGGAAAGACCTAACGACGCTTCCTGCTCAGGTGATCATATCTGTATCATTTGTGATGAGCTAGATTCTTACAGTAGAATCTATTTGGAAGTGACAAAATGGAAAAGACTCTCTGTAATGCCACTATTGAAGCATTTTCCAATCAAAAACACACCTTTCATCTCACTAGCATAGTGTACTACCATACCACTATGGATTCATAGTACATCCTTTACCTCAAACAATGAGTGATCCCCACATAATACTGGCAGCATCCATTATAACTGGCTATTTTTTCATCTTGACACACGCACCAATTTTGTGTGACTCTGTTTCCCATCACTGTAGTTTAGTAAATCAGAAAAATCCACTTCACATTAGAGAGAGACCATTTATACAGAACTGTACATTCAAATCTGGAGCTCTTAACACAGGCATTGAAAGGTGTTCTCTCTAAGCAAGGACCAAAGGATGAAGCAGGACACATAGCAACTGCTAGTGACACATTCTTCTGCCACTGTTTTCATTCTAATTGTGTCAAATTATCACTAAATTCAATCTTGAACTCACAGATTCAGAAGAGACACACAACAGCCATCAAAATTACTTAAACCTTAACCAGAACAAGATCCATACTTCTACACACATGTGAAACAGCAGAGATATGTTTACATATCTGCATATGAGCAATGTGGAATTTAAAACAGTTCTGAATGAGATTAGATAGATATTCATCCTCCATGATCAGCCAGTTCCATGTGGCATCATGAGGGTAAAAAAAACCAAGCAACAACAAAAAAAACACCACCTATTTTCAACAGCTGTTACAAATCAAGGCCTTCACTGCAAAAATCCCACATTTAACAGAGATGCAGATTCCAAATTATAATATACTACTGCTGTCCTCCAAGAACTACTTGCAATTTAAACATCAAATAGAGGGAAAAGATAAAAATACTTTGCACTTTCTTTCTTTCCTGGAGAGATTCAGTTCAGGAGAGCAGGACATACGATGACTCTATACTTCACTCATAACGTCCACTTCTAGACTGCTTTGTGGACCAAAGAAATCACTAACCATGTGATCAGAACTGCATTGTACATGCTTATCCCCTTCATCAATACCCCTGCTTATCTCAATCTGCACTTGTACTGCTCCATCCTCTTTTGCTCTTAAAAGACCTGCAGGGTGAGAGCCTGAGGATAACACATACTGTGAGTAAATATTTAACACGATCTCTTTTAATACTGGCAACTTAAGTGATGTGAAAAACATAATCCTGATGTTCAAGGATGAACACTACAAAGGATGGTGACAATTTTAACCATGAAACATCCTTTCTGAATGCAGAAAATACATTCATTTGTTAGTACAAGTTAGTGGCATCAAGTCTATAAAATATGAGTGAATTTCACAGGAAACAAAAACAGAATGAACCGCAGAAATCACTACAATGCATGTCTGACCAGCTCTCTAAATTTAATGCTAGCTCTCCAAACTTTGCTTCCATGTGTGATCTATGAGAACACTCCGTGGAGCTGTCAAGAAGAACACAACTTACTCAAGATTATTTTGCAGATAATAAAGGACTCCAAGCTCATTGAGGGTTCGAGCATTGTCTGGTGTATCCTTGCCCAGTGTGAGCTCTTCCAGTTGCAGGGCTCTTTGACGCAGAAGAGCAAAGCCACACTACAGCGAAACACACAGTAAGACAACCATCATTACTTTCGAAGTATGTTACTGAAGACAAGAAAATTAGAATACTGTAGTTTTGTGCCAAAGGAGGAAAACAATTCTACTCAATTCCTGTTCTCAAGCTCAATGGCATTCTGCTTATTTACAATCTAACATTAAGTTTTACCAAACACACTTTCAGGAAATCTAAGTTACTGTGCTTTAGTACAGCTCTCTTTTTCCTATACCGTACATACTAATTTACTTAAACTCCACAGTTCAAATAACCAATTCAGATGAAATTCTTACGTTTATAAACTTAAAAAAATCAAGCCAACCTCCTTTCCTAAATGCCATACCCAGGTTCTCTGAAGTATAACTCAGGGCTTCACATGGATCTTAGCTGCCAAGCTAATGCTTAAAAAACATGCAGCCTTATATACTTAGCCTTGATCTCTGCAGCATTAACAGAAATATCTGTGCAGCAGAGCTCATTGCAAAAATGGTAAAAATCCTTGCGATCCAAATTCATCTGTATCTAAGCACAACAGAAATAGCAATATTTTTATGTCTTTTCATCACTTTCATCAGAGCTATAACAAGAGCTCTGGACTTACTGGCTGAACTTATAGTACAGGCACTACACGACAAGCAAATTCTCAGCTCAAGAATGACCCTGGAACTCTGCAGCTGACATAGGAAAAATTATCATCATTATTATTAATAATAATATTAATATTATATTATGTTATACAATAATGTTTTCAAATAATTATTATAATTATATTTATATATGTAAACATAAATATAATGTAAATATATATTTATATTATATATGGTATATATATTATATATTGCTATATATTATATTTATATATAAATATAAAATATAATATAAAACAGAAAAGAAAAAGAGGGAAAATCCTCATCATGGCACATAATACTTTTACTGGGATTAACCGTTGCTATAAGGATTCTGTTCCACAGTATCTGTAGGACAAAGGCCTCTGTTATCTTTGGGGAACACCTTTCTCCATTGCCGTTTTGACAGCTGATTCTATCAGCAGTAAGTCTGCACCCCCAAAATGCATACTCCCACATATTTCTTTTCCATTTGTCAACTCTATACCAGTTGTCCTGATTCATCTCTACTTCCAGAGTAGTTTAAGGGCAGTTACCAAAGCCACTGCTAGGCCACTTCACTGCCTATGCCTCCAATTATCAAAAGCATTTGAGCATCAGATTTGTCAGCTCTGCATGCACATTTTATCATCTATTTAACAGAGCCACAGCATGCCTGCATTCCTTGTAAACATCAAACATCTCCTTACCAGACTGCCTTTTCGTCTTGCTGCTTTTTGGCGTATTTTGAAGGACTTTTTCCTCAACTGCTCAGCTTGTTCATATCTGAAAACAGTTATTTGCAGTGTTAGGAGAATGCCAAATGTAGCTGGGTGTTCTGGAAAGCTTCTAAGTTATTTAAGTGAATAATGAGAACTTAAGGATGTTGAACAAAAATCACTCTTTTTGTTCAAGATAAAGATAATCCAAAATGCCTGGGGACAGATAATGCTCCTCCATCACCTCTGACTCATTAGAAGCTTGTTGGAATACTAAGCACAACAGCTGACCTCTACTGGGTGGCCTGCTACAAGAATACAGAGGGCATGCTCATTGTTGAGTTACAGGACTCTAAAGAATTATAGAAATAGTCTGGCTCCATGAAGAAAATGTCTGTGAAGTGATTTCTGTACCACTTCCACATAAAAGAAAACACTAACACAGTCCATCTTACTTGTTCTGCTTTTGGTACAACATGGCAAGAGCATCAAGTTCACGGGCTACCCGAGGATGTTCAGCTCCGTAAGCGTTTTCAGAGATTTCCAGTGCCTGTTTATACAACTGTTCAGCGTTCCCAAACTTCTTCCACTGGACGTAAACTCCTGCTAACTGGTGAAGTGATTGTGCCACCCTTGGGTGGTCTGGATCCAGTGCAGTCTCTCGAATCTCCAGAGACCGCTGCAAAGGAGCTACGGCCTGTAAGAACGAGGTTCAGAATACGATGACAGCAGGCAACATCTTGAATGCTACAATAATTTAACAACTGCAACAGAAAGCACACATTCAGCTCTGCTTAATTTGCCTCCTTGCTGTTACAAGTCTCTAAATGTACTCACCTGACTGAGAAGACCTAGGTCCTTAAGAAACCGTCCCAGGGTCTCATAAAGATCAGCCAGGCAGATCATACTTTCCTCTCCCTCACAGCTTTTTTCATATTCTTTCAGAGAGTCAAAATACTCAGCTGCCATAGAGCTCTTATCTTTCCCAACCAGCTGCCAGTAACTCAGCAATTCTGCAAAATGTCCCCTGTTTTAACAAGGAAATAAGAAGCTCATCTTATCTCTGACACCTCTCTCTTCAGATTGATGCTGCGTTAGAAGAATAGGGCCATATGCATGAATTTTTCTCTATATCATACAAAGACAATGTGTTGAGACTGTTTCTGTTCAACATTAGTATTTATGACTTTACCAAAGCCCCAGTTGCAACAGAAATGAAAAAATGCACTATTTATATGAAAGTAAGGTCACCAGTGCATTACCACTTTACCCTCTACTATTTAAGTTCCTTCAATCTATATCTACCATTTTCTGATTTATACTTTAAAATAAATAATTATAAATCACTTCATATTTAATGTGCTTGATGAAAAAAAAAAATACTTTGAAACATTCACACCCCCAAAGCAGTGTCTAACTTTGTACCTTTTGTAAAGGTTCTGGGATACAAAGAGATTCAAAAGACACTTGTGTAGCTTTTGCTTGTCACCCTGCTGTTGAAAAAGCCAGGGAAGTTCATCTGCACTTCTCCAAGTGACTCGGTCTCGACTGTTGAAAGAAAAGCCATAAAAATATAAATGGAGAGGCATTATGCCTCTCCATATTATATTACTCATCAATTTGATGTGAAAAAAGGCAATTATACACGTGCCATGTCGGAGTGTTTAAATAAAGAGGCAGACTGTTATTAGACCTATGTGCTCTGTTTTCTCACATTTTTATTCTACTGCTACCTGAGAGGGCCCTGGGACCCCCAGGACTTCACAGGAAGCTCTTCCTCTCTCTCACATGTGCTAATCTGGATCTCCCAGGATAACAGTAGCCCAGAAACACTGTCCCTTTGTGCCTCCTTTCTCTGTGCACACTGTGGCCCCGTTGGCTAGCTGCTACCCAACAGCACATGCTCTGAGCATCAGCACTCCACAGCTGGGACACTGACTCAGGACTCTAAATGCAAACCTATTTTTCAATACGGGTATGAACTCGTAACTTTTCAGCTGTACTATTGGACCTCCTCTTAAGTATGTGCCTATTGCTTGCTGAATGCAAGGTCTCTTGTCTCTTCTAGTTCCAGGAAACCTCAAATTTCCTAGCATTTACTAAGAGTTAAGAATCTATGTGGGATCAGTTACCACAAAATAACAGACGCGTTATGAATATATGCCACAGATTATCACATGGTAACTTCTTTTTCTTTCCCACCATGGTCCTCAATCTTTTCCAATATTAAAAAGCAATATGCCAATAATAAACAAGTCAAAAGACAGTGAGGGTTTTGTAGGGTTATTTTGCAGTGATTATTTACTATACGGGGTCCAAAAATATGTAATAATAAAAAAAATAATAATTCCAGGAGGCACATCTTGAGGAATTATGACCTACCTTAGCTGCATGGTGAAATAGTCCACAAGTTTTTGTCTATAGGCTGAAACATTTGCACCTTCTTCCATAAACTCTGATCTCACCATCTCCCAAGCCTGAAAGAGAATATAACTGAGAGAGGGAGTATGCACTTAATTTGTTAAGTACAAATGATACAGAGAGAATTATGACAGAATTTACTTAATCAAACAAGTCCCAAGTTGCAAGATCTTCTTCTGAAAGCACTACGAACGTTGTCATGCAGTGTACCGAATCCCTGGTTGTCCAGATAACATTACCTTCTCCTTCAATTCAGCTTGTTATTATGGAACCAGTGCTTTCTAAGACGCATTGAGTTAACATTTAACAGTCAGAAATTTCTGAAGGCTTGAAATGCCAGCTTTTCAACTGCTAAACAACACTGACCACCACTGGCAACACAGATCTAGTAGTTTTCAAAGTAATTCTAATATCAGGCAAAAAGTTAAGGAAAACTGGATGAGCAAACACAAATCTATCTACACTGTTAATAACCAAATTTATCAAAAGAACAGCAGGGATTAAAGGTGTAATATGGCAAGGGAACAACTTAAATTATGAGACAGAAAATTAATTCTGAATGTAGGTGTAAAGCTGAATGAACATAAACAGATTGAAACATCTTTCACATCTACCACAATGCAGTCAAGACCAAAATCTGGACAAAAGCTTTTGTATTTCATTTGCACATATTTAGAACTAAAGAAGTTACCTGGAGATGCTGGAACTTTAGCAAACCACAGCCATATGTCAGCAAACACATTTTGTGCAGGCTGTGAACAAGTGAGGCTAGCACTACAGAAGACAGCTCAGGATAAAGTTCCATCAGCTCTGATTCGCTCACCCCATTGTGGCTAACACCAATGACACACAGTATCTACGTAAAGCAGAAAAATCACCTTATGCAGTTAGTTTGCAATATCTGCTGCAGAGCTCAGATGCACTGAAATTCAAAAGAAAACACTGGGCATTACTGGGCATAACTTTACATATCAAGGAAAAAAAAGCCACCTACACAAACCCTTTCCTCAGCGTTAATGACTTAGTATTCTAAAAAGGGGAAGCACCAAATGGGACCTTTAACCAAAAACTGGGATGAACAAATGTTTCCCTAGATCTTCCTCTAAACCATTTAGGAGAAAATCCATTGCCAAAAGGAACTTCAATCCAAGAAAAATATGCTGAAGATGCTGCCAGAACCAAAGAACTTCTTGCAATAGTCGAGTGTCATGTCCTTATTCAAAATAAATGTACCACAAAACAAAGAAATTCTGTAGAGTCAGGAAGAGGAATCAGAAATCTAACATACTGTGCCTTATATTCACACAACATTATGTTTTGATTAGATTCACTGTGCTTAACCCTGAGGTCAGGGTATCAAAGGAAGTGTTAATTCTGTATCGCATCTTAGAGAAGTTGGAGAAGTTCTGTTTTGCTCTGTGAAATAATGATTTACTTTAAAATCAATACAAAGAAGTTGTATGTTACGCAACAGTTAAAATTAGTTTAATAAAATTTTCTGTCTTTAGTTAATAATGCAACATTCTCTGAATTATACATTTAAACATACATAAATCAGTATTTACTTTTAATTTAAGAAAAAAATTTTACAGGAAAGGATATACATTTCCTGTATAAAGCATTCCCTGCTTACCTCTTTCAAAAGACCTTTCTCCTTATCACTGAACAGTGATTCTTGAATTGATCTCAAAACAAGCCTGTACAGGGACACAGTGTCTTGGCACTGGAAACACTGTTGAAGGGTTTCATCAATATTTCCTGTACTTCCAACACTGAGAAGATGGACAAAAGGAACATGGTTTAGCATATTAAATTCAACTGAGAAAAACAAATTAGCAAAAAGTTCTACCACAAAAATGCTCTCAATTCCTATTGAGTTTGAGGAGCTCAAGTACCTGGCAAGATTAAAACTGAAAGAGCTGAAATTCCTGAAGGCACCTATCAGATTTCTCTAAGTAACTGCAACATTTTTACTTCCATGAAGAGATGTGTTGCAGTGTTCCCTCCTCCAGCAAGCACACACAGTAAGAATATCAGACTGGATGAAGATAAAACCACATGCTGCTGTTTCACCTAATGCATTTACAAGGCATGTTTTCAAGAGCAATTAAGCATTCCAGAATGTAAAACAGCAACAAAAAAAGAGAGAAAATCAGTCACCCAGAGTAAATTATCATCTTCTAGGAGTCTCTAGATTATAAACAGGGCTTTCCCAACAAGATGAAGTCTAGGTTAATAATAAACCAATGCACATGGATATATTCTGTTGCACAAAAAGGAAGATTGATTTTCTCCACAACAGGAATTATGCAATTAAATACCATGTGCAGGATGTTAAACTAAGCAATCACTGAACTCTCTTTTAGCCTTAAAATCTATGAGGCAAGCTATCTGGTATATCAGTAAATACAACAGACCTGAATTAAAACGTTTAACAAAACAATAACATCATTCTCCAAATGCCACTAAAAAGCATTAAGGTAATTGCTGCATCTAAAAACAAAAGGAACAAAAAAAGAAAAGAAAACTAGAAGTCAGATGGATACATTCAGAGCTGTATGAACTCACACAGTATCAAAACGACAGAGATTAGATGCTCCTATTTACTCCCATTGCATTTCCAGTCAGTGAAGTGGGAAATTTCAGATACTGCTCTCCTGTTTTTTCTTAGGAGGATTCATTCTATATCAAATGACTGTGTTTCAAATGCTAGCAAATCTACTTGCAAACCTTCTAATCTAGTGACAACCACAACTGCAGGATCATCTGTACCTACCGAGCAATGATTCTGCCCAAAAGAGTGACATACAAAGCATTGCAAGTTGTGGCAGAACGACAATGTCTCTCAAGCTTTTTCTCCTATAAGATTTTAAACAAAAAGATAAATCATCCACACCAACAAGAAGTTCATCTTTTGACAAGAAAATAGAAGTTTCAGACATGTTTCTATTTGTAACATCTGAAAAGTACGACATGAAATTAGAGCACAAAATACTGCATGTTTTTCTAGATACAGTAGCATACAAGGTAAAGTTTCCCTTCCAATTTAGGTTGAAAACAGTTGGGATTTAATCACTACATCTCTAAAGATGAGGATTACCTTACAGCATCAATCTCCAAGGCGAAGAGGTAAAATAATTTTTCCCCACTTAGTCAATCATTGCTACATGATTATACAATACTAAAGCTTTTATGAGTCTAAAATGAAAGAATATGCTTATGGCAATATGTGCAACCATACAGTTTTCCAGTTAATAATTTACACTGTTCCATCTGTGCTCTGATGCTATGAGCCATGAGGTAAAAAAACAAAACCATAAAAAAACCAACAACCTCAAACTGCATTCTGTTTTGAGCAGTACTACTTAGCTAAATACAATACTTTCCTTTGGCTGCTGCACTTGTTTCATCTTTCCATGTTTTCAATGGAAGTTTTACAAGAGTAAAGTACTTTAGAAGAACTACAAAAGACTTACCTGCTCTTTAGTCAATTTAACATTCGCAGAGCTACATTCTGCACTAATGAGAGCTTTAACGTCTTTGGAATTCAGCGGATCAAGATGAAGAGTAGGCCACAGCCTTTGGTAAGAGAGAACAAAATTATACACAGATCTTAGAGACTGGGGAAAAAAATACATCAAAGTTCCAAAGTTTTTAATGATTGATATCAAATCAGTAACTGAACTTATTCCCTGCTACTAAAAATTTCTAATCATCACTAGTCAAATTTTCACTTTTAGCCTGGATCTACATCACCGTATTGTGGTTCCTGACATGCATGTGATTGCATTTAGTATATTTTCCCACACAGTCATGTGGATAAATCCATCAGAATAAAACAAAATTCTGGTTTCATAACAAATAAAACCTGTTCTCACTGCAGTTACAGTATATGAGTACAGTCCATTGCACTCAGTTGCAAAACCTTAGCTATTGATTACATTTCCAGGCTTTAACAAATCTGATCGTTTGCTCTTCAGTAGTAACTTCTATTTAAAACATTTTCTTTAAGCCAAGCTACTTTGAAACATCTCATAAATGTAACATACCTCCAAGCCTGTGGACACGTTTCTACATTCACTGATACAATCACTCTCACGTTCACTGGCAGTGGATCTATCAGCCATTTCATATGCTTTTCAGCTTGCTTAAAAACAGGTTTTGATTATTTAATAGAAATGTTCAAAACAAATGCCAGAAGTTGATGGGTTTCATTCATCACACAGCTCAGAGAATGGAGTCTTGAGTACTCCAGTGTCCTTACAAATTGTTCGTGATCTGATACTTGAAACAGTACTAAATGATCCAGTGATGACCAAACATTAAATAAAGCAGACAGAACACTACCGTTAACATGTCTGCCTCGAAGACTGGGCTATTTGCCCAGTAAACAGTTCACAGTGGTGAATTTTTACATAAATAATATATCTGAACTACTCAAGAACGAAGCTGTTAAAAAGGCAATAACAAAACAAAACAAAAAAACCCACAACCCACAGATTTCATCTATGAAACTGGAAGTTTATTTTACCTCATCTGCACTTGCTGTATATTATTCTAAATGTGCTCATTATACAGCAATGGACATATTATTATACAGCTGAACCTATTGCAATAGTCAACTTTTCTTTTGGACTGACATATGGTAACCATTCTGAAAGTATACCTGTATTTGGTCAATAGAATCAATAATTATAATTATGCTGCCTTGATGACGTGCAGAAAGTTTCTCCAGCCAACGGGGAAATTCTTCCAGAAGTTTAGCTGGATCCAAGGTCAGAGGTGACACTAACCAAGAATGTTGCATAAGCTGCAGAATAATAAACATACATAACAAATTCTACCTTAAAAGAGAGTGGAATAAAGATCCACAGACACAAAAGAGAAAAATTACATAATAGTGGGGTAATTCTAGTCAAGTTCACATAGGATTCTTTTCTTCTAGGTTATAAAGAACAAATAATATGTATTGAATTCATTGTATAATTCTACAAAGCGAACGTAAGTTTACACAAGGGACAAGGGATTTGGAGACTTCAAAGGACTTCAAAGTTGTGCAGGTTAAAAAAGGTGGACCTCTAAAATAGAAAATTGCTAGGAGCACACAGTTGATTTCATTTTTCTAATGGTTTTAGTCCTGCAAAGTCTTTTCTTTGCCACCGTATGAAGAAAAAAGGAAGTTCAGACCCTGGCACAAAAGTACTTTTCATTTATTTCCCAAATATCCAACACAATTCAAAAATAAATGGACATAGGAGAGAGACTACACGTTCCATGTGTAGTGTCAGATTTCCCCCTTCTATAACATCTTACGCTTTCATTACTCTTGATGGATGTAGAAGAACCTGTATAAATTCTTCTTTGGATCTCCACACAGACACTGGCACTTTCCAGTGAATCATGCAAAGCAGAGTATGTAATAATGCAGCATACCTTTAAAGTAAGGCGTTTAATTACTAATGCCGATTCTGAACTGGTAGACAAGGGTCTCCCAACAAAGTGATAAAGAATCAGAGTGTTTGGTGAATGCTTCTGCTGCAAGTGAATCCTACAGAGGGAGGTAAAGACAACACTCAAACAACCAAATAAAAGCCACCCATATATAACAGATTACTTTTCCAAATGTAACTTAAAAATTATGAGTTTTGCCAAAGGAGTTAGAATATCTGAGTTAGAGGGGTTCAGTGTTTACCTTACAGAACGTCAGATGTTTTCTGATGTGGAATTGAACTGTTTATGTCTCTTCAGTTTTGCTCCCCCCAGTACCAGCAGCCATTAACAACTACCCTTTGTGGCACTGGATATTCACAGGATATTGAGCTTTATAGAAGTAATGGCACTATCAATCCAATTTTTATGACAGCAAATCCTATAATAATCTACGAGTGACCATAAAATACAATGCTATGATAAACTATCTGATCTTTCTTTTATTTGAGTAAAAAAGACTCCAAAGGACTGCTTTAGGTACAAAAGAAGGGCAACAAGAGCTACAGAAACCATTTAAGTATGCTGCACAAGGACAGATCTGTAGGATTTTGCCACTGGAGTCGTGGAGTTGTTAAAGCCAGTCCAATTACCCAACTGTTACAAAACCTTCCAGGATTGCTTCATGACATCAGTGCTTTGTAAACATTTACACCTTAATTAAACTGAAACAATACAAGAAATGGAATGGAAATATTTTTCTTACATTTTACAGAAAATAAAAAAAATATATACATGGAAAGAAAAACAGTGGAAAGGAAGAAAAAAGATGAAACAAAACCAGGAAAAAAGATAAAGGGAAAGAACAAGGAAAAGTTACATTTAAAAAAGTAAGGCAAATTAAAAAGAGCAAAATATTACACTACCATTTTGACAGAAGGAGAGATTTCCCAGAGCCTGGTCCTCCTGATACAAGCAGAGGTGGAATTGGTGCTGGTGCTGCTACTAGGTCATTTAGACGTTCAAAATACTATAAAAAAGAAATAACCATTACAAACATTCTGCTATTTAAGAAAAATATATATTGCTATTACTGTAAACCATCTTAAACCTAATGCCATGTGTAATAGCATTTATAATGAAAGCTTAAATGACAAAATTTATTATCTCTTGAATGAAATATAAAGTACATGCAGGTTTTTTTCAAAACTTGATATGGTAAGAGCTTTCAGTGTTAATAAACTGAACTGCATTTAATATAGTAAAGCAACTGGGTAATATGTTCATTCAGGCTTCTTTCCCCTCTCCACGTCTCAACTATCCTTCTGTATCGGATACATTTGCTAGGACAAAGTCTTCAAAGTTTGTGTGTGGCATGATATTATGAAGCCACTAAGCACATAAAAGTAACAGTCTCTTTCCCACATGGAAGTCCAACAGTGTTACGGCAGCTTTCAGGATGATTTAAAAGCAAAACAAAACAAAATGCCCTTAATTCACTTCAGAGCAATACTTTTGTCTGCAGATAAGAAGTAGAGGCACATTAAGATACATATACATGTTTTCTTTTAATATTCTATTATTTAACTGTTCTGGTATGTTGTAAAGTTAGCACAATCCTCCAACTCATTGCCAATATATGAACAGCAAAGTAAAAGAATAAACAGTACTAGTAAAATTGGGATCCTAATGTATACTAACACAGAGGCTGCATCTTTAGATTATATCACAGCACTGCCCAGATCAGATGTGACATCACTTTCTGTGACTTTAATGTTTTTTACTTTCTACATTTATTACGCTTCCCCTGCATATATCTGTTCTCAGCACCTACATATTGAAATTCTTTAAAAAATTATTTCCAATAACAGGGCTGAGTTATTCAATATACCTTTACCTTTAAATTTACTATGTTATTTTTAAATATGTCTGGTTGTAGAATGAGATGAAATCTTTGCATTAGCCATCTGCATAAAACCTAACTCCAGATGTCAAGATAGAGCTCCAATTTCCTTCAAAAAAGACATTCAGAGCTTTTCCTTATTGACATTCAACGTGTAAGAGAACACTCAACTCCTGGCACACCATTCTAGTGCTTTTCCCCAGTGTAGAAACTACAACTGCTTCTTCATCAATGCCATTCAACAACAGGCAAACTGGCATCTCTCCCAGAAAATAAATATGCCATCTACATAAGACATATGGCTTCTCCTAGCCTAAGGAGCAGCAGCCACAAAGATGCTCTCAGACACAACTTCTTCGGTAGAACTACATCTTGCCTCACAAGAGAGCGAAATGAGTGATGGCTTCCTCTGCATCCATACACATTTCTAGTGTACCTACTTTCTCAAATCCCAGTTCACATGTTGAATTAGAGGCTTGCTGAAAAGCTTCCATCTGTTCTTGTTCATCATGTGCATCCCACAGTACGTCGCCAAAAACTTCCTCCTCAGGAGCAGTGGACTCTTCCTTATTACCCAAATCTTTGCTTTCCAGTTCTGTCATTTCACAGCCCAATATATCCTGAGTGAAACAGTATAATGTGGAAACAACTGCAATTGTAACTTTAAAAAGTTTAGATGCATACAGTGTTACTCTCGATGACACAGTGTTATGAATGCAACTCTACTAATATCAGTATGCTCATGTCCTTTCACACTGTCAGGGAATGCAACTAAGCAGGCTATTAGATGAATCAAAGGGAACTCAAAACACACAGGTCTCTATAAACTAATTTTACTCTTCTGTCAGTGGAAGCAACACACTACAAGGAATGCTAAGGAGAGAATGGACTAGGCAATCTTTCATTATTCCATTGGGAACATCACATTAACAGAGAACTTAGTCCGACATTTGATCCCTTGAACATGTTATTCCTGCTTTTTTGTAGAAAAACACTGCTTAGTTCTGTTTTAAGACTTTCTTGCTTAGCAGCTGCCAGTGATGCAACACAAAAAGAATACCTCAATTGCATTGAATCAGCATATCACAATCACACTGACAGCATATGAGATCATAAATCTGAGTAGGAAAATAAAAAGCAGTGAAGTGCTTAGTATCCTACCTGTTTAATTATCTTCTCCACACAAGTATAGATTTCATATGTTCCTTCCTCCACATCTCCTACATGGTCAATCATCTGAAAAAATAAATGACAAACATGAAGCAACCCTGAATCCAATTGGGAATAGTATTTAGGACTTAAAACTTTCTGCAACACATTTAAAATCACTTTTGATGTACTCCTCAGGTAGGATTCATGTTGTTTAAGCATTTAAAACTCTGGCATTTAGTTTCAGCTGTTCTTAACAGTCCCTTCTACAGACAGACATAATAGGCAATCAGCTATTTTGAGATCAAGGACTGTCTCTGGAGGTACACATCTTCGGTGCCTGCAGAGGGGTCTTAATAAAGACCTTTGCCATTTACATAGCTAAATGCAGATGAGAAATTCCATCCCTATAGCACTGGGATTTTTTTTCAGTACAAATGCAGTGTGTTTTCTCTCCCCTGTCCATGAAAAATTTAATCTTCATGAATTCCAGATTCAACTATCTACTCATTTAATGAGTACCCAGAGCAATGAGCCCAATGTAATTTCTCTGAAAATCTTAAAACTACGAACATTTGATCTTATTCATCACAGGAAAGTTAAGTCTTTTAAAATTCAACAGCATTTGAAATATCATACCTTTGCTTTGTTCACATAAGAAATTTGCTCAATTAACTGCTGCACCGAGTCTGAGCTGACTCTGTCATCTCTCATTCTGTGGTAAATCAGACGGGGTTTTTCTTCTGGATTTTTCAAGAAGGCTTCTTCACAGTCTTCCAACAAACAACTAGATTGGAAATCAGCATTCTTGTGCTATATTACACTGCTGTAGTAAATAGCTCAATCAATACAAGCTCCGAAGATGGGTTTCACTGCAAAATCTAATTCAAAAGTCGTATCTATTTACAACAAGGATAACCAAATATTTCATTTGAGAACTTAAGATAAACCCAGAAGAAAAGAACATGTAAAAGCCAAATTTATGCTACTTGTACTACAAATATAAAGACTTGGTTAATTTTCATGGTTAATGCTTTGTGAATTGAAAGTCCATCTTCCTGTCATACCAAAATGCAAAGTGAAAAATAATTGCTTTGCATGGAAATAAAATGGGTTCACATGAAATTTACAAATATTACATATGCTCTGCCACCACCTTTCTAAAGGCTCTGTCTTATTCCCTGAAGAAGGAATACACATTATAAGGGAGAGACTATTAGCATTTGTGACATGTAGGATAGCCCCATAGCCAATCTCCAAAGCATTTAGTAAGTGTGAAGGAATTGAATCCATAGTTTTCAAACCGAGCAGTCTACTTCTGTTCCACAAAAGAAACCATGTGATTTGGGGATGCTGACAACAGCAGACAGGATTTCTCAAATACTATTTTCTTCATAAAAGCACTATGAGTTTTGTCACAGATTTTGTAAGAGAAATAAGTAAATACCATTTGCAGAAGTAGTCTTCTGTGTTGTTGATGGCTTTTGCTGCTTGGTTGTTCTTTTCTTGTTATTGTTTGTTTGTTTGTTTAGGGAGGACAGGAATTTATTCTTAAATACTTGTGACACGCATGTAAATTGGGTTATTACGCATGTAAATTGGGCAACAGTGCTCCCCTTGGGGGGGCAATGGCCTTTCAGCAGCTGACAGTCAGAGCATAAATGTATGGTTGCTGTATGAAAACAAATCAAAATAATCTGTGGTACCTGGCTGCTACCTAATGCACTCCACTACTATCAATCTTAGCTACTACAGTCTTAAACCAGCTTTTAGATTTCTGGGGAAGGATGTTTTGCTCACAGAACCAGCAGGTCTGGTAAATACAAGAGCTTTAATAATGCAGCTGTGAAACCTTTCAAGCTCAGAATCTATGCCTAATCTGAAACTTAATGCATTCCAGTACTTAAGAGACTTTTGCTTCTATACAGACATTCTGGAACAATCATTCCATGAATTTCTATAATACTTTCTCTAATCCTTTTTTAATCTCTTTTTCAGCAAAATTAATTCCCCTTTCTCCCAAACCATGAAAACCAAATAATCTGCCCCAAACTCCCAAATGCACAATAAAAAGACCTAACACAGTTCTAAAAATATATTCATTTCAGTGTTTTTCATTTAGTGAGTTATATTTCTTCTTCTAGGAGGTGAGGTAAATAGAACTAAATAATGAAGAAAAATTGAATGTGTTGCATCACCATCTTAAAACATCATTAAATTCAGTAAACTCGTCTATACAAAGCTAGCGTAAGGTACTGCACAGAAGAGCCATGAAATCAAGACAGAAAGAAGACAGAGACAAAAAATGACATGGGACAGAATAAAACCAAAATACTATGGGCAGGTGTAAGGACAGATAAGCAAATAAAAAACACTGGAGCCATTTGTGCCAGCCCCTTTGAATTCCTAAGATTCCAGCAATGTGCTTGGCAGAAATCTGTTCTTGGAAAGCAAAACATTTCCTTATTACAAAGACATTTCATGCTGTATTTTAACAGAATCTATAGATACAGGAAAAAGTAAATGACAACAAAGCTGACACATTCTTTTAACCTTTTGCACCAATAAACCTAAACGTTGAAGGTGTATCACTTAGAAGATACCACCTCAGGAATTGAACAGAATGAAGTACCACAGACAATTAAATAAGCTATACACTATGCATAAATAACCAGTTTCCATTTGTTTTCCCAGCCTGGAAAATACTCACCTTGGCAAAGTTAAATGTAGGAGCAAAATGACTAATGAACTTTTTTCAATTTCCCATTTTCTTACTTCTTTAAAATGACTGTCATTTGCTGCTGGAAAGTGAACAACTTGAAAGAAGTAGCCCATTGTTTCACAGATTCTTTGAAGTTTTGGTGAGTAGTTCTGAAAGCAAATTTGAATCACTGCTTTATTTCTAAATCTGTATATATTTTCTAGATAGATCTCATTATTTCTCTTCTATATAATTTCTTCCTCTAATGTCCTTGACAAGACTTCCTCTGAATTGATTGAACTCAGGATGGTTACCAAAGCTTTTAAGAAAGATTAGAAAATATTCAGAGTATCACGGGGGAAACAAAAGGTTTGTCAGATACTCACTCTAATGAAGATCTCCACTTCTGGTTGAGTCTCATCAGTACTAATAATAAAACATCTCACTGTGTTACTCCACAGGGAGTGGGAAAACAGAGGAGTAACCTGTAATATACTGGCAACAGCAGCATCCCAGTCATCTGTCAATAAAAAAAAAGAAGATATCTCTGTATCTGATTACACTGGAAAATGGATAAGTAATCATCTCTTAACATTATTAATACTGCATTTAATTTAAAATAGTAGTAAACTATTTTCATTTAATAGTAAAAAAGAATTTAGAGAACACACACAATCTGATAATGCCATATAATTTGATAATATGGGAAAGCAGTATTTAAAAATATATATGTATTATAACAATATTAAAAATGTGACTGATGAAAAATATGCACAAGAATCAAGTTGATACTTGTCAAATAAATAAAAGTATGTGGAAATAATAGAAACCTCCATAATCAAACAGTGTTTTTTTTCTTTCTGATCTACTTGTATTTCAATAAGACCAAGCCAATTAATGAAAGTGAAACATGGGAAGTGCCTCTTCTTTGGAGAATGCACAGTGTTCTCTATCTGTACTATATGCCAACTCACCACAGCAGTAACTAACTTTAAAACTTTCCTAGGTTCTTCATTTTGTTGTTCATCATTCTTTCAAGCTTGAAATATGTTTCCCTTTCAGTACCAAATGGCTCAATGGAAAGATTAGTACAGAAAGCCGGAGCCATCACAGAGCAGACTCTCCCCTCCCACACTGTAGGTAGAGACTTCTGAATCAGAGCCTTAAGGACAAAAGAAAAAAGGGAGGAGCTGCCATGCAGGAAGGGTTCCAGGGCCAGGACAACAGTGGGGAAAAATAGAGCGGTGGAAGACAATTTGCAAGAGGCCATGTGGGAAACAAAGACAAAAAGCAACAATTATGATACCAAACATCTAACACTGATTCCTATAACAATCCATATATCCTTGTCATGCAATTAGATTTCAATAAATCCAGCCCAAAGAAAAGTCAAAAAACTACGCAAATCCAATGAGAAAACAAGGATATACTTTACGTTAATACCAACATAACATCGGTTTCCTTTTATTTTTACAAAGAAGTATCTCAATTCTGTCAAATTATTGAGGAATGGATGGAAAAATGACATAAGCACATACTGTCCCAACAAAATAGTCCCCCATTTCTTACCCCTGTTTATATTTGCAAACGGTCCCTCAACATCTATAGAGCTGTGAGCAAATTCAGGCCCCCTGAAAGACTGCTGAAGTTGCATCATACTGCCCATGGATGGCTCACTTCCCAAGGCTCCTCCATTCCAATATTCAGATTGGGCCCCTGCAGCTAAAAATTGGGGGTAAAAAAAAACAACAATAAGCAAACAAATAAACTAAACAAGGCAAGTTATCAGTCTTAAATAATTGAGCTGAAATCAACTGTCACATGCTGCTGATTATACCTTTTTCTCCTTTAGAAGATGTGCTCACACCTCTTAGTGCAAAAGAAAACCAAAAGAATAATAATAATAAATGCTAATCTGAAGTTACTGGGGAAGCCAAACTACTATAGGATGAGGTTATGCACTGTTACTTGTTATTACATGGATTGCCCACATCTGTTGGGTTCAAATGCTGACTTGGATTACAAATCAGGACAACTGTACACAGTATTGATGCGGTGATTTGTTTACATCACAAAATTGACAAGTTTTGTTTAGGAACATTCTAGGTGAGGACTGGAATACATCCTTCTGTGTTGTGTGAGACAGGACTCTGTCAAACTATATAAACTTCCAAGACACTAAATATTCTTTAATGGAGGTAAATAGGAAATGGAATGAAACTTAAACTTCACATAAGTGTAAATTCAAAAATGCATTTAAGACAAAAGGCAGAAAAAAATCATCTATACCACTACAGTTCATCAAATGGGCAATTAATATGCAAAGAGACAACTAACACATTTTGAAATATTTCTAGTTTCAAAGATCAGTATTTATTTATATTGCCACCAAGATGTGACTGCTGGTATGTCTTAGCAAGCAAAGCAAATGTTACACAACAACACTTGGATAGTGTTTCCTCTGTAATCCTTCATGGTGCAAGAAGTAATGGTAGCCATCCATGTCAGTGTGAAGATACTGACTGTCCACTACCCTTAATGTTCTGTTTCCAATCAGGTACAAAGCCAGAGGACCAGTGACAGGTGCATCAGAATCCTTTCTGTGTTAGCATGTACCTCTTATGGTATGTACAAGGTTTAGTCTTTTGTTTCACTAACTTTGCAAGGGTTCCCCTCTCAAAAAGTTCTCCAATTAAACAACTCTTTTGATTAGATCATGTTTGTTAAACACCTAACTGTTACTTTGCAAAGTACAGCAGCTGAGACTGGCATATTTCATTATAGAATTACTGACAGACTGTAGGTCTACCCAAGATTCCCTCTGGTTTCAGATAAACTCTTTTGGATCCTCAAGAACATAATCTCCCAGATCTAGAATAAGAAAACTCAGAAGAATGCTCAGAACAGACTGCAAACTGTCAACAGAACAATTTTTTTAAAAGAAGTCACTGTCTCTCTATTTCTAGACAGTGTTATATTTTCTTCATTGATTCATGGGGCTTCCATTGTTCATATTATGTTTGCAAAGTCAACTCCCTTTATCATTTAAAATACTTTTTGTTGCTTTTCAAGCTGGATTAATAAGCAGAAGATAATTCTGTTCTATTCTTCTCAGACGTTCAATTACATTATAACACTAAATGCTGGGGATGAAATTCTCACCTGTGACATCTGTACAATTGTCATCAGAATCAGACTCTTCAGGATCAAACACTTGGATTCCTTGGGCCTGGAGTCTCTGAAGTTTTGCTTCTAGTTCTCGTTTGGCCCTCAGTAAGTCCTGAATCTCATTTTCTTTTGTTTCTCTAAAAATCTACAAGTGGGAAAAAACAAAAAACCCTAAACTAAATTTGAATCAGATTCCTGAATCTCCATGAAATACTTTCAATTGTAAAGTTTCTAGTAACCATTTAGCAGGGAAAAAAGAATAGAATGTGAACAAAAACCAATCAGAAACTATGAATAAGCAGAAAAACAAAGTTAAAAATTATCTGATGTTAAAATTTTACCATTTAAAAAGCTTAACATACCATTCTGAAAGTTAGGAGACTGCATTAGTGTGAGAAGTTCATTAACAATGACAAGCATTTTTCCTGACCTTTTAAATTTAGTGTCTTTTAAAATCACTGCATGTGGTAATCTCCTTCAAAGGTTTTCTTTTAGTTTTCCATGTATTTTTAACACTCACATATAATCTTGTACTTAGTTTTGACTATAGTGGCAATCTAAATTTCCTAATATAGAAAGCGATTGAGTATTCCAGATGTCCTGTTTTAAAATGTTACCATCACTAGAGGAAGGAAACAGGAACCTAGATTTAAATAGAATGAGATTAAATCCTCTTCCAGTCTCACTTTCTTAAACGAGGTCAAAACGGTTTTCTTTTTATGTATGTGCTAAATATTAACACCTGCTACAATTAAAGATATACAGAATCTTCAGTACGGTGCAAAACCAAGATCTGTTGCCCTGTGTTGGGTGGTGGAAGTACCATCACGAGCAGCAAAGGAAAAGTGGAAGTATCAGTTTGACTTCCTCAAAGTAGTGCAAATGCTTTCATCTTGAAAGGTCTCTCACATTTTAGCAGCCAAAAGAGGTGTACCAATACACACTTCAATGTGAGTTAGAAGTCATACATTGCTAAATACAAGTAGATTCAGAAACAAGACTCTGTGTTTACACATTTCTTCAGCATGTGCCAGTTTCAGGCCCACATTTTCCTATCACTCTCAGGTATGGAAGCTGCAAGAATCCGTGCTGGAATAACACAGGAATTTAGCTTAAGACATATCTCTGCATAATTTACTTCAGTATTTTAAAAGCTATTTTCAACTTTTAATCTCACAGAGAAATTATAGGACTACCTTGAAGGAAATAATCAGCTACAACCACAGTTCCTCAATCTTTTTAGGATAGGTCTTTGTAAAAGCTGTTTTAAAGAAGTTTCTTCAGGGAATGAGACTAAGTGTCAACTTGATATCAATTTTGTTTTTTTTCCCAGGGAAAGAAAAGTATGGCCATACCTTGAACTGCCTTTTGACCTTGTCTCGATCATGTTCAAATGTGGCAGCTCTCTCCATGGCTTGGTATTTAGCTTCTAATGCACTTTCCTTCTCTCTAAGTATTTTCTGGTAAGTCTTCTGAAGCGCCTGAAAAGATTGAATACACTGCTTTACCGAGAGAACAGCAATTGGCGATAAATGGTTTTAAATAACTTTCCAGCTAGTGAATGCCATGTCTCAATACGCTACCCCACAGCTCTCCTTAATCCAAGGAGCACTATGCCAAGCATCACACAGCCCCACCCAGAGAGAGGCACGACAGCCACCAGCATGGCACAGGGATGCACGCTGCTTCCCTGCCTTCCGTGGGAAGGATGAGCCATCACGCTCTCAGCTCCATGCCACATCCTTCCAGGTGAGCACGACAGACCCAGTGTCTGGGGCTACCTGCAGCTCCGCGCGCAGCCTCTTGTTCTCCCTGTCCAGCTTGGCCTCCTTCTTCACCATGGAGGCCACCTCGTTGTTCTTGCTGACGCGGAAGATCTCGTACTCCTTCTTCAGGCGCTCGTACTCGGCCACGCACTCCAGCTCCTGCACCGAGGCCGTGGACTTGAAGCTGGCCCCGATCAGGCCGCCGGGCCGTGAGGCGCCGACGCGCCGCAGGGAGCCGCGCAGCAGCCGGGCCTTGGGCTTCACCTCCACTGGGATCTCGCAGGCCTCGCCGCCGCCATACGTGTCCTCGATCACCTCCCCGACCCCGCCCGCCGGGCTCACCAGCGACGACGCCGTCCCCATGGCTGGGGGCCTGCCAAGGCGGGAGTATTAGCACTGAGGGGAGGTGCCCGACGGCGCGGCCGTGCCCCACGCTGCCTGCTTTCTCCCTATCCCCCCACCCGGCCCCAAGTCCGGTCGAACCGCAGCGCTGTCCCAACCCGGTGACCGCGGCTCGCCGCTGGCGGCCAGACGAGGAAGGGAGGGCGGGAGGAAGCCGCCTCCCTCTTTCCCTCCCTCCCTCCCCGTCCCGCTCGCTGGCAGACGCGGGGGGAGCGGCAGCCTTCACTCAGGGAAGGGGAAGGGCTGAGCCGCGGCGGGAGCGAGTGGGCATCGACACGGACACGGACACGGACACGGACACGGACACGGACATGGACACGGATACGGACAATGACAGCGGGAATCCGCTCCTCTGAGGTTGTGTGGGTTGTTTTTAGGTGTTGCTTTAGAAAAAATATAAATAAAAATAAATATAAGAGGAGCGAAGCTGAGGCGTAACTGAGAAGACAAGTTCTATGTGAGTTTATAAAAGGATGAGACACTGTGGGCAACTATCAGCACCTTGAAATCACCTTTGAGTCATAGAATCACTAGGGCTGGAAAAAATCCCTAAGATCATCTAGTCCAACCCATCACCATCATGCCACCAGACCATGTCCCTCAGTGCCACATGCACGTGGTTCTTGTACACCTCCAGGGACAGACACTCCACCACCTCCCTGGGCAGCCTGTACCACTGCCTCACCACACTTTCTGCTAACAAATCTTTCCTTTTTATGAATAAGACAGCTGTAGATTATCTGCCACATAAGTTATCCTTAGACACGTCACATTTAGTAGATACTTTTTTAAACTAAATTCATTCTCTGTCTCCTAAAAATTTTCTATGCTGAAGGAAGGGTTATGTACCATTTTCCTCTGCCTTCCTCTTTAAAAGCTTTGTCCCCTCTTGTCCCCTCAGCCATTTTGGGTATTTTAGAGATATAGATCCATTAAACTCAGGATAATATCTTGTTCCCAAATCCCAGAACCTGTTTTACTGTCAGCTTGAAAAACAATAATATTGCTACTTTCAAGCAGTTTTTTTCTCTTATGTGTCAGCCGTGACCAATCTTAATACAAAAAAAAAAAAAAGATAAAATATCCTTGAAATATCTTTTCAATGACTTGGTTCTGAATCTCAAAATCTATTGAAGGGGGAAATTACTCTTTTGTGCAATACAGAAAAACTATTTCCCCTAATGGAAATTTTGGGTTTGGAGAAAATGTGCTATTTGCCCCTGATGGGACTTTGCCATGACTTTCTCCCTATGTTTTCCTGGGGAAAAATAATTTATTATCTGAATATCATTTATGATTACATTGGTTTTCTATCCCAGTTAAACTCTATTTCAGTGAGGAAAAAAAAGTATAGTATGTTATTACCATAAGAAGAGAGCTACTGTCTTATCTAATACTGACAATAATGTACAAGGTGATTCAGCCAATGAGCCTGTAATTCTATAACAAAGGAAGGCTTTGGGATTCTTTATTTTACTTTATTTGTACTCTGCTGTCTTAGCTCTGGAAATAATCAGAAATATATTCATGCTGATGCTTAAACTGAATTACTCTCATGTTCAGAGTCTGTAAAAGTCAAAATCTCCAGGCTTTAAGCCCGGAATAAAAACTACACCATTGTAGGAACTCCTAGATTCCTTCTAATATCTGTTTAACAGAATAAAATAGCTCAGAAGACTGTAGATATTGTTTCTCTAATGTTGCCTCTGGATGCATTATAGAAATTTAATGAGTAGTAGAGGCTATATTAACACAAGCCTTTCTAAACAGAATGATTATACTTGCTTCCCTGTTGTTTCATGGGTTGGTTTTCTTTAATACTTAGAGATTAGAATATCTTCAACATCTAATTTGTAAACTAACAAGTATTGCTTTAAATCACCCACTAGAATAATTCAGAAAGACATCCAACTGTTCATATATTTGCAGAAATGTTGGAAGTAGTGTCACAGAAAAACTGAGGATGAGCTGTCTTAACTTTTTTGAAATGAATTGACCCAGAAATTTGTTCACTGGTTAAAGTATCTTAGGAATTTCTTTAAAAATTGACTCATTACATTATTCTTTTAAGCTTCATTTGAGCAACCCAATCCTTAATCCTTTGAGGACATTGATGCTGAGTGAATTGTGTCATAATGTTCTTCAACATTCAGCATAAATATTTGGGACACTTCAGCAGTTTCATATTTAATGTTACTATTATTTAGCTAATATAGAGAGGCAGTTAAAACAATTCATGTGTAAGATGTTGTGGCAAATTGACCCTGGCCAGCAATTAAGCTCCTACCAGTCATTCACTCACAGCCCTCACTAAGCAGGATGAGGGAGAAAATTGGAAGAGAAAAAAAAAACAAAAACAACTTGTGGGTCAAGGTGAATATGATTCAGTAAGTGAAAGAGTGGAAAAATAAGCAAGTGATGCAGAGGTAGTTGTTCTCCACCTCCCACACCAATGTCCAGCCAGTCTCTAAGCTATGGCTACTTTGAAAAGTCTACCTCTCAGTTTTATTGCTCAGCATCACGTTGCATGCAATATCCCTTTGCTGAATTCTGATTAGCTGTCCTGGCTTTGTCTTATAACATTTGCTATTAATTAAAATATACTGGCTGAAGTTTAAAAATATATTAATGGTATCTCTAGGGAGATTACTTTTGTCTGTAATACATAATACCACATTATTTATTGTTGAAGTTTTTCACTTTAGACTTTATTTAATTTCAGATATTTTCAACTGCTAATGAACAAAATCTAAGAATCTGAGAATCTGTCCTATGGAGGTAAGTAAAGCTGCAGGATCTAGATTTCTGAAAAAGGATTGGTTTTTGTTGTGTTTTTTTTTGTTTGTTTGTTTGTTTGTTTTACATACACTAATAAGATGAGCTCCAAGCTAACCCATGTTCAGTTTATAAAAGAATGTATCCAATATACAATTACATATCCTTGTAAAATTTAGTGTACAAGGTCAGGATATAGAAAGAAGGAATCTAATGAAGATTTTGAGGTTATACCTTGCCAGAGATTGACTACCTGTTAAAAATAAGAGTTGCTCTGATTAGAATAGATGTTTATAATGACCTATAAGCAAAATGAAAAACAGCTGAACAAACTTCTACAAAACATCATTTTTCTTAACTCAGATACTGGTACGTCTTTCAAGTCTACATATCACAGTCACAAAGTTTGTAGGGAGCCCTCTGTAAGATCCTATGAGTTGTTTGTGCTTGCACTGAATCAAATTGACCACACTTTTCATGATTTCATTTATTATTCAAAAATATCTGTGCCTGATGAAGTGTGATTAAAAGAGCTCTTCTTGAGGATATGCAGTGAGAAGTTGTATGTCAATTTTTAAAATGTTTGTATTGTATATGATTCTATTTACTTCTTCTCAGTGACAGTGGATACCTTGCTCTAGAAGGTTTCTTGCTATTGAACTGCCTTTTATTAACAGTACTTGAACATGTGCAGTAAGTGCAAGTCTGCATAAGCCAAATGACAGATCCACTTAGTCAGCTTCTTACCTCTGTGTAGTATGAAACTTGATATAAAACAAAATTAAGTTGACTTTCCGATTCAGATGATCTGTTATGAATCTTGTAACCTAGTTGTTCAAAATAATAATAATAATAATTAAATTAAATTAAAACTGCCAGATCTTAAGCTCTGAGTGTGAATATCACACTTTTGCTTCTGCTCAATTACAGTGCTTGCATTTTGTTCATCTACATGAAAGGAATCTGCATCTATCTGGTTCTGACACCCTTAAGCTAAGCAAGAACTGATCAGCAGTTCTGTGATTCACCATCTTCTCTGAGTGATCTGTAGGGTCCTGAAGCTGTGTATTTCTGAGGAAATTTCTGCTAGATGGTGAGAAGGTAGATGTCTTCTTTTTTTCATATGATCCTGTATGGCTGTGGCTGTATCCATCATTATATCTGATCTCCACATTGCACAGTATTCCTGCGACCCAACATGAAACTACATACCTGGGGGTTTTAGTAATTTGAAGTGATGGAAATGGATATAGGACATAGAATAACTGAGAAATTGATTACAATTCATCATCAGATTGGTGAGTTAGAATTGTTGTGTTTATAAGCAAAACTTTGTCACAAATTTAATACTTAGAAGACTTGGAAGAAATATGCTGAAAGACCCACGTAAAGTACTAAAATAGTCTATTTTTATAGGCATGTTTATGAGAGTTGTTAATGAAGCTGATTTTCTCTTTAAAGCTAAAAATAATATACTGATGGTTAATTGTAAACTGTGTAACAAATTGAGCCTTGGGTTATAGTTCTAAGTTCAAGAAACTGTTGAACTTACCATGATACACTTAGTAACTTTAATACAAACTATCCAGTTGAGATCAGAATCTTCTTTCAGGAAATCATTTCTTGAGAGGCCTGAAAATTACATGGAGAAGATGAAAATTGTAATGGTGAGAACATCCACTTTTAAATGCTCCCATAATTTAACTTGTCATAGTCCTTCACCACTAGAGGACAGTAAGACCTCAGGATAATGGGGATATGTGAGTTCCTGGGGAAAAAAAAAAAAAAAAAGGAAATTGCTAAAACAGCTCTGAAATCATTAGTTCAAAAGCTATGTGCTTCAAGCTATAATAAAGCTTCTTAAAGAATTGCATCATTTTGGGAAATGTTTGGAGTCACCACCAGTAAATATGTATTTTCACCAGTGATGAACAAGAGCCTGCTCCAGTGGAGGTGACCCACTGTCACTGTCACCACTGGTGACCACCCACTGCCTCACTGTGCTCACATTCACTGGTCCCCAGAAACATTCAGCAAAGAGCCGATGAATGTCAGTGGGGGCAGTTGTCTCCACATGGAGGCATTCAGTCCCACACCTTTGCTTCTTACGCACTTCCATGTCAGACACCATTCTGTCATGTCAGACACCTCTGCTGCCATCTGTCACATGGCATCAACATGTCTTGGGATATGGGTGGGAAAGTTTCACCTCTACTGCCACACTACCAACATCTACCCCTGGTTTTGTGGGCTAAAATAATAAAATAAGAGGCATTACTTTCAGAACGACCTTTATATGTAATATTGTTAATGTGTATGAGTAGCAGAACTTATCTTAGCAGCTCTATGTATTCTATTTGAAATTTTGCAGGTAACATATTTTGTCAACTGAAAATGGACTCAGAAACTGAAAATTTGCCACACTTGTAAACTTCATTCTGATGCAGTTCAGTTCCTTCTTACCGGGATAGAGTCCAAATTTATCATTAGTTCACCTAAAGGTATAACTAATAAATTTATAAGCAAATATGGACATAGTGATAAAAAAGAAAGGCATATTAACAAGTTTGGACTGTTGCACACACACACACAAAACCACTGATATATGAAATATGCTTAAGTTCCTTCTGGAATGCTTAAATGCTTTCCTTTTTTTCTAAGCTTAGTCAAGGAGATTTTAAAACTCCACAAGAGGTTTCTTGGTTCAAACCAAACCTTCATACTGTCAAGTTCAAGAACCTGAATTAGTAGAGGATTACACTTTCTCTAGATAACTCATGATGTGATCTGAGCAATTGAAATAATGCTATTTTCTCTTTTTGAAGTGTTCTTTTTTTTTTTAGAGAGAATTTTTTACTTGTGCTTTTAAAGCAAAGTTCTTTTTGTTTATATCTTCTATCATATTCAGTGATATTTCTAGTGGTTCTTGATATTTTGCAAAAAGTTCCTCATTTCTTCACAAACAGTATGAATTCTTTTTTTTTTTTTTAATTCTCATTTGTTACAAAACAGTTGATCATATCTTAGTGAATACAAATATTAGTGAAATGTTCTTCACAATTCAACTTCTCCTTTTGGATATAATCTATATGACTGTATGAGCAGATGGTTAAGAAATGTAATGCAGTGCCACATTTTTCCACAACATATGTTTTTTTGAATCAGAACATGACTAAGAAAAATGGACTTGGAATTATGGTTTTAATCTGACTATCTTAACAGGTTTGGTATTTTGTTTTTGTTTGGAAAGCAGTAGATAAATATGAGTATATGTTTTCTTAAGGATATTGAAATGTGATGAAAATGGTGCTAAGTGTGTAATGCTATATTTTAATTTTCTTCTTTCTCTCACAATATTTAGAAGAGATACTGACATCTTGGAAACTTACAGGGTAGAAATACCTTTCTTGTTACAGACACTTTAAAATATGAGATGCCATTTCTGGTAGTTTTTGGATTTGATTCTCTCCTCACAATCTGAGGTTAACTGGGGTCTGCAGGAATTACTCCTGATTACTCCTGGTCAACTGTAGCAGCTTTACAGAAAAGATGTAGAATAGATTAATTATTCTTACCTATATGTGTACAGATGTATTACTAATATTTTTACTAAATACAAATGAAGAAAAACAAAAGGGCTGCAGAAACTACAACTTGAATTGGACATCTTTTCTCTCAGGACCAAAAGCCTGGAAAAGTAACTCAAATCTAAACCTAACATCATCTCATAATACTTTGCAACTTTGTTATCTAATATACACTGTTACCCAGCATAGATGTATGTCAGCAAACATCTCCTAGCTGCATCTAAACTTTCACTATCTTCTTAAAATATTCCAAGTGAATTCCTTCGTTCAACTTCAAGTCTGCCTAATAAACACTTCTTACCTGAAGAATTATAGTAAAGAGGATATGACTGAAGAGAAAAAGAAAGCTAAGTAGCATATAGCCACACATTCTTCCTTCCTCATTCATCAAAAGCAAACACAATAGTTAAAACCAACATTAATCAAGATTTGGTAGAAAGAGGCTTCAGTTTGAGTTGGACAAATTATCCTGTTGCTTTTTCAGATACAGAAATAAGAGAGAATAGTCTGTTCAGTGTTGTGGTGAGGATTCTAACTTCAAGACACCAAATATCTTTTCTGTTTGGTTTCTCTTTTGCACTTTTTGGATTTTTTTCCCCACTCTCTTGTTGACACTGCTGCATACTGCTCAGCTTCACAAGCCAGCTGGAGTGATTTAGCTGATGAGTATAATAATAATATTTCTCATTTTCTACCTTTTCTAAGTAACCAAGCTTTCTTTAAAACAAAGAAATGTAAGTACACATTAGATATAGAAATTCAGACTCCATTTTCAGATTGACTGAAAGAAAGTATAAGAATCATTCAGCCACATCCTAAGAACTCTGATGGAAAAGGAAGTTAGATTTCTAAGTCATCTAGAAACTTGCTAACATTGTACCTGGCATTTAATTAAAATATTACAATCCAAGTAGAAAGCAAGGTTTTGCTTTATGGCCTGGAGTGTAACTCTGAGTGAATCAGGCTCCAGGCAGTAACAGCAAAATGTGTTTCTGAGAG
The DNA here is from genome assembly GCF_038088225.1 of Cyrtonyx montezumae. Classification (NCBI taxonomy): domain Eukaryota; kingdom Metazoa; phylum Chordata; class Aves; order Galliformes; family Odontophoridae; genus Cyrtonyx; species Cyrtonyx montezumae. Next base: position 102,155,140 of record NW_027072089.1, on the reverse strand, counting down.
AAGGAAGCACAGCTGCTTAACCATATGGAAGTATAGCTGCAGGAAGCTCTGTTAATATCCACTTCTCACCTCTTCACATACATCCAAACGTGTTGTCTTGGTGCAGGCTCCTCCTTCTCCCTTTGCTTCCCTGTACCCTGATACTCTTACAATTCCTCTGTCCCCTGTTATTCCAAGAGTTCTAGCTGACAAGCACTGAGCCAAATATATTGTGAACAACTTAATCTAGATGAACACTAAATGTCTCTGATAACTGAATATATATGCATTATAGGAATAATTAAACAATTTGATGTCCTTTCCACACACCTGAATATATTGGTTTTCTGGGCATATATGCTGCTTTTTCAGTCACTTGGTTTGTATAGGTTTATACATCAATGATGCTCCTTTCTGAAGTTTTTTCTGTAACAGTACTTATAAGAAAGATAAATGAGACCCTATGCACAGAGTCCTATGCTTTGGAAAGCTAGATCATAAATTACACACATGGCAGCCAATGAAAAACAAACCTATAAGAGCAATTAAACAGATAGATCAGTAGCAGAAGCATGAATGTGCCTAAACCAATTATCTCTACCTGATAAATTTACCAATAGGTTTTAAGTTGGCGAAGAAATAGTTTATATATCACACACCAGGGCCAATTATTTTATCTATTGAATTTTCCACAGATATTAGTAAATTTCCCATTTATTAGGGTGGAATTGGAAAGTTTTTAGCATGTTCTTTATTTCTTTCTGCATCTGCTTTTCACCAGTTTATTTTAAATAACTGAAAGAAGTTCAATTCTTCTCCCCCATTGACAACAGAAACATTCTATAAGACAGTAAGATACTCAAACACTTAGTAAATGAACAATTCCCTAAGGTGTGACTAACTAAATAGCTAGCTCCTTGAACCTCATCAAAATTCACATCACCGTACTGCAATACAAAATCAGGACCCACTACCAAGCACGCAGTCTCTACCCAATCACCATCAAAGAAAATGCATGCTCAGTTCTGTTGCTTGTTCCCTGTGGGCTTCAGGCACTGCATCCCATCTGTGCTCTCTCCATTTGTCTCTGAGTACTTAGGCTGGTACTCTGCTTTCACACCCTTCTGAAAATGCCTGCTGCTCAAGGAGGCACTTTGTGTGTAACTTGCAATTGCCTGCACTCAGAAAAGCAGACCTCACTGTTTAAACATCGTTCTGTACTGTAGGCTGACTGGTGATACACTGGCCTTTGAAAAGGTGAATACAAACAAATCAGCATCCTCTTCAGGGTAGCATGTTACTCTGTGTTTACATCATGCCCTGAACTGCAACAGGAGGAAGACAGAGACAGCCTTATTTCCCTAGCACATATGGCACAGGACACAGCTAAGCACTTGAATGCCATTCCAAAAAGGTACTGACATGTTGACAACCTAGGGAATTTGGAGCGATTTGTTTCTGAACCCAAGCACATTTAGAGAGTTTATCATTTAGGAGAGGTGAATTCCCAGAGCCCTGGAGAGAGTGGAAGGAGCTTTACTGTGATACCCCAAAGTGAAGGTGCCCAGTTGTGCCTACTTGATGTTCTGGTTTCATGAGGAAAAAGAAAAACACATGGTTACCTGAGTTTGTGACACAAACTGGTCCTTAATCCAGAATAATAATAAAAAAACATTAGTCTCTTTCATCATTTGCATACACAATACAAGAGATGCAGGAAGAACACAGGTTTCCATTACTTTCAATTTCTCTTCCATGCAATTAGTTTTCGAAGACAACTCTGAATGTTTCCAATTGCCTTGGGCTTTAACAGGTGCATGAGAAACAAGTAACAGGATTTAGGGAGGAAGGGAAAATAAAGTAGTATTTTGAATGTTTTCTTCACTGTTAGATATAGCCAGTGTTTATTCTAACATAATACCTAATCTAAAGCCATGTCAATTGAAAGGCTCCACTAGAGACTACAACAAATTGTTTACTCAATAAAGGTCATTCAGTTGGTGCTGTACATCATTTAGTTCTATTGTGAACATAAGCCCAGCTCTGACATTTAACAATGTAAAGCCAGGCAAGTTTATTGTTTCCACAACTGGTTTCATCATCAAATGGAATACTAGTAAAATTATTTGGCAGAGGCAGTGTGAAATGTTTCTTCTAATTTACATGCTATATCTTTTTGACAGGTCTGAGGTATGCATTTTGTGACTTTATTTACTTTATTAAAGAATAAAGTGACAATTTGCTGTTTATAAATACTTCGGGAAAGTGTCTCATAGTGTATTTTTCCTTTGACGGCATTATAAAAGTTTTTTAGAACATGTAAAATGGAGAAAAGACCTTGCTTGCTTTGTTCTTGTTAGAAACTGCTCTGGGGAGTTAAATGTCATCATAGCTTTCTTTGTGCAGAGCAGAAGCTTTATAAAAGAAGTTTCGGCCTTGTGACTGCAAAGACAACTTTCTGATGTATTTAAGCATTGCCTTTTCCCAGTGATTTGTAGCACCTGTGCTCTGCTTCTTACCATACAAGCAATAAGAGAGACTGTAGACTTTCCACTGACAGAAGATACTTTGATCCATGTTGACCCAAAGCTAAAATCATCTCTCCTATCTTTTCCCTTTCTATTATCATATCTGGTATCTCCTTACACAGCACATTTGTTGTCATTATTGTTAAAAAAAAAAAAAAATGAGATAGACAGATAAAAGACTGAATTAGGAGGTAAGTGAACCACAGAGCAGCCAGACTTGTGCTCTGAAACAATATTAGGCAGTGCAGAAAAATGTCTAGCTGTTGCAACACCTATACTTGAATAGCAGGAGTGAAGAAGCCTTGCTAGTAGCTATCTGTTTGTCTTACTGTTCCTTTGGCATGCATTGAAAGTCATGAAAGGAGGAATGGGATGGAAATGGAGACTGAGAGGCAGAGAAAAGGAGTTTGTGGAAGGTAGAGAAGAGCACAACAAACAGCTTCTCAGAAATGAAGTACCAGTTACTCAGTGGATCAGTTCTCTGAAGTGTTCAAGTCATTTTCAGTAATGCAGTAATGCCTACTTGTAATATCTTATTTAATCATGAAATCTCTGTGTGTACTGTAGCTATACACCACATACAAATAGAACACACTACAGCTTGTGGTGCACACTCTGTAAACCCAGTATGTCGCATACAGATCAGATTCACTGCACTTCAACAGAAAATCTTTACAACTGATATATGTTGAGCTGACATTTACTACAACAAACTTGCTGCACAGGCTTAGTAGAGCACGGGCACATGGAAATCTTCAGGAAATCAATGTCTTGCTATCCAACAGCCAGTTGGACCTACTTGGTAAGAGCTTGGATGACTTGATATTGAGGTGATAATCTCCAGTCCCATGCTTCCAGCTCAGAAGATTACGGTCACTTTTCCTTTACAATATTGTGTATATCCTTTTTCCAGATATATGTACATAGTCACAACCTGTAAACAGAAGCCATTCCAAATGAGGAGGCACAAGGTATCAAATAAGACACCATGAAAAACACCACAAATGCATATTTCTGCTGTTTGCACTGCATGTTAGTCTTTTTTCCTTCCTCCTAATTTCCTTAGTCACAGTTCACTGCCACAACACTCCTGAAGAAAGATGATTTGTGGCATGAACCTGGAATATAATCACAGACCTTTATACCTTCAATCTAAAGTACTCCCAGAAATGTTGCAGCAGTGACATGCCTCACATGTTTCAGAGAAAAAATAGCTAAACCTTTTGCCATATTACCGCCCATTACTCTTATTTCAGAAATGCTACAACATGGTCTAGGTTTGTAAATAAGTTGTAACTTAATAAGTCTGACCACAAAACCATTCTTCACTTGCGTCAGAGTGTTTAAATGATGCATGTTTAAAGGAGTATATGTTGTTCTACTGTTCTCCAGCCATTGCTATTATGCAGTGTTATCTAATCTCTCTGCCAGTCACTTGTAGCTTCAGGGTATTCAGAATCTTCTGTAGTTAAGAAAAGAGAAACATCATTTGGTTTTGATACATCTCTCATACAGAATTCAAACACTGCAAACAATGAAGTGCTAAAAACACTGCTAGTACTATGGCCCATGATATTTTTTAGAAAACTATATAAACTAACTCCACAAATATGACACAAAATGTTTTAGAGAGAAAATTCTACACTGTGCAGTTGTTAGATTCAGCTCATAAATGCAGAGCTAATTCAGCACACAAGAAAACATACGCTCTTTTTGACAGTGTGAAATCCATAGAACATACCCAAGACTCTTTCACTCATATAGCAATTTTCACATTGTCCAGAATGATTTCTGGAAATAATGTCCAGTTCAGCAGGGCAAATAATAAAATACAGCAGTATCCCTCAGCAGTGAACATTTTCAGCTACACAGTTTGAACTGAAGAGAGCAATGGAAAACTAAAGGAAATTAGTATCTAACATTCAGCTACATGAAAAGGACCATCCTCTGGAGGGCAGGAGTTCAAAACCTGTACAGGGACACATCAAGAGCTGAAATCTGAGTTTCAAATGTACATGCTAAGAATTTTCCAGTATTTATCTTCTTAAAGCTGAGCTTCAGCATCCCACATGGCTGTCTCTGTTAGCACTTCTTCCACTACCATCAAGGGAATTGCTAGCCTAGCAACACAGGGATTTCTGAACAATCTTCTCAAAGGGTATAAGGATAGAGAGAACTATGTGTCTGTTCTTGGAACTCTTAAAAGCAAAGCTACTTGTGCATAAAACCAAGAGAGTGACACCAATCTCTATAAAAATGGCAGGAGGGATTAGCCCCATAGATACCGAAACAAATACTGACTTGATTGCAGTATTGGCCTGATAAAGCACGTTGCTAAATTGATACCTTACTGAACTGCAGCCATTTGCATGATTGAATAAAGATCATTCTAGAAAGAAATTTAGATATGCCATCTTCTTAAACCTCTTGCTCTGATAGTGAAATCCTTGACTTCAAATGTCTGACCTCTCTTGACACTTCAAGGAGAGAGTCAGATTTGCCTAGACAGAATACCAGACAGAACAAAGGGAATAGCTACCTAAAGGAATGTTTTTTTGCTATCCAGATGTGCTTTATACCTGTTTTCTTTTGAGATCTCCAAGGTCTCTATAATTCAAACATATAAAATGAAATAAGAGTTAATTTCAAAGTCATTTGGATATAGTTGAGTAAATCTAGAGACAGATTTAGAGTGACTAATTTGCAAGTCCAGATGAGAATAAGCTATTGGGAATACTGACTCTGACAGAAAGGCAGTGAGCAATAAGATATGAAAGTACCTACTAAATTTCAGATTCCCACTAGCACAGGAGGCTTGTGTGAAGAGAGCTGTTAAGTTACATCAAAATTACTAAGGGCAATATTCATCTTATATCCTCTGTTAGCATCAATATAGTTTTGTAGCTCATGTTTGAAGCAAAAAATAGCTTGACAACATTACTTGTTTGTTATTAGTATTCCTTTTACACTGGGTGTTTGGTGGTTTTTGTTTTTTTGTTTGGTTTGGTTTGGTTTTGCTTGGACTTTTCCCTCCTGTCTATGCTTCTTTCCTGGTGAACAAGATGGATTACTCCTAAGCACTGTGACCACACACAGTATTCAGTTTGTCTAGGATGAAATAACCATGAGACTGCAAAATCTGAAATGTCCTTCTCAGTTCACTGACAATACAGTGATGAAAAAATATATGTTCAAGAGCTCTTTCTTTGCTGGGATTATAACTCACTGTTGAATTTTCAGTTAAAATCCAATTCAGACTTATGACAAGCTAAGGATGCTTCAAAACCTCTTTTGAACTTTTAATGGAGAAATATCACTGCATCGCTTGCCATAAGGGTTATGGAGGTTTATCTGTTCTGATGTGATGAAATCATGAAGGTGAAAAGTCACAGAATCACAGAATTCTGTGTGGTTCTGATTATGAACTGTGTGGGTGACCAAGCTTTTATCTTGCTTGGGCCTCACTGAGCAAAGAGGAATTGTCTTGGTCTGCATATAAAATACGTAGATTCCTCCAAAAGTAATGCCTCCTATTTATTTCCATGGAAACTACAACAGATACGAAGACCACAATAGCACTATTGATAAAGCCAATTTTCATCTACAAAACAATGTTTTACAACATAGTCTCCATCATTAGCTATGCATTTTCATTAGTGATGTACAAGAACCTGAATGCTGTGCTCATCAAAATCTACACCAGCTGTGCATGGCTTGTTTTTCATGTCACTTGTGCCACTACTGATACACACTACCCATTGCCTCAGTGTGCTCACATCCACTCTTGGATCTCCATAAACAATCAGCAAATGTCAGTGAATGTCAACGAGCACCATTTTTTCTTCATGGAGAAATTCAATTCCATATCTTTGCTTCATGTGGACTTTTATGTCATGTGTCATTTTGTCAGACTGCCCCTCTGCTGCCATCTGTTGCATGGTAACAGAACATAATGATGTACTGGTGGGAAGGTGTCTTCTTTACTGCCACACCACCAACATCTCCTCTGGTACTGTGAGCCAACATAATAAAATAGGAGGCATTACATCCAGATCAGCCCTCATATTGATGCTGACCTCTCAGCTATTCAGAAAAGATTTGTTATATCTGCCATACAGGCACTGAGCTAGCAGAGACTCTGAAATTCTCCTCAGGCTGTACTAAAGGAAAGAGCAAGATACAACTTCTCTTGACATTAGATTCTCTAACATATCTGGGAAAGACAATATTAGGAACTGAATAGGATTACTTGAAGAAGTACCTGTTTGTAAAAGAACATAGGTCCAGTAGCTCAACACAAGCTCAGAAACAGAGTAGCAGCTTTTATGCGGGTATGGAAATACAAATAAGACCTTAGATAATTTCTGAATCTTATTCCTTTCCTGGACAGGCAAAGCGGAAGTGAGCATAAAGGTTCATAATTTTCATATTTCATATTTCAGTCTGTGCTCCCATCCCAGGGCCTCGGGACTGGGTAGCGCCCAGGGCACCAGGCATCTCAGGATGGTGAGAGGGAACTGCCTTTGCTTAGCTTTAAAGAAGGCTCAGGGAGGTTCTGGTAGAAAAGACTGCCACTATGAAGGAACTCAAACATGGAACTGATGAACAGAGAGGCTTTAAGTCTCCATCCTCCCCAGGATATCCAAACTTAACTGAGCTTGACTGAATTAAACCCACTGAACTAACTTTCAATCCTCTCACTGTGTTATCTACATCAGAGGCTTTCTCAAAAAGTGTGAAGCACAGGGAGAAAAGCTATGAACTAGCTGAGTGGGGACACTTGCCCCTGTTAGTCCCCTGGACAGCTTAATAGTTGCTACTGCCTCCTGCATATGTTCAGTGCATGAAATCAAAACACTGGAAATGTTCAGGAAAAAGGGGCACGTTGGATTCACCTTGTACCAAGTTAGCATAAGCACAGCAAGCTATCATCAGAAACATGAGTACAACTGGCTTAGCTCATCAACAGCTTGTACACTTTCTTGATATGTCATTTATAATTTAGACACTGAACAGGAGAGAAGCACTTCCTTTTCCCTTTCACCTGATGTTAGGATCGGAACACTTTCATGCTGCTTGTGGTTTACAAATGTCAATTGATGGAGTCAACCATCTACACACCTGTGCCCCTGTGTCACAGTTTTATGATTTTTGATTGGTATTCCACATCATAATATCATGCAGTGCACTGGGAATTAAAGAGTTAATGCTGCAGTTTCATGGATTGTCAATAGTTCTGGTTACCCAGTCTCAGAAGAGAAGAATGAACTACAACTCCCAAAAGACTTCATTTTTCTGTTTCTGTTTTCTGTTCAAAGGGAAAGATAAAACTGCCTGAGAGTCACAAGACTGCTTTCTTTGATCTCTGTGCTCCCTGGCTGTAACAACTACAGCACTAGAGTAAGGACTTCACTTTTAGAAGATCTCTATCTCATTTTTATTTCATTTATTTGCTTCAATTTCAATCATATTGTATCATATTGTGGTATCTCACATTCTGCTAAATTTAGCAAATTAATTTTTTCCCCTAGCTTGTTGCTGCTGTTTTCCTTGTCTAGGCTCATCTCCCTTCCTTTTTCCTTTACCCTCTTCCCTTTTTTCTGGGGTGTGTGACTGTGGATCACTTCACTCCCCTGTCATGGAGCTAAACCAAACCAGGCCTAACCATGACACCCTGTTCTTAAGCTCTGTAAGACCCCTATTCCAGAGGTTGCAGGGATAGAATCTGCCCAAACTGTTTGTCTACAGGCATGACTGATATCCCGCTGTTTTTTATGCACTGTCATGGAGGGCCTGGCATAACCTTCAACCAACCAATTCTGAGGCCTCCCTGGAGAGAACCTCCCTGGAACCTCAAACTTCACAGGGGCACCAGGATCCGTCCAACTCCCTCCAAATGTCTGCTTCAGTCCAGCACTGATCCTCCCATCCTGTGAGTTTACCATTAGCCAGGAGAGCCCCAGCTCAGAGCCATCCCATGGGCTCACATGGAGATCCTATTTCCTGCCAATTCCTCTTTTGACACCCAAGACTTCTATGAGCCTGTCTTTCTGGTACCCCTTCCTCATTCCTCTCCAAGACCTCTCATCTTTTCCTCACCAAGTCGTGAGTAAGAGCACAACACAAGGACTGGCATGGTCTGATCTGCTGTGCCATGGCAATGGGAGGAGTCTGGTGGAGGTACCTGAACTCCCAGAAGCCTTGAGGAGGGGTCAAAGATGTTACAGAAGTGGCTGCTCCTGTGTAGAAGCAGAAGACTTCAGTTCTGACAGGAAGGAGGCTGATGTTCAGCATTAAGGACAGTTTTTCAAAGTTGGACAATAAATGAGAAAGAAAGAAAGAAAGAAAGAAAGAAAGAAAGAAAGAAAGAAAGAAAGAAAGAAAGAAAGAAAGAAAGAAAGAAAGAAAGAAAGAAAGAAAGAAAGAAAGAAAGAAAGAAAGAAAGAAAGAAAGAAAGAAAGAAAGAAAGAAAGAAAGAAAGAAAGAAAGAAAGAAAGAAAGAAAGAAAGAAAGAAAGAAAGAAAGAAAGAAAGAAAGAAAGAAAGAAAGAAAGAAAGAAAGAAAGAAAGAAAGAAAGAAAGAAAGAAAGAAAGAAAGAAAGAAAGAAAGAAAGAAAGAAAGAAAGAAAGAAAGAAAGAAAGAAAGAAAGAAAGAAAGAAAGAAAGAAAGAAAGAAAGAAAGATTAAAACAAAATGAACAATACTAAAATGAAAAAACAAAACTCTGAACCCACAAAAATGATAAATGTTCTTTTGTATTTTTGGAACTTGAATCTGCGTGTGGATGTCCATGTCCCCTCCTGGCCTCCCTGGTATGGATAAGACTCAACCTAGGGAAAACCTTATCAGCATCCCCACTCTGCATTACTCTGTAACTACCATAGAGTCATAGAATCCTTAGAGTTGGAAGGGACTTCTGAAGGTCATCTGGTCCAACTACCCTGCAATGAATGGAGAGCATAGCTAGATCAGGTGGCCCAGGAGCTTATCCAGCCTCATCTTGAAAGTGTCAAGGCATGGAGCATAGATGACATCACTAGGCAACCTCTGCCAGTGCCTCATCACCTTCACTGTAGAAGATTTTTTCCTTACATCTGACCTAAGTCTACCCTCTTTGAGCTTGAAACCATTTCCTCTTCTTCTATCACTAAAGACCCTGCTAAAGAGTCTGTCCTTTTCTGTAGCTCCTCTTGAGACAATGTCAGCTAATGAGACAACAGCTTAACTGATTGGGCTTATTGACTAAATAACTGTGATATTACATCAGTTAAGAACCAAAGGCAGTACTAACATTCTTTGATTACTGAATTTTTCTTTGACGAAGTAGGCAGAAATTAAGTTTAATGAATTCCATTGACTTTAAAAAATAGCAATATCCCTTGAGAAACAAGCACCAGCTAACAGAAAGTTTGTATTGTTTGGGTATATGTTTGTATATGTTTGAGTGGTACCCGAGATTCTTTGTTTTTGACCACAGTAAAGACATTATTTCAAACTCTTCATGTATTGTTTAAAGGAGCATTGTCAAGTGCTTGCATAAACACTGATTTATGTCACAGCTTTACCACAGTAAATTTTTGGCAATTGCATTTTTCCTCTGCTGAGTCTTTCTTTTTGAAAATTGTTTCCTCCTGCCCTTGGTATGGAACAGAAGCCATCCCTGGGACTGATAGTCTTGCTTTTGTGTGAAGATACTTTATTTCCTCAGTTTTTAACTGCATGGAAAGAAAGGAGTTCATCCACATGCAGCATGGTTCTAGCTTTTCGGAGCAGAGCCACCAAACTGAGATATTCAATAACCAGCATTTAACATGAGGTACAAGGGCACTATTATATTTTGGATTGGTACAGATTGGTACAGGTATATAACTTCCCAGGGATCGGGAACTTTTGGAAGTAGAAACTGTCTGCAGTGCATAAAACAAAGCATATGCCTGCGTCATTTGGAAGACAAAGGTCTAATTTTAATTTTACTTTGATTTATAATATCGAGACAGAAGAACTCAATCTGACGTTTCAGGCAGCTGTCATCTCCTTAAATGGCATGTAACCTTGGATAATGAATTAAAAGGAGATTTGTTTAAAGACAAAAACAAGCCTTGAAACTATTTCCTGTGAACTATTCTTTAGCCCTCCTATATACTTTTTAAGGTGCAACAATCTTTGCTGCTATGTGTTCAAATGGATAAGGAAAGTGAACTTCTTGGGGTGTGTAAAATCAGATTTGTTAGGAGACTGCTCTTCTTTTACAGTAAAACATACTTGATCTGAGTGCATCCCTTTCACAGCTGTGATTTTGTAAAGTGAGAAAGATGTGAATGCCAGATGAAGTTTGCTAGAAAAATCCTACACTTTCCATCATGCTGAATAGATTTTGCACTTTTTTTTTATATTATTATGCATTTGAAGAAAAATAATACAGTCCTACAACAAATGAAAACAAATTGTACTTTCCATATTTTGCACTGAAACACTATTTTAGGTGTGATACCTGTGCTACTTCACTGTGCAGTATTTTAGTTGAAATAAACCACCCAATTTAATCCTTTAAATAATATTTGCTAAATATCAAAAAGACCATCATGTTGTATATGTTATATGCACACAGGGAACAATAGGAATTAATAAAGTACCTTTTCAATTATTAAAAAAATGCCAACTTTACAGTATTTTGAAATTCTGAGTGGGTGTATTTAATGCACTGTAAATAGACTGGCAGCCTTTTGATTGCAGTGCTTTCAGGATTTTTCTAAAAAGAGTTTGGTTTAGGGAGAGATGCAATGTAACACTCACATGCTTCTGGGACAGGAATGACAAACAAAACCCTTCTCAGTGTCTTCTCAGTGAGGGTGAGTGCTGTTAATGCAGTGTTTGTTCAGCATCCCTGTGGAATTTTGAGTGAGGCCTTGACCTTCCACTGTGATATAATAGCTCAGATCTCTATATCCATGAAAAATCTTTTTCAAGTCACTGGTTTACACCGGAGAGTTTTTCTGTCACAGAGCATCATCTGGTCTATTTGTTTTAAAAGATCAGCAGAATTTAGCTGAGTAAAGTAGTCTTGAAATATTTCATGGCCATGTTAACAAAATAAAGTTAGTCTGAAAAAGTGATTCTAATCCTGGTTCAAGGAGTGATGAAATAAAAATACTGCTGCATTTGGTTTTGGGTCTATCATTCATATGTTGCTGTCTCCTTTTTGTAGAGAGGGAGAGGCAATCTTTCTTTAAAACTGACTTTTTTTCACCATGATAAGTAAGCAATTGCACCTGTAGGTAGATGAACTCTATCAGCTTATATTTAAGAACAGAACTGTACAGATACTCTTTGAAGGAAAGCACAACCTTTGCCCTGTGCCTAAATAAATGGTTTATTTTTTCATTTGCTAGGCACTGGAGTTCAGCCACATAGATGTTTCTGTCTTATGTCCTAACAAATGAGTCTTTGAAGAGTGTAAGTTACATGTACTTAACAGTAAGCTATAGGACCTAAACTGAGAGAAGCATCAAATTACCTTTGTTTAAAAGCATACCTCATACAGAAGATCGTTGTTATTTGCAGAGGTGAGATAGAGAATCAGCAGCTTCCCTATTTCCAACGTTTAGAAAATAGATGGCCTTATTTCTGTTGTGTAATAGTGGATGTCATGAGGAGGTGCTACAGATTTTCAGATCCAAATCCTCAAGTCACTGAGAAACCAGGTTGTAGTAGTGAAAATTGTAGATATGCTTTGAGACCCGCTTTGTTAGGTGCTGTGTACACACAAGAGAAAAACTGTGGCTTTCCCACAGATAACTAAATCTTAAATACAAATCACCACATAAGAAGAACACACATGGTTTCTACTAATTTGATATTTTTCTCTTAGTATACAGACATCTAGGGTGCTCAGATACTTACACCATATCTTCCATTTGTCCTCATTTCACTTTCAGCCATTTGTTTTGACACTGTTTCTTTTCTCCATGAGTTTGGATAACTGTTAATTAAAATGGGTTACAACATGACTTTGAATATATCATATTATGAAGGAAGGCAACGTGTTTGTCACGAACCAACTATTTGCTTGGAGTGAATTTCCTTCTGAAATAGACTTACAAGTGCTGCAGTTTGTAAGAGGGAGTCTCTAGACATGCCAGGTGTTGAGACTGTAACGTAAGGAAAGATTACAGAAAAAGAACTTAACTGTAGATGCTGTGAAGGTCATGATAAGAATTGAGATCTCATGTTCTGAAAGAGTGATCATGAAGAATACAATGCTTTCAGGCAGTTACTGCTCTATAAAACACACCCAGAATTTTAAATGAAGGGCTATAATCCTGTGACATTGCACAATAAAGAATGGGTGTATCGAGTTTATACATACTCATTTCCAAACATCACAAGAGCAATAGAGGAGCTAATAAGTACCATACAATGTGAATTGTACTAGCATTTTTATTACATAGTTAGGGGCAATACATGACAAAGGAAGGAAAACAACTTAACCTGAAATTCAGAATGTCCATCAGCAGGGGAAGTAGTCCAAAACAACAGCAACAACAAAAAATGCTTACTTTAGAAAGTATTTTTGTCCATGAATTCTAAATGTGAAGGTCAACTTTTGTTTAGTAGTGTAATGTGTGTATTGTTGGCTCTGATATACAGAGTTCCTGTATTTAGAAAACATAATTATAGAAAAATAAAATTTGGGTATTGAAGGTTAATGGCCTTGGTGTATTCAATTTCAAGCTTTCCGTAAGACAATCAAATTCAGTTTCTCATAATACTATTTTAATAGCTGCTGTGCATTTTCCATTTGAGAGAGCACCCCCAGTGATTACAAGGCATGAGAAGCCCAAACAACTTGCAGGAAATTTAACCCATTTTACCCAGTCTAAGTGTTGTCTGGGTTCATTCCTTATGAAATCATCTGACTCTTAGTTCTCATAGTTTGGTGGTGTTCTGTTGAAAGCAAACCCCTGTGAATGCAGTGCGCAGGGTGCTGAGATGTCTCTGCTCCCCTTGAAGGTCAGTGAGAGCAGAAAGTTCTGTCAAGTAGGATCAGAGTCTACTTTAGGCTTTGCTCTTACTTTGACTAAGGGACTCTGACCAAAGTATTGAGTATTGTAGATTATTGTAATTAGATATAAATACAATTTTGTTGATTCGCAAAGTTATATAGCCACTGAGTTGGCAATATCTCACCTGATCTGTACTTGATACATGCTCAAGGGTCCACAAGCAATGCCATTAACTATTTACAGACAGAATCCATGCTCCGGTTTCTGGTAGAACTATAGATTATAATTGTTTCAAGGAATGTTGTTTTTACTTAAACAGTGTTTGTCTTTCAGCAATCTTCAGTTCTACAAATGCAGCAGATGTTAGGCTTCTTTTTTCAGAGAGTGCAGCAAATCATTATCAAATGATAACTTAATCATGGTTACTGCTATTGTCTTAGCTGCTTCACTGGTTATTATCCTGAAGTAGTGATGTAAAGGCAGGATTTAGACCTTATGCTTTGCTGTCTTCTGAAGGCAATGACAGCAGTTAAATTAAAGCAGACTAAGAATTACAGAAAAAAAAAAACCAACTACTTTGATTCATTCAGCTTTAATGGGAAGCGGCCAACACCACTTCTCAGTTATCAGTCTTACTCCTTGTATGGTAAAATTAAGTCAATGTCACTTTGGGATATGATGTATTTCACTATTTGCCTGCTTGGAATCAAGAAGGCACAAAAACAATCTTCCAGATTCTTGTGACTTTATCATTTCATCACTTCTGGGTTTGGAACTCAAAGATCTTACATGGGAAACAGATAAGGAAAACTTCATTAATGTTCTCCCCTGATGAGACACTAAAAATTGACTTAATTTGTGAGAAACAAAACAAAATTACTTGGTTGTAGTATGAATAAACATGCTATTACTTAAGCAATAATATAGTTAGAAAGTCAGTGTTAATTTCTAGACAGTGGAGTCAGGTTCAGTAAAACAAATTCTAAATATCTGTCCTTGGCAGGTGATACGAGATAAATGACTGTGCATTTATTGCAGGTGACCTTAGCAATATAGTTTTCTGGGGAAAAAAAAAACAACAAACCAAACCAAACCAAAACAAACAACATTATCTACATCTCATGTATTACAGCACAGACTTTAAATGTCAGGATGAATCAAAACTTAAATTCAGAATTCTTATTTCATTTATAATATACTTTACAGCTGCAGTAGTTCAATTACAGCATATATTAAACCTGAAATCTGTCTAACAATCTTTAGGTGAATCTTTTCAACTCTTCCAATTTATAGAAATAAATTAGTTACAACGAATTGCAGGATGCAACGTAAAATGTTTTTTATGTTCTGTCTGGAAGAAAAACAAGACTTGCAAAATGTGGAAGGTACATTGCACTCGTCCTTTGGAGTTCTCTTGTGTATGCAAATGTTAGTGCAGCATCAGAGGCCATCAGACAATATTATTTTCAATAATATTTTGGCTAGTGTAGTTTTTTATATGTAAACTGAAAGCTCCTCGCTGTGTATGAACCTGCAAAGCAAATATTTGCCACATACATTAGTTTAATATGAACAGTAAGGCAGGTTTTTTTTTGAAGGAATACTTAATGGAAGAAGAAACTGTCATGAGTAAAATGAAATGGTATATTGGAGCACTTACTATATTGGAAAGGATTTGGGCCTTTTCGAATCGGATGTTATACCCGGGGGCTTCCACAATAAAAAAAAACTGTGGAGAATGTAGAAATTATTTCTTCCACTTTGCTTTTAACTCAGAATAGTATTAGATTTGGATTTAGAAAGGTTGCTACAATGTGTTTATTGAGTAATGACTGTTACAAACTCTGAGATTTGCAAGCACATGAAATAAATCTAGTCACCATGTGATTACTTTAAAATCAGCCATAAAGACTTTGTTACAATGTTTGTAATATAAAAACACACCAAAAAAATTAGGTATTTAGGAATGCATCCATGAAAATGATCCAGGTCTCACAGAATTACAGCTTTTAGCTTGTTTTACTGTTAAACAATCTTTTCTAGTCTGCCACGAAATAAATCTCTTCTGATGGCAACCTTAAAACTACTCTGTGTTGCAACTTGCTTAAATACCATTCAATGCATAGAGGATAATTTTTATTTTTATCCCACTTGGATATATCTATAACTATAATCTGAAATCATAATTCCAGTCTGTCTTATATCATGGGCATCTATTTACTTTATATGAAAAATTGTCTGCATATTTATTCTATTTATTCTGTACACTTAGTGTTTATACAGGAAATAATGTTAATAAAGGAAATGAGCGTTTATTAGCTATTGAATTTCAAATTCACCTGCTACTTCCTCATCTAAACAAGGCTATAGATGAACAAAGCACCAACATTCAGGTGCATTTTAAAATAGAATTTACAAATTAAAACATTCTCAAACCTCCTCTCTGTTACTCCAAGAGCTGTCATAGACTTAAAGATAACAGTTGATACTTTCAGCTAACCAAACTATGTGTGCAAATAATAAAAATATTATAAAAAAATAAGAGTGCTATCAAAATTCCAAACATTGTCACATTTACATATGTATACACGTGAATATACACATAAATATATATGCCTAATATAGCAAAATCATATTTGTAGTATAGATGCATACATACATGAACCTAAGATATCTTCAGTCATATACGTCTATATGCATGTTTATTCCTTTATATGTACCTAAGACATTATGTACAGATAAACATTACCTAAGGCATTATCTATCTGTACCAAGAATATGCAAATTAAAGTTATAGCATATCTCTTCCTAAATCTGGAGATGTTAAAATAAATTTTCTCATTAGGTTTGAATCCACACTGAAGTACAAGCATACTTGTCAATTACAGAATTTTAGTCGTGTTTTAAATCCAAAACTAGTTCCAGTTGTCTTCCATTCTCTCACAAAAATATTGGAACACACTGTAGTAAATTATTATCAGCCTGTTTGTTTGAAATTCTAGCAGGATCATGCATCTTCAGTCTCAATTCTAATGTAATCTGGGTTACATATTTTAGTAATCCTAAAAATATTTTCCTCCGAGGTATCTTTATCATTTTGAAACAGAGTAATGGTATGCCTATCTTCTCTAATTCTCTTGTAATTATTATTGGTCAAATTCTACATTTTAATCTTGTGTCTACAGAGGCACTATATTTCTAGAGCATAAAAATAGTGCTTAGAAAGAAAGGACAAAATCATAATGACCTCAGAAAGAAAGGACAAAAGGCAAGATAAAGAGTTTTGTTTGGTTGGTTTGGGAGGAGGACATAACAAAGACAAAGAAAGAAGGATTGGCTGCTGCTTTCAGCCTTTGCAGCTGCTTTGGGCTGAAGTGACAGGAAAGCCTGCAGAATGATGATAGTGGCATGACGTTTGGTGGGTTTTTGGATTGCTGTTTCAATGGGGATGCAGACAGCCCATGCTGAGACAGTGTGTGCCATATGTGCTCATGCGCTCACATATATGTCTTGAGACTATAATGCCATACATTAATCAAGCACATTATTATAATTCATGAAAGTAACCTAAGCACAATGTTAGGAGTTGACAAGTGCAGTCAGAAAACAGCTTATCTTTTTTAACTATACCTGTATGTGCCCAATGGTCATAATTATCTGGACAAAGAGCCCATAAAAATAATAGTTGTTTTTACCCTGAATTTATTGTATGACTACATATGATGATGCTTTGTTTCAAAGCAATAGAATAAAGTCATATAATCATAGAATCATCAGGGTTGGAAAAGACCTCCAAGATCATCCAGTCCAACCATCCACTTATCATGAATATTTCCCCACTAAACCATGTACAGCATCTGATCATAGTTCTCTTACATATGTTGCCACTACTTAGTCCTCTGTGACTTGTTTTACTTTAGTTCGGAATTAAAATACAAAAAGAAAGCTCAGAAATGGAGAATATGTTCTGCACAGAGTTGTAACAGGACAAGCCTGGTGTATAAACTCTCCTTCAGTAACTAACTGAAAATAAGTGGTAAATGCCTTAGGCTAGGAAATATCCCAAAATCCTTCCAGAAAAGAAGGAATTCTTATCCCATTGTATTTCACTCTTCTGAAACCCATCTAGAACTTGAGACATCTCCTGAATTTAAAATGCATCAGTCAGAATCTAAATGCTTTGCTGCTCTGTGTGAGTTGTGAGCTCACATGGCACGTAGTGAATACTAATAGGTACAGATTTTGGGAACTATGTCTTCAAAATGTGTGAAAATAATAACTTATAATTAATATATATAGCTCATCAACCTTATGGAAGACACCAGGGAAGGTGAGCTGAGTGTCTTCCCGTGTGTCTGTGGAAAACATCTACTCAGGTAAGGCAAAAACTGCCTGTACTAATTTATAAATCTTTTTCTAAGAGCGAGGATCTCTTTCTTGCAGAAGCATCTTTAGTTGTGAGGCTTCATGAGAACTTTGCTGCCCATAAATATTGAACTTGCAGCTGTAAGAAGAAAGATCCTGGGTGAAAGGTCTGCTCTGATTACTCTGAAGACATCCATTGTCATTACTATACCAACAACTAAGCAACTTTAATGGCACAGGCTCTTCATGAGAAGTGAGGAAGGGGGTTGTGATGATCAGTATCTCTGGCAGAGACACCAGATTTAAGACTATTTCCGTCATGCTCTTCAAAACCAGCAGAATATTTGATGTCAAACCAGAAGAAATGATTTGCCACAAATGTCCATCTCACTTGTTTTATTATTTTGTTGCCCTTTTTTGTTTTAATAAAAAATACAAAAACATAAGTTTTGTGACTTATGTACATTAACTATGAGATATATTCTACATGCAGTCCAAGATAATTCCTCTTCACTCAATGCAGCCCAGATGAGCAAAGAGTTTGGACACACCCATGATAGGTCAATATTACACAGAAAAAAAACCAAAAACAAACAACCAACGAGGATAAATCTGAGCTGAGAAAAATCTAGGCCTGCTGATGAAGATCAGGGAGTAAGAGATTGTTTTGCAGATTTCTTCCTTGTCTGAAGCGATGAGAGACTGGTAAACATAACACTGAGCAGAGAATGAGAGAAGGAAGTGTCAAAGGTTATAATGTAACAACCCAGTGTGGAAAAACAAAACGTAAAAGGAGTGAGAAGAGACATTACTGAAGATGTGTTGTTTGTTTTTGAAAGAAAAAGGTTAAGAAGAGTAGCAGAGGAGTGGGGGGAGATGATTGTGTGTGGTCCAAGCATCCAGAACACTTCTTAAAATTTAATTAAATGAAGCAATTAAAAAATCTTATCAAACAAAGAAGTAATCTACACTTGGCTATCATCTATTTGGTGGGCTATGAATCCATCGCCTGCAGGGAATGTAATAAACCCAGATGATGTGCATGAAACCCAGTGGTGCATTTGGATCTCAGTCTGATGCATATGTAAAATTTCTCAGAGACAGACAGCTCCCCACTGGCTCTGCATCTGAGGAAGGTTCCTGTGCACTGTTTTAATTAAGGTTATTTATTTCTTTATTATGATGATTGCATTTTAATTGCTTATGAAGCACCCCAGGGGCGGAGGTGTACGTACCTTATAAATATTATATGACAATGAGTAAAGGGAAAACGTTGCAGTTTAAGAAAATAAAGCACTAGTTAAAGACTTCTGATGAAATTTAAGATTAAAAGCAGAATGTTTCTTTTAACTCTCTCACAGATTTGCAATTAAAAAGCATTATCTTATTAATCTTCATTTAACATAGGCAATTGGCGGTGTGACTCACAGTTCTGTTCACATCACTTAATCAATACAGGAGCTATCCATAGGAAAGCTATCTAAAATGCATCTGAACTTGCAAAACTGTCAACGGTTTACGGGCAGGTTCGGCCCTGTTCCGTGACGATTGGTGCGGGGGACCCACGGACCCACGCCCCAGGAAAGGGGAAGGGGGAAAGGGAAAAGGGAAAAGGGAGATGGGCCTAGAAACAAAACAGCGGCAACGATCTGAGGAGGAAAGCTAATTTACTAAATAAGATATCGGAAAAGCAAAATAACACAATGTAATACAATATAATTAGAATTAAAGCTAATAAATCAAATAAAATGAGCAAGAGAGAGTGTCCGATAAACCGAAGGCCTTATGCTAACGCTGAAGGCGGACGGCAGCGAGCACCCACTGCTGAGTCGATCCCAAAGGAAAGAGAGTGTCCCGTGACCGCAGACAGTTTTTATCTTTCCCTCTGAGCGTAAACACGTAAGAACGCAAAGCATCGCAAAGTCCTCTGGGGAATGGAGTTCTTCTTCTCTCCTGAGACAGGTATACCTGGAACTATCGATGATCCACGGAGCTGGAGCATTAACTCTTTAACTCTAAATGCACTACATGATGTTATGATGTGGAATACCAGTACCAAAAATCATAAAACCATGACAAAAACTTAGTGAAATCTTTTGTATGGAGTCAGCATAGATATTAACACTTCCATTCAATGCACTGTACTGAACTATTGGCAAAAGGAGTAAAAAAAAAACAGCCAAAAAAAGAAAAAAAGAAGTAAGAAATGAAAAAAAGAAATAAGAAACATTTCAACATCCACTTGATGCTATACAATATTTGGAATTTATTGAAGCTTTTCATGTTTTAATATGTGCTTCAATTAGGAAAAGATTCACCTTTTTTATTTTTTTTCTGCACACAGACTTAAAGGAATACCTCATTGGAATTATAAGCAAGAAGACAAGCACTAATTAATAGCAGATATTTTTATTCAGCAGTGAACATAAGATTGTATGACTGGATTTCTTCTTTTCTTTCCCCTGTTGGAAGATCTAGAGCTCTGAAGATGGTCCTCAGTATTCCCCACGTATAACTGCTTCCCAATTCATATCCTTCTTGCTTTGCTAATATTGTACTTTAAGATAATGTCTTTCTTGCCTGTGAAGTGGGGAATATCAAGTTAAGGAACAAAGGATTCAGAAAACTGAGTCCTGTTTTTGTTCAGCATCTACTGGCAACCTTCAAAATATGCGCTTTTTCATCACTTACCTGTTTCTAACAAAATAATGAGACATTATCATTCCTAGAAGACCGTTGCTACCTATTTGCTGGAAGGAGAGTTTATTACTGACTGGAGAGTTGTGCAGCAAGTGTTTCATAGAGCTATGGAATCCTTTTCAGCCTATTTAGTCTGAAACATACAATGATTTGTTTTCACTGGATGAGCTGTGTGAAGTGAGCAGTGAGACAGAGGTCTGCATGTCTGCATGTTTTTAATGCATCAAATTAATGCATAACTTGCAAAACATCTGTATACCAGTTTTCTTTGAGATAATTGATGTATCCTTCTCAAAAAGTACTTGCTAACCTAAGAAGAGAGAAAATAATATCTTAAAAGTTGCCACATGTAGTAACACACTGGAGCATAGCTTGCTGTCCAGTTGCAGTATGAGTGACATGTCAGCAGAGACAGAAGAGCACTGGTATTTGATATCTGTTTCATGACCTGGAAAGCATGTTATAACCAATGATGTGGTCAGGAGTTGGGTATTTCTGCAACATCTTGTGGTGGGATAGCTCCATATACTTTTTTTATGTATCATTAATACTGTGGGTGGATGACAATCCCCTCAGAAACCGGCTCCTTTGTAGCTCTTACTTTCTCAGAACTAATTCCCTTATCCCAGGTAATCGAGGATTCTGTGAGTGAGAATGTCCAGCTTGCTGTGACTAGTTGTATCATTATTCACACAATTTGCTGTACGTATGCTGATAGTTTCTGTGAGCAGAAATTGAAACTACATCTTCTAAAACATTCTTTTCATCTGTTCCCTCTTTATTTTATCTGCCTCCACTCTGTTTTGCAGGCAGTGCATCAGACAGGGTGTTCAAATCTCTGAATCCTCTCACCGTCTGAAGAGATTAAGAATACACAGAGGGGAACAAAGGGTATTTTTTTTTGCTGTACCTGAATCTCTCACAACCGTGGCAGTGATTCACTAATGTCACTTCCTTGGCGACTCACTGTTACATGGAGTTGGTGTAGAGCCAGTCCTTTACCTCCAGATATTTCCTTCCACGTAGCTTCTGCTCTTTGAGGTCTAGAGGTTTAGAGCAGCAGAGTCTGTATCAGTGTTTTCTACAGCAAACCATGGTTTTCCAGTTGTAGAACTTAAAGAAATCCACATGAAACCTGGAGGAAAAAATAAAATAAAATAAAATAAAATAAAATAAAATAAAATAAAATAAAATAAAATAAAATAAAATAAAATAAAATAAAATAAAATAAAATAAAATAAAATAAAATAAAATAAAATAAAATCTCATTGTTTTCCTTGGTCTCTCCTAGTTGCTCTCCCTTTTAAATCCCTACTGATTCTTTCTGCCTCTTCCTCTGGTCTCTCTCCATCTCTCATTTTCTCCTGCCTGCTCTGCCTCCATCGCAAGCCAACACCATCTGAGACAGTGCCTGCAGCACTCAGCAGCACATGAGGAAATGAACTAGCTGCATACTTGATAATTTAAGTACTGACAGCACACTTTCTATTTTTGTCTAAAAGCCTGAACATTTACCCAGATCCTCACCAAACACTGCCCATGAAGTCATTTTGAGCTGCCATCAGTGCATGATCTGGTTACCATGTGTCCAGGCACGATGAAAGCATTTTGAATGCACATTGAGTGTGAGGCAGTAAAGGTTCCATGTATTCACTGCCTCCAGTTTTCAGCTTACACTAAAAAAAGGAACCTAGCTGATGCCATTAATTAGTCACTTAGATTCAAGTCTCTTTGCTCTACAGAAAGCTGGTCTAAAGCTCTGCAGGAATCATGGCACCTGCAAGGCCCTGACTACACGCTTTCATGTTATCTGAGTACTTTTAAAGCATATTTGTAGAACAAAATTGATTTTTTTTCAGGAATTTGTAATTTTTATTGCTAGATAATTCATGAAAGTTATTTTTGAACTTGAATATATATGTTTTCTTCCTGAGGAGATCATTATAAATGAGTTTATGGAATATTTGGTTTGTGTGGATATAAGCTTGGCAACAGACTGGGACAGTGCCAGAATTCCTAACCACAGTAGCATTTCTCCATGAGCATCTGTGTTTCTGTACTTTGCAGAGAAGTGGTTTTTGCGTTTTGTCTGCCTTTCTCCTACATCAGGGTCAGGACTTCATGCATCTTTGTTTTTGTTAATTGTTGTAATGATTTCATTATATTGGTGGTAGTTCTATTTCATACTGGAATCCAAATGAAATGTCATGTAAAGTATTACAAATGATATGATAAACTACATCAGTTCCAAGTACCTTTACCAAATGATGATCTACTCTGTGCCTTTAATTAGAAAGATCTTGAAGGGTCAGGTATGTTATGTACATGATGGTTTAAGGTGGAAATTCTTTTCAAGAGGCACTTTTAACCCAGCTTAAAGTGGGTGATCTCAGTAAAAGTAGAAAAGGTGAACTCTGTATGTAGAATGAATGCAGAATGTGTCTTACTCTTTGTTACTCTTGTAGGATTTCTGTGGCATTTTGTTTTTGTTATTTTTGCTTGTTTGTTTTGAATCCATCTGCAGATATCCACTGAATGCTCATTGATGCACTGAATGCACACTGTATGATGAATTAAGAATTACAATTCCAGATTTGAAGAAACACTTCTTATAAGCGCATCTTCATTTTCCAACAGCTTTTTCAAAAACTGTTGAAGAAAAGGAGAATAATATGGGCTGAGAGAAATCTATTCCATTTGATTTTTAGGATGTCCACTCTTCAGATTTATCATAATCCTGCTGAAATAGTGTTTTTACAGTCAACATATTTATGTGAGTAATATCAGTTTGCGTTTGTTCTGGAGAAACTGATTTGATAAAAACAATGTGTATCGCAGAAGAATTATCCAGAAATGCTGTGTATGATTCCTTGAGTCTTGGAGACTTGCGTTGGTTGTTGGGATTTTTTGTTTGCTTGTCTGATTTTTGAATAGTCTTCTGAGGCCCAGAAGAATATGAGATCTATGGTTGTTGGGGTTTTTTTCATAGATTATACAAAATTACCTACCCAAAAGAGAATATGATTGCCATTCCTTCTGCAGAGATGCGTGTAGTTGGAAACCTCTGTTTAAAACATAGACTTTAGCAGAGAACTCTTCGTTCTTGCATTTTAATCCTCATTCTTAAAGCATTAACAAATGTTATGCATTCTTAAATATACAAATACTTACTTTTCAGCTTTTACAGCATATTTATTGATAGAAACAAGATTTTGCAGAAGTTTGGAGACTTTGATTGCCACAGCTTTATGCCTTATGTGCAAGTTTCCCTTCCTTCTTATAAGAGCTTGTTCTTGCTCTTAGTATTGACACATCATACTCCAGCTCTCAGAACGGCAGGTTTTCCCTTCTCTGTTATTTATGAGCTGAAAAATTGGTCATCTATGATATGAATTTCTAAGAGAGATTGGTGGAAAAATGTTTATCCTTGAAAGTTGTTTTACTCCAGGATGTCTAAAGATCTGGTTTCTCATAAGGACTTGTTTGTGATAGACACAAACCACAGCATACAAAACATAGAAGTCTTGCAGGTTGCAGAGAGATTCCTTACTATTTGGTAAGTAGGTAGAACACATGCCTAGTTAATAATAAATAATTACAATTGGTAGGATGAACCATAGAATGCTAGTTGCTCATTCTCTCTCAAGAATTCAGTATGAAAGCAGGCATGAATATGTTCCTATAATGGTGTTAATTTCTCCTCACATTTTGATACTATGCTTTGTCAAACAATTCCTTGGCTGGAAAATCCCAATAATTTTGAGTTGCTTCACTGTTCATTCAAAAAGTCAGACACCTGAAATACATTATGCATCATTTTGTCCTCTGTATTTTCATAGAACTGAAAGTGTCATTTTATTTCCTTGTGAATCTCTTCATAATTCTTTCTTTCCGTTCAGCTGTTCACAACCATTTTATTCAGAGATTTACTGAAGAACATCACCAGTGAAACAACTCTTGGGGCTTTTCATTTAGCCCTTCTTCAAGAAAGGTCACTTCTGACATTTTAATGACTGCCCAGTTAAGATCTAGTTGAGATTTCTTGAAAGATTGACGCTGAAGCTTGCTTGAGCTCTTGTCTTTTCCAGCACTCTTTACTTCTAAATGAGTTTTCTTTGAAGCAGTATTTTTGTGCAATTGTCAGTTGATGTCTGCAAAGTAAGCTGTGTGAGATCATCATTTTACGTGTTCTGATGTTACACTAATTTTAAGGTGTTACTCTTATTGTGGTTTTGGTTGTATCCTCTCAGTTTCTGTTTTTCAATAGTGGAATTAAAAAAAATGATCAGCATATACTTAGAATGACGATTGTAGTTTTATGAGATTATTTTCGTAATGAAAAGGGTACAAGCTATACATCTGAAACAGCAACTTTCCCTCACGTACTGTTGGGAACATGTTTTGAAGATTGTGATTATTTTGGCAAAAGCTATTCAGCTGATCAACATCAGAGTGTATGGAAAGGCTGCATGCTGCTATTTGGTGTTGTTAATTGGCATATAACAATGAGTGCATTATAAATGTCTTATGTTCTTTGTTGGTGGAAGTATTTAGGTGATTAATTTGTCAAGCTTTGAAAAAGTTCAAAGGGTTTTTGGTTTGAACAACATCTAACAATGATGTGTTCTGTACTTGAATTAAATTAAGTACCAACAAAACAGTCCTTCAGCTCATCTTCTTTGAAAAGTCTTCTTAGAATTATTTTTTTGCAGCAGTATTTGCACAGGGTAGTTTTGGGAGAAAGAAAGAAACATGGCTATCTAGTAAAGGTGATTATTTTCTAATTCAGTTTCATAAATCACCCCCTAGTCACATCTGTGTTCTTTTTATTCCTCTTGGCTTTTCTGTCATGTTGAGTTGGTATTGAGTGAAATCCATGTTGTACAGAATGGATCACTTAGTGTGACTTCATACTTACATATTCCTTTGTACACTGGCTTCTCCTATCTTTGTCTTCTTACAAAGACAGTAGATAGCATGTTCTTCCTCTATTATTTTTTTTTTATTGTTAGGCAGCATGTTAATGCTAGAAGAAGGGCTTTCACAGAATTATTATAAATACAACTGTATGCTTTTATTAGCATTTCTTACACTCTCACAGGAATTCTGACAGTGGAGATTACTTACTTCCGTTGGTCACCAGTCTGTTCCTAAACCCAGTACATGCAGAAGATATGTAACAGCAGTTTTTAAAAACTCTTGTATTAAGTTCTTTTAATGAGGGATCATTCCTTTTTGTTCAACCATAGCAAAAGTAGTCAAAGCTGCACTCAGAACAGAAGCCTTTTGGCAAGTCTATGCTGAAACAACTAAGGCTGAAGACTTTTCCTGGGAAATTACAGAACAAATGCAGAACTAGGACTAAGGAGAAAGGAAGAAGAAAAGGGATCAGGGAAATAGGAGTTTATCATTATTTTGTGTACAGATGTCCTTACATTAAAAACATTCATGCTTCTATCTTCAGTATTTCCTCTCCAAGTGATTACTCTGAAATCTGCTGAATTTGATTAATTTTCATCCAAGAAGTGGGCAAAATTAACCTGAGTCAGAAACTGAGCAACTGGTCACTGCTTGTTCCAAAGTTCATGACAAGTAGCTCAGCTGGTCTGGTCATGGAGAATAGCAAACAGTAAGGGAATATTCAAAGATGACATTCAAGGATGAACTAGAAATGTGTGTATAGGCTTGTTGACTTGCTTCCAGGTTTAGCTGCTTAGAATACAGAGTCAAAATGAGCATTTGGATGATTTAACAATTCCCACTACAGAGTATAGGTAATAAATCTGCAATTAGTACTTCATTCTTCGGATCCATTTAGGAGGCCAGCTATTTTGTATTTAAAAGTTGTAACAGCAGGGAACTTTCCATACTCTCTAGGCAGATCTAATCAGCGTCAGTGGGAGACGGGATAAACAACCCAATCTCAATTTTCTAGCCTCATTTTTCATCTGTCAGAACTAGCTATGGCTTTCCCTTTCAGTCAGAAGAATGGTGACAGTATAAATGGATGGATCAAATTTTCTGTTCTTGTAAACAGGTACAATTTCATTGAAATTAATACAGCAACATTGAAATTGTCTGTAAATATTGGTACATGGTTAAGGTTTTGGGACCCTATTTGGAAGTGTTACCGTACCTCTGGGTTCCTGAAAATGATCAGTTTTATTGCATTTGTTTCATACGTTTGTCCCCTCATTCCTGTAATTTCATTTGAATCTGTCTATAAAAATATTTGAATGGATGAGGTGATAGTTTCTTCGTGAGGAAGAATTTTTATTTTAGTAAAATTAGTTAAATGTAAGTGGAGTCTTTAATTTTAATTCTCTGCTGGTCAATACTTAGAAACTGAATGCCTTGAAAAATATTACTTTATCGAAGAAGACTGAGTGAAGCTATGAATTATGCTAGAAACATGATTGCAATAATATCAGTTTCTCACAGAAACTAAGGAGGAGAATTTCTGAAAACATATTCCAGATCAACCTTTCAAGTCATCCTTCCTGTCATCAACAGAGATAACCTACCTTCTTTCTGAGCTAATCCTAGCATTTCTTCCCTGGTCAACAAAAGAACATACCTACAGAAAGCTTTCTTCTTGACATCACAGTGATCAAGTCTAAATCCATTAAGTGTCAACACTGTAAAAATTGAAGAGTGCATTCTCTGTCAACATTATACTAGCCTCGAGGAAAGCACAAACACTCTTAATAGTCAGGTTGCCAGCAAAGGAGATAAGAATTAAATTATATTTTTGGAAATAAATGAAACTTCTATATTGAAGAACAAGAGGCTGATTTGTCAAAATAAATGGGGCATTGTAATCAAACAAAGGAACTTGACAAAAAAAATGCCTAGTTGCAAATCAGCTTGTGAAGGAATAATAAGTCAATAAATGTTACTTGTATGACATCTAATTCTTTCAGAGGTGGCTTCCCACAGGTGCTGGTTCTGTGTAAAAACAATTCAAGAGTTCCATCTCATTTAGTATTGAAATCATTAACAGACATTTGTTCATGTCAGATGGTGGGGAAAGTTCTTTTGTGAGCATGAAACCTGCAAACAAAGGAAATGAGAAATCAAGAATCCTTGAAGAAGAACTATAAAGATGTAGAAAAGAAGTAAGTGACCAGAGACAAGTGACCAGAGCCTCATGTAAATTGTCAGAAATCACTGACACAAGAGCACAGCTGGAACAGATGAGAATCTGGTCATATATTTTCTAGCAAAGTTTTCTTATTCTTATGTTTGTTTTGTTTTAAATCCAGTATTGTTAAAAATGGCATGAGTTTTGCATTTGCTGCTTATTTTTCCTCATGAAAAAGATCAGCTAGCCATGTGTCTGTATAAGAAACAAACACCCTACAAACTGTGCACCTGCATCCAGACAGGAAGATGAACGTATCTGTTCATCTTCAGTGTATGCAGAGATGGCTGGAATTGAAACAGACACAAAAGAAAAGAGATAGTGACTAATTCCTGTCTTTTTAATGTTAAGATTCAGATAGTTTGCTCAGCAGTCAACACAAATAAATTCCTGAAAGGAATTAAAGTCAAGGCATCAAATTCTTCCATTCAGCCCCAAACATGCAACAGTGTTACTTCCAACATACATCTTTGAAAGTGATCAGTAAAAG
This sequence comes from Cyrtonyx montezumae, assembly GCF_038088225.1. Taxonomy (NCBI): domain Eukaryota; kingdom Metazoa; phylum Chordata; class Aves; order Galliformes; family Odontophoridae; genus Cyrtonyx; species Cyrtonyx montezumae. The sequence continues at coordinate 102,126,932 of NW_027072089.1, read as the reverse complement.
GAAGCCAGAACCATTAAGTGAAGATGCCAAGTTGCCAAGCCATCTTTTCTTTTGAAATGTTAACTTTATTTAAAGGCTGTTCTGTTTTTGATCTATTATAATTCAGTGGTAAGGTAGGTTTTATATTTGATAGCCTTCTTCAGGTGATTATGAAAATATTGCTAGATAGGAAATGGCCTCATATCTATGACCTCATAGGAATATCTTGTAGCAGTACTTAATATGATGTATTTACAACTAAAGTATTTTAAATACAATAATTCATACTACATGTTTTAACATCACAGGACATATATTTGATGATCAGTTTGTAGTAGGTTTTGCAGAAGTAGGAGCAATTCAATCCTCTCTCTATGTTGGCTTTGCTGAAGGATTGATTGTCTCTGGCTGGGGCCACCACTGCCATCAGATTGACACTTCTGGGACATCTTGATGTAAAATAAATGTTCTGAGAGAGTGAAATGTACAAACCTTAATTTTGGGGGCTGACAGACGAATTTTGTATTTTTTGATGTCTAGTGTCTGAGGGATGGACTAGAAGATCACATGATATTCCTAACTTGCCTTATTTTCTATTTTTCTGTTCATGATCTCTTTTTTATATTGTTGTTTGTTTTTTCCACAGTCTCTTTTTGATCAGTGAGAACATCTTAACCTTTATATTTGAGTATACCTATAAAGGTTTAGAGTCATTTTGGTGTCTTATTTTTCTCTACCCCTAACTTGTGGGTCTACTTCTTAAGAAAGGTACTGTTACAATCTCTACATCTGTCAAAGCCACAGTCAATACTTTTTCCTTACTCTGTTTCTACCATGTAGTTTTTGAAATGAAATCACAAATGTGCTATTTCAAGTGACACAGCCATGATATTAACATTTTAATTCCAGTAGTATAATGTATTTCCTCCTTAATAGGAACCTTTTCTTGATTTTTAGGTACCAGCTGTAACCTGAACAAATGTCTTTACTCAGTTCTCCTTGATGACTCATGGGTTTTGTTTGTTTGTTCGCTTTCCCCTTTTAAGTAATTTAGAAGTTATCAGTGCCTATGAGTAGTTTAAATTGTTCTTTCCAAGGTGCTCTAACCTTGCAATTTTCTACATTCAATTTAATTTGGTCATCACATCATCCAATTTCTGTGTTATAATAGGTCCTTGTGGAGCTCTTCAGAGATGTTAGCTGGAAAGTTCCTGAGCATTTTCTTTTGTCAATATATTAACATGAAACGTTGTAACAAGAGCTATGAGATCAATATGCCACCTTAATGGGAAAGTTGTAAGAAAGTTAATAGAAATAAAAACAGTAGGCCTTTGCATAAGTTATTATTATTGCGAAGCATCAAATTATGAGATTTTTCCTATGGGTTTTTAAATTATGCCTAATGAAACTCTTTATTTTTGGATGCATTTCAGTTGACAATTCAAAAGAATAAGGCAAATTTAAGGTTTTCCTAGTGGCATTGCATAAACATTTTCCATAAGAGTATTGTCACAATCAACACAGAAGCATATTAATGAGGAAAAGCAAAAATGTGTCTTCATTGAGAAGATCCACAAGAAAATATTTACAGATTTTAGAACACCCTCATTAACAGAGACAAAGGGATACAAAACATTCCTATAGTGCTGAATGATACCTGGCTTGTTTGATGCCGTCTTAATATTGGATCATTTAGAGTGTATGTACACCCTCACAACTGAAATAACCTTTGTACCATAACAGATACCTTATTGCTCTTAGTTCAGGGTTGTTTTCTAGTTTTGATTAAAAAAATTTGCTTTTTTTTTTTAAATGTTGTCTTTCTTATGTTTCTTCAGCAATGCTTCTGTTCTCACTAAGATTTTAATAGTGGAAGAGTGTTCTATTTTGAATCTCTGAATGCAACTTTTAAAAAGTTGTTTATTTCCCATACAGAAAAACTGAACTCCATTATAAATTAAATACACTCCTGTTGTTGTTGCTTGTCTTGTCTTTCAGTATTTTGTTGACTGATTCAACAAGATCTGGAATAGATTTTTAACAATTCCTTTAAGTATAATTGCGTTGCTATATCAAGGACAAATTATTATAATATGAAAAATAAAATCCAAGGCTTGATTGAATTCTGATTTTAAGTAAAGATTTTTGACAATTTTCTTCTTCTCAAGCAAGCCTATCTACAGTTGAATAAGTTATCATCCACTGAACTGCTCAGAATTAGATTATTCTTCTGGGTGTTTGCAGTCACAGTAAGCTTTGTGTGCAAGTAAGGCTATTGTCACTCTTTCTCTAATTATTCATCCAATACTGGATTAGTAATGAAATGATATAATCGATTTTATTAATATTTTCATTACTTAATTATACATCAAATCAAACCCCAGAGTTATTTTTCTTTTCCTATGGAGCCATGAACCTCCCATCACATCCATATTTATCAGTCACACTGGAAGATTGAACTCAAATGCTGGTGTGGAACATGCTGCATATGTAAAAAGGAATAGAAGCAGCTAGAAATTAAATCAAAATGGTGTTAATTGCTAATAAATGCAGGATGTGCAGCTGGGATGAGGATTTGTTGTTGCAATCCTGTTTGTAGGTAGAGACAAGATTCGTGTTGTTTAGAGGTTTAACAGTATCTGCAAAGTTGGTTGCCTTTACGTATTTCTTTCATTTTCAGTTCTTCAAAATGTGGAGGTGGAAAATGAGAAATTTAAATTGATGCACTATCCTCTCTATCATCATTCTTGAGATAGCAATGGTGTGAAGCTATGGAAGAATACTGCATTTGACAGTCTCTTGTTGTTCATATGAGCTATTCATTTGCTTCAAACATATGTGAAAAATCTTAAATGTAAAGGCACTTTCTTAACCAAAATTCTGGATATCCTCCTACAAATAGTTTCAAGATGTAAGAACTACATCATTTTTCAGACTGACAGAAACATGACAATTTCAAGGAGCACAAATACACTCCATCACAAAAAAAAAAAAAAAAAAATCTATGCAAGATGCCAGTTATTTCCTGCAATAAAATAATGGTCTGCTTGCCCATTGTAAACAAAGCACCAAGCCATATTTCACAATTGCATAGTAGATGCAAATATTTTTCTGTACTAATATTTTTAAATAACAGCCCCATGAGAACTCAGTTCTGTCTTTCATGATTAAAACATTTCCACAGAGGGAGTTAGAGATCAAAATCTATTCATTATGGAAACTATTTTCATGTTGTTGGAGGTTTTATGAAAGATTCCAAGTTTCCACACCATTTATTAGTCAATTTCACAAGAGAGAAACCGCAGGAATGTTTTAGATTAGAAGAAATCTAACAAGGACCTTTGGAATGGGGGCAAAAATGTAGTACTAGAGATTTAAAACCATTTCGAAGAAATTTTATTGTGACTTTAGAAAAAGGGAATAATCCTTCCACCCCTCCCTCCCATATTATCTACATGGACCAAAGTCATATCTTTGCAATTAAATCCAAATTATTATGAGTCATATGGCAAATTTCTGTTTAATGATGGGAAACAACAAGGATGTTAGAGCACCAGTCAGCAAAAGGATTCACTGAACTGGAAAATGCAGTTTTGACTGTAAACTCCAAATCATTTAAAACCTATGGAGATGTGATGATGGGCTTTGCTGGTATTTTATGGAGAGGAATTTAAAGCTGTCATCTGGTTAGCAGTAATTCTGCTGGAAGATACTGCAACTGAACAATGCGAAACATCCAAAGGGAAAAGAGGATAAAAGTGTGCTTTAGTCTGCATCTGACTGCCCTGAAAATAAAGGTCAAATGCAGACCTGTGATCCATAGGGCAAGAAGCCCACATTTACCAGAAGAAAATGATGAATTTTGCTTTCTGTAACTGACAAATCAAAATCCAAGAAGATAACTGCGTTTTTATTTTGCATTTTAGTAGAAAATGTTTGCATACTGTGACTTTACAGCTCAGTGAAGAACTGAAAAAAAAAACCCCTTTCTGCCCTGAAGCAATACAGGGTAGGAGCGATTGCTGTTTGCCCATTTGCCCATTGAAATGTACTTTAGTTCAAGTCCCTGTGCAATTGTGAAATCTGTCAGATATAATAAGTGATTTTCCAGTGTTAGGTAGTCATTTATGTGGAGCTAACGGAGACTTAGTGATGCCTTGATATTGCTTAAGGTACTAAAGAGTACAGTACCCTTTATGTATGGTTAATACACCATCCTTAGCTGGCTTAGTACAGCTGTCTTGTCCACTGCTGCATTTCTTTCATATTGTATTTCTTCTGTTTTAGGATATTGCTGTAAAATCTCCCTAGTTCAGAAAACATCAATAACTCCTGAAGGAAATGTGAATCATACAGACAGTGGGAAGAAAACTGGTTGGGTCTGTGTTTCACATGAATTATTTATATTTTATTTTATTTTATTTTATTTTATTTTATTTTATTTTATTTTATTTTATTTTATTTTATTTTATTTTATTTTATTTTATTTTATTTTATTTTATTTCACTTCATTTCATTTCACTTCATTTCATTTCACTTCATTTCATTTCACTTCATTTCATTTCACTTCATTTCATTTCACTTCATTTCATTTCACTTCATTCTAATGGTATTGATGGTTAGTGGACACTTTTTTAGACTTTAAGATTGCTAGTGCCTTAACAAGAGGGCTGAAGCACTTTTTTATCTATGGCCTTTGGCATTACCTTTGGAGTGACTAATCTATATTTAATTATTTGCTTTTATTTTTAGTATGTTGTCAGGAAAATCTCTGCAAAAATCCTTTTGAAAAGATTAATCTGTGCATGCATGTGTTTGTAGGGGAGTATGTAAGGGAATATATGATGGACCATTATTAAGCCATACATAACAATTTAATTTATATTCTTTAATATTGTTCAAAGCCTCTCCATACAGGAGCTACTTTTCTGTTAGTATCCATTGCTCTGAATGCTTTTATCCTTATTAAAGTCTTCTACAAGCAGTAAATTTCAGAGATATCTGAAAAATGCAGTTTGGTAAAAGGATCCAACATTTGTTCATGATTAGTTAAGGGGCCAGAAGGCTGCATGGTCCCAGAACAATGAAGCAGTATATGGGAGCATCTGCATTAGATAAAGGACTAGGAGTTACATAGTTACATTCACCTCAAGAAAGATTCGTGCTAATTACCGTTGCTGAGACCCAGAAAACATATTTCTTTCTGATAAAAACATCAGTATGAACTGCAAAATTAATCCAGTCAAGAACGTGCCATCAGCAATCAGAAGTCCCCTTCAGCTCTCACTGAAGGGGAGAGGTAAATCTCACCAGGTAAATTCCTGGAACTTAATCAGTAATTATCCAAACTGGCAATCTGTTTCTTTGCAGGACACAACAGTGTTAGGCTAACTGAAAGATAATAAAGAGAACTTTTTCCATACATCAATGCCTCCCATTGAAATCATACTCAATGCTTGCCATTCAGGTCATACTTCTCATGTCAATATTTACTAGCACTTTGTTTTATAGCATTGTTTATTTGCTTTCTATTGTACTTCTTTATTGTTTCCATTAGCTAAAGCATTGGAGTAGTAGTAGAATTATTTAGATTTTGGTTTGAAAAAATAAAGTTAATAATACTTAGAAAAGGAGAATAATTAGCTTGGAAAAATGTTGATGTAAATCAGGAGTGGGAATATCATTTTTGATGAGCTTACTCACTCCTTTCCAGACACAGTGGATGAGTTAATTCATCCCTACCATATAAGTATCAGTGTTGTAGTCTTTTGAATCATTAAAGACTTTTATCTTTTCCCCAGAGCTGTTCTTCTCTCTTAGGAAAACACATGACAGTGGGGGTGTGCACCGTGGGGGCAGACAGACCTCTGCTCTGGGACACAGGATTGTGGAAATCAAATGCCTGTCTTGTGCTCAGCCACAGTTGCTTTGGATCAGCTTCCACCCACCGTCATAGACACAGACTGATATTCAATCTAAATGCTTATTTACTCAATCTCATATGATTCAGTACCTGAGGTGCAACCATCAAGGAAAAGTACTTTTTATTTTAACTTCTCAAAGCTGAGGAGTGTTACCATACCTTCTCCTTGTTCTGTCATTTGAAATGGTGCATTTCTTTGTGTCCATCTGTGAGTTCTTCCAACCAGGATGTCATTTATTTTAAGGTGTACCACACTAAAATCTGTGAAAGAATGATTTTGACCTGAATTGACGGCAATTTAAATTCACTGAATTGAATGAAGTTACTTATGACAATGAAGAGGAAAAAGGACAGGAAAAGAAAGAAAAGGAGGAGATGAAAAGGTAACAAACAACAAGAGAAAGAATAAAGAAATATATTAACTGAAAGGTTTTTAAATAAGATGTTGAAATTGTTAATATCTGGACTTCAGAAACATAGATAGAGAAATTAGGAAAGGATGTCATGAAACACAAGAAGCTTCTAGGACTTTGTAAATGCAAAATAATAATAAAAAATAAATTAAAAAAAAAGCTGAATTTTAAAATGTATAACAAGTTTTGCGGTGCTCTTTAGTATCACATCCTTTGAGCCTAGGATGGAACCCCACCGCTCAATGTTCAAAGGTTCAGAATATTCCTCAGCAGTCGGTAGAAAACAGCAGAAAACTTGGTGACAAATAAAATAGCAAATGGAAATAGCAAAGCTTAAAAGGATGCTTATTGTGTAAAGACATTTCATTCTGAAAGCAGACAGAGGCTGAGATGAGCTGGAGAGATAATAGAAAGCTCAAAACAACATAAATGATGCTGTCCATAATTATGAACAAAATTAGGTCAGTTTTGCTCCACATAAGGTCAGCAAGCACTGTTGTGATGAGTGGTGTTCCACTGGCACAGCTGACCACTGTATAAGAGTATAGAATGCATAATTTTTAAAATGCTATTTTGTTGCACAGTTGCATTTATTGGCAAGAATATTATAGTTTTAAAATCTCAGAATTCCAAAATCCTTCCAAAATGAGTATACTCTGACTATAAAATGTGGACATCATTAAGAGAAAATGACTGTAAAAATGTTTCATAGACATCAGCATCTTCCCTGTGGCAGCTTAATTACAGAACAACATACTTACTTGTAGCTCATTTCTAATTTAAGAATGAAGACACGAAATTAAACTTAAGCCAAACTAAAGACAACATGCAGATGTCTCATTTGGTTCTCAAGGGATAAAAATTCACAGACTAAGGAACAAACTTTATTAGAAATTCCCATTCTGCTGCCAGAAAGAAGAAAATATGAGGAATAACTAATTGGAAAGTTGTGTGTATGCTGGTGAGTTACTTGTCTCTGTTGTACACATCACATTTAAATGTAAGGTATTTTAGTGAAAACTTGCTCATGCAGTGAGCCACCTCAAAGCAGTTCAAAAGTGTCTGCACCCTGTGCTATGAACACACTTCCAGTTAGAAGATTCACAGTGACTTTCCCCACTGGGAAGAACAAAGATAGAATTAGTTGTTCTGGATGGAATCAGGCTCAGAATTAAAGAAGTCTGGGGAATACACCATGGAAGAAACTAAGTATCTGGATGATCTGGGTTGCAGCTCAGGACTCCTTGCTTTTACATTATGTCCATCCCATGGTAATATGCTATTCTTTTGTGAGGTTACTTCAGAGTCAGATATGATTTCCCACTGACATCTTTGAGTTTTCTAGGCACTTCAATTAATAGGCTTAGTCCTAGGCTTAGTCCTACTGATTGTGATAGGCTTAGAGCCAGGCCATTTGTTTTGTTAAATATAATTTTTCAAGCAGCAACCAGAGGCAGATCTATCATCAGTAATCCGCAGAATGCAGGAGCCTATGGAGGACTTTTTCCTTACCCTTTGGGTCTATTGTAATCACCAGTAATGCAGAGCAATGTGATGTGATAACTGATGTTCTAAGCCTCAGTAACACAGTGCACACAAAAAAGAAATGATGACTAAGTGAAGTTTCCTAACAGAAAATAAATGCAAACCAAAGTTTTAAGATGGATTAGTTGTGACTTGACATATACAGGGTTTTTTTTTTCCAAGTAATTCTATAATTCTGAATTTTAATGTGTCTGAATGAACTCCAGACACACACGTTTTCAGTTGCTGAGACTTAGGAATTTTCTGTCCGTGTCTGAGCTCTGCAACAGAGGTCATTTCTAGGGCTAGAGATTCATCACCAACCAGGTGCACTCTTAGTGTTTAGAAACATACACTCTGGGCATTAATTGCAGATACCGTGGGCTTTATTTTGTTATGTTGCTGTATCTATCAGTGTTTCTTATCAGTACTTGATTGACCTTACAATAATAAAATCACTGAATGTTTTAGGTTAGAAGGATTCAGGGTGTGAGGTATCTGGTCCAACACCTCACTTTGTGTTCTTAAAGCAGAGGTAAATTATAGCAGAAATATCTTACGTGGAAAAAGGTTTACTCACTTTGGGTACAGCCCACAGTAAAGCAAAGTGCTCAGCATCTTATAGCAACTTATAGCATAATGTTGAGAACTGTTACAAATATATATAGAGATAGATAGATTGAACTTATTAACATTATCTCAAGAACATGACTTCACTAACATTTAGAATTTCCTTTTTTCTCAGTTATATATGAGGCCAGACTTCAAGTAAGGGTTATAAAGATTAACTAGTAAGTCTAGTGGACAGATCTGTCTTGGGCATAAACACGAAAGAGTTTGCCAATACTTTAATCACATGTGGTATATTTTTTAAAATATTATATCTTCAAGTTTTTGTTCTGTGAATGAAATAAAGTATTGAATCGAACAAGAACTATTATCCAGAATAAAAAAAATACTAGCTTTGTTCTCTTCTTTTGACATAAAGAGTCCCTGGTAAAGAAACTGTCATTGTGCAATGCTAATGCTCAACAAGAGCATTAGCATTGCACAGTGTTAGTACAGTAAATCTTTGTGCTGTTTATTTTTAGAAATGTTTTTTTTCATGGAATTCAGGTAAAACCTGATCTCCCATTTCCATTTCTATATAAAGAAATCTCCATAATGGTTCAAAGCAAGAAGTTATAACAATGGAATAAAAAGATTATTCGGTGTGACCAGTAGCATGAGCAGAACAGGCAGTCCAAATCACTGCATTATCAATAGGACTGGAAAAGAAAGAGCTGATTGAAAATCATAAATCTGTTTATATGAAAAGCCTGTACAAGATCTTTTTTCTCTGGAGATTTTGTCTTTATTTTGGCAGACAAATATAAAGGTACTTCCACTTCACACCATGCATGAATCTTGGGATAGCTTTAATTTCTATGTCAGAAGTAAAATCTTGGCTGTATGACTTATTTGTCCTTCTGGAAGGGAATGGTAGTGATTCCATCTCTGATTCCATCAGTGGGCATTTCTCAAGCAGACACTGCTGCATTGCAGCAGTGATCTTCTGAATACTATTTAATCAGTTACAAATTACCTAGTTTGGCTATTATTTCAAGTCTTATCACAGAATAACTGTTTACATATTTATTTTATTTATTGAGTGCTTTTTTTTTTTTTGGCACAGACCAAAACTCCATGTTACCAGAGCTACACTTTTAGGAATTTCCTATCTACCTTGAAATTAGTTAGCTAACTGATAAAAGTACCGTTTACATATCTACGTGAGCTTCTCTTGCAGAGAAAGTCTCTTGAAAACTCTTGAAAAACTCTAGAAAACTCTTGCAGAGTTGAGCACGTGCCTTTGATTTCAAAAGTACTTACCACTTTTGATATGTGGTGCAGTGGATCTGTAACTCTTTCTAGGACCCATATAAGGCCACATGCTCTTATATGAATAGATCTTATCAAGCAGAGAGTTACAGTGGAATAATTCTGTAAAGATATGGACATCTTACCTGAGTATGGTTTGAGTATCTGAAAATCACCTGGAGATTTGCAAAAAGGTGTTGCAAACTGTTTTTTGGATGTATGACACTTGTTCTAGTGCAAATATTTGAAGCCACAGGATATAACTGCAAAATGTTTGTTAAGCAACAGGGATTCAAAGTGTGTTTGACTGAAGTTTTATGATTAATTCGCAGAAAGAATTGAAAGGGAAATTCCAAAGTTGTCCTTACTTTAATAAATTTTCCATCTGAATTTGCAAAATATAATTTATTTTAAAATCTTGACGTGAAGAAGGGATTGTAATTACTATTTTAAGGAGATGATATGAGAAATCCATTAAATAGCTTTTTGAACTTTCAGCTCTATTTAAGTCTCAAAATATAGTACAGTTTCTATTGAGGTTTTTATTTCAAAATACATATTATGTCTTGTGAATTTGTCTGTCTTAGTGAATCAATCACTACACGGGATGCTTTACAAAGCCTGATTTAGGAGAGTAGGTGATTTTGACTTTCTGGCTGCAAGCTTTTCACCTTCTACCTTGCTTACTGATTCCTGTGGGATGCTGAGAACCCTCAGTTCTCCCCCCATCGTTCCTACCATCAAGCTCTGAGCGTACTTAGATTCTTTGATTAAAAGTTTGTTCCTCTGTTTGCTTTGGGCTCCCAAAGGCTTTGCTTCCAGGCAGCTCACGCTCATTAAAGAGTCTGTGGAAAACACATGGGACAAATTTAATTCAGTAGTGCCAGTCAGAATAGCAATGCTTGTTCACTGGGAACAAGGTGCAAGACACTTGGCTTCTTGGGAATTGGGAACTGTCACCGAAGCCTGCAGAGGCAGGTGTGTTTTACAGAAACACCACTCCAGATCATGGGATATTGGATCTCTCTGCTGCAAAATGTAGTGTTTTAAAAGGTTACTGTATAAAGAGAAATTGCATTGTTTCTGTATCCATCTCAAATGATTATACTACTCTTGAATTATATAGTGTACACTGTTCAGTTTTCTTTCCATTGTTTTTTCCAGATTTTTGGTGCTCTTCTATAGCACGTAACAGAAGAGGATTCTGGTCTTGCTTCTGCATTTATTGAAGTACATCAGATTTTGCCATCCACTTAAGTAAAGAGCAAATTGGGTTCCAAAATAGAAAATGTATTATTTGCTAGTAGTATATATATTATTTGATGCTATAAGTATAATTCCTTAATAGCTAGTAGTACTCTTACATGTAAATTAGGAATGAAGTATAATGTGATTATTCAGCTCTGATCTAAAATATTTACAGTTCCTAACTGAAGTACAACTGTAAGTGTGATTTACAGAAGGATATGGTAAATGGTGCTTATTTTAAAAAAAATAAATAACTACCAATTAAATATGCAGACTTCCTAATACGGTGATTCAGTAAAAAATGTTTGATCTTGGAGAAATAAATTCTACATGTATTCCCTGGGTGATTTTAAGGAACTTCAGAATTAGGATATTTAATTTTTAAATGCAAATTTCATTACAGTTCTTTATTCTCCAGTAAGGACTTGAATTTTTTCTCTATGGCAGAAAGTCATAGAATAGGGTACATATTATAAAAGTATTTGTTACAATATTAACTGCAAAGCTATTTTTAATTAATATGCAAGCACCTAAGAAGTATACCGAGTATACATTAAAAAGAGATAATGGGCTTCTATTTCTATTTCTAGAAGCTTTTGAAACATTTTTTTACTATGTTCACGGAGAAAGAATGTCTGTAGTTGGTGACAGGGCCTGTTATAATTCAGGCTTTCTTTCTCAGTCTGGATCACAGATAGCACAAGATATGGCTCAAAAAGGAAGCTATAGGAGTCCAGGCTCATGAGACAGTCATTGAACAGAAAACAAAGCATTCAAAAAGGGTAGGAAGAAACCAATAGGGCTTCTGGGGCTAATTTGCTGGCCAGATAGTTCCAGAAACCTCAGGGGAACTTTTCTGAAAGCATGCTTTTGCTTCATAAGTACTCATTTTCTGGAGCAAGATAGATTAAGAGACTTAAGTTCTTTTTAGCTATTGTTTTCTACAGTTTGATCCATTTATTGTAAGAAACTTGCATTGAGTTATATTTGGTGATGGTGATGAGAAGTTATTATGCCATTAGGGAATAAGTTCCCTACGTCCCTGCAATAGAAGTGTGTTGCTGGAAACTCCAGTGACTGTGATGAGGAATCTCCCTGTTGGAAGTTTCAAAGTACAGCTGAGCTGTAATTATCATCTGTATTCATGCATTGTTTTCTCTACTGGCAGCATCTTGGTCACACGGAAGCACTGTCTTTTCCAAAAGCATTGGCTTCAGTCTCTTATGGATGGTCATCTGATGAAACTGGTTAATCGTGTGGGCTTCTGAGTGGGGAAACAAAAACAGCAAAAGCAGGCAGATTGGCAGTTGCTATGGCAATTCCACTCTTTGTTAGAGTTGATGTAAATCTTAGGAGCTACAGAGAAATGACCAGACACGACAATTAGTTTTTCCAAGGCAGTGTAATTTTCCATTGTGAACAGAGATTACAAAGTCAACAATTTAACTGATACAATTGAATTAAGGGATCTAAATCTTATATTATTTTTTTAATAGAAGTGACACATTTTCTGTGAAGTGATTGCATTGCTGTATGTAGTACCAAATATGCACTGTCAAATTTTATTTCAGATTATTGACTTTTCAAAGTGTATGTTGGTGAAAATTGTTAATAATACTATCTGAACAAACACAGACACAACAGATTGTGTCATTTCTGGCAAAGGATCCATTAATTTCAATATGAAACACAGAATTAAAATAACTTAGAATTTATCAGATCCTGAGAGGAAATTGTTGTGTGAGTTTTTGGGATGCAGCTTTACGGATGACCTCTGAGGAAACTCCTGAAAAAAGAGAGAAAGCTGCAACTATATATTATTTTTTCTTTAATGTACATTTAGCACACAGGAAAGGACTGCCATATAATATTTGATGCCAAGCCATTTTTCCTGAAGAAATATTTTCTGGTGACAATACACACGCTACTGCTACTAAGCTTATGATACACCTCTGGATTTTGAGTAGACCAGTGGACTATGTATGGAAACTCATCCCGATTTATTATTACAGTTACACTGACTATGTCACAGACATCTGAAGACTTTTCATTATATGAATGCTAACCTGAAAGTAAAACCTCCTGTTTTATCATGTTGGTTTACAACATTGGAGGCAGATGCTGGTGGGATGGCAGTAAAGGTTGGACCTTCCCACCAGTATTCTGCTACGTTTTGTTGTCATGTGACAGATGGCAGCAGAGGGGCAGTCTGACTGAATGGTGCAAGGCATGGAAGTGCATATGAAGCAAAGGGGTAGGACTGAATTCCTCCATGAAGAATAAATGTCAGGTATTGGCATTTAGTGATCTCTACTGAACATTTATGGAGACCAGCCAGTGGATAGAAGCACAGTGAAGTGGTGGGTGGTGCATTTCAGCAGTGGCAATAGTGATAGCAGGTCAGTTCCACTGGTGCAGATTTTGATGAGTGCAGCATGCAGGCTTTTGTTCATTGCTGGTGAAAATATATGGCTAATGGTGGTGACTGTTGAAAAACAGTGCTTTACAGATGCAACTTTTGGAGCAACTTACATATATTGGTTTCTTAATCTGAGACTGTCTTTGTATTAAACCTTAATACGCATACCATTTGCGAATTGCTGCATCCAGTATCCCATATCACATAACACAGATGTAGTGTTGAGAAACGTATCTTGCAGAGAAATTGTCTCTTTGCAGTGGCTGTAAAAACACAGGAGACATTCTGGGTAAATATGCCAAAAGAAAGGCGCAGAAGACAACCATTCACAAATACCCACACTGGAAGGAAGTTGAATCTCTTACTATAAGAAAAGCAATGAGTATAGAGAACAGTTCAGCAGCAGAGTGGACTGAAATGAACTCACGAATTCAGCCAAAATTCATCTAGATTTATTTTTTCCTCAAGTCTTCTGCAAGTAGATTTTATTTGAAATTATATTAAAGAGGCAAAAACTCATACTAATTTTAAGAATCCTGTTTTAGATAAACTGTCATTGCTCAATAAAGGGTATCTTTAAAAATGTGTGATTGCAAAACCAAGCAAGACGTGAATTATGCCTTAGATTGATGCCAGAGTAATACTGTTATAAAAACTTCAAAGGAGAGGGCTTCTACAGGTCTTTATCTTCCCATTTTGATCCAAGGATCATGATTTTTCAGGAGAAAAAAAAAAAGAAACAAAACAAAACAAAAAAAGCAACCAACCAAATTAAAAATAAAATAAAAAGAAATAAATAATCCATCAACCCACAAAGGGGAAGAAATTGATTGCTGGGAAGAACATTTAAAGCATGATTTCATTGTCTCTTGTTAGTACTGCTGCCTACTGTTTCATATAAATGAGAAAAAAACACAATATTATTGTGTTATTCTGTGAAGAGACACAGGAAGTATGAACAGCTGTGCGCAGAGAAGGTGGCTCTTCATGAATGTAGGTGCATTCTCCCCAAAAAGAAATGTGCCTTCTTGTCACCAACTATGTAATGGACACCAATATTTAGCTAAGTGATTAAAAAAGTAGCGTAAGTAACCTCCAAAGAGTTAATTTAATTTGGGCAGAGTGCAGGATATCCAGTGTTAGAATGGTTGATAGTCCTATTCCCAAAGTAACCACAGCCTTTTCAAAACAACGCATCAAGAATATTTTATAATTTTACTTTCCCATTGTATCTAAATATCATTTCCCATCTCAGACATACATTTTATCCACATTCCTGTCCCTGTAATTGTAAACGCCCTATCCTATATCCCATATCCTATCTGTGCTCTGACATAGTGCTATGAGGTTATGATTCACAGTACGAAGTAAAACTGATATATACAATGGAATAAGAGTTGCTATTATACACAAAATACCTTGCACCAGATAGTGCCATTGTTTGTCCAATGAGCTGCAAATAGAATTGAGCCCTGAGCCCCAGTTCACTATTCTGTTATGTAGCATTATTCCATTATTGTATCAAAGCATCAAATGTGTAGCTTTCCCCTTACATCTCTCTCCTCTTATTTATTATTTGCTTTTTGTTAAACCCACATAGAGAATAACATTAAGTGTTGAATTTTCATTGTTGCCTCATGCATGTGTTCCTGTTATAACAGTCTTCCCCAGTAAGATGTCTCTCCTGTTCTTCGGCTCTAAAAAATAAAAAAAATCTGAAAAACTCAGGCTGAGCCATCAGTCTGTTATCCAAAGGGGTATGGGACTCATTAGATATGACTGCTAATGTCTCAGCTTCCACACAGTTCTTATTCAAGCAACTGTACAAGCAGAAAAACAGGCAGACTTTTGTGCTTAAAGAAAGAGAAGCCTCTTAGATGTTATGTAATTTTGAATCTTCTCCTGTCATTCTCGTCCAAGAGAATGCCCAAGGGCATTGCATTAACCAGCACCATAGGGGAGCTGCACAGTGCCAAAGCCATATTGCTAAAATTAGGGGAGGTTATCCTAAAATAACAGTCTTGTAGCATATCTGAAGGTTTTCAGTGGGACCTACACAGTGTGCTTAGAGAATTATAGAGAACTATACAGTGTGCCCATTCAGTATTTGTTACGGGATATTAACTAACCAAAGAGATGACCCAGAGACATGCATAACCTGCTTAGACAGGTTTCCATATCCTGCTCTGCTCAGCAGGGAATGCCCAAGCATGAGTGAGGGCTGCACTTGCCCACTCAGTTCTCCCCCAGAATAAGCTGATGTGTTCTCTCCTGGGGACCAATGGCTGGCAGCAGCATTGGTGTTTTACAGCTCTTAGCAGCTCTGGGAGTCCATTAGGAGATCTCGCAAAGAATACATCTCCAAGAGAAATCATCAGGCCAGCAGCCTGCAGCAGAGCTCTGAGAGCTAGCAGGAAATTACTCTGCTTGCTTATGCATCTAGATTTAGGGAGTAATTTATGCTGGAGAGACACCTCTGAAGTCAGTCTAGGAGAAGATTTTTCTCAAGAGTATGAGGAGTAAAACACCTGCGCAATTGTTCTGATTAGCATTTTATTGCGTTTTATATTGACTGGTTTGTGGGGGAATGTATCTTTGCCCATTCTTTCTGAGTTGGTTGCTCTGACAACAAAATGTATAAAGTTCAAAGCTGTGAAATGGATATGTTACACAATATAGATAGCTTCTTTACAAGATGGTATCACTGGCAATAATATAGCAGAGGTAGGAGTTACAAAGAGTCTCTTGGGGCTATTGCACTGAAGAGGTTACAAGGAGTAACATCAGGAGTTTATGAGGAGAGCAGAGGGGCAGTGCTGAGCTTGGTGAAGAAAACAATTGCCAGGATCAAGGATGATATTTTAACCTCTGTCTGTCTGCACCAACACAAATATACCTACACAAATGCCAGTTTTCTTTCTCTGTCATGGTGACAGACTTGACAGTGCTGAATAGACAAGTCTGAAAGCATCTGCAATACTCATGCTAGACGAAAACCAACATATTTAAGCTCACTCAGTATTCTCTGACATCTCTTCCATGTAAGGGCATAGAGGTGAAAGAAGCCATCAATAAGATAGGACTAGGCAATCAAGGGAAGCAGACAAGTGTAATGCTGAGGAGTGAGACTTTGCTGTCTCTGTCTCTACATGGAGATTACCCTGAGCACTCATCCAGACTAGATCCTAATTTTGAAGACTGGTCAAAATCCAGTGCTCTGCAGAGGGACATAAGTGAGGATTTTAAGACACTTAGGAAGAAAATGTTGCTACTTAGACAAATGCTGCAGATGTGTGTAAATTATTTTTCTCGTGGGCATGACACACACATCATCATCTTTCTTAACATACTGGAATCCAGCAAAGCAATGCCGCCATTCATGGAGCTTGACCTCTTGCAAGGGACATGGCAAAGGATGGATTTATTTCATTTCATAGATTGTATAAGCATTAGGCTCAAATCTATCTGGATATATTTATATATCTAGTATATAAATATATCCAGATGTTTTTCCATGAAAAAAAAAAAAATATATATATATAATATTTTTTTTTTCATGGGAAAACAGCTACCGGAATAAACAGTGAGGGAAATAGAAGAGACAGTGGGTGGAAGAAAACTGAGCAGTAAGAGGTATTCTGGAGCACCCAAATGTCTTCATGCAAGAGCATCAACAATATGGCATCTTTTCTTCCTCAGATAGTGGGAGCTGCCAAAGTAACATATGGATTGTAGCAACAAAGAAGAAGAAACAAAACAGAAGTCGGCAGCTCTTGCACAGAGGCATGCATCCTCTGAGTGACTAATCCCTTTTAAATCTGCAAGTTTTCTCTGTGATAATGTATTGCTGATACAGTTTGTCACATCTTTATGGTGATGAGCTTGTAGATAACAGCAATTTCACACTAAATGTAGGTACAATGAAAGTGCCTTGTAAGGTTCACACCCTATATATCGGTGCATTAGAAAACCCAAGTCATTTTGGATATTATCTTACATTTTAATGCACTTGTTAAAATATGGTTCATGGTCTAAAATTAAACATCCTAGAGTTATAGAGTAGAGGATAAAATATTCATCTCATAATTATAGAACTTAAATAGAAAAGATTAAAACCCAGTGATGCTGGATTTTGAAAGTAAGAATTAAAAAAAGATTGTATTGTATTGTGAAGCAGGAGTGGTCCTGTGAGTAACATGCACTCTCAGATTTTTAAATATTGTTTCCTGGCATGAATGAACGATGTGTTTTGTGTTGGTCTCAGTAAAACAAGCTAGCAAAATGTGTCCTTTCACTGAATGGTGTACTCATAATTTTAATATTTAAATGTATATTACAGTTGATATATTTTTATATTATACATGCAAATCTAGATATGGTGAGTTTGCAATAACACTGCATACATAATGGAAGAAAATGCAGGGCCAGGCACTTTCTGTGTCTGTACACTCTGCTGTTCTATGTGTACTACTCACAGAGGACGTAAAAGGGCCTGTAATTCATACCAACTAACAGCAGTTCACCTTCATTATGTACTCCCTCACCTATTTGCTGGACATCTTATGTACAACTGTTGTAAATTACGGTGAGACTATATAACTGAGAGCTGTAATTGAAAAAAGAAACACCATGGTTATGAGAGGACTAGAGAAGCTGCTTAAATTTAAATGAGGACAGCTCCCATTTTACATATGATTTACAACTTGCTGCAATGACATCAAGGTTTTCCAAATCAGTGGCCTCTGAAACACAAATTTCTGTCCTCTGTGTGGCTATAACAAGGCATAGCAACACTATAATATGTTTTTAGATTGGAGATGAGCATACAGGAAGACAGTTCAAATACAGTTAGGGATAATAACTGGATCAGAACATGCAGCTATAGGCAAAAAGTCAACAAATCAAAACATATGTAAACATAAATTTAGTTATGAATTCAAAAATGCTTGTAGAGGAAGAGTTAGTTTGATAGGCATAAAGAGACCTAAATGCAGATGTTTCCAAATACCTCAATTTTTTGTTGTTTCTCTTCATAATGGGTGGTGTAACCATCAGCTCTAGTAGGCAAATGAAAGTGGTAATGTTTTGTTGGGCTTGTGTTTTTCTATTGAAGTAGAACTCACTGGAAGATCCAACTCAATT
This sequence comes from Cyrtonyx montezumae, assembly GCF_038088225.1. Lineage (NCBI taxonomy): Eukaryota > Metazoa > Chordata > Aves > Galliformes > Odontophoridae > Cyrtonyx > Cyrtonyx montezumae. The sequence continues at coordinate 102,108,424 of NW_027072089.1, read as the reverse complement.
TTACCTTTCCAGTACTGCAGACATAGAATTGTCTAATTTTGTTACTTTTGTTACTTCCTTTGAATATTTTTTGTCATGTAAGCAACTCCTTCAATAATTACTTGTGTGAGCTTCTGAGCCCGCCCTATTCTCCAGTTAGAATTAGACAGTTGGCTCTGTAAGACCCAGAGTACTGCCCTCTTTGCACCACTGTATTTACAGCACACCATTAAAGAGCAGTCAAACACAAGGATCCTGTCATAGATAAGTATATGATAAAAGCATTTTGATTACTTTACGGACCAAGGATTTCCAGTAGGTCCAGGTCCATACTTAAATTTTGGCATAATGAAATTTGTATGGATTCAAGGAGTGTAGACTGAGAACACACAGCTGATAAGGACTCTTGAGATAATCAGTTTATTGATCTAATGCATGTGACAAAAATGTGCAGATGGATTTTCTTCATTGTTCTCTGCATAAGGTTAGTTATGTCTGTGCAATTCTTTTGAACTTCATCTACTCAACACTGAATCAATTTTAGCTCTGGTGAGAGTTACAAGTTCACTTTATCTTTGTCAAGATGAAGGAAAACAGCAAAGTAAAGAATAAATTAATTTCAATGGAGAAAAACAATTGTTCTTTTTAAGTAAGAAAATAAACACAATTATTTAGAAATACCTGTAATCTACAAAGCAGTATTCTATGATACCCTTGCAAAGTAAATATTTTCAGTGGTGCAATAATTTTGAAAAAATATATCTGCAAAGAACATATATTCCACCTGCCTCCTTGCTTTTTTCCCTTCTTGTTTTTTTTTCTTTTTCCTTTTTTTCTTTTTATTTTATTCTATTCTACTTTATTCTCTTTCTCTTTCTCTCTCTCTCTCTCTCTCGCCCTTTCTCTCTCTCTGTTGTTAGAACAAACTTAGGTTATGTATACTTCTAAAGTCAAGGTTTGGGACATTTCAAGCTCCACTCATCCCCAGCTGAAGACATTTCTGTTCTTTTGATGAGATATCTTGGAAATACATTTTCTCAACAGTCTTGTGAGAAAAGCAGATAGCATTCTGCTCCCCACTGCTTCTCTAGTTTTCTGTTCAAAATGCTGTAAAACGGATGAAACCGGACGTTTTCCTTGTGATGTGTGGACATCTTCTCTCTGATTTTTTTTTTGTCAGTTACATATTTGAAGACATATCTTTGACTTCATTCTCTACTTACTCCTTGTATTACTCAAAACAAATCAAAGGAAAACCTGAACTTTTGTCACTTCTGTGGTCATGAAAAACAGGAGAGTGTAATGAACCCTTTCTCATTGGTGGAAAATAAGCATTTATTTCCCCTGGAAGTGAATAGTTTTCTAGGTGAGGACAAGTCATTTAGTGCAATCCATCGCACTAAATAAACCACTTGCATCTTTTAGAGTCAGGAATAAACATTAGTTGTACACACCCCATGTGACAGAGCCACTGTGTGCAATGAATTTCTGTGCAGATGTGCACATAGGAGTATTCCTGCTTCCCTGCCTTCTCCATAACAGTTGAGGCTCAATTTGATTTCATGTCCATTTAAACATGTACAGCTGTTAAATAATTAAAAAACAACAATTGTCAGAGTTGCAGACAGGGCTATGATTGCAGCCACAACACCAAGAGTGAAAAGATTGTACAGACTCTGTATATAAAAACAGTCCTTTGGCTTTTCCCCATCCACATACCAAAGCAAGTAAACTGCTGTTAATCCTAACATCATCAATCTGAGCAGGAAATTAGACCTTGTCCATTATTTATGAGGAGGGGTAGAAAATAAATAATCTTTTTAGCATTAAATTGCAAATTCAGAGAGAGAGATGCTGTTTTGGAATCATATGGCACAGAGAAATAAATCTTACTGCTCTCACAGTTTAACACATCAGATTCCAAAAGCCTAGCAATGGTTTTGTTTCCTGCATTCTCTTCAATTACCTCCCTTTTTGACCTTACATGTTAATGCATTTATTCTCACTCGTTTCACAAGAGATCTATGTAAAACTTGTGTATGCGATAAGATGGAAGAGAAAAACTAAAGACTCTAAGCCTCCTTTTGATTCCACCAATAAAGGAATAATTTAATTGAAATCAATAACATTTCCCTGGTGTAAGACCTGCTGACAGCTCTCAACCCTCTACTAAGAATCTACTGCAGTGAATGACAGTTGATAGATTTGTTGCTCACTGTGCACAATGGCAAAGCACGATTTTCCTTTGCCAACATCTAAATATTAGATCATAATAAAATCTGCTGTTTGTGTGGCTGCCATTGCAAATCTGGTGCTTTGAAAAGAAGGAGAAAATAAAATGTGACAATAAAGTGCTTGTTTGCTATTGGCAAATTTTAAGGTGTTCTTTTTAAACAGGAAGAGACATTATTCTCCTACTCCATGTTTTCAGTTGCATTGGTTGCCTCCTTCCCCTCAGTGTCACTTCTAAAGCTTTGTTTTCTGAGAGTAGAAAGATTAATCCTTCTTCAAAGAAATAAGGACAAATTCCATTAACTGTGCAACTGACTACTTTCCTTCTTGAAAAAAACTTTTTATAAAATTGTGCATAGTTAGAATTCGGAAAGAACTTTTTAACATGTTCGAAACCATTAACCCTAAAAGAACAAGTTGGTATTTCCATTTCACCACTACCCTTGTATCTTCTCTCCTATGGATCATTGCACAGAAAAGCAAGATTGGAAAACAATCAAAAGGGATGGAAACAAGTTACGTGTGAAGAAAAAGAGCTTATTGCATATCTTGAGGTACTTTCTATGGATGCTATCAGATCACTTAGAGCTGTTGTAGGGAGCAGTGAAAGTAAGGGTTAAATGGCTGAGATACATCTTTATTATATATCCAATATTTAACTGTGATGGAAGATGCTGAGGACATTATTTCTTGTGTTGCTGTCTTACTGCCACTGTGAAAAAAAACAACAATGAAATATATTGACTAAGATGATTTTCAGGCAAACTGCATATAAAATTGCCTTAAAAAACAAAAAACAAAAAACTTAGACCTCCTAACAGGCAGGATCCCAAGGACATGTAAAAATAAAAATTATGTAGATCGCTTTGGACTGAGCTTTTTTGCGTCCTCTATAGGCTTCTGATCTCTATAGACAACTAGGGTCACATTCTCATCAAAAAGATATGCTGTTCTAGTGGGTTATTTGTTTGTTTGTTTGCCCCATGGCTTGTAAGTTCACAGCAAGATTGCTTAAACTGCAGGAGCATAATCAACAGATTTGTCTTTTATCCACTATTTCAGAATCAATAAAACAGTTACATCTGAAATATCAGAAAGTCTACCTAATTTTGGAGTGGCTACAGCACTACCAACATTTGGCATGCTCTTTGTCTTCAAACCTGCCAGTGAATGTCATTACTTCTCTAGGTATATGCAGCTTCCTTAACTAGTTCCATGAGTTTAATAACAGAAAACAGGTTATGTGTGACTATCACAGATTTGCAGATGACGATGCACAGGATATTAGCTGAACTCTTGGTTATATTTACTGCTTAGCAAGTATATTCTGTTGTGGATTGGAAATGTCTCTCTCCCTTTAAGTATCTTTTATTGCAGCCAGAGTAGATATAGGGTGATTAACATAAGAGGCAGACTGCAGGATGTTAAAAGGTCTCAAAATAACATTTGGAGCTTGAATAAAATTGTCGCCAAAAGTGTCACGTATATATTTTGCCATATATCCACTTATCCACAGGTAGTTTGTATTTCATACTTCAAAAGTCCTTTAGCTAAACATTTGGAAAGTGCATGCGTATGATCTGTTGTCTGTGCCAGCTGGATACTGAGCTGCATCAAAAGCAGCTCAGTCAAGCAATGCAAGGGAGGTGGTTGTCCCCCTCTACTCTGTCCTTGTGAGGCCCCACCTGCAGCACCACGTTCAACTCCTGGGCCTCCAGAACAAGAAGGGCATTGACCAATAGAATGGGTCCAGGAGCAGCCTGAAGGGTGCTCTGAAGAAAGGAGCACCTCTGCTGTGAAGACAGGCTGAGAGAGCTGGGTTTTCTCATCCTGGAGAAGGCTCTGGGGAGAACTTACAGAAGCTACCCAGGACCTAAAGGGAAGCTGGGGAGGGAGTTTTTATCAGAGAGTAGTGATAGAACAAGGAGGAACAACTTTAAATTGAAAGGGTTGATTTAGATTAGATGTAAAGAAGAAATTACTCATTGAGATAATGGTGAGGCACTGGAATGAGCTGCCCAGAGAAGCTGTGGATGCCTGTGGATGTGGAAATGTTCAAGACCAGGCTGGGTGGTGCTTTGAGCAACCTGGTCTAGAAAGAGATGTCTGTGCCAATGGCAGAAGTTTGAAAACAGGTGATCTTTAAGGTCAACAAAATAGGAACACTTGCATCAGAATATCCTCCCAGCTTCTGTCAGTTTAACACACTGGAGATACCTCTTGCATTGAAGTTTGCTCCTTTTATAATATCTGATATTCATTTAAGGATTTTTCCTTCATAATTTTATCTAATCTTTTTCTGAAACTCTTCATAAATGTCTTCTCTGGTGGCCATGAGTTTCAATGCTGAATTATTTATTGTGCTAAATTGTTCTTCTCTTTTGTTTCTCATTAAAGTCCCTAGATTTAAAAATAGTACTATGACAAGGTGGATCCCTCCTGGTCTTTAATTATTGCTTCAATATTTTAAGAATTATTCAAGTGTAATTTCAGCTTGGAAAAAATATCATTCATCTCTTCCTGATAGCTCTTTAATGCTAACTAGGCCAAACTTTCCTCTCATTTAGATATAGTAGCTGCCAGAAGTCAGATGAAGACAGTACTGTACATCAGTTTGTATGTATCCAGGTGGTATGTAAATGATTTCCAAATACAGGAACAGATTGGCAAGGCAATTTTTTATGAGGAAAAATACTTTCTATATGGCTCATCATTGCAAAAGCGAGTCAATATCTTGAATTGTTCGTAATTTTTTGTTTCTCAGAATGGTAGAATTAGAGCACCTGACAGATAATTTAGCATTAAAGAATGAATCCTCAACAAGGGAATGTATTACAGGTGCTCATAGATCTCTTTCTAACTTTTATAATACTATCATGCATATTTTTAGGATTTGTTTCTATTGAAGAGGGATCTTTTGTTCCTAATGGAGGAACGTAAAACTGATTAAGGGTGAGAGTGGTCTTTGCTAATTGTACATCAGTATGTTTGAAAGTTTGCATGGATTACATAGTGAATCTCAGCACTAGATGAGAAATACATTTGCTGCTGACCTCAGGTGCCAAACCTATTATCCCTCCTTAGTGCTTCTCCTTCACATTTGTGGCACTATTTCAAACTGTTTGTCAAGGAAAAGATAACTATGGCACAAATATATCTTCAGATTTTATACCCTCTGTTGATCCTGCTAAGAAAAAGGCACTTTTGGGTAAGGCTAAAGATAAGCGGGATTCTAAAGTTGCAATCATGCTCTTCCTCTTCTTAAAAATGTCACAGTTGTCAAAAAGCCAAATCTTTATCAATCTTAACAGATTAAAAATGGGGGATGCAATAATTCCTGTATACCTCACTGAAGTCTTTCAACAGAATTTTCTATTTTTTGTTGTTGTTCCAGATTTCTTGAAAAAGTGGAATGTAAATATGCCAGTTTTTTTAAACAAATACTTAGCAGTATTTTCAGGATATGGTCTACTGCAACAGGAGCAATGATGAAAATAAAGATCCCACAGCAGCTAAGAGTCACTCATTAAGGCACTCTCTTGGGGTAAGAACAGATCTGGTTACATCTTCAGTATGATGAATACAGAGCAAGAACTCAATAAGGCACTGGCAACTGCTGTGAGTTCCTTAGACTGAAGTTATGGTCTTCCTGGGACAGCTCTCTTGGGTTCACTATGCATTGTAAAAGAACTCCAATGCTCTTGGCACCCGATTAACTAATGTCTTTTGTTGATTGATAGGTTTATCTCTTGTTTAGAGTATGGGAGACTCAAATTGCTATTCAAATTAGGAAAAGCAGGGCAGTGAAACTGCTTCTTTCCATGCAAGGTGTTCTCCTTGGCTTAAATAATTTATGTTCAGCGTGGCTGTCATTTTTCTCTTTATAATGAGAGCAATCAAACATTGAAATCTGAGAATATTTCACGAATTCTGTTTTTCTGACCAGCTCTATGACAGCATTCTTTAAAGACTTGTCTTTGATAGAGGCAACAGATTTTAAGTATATGATACTTTTAATAACATTAAAAATACTGCAGTTTATTTGAGAATAAGGCCTGAGCTCTATATCATTATCCTTATAGTTACTGATGCATCTAGATAGAAGAAAAGATTCCTAAGTAATGCAACATACGTGTAAAAATGCTGTCTACGGTATCTATGGCAAACACATTATACAGTACAGCATAGATCTCCCAGTGGTTCCTTATGAGGTGATACTCATGGTTTCAGCACCTCAAGGTAACTAATCATCCTCCTACTCCTATTGCTTCTTATTACATTGTTTATCATCTATTCTTCCTTGTCTGTGTGCAACACACTAAGACGTTATTCTGCTTCACTTCTGATCCCCTTTAATCAAAATATGAAAATGATATTAGACTCACATTTTCAATCCACTGTATCAATGGATTCCAATTGCTCAGAATAGATTCTGCTCCTTCCTCCAAACCATACAGTAATCCTTAGGGGAGATCTAGAATAAACCAGTATTTTCAGTAAAATGACAGTGGAAGTCTGTGCAACGATACAAGGAATGTGAGAAGAACAATACATAATCATCTTCTTGAAACAAATCTTGGTGTTGCTCAGAATTAACTGCTTCCTTTTCAGATCCTGTTTTACAGCTATTATTTCTGTCTTGTGATACATTTTTGAGGTTTAAGGTGTTCAGATTCCACTTAGCACATAGGCTAAGGAAGGGAAAGCTGTCAGCTTATAAGCAATACGTTACACAGTTGGCATCTACATAAAAAGAAGTAAAAATAAATTCATATTTTTTCTGCTAGGCTGCAGATGGAAAATTAATTTTTCAAAGCACTTTTGTATAAGTGCAAAATTCCAAGATTTGATTTACTTGTGCATATTTTTTATCTTTTAAATTTTACTTTTAATTCATCTCATTCTTGATCTGTTTAGATATTTAAAACAGAGTGGTAAACTGGAAGAAATTTTCTACGAGTCACACACTGTGAGTTCATCTGTGTTTAAAAACCTTGGTTTCATGTCCAAAACTTTGCAGTCAAAGAAATGCAATGACAACAATTGGAATCGTGGATTCTGGATGAACATACTCCATAAATATAAGGCAAAATGTGGATTTGAAAGAAAAAAAAGTCAAATTCATTTTCAGAGTTTGGATCTGATTTTTTGGTTCAGGCCAAACTCCCTTCCAATTTTCAATTCAACAGTATACATGTTCTGTATTCTGCTAGGTGCTTTCCATTTTTTCATGTTATTTTCCCATCATATTTTCACTAAATCTGCAATGAAAACAGAGGCTTGATATTCATTGCAGGGATAAACTTGTCTATTGATACTGAGACACTGAATTTAGGGCATGGGGTATTGTGTAGTCTCACTTCAGTGCATTTTAGTGTTGATGTCTCTCAGATTACTCCTTAAACACTGGTAGCTGCTGAAAACTGGATCAGAACTTGAGGTCAGTTCTCATTTCTCATCCTTACTTTGGCAACCTGCTCTTGAAATCAGTGTGAAATAAGTAAGAATTTAAGCAATACTTCATAAATAGATCCTCTGGATAAAGGAACAGTGTGCAGTACCAAAAGGCAGTGTGAGTCTGTGCTCTCTCTTAGCTGTTCCTGGCAGAGGTACACATTGCTGTTCATCTGATTCTCATGCAGAGCTGGTGGAAATGCTGTGTGTGGCTTTTTAGCAGTAAAGATAAAGATTATAATGGAACAATGAAATAAAGCAGCAGACCAGGTGCTAGAAAAACAGTCTGGTTTTACTCCATTCATAGATAAAGCTGTGAGTGACTTTAATCATTTCACTTGCACTTGGAATTAATTAAACCATAAGATTTTACCAATACTGAATAATCGCTCTAATAATCTATGACATGCAACCTAGTTATATCGTGGAAAGGGCAGTAATAATTAAGGGTAATAAATAACATGGTCGACAAAGCAGGAAGACGGAGATCTCTCATTGTGTTTTTATATGAAATCACTACCTTTTGATCTTTTTTCCCTTTGATTTCTTATTGAAGAAACGATAATAATCACACATTAATATACTGTCTTTCACCTCAAAGCACATCAAAAAGGTATACATGCATAGTAGCATGTGCATATAATGTCTGTGAGTACGTGTCTTACATAAATATGGAGCCTTTCACATAGGTCTCTCTGAAAGTAAGGGTTCCTATTTATTTCTGTGGAAATACAACAGATACAAAGAGCACAATAATGCTGTTTAACATAGCAAATTCTCAGCTCTCTTTTTTGACATAGTCCCCTCCATGAGCTATGCATTTTCACCAGAGATGAACACCAACCTGTATGGCACACTTGTAAAGATCTGCACCAGTGAGGTGACCCACTGTTTCACAGCTGTTATGACGGTGTCATTGCTTGGAAAGGGCTGCCCACATAGTTCATCTTTCATCAGATCTAACAAATGGAAATCAGAAGGGACCAAATCCAGACACTATAGTGAGTGGCAGGATGGTCTAACCAAGATGCTCTTCCACATCAGAAGTCATTTTATCAGAATGGTCCTCTGCTGCCATCTGTCAAATGGCAACAACATGTAATGGAATATTGGTGGGAAGGTTCAAACCCTCTTGCCATGCCACCAAAATCCCCCTCTGACATCATGGGCAAACATGATAAAATATGAGGTGTTACTTTCAGAGCAGCCCTAGTATGTAATAGGAAGTGGCAAAAAAAAAGCCTTGGGATATTTGTTGGGCATTTAAGTGTCTAGAATGTAACTATCCATGTTAGAGTGGTTGCAGGAAAGGGATTCCTGAACTTTTTAGACCTGTAGCACCAGGTTTCTTTGTCATTTCTTGCTTATCAGCACAAAATAAAGGAGGAAGCTGCACAGAAAAAGTAGAGAACTTCACGAAGATTGACAGTGCTCAGAGTTAGCAAACAAATTTTGTAATAGAGAATGACATGGAAAAGTCTTAGGCAAATGAAGAAAGGCAAAGTTTGAGTATGGTTTGGGGAGGAGCAAAGTTAGGGTTTTTGGGAGTGTGCTTGGAGCCTTGCAGAAGTGATCTGAAAGCAGTACCAATGTGAGTGGAACAGATACAGAGAATTCAAAATTAGATTAAATCTTTCCAAACCGTCCTTCCTCCTCTAGTCTTCAGAGAAAACATCGTGTGATATTGTTACTCTGATGAATAACAGCACTAAAAGGATAAGTAGTAAATAGCATTTGCTATTGTCCTATCGTGTAAATATTGATTTACAAATTCTTTTAACCTTGGCCATGTTTGCTGCATTATTGTGGGATTTTAAAATCCTTGCCAATATCAATCTTGGTTACCAAAAGCATTTATTTTCTTGGATGAGCCATTTCTTTTGGTCAAAAGCAGCACTTACTCCAGACTGCTTTCCCCAGGATCTAAGGTTACTGACACTCATTTTATTCATTTGATGATCTTTCCTGTTCCTATGATGATACCAGCTGAGTGTATTTTCATTAGCATCACAAGTACCTCCCTTTGTCCTGTAACGGTATCAAACTGTGATCTACTTTGGAACCATCACTCTACTGTTTTGTGTAATAAGAATCTTTTTCCTTTGATAAGGTGTCCATTTCAGTCTCTGTATAAACATAATGATTGGTTTAGTAATACATAGAATCTTCACAGGCTTGTCATCTACATGGACAAGAAATTCCTGTACTTTGAGGGTCAAATACATCATCCAGATCCAGAAACAGTATTTGCAGTGCATTGTTGCAAAGAAATATTACATGTTCTAAATGGTATTTACCCCTTAATGATACAGTATGACATCCAGAGGTTCCTCCAGTCCAGAAGGGTTTTGCAACAATTCATCAAGTCAATTCTTTTTAATAGGGAAACAATATTTAATGAGAGAAGGACAAATGGGAGTGAAGGGACAATGCAATCTATGGGGGACTACATCTTATTCAGAGGCACAAAATGTGGAAAAATGTCTGCATCAGTAACATTTATTTTTACAGTGCCTTCCCAAATAGTCTAGATGTGTGATTTCATACAGACACCATAAGCTGCAATTAATTTTGCCTTGGCAGAGTTGCCTCTGTTATTTTGGTATTCCTTGGTTGCTTGCATCATGTTCGTCTATTTATTTATTTATTTATTTATTTATTTATTTCATCGTTCTTAGTTTGCTTTTGCATTCAACCCACAGTTCACTGTCTAACTTCTCCAGAAAGAATTTCTAGATACTCATGGATCTTCTCTTCAAAGCTGTGAAAACACTTCTGAGTGTGGTAATCAAATAGCCTTCCTACCATTCTGTTTGTACTGTCATTTTCTAGCTGTAAGGACAGCACATTTAGAGCAAGAAGCTGTGAAATGGCAGTGTATGTCTATTATAACTGAATTAGATTCCATCTCCTGCCTTCCTAATTATGTCTAATACTCTATGGCAAGGGCTTGTTTCTTGGCTTGGTTTCTCCGATCCATCACTTCTTTTCTTCAGAAATAACTTTTTAATAACTATATTCCTTTCACAGATCTTTTCTTTTCTCAGACAAGATTCCTAGCAGTTCCAGTACTTCCCATTCATTTTTCTTTCTGTTACATCATGCCAATATATTCATGCAGTAAAAATCTCAACAGCAGACTAACATGACAGAATGTAAATCTGCAAAGTGTTGCTCAAAGTCTGTCATGATCCCAGTTTATGAAACCCAAAGGACTGTGGATTTGGACCTTGATCACAGCCATTTCACTGCAGAATTTGCAGTTATTTGTGTACATCAATACCTACAATCTCAGTATCTGTTCAGATTCAGGAAAATTCAGTGTGACTTCTTGATATTTTTCTTATTCATTTTTTACTTCTGTTTTCTAAATAAAGAACTGAAAAAATCGTGCCATCAAATCCTCATTTGAAATGAGTGTGCAAGATAGGAAGAATCACACTGTGTATGGTAGAGAGGAACAGACAAAGCTTTTGAGAACAGCATTACGTCAACCAGTACAGCTGAGACAATTAGGCTTCAGGTCTTAATGAAGGCCGTTCATGGCAGGAAACTTGTCCATTTCCTCCAAATGTTTCATTTGATTTAGTAAAGGGGCATTGCTCTCCTACAGATCTTGCTTTATCAGAGCTGTAACAATACTATTTTACGGATCATAGTTTCCACAACTCACAGCTTCCTAGCAAAGCAAATTCATGTGTAATAATTAATTTGGCACTTTAGTCTTGTCAGCACAGAGGAAATCTGAGTGACATGAAAGAGTGAATGTGAGAGACAGAACTCAGGAGCATCCACTTGATTCACTGAAAACTAAATGAAGATTTAGGAATATACCTGTTCATTGCGGAGGCAGCAGGGAATAAATGTGCTTCACCAGTGATCCAAAGAAAAAACAAAACCCGACCCCCTATTATTAGGACTGACATGGATAAGAATACAAGAAAAAATGCAATGGATTGCTTGCTGCCTGTATTGGCTTAACAAGTTGGTTATGCAATCAAAGGTGAAGAACATGAAGCTATGCTGTTTTTTGTGCCCAATGGGTCAAAACGAATATTCTTAACTTACACTGAACAGTACCTGTTTATAACTGTACTGCAAACTTCATGGGAGTACTCCTGTAATCAGATGTTCATTGAATAGACTCATCTTCACTTAAGACCATGTCTATTCTAGTTTATAGTCAAACTCGTGCAGTAAGGTTCTTGCAACGTGAATAAATGTGTCAGAATTGAGATTCTCATTTTTAGCAAAGTGTGTAAAAACTAGAGATTTGAGCCTCATTAGCCTCATTTTGTCTAAGATACTTTGTGCAGTTGGAGGTTATCGCAGTTCCTCTTCTTTTGATACGAGTTTATTAAATACAAAGTTGGACTATATAATTCAGTGTGTTGAAAGCCACTACTTCTGCTGTCATGCTGGATCTCCGACAAACTGATAATAGCATTGCATGTGAGGGAAATAATTCCAAATTATTCATACAAACAATGACTATATTACTGTCTTCCTTTTTGAATACATAGGTCTTCAAAAAGATTCCATTTTCTTGTGAGATTCGTATCACCATTTCTCCTTAATACGTCTAATATTTTGCTCAGGATCTTTCAAAGATAAATCAAATAGTGTTTTCAGAAGCATGTGAGTAATGGAAACATTTCAATCCTTGCAGATATTTACCAAGGAACAACTTTTAAAGCCCCATAAATAAGGTAAAATGTGATGGTAGAATTGGTTTTATGACTAGAATATAGAGGCTGATGGTGTTAAAATGAAAGAGATGGAGTTGTGCTGCTTCTGGCTAGTAACACAAACGTTAACTCACCTTTATATTTCTGCTGAAGAAATGCATGGGGACTGCATCATTTTATCAGCATGTTGCAGTTGCTTCCAGTGGCACATTCTGTACATTTAATTAAGCAGAACTTCACAATGAAATTCTGAGCTTCTGGATTCTCTCACGCCATCTTGCTGTGCTACAACATATAAAATAAACCTACATTCATATCAAGGTTTGTAAATCTGGCCAAAAAATCTATGTTTGCTTTTTAATTGTGCAAGTGCACTCATTTGTATTTTAGTGTTCTTGGCTAGGCTTTTAAGATGGGAGAAAGAATTTTTTCTCATAGAAATTGCACCTTATTGAGCAGGAAATCCCCTCAGGATCATAATAGAATTGTTTGAGTTGGAAGGGACCTTTAAAGACCATCCAGTCCAACTCCCCTGCAATGAACAGGAACACCTACAGCTACATCAGGTGCTCAGAGCCCCATCCAGCCTGACCTTGAGTGTCTCCAGGGACAGGGCAACCACTGCCTCTCTGGGCAACCTGTACCAGTGCCTCACCACCCTTATTGTAAAAAAAAATCTTCTTTATATCTAATCTAAATCCCCCTTCTTTTAGTTTGAAAACATTTCCCCTTGTCCTGTCACAACAGACCCTGGTAAAGAACCTGATTATCTTGAATCATCCCCTGTGTTAAAAAGGAGGTGGAATGATCTGGAAACGCAGTGTGATCTGTGCCTCCTCTATTTACTTTTGTCGTCAAGGTACCCGAAGAAATTGGCCAAGTATTGACTGCTAGAGCATACCCTTTCTTAAGTAGCTACTTTTTTTCATTATTATTGCCCATACATAATATTTCGCATACACAATAGCATTTCACAAACATTTGCTGGTTTGAAAAACAGTCTTGAAAATAAAATTTTATTTTGAGCAAGGAAATGTAAAGGAAAATGCATTCTGCATAAGGAAGCTGTCTGTTTCAAAGCCAGTACCAAATACACATTATTTACAAGGGCATAATGTCCTTCCAGATAAGTCTGATTTTTTACAATACTGCAATTTGCAATTTACAATCTGCATTTCCTGAAGGATTTTGTACTCTTTCTGTATGACACTTGGCACTGTTGTTGGTCCCATGACTGACTGGAGTATCTCCAAGATGACTATTTTTTTATGTTTCCTTAAATATCCATTGCAAGATTCTCTCTTGTGTTTATTTTTATTTTTTATTTTTATTATTACTATTCTTATTGTTGCTGCTGTTCTTTTTCACATTATGGACAACAAACCTGACTATAGTGTATCTGCTATAAGCTTACTTAACAAGTTTATGTTTTCATTCAAATTTCCTGAATCCAGCTCAATTTGTAGAGGAAAGAAACAGTGGGAATAGACTGTGCCATGCAAACAGGCATAATTTCAAAATTAGTTGTAAAATTTGTAGCAGATTGTTTCTCTCCCTGACTGATATTCCTTTTAGTTCTTAAATCTATGTCCTATGCCACTAAGTTGGCCAACTACAATTACACCCCTAGGGAAACTGTGCCTAACGTGCTTTGATCTAATGCGAATGGACTTTTACTTTTCATTTCATTTCTCCTTGTATTCAGGGACATAAGTTATTTATAACCAGGTAAAGATTTGTAGTCATTTTTTCTACTGAACACAATAGGAAATATGCAACAGGTAAAGCAAAGGTGAACACTTTGAAAATGAACAGAAAACACTCAAAATTTATAATAAATAAATAAACCAACCACCAAAATTCTGATTTGTGTCTATAACACGGTTTCTGATCCTTGAAGTCAACAGCAGAACTTACATTAATGGCATCTGGACATTACAGTGCCAAACATCTTGTGTTGCCTACACAAGTGTTGAGCATGGTGCTCAGCAGCACACAGAGGCTGAAGAGATACCCTTGGTATTAACATCACAGTCTTCTTTCCCAACTGTGCTGTCAGCCATCGTGACCACTGACACTTCCAGGGGTGGGAGCAAACCCAGAGCAAGAGAAGACATTCTTATTACACAGAAATAAGCTATTTGTGTAGAGGAAATCTTCCTTCTCTTTGTCCTATTCTCCCTAAGTGAAGGATCCATGTAGAAGGAAAGCTTTGGAATTTTTTAACCAAAATGAAATCAAGTTTCAAAGATTACATTTGATTTGAACTTTCCCAACCATAGAATTGACAGGATTGTGCTCCAAGTCTTTTCCATAGCGATCTGAACTTAGGCACAGATTCCAGTAGCAGATCTGGGATGAGTAGTTTCAGAACTTACCTTGGGTAACAGAATAAAATTCTTCTCAGAATGTAGAAAAATACATGTAACGATATATTCCACATGAACCACCAGCACATTTATGAGGAATGTAAAGGAATGAGAGAGCAGCAAGGGAAGTGGGAAATACTAGTAGGTTAGTATTATATAAAGCAATACTGCATATTTATTTTTAATTACTTTTTTTTTTGTCTGATGGAATTTAGAAATACATTAGGACAAAAGTATCTAAATTTTATTTTGCTTTTATTTATTCAGATCCACATATATTCTCACTTCCCTTGGCTAGGAAAATAGGAAATAAAAACCAGGAGGAAAAAGGAAAATCAGTTCTAGATTGTGTTAACAGTTATGGAGAAAGAACTGACTTTAATACGGATAATGTGAGAACACAGAATGTTCCTTACAGCCAGAAAGCTTTTGTGACAGGAAAAGCTTGTAGTGAGTAATGATGAAAAAGTATGTATGGGAATGGGAATGGGTATACAGTTGACATAGAAAGATGTGTTTCTTCACTCTTTTAAGAAATGGAGAATTGCAGCCCTCATTTAGGTGAAGCATTTCTTGGAGGGGATGAATAAACATGTACCTAACGAGACATTGGTGAAGGTTGGATGGGGCTGACGTGAGGCAGGTACCACACTGAATGGCATTATATATCAAAAGGCATCAAACAAATACAACTACTGCTTGGAAGAAGTTGGTTGAGTTGACTAGGGATTGAATTTAGTCTGTGATGAGGCTGAGGAGACCCACTGGAGGATGGAAGGGTAGAGAAAGGAACAATTTAGAGATGTCTGAATGAAGAAATAACAGCAAACAAAGTCCAAAGACTCAGCTCTTTGACACAAGGGTACTAAATAATTAAAGCTGGCAGCTGTTTAGGTGGAAAATTGTTACATCAAAGCTGAAATGTGGTCAAGATCTCCTGACATCAATTCAGAAAGAGAAGGAGAAATTAACTTTTGAATACAAACATGTTCTGCATGAGTGGTAAAATTCCATGGACAAATTATATTAGTCAGTCTTTTATAAATACTCTTTGTTTTTTGCTCATTCATTCATTATTTCCTTCAGTCTTTTCAACATTAACTGCAGTTCTGAAAATCTACTGATGGTCCTTTTTAAGACAATGCAAATTAAAAGAGAACAACACTAAACCACACAAAGTCTTTTCCACTGTTCACAGCTCTGCATTACATTTCCTTAATTGATTTTATTTTTGAATGGCAGCTTATGAAAATTAAATCATACACTGACTTTGTTGTCACTAAGATGCAAAATTCAGTGAACTGTTAACGTGTGATTCCGTCAATTTTACCTGTTCCATTGCATGCTCATGCTATTAGTTGGAGCCCAAGATATTTAGAAACTCAGCTGTAATTGTGCAGTCCTGAGGGAGCGAGGCTTTGGAAGTACTCAGACCTCTTCCCACTTCCTTATTACCAGATTATTGCTTTCTTATTCCACCCCCTTAACTTGTATGACTTGACTGTACAAATAGAAGCTCATGACTTGAAAATGAGCAGCATTCAGCTGGCTCTACAATTTTTGCCTCGGAGTACGATTTTTAATAACGTAAATCTCATGAAACCAGAGACGTTTGAATAAGAAGAGAAAAGAATGAGGCAGATATTTCCACTTTGTCTTGAAGAGAACAAAGGGTATGTAGGGTCATTGTATTTTTTGTTTCTGATTATTTAACAACCAAACGCTTTAGCATTTCTGAAATTGCTATTCAAGCAATATTATTAACTTAAAAGTCTCATGACGTGGCTATGAGCCTGAAAAATAGTCAGGATCATCTTGGTTGATACATTATAGCACTGTGAATTGCTAGAGGGTTGTTAATAACAAGGTTGAATTTAGCATTCTAAATGGAGCCAGGCAAATAGATTGGAAATCTACATATTCCATGGGCAGAGAGGATGTCTCAGGATGGATGGGAGCACTGTAACTCTTAAACAATCAGAGAAGAAATTCCATGCTTTTGAACTGAGAATGGTGATACTGAAAAAATAGTTGACTCACACGGGGATGAAGGAGGATGCAGGCTCTACACTGAACTTGAGCTGCATGCCACAACATTTATCTGATGTTGCATACGTCTACATGCATACAAACATTTGCTGTGTGTCATGCAAATTCAAGGCATCACATTACACCCCAATTCTGAAGTCCCACTTGGGGCTTGTTTCAAGAGAAGAGATCTTTGAAATCCATGCTCCCTATCCACCCTATGCAACTCTCTACACTCCTGCCACAAGGCTGGGCAAACCATTGCTCCAGGTTTCACAGCCAGAACATGTCTGTTTTCTTTCCAAGGACTGGCCTGCTGCCATCCCAGGGCCTTGCTGGGTTCAGGGAGTGACCAGTGTTCAGCCAACCTCCTCAAAACATGATAAACAAAATGACCAGAATTTAGGACCTCTGTTTTTACTGGATGTGAATAAGAAGGTGTTGAGACAAGGTGGAGGAGGGGTGAGGTGTCCGGAGGTGACAGAGCCCACCAATGGGCACAGCCATGTATGAAGCTGTCCCTCCAGCCTGCGCTGGGCTAACAGGAAAGTGCTTGGGTCACCCCAGCAGGAAGACAGGGAACAGCAGCATCCTTTTGGACTCTGATCACCGTATCATCACACTGAGTCTTACAATTAATGTCAGAGTTAATGAATATAGTTCATTCATAATTGTTAAGGAGATAGATAAATATCCACCAGAAATGCAGCTGTTTTCATCATCCTCTTTTATTAATGTTACATAAATCAGCTGCTGATGTCTTATGGTAGTTACTGATCTGGGATTATCCATAAAATGCTTTAAACTTCTATTATTTAGCCTTTACCAGCCCTCTCTCCTTGCTGTTCAGCCACCCTTTACTTTGACAAACACTGTCTCCAAATGCCAGCCATTAACAACTCCTGTTTTCTGTAATATTAACAATCTCAGACAGCATAATTGGCACAGTGCTTAAGAGGGTTTTGTTTGTTCGCTTTATTGACATATAATAGAAATAGATGAATAAAATCTGGTCTTGACTGATCAGAAGCTTCTTGCACAAAACACAGCACAAAAAAGAGTGCAGTCTGGATTGCCTCCAAATTTAATTACAGTGCATGAGAATCAGTGAGGCAAATCTGGGATTTGATGGAGATTTAAATCACAGAGCTATGGGTTGGTCTTTCCAGAATTTGGAAGAGTCAGATGAGAAAGTCAGACACCCACACCTGTAGGAAATGGATGACAGTGGTTGTTCATGAAATCAGCTCTGTAAAAATGGTAGGAAACATTTTGCAAGCAGGGATGAAAGCAGTGAAGGGTAAAGAAGGACAACAAGTGGATGTAAAACAAAGATCCACCCCACTCTGTCCAGTGAAGATGTCAAAAGAAAACCAATGACCTTTTTTTGGAAATGATCTTTTCCCCTCTACCTACTTGGCAAATGAAAATCCATCCCCCTTACTTGCAAACAAAAATAAATTTTAATAAATCAATTGACTTAGAATTGATATGCTAGGTTTCAGCACAAAACATACATAGTTTTTTTAAAGATAACAGCAATATTCTACTTGTTCACCAACACTCCATATTTATGAACAGTTGGTATGTTGGCCAACTGAAATGCTTCCACAATGCTATTGCAAGCTAGGTTAAGAAAAAGACGTTCTCTTACTTTTCCTTGCCAAAGTGAGAAAAAATTACTCAGGACATTGAAGCTGTTGTGGAATACTTACCAGACAGTGCTGTGACCAAGAGATTTTCAGTGGAGACACAACAGCAAAAAAGTAATGCATGAGTGACTCAGAATCCTATAGTGTGTTTTGTAAATAAACGCACTACAAGTCTCTAGAATTTAGCTGAGCTGTAAAGAAGAGGCCCTGTAATCTCTGTTTGGTGTATTTTCATAAAACAGAAATACAGTGCTACAATGGTAAGGAGATGATTTCCTCACTGGATCGGGAACAGTGCAATCAATTTTTTAATCAGAAAATTGTTTCTAAAATCCCACTTCCCAGAGTTGTAAGTTATGGGGCAATTAGTTGTCACTAAAAAGCAGTTCAAGCCTTTGAGATTGGAGGAAAAAGGGTTTATTTTCCTTCATTCCCTGAAGCACAGAATGAGAAGATGACAAATAACATTGCTTATTTTAGTTTTCTTTCACTGGAGAAATACAATAATGAACTAATCCAATTGCTTGCTATTTTTGTACCTTTTAGATATAGGGACTTTTACATTTAGGATTAAGAATAGCACAGCCTTTGTAGGGAGATCCTGAGCTTTAATACAACCCTTTGCAACTAACAGAAAGCCTTTAACGTACACTGTATGCTTCATTTCTGCTTCTGTAAAAAAAAAAATCCATTACAAATAAATGAGTCCAATCAAAAGTACTGTGTGTCAGTCTAAATCTGGCCAGAGCAACTCCAATGGAAAAGAGAGGTAATCTAGAAGGAAAAAGCAAACAACATTTTTCTTTACCTGTGTTTACATGACAGATGGTGAGCAGAATCCTGGGTAATCTGTTAGTCCTTGTGAGTGAAATCAATTAAGTTTAGAAAAGCTATTTATTGCCAGAGAGATTAAAAAGTAATTAGCAATCATAAAGAAATCTGCAAGGGTATGGATTATAATAAAGCAGTGAGTTTAGCTTCTGGACAGGAGGGAATTTCTAAATACAGGGGAAGTTTCTATCCTATCTGCTGTTTATTCAGGAAATAGCAAAAGTCTTTTTGCTGTCAGGGTGATGATCGCTGGTAAGGCCTCCTGGATTTTTATTGTGATGCTGACACAATAACAGCTGCTCCAATGCCAGTTTATTAAAACCCAACTACAGGATTAAGTACTTAGCTAAGAACTTCTAGAAACAGATAGGAAAATGAAGTCTCGCTACTGTTGTATCTCATGTTTTTTTAGTGTTAATCAAAACTTTTCCTGCAGTTCTTTTCATTATTTTTTAATCAATTATTTATACAATTGCAATCATTCTCCCCCATTTTCACTGGTCATAATGTACTTCTAAGAATTACTTTATTTGACACTAGAAGTAGTACATCTGTTTCCCAGACAATTATTCAAAAGAAGTTATGCCTTCTTTTTATTTCCAGGGAAACTACAACTGATACAAAGAATACAATAACACTATTTGATAGAACAAATTCTCAGCTACTGCTTTTCTACTGAGTCACCTTCATTACTTATGCAAAAGTGCATAAGTAATGATTAACAACAGTCTGCATACCAAGCTGGTAAAAGTCTGCACCAATGGTGACCCACAGTTTCACATCTGCTGTGATGGCATCATTGTTAGGAAAATGTTGCCCACCCCATCCATCTTTTATTGGCCCACAGAGATTGAAGTTAGAAAGTGTCAAACCTTGGTGCAGTAGGAGAGTCCAGCCATGAATGGCAATGTGCTCTGTGGTCTTCATACTGATATGAGGCCTGGCATTATTGTGTTGAAAGAAAGGTTGTCTTCTTCTCTAGTCTAACTCTGGAAGATTGAGCTTTCAGTTTAGTTAGCATTGTGATGTAGTGATCAGAGTTGATGGTTTGTCTGGGTTTCAGGAAATCAAGAAGGATCACCCCTATCCTGTCCTATCCTGTCCTATCCTGTCCTATCCTGTCCTATCCTATCCTATCCTATCCTATCCTATCCTATCCTATCCTATCCTATCCTATCCTATCCTATCCTATCCTATCCTATCCTATCCTATCCTATCCTATCCTATCCTATCCTATCCTGTCCTATCCTGTCCTATCCTGTCCTATCCTGTCCTATCCTGTCCTATCCTGTCCTATCCTGTCCTATCCTGTCCTATCCTGTCCTGTCCTGTCCTGTCCTGTCCTGTCCTGTCCTGTCCTAGTCCTGTCCTGTCCTAGTCCTGTCCTGTCCTATCCTAGTCCTGTCCTGTCCTGTCCTGTCCTGTCCTGTCCGTCCCGTCCCGTCCCAAAAGGCAAGGCTTATCACTTTACTCACTGAAGTCTGCATCTTGAACTTTCTCTCCAGTGATGAATTCACAAAATCACTCCATGGACTGCTGATCTAACTCCAACTCATAGTGATGGTTTAAACTTCACTCATGGTGAAGGTTAGACCCCTACTACTGTACCACCAACATCCACCTCTGACATCATGGGCCAACATAATAAAACAGGAGACACTACTTTGAGAGAAGCAGAGAAGCCTTTGTACATTTCATCTATTTTAGCCACATAATATTTTAAGAAACTCCTGCAGCAAGCAAATCCTTTCATAGCTAAGAAGTCAATCATTTTTAAGTCTGTAAACTGTTAATGAAAGCCCCAACTCAAACATAAAGGAAACCTACTTGCAGAGAGTTCTCCTGATGAAGGAAGGCTGGATGAGAAAGAAACATGTTGCAGTACAAGGCAAAATGGAAGATCTGCAGAGCTCCTTTTGCAAAGCAACTTACCAGCTCACCACCAGGGATTTCTGACTGCTGGAAAGCATGCATGAAACCTCAGTGTAAAGATTATCATGGAACATTTCTATCAACTACACAGGCATAAACATAAAGGGGGACAACTAAGAGGGAGGAAAAGGCATCAGCAACAAATGCTAGAGTTTAAGGGACAAGTGAAGGTCTGTGGTTTGTTGAAAATGTCTATCATGCCATGAGAGGAGGTCTCAGTTTCTGTCCGGTGCCTCAGCACCTTCCGTGCTATACCACTGTTGTTATTCATGTCTCCAATAGACACGTGGGAAAACTGCAACTGAGTCCTCCTCTGTTTTGGGATGGTGTGGTGCCCTTTCAGAAGACTGTGACTGCAAGCAGTGATTGCTCCAGCATCAATAACTTTTTTTTTATAGCTGAGAGCTTCTTTAAGCTAGGTTTCCTTGTTGTCATGATGCAAGAAATACTTTTCTCCATGTAACCGACTCTCAGATGTCTGTGCTGAACAAAACTATCTCCTATTTTTTACCTTCATACTCCAGTGAACATTCTCAGAAGTGTGTTTCATAATGATATGGGTGAGGTTCATATATCCTCAGCACCTCTTATTTGAAATACACTCTTTAGTACCTAAGAGAACCATCCATACTTTGAAGCCCAATATGTAATATTTAGAGGACTGAACTGAAATAACTGTGACAAGCATTGACATTTTAATACTCTAGTACTCACTTTTTGGTGGAAAATTACATGTTCTTTGCCAGAATATGTAAAAAGCTATATTCTTACATGAATAATGTTTTGAATTCTTCAGTAAGGCTTAAGGGTCTTTTTTCTCCTCTCTATGAATTTTTAAAGATCTCAAAATTGTTTATTATTATTATTACTTATTTTTTATTTATTTTTATTGTAAATAGATTGCTTATTTTCCATCTATTAGGGGTTAGTTACTTAACAAAATGTTTAGCAAGCTGGTAATTTTCTGAAACTTCTGGTATGCTCATGAAACCAGCACAATTTTCCCCTACTGATTGTTATTTTTTTGAGATCCTGTCTTGATTAATAGCAATCAAAACCAAAACTACAAGCACTTTCCTCAAGCCATTCAATATGTCCACCTGTCCGTGTGAATGAGTTCGGCATTTGTATCTGATGATCTTTTGACTCTTCTGCCTTTCTCTTCTTTACAAATTCTGGAGTGATATAAGGTGATGGTGAGAGACAGAACAGGATAGAAGAACCCCAGATACAAAGTGTAAGGTTTTGGAAGCTTGCAGGCTTACTGATAGACTTCCAGAGAACACCTCAATTCTGAAAGCTCCTAGGTATTTCTGCACTCCATATTTGTCAGTGAAGGAGGCAAATGTTCAGTTTGCCTGAAAACCAAACTACTTCAGTCAAATATTTCAATCATGGATCTGAGGAGCCATTGTTTAGCATAAGTCTCAACACCAAAGATAGCAGTAACAGGAGATTCCATTGATTGCAGTTATCACAGCACACTGAGCCCCTCATCAAAAATACTTCTCAGAATGTAAAATGAGAAGCATTATTTTTCAAACTTTCTAAAATGGCTGAGGCCAATGCTGTAATCTTGAATGATGGAAGGTCTAATATTTTCCTTACTCTTCCCTGTATTTTTATTGTTAATTTTATCCCATCTTTGTGAGGTGCTTTCTGTTCTTACCTATTCTTCTTAGTGCATGAATAGTTTTATGACTTTGTAAAAACCTAAAGATGAACTAAATTTGAGATGAAAGGAAAAGAGATTAATAGTGAACAGGAAGAAGCTTTCTGCTTTTAAAAAAATGCGACTGTAATACTACACATTCACTGCCAGTTCTTCTCTGAGAAATATTTATGATCACAGATGTTTATAAGCCAACACATTCTTGTGAAAAAAGTTACGTGTTTAAGGGATATTTCTATACATATTGGGAACATAGTCATTACAGTTCATTTCCAAGTTTTACTTTTAGAACAGTGCCACAATATTTTAGTATAATTTATTAAAAACTTAATAGGCTGTTAGCTCTCAAGTTGTAAATGAAGCATGTAGGAGGAGAGAGATTACTACTGTACAGCTCCTGCAGCAGGGAATAATTACAGTCCTTCTAGAATAAGAAGGGGGTGGAAAAATACTGTGTAATAAGTTCCGTATACTTTTTCCTCCTAGTGACATACTGATTCAGCTTTAAAATTGCATATTTATAAGCTTCTGGTGAATGTGTGTTACCGACCATGATACTGGTCTGCAGAGAGAGTGAATGGTGGCAGCTGTGTAGGGCCACCCAGACCTGTTTGGCTTATCTGTGACACCTGATGGTCAGCGCTGAGAGTTGGCAACAGCATCACTTGTGCACTGCCAAGAGAACAGCTCTTGGGGGCACACTTTTTGATAGGACACTGAAAAATTCAGTATTCATTTAGTTTGCTAGCTCAGACTCTGTGATCCTGTTTTGTTTTAATACGGTACCTCCTATTCTTAGCTGAAAATGGGAAGCTTTGTTATCCACGCGCTGTATTTAAAGACTGTGTCTGTCACAAATAGACTGAATGTGACATTGGCCAGTGACATGAATGAAAAAGACCTGAAGAAATGAGTCAGTGTGTCAGAAGGACATGCTAGCTTGGTGGCAGGCTTGGGAGGGGTAACCAGACTTCCCCTGGCTCCTCTGTGAATGTTTTATTCGCACTGGGTCAGTGCTGTTTGTGCAGCTCATCCAGACCCTTTGAAGCTGATGGAGGTTCATCAGGCTTCTGTTCTTGTGAGTGAGGAGTGCTTCGTGGACAAAAGCATTTGCCTGTTGAATTCACATTCACAACGTTGTTCATTCTACCTTGTACCTTACCCTCATTTCATAAAGACAAATTTTACTTTGTATATAAAAATGTTCAATCTTGGTTCCCTATACACTGAAAATTGCCATTTACTTTGGTCCAGAACTTCCTTCTTTTTGTCTTTAGTTACAAGAATGAATAATGTCTTGTGCTTTTATAAATCCCAAGATGATTTTGAAAATCTCTTATAACCATAGTTATAACATCAAAATGAATTTTATTCCAATGAGGAGGAAATTCCAAGCCTTTTCATTTGTTCTGTATAATTACTTCTGAATTCTAGTGCCTCAAAGGAGCCATGCTCACTGGTTTTGACCAGAGATGAGACATAACCTTTCCTTAAATTAGAGATCTCTGAAGAGGCTGAATCTTAGTCTTCTTCGGGAAAAGTATTTTAACCTCTGTTAAAGAAAAACTACTAAACCTCAGGTATGTAAAACAAAGAGAGAAATGATTTGCATGAAATATGACTTTCATATGTGATTGATGTGAACCCCAAGTTAATGTTTCCGTGGTGGTTGAGATTTCCTACTAAATTACTCTAAGCAACTGTAGAAGAAAAAGCCTTCACAGAACAAAATTATCAAAAAAATTATTGGAGTTTATGGACATTCTGCTGAACTATTCACCTCTGTGTGGAGCATAGGAATGCTTTTAACTTTGGACTGTTAACAAAATCAGTACAGTCCAGCAGGAAAAGCAATCAGTGCTCCTTTTCTCTTTTGATCTGGGCTGGAGTTTCATGTCTACCAAGAAGAAACTTGTTCTTCCTCTGCAGTTTCTCCATTTCTAACACTGACCCTGCATCAAGTCTATCAGAAGAGAAAATAAAGCTGTTATCCAGCTCTGGTGATATGCCAGCTACTACCCAGTACAGTGCTAAGGTATGGTAACTGCATAAAACCTGGAAAAATAACTTCCAAAGAGCTTGTGGAGATGATATGCTTGATTCCACAGATTACTAAAAGGCATTGCATATTGCAAAGCTGAACTGTACATGTGCAATCTTTCTACAATACCTCCTAGCTGGACACTTCATGTAGATGGAGAAAATTATTTTACAGTCCAGTTGCTATGGACTGGAGCAGAGATTCTGTCTTATCCTCAATAACTACAAAGGCTGCTGACATGATACTAAGTCTATAATCTGGCAATTGTTTTTCTTGGAGTGCACATTATAAACTGAGTACCCACAAGCTTGCAGACACGACATAACTACGTGCAGATGCTTTTGGGGTGTGACAATTATGCAGCCATTCATGTTGTTATTGTTATGAGGCAGCTCAAATACTGGGCAGAAGAGAAGTGAATGGAAAGCCACAAAATCAGTGCAGTGGTTAGTGCTACTCCGCTGAAGAATCTCATTGAATTTCCTTTGATTTCAGTGTAAGTAATGTTTTACCAGCAGCAACTTCTCCTTTAATGGGAGGAAAGTTTGCAAAGCCCCTGGCGCGAAGTGAAAAGTAAGTAGGCCAATAGATCTAGCTCATCTTTGTGACTTTCAGGCAGGTCTGAAGCTGTGTGCACCACCTTGCAGCCCCCTTCCTGGATTCCTGCCACACTTGAAATTCCCATTAACTGTTGGAAAGCGCAAAATATAAGATAGACGGTTTTGGCCACCACAGTACAGAATGACAAAAACTATTAGTGTTTAAAGGTGAGCTATGAAGACGGGGAAGGTTCTGTAGGGCAAGGGGTATGAGGAGCAGCTGAGGTCCCTGGGTTTGTTCAGCACAGAGTGGAGGAGCTGAGTGGAGGCCTGATGGAGGCTGCAGCTCTCACAGGGAGTGGAGGGGCAGTGCTGAGATCTGCTGTCTGTGACAGCCACAGGGCCCGAGGGAGCGGCATGGAGCTGTGTCAGGGGAGGGGCAGCTGGGGGTTAGGGACAGCTCTGCACCAGAGGGCAGTGGGTTGGTGAGTAATGTGAAGCTCAAGGGCAGCCTTGGCTGTACTGACCATGAAATGGTGGAGTTCAAAATCATCAGGGTGTCAAAGAGGATGTGCAGCAAGCTTGCTACTCTGGATTTCAGGAGAGCAGGCTTTGAACTCCTCAGGGAACTCTTCAAGGACCATCTCCTCTAAGCCCAGAAGTAGTGCATTCTGAGAAAAAGGAAGAGGCAGGCAAGAATGACAGGAGGCCTCTGTGGATCAACAAGAAGCTCCTGGACTTTCCTAAGCTCAAAAAGAAAGTCTTTATGGAGTGGAAGCAGGAACAGGAGGACTACAAAGAAGTTGCTTGAGCAGCCAGGGATCGGGCTAGAAAAGCTAAAACCCAGACAGAATTCAATCTAGCCAGGGACATAAAGGGGAACAAAAAGAAATTCTACAACAATATCAATGATAAAGAGAAGGTCAGGGAAGATGTGGGCTCTCTCCAAAAGGAAACTGGAGACCTTGTCACAGGAGATATGGAGAAAGCTGAGGTGCTCAATGACTTCTTTGCCTCAGTCTTCATCAGCAGAGGCTCTAGCCACACTGCCCAAGTTGCAGAAAGCAACGGTAAGAACTTGGAGAAGGAAGATCTGCCTGCTATAAGTAAAGATCAGGTTTGAGACCATCTAAAGAACTTGAAGGTGCACAAATCCATGGGACCTGATGAGATCCATTCACGGGTTCTGAGGGAATTACCAGAAAAAGTTGCCAAGATGCTATCCATCGTATTTGAAAGGTCATGGCAGTCTGGTGAAGTTCCCAGTGATTGGAGAAGGGGAAACAGAACCTCCATTTTCAAGAAGAGGAAAAAAGGAAGATCCAGGGAACTACAGGCCAATCAGTCTCACCTCTGTGCCTGGCAAGATCATGGAGAAGATCCTCCTGAGGGCCCTACTAAGGCACATGGAGAATAAAGACAAGGTGATTGGTGATAACCAAGATGGCTTCACCAAGAGCAAGTCATACCTGACAAGCTTAATGGCCTTTTATCATGGAGTTACAGCCTCAGTGGAGAAAGGAAGAGCAACTGACATCATCTACCTGAACTTGTGCAAAGCCTTTGACACTGTCCTGCATGGCACTCCGGTTGTCAAATTGGAGAAAAATGGCTTGGATGGATGTACCAATTGCTAGATGAGGAATTGGCTGGGTAGTCGTACTCAGAGAGCTGAGCTCATTGTCTAAGTGGAGACTGGCGGCAAGTGGTGTTCCTCAAGGATTGGTGTTGGGACCAGCGTTATTTAACATCTTTGTAGGTGATATGGACAGTCGGGTCGAGTGCACCCTCAGCAAGTTTGCAGATGACACCAAGCTCAGCGGTGCACTTAACAACCTAGAGGCAACGGATGTCATCCAGACCGCTCCTGCGTCGCTTAGCCTTTCCAAACTGCCTCCCTAAACCCCGGACCTCCCCTCTCCGCGCCCCAACGCGGCCGTGCCGAAGCCCTGCCCCCCACCTCCCTCGCCGCAGCCCCTCGCTGACACAAACCACGACCGCCGCCGCAGCCGGGCCCCTCCCGCCCAGCCGCCCCCCGCTCTTCCCGCCGCCCCCCGCTTTGTGCGCGGCCCGCGGGAGCTCCGCCTGCGGCGGCGGCGGGGCCGGGCGGCGGCAGAGCGCGGCGCTGTGTGCCCGCCGCTCCGCTCCGTGCCCGCGGCGGAGGCCAGCAGCTCCGGGCTGGAGCAGCAGGGGAAAGGGGCTCCGTTCCCTCGTCTCTCCCTTTCTCCGGATGAAACGCTGTCTGAAGGGCGTCCCGGTTTTAGATGCCTTTCTGCATCCCTCCGGCGGACGTGAATAAGCGGTTTCAGAGGTAGGCGCGCACCGGGAATCGCCGGCGGTGGTTTCCACTCTGGGCGGGAGAGGGGAGGGGAGGTGACATTCGGTTCGATCGGTGCGGGAGAAGCCGAGCATCGCTGTTGGGAGGCAGGGTATGTTAAAGGCAGGAGCTGCAGGGCTCTTGCCGAGCCCGGTGAGTGCGTGTGCCGGGATGCGTATCGGCGACACGCAGCCAAAGGCGCGGGCTGCTGCACGGCGTGAGGAGCGGAGCCTGTGCCGAGCGTGCCGCGTTTAAAGAAGGCTGCATGAAGGACAGCATCCTTACACAGCTCGGGAACGCGGCTGTAGGAAGGGCTGTGTGCGGTGCTGTGCTAGACTGCACCTTGCAGCCGGCGCTTTCCAAGCGAGAGCCTTCTGTTTCATTCAGTAGTAGGAGGGGCCCACGGACTGCTTCGAGGTAATGTGTTAAAGCTTGCATGGAGTGAAAGGGTCGTCAAAGATTGACTTCTACAGGAAAAAATGGGAAGGGGATTGAACTGTGCTGTGAATAAATGGCCGTGCTGGTGAAGCTCCACTACGAGACAGATGATCTAACAGAAAATCCCCCGTTTGTAACTACAGAAAGCTTCCGGCTCGGCGGCGGGAGTTCTTTCTGCAGAAAAAGCCACTAATCAGAGCAAATAGGATCAGTCTCTCTTTATCCTATTGGTAATTTAATGTTTAAAGATGCTCCTTCTGCTGCTTCAGGTGCTAAATCAGTGATAGAAACGTGCTGCTGCTGAGTGATTCTGTCATGTCACAGCCAGCTTCTTTGGGGAGAGGACATAGGGAAGAGTGAACTTGAGGAATGCAGTTCAAAAAGCAGAGCAAAAAAAATAAATAAATGATGCTGTAATGTTTTCCTAGTGTTTTACAGCAGTATTTCTGGAAAACAGATTTAGTTATTCAAAGCTATATGAAGTCCTGACCCTTACATTTGTAAAGTGATAGAAGCAGATCAGCTGCAGGAACAGTATGGTAACAGCGATACCACCTGGATCCAAAAACAATATGAAACTTTACTTACACGCTATGTCAACCAGAACTAAATCTGCACATGCAAGCTACTAGGTGTTCCCTACTTTCCCAGTGTGACTTGTTCTTATCTACTTCGTGGTTTACTGTAGGTAACGAAGTAACCTCTGCAGATGTGGTGAAGTAATCACAACTTTATACTACCTGTTCTGATTGTGGTTATTCAAACTAACGAGCTGTGTGACCACCAACTATTTGTTTTAAAGATATTCTTTATTTCTGAATAATTCAAAACATCAAAACAGTAGAAATACTTTTAGTCCTATTAAGATTGGGATTTCCTCTACCCTTGTAAACTGATGTTCACATAATGAATGCCAGATATGGAACAGATTGAACATTAGTCTTTCACTGGAGAGATGAAAGAGAAGAGAAGGCAGCTGTAAGTGTTACAACGGGAGAGATGCCATTATATAGATGTATGTAGGATCTGCAGGTAGAATAGCATACTGCAGAAAAAAAGCTTATTAGTGACAAAGCCTTTTCCTTCTGCTAATAAGACTGACATGCCAATATTATGCTAAAATAGCTGCAATAATGTGCATATATTAAAGACATTGTATGTACTGACACAGCATGCCTCAAGAAGTTTGAAAACACTGGGCAATCTTTCCTCTGCTGGCAACAGGAGGCAATATTGCTAAGTGCTTGTGCTGTAGCGTCTGCTCTGGTGCTGCCTTCCTTCAGAGGTTGTGCCAGGGCTGAATTTTGCCTTAGCAGATAAGCTGAATCAGCAGGCAACACATGGCTTTGCAGCCTGCAGCTGCCCATGGCAGGAGTTGAGCTAAGCCAGGTCCCTTGGTGGCATGCAATAGGCCTCAGCTACATCAACAAAACCTAACAAACTTATTCTCCAAAGCATCTCATTGCAGGCAAACAAGTTCTTCTGTGAGGATTAACCTAGACTAGGATTTTTCACCATGCTATAAAATGAACTTGTAATTTGTCAGATAAATAGAGGCAACCAATATATACATAAATTCTATTGTAGATACTTGCAAATAATTTATTCTGGTCAGATTCATGTAAAAAGCCTTAATTATTTCATTATGACATACTTTTTCTTCTGAAATAATATATTAACTGTACCTCTGGCCAAATTTACAAAACAATTAAATGAATTAATAAACATGAAATGTATTAATATTGTAGTTTTTGCTGTTAAAGATTATTCTGTGGTAGAGAAGACAACTCTAGACAGACAACTCTAGAAGACCACTCAAGACAACATGGTGCTGGCAACATCTCTCCATTGGGTTATAGGGTGGGAATTTGGCTGTAATACTTAACAGTTAGTTTACTAGGTACAAACTGAAGTGAACCAAAAACTATTTTGTCATTACCTGAATCGCATTGCAGGAAGTCATGAAACAACATAGTTCCCATGGTCTGACTGCAGATAATTCAACTGGAGGGACATGCTGGCCACAGTAAATAGACAAAATAAATTTTTAAAATAGCAGTTATGTTTTAAACTTAAAATTCACCCCCAAAAAGTTTAATGGCTGAATCTCTTGACTGAAAACCAAGGTATTCCACAACAGTAATAGGTTAGGAGTGAGACCAGATTGCAAATTTGAACCTGCTCTGTACCCTGTTGTAAATACACCTGTTCTTGTGCCAGTGCTGAAACAACCTCACAGTGAGATTTTCCTGTGTTTAAACGGAGGTCCCTCTACTTAGTTTGTCTGTTGCCTCTTGTTCTTTCACTGGGCATGACTGAGAAGAGTCTGGTTCCATCTTTACTCTCTCTTTGTGACGAGGTTTATGATCCACTTGTCCTCACAGGCCTCACAGGTCTTTCTCCACAAAGCTGTTCCCCAGTTAGCTTGTCTTCCACCCTATCCTGGTGCTGAAGGAGAGGGAAAGAAAAGGGAATCAGAAAAAGTGGAAAGTACAGAGAGGAATGAAGGAAACTGGACCCAGTATGCTGCCTGCAGCAGGCTGGATTCCTTCAGCCTTGTTTCAGTGCTGTTGGAAGATGACACAGACAAATCTACAGGTGTTCTTATTCATGATAATACTGACAGGATTTAGTTTATCCTGAAACAATAAGCAATGACATTGGTACTTGGCACTGGTGAGGCCACACATTGAGTACTGTGTTCAGTTTTGGGCCCTTCACTGCAAGAAGGACATTGAGGCCCTCCGTGTGGATGTGGCACTGAGGGATGTGGTCAGTGGGCATAGTGAGGATGTCTTGGCAGTTGAACTAAGTGATCTTAGAGGTCTTATCCAGCCTTCATGATCATTTGATTCTGTGAATTAGAAAGGATGTGTGAGGTTTATTCTGG
Organism: Cyrtonyx montezumae; assembly: GCF_038088225.1. Classification (NCBI taxonomy): domain Eukaryota; kingdom Metazoa; phylum Chordata; class Aves; order Galliformes; family Odontophoridae; genus Cyrtonyx; species Cyrtonyx montezumae. The sequence goes on along the minus strand of NW_027072089.1, from coordinate 102,077,362 downwards.
AGTGGTTATATACACTTCTATGGCACTCAGAACAATACTTTTCATCAGTATTTACATCATCATAATCACAGAATCAGAATCACAGAATTGTAGGGGTTGGAAAGGACCTCTAGAGATCATCTACTCCAACCATGATGATAGCAGATTTGTTATGCTTTTAATTAAGCTTGGCTGAGCAGCTCATGTCACCTTATTAAGCTCTGTCTACTAAGGGAGGCTCTACCAGGAGGTGCTATCAAGTAAAGCACAGTGTTTCAAAGGAGCAAGAAGAATTTTGTGAAAAACCCCAAGGATAGTGTTTGTTGTTGAAGACATGGGGAAATTGGTGAAAGTAATGGTTATCTAAAGGATCACTGGAATTCAGATTGTGATCTAAATGTAGCCCTCTACACAGGGTGAAGCAGGACTGTGTTTATGAGTAATTTATTATGGTCCAAAGAGTGGAACTAATACAGTAAGATTGATTGTGGGATTTAATAATACATGCACACACACACATTTTTGCATATAATTCCCTCAAGATTTAAAATGCACAGCTATTTTGGGAGTTCTTTGTATCTGGGAAGTAGTTGCAACTTTGTCTCTGTCATCACTGGCCCAGCTCAACACCACTGCAAACAGATTAATCAGAATTGGTAGAGGGGGACTTGTGTGCCCTTTGTATACCTTGCCTGTTCACTTTCTACCTTCTGAAAGAAATGTTTTTTTAGGACGTTCTGCAATTATTTCAAATTGGAGATGTGTAGGTAGAATACATGTGCTCATAAGCACACACAGGAAAACTGAAAACTGCTTTTCACATGTTAAGACTTTTGAGAAATAGATCTCACATCTGCAAGTGGAGCCGAGAGCAATGCAGTCACTTTTTTTTTTTTCCTTTGGCACCTGTGTAGACTAACAGAGTAACTGTAACAGGGGAGGAGCTAACCAAGATGAACATTTTCTCTAACAGTTCTTTTTGCTTAAGTTTCTGAGCAAATGGCTAAAGGCATATCACATAACAAGATGCTTGAAGACACTCTTGGCACCTTGTTAGTCATCCTGGGCATTACTTCATGTAATGCATATCATTACAGGGGACAAACTGTACAATATTAACACAGTATTATATACAAAGAATACACCCAAGTTTCAAATCCAAATAATATTATAGCATTATTTTTATAATGGCAGACTAAAATCTATTCATTTTTCTTTTTCCATCAGCATTTGAGCAGAGTCTATGCTTTCAGTTAATTGATTTTCCTGATCAACCAAGAAATAAACATTCAAGATGTCTTTTCACCAACTCTTTATCCTGTCAGCTGCTGTTGGCTCATTCTTCTTCCTTCTGCAGTGTGCAGGCTATCTCATATCTCTCCCTACAATCACACAGTTGACATTTGCACGAGGTCTTTGTGCTGTAGGAATTTGCCATATGACAATCCATTTTTTTTACTTCAGTCAGTTCTTTAGTAGCACTATGCAGCAATATGACCTCAGAGCTCTCTCTACCTGCATCCAGGCATGTACCAACATGTACATATTTTGCATTTCTTATTCTACTGCCTCTTCCATATCAGCCAAATGATCTGGCCCATAGTTCAAGCATATGTGATGCCTTAATAGATGCCACTGATGGCAGCTGCTGTGCTCAATCGGAAAAGCTGTTCCTTGGTTTTCAAAGCTCATTTTGCTTGGATGCTCAAATTTAAATACATGCAGTGCAGCTGCAGATACATTTAAGGACTTTCCCTGTGATTCCCTAAGTATTTCTATAAAAGAAATTCCCCACTGCTGAAAAAATTTGAGCAGCGTTCCAAGTCAATTTTTTGAAGGAGTGTTTGCTTTTTGTAACCTTAATTACTGAAAACAGATCTATATCTTGGCAACTCTGTCACTCTCTTCTTTCTCAAATTAGTAGCATTCCTACTCTTGAGGTAGTATTTAAATTTAACTTTTTCTTTCCACGAGAATCAGCCTTTAACACATAAATTCAGAAGGAAATTGACAATTCCGCATCTTAAGTGTTTGAAATTAATATGGTAAAAGCATTTTCTCAAACATACGATATTCACACATGGGACAGGACTTCCTGAAAAAGAAATCCAATGGAAGAATCTCTTTCTTTTTCTTCATATGACATATTGAAACACTGGTCTGTAAGCCATTGTGCAGAAAGCTCTTGAGAGCAATAAAAGACATGTGGCACAGTGCCAAATGGATTGAAGTTGAGTGCGCTGTTGAATGAGATATATAAACCTCTTGGATTAACATGCCCACTTTTGTAAATTTACAGGTTGCATCAGTTGGCTAATTAAAAGTAAGATAAGAAGCTGGAAGAGCTGCTGTTACCAGAAAGGTCAGAACCAATGGACTGTATGGATATAGATATGTTTGAAGGCATCTGCACTTCCCATTACAAGGTAAAGCACAGAGTTTTTTCCATTAGTTTGTTTCTCTTCAGTGCAGTGCAGCTATCTCTGTGCTGGCGCTGCCCAAGGTGGCAACTGAGGTGCTGTTGGAAACTTGTTCTGTCTAGAGGCTCACTGCTAATAACTATTGTAGCAGAAAATGCTGTCACAGCTTGAACAGTGACTGAGCACCTGGTGGGAAGGCAGAGCCAACCCAGGGGAACTCAGGTGCAAGAAATTTACCTGAGTGACTGGAATCACTGGATCCTGGTTCCACCCATTCCCAGACCTTAAGCTTAAGATTTAAGCTTTGGCAGGGGAGGTGAGAGTATCTTGGTCCCTGTGTATCTGAGGCCTTCTGGAGGTATGCAGTTTCTTTCCCTTATTTGTTTGTCCTTGGCTGTTGCATTTGGGCAAATCCTTACTTACTGTAGGCTAGGGCCCTGCTGCTTTGTTGTCATTGCTGTGCTTTTTACTGTGTTACAACTGTGGTCTATAATAAATATATAACTGGGCAATATTTAGACCAGAGAAGATATAAGTTTTCAAGGCTTGGTGAAAAAAATGTGAATTCTCAGGGCCTTTACAATTCAAGTTTCTGTGTAAAGTGTCTCCTAAGGTAACTCCACAGGTTGTCTGGCTTTATAGTAAATCTTTCACTTCACTTTTTTTTTTCTTGTGGTTTATCATATCAGTGCTTGTTAACTGCCCAGTGATGTAGACTGAAGTAGACTTGAAACTTGTATCTCTTAGTGCTAAATCTTAATCTGAAATTCTGTCTAAGCCCAGAGTTGATAGAGACACAAATTATGCCATTTTCTTCATATAATCATAGTGTTCTTTCACTTCTAGGGTTATTGTATGACATGTTTGCTGTAACTGATATAGCTTTTCTGTATCTTCAAATGAAAGTATTGGTGATGTATTCTTTTAAGTTGATAGCTGTGGGGAGCTCCATGAATCATGTTAACTTTTTGCCTGGTGCCTGGATATGCTATCACTTATTCTGGATTCTGGCTGCTTCTTCTACTGAGTTATTTTCAGGAAAAGTTCAGAAGAGATTTAAAGTTGTTTTTTTTTTTAACTGGTAGAAACTCCTCAGAAAGACATGGGACTAGATAATCTATTAAAACAAAATCTCCTGATTTTGAGGAAAGTGTAGTCTTGTGTAGCTGTAGAATGGTTATTATGGGGCTTCAGGTTTTATCTGTTCTGGTCAACATAAGATTGGTGCAGTGAAAATGTAAAACTGTAGCTCTAGCTCTATGTACGTAAGAGCTCAAATCAGGCAGCTGTGTGTTTTGCACAAAAAAGGGCAGTTACAACTGTTTCTTAGCTGCTGTCTCCTTTCCAGGGAGGATTTCCAGCCTAAGTCTGCGTGGTACTCCATTCTCACCAGCCTGTATTCAATGATAAAGGAACAGTTTCTGCTGGTGGAGTGCAATACCTTTGCTTCTCCTTTGTATGGAAACACTGGCTGCCAGTTTCCTGTGTTACCTGCCATTCATTACAAACATGAAATACAGTCCTCTTCACTTTCTTGTGGAAGAACTTAATTTATGGAGTTCCTCTTCTTAAGACGGAGAAGGAAAAAATTGTCATAACATCCTATGAAGTAGGAAATGATCCCTTATACACTGAAATAACAGGAACGGAATGTGTGAAGTATTTAGAAAATGTGGAGATAAGCATCAGCAAATAAAGCTTGCAAGGAAAAAACACATTCAAGCTCCTGAGTGCTTGGGACATTCTGGTAAGTTTCCATAACTGTTGTTATTGAGGAATGTTATGTAGAAAGACCATAAAAACCTGCATGTACTGCTCTAGACAATAGGTAATTCTGTTTAATGTTCTCCCCCACATACTTGTGACACCTTCTGTCAACATGTATTAGGTGGAATCTCTGTTGCTACCAACTATTGTTTGATTCAACGAGTGTGCATCCTGATGTGGCCTGTGCTTTCTTGTTCTGTATATCTTCACACTTGCATTTAGTGAAATCCCCAGCTTTAGCCCAAGTCCCTAATGTAATGAGAACTGGGGGAGGGAGAAAAACAGCTTTGATTTCACATACGCAGTGTGATGGCACTGTTTTGTGTTCCCATCTTGCCCACTTTAATCATGCACTTTTCTGAATAGGACCTCTTGGGTTTTGTGGTTTCTGGCACAGGAAGGAGCCTGGTTTTGGGCAGGGCCTCTGGCTGTTGTATGACAAGTAATCCTTCCAAGTAGGATTTGCATTCCTGCGACAACCATTCTGGGAAAAGAGAATGAATGCAGGGAGGGGAATTCAGCTTACATAGACATAGCTCAAGTTCAGCCATTCAGAACACAAGTCAGTGACAGACAGAGCTGCACATAAATTGACTCCTTTCTGAAAAGAGCTGGTACTAGCTGCTCAGAAAAATGTGCAGGGTCAGAATGTCTTACAGAGTCTTAGTTAACTGGATTTATTGGCACTTATTTGCAGCAAAAAATGTAGTTACAGCCCCAGAGTTGCTTTGTTAGTTTTCATTTGCCAAAGGCTGTCATCCCTGCAGTAGTTGTGTGGATCATGAGCTTGCACTCCAGCCACTTCTGTGTATGCTCTACATCTTCATTTAAAACTTCATTGCTCTTTCACTGCTGTTTGCTTTCCACTTTTAAGCAACCAAGATAGTCCACTACAGTAACTCTGCTTTTTGGATCGTATTTTGTTGTGTAGAATAAATAGCTAGAGGTAATAGCATCTGAAATTGAAGTTAGACCTTGAGTTCTCAAACTTTCATATTGCCATTTATTTGTGGATATCACTCATAATAGTCTTTAGGTGGTTGTGTTTTTGGTGGTAGGTATTTTTTGGATGATAAATACTGAAACATAAGGTATATCTGAGGAAGTACGGGAATGGATTTCCTTCTGGTTTATACTCAGCTATTTCAATGATAACAGATGTTATGCAGGTTTCAGGTAATCTGTTTTAGCAGTCTAATCATTAATTTAAAACCTCTTTGGAAGAGCACATGGAAATTTACAGGAAATTAGATTGGAGTTCAGACTGGAAAAAATATTCCTTGAGCTTATGAAGTGTTTTATAGCTTTTGTTATGGCTTTCCCCCATCTTTCTCCTTCTTGTTCTTCAGTTTTACTGTTAGTACTGAGGAACCCCAGGCACTCACATACCATCAGTTGTACCAGGTACCATGCCAGGCTTGGCATAATTTGAAAATTCTCCTTTCTGCCAAGAGCATCTGATCTAAGTGGTGAGAAATACTGGAAGAGTACAGGCAGACACAGGAGTATAAGAGACAGAGAGATACTTTGCATGGTGAGCAGTGGCTGCAAGGCAGCTGTTTATGTACATGAATCCAGTGACTTGAAGTGATTGTATTTTAAGGTGGTGGAGAATCAGAGCATTTTGTCCCTCCAGCTAGAGAGGGATCCTAAAATTGTCAATAATGTTACTGTAGTATTTGCCATGTGTTGTTTTGATTAGAATAAGAGCAATTAGGTATACACTGACTTGAAAATGGAAGCAGTTCCTTGGCAGTGGGTGGAAGCTTTGCCTTTTGGAAGTGTGGGTGACATACACCCACAAGTCTGCTTGTCCTGCAGTGTAATTTGTCCTGACGTTTGCTGGCACAGTAAGTTCTCACTAACTGCGGTGATACTTGCCCTGTGTGACATAATTCAAAACAGTTTTTAGTAATACTTCCACATGAATTGAAAGCTGTCACACTGTCTTCTCTAGCTTTTAACCCTTGTGATCCCTTGTCCCCAGTGGTGTGTTCTGCTTTGCAGTGTCTCCCTGTGCTTCCTAAAGTCAAAAGATGATATAGCAACTATTAATCCAAGTGTAATTTTCCATTGCTACACAGGAGCATGCTGGAAGTCACAGATACTTCATCAGCTAAATCCTGAGGGATTGTGCTTCAGAAGTTAACTCTAGCAAAGCAGGCATTTTGATACAGTAGTAACAGCAGAGCCATCTAGCAATACAGAGTTTTTGTGTTTGCAGCCATTAATTACCCTTGACATTGGATGCTAGTCATGAGACATAAAAACCCATCAAAAGGAAAATGGTGTGGTGTGAGATCAGAGCCTTCACAATCAAAGTGAATGCTGTTTTCCTGTTTTAATGTGGGTCGCTGGGGATTGTTAACAACTTTAGCTTTTCTTCAAGGAGAGTGTGCTTTCATCAGTAAGGAGGTGTGCTTAAACACTTGTTGCTGCTTAGTCATCTACCCAAGTAGCATGAGACACTCTACAGTGATTTATTTTTATCTAGTTCTTGGTATCTTCAGGCTTTTTTGATAACATTCTGTTCATGCTTATACCATCAACTATATGTAATTCGTTCCAGTGGATGATTTGCCCCTCTTTGTTACCATTCTTAATAGTAAGCAATGATGTCTGCATTTGGATGGTAGTGTGCTGCTACTTAGGCACGGGTGGAAGTCTTTTGGGTGTGATTAAACTCATTAAGTGTGGTGGGAGACTTACTGGGTAAGCAGAAGTAGTTTGACAGTATGACTCCTTGACAGCTGGTATAAAAATCAACTGGTGTGCTGAGTAAAACCAGACAGAAATGCAGTGTGAAATTGCAGCAGAAAATACAAGACATGGCTTGAACCAGAAATTGAGCACCTGGTATGAAGGCATGGCCAACCCAGGGGAGATCAGGTGCAAGCAATGCACCTAAGTGACTGGAAGTGTTGGAGCCAGAATCTACTCCTTCCCAGGCATCATTTAAGTGTTGGTGGTGGAGGTGAGGGTATCTTGCTGGAGATCGCTGTATATCTGAGACCTTCTGGAGGTAAGCAGCTTCTTTCCTTTGTGTGCCCCAGCTGTTGCGTTTGAACAAATCCTTACTTACTGTAGCCTGGGACCTTGCTGCTCTGTTGTCACTGCTGCACTTTTCCATTGTGTTAGAGAAGGGAAATTTGCTGTAATGTTAACTTAAGAAGATCAGTAACAACTAGGAAAAAGAAAGAAGTAGATACTTGAGTATACAGGATGCATGGTGCTGCCTCTATTTTCTTGCCAAATACAGAAACAAAAGCTGGGGATGTCAGCTACTTCTAAATGTCTGTTTGTTTATTCTCAAGCTCCTCGCAGTCCATAATGAATCACAGCTTTGAGGACAACCTCATATAAACTGTGTGAGGTAGGGAAATGCCCTTTTCCCGTTCCCTCACATAGACAGTCACCAAATTCACCCCAGGATCATGCAAAGCAGAGAACTAAATTCCACTTCTAAATCCAAGCTTCAGGCTTGTCTGTTTACTCTGTGTTCTCAGTCCAGTGGACTGAGCTTTCTACAGAAGGAATGGGCCATACCACCCCTACCCTCAAACAGACCAAGGGTCAGTCTGTTGAATTGTAACTGTATGTTTCTAGGTCAGATTTAAAGCATTAAGAGGTCGTGCTCTGCTTCAATTATTTTCTGTTCAGAAAGAGAACTGAAAATAGCGTATGTAGTACAGAAAACTTGAGAAATTCAGGGAGACTCAGCTTTAGACAGAGTTCAGCCTCTTGCAAGAAATAGGCCAAAATGAACTTTTAAATTCCAATGCTGTGTAAAGGTGTGGTTACAGTGATGCTGAGATAGCATCGCTGCTGTGCTAAAGAGGTCCCTGTAAATAAAGATCCTCTTACTGGAATGAAGTCAGCACAGAAAGTGTTACAAGTGTTTACAGTGTGACCTGTGTGTTTATTTCTGTATCTGAGCAGTTGGGTTACTTACAGTGCATTTTTAAAAGTTCTCTTTGTGATGTGACCTTTTCTTTTGTTGCTGTTTCTGTAATTTTATTCATCCTTTTGTGTATGGGTGAGTGATTGTTATGTGTGAATTTCCTGAAAAACAGCTTTTTGTAAAAGCAAACACATTTTTTTTGAACAAGTGTTTTCCTCATGCATTTAGTATAGGAGCAGCAATGCTTAAAAAGTCACAAGATTGCTCATGGCTAGGATAGCAGAAGCCCATTACTCACATTTTCTCAAGTGAAAGCATATTCTGCACTTAGTCTGGAGAAGCTTGGAGCTCCAGAGAACCAGATGAGTGCTGAATCCAAGTATTTAAAGAGTGAGGAGAATTTATCTTCTTAATGTTCTTTAAAAGCACGTGTTTATGCATTTCAGCGTGAGATCTTGATTTAAACTGATGGTATCTAAGTGTGCATTAAAAGGCATGGGAAAATGGTATGCTATGTTGGAAAAGGGAATGGTGGTTCCTTTTTAATGGAGTACAGTGAGGCAAAGATGGTCTGTGTGTGGTCTCATCATCAAGATTTGAGTTATGAATTGATGTTTCTTTGTGGCTGAAGCTGAATCTCTGAAGTTATCAGTCTTTCATTTGGTTAAATGGAATCCTAGCACTAGCTTCATCTTTCCTTTGTAAAGGGATGAGGTGAAGAAGTGCAACCTGAAGATCCAGGTTGCTAAAAATGCAAAGCTCTTTGCTTTAGTATGAACAATACAGTCTGCTGGAAACTTTGTCCAGGCATCCAGGTGAACTGTCAAATATTCTTCTATTGAGGTTTTTTATATCATTACCTTAATTCACGCTTTCTTGGGTAACTAATCAAACAAGATGTTAACTGGTGCCTTTCAGAAAAGTGATAGGCTCTTTGGGCCACAACTTTTTCTGAATTTTCTGAAGAGTTGCACTGAGGGCTTTTGCTGCAAAGCTTAGTCAAATGTACGTGGTATATATTATCTGTCAACTTCAGGTTGTACGTGGTATATATTATCTGTCAACTTCAGGTTGTTCAGCAACTTTCTTTTATGCTGCATGGAGGTTTTGGGGAGTATTTTTGTTTGCTTGTTTACTCTTTCATCTCAGTCTACGTAAGATTTTTCATAGCTAAGATTGACTTTAGATAGTCACCCTGTACCATTCTTCTGTGATTTGCTCTGCTAACATTTCTTCTGCACGCTTATGGTTGAGGTCACGTTCTACCAAAAAATTGAACATATAAAAATTTATTCTCGGAGCTCTTCACTGAACTGAAGGATGTTTTTTGAATCACACCAGGCTTTATTAATTTGCACTTGTTGCTTCCTCTTTTCAGATGGGATCTTTATCTCCCTGAGTAGAATCAATCTTGAGGTGGTGCTGTCTTAGGTACTGAAATTATCCCACACTGACAGCTTTATTTCCCGGCTCTGCCACACAGCCTCTTGGCTTTTGGAGTGGTGGTTGTCAGTACCAATTAGCAGGAACCACCACAATCCTCTTACTTTGTTCTTTGTCAGTCTGTTAGTGTATTCAGCTTTTAGCTTCTTACTAGTAACTTGCCTTTTTCTTTTTTTTAAAGTTTGTATATTTGTCATGCTTTAATTTTCCATTCTGGGGGGATTTGATGTCTTTCTCTCCTCCTCTTAGGCTGTTGAAATTCTTCATCATTTCACCTTTTCTTTCATTCATTGCACCTTTTAAGGTTAATTCTAGCTGCTTGCTTTTATCCAGCCTTGCACTAAGTGGAATCTGTGTCTCTCTCCTGGGATGTTGTCATTCCTTGAACTTTAGTACTGTAGGGAGCTGCTCTCCTTCTCAGTCACATACGTGCTCAGATTAGACTTATTTTTGTTGGCAGTTAGCATTTTGTTTCAGCTCATTTCAGATCAAGTAGATTCAATGGGTGTCACTTAATCTATAAGAAAATTAAGCTTATGTTCCTGTTCTCCTAGATTATTAGGCATGTCTCACTTTTACAGATTAAGCTGTCTCACAGCTTCATTGTTATGCATAAATGAGAAAATACTGTTTTGTGTTCGGCACAAGCATTTGTGTGACTTCCCAGCAGCCTTGTCCTGGATATCTCTTGTGAGTTTCTAGTCTGTTCCATCTAGCCTCTTTCCTAATTTGGCACCATTTCATTCAAGTGGCATGCTACCCGACTTCCAGGTCTCGAGGAGTGAAGGGAATTCACTGGTGAGGCCACATCTTGAGAACTGTGTTTAGTTTTGAGCTTCTCACTGCGAGAAAGTGGCATTGAGGCTGTGGAGTGTGTGTCCAGAGATGGGTGATGAAAGAGGTCTGGAGCACAAGTCTTACAGGGGGCAGCTGAGGCAGCTGAGATTTAGTTGTTCAATGCAGTAGTCATTGTTTTTCCCTTCGCATAAACTACTCTTCTGGAAAAAAAAAAGTGTTGTGATTATTCTCTGCAGGAGTGGGAAGAGCACAGGCAAATGATGTGATGAGAGCTGTTAGGAACATAGTGCTCTAGTGGATCCTTTGAGGAACAACTCTTGATTATGAAGGCCTTCTGCACCTTTCAGAAGTCCAGATATAGAAGAAGCCTTTCTGCCCATTCTCTTGCAGACCTTTCCGAAGAACTGCATTGCTAACCATTGCAGTATCACAGGCACTGTTGGTATTGAAGGTGCATCTGTTTAGTGCAGCAAAGAGGAATGTAGAGTGCAATGCAGTTCCTCAAAGTATTCTTATCAGAGATTCATTTTTTAAGTTCTTATAGTTCTTTATTGTAAAGGAATAACTGAATATAGGTGAGGAGACTCGGTACTACTGTGGCTGTCAAGTTGCCTTGGCTAGTGAATTCTTTCCAAAAGTTGTTCAGTGCAGTTATCATAAGGGCAGGGCAGCTATCCTTGAGTGATTTGAAGACTACCATTAGGACCTACCTGCCTCAATGTCATGTACAACAAGATGTCTGTGCTGTCTGTAATTGCTCTTTCCCATAGAAGGCTTAATATTGCTCCAATACTGCTATTGTTTAGGAAATGTGTAAGATTTAATAACTGTTAGATATGGAGAGCACAAAGTACTGGAATATAGAAGGGGTGGGGGCTTGTATGCAGGAGAAGTACCTCATTGTCCTCTTCCCAGGGCATGTATTTTAAGAGCCATAGAATGCAGTGTACCAGAAGGGCTCCCTAGAATTAGGCTTTGATATATGGCTGCCAGCAGTGACTTTCTTCTTATAAGAAATCTCTGTTCTCTAGAGATTGGGAACTTGAGTGCACTCATTGAGTAGCATAAGCTCTTTGTACATTCTAAGGTCCTGAAATCTGACACAGAACTATTCTGAGGGGATAGTTGAAGACTGTAATTAAGAAGTTTTTTTTATGAGAAGGTAACTCACTGAAACATTGTGGGGAGGGTAGCTATGAAACACTTCCACAGATACTTATTTTCAGTGTTTTTTATCTCCAGTTTAACCTCCAGTTGTACTGAATCAGCTTCTCATATGAAATGTTGGAGTGGGTTATGGCAAATGACAAGTGAACCCCTTCTTGCAATAGACTATTTTGGTTCAAAGTACCAGTAATAGTGCTCTGTAGTTGTACTGTACCACCTTGCAGTGATGTGGCAAACTTGTTGGGGACATCTCCAGGCATTTTGTGTTAATGAACCCTTGTATAATGAACCCTTGAAGTACCAATCTGAAGCATCTTATGCAAGGTGGTATTCCATAAGCAGTTAGTGTAATTAGTGTGGCTGTTTATGATGAGAAGTGTGGTATCATAAGAGGATGGAAGTGAGCCCAGTTTTAGACTCAGCTCCCAAGGCCTTAGCACTATGACAGCAGGAGTGCCAGAAATAGAAATTGGGAGTCTCAGCTTCTGGGAGTATGACTTAATCCCTAGGCAGACTTCTTACTTTAGCAACTTCTGTCTATCTAGTTTAACCCATGTTTTGTTGTTCTTTTATTTTCCCCCTACCTTTTTAGCAGAGAAGCATTCAAACTAATTTAGTCCTTAAATTAATTTAATTGAATTGAATCTCTTCAGTGAGGGCTGAAGGTGTGGGTTTGCTGGTTTGTTTTCTAAGTTAGATACTGCAGGAGTTATGCTGGATTGTTTCTTGTCATGGAGTCTGTCTATGGTAAGAAACAGTGATATTTAAGCACTCTTTTCTTCCTAAATAGGATGTCATTACCAGTGGACAAGGTAAGTTAACTTTTGCTTGACTGGGAATCTTCAACAAAAAGACAGCCTTTTTTTTTTTCACCCTTCTCCCTCTTTCATGACCCTCCCCACTTACCTCGATGCTAAAACCTAGGATTTTCATTCTTGAGAGATCATCCCCAGCACCAGACTAAAATCTGTGGGGCTATCATGGGGACTCTCACATTAAGTCTAATGAGAGTGTTAAGGTTTTTTGGTACTGCATTATAAGTGCATCTGAGTTTCTGAAATACGATCGCCAAAGGATTGCTGAAGCTGATCTAATCACTGGAGCTTACTGCCCATGGCTGACAGCTGAGTAATCATGTAAATAGGTAAAGGTCAGAGTTAATCCATTGCTTTACATATTGGCACTGCAGACCCTTTCCAAGTACAGTAACAAGCTGTGTAGGTGGGGATTGTTTGGGTCTTGCTGATGGTGTATGCAGTAGGAGGAGAAAGGTAGCTAAGGAAAACTTAGTGCAGCAGCAGTGCCTTTCATACCTCACAAGGGGTTGCCTAATTACTGTTATCAAAAAACTTGTTTGCTCAGCAACACTTCCAATGACTAAAATAGTGTGCTGACCACAAATACCATTTAGTAACAGAAAAATGAGTTGCTATCATGCTGTTGGATAGAAAAGGGCAAGAACTGCAGGGATGTAGAATCTTTGCGCAGATACCTGCTTGTTTCTCGGATCTGTCCTTTGTCTGAATTTATTTCCACTTTTGCATTTTGAACTTCAGTCTTTTTTCAAATAGTGTGGAAGCATCAGTTCAGGGAAATTCCTAAAGGCGCTTTATCCCATTTATGGAGTTTTTTCTGCTGGGCAGATGATCTGGTCCTTAGTACAAGGAAATCTTGAGTAACTGGGGCCTCTGTCTTGACTGCAGAAAGCAGACTACATCACTAACTGTTCTGGAAAAAGTATGCAAGACCTTCCCTGAAACTAACAGTTATCTTCCTATTGGTTTAGTGGTTAAAATCATGTGATTATTTTCAGTATTTTGGACAGGGCTGACCTCATCAATGGAACAAAGATTTGATAGCCACGAAGAGCAGTAAGAAACCTTATGGTCTTGTAGTGACCCTACAGACCACTTAAGGAAGCGAGGCTTCTGTCAGACTTAATCAGTTCTTTGCTCCAAAGCATTGATACCTGCAACTGTGGGTAAGGTTGTTGTAAAACAGTCTGCTCCAGATGTTAATCATCAATGTAAAGCAGATTTCTTGTTTAACTTTTTGACCTAGTTGAATAAATGTGGTCAGATCTTCCTTCTATTTTCTTATGATCAACTGTGAGAGATTTTGGCACTCTGCTGTTAGTGAATCATAGTTTTAATTACAGTTTTTGGTGCAGCTTATCTGGTTGTAAATCTTCTCTCAGTAATTACAGTATTCCTTCGTTACTTTCTACATTATGTTGTTTCTCACATTTGGGAATTATACTTCAGCAAAACAGGGACTTTCTTCTTCCTTTCTGCAGTACAGGAGTGTTATGTTAAAGAACTTATTCAGCCTTCAGAAGAATACCAGCCATTGATTCTAGTGTCACTTTTGTGTATTTAAAAGGCTGATACATTATGGTCTGCTAGAGTTTTAAATCAGTGAAAACACTTGACCATCAGAGATGAGTTGCTAGTTATTTCTTTCCACAGCTTTTTTTTCCCTAATCCTTTGCCTTCATAGGAAGGAAAAATTCAACTATTAATATTTTCATTCTCCTTTCTTAATCAAGATATAATTTGATATATAATAGCTAACTGCAGGCTTTCAGAAAAGTCCAGTAAGATGATAAATAACCTTCAAAACCTTAGGTAACTTTCTGACTTCCTGATATTCTTGTTTCAGGATCATGACATTTCACAGCTGTATATTTAAGGCAATTTCCTCTCAGTTTCTCAAAGGTATTGCATGAGATGAACTTGGGCCAGCTTACTATTTGGTGTTAACAGGAGTATCAGGATCTGGTCTAAAATGAATTTATTGTTTTAATCTGTTAAATGAAATACCAGTCATTTCAGGTCTTCTCTTTTCAATTAACAATTACTGTGTGTTTATACTGTCTTTCAATTCATGTAATTCAACAGCAGATGATGAAAAAGATCAAATGTAACTGTATTTATTACAGTGCTGAAGCAGGATTGTTCTTAGTGTAATATTTTCCATTGCTTTCCTCAGTACACTTTTGAGTGACTTGAAGGACAGATTGCTCATAATTTCCTCTTCCTCTCTGGGTATGGATCAGATTCTTAAATGAGTTTCAATAGGTTATTCTTTGTTGCAGTAAGCAGTTCATCATTGTAGAATGACTTGAGGATTGATCAAGATTAATTTATTTCTTACAGTGATGTAGCAGTTTATAAACTTTCATGGTAGTTTCATGGTTGTACTTTCATGGTACAACTGGAAGATAAAACACACAACCCATTGGTTTACAAGGGTTAGAAAAGGCAGAGACATTCCTCCTTGAGCAGTAACTGTGTGACAACACAGCTTGCTGCAGGAGAGTAGAAACAGCCAAGTGGGTAAACGTATGCTTCACACTATTTGAAGGCTAACAGAGCTTTATTTGTAAAGTGAAATGGTTCACTTGACTGCAAGACTTCTGCCTGAGGTTACCACAACTTCCTTATTCAAACTGACATTGCTTTCCCCTCTACAGCTATGTGGTGTTTTTTTTTTTTTTTTAGGTGATTTAAGTAATCGTGTTCAGGACTTGGCAGTAAATGGGACAGATTTAGTGGTGAGTAGATTGCCTGCCAGAAGTTGTGGGTTTGGTCCCTTATTAAGAGAAGTGACAATGTTCCAAACCATAATTACTGAATTCATTGTAATGAAGGGGCAGGCAGGTTAACTAAGAAATGATCCCTAATATGAGTCCTTCCCCTTTTTATAACTCAAATACGTAGGCAAATTGGCAATCTAGTCTAGTCACGTGAGGATTTTGCAATACAGGTAGAACTTGTTCTTTCAGCAGTCCCTTAAACTTCAGTTTTTAACTGAGCCAGTCATGTCAAACTTGTGGATTGGGGACTGCATGCAGCCTGGCATAGCTTGTACTGCAGCCCTCATTTGAGGATGAAACACAGGAAGAGTAACACTTTCATCAAAAACCCCTAAACACCTTGAGAGCTCACTAAGAATTGCAGTCACTGCTGTTGATCCAGACTGATGTGTCACAAAAATGAAGTTAGATATTCCACGGGTCTTACATGTTTGTTGTCTTTTGTTTCAAGTAAACTTATTTTTATATAAAGTCAATGCAAGTAACTAACTATAATATAAGTATTTTTCATGCCTTCCAAGGTAATTTTTTTTCACTCAGTGCAGCCTGGACAAGCCAAAAGGTTGAACATCCACTCACTAAGCCTTTAATTGTGTAGGATTTATCTGGATTGTTTTTATTGTTTATTTTATACCAGATTACATTTACAATCTGTCCCAGAAATAATTGCCATTGTAGAAGTGCTTCAGATGAGCTTCTGAGTGGAAGTTTTTTGCACTCTTATTTAATAGAGCATTTGTATGAAATAAATGTAAAATTTGAGCCACTGTAGCTCTCACGTTGTCACTTAAGCCAGATAGCACAAGTGATTACTGAAGTATGTTAAATCCAGGATTTACCCCATTTGAGTATTGGATCCATCCACTGAGTTTTAGTCTTCCTGTCCCTGTGGAAATGGAACTGTTTGCCCAGGTAATTATATCTGTAGGATTATCGAAATAAAAGGGGCTGGAGGTGTGGTTGACTTGTGCGTGGCTTTATAAAGATGTTGAATGTTCAGTCTCATCGTTAAGGAATTGTGCTGACAGAAGCATGTCAGTCATGGAGTAAGAGTTAACAGAATAAATGGAATGGAGGGAAGTGAATGTGGCTGAGCAAACTGCGTAGAGGGAAGAGTTCTGGACTTTACAGCTGGCTAAGTGACTTGCTTTGTGACACAAAGTACCTTCCGTTGACAGTGTGCTTGTCTGCTGGGAGGTTATTCATCTCACTGAAGTAACTAAGAGGTCCTGGTGCGCTCTGGGAGCTTTGAATGAGGAGGGTTATTTGTGGATGCGTATGTGGATGCAGAAATACAGACATGCATGTCAGCCTTGTGCAGTTGTGGAGCTCAGAGCTGCTGTCACCATAGAAGGACTTGTAGAAACCCACCAAGAGCTGCTAATTCCACCAGGTTTTTTTTTTTTTTTTTTTTTTTTTTTTTTTTTTTTTTTTTAGACACTTATTACATGTTACTTTGGCTTGGCAGTAAATGTGAGGAAGTACTCAGCTTGATGCATGAATTCTAGAGAGGAGAAATACAGGGAGGAGGGGTCACTTAGTTGAGTTTTTAGTGTTGGATTTTTTTGTTCTTTCCCCTGTCACTAGAAGTGAAATTAATTCCTTCCTTCTTCTAGAGCCCCAGCTGTTTACTCTGTGTTATATCACTGGCATTTTAATGTGAAAGACTTTCAGTTGCCAAGGATTACCTGAAGAAGGGAAAAATCTTTGTATGTGCTGTCCTTAAAGACAGAAGAGGGTAGAGAGGAGGGCTGGTCAGTTCCAGGGTGATGCTTATCAAGTGGTCATAGCAGCTTTCTCTGGGCACTCACTTCTTCTCATCAATTCTATTTGTGATTCATAATTTTTATGCTATTTAGTAACTGTCTCAAACAATTCAACTAACAGCGATCTTCCAAAACTAACATAGCATCATTGTGGCTTTTCCCCTTCCTTTGTGCCTTCTGTATACTTTTTTCTTTTTCATTCATTCACCCTTCATTCCTTAATTTCAACTCTCCTGGTGACAGTAGCGTTCAGATGGAGGAGAAAGCTTGAAGGGGAATAGCTCTCTTAATACTTTTTTCTAGTGCAATCCAGAGAGAAGCTTGTTATTGTGTGAGGAGGGCATGAAAGGAGAGCTAAGAAGCCATGAAGATGCAAGGGAGCAGCAGTTCTTCTGAAAGAAAGATGATCAGTGTTGTCAAAAAATGCAGGGGGAGCAAGACACAGCTGGGTCCTATGGTAAAACCAGACAGCATGAAAGCAGGCTAAATAGCATCCTACCTGGCCTGAGCATCCTCCCTGGTGAGGAGCCCATGGTAAGCTTCTGGTTCTGCAGGTGAACCTTCTGCTTCTGCATGCTGTGTGCTGGAAGTCCCAGGTTTCTAGCCCATTTGAGTAATTCCACAGGCTCTAACTGATTTCCAGCACCCGTGGATGTTTTTTTGCAATGTAACTTCCAAACATGACTCGGGGTGCAACCAGTTGGCCTTTTCTGTATTGTGGGAAGGGTTGGGAGCTGGTCTGGTAGTGAGGACTTGAGGTCATCTGTGGGCAGTGGGGACAGTGAGACACTGACTGCAGCAGTACCACTATGGTGCCTTGGGTTGACTTTAGTTACCCTATCATCAGGAATGCATTTTGCTTATGAATTTCTGCAGCTCACTTGGGTTTGAGGAGCTCAGCTAGCAAACAGAGCAGGGGCTGGTAGCTAAGTCTTCCTTGGCAGCACTGCTTCAACTTCTCATTCCTCTCTGCAAATGGAAAGCAATGAGACAATACTCAGTGGGGGCACTTCTTACTGAGTGTGTAAGTCATTGCACTTTGCTAGTGCCATTGTTTGAATGTGGTGCTCGTTCTTGTTTGCAGTAATGCTGCAAGCAAACTTACACCATGGGCTGTTTCTAACTAATTGATGTGTTATTTAGGAATTTAACTCATTTGTACACCAGAATGATTATTTATTCATTTTAAATCATGGAGAAAGGCATTTTGTACTGAGGTCTGCTGCCTCTGTAGTACAGTTTATTACTCAAAAGAATGATCTGGGGTTGCTTCTTTCTGAATTCAAGCATCTGTGATGTTAATGTTACTGCATTTTATAATTGGTACTTGATAGTTTAAGTGGATAATCAGCTGAGACATAACTGCAGCTTACCGGGAAACAATTGAAAATTTAGGATAATAAGGCTGATTAGACACAGTTATGCCAGTCTCATGCTAAGATAATTCTTCTGAGTTGAAGTAGCATGAATAATACTGTAAGATATAAGATATACAGTGGTCAGGCAGATCCTTTGCATGTGCTGCTCCTCCTTGCTTTGAGCAGGCACAGCCCAAAGGGCAAGCTGCTGTTAGTAAGAAGGGCTGAATGATCCCTGAGCCTGGGGTTGAAGACATTACTTGCTTGTGATCTTAACAACTTATTTTGTAAAGAAATTAGAAGGCAAGCTAAAAATGTCTAATAGTAGTCATTTAAAATACTTTCCTTCTGTTGTCTATGCTTGATACTCTAGTTTAAAACCCAAAAGGAAAAGCTTCTTGTCTTGCACTTCTCAAACCCAGTGGCATTCAGCATCCACTGGGGATGTCTGTTGCCTGCCAAGGCAGGCGCTCATGCCCAGTGGAGGAAGCCACATGCATTCTTCCAGTGGACAGGCATGGGGCTGCCAGAACATGGTTTGTTCCAGTTCCCAACTCACAGCCCAATTGGTGGAACCATCTGCTCTGCTCAATTTGCTGTTTGGGAAGAAGGTAAACACAGCTTTAAGTTATCTTTGTAGCTCTCAGGCACAAGTCTGCATGAGGAACTGTTTAGTCCACAGCAGAAATTACTGCAGGCTTTTTGCCAGGGTACTGAGAAGAGGTGACACAGGTCGGTGCAGTGATGTCTGAGGTGGATGTTGTTTCTCATGGTTATTTGTAGCACAAGGAGGAAAATGCTTGTGCCTCCCAAGGTCTCATTCTGTCCTTGGTTCTCATCTGTAGTGCTGTGGAGATGAAAAACAAATGAAGATCCTCTGGAAAATATTTTTTTCCTCTGTATGGGAACTGTTTGATACCTGAGGTGAGCACTGAGTCAGCTGCAATAGCACAGGTGAAGACAATGCACTGTGTGACCAGAAGGGGTGGAGTCTGTCCCCACCTCTCCCATACCCCATTTAAGGGCTGACCACCACTGGGGAAGGATCTCTTGTTGGAGATCCCTCCTGTGTGGAGTTCTGGGTGAGCTCAACTGTCAGTGACAGATGAGCCTTTCCTTATTTACTGGTTGTCTTTATACCATCTGGATAAGCCATGCAAAAATATACTGTCCACCTTCATTATTTTGTGTAGGTACTATTCTTTCAGGGTATTTGTCCTCCATCCTCATATTTTGTGTTTTTTCTAGAGTGTGCAGTCCTTCTCTGATACACTTAGAGTGTATTTCCCTGTCATTGCTTTAGGAACTTATGTAACCTGAACCCTTTGGATCAGTTTGTCAGCCTCTCTTCATGACGCTTCTGAAACACACACTGAGGAGTGGTAAATCCTCCCTCCAGGAGCACCACCTAATCCCTATCTCTTTGGCACGGCGTAGTGTTGTTTGGCTGGTCAGGATGTGTTAGAAACAGACTGCGTTCTTAGGATTATTTAAAGAATTCATTTGTATAGCTCCTCCATGATTAAACATGACAAGTTGTTCACCTTATTCAGCGTTTGTTTTTCTTCCTCAAAAGTCCCTGAAAGTCAAAGAATGTAATAAAAATGTCTTGGATTGAACGGAAAGAGTGAATCCATGACATCTGTGGAGAGATGTGTGGGTAAAGCTGTACTGTTCTGTTTAGGAAACAGGCTACCACTGAGATGAATGTTTTTTAAAGTAACACTGACAGATTTCTTCTTTGCCTTCTATTTGTGTATATACATTGGACTATTCTTGTATCTCTTTAAGACTTGATTTTCCATAATGATCCTCTTTTATTTTCTTTACGTTGAAGGTAAATTGCTCCTTGCATCCTCTTCTGTCCAAGCATAAGATTTGCTTTTTGTGAACTTAATAGGTACAATTTATGACTGTTAATTTATTTTTTAATGCTCTGTTTGTGGTGGAAGTATGGCAGAGAACCTTAAAACTGATTGTTTAAGAGGAAGTGGATCCCATTTCAGTTTTTGCTTTGATGCTAAAGTAATTCTTAAAGAGAGAATTCTCATCTGTCTTTAGAATTTTATCACTGAGGAATTAGTTGAGCTGATTTCATAGAATCATAGTCATTTGAATTGGAGGGGACCTTTAGTCTAACTCCCCTGCAATGAACAGGGTCACCTCCGGCTAGATCAGATTGCTTAGAGCTTTGTCCAGGCTGACCTTGAGTATCCCCAAGGATAAGGCTTTCACCACCTCTCTGGGCAATCTGTTGCAGTGGTTCATTATCCTCATCATAAAAAGCTTCTTCCTTATATCCAGTTTAAGTCTCCACTCTTTTAGTTTGAAACCATTTCCCCTTGTCCTTTCACAGCAGACCCTGCTAAAGAGTCTGTCCCTTTCCTTCTTGTAGACTCTCCCTTTAGATATTGAAAGACCATGACCCATGTGAAAGACCTTGTACTTGGCTTTGTTGAACCTCATGAGGTTCTCTTGGGCCAATGCCCTAGCCTGTCTGGGTCTCTCTGAATGGCATCCTGTTCCTCACATGTGCCAACTGTACCCCACAGCTGGGTGTCATCCACTAACTTGCTAAGGATGCAGTTGATCCAACTATTGATGTAATTGTTGAAGATCTTAAAGATTGTTGGTCCCAGTACTGACCCCTGAGGGTCACCACTCATCCCGACTTCTATCCAGGTGTGGAGCCATTGTCTGCCACTCTCTGGGTGTGATCTTCTAAGGTCCTTGTCCATCAAACAGTGCTCCTGTCAAATGCATATTTGGACAGAAGGATGTTGTGAGGGACCATATCAAAGACCTTACTGAAGTCTAGAGTAGAGTAGTATCTGGTTAAACTGTTATCTTCCTCGACTCATGAAAAAGACTTAATATCCTTGTCCTCCTTCCTAATGCAGGTAAGGGATTTCAGATTCTCAGAAGTTTCCTGATGAAAACCATCTACTTTGTGCCCTGAATTGTGGCTGTGGTTCTGTATGACTGTGTGTCAGAAAATGTGATGCATTGATTTCTGTCCATTTATTTTGGTTACCAACTATATATCTACTTGACTTCCTATTAAACTGCTAATACTGCTTGGGATATACTTAAATTTCAAATAGACAAGTTTTTCTTTTTTCCCTTTATCTGTCTGTAATATCTATTTTATTTATTTGTTAATTCATTTGTCGTGCATCCAATTAGATAAATCTGTCTCAAGAGCAGCTGAAAGTAGAGTGTAATTCAGCAATATCCTCACACAGCATTTTCAGGGGGGAATGGAAAATACCACAATGACAGTCATAGCCCAGCTGCACACTTCAAATGCTGCTGCAACTCTGAATGATTCCATTGTAAAATTTAAATAATGAAGATCTAAAATGTTTATTGCAACCAAACAAATCAGCACATGTTGGACGTGGCCCTGTCACTGTTAACTGACATAAAACACGGGGAAATGTCATATTTCATTGCACAGTTAAAACCCCACCAGCTCTATCTCAGCATGGCTGTCACATTTATAATGTTAAAGTGTTTTATGATGGCAACAGTTTTTATTGATGACCCTTACTGCTCATATGAAATGTTTTTTTCCAGCAACTGTTATCAAGCTTGCATTACCCCTTTTTCCCACTCTTTTTCTTTCCCTGCATCCAAAACATTTCATACTAAATCAAGTTGAGCATTATCTTTGTTTAGATATTAAAATAAAGAATCACTAGTAGTTAAAATTCAGATCAAATTATAAACATTTCTTATAGCTCCCCTCTCATGAGAGTGCCAGAGATAGAACTTTATGGGAAGGAAGAGTCAAACTCAAATGCTTTACATAGCAAGAAAAGCTAGTTTTTAGGCAAACAGAACATAGTGAACTTTGGTATATATGCTCTATGGGAAAAGGCTGAGGCCATTGTTCTCAGCACCTACAGTTGCCATTTATGTTCTGATATCAGCTAGTCCTTTCTGACTGGGCTATTCAACTATAGGAAACTTTCAGACAAGTAGGTGAAACTTCTCTTTTTCCTGTCCATAAACTTTTCAAGCATTGAAAAAAGATACAAAAAGAGGGAACTTCAACATGCAGTTAGCATAGTGGTGTTGTCTGTTTGATTTTTAAAGTATGGATGAGTTCTCCAGTCAGTTTTTGTGTACAGGAAAATCCATTCTTTGTTGTGTTTCTTCCCCAGGGGCTTTACTACAGTTCCTAAATGCAACATACTCTCTTGCTGACTTTCGTGCAGGCTTAGTGGGCTTACTTCAAAAGCTGAAGATGATAACTGGTGGAAAGTCAAGTTGTGTGCATCTCTCCTGTTTTATCTGAGGAGAAGCAAGTTATTTACTGACCTCTTCTTGTTTCAATGAACTCTGTGATACACCTCTCATTATGGGAGGCTCTGCTCTGTACTGATGCTGATCACTAGTGAGCATTATTGTACACATGTGGATGCTGCAGAACTGTTTATTTACCACGTAAGCAGCTGCAGCACTGTCAAACAGCCTTTGAGGATGAGAAGAGCACATGATGGACACTAATCAGAAAATTCAGACAGCTGTGCAATGCCTGCCTGTAATTATAACCTTGTGCAGTGCACTGTGCGAGTTTAAGGCAGAGAGCCTCACTGAGAGCTAGGAGGGACTCTGAGAGCCTATGAAACTCCTTTTGGCAGCCCTGGGGGTGACTCAGTGAATGGTTTGTCAGGGCAGAGGGCTGGGAGTACTTCATAGCTGCATCTGCCTGGTCAGAGCGACAAGGCTGTAACAGGTGGATGGGAAGTTCTTGGCTGTGTAGTGTCAATGCTGCAGTTTTTTGAACTGAAAAAAAAAAAAAGCTATGCATAAAGGCAGGGGATTCTGCATCTTGATGACTGGGTGATTTATTCAGTAGACAGTTCAGTGGGAAGATCATGTTTTCTTTCAAGTGGATACAGAGCAGCCGTTGCCCCTTTGCTTCTTTTTCTTCATAGGCATACAGTAGATTGTGACAGAACAAATTTATACTATTACCCTGTACCATAAATCTGCTCAGTGTTTTCCTAATGTAGCTAGAATTATTATTTTTTTTATTATTTATTTTTTAGTCATGTTTCTTCTCTTGAGCACCTTGCAGGCTTCATGCCTTAAGAGTCCACTGCCTTGTATCCTGCTTGGCTGTCTCTGTGTTGCTGCTTCTGAAACATGTTTGTTTCTGTGTCTAAAGTGTCAAGAATCACAGGTTTCTCAGCTTTAAGGAGGCCTATTCAGTACAGAGGGGTGCTTTGTAGATAAAATGCTGAGGGTGGAAGGAAAAAACATTTGGCTTCTTGCTCTTTCTGCACAGGAGACTTAAGAAGGAGCCAGCACTGAAGAGCAGTGTGGTGGCTGTGTGACCTGTGAAGTCTTTGAAGGTGAAGTGCAAAGCAGAATGGGAGGCCCAGTCATCAGCCCATGTAAAGGATGTGGGGCAGAGTGCATGCATGCAGAACAGGTATTTTGTGACATCTCATACAAAAGCTGCCTCCTATTTTATTATGTTGGCCCACAGCATCAGAGGTGGATGTTGATGTTATGGCAGTAGAGGTTGAACCTTCTCTCATCAGTATCCCATTACATTTTGTTACTGTCAGACAGATAGCAGTGGGGGGGGCAGCCTGACAAAATGGTGCATATTAAACAAAGAAGTGGGACTGAATTCATCTGTGTGGAAAAAATGGCACCCATTGACATTTATTGATGCGTGCTGGACATTTATGGAGACCAAACCATGGATGTCAGCACAGTGAAGCAGTAGGTGGTGTGTTTCAGTAGTGCTGACAGCAGTGACAGGTGAGTCACGGTTCTGGATAGCCGTGCAGATTTCTAAGAGCATGACGTGCAGGCTTTTGTTAATCACAGGCAAAAAGGCGTAGCTAGTAGTGGCAACTATGCTGAAAACTAACGTTCTGTAGCTGAGAATTTGCTCAATCAAATAGTGTTATTGTGTTATTTGTTGTAGTTTGCATGGAAACAAATAGAAGGCATTACTCTTGGAGAAACCTACGTACTTCTGTACCTGCTACTGCTGGTAGTAATGATTGGAGATGTCATACCAGGGCTGCTGTAGCTTACATGTAGTACTTTTTACATTGACACACTTCTAGCATGGGGTAGAAAATACCAAGATTATTTTGGGAGTATACGTACAAAGCATATAGCTAAAACTATTTTTTAATGATATGCGTGTGATAGTTCTCTGAAATGCTGTACAACAAAGAGCCCTTCACTGCTGTGTTTGTCTTCATCTCTGTATGAAGTGTTGACCTAAAGCCTTGCTTGTGTTTCTGCTTGTATACCCTAGTAGCAGAGTAGCTGTTGTTGCTGCTGCATGAATAACAAAGGCATCCTATTACCATCTGTCATGTCATGCTTATAATTTTCAAGGTTCAGCCTCGGCCCTCCTGGTGTGATTGACTTAGAATCATGATTGACATTAATAGCTATTCTTAAAAGTCAAAAAGCAGGCTTTATTTCTGACAAGGGGGGCATGTTTGATTGATAGCGAACTCATTACAATTATTTACTGGAGTCCATGAGTCTCGGTGCAATGATGCTTATGACAGCTTTGGTTCAGCGCTCACTTACAACCATGCACTCCAAGTGAGTTTGCTCCGAAGCTTAGAATTTGGTGTTGTGTTCTGGGATCAAAGAAAGGAAAGAGAAGGGAAGAGATACCTGTGGAAAGTAAGTATGCTTTGTATGCATGTATGGGAAGCTGAGATGCTTTCTGCCTGTTAACCATATCAGAAAATGCTCTGTGATGGTATTAAATCACAGCCAGTTACAAAAGGCTTGTTATGTGCTTGAGAAAAGCAGACTTCTCCATAAACCTGACTTTTGTTACAGAATCACAGTGTACCCTGTGTTGCAAAGGACTCAGGAGGATCACAGAGTCCAATCCTGGCTCTGCATGGCCCCTCTCAGACCCATTGTCTCTCCCTGTGAGGAGCTGCAGCTGCCATGAGGCCTCCCCTCAGCTCATCTGTGCTGAGCAAACCCAAGGACCTCAGCTGCTCCTTGTACACCTTGCCCTCCACACCCTTCCCCATCTATGTAGCCCTTCTTTGGGCCCTCTCTAATAGTTTTATGCCTTATTTGTACTGTGGCACCCAATTCTGTACATGGTACTCAAAGTGAGGCTGCCCCAAGGCAGCACAGAGCTTGGTCACTTTCTAATTAATGTACAGTGAACATACATGAGTGATACTGCCAAAAAGCTTCATTTCAACTTTGTGGCCAACATAAAAGTGAAATTTTTTTTTTTTTTTTATTGGGGGGGGAAGGCAGGAATGGAACCAGCAAGCATGGACTTCATGAAGTAAGTTGTTGAGAGTATTACATTAACTTCAGTTGCACTGATTACAAGAAAAAGGGTCAGCTATGAATCAAGTCCAAAGGACAACAGTTGTAGCCTGAAAAGTCCGTGTATTAGAATAAATGGTGTAAAATGCCTCACATATGACTGTTGATTTGTGGGGTTTCACTGATAACAAAGTAATCCAGAGCACTCATCTGCACTGGGAGAGATGTGAACAGTGAAGAATGGAGGAGCCCAGAAATTCTACTTAAATAAATAATGGGGTAACATTTTTTTGGGCAGTCGGAGGCAAGTTTGCCTTTAAGCCAAATATCATATTTTTAATGAAGCACCTTACAAAGATGGAAATTTAGGAGAAAGCTTGTGAATATAGCAAGCTGTAAGAGCCTCTTGTATGACTATATAG
Organism: Cyrtonyx montezumae; assembly: GCF_038088225.1. NCBI lineage: Eukaryota > Metazoa > Chordata > Aves > Galliformes > Odontophoridae > Cyrtonyx > Cyrtonyx montezumae. The sequence continues at coordinate 102,051,447 of NW_027072089.1, read as the reverse complement.
TGAGATGGTCCATGAGCAGGAGTGACTAACCCGATTGCAGCCAATGCCACTTTTTAGGTAAAACAGAACTTTAAATGGAGAATTTATTACAGCCCTCTGTCAAAAGATGGGCAGTCTGTACAGGTCATGTAGCCTGGGAGCATGAGTATCCAGTTGACAGACACAGATGGTTTGTTGGAAAATGCAGTCTTGTCTGCACAAAGGCAAAACATTCCAATTCAGAAAGTAACACCACACTGCAGTGCCTACAAACAGGTAGCACAGCCTTCAGCGTGCACAGCCAAACGGAGTGTGAAAAGGGTTTCCGTTGTTGTAACCAATGCATGAACTTGAGGGTATTTGTTAGATGTCCTTGTGAAATCTTTGTCATATGGCATTGCTGATTGAGGCTGTTAACTTTATCTTCATTAAAACTATTTACGTGGTTACATTTTTATATTCAGTCAATTCTTATTTTCAAGCCTATCAAATTTTGTTCCTTCTAGACTGTGCTTAAAAAAAAAAAAAAACACATTCTAATTATATATAGAAAGAGTTTTATATGTTTCTTGCCAGGAGTGCTAAAAGCTACCTTCCTTCTTTGAGCTGACTTAGCAAAGTGCCCCTGCAGTCCTGTGATTCAGTCTGAAATCAAATTTGAAATGTAAAGAATGCATCTACTTTAATGCTACTAGCCAAGAGCAGAGATGGGAACATAATTCTTAATGCTGTCACCATAATTCAGTGCTCCTAGTTCTTAGGAGGTAGAGTATTGGAAGAGGAGTCCTCAGCTTGGAGAAACATGATTTTTGAAGTTTTTATTCAATATGGTTCTACAGCAGAGATGGCAGCCAAGTAAGTTTACTGTCAGGATGCTCAAATTTGTTTTCAAGGGAGTCTCACCTCATTGGAAAATACCTAAGGAGGAGTAAAAAAAAAAAAAAAAAAAAAAAAAAAAAAAAAAAAGAGAAGAAATGAAAGCCCCTGGACTCTGGTACAATGTGTTTATGAACAGGAGCTAATTAAAACAAGACAAAAGCTCCCAAGGTAGATTATTTCAACAAGTGGCTTCCAGTATAAACTGGAAAACAAAATGCTTTTATTCTGACTTCTTCAAATGAAAAGCATTCAGACATCAGGTTTGACTTGCAGGGTAAAAATCTGATTGCTCATGAGACCTTTCTTGAATGTCTGCTCTGTTTTGTACTGTTATAGCAGACAGAGTGCTTTTATGGTCAGCCATCAACTAACAAGACTTAAATCAATTATTTAGATATCAAACACTACTTGGCACAACTGTTACCTTCTAGCGATGACTTTAAGTGGATTTTACTCTAGAGACAAATCAGTGTCTCTGTCTGCTGTTAGCTTGATTTATGCTTAGCATTGTACGTATCTTCAACAATAATATTTGCATACTCAATGATAACCATTTACAAGTGCAGCTTTTTCAGTCATTTTTAGTTGCTTTTGTGCATATGGGGTGTGATAATTAACAACGAAGACCAAGTTTCAGGAGATGGGGCTAGCTGACACAAAGCTGATGCTTTCTTAAACTTTCTCAAACTATCTGTGCAACTGGGGAAATTTCAAGTGTAAATTCATGTTTAGATATAAATGTATGTTTTTGTTGGGAGACTGAAGTGATCACATAAGTCTTGTAGACTGTTTCCCTAGTGAAGGCTTGGTTCTGTAAGGCTGGACTCGAAAACATTAATAGTCTATATCTTTTAGAAGATGCAAGAATGCTGAATAACTTGTTTTACCTTTGTTTCAATGCATTTGAGATGCTTGTTTTTATGCATGTGTATGTTGTTACAGAGCTTTTTTTACTGTTTTCTATTCTTATTGGACTCTGATATTTGATGAAGGGTACTCGTGAGTCCAGACTTTCTCAATGTCCCTTTAAAGAAAACAAGTATGTTACTATAATACTGGGGCAGGCTTGTCCTATAGGCTCCATACTTTCTGACTCTTACTTCATGTACACAGGGTTTTTTGCAAGTTAAACTATTTCTTCATTCAGTTACCTTTGGCTAGAGTTTGTGATGAGAGAGGGAACTGATTTTTTTTTTTGTTTACCATACTTTTTATTTTTACAAGATAAGGTCATTTGGAAGGTGCTAGCTGGCAGTGAATTCCAACATACCATTATAAAATCTTCCAATTCAGTTTCACTGAAGAATCCCTACTGGGAGAGCAGTGCTCTAGAAACAGCAGTTTCACTAGAAGTGCCTTCTGCATTTTACTCACCTGCTAAGTGCAAAGACATGTAATCGTGTAAGCTGTGGTCAGAAGGGGTCTTGTCCAGCTGTGAGCTCAGTGGGGATAACTGCCAGCACATGGGAACGCAAAAGATTCATTCTAGTTAAATTAGAAATTAGTTAGATTTCCAGTGGAAATTCAACTAATTTAAGTGCTGTTTCCAAAACTATTTGCTGGTGTTTTTTTAATTTCTAGAATGAACAGTTATTTTGAGCTGCTGCTTATGGTTATAAAATATCTGCAAATTTATATTGTTTGCTACAAGACAGTGCTGTTTTGTATTTGGTGGTCAGGAGCCCTCATGTCTGTGAGAGGCCTAAGCCTGAGTCGTGGGTCTGTGCATTCAGGTGTTGACTTCTCATTCCTTCATTTTAGTAGCCATGGGTTCCTGCCCTTCCGGGGCTGTCAATGATGAAGTGACTGTGCAGAAATAAGTAGAGGACAAATGAAGTGCTGCTGAAAAGCTTCATTGTGGAAAGCAATATGGAGGAACAAAACATTTCCAGGGCTTTCATTTCTGCTTCATTACATGAAATGGATGAGGAAAAAGCTTCTTAGAGTCAAGTTTCTTGCTGAAGGCAGCTAGGTCACCAAGGTTGGTTTATATGAAAACATGAGAGGAATCACTGAATCCTTATTCCTAGCTGAAAGTAGGAGGGAGTGAATAGTAGCTCATTCACAAGTGGGAAATCTGGATCGGCACATGACAGAAGCTTTCAGTTTTATGAGAAAACCTGGGTAGAGAACTTTTTGTTCTTATCCTGAATAGGAAGCATATTGGGTTAGCTATAGATATTTCAAGTCTCAGAACAGTGTTGGTATTATTAGCAGTGGCCCTCTCATGCACTCTATGCTGTAGTAGTCGCATCAGTGCATTATACTGAAAAGGAACATTTGAGAAGTGTTACTTTCTGCCTCTTTTCTCCCTCTAATGGTTAAACATGTTGTCTTTGTAAGAAATGAATCAATACAAATAGTTGAAACTCCTTTTTTTTTTTTATGGCAACAATTGGATTATGTAGCTAAGAATCCTAAGATAGGCGAGTAATATCTCCATGTACAACCATTTAAACTGCAGCAAAGCCGTGAAGTGACTTGTCAAACGAAACAGAGAATCACTGCTAGCATCAAAGCTGGAACTCAAAGTTTCTAATGCTGACTGAAGACATACTTTAAATGTCATTCCTGCTGTGTCCTTACCTAGTAATATGTGCATGCGATTGGCATGTAGCAACACAGTGAAGAAGAATACTGTTTTTGTATATCTTGACTGCTTCCTCATGCCAGTCATACACTGTTTGTTGAACAACAGTTAGCTAGTATTTTTCATATTTTGTTAATAATTCAGATTTTTTTTCCAGACTGAGTTTTGTGCTGTTGATTTACTGAGGATATTATAACTTGGTAACAAAAGAGCAGGAGGCAGCTTTTACAAAATTCTTTCTTGAGACCTTTTCTCCAGTGGGTAGAGTTCTCTCTTTAGCAGGTACTAAAGAGTAGTTGATTGCTTTGTACACTAAATCAAGCCTGTGATGGAATGCATAATGTAATTTTTCAAAGGAGTGGCACAGTAATCTGCTTTTCTTGATAGGGTTGTTCTTAAATATATTTGTTTACCTCTTTTTAGGTTGTTTCTATTGATCATTGCTTGTTGCTTGGTTTCCTTTTCTGTTTTACTATCTAAAAGTCATCTTGTTTTCTGCAAACGAGGCACAATAATTTGTTCATAAAGAGCAGTGTGGAATATTACCTTTCTGTGTTCAGAGAAACATGGAAACAGATCTAATTAAGCATACAACTTCACATATATGCCCAGTATTTTGTGCATTCTGTGTTCAGTTCAGGAGTGTGAGTGACCTTAATGCATTCCATGAGTCTGTATATATGACAGCCATCTTGGGCTTTGTTGCCCTAGTGATGATTACTGCCCATGAGGGACTTCAACATTGTATTTTGTTTATTTGGCTCAATGATATCTTCATGTGGGAGCTTTCTTTTTTATTTGTTTTTTATTTTGCATAAAATACTTTAAATGGTAAAAACCTCCACTCCTTGATCTTAGTAGCTTCGGTGGGACAGCAGCTCATGTTCAGGACTAGATGACTCAACTTTAGTGTACTGCCCACAAGAGCAGGTGCCATGGACCTTTCATTTAACACAATATTTGGTCAATGAAGATGTGATAGGTGAAAAAACAAGATCCTCAGTATAACTCTTCTTGTATTAAAGACTGGTATATGGTATTGCTCCTGGTCCAAACAGCTGCTGGCTGATACTGGTTCAGCTCTGTTAGCTGAACTGTACATGGTGTGTCAGCAGAAGACAAAACTTCATTTCCCACCTGTTCAGGAGTCCATACTTTTTCAGTCTGGAGAATAGGATTAATCTCACAAGGAAGTAAAATTCTGCCTGTCCTCCCTCTGGTTACATGGTCAAAGTCACAGCTTCTCCATCTACTAGAAAGGAGAAATCCATGCTTTTGAAATCCATGCTTCTGTCAGCCTTGTGACGTAGAATCATAGTACCACAGGATGGTTTGGAAGGGACTGTAAAGCTCATCTAGTTCCATCTTCTGCTAGATGAGGTGCCCATCTGATGCTGTATGCAGTGTATTACATGGTGTCTGGCGCAATAAGATTCTGGTCTTAACAGCTAATTTAAAACAAACAAACAAAAAAACCTAACCTGAGCAGTCTCTAGAGTGGGAGATACTGAGCTTAAGAACATGCTATGGTTTCATAAGTGTGTACCTTTGAAGCTGGCAAAATGCCACTTCTTAGTGAAAAATGGACAGTTGCTCCTGATCTTCTGAACAGTGCTGTAAGGCTTTCTCAGCCTAGTGCCTTCCTTTTGCACCTCCTGTAAGATATACAGCAATTTCCAGCAGCAGTCTGCCCTCTGTATCACACTGATCTGTCAGCTCAGTACTGACTCTGAGGTAAGACTGCCATCTATTGAATTCCCAGCATCATCCCCTGTGAAATCTAGCTTTCCACATACTGACCTGTTCCAGTCTTGCCTTGTTAACAAGACCTGACAATACTGAAGTCCTCTCTGGTGTGCGTGCAGACTTAAGTTACCCTGCAAGTAGCCATTAAAGTGTCAAAGTAGCTACTGATTGAGAGCTCGTACTTTGCTGCAGGGATTCCTTTTGCACTGAAAGAAGATGTTATAGATGTGTCTTTCCAGGGTTTAGTTATCAGATGCGTTTTTCCAAGACTTGTCAGTGAAGCATGTTGCAGCTATCTTTCATCAAAGGGAATTTCAGGCACTTGAGGAAAATAGTGAGAAAGAAAAGCAAGAATAACTTTCCGAAAATATCCAGTTGCACTGTGATTAAGAAGGAAAAAACCCTTTCCTTTAGCTCATTGATTCCTCTCAGTGATTTCTTTCTACTTGCATTTATATGCAGAAATGCTGTATAACATAATAGGATTCATACCCTGCACAGCAGCAGCACAAATGTTTAAAAGCACAACCAAGATGCAGTTTTCCAATGCCACCTCCCTGAACACCACTCCACCTTAATATTTTGATAGTGTGGAAATCCTGTGATGGGAATGCTTGGCATATATTCCTTTAAGTCTCAGGATGTGTTTTGTGATTAAGAGCTTGCTCCACGACCCAGCAAACTCTTGCTGAATACAGTGGACTTGAATTCAGGCTGTTTCATTTAAGGAGAAGCCAGTAGCCCAAATTCATTTGAATCCATGTAACTCAATGGTTTTTCCTGGGTGGCGGTGCAGCAGAGCCAATATGGATATTGGAGCAAGGACAAAGAGCCTTGAACGTGTTTGTGGAAGTATTCTTTGTTAGGCTTGTCCTGTGGTGAATGAGAGCATGTGCTGGCAGCTTGTCATTTGTGTTCCCAGCTAGCACGTGCAGAGTTTCTGTCTCAGAAGTGCCTCATTTCACTTGACATTGCTTGTAAATGCATCTAGAGGGCTCAATGCCTCCCTTATGCTCATCCACTACTTTTCCTCTTTTAGTCCAAGGAAATTATCTCCTATATGTAGTCATTTCCAACAATATCTCCTCTTCTACCCAAGGTCCTAAATGTCATGCCCTGCTGCATGGAGCCAAGCAGCAATATCATCTAAGTCTTAGCTGTGGATCTCCAGTGCATGGTATATTTACATTTGGTGATAAAACAGCAAAACTACTTCCTCTTGCAGATCCTTCCAGTTGAGTTTAGAAAGTGCAGTGCATTCCCATTCAGTCATCATGTATGAGATAACCCATCATCACTGGAAGGCAACAGAAAAAGAAGAAAAACCACAAATCTTATGCTGTGCAGTGGGGATGCCACTGTCCACTAGTCTTAATGTGGCATGAAGAAGGAGGCCTGGCCTTGCTTTGCACTGGGGGCCTGATGTGCTATTTTCCCTGAAACTGTGTGAGCAATGAAGTCCTAATGGAGCCTGAAATGCTCAGCCAGGGTAATGTACAATTAAAAAAAAATAAAATAAAATTCAAGTATTCTTATCTCTGTTAAGGAGGTAGCTTGGATGGTCACAGAAATAAGAAAAAGATTTTGGAGGTGCTGGAGCATTTCACCACAAAGAATATCGGCACGCTGGATCAATATGTTGCTCAGAAGAATATGGTAAAGTATATGCTGCTCGTGCACAGACACACATCTCTTATGTTCTTTCTGTTCGTTTTCCTGTCACCTGCTTTTCTCAGCCATGTACTGGTAAATATGGGCATCCTGCAGCTTGGCACTGTTCAGTGGGTCTATGTGAGGCCTTTGGGGCAACAGGAATACATGTGGAGTAACTGCCTCTTGTTGGGTAGGACTGAGAGAAGTCCCATCAAAACTGAAATGTGCTTTTTCTTTCCTCACCTAATCTCCATTTGTGTTTACAGTCATCCATAGGGCTTTTTATTCAGACATCAATGACCTTGTCTTAACATGCTGGGCCCTCAGAGAATGATCATGGCCACCAGGAGCCAGGGAAAATATGTTTATGCTGGACAAATAATTTATGTAACTTTAATAGGTCTTTCTATTAGCTTGTGAAAAATAATAGAATTCCAATATATTCATCATTCCAAGCCCATTAAAACTGTCAGCTTTGCAAATGATTGATATGCTCTGATTCAGACTTAGACACTTGATCCCTTACCATAACTACCTCTTCATACATGAGGTATGGCATTCTCACTAGTTTCTCATCAGGAATAAGTAATTAGCCAATTAAAGCATTGGCCATGTTATTTTGTAGAATGGAATGAAAACGGAGATGGTCAAAACAATTTGAATCTTAATGTTGGTTAAATTAAAGTCTCTTCTTTGCAGTTGCCTTCATATGATGTTCTCTGATTTGAATAATGGAAAACCTGAAGTTGTTTACGGAAGGTTTTAGGCCTCTTTAGTCTTAAAGTGTTTTGTAGGACTGGGCTCTGCCTCTATATTTGTTAGTGAGAAGGGATTACAGGCTTGACTGTTAAAGTGATGCCTGCCTTATTTATGGTTAAATCCTTGTGCCTTAATAACAGTAGGAGTTTCACTGGTCAGAGGGTGGCAGGGCTTTTTGGACCCATCACAGTTCACCTTTCCACAGTAACTGCTAAACTAATATTAGTATTCCAATAGCATCTGAGGGTTCTGAGGTATTCAGAGCCCTGTTGTATCACAGACAGTGCATAAATCCATAGTGGGGAAAAAGTCTCAGTCCTGCAGACTGTAGGATAAACAGGCAAGACAATACTCCATTCCTTTTTGCTATGTATCACTATTCATGTGGGATAACAGAACAGTAATGCTATTTTCACAAGTGTGGAGAAATAAAGCATTTTGACAGATGTCAGAAACAAAATCTCTATCAGAATTGGGGGTGAGCCTGGATTTCTTGAGTCTTGATACACTGCTCTGATCAAAAGACAGCTACTTTCTGTGTTTTTTAAGTAAAGTTTAAGCATGCTTCTGGTAAAGTGGGAACAAATAGTGCTGTTCTTGTAGGTGAAAAACAGCTGAGTAGGTAATGTGCAAAAAGTAAACAAAGATCATAGGACTAACTTTTCTTTTTACACTCTTCATAGTTTAAAGATACTTTAGCAAAACAGCTGAAAACAAGAGTTGTTTCCAGAAAACAGTTGCTTCCAAAAACAAGAGTTGTGACCCAGTGCACCTCCTCATGCTTGGAATATCTTTCTAGCACTTAAGTTTTGTTGTTGCAGGTACACAAAATACCTTATGGCAATATTTTACCTGTTACTAGGATGCAAACACAGTGTGGATGTCTGTGGCTGTGCAGAAACCCTCAATCCGTGTTTGGATAAGTAGGAATGAACGCAGTCAAGAGTTTGAGTGCCCAGTGACAAAAGTTGTGTGTATGTGACCTGCTAATGCTCTTGGATTGCTTATCTGCATTCCTGTGCTGGCCATTGCTATTCCTGAAATCCAGAATTAATGTTTTCAGGAAAGTCCCTCAGGAAAGAAACCCAAGTGCTGGTTTTTAAGTTAAGGCTTTGCCCAGGTGTTTTTCCACACAAAGACAAGGAATCCAGTAGGAAGTCCAGCAGAGTTTTGTTTAAAAAAAAAACCAAAAAAATACCAACAAAAAATAACACAGTTAAACCCGTAAGTTCCCTTTAGTAAAAATCACTTTGTCTTTTTGAAGATACAGCTTATTTGTTCCTAACCTGTCCTTGGGTTGCATTCTCCATTGAATCCCTCCCTGTAGTGACCAATTTGGTCAGATGTATTTTGGCAACTGGAAGGGACAGATGAAGACAGCAACGCTGGTTTTCTTTTGCCTGATAACAAAAGCAAAATGTCAGCCTTGCTTCTGGTAGAGTTTTTCCTGTCCCATCACAGGAAAATGATTTGCCAAGCAATTCTTTCTGGCATTCTGTGAATTTTTTTTATAGATGGATTGTGTGCCTGTAGATTGAGGAAGGAACAGAGTTGGCCTTTTTTTTTCCCCACCACATCAGAAGAGGTTCATTGCCTTTTTGGAGGGAACATGCCCAGACACCATCAGAAGGATAAGTAGTAACCATCTGGTGAGTGGTATTTAGAGATTGAGTTCTGACTGTTGCACTGATGGCCTTCAGCCCCATTGCGTTAATGGGGCAGACTTGGCAGCACAAAGGAGGAGAACCACCTGTCTATTGGCTTCCCCCACTCTGGCTTGAGCACCCCATCATCTGAGATGCTGGACATCTGCTGCTAGGCATTACTCTTGTAGGGAATGGGTGAGCACTTGTGTACGCTCTCAAATCATTACTTGTGATAAATACTAAATTTGGCTGGAGTAGAACATCAGGAAGCAAAACTGAAGGTGAACACCTTTGCTTCTGGAGTGATCAGTGAGCTAATTTAGAAAGTGCTTGAGCTGCAGAACAGAATTGAAATGAGTCTCAGCTGTGTTGCACGCTACATTTGTGCAGAATCTGAAAACGATGCAGAAAGCACCTGCATTTGATCAGTCTGGGGAGACTTGACTCTGAGCGTTATCAGTGCTTCTGTTCAACTGCTGGTGCCTAACAACACCCAGAGAGGCACTGGGAGTTGTTATGTCACCGGCAAGATATAGTGGTGTTATTAATTTAATGCTCTTTATATTGTTTAATTTGGAAATTCAGATTTAATCAAATGTCAAACTTGCTGTCCAAGTTCTTAAATTAAACATGAATTGCTTGGGAGACTTTCCAGAACTGCTGTTTGTTGCATCAGTCCCACCATCACTTCTATTAGTTGTAGAAGCAACCATTTTGAAGTAAGCTAATTTGGCCTTGGTTGTAGAGCCAGAATAGCTGCCTTGAGATGTTCTGAGTCTGTTTTCTCTGAGAACCTGTTTGGTTTTTTTTAATAACATAATCAAAAATTGTTTTGTTGGAGGTTGTGCAGGAATGAAACCAACAAAAGGAAAGGCAATTCCTGTTCTTTCATTGTTCATTTGGACTCCATATCTTGCAAGTCATCTGCTCATTGGCTGTTGTCTCCTTGATGCTCCCAAGAGTATTCACATCTTTGTGACTTTTATAAGAAATGAGTCATCAGAGTTGGACATGCTCATTGTCTAGAAGCATCTCCATGATCTAAACAAAGATGGGACTCAGGGTTTGCTGATTAAAAGCAGGTTGTGGGATTCAGCTCTACAGGTGCTGTGCTATCTAAAGGTGCCTTGTAATGGTTTTGTGTAAACCCAAGAGTTTTAGCATGTTGTTTGTGAGCAGTCATTCGTTAGGAGATGAAACTCTGGAACAACAACCTTATTTGACCTGTACTGAAATTCTTGGGATGGTGTATGTGAATGGAAGCTCTTTTCTGTACACAGATGCACAGATACACAGATGCAGCTTTTATATTTGATTCTCATCCCTTCAGTTTTGGTACCTTGTGACATCAAGGATGGGCTGTGACATGGCAGCAATTCTGTAATAGAGCACAAATGCCATATGTCCCCCATACCCTGAAGCACTGGAAGCAAAGGCTTTGTGTGAGCCCATTTTCATTGCACAGATGGATGTGGTAACACAACAGTTCCCTGGATAAGCCTGGCTTCTGGTTCTCCCCCCCCCCCAAAAAAAAAAAATCCAAAACAACTGAAACAGATTTCATACGTTTCTCAAGTTAATTGAGAATATAATTTAGTCTTCATCAAAGATTATAAGAATGAAGTGGTTGTCAAATCATTACTTGCTCCATAAATAGACTCAAGTGCACTGCTAGTACTTAGATTTTATTGCATTTATGCTTAGCCATCCCATTTTATTTTAGCATATTTATTGGGTAGCATTCAACAGATTGCCTTTCAACTTTTCTTAAGACCAGACAGTACAGCTCACTTATTCTCCTGTTGAAGTTGTTATAAGAAAGCCTATTATGATTAGGTTGTATATATGCAGTTTTCAATATTCTTTCCAAACTGTGGCCTGATCTATATATTCCTTACTCTGGGAACGTCTGGATTTTCTTCTCCAGCTTCTGTTGAGATCTTCAGTGCTACCAAAGCACGTGTAGTCTGGCATGTGTAAAAGGAAGGGAATTTCCAATTCAGAAACACATTCTGGATGCTTTGTTTTAGCAATCCTAACCTTGGGATATTAAGGTACTGCAACTTTAGGGATCTGTGGCCATGTGCCATCATCAGGATTGCAGAAGGAAGGCCTGACAAGAGTGTTATGGAAATAGAAATTTACAGAGACATAGCTTTAGGTAATTTTTAAAGGACCAAATTTGCACAATTGCTGTTTTGTTTATTTACCTACCTCAGCACAATGTGACTGAAATTTTTCAGTCTAGACCAGTGAAACTGTGTGTTTGCATGTAACGTAGGAGTTCTCCAAGTTCAGCTGAGCTGCTGAACAGTTTTCAGAAGCCAATGGACAGCTGCTGTTTACGCTGTCCTTGCTCACTGTCAGTTTTGACCTGTTCCATTTATTTTGCTTCAGTGTTGTTTCTACCGAAATGTGACTCAGCCTTATCAATGGCACCTGCAGTATGTTGAGCTGCAAGGAGGAAAAGGAAGGGAGAGGAAAAAGAACCAACAGTATTTTTGCAAGTATGTAGCACAGGAGCAAGATTTTGTTGATTTATTTTCCTATGGGGTACCGAAGTGTTGCAACGTGCTGAAAAATACTGAAAGCTTTTTTAATATCTCTTCCTTTAAGGCAGGTCTGGTAAAGGGCAGTATGATTATGCTGTGAAGTGGACGTACAGAATAGATAATTTAATTTTGTTGCTGTTGTGATCTGCTGGGCATTTTTCCAAAACGAGAGCAGGGAGTAACTGGCGTATTTCATTACAACTACCCAGATGACTAGGAGGAGATTAAGCCTTTAATTACAAGATGGAGCATCCTGAGACAGTGTTACAGCTTGGGGCTGAAGCCACAGCCATTCTAAAAGTAACCTAGAGGATCACAGATCACCTGATGAACAGACCTGGTAAAGACTTTCTGTCTTAGCTACTTATGCATTTTATTGAAATTAAGTACGTGTGTTTTAAGAAAAGGAATATTTTCATCAAGCTGGAATAATCCCCATGAGTCTGGTCTCCTAGCCACGTAGCACTGAAACAAACTGACAGCCAGTTCTTTTTTTCTGTGTTCATGCATCAGTAAGATAATTTTTAATAGATGTTACCCTGTCTAGCTAGGACCTTTAAATGACATAATTGAATCTCTTGTCTCCTTTTTTACTTTTCCCGTCAAATTTGTAAGGCTGGTTGCCATCAGCAGTTGTGAGTGATTAACATTCTTGCTAATCTTGCTTGCCATCAGACTGTCAAGCTTGCAGATGACATGAGATACTCATAAAGAAGTGGTAGAGAATAGACATTTTTCCTTTTTTGGGGGGTCTTGTTGCAAAAGGAGTAAAAAGCTGAATGCAGCAAGCATCATTGGAATATGAGAATGAGCTGTCTTTTGAAAGTATTTAGTTAAGTAAGCCTGTATGAATGGGGTAGTATTGTGTTTCACTGTGAACATTTGGAATAATGATCTTTCACTTGAGTGTTTTGGCTTTCAGGGAGCTCCCCCAACTCCACTCAGCTGTAGTTGGGAGGGCTCAACTTGCTACACTGGGAGAACACTAAAATTATTCCTTTAAGTAGAAGACTTAAGTTTTTACATTTTTTGGTCTGTCTGTAGATGGTTTTTTGTGCAGTAAAATGTGCTGGAATAGTAGCTGGAGATTAAATTTATTCTGCTAGCTCATATACATATGTTGGTAATTGGCATGGAAAGCTGTATTTGGCGGTGTCAGATGGTCTGCCAGGGGAATGAATGAGGTAAACATTTCCTGACATAATACTTGGGTATCGTGGGCAGTACCAGTGAAGAATAGCTGTTCTGTTTCAGCTCCATGGAGTTGTAAGATGTGGGTAATTTGATTTTTCTGATGCCTGAAGAGCTGGATTGCCATTATTGATTCTGAAAGATCTGTTTGTTCATGTGATTTCTTGCAATTCAGAGGTGACCAGGAAGTATCAAGTGGTATTGCTGCCTTGGATGGCAATCATACTCAGGGTATGAAGCCATCAACTGGCTCTAGCAAACCATCCCACTTGCAGAACACAGTGGGGAAATTTCCTGTGCTCCTAGAAAGTCCTGGAAGATGGATGGTAAAACAGGGGACGTGAAAATGTGCTTAAAGCCATCAGAACAATGTGAGTAGCTTTACTGGCTCAGAAAACCTGATGTTTTCTCCCTTGTTAGAAGTTGTGCTCGTGTATCTGAGAAGAGGGGAGCTAATTGCAGCTTAACCAGAGAGTCATAGAACAAGGCCAAGTAATTTGCAAATTACTGTGTTTTTTCTGAGAGATGAGTATGTATCAAAGAAAAAAAAACACTCCCCAGTATTAAGAGTGGCAATGAAGCAATGGAGATGTCCCTAAAGAGCCTGTTTTGTATTGTAATCAGCTGCAGTGGTATTAAAAATGTTCTTTTTTTTTCCTGCTTTATGCTCTTCTAATCAATGCTGAAAGATTAAAATCACAGTCTTGTGGGTTTTTTTTTTGTGCACAGTATTTAATTTGTGACACAAATCGATGCAAGGCAGGAGGAAGGGTGCAGGAATGTTGAACTGCTCTGCCAATCCTCTTTTCAGTGGCACAGTTTATTGTGTTTTTTTCATCCTTGCTCTACACGTAGGCATCAGAATAAATCTGCAGGTATATACGACTTCATTTTTGGGTAGGGTGGGGAACGGAGCATGGCAGGATCATGGTTCTGGTGGTGTGGAGCTCAGTGTTGGGATTCTTTACCATACCTACCAGTATGAGTAAGGTTGAATGAGGTCCCTGCAATTTCAGCAAAGCAGGGGCACCTGTTATGGGATTCTGGTGAACTGCCTACAGCATCAGTAATCAAATGAAGCTATGTTGGATGGCTTTGGTAATCAATGTGAGAAAGCTTCAGTGGGAAGATGAGTTTGTTTACTGTGTCTTCCTTTGGCTGATGTGAGGTGGCCTGGCCCTGAGAGGTCTCCAAAAAAAGGAAGGACGTGTCTGGGAGAGCAAGAACTGAGTGGCTGCAGGCATTTCCATTGTAGCTGAAAGACTGAAATATTGGTGCCATCAGGAAAAGCTGCAAAACAAGTCCTGCCTCAGTGGGGTTACTCTGAAAAACAATGTCCCACCAGCACAGAGATTTACAAGCTGCTATGCAGAAATTCATAGATGACACAGTGATATGGAGCAGTTTTTTCCATGTGAGAGATGTACTTCCTTTTTTGCAGTATACCATCAGCAAGCAAGGTCTTGTGAGGGGATCCTCTGCAGCACCCCTGCTCAGGAAGCACTGGTGTCATGTCAGTGTGATTTTCGTGCAACTGAAGTGTCCCTTAGTGGAAGAAGAGCATTTTCAAAAGGGAAAATATACCTTCTTTAGCAAGGATTTTTTTCTTTCTGAGAGCTTTGAAGCTGACACTCGGGAAGCCAGTAAACTGGCAAGAGGAGGTCAAGGGCAACTGTGGCACAGAGTGGCTGGCTCAGGAAATATGAGCCTTTTAGCAGCAGCTTCATGCCACAGCTAGTTATGATCAGCAGTTAAGTAGCTGTATTATTTGCATCATCTCCCTGGCTCTGCTGTGCTATTAACTGTTCCTCGTAGCTTCCTTTACAAAAATGGTTTTGAGAGCTTGTATTTAATTGCGTATCTATCCTGAGGCCCAGTCATCCTGTTCTCATGTTCATGGCTTAGCAAGGAAAGCAGGAGCTACAGGCAAGGTACATTGTGTCAGCATAAGAAATCCAAAGATTGTTCAAGTAGCTCTTTCAGTTGTTTGTTCTCATGTTTTTTGCTTTGTATCCTTTGTGCTTGACAGAAAGTTGAGTAGTGGTGTCCATTGTGAGTATGATGAATATCCCTTGGCCACTACTGACCAATAGAGGAGAGACAGTTGTGGCTGTGCTTCAACCAGTAGCACACATCTGAGGCTTCGTGTGCTCCACACCTTCCTGCTCAGTAGCTGGCACAATTACCTTCCTTTTTCATTGTTACAGAGTTGCATAAGGAGCAAATCTAGGGGAAAATCCTATTTTACTTCTATACTTGGAAGCACCAGTCCTTGCACAGATCTGGAGCCACCATGCTGTTGATGCAGAAGGTGAAAATTCTGTATGTCTCTGCCCCACTATAATCCCTTTTCTTTCTCAGTTTAGTCCTCTTGATAAGAAAGAGCGTCCAGAAGAAATAGGCCTGAATCAGCATTTGAGTTTGGGTTATGAATGCGCTTTTGAGCTCCTCCACTGGACTGCACAACCTGCTGGAGAGAAGCTGTGTAGAGAAGGACCTCAGTGTCCTGGTGGACAGCATTTTGGCCATGAGTCAGCAGTGTGCCCTGGTGTCCAAGAAAGCCAGTGGCACCCTAGGGTGCGTTAAAAAGAGTGTAGCCAGCAGGTTGAGGGAAGTGTTCCTCCCCCCTCTACTCTGCCCTGCTGAGGCCACATTTAGACTACTGTGTCCAGTTCTGGGCTCCACAGTTCAAAAAAGGCAGGAATTTCCTAGAAAGAGTTGAGCAGAGGACCATGCAGATTATAAAGGGCCTGATCTATCTCCTGCACGAGGAAAGACCAAGTAACAAGTGTCTGTTCAGCCTGGCGGAAAGAAGCCTGGGGGGGAGGAGGGGAATCTGATTAATGTTTATAAATATCTGAAGGGAGGTGGGACTCAAATGAATGAAGCCAGGCTCTTCTTGGTGGTGTGTAGCAATAGGACAAGGAGCAACGGCCTAAAACTTGAACATAGGACATTCCATGTGAATGTGTGGAAGAACTTAATGGTAAGAGTGACAGGGGAGTGGAACAGGCTGCTCATAGAGGTTTTGGAATCTTTTTCTATGGTGATACTCAACACTCATCTGGATGCATACCTTTGTGACCTATTGTAGGGAACCTGCTTTAGCAGGGGGTTGGACTCTATGATCTCTTGAGGTCCCTTCCAACCTCTGCAATTCTGTGATTCTAAGAGTTTGGTTCACAGCATTTCATCAGCTGCATTCCTTTGGAATGAGATTTAGCCAGAAGATACACCCAATGTATCCAACTGCTTGTTCAAATCATGGGACATTGAATTGAAGTTGTTACCTTCTGCTGTGTTTAAAAAAAAAAAAAAAAAAGGTACAGAAGACAGTATGGGTCATGAATACTTTCTGAGTAGCTGTGTTTATTACAGCTACAATTGAAATGAAACAGAATGAGTTCTTTTAGTTATACATTTGACAAGTGATCAACAAAAAGCATGTTGTATGCAGGGTATGGAAGTTGGGTGGGATTTTTTCCTCTCATGCTGTACCAGAAAACTATCTCTGTGCAACTGCACAACATCAGTATTTCCAGTTTTATAATGTCATAACTGAAAATAGTACTGAATTGATAGAAATAGCCATTTTAAATGTTCCAAATAACCCTTATGCCATTCGTCAGACAGATAATGTTCGATTTTTTTTTTTATTTTTATTTTTTGAAGAGCCATGCAGAGTGCAGAATTAGGCAAGGGGAAATACATTGCATAGTTAGTAGTGCTTTAATACTTGGAACTAGTTAGCAGTGAACATACACATCAAAACTTTGTGTGAGAAGACTGAGCTTTTGGGGCAGAAGATATAGGAACAGCCTGGAGCAATATAACAGAATCCTGATTATGTTTCCGTTAGACAGCTTCATGATTGTTGTATTGCAGGTTAAATGCAACCTGTTAAGCACTTAAACTGTTTTCTCAAATTAATAGATAGTAGCTTTCCACTTTCCATAAATGTATTTAGAATTTTAGTAGCCATCATCTAAGCAGAAAGCAGAGGTTGACTTGCAGTTATTAACTTGAGGAGTGGAAGAAAGAGACTGGTTGCAATAATTGTTTCTTCATTGGAACCCTGTCCAAATGCAGTATTTGAGGCAGGTCAGTTTTTCATGACCTCAATTGCTATAACTCATAACATGGTAGAAAGAGGCATAATCTTGTATTCCTTGTTATGATGTACATTTAATAGTCTGGTTCGTATTTGAAGCCCCAGCCTACCATAAGATGATTTGGTATTGAATTCAATAGAAACAGAAATAGTATTTTATACTCCAGAATGATGTAAAGCCAAAATCTGACTCTCCTGAACTCAGGAACAATTACACTGGAGACTTCAAAAGGGACAGAATTTAACCTCAGGCTCCTCTGAATATACACGTAAACTTTGGAAAATGAATTGGAACTGCAGTTTGGTGACATGCAGAAGAAAATAAAACCTTAAGGTAATTCTCTTCTCTCAGTGGCTTTCCAGCATTAAATGTACCTACCAACTTGATAAGTCTTCTGAGATCAGATGTTAGTGTATACTACAATCTGATAATATTAAAAAGGATCATTTTAAGCAAAGCACCGTTTCTTTCATTGCAAAACCATCATACAGCTGTAAAAGTTTCTCACTGCTTGACTTAGTTGTAGAAGTGCTTGATGAACTTCTCATGAAACTATAATTCAGTTGAAACAAATGAATTAAAATACACAGAAATCCTATGCTAGAAGTGATAGAAATGGATGCAGTGCCGTTCTTTATATTTCCTTCAAATGCATGTATATTTCTATAATTAGCACTAGTGTAAAAAAAAAAATAGCACAGATTAAGACAGCAAATGGTCTTGTTTACTGAGCTTTGACTTTGACTTACAAGGAGGGGAATTCTGAGCAAGAGCTTAGCTAAATACACAAAACAAATAAGAAACCTGGTCAGAATAGAAAAGTAGCATTTAGGAGACATTGATGCTACTTATGTTAATAACTTTGTGTGTCATAGTAAAGTACATAAACAGCTCTTTTACCCTTGCTGCTTTGCTAACTAATTGCTTAAAGGCTCAGTTGAGGTCATCAAAAGGTTACATTTCTTAGGGTTTTTTTTTCCCTTCTTTTTTCTTCCTATTTTCTATCTTTCTATCATTGGTAGTATCTCCTACAAACACTTGGGTCTATTTGTGTTGTCTGTACAAAATACTAAAGCACACTTCTAGTGTCTATAAAAATCAGCATGGCTCCACTGACTTCAGTAGATACATGTCAAACTCCACTAAGGACCTGATATTTTCCTTTTACAGTATCTTTTTTTCCAAAGAGACATCTGAGCCTTAACTCTTTTTTTTTTGAATTATTAAAAAAAAATAAGTTAGGTATCAAATGATAGTTTCAAGACAGTGGGGGTAAATAACAATTAACAAAGTATAATCTGCCGTAATAGTAATGTGACTATATCCTCCGTAGCTAATTAGCAGTTGAAAGCCAGATTTTTATACTTAATTTGGGTGTGAATAGAGCAAATCTTTGTAATTGAAGGTTGTCAGAAGAAGAGATTTTAGCAGCTAGCTGATAATTTACAAGTGACTCACTTGTACACTGATTCACAGCTGCCACAGGTTGCAGCACACCTGAGGCTGCATGCACCCTACACCACTGGGTTTTAGCCATGTCCCTCTCCCTGCAAGCACCATCCCACCAGAGTGGGCTGGCATTCAGAATACTGTCGTACTGAAGAAATTGGAGGTATAGGGAATGTATGGCAGCATGGAGCCATTCAGATACTCAGCATCCATCATGGCCCATCAAACAATGCCAGAGGTGTGTTGTGGAGCACAGGAGGTATGGTACTTCAGTGGTACATTAATCCATGCTCTGCATTAGTACTTGGGTACAAAGGCCTTTTATGAAGAGGCCTTCATAAAAATCATAAATAAAATCATAAGTGAGCTTTATATGCAGCTGGCCAGACTGCACCTTTAAGGCACAGCACGTGTTATGGCAGAAAGCAGCTCCCTGGCTTGAACTAGCAGTGCACTGAACTTTTCACTTGTGTATTTTGTACCCTCTTTGTCTTCCACTCACTTCTGTTAACTGATGCTTCCATCAGAAGGGAAGAGTGATAGATGAGCCCAGGCCTATAGAACATGGCTTGCTGCATCCTCTGGACCCCTACCTCTCCTGCGTGCTCTGGAAAGTGAGGAGAAAGCCTCCAAGCTGTGACAAAGGAGATTCTGCACTGACATTCTGATCTTCAAAGCTGTTCCTTCCATCCTGATGTAAGGATGGAGAAATGAAGGAATGCAATGGAGGCTTCATTCTGTAGTGTGCCTGCTTAAGGGGAGTGGAGTTTGCATTTTTGGAAGGAGGGCAGCCTGGGGTTCACAACATCAGTTCTTTCTGGATGTATAGCCTTTAGGTGGGACATCAGCAAGACTCATTACCTGCAATTAGAGACACAACAAAGCCTCTGTTTTCTCCTCCTCCACCTTTCATCTCCATCCCCCCATGTAAGGAATCTTCCCTTGTGCACACCGTTAAATATGCTGTGTATGTTTAGGTGTGCACATGCACACATATGCATCAGAGTATGTGGGTGTTTTTTGGATTGTCAGTGGTAAGTGCAGGTGGTCAGCAGATGGAGAGCACTAACACATAACGAATGACCTGATTGGTTTTCCCCTGTTAGCCCAAACAATGCCAGCCCCACTAGTTATTTCTGGAATGTGTTACAGCAGAGCCATGCTCAGGCTAGCTTTGTTGCTAAGGAATAACAGCAACCAGACAGAAAAAAAGAAAAGCTGATTTCTAAGCTTTTCAAAAACAATGCCTGGAGGGATTTCCCTCTGGACTTATTTTTCCATCTCTTGTCAGAATTGCAGTGTATTCATGTTCAGGTATCATAGCTTGGCTGAGAGAACGTTTATAAACAGGCAAATGTGTTAGGGGTCTTTTCATTTCAGGAAAGCAATTGGGCCACTTGAAATAGTTCTTTACATCTTCTGAATTCAGCACTCAGGAGTGGCTGTGCCTTGGCAACCCCAGGTATGTGGTGCTTGCTTTACTGAAGCTTGATACAGCGAGTAAGTAAATATACAAGTGGAGAAGAAAATTTCCTCCCTTCTAGTGAGTAAAAATAAGTCTGTGTCCCCAGTCAGCTGCACACATCAGCCCTAAAGCAGTAACTGGCAAAAAGCAGCTTCAAGAGCTGGGCACCGCTGACACTGACAATGGAAGGGAGTTGGGAATGGTAGTAATCAATACTCATGCAGAATGGTCAGAAGGCTGGAGACCCGTGATATTAATACCTAGGGACATTAATATCAGTTATTGCTCAACAGTTGCTCTCTGTTTTTTGCCTTTGGAGATGTTTTACAGAATTAATTGGTCAACAAAATGTTTCCTAGTTGAAATTGCCTTTGGCTAAAGCAATGCTAAAACAATGCTTTTAGTAGAATGAAAACTATAAAATATACCAAAATATAGATTTTTGTTTTTCCTGTGAGTAAATCCACAGAGATGATTAAAACCTGGCTTCTTCTCTCAGCCCTTTTATTTGTAAGGAAACAAATTTGCCAGTCTCAGAAGCCAGATGTCCACATTGCAGCAGCCATCATCACTGTTGGCTTCAGATGCTCTCAGCCCTACAAATGTCTCTATGAACTATAAGAGCATGGAGTTTTACCTCTCTCGGTCTTCTCATGTCAAATAAGAGAATAACAAAGGAGAGTAAAAAGAAACCCATGTTGTTACTTGTGAATTGTGTTGTGTGGGTTTGGAAATCCTATGCTTTCTGTGCGAGTCCTTTGGTAGTATCTCATTATTAAAATAGACATATAGCCAGAAACGTGGGCAGTATTGCTTTGTGATATTCCACTTGCATCATGCTCAGCCCGGGGTGTGGTCCATTAGATATTTAGGGCAAAGGGAGTGGGAAAAGGAGTTCAGTGTTACCACCAAACCTGAGAGGAGCGTGGGGTCTCCATAGGACCAGCATGGTGGCACATATGAAGTTTAGTGAACCGTTTAGGGATGGGCTCTTCCTTACAGTCCTCAAAACAGTCCCATAAGGTTAAAACAGAAGGGAAGCTTGAGCTGTAGGGGAATCACAGCATCTTTTGAGTTGGAAGGAACCTTTAAAGGTCATCTAGTCCAACTGTCCGGTATTGAACAGGGACACCTACAGCTAGAGGTGCTCACACCTGTGTCCAGCCTGACCTTGAGTGTCTCCTGGGAGGGGCATCCACCACCTCTCTGGCCTTATGTAATGATGTGCTGTTCTGTACATGGCATGCATGTCCTGGTGCTCGTACCGTGGTTTGCCACGTGTATAGGAAGGTGGAGTAGGCAGAGGTGTTGGGAAAATGTTTGTCTTCAGAGTGGACTAAATCTTGCCTACTTATGCTGAAATTATAATGCTGAATTTTTTACATCATTAATTTCCATGGCAACAAAAATAATCTCATAAATGTGACATTATTGCTTCAGAATCAAAAGGGGGGGGTGAGGAGGGAAGAGCTGGCTGTGGAAATTCTTTATTTAAATATCTTAGTAGCAAAAGGAGCAACAAAATGACTCTTGAGATCTGAGCATATTTCCATTTTATTTCTGCAAAACAGAACCTTAAATATCAAGCAAATAAAAGCAGAACCCTTCTGTTCTGTCTCGCTGTATCAGCATTGCTCATTGCTTCCAAGTTCCCAGCAGATGAGGAAGTATTGGATTTGGGGCAATAAGATATGTTTTTGAAAGAGCCTTCTCTTTCCTAGCGGTGTCCTAGTACGATTTGGCAACAGGGATAGAGCCCAAAGGGAAAGCACTGCTGCCTACATGATGACAGAGTGACTCAGCCCTGACTGCTCTTAGTGGGGATTCCAGTGGAAATACTTCATCTCAGCAAACTGGTTTTGGAGCACAGCGAAAAGTACGTGGGCTTGTTGAAGAATCGAGACAGACTCCACTGCAATTTTCCCTATTTCTCTATGAGAAAATGGCTTTGAGTGTCTCTGTGTCTTTCTCTCCTTTTCATCACATGTCATTTTGGAGCTGTTTGTCTCTTGCATGCCTATTTACATATCATGAAGTTATGGAGGAATCACAGCTTTCTAGAAAGGGCTTGCCGGCTGCCATTTTTCCTTAAAGAAAGGCTGCAATTTAACATTAACCTAGCAATTAAGCAAAAATTTACGCTAACATGCTGTCTTCTTGCATAAAAATCCCTCTCAACAACTCTGAGAATTCTCTGCAAGAAAGGTAATAGAATAATTCCTGGCATCTTTGATTTGGGAAAGCCATTTTCCAGCATGATTGATACTTCCTTTGTATTAGCATGGGAGGCCATAGAAAGAGGAGTAATCTCTCTAATGGGTGTACTCCACACTGGTGCCTGGGGTCCATGATACATTTGTCAGGCTTTAATTAAAGTGCTGGAGTTGAATTTCCACAGTAATTAACTTTTATTTGCAGTTACACCATGTCTCTCATTCTTGACACTGACACTTTCCTGTTAGAGATAGAGCAGCAATTGGCACAAAAAATAAAGTAGAAATGAGGAAAGATCGAAGAAACGGCATTGTTACTTTTCATGAATTCCGAATTTCTGTGAATGAAAGGAGGCAAAAATAAGTTTTTCCTCAAAGTGTTTTTGTTATTAGCAACCTAATCTGTTCTCTCTCGTGCACAAACATGTGCCCTTAGCTTGGGTATACTTCCTTATCCACTGTCCAATGTAAACAAACACCTTTTGTTCAGTTGTCAGCATATGCCCAGTATTCAAGTTAGAACAGATTTTTCTTGTCCTGTGGAAACGTTTTGTTGTCTTTTGGCAAATGCTTACTTTTAGGAATGAACAGTGTACCTACTGGGTAGGCTATGCAAGGCAAGCATTGTATCTGGACTGAGACTTCTATTTTAGTTGTGGGTAGGAGACTTGAAAGCATCACAGGAGCCTACATCGTGTTGTCAGCAGTCACTGTGGATTGCAGGAATCTCAGTCTCATTGAAGGTACAAATTGCTATTATTAATAAGTGTTAAGTACTTCATTCTACTCTTTAGATACAGCTTTTCCAGGTATCTTTTCAATTCATTTTAATTCTTGTAGTTTTCTACTTGGGTTTCATACATGCTGTGAACTGTTATGTAAGAACACAAATAACAAAATCATAGGTCATTGTTACTCTTCTTTGGATGAGCAGAACAGGCTTCCCATAGCCAGAGGAACACAGGCCTGGAATCCAGTTCCCTTCTTTCTCAGCTGCTGCGTCAGTGACCCTTTTGTGGACCCACTGAGCTCCATTTTAAGAACGAGGAATTTTTTGTTCTGCTACTGCAGTCTGAAATCTCTGCTGATTAGCGACTGTCTTCTGATTTCCACAGTAGGTATGTTCACAATCAGTTCACACCATGTCCTTACCCATGCTGACCTCTGTTCCTGCATTCCCAGGTGAGGTAGGTGAGAGCATCCTTGTTCTGTGTTATAGCTGAGTTAAAGACTCTGAGCAAAAATTGATTTCTCAAATACCCAAATCTTGTCTTGTGTCACTGTCACAATAATCTTGGTGCCTTGCAAAGCAGAACAAGCTGCTTGGTTGCTAGCTTTTTTTTTTTTCCCTGTTGTTGTAGACAGATCTTGGGGTTTGCTTTTTGTAATGTACATCTGTATCTTGTTCCCTAAATACTGGAAATTTATCCTTTTTTTTTTTTCCTTAACTACAGCTTTAAAACAGGCAATAGGATGATACCTCTGACTCCTATGCTAACTGTAAGGAAACAGCTAAGAATAGCATTGCTTCTGAAATAAAGCACTGGAGATAATTAAGTAAAACAATGTGGTAAATCAGTGTGGCACTAAAGGGCATGGCAAAGGCCATGAACAAGAAGGGTAATAAATTTTACGGTGAGAAATGCTAATTGAACATTGTTTGCAATTTCAAGTTGTGTCTCCAGATTTCATTTTAATATTTTCTCTGGACTGAAAAGCAAGTGCAATACTAAACTGGCTACGATAAAACAGAAGTGTGAATGCTAGTAAGACATATGGTCTATCCAAGCACAAAATTCCTGTGAAATTACTCAGTCTGATAATACATTTCCAAGTGTTCAACCTATCTAATTTATGAAGTTCAGTGTTTGCTTTCTTCACTTCTCTTGGAAGGCTGTTCCATAACAGAACATGTCCAAGTACTGTGAAACCCTTTATGTTATTCTCCCTATATTTTATTTCTCCTAGTTTATCTTGATCCTCCTATAGGATTCTCGATCCTTGTAAATAATCTCCCCAGCTGTTTCAACACAGCTTTGAACTTAACTGCCATACCAGCATCTCTTTGGTGATGCTGTATCATGGATGAGTATCACATTCTACATACAGTTGCTCTAGGGAGGAGTCTCATCTGTACGTTCCTCTGCAACACTCAGAGTAGGAATTTAGAAGTTTTGGTTTCAATTCTGATCCTACTTGATCTGATTTGAAATTAATTGGGCTGAAATGTATTTTACAAAGTCTTTGCTCCCCAGGAAAGGCCTGTCCACTTAAAGCAATGCCCATAGACTTTCCATGTAATTGTTGTGGGGAGATGGGCAGCTGCAGAGGGGCAGGACGCCCTTTGTTCAGATAGGGCTTCATCCCAACTGCATTAAGACAGGATCAGCTATCACCTAGCATGCCCTGTCTCTTTGCATTGATTAAAAAGGAGCTTATGCAACAAGCTCAGATGAGATTCCAAATTTTTATGTAACTAAAGTAAGGGGAGATGAGCCTTGCCTCAGCTCCACTGTTAAGCTTGATAATAATTCCTGCAGACACCCCAGTGTTCTGTGAAGCAAGAACTAACGTGCTTGGTTCCTGCTTTGGCGGAGAGGAAATCCATTGCTGAGGTCAAAATTATTTGCAGCTTGAAAACTTGTGTGTGATCTGCTGTATTTTCTAATGCTACTATTTCATTACTATTTAATTCCCAGTATTTTTTTCTTCATCTTTTGAGCTTTTTGTGTTGTAACAGTATAATGTATTTCTTCTAGGATCTCTTTTTCCACACTGATCTATTACTTTGTATTTGTACTTTTTGTATATTGTATATAGAGGGGTATTCTGTCCCTGGAGTAGGAATTCCTGCCTAGTGATTGTCCTTTGATGGCCTGTTGCAGACCCACCTGAGCTCACTGCTTCTGACTGTCCCAAAAACATAGCCTTGTCTGGGTAGCCATGTGGCTGTCTCAGCTATGCTTCATCCAGTAAGCTCTGATAAAAAAACAAACAAACTAGATTTATTCCCTGGAGCATGGCATCACACTGTGTCTTTTGCCTTCAGCTGTCTCTCATCTTCAGCAGAATGTGTTTGCCTTTATTTGCAACAGACCATGTAGATGTAACACTGATATTTAGTGTGTCTATCTTGTCTGGGGTTGCAAGTGTTTGGCTTCCTGGGGAGATACTTCTTTATGTGGAGATGGTATCTAGGAACAGCAGTTTCTGTCATTCAGCTTTGGAAACCTTGACGTGCCCGTGTTGAAACTGGGACTCCACATCCATTTGGGCTGCTCTTATAATGTGTGTGGCAAAGTCACAGCATGCAGTTGGCACTGCCTGGAATCATCTCTCCACCATGGATGCTTTGGAGGCACCTGCCAGTCACCTACAGCAGCCGCAATCTTTCTTCACCCTTCCTGAAGACCACCTATTGTCCATACAAAAGTCCTGCAATTAGTTCAGCTACTTTGCATGCTGAGGCCTATGGTTACTCTCATTGACAAAATACGTATCAATTTTTAACAGATAATTTTAGTTTAATATCATCCAGAGGTCTCAGAGCATAAATGTTTCCCTTTGAGACAAGAATGAGGAAATAACTGCTTGAGTTTTAAAGCTATGTCTGTTAGTTTTTTATTTTCACCTAAATTATAAGCTACAGAATAAGTCTTTGCTTCTCAGTTTCTCCTGCTAGAACTGTTTTGCCTCAGATAAATAATTCAGTGTTCATTAGCCAGAGAGAGTCAGAGAAACTGGTCCTGTCACCTATTGGAATGAGCGCTTGCATTACGTGCCAGAGACTCAGGTTTGAGCCCTTGCTGTATCAATGTGTTCATTATTTATACAAAATGGAATATCTCTAGCAGGGCAGCAAAAGAAGCTGGATGTTACACTACTTAGTTAGGTTATGGGTAACTAAGCAGATGCATAACAACCACCAAACTAAAGGGTAGAGCCTTATTTTTCTAAGAGTCGAAAGACTGTTTTCTCATCTAAGGAGAGTGCGAAGATATCTTACCTCTTAAAAAAATGGCATATAGATCCAGTGTGTTGTGATCATGTTGACAGATCTCACCGTTCTTCAGTACAAGATGTTTCGTTTTCTCAAGAAAAATAGTTTAGAGAAGTCAGTCTCCCTGTGAAAGTCAGTCTCTTTCCCAGCCCTTAAAAACTAACCAGAATTGCTCTTTGTTTGCATCATTGCATGCACGCTTTAGCATTCTGGTGAAAAGCGAGGGAAGGAATTTTGTTCTGCTGTGCTACAGTAAGCCCAGTTGCCGTCCTACCTGGTGGGAACAAATGTATCTGCTGCTTCTTCAGAAACGCCTTGCAGGGCTTTGAGGCTCGGAATGGCCTATTATTCATCAAATAACAGATGTCTTCACAGATCAGCCTCTCAGAGTAAAAACACAAGCACAGCAAACAAAAGCTGATGATTAGCTAGTTGACTGACAATAGGCAAACTCCAGTGCAGATGTACAAGAAACAAGGAAGGGATCAGACACTTACATTTCTATTTTTCTGAGTTCATTATATGCATTCATTTTTACAATGATGTCTTAATGTTAAAACTCTGATTATGCAGCTTTCTGTTCCAGAGCTTCTAACTTATGATTTTTTCAAATTAAAATAATGTATTGATGTTTCCTCCAATTACATGCTAATAAAAGACTTAATTCAGTTTGCATACAATTAATGCATTTGTTGCAAAAGTATCCCATAAGCTATTGAGTCTATTTTAGATAATCTCTTTATTCACATCGTTCAGTGTGAATGAAGTTGAAGAAGTCTTCGATGATACATCCTGTCAATCATAATACACCTCTGTGTATATGGTCGAAACAAAAACAGAAGTTTTGCTTGCATAATGAGGGAAGCATATGAAGAATTACACACATCTCACTACAGGTCATCCCCTGTTTGATGGTTTAATTGCTTCTGTGAATAGATTCAAATTTCTTGTACAGTTCGATGGGTCAGAATCTCCCTGAATGCAGAACAGTGATGCTGTTGACCTTGAGGCTGATAAAGTTTACCTAATACTGAGCTCAGTAAAACCTCATCAGTGCTATTCAAAGTGAAATTTTCCAACCCACAATATTTCCATTTCAGTTTCTGTAATTTTCTTTTTCATTTAAAAAAAAAAAAAAAAAAAAAAAGGAAGTACTTCAGCTATCTCTGAAGAAAAAAAAGAATACAGGGGAAAAATGTCAATCATATTTTGTGAAGTTATTGTGCCTTTCATTATTTTGTGGGCCTTCCATATCACAGATCAGGAAACTGAAATTTTCCAGAGAGAATGAAGGGTGAAGGACAAAGACTGGAGGGATTTATTGAGAAAAATGAAGGTTAAAGGTTTTTGCATTTTTGCCAGATTGGTCTGCATTCTGGCCTGAAAAGTCCTTGTCCACATACAGTTTCTTTTTTAAGTTCTGCAGCTCAGCTCTCCTAGGATTTTGTCAGCAGACCAGAATGCAGAGGTTGTGACCATGATCCAGGTGGCTGACTCAGGTACTGACAGAAAGGAAGGAAGAAAGGACAGAGCTGGGATAAGGTCCCCATGTAAGAGAAACTTGAAGTGGGGTAAAGAGGTGAACTTGTGGAAATAAAATGGTGAGGCACATAGAGGAGACAGTGAGGGGAATGGGTGGGACTGGGAATAAGGGTTGTGATGCTGTGCAGGAGAAAGGGAGGCTGGCAGGGATCAGGCAGAAGATACTGGCTTCGCATGTTGAGTCCTGTGTTTAGTTTTGGGCTCTTCACTACAACGAAAGTCATCGAGGCCCTGGAGCGTGTCCAGAGATGGATGCTGAAGCTGTGAGGGGTCCCACACAAAGGAGATTGAGCTCTTGCTGATCTTCTTGCGCTCACAGTTCTCTAGAGGATCCAGTGTCTGTCCATAAGCTTGTGTGGTACAGTTCTTGAGCCAGGGTCTTTTGTTCTCGTTCAGCTTTTTTATAACTGTGAAAGTTAACATTTTAAAGGCTATTAAGGGTGAAAGGCAAAGCTGCCTTAAATAAGGGAAGATTTCAGTCAACACTGCTCAGATGAATCAATATTTTATTTTATCTTAGTAGTTCATTATGTTACCCCTTCCTCCCATCACTGCACATCACTCACATCTCTCTCTGAAGCTGGAGTTATTAATTTCCTGGGGAGCACTGACTCTCATTATTGCAGCATCCAAGTACTTTGCAAACATTAATGAATTTATCTTCACAATGTACCGATAAGGTGAAATGACATTATACACTAGGGAAAATGCAACACAGCAATGTAATGTCAAGAAGGGACATTTCATTCAGGTGCCCAACTTGAGATTTTTGTGCCTTGATTTCCCAGGAATAACAGTTGGTCGCACTTCTTTTGTTCTGGAATCAATAGGAATTGCTCCATGCTTGCACAGAGCATTGAGCACTGAGGCAGGGAATCCAGTTCCCCAGGGCAGCTTTCAGCATGAGAAGCATTTGCACTCCCAGCCATTTCCTCACTCTTCAGGCTATCTGCTAATGGCAGTGCAAGGACGCAGCATGCAGCAGGTTCCTTCTTGGCCTGACCTTGACTCAAGTGTATGTGCATGGCCAGTCCCTGTTCTTACACTGAATGAGGCTGGAATGCTGTAGACAAAACCCAAAGTGTGTGAGTTTATTGTTTAGCGTGTCACTACATGTACAGACCCGAGCAAATGCTGACTTTTGCTCTGCAGGGACAGATGGACTAAAAGGGCACTCACTGCTTCTTATTGATTCCCATCTTTTCTAGCTGCCAGGGCAGATCTTAGTAGTGGAGCAAGGACTCCTGAAGCCAGAGAGAAGCTGCAGTTTTGTTTGAAAAGAATCCTTCAGTGCATCCCTGGGCTGCCTCAGAGCTCAGCTGGGTGAGCAGGTACAGAGTGGGTCTGCACTGTATGATGAACCTGTGGCTGGGCACCTCCTATCCTCCATTACTGCAGGGCTCAGCTCACAGCTCAGCAGACTTTTCTTTAATAGGAAAACAGGGACAGGAAGATAAAGACAGTTTTCATATGCACGAATATGTGTTAGGCTCCATTGCCTTTCAGCACAAGTGGGAAGTCTCATTCCGTATTGTACCCACAATAATCCTGCTGTAAGAGTCCAGTGTCCACCAGATCCTTTTGTGTACTTCAGTCTGCTTTACATAAGGCTGTTCTTCCCCTTTTTCCTCGATCAGTTCATTTTCATATTCAAAGGGCAGTTTAATCACATCATACTATGGCAGTGTTTCTGCAGTTACTCTGGGTTGAGGCTTGGCCACTGAGAACATGGCTTAGCTCATGTTAGTTATGATACAAGAAAAGAATATTTCATACACCTGAAACTGTTCTTACTGCATTTTAGCTGGGCTAAATCATTCAGATCTTTATTTATTAAATCCACCTCTCAAATGTGCAGTCACAGCGATTCTTATTCTTTTCCGACCCGTGATGTTTCTTACCTCTATTAAAAAAACAACAACACAACAACCCCAGAATGACAAAGCAGCCTTTTAAAGTGGTGCTCGTTGCTTCTACTACTTTACAAGTCCTCGGGCAAGTGCTGGGATGTCTTGAAGCAAAACTTCCGTAGGGTCAGTGGGTTTTGCCTGAGGAGGAACATTAGATTTCTGGGCAGTAAATGAGAGTTTCTACTAAGCTATTAAAATAAATTGTGCATCTGAACATAATCTTACTTGACAGTATGACATGTTTTCAGTTGCCGCTGTTTGAGATTTCCCATATTCTTTTATGTGCATTTCCTTCTGGCTTACCTGCACGTCTGTCTATGCCAGTGTTCAAACCCAGTGAAGGAAGGAAAATGAGCTATTTAGCCAATAGCAGTCTTACTAGCTGGGTAACGCAAAAGGGAAGAAAATAAGACACATAATGATCAGTGTGCTAAATCCTCTCTAAAGCTCCAGACCTGTCATGTAGAGCTAAATCCCAGACAGTGCCGTTATCAGTGCCAGGTTAGTACTGAAAGTGCCCCTATCTCTCCTTCTCTTTCTTTCACTCCCCCCTCCAAAGCCACTGAAGTTAATTCATCATGTTGACACAGAGCAGGGCATTATTATTCAGAGTTGCATAAAAAGTGAATTTACATTGAGCAAAACCAATAAGCCGTACAGCTCTGACATTTAATTTTCCTGTAAACTCTTCCTATTGAACCAGGCAGGACTACATACATTTTCAAATGAAATGCAGGGTTTGCACCACAATAACCTTGCATAGATGAAAGTGAATAATTTGGAAGTTACCACGAGCCTATTTCCTGCCACCTCCCTCCCAGTCTAAATTTTTATAGGCTGTATTTCTGCTTAATGCCATGTTCAATTTTCACATACTTTATTTTCCCCTCTCGTGTCAAAGTGGCATGCAAAATATTCTTCTGTCAGAGGGGTTGCTATTTATGACTGGGTCACTGCTTGGTAGTCCCCTATTCTTTCTGAGGTTGCTTATTCCTTTGACATCAAACCCTGGGGCTGAAGGTTGAGGATAAATAAGCCATGTCCCTTGAACTAGACACGATCATAATAAACTCTCAGATGAAATGTCAAGTCTAAGCTAGTGTACTCTTCTACTTCCTGGTCTATGCTGATCAGCTCCCCAAAGCTGAGCAGTCATATTTCAGAGCTCACTTTATCTGCTTTCTCTTCTTACCATATTGAATGTCTGATTATAGGAGAGGTAGTAAATGGCTCTGTTAAAAGGAGGTTTAACCAGGGAGACGTAGGTCAAGACATAAGCTTACTTTCCATGGCATATGATTGTGTATCTGCATTTATATATCAATCCATTCAAATTTTCCAAAGAGTTCTCTATTCTTAGAGCATGAGTTATTATAATTTCATACACTAACCTACTTCAGGCAGACTTTGAAGTGATAGACGTTATTCCAAGATGAATGTGCGCTCTAAAATGGCTGTTCAAAAGACACCAGCAAACATTTCATTTTTTTATCAGGTTGTGGGAGCAAAAGGATCTGGCAAGACACACACACATCCTCAAAAATGTACCTTTCATGTTTGTTTATTGTATCAATATTTTTACTAGAAATTCATTACAGACTGTGCTGCTTTTGTTACAAATGTATGCTCTGTGTTGGTTAAAAAAATCAACAGTGTGGGTTACTATTAAATATATTAATGCACTTATGAAACTGCACTGTTAAGAATTCAAAAGGCAGTTGCACTTTCCCACCATGGGTTTGTGGGTTGGTTTTTCTTTTTCAAATATAATCAAATGTTTCTTTCAATCTTCGGTACTTGTATGTGTCTATTATAACCTGTCACTGTGAAATTAGAGCCTTGTGCCATACTTACAAATTATGAGTAGAACTGGTTCAAAACATTCCATGCAAAGCTGGCATGGGAGTATTCTTATTTTTAAGTACATACTTTGATGGGAAATTTAATTTTCATTGGAAAAAAAAAAGAAAAAAAACAGAGAGAGAGAGGAGAAAATACCATTTATGTTTTTATTCATTTTTTCCTTTTTCTTTCCTATTTTGTCAGTGAATGGGTATGCTGATATAAATAAGGGAAGGAGGAGAGAAGCAGATGTCATAGCCACCATTCACCATATACACAGAAAAACAAACATAAACGTGCAATTCAAAATTGCAGTGGCTTTTTTTGATTGATTGATTTTGTTTTTATGTATGCCTTAATTATGTGATCATGTTGGATACAATAGAATGGGTCGCATTCAAAGCACGGTGGTGGAGCACCAGTTTTGGTGCTCTGTATCCTTACCCATCTTCAATTTTTGAAAAAAACTGCTTTGTGAACTGGATTCACTACCTGGTGGAGTCAGAAAGAGTACTGTATTGGGTCCTATGGTGTTGGTTACTTCCTCTATAGAAACAGATTTAGACAAGCCAGGAAGTCTGGTAACAATAGAGAATATGTGGGTCTTAGGCTAGGCTCATCTAGGCTTATCCTAGATCAGGTCAGCTGAAATTCTCCTGGAGATGGAACAAAACTTAACTAGTCAGTCATAAACTTCTCCTTGTTCTGTATCCTGTAGCCCTCTCAATCTTGACAGCATTTGATGAATGTTAGTAAGAGAGTGGGACCCTGAGTAAAAGTTTTCAAAGCTGAAGCACAATACAAGATCTTTATAAAAATAGTTGTACACTTTCCTGCCTCAGTTCTACTGCATAACAAGTAATGGTGGTGCTGAATATTGAGCCTCCTTTGTGATGATTTATTAGAGAGTATTTGTTTAGCTGGGTGTGTTCTTTGCCAGAGGGATGGATGATCTCGCATTTAGAATGTTAGACTCAGCTGTTTCCATCTCTGCTGCAGATTTTCTTCAAAGTCATCTACAGCAATGCTTTCAGTGCTACAATGCAGGTGGTTTTGAGAGTAGGATGCCTGCCTGCATCTTTAGTACTCAAGCACCTTTCTGAAACTGTCCTAGACATCAGATGTGCAAGGCATGGATGCTTCACTTTGTTTACAGTTGATGATTTCCTTTCCTGAAAATCTGATCCAATCAATGAATCTCTGTAATATAGCACTGTGTTGTAAAATATCTTCTCTTCTGTGCCCTTTTTCCTTTTTCTACTTGCAATATTTACACTTAATCAAGCAGAATAATGTGAAAGGACTGATTTCAGCATCTTCACAAAGGTACACCCTTTTCCTCCAGTGTTTATTACAGAGCACACAGAGCTATTTGCTTGTTTGTTCCTTACATTAAGACTTTTTTATTGTGTATCCTACACAATAGGAACAAGGGAATAGTTTAACACTGCTGCAGAGCAGTTAACCCCATAAACCTTGAGATTCCTGCAACTGGAGATCGTTCTTGGTGTTCCGGAAACGTTTAGATGTGTTACTAAGGGACATGGTTTAGTGGGATTATATCGGTGGTAGGTGGATGGTTGCACTGGATCATCTTGGAAGTCTTTTCCAGCCTTGGTGATTCTACGATTCTGTGATTCTAGATGGTGACATCCTTATTTTCAGTGTACCAAGCTGGAATCAAGGGTGGACCTTCGGGTCTCTGGAACTCAATGGAGAGAAACAGCCCCATGTAAAGGATGGGTTAGTCTTGCTCCACCACAGGCATCTGAACCAGGCCATAGGAACTGGGCTTCAGGGAGGACAGGGAGCTGGGATAAGTAAGTCAGATGTCAATATCCACATTGTGGACACCCCAAAGCAGGCGAGATACTGTGGAAGATCCTCCTGGGAGAGCACAAGATCTGTCTGGAAATAGAACTGGTTTCTGTTTGTTGCCTGCTTCTACTGAGAAGGCAGAAAAGAAGCTCTATTTTCTCTTTTCCATGAAGTTACAGAGATATCTCAGTTGCAGGGGGTAGCTTAGGATATGCTACACCGTGTGCAGAGAAAGACTTCTAGCCGGAGAACTTGAGATGGTTATAAAATTTTCATATCAAAGGACAGATAGTTTACACTGCTGAGTGCTTCCTAGGCATAGTGCTGCACATGATTATTTTTTTTTTGTTAAGAACTTGAAATAATATTAAAATATTTTTTGTTGTTTTGGGTCTCATGAGATCCATAAAGAAAATTGAAAACTTACACAGCTTAGACTTGAATAAGGAAAAAAAAAAATCTTTTCAACAGGACACTGAAAGGTTCTTTTCACTAAGGGCTGTTCTGGTACAACTTTCTTGACCCAGCTGTTTCACTTCCTTTTATTATTATTTTTTTTTACACTGCAACATGAAAGTACTAGAGATGCTCCTCCCCCAGACTCAGAGAAGCTGGACTCTTTTTCTTCAGACAGTTGGCAAAAATAGCATGTCTCAAGCTGTTCTGTAAAATTTCAGCATCAAAGACAAGTTTCAAATGGCTATTAGTAACTGGGAAGAAAAAAGTATAGGGGAATTATTTATGTAGCTGGACCTCAACATATCAGTTAACTTTCCATTGGAAGTAAGTACACAAAGCACATACTTGTATAGGCAGGGTTTCCTGAAAGAGACTGAGTGGCCCAGTTATGTGTCCTATGATCAGACAATAGAGATTTCCATGTAACTCAAGTGGCAGAAGTCAGTTCCTGCACCTGGAAAATAGCACTGTGTTACTATGACTGGGGAAAAAAAAAAGCCTTTGTAAGCAACAGAAGTAAAACAGGAATTGAGATAGCCCTCTGTGCAATATTTATTGTAAAATCAGAGTATTCAATGATATGCTGCAGTCCTTAAAATGACCAGTGTCACAATCTAATGTTAGGTTGTTGCCGAAAATTGGCAGTGTACTCTGAGACGTGATAACAGTAACCAGATGGTTAATCCACTTAGAGCTAATTGACAACAGTAGGAAAGTAGGTTTATGTATGGTTTAACTGCATTAAAATAAGATCTAACTCAAAAGTAGTGTATAGTTTAAGTAATAGTATAGGAGAAAATGGAGCAAAGGAACTTCTACTGGATCCAAATTCAACCACATGAAAACTTTAGAATTCATACAAGGCTCTTCACTCCTAATGTGTATTAATGATCAAATTCTAATCATCCTTGTAGCTGCAAGTCAAATTGATCCTTAAAAGTATGCTAGCTTCTTCTCAGAGCTCCACAAAGATGAATGTTGGAGGCATAGGCTTATTCTTAACCTTCTCTTTCTCCGTGTGGACAGACAGATGGAAACATGTCTGGGAACCCATGGGAAAAAGAAGCAACCAGAACAACTGCTGGTCAGGCTTCTCTCCCACTGGAGCTGCCTTCAAAATTATTTGCTAACAGTAGCTAATGAAGAGCAAAATTAAGAAATTAAGTCCCTTGCACAATTGATGGAGTGTAAAAGACATTCAAGAGCTCGTGCTTTGTAGTTCTTCTGATGTCCTTCAGCAGAACTTATGTCAGTTATAATCAGCCTGTAGAGAAGCCCTGTCTGTCACAGCTTTTCCAAAAAGGTCGTGGGGCTTGACATTACTGGAGGGCATGCACACTTCAAAGCCAGGAAGTCTCACATCAAATGACTTTTCATTTACACTCTGTTATTTTTCATCTTGGGTTTTTGTGTTTTTTTTTCCCTACCCTTTCAACACTTGCCCTTGGCTGTTCCAGGGACTGCTCACAATGTGACCACATACTCCAAGGCACTAGACAGCCAAAGGCAAAAGCGATGTTACCTGCCCTCTTCAGAATAAGTTCTTCCCTTGGCCATGCTCACCAGGACACTAAGTATTTTGTGCCTCTGTTTTTGGGATAAGGAATACAAAGCCTTCTCTGCTTCTCCCTTGCATTGACAAGCGTAAGCTTTGACACATGGATGAAGGAAGTTGATAAAGGTAAATGAATTAACTGCCAGTGTCCTCCACAGCCCATGCTAATGTCAGTAGCTTGTAAGTGATCACCTAGCCCAGTACTTTTCCAAGTTCCTCTGTTCATGGAGGAAGCTGGGAGGAGACACGGGAGGATGCAACCATTTGAACTACTGTTAGACAACGGAGGGAGGACCGGGATTTCAAAAGTCAATGGTGAGGTAGGGAAACTGGGGATGAGGGAACAGTTGCTGTCAGATTTTCCTCTGTATTAACGCGGCTTCCTGTGTGTATTTTTCACAATGGTAGTTATTTCAGCTTCTACGTGACATGAAAATAGCCTTTTGCATGTATGACAGGTCTACACAACACCAACAAGGCTGATTCTGTGCAACTGTGGTATCCTGAGGGTAGATTAGTCTCTTTGGAGTTTTAGAAAAGGAAAGGTTGTGCACTTTGAGGATAATTGTGGAAGAAGATGTGATTTGTTCTTTATTCTGTAAAGAGGAATCAATTCCAGAGAGTGCTAAAGATCTAAGTATACAGGGAACATAAACATCAAAGTAACTGCACACAGAATGTTATGAAGAAAGATGGTAACTCTAGTTAGGGTGTTCCAAGCTGGGAGAAATAAATCACACTGGACAATATGGCACATGTTGAACAAGAAAATAGAATTCTTGCTCAAAAGAAACTTAGTGCTGCTAGTTAATCATCTTTTTATTAGCATGCCCTGAAAGTTTTGGGGATATAAATTTTGCAAAATAACAGCGGGATTGTAGAAATAGGCCACTGAATTAAGATACAAATCACACAAACGTGAAAACACAAAGCTCTGTGTAAGCCTTGCGTAGTCAAGAAATGTACTGCTTCCTGTTATGAGGCATGCTTGAATACTCTCAAAGTAGCTGACCTGGGGAAAGCATTGGTGAAGACCTTGATGGTAGAATTAAGGCTGTGTCAGTCTGACCCTGAGATAGTATTGAGTGAGAACTTGTGCAGTTTCCCATTGGTTGTGAAAGTCCCCCTCATGATCAGGATCACAGGCTTTGACAGGCTGTTGTGAATTCAGTATATGATGCAACAAGAGCACTTCAATTAGGAAGAGAGGTGGAGAAACTCGTTTTCTTTTTTCTAGGAGACATCTGGTCACCACTAAAGTACCCTTTGCAAGAGGCATTTAACTCACAGGGAAATCACACCTCTGTGAGTTTTAAGTGAAGAGCCATTGCTGTCTTGTGAGGCACTTGTAAAACTCTGCAAGGCAGTACTAAAAGTGTCAAGGCTGAGTTCAGTTGATTGGGGAATCATCAACAGTAATTGGAAATAGAGGTACTCTGCGTGTGTCTTGTTTTCCGCTTTTATTTTCTGCAGAACCAGGAATAGTTCAGCTTAAAATTGTGAGTGGTGCAGCTTTTTCTTCTTTCCAGAACAATCCGTAAAGTAGAAAAGACAGCCAGAAAAAAGAAACAAGTTTGTGCACGTCATGGGATGTAACTGGTGTGTCTTATGTCACCTTTCTTCTCCTTCTATCACATTTGTTTTTTTCAGTATCTCTGAGTCTTCAGAGGAGAGCCAGGGAATCTTAACAGTAATTGAGAATATATCCATGTACTTAGAGACCTATGAATCTAGGAAATGAAGTTCATCTTCAAAGTTGAGTTATAATTTTTTTTTTAATCTTAATCAAAGATCTGGCCTTTTTGTAACAGATAATTCCTTCAAATACTGCAAATGGCTCAGCAAATATTGAAGCACAGTACGTTTTAGAATTCTGGTGAAGAGTACTCCTGAGAAAACTAAGGGGAATGTTAAAGAGTAAAGTGAAGATAAAATGGCACAAAAGTCATACGCCTAGAATAGATTTTGGATTAATAAAGCTTAATGTGTGCTTTTAAATGGTTTTTTTTTGTTGTTGTTGTTTGTTTGTTTTGCCTTTACCATTTTTGTTTCTGCTCACTTTACGTTTTTCCCTAGTTAATTACAGTTGGTTTATTTAAAGCAGGTGGCAATACTCTAGTTTTATATTAATCAGTCCAAGGTCAGGAACTGACCGTCTGTCCACATTTTCCATTCACATGTGCAAAACTCTGCTAATCTCAATTAGTGACTAAAACTGCACCAGTAACTTCAGAAAATACGGGTTGGTGAACGAGAGCCCCTTTAGCTACTACTCAGCATGTAACCTTTGTTGTCCATGATCATAGAATCACAGAATGGTTTGTGTTGGAAGCGACTGTAAAGATCATCTCGTTCCAGCCCCCTGCTATGACCAGGGACATCTTCCACCAGACCAGGTTTCCCAGAGCCCCATCCAGCCTGGCTTTGAACACTTCCACATCCACACTATTGGATGTCTATAGTTTCTTTGGGCAGCCTGTTCCAGTGCCTCACCACCCTCTGAATAAAAAACTTCTTCCTAATGTCTAATCTAAATCTACCCTCTTCAGTTTAAAGCCATCCCCCCTCGTCTTGTCACTCCACTGCCTGATTAGGACTCCCTCCCAGCTTTCCTGTAGGCCCCTTTAGGTACTGGAAGGCCGCTGTGAGGTCTCCCTCATGTCTTCTCCATGATTAACAACCCCAGCTCTCTCAGGAGAGGTGCTTCATTACTCTGAGCTTCCTGATTGCCTCCTCTTGACCCACCCCAACAAATCTGTGCCCTTGTGTTGGGACCCTGAGCTGAGCTAAGTGTTACATATGAGGCCTCACAAGTGCAGAGCATTTGGAGAGAATCACCACCCTCACACCGCTGGTCACTCTGCATTTGTAATAGCCCAGCATATGGTCTGCAAGTACATATTGCCAGCTCATATTGAGCTTCTCATCCACCAGCACCCCTGAATTCTTCTCCTCAGGGCTGCTGTCAGTCCACTCTCTTCTCAGCTTGTATTTGTGCTTGGGATTGTCCCAGCCCAGATGCAGGGCCTTGTAATTGGCCTTGCTGGATTTCATGAGGGTTTTTTTATTGTTTTCTCTTCTTAGAGCTACAGAAGATGTTCTGTGATTTAACTGTGGTTGGAATTTGCAGAAATTGGTATTAGTGTTGAAACTGTGGTAACTTCAGAAGCTATATATAATATATATCTGGTTGTTTTTTTTTTCTAGTAATAATTCTGCTCTTGCTATCTCAGGTGGAAAAAGGGCAGGTGAAATTCAGTGCTGCTAATTGCAAAGGTGCATACACAGGTAAAAAGGGTCCTAGCTCTACACACCCGAGGAAAGACTCCAAATCAGCTAATACCACTCATAGATTTGTATTAGAGAGCTCTTTAAAACTAGTGTAAAGCTCAACAGCAGTTTCAAAGGAAAGAGAATTGTAGGTGGCACTGGGGATGGAAAAGACAAGAAACTGGCAACATTGCTGTGCAGTGTGAAAATTCATCACATACCCGTGTGTTGGTGACTACATGCAGTTTTGTTCTCCCCCTCACATCAGAATTAGAAGGGGTTCATGCACCTCTAGGCATAGTGTTTATCAAGCATAGTGTGCATCTTCTGTACAGTGGAAATGAGACAGACTAATTTCTCAGCTTGAAACAGAGATTCCAAGTCCCCTGGTTTTATGTCAGCTGGTGATGCAAGCTTGTAACTAGAGGTTCATCTGCCTGTGCAGTGTTACTGGATGCAAGCAGATTCTGTCTTTGGAAAACCATCACTGGTGTGATTTGGCTTCCAAACTTATACAAATAAGCCTTATTAAATCTCTCTTAACTTTCAGTATCCGTCAGATAAATCCTTGTTTTGCATGCATCTCCTTTACACAAGAAATGAGGCATTCAAGATTACAGAAAGTCTGCTTACTCTGTTTTCCACACATTTACATTTAAACCATAAGTGATGCCCAGAACCTTGAAGCGTTTGGTTTGTACAGATTTACTGAATTCTTTGAGTAGAATTTTGTGGCCATATAGTCAAGAAGATATTTACTAACAGAAGACAACAGAAGCACATTGAAAGTTTTTGAGCACTGGGCTTTGTTTCTTTCCCCATATGCACACTGCTTCCTACATCTTAGAATGGGGTAAATTACCTTAAGAGTCCTATCTAAATAAATAAATATTCAAAAGCATACCATTTATTTTAAACACAATGCCAGAATTTATAAGCAAAATGCTTTTATACGCTATGGGTAGCATTAACATGGAGATGGAAGGGAAATGTGAATAAATTGTAATTCACAGCCCAAAACATCACACTGCAGTTGCCAAGCACAGTTTGAACTACCAAAAAGTCTGTTTAGCATACCTTCAACATTAAGATATTAATAAAGATATATGCAGAGAAACCACTGACAATGTAGATACCTTATCCCCAGGTGTATGTCAGAAATGGTTTCACAAGCACTGAACAATCTGGAGTTATATAAATATAATTTTTTTAAAGAAGGAGAATTTGAAATTGCAGCTATTAATCCACAGACTTTTTGTATATGTCCTTTTGAAATGTGCTGTAATAAATGATATGATGTCTGTTTATGCAAAAACATTTTTTACTCTGTCTGCCTTTTTGTTTGATAATTTTAAGTGGGAAAAACAGGAGTCCCTCAGCAAGTTTTCATGATCAAACATTATTATGAGTCTAACCCTGTTTAAAAAAGAGTAAGCCATTTCATAATTCACACATAATTGCTTTCATTTAGGAGAAAACGCCTTAAAAGTATTGAAATTTCTGTGAGTTCCTGCATTATTTTAAGGTATCTTTTTAAATGGAAATGAAAGCATGGCAGAATCTGAGAACACTGTGGTTGCGTACCTAAAAACTGCTATATCTAATAACACAACACCAAGCATCTTTTGTTGCAGAACAGGCAGGAAAAGTGACAGTTCTTATAAAGCTTCCACACAAATGTCAAATACAATTCTGTTTTCACAAACTTGTCAGCATTTATTCAATTCCAATGTGTTATTTTTTGGTTTAACTTCTTTATCTTTTCTTCAAGGCTGCATTTGAAATAAGTGTTGAAAGATTTTCATGGGGACGTTTTAAAATGACTCAGGAATGTTCCAGGTAGTTCGGAAGAAGCAATTATGTTGAACTGAAAATTAGAGGATAGCACATGCTATTTAATATGCACTAGAAGAGTTTTAAGAGGGTGATCTCAGTGTCCCATCTTTCAAAGTCAGTTATGAATCTTCAGCAATTGCCCTTTATAGAATGGAGAACTTAAATACTGTGTTGTCTTTGGGTCCTGAGTGAGACGTTACTCACAGTGGTGTTCTGGGACTGTTCTGGCTTTTCACTTCTGATTCATGCATTGATTTTCCTCTCAATGTGAATCATTAACATCAGTGTGATTGGGGTTTATTTTTTAATAATATTTTTTGAACTGAGGTCAAAAATACTTCTGTGTATTTGAAAACATTGTCTGAGGACTTCTTGAGTGGTTCTGAGGTGGATGGGTAACATTTTACCATAGGCACTGCACAAAACTAACTATCGGTGTACATATTTTTTAAACTCTTGAGATTTTTTTCCCTTTTCTGTCTGTGGCAATACCCTTCACTGACAAGCTGTTAGAGAGCATGGCTAAAAAGGCTAAAGCACAGTTAGGCAATTTCTCTTTGCTAATCAATACGATTTTCCTGTGAAGCTTAATCTGACTTCGTAATCAACAGGTGTAGCATTAAAGCATGAGTCTTGTACCAAATCACAGATCTTTTTCTCTTGTTTTCCTTGACAGAATCATGAATAAACTGGCAGATCAGCAGGACCACATGATACCATGAAGAGAAGCTTACAGGTCCTCTATTGCCAACTGTTTAGTAAGTAAATATATATGTATTTATAAGAAATGAATCACTCACATTTTTAAATAAGACAGTATTATTTATGTCACAGAGAATTCAGGAAGATACTTGATCGTGTGCCTTGTACCTGGAGGAACTGTCTGGAAGTTAAAT
This sequence comes from Cyrtonyx montezumae, assembly GCF_038088225.1. Lineage (NCBI taxonomy): Eukaryota > Metazoa > Chordata > Aves > Galliformes > Odontophoridae > Cyrtonyx > Cyrtonyx montezumae. The sequence continues at coordinate 102,010,085 of NW_027072089.1, read as the reverse complement.
TATCTTGTTTACTGAGATATTTGGAGATGTATTGAAAAAGAAATTGTAGTGGCAGGTGATTCTGCGGAGTCTTTTACAAGAGTAAATGCGATCTGCTGTGCCTTGAGACTGTGAACACTCTCAAAAGAATGAGAAGTGGGAGCATAGGACAGTGACTGGAATTGTGGCTTTTGTCTAGTTCACGATGGGAAAATGGGGTCCATCTGACCAAGCACGTCTGGTGGTGGTCTTTCAAAGAGATCTGAGAGCAAAGGAATGGAGCCGCAGACTCACGCAGCCTTAAATGCTGTGTCATGACTGAGATGACTTGTTTCGTTTTTCTGATTTTCTTAAGAGTCTATGCAGCGTGAAGGTCTGGCAAAAAGACTTTCAAAATGGTGAAATTTAGATTGTGCAGATAAAGGCCATCTCTCCCATCCACAGGCACAAAGCAAGATTTCAAGTGTTAGACAGTAGCATAGATAGACAACGTTCAGTGTCAGCATCATTAGCAATAACATTTTGTTGAAAATTTTAGAGGATAAATAACATTTAAAAGACAAAATACAAGTGTAATCATTTCATCAATATGCTTTGCAGAGGAAATTGCTAGTTTACAGTAAGAATTTTAAACAGTTCTTTACACTGTCTTTTCAATTCAGCAGAACTTCTGACTTCAGTGTATGTATCTTATTACACATTCTTTAAGGATTTCTCTTATTCTGTTCCAAGCATAACAGAAACCAGAAAAACATGCTTTGTGTACATAGGATGAACAATGCAAGAAATGCTACTTTTATGGCTGTGTACGACAATCTAACAGGTGTTTTGTAGACTTCTTCAGGAATGCATTTAATGTCATTCGTTTGTTTTACTCACTGCTTGTATGGGAACTTTTGAATCATGGCCTGAACCACTGATCACCTGAGGTGAGCACTGAGTCAGCTGCAGGAGCACAGGTGAAGGCAATGCACCTGTGTGACCAGAAGGGGTGGAGTCTGGCTCCACCTCTCCCGGACCCCATTTAAGGGCTGACCACCACTGGGGAACATCTCTTCTGTTGGAGATCCCTCCTGTGTGGAGTTCTGAGTGAGCCTCAGCCATCAGTGACAGGTGAGCCTTTCCTTTTTTACTGGTTGTCTGTGTACCATCTGGATAAGCCATACAAAAATATACTGTCCACCTTAATTATTTTGTGTGGGTACTTTTCTTTTGGGGTATTCACCCTATACTGCTATTAAGGTATGAAGCAAGAGATTTTTTTTCTGTTTTGCTAGATTGGCTGCTTTTACAATTCCAGTATACAGTATTTCCTGTGATGTAGGAGGTAATCAGTTCTGTATTCATGACCCTGAAATGGAGGCTCCAAAGGTGCACCCAAGATCATTCTGCTCTAATAAATGCACTCTACATTGAACCTATTATAATATTGTGCCTTCCTGAGGTTGTTTTTTGTTGGTTTTTTTATGTGTTTCTCTGTTTGTTGTTGTTGCCCATTGTTATCCCTGCTGCTTTAAACTATATTTTCAGGGCACTATATTGAAGATACAGTGATAAAACAGGGGAACACTGAGAATGAAGGAGGAGAGACTGAGCAAACTAAATATAAATGATTTTCATCAAGTTATTGTGAACTCCATAACTTAATCTGAAAGGATATTGATAGGTAAACAAGCTGCATTTCTTTTCTGCAAAGATATGTGCTATGTGTAGCTATCATAGACAGATGTAACAGCTATAGCTCTGTAGCATATATTTTGGGCATTTGGAATGAGTTTCCTCTGTCTGACTGGTTTATGAGTTGGCTGGCTGATTTGTAAGAAGCCTGTGGCAAGCTCCACCAAGTTATTTAATTCTTATTAAATCAGTTTGCTTTTTTATTTGCCTTGTGGGTGCGTGATTTAAACTTACTTTTTCCCTAGTTACACCACAATACTTAAAAACAATCTCAAGGCTGTGCCTTTGCAGCGAAGGAAAAATATTTCCTGTAAAATATATTTATGCCAAATGAAGTGTCTGCAGCATGGTCTTCCCTATTTTATCCACATAAAAGAGGGGAAAACCGCTACTACTTTACAGGAAGGGAAAAAAAATACTTCTGAAAAAGGATCAAAAGATTGTATTTTACCTTGGCCTGATAATTATGTCCTGCACCTTCCTTCCTCACCTCTGACTACAACAGTTGGGTCTGTGATGCTGACTCTCTGCTGTTACGTTTTCTTACTGTATGGTATGAGCAACTGATTGAGACTTATGCTTATAGAGAAATGTTCATGATACATGTATTCTTACACATCAAAAACCGGGATGGCTTGAAGGAAGTGTTGGTGTTTTTTGTGCAAACAGTGATCAGCTGCAGAGGTGAAACCAAGTTGTGTAGGGAGTAGTTTCATCCCCAAAGTAGTGCATTGCTATGAGACTTGCCACATCTATATTGAGTCCCAGCTGTGAGACCAGGCCAATAGTGGCTATGCTCTTCTGTGTATTCATTTCTACCTTTGTTTCTTTGTACTGTATTGAGCTGTGTGTCTATACAGTGAGACAGTGGGACCTCATATGCACGAGGACTGCTTGGTTTTGGGGCTCAAAGTAAAGATTTACTTGATTACAGGTATGAAATGTTGTTTTTTGTAATCAAGCCCATATGTAAATAAGATTTGAAGGCAGTAAATGTAGCATCCACCCGTTTAGTGAATTCTGGATGAGTTATGTAATCAGTCTGTTGCCATCCATATTCCCCTGCTGTGCTTTCCAAAAAGAGCATATTCTACTCATTTAATGCTGATCAAGAATAGTATGTGAAAATGGCACTAGCAGCAGCTGCACTTTTGAATATGGTTATGTCTGGCTTGAATCTGATCCCAGTTGTCAAGAGATAGACTTTGTGAAAGTGGAAGTGCTGCATTTGGCCCAGGACAGGGACTTTGGTCAACGCTGCTTTACTTCTCGTTGAAGGAAGTGCTGCTTTCAAACTGTATCTTCAAAGATATTATTTAAACTGAAATCTGAGATACTTAAAAAAATAAAAATAAAATCTTTATTTAAAATAAAGATTTTGGAGGAGGTTTCTGAGAGCTCTTTGAAGGGCTAGATTGAATTGATGCAGACCAATTAAAGCAAAACATGTGTCCACAATTTGCTGCCATTTGTTCTAGGCACATCTTTATGGATGAAGTTTGTTGCCTCTGTAATGATGAATATGCAAATGCCTTTCCCATGAGGCTGAGCGATCTCCATTTTTTTTATCAAGACCTAATGTGGTGATTTAAGCCCTACAGCATGAGCCACAATATGTCTGCATTTTCTGTAATAAAATGTGCACGTTATAATTTACCACACGTGCAGTGTTCACGGAAAGGATCCAAGTTGCATATAGACTACAGGAAATATGGAGGAAGGTAACTGGTGAAGACCCTGGTGTGCACACTGTGTGTGAAGCTTTCTTCTTCAGACATTTGCTTTCCTGAGAAATGGAAGGACTTTTTTTTTCCTGTTTACTTCCAGCACTGGTGTCTGTATGAGGACCTGTCGCCATAGCATCTGGAAATAAATGCCAGCCTGAGTGTTTCTTCATGCCATTATCACTTTGTGCGTTCCCAAGCATCACTCTTTCATCACTGAGGCCTGGCACAGTGCCCAGCAATATCAATAGAGAGAGCCTCCTGTGTGCAGGCTCACAGCTCTCGGTAGCAAGCTGAGCAAAAATGGCAGTGTGTGGCTGTGCCTTGTAACACAGGCTGTCAAAACCTTGCATCCCTTCTCTGTGGATGCAGCTTGCCTTCCTCCCTTGTGCCCAGTAGTCTGGCTGCCATTCTGATACTTCTCTTGCAGGGAAGTTCCCCCTATAGGAAGGGTTTGCCTGACAGCTGACTCCAGTCCAGGGGCACCAATATTTGAGAAGCAGTGTGAGTGTGTCAAATTCATGTGGAAGTGAACACCCAATTCTCCCTGACCTCTGAGGGGTGCTGAGCACCACTGTCCACTAGGGACTATTGCTTCTTACAAGAGCCAGCAGCATCGCTCCTGTTCTTTGCTGAGTAGTGGCTGTGAACAAATGCATAGCTTTAATAAGATGGTACACACTGATGCTTGTAAGCAAGTGGGGAGGCATGGTAACAGCACAATGACTATGGCCAGAAGCTGGGGAATAACCTGTTCTCTGCCTATAGTAGATAAGAAATGGATTTATAAAGCAGCAGGGAACTTATCATTAGGCATCAGGCTGAAGTGCTGCAGCAGGTAGGGCACAGAGAGGCTGGAGCAGGCTGGTCAGGAGGGTGACAGAGGCTCTGCTGCCAAAGCACCTAATGGAAAAAAAACATCTCTCAGGGGAGACAGGGGTCATCTAGATGATTTGAAAAGCTCCCATCATCCTTTGACCCTGTGACCATGTGGATATTCCAGGTACTGTGTCCACAGTGTAAATAAGCCTGCTTGCTTGAGCAGACCTCTCTGTTTGCACAAGCCATGTATAATTAATCTGAGTGAGAGGAACATATGGCTGACGTATGCTTAAAGATACTGGGGATCACTTGATGCAGACTGGGAGAGAATCTCTTTCTATCATTCATAGGGATTTGCAGAGAGAAAAGAAAATAGCATTTTGTAGTGTTCTGCTAGACTGGAAGGTGACAGCTTAAGCAAAGAGAGCAACGGGGGAGTGGTTATCTAGCAAGAGAGTCCATCTGTTTTGCTTAAAAATTAGTAAGGTAAACAGCCTCTGGGTATGCAGTGTTTCATGTACAAAGCTCTTTGGGATGCACACTGGGTTGCAGCGTTTGTATCTGTGAGTCACATGGCTTGGTAACAGCCTGCCCATCGGGCAGCACACAGCAAGCAGCACATCTACGTGTTCTTTCCCCATCGTTCAATTAAAGGTTGTTGCTTCTGTTCCTCAGCAAAACTTTGCCCTCTTCAAAGGAGCTGCTGTTTTCCATTTCCTTTCGGAGATCTTTTCCTGGAAAAGAGACTTTTTAAAGAGAGCTTTAAAAGCAAACTAATGTACCTTATGAAGAAGGTAAATTGAATATATGTTTTCTTATCAGATGTAGGCTCCAGTACCCTTGGTGTGCCCCTTGGTGGGATTTCAGCTGTACACACAAGGCAACGTGTCCCTGTTTACCAGCTGCATAAGCACAGCTCTCTGAATCAGGTGGCTCTTGTGATTCTAAACCTCAGATTGTTCCCAAAAACAACTTGCAGTGTTTGTTTAAAATTTGCTAGTTCTGTGAACTCTTGTCCTTAAATACGTAACATTTGGGTCACATTTGGCAGAATATACAAACTCACTGAAGAGCCTGAGGCACATATGGGAGGGTGGAGGGATGCTCTGCCTTGTTCTGCTGAGTGCAGATACAAATTTAGGAGAAAGGGACCCTCCTAAGCAACTGGCACGTTGTAGAAACTTCATCACTGCTCTTGACAATTTGGTGAAACATAGGAAGACCGTAGAGTCATTAAGGTTGGAAAAGACCAGTAAGATGATCATGTCCAACTGTCAGCTCATCAAAACCATGTGGAATAGGCCCAGGGCTATAGAATTTCAGGTCATGGCTTGAGTCTTTCACACTGAATTTGGGATAAAAAGCCAGCAGACAGTTATTATGTTTGCTCCTTCTATTGGCAGACAAAGAATTCATGCTTTTGCATGAATCAGATGATAATGTTCTTGGCATTAAGTGCCTTCATTTATATGCTTGTACTGGCACTGTTTGTGTTAGAATCCTGTAGTTTTTTGAAAATTAATGAGAACACAACTTCCCAGTGTTTGTATGCGTCAAACATACACGTTGGTTGGGGGACATTATAATAAGTGTCCATGACCATTATGCTAGAGGACCACGAGATATTAAATGTGTACATATATAATGTGGTTGTTTACCCAAACTATAAAAGGCTGCAAGGATTTGGATTTAAAATTCCTTTCACTCTTGTTAAAGAAATTATTTGATAGATCACAAATGAATCTGTAATATTCTTTACATCCTGTGTTGTGAATTATTTGTGTTTTGGACCTGGAGCTATTTCCATTGTAACACAATGTATCTGTCTAAGCTTCTGTTTTAGATTCATTATTGTTTGCCTGAAGCCTTGAAAGAGGCTTTAAAGGAAGAGTGAACAGACAGGAGAACAAAATCGACTTTCCCTTTTTTCCCTTTCAAAATTCTGTTTCAGTTCTCTTAAGACAAATGAACTTCAGGAACAAAGACTCAGCGGTTTGTGCAACTCCCTGTGTGTGTCTCTGAGACTCAGCATCAAGTCGGTGGGGAGAGAAATGTTACTGGTACACAGATGGCTGCCTGGTGACCATGAAATAGTGGACCTATTAAGTTCAGTGGCAAAACTCCCTCTGACTTCAGCAGGGTTGGGATTTTATTCCTGGCTTCCATGTCATCAGCTTGGCTTGATGTTGCATTATAAACCAAAAACATCCTGTCAGACACTTATTTCCCTCCCCAAAGCTTTCTTTTCTTTCTGTCTGTCTAGGACACGTTGGTATGTTTTTGACAGCATTGCAATCAAGCCATAATCTGGCAAGTGCAGTTGAATATGTAAATAGTGCTCTTGACATCGGGCAGGCTACTCCTATAGCAGCATGAGCCATACACTTGCATCTCTGTTAGACTGTGTTCCAATAATTTGACATACAGAAATTTGTATGGCAGCACACACAGTGCTGTCTAATGTCCATGAATAATCCAGTGCTTATGACAGCGTTCCTGCAAGGATGGAAAAATGACTAACTGTTAGGTACTTAATAAACATTGCTATCCAGTATTCCCCTATGTGTGAACTGCCATGCACATGGCCATGTATTATTGACATCAGTAATACTATGTTATTTATATTGCTGTGTTTACAACTGCTATGTGTTAGAAATGGCTTTGACTTTTTGCAGAGCCTTTGGATGCTTCCCTTTCTACCCATTCCCTGACACTTTTTGAACTAGGAAGCTTTAACTCTAAAGGTTATGCTAGTTTTGGTCATTTATGGGTGCCCATGGTGGCTTACTGCAAGCTGTGTAAATAATTTAGAAGAAATACATATAAAACCTACATCCAAAGAGCGTGGCATTGTGTAATGGGTGTTATCCTTGACCCAGCTCTAAGTACCTTATATACAGATGTCCTATTCAGTTCTGTGGTAGATCTCCAAAGAACTTGAGCCCATGTCCTGGTCTAGAAGGAGGTGTCCCTGCCTATAGGGAGGTGCTGGAACTAGATGATCTTAAAGGTCCCTTCCAACCCAAGCCATTCTATGCTTCTGTTTCAAAGTTTAAGCACATTCAACTCAGTGAAATGCTTCAGAACTCTCCCTGCAAAAAAAAAAAAATGCTTGCAGAAATATCATTTAAGTTAGCCTTTGGACTAAAGCCGTTTGATTCTCAAAGCAGTCAACATAGCTGGTCTTTATTTTGAAGAGAGACATCTGTAAAACTCTTAAGAAATCAGGATCTATACATAGCTAGTGTGAACGTATTTTTTTTTTTATGTACACTATATGCAGTTTACCGTGATATCCTCTAAAGTCTGAAGTTTCAAGGGCAGGATTTGCTCCTAAGATCAGGGAAAAGCACAGAGCACCGTTTCATGTGTCTTGGGAGCCACGTGACTTTTTCCCCATGTTATTCTTGGAAAAAAAATAAGTATTTCTTATATGCCTCACAAAAGGTATTTGGAAAGTAACCTTGGAAAGAAAAATACTCTACCCTTCTGTAGTGGAAATGCTAAGACACAACTTGAATCAGTGATTGAGCACTTAGTAGGAAGACAGGTCCAATCCAGGAGAGCTCAGGTGCAAGCAGTGCTCCAGAATGACTGGAAGGTATGGAGCCAGGATCTACCCCTTCCCAGACCTCATTTAAAGGTTAGCAGTAGAGGTGAGGGTAGCTTAACTGGAGATCTGTGTACTTGAGGACCTTATGGGGCTTCTAAAGATAAGCAGTTTCTTTTTCTATTTTCTAACCTTACCTCAAGGTCAGGTTTCCTGGGGGTGGAGGAGCCTGGTGCATATGTTGTTTGTTGTGCAAGTGAGATGTGTGCCTAGGAACCAGTTCTAAAGGGAAAACCCACAGTGCTGCCCCAGTTTTTGAAGGACCAGCACTGTGTGGTTTCACCTGCTTTACTATTGCTGAGCTTTTCTTCTGTACTGTGATGATTACATGGGTTCTCCAAGCTACTTTTTTTCACCTGAAATGGGGTTCTTGTTGTGACAAGGGTAAGATTCTGGGCCCAGATCTGTTGCATCTGCAAGTGCTTAATAACTCAGCAGAGCAATCAGTGAGTTTTCCTGAGTACCTAAGCAGGTCAACTGTATGTTAATCTGCTTGTTATTCTAACAACAGCTATGTGTGAAGCCTTTGCAGGTGCATTTAAAAATGCAGTAGACATGTCACTTTGATATGGAGCACCAAGATACTTTGGAAAAAAAGTCTGATCCCTTCTAATGTAAGGTGCAGATTTTCTTTTGAAGCTGTGTTATACTGTTCAGGACTTGATGTGTCTTAATACTTCAGAGCTGATAAATAGTAATTGGGGTTTTGCAAAACCAAGAGTTAAAAAGGAAAATCTAAAAATAAGAGACACTGAAGCAACTGCTCATTTACAGTTCATTGTAGTGGTAATGAATACTTTTTGCTTGGTACTTTTAAAAGCCAAAGCACTGTGCAGGCATTTATTAATTTAGATTCCAGTGAAAATATGAAATTAAGTCTCCAGTTTGAAATGTTGCAGCTAATGACTTAATATGTGTCATGCTCTAGGAGAAGTGTTCTGTCTTGTCTTTACTGTACCAAATGCACATGGGACTTAAAGACTGCTCTTGGATGTTCATGCTGTGATGCAGTTTGCCATGGTCAGAGCAGCTTTCATGAGATGTTGCTTGCTGATTCTGCTATATCCAAAAAGCTGGAGTTTGTGTTAAGAAGGACAAGGTGTCTTTCTTGTATCCTGTCAATAAAGGGGTTGTCAGGGGAGTAGGCAGCTGGATATTCTTGTTGCAAGTAAGTTTATTCTATATACTGAAACACTTGTGCTGATCTAATTTCTTGAGAGGTATTCTATATTTGCTACACTTTTATTCTTACTCTATATTGATGGTGCACGTAGATACCTTCCAAGCAACTGCCATCATCAGTAGAAGTACCATGTCCTCTTGTCAGAGGCAGTAGCATGCTCTGAATAGAAAGCCAAAGTATTGCTTAGATGGAAGTGTTCAGACAATGTAACAGACTGTGATCTTAGTTTCTCCCTTTCTATCAGATTAATTCCCTCTCCTAGGTGGGACTGTTGATCTGAATAGCTTGTTAAATAATGTCATTGGCAGTTATGAGGTATTGAAGGAATATTTCAACTTCAAGGAAGTTGAAAACGTGGGCACTTCTGCAAGGCCTCACATCACCTGTTGTTGCTTTGAGTGAACCATGGTGTGTTAGTGACAGTACTTCTAGAAAAGTAGAAAAAGACACAGCTTCTTGAAGTTGGCAACTCATGAAAAATCATGATTTTTCAGTATGGTCTAAAGCATTAGCTATCACTTTGACCTGTAGAGGCTACGAATTCATTGTGATATCACAACTTCCCATAACTGAAGGTGTTAACAGTTAGCATACAGACACCACAATTAAGATGTCAAGGAATGGAGAAAAAAGCAAAGATGGCAAACAACATAAGTACCTGGTAAATGGATAGCAGTAAGTGTATGCTTGCAGGGCAAAGCACTTTTGTTAGAATATAGAGTTAATTCAGAGCCTTAAAGCACAGCACAAAGAGAGAAGGAAAATGATTATAAACCTGTGATCATTTATGATCTTTTGGCCATGTCTAGGACGGAGTAGAGCAATTATCTTCCATTTTATGTCTTTTCTTTCAATAGTGGCAGTACTGTTTTCTTATAGCAACTGGCCATTTCATGTAGTTCCAACCTGTTTTATTCTGCCATTTCAGGAAGAGCTGCTTTTTCTGATCGAGGCCCTGTACGTGCCTGAGAGCCCCACATCAAATCCCTACCCCGGGACCTGCTTCTCACACTGAGGTTGTGAAGCATAAAGTTAATCACATTACAGTCTGTTCTGTGCAAAAGTGCACTGACAGTTATTGAGGATGAAGCCTGCACCAGAGAGAGACGGGGGTTAGCTCTGCCAGACAGGATGGAGAGAGGATGCTTAGTGCTTAGGGATGGAGAGCATGCTGAGACTGATTCCCTGGAGTGGGCAAGGAGGGTGCCCAGGAATGGAGTAGTTGCTGTGGCTTAATAGGAATGGACACTAGCAGTTTTTTTCAGGCAGAGCAATCTCGTAAAGAGAGATCATCCACAAGATAGGGTAACAGACCCCCAGCCTCAGCTGTCCATATTGCAGTGCATCTTTCCTGACCCCTGGGGCATTTATGCCTGGGGCTATTACTGGTAAAATCACTACAAAGAACAAATGTGGCTGATAAGGAATCTGGTGTAGATCCTCTGGCTCCTGAGATAGAGACTGATAGACAAGAGACACCACAAGACTGTGTGCTTAGCATATGTCTTCCAAGGAAGAGCTACTACAGAAAAAGGAAAGTCCTCTCCCCTTGTAGTTTACGCACCCTGTGATAAGAACTTGGGGTGAGTACACAGTGTATATGGACTTGACTTGCTCTGGTTTCAGGTAATGAAGTTTTTCTGAGGCAAATCTCTTGGTCTAAGTCACTATTAGAATCATTTATCAGCATTCCTGGCCATTGAGCTTCTCCTATAGAATACCAGGTACTTCAGTGATGTATTTCCCATTCTAGAAAGCCCTTTTCTATTGTGAAAGATGATGCCATTTGGTGATTCCATATGGTTCTTTGCAGCCTTGAATGTCACCATTTCCTGCACATGGTCTCATGTAAGATATACCCATAGCTCTCCCTGCTGCCTGCCATAGCACCAAGCTCAAACCAGGACATCCAGTCAGAGATGCTTCACTACTACCAGAGCAAAAAGCTTTCTCCACAAAGGTTTTCAGTGATTTATCAAAACATTCAGCATTGTTCCTGTTCCATAGGCTCTGCTCTGACCCAGTGCTGCATGGCACGATTCAGCATGGAAGCTTGTGCTTCTCTGGACTCAGAGCTGGCTGTGCTCCAGAGAAGCCTCATCACACAAAGGAGAACAGCTTGAGGGTTACTTTCAATTACCATAAATTGCCAAAGGCTCAAAATATGTTGTAGAGCTGGTGTGTGGTGTTAAGCCTAAAAATATGCTCAGTTTTTCTTCCTTCTTTCCCTTTTTTTTTTTTTTTTGGTGAGAGAAAAGGCTCAGTCTTTTTTTTTTCTTTTTTTTAATTCTCAGAGGAGGAATGCTCCTGATGCAGCTGCAGAGAGCAGGGCCAAGTTTGCTTCTTAATACTAAGAAGCACCTGGACTGTTGTTCTTGTCACTATGTTTCTTGGTATCTCCTCTTCCTACCTGTTTCACCTTTTGAACTGTGAGCATTTTGGGTTAGGGTTCAATAGTACCTGTATAGTACTGACCATATAGTTGGCTCTTAGTAGTTATAACAATTAATCAGAAATACCATATGGCTAAAAACATTGTAACACTCAAAAGAATTGTTGGTCATTTATTCTTTGTGCTTTTGAGCATGAGCCTCATTTAAGCTAATTATTCTTCTATTACCAGACATTGATTATACTATCCTTCTGACTTTATTTTTAGAAGTATTCAGATTATTATGGAAAGTGTGAAAAATGAATGAAAAAATGTCTCCTAGTATTTGTCTTTTAAAATTAAATTTCCTGGTTGAATGATCCAGTGTTTAGTCCTCAAAGGGATTTGTCCCCTACAGAGATGCTTTTCTGCACCCTCAGGTGTCTGCTGCCAGAGGATGGGGGTTGAATCCAGATGAATTCATGAATCTAAATATTCATTTGGAAACCAGTGTTTGTTTATGATGCTACCGACACCTCTCCTAACACATGTAGTCATAAATGTGAGATAAATTGAGTAGAGATTTATTATTCTCAAATGAATTTGCCAGTCATTTCCTGCAATTCAGATAATACAGCAGCAAAGTTGTGACAGTGTCCCTCTTACACTCACTGTCTCTTTTGGGGACTGCGAAATCTCAGAGCTCAGTGTTTCCCAGTATAGCAGAGGCGATGCTTTTCAGCATGGCGTGGACAAGTGTAAAGCCTCTTTTGTCGTGTGGATTGAGGGGATTCAAGCTTTAGATTCGTGGAAAAAAGGAGATCACACACAGTCCTGCTATATCTCCAAACTGCATATTGTATGTATGTCCCACTTTCTGGACTGGAGGTGTATTGTCACTGGCTGTGACAGGGCTTTCTGTTCCTGTTCAGTGGCTGTGTTGATAGGAATGGTGTGTTACCTAGCCCATGGTCTAGTGGAAAGGATGTGCTTCTGTGTGTTTGCTCTGGGCAGGATTATTCACGAAGGAATTAAACTCAGCCCAAGCATTTGTGTCAGCTAGGTGCTTAAATCTCAGAAGTAGTATTTACAGTTATTTTTCTTTATTTTTTTTATTTTTGCTTGGTTTTGTTTTGTTTTTTAAGGTAACGCGTGAGCTTAAAGACGTATATTTCAGCAAAGATTACTTGCGAGTAGAATAGGGTGTTATATCCCTGTGTGGTATGTCCATTTAATACCCAGTTTAGAATAAATAATCTAGGTGTTTCAAGTATTTCACTGTATGCTTAAATTTGCTTTGAGCATGGCATGTCCATGAACATTAATATTAATGGAAACAGATATCTATCTGCCTTTATACCAGGCATTTTTATAGCTAAGATGACCAAGTTAAAAATATTTGAAAACTGACTGAGTGGTACAACAACAAACAAAGCTGAAGCAAAGATGAATAATAAGGTAGTAAGAAGGATCACAGACTGTTCATCCAGGCTGATTTTTACCAGGCGGAGAGATTTTAGAGGCTACAGCATAGCATGAAGAATTTATTGAGGTGATTTATCCACAGTGCTTGTGAATACATTACACCCATACTCTAACTCAACTAGTATAGAGCAGGTCTCAATAGCTAGGAATGTATTATTAATGCTACTTTGGAAAGCAATACATTTTTGCATAGTTTCAACATCCTTCATGTTCATGGGTTAGGAACACTGCAACCAAAACTCTAAAATGTGCAGTAGATCTTTTGCTGTTGTAACAAATCTGGAAAAATATTAATAAAAAGACTTTTAAAAATGACATTACATAAAAAGCTCAGTCAGCCTTTGTGCTGCTGAGAGTCCCTGGCAACCAGAAGGGGGAACCTCTGTAAAAGAGACTTCTGAAAAAACTAAGAGGGGAAAATAGCCTATTTTGATTTTTGCCTGTGGCACTGTTGTCTCATTTTGGAGGCTTCCATTATAGGTGTACTTTGTAGAAAAGACGGATGGAGAAAAGCAAGCTATGAAAGGCAGCGGAGGCAGCATTGCTTCATGTTCAGTGTGGTGCTTTTCCCCTGGATCTGCTAGTTCTTGAGCAATGAGGGAAGCAAAAAATGAACTTGGTAGAGGGCAAATCAAGAACTGTTTCTTCCTCAGTCACAGGGACACTGAGGATTAGTTCTCCTCTCAGCTTCACAGTGCCAGGCATCTTCCTGAGTGTTCCAAATGCTTCTTGAGCTTCAGAAGTTGACGTTGTGCCCACCGCCCTGTGGTGCAGACCCTGTCCCTAATCCCCAGCTGCCCCTCCCCTGACACAGCTCCATGCCGTTCTCTCGGGCCCTGTAGCTGTCACACAGAGCAGAGTGCTGTCCCTCTGCTCCCTGTGTGGAGCTGCAGCCACCATCAGGCCTCCACCCAGCTCCTCTGCTTTACCCTGAACAAACAAGGGGACCTCAACTGCTCCTCACACACCTTGCCCTCCCTCCAGACCCTTCCCCATATTTTTCCCTTCCTTTGGACCCTCTTCAGCTGATGCTTGATTCCTGACCAGCGTTACAGGTCCATGTTTTTTGTTGTGTAGACTCTATGGCGTGAGAAGTTTCAATAAACAACAACAAAAACAAAACCCTTCTTTATAGCCAACAAAGGAAGCCATGGCCACCCTGGAATTTCTTATTACAGCATTTCTGGGTGCATTTTCCAAAGTGCAGAGGGAAGGGTTTGGCAGAGCTGTCTGTTGCAGCTGGAATGCCCTTCCGAAACCCTGCCACCTGATTGCTCTCAGATCAGTGTGATTCCCTGCACGTCTAGTCTGCAGTAAGAAAGAAAATGAAGTCGTTCCGTGAGACCAGTCGTCTGTGGCTGCTTTTTCATTCACGACAAAGCAGAACACGTTTTGTACAATGCATCTGTGCAAGGGTAGGAAACAATCATGAATTTGGCAGTGAGAAGGCTTTCCCTTTACAAAGTTATTAGCTCCAATGGCTTCGGTTTGACAGCCCTGAAACGCACTAAACAATAAATTGGGAGCTTCTCGGATTGGAAAATGTAAAACTATGGTATTCTGGGCTGAGTTATGGCAGGAAACTGTGGGAGCCTCTGGTAAATCTCTAAAGCTCATTTACATTCTTAGGTTTGCTTTTCTGTGTAAGCCAATATGTATTAGTGCGACATGTAGTGTTTTTATGCAGAAAGGTAGGTTGCCAATAGTATTATACTTGACATTATATAAGCTCAAAAATGTATTAATTTATTATGTGTATTCCCTCTTTAATTTCAGTAAATTGCAGAGTTTGGTTTGAAGGACAAGTATTTTAATGAAGGCATAAATCACCAGTCATAAGCACCTCTTTTGCAAATATCATATATGAATCGACAATTATATTAGGGATTCCCTGATACAGTTCATACTGTTTTTCCTCACTGTTCAGCAATGATTGGTTTGGAAGAAGGGGACTGGGGAAGCAACATCCCTCTAAAGTGTTAACAAAGATCAGGTTCATGACCACCTGAGGAATCTGAGCAAGTCTATGGGTTTAGTCTATCCATAAGTCTTTGGGTCCTGATGAGATGCATCCCAGATTCCTGAGTGAATTGGCTGATTGCCAAGCCACTCTTGGTGATAATTGAAAATTCACCTGACTGCCACGAAGTTCTTAGTGACTGGAAAAAAGCAACATCACACTCAGTTTTAAGAAGGGTGAAAAGGATGACCTTGGGAGCTACCAATCTGTCAGTTCCCACCTCTGTGCTGGGGAAGACCATGGAACTGATCCTCCTGGAGGCTATGCTACGGCACATAGAAGCCAGGGAGGTGATATGGGAGAACCAGTGTAGCTTCACCAAGGATGGATCCTGCTTGATCAACCTAGTGGCCTTCTATGAGGCCTTTGACACAGTACCCCACATCCTTCTCTCCAAATTGGAAGGGTATGGATTTGATGGGTAATCCATTCTATGGATGAAGAGCTAGCTGCAGGATTGAACTCAAGAGGGCAGTGGTCAATGGCTCAATGTCTGGAAGGAGATCAGGGACAAGTTGTGCTCCCTGGGGGATAGTGCTAGTACCAATACTCTTCAATACCTTCATCAGTAATATTGATAGTGGTATGGCGTGAACTCTCAGCAAGTTGGCAGATAATGCCAAGCTGTGGAGTGCTGTTGTTGCATCTGAGGGATGGGATGTCATCCAGAGGGACCTAGACAGGCTTAAGCAGTGGGACCAGGAGAATCACATGAGGTTCAACAAATCCAAGTGCAAGGCTTTACACCTGGGTCAAGGTGATCTCCACTACCACTACAAGCAGGGGAATGAAAGGATTAAGTGCAGTTCGTCTGGAAATATGTGGGTACTGATGGATGGGAAACTGGATGTGAGGCACCAATGTGCCCACAACAGCCTGGAAAGCCAACCGTATCCTGGGCCGCATCCGAAGAAGCATGGCCAGCAGGGTGAGGGAAGTGATCCTGCCCCCCTGTGCTGGTGAGGCCTCACTTGGAATATTGCATCCAGATGTGGAGTCCTCAGTACAGGAGAGATGTGGACCTGTTGGAACTTGTCCAGAGGAGGGCCACAAAAATGATCCAAGGGAAGGAGCTCCTCTCCTGTGAGGATAAGCTGGGAGAGCTGGTGCTATTGAGCCTGAAGAAGATAAGGCTGTGAGGTGACCTGAGAGTGGCCTTTCAGTATTTAAGGGGAAGCTACAGGAACAGGTTCTGTGTGACAGGGCAAGTGGAAATTATTACCAGCTAAAAGAGGGGAGATTTAGTTTGGGTATAGGGAAAGTCTTTTACAATGAGGGTGTGAGGCACTGGCACAGGTTGCGTGGAGGTACAGGCAGTGAGAGAGGTGCTGTCCCTTGAGACATTCAAGGTCAGACTAGTCCAGACTCTGAGCACCCTGATGTAGTTGTGGATATCCCTGTTTGTGCTAGGGAGTTGGATTAGATGACCTGTAAAGGACCCTTCCAACTCTGAGAATTCTATGATGCTATGTGTTTTCATGACAAGTCCAGGGCTTTTCATTTATATTAAACTGTGAGGATTATAAATTAGGAATTGTATATATCCAGAGGAAGACAGGTGCCTCATAGTTTACTGAGTTTGTCACACATGCCAGTATTTTAAAATAACTTGTTTTTATTCCACTACTTAATTCATTTGTCCATTGTTCAGCATAAGAAAATACATGCACTAAATGCATTTTCTACCCTATGGTGCATTCATCAGATGCTGCGGATTATTAAGGTATTTCCTCCCAGGGCAAGTTTGCACATGAACTGCATCAATCTTGTGCTTTGTTCCCTTTCTCCATCCCATTTTAATTTGTGGAGGACCTTGGCACTGCTGCTTAATACTGGAATGTGGTAAGATTTTTCAACTGGAAAAAGCGAGATACGTAGCTTTGTGCGTAACTCATTCAGGAGATGTCCTTCAGTATCAGCAAGAATCACAACATGGAAACAGTTAGTGAATTTATAGTTGGGACAGCATTCTTGTTGCATCAGTGGCATTTCAGTATTTCTGTTTCCAGCCCAAAAGCCTCTGCAGCCCCCAGCAAAGACCAGAAAGCCACTGAGTGGATGTTCTACAGACATAAAGCTGATGGGTATCTGCAAGTGCACTATACTCTCTGCTGTTCTACCGTCTTGTGGGGAAAATGTGTTGCAGTGACTGATTTCGTAAGAACACCACAGAGCTCCTCAAGTACTGAGAGGAGGAGTACAGAGTAGTAGTACAGAGGAGACCCTGAAGTTTCCTGTCTCCTGTTGCCTTCCCTGTGAAGCAGAGGCTAACCTGTGTTGTGGACAGCTAGTCTTCAGCCCATGGCACAGTTGAGATCTCATGTGAAAAGGAGACACTGGAAATGTATGCCTGTCTGCTGTGCATCTACAAAATTCCCATTAGCAGCCTTCTAGCTATTTATTCAGCTTTGGACTGAATTATATTTGTGATGGCTCCTCTCTACAGCCAGTTCTTATGATGGAGAGAAGTAGTGGGTCTCTTTTTAAAGGAGCTTTGCAAGTTCTAAGCTAATAGCACCTTTGTGCTGTTTTTAAAGTATATTCAGACTGTGGAATACTCTAAAATGCTGCTGGCAATGATTTGGTTTTCATTCTTAATTGTATTTGAGTTTAAACAAGAATTAATCAGACTGTAAAGGGAATGATGCAAAACTTAGGTAGAATTATGGCTACCCAAGGTGCTTCCCCAAAAAACAGAAAATAAAACCAATTTCTACCCCTTTCTCTATGATAGTGCCTACAGTGTGCTTGCATTCACTAAATTCAGTGCTTAGTCTGAAAGAATGAATGGGCGCTCCAGCTCAAGAAAAAGCCCAGAATATTCAAGGGAAGAAGGAAAAAAAAAAGTTGAGCTTTTTTTCTCTGAAAGTTATCATTCCAACTGAAATAGAAATCATTAACAAAGAAGCATCTCAGTAATTATGGGTCAGTTGGTGAAGTAACTGTGTATAATGGAAATGTGAAAGCTTAGAAAATGATGATTACGTTTTAGTGCTATTTAGGAAGTGTTTTGCATAAGTGAATAGGGGATACAAGAACATGAACCACAGTGAATTTAGTCTGTAACAAAAAGATCTTACCAGAAGAAAACTATGAAGTCTCTGGTGCTCTGTGTAATACTTTGAGTTTCTTTCCGAATGTTTAACTTTGAGCAACTGGATATCAAATTTTTATTTGTTCATCATAGGCATGAGAAAGTTTTTTATAAATTCTTTCCAAGGGTGTAAAGATTAAATTCTTCCTGTATTTCTAGTAGAGTAAATCCAAATTCATGCTGCTGTATTGTGTATTTGTGTATCATGTTAGTAAAGTATACAATGATATAGTTATGTCAGATATGGACTAACTAGTTATGTGAGCTGTCACTGCCTTTCTTGTGTCCTTCTGTTGAGGTTTGAGTAAGTATTCATGTTTCAATCCCTTAATTTTTTTTATCATATTCAGTGTACACGGTATATTGAGTAAGCCACAATTTTCAGGTACTCATTTTGTTCTTCTGTCACAATTATAAACTTGTGACATATCTGCAGTGCAAAAAAAGACCCCTGGATTTGTTGCTTTGATTCAGACAACAGTAAAGACAAAGCAGATTTTAATTCAACTTAGGGCTTGCTCAGATAAAGCTCATCTTTTTGGCACAGCTTTCGGCAGTTAGTGTAATGCTGATACAGTATTGCGAACATGTTGATTTTGTGTAGAACATTTATTTGCAGAATTAGAAGATTAGATCTCTGTTAAAATATCATCTTAAGGATGTACCTCCTGTGTTCTATATTAGTATAGTTGCAGAGATGTGAAAGACTGTGCAAGTCCTTTCTCACATGCATCTACTTGCATAAGCAACCATGATCAATCTATTTATTTTCTTTGCTTGCTTTCTTTTCAGCTTCTTTGTTGCACTTTCCTTTAAATTTTGTCAGTTTGCATGATGTTCAGTCCTAAACAGCTCTCCAAGCTGGTTGATAGCACGTGAGACAGAGACACCAATAGTGAACATTTGGCAGGGGCAAGATGCTTTATAAGAAAATGATTCCCTAAAGTATACCAATTTTGCAGCCAAAGCATGGTGCCCTGCCCAAGGAGGAACCTTGAGTGGAGTGACAGATGGATGCCTCTGGTTGACTTCCCTGCAGGTGCAGGGGGAACAGATGGCAGACACGGTAATGCCCACCCATATGGTTATAGGTACCTTTGCCCCCTCAGCATGGCTGTAAGTAGTACAAAGGCTGTGGTCTAGTGAGTTTTGGTGGCATGGTACAATGTGCTTCTCTTAGCAGAGGAAAGGGAATGAGAGGGGGGAAAAAAAACATAGCAAAACCTCTCTACTGTACACTGCACTGCAGGCACAAACATCTGTGGTAATTCAGACATAGGTGTAGCTGTGAAAAATCATGAAATAGTGATGCTATGCGTTATTTCCTCTTCTGAAGCTCCCAGAGTTCTGTGCAGATAAATTGAATGACATGTACCTTATTGGTGAGATCCAAAAATGGACAGCCCTTAACTACTTCTATGCTTGGTGTACTGTGTTGTTGTTGTTTTGTAGGCAGAAATAAGAGTGTAACCAGGTGCACAATTTCCCAGGTGGGAAGCCAAATTATGCCTGGAAGAAGCTCAAGGCTTACTTGAAGACCTACAGCAAATCACTGGCAGAACAAAATTGAGGTGCCAGCTCCAGGCACCCTGCTAGCTGCAACACTGCTGTGCCTGACGTGTGGGGTGTAGGCATCCCTGAGCTGGGAGTGCTTGGAGCATCAGTGCTTCCAGCATGTGTTTCTAGATGGGAATCTTCATTGCTTGTGAGCACCAGCCCTGAGCATAGAAATGTTGCCAGAGTGAAGTACAACTGGTAGTTAGAACCTTATTGTAGAAATATCTGAAGAACATTTTTTCCTCTGCAATTCCTGATTATTGTCTGGTTTTGGTGAACATGGAACCAAACTTTCAAGTTTTGAATCAAAGTCCTTTTTTTTTTTTCCCTCTTTGACTTGGCTTAGTTTAGAGGATGGCTTGATCAGAGGAGAAGAATGATGGCTTGATCTCAGGTTACATTCATTTCTCGGAGTGATGGCTGAGTAGTTCTCCTTCCTTCCTGGATGAAGTAATGCCTGATCATGAACAGGCATTAATCTCTACTGAGAACGTTCAGTATAATAAAAAATGGAATGAGAATTGAATCCAGGCTTCTTTTCAGCTCTTGTCTTTCTTCTTCCATGGCAGAAAGAACTGAGTGTTTTATGGGAAAGGTCCCAGTTCTCTCTTTTTTTGGCCCCAGATAGTATGAAGCTTAAAGGCTAGATAAAGCAAGCTGCTAAATTTAGCCAAATGACTGTACAGTCAAGGTACAGTCAATGACCAGCCAGATCTCTGGTATGACTGATCCCATTGAGTGCTCTGGACCTGTACAGTCTCCACATCACTAGTCTTGCCCACAGTAATGGAATGATATATGGCAACCTTAACTTCAGGAAGCTGCTGCTTCTCTGTAAATCAGAGGCAACAATTTCTCTCTGACCTTTCAAGGGTCACTGAAAATAAACACAGATAAATGGAATTTCTAGAGTGAATAGGGTGAAGTTACTACAGCCAGAAGGGCATGCCTCAGAGCATGTTCAGGAGTACATCCATCCTCAAGTGCCAGGAACAGAAGCACAAAAGTTGAGAAAATCTTTCTGTAGTTGTGTGTTCAGGTGTGATGAGCTCACTTTCAAACACTGTACACACTTGCAATACCATCCTGGTTTTAAACTAGTGAGGTTTGGGTTAGATATTAGAAGGAAATTCTTTACTCAGAGCACGTTGAGGCTCTGGCACAGCTGCCCAGAGGAGGCGTGGGTGTCCCATCCCTGTAGCACTCAAAGTCAGTTTGGATGAGTCCCTGGGTAGCATGATCCAGTGGGTGGCAGCCATGCCCATGGCAGGGGATTGGAATTAGATGATCTTTAAGGTCCCCCCACAACCCAAACTATTTTATGATTAACTAACAAAATTGAGATGATGTAAGAATTGTCTTCCCAAAGCTAACAAGGAGATCCTGTAGACTAGAACTCCATCCTGTCCAGTGCCTCAGTGCAAGTTCTTCACTTATTGTATTGACATGTCCAACTGTATTGACTTAATAAACTAGTATCAAGGAATATCTATCAAATTATCTATTAAAAAATAAATGACTTGACTTCTGCTTCACTCAGAACTTTATGGTAAATGTAAGCTCTGAAGATGGTGGGTAAGTGCTTAGTACTCCGCTCACGTAGCAAGTTTATCTTCTGGGATGCAAAAGTCCCCTGCTGTTTCCTCATAATCACTCTGAATTTATGAGGGGAAGAAAGCACCATGTGATTCTATTCAGAATGGGAGTCTTTGTACTTATCACCAAAGTAGATAGGCTACAATGAAATGTTAGTGACTGTTGAGCTTCTAGTGGGATGCCATTGCTTGCCACAAGTCAATGAAGCAGGTAAGTACATTTCATGTCATGTACACTGAAACCTTTAGTCCGACTTTTCACTTGCCATCTTTATTAGGAGCTGGCCAGACTTACAGCCATATAGCGTACTATGTAATGTAATGTGATCCTAGAGTATGAATGGGTAAACTGAGTACATGCTGAAATGCTTGTGTGCATCTCTCTTTCCCTAGGAGAGATGAGATTGCACTGATTTAGAAGTTTTCATCCTGTTTTAGGAATTACAGATACAAATACTTTTTTGTTGGGTTTTTTTTTTTGTTGTTTTTTTTTTACTTGGTGTTTTCAGCTACCTGGGGTTGGTAAGCTTTAGCAGGAAAGGAACCACTTATTCTGGAGGAACCTGAGTGTGCCCTGGAGGCTCTTCAGAATGAGTACATTTGAAGAGAACAACAGCTGATGTTTCTGAGGAAGCAAAGATTTCAAGTCTGATCAGAGTATCATCTGTTAAATAGACTCAGTCCCCTGTTTTTACTGGTTTGTGAATAGCAGTTAAACATGCTTTCGTGCTGACCTTTAGCGATTACTCTTACAGACCAAACCTTAGACTTGTTTTTGTGTCCTGTTTGTGCAAAGAATTAGGGGCATGATCAAGACCTTGAACATATCCAGAGAGACAGACGAGGACTGGCTTATTAGCCCAGCATCAATAAGGGCATCCTATTCAGGCTATGGATGTACTCAGTTTATTGGCGATGTGTAAGAGATTTGACAGTAACAAAGTTGAGCACGTGCTCTAACTGTAAGAGAAGAGATACTTCTACTCTCATGCTTATAAAGGATTAAATGGCATGTGAGTAAGTGCATACTCATTATTTTGATATTCTGCTAATAAAAGTTTATAAAACTGCTTGTTAGCACAGAATCGCAGACACTGGAAGCAGAAGTATAGATGTATTAGGACATCTAGTCTATTTTTACGCTCTGTGAACTGTTTCCAGATGTTCCCACATCATATTTTCCAGCCCTGCTCTACGCCTCTCTTTAATCACACCTCTGAATTTAAGAGTTATTGAGGAATAAGAATGTAAGGTCTATTATTATATCTCCCAGTACTTTATGGCTGTGCAGAACGTGAAACCTAAGTTATATGACACAGAGCCAGAATTACATTAAAAAGAACACAAGGTTTCTCCCTAACTCCTATTTCTTCATCTCATCTGTGTACCTCTGATTTTGTTATTCAGCTCCATTGATTTCATATTGACCACCAGATTCCACTCCTGGTGGGCTGTACTTGTGCTAATGTGAAATGCAACGTGGAAGTACCCCATCGTGTTGCAGAAATTGTCGAGTTAGAGGTTTTGGTAACTAGACTACATCTTTTGGGGATTCTGTTACTTCAGAAAGTATTATCTGATATCAGTTAAAAGCCTGTTTGTGTTTCCCCTTTCGTCCCTTCTTTGCACAGCTGGAGGAAGCTTAAAGCGTACGCTTGAGGAAAGTTTTCTAATAGCAGATTAATACATTGCTGCATATGTTAATTACAACTGTTTACCACCCGTGGCAGAGAATTTCTTCCTTATGGTAAGATGATGGGTATCTCAAAATGGTGATCCTTCACTTGTCAGCGCTAGTATTCTGAGTGAACATAGCTTGTAATGAGTCCAAGCATTTCACTTCCACAGCAGAGGCTGCTGCTTATGCATTGTGCTGATCAAATTCAGAGGTTTTTTTTTTTGTTTGGCTGGCTTTATTTGAGAGGTTCTTCTGTACTAGAAGCAGTAACAGCTTTAAATTAAGCCTCAGCCTGGCATGAAGCTAAGTTGTAACTTTTAAAAACGAGGCATTCCTATGGCTCTTTCCATCTTTTTGTAGTCATATATTCAGTGGAATTTGCTTATTTTATTTCCTTGCTCAGACTGCAATCTCCAACAAACCAACTTGCTGCTGCCTAACGTGCTATGTTTGTCTGCCAAAATCGTTACGGTGTCCCCACCAGCTGAGCAAGAGCAGCATCCCTGGCACCAGGTACTGACTCTACAGGGAGAAGCAGTCGGTATCACCATCCATGTACCTTCACCTCCTGTCTGAGTTGGCGTTTCAAGAAATTAATTTTGGAATTTGGCAAGGGAACAGGACATCGTAAATGGACAGATTCCTCTGCACAGATAGCTAAGCAATTAGTTCCAATTTAAGGCAACAGTCATCCAAGCTGCTCTGCATTGAGCCAAATTGAAGCGTACTCAAAGTAGATTGCAGGATATGAGCCTAAATTTGAAACTCTAATATTCGCAGAACTTTTTTTATCTAATTATTATTTGCAATTTGTTTATTTAGTGCCACTTCTTCCCTCTTTTATCAAGTGGAGACTTCCCATTAAATTAGCCAGTCAACTTGTGTCAGTGTGGCAGAATCAAGCTTTTGATATTTGTAATAAAGAATACATTTATGGGACTTTTTTTCCAGAACATAATGCCAACTCTTCTTTCCACCAGGAGAGACTGGCTGTTCCATGACAACTGGAATAGAAATATGATTTTTCAGTTGAAAAATCCTAAGGAGACTCATAAGAATGGGGCCCATTCAAGGTTGATGGGAGAGAATCTGTGCTTTTGAATTAAGTGCTCCAACAGTTTTTAGGCAGGGCTATTTTCAGAAACAGTAGGGCAGAAACTCTCAGAAAACCCAAATACAGTCAGGCAAAGAATTAATTCCTCCTTTATGGCTGCTAAATTGAATTATCACTGGAGGGGGGGCGGGAAACACAAAGAACAGGTTTACCCAGACATTGATTTCCTGTTGTTGTCAAACTCCAGCTGTTCTGTGAAAAGGAGTAGTGGGGTCATCACATTGTTCTTTATCCAAACAGACGAGGATCAATACTTGCAGAATACTTCAGGTACTTGTAATTACAAGGTCTGGGTGCTTTTGCCCGCAGGTTAAATGACAGTCAGTGACAAGTTAGTGGGCTAATTTTCTCTGAAAGCCCCAAAACATATGTTCTTGCTTCTTTTCCAACATGAAGAGATCTGTGATTCCTGACATTTAAAAATTGCTTGCTCTGTGTACTGGTGGCTTTGTCTAGGCTGTGTGTGCAGGATTAGCTTTCGCACCACTTATTCCAAGGCGCTGCATTTATTTGCTTTCTCACCCTTTCCTGTCATCACTTATGTAACAGTAAAAGAAGTGGTCTGTGGATGACAACAGGAGTTGGGAAAGGCCCTTCCAGACTGAGGTTGAGCTCTCTTTCAGAAGGACCAGCAGTATGTGCTGATGGGCGAGCCTGCAACTCCAGACTCAAATAGCAGA
Organism: Cyrtonyx montezumae; assembly: GCF_038088225.1. Classification (NCBI taxonomy): domain Eukaryota; kingdom Metazoa; phylum Chordata; class Aves; order Galliformes; family Odontophoridae; genus Cyrtonyx; species Cyrtonyx montezumae. The sequence continues at coordinate 101,985,496 of NW_027072089.1, read as the reverse complement.
GCTCCAGCTGATGTACTGAAGAGCCTTCTGCAGGGTTGCTGCTGCTGCTCATGGGCTTGAAGTGCTAACTTGGTTCTCTGACCTATATCAGCTGTCACTGTGGATTAAGCCATACCCTGGCCATATGATGGTATGAACCACAGGGTCCCTTCTTTCTCTATGTGTGTGCAGGCATGCATGCCTGCTGAGCACTCCTGCCAGGCTGCAGTGACCAATCTCCTGTGTGCTCTTTAGGGGCATGCTCACACTGAAAGTTGTATGTTATAATAAACGTTTCACCTTGCATTACAGGGAAGAATAAGTCGATTTCTCAGCTGGATCTTCCTCGTTAGACTACCCACAGCCCCTCAAAAATCTGACACCTGCCTAATACCTGATGCTCACTTCAAACAGTGTTTTTCTCGTCTTTGGAACAGTGCAGTGGCTCCAAATATTTAGTTACCTTTCATGACTGTACCTTCATCTGGAGGGAGTTGGGGTGCTAGGAAGTATAACAAGAAAAATAGTGAACTACAAGAAAGATATATTGTTAGTTATTACCAGTGATAGCAATTCTCTTAAAATCCCTGACTCACCCTTGCAAATAATACTTATGCTCCTGTCTTGTACTTCCTCTGAAAAAATATAGCGTCCCTAGGATCATCCAAAACCATACCTTGTATTGACAGAGGCGGAGGTGTGCCACCCAACAAATAACAAATACAACTGTCAGCAGTACCCAGAACCTATAATTTTTAAGAGGTCTTTCATCTTGGAATTCACCAGACCAAACCATACTTAGCTGGAAGAGTGGATGAGATAATAAACAAGCTACAGGCTGTCCCTGCTGTGGACAGCTGGTAAAGTCATTTAATTTTTAGCTAGAGATTTATCTGTAGGCTTCTTAAACGTCCCAGAATCTGAAAGCATGGAAAAGGATTTTATCTATTTAAAAATCTACATATAATTCTTACATACTTTAAATAAGGGGGACTTACTTCTGAGTCAGGAGATTTGCAAGGTTGCGTTGCTCTCATAAAATATAGATTGCTCAATATATGAAGTTCACAGAAAGAATTGATGGATGGTGTGAGGTTTAACCTCAGAATTTCCATGTGGAATAGGAAAAGAATCTTTCAGGGAAAGTATTTCTTGGAAGCATTTGAAATTTCTGTAGCTCTCTACAATTAAGCAATAGAGAAGTAATTGATTTGTATTTTGAGCTTTTACTTACACAGAAAATCCACCCTGATTCTATTTTTCACTGAAACATCGATGTTGGGATTATTTTGGATCCCCTTTTACTAGGAATTCCTAGGACAGAGTTTTCAAATAAATATATGCAATGCAATAAGGAAACAGCGTTTACACAAGTCCCTTGAGTCTAAATCAAGGCATTAGCTATTGCTGTAGTAACAAAGAAAGGTACATCTTCGCTTGGCAAATTCCTTTTAGCTTATCTCATGTGTGGCTCTCTGGTGATTTTTGTGAAGAACATTTATTGATTGTTCCTCATTAACAACCACATTTTATTGAATGAAAAGAGTCAAGCCATGTTTGATGTACTGCCCTCAAACCCTTAAGCTTCATACATCCATCCTGGTGTTATTTTTTCCCATTGCTCTATTCATTAGTTGTGGTGGGACTTTGAAAACTACATGATTGGAAGCTGATTGTTTGTAGTTCATTTTTCTTTAATGAGGGAAGAACTCTTACATCCTAGGAACATGGCAGCTCATCCAAATTGGCATGCCTGATATCCAGAGCCTAATCTGATACTATCTTACTGAGAATGCCCAATATGCTAGACAGTGCAGAAGGGACTGTAGGAAATTCCCTGGGGGCAGCCATTAACTTTATTCAGTGATTGACTTTTGCCCCGAAATAAAAGAGTTTATCCTTCAATCTAATACTATTTAGTTTAACAGTGTGTGTTCATTTTGGTTTTATTTTTTTTTAATATGATTTTTTTGTTTGTTTTTCTGCTGAGAGGTTTAGCTCTTGATAGAGCACTGTTAAATTCCCCTTCTGCAAGAACAGCACAGGCTGTAGTTGTGGCCACCACTCCGTCTGTTCTGCTCTGGATCCAGTGCCAAATTAGTTTTATTTCCACAGCCTCTCCATTTACATGTACCTTGCGGTTTTGGAGATCTAGATGTTCTCAAATTCCCAGTCAGCATAAATACAAATATTACATTTGCCTTTTCTGATTACTGACATACGGAAAGCTCTCATCGCCCCTTCTGTGCACATCTTTTCTTAGCTAAAAGTCTCCCATCTTTTAAGTCTATCCTTGTAAGAATCTGAGCAGCCTTAATTGTTTTCCGCATTATTCACGTTTTCCCTCTTGCCGGAAAACACAAGGTATAGATAATTTTGGGCTCAACACAGTATGTTTATCTGCCTGTATCTATTCCTGATTGATATGTCTATACTTCTGCTTTGACATGTCTAGCAGAATATTGGCTATGTAATTGAGGAGAACTGGGCAAGCTGTAATGCAACTTGATAATTATATAAACAGCTCATAAGACCAAGAAGTGACATTTTAACAGTCAGCTTATTTAACTGAAACTTATAAATAATTGGGGAGATATGACCTCTACTTGAAGGATGTAGTCCTGCTCCTTTAGCATAACAATAATTCTGCTGCCTGAGTCATCAATTCCCGTGCTGTCTGTTGTTCTCTAATGCTGTACACATGCATCATGCTGCACTGACGCAGCCGCAGTTTATTAAGCTGCTTTCATTTCTGGTGAAAGTAAATGCTACTGCTGATGCCTGCTACAAAGTCATCTATATCAGCTGAAAAAGTTCTGCTATTATTGTCATATTATGTGCCATAATCCTTCAGAGCTCTGGAAAGAGAAGGTGCTGCTTGCTACTGGTTACATTGAAAACTGAGCTGTTTTAGGATTGCTCAGTATGCATTTGGGGATGTATATACACACACACACACACACTAAAAAATCTAGTCCTCAGCAAAATGTCTCTTCTACAGCAATAAATTCTAAATGTATAATTCCATGTTGTTGGTATCAGTGGGACTAAAGCACAGATTTGTACGAAAGCACTGCCTGATGTGGGTAGGTGTTTCCCATCCCGTGCCACGTGAGTTCTTCAGCCCTGATAAGTTAAACAGATGCACCCTGTGGAACAATTGTCCTCTCTAAGCCAGCAGCAAACTAATTGCGTTCTGCTCCCCACTGTCAGGTCATTTCTTTCTTATTTTATTTTTAGTGGGAAGTGTAAAAAAAACAGGTGGTGCCTGACAAAAGGCAGGATTGTGAGATTTTGTCCAAATAATGTCCCAGAATATACATGTCTGAACAGGCAGTTTATTTATATATGACTTTACCATGCATTTCTGTGAGCAAATTCAGCACCTGCTGTGTTTACCCTTAGCTACAAAAATTGTCCTTCAGGGGCTCATCTTAAGTCCCCAGGATACTTTCCAGCCTTACGAACTGTGGGAAAAGCTCAAGAATGTGGCCTCAGTGTAACGGGACACCTCCCTGTGGATGGGCCTTTGGGGTAATTGGTCTCCTGCTCTGTTTTGTGGCAGTTTGAAGCAGCCCTGATCTGCATGCTGACCCTACTTGTAATCTCATCATCAGCTCACACAGCTGGCAGATGATTTCTAACAGAGATGCGTACATGTGTGGATTTTGCAAGGTTTCCTGGCTCACTGTTCTCACCAAAAGGTCTCTATTTCTCATCGTAACAAGATCTCACTTCTGGGAGCTGCAGCTGTTTCCAGCTTCCATCACTCTTGGAAATTCCCAAGTCAACAGAGGCTGTGAGACAGCTCATTTAATGAAAGCCAGTTCAGCTCAGGAGCAGCATCTTGCACCAGAGGCTGTGCTTGAGCTGATTCGGAGCTCTCTTGGAGGGAGACCTAAGCTGGGATCTGCTGTTCATCACACGTTGAGAACTAGCTCTCATTTTTAAGGGGCTCCTGAGCCAGTCTGCTCCACAACACCTATAGGAAACCGGTGAGAAAACTGGTTTGTACATACACCAGAGAATGTGTGCATGTGCCCAGGACTGGAGCACAAATTCATGCTCTATGGTACTACCCCACAGCTCTTTTTTGTGTGTAAACTAGACACTCATTCACAGGGAAAGGGCGGAATGTGTGGTCTTTGGTGCTTGCTACGTTGTCTGTATGTATAATAGGCTTTGTCTCTGCCTAAATTTGCAAATAGCCTGAACTGCTGTCTTTGAGCAAATATAAATTACCCTGTTCATCTTCCCAGGCTGTTCAGAAACAAAAAAAAATGAAATGAAACACTGAAAAAATGAATTATATAAAGGAGAAAATTCTCAACAAGCAAGCAACATCAGCAGTAGTGCCCAAATTGTATGAGTCATCATATTTTAAATATCCTACAGCTTTTACATAAATGTTGTGTTATTTAAGCATGTTGTAACAAAGTTTGAGTGGAGCGAAATTCCTAGACAAAACCATTGGGTAACACATAAAATCAAACTAAAAAGACTCATGGTCAGGCCCATATCAAAATATTCTGGAGCCTGTTGATACATTATGGTCTTTTGAAATGGCGTATCTACTGTAGACCTCTGGCTTAGTATCAGAGCAAGTTTTGAATACCTTGGGTATTTTCTCCTCTGCACGAGAAAATTTATCCTATGGGCGTGTACAAAGAGTCACACACTGATGGATAAACAGGATTCCTGCTGTTCTGTTTGGGAGCTGTAATTATTACTCAAAAAATGACTGAATAGCCTGCTGGGACGGTATTTAATGTTACCTCAGGTGCACAGGAACTGATTAATTGAATGCCTCTATAAGCAGGCATTACATTTCAATAGGATTTTATTGTTTTGTCTCCCCTCTATTGAGTACTTCGGGGGTTTTTTAATTGCTCTACTATGTCACCATCGCTTGTGTCGAAGGAAGAGGGAGGAGATCTAACCCTTCAAAGTCTGTCTGAGGCCATGCCTTGGCTTCCGTGAGAGTGTGCACTACCTCAATTAATGCGTATCCTGGAGGTTAGTTCTTAAGCTGATGTGACTGAAGATTTTCCTCCCCATCTAACCCTTATGTCAGATTAGTGAAGCCATTTAAAAGGACCCTCTGTCACAAAGGAGAACGGTAATCAGGGCACTTTAGCCTCAAAATCCAAATGAGCACATCTGAGCTCCCTCCTCATGTGGCAGTCAGGATCTTGCTAATCGAGATGGGTTAATGAAAAGATGAGTTTGGACCGCTTGCGAGTTAATCCACAGCAAAAATCTAAATTAGCTGTCTGAGTACTGAGAGAATTAGGATATTTTATAAACTTTTAAACAGCTCATGCACTGCTTGTATTATTCTGTATTTTAAATCAGTCTCATGCAAATCAGCCCCTTGGGATGAAAAAAAGGTTAGATCCTGATTTCTAACATGCAGTTGAGCTTAAATGGTGTTTTTCCAGGACTGATTTGCGATCCTGGAGTACTGTCCTGTAAGCTGAGCTAACTCAGTGTGGTTATTATAGTTAGTGGAGTACAGTAATTTGGATCTGCCTCCACTTATGCTACAGGAAAGGAAGAACTATCTTTTGTTTGTTTTTTTATTTTCATTTCCTTTTCAGTGGGCTTCAGTAGATCTGCAAATAGCAAGAGGTAGTTCAGAACTCCCAGAACAGGAATATTTCTGTTAAAGTAGAAACGTGTTCACACTTTCGAGGTGTTTTCTAGTGTCTGGCTGCCTAACATTAGTTTCTAGCAGCGTTAATGCAAGTGGGTCTGTCCCTCATTATAATGTATTTATAGTTTCTCAACTCTTAATTTGTGTGTCAGCTAACCAGCATTGTTGCTTTCAGGTCTGTGAACAGAGGTGTGCCTGCACATGCTGACTTCTTTTTCTGGTATATCTCAGCCACAACTGAAAATTGCCCCCACACACATGGAAAGATTCATCAGATGAACAAGTCCTATTTTTCCTTTTCCCTTTTACTCCTTAATTATTTTAATTAATCTCAGAGGAGAAAGAATAATAAACACTTAAACAATGAGGTTTTGCATAAGACCGAGGGGGATATTTTTTAAGCAGCTCATGATGGTTCAGTCATGTGAAACAGTTTGTAATTTGTGCATAAAACAATGTATAAGCTCTAGGTATGAATGTTGTCTGCTTTCAGGTTGTTTGTCATCCCACATTTAGTACATTAAGAGGCACCATTTCTTTTGAGATGTTTAGATGGGAAGATGTCAGAAATCAGTGTTTTACTGCAGGAACCTTCCCAAACAGAATGCAAAGCTAACCGCTTCTGTGAAAATCTTCCCATTTCACTCATCTTTTCCTTTGGCTTTTAACTCATCTTTGAAGTCTTGTAACTGTGGACAAGTAGACTCTTGATTTCTCAAGTGCCTAAAGTATAAGTGGCTGCCCTTAAAGTGGCTCCAGAGTACTGCATTCTGCTCTGTGTCCTGCTATAACACTGTGGACCTCAGTGATGAGTTCCCATGTAGACCGGGCGGTTTATGTGAGGTCAGCCAGGTCAGCATTTTTATTCGGATTAGAAAGCTGCTTTTGAAGTGAGTCTCCTGCCTGGCCCCAGCACTGCACTTCAGTTCTCATCAGTGAGCAGTCTCAGTGTGCATCCAGTTGGATCCCTGTGGACAAAGCTAAGGAGGAGGAAGCAGCCTGGGAGCACAATGGTGCATCTCAGCCACCTGCAGGTGTTCACTCCGCAGAACCTAGAACTAGAACTAATCAGAAGTAGCTCCCAAAATACATATGGTGTAGATGTTGGGTCCTCAGTGCCTGCTGCTCCACTCTGCACCTCCTCACCTGTTGCATCACACTGTTTGCCAGTACAGATGCTGGCACTTAGAGACCTCTTGTGCTTTGAGTCAGGTTGGGTTGCATGTGATCTCCACGCTTCTTCAGCATACCTGTGTTAGATAGGTGTCATTAAACAGGTCACCATTTCAGCCTCACTGCCTCGTTAAGCCCCTTAGAATTCCAAACCAAAAAACACCACTGCTGTAAGAATTGCTACAGATTATGCAGGTAAAAATGAAGATTTAAAACTTTTTCTTGGGAATTAGGTTGTCAGGAGACTGAATGAATGAATGTGCAGCTCTTACAGACACTGGATACATAATTGAACAGACATCCTGCCCATGTTATAAACATAATTGCTAGCAAGTGGGAAAAACTTATCCATTTAGCTCATGTACATTTGTCTTAATTTGCTTATTTCTCAGTTTTAATGCACTATCTGATTTTGAGTCCCCTGTTGTCAGGTGTAATTACTTCAGGAGTCTTGGTCAGCAGAACCAAATCACAACATTGTCAAAATCCCTCTTGACACAGTTCTTCAAATCCTTTTGCCTATGATAGGAAATGCAGTTAGGCTAACCGGATAAATGCTTAAAATAATTGAATAAAATCCATCTTTGAGTATAGAATACAGAAGTTCAAAGCAAATGGTTTCAAATCAGGAGATTAAAATAGAAATGTTACATAATGGGTCTTGAAAGAACAGGAAAAAATTCCTTTCATTGTGGTGAAACACAGAGTTCTTTCAACTTCCCTTGAAGCAATCCTGATTTTTTTCATCTTTCTATGTTTTAAGCCACAATGCAGAGTTAACACTACGCCAAGTGAGATAATTTATCTTTGTCTGATGGCATATTTCTGCTTAATCTGCTTAACAAATTTCTGCTAGCTCTGTCAGCCATAAACACAACTCTACCCTTAGATCTATTTGTTTCACTGCTTGTGGCTGTGATTACCTCTCCCTTCTGTAAGCCTTCTTTCATAAATCATGGCTTTGAGCTGGGTTGTGGCTTCTCCAAAATGTTTCTTGTATCCATCTGATCATGCTGCTGGGACTGTAGAATCCCTTTTTAATCAGGAAGTGCATATCAGATGTGCAGCAAAACTATCTGTAAGTACGATATTTGGATTACAACAGTGTCCAGTTGACAGGGGATTTTCTTGGTGATATAAATAAAATTAATATTTTGCATGTTCACCAGTAGTGTAAATGTGTGAAATCCACCATTTAGGCATGCTTTGTTTTTCCCAGCCCTCTTCCCACTCAGCCTTCATTTAACATTGCACCTCTGGAAGTGGTTCCATCTGGTCTTAATCGTATTCTGTGTCTCTCATGAGCACTTCGCACTGTTTATGCCAGTATCTACACTAGTGAATGAAATGCACTTGGGAGCAATCCTGAGCAATGAGCTGTGGGGCTCTCTGACACCTCTAGGCTCAGAAGTTCCCCTTCTCCAGGGCAGGGACTGCATACGAGCTGCAGTGTGGCTGGTCCCCACCACATGAACGTGCCAGCCCCACAACTGGGAACACTTTTGCTTCTAGGAAATACAGACAACTGCAACCCATGACCTGGGGATCTTCCAAGGTACTGCTTAATTGTCTGAGATAGTTGTGGCTTTATTCAGTGTCTGTGGGATATTTTCCGAGGAATGTAAATACAAGGCCCTAAGACAGATGGGCAATGCAAGCGTTACATTTCTCCGAGCTGGTAAGATTTCACAACATTTTTCATAGTGCATGGACATCGTGCAAGTGCAGTAGGAGTGTAAAGCACATGGAAGTGAGATGAGATTTCGCATAGTTGCTCTGTAGAGCACTAACACTGGCCAAAACTGGATACTTCAGTCGTGGAGATCAGCATCGTTGCAGGTGTGATGTTAAATGGTTGTGGAATTACTTTTTTCTAGCTATGTTACAGTGCCAAATTTCTGTGGAAATGCACTGTGTTGAGACCTAGCGTGAAAAATGGAGAAAGATTTCTGGCTTTGTACCAGAATGTAGGGAGAAAGAACACAGCGGTACAGCACATCTCACTGATTTCTGTTGCAAAGTCCTGTTTACTGTAGTTTATCTGCTGCGGTGTCAGTATCTACTTTGATTTTAAATTATTAGTGTTTAAGGAGAGAGCTCAGTGCAGCAGTTCTTGTCTCTTGGATGGGGAATTTGCGCTGTGATAACCAAGAAAGTGTGTTACTTCTCAGCCTTCACGAGGAAGGTGTTTGGTTGCCAAATATTTCTTATTTTCAGTAGGGAATGAAGTTTTTAAATATAAATCTGAATAGGTGGCAAATCCCCCTCCCTTTCAAACCAATTATTTTAACAGTGCATTTTTAGAATAGTTTCCAATGATTAACCATTATGTAGTGTGCCAGAAAGTTCTGACTTAATATTTTGCCATGATGAGTTGTAGTAAAGCGTGTTCCTGTTTGATTTATTTAATTTGGGCAAAAGAATTGCAACAGCAGCAATATGCCACTCTGTTGTGCTACCTTCTTGTTCCACTTAAAAAGATGGTAACAGTAGCTGGTGCTGTCTTTTGCTGAATAAAAAAAATGCCAGTTGATTACTGGATTCTCTCTTTTGGATGCTATCACCTGTGTTCATCATCTGTTGGTAATGAACATGATCAGGTAGATGAGAAAGATGGAGAATTTGGCTGCAATGAAATAGAATTGAGATCAGTTAATGTTCGGCTGTTAAACATCTTCACAATAGGGAGTCTCTGACTCCATTCAAGATAATAGACAATGAAGCTCTAAGACAGGAGCAATTTAAATTACATTTTAATCAACTCTCAGGAGGGAAGAGAGCATTATGTGAAAGCATTAATAGAAAAACAGCAATGTTTCTTATGCTGACTATCATTTGTGTGCATTAGGCCCGAACAATCTGATGAATTAACAGATTATCTTCTAATACATTGAAACACACTTCTGTGGTGCTTTGACAAAATTCCCATCCTGCTTTCATGACACCTTTCTCCATGTAATAGCATCAGTTACCCGGAGTCTCGGATTGGGTTTTGTTTAAAACCTGGTAGAGGAGTGGGGGTGAGAGCAGTGAAGACAATGTTGTAACCACCACTTTGTGAATTTGAATGGAGATGTTTTGGCCTCCTCAGATTTTTACGCACCCTATCAGTGCTGCTGGAAAAAACCTGTAGTCTGTGCCTATGCTGGAGACTTGGCCTCAAGCCCAAGGAGTAGGCCGTGCGCTCATACTGCTTGTTCTTCCAGGAGGAAAACTCAATCAGCAAACGTACTGAACAGAAACATTGTTTTGTGTGAGGCGTCCCTGACAGAGACAAAAGGGCAAGTAGGCTGTGTTAATCCCACTTCTCAGGCTGCAAATGGAAACTGCTTCTGAAGAGCAGCAAATCAATTTGCTAACTGTGGCTCTAAAAATAAGGTGTGCTACAAATAGAAAATTAATGGAAAATGGATAATGTTGTATGGATTGATCAATGGAAATGTAAGAGAAGACGAATGATGTGTAACTTTACTTCTCCCTTCGCTGATCAACTTCACGCCCACATGTAACCAGTACAGGGAAAGGGAGAAATCACATTAATAAAAATTAACCAAGCACGCTGAACACCACTCCTCCACAGCCCTGAGGAATTAGAGCAGGAAGGAGAAAAGATGCTTTACATGAAAAAGCTTGTACTGCCAACACTCTTGGTTAAGCTGAAGTAGAGCCACCCTGTGCCTTACATGAGTCCCACACCCACCGAGGGTGGAGCAAGGGGTGTAGCGAGGAGATTCTGGAAAAAAGGCAAAAATATTAGCAGGGACATTAGTAGTGGGAGAAGGGGTGGGTGATGGCTGAGGAGCTAGAGAAAATACTGATATAGGATGACTTGTTTATTGCTCGTTGCCATTACTGGGTTTAGTTGTGATAGTGACCAGTGATCTGTATATCATGATTTGACCTCACTAGGGACCCCAGGAGCTATCCTGGAGACTGATTTGGGATTTCTTGCAGTGAAAGAGAGGGAAAAACGTTGCCTCTTAAGGCTGGGCAGTGTTTACGAACTTCGGAGGAGACAAAACAAAAGCAGACCTCCTCATCTTAGAGATGCGGTCACACTGCGAAGTAGAGTTCTGAGCAGATTGGTCTGAGTGCCTGCAGCTGTACCACCCTCCTTTGTGTTCCCTGGTCCCCTTTCCAGAGCAGAACAGCAGTGTGACCTCTGCTGGGAGCCACGCTAATATGTCTGAATGGAACTCTGCTCAAGTAAGCACTCTTGGAGAGCTGATGTCTCTACATGGCCGGAAACTCAAGTAGTGTTTCTTGTTCTCCCCTGGCATGGGATGGTGGAAAGTCCAGACAGAATCTGTTCTTTTTGAGCAAAGACATATTTCTCAGATATTATTTTTCATAACAGTGGGTTTTTTAAACACATTTTTCATTGAAAGTTTTTATTTCAGTAATATTTTGTACTGACCTATATAAAACTGAAAACACTGAGAATTCTTGAGGTCTTGAAACGAGAGAAGCTTGAGGGATATTTCAGGAAATAAATAAATAAATAAATATTTTTTTTTGTTTAGATATTCCAAAGTCCCTAAAATTTAGGTGCTTTCTCTCCTTTTCAAAATTGGAAAGGAAAAAAAGTTATGCAAAGACAGTTAAAAGCTGGTCCCCTGTATCTACCAAATTCTAACCAGGAGCACTTCTGATTGGCAACTCAGAATTAAGCCATTGCAGATGGAGCTCCTGCTAGTGCTGTCTTCTGCAGGCTGCTCCAGGGGCTCCTGCAGCTCCTACTCACCAGCACACTCCATCCACACTGGGCAGCCAACCATCTTCATGCAGACACAAGGTGAAGGTTTCACCAGTGCTCTCCCCAAAGCCAAGAATGTCTTGGTGAAGGTTATCTGGCTTTCTGTCACCAACTGCAGTCATCACAGCATAACTTTGTATTAAGATCATCCTGTTTTCATGAAACAGATCCAATTCCAGTGGCATTGTGGCAAGGTCATGTAGGAGCCCTGGTGCCAGCTCTGCACCCCAGAGATTCAGCCTTGCACAAGCTTTCCACAGCCAAGTGTATTTCTCAGTCTTTGGCAGAGCAGCATGCCTTCGCCAGCTTGATATCTTGCTTGTGGTGCTAATAAAATATGCAGAGTAGTAATTTCCAGGGTGGTAATTGTCCTTTTACTAAACATTCAATTGTCCTACATGCAGAATCAGTTCATAATTAATCCATAATTGTTTTGGGATGTTGAGTTACATTCTGGGGGGAATAGTTTCTTTATTTACTTACTTTCCTAAGCATGAATGGGTATAATAAGCACCAATCTGCAACAGGTCATTGTGACTGAGCGCAGTGAGTTATCCAGCTGAGGTCAAATCTAGTTTGCATCTGACACCACCAGGTTTGGGCTCCATTTGTTTACCTGGGGAACAGAGGAAGAACAGGGGAGAAGGTCAGAACGGGACATTCAGTTATATTTGTGAGGCAAATGGGTGACCTTACAGGTGAAGTGTGTAGATGAGCAAATTAGCATTTAAAACAAAATCTGGATGATTAAGGAAGTGATGATGCTCCGAGAGTGTATGAATCAAATTATTCTACCTGTGCTGTTCATCCGGCCCTAGAAGCTAAGCAACCTTGATGTTCCTGCATAACAAGGTGATCATACTCATCTAGTATCTCAATTCCTTGAAGTGTCCCTGTCTGGATACACAGAGAGCTTTTAGTCTGGCATGGCAAGTCTTCCCAAGGGGAACACTGCACCCGAATCCTCAAAGTTGCTCTTGTCTCATTGGTTCCAGTTGTGTTTATTAGGAGCCTGCAGCGTGCTACCAAGCAGCTGACAAGCAGGTTGAGGAGAACATAAGCAGCACTGTTGGGAGATGGCACACACTGCTCATAAAAAGACAAAAAAAGTCTGAAATACAGCAGAAGCAGCAGCAGAAAAATTTACATTTTGATGGGAGTTTCATATGTAAACAAAGCAAAACTCGGAACTCATCTCCCAGATGATTGTCTTTGCAGCAAACCTCCCTTCTTCTCTGATGCTTACTCTTCATCAAGCTTCACCTCTGCTTCTTCCCCATCAATTACAGTGTCTGGCAAGATACAGGCATGTGTCTAACCTGAAGGTGGCCTCTTTGGATGCCATTGTCCTGCAGGGAAAGAGTGCCAGATCCACCTTATCTTCACATTGCCTTTGACAGTGGGGTTGTGTGGTTGAGTGTTGCCTCAACACTAGTATAGAATCAGAATATTTTGAACTGGAAGGGAATCACAGGGATCACAGTCCAGCTCCTAGTAGTCCAATATCTCTGAGGTAGCAGCATCCATCAGGGGCTGTGGCCATGACTCCCCAGCTGTGCTCTACATGCACAGCAATAATCATTTAGAGCACAAGGCACTGGTTATGCTGGCAGATAACATTTTAACCTTCTAGTCAGCTTTCTTTCCCACATCCTCCTCACAGCCAACAGTGGCTTTTTGTGCAACATTCAGCTTTTAAGTTGCATGTGCTCTTTTCTAGGTGTCATGACAGTACTTCATGAGAGGTGGGTTTTGCTCCAGCAAACACAACCTGCTGACACTTAAAGCATTACGTTATGCTGATTGCATGCAAACTACTCAATCTGCCTTACTCTGCTGCTTCCCTCTGTCTGATAAGGACTGCAAATCAGGTGCACAACAGTAAAATACACGGAGGTTAAATCTGAATTTCATGTTTCAGAGAGTCTGGCACATCAGAAGAGAGCTGGAGGTCAAAGACAACCTTTACCCCTTCAGTGTGCTTCTATCTCCTTGACTTCAGAGAAGATTTTTCTCTTTACTGCTTCTGTGTTTGAGGAAAGCCACAGAAGATGTCAGGAATCACTGAAAAACTTAGGTGAACTTTCAGTCTTGTAGGAGAGCTCTACCAGATTTCACTGGACATGCATTTGTTTCTCCTATCTCCAGAGGAACCAAGATAGCTGCTCCAGGTTTACACCTGAGTGTGTGTGACCAGAATCACAGTGTCGTTCTGCTGACAAAAAATAAGAAGTGCAATCAATTTAAAATTAATCTTTCACTTGCTTACCTTGTAATTCCCCCACATTCATTTTTCCTTTCCTTTTTTCCTTTCTGTTTTCCTTTCCTTCTTCCTTTTTCCTTTACTCTTTTCTTTCCTTTTTCTTCATCAGTCAGCAGTGTACAGGACAGAAGTGTTTAGTATGATATAAAGAACACGATTCTCATACACTCAGGGTCATGTTTCTGTGGTTAAGGTGATTGCTCCTAGTCATTTCCATTTTCACACTTGATGAAGGTCTCGTGTGAAGATAAGGGCTTTATTTTGAGATATTCATATATCTTCAGGAACGATGAAGTCTGTTGGTGTAATGTCTGCGTAGCATTATGAGAATTTTGTAAAAAATCTATATCTTCTGTACCAGTAAGAACTAATATAACTAAATGCACTGCAGTTTTAATTAAATTGTCAGCATAGTGACAGTGACGTTGAAAAGGTGGTTGCACAGTCATTCCTTTTTAATGACAGCTCTTCCCTGTAATTGGGTTAATTCCAGATTTATGAGGATTAGAAGAGCCATGTACCCTACATTCTTTCTTGGAGATTCTTGTAAGAGACTGAAAGTATTGTGTCATAAAGCAAAACCATAGTCAGGATAATGACAGACAGATAATTCTCCCTTTCTAAAATCATACGTTATGCCTTCTGGAACGTTTTCAAATCTGTTATGACGTGTCCATCCGTGGGGATGGTTCACCACGTGCTGGCCTTATAACAACCTTATAACAACTACCTGCCTTTTCACATGTCCAGTTCCTCATGCCAAACCAGCTGGGGTCTCACTGCAACTTACTGGATGGCAGTGTATTCACACAGTGAAGTCCCCAGCTCAGGTGACATTGTCGCAGATCCCAGTGCAGATCTCATTTGAGGGAGTCAGGGTTTAATTGTGCTCTGCAACAAATGGCTGATGTGTATCCAGTGAGGCTGGTGAGGGGCTAGAGCATGCAGGCTGTCTGCTTGCCCCTAGGCTGGTTATGGGTACTGGAGTCCAACAAAAACCTTGTTCGCTCAAGGACACCTCATGTTTCTAAAGTAAAATGCAGAACTGAAAATACAAAGTGGCGATGAATGTCCAGCACACATGTGCAGTGTGGCTGATAGCGTTGCCTGGTGACAGAGGAGGGATGGCAGAGCCCTGCCAGCAGCCAGCACAACCAGCACAAGTCCTCATCAAGGCTCAGCTTTGCCCAGGGGAAGGAGAAAGCCCCACAGATTGAGTTTTAGTGACCGCATACACAGGCACACATGTACAGATACATACGTATGTTTCTTTTTGGACTGCAAAATGCCATCCTGAATAAATAAATACATGCACGCCCTTTTTATCTTGTACCAGACACTTGTTTTGCTGTGAGGTGCCTACAAAGGGCTTTGAATAACAGCATGTTCCAGTGAGGAAATTTTTCGCATTCTGCTCCTTTGATCACGGTGGCATGGTGAGAAGGAAGCAGACTGTCTTCATTTCTGTAACGAGGCAGGGTGCCCAACTTGACAAGGAAAAACAGTTCTTCCCCTACAGATTCGCTTTTTATGACCAAAAGAGCATTAGAACAATTTATGCATTTGTAACTGCATTAGAAAGAGGTTTGAAAAGAAAATTGGCAAATTCCTCAGGAATCAGCAATTTTTTTACTCCTTAGCATATTCCAGTTACATGAAAATATAATCTGTTTTCCTTGTTTTTCTTTAGTGTAGTTCCCACAGTTACAAAGCTGGTTTCATTTCAGCTTCTTTCTGCCATACATGAAACTGTCAATCGAAATTTGTATTCAGTCAATAAGCAAAAACATTTATTATTGTTAACAACTATACCAAAGCCACAGAAGCTTTAAGCACACTCCTAGCAGACCCCAGCAAAGGGTTTTGGTTTGGCTGCTCTTGGTCCCAGATAGACCTGAGACCTCCAAGCCCAAAACCAACAAGCATTGCCAAAAGAAAGGAAATGTCCTCTGAAAGGAAATTTACATTTCCATCTCATAAAGACAAAAAATGGTTTGTATCCCTCAATTACTCCTAAATGTTTTATTAAAATGTTGATGAAGTTGGTTGGAAAAAAATAATAATAATTTATAAAAATGTAAATAATTACCAAAGGAAACCATGCAACTGCATTAAAGCTCAAAGACCTTTTAGCATGCACTTCTAGCTATTTCTTAGAGTACAGAAGATTAGAATTAAGAAAAGCTATTAAACTATTGAATACCAGCTTTTAGAGGAACTGTAATCTAATAAAAGATTAACCCCCTCACAGCAGATCTGTATATATTGCCAGTAGGTTTTTGACTGATTCGTTGGAGGCATCACTTTCATCACAGGCTAATGACTAGATAAATTAAACAAATTCATCATAAAAGGGTTTCAGAATGCTTTCTTGTGGTAATAAAAATTAAATGCCTGCAATGAAAAGTGAAAATATGAATACACAAGAGAGACAAAGTATTTGAAGGGAATCGTAAAAATTGTTAGGAGAATTAAAAGTTACAGTGCATACTATGTGATATCTCTCACCACAATTCAGGCTTCCTACAAACAGAAGAAATACCAGCTTGGTTTTTAAATTATAGCAGCATTAATTGAAGACAATGAAGAATGAGAACCCCATCTTTTAAAGGCACTTTCAGTTTATAGGCTGCATTGTCCTGAGACAGAGTGCTGAATCCACTGAAAATCATTTCATGTTTAAAATCCTGACACATACTACTTGACCGGAATGATATGCAGCCCCAGTTCTAATTACTTGTGGTACACAGAATCGATGGATTTTCTCTTCACTTGGGATTATCACAAAAGAAAGGAACAAGGCTTGTCTAAGCACATGACCTAGTGAAATATTACCTAGTGCACTGAGTACCCAGGAGGTTGGAGGGAAGCTTAGATGCCCTGAAAGGTGCTTTTCTGCAGCTCTGAATCCGTGAGGCTGAATAGCAGCCAACTCTTTTAAAAGACTGTGCAGTAATGAACTGTAAAAAGGGGGCTAGCTGAGTGAGATAGTGTTTTATAAACAGCAGGAGAGAGATTCTGGCCAGCAGACAGACTCCTTCCAGCACCATGATGAAGCATGCATCAGTCTTCCTGCTGGGATGCTTCCCATTGGCATCAACTCAAGCCACAGCACTTTGTGTCTTCCAAAGGAGACTTTAACATTAATGACATCAACAAATATAAATTCAGGTAGAACATTTTAACTTTAGATGGCTTCTGTGTGTGTTTTAGTATTACTAAACACAACTCTAGTCACAGAAACAGCTATCTGAAGGGGGTGGCAATGATAGGATGTAGAAATACAGTGTACATCCACAAATTGTTGCCATGTTCACCCACCTCAGTGGGACTTTCAAGTTATGAAAGTTAGCTTGCTGTTAGCTCAGCTCCAAGACTCCCTTACGCTGGAGAAGAAAACATAGCCATCCGTGCCTGTTTATTTTCCCCTTCCCTGTTTGCTTCGGTCCTGCTATCATCTGTTCCAAAGAGCTGAGGCTGCCATGCAAAGCAAGAAGCAGTATTTCCAATGGTAAGAAAACAATTTGAGTGAAGGTCAGAGTTGTGTACTCTCACTGTGGAAGAAAACCCTTTCGATTTAGTATGGCTTCTCCCTGATCTTCTTCTGCCTTTGAACTTTTTATGATGGTGACCCGACTGACAGAAATGCCAATAATTAGAACCTTTTTTTAATGCCATAATATCACAGAACCACGGGTTGGAAGGAACCTCAAGATCGTCTAGTCCAACCCCCCTGCTGAGGCACATTCCCTACAGTAGGTTGAACAGAGAGGCATCCAGACAAATGTCTCAAATGTAGAAGAATACTCCACATCCTCTCTGGGCATTCTGTTCCAGTGTTCCATCACCTGTACTGCAAAGAAGTTCTTGTGCCTGTTTGCATAGAACTTCCTGTGTTCAAAATTTAGGCCATTGTTCCTTGTCCTATCGCTGCACATGGCTAAGAAGAGTCTGGCCTCATCCATTTGATTCCCACCTCCCTTTAGTTGAATGAATCAGAATGAATCAGGTCCCTCCTCAAGTCTTCTTTTCCCCAGTCTGTACAGACCCAGGTTACTCAGCTTTTCCTCATATGGGAGATGCTCCAGACTGTTAATCATCTCCATGGATGTCCCTGTTCACTGCAGGAAAGTTGGACAAGACGACCTTTAAAGGTTCCTTCCAACTCTTAAGGATTCTATGATTCTGTGACTTAGGCGCCTTTTGGCTTCAGAAGTTTCTTCATTACCTGGGTTTTCTCATTTTCTTCAAATCCCTTTAAATGAAAGGGATTACTGGCAATGATCTGACTTTTGTAAGGTGCTAGAATATATATTCACATACTTCACGTGTTCACATTTAGTAATTTATGCCTGGGAGAGTAGGGGAAATTGTATGGAAAAATTCCTTTTGCCTTCGGTAAAATCTAATACAAAGGTATTTGTCTCATGTTACCACTGTGCTCTCTGGACCAATTTTTCTATCATTGTACACCAAAGCATTCATTTATAGGAGCTGAATGTGTCCCAGAAAAGGGTTGAGATGTCAAATAAAAAATAAAAAAATAGAGGATAAGGTGCTGTAAGATCTTTCAGCCTGGACATTGATAAGCAAGTAACCTTTCTAATGACAGATTGAGAAGCACAAAGACTCTGTTTACCTCCATTTTACCCATGGTTGGTCCAGTATATTTTGATTAGCATGGGGTCATTCAGCTAAAATCCACCAAAAGCCTTGCCAGCTTCATCAGCCTTCATCAGCCTGCTGGATTCACCACATTGGTTGAAAAACATCAAAGTCAAATCCTTAGATCTCCAATATATTTCTGTTACTCAGGAGCTAACAATTCTTTATCTACTAAAACCTCTAAGGGTTTCATTTACCGATTTTACCCCTCTGGAGTATTTGAGGCAGTGTATTGGTAGTTCCAGCTTTTCCTGGACGCTGCGTCAGCAGTGCTAACTTGATATGAAATGTTAACTTGATGATGACCTTCTGTTCAGCTGTGAATTTTATTTATGTTATACCTGCACTCTAGTTCCCTTGATTTTACGGCACACAAGAGAAAAAATGGCTCGTAAGGATCTTGACTGTCCAAATCTTCGTGTTAACTTGTATGTCAAAGCTGTTGAAACTTCAAGATTTCTAATGTATATGTGTTCCATAGACCCCCAGCCACCTATAGCATAATAACAAGAAGTGCTAGAAACTGAGAAAAATGCAAACCTCAAAGCTGCCAAATTAACAAAATTTGTCAGAGAAGCAGTGAAAGCATCTGCAGGATGAATGTCATGAAATTCATAAGGAAGAGAATCCCCCCCAAACTGGGGCCAGGCACATTCCAGATGGCACAGATGGTTTAACAAGTGACAGATTGGAAACAGAACCCAAATTATGAGCAAGTACATAAACAGAAATAGAAATTTCTACAATAGGTAGGAGTCAAAGTCTGAAGGGTCTTCAGAAACAATAATAGCATGCTGATTTTAAGCCTCAAAAGGTAGCCAAGTGCAATGCCTGAATAAAGATGGAAGATGACAAGTTGTGAGAAGAGCACACACTTTTAAGGAGCTGCCAAGCTTGGAGTAGATCCTAAACAGAGAACCCCAAATGCAACTCTAATCCAACCTAGAAACTACAGATAAACAAGTCAAGATTTTGTTAACTCATTGCAAAACTGATCTGAAAGCTGGATAGAAAAAAAGATGACTTTGTTAATACCTTTTTTTTTTTTTAATCAAAATGTGATTTTGACTGACATGTATGAGAACCAGTTTAAAGATGGGTGAAAATGTGGGAATCGTGAAAACAGCAAGTACCCATGACCATGTGAAGGAGACGTGTGAAACCAGTATGAGCAATGAAAGAATCAGAAGCAAGAATATTTCAATATTAATAAGGGAGGGAAGGAAATCACACCAGAGCTAACCCACAAAACAACACATAGGGAAAAGCAAGAGGAATTGTAGCTCAGAATTAAACAAAGACTGATTATTGTATACTTCAGTAATGCAAACCACCATATATGCTATGTTTAAATTCAAGACAGCAGGAAATTTGAATTAATAAAATAATAATGCTAATTACATCGTAGGGGTGTTTTAAGAACCTGTGAGTGTAAAAATAGTAATTGTAGGTTTCTGTATGCACATACACATCAGTGTGCGCATATTTATACACAAACATACAATATATATGAATGAGATTTTATGTCTGCATCTCCCTTTAAGCCTTTGGCAATCCAGACATCCTGTTGGTGACAACACTGTCATCCGTTATGGATGGATCCTTGGATACTGAGAGCAGGCTGTGGTTTTTATTCATGTATGTGACCCAGTGAAGGATTTATGTAGAGCCAGAGTGATGGGGAACATGCTGTGGAGCTGGCATTCTCTCTCCTAATACCTCCCAGACTCTTTTGGCATTCTGGAGGAGAAGTATTTTGCTGGAAGAGGGTATACAAATGAAGGAAGTGATGATCTGGTCTTTTAGGCCACATGGCACGATTAGCTCTTCTGTATGTTCCTTCTTCTACAGGCAGCTATGAACATATTGTCTCCTGTCTGTGTTATGGACCTGAGCATGTTCACCCTCCTGCAGCCATGCACTAGGAAGAGGCTGGAGTGTCACAGCAGCTCTGCTGTGTCTCACCATGCACATGCATTCCTCCTCTGTTTTCAGGCTTGGAGAGAGTCATTCCATCCCATAGGTTTTGTTTATACTTTTATCTAGCCCAGCATGATAAATGTGCATTCATAGGAGTCAGGTCAAGCTCTGGATTTGTTCTGGAGCTGTGGTTTGAAGGAACTGTCTTACAACAGAGAAAACTCCGTAGTACTTTGGGGCAAAGCTGTATCATAGCTGTTCTGTCACCCTGTGTCAGGAAACATTTTCATCAAAAGCATATGTGTAGCCTATGAATAGTCTACATGAGATGTCTATGTGAGAAAATTAACCAGGAGAAAATAGCCATCCTGGCCAGGCATGTCCCAGGTCTTCATCCTTAACCTGGGCTATCTGTACTACCGTCTTGGTGTCTCCTTCCCTGCTTTTTTATTCCCCCCCTTTCTGAATTTCTTTGATATTCAGATCAACTCAAATATGCTCTCAGATCAAGCAGCAGAAAAAACAGTACTTTAAGTCACAATTATAAATCCTAGATATGCGGCTGGGGGTTTCTCCTCACGTCAGCTCCCCTGGCACCACCTGCATGCTTTCAGGGCTGACACTGCCTGCTTTCCCTGTTCGCCTGAGCAGTGGAGAAAGCTCCTCTGGAGACAAGCAGAGACCCCCAAGCCTTGGTTTCCTCTGATGTGAAGCACCTGCTGAGCAGGCTGGAAGGAGGAAGGCAGCCTTACTGGGGGGAGATTGCACAACCCAGGGTACAGGCATCAAGCCCTTAGCGTAATGAATCAGTGGCTTTCATCTAACGAGGGGTAACACACTTAATTAGATGTCTCCAGAGAACTGTACGTACTGGATCATCCCCTAGACGGGAAAGGTGGAAACAAAAGTGGAAATGCAGTAGGTGGCATGGCGTGCAGGGGCTGCAGCCCCTTGGCGATGCTGTGGCATGACAGATGTGATGGCACGGCAAGGGCATCACACGGAGCCGCTCCTGCAGTGTGTCCCCAGCACTGCAGGAGACCCTATTAAAATGTGAGAGAATTGCCAGCTTTCCTGCAGAAAAAAAAGAAAGAAATCGTGTGACAATTTGTCCAACCCCAGGCTTCAGCGGATGAATGGGGGTGTCGTTAAGGCCTGTTCCCACAACTCTCCTTGTTTGTTGTGCAGGTGTCCCAGCAGCACCCAGGTGAGTGCCGGCTTTAGGGCTTTGCTAGGTGTGAACAACTAATTGCTAATTAGACATGTCTGCAGGCTGTGGTCCCAATTGTTCTGAGCAGATATTTGAGGGAAAAGCACGTTGGCACACACTCTGGAAATAAAAATGTCCGAAATCTCCGTGTGCTGCCATCTGTGAAGGTGGTGGGTTTCTTTCACTGAAGGCTGGTGCCAACGTGCAGGTCCCTGCTCAGCAAAGCAAAGCAGGTGCTGAGAAATGTTCCTGATTGCTGGGAATTCTTCTGCAGTTCCTGAGACACTCACGTCTTCTCCCCATTGGAGTTGCTGTTGACTTCAAAGGGAGCAAAAGCTCAAACTGGGATTCAGCAAAGGGGTGCTCTGCTGGCACCAGCCTTCTCAAAAAAACCCCTTCCCACCAGGAGCAGATTATCTAACCTGTCTTTTTTCCCCTCACTATTCCCTTTGCTATGACTGTTAATTTTTTAAAGTAATTTTGTTCTTTCTCTTCCCCACATCCACTTCAGATCCTTGATCCTGCATAATACTTTCTCCCTGACCTCACAGTCTGTTGCCATGGAAATTGGACTTTGTAACTTCACTGATGGATTAGGGAGTAGACAAAAGATAGACTGTGTAGGAAATGAACCATCGTTTGCTAAAGGGGCGAGACTCTGACCATGGCTCTACTGCTGTCAGGCCTGAAGAAGCCATTTCCAGCAAAACCCTGGCCCTGCTGTGGCTGAGGTCCAGCATGGGATGTGGATACAACTCAGAGGCAGTGCTGGAATAGGGGTTTCGTCCATGCCTCTTGGTTGCTAGCAAACAGATGCCACAGTTCCATCAGCAGCTGAACTTGCCTTCAGAGTGCAAATTCAGCCCTTCATTTACCAAGGCAAAGACACAAGAAAAGAATCATTGAATCATAGAATGGTTTGTGTTGGAAGGAACCTTTGAGATCACCTAGTTCCAGCCCCCTGCTATAGGCAGGGACACCTCCCTCAAGACCAGGTTGCTCACAGCCCCATCCAGCCTGACCTCGAACATCTCCACGGATGGGACATCCATCACCTCCCTGGGCAGCCTGTTTCAGTGCATCTCCACCCTTATTGTAAAGTTCTTCCTTATATCCAATCTAAACCTCCTTTCCTTTAGATCACGCAGTGCTGTCCCATGCAGTGTGCTGCATGTGTCACTGAGCAAGTGTGGACCTGGCTGACACAGTGCTCCTCCCAGGCAATTCTTAGCACTCCCAGTACTTTCTGCAGCACTGTGCTGACCAGCCCTCAGGGTCCCCACAGCCTCCAGGGCTCTGCTTGACATTTCAGTTGAATACTCTGCCTAGCAGCACTTGCCCTGAGCACCGTATTGATGTCGCTTTGCTGGATGTGAGCCAAGCATCCAAAGGGCAGTGAGGCGGTTAACATGATAATCACGTTGCATCCCAGCCTCTCCATATGACAGAGCTCTCCACGCCTGTTCATGATGCTGCCACGTTTTCCTCTGAGGGAACGTGTGACTTAAGCAAAGTGGCAAAAGGGAAAGAGGCAAGTCAGCATTCATCAGGGAAAAAATATCTGTAGCCAGAAACAGTAACACTGGTGATTACAATAAGCGTCAGGAGTGATTACCTTCGCTGTGGGATGCTGTCAGTACAGGCCAACGCATCTCTGAGGACTGAGAACCCCAATAAGCATTGGGAGAGCTGGAAAATGAGTAACCAAGTGAAAGCGGGAGGAGGACCTATCATCTCACCAGGGCTGGTGCCTCTGTTCTGAAGGAAGATGAGAGCTGCAGCAGCTGGAGGAAGTGCATCTGACTGCAGGCAGCAGTTAGCATCTGGCTCAGCATCCAGCCCTACTGAACCCTCACAACAAGGAGCTACAGACTTCTGGGCACAATTTAGTCCCTTTGGCAAGGATTGGGGCAGTCTGAATCGCTGCTGTTCTGCAGGGACAGAACAGGGCACAGGTGTTTGTATAAAATGAGACCTAAGCTAAGGCTTTAGATTGGTGGAGAACCTACTTCCACTGATGCTTGTGGCCTCGGGATCAGACCCCAGGTCTCTGCAGCTTGAAGAAATCTGAATCTTATTGAACTCAGCATCATCCTAAACATTTACCAGCATTCCCAGCCCTGGCTTGATCTCTGTTCCTTCTGCCTGGCAATTTACTTCCTGAAATAGTCTTCTGGAGATGTCACCATAGTATCTTTCTTCTGCATTTCCCACTGGCACTGAGGGACTGCTCTGCAGTCAACCATGGTTCCATCACTCTCTGCCATTAAATCAGGGGCTGCATTTTAATGGAGGATGTAGCAGCGTTGCTTATGCAATGCACTGCCCATCTGAACCAGCAAACTGATTGCTATGATCCATCTGTGACACAGCTATGATATCACCAGCTGAGCCAGGAACACTTCCAACTCTTAATTCCTTTCTTAATGGAGCTACACCATTCTTTAAAAACATTCACAATGAATTTATCTCCAGTTGGATCTAAATCCTCCAGAAAACTGTAGATTTATTACCTCTAACGTGTAAAATATCTTCTTTATACCTCATATCTGCTTCTTTTCAAACCAGTTGTTACTTACAGTTATGGCATATGTACAGTATAGTCACTTACCATCATACGTATTGTGTTCCTGCGTAGCTTTAAATGCTAAAGGACATCTTTCTGCCCTGTTTGAAGGTGGGGGGAGCAGAAAAGCCATGTATTAGCAAAATTGCTGTCATTTATTTCATCGCATCAAGGCAAGTATGGCTGAAATAACCAATTCATTATAAGAGAGGTAATACATCATTCATTATTTGCTGCTTGCTATGGCAGTCCACTGGCTCAGCACATATACACTTATAGATTTGGTATGTGAAAGTTATAATGAATATGCTGTTGGGATGAACAAAATTAATGCTAATGTTTGCTGCTCTACAGGGACTGCTGTGAATCAACTGTTTTCCCCTCCCTCCCCATTTACCCCCCTCTGTACGTGAAGGCAAACGTTCCCTTTTTTTTAATATACATCCCAGCAATCCCACCAGCAAGCCGGTCTGCTGGGGCCCCTATCCTTCAGCAGAGCAGAAAGAGCACAGGGGACACAGGGGTGGTTTTTCTATGCCACTGTGCCCTCCTGTACCACTGCTATGCCATGTGTGAGGCCAGCTGCAGGGAGCTGCGGGCTATGTGCTTCTCTCCACCAGATATTCTGCTCAGAAACTGCTGGAGGCTCATTTAGTGGTTCCTAGGAAGGCAGGGGCAGGCAGGGCAGCATGGCTGACGTATGGGCTTGGATGTATTTCTTTCAGAGTCTCTTTGTCCTGACGTCAAATCCCACCTGTTCCTTCACATCCCGCTCTGTGCTGCCTTATGAAGAAAGGGGCTGCCACGTGTTGTCCTATCTCATCACAGTCACTTGTCGTTTGACACAACAGGGCATGCTTGAGGTTTGGTGTTTATAGATCCTGGGCTCATTATCTATGTGTTTGGGAAGTGGATCCATAAAACAAATTAGCCGTGAGTGATGCATCAGTGCTCCCTACACCGCGGGCATCATTCATTCCTGCGCTGCTGTTTCACACTGCAAGCAGCAAGAGCACCCCCAGGTCTGCTGAGAACTGCTCTTTGTGCAGACCCCAGCCAGCTGAGTCTGTACTAAACCCTGCTCTCAGAGGGAAGCCAGGGAGAAGCACAATGTCGCCTGTCACCTGAATGTAACTCATTTGGTATGAAGGACAGCAAAACCTTGTGTTGTGGATGCTTTAGAAATAGCATCATCATATTACTTTTAAATAAGAGTACTGTGTTTTTGCTGAGTGGTAGACATGCTCCTAATTTTTCTCTCTGCCTCTCAGTGTTCCCACGTCAGCTAAATGGGAGTTACATGCATGCACCTAGAGTAGCACAGCCCCATAAGAGTGCATACCCCATAATCCATTTCCAAACAGGAACAGCCTCACTATAGCAGTTAACCAGGTGTCAGAATCTGCTCTCAGTTCTGCTCCTGTAACCCTTATAACATCGGTGCATCTTGGGTATCTCATGGAAGGATAGGTCCTGCTCCTCTGCATCTCATTATGAGCATCATGTGGGGATTAACTCAATGGAGATTGCTGATAGCATCAGGGGACTGTGCCAGCTTTTTGTCTCAGCAGCATGAAGCAAAAACAGCAGGGCAGATACCTGGGTCCTTGAGAAAGTGCTGTCTTCTGCCTATGATACTTGCCCTTGATTGCCCCCAGACCATGCTTCAGCACCTCAGCATCCCTTGGTATGGGCATTTCTGTCTCAGTATTCCTATATCTGCCAGAAGAGCTGGATCAAGAACAAACCAAGTTAATTCATGGCTCACTGGAGCAGTGAGTGCTTGCAGCGTTTGACAGCGTGACAACTGAGTAATGACATGTTTTCACATGGTGGCCCCATGTGATGTCTTCAGTGGCTGCACGCTCTACTGGAGACTCCCTGTCCTGGGAGTGACACGTGGAGCAGGGTAACATACATGGTGTTCTGTAATCAGTGCCTTTGGCTAAGGATGTGCGTGCCGTGGCACTCAGAACATTTTTAAGTGCAAATATTTTTGAGCCTAGCAGGGGCATCTAGAACTAAAACAGTTTTTGCCACTATTCTGTGCATCATGCGCAATAAAGGAGGTCAGTTTTTAGGCATTTTAATTCCTATTTGAAGCAGCATCCTCTATTATGAGCAGATAGACCTGGGGCTTTTGTTTCCACAGGCTCAGATTTTAATAAATCTATTTTGCCCTTTCCAGAGCTGCAGAAGATGAGTGTGGGCTCTTGGAAAATTAATGGGTTAGCAAGTTGTGACAACAACAGTGTCCCTGCAGTTCCTGACAGAGTGATGGGATCGGGACGTGTCTTGATGTAAAGGCCATCATTGTATTGGGTGATGATAAAACCACAGGACAGGCTTTGCAGCAGCTCGTGTGGTTCTGGCTGCGAGGCTGAACCTGAAAGAGAGCTCTCTGAAGCTGGCAGGGAGTGAGGAGCTGGGTGAAGCCGTACAGCCGTCCTTGATGATCATCATGGCAGAGTTCTTGTCTGCCAGACATACGAAATAGATTAAAGTCATCTTAAACAGCCTATGATTATCTGATGCTTAGAGCAAAAATGTCTCTTCTAGGAAAGGAGAAAGCCACAGGCCCACTCAGGAACATGTTGCATCTTAACAAAGCTAATTTATATCCAAGAATTGAGAATTGTATATTAGTCCTGTGAAAGCAAACCGCTATTATAGCTTCAGCTCAATTTGTGTTTCCAGGCTCCCCTCCATTTTTCAGCTGCTCCAAGTTTTCTCCAGCATGTTCCTCAGGTGGGGGCAAGGTACTTGTCAGGCTTGGCTCCAGCCTAAAGGTGGATATTTTGAGAACTCTCAGCAAAATCAGCTTGGCTTTTTTATGATATGTGGGCGTGAAGAGAAACCAGCTATTCCTATTTGTTCTGGTTGCAGCTTCTCTGCCCTCATAACTCAAGAACAGCTGACGCTGGAAAATTTGAACTCGGCTTGTTTTATAGACCTTGGTGATGAAGGAGAAAACAGTTCATGTCTGAAGAAAATCAATTCAGTACTAGAGTTGGGAACAATTTGAGTTGAAGGCCAAATTCTGCTTTGAATTACAGCAGTGCAGCCCTCATCATCTTCAGTTCATCTTGGCCCATCCTGTACATATTTATGAAAAAGTTTGTTTTTTTCCTCAAATGCTAAACAGAGATGGAAAGGGAGAATGTCAGACTTATTCTGCATGGAAAGCCCAACTCCAGCTCTGATGCCAATCCATGAGTTGAGGTATAAATAATGCATGTTCAGCTCAGAGTAAATATCTCAGCCATATCAATGGGAGGTTTGCAAAATGATCAGAAATAATTGCAGATAACGTTATTTATTCTGTGCATATTTCTCATATGCAGTATTACTCAGTAAGAAAATATACACGCTCCACCACGCTCCATTGTTGTTTTTGTCAAGCTGAGGCCTCGCATAAGATGCCACAAAATTTCACCAAAGGAGCCCTTCTGTAAATTGGCCCTTCATCTTGAGATCATAAGCTGTAAATGGTTAAAGGGAATAGACATGCTAAAACCTCTTATATCTATAACATATTTACAGAGAGTGGATTTTTCCAGTTCTTGCCCGTTATCGGATTGTCATGTGCTATATCAGGCAAGCTTAGGAAGTCGAGACCTCCTCTGATGACCGTTCCCTGCCGTCCCTTGCAGCAGTGTTCTTCTCAGCTAGCAGCAGGGTGTAGCTCAGGTTGGTGCATCAACACAGAATCTCATCCATTCAGTTTCAGATTATTTTGTTTCTTGTTAACGGCCAGAGCACTCGACTGAGCCGAGCCTCAGTCATTGTGTGGTATGTTTAGAGGTAAGCAAATCTGATTGTGGCTTCACTTTGCATGAGCAGTCATCCTTCTAGATATGTTTTGTCTTCATAAGCTGTATGCCATGCATACTTGGTATGAGATTTTGCTGTAGGTCTGGATCATGCTGCATCCTATGAGACAGTTTGGCCCAGAGTCCTTTACAGAGTCTAACAAATAGTCTTGCAAATCTGGATTTATATCTTCTGTCCCAATGGAGAGTACACTGCTTGGATGTTTCACACCATCTCAGTGTGCTCCATCTGATTCATGGGACTGTCTTTCTTGTGCAGACAGGATAAATAGTTTTTTCTAACTCTCACAATGTAAAGATTGTAACGTGTTTACTGGAAGAGGGACCTACATCTAAACTTTTTTTTTTTCCAGTCTGTTTATCAGTAAAAACAGTTAAGTATCACATATAATGTGTATGTTAATAAAAATAGCACAGATGTGCCCAGCCCTTTTCCCCCACAACTGCTCCCTGCCTATGCGTGTGTGTACACAGGAGGGATGGACTGTCAATCCAGAGATTTCTTCTTTGGGTAGGAAGACTCTTCAGCGTAATCATATCCACCTCACTGAAAGAAATGTAAATGTGCACCGTCAGGCATTTGTTAAGAATGGGATTTGCATAATCGCCATCAGCAACACTTACTCTGTGGAAGTTGAGTTTGATCATATTCATTCCTGAGAATGAATGAGTGATTTATTTTTTTTAAAGGAGACTACAATTGTTTTTTTTCTTTTGTCTTACCACCTAAAAATATTATTCAGCTTCTCCTTTCCCCTTCTTCCTTTCCTCCTTCTCCTTGCAATCAGTGTGTTTGTTTAAGGCTGGTGGCTCAACAGCTCTGTCTGAGGAGGGAAGTGTAGGGCAAAGCACGTTTTGATATGATCCCATTAACAAACTGTGCTGCAGCTATTAGGCTGGAGCTCTGGAGGGGTTGCTCTGTACTTTTGGCCTTGAATCATAAAAATGTCATCCAACAATGAAGTGTTGTTGGCCTTGCAACTTTCCAGGTACAGAGCCAGCTCCAGGATGGCTCCATGTTGTCTGTGCTTTTTGGGTTTCACAGGGCCAAAGGACTCATGTGAGCTAAGGGCCTGACCTATTGTGCTCAATTGCATGTAAGATGGTCAAATTTGTGTTGCCTGAGCCAGAAATCCAAAATGATGGGCTAGATGGAGACCCACAAGTCCAGATGCAGGAAAAGGTAAACTAACCTTTTCCATCCATCCATTCATCCATGTGTGACTGGAGAGCAATGTTCCATTGACTCTTGACTTCTATCTTTAGTGGAAGAACTATTGCACTGTGGAGTTAAAAGTCTTCATGAGTTACACAGGACAAATTTTAGCATGTAGTAGAATATACTGATCTTTATTAAAATTTGAAGGATTTTAAAGACTATTTTGTACAGCAACCTGCTGGTTTCGTCTCTGCTAGGATCTCAGTGTGGTTCTTTTCCCAGGCTGCTGTATGGGCTGCATGGCAACAAGTAGGAAAAACTTGTGTGTGTTGTGTGTAACTTAAAGCTTGAGCTACCCTCTTCCTCCTCAGGCCATTTTTGTTCTGGACCCATCAAGGGAGTGAGATTTTAAACATTTCCCTTTCATGCAGAAATTAAGCAGAGCAACTGTCTCCACGGTGACTCAGTCTCTCCTTGGGTATGTCTTTCTTGCAGCCATTCCAGGAGCCCAGAAGTATGTCTTTCCAGCTACACCCCTTCTCCTTCGTCCATATCCTTGTCCTATGCTGGCATGAAGGTCTGGGATAGATGATGGGATATAGTGTTATGGTTCTGATATATATCTAATATATGGTTCACATAGATATTAGGGCAGTTCAGTGCCACATGTACAGTCGGTCCTCTTGGATCAGAGGGGTTTTGGGGATGGAGTCTGTGCTTTGCCTGTGCCCCGAGAGCCAGTCTATAGAGCAGTAAGGAATTAGAGGAAAGCCCTTGCTCGAGTTAAAGCTTAGCATCACTTGTTTTGGTTTCCAAAAATTCTTCATAATATTTCATTTTAAAAAATGCATACATTTGTTTTCTGGGGATCATTTTTATAATAGCTCCCAAGAACTGTTGTCATCCTATCCAGCCCTCAGTCAGGCTCTGCAGAGAGTGTCTGTTCCATGAAAAAAGGCTCTTTTTGCTCAGCTGCTCCTGAGACCCCAATGAGCACACAGATGATGTGCACTTCCTCTGTGTCAGTTTAGGGCTGAGCCATGCACTGCTGCTTCTCCTTCTGCCTTCTGGAAATATCACAGCTGGACTGACTCCAAACCTGGAAAGTTTTAGCCCCATTAAATAATTATTGTGGCAGTTATGTGTCTCTTAAAAACCACAGGCTTCTTCTGGAACCGTAATTTTGGTCTGCGCCTTAAGTACTTTCAATCCTTGCGCCATCACCTCAATCCTTTCTAAGCTATTCCACATCCATTTTTAACACTTGCCAAAGATTTTACACATAAAAAAAGAGAAAGTTTGGAAGCAGCACTGAGTACATTAGGTAATATGATGCACATTCAAGGAATATGTCTGGGTTCTCTTTTTCCCCTGCATGGTGTGTGCCACGTAGCTTGGAAGCTCAGCCTCTGCCTTTGACACGTGCACGTTATAGCCAGAGCTTCTTTTCATAGACATGCTGAAAAAAGAACAGAGAGTCAAGCTTGAGCCCGGTGCAAAGAGTTGAAGAGACTTTGAATGCACTTATTTACTAAAAGTAAAGATTAATTTGGCTGAGGAAATTAAAAATATGTCAGAAAAAAAATGGTAGAGGGCCCAAGGTGCTGCTCATACATATGAAACATTTGCATCTTGCTAAATGTATTTTTTTCATAATTACCAGTATATGGATCTGTATTGTTCAGAGCCCTAACAGTGAATCTCCTGTGATGGATGCACAATAAAACAGGACTAATTGGGAGCATTAATTTAGGCAGTGGCATAACTTGACACAGAGCTCTCAGGAAGAGATCCTTTATACTGCCTTAGCGGGCAAAATGTGTTTGCCTGCAATTTGCAAGCTCGGATCACACCACCTTCACAAATCGTTGCAAACTGCTACTGTGTCTCTTTTTTCCTCCCTCTTTTTATTTTCCTGCTGATAAATATCTCAGACCCAAGGTCATCTTAAGGAAATAGCTGTAATGCAATAGAAACGTTCCTGTAGGTGCTGCCGAGTTTCTGGCAATGTAATTGACAGTGAATGAGCATGCAGGAACAGCTCCCAGCAGGGACACTTTTGAATAAATATACAGTAAATACGCCCAGCAGAACGGCAGAGCAATGCATCTGCGTAAAGAGCTGCATGCTGTACATCCCCTCAACAATCCATGTGCTATGCCTGTAGCAGCACAGGAGCTAACTAAAGTGATGGCAAATGATCGTGTGCAGTTTGATGCACTGGCTGAACGCAGCCCTGTGAACAGGGAAAAATATGCAGCCACGCTATTCATTTTGGTACAGGAGCCTGAGAGTAGGCTTCAAGGTTGCCCAGAAAATGATCGATTTATGTTTCAACTCCATTTTCAGCCATCATTACCTGCACATTTTCAAATGGAATGTGTAGAGTTGCAGTCGGATATTCAACTCAAAAATTCGATCATGTGTCTTTACTAGACTTTTATAAGACGTTTCTTAAAAGAGAAAAATACCCTCACTTCACAGTCTTATTCATGTCATTGCTTTTAGCAGTACGGACATTATTGAGCAACTGTTGTCACAGATGATGCACAGGAGAACTTCATAAAAAGACTCTGACAAGCACCTTGAGAACTCACTAAGAATTGCAGCCACTGCTGTCAAACCAGGCTGGCGTGTTAGAGTCAAAAAACAAGGTCAAACATCCCAATATTTTTTTGTTTTGTTGCTCTGTTTAGTAAATATTTTACAAGAGCTGCTCCAAAAGTAAAGCCTGCTATTTTGTTACATGGACCTGCGACATCAGAGGCCAATATTGGTGGTATGGCAGTAGGGTGGCAGTAGTACCCACCACTATTCCGTTATATTTTATTGCCTCAGGACAGATGGCAGCAGAGGGGAGGTCTGACAGAATGGTGTCTGACGTGGAAGAGCATATGAAGCAAAGGGGTGGAACTGAATTCCTCTATGAAAAAGAATTGTACCCACTGACATTCATCAAGTCTTGTTGAATGCTTATGGAGACCAAACAGTGAATGTGGGCTGGGCGTTTCACCAGTGGTGATGGTGACAGTGGGTCACCTCCACTGGTGCAGGTTTTGATGAATATGGCATAAAGCCTCGTGTTCATTACTGGTGAAAATGCATAGCTAATGAGATTGTCTGTGCTGAAAAATAGTGTTTTGTTGCTGAGAATTTGCCCTATTAAACAGAGCTACTGTGCTCATTGTATCTGTTGTAGTTTCCATGGAAATAAATAGGAGGCATTACTTTCAGAGTGACCTATATATATGTGTCCCAAGATAATTCCTCTTCTTCAGTGTGGCCCAGGCAAGACAAAAGGTTGGATACCCATGATCCAGTCTAACCACCAAGCTGTCCCCACCATGCTCACTGACCATGTCCCTCATTGCCATATCCACATGGTTCTTGAACATTTGCACCACCAGGATACCTGGGCAGCCTGTGCCTCACCACTCTCTTATGGAGAAGAATTTTTTCCTAATATCCGGCCTGAACCTCCCCTCTTGGAACTGGAGGTCATTCCCTAACGCTGTTACCTGGAGAAGAGGCTGACCCTCACCTTGCTACAGCCTCCTTTCAGGCAGCTGTAGAGAGCAATGATTTCTCCCCTGAGCCTCCTCTTCTCCAGACTGAGCAATCCCAGCTCACTCAGCCGCTCCCCATCAGATTTGTGCTCCAGATCCCTCACAGCTCTGTTGCCCTTCTCTGGACATGCTGTAGGGCCTCAATGTCCCTCTTGTAGTGAGGGGTCCAAAACTGAACACAGCACTTGAGGTACAGCCTCAGCAGTGCCAAGCACAGAGGGATGATCACCTCCCTGCTCCTTCCGTTTGCACTATTTCTGATACAAGCCAGGATGCTGTTGGCCTTCTTGGCCACCTGTACACACTGCTGGCTCTTGGTCTTGTTGAAGCCCACAGAACTGACCTCAGCCCATCAGTTCAGCCTGTCCATATCTCCCTGTAGGGCCTTCCTACCCTCAGGCAGATCAACGCTTCACCCCAGCTTTGTGTTATGACCTTGCTGCATGCCGAGTGATAACTTGTTTTTTAAAGTTCCTGGACCAAGCAGCTGCTTTCTGGATTTTTGTTATCAGAAGTACTAGAGTTCTGTTTGAATATCATGTTTGACTGGAACACGGATTTCCAACAAACCACATGAAGGAAGCAATGAAGCAGCCAGATGGCGGCGGTGCTGATGGCTTCCTGGTTGGGATGGTTGGGGTGGCTGGGTCTGCTGCCTGTGGCCGCTAGCACTTGAGCTGGGAGAGAACTAAACCCAAGCCCTTCTGCTCCTCTGTCTGCTCATTCCAGTTATTAATTGATTTAATTCTCCACATAGTTTCTTTTTTCTCCTTTGGAGACACTGGCCTTCAGCTGCCAGTCGTATTTTATCTCTACTGGTTCCTTTAGTTTTCCTGTGTTCTCTCAGTGTCGTTTACATGCTGAATAATGTGACTAATTGCAGCGTGGTTGTCTTGATTTACACCAGTGTAGCAGAAGCCACCATTTTTCCCACAGGAGTTTCCTGACACTGCTATCAATGGTCCTGTAATTGGTCCCTCAAGCATGCCTGCCTTTATTTATTTCCATCTAGTCCTTTCAACTCGGATCGAATGGGGCTGAAACTCAGCACTTTACCTTAAAATTATGTCCTCTGTATAATGCTTCTTGATATTCCTTCCTCTTTGTGTCGTACCCTTTAGTGAAGCTGCTGCTAATATATTCTCTTAGCCACAGTAGTTAATGTTAACACAAAGACTGATGTTCTCCTGCAGCTTCTATGCAGCTATGCCACACTAAGCACCCTAGATCCAAACAAGATCACTTTCCTGTGCTTCCCTTTACTGTGGGAATAATTTTACTGCTCCAGTGCAATGGCAGCTGAGTTTGCTTAAAACAAGAGGGATAAAGGGGAAACTGTAATAAGTGCAAAGTGTGACAAGACACTTCTGTCAGCATTATCATTACATTTCATGGCAGCGTAACATCTGACTGCCATTCAGCTCCTCCAGCACGTCAGCGGAGAACCCAGAGTGATGCTTAGTTATAGCTCATCCACAATTCTATAACATAAAGTTCACATCTTGTCACGGTTCTGCTGCACCCCAGCTTCAAGGTTATCTTTTCTGTATTAATAAATTAAGTCCAGACCAAAGGAAAGCCTGCACCAGAGAAGGAGAAGCGGCAGAAGCATGTTATTAGCTATGGCAGGGATGAATTTGTCTTTCCAAATGCATCACTTGGTGCAATTACACTTGCATCATTTTGGAAGAAACAACACACAGTTGGGTTTAAAATTTGTTCCTGATGTGTCAGGAAACCTCCAGTCCCCTCTTGGAGCACATCAGTCGTGCAGACAAAGGGCAGCGCAGTGGGGGCAGCTGCTGCTGCTGAAGCAGGCACTGAAAACACTCAAAACTGAACCTTCTCATTGCATGGTGTTTCTGTACTCCTACTGGGACACCATGCACTGCTCTGCCTCCAACTCCAGCCCCAGCAGCTATGTGAAATCATAGAATCGTAGCATGGCTTGGGTTGGAAGGGAATCCTGTGGGCATGGTTGCCACCCACTGGATCAGGCTGTCCAGGGCCCCATCAAACCTGGCTTTGAATGCCTCAAAGGATGGGGCCAGAAGGCTCTCAGCTAGTTCTTGCAGGGGAAGGGGAGATAAGGTGTCTGCATCCTATCACCAACAGCACAACGGGTATTAGGGAAACAGGAGTCAGGGCTGGATATTCAGCCAGGCTGAGCTCCCAAAGAATCCCCAAAGGGCCTTGTGCTGACAGGACAAGATGGCAAAGCTGGTGCCTGTAATCTCTTTACAAGGGCTGATGTGTGAATAATCAGAAGGTGTTAGGGTTGTCAGTCCAATTTCCTTCCAAAGTAAAACCAGGTACAGATGTGATGACATTTCAGGAGTGGGTGGAGTAGATTCTGCTTTGTATACAGAAGCAGGTTTAGCCAGAAAGAAGGGAGAGACAAATAAAATAGGTAACTTACAAAGTACTGTGGAAATAATGCTGCTGTAGAGCTTATGCTTACTATTAGTATTGTCTAAACAGTGATTCCATGTCATTGGTTCAGTGAAAGATGTGACAGCACCAGCCTGTCCCATCTGAGGCAGGATGGAACTCCAGTGACCTGAGTCCAGTGCAAACACTTAAACAAAGGCTCAAGGGAAGGTTTTCATGTTTAAAGTTTTATCCATATTTATTATCTCTTCAGTACATACTTCATGCAGGTACCCGTATAAGGACAGACAATCTCATGAAAAGTGATGATTTTACTTGATTTGTAGAGTGTCTGTAACCCTCGTTGACTTCCAGTGGTGTTTTGGACATGCAACGTGTTCTGGTGGAAAGGCAAGAGCAAATCATGCTCAAAATAACATAGAGAAGCAGTACACAGATATTGGGAGTGGAATCTTTTTACATGGCCAGCGCACATGTAAAAAGCACCATCCACAAGGAGGGGTGAAACACTGCACTGCGTTGTGTAACAGTATTGGTGCTGAATAGTAAGTATGAGTTGCAGAAATGAGTTAATAGAGCATACTTTTTGAAGTGAGATCTTTATCATAACATCATGCGTATTTCTAGTAGAATTACGAATCCTCTGACTAATCAAGTATGCCGAATCACCTTCTCACCCTCATGTTCTTTGTGTATGATTCTGCATATCTCCAGCTATGGAATCTCATTCATGAGCAATGATACTAATGTATCTATGAATCTATGATACTGAAATACAAGCAGCAGTGTCTGCTCTTGTTAGCAGAAATTATATCCAGCAGCTGCTGTGACCTTACTTACAAGAATGTATGATTTACTGCAGAACCTTGGACCATCATTCCTTCCAGGCCAATACCTAGCTTCAAAGGTTGGCAGAAATAATCCCTATCTCAATACCTCTGCAATCTTTCAAATCACCTCATGGAGCAAAACAAACCTTCCTGATCTCTGCAGTGAGCCACGGATATTTTCAAGAATGGAATTTAATCCCACCTTTTCCTCTTGGCATGTCCTCACACTACACACAGTCCTGTCACTTTCCAGGTTCAGGCAGCACTGAGTGTCACAACTCACTTTTTTCCTAGCAGCCTTACATACACCCACTCTAGAGGCTTTCCCAGCCCTGTATAACCAGTAGATAGCAAGGCCCTCATGTTGCAGCCCTTCTGGTTGCTTTAGGTGTTACCTCACGTCCTTGGACTGTTCTCACGAGAAAATCTGAGTGTTGAAACCCTCCCTACCACTTCTAGCCCAGACTCACCCTGGGAATTATTCTCAATAGTATTTTTTTCCCAAAGCCAGAAGCCATTTTCCATACTGAAAATGCTGATTCCCTTGATCCTGACTAGGTTTGGTTATCACTTGCCTGAAAGGTGAAAGCATTTGCTGAGGCAGTGAGTAACAAGCCCTTGGCAGGTCATTTACTCTCTCTGAAGCACAGTGTCCCTTTTCCTCAAACTGAGCAATGGTCAAAAATCAAAGCAAAGCTTTCTTGCCTGTAAATGTAATAGTTTATGCCCAGGTTGGTTTCTAATTGTGTGGTGCACGTTCTCATAACAAATCAGTGCAGGCTTCTCATTACAAGCTCTCATTTGAGATGAAACCCACAGATAACCAGGCACTTGGAGGTAATGATGAATTTGAAGGGGGCATAAGTAATAAATCACCCACATTATTTTCAGTGACAGATGAAAGGACTGAAATACCATAAGGGGCTGTAGAAGTCAGTCAGCCTGTGCATAGCTGTAACGTTCCTTCTGGCTGCAGCACCAACGTTTTTGTACCTGCAACAGGAGAATTTGAGCACAGCTTTTGCAAGTGGGGAAATAAATGTCTGCAGCATCAGAGCAAGGGAATCTACAAGTAGGGCTCTCTGTTCTGCTTCCTTGCGAGATTTCATACAAGTTGCAGTATTTGAAATCAGCTATGGAACAAAGTTACTGGGAAAAAGGGACAAAAAGAAGAACTAACCTGGTAATAAACCTAATTTCCTTCAGATAGACAAGCTAAAAATGACTGTGCTGTAATGAAGGACTATCTTGAGTCTAGAATAAATGTCCTTGATTGATAGGTAAGTTGGTGTAAATTAGTAAGAGCTGGTGGATCAGTCCTGAAGAAATTAGTTTTGGAAAAGGACATATCACCTGGTGCTGGAATCAGAAGTCTGTGACGTGGTTACTTAAAACTACAAGGATTTGGAAAGGAGTACACAGCCATGCTACCACCACTCTCCAGGTCAGCAGGCACCAGCTGTACCTGCAGCATCAGGCACAGATCATTGATAGCCAAATTAGGGCTTGTCCACTTACCCTCTAATGTGGGAAAAAGAGTGCTTCCTAAAACATTGCCGTGGAAAGGCTCCAGCCCCTGCTCTCATCCATGCTTCATGCTGATGAGCTGCTGCTCTCTAAGGCTGTGTCCTGTGTGGAGAAAAAGCTGGTTACGAATGTTCAAAGTGATGAGACTTCCGCTGCTGGAAAGAGTCACAATACATAGACTGTGGATTACCTTTTCAGACACCACTTTTATTAATCCCTTTACTGTTCAAAACAAATCCTCTTTTTGCTTTGTGATGATGCCATCTAAATAGATAGAGGGATATGGGATGGGATTAGTCTTGCCTAACTATCATCATCTGGAAGGTGGATATCTAGTTAAGGCCATCATCTCCTGTGGGACTTGTTTTGCTCAGGGTGTGAGTCAACCTGTGGCAGCTCAGAGACATACTTCAGAATGAGGTGGGTTGCCTGACAGAGCCATGGCTACCTCAGGCATAGCTGAGGTTACTCACTGCTTCAGGAGGTTGTCAGAAACCATTGCTAAGATGGCTTTAAACCCTCTTTTCTCCCTTTTTATTGCTGCTTGAGAAACGGATACCCTTGCTTGAGTCAGCATCTGTGACATCAACTACATCCTCTCTTTGGCAAGGTCCTATTTTAAGCTTTCCATCAGAGGCCTCAGCTATTTGTGTCATTGTCAAAACTCTTGAGAAGGTCTGGTGACATTGATGGTAGGTCTCTCAGAAGCCAGAGGTTCTGCAGCAACATAAATAGGATCAGCAGCACTAAGTGCAGGTGAAAGAGAAGCCAGCTGCACATCCTTTCTGTCTCCCTTGGCAACAGCATCCTGCCAACAAAAACTGCTGCCAAGCAAAGGCTGCAAAGGAGGGGATATGCATTTGCAAAGCTGGGACTGGACAAGCTTTGTGTGAAGGGGAAGCTGTCAGACCAGGGAAGACTTGTGTGCTTTTAACATCATTTTTGGTTTGTCCTGTGTGGTTTTGGACAAGGGAATGTACAGGGCCCCTGTCCTTGTGAACAGTTTTCACGTGAAATTCCAAATGACAATCTTTGCAATTTTGAGCCGTATCTTTCCATCCGTGACAGCACACAGGGAAGAAGTCTGCGCTGAGTTACTGCTTACAGATGTGGCAAATCCTCCAGCAAAGGTTAAAATATGTGGCATGGCTCTCTTGTTACGCCAGCTGCAGCTTCATGCTCAATCATTGTCTCAGCAGCAAGCTCTTAATAACTCCGAGTTCCAGAAACTGCTAAACAAGCTGATATTTGTAAAGAGCAATTTTTTCCATAACGCACTGAATATCTTCATTTAGAGGAACCTTCAGACCGGCAGCATTAGGGATGAAAAGTGAACTGCAAATGGCAGGGAGAAAAGGAACATCAGCACAGGAGCACAGAAATGCAAAGCACATCTGAGATTAATGTTTGTCCTCCATCACTGCACATCCTCCGTGAAATGATCACGGCTGTGAAAACACTCTGTGTGTAAATAGGGGAAAAATACACTTGTGATATGGTATATGCACCTGCCCAGACTTCCTGATAGGGACTGTGTGCTCCTAAAATCACCACTGGGGTCACACTCTGAGGTCCTGTTGCTGTTGATGCTGCCAAACCTCGAACCTGTCATCATGATGTAGCTCCTTTGTGGTCCTGTATGATAAAAGAGGAGTAGGAACAGGTTTTGCTCAGTAGCAACATATTAGGAACAAATTCTGTGAGGACCTATGTAACAAATTGCTTGGGCTGTTTGAGTATGAGGGGGATTTTGAATCAAAGACTGAGCAGCAGGGATTGTCGGGGGACTTCCAGAGGCCCCCAACTTGTTGCACTCAGCGTTTGCCCATGCTCTATGAGGGATTTGGCTGAAGTGGACACATTTCTTTGCACACCCAGCTGTGCCAGAACAGAAGGGTGGCAGGGTTATGACTTTAAGTATCACAGGATTAGTGGACTTATTTGATAGGTACAAAGTAGAAACTACCCATTCATCATTGAGGAATGTAGATATAGTAAAATATAGAACACGCGTTTTGATGCCAAGGAAGGAGAAGGAGGGAAGAGGTTCCCTATTTCATTCCACGTATTTTCCTCTGACAGCATTAGTAATACCATTAGAGATAATTGAATGAAGTGGAAAATCTGGTGGCGGTACAGAAGCAGGAGGTGGATCTGTAAAATCCATCCAGACACAAAAAGCTCAGTGCTGTGCTGGAGGGAGGGCACTCTTCCTCGAAACAGGGAAGGAGCAGTCTCACAAGGACGTGCAGCTGGGGTGCTTGTTGCTGTTTTGTTCCCAGAGAACGCACCAATCCTCTGGCATCTGAATAGACCCGTGTCAGGCAAACTGTATCTGGACTTGATGGGGAACCAAGCTGGAATACCAAGCAGCCCTTCAGTCTGCTTACAGAGAGGGGGACTGGCTCCGTAAGTAATCTTTGCAGTTCCGAAGGTACTCATAAAGGAGCAAGCTCTCTCCCTGCACAGCCCTGCAAGACACGCCTGCCTGGGCTGTCTCTGTCCTCATTCCTCCAAACCAGTTCCAACAATAACAGCAACTCCTGCCTGCAGCTGCCTTGTTAGGGAGAAGATGTATTTTTCCTTTCTCTACTGAGCGATGAAGCTTCCAAATTTGTGTGATGTGAGCAGGTGAGGATGTCTGCTGACAAGTCCAAATGATATTTTCAGGTAAGTGATTACCTTGAGCAGCTACAGTCACATTATTTCTTTCTATTACCCTCCCCTCGGTAGTGATTGTTGTCCTGTGTTGTCAGTGAGCCTTTTTGGGAGGATCAACAGCTCCAATGTCTGTATGTTTTTAGATAAACAGGCAATGAAAAGCATTTCTAAGGCACCGATTCCCAGTGTCTGTGAGTCGTTAGTGCAGGAGGGAAGTGAACAGAGAGATGCCTGCTCTGTAACTGCACGAGACTGTAGTGTTTGTATCACCCATTGTGGAGACCCCTGGGAGACCAGAAATGAGTTATTATTTGTCTCTCAAAATCTTTGATGGAAATGGACATTAGGAACAGTAATGGTGTTCAGCAGTGTTTTGTGTTCTTAAAGGATACTTGGTACATGAAAACCACAGCTCCCATTAATGTTGTTTCACAGGGAATGTCAGTGAGCACTGCTTAATTTGTGTTTATACGTGTGATTTCCAAAGCTGCTGCTGATGCTGCGTTACGTTACTGCAAATAGAGCTGTTATTTCATGTGTCTCATTCTGTACATTTTATCAAATACTTCGGGTACTGAAGTTGGGCTGATTGCACTGTCTCGTACTTACAAGGGAAAGCAGACAATAACTTGTAAGTTAATACCTGGGAGTGCTGGCATGACAGCCACTGATAGGCAGAGAAGATAAATTTTCTATGCAGAGTAACCTACTTTTCTTCCCTCAGTTCCTCCACCAGTCATAGGGATGACATTTGTTTAACTCTTTGTTTGTACAGAGGTCGCTTCACTGTGTGTGAAAATCACATTGCTTTCAGAGATCTCAAATAAAATGAGGGTAACAAAAATAATCATACTTCCTGTACAGTTTCCACCTTTTAAAGATGCATTTTGCTGCCTATTATGTTTTGGGTTTGTGGTGAGCCATGTGACATGTTAACTGTATTGGGAAGAAAGCTTTCTTTGCAATAATAACATTGGTGGTGCTCTGAGCAGGCTTCACACGACCCTCACCATCACTCAGGAAGGCGAGATGGTTTGAAGCACAGGGAGCTCCAGCATTCTGCACACTGCCCACGTGCGTCCCTGCACTGGGTCTGTGGATAATAGATCCTTTGTAAGGTGGCTCCCTGAGCCTCCTTTGCCCATGGCAGTCTGATATAATGACTCCTTCAGCAGTACGTATCTGCACAGAAAGCCCTTCCTGACTTCCTAGAGGTAAAATGTATGCCAAGTGCTGCTC
This sequence comes from Cyrtonyx montezumae, assembly GCF_038088225.1. Classification (NCBI taxonomy): domain Eukaryota; kingdom Metazoa; phylum Chordata; class Aves; order Galliformes; family Odontophoridae; genus Cyrtonyx; species Cyrtonyx montezumae. Next base: position 101,944,102 of record NW_027072089.1, on the reverse strand, counting down.
GAGGTGGCTCTGTCTGTCCTGTTGCCTGAGGTAGCAGAGGCCACAAGGACTCAAACGCCAAACGGAGCCCTTTGTGCATATTCACTGGCTGTAGAAAATGCGAATGTACAGCTCAAAAGTTTCCACTGTGTCTTCGGCAATTAGAGCTTGGTCCAAAGCGTGCTAAAGCCATTGGGAACCTTTCCATGGGGCTTAGATCATGAGTTATGTAAAGTCTGTGTTGTTTAGCAGTGGTGCCCCAGGGAGGCTGAATGCAAGAAGCTGACCTAGCAACTGCACACATGGCTGCCATCCCGTGCAGAACGGTGGCACACAGCGTGCCCACAGAGCACCCAGTGCAGCACTGGGAGGTAGTAACTTCTACCTGAAAATAGAACCCCCTCCTGGCAGGGACTGCGGGGGTCCTGAAGTAAAATGGTGAAAGAACTTGAGCTGCAGGGGCACAAGTTACTTCATTTTTCTGATTTGGAAAGACCCAGCTCTGCCTCCTATCTCAAAAGGATAATGAGAAAGTTCCAAACGATTTTCAAAGGTGAGACTTTGGGTAGAGATGCCCTTCTTGACTTCATCACCTGGGAAAGCAAAATGTTCCTGACATTCAGCATCCCCGATATCGTTGAGGACATCAACTCCAGTCTTTTTAAAAATTGCTGTTATGGGAGCTCCTTCATTTTTCTGATGTGCAAAACTGTACACACCATTTCTGGGCTCATCCTGTGCATATATGATGGGAAGAAGCACTGCAGGAAAGATCTGTTGAGACTGGAACCGTTGCACCACGTTATTAGTTAGGGCTTTTATGGCTAAACATGTAACGATCCTCTCTCCGTACCCTCTGCTGTCACTCTGCCGTGCTTCATCCTTGAGTCAATTCATTTTGTACTTAACGTTCAATTCTTGATACAATATGCAAGAACACGGGATGGCACAGTTCAGACTGCTGAGACATTAGGCCACTGAACCTTCTCATTAGGGTTGAATGGTTTTAATGCAGTCATAAATTTGGACTCCAAAAGTGGGAATTTGACACGCCATATTTAAGAGTCAAACCTCTATGACCCCTTTCAAGCATGAGCTCCTATAACTTAGAAATGGGCCTTTATGAGAAAAAAAAAAACAACTAATGGTGTGACTTGACCTTTGAAAATATAATTATTTATTATTTTTTGCTATCATCACGCTTATATCCGTATGTATTGCCATGATGGCAGCATATAGATAGAACTACCAGTTCTTAGCCCAAAGAGCTTACGTCCGAAGTAAGGTCAGTCAGAGGAGTCTCTGGCAGACAGGCCTGAAGGACTTTGGCAAAGGCTGCAGAACTGGGCTTTGATCTGACCAAGACCATCTGCCTATGTACTGTATCATCTGAGATATCATTACTTCGTCCATGACAACTTTATAGCAGCCAGTAGGTTTCATTCCAGTAGTAATCTGCTCACGGCCAAACTGGTGTCCCGTTCCTCAGTGCAGGGGCATTTGAAAAGCAGGGAGAGGATGGGAAGGGAGGAAGGTGCTGGTTAAGCCTATTTCTGTGATGAATGTCTCCCGCACCTTGGTAGAGAAATTCAGTATCTTATTTTCCTGGGCTTAGGCCAAAGTTGTCAAACAGGGCAGTTTGATATCAGGGACCATAATAATATTCCCATTTTGTATGTTACTGCATACCCTCAAGTGATACAGACGAGAGCTCTGGGCACCCAGGCAACTAACTGCAAATCCAGACAGGCCATGCTGAGGTGTCCCTGCACGGATGGTGCTGAGCATACGGGTTCCAACTTCACTTTTGGTTTCCAATTGGCTGTTGATCAATTAGAAAGCCAATTAATTCTACTTAAAATGGCCAACAAAGCCTACTGTGAAATCATTATTACCAGCTGGTTTTCCCTAAATATACAACACCAGCTATTTTTACAGTGATCTACCAAGCCCAATCTTTTTTAAGTAGTTATAGATGCACACTAGCTCTGGTTGTCTCTGAAAGAGTTACTGCTGCCCTCTAAATCAGGGAAAAAAAATGTCCTGTGGAGCTGCAGCTGATGGGGCCATGGTGGTCCTGCAGGGACTGTTAAAGGGAGGCCAGCAGACAAGCAAAACCTGACTGTCACAGCCTGAGAGAGCCAAATGTTATCGGTATTATTTTTTATTGTCAGATAAGTGGCTTATGACAGAGTAATATTTTCTTCTAATGATTATTAACATTTTACAAGTCATATAAAGGTACTAACTAAGTGTATCTGGCTTCCTGGGCCTGATGCATGGCAGCCTGCTACCACAACAAACTGTCCCAGAGAGATTATAAATACTTCCAGCAGCAAGCTCCTGATTTATCGGCATTTCAAGTGGTAGAGATGGATATTAGGCTTTCAGACAAAAATTAGGGTTGCTGACCTCAGGGCACAGCATGCAGAAGAGGTGACAACTCCCTTATTACTTAAAGAATATCCTGCAGGAAAAAAAAAGGCATTAGTCCAATAAGGAGGTTTTTCTCTGTGTGAGGCGTGAAAGAAAGTGGCTGCACAAAGACTGCTATAATCATTGCAGTCTAGTGTGTCCTGAGATCTGCCAGTGCCCTTTGTCATCTGTGCCCAGAACAGCAGGCCCAAAGTTTCCAGAAACATTATCCCCACACACCAAATGCAAAATAATTTTTCATCCTCTCCTCTTTGTATTTGTTCTGTAACAGCAACTTGTCTTGGCATGCAATATGAGCCATATGGACACAGGAATATCTGCTTTGACCTTGACCTCAGAGTAAGTGCTGCCAAAAATGTGAAGATGACTCCTGCCTTTCATTTCCAAGAGTGATGCTTCACAAATACACCATGGTCTGATCTGCTGGTTGCACTTTAATGTACAGAATATGTTTTTCTCTTTGACTAGGTGTTCTGCTAAGAGCGTGTTGTCTGTGACAGACTAGGAATTTTGAAGCAGTATCCCTGAGGATCACTTACTCAGCAGGCATTTAATTCAGAAATAAAAAAAATATGAGCTAATTTTAGCACCAGGTATTGGAAAGTGCACTGCTTGTAAGTGGCTCTCACTGCATTATTGAGTCGGTGTTCAGTGTGTTTTGAAGTGTTCAGATCTTCAGGATGCCCTGCGAAGGAGCGAGAGGCATCCGGGGCAAGATGAGGTGAATTTTGGTGGTTGCAGAACTCTGCGCTGTTCTGCTTCAGAAATGATAGTTGGCGATCAAAGCATAGCTCTTAGCTAAGTGAAAGGGATAAGTACTACTCCTTTGGTGAATTTCTGCTACGTGTATTGAGTCGGAATAAACACATTTCATGACATTTGCCTCTGGCTAACATACAACACAGCCTTTGGATCCAGTGGGCACCTAATCAGAGAGACTGCCCCTTCCAGTTTCCAATTTTCCGCTGGTACCCACCACAGATATTCCATTGTAGGGTAGAAGTAAATGGCATAGCATCACTGACAGAGCTGGCAAACCTGGAGGGGCAGAGGATGGGGAACATGCAGGCAGGCACTCCACAGTTTTGGCTGGAAGGTCATTACCTGTTTGGGGTCCTGAAGTTTTGATGAACTTATCTCCTTGGTTTTTTTTTAAGACAGTGTCAGTGTCTTTCCCCTTGAGATCCTGGGCTGAAATTCACACTAGCAGTGTGCTAATGGTGTCATCTGATGATGCTCAGTGAGCCATGCAAAACAGGGTCATCCCTTGTGTTTCGTAGTGGGCAGAGGTCCACATTAAACTTGGCAGCTTCAACATATGGAAATGCTGACATGTGATTGATGTGGTCCCTGCAGGTCGCACTAACTCAGGGCATATTAGCCCCGCATCCTGGACATGCTTATGCTGTTGCAGCTGCCCATGTCCATTAACTAGACTCTGAATAAATGTCCCCAGTGGTGTGAATCTGGCACCTCATGAAACAGTGTGCCCTGTGGAGGAAGGCGGGAGGCAAATCTCACAGAACCAAACCCACAGCATTTATAAGTAGAGAATGGGACCCAAACAAAAATTTGTGTGTGAGTATGTGAGAAGGGGCAGTTGTGTTAGATGGAGTTAGATCCTCAGTAATCACATGGCTTTTTAAAATGTCTTTGATAGTTACAATTTCTTGATCGTTTCTGACATTTGTGGATTTTCCACATCTCATACTCAGAGATGAGAGATTAGATTTCCCAAGTTTCTAAATAAAGGACACATCATAAGCTAGGAAGTCCCCGCATCAAACATCCCTTCTTGACCTAATTTTCAGCAAGGGCTAAGCAGCTGCTCTCTCAAAAGCAGATTGCTTAATGGCATCCAAGACTGGACGCAGCCAAATTCAGGATTTTTTCAGCCAAAATAATGAGCAGACAAAGGTTCCTTGTCATGATATGGCCATTCATCTGGAGGCCTTTGGCTACAACAGAAATGAACATATCCTTTGTTCTTACCACTGAAGAGGAGGATGCTTTGTAGCTTCTGCATGGGAGTCACCTACAGCTATGTATGATGCTTTAGAATATCCACTTGGCGAGCTCCTTTCTCCCTTCACCACAGAGATTCTGTGCAGCCTTCTCCTTCCCACTACTCCCAAACAGACACTGCAGATCCTATTTCTCTTCCAATTCCCAGAGGCACTAAATCCTCTTTTCCAGGGCACGTGGACGGTAGGCTCTCCTGCCAGCTTGGCTCTCAGCTGGGAGGAGCAAAGCACAAGCACACAGCCATGCTGTCCTCCATCTTCTTGTCCCTCCCCTGTGTCTCACCCTTTCCATTTCTTCCTCCAGGTGTTCTACTGATCTTGGCACTGACGGAAGAGCTGGTGTTTTCTGTTCAGGTACTGTCTCCTGCTGTATCCTCCTCTCAGGGCCTCCTGATGGACACTACCACTGTCACAGCCATGGGAACGACGCCTCGCCACAAGGATCGTCACATGGCGGAGCCCGTCCCCACCTCCGCTCACGCCGTCCCCCGTCCTGTCAGCCTGGCGGGGAGCAATGCTTCCACTGCTCAAACACAGGCGAGCAGCCCTCACGTTGGCGAAAAGGAAACGTATCATTTGTATAACCAGAGTGCGCTGTACTCGGGACAGACTCGCCCCAAAGGGAAAATATTCCAAATTTTCAAAGGCAACTTCACAGAGTCTTCAGAGCCTTACCTAAAGACAACCCTGCACTCTCCCTTCCCTACCCTGAGGAGCCCTTTCACAGACCATCCCTTTCAGTCCCAGACTGCAACCTCCAGTGACCCCACTGGCACGGGGCTGGCCAGAACTACACCCTCAGACCCTTCTCCCCACCCTGACACCTCGGGAAGCCTTAGGGAAGCAGAGCGAGGGAATGGGGCCGAGCAAGTTGTGCAGAATGCAGATTTTGCCACCACAACTGCTGGACCGTCAACTGATCCCGAAGCAGTGTCGGTGCCTTTTAAACCCACCCATTATGGTATGTGGGATATGCTGAGCAAAAACAACTCTTGGGTAACCTTGAATCTCAGTACAAATGTCCCCTTGTTTGCTGGCCCTGGAACTGCACCAGCAGCAGCAGCAGGTCACTCAATCCAGCCCAGCTTTGATGTCAACATCTCCTCCCCGGCAGTGGGGGACCTCGAGGGCACTGCTCCAACACAGCAGGGCCTGGTGACAGACACGACCTCGCTGGGCAGCGCTCTCTCCACCATGCCTGCCACGGGGTTGTCCAGCTCCATGTCCACTGCTGGTTCCACTGCAACTGGAAACTTCCTCAACAGGCTGGTTCCTGCCGGGACCTGGAAACCTGGGGTGCAAGGAAATATCTCCCATGTGACCGAGGGAGACAAGCCCCAGCACAGAGCTACCATCTGCCTCAGCAAGATGGACATTGCCTGGATCATTCTGGCCATCAGCGTACCAATATCCTCATGTTGTAAGTTAATTGCTGCTTTATTTCTCTTTCTTTCTCACATTCCTTAAAATTCAGGTTTCAACCCATTCATGGTGTAGTTGAGGAGCCAACAGTGTCAGGGGAGACTGAGATAGATGAGAAGCCGTCACTAGACTTCTAACTAACTCATTCACTGAGTAAAGTGCCTGTGCAGATCAGCTCCAAGTGCAGGAGTGCTGTGCTTACACTCAACACATACTTTCTGCATTGCTATTAGAAATCACACAGTGTTTGGGGGCTCTGCACTATGAGGGTAATAAGGCAAAGGCTGAACAACTGTAGGAGGCAAATCAGCTTTACTTCAAGATGTTTAAGTTGGTGACCAAAAGTTGTGCAACTGTTCAGTTTATTGAGTGCTATATTCTGCCCAGGAACTGGTTTTTAAAAGCCCATTGCTAACCCAAAAGATTAATGATAATTATGATGACTGGCACCTTAGGGAACTACACTTTTACCAATTCATTGAAATATTTATTTGCAAGCAGTTTGTGAACCATCAGTTTTAAAGTCATGTCATTCTAATAACCAGTTAGTTATTTTCCTTCATTGTAATTCTGCCTGACCTGGAGCTGCCTCCAAGAGTTTGAAGTGTTGGCTTCCAGACCACAGGAATCAGACACCTGAGGGAACATCTCCAGTTAGTTTCCAGAGCTGGTTTAGGGTCTCATCATTTGACTCAGCTGCAAAAAAATAGGTTGTTGAACAGTGCAAAAGCTAGAGTGGACACTGTCATCTCCCCTACTCAGCAAAATTGTTTCAGCAATGTAGGACAACATATTCTCTGGTATTTCACTCTTTGGAGCCAAGGAAAAGCCACTCAGTGTGCTATGGGATGCTGATCTGTTCAGAGTGAATCAAAACCAAACATTTCTCATCTTTGCTACCTGTGGAAAAATAAAAGGGTAGCTGCCAGCAATGCTGAGTATTAATCCTGTTATTTACAGCTGTAAGCGGTGATGAGAACACACAGTTAGATGTGTTAACTGAGTCAGTCTTACAACATACTCCTGCCCAAAGGAGTAGTGCTGTCCTCACCTGGCACCTCTCTTGAGCCACTTTCATATTGCTAAAGTGGTCAAAAATGCTCACTTTGCTCTTTGTGCATGTAGAGGGCTGAGTCAGCTCCCTGCAGGTCAGTAAGCTCAAGATCTGGAACAGACGAGCTGCAGGGATACACACCTGGAAAGGAAGCAGGACCAATCCTCTTGGCAGCTGAGAATTATTGGATTGGCTCAGTGTGTCTGTTAGTCTTGTGCCCATGGGACCATCAGTGTTGCTGTTGCCAACGTGGTTAAAACCACTGGTCAAAACAAGGCTTAAATCTAAAAGGCTGACGATTGAAACAAAGTGAAACAAACACACAAGTGTGTGTGTGTGGATGGAGAAGAGACTAAAGTGGGTTACAGCAATAAAAGCAGTATTTGATGAGCTGCTGAACAGTGCCTTGTCTATCAATCACTAGAAATAGAGGTTAAATAAATTCTTCCCTTCGCTGTGTTTGAGGCCAGTTTTGAGAAAGAAAGCTGATCTGAGTAGAGTGCATCCACAAGCAAAATGCAACCTGTAATGCCACACAGCACAAGCAGAGGAAGAATGACCAGTGTGCCAAGTATAGTCAAATAACAAGGGGTGTATGCCCCTGCTTGTAGTGTGCCATATATAATCAAATAACTAATCATAGGTATTAATAAGATGAAGAGTCTGCTGGCAGGGTTTCTAACCTACTGCACATTATGTGGTGAGAACCATTCTTCTTATCTTATGCATCATGAACAGTATATGCCCGTATGACTGCATCTATCCTGCTTCTTGTATTTGTAAGCTATAGTTTAGAACAGGTAACTGTTATTTTGCAGTTCCCTGTACTGGTTGTAATATAACTGGGTGTTTACCTGATCCGGATACTTTCAGGACCAGATTTCTAGGTCCTCAGCGGGACTCTCCTTTTAAAATCCGGGGATGCTCAGAGCTAAAATGACAGGCATGTAAATGTTTTCTGTGGCACTCAGCGTACATACAGCGTACAGTGCACAGTGTACGCTGTGTGGCAGTGCACAACGAAGGGGACTGCCGCCACCTCCAGGGCACAGAGCTCACAGCCAAAGAAAGACCCATGCTGCAATCGCTCCTCAGTTCTGGTCCGGATGCAAAAAGACAGATAAGGGCACGGCCCTTTGGGTTTCATTTCTTCTTCAAGGGATGAAAGTGTCTGAAGTGAGAAGTCTTCACAGCTGTGGTGAGCATGGGCTGAGAAAACACTGTCCTCCTGCCTTGGGACGCTGCCCAGAGGAAGTGTCAAGGGCATGGAGGCCCAGCCCTGTGCTGTCGCATTAAGCAACAGCGGCCTCCACACAGCAGTCTCCTCATCCTTGTAAGAACATATAGGTCTCTGAGTCCCACTGAAAAGCCTTCACATTCTAGGCAGATAAGGGGTGGCTTGAATAGGAATGCATGAGCCACGTCTGCTGTGTGAATCTGGGGAAATCATCTCACCTTTCGGTACTTTGGTTCTGTGGTATGAATAATGAGAGTAATGTTGCTTGCTCCACTTGAGGGCTGCAAAACTGAAGGATAGTGTATCATTATGTTCCCAGAAAAGCAGAGTGGTATATAACACTGCTATCAGTAATTTCTGCATGTCACAGTTGCAGTTGGCTTTGCAGTGTCCTTCAGGCAGCTTTGAACATTCTTCTGCACAAGTGTGTGTGCCCCTGTCTCACATGTGGCTGCAATGCAGAACGAGGCACCATATGAACTTGTTTTAAAACTCACTGGCACAGTCCTTGGGCTCCCAGGACTTAGAGCTCTGTAATTACAGACTGGCACAATAAAACGCTGAAGAACTGAAACCGGCCAATCAGATGCACAGAAGTCAGTTCAGTCCATCAGTTCTGCTGACATGAGAAAACGTGAGGGAAAGACTGAGCCTCAAATGGAAACGTCAGCAGAACTCAAAGAATAGATGAAGAACTGCCTTGGACCTAACGCCGTGCAGTCACATTCCATGTACGCTGACACTTTCCAAAATCATCTCACCTACTTTCTCAGTCACAGGAACTGCAGATGTTTGCTTCCCCTGTCTGCAGGGAGAGTGATTCCAAGCACTGAGTGTCCTCCCCAGAGGTGAGCTCTGACCCAGCTTGAGAAGAGCCCCTGTCTTCAGTTGGTCAGTAACAAAACCCACTGTGATACCTGCAACACAGCTGAGGTTGTACTGCTGTAGACAGCCCAAGCAACAGGCACGCTCTTTCAGAGATGCTTAATGATGGGCACTTAGATACAGTCACAATAAATGAGGAAAAAGGAAGAAAACATGGATAAAATGCTATTTTATCAAGGGTTTTTACAAGCTGTGTTTTTCTGATGATGTACAGACACAGGGAGAAAAAAATACTAACATCCCACAATCCCAGTGCTTCCTGAATTTTAACTTTCAGCATTCAATTGTATTTATGTGGAGCCAGAGAGTAGGTGGAGGGAGTACATAGCTATGTAAGAGTGGTAACGTTTACGTGAGTTGAAAGAGTAGACAGAAGACGACCAGATAAGCGGAGGCAGTTAGCGTGGTCTCCTTATGCTGCCTTCATGAAGCCACTATTGAATATGGTGTATAATCCTAATTTATGTTTAGAAAAAAAAAGATGTGAAGATTAGAAAGGAGCCACGTGAGTGGGGAAATTCAACATAGCTCCTCTTGTGAAATTGCACAGTCCAGGCAAAGGCTTAAGCCCACAGGTTTGAGACATTGCTGTTGGCATGGTGGAGGCTTTTAATAAAACAAAATAAGGCAAATGGAGATTGAGGAAGTGGGGCTGAAGCTGGAGGAGCTCACCCTACAAGGGAAATGTAAATATGTCTCCATGAAGGTTATTCAGTATTGAACCAACTTCTTGGGAATGCAATGGGAATGCAGTCACTCCAGGTCCTTACACTGGGTGGGGTGTTCTCTTGTGTCATGATCAGGCTTACCCAGTGACATCACTGAGATATTCTTCTCATGGCACCTGGGATTAACTGCAAAATGGAGCTGAAGCAGAAAGTCAGTACTGCTTCCCTGACCCCAGGAAGGATCTGAGTGTGTGTCAGAACACCAGAGTTAGCACTTTCTCTGCCCAAAGGGCGTTATTCTCTGAGGCAAAGGTGATAGGGAGCACTGAACAGCAGTTTCTCATCCTTGTAGGGACACATCGTAACAGGAGAAATAGGAGGGGAATTGCAGCTAGCCTTCCTCTTCTAGCTCCCTTGTCACTGTTACTGCTACATGTCCATTGCAAACCATCTCTGCCCTCTCTGTGTGTCATCCACTTAGCAAGTCATAGCTGACCATCACAACTGCCTGCCTGCGAAGAGGTTTTCTAAAGTAGACACAGTACTAAGCATGGGACTGAACAGATATTCAAGAATGTAGGTGAACTGTACCCCATTCCTATTACTGTTCTAAGAGCTACTAGATTCACTGACCCAAGAGGGTTAGTAAATTTGAGAGGAAGAGGAATACCCCCCTTCCAGCCCCGCTGCCCTCTCTCTGCCTCTTAAACCAAGTCTCCTCTGCTTTGAAGCAGCTTAGGCAGACAGCCTTCTGCTAAAATATGTTAGATTTGAGAAAGCTTGGGAACTCATTTTCCACAATCTCATCCATTTGCTCGTTTGTGCACTGAGGTTGGAGGCCAAGGGCATAATTAAGGGAGAGAGCACAATGGCTGTATAGCAAACATACAGCAAGACCGTTTCCTGCTGGAAGGAGCAGAGATCTCCCTTGACGTAATGTCACTGGCTTTGCAGCTCCTAAAACCTACATCCGATCCTTCCCTGTCAGCAGCCACAACATTTTATAAGCTGTAAAACTTTGAGTTTTCAAAATATTTGCACAGAGACTGGTTTCCTGGGGCTCTCATCTCCTCAGGTGACTTCAGAATGCTGGTGTGCCTCGGAGAGCGCTGGGAGAATGAAATGTATGCCCCACTTCACTTTCTCATCCTAACAAGCCTTCATGCTTGGCTGGGACTCAGAGCAGCCTCCTGGGTCCAAGCAAAGCAAGGGGAGAAGAAGCATCCCTTGGGGAAGTCGAGCATTTCCCCAGGCAGAGAGTGGTGCTGCTGGCAAAGAGGGGGCTGCCTGCACGGGGGCTCAGCAGCACCAGTTTGTGCCCATCACCCAGACTGGATAATAGTAAGTTTGATGATGACCAGCTTTTTTAAACTGTGATGGAGATTTTTCCATTAATTTTGTAAGATGGTTTATAGAGTAAGCTCACCTTTCCCTTTGAATGATACGTAAACTGCCTGACTCAAACCTATTTCCATTTTGTCTTATTCTTTTGTTTTAAATAGAGCTCTAGCCTTGCACTTTGGTATTGCCATTTTGTGTGAATAGATTGGAAACGAAATTAGGTCCATGGCATGTGGGTAACTGCAATGTTTGTCAAAACATAAAAAGCAGTTTTGACCTCTCTGCAGTCTTTCCTTTCCCCAGGCTATAATTCTAATAAATAATTCTCAGCCGTAGCTGAGAAAATAATATATTTTCCCGCTTTGTGAATATTTTCTCCTTTTCTATCATGAGGGGTTTAGAAATTATGGAGTGAATTTACAGCAGGGCATTCCCTGTTTCACAGGTACAAATCAGAGTAAGTATGCACCCAGCTACCTGTCTGTCTGTGTAAATCAGGTAGGTTGCAAACCCAAATGTTCAATTTGTTCCACAGGTATAAAATAAGCACACCGAGCTTTGCATTACTCCTCCAAATAAACCCTTGTATGCACCTAAATTCTGCCTGAGCAAGGGCCAGTGGGAGCAGTAAGTTTGTTACAGTGGGTTTGCCCAGCTCTCATAAAATTGCTGAGATTACAAACCTGCATTGCAACAGAGATGATCAAAATGAGAGTGATTCCAGAAAGCAGACTCTGGTGCTACTGCTGCCATCCTGATGTGGACAGGCAGGAAAACCCCAGTTCTGGTTGACTTGGGCCAGTGCTACCCTGGAAATGTCAGCTACAAAAGGCAGGTGCCAGAGGGGATCCCCAGCCCTCCTCAGTTGCTGTCTCATCCCTCTGTTCCCATGGTGGTCTCTTGTTTTGGAGCATGGTCACGTGCTTCATGATGCATGTGAGGTACTGGGGCAGGGATCAGCAGCAGAGGCTTTGGATATTGAAGACATGCAACTACATGCATTTGTGGATTTGGTATTTGAGCCTTGGGCCAGCGTCTGTCACTGCCCACTGCTCACAGCTGCAGGGCCCGAACGCGCCAGAAGCAGAAGTTGTCTGTGCAGAGGGATCCTTTGCAGTCCCTGTGGAGTGCTCTCTGTCCAAGAGGGTCTGACAGTCCCTGGCTAGGTGTTCCAATGCTACCCATTACAACACCGGAGCTTCTTCATTAGCCAGGTGGCCACATCAGAAGGTTTAAAAAGTCGTGTCAAGAAGAAAGTGAAAACTACATATCCTGCCAAGCCCAAAGCCTCATCTCTAACAGAAACCACAGTTAAGTCAGGATCTAACTGAGAGTGAACTGTATGAATGAATGTCACCAGCTCACTCCTGAAGTAGCTTTAAGCCAAATCCCCACTACTACTGAGTCCTTCTTGAAAGGATATAACCAATTTTTTGGCATATTTCTGTTGACAGCGGTTCTGCTGACAGTCTGCTGCATGAGAAGGAAGAAAAAGACATCCAACCCAGAAAACAATCTGAGCTATTGGAATAATGCTATTACCATGGACTACTTCAACAGGCATGCTGTGGAGTTACCAAGAGAGATCCAGTCCCTGGAGACTTCAGAGGTACCTCACTTGCATAACTAGTGCTTGAAAACGGTAACTGAAGCCATACTGGGAGGCAAGGAGAGGAAGTCACATTAATAAAGCCTTGAAATCCCTGTGCATATTCAGGGAAACAGTTTTTCAGAAAGCCTCAACCTCTCTCCAACAAGTGTATCATGAGATGCAATAAATAATGATAAATGTGCCTATAGTTTCTCAAATGCCAGTTCAGAGAGTGAGTCCTCCAGTACCTTGGTGATCCACGCACCAGCATATGGGAGTGTGTGAGCCCTTCCTGAAGGGCTCTGTCTGGTTCTGTGGTAGCATTAATGTATGGGGAGGCGATCCTACCAATGTAAATATTAGCTGGCCTCAGAGATGGCAAAGAATAGTTTAGCTTAGTTCAAAGGCATTCAAAACCTAGAAGCATTGAAGAGTTTGAGCTTATGCTAAAGTGGATTTCAAGAGATCAGCAGCTAACTAACTCACTGAGATGAAAAAAAAAGCGTTCAGAAAGAAACCTCTGAGAGCTGACAAGATAAGCACTCACGATCACTTCATCAGCGCCACTTTCCTGGCAATCATGTAGCTCCCTCTAAAGCAGGATTCTGGTCTAGACTTAGGAAGATGCAGCTTTCACATGATAGGACTATTCACGTGGCCTCCAGAAGCTGCCATGTGAGTCATTTTTAACTGATTGGAACGTTACTGGACTGGTAGCTTCAAGCCATCTATTCAGTCATCTGACCTCAAAAAGTAGTGAGTTAAACCCATCTGTCAGATGGGTTAGGAAAGTGATGAAAAAAGAAAAGTGGAAGGTCAAATACTGGTTCGGTGTGTCTGGTTTCTGGGTGCCCTTACTGAGAAAAAATCAGTCTGATTATCAGCGGAATTGGGGATTATCAGAGAAAGAGAATTATCAGAGTGGTGATTATCTTCACGCATGGCTCCGGCTGCCTGCAAAACTGCCTCTCTGAGGTTCGATCTCCTTTTGGAGTCCCCCAAAGTTCAGGCATTTTCTGTGGGATGGGACAGAGTGCCCCCAGGACAAAAGGAGCAGCCCTTTTCTCACGCTGGCGGGCTGCCCTGCATGCTCTGGATGGTGATGGTGTGACATGCTCATGCTGCTCTCTGCCCTTCTCCTAGGACCACCTCTCCGAGCCACGTTCCCCTGCCAACGGCGACTACCGCGACAGTGGGATGGTCCTCGTGAATCCCTTCTGTCAGGAAACGCTGTTTGTGGGACACGAGCAAGTCTCTGAAATATGACCCCCCACGGCTGCCCTCCTGTTGCAGTTTCATCTCTACTGTCTCCAGATTATAAATAAATATATATATTATAAATATAACCTTTGTGTAACCCTGAATTACAAGAAATGTTTTCAGCTTTTCTTTTTTTCCCTCAGAATTGTCAACCCCTTTTTTATAAGTGTGGTAAAACTTTACAGAACAAACCGTGGCTTTATAAAATAAAGGTATTTCTAAGCAAAACACCTGTCAGATTGACTGCTTTCTTCCCTGTCGTTTACCACCTCCTGCTAGAAATACTAAGCCTGAAAGAGCACTGGGTAGGGCCGGTTCTGATGCAGGCAGTGTTTGCTACAGCATCCTTACAGTGGCTTCAGAACGATGTGAAGGTACGTGATGTCTCTCAGTCTGGCTGTGTGTTCCTGCTCGGTGGCCATCCCATCCCTACATTTTATTGCCAGCTGCCACTCCTTTAGATTGCCAGGCTGGGATGTAGGCTGAGCAGGACCAGTCTGGTCTCCAGTAGCTGTCCATGAGGCTCACGTGCCTGTCGGGCATCCTGTGCATGGCTCCTCTGTGCACCCAGTGGGACGAGTCTGAACCCCACTGGGGCCTGCAAACTCAGCAGGGATAGAGCAGGAAAGCTGGCACAGAGCAGGATGTTGAATAAAACTAACACACCCATGGAGTCCGGGAGATGGGCAGCCCATCTGGATAATAACATTGCCCCATGACTTTTTTGTTATCTCAGATAGGAAGACTTGAGCTCTAGTTCTAGCTTTGAAAGTGTTCTACAAGAGTGAAGACCAGAATGGCCTTTTTTCCTGCGTAAGCGCCCTAACAATTACACTTTGGACACACAGCTGCTCTTTTCCAGCCCAGTGAGTCCTGAATTACTTCCCACAGAGCAAACAGCCTCCAAAGAAGGCAAGTAGAGTGTCTGCTTCATAGGTACAGAAATCTCTGCAGTGTTTTGGAGCAAATTGGCTTTTCGGTCCTACCCAGTTAAGCGCTATATTGCAAGCTGTAATAGCAGTGTGGGAATAGGAAAGGTGAATGAACCTTAAATGATGGGTTAGAAATGGGCTGTTACAAGCAGAGGGTAACACAGAGTGTGGAATGACTTTGCTAAATCGATGCTCTCTCTTCGAGTAAACCCAAACTGTTACCACGCGACCAATTTTCAGTTTTGCTCTGCAGATTGCCTTTCTCACTTTGTTCAGCAAGTGGAGTGGCCTCTGTCCTTCGAGGCCTCAGCCTTCTTTCCACCTCCATCCAGCAGTTCTTGTAGGTTATTTTCTTCCTTCACTTCTGACTTCATTGAGAGTGGCTATGAGGCAGCAGAGAGCTTACCCCATGCTCTGGCAGGGTGTTTTGCAACACCGGCTGCATGAGGTTATCAGTAAGAAGACCCCTTGGGCAAGGGAAGGTCAGAGCAGCACTGCTAACCACATGCCTTGCTCAGGTGAGCCACGTCTGCCAACAGAAAAGGGAACTCTGTCAGTGACACATCTGGTCCAGTTGTACCACCTGCCAGCAGGGTTCCAGTGTCTGTGGATCCCCAGAGCAAGCTGACAGCTTTACCATGTGAAAGCTGGAACTGCAGCAAGATGCAGCTCCCCTAGGGACTGGGGCTACAAAGGCATCTTTGCCCCTCCTTTCTCCTTGTCCCACATACACATTTCTAATGTGCTGAAGCGCAGGTGCAAATGTGGGCCCCAGGCTTCCTAAGATGATGCAACTGAAATGTTAGAGATACCGGATTTTTCCACTCAGAATCACAGAGCGATGCGCCGCTTTCCTCAGAGGTTGCAGGGCAGGCAGTAAGACACAGCTGCGTGTGGACAGGCGTTAGGGAAGGTGTGGGACAAACACCACGCAGCACAGTAGCTGTGATCCTCCTGAAGGATCAAACCACCTCCTGCAAGCTGCTGGCAGGTGACAGAGTAAAAGCCTCCTGGGCATCTTGCTAAGAGGGAAAGAAACCAGATGAGGGCCTTCATCTCCAGCTGCTGTGTTTTTTGAGTGAGGGGTGTAAAGGGTAAACAAGGTGCCAAAGAAACAAAGTGAGTTGTTTATGAAAACTGTATTTTTGTCTGTGTTTTCTGCACACCACGTTGCTTTTGTGAGGCAGATCTCTTTTGCACTTGATGCTGAGCAAATACACTGGAATTTACAAACTCACTGGAGGATTCCTCTCCTTTAGCCAGCCCAGTTTGCTTGGAAATTTCATCCAGAACACCCAGGAACTACACAAAGCCACATGCTGTGAGATGCTGTGGTGCCCCCAGGCTTCACTAAGTGAGCAATGCCAACCTAACCGTCAGCAGTCTCACTGTGCTTGGACTTGAAGTTGAGCAGAGATGTGTCAGACCCATGTTCCTGCTCTGAGACTGCTGGACCAGGGCTGCGTGCCCTGAGGAGGCTGAAACGCCAAGAAATCCAGAAGCTGCCCGTGGCATGAGGAAGGATTCAAGGCCCTGCAGAAGTAAAGTATCTTCTGGGCATGGCCACGGCTCTGCAGGCGCCTTAGAGGTTGGTTTTAGTTAACTTTAAGCAATGTCTTGCTGCAGGAGGGACTGTCTGGAGTTAGCAAGCAGCTAGTGTGCTTGTAATGGTGTGCTTGTAACGTATGGATGTATTAGGGCAGGAGATCATCGGGGCGTCAGCGCAGAAAACACCGCTGGCATTTCCACACGTACGCTGTCATGAATTCCTGCCCCGCTGTGCCTGTAAACACCATTGTGCTGTTCATCTGCCACATTTGCAGCAGCAGCAGCAGGGAGATTTCCCCTGAAATGGATTGCTGACCCAGCGGCCGCCCGGACAAAGCACAAAGCCCGCCTTCCAGAAAGCAGTCGCACAAAGCCGAAAGCCCCACCGAGCCCGACCTGCTGGGCTCGGCACATCCCTCCCGCCAGTGCGGGACCGGCGGTGGGGCTGAGCGGGCCGCAGCGGCAGCATGCCCTTGCCCAGGCGCCGGTCGTCCTTCCTGGGGCAGCAAGCCCCTTCCACCAGCACTGAGAGCGTGGGGGGCCCGGGGCGCCGGGTGAGCGTGGGCAGCCTGTCGAGGCCGCCCGGCGTCTACGTGGGTGCCGTGCCCACGGGAGGAGTGAGCAGCTTGGGCACGCGCGTGTCCCGCCGAGCGCTGGGCATCAGCAGCGTCTTCCTGCAAGGCCTGCGCAGCTCCTGCTCCGCCGTGCCTCTGGCCACGGGGCTGGAGAAGGGCAGGGGGCTCTCCTACGAGAGCCTCAACGGCTGCCTGGTGGAGTACATCGAGAAGGTGCGGGCTCTCGAGCAGGTCAACCAGGAGCTGGAGGAGCACATCCGAGTCTACCTGGACAAGAAGTCCTCCAGCGTGGGCAGCTGGGGCGCGCTGCGGGAGAGCTGGGAGGCCGTGTACCACCAGGTGAGCGGCGGGGCGTGGCGGGGACGGGGAGGAGTGCGGCATAACCTGATGCGTGCAGCCCTGATGGAGGGTTTCAAGTCTGTCCTCGTGATAATGACAGCCTTATCGCTGCACAGAATGCTTATTAAGGAGGAGAACTGCCTGAGGCATCGTGTGCACGGCAGTGATTGAAACGCACCCCAAGGTGCCGTACTCTGCTCTCGTGGAAATGGGCCATTTCTTTAATATTTTTTTCCCTTAGCTGTGCTTATTAAGCTGAGCATCAAAATTATTAAAAGAAAACTGTGAGGACTGATTGAGTTTATCCATCATCGTGATATCATTACAAGCATGTAGGTTCTGTTGGTGGTTGGTTTTTTTTTAATTAGCAATTCAGATTTTTTACTTTATTCCCTTGTTTGCTTAATCATATTTTTCAAAAGCTCTATGGAAAATAATAACTACATGACTGCAAATGAGCAACTCCATCCCTTCTCTTCCCGTTGTGGCCGCCCCCTGGTCCCACCTCCATGCAGTCCTGGGAGGCAGTAAAGGGAAGCACAGCCCAGGGGGTGCCAAGTGGGCCAGCAACAAGTCCCAAAGGACCACATCCTCCCAGTTCCTTTTGCTGGGGGGAATGGAGCTGGAAGCAGTAGGACTCTTTATGATGGTGTCCTACTACAGGGAGAATGGGGCTCTGCTTCCTGAGGCATCAGTGCACCTTGAAGGTCCCAGCTTCTCCGCTCTCCAGCCCACACTCTTGCCACTCTTGATGTTTTACAACAGCCTTAAAGGGGGAAATTCCTTTGGGACGCTGTTGGAGGGTCTTCAGGAGGCTTGAAAAGTAGCTTCACATTGCCTGAGAACTTCTGTGCTGTGCCACAGGGTGGCCAGAGTTGTACATCTGGTTTAGGAAAGAGAGTGTGGTGTTACTGCACTGCAGTTTTAGGGCAGGGCTGCACCCAGAATGCCTCAAACGCCATCTGAACCCTGTGTGCTGTGGGATAACCAGTTCCATCAGCAGCGTAAACCTCAACCAACTTTAGATTCAGCTGTGACGTGGGGTTGTTAGCTTTTAACCTTGTGTGCAGGCAGCATTACAGGTTTTACAGAGTACATATCAATCTCCCCGGCCTCTGTCCAGGTGCTGCTTTTCCCAAGGCAGTGCAACAAAAAGGCCACTCTTGCTACCTTCATGCTTTTCTCCTTCAGTCTCTGAAAACCGGCCCAGCAGTGAGAGGCTGGCCTAAAGCATAGCAATCTCAGTGCTTGGCACCTGAGCAGCAGCACATGGATCACGTGCCTTTGGTCTGGCCTGGCTTTGAGCTGGAATGCCTTGGAGACAGTGATCTGATAGAAAACATCTATTTCAGCATGTGGAAGGAAAGATTAAGCCAGGAACTTCCAAAGTTTTCCCATGAAGGCATCATGTGCAAAACTAAGATCCCAAATGATTTTCTGTTGTTGAATAATCAACCCGCGAGATTTATTATCACACCTGAGGCCACATACTCAGCAACATCCAGAAAGGCATTAGGCATTGGCAAGAACAGCAAAACTATGCACAAACAAAGCGTAGCTAAGAATTTGGAAGGTGTGGTCAGTTGTGCAGTTCTGAACTCGGTCTGGTGTCTGCTAAAATGAAAAGCTGCCAGCCACCACGGCTAAGTTTGGCCTGTAAGTGCCAGCACACTTCAGCTGGGATGGAGCCTGAACGTGGGTGTTGGTGCAGCAGGGTGAATCAGAAGCTTCTATTGTATATATGGTATCTTTGCTAAAAGTTCAAGCTGTGTTTTCACGCCCACAAGGCGAAATCGAAGAAAACTGCTGAGGCATTCTGATTGTTTCATATCACAAATAGTCAGTGTTAACTTGAGCTGAAAAAGACACACTTTTAGAAGGGCTGTGTGCATCACAGATCTGAATGCAGAAAGACAACATAGGGCTTAAAGGCGCTTTTATTTTTTGTATTTGTGCTTTGTCTAACACTTGCCATCCTGGCAGAGAATGAAGCCCACACAGCCCCACGAGGCAGCACAGTCTTACTGTGGGCTTTGCAAACGAAGCCAGCGGGGTCCTCCCATGTCCCACGGACACGAGCAAGGGTGTTTCCTAAACTGCTGCACTGCATCTTTTCCTACGTGTGTCAGCAAAGTGACAGCAGATCAGTCTAATGCTGTGTGTTTGGATCTAGCTGTTGATTACTAGGAGAATTAAATCAAAGGAAAGAGCCACTAGATGGGAGTCTTACACTCTTCTTTTTAAGCTGGTAAAAGGGCTCGTGTAAATCAGAGAGAATTTCTCATGAAACTTGGTTTCTACACAGAGCGTATGGACTAATGGTCCTTCAGGTTCACTGCTGCATTTAAATGTTACACAGCTCACGTCTACTGATTACAGTGGTGACTGCCATCTTCCAAGGTGCCAGCAGCAGATCTGTGAGGGGTCTCTTACTGCCTGCTGGAGAGGGTCAGCTGTGACCTACAGGTTACCCCAAACGCTTCAGCAGAACCACAGGATTACGATTACAAAGCACTTTGAAGAAACAGCTTGCCTCCGTGTAGGGGCAGAAGTGCAGGCAGTGGAAAATCACCAGCTCTTCCCTGGTCCTGCTCCCAGTGCAGACCATACGCCATTTTGCACTGAACTCAACTTCTCCACTTAGTGATTAACATCTCTCTGAACTGCTCCGTGTGTATCTGCTGGCAAGATGTTCCCAGTTTCCTCAGTGGCTTTCATTTTCCTTAGGCATATAGTTTGATATTGCAACTGTGTGGGCTCACTGCTGGAGGGAAATGAACTTGTTTTGACAGGTCAGGGCAAATCTCAGGGCAGCATTTATTTACCCTGAGTCAAGGGAAAAAATATAAGCTTCATCCATTCAGGTATGAGTGGCAGCAAGAGGACAAAATGCAATTGTTTCTGTAGAAACTAAAGGAAAAAAAAAAAAAGATTCTAGGACATTATTTCCTATAACTGAGGAGAGAAAAGAAGATTCAGACAGAGTGTGGGTCAAAGAACTGCTCCTACCTATCTGCTGCTGCCATGTGGTCCTTTCTCCATCCTTCAAGGGGACACAGCAGAATGGCCCCAAAGCCCCAGAATGCCCCAGAAGGGAGTACCTGGGGCTCAGTGCTAGTCCAGGAAGGCTCCCACAGAGCAGGGAGGAGGGGAGGAGTAAATAAGAGTCTGAGGCTGAAGCTGAGCTATCTCTGTGTGCAGGAGAGCATGTAGAGGTCTTGTATAGCTACGTGTGCCACAAGGCGTGTTCTCTGCCCACATCTGTAGCTTTTGAAACATATCTGACTTCTGTGCATCACTCTGAGCTTTGAAGGTTTCTCAGACCTAAACTGAGGCTTTTTTTTTGGCCTTTGGTGACATTTGTGGAGTTCCTTCCCTCCTTCTAGATGTCGTTTTCATGACAGATGTTGGAACTTGCAGTCTTTGAGATGGTCCAATCCTCTGTCATATCATTTGGAACTGGACAAGAAATCCCAGAGATATAAAAGAAAGAACTGTCAGCTCAACATGCAATGGCACGAGTTCTGTTCCCTCTACAGCCAGGCTAAGCCAAATCTGGTAGGAACAGGCCTCCAGCCATGGCCACCTCTTCCTGTTGCTCATAAGAGCAGGTGAGAAGTAAGCGAGTCATTACTTCTACTCTAGTGCCTCCTCAGATTTTAAAAACATAAGAGTGCTACTAACGTCCACCATGGACACCTCAGTGTGGGGAATAGGTTATTCCTCCATGAGTTTGTAAGGCATTTATGGCAGCGAGCCACTTTTTGTAACGAGTGATGTTAATTACCACACAGCAAGGCTTCAGCCTTGCATTACTCTCTCCATCCCTTCAGCAAGTAGCAGGCCAAGGAGCAAGTAGGAGGACCACACTAAGGCACCAATCCTACTGGCAGTACTTGGGATGACTTGCCTGGACGCAGCCTTGATGTCTCCATGTTGCGCAGCACGTTTCACCTTGGGAGAACAGAACACTTCAGGGGATTTGCAATCCCATACAGTTGCAGACTTAATTATCCGAAGTTCTCCTGGCCCGCTTAAGAATCTGCTCCTATTCCTGTGGGGGTTTGGTTTACCACCACCAATCTCTGTAGGTATCTCCTGGAACAGACCACAGAGGTGTTAGCTTACTCAACCCGTCGCATCTTGAATCCCTAGAGGGTGCTGTGTCACAAGCCTTTCAGGTTCAACTGCCCCTCAAGGGCCTCCTGGGGATTAAAGCTACACTAAAGAATCGTAGCAATGATACCACAGTTTTATTTGCACAGCCTCTCCAAAGCTCTTCACATTCGATATAATAATCTTTGAAGACTGACTGCTTCCCAGGTCTTGTATCTACAGCAAGAGCGTACGCAGTCCCATCAGAGAAGCATAGTCCCATCAAAGTCCCATCAGAGAAGCATCCTCCTCTAGGAGCTGAGGACCACTCCCTCAAGGCACGAGCATCAATTATTCCTTGGCTCATGGAAGAGGGTGACCCTGAGAAGGACTGCTGATATGGGAAGTAGAATAGGAGCTGCATAAGTGCTTCTTAAACTGTATCTCGAAACTTGAAGTGGGACTCAAATGCTGAACATACCTTGTGTGCAGTAATGAATTTTACCCCTTGTGACCAGCTGACAATCAGGATGAATGTGTTTCTACAAGATGAATCCATAGGAGCAAGGAACACGTCGGTAAAAAATCACAACCTATTTGCAGACAATCTGTGAACTGATATGTACAAAACTCACTGATTAAATTACCCGGAATGAGTCACGTGACCAGCCCTAGGCTGAAAGATTGTTTTCAGAATCAGAACTATTCATCTGCTTAGGACAGATGGGCCGTGCAGGTAACGCCTGCGAGATGCTAATTGCTTGAGCTGTGTTGTCTCTCCCTTCCAGGTGGGTGAAGCAGTCCTCGAAAACGCCCGTCTCATGCTGCACACCGAGAACATTCAGGCCTCTGCTGAAGACTTTAAGGACAGGTAGAGCTGTGGTAACACCTAGCTGGCCTGCTTCTCTGACATTTTGCCTTGGCAAATGCTTACTCGATGGAGGTGCAAGGCTTAGTGACTATTGGCCCACCTAATGCGGGAGGGTTGTTGTAACACATTATTTTGGAACACATTCTGAAGTTGAATATTTATTAATCTAATCACATCTAAGCTATTCTTTGACATATGGGCATTGATCTCTTCCTGAGAGGTCAGTATTCATTCAGATTAGTGTTGCTACTTTACAGAAGCAAACGTTTGTGTGATTTTTAGTTCTAATTTGCAGTGCCGCAGCAGTGGTTTTAGAACTGCTGACCATTCTGCTGCAGCATCTCGAACACATACACTGCACCACAGCAAACCTCACTGTGGAAACATCAGATAAGAAAAGAGAAATGGGCTGCATTTATTTTCCTTGTCTTCACTGAGAGAAATGAATAGTAGAAGAACTAATTAAGAACTAATACTAAGTACTGATAAACCACTTTTTAAAAAGTCTTCCTGTTTGTAAAGCCTAATATTTATGTACATGAACATGTGAAGCTCTGGAAGTATTACTCGCAGGGCCTGATCCTTCTGGGTTTTACTCATCATGGATTTGCACATTTACAAATAGCTATTTCCCATTATTTCTGCCATCCCTTAAACTTCTGATTCTCCCCCCAGGAACTATTTTATTCAATCACCTCAGAATGTGCATTAGTTGTGTTCTTAGGGTTGACTTTTCTTCCAGAAGGGTACAACTCTGAGCTACTCATTTTGTTGCTTTACATCCACTAGGCCACACATATTTTCAGTGGTTTAAGAACTAAAGCGTGTGTGCAGTGGAGAGAACGAGAAACACCACAATGATGGCTTGATGATTCAAGAGTATGGCAGGGAGGAGCTGCCACAGCAGTCACACTGAGAAACAGAAAAATCCACACATACTCATATGATATATAAACATCAGACCTTGTAGAAGACAACTTGCTTCTCCATGCTTATCAGGAGTGCTGTCAGCCTGATGCTGCTGCGCTGCAGCCAGCCGGTCTGGCCTCTTTCATTAGGCCCTGAGTTAATGACAAGGTACACTGAGACAAAGGTGAGGGCAGAGCACATCTCGTGTTTCTGTGCCTCTGTCAGGGACACAAGAGCTAATTAACAAAATTGAGTCATTAAAAAAATGCACATTTTTCTTGCTGAGCCATGCCTATTTCATTTTCCTCTCTACAGGTATGAAAATGAACAGCCATTCAGAAAGGCAGTGGAAGATGAAATTAATTCCCTTTACAAAGTGATTGATGATGCTAATTTAACTAAAATGGATCTTGAGAGCCAGATAGAAAGCATGAAAGAGGAGCTAACTTTGCTGTCAAAGACTCATGAAGAAGTAAGTCCAGGCTCAGGGGGCAGCAGAGCTAATGTGTGCCTGCTCCAAGTGGCTGGCATCGTGCATGGGGCAGAGCAAGCACTGCAGCATTACATCTGCCATTTCCTGACGGGGGGAACTTCCTATTGTTCTCCTGCGGGGTCTCAATTTAGGCAGGTGCTACTTAACTCACACAGGAGGCAGCCAGTGGCTGTGCTGATGGTTGTAAAGCAGAGGAGAGATTGAACTGGGACGTATCATACACGTAAAGCTCTATCCTTACATCACTTTTAGCTGATGCATTTTTTTAGCAGATTTTTCCAAATACAAGATTTCAGCAATACCGGTAGGCATGTGGAGGCTTGGGTTGCCAAGGGAAAGCTTCATTCCCTCCCCACTTTCGTGAGCCTATGCCCAGGACTAGCATTTTGCTGAAAGCGACCAGTGGCTTCAGTACCACTCCAAGCCTTAAGATGGAAGTTGTTCTAGGTAAGAGGGAAAACACAGAAAATTGGAAGAAATGAGCAAGATCCCCTTTAAACTTCCATGTATTACTGCAATGTTTATTGTGAAACAAGTGAAGCTGGCAACGGTGCTTTTCTCTGCCTGTAAACGTGGCATAAAGAAAACAAGAGCTTCCCAGCAGCTCTTCTCCCTCTGCATTTAGCCAGTGCCATTGAAAAAGAAACCCTTCAGTGCACTGAATCACTAACACTGAGACACCACTGGGGACCAGGTTTAACTTCTCTGTGGCACCAAAATAGCTCTTCCTCAAACTCCTCTCTGATGTTACCATTCAGTGGTCCATTTCACCTTTTCTTATGTCTGTTATCGTTGTTCAAGGATGTGAAGGTATTGTACAAACAGCTTGCTGGATCTCAGCTGGAAGAACTTGATGTTCCCCTGGGAAGTGGCCTGGACAACATACTGGAAAAAATCCGAATCCACTGGGAGAGAGACATCGAAAAGAATCGTGCTGAGGCAGGTGCCCTGCTCCGTACCAAGGTAAACACTGACCCCAGTCTCCAGGAGTTACTCCCAACATCCAGAGATTCAGAACAAGCCTCAAATCTGTCCAGCACTCTGCAGTAACTTTGAGGGCTCGTTTTTGGTTTTGGTGTTCTGGGTCTAAACCAGCCTTTTCATCACAGCTCTGTCATGAAGGATCACTCATTTTCCTGCCTGACCAAAGTATTTTTGCAGAGCTGAAGCATTAAGTTGACCGTCCTGTATTTTAACAGCTATCTAATTGAGTTGGCTGTGACACACTAAATCACGAGTACAGCTGTGCTACAGAAATATTTAGCAAAGACATGGTCTCATCTGTCCTTTGATAGAGAGTTACTATGAGAGGAGTAGGGGGCAGTGGAGCCAAAGAGAAAGAAGAAAAGCAAGAAATATGTTTGCAAAGATATAGGCAAACTCTGAGTGGGTATCTAATATCAAAATGAAGAAAACAAATCCTATGACAACAATGACAACAATGGTATCTATGATGCTAGGGAATGTACAAGGGGCCAACTAGGAGTTTATCCTGGAGGACCCACATTCTTCAGTGTCCCCACTTTCCTGACTTAATTATTCCTCTGTACATGCAAACTCTCAGTCACAACTTCATTCTCTCCATTTTCTTCATACCTTCGACCCTTCATCTGCTCACAGATATGATTTGGAGGGAAAACTGCCAGCTCATAATGCCCATTTCATCCCACAGTTGCGCTTTCAATTGAGGCCAGTACCAGATGTGGCAGAGAAGCTCTGACATGCAGGCAATGCCTAGCCCCTCCCTACTTAGCCACCTTAGTCAAATCTCTTCTTACTTAGAGATTTGTTGCAGTTGTACTTGTTTTGATTTGCTTTTCTAATCGGAGAAAGAACCCAAATATCAGAGATTATTGGGAAGTTCTGGTTTTGAATGGGGTCTGGTACGACATTCTAGTTTGGGTTCTTTTTGTCCCCAGCTTAAACTCAGATGATGCAGCTTTGTATCTCAACCAGATACACACACACTGTTACCATTTATACAGGTAACAGGAGCTATGCTAATGATATGCAGCCTCTTTTCCAACTTTCGCTTTTCCGTGCTGCTGAGTCACACCATGCTGTCATCCACATGGTGACAAACTTGTCTTTGCACTTTTGCAACACTGAAAGAAGATGAGAACTTCTTAATTTCTCACCAATTCCTTGCCTCGTTTGCTTTTTCTTCCAGCTGGACTTGCAGTTTTGGATAGATTTTCATGGGTATTTAGGCACCAAAACATAACAGTTTATACCTAATGGTGTTTTATGTGGGATGTTTTAGTTGAATAAGTAACCTTAAAACTCCAGTCCTTTCCTTGTTGCTCTGCTCTTAATGCTCAAATTCTTTCCCTGAATTGACACAGTAATTTAAGCCTTTGTAAGCCATGAAAGCTATTTAATGTTGTTTGGTATATATATTTTTTTCCCTGAAAAATACATTTTATTACTCAACGCTGATCTCCACTTAGTGAAGTGGTGCTGTTCATTCATGAAGTTTTGATTCCACGCATTTTCCTCTGCTCATTACTGATCTGCATTGTTTTCTGCCACCCATCAGCCTTTCTAGCTCATGATTTATCCACAAGGCACTACAGCTTGCTGCACCATACTGTTAAAATTCTGCCATAATGAACCCAGACCTTAATCCTCCTCTGCACATCCTGTCTCTTGACCAGCTGTTGATGCATGGCAATGCTCTGCCCTGCACACACAATTGCACAGCTTTCCCTATCATCCCCCACATTATCTCTCATAAAAGGTTTTGAAAATCTCATGTATTATGTCAGTTGTTTCTCCCTCCTTCACTGCTTTGCTAACACATTCCCTGACCAGTGAAGAGATTAACAATGCCTGCAGCCTTCTACAGATACCATGCTGATGTTGGTGTTCTATCTCTATTTATACTTTAATTATCTTGACTCCATTAAAAGGATACTAATGAGAGATTCTGCACTCTTGCAAAACACCTGGCTCAGAATCCCACAGATGTCTTTGAAATCCATACATTCCTAAGACGTTCAAGCACTAAAGAGCTAAAGATTTCAGAGGATGGTTTCATTCTCTGCTTCTATTACCCAGCTGTTTGTGGGGTAACTATTCCAGTACGGACTTCCTTTGTGGAGTGCCTTAGGAACAGGAAGCAATGGACCCAGAAAATATCAGCAGCCTAGCGAAGAGGGTACAAACATTATGCCTGTACTTCTCTGCAAAAGGAATCCCAAATCTGAAGCCAAATTTCATGCCCAGCAGCACCTTCCGTATGAACTTTTTGGGGTGACTCAACCAGTAATCCTGGAAGGAGGACGCGGAAACTTTGTGTGCACCAAAACCTTTACAGCTCATCCAGTGCGTCTCTTCTTATGCCGTCCTCAATATTTAAGGTCTGATGGGCCATCTCTGTCTGTCTGATGTGTCATTCACATCACCAGTGTTAGGGAGCCTTAAAAGCTTAGGACAACTCCTGCAGGAGCCCCAGCATCACATGTGGTGAAGGGAAGGGGGATTTACAGGCAACCATATGTGCCACCAGTATGGTGAATTTGAATGAGTGATGGAAGGCATCATGCAATGTAAATAGGCTGCAAATATAGATGAAAAGGCATCCCTCTTGACCTATGCATCCCTTTTAAAAGAAGCATTTACAGTTCTAGTACCATCATAATGTGCAGACTGCATTCTCAACACAACTTAGGAGACAAATTACTCCAGAGTAGCAACTCCATGATCTGGGTCTAGGTTCACCCGAACCAGGGAGGAGAACAGATTAAGTCTCCTTGAAGCACAACTCCTGTAAAATATTTCTGGAAAATACAGGCTTTGTGAAACTTGCTGAAAAGGACAGTTTTGATCTGTGGTTTGAAATCCATCCCTGTGCAACACAGGTTCATAAATTCTAAATTCTATTTGAGATTTACATATAGAAAGTTTATTTTTGCTAAAGTGTGCTTTCCTTCAGCGATATTAAAGGCACCTGAATTTAACGTATCTAAAAAATCACAAGCAACGAGAGCATTAAATGGCATAACTTAACTCCATTGACAGAAATTATTTTTCTGCCTTTTTTTTATATAAATTCTTCTGATTCATAGTATCTCGTGTGAAAAAGAATGGTGTGAATACTTCTGAAATCAAATTTGCTAAGTCAAAACACTTAACTTCTGAAAATTGTTATAGTGTAGCCACAAAAAAAAAAAGGAATAATTACAGCAAAGTTTTCTTTTTATGGGTGATTTTAAGCATGCTAGTAGGAACATTGAATAACTTTTGTTGGCAAAGTATATATTCTTATAAGCCATTTTACAGTAAGTGCCTAGACACTAGTAACTATCCAAACCATTAATTGAAAGAATTTAATATATATCAATCAAACTCAAAATCAGAATTGCCACAAACTGAGAATAAATAGTAACTGTCGTGTTGGGATGTAAGGCAACAAAACCCTAATTTGAGTACGCTGTGACAAGAAGTCATAATCTTGCACCAGCAACAGGCCGAAGCAACAGCTGCAGTGCGAAGCCAAGAGGAAGAAGTGGTAGAGGGCCTGAGAACCGAGTTCCATGAAACTGCCTGCAAAATACAGAGCTTGCAAGCTGAAACTGAATCCTTGAGAACCTTGGTAAGTAACACTGGTTTTGAATGGTTATCTTCTGTGTGAATTCATCATGCCTTCTGAAGAGAGCATGACCATTCTGTGTCTTCAGTGTCTCCATATTCACCTTACTATTAAGTTTCACTGACATCGCTGGGTTGTATTCTATAGCAGAGTAGTTCAGCTGGAAGGGACTTTCAGTGACCATCCAGACCAACTGCCTGACTTCTTCTTCAGGTGTAACCAAAAGCTAAGGGGCGTTACTAAGGGTATTGTTCAAATGCCTTTTGAGGCACGAGGCACCAGCCACCTGGCTAGGAAGCCTGTTCCAGTATTTGACCACTCTCACAGTCAAGAAATTTTCCTCGTGTCCAATCTGAGCTTCTACCTGGTGTAGCTTTGTTCTGTTCCTGTCCTGCTATTGGTTCCCAGGAGCAGAGCCAGCACATCCCTCTGCTTCCCCTCCTCATGGATCAGCAGAGAGCAATGAGATCACCTCTTGGCCTTCTCTGAACCATGTGATCCAAGTACCCTTAGCCCCTTCTAACAAGACGTGCATCCCTACCCTATCACAAGCTTTGTGGCCCTCCTCTGTCTGCTTTCAAGAGGAGCCCAGCACCTTGGAACCAAACTGGTTCAGCTTTTGTAATGATAATACACATTTTTCAGAGTGTTTAACAAAATAAACTCTCAAAGTATTAGACTGCCACTTAAGCACAGTCAATGAAGATATTGGCCAAACCTGAATAAAAATTACTCTGAAGTATATTAAAACTGTTTTAATGTCTGCTGTCCTGGCCTTATAGAAGAGGGGTCTGGAGAATTCCCTATATGATGCCAAGCACTGGCATGACATCGAACTGCAGAACCTGGGCTCTGTCATTTCCAAGCTGGAGGCAGAGATGGCAGAAATCAAAGCAGAAACTGAGCAGCAGCAGCGGGATCGTGAGAATCTGCTGACCAACAAGCAGCAGCTAGAGAAAGACATTGCTGCATATCATTGCCTTCTGGATGGAGAACAAAGCAGGTACATTCATCAGAAACATTCACGTGCACTCTGGGAAGAGATCATGACTAGAGTGGTTCTCGGGTTTCTTAAAGCTGGGTGCTAGGTGGCTAGGTCTGGAGAAGCTGCCAAAGGGGAATAACACCCCAAATCCAGCCACGATTAAATTCCTGATGTGTTGGACAGGGCTGTTTTCCAGCACTGTTACAAAAGGATGAAGTTTAGAAACAGCAGAAGCTCTCTCAGCCCCACTTCCCTGAGGACAAAACCTGAAATTAAAAAGCTGCTGCACCACCTGAGGGCTATGCCACTGGCTGCAAACCACCTGCACTGATGTTTCTGTGTTTTGCCTTGGCTACATTACACCTTCCCTCCTCTTTCAGCTAGACAGTCAAAATATTAAAGTTGTCTTCCTGGGGAAGCTCCCTTTCTAATCACATAAGTTGCCCCTGAAGTCTGAGAACAGAATATGGCCTGCTCAGCATGCCTTTTGTGAGGAAACATAACTCATACTCTGACAGTCATCCCCAGCTGTAAACTCTTTTACAGTGTGGGAGTGCTTGGCTGGTTGCTTTTTTTTTTTTTTGTCATTGTGGATTTTTTTTGTTTGTTTTTTTTAAGATCCTTAGTCACTGTTAGTCATGAAACTTCTGAGGATCTGAATCACAGATTCTGTCTTGCTCTTCTGTTCAGGTCAGGGAGAATTCTTTACTTACTGATCCAGAAATAAAACAAAAAGTGTGTGTGCTATCTTTCCTGCTGCACAGTCAGATCCTGATAAAACTGATGAGATTTCAGCAGCTAAACAGAAGATGGCACTTGGTTCAACAATTGTCCTCTCTGTAGTAACGATCAATCTTATTTTATTTTTTAACTTGCAGTTGATCATGAAATCCCATCCCATAGAAGATCACTGCCATTCAAAGCAAAAGAAGATGTCACTGCTAAGTATGTTCTTGGAAGCTAAATGCCCATCGAAGCAGCCTGCTTTACTCAGTTTGATTCAACAATCAGAGTAGGTTGTAGCTTGAACAACTTTATTAGACCCTCTTCATGTACTTGCTTTGCTTACAAATTTCAATTTACTCATGTTGTTAAAATTATAATAAAAATAAAGAATATCAAAGGGGTTTTTTTTGTTTGACTTTTTCTTTCAGTACTTCTTGTGGTAGCTGAGGGGGGCTACATAACAGCACAGTGCCTCCACTTCCCACCAGGTCAACCACTTCTTGGGTTTAGTACAAATACATAAGACTGCTCCTGCACTATGCAAACAGCACAAATGGCAAACACTCTCTTGTGTTACAAGACCAGCAACTCATTAGTGTGAAATGCAATTAAAATAAGACCCAAGCAGTTCAACTGTAACATTAACTTAGTGCAATTAATTCCGCAATACACAAGCTAGCAAAAGCAGCAATGCAAGCCTCCCTGCAGTACTTAATAAATATGTTTTGACTGCAGACTGAACTTTTGGAAAAGGTAAAGATGAAGGAGAGCAACAGCAGCTTTGTTTGCAGCCTGGGTCACATCCTTTTGATATCCACTCTGTCTAATCTCTGGAAAAAAGAAAGCCCTGTGAGCATGTACAACCTGGAAGATTTCTCTAAGAAAAAACTAGTAGATTAACCAACAACCACAAAGAAATGATGGCAAACCCCTTTTGTCTCTTACAGAATGTAGGGTCCTCAAAGCAGTGATAAAACTTTCTTCCACATCTGTGCAGAACTCACCAAGTTGAGAATCCATAGGGAATAGTGGTGATGACAGAAAATAACCACAAAGAGCCATACATGAGATGCAGTGGCACAGACCCTTGGGTTATTGTTAACCAGATTTGCTGTGGCAAAAGCTAAACCCTGCTGCAAGCATGGCAGCTGCACTTTCTAAGGGCACCTTCTCCAATTTCCTTAGGCAGGCATCTGTCTTAAGAGTTACCAAGTTAATGTTCTGCTTGTGATCTGCAAATGTCAAAGCAGTTTGAGGCACTCTCACCTTCATTTCACAGGATGGAGTTAATTTGGTACAGAGAAGTCAGGATAAGACAAAACAGGAAATGACTGGGAGTGGAAGTCTGTTCCTAACTCTTTCTACATAGCCACCCACAACTCCCTTTGGCTTCCCTTTCTGCAGCTTATCCACCAGCATAGTCACTACTGTAGCACTTCTAAAACATGCAGCAGCACTTCATTCCTTGGTGTGTATAAAATACACCAGCAGATTTACTCAGAGCACTGTGTCTTACCAAGGGTTGGTTGCACATGTCAAAGATATGCCATGCAGGAGAAACCTGTCTGCTAAGCTCATGCTCCCATCACTGCAGCATGGCATTCTGAAGTCTTCGCATTGCAAACCTCTGCCAGTCTGTGCCTGCAAGCCAATCTTCAGCCAGATGTTCTCTGCTCAAGGACTGAAGATCACCAAATTTGAGAGGAAAAGAATAATGACTTCTTTTAAAACAGCTTTAACATATTACATAGCAGCAGTCTCAGCTGTATAGGCTAATGCAGCACATTTGCAGCTGACTACAAATTCTGCACGTCAGCACGTTCTTGCAGTTTTGCACAAAGCTAGAGGTGGGAGGGAAAGCCAGGCATAGGACAGCTAATGCTTCCTTTAAAGGGTGAACAGAGAGATGTCTTTAAACCTGGATCTGAGCCTCCAAAAGCCTAAAACATTGCTGCTATTTTCCACAGTTTCCCCTGAGTCTGTTCCAGATTTAACAGCTGAAGTTTTTCTTGGTACTTGGCCCCTGACAGACATTAAGTTTCTGATCCAGAGTTGGTTAATTCGAGACTTACACTGTTTTGTTATCAAGGGACAAGTGGCCATTATTAGCGTCTCTGCTACAAAAGCTGAGAGATACAAACTGTCTACTAAGTTGCACTGTGCTATCAGCACCGAGCCTACATGGCACAGTGCAGAGCTACGGGAGTTTCCCGAGCAAAAAAAGCAATGCAAAAGAAGGCAAAAGGAACTCAAAGACTTTCCCACCATGCTGTCCTGCAGCAACTTCCTACCAGCTGAGGAGGGCGACGTGAGAGGAGAGGTCAGGACACAGAACAAGACTGCACTGTGGAATTTGTGCTCCACTTAAGCAGTTGAGCCACGAATTCTTCACATACATACGAATACGAATTCTTCAAATACATACGCGTATAACAACGCATACAGCGATACCAGAAGATAAACACGCTTATTTTCGTGCTATTATACAAACCTACGGTGGTGTGAGGGATAACTCGTGCCCAGTTGACAGGCCAGCAGCGCTCACACCTCCTTTGGAGGCCTGACCTCCAGCCACGTTCCCTGCAGCAGCACGGCTCGTGCCCGGCTGGGACGCCTTCGCACGAAGCACCGAGCACACGCTTTTGAAGGCACGGTAGACTCGCGGAGCTCTCCCACGGCACTTCTGGGAGCTGGGACCCTACAGCAGCCGTCCCACGCGCCACCATAGCGCAGCCCCAAGGCGCACGCGCAACCTGAGCCCCACCCACCCCGCTGCGTGGCCTCAGCCGTTCCCGGCGCGCCCCGCCCTCGCCTCCTCGACCAATCAGTAGCCGCGCCACCACCTCCCCGCACGCCACGCATTCTTACGTCGCGACGTCAGCGGCTCGCCCCGGACGCTTCCGATTGGCCGGCGGACGCTTCCTCCTCGGCCGTTCATTGGCTGAGAGACTTCCAGGCGGAAGGCTCCTCCCCTCAGCTCTAGCCCCGCCCCCTCCGCTTCGTGCCGTGTCAAGCGGCGGCCACCAGCGTGGAACGCGGCCGCCTTCCGCCGCCACTCGTCGGGCGGGCCCGGCCGGCGGCAGCCGCCCCGGGACTCAGCTGCTGTCCCGGCCGCTTCCCGCCTCCTTCCATCCCCCGTTAGGAGCGACGCCCGGCCCCGCCGCCGCCATGGCGGAGACCGAGGAGCGAAGCCTCGACGACTTCTTCGCCAAGCGGGACAAGAAGAAACGGAAGGAGAAGAGCGGCCGCAGCGCCGCCGCGGCTTCCGCCGCCTCCACGGCCTCCAGCGCTTCCAGCGCCGCCCCCAACGCCGCCGGAGCGGCCGCTGCGGCCGGAGGACCCCGCCCCACCGACGGCGGCGGCGGCGGCTCGGGGGCGGCTGCGTCTAACAGCGGCTCCGCCAGGAGCAAGGTGCGGCGCTGGGGGAAGGGGCACGGCCGCCTCCGGGCGCGGGGCTGCGGCGCCTTCCTGCCGCCAGGGGGAGCCCCGGGGCGGCGCCGTCACGGCCATGCGGGGTACGGCTCTGCCATGCGGGAGGGCCGCGGCTCGGAGAGCGGATCCGGGGGGACCGCTGCCGGGGGTACTTAATGTGCGCGGTGCCGAGAGGTGAGCGCTGGTGATGCTGAGGTGCTCGCAGCTGCGGGGGCTAAAGCAGGGTCAGTGGAACCCTCGCTGCTTTACTTCTACCCGGTGAACGCGGGTCTGGTGGCTTGGCTTGGAAATCGAGGCTATTAGGTGTGGAAGATGCGTTAATTTGGGAGCTGTGCTGTTTCCATGGAGATGGCGGTGTGAGGAGTGTCGGAGCTGTGAAGTCTCACACGTGTACAGAAACCTGAGTCCTTCACGGGGCCGCGAGGTGACGCGGGGCCGCTTCCCCTGTCACCTCGGAGCGGGTCACAGCCTGTGCCGCGGGTTGGTGCTGCTCAGGGCCTTGGGACAGCGCTTGTCCAGGGAGCTGAGCCCTCTGCTGCCTTGCTGCAAGGAGGCAGAGCCGTCGGCATTCGTATTTCAAGCAATAAAACATAGGAAGCCTGTAACCGCTAATTAGGCAGCGTGCTTCTCAAACCTGTGACTAGGGAGGACTGCTCAGCTGTTCCGGTCTCCTTCAGCCCTACCTTAATAACACCAGGACCTGCTGAAGGACAAAACTGGCTGTGCTCTGATGGATTCCTGCTTCCCCAGATACATAATCCATCTGTTGTCTTGAAACCTTGGACGTGTTCTTTCCAGACTAGAAGCTATTCAAAGTATTGCTTGCTGTTTGGCACAAGTTATGTGATGAAAAAGTAAATTGAAAGCTTCACGTGCATTCAAGCTGTCATAAAAGCTCAGTAGAAGGGAGAGGTCTTGCCTTGCTGACGATCATGTGGTCCTGTTCCTACTTGGTGTTGTTTCTTGCCTTTCCTCTGGCTTCTCACTGAGCTGATATGGTTTTCTTTCACTTGAATGCCTTTTTTTTTTGCTGGGGCATTTTGTGGCTGTTGTTGTGAGTTAAAATCAGTTAAAATTAGCTCACAGGCACATTATAGGAGCATGCAGTAAGTTAAGGGAGGAAGGAGTGGGACCTTTTTCCCTGTTGGTAGTGGCACACACAGATTGGTTTACCACAGAGCTGCACATTCACCATTAGTTTTCTTTATCTTAGCCATCATCTTTTAATTGTTTGGTAGAAAGATGGTAACAACTTCTTTCCCTTTTACAGGAAGAGGATGACTGGAAGGAGTTTGAACAAAAAGAAGAAATTGATTATAGTGGTCTTAGAGTTCAGTCCATGCAAATAAGGTACCTTTTTTTCCTATCAATTGTAGCATTGCATGTTCCAAGCAACCTGTTTTTCTCCACAGAGTGGTTAAAGAGAGCTCTGATGTGTTTTCACTAGCGTAGATCTGATTGCTGTGGGGTTAACTTAGGCTTTCTGTCATTTTGATGTTTTGAGCCCCTGTTTTGTTTGACACATAAAGTTTTCTCCAAATACTTAAAATTTCCCTTATGTAAAGATGAGCAGAACAGGTATTTCTCTGAGAGTAATGCCGGGTAGTAATTCCCCCTGAATCACTTGAATGATGTAAGGATATCTGACTCAGTCTGGAGTGAATTCCTGAATGCTTGCGTTTTTGTTTTGAGAGGACAAAAATATAGTTGATAGAACCACTGTTTTGTGATGAGACCCCGCAGGGCTGCGTTTGTGAGCCTCATCCATGATGCTTTATCTGCTTTATCAGTAGTTTGTTCCTTTAAGTCCAAGGTAAGTCTACTTCAGTCCGTTTTGGTTAAGAAAAAGGTTCCGTCAAGTTGGAGAAAGCCTAAAACTGTGGTCATTAGGATCCTGAAAATATCATGTGATCTTCCATGTACTTAAGGAACTCAGAGTAATGCCACCTTAAAATCATTTACCCGCAAACAGCTCAGCAAATGTTATCTTTGGTATCTGAGCAGGTTTCAGGTGTTTTTTGTCTTTGAAGGCAGCTGGTCCTAGGCTGTTCATAGTTTCTGGTCCATAAGCTCCCTCATCAGAGTGGCACAGCAGATAAACAACATGTCAGAATGGACAAGTAACAAGTGGGCTGCTTCACTGCCTGGTTGAAAAGCGGGTGCTGTGCTTTTCCAGACAAAGGCCTGCATTCTGAATGCTTTTGACACTGTGGTGTGTTTTCAGGCATGTGTAACTCTCTGTCATAGGAAACAAATGACTTAGTTTCTGGATTCAAGAGTAGACTGGACAAGCAGATGGAGGAACAACCCACTGGAGGTTTGGTTATCTATCTCAGAAGATCTTTTAGCTGAAAACAAGACACAAAGCCCTCAGAGTGGGAGGGAGGATGCAATGACTTCTTCATTAGTAGGATTTGGTCTGTAATAAATTTCTTTTCTATAGTGAAAAAGAAGATGATGAAAGTGAAAAAAGAGAAGAACCTAGTGACAACTGGGAGGAAACGAGTGGTGCTGTAGACAGATCATCTGGTCCTTGGAACAAGTCAGCTCCTGCACCAGCACCTGTTGTTGAAACAATTGGTAAATGTAACTCAGTTGTTGATTGTACCAGTCAGAATTCAGCTTCTCAGAAGGCAAGAGTGCAAGGAGCAGTTACTATTCCTGTGAGGACTTCTGAGAAACTGAGTTGAGAAAGCTGTCAGATAATCACAGTAAACGTGGCAGCTGTCTTTTTATTTCAGGCTTCAAAGTAGGGAGGATGGAAGGCATCTCATTTCTAATTCTTTTTAAATTAATTCCCTCTACTTCATAATTTGCAGAAAATCAGTTGGAAGCATTTCTGTGGGTCGAAAAACATTGCTTTGACATTAAGTAGGTGTTCAGCCAATGTCTGATTTTGTTATGTCACTTCCTGAGTAGGGCTCAGTGATTAGCAGCACGTTGGGGTTTTTTCTTTTCAAATCAGGGTACACAGAATACGACATTGCAAAATGAATTACTTACTGGGAGGGAACTTCTGTTTGAGTTCAGTTCTTAGTATCAGTGGATGTTTGTTTTCGTGCCTGTATAAGGGGTTAAAAAAAAAGTGTAATTTCATTGTGGATTGTTACCTTAAATGTAGACGATTTGAGGATTCCCATCAGTATAAGGAGAGGTGCTATAAATGAGATTTGTCAGATATGTAATAACATGTTTAGATCTCAAGTTTTAAATACAAGCTGCTACTAAATTTGAAAAAAAAAATCCCAGGGGTTTGAGGTTTTGGATGTTTTTTGTTGTTGTGGTGGTGGGTTTTTTTTAACAGTGAATCCAAACTTACTCTGTTGTGTCAATCTAGTTACAGAACCCTCAGAACCAGTTCAAACTGGTGGTGTATACAGGCCGCCTGGTGCCAGGGAGGGCGGCAGGCCAAGGAGAGCACAGCAAGGACCACCTGAAATCTATAGTGATACACAGTTTCCATCACTGCAGTCCACTGCCAAGCTTGTAGACAGTCGAAAGTAAGTACATTCCAGTAATTCCCCAAGAGATGTATTTTTTACCACTCTTGAATGTTGTTACAAAGATTAAGCCCAAATCTTTCCATAGAGGAAAGAAAGAACCAAGAAAATCAGTCTCTTTGGCAAAGAGATGGGAAAGGTCTTAACTGTATTTTCCAACGATAGGAAGGGCTTCCTATGAAATAACTGGTAGAGGGTGTAGCCCAGTAAGAGAGCCTAACAAGATTCCTAATTGACTTGCTGGGGGATTTTTCCAAGTAGAATATTTTTGCTCTTGGCAGTATCTGGTTTCATTAGATACTAGCTGCGATGAGCATCTTTGTTACCACCTGCCTGTAAAAAATGAGTAGGATGTCCAGAGCATGCTTCCTTTAACTTGCAAAATGGAAGATAAGCAGCCTGATATTAATTTCACTTGCTTGGTGTTTTGACTTCTCGATGTGGTATTGATCAGCACAGCCTAGCTGGAGCTGTTTCTGGTTTTGGTGTGGCTTTGTCTACTTGGCAAATGAGACGTGCTGTCGTAGCACATAGCACTGGGGCTTGCATGATCCAAACTGGGCAAAGGTGGAACTCTGACTGTTCCAGAATGTGAATGGACTTCGGTGTTCAAAATGTTATCTTTCATAAATGAACTTGACTTTATTTTAAAGAACATTAATATTGAAATGTGTAACGTAATCTGAGTTGTACTTGAAGATAAGCTTGATTGTAGCAAACAGGTTTTACAAGATTTGCTTGGGAATGTTTGGCTGTTCTATTAAAACTCTAGACCGTAGTGTTTTCTGTTCATAATAGAATGTTTTGGTTGGAATGGGGTGGAAATCAACTAGAAATTCACAAGTTAGTGATATTTACTGATTACATTTATTTTCCCATAGGGATAAAAAAATGGAGAAGAACTTTGAAGTAGTAAAACACAAAACTAGAGGTAGGGATGAGACCTCAAAAAACCAGGCACTTAAACTTCAGCTAGACAACCAGTATGCTGTGCTTGGGGATCAGTAGAGCTGCACACACATTGCAATTAAGGAATGCTTTTTTGGTAACCCTTCTACTAAGGTAACTAAACTACAGCTAACGGCTATGACCAACGTGCCACCTTATTTCTGCTGCATCTACTGCAGCAAGTGCAGAATACTTTGACGTAAGTGATCGGTTCTCCTGTGCTATGGAAGCATATGTTACAACTCCTCCATTGGATATGGAGCAAATTAATGTAACTGACTGAACGAGAGACATCGGTGTTCTTTAATTGCTCAGAAAGATACCTACAGCCAGTGGTCATTTCAAAATCTTTTTATGTTCAGATACTGAGCCTTCGTAAAGGTTGACTACCTCAGACTTGCTGCACTCATAGTGGACACCATGTGGATCACAACTTCTGGAAGAGAAGGTTACAGCTGTTTTAGTGACCATCTGAAACTTGAAACCAGCTCTACTGGATTCCTGTCAGAAATCCTGCAGAAGTCAGCCATTTGGTTCCAATTTGCTATAACAAAGATTTAAGTGACCTTAACGAAAATCCTGTCCTGTTCCCCTTCCGAGGAATCCCGTCACGTGTAGCCATAGCCTACCAGGGACTTCTGGAGCATACCATACCACCCATGCTACCCAGCTGTAACACAGAGCTGTAGTTTGTTTACCTTTTTAGATAGCTGTACTGGAGCAACGGCGAAACAAAACTCATTCAGTATCACATTGGAGGATTGATGGGTTTGAATGGTCTGTTTGTATTAGCCACTTTCACAGTTGTCTCTTGAAGCATTTTTTGTTCTATTTTCCACCAAAAAAAGCCTTCCTTGTTTCTGTTATCAAATTGCAGTATATTTAAATTACAGTGAAATACTATAGAGAAATAGGGTTTATTTTGTTTTGTCTTTTTAACATGAAGTTTGTCTTTGGCACCCTAAAGGCACTAAGAGTTTTGATTTGACACAGAGGTATCCAGACTCCAACTTGTCATCTTAAAAAATGTAAGATACATGGCAATAGTAATACCAGATGAAAAAGAAATAAATTATCCTTTGTTAAGAATGGCTATTTGTCTGTTAAAGGGCAGTGGTTACTTAATAACCAAAATAACTTGTTATATGGAGGGATAACTTAGGCTTGATAAGCCTTATTTGCTTGACTGCTTTGTTGAAGCCTGCAGGCTTTTTGAGGCAGAAATCCTCAAAGTAAAACTCCTAAATGGTATTTAATAAAGTTAGAGTGTTGGGTAATAACAGAAGGCAGTGACTTCTTTGTGTCGTTGTCACTTCTGAGTTAATCTAGTGAAGGCAGAAAAAATGGCACTGGTACAATGAGTACAGGACGTTGCCCGTAACTGATTCAGAGAGCAAAACCTGACGTGTACCAAAAGTGTTCTGCTGTAACTTTTTCTCTTCTTATGCCAGAAGGAAAATGAAGTACAATAGTGGCATGCTCCAGTGTTGATGTTTCTCAGAGTAAATGCCAAAAAAATAACAAACAAAAAAACACAGAAAAAGACCCAACATCTCTAAGTGTTGCCAATGGCAAGAGAAACTAGGGAACAAACCAAAACTTGCTTGCCTGTGTGGGAGTACTGTGCATTTGCAGAGGATGAGGATAGTGTGGGAATTGCATAGTTGGGTTCCTTTTGACTAACTGCTGACTTGCTTTAAATCTTCTTCTCTGAGGCCAATGGGAATTTTGCTGTTGACTTTGGTGGGGCAGGGTTTCACCTGGTTCTTCTGCGCACAGACTAAAACTGGCTTTGCTCTTGCAAAGTTAAGTCTTTAAAACTTCTGCTAGAAGCTGCTATCGAAGAGAGGGCTTGAGAGACTCTTTTTTTCAGTCGGAGACTTTGGAAACAACCCTGCTTAAAGACTGGTACCAATACCTTGAGCTCTTAGCCATGTATCTTCCTTGAAAATACCTTGTTGCCAGCAAAACTGTTGATGTGTCACTCGAGGTTTCTGTGGAATTCATGGTAAATGGACATGTCACTTGATGTGGTAGAAATGTGAAATCTTAAAACGTTTTTTCCTGATTCTCTAAAGCGATTGAAGTCGCCAATGCACATGAATCAAGTTCTAATCTACTGTATGAAGGGTAGATGAGACTGTCCATTGTACCGTCTTTGAGTTTTTGGGCATGACTTCTGGCAGTTTAAGAAAACCCTGTAACAGCTTAAAATGAAATAAAATGGAAATATACATGGATTCTGGAGTGTAATGAATCTTTACCTTCAGTTCTAGCTTATGACCCCGCGACAGCTGAGCAGGCACGTTGCATTTGGGTCTTGTGAGGCAAGCCATGGAGCAGGTAGTCAGCACTCCTCTCAGGTGGGCCGTGGCCAGCAGCTTACAGCAGTGCACGCTCAGGTGACCTCTATAGTTGGCCACCTGTCAGTGTGTCTTCTGACTGCCACTGTGCAGTGCTGGTCTGGAACGTAATCAAAGGTAAACGATGCGTTGTGCTTTTTACTTAAGCTAGCTTTGCTGAACCAAGGAATGAAAACCCTCGTTTTGCTGCTGTTCAGCAGACTCGCGGGAGTCCATCTGCCACCAAAGAGCTATTTTGGGTTTTTTTCTGAAGCATATCATTCCAGATTCTTTCTCGAGGCGTAACGGGGGGGAAACGCGCAGCAGATCTGTGCAGTACAGAACGTTAGGCTCCTTTAGCATTTCTTATGTTAAATACCATTGCTAGCAACTCTCAAAATGCCAGTTGTCAGTATTTTCCTTGTAACAATTAACTCCTCTGCATTCCTGAAGCTTTGGAAGTCAGTACTCCGCAGAAGTACAGTATGCTTTTGAGACTGAGAAGCCCCAACTTTCTGCTTTGTTGATGCATTCATTGGAGGCATGCAAAAAATGCCAGTTCCATTCCTTCAGAGCGCTTCTGGAAGGCTTCTGCTCTAAGTGAAGGGCTGTCGGTTGTAGATGGGAGCTGCTTAATACCAGTCAGTAAGATGTAGCTGTGTAGTGCTTCAGGAAATTCACAGCTCGTAATATGCTTTAGTAGTGGATTATTTCTGTCCCGTTTTGAATGTTTTTTTGTTTTAAACCACAGGCTTTGTAACTTAAGGCATAAAATCTGCAGTTTGCCAGGAGAACGCATCTACGTCTGTTACCTAGCGGGAAAGGAGCAGTTCAGATCTGTGGTTCTTGTTGGTGCAATATAATTGCCTAGCTTTTGCCACTCAAAAAAAAACAAACACAAAAAATTGGACTTTCCAAGTGCCTGTTGTAGGAATCTGGCAATATGTATGTGCTCGAGCTAAGGAGAAATGTAGGAGAGGATCAGCTTTGTTGCTGCCGCTACCTTGCCCCTTGCTGGTTCATTTGTGCTTAAAATTATCAACAGGTGAAGGGCACTGATGAGAAGTGACCCCTCCTGCTGCCTCAGCTTTGTCTTTGCAGTTAGCTGTAGCAGTCATGTCCAGGGTAGCTCTTAATCTTAGGAATAGCTGAGTTATTAAAAGCACAAATTGTGTTAGAAATACGATGTTACAGGGGCTGGGGTTTTTTTGGTGTTTGACTGCATCCGTTGACTTTCAGCACAACAAGGCAGAGGTTTGTATGCTGTTCAGGTCAGGGAGACATGCAAAATTGAGAAGACTTCACATGATGGAGTTTGGTTTTCCGGGCTTTTGCAATAATTACATTTCACTCTGCTCAAGCAGTGTTAAACTTGCACATGGCTTTTGGATTCAGAAAGCGAGTGTGTAAAAGGGAGCAGAAAATCCAACATGTTTGCCAGAGAATTATTCAGGAAAAACCAAAAAGTCGTTTTAATCTGGTTATAGCGTGAGAAGCTGCAGCAGATGGGAAAAGAAAAGACAGCAGAAGACAGAACTGGTTTGGGGTAAGGTGTAATTTTTGTGTGTTATAGCTTGGCTTCTAAAGCACAGATGTAGCTTTACCACATTCTGTGGGAAGCAGAACAGAAAATAATCTTATTAATAAGAAGAGAAGATGGAAATTAAGTGAAACACAGGGAGGGAAATGAGAAGGAATAGGAAGGCGTTATGTTAAGTGGTAGTATTGAATGCACAGTGGGAGGCAGGGAGTGGAGCGTGAGCACTTGGGTAGGAGGGACAGAGCTGCAGAGGTCAGCGCTGCTTTCAGAAGTGACAGATCCCTGTAACTCAGCAGTCTTACTAGGAAGCAAGCTTTCATATCTGAGAAAACCCTTCTCCACTTGAGCACAGTAAAAAGCTGAGATGCTGATTTAAATGGCTGAGGAGACTTCTTTTTGTGAAGCGTCTTCTATAGGTACATGCATCACACTTTTGTGTATGGTGTCTGGGAACACATTTATATAGCAAGGTTAAGGAAGTTTTAATGTATTAAAAATGCACCACACTATTGATGAATCATCAGAAAAACAGGAATGGAAATGTATCATCACTGTACAACTGTACACAGTGAAAAGAGGCAGCCAGAGCACTGGGCCAAGAGAGTGAGGTTTGGCCTTGGTTTCCCTCCGAGCTGCTGTGTTAACTTGGAATAACTTAGTTTCACTTCGCCTCAGCTTCCCCAGCTGTACAAAAAATACCTCACGAGGGTGCTGTGAGGCCAGAGGTGTTCTTAGAGCAAGTCCTGGTGCTACAGAAGGACTGAAAATCTTTATTAAAACATCATTATGATAGCTTTTGTTATGGTATTTCATGCTACTTCGGGGAGACCTTATTTTTACAGAACGTAATCTATGCTCTAGTCGGGTGTTACGTAACTAGATGGTTATTTCCATGTGTATGGTCATAGTGCTCAGCCTGAACCTTGCCCTGACGAGCATTTCCTCTCTGGTTAACTGTGCAACCCAAATGGTGTCTTATAATATAAGGTTTTCTGTTTGTACATGGAATACATCAAAATCAGTATTGCTGTATTTTGTAAACCCTGAGGCTGAAATAAAGTTCTGCTCGCAGCCGTCTCTTGTCATGTGGCTGTTGTAAGGCTTGTTCACGTTGCTAGCAACTAGAGCTGTTCTCTCGTGAAAGTATGTGGTTGTGTTGGGATGCAGGGTGACGTGGAAGCGTGGTTTTCTGTCCCTGTCTGCATACACATCTTTGTTCTACTGTTACCTTCTGGTGTACTTAAGTTGAAGTAGCACGCGAGCACAAAGGAAATGGGGGAGGAGGAATAAAGGAAGTTACCTTTGGAACTTGTGAAGTCTGACAGTAAGGCAAAGCGTGAGGGAAGAAAAGCACAGAAAACGAGGCAAAATGAGCTCGTTACCCTTGAAAACGTTTCCTGTGGAACAGTTGAAGGAAATAAATGTTCAGAGTTGGGAGAGGAGGAGTACAAATGCAAAAGTGACGTTTGCTCTATTTACTATTATCTGCTGTTGTAGCAGTTAACTGCAGTGGGAGGAATGTGAAGGAACAGTTGCTATGAATATGCCCTTGCCTGCTGGTGCTGGTGATTTCAAGGTTCATTGCTCAGCTTTTACAGCAGGGCTCCAAATAGCAGCAGAGAACACGATGGTGGCATGCGTGCCGACACATCAGACCTCTGGTGGGACTGGGCAGAGAGAGATGAGGCCCAGCAGCTATTTCTCTTCCTGATATTTTTATCATTGTGGCACCTCTAAGACAGTTGTTAATGCGTATCAGCCATGACTGTTCTCTGTCAGGAGCGATTACTGTTGGAGTTCAGCAGAATGCTGCAGTTCCTTCAGAGGTGACGCTCAACTAGCTGAGTGATGAACAGTACAGCAAAACGGGGATTTTTGAAGCAC
Source organism: Cyrtonyx montezumae (assembly GCF_038088225.1). Classification (NCBI taxonomy): domain Eukaryota; kingdom Metazoa; phylum Chordata; class Aves; order Galliformes; family Odontophoridae; genus Cyrtonyx; species Cyrtonyx montezumae. Next base: position 101,900,492 of record NW_027072089.1, on the reverse strand, counting down.
TTGTGATGATGAGTGGTACTTTTTACGCAGCAGTGAGGTCAGCAGACTGGTAGCGGGCTTAAAATGGCCTTGAGGAATGTCCTGCTAGATGGTAGGCAGGAGAACTCAGATGTTTGTCATCTAGCCTTCCCCTGTTACAAATAAGCTGCCTTGTTCTTACTGCCTCCCCCAGCTGGAATTTATGCTGTAATATTTTTCCATACTGTTCTGCCTCTGCCTTTAACACAGCCTAACATCTTGTTTGCTTCCTTGACTGCACACTGAGCAGATGTCTCCATCGAGCTGTCTGAGGTGATGCCTAGGTCGTCCCCTTGAAAGATCACAACTAACTCAGAACCCACCAGAGCACGTATGAGTGGTTTAAAGCCTTTCCAGTACTCGATGCCTTTCATTTTTCCCGTTGAAATTTACTTGCTGCTGTTTGCCAGGTTTACAAGATAGCTTACCCTGGCAATCGCCTCTTTCTGTAGTGCTGAAAAACCTACTGATTTTCTGTGGGCATTGGATTTTCCCATCATATATACTGAAGTCTTCAGTTTAGTGCACATAACCCACTCTTCTTATCAGTGACCAGCATGGTCTTTTACTCCATCTGACCTTTTCTGTTTTGTTTCTTGTCTATCTTCTATACAGAGTTGTCCTTTCTACCTCAGTTGTTACAGTACCAAAATCTTCAAGCTGTAGCTGCTTGATTTCCAATACTGTGCCCACACAGGAGCATCACTTACTTAAAACGTTGTATTTTCGTTTTACTCAAACACATCATTTATTCTGTCCCTCTTTTAGAATACGTACAATAACAAAATGATTCAAACCATAAACACAGACAATAAGTGAGAAGAAAGGCATGGCCAAGCAGGTAAAATCTACATTAATCTGATCTCCAGGAGCTGAACTTTGTTGGTTTCAGTGGAGTTACTCTGTATTCCCATTGCTTGGGATCAGGTCTAATAAAACTTGGTTTGAGATCTCAAAGTGTAGGTACAGCAGCCAGCATCAAGCACGAGAACATGGCCCACGGCAAACTTAAAGCAAGTTCCCTTTGTCCATGGCAGAGATGAAGCAAGTGTAGTAATTCCTTTCTCTGATCAGCACGGGCTCGGGCATGCCTGCTCTAACCCAACCTGGTGCAGTATTTAACTGGACACTGGAATTAGGTTATATCTGAGATGAAGGTAGTGGGGCAGCACAGGGGCAGGCTCAGTCATTGAGGGCTTGGAATACTGTGTCATACAAAACAGCCGCTTTCTGCAATTAGCAGTGATGATGCCTTATGTTAGGGGTTCTACCTCTAGCACTTACACTAGTGGCTGCTGGGGACTGCATGAAGGTTGTAGATTGGAGGTGAGGTTTTTTTCTCCCAGCCCACCACCAATTCTGTTTTGAAAGCAGAGGTAGAGCAGAGCACATTTCTTGATGCTACACCTCCTAAAAGATGTAGCTGTGCTGCTGCTATTGAGTAGAGCCCTGTCTTGGCCCAAGGCCACTTGTGTTACTCAACCACTCGGTCCATGCTCCTCAGGGCTGCCAAGCTCTTTCTGGCTGCACTGCATCTTTAGTCTGAGATTTAGGCAGAAGGCAAACTGGCTTTGTAAGCTGGCATGGCTGCTTTTGAGACTCAACTCTGCTACGCTTTCCTGCAGCTCAAACCACAGCACCGCTCACTTATGTATCTGACCTTTCTTCACTGTGATATTCCCTTCTTTTGTTCAGCTGTATTATTACTGTGCCAAGCACCTCTAGTCAGGTACCCCTCTGACCATTTATTGCTCTGTAAGCAAGAGCACATGAGTCAGGATCATGCTGTCTGTCTCCAGTCCAGGTTCCAGCTCTACTTCTGCTGCAAAAGATTCAGCAAGTAAGTATGGTATCTTCGAGTCCTGAAGAATTAAAGCCTAGATCCTCAAAGGCTCCATGACAGCTAATTCCAACATCATGGAGCAAAACGAAAGGAGTAGCGCTGATGGCAGCAGAACAGTTGAGCTGTGAGAAGAAATGGAGTTGCATGACTGGCAACGTGTTAGTTCAAGCACAACTGCCTGATCTGGGCAGTGTCAGCACTGTCCAGCCCATAGGGTATGTTCGGTTTGTTTCAATAACAACATGACACAGTGAAGGACAGCAAAGAGGGTGTCTCTACAGGTGAAACTAAATTCACTGTCACAATGCCTCAGCACCACAGCTGACCTGCAGTAACCAAGATGAAGCCCTCTGAGTTCATCCAGCACTACAGAAGAAAGGATACTGTCCAGCTGGGAAAAGGCTTGGCCAGGAGCCCATCCAGCACAGAGGAGTACAAGATGATCACTGTGCAGCACCTCAGTTAACACAGGAACCTACTAGTACCTGTATATTTATATAACTTTATAATCATAATTTAAGTTCAAAACCTAAGCTATGTATATATAAATATATGTATATATTTATATTTTTGTCAGAAGCTTTTTTTACCCTGGTTTCCCTCTCATGGTTTCTGCATACAACTTCTAACTGTGCAGTGCACACCTCTGCTGTTCTACTTTTGTCCCATGTTAGAGTAATGGTATTAAACTCTGTAAAGCACTTTTGTGATGTTTCCTGTAAAGAAAGGCGAAGAAAATAAATTTATCTTAACGGTGGCAACTGAAATTAAACCTCCAGGTTTGTCTGTGTTCACTCACCTGCTCGGTGACTGAGCAATGACAGCAGTCACCTGATTTTAGATTATTCCATAAAATATATATTATACACCCACTGTTGCTACTAAAATTTATAAGCCTTTTTTGTTTGTTTTCTTTTAAATCTAATTTCTCTTTTGGTATTTTCTCCTGGGGTAAAACCAAGAGGAAATTCACAAAATAAGTCCATTATTGTGTGGCAAATGGCAACAGCATTCTTACCAAGTGGTATTTTCCCTACAACACTCAGACAAAAAGTTTGCTAAGCATCTCAAGGTATTTATTATACAATGCTGTCCCCAAACCAAATCATTAACGGCACTGGTAACCATAGAGATCTTTCCTATGAATACTACTGGAAGTGAGATTGGAAGCTTTTAATTTTTGTGGCGAGGATGAAAAAATATAAATATGAATATATAAAATGTACAAGTTAAAAGCACAGAATTTTCTCAGTGCATTCTGGATCGCTTGACTCTGTTCATTTCTCCCGGTGCTTTTCTTTTCTGGGATAATCCAGTCCCAAGTTCCCTGCTGTTCTGGAAGCAAGGCTCAGCTTCTGGCAGGCAGTAAGACTCCATTGGGGGAGGTGGATCCTTCAATAGAGGAAGGGGGAAAAAAAAAGTCACTTAGCTCAGCTCAAGGAGGAGCTTTGGAAAGTAAAGAAACTGCTCAGTTGTTTTCTAAGATGTAAATTAATAAAAGGAACGTTGCACATCCACACTTGGAATATTTTGAAGGCTCCCTACTCTGGCAGAGGCTCCTAGTGCCCTGCTGGGGGCCTGCCCTGTCCTGCCTGCACAGCACCCACCTGGATGAGGAAGTCTGCGATGTACTCTGGCTTTAAGCAGTTCACTCCCTGTGCTGCTGCCTCTGCTACGTTCACCCTGGTGTCACCTGGCTTCAGCTTACTGAAGTCAGCAAAGAGATGAGTCGCTTCTTTGAAGAAAGACACAGAATGATCTGAAAACACCTACAGATTAAAACACGAGAGATTAAAGCTATTAATTTTTGTGTTTCTTCCCTATGGAAGACAAAAGCAGCTCGTGACCTATAAACTCACAACTCAGCCATGAAACCAACACAAAACCAAATGCTGTTCACTGTGCATTCTGTACCATCTTTACTTTTCAAGAAGGCCGATCCTCTCGACAGAACAGGGCACACAAACTCTGTACTCAATGCTCTGAGCAATTCTGGCTAAGACCTACTACTAGTATGGACAACACCCAGCACGAAGTTTAAGAAATTCTACCAATACCTCAAAAATTAACGACAAACCCTCTACAAAACAACAAGATTAAAGAAGAGTAATGTATAAAGCTACATACTTTTGCTCCTCCTGACTGAAGAAGGCGTCGGAATCCTGCCTCCTTGGCGTGATCAACATTCAGGATCACTTTCCAGCCACTGAAGGCTCCCTAGACAAAAGACTCCATTTAGCCATAATGATGTCGATGCTATAGAAGTACAGACTTCACAGATCACTCATTTGCCTCTTTCAGGAGTACCCATCAGAAAAACATTTGCTGTCACTTGGTTCTGTCATAGTAAACTGTAAGAGGCTGAAAAAATGCACAATATGCAACTATCTGGCCAACACACTCACTCCAGCAGCTTGCCACCATGCCCTTCCACCTGCATGGAAAGTCAGCAAACCACGCTATTCAAAACATTTGCAACACCACTGTATTACGTACTCAGCAAAGCTGAGTAACAGCATCTAGGGCCAATGTATTTCCAAACAGGTAAGGGGCATAATTTTTCTTACAAATGGTCATTTAAAAGAGGTTATACGCGTGAGTCATGTGTTACACTGATGCAGTTGAGACACAGGCAGTCTAGTTGGAGAGGGCAGTTAAAAGGACTTGGTGAACTCCAGTTCCACCTCCAAAAATGTCACTGAAACACTGTGGAACTTGCACTGTGTGAGAGCAGAGAAGGTGCTTTGGGAAAGATGTCAACTGGTGTCTTGTCTGAAGTACAGTATCGTGCCCATTGCTAGAAAATGCTGTCCATTGAGCTATATTCACCTGTATGGCACAACAGGGGATTTCTAACAGTTACTGCCAGCACTAGTCATAGTTTTCTGGTAAAACCAAGCTCCCCAGCTACAGCTCAGAAGCACAAACAATGGCACCTTAGTGGCTGAATGATGCTTACATACTTCAAGAGCCACGTGTCCAGCTCTGCAAAAAGCTGGAAGAGTGGTTCAAGCATACATTAGGACTTAATATACCAGCACCAAGAGCTTTTTTAAAGACAAAGTTGCTCAACTAACTATGAGATATTCAGCTAAGCCATTTTGTTCTTATTAAGAAGACAGATTCACAGATATTTTCTGGGTTTCATGGTGACAAACCCTGTCTTGGCCATCCACACTGTACATCTTGCATCCACCTCACATCTCAATACCTCGGTAATTCCAGTTTCTTGCCTTCCTTTATTAATTTTTTTCCTCCACCTCATGGCTGCGAGTGCTAGCTTCTTCTGGTTTACATTGATTCCAGTCAAAACATTAAGTATGGAATCACTTCCCCACTCATAATCTTCTTCCTAGAGTAATCATAGGCATGAATTATAAAGAAGTCTTATCAAATAAAAAACCACCCAGAACAATTCACAACTCAGTCTAGCTCTGTACATCAGTTTTATCTGAGCAAAGCAGGTCTACATAAAATTAAGAGATATGTCTTTTAAATGCATGTAATTATTTTCTCCATACATAAAAGCTCCCCCCAGTTTTAAATCAAACTCCCATTTCCTACAACATTAATGCACATTATATGCAGCCACACTACTCCTGTGGATATCAGCAGTGGAATTCAACAGCAGTGCCAAACCACTCTGGACACTTTGGAAGAGGGTGCTCAAAACGCACAGGCTAATAGAGTTGGAATCTTTAAAAAACTGATGCATAGAAAAGATTAAGACTTAATTCCTAGTGCACAAGATGCGCGACTTCTAACTGATACCAGTGAGAATTTAACAAGAGGTACTCAAGCTTCAACTTCCAGAAACTCCAGAAACACCAACAAGGTATAGGTGTTTCAGTTGTCCTGTGCTAAGACAAGTTAAGTGGTCAGGAACCTGCTTTCAGAGACAAGCTTGCCAGAAGTTTCTCAGATAACGGAGCCTCTAAAAATCCCAAGGCTCAGCCACTCCTACTATCTGCTTTTGAGAAATCTTTTTCCAGTAAAAAAATAAAAAATAATAAAAAAAAGGACATTAAAAAAGTACAACATTCTAGTTTCTCAATAATAAGGTTACATGCCTCAACAAAGCAGCCAGCTCCTCTACATGCCTCCAGGTAGGAACGATGAAGCACCCACTTTCCAGCTGCCATCGAAGCCAGGAATTTCTCATTGCGAAGAGGATGTCCCACAACGATGTGCGTGCAACTCGGATCAAAGCACTGTTTCTCAAGTACTATTCCACCTTGGAATTGAGGATTGAACATGATTCAAGTTAGTTAGAGTTCAGGCTGTACCACAAAAAGACCACCCCAAGCGAGAATTACTTTTTAAATAGGAGTATCTTGAATTTACACTGAAAATATTACAACTGAAGTGATCAGGGAGAAGCTGGCAAGGAAAGAGGAGTTCTGGGAAAAGAAAAAAAAAGTGCCAGCGTAACAGAAGCAGGAATGGGAGACACCAGAAGATGACAGATCCTAGACACTCCCAACAATAATAATGGGGCTGTTGTGGAGCCAGCTAAAAGAAACTGCCAGAATACAAGACCTTTGCTGTTTTATGGCAAAGCTGATCACTCCCAAAATAATAATATATTCAAGGAATTGCCCACAAGCACAGAAAACTATACATTTGAGACCTCTGATCTGATGAGTCATTAACAGAAGCCCTTTCTTTTCCCAGAGAGCCACAGCTGACCAGCTTATAACACACTATCCCATGCATTTCACAAATAGGTGGTACCTAATTCCTCAATCAGGTGACAGTAGTCAAATCTTTCTTGAGGATTAAGAGAAGACAGCTGAAATTTACGGCATTTTTCTGGTTCTTCATCAACCTTCTCATCTCCTGTAACAGCCTGAAAATACAGCAACAGATTTCAGAAACATTACAGAACGGTAAGTTTGACAGTTGACTATTTCCCTGCAAGCAATTCTAGATTATTTTTATGTTAAGCCTTCTTTTAGCAAGGAAAAGCAGAACCAAACCTGTCAGTCACTTGACAAAAGCTGGATCTTATCAAATCAACACTAAGCTCCTGCTTAACATCCTCTTGGTTTCATCTTTTTTTAGGGCAGAACTGAACAAATCTGTCATAAAAACTAATCCATATTCACTGAATGCCATGCTGAACACATAAAGCAACCATCATCCATCTATCACACTGCCTCATCCACACAGGATTTCTTTAACTCCCAAGGCTCTCTATAAATTTCCACCACAGTTTATTCACTAACATGACACATCAGCCCTCTGAAGACACATGGCTGATGCTGGAAGTTGGAGCATCAAATGATGCACTGCAGGCAAAAGCCTAAACTAATTTTCCTAGCTGCTTTCAAGTTCACTATGCAATATTAAATTTCTAAACCAGGTTTTTGGCTAGAACAAAAATATTCAGTTGGAATTTAAGCCTGAATCCCAGATACCACCTGCAAAAAAAACAGGCCTAACTTTTTTCCATCATCCTAACATGGCTGGAGTTCCCCCTCCTACATATAAGCACCCATAAATTAGCAAAAGGCCAGTTAGGTTTCCCAGCTCCCTCAGCCTGTCTTTGTAAGAGAAGTGCTTCAGACCTCTGATCATCTTTGTAGCATCTTCTGGACCCACTCTGCCACTCTCGTGTCTTATCTGTGCAAGAGGCCCCAGGCCTGGACAAAGTACTCCAGATGGGGCTTCAGAGGGGCAGAGAGGAACAGTTACCTTCCTTGTCCTGCTGGCACTGGGATACAGATGGCCTTCCAGGTGACAAGCACTCATTACTAGCTCAAGTCCAGCTTTTTGTCCACCAGGACCCCCCAACTCCTTCTCTTATAGGGCTGCTCTCAGTGCATTTCAAGTGGATGCTGCTGCCACTACTGAAATGCACCAGCCACTACCTCACTGTGCTCACATCCTCAGTTTGATATCCATAAACATTCAGCAACCATTATCGAATGTCAATGGGTGCCATTTTTTCATGTGAAGAATTCCACACCTTTGCTTCAGATGCACTTAAACGTCAGACTGTCCCTCTGCTATCTCTCACATGGCAAGAACGTGTAAAGGAATATTGCCAGGAATATTTAACCTCCACTGCCATATCATCAACATCTACCCCTGATGTCACAGGCCACCAGAAGAACATAGGAGGCATTAATTTCAGAGCAGCCCTTAAAGTATAGCTATGCTTTTCAAGTACATACAATCACGACCATTTCTTCAAATGCCAAACCTGTTCTTTGGGCTGGGGTGCCACAGGAGGGTTAGCCAGTGGGAATGCAATGCTGGGAGCCTGTGGAGTGGGGATCAAGTGATCCTTAACAGGTGTTTCAGGATCTCTACACAGAGGCTTCTTCAGATCTTCAATTGTATCTCCATCCCCAACCTCTGGAACAACTGAGGAAAAAAAATGAATTTATTTAGCTAATTTTCTTCAACCTCCTCTAGGACAGCATTTGCTGTCAGTGAAGATTGTCACTCTAAGAAGAATCTCTACAAAGCAGATTTGCTGGGAGGGTGAGGGGAGGTGGCAATGGGAGACAAGTAAGTGATTCTGCTCTTTCTCTGAAGGTGGGAAGAAAGCAAAAATGGATGAAAAACCTGAAGTGTGTTGCTTTAGTCCTGCTTAATCCTAGCAGAAGATTGTGATGTCAAATAAATCAGTATCTTGACTAAATCCTAACCTAAGCAAATTCATAATTGGCTCTGAGATACTGTTTTTGGTGCTCACAAGCATCTTCTTCCTGTCCTCCAGTCTTCACCTACTGATTATTTCCACTAATATTAAAAATATTCTGCTAATAGCATTCCTATTTGAATTCCATTGTATCTTCCTGACTTGTTAGCTGGAAGCCAGCTTAGGATCCAAAAAAAATTGTGGAAGACATTTTCTAAAGTTGATACAAACTATTTTTAGAAAAATGCTGCCTTGGTGTTTGACCACAGATGGCAAATAGTCAGGAAAGCTCTTTTGTTTTTTAAGAAACAGCAACACATCATGGAGCACAAAGATGAAAAAAGTCTAATTCCACATTCAAGAAATGCTAACAGTGTTCACTCTCTATTTTTGAAGTAAAATTTAAGCATCATCATATTTCGAAATCTCCAAGGATCAACCTGATGCTGTAGCAAAGAAAAGTGGTATCTTATTTCTGATTTTATTTTACCTATACCAGCAATCTCTGCATCAGCTATGGATCCTTTGAAAGCAGACTCATCCATGTTCCTATTAATGTTACTCTGAGCTTGCTCGGCGTACTGGGAAGGACTGTTAGGCCACTGAAAGTTGCTGACAAGTCTTGCTCTCTCCTCCCTCGCTGTAGGATCATCCCAGATGATCTGCTCACTCTGGGATGGCTCTGTGTTGATATCTGTGACAGCTTGACGGGACTGCCTGAGGAAAAAAGCATAATTACCTTAAACATTCCTTTGTTAAAACATTATGCTCTAAAATGGTAGTCTTCTGTATAACAATCATATCAACTGTAACACCCAAGTTATATTATTAGAAGGTACGTCCAGAAAAGTAGAAACTTTCAGTATGAAAGCAATTTCAGCAATCTGTCTTTGTGCGTTTAAGTGTCAGTGTGGCTGAAAACAAAGTAGCCAAAACTTAAGTAGGAGATATTTTCACCATGTGTCGTCCTGATAAATTATTTCATAATCAGTGCAATCTACCCTTTACTGAATCTTTTAGTTTGCAAATAAACACCCAACTAAAGGAATGACTTTGCAAGATTTCAATTACATTCTTCTCACTGGAGCTCAGCTGTGATTACACAGAGAAATGAAAAGAGGATAAATATACACAGAATGCTTTACAAGAAAAACTATTTGTATGTAACCTAGGTACTGAAATACTGCAGCATTGTTTCCTTCAAAAATCTAAGAACACTAACTAATCTGAAGACAAATTAGTTGGTTAGCAAAAATCATTTAAATATTAAAAAGCAATCACTCTATGATTTTTTGAAAAGCAAATATACTCACTTATAAGTAATATTAGGACTAAGATAATACTCTGATTTTACCTAGCAGGTCTTGTTAAAGATTACGAATTGCAAGAAAATCAAATGAAGTATATTAACGCAGAAAGACAATACAACTAAAAACCCTGAAGGATCTATTCATGTTTCAGTGATTGTCTGAGTAGAGAGGCCAAAATAAGATACACTGAAATGAAAATCAATACCTTAGAGCTTCCAAGACCCTACTGCGGCCATTTCGCACAGAGCGTGTGCTATCAGGGGTGGCTGGAGAACTATCGAAACTGCTCCTTGAAAGGGAACCTCTCTGCCCTTGTGGTTTCACTATTGACGTGGCAGACATGATCTCCTGCAGCTGTTTCTGGAAGTTCTCTCTCATTTCTAGTGCCTGGGTTAAAACTTCAAGAAAATAAACAAAGCCCACAAGATCAAGATTACTATAATAAATGAAAAGTACAGACATTCAAGACAATTTCCCTCCCCCATATCGGGGAGGAAGATTATATGATCAAAGAGGGAAAAGGTATCTAAGAGAACGACGTATGACTGAAGTCACCCATTTCTAGACACGAGCAGGAATTCCCATTCAGATCACTTCTGAAATTGCTCACATCCTCTACGTTATAGTCCACAACTCTCTCATACACATTTATTTACGTAACACAGAAATGCATACAATACTGATTTTCTGTGCCAAAAAAATCAAACTTCAGCATTTTAAAAACAAAGACATAGCAACTAAGTAATTTGTAATGGGTTACTGTAACTTTATTATGAGCTAGCAAGATCTTTAACTTAGAGAGTAAAACCTCTCTACCTCAGATCGAGCAACAGTGGCTTGCTGTACATAACTGGTATATAAACATGGTAGCTAAAGCTTTCACATCTTAACATTCAGCACCTGAAACTGTCAAAGGCCTACACTAGCAGTTTGACATTATGCAACTATTCTGAGAACAGGAATGTATATTTACCTCCCTTGGATTCACTTATTCCGAAGTGCTCTTCCCCTCTGTCAACTGTTTCCTTTATTTGGTCAGTAGTTAAATCATCTTCAGCATCATCTTCATCCACTGGATGAATCTAAAGCCAACGAAGACAAGCAGAATTCTTGAACACCAGATTTTTATTTTTACCCTTGTTCAACACCTGTGAAAATTCTGCAGACAAATAATCTTGCCTTAGAATAAGCTAATCTTTCTGCCAACACGACAACAAGATGACAGAGAAAAATTGCATCAATGACAACACCTACTCTGCAGTCTACGTGTCTACAAAGTCAAGCTTAAGCCCTGGATCTCTTGTTCACTTACAAAAGAAGGCAAAGAATGGAAAGCACTTCTAATCCTGAAATGTCTGTGTTTACCTTCACTGTCCTAGAAGAGGATTACAAATGCAGGAAAAGCATGAAGGAGCATCTGCATCACTGAATAAAGATTCAACTTCCTTTAATACATTAAATGTAACAGCTATGTGGACTGAATTTCAATGATGTCATACAGCATGAATTTCTATCACACACTATACCTCATTTTCTTCTGCTGGTTTTCCAGAGGATGGAAGCTTACTGGAAGAGGAGGGCCTGAAATCTTGCACTGCACTGATGTCCAGGCTCATTTTTGGATTGTAAGTGTGAGGAAAGAGAGATTCAGGAAGCCGTTTATATTCTTGGGCACACTGTAACAATATTAGTTAATATAAAAAAGATGAAAAACTAGCTGAAAATGCAGATTCCATACTTAAGTATAGGAAAAGGATCACTGAAAGAAATAGTTTACACGGGATAAAAAAATGCAGCTCTTGCTCTGGGAAACATATAGCAGAACTGCTGAAGAGAATTTATTTTTCCCTCACAGAATATGCACACCAGTAAATGTATACTAGTAAAAACTGTTCAATTTATAAATCCAAAACAAAAATGTAAAAAAAAAATCAATTCCTATATATGTTCAATGTAAACTCCAGTGGAAAACCAACTGCCATCTAACGAGTCTTAAGGCTTCTTTTCTGTTCACTTTTAGTATGAGGGAAAAAAAAAATGCAAGCTTCATACCTCTAAAAGCCAGTGTTCCGAAACAATATGTATTCCTCGTTCTTTAACAGATCTATATTCCTTGTTGTTGTCATTTTGTCCTCCCTTGTAGATGAAGTGTGTTACTGTTTCATCAAAGCACCATCTAGAAAATAATACAAAATACAACTTGAGAATATAATTTCCTATCAAAAAGCATCAGCAGCTGATCCTAGAAACATACCTACTTTGATGAAGAAAGCAGGCTCATTATTTATTTAGCCATAACAAAAGAAAGACAACTTTCAGTCTCAGGACAGAACACCTATCTCTTCTGAAAGCATTCCTGAAGTAAACACAACTTCATCTGACAAAGGTATAAAAGAGAGTTTGGGGTTTTGATTTGTTGTTATTTTTGGTTTAAAGTAAAGGAAGTTCCACATCAGTTTCTAAAAATATGCGCGACCTAGTTTATTATGTTTTTCTTTTACTGACATATCGAGCTGCATCTGAAACACCAGTCTGTAAAGGTCAAAATAAAATGCAGAACCCTAAAACTGATAAAACTTAACATTTCTAATGGAAATAGATTTAGAACATTTAAGCCTGATATAAGGGCAACTTTCTCTTCCACAATGTGAATAAAAACACCTGAGAAATCAGTAACAAAATATATGAAGTGGGCCTTGCAGGAACAAAACAGTCAAACAAATCAGTTTGTAGTTCCCTCTCAGTAACAACCTACTCTTTATAAGCTTCTCTAAGCATTGAACTTAAGACATGTTTACAATCTGTAAAGTAATTAGCTGTGAGCCAAACAGACACACACACTTTCAGATCAGACTAAAATTGACTTTATATTACGGATTTTGAAACTACTCAAATGCTATTATTTTCAGAATCTTCTGCATAAAAAAAAAAGAATATTTTTCTGCAATACTAGTACACTGCAGGATAAAGTTTTCTCAAGACAGACTTATCAGGAACACTGAGAAAAACTGACTTAATAGCATATGGCTGTAATTTTGGACATAAATCATTTAAGATTGTGAAACCTAAAGTTTAGCTATAGAAAAAATTCTACAGATAAGGGTATTAGAATTCTAAGAGTCATATTTATTACAATTCCCACCAGCAAAGAAGCTTGGAAGTTGTTTGCTTTTATTTTTATACCTGTAGTCTGCACCAAGAGAAGTTGCTAGAGCATTCAGTTCACTCTGCTTCTTGCTAAGTTTTTTAGTAACACATATAACAACATCAGCTAGAGGTTTGGGCTCTTCTTCCTGTTTAAGTAGGGGGGGGGAAATCATGTTTAGGTTTCTGCATGAGTAACAATAATATTTAAGTACTCAGTTTAATATGTGATAATATATCCAAGAACAGGAAAAGTAAGGTAAACATTTTTTTCTGGTTTTGATACTCCCAAACTCCACATCAAAAGAGAGCAAAACCGTCCTCCCAAGCGCTAGGAATCCAAAGACAAAAGATTCACTCTTAAACAGTCTCCCTAAACCACACTGTGTGTTTTTCATCACAGACTGACCACTTCCCCTGAGCAACAAAATTAAGGAATTATCAAAGCTGATGCCACAATAATAATGCCACAAAAACATTTCACTCTAGTAAAGTGAGAGTTCAGAAACTACATAATAAGAAGTAACAACCTTCCCTTACTAAATGCCATTAGTTTCTTCCCCTCCTTTATAGTACTCTGAGCAACAACATGGGAAGCAGTACACAAACACTCTTTTCTCTTGCTTCTTTTTCTACTTTCTCTCATCAGAGTACATTAGGCTGGAACTCTAAACTTCAGTCCAACATAAAATATTTAATCCTGCTCATTGGGAGCTTAGGAGTTTCTTAATTGTGACAAAATTCTCCTATCCTAAATACTATGAAAACTGAATTGTTACAGCTTTATAAACAGTGCTGCTTAGCAACTCCTTAACATTTAGGATGGCAGTACAAACAAGAGAAAAAAGATGGTTAAAATTCTTTGCCTGCTGCCTTATCTTGCTTTATTCATTGTTAAAGGCAGATAATCATACAGATTTTTACTCAAATATATTGCAATGTACCAACTCCTGTACAGCTTAAATCACAAAATTTACAGCATTTTCTTAATTAATCTATGTTCCAAAGGCTCAAAAACAAAATTTCCTACCACTTCTGACTGTGCAGCCTTCAGCTGAGGGCTGGCAGTAAGAGCTTCTGTATTCCGAGTGCTGTTTGCCAGTGCCAATTTCAGGTTTCTGCCAATGACTTCAGACAGAGGTGTGCTCAGCTTCCTGTTCTTTTGACCAAGGCCTCCTGGAGTTTCCAAAGCTGCCAGAGCATCCTACCAAAAAACAAAGTAATTGACTGACTTGCATAAACACATTACAACCAACACTCACTCAAGAGCAAGTTTCACAGATAGAGTAGGAAGGAATCGTGAAACCAGGACTGTGTACTACAGTAGCAGCCAGCAAGTGTGAATGAAAGTGGCACTGGCACAAAAACTGAAAAAGAGAATCCTAATCCTAAAGTATAGATAAATAAAATTGGAAGAAAAGAGGTGCGACTTAAATCTTCTTTTTTCAGTGAGAACGGCCTGCAATGGAAAAAAGCCAGCAGCCAAATCCAGGTATTCCTAATCATAAGCCATTTCCAGTACATATTGTTTCATTGGAAGGGGAGAGGGAGAGGAAGAGAGAAGTGGGGAGAAAGTTTATGTACATCTTTAAACTCAATGGCTCTATCAACACAAATACTTGCAAAGAACATTACCTTTACATCAAAAGAAGGCTTGAATAATTTGTCTTTGGAAAGAAATTTTGAAGGTGTATCAAGGTGTAAAGATGGTTCTTTTTGTAGCAATCCTCCTGGAGCAGGAGGAGTTGTTGTCTTCCCAGTATGGTGAGAGAATACAGCTTGGAAAGCCTTACTCTGAAACCTGTTGATATCAAGAGGGGTGACAGCTGTTTTTTTTCCAACTTCATGGAGATAAGTAGGTCGCTCTGGAGAATCAGGAAATTTAGTAGTTGATGGTGTCTTGCTAAACTTAGTAATGGAATTCTCATCTTTAAAAGGAAACAAATAAATTATAAGTAAGCCATCTGATTTCTCTTTTAAACACAGGTATTATATATGCTTGTTTAAAAGAACTTAATTCATCTTCCTTCCCATATTCCCTAACTTGCTAGCAACCAACCTTCAGCATCTGCATTTTCGACGAAAAACTTGCTCTCATCTGCTCTCTTTCCAGTCCTTGCAGACTGCAAAAGCCAAGCTACAGTGACCGCAGGCAAATTCCACTTCTTTGCAGCCTCATACTTGGAACCATCGGGCTCTTTCACCACAAGATGGGTACTTGCAAACATTCCCTTTTTTGCATTGGCTTTTCTCACAAAGAACTCTTGGACTCTAAAATCAGATTAACAAAACATTTATTTAGTCATAAACAAGGTTAACCTACGGCGAGTTTATAATGCTATAAAATACATTCAAGTAACAGGAGAACAGGTAGAATGATCCAAGGCCTGTTTCCCTGCAGAGAAGGACTTCAGGGTTCTGGTGGACAAAAAACAGCAGCATGTACTTTACAGCCCAGGTCAACAGTATTCTGAGCTGCATCAAGAGGAGTGGCCAACAGGGAGTGAGAGGTGACAGTTCCCCTCTGCTCTGCCCACACAAGGCCCTATCTAGTATACCACATCCAGGTCTAGGGCCCCCAGCACAGGAGGGAGGTAGAGCTACTGGAGTGAGTCCAGAGGAGGGCCATGAAAACAATTAATGGGCTACAGCCCTTTATGAAAAAAGATTGAGGGAATTGGGCTTGATCAGCCTGAAGGAGAAGGCTGTGGGAAAATTCATCGTGGCCTTCCAGTAATTGAAAAGAGCTTACAAGCTCTTCTTTTTCACGCAGTCTGATACTTACAGAACAAGGGGAAATGGCTTTAAACTAAAAATAAAAAATAAAAAAAAAGGAGATTCAGATTAGATGTGGAACACACTGCTTAGAAAGGCTGCAGGTACCTCATCTCTGGATGCATTTGCGGACAGGTTGGAAGAGATCCTGTGTGCCTGATCTAGTGGTTGGCAACCTTGCTGGGAGGGCTGAAACTAGATGATCTTTAAGGTCCACTTAACCTAAGCCATTCTATGATTCACTGAATATAGAAGACTTAACATCTTTAAAATTGACATTTCTGTGTCAGTTTTGTCAGCAAATTTGTACAATTGCCAACTCAGGGGATTTTGGGAGAAATCAGGCTGTGTGAAAAGAAAAAAGTTCTCTAAAGGAGTGGGAAAAAAGCCAAGATATTTACAACTTAGGTGACGAGAATCCAGAATAATTTTATGTTGAAATACTGTAGTCCCACGAAAGAAGAAATTTATAAGAGATTTAATCGCAATGGCTGTATAAAAACAGGAAAAAACATACCTTGCTCCTAGAAGTCCCCCCAGATAAACCAGGGAATCTCTCTCTGCACCAGTAAATTGGCTAAAAGAAAGAACACAGTCCACCAAAGGAGTAACTCCTTCCATTACTAGGACTGGTGTGAAAAGCGGATTGGACCGGGGATCTAAGAGGAGCTGCTGTTCCACACACGTTACCTTAAAAAAGAAGATGACAGAGATAAAAATGCAAATCACCCCAAACAGCAATAGAAAACTGCAATAACTCAGCAACTGTACCATAGCATTTATAGACTTGTATAACAAGAACTCTGTTTCTATCACTGCATTTGATAAAAGTTCCTTCACATGCAATCAGACAAATTCTCTTCTAGATAACATGAGCCTTGTCAGGTTTGACTGACTTAGACATTTTCCAGAACTTTCCAGTTGCTACTCTTCCAACCCAGGAGGCTCCCTTGAAGTAGGTCAAGGTACAATCTGATGGTCTGTATAGATTTACTTCACAGAAATTTATCTAATGCTGAAAAGTGCTAACAACATTTAATCTATGTCATGTGCCCCCTCTCCTTTTCAAAAGAAAAAAAAACCTTTTTTTCTTTTACCTCAAGCTATAAAGCTGACTCATTCTCTGACACAAGACAGAAAGCTGTGTTAAAGATATAGCAAGAAACAGTAAGCAAAAAGATATAAAATAAAATCATTATTAGTCCATTCCTTCTCCTACAAATTCACTATTTGGAGAATATTTAGAGAATTTAGGCCCATGAAAACATAACAAGGTTCAACAAAGCCAAGTACAAGGTGATGCCCCTGGCTAGGGGCAATCCCAGATATGTATATGAACTGGGAGAACTCACTGAAAATAGCCCTGCCATGAACGACTTAGGGGTCCTGCAAGACAAAAATAATTTAAAATAAATGAGCTGGGAGCACTTGCAGCCCAGAAGGACAACAGTATCTGGGGCTGCAACAAAGAGGGGTGGCCAGTAGGGAGAGGGAGGTGATTGCCTCCCTCCTCTGCGCTCAAGAGGCCCCATCTGAAGTACTGTGCCCAGTTCTGGGGCCCACAGCACAGGAAAAACGTGGAGTTTCTGGAGCAAGTCCAGAGGAAGGCCACAAAGATTATCACAGGGCTGGAACACCTCTCCTGCAAAGACAGACTGACAGAATTGGGCTTACTTCATCTGGAGAAGAGAAGGCTGCAGGGAAACATCACTGCAGCCCTCCAATATTTAAAGAGATTAGCAAAGGGAAATCAACTTTTATACACACAGACAGTGACAGGACATGGGGGAATGTTTTAAACTAAAGGAGGAGATATTTACGTTAGATGTCAGGGTGAAGTTTTCCACTGAGAGGGTAGTGAGGTACTGGAACAATTCACCATGAGAGGCTGTGGATTTTCCATCCCTAGAGGTGTTCAAGGCCAGACTGGATGGGGGCCTGCAGAACCTGACCTAATGCTCTGTCTAGCTGCCCATAGCATATGGGTTGGAACTAAACGATCATTGAGGTCCCTTCCAACAAAATCCTCAGAGTCATGAGCCTTATTTAACAAGCCTGTAGAAAATTTCCTTTTTGAAATAGCTAAAAGATACCAAAAAGATGCAGGCACTTTAAGGAACACTTTCATTTAACAAATTTCAAATGAAATAAAACTAATTTCTCAACATCTTATTTGCAGATAAGCCGCCAGTTACTCTGCATTCTAGCAAGATTTATAACAGATACATTTACTCATTGGACTGAAAATATAACTCCCTTACCAGCCACGTATTTGTGACAACATCACCAACAGTTGGCTTCACAGAGCACCCCAATAAAGGTACCACAGCATAGTCTGCAATGGTTCTGCTTTGCAGAGGCAGAATTTTCCCAGAATGTTCCTTAATCAGACCTGCAATGCAGGACTCATCTTCTTCTCCAAAACCCAAAAGAAGAAATCTCTTCCTGGCAAATAAACCTCCTTCATTCTGTGCAGAAGGGTCTCCCAAAGAACCATTACAGACAGAAGAATGATCCTCTTCCTGAAAAGTCACATGAGTAACATCGTTGATGCTATCAGATTTTAGTTTCTCAGCTTCAACTAGAAAGAAAAAAGAAAAAAAAGTAGTTTGACAAGAACATCAAAGACAACTCAAAATAGCTTCATGGAGAATGACTCCTAAAAAACAATACTGAAGTTAAAATACTCAATTTTTAATAATTAAATGCTTGAGAACTTGAATTCTACAGGAGCTGTTCAACTGTCTATGGCATGCTGAGCCTTGAACATACCTAATGTAGAATCATTACTGACATACTGAGAGAAGAAGTCATCTTCTGCAGCATTCTGGTGCTTTACAACGTTCACAGCTTTCTTCTTCAAGATGCTGTTATTTTTGGGAAGAACTAACTTTGCATCAGGTTGATCCAAAATTTTGTTCATTAACAGCCGGTAGTTTTGAGGGATATATTGCTCCACTGGACAGAGACAGCCTTTATTAAATGACTCCAGTAACCATTTTGCTGTCACAATATGAGGCCTATAAAATAAAGTGTTACACAAACAAGTTACGTCTCGGAACTGGGATTCTTGTTTCCCACTCTGTAAACTACATATACACACACGCACCAGAAGTCTGTAACACCAGTGGTAAGGCATTCCTAGTATACTCTACAGTCTTTAAAACTTCATGCTTAAGTATGAGGACAGTTTCCTATTTATTTCCTACAATTTACATTATAGCAGCCCACTGCTGAGCTGACAAATCTTTCCTCCACAATATACTGATACATTAATATCTATTTTTCCACCAGTGAAAATACCTGTTTTTTGTTTACTGAGGCAACTCATAGCAACCTAAAAATTACAGCATTCAAGAACACATTAGGAGTAATTCTTATTTAAGACAAGAGCTACTTACGATTTCCAAATCAATATATATTTTCTTGTTCATAAATTGGTGGGAGAAAGAAAGCAAGGCAGAATTAGACCTTAGGCAATACAGTTATCAGAACCTGTGTAGTGTCTTGTCCAAAAAGTACTTCAGCTCGTCACTGTTTTCCCCCAGAATGATGTGGGTAACATCTTCATTAAGTTGATCAAACCGAACACCACCACCACAGTTAATAAGCCTTCTCATCTTGTCCAACTTCCTGCCACTGAAGCCACACAGATAGACCTACAATGAGAACACAGAAAAGTCTTTAAAGGAAAAAAAGAATATTCTGATAGTTTGTTATGACTGCTCTAGAATTCAGAAATAAGAGATATCACTTCAGAGAAGAAGTAAAAAACAGAAATGAAGCATTTAAAATGTGATTGATTTATCTTTGTACAGTATTCTAGCAACATTTCAATACTGAATAACGTAACGAACAGCCAGACAGAAGTTAAATGTGGAAGCTGTACCAACAGAATAAAGAAGAAAAATCACACACCATTTCTGGAACGCATTCACTAATGTATTTAAATGTACGTCTGTGAAAATGCATGCATATTATACATTTAATATAATTAATTTATTTCATATGCACCTGGCACACAAAAGCTACAGTATACAGACACACATGTGCCATTTGCTACTGATAAAGCAACATAATTTACTCTAGCAGCTACCCAGTTTGCTTCCACACGTTAAGACTGAATATTTGAAATGTACATATTGTTAAACATACTCGACAGCCATCTAACAAATCTTCAGGGGCTTGAAAAGAACTTATGTCCAAGTTTTCCAGCTCATCAGGGGCAGGGTCCAGTCTGCTACTCATAGCAGAACTATATGCAGTTTCATTAACACTACTCAAATTGACATTGGAAATGCAGCTGACGTCCGAAAGGGAATGAGCTTTAATTAAAATAAAAGAAGATGTATTAGTTTTGCTCCTCTCTTTCTGTTATTTAACAGAAAAAAAATAAATAGAAAGCTGTCACACTAGATTTTTTTATGCTAAAAGAAAATGTAGTCTGGGAATAGCTAAGTAGAGCCCTGTTTAAGCCAAGGGTTTTATACACACATTCATACTGGTCTTACTAGCAACAGTAACTTTGTGCCTTTCATTTATTCCCACATAGATGCTACCTGTACATTAACAGTCATTAAAACCACCAATTTGCAAAGCTTTTATTCTAGTTTGGTAGGCACCTGCTAGAAATAACCATTTCATAAGGAGAGAGAGGCCTCTCTGTAGTAAAAAAAAGAGTTCAATTTGAAGCTCAATGACTTAAGAGTGTTATATATTTTCATAACATCAAACTTGAAATCCCAGCATCCTATTGGTAGTGCTAACCCAGTACATCATCACTCAGTCATTTCCTCAAGTAGCAGTCAAGAGCAGCTATTTGAAAATAAAAACATATTTAAGCAGGCTGCATCTTTTGTGCTACCATATTTGTTTACAAACTGCTTTCAACTTTCCTGCTATTCCTACAGAATAAACGAAGACAAATACACGAAAATCAGCATCTGTTTTCCCTCTAAGGCTATGATTTAATTCACAACAGACATCTGACCTCAATTACAAAGGTAGGAATAGTCCTGCATTTTTAGGACTTACCAAAAGATACACACCACTGACTCTTCAGCAGACAAGTACACCGAAATCAAATTGACTTTTAAACAATTATTCACACATTCAAGTCTATGTATGTTGGAACATGCAACATACCTAAAAGTAACCTGCTGTGGGTTTTGCATAAGCAAAGCAGAAAACAAGTTTTCAAAACATTGTCACTACAGAAGTAGAAAACACTCATTTTAAACAGTTCTTCCTTCTTACTATTACAAATATTTCATACCTTAACTTAGATGCATCTTAGAAAGTCTTACTTACTGTCAAGCTTACTGGCATGACTTGTGGGTGTTGAGGTACTGGGCGTATTACTTAGTTTTGATCCAGACTCTATCTTATACATTGTCTCATCTTGACAGAAGCCTTTTTCAATGCTATCAGAAAACCACTGCACAGGCACACAGTGGACATTCCATTTTTTGGCACATTCGTACTTCTGACCTTTTAAGGATAAATAAAATAAAAAACACAAGTTTCTAAAAGACTTCTGCATTAGTACAATGAAAGATAGATGCACATTAAAATTGGAAAATTCAAGTGATTTTGAGGTGCAAGTTGTACTCATCTCATGAGCTGCTTATTTATCTGCCTTTATTTAGAGT
Organism: Cyrtonyx montezumae; assembly: GCF_038088225.1. NCBI lineage: Eukaryota > Metazoa > Chordata > Aves > Galliformes > Odontophoridae > Cyrtonyx > Cyrtonyx montezumae. The sequence goes on along the minus strand of NW_027072089.1, from coordinate 101,879,099 downwards.
AAAATCTCTTTGACATTCATGGGTATCACATCACAGGGCACGGAACCATTATAAAGCAGCAAAGCAAAAAGAAGCCCTCTGCAGTGCTTGAATCAACAGTTCCCACCACTAACAGCATTACTGGTAGTATGTCATCTTGCATTTATTTTTGGATAAATTCCACCTACAAGAAGTTTACAGTTTTACCTTGCTTCGTCAACTTTACGAACTGTCACGTACAGCCAGTACCAGCACACTCTAACATGAAGAAATCAGACTTAACTGCCTCATCTCAGAATTCTGATTCTACTACCTTATGAAATACAAAACTTCTTTCTTCTCACAACAGAAGTAAAAACCTTTCTTCTTTCTAAGAGGGAAAGAAGGAAGCTTTCATCTTATCTTACAGGGAGTTCAGAAGGTACAAAGAATAGGTTGGTTAAAAAAAAAATCATAAACTTGCTATCCAATTTCAAGCAACACATAAATTAACCCCTATTATACTCTCCCAAAAATGTAGTTTTTCTTCTTTGTCTCCCTCTACAATTCTCGCTTTTACTTCCATTCTTCAGAGCCTCTGCTGTTCTTCCTTCTCTTGTTCTCCTTTCTCTGTTCTCCTACCTTTAAAGAAAGGTAAGAGTGCCCTGTGCTACTCCTCCCAACACCACCACTTTTCTACACAGAAGCAACAAGAGCAATACTGAAGCAAACAGAGATTGTTTAAACTTTTATGCTTACATGTGTTTACTTCAAGTCCAGAAGGGAAAATAATATGTACTCTGTAAGTTTTACCTTTTGGCTCTTGAACTATGAGGTGAGTACATTCGTTCATCTTGAGTTGCCCTGAGTACTGCCCACCATGTTCAACCGTGAGGCGCTGGACTTCTTTCCTGTCTGAACTGCTTAAGCCAGTTACACAAATTGTACAGCCAAGGAACACAGGACAAGCGTAGTCTTCCATGCTAACATCTGTGTATCTCATCATGCTAAAGGAGTGCAAGGGATAAAATATTATGCCTTTTTTATCAGAGTAAAATCAATTAGGAGAAGAAAGAAGCGTGTATAACCATAAGAATTACCAGACCCCCAACACAAAGTAAGTTTGACTTTGTTTTTGTTTTCATTACCTTTGCTGAGATTTATCCCATAGTGCCTTAACCCAAGAAGGAAGCAAAATAGGTTTTTTCAGAGAAGCAGCTACTAAGTATTTCTTGCTGCCAACTTCTCCTGCTATAAGATGAGTTACTAACACATTGAGGTCTCTGTACACACGTCCACCCATCATCTGCACGTATTTATGAACTTCTTCCTGAATGGAGAAATTATAGAAAAAATCACCCAGAGGAAAAAAAGTACACCACACTGAAAAATAAGTAATTTTCAATTTTCAGTGGCTTCTTCTAAAAAACAATCCAAAACATCAATTCCATTCTACTTGCGTGGAGAGTAAATAATATAATACATAACCTTAAGCCTTACTACCATCAGTAAAAAAAGTTTACTGCTGGTTGCTCTTTCGGGTAGTATAAATTAGATGGAGATGTTGGAATATATATATAAAGAAAAACTTAGGACAACGCACATAAAGTACAGCTGGCTGGATACTTCATGTTTACCATGATCTGAAAAGCCAGAAATATAACATGTCATCTGCAGCATGAGCTGCCCAACAGATCCATCCATCAGCCAATAAAAAAAATCCTCAAACGTACACAGATTCCCATATTAACGGCCACTTGACACTGTTATATATGCTTATATAATACAGATAAAAGTGCACATATAGATATACCATATGTACACGATTACATATCACAAAAAATGCTCCCTTTTTCTTCATACAACTCTCTACATAAACGACAAATACTCTACAGACCAAAGAAAGACCAGACATAGGCATAGTTATATTTGCATACACCATGACTGATGCCATAGCAATAAGCCATCTGAAGCAAACGTCACAGACAAATCCGCTAAACCATCCACTGTGTACAATACATTACCCGAACATCTTTTTCTAAGGTGGTACAGGATACTGTTACATCAGCCATGGTCATGTTATACACGGGATGCTCGGCTCTCGGGACACATCTCTGGGACTGCATGCAGTACAGGACTACCTGTGGTCCAACAATCCTACAACCAAGCTGCAATTAAGCAAACATGGAAAACAAAGAAAACAAAGAAAATGAGCAGAAGGCACACTGGAGGAAGGAAGGTTTTTTGTCTCTGAAGAATCCTGTGGAAAGCAAGGCCCTTCCCTGTCCTTTGTCTAGCATCACTAAATAGGCAACTGTTTTGTTTTTATATTTTGTTGGAAACTTGTAGTACAACCCTCTTAGGCTTTCTAGGCTTGATAAAAGCAATAGATGCAACAGCTAACACCCCATAGGATTCCAGACGGCCTAGCTTTGTCTACTGCACAATTCCTTGCCCATCAAACAAAATCATGTTACTCAGGAGGAAAAAAAAGGGAGAGCCAGCTCTCCCATTCCAGTTTTAGTTTTCCACTTTGTGATAATCCTCACATTTACTAGTTGTCTTCTACTCCTCTAAATACAGCACAGACTAAACTTTTAAAGGTTTCATTGTGAATACTGCATACTACTATACTCAGTACAAGAAGAAACGTGCTGAGTCTAAGAGGACTTATTAGTGCTCCCAGAAAGGATACAGCTGGCATAAGCTGATGTGTAACATACCTTTTTGAGATGATTGAAATCAGTGCCCATAAAAGGATCACAAATGTAAAGGGATTTATCATTTTCTTTTATACTGAGTGCTGCTCCTTCTTCGAGAACCTGGAGATGTTCTTCTGACTGAAATTCTTTTATAGACTGCAGGAAAATGATGCACACAACCACATTTACTTGACTGATAAACCTCAAATAGAAAATACCATGTAAATTACAAAAGCACATCTACTTTTAACAGTCCCACAATAGACACCCTGAATGGCACAGGGCAAAACAGAGATAAGGCATCTAAGGAGCCCCCCCACCTCAGAACTTTTCACAGTATTTGGACACCACATACAAAATGAGCTCGCCATACAGTGCCTTCAGCTCCCTCAAAGCCCTCCAGGTAGGAAAAGCCTCCACGTTGTGCCTGTTAAGGTGGATGAGCAACCACCACCTGGACCTTATGGCACTTTGCTCAACATTACCAAGTTTTGACAGAATCACTTGTTCAACTTGATCGATATAATCACTGTCAAGCACCTCTGTTAGGGAAGCGCACCAGACACACACACACACACACACACAAGCTGCATCGACCACCACATCGACCTCGGCGGAACATCCAGCAAGGCCCGCAGCTTTCACCTACCTCCAAAGCTTTCAAGAAATACTTGGAGCTCCCAGAAGACTTGACGAATTTCACCAAGAACAGCTCCTCACTGTCTTTCATCCTCTACCCGAGAAGCAAACCCCTTTGAGATTCCCGCACTGGGAAGGGAGGCCCCTTCCCCACGGGGCCCCTCCTCACACAACACCCAGCACTCCCGCGGCGGGCGGGAAAACGGCGACTCACACTGCGCAGGCGCGGGGACGACAGGGGGCGTGGCCTATTTAGTATGGGCGTGGCCTATGAGGGGACGGGCTGTGCCATGGGGTGACGCCCAGCGCGCCTGCGCTGCTACCACGCGCCCGTTGGAGGCGCAGACTTCGACAGAGGGCGGGAGGGAGGGCGAGGTGCAGCTGTGTGGGGTGTGAGGGCTGGATGTGGCTTTCCTGTCATGGATCTCAGTGCCTTCACTCTTAGTTGGCATTAACATTTCCTAAGGCTTCCTGTAGATTGCACACTGTCCGTACTGGAAGCTGTCGTTTTGAAAGAAATGCTGTGGAAGGACGGCAGCTTTCAAACGTATTGCTGGTGAGTCTCAGCACGGCAGCGTTACGGTTTGGCCACGAGATGGCGCCGTAACCTAAGAACCCAGCAGGCTAGAGGTGTGCTCGGGGCTCAGCCCCTCTGGCGTTAGCGTCAGAGGTTAAAACACAATAAAAAGTTAACTTCTAGGATCTGAGTGAGTTGAGAGGCAGTCTTTGAAATAGCACTCTTCCTGTCTCCCTGTAAGCACTCAAGGGCAGGCTGGATGGGGCTGTGAGCAACCTGGTCTAAAAGGTGTCCCTGCCTATTGCAGGAGTTGGAACTAAGTGATCTGAAGGGTCACTTCCAACCATTTCTGCTTCTACTGATGGTAGTAATTAAAAAAGTCTTAAAAAAGAATGTGCAGCTGAAAAGGAAGCTTCTGAAAGTGTAGTATGGCTTTGCGATGCTTGCCATGTGGAAGTAGTCCAAAAGTGGTGCTTAATGTGACAAAACACAATAACTAGTGGCCTGATAACCAAATATTTCCCTATTTCAGTTCCTGATTTCAAAAGCACTTGGCAATGTAAAATTTCTTTGAGACTATTTGAACTATTTATTTGAAAAAAATTTTTTTTTTTTTAAATTTAAGCTATCCAGAGCAGCTGGGAAACAGACATTACCCTACTGGACAAGGACAACAATTAAAATATTCACTTTTATTTTCATATCTCCAGAGTTGTCCAAAACCAAAAGTATTAGGGGGAATGTAACAAATGATAGAAATGCTATGCAAATGTGGTCTGAAACAATTTGTATCGTGACAAATGTATGATTTTAATCACCTGACTACTCCCTTATTTCATGTTTTCTGTGTTCAGGTGTTCTGTCAGATCTGAACTATAAGGGAAAGCCCAGTCATAGCTGAGCATCAGTCTTGCTAATTATGGAAGAATTATGGAAGCTTTTGCATTATATAAAACTCCCACAAAACAGGAAAAAACAACAACAGTCATTGCCCCTAAATGTTCCCTCCTTCAAAAACGAGAGAGGTGCTGTATGTTTTTGGCTCTGTGGATGAGTGAATCCTTTTACTTCCTTCATGTGTGTTTGTTTTGGAAAATGTCTATAGCATAATCTTATCTTTAAAAAGATCTGGGTCAAATGTTTTCACACCTTTAATGCTGTGGTGACTTTGCAGCCATTACATTTGCATTAATTGCAAATTAATTAAAATATGCCATATTTTAAAGTTCTTATTTCACATAGGCTAGAAAAATGGCAAACAAAATCACTGCAGTAAGAAGCTAAAAAAGCCCTACTGACTCATCTGCACTTGATCTAGCCTGGTTAAAGCTCTGTATATAGTACTTTATTTTTAAAACACCATAAACACAATGATTTACTGATCAATGATAGACCATTGTATTTGATGTTAATACAAGTAGTATATAAAACAGCAGTTTATTAAAAGAGCATTCTGAAAGATCAAACTCCTAATTAACTTAGATGTTGACACTTAGTAGCTCGGACTATTGTTAGATTGTTATGAGGAAGATCTGAAAGGCCTGTAGTCAACCATACACAAAGGAAAATATGCCTTGGAATACCGATTGTAAAGATTCTTCATCACAGACCTCAGTAAGTTATTTACAGAGTTACACAACCAGGACAACAAAAGATGGGACCAAGACTGAGTTTAAATGAATGAAATACCTTACATAAGGTACAGTGAAGAGGTGTTTCCAAACAAGCAATATCATTTTCTAATCTCTAGTTCACATCGAAAGATCAGTCTGCTAGGTTAGACTCTTAGCTTAGAAAAAAAAGCTTTTTTTTCCCATTTTTTCCCACAGAATCCTGTGTTACCATATCAGCACAGCTAAGCTGATGCATTCATTTCATTTATGTACAATTCCCCACTGTTATGAGCAAATAAAAGCTTTGCTAGTTAGGTGTGCCATGACCTTCTGCGGATGATTTAGAGTCAATATCCAGAAGAGATTCTCCAGCCTTTCATCGTAGACTTGATTTCCAAAAAAGTCACTTCCACTTTTTTTTACTAGTTGCAACTTACAGTGCAGCAGAAACTTCTTGCTCTCCAGTAGACTGTGTGTAGGTGGAGCTGGCCCGTTCCGCTGTGTCGGCATAGAAAACTGGACAATATTTGGAGAAGTGGGAAGCAATTTGCTTTCGGAAAAAGCTATGAAGATACTTCCTAAATTTTTCTCCAGCAAAAGCATAAATCACAGGATTGATACAGCAGTGGATCATTGAGATTGTTTCGGTCACTTGTGTTGCTTTGTGCAGTTGACCACTGATTTCACAACTAGTGATAGAAAATGAATCTTGAAAATCACGCAAGAGAATGCAAATGTTATATGGTGCCCAGAAAAAAAAGTATACAATCATGATGATAAAAATAAGCCTGACTGCTTTATTTTTCTTCTCATTCCTGCACTGTAGTAATGTCTTTATAATTTGTGTGTAGCTGCAGATCATAATTAACATAGGAATAACAAGTCCTAGGATGTTCATCTTTAAGGCCAGGAATTGCTTCCATTCATCTCTCTGATCTGGTGGATAATGAGCACTGCATGTATACCGTGCATTTTCCTTTTGAGTTTTGTGAAACACTATCCCAGGAACAGAGGCAGAAAGAGCAACAGCCCACGTGACAATGCTGGTGAGGATGCCGTAGGTAACTGTCCTAGCTTTTAAAGCAAACACTGCGTGAACTATGGCCAGATACCTGTCTATGGTCAACAGGATTATGAAAAAGATGCCGCTGTAGAAGCCAAGGAGGTAAACACCTGAGAGAATTCGGCACAGCGCTTCTCCAAAAATCCAGTCATGAGCAGCATAGTAAGCCCAAAAAGGAAGAGAAAATATAAACAGCAAATCAGAAATTGCCAGATTGAGGAGGTAGATGTCAGTCATACTCTTCAATTTTTTGTATTTTACCAGGATAAGGATAACGAGAATGTTGCCTATGAAGCCAAATATCACCACCAAAGAATAAAGCGGTGGCAGAAAATTTGCTGCTAAGTGCTTTTCCTCTGTTCCCGGGCATGGTGCTGAATCGCCGTAGTCAATCATTGTTGTTACATCCATGTCACCCAAGTCAGTGGTGTAGTTATCCATTGCGTGTTGGTCTGCAAAGGAAGAGAAGAGTGGTTAACTGCAGGGAACTCCAAGCTCATCGGGGAGGGGAATGAAACATGGTGATGGGGCATGGCCTCACTGTGCCAATCCGTGCTGCAGCCCTCACCCAAGGGGGTCAGGGCAGCCATTGCAAAGTCACTGTGACACAGGTAGAACATAAGTGTCGTTTGTGGCTTCACAGGAGCCTCAGCACCTCTGGGAACCATCTCTGGTGGTGGTGATCCTTCCACAGAGCACTGACTGCACTCACCTGCTGAAGCTGCTGTAATGGCTGGTGGGGAGCAGCAAGCCAGTAGCGTTGGTCTGGCTTACGATGGCAAAGGCAGTGTGCTCTTCAGAGTCTGCCTCAGGCAGGGGCCATGGGCAGGGCTTAGGTAATGCTGGAATGAAAGCTGTGTGTGGCACTGTCTTGTGGGGCTGTGCTGGACACGTTCAGCTGAGGACCTGCTGGGATAATTGCAATAGAAAGAACAGGTAGGCAAACACCTATTCAAATGGCATAAAGGATTTCATTTGCTGTCAGCATGGCCTATAGGAACATGTATGTGATATGGCATCTTCCTGGCAAGAGAAACATCTCCTCAGGGCTCAGGATTAAAGAAGTTTTGATTGCTTGTTTCAGTTGATCAGACATTACTCAATAACTCCACAGTTAAATTGCTATTTGAGGAAGCAGCTACTTGAGTAGCTGATTCGGCTGTCGTCATGAGGATGTACTAACAATTCTGGTTGTGTATCTGTTGTTTGCATATCTTTCTTCATCCTGTTCTTGTTACTCTACTACAGTGAGATGACATAGAAATTGAGGCAGTGCAAGGGCTGCCCCAATACTCTGTCCCTCTGATTTTGATAGAAGAGCTGTGGAAGGGGCTGGGTTCCCCAGGCAGGGAGCAGTGCCATCTCAAGGGGTAAGTGGTACAGCTCCTGCATCTGGGTTTACATCTGGCAGTCTCCTGGTCCTACCAGGCATTTGGAACAGGAGTGTCAGGAAGTGAAAGGACTTGAGACGTGTGTGCCAGCCACGTGGTCAGGACCAAGAGTCTGCCAGATGTAGGCCCAGATGCGGACACATAGCTTTGTGTAACTTGGTTCCTGAGGAGAAGTGTTTGAGCAGGCTCCTGGAGAAATCCAGAGTTCCTGCATGTCTGTGAGAAGCTGGGAAGAGGATTTTGTGAAGACAGGTGTCAGACGGACCAAATGTGCTTCCCAATCAGTGGGAAAGTGAAAGAGATGCATTTGGTAGCCACTGAAATAGAGCTACTTGCTGTTGTGAAAATGGCTGCTGTTTTTTTACTGTGTCATGGCAACTGATTTTACCAAGCATTGCACTGTTGTGGCAGAACGATTTGTGTTTTCTTGCAAGGCAGCAGACAGTTGTTTGGGTTAAAAGCTATTATCTGTTATAAAAGCAGATCACTAAAAAGGCTTAAGTTCCTCATCTTAATTTTTGTGTAATTGTGAAATTTAGTTAATCTTAAACTGAGTCCTTGGAGAAAGACTGGTAGGCCTTTGACCACTTTCCTGTGACGTTTAAAATTCAGATCTGAGTCTCTCCTGAGCTCCTGAACTCCTTATGGAGATTCTTTTACAGCGTAGTGTGGATATGAACCTGCCCCAAAAGGAGGGAGCTTTCTTGGAACAAAACCTGCACCTTCAAACAAATGGAGGTACTGCATTTACAAACCTTCTCTACACTCATTTCACATTTTTTTCCTGGGGCAGACTATTAATTCTGTTTGCAGCATATAAACAGTGAAAATGTTCACACTGAGGTATTACTTTGGCGTGTAGAGTTTGGCATGACATTTTCTTCTGGAGAACGAGGAATAAGAGAAAACTCGCAAGTTTTAGCAGGTTGCATCTCAGGTTTACCTATATACAGTTTCCTGGGTAGAAGATAAGTGCAGTCAAAATCCTCAAAGATTGGTTTTCAAGAAGCTCTGGTGACCTCTGTGAAACAGTATTTTTCCACAGCTGTTCTAACTACACAGTCATCACAATACTGAGATCATGGTAAAGGAAGTGGCTGTGGCTCAGATGTATCAACAGCAAGTTGATTTGAAAGCATTGTTTATATTTTCAATTACTCTCAACAAGTCTTTTAGACAAAAAAGTACCTTCAAAAATGAGTTAGTGATCCAAAATATTAACCTGTGTGTTTCATTCCAAGACTTGCGAACTGCACAAATATTTAAGATTACTTTCAGCTTTGTTGCATGCCCTGGCGGTGCTGCTTATAGCTAGGTATCCCTGTTTGCAATTTCCCACTCAGCTGCACTCTGCACTGAGATTATGATGGGATGAGGAACTGGATGCAAAATATCCAGCCAGGCTCTGTATGTCCTGGGGCTGAGACCAGATTGACTCTCCTTGCTAGTCTGATTAGCAACTCGTGAGAGCATCAGTAGTGACTGAAGATAACAAGATTGTCCTGCTGGGCAGAAGCAAGTGTCTTAAAACTGGGTATTCGCCCATGGTGGAAAGGTTTGAAACCACAGCCCAGAAGAACAGTTGCAACCACAAAGGAGGTAGAAGGCCACTAACCACATGTACTGCATCAGCAACACTTGTGGGGGTTATTTCTCAGCCTCTTAGCTTTGTGTCTTGGTCATTGTCCTCTTTTGTGATGCTCAAGCACAAACTAGGGCTATGAGAAGGGGCTGAGTCACAAACACAGAATGGGATTTTATGAGTATGGAATTAACTGGTGGGATTCATGCAAACATTATAAAATGCTACCTTGTTATTACTGCAGCAGTTCCTTTCATGGCAGCCCCTTCTTTTTGCTAATGGTCTTTTCAGTGCATTCCCTCCTCTTTTCTTTGCCTTCTTGGAATGAGAGCTGCATCTTCCCTGTATCTTATTCATTTCAACCTTACTTGCAAAGTGCAGCCTGCCCTCTGAATGTTTCTTTCTGCTGATTCCAGTCTTTTCTTAAGAAGCCTTTCTCTGCAAAAGTACTTATTACCCTTAACTGTGTATAGTACCCAGCATATGCTGACAACAGAAGCTACGTAAGCTAATTTTAGAAAATAGGAAAACAAACCGCCAAGTGTTTCTCTGCTTTATTCTACAGATCCGTTGTGTTAGGAAATGATGTTGGCTGCTGACTAGAATGCTTCACTGAATTAACTGACTGGGCTTGCTTACCTAATTCAGAAATATCTTATTGGGTTTGTTTCTTGACAGAAGCAAAATTAAAATCATCCTGGAAATCTCTGAAGAAAGACTATCTCAAAAAGATATCTGTAGTATTTTGAAGTGAGCTTAGTTCCTTAGTTCATATTTCTAGAAATTGCAATCTCTTAAAAAAATTCTGTTGCTCTGGTTGAAATCAGTGGCCTGAAGTTCTCAACGGCAGTGCTCTCCATATTCAAGATGAGCAAACTCATATATTGCTCTTTCATGCTAAGTTTCAGATCAGTGCCCTCTGCTTTTGAAGATGCAAAAAAGTGTTAAAGTGTGTTTCACTCAATTGCGCTGTGCTTTAAAAAGGTATTGGTTAGAAAGTTTCAGTGAATGGAGGTAAAATACTAAGCTATAATGCATGTAAACAGGTCCCTTGAGATAAAGCATTTCAGATGCATCAAATTTTCTGTGGTCATTCTGTAAGAGGAATAAGTACTCTCTGCTCAAATAAGTTGCTTTATGTTTGCAGTCACAATTTTAAAATCCAAATCTCTATAATGATGCATCGTTTTCAGAGAAGAATCTTTTTTGTGTAATTTATCAAAGAGCCATATTCCTTGACATTTCTTATCCCAGTCAACCTGTAGAGATTTGTTTCTTTGTTCTGGTTCCCCTGCTCAACTCTTCTAGTGGTTCTATCCTTTAAAAGCAGGGTATTTCTCTTAACATATACTTTTCCCCAGAGTGTTTTTTAATGTTAAGTACTCTAGCAAGGTTCCACAAGTATTTTTCACCTCAGTCATAGGAGTACCTAAACAACTACTAAATTCACAGGTAGAAGAAAATAAAACCAAATGAAAGAAAAGATGACTTACCATAAGGTGCAAGTGGCAGCTTGGATTATTACATCAAGAATAATGCTAAACCAATCTGTCACTCACTAGAAGAAGGTTGCAAACACCTCTTCCTGCATGAAGAAGGATGTATCAGTTTGAAAACTTCTAGCAAGCAGATCTGTTTTCACTTAAAAAAAAAAAAAAGTCAAGGAGCAGTTCTCTTAGTTCTCTTTTTTTCTAAAAATGGGTTATCAGATGTTACTTTTCTAACTCTGCGAGATATGTGAAGAGATGTTGAAATTTGAGGAGGATCCTCTTAGGAGATGAACTCAAAGTTTCACAATCCGCAGCTGTAGTAGAAAAAGATTTTTGTGTTCTTTTCTCTTTATCAATTAACTAAACCCTTGGAGTCAAGAACAGTTTACATGATGTTCATCCCATTATATTTCTCAATCATGATGTTTCTTGTAAGATAATTGTCCCTTAACAGAAGTGCAGAAGTTAGCTTACGCCTTGATGCATTTATATCTATAGAGTTACTTGCATTTTGTATTGGTTTGCATTTAGCAAAGGAGTTGGTTCTGTTTTACTCAAAGCTAGTCTTTTGTACCTTTTTTAACTCCCTTTCATAAGGCTGTGCCTTTATATCATAAGTTGGACAATCTTTTAAAACAATGCCATTATTTACTGGAGTTAAGCTTCAGAAAAGCATAATAAAATCTGATAGCTTTTCAACTCTTTTCCTTGTGGCTGATTCCTGTGACTTTTACATAGGATTAAACTAAATCTGCACTGTGAGCAGCTTTTAGATCTTTCTTAGACATCAAAGAAACCCCACAGGAGGTGGGAATGTTACGAAGAAAGCTAGCAAGAGGTAGTGCCTTATCAGTTGTCTGAGAACCCTGAGAGAAAAGCCCTGAGAAGATGCCAAGCAAAGAAGACACCTAATACCCCTGCCTCCCCTTGACATCTGTGATCCTCTCTTTGGAGGATTCTGGGATATTTTATCCCATCAACCTCGTGAAGACACTAAAGGGATATGTCTTGCTTTGGGTGCTGCCGTTCCTTCATGCAAGTCAAGGGAATCACAGCTTCTGAGTTACATCTCAGATTTGGTGGGGAGAGTAAAAAGGGAACTTGTGTTCTGTGTCAAACATTCTGTGTAAGGGACTGATCAAAGTCATTACTCCAAAGAATTGGTAGATTTTTTTCCTTCCATTCTTCATTAGCTTTTCTAAGCAGCTCTCTAAGGGTTAGTGTCTCAGCATCAAAATTAATGGCTGCTGTAGAGTATGCTAAGATTGTATTTATGCTGCGTTACTTGATAGACTATATTAGACTCTACTCAGTCAGTGCGAAGAGCTGCTTCTGAAAATGTTTCCACTACACCTTTACCATGCTCCTGATTCCTATCAAACTTGGCTGACTCAAATCATGCCTGAAGGCACTTGCATCTCTTCACTAATGAAAAATAATAGGGAAAATGAAAGAAAGTACATAGGTTGCATTGAAAGTAATACCTCCTATTTATTTCTATGCAAACTACAACATATACAAGGAGCACAATAACACTATTTGATAGAGCACATTCCTAACTAAAAAGCAGTATTTTTCAGCACAGTCACAACTATTAGCTATGCATTTCTTGCCAGCAATGAACAAGAGCCTGCATGCCTCACTCATAAAAGTATGCACAGCCATCCAGAAAGTGACTCGTCTTTCAGGTAACTGTTGCCTCTACTGAAATACACCACCCAGTGCCTCACTGTGCTCACATCCACTGTTTGGTCTCCATAAACATTCATCAAATGTTGATGAATGTCAATAGGTGCCATTTTTTCCACATGGAGGAATTAGGTTCCACACATCTGCTTCAGAAGCACTTGCATGTCAGACACTGTTGTCAGACTGCCCCTTTGCTGCCATCTGTCACCTGGCAACAACATGTCATGGAATATTGGTGGTAAGTTTCAATCTCTACCACCGTACCACCAACATACGTCTCTGGTGTCGTGGGCAGATAATAAAATGGGCAGCATCACTTTTGCAGCAGCCTTTACATATTACTTTCCTCACTGACATGGGATCTTGCCAGACTTTTCAGACTGTAGTCCATCATCCTGCCTCTGACAGTGATGACCGGAACATGCGAGATACGCTGCCTCAGGCAGCAAAGAGATACTGTAACCACATGCAAACTTTCTTCCTAACACACAGCCACTAGAGGTAAATTTATGTTTCTTAGCTTGAACTTCTCTTCCTTCCAACACTTTTTTTCCACAATTTCTTACTGACTTATGCAATGAAGTAGAAATGGAACAGGGAGATAATCCAGTTCAGTGTTTGTGTCATAACCATATGGGGGCATGATTGGTGTGTTCTAAGGTGGTGTTAGTTATCCACCTCAAGGGAGATCTCAAATCAAAGTTTTTTAGATACAGCTTCAGTACTCAGTGTGCGAGAAGCCACCTGTATAGTGGGAGTGCACATTCACCACCTGACTGTGGCAGAGATATACAGCCACAACAGCAGCCCACACAGGAGCCCCTGCCACAAGAGCAAGATCACACTAGGCTGGAACCTCCCTAGTCCTTCGTCAGTGAAGCTGTACACTGCACTAGGGCATTTGAGATGGTGAATGTGGAATAACTCAAGCCCTGAAAGAAAGCCATGCCCTAGAAAGAATTTCAGTTCACAGTTTTTGTCTTCTAAGTTGTGTCTCGTTATACTAACAGTTTTGCTTATCCCATGATACTAAAAATTTTCTACAAGCTTTGGCTGTACTGCCTATATTTTTTTTGCAACACATTAGCATCAGCCTATGCTTTACTCCTTACACAGTCTTTTCACACATGAAATTACTGAAATTTGAGAAATCATGAATTCTTATGATTGTAATATTTATTTCTGCAGTTTGCTTCATTGTTCTCCCTGCTTAGCTCTCCTCACTGGGCACTACTACATGCTACTTAACTTGCAAGAAACTTCAAAGCCTTTCATGATCTCACATTATATGAACAGAGGAAACAGTCTCAAACTTGTTTTTGGACATCAAATTTTTGATTCTGAAATACACTCTCAACAGAAATGGTATCAAATATTTGAACTAACATCAACAACTTAAAACTAAGATTTTTAGTTGGCTCATCTTCAGAAAAACTTCCTTGATCACACAGATTAATTGATGTTTGATTTTGATGCTTACTGATTTTCATTCTCATATCTCATCCATTTGATCAACAATTGTGGCTGCGTGTTTCTTTTACTATCGGATGGCAGTGAGCGTTGCTCGCCAACAGAGGGCCTCTGCCATTCACAAATGTAGCTGCTGACTGGGAGAAGTGGTTTCGCCCGGCTGGGTCTTGAGGGTGGATGAGAGGTCCCCCAAAGAGAGGTTGAACGGCTATGAAACTTGGCAGCCCAAAAACTCTGCACACGTTCTGGCAGTGGATACCTGGAATATAACTTTCTTACCAGAACTTACAGGATATGTTCAGTTCTAGCTCTACACCTGCTACAGATAAGCAGAGCTGCTGGGAAATCAGATTTGATCAGTTCTTGTATGTGTGTCTTAGTGTTTTGTTGTTCCTTCATGCTGTTAGGACATTTTTTTTGGTCTTCTTTTTCTCTGCCCTGCTCCTCTCATGAGTTTTCGATGGGCCCCTGCAGGTCCCAACTTCCTATCCAGTCCAAAGCTTCATCACACCAGCCGAGACTGTCCATCTTCCCACTGCATTTCCTCCTCTCCCCTGCTGCCTTCAGCCTGCCTCCATTCAGTGGGTGTGTGCTGACACTGAGGTATGGCCATTTCAGGTAGAACATCCAATATTACACCTCAGATATTCTCAGTTTTTCTATTTGTTTGTCTGTTTTTTTCTCAATCACTAACCCAGCAGCTCTTTGAAAAAATGCACTGCAGCAGCAGATTTTAAGAATCTTTACCTATGGGTGAGCTTCATAATTTTATCACAAAATTGAAGCTATAATTCGAAAATAAAAGGAATGGTAAGTGGTTTGGTATAGCTCAGGTTGTCAGCTATGAAGGCTTTACTTTCAGAGATGAGTAGAAGCTATGCTTAGTGATGTGACACTGATTTCCTCCATTGCCATTGGATTATTCTTGTCTAGGCTTTGCCTGTGCTGCCGATATTGGACTAACAATACTTCTTGATGCAGTTAGGAAGAAGAGAGCATTGCTTCCTTCTACTGTTCTTACCAGGCTTCTGATGCATTCTGACACGTTTTTCTTTTTTACATAAGAGCTATCATAGTGCAGTAAAGCTTTCTTTTCAGTCATAGCTATGTACTTCACAGATTATCAGCTGAGATGCCCATTTTTACATACCATTTTAATTCTCACACTTTGCTGTTTCCAGTTGTGTTTATAGTACATACATTCTAGGTCTAGAGGTGCTGTTTGTAGCTGAATGCGAGTCAGAAATACTCCACAGTATGCTTACAGGTCCTAGACCTTAGGTCAACCAGACTGAGAAAATCCCACACCAAATTTCTTCTCATTGAAAGCTAGGTCATAGAAAGAATGGAGAGAATCTGTAAAATAACAAGGTATATGCCAGGAGCCAGAAAGTATTTCTGAATGCCAAAGATTAGCGGTACTCTGAAACTGTCCGTACCTCATGAGAGCGTCCCAGTAATTAATGTCCACATGGATTCTTCACTTCCATCCACTTGGTTTCCACTGGGTTCAGAAATTCTGGTGTTAGGATGGGTTGTGTTGCTGTCGTTGTATCATCCTACGGGCACAACCTTGCAGATAATTCTGCAGAGCTGGCTGTCACTTGAAGATTTGTGCAGTTTTGCATATTGGTCTATGTATCTGATAATGCCACCCACTACCACTGTTTTGGCCCCTTGCCAGGATCAGTCATTTTGGGCTTGAAACACTCAAAGTGAATCTGCTCTAGTTGTCACAGCAGTTAGAAAACTGCTCTGCTTTTATACAAATTCATACAGTATTCCTTTTCCCCGCCATTCAGTTCTCTGAATGAAATGCAGGTCCTAATAGATATCCCTAGTATATGAGTACAAAGCAATGACCTCTCCCTTGTTTCTGGACAAACACCTTCATCTGTTTCAGCCTAGCTGATTGTTCTAAACGTACTAGAATTCACTGACTTGTTTCTGCTTCCTCTGCTGTCTTGCGGGCTGATTTCTTCTTTTTGTTTCGTTAAAAGATAAAGATGTGAAGCTTCTCAGGCCACAGTAGCCACCAGAAGAAGGTCAGTAGCTGTCAGTATAAGACAACAGCAGTATCAGCCTGGTGTGCTGTTCAGTGCAGTCAGCATTCTATCATTCTCCCAGCACATCATTTCTATGGTTTCTGTTAGCTGGAACAAGATACTGTATAGATGTATCTTTGTGTTCTTTGTGTTTAGCCCTGTTGTAATTGTCACTGAAAAAAGTGATATTTATTTCGGAGCTTCTTAAAGAGTCTCTTACTAATCTAAACATTTTAACATTTAAAATACTTAGAAGTATTTATCTGTTTGTACTCTGATCTTTCTATTTCTCTGGGTATTACTTTATGTTAAGATTAATAAGAACATTCTCACAATTTCTGTCACTACTTTTCTGTATTTGCCCATTTCCATCTATTTCTCTTCCTTCACACTCCATTTATTGTTATTTTATTTAAGATAAGTCCGTGTGAGTTTATAAATGGATTAAGAAATAAGAAAGTCTTATGGCAGGAACAGTCTCATGCACTGGTTATCAGAAGTTTCACTATTTCTATGTTCGTCCATTATACAAATACCACAGACCAATCAGTGCCAGTAAGAATACTTCTGGTGGTTTGAGTACTGTCGAGCACTCACTGATACCATATATGCACTTTTTCTACACTTCCTTTTGCCCTTTAGGAAGTCTGCCAGGGGCCTGACAGTGAGGTTACCTTCTGCTGTGCAGGGATTTCCTCCCCATGTGCTTCTGAACAAGTGGTGGCAGCAGTTCCTGACAGAGAAGTTGGACTCTGTACATTAACTAATCTGATGGATTGGTTTTGGTCCTGTGCTTAGATATTTTTTGAAGACACACGGATGTTCTTTCATAAGCATGCTGTGTAGAACATAAAGCGCAGTTAACATGCTATCTTGTAAGAACAGCATCAGTGCAGGTTAGGGGCTGACCTGCTGGAAAGGAGCTCTGCAGAGAAGGACATGGGTGTCCTGGTGGTCAACAGGTTGACAATGAGCCAGCAGTGTGCCCTCGTGGCCCAGAAGGCCACTGGTATCCTGGGGTGCATTAAAAAGAGCATGGCCAGCAGGTCAAG
The DNA here is from genome assembly GCF_038088225.1 of Cyrtonyx montezumae. Taxonomy (NCBI): domain Eukaryota; kingdom Metazoa; phylum Chordata; class Aves; order Galliformes; family Odontophoridae; genus Cyrtonyx; species Cyrtonyx montezumae. The sequence goes on along the minus strand of NW_027072089.1, from coordinate 101,861,888 downwards.
GGACGTGATTCTCCTTCTCTGTTCTGCCCTGGTGTGGCTGCATCTGGAGTGACTCTTCAGTTCAAGGAAGACAGAACTTCTTGAGAAAGTCCAGCAGAGAGAAACAGAGATGATGAGAGGCCTGGAACACTTCTCTTACGAAGAAAGTCTGAGAGACCTGGGGCTGTTCAGGCTTGAGAAGGCTTGAAGGGATTTCTTGTAAATACATAACAGGTGGGGGTCAAGTGGATGGGGCTAGGCTCCTCTCAGTGGTGTGCAGCAATAGCACCAGGGACAGTGGGCAAAAACTGCAACACAGGGGGTTCGGTACAAACACAGGGAAGGACTTTGTTACAGTGAGAGTGATGGAGCACTGGAACAGGCTGCTCTTATGGTTTTAGGATTTTTTGTTACTAGTATTCCACATCATAACATCATGTAGTGCACTGGGAGTTAAAAAGTTAATGCTCCAGCTCTGTGGATAGTTCCAGGTATACCTATCTCAGAAGAGAAGAACTACGTACCCCAGAGGACTTTGCATTGTATTTTTATGTTTTTCCATTCAGAGGGAAAGATAGGAACTGTTCATGTGTTACAGGACATAGGTTCTTTTCCCTTACGGGTCATCCCTAGCTGTCTCACCTTCAGCATTAGTGTAAGGCCTTTGGTTTTTGGACACTCTCTCTCTCATTTTAATTGATTTATTAGCTTCATTTTCAATTATATGGTGTTATTTTGCATTCTGAGTAAATTCTGATTAAAATTCTGATTCAAGACCCTTTCTGGATGCTTTCCTGAATTATATTTCTGGAATTATGCAATACTTGTGCCAAAATGTCTATTCTGTATATAAATTTTTCTCTGGCAGGGTGATTTGTCTTCTCTTTCACATGCCCTTATTGAACTTTCCCCATGGATACTCCAGCTCACTGTGTCCAGATGCTTGTGCCCAGATGCTTGAAGTCTTGCTGGCCTAATTCAGAGCTACCTGACCTGCAGCTAGACTATGCTACAGCCCCAGCTGACTGATGGAGACACAAAATGTTCAACAGAATTTATCTAGAGCCTGTTAATACTTGGCTTGTCTCCCTGCAAAGCTACAGTAAGGCCCACCCTAAATGATCCAGAATTAATCTGTCTGGGCACATTACATAACAATAAGCTAATCTTGATGAGTTTAATTTGTTTTCAAGTCAAGCAAAATATAAACACAAGGATTGGAAAACAGTGAGTTTCAGACAGTGAGTACAGAATCTGCCTATACCATGGCAAAGAGATGACAGGAGTGTGCAGGGGAGAGGAGGCCTGTTTTGTTTGCTGAAAAAGAAATTGAGACCATGGTATACAGAGAGTGGCATAGTGAAACAGAAGCATGTTCCATATCAAACTTCATATGCTTTCAATTCTGTGCACATAAAACGTAGGAGATCAGGCACACCTCTTTTCTAGATTACTCTGTACAGTGCAAGGAGATTTTGAAGTAGTTGCAGAAGGTCTGTGGATAATCTTGTATTTATCCTGATACCAATGGAGAACAATCTTTTATTTCCCTCTTTTATTTCTCCTCTTTTCCTTTTTATGACACAGCCTTTCATTCTCCTACCTGACAAATCTCACCCATCTAAAGTCTGTGCCCCTAAACTTCTCCCAAAGCTGAGTGCAATATGCTCTTCTCAAGCTTCCTGATAGATAAAACTGGTGCCAGCTACAGTAGTTTCTGGACAGTGCAGACAATTCTCTGTTTGCTTGATTTGGTTTGCTTCAGTTCAGCGTGCAGTATTGCTAGTGTTGAAGTCCATCATAGCAGCTATTTTGCTACCTCTGTTCTGAGAGCAGAGCTGATGCTCTTTGCCTACAAGGAGAACATGGGCTACAGGATATGCATCATTTCTCAGACACAGATTTTATTAATTTTGCTGCATTAACACTAAAAAAGGAAGAATCATAATTCCACAAAGCGAGAATTCACAATAAAGCACTACAGTAGGAATATCACAGTTACAGCAGAATTCATATCACACTAATCTAATTTATACTTTAACATTAAAAAGGTGCTTCCACTTTTGTGCAGTAAAAATTACAAAAGGAAAAGTGTTATCTACTGTGAGCACTGTTTTTAGTCTTTTGTATACCTGTAGCTATCAACCTCACAAGGGAGCAGTTGGAATGTAGGAGCTGGTGGTAGACTAGATATCAGATAATAGAAGTGGTGCCTTGAGGCAATAAGGCTGAAGAGGGAAGAAAATTCACAGCACTGCAACGAGGGCATCTGATCCCTAAATTAAGAAGCTGATATTTCTGGGTTCCTTTTACACTCAGACAAGTAATCTCCCCCAGAGGGCTTTTAAATCATGCCTAATTCTGACTCAGGCATCTCTTTTTCTCCACTGACCACTGAAGGACTTTGAAGAGATTTGCTGTTAATGTACTCATCTGAGTCACACACGTAATGTTAAGAGGTGTGCAATCCCCTCTTCCATCCTGACATTGCCAGGAGGTTACTTGAAGCTGTCTTTGAAGATTTCTGAGACTGAAACCATGCATGCTTGAATGGTGCCCCTTGAAGGAAATGGGAACAAAAGCGGCACTGTTTGCCTGCATAAGGAGTGTTTACCTGCACTTTCTTTCAGTATAAAGCTACAGTTTAAAGTTAATATCACATCCCTAGGATACCCTTGCCAGTAATGATATAAATATGTGGCCTGGCATAAATGTGTTGCCATGACATTGGTAGAGTAATGGTCACAGGTCCTCAGCAATTGTGCAGTCCTGATTGTGTCAACGGAGGTGATGTGCATTGTTCTCCTGGGACGGTAAGGCAGTTACATCTCCTCTACACTTGGCTACTTCTGTGCTTCCAAGGCTGCTGTCTTCCTAGGAGTGTGTCCCAAAGAGCAGACTTACTGTATAAGTCCAGAGCACATTTTTAGCTTGCAGGAACCTATCCTGACAGACTTTCTGCATCTGCCATAGAAAGTCTCGCTCCACACGTGATTAATATTTCCAGAATGAAGGAGGCCTCCACTATGCCCATGGGCTCTAAAACCCTCTGAAGGGTTATGTATTTTCGTACATAATCATGCATAGATAGAATGAACTTAATTTTAATTCTGTCCTTGCAGATCTATGCTAATGTGCCTTTACTAAGTGCATTTTCCCTGGAAGAGATCAAAGTTGTCAGAAACAAGTTCATGGCTGTTTTGGGGTGCAACACTGACTTCTTGTACAGTCATTAGCCTTGTAGTTACTTCTAAAATTGCACCTACAGAAACCACAATGTTGCCCATGAAAAGCTCACTTTGGAAAATGTTAGCAACCGAACAATGATATGATTGGCATAAGATTAAAAACTTGAAATAAAAATACTGTAAAAAATACTGTAAAAAATACAATGCCTATATTAAAAAGGATTACATTTAGAAAAAAACTATCTAAATACTTGGGTTAAGTGACCTCAGTAAGATAAAGGTTAGTCAGCTGTCTCATCAGTGATGTTTTGGTATATTTCATCTTCATCCTTTTCATGGAAAGGCCTCTAATTCATGTAAAGAAGCTGAGGGAAAAAGGAGTAACATGAAGAATACTGAAGGCTTCCCACTACCAAATGGCTGACTGTGTTGCAGAAAGAATACTGTTTCTTCCAAATGCAGTTGGGATTTTAGGTGTTTCATTTATGCTGCATAATGAACAGGTACATCAATCCTCAAAGCTTCCTCCCAGTCTTAATTTGTTCATGTAGCTGTAAAAGGTTCTTGTGAGATGACTTATTACTCCTTCGTCTATTTTAAATTCTGCCATGGTAAAAGTCATGAATATTTGGTCAGTGGACAGAATGTGGGTCAGATATCAGAATCAAACAAATCTCTCTGTGATCAAGTTATGATATTAATGATTATTGGGAAAAGGTTGCTCCTCTTTGATTACAAACAAAAAAAATGGTGTGATCCAGGCAACTAACCACAGGAATTGACATATAGATTTTCAATACTGTCATGCATTTCTTCAGGAAAAGAGAGGCTGGTGCAACATTTACTAGCTAGAATTCAGATGTACTTTTACAATCCAGTAGAGATGTCGTGCTCAGCAGTAGATGGTGTGAATGTGGAACTAACTCTTTCTAATTTTTCATGATAAAGAGCTGGACACTTTTTGCACAGGTGAGCTGCAACATGCCTTCGGAAAAATGTATGAAGATATTTCCTAAATTTTTCTCCAACGAATGCATAGATGACAGGATTGATACAGCAGTGGATCATTGAAATTGTTTCGGTCACTTGAATTGTTTTCTCCAGGTTGCTTTGGATATCACAATCTGGGTAAAAAAAAGAAGTTTGAAATGTATGCAAAAAGGAAGCAATATGGAATGGTGTCCAGAAGATGAAATAAAAAATCATGATCACAAAAATAAGTCGAACCGCCTTCTGTTTTTTCTCATTCTTACATCGCAGTAATGTTTTTAAAATTTGAGAGTAACAGAAAATCATAATGATCATTGGAATGATAAGCCCAAGAATGTTCATCTTTAAAATGTAGGAGTGCTTCCAATTTATTGGGTCATCTGATGGATAATGAGCGCTGCATGTATACTGCATATTTTCCTTTTGAGTTCTGTGAAACACTATCCCAGGAACAGAGGCAAAAACAGCAACAGCCCACGTGACAATGCTGGTGAGGATGCCGTAGGTAACTGTCCTAGCTTTTAAAGCAAACACTGCGTGAACTATGGCCAGATACCTGTCTATGGTCAACAGGATTATGAAAAAGATGCCGCTGTAGAAGCCAAGGAGGTAGACACCTGAGAGAATTCGGCACAGCGCTTCTCCAAAAATCCAGTCGTGAGCAGCATAGTAAGCCCAAAAAGGAAGAGAAAATACAAACAGCAAATCAGAAATTGCCAGATTGAGGAGGTAGATGTCAGTCATACTCTTCAACTTTTTGTATTTTACCAGGATAAGGATAACGAGAATGTTGCCTATGAAGCCAAATATCACCACCAAAGAATAAAGCGGTGGCAGAAAATTTGCTGCTAAATGCTTTTCCTCTGTTCCCGGGCATGGTGCTGAATCGCCGTAGTCAAATGTTGTTGTTGACATGTCACCCAAGTCAGTGGTGTAGTTATCCATTGCGTGTTGGTCTGCAAAGGAAGAGAAGAGTGGTTAACTGCAGGGAACTCCAAGCTCATCGGGGAGAGGAATGAAGCACGGTGATGGGGCATGGCCTCACTGTGCCAACCCGTGCTGCTGCCCTCACCCAAGGGGGTCAGGGCAGCCATTGCAAAGTCACTGTGACACAGGTAGAACATAAGTGTCGTTTGTGGCTTCACAGGAGCCTCAGCACCTCTGGGAACCATCTCTGGTGGTGGTGATCCTTCCACAGAGCACTGACTGCACTCACCTGCTGAAGCTGCTGTAATGGCTGGTGGGGAGCAGCAAGCCAGTAGCGTTGGTCTGGCTTACGATGGCAAAGGCAGTGTGCTCTTCAGAGTCTGCCTCAGGCAGGGGCCATGGGCAGGGCTTAGGTAATGCTGGAATGAAAGCTGTGTGTGGCACTGTCTTGTGGGGCTGTGCTGGACACGTTCAGCTGAGGACCTGCTGGGATAATTGCAATAGAAAGAACAGGTAGGCAAACACCTATTCAAATGGCATAAAGGATTTCATTTGCTGTCAGCATGGTCTATAGAAACAGTGATTAAAATTAAAAGGTGATTTTTTATTCCTCCTAGGATTTAAGGTTCTGTTCCATCTTTTCCTGAAATAATACCCTTGCTCAAATGGTAAGTTTGATCCCAGTTTTTATTTTATTGAAATCCCAATTTTGATGAGCAATTGGTTATGTGGCAACTTCGCTGTGAACTGTGTCTGTTGCCCAATACTCTGTCCCTCTGATATTGACTGGAGAGCTGTGGAAGGAGCTGGGCTCCCCAGGCAAGGAGCAGTGCCAGCTCGCAGGGTAGGTAATGCAGCTTGCAGGGTAGGTAATGCAGCACGGTTGTGAGAGCCCCAAGGGAACTTTGCTATAGTACCAGAAGGGGAAAGCTTAAGAAGTGGGTGCCACCAAGCCTTTCCCTTCCTGATAGCAAAACCTCCTCCTGTCTCAAATCCCTGGTAGGACCAGGAGTCAGCCAGATCCAGACCCAGATGCAAAAGCATGCTTTGTTTAACTTGGTCTCCAAAAAGCTGAGGAGATATATCTTTACACAGGCCCCTGGAGAAGTCCACAGAATTCCTGCGCATCTCTGAGAAGCTGGGAAGAGGATTTTATGAAGACAGGTGTCAGATGGACCAAATGTGCTTCCCAGTCACTTATTGGGAAAGTGAAAGAGATGTGTTTGGTAGCCACTGAAGTAGAGCTACTTGCTGCTGGGGAAAAAGGCTGCTGTTTTTTTAATGTCTCATGATAACTTCTTTTATGAGGCTTTGCATTGTTGTGGAAGAATGATTCCTGTCTCTTGTCAAGGCAACAGAATGCTTGTAACACAGAAAGCTACAGGTACTGTGACTGGCCCAGTTTGCTGTGTGACCACTCAGATAACACAGCAATGATCACTCCTTTCCTGTTTTGCACCCCACTGTGCATTTCTTTTTCAGTGGGAAGTTCTGTCTGTGACTGCAGATGACTTGCAGAAACCACATTCTGAAAGCCATCACTTGTTTCTACACTTGAGTTTTGCAAGACTAAATTGAGCTGATGAAGCTTTGCAGGTCAAAATCTAGTCAGTGGTTGGAGTGACAACGAGGCTGCCCTACAGTCTGTAAAGAGGATGCTTCTTTAAATCATGTCTTCTCATGTTTCTGTATTTGGGCATTTGGTCTGCCTCAAGAGTAGCTTTGTTAGCTCTTGAGTTCTAGCTGTTATTTATACAATACCACTCAGCTATAGGAGTGAATAGGTGCTGGTATGGCTAACAGACTTTTCCACGTTAGGGTAATTCAAGCTTGGAAGGCTCCTGGCCCACTGCACTGACTCAGTCAGGGTCAGCACATATCACAGTACACTGAGCTGTGCCCTGAGTGGGGTTTGGACAGGGTGTTTGATAACTACAACAGCACATGAATGGAGCCACTCATCTCAAAACTGAATGACCCACAAAGTTTTCTTTCCCTTTTTTAGGGCTCAAGACAATGCTTCTCCTTTCAATTAGATAAAAAGATTACATAACTTTACTTGCCCTGCCTTTGCTCCTCTCCTTTTCACAGGTTTGTCACAAATTAAAACTAATTAATGAATGGTAGCTAGCTTAGAAGTATGCTGGCAGTATCTAGGGCACTTTACAATGAGAGAGAATAACAGTGTAACATAAAGAAAAATTCAAATCTAAATAAATAAAATAATAGCTATATCCCTATAGCAGGCCCTGTAAGAGATACGGCCAATGTTCACTGATAGCAGGTTTATTGATTGAACATTGCCTTTGTCTTTCTGGAAGGAGTTTCTGGACAGGCAAAACTACAGAGAAGTATACGCATGGGCCAAAGACACCTTGGGAAGCAAGCATTTGTTCATGCTTCCCTTTGGTTACCAGAAAAGCTGAAGGAAAAGGTAGAAGTGCAAACTAAACCTCTGAGCTGATACGAACACATTTTTTTAATGTAATAGAAACCACAGAATTTCTTTCTAGGATATGTCTGGAGAAAGGCAGTCCCTTCCAAAATTAAAACTAGCTTTGGGAACTTCTTCCTCTTTTATAACAGCTGAGCATTAGAAACATCTTATTTTTGGAACTGCTTGCTTGCCACTTGATCAATTTTTCCTTTCCTGCAGAGCTTTCAAGGAAAAAGTATGTTTAGTGCTGGAAAAACAGACTCAGTTCTCTGTATGTGCTCAGGATCCAATTGTTTCCATTCCTCATTTAGAACAAACAAACAACCAAAAACCAGAAAGACAGTCTTAGGAAAATGCGGAGATTTCTGCAGTTAAAGACAGTCTGTGTGGTCACAAGACAAAAGAAGTAGGAGGTGTTTTTATCTAAATAGATGTAGAGTGAAAATAAGCCCTTGGAGAAAGAGAAACCGAGGCGGATAATGAACACCACCTACCAAATGATTACTGTATGTGTAAGCAGGCTCATTTTGTAGGCTAAGTCCTATGCTAGTACTTCAGTTCAGATTTTCCTTTCAGAACCTCCACTTAAACTGGTTCAAATAAAATGCTGAATCTGGAGAAATCCAAACAACCGCTGCTGTCACAACCATTCTGAGGATGAACTGCAGTATGAAAAAGTAGACTGGAGTGGAGGAGATTCCCAACATACATCATGGTCATCCTGCCCTTCCCATGTTACTGCCTTAAGGGACACCCCACAGAGAAGTTCAAGACCACTACCCAGGTGTTGCCAACTCTTCCTGGCAAACAGTCTCCCATAAAAGCAATTGCTGCTATTAGCTGTATATTAGATATATTGAAGAAAATTTAAAAAAAAGTTTGTATTTTTCCAGTGTTGTAACTTTTTTTTTTTTTTTGTCTGTAGCAAGTCTCATTTATCAAAGCAGAAGCATGAACAGCACAATTCCAGGAAGATGCTGATGAACTTCACTCGTATAAAACCTCATTAAAAGGAAACTGTAAGCTAGATCATGACTGCCCATTAAATTGGTATCTACAGTTAAGATAGGGAGTACAGACTTTCAGAGACCAGCCCAAAGAGGAGCTAACCCCAAATAACCTTTTATGACATGATAACGAAAAAGCACCTTCAGCAGGTTAGATACTTGAATAATACAAAGAAAACAAGCCAGGCTGTGGTGAAGGACGATGTACATATGAATCTGATAGAATAAGATGTGGCTAAGATTTCAAAAGGCTAGAATAAGTGAAAAGGAGTTGCTGCCTGATCAGTTTATATCATTAGAGCAATCTGTTTTCAAGCTGTGGACCTCCCAGGACAGTTTCAAAACCAGTTTCTACGAAGTTTAAATTACAAAAATAAATATATAAAAAAGATAATTTTCTCTACCATTTGTCCACTTCAATTCTCTACTCTCATATCAAACTCATCTTGAGCAATAAGCTGGTTACAAGACCTTATTTTTATTAAAGACAACATGTCTCCTTAAATGGCAGTTCTACTCCCACTGTCATTATGAACATATATTTCCCCACTCAATAAATCTGTATCTCTATATATGCATAAATGAAGAAAAAAAGAGCTACTCACAGGTTTATCAAGCTTGTTTTATCAGACTGTGTCGTTGCCTTCTTTGTGAACAAGTGTATAGTTAAACCCTATATCTGAAAATAGGAAATAGAACTTCCTGTGTGATCTATTGCAAAATATTACAAGAATCAAGGGCACAGTTCTTCTTTCAGAAAGTGAGCAGTTTTCGGCTGCGTTAGGATGAAGTGGGTGTCTCCTTGTTCTGCACCAGCTGAAATTCACTATCTGATCTAGTGCATCTCTACCAGGTAAAGACTGGGTGGTTACATTCAGGAAAACCATGTTCTTGGGATAGTATCTGTAGCTGCTTCAAACACTTCTGCTACTCAAAAGAAGGTGGTATGAAATACCTGGCATTTAGCATGTGTAATTTTAAAATTAAATTTAGATCACAGAATTGACTGTTGAAAAAAACCACCAAGGTATTCTTTATGTAACTTACCTCCTAGTGATTTGTATATATGACCACTAGGGAAAAAGAACTGGCAGGCAAAATTGAAGACATTTATACCATAAATATTATGTTAGCATCACCCTTGCCTCTCACAAGTGGGGTCCTGGAAGCAGCATGCCTGTGTTAGCACAGAGACTTGCTAGAGCTACATAGGTCAGGCCAAGGTAGACCCTCTGGTGGTAGACATGCCTTCCTTCCAGGATAAGACCAGTTCAAGCACTCTGCACCACACTATACTATGGGTTACAGATCTCACCTTGAATGTATCTTGTAATTTTGGTAAGTCATTTGTGATGATCTTGCCACCCTGAGATCAGAAGAGGGCAGAAACCTGCAGCTCATTCCCTTTTTGATGCGGTGGCATTACAGGACTGAAAGTAACAGAAAGAAAGAAATGGAACAGAGGGTGGTTCAAATGTCTGCCATGCATTTTTTTTATTTTTTTTTTATTTTTTGAAATATTTGTACTGCCAACATCTTTGCAATCCAACTTCAACAGCTGTGTAGGTAACCACTACAAATGAGGACTGATGAATAGTATGGCTACTTGTCATCTTCCTGAAGAGTCTGTTTAAGCTTTTAGAGCGAGGTATACTTTTAGCAGCAGCAATTGGCTTATCTCTCTGAGACTGCTGTGTGGCTTCCTGCAGTATTCCTGAAAGACTACAAGGCTGGATTTTGCTACAGTTATATCTGGAGGATTTTTTTTTCCTATAAAACCTATGTGGATTTAGATGGATGTGGATACAGATAACCTGGCCACTGATGTTGCAGAGATTATAAAAGAAACTCAGAGCTGTGATCATTAGCAGAAAGCATGCCGAAGCAAGATGTTAGGAAGGAGAGTTTCTGTAGAAGCTAAAAGACATAAACGTTTCCTGTTGGTCTGGAAAGGGGTGTGTAGATATTGCTGTCAATACAGAAAAAAATGCAGAAAAACTTCAAGCCTGGGCAGGAAGAGCCTTCCCTACAGGGACACAGTGCACAGCAGGGAGATGCAGACCACATTTTCCTTCTATCTCATTTCCCTCTGAGTCATTGCCTGAATTCAAAGTCATGTTTTTTTGGGTTGGGTTTGTTTTTTTTTTTACTATTTCTGACATCTCTTTCTATTCAATGTACAGGCTGCTAGTTCAGCAGTTCTGTTTGCAAATTGAAACATTTCTGGGCTGCTCTCTTTGGTAAAGAACTGCTTAGCTGGCAGAATCAAAAATCCTGCATAAGGCACTTCTCCTCAGTGGTCACTAGAGCAGGTGTTTGTCTTGGCTCTTGAGAGTGGGACTTCCTTAAAGCTCATTGTCCAGGGGCTATGGGCAAGTGTCATTGTCTGGGGTACCAGGGGGAATCCTTGACCTCTTCTCTCCTTGACTTGAGACATTGGCACATCCATCTGTGTTTTTCAGAGGCTTTCTGAAGTCTCCTTTTTGCTTGCTCTGTCAGTTTGCCCAAGTAAAAAGCAGCTACAGCTAAAACTAGCAGAAATGACACTTAAGTGATAGCAGAGGTTTTGTTAACCTAACAAATGCCCCTCTTGGGGACTGCACACCTCCCAGGCAAGAGAAGAAAAAGACTTGGTTGCATGAAGAAGCCCCCTATGCAGACAGTACTTTCTAAACATATGCAGGCAATGAAAATACCTACAAGCTGCAAGCATTCATATATTGAGAGAATTGCTGAAGGATGAAGTCTCTCAGGAATGGATAAATTCCTGTCTTCATCTTCTCTCTTACACAGATCACTAAGAGATCGCAGAAGTGATCAATAAACTTACCTGCTACCTTCACTGTCTGTGAGGTAAGCAGGGGTCTTGAGCTTGTTATAATGGGTTTGTTGGATTCTTGAGGTGGGGATTGGTTGACTCGTGACTCACTTCACTTTGAGAATGAAAGCACAGTTTTGCACATACTGTTTTGAAAGTTATAATTCTTCATGCTTCCAATTGCAGTGCTCAGTGCTCAGTGCTCACACTGAAAACAAGTAGATGGTGTTTTCAAGCTGCCTGAGCTCTCATTTCTCTGACCTTTGAAAATCAGGCACAGTTTGTTTCTACAACAAGAGAGCTGGCAGTAGTTAACAGCTGGCAAAAATACTGGTAAAATTGCAAAGCAGACCTAGTTGAAATTATGGGACATCAGCAGTATGCCTCATAAACACTAGTGAAGATTAAGGGATGGCCTTGCAATTCATCTCATATTCTAGGTTATGTGGAAGAAGTTATGTTGACTTCAGTTCCTGTTTTTAAGAATTTCAGGCAAAGTGGAAAACATTAGAGAGGAACATGGGTACTGATGGAGTTCCTTTCTTATTCCCCTGGTGTGCTTCAGCATGTGCTTTTATGGTGAAAGGAGTGAAGTAGATGTTTTGTGTTGAAAAAGTACTTCAGAAAACATATTATCGAATCTCTATGGATTCCTGTGAGGGTTTTACTCCTGATGGGGAGCTAAACATCACAGCTGCTCTCTCATTCCTCCTCCTCAAAGGAAGAGTGGGGAGAAGATATGATGGAAAAGGGCTCAGAGATTGAGATAAGAACAGGAAGATCACTCATCAGTTACTGTCATGGGCAAAACAGACTCAACATAGGATGACTAATATAATGTACTACCTGCTACTAACAGATTAGAGCACTGAGAAACTAAAATCAAACTAAAAACAGCTTCCCCCTATCCACTCTCTTCTACCTTCTCCTCCCAAGCAGTCATGGCAATTAGGGGCTGTGGTCAGTCCATAACGTTTCATCTCTGCCACTCCTTCATGGTCACTGTCTGCCCCTAGTCCAGCATGGGGTCCCCAACATAGGATGCAATCCTTCCCAAACCACTCCTGCTTGAGTTTCCCACAGTCTTCAGCAATTTCCTAGTGTACCTCCATACTATAGGGCCCACCCTTTACAACCCAATTCTCCAGCACAGGCCCCCACAGGCAGCAGCTCCCTCCATCATCCTGCCCACCAGCTCCTCTCCATGAGCTGCAGCTCTGGCCTAGAGTCTGCTCCTGCAAGGACTGTCCATGAGCTGTACCTCCTCCAGGCCACTGCTGCACCACCAGCTCCCGCATGGTTGCACATGGAGATCTGCTCTGCGTGGTTCCCAAGGGCTGCAGGGGGACAGCCTGCTCCTCCCTAGGCCTCTCCTGGGTTGCAGGGAACTTCTGCTCTGTGCCTGGAGCACCTCCTTTCCTCCTTCTGCACTGACCTTGGTGCCAACAGGGGTGTTTTTCTCTACATTTTCTCACTTCTCTCTCCCAGCTGCTGTAGTGCAGCAGTTTTCCCTTTCTTTCGTGTGCTCTGACATGCACAACCAGAGTCACTATGGATTAGCTCTGACAGTGGTGGGTCCATTTTGGAGCAGCTGGAGCTGGCTATGATCTCATGTGGGGAAACTGCTGGGCCCTGCTCCTAGAGATCACCCTTGCAGTCCCACAGTTGCCCAAACCCTGCCAGGCTAACCAAATACAAGTCCTTGAGTGTCTTCATCTGCAGCAGTCCTCAGCAGGTGTTCTACTGACTCTCCTCATACTTTCAGGGATGGGCATGTGACAGGTTTGGCTGAACACAGGGAGGAGCACACAAGAGGAAATTGCAATGTTTATTAGTAGGTAATCGTTTCAGTTTTTCTGTGTAGTATTTGTTAGTATTATGTTGGTAATGAAAACCCTTCACTGCCCTTTCTGTGCACAGTGCTACGCTTCAAATCTCTGCTGCATTATTTGCAGATGCACACATACAAAGTCACTACATAATCTTCTCTTGAGATGCCCAAAGTATAAAAACATTGAAGCAGCCACAGCTTATAACCATCCTTGGAGAGACCTGATGTTGGTCTTTGTCTTGACTCGAGCAAAAAGCTCCCTTTTTTTATGCAGTTCTTTCTGCTTTTAGGTAAGTAGCATAAACACTGAGCTACTTCCTGAAAAAGGAAAATAGAGATAGCCACCTCCCCTTTGCCTGGTTCTACTTTCCTTGGTTTCATTCCATACTTCTTCAAACTGCAGAGAGCAGGCTCTCCCACCCATGGCTGGTAGTCAAGTGGTTAGTGTAAGGGCTCCCTCTATAGTCAGTAGATAGTGGTGGGTATTCACAGAGAGTACCCGCTCTTGTCTTTAGACTACAGTGGATCATATGGAGAAATCTCTCTTTCACAATAGAAGGAGCCTAGATAGAGTTCAGAGCAGACAGCTGACTTCTGCACTGATAAACCTGGGCAACATAGTCCAATCAAATGTTTCAGATGAATTGAACAAAATCTTAATTTTGTCGACAAGAAATATTTTTTTGTTTTAGAAAAGAGATCAAATGGAGTATTCTAGATTTGTCGCCTTTGGGGTTGAGGTTGTTTTTTATCAGGTAAGCCTGATGATAGTGTCTACATCCTCTGCTGAAGAGGAAGAGACCTGCGCTGCAGAGATAAAGGCAATTTGTGCTGATGAACCACCAGATGTAAGAACAGATTTATTGAGTCACTATGAAAAGTGCACCCTGCTTGCAGCCATGAAAACTGTACGTGCTCCACGTCATGCAACAGAAGTTAGGCTGCGAAGGCCATACTCCTCTTTTTCTATGACCTCATAGCTGTGCAGGTGCTCAAAAGGGACACTGCTTTAGAAGAGCTAAGGAGATACATAAAAGCTAAACATGGTTGCTGTTGATGGCATATGAAAGTTGCACTGTCATCCACTTAGGAGTCTTTGTACTTCCACAAAGCTTTGGGGCATTTCTCAGGCCCCCGGAGAAATAAGGTTAGACATCTGAGATGTAAGTTAATTAGGAGTTCAGCATGTTCCTAAGATATTCTGAGTCTCTAAAAACACAAAGAATTATTCTAGGAAACACTTATTTGATATACCCTTCGCATGAGCCTCTTGGTTGCCTTGGTCGGACTGCAGGAGCCATCAAACCAGCTGAGGAACTTACTATTTGAGGTTTTTTTTGTTGTACTTCACTAACGTGCAGGACTAGGCTTTGTTTAATGCATGCTATCCAGGTCTGTCTCAGATAGCAGAATTGTGCTTTTTCTCTCATAACTGTGTCTCTAGTCCTGGTAGGGTAATATTTGATTGATTCACAAATACTACAGTATTTGTATTCACAGCACATTTATGAGATGAATCAATACAAATATTTCCACCTTGAAACTATGATTCTATGAAAGTGAGGAATGAAACATCACAGGCTGCCTGTGAAAAGCTGAGTTAAGTGGAAAGGGAAGACAGTCAGTTTGCATGGTAGGAATAGACGTTAAGGGTAGGTATGATAAATTCATACCTACATTGTCTAAATCCTGTGGTGGATCTTGTGGTTGCCCTATGACAAGCTTGGTATTTTTGACAACAGTCCAGGCATCTCTGAAATGTAGGTCGTCCATGATTTTGCTTTGTGGATATCTGCAGGGCTCCTCAATGAAACCGAGTCCTAAGGACAAATCCAGCCACAGGAAGATTTCAGTCTGCTCAGAGGCTGGCTTCATACTGCTGTGCACCTGTCTGGTGGAGCCTGCTTTCCTTCTGAGAAAATACTTCATGGGGAGTTCAGCAGCCCAAAGCCACCCTGGTAGTCGTGTTACACTGATTGATAGACATACTAAATCTGATCCTAATCATTTCCCAGCAGATTTTATCTGCAGGATAGAGATCCCATTTCCTTAGCTTCTGTAGATAAAATACAAGAAAACACTAATCAGCAAAACCTCCTTTCTCACAGTCCAAGGCAAACTAACCACAGCACAGAATATGTGATACCACAGACTTTGCTGTTCTTTGTCCCCACCAACTGTGGATCACTGCAGTAACTTCTGCCCTACATTGTGGTAGATTGTATTTCCTTCTCTCTCTCTCTGAGACTAATTAATGTCTCATAGCAGGAGTGGAGCATCTGGCTTACGGCTTTGTGCACAAATGAGACATTTTACGACTGCACTGAAGAGTTGTGGATAAGCTGTGTGTGCTATTGTGCAACAGTTATCTGTTAGCAAGTATGATATGAAGGCAAGCCCATTTGTATTTGTAAAGCTCTCAGATCATGTTGCAGTTGTTTCATGCAGTGCATGCACGTCAGTTTGCAGTCCTTGAAAGAGATTGTGTAAACGTTAAGGCAAATGCAAGCCACAAATAAGTGATAAAACTTCAACTGAAAAGCCATCTGAGCAACAAAATTGAAAGGGAAGGTGGCTTTTCCTGCCTAAGTGGTACTAAAATATGCCTATCCTAAGTAAAGCTTAAGTGAGTCTTAGCAAAAAGTTTGTGTTTCCTGAACTGCCCTTGGATTCACCTGGAATCTCAAATCCAAACCATCTCTGCCATATTTCTTTGGGGAATTAATGTCTTACCTGTCTTCAAGTTTCTTATGAGACTTGAAGTTATAATCTATTTTCAGTATGACTAGAATTTATCATAGAATCACAGAATCATAGAATGGTTTGTGTTGGAAGGGACCTTTAAGATCACCTAGTTCCAGCCCCCTGCTATAGGCAGGGACACCTCCCTCTAGACCAGGTTGCTCACAGCCCCATCCAGCCTG
This sequence comes from Cyrtonyx montezumae, assembly GCF_038088225.1. Taxonomy (NCBI): domain Eukaryota; kingdom Metazoa; phylum Chordata; class Aves; order Galliformes; family Odontophoridae; genus Cyrtonyx; species Cyrtonyx montezumae. The sequence goes on along the minus strand of NW_027072089.1, from coordinate 101,845,787 downwards.
GCCTTGAATGCTTCCAGGGTAGGGGCATCCACAACCTCACTGGGCAGCCTGTTCCAGTGTCTCACCACCCTCACTGTAAAGAATTTATTCCTAATATCTGGTCTAAATCTACTCTCTTCCAGTTTATAGCCATTTCCCTTTGTCCTGTGGCTGCATGCCCATATAAAAAGTCCTTCTCCAGCTTTCCTGTAGGCCCCATTATCCTCAAGTAATTGAATGTCTGCTACAGTTTTTCACACCAATGGGGGGGTTGTTTCTTATCTCCTTTCTCATGTGTTAAATGCATTAAACATTCAATATCTATGCAGTGCTCACCACTGACACTTCCTACTAATATGCAGTGCTCTCCCCTCACCCAGTTCATTGAAGAGACAGTCAGGTTGGCCCAAACCCTACAGATATGTGTTTATTCACTGAAATGGGGAAGTTTCTCCTGAAGGTACATCCTAACATTTTATCTGACTTAGAAAAAAGCCAAGAAAACTTAGGGCCAGCAGCTCTGTATGTCGGCTTACAAGAGGAAAGCTACTACACAGGGTGCTGTGACAAGTGAAAACAATTTAGCTGTTAGCTTGAGAATCAGTGTAAGAAGCAAAAGAAGAGGATGACATATTAGGATGGGAGATGTACTGACCAGTAATTACTAGAGCATGGTTTGATGAGTGGGAGAAAGACATCTTCCACCAACTCTAGTGAAGGAGAGAAACTCATGACAGAGAGGGAGAAGCCAGGAGGTTATCTATGGGTCACCAGTTTCAGCAGACCTCTGAGATTTTCAGATTGAAATGATTCAAATGAAAGCTGAAGTCGGGCAAGCTTAAATATTTAGAGGTGTTATGAGGTTATTTCAATGGAAAATGGTAAACCACTGAAAGTTTTATATCTTGACCCAAGATTAACTTATCTTTTTGCCACTGATATCAAGGGCTGAAAATCGTTGTACAAATTCCAGTGAGCATCAAGTCCTTCACTGAACTCAGGAGTGGATCTCAGACGTGACAGAACCTGGCTTTGAACTGGTCATCATACATCCACGGTGAGGCATATTTGGCCACTCAAGTTCGGTTTGGGTGTCCCCACGATGATGCCATCTCTCTTAAATTTGTAGTGCCATGACCCAACCTGTCTATCAAGGTGCTGGATGTTATCCTGTCTGCGGGGCAAGTGCAGTGTTCACCCTTCTGTTAAGGATTTCAGGAAAGGGAACATCTTAAATATAAATCTAAGAATTTAATGATGTCATTCATAACAATAATAATGATACTAGTAGTTGAAATTATACACACTTCCTAGTTTCTAGCTGTCTTCTAAGCATAATGGTTACTCTTCCATTGTTCTAAACCCTATGGACAAGGGCTTCAGCCTGTTGGCTCCTCACAAAAGGAACCCTCTACGTCTTATCTTGTGTCCCCACCTCTCAAGGCCTCTGCTATCATAGTAGAACTGTGTGTAGCATCACGCTGGAGTCATAAATATCTCATTCTGTGAGGAGTAACTGCTTGTTACCATTGTCTATATAAAAGCTGTGGTTGTGTCTCACAACAGTAAGCAGAACTAAGACAAATTAAATATAGTCTTCTGCTCAGAATAACTGCTCTTGAAGATAAAGTAAGCAACCTAAGGCTTCAGACAGGTCAAGACAAGTTCGGAAGAAGAGAAATCGAGATGCTAGAGACTTGTGAAAGGAAGCAGTCCTTACAAGTGGGAAGGCTGTGCTGAGGGAAGTCCCCTGGAGGAATGAAAAAGGGGTTAGGTGAATCCTTTTTAGGGATTCAGCCTCTTAGAGGTTTCAGTCTTTTAGGCTGAAGTTTCTGAGTAGGAAAGCTGCTGAACAGCTCCTGGAATTATGTGCTAAGTCAGAACTTCGTGTTTCCATCTCCTGCTCAGAGACAAGTAGGTTGGTCTTTCACCATGCAGTGCAATCTTTGATTTTTGAAATAAGGGCACTAACAGAGAATGGGGAACAAGTGGGTGAGATATCAAAACGGGCCGGCATTGCAGCACCTCGGCTTGTAAAGAAGCACATCAAGGGAGGCAGGAGGGAAGTGGAGGCAGCAGCTAGCTCGCTGCAAGCCACAGGAAGCCTGGAAATAAAGTGGATCTGAAGGTGCAGAACCAGGTCTAGAAATGAGTACACAGATGTTAGCTTTCTTTAAGACACCCAGAGCACACCTTACTCAACAGCAAGAAAGGCAATGAGATTAAAGATTGCCCTTTGAGCTTGATGCTGTTCCTTCTGTAAGCCTGAGAAAACTGATTTGAAGGGATTTTTTCCCCTCAAATGCAAGTGCTCAGGTTGAAAACTTTTGTCCATATTATTTTTAGAAGTCCTGTGCTGAGTTCTACACAGTCCATGGCACTGTCTCATTTTGTCCTGAATGCCCCATCCCACCCACAAGCTCAGAGGCTTCTTCATGTCTCCTGTGTCATTGCTGTTACACAGCAGCGATGCCCACGTCTCTTTACTGCTGGAGAACCTGACAGACTCTCCAAAAGGAATATTTTCATGCACAAGTTGTGCTAAGGAGAGAAGTGTGTTTATAATAGACAGCTGCAGAGACATCTGTGCTAGGATAAGGACCAGCAGCTGTATGACCGTAGCTCTCAGCTGCTGGTTAGGCTGAGTGCAGCAGAACGACCTTTTGACTTCACAGGTTCTGTTCACTGCTTTGCTGAGTTCTGCTATACTTGAATTATTTTTAAAGCATGATGTTTCTGAGCACCTAAATGTTCGGATATTTTGCTGTGCACTGCCAAATGCTCTTGGGCTAGAAGAAGGTCAGACTTTCCTGTCAAAGTGTGAAGGGGATTGCACTACAAAATGGCAGAGAACATGAAACAGAAAAGTGGAGGATTGTGAAACCTTACATAAAAATCAAGAGGTAGAAAGTTCAAAGGGATGCGTACACATCTTCGAAATAACTAGGTAATGCTACCAAACATGAAAAGTGATACTTGGCACTTCAGCTGGCAATCTACCATCGCCAGCAACAGCTCCATCCTTTGAAAAATAAGTGCTCTAGTTGTGCAGCATCTGATTATGAGTTCTGTTCTAGGGGCGGCAGTAATTTCTTTATTCCATCTCTCCAAAATAACAGTTAGCTTTCAATTGATTCAATGGAACAAGAGTGGGATATATATTCACACTGCCACACAGCTATAAGAAATCCAAGTAACATCAAATCTGAACATACCTTGGTGTTTTTGCAGTGGTGTTTGCTGCTGGTGACATCTTAGTACGTGAGAACTGGTTGAATCCAGTGATCTGTTTCTGAGTAGATTGCAGAACTCTTTTACCAGTTGTACTTAGTGACACAGCACTTGAAAATGAGGACATGCTTCATGTACTATCTGCCTTATTCTAAGAGAACAGTATGCCTGCAAAAGAGAGCAGTTTGCTGTTGACAAGTTTCTACCTAAAACAAAATGTGTAACGGAGGAAATGGCAGTACCAGTCCCTTAATGGTATTGTGCTAGTGTAGAACTACACCTTGGTTTTGATCTGACAGTGCTGTTACCCAGAACTGCAAGAAGTTCTGAACGTTTTTTGGCATCTGCCTATGTAAGAGTAGCTTCAAACCCAATGGAGTTATTACATCAAAAATGAACTTTCATATTCAGGGAAGAGACACAAAGCTTCTTGGAGTACCTGATGTGGTGCTGAGTACAAACGTCTCTCCATTCTCTTATCCCAAAGTAGCTCCTGGTTTTATTCCATTTTGCAGCCACATTAGACAGAATGAACCTTCTAAAGGGAAAGGTGTCCTAAGAACCTGTGTTCTGTGAGCAGTCAACAGTACTGAGCTCTGTTTGAGGAGAGGATGGAGCTTTGGATCTCCATTTTGGTTTCTTAGATACTGATGCTTTGTACACAGCAGAGAAAGAGGAGGAGGTCAAGGACAACGATGAAGAGGAGGAGGAAGCTCTGCAGTAAGTCCTAGAAAACCTATTTTTAGTCTTCTTTGTGTAAGGCTTCACATCTCACTTGGGATAAATTGTGCTATTACCCTTCTCTCCGTCTGATTTCAGTGTGAGCTAGCAAAAAATAAAAGTAATAAAACCAAAGAGTTTGTCCCTTGTCCTGCAGCCTAGAGAGAGCCCTAGCCTACTGCAGAAAGCTTTGCTGTGTTAGTGACGCAGGTGTCTTTGGCACATTTTAAGTTAACACTTGCAGAATTTCGTGATGGTGATGGAAAGAATTGTGCATGTCTGGGGCATAGCTGGTGTGTACCACTTTGAATGACATAGCAACCCAAAAATGGGCATACGAACAATTACAGTGCTTCTGACCATCTTCTGTCTTTACAAGATTTGAAATTCAGCAAGGCAGATGAACACTTACTGAAAAATAAGAATTTATTAATCTTATCCTTTACTGTTATCAATTCTTGCAAATAACAAGATTGCAGATAAGACCCAATCTCACAGTGTTAAACCATTGCTAGCTAAATGCAGTCTTTACTTTGTGTTGACCTCAAACCTGATGTGTATGAAATGATCATTTCCTTGAAATCTAGAGGCCTAGGAAGTGCAGGACAATCCCATGGGCACTGTGTGTCCATGAAGACAGCTCCTTTGGGCTGTAAGTCCTATGCAGCATGGATGGGATTTGATCCTTCCCTGTGGCCAGGAGAGCTGGATCCAATGTGCAGCATTTGTGCCATCTGAGCTGCTCGTCAGGAAGGCATCACAGTGTGACAACTGGCCAGAAATAAATTTCCTTCCCTTTTTCTCAAAATACCAAAGGAATGTATAAAAACAAAAACAAAGAAACCCACCCATTTCTTCCTTCAGTTTTTCTCTAAAGCATCAGTTGGTCGGACAGTAAATGTCACAGAACACTTCTAACAGAAATGCTGCAGAATTCTGACCACAGGGGAAAGAAGTCTGGCCTGATGCTGGCCCGGATATCTTTCTAAACATCAAAGTGTCTGTGCAATACAAAAACCACAGCAATATGTAAACAGAGAGCTTTGTTTCTACATACCTAGAAGTTTTCCAAGAAGTAAAAATACGACAATGAAGCTGCAGTGCATTTCTTACCCACTGAAGAATAAAATCTACAAACATTAATTGCACTATCATAAATGAATGTTTTGTACACTAAGTATCTAACAGCAAGAGCCTTTTGATACTGAAGTTATAGGTTTATAGATTATATAGTTTTCTTAGGAAACATGAAAAAACAATTATGTATTTGGGAGGAAAGCTACAACAGCAGAGTAAACTGATTATATTATGATTATCTAGAAAATGCAGTCTAAAGACATTCAGGGTGTGCTTTTCTTACAGTTGAGGAAACTTGATCTGGTTTAACTTTAAACTTTTTATTAGCAGTAATATAACTTCAACTCAAATGCCATTTTTTCCACTGTGAATTTTTCCTGGGGTTTTGAAAGCAAATTTTGATCAGCAGGGAACTGGAGACAAGAAAAAAAACTGGAAACTTCCAAGGCACCTCTGAATTCCACCATATGTATTTTACAGGATGCTATCTCAAAGACAGTCTTCATCTAAACTTATGAGTCATTAAAAAACCTCTAGGCAGCTGAGACATACAAAGATGCAATTAAAACATTTATTCAAAGAAAACATTTATAAAGGGGCAGAAAAGAATGTATGGGGAAAAGTGATAGAGCCTTATCTGCTATTTGCCATTCTGTGATATTTACACCGACCCGCAAACCCTGGGGGCAAGGGGTTGGAGGGTCCATGCCTCTACTTGTGACACATGGCCAGGCTGCTTTGATAGTGTTGTATTCAAGCATATGCCTCTGTGCATGGGTGGTATGGTGGTGTTACTTTGCTATCTTCAAAAGCATGGCCACCAGAAACTGCTGTGAGTGGCAGTGTACCAAAGAAACATGGCAGAGCCCCAGGCAGAAGGCCTCTTTATCTGAGAGATGAGGCAGGGAGAAGATTGTCACCAGACCCTCTTTGAAGTATGAAGGCATCCTTTACTTGTCAGCCAACTCAGAGGAGTGTAACACCCCTGTCCCAGGGATGCGGGGATTTGTGTAGGAAACAGCTTGGACAAGTCAGAGTATAGCTGGGGGGAGAAAACAAGCTGGAGAAGAAGCAGTCTGTTTGCTGAAATATATTGCAAGAGCTTTAGAACATAATTACAAATCACCCAGTGGCCAATGTATAGAGTTGCTCTTTTACACTGGTGCTCTTTGAGGACTCATGCTCACCGTGGAGCATTTCACATCCTGAAAGGACATACAGGGTCATCCCACGAGGACACTGAGCACATAGGGCAGCCTGTGGGACTCAGGGCAGCCACTTGCTCTGAGGAATACGACTGTGCGGAATCAGAGCACCCCAGCACTGTCAGAGCAGCCGGAGATCTGGCTAGGCACCAAAGATGACTGAGTGACCCCAGAGCCTCTGGTGGGGCTCCAGAGGACACGGGCGCAGGGCTGAAGCAGCCCTTTCAGGTGGGCCTTGAAAGTCACCCCAGCAAAGGCATAGATCACGGGGTTGAGGCAGCAGTGGATGAAGGAAATGGTTTCCGTGAGCTGCAAGGCCAAGGCGATCCGGCTGCTGGACTGGCAGTCATCGATGATAAGCAGGCTCTGCAGGGAGTCCAAGAAGAGCACAATGTTGAAGGGGGTCCAGAAGAGAAAGAAAACGATGACTATGATGAAAATCATCTTGATTGCCTTGATCTTGTTCTGATTTTTACATTTTCGCAGGTTTCTTAGGATCTGGGCATAGCAGTGGACGAGGATGCTAAGGGGAATCAGGAGGCCCAAGATATTGGCAGCAAACTGAGTTGTAACCTTCCAGATATTTTTGCCAGGGGGATACATGGGGACACATTGCACAGACTGTTCAATTTCCAGCTGCTGGTTGAACACAATGTTGGGTACAGAAGCCAAGCCAGCCACCAGCCACAGGACTAAGCTGATCACCGTGCCACAAGAGGCTGTCCGTATCTTCATGGCATAGACTGCGTGGACAATTGCTATGTATCTGTCAATGCTCATGAGAGTTATAAAGAAAATACTACTGTAAAAACCCGTGTAATAAATGCCAGCCATTATCTTGCACATAGCATTGCCAAAAACCCACTGGTCTGAAGCATAGTAGGCTTGGAAAGGGAGAGGCACAATGAAGAGGAGATCGGAGGCCGCGAGGTTCAGCAGGCAGATGTCGGTCATCGTCATCAGCTTCTTTCTGGTCAGGAGGATCCAGAGGACCAAGGAGTTTCCCAGAAGGCAGAAGACAAACACGAGGCAGTAAAGGATAGGCAGGAGGAGAGATTTAAACCTGGGAAAGCTGTTTCCTTCAATGCAAGGAGTGGTGTTTTCATCATATCCGTAGTCATACTCTGTTGTGCTTAGGAAGTGGTCTGTGGGATTCATCTTGGATTCCTGTGAAGGAAAGAGCAGGAGGTAAAGGGTCCTGGCATGGGTCTCCCTGTTGGCATCTTACTCTGTGCCATATTGAGTCCGTGAGTCAACCTCTGGGCATAGAGGGACTGCAGAATGTGCTCCTGATCTAAAGGTCTGGATTTTTTTGTACCCCCTGGCGTGAGGAAATGTTTTGCCCATAGCATGAAGAACCTTATAAAAGTCTGCCAACAGAAGGAGACATCACACAGCAGCATGTTCATGTTCCTAAAGGAGCTGCTCAGGGCCAGGTAATGCCTGTAAGCTAGTTTGCCATGGATAGGCTCAGGATCACCTGTAACATACGGGCAATGATGTGCACTGTGGAGCACAGGGCTGCTGCAGCCAGGCTGCCATCAGGGTAGTAGTAGTAGTAGTTAGTAGTAGTTGGGTAGGGATAGTGATAGGAGGATGGTTGGACTAGATGATCTTGTAGGTCCTTTCCAACCTTATGAACCTATGAACCTATGGCTGTGCCTGCTGGTGGAGCACAGAGGTTTTGTTGCTCCAGCCTCTTTTGCCAAGCCTCAGTTTTCAAGTTTAGAGAACACCAGCACAATTTGAGTGGGAGGGAGGGAGCTTCCTCACTTTGTCATTTCTGAAGAACTGCAGCGAATACAGCTTTTAAGTAGTTTGAGGTTCTTTCCAAAAGTGAGTCAGCACTTTTTTTTTTTTTTCTCAGATGCCACTTCACAACCACCATAAAAAGGGATATCTGGCAGAGTGAAGCACTCACACTGTTAAGAAGTAAGGTTCTTTCAAAAGACAGTGTTTTGGATGAGTTTAGCTTGTCTCTGCTAAGATATCTGCATGTTTGTTGTGCCCTTCACCTATGTTGTGCTGTCATGCCGGTTGATCCTACCTTGCAAGAGCCTGAAACAGAGTGATGGAGAGAAGTATCAATGTAATAAGCACTGTAACACAGCAGCAATAATGCAAACAACAGTGATTAATTCATAAATTCAGTGCAGGTGGTGCAGGGGAGTGGGAGCACCCACACGTGTGGCACAGTGGAGGCTCAGCCCTGCAGAGCTCAGGAGTGACCAAGCAAGGAGAGAAAGCAAAGCTGCAATCTGCCTTGGCAGTATAATTCTTTCCCGTATTCAGCTTTCAGGTAGAGCACCTGTGTTGTTAATTTCAGGTCGGTTTTCACACATAAACACTGTGATATTGAGTCATTAGATGATGGCGGCTTATGGCATTTTGAGAAAATATTTACTGCTAATGTCATTCATCTCATGTGCAACCCTGCCACGCTTTGACTGTGATCAGTCCAGCAATGGTTTATGCTTCTTAGCTACCTGTCAGGGTCACATTAAAAGCTGCCTATAGGTTCAGCAACTCAAACTCACACATTATCAAAATACAATGAAATACCAAGTTAAGGGTATATATGGATGTGGTTACATAAAGATACATATATAAGGTACTTCTGATAGATAGATAGATAGATAGATAGATAGATAGATAGATAGATAGATAGATAGATAGATAGATGGATGGATGATAGGATACACCTCACTTAGGTGACATCCAGAAGTGATTTTGCTGAGCTGAACAGAGCCTGGAGGTGCTCCACCTCAGACTTGACACTGCCTTCCCATGGCCTAATACCCTTCTGTGTTCCCAATCACGGAACAACACTTCCCACTTTCTCCCCTCTCTCTATTAGTTGGCCAAAGAAATCAAGCCCCAAAAGAAGCTTTACGGAGGGCATCAAGAGAGGCACAACCAAGGCAGGCCCCTTCCCCTGGACACCAAAGCTCACTCATTACTTTCAAGAGCGGCAGGTTAAAAGTGGATGGACTCTACCTTGGGCAGCGGGAAGCCTTCAGGCTCTCAGGCAATACTGGTTCTGTCTTCTTCTGTCCTCGTCCTCTCAGGCTCACGAGTTCTCAGGAGGTTTATGCTATTGCTGGTGGGGAGGGATGAGATTTGGTGATAGTGGGTGCTGGATGGGCAGCTGCCAATTACAGAGAAGACTTTGAGACAAAGTAGAGGACCTGAAGCTGCGGTAAACAGGAAAAGGTAAAAGGGCTCAAAAAGACAAGCTGCAAAACAAAAATCAAATGTGGCTCTTTGTGAAGGCAGTAAAGGTGTCACTGTAAGAGGTGCTCACCTTTAGTGGAACTTTGCTCATCTCCCCTTGCTTGCAGCCACCCCTCATTTAAGCGAAAAATCGCCAAGTCGAGATGTCTCCACATGATCCTGTCTCTGATATGTGATCGCTGGGTGCAGCAAGTGCTGGACTCTCGCAAATTTGTACAGATCCATTCAACTCAATAGTTCTGCAGCTTTTTACAGAAATGGAAAAATAATTTCCAAGAAGCATATTTTAGTTTTTCTTTTCCTTCTGCTAATACCAACCTGCATGCTGCAGCCTGATTAAGTCCCTTCCTATCAGTAGTGCACAACCTCTGAGCAAAGTGAGAACTCACAGTTACCTCTGCGTCTTTGCAATCATCTTTTAAGCATCCTGTGTTCAACTGGAGACGTTTTAGAGTTTCTTTGCTCCCCTGGCATTTCTGAAAGTGTATTTTGGTTCATTTGGGATACGTGGTCAAAGACAAGGAAAGTGGAACAAGGGCAGGCTTGGCTTGGCAATTCTTATTTTACACAGTCACTTGAAATTATTTTATTTTTCATTAAAAACTGTAAATGATGGTAGTGCTCTAATAATAATATAATATTTAATAATATAATATTAATCTAATAATAATAATATAATATTAATATTAAAGACATGTTAATAATATGTATTTATTTTAAAAAGATTATTAATATTCTAGATTGAGGAAGAGTTTTATATTTTTTCTCACAGTACTTTCCGTTGAATGTGCTATGATTTTGCAAGAAGATCTCAATTCATGCAAGCTGTGTATTTTAATTGTGGATGCTCCACCCTGGAGGTGCTCAAGGCCATGCTGGGTGGGGCCCTGGGCAGCCTGATCTGGTGGGTGGCAGCCCTGCCCAGGGTGGGGGGTTGGAACCAAATGGTCTTTGAAGTCCGTTCCAACCAAAGCCATTCTAAGAGTCTATGGTTCTGTGATTCTGTGACTCCATGAGCCTATGATTTTTTAACTGGAAAATTCTCCAGCAGTTTATTTTCTCCAGCCCCTGTTCTACATGCCCAGACAAAATGTGCCACAATGTGGGGCAGCAGGGAAACATCAGAGGAGATGCCACTTGTATGGTACAGAGGGAAAAGAAGTTCAAGACCTTGAAGGCAAGGAAAAGGGCTTCATCAAACATGGAAAAGTATAAACAGCAGGTGAAAGGACCTGACAGCTGCAGTGGCAGAAGGACAGCCTTTGACAAGCCAGAGGAATGCACTGGTGATGGTAGTGATGATCTGGTAATGGGGAGAGGGTATGTGGAGGCTCTTTCAAGAGCCATTGGAAAGCTTGGAAGAGGGTAACTGAGGAGAGATGGGAGAGAGGTGTTTCCAATACAACCCATATCCTCCCAGATACTTTTTCAGCACTGGAGTGGCATTGGCCATGCTGTTAAACAGGATTCTCCTATCCAACTGATGAAAAGTCCTCTGCAGTTCATCTGAGGAGGACAGGAAAGCAGAAAATGCAGTGAACAAGCAGAGGCAGTAAGATAGGTAATATATCAGGTTGGATATTTGGAAGAATTTCTTCTAGGAAAGAGCAGTGAGGCAGTGGCACAGGCTGCCCAGGGAGGTGGTGCAGTCACCGTCCCTGGAGATGTTCAAGAACTGTGGATGTGGCACTGAGGGACGTGGTCAGTGGGCATGGTGAGGGTGGGAGGGTGGGTGGAATAAGTGATCTTGGAGGTCTTTTCCAGCTTTAATTATTCTATGATTCTATGAAACGAATGCAGAAGTACAAGGTCAGATGTACTTCAAAGCGCTGAATGAAGCCAGGTGGGAAGGAGGGAGCAGGAAGCTGTGAAGCAGAGGCCAGGGGAATATGTCCCCTTGCAGGAAGCATGAGTGGGCCAAGGTGATACCAACGAGCCTGGCAGGAGCCACAGGGCAGGGCTGACTCTCACCTGTTTGATAATGATGTTTGATAATGATGCCTGAAACCTCTCTGCTCCAGCTGCCATTCAGAATCTCTCTCACTCTGAATGCTACTACTGTCATTAGTACTGCCTCTCTTGCAGGCTTTCCTGTAAGAGAAATATGCTACAGCAATGACAGATACAAGCCCATGGAGGCAACTGGCTGTCAGAATCTCCCCTGGTACAGACCATGGCCAGTCTGGTGTGAGATCCACATGCCATGCTCCATACAGCCAGAATTGTAGACCAAAAGCTGTGTGGCATCTCTGCTTTGGTGACACCACTGATGTGCTGGCTCCTCAGCCACCAGCCAAGCAAGAATTGAAGGGAATTTGTCACCATATGAGGAGTGTCCTGGCTTGTCACCGCATGGTTGTGCAGCAGGAGTTGACTTTTTGTGTGGGCACTGAGGAACCTCACACCTCGAGGCTCTGTGCCACACTTCTCCTTTAGCTCTGGCCTGCTGCCATTGTCACCACAACACTTGTGTTCACTTAACACATCTACCACAAAGTTACGGTTTCTTGCTGCTTTATCTTCTGTTAGAGTAGTACCTTCAGAGAGGAAAAAAATGTGCACTGCTTTATCTACCCTAGGACTTGTTAACCCAAAGGTAACCACTACATGACAGCAACATGGAGCTCCAAACCACTCAGTCCTCACAGGCAGAGGCCATGGCCAAAGTGAATCCTACCATGAGACAAACAGCATTGCCAAGTTCTCAGCTCCTGCAGAGATGTACAGAGCACACTTGTTCAGCCCTGGACAGCTGTCCCAGGGGGTTTTCTTCACCCACGCCACCATGGCAGTTCCTCAGCATTGGGATGATGGCCATTAGTGGCTGCAAAGCTGCTACACCTACTCTCGTTGAAACTTTTTTTCTCCTGCAGATGATCTAGATGAATCAAACTTGAGCAAGAGAAGAAAGCTTTGGTTCTGACAGAATACACCAGTAGCAAGAATGAACCACGGCCTGAAGATGAAGTGCCCAACTGCAGCTCGGGCCTTTGGTGGGGGTGGTTGTCCCACATGAACAGATGTCAGTGCAACAGCTGTTAGGGAAAGGTGGGAATGGAAACAAAGCTCAGACAGAATGTCCCAAGTTGGAATGCACCCACAAAGATAACCAAGTCCAACTCCCGGCTCTACACAGGACCACCCAAAATTCTATGTCTGAAAGCACTGTCCAAACGCTCCCTGAACTCCAGCACTTGGGGCCGTGCCCACTGCCCTGCAGCATGCTCCGTGCCCACCACCCTGCGAAGAAGAACTTTCTCCTAACACTCAACCTTACCCTCCCCTGTCACAACTTCATGCTGTGCTGTAACACCAAGTAAAACCAAGACCTTTCCCTTTTGTCAGCAAAATGATACATTTAGGTTGACTGAATTGCTCTGAAATTGCCAAGCTGGTGGGGGGATTTCTGCTTCCAAACTAGAGAAAAAATTATCCTGTCAAATTCTGGTCATAGCATTGTTGCTTTTCATTTTTTGAATGTGTCATTTTCACATACCACGTTTTCCTTATATAAATAGCTTCTTCTACACCTCCTTCCTCAAAAACACACAGACACTTAAAGTTTCAATAAACTTGCAGTAGAAATAAGATGTGTTGGTTTCGCTGATAGCAATTTTTTTTTTCCAAATTGGTCAGCAAAATACCACCTTGTATTACTGTAAAACAGTGTGTTCTGATGCAGACACATAGAAGCATATATTTGGCATTGCTCTGCCCATCTCCTGCAGCAGATGCTGGGTGCAGACAAAGAAGCTGGGAGCCAGGGAATCCTCTGAAAACTGATGCTGACTTCGTTTGGGAGGAACAGCTGGTGGTGTTTTGTGAGCTCTGGGCCACCTCCCTCTTCTCCACACTCTGCTTTCCACTGCCAGCTCCAAAGCTGCACAGATTATGGCTCTGACAGCTGCAGGCTTGCACAACTGCTCCATTTCACCATAGCAGAAATCAGTGCATTGCAAAATGCCCAGGACAGTAACTCATTCATAACAGTGTGAGCAGGGAATAGGGTTTTCTCAATCATGTTTTGCAGCAGAGTCACTGCAGGGCAGAAAGAAGCAAACAAATACATCTCTTGTGTACAACGTCCTTGAGAACAAGACCCTTCTGTGCTCATCCCTTGGACGATGCTACTTTCACATCCTGTTTCTTTCTCACTTAAGTTTTTAAATCCTTGCTGTCTTACACCTTTTGAATGCCAGCACCTGGGCATCTCTGCTTTGCCTCAGGGTGGAGGGCTGAGTATGATGCAAGTAAGGATCAATTAGCAAGATGACAGAAGACTGGGACAGATGGGATGCTGAGGGATCCCTTATCCCAGTTCCTGCCACATGGGTGCTCAGCTTGCTCCTACAGCCCTTGCTTTCCTGCGGCACAGTTCACCCCAGCTCTTCTCCAGCCTCTCTCCTAGCAAAGTTATCTTAATACTCAATCCAAAACTTCTTTGGTGTGATTTCAGTCAGACATTTGTCCTATCTGTGGAAGATCAGGTGCTACTTTCTTCCAATTTCTTTAGAATATTTATAGGTCTTGTTCCCCTTTAGTTCCCTGAATAGATCGGTTTTTACCTTTTAGGTCATGCTTTCTAAATTAATAACTGTAGCCACTGTTCTTCAGCAGCTGTCCAGTTGTCCTTCATCTTTTTCCAATACACTACTTAAAATCTGATGTGGAGCCTCAGCTGAGGTCTGATCCCAGCAAAGCAGGGCAAATAGGGATGCTGTTGGCTCCTGCAGTCACGTAGCACCACTGATTCATGCTTCCTTCTTTTTTTCTCCAGAACTGCTGCCTTCCTCATCCGATACCCTTGACTGAACTTGCCCCAGTGCAGAACTGTCACTCCTGGTCTTCTTAATTTATCAAGCTTATTTCAAGCAGTCATCCTGTCTCTCCTTGCCTTTGAAGCTGCTCCTAAGGTGGTGGAAAGCAGAAATAAAATGATGAAAACCTGCATTGGTTCTTCATCCAAGGCATTAATGAGAATGCTGAGTCCTGCAGGGAAAGAGAGTACTCCAGGGGTCAGTGCTGGGTCTAATTCTGTTAAACACCTTAATTAATGTTCTGGTTAATGGGGGAGAGTGCACTCTCAGCAAGTGCAAGAAACCAGGAGGAGTGGCTAACACACCAGGAGATCATGCTGCCATCCAGAGGGAGCTGGATGGGCTGACAGGAGCCTTGTGAAATTCAACAAGCAGAAGTGCCAACCCCTGCACCTGAGGAGGAACAAGCCCAGGCACCAGGACAAGCTGAAGCACAGGAGGTTCCCTCTTAACCTTAGGAAGCACTTTGATGTGTGGGTGATGGAGCACTGACACAGGTTGCCCAGAGATGTGGTGAAAGTATCCATCTCAAGGAGATGCATGCACAGTGTGGTCCTATCTCACCCATCTCCCTGTGCCCTCCCCAGAGACAAGAAGAGAGCTTTTGTTCATGCTGCTGCCCACAGAGAGGTGTGAGGAGGGTTTGGTAATGCTGCAGATAAATCTGTATCTCTGCTGCTGGTAAACAGGAAGCTGCCGAGCAGCTTCATGCTCTTTCTCGGTTTTTTAGGTTCTTTGGTCTGCTTTTTGTAGCTATTCTTTTTTGCTTATTTCATCTCAGGAAACGCATTTTCTGCCACCTCTTGCAGGAAATGTGCAAGATAGAAAAAGTGTTGAAAACCTCATGGTTAGCTCAGCCTGCTTGGAAGTTGGTTGTGAGTCAGAGTACCAGGCACCCAGGACACTGGCAGAAGCCCACACTCAAGCTAACAGTGTTGGTAGTAAGGCTGAAGGGATGTGGCTGCACAATACAGACACTTGTACATAGTTTTGCTATGATCAGACTTTGCGCCAGTGTCAGCAATGGCTTTCAAAGCCTTTTAGTCAAGAGCATCAGGGCACAGCTGCTGTCCACAGCTGCAGCACCAGGCGCTTTGGAATTTATTTTGAACCCCAGAGGGACACCAGAGATCCAGCTGCCCACACCAGGCTCCCTGCTACACACTGCAAACAACAGCAGCCCCTCCAAGCCACTGCTGCAGGACCTGCTGGGGAGAGGGACAACCATCTCAGATACACGGCCTGCAGGGATCAGTGTATTCAAATCACTTCAAATCCACCCCCCATCTCACAGGTACCTTCAGGCCCTCCATTAATCCTGAAAGGGCAGATGGTTATGCAGATGCACTTTTAGGAAGAAGGAAGGTGAGGCACAACTGGACAAAGGTGGCTTTGCTGCCAAGTGGCTGACTGCACGCTGGTGGGATGGAGTTCACATTGTGCATCTGCCCTTCGTACTGTCTCTTAGCCTTCATACCAAGGAGGATTCTTTAGGCAAGGGAGGTAAAGCAGAGAACCCATCTCTACCACCTACACTCTCCTCCTCTTCTGTGGGCTGGGGATAGATGTGCACAGCTCAGTAAAAATAAGAAATGCAGCCAAAAACATACTGAAAAATGCCTGGTCCAATGAGAAGCTGGGTTGGAGAGAGGATGAGACTTTCCAGTACTTTCCAGTACAGATGCTCAGAGAGGGTTTCCTTTCCAATGCCAACCTGCAACATGAAACTCATGTTTTCTTAGTTTAAGTGCAAGAGGGATTCTTTGGGTTCCAAAAGAGTGGGACAAAACATGAATTTTTAACACTGCATAGGTAAAATTTATATTTCCTTTTATGACAGCCGGATTTTTTTTTTTTTGCTTCTGATACACTGCAGTAGATCCAAGAAGCATCAAGATTTTCTACCTTCCCCCTTTTTCAGGTATAGTATGAAAAGTCAAGCATCTAGTTCAAACATTGCAGTTGCTGCTGGGTATGAATGTGCGTTTCTGATCAAGACCAAACACAAGACCAGCATTCATATGCAGGACTTGTGGTAATCTCTCCACATTTCTTGAGGAGGGCAAACAACACCCGAGAAATCTGGAAATCAACAGCTGTGCCACAAGGCTTTACACACTCACAAAAAGGAAGTTCTTGGATTTGTCTCAAGTAATGTGAATATTCAATCGTGAAAAAGGTGGCTGCCTGAGTTTCATTTACAAGCTACTCTGCTTGTTTGGTGATCATGCTATCAAATATTCACAAAGGAAATGGTGCCAAACTCAAAAAGCTTTCCCAGCGTGAGCCTTCCTTAAGGAAGTGCCCAGAGAGCAAGCAATGGTGGTCAGCACTGGTGGACCCTCACACCTCACTTTACCAACAGCAGTTGTCAGAAGGCTGGACAAAGAGGGTTTGTCCTTCTCATTATTTAGGACTTCTATCAGAATTAGGGGTCCAAAGGAAAAACTTCTCCAAAAGAGCAGTGAGGCAGTGGCACAGGCTGCCCAGGGAGGTGGTGCAGTCACTGTCCCTGGAGGAGTTCAAGAGCCGTGTGGATGTGGCACTGAGGGATATGGTCAGTGGGCATAGTGGGGGTGGGTGGGCAGTTGGACAAGATGATCTTGGAGGTCTTTTCCAATGATTTTCTTAATGATTCTGTGATTCTATGAAAGACAGATCATTCTTGCAATGTCTCATTTTAATTTTCTAAGTCTTCTATTTTGGAAAATTTTAAATGGAAAATTAAAACAGGAATTTTCCACTGCGATGCAGTAAAATAGATCTATAGTTCAAGAGAGCAAAATGAAATCATACCACTAAGAAAAAAAAAAAGGATTGACAAGGTTTTGGGGTTTACTTTGCCTTTTGAAATGTGAATTGGCATTCTGATAAGATATCAGGCAGCAGCTGACCACAGGTACCACAAGAGGTTAACATTTGATGAACTTCTCAGTAATGCATGCTGTTCAAGTAGGGATGAGCTCCCAACATGTTTTCTTTCATCTTGTCAGTGGTAAGCTTTGTATAAAGCACATCTTCCTCCTCTCCCATTGCACAAAAGGAGCAGATGACTGTACAGAGAAATAACATAGCTGTCTTTAGCCTCTTTAGAAGCTCTGATAGAAAAGGATTATTACACCTCTCACCTTGTTGAAAACTCAACCCTCACAAGCTTTTCATTTAGAGAAGCTTTTAGTAATAATTTGGATTTTGATATATCTTAGGTCAAAGGTCCCAAACTACAGTCTGGTAGTGGCCAACGTGGTGCAAGGGATCCTCGGGTATTACAGGACCTGCTGAGAGTGGCTTTGTCCAGTCCTCCACCAGATTTCTGATCTCACGGGTGCTTGGTGGTCCTCCAAGAAACTACCTCCAAAGAAAATTCCTGTGGGCTTTTGGGCATGCATGCAACAAACAAGGAGTCTCTGAAGCAAACTGAGGAGTCTGGAAATGACACCAAGAGGTTGATCTGGCATAACCTAGCCTCAATCACAGTGAGCACAACTCGTGTTTCAGCATGGCTGTGCTGTCCCACAGCATGAATAAGGAGCACGGTAGAAAGATCTGCCGTGGTGGGATGGAAGAAGGGGCCTAACGTGTGACAAAGGAGCAGCAGGGAGGGAATTTTCACACAGAGAGAGGAATTCATACTTTCATAAAAATCAGTCAGGGATATGAGGTCTCCTGAAACAGAGGTCTCCTGTTTCACTTGAAGCATTTCTGAAGATCTAGCTAGGTGTGTAAGAGAGACCCTTCAGCTATGACTGAAGTGTGGACATGGGGTGTCCGAGTTTAATACGTTCTCTGTTTCCTTCCTAGAACATCTGATCTTCAAATCCTCCCTTGTCTCGGGTGTAGGTGCTGGGAGCCCCAGGTACTGGCAGAGGCACTGGCTGGCTGCCACCAGAACACACAAGTACAACAATGTGGGGATAGGGGATGCCAGAGCTATCGAGTTTGCAAGCAAGTGCGGGTGCAGCTGCAGAAAGAGGCATGGAGCAGCAGTTTGTCCTCACAGGGTCCAAAATACATAAGGACAGTGCAAAAAGGGAAATGACAGGGTCGGTGAGAGGTTTGGGCAAGTTGTCCCCAGCAATGGGCTGGCTAAATGCATTCCCATGAGCATGCCTTCACATGCTACCTACCTCTCCGACAGCTCTGCTTCAGTTTCCTCCTTCTCCTCCCGGGATGGTGCTGTGAGAGCAGTGCAGTGTGAGTGGGCAGCTGCAGGCAGGAGCTGTGTTCAGCATGGGCAACAGCTGCTGGCTGCTGGGACATGTGGGCAGGAGCAGAGGCTGGCATGGAGACAATGCTTTGGGCACAGAGGCTGCCCCCCCTTCTGAGTACTCAGCTAAACTTACAGCCCAGTTTTCTGGACCGTGTGTTGCTCTGTATGGAGGCTGTGATCTCCCTGATGGCTGTGGCTGCCTGCTGGCTTCTCTGCCTCAAATTGTGAGATGCGATTCTGGCCTGAGTCTCTGCCCCAATAGCCAGAGCTCCCTCCAGCAGTAGAAGCCTTAGGCTCATCCAGGCCTCACACCCTGATCCTCCTCCTCTCCCTGAAAGCCAGCACCAACATCCTGATGGCTGAAATGTCCAGGGGCAGGGGCTACCTTCAGATGTCATGGGATGACAGAGCCACCACAGGACATCAGAGGCCACCATGGGAGATCAGCGGCAGACATGAGGGACATCCAGGGGCATCCAGACACAACAACTGTGGGCACACAGACAGAAAGGTGTGAGTGCACTCTGCATTGAAGCAATTCACTTCCCTTGAGGATGTATTTGAAATAAATCACTTTCCTCAAGGATAAGTTTTGGGCTGAGCACGTGGCTGCGCTGCTGCTGAAATATCCCAACACTATTATTTCCTTAATGGCTGCAGCCAGTTTTGGGTGCTCAATCTGATCCTGCCAATGTCCTTCCTCCCTCTGCAATTTTGGGCCCATACTGCCTGAGGAAAGTGAACCTGGCATGATGTGAAGTGCTACCAAAAGGAAAACCAGACCTCCTCCTGCCTCTGCAGCGAATCTTTTCTGCAAACCAGAGAAACCTGCACTTTGAGGGAGTTTCCAAGATAGCCTCATGCCCAGGGAGGAATTCATGGTTGCAGGATACCTCCCCCTCCTGTGTTTGCACCCAAACTGTTTGATATCACCATGTGGGCTGTATGGTCATGGGGGCATCCATCTTACTGCAGGTCCTGCCCAGACTGCTTGAACTCATCTTTCTTCAAATGCCTCTCTCATCTGTGTTGACCTGAGGAACCAAGCTCTGCTGCCAGCATCACCAGACAGACAGAGACAGTCTTCTGCCACTGATGAACACTTACCTCATCCTGCTGCAAACTGAGAGCCGGACCTGGCCACCAAGCATCTGGTTCCCCTTTATGCAAAGCACATTTGAATACATGCCTTGGTTTCCACTTTTGGCACACAGCTGCATGCTTCTCTGGCTCTGCAGAGCAGGTGGCTGGGTGCCCACACACCTGGAGCTCTGTCACCAGCAATCACCAGGTCCTCATCACAAACCCTGGCATTGCTCTTTTATGTCTCTCGAAAAAAGAGAAGACATCTTCCAAAGTATGCATACTTCTTTCCCTTGCCCCATAGTTTTTCAGTGTTGTGAGGATCAGGCTTGCCCTTGATTCCCACCGAGCAGAGGGAAGGAGGTCTGGTCAAATGGTGCCAGCTGGGTCATGGCAGTCAGGATATAATCCATGCTGCATGACTGACAGCTGCCAGCAAGCCAAGCTCCACCATTTACCCCAGACCTTGTTCTCTGTTTGCTGGCTTTGCAGTTCAGGCTCAGCCGCCTATGCTGTGGTGTTATTTTTGTGGTATCCTAAAGACACACTGCTTTCTCCAAACATACGCTAAAAAATAAGCTGAACATGGGGCCAGCAGCTGGCCTGAAGTCCTGATGTCAAAACATGCCCTGTTGAGACATCTTGAACATTAACCATCACGCACCAAACCCAATTGGCGTCACAGGACTGTTGGCGTTGCTGTCTGCAACAGGGAGCAGTGGTTACAAAACATCTTGTGTGAAGGAGAGGGCCAGAGCCAGGCCTGGGGGGGAAGGAAGTGGGAAGAGAAGGAGGCATGAAGGCCACATTGTCCTCACCCACCCCCCTGTCTGCTTTTCTTTTTGTATGTGTAAAATGAAGAATTTATATATTTCTGATTGCCACAATGGCTTCAGTTCCACAGCAGGACCACAGCTCGCTCCCACTGCGTGGGACTCACTCTTGACCTCAGCTTTGTCAAAATTGGGAAGTCAATGGGAGAGGTCCTCCAGAAAAAGCTTCCAATGTTTTCTCTGCCCTAGAGTGTAAATATGCCTCAATCCTCAACAAAAACATTTTCTCGAAAGCATTCCTTTGCCATTTGAGGCAGAAAGATACAAACAAAATCAACCTGCAAGCAAGAATCATAGAATCACAGAATCACCAAGGCTGGAAAAGCCCTATAACACAGTCCAGTCCAACCATCTGCCAATCACCAATAGTTCTCACTAAACCATGTCCCTCAACACAATGTCTAAATGTCCCTTGAACATCTCCAGAGATGATGACGCCATCACCTGCATGTCCATGGACATCCCATTCCAACACCTGGCCACTCTTTCAGAGAAGTAGTATTTCCTAACATCCAACCTGAATCTCCCCTGGCATAACTTGAGGCCATTCCCCCTCGTGCTATCACCAGTTACATGAGAGAAGAGGCCAACCCCCACCTCACCACAGCTTCCTTTTGGGCAGTTGCACAGAACAATCAGGTCTCCCCTGAGCCTTCTCCACACTGGGCAATCCCAGCTCCCTCGGCTGCTCCCCATCACACTTGTGCTCCAGACCCCTCACAGCTTTGCTGCCACTCTCTGGACACACTCCAGGGCCTAAGTGTCTTTCTTGCAGTGGGCCCAAAATTGAACACAGTACTTGAGGTGCAGCCTCACCAGTGCTGAGTACAGAGGTAAAAGAAGAAAACCACTTCCCATTGCTATTAGTCATCTTCCATTCACCAGGTACCAGAACATCTCAGCCTTCTCCTGCGGAGCCCTTGAGGAAGATCTTGAACAGTTAAATCTAATGTGTGCTGTGAACCCAGGCAGAATTTCCACTTTCCTACTTTTGTCTGTATTTAAATTTCAGAATGTTCCTACATGTCATGAAGATGCAAATGCAAGCCAGGGTGCAAACGGTGTTATTTTTTGCTGTCCTCGTTAAAAAGAAATAAAAATTGCTCTTTCAGCATAAAAGAGCAAAGCTACTTCCTGTGTTGCCCATATACCCAACTCTGACAGATGTTTTTATCATCTCTTTTTGCCAGCTTCTGCATGCTTTCATCACCTATCTCACATGGGTAATTAAGAACAACCCTCATTAGTGTGTATGAGTGATGTGTCTGTACAGTGCAACATACCACAGCAATACTGAGAAAGGGAACACTGAAATCTAAATATCTTGTCAACACATTGAGTGTGAAAGTAGCTTGAGGTAAGGGAACTGTGAAGAAAATAAACGTGCTGTCTTCTTATCACAAATTCACAGAGAACATAATACTTATCCAATCAGACTTGCTCTCTCATTTGAAACTCCATTGAGACACCACTGAGCCCCAACTTCACCCACTCAAAGAGAGGGTCTTCAGTTTGTGGAGTACCTGGGGTTGCCAAGCCAGACCTGCCCAGGGACTCCTTCCCTTCACCTGGGACACACTCGCATCCACAGGGCCATTTCTGGGAGTTCACACACTGGTGTGGTCCCATCCTATATCTCTGTGGCTCCAGGGTAGGTGGAGAAGATGGACACTGCCCTGCTCACCTCCCACCACTTCACCTTGGGGAATGTTGTGGAAAGTCATGAGGTTTCTCTTTGCATTTTGCAGTGGAATCATGGAATCATTAAGGTTGGAAAGACCACTAAGATCATCTAGTCCAACCATCAACCCATCCCTGTGATCACTTTAGACCCTCAGTGGACCTCAGTGGACCTCCAGGGATAGTGACTCCACCACCTCCTACCGTAGTTTGGCTTTGAAATGATGCTTGCACTTTGAAAAATAAACAAACACGAGGCAGGCTCTGCCATCCACCGTAAAATACTTTAGTCCCCACTAGATGAGTGTTTTTCTTCTCACCTCATAAATTTTCATTACAAGTGTACCTGAAAATTCCCTACTGCTGCTGAGGTTTTCATCTCACTTCACAACCAAACCATAAATCAGCCACAGAGATGCAGCCAGTGCACAGAGCCTTGCAGGAGATGCAGCTGTCTGGAGGAGCCCACGGGTTCAAGAAGCAGCCGATCAGATCTGACACCCCAGCTGCTCTGCTCACCTGTAGCAGGGGCAGATGCAGGTGTGGATGTAGACGCTGTATCCACCTGCTGAAGAGCAGATGCTCAACTAAGCCTCTCTTGGAAGAGCTGTGGCTGCACGGAGTCCTGCCAGGAACGCTGCCCTGTTCGAGCGTGCCACCTGCTGCCAGCCTGTCCCACTGCACCGGCTGCACTACATAGCCAGGGCAGGCAGTGTGCTGGGCACTCCTCTCATATCATCCTGTCTTATCCCAAAAATGGCACTAATCCCTGGCTTTGGGAGCCCTTTGTTTTTTGCATGTGCCTCACATCCTTGAGCTGGGTGGAGAAGGGCAGTGCTGCTGTGGCTGTGCATGGAAGGCACAAGCTGTCACCCATCAAGACAGACATTGCAGCAAGCAATCCAAAAGCCTTCCCAGATCCTGGGGGTCTCCTACAACATGTGTGTGGGCTAGGGAAGTTCATGATATCCGAATCCCAAGGAAGCAGCTCTGGTCAAGTTGGTAAAATGCTGCCAATTTACTTCAGCTGAAAATCCCCTGGTAAATTTGTTTTGATGGAGAACTGCCCCGAGGTTCCTCCAAAAGCTGTAGTTAGATACTGTCACAATCCATCCTCACTAACTGATTTCCTGTATGCTCAATTTTGTATCCTGTCCAGCATCCTCCATGGGCTAGGAAAGCCTACACCAGCCACACTCCATCTGCAGCAACAGATGCATTTTTTGCCATTGGTGGGAAAAGAGAGAGCTGAGCAGTTTGGTATCAGTGATAGAAGAGAGCTTGAAAGTGAAGGGCTTTTTGAGGCTCATCATGCAGACAAGCTCTCCAAGAATCTTTCTTTTTTTTTTTTTTCAGTCTGTGTCAGCTGTTGTTTAAAACCTCCTTCTGCAAACCTCACTCCGCTTGTATCAACCACATAACACCACTGCTGGTCTTATACAGTGCAGCAGCAGCTCGCAATGGGGTTTGGCAGAAGTCTAGCTTCTCAGTGCTTTGGGAAATTCTGTAGTAAAGAAGAATCTCACTTTGTTTCAGAAGAAGAAACAGTAGTTTGTGACAAAAAGGAAAGAAACATAGAAATTGCTTTAAAATAATGTGGGCTGAGCCCGGAGTCCACACTGAGAGCTGCAGTGTCCTCCTCAAGGAAACCCCAGAACACCAGCACCCAGAGCTCAGCCATGCAGGGTTCTGAGGCTCACTGAGGGCAGAAGTAGCACAAAAGCTGGAATGGAGCTCAGGATTGGTTTATGCACTATGTTTAGTTGCTTCATTTCACACAGCTGTGGTGATGTGGTGGCATTTGGCTGCATCTTCTGAGAAAGAGAAACCACCAGAGAGCCCCAGGCCCAGGCAGGATGGTACCAGTGGAGAAGACAAAGATGCCTCTGCCGTGTGAGTTGAGTGGAAGAGAGATCTTGCGT
The DNA here is from genome assembly GCF_038088225.1 of Cyrtonyx montezumae. Lineage (NCBI taxonomy): Eukaryota > Metazoa > Chordata > Aves > Galliformes > Odontophoridae > Cyrtonyx > Cyrtonyx montezumae. The sequence goes on along the minus strand of NW_027072089.1, from coordinate 101,821,796 downwards.
GTCTGGAGCTGCACCCAAGTTTCCACCGCGCAACCCAGGAGCCAGGGAGCAGCTTCAGGAAACAGCTTGCCAGCCCTTGTTGCACAAATCTGGTCTGCCCTGCCCTGTACTTATTGCAAGACCTCCCCAAAGGACAGCTGGTTGGAGATGTTATGAAACGTCTCAGGAACTGGAATGCTAAGATTTCGTCTCGGTCCATCCGTGCCTCACACAGAGCCCCTAGTGTTGCTGCCTGCTGGGGAATGTGCCTTGCTTCTGGGTTTTGGCTAAAACACAGTTTTGGTGGGCTCACTGCTGCTGGCTTCCTGCCTGCTCACACTTGGGTGCTGAGGGTTGCACATAAACCTCATGGACTGCCAGATGGAAACAAAGCAAAGTGCAGTGGCTGCACTAAGATGAAGCACTTTGAGCAACAATGAATCTTCTGTACGAGGAGACAAGCAAAATGTTGGAGAAAGAGGCCTGGGGGCACAGCAGCTGGATCTTCATGTGCACATTGCTGGGCTCAGCCTGAACATCTCAGGCAGCAATATTTCTGGCCAAATCTGTGAGAGGAACAGCTGTGCTCACAGAAATGGCCAAGGGAAGGGCTGCTTCTCTGAAAAACCTTGTGAAAGCATGGGCTGAGACTCTCGGGGTAGGTCTCATACAGCCACTCGTTGCTGAGTTGGACCACAGCCATCATTTCCCCATCCTTTCTTAACATCTGGGGGTAAATGTCTGAGGAGAGGGGTTCCCTTATTAAAATGAAGCTTTTGCAAACACACCGTTTTCAGGCTGTGCCTCCAGCCTGCCTCAGGCCCGTGAGCAGACATGCCATGCAAGGGGGAAGTGCTGGATTTTGGGGAAGTGGTGGCTACAAGAGCACGGGAGTGTTTTTGGTTGTGGTTGTGTTTTTGTGGTGCAAGTTTTAATTGCCTCACTGTTAACATAAACAATTCTCAGAATGTACGTCTGGATCTTTCTCATCAAATACGATTTATTTTGCTTTCGCTCGTCACTGTATCCAACGGAGAACTGGGAAACCAAGGTGCTGCTCTGGAAATGCACTCACACAAGGCAACGAACCTTCAGGCCATCCCACTCACCCACCGTACCTTGCCATCAAGGTGTTTGAACAGATGTCATGCCCTAGCCACCCTGCACTTCTCTTCACCCTAATTCCAAGTGTAACTGGAGAGGACCAACTTTTGGTGCCCTCCAAAGAGAGACAGCCACTGTGTGCAACAAGGCCACTATGTATCATCTTCTGAAAGAGACAAAGAGAATGAGAGGTCAGTGGTGGGCAGGGTGGTTTCTCTTTCTGTTTGTTATTGTTCACTTGGTTTCATAACATTGCCTTCTTCATTGTGGGGAGCAGTGATTTTGTAGGGTTGGCAGCTCAGGAACTGTGCATGCAGGACAGGTCTTGGAACTTCACATTCTGAGGAGTACTGAGCAACTGGGGCTTAGAGAAGAGGGTTTATTTCCCCTCTGTTTCAGAGTCGCTCCTTCAGGAAGTGGCTCAGCAGCAGCACTAGGCCTCCCAAAGCAGCCAGGGCTCCTGTAAATCAGTACAGGTTGTCCAGAGCAGGACCACAGGATGTTGCTCTTCCCCCCACCCAATATGTTGTATACAATTTCTTTAGGCATCTTTATGCAGGAAAAAAATATACATTGTGAGTTTAAAGATGAAACACACTGGTAGCAACAGAATGCTACAGGAAAATACAGCTGTGTTCTGCAAGTTGTCCCTAGCCATATAAATGCATTCATGAATTTTATGTGGAGGCATTAGTTTTGCTAGGCTTTAGAGGGAAGGCATGCATTTATTTCTCCCAGAGGTAAAATGCACTCGTCTGCCTTGCTCATCATCTTTATTTTGTGACGGAGATAATTCGTAAGAGATAAGAGTGAGCTTCTTGATGCACATTTCACTTAAAAGGATTCTTAGATGGCTTTAAAAATGCTAACTAAATATATGGCATAGTCCCTATGAGTCCCTGGGCAGCCTGATCTGGTGGGTGGCAGCACAGGAGGTTGGAACTAGATGAGCACAGAATCACAGAGTTATGATCTTTAAAGTCTTCTCCAACTTAAGCCATTCTATGATTCATTCTACAATTATGTTTCAGTTTCTCATCCACTTTCTCCCAATCTCTTTGAAATTAAGAAAAATCTCTTCTTGGAAGCAGTGGTGACGTACAGGCACAGGCTGCCCAGGGAGGTGGTGGAGCCACTGTCCCTGGGAGTACTCAAGAAACATGGATGTGGCACTGAGCAACACAGTTAGAGGGATGGGGAGGATGGGTTGGCGGTTGGACTCGATGATCTTAGAGATCTTTTCCAACCTTAATGATTCTGTGATTCTATGATTCTATTCTTTGATTACCATACATGGCCTTTATCAATCCCTACCAATCCCCACCTCTGTCTTACAGCTGTGGGAAAAGTGTTTTCCTTTCAACAACAGGGACAGAAAGGGGAAATGTGCTAAGTACTGGCTTACTCAAGCTCAACTTTCAAATTCATTTCACTTGTGCATGCAAAGAGCTTGACGCTCAACACCAGGTTGGCTGGGACCCTGTCTGATTTAGTGTTTTGTTCTTTGATTCTATCATTCAGCCCAGAAACTTGGTTTGGGATAGAAATAAAGACAACAACCCACTCAAAGGCAGTGTGAGAATGTAAATGCCAGATATTCCCTCTCCTTCCAACTCCAGAAGAGAGGAAACTACAGCGAAACTGTAATAAAGGGCTCAAGAGTGTGTTTGCAGCTTTTGGGAAAGGAGAAGTTGGAGAAAGAAGAAAAGATTACAACCTATTCCTCATTGTAAAAAAAAAAAAAAAAGACTTTGCTACTTTGCTTCCAATTTCACCTCCATGGCCACTTTGGATGAGGGGGAAGGCTGCTGGTTCAGCACTGTATGGTAAGTGATAGCCCTTCAGCTGCAGCTAACAAATGTCATTTTTTGTACAGCAAAACCCACAAGCACTTGTTCTGTGTTCTGTAGAACTGAACTGGCCAAAGGAAGCCCTGCTGACTTCTCATGGAAAAAAGACTGAGATTTTTATGGCCCCCCCAAAAAAAAGTCTCACATAGGTATTTTTTTCTGACTTCACCTTTGCTTCATGGGTAGGTAAAGAGCAAAGAAGCCCACACAACCAGCTAACTTTTTTTATCCTGAGAAACCTGGAGAACATGATATGAAGCTCAGAAGTAGGAGATTGAATAAAGTGACCTCAAGATGCTCCATAGGTAGCTCCCATCATTACTGCACAGTAGCAGGGGCTTTCTTTGCAAGACTCTCTGCTGTATTCCCCACTCCTAATGGGACTGGTCCTTCCTGATGAAGATGAGCTTAACCTCAGAGTCTCAGTGTGAATGCCAGGAACCCTTTCTGAGGGAGATGTCTTGGCTGTACTCCAAATAATAATAATAATAATGTATCTCCAGCTGACAGAGGAAGTCTAGCTGAATTTTCAGAGAAAAACAGAACTGAATTAGGGGCCTCTAATAATAACACTTCCACATTTCTTCATTATTTTCTTCCATGAGGACAATCAAGATCTCTGTGCAGAGATGAACATTGAGTGCATCGTCTCCCCGCCCAACGTTCCAGTACCCACCAACTTCCATCACAGCACTGCCACCCACCCCAGTGACACTGCATGCTCAATCCCCTTTGTCATTGTCTCTACAGCAGAGGGTTGTGGGGCTGGAGACATGGGCAAGAGTGGGCAGCCTCAGAGAACAACACTGCATCCTTGGGCTCATCCTTCCCTGCTTACACCAGAAGCTCTCTGTGACCTGTGGGATCCACTGGTGGCACGTCAGATCTGCAAAGTCTTTTCCTGTGCTTCCTGTGCCTGCTGGGGCTGGACAAGGATGCCATGCTCCAGTGCACACAGCCCAGCATGGGACTTATTGCTGCATCACTTTTGATCAGCTCATCTACACCACTGTCAGACAGGAAGCCCGGAGGCCATGGGGTTTCAAGGACATGGGCACAGCCTGGAGGGAGGACAGCCCCACAGATGCCTCCCCACAGGAGACCCTCACCCCAGTGCCGTTCCCTCTTGCAGATTCATGGGTCCAGACATGGAAGAACTCCCCAGTACACCCACCACAGTTCTTCATAGGGGTGCTGGTGAGCTCCCTGCCTCTCCCAGCCCTGGGGAATGGGAGCTGTCCTGTAAGGAGTCAAGGCAGGATGCAGGAGGCTCCAGTGTCCACTGCTGCAGCCACTCCACTCCAGATCAGGGTAGGAAGTGCTCCTCTGGGGGGTCCCAGCACCCCAAGATGAGGAGGACTGGCAGTGCTCCTCTGTCCTGCAAGAGTCAGCCTCTCTCTGCACCTCTAGCATGGTTTGCACATTTTTTTTTATATATAAAATATATTTTTTAAAAGATTACTCTACAAAGTCTCTTTTTATCCAAACCAGAGCTGATGTTGCCACATGCAGCTGCTGCTCCTGCAAGGATTTAGTAGATGTGTCCATATGGCACTTGGGGACATGGCTCAGTGCATGAGTGTCCAACCTTTTTGTGCTTGCCCAGGCTGCACTGAGTGAAGAGGTATTGTGGTGGGCCACATATAAAATATACCACAGAGTTCATGTATTTAACTAACAAAACTTTTTTTTAATACATATTTATTATTAAAAGATAAAGAACAACAAACACCTAAGACTGGTGGTGGCTATCTGGCCTTAAATTGTGACACTAACACATCGGCCTGGTTTGATGGCACTGGCTCAGTGAGCTCTTGAGGTGTTTATCAGAGGTTTTTGATGACTTTTTCTCTTTTGCTTCATATGTGAAAACAACTGTTCACAAATGTGTGTACTGACAAAAAACGATGCCACGTGTAAGGCACAACTCATAGTGAAGCCAACGGTGTTTCTTTCTGGTCAGATGGGGTTATAATGGACTGGGAAAGAGATGTGATCAGATTGTTGAGTTGAATATCTGACTGCAGCTCAATGAATTCTATTTGAAAAACCACAGGTGATGTAATTTATACTGACAGAAAATGGGAGTTGCTAGCAAAAAAAAAGATGATTTCTTCAGCACTCTTAAAACCTATTCTCAAATTCCTTTACCTAAATGGAAAGCACTGTTCACAGGACTGCATTTAGCCCATGTATTTGAAGAAGTTTGCCTGCAATGCCAAGGAGAGCTTGGGCCCAAGGCGTCGTGCTTTAGTCCCGCGCGCCTCAAGATGGCAGCACGGCACCTCCGGAGGAGCGCAGGCTGGTGCAGCCCGCTCCCCCTTTCTTGGTGCAGGCTTCACCCCTCCAGTCCTTTCCTGATGGTAGCAGGCAGATTCCGCTTTCTGTAAAGTGAAAATGGTACCAACACGATTTTGGCCTGAATTGTGAAGTTTCTTTCTTGTGGTTGCACTTCCAGATGAGTTAGCGGCACATCTCTCATCAGCTTCAGTCACATTGGGATTCACAGAATCACAGAATTGTAGGGGCTGGAAGGGACCTCTGGAGGTCACAGTGTCCAACCCCCTGCTAAAGCAGGTTTTCTACAGTACATTTCACCTGAAAGCATCCAGACAGGTTTTGAATATCTCCAGAGGAGACTCCACAACCTCTCTGGGCAGCCTGTGCCAGTGCCCCATCACCTTCACTGTAACGAAGTTCTTCCCTGTGTTTGTATGGAACTCCACGTGTTCCAGTTTGTGCCCATTGCCCCTGGTCCTATTTGCTGCACACCACTGAAAAAAGCCTGACCCCAGCCACCTGACTCCCACCCTTTTGATATTTACAAGCATTGAAAAGATCCTCTCTCTGCCTTCTCACCAGGCTGAACAGCCCCACGTCTCTCAGCCCTTCCTCAGAAGAGAGAGGCTCCATGCCTCCAGTCATCTCTATGGCACTCCACTGGACTCTCTCTAGAAGCTCCCTGTCTTTCTTAAACTGAAGAGCCCCAAACTGGACACAGTAAATTCAAACACTATGCTGCAGGTAAGCCTTCAACTGATATAATGGTAATTCAGACTTTAAACCATTGGTTGGCACCACTAATTATTTTTCTATGCCTATTTTTATCCACAATTGCATAAAGAAACAAGGCCACTATGACCACGCTACTTGTGTATGCTCACCTGACTGAATCTCATCCATCCTCTTAAGTCCCAGTAACTTTTGATAGTGTTGGCCAGTTTCAACCATTGAGCTTAGATTCACCTGGCAGGCAGGTCAAGCTGCTAGGTGGAGGTGTCAGCTGGTCTGTGACATTCTAGACAACCTAAAAAACAGTAACAAACCTTTAAGTCTTGGCACCTGAGATGCTTACATTAAATAATAATAATAATAATTTACATAGTAAAAGTTGAACAATTAGTATCTTAGCTTATGACTTAATTATTTAAGATAATGATGATGTTCTGAGGGTAAATCTTTAGGATCTACCTGTTTATGTTTTAGTTGTAAGAGGAAATAACTCTGTTCTTTCCCAAAAATAGGACAAATAGGATAGTTTCACTGCTTCTTTTCTTCTCTTAAAACAGAAGCATCCAGAATAGGAGTTTTGTTTTCTTATTACTTTTCACAGACATTTGATTTTGACTCCTGTGGTCCTTTGCAGTAGCTGCTGGAGACAAATGGATGAAGAACAGTATTCATCATATTGGGATTACAACTACTCGTATGGAAACTTTCTTAACGAAAGCAATGTCTGTGAAATGGGAAACTATTTTACATTTTACACCCATTTCACTACTGTTCTCTACACTCTGGCATTTTTGCTCAGCCTGCTAGGAAACACTCTGGTGTTATGGATCCTATTCAAATATGAAAACCTTACATCTTTAACAAACGTCTTCATCATGAATCTTTGTGTGTCTGACTTACTCTTCTCATGCATGCTGCCATTCTGGGCAGTGGATCAGTCCTTCGGATGGATTTTTGGTGAGTTCCTTTGCAAAGCAGTGAATGCCGTTTTCTCTGTTGGCTACTACAGTGGTGTCTTCTTTCTAACTCTCATGACTATTTTAAGGTTCTTGTCTGTTGTGAGCCCTCTTTCCACTTTGAGATCCCAGACACAGTACTTTGGTTCTCTGGTGTGCTTGTTTGTTTGGACTTGCAGCATTTTAATTGTGATTCCTGAGATGATTCACACCACGGTGCTAGAAACTTTGGAAGAGGACAGTATCTGTGACTATGATAACGTGAAATGGAAAAACGTGGACATTTATCTGAGAAACATACTCTTTCTGATTTCCTTTGGGATTATCATAATCTGTTACACCAATATCCTGATAATTCTGCTTGCATCAAGATCTCGCAGAAGGCACAGAACTGTGAAACTCATCCTTGTTATTGTGGTGGCTTTCTTCCTGAGCTGGGCACCTTACAACATCCTCAGTTTTCTGCTTACTTTTCAACCATCTACCTGTCAGTATGAAAAAGACACCCTCCTCGCCTTTCACATCAGCCGTAAAATTGCTTTCTCCCACTGCTGCCTCAATCCCGTGCTCTATGTATTTGCTGGAGTCAAGTTCAAGAGGCATTTAAAACGTTTATGCAGACAGTATTTACCCTGTGGCAGTGACGAAGTCTCCAGCCCTCGGGTCGGCTCTCAAGGCAGATTCCACTATGAAGATGCGTCCATCTACTGAAGGGAGACCAAACTATTGGCACAAGTCTCAGATGAACTTTCAGATATTAAAGACCATGTGTGATCTCCAATTCTTATAGTCACTTCCCTGAGAAAGTGATAAGTTTTCTCTTCGCAAACATATTGTGTATGGAAAATGATTAGAATTATATTTGCAGGAGGATTGAGAAGTGACCTCATTGGTCTGTAATTCTTACCTTCGCTTTTTGGCACAGCGATACTTTTTCTCATTCATGGTTTTCTTTAAAAAGAATAAAGAATGTCTGATTTTTTGGGGGGGAGTTAAAACTTTAGTTCTTAACATGAATAGCAGTGCATGTTGCTTTCTTGCCTGACTTTAAATATTTATATTGTTTATAGCACAGGCACTTAAGCATTTCTGTATCTTTTAATGCTTCACAGTATTTGTCAGTGCTGAACTCACTGATTTTCTCTGTGTGCAAATGTTCTTCGACCTATTGATAGGCAAATATATATAAAACCAACATATTGTAAAAAAGCTTTGTTTTTTGACCTGCTTCACACCTGTCTCTATACTATAAATGCCTATATCTCTGAATACGTGAACATCTTATAAACACTTATAAAAAAAAGTCAAGAATTGTAACAGAAGCATAAGATATTTAAACAATCCTGCTCTGCTCACTTTTTAACAAGTTATTTAAATCTGCTTGTAGCTTAAGCATATTTTGTTACAGTATATCTGAGCATGTAAAGGTGACGTGAAATATTATCCAATCATACTGTTGTCTATCAACCAAAAGTAACTCATGTCAAGATTTCTCCTACTGATATAATAAAGCAGTACTAATAAATGTTCAGAAATTCAAAGGCATGTCACTTTGTTACTTTTGTTCTCTGCTTTTAAGAAATACCTATGAGAGCTGAAGTATTTTCAGTTGCAAAAGTAATTGAGTATTTTCACAAATTCATTTATTTTGGAAGAGGCTTCTGCCAGTCCCTCACCCTGCTCACAGCAGTTTTACCTTCACAGTTAGATGAGGCTGCTTGTCTGGTGAAACTGAAAATCTCCAAGACTGCATAATACTCCTCTGGGTTCCTGTTCCAGTGCTTAACAATTCTCATGGTGCTTTATTTTTTTTCCATCTACATGAACAAAATTTGTTTTGCTGTGACCCAGTACATCTGTCTCTTGTCCTTTAAATGCACTCTTCTGAGAATCACTCTTCTGGATCATTGTTCTGTTTGTCTTTTTGTTACAAAGAGAGCAATCAGTTCTCCTCTGTGACTTGTTTTTTCCCCTCAGGCTAAACAAATCCCAGCCAATATAGTCTCACTATGCATCATGTGCACCAGCACCCTATCCATCTTGGTCACCTTCCACTGGACTCACTTCAGTCAATCTCTCTCATGTATAGAAGGCCCCAGACTAGATTTGATACTGCACTTACAACTACATGAGTATCAGGCAGAGGGGAGTAATAATTTACCTTTACCTATGGGGCTGTACATTGTAAGACATCACTGCAAGGGCACATAACTGCACTATGTTCAACTAGTTGTCCGCTTCAGCTACCAGATCTTTTCCATCAGCGCTGATCTCTATTTAGGAGGCTCACTGTCCGGGCTGTTGCAGGGAGTTAGGGCATCTGAAGGGAGGCACTTTGCATTTGTCATTGGTGAACTTCCAGGGCTTCTGCTTCTCCAGCTTTTTGAAGTCGCCATGCATGGCAGCCCTGCAACTCATTGTATCAACTGCTCCCTTATATTTGATGTCATCCATGAACTTGCTAAAGGTACAACCTGTCCCACTGAACACCTCCCTGAAACCTGTTGCTCATAACCAACCACTCATGAAGACTTCAAACCATTGACTGCTGCCTTTTCAGCCTGACAGTCCTGTCAGTTTTTCATCTACTCTTTAGTCTAGCCATTCAGACTGTATCTCCCCAGTCTGGCAAAAAGGATGGTGTGGAGTACTTTATCAAAAGCTTTGTAGAAGTCTTTGTTTATATGCATATTGCTGAAATCACAGTGCACGTCTGTGGATGGGCAGCTCAGGATTCTCATTACAGGCTTACCTGGAAAATCTCTTTCTTTCTGGCACTTCAAGGAACATGGAAAATACAGACTGCTCTGGGTAAACTGTAATATTCAGAGGACTTTGAATCTTTAATTTCACTGAATAGATCAACTATTATTTGGTCTGAGCAAATGCAGAACTGAGAGAAAGAACTTTGTGAAGTGAAAAAGCTGAAATTAATTGCTTTTAGAAACCACAGTCTGTTTTAGGGAAGGGAATGGGATCAGGTTGGGTGGCTGCACTATTATATCTGGCTCTCGGTACTATGACTTTTACAGTGCCTTTATGCACTTCTCTTTAGGCACCTCTAGACTTAATTGGAAATTACAATTCAGTGGACATGCTCTTCCTGCTCTGATTACGTCCATATAAAGCTTCACCCTTTGGAACAGGAGAACAACCAACTTCTGGAAGCTATCAGCTGGACTGTATTTCTCTGCCTACCTGTCTCTTTACAGCAGGCCCACACAAAAGAAAGAATTGCTACCAAAAGCCATCAGAGCTCCCAGCTTTTGTGCAGCTGTGGAATCCTGTATCAGACAGTGATCAGCCAGCAGGGTAAGGGGTAAGGCAGGTAAAAAGTTAACCCTTTCTATTGCTAATGCACATTCAAAAATATCCACACACTTAAAAGGGCCTCCCACTCCTACTAAAATGAATTATAATTTTACTTCTGAACATTGTCAGAGCAAGAATCAGGCACTATGCTCACAAATGGGTGCAGTGTGCTGGACAAAACATGGCATAGACTACTAATTGCAAGGAACATTTTGATCAGGAACAAAGATGCTTCCTCCTATAACTAAATATTTGGAAAGCACCAACAGTGTTATTAAAATCATACATAAAATTCTATTTTCTCTACTCCTTACAGTTACTCAGCAGCTTGAAATGCTCTTGCTCATCCAGTGTTGAAACAGGAAGGCCCTGTGTTAACCACTGCAAAGTTTCATTGCATTACTGTACTGATCAGACTCCTGTGCGTACTTCAGCATACGAAACTAAAGCAAGTGCAAAAATTAGAATGGAAAACAGTGCAAATCTGCTGTCAAGTCAAAATGAGAACAAACTGTAAGAAGTACCAGTACAGATGACCTACGAAGAGCAGTTACCCATCAGAATAAATGAGAAACATAACCATCAGTACTTTGCTTACCAGCACAGTTTTCTTGAGATGAACTCACCTACTTCTATGCATACCAAATATCAGTTAGCCACAAGACATTTATTTATGTAAAGAATCTGACCCACATTAGAACACAATAGAGACTGAATTGCTGGAGACAGCAATTACTCATAGGAGGGGACTGCCACTAGAAATCTTTCTCTGCATTTCACCTTCTTCATGGTAAGAGTGTTAGTGACGAAAGAGCACAGAACCTGGTAAAGCTAGCCACACAGAAAATCTCTTGGGTTTTGCTAGCAAGTTGGTTACTTATTTCTTACTTTACTTGAAAACCCTTGCATCTGAGATAGAATAACAACACAGGTTGGGGCAGGCAGTTGCCTGGGAAGCAGCTGTGCAGAAAAGGATCTGGAAGTCCTCAAACATGGAACAAACATGCTTGAAGAAAGAAGGCAGACATATAGTGGGCTGTATTAGCAAGAGTGTGTTCAGCAGAACCAGGGAAATGATAAGTTCTCTCTTTTTGGCACCTGTGAGGACGCATCTAGAGTAGGAGGCCACCAAGCCACTCATAGATTGCAGCATATGATGAACATGGAGAGGCTGAAGCAGTTGGGTTCATATGGCCTGAGAAAGAGCAGGCTCAGGGAACAGCAGTGTCTGCAGCTTCCTGACTGGAGGATACTGGGAAGATGGAGCCAGATTCTTCTTGGAGAGGCACAGCAATGGGATTCAGAAGCAAAAGGTACAGGTATTTTCTGATTAGGTATAAGCATTTAATTTTTTACCACAAGAGTAGACAAATACTGAAAAAGGGACATAGAGAGGTGGTGGGATCAAATTGACTGTACACAGCCTTGAGCAACCTCTTATGATTACACTCGTTCTAAGAAAGAGGTTGGACTACAGACTTCCAGAGGTTCCTTTAAATATAAACTCCTCTACTATTTTAGAGTTTGTTGCTGGAGAAACGTTAAATGAAATAAAAGTAACTGCAAATTTGTTTTAGACCAGAATTCAGCCTGAATAACAGCGTCCTCTAGACAACTGAACGCAAAACTCAGAACTAAAAAATTATGTGTTTTGTCCAAAACCTTAAATCACCATGCAATGAATCAGTCATCAAAATGATTTATTTCCTAGTGGAGATTATACCTGTTAAAAAAAAATGGTGCAGCTGAAATTTCTCATTTTTCTTTCGTATGTATGTAAGGAAATGGCAATTTTCAGGAACTGGAAAGATTCATTCATGGACACAGATACAAGAAATCCCTACCTGCCGCATATGGGAGCAGTATGCTTTACTGCAAAACCTTAACAAGTACCGTGTGCAAGGGATAAGTCTGAAAGGAACCCAGATCCTTCTGACAGATCATGGGCATCTTTAGATTGGAGCTTTAGTCTCTCTAAATGTCCAAAGTGTGAATGTTAGCTTCAGCTTTAAATCAGAAAAGCAGTGTAAGATCGGAGATCGTTTCTGGACTGAAGCAAAGAACTGAAAATAATAAAGTGCACTGTCAATAAGTGTTCCACTGAAAAAAGTGGAACACTTACTGATATTCAGGACCTTCTGAGATACCAAATCCTAAATACTTTTGAGATTATTTCATTCCTCCAAACAATGCCTCTTTCTGACAATAAGTCATGTTCCTTGTAGATGGCTATAGCCTTCCAGACAACTTAACCAGCTCTTAATCTCCAAAGCCCTAGTATGCTCTTCATCCTCATGCCACACATCCATATGTGTACACAAGTCCCTGGTTCATTTAAAGTGCACAGCCCAGAGTCTGTGTCCCAGCTCCCCCATACCATTGTTGTTTCATCTGAAGCAGCATCAACTCCATTTTAAATCTTGGTACCTCGCTTTGTACACACGCTTTGTGAAATGCAACCAATTTTGTGCAGTGGTAGCTCCTAATTCCAGTGTGCTCAGATGGCAATCAGTCTCAGAAGCTAAAGCAGAATATTCCTCCAAGTCCCTCAGCCAACTTGTCCAAAATGCCACATGTGCTTCTAGGGGTATTTAGAGCTCTGCTTGTTTCATTTTCCTTGCTTCTATTTTTATACCTATCAACAATCATCTTCTCTTTGAACAGAATGTAAAACAGAATGCAAATAAATGCAAAAAAAAATACCTCCAAAGCTTTCTCCCTGTAGTCACAAAAAGTCTCTGGTGATGAACAGCAGCTTGTTGTTCAGTCCAGCTACAATGGTATGTTAATCTGCTAAGAGTGACCAGAGTAGCTGGGAGCGTTGCCTTCATAAAATATGTCAGGTGCCTAGTAGAAGCAAAACCAACACTGGTTATTACATATGGAGCTCAGCTAACACAGTTTAGTGAAGATCTTCTGTACTCAACGAGGCACCAAGCTGTTGACAGTATGACCTGGCTGATGACAGTGTCTGATTTTACTTTCTGATGAGCTAGGCAGTGTGAATTAGCTTGCTTCCATAGGGGGAAGCTCTACTCACATAAAGAGCACCTTCATGCAAATTTACGTATCAACATTAAAACCAAAGGTTGCTACATTTATTTTCAGTCTTTGTACAGAAATGGCTTCTAGTGCAAAAAATGAAATAAAATAAAATAAAAAATCTTATTCAAAATTTATTTTCGGAATCACTCTGTATAAAAGAACTGCAGCTGGCATTAGACCTAACCTCAACTTCCAACGGTGGAAGTTGACTTTAGCCTTTATATAGTTATCTTGGCCTACTGTTTAGCCATTTGAACAGAATCTCAAGGATACAACATGACTTAGACATGAGCTTACAATGTGAGCAACATCAAGGTTAGCTATTGAGATGCATACATTTATGGAATACATGTGCAATCACGTGTAACATTCCATCAACTAGTCAAAAGATTTTTCCCAACAATGTCGGAACATTGAGACATTTCATGTGTCATGTGCCCAAAATGTGCATAGCCCTATAACCTGCAATTCTAGGGACATTAAAATGCTTCCCAGATATTCAAAATCATACCTTAGGTGAAGGCTGCCCACAAAAACTTTAAGGTCATTTCATCATCCTCATGTTAAAGATGAGAAAAATGTGGATGCTGGTGATGTGTCAGTGACTACACACCATGCGTACTTCCTTGGAGTCTTGAGAATAGGGTGCTTTGATTTTATGGCTGCCAAAGCTGAAGTTTATGACATTATTTTAGTCACAAGCATTGTGGTGAGAACTGATGACCAACTGCTTGGTCACGAGTTTTATCTGAAATTGTTTATTTAACAGTGCAGTGATAATGAAAAAACAAATGAACTCCAGTACACTTTAAATACAAAAACATCGTAGCCAACTTCAGACACTGCGAAAGAAATGTATTTTCAGATAATGGTATGTGCGATAGAAAAAGAAACAGCTTCTTTGTGGAAAGACAAGCTGCGCTGGAGTTATGGGTTACTTACGCTGTCAGTAACCCATGTTAGCAAGTAATCTTATGTCCCAGTTTTACACCTGTTTTCTCCCCATCTCTTTGAAATTAGGGAAAATCTCTTATCATAAACAGTGGCGAGGCAATGACACAGGCTGCCCAGGGAGGTGGTGTAGTCACTCACTGTCCCTGGAGGTGTTTGTGGATGTGGCACTGAGGGACGTGGTCAGTGGGCATGGTGGGGGTGGGTGGGTGGTTGGAATAGGTGATCTCAAGGTCTTTTCCAGCCTTAAGGGTTCTGTGATTCTATCATTCTATGATTATCATACATAGTCTTCTTCAATCCCTATTGATCCCTACTGCTGTCTTACAGCTGTGCGAGAAGTGTTCTCCTTTCATCATCCGGAACAGAAAGCGGAAATGTGCTCCGTACTGGCTTAACTTGAGCAGAGCTCTCAAACTCACTTCAGTTGTGCGTGCAAAGAGATTGATGAAGTGATGCATAAGCAAACAAAAAAGTTGTACAAGAAAACAAACCACCCCAACCCCTCAGCTTGAGGGGAGAGCAGCGATTTTATTCACACCACCGCCTCTCCTAGGCCGCCTCAGAGCCCGGCCCGTCCTCCCGCCGGGGAGGAACCGCAGCAGCCTCACGGGAGCTGTAGGCGGTGGCGGGCGGACGGCGACAGCGGAGCGTCCCGCAGCGCCCGTAGCGCGACATGGCGGCCGCCGCGCAGGTACCGGCGGGACAGCCCCGCGCGGGGGAGCGCGGAGGGCGGCGGGGCCGGCAGGGGGGGGACGGGCGGCGGCCGCGGGGAAGGGGAAGGAAGTTCGGCGGTTCCCACTTGTTGCCGCTGCAGCCCGGTCCGGGCGGGGGTTGCGGCCTGATCCGGCCGCCCGCGGTGCCGTCGCTGCACCCCGAGAACCGTGGTTTTGTTCAGTGTAAACAGTTGTGTCTTTTCGCCCCCGAGTGTCACCCCCACGCGGGCCCTCCCGCACCCCTGCGCGGTCACCGCTGCTCCCGGAGGAGCAAAGTCACGGGGCCGGGCTGGAAACCAAACACCGGCCTGCGCGGGTGCCTCAGCGGGTGCGCAGTGCTGACACACAAATATTTGCCTCGGCCCTAATCCCGCTTGCCCTTGTGTCGGCAAATCTCCGGCGGATGACAGGGAGAGTTTTGCTGCCTCCAGACCAGGTGCCAGGGTCGCGGGCAGCCCTCCTCTCGGTACGTTGTGCAGCAAGGAGAATAAGCGAGGCTTTGGCGAAATGCGCTTGGGATTCTCCTCGGGTAGAGGTCCGGCGGTGGTGAGTCTGTGTGCGGGGAGGCTGTGCAGTTTGGTGGACACGCTGCTGCCCCAGCTGATGGTTGAGCCCATGGGTTGTCATCACAGCCAGCAGCTGGCTGCTTTTTGCCAGCGCAAGGGTTTGTTTGGCGTGTGGAGTTGGTCGGCTGTCGCTGCTGTGCACCCCGCTTGGCCTCTCCCTGTGCACTGAGTCACTTTCCAAGTGTAAACAAAGGAGAAAGAGCAGCAGGCACTCTGTCTTTATATTCTAAATAGTGAAAGTGGCTCTTTGGTTTTTTTCAGCTCTGATGAGAGCAGACTGCAGTAAAACTTTCAGGGAAAAGCCTGGACTTTTTGTCAGCAATGTGGCAACGAGTCTTCTGTTGGCATTTTTCTTGTTTTCAGTTCTGATGTTATGTGGCAGGATGTGCAGCAAGAAAACATATTGTCTTCCAGCAGCACATGTTGTACATTCCAGATATTGTGTGAAAAGCAATTAATTTCTTCAAGACCTCCAAGGATCTTTGTGGGTGTGCTTGAATTTAGATGTTCCAAACAATGTTTATAAACATTAGTGTTTAGGAGACAGACTGTACTGCTGTTCAGAAAGCTGTATCTACGTTACCTATCCTGGAAAACAAATGCGAACTGCTTTTCCTTTTCCTCCTGTCCTAGTACATATATTCAGCAGTGTTTTGTGTGAGCATAGTTTCACTACTAATTCTGAAGGGCCAATTAGTTTGTTAGGAAGCTTGTTTTTCTTTTACACAGGAGCCTGTTTCGTATACCACTTGACAATAATGAAAGGGTGTATTATATTTGCAGTCCGTCTCTCTGCTGTTGGACCATTACGTAAAAGGAATGGGAATTTGTCCTTGTGCACTGAAAGCCAGGCTCTGCTGAGACTTGGTCAGTGAGAGACTGAGACCAAAGGGATAAAAAACTATTAAAAATACTTTTTTTTTAAGAGTGTTTATAAAATTGCAGAAGTTAGCAAATGGGACCAAAAGAAAAGCAGTGCTGAGAGTAATTTTTAGCTTGGATTGTGATTTGTTTTGCTTCAAAAACCCCTTTTTGGCACAAACACTGAACCCTCTGGTATTTTTTAGGTATTGTTTAGATTATCAAATTAGTGGGAATTGTAAGAACCCTAAATGGTTTTATTATTATACACTGTTATTTTTGTATCTTTATATACCATGTTTATGTTTATTTGGTTTTGCCAGTGCAAATATTATTATTTTTAGCAGTTTAAATGTAGTCTGTTTTCTTTTCATATTTTTCTGTAGTAATTCCAATTTCTCCAGAGAGTGGTGGTTGGTTGTGTCTGACAGTGCCATACTAGTAGTAATCTGAAGTTTGTTGCTCAGATATATTCAGAAGAAGGCTTCACATTTTGTAACACTGATAGAAGGAATGGAAAGTTACATGCACACGCTCTTGGCCTCGTAGTGCACAGAAACCTTGTGAAACCTGCACAGCACCTTAGATTTTACACCCTCTTGTTAATTTGGTATTTTTGTCTATCACAGTGTTCTGTAGTTGCTGATGGTATAGTGACCTAAGCAGAGATGTTTGTTAACCTGCATGTGTGTCCACCATGACAGCAGTAATTTGCTGCTGGGAAGGATGATGGGCATGCAAAAGGTGTCTCTACTGCTGCGAGCCAGTGTAGATTTTGAAAGAGAACAGGTTGGACCAGGCTCTCCTTGAATAACTTGTCATCTGTGGGCTTGGCATCTGTGAGCCTGCCTGTTCCCAGCAGATGTGCAGGTTGCAGTATTCTGCAGTCTTCTTAAGGCTTCCTAAATCTTTGGGGTTCATAACTGCAGTTCAGCCTTCTCCCCCAGAATGGTGACCACCACTGGGAAAAAAATGGTGAGAGGAAATGCTCTGTGCTTCCTGCTGCAGAGGGAAGAAATCAGGAATCTTTGCTATTGGCCCAAGGGTAGCATGATTCACCAGCAACCAGTCTGCCTCTGTTGTCTTAAGCTGGTTTTTGCTTGATGTGCTTGTCTCCTGTTTGATCTGCATACCAAAGCCTGTAATTTTCAGTGTTGCTTGTTGCTCATTCACTGGGAACTACATAGATGAGGAGTTGCCCTAGGGAGCTACCACTCCTGTTGGCTGGATGGAGGACGGGTGGAGTGCTACAGATACAGCTGCCACACTTCCCAGAGCTCTTACTTGGAGGCAGCATTTTTAAGCCCGTCTGAAATCTCTCCTTGGAGGCACTGCATGGAGCGGTAGATACAGAGGTAAAAAATCCTGTTGAGGCAAGCTAACATTTGGATGGAGGCAGGTCGGAGTTGTGGTGTGATCATTGTTGCTTTTCACTTTCCTAAAGTCTGAGAGGTGCCTGAGATGTGTTGGTGAGGCCAGGCTTGCTGAGGATGATAATATGGCATCCGTTTCTCAGAGACCAACTTTGGTGACCTGAAAATTAAGTTTTTGGGAGGCTCCAGACTCATAAGGCAAGCATGTTGAGCACTGTGAATCACTAGCACTCCCCTGCAGCTGGAAGTCCTCTACTCTTTCAAGTTTTAGAGGTCTCTTTGTGATACTCCCCAGAGTAGCATCTGAGCATATGGTCCCTGGCTTGAAGGATGTGTAAAAGAGATCTCAGTAGTAGGATGAGAAGGGAGGAAGAGTGGTTTGGAAGAATGAGAGCATAAAGGGGAAAACATCTTTTCACTTTTTGAATGGCACTTGTCTTTTCAGTTCACCAGTTGAGGTCAGAGGGATGCATTTCCTCATAAAATAGGTTTAGAGCAGCTGAGGAGAAGCCAGTCTGTGGGATAGATATGATATGGTTAATTCAGAGGCACTCATAAATGCAACATAACTGCCCTTACGTGGGATGAGATGTGGCGGGCATAAAGGGGAAAGGACAAATGAGTTTGTTGAGAGCGATTCTAATGCAATTCCTGTTATCAGAGGAGCCCTCTTCTCTTTATGAACTGACTGCTTCCTCAAAAAGCCAGTTTCTCTCGTCGTGAAAGAAGGTGGTCTTTGTGAGATAAACACAAGCACGTCCTTGTTTGGTAACTGCTGAAAATGGTCATTTGGGTTCACATTGTTCAACAGTTATCAGTGTGAAGAGTATCACTGTAGACTCTGCATTAGGAAACTGTGTCCCTGGCCTAATACATCTGTCCTGTTTGTCAAAGTTTGGTGTGATGTTTTAGACAGGGTTGCTATCTTTCCATACTAATGGTTAAAGTTAACTATCTTATGGAGTTCTTATCATGCCACTGATATACCCAGATGTGTTGTTTGTTTTTTGTTTGGTTTTTTTCTAAGAACCATTTTCGAATACAAGGAATAAAATAGAGAATGCAGGCCAATTGTCCATAGTATATATAGCATAACTTTACTGACTCGTTGGTGGCTGTCCTGACAGGTGGATTGCAAATAGTATTTTGGGAATGTCATTAACTTGAGATCTGGTACTGTAAACTGAAAATATCTGTAGAGTGCAAGGGTTTACCCACAACAGGGCTTCAATGTGAGGAGCAGTGTCTATAAACATGCTACTTTTCAATGGTGCATTTGCAAAATAAGGATGTTTTCGTGCATTTCACCTCATCACTCCTTTCTGGTATGCTATGATACTCTGTGACTTTTGTTTCTGGACTTGTATTTGCTGCAAGATGCATACTACTGTATGGTTATGTACTCAAACACATCAAAACAAGGTTTTCATGTATGGTGACAGTGGAAAGATGGGAAGGGAATCCAGCATTGATTTGCAGTGTATTCTCCTGCAACCTGTTTGCGGTACTATGAGAATAGAAGAGAAAACAATCAAACAAACAAAAAAAAAAACCTGTCAAAAAAACACATTTTTCTGTTTGAAGCATGAAGGTTTGTTGGTGTAGAAAGTGAAGGAGGAAGATTCACTTAGAAGTAAAACTTCACTTCTCAGAATGGAGCCTGACTTCAAAACTTAGAAACCTTATCTGACCTTCAGGCTTTGCCAACCGTTTTGCTTTTCATCATCCAATCCAATGTAGTCCAGTGTGACTTTTTAGCAGCCATGTATCTTTGTGTGGTAGCAAAGCACAAAGGATTGAGCTGCCCAGCTGAGGTGCTTTTGTGTGTGCTTGGGAGCAGTCATGTCGTCTGTTTTGTTTCTCAGACTCTTCTTTGCTGCAAACAGTTCTTCAGTGTAATGGATGTGCAGGTGTCTGTACAGTACCAGATGAGAAAAGCTAGCAGCACAGCTACAGTAAAATCCACTGGGATTGTGTATTTCTTGCAAAATCAAAATAGTTTTTCCAGGCGCTGTTATATGTAGTTTGTTTTCCTCTGTTACATTCCAGAAGCATTGGAATATATTCTCCCAGTCATTCATCAGTATCTGCTTTTCTGGGACAATTGCTCCCATTACACAAGGGAATGACAGAATTTAAATTAACGTGACTGGTGGACATAGGGTTTGGCTCAGTGTCAGCACTTGCCAGTTTTGTATCATACAGTATTTCTGAGTAACAGGTATAGAATTGCAGACACCAAATAACAGAAGATCTTGTGATCTCTGTAAGGGCGATCTCTGTAAGGGAGATGTGATCAAGAGCCCTTGTTTGGAATGGCTAGATCAGAGTAATTAGTTAGCATAAAACACTTCCTTGAGCAGCTGGAGGTAGTGGAGCTTGGTATCCAGTAAATTTATCTTGCAGATCTGATTTACTTTTAAACTGGATTACCCCAGGTCTTCCACGTTACCTCTTGGTATACATTGAAATACACTTGGCTGAGGTGGGGATTCTCTGATGTCAGGCTGTAACCAAAGTAACAGACATCCTTTTAGCCAGGGAAGAGAAACCCTGCTTACTGGCTTCCTCCCAGCCTCCTGGTTTGAGTGCATACAATTGAGCATAATATTTTGAAGACTCCTATCTTCTATCAGGGGTGAATAAAACTGAACAGTGAATTGAAAAGAATGTAGCTGCTGGAGACGTAGACATGCCCATGGTAATAAAAGGAGAGATTTCCTGAAATCAGAGTGTAAGTAGGTCACACTAGCTACACCATTAAGCAATTTAATTATGGTCATTACGTTTTGCTTGTGGTTTCTTCTGTGCCCCTTTCCCCTTCAGGTAAATCTTTTCCTTTGAGTGGGCTGTTTCTTTGTGCTTCTTTCTTTAATCTCCAGGATATCCTACTCTGCAAAGAAGATTGTCACCCCCACACTGATACTTAAGGCAGTGGGAGACAGAATAACCATCTTCAGACATCAGCAGGCACAGCCCAGGGGACTGGTGACATGCCTTCTCTTCCCTTCTCTGCCATACTGTGTCTGCTCCATGGTACAGCTCCTCTGAGTCCTCTGCAGCCCCACACTGTTTTGCTCGTTAATGCCTTTGGCCTTAGTCAAGTGCTATTATGTAAGAGGTTTTGATGCATCACCTAAAAAGCTTTTGACCCAAAGCAGGTCACTTGTGCCTCACACATACATCATGCTGCTCTGACAAGGCAGATAATTACAGACATACATGAACAGAATAGGAAATGCTTGGTGCTCCGAGGCCATGACCGCAGTTATGCCCTAAACAATTCTGGCAAAAAAGTTCTGTCATCAGAAAGGACTAGGTCAGGTGTTTATAGAAGCTCTTCCCATTCTGAAACCTCATGAAACAAGTTAAGGTACACTGTTGGCTTTCCTCGCTGATGGGAGGTGAGAGGTCTGCACCCTTCTGCGTTGTGTTTTCTAAGCACATCCCTGGAAGGACCATGGGTAGGTGTTGCACCTTCCTCCATGTTTAGCAGAGAAGAAGTCAGTTAGAAAAGAGTTGGCACGTTCTCCTTGTGCAGTAGCCCAGGCTGAAAAGTGCTCTCACAAAGGACAAGCCAGACCCCCTTTCTTGGCCCTTGCTCTTTTCTTCCATTTTGTGAGGGCCATCATTTGGTTGGCCATACCTTTTGGTTGCCATCACCCACATCACAGTCTTTTCTTCTTAGTTATGTTCCTTTCTGTAACGGTTGTCAGACTGGACAGGTATGTCTGATACTGGAAGCTGAAATGTTGACTCACTGGGTTTATTATTCTTGCCTTTTTTCATTGCTGTTTAAACTCAGTGAGTTGACAGGAAACTTTACATGATCTCCAAGTAGAATCAAGATAGGAATACTGTCTATATAATACTGTTGACTTAAAGTAGATTGCTTTGGGTGTCCTGTTTTGATTGCACATAGAAAAGCATAGTGTTTTGAAGACTTCTACCTTCTGTCAAGGTTGGCTTTAAGGTTTGTGTTGAGCTGCCCCTACCTGGTATCAAAAGGAAAAGAACACAGTCACATCGTTTCCAAACCGTACCATGATACACAATGTATGCAGGTGTTTCTTTTGATCCATTCAGACACCTGCCAATTCAGTTAATTTGGAAGTGAAAGAAAGAGAACAGAAAGGAAGCAGGATCATTTGATGTAATCACATTTATATTTCAAAGGCTTGTCAGACCTTAATTGTAACTTAATTTCATTGTAGTTCAGTTTGAATGCTAATAAAAGTGCAGAAGTTTAACAGAAATTTTTCTAAAGGTTCGATACTTCTGATATTGTGCTTGCTTGAAAATTTGGCAGTACAATTGCAGGCAGGATTTTGACAACTTACAAAGACATGATTCTTGGTAAGATCCCTAGGTGGCTTTTTTGAATGATTGTTCCCATGACTGTTTGAAAAGTTGGGTAACAGGGCACAGTTGTTTTACTGAGGTGCTTGAAGCTTTTAGATGATTTTTAATTCGTTTTAATTAAAGACAATTTACAAATACTAGGTATAACTTACTCATCATTGTTTTGAACAGGGGAAGTGGATGTTCTAACACATAAGGAATATTTATCCAGACAGGGATGCTGTAGCAGAGCTTAAAATAAAGTGGTATCCTCTTACGCATGTCGGGAGCAGTGGGTTCTGAGGCAGGGATGAGAGTCGTTCCTCCTGCTAAAGCCAGTCTAAAGTAGTAGCTCTTATAAGTAAAAAGCATCCTCCAATGCCAGAAAATCATGATATGTCATTTTTGGCCACCTTGATCTGCTCTGCATCTTGAAAGGTTCCCTGTGATAACAGTGGTGTTTTGTCTTCTAATTCTGCAGGCTGTAGGGAAGGTCAGGCAGAGGATTTTTGCAGGGAAAGTCCCGTGTCATCAGAACCTTCCTCAGTGTCACGAGATCAGTTGTGTGAAATGCTAGCCTGATCTGAGCTGTAAGACTAACTGTGTTGTAACTCCAACGAGAGAAAACTGCTCTCTGAGGTTTGCTCAATAGTTTTGAAAGGTGGAAACAGAAATAACTGAAAAGGAAAGTGAGATCTAGAAAGAAATAAAAAAAGGAGGTTCCCGGGAAAGAGTTGACACTCTGAGAATTTATTCCTAAATGGGATTTAAATTCCAAAGCATCTCTGTTCTGCTCATTTGAGGTGATGAAGTCTTGCCTTTTTTTACAGAATTGCAGGTGTCACAGAGAAGAATAATCTTCGTCAGCCCAATGATCATCAAGGATATGGACTTTTCTGTTGTTATCTAGATGGAAGAAAAGATTAGCATCCCAGAAGGGGAGTCCCTTTGGTTTTCAAGATGGAGGCAACTACTGGTGAAAGCCAACTGCAGCGAATTATCAGGGACTTGCAAGGTACACTGACATATTGAAACATCCTCCATGTTTTAGGTAACAGAGTAGCTGTGTTTTTGATTGTGTAGTGCTTCTGTGCAGCAGTTGTAGCAACAAAGCTAGGAATCAAGACCATTCCGTAGCATAAAAAGGAGATCTACATGCTTGCTAAAAAGAACAAATTTTTATTTGAAAAGTGTTTCTAGTGGGACTGAGTTCTAAGGCTCAGTCAGGCATCTGAAAGGAGTATAAAGTCAAGTGGACAGCATGTTCAAAATCAGTGATTTCTGATGCTGAGAAGTGCATCATTTGGGGGATAGCACGTCCAAGGACATGGCAATTTGCTTTGACTTGAGATTTCCTCACGCTCCCATGGGTGTATGTTTTAGGTGAGAAGAGTTGCTGTCTGCTTATTTTTATGTACATTCTTTTCCCATTTGTGTTTTGTAAGCAGCACAAGCTGAACCTTCCTGAATATTGCACGGAGAAGATAAATGTGCTGACCGACCGAACAACTGTTCTCGTTTTACTGATCCCCCTTTAGCAGATTACATGCTTTGTTGTTTCTAATCAGAATTCTGTTTGTCATGTGGCAATAGCAGAATCTTAATGTGCACATGAGAGTGAAAATATATTTCTTTCCTCTGCTGAACAGCCAGTTAGCAATTGTCTAATACTGCTTCTTTGGTAAGGGTAAGGAGGAGGTTTTGCTCTTTTTAAGAAGAAATAGCAAGTCAGTATGCCAGACTGACGTAACTTGAGCTCTAGTTTTTGTTATAGGTGATATTAAATTGCAAGCACATCAGCAAGCTTTTTGCACTGTGATTAAGACATTTGAGCTGAAATTAAATACACATGCATGATATCCAGACAGAAAACCTATTTACTTACTTGCTTATGAATTCCCTGCTATATATTTCTTACATTAGTTGGTCATTTTTGTGTCTTGTTTTAAAGATGCTGTGGCCGAATTAAGTAAAGAATTTAAAGAAGGAGGGGAACCAATCACAGATGACAGTGTCAACTTGCAAAAATTCTCCTACAAGCTTGAGTATCTTCTACAGGTAAAAAGCGATATGTGTCGTTTGTAGTCAACCATCAAAACTAGGCCTTATTTTCTGTTACTGCCTCTTCAGTATGTAGGGTTTAACTGAAATAATAATAAGTTTCCATCTGAGTGTTTTTTGGCTTTTTTTCAGTAAGGGGACTGAAACATGTGCAGCTTATTGTACATATTTTGAGTGAAAGCAAATAATTGTAAACAAAAGGCAGTGCTGACAGGTTGATTGAAGAATATAAGGCATTTTTTCTATTGATCTGGAAGATTTGAGCTTGATTTTGTAGTTGTACAGTTCTAGATTATCCTGAAAAAAATTGTAGTGATGACACCTTGACAACATTTTAACGCAAAATAATTAGTAGTAAACAGCTGATAATGCAAATATAATGGCATGGATAATTTACAGCATTGTTATCAATTTCATTGTGGAAATTCATTTTTATTGTATGAAAAAACTTAATGCAAGAGACTGGTTTTTAATCTGGAATGCTGCTAATTGGCTAAAATTTCAATGAAAGAGGGCATTGCTGGGCTAACTGAAATTCAGTTTGCATTGTCTGTGTACACATGCACTGTAATCATGCCACTGTTAGCAACACAGACGTGCTAATCTAGCCTTGATCTCGGCAAGGTAGTTTTAATTGGGTTGAGAGGCTTCAGCAGACACTGAAGAAATCCGTTGGGATTTGAATGCACTGAGTTGCAGTTGTACCCTCAACACATCACTGCTCTGAATGTGATTTACAGCTTGTTCTGGTAGGTGCATGTGTGATATTGCCGCATTTGATTGCAGGGCTCTCAGCAACCGGCTGTCAGTTCCTTGCCCTTGAACATCTAAAACTTTATTTGAATAATTTTTAATGGACATTTGTATTTTAACTTAATCAGGAACATTACTGTCTGTTACTGTCTGTAAAGAATGTGTAGTAACCACTGTGTTTCATCAGTGCAGCACAGTGTTAGTGTACTTTGTGAATACATTGTCTAAAACTTAAGAGGAGTTCTGAACACAGATACTGGTAGAAAAGGAGTGGAATTCCACAGTACGTATATGTAAGTATATTTATGTTTAAGTTTTGCTCATTGCTTTCTATTTTCCTTGATTAAGTTTGACCAGAAAGAAAAAAGCACATTGCTGGGGAACAGAAAAGACTACTGGGATTATTTCTGTGACTGTCTGGCAAAAGTCAAAGGAGCTAATGATGGAATCCGCTTTGTCAAGTCTATTACAGAAGTAAGTATATCAGTTAATCATCACAATACATGCTTTGTGTTTTGGTATGTCTTTTCAGAAAGCAGAGAAACCAGCATAAAATATACTGCTTTTAACATAGGACAAAATACTTTCACTTATTCTTTTTCTAAATTCTGAGGTTAAGTATAAAAATACAAGGTTGCATCTTTTTAGTAGGGCACCAGACTATATATTTGCATATTTTGAAGGCCACTTACACAAATGAATGGTTCTATTAGTATCTAGTTGTGCTGTGCCTTTTTATTGAACTAGTGTCATTTTCTTTAAAAACGAATGAAAAATTAAGCCAAGGGTGGAGCCTGCATCTTCAGTAAAGAAAGGACTTAGTACAAGTGTAAGAGAGAAGAACCACCATGTTTGAAGCTTCTTAAGACTTCTCAGTTGATCAGTTGAGTTAAAGAGGGATGGCTGAGAGCAGAGTTCCATCTTTGGACTCGCTTCCTTCATGTCAAAAATCATGATATAATGGCTCAGAATGGTTGACATTATTCTCTTGGGTACGTTCACATGAACAAGACAGAAACCTTTATTTATCAACTCAATCACTGGGTGAAATAAATGTTGTGAGAAGCTTTCTATGCTGATTCTGTCTTTAGAATCATTTGAAAAAGAACTTTCCTTCTGGGGAAAAGTGGTGGTGCAAGCCAGCACTGTCATGACACTCAGTTCTCTTATCTGTAAGCAATGCTAACTTGTATTAACAAGTTATTATTTACAACACGTTTACCAATTCAACAACTCCACCACAGCATCTCCAGGTAGTGTTGTCTTGAGTCATAGGAAAGAGAGCCATGGTACTACAGCAGAGGCAATCTTTGTATTCCCTGCCTCACTCACTTCTCACAGAACCGCACAGAATTGCAAAATTGTATGGGTTGGAAGGGACCTCTAGAAAACCTCAAGTCCACCCTCATATTAAAGCAGGTCCCCTACAGTACATTGCACAGCAATGTGTCCAGATGGATCTTCAGTATCTCCAGAGAAGGAGACTGCACAACCTATCTGGGCAGCCTGTTCCAATGCTCAATCACTATCAGGTTAAAGTTCTTCCTTGTGTTTGTATGGAACTTCCCGTGTTCCAGCTTCAGCACATTGCCCCTTATTTTATTGTTGCACGCTATCAAAAAAAAAGTCCACTCCCATCGACTTGACTTCTGAACTTCTGATATTTATAAACAGTGATCAGATCCCTTTTCAGCCTCCTCCTCTACAGACTGAAGAGGCCCAGGTCTCATAGCTTTTTGCTGTACAGGAGGTGTTCCAGGCATGCAGTTATCTATGTGACTCTCTGCTTTACTCTCTCTGGAAGATCTGTTTTGAACTGAGGAACCCAGAACTGGAGACAGTATTCCAGGTGTGGCTTCACCAGGGTGGATTATCTCCCTCATCCTGCTGTCCATGCTCTTTTTGACACACCCAAATATACCATTGGTTTTCTTGGTCACAAGGGCACACTGCTGGCTCATGACCAGTCTGTTATCCACCAGGACCCTCCAGTCCTTCTCAGAGATTGTTTCCAGCAGGTCATCCCCTAACCTGTACTAATAGATGTGGTTATTCCTCCCCTTTTTCATGTTGAAGTTTACCACATTCCTCTCTTCCCTACTCATCAGTCTGTCCAGGTCTTGCTGAATGGCAGCACAGCTTTCCAGTGTATCAGCCACTCCTCCCAGCTTTGTATCATCAGCAAATTTCCAGAGGGTGGACTCTATTCCTTTATCTAGATCACTAGTGAAGATACTGAATAAGACCAGACCCAGCACCCTTGGAGGACACCGCTAGTTACAGGCCTCCAACTAGATGGCAGTGTTGACCACAACCTTCTGAACTCTTCCACTCAGCCAGTTCTCAGTCCACCTCACCATCTCCTCATCTATCCCACACTTCCTATGCTTCATGACAAGGATGCTGTGAGAACAGTGTCAGATGCCTTGCTTGAGTCAAGTTGCACAACTTCCACTGCTCTTGTCCCATCTACCCATCTGGTGTTTACATCAGAGGAGGCTACCAGGATGGTCAAGCATGATTTCCTCTTGCTGAATCCATGTTGACTAGTCCTGATAACCTTCTTTTTTTTCCAGTTACTTGGAAACGGCATCCAGAACAAGTTACTCCATCACCTTTCCAAAGACAGAGGTGAGGCTGGCTGGCCTCTAGTTGTCTGGGTCCTCCTTTTTGCCCTTTTTGAAGACTGGAGTGACAATGGCTATACTCCAGTCTTCAGGCACCTCTCTTATTCTCCATGACATTTCAAAGATGATCACTTCTGCCAGTTCCCTCATCATTCATGGGTGAAAACCATCAGGGCCCGTGGATTTGTGGGTATTGATTTTGCTTAAATGATCTTTGACCAGCTTCTCTTCAACCTCCTCTTCTCTGGTCATGTACATTTGTTCTAATATTTCCATGCATAAAAATAATTATTATTTAAATTGATAAAGCACTGGGAATAAGAAGAGAGTTCTTTCAGTGACTTCTGGTATTGGGGTTTAGTTTAGTTGTTTGTTGGGGTTTTTTTTGAGTCTTCTTAAGGGATTCACTAAATGTAGCTGTTCTTGGTTTGACAGATTGTATGTTATCAACTTAAGGTCTAAGTATTAAGAAAGGACATTTGCATTTGGGGGCTTATTGTGTCCATGGGGATATTGTTCTGAGACTGGACTGGCCCTAAGGCTCTTCCAGCTGTGGCCGTACATGCCTTAAATTACATAAGCAGTCTCTTCTGGATTTGGCGGGTGCACTGAGATTTTGCCTTATATTGGGAATTGCCCTTAGCATTGTCTATATTCATGTACTTGGTGTATTAAAAGATTTTGTTGCTCTTGTGATGTTTTTGTATTATAAAATAGACAACAGTTGGCTACAGGTATAAATTTGTCATTCAAAAAAGATTTGTCCCAGTGACAGTACTGAGAGAACATATCTATCAGTGGCAGTTCTTATTACTTCCTTTACAGCTAGTGGCTTGTTGTGGGGTTTTTTTTGTGTACACCAATTGCCACCAATATTTAAATGTTTTTCCCTGTGGTTTCTCTCTTCCAGCTACGAACATCTCTTGGGAAAGGAAGAGCATTTCTGCGTTACTCCCTTGTTCATCAAAGGCTTGCAGATACCTTGCAGCAGTGTTTTATGAACACCAAGGTGACCAGGTGAATAGAAAAGTACCTTGCTAACTAATAACTGCTTGCTCACTGTGAACAAGCAACATGACCCAGTAGCTACTGAAATAAATAGAAACCTTTCCAAATGCTTGGCTTACCCGACTGGTAATAGGATACGAAGGATAATAGACCTTCTGGCCTGGATCGCTGGCTCATACTTACCTTAGACTGGTAAATATTGAAAGCTGTTACATCTGAATGTTTGTTAAGGTGGTGAAGATGCATCTCTACGTTGGTTTTGAAGGTAACATTTTAATAGGTATTGAAGATCTTTGGCTGGATCTTCGGTGCTGTGTATCATGAGGGAGGATTAATTTGCCAGTGTTGCACAAAGCCTCAGGAAGCATTTCCACATATTCCTGACTTGTCAGACAGAGGAACAGCTTGACTCCAGCCAACAAACACCAAAGACAGCTTACAGTTATTTGGAAGGAGCACTAGTAAGCCTTTTAGAAAAAGGCAGCTCATTGCACAGTGTATTTAACTTTGCTTGCTGTTTTCTGTTTTTTATCCTTTACTATTAAGTGTGTGCTTCATGTATTGAGTGTGTCATTATCCAGTGTATAGCAAGCATTTTGTCTTGCCAGTGTTTTGACCAAACAGTAGAGCAAAACATGTTTTGTGCAGGGACTCCTTTAAGGATATTTCTCTAAACTTCATCGAATCTGTGTGGTTTCATTCGTGTCAAAGTGATTGGATGTTGGTAGCTTTCAGTTCATATTTAAAATATCATGCCAAACTTTTTCAAGAAAGCATGAATAATGATGTTTGATTTTCTTTCCAAGTGAAGCTGCTGCTTCTTTTTTATGTACGAATGAGTACTACTTCTGTTTTTTGTTTTGTTTTGTTTTCAAGTGACTGGTACTATGCACGAAGCCCATTTCTGAATCCCAAAATGAGTTCTGACATTGTGGGTCAACTCTATGAGCTCACTGATGTTCAGTTTGACTTGGCATCACGAGGCTATGATTTAGATGCTGCTTGGCCAGCATTTGCCAGGTAAGGTAGCAACACATTGTCATCAAGGACATAACCTCTGCTTTTAAATGTAGAAAAGATGTGTTAGAGAAGGTGTTCACCTTATCCATGTAATTAGTCAGTAACAAAACTGGTCTTTTTTCCAGACCAGTGGGAAAACTTGTAGGTCTAATCCAGAACCATGCCCATCACTGGAAGTTTTCCAGGGCTGCGTGCTGCCACCGTCTGGTTGAGCATCCACCACACAGTAATACTATTTCATAAAGCTAAATTGCACTGATTCATGCAAATATGGGAAGCCACAGCTACAACCTCATAATCCTGTCTACCTAGAAAATATACCTTTTGATATCCCTATTTTGTTTTCCATCAACTTCAGTGCTTGTTAGCCCACACAACAGGTACAGTTGTGAGTGGCAGTTATAACTAGATAAATCTTACACACAGCAGTAGAAAGACTTGTATGTATGTCTTTAGTCTTCTCTTACATATTGTATCTCTGTGTGATCAACAGGAGGACACTGTCCTCACTTGGATCTTCAGCATATTTATGGAAGCCCCCAAGTCGGAGTTCCAGCATGAGCAGCTTAGTGAGCAATTACTTGCAGGTAAGCAAAATTCAACTAAATGTTTTTTTTGCAAAGGAGATCTTTAAATACTGATAGAATTCCGAAGAGCTTGGGAATTTTATTATGATTATGACTCAGAATGGTAATCTACAAAAAGAGTTCTTTAATTAAAAGTAAATTAAAATCAGTTGAGTAGCTGATTCAACTGCATGCCAATCTTGTAGATGAAAGAATTAGATATATTCACAAGGTGACATAAAGATAGGTATGTTTTCATTCATTTTATGGGAAAACATGCCCTTTCTCCTATAAACTGATTTCTTGTAGTGGTCCAACACACAAGGTCAGTGTACATTAAGAATCTGGATTTGCTCTTATTTGGACATAGCATGTATAATTCCTTTTGAAGCTGGTAGGTCTACTTTTTTTTTGCTGGCTTAAATCTTCATTACAAACTTACCTGACACTAACAAATTGGAATAATTTTTAAAAAATTAGGTGTTCAGATGTTAAGGTGCTGTGTACTGTAACGATGCCTTCAGTCAGAAAGGATATTAAAAATTCAAATTTTGAGTTAACTTTTTTTTTAATCTGACAGTATCTTCTCGGTGTTCTTGTCATCACCAATAAACAAAACCAAAAAAATTAAGCCATCCTGAAACGTAGAGTCTCTTGGTTTGAAAAATGCAGTTCTGCTTCAAGTTTTAAAATCTCTTTTTCACATTCTGCTTATTTAGGCTCCAGAGTTTCCCTCCAGCCCTGATGCAAATAACTCTCTAAATGTTGAACACTTTGAGGGCTTTGAAGAGATGCGTGTAGAACTTGACCAGGCTGAGCTGAGGCAGAAGGAACTTCAGAGAAGTATTCACCAGCTAGAAATGGAAAACCAGGAGCTCCAGGCAGCTGTCAGCCTTCAGAAAGAGCAATTGCAGCTGGAAAAAGAGAAGAGCAATAACTACAGTGAGGAGAACTCCCGGCTGACTAAGATGATCACAGAGTTACAGAAGCAGTGTGAAGTTTCACACTCCACTCAAAGCACTGTTAATGACCTGCAGAAATGCCTTCAGTCACTGGAACTGAATGCCATGGAGCAGCAGAAGGAATATTCAACAAAGCTGGCGCATTTGGCAACCAGTAAGGAGGACTGTGCCTCAAAACTGCAACTGTTGAATCAGGAGCTGGAGGCCTCTAGGGCTTCAGTTGCTATGAAGGAACTTTGCATTGATGAGCTTAAAGCAAAGCTAAGTTCCACAGAACAGAAGAATCTCCAGCTCCTTGCAAAAGTTGATGCTGCTTTGGAGGAAAAAGGACAGCAGGCTATGGCTCAGTGTGACTCTGCCTTACAGATACAGGCATTGTTAGAGAAGCTTCAGCAGACAGAAAAGGAAAAGGCAGATATGCAAAGACTCAGTGATGAATGTACATCTCAGCTGAAAACTGCAAGAGAGCAGTTGCAGCTGAAAGAAGAGGCGTGGAAGGAACTGGAGTCCAGATATAATCGCCTTACTGCTGATTCCAGAGAAGAGAGTGAAAAGCTGCTGAGGAGTCTGGAAACCATGGAAAAGGAAGTGGACGCACTTCAGAAGGCCCTGACTCTGAAAGGGAAGGAGATGGCTGAGCTCCAGACCCAGGTAATGGGGTCGCTGGCTCAGGTGGGGTCACTGGAAAAAGATCTTGAGGAGGCAAGGAAAGAAAAAGAGAAACTTGAGGAGGAGTATGGTAAGATGGAAGAAGCACTTAAGGAGGAAGCCCAGTCACAGACAGAAAGACTTGAACAACAGGAGGGTCACATAAAAAAGGTGAGTGAGACTGTGTGTAGCCTTGAGGAGCAAAAGCAGAAGCTCTTGTCTGAGAAAGAGTATCTCAGCCAGAAAGTCAAGGAGTTGGAGGAGCAGATGGAGCAGCAAAACTCTACAGTGAATGAAATGAGTGAGGAGAGCAGGAAACTGAAAACCGAGAATACAGATTTGCAGCAATCCCAGAAGAAAATGGAAGAGAAGTTGAAAAATCTGGAAGCCTCTAAAGCTTCCCTGGAAGCCGAGGTGGCCAGGCTGAGGGCCTCTGAAAAACAGCTTCAGAGTGAGATAGATGATGCCCTGGTGTCGGTTGATGAAAAAGAGAAGAAGCTCCGAAGCCAGAACAAACAGCTGGATGAAGATTTGCAGAATTCCAGGAGACAAAGCCAAATTCTGGAGCAGAAATTAGAGGCTCTGCATTCAGACTATAGAGAACTAAAGGAAAGAGAAGAGACCACCAAGGAGTCTTATGCCTCACTTGAAGGACAGCTGAAGAGTGCCAAACAACACAGTTTACAAGTGGAAAAAAGCTTAGACACCTTGAAGGAGAGCAAAGAGTCACTCCAATCACAGCTTGCAGAGAAGGAAGTACAGCTACAAGGCATGGAGTGCCAGTGTGAGCAGCTGAGAGCAGAAGCTGAAAGACATAGGAAGAAAGCGGAGACTCTCGAGGTAGAAAAGCTCAGTGTTGAAAATACATGCCTTCAGCAGACAAAGCTTATTGAATCCCTCACATCAGAAAAGGAATCAGTGGAAAAGCACCAGCTGCAGCAGGCAGCTTCTTTAGAGAAAGATGCAAAAGAGCTGGCCTCCAGGCTGACCATAAGTGAAGAGCAGCTACAAGTCAACCGAGGTGAAGTGTCTAGGCTGCAAACAGAAGTCCTTGACCTGCGAGTCAAGCTTCAGCAGACCACTGATGAGAGAGAGCATTTGAAAAGTGAGCTGGCAGTCACAGAGACAGTCACAGGGGAGCAGAAGGTGCTTGTCCAGCAGCTGAAAGAGCAAATGGAGTCTCTCAACAGAAGCCACGTGCAAGAGCTGATGCAGTGCAAAGAAAGAGAAGAAGTGCTGAAAAGAGAGCAGGAGGCAGCAGCCCTTCAAAAAACAGAGCTAGAAAATAATTTGCTGAGTCTAAAGGAAGAACTCTCTAAGGTTAAGCAGTACTTGGAAGTTGCTAGAATGGAAAATGTAGAAAACAAAGATCTCCTCCACAGGACCAACACAGATATGGCTGAACTCGGTATTCAGATTTGTTCCTTGTCCTCTGAAAAGGCAGATGCAGAAGAGCAGTTGGCCCAGGCCAAAGAGAGGCTCAAAGAATTGGAAGAACAGGCAGCAGCACAGCAGGAGAAGCTGAAGCATGACATCTCTGATCTCAGACAGGAGAATAAGAGCCTACAAGAGAAACTAGAGGAGGCTCAGATATGTGTCTCAGCTGTCCCAAGTCTGCAAGCACAGCTGGAGACAGTAAAGAAGCAGGCACAGAGCTTCCAGGAGACCAGCCAAGAAGAGCTGTCTGCAATTAAATTTCAAATGAGCACAGAGATTCTAACTTATCAGACAAAATTCAAGGTAAATTAATGTGATTATTACAGCTGAAGGAGCTGTGCAGGATTTCCCCTGTTTTACCATCTGCTGCAGAAATAACTGGGTGAAATCCTAAGTTGGCCAGGCTCTGAGATTAGTGTGCAACTAGCCTTAACCTGAGAATCTAAAAATGTCTCAACATGCATGAGCTAGGCTGGTGTAGAGGTAAATTTAACTCTTGGTATAATGTGCAGATTATTCCCTCGTCTGTTTTTGCGTTCAGCTGCTCAAGGTAGCAGCCAGGAAGACCAAAGTTATTCTTCCATAAAATCATGAGTTATCCTTGTGTATGTGAAGTGACATGGTTAATGGTTAAAGGCTTTATTGTGTTTGTTCTGCCATTCTGAGACATGTCTAAGACCAGTCAGTTAATCTGGGCTTTAAGCATGCTGCTGGTACTATCCAGAATCCCATGAGTCTGAGAAAATAACGTACATTCATTTATGTTTCATTTTCATAAATACTTCTAAAACTTTTGAATAGAATAATAGATTCTTGTGTATGATTTGGGCTACCTCACTCTTTTGAGGCCAAGTAAACTTGAGCTTTCTTTTTATTGACAGCTGCGAGAGCCCATAGCAAGTAACATTAAACCACAGCTAGTCTGTGACCACGGAGAATTCTTGAGTCCATTAACTGGATTTCTCATAGCTGTATTTCTTGAATATTTCTTTTATACCAAACATGGCAGTATGAGTGCTCGTGAGTCTGGATTGGAAATTTTGTAGGTGAAGTAGGGGCAGCTAGAGGAATGTTAACTTCTGGCTCAATCTCTCTGCTAGGCTGCCAGTGAAGAGTGTGGGAAACTACGAGAGCAACTTGAGGAGCAGAAGCGACAACAGCATGCTACAGAGGAAGAGATTGCAGGTTTACAAGTAGGTGCTTGATCTGATTAAGCAAAGACAGAGATTTTTGTGTCAGCATGCATTAGTGTTAAAAAGGAGGAAAGAAAACAGCATAAATGTCTGTTAGTCTAAGAATGTCCTTGAATAAATACAGTTGTGGCAGCCTAAAGTTATCCATGGAAATGGAAATTATTAGAATCACAGTGGCAGTTAGGACTTGCCCTGCTTTTAAAGCTAGTCAGGTTTCATATAGGACCCAGGCAAGTGCACATTAGTTAAATGAGAGGTGCAGGTTTGGAAGGTATCTGTCTTACACCCACTTCACACAGCCACACGTTTGGATGCAACAGTTTGCAGGCTATAAGGAGCACTGCATCAGAGAATTGATCTGACTGTGAAATAGCCCCACTAGAAAAAAATCCCCACGGGATTTTTCTAATGCATATATCGAACAGTTGGGATAGGAGTGTCGTGCTGAGGTGTGAGCAAGGGATCAGGAAAGAAGAAAATTAAGGTTATTGAACCTGGCCATGTCTGCTGGCAGATATTTATGAACCTACACAGTGGCACAGTGCTGTGTCAATTCATCCCCTGAGGACTCAGTTTGGCAGTTTTGTCTGCAGAGGCTAGCCATGAACTAAGTTCTTGTTTTACTTGTCCTTCATGTTCCATACAGCTTTAATGAACAAGGCAAAAAAACAAGCATTACCTCTTTCTTTTTTTTTTTCACTTCTAGGTGGTGAAAAAAAACTTAATAATGGCTTATTCTTTAGCCATTATCTTTTGAGAGATTTTCCTTGGTATGGAGACAAAAGCTGAAATGACAGAATAGTAAGAATTAGAGGCAGTGATTAATACCATCTTACTTTTACATTTATCCTTTATTTAGTGTGATAGAAATAAGCCATTGCTAGTACCCAAATAGCTCGTATCTACTTATACAATAATATCTTAATTGGTGGTTAGGTTTTAACTGTCTCTTTCAAAGCATTATTTAGGTATCTTGGTAACTGTCCAGTGCTTGGTAAAGTGCTGTTTTTATGTGTCAATAAATAAAAAAATATTTCACTAGGCTGAAAACACAAGTTTGTCTAGAAAACTGGATGAAGCAAGAGAGCAGCTGTCTGAATTGAAATCTGCTTGGCTGCAGAAGGAAGAGGAGTTGACATCTCAGAGAGAACTCTTGGAAAGGTGGGATTTGGGGTTCTTCTACACAAGCCATTAACTGAAAGCCAAGTGGGGAGCCAATGAGCAGAGTGTATTGAAAATCACTGTGGTATATTACGTTTCCAAGGCTTATATAGGGGACATAATTCATGGGCTCTGTGGGAGTATCAAATTGACACTTCAGACAAGAAACACATAAATTATACAGCACGCATGAATGCAAGGTTTAGATTTAATTACTTGGTTAATTTAGCTAATGATGTGAATTTATGGTCTCTCATCCTTTATGAATCTGCAAGAAATTTCATAAACCTTTTACCCTGAAGTTTAGTAACAAAATTTAAAAAACCTTTTTTTTTTTCGTTTTTTTTAAAGAATAAATGAAAATTCAGCATTTTTTTTACTGTTTTTCTCTCCTTTCCTTGATGCTTCAGGGGCACAGTAAGAATTATTTAAATGGGACCACGTCCTGCATGTCTTATCTTGACAGCTTTCTTTGTTTTAATAGCCTGTGTGAGACAACATTTCCAAGGACTGTAGTGTGAGTGTGATGTGGATTATCTGGCAGTCCGAAATAGGTCTTAAGTCATGAATACTGATGGGCTAATGGAATACATTTTTTTACTGATATAATCTATTTTTATGGGAAGGCTGGTGATCCTTGTCTCTGATGGAAATTGTCAGTACAAAACTCTGCAAAATATTTGAATTCAACTGAATTGGCTGAGTCTGTTCAAAATAGTTGGGCCCTTTGTGTTGCATTGCTGAAGCATTTTTGATCCATTGCTAGGACTAAGTACTCAACTTAAGATATCATCAATCCACAGCTTGCATTCTACAAAGCTTTCTGGTGACACTTTTTACCACTGACTGTGCAGCAAACTGAGGTTTCATAACCTTATGGTTTTTAAGTGTTTGAAGAATATTCTGGGAAATT
Source organism: Cyrtonyx montezumae (assembly GCF_038088225.1). Classification (NCBI taxonomy): domain Eukaryota; kingdom Metazoa; phylum Chordata; class Aves; order Galliformes; family Odontophoridae; genus Cyrtonyx; species Cyrtonyx montezumae. Next base: position 101,785,381 of record NW_027072089.1, on the reverse strand, counting down.
GTTTTGCTTTCCTTTTGTGAATGTGAAGGCTATAGGGGGCTTTGTCCTTAATGCTTTTTTTGAGTGCAGCCTGCGAATGCTGGACACCCTGTGTCTATAGGACTTTACTTCTTTAGCTCAGCTTGCAGCTACTAATGATGTTAGTTTCAAAGGACGCTAATTTTATTCCCAGTGTAGCAGCCATTGTAATGTTTGCAGTCAGCATGGTGCCCAAGAAATTACAGATTGCCAACTGTGTTCACTGGATAACAGATCTGTTTGCACTGTCAGTGATGCAGAAAACTGGGGAGATTCTGGTTAGGTATAAAAAAATCCATACTCTGAAAACATTGTCACTGATACTACATGTTTTTCCCTTTTATTCCACGGGGAAGTCTTAAATGCACCTGAACTAATAATAAAAGGATTTTTAATCACCTTTATATTTGATCAGGACCCAAAAGGAAGCTGATGAAGCAAAGAAGCAGGCCCTGGATTACAGTGAGAAACTCAGCAAGGTGACAGCGGACAGAGATAGCAGCGACCAGAAGCTGTTTGCTGAGCTGGATGACCTGACAAGAGCAAAACAGTTCCTGGAAGAACGTTTAATAGAACTTATCAGGTTGGCATAAAAACAAAAGAAAACAAACATCAAGCAGAAATCAAAATCCTAGCTTAGGATTTTAAGGTATACTGCCTAAGTGATTCACTCTTGTATTCCTGATTTGAAGATGCAGGTAATAGCCAGAATCTTAAGAAGATTAACTTCTGCATTTCCTTAACGAAATCAAAAATATAACAGTAGTATGATCTCCTTCTAAATTTCCTGTCTGTTTGCAAAGGCATGTAGTTCTCTGCACGGCATGTATTTTTTCCTCCATTCCCAACAATTTCAATAGGTTTCTTGATCTATCTTTATTCCTGGAAATCACAGAAAAAGCAGTTTTTGGTGATGAAGCTTCACTGGCATTCAAATCGAGGTTAGTTAACAGTAAACAAGCATGGATCGTTTATATGCTTTTCATTTCTGTAACTGTCTCCCTGTAGAGATAAGGATGCTTTGTGGCAAAAATCAGATGCTCTGGAGTTCCAGCAGAGGCTTATTGCAGAGCAGAAGTGGCAGGGTGACACAGAGGTTAAGCACTGTATGGACTGCTGGAGAGAGTTCTCATGGATGGTGCGCCGACATCACTGCAGGTCAGTTTGATCAGCTGCTGCTTGGACACAAAATCAAAATCCACTGTGAGCATTTGCACAGATGAAATGCTTTTTTAAAAAATTCATAGTTTATTTGTCAAAATCGTATATAGAAGATGTGTCAGAACCTGAAAGAGCATGAGTCCACAAGGGGATGAGAGGAGACATTACTGGAAATGTCTCTGTAGGGAGCATTCAGTAATGATTAGTGAATAGTGAAGTCATTTCTAATAGCAACTTTCAAGTTTTGCTCATTTCTACTAAAACCTGTGAAGTCTGCAAGTGTTTTTACCAGTGCCCATTAATGAGCTAAATGATTTTGAAAAACAGAACTGGGACAACTTCATAAACGTGAAGTGCTCAGAAGGCAGCATGGTCTGTATCATGACCTCTGCTTTGGAGGTGACATTTGGGCTTTTCCAGAATGAGACCATTATGACAAAGCCTCGAGCTGTGTCATGTACGTGTGTTCCACCTATGTGTGGTACTATTCTAACACCTTTGGTTTTGAATAATTTCTAGAATGTGCAGTCGCATTTTCTGCTACTATTGCTGCAACAACTACATGGCAACAAAACCTGGTGGGAGGAAGGAGCGTTGCTGCAAAGCTTGCTTTAATAAGCCCAGAGTGATTGTGAACAACACAGATGACTCTGGATCCAGTGCCAACCAGGAAGGATCCCCAGGTTCACTGGATTCACCAGTGTCACCAGGTGAGAGGGCTTTTGGATAGTGTGCTTTTTGCATGCCACTGAGGAGTAAGTATGTGTCTTAGACATGCTTCAGGAAACCACATGGGCACTTACGGTTTCATGGACCATCATATTCATGAACCATTTTCAAGACTGAATTGGTCCCATCATTGTTTTTGAATGCTATTGACTGAAATCTGCATGTATATTAAATGAGTGTCTGTCTGCCTGAAGGTTTCAGTTGGTTCTTAGTAGTTACTTAATGGTTCCATAAAGGTAGAGGAACAGTCTAGCCTTACCCTTAGAAGTTTTAGGGATTTTGTTTGTTTGTTTCTGAACTAGCTAATATTACTGATGTTTCTCTTAATGTGTCTTTTTGTGGTACAGCTGCCGGCGAAGCCACTAAACCACCAGATGATGCAGCATTTGATATAATCACTGATGAGGAGCTATGCCAAGTACAAGAATCAGACTCGCTCCACAGTGAAAGTCAGATGGATAGAGATTCTCTGGATCAAAGCATGACAGATCTGTGAGTAAACACTGTTTCATGGAGAGGGAACACTTCTGAATTTTGTTTGTTAGATTTTTTTTTAACCGTTTAGTAGAGGTAGCCGACCTCTGCGTAAGGAGAAGACACTGGTGTGCTCAGCCACAGGTTCACTACATAACACAAGATAATTTTGAGCCATTTATGCAGTCAGCATCAAATCTAGTAGATCCAGACATCTCCACTGTAGCCATCTAGCTGATTGTCCTCAGGGCAGAGAAGTAGTCCCAGTTCTGAGCACACAGATTTTAGTAATCTTGTTTACATCTGTTTCTACCTAAGTTAGCAATGAAGAGAATCTGAGACCGTCTTGATATCTGAATAATTGATTTGAAAACTATACTGTAGTACTATAGCTTGATGCATATCCATGCTTATACAAAGCTATTGTTCTAATATTTTCAAGTATACTTCTAAAATGCATAATCTTTCAAAGTAGTAATTTTTGCTAGTAACTTCTCTTGATGAAGCTACAGTTTTTATTTATCTGATCAAGGGGGGAAGATAGAGCGATTTCACCTAAGGTACATCTTTTGCTTCTGAGACAAAAAGCAGCTTGTTTTTGAGAGCAAATACCTCATAGCTGAAATCAGATAGGATTACATGTAGAGCTGGCTGTAATCTTAGTGACCCCTGGACAACACGGTATTTAGAATGGCAGTGGAAGAGGCTTGCCAGTTATTTGTAGTACTGAATGTGATACTCATGGTTGTGCCTCCTGCTGGGGGTGGGACTGAAAAGCACTCTGACAGTCGTTTATTTTGAAACCTATTTTCTGAACTTGTTGCAAACACTGTATTTGCCTCATGATTGAAAGCTGTCTTCATCTCAGACTCTTGGCAAGCCTCTTCCATATCACAACAATGAAAAAATCTTGAAAGATTTTGCATTTTGTCACTTGGTGTCCAGAGATATCCCTTTACTTTGGTAACTTCCTAGCTTGCTTTCCCTGTATGCACTGGTTGCTTTCAGTCTTGCATATATAGTTCAATTAGTTTTAAGGCAGGGAAGGCGTGTGTGTGTGTGTGTTGGTTTTTTTTCTTCATACTGGATGTAGAGTACTTAAAAATGTTGAGAAGTGGTTGTGGTTTCCTACGTGCCAACATGCAGGTCACTCACAGCACATAGTGGGAGATCTTCGGGTCCATTCACACTTTTTCGTCAGCTCTCTGCATGTCACTTTCACATGCCCAGGTATGTCATGGGTCTGCCATGACCCCTCTGCCCACTTCCGCCCATGTGTATGCCTTGGAACACAGTGTTCTTGTTACCCTGTCACAAACTCAGCAAACTCCTTATACTCTTTGCTTCGTCCCAAATCATCCTCTTCCAAGAGCTGCCTGTGCATCCTTTCTTGTAGCCCTTCACTTTCCTAGAAGGTGTTTTTTTTTCTCTCTTTGATGGTCTGGAAGGGAAGGTAGATAACAAGTTTAGAGTGTCTGGGTTGGGTCCGACCTGTTAGGTAGCAGCAAGCCCAGTAAATCATTTATACATTCCAGGATAACATCTTCACTTTTTTGCTCGGCATTAGAGATGTTTGCAGAGGTGCTTGCTGGACTAAACAGCTGTGAGGGGCTTTGCATATTTTCAGGTTTCTGATTTTCACATAACACAGGAAGATTCTGACTTTGGATGAGTGAATTTCTTTCCTGAAATCATTGCACTACTGACAGCAGACAGCTTACCAGCTTTTCCTGCTCAGCCACATGAAGCTGACCACTCAGGCACTTAAGCTGCAGCCACCACAGCTCGGGTGCTTGTGAAAACAGAAAATCTACAGGGGCAGAGTTGAACCAACTTTTTTCAGGTTTGAATTCTGAAAAGATCTGTTTGTTTAGAACTCCCAAAGCCTTTCATGATGTTGGTCATGTCGTTTTTAGTGTCATGTGGGAGAAGTGCTTTCTACATATAGGAACAGTCCTGCTATACCAGACCATCCTGCTGGGAGACAGTGACCAACAAGAAGAAAAAACGGAGGGAAAACATAAGAATGAAATGATACTGTTTTTCAGTATGTTCTTCCAGTCTCCAGCAGTCTGTGTCTTAAGGATGCTCTGAATTGTTCTCTTGTTGTAGACTATTCCGTGCTTCAGTTATTTCTCCTTATCAGCTCCAATTTGTTTCACCTTTAAAAGGAAATGAAGAGAAACTGGATTTCACCACCAGAGGTCTGGGCAGTGGTGCATACTCGTAACGATCCCCAGGCTGCCACCTAGCCTGAAGAAGTCATACAGGAAGAAATGCTACTGTCAGGGGATGAGAAAAGTTAGATCACAAGACTGCAGCAAAAGTTGTTCAAGGAGTGAGAAAACTTGAATGCCACAGATAACAGTGCTTTGTCAGTTCAGGAAGTGTATTAGAGCATGCAGTTGAATATGCATTTTTATTAGGAGACACAAGTTCTTCCCAGTCCCATCCAACGGTTAAATGGTTAAACACAGCCAGATAAGCTCACATATGACTGCATGTGCTGACAAAGTATATCCAGATGCTGCTCATGACCAGGTGAAGGCGCTATTACCTGCAGTTGTTCTTTCCTTCTTCTCAGAAGTACTGCTTGTAGAGGAGGCCCCTTAGAATTTAAAAGGAATTGCTAAAATGTTCATTATTTTGAGAATTAGCCTACAGAAAGCGTAACAATTCTGCCCTCGCTACATGATTACACATTATTGTTCAAAAGCACATGTAAGTGATGCCACATTTTATTAGATTCCATTGACTTTTGAATGAACCAGCTGTTTGATTTCCTGTATGTAAGTACTTTTGGTATTTTCTGGCAGATGCGATGCAGGGAAGCTAAGTATCAGTTAGAGAAGCTCTAACTCACTTGGAAACTATCAGCATTTGTTTACTGACTTTCAAACTCATTCTTCTCTTTGCTGCTTACATCTCTGCCCCAGCCCTGTAATTCATAGTTGGTGGTATTCCAGAGTGTATCCAGTGCATCTGCCCTTTTTGAGGTAAGGAGTAGATAAGAGATCCGTGGTGTATAGGAGGCACACAGCTTTGTCGTCGTGCAGCAGCTTCTTTAGTGTATTTGTTTGAATCATCCAATATTTCTTGTACGAAAAGAAGATGTATGATAGTGATTCTACATGAGGAAATACATTTAGTGTACCATATGTCAGAATAAGGAACTGGAGAATATATTTGTAAAACGCCTCACTGATTAAATCCAGGACAAATGTCATTTCCCAGGGGAGGGTTGGTTTAAGAGATGAGTCCAGACTGTACTGCTTGTCTCTATCCCCCAAGTCTAGATTTCCATCTGTCATGAAAGCTTTAAAACCTAGCAGCATCTCAGTGGGGACTTCATCTTTAGACTGTTGAAGAGGTGTTCTGGATGCATGTATTCCTCTTAGCTGATGAAGCCAGGATGGAAGCTGTTTGCGTTGTGCACAACGCAGAACAGGGCTGCAGTTATGCCCTGGCACTTTTGTCACTAGAATATGTAAAATAAAAATTATGTTATTTGTCATTGTGGCTATTAAATAATTTCTGTTGTAGGAAGACCTAAGCTTCAAAACAGTATTTGACCACAAACTATTCAGAAAATCATGGCTTTCCTTTTTTCTTCTCCTAGAAACAGCACGTGTAATTCTTCAACCTTTGATGAAGCAGAAGAGTTGCAAGTTGCTCAAGATGCTGAGATAAGCTTGTTGAAGTCAGGAGAAATCATGTAAGCAGAACAATTTCGTTACAAGGCTGAAAGAATAAAAGCTGAACTCAGATATCAGCTGTGTGAATGTGTTGTGCAGACTACTGGAAGTGCAGATTGACTGTGTCTCACAGCACAGTTTGGTCTGAAGAGGAGCAGAGGGTGTAGCTCAGCTAGTGATGAGCCAGGTCCTTCCTCTTAAAAACTTTTGTGCAAAAGGGGAACAAGAAGAAAAGGTTTGGGTCTATGTCACATCATAAAATCTTCCTTCCTGTTCTTACTGCAGGAGGGGAAGTCTGTATAGTTCTCATAATCTCCAAAGGAAACTGTAAGGGAAAAGCAGAGTGCTGTGCTACTTGGACCTTTGTGATGGGGAGGAAACTGGTAAACCTTCGGAGCATGTGCCTATTATTTATTGGTATCCCCAACCTATTGCCTCGCAGGAGCTATCTGCCTGATTGATACTTGCTTGGCATAAAATGTTCAGCACATGATCTGCTCAACCTCTGTGAGCTGTGAGCTGTGTACACACAATTTTTTGCATGTACTGTGCTCAGAAATTAATAGTTACGTGCAGTAGTGGCAGAATGTCATTTTCAAAGCCACAGAGGGAATCTAGTGCACAAAAATGCTCATGACCTGGAGTAATTCCACTTTGCTCACCCTTCTTTTAAGCCTTGCTTGGAAATCCTGGCTTATTTCATAGGGTTGGAGAAGACCTCAAAGATTTGCAGTGTTTCAAACTTGTTGCTGCTGTTAAGAGAACCAGCAAAATAAAGCAGTAACTTAAGCAGTAGCTGGGCTGCAGAGCAAAACCAAGAGTTATCATTAGTTTGTTAAAATTGAAGATCAGTTGAAACAGTGTAAAGCTTTCTGTCTGAACAAACTACAAAAGTTATAGTAAATGAGCTGTGATCCCTAACCACGGTGACTGATACCTGAGCTCCTCCTCACTGTAGAGCAGAGATCATCATGGTGACTGAGTGGTACCTTCTGGCAAATGAGTAGATTTTTTGCTTGGAAAACAATTTATTTTGCCTGAAGAGTGATGTGTTAGATCAGTTTTAGTTAGGATAACGTAGGTGAGCTGCTCAGCTCTTAAAAATTACTGGTTTTGCCTAAAGATGGAAGCAGCATTCTTCTATTAAAGGTTCCCACTGCTTTCAGTCTGAAATAGATATCAAAATGAAGTAGGCTAATAAAATAGTTCAGGAGTCAGGATCACATGCATGCTGAGTACTTCCTTTATAATTGGAGGGTCATCAAATCAGCTTTTATCCAGCTTATTTGGGTGAAACAGAGCATGCAGTAAGGGCTCCAGAGGATCTAGACAAACCTGTTGTTTACATTCCATCCATCCACCTTCTCTGTACTCCTGATCCCCGTTTTCTGTTCAAATAATGTCTAGATGAGAGTAATAAATTGACTAATTTCTGTTTACTTGTCTGTGTGAAATGTACAGTAGAAGACAGCAGACTTTTTTGAAATCACAGGAGCTCTAAAAAGCTTTATTCAAGAAAGATTTTTCTAGTTACAGTGAAAAAAATAAGCAAATAATACCAATATTTGCTATAACAGTGAAAGTGCTTTCAGTCATCTTTTCTACAGTTCTTGCTTTCATCCAGGGCTGAATTTTCCCACATCTTGTTAGACCTGCTCAAAGTTGCTGTGGAGACTGCCTTAAATAAACAGAAAATAAAAATGATGACTGTAGTTTTTGTCTCAGCTGTTAGATTGGATCTCTTCGAGTGACTGTATTTTTTTTACTTACAGGGTCAAATTACCCCTTACAGTGGAGGAGATTACAAAATTTGGGGAAGGCAACAGAGAACTGTTCATTAAATCCAGCACTTACAGTGTCATTCCCATCACTGTTACAGAGATTGGGCTAACAATTAGTTGGATATTTTCATCAGACCCTAAAAGCATCTCCTTCAGTGTCGTCTATCAAGAATCAGAAGATACACCGTTGGATCAGTGCAAAGTAAGGCTGTTATTTCCCTGTGGGATTTTTGTTTCTTTACTACCTTAGGAAGTGTAATATACTTCAGTAGGCTCCCCAGAGAAGTCAGCTGGCATAGCCAGCTGATCTCCACAGTAGTGCTAATTGCTGTTGCATTATAAGGAGTTCCTTTTTCCAATTAAGTTTTCCTGGAGGCAGAGCTGTATCTTTAATTATTTAACATTGCCTGCAAAAAATTCAGTTGAAAAACACTAGCTTCTACTAGTCTCATCATCACTCATTGTTATTAAGCAGAAAGAAAAGCTCAAGCTTGCAAAATTCTTTTCATCCTCCTCAATATTGCTTAATTTGTAGCTGCTTAGGGCTAATCTTGCTAGGCTCTTAAGCAGAGACTAGAAGGACACAGCTAGATGGATTGGGTGTTTGTATTTCTTACAGTCAAGTGTGTGTTGAAGGGCCTCGATGATGTGCCCATATCTTGCAAAGTCACTTTGTCAGTGCACAGGGTACCAGACTTTATATATACTGTGTTTTGTGAGGATTGTATATTAAGTGAATCTGTGTTACTCAGCTCATTCCAAAGTTTAAATAAAGACAGTTGTTTGAACACATCATATTAGGGGCAGCTCTAAGGCTGTGATTTCATTGGAAGAATAAAAGACATTTGTGCAGCATGAGTCAGTTCTCTCCAGGATACGTAACTCCAAGTAAAATGTATATTTTCTTCATCTGAAGGCATAAGACTAAATGTTATTTCTGCCTTGATATATCTATTTGAAGTAACTTTGGGTTGTCCTTGTTCTGTGGCATCTGCTGTTCCAAGATGAAAAGCACTGTCTCTGCCAGGGTTCTACAGGGTAGATGGCTACACCCCCTTCTGCTGTAAGTTTAGAAGCACAATTAAATTTGCTGAGAAAGCTTACCCTGTAGAATAGTAGAATGGTTTGGGTTGGAAAGGACCTTATAGAGCATCTGTTTGCAGCCCCCCTCCCATGGGCTGGAACACCTCCCACTAGACTAGGTTGCCTGAAGCCTCATTCAGCCTGGCTTAGAGTGTTTTAAAAATGAGGACTGCACTGCTTCTCTGGGCCATCTATTCCTGTGTCTCACCACTTTCAGAGTAAATAATTTCTTCCTAATGTCCATTATAAATGTACTCTTTCAGTTTTACTTCTTGTCCTATGAAAACACTCCCTTATAAAGAGTCCCTCCCCAGCTTTCCTTTAGGGCCCCTTTAGGTACTGGAAGGCTGCTATGAAGTCTTCTCAGAGCCTTCTCTTCTCCAGGCTGAACAAGCTTCAGGTTGGGCATCATGGGAGTGGATTAGAAAGGGACAGTTGTATTCCTTGCCCCTCTGGTCACACTGCTTTTGATTCAGCTGGGGACTTGATTGGCTGCCGGGTCTGCAAGTACATGTTGCTGGTTCATGTTGAGCTTCTCACCAACGAGCACACCCAAGTCCTCCTCCAGGCTGATCTCAATCCGTTGTCTGCTCAGACTGTGTGTTTGGGTCCGCCCTGACCTAGGTAGAGGATCTTGCTCTCAGCCTTGCTGAATTTCATGAGGTTTGCACAGGCTCACCTCTCAAGCCTATCAAGGTCCCTCTGGATGGCATCTCTTCCCATCTGTGTGTCGATAGCACCTCACAGCTTGGTGTCATCCACAAACTGAGGTTTGCTGAGGGTGCTCTTAATCCTTCTGTCCGTATCAGCAACAAAGATGTTCATTAGTGCCAGTCCCAGCACCAACCCAGAATGGCAACATTCATCACTAGTCTCCACCTGCATATCAAGCTGTTGGTCACAACTCTTTGAGTGTAACCAGACAGCCAGTTTCTTATCCAGAGAGTAGTCTATCCATCAGAGTAGTCTACCCATAAAAATCCTTATCTCTTCAGTATAGAGACAAGGATGTCATGTGGGACAGTGTCAAATGCTTTGCACAGGTCCGGGTGGATAACACCAGTTGCCCTTCCCTTACTTATAAATGCTGTAGTGCTGGTGCAGAAGGCCTCCAGATTTGTCAGGCAGTTTTTCCTTTCAACATGAAAGCATGTAGGCTGTAATCAGTCACCACCGTGGTTTTCACGTGCCTTAGTGTAATTTCCAGGAAGGTCTGCCCCCTGATCTGAATAAAACATGGAGTATAAAGGATGTATCAAAAGGCATACATCAGCTAATTCTGCTCTTGGATGTGTTTGTACAGATTTAATATAGCAGTGCTGGTGTTAGTGAGCTTGTTTTAAAAAAAAAAAAAGTTTAAAAAGAAAATGAGAACTTGAATCTTTCTCTAAAACTGAGATTTTTGGCCATAACTTAACACTGGAAAGAGATTGTCAAAGGAAAACATGTTATACTATGAGACTTCAGTTTGGGTGAACTTTGAATGCTAATCAGTGAAAATAGTTTTTCAGGAGTATATGCACTTTAGGAATTTAAAGTGTAAATATTTTTCTGAAGGTAAATGTCAGTTTTTAGGTCATATAGCAAGTTTGTTTGATTTCTGTTGAATCCCAGGTGCTTATTCCTATGACTCGCTGCAATTCTCATAAGGAAACTATCAGAGGACAGATGAAAGTCAGAAACCCTGGAATCTACACACTGATATTCGACAACACGTTTTCTAGGTAGGTCCTACCTGAGTATAAAAGATGAAATCAACTGTTCAGGTGTATCATTATTGTGCTGTTTGGAAGTAAGTGTAAGAAATTTCTCCCTGCTTGCCAAAAGAGCTTCAGCCTGAGTTTTGGGTTTTGTTTTGCTTTGTTGTTTTTTTTCTCCCCACCACAGCAGATTTTAACTTGTTTGTCTCAATATCTGAGAAGGTAAATAGAAGTAAGCAAGTTGTTTGTGATTCTTTCTGAGACAGTTTAGTCAGGAATGTTATCTTTGTAACGGGAGACCTGTCATACTTTGTACAGAAAAATATCTTTTTAACACCAGTCCTTTTTTTTTGCCTGAGTGTAAAACGAATAAACTTTTAAGACTTTGTCTAATTGATTTCAGCTAACACAACCAACTTGCTTTTGTTTCTTGACAGATTTATTTCAAAAAGAGTGTTTTATCACCTGACTGTTGAGCGACCCGTCATCTACGATGGAAGTGATTTTCCATAGCCTTGAATATACTTTGTTATTTTTAATTAAATTTGTAAGAAATGCTATTATTTATGTATATGTAAGCGTTGCGATTACCACTATTTGAAGACTTTGAAACTATGCACTAGTTATAATGCACGTAGGGAGCATGTATACACTAGAAGAACAAGGCCTTTTTAGGAACACTAATGGTTCTGTACTGTGTACAGGTTGCTCAGAAGCCATCTTGTTTGATTCAACAGGTCATGTAACCTTCCAGCCAAATTTTTTTCAGTGGGGAAAAAGTAAGAGTGGAAGTGACTAAACGCAAACAGAAATTCTCTACTGAAAATTGAATGACTTTTCTTACAGAAACATCCTTCAAAAGGAAATTTAAATAAAAATGCATGCTTCTGTTGACCTCTTCAGTGAGGAATAAACGTACCCATTTCCGTTCTGCTCTGCTGCTCTCACAGTCAGACAGCAACTATGCAATCCTCCAATCTTTGCAGACATATTGTAATCCATCTAGAATTTTTTACCTCTTTCAGGTTTTATAAGCAGCAAATATAGGGTTTTTTTACATTTTGAGCTAAGATTTGGTAAGTCTTTTTACAAATGCTTTGGTCTTTAATGCTGATGACAAAGCAATAAAACATGAAGTAACAATTTATTTCATTTGTGCTCACCGTACTCTGTAAGCTGTTCGCTGAAATCAGCTCTTATGGCGAGTACCAGTGGCAGAATCAGGTGTGTCATTTACTGGCATAGTAACAGTTTGAGGTATAGGGAAATTTCTGGAAAAAAAAATTCAGCAGATAAAGCTCAAGGTTGCTAATCATTCATTCCGTTGTTACCGATGTATAAATACGCTGATCCTGAAGAAGATTGTGAAAGAATGACTGCCCCTCATGGACCACCTGGACCTTACATTGCATGCTCAGGGCTTCCTAACAAGGACTTGCACTCAGCGTGGCACCAAGCTGGAATGGAGGCCTTTGCAGCGAGGCTGTCTGGCTCCTGGGTGGTTTACCCTTCAAACATCTCTTCCCAAGAGGGGTCGGTGAAAGGTGCACGCTGCTTTACTCCTCCTGAGTGACAAGATGCAGTGAGGGTTGGACCCTTCCCTGGCAGCGTGCTTAAAAATGAGGTGGACAAGAAACCAAAGTGGGCAATAATTGACACACTGCTCATGAGTTATGGCACTTTTCAGCGCTGAAGCTATGTGTTATATTTAACTGGCAAGAGGAGTTTATTTATTGCTGAAGAATGGATACGGTGTGCTATGCAATTTCACACAGCTCTTACTGAAGTCTGCTGCAGTTTTCCTTTAAGCTTTTAGGTGTGATTTTTAATAGCATCTTGTTTTATTTAGAATACTAATCTTACTAGGAGATCATTCTTAAAATGCCAAATGTAAGTTAAAGGGATGCCGTCTAATGTTTTAGGCCAAAATTGGACATCTCTGCTCAGTATTTATCTGTGGTCCCAATCATTTGATGGACTTGCCTCTGCATGCATTTCCTCTCTGCATCCTTGTTCTTGTTACAGAGCTGTCACGTTGATTACTGAAGTCACAGAACCCCGATCTAGGACTTCCCAGGAGTGTAGATCTGTGCAAGGGACTTCACTCAAGCGCTTTATACCCCGGGTTGTAAAGAACCTGTTCACGTGAGGTATGCCTTCACTGCTGATAGATCTGTTTGCCTGCAGATATTCAGGTGTTTCATCGGATGGGGCCTTTGGTTAAAGACCACCCCCAGCAATATAATGAAGAGAAGTACTTGAAATCAGTCACAGAAGTGATGTAAGGGGATGTCACACCCGCGGCCTTTATACACAAGGAGTGTCTAACAAGTCAGCATACCTAATTGGGTGTATTTCCTGGGTGCTAGAACAAGGGAGGGTAATTTGGTTTTTGCTACGCAGGGATTTATGCAGAGGAATACGGCTGTCTTAAGAAAATGACAGTGTTCCTTTACTCAGCGTTCCTCGATGTGGCATTATGAAAAGTCACTCTGATTTGCACAGTAAGAAGTAGCAACGCTACGAAAGCCTGAATTTGCTCTTTTTAAAGAATGAAATTGCACTGTGGTTTTAATTATGCTCAGTCACTTATACTGTAACCTGTTCAGAAACATATTTTGATTTTAGCTGCCAAAGAATCGCAAACCCCATTCCCATCAAATTTCACCTTCCACTCGAGGGGAAAAGAGATTTGTGTATCCCAGCGTCTGTGCAGTTACAGAGATGTAGACAGTTATGTACTGGAATGTTTCTTGATGCTTTTTCTTTTTCTTCCTTTTATAACCTCAGGAATTAAAAAAATAAAACTTCTGTGTCACTGAGAAGCGTTATGTCTGTTTTGTGCCACGTGGAGATAGCTTTGTCCTGAAGATGAAGGTCTACTTCTAGGCTGGAAAAAAAAAGTTGGAAAACAAGGTAAAATGAGAAAGTTAGAAAATGAGATGGAGTCCATTTACACTGAATGATTGTGTGAGTCTGAAGCGCTGTTCACGTGTCACCTGTGCTCCTTGCCTTGGAGGGGGTAGATGCAAGCATCTCTTTGCATCTGTAGACTCAACCCCATGTAGGCTAAGCTGAGCTGCTGGGCCTGTCAGAATGGAGGCCCCACCGCCATCACTCATCGCTGCTCTTTTTAGCTGCTGCTTATTTCTGTGTCCTTTTGAGAGACTCCTGCTGGGGGCTGCAGGCAGGAGCTCAGAGGTGTCACTGGAACCAAGTGTCAGCCGTGCCTATAGCCTGGAGTACAAGGGAACTGCAAAGCTGAAGTTCTGCATGACCAAACACACGTGTACCGGGTGCCGTACCTTGCTGAGCAGCTCTATGAGGGAGGTTGTAGCTGTTGAAAGTCTGTGTGCAAATCTCCAAACATCTGTTCCCAGCCTTATTAAGCAATGCATCCTCAGTGCTAAGGGCAAGGTGATCTCAGCCCTAATGCTGTTTTAACACACCAGTTTCTTACTACCCACCCCAGTTACTGCCTTGGCACACCCAGTACAACACTGTCGCTTTGCAGTCCAAATACAAGGTTTCAAAATTCCTATAGCCCAGGAGGCTCAGGGGAAAAACAAACAAACAAACAAAAAAACCACTCAAGGGCACGGGAAATACAGTGTCTGAGCAGTGAAATCACAGAGGGTTGATCCATGTCATACCTGGAAGTGGTGATTTTTACATGTACCAAATTCAGACGGATAGTTCAGGTTTCAGGATGAATATGGCCATACAAGGTTATTTACTGTGACTTCAAGTGATGCTTGCAGCAGCCATGGCAATCCTTACTGTCTGTTATGGTTTAATGATTTCCTTTCTGATATCTTATTTAGTAAATTAGCTTTCCTCCTCAGATCGTTGCCGCTGTTTTGTTCCTAGGCCCATCTCCCTTCTCCTTTTTTCCTTTTCCCCTTCCCTGGGGTGTGGGCCTGTGGGTCCCCTGCCTCAGTTGTCACGGTACCGGGTCAAACTGTCCTGCAAACCAGTGACATTTTTGACCAACCAGGTGGCTTCTGACAAATTCTTCTCCCAGTGCTTAAATGTCCCACCACCCATTGCTTTCAACATGGTTTTTAACAACCCATTGTACCTTTCAATTTTACCAGCAGCTGGTGCGTGATAGGGGATATGATAAATCCACTCGATGCCATGATCTTTGGCCCAAGTATTTACAAGAGAATTTTTGAAATGAGTCCCATTATCGGACTCAATTCTCTCTGGAGTGCCATGTCACCATAGGACTTGTCTCTCGAGCCCTAAGATGGTGTTTCAGGAGGTAGCATGGGGTACTGCATATGTTTCAAGCCACCCAGTAGTTGCCTCTACCATGGTGAGCACGTAACGCTTACCACTGCGAGATCGTGGCAAGGTGATATAATCAACCTGCCATGCCTCCCCGTATTTATACTTTTGCCATCGCCCTTCCTGCCAAAGAGGTTTCATCCTCTTGGCCTGTTTAATTGTCCCACAAACCAGTGACACTGTCGTCCACTTACAGTTGCTCCGCTCCCTGGAAGAGGTGTTCCTGCACCAAATCTACTTTCGGTTGAACAGGTATTCCTGCAGGAAGGGGCATTTCCTCCTCAGCTCTCATGTTGCTTCCTCTCCTCACACAGCAGGCCAGCTGCTGCAATGCTACCTGACAGCCAGACAGTCGCGGCCACCTCAGGGGCCGTTTGAGACGTGGAATTCATGACAATTCAGAGCTACTGGTGGCAGTCCCCTTTATGGCACGGCTCTGCATGGTCTGTGGAATGTAGGAATGAGGCAGTGGGCTCCTGGCCTGCCTGAGGCTCTCATTAACCTCTCGTCATTTGACCGAGACCTCATTTTCTGCAGACAGATGTTTTCTGTGGGTGGCTGAGGCAAAACCCAGCTGGCTGACTCACAGGAACAGGCCGGCTGTGCTGATCTGCTCTCTGATAGATGGCGTGCCTCGTCCCCAGCTTGGGGCCTCCGGACTGCAACGCTTAACAGGTGCCGAGGGGTGAAAAGATGAGGATGGGGCCACACGCCACAGTGCAGCAGGACACGCACACACCAGGGAGGCCCCTGAGGAGCAGCACCTCTGCACGGAGCCCCGCTGGGAGCACGCACTGCAGGCACTGCCTGACTCAGAGCGGGACGCCGTGACCGTGGGACAACCCCATGCCCCGACCCGATGAAAGTTCAGCGCGATGTCACCAGCCTCAGCAGTTTCACTCACTGGCCCTGCGTGAGAATTTCCCACCTTCAGCGCTCAGCTGTGTGCCGAAACAGGAGCATCCCTCATTGCCACACACTGCTCACAGACAACAGGCATGCGGTGGCTGAGGCTTGTGCGTCTGTTTTTTGGGAGGACAGCATTTCGGGAGCAGGGTAAGTCCTCTTGCTCGAATTGTCGCTATAGAGAACAGGGAGGGGTCATTTCCCAGGCTCTCCTTTCCACCCTTTTCCCTTCAAATGTAAGCTCGGAAGGGGAATTTTTAGGTCTGCTGTGTATATTTGAAGCTTGAGGAGGTTTTATGTGCCGCTCCCGTGTGACATATGGGGGAGGTAACCCGCTGCCTTCACTGCACAGACCTCCCAGCACAGGGCAGCTCTCCTGGGCCAGGCCCTGGGCAGGAGAGTGGATGTCCCCATGCCATTTGGGGACCTCACCCATTTGTGTGAACGGGCACTTCAAGAGTGTGCACCTGCTGTCAGGTTACTGGGAACTGCAAACATTAGGAGGCTGTCTGCTTCTCCTCAGACATGGGAAGAAACAAGTTGGGTGTATGGACGCAAAGCTGGAGCCGGGCTTGTAGGCAAAGACACCATCAGTCCATCCCCGTGGTGTATGGGACAGTGCTTTATTGAAGGGGATTTCAGCTTCTGCTCAATCTGAGCTCCACGCAAATCACAAACGCCAGCCTTACACATATAGGATAAATTGCATGTCTCTTTCAGCATTTATTTCTCTTAAGGGAAAAATGGAAAATAATAAAAAGCCCTCAAAAAATGTACATCAAAGTAGAACCCCATCTACCCAGGTTTACTGTGTTAGTTAGGAAAGCAGTGCCAAGCCTTGCAGAAAACTGGTTCGTACCAAGATGCTTTCATGATTTATAGTCATCTAACACCAAAGCAGGTTAAAGTTGCTTATTTACAAGAAAGCCTCCAGAGCACTAAAACAAGCAACGTAAGCTCAGGGGTGCCTGGGGTGGGAGTTGGGATTGCTGGGAGCCTTGTGGTGCCTCAGACCTCCCGTGCCCTTCTGGGGCCATTGTTGGCCCACCCAAGTTCCCAAGAACTGGTAAGCTTGCTGTAGCCCCCACCTACACACACCTCAGCCTCTGCCAGGTCCAGCAGGAGCTTCTCAATCAAAATGTTGCTAGCAACAGGTTTGAGACCTAATGACTCTCTGTTGCATCGGTTCTGGGCTCATCTCTGCAAAAGGCACCAGCTCGTAACCAATGGTTTGTTGCATCGTGGGTTTGGTGTTTGGCTGCTCAGGGACAGAAAGCTCAGAGCATCCAATGGCCTTGAATTCTTATTGAGAGTTCTGGCTTGTCAATGCAAAGAAACACAAATGGCAGCAATTACATTGCACCTACTCTCTCCCTACATCTAAGCTAAAATACAGGAGAAGGATTTAATTCTGTAGTGAGTGCAGAGTATTAGCTTTCCTTTGCCTGTCCCACAAAGCAGCACTGTGCCCATGTGTGCAGGGAGCAGCCTTCACATTCTGAAATGATGTCAATAATTGAGTTATCACGGAGCAGGTCTGCAGTGACGGCCCAGCTCCTCCTCACTGCTCCCCATGGATGGGAAGATGGCTCATCCTGCTGCTGCTGCTGTTGGGCTCATGGCTTTCCTGAGAGGCTTGCCATTTAGGGCCGTGTTTTGAGACATGGATTAGTCTAAGCTGCCTCAGAGGTAGCTCTTCTCCTCTGTCAGCTCAGCTCACAACACGCCTGGCTTCATTTTGCTGTATTTTGCTGAAGGTTTCGCTTCCCTTCGTGAGAGAGGGGCACATGTAGGCCCTCCAGTGTCCCTGCATAGTCCTGGACACAATCAAAGAGGCCAGCCCTCCTCCAAGGCAATCTTTGGGGTGCAGGAACGATGTCTGAAAGGACATGCTTGGTACCACTCAGGAGGCACTGGCTTACACAAGCACTTGGCCCGAGGCAGGCACAACAGAGGAGGTCAAATGGGTGCTGAGGGTGAGTGAGTTCCTCACCCGCCGCCGCCCCAGCATGGCAAAGGACCAATTGGAGCTGTGCTCCTGACTGTCACCCAAGGAGGAGCGCTGCTCCTGGCCCCCCAGCCAGTAGTGGCCAGTGCTCCGCACCATCCTGGCCAGAGCTATCCTGAAGCGCTGCCCGGCAAAGACGTAGAGGAAGGGGTTGAGGCAGCTGTGAAGGAAGGCGATGCTCTGGGTGACCTGCAGCCCAATGTCCAGCCTGTTGATGGCCTGGCAGCTGTACACAGCCCCGGTATACATGTTGATGGTCTTGATCAGCAAAACGATGTTGTATGGGAACTGAGAGAGGAGAAAGGCAGTGATGATCATGGTGATGATCTTTAACGACTTATGCTTTTGGCATCTTTTGGCTTGGAGGAGGGTGTGGATGATGAGGGTGTAGCAAACAACCATGACCAGAAGTGGGAGGAAGAAGCCTATGGTGACTTTCAGAGCCAGGACGGCAACTCTGAAGGTCGTGCCAATGTTGGGCGGGTACGTCATTTTGCACACCATCACAGCACCGATCTGCTTGCTCTGGCTGTACATGATCTCAGGGAGGCACAGGCTGACAGATGCCAGCCAGACAGCCAAGCATACGAGTTTGCTGTGCAGGATCCGCCTTTGCTTGGAAGATCTAGCTTTTGTTGCTTGAACAATGGTGATGTACCTGTCAAAACTGATGCATGTTAGAAACAAGATGCAGCCATAGAAGTTGATCTTATACATGCTATTGACGACTTTGCACATGAAATTTCTGAAGATCCATCCACTGGCGGCAGCCGTGGCCCAGAAAGGGAGGGTGAAAAGGAGGAGCAGATCTGCAACAGCCAAGTGCAGCAGGTAGCGGTCCATCATGCTCCTCCTGAAGCGGTATTTGCAGTAGATGAGAACGACCAAGGCATTTCCCACTGTGCCCACAAAGAAGATGAGCCAGAAAAACACAGGCAAGAAGGCTCGAGCAAACTGCCAGACCTCCCTCCTGTCACACACAAGCTCTGTGTCATTGGTGGGGTTCCCAAAGACAGACAGCCCTGTGCTGTCATTCCTGTAGTAATCCAAGCTGGTCTTGCCAGGGTGGGGGACCTGTGGTGGGACGCTGGGTAAATTCACATTGAGGTGGCCCAAGAAAGCATAAATTCATCAGATATAGCTTCAGATCCCCAGCATTTCCCATTTTAGCTGGGAAATGCCATCGGCAAAACAGAGTGAGTTTCAGATGGCTCGAAATGCGCCCACACCCAAGAGAAGATTCAAATACATAAAGAATCCAGACTCAGAAAGACATAGGAGAGAAAGCTTTGTATTGCTGCTACAGTGGGGCAGCACAACGGGCTCTTGGGAGTAGATATGTGATGGTGGGGGAAGGAAAAAATGAGATTACATAGTAACATTGGTGTGTACTCACTGTGCTTGCAAGTGCCATCTTCACCCAATTTTCCCTCTTCTTCAAGGAGATACTGCAATCTGGAGTAAAACAACCGATTTGAAATGGCTCTGAAATAGGACTGTGACTCGTTTCTTAGATTATTTTATTTTAATATAAACCTCAGTGGGACTCTCAGTAAGCTTTCTGAACTGAAGCTTTTTAACACTTTTAGATGTGTCCGTCGGGTAGATGAGCGAACCAAGCAGAAAACAATGTCTCTGAGATGTTTCCATTTTGCTAATAAATGGGCAGAAAAGATCCTTAATGCAGGATAAAACTACATTTAGGGTAAATTAGGGCTTCAGCTTCTCTCTGCCGCTGTGCTGATTACACCCTCTGACTTACTAGGGTCAGTGTGATTTCAATTTTAATAAGATGTACAGTCCCCAGTGCACACATCAAAAAAGAAAGCCATCTGAAAGCACCACAGCTTCATGAGAATCATTCACGTCTCTTACAAATTGTCTAGCAACTAGAAAAAGTACCTGTCTTCAGGGGTAGCTTGCAGTGCTGAACTATTTGCATCCCCCGCACTCTGCCTGCAGCATCTCCTGCGGGCTGCCCTGCTCCTTGCTGGGCCCTGCACAGCAGCTTGTGATGTGCCTGGACACTAGAAAGCCTGTTGTTTTTTTTTGCTGCAGATTGCTTTGTGCAGGAGCCAAGCTCCCATCACAAAAGGCAGATGAGCCAGATCACACGGCTATCGCTGAGCTCAGCCTTTCCCTGGGGGAACAGCTCACATTCAGGTGCTTTCCCTTGGGTTTCTCCCGTGCACCAGCCATGTACATGTGAATTTTGGTGGGGAGTGCCACATAAACTGGTGGAAAACGCTCTCATCCCTGTTGCACATGGCAAAGCCCCCATCCCAGTGTCCATTCCCTTCCCCACCTGGCTCCAGCCACATTGCAGCATGCAGGCTCACTCACATCACAGTAAATGCGGAGGCAGTGGGAAATGGAGCTGGGCTTGTGCTATCTGAGAAGCAAAGCATTGCAAAGTTAGCCTGAAGGCAGAAGAAGCAGCTAACCACAGCGGTGGCCTCACACTGGAGTTTTGCTTCTGTGCTTGCTAGAAATTATATTAATAGTAGCAATCATTTGGTTTTGGGCATAATGATCGTTCAGATGCTCCAGCCAGCACTTGACTTTCTCCCACAGAGGCCTCCTGCTTGCTGCAGGCTTGAGAATTCCTCAGCACATCCAGATTTCCTTGCAGAACTGGGAGATCTCACCAAATTCACCCATTATCAAATGGAAAGCTCTCAATGCTCACTGCGTATTGGTGAGCACAGGGAGCAAGATGCCATCCCCAGGCCTGGTTTCCAAAATGTTGCTCTAGCATCTGCTGCCAGAGCTGGTTGGTTGGGGTCACTGTGGGATCTCCTACTCATCCCCATCGCAGTGGAAAAGATTTGCAATGGGTAAGATTCATCCTAACTTGGCGAGATCAGAAGCTACTACAAAAGAGCCCGTTTGTAACACAGATTCCTGTCCACTGAGGAAAGCGAGTTGGCTGAAAGCGGGACACTCACCGTGTGGAGAGTGGGAGGTGTGTGGGGAGGTCAGCCGCACCGCTGCACGCCCTGCTCTGCGCAGCCACGCTGAGCCCTGGGCTTTGTAGGCTGTGCTGGGTGTGTGCTCCTGGACCCAGGCCCAATCAGACCTACGAGCGGCTGTTCTCTCTGTGGTTTGCATGGTTTAGGTGGCTCAAACACAGATGGGTTTTTGTTGTTTTTTTGTTTTGTTTTTTTTTCTTTATATATATATGTATATATACTTGTTGCTGGCTTTTCTGGTGAGCTCTTTCAGTAACAAAGGGGACACGACTCTTTATCATTATTTCCATCTGAGATGTACCACCAGCACAGGACAAAGCAGAGGCTGCTGCCAGCATGGTCGCATCCCATTCCACTCAGTCTGAGCTGGCCCATGTCCACAGGAGCTCAGTGATTTAGTGCCACTTGCTAGTGGCATCTGTGTGGCTCCAGGAGATGTGTCCGAATGCATCAGGGCAGCCTGGTGTGTAGGGGCACCTCGTGAAGCCAAGGAAGTGTAGGGCAGGACTGCAGGTAACCGTGGGATCCCTTTGCTGGTGGCACACCTCGTGCGAGAGTGCAGCACAAGTTCTGAAGAGGAAGGAAGGGATAAGTGGTGGATAAATGCATGAGCCTGCAGACTGTGTGTCTTCTTAGCAAGCTGGCATGCAAATCATGTTGAAGTTCCCTTCTCTATAGGCAGCCCAAACACCACGATGTTTGCTGAACTGCTGCACTGTGCTTAGTGGTGGCTGATGCTGGTTCCACTCATCCCCAGCAAAACTTCCACAATGCTATTCAGGTTCAGCTCCAACTACCAGACAGCAATTAAGAGAACAACAACAACTGGGACAGACTTCAGGCTGGACTCAGCTCTCATTGGTACCATCCCTCAGCACTGCCATCATTGCAGCCTCAGGGCCAAGCACGGCCATGGGGAAGGACCTGGTGCTGCTGATGCCTTATGCTCAACTGCAAAACCTGCCCCAATGTTCTTCCACCACTGGAAGGAGGAGGGAAAGGACAGGGATTTCCAACCAAACCAGATGCGCCTTGAAGACAGGCAGAGTGCTCAGCTGGTTTGTTGCTGGGAGATGAAACCCTTCAGAGAAGCAAACAGGACCAGGGAAAAAGTCTTAAATCTTAAATCTCGGAGATCAGAGTATGGGCTGTTGTTAATCCTGCTGATTATTTTTTTCTCCTGCCACGTCCCATTTGTTGTCATTGCAAAACTGACATTTCCATCCACAGTGGGAACTGGGGCACAATAGCTTGAACGTTACAAATCTTGCCACACTTCTGCCGAATTGTGGACCCTGTTCATACCCACACTTAGTGCTGACCACAGATAATTAACTTCAGAGTAAATCCTGAGATTTCCCTCCTGCTGATATCATTATGAAGTTGAGCATCTCTGCTTTCCTCGCAAACATATTGCTTTCACTCCTGCCAAAAGAACTTGAATTACAAAATTTTTGTTTGTTTAACAAAAGTGGGAAATGAAGACCACTAGCGCTTCTTACATCTTCTTTCTAAATTGAAGGTGTTTAATTCAAGACACAACCTGGTTGAGTGTTCATAACTCCCTCTTTATCCCACATACTAGTGACAGAGATGCGCTCAGCAATATGCATTGATCAGGTGCTGGAAAGATTTTGCAGAAATAGAACAAAATTTGAGGTTACACCCTCTTCTGAGGCTGACCTCAAAGTTTCATTTTTCACAGCAAAAACTGTGCTGTGCTTGCACTAAGTCTAAACTGAAATACACAAGCCCCTCTGGAAAAAAAGTACTGATTTCCTCCAGCACCCTGTTTGGTCTCCTTATGTGAGGCTGTGGCTGGAATGGCCTCGTGCTAAAGGAGGCATTGGCTCTTGGTGAGGTAGGTGTCCTCTGGCCAGCATTTGTGCCCTGTTCCTGGGGAGCTTCCCTTAGAATCATAGAATCACAAGGTTAGGAAGGACCAACAAGATTATCTAGTCCAACTGTCTACCTATTACCGTTACCACGTGTCTGCTGCTGGTCTCTGTCACGTGTACAGAGTAATTAAAACAACCAGACTTGTTTGTGAGTAAAATGTAAATTTTTATGCCTGCTTGGGGTTTTTTTGAGGGTGCATCCTGTTTTCACCACTTCCCCCACTAATCCAGTTGCAGGTAGAAGTACAGGCTGCCTTTCTACGACTCCAATCCCAGATACAACGTGGTGAGACTCTAGAAAACCAAAAACTAATCTGTCCTGTGAATGCGCTAAGTTGGCACTCGTGTAAGAAACAAGCAGGGCATCTCACAATCTCACTCTGGTGAACAGTGATAGAATTCAAGGGAACAGCATGAAGCCGTGATGAGGAGGGTCAGGTTGTATAACATGAAAATGTTTTTCACGAGAGTATGGTCAGGCTCTGGAACAGGCTCCTCAGGACAGCGGTCGTGGTCACGGTTCAAGAAGCATCTGGATTGCACTCTCAGTGCCATCACCAGAAAGCAACCTTTACCATGTCTAAAAAGTCTCTACCTTCTTTCTATTCACACTTAATGTAGAAACATGAGACTCCTTGGCTGAGAACTGAGTTCAAAAGCCACCTGATGAGTCACTTTGGTTGTCAACACTTTCTCAACACTTACTCAGAACTGCACTCCTCTGCCTCTGCCTAAACTTTTAACCATCGAGAAGCATTTCTTAGTAGTTTGGACCACTACAGTGTCAACAAAGAACAAGATAGCTTTCAACTGAAAAAAAAAAACAAACAGGCCAGGTCTCAGAGAAGTCCACATGTGAAGGCCAAGAAGAGCAAGTTTGAAGCTAGTTGCAGAGCTGATGAGCAATGCTGAGGGAGCAGCAATAGCTGGCTATGGCTGCAAGCTGACCAATGTTAGGCATACAGGTAAGGATGGAGAGGAAGGTGCAATCTTCCATTCCTCTTAACAAGACTTCTGGTAAACCCTGTGGAAGATATGATGGCAAAGAAAGCACAGACAAGCGAATTATGGGATTCCCATGGAAACACCCAGCCCTGACTCACTGACCTACCTCCCAGCACTGCTATGAAGGGGGGGTCTCAGTCAGTGCAGTGTTCAGGTGGATGGAGAACATCCCAGGCAACATTTTAGCTGGGAAATATTTCCAGGAGAAAAAGCATTGGGACTGTAGGTGAGAGCATACTCCAGCAAAGCAGGCACCACAGCTGCCAACACACCTTGCCATTGGATGCTATGGGCCATAGCACATCAGTGACTTAATGCAATTAGGGATCAGAATAAGCAGTATTATGAGGGTGATTCTTCACACTCACAGCTGTTTAAGATCTCATATCAAGGAGGAGGGCACATCAAAATACAGATTTGTGTTGATTTTTTTTTTCTTTCCCCTTCCCTAGAGAATTACTTTCACTGGGACAAAGTACAGGTCTCTGGCTTCCCTCGGTGCTACACTACTACATTCAGCCTTCATACAAGACTCAGGAAGGTGTAGTAGGTGAAGTGTACCTGAAGGGACTTTGTCCTAAATCTGATAGCCCTGTCACACTGTGAAATACCCACTTGCTGAGGGACCTCAGGCATCCCACAGTAATACTCAGACTGCATGACTCTGAAATTGGCAGGAGCTCATAGATTCCTCTGGGAAGTAAAAGAGCCAGATGCTCTAACCCACACCACCACAAATAATCCATTATCTCCCTATTTGTATTGTTACTTTTATGAGAGGTCATCACCCTTTTTATCCGCTGAAAAAAGCAATTGTGAACTTCCAGATAAAAGGAGAGAGCAATACTGAAAGTAATGTTACATCTGTGACTGCCCTGGCTGTAAGGCCAGCTCATTTTGCAATTCGTCACAGATTCAACTGCATCCTCCACCCGCTCATTAAGCCACAGTGTGGTTATGAGACACAAAGCTTGTGAAACTCCTTCTTTTGTAGAAGAGAGATGGGGAGAAGGGAGGAAGAACCCTATTTACGGATGAAGTGCCATTCTCCATACTCACATCACCCAGCAGACACCCAGCATATAAAATGAACATTTTGCTTGTCAACATTGAATCTTCCCAAGATGTTCTCCCCCAGCAGCACCTTTAAAGGTACCAACATGAGCTAAGGAAACAGGCCTTTGTGTCTTTTTTGACAAGGGAATCTCAAGCATTTTTTAAAATTCAGTATTCTTCCAACCACCACCTCTGCAAGGTCCTGGAACAGAGTAATTCCTATCTTATGGCGAGAAAACCAAAGCACAGCAATTCGTTCAAGTTGACCCATTAGACAACTGAGAGATCTAAATGTGAGTAGAAATTCCCCATTGTCTCGGGAATGTATTAACAGCATGAGGGACCATAAGCTCCCTGGGCATTACCCAGTGTAGTCCTGGACATGTAGTTCAGCTGTAGGCATCTTCATTCCTTGATAGCAAAACTAAAACAGATCAAAAGAGCAGGTGTGTCAGTGCACTAATGTATTCACCATTAAATTATTGTAATAACTAAAAAAAACAGATAAAACTGGTGCATTTAATAAGAACAAACATGACTTGGTAATAGGGATGTTATAAACAGATGCACTAGACTACACGATATCTAATTTTTACCAGCTTTACAAAAAGAATTGTAGAATTCACAATTTTTAAATCTCCTTAACAAAGGCTTTGAATAAAAGCCATGTTAATAAATGGTGACCTACAAATAAACCCCACTAAAAGTGATTTGCAAATTCTAGATATGAGTAAGGCTGATAATGTCAAGGTTGTTTGTTTTTTTGGAATGTTTCAAACTCTATTCCTGAGTGTTACTGTTACTGTTTATTTCATCGCTGTATCTTCCATCTGGTCTGTATGATAATCATCAACGTGATTTCTGTTTGCTGCTTTGGTTTTGTGTTTGCTTTATGAAAACCAAGTAAAACAAAACGTTTAGGAGTGTCCAGGTTTCAGTTTTAACAAGAACTAACCATCATGCATGCACCTGCCCAACACAACATCACAAATTTCCTTGACAGTTTTGGGTTCTTTCGTATGAGAGCTATTAATCCATATTTAAGAGTTACTGATCATGTGGCAATAATTCACTGTGGCTTCCACAAAAAGAAACTCCAACATATCATTAAATCTCAGCCTTTCTCACACCAGAGCAGTATGAGATTGCTAGGTGGAGAATCAGAAGTACTAGATTTGAGCAGGATTACTTCAGAAACATTGAATCATAGAATAAGTAAGGTTGGACAAGGTTGGATAAGGACCACCAACCCACCCTCTCCATTCCCACTGACACGTCCCTCAGTGCTACATCCACACGGTTCTTGAACACCTCCAGGGACGGTGACTGCACCACCTCCCTGTGCAGCCTGTGCCACTGCCTCACTGCTCTTTCAGTAAGGAAATTCTTCCTAATACCCAACCTGAACCTCCCCTGATGCAACTTGAGGCTATTCACTCTCATCCTATTGCTGCTACCTGGGAGAAGAGGCCGACTCCCCACCTAATGACTGGACATCAACTGGATTCAACTCCATTCACCATCACTCCCAGTGCCCAGCCAACCAACTGGTTTTTTACCCAGAGAAGAGTACACCAAATTGGATGAAATTTGCAGCATGTCATGCAGTAACACAATGCAAAAATCTCGGTGCCAAACGGGGCTCTTAAAACTGGTTTTGCAGTTAGAAAGCTCACAAATTCTCAATCTTTTTTATTATAACGTTGCCTCTATTCTGCACGCCTCTGCCCAAATGCTGTGATTTCTATCTCCAGGATGCTTAGACAAGCAGGTGATGTGGCTTAGAGCACAGCAAGCCAGGAGAGAGGTGGAAGACATGAAAGAGTTGCTTTGGTGCCTGGAAAAATCTATAATTCGTGGGCAGGAGAAAAACTGGGTGATGGCTCAATGTTACAGTGACAGGTCAAGCTGCTGGCAAGAGGTCAACCTTCCTCCTAGCTACAGCCTCCCGCGGCCTGATGGCCTTGTTTTCCTTAGCCATACGCTGCTGGAGAGATGAAAAGGAACAGCAAAAAAATCCATCAGTGATTATTGGCGGGTCGCCTGGGATGAGCGGGGAACAACGCGCATGCGCGCAAAGAGACGCAAGAGGGGGGCGAAGACGGCGCCAAGGGGACGGACGGCGCACGTGACGTGCAGCAGCCAATAGGAGCGCAGCGAGGGCGCTCGCGAGGCTTCGGTCTCCATGGCAACGGGCGGCGCGTAGTCCCGCCCCCAGCGCCTTCTCGGCCGCCGTGTCGTCATGGTGAGTGCCGGGCTGCGGCGGGACTCGGGGCTCGCTTTGTTGGAGGCAGATGGCGGTGCTTACCGCTCCGTTGCACTGCTATCACTGCGTATCTCCTTATGCTCGCATCCTTATCCGCAGGCAGAGCTGGGCCTTAACGAGCACCACCAGCACGAAGCCATCAGCTACATGCGCTTTGCTCGATTCAAGCGTGGCCTCTGTCTCAAAACAGTGGATTCCTGCTTCCAGGACCTGAAGGACAGCAGGTACCGGGCTGGGGGTGCCGCGGTACGGAGCCGACCCTGCTGGAAACAGCTGCAGGTTGAAAGGCTTTGTGAGATGGCTTTTCTTAGCTTACAGTAGGATGCCCTTACTGATGACAGAAGGCACCATAACTTTTCCAAATGTCAAAAATCTAACGTTTTTAAAACTTAGTTGTATGAATTCTTAGAAATCAACACTAGTTAACCAGGAGTGTATAAACAGGAGGGGAGCAACTATTGACATATATATTTATGTTGCATTATATACCAGCTATATCTCATGAAGTCAGGTCGCATAACAGTGCAGAATCGTTACCCTTGTCAGAGGTGCCTCACCTTGACTTCTCTGTTCAGGCTTGTTGAGGAGACCTTCACGGTTGATGAGGTGACAGACATGCTGGATGGGCTGCAGACCATTGTACACAGCGAAGTGGAGTCCGAGCTCATAAATACAGCGTACACCAATGTTTTACTCCTGCGCCAGCTCTTTTCACAGGCTGAGAAATGGTACCTTAAGTTACAGACAGACATCTCTGAATTGGAGAATCGGTAATGTGCATTAGGCTGTATCGAATGTCTTCCAATAATAGAAATAACTTCCAAATGTTGATTATTTGCATTCTTTTCCTAGCCATAGAAACCAATTTTTGTCCTCTTGTATCAGTGGCAGATTAGTTTCAAGACTTCAAGTTGGTGAGATGCATGACACTTTCATATTTGTCGGGTAGATGCTTTTATTGGTAATGTTAATCAGTTAACAGCAGGAGGTAGGATTTAGTTTATAAGTATTGGTTGTCCAAATCTTACAGTTCTAGTGCATTTTCCGTACCATTGGATGACATTCTCTCTTGCACTTATTTTACCTGCTTGGGACTTACGTACTTCTCACAAGGATCTTATGTGCAACAAAAAGCATTAGCCTGGTAAAATGTGTTTCATAGCTCAGATCATTTATTAAATAAATGCCTTCCTGTACTTTTGTTTTCAAGAGAACTGTTGGAACAGGTTGCTGAGTTTGAAAAGTCGGAGTTTACGTCTTCAAACAAGAAGGTAGACTTTCATTTTAAAATATAATAATATGGGGTCATGACAGGGGCTTGAAACAGTTCTGTAGTACTGTTTCTTCACACTTAAAAGAGTGAAAAAAGATGTTCAAAGTAATCTTTAGAAGTCTTCAAATAGCAGCATTTTACAGCTCAGCACCAAGGCTCACACCAAGTTGTCTCAGCTGTTTCTAACCCTGATCCCAAAGTCAGCCAGCCCAGGGATGTGCTGGAGCATCTGCTCCTGGGTTCCTTTCCCCTGGAGATTGGGGTAAAACTGAGACAGGAGAGTGTCCTAGGCTTTGTCCCAGCCTAGTGGACCCTAACCCTGCAGTACAGGTGTGACTCTAGCTTAGCTTGTATGATTAGCAATGCATTTTATTTGTTTTGTAGCATAAATGTATATTCAATTAATACAAATTATATTTGAATACTTAAAACAGTAATTAAAATTATTTTGACCTCAAAATAGTTTTTTTTACTTACAATCAACAAAAATCTTTTTTCTCTCATCTGAACTCTTCTGTCCTTTGGTAGTGACAGCATCAGTAGCCTTTCGTAAATTCAAGTTCGCAATCCCTTTCTAATTTAATAGTTTAAACTTTATTATTTCTTTAGCCCAGTGCAGATCTCATTAAACCAAAACTGGCTCCCATAAATGAAGGAGGGTCAGAGCTGCTAAACAAGGTAAGGCTTTGTCTCTTGATGCATTTGTAGCTGATGACTTTTCTGTGTATTTGACTGAACTGTAAAGCTGTATGGTAGTATTTCTGTGATGTGCCTGTCACTGTTTTAGATGTCAATGTAATACACCACAGAGTGCAAAGTAAAGTGCTGCTAAATTAACTTTGTAAAGCATCTTATATTTACTGTGTAATGGTGGCCTCTCATGTGTATTACTGTATTGAACTTCCTTTTGCAAAGATGTTTTAGGCTCTGTAATTATTTGTATTTCCATTTAATTAATGAAATAACTAGAAATCAGTCCATAGTTTTATGTTTTAAAAGGTTGACATTCCAGCAAGGAAATAAAATGTGAGTCTGGCTGAAACAGTTATGTTATCAGACATTACCTATGTAAATAAAACCTATCATATGCTATCTTTTGTTGTTGTTAGCAGTTTAAATTCCTCCAAAGGCAACAGGTGCTTAAAGAATTCAGAATGTACTAATTTTGAAAATGTCTGCTTTGCCACTTGTTAAAGAGTTTTGGAACAGTAAAGTATGTTCAGTATTTAAAGCTCTCCGTTGTTTTTATTGAGTATTGAACTCACTCAGTTCAACTCAACATTTTTTAAAATGCTATATTTCTTATAACGCTTTTAATATGTGGGGAGTCAAGAAACTTGGTGAGAAAATGTGTTTCCTGCCTTCTGACCATTACCAGAATGATCTGTCAAGTGTCTGGATGTCTAAATCAAGTTGTTTTCACCTTGTAAGATAATTAAAACATTCCTCTGACACATATCTTGCTTATAGCTTGGCATAGTTACTTTGCAAGGTAGGCTTTAGGAGGAAATCCGTAGTCCTTATCAGCAAAGCCATTTTTGTAAGCATTTACAAGTGCTTCCTAAGCAATGAAACACATTGTTGTAGGGGAGATGTTTGCAAAATTCAGAATAGCACAAGACTGTTTACAAACTCTTTCTTTTTTATTTATCCATAGGCAGTTGCTTGTCTCCAAGAAGAAAATGAAAAATTGAAGACCCGACTTAAGACAATAGAAACACAGGTACATCTCCTATAAGCTTGGATGCTTAATGATGTTTTTCAAAACTAAATAAAGTCCATGGCTATTAGTTTCATGTT
The DNA here is from genome assembly GCF_038088225.1 of Cyrtonyx montezumae. Lineage (NCBI taxonomy): Eukaryota > Metazoa > Chordata > Aves > Galliformes > Odontophoridae > Cyrtonyx > Cyrtonyx montezumae. Next base: position 101,755,263 of record NW_027072089.1, on the reverse strand, counting down.
TTCCTTTAAGATACATATACGAGGTGTTACGCTGTCCATGTGTTGCAGGCCACAGCTGCACTAGATGAAAAATCCAAACTAGAGAAGTCACTGAAGGATTTGCAGATGATCCAGGGAGATCAAAAGGTAAATATTAACAAGGGTTTGCACCCCAGTCACTGCTGTTATACACTATTGCCCGTGCATTAAACAGTTGGTCTGCATGGTGTGTTCCTTTTCTGGCAGATACAAAACTTCAGATTAGTACTGTTGTGTTCCTGCTAACATTATCTTACTCCTGCTGCTCTGTCAGTCAGCAGATAATGCAGCTGGTTTATCTTATGACATACATTTTGTGTCAGATAGACCACAGTACATTCTTATCAGGAGTATTATTCCAGGTACGGTCAGAGAATAGTAATCCAGAGTTCATATTCTTAAGAGCAATGCCTTTGTTAACAGATACAAATGTATTTTTGTGTTCCTTCCCACTTCATCTGTTTTTTATGGCAGCAATAAAACACTAATTCTTTCAGCCATTTATTAATATCAACATAGACTTCCTTCATCTCAGTTCAGGCTTTATAAACCCAAGTGCATCTGTAAGATGTGTCCTGCTCCTACATTCCTGAATATTAACTGAAGTTTTGCTTCAGAATGGCAGTGAGCGTGGGTCAGGTGACAAAGGTTTGATGGACTTTTTGCTACTTGAAATTGTTCACCTTTTCTGTGAATGTTGATTCAGACATGGTGATTTTTTTTTTTTTTGCTGCAGAAAAGAGCCTAAAAGCAAAGCTGACACATAAATCTCTTCATGGCACATCAGTTTTTTTTTTCTGTACCCTTATTTTGATTTGTTGTTTCTTAAAGCTAAAACATTTTGGTGCAGACTTTTAACTGAATTAGAACACTTCAATGAAACTTTTCAAATTCCAGCTGTATTTACAGACTCGATGTGAAGTTCAGTATCAAAAAACATTTCCACTTTGATTTTCTTATTCTAATCTTCCTTTCTTTTTGTTTTGCTTACTAACTGGTTTATGGTATGTACTTGTTTTTCTTAGTACTTTTTACTTATCTCTAAGAACTTTCAAAATCTGTATTGAGTACTGTTAATAGGGAACATGATTTATCAGTAGGGGCAGATATTTTCTTTGTCTGTTTTCTTACCTTGCACTGTTAAAGGTTTGCTATTAAAGGATGTTATTAAATCCTGGACAATGGTGCTTGTAGTTTTAAAAGATTGGAAGCAAATCTCTTCCTACTTTTCTGGTTAAATATGAATTTGCCTGAATGTCAGGGCAGCCAAGCCCCTGTGGCTTCCATGTTCAAATTTACTCTCTTCTAATCTGTCACTTTCTTCTCCAGCTCTCCCTCTGTCTGTTACTGTGCATGTGTATGTGGTGGAGACTAGCTAGTAAACAGAGTGCTAATATATACAACATAATTTAATGAATGTATTTGTTATTTGGAGAAAATGCTATGTTTTTTCTGGTTTCTTCTCCTATCTTTCTAAGATGGGTGACAGTAAAATCATATGAACCCAGATGCACGTTAAGCAGTAGTTCTCAAATTCTGTAGACAAACAAATGACTGCCAAATCACAGCTTGTTTTAGTTCAGCAGACTTTTTTTCTGGTTCAGTGAAGTCCCATAGGCCAGGTGTGAACCACACTAGAGGAGCAATGATTCTCGTGGATCAGTTTAGCACGAGGTCTTAGAATTTTTGCATGGGCATCTTCTTTCTGTGTTACAGTTCAGAATAGATGGGGATCATTTTTCTGACCTGAAACAAAGCATGATGCTTTTCAGCAATGCAGGCTTGGTCTTAGTCTCAAAAATCACTTTTTCCTGTGTAGGTACCATTATCAGCTGGCTTCCTACACTTAACACAGACAAAGGAGCAGAACTTCCTTAGTTCTAGATTTCTGTTCCTTTTAAGGTGCTGGCAGTTGAGCCCATCCTAAATCATTATATTTTTGAGAGTATGGAGTTCAGCTTTTGTGCCTGAGTGTTTTTTAAAATGGAATCCATGGAACAGTTGCATTAATATAATATTTTGTTACCCAGGGCCAAATGCCAGAAGAGTTTGGGTTGTTTCATCTCAAAAGGAAATGGGAAAGCTACTTCACAAGCAGCTGTGGAGATTCCTCTTGAACAGTGCACTATTATTACCTCATGACATGGTCCTTAAGACTTTCATCCTTCCCTTCTTGTGATATGCTTTATCACATGATTTCACCTCACATTTAAAGGAGGGAAACACAAGATCTCCGCTGGGCAGAGGAGCCATTTCAGCTGTCTTTAAAATGCATTTGTTAACAAGTTTTTAAGTCAAAAGTGATCCAGTGCTTTAACCAACTGTGTTAGAGTTAACTTACTTTGTTAAATGACTTCCTCAGCTGAAGCACTTTTAGTTTGGGCTTTTTGGGAACGGAGCAAATGTAACTTGTGAAAATGAAGGCGTACCCATTTATGTGGAATTTTGCATCTGATATTTTAAATATTCTTTTTCTTTTGAAATATTTCTTCTTTTGAAGACTGACGTAAACAAGGATATCGTTGAACTGGAAAATCAAGTGGCAGCTTTGAAATGCCAGTTTGAGAAGACACTGAATGATTCTACTGCAAACCAGAAATTCCTGGAAGAGAATTTGGTGACGACAAAACACGACTTGCTTAAGGTTCAGGATCAGCTGTCCACAGCTGAGAAGGTTGGCATTTATTGTAATGTAAAGATGAGCTCCTTACTCACTTTTTACCTGATTAGTAAGTTAACAAGAACACACAAGAATTTATTAGGTCGCGTTTATTACTTCATTTTTAGTTAGTACATTTTCATGAGTTATTACACGTTTTTCTTACTTCATTGGAAAGATGTTTTGCATAGAGTAGCAAAATCAGAGTGAACATCATGATTATAATAAAATGAACGTTTAAAAATTGCCTGTATGTCTACATAGAAGTATTTGAATGAGAACAGTGTTCCCAGTCTTCGGAAGATTTGTCACCTGATTTCTATAGAAATGGAGACTTGTGTTTGTCCTTCCCACTGATGTCCCTTGAATCTGCTAGCTGGTTTCAGCTAAATTTGCATAAGGAATGGAACCACTGTTTTGAAACTTGAGGAGGAAAAGGTTTAGGTGGTTTTTTTTTAATGTATTAGCCAGGTTTTTATGATGTGTGACTGATATGTTGGTATTATGCTATAGGAATTAGAGAAGAAATTTCAGCAAACAGCTGCCTACCGCAACATGAAGGAAATTCTTACCAAGAAGAATGAGCAGATAAAGGATCTACGTAGAAGGCTTTCCAAGTAAGTGTTGTTCAGCCTGTCCAAACAAGGTCCATACTCTGCTCCTGTGTGTGCTTTTATATTTATAAAACTCTCACTAAAGACAGACTACAAATTTGCCCCAGTAGGCTGTTCCCTGATTTTAGACGAGCCAATCCTTTATAGGTAGGTGCTAGATGAATGGGATTGAGTTGTGCCCACATGATATTAGTGAGTGTGGTAGTTAAGCCTCAACAACTCCACAGAAGTACAGAAGGAAGATGTACCAGCTACTCTGATATTGCCTTATTTCTTCCACGTCTCTTTATGGGAATGATGAATGGCACAGTGTGTGAGCTAGGTTAGGCTCCTGTTGGATAAATAAGGAAATGCACCGGCCTTCTATCAGGTTGGGAACTGTCCTCCTGAGGACAGCAAATGGGCATTGGCAACATGGATGCCTTAGATGTGTTCTGTAGGAGGACAGAGGTGGAACTTTGAAATGTCTGTTTAAGCTTCTGTTTGCATTCTGGGATTCATGAGTAGATTCTTGTTCGTGCTTTCAATCTACTCTTTAGCAAACTGGCCAGTCTTAAAAGCCAAAAAGTAGTATGGAAAGTATAGACTACAATACTGTGTTGTCTGTGCCCTTAGGTGTATGCTGAATCTTGACTGCACCACTAGTGGGAGTAATTCATTGCTTGGGTTTCATATTTTCTTTAGAGACAAAACGTCTCTAGGCTATTTTCTACTGTTTTGATTTTATTATTTTTCTCATCCTCAGGTATGAGCCGGAAGACTGATCTATCAAAAGCTGCCACGGAAAGAAAATGGACAGCGATGTTATTTTTTATCAAATTTGGATTAAAATAGTTTACTGTTTGCTTTTAGCATTTAAAATAACTTCCTATTAGTACGGAAAGGATGCTGAAATTTCTACCTTGCTTCCTTATAAACCCGTGGTTTATAACTGTTTGTTTCTGTAGTCACGTTTTAAATTAATCATAAACATTCCTTGAGAAAAAGCAGCATCCTATTGAAGATCTGAGACAATTCTTTACAAATAAAGTTTATTTTTGTTAAGAAAAGGAAAAAAAAAATAATAAGTGTTAGGTTTCTAGTGATGTGTCTGAGGTGAAAACGAGCAGTTACATTAGTACAGTTCATGTAGCCATGAAGTGGCATTATCTGTGAGAACTGCATTGGTAGCAGTAAAAAGTAGGAGGGAAAAGGAAAGAAACATGCTGATTCTGTGGCATTCACTCACACAGGATATCTGATCCCTCTGCAGAACGTGACCAATAGCATTTTGCTAGAGGGTGTGCGTTAGGTAGAGAGAGAAATATGCTTTGTAGGAGAAGCAATGGACTCTTTCAGGGAAAAAAAAAGACACTAGTTGGAGCTATGATCTCTTGAGGTCCCTTCCAACCCCTGTGATTCTGTGATTCTATGCTTTTTCACTTGAATTGATTTGAAACAAATTTGAACATCAGAATACAGATTCTGATTTTTCCAATGGTTTTGATGTTATAGTGACAATCTGAAAAAGCGTGAGGAAGTGGCTTGTGAAGCAGCTTTCTTAAGAAATAAGTTATTGTAGGTGTTCCCACCTCCTTTCTTTTTGTAACCTCTCTGGAAAACAGTTTACCCCTCTCAAGTCTTCAGAGAAGACCTTGAATTTACCTGGCAGCATCATTGTACTCATTCATTTTTCTCTGCTCATATGTATGTTGTATGTTACTCCAAATAAAACCATTATGTTTTAAACATCTAACCCTTAAGGTGTTTGTGGGTTTTGCTGTTGTTGTTGTTTTTTAATAGGACTGCTTTAAAAAATATTTTTAAATTCTCTTAAATATTGGTAGAAAATAGTGGCAGATCAGTAATAAAAACCTTGCTAGAAATGCAGAGATTGAAATGATGGGTTCATGCCAAAAGCTGCACCCCATCCAACAGCTACAAGAAAAGCTCACCAGTGGTAGGGCTGGGAAGAAGTCTTTGGGTTAGAGATTAACTGATGTTTACAGTGCTTGTCCCAGGAGCTGAAATGGATCGTTTTCCTCACTCCTCCTCAGTGGGCAGAGCTGTTAAAATTGCTCTTGTAGTCATGTCACAGTCAAATCTGTCAGGCGAGTTCTTCTCTTGCCCTTTTTCCCCCCACTGGTGGGTGGGATGGACACCAGTGTCTGCAGCATATTACTACTGTAATGTGATTGCAGGGCTTGGTGAGATGACGTAGCCACACACAAGGTCAGTTAAATTCAGGAAGGTATTAATTTGTACAGTCACTAAACCATTGTTTTCTTAATAGAGAGCTTCCTGCTTTGACAAAGTAATCGCTCTGAGGAAGCACACAAACGTGACTGCGTGTGTGGATGAATACTGTATTTTCCTTTGTAATGAAACTCATTCTAACAATCAGTTAAAACTGCTAAAATGATAGGGAAAGGCTGCTGGTTTTTTTCTGGTAAATCCTCTGCTGTTGACTTTGCTAGAATGCTGAATATCTGATAAGCTTTCTTTATCTGCTTAAAAAACATTTCAGCAGGAAAGTATGTTCTCCACTTCAGTAGACACAAAAGTCTCAATACAATTAGTTGGCCATGGGCTGTCATGTTATCTCCTCAAATCAGTAAGGCAAATGTTGCAGGGAACTGTGCAGTCCAGAATTGAAGCACTGGCTTTGATAGCTTATCTTGCAGATTGCCAGTTTAGTAACCACGAGATTAGTGTGATTGCTGTCATCTGTGTTGCTCAGTTGCTAAGGGAAGGGTCTCATCTACAGCTCCTGATAAAAACGTATTATCTGTCTGTCTTCCAAAGGCCTGAGCATTACACAACAGCAATTCCCTTTTTGCTGAGATAGGCACAGTATTCTGAACATCTGACATTTCTAAAACTTCACTTCTTTTTCTATAGTGTAATTTGCAACGCTGCTTTCACCGGCCTTTGTTCTTGGAAGTTCATTATACTGCTCAAGCACACATCGCCTGTTTCCTCCACTCCAGCTGTTAATTCCCTCATTATGCCCGAAGGGAATGTTTAAAAAGAAAATTTCTCCATGACCAGCTGATTTGCAGGGATCAACTCTCTTTCATTATCAGTTGGGGTTTTTTTGTCATAATTCTTTGGTTGGTTAGTTTGGTTTGCTGGGGTTTTTTTTGTGCGTGTGTTTCCTTGTAAACTGAAGCGTATTTTCTACAGGAACAAAATCTATGCAGCTCAGTTTTGCTGGTATTGACTGTGACAGCCAACAAGCAACCCTGTGCTGTAACCATGACGTGAGCACAGCAGTTGGTTGTTAATAGATGAGCCAGCAGTGCTGCATGCTACCTTCCTAATGAGACAGTGTATTACCCAATGTTCTTTAACTGCTCATAAAGTACTCCTTAATCTGTTTCTCTCTTCTGGATAATATACTTTTTTTTTTTGTTTTGTATATATGTTACAAAATGAATATTAATATATAACGCTTAAACTGCAACTGCTTCTCTTTCATTAGACTGACTGATGTCAGAACAGCTGCAACTTGTACATTTCCAACATAGCTTGCTTTTGGGAAATGCAACACAGGCATAGTGATGAACAGGAGGAATAATTGCAATCCTGCAACCCTAATCAGTGCATAGAGGAATAACTGAAATCTCCAATTACACAAGGGACAATCAGCCAGCAGTTGTGGAGGCCTACAGGTTCTCAAAGGTCTAGAAATCCAGCACAATGCTTTCTCTCTCCTGAAGCTTAGAGTAGTGACTGTGAACGGTATATCCAAACAGAAAGACACTAGAGCATGTGCTAGCACACACTGGAGCTGCTGCTAGCTTAGCTGTGTATGTACTTGATAGCACTGCTATCGAGGAAAGGCCATACAATCATAGAATAGCTTGGGTTGGAAGGGACCCAAAGGATCATCCAGTTCCAACCCCGCTGCTACAGGCAGGCCACCAATCTTCAGCTCTGGTACTAGACCAGGTCCAGTGTTTCCTCATGATAGTCAGCTAAAATGCCAGCAGGCAGCGTAGTGCCACTCACAAGGGAGTACCTCCAGGAAGGGCAGGTGCTGAACACCTGACATGGCCCTCTCCCACATCTTGCTGACAAAGGAAAGCCCACCACAAGAAGTGTTTTTTATTCTATGGGACATTGCCTTAAATGTTGAGTATACTTCAATAAAATGCAGGCCAGCAGGTAGCAGAATTATCTAGGAACGGTCTATGTCAGACTTCTTTGGCTGCTACTTTTTACTCCTTCCTTTATTTCCATCTCTTTCAGCAATAGAGAGAAATAAAGCTGCTCTCCCACCCTAGAATTGTGGTTTCCAACCTATCACTGGGGATACCAGACTCCCTTTTGCTCTGTATTTTAAGGTGCTGGGAGAGGTACTACATTTCTGTACTGGCATTAAGAAATGCAAGCCCAGGATTTTCAGCTGGCACCTTCATCAAGTAAGGCTAATTTTACTTTATGAGAAATGGGCTTCTCTTCTCTGTTTCTCGGCATCTGATTTGGTTTACATGGGGCAGTTCTCATATTGTCCCGTTAGACCCTGTCCTGCCCTGGAGATGAACCCCATCCTTTCTCACTTCACCCCCAGACTCTAAACTCTCGAATTTGTTAGATACAGGGGATATTGTTAATTGTTCTATTAACAAACATGAGCAATTAAACAATCCAAAATTCTTGCCTATTATTAGAGGCTTACCTCTGTCCCTCCAGATAAAGCAAGAGTCCTCACCCAACCCAAAGAAAGGAAACACAAAGAAGATAAGACTTTGATTACATAAGAAATAGCATCTTGGTTATCTGAGGTGCATGTGGAAAGTCCTGTAGCAAGATATTGAGCTCTGTTTATGATACTGGTATTCAGGAGAGAGGCAATGATACATTTCATTGCATCTGAACTTTCTGATCTGGCCTCATCTGTGCCAAGGACACCACACCTCTTTGCCTGCACAGCCTCCCATATAAACTAGTTTGAAATGTAATGGGGAGGAGGGACAGAGGCAAAGAAATATTTAACTTGATTGTCACCATCAGTAGCAGTAATCTATTCACACAGAAGCATCCCAAGTGCTAGCGATGTGCTGTTTTTAAGGCTCTCCTTCCTGTGAGTTAGTTATTAAGTGCTCTAAGTTATTTATAAGCATCATTTGTAATAAACCCCACAGGCAGAGAGGGACATTTTGTTTTTAATCACTTGCAGTAGTGTTCACGGGGCGAGATGGTTAACTGTATCTGGAGTTTCTCAGTGTGTCCTTCAGTTCAGGGCCTTTCAGCCCTATATTTGCCTCAGATTTTTCCTTTTCTCAGAATTTGGAGTTATCTGTGCGATGCATTTCCAGGGCAAGCCAGAACCTTGCAATTCTGCAGGCAAGGCAAGAACAGTAAGGATGTTGCATGAAAAGCAGGAACTCCCTCAACCTGTGCTGTGGAAAGGCCTGGCAAATCCTGACACTAACCCAGTGATCGCCTCCACTTCCAGCAGCGCTGAAAGACACCACGGAAACTGATTTCACTTCTGTGGGACGCATAAATCTCTTGTAGTCAACTTTTGTGGTTGGCCAAGGGTGTTATTTGTAAAAAGGACCTGAAAGGGGCCCAGTCCCGCCCTGAAAGAAGACACATTTAGACATTTGAGGAAGGAAGCTGAGTCTTTGGACTTGTTCAGCCCCTTTTTATTGCTGGAGACGCTGTTGGTTGCCTCCTTTGCTGAAGTGCTTGGGCTCAAAGTGTACCTTGGCAGGGGCCCAAGCACACAGGGTTCACCTCCAGGCCTGGCACCTCAGCATGCCTTTGGGCAGCCCAGGGGCCTCCTCAGGCCTTCTGCCTCCACAGTGGGCCACATTTTCCCAGTGGCCTTTCTTTGCTTAAAGAAGTATTTTAAAATAGCAGCTACTCGGAAGCACCGGAGAGTTTGGGCAATTAAGGGAGAAAAGCCTGGGCTGTGGCTCAATCAAGTGTTGGACTCAAGGTTGGGGACCTGCCTGGGTGACAAGGACAGTTCTGGGGCTGCTGAGGAACCTCAGGACCTGCTGAGGATAATGGAAACTTCCAATAACAGCCAGCTCCGACAGCCACTACAACCAGCCCTCATGGTGCAACATCTTTCCCGTATCATCAGATCCAGACACACAGACAAAACCCCCAGAGAAGGCAGCCATGTGGGGAAGCTTTTTTCACTGTCCCAAACCAAGCTTCAGCCCCACCGCTGCTCCCTTCTAGCGTCAAGTCAGCACGTGAGCAATGAAAATCCACAGGCTCTCCTCCTTCCCAGAAATGCCCGTCAAAGCCCAAGCAGCTATTCACCCAAAGTGCCAATTTTATAGTGCCGTGTGTGTCTATAATCTATTTACCAGCATTCCTACTTCAGTATGTGCCTGTTAATAAGATTAGTAATTAAAAAGCTTGATAGGAATTGGCAAGCATGCCTCTGCCTTGCCCTCCCCTCACAGCCGGGCTGGCGTGGAGGCGGTGCGGGGTTGGCAGGGCAGAGCACCTGTGGGCCGACAGCGGCAGCAGGACGGCTGCCCACCTGCAGGACATGGAGAAGGCCCGGCCGCTGTGGGACAACCCCTTGCAGTTTGTTTTTGCTTGCATCTCTTATGCCGTGGGGCTGGGGAATGTCTGGAGGTTCCCATATTTGTGCCAGATGTATGGAGGAGGTAAGCGCGGTTTACGTTTCTTGTTTTCTGCCTCGAGGAGTAGTGTGATGAGGAGCTCCAGAAGCATCTCGTCCTTGTTGACCCCACCAGGGTCTGGAGCAGAGCAGGAGGTCTTTCTTCTGCTATGGTACAAGGGGACATAACATGGAGCTGGTTCAGGCTACCAGTCTGCTTTGTTTTATGAGTTCTTTAGCGTGAGATGTTCACCTGACCGCTGCCCCTGCACGGCAGCACTCATTTCCTAGAAGTACAATGGAACAGTGGGAAGCCCCACGCTTTGTAAAAGGGATGGGGCAGAGTGAGAGCTGTAGGTATGTATCATATTCAGTGCTTTCCTGCACCCTGGAGCCACCCTGAAGGCACCAGAAATGAGTTCAGATCCTCACAAGTTCACCGAGGGGTACCTGAATGGAGTGAGAAGCGGGGAGATGCTCATGCTGACTTAATTGAAGGATCTGCTACAGCATATCAAGGAGTTGTCATTAATATGTTGTCCTTTATACAAACCGTACTCTGGGAGGTGATAACTTGGCTGCAAACCTGCTGTGAGGTTGGCTGAAAATCTTCAATTAGCAGGAGCTCCTGCACTAATGCCTCACAGGAAGCTTTGAAAATAGGGAATAGATGGGCTCAAAAATGCCTGACCACCACCTCTGAAAGTCCATCCCTCTCCTAGGTCTAAAGTGGAGAAAGATGATGTCTAAATCATATAGCAGCCATGGATGTTGTTCCTTAGAAATGGAAAGTCAGTTAATTAGTTAATTGAAAAACAACACTAATAATCTCTTCTTGTATATAACTCTGATTAAATGCCATTTACTGAAGAATTGTCTGTGCAGAAACTGCCTACTTTAATAAACCATTCCAGTTCCATACTACTTCTCATGCTGCATCCATTGTCAGAACATTGGACCCATCTTACTCAGTCATTAAGTGACATGATCGGTGTCTGCCTCATATACTGCTGGTCTGCTTCTGACTTTTGTTCCTTCCAGGAAAGAAACACAGAGATGTGTCAGTTCTTTGTGCTCATTCTGTGCAATGAAATGTGGCTGCTTTTAAATGCAGAGGTGGTGGGGTTTGATTCCTGCTGGTTCCTGCTCAGTGCTGGAACCATATCAGAACTGCCCTGAGGGACTGGGTCAGAAAAACTCAGATAACGCCATGGACAAAACTGCAGCAGAAGCAAAATGCTGCTATGTCTGAAACTTTCTTATCATTTCTGAGAGCAGAAGTGATGGAAGGGCCAGATTCTGGGAATACTTTTTAAGGCGGATGTTTTGGGGAATAAAGGTTTCATGTCCAACACTGAACTCTGGCTCAACACTTGGGTGCCTGTGTGCAATTAAACCACACGTGATGAGTGCTCCAACAGCTCATCTTGGCAGCCACCCTGACAGACAGCAGAGCTCAAACACTGGGGAGGAGGTTGTGTGGTTTGCCCTCACGTCAGTAGCGTAGTAGATGGTGTAACCGTGTAACTCAAACTGGAACATTTGATTAACCACAGAAAAAGAGTAAATAAAATCAAGTGTTTTCTGAAAAGCGTGTTCTTCCAAGAGCAGTCTCTGCACTAGTTTTGTCCTCCTGGTTAAATTCCCCAGGGGAGCAGCAGTTCTCCCTAGAGTTTGTCTAAAATTCCTGACAGCAGGCTTTGCTTCTCCTAATTACATTCACTGCCCTCTTAGAAAGCACTGAGCACCTTTCCAGGGGGCCCAAGACCCACAGAAAACAAAACAGTGCTGCAGGAACTCAGGCACTGGGTATGCCAGGCACAGGGGGATGCTGGCAGCTGCCCCTTGGCCTCCTTGCACGGAGCACAGCCAGCCCCCATCCAGCCCAGCAGATCGATTGCCTCCCTGGTGGCATAGGAAGTTACCTAACAGGCTAACAAAGGCCTCGTTAATAAAGACAGAGCCGGGCGGTAGGACATTAATTCCGAGAATAAACCGGATTATTGCTCTGTGTTTATTTCCAGTTTTTTGCTTTGGCTGCTGCCGGAGCCCATTCCTCTGTGCCACCGCACCAAGCCCATCGCGAAGAATGTTAATGCCACAGATTAAATCCTAAATAAGAGATATTTACGTAAAATTTCTGGCTTGCTGTAAAAAGAGAACCAGGAAAGGCTTCAGGAAGAAATCCAGGGTTTGACCCAGTCAGCAGCTCTTTCTTGAAGTGAAAGGGAAGCGTTTTGTCCTCCCTACAAAAATTCAAGCTGATGCACATCCTGCCCCACACCCTCCTCCCTTCCCTCCTGCCGGGCTTCCATACATCACTTAAAATTCTCCATTCTGTGTGGATATTGCTATTGCTTTCGCTTCCCACCACAGAACGTTGGGTGTGAAGCCCATTTCTCCTTGCCCTCATTGTCTTAGCACCTCTCAGAGGTCAGGCTGCCATGTTGTTACCTGTTAACAGCTTGAGCCGTTGGTGACCCACAGCTGAACAACAGGAATCCCAACCCTGCCAAATGCCCATGGAAAATTCCTGGTCCTGGCCAGGACACCTGCTGAAACCCCAAGAGATGTCCCTCAGGCTGTGCCGTGCTCCTGAACAAATGAGGTGCTGGGACAGGAGCCAGCACTGGGGCAACTTGGCTGCTGAGAGGGCAATACAGTATTTACAGGCTGATGGTTTGCTGGACACAGTCTGTTTTCCCTTGCAGGTGGCTTTTTGATCCCATACATCATCATGCTGATTGTGGAGGGGATGCCACTGCTCTACCTGGAGCTGGCGGTGGGACAGCGCATGCGCAAGGGGAGCATCGGAGCCTGGAAAATAATAAGCCCCTACCTCTGCGGAGTTGGTATGTCCTCTATTTCCTTCTTTCATTTCCCAGGCTGCCTATGCTGAGCATCGGCCCCACAGAGCAGCAGGATGGGGCTTTGGTTTCCCCACTGCAGCCTCAAGTTTATCAGAGCCCATTTCTTGTAGCTTGATTAAGATATTAAATCACCCCCTTGGCCCAAGTTAGCTTGCTCACACATTTTGTTGTAACAATAAAATGAATGCTCACTCTCTAGGATGACTGAAGTGTAGAGCTGAGTTCAGAAGCTCCTGACAGAAGGAGGCCATTTTGCCATGACTGACCACACAGTATCTCCTGCCCACAGGTGTTGCCAGTGTGGTTGTCTCCTTCTTCCTCTCCATGTACTACAACGTGATCAATGCCTGGGCCTTCTGGTACCTCTTCCACTCCTTCCAGGTAGGTGGGCGCCTGGTGGCACAGCTTAGCCTTACAGAGGACCCCAAGGGCTTTGCATTGGTGCTGGACACTGCTTGGCCCAGGGATGATCCACATCATGTGCTCCAGTTCAGTCCTCTGAGTGAAGTTCAAAGCTAGGAAATATGCACGGCTCCAGAAGAGATGGTCAGAGAGGCTGATCATAGGGGTGAGGTTTTGTCCCTGAGGAGATCAGCCCAAGGGGAGAGGTCATAGAGGCTCAATCCTCGGGGAGAAAAAGGATCATCTCAAGGGATGGTGTATGCACAGGACCAGGTGGCACAACACAGGGACAAGCCAGCCCCAGGGGAAAAGCTTCCTTAACTTCCACTTCTACTGCTGTCCTCTTTCCCTTCCAGGACCCACTGCCATGGGCCACCTGCCCCCTGAACAGCAACCGCACAGGGTACGAGGAGGAGTGCGAGAAGACATCCTCCACCCAGTACTTTTGGTATCGGCAGACTCTGAACATCTCCCCCTCACTGGAAACCAGCGGGACTGTACAGTGGGAGCAGGCACTGTGCCTGACACTGGCCTGGCTGGTGGTCTACCTCTGCATCCTCCGTGGCACTGCGTCCACTGGCAAGGTGAGGGGCAGGCCCCGCCCCTGGTGATGCTGACTGTGGCAGGAGACACCTATCCCTCAGGCTTTACAAGAGAAAAATTAGTCGTCTTGGCCTTTTTGCTTTCTTTTTACCTGCAGCAGAAGTTATGAGGAAGGAGAGGAAAGAAATGTCCCGACTGAGCCTTCGCTAAGAACAGAGCTGAGTGCTGTAATCCACAAATCGCATTAGACAAGCACAGAAACCCAAGAGTAAAACCCAAACTAAGTGTAACTTCTGAAACTTGCAGCTGCTGGGTTTGTGGGCAAAACAGACCCCAATAAAATAGCCAAGATGTACTTACATTGCAAAGCAATGGAAGGGGCTCCCCAGAGAGAGAAAGAGCAGCCCTAGTGCATTTGTAGCAACAGAAGAAAGGTTTATGAGGTAGGCACCGGGCTGAGGAACAAAAAATTGATGCATTTCAAGTCTTGTTGCAAAGAAAGACAGATGCTTGAAGATACAAACCTGTTTCTTCTGAGAGGAGCTGCCACTCAGCCAAATGCAGTGTTGTTGGCATTCTTCCATATTGGCACTCCAACATCAGGAGGGGTCAGTGCAGCTCCATCGAGCCCACCTTCATGCCTGTCCCTGGTTTGTGAGTCAGCTTTTATACAAGTTTTCAGATGAATCATCAGGATGTAAGCAGAGAGAGGTTCTTGGCTTCTCCCTTTTTTGCACCCAGCTCTCCCTAGAGTGGCTTCGGTTCAGGGGGATGATCAAAAGCTCAAGGAAGAAGATTGAAAGGTTTCTTTCAGTTAAAAGGAAACCTGAGTTACATTAGACTAAAGGTTTTTTTTACATCCAGATTAGGATGTTGTCATTCCAGTTTGATTTTGACCCTTTATGGGGTCTGCAGTCCTTCAGATGCTGACCTCTGATGGGCAAACCACTGTTATCATTCCACTAAATGCAGCAGAGACTAGCTTGGAAAAGCTGCAAATATTTTAAATCTGTTCTTAGAAGAGCAGCACAGATCTTATACAAATCCAAATCTTAAGTTAGATTTATCTGGGAGTGTTTGTTTAAAGGCTAGTACAGATAAATACAATAATGGCAGTTCTTCACATGCACTACTGAGATGTTTCCCCTCCTTCCCATAGGTCGTCTATGTCACAGCCTCCTTGCCATACTGTGTTCTCATCATATACCTCATCAGAGGATTGACACTGCATGGAGCCGTCAATGGCTTGATATACATGTTTACTCCAAAGGTATGGAAAAACCGCCCTGAATTTTTAACTAAATGATATTATAGGGACTGAATGTGTAGGTTTTCAAAAGGTGGCAACGCTGCCTTTCCTCATAGCGGAGTTTTTCCATCGGTAGCCCTGGTGAGCTGTCTGAAAGCAGTGAGCTACTTGCGGCTCCCTTGCCTCGTTGCCCACATCTCCTTGCTTTCCTGCAGAGAAGGATGCCCTCTAACGTTATCCGCCTTGTACTGCATCCGAACTGTGCAGTAAACCTGCCAGAATTACGGCCCTGAGCTAAAAAGGGTGTGCAAAGGGAGCCAAGCCAATTCCCTTCATTCCTGGGTGCAGATAACCTCATCGCTGTTGCTGTCCACATTCCTCTGGTCTCCAAGGGGCAGAACTGAGCGCTGAGCGCGCAGTCTCACAGCCCCATCCTCCCATCTGGTTTTGCAGCTGGAGCAGCTGTCAAACCCCAAAACATGGGTCAGTGCTGCCACACAGATCTTCTTCTCACTGGGCCTGGGCTTTGGCAGCCTCATTGCCTACGCCAGCTACAATGATCCAAGCAACAACTGTGAGCGGCACGCCATCATCGTCTCCCTCATCAACAGCTCCACATCCATATTTGCCAGCATTGTGACTTTCTCCATCTACGGCTTCAAGGCAACGTTTAACTACGAAAGCTGCATAAACAAGTAAGAGCTGGGTATTCTGTTTGCCACCAGAAGCCATTCCTTAGAAATTAAAGGGGAGCTAAACAAGCAACAGCACACAGCACCAGATTTGGGACTGCTCTAGTGAAGGGGATGGTGCCATTTGGACTGGGCTCTCCCTGGGCAGTGCTCACCCAACCTCTTTCCTTCACTTGGCCCTGGTGGCTCTGGTCCACCTGCAATGTGCACTAAAGCCCTGCCATCCACCACAGGGTGATCCTGCTGCTGATGAATACTTTTGATCTGGAGGAAGGCTCCTTGACAGCAGACAACCTCAGTGAGATGAAGGACTACCTCATGGCCACCCACCCACAGGAGTATGCCCAGCTGTTGCCTAAGCTGAAAAACTGCAGTTTGGAAGCTGAGTTAGACACGGTAAGAATCATAGAGTCGTTAAGGCTGGAAAAGACTTCTAAGATCAAGACCAGCCACCAACCCACCCCCACCACACCCACTGACCATGTCCCTCAGTGCCACATGCACACAGTTCTTGAACACCTCCAGGGACAGTAACTCCACCACCTCCCTGTGCAGCCTGTGCCACTGCCTCACTGCTCTTTCGGAGAAGAAATTCTTCCTAATATCCAACCTGAATCTCCCCTGGTGTAACTTGAGGCCATTCCCTCTCATCCTTTCACTGTTACCTGGGAGAAGAGGCTGATCCCCACCTCACCACAGCCTCCTTTCAGGCAGCTGTAGAGAGTGATCAGGTCTCCCCTTAGCCCCCTCTTTTCCAGACTGAACAATCTCAGCTCCCTCAGCTGCTCCCTGTAAGACTTGTGCTCCAGATCCTTCACAGCTTCATTGCCACTCTCCAGACCTTGGTGTCTGTCTTGTAGTGAAGGACCCAAAACTGAACATAGCACTCAAGGTGCAGCCTCACCAGTTCCAAGTAGAGAGGGAAGATTACCTCTGTGCTCCTGCTGTCTGTGCTATTTCTGATACAAACCAGAATGCCACAAGGCCCTGTTGTCTACCTGGGCACACTGCTGGCTCATGTGCTAACAGCACCTGGTCCTTTTCTGCCACGCAGCTTTCCAAAGGGGCTGCTTCGCAGTGTTGCCTGGGCCTCGGTCTCCCTTTGCTTGTCACATTCTGCATCCCTGGAGCATCATACTGAAAGGAGGAATCTGACTCCCCTCACCACTGAAATGATTCCTTACTGTACTGACACATCGCCTCCTTTCTGCTGGCAGGCTGTTCAAGGAACCGGGCTGGCGTTCATTGTCTACTCAGAAGCCATCAAAAACATGGAGGTATCTCAGCTGTACTCTGTGCTCTACTTTGCCATGCTTCTAATGCTGGGGATTGGCAGCATGCTGGGCAACATCGCAGCCATCCTTACACCCCTGACTGACAGCAAGGCCATCACCTCACGCTTCCCCAAGGAGGTGATCTCTGGTAAGTGCCTGCTGTGTGGTAGCCTTGGTCACACAGGGAGAGAGCAGCTGTGCATAGCATGGTGTCCCACAGCCCCTCAGCATCCCTGAGAGAAAGGCGTGCAATCTCAGAATTGTTAAGGCTGGAAAAGACCTCTGAGATAATCTAGTCCAACTGTCAGCCCACCACTTCCATGCCCCTTAAATATGTCCCTCAGTGCCACGTCCATGCTGATCCTGAACACCTCCAAGGATGGTGACAACCACCTCCCTGGGCAGCCTGTGCCAATGCATCACCATACTTTACAAGAAGAGATTTTTTTCCAATTATCCAATGGGTGTCCAAGTGCAGGACCAGATGCTTGGTCCTGCTGAAGCTCATACAACTGGCCTCAGCCCAATGATCCATCCTGTTCAGATCCCTCTGTGGGGCCTTTCTATCCTCAGGCACATGAATATTTCCTCCCAGCTTGGTGTCATCTGCAAGCTTACTAAGGGTGTATTCAATCCCCTCATCTACATAATCAGTTAAGTTGTGCCAGCCCCAATACTGACCGCTGGGGAACACCACTCATTACATCACCAGCTGGATTTAACTCCACTCACCAGCATCCAGCCATTTTTTTTACCCCACAGAGTTTATCTGTCTAAACCATGGGCTGCTAGTTTCTGCAAGAGAATGTCGAGGACAGTTAAAAGCTTTACTATAAAGTCTAGGTAGATTATACCCACAGCTCTTCCCTCATCCACAGGTCACCCAGGCATAGAAGGAGATGAGGCTGGTCAGGCAGGACCTGCCTCTCATGAACCCACACTCCCCAGGTTATCCCACACGTGCTGCATGACAGCACTGCACAAAGGGCCAGGAAGAAAACCAGTACATCTGTAGCAAGTAGCTCTGCAGTTCTGCACTTGTCACCCATGTCCCAGATGTGACCAGTGTCCAAAAGCAGCACAACGCTCCCAATCAAGCACCACATTTGGCCATCTCACTTTAAAAACTGTTCTACCCCTTGTCGCTGTCAACCAGAATTCAGAGTCCTCCACGCAGACAAAAGTGTGTGGAGGAAGCATTTCAAATCCATGTTTTCATCAGGCAGAGAACAGGGATCAGTGTGAATAGCTCAGCAACAGTAAATACCACATGCTCCCCATGCAGTCAGATGTCCAGGTTGTAAGGTCAGGATCTCTGTTGTCTCCATTCAGGTTTCGTGTGTCTCATTAACTGCATCATCGGCCTCATATTCACCATGGAGGCTGGGAACTACTGGTTTGACATATTCAATGACTATGCAGCCACCCTCTCACTGTTGCTCATCGTGCTGGTAGAAACCATCGCCGTGTGCTACATCTATGGGCTAAGAAGGTAACAGCTCAACACCTCCTTTTCCCATAGCCTGAGCGTGGCGAGACGGAGGCAGCTGCAGGCCAGCACTAGAAGCACCAGCCAGGGCTGAGTTTTTCTGCTAGGCTCCGCTCCCAGCAAGGTGAAAGGGCCCCTTCATTTCAACCTCACTCTCTAATCCCCGTGAAGCAGGCTTTTTTTCCAAGCAATGCCCCTTTGCTCATTACCCTCCTGGCCAAGTATGCTCTCCTCCCCCTCTGCTCTCATGTTTCCTTCTGCAGGTGCTTCCAAAGCGACTCAGATCACTGAATACATGCAGCACCTTTGTTTCTGTTTTTAAACACAGATTTGAGAAGGATCTTCACACCATGATTGGACGCAAGCTCAACTGGTACTGGAAAGCAATGTGGGCTTTTGCTAGCCCGTTGCTCATTATAAGCCTGTTTATATTTTACCTCACCGACTATATCCTCACAGGAACCCTTCAGTACCAAGCATGGGATGGCACACAGGTAACACAGTTGCTTTGTTTTTTAAAAACAAAAGCTTTCATGAATTCCTTCAAGACCAAAGTAGCAACTTTAAAAGTACACATTAAATGCAAAAAGAAAAAAAAAAAAGTGCTATTTTAATTGAACAGAGCTGCTGCTGGCTTTCACAAACTAAAAGCTCTCAACATTGCCATGGACACTTTTCTTTGCAGCCAAAACACATTTGTAAGAATGCTCAACTGCATATTTATCCTGAAGGAACGACTACAGGATAAGCAATTACAGGCTCATAACCTTCTGTGGAAATGTTCCGAGCATGCAGAAACAAATTAAGTCCTTTGTTTTTGTGTCACTGCTTATTTTGGAGCCTGCAGAGGGCCTGCCCTGCTGACCGAGTGTCAGCATGAGCCCTTGGGCCCAGGAGCAGAATGAAGCCACACGTCTGCGCTGAGCCACCTCATTAAGGGAAGCGAATCAAAGCCAAAATCACATGTACAGCTACAGCAGCTCTGCTCCTGTTAGGAGTTCTGAGGCCGGGAGGTGGGACAAAGAGGAGCACTGAGGACACTCATGAGCTGTTCCACCTCAGGCAGCACCCATACTTCTCCACTGTCCCACATAAACAGACACATGGCTCTACTAGAGGTTGGGCTGATTTTGGGATGTGGCAAACTACAGACCCAACATTGCTTCTCTCTCCCTTGTAGGGGCAGCTGGTGACACGAGACTACCCCAGCTACGCCCTGGCAGTGATAGGGCTGCTGGTGGCCTCATCCATCATGTGCATACCCCTGGGGGCACTCCTAACTTTTGTAAGGAAGAGACTGAAGAGGGAAAGAGTCTCCACCGTTGCATGAGCACTGACAGCAGGATTGGGGAAGACCTTACCCACACCACCAGTGACCGGGCACTTCTGGAAGCCAGCAGCAACCATTACCTGTAGCAGCTACTTAGAGACTGGAGAATCCTGGGTGCTATATTTACCAAAAAGTGCTCTTGGGAGGTCCCACAGTGGTTCAGAAAACAAACTTTCCTGTAACAAGATGAAGCTTTAACATGGCCTCAGTAAGAGGGGGAGAAGCAAAACAGCAGCTCACAAATGCTCTAGCTAGCACCAATTAACCAGCATCTCAACCAGTGCTGTATGTTAGGCAATTCTTTCCCTCTCTGCTGCAGCACTGCCTATCTGGAAACAGGAGCAACCAAGCAGTCATATTTCTGCTCTGAAGTACTGGCAAATATCCCTAACACTCCAGAAAGCCAACGCTTAAACATGAGCATTATTTTCATGTCCAGTGATGCAGTTTATAAGCAAGCTGCAGAAGTTCTCATCTCCAGAAGTAAACTTCCAGTGTGCAGTTCTGCCCTGCGCTGTACTGCCTGCTAAGGATGCACTGAACAAAGCTACAAATGCCTGTGATCAATAAGCTGCCTTATGAGCCAAGCAACACCCACAAGCAAGCCATACAACTAGCTCTGACAAAGTTTGTAGCCAAATATACTTTAATTTTAATCATGAGATGCAACAGACCAGCAGTTCCACAGAACCATTTCACTTGCCTGCGTTAATGTTCTATAGGAGCACCATGTTTAAATTTTAAGCTTCACATAGTAGAAAATGTAAAATTTTATCTATAACCTCTGAAGAGGTCACTGAAGAACATAAGAGATGCTCAAGGGACACAGGCTCTAAATGCAGTGCCTTGGTTGTTTAACCATTAGAAGATGGCAAATGCCTCCAAAAGAGGGATTCATTTCAAACATTTTCAAAGTGCATCAGCACAAGTCTCTCTCTATCTCAGGAGGCCATTTTACAGCCTTCAGGGGTGGATGAAATCCTGAAAGTCATAACCAACACCAACAGGACATGCTCAGTCTGCAGAGGCCTCTAGAAACACAGGCCTCCCTCCCCATATACTTAACTAACACAGGAAAGACAACTGTCTCACTTTTCGGTTTATTAAAAATGGATACCATAAACAAGACCTGTACAAAAAGAAATCCAAAGTCGCCCTCAATTTGGTAACAGTTGCATGCAAGAAGTTATCGTCTTGGGCCTCCTCTTCCTCTCCCACGGCCCCGGCCTCTTCCACGGCCTCGGCCACGGCCTCTTCCAGCAACTGAACAAATAAAACAGAAAGGATGAATCAAGTGAGACCTTGGAATAATTTAGATTAGAACGTTCCTCTGCAAGTATCAACAACCTAATGCCTCATCACAGGGAAGGAGGAAGTCAGATATTAAACCTGTTAATTCTCTGAACGTTTCAGGCAGTATGCCATCTTCTGTGCTAGGTTTTGCAGTGTCCAACATCCGTGGGCTGCTGTCTGTCCCTGACATCGTTGCACATAATGAGGAGCTGAAACATCACTGCTTCCCAGTACCAAGGGAAGCCTGACAGTTCCTCTTCTGTTTGATAAAACCTCGTTCTTCAGCAATCAGAAGAAATGGCAGCACTTTGCTGCACAGAGTGTTTTGGTTATTACCCATCCTCCTAGAAAGGCCTTTGTGTTTTTCATTTTTTGCTGCAGCTCACACCATTTCATTAAGTACAGTGCTGAAGGAGAACGTGCTCTAAGATTTCCAAGCCCCCTCTCCCAGGTGCTGCACACTAAATGGCAGCATTTCTGAAGCCTCCCAGCACCAAGCAGCCCACACTGCTTCCAAAGATGCCTGTGCCAGCTCAGGCCATGATTCCCAGCCCACCAGCTTGCCCCTGCTTCTCAATGGAAGGGACTGCTGGAGGTTCTATAGTCCTGATGACGGGAATGTCATTTTAGCCTGTGACACGCATACCCAAGGGTTCCTTATTCCATTTTATTAACATAAACAGATTAATTATGATGCATCTTTAGAGCATCAAAGACTGCAGATCCAAATACTTAAGCATTAATTACAGAAGAAATGGCAAGCAGTTACTTTAGAGCACAATTACCTTTAACTTACTTCTTGAAAGACACACTGATTAACACTGTTGGGCAAAACTCTTACTGCCCAAACACACAACCAAACTGTGGAGTTTACTGGATATCAACTGTTAATGATGTAGAATAAAAGAGAGACATTCCCTACTCGGTGAGGCTTCTAAGGAAAATGCCTTTATCCACAGCAATACAGTCCCAGCTCCCTCTCTATTTCAAGTCCCTCCAAGCAGAGTTCTCCAGCAAAGTATTTGTACCCACTGCCACACTGGCTTTCAGTTCAGCACCACTACTGAGGCTGAGCTATACTTACTAGGCTAAATATGAAGTCCCCCGTAAAAACAAGGGAAGCAAATGTCTTAAAAAGAGGAACAATACATCCCACTGGGATGTTACCTCTGAGAACGTGATAGGTTAAGATTTATTCACACTTAAGAACATTCACATTTTAAAACAGATGCTTGAGTAACCGTATAGATAACTTCAGATGAAAGGAAGCTAGAGGCACACTGAAGGCAGGCAAGGCAGAGTGAGTGAGTTCAGGACAAACCCTCAGAGACGAAAGCAATACAGACATTAAGATATTCCAACCACATGCTTTCAGATTTGACAGCACTAAACTGCACGCAAGGCAAAACAAGCAGAGACTGGGAAATCATGCACTGACCTGCTTCTCTTTTCTTGGACTTGACTTTTGGTTCAACATCCACTAGCAAGGTGTCCAGGGGCAAGCTGTCCGGCAGAATGAAGTATCGGATGTTATTCCCCCGAATGCTCAGCGTCTCCAGCTGAACAGGCTCTCTGTTCTTCAGTGTCATTTTCACAGCCTTGAGATGAGTATTCATACTGACATCCACCCCTGAAATGACAGAAGTCTGATTTCAGGGGTGAAAACACACAGGATGACTGCCCTTTGGCTGTTAATTGCACACAAGCTTCAAGACTTTGCTCACACACACCTCTGCATCTATGCCATTTGTTAATTAAGTCTCTAATTGGAAGAAACTGTATCTGTTTTTTCCTCTATTAAGTTATGCTGATGTATCAACTGCTGCCCTCAACACTTCAGTGATGTATTTCCAATGGAAGAGCCACTTGCTACCAGCTGTAGGGATCTGTCCCTAGGTATTAGTCACAGCAATGCTGTAAATGCTTAGAACAATTCCTCTGGACAACAAATAAACTGTCACTTATTACAAAAGCATAACGTTTGTCCTTTTTACTCCTTTAAAGAGAAAGAAAACTTTTGAGTAGAAAAAAAACACACAGTGCACTTCCTTATTAAGTACAACCATCAGAGAAGCATCTGCTTCCTGATAAAATACATCTAACATTAATGTCAACCACGATTGTGCCAACCACGATTGTGAACACACTCTGAGCACTCGTGTACAGGGATGACTGTCATT
The DNA here is from genome assembly GCF_038088225.1 of Cyrtonyx montezumae. Classification (NCBI taxonomy): domain Eukaryota; kingdom Metazoa; phylum Chordata; class Aves; order Galliformes; family Odontophoridae; genus Cyrtonyx; species Cyrtonyx montezumae. The sequence goes on along the minus strand of NW_027072089.1, from coordinate 101,732,073 downwards.
TCAGATCCACGATGAAGCCGTGGGGTTTTAGAGGTTCTTAGCACAGCACGAGGAAGACATAGCTCAACAATGAAGAGCACCAGGGTAGGAGACACACAGACTGCTGCCATCAGAGACAGGTTCCAACAAAGCTGATGGATCTGGCTGCAAAATAATGTGCTTTTAACTCACACCTCAGAAGATTGCTGCTGGCACCAAAAAAAAAACAAGTAAGCAATTCCCTGCAATGCAACTCTATCATGTTTGAGCAGAACCACATCAGCATTTCCCTACACACACACCTGTTTGCAGGACAGGCCTCAGGCTACAGCAGGAGACCAGGATCTCTTTAACTACACACTGAAACCAGATTAATGAAATCATGTGCGCACATGCAAATATGTGTTTCTATACTTTAAGCAGAGCAAAAACATCCTCCTCAGAAACAACTAGCTTTCAAATTAAAAAGCTTAACCAGCTCAAAGTTGCAGCCACGTTCAGCATTTACCGTTAGAAAAAAATTCCTCTGCTGGTGATTCAGCTGTGGCATTTTTATACAAATGCCGCATAATGCACCTTCACCAGTGAGGTAAAAGAACAGCATAGGTTGGAGAGGACCTTCCAACTTCCAGCCCCAAGCTGCACTGAAGCATCTTACAAACACATAAGCTGTATTATGCCCAGTGCCCTTTTGATACAGGAGTAACACTGCCTCACCAATGCCTGCATGCTGCCACAGCTTTAGGTGACCAAACTTACAGCAGCAGCTCCAGTTTCCTTCACCCCACACACACATACACGCAGAGCTGTGGTCAGGTTGGGAGGATGCTGGCACGCCGTACCTGTGATGGTGCCATGCACCTGCGTCCCATTCTTCAGCTCGATGGTCACAGTCTCGTGACTCAGCTTCATCAGAAACCTAGGAATTCAGGACAGGGTGTTCATTCGTTCTCACGTGAAGCCTTACACCACAATGCTCTCAGACACGAGGTTCGGGTTTTACGCTCGGGACACTCTGTGACCCCACGAGCCTGGAGCCGCGCGGAGAAGCCATTTTAGAACTCAGCACTGCGTTTAGCCGCCTAAACCCGGCTCCGCCCCTCCCCCCACCCCCAACGGAGGGATTTCCCGGGCAGCCCCGCTCGCCGTGCCCAGCCGCCCTCCGCAGGCCCGAGGCCGCGCCGGGTGAGGGACGGGCAGACGGCGCGCGCGCGCTCCCCGCGATCCGCCTCCATCCGCTCACCTAACGAGCTTCATGGCGCCGGCAGGACGGCACGGAGGCCGAGGGGCCTTCGGCGGGCAGCGGCGGCCGCCCCTTGGGGGGCACGGAGAGCCCTCGACGGGAGAACCGCGAAACGAAGCGGGGCCTCCTCAGTACGGGGCCTGCTGCTCGGTGCGAGCCTCGCCCCCACAGGTCGAGCGGCCGCCGCCGGCTGCGATCAATGGGCGGAAGCGGCGCGGCGGAAGGGGCGGGTCGGACTGCGCATGAGAGGGGCTGAGGGCGGGCGGGAGCTCTGAGCGGTGCCGCCGCCATTATGGGACTGGGAGGGAAGCTGCGGCAGAGCGATGCTAAGCTGTTCAATAGTTGGTAAGGCGCTCAAGCACAAAACGCAGCTGCCGGGATCTAGAAAAATCAGACGTTTTATTGTCATTGATGAGTACATGGTTGTGATTTCAGAAATACAGACTCTCTGCAAAGCACTGAGCTCCGGCTGCGCTCCAGCTTTGAGGACCCACATTAACCCGTGTCTCTCCATCCATACACACGCTCTACAGCTGCTCTTTACTGCAACAAACCTGTTACTTTTATTAAACAAGCTGCAACTATTCAGTTCTAGATTGAGTTTCAAAGGGCAGCTGCCCAAGAGCCATAATAACCGTTACATACTGAGCCTATGGTGTTCCTGTACTTCATGTCTGTGACACTGGGAAATGAAGTCAGGGAGGAGTCCCCAGTTAACCACCAACTGGTCTGCCCAGCACAGCATCTAGACACAGACAGAGGCATGGCGAGTACTGGTGTTTATGCACAGGTTACTCACACAGAACCAGAGGCCTCCAGCAACATTCAAGGTTAAAATGAACAGGTAACAAATGGCAAAAGTCCATACACAGATTCAGTCATAACACGTTGAAACATTGCAGTATCAGTGCTGTGTGTTCTGACTTCAGTAATGACAACTGTGCAAGCTCTAATATTCTACACGGTTCTCCCCCCATTTACACTTTATAACTGCAATCTGAATATACAGCTGTACTTACAGGAAATATTAAACAATGCGCAGCGCCTTAAGCAAGTTTCATGGCTGGTTTTGAACAAACCATATAAAATAAGTGACAAAATAGTTTAAAATTGGTCCTCGAGTAGGATTACTTATTTTTATACAGCTTGGAAGCACTAAATTTAAAGACACATGTTTATGGTTAACCAGCACAAGTTATTTTGTAGCTTTAAAAAAAAACAACTTTTTTTCCTGCAAAGTGTGTTACATCATCATGCATGAAAAGCAAGCAGCTGCTCCCAAGCGTAACACAGCATTAGGGTGACACTTCCTCCTCAGATTCATACTCCTTTTTGTCATAAAGTATTCCAACAACAAAAAAGAGGCAGCTGACTAGCAAAACAATATGCAGTTCACCTTTTGCGTTGTGACCATTCTTAAAGTGATGGGAGTACTTTGGGCCTGTAGCATAAGGAGGGGTTGATAAACCCTGCAAGGAGCTTTTACATTCTTTGATTTCATTTACATCCTTAGAAAGAAAAGGAAAAACCTGTATTTTCATGAGCTAACTAATGAATCATCATCTGGAGACTGCAGTATTGAAACAGTGCAAGACATTTGCAACTTCAGGAGCATCCAATTACAACTCTCACCTGAACAATGATGAGTAGAATATTGCATCAGTCCTAGATAACACAGACAGAAAGCTCATTTTGGAGGGGCACTAGGATTCAAAAAAAATCTGTAGATTTGGTGAACCCCCTCCCCCCACCACATACAAATACACATGAAGGACTTGGGACTTCACCACAGCAAAAAGTAATCCAGCTATGAGCCTCGGAGTAAGACCTGTTGTTATGAAGCCTTATTTGTTTAGAGAACACTGCTTTAACATCCAGGTATTTTGACACATGAACAGCAGAGTTCTCTCCTGCCAAACCTAAGTTCAGTCAGAACCGCTCAGAAGGATAATGAGTTTTAGCAGCCTACTTTACAGCATTCCAGAAACTGAAAAGCTGCCTTTAATCTTCTCAGTGAAGTGGGTGGAGGTCCCTCACTAATGCAATATTCCAAAGACCATTGCTACCAAGGCTGTTTCTTTCCCCTCCAGTGCTGCCACTGAAGAATGTCCATGAGACCACTGTTTGGTGTGGAAAGCAGGTCAGTAGAGGCTCCAAGTGTGGCTTGATGAATCCTCGGTACCAAGCCGCTTTCCACACACACAAATTCAGTCCATCTTCTCTTTCTGGACCAGCTTGGGTGCATCTACAAAATCCTTGCCGTTGTAAAGGATGATGGCAAAAGTTCCAAAGCTTGCAGTTCCCCAGAAAAGCACGTAGGCCAGAGTCTCAGTCCATGTATCACCTGTTAAATCAGACAGACACTGCAGTTCATCTCCAGCAGAGAGAATTTAAGTACAACAGCAAAACATTTTAAGCCCTCCCACAGATATCAAATGAAATTAAGAGCACTTCACAGGCACTGGGGCCTCTTATACCATTATGTATTTCCTTACCTAGAAGGAAACAAGTCAAAGTTGCTTATTTGTAATCTAGCACTGTCTGCCACACACTTGTTAGAGTTCTTTAAGCAGACAGCTACAGATAGTCACAAACTCAAGAACTCTACTAGCACAAGCATTATGAAATTTCAAGAAAAAAGGCAGAAAGCAGAACCTTTTATTCCCAGCACAGATGCTGATTAGGGAAGATATTAATCAGATCAAGCTTCTATCTATCTCTGACTCTTCTGACCTGCCTTTGTGCCCCCCCCCCAAAAAAAAAACTCTACTCAGGTAGAATTAAATCTGAGGGCAATTAACTGTGACTTACCAGCCATCAGCAAACAAATGATGCACATGGAGAAAGCAACCACCATAATAATAGGCAACTAGGAAAAGAAAAAGCATAGTTACATGATATAATAACACATAGTTGCTATTAAGTTCCTTGAATCTAGGACCACAAAGCTATTTACTTTGCCAGCAAGCTGCTTCAACTGCTGATGCCAGGTACAACTGTACATTTTGAATTGCTCCAGAATTTGCAAGTGTGCTCAACAGTGACATTCAGAATGAAAATACATCTTCTATATAGCAGAAGAGATGTGATGTAAAGGACTTTTTTCTTAAGAAATACACCAGCTACCACTTAAGCCCTTAGTGTCCCCAAGCCCCATTTTGTCACACAGAAGGGAAAGGGAAAAAAGTTTTCCTTATGTTACAGCCTACGCTTCTGCATAAAGTATGAGATCTTCACAAGCTTCCTCTGCAGAAGGAAAGTCATTGATGGTGACTGGTAGGATTGCTCCCTTTCCACTTGAAGCAGATTTTAAAAAAAGCAAGCAGCAGGTTTTTTCAGTACCTCAACGACACTTTGGTTTCTGTCAAAGAAACAGCCTGTGTTTAGTCCTCCAAGCAGGTAGCACAAACACAGCCAGATTATAGGGACACTCAATTACTAAGTAGACAATTTCTACTTAGTCTTATTGATGCAAGTGACTAAAAGGTTTCACGTGTTTGGAAAAAAAGCATGAATTAAATCTCCACACTCACAGCTAGGAACTTCCAATCCTTCTTGATGTGTAGAGGACTAGCAGATTCTACTTCATCCACCGAATAATTTCCAAGAAAGAGATCAATAGCATCCTGAGAGAGAAACAGCAGGAGTTGAAATGCACAGCAGTATTTATCAAATACATTTTCCCACAGTAAAAAGCCCAACTTACTTGTCTAAATCCATCAGAAAAGTTATTTTTGTAGTAACGTATTAATGAGTTCCAGCCATCCATTATTAAGCCCCACTGGGTCCTCTTCCCAGTTCTGCAAAAATAAAGTTTAAAATATTTATAGTATACTTAAGCATTCAGGACAAGATTTCAGATAGTGTCCGTCACCGTTCAAACATGTACTGTGTTCAATGAGTGCCCACACGTATATACATCTAGTGCTGCCTCTGCATTATTACCACACACACTTGTTACAAGTTATTTGGAAGTTGAATTGCACTCCCCTCCATCCCATGACACAAATGTACCTTGAAGATGTGCACTTCTTGATTGTATTTCAAGACTGCCTTTTCTCCTTTCACATAAATGTAAAGAACAGTGTTCTTCTGTAGACTCTAGACCCACATTTTACCAACTGAATCAAGCCACCACAAAACTCGTTAATAGCCAAAGCCCCAAATTAATGATCTTTTTGGATACAAAGACCTAAAGAAAGCCCCAGATGTGCGCAAAACCCAGAAGGCCTTTCCAAGAAAGGCAGACTTGCCTTGTGTAATCCGTCTTTAAGGCACCAGTTCCAGCATACTGTTTGGCACAAGCATTAGCATTATCAGCCCATGCTGCAAACAGGAAAACATTGAGAACATTAAGGAAGTTATGTACTCTGTCTGGAAAAGTGATATATATATATATATATATATATCACTTTTATACATTTTAAGCTCTGTGAGTGGTGTACCATTTTTGTAGATTTTCTCAAAGTCTGCTTGCTCCTCAATTCTCTGCCCAACATGCAAAACACCCAGCCTCTGAAACAAAGCACATGGAAGCACACGAGTAATACATTAGAAATACTACATATTGCCTTCAGAACAACTTAAGTGCAATAAACTAGAATCTGGTCAGTGCATTTCAAGTAAGTGTTACAGTAAACTCAAGAACAGAAGCTCTTACTGAGGTGTTACATTATATTTCAGTTTCAAACAGGTATCTTTTCTCCTCTTAGAGCTTCTTAAGTAAGAATTAGGAATTTACCTGAAGCTGGGCTTGAAGAGATCGGCGTGCTAACAAGCTCTGAATCACATTTGTCCTATCCAAGCAGTCCATGCAGTTACTGCGGAATATTCCTTCCTGCTGAGTCACAATTTTACCATCCGAATCAACTAGAAAATAACTGAAACAAAAAAATGTGTAAATACCTAGGGGGACTGTAACAATATTCCAACAGCCAAAACACAGTTTCCAGAGCACCTGAAGAGTTGTTAGCATGTCTTCAGCATGTGATGCCTCCCTGAACTCCTCCCCTCCATGATGAAGAGCAGTATCAATACATGAACATGTGATAGCCTCCAAGCAGTAGTAACTACTGTCATTTGGACAATCAGCAATGTTGAGCTATAGATGAGTAGGAAGAGCAGCTTCTACTGCAACAGCAGTGACTTAAGTTGCATGTTCCTCTAGATCCACAGTTACCACAGTCATTAGCAGAGCATAACCAGATCTGCATACCTGACTATCAGCCTCAATCCAGTTACCATGACACAAAGAGTAAACTGCGAGGAACACTTCTTCCAGAAAGTTACTGCCTTAAAGATTTGAACTACTGAAAATCTGCTACCACCAGCTCTCCTCCTCCTCTTCTCCATTGTACAGGCATCTGTAGGAACATCCCACTCCCCCTTACAACTACTTATGTGAATCATCCCAACCCTTTTTAACCAACTAAACCATTCAGGTTTTTTCTTCCCCAGTTAATTGGTATTAAAAGGCTCCTTTTAAATATTGGATTGTATGCAAATATTCTGACTCCTGAGCTGGTGAAACAAATACACAAATCAAATGATCAGCTGGATGTATGGGTGGGACCTGTCCTAGCATAGAATTAAGCTTCCAGTTACCAGTCATATTAAGTTTTTCAATTATGCAATTATCAACTCTGAATTTGGACTAGCATATGATCCACTGTTACTGTATGGTATTTTAAGACAAAGATCACACTAAAGACGCAGGCAGTACAAAAAAAATCTGGAGCCTGACTTAAAAGCATATGCATTTACTTTGATCAGCCTCGTGCTGACAAGATCTGGCTTTGCAATTCTTGGAGAACTAGTTTTGTTAAACTGCTTTACACTGCTGAATGACTCAAGTAGAGTTTACACCTATGAAACCTTCACATTCCCTTCTTCTCACAGGTTTTGCCTAGAATTGATATACCAATAGAATTTGATACCATGATTATCAGCATAGATTAAGAGCAGACACTTCTGGTTAATGACAGATTGAGTAATATCTCCTGTAATTGCCTAAAAAAATAAAATCATGTTTTCAAAAACAAAAGAAGCATTCTGACAGAGCTCTCACAACAGGATTCAATCTGCAGAAGAGTTGTTTGCCTCTCCCAGAGGTGCAGAACTATTTTTAAGTGTCTCAGAACTCATTTTTCTGTTACCATTTAAATGGAGGTCACTCAAGGTGAAATAAAACATGGCATGGTAGAAATAACCTAATCTTGAGGAAGTCTTATTTTCTGTATCTCTTTTATAGACACATGGCCTCCTTTTCCCATTTCAAGGAAATGTGGTTCTTCTGCAAGCCTCCAATGGCAGCTGACAATAAGCATGTGATACAATTCTCAGCATTCACTCCAATGAAGGATCCTTGCTGAATAAGAAGCCTACGTGTGTATTTCTCGTTCTTTCAAGTGCTCTAAAGCTAATTTATTCTTTTGCTTTTCAGAAGGCTTTGGGGATTTGTGTTTTGGGGAGACTATTCATTATCATATGATGAATTCATATGATTCTGACAGTCTTCATTCCAGGCAAGAGATCAACTCTTGTTCTAATCTGCAGCTCACCATCCTTTTTTGGCTCAACAATATCACTACCAGTGCTGCAACATCCCAGAAGCACGAAGTTAATCAGCTAACACAAGGCCTTAATGACAGGAAGGAAGCAACCAGAAAAGCAGAGTCAAGTAAACAGCAGCCCTATCAATCTGCACATCTGTAAGTGGCAAAGACCAAGACATGCTTAAAATGACACGCTCACGGGAGCGAACAGACTTAAGTTGATGTAGACACTTAATCCACAAGGAACTAAATACTCATTTTGGTTTTAGTCATGTAAAATTAGACTACCTTTGTTAGCAAGGTATAACAATCAGTGCTAATGCAAAGGTTTGATACTATAAACAACGTACAGAAATGTAAAACACTTGAAAAAGAACAGAGCTGGAGCCAGAGGAGCATGACACCACGTAGCAGAACAGCTTGCTATCAACATATAAAATTACTCTTGGATAAAAAGATACCGCCAACTGAGACATATTTTTATAACTTCACAGCTATATGCACACTGATTTCTTCAAATCGTTTACCCAAAGGCAGCTCTCAAGGCACAACACAGAGCTTATGTGATTTCCAGAGCCACTTCACTGGGACATAAAGGCGGCTCTGTATTTTACATCCTAACATATACCCTTGCACTTGGTATTAGCAAGAGAGAAGAGATATGGAAGCACTACTGGCATGTGAATGTTTCTTATTTTTACACAAGCTTTACAAGTCTTTTAGCATGCCTTCAACAACAGAAACTGTGAGAAAGCAATCTTATTTTAATATATAATTAAGAGAACCACCAAGTCTTACCTAAACTCATCTTGCTGTTCTGCTAGCTGATCCAGTAAAATCTGAAGTCGATCCCATCTCATCCGACTGCATTCTTTATGAAAATCAAATGCTATGTACCTGTTAGAGGGAGAAGCATCTTTTTAGAATACTTACTGCAGTGAAGGTCTCAAAAGTCCACAGTTCCATAAAACAGAGCAGTGACAATTTACATCTGTGGATTTTGTCAGCAGTCTGTAATCTTTCTGTGGCTTCCTCCTTAGTGTGCATGGTAACAGCATTTACATTTCATTACAAGACACCATTAGTCTGAAAAAGTTCTGGCTAGGATATTTTCTCACATAAGTAATGCATCTGATTTCACCTGTGTCATTTTCATGACCCTTGCCTTCCCCCTTTGTTCTATCTGTCTCATCTTTAGTCTCACTTGTGCATAAAATCTGAGGTAGGGGTAGCAGCTGCACAAAGGTTCATTCATAACAAAGCATCAACAAGTCTGCTATTTAATAACGGCCTTGAAAGCACTGATCACTGACTCAGAGGCAATGCTCCGTTCTTGAACGCAGGAAAGTAGCCCTTCAGTTCACATGTACCTGACCATTCCATTTGCCATGCTGTTCACCATTTTTGCAAATGTCTGCTCCAGAGGCAGCTCAGAACCCTTCTGGTTAACCTGGAAGGGAAGGAAAAAAGAGAAGACAGCTTTACTTGTAAAGCTGCTTGAAAGAAGAGCAACTTTCACAAGAAGAACAAGGGAAAGCATACCAAGTTAACAATCATCTGCTTTCCATAGCTAATTATTTGTGAGTCAAAATGTCTTTGGAAACCATCCATCTAGAAAAGAAAGGAAACAAAGCACCAGATTTAAGATCTTATCTACAAGAAACCCCCACAACTGCTTTTAAACGATACTGCATACACGGCTTTATAGCAAAGTGTTTGTTAACACTTTTGCTTTCACTCCCCCACACACACTTCCCATTCAGCTCTCTTAACCAAGCCATAGATAAGCATTTTCCAACTACTAAAACTACTGCAAACAAGAATCAAAGAAAACACTATCCCCATTCACCCTAGATTATTTTTTTCCCCAGGTACTGAACTTCTTCCACAGAATACAAGACTTCCCACTGCTACTCAAAAATCCTCCATCCAATATTACCGATTTTTAATCCCTGTCACACTATCCATCTACACAAGCCCAGAAGTGCATTAAAACCAAGACAAACACTCACATACATGATTTACTGACTTGCTGATCTGAGGCTTTGGTTTATACTTGAGGTTTGGTCTCTGAGACCAGAAAAAAGGAATTGATCCACGGGTCTGAAAGAGAGCAGAATAGTTTTAAATAACAAAACTTGCTTCCAAATGGCAAGTTCGTAAATCAGAATAGTTTGGTTACCTTGTACATGTGGTACATGTTTAAAAATATATACTGTAATACAGACAGACTTATACACCTTACACACACCTTAAACCAGTCAGTTTATTACCTGAACAAACGATGCTTTGCTGCCTTTGTAATGCACAATTTGCTCTGTTTCAACAAAGTTAGCTGCGTGCCCTTCTGAATCAATACCTAAGCAGGATAAAGACCTTGTTAACAGCTCAGAACACAGCAGAACAGCAACAAAGGGTATCAAAAGGCTTCCTACACTCAACTTCCAAGAGCACAGTGCAAGCATGAAAACACCACTACTGCCTGAAGATGGCAAATTAAAAATGCCTCTGGAAGGAGTTTAATATGGTCTATATCATGTGTAATTACTGAAGAACCACAGTTGTGCTTATCACGTTCTGATAATTATAGTCCTGATTACAGGACTAGAAACTGAGTAGCTGAATAGAAAATAAAACAACTGTGTTGACACAAATAACTACAATTCAGTAACAAATGTACTGAAGAAACCAACATTTTTTCACAAGCACATATTACCGAGACTCACAGAGAACATGCAGTACTTTAAATCCACTTCCTTCTCTAGTTTTTGACCTTTAGTAATTAGAGAACACCGCTATTCAGAGCTCCACTGGCAGCATCAGTGATACTCTTAGTTTACTGCTAGGCCAAAAGGACTATGCTTGCATTTAAGCCAAATCTGAACAGGAATGCAGTAAAATTCCCATACAGAACTTTTGCAGTAACCTCTAGCAGGAATAAAGAACTCTGTCATACAGGTTACTGGTATATTTTTTGGAGCAAAATACTTTTGATATAAGCACTTCACATTCAAATCAAACAGCAGTTGCTCTTGAAAGACATGTACAGATTAAATCCACACTATTTTTGAAGTAAATCCATTTGGTATTTTACCTCTTACATAGTAGCGCACACCAGCTCTGAAACAGCTTCTTCTGGAAACAAGCAGCCAGTCAAAACACTTGCCATTAATAGAACAAGAGTGCATAGAGATAACTGATGGATAGCAATAAGGAAAAAGAGCCAAACTTTTCATACATATCAGCAAACAGCCAAAGTCAATAAACCAAATGATCCCATCCACAGAAACCGGTGAGCATTTCCCACAGCGCAACAGACACCAAGTCTTCAGTAGCATCTTCTTATGGAAGCATGCTTTTCTGCTCAGGCTAGATACTCTAGAGTGGCAAATGCACCATAACCTGTGACTAAGCTTAAGCAAGGAACAAACAGGACATTAACAAATACTTTTGTTTTTACATTAACAAATCCAAAACAATTTTGGATTCTTGTTCTGTGCTGCTTATGATGCCCTTTGTTTAGCTTATTTATGCTGTCTAAATAGAACAGCATTCCTTATGAACGGTTTCTCCAGGTAGATTCAAAAGCTCCCATCCTCATACAAGTATTCACTTCTTCCAAAGCATGCTACTCCAGAATTATAGTTGAATAACAGGCTCATTTTCTGTGTCTGTAAGTTGTCCCAACTGAAGTATCATCTTGTTGTTGGCTACTTATCTCACACACACTTCAGAGGAAAAGTCATAACTGACTATTCTTGGTGGGTGCTGTTTTCTTCTTGGAAGGAGGCAGGCTGAAAAGAAGGCAGGGGCAGCAGCAAGTCTCAGCACTGAAGCCTGTTTAGACTTCAGTTGATTAAAGTCCCCATTACCCAGCTACGTCCATTATACGTAGGTTTATACAGAAGATGATCTGAGTTTAATTAGCTTAAGGCACTTCCTCCCATTTTAATCACACACACAAACCAGTTTCTTTGAATTCTTGGGCTCTTTAACTTGTTTGGTTAAGTATGCACTGCATATTACTTGTGCTAATTATTTATATAATGAAAATAGGACAGAAGGTGTTAGTTGCAATCTGCCAATTGCTAATTGCAATCCATCCAGATTCTTCCACCCAGCACCTGGCAGAGGCAGGATACAGGCTGCACTGTTTTGACAATTCCCTTTTGCTATCTTTCCTCGACTCTCCACCTACTTCCACATTTTCCATCAAATGAAGTCACAGGAAAGAAGGACTGGAGATCTGCCAGCTACTAACAGTCCTACCAGAGCAACTGATACTGTCTGGAAGCCATTCCCTGCATACAACAGAGCAACCTTGGCAAGAGAAGGAGAACGCTGCATAAGTTATGTCAAATCTTAGCCACTCCTTTTTGTGCTGCCAAGTCAGAACCTGGGACTTGCTGCTGATTGCACACTACATGAAGCTTTCTGGAACAGTATTCATAAAGGCCTACTCACATGACTGTCATGGTTTTCTTTGAGAGAGAGAGAAAAACCCCACACTCAAAACCTTCAAGACTGATTTGTTAGAAAGGCTGTTACCTCACCTGCTGGTGGACATAAAAGCAACCAGCTAGGGGAGGAGTTCCAGGAGCCCTCATCTTTTCACTCACCAACAAGAAAATTCGCTAGCATTTCTGAGTCAAAACTACTCTCCCCTCTTTTGAGTTCAAAGGAAATACTAACTGAAGGTATTCTTGTAACAAAGTGCTAAGGTTGATAAGAATTTGCTACGTTCATCCTAACCTTTACTTCCTTGAAAAGCAGTTAGGCAAGTCACACCTGTAAAATCAAATACACTAAGCCTTCAAAGCAGAATATTCATACAAGTTAACATGTGCATGGGCTATCAAACGTGTAGTGTTCACATCTGAACAACTTAATTCTGTCACTGTATTCTATGTTACATTACCAACATAGCCAGTGTAGCTGTCAATGCAGCAGTCTTTTTGCCATACATTACCAAATCCAGTATTATCTTTACAACATAAGAGGATACATCCATGCATCACTGGTGTAGCAAACCTATGGATCTGAAACAAGAAAGCCACGCAATGCATTTAGAAGTATTAAGCAATAGCAGCCAAAATTGATAACTATTAATGGTTTCTCTAGATGTTCTTAAATATAGTTCTATATACTTGATATTCGCTACTTTTTGTTTAGGATGCAGAAATTCCTACAGGGAGAACAAAATCTAAAGAAAACAGCAGCATGCCTAACCTTTACTAGTAGCAGGGAAAAAGCCTAATCCTAATTAAATGGCCTCATCAGAACCAAGCTGCTTTGTTCTATGCAAGGCATTTACTCTGCTACAAGCACACTTGATATCAGCCAGCATGCACTGAAAACCTCTTGATATGGTATTTTCTGTATTTCAGCAGTAGATGTAAGCTAAGAGAGTCAGCAACACAAGACCGCAGTAAGGGAGAATGCTCTGTGACTAATGCTTGAAGTGTTTGCCCCAGGATTTTTCTCACCCTGTCACTCCAGGGTAACTTGGATTTTCAATGAAATTTAGAATAAAGTCTTCCAGTGCTAGACATCAGAAATTCCCTATCTTGTTATCTGTAATTGTGACCATAGCAATCCACCTGCAGTCAGTATTAGGTTACGCTTCCCCTCACATCTGTTATCTCCCCTTTCAACTTCTGCTTTGCCTTCTCCTGTTTTCACCAACCAGCCATTGGCTTTCTTTGCTCTACTCAACACAGGTGCTCTGATTTGCCCAGCTTTGTTTGCATAGCACCATCTATATCATCTGCTCAGTCATACGTCTCCAGAATATGTACAGCAGTCCTTTGCTACTACCTATCTTCACTTTCCAGCAGCAGTGCACAATCCAGCCTTTTCATACACTGCTTAACATAAAAGTACAACTCCACAGGTTGCTGAGACAGGAATAGAAACAGCATGTCCTTCACTCAGATAAATGGCAAACACTAATAAAGAGAAAAGGCTGCTGTGGTTGAGACAGTCTAGTTAGCTTCATGTATTCTCAAGTCTAAAGTCTGGCCACTGACATACTTAATACAGGCACAGCTCGTGCACTTCATTTACTGCACTAAATGAATTCAAATATTATATTGTGCCAGTCTTAATTTGAAATAAACTGAAAGAATATGAAGTTCCAATCTTACTTAAGTGTCAGCTTTATGACCTACTCACTAGGCAAGCAGTTTAAACAGCACCCACTAAGAAAGATGCTAGCCAGACAGTACTGTGCTGAACCTAATATCTAAAGATAAAGAAGCAGTTACATTTTAAGTGTCTGAAAAGCACATGCTCTGCAGTGTAAGTTTGCCTTCGGGTTATGCGAGCATGTTCTCAGCACAGTATCTTCAAACCGACACTAACTCAATACCAAGTATTGAGGATATTGATATAAGTTTGAAAGGAGATTGTCACTGTAATAAACTAAAAGGCAAATAGCCAAGTTATGCTAGATCCTAGCTGTATGAAATGAGACAACGCCTATATAAGAATACATCCATTCTGTATTGATGTAAGGATTATAAGGTGCTTACCTCTGGTTGAGCAGCAAATTCTCTAAGAAGATGCCCATTCCACACAAACCGTGGATCTGCCTGCAGAAAAAAAACAAAGCCATGCTTTTAGAAACCCTGAGTTCTGTTTAATCTGACGTAAAGGCAATACAGAATCCACACATGATGCAAATTTAGATGGATAAGTGCATATGGGGGTGGCACAGCCTTTGCTCACTAGTGCCATTAATAGATCTTCCACCAGAATTCTAGATTAAAAAAAAAATCACTAAAAGAACAGATGTCTTATCTTTGAGGAGGTTGCCAGACACTTCAGGTATGCAAAACCATTTGCAATTCATCAGAGATATAATTACAACATTAAAGAATTTGTATTACATAAGCAGGTCTCAAAGAGATTATCCAAAACACTAATGACAACAGCAAGGTAAGATTGCTCAAATGAGGAGCAAGTTAAGGAGCATAAGGAGTCCTGTATGCAATAATCAATGACTCGGAGAACCAAAAGTTAAACAATACTTGTAGTTACGGAGGAAATAACTTATTTCCAGCTACATAAACGATCCTCAACTTCATGTTTCTCCTGTTCCCAGTTCACCTCACCTCAAAAGCATCTCAGGCAGGTTGCTGAGCACTTTCTAAAAAGTTACCAGATTAGTCATCAAAGTGACATTTGCTGCAGAACAGTGCAGGCTCTAGGGAGATGGCACACATTTCAACTCTAAGATGGGGCATACAAGACAATGCATCAGTAAGGACGAGCATAATTCAACCCTAGTATGAGAAAAAGGATAAAAACAACCTATTTCTGCCAGAAAATACAGCAAGACTTGAACTAGCACAAAAAAAACCATGATGCATTCGTGACCTTAATTTGGAGTTGTTTCCTTCTAGAAGTACTAAACAACAACAACAAAACAACCCCACACCAACTGCCCACTAGGCTTCTCTGGAAATACTCAAAATTGGATTGAGCAGGATATGCTCAAAATTGTCACAGTCCTTAGACTACATCATTATACTACAATAATGAATATGAAATTACATTTAAATGGTTTTAGTTAACATTTGTATTAACTTCAAACTCTATTTCCTGTGCTTTGCCTTGCAAACAACCTTCTAGGATACCACAGTTTTACCACAAACCAATCTTTCTCTGTCAGCAACCAGTCTCTCCTACAAGAGTACCTCAAAACAACAACAACAAAATCATTTGATAATGCAAAATGATCCCCAGATATCAACTGGAGAATGTGAGGTGTTCATAGTTTGGTTTAAGTCTTGGAAAGAAAAAGTGAACTGCTTCCCTAAGCAGACAGTTCCAGTAACCAAGAAGCTTCAGTAACTCCACCACCACTGCCTCTGCAGGAGAAAGTACTATTCACTTCCAAGGTTTCAGTATTTCATTGCTTAAACAGTTCAAACCTTGTTTATGTTGCATTATGTAGTTATTTACCAGATTAAGGATTCTGAATCTCCAGAAGCACGAGACACTTCCTTTTAAAGCTTTATTTGTGTTTGGCTGTATGACTCTGTTGCCTTTAAGACAACAACATACTAAACACGTGCTTCAAACTTAAGGAATAAGTGCAGTGTAGACAGGATACATAATTCCAGGGCCAATGGTCATAAACGTGCTGTTTCATTCTACATTATCCTGAAATAGAATAGTCAAATGCCTTCTCCCTCCCCCCACTCTCCTCTCCA
Source organism: Cyrtonyx montezumae (assembly GCF_038088225.1). Taxonomy (NCBI): domain Eukaryota; kingdom Metazoa; phylum Chordata; class Aves; order Galliformes; family Odontophoridae; genus Cyrtonyx; species Cyrtonyx montezumae. The sequence continues at coordinate 101,716,078 of NW_027072089.1, read as the reverse complement.
CTTTGTGGTTTTCCACTTTGTGCTTTTCCCTCTGAGTTTAGATTAAAGGAATCACTTGCTTTTTCTCAACTTTTCTGCTTACATCATTCTTGCAATAATTGGAACTGTTCAGTATCAACTGTCAAGCTCCTCACCATCACACCTGAAAAGTCATGGCTGTCAGGCAAAGCCCCCAGTGACTCCCATTTTTACAAAAGGGAGAAAAGTAAACCAGGGGAGCTACAGGCCAGTGAGCCTCATGGCTGTGCCTGGGAAGATCATGCAGCAAATCCTTCAAGAAACTGTGTTAAGGGCAGATCGTACCTGACCAGTCTCATGTCCCTCTACAATGGAGGGACAGCATCACTGGACAAAAGACAAGCAGCTGATGTCATCTACCTGGACTTGTGCAAGGCCTTCGACGTGGTCCCACACCACATTCTTCTCTCTGATTTGATGGCTGGACTACTCAGATGAAGCAGTTGGAGTGGGTCCAGAGGGGGGCCCACAGTGATGCCAAAGGGCTGGAACATCTCTCGTATGAAGAAACGAGGAAGAAGTTGGGCTTGTTTAGCTTGGAGAAGACTTCGGGGAGACCTCACTGCAGGCTTCCATTACTCAAAGCAAGCTTACAAGCAGGAAGGAGACTAACTTTTTTTACAAGGTCTGACAGAACAAGTGGGAATGGTTTGAGAATAAAAGAGGAAATTTAGATTAGTTCCTCTAAGTAAAGAATTTCCTCATAGCGTGGCAAGGCAGTGGAACAGACTGCCCAGAGAAGTAGTGGGTGCCCCATCCCTGGATGCATTCAAGGCTAGGTCAGATGGGGCCCCAGGCAGCCTGACCCAGTGGGCTGCAGCCCTGCTGACAGCAGAGATTAGAACTAGATAATCTTTAACATCTCTCTCAATGTAAGCCATTTCATGGTTTTATAAAGTCAAAGGCAAACTATCTTAAATCCCTTTTAAATTCATTTGAAACAGACATTTCAAAGTACTTCTAATCTGCCTGATCTCAAAGTCTGACACCACAGCTGAATATGCTTTTGTAACATCATGCTGCTAACAAGCTATGAGAGTGAAGCAAGAGTGGACTACTGTGCTAGCTGCAATGCCCAGCAGTTTTGATAGGACACCACAATGCTCAGTCCTCTGTACTAAAAGCATAATACACTATTTCCACACTTAATCTAAGCACAGTAAAAAGCAAACTAAGTTGACTGAATGTACTTTGCACACCTGATGGGCTGCTTCTTTTTCCTCCTTCTGTCAGCTTCTTATTTAAGAGAACTACCCCAGCACAATTGGACTGACAAGCTACAGAGTTTAGCAACATAGAAGAGAAGTAAAAGCACTATTTATGAAGACTTGCATCTAAGCAACATACAAATCCATTCCACTCATTTGGTTTAATAACTGAGATAGTAAAGACATTTTCAGCTTTAGAGGATCAAACTCTAACACCATCTGCTACAACTTAACATTATTCCATTATAAACCATTGTAGAACGTTTAAGCTTGAGAGCAGTAGGCACACTGATCTCATCAACATCATCCTAAGCTTTTTAGTAACTTATAGGTAGTATTTAAATGAAGATAAAAAACTGAGTAAAATACACTGACACCATACAGACCTAACTGACAATATCAGAGACAGATTCAAAGCAACAAGCAATCCTTACCCTCTCCAACAGGCTCATCTCCTGGAACTCTGGGCTGGTGTTGGCTAACCGTTGCAGAGTATGTGTTAGGTCATAAGTTGTTGAGAAGTAAAATCCATCCACGCTCAAAACATGACTAATCATTGATAGAAATACTTTATTGTCCTGTAACTGTTAACAGAAAAGAAAAAAAATATCAAAATACCTTATTTTTAAAAGCTATCACTACTTCAACTATTTAGCTTTTTTAAAAAGCAACTTAAAAGAAAGGATATATATTTTACTGCCAAGATTACCTCAATTAGAAATTTGTGTTCTGATTCAGACTTCAATTAACCTTACTCCTTTCTCAGAAGAACACTGGATTCCCTTTCAGCTCTGCTGTTCACACACACTTATCTACTCTTTATCAATCCACAACACATATTAAAGAAAAAGCCTTTGTCCTTTTCCTTCCTCAAAACCAATTTGTCCCTCCTGAGTAATCACGTGATTGAATAATTTCTTAAATTTAGCAAGGCAGATAACTAGAGGTGAGCAAGGCAGCTTACTGTAGAATAGTAAAGCAACGAGAAATACATAACAGGAAGAGAGTTGTGATTTTATGGAGTGGCTCAGGAAGGTTGTTTTCTCAGCCTGCACAAAGTATGTCACTAAAACATCTCTTCAGTACACCATGCAGGTAAAGCATTATGAGAATTCTCAAAAGGGAAAAGATGATATTCAGGAACAAGAAGATACAGCAAGACAGGCAACTTCATCCTATCATATTGTACAATCCCAGAAGGGGGAAAGTGCACAAGATATGGATCAAACCCAGTAGGACTGATATTCCATGTCGTACAATATCAGTTTGTTATCTTGAATGACATAACCCTTATATATACTGAAATCCAAATATTCCAACAATTACAGTAGTCTGAACCAATCAGAGGAAGTAGTATTTTTATGAATCTTTGAACTATACAATCAAAAACCAATATACTCCGATCCACTAACTTCCATAGTGCCATCAAGTTAGGTTCTGTGGTAATGGAGAGGTACAGAAGAATTTCCTCCCCACTCCCCCGGTCAATCCACTTCTACCTGAATATCAGTTAAGTGCAGCATGGTCTTTTTGTAGGAGAGGATGTCAAAGTCTGTCGCCTTCCAGATCGCATGACTGAAGATCTCACCTACTTTTTTCTTTTTTGTTATTACAATAAGATATGTCCCTGTAAATCAGAAAAGGCAATCTCTTTTAAAAAGCAGATACACATTATGCAAAATAGTCTATAACTACATGCCAGAAAACTGAAATCAATAGGAAAGAGTGACGTTTCTTCAAGTTCCAGACAGAACTTTAATTACAGCACCAAGCCGCTGGAACAGAAACAAATGCACTTGCATAGGTACCCACATCTCTATATTCACAGATCTTGAGCTACTCAAGAAGTTTAAGGAACTCACAAAATAGACAAGGGAAAAGGAGTCATATTCACACTTGAGAGCAAAGATGGTCTATGTTTTTAAAGTTTCAAATGCAGAATGTAGCCAATGGCTCTGTGCTTCCCAAATCATGTTCTTGGAATCTAATTAATCTTATGTTCAATAATGTATTTGAGCTATTAGGTTCAAAATAGAGCAAAAAGGAGGAGTTTTGCTTCTTTGTTTGAATAGTTTAAGAAGTAAGCCTGCTGCTTTCCTAGTTGAATAAGTAACAAGGAAAAAAATATGACAGTATGTTCAAACCAATGAATTTACATTTGTTAGACAAGAACACAATATAGCTTTATTTCAGTGTCATCTTGTTTTCACTTCACAAAGGTATACACTGAAAAAAACTTGTTCATACATTGTAACACTATTAAATGTGTGCTTGAAGCTACGCTTGAACAAACCAATGAGCAGGCTACAGAGAGGCACAAAAACAAAATACTTTTTTCTTTTTTGCTGAAGCACTCAAGAAAAAAATCCACTTACTGAAATAAAAAGAGCTCATGTTACAAGCAGTACTTCTACAATAACTAGATATTCATGAGGTTTTACGGGCAGGTTAATTACCATTATAGGTATCTAGCCTACATACTAGTCATAAAACAAGTAGCACTCCCCCATATCCCCTTTTTCTTAAAGAAAAAACCTCTTCAGGTCTCATTTTATGCCATTTATTTTAGTGGATTAATCAAGGCTCCAGGATGCTTGCATCTGTCTCTAGGTGTAAGGATCACTTTTGGTTGGTATGTCACAAATATCCTGATATCTTTCAAGAAAGAGTATTACGTTCACTGCTATGCCACAAAGATGCTGTATGAATAAGGGTGTTTACACCAACATGAGTTACCAATATTGTCTTTTCCTATTCCAGGACGTGACATTCAGTTTCAGATTTCAAACAGTTTAAATAATATTCCAGCATTTTCACCCCTTAATACTGTAATAAGACAATGCCTGTTGAAGATGCTGCATTGATGGATACTGAATGGATACAGTTAACATATAACAGTGATTAACAACTGTTCAGCAAACACTATCTGACACAAGCTACACACTAACAGAGCCAGGCTTCAGGGGTGGGGCTGGGGAGAGGAAACAGGATACTGAAAAAAGATACATGCTTTGGTGCAATATTCAGTAGATGAACAAAAGTCATTACCAAACCTAAAGTTCAGAAGATACCCTTTTGGGGCAGTGCAGCTTTAAGACAAATAGAGGTCGAAATACTTAAGACGGGGGTATCCATTACATTACTCTGCAAGATGGAGAACTTCTGCTTGGAACATGCACTAGTGAAGTTTGAAAGTTAAAGATCCTGTAAGAAGTCATCATACTTAACAGTGATACTACACTTCAGTTGAAGAATACCATAGCATGATTGAACTTAAATCCTTCATTTCCATGGAGCCTTTCATCCATCTCATTATTACATCACTTTCCAGATTACGTTAGTCTGCAGAAGGCACTGCTATCCAAAAGATAGCAATCTCTTGTTAGCTTAAGCCTTATGAGTCATATTCATTTGTGGCAGTGACTACTCACATCTCACAGTAACGTTTGGATGTTTAGAAAAATCAGCTTATTCTTACCTCAACCTATAAATCCCTGAAATGCAGGATTGTTCTAATCCATTCTTTTTCTTTCAGCATTGAATTTCCATCGTATTTCTAAGTTGTTGGTACATAACCATTAAACCATTACCTCAAGAGCCATACTCATTTATCTAACACCTTGTCACTCATTTATTGGTGTATCAGCATTACTGATTTGTAGTCAATCTTCACAACACACAACTACTGCATCAAATCCTCCAGATAAGATAAATATAGTAGTTACAGAGAACTTCATCTACCAGAACAGCAGATGAAGTTGCTTGCATGCATTTGAAAAGCATTCCTAAAATCCAACAAACTGGCAATTAACCCAAGCTTTGGAGCAGCTGTAAATGTTAAGGCTGTCATGAACATTCAAGTTACACTGTATTTGGATACCCTCACACTCCAACAACTCAAAGGAAAGCCAACCATACTGATGAAAGTGTAGTATCAGGTCCTGCAAAGACTATTCATGTCTTTAAAGTTACCTCAGCAATATACTTTTCATAATTTAAATAAGCACAGTTTTCCTTACCTGCCACCAATCGTATTGTTCCCAAAATACCATATATAGGTCTTGTAACAGCTGAAGGGGGAACATCCTTTTTAACTGGAAAAAAAACACTCTATATCAACTTCAAAGTATCTCGTGAGTGTATCAAAACTAAATGGTCAAAATTCAGTTCTGCTTGCATTGGCAGGAATACATTAAAATGTTGAAGCCTAAGAGAGGGAGAAGGAGGGGGGTGAGGAGGGGATGTAGAAGCAATCAAACCCTATTTGTTTTTGTTTTTTTGTTTAATCAAAAGAATCATTCAACTCAGTATATTTAAGCTCAATAACAATAGTTTAGTGAGATAACTTCTGAACAGCATATATTCCTACCAGCTTCCAGAAGCTTGTTGTTTTAAAACCATCAAGACACCAAGGACAAATAAGCCACAAATGCTCACAATTTCCATTCTTCATTTCTTCTGCTTAGTCTCAACCTATTTCCACTTCAGAAGCTTTAACACACTTCTCAATTTTGCTGCATTACTACTAAAGCACAGATCTTGCAAGGAGTATTCCAAAGAGCATACCAAATCCAAAAGGTATTCAAACAAGCTCCCCTCTACCCACTTCTCTAGAATAGCAGAATGAATACTGCAAGTTCAAAAAACACCACACAATAAAACAAGAAACACCCACAGAGTTGAGCATTATCCCAGACTCCCAAGCCCAGAGAGTAGAGACAGTGCTCAATCCTCTCTGTGCTTTAAATATCACACAGGTTTCTCTGATCAAACATCAGAAACAGAAACTGATGTAGACTAGCAGAAGACTTTGGATAGTCATCTCTACTAGCCATCAAGTTCTGAAGGGATTACTTTGAAGAAGAAATGGAGGTACTGTACTAGAACACTAAAAAACATCAATGGGATAGGCACACTGCTCTTACATGAGTGTATCTAATAAAAAGTAAAGGAGTTACTGCTTTATTAATAATATTAAACAGACAAATGCTAGAATACTACCGAGATATCAACTCCTGAAGCATCAAAAAGGGAAGACACGTCACTGTAGTCAATGATGACTTTATTTTTTAAGCATTGGGATTAAACCAGTTAAAGTTTTGAAGATGTGAGCATCAGCACGCTTAAGAGTACCTGCACTGACACCTGAATCCATATTCACAACAGAATTAAGTTTACAGTGAAGCTGTTGCTGGCTTTTGCTATTGTTTCTTAAAGGCTTTTATGGAAATCCAGGCTTCAGTACTTAAACAACCTCACAGCTAATTCTGAGAAAGCTGCAGGAGCCCAGCATTCAGACCTTCCTTGACTGATCCTGGACTTGTTGCACCAACCCCAGTTCATTAGGATTAGTCGGTTCTTACTGTTGTGATAGACAGTTTTGCTGAAAACAGACAAGCACCATCACTCCAGGCACTCGCAGGGAAAATTCCACAGCAAAGAGGAATGCAAAGTTCCTCACATGAGGAAACACAAAGCATTATTTTAAAACACTGAAGATAAGAAAGCCCCTCAGTATCACTGTAAGGTTCTGAAGATCTTTTGAGAACACTTAGATGATAAAAGAACAGCAAGCTTATGCTTGAGACGCACTGGGCGGGAAAGTACCTGTAAGAGTGACTTCCGTGGAGACTCTGTCAATAGCCAGCACGTCATCCGCCCCATCATCACAAGCTTCCACATAGAATTTCTCTGGTGTTATGTGCCTTTAACAGAATGGAGAGGAAAAAAATTAAAGGCTTAACTTTATTTTGTTCTGTTTTCAGGTGGCAAAGAGCCTAATCAATTTTGAACTTCATTTCAGCTGCAAGAAATTACCATAAAATACCAACTGGATTACTTCCTGACCATCAGTGCATGAGAAGCAAATAAAACTAATCAATTACTCAAAAATCCATGGCTCATTTAATAAACACCACCCTCCCTCATTACACTGGAAGTTAAAGATGCAAAGCTGGGTGTGTCTTCATATTGGACCACCATACAGATCACGTGATTTTGAGCTCTATCACTCCAAAAGTCTCATAAGCCAACAAAGCGACATGGAAACTTGTGTCCACACCAGCTAGCACACTACCCAAGGAGCACTGTCTCAGCCTTCACAGGTATGCAGAACAGCACCAGATGTTAAGGGTCCCAGAATGTTTCTGAAAGCTGTTCAACAAGTGCCAGGTCTGAAGTACAAGCTGTCAGATGCTGTCACGTGCAGTGACACTGCAGTTGTGCAAATCTCTTCAAAATGCATGTAGGGAGTGCTAAACAAAACCAAACACGTTTCAACTAATCCTCTTAGAATCATTTTTCTTAGTTTGATTGCAGATCTTTTAAGGCTGTTTCTCCCTACACAAACCTTGCCATCTTTCATGGTTGTTTGGGTTTTTTTGGCTGTTTTTCAATCCCTTCAAAGAGCCAACAGAGAATAACAACTCAGATCAGAAGAAACCCTAGCCCCAATTTTGTCTCCTGCTTCCACTATTCCTCCTACTACAGTTTTTAGTCACTGCCTCATACACTGTGTCTGCACATTACTAGCTTTGCCTAAGCTATCACATCCACAAGCAATTTTGAAACTAGCTTCCACACAGCAGCCTAGATTCTGCTTTTCTACAACCTTCATGTTTGGCACCAGAGCCTGCCTTGTCCTTGGCTGTGCTGTCACTGCTGTTTATAACCTGCCAAAACAGCAGCAACTCTTCCCATAAATACCTTGCTCCGTCACACCTCAAGAGCACATACACCCTCCCAAGATCCGAGATCCTCTCATCTACTTTGCATTACAGAAGAACCACAGCCATCACAGACAACTGCTCAGCATTGCTAGAGAACCAAGAGATAAATGAAATATATTTGGCAATGAAAGTGTAACTCACAGTACTCAAGAACAGGAAAGATAGCAATGCACTGCAACCATCACATTGACGTCTCAAGTATTATTACTAAGGGTGGCTTGTATCACACTTAGAAAGCCTTTCCCAGTCTAGGAACATGTGCACACTGCTGCCAAGAGATACAGCAATTCATCCTGTAGACTTCGTCCTCACAACTCAAAGCTGAGGAAGTACCACCTATTAAGGGATTTCAAGAAGACTTAAAAGGAAAACATGTCTTTAGTCAGATTATAATTTATTTTTTTTTTTTAATAAGAGGTCCTTTTTCATTATTTCACCTCATGTTGCGAAGAATCACTCAAAAGGAAAAATACACATAAGAAGGGAGCACGGAGGCTACAATTGAAAAGCAATTTCAGCAGTCTCGCCTTTAAGGAGCAGAAAGACAATTCAGTGAAACTCCTGCTGAAATAATGAAGCCTTCTGGTTTTTCAGTTCATCCAGTTTAAGCTCCGCCACTCCTAAGATCACCATGGGCACTGTCAGATGAGCACTTCTAGGAGGGCACTAAAAGATGACTAAATGGCTCAGACCAAATCAGCCCCCATCCTCCCCCAGAGCTAAGCTAAGCATGGCAGTGTGCTGCAGCATAGGCTTTGAGATGCTAAAGGCATTTTTAATGCCCAGATGAGAGACAGTTCAACATGGGCTGGAGAAAGGGGAAAAAGGACAAGCTTGCCTAGGAACACTTATGATAAAATTGAGTTTTAACTACATGCCCTTGTTGCTGAAGAAATTTCAGTAGAATCCAAGTCATGCTTTGAATGAAGTTCAAGCAACTCCCTACTCTTCTTCACTGAACTCAGGCGTACTGTATTCTCATGCTTCAGGAGAAACAAGCAGAGGAAGTCATCCTCCCTCAAAAGCCATGAGCTGCAACTTCAGCTTTCCTAAGAAAAAAAAAAAAACACCTTCTGTTGTATTTACCAGCTGCTCTGTGAATCACTTTGTGAAGATACTGCTTGTCCTCCCTAAAATCGTTATCAAAACAACAGTCGTCCCATTTACCAATCCAAAGCACAGGACTGCACAACAAAAAGTGTTGATTCTTAACATAATAGAAACACAGAAGGAAAATAAACAACACTGGCTTACACCACTTACAGGATTCACTTACAGCTGAGGCAGTCTCCTCTGGTTTGTGTGCGTTGTGATGCTTTACTGCTCTGATTTTATTACAAAGTAATGTTGTACATCATAAATATTAGGCAGAGTAGCACCCTACATTGTAAGTAGGCTGATCTAACAGACAGGAGTATTCCTGCATCCAGATTTGGCATGAAAGAGAAACTCTCTCAGCCTAATGGAACCAAAGATAGAACCACACTCAATACCACTTCAGCCTTCCAGACCTCAGCAGCCAAACCCTTACTTCAACAATTGATTATTTCACCATAAATACTTAAGATTACTCTAATGCAGGAAGCTTTTTGATAGCAGCCTATAAACTCTGCATTAAAACAAGCCAAAAGCACATCCTGTACTGTGAAATGCATTTGCTGGGCTCGAGCACCAAAGTAATCAACAGTGGGCTACAGGAAAGATGTTAACAAGACATGGCCCCAGCAGCACATTAAGTAACAGTGCTAACATGCCAATAGTTGCAGCACTCCAGAGATTCCAGATTTTCTAGGTGAGCAGGTGTTCTAATTATACATCTACAATAAATTTTACTCCTTGAGCAGAGGCAGCTCCAGGAACTGGAACATTTCCCATGGAGGAATAATTGCTGGGAAAAAAAAAATAAAGTACAACCCAAAGATTTTAAGAAAGCCAACCACCAAATAAACAGAAATATCTTTTAAGAAGAACTGTAACATTAAAGGCACAGCCTCTTAAGAATTACTCGCAGTTTTATTTCACAGCAGATGACAAATAATTTGCTGCATAACTCATTGCCCTTCTCTACCAGCAGCCCTGAGCTCTGTCATGACAGGTGAAGCGAAGGGAGCACAAAGCAGCTCTTTCTAGAGGTGTTATCCAAGCGCTGAAAGCTCAGCTAAGAAAAGCAGAAGCCAAAAGAGAAAGATGCACTTTTGGGATTCTCCTCAAATACAGAGGGGTAGAAAGTGGTGTTTGTATACTACAGAGTGTTGTAGCAGTACTAACTAGCTCAACAACCAATCCCGTAACTCAACTAGTTACACTAGTAGCACAGCAGCTGAACAGCAACACCTGAACGTGCATCACTCACACCTGACTGAAGGTGAAGCCTGTGTCCTTGCTTGTGACAATACAATGCGCAAGAGGTGCGCTGGCTCCTGCAACTGGAGGCACAACAGGGGCCCTGCAGCACGCACTACAACCCGTGGACTCCATGCAGGGCCCTGTGACCTCCCAGCACTGGAGCAGCTGTAGAGCCTGACCTCTCATAGCAGGGACAGAAAGTCAGTTAAAAAAGAAAACTGCTGCCCTCGAAAACCCTGACTGGAAGTCAAGCCTGATCTCCCAGAAGAACGTTCTCCCTTGACCTTGCCAAGCTGGTGAGCTTGACTCATGAACGGAGTTACAGCCCCGTGTCCTGGAGGCGTGCCCACAGCCTTTTGTGCAGCCAGGAGAACAGCCTAGGCGTCCCAACAGACAGCAGCTCTGATTCCAAGGAAAGGGGAGCAAAAAACCACACCGACGTATCCTTCACACGGTCACCGTGCCCAACGCAAGCGGGGCGCCTTCTGCTTCCCGTGCTGCACCGGCACGCGTGCCCGCCGTTCAGTCGGTATCGCTCCGGTGATGTAACCCCAAAACGCACCGGGCGAACAATCGCGACATGCACGGCTCACCCTCCCGCCGCGCGGCCGAGGGGAGCTGCCCGCCGCGCCGCCCCGGCCCCACGCAGCTGGCGGAGCCACCGCCCCGGCCCTCGCTCACAGCTTCAGGTTGGCGTAGGACGCCGCCGCAGCCACCGCTCCCGCCGCCGCCGCCGCCGCCATCTATCTCCCTTCGGCCGCCGCCGCTCCCGCTGCGCTCCCCGCCTGCCGGGCTGACGCGTCCCGCCGTCCGGAGGCGACGGGGCCCCGCGCGGGACAAACCTCACCGAGCTCGAGAACGGCCGGGCGCGGCGGCGCCTATGGGAGGTGGCGGGTGGGCGCGGGCCGACCGGGCGGCCCCGCCATTGGCTGAGAGCACGCGATAACCCCGCCCCCGCCGAGCTAGCCGGGGCGACGCGAACGGTGACGTCACGTCAGGCAGGGAGGGGCGCGCCGAGGAAGCGCGCGGAGATTGGCCGGCGAGGAGTGGGGCGGTAAACCACACCCCGGGGAGACTCTGAGGGGAGGGGCAGCGCGGGCGCAGTGCGTGGTGAACTAAGCCTGAGAATGATTGGTTGTCGAGCAGGGCCAGTGGCGCAATGGATAACGCGTCTGACTACGGATCAGAAGATTCTAGGTTCGACTCCTGGCTGGCTCGGCTGCTCTTTTTTTTCCCCCTTCCCCCCGTTTCTGATCATATTTTTTTTTTCATTCCCGAGTCCGAACTGGAGGTGCTGCCCACCGCCCCTGCCGTCTCCCTCCGAGCCGCAGGGCGAAAGCTCACCCCGTGGCCTCTGGCAGCATCTCCCCAACACCATCTCCTGCCCAACAGAAGCAGCCTCCCCATGGGCCTGGGATTACGGGGTGACGGAGGCACTCCAGCACGGGCTCTCGCTGCAGGCCTCCCCTCATCTGTCAGAAGGAAAACAGCCCATGCTTTGCAGCTGCCCACAGCCTCCATGGGGCTGGGAGCAGGCCTGGTTGCAGCTGGGACAGCCACCTTACAGCCCACCTCCTCCCACAAGCTCTGGGTGAAGACCAGAGCTATCAGGTGTTGAGAAGGACCATTGTGAGCGCTGCTTCACCCTACTGTCTTTAATCACTGACAGCACAAGGGCCAGGCCACTGCTGCTGGCCCATTTTGTATAAATCCCCAGTGGCACCAGCAGAACACTCCCAGGCTCATGCTTTCAAGCAGCCATAGCACAAAAAACGAGTATCACATTGTACCATCAGACCAAAGAGCCTTCGTGCTAAAACCAGCTCCTCTGCTTCGGCTCTAGCCAAGCACTGAGACTCCAGCGTTTCTGTGACAGGAGGGGCAGCTGGGGGTTAGGGACAGGGTCTGCACCACGGGGCGGTGGACATGGCCCCAAGAGCCAGAGTTCAGAGGGTGTTTGGATAATGCTCACAAACACTGGGTTTGGAGTCTGGGAGGTCCTCTGTGGAGCCAGGGGTTGGATTCAATACTCTTTTGTGGGTGCCTTCTGACTCAGGATATTCTGTGATACCAAACAACAGAAATTTAACAACACGATCTAAACAAAAACCTATTAAACACTGGTTCCTGAAAGCAAGTTTCAGGGAATTCATCTGAATAACTATTTGCATGTGGGCCACCTCTTGTCAGGACAACGGGACTTCCAAACATCTCTTCCCCTAAAACAAGTCCAAAGGGCAAGCTGCCGTAGGAATCAATTGCCAGACTAGCACATTTTGGTATCTTAATAAATAAAAAGACAAGATTCATGTGAATAGCAAACCCCAAGTAGCCAGGTGGCAGGCAGAATTTAACATATGTTTTTTGAGACTCTTCTTTAGAAGGAGCTTCAAGCTGGAACTGTTCCAAATGGCCCAATCATGTATTGATCTCGTTTTCTTGCCAAAATGACCACAGCAGAAGGCCCAGTGCTATCGGTGAGGTCGGGCATGGAAAGGACTTCTCCTGGCCCAGCACTCCACCGTGCTGACAAACAGGGGACATGGCATTGGCTGTGACACCCACAGGAGGAGGAAGGGATAACTCGGAGCTCCAACCAATTCAAGTCCTCACACGTAAAAGCAGAACAAGATAAGGCACACAGGTGAGGAAGGCAGCGCAGTATATTTCAGAACCACAAACTCAGACACTCGGTTTTCAACAGCTTCACATTGTCATTTCCAGCACTTAGTAAATACATGGAAGGAGAGCATTCACACTTAATAATTTACACAGGACCTCAAACCTGAAAGTAGGACAGCTTACATTTCCCTGGTGCTGAGGAGCACAGGGAGGCTGTCAGAAGTAACCAGACACTGTGTGAAAGCAGAGGCCAAACTTTCCACTGCTTTGCAGGAGGCTCCTGCGAGATAGCTCACTGCAAACCATCAGCTGGGGCTTCCTGCAAAGGACAATGTTTAATTTCTCTAATTCTCCTTTCTTCCCGCTTATTTTAGGAGCATGGGAAGGGCTGGAAGAGTGAGATGGTATTTCAAACCACTGTTGAGAAAGAAAAAATCACTCCTGCCTTTGTTTTCAGATCTTCCCAAAATGAAGGCCAGAAAATACGTGTTAAGAACATGCTCCCGAAATGAAGAGCTAGCCAGAGCATCAGCTGTGCAGCAGCTGACCTCAGAGACAGCATCCAAGCATCTGGAGCCCCTGACGAAGGCTCTAGGGAGCTCATATCCACTGTGGGCTTTTGGTCACTCAGTGAGGGGGTGCAAGTCCGCTGGAGGAATGGAGCCGCAGAGCCCAGCTGCCCACAGCTGGCATCCCAAGAAGCATCTTAGCCAGCAAAGATGACCAAGACCTTCCAGCTCCTTGGCCTTGCAGCAGTTTCAGGCCAAAGCTGGATGTTTGCATTTCAGAGGAGATAAGGTGATGCAGATGTGTAGGAGGGTGCTAGCAGGCCACCAATCTCCGTATTAAAGCAAATGCTCGTACCTCTGTTTAATCCTTAGCACAGCACCTTGCACTACTCCAAACAGAGAAGCACAGCATTTATCAGCACTGGCAGAGACAACAACAAAAGGGCTGCTGAGGTGTCTAGGAGCTGGGGAGAAAAGCCCCATGATGGCAGGGGTAAAGGATAACCCTGCATCCAGGCACCAGGTCCACAAGCCAGAGCAGAGAGAGGGTGAGGCAATCTGCAGCCAGAGTTTCATGCGACAGAGCCCTCTGTCCTGCAGTGGCAGTGTCAGGTTGAAAAAAGAGGTTTCACCCAGCAGTGAAAAAAGGCAAGCCTACCCTGCTTCCCTGAAGGACTACTTTGAAAACTTGAGGTACTGCTCCAGATGGGTACTCAAGGTGCCCTGATAACATGCTGTGAAGTTCAAGCACCTGTCTAGCTACATTTGTGCTATGGGAAAAGATGTAGGGTTGAACCACGGTGGGTTCTCAGCAAGAGCTCATTTCTAGAGTCTCAGTGCCACTTTGCTTTCTTAACAGAACAGAAAAAGAAGAGCCAAACTCTCTGGTCCCTCGCTCAGATAAGCCAGAATTATTCATGTGAGCCAATCCATTTATACCAGTGGCTGGACTATGGCGAGTAGGTTGTGGAGCTGGACTCTAAATCCCACTATAACAAAGCTTTTAGAATGATCTTGAGTTTGTTCCCAGAGCTCTAAATAAGCACCACTATAAGATGGCTTTGTGCTGGGTAAACAGTAAGGAGTGGCCAGGCAGGGGCTGAGCTGTGGGGAAAAACATCAGACAAATATCTGTACATGGAGAACTTCTTTTCCAAAGTGAGCTCTGCAAGCAAGAATAACGATGGATTTCCCTCTCACCCATACTACTAGCATCCCAATCTTTCCAAACATAATCCTCTATTCACACTGTGACAAAGCAGATGGGCCCCTGTGTATTGCTGTGACGTTCTAGCAGCAGCTCGCATCCAGTCACCACAGTAGCTTAGCCCAGCTTGTTCCAGTTTCTTGACTGTTCAAAATGGGATATTGTCTCCAGCTGCTAGCTAGCATGCCTGGGTTGTGCTTGGAGAGTTGGTGCTTTGACAGACAGCCTTGATATACCAGAGTTACAGGCATTCACTGGGAGGTCTTAGCACGCTGTTTTGCGCAGACTCCTTTATTTTCTTTTTCTAAAGCATTACTAAGAGAGTGTGTCTAAAACCTCGTATTAATAATTGGATGTCCTTCAGAGAATGTGATGAAATGTGCTTGTCAGGAATCATTCAGGAGACAGATGGAACATTCCCAGCAGGCAGGCAAGCCAGCCTCTGGTTTTTCAATTGTGCATGGCATGATCTGAGTTCGTTGACACGACAGCAAGTTGTGCTTTCACTGAAGAATCTTCCAAAATGAGCCCAAAGGAATCTCCAAGTAGCAGAGAAAGGCACATAAGAGTAAACCAATCAGTTTAGATAACATGCCACATTCCTGGTCAAGTAGACAGAGTTTGGTACAGCTGGAACTCAAATGCATACAGACTCTGTGAATGCAGCAAAAATCTCTCATATCCTCTCACAGGAAAACTGCCGATTGGAGAAAAACATGCACAGGAAATCAACTGAGGGTGGGGAGAGGGCGATCACATCACAAATGGTCTGTCAGGGCTCCCAGCTGTCAGCCACGCTGGCTAGTAGCGATGCTGGTACACAGCTGCTGGGGTCGTGCCATTCTCTATGTGTTTCAGATGACAGGAGTGACAAAGCAAATGGTCATCTAGAGGGTAACAGCGATGCCCATCTTCGTCGTTCAGTTCCATCCCACAGTCCTGCAGAGAGAGGTCATGCAAATTTAATTAGACTGTGTTTATCTCCCAGTGTCAGCTGGGGTCTGGCTTGCAGGAGAATGTTGTGACAAGGACAGGAGCTCCTCGCCAGCAGCTCCCTCTTAATAAGTTTAGTATTTGTCAGGAGCAGGAAAGCACCCGACGTAGGCTTTTTGAAGGGCAGCCTTGTACACAAAGGTCTTAAGTAGTTTTACTGAATAAGCTTGATCCCATGGTGAGTTGCATCCCTATATGTTTTAGACCTGCTCATGTTTCCTTACACTCTCAGGTAGGATTCGCCACTTTGCATTAAATTAATTGCAGCAGTACTGATGTGAAATTCACCTGCAGAGTCAGGGTCTCTTTCCACTGCATTATGAGCACAATGATAGAAGACATGTACATACTTTAATTCACACTACGTAAGTGTGGAAGCTCTCTGGGAAGTCCTCCATGAATATTTAAGAGCTCACATCTCTTGAGATTTTTGTGGCAGCCATATATCCTCCCTGAGCACACATTCATTTCATTCATAAATGAAGATAACTTACACCGGGCAGGATCACTCATCACCTTAGCATTTCTGAACAGTGTGGCCTGGAAACCAGATACACTAACGTGACCTGGAGCTCAGGGCTTCCAGAAAGCAGCCACAGAACCTTAACGATTCACTACGCCTCCTTCATGAACAAATAAACTGGATAGCAAGTGAACTGGGAATTGGACTTTTGTCAGCCACTAATATTAAGGGAGTTCAGAGTGCAAGGTCTGAATTGTTTATATACTGCCACTGGAAGGGAGGAGATTTAAAAAACTCACGTTATTATTGCTTTTAAGCACCCATTACTCCCCTGGAAAGCTGCTGACCTACCTCGCAGTGATAACATTCCACATGGTAATCCTTGTCCATAGACACAACCCGAATGGTCTCATCAGACCCCTGTAAGCATTGAAGCAAATGAGAAGAAATGACAGAGGATTACGGGAGGATTAGACACACGCACTCTGCAGATTGCTTCTTGTAACAGTATCAGTGCTGAACAAATGCATTTTGGCCGTTGGTTGGAAATCACAAATAAATCCTGCCACCTACAGTTATTTTTACACTAAAGCTTCATCACTGGTTGACTGCTGATATCCTCTAAAGCGTAACATCAGAAATGTACAGTCCTCTCTGCTTCTGAGTCACATCTATCCTAAAACACGCACCGATGACAGGATAGCTTCAACATATCCCATTTCTCAGCACTTTAAATTGGCTTTGGCAAAGACCCATCTCCTCCAAATGTGACAATGAGTTAGCCCCAGGGGGCGAGCACATGAGTACCACCCCCGTTTTCAGATGTGAAGGAATGGTAGCCCTGCACAATGTTTACAGCAGTGTAATAGTGCAGGAGATAAGCTCTGTTATCAAGCAAAGGAAGGGTCACATCTCAAAGGCTGTGTATGAGCTTAGGTCAAAACGCAGCACTCCAGTGGAAGCAGCTGTCTCTCCCCATCCTCAACGACACTCATCTTGACATGGGGTCAAGAGTGGAAGACAGCAGGACCTGAGACATAATGCTTTCTCCCCAAAGGGGATAAGTAATAAATGTCTCTCACCTCAGAGGGCAGAATGGGAAGCCCACAGGCTGCACACTTTGGAGCTAAAACTCTGCAAGAGGAATGAGAAATTGAAGGCAAATTAGACTTCAACATTAAAAGAGTAGCCTGTCTGCTGTTGGTGATAAAGACAAAAAGCTAGAGCTGTAAATAATTTATCCACAGGAAAGCTTAACATCTCAAGATCACAAATTCAATTAGGATTGATTATAAGTAATGCTTGGCACATGCTGCTCAGGCAAGCAAAAGGAGGTTTTACATTTAGTGCCAGTAAAAAAAAAATACAACCAAACCAAACCAAACCAAACCAACACTATAAAATTCCTGGCTGTTATTAAGAAATTTGGAAGAGAGAATGAGGAGTGAGCAGAACTAGCTTCAAAAAAGCACAGAAAAAGAATGAGCTGCCTTGCATCAGAGTAGGACATTTCAGGGAAAACACTAAGGGACTGCTAGATTCCTCAGGGCCTGGTAGTAAGTAAATTAAGTCACAGGGAAATACATATAATTTCAGAACAACAGTGGCACATGAAATACAATATAAAACAATTCCAGGGACTGCTTAAGCAACACTTAGGTATCTGTCCATGCAGAAAACAGAAGCATGATAGCCAGACACTCAAAATGTATGCTGCTTTAATCCCGTAACTACCAGCTAAGAGCAGAGCTCTTCTATTTTACTGTCTAAATGACAAGTGGTTTTTCAAGTGGATTCATTAGTAATTTAATTTAAAGCTGGATAAAGTTTGCTTTGCATGTTCAGTGGTGATTTCTAAAAACATTCTTTGAAACTCAGCCCTGCAGTTTGCGTTGACTTCTCACAGTCTTCCTTCAGAGCAGACTAATGTCTTGCATCACAGAATACTTCACAAGCACTATTTCTCACCTGCCTCAGAGACCACTAAACACTCTCTGCTTTGCAGAAGGTGAAGCTTAAGCCTGGGGGTTAAGTGACTTCCCCAGAGTTACACGGCAAGTCAACAGGGCAAGAGGAGAGGCATTGGGAACTCTTTGGGTCTAACCCCATCTTCAAACTCCTGGCTTCTAATCCTGTATCTGTTTCACTGATTTATACTTCTTAATTAGCTGAAATTAGCTGAATTAGAGGCTTGGTGATCGTGTCTCCTCTGATGTTGTTTTGTTCTTACTTGTGATAATCTCTGACACAGTAGATTTTGTTTTCAGTGTCGACAGTGAATGGCACACCATCCAGACACTCGTTGCAGACCACACATCGGAAGCAGCCTGGATGATAGGACTTCCCCAGAGCCTGCAGGATCTGCAACAAACCAAGAGATGAGGAAGAAGCACGTGAACAGTCAACAAAGGTGAAATAACACGCTCACAGCTTTGCATCAGACACTGCTGCGTGTTCATCAACAGTGCTGTGTCTTTTTTTTTCACCTCTTCTAAAGAATGAGTTAACAGGAATAGAAAGGGCAGCTGGCATCAGTACGGATTGCCTAGAAGTGAATTATTAGCATGGGTAAGAAAGCAATTTGTGGAGTCTCAGTTAAGAGAGCCAGCTTCGCTTCCCCACAAAAGCCAACAAAAGGCTTAGCAGATTTTCTTTCTGCTACCCACCCCACAGTAGGCAGACCAGCAAATGACAGCTGACAGTACCAGTTATCAAAATGTTTTGCTGTCGGTGCATTCTTCTAAAAAGCTGTGGGATTTTTCTACCTAAAGCAATTATCACTTACCATGTCCATTATCAAATGACCACAAATGAAACACCTGTCAGCTGACTGCTGGAAACCAGAGTACTGCAAGGACAAAAAAGAAGTGGCTTAACATTTCACAAGGCTAGTAGAGCAGAAGCAATAGCATATCGTAGTGCATTATCTGCTTGTCTTTTTCCTGTACTCCTTACACAAACTAAACTTTCCACTATTCTTTTTTTTCATAGGGGAAGCTGTGGATGGAATATTCTATTAGGACACTGGACATGCAGTGCTCAGAAGGAGTACGTGGTCCTGTAACTTTCAAGTCCTAAGTTTATTTTAGCATATAAGCAAACAGTATAAATGCAGATCCAAATAAGTCACTTATTCCTAAGACTTAATTCTTTATTTAGCTATATAGCAATCTACAAACCAGGAGCTTAACTGTGCTTATCACATGCTCATTTCACAAGACTTGCTAAATTCTAGCTCTGATTATACCTTTCTAGGTCCATTAGAGCTAGAAGTAAAGCACTGACTGTCACTGGGAAAGGAAACTCCCTCATTTATTCCTCTGTAGCCATTCATCTTGCTCCTGACTCCAAGGAATGGTAACGAAGACACACTGAAGAAGCCACCCCAAGAAGCTCCAGCTTTGCTACAGGTTCTGCACTGTGACAGCATGGCCTACCACTCAGCTACTTGCAGTGCCACATGTGGGCAGCCACCACGTCTCAGAGCTGGACAACTTGCTCAAGCTGGTCTGTGGATAAGCAGGTGAGAAGGGCCAGGCTGTACAGGAGCTGTGCAAAATGCAGGAGGAGCCACCAAGGAGAAAGGCTGTGCATCACCCACGGAGGCTGAGACATGTGGGAGCAGAAGGGTCAGCTGTGTGCTTACCAGGAAATCTTCCTCACAGAACACCTTTCCATTGACAAAATAAAAGGCTTTTCCTCTCAGCTTCCGACCTAAGGAAAAAAAAAAAAAAACACAGGCAGAAGAGAGAGGTCAGTAGAGAGCATGGAGAAAATGTGAGCAAAAATTGGGTACTGAGAAGCGATAACTGAGGAACGATTGGCAGCAAGGATGTCACAGCACAGAAGCCCTACAGCTGGGGCAGAGCCTCCACCTCCAAGAATGCCCTAACAGAGACAAGATGACAGTTTTGCAGGACAGGACCCTACATGTGGGGAAGATTTATATTTACTGTAGCTTTTGTGTTTGTGCTTTACATCTGCATTCTGTTTTCAGTTCCACGTAACTATGGTAATATGGCTCCCACTGCTATTCCTAAATGGGAGCCTTGGCTGGCTTGGTCTGCAGATGTGGAAGACACAAGGTCTGGATTCACCTCTTTGTACTTTAGGATTGTGTGGCAGCCTTCGACCAATAATCACCCTGGCTGCTGAACACTAAAAAAAGGGAGAAGCCAGAGTTCCTTCACTAAACGAAAACCTTTGCCATCTGCTGTCAACACCAGAGGGCGCCCTGTGGCCAGGAAACGACTCAGTGTTATATGGGAAACCGAGGCTCCAAAGCAGCCCCAACTTTTGGCAGTAAACTCAGAAATATGTAATTTTGATCTTAAATTTTGTGGTAGCATGGGCTCCAGTGATCTTCCCAAGTGCCTTCCCACCTGTAGGCAACATCTCTCCTTAAAGACAAGCGGGCAGTGGTGAGGGGAAACGCACACGGAGCTGTAGGATGCGGGCGTAGCTTCGGGCTGCAGCCCCGACCGGTGTGTGAGCAGTGCTCATCCAGCACAGCAGCTGAAGCCTGGATCGCTGCGGCTGTGCCATTCCTCTATGGTGACAAAAGAAGCATTTACGTGGCTTTCTGCACCCGGTGTATTTTTAACCTGGTGACATTCAAAGGTCTGGAGTGACGGCAACAGGCCTTTGGGGAAGCCACCACAGCCAGAGCTGTGCAGTCCTGTGATCAACACGAAGCACAGTCCTTTGGCACACCTAGGAACACTAACTAGGGCATGATTTCTCTTTATCAGGAGCAATTGCTCTAATACACGTCCTAAATTGCCAGCTCCAGACTGCATTTCACTTTCACTTCCTCCTGAACTTAGCTAATCTCTCATTGAAAGAAATCAGACATAATTCTTCAGCATTTCAACCCTCTCACCCACCCCCTTCCCCAACAGGAAGTCTGAGCTGCTTTTAGGCTCTGCTCCCCCTTGACCTGACCTACCTAGCTGCAGGGCCTCCAGCGTGGCCTCAAGATCATTTCAGCACCGATTTCAGAACTCTACAAGCTTAGTCACCAATGTTTTCATGCTAAAACAAACACACTTGACTTAGCAGCTGACCACAGGATAGCACAGGGCTCCACTGACAGGATGTCAGTGCTTTTGTCCATCATTTCCTCAGCTGACAGCTTCTAAAGATGCACAGGGATGCACCCTTTACCAGGGACTTGCAATGGCTAAGGGAGGATGCTGGGCGATCCTTCATTTGCTTACTGGGGAGCTGAACTGCACCTCCTCTTCAGAAGTTGCTTTTCTATTATTTATTAGGAGAATGGAGGTCACAAACCTGTGTCTGAAAGTGAGATTGCTCTCAATGCATGTAATGATGCACTGGACAGCAGGCAGTGCTCTCCTCCCAGCCCTGCACCAAAGGACTGCCCTCAAAGTGCTCCAGCACATACAGGAAAGAGGTGGGCAGCCTCTACCTCGCCACCAATGCCCTTTGCAAGATGCAGAGGTGATAGGCCCTCTGTACTCCTCACTGGTGAGGCTGCACCTCGAGTTCTGTGTTCAGTTTTGGGCCCCTCAATGCAACAAGGACATTGAGGCCCTGGAGTGTGTCCAGAGAAGGGCAA
Organism: Cyrtonyx montezumae; assembly: GCF_038088225.1. Lineage (NCBI taxonomy): Eukaryota > Metazoa > Chordata > Aves > Galliformes > Odontophoridae > Cyrtonyx > Cyrtonyx montezumae. The sequence continues at coordinate 101,694,403 of NW_027072089.1, read as the reverse complement.
CAGAGCTGTGAGGGATCTGGAGCACAAGTCTGATGGGGAGCAGCTGAGTGAGCTGGGATTGTTCAGTCTGGAGAAGAGGAGGCTCAGGGGAGACCTGATTGCTCTCTACAGCTGCCTGAAAGGAGGCTGTGGTGAGGGAGGGGATCGGCCTCTTCTCCAGGTAACAGCGTTAGGGAATGGCCTACAGTTCCAACCTCCAGGGGAGGTTCAGGTTGGGTATTAGGAAGAATTTCTTCTCCATAGGAGCAGTGGGGCACAGGCTGCACAGGGCTGGACAGGGAGGTGGTGCAGTCACCATCCCTGTAGGTGTTCAACAGCCGTGTGGATGCAGCACTGAGGGACAGCGGTCAGTGAGTGTGGTGGGGGTGGGTTGATGGTTGGACGAAGTGACCTTAGTGGTCTTTTCCAGCCTTAATGGTTCTGTGATTCTATGCAGGCAGGTAGGAGGCAGGGAGAAACTGAAGTCATGTCTGGACAAGGTTTTGAGGTGGGAACGTTATGTCTTCCCCTATGTACTACGCTCGATGCCAGCATCACTAGTGGTCACAGCAGAAACCCCTCCAGAATTAAAAGCACTGCTTCACTCTCTGACTCTAGAAGTAACTTTGCATCAAAGCTAGACAAGAAAACAATTTTTCAAATTACAGAAGGCCACAGTGCAACCTGAGACAGCACCTAGCAAGTTACCCATAGATACTGCTTAAAACATTATGAGGAATGTCCTATAATCCTAGAATTGTAGCAACCCAGGTGGGAAAGGACCTCGAAAGATCATCACATCCAAGCTTCCATGGGTGAGGGGAGCCTGGAGTAGATCATCTAGCACTCTGTCCCATCACACCTAAATCCTTATGGCACGGCACAACCAACCTTAAGCCTGTTAACAAAAAGCAGTGTTTTTAAGATATCTGCTGGGCACCCCAGGGCCGTGTTGAGCGCTCACAGCAGCGCTGCTCTGGGATCTGGCCAGAGGACGAACACATAGCACTGCTCTGCCACGACAGCTGCCCTGGATTTTCTCCTGCACAGCGAGCGTGGCTGCCGCACCACAGGGGTTCTCACCAGCGAGCTGAGCCCAAAGACAGAAAGTCAGTAAGAACAAAGCAGCATTCAGACTGGAGCGGAAAAACGCGCTGATGCTGCTCTGTCTCCCAACAGCCTGTACAGCCTGAATCTCTTCTGAGATTACTCCTGCTAAAAAAGTGCATCATTTCCTGCACGGCCTATCACACGATCATTTTATTAAAGGGATGCCGAGGGAGGATTCCTGGCAGCTCTGAACACTCCCTGCTTTGAAGGCCCGCACACCTCTCACGCTTGCCGATCAGCGCGGTGGTTTTGTGTTCGAAGCCAGAAACAGGCAGCAAGTTGTGCCCATGCCTTGGCATCTGAAGATAAGCACAGGCTGAGGGGAACTCACTTCCCAGGGCTGTCAGTCTGTCTGCCCAGGATTACTCTGCACTTGCTCACAGCAGTATTTACTCTTTCCAAAGAACACCTTGGCCTTGCTGTTCCAGGAGCTGCACAGGGCAGGCTCACACAACGTCATGAGCCCAAAGATACCAGCAGCTGCGCAGCTCCACGTAGCTAAGCTTAATTATCACTGCTGCATGACTAATTAGCCCAAGCAGAGGGCAGCATTTGCGGTTAAACTGCCACAATACCTTTACTACCTTGTTTAGTGAATGACCCTTGATACCTCTAAACACAAGTACATTGTGAAATGTAGTAAGAGACAGCCAGCTGGTGTTATTTCCAACTCTGCCGCTGGAACAGCAGCCAGTTACCCTTACACAGACATCAGCAGAGATCTGAGCTTAAGTAAAAGTCATGCAGACACACCAAAGGTCGAACCCTGTAATGTGGCAACGTGCAGATCTCCAGCTCTCTGCAGCAAGGGGACAAAACCTGGTTCTGCTGCAGGTTCTCTTTCTGCAGTTGAATGTCAAACCCTCGCTCAGGTCACCTTGCAATCAGTTCTTTCTTTCTGACTTCCGTGCTCGCCTACTGATTTCCTTCGTAGTCATCTCTGACACTTCCCTTGCACTTTTTTAGCTTTCAGATTTCCTCTGAGGACCCAGCAGCGTGAGCACAAGAACCACATGCTCCCAGGTGCGTGGGGAGCAGAGCTGGAGCTGTTGAATCAGAGCCTGCCTGAGTCCTAGAAAGAAGTGCTAAAGCAACACAAGTTAAATGACATCATTTAAGAGCTCCTTACTAACTAAATAACAAACACCTAGAAATACCTGTGTTCTTTGCTGTTCTGAGTGACTACTGAGAATCTCGAAAGGTTAATGTGCAACAAACCAAAATGTTTGTCTAACAAACTGAAAGATAAGTGAAATGCAAGCAGACACCTCAAACCTGCAGAAAACAGCTGTCTGATTTCTGAGGATGTCTTTTGAATCTACTTTCACAGCCTTCACATAAGGCAGGTATATCATTGCCAGAGCAGCAGAGAGACCATATTTTTTCCCTCTCCCCCACCACAGAAAGCTGCCTTGTTTGTGTGCCTGCCCTGTAACAAACAAGAAGATAAACGAGACTTTCATGCCAAAGTAATAATTCTAAATCTGTTGTTTTGACCTCTACGCCAATTTTTCTGCATTACATGCCAGTGGTTCAGATAATACAGTCCATTTTTTTCCTGACAACTGAACCCTGTAGCATATGTGTAGCTCTGCTCCACCGATTGTTCTCCTCTACCATTTATCTCTGAACATACATGTATCAGGAAGCAGAGGGTGCAGGAGGTATCAGAGCACCCACCCCTTCAGATCCACTCAGCTTTCTGTGGCACCATCTGGACACAAACCCAACAGTGAGCAAAATTAGAAATCCTTGCTAAAATGAAAACAGCAAGACGGCAGATATAAATATCTAGAGGACAATATGCTTTACCTTAATTGGTAATATGGTGTATTTTATTTATCAGAGGGGAGATGTTCAGTGTTTCACCAGAGCACAGATTTTAGGATTGAAATCACGAGCAACCTCCACTTCTCAAAGGCAGCCTGCACTGGATGCTGTCCAAGACGAACTCCACTTGACCCTCAGAGCACAGCCTAACTACTTACTTTTCAGATAGAAAGCAGAGTTTCCACATGTGCTTCTCAGGACGTGCTCTGCAGCCAGGCAGGCGACACTGTCCAGACGAATGTGTATTTTTCTGACAGTTAGAAAAATCTCATCACATTTACCACAGCAGCATCACGGTGCAGAGCACTGAAGGCACTTTACCCGTGATGGAAATCATTTCAATTTGTGCAGGGGGGGATTCCTCATAGTGGGCTTGCTTCAAAAACTACAGGGTAGGTCGGTGTGCCACCCCAGCCATCAGGAGAGCAGCTACAGCCCAATTCAGCCTGGCTACGTCTTCACCAACACAGCAGGCCGGGTGGAGAGGCCTACTGGCAGACATGCACATGGGCCCACGGCTCTCCAGCACCTTGAGGGAGGCTCTGGTAGGGCTTTAGTAGGGCCCTTTGTGACAGGACAAGGGGAAGTTGTTTCAAACTATAAGAGGGGAGATTTAGACTGGACATAAGGAAGAAGCTTTTTACAATAAGGGTGGTGAGGCACTGGCACAGGTTGCCCAGAGAGGCAGTGGGTGCCCCATCCCTGAAGACACTCAAGGTCAGGCTGGGGCTCTGAGCACCTGATGTAGCTGTAGGTGTCCCTGTTCATTGCAGGGGAGTTGGACTGGAGGGCCTCTAAGGGTCCCTTCCCCCTCACATGATTCTGTGATCCTGTGTCTGGGAAGGACTCACAGGAGATGCTAGCAGGCTGAACCCAGCACCGAGTGCACAACAGCACAGCACTGCAGCACAACAGTGAGCGCAGAGGCCGGAAAGAGGGGAGGAACACTCTCAGAAACGTGCAGCATTTGAAGTACATTTCCTTTTCTCTTTTACCAACAAATCGCCTGGGAGCGGGGAGGGAAGGGGAGAAGTCATTTCCTTGATCTGCACAGTATAGTATTTTTGTTATTGTGTGACTGCCAGTGGCTGGACTGGGAAGGGAAGAAGCAACTACATCCCCAAAGGCACAACGCACAACCTGGACAGAGGACACCCAACAGATTTCTGGCAATCTGCAGCTCTCTGGATTTTGGCCATTAGTGAAGAAGCGCTTTTTATCACAGCATTCACAGGAGAAAAATATTTCTGTCTATGCCCTGAAAAGCACGTGCTTGAAAGCACGTGGAAAACGGCAGACCTTGAGCATGGATCAAACTGTAGTGTTCCCTCATGGTGATACACAATATTTTCTATTCAGAGAAATGCTGTTATTATTCCTTCCAGTCTTTGTTGTTGTTGCTGCTATCTTCCTATTTGAAAGCCCCAACACAGCCCCATAGAATATTCCAAACTGGAAGGGACCCATAAGGACTGAGGAGATCAACTGCTGGCTCCACACAGGACCACCCAAAAATCAGACCACAGATGCTTCAGACCAGAGATGCTTCAGTTATTCCTGAAGAAGTGGGAAACTCAGCTCTGTGCTGCTCAACTCGGCTTCTTTCCATCTTCCTGGTCTTACCTGAAGCACAAACCATTTCATCTCACACTGGAAAGCTCTGGAGAGGGTTGCCTTTTGGAACAAGCAGCATACAGCTATTTTTGCAGCTCTCTCTAACACACCTCATTAGATAGGAAAGAAAGCTATTTCTTAACCGAACATACAGAACCAGAAGTGACCACTAACACCTCTGTAGTGCTCAAGACAATGAAATCAGCTCCAAAAGGAGGATGCAAAGCATTTATTTCTAAAGCAACAGTTGCATAGCTGTGATTTCTGAAATTTCAAGACAGGTGGAACCTGCTGCTGGATTATTTGCCACCGGAGCTCTGTGTGGAAGGGCAGCTCAAAGACTGCTGGGACACAAATGGAGAAAGGTCCCTGAAGATGCAGCCAGGGATTCTTTCTGCTGAATTCAAGTCAGATCATAAGAAAGGGCAAAGGAGCAAGCTGCTGCTGCTGCCCCTTTAGGGAAAATGCCATCCTGTGCTAACATCCCTTTCCTTTTCAGTTTCCTTGCCCTCAGCCAGATGACTGTAAAGCACTGCACTGATAGCATAGGTTAGGCAGGGCAGTTGGTGCTGGACAGCTGGAAAATGAGTTGCAGTTCAAAGTTCAGCTACTATTAGAGAGCACACACATCTTTCTATATTTATCCCTCTTTCCAGCTCCAAATAAAACACCAGGCCTTCCAGTCCTGATGAGTTTACACTTCTAAATACAACACAGGAGAAAATCCCACAAAAGCTCATCTTGGAAAACCAAACTGATACATACATAGCACCAGATGGGTTATTATTATTTTTACTGCTGCCACATATACAGCTACACTTCTAAAAATACGCCCGAGGGTGAAACATAACAAAACTCAAAACCACCATCTTACAAGCACAGACACTGTTTGAAATAAGAGACCTGGTTTCTCAGCTCCATAGCAAAACTCCTTTTTTGTGTGTGTCTTCTGGCAGCAGGGGATGGCCAGCTAACAGCAAACTGGGCTGCTCACCACGCAGAGGTGAGTACCTATCGATGTGCAGAGAGCATCCTGCCAGCAGCAGGCTGGGGACACAACGGCTGTAAGGTCTGCCTGGACACCAGAAAGCCCCAAGTCCTAGTTAGGGACATACTTACTGCCGCTTTGAAACAAAGCACTTGTATAAATAAGAAAATGTGGCTACAGTTGAGAGACAAAGGAATGAAAATAACCTCCCCACACACCAGAAAGCAGAAGACGGGCACAATTGAAAACGTCTTCCCTAAATGCCTTGCAAGAATCTATTCAAAAACAAACAGCGAGCACTGCCACAGAGGCACACAGCTGCAGCAGCCTCCAGCTGGCAGACAAATGAGTAATTGCATCCTTGTTTTCCCCCTTACACCAGAAAAACGTTCACCAGAGGAACCCATCACAGGGCTGTGCTCGAGAGAAAGCACCGGGCAGGGTTACTTACTGCAGGCTCCGCAGGTGAAGCAGCTGTCGTGGTAGAGGCTGCCCATGGCCTGGCACGCCTGGTTGGCTCCATACACCCCTTTGCTGCACTTCACACAGGTTCCTGCAAGAGAGGGAGGGCAAGAGGGGTCAGGAGAAGGATTTAGGAGCACACTGGTTCACACCAGGCTGGGTGCTTCAGCCTTGAGGGTTACCACACCTGCCCTGCATTGCTCAGCTGAGGTCCAGACACTGTGTAGGTGACACAGGTGTCAGGAATCTGAGAAATGCTGCCACTGAGGCCATCCAAACTGTGTCCTCAGTCCCAGTCTCCTCTTACAATGGGATATGGCGGCTATGGGGCTCCCAACCCATAGGCCCACATGGACAGGACAGCCTCATCTTGGAGATCCTCAGTCATGCTGCAGTTAGTAAAGCTTTGGTGCTCTTGGGTATCACAAGCTCCGCAGCAATCAGAAAGGACTCATCAGAGCTGGAAATAACACCCATGCTGGCAGCCTGGGTTTGGTTTGCAGTCTCTTCCCCCTGTCGGAGTGCTGCCCCGAGTCCCACTGTGCCCAGAGCCTGAGCCCACACCAACCAAAGCCTCCAGGGAGGCCGCAGAGGATGAGAAGTTGCTCTGTTTTGGCCACGTTGGACCTGAGGGGAAAGGCTGGCCTGTCTGCAGGCCCACCCCCACATGGGCTGGCATGAGGTTTATAGAACGTGCTCTCTTCAAAGCAAGCAGATTTATCTCCGTTATTTATTGAAAGGAACACTTCAAGAAAGCAAATGCGATCAGCAATGAAAGATGAGATAAATCATGCAAGCATTACCACAAAAAAAAAAAAAAAAAAAGACAAGATAAGAAAAACTTGGCTTTCTGCACGCCTGTGTTCTCTCTCAGGCATTCAGGATCAGCTCCAGCCTGACAGTTGTGCAATGCCCCGGCACAGAAGCAAAGGCCAGCTCACACAGCTCCCTTCTGACTGCAGCAACACAGTGCTGAGAGCGGAAAAACTGCAGGTTTTGCTGCTTAAAGCCTTCTTTCCATGATATCCACCAAGATTTCCAGAGAAACGACACGCTGGAAGTGCCTGCATTTTTCCCCTCTCCGTGCCAGGGAGCAGCTGCTGCAGAAAACTGTTTGTGTCCTCTGTGTATGAGTAGCAACGAGCTCCCTTCCATCCATCCTGTGCCCATCCTGTTGAGGCTGTAGAATGCAGGCACTGGCTGTGTGCAGCCCAAGGGGACAGATGGCCTGGCCATATCCTCTGGCTGCCCAACATCCTATATCCATATCCACCCCTCGGCTGCCCCACACTCCTTTCCCTTCTGCTGTCCCTCTTTCACCTTCTGCTTAACCCTCCCGTCCACTATTTAGCCCCTCTGAGACACAGAAAATAAAGACAAAGGATGAAAGGCCTTGGTTACTTTACCATGCTTACGTGAGTGTCAGTTTGAGCAGACTCCCCAGAATCAGGCCCCCAGGCTCACGTGGCATTATAGGAGAGGAACAAGAGGTTTCTCCCACAGCAGCGGGGCAGTGAGCCCAGAGCACATGCGCTGTGCCCAGAAATTCACACTCGAGTGCACCAGCAGAAAGGCAGCCAGATCAGGAAAGGGCACGGGATGCAAACTGCTGATTTCAGTCCAATTTCTGCTGGTCGGGCAGCTCAACTCAGGCAACAAAGAAGCCTCTGTTCCCTGTCACATCGGACACATCACGTGGAAGGCGACGAGCCCCCAGGGCACAGCATCCCTGTGTCCATGGAGCCAGAGTCCATCACTGCCAGAAGCAAGCAGCGTGGTCGCTGGGAATGGCCACCAAACACCCAACCTATCCATCGTCTGTCCAGAAGGTCAGTCCCAGCCCCAGAGCTCAACACGAGGACTTGTGTTCCCACAGGACTCAAGCGCATTTCCTCTGAGTGCTGCTATGTCTGCCTGCTGAAAAAGACTCCCCTACATCACACCCAACGTAATGCTTTCAGTTCCTGTCTTTAGATCACACCACCTCCAAAACCCAATGCCACCTCCCTGTGGCTCACCTTAACCACGTCAGCTCTGCACAAGTCACTGTGGAGGGGACGTGGCCTTCCCACACAGCATGCCTCAGCAAGCTGCTATTCCCTGCCAAGCAACCCCACGTCCCACAGTGCTGGTTTCAAGACCTGTGTGAAACTGAGTGCCTGGAAAACAGGGCAGCCTGGTCCCCTCATCGCTCACTGTCATCACTGACATCGTTACTCAGAGTAGCAAAGAAGCACCCAAAGAACCACAGGGCTGAAAAATGGGATTTTTTGGCCCTGCTTTTGCATGCAGTGCTGAACCTCAACTGCACACAGTGCTGGTGAAGTGCAAAACTCCCCTGAGACATTTTAAGTACCTTACAGCGATGTGCGAGATGATATGAACTCCAGAGCAAAATGAATGAGATTCCTTATGACTTTCAGTCCCCACTGCAACAGCATCCTGACCGGGATATCTACTGATCTCTGTCTGACCTCCTTCCTTTTTCTTTCCTTTTGCTGTAGACTTTTTCTTAACAAACCCAGTTGAGCTCCCACGTTGAGGGCTCTGGTGTCCTCCCCACACAATGTACAACACCAGCTCCACTGTGCACACAGCTTCCCAGCAGAGCCATTGTGGCTGATTCCACCCATCCATATGCTCTAAGGCTCCAAATCTCCACAGGGCTTCAGCTGCTCACCTACAGCTCTGCATCTACCGAGGGAAAGAAACTTGTGTACGTGTCAAGAGGATCACTGCTGGATGCTGGAGGGGCAGCCCAGCGCACTGCTGCAAAACAGAGAGCGTGAGGCCCTGCTAACATACCTGCAGCACATCAGCTCTGCTGTGAGCAATAAGGAAGGAAGTCAAAACTTAACACCTAACAAATATTTATAACCAGAAAATCATTTATAAGCGTTGTTTAAGAAAATCTCTCGGCAACAGCGTGGATAGGCTTTATCAGATGGGAGATCTTCAACTAAGCTATATGAAGTGAGCACTGGTCAAAGCATGATGCTTCACACTATGGCTCTAAAGGTATCCCTGCCTGCCTGTGGGTGAAGGAACCTCAGCATCAGTGATTTCTGTCAGGAGCTCTGGCAGTCGCAGCAGGCTGGGGGCAGTGACACGCCTCTCCTTGCTGGATGCTCCCTGGAGTGGGCTGTGCATGCTGTCCCAGCTGGCTCCCACCGGAAGCCCTGGGCTGGGATTCTGCCTGCTCCTGAGGGGCAAGGCAGTGATGGAAGGATTGCACCCAGCTCTTGCACACCTGCACCCCACACCTCACCCTCTGGCTCCTGGCTCTGCTTGCTGTCACACACCAGGCGCCATGCAGAGCCGGCTGCCAGAGACCTGCCAAGCAGCATGGCCGGGAGCCAGGATTACTGCTCCCTCACTGCAACCGGCCTGCAAGATAAAAGTCTCCCCCTGCTGCTGTCACCTGTTTTGTGACAAAAAAAGTACAAATAAATCTAGCCTGCAGTTCCACCCGCCTGCTTTCTCACTTCGTTCCCGTGCACATTCTGTGCAAACAGCAAAATATTCACGTTTTTGCACACTGTCTCCCACGAGGTTCCTCTCCTAGCCCATGCTCACACACAGCCCCTTGGAGCAGCAATGCAGTGAGGACCCATAAGCTCTTTGGAGCAGCATGTTCCTGGCTCAGCGTGCAAAGCACCAGAGCGTGCCTCCAGGCTGCAATGAGCCCAGTAGCACAGCAGGGCACACAACTTTTCTGCCAGAGGACAGAAACCTATCTGTCTGCCACAAGGCTAAGCTCGATCTCAAGCCCTGAGATAAACAGTCACAGAAAAAGCCCTCTGCAGGCAGAGTGCACTGCCTGATGCCAAGAAACACACTTACTATGCAATTTGCAACTAAACGCTCAGCGTGCCTTCAGCTGCGCCCACCCTGCTGCTGACTCACACAGTGGCAGGGAGAAAGGAACGCTCACTTCAGCCATGACTTTTTTGCCATCCCGTGGTACCAAACCAGTTTGGTAGGATGCTCCTATTCTCCTCGATACCTCTGCATGAAAATGGTCTCAAAGCACCAACACAAACTTGTTGTTCTGCCCGAGCTTTCGGTCCACAAGTCAGCTATTCCTCCCAAGTATTTGCAACCCACTCATCATCTGAGAGCCAATGAGGACTGACACCTGGGGCACAGGGAATGTGCTGACTATGGGAAACCTTCCTATCCACAAAGCTTCTCTCTGAGGGATCCCTCAAGTGTGCAGTCAGCTCCCTCAGGGCCGTTCCAGCAGCAGCTCCCTTGCAGGTCACGGCATCCAAGGGCTACTGAAGCACAGCCACATGTGGAAGCCTCCAGGACAAGGGCTCATCCTCCTGTGGGCATGGCTGCCCTCACGGCCTCTTGTGGGCCCAGCCACGTTCCTGCCCCACATGGCATGTAGGTGTGACACCATCCTGCTCCTTGGCAGGCTCCTTTCCATCCAAATGTGCTCAGGTAACATGCTTTGAGCACACGGGGAATGGTGAATGTTGTGAAGAACCTCCTGAAGAGAAGAAACTCCCAGCCAGTAACGGTGGATGCTTCTAAAGGCACTGCTCCAGCTGGTGCTCAGCACTGTCCTCCCACTGCTGCAGCACCACCTGTGCTTATGGACAACTTACGGACTAAGAAGAAAGCAACATCCAAGTAAGTTTGCAGTACCTGTGAAGCATAATGGTTAGATAAAAGAAAGAAACCCAAAAAGCACAACCCAACAGCAGCAGTGTCGACACACAACGAGAAGGTGTGAATCTGCTACCATACGTGGCAAGGAGCCGCCTCACACTGAGGCACACACCACGTCCTGTCACAGCTGTGCTTACCGAAGTAGTCAGCCTTGGGCCGCGCATCCATCTCCTGCTCCAGGCGCTGGGTGAGCGCTTCCAGCTTCAGCTCAGCTGCAGACGGCCCATGCTCCGGCTGCAGGAGGGTCTGGCAGGGTAACTTCACCTTGGCCGTGCCACAGCCTTCCTGGTGCCGTCCGTCAGGATGGAGACCGCTCGTTCCCTCCTTGAAAGGCTGCTTTGGCGCATCTGAAGTCAAAGGCCCGCGTGCTGCTGCCAGGTGTGAGGCACCCAGCCCCGGACCGCCGTTGGGCCGGTGGTTGTGCCCGTGGGCTACAAAATGACTGGTGGGATTGGGGTGGATGCCAGCTTGCTGGTAGTCCACGCTGGGGCCCCCAGGAGCAGAGCTGGGCGGGAAGGGCCGCGGGCCGCCCTGGTACCACAGCTGGCCGCCATCCATAGTTGGCCCGTCCACACCGGCTCGTGGCCCGCAGGGCTCAGTGAGGGCCAAAAACCCTGAGCTGGGCTGTGCCGCAGAGGTTGAGAGGGAGGACCTGTGCTGCAGCGTGGCCGCAGGCGCAGCATCCGAGGGACCCGAGGGGCCGCGCACCTGCGAGGAGGAGGACCTCTGCCCGGCTGGCTTCAACTCCTGGCCCTGGCTGCCCCGCCGGACATCACCGCCGTTCTCCTGAGGGTCTCTGCGGGACTCCGCTTCCCAGCCCCGCTGCCCGGCCTGGGAGCAGGGAGACTGCGGCTCCCCGGGCAGGGGGAAGGCTCTGCATGTGCCCGGCCGCCCGCTGCCAGGGCCCTCAGCTGCCACCTGGGGCAGGGGGCCGGCGGGCGAGCCCAGGGGCGGCTTGGCACCGTGTGGAGCGGGCAGCCCGGGCCGCAGTGCGCCCAACCCGGCCCCACCGTTGAGGGAAGCGGTGGCCATCAGCATCTCCTGCTGCTGCTGCTGCTGCTGGAGGTGGATCTTGGCCATCTTGGTGGCAAAGACCCGCCGCGTCTCCTCGAACTCCGGGTTGTTACCGGCCGCTTTGTCCACCCGAAACAGCCCATCCTTGGAGGCCTCGTACATGTTGAGGTCCTCGATGAACTTGCTGGCCTCCAGGCCCAGGTCGTCGTACTTGTCCATCCTGCCCCGCAATCCGGCTGCCACCAACCACGCGCTGGGGCCCGCGTGGCCGCGCTGTGCCGGGCGGGATCGAGTTTCTTTCTCCCTTCGTTCCCGTTCCCCTTTCCCTCCAAGCACAGGGCGCGGGGCCGGAGCTCTCGGCAGCACAGCCACGATCCCGGCTGCCTGCCGCCGCTGCCGGTCCCGCCCGCCGCTCCGGGGGCGGGGGCCGGGGCGGAGCCGGCGGGGCGGTCCGGCCGCGTTGCACCGCTGCCCGCTGGGGGCCCGCGGGGGCTGCGGCCGGAGCGGAACGGGGCTGTTTTGTTTGAGAGACGGCCGTACGGCGGAGAACCCCGCAGGGGAAGGGCCGACCCCCAGGACGGGGTGAGGGCAGGTCTTGATCTCCTCCGCTCTGCGCTGCCCAGCGATAAGCGGAGCTGCGAGTGCAGTGCTGTGAGCTGCCAGGGAAATAGTTTGCATTCCTGGAGCGGGAGCTGCTGGAATGCGCTCACCGCGGCCGAGCAGCCCTGATGTACTGAGGCACAGCACCGTCCTGACCTGCCCGTGGCTCACGGACCAACCAAAGCCTCAGCGGGTCCCTGCTCCGGGCCCTGAGGGCTGCAGTGCCCCTCAGTAAATCCTCTGCAAGGTGCGGGTTTGGGTGCGTGCGCTCAGATTTGTAACGCTTCCCCGGCACTCGGGAGATAGGGCCCAGGTGTAAAGAAATGCGCTGTGCATCACGCTGTCAGCAAACTGTGTCAGAAACCAAAAATTCCCCTCCCTTTCTTAACAGCTCCCTTGCAAGAGCTCTGCGTAGCAACAGGGACAGCTCTCCGGCCCTGGAGTGGTACACCCACCCCTTCCAGCGAGCTGAAGCTGAAAACTGCAGCCCCTTGGGGCACGCACGTGTTGCCTCGTGGCTACCCCAGCCCAGGCTGCACCGCCTATAAGCACTGGTCTCGCACGAGTGAGCCCAGGAAGGCAGCGGTAAATCACTCGGGAGCCCTGTTCACGGTTGCCAGCAGAAGCAGGTAACAGCAGCTGTGAGAGCAGGTGGTTTGCACTGTGGGGCAGGGGACGAGGAGCTGAGGGCAGGATGGCCCCGGCAGGTATTCTGTGCCGGATGGGTTTCATCTTGAGCCTCCAGCGGCTGACAACAAAAGTAACAGTCTCCTGAAGACTGCCCATCAAAACCAAGGAGCGATGAGCTTAAGCCCTCAGTGCATCTAAAGCCTGAGCCTCAGTGCGTGATTGCCCTGGGAAGGAAACTCCAGGCAAGGCAGAGGCAGTGGCACATCACTGCTCCGAGGCCAACTGGGAACTTCCTTCACTCTTTGCAGTGCAGAAACAAAGAACGAATTGCAGTGTGAGTTTTGTTTCCCTTTTTTGGCATCAACTTATGGAAGTCTTAAAGCAAAACCGAGAAGATGTCTGTTGGGGCAGTGCTAGTGCTCAGAGGAAGGGAGCTGAAAAGCCACAGGTCCTTCCATCCTCAGGACAGCTGGGAAAGGAGGCTCACATAGTGCAGTGACTGTGTACCACACAAAATTCCCAATTTCTTGAGCTGAGGAGCAAGATCACAGCAGGTGTTTGACACCCCCTCTTCCTCTCCACTGGCTTCAGAGCACTGCTGGAAACCGAGCAAGCCGAGATGCTCCGGCAACAAAGCTGGTACTGAACAGCAGATCTGCATTTCTGTGACTTGAGAGAATTAGAAAACAGAACAGCAAGTAGATGGATGGTGGCATAAACCCCACTGTTTTTCCCTGGGAGGAATCTATGATGTTCACAGGCAAAGAGCCCTCACACCTTCCTTCCTCCTCTCCCAAGGATGCAAAGTGAAGGCAGGCTTCTACCCAGGGCAGTGCAGACCTGGCTTGTGCCTGCTGCTTTTTTCCTGCAGATCAAGCTGAGGCCCCTGAGAGCTTTAGGAAACAAACCCTTTGGTGGGACAGAAGTATTTTGGAATAGAAGTATCAGCTTTGGAAGAGAAGTATCTATTTTCAGCTTTCAAAAACAAAGCAAGGAAGAATCTGTGACTTCGCTCAGATCAGGGCTTTTTCCGACCTTCTTTTGTAAGGGTCGCACACACATTTTCTGCCTCTACTTTTTATCTTTGAGCTAACATCTGTGGGATGTTTTACCGCTGGGCCCGCAGGAGCCCTCACCTCGGGGGGAGCGGCCTTCTTGCTGAGCTGCTGCGCTGACACCGCTGACCTTTGCAGCCATGCAAAGTACATTTCCTTCCTATGCCAAAGGATAAAATCAGCTGTGGGAAGAACAATGCATGCACAGACAGTGTGGAAAACCCTGCTGAAGACCTTCAGACACCGAACCATGAAGCTGCACTTGGCCTCGCTCCAGGATCTGTACACATGAGCATGCGCTGTGATTACGAGCTCCCCGTTGTGAGGAATCACATCCAAGTGACTCACAGGCATTTATTTCGGGGCCTGATGTGCCGTGGTTTCGGTGAGCACAGGGCAGGAAGGTACCTCTGAGGTTCTGTGCTCATGTTTATACTCAGTGAGGTTTGGGCCAGGGATACTCCCAAGCGAACAGATGATTAACTTGAACTTTCTATCAGAGTGGAGGTGTAACGCTGCACTGCCTCGCACACCCTGATGCTGCAATTTGATACCAGCCCAATTTGTCACAGTTCCTGTGAGCTTTACAGCCTGCGCCTGTTGAGGAGTGAAGGGGTTCGCAACTGATGTCATAGTACAAGGCCAAAACGTATGTGCTTACTTGAAATGACTTATTGTAAATGAAATCCGTGGAAGAAAAGCCAGTGCTCGTTTGTTCCGTGTTAGCTCCCTTGGGAAAGGCTTACGGATTGCAGCATATTCCCTGCATTCACACTGTATTTGCTCATGCCTTATAATGCTGACCACTCACTGCCTTCACTCTGCCTGGAAGTACAGCTCTGTTGGAGGATGCCATGGGAGAACCCAGCACTGACCTGGGTATTTCTGTGCAGCAGAATAGGTGAGAATAGGTGAGGTGCTTCCCTCTCCTTGCAGTGGTGTAGCTGGGTTTATCCCTCACAAAGGGTGAAGTTGTTGGTTTACAAGCATTGAGTCTGCGTCTCCATACAATGAATGACCATGAGCCATGTGTGTTGTGCTGGAAGGACACCACCGAGTGCTGCCAGGCAAGTATGCCTTGGGCTTTCATAGTGATAGAGGAAGCACTGTTCATTCCAACACAGCAGTCTACCCTTTTCTGGAGAGAAAGAGAAAACTGATTGTTTTTTTTTTCCCTTCTTTTTTGTTTTCCTGTGGAAAGCCTCAGGCTCCTCCAGGAGGTGGGTGGTGGAGGGGGGTGGATGGAAAGAGGCAGTGGCAGCAGGGGAGGTGAGGCCAGGAGACTGTGGGATAGGAAGGCTGTTACCAGGCTGCTGACGGGGACTTCGTCAGTGTTGAGAGGCCAAACCTCAGCCTCCACCTTCTGAAAACTCTGCTGGAATGCAGCATTTTGGAGATATTGTTCCTCCCCAGGCTGCCCCAGGGGCCTCTGCATTCCTCTGGGAGGCCTGCCCAGCCTGCCTCCTCCCTCTTCCCTCCATATTTAACCCCCAAGGAGCTCAGGTCAGGAAGGGCTATGCCACCCCTGGCACCCTGGTGCCCTTCGTGCTGAGCTGCTGCTGTGGGGTGAGCAGTGCTCCTCCAAAGACACAGGGCTAAACTCTGGGGCAGGTGAAATTTTGGGCTGTTGAGGTGCCCTGCCCAGCCACCCTTTGGAGCTGGTCCTGCTATGCCCACATGCAGCCCAGCCACTGCACAAGGAAAACACCTGTGCACCTGTTCTCGTGTGGCTGATAAGGGATCACATCACAGGGATAAAGGTGTCCTCTACCAGGCTTCTTGCCCCTGCCCCAACACAGCCCAAGGGGAGAATGAGGAGGCTGGGGCCCACCTGAGTGCATGCATCCCTCAGAACAAGGCCAAGAACAGTGCCTGACTGATTTCTTTTTGCTTCAATTGCACTACAGCTGCCTGTTACATGGCATGCTCTCTGCAGTAAATTACACTAAGAGCCATTTAATTAGTGCTAATGGCACAGAAGGGCCAGGGGCAGCCTAGGGACAGCTTTCTGGGGCAGTAAAGATGCTTCATGCAACGAGAGTAGTGCTGAAAAATCACTGAGAACCCAACAGGAGCTCAGGCAGAAGCAGATAAAGCAAATGCCATGGGCAGAGGGTGTTCACGTGGTCTCCCTTTGCCCTCAGCCCACCGGGCCAAACACTTGCTTTCGGTGGCTTCAGAGTTACTCCTACATGCTGCTGGGGGCTTTGTTGGTTTTCCTCTTCCCTACACCTACTTAACAAGCAAGAAACAACCTATTATTTTTTTCTGTTTTCTACTGAAAAGCGCCTTCCATTGGGACAAAAACTCATCTGGAGACGTTTCCAGCTCCGTTTCCCTGCTCTTTATCAGCTCCCTAACACAAACAGCATGGTGACCTGCTCAGCTAACACGCGTGGCCTTTAGTAATCCCAGGCTGGAGGAGCACCGCACGCCGACGACATCCTGCCATTAGTCATCAGCGGAGTGCGGCTGAGTGGGGCTGAGTGGATGCAGCCAGTGCATCCACCCGGCCCTCTGTGCGTGTCCTAGAAGGATCTCTCTGACTAACAGATGTTTTTGAGCGCTCTTTCACATGGGAAAATTGGGAAGAATATATTTTTATTGCACCCTTGCTATTCCATCCAGCCACACGGATCTCCAGGGATGGAGACGTACTTAAGAAAAATATTCATTTCTGAAAGCTTCTACGGTTTTTTCACAATACTTTCTTGGCTTAGCCAGCCTAGCAAGGCATGCTTGTATTTCTATTATGCAGCAATTAGTAAGATTTGCTAATTATACTGCCGAGTATTTAAAAACAATTGATTTCCCTTTGTAGCAGAAAATAATTTCCTGTTACACCAGTTCTCTTAATTTTCTTCCGAAACAAAACCAGGCCACCAGTGCCAGCAGTGTCATGCTGCTGTTATTAAATCGCTCTCTTTTCTGCCCTGGTTATTTGTCCTGTGTTTATTATTCCAGAGCAGTGTGCCTTGGATCCCCTACAGCTGCTCCGACTGTATGTATTCAGCACCTCACTGGCAGCATGCTGAGCGGCTGGAGAGCAACTCCCATTGCTCAGCAGCCTGTGTTTCTTCTGGCAGCTGAAGGTGGGTGTATTGGGACAACCCTGGACCTTTCACACTCCCTTCTGGCCCATGGAAGCCACTGCTCACAGATAGGGAAGTTCAGAACCCTAGGTGTGTCTGTGGGCTCTTCTCTTGCACCCAGCCTGGATGAGCACCAGAGGAAATGTCCCCCACGTTCAGTATTGCAAGGTGTTTTGATGAGATTCATAATCCCAGGAAAATACTTGCTTTCAGCTGTTCAAACTCTCTGACTACGCAGAGAAGTGGAGCTAATTTTACAAGGCAGATGATGCTGGTGTGCAGCTCCCCTGGGCCAAAACCAGATCTGCACTTGCCCAGAACGAATTTGCCCTGCCTAGTGCATACTTGAGTGAGAAAAGAGCTTCAAGAAAAGGCTCTGTGTAACTTTGGGCCTCGTGGGACAGATGGGCTCAGTGAACTGTGAAATGCTTTGTAGTATCAGTAAGTCCCTTTATTCAGGAAAAGGGGAAAAAAAAACAACCCACCTTTCCTCTGCATGTCACAGATGCATTCACCATTTGGGTTCCGGTGACGTATCTGCCTTCACATCCAACATTTCTCTTACAGTGCAGTGCTTTGATACGAAATTAACACAGATCGTAATCGGGGGGGGGGGACTGAAAAGTGGACCAGAAAAAGCATCCAGCCACAGAGTATGCGCTGTTAAAAATCAGTAGATGCATATAAATTAAGCCAACACCCTCTGTATAAACTGTAAGAAGTATTGCAAAACAGAAAAAAACCACCTGTGATTTCTCTCCCCTTCCTCACTTACAGCAAAGCTTTTAGAAAAGCCCTATAAACTGCACATTGACCAAGGAAAGAGCAACTGGCAAAGTGATAATGAACATTCTTTGCAGTTCATGTCAATTGCCAAAAGCCTAGAGCAGAGGAACAGCCTTCTGTGAGGCTTTATGCTAACTGAAGGCAAAGCAGAGAGACTGTATGACCTGAGTTATCTAGAATTTTTGCTTCCAGAAGAAACAAACAGGCTTTTTCAAAGTCAGGTTAGAAAAAGCCATCATTAACCAGATGCCAGTTCTGAGGCATTACTTTAACCCGGTAAATCAGAGACAGATAACGGATTTCATTCTTTCCATCAAACCTCTGTTTTTGGATTCTGTTGATGGGTTTGGAAAATGGAAGTGCTTGTTCAGCAATGCCCCTGCAGAGCCTTTCGTGTGGAGCACAGGTAGGGCACTCTGGCTAGAGTGTTGCCTTCGCTAGGGACCTGAGGTGCAGCACTGGTCCTTAACGTGATGGAAAAAGCCCTGCTGCCTCATTGCAAAGCAGCACTGGCTCACAAACATCATCTCAGTCACCGGCGTCAACTATGAATGCTCGTGCTTAAGAACATTTGTTCCTGAGCTGCGATGTCTTCCAATCATTGCAGTGACCTCATCATGGTTTTGGGGTAAAGTGAGTGTCACAATGCAGAAAGAATACCTTCCGTATCATGGACCTCTTTCTTGGCTTTCCTGGAGCAGACCGTGCTGGGCCCATCCTGCTGGGTTTAGCAAGCCTCTTGCACCTCCTTTGGCTCATCTCCTCACGGAATGACAGCGGCACCCCATCCACTTTAATGCGAGGGACTAGCACTGTGCACCTGGACTGCCACCAGCACCTTCCCCTTTCACTTCTCAAATATCCCCTCCCGGATTTAAAACTCCCGTCCTGTTTGACTGCGAGCTCTTCAGGAGTACACAGTCTGTGACAGTGTTTTACACCGCCTTCAATGCGCAGATACATCTGTACACAAGTAACAGCTGTTAGATAAATGGCAGACATCTGTGTAAGTTGTTTTGAAGAGGCAGAATAACAGCCTGGGTCAGTCCAATCTAGGCACAGAACAAACTTGTTAAGTCCCAGTTACTGTAAGACAAATGGCAATCATGCTTCAGATCAGGTCAACATCATGAAAACTTTCAACAGGCGTCAGGACAACCACAAAACTCTGCAGCTGGCACCTCTGCCACCCTTCAAACACACACCTGCAGGGGGATTAGGCTCTGTCACACTTTCCACATCATCTCTCACATTCCCTTTTTCAAAACCTTTTTGTATCCTCCAGACCACACTGAATTTAAACTTACTGTAAACACACTGGCATGAATTCTGACCATATGCTTTCAGTGGAAACACTATTTGTTACTTTTCCTTTTTCCAGCATCGAGACTCCATTCCATATTTTCCTTCTTGCCTGGATCAAAGTGACATCTACAACTCACTTCTTCCTCCTGCAAGAGCAAATATAACCAGTACCAACAGCAGTAAACACTGTGGTCTGCTGCTCAGCCCTGTAATGACTGCAGCTTTTGTTTAAAGGCATCATAGGGCTGTAGGGCTTACAATATCTTTCCTCATCCCTGAAAATATTACGAGTTGGGGTTTTTTTGTGTGTGCTTTTTGTTGTTTTTTTAATTATTATTTTTATTTTTTTACACCAAACATGTCACCTTTCTCCAAAGAAAATCTCTGTCTGAATGGTTCCATACGGAGCGTTAAACTTTTACACAGTGAAGGCAGGAATGTGCTTGGGCTACAAATTTTACTCTGAAGGATCTCTTTTTTCTCTTTTAGGGACTTGTGAACAGGAGTTTTATCAATTTATAACAACATATATGTCAGGCAGACATTGGAATTCAAATTATTTTAACTCCAACTGAAGGGCTGTGTTTAAACGTCTGAATGCATTCCTTTGTGGCTAAGATTTAGGGAGTCTTTAACTGCAAAGACTGTATCTTCATTCTAAGGACTGCGGAAGAGAAAATGTGTATCAGTGTGGTCCACAAGGAAGCAGAAATCAGAAGAGTTTTGTTGCACACTGAGGAAAGTGTAGCACCTACTCTGCTAACCGAGTCTGGAATCTCCATTACGTATTTAAATCTTTGCTACATATAACACATAAAACCAAACTGATTTTTAGTATCCCTTAGTGCTGACACTTCAAAGAATCGATCTTGATCTTACTTGCTCAGGATCCCTTGGACTTAAACATTGTTCAGTGGGAGATGTTCGTTGCTTTTCTTTTAGTCTTAGGCACTGGATGGCTGTTGGACTGGAGGGTTAACAGACCTCTCTATTTGACTAGCTCTCTTGTCTTAACTGTCAGAAGGGCTCATAAATGGCTGGATTTAACGGCTGTTAAAGAAAAGGCGTGCTCACACAATGAACCCCGTAACTGTCTCTTTAGAAAACCTTTTTCAAGCACTTGCTAAATACAATAAGCATTTCCACGTGGATGTAACAGTCTGCAAATAACATGGCTGGAATGAGGCATGAAAAAAGCTTTATGTTTTATAGACGTCTGATTTTTAGAAACATGAGTGCTATTGCTACTTAAAGAACTCCTCAGAAACAAACAAATGATCAAAGAGCCAAAAACAACGAATGGTAATTGAAGTTTTACGATCTAGGCACTATAAAAACTAAGAGTGGAAAGAAAAGACACGCTGGCTGCCTTCACTGCTGTTACCAGCAGTTGACTTGTCCCTTGCTCAACTGCCCCCAAAGTCTCTGAATGGGAAGTCACTCCCACTTGGTCTGTGCAGAAACAGCTGTTGGCACTTTGCAGAATTTGACTCTCTCATGTATGAACCGACAAAAAATATGCCAGCAAGTAAGGAGGATCCTGGCTAAGGCAGGGCTCAGCTAAATCATCTGACTGTTCTCTTGGCTTGCCTCTGAAATGCATGTGAAATAGATCAAATCACCTCATTCTGGCTATTTCTTACGAATAATGCCACTAGCCAGTGCTAATCAACACTAAGTTGTAAGAAAATGTCACTACAGAAAATGCTGATGAATGGTAAGTTACCTAAACGTGGGATACATGGAGCAAAGATGGACTGACACCTAACATCTGGTGTAGCACACACTCGGGGCAGCTGTTTAGTTCTGGAATCATACTTATGCCTCTGCATTTGTCCAAGCCAAATTTCAAATAAGATGATAGATTCCTGAGGCTGACCTAAAACCCACGTGCTTTACAACACTTACATTCTCTTACAATTATTCAGTTCTTCTGTATTTCCTTCTTACACTCCCAGAGAATACGGACAAACGGCATCCTGCAATGACTTGATAAGAAACTTTAATTCGGTAGATTTCTCCATGTTGGAATGAAGATTCAGCAGCAACCTAATTTTCTTAACATTTCTCCCCCACTCTTACGAGATTTTAACAGCCATCACTGCTATCCTGAATTGTTTCCATCCTGAAAGATTCCAGTTCTCTTTCACAGCCCAGCAAAGTCTTACTCTTGCACTAGGAAGTTGATAAGGGCAGTTCTTGGAGACAGAAAGGCCTTTTTAATGGTTCGTCCCTGGAGATGCTTGGCTCCAAGTTCACTTTGAAGAACTAGCTCGTGCACTTCTTCAAAATTGTGGGCTGCTTGCTGGGGCACAAAAACTTTGCCGCATGCTTTGTTATTGATCTGGAAAACAGAAACATGAGAACAAGAAAAAAGCAGAAGTTATGAGACTGATTTATACTCTTTCATCTCCTGAATGCAATTCATCTCATTACATGCGGAGAAAAATGTGGATCAAACAGTCTTTGCCTCAGTATGAAACTTTCAAAGCAGAGGATAAAATTTCCCATACCTCTGGCCCTCTAGAATAGCAGAAGAAAATAAAAATGTGACTCAGGATACTCAAGCAAAATTTAAGTAGCCACAGGAAGTATTGCTTTTTGAAGGTAGCGAGCATTGCATGACTATGTAGTGTGGTGATCTTTTAAGCTTGAAAACAAGATAGCAGCACAGGCTGAATAAAGAGATATGCAGGATATAGTAAAATAAAAATATCTGTGGCTGAAAAGATATATTCAAAGGATTCTTCATAACTCATTAAAAAAATATAGGCTTTAGCTCATTGTAATGCTGTACTCTTACTAGAAGCATGAGTCATTAAGCCAACCTAACCACAAAGATGACAACTCCTCTTAAGGTAATGTTTTCCTGTGTTTGGCTGTTTTCAGAGCAATTTCTGCACCAGCAGGGCAGAATCACTGAAGTAAAACTGAGTAAAGCCTTCAGTAGGAATCAGCATAAAGTGATACTGTAATTACTTTCTGTCATCTATTAAGGCTAGATAATGTACAGAGTACTGAGTCCTATTGAGTACCTTTTCTGGAAATAACAGAATTCACAATTAAAAAGGCTTTCAGATTTATACAAAGTACCTTCTATGAATTAGTGTAAATAACACTAATCCTACATTTTAGCAAATTAAATATTATGACATTTTTAATCCAGTTCAGTCAAATTATGTGGTTGCTCGAGAATCTCCTGCAGATACTGCAAATCTTTTCTTTTTTGAACACCATTGTGACTATTTTTCAATCTCCTAAAAGTAACATAAGTTGCTTCATACAGCTTGGACCTAAGAAAAAAAAAAGCACAAAGCTTGTTTGTTTTTTCTAATCCAGGATACGTGGATGCAACATACCACAGATGGGAGAGACCTGCTTCAGTTACCTGATTTGTATTTTATTTAACACAAAACAATCTGTGCAGTTCTCTGAGAGAGGAAGATGAGACAGCCTTTTAAGGAACAAGATGAAGTCTCAAATGCAGCTGGGATGAGTCATTTCTGGTTTCTGACTAGTCTTGACATTAATTTGCAGTGATAATGTAAGCAGACTTTTAATTATTCTTGTCTGCATCCATAACCTGGTTATCACGTCTGTCTGTTAAGCTTCACCTTTAGTGCCTCATGCGAAACAAATCCTTTGAAAAACAAGAGCATTTCATTCTTAAAGCTGCTGTGAAAACAAAACAAAACAAAACACACAAGTAGTTCTTTTTGACTTGGCACTTTAGAGAAGAAAAATGTTCCATGGGAAAAAAAGAAAATAGCAATAATCAAACCTGGTACAGCTTCGGTGAGAATATGAAGCAAGCTTGTGGGCTTGCTGCTAGGACACACAGACTGCCATTCAAAACTAAGCCAGGTCATCTCAATGTCATTTACTTTCATCCATGCAAACTATTATGTTCCAGTGTACAGATGCAGGTAGCCTAGTTGGTGTTGTTCCCAACAGAAAAGACAACTAGGCTAGATCAGCAGCAAATAAACGACTTCAGCAGTTGTGTTTTCCCAGAAAGGTTGAGGAGCCCAGGCAGCCCCTGTGTGCTTCCCACAGTATCTGCCCATACCTTCTCACATGCAGCACTGTGAACTGCATCAAATTGGTTACGATTTCAGCACGTATTTGCAGAATGGTTTTCAGTATAATAAAGGTATGATGGTGCAGAGTCAATTATATCAATGCTTTTCCAAAACACAAAAAGTCATCTGCAGGTCTGACCAAACAGAGCATCTAACAAGTGCCCTATTCATATATTCTTTTAGCTGAGGTGTTAGGTTCCCCTCAGGGCATACATCTCTGGCTATGCCTCCAGCTCTCTGCATCTCACTAGACCAGCAGCACATCCCTCATTAACATCTCATAAAAGTGCCAGCGCCAGAAATGTGGGTGCTAGCAGCCTTGTTTCTCTGAAAAACCTTCACAGAAAATTGCAACCTCAAGTGAGGTTGAGTCTTTTCTTCTGCTGAGAAAGGAAGCTCCTGATTTCCCTTCTGCTTTTCTGTTTGAGGTTTTTTTTTTAGGACAGACTCTTTATTCATAATCCTTTGGAGAAGTAAAAAGGAAATTAAGTGTCTATGCAGTTGTAGGCCTTCCTCATACTCAGAAGCACTAAAATGATGCAAACTTAGCTTATGTTTTCAAAAAAGCAGAGGTAAGACTGCAGCTGTTAACAGTTCTGCACCACCAATGTGAGGAACGTTGTTAAGAGTGCTGACAACATGAAATGTTGACTCCACACTCAGGTCAGATCTTTCACAGTGTTAACAATACATGTTAGGACGTAATATAAGAGCAGGAAAATGAGAATTATTCAACTTTGAGATAATATTTACATCAACAGACACATATGCATCTCCGTTAAGTTTAAATGTCATTCTTGTACGCAATCTATATTGTATCAGCCAAGGGTGCAGAGAGTTGGTTCATTTCTCTGCCTTGGGTTAAATATGGAAAGACATAACTCCGGCACAGACAGGAAATAATGAAGTATCTTGTGTCAAGAGAAAAAAAAATAATCTCAGCAGGCAAATTGCTGGCAGCCTGAGGCAGTTTGAGGTCTTGAGAAGAATAGGGTTGTGGCCCAAAGACTCAGCTTGACTGTGCAGCCTTGTGAAGAGACACTGCCTCTTTGCAACTAACCAGTTCCTCCTTACTTTTGAGTTTCTTCTTTTAACAGAGGCAATTTCTTTTTACAGCCTTACAAAAGCCTGCAGTGGTCACATGACTGTAAAATATTCACATTTTTCATAATGGTTTGTCACTGCTTCTATGTATGCCCCTTTTACCTTACTCTTGGGGAGCAAGCTAGGCAGTCCCACAGTCATTATTATTAAGAAATAGTCTTTAAAAGGAACTTGTCTCTCTTTTTTAAGATTCACTTATTTCCGCAGGCCTAGGAAAGGTGTTTGCACACATCAGAATATTCCATGAATTGAATATATGGTGATTGATGATTCTGTTATTATAGGACTTTTATACAAGGCTATAGTTTTGACCAAGTCAATCAGCATGAGAAACAAAAATCATTTTCACAATGACTGCTTAAAGCAAAATTTATCTTTATTTTTCTCTTTTCTATTTTTGAGAAGAAAGTTCCAATGTAAGCAGAAAAATATCAGTCATGTTTAGGCTTTCTTATGCTTAGTTGCACAGTCCTGAAAGCACCCAGGACAGAATTTTCTTTGTGCTGTTAAAATTTTTACTTTAAAAACATATTGAAAAACATTTGCTTTAAACACAACTGCAGAGAAGTTTCTATAATTACACAGTTTCTCATGCATAGCTTCCTCCTAAACTGAATACAGAAATCTAAGGTGTTTCCTAGCTGTACTGGAAGGCAAAGGTTTATTTTAAGCTTGAGGAAAGTAATTACATCTAAGTGAAGCTTTTGTGGTTATATGATTCTTTTACTGGTATTTAAAAACTACATAGCACTTACAAAAAAAATATTAAGAAAAGTGGAAAAATGACAATGAACATTAGCCTGAAGTCTGTTGTTAACCCAGACAGCACAAGTCTGTCTTTGGTTTGGGAAGAGAACAACTAAAATTTCCTCCAAGACATAATCTGTGGCCACTGCTAAGGATATACTTTGAACATTAGAGAAATTAGTGCACTTAGCAGCATTTTCCATTCTGTTCAAGTGTACTGGCTCAGAGATCTGGCAAGACATGAAACTGTTTGCAAGGATACTTCTGATTAAGGAAATCTACAGCAACTCAGCTACCCCTAAATCTAACCAACTTCTTTCCATCTTAAAACAAAACAACAAAAAAACCTAGCTGGATGCATAACTGCACAGCCTACTCCTTTTACCCAAATGAGCTACGAGAATGCAGCAGTTAAAAACCAAATGAAATGCACTGTTTCTGTTTCTCACACACATACATTCAGATCATGCAGTTTTAAAGGACTGAATGCCACTACTTCTGGAGCCATCTCATTCAAAATCCAGGATATCCAGAGACACAGAAAAATGTTTAAGCTAAAGCACTGATGCTGAGTATGTTTGCATGATATATGAAAGGTTTTTCCGGTGAGCAATGAAAAAGACAGGAGCACTGCTGGTTTGTAAGATGCAGCTGTGTATTTGCAGACCATCACAATGCCTGAGCACAGAGGACCTGAATTCAAGCTGACTGTGAATCAGCTAATAGAAAAGCTCAGACACTACCCATGGATCTGACCCATCTGACTCCAAGTCCCACAGTTCCTCTGTGGCCTACAGTGGCACTCGCTGCTACTGCATATCATATAAAGACAAAACTTTGTGATGCTTGCAGGCATGCTGAGTACAGACTAGATAGAGATGTAGGAAAAAAAGATGGTAAACCATATTGTGCATGTACACATTTTGGGAAATTACAGGTCAGCTACATGTAGTTACAGGTCAACTCTTCTACTGAACTGCCAGCTCCTTCCATAAACCTCAAAGGTTTTAAAGCTTAAAGAGGACCTGGAATATAATTCTAACATTAGAAAAAACTACCTGATTTTCCTAAACCTCATACCTGGAAATACGCTTGGTTGAAATTTGCCAGAAGTTCTGCCTGAGGCAGACAGGAAACAGTTTGGCAAAAATGGAAGCAACTGCAACCTGCTCATAATTGGTTGCAATAGGCAACCACAGCACTACAGGTAGCACAAGAAAGGTCACCTCATTTTACACTTTTGTACAGAGTCAAGAGCATAAATGGTCTGACAGGCTAAAAATCTGGAGTGACCTGTATGTATCTGCATCATGGTTTTTGCTGCACTGCACTTGCTTACAGTTGTCTGTCAAATCTCCACATGTACTAATATCCATTAAGTAAAAATATTTAAACTGTCTCCCTTCCAGACATACTATGTGTCTTTCATTTAGGAAACAATTTTAATTACTCAGCACAACGTAACTGCAACTTCCATCCTATCTTACCTTTCACTGAGCCATAAAAATAGGGAACTGACTCCCACAAGAGCAGGGACTTTGTCCCCTTCTCTGAGCTGACAATGCACTAATTGGCCCAATTGAAAATAAATGAAAAACTCTTACCAGGACAGCCATCTCCACTACATCTGCTGGTTGAAGGTATTCCGGGTCTACTCTAGGCCAGAACTGATGCAGCACATCAGCACTCCAGTTATGATGAGTACAAAGTTTATTCTCTATGTGTGCCAAACCTGGAAAATGAAACCCCGTTCAGCAATATTATCATCAGAATGTTCAATCTTTGTGATTTGTTTGATAAATAGGATCAGAACAAAGTTTACTTTGAAAGCAAGTTCCTTAAGGAGGAAGTAACACTGTTTAGATGAGCATATAGAACATTTTAAACAGAAAGATACACAGCTGTGAAAACATTTGCTTTGTAGTATGTGTAGTGACACGTCTAACATGAACACTAGGGGTATATTTTAGATTAGGATTAGTATTTTAAAAAGATCTACTTGAAGAATTCAATTGAAATATCAACTTAATTTACTAAAACAAGCAGGGAAACACACAAAGCCTTTCTATTGAGGAACTCACTCAAAATAAGGCACAATTATGGCTTAATATTATCATCTGTCATATTCTGGTGGTTTCCTGAAATGTGCTGGGTAATTTCAGCTGCACGTCAAGCTACTCACAAGATGTGAATAATCTATTTACTTACAAATTAGAAGTGCTAAGTATACCTTGCACAGCTTGCTTTCTTATTTCATGTACATGCTGAAATAGTTTATCCTTTGATTTTATTTAAATACTCTGTAAAAGGCTATAAATGATTTCTGATTAAACAGACTGCACCCCAAGACAATTCATTCCTGATTTACTAAAGTACAAGCAGAATTCATTGTGATTCATTCTGAAGCCACACTTTTAACTGAATTAAAGCTTCTGAGTGGAATTCACGTTTCTGCTTGCTCCAAATGTAGGGCAAAATAGGATGATTTTACTGAAAAAGTTGTCCAATATGCAATACTGCAAGGATAGCTGTTATGATTCTTTCCTACAAAGCCAGTAGATTTTTAAATTAAAAACACGTGTAAGAATATGGATTAAAGCTTTTTAAGTATGTTTCCTCCAGAAATGCAAAACATAACAACTGAAAAGTATTTGAAAACTCATCTGGTTTAAGGAAACTCAAGAAGATAAAGAAAGCACAGCACAATAGCAGACATTACCAGCAAAAACATACACCATGCATAATGAACCAATTTATCTAGCTGGATTGTTTAGGCTAACAGGGCAAATAACAGCATACAGAAACATAAAAAGAAGGCAACTTCCTCCAGAATGAAATCCACCAGATATTTGTCAGTGCTTTTTCAGACAAAGCACTTCTGTAAAGCAACACACAATCTTGCTGTTTTCTGAATCACTCAGAAAGGGGCAGTGTGGTGAACTGCTGGGAGCTATTTCTAATGGCAAGCAAGAATGTGCATATTTCCTAAGAATAACAATGAAGCTGCAATCTTTTTAGGTAAATAATTGATTAAACTCTTCAGTGCATCTGTATTTGTGTGCTTCTTTCCCGTTGTTAACAGTTACTCAGAACCTGAAAGAGCAAAAGATAAGAAACCAAACAAAAAAAGCAAAACCCCTTCACATTGGTGATTCATTATCACGTTGACTTTAAAGATGACAGCTGCTAAATTCTTCCCCTTTTGGCTTTTGAACATACAGATGAGCTCATTTCTTTCCAACTGATCACATGCCTCGTGGCAGAAGCATGCACACTAGCCACTCCTTATTTTCCTGTTAAAGTGGATTCTTCTAGCTTTTTAAAAACCACTTTCTGATACAAAGTCAAGAACTTCCATCTACAAGAGCAGAAACAGGGTCCCATTTAATCCCTACGGAGTCTGCCAGTTGTAGTAAACCTACAAATAAAAAATAATTAAGATGTATTCTGAAGCAGATAAAGCATGATTAAGCACTATGTCAATCTTCTGGTTTGTTTTCTTGCTAGAAAATAGGTTATGAGCTCACCCATATTAAAAAAAAGTGCAAAAGCCAACAGAACTAGTTTCAGAAAACAGTTTGACAGGAAACCAAAATGAAGGTTTTACTTAGGTTGCCCGATTGGCTTCCTGCCTTAGATTCATATTTTGCAAACTGTACAACACAGAAAATACAGTCACAATTTGTTTAGTGTTTTCAAAGTGCAGCACACAGGATCAGAAAGTTCATTGTCATAATCTAGGTTTGCTGGCACACTGAGAAGGACCTAGACAGAATTTCCTCCTGCCCTTCCACTTGATTCTGATACATTAAACAAAAGCACCATTTGAGATGTTCTTAACATTAAAAACTTGGGACACTATCTTATTGTACTGGAAAGTGCCTTCTGAAATGTACATTATGAAGCAGCGTGCATTTTGCTTTCCACTTACTGCCTTGTTTTGATTTTTCAGCTCTATTTTCTCTTGCAAACACAGCTGAGTGCACTTTCCACAGAGCTTACACAGCCATTTCTGGGGACAGGTCTTGTGCTCAACCCAAAGCCCTATTCCTGCAATTGGATCTGTGTCTATGGACTTCCACTGACTGGCAAGCTAACACTGAACCAAGCCTTCCACAGTCAGTAACTCAATGGGCTGAAGCCTTCATTAACACTGCAGCATATTA
This sequence comes from Cyrtonyx montezumae, assembly GCF_038088225.1. Classification (NCBI taxonomy): domain Eukaryota; kingdom Metazoa; phylum Chordata; class Aves; order Galliformes; family Odontophoridae; genus Cyrtonyx; species Cyrtonyx montezumae. Next base: position 101,665,159 of record NW_027072089.1, on the reverse strand, counting down.
TGCTTCTGTAAGTGAGTAAGTTGACAGGAGGAGATGAGGCAAGTCTAACAACATTTAAGCTCGTGGCAATGTTTTATTAGTATTACATGAGTCATTAGTATTTCATTAAAATAATCCTTCCCCTGAGGTGCTATTTGGGTGGAAGAGCAGATTGGCAAAATAAGGAGAGATCTAAAACGTGGGAGCAATTGTTTAGCGTGAAGGCCAGGTAGGACAGTGAAGTACTTGTAGTCTTACAGCAAAAAAAAAAAAACCAACCAAAAAAATCCCAAAAGAACATTAGCATAATGAATCTGTTAAATTCCAGAAATGGTGCAGATAGGATGACATGGAATTATGTGGGCGAACGAAAAAGACATGATTATGAAATAAATGGAGGGTGGCTGGTGTGGCAAGGGACAGCAACCAGCACTGAGAGCTTAACAAAGGAAAAAGGCAAGGGGGACGGAAGTCTTTATGGGAGATAAAAGGAAATTAATTAAGGCTTCTGAAACTATGCCAGTATCAGACTTTATTTTCTAACAGGGGATAGAAGAAGACCAGAGGAGCGATAGATGGTGACTATGAGGACGCATTATCCAAACGTTGATAACCTTTGGATTTAGCAAAACCAGAGATATATGTGAGGTAAAAATCCACCACACTAACAGGCAAGCAGATAACATTTTTTAAGAAGCTCAGAACAGGAATTTCTAGCAGTTGGTAGAGATGCATCCTGGACCAGTGTCTTCCTGGCCTCTGCAGTCCCTTTCAAGGATTGTTAGCTTGTGACTTTGTTCTTTGCATGCTCTTTTTTTAATGAATCTTCCTATTTGACAGAATCAGGCAAGCTGAATGTCAGAAATACCTTTCTGGAGTCCAGGAGGAGTATGCCTGCCAGTCACACATTAATAACAGCTATTTGTGGACACCTCTGAGAAAAGCTGTATTATACTACTGGTAGCACAAGTCAAAAATATATAGATTAATTCAGTACATTGCTTGGGGATTCATTTTGTATATTCCTTAGTGACAGAGCACCAAAGAGGGTTGTGAAAAACCTGTTTTACTCAGAGCTAATTCTAAAATGCATTTCCAGTTCCACAAACTCCCCGAGAATCCCTTTATTCTCCTGAAAATGATCTCCACTGGTACAGACTTACCCTTCATTTTGCATTACTCTTGGAGGGAAACATCATTCTTTATTTCAAACTGGTCTTATTCCTAGATTTGTGCAAGTTACTTTGGGGGACTTCTGCATTCAGTTTTTCTATGAAAATCTGCTACATCACTTAGCTTGTAGTCCATTCTTCAGGAAAGCCTTGTTGGGCAAGGACTGAATCCAATCAAAGAAACAGTTGCAGTAGAGCAACTGCAATGATAGTTTTAATGTTGCTAAGACCATTATACCATTACAATTTCCAATAATTATGATTCATCTTAATATATCTTAAGATGTGTTTATCATGAATATATATATTTCATGCACCATCTCTAATAAAAATTTAATAACTCACAATAAGCAGTTTCATATTCTGGTAGGGACAGCAAAACACTGTACTACTACAAACAAACAAAAAAAACCCATGTCTCAGATGGTGTCTGTATATTCCTCAGATACAAGGCTTCAGGAAGGAAACAGATTTCCTCATCCTGTTAGTGTTCATAACCTGCCAAGATATCAGGCGGATGAACTCTTCCCACACTGAGGGGCTACAGTAGCTTTTACATTAATAATTTGTATCACAGCATCCACATTGCACAATTCAGACCATCAGGGTAACACACCAAAATACTGAAAATGTCCTCTACCTAAGCAGCAGAGAGCTACTTCACACACAAAATATCAAAACGGTTGGTTACAGCTCTTTGGCTGCTGAAAGGTGAGGCACTTATGAAACAGCATTCAAGCAGCTTTTCCCTTCCCTTCAAACTAGAAATATTTGCTGCCAGTACTGAAGTACACTCCTCAAACAGCTCACAAAAGAAGACCAAACTCTTTCTGGAACCTGACACATTAAAACATGGTGGTCATGTTCAAACTGAATTCCATGGGAGAATAACTCTTCAGATGCAGAAGAATTGTTGCATCTTAAATCGACTTGATTTTACCTTAATTGTACTTAAAACCTGAGTGCTGCATTATGTCATTGGGATAACAAACAAGTTCTGAGTTTGCAAGGTTCATCATCGAGCCAAGAAACAAGACACAGTTATCAACATGCTAAAATTTCAAATGGACTCTGATATGACTCCTAGAAATCAGGATAACATTATTATAATCAAAATTATTATACCAGTGATGCCAATTAGTCATTATTTAAAATGTCAAGCAAGGCATTTTTAATTATTACTTTAAAATTATCTTTTATATTGTCCTAATATTCTCATTGGTTGGTAATCTTTTAAAGGGACTGATTGGCAGTTACATCCAACCATATTTAGAATAGTTTTGTGCTGACCAAGAGGATAACTATATGTAGGCCACTCCAAAAGTGGATATATTAAATAATATTAAATAAGCCTACTACTTATTTCCAGGGAAACTATGAAGAGCACACTACTTGACCGAGCAAATTCTCAGCTACAGAATGGCATTTTCAACACAGTCATCACCATTAGCTACATATTTGCAATAGCAATGAACAAAAGCCTGCATGTTGCACTCATAAAAATCTTCACAGTGGAGGTGACCCGCTGTTTCACAGCTGCTATGACTGCACTGTTGCTAGGAAAATGTTGTCCATTCAGTCCATCTTCCATTGGCCCAAACAGATGGGATTAAGAAAGTGCCAAATCTAGACTGTGCAGTGGGTGTGGTTGGACAGTGCAGCTATGATTGGCAGTGTGCTCCATGCTGGTATGGGGCCTGCTGTTATCATGTGCAAGAGAAGGGTTGAAAGAGAAAGTCTGACATTAGTCAGCACTGCAATGCAGTGGTCAGAGCTGATGGTCTGTCCTGGTTCCAGGAAATCCAGAAGAATTTCCTATCCCTAAAAACAGGGCACAGCACTTCACCCACTGAGGGATGCATCTTGAACAACTTCTTCAATGGGGAATTCATGGGTCACCACTCTATGTACTATTGTTTTGACTCTGGCTCTTAGCAGTAGCACCATATCTTATTTCTGCTAATGATGTGACCCAGGAAACTGTCACCTTCAGCCTCATATTGGCTTTAATGGTCCTGACAAACTTGCATATGGTGTTCTCTCTGTTCCTGTGCAAACGGCCAACACAATAAAACAGGAGGTGTTACTTTTGAAGCAGCCCTTACAGTTGGAGACTTTCCGCCGTAAGTCCCAATCCCAGGACAGAAATGCCAGACGTTGGTTAGTTCTACATAATAATACTGTTCTCTTACCAAACAACAGTAGTTAAATGTACATACATTCTCCTGATAAAATTGTTTAATAATTCGGCTGTAATGTAATGATTACTGTGCTAAAAGAGACTGTATTTTTCATGTTCATAACATTCTTCAGGTAATAACTGCCACAAAATGGTTCTTTTTATGCAAGATGCACTGAATTATAACATGCAGTATTTGGACCACACAATTAGAATGACATTTTTAATTGCAGACAGCAGCTAAGGACAATACAATCCTAATTTTTATTATACATTCTTTCCACTCTCATGTCAGGGAGAGATCCAGTAAGTGTTCTTATTCTTATAATATTCTTATTCTCCAATGATTTTAGCAAAAATAAGGAAAGAGTCCCTTCTGTAACAGTCAATATGATCGACAAGATTAAATTTAACATTTGACAAATGATCCTAATTAAGACATCTGAGAGATTTCCTGTCATATTGTGAAACATATTTGACAATTCTATATCCCTAACATGCATTTGAATTTCACAGTTTACATGGATCTACGTGTTTAGGTAATTAACCCAGACCACTTCTGACTCCATCTCAAGTATTGTGGAAAACAAAATCAGAGCAATTACTTCAATTTAAATGTAATTTTAACTAAATGGTACTTTGTCTTGTAAGGGAGTGTTGACTAAGAGTAGCACTTTCCAAGCAGATTGTGTAGCCACTCTACTCTGAACATTTTAAAAATACTGGAAATGGAAACAAAATAAGGATCCCCACCCAATAGGTCTTGCTGTTTCCAGTCTGTGTCCCTGTGATACTACTATCAACAAAAGCAGCCTTTCTTTGTCAGTTAATAACAGCACACTGTCACATGCAGTGCGGCAATATAAGCCATTTAATCACTCTATTCTGTAAACACTTGAAAGTGTAAAGTTCTAGGATGATTGTCAAAAATAAAGCAGCATCCAAAAGCTAATATTAGGTCCAAAACCACACAGCAGTTTGTGGCCAGCCTTAACACAGAATATATTCCTATCTTCCCACATACATCTTGGGACTTCTCCCAGTAAACCTTAAAAGTAACTATTGAACTCTCGCATGTACATCCCTTATTTCACAGGTTTTAACTACAGTAAAACTATACAATTTAGCCCTCCTGGGATTCAGACCTCAAGGCTTAAAAATGTGGTGGATTTAAAAACAAAAAGATTTCCTGTCTGTCATTCCCACTTCCCAGAGGAGGCTTATTTGCCATGTAGTGACCATCACTCTCTGGACAGCAATAGAAAGAGCAGTTCTATAAATACCTTTCCACATCTCTGATGCAATGTGTGGAGCCATAGGTGCAACCATAATGCAGAGGGTAGCCAAGGCATCTTCATATTCTGCACTGTGAAGAACAAGAGGCCAAGAAGCTTGCTAAGTGAAAAAATAGAAAGGGAAAAGAAAACAAATTGTAAGTACGAATATTTTGGGGTGGGAAGTAAAATAGCTTAATGCTAGCTCACAGATCCCTTGGGATCTGCTCTGGCACTGGAATCTGAACACTGACCTCCGTGAACTGGAGGTCAGTTCACTCCATGGCTGTGAGTAACATTCTGATTGTAGCCACATCTACAAGCGGAATCTTGCAAAAAATCCAAGCTACCTGAAGAGGTAAGCCACTTGTACAAACAACTCCGATTGTGATGAACGCAGCATGTTTTTTGCTGGGATAAGGTTCAGTTATAAGAGATCCTACAGCTGTTTAAGTAAAGCTGAGTTCAGTGACAGCATGAGGTTTTAGAGCTGAGGGGAGCCCTGGGAGCAACAAGCACAACACAGCCTTCTACAGTTCGATGTCCAAGCTGCTTCAGCAAAGTGTTCAGCTTGTTCTAGTAAAGACAGTTTTCCATTTCTTGTAAAAGGTGCCAGACAGGCAAAATTTGAACTTTAGCTCCTCTTTTCATCCAAATAAGAAAGAACAGCACTAAAAGCGGCAGGACAAACTTTCTTTGCCACTGTTTTGACTCTGATTACATCCCATGGTAAGTTGAGATGCCGTGTTTAATTTATGATTCATCACCCAAATGAAACAGCGCAGAAGAATGTCAGTACGTGTCAGCTTATGAGAACTAGTTTATGGATGTGATGATCACCAGATCCTGCCTACTAGAAAATTGTCCAAAAGCAATGATTGTTAAACACAGACCACAGAAGAGCTGACAGATAGCAACTTCGTGCCACCGATACTTGTGAGGAAAGCACAAACTAGATTTGAATAAGTTTTATTAACTACTACCTGTTTTTTCTATATAGGATTTTCACCCATCTCTCCACTTCCTCCTTTGAAATGGGACTGAAAGAGGAAGTGCCAACATGCTGTAAGGAGATTTTTTCTTGAAACATACTGCACTGACTTCCTTGATCGTGAAATACATTAGTGTTCAAATACTTATCTCTCTGTAGGACACTGATTCTTTGTTTATCGTTTTTAAATTCACTGATTACTCAAAATGCCTATTAATCATTGACCTGGAAACACAGAACTGGGCATCACCTCCCCAGCATCTCACATCATCCCAAACTTTCATTATTTTAGTACCACACATGCCCTACTTAACATTTTGTTATGGTCCTTGACTTTGACAATAGTTTCCTCAGGAATCCACAAGATATAAAACGGTATATCAATGAAGCAGTTAAAAAATCCAAATTTTCATTTGAATTCTTGTCTAGACTGCATTACTATATGTCTGAAGAACTGCTTAAACAGGTTTAAGATTAGTAGCAAAGATAAGGATGTTTGATCTTTCATTACGGACTGATAAACACAATCTAAACTAAAAAAAAACCCAAAGAGTTTATTTTTATGTTTGTTTTTGGAAAGGGGAATTTACAAACTATCTCACTAGCAGACAGTTCAGTATTGAAAACTACTTCAGAGCAACAAGAGATTATAGGTTATATTTCCTGTAAAAAGTAACCCTTCTTTTAAATCAGTACATTACAGGATGATCAAACATTCTACTTACGTAGTTACATATATAGTTTGTTTAAATCCAGAACAAAACCAAAACAAAAGGTATCCTTTTGGAATTGCAAGAAGCAGATGTAACTATCAGAACCTAGCATCTCTAATACTTTCAAGCTCTTCCTGCAAAATGTAGCATATTCAAAGGATACAGTGATATTAAAATAAGCTTATTTTAATCTGAGTAGTTCAATCTAGTGTCCATGAGGGTCTCAAGTCAGTAGCAATGGTAATGGCATTAAATAACTTCTGGAGTTCTGGACCTACAGTTCGGGTAGCTCTTGCTTTCTAGAAAGGCTTACAGGAATAATGGCTAACAGAAAAATATCTTTGTTCATACAGCATACTTACATGAAGTACATTAGAAAGGCTCATCAGTCGAGAAATAGCTGCATTGAACAAATGATCCTTTGTGAAGTACTCTGTTACCTTGTATTAAAAGAAAAAGTTCTGTCACCAATTAACTGTAATTTTCAGAAACGGATTATTACCTTTTACATGAAAATCACTTTGGCATGTAAATACATCATAGATGCAACCACATGCGTGTTAAGGTCCCTGGCCACAGAATCTAAATCAGCATAGGAAAGAATCTTAAACTAGTTTTGCAGATTTCTTTTTATCTCCTACTGAGTCTTGCATAACTGATTTGACACTAACACACAACATCAAACTTAACACATAAGAAGAGATGAACACTTATTTCAGTAATTGTTTGGGAAACATCTATTTTCTACAACAACTTTTTTTGTTCTCATTTTCTATGAAACAGAAGGCATGATACTGAGGTGTGACACAAACAGATCAAAACAGTTTGTTAAGAGATACCCTACATAATTCACCTATAGCTATGCTGCTGGAAGTGGAGCTACTTAAAGCCCAGACTGATAACTTTAATGCCAATAACACTTCATAGAGTAAGGCACAGGGTAGATAAATTTTGCCATTCTAAATCTCACTTTGCAAAAGAGTTAAATCCCATGAAATTTGTATGTTAATAAAACTATTTTTTATGTAATATTAAATACTTTATTTAAGAATGATTTCATAACTTACCTGTGGGAAAACTCTTGGCCCCCCAAGTCAAGCACACTGTTTTTGCATGAGAAATAACTCATTTCTTCATTTACAAACAACTGCTTTTTACCTCAGAAATTACAAGATTCTTTTGCTCCCAGATCCTTCTGGCTTCAGCCTTCTCTTTCTTACTCAGAACCTCAGGACTGGGTGTGGTTCCTGAAGTCCTTGCTTCGACAAGTTTGGTTACAAGTGTCCAGAGGCGAACCTGCCATCTCTGAACACCTGGCATAGCATCAGCTGAAATTAATGAAAGAGATTGCAGAAACAGATATCAGCAATTAAAGAAGCAAAAAGGGATCTGTTTAACTTAACCAAAAAAACCCCATCAACATGAAAATGCTTATATTTTACGTTAAAAATGTAAATGCAATTAAGAACGCCCTCAAAATATTGCTGTGTTGCCTAAACAAAATCAATAATAAATAACAAAAATATTAACTGCAATGGCTTTAAAACATATCTAGCAGAAATATTTGCTAAATGTATTTGGTTATGTCACTACCTGAATTTTTCAGGTGGTGAACATCTTGGTTTGAGTGACTTCTTGCATTTTCCAAGCTCCAGTGTACTTTGCAACTAGTATTTTGTACCCACAATTTTCACAATAATTTCATTATTCTACTTCCAAGGTGGATAAAAAATAATAAAAAGATTGCACGTCTCTAAATCTGCTGCTTCAGAAGGAATTTTAATAAATATATATTTTTAATAGTTCCCTTTCTTGGATCAAAGGGTCACTAAAAGAACTAAAGAATAGCCCGAGTTGGAACAGCGACTGCCCAGCCATAACATCTGTCAACATCTCTCTGCCCTTAAGGGAGTCAGCTGCTCTTCCAATCCAGTGGTGCCCTCAAACTTAGCACTCACTCAAATCCTTTACCCAGTCACTATCTCCAGACTAAGTCTTACTAAGTCTTTCCTTGCCAGATGAAGCACTTGATCCTGTAGACGGCGTGTGATTTAAAAGGCTTACAGAATACCACTCATTCTGTTAGCTTTCTTTCTAAACCTCCAGAATTACGAATAAAAGTATAGGAACCAGAGAAGGCTTGTACATCCCCTGTTTATGCCTTCAGCAAAATGTACTTCAGTGTCTTGTTCCAGAGTAGCCTCTGGGAGACGGCTGACATGGCAGAGCACCACTTAGTTACAAAGCTACTGCCTTGCAGAAGCCACGCTATTGAAATCACAGAGCAATTTGCAAGAAGTGGAGACAACCTGCAAAAATATTACCATTTTCTTTTGTTAATCTTGCTTGGTAAAATATTTCCCCACCCCTCTCCCACCTAGAGAATCAGAAGGACACCAAGGAGGCCAGAAGGGAACAATTCAGGGACTGCACAGGGAAGGGGAAACAAGGTCCAGGTGAGGAGTGATTTCCTTTAAATACAGTTGCATTTGCTTCTGGACTCGAGTTCAAACACCTGGTGGCTCTGTGCAGAACCAGCAACAAGTGCTGCTCAGTGACATCTGCTCTGGCTGCTCCAGCCAGCCAGGCCCTGGGCACCACAAAGCAATGACACGTGGGCACAAGCCTGACCTGTCATCCAACTGTTCAGCCATTGCATCATGTTTTGTCTACCTTTATGCTGGAAACTTAGTGCAGTAGAATACTGTTGGAAATAGCATCAAAAGTTTTGCTGAAACCAGAAGAGATTAAATCTATTGTCTTCCCTTGGTCAAACAGATGGGTAACCTTATTGTAAGAGGAGAATCACTGAGCTAAACATGAACCAATGTTGGCTGTTGACCAATGACTATATTTTCTTTCAGCTATTTTTCAGCAACCTCTGGAATAAACTTTGCTGTAATATTAGCAGCAGCTGAAATGAAACTGACAGGCCTGTAATTATCAGAATCTTCTTTTATTGCTCCTTCTTGAAAACTGGGACTTTGCCAGCTTACAGCCAACTGAGAGTTCTCCAGATTGCCAAGATCCTTTAAAAATAATTGACAAGTATCTCACAATGACATCAGCCAGCTCTTTGAGTATGCTGGGATGAATCCTACCAAGCACCATTCAGCTACAAAAGCAAACCCCACACAATTTTGGGGTTGGCTGGGAGTTTATCTGTGTACTATTAGGGACTTAGGAGTTAGAGCTTTTTGAGCTTTTTTCTTTTCTTTCAAAAGGCATTATCCTTTCATATTCCTGGGTCTGTGCTGCTGTGATTAGACAGTGACAGAAAGCCAACTAAGAAGTCATGAAGTCCACTCCTCCACTATATGTAAATGAATACATATGAATGTAATGGGTGACAGATAACAAATGAAACTGTGCTTAGCATAGACTGAACTAAGTAGCAAGAAGACAATACAAGAAAAAAGAAATACATGTTTTAAATCAGGCATGGGGTGTTTTGCTAAAGCCTTATGCAACAAGAAAACTGCATCAAAATATACACATCAAGTCTACATTAAAATGTATGAGCCACAGGAGAAATTAAGACCTGTCAGTATGACAAATTGCATGATGTCAGTAAATAAGTGTGTAGGAGGGTAAATCTAAGCTTATTTAAGAGCTGAGCTCATAAAGCTATGTCCTGTGCACAAATATTTGTTATTAGGGAATCTGATTAATGAGATTATTTCAGGAGATATTTTATGGTCCATTTTACAAACGACATTGCCCATGTCTAAACAAATGGAAATAACAAATACATAAAAAAGCAAAGTTTAATCTGGAATCTGACAATTACAGCAAAGCAAAGCATCTTAAAATAAAGCAAATAATTAGAAAATAATCATTTTCAATCAATTATAACTAATAAAAAAATAAGAGAATGAGATCCAGGTTTGCACTCTAGTTCAGGAGAAAACACCATTTGAGAAATGTATTTCATACAACTTTTTTTTCCACATCTTGTAATATTCTTGCAAGTCTGCCTTGCAGTGACGGTTTTGTGACTCCACTTTTAAAAGAAATAAACAATAAAAATTGCTTATTATAAGTTTTTGTCTCAACTACTCAAAACCTTGGGCAGCAAGAACTACTTCAATTTTTGTGTTAAAAATTAAAATCAACACGAAGTCTGACTCACTTTTGGTATCCCATAAAATATCTTGTTCTGGAGGAGCAGCAAACAGAATGTAAAGACGTATGGTGTCGATGCCATACTCTTTCATTAATTCTTCAGGGTCTATTCCATTATGTTTAGATTTGCTCATTTTTTCCCAAGTGACTTGGACTTTCTCACCAGTTTTTAGGTGAACTGGTTCAGTGCCTAGATATTAAGACAAACACAAAATATTAATACAAATTTTGCTCATCTGAAACAACAATTCAGTTTCCTAAGAATACTGAGAAAAACTATTACTGGTGAGTAGGTTTGATTTGCTTCTTCCAAACAGTTTAAAAACAAAAATAATACAAAAAGATAACCTTTTTCCCTCCCAAATCTTTCTCCCCCGAGAATTAAGCATTGTTATACCCCTACCATTTAAAACCTCAAAGGTGGGTGTAATTACTTGGTACAGTTTTGGCCACATGTTAACTTATACATACCCTAGGTTTCTAACTTTAAGTGCAGTAAGCTATTCTGACAAGAACCTGCCTACTGTTGCATGAATTTAGGGGCAAAAAAAGGGTTTTTATACAGATAAAGATGCACCCAAGCAAAAGCACCTGCAAACTTTTCTGGAACAAAATAGGATAACAGACAGTGGTTAAGTGTAACAGATTTGTAGGTTGCTGGTTGTTGGTGGGTTTTGTGTCTTTTTTTTTTTTTAAGGCTATCTTATAGGATTTGTATGCAGGAGAAAGCAGTGAAAACACAACTGTGTGAGAGGTGTGCTTGAAGGAGGGCAAATAAAACCAAGCTTCTCTTGTTGGTACAGCTCTCCAGACAAGGGCTGCTGATCCAGCTTATGCAGTGAGGGCACTGGGAAGAACTGAGAAACAGCACTTTTTCCCACTCCCATTATACATCTCATATATGTCTAATATTTATTGAATATAATAACAACTGTGTTAACTTTGACATAGTGTTCTTGTAGGTCGTCTGTTTTCTAGGACTGCTAACTCCATTCAGCAAGCTGCTGAGCACCATCTTAATAGAATTTTGGATCCTTTGGACTACAGTAGAACTAAAATAGTATCACAGCACTGTTGCTGTATGTGGATGCAGTTAAAAGTTGCTAGATTAGTAGGGTCTCTGAACCCTCAGCAGGATGTGAATCCCAGCCTCATGGAAGAGACTTCCTGGTTTAAATAAGACAAGGATTTATTTTTCCCCATCTATTTTTCCCAGCACTGAGACCTGTATATCCCTTTTTAACTGAAATAGTTCCTGACCTTCTGGGTCACCTGTACTGGTTTACCCATGCATCCTCTCTTACCGGTGAGATCAATCTCCTCTCTCTTCAAATATTGGCCTGTTGTTCTTAGTCTGAATGTCTGATTCTTGATAAGACCTTGAACCAAAAGCTTATGGAAAGGCTCCCTAAGGATGGAAGGAGAAAGAAACTTGTCGTTTGAAAACATCTGTCAAAAGGATACTTATGATAAGCCTCAGAGGTCAGACAGCCAGGTGTAGTTACTTAATGAAACAAGAATTTCAAGTCCGCTGCATAAATGTTAGGCACCTTAGAAAGAGCACTTTCTGCATTTATTCACGGTGCCTAGCTGACAAGTGTAAATATTTGTATTTTGTACAAATTTTTGCATCATGATTTAGAACAGAATTATTACACTGTCACTTTCCAAGTTAGCATAAAGATAATACACACAACTTGCTTGGCCAACTGGGTGAGCTCCTTAAATCTAAGATAATTCCCCATTTGTGTAAGTGGGCAAGTATGAACTGTCACTTTTTTTTTTTTTTTTTTTTTTACAAATACTTAGTTCTCGCTTCTCTATTAGAAATGCAGTGCTGCAGAACAAATCAAATTCTTGCTGAACATTTCTTTCCATAAACTGATAAGATAGTTTCTCCAACATAAGCATTTGCATGTCCAGACACGAAGACAATGGAGAAAATGAGGAAAAGGGCAATGCTAGAAAGTTCACCTTAGTGGATTTATTTATATTTAATATTTATATATCATCTTGAAGAGTAAAACTCTACTTTTCCAATTTACACCAGGAAGAGTAATTTCTCATTAAATGTGCGTACCATCGAGATAAAAAGGGTTTTAAAAGCACCAGAGCCAAAGGCAAAAGCTCACTCAGCAAGAAATAAATTTTAAGTAAACATTACTCTAGTTGACAGATATATTATTGCTGTCACCTTCCTTCAACAATCTTACATTTCTAATTCACTTAGTCAGCTTTCTGTCATTGTTTTCACCTAAAAAGGACAACAAAGTTATCATCTAAAGGTCTTGATCAGGAGAGCAAAAGCTACCTGAGGAACGTTTGTGGCCAGGGAAGAGGAGGAGTGGGACCCCAAAGGCCATGGAGTCTAGGGAGTTTCCTCAAGGGATCTTCCTCAAGGGATCCTCACGTAAAAAGACTCTGGTTACCATCATTTTGGAGGACATGCTAGGTCAGTGCTGTTTAGTTCTGACCTATTCTTCCTAATGCTTACCTAGTGCTCAACATTTAGCAGTTTGTATTACCCACAATTCCACCTAACAAAGGCCCACATATTTACCAAAACATTTAAGAACAAAGGCTGAATCACTTATATTAATATTTCTTTTCCAAAAGCTAGAATAAATCCCTACATCTAAGGAAGAAACTGTAAGAATAGGCTCCCACATTATACTTCACATGTACAAAAAAATCATAATCCAAAACACCGCTCAATTTGTAGAAGCACTGTTGTATTTTTACAAAATATAAAATATATGAAAATTCCTCATTATTTAAACTGTAGTTATTTACTAAATACAGTACTCAATTATTAAATTATACAACGTTCATGTATGGTTTTACAGTTCTGAAGCAGGTATCTTTCAAATACTACTCCTTAAAAAAAAAAGCATCAGTCTTCATACTTTATAATCAACACATTCATGTTAGGAGTTTCCTTCCATGCATATTTTTCATACTTCCAAATATTGTGCAAGTACTGACCCATAGCGTACCATTCAGTCACCAAAAAGTGTTGGTCACTACCACACTACCTCATTCTATCAATGAGTCGAAGTAAGAGCATCTCAACAAAATTTTTTTAAACTGAGGTTTGGATGTAGGTTGCCTGAAAAATCATGTTATTCGTGAGGAAGTTAAAGTATCTTAGGGAGACAAAAATTCAATGCAAATTTAAAGAGTAGAAACAGGAAAGCGTATTTTAAAAATAGAAGGCAATGATCAACTCAAATCTCAAATAGCTACCTAAAATTATCTAAGTCAATTAAAACATGAAAAGTCGGGAACAAAAATGTTGCTTCCGATCTGAAATCAGTGAGTAAAAACATACTTCAGGAGCGAACTGTTCAGGATAATGTTTTTTCTATGAACTAAATAAATTACACCAACGAAAAACGAAAACAATTTTTTCTCCTATAATTGAATACATCAGCCTGTTTAAGAACTCAATTTATATTAAAATAGCTACACTTGTTACTATCTAAAGTAAAGCTAATGAGGTAGCCAAAACAAAAATCAGATAAGACTGTTCACTGGAAGTGATTTTTCAAGGAACACTTACTTTTAATGACAAAGCGCTAGTTCAGATCATTTGCCAAGTTATTAAAGGCTGAATGGAGGAATGAATGTTTCCTATTTTTGTTTATGCTGACAGAGGCTACAGAAATGCAATACAAAATACATTACCAAGTAGGGGAGAAAAAACAACATTTGTTCCTACTGCGAGACCGCAGGAGAATGGAGAAATGCCTAAAACAAGAAAACCAGAGCCTGCCTAATAAACACAGGGCTCAGAAACAAAGTGAGCCCAGGGCTGTTTTCTGACGTGCAGTGCCTTGGTCAGTGTTGTGATGGCTCCACCACATGGTGGCATGCAGAGTTGCACTTCAATTTACGCCACTCAAACTGCACACTTCTAACCTTCCCCATCAAAGAAGCTGGTTTGTTTATTGGCTAGGGAAGAGAAATGCAAAGATGCCAGAGCGTATCGGTGGTAATTTTGACCTAAATACTGCAACACCAGCTCATGGCCTGGTATAAGAATCTTGTGATTGATACCACTGGGATGCAACTGAAACTAAGCTATGTACAGACAGGCAAATTTTTCTAATGTAGTAAATAAAGAGATGGCTTGATTTTCTCTCTATCACACTTCAAATTTTAAGGATGCTGGAATAGAACATGCCTTTACCTTCCTGTGATGTCTCCTGGCACCTATGCTGAAGTATGGGTAGGTAGTTTGGCCTCCTAATAGTGCAGCTTTTTATCACGCTGGATATGCGAGATGGGAGCCCACCTGTGAAATCTTACATCTCTAAGGATTGGTTGTACTAGCCAAGAAATGTACAATTCATCTTCCTCCTTACAGTCATTTCCACATACTTCCTCTATGAAGAAGCACACAACTGATGGAGGAGCAAAAGTGAGCAACAGATGAGGAACTCCAGCTCAGCATGACCTGGACAGCCTAGAGAGTTGAGTGGAGAGGGATATTCAAGGGCAAATGCAGAGTACCATACTTCGGAAGGAATAACTAAATGCATCAGTTTAGGTTAGAGGCTGACCTGCTGGATAATGATCTCTATGGAGAAGCATCTGGGTGTCCTGGTGGACAACAGGTTGGCCATGAGCTAGCAGCGTGCCCCTGTGTGTGGTCAAGAATGACAATGGTATCCTAGGATGCATTAAAAAGAGTATGGGCAGCAGGTTGAGGGACGTTCTCCTCCTCCTCTACTTTGCCCTAGTGAGGTCAGACCTGAAGTACTATGTCCAGTTCTGGGCTCTTCAGTTCAAGAAAGATGGGGAACATCTAGAGAGAGTTCAGAGGACAAAGATTTTAGGGGACTGGAGCATATCACTTACAAGGAAAGGCTAAGAGACTTGGGTCCATTAAGCCTAGAGGACAGAAAGCTGAATGGGGAACTCACTACTGTTATAAATATCTGAAGTATAAGAGTAAAGTCAATGAGGCCATG
Source organism: Cyrtonyx montezumae (assembly GCF_038088225.1). Classification (NCBI taxonomy): domain Eukaryota; kingdom Metazoa; phylum Chordata; class Aves; order Galliformes; family Odontophoridae; genus Cyrtonyx; species Cyrtonyx montezumae. The sequence goes on along the minus strand of NW_027072089.1, from coordinate 101,649,750 downwards.
CTGTTTTCAACAGTGCCCAGTATCAGAACAAGGGGCAACAGGCATAAACTGGAACATAGGGTGTACCATATGAACATGAGGAAAAACTTTTTACTGTGAGAGTGACAGAGACTGGAACAGGTTGCCCATAACCTCAAGACCCACCTGGATACTTTCCTGTGTAAACTAAACTACTTTAGGGTACCACCTTTAGCAGAAGAGTTAGACTAGATGATCTCCAGAGGTCCCTTCCAACGCCTATAATTCTGTGAGCCTGCAACAAAAATAAATACTGGATGCAGAAGGATAGCCCTAGAAAGGGAGCTTACTGAATGTGTTTGCATCCCACATCTTTAGAAAGGCTGGGAGAGCCCAACAGCACACCCTAGATTTAAGGCAACACCTTGGTCAGTTGCTAGCAGCTGAGTTCAGAAGCTCATGAAACGTTCTATGAGATGTGCTGATTTGTACATACTGGCAATACTGTAGAATGCCAAAATAGAAAGGAAAGAGGGGGTTGCAGGAACAATATTTCAGGCAGAAAAAAGATCAAACAATACTGAACATTTAGATTTCACACAGTCAATAGCTGAGTGCTTTTAGTGAAAATCAATACTTGTGATAAAGTCCCTAATGAACTCTGAAAAGCTGTGATACACTTCCTTTATGGAATAATCTATTTCTACCATACAGGTATCGTCTTTAATTCTATAACACAGCTATGTAAAAATAGTACCTTCTTATTCCACACATTTGCTCTCAAAGTCAAATCTGTTGACTTAACGGCAACAGTAAACTTTTTTTATTGCTTTATAATCCTTCAGGGAGAATGTGCTAGATTCCATTTACAATTATTCATCCAACAGAACTGATTACTAAAGAATAGGGAAGCAGCAAATTTTATGTAGCTTTTACTTGCAATAACATGGTTGAGCAGGTGTAACTTAGTGTGTCAACACACTCACTATGGCAGATTAAGCTGAAACAGTTGAGGTAGTTGCTGGCCCCAGCTGCCTATCTGGCCCCTCTCCCAGTGTTGGTTACGGCTGGGAGGGCTGACTGGCTTGTGAATTAATTCCAGAACTGTTGCAGTTTACAGATAGAAAGAACAAAATGGAATAATTTGAGCTTAATCTGTCATATATATCAGTGCCCAGAGGGTCCTACTTACACTGTCTTCTCATCTCCAGTTCAGTGAAATAAAAAAATATATGTAAAAGATCACACCCCATCTCCAGGGCATATTTAAACTATATTTATACCTTTACAATTATAGATGTCAAATGTTACATTGGACATGAGAGTAACTGTGACATCTGTAAATGAATGGCATATAATATTTATGCTGCAATAATGTGTATCATACGCAAGGAGATTACTTTTCACATCTGAACTCTGAAATTTTTGTTTTCAATCTCATTATTTTATTAATGATCCTTAGTATAGAATTAAAGACTAACAGGAAAAATGTCAATAAATTAGAAAGCAAGGAGGTTAAAAGCCAACAATGAAGATTTTAATGAGGAAAACCTATCAACATGAAAACTACTAGAGAATAATGGGGGAATCTCAAAAATTTGTCTGAATACTAGTTAACACTTTAAATGGAGGCAGCTCTCATTAACTGAGATGCTGCAAAATTTTACTAATTAGTGAACAGAACTAAGTTGCTAAAACAAACAAACAAACACACACACACAAAAAAAAAAAAAAAACCAAAAACAAGAATGCACAAAAGTGCACTGCTTTTTAATATTTGGGCATATTTTCCCTTAGAGCTGTGGGCTTCAATGCTAAGGCTTTAAGCTTCCCATGAGTAAGCTTGTTTCTGATCAACTTTTCAGTCTCTGATACCTGCACTTGGGTAATCCTAACAGAAGACTGAGCAAAAAGTGCTTCTGACAAATGCTAAAACGTGTTTACAATGTGTGGTAGTATATATAGAGAAGTTGCAATTTCCATATCAAAACAACATACCTACTTGGACTTCACAGCTTAAAAACACCTGATGCTTTGACTTCTGTAGAGCTAAAGCAAGAAAGCGATTTTATGATGAGGAAATTTGTTACAGTCCTCTTGCATTCTAAATACATATATAAGTACAAACAACAGACCCTGGGGGCAATGCTGTAACGTATCTTCTCATATGCAAGTTCTTGAGCTTGCATATGACCTCAGTGAGATTCTCTACTGTCTTGAAAATTATTCCTACAGAAAGTAGTTTTGATTTTCTCTGCCCACCACTAGACACAATCAGTGCTTCTTGTGTTTGGTTTTTTTTTTTTTTTTTTTTTGCATCGAAGTTATGGTAAATTTCAGAGAAAAACTCTATTTAGACCAGTCTACTTCACACAGTTTTAGTGCTACTGCTCTGTCACAGCATTCCAAATTAATAAACCTATGGGACTGGAAAGCCTTAAAATAGTGCAGTTTGGAAGGGACCTTTGGAGGTCATTTGGTCCAATCCCCTGCTCACAGCAGACCTAACTTCAAAGTTTGAACAGGCTGCTCAGGACCCACTGTGATGAGTTTTAAAAATATCCAATGATGGAGATCACACAAACTCTCTAGACAAACTGTTCCAGTGTCTGATCTCCTTCTCTGTCACATCTTTTGCTTCGGTGCGGCTCTGGACTTTATTGCAGCCTGTGACTGCTATTCCTTATCTTTTCTCTGTACATGTCTGAGAGGAATCTAGTTCTGTCTTCTCCATAATACACTTTTAGGAAGCAGTAGACTGCAGTTATATTCCCTCCATAGTCTTCTCTTATCCAGGGTGAACATGTCTAGCTCACTTAGCCACATGCTCTACTCCCCAACCATCTTAGTGCCCCAGCACTAAATCTTCTTCAGAGTGATAATGTCTCTCACTCCTGGGGCCCTGAAACAGGACATGATATTCCAGATCTGACTTCCTCAGTAATAAGCAGAGATAGAGATAACCACTTCAGGAGATGATTATGCTAACACAAGCGTAGTATATTCTCATGCCTACTGCTGACTACATCCAACTTGGTTTTCACCCTCCAAAGCTTCCTCTGTAGTGCATTCTCCCACACAATTGTCCCAGTCTGTGCTGTTCCCACATACAGGATTCTACATTTCTACATAGTTGAACTTCAAGAGATTCCTGTCAGCACCACCCTCAACGAGCAGTGACCAATTAATTTGTGAAGTGTGTGTTTAGTTAAATGATCTGGGTTGTTGATCAAGATGTTACATAAGATCTGCCTCAACACTGACCTCTGAGGAAGACCACCTGTGAATAAATACCAGTCAGATTTTGAATCACTGACCTTCTGAGCCTGGTGGTCTAGAGAGTTTTTCCATCTATGTTGTAGCCTACCCATTCAGTCTCTATCTTGCAAGCCAAAATAGAAGAAACTTGTCAAGAGTCTCGCTAGCGACATCATAAATGCTCTTTCTTCATCAGCTAATCATAGAAGGAAGTCAGCTGGGCATAACTTATGTTTAGTAAATACATGGTGGTTACTTACAGTCACATTGTCTTTCATGTTTCTGAAAATTACTTTCAGGAGGGCTTGCTTCAAAATATACCTGGAGACCTAGTGAGGCTGACAGGTTTTTATCAGTAACTTGGATCATCTTTCTTGCTTGTTCCTGAAGATGAGTTTTACATCTGTCTTTCTTCAGTGACTAGGGGCATTCCCTGATTTACTTTATTGCTAGTCATCACATCTTTCACCACAACATTTCATGAACAATGGGCAGGACCTCACAATGATAAAGGTCAGCTCCTTCAGTACCCTTGAATGTGTACCATTTGGTCTCATAAACTTGTGCATGTTTGATTTCCTAAATTCATCCTTAACTCAGTCCTACTCTATAGTGGGTAGTAACCCTCTCCCTTAAATTCTCCTACTAACCACATACCTTGATAAACAAAAACCAAGGCAATGATTGTCCTTTGTTACTAGTTACTAGGCTAGGTTTTTAGACTGCTTGTTCTTGCATATCAGATTGGAGGACTGCTTGCTTTGTAAGCAAACCACCTTTTCCTTGTGATCCTAGTTTATAGTAACAGTACTTCAGCCACCATAGTTAATGAGGTAGAAGAATTTGACTAGCAGCAGAACTATTGTGTTTCAGCTCCACTAGATGGCAGATAGATCAGTACTGTAAAGTACTTTATAGCACTGATAAATCTGAAATTCTCTGCTAAAATAGTGACAGAAAGGATCAACTTTCAGAGGCCCCCTTTCTCAAAGTGGGAACAGTCTTCCTGCTTGCAGCTATGCAAGCTGGAGATAACAGAGTGAAACACAGGTACGGAAGTCATCTGTACCAAAATTTCAAATAAATGTCATGGCAAATTATTTTGCAGGCAAGAGTGAGTGATAAAAACATGGTCATCTATTTTCAATAAATGAGTATGAAATAACTCAAGGAAATATTCCAGTGGCTCCACTACCTATTCCATCCTTGTCTGGTGTTCAGCTACTTAAATTTGAGCACTGTAGCAAAACCACTATGTCATGTGTTTGTCATGTTCCTCTTTTGTATGAAGTTTGAGAAGTGGATGCTAATAAAGAATGAATGCATAGGAGTTGCCAGCTCAAAAATTACCAAGCAGTGATTCTCATGAGATCACTCATTCTGACTTAATCTGTTCAAACATCTCTGCTGATGGGAGAAAAGGAAAGAAAACAGGTGAGTATTTCACTGTTCCACCACTTGCACCCTCCCAGTTGGTGGCACTGTAGGGTACAAAAAGACCAGAAATTGAGTGGAAATTGGACCATCAGTTTGGGAAACAGGCAGGACATAAAACAGCTCTCCTTCCTGCCTCAAACTTTACCCTTTGTTTTGGTTAGAGGTAATGAACACTACAACAGCATTGGTGACAAGAATAATCGCAAGTAACTAAGTAATTGAATAAAGATTATTTGACAGCTGGAAAAATATACTTATTTTGATGTTATTAACTATTTTGAACTGTTCAGTTCCAAAACTGCAGTGAATTATAAGAGTATGCACACGTGGTTACACTGAAATTTAATAGAACTGATGTGAAGAAAGTTAACTAATTTGAAATAAGAGCACTACTCATAATGCCTGAAGTTTCTAGCTTATGTAAGCTGTTGCAGGCTGACAAACTACAGTAACGTTTTATCATTGCTCTGAGCCAGTTAATATTCATGCAGCAAAAATGATCTGCATACAGAAAATGCAACAAACTATAGGAAACCATGTAGTTAGCCAAGACTGGCAAGCAGAAAAATTGAGGCTCATAAAGGTGATCACAACAGCATCCAGTAGCAATTCTGCTGGGGAAATGAGATCTGAAAGATTTTTATAGAAATATATAAGGCTTACTTGTGTTTAGTCATTTTTAGATCATGGCAAAAATGGCTGAAAAACCTAGCATAGAATAAGTGCATAACTGCGTGCTCCTTGCCTCCGATGTACAAATCCACAGGCATCCAGTAGTCAGCCAAGTCACGATTAAAGGGCCTGGAAAAGAAAAAGCAAACTAATAGGAAAAATACAGCAGGAAAGAGAAAGATCAGCTCTGCTAATGTAGCTCATCATATCTGACTGAACACCAGTATTTACTGAGATCTACACATGTATAATAAAACTTATTTTGTGATCTTTTTAATCTTTTGAGAAATTACATGCTTATTAAATTATGGAAAAAAAAATAATTTCCACTGAGCTCCACTGAAATATTGTTTCCTTATATTTTGAGTGTTCAACTAAGATTTCACTTATGTCACCTCATAACATGATGAAAATATTTGCTTATTCTTTATAGGACTTTTTTTTTTTTTCATCAACAGCCTGGCTAGCATTTATATTGTTCATTATTTACCAACATCTAGTTTTACATAAAACATATTGCTATGAAAGACAACAGACACGTCTGATTAAAAACCAAACTTTTTAAGCAGAGTTCTGCATTGTTGCCATTAGAGGGCAACATAGCTGCTTATTACAACACCGTAAAACATCCTCAAACGGAAAGATGCTCTGAATTTACAGCAAAATGCTGGTGGTTATTAGGACTATCTGAGGCCACCTGCATGCTATCCTAGCATTACCTGCTGCTTTATTCAATATTCCTATATATTACTGTAGTAGGTTCCTGTCCACAAAATGCTACTTGTGCGTGACCTGTATTTTATGGCTCTATTCTAACAAGTTAACTCATTTTGTCTGCTTGTTCGATTATTCCAACTCTAACTCCTGCAACAGCAACACTTTATTCCTCACAGATGAGCCCAGACACAAACTGCAGACATGAAATTCATATCTTTTGTGTAGCAAGTCTAAATGTTGTTCACATGGTTCTGGAATCAACAGAGTAATTCTCCCAAAGTCCAGGTTTATGAAATGACTTATAGAAATACAGGTTTAAGTATACGTAGCTTAACTGACAAAAAACAAACGAAAAACCCCAACAATTAAACGGAGGTAGAAATCCAACACAGAAAACTGCACAAATGCTTTTATTGTAATGTAGAACAGATTTGGCTACACTAAGCTGTTACTTTGACAGCTGGATGTTAAATATGCCTATTTCATTTTCAACTGCTAATTCCTCTATGTAAAAAAAAAAAAATCCAAGAAAAAAAAATACTCACAAATTATACTCTTATCTCACATAAAATCAGGCAGCCAAACCTGACATTTGAATGGCATTCTTGACGTGACCTTCTCAATGCATACAAACTCCATGTATACAAAGACACTTTACATGGACATCAAGAATACTAAAATGGAAATGTCAATAACTGAAGCAAAATGTACCTTACTAGACTCATTCATCAACGTGAAGCTCTTTATCTCCCACAACTTGTCAGGAAGACATAAGTCATCTACCAGACACTTTCCATTTATCTGTGCAATAACTGAACAACATATGAAAAGTACAAAGATTTGCTGCCATTGTACTGCCCTACAGAATGGCTCTCAAAATATTCAAGAAACAGTAATGGACATCCATTCAGCCATGGAAAGTGGCAAACTAATCTGACTGGTATATGTAAAATGCTTTTGGACAGCTTAGTCAGCCTCTGTGCAAGCTGCTTTAATGCTGGTGAGACAAGTGTTGTCAAGGCAGAACCAGCAGTACTAATACACACAGACCATGAAGCAGATGAATGGCTAAATAACTACATCTATCTTCCCACACTGCCCATGCTGCATACACTTATACACAGAACATGAAAAATCTCTTTTTATTAATTATGCATTTTGTCAAAGTAGTACACAGCAGAAGCTTGCTCTCACACCACCTCACTTCGGACATGTGTGACAAAGCAGCAAGACTTACTCGAGCTCTAAGAGAAAGGAATTAAGGTGTCATTCTTGGCAGCTGGAAGCCATACTCTCCCTCCTTCTCCCAGTAGAAAAGCACTACCTATCTACAGACCAGAATACGCAGTGTATTTCCAGGGAGGATGTACTCACAGCAACTTATCACAGTCTTAGAGAATGTCATGGTAGGCTGTCACTCTCAATAGCATTCTCCTTTAACCATCTTTAGTTCCTTAGCTGAACATTTCCACTATACTCAAGCTCAGAATGTCTTTCTACCCTGCACTTACACAAGCAGTGCCTACTCATACGGCTTTTAGATCTCCTGGCTTAGAAACAACCTAATGCCAAAGTTTCAGAGCAATTCCTACTCCACCTTTTGCTCTCCTCAGGCCATAAAGCAGATTAAAAAAAAATGAGGTTACTACACAGGTTTAAACTGACTTCTGAATAGCAGTTAAGCTAGAATCACCAACAGATTGGGCAGTTTTCTTCCCTTCTATTCAGTAAGACAGGCTCACCCACCAGGCAGCTCTGTATCTGCACTCTTTACCTGTCAGTGTTGTGAGGGTCTGTGTATCTCAGGTAATACCAAGCAGAATCCACAAATGTATCCATGGTATCAATTTCTCGCCTAGCTTCTGCCTTACACCTGAGCAAGAGAGAAAGACAGCGGCTGTAAAGTAAGAGTCAACCTTGTCAAATGAATAAACATACAGAATAGCCACGAAGAAATTCAATTTTAAAACTGAAAGAGTATGAAGAGTTTGAAGAGTGATATGTTAAAAAAAACTATAGTGTAAGTAACAGAGCATACTCTCTTTCCCTCTCCCTCCCAAAACGAAATACAAAACAAAAGCCCAGGAGGAGACCTCTCTAAAACAAATAGAATTTCACACCCTGTGGCAAACTTATATACAATATTCATAATAAACACCACTGGCTATATGTAAGAAGTGTATACAATTTATAAATGCATACAAATGTAAATGTATGCATACATGTAATAAATATGCATAATAAATGGGCTGTTGCTATTTAATTTTTTCAGCAGCATCTTTAGTCAAAACTATCACGCTTTATATTTTGCAGAAGCTTATATCTGCCCTTCTGCCTGATACTTCAGCTTTGCTTGTCAGGGCAAGCTGATGAGAGTATCACCCTTTCGTACTTTCCTTTTCTCTGTCTCTGCCTCAAATCCATCTCTATCAGCAAGATTTTCTTTTAACAGGAATAATGCCGCAAAATTTTACTTTTTAAATATAGAATAACCTTTTTAGTAAATTGTACATTTAAGAAGGGACTTCAACAAAATAAAACTGGAAACAGAAGGGCTTTTCAGACAAAATAAAGAATACTTTATAGTAATTGCATCACAACTGTATCTGCCTCATGCCATTGCTGTCTCCGCTGTTGCCTGTACTCTAAATGGACGTGGCTCACTAACACAGAAGCAGCATGGGCATCTTTCAAAATTTATACAACAGGCACAATTCTGTAATCTGATTAGATGATCTTCAGACAACTAACACAATTACCTGAACTTGTATAACAATGAATAACTTAGACATCTTTTTCCATTCATGATTGCTTACATTATCGTAACTCAAATGTGAGTACTCACAGACTCATATCTTTCCATTTTGCTGTCCTTATTAATTTGAGATACTAAATGCAATTAACGAAAAAAAATCTTATTACTGGAGAGAAGGACTAAAGGAAGGGCTGATGTAACATCTCAGAGCAAGGGAAAACAGGAGGTACAGAAGACTGTGCACACAAGGCAACAGATGAAAGGATTTGAAACTGTAGCAGACAAATAGATGATTAATACTGAAGACAGCTGTTAGTTATGTAAAAATACACAGCCAAATTAAAGTTAGAATTAAAAAAAAGTTAATTTCAGTAAGCCACCACATTCTAAGATGGGAAACTGATCCATTATTTCTGACTAAACAAATGCTCTCTATTATCTTTCAGGTAGGGTAGCCACAATAACTATAAACAATAAGGATTTGCTATGCATCAAAATGACATTGTTGCAAAGTTAACAATAAAATAATACTTGAATTAAGGACAGAAAGAAGCCAGGAGTGTAGACAGTAACTTCCAATTAAATCAGGAAACACTCTTTGATAAAATTTGGGATTCTTAGACTTGTGGATTCCTGGGGACTAGACTAAACCTGAGGATGTTTAGTTTAGCAAGGCTTCTCTCCAAGAGTCACACTTTTAAACAGGTTAGCATGTGAAATTTAAAGAGGCATATCTGAGAAGAAGTGTTCTGTTCAGAAACATGAAAATAAATGCACGCTTGACATAAAATACACGTTAACAATAAAGGTCAAAATACACATTTCCAGAGAACCATAGAACTGCTTTGCCTAGGCTACCCAGCTAGAAATGAACACCATATCAACCTTCTACCCTGCAAATGTTAAAGTGAGATGTCGTGAAACTGCTGCATTATCAATGAGAGCCCTACAGCCATTTATGTCTGGGTCCTCTTGCCTGGCAGCCTGACAGCATACTTTCCATTTGGTCAGTCTGTTAGCAGTAATATTGCATTACACTGCTGATGAAAAACATCTTGATGAATGATGAAAAATATCCTTCTGAAATAGCATTCTGTGTCAGAGTGCTGAGTGTTCAACACTAACAAAAAGAGCACACAAAACACACAGTGTTTTCTCACCTTGGACAAGCACAGTTCACCCATTCTGGAACAGTTTCTAAAGGTGAGGCTCCCTTCCCTGTAAAAGTGGTTACATTGGGCAGCACCACAGGTAAGTCTTCATAAGGCACTGGGACAGTGCCACATGTTTGACAGTGGATGACAGGAATAGGTGTGCCCCAGTACCGTTGTCGAGATATTAACCAGTCTCTTAATTTGTCACTCATTAGGTCTCCTCCTACTCCTTTATTTTTGGCCTGCTGGGTAAGAGCTTTTAAAGCATCTTGTCGAGTCATGCCTGTGAACTGATTAGAAAAAAGAGAAACAGAAAAATATGGAAAAATTCATACTTTTTATCAATGAAAATACAAGAATAGACAGAATCTCAAAAATATAATTTCAGAAAAATAAAGTTTATGACCCTCATATCAATGTTCCCCTTCCCATTTCCTAACATTCTCCTTTCCAAGACACTATTCACAAACCAGCTACTTGATTTCTTTGAAGTCTCTTGCTCTAATGACAATGTTCTTGACAATCTGAATAGAACAATGCTGAGAAAATCCCCTTCAGCCTTTATTGACAGATAATTGTAATAACTACTGATTATTGTAATGAACTGCCTTATCATTAAGCTTCCAAAAGCTCACCAACACAAGGAGTAGACTGAGGATGGTCTTTAAGGTCCCTTCAAACTCAAACTATTCCATGATTCTGTACGATTATATGATTAAATTCTTAGAAATTTGATAGCATACACTTACCTTAAGCCTTAAAAAAAAATAATAGAAATACCTTTAATCATGCAGTATTCGGCACATTCAAGAAAACATTTTACACTGATATAAGTTGGAAAGAACTCCAAACTTGTATACTCACCTCCTCAGAATTAATGACTTTCTCCAAACCATTTGGCAGTTTTTCAATTACTTCACTGAAAGAAATGCTCAGATTCTTAGCTACTGCAGCATCTTCTGCACTAGTACTGGGAATTCCTAGAGAAAAAATATCTGGAATTTACCAACATGGATATCAATCATCATCTTGAGGATAAAATATTTTTATTTCTATGAAACTCCCCTTATGATTTGTTTGCTCAGGAGTTTGAAAGGATAAGAACAATAAAAATGATTTTTTTTTGTTCCTTAAGCAGCAATCATTACAGACATTTTATCAGTAATTCTAATGTTAATCAATGTCCTAAACATAGTATAATACAATTTAGACAAATAATATACTTTAAATAGACATATTTACTAGATGTAACAAGGATGTATTTAAATAATACAAATTCTAATTCAATTTGATAATATGACAAACAAACACTAAACAAACAGGTTAAACATCCCTCTTATTTTAATAGTGAACATCATCTCTTTCTTCTGCAATAGGGTATTAAAATTTACCAGAACTCAGATGTCTCTAACATTACTATCTTTGAATCCTTTAAGAAGCACAATTTGTCTATAGTCTCAATAGAACAATTTGAATAACATCAAATTCCTTTTCAGAATATGGCTAGTGAGAGTGCTTCCTGTTGCCAAATCAAGTCTTAGATGTCGTGGTATTTAAAGCACCTGATGTTTAATCTCTTTTCACATCTCATTATGTGGGTTGGTCACACTTCTTGAATACGTTTCCCTAACTCACTTTATTATAATAATTCACCAGCATCACAAAATGACATATAATCTCTAAATATTTCTCACTCGTATCGACTGATGAGGACATCTTTCCTCTGATTTTGCTGCAGGTGTTTTAAAATGACTTTTTTTCCCCCTAGTTTGGAGTCCTATCTTTCAGAGCAAGTTAAGAAATTCCTTAACTTTATTACTTCAATATTATTTCAGAATAAATCTGTTAGTATCAGATGTGTTATTTCTGCATTAAGAATCTTTTAAATATCCTTTTCCTTTGGTGATAATCATTTAATATTTTGAACAATCTTACACAATTATTGTCATCTCTAAAAGGCAAAGAAGCTTATTCCAACAATCCAGTGTACACATCAGGTTGGTGAAAACTGAAATAACTCTCAAAATATTGCTAAACATTAGAATTACTGACATAGAAACTACTTGATTTAAAACCAGTTTCTCAAACATCTTTCTTGAGGCAGTGAAATGTTTGCTATAGTAAATATGTAAATATATAAACTCTGCATAATGGAAATTTGGAAGCAGAAAACTCAAGAGAATGAAGCAAAGCTCCCCATGACATGTAACTCCCTAACTAACAAAAGACAAAATCACTACTTAATCTTTTCAGCAGAAGTAAGCCCTAGTAATTTAAAGGCTGTTACAGCATAATCTATGTATCCTCATCTGCCAAAGAGCCCTGCAGCCTACAACAGCTGGCATCACAATATGCTCAACAAGTGGAAGAAAGGATATCCCAGTTTTTGGTGTTCCTTCTGTTGAAATGAGGATGCTATTAATGTACTTTCACAAAGCTCAATAGCTGGCATCCAGAACTTCCTGCAAAGATCTGGGCTGTTTCCAACAGACATAAGGCCAAAGTACATGCCTGTGAACAAGCTGGAAGCCTTTAATGAAAAATAAGATTAGGTATCTCAATCATTTGCCTTCTTGTACACAAAGGAAGGTTCTAGCTTTCAAAAATAGATTCACTCCTAAAGTGAATGATGTGAGCATACTGCAAGTAAGGAATACAGCCCAAGTGAATGATTTCCATTGGCCTTGGGAGGGCTCATCCAAAACACTTCAGTAAAAGCTGCACTTAGTAGCACAGCACAGATACCTAAGTGGCACTCCACAGTCAACAGGTGCAGCTGTTGTGCTGCAAAAGCCAACACTGGCAGTAGTGCAAAGGAAATAGAAGTATTAGATCCCGGGCAGAAGTAACAACCTCAGGGAGGCAACAAAGGAGAGCTGAAGAATAAGGAAGGTAGCGTAATAAGGGGGGCAAAGTGATAAAGAACTATATCCTACCAGTACTGGCACAGAACATTGCTTAATTCAGCTGTAACAACAGTAAAAACCCAATACTCAGTGAAAAGCTTGGTGTGTACAACTGATAAACTTTGTAGATTAAAATGGACATAATTAATAATAGTTACCTCGAATTTTTACTCAGAACAGCTGTCACATTACCTAATCATATGTACTTACCTGTCTAGTTGTAGTACTAGGCTCCCTGTGCAGGAAAGGAGTAAAACTAGCTTTGTCCATAGGACAACTTTGAGAAGATCATTTCAGTAAATTCAGATTATCCTCTATAAATGCCCTTCCCTCTATGTTTATCAAGCATCAATACTAAAATTAGTGGGGCTAAAGTTATGGGAACAGCTCATTTAGAGAAATGGCCTAAGGTAACTGTCCAGGACTACCTGAACAGAATTCTTACCTATTCTGAATTATTCTCCTGATCTCAACACAAATATTATCAGATAAAAGTAAATCTTGGAAGTTTTGCATGTTTACTAGGGGAAACCTCTTTGAAACACTTATCTTTAAACACGCATATACTTCATGTAAACATATGACAAAAAAACAAATAAGCTGGGTTGTTTACCAAATATTGATGTCAAACAGTAGTATAGTTCTGCTTTGATTAAGATACTGAGAATCAAACATACATGTCCTATTGGTAATCAGTCCTCTTAAGAAATACAGATCCTTAAATTCAGCTCATTAAATCAACTAACTTCATGGTATTTCCATTAAAATATATTATGTATACCACTCTCCCAGACAGATCCTACTTATCCCATTCGTCATATATGAAGAACAGAGTTCTAAATTCCATAAGAGAATCACTGCGTTCAAAGATTTACCACAGAAACATTTGGTGCTCCAATGTACTGGAAAACTTTTGTATTCCACTTACACAATAACCGTTGCGTACCTATTTTAGTATCAAGATAATTCTCAAAACTTGTTTTTGCTGAGATTACTACTGGAATCTCTTGATTGGTAAGCAAGTTCACAGCTGTCACAGAAGTGAGTGAGTCTGAAAACAAAATAAGTATCGTAAGAAAGACATACTAAAAACATTACTTGTAATTAAAACTCAGTTTCTTATTTATATTGTATTTATATTCAATTATACATATAATTGAATATAATACAGTGTAATTGTTTAAAACAAGAAAATGAAAAACCTAACTGAATTTCTGAGAAGTTCACAGGTATTAAAGTCTTCACTAACTGATTTTTAGATGTGATCACTAACTGATCACACCTAGAAAACATAAGGAACACCTGAATCTGAATAAGGAGCTAAGTGAGATTTGGACTGAAATTTAACAAAAATCAAGTCCCTGACCAAAATCCAGGCTTGCTTCAAAGCTGTAAGAATTTACCGAGTTGTGAATTAAAGAGTCAAACATTATTTCAGAATTCAGCAAAAACATTCAGTTATTCAGATGAAACAGATGGGGGGCATAGATACATTTATGACTTGCTCTTCCACACAGCAGTGAACAATGTAAGCAGAAAATCTAAGTAACTCATCAATTTCAAATCAGAATATTCACACTGATACTACAGATTGGCTTACATCAGCATCTTGAAATCAAACGTCTACAGGGGAGGGGGACAGAGAGAAAGAGAGAACGAAGGGTGACAATAGTGATAAATACAGCTAATATGCCTGCCTTCAGCAAACAGGGTCTCAGGACTTATAGTGAAAGTATAAAAGGCCTCACTTTTAAGATCTAATTTTAGAGACTTGCATACAGTAGATGAAATTAATTCTTATTTCGCAGGGATGAGGTATAAAATTGCTGCTTCAGGGATCTGACTCCATGTGACAACAAAAACACAGACCGCTATGGAATTTTCTTTCCCCTATCTTCATGGCGAGACAAGGAAAGTCTGAGACTTGTACTGCTATGCACAAAATCTGCTTGAAATAAAATAACAGTACTGTACAGAATAGGGTTACTACATCATATTTAACACAAAAAGCTTAGTTACTTCCACTGCTATTTTTTTTAAAGTTTCAGGTCTCTAAGATATCCACATTCTAAAGAAAATTTCTTATATTCAATCACTGCACTTCCTCCTCTGTTTAAAAAACAAGTACACTAAGAAGTATTTTCACTTTTAAAAAACATCTAAGCAAAAAGCATCATGAACAGGAAGCAGAGTGGGTTAAGGCAGTCTGCTTTTAAAAATAACTCTCTCCCACACAGCAGTAATTCTGATTTTATGCTGGAACCCAAAATAGTAATTCTCCAGTTTAAGAAGACATTCTCTTACTCACCTGCTCCCATCTTTATTACAATAGCAATAAAGAAATGAAACTACAGTTACAAATGTAAAAGAATGTATGTCTGGTATTATAATGAGCTAATGAACACTATAAGGGTCTTTATTTCAGACACCTCACACTGATAAAACTAGGAGACTTAGCAGATTCGAGGTTAACAGCTATTTTTCTTGGCTAAAGAAAAAAAGATTTTCTGAAAACTGGTTGCTTGCTTCTATTTTAATAGGTAACTATTTTAATATGATAATAATCCTGATAAAATAGAGAAGGATAGTTCTGACAAAATACAGAGCTATACTCCAAGAGTACAACTGCAAGAGTCTTAAGTTACTTTGGCATACTACATCTTTTTTTTCTCACCTAGAAAACAAAAACATTCTAATTATTTAAATGAGAACATACAGTGAAGAAAGGTCAAGATAGCAACAAAAGGGAAAGAAAGCAAGATCACCTCAGCTGAAAAGAAAACAAGAAAGATAATATATTATTACTGATGTTTTTTTTTAACCTAGGTAATTATGAAGATATCCAAAGCCTACATTTCTTTTGACTTCATTTCTAAATGTCATTGTAGACTCTTCATAAGTAGTATGGCTGAAATGCAAGCCTGAAAGTCCATGTAGGAATTCTCCACTTAAGTTTTCTTCTTTGGAAAACATCATTCTGTGCCTTTGAAATGCTCAAGGAATTGTACAAAGTATCAGCCAATTTCAATCAAAGAATGCATGTAAGTACTTCTACAAGTAGCAGGAATACACAACAGTAACAATCTGGAACTGTTCCTACTTCAAAGCCACTTTTTCAGTGTCTTTTGGCTGTTATTCTGGATGCGAGTTATTTAACATTGCTCAATCAAAAGGTGAAGTTCATTGTTAAGAGAAACCAAAAAAATGTTTTTCAAGAATTTCTATGTAAAATGAATATAAAAATATGATGTTGGCCTTACTAAAAACAAGTTCTGCACTTAAAGTAGCATCAAAGATACAGGCACATACACAAACATGCATTTCCGAGGATACAGCCTTCATCTTCTGAACTAAATGAACCAATATTTTGTTGTTTTGTTCCTTAATAAAAATTTCCCAAGTTTTGTTCAACTCTGAAACAACATTTTTTTCTGCTACCAAGCAAAATTTATTAAGATTATAGAAATGAAACATTCCAAAGCAAAGTAGTTTTTTTGCAACTCCAGTAATTTTCCTCAAGATTCCTATTTTGTTTGCTATTGACACTGGATGTCATACAGACAATGAAGCCACAGTTTTAGTCACATTTTAGAACAGTAGCCTTAATTGGAAACCAAACGTATTTAGTATATTTCGTATTAACTCCTGTCATTTTTAGGTTTTCCAAACAAATGAAAAATAGTAGACCAAGGATGCTGAGTACAGAGTACATGGTAAGAACATATAGGAAATAAATTAACTCTAATTAATGTAAAGAATTATCACTTAATTGTGTTTGTACTCCAGGATCTAATTACTAGAGGGCTACATCAAATTTACTTAATTGGAAACTTGTATTAAATGCGGATCTCTACAGCACAGTATTACTTCTCTACATATCAGTGATCCACTTTGGTACACACTTACCATCTGAAGCCCTCTATATATTCTCTATGCAGAGAAGAGATCATCGCTCATGCAAGAGCTGGATCCACAGTCTGTGCTAATAACAAATTACTGTACAGCAGTGAGATTTGCAATGTGCTCACAATCAGACTTTGACTATTCACTTCTATTATACGAAGAAATAAGAATCCGTTCTTTTACTTTTATACTGTGAAGTTTTACAGACATTATAAAAAGTAAGAATTTGAACATAGCTACTGTTACCATATCTGAAGTCAAGACAGGCTTTTGTGATACTATCTGACATGTACAAGAGATCAAAAGGAAATGTTCCCTCCCAACAGGAACAGTTTATGCTCAGCTGGACTCATATTTTAAAGATCATTCTCTAAGTCTGATACACTTTTGTAACAAAGTACAGAATGAGAAAAATATCACCTTTCCCTGGGATGAACTCCCTCTGAAAGACTTCCTTCAGACTGCTATTTCCATGCAGCAGACTATGACTTGGTAAGATATACAAATGGGAAGCTCCATAAATTGCTTCAGGAGTGTAGGTGTAAGCTGCTAGCTTCTCTCCTGTTACTTCATCATTAACCTGAAAGAGCAGAAAATGTCCCAGATGTTTTTCTCTCCATTAGAAGCACAGTAGTTTTAAACTTCCCTTCCTAATTCTGCAATTAACAAGTTTACAACACTTTGTAGAAATATACAATTCCAAATACCAAAGCCAGACACGTTCCTACTACATGGAGTTTTCAGAATCAAATTCTGACAAAATTTACTTCTAAGGCATTGAGAATGTTGCTTTATAATTTAAATATAATTTAAAATATACTGTAATATTGTGTGTAATATATCATTGTGCTATTGAGACAGATTCAGTCCCTGGTTCAGCCTTTCTATTCACTTTTAATATACACATCCTGTTTCTGACGAATGGCAGAAACCAAGCTCACCTAAATGTGAAATGTAAGGAGAATTTTAGATTTTCTCAGCTTCTAGGCTTTCTACCACACTTCTTTGATTAAGTCAATGTTGCAACTTATGTACAGGAATAAATTAATAAAAGCTGCAAAAGGTGGCACTACATTAAAGCAACTGGACATAGAAAATGAGTAATAAACCCAGAGGACTGCTTCAGAATTACTACTTTTATACGTTCCACGTAAATGAACTGTCTCAGAAGGAGATTCTTCTATAGCAACTAATGATACACATTTTCAGAAATAATTGACAAAAAAACCACCTAACTTATTAGCTGGCATGTATTTCTGCACTAATACAGACAATTTTTATCCAAATTTTAAGCTGAACACACAAACGCTTCCCTAAGCAAGATAACAAATAATATCACTCTAACAAATAAATGTTCTTCAGGAATCAGTGCAGATATGGGCATGAACATATAATAATATCTTTTTGTACATTTCAAGATTTTCAGATCTGAAAATCCATCCCATCATGCATTTCAGGGCCTGTCTTCAGTACAGACAAGACAGCAGCATTGAAAATTCTGACTCACCTTCAGCAAGAAGTCAAAAGAGCATCCAACACAGTCACCTATCCAATTTGCTTGCATTTCTTTTATACCATACCACTCAGGGAGGTCAGACAAAGCATCAAACATAGCCTGATGAAATAAAAGAAAAAAAAAGTTCAGCTTTTATAAGTATGCAAATTAAGACTACGAGTCTAATTATAACTAACAGAAAAACAATAAGGTGCTGGTAAAAGACAGGAAGAGATTTTTTTATACTGCCGCAGATTAATCTCTTTGAGAGTAAAATTAACATGGCACATGTCAGATGTACAGCGTGTCCAACAGATACCTTATTGTTACTAAAAGAGGACATAATTGTGAACAAACAACTTCAAACAGAGAACCCATAAGTGAAAATCAACACATAAAATAGTCCTAATGGGAAAAAACTGTGGGAACTGAAAGCAACCTGATTAGCTGAACACAACTATAGACAGATAAAATATGTGCTTGCAGGTATGATGGCTAAAATTTGATTAGTTGTTATAGACAATAGTTTGGAGACAGCAGTCAGACAAGAGACATTTACACGTCCTAAAATTTTCAAGCTCTGACTTAAAATGGCAAGGCATTTTTCGGCTGCCTATCCTCCTTTCATATTTTTATCAGGCACAACAGGCTCTAAAACTGAGGAGGGTCTACATGTTGATGTGATGCTGTACAAATAAGAAACCAAACCGTAATAATAAGGATTTAACATTACATTTGATATAATTTTTTGTTATGAATATTCCATAACTGTCCAAAAATCTTTACTTTGGCAGAAGTACAGCCAGAGGCATGACTCACTAGGACAGATGGTAAATATGTTGAACAATTACAGACAAGGCAACATGTTGAGTAATTTTTCCATTAGTTGTGATTCCAACATCAAACATACAGGCTCTTTATTATCTCATTAAGTGCTAGCAACTCAAAAAGATGGACACTATATACTACACGCTGCTCAAATAATTGAAGGTGGATAATTAGTGAATATAAAAACCGTATTAGCAAAATGAAATGCATAAAAGATGTTAAAAGGATTACACTCTAGTTAACACTTGTATACCCATCACTCAAAGTAAAGGACATATGCTTCATTAATCATACTATTAAATCACCATTTGGGATTAATATAGCTTTCCACATTCTTAAGAATCAAATTCCTTCTCTGAGATTTAGAAATAAAAGGTAAAGTTTTGGAAGGCTTTTAATCATACTATAACTTTAATGAGCTTTAGTTCACAATTGTAAATGCACTATATCATAGAAATTGCCCAAATCTCCTTATTCTCATTCATTTCGAGGTCCCAGAGACAACTGAGAGTTATTTGCTATGAATAATCCATGTATAAATATCTACCCAACAATAAGAAATATCTGGTTACATACACTGTACTTGGAGACATTCTTTGTAAGAATTTTATGCGATTTAGAAAGTATAAAATTGGGCCAATACACAGAACTGGATGGACACATTAAACAGATTTTTATAAAATCTCTACTTGGATATCCATCCTAATCTACATTTCATTTTTTGCTGGCAGAAACATTGAAGTATGCATGTGCTCTACTGAAACTGTATGGTCCATAATTGCTTGCCAGAAAAAGTGCCTAGATTTTTCACTGTAGGATTAATATATCAAGATCCTTAATACCAGTGTGTTAACGATTTTAACTCTATTTAGCAGGCTTGATTAGGAGCCATAGGCTATAGTTTTTATGATCCCAATTACTCTCTTCATAATGCAATGTTTCATGCAGTTAAGCACAATATTAAAGAGCCAAAAGAGCCAACTTTGTTTCACCTGAATGAAGATAACAAAGCTTATTCCGTGTTGTTTCCAAACTCTGCCAGACTGTGTCACAATAACCCCTCACACCTAAATGTGTACATGAATAGTAGTATAGCGTGAAAAAAAAAGATCAACACGAAATTATGATTCTCTGTTCTTTGTACTCAACACACTGCTTTGGCTTCTTGTCAAGGCTATGAAAAGTAAATAAAGTGGAAAAATCAACAACATGCAAAACACAATCACTTTGCATAGTGTTATAAAGGCAAGAAACTATACAGGATGTAAACCCACATCGTTATAGTAACTGGATGGAAAATTAACCTAGGATACACACTAACAGGAAAGTAGAATAGCACAGTAATTCTTGCATGCATTAATGCACTTTTCCCTTCACCTGTAAAAATTTATATTCTGTGCAAACAAGGAGGTTTTAAAAACCTCTTAAGGGAAACTGAAAACTTTTTATTTTCAACTGCATTACACTCTGCAAAAATATAGACCTATATGTAAACTGTCTGGGTATGTGAAACTCTCAAAATTGAAGCTGATTTAAGTTAGCACAATTTCTGAATATTATAAACTATCCTTTGAAATGTTAAATATTGTCTCCATTGATCTTGCTTCCATGTTCTACTTTAAAAGTCACTGATTTGTTTGTTAAAAAGATCTTCTGAATTAAGTTAGTGTGATTAATCTTGCTGCCAATTACTACTTTGCCATCACTGTTATGCTTAAAAAAAAATTCTGATCCTTGAAGGCACGTACAGAGCCCAAGAGCCTGAGCCACAAGATCTGTTAACTTGGTAGCACAGAAAAGACAAACAACAGGAGACTGAGATGTTGCCCACCTGAAAAACCCCTACATCTGTTGAAGCTCTGCTTCCCAAGATGTGGTTGAACATTGTCTGCTGATGGGAAGTAACAGAACAGTTTTTTCTCTTTGATTTCACATGACCTTCCCACTCCCCTCCCCCCTATCCTCCCTTCTTTTTTCTTTAACTAAATGATCTTTAGAACTAAATGATCTTTACTTCAGCCTGTAGTCTTTCTTTTTCCCCCCATCATATTTTCTCACTCCCTACCTTCCTTTGAGAAGGGGAAGTGAAAGAGGCGTGGCAGAGTTTAGTTGGCCACCAGGGTGAAAACATTACAAGCATAAATACATTTGGGCAGTCTTACAGATCTGAAGACAGACAGACTCAGAGGAAAAAAAGAAGTGAGAGAAATCAAAGCTACATTCAGGGTTAAGAATGTCTTTCAAGGTTCCTACATCTTCAGGAAAGATTGACTTAGCTACTGGAGAAGGTGAAGATAAATAAATGCTCCAAAGGACTATTTACTCTTTCAAAGCAACTAGAAAATTATTGTGCAGCTAGAAGACAAAAGTCAACCAGTTCTGGTGGTCATAGAGTCATAAAATCAAGAGAATCTTGCTGTAAATTCATCACAGATGATGACAATCAAGTCTAAAACTAGAAATATAGCATCCTGAAAGTGGATAACCAATTTCACATACCCCACTGTTTGGTCTGTTGAAGATTTAAACTTTTAGTTGTTTAGTAATCTTCAGACAAAAGAGAAAACATTAAAACCAAACAATATAAACATTTTATAATTTTGCTTCTCTGTGGTAATAAATGCAATAAAATGAAACATTAGGTATGATGTTATAAAGCTAAAAAATTACTTTTGGTGAATTCACTCTAATGAACTTTCACAAATTTGCTTCTTAACATGAAGACTAAAATAAAAATGTCAGTAAAGTTTCACTTCAAAAGCATTCAATTAAATATCAAAACAAAACTGTCTTTTACTAGATAAAATTATAATTAAAAGCAGAAGTGTTATTTAAGGAAAAGAAAAAAATTCGAGATCTGTTTGGGTTAAAACAATTTTTTACTTCATTTTACTGAGCTTCCGAAAGAGTATCCAAATATAAATTAAAGATTACACAAAAATCATTTAATAAAGCGTAATACACTAACTAAAGTACAGGAAATTAAATTTAAAGCTGTCCACTGCTTTATTCAGCATTCTATTGCACAGTTCCAAATGTAATTGCGTGGTACAGCTTCTGCTAGTAGTTTTAAATCCCTTCTTATTCTGCTTGTTTTGGTGGTGGCAGTGGGCTTTTTTATTGGGCTATTTTCTTTTTACCTTCAGTAGTTACACTCAGTAATGTCATAGATCGCTCTTGACTCTTATTTTCCAGGTGAAAAGTATAGTGAAAACATATAATGAATGAGTAATAACACATACTATGTGTTTTTACTTTCAGTTTTTCCTTGCACATGTCTGAACTGTCAGCAGCTCTTCTCTCATATAATTCATGGTCAACGAATACTTTTGGTTTGATTACATTTAACTGAGGCAAATAACAGACATCTCAAAAGTTAAGCCACTGTTCTTTTCTACTGCTCTCTGTAGTCTCCTCATTGCAGCAAAATAAAAATATTCTCTTTCCGGCATAGCAAAGTGTTTCTCTGGGGAAAAAAAAAGAGTACTTGGTTCTGTAAATATAAAAGCTCTTTAAAAGAATTGCTATCATTTTTACTAGTACTTAGCTCTCACTGTTTGCATTTATCTCATACCAAAAGGAAATTAAATTCATATTACCATAGCACCAAATGATATGCTGCATTTGTACTAGAGTGAAAGCCCAGCCTAGCCCGGAAATCCACAGAATACTTTACTGCTTTGCCAAGAGGACAAAACAGGTGTCATTTCTTTATTAATGAAGCACTAAGAAAGCTGTGAAGATAGAGCTTTTGGTCCCTGGCCAAGAGAGAGCTCTCAGCATGACTCAAGAGGAAGAGTTTCAAAGCGAGTTTTATCAAGCCCATTCTGTTAGAAGAAGAGAACTGTGAGCTAGACTCCAAGTATGGGAAGTGAAAAATCACACATACAGCATGAAGAACTAAGGAGCCAGCATTTCTGTTCTCCTCATAATGATGAGGCACTACCTCACACTGCAAAATCCAAAGTACTGTCAGTATTCTTAACATACTAAAATGCAGTACTTCATTACAAGTAAAAAAAGTAACAGTTCTGATTGATAACATCGGGAGAGGGGGAGGGGAGGGGGAGAACAGGAAAATAAAGTAAAAGACTATTATGTAAAAATTCTAATTATATTCAGACCAAAAGGACTGTCAAATGAAGTAGAAACCAGAAAAAAAGCAGAACTAATAGATCTTCTGGTGTTTTACCCTTACAAGAAAGTGAGAAGAATTTGTCTATAAATGCCTGTATACATTAATAATTAAAAAAAGACTACTGTATGGCAACTATAAAATAAGGGTTTGGTCACATATTTGCAGACCTTGTCAGTTTTTCCAGTATTTAAACTACCTTAATGCTGTGCACAATGGGAGATAATTTAAGGCAAAACTTGAAGTTTCAAAGTTGCTTCTATTTTTTTTATATTATCTAGTTATTTGAATCATTCAGATTTTATTCTTTTTGAAAAATCTAGAGATTTCTGTAAAATATAAAAACACATATTGTATAGAATTTTGGAAGAACAAGTACAGTGCAAACCCTAACCTTACAGGTTCTGATTTGTGGGCTAAGTTGACCGTGCTTTAAAAACCACCACCACATTTACAGATCGATTTTTCCAATGCATCTGCCTACAGATTCAGCTGGGTAACCATAGCAACTAAATGTTTTAGCTTAAAACATCTTAAGTGCACAGACAACAATTTGAATAATAATGCCATCAGTTAAGGCATTATAATTTTACCAAAGGAGTCAGTCAAAAGAAAAATGACAATTAAAATGTTCTTTGAAAACCCATACAAGCTGCTAGACCTTTTCATATCTACTTGGCTCTTTAAAAAAAATGGGTCATGATTACTTTGTAACTTTATTCAATCAAAATACTTCCTGCTAATTGTTTAAAAACGTGGTCAGTACTTCTGCCCTTCAAAAACAACACATATCCAATAGTATGTTATATGACCAAATGCTGCTTTGTCTGTTTGCATTTTTTGCTCCAAAGAAGGAACATGAGCAGGTGTAGTAAGAAAAAAGAATTCTGAGCAGATTTGCAGAAGATGGTTCCTCTGAACACAACAGGAATCTCAGATAGTGTGAGCATATGAATTAAACTCATACTACTGCATGCACAGAAAATGACTTCACCGCCCATCACACTGTACCTTCATGCTACTTGAGTAGTAAATAAAGCATGCAGATGAAGACTAAACTTCCTAGTATTTACTTTTGTTAAGGTTGAGAGAGAGAGGAAAAAAAACCCAGAAAGATAAATGGGTGAAAGAGAAACAGATGACTAGAAAGATCATCAATAAGCAATATAAATAGGTTGTATAGTTACATCAAGTTAATTTGTGGATGCTCGAAATAGAAAATAAATTGTATGCATCCATATCATTCAGTTATTATTGCTAGCTGGCAATTTGCATGAAGTAAAGAATAACAGACTCATTAAATGTATTTTAAATGGAGCCCTGTCTATAAAAAACTGTTATGATAGAAGGAGCTATATTTTCCTCTAACCGACACAGGTAGGAGTTACTAGAAATAAAGCATTTTTCAACATGCTGTCTCACTGTGTTAAGTTAAAGAAAAACCAGGGATAACTTCAGGAAGGAACAAGGGATTTGGAGAGAGCCTTGTGGCAGAAAAGGGTCAAGGAAGGTGGACCTTTCCAGCATTATGTCCTAATTTTCTGTAAACTTCTATGAAGGAATAGCAGTCACCACAGAAGGTACAAACTAAAGGTCATAAGAGTTACCTCTTGGCCTTCCCATGAGGTACCAAAGCCAGATTAAAGTATCACTGGAGAAAGAGGAAGGTGAAAGAAGTAAAAAATAATTAACTGTCTCAGCCTAGAAGTAACTAACATGGAAAAGAAATACAAATCTTCCCCCAAAGGTGCAAGGATTAAATTACTATCTGCTGACCTCTTCGCATCTCCCATTTTTAAAACTTCAAAACAGAAAGTAGTGAAATTTCTGTGGATGACAAATCTAGCCAAACAGTTCACTGAAAGCCTGATCCACTTAGCCCAGCACTACTAGCTTTACACAAAGTTAGTTAGAACATCTTACATAAGGAATAAAAATCAAGGAATAAAAATATAAGAAATAGAGGGGTTGATAAGTACTGATAGGAATTCTGACAGCACTGCTCAGAGACCTAGGGGCTGGCCTACTGACAGAAAATGTAGGTCTTAGGATGAGAATGATTTGGACCTCATCAATTTGGAACCATGTTCCTTTAGCTTTCTGGACACTTTGAAAATGGACAGAGGTATACCAAACAACCGGTAAAGAAATGGCAAATGAAGATTTCAAATCCAAAGTTTTAAAGGCTGAACTTCTATTTCTCCATTGGTTTTGTTTTTTTGTTCTTTGAGACAAAAAGATTGACCACAGAAAATGACTAGTCCCATTAAAGATACAGCACCCTGGCATATTAAGTACCACAAGTAATCATTACCATCTAAGGCCAGCTGGATAAACTGCTATTGCAATAGGCTGGAATATGAAGGCTCACTTCAGGTTCCTGAAAATAACTGCAGAAAAATTACTATACACATACCAATTGTGAGCTCCAAACAACTGAAGAAATAAAAGGGAAGTGATATCTATAAAGAACCTGTTATTTTTCTAAAGGAAAAAAGACAGGTAAATCTCTTTATGCAGATGAGTGCCTTCAGGAGCAAGAGACAAGAAATAATGCCTCCTGCGGAAGTGAAGGTATTCTCATCACTAATGTCATCCCAAAATCATTTAGGTGATTAGAATGTTTAGCTTCTTAGAGCCAAAGAGGCACCTTTACCTTACACATAAAAGGACAAGTCATATAAAAACTCTGTGAAAAGTACTTGGAACAACTACTGTAAGAAATAAGTGTGTGCAAAGTTGAATTAAGGGGATAATTAGTCAATGTGTTATCAGACAGAGGAGTGAAAATTGTAGTATATAAGATGTGCAATTTGACCCCCCAAGATGCTGTTGTGAAGTGTCCTTGTTACGTCAGTGTGGACACACTGTCTAAAAGACTGACGTATTTTGTCAGTGCTAGCTCAGATACAGTCTTCCTCCCATGGGTAATCTTCAGTTGCAGTTTGTAGTTCATGGGCCTTTAAGAAGGTAAGACAGTGCACCATACTAGCTAGTCATTTTCAACTTGAAAGAAAACAAACAAAAATAATGAAGTGTCTTTATCTTAATCTTCTGAGCTGTGAAGCCCATCTAATGTCAGTTATTGGATTTAGAATACCAGATCTAGTCATCTCCTTTCTTATCTGAAGGTTTGTAAAAAAAAAACCTCTCCTCTCTACAACCAAATGTACAAAGCCCTTGCCAACTGAGGTGAAGTTGACACTAACACTCTCATCTCAGAGAGCATAAAGCTAGTACGTATATATATATATATTTAAGAACTCAGACAAGGAAGATACACTATACCATTCCAGTCCAAATTTGTGCTCACAACAACAAAAAAGCCACACATGAAAATGGACAAATCACATTATATAATTACGTACTATGCAAACGTAGATATAGAAGACCACATTCAGCTCAATAAATATCTCTGGATAAAGAGTCACCTCCCTAAATGCTACCATATTTTCCAAAAGCAGTACCCTCATACCTTTGCATACGCAGTAGTTTTAATAAACCATTGTTTGAAGTACTTCTGTTCCACTTTTGCTCCTGAACGCCATGAACAACCATTGTCATCCACCTGTTCATTAGCTAGAACAGTTTGATCTACTGGATCCCAATTGACCAAGGCCTAAAAACATTTCAGGAAAAAAAAATATTTTAAGCAGCTATTTCAAAAACAGAATCTTACTTTTTAGATAACAGAAGCATTATCCATAAACACTCCTTGGGCTCCTATTTCCTACATTTTGATAACATTCATTTGTATCAGCAATACAGACTCAAGTGAGCATATTCTGAATATTGAAAAGAAAAAAGCAGTTTGCAGCATCTGCCTTGTTTGATGGCTAAGTGTTCCAATTTACAGTACTGCAAATTACACAGTTTAAAAGTTGTCCAGCACTAATCCAGAGGTGTTGAGAGTGAGACATGAAGGGGACAGATGACTGAGGATATACAACTTGAGAAGACAGTTATATGAAAGTATTATATTGAAGTGAAAGATTTGTTATTTTCTTGTCAGTTGTGTGAATTACTTTTGGAATCATCTTTCCTACCAGTTACCAAGATAAACGTATTGAAGAAAATTTAAAGTGAAATAACTGCTAGTGTTTAACTGAATATTCAGACACACTGGGGAAAAAGTAAAAGCAAAACCTCCCCCTCACAGTACTGAACAATTTAGATGATCATTTACGGTAAGAAGTGTAAGACCACAAAAAAATAATCCTAACAGCACTGAAATGGTCATTCCAGAAATGGCATCAATGTTAGACACTAACTTGAACAAACAAACAGACAGAAGTGATGATCTATTAAATTGAGTGCTACCCAGTATTTGAGCTAAATCAAAGTTAAACCAGCATAAATAAAAAGCAGAAGCTCTAGCTCCACAGCACTGAAATGTATTACATATTATTTGAAATATTTGAATATATTCTTTGGGTACTGTGAGAACTTACTATCTCAACCTATAATCTCTATCTGCTTTAGTATTATTCACCTCATATTTCATCCATCACTGATGACCTTCTGAAATGTCTCAGTTTCCAAACCGCCAGTATTGCTTAATTTTAATTATGCTATGTGTTCTTAGAAAAAGTAAATACAAAAATCACTTCACAAACATTTTAGTGAGGACAGAAAAGACAGACGTACAGACCCTATCTTCCTGAGGAATACTGTTGTTGCTTCTGTTATCAGTATTAAAGTCACTTTTTGATAAAAATGAACTTATCTTCAAATCAAGCTTAAACAAATTCAGTATGTCATTGGAATTTGAAGTTTCTACAGTTTATCTACCTTTTATCTCTTTCCTATCGATTACATTATACAGTTGTTGCATCAGCCTTCAAAAAGTGCACTGGGAAATCACAAGTGATTAATATATTTCACTATTGCAGATCTGCCTTCTGTACTTACAGAACACAGGCTTTTTTCAGTAATGATGCAAGACATTATCAAGTTGGCTTTAAAGTTATGATCTTATCATTTATAAGATTTGGAAAAAAAATCACACTAAGTTAAAATAACATAGGAAGTAATAAAATGTCAGTTGCAGTGAGGCAATACCAGCTTTTGCTTGTATTAAGTAGGCTATGACTAAAAGTTAAAAAAAAAACCACCACCAACAACAAAAAAAAACACACTGCTTTTGTTTTGACATTGGGTAAACTTACTATGAAAATTTTGGAAATTAATCAAATTAATTTATGCAAATATAATTATTTAGCATGACATTCTCATGATCTACAGCAGGAAAAATTATCTAGATAAATAATGCGAAGCATAAAGCAAATACACATGTAAGAAACGCACAGCTGAATGGTGTTTTCCATTAACTTTTAGGGTTGTATTTGGTCCTTCCATCTCTCAAAGACTCCTTACTAATATTCAGAACCTGGATATTAAACTAAATCCTTAGATCTTACTTGTACTTTAGAGTCAACTCTGTGAAAACAACAGCCTCAAATGATAGCTCCAGGAAATAACTAAATTCCACCAATACAAAGATGCACTTTCACACTGTGCTCTTTCTCACACTAGTTGTTATTAGCTATTTTAAGGTAGGAGTCATCTCATCTAACCTCAGATGTCATAGCCCCAGACAGCATAAGCATCTATCTCCAGGTTTGGTGTCCATGGTACTAGACTGGAGATACCTAATCAAAACAATCAATACAGTCTAGACAGCAGTTCATCTCAAATGAAATGAGACATACTTGGCCAAGTCAATAATCTCTACAGTATATTGATCAGCTTTGTACTGTAGGAAGAAGAGAAAGTGAATAAAGATGTACTGTCTCCAGAAGCCACAGCATCCAGACAGACATTGTTAACTCTCACTAAGTCCGGCTCCCAGACACACTGAATTTGTCTTCTAACCAAAGAAATTTCTTGCCGGACACACATACTCCTGGAGTGTTAACTACACTAACTCTCGACACGTATCATTCTTATCTCCACAGTAAGATCATTCATAATCTCCTCATACCTAAAGGAAATTGTAAAGCAGGAAGCTGCACAAAAGTACTGCCTAATGTATACTGCAGGTATACTGAAGACATGGGATAGATGTGTGGCTTTAAGGATACATGACAGCTTGAAGAGACCAAGGGTTACGGGCTATATCTCTGCCATCTGTTTCATGCCAAAAAGCAACTGCTTTATATTCAGAGATTACACTCCCTACAGGTTGATGGATGCTGATTTAAGTCTTCAAAGCTCATCTAATCACTGGTAGTCAAACACCACCAAAATCTCACAATATTGGGAGTAGTCTGCATGTAAAAGTGCTTTTGGTTTATCTCCTAAAGAAGCTGCAAGCCCTGTGTTTTTCAGATTCACCTCAAAAAAAAAAATGTTATAAAAAAGCTAGGGTTTACTTTTTTTATCACCAAAAAAAGGAAAACAGAACAAACAAAAAGAACCTACACAACCCTGCATGCTAGGACACACAACAAATATCTTCTTGCTTGCCATCATCTAGGATCTCTGAATATACCTTGTCCACAGAAATGGGAAAAGTGGCTCAAGAATATCTTGCCTTTCCAAATGCAACCTTTCATCATCAACCTCTATGTTGGGGTTCACAGCATAATTGGATTACATCCTTAATTATTTTCTGCATTAGTTTCTGATCTCTACAGAACACAATGAAAAATTCAAAGCTAATTTAAAGAAACTTTAGTTCCCATTTTAAGTTAGGAACATTTACTAAATTGCAGCTTGGGTTAGATGCAGCTCAGCAGTTCAGGTTCTGGTATTTTGGAGCTGAGTTGCCTTGGCTATTCATAGTTCTTTGGAATGCTAATTTAACACTTGCTTCACCTCCTGCTTAAAGGCTAACTAAACTCTTCAGATAACCTCATATGTCATATATTAAATACTATAAAATCCAGAATTCCTTAATGTACTGGTAGCTGAAAAACAGCTGTGATATTCTTAACAGCATGCCATATTTCTGTAATATTTTACAGATCACAAATAGGGTCCAAGAATTAGATGGTTAGACAATATGTCCTATTATCCTATCCAATTCTATCAACTCTGAGACAGCATCACAGTAATGTAATACAGTCAATCTCACTGCTGAAGAGACTCTTCATGATCACATTATCTATTCCATCTTCAGAAGAGGGAAGTTAAGACCTTGGAAAATTCTATACTGAAGCCAGGAAATAAACTAATCGTAGCTATGTTCTGATCCTGCATTTCAATGTAAATAATATGTAAACATTTCTGGTTTGATATGCTACGATACCCATTCATGTTAATTACACACAAAATTCATTACATTTTGCGATGATTTAAAACCAGAGCACCATAAATATCTAACTACTTAATGAATGCAAATGGACAATCCAGAAACACATCCAGAAATACTGACCCAATAAGTGACTGTAGGTAGTGCAGTGCAAAGTACCACAGGCCAAAGCTTGTACCTACCTCTTTTTGATACACCATCCCAGACTCAAAAAGCTTAAGAAAGAGGTATTGCGTCCATCTGTAGTACTCTGGTAAACAAGTGGTTACTTCCTGCAGAAATGAAATAAAAACACCTGAAGCTCTTAATATCTTCTTATAGTATTTTAAGTTAAGCTATTAACTCAGGCACATATAGTATATGTCAAAGAGAAAATAAAATGCATTTCTGGGTAATGTTTATTATGAGTGATATTCACCTGTACCTAAAACCAGAGAACATGAGCCTTGGGCAGCTTTAACATTACAAAGTTTCCTTGTTAACATGGAATAAAAGAACACTGTAGTATCAATGTCAGTAGATATTAGTGTACTAGAATGGAGCTGACCACAGCTATCTTACAGGGGAAACAGCAAAACTACTACTTTTTTTTTCTAAAGTAGTAGAGCTATTCAAGAAGCCATCTCAGACATGATGGCTTTTTCTCTGTTATTAAATACTGAAAAGCAGGAAAAGGCACTGTGGGCTGTTCAGAGACAGCTCAGAGCTGGCTGCAGAGAGAAAAGAGAAGGAGTCTGCAGCTGAACACCTTGGTGCCTGTAGAGGACAGAACAGCACTGAGGAAGTAGGGATGCTGACAGGAGCAAATGTTGGGCTGGCAGGTATGGACCAGGGAGGTAAGTCTCCAAACTTCAAGATGAAAGAGTTGTGAAGGGTACCTCACAAGATATCACTAGTTAAGAGAGGAATATAGACAAAAATAAATGACAGCATAAAAAAGAGGAGTAGGAGTTGTGAAAACAGCATGTAAAAATATTAGATAGTACTTTTTTTTTTTAACTTGCCAACATTTCTGAAGTATAAGTGAACATTAACTAAAACACACTCTACTTACCAATGGCTTAAAAAGCAACAAAATGCATTTCAAATAAGCATGAGTACATACAGCTCACTAAAGCATGATGTGATGACTGACTCAGTGTTCTCTACATGAATGCAGTTCTTTATAGGTGCAATGCTTTCAGCCATGTATTTTAAAGTTTGACCAAAGAGAAAACTGTAATTTAGCACTTAAGTTCCAATTACCTCATAAATATGTGGCAATAAACAGGACGCATTTTTCCTGTCATCAGCTTTCCTGTTTAACTTATATGTGCTTGTTTGAAGAAATATTTTGACAAACTTTGACTAATAGGTACTTACTGAAGAATAACTACTACAATGAACCTTAAAGCAACAAGAATATTCCTTGATGTCAGGGTTACAGGGTTTTCAGTACACCAGCTAACTATTTGTAAACTGAAAAAAAATTATTAACAAATTTATGAACAAACACTACGTCCTTCACCTAGGCTTTCTATTATATAAGCATCCCAGCAGAATTCCTGTGACAGATGACATCAGCAATAGCCTCTGTGGCTCAAACAACATCTTCAACACCCTAGTATAAAAGCCTCACTATTTCTACAACTTTACACTCCAGTGCTGAAACACTGCTTTGAACAATTAACGTGGTGACCTTTGAATAGACACGCTTCCAAGTGAGTTTAAGAGGCTTTTTAGACCAGAGAGAGACATGTAGTGGCAAGTCTTCAGCATAGCATGTGAAGTCTTAGCCA
The DNA here is from genome assembly GCF_038088225.1 of Cyrtonyx montezumae. NCBI lineage: Eukaryota > Metazoa > Chordata > Aves > Galliformes > Odontophoridae > Cyrtonyx > Cyrtonyx montezumae. The sequence continues at coordinate 101,617,499 of NW_027072089.1, read as the reverse complement.
GGAAAAGCAGCTGGTTCATTAAATCCTGCTCCCTGCACTTAAACCAGATTTCTTACTTTTTTCATCTCTATTCAACTACACATTATCCATGTGATCATATGTACACATGCCCAATAAAAAAAATTCCAGTTGGCTGTCATCATCCTTAAATTCAAGTGACTGGTAAAGTTTCTATTTCAGCTTCATAGGCATGACAAACATTTGCAATGCATTAACAGAACTGACCCAACTGAGAAATGCAGAGAAGGGCTCATATAAAGGCTTTGCAAAATAGCATGACAGGATTCATCCAGCATTTAAAAAAATCAAAAAAAGTCTCTGAGCTTAACACTAACAAAACACCACATTTATAATCCTATATCATAAAGCAGATCAGTGTATATATATAAAAAGGATATTATCAGATTTATTCCGAAGATGAAATATATACTAAAACCCAGAACCCTTCTTACAAATACGAAATATATTGCTCTGCTGTCAATTGCATGTGCTCTTCAGAGATCTGTGACAGAATTAGTGGCAATCCATCACTATAGCACCTGTAAAGATACCACAGAAAGGAGTGATGGCATCTCCTTGTTCCTTCTCACCCATTTTCTCTTTTCCTCCTGTCAGGTTGCAAGCTAAAAGAAATATCTGCTGCTGTCACCAAATCTGATTTTTACTGCTGTTTACTGTTACTTTTTCCTCCAACATGAATGACACAATTAAAGCAAACCTCCTTTAAAAGTGGTCTGCTTCCAAAAACAGCACGTACTGCCAAGGTATAGCAAACCCTTATCCCCACACCAACAACTATCTTGCTTAATCCTTTTCCCTCAGCACAGCAATCTGCCCCAACAAACAGTGTGAGAAGGGAGTTAACGTTACAAGCTGGTACCAATAGACAAAGGTATATCTCTTCTTGCAAATAAATTCTCAGCTACAGATTAACTAGCACTAGTTTAGATGCAACAGTAGTGAAACTCCATCAGCACCTGGTTCACATTAAGGTGAAAGAATCAATCACCGCGAAAAACCTGGTACAGAACTTCAGCCATCAAACAAAAGTAAGGCCAGCAGAACAGAATATTCAAGTAAATAAAAACAAGTTCAGGATGGCCAATTTTTGTCATTAACAAAACTGTTGAAATGCCTTAAATGCCCTAAAATCAATTATTTGTTCTAAATGTGACACATTCTTACAACTACCAATCGTGTAGCTAAAAAAAAAGGTTATATCTCCAAGCAACTTCCTCAGCTATTATTTTTTAAATGTAAGTAACAGTTACAAACTGCATGAAAGTGTTTATTTGCTGTAAGATCCACCCATTTGGGGGATAACAACCAGAAAAAAATATTTTCCTCATTTATTACTAATCATTTTGTTTCTAGCACTCACACTGTACTGAAGACAGCCACATTACACTTGACTAAAAAGACAACAGGAAGAAAAACTGGAATGGATTGTTTCAAAATCTATCTGGGAAGATTAATCCCCCATTTTTCTCTTTTGGTATTAAAGGACACAGACCACCTAACTGCAAGTATAATTATTTAATTGTTGAAGGTTTAAGAGTGACATTTCAAATGAATTTAGAATGTTTGTATTTCAAAGGCCCTCAGTTTCATGCACTAAGAGCTACAAACATTGTGCATTACTTACATTTTAGAGCATGAATATCTTTCCTGCAAAAAAAACCCAAAAAAACTAGCCTTATATCAATGGTGTCTTCTTCTGTTCAGTTACAAGAAGGGTAACTGATTATTAGTGAGAGGTGGACATGAATAAAATCTAATAGTTAAATCCCTGTCTGCTGTTAGTTTCATGCATGCCCAGGCAGAATGACAACTTCAAAACAAAACAGAAAAATGTCAGAACAATGAGAATCTATGAAAGATTTCTTCTTTTAAAATGCACAGTGTGGAGGGGCAACATTAATCATACTGAAAAATGTTGGCAGTACAAGCAACCTTTTAGAAGAAAGTTATATAAAACAGTGGTAAACCAGTGAATGAGTGGTAACATGTAATTCAGTCTGATGTCTGTGCTGAGCAAAAGGAAGGGAAAGTCACACTCTCTCCACCCCTTGGTGCTGATGATACAAATCTTCAAAAATTGCACTTAATTCTCCTGAAAATAATCTTTAGAGAAGCAACAGGCAGCCTGCAGAGCTGTCTGGGATGGTATTCTGGAGGAATCTCATCTCCAGGAAAGACAAAATTATTGTTAACTTAAAACAAAAACTGTTTTGATTTTCAAAGTCCTTCAATGTCTCTCAGAGATTATTTTTATCCTTAAACCACATCTTTTTAATACAGGGTTCAGCACTGAAATATTCTCTCCTTTTGTTTCTATTATTTTTTTAATCTTTCTCCACAATAACACTGTTTTCAAAAATTTACTACTTGACATATTTAAAATATGTACATTTCAGGAAAAAAAAAAAGTCAGAGCAATATTAGTATTCAAACCTACTCTAAAGCAAAGTACTTATAGGGCTTTTTTATGCATTTAATTACATTATAGTTTGCTTACATTTTCTGTTTAGCAGAATTATTTGCAAGTGCCTTTGTAACCTGGCCTCCTGAAATAATCTCTCTAGCTTCTATGCCATCTTCGCTGTGCTTTGCTGGTTAAGTAATTTCACTGACTGCTACGGCATACAAATCAAAGTAAGAAAGCATTTTTTAAGGGAGAACAAAAAGAAACAGATTGATAACAGGAAACTTCTACAATGCAGGAGCGCTGGGACTTGCTCACAGTAATCTTACTGAGCAATAAAATTAAAACTAGGCTTCATACTCCTAGACAGAACTTTCTTGAACACCAGACACGACTTTATAAAGCAGTCAGCTTCCTCAGCACACCTTCACACAACGAATATTCCAAAAGCACTTTTTATTACTTCCACAACTTTTCCCCCACTCCAACATTTGTAAAACAGTAAAATGTACATGAGTTTTCCCCACATTATCTCAGCTGGCCACATAGGGTTCTTTGGCAGCTATAATAAAACTTCAGTGCTTTACAAAGGCAATTCACTCCACACTTAAACAGGGACCTAATATAGGAGAATGTGCTTCTTCTAGCAGATACTTGCTAGGTACTACACTTTAACAGAATGAAAGAGCACACTGGAAAAAGACCAGTGAAATCTGATTAAAAAACAACTCCTGTTTTATATAACAATCTCAGTTAATTAGACTTAACTCATATAAAAGGTGTTTTTTCCTCTCATTTTTCATAGGAGTCACTAACACTACTGGGTCTGTTTGCAATGTCACAGTATTTTGCAAACCACTGATCTACTGCCATACAGGTATAGAAATAAGAAAATATTCCTTACCTCAAGAAGTTCACTTCTAAGGTAAGTACCTGCACACCACGGTGCACTGCTGTGCAAAGATGCTCGAGTTAGCCCAGCAGCAGCACAGCTGAGACAGGAAAATGCTCTGCTCTGTCTATTTAGCCGTGCCGAGAAGCAGGCTTTAACAGCCTAGACAATACACTCCTGTAACTTAAGCCATTCTTTTCCAAAAACAACCTTTCACCTAGCTCAAACATCTGTGCATTTAATTTAATATAATACTATGCTGTGATACAATGTGTAATAGATATATTTCAGGTATCCTACATTTTTTGCATTGATTAAATATCTCTCTGTTCCTAATGGTTACCATCCAGGTCACTCTCATTGCAGTTAAATAAGGCAAGCTTTCTAGGTAAAATAAAACTTAATGAGTGAAAATCCCAACATTTCACTGTGTTTCAAAGAACACATTTAAATGCTCACCTTTCAAAAAACTATGTGCCCCTGAAGCATTCTGAATTATTTTAATTAAAAAACTTCTAGAAATGAACTTAGTTGTACAGTATTAAAGCCCATTCAAAATATGTGCAGAGGCTTCTGAGAACTTACTAACTATAACAGTTTGCTAGAAAAGTGGAGGTAGGTCTCAAGTACAGGCATGAGGATGACAAATGAGTTTTCCCTGTATATTTATAATTCCTATCATGGATTTTATTACTATCAGTTCTCCATCTCTTCTTCAGAACGTAAGAGTTACACAAAGGTCTGCATACACCAATGAACTTCCTCAGTTTTCTTGAAAGGCACTCTACACCATTCAGCTCCTGTGTTCCAGAATACCTATACACATATGTGACTTCAGTGTTTTGTTCTATTGCTGTACGACATGTAAAGAAAGCCTCTGGGGTAATAACACTTTAAAAATCTAAGAAAATAATTGTCAGCAATGTGTGAATTGAACCTTTCACAAAAAAAAAACTCTTTTCAGAGCAACTTTTGTTGCCAAGAAAACTAAAATCTAAATGAAAAGGCTCTTACTGAAAATCTTGCCACATATAAGATTCGACCAGGTATTATTTCATTTTAATGTAGAAATATACAAAAAAGAAAAAAACAACTTCACCTTCTCAATTAACAACAACAGATGGCAGGTCTCATACTGCCAGAAAATTACTCCTTTTCTTTTACAGAGCTACAAAACTGTAATAAAAATTGAAGATTAGCATCTCCATCAGGCTATTCAGAATCATATTAAGGTGGTAAGTAACGATTATTGCTAAGAATATGAAGTTAGTGACTGTGGCTGATTCATCACAATGCAATAATCCTACTATGATTGCCTCAAAAATTAATTTATTTCATTTTTATATTGAAAGCAAGTCTAGCTATGTCTGGTTGCGTTGGTAAGGTTTTTCAGGTGAACATCTGACTCTCAAGTATTATTATTTTAAATAGAACTTCTACTTTACAAAGTGACCATGATAGGGGCAACAGTGATGAAAGCAAGATTGTCTTTCACATTTAGAAGAACAATTCAAGTCAGTAGTTTTAAATTGTTAACATATTATAAAACATGCACACTGAAAAAAACACTCAAAAACAAAAAAAGGTATATATGCACCCTAACAGAGAAGTATTCTGCTTCACAAACATCTATTATACTGTTACCTAAACTCTTAACAAAGAAAATTGCTACTCTAAAAGCAATAAAAAGGTGATAAATATCCAAATGCAAGCTTAAAGTGAAAATGAAATCACTTTAAAGAAAAGATCCTCCTACAGCTTGAGATAATCAGATTACGTCAATATAACAAAAGTAAGAGAAGTTTGATAAGTTTCACAGAAGGTCTACTTACCACTTTCTTCAAATGCAATTTTACAATCTACAGCAACAACCTACACCGGTCGCTTTCAAACTTCTGTGACAAATTCTATGTTGTCATGTTTAAAATCTTAAAACTCCAGATTCTTCAATACTCCATCATACAGTCAAAATAACACAATAACCTCTAGAAAAGAAAATGTTACCCTTTCCCAAGTGAAAGACAGACCCAGTGCATCAAACTGATCCCTCATGTGTTGAATATTACTGCAAAAAGAAAAAGAAAGATAAGTATTCACTTAGAATTATTCATACCACATGACTACATTTAGCATCAGGTGCCTATTAAATTCTGAGAAATCAAAAGTACTAGTTAACATCTATACACTATTATCTCACTACCAATCAAGTACAACGAACTGTCAGACTATTCATCTTAAATAACAGTTTTAAACATCACTGCTCTAGTATGCATTCTGGTCCCATTTCAGTGGCTGTGTATACAACTATTCTGCACATATTTGGATACAGATTTCAAATACCTAATGATTCCTCTCTGTACAACACATCTTTCTGGTACTGCAAGGAGTGCAGAGCTCCACTTACCCCAGAAAAGGTTTGCCTGAAGAGTAACATCAGTACAAGTAAACAAGGAAATCTTACAGTCACAACTTTCACTTGGAGAAATTATACCTTCAGTAGTACTGCCTACATTAAATTCCCACCCAAACTGTACCTACCTAAAAATATCAAATTCCAGGGTATTCTCACAAAGCTTCTGCTTCTACTCCAATTTTTGCTAACAAAGGTTTCTTTTTGTTTTGTTTAAGCAGCTCTGTCTTCACCAGTTTTTTTCCCCCCCCCCTAACTTCAAGAATGTAAGGAGCAACAGTCAGTCGGAGCTCATTTCTCGCTAGGATGTTATTATAATCAGTCTCAAAGATGATGTGCTACCTTGTCTCTTGTTACAATATTGCTAGCTAACTCTTAGTCAACTATTTTTTCCAGTACTAAATCTTAAAGGCAAAATCCTATTTCCCATACGAAATACCATGAACATGTAACTACTAGCCAAATTGGTTTAAATGCATGGAACAACAAGAGAAAAAATTAACAGTTCAGAAGACAGAAGAGCATTAGCTCCAGCAGTGTCTCACCTCACACGTTTCCATAGGACCCTGCCTGGATGAAGCAAGCCAAGCTAACAGGGCAGCTTTCTATTGTCTGCCCCACAGGCTCACCATTTTTCTGTTGAGCCCATTCAACTCACTTAGCTAGCAGAATGGCTTTCTACTGAGCTGGTTGAGCAAGATGTCTTGAGTGCTAAAGCTAGTACAATAGATGAGAAGGGAGCACGTGGCAGTGAGAAGAAAAAAACCCTGACCCTTTTGTAGTCAGCAAGTACACATGTCAGCCTAGTTCCCTCAGATTACAACCTTCAATTTCTTTGTGCCTCATTTAACATGTAAATATAGATCACAGTAATGCTCTTTCTGGTGAAGATTCTGACAAGATAATAGAGTTAAAAATGAACCATTTGGATAACATTTTTTTTTTTACAGCTTAGCTACAGCAGGCTTATTAAACAAAGACAGAAATCAGCAGATTACTAATGAAGCTCTTCAGAAAAAGAATAAACTCCTGTAACAAAAGCAGTATGTTTGTCCAAAGCAAGACACACTGGTAGATTTTTTGCTGAGAATCCAGGCAATGTTTCCACATAGCCACAGGTTTCTAATTTCCTTTTAGCTAACTTCACATATGGTATAACTGATGTCTCACAACATGCTGTGCACAGTGGCTTTCCAGGCTCACTCAAAAACAAAAGCAGTGGTTTGCTTTTCATTTTCTTTTTTTTTTTTTGGCAGCAATGGATATTTTCATAGCAAACCAACAAGAAGGAAATTTAGAAAATTGGGCATAAATGACACAGAATTTGTATGCACCACATTACATGTATTTTCCTTAAGTGAATTTGGTTGCCACCATATTTTAGAAGGAAAAGTAGAGAGTGATCTTAGCTATGCAAGAACTTATCAGAATCAGCACTATCTCAAGACCTGTTCTGGGCTAAGGTATAGTTAACTTTCTTCCTAGAAACTGGTATGGTGCTGTGTTTTGCATTTAGGATGAGAATAATATTGATAACACGTGACAATTTAGTCACTGCTGAGCAGCACTTGTGCTAAGTCAAACTGCTTTCAGCTTCTTGCATTGCCATGACAGCAATGGGCTGTGCATGCACAAGGAGTCAGGAGGGGTACAGACAGCACAGCTGACCCAGATGGGTCAAAAGGATGTCTGATTCTCTGTAGTGTTGTGCTGAACAATAAAGCAGGGGGACTTTGTTGGCAAGGGACTGCTGCTCCTTGGGGACCAGCCGGGCTGCTGGTAAGCAACTGCACTGCACATCACCTGTGCTGTTTATTCATTTTGTTGCTTTTCTTTTCTGTGCTTCCTTATTAAATTGTCTTTATCTCAATCCACAAGTTCCTAACCTTTCCAGTTCTCTCTCCAATCAGCTCTGTGTGTGTGTGTATTTGAGGGGAAGGTGGGGAGAGGAGAATGAGCAAATGGCAAATGGTTCTTGGCTGCCTGCAGGGATAAGCCACAACCAGCTCCAAACATGATACCACAGTTTCAGTAGTGCACCTACAGCACAGCAAACAATTATACATAGAAAACTAGTTTGAGTCTCTTATAGAAATTTACTGTTTACGTATGAAACTTTCCACTAATTTGAAAGAATATTAGAAGAACACAGCACCAAATTCTGAAGTCTAAAGCACAACGTTTTCTCAAAATTTCTCAGTAATACTGGCTGCTTATCCCTGTCAAAGGCCCAGTCTAAAAGGAAAAAAAATATCTTCTTTCTCATGGTACAGAAAACTGCCAGTAAACCTAACCACGTAGCACATTCCCAACTGTGCATTCTATACTAAGATTTAACTCACTTTAACTGAATTCTGATTTATTTCTTAATCACCGCTTTAGACATGTGGGAAATGTCACTTTTTCAATATTCTAGCTGTTTACAAGTAATTGAGAAGGAAGCCCTGAAAATCATCTTGACACATCAAGCTTTGGAAATTGAGTCACCTGCACAGTTCTACAAAACAACAGCAAATTAACTTTCTTCTTCCTATGTTGCATTTCTTCTGCGCTGTTTTTGTTCTGTTACTTTCTGGGCCCCACAGTACAGTACATTCATTAAAAATCACCTTTGTGTCCAGCTTGCAGGGTGAAGACCGTGCTCAATTGCTGCATTTTCTGCTGGTAAACCGAATGCATCCCATCCCATTGGATTTAGCACCTGCCATCAAAAATGAAAAACACAATCTTATGCAACTTTCTGGAACGACATCAGCAACACACACAAGCCTCAAAATAACCACCCGTGGTTTGCATTTTAGCATTTGCTTTTCTGAATTGAACTTCTTCAAAGCATGCCCACAAGGGCTACGTCTGTTTTAAGAGATGAATATAAAACAAACTTGCTATCAACAATTTGATGTTAGAGGGGGCTGAAGGAATTATGCAATAAATCCTCAAGAGTATTTCAGTGCTGAGTTGGCAGTGACAAAAATCAAACCTTTGTAATTTGTGTGGTGGTCAAAATTAGCATCAAATGCTACAGCTAAGCATAATTAAATACGCACTCTACAGAAGGAAAAGTAAGCAGGCAAAATTACTTGAACCAAGGGTTTTATAACTATACCTGATGGGCAGACTACTAATTGTTTTTCTTAAAAAAACCATGCTCTATGATAACCTTAAATCTGTCTTGTTTTTATTTGACTATGAAAAAAAATATTCTGGTCAAATTTTACTTTAAAAATCTATTGTGTCATTCTGCAGTCTGTATTTACAATGTATTTCAGGGCCTCAAATAAATAAAGATAAAAAAATGTTTAATATAAAGTATAGTTTTTGTTAAAATATATACCTTTTCTGTTAAGGTAAGAATTATTTAGAAAAACAACTTATCTTGCAAAAAACGTACGTATTAAAAAAAAACTCTTAAAAGAACTAGGACAAGAATTGTCAATGCTTAATCTACTGTCATTAGACATACTTACATGCTAGGTAAAAGCCAGTACAATTTATTATACCTACAAACGTGCAATAAACTCAACCAGTATGATTATAGTTATGATTATAGTTATGTACTTGAGGGGTATTATTAAGCTTGTATACTTATATGAAGAACTTGCTCTTCAGTGGCATGTAATCAAAAAGCAATGAGAAAGAAACCCCAGCAATACTAATCTTAAAAGCTAACTCTGTGCAGAAAAATCTGTTTGTTACTGACATACAGGATCTCCTTTTGTCTCTGGTTTGAACTATTCTTTCTTCAACTCAGCTTTCCAATCCTCCAATTTCAACTGACTCTTTCATAAAAGATATTTTATAGTTGAGTTTACAAAGGTGCCCTTGGCATCCACTGCATGAAAAAGCAAAATGATTTAACAGATGTGACTTCTAAGCATTCTAGTTTTTAATGCTGAGCTTAAGCTAAACCTGCTGCGTATGATAATGCTGACAGTGCAGCAATATAACAAGTATTAACCTGTTATCAGCTTTCTCTCAAGCCAGTAAAGTACATGCCTATACAAGCCACATTTCTGGTGTAAAATCTAATAGAAATTAAAATGCTGTAATGCCTTAGAAAAGTTCCCCTTTATCAGAGAGATTATTCCTCACATTACAACGTCAGACTTGAACTTCTCACTTCCTCAGGTTATAAACACACAGTGGAAACATCGCATTTGGAGTCTAATCTAATTGCCATGCCCCACTGATGTACACCTGTCCATAGCCCCTCCCCCTTCCATACCCCCACCATAATCAAAGTCATTGGTATAAAAGGTGGGGGAAAAAAGGCAAACTTTACAGAAACTGCAAATCTCAACAGTTCTGTAAGGACACAAAATATTAGTTTGTGTACTTCAGTTGGACCATTACAAGTGCTGACCAACTGGCTTAGGACAGAAATGTCTACACAAACGTGGTATTTTCTCCATGTAGAATACAGACTTTCCCCTCCTTTAAGCCCCATTTCTTTATCTGAACAGATGCACCCCCAGAAATGTGTTCTTTTACTGATGCATATTGAGATTAAAAAAATTTACTCCAGGCAAATTTCAGTAAAATCTGGCTTTGGAATATTTCCTGGGTATAGACGAATAGCCAAAAACAAGGCATAACAAGGCAATTTCTCATGTTCATGGGCAAAATTATGAGGAAATGACAGTTTCACTCCTGGCTGCAGACTCCTCAGATGGGCTGACTAATGCTCAGAAAGCTAGCGTGCAGACATTTTATCCTTGTACCATCAGTACCAGCAGCAGTTATCTGCTCACACAGATCTCCTCAATTCTATCATGTATATTAAAAATATCACACAGTGTATTCACTTATCACAGTCAAATACAGTTCAATTTAACAACCAATAGCATTCCTCAAGTTGAAAGGCTGAAGAAATACACTTCTTCAAGTTTCAGGAAGAAACTGGAATGTAAAGAGATAGTAAAAATATCCTCAAATTAATCTCCAGGATAGATCTATTTATATAGTTGCTATAGAGATGAATGTAACATGCACAGTGGTTTAGAAAATGATTTCAAGTTCATTGTCTCCTTTACTTCTCTACTGTGAATGGATGTGAAAGGTCAGTGAAATGCAATTGTCTAAACGATAGGTCAGTTTCTTCTGGCTGCAAAACATGTTACCCATCTACAGCTAAAATGCCACGGTCTTCATGCAGCACTTGACATTACATCTTAAAATGACTTAGCCAGTACAAAACAAGGCTGAGATAAACTATGTAGCTCAGACAAACACAAAAATAAAGATATGTGGAAGAGAGGGAAAAAAAAGTACACTACTAACCTGTCAAAAGTCAGCACAAAGAATAAAGGAACAGTTCAATTGCCCTGCTTAAAGCGAAGTAAAAATAGGAAGAAAGCAATCGGGAAGTCCAAAGGGGATTGCTTAAAGCTCTCTAAGGGCTTGGTCACAGGTTCTAACTAGCAGAACTAACATAGCTGCTCCCTCTAACGTTACAGATGAGGGAAAGGAAAAAAAAGAGTCACCAACTTCCTTAAATGCTGGCTTGCTTGCTTCTGACAGTAGCCTTAAACAATATGCAAACACAGGATCAATTCTGCTCATTGGAGTGACAGTTCTTCCCAGCATCACTTTTCCATACAGACAAGATCTTTTCCAAATCACTTGGAAAGACAAATAATGGACCTATCTTGTGGGAGAGGAAGCCTACATAATCTGAGGGTGTCTGTACAGGTAAAAGAAGAAAGGTTACAACCTCACAGTCATTTTAAGATAGAAGAAGCCAGTGCTGGCCGCACAGCCAGCTGTGTTTCTGCAGTCATTCCTTCTTTGCACCAATTCTCCCTTTATGGGCACAGGCACTGGCAAGTCCTCACAGAGAAGCATCCACATACACTCTGCATGGTTAAAAGCATCAGGTTAGTCTTTCACATAGATGGCATGCCCTATGGTCCTCAGGTGCTCGCACAACCAGGCGTATAAAGAGGTGTATTTTCTGCCACTCAACACACTACATTTTGCACAGACCCATGAAGCATTGGGCACAGGGAGAACTTTTCACACTGATATTAGTGGGTGAGATCAGTAAGCACGATGCAACTCAAAGTTGACGATAATCTTTTAACACTCAGTCCTAAGACGACAATAACATAACCAGGAAAAACAACGCAGTGAATTGTTTTTAATGTTTGTAAAGAAGCAAAAAACTTGCTTGCTTTCCTAAAGTGCTCAGTATGTCTGAATGCTTCCACCAGAGAGCTGATGCATCTTTCTTAAATCTAAGTTGATGCACTCTATATTTGAAGAAAGCAAGCTGAACCAGTGTCAAAAATATTTGTAAATAAATACATTTATTTCAAAGACTGTGTGATAAGACAAGACAAGCAAAAATGAAAATGAAAAGGCCTGCTGACAGATCAGAAAGTTGCATCAATGTACCAAACTCCACACACCTGCCTCTAGTTATAGTGCCCTGACACACTTGACAACAACTAAACCCAAATGTTGATACAATGGACAGGCCACAGCTGCAAGTTACATCTTCCAGTAATCCACTCAGGCTGCAGTGGCAACTTCTTGTCATTCTCCCTGCACTTAGATCTCACAAGTGCACATGCACTAGCAAGAAAAGGATGCCAGGGAAAGGACAGCAGAGTTGCTCCTTCTTCTGTTCACCTAAAATAAGGCTGCAGCAAACACATTGAAAAACCTGTAAAATCTATAAAACCAAGATCTTCACCTGAATGCACCCTAGGCGGACTTCTAACTGCACAGGGTAGTAAACACTGTTTACCCAGAGAGTGGTATTTAACAGCTCAATGTCTGGATGGAGATCAAGTGGTGTCCCTCAAGGGTCAGCTCTGAGACTGATGCTCTTTAATATCTTCATCAGTAATACTGATAGTGGCATTGAGTGTATTCTCAGCAAGTTTGTGGATGACACCAAGTTGTGAGGGGCATCTGACGCACCTGAGGGACAGGATGCCATTCAGAGCGAGACCTAGACAGGCTGGGGCAGTGGGCACAGGAGAACTTCACAAGGTTCAACACATCCAAGTACAAGGTCTTGCACGTGGGTCACAGCAACCTCCACTTATCAGTGCAAGCTGTGGGATGTGAGGATGGAGCACAGCCCTGCCAGAAAGGACCTGGGGGTACCGCTGTATGGGAAGCTGGACATGAGCCAGTAGCATGTCCTCACAGCTCAGAAAGCCAACCATGTCCTGGGCTGCATCCAAAGAAGCATGGCCAGCAGGGTGAGGGAGGTGATCCTGCCCCTCTGATCTGTGCTGGTGAGGCCTCACCAGGAGCTCTGCATCCAGATGTGGAGTCCTCAGTGTGGGAGAGACATGGACCAGTTGGACAACATCCAGAAGAGCACCACAAAAATGATCCAAGGGATGGAACAGCTCTCCTATGAGGACAGGCTGAGAAAGCTGGGGCTGTTCAGACTGGTGAAGCGTTGGGGAGACCTGAGAGCAGGCCTTCAGTATCAAAGTGCAGCCGTAATAAGGAAGAGGGCAGACTCTTTAGCAGGGTCTGTTGTGACAGGACAAGGGGAAAAGGTTTCAAACTGAAAGATGAGATATTTAGATTGAATATAAGGACTTTTTTTTTTTTTTATAATAAGAGTGGTGAGGCACAGGAACAGGTTGCCCAGAGAGGTGGTGATGCCCTGTCCCAGGATACATTCATGGTCAGGCTGGACAGGGCTCTGGGCAACCTGATCTAGTTTCAGATGAACTTTAAAGGTCCCTTCTAACTCAAATCATTCTTATGATGACAAAAAGCTGAAAACCACCAGCAGGAAAAAGAACAAGGAGATAGGGGACACCTGGAAATAGATTAAAATAATGAATCTGAGTAGTGTGCACAATCTAGCAAGAAGTATTCCAGTGATTCTTTGCAGAAACAATGCTGCATGCTAGCATTTTGATAAGGCACTTTCAAATTAAAAATAATCAACCCACACAGATTTTAATCAAAACCTAGTAACTCCATTTATATAATGCTCTCATTTATTTCTCATTCCCACAAGATACAAAATATAAAAAAAATATTCCATGTCCACACACTATCTCTAACATTTAGAAAACAAAAGGGTCTCTCTCCTCCATAATCTCTCACATTCTTGTCTAACTTAATTGCATTTAAACTAGCATCTCATTTTCTCCCTTTCTTTCAAAATATAATAGAGTCAGATAATTAACACCTTTGGTATTTGTTAAACTTAAATAAGGCTCAATTCATATAAGATATCTGCTATACTTCACACATGATTTGTACCACAGAAAATAACTTCACCAATGGCCACATCAACTTTAAACATTCAAAAATTGGTGTAGGCACAGATAATGTTGACTGGGAAAAGGGAACGTATTGAAATAACAGATCCTACTGATGAATTCATTATGAAGTTTTAATTAAACTTGCCTCTCCGTTCACTTTTGCAATTTCAAGAGTATTACAATTCACTGCTGGAAAAGAAAACAACTAATGAAAAAACATCCAATTAAAAAAAAAAGATGTTCTTTATAAAAAGAAAGTGTTCCTTAGGTCATTTGGGGATATTGTGGAAGTATTACTGAAAATTTTCCAATCTCATCTATCAGGATCAGTCTGAGTATAAGTGACGGAATCCAATCACAGTGTACAAGAATTTCACCAGAACTGTCCAGTGACCATTCTCATTTCTGTACAACTCAAACAAGAGCCTCACGGTGGTATCAATTTCAATCCAGAATTTTATTAAAAGGATATCACAGGAACTATTGAGCTGAATCACTCTGCTTACTGATTGCTACGAGAATTATCTTCAATCTTCTGAGAGGCAAAAATTATCCACTTTGGAATTCATCAAAGACACGATAATGGTAGCATGATAAAGTAATGGTAAATACTTTTCCCCTGAGCTGTGGCTGACTGGAAATATCTGCCATGGTGAAAATCACCATGACTATCCATAATTTGTAGTTAGCACTGTCAACAAATGAATAAGAACTCCCTTAACTTGCTACAAAACCCTTGCATTTGACTTCACAACACACGTATGCTGACAAAGAAAACAAAACCATATTTCAGCTCCATATTTGTTTATTAACAGATATGAAATTGTAAATCAAAATATGCAAGTTATTTTTCAGAAAGAGCGTGGTTTGCTGCATTCATGCTAAGTGACCTTTACTGTTTACAGCTCCTGCATGAAGTCTCCAAACTTCACCTTTTGTAATTACAGTATAAACAAATCATCCTCTAACAGACATACTCTACCAAATATTTACCCAACATCCTAATGCAAATGCACAAAGGAGTTTGCTTCCCACACACTGCCCACGGGCATTTCAGAAGCACTGCATCAACAGACAGTGCTTCATTGGTCAGACCTCCAGGTATAACAGAGGACTTCAGCACCCACTGGCACAACACAATGTATTGACCCCAAAGGTGCGGTGCTGCTGACTATCTCAGTACTGCAACAGACACATTCCTGCAGCTCCTACTGAAAACACTGTAAAGCTCATCACTCAACAGGGCACTGACTAAGTGATTGCCTATTGTGATGTTACATTTGCATTAAATCCCACCCCTGCACACCACTTCATAAATTACTAGCATCTGTGTATCACAGATCAGGCTGCTGCTCATCAGACTGTTTGATCACCTATTTTCAGTGTTGTTTGTCACGAATACCGTCTATGGTTTTATGCTGAAGCAATATTTATCCCAAAAATGGAGGAAAAATATGCAAAAAAAATCTATTTTCCCACTTTAAAAGTTGGTGAAGTACAGCTTTCCAGCAACGTGGAGTGTATATCACCCCTCTATTTTAATTGAAACAAAAGCAGATTCTATCCTGCCAGGAAAGAGAAATACTAATGTTCGATTTTTGAAAAACAGAATACAGCACTAAGTGACTGAAGCCCTTCCCAGCTAAGATATCAAACTACCACCAGTACAAAGAAATCCCACAAACACATTCCAAAGAATGGTTCCAATTTACTAAACGAACTATAATCCAATTGCAAAGGCACTGAAGTTCACCTTTGCTTAAGTATTATATCAAATAAGCCAACTCCTTGCCTGCTGAGATTCAATCGATATGAAGGAAATTGACTATTCTCTCATGAAGTCATTCTCTAAAAAACAAACAAAAAAAAAAATAAAACCACCTCCCTCATCTTATTCAACATACATTAATATCTTACTCAGCCATACAAAGAAATGTAGAAATAACCTTCCCTCCCTGCTATTTTCCCTTGCTGTTTTCTGGACAACACATACAATGCTTTAGTCCGAAGTTCACTTTGGGAACTGTGAGTTTGAATGCTTCCAGCTATGTTTTTCACAGTCACTGCTCATCATGCTTCATTGTTTAACAAATATTTGCAACTTCCCTACATTCCTGGACTGCACCTAGCACAGCAATACAGCTTCCCAAGTGACACAGCTCATTAGGTTATAGGTTATTTTCAATGACTTTTTTTTCATCTGAAAATGACAGAAACAAAGTTTAAATGACATTAGTACTTAAAAATCTTATTCTAAATGTGTGTAAAACATCTGAAATGCATTCACTTGTAACTACAGTTTTTACTGTGTAAAAATCAGTCACTGAACTTTCAAATTTGCAATACTAACACTGAATTTCCAGCAATAAGAACAATTGCTTAAAAAATATCAGCATGTATCATTTTGAAGTTTTCTTTTTGTGCACTAAAGAATTTCAGTAATTCCTTGAATGTGGGGAGAACTATTTTTACTGGGCATATCACATTCTGTATCCGATAAGACACCTATGTCATAGCCTATAACTATCACAATGGAAACCTTTAACAAAGTGGATAAGTGTTATTTCCTTTACTTTAGCTAGAACAAGAGGAAGTATGTTCTCACCTTCCTGAACAGAAAATAATCTCTGCCATTACTGCTGAGAGATGATCTATGCTCTGACATGGCATGTCCAGTAGCCTCGATGTAAAGTCTCATCTGGGCTCCAGCTGGCTCTTTTTTTTTTTAAACAAGATCTCACTTCTAGTCATTCAGAGAATGGGACAGATTTTTATTAAAACAGACATTGGTTTTCTTTTCCTCTTCAAGAGTCTGTGTTATTTATTCCTTTTTCCTGCAATTTTTAAAAGCGTGAGAATGCATTTCTGTAAAATAGGATGTATTCAGTTCATGGTAGGTTCATCACTGGTATCAAATACACAGTGTTTGGAAAGGCTACACACAGTAATTCAGTGTCAATACCTCCCGAGTCTCATGGATTGTAATAAATCCATGCACTTCTGCATTGTTTCTATCAAGGGAACTGCACTTAGTACCGCAACCAGCAACTAACATTTATTTCTCCATTTCACCTTCATTTGCACTCTGCAATTTCAATTCCTGTTCTACTGATCTTCTCTCTCATACATTCCTGTCTGAGACCCAGATTCTTGCCTGAAGTTATTTCTGTTCTTTTTTTTCCCTACTCCGAAAAAAGATATTCCCTTCCCACATTCCTATTTCCCACATTCTTAACAAATTCCCCCCTACCAAATGTTTTCTCTTCCTTCAACATGTTTGTCACTCAGGCCTCAATTCCTTCAAATTTTACCTGCCAGACTTCACAGCAGAACACCAACCAGCATCCCATCCATATGCTGCAGGGACTGGGCTCCCAACTATACTTTCTGCTCACTACTCATAGAACAGGGAGGGAAGGAAGGAGGAATGAGGGGAGCAGAGATGTGAATGGTGTTGAATTCTGAGGCTTCTCAGTTTTATGTTGTCAGCTACAGGATATTAACTTTTTCACCCTCAACTTTCCACAGAGATTTCATTCAGGCCTTCAGTCTTCTCTCATGGAAACTGTGTGTCCTACACTTCTCACTGACACTATGCCATACACAAACAGGTAACAGCATCAGCTACACCGTTAGAGATAGTTTTGAAGGATCAGTTAGCAACAGTGAGCTGTGAAGACCATATCTTTTTTAAAAGTCTCTAATTTCAATATTCAGAATATTCAAAAGTCACCACCTATGCATCTATTCCAACTAAGTCTTCACCTTCAAAACAAAACAGAAAGCAAACAAATAAACAGAAGAAAAAAAAATCCTACTGTAGATTCTTTCTTACCTGCATCCCTCTCATTTTCTGGAACCGAGCAACGGTATCACTGATTGTGTAGACACGAACATGACCCATGTGAAGCTTTCCAGAAGGATATGGGAACATAGAAAGCACATAAAATTTTGGTCTTGATTTCTAGAAAGGAATTGTCAGAAAGTTTTAATCATAGGTTAGCATTTCACTTGAATAAATATACATGTACATTACAAACTATCATGAAAAGAAACAAAATTCAGATCCTTAACTGAAGTTCCAGGATCAAATTCTTTGTGCCTGCAAACAGAGATGTCTTAGCAGACTTTGCAGCCACCTCATCAATTTATACTGATTATTCTATGGCACTTGAAAATTATGTTTTTAATAAACTTTTACTCAACTAAAGATACACTGACAGCAGCTTAACAAATCACCATTCTGTGCTATAGCAGCTATATGGCATTACCTACATACTCCTTATGCTTCCAAGCAGTTAAAGAAAATGACAGATAAAGCAATTCTCTAAAGTTTCAATGTGTTTTGCATTGTATTTACAATGAACATGGAGCTCACACATGGCCACGTTTGTGTAACATAAAGAGAAACTATCTCACTCATAATTGCATGAACATCCACTGAAATTAAACTCTTCAGCTACACTCTTACACTTGAATACAAAGTAGTCTTAAAATTTAATTTAGTGAGATTTGAGTAAACTGACAAAAGCTACGTAGAGGAAATCAAACATTGCATTTTCCATAAATTACTACCAGAATGTTTTGATTACCACAGAATTAATCTTAGATAAATGCTTGATTAGCTATCACATTATTTTCTTATAATAACATCACAAACAACAAAAAAAGAAGATGGGTATTTACTACTCTGAGCTCTATTTTAATCATACTGCCTGTTAATAAGAGATTTTGTACGTCAGTGGTAATTTTTTTACTTCAGGACAACACAAATACATACTCTAAAACGCCATTCAGAATTTAGCATATGTATGTACTTAAGCATGAGCTATCTACATATGTATGTCTGATCACATAATAAAAGCAAAAAGTCTCCAGTTAATGCCTTCCCTGCTAGACGCACACGTACCTGCTATTTTTATCTGTTTTCTTTATCAGAAAAAGCAAGCTCTCTTCCTCTCTTTGACAGTCAGATAGCACTGATTTTTATATTTTTTTTTTTTTGCTGGAGAAGGAGCACGTTTTAGGAGAGAAGAACAAGCAAACAAGAGGGGGCCAAAAGTAAGTTTTGAGCTCTATGTGACTGAGCATAACTGAGAAATCAAAGAGTCAGATACAGAGGTTACAGTTGTTTTCAACATCTTTTATTGGGAATGTTTTCTTCTGTTAAATTGCTCATTATTCCTAACTCACTGTAGAACAGAACATACACAGTACTTAATATAATAGCTTTTGTCATAACCACAGAGAACATCGCTTCAAAAAGTTATGGAAGTAAAATACGTTTAATACTTTAAATAATTCATTTCTGAACGCGATATAAAATTAGAATAATTGAGTAAACACTCTGTACATTTACCAGCTCATACTCTGCTGAACATTATGTTCTTCCTTTTTTTTCCCCCCCATCTACTGCAGTATTTCCTTTTAAATTATCTACTATTACATAAAAAGATTCCCCTCTCAACTATGATATGCATTTAATCATTGTAAGTTAATTCTATCAAGTATTTTTAATTAAATTCATTTTAAGGAAACAAAAACATCAAACAATTTCCAAATTTCTCACAATGCTTACATCTGTTTCTGAAATTCTGCAGAACTGCTCCTTTATTCTTGGGAACCACCAACTTTCCACTCTTCTTCTTGTCTCCAGCCCATAGTTTTTCTCCCATCTCCCTGTCTCGCTGTAAATAGTTCTGATACAAGCAGGAACTGGACTCCTCTGCCATTTAATGAGTGCCAAGAAGCCATTCAGTTGTCTGTTCAAACATGTGGAACAGGCACCAACTCTCTGACAAACTGATTGCATTCTTAACACTACAGTGTCCATTCTGAAAAAGATAAAAACACATAGTACAGTCTCAAACATAAAGCTGTATTTCAGAGGTTATTAAGATCATGCAGAACTTTGGTAGCTCTGAAACGTTCACTTTAGATTACTTTGCTGCTCTCCATTTGCATTTTATTTCTATGTGTTTAAATTATACAAGCATTTTTGTTTTATCTAAGAGAGTGAACTGCGGACTTTGCATAGAACAACAGTGTTATGATAAATTTCTTCTCCAGAATCCCAACTCCCATAAAAGCAGCATTAGTCACTGAAGACCCAAGGAACTCAGCTGACAGAACAGAAGTGGGCTAATGGTGTTAGTAATCATTTAGAATGAATGCAGGGAGAAGAGGAAGTTGGATGAAATTATTCTGTAAAACTCCTGAATTTGTAATTAAGGAAAAGAGATGGGGGAGGATTACTATAATTAGTAGATTCCAGCTAGGTATTCTAAATTGAGTGTTGTGTTAAGAGCTTCCTTGTCAGTATAGCTTCCTGCTAGAACTATCTGGGAAACTTACAGAGTCCAGAATAGGACTAATAAGGTAAGACATTCTGGTTCTGAAGAGATCCACTCTCCTTCAACTGAAAATCCAATTACAAGAACTCCTCACATGCTTCTAAGTGAGCGTTACAAAATTAGAAATTACTTAGATGTGAAAACGATCAAATAGTGTCCAAGCTAATTATTAGGCTCAATAAAATATAAAATCACAGAATCAGTTCTGCCCCTTCTGGCTTACCTATTTTTGATACAAAATATGTACTGATTTTACCAGATTATTTTTTTCTAGAAAATATGGCATTAATGAATAAACCAACTTTTGTATCTTCCCCCCATATTACATGTTATGCTTCTGTACTGTACATTGCATATGCAGACACATGTCTCCCTTGTCCACCTCACTGCCTGTCTCCAGAACTGCACTTTTCTCTGCTCCTTAATGAGCAGACTCTTCTAAATACTCCTTCAATTATGCAAGTTCTGGCAGTGCCTTGAATTTCTCCTTGCTAAATCTCCTGAGCTCTATCTCAATTGTAGTAACAAACCCAGAGCTAAACTCAGGATTCAAGCAACACAAAATAAGCAAGCACATTTTAGTACTTGCCTACTTCGCTGTTATTTTTATGATCTCTTCTTTCTATTACTCTGACACTGTAAGAGAAAGGAGCTCTGTCCTTCCTTCCAGAAGCGGCGTTCAGCACTGAGGTGGAGGCTGGGGACTCCCTAAGCCCTCTCACGCACACATCGTGCCTTGTAGGACAAAACACAAGCAGTGTATATACCGTGTGGCCTTTGCAGGCTCACGTATACAGGTGCAGAACAAGAACAGTGCCGCAGGTACGGGGGACACCTATCTCAGTTGCTTCAGCGAGGCCGGACTGATAGAACGGAAAGGAACGCAGCTCGAGACACTGCATTGGAACGATGCCGTAGCAGACAGGCAAAGGAGCGTGGAAGAACAGGCAGCGAAGCGGGAAGGCTGAGGGAGAGGGTGATGGAGGCGCGGAGGGTGCAGCGCAGCGGGGAACGGTTACCTGCCCGCGGGAAGGCGCGGCTGCACCTCTTGCACCCTCAGCTGTTGCCTCCCGCTCTGGGCGCCGCCATCTTAGGGTGGGGGGGGAAGGGGACGCACTCTCCGCGCCTGCACCGTCCTCTGCGCACGCGCAGTGGGGCTCCCACGGGCGCGTTGGACCGGGCCGAGCGCGTCCCGCGCTGCCGGGCGCGCTCCAGGATTGATGATCAGTTCACGGTTGATGTGCGTGTTCTCTCATGGGCTAGCGCTCGATAGTGTTACTGGACACGTGCGGTTATGGAATGTAAGATGGACCTGCGCCTAACCAGTCCGCATAGGCCATCACTGGGTGTTGTTCTCGATCTCACACTGGGGCACTTTGATGGCATTTCACTCCTGATGATCCTAAAGACTCCAGAAACTCACAGGGAGTGGTACAGATGTTTCAGAGGTACTTAGAGATGGAGGTCAGCCCTCCAAGGCAAAATACAGGCTGTATTCCTGTCCTGAGTCAACATTTCATCTTGCACTGGGGCACGTCCTGGCCATCTGTATTCCCGGCCATACGCCCTTTGGCCAGATATCTGTGACTGTGGCACCAATCTGATCTGCCATAAGGACATGATGAGCATCTCCTTGGCAATGAAGACTGGAGTGCTGACCACAATGTCAGCAGGCCACATACCAATTACTGAAGACACTACTGAGCCTCCCACCTCCAATAATTCCCACAAGGTGCAAGTCAGCCACACCACTTCAGTCCTATTTGCACCTTCCAAGGCCATTCTGTCCTATGGGTACCAGGCTCTAAATTGTCAGGGGCAGGGAGCAGAAGGTTATTGTCATTACCAATTTCGGATCTTACTCAATTGTCAGTGCCCACAATTTGGATCCTAAGAGGGAAGGCCCATGTTGTCTATAACATCTTGAGGGTACTGGGTCTGCCATCTCTAGGCCTTTCATTCATGTTCTGTGGGGTTTCATAGGGTCACTTTGTTCACCCCTGCAGGGACTGAGAGTCTGTCTTCAGGGCAGCCTTAAAAATACCACTAGAGCATTCAATAAGGCCAGTCCCTGTTGGATTATGTTGCAGGTGGAACGACCACTCAATGTTGTTTTCTTCTGCCCAGCATTGTATCATCGCACCAGAAAAATAAGTCTCTTGGTCACTCTCGATAACTTGAGGGGTCCCATCAACTTGTTAAGTCCCTATATGATATATGCCTTGTTTACTCTTGGCACTGGAGAGGCCTGCATTAGCCCACTTGCTGTGTCAACACAGGTCAGGGCATATTTTGCCCCCTCAGACCAAGGGAGGGGTCCAATATAATTGACCTGCCATCACTGGAGATGATTGTATCCTCTAGAAAGATGGGCTGTTGCCTCAGGTAATGGTCTCAGTCTCATCTTGGAGCAAGCACCACAGTCGTGGCATGCCTGGACAATATCAGATAGTTGTTTGGGCAGCTCCCACGCTCTAGCAGCTGTCTTTTGTCTGGAATGCTGCAGCTTCTGACATAACCAGTGGACAACGTACTTGGAAGGTGTATTCACAATCAAACTCAGGCCAGTGTGTCAGCTTCATAACTTCCTTGTGACTGTAGAGGTTGGTGATCAGATACATGGTAGACATGTACAGTCCTGTGTTTAACCACATTCCATGTCTAATCACAGACTGGCTTCCCCATGTCTTCCCCAGATTGGCTGGGTGTTGATAATCCATTCCTGGGTGGCCTACTGTGCAATCCAAAGAGTGAACCCCCAGTACACAGCCCAGCTATCTGTGCAGATATTCAGGTTACCATCACCATGTTCCTTGGTTATAACCATCCACACAGCTCACAGTTCTGCTCATTGGCTACTCTGACCATCCCCCTCTTCAAAACAAATTGTTTCAGTGGAGGCATGGTATGCCACTGCTCTCCACTTGCTGGACCCATCCATAAACCAGGCATCTTCCTGAGTAGGATATTTTCCTTCCTGAACATGACTCTTCTCTAGTGGAGCAATCATTGCCTCTTCCGGCACATTGCTGTGATATGTCACTGGGCCAAGGATCTTCTGAAATTCTTCTTTTAATGGTGATGAAGACAGACTACTCCTCTGGCTGAGACAGGCAACCCACTGAGCCACTGTCTGTGCTTGGGCCACCCGTCTTAGGAAGATGGGTCAGATCTTTAACCCATCCTTGAATTGGTAAAGTGGTCTTGACTATGACTTCAGATGTTTGGGTTATTTACTCTACCACCTGCAATGTGGCATAGACAGCCAGTAGCTGTTTTCCAATCATGCTTTATCTTTCTTCTGCTCTGTGCCAGACTTGAGACCAGAACCTGATCAGGAATTTCACAGGTAGTCCCAGACCCTGCACTTTCTGTGGGTTTATAGCCCATCCTTTTTCCTGCAGATAGGTTGTCAGCGAATCTGCCACCTGACCTACTGCCTCCAGGAGGTCAGATGGCAACATGAGATTATCGATATAGTGATACAGATTAACATCACTAGGTCTTCTCCAGTCTGCCAGGTCACACGCCACCAGGTTATGGCAGCATGTTGGTGAACATACATACTTCTGTGGCTGGACCCGAAAGATCTGCTGCCTGCCTCCCCGTGTAAATGAAAATTGGTCCTGCAATTCTTCAGCAATTGGAATACTGAAAAATGCATTTGCCAAGTCTAGGACACAATGGTAGGCTTTTATTTCCCTAGTCAGTGTGTCCATCAGGGAGGCAGTACTGGGTATGGCTGCATGACCTTATTTAACTCTATAGTCCACTGTCATTCTCCGTATGCCATCTGACTTCTGCACTGGCTATATGGGGAAATTATACAGGCTACGTGCAGGCCTTATGATGCCAGCCTTTCCTAATTCCTGCACAGTCCTGGATATTTCATCTTGCCCCCCAGGAGTCTATATTGCTTTATACTAATAATCCAATGCAATTCCAGCAGGTGAATAGGCTCATGTTTCACATGGCCTCTCAATATCACCTGCACCACTCAGACACTAATGCACCTCTGCCAGAGTCTGAGCTCTCCTACAGTCATCTGGAGAAGCAGACCCCATAAGACATCTATGCTCAAGATGTACACTTGGACTGGGGCAATAGACACCTTATACTCCTGGGGTGGGAGACACCCAACCCTCAGTTTCAACCTCATCGAAGTGACAGGAATGGTCTGTCCCCTGAAACCACCAATCATTACTTTGTCCCCTTTAAACTTGGTAGATTCCCCATAAATAATGGATGCCTCTGTGCCCATGTCAACCAATGCCATGACTCGCTGTATATTCTTTTGGGACCAAAAAAAGTAATTAGTTCAACAGAGGTCCTCTGGTCCTGTCTGGAGGCCCTAGTTACAGAGGAACTGACATCTACTATCATGCCACAACCTGCATTATTGCCAAGTCTTTTTCCTCAGGATGGCTCAGGTTTTCTCTTTCTATTAGGGACTATAAAGTCCTCCAGGTTCCAGGCTTGCGCTGGTACCCTTCCAGTTATTTTCACCCCTGATCTTCTGGGAGTATTTTGAGATTTTTAACCATCTCTAAGTTCTTCCCACAATTGGAAGAGGATGTGATTGGGTTGACGGTCAATTTTTGTAAAGGCTACCCCAGCCTGTATGAGATTATTTTTCCTGTCAGCACATTAAATTGTTGTTCTAACCTCTCAATGTGATCATGTAATAATTGATATTCATTCTCAAGAGTGTTATTTGAGAGTTCCACTTGATTTAATGTGCTTAATAATGGCCATGCTGCAGTGGACACTGATAACTGTCTCTCCTTTTTAATAAGAATATCTTTATGCACTCCATGGAGATATTCTGCCATGTGGGATGGGGATTGAAGCAAACTTCCACTATCCTGCAAGGGACTCCATTTTTCAATTGTGGTTATGAGTTTTTAAAAAAGCTGATCCCAGAAATCCTGGGATATGCCCAAGCAAAGTTTAATCCAAATCTACGATGCTCTCCCCCTTGACCCCTCTAAAGATACTCCCCAGGAAAGCCATGATATTCTCTCCTGCCTAGCTTGCCTAACATAAAGGTTGTAAAAGCAAAGAGACCAGATGAACAAGGAGGTGTTACAAAGTAGGAAAACAAGTGCTCACCTGTCTCTGAAGATCTAGGCTTGCAGGAAAGGAGCTCCACAAAGGGATCTCAAACAAGAGACCTTTCCTCAGTGACAGTCAGCCCTTAAATGAGGTCTAAGAGATGTGGAGCCTGGCTACACCTGTTATGGTCATGCAGGTGAACCGCCTTTGCCCATGCTCCCAGGGCTGACCAATCTTTCCTTCAGGTGCTCATTCAGTGGTTCAGGCTTTGACTCACCCTCTCCCCCCTTTCCCTTTTTCCCCTTTTCCCTTTCCCACAGGAGTCAATAAAGACAATTTAGAGCAGCGTAATTAATTATACCTCTGGCTGGAAAACATCTTACCCAGTTGTCAACACTATACAGTTTGGAGTTGTTTTTAATTACTGCAAGTTGCTTGACATAACTTCCAAGGAACAAGAAATGTTTATTTGTTTGTTTTACTGTGGATTGTGCCCTTTTGCTTCTGGCAACAATCAATTCTTTATATTTTTAAACCATTCCATTGACCAGTGCTTTTCTGCTGAAGTTTAAATCGACACATTCTGTCTGTGCAATGCGATGCTTACACTAAGGTGAAGCGTCTTGTCTGCTAGAGTGACAGCCTCCTGATGTGACTAAAAATACATGTTTACCAAATAAACTTGCTGCTGTTGTGTGTACCTGTCAAGTATATTTATGCTCTACCCTTTTTACCACAAAAATGAACCTGAGAGCAGCTCTGATAGTTGCAATGCTTATAAACTACTGCAGCTCTGCCAGGGCTGTATGCATTATTTTGGGATGTAGGGGACGGACACAGTTCAGCCCTCATCTGAGACCTTGTGCCAGCATCTTATGAAGAGAAGGGACATGTTTGAAGGATGATCTAAGTAGGATCCGAGTGGTTTTTATCTGTTCGGTGCCTGAAGCTGGCTCAGTTCATTCAGGGATTGGTTCCTTGTTTACTTATGCGGTGTAGGAGACTTGAGAAGTCCGTCCCTGATCCCTGAGCTCTCCTGATTCATGTGGGTTAATTCAAGAGGTCATGTCCCTGGCTCTCTGCCCTGCCCTCTGCCAGGGGCCACTGGCTGTTAAACAGAGAGATGAGTGAGCAGCAATCCCAACCCATGCCTGGCCTATCAAGATGAACCATTGCTGAATTTAATTCTCATTCATATGCTGGGCTGTGAACTATGACAGCAACCAGGTCTGCTTTGTGATCTCTGCTGGTTTCAGCTGAGGCTGATACTCACTTCTAAAGAGAAAGGAGCTGCCACAAAAGAGCTAGCAGTCCTTGCTTACAGATGCAAGCCTCTGTACATAAGCACCTCCCACCTCAACCTGGGACATGATATGGTAGAGATTCAGAGTAAATGAAGGTGGTAAAATAGGAGAGAATTGATTTATCTTGTCTTAAAAATGTTTTGGAAATCCAATCGCTTTCAAATTTAGAATTATCTAAATCTCTGGATTGTTAAAGTATCAAACATTAAACATATTGACCTATATTTCTCAAGGCCTGCCATCAAGATTATAGCTGATTGAGTAGTCAGACCTTTGTCTTATTTTTTTAATCCATTCATCTCACTAAAAAATTGCTTTCTCATCCTCACAATCTGCTTATAGATTTCATTTGCTTGAAGATAAGGATAATCTGTTTAGATGAATACTAAATTAATTGCAATCTTAAATGCCTCCAAGGAAGTTGATGGATGTTAGACAGAAATGCAGACCTACCATACCTTGGGAGCACTTAGGCTAGCCCATGTGGAGCCTCAAGCACTTCTGTGTACATCAAATTATGCAGCAACTCAAAGTGGATGTGAGTCAAGGTCAGACGTTCATCGTAACACTGCTGAAAGTTGTGTGTTGCTTAAGTAGGTACTGCTGGAGGGGTTTGTAAATGGATGGAGGTTCTCTTGGAACGACAGTCATTTGCAAAGTCTTGGCTATATGTGCCACTTGGCACCCACATTAAAAAAAAATAAACTGGAGAAAAATAAGAAATGAATATCATTCTTGATTACTCCTTACTTCCTTCTGGGAGGAGTTGGTGGTATGATTCTTATTAGCTGGGGGTTGAAAGTTGAGAATGTTTAAGGTCCTTTACAACCAAGCCATTCTATGATCATATGAAAAACAAGCAAAAGACATTCAGCACAGATTAAAGTTGTGTGTTATTTCAGGACAGATAGAAGATGACTTCTGTCAGTGGTAGGTACTATTGGGACCTTAATCCAAGAATATACTGACCTTTTCATTTGTGTCACTTTCCCATTGATTTTACTGAAGCACATTCTGCTGCATATGTGGATTCTGATAGAGAAGAAGGTAACCAGCATCAGATGAAGCTAAACAAGATACATGATTGCCTGTAAACAAATTAAAAAGAAGTGAGGTAGACTGAGACCAATCAAAAACAGACACAGAAAGAAAGAAGAGCAAATCTATTTTGAGTAGCATGATAATCCAAGAAGATAAAGAGCACATGCAGTTATATGCTGTTATTTGGCATTTGGGCTTGCTCGTTGTTTTAGTCATGATAAGATTAGTAGAGTTCCCAATCTGCTAAGCACTAATTGTTTGGTATCACCATTTTAAAAGTTCCCACTGAGATTCAGTGTCATTGAGAAGTTCAAGAAATGACATATGGTCCAAGGAGAAAAGCTAAGCATACATTAAAGCTTTCCTCCAAATGCTGATACTAACTTTTCCTAACTTCTTTAACATATATTTTCCTCACTCACCAACAGCAGGTAAGCCTTTTCTGTCCTCTGTGCCCTGTCTGCATGCCTTGATGGGTGGAAGGTTAGCCAAGTTGTGAGAATAGAATAACTCACCTGCTATGTGTAAGACAAACACAAAAAGAGTCAGGGAAAAAGACTAGGGCAATTTGAAGCCTTCAAATAGTAGGTGTTATGCAGTGTAATGAATACGAGAGATCTTCAGACTTCCCCAAACAGTGCAACTAACCACTCTTCCATTATCCCCTCCTTCCCAGACAAAACTCTGGGTTTGCTTATTAATCTGGGCCATTTGTATGGACACCTTTCATTATGAGAAATTAGTGATACCATGACATCCGTATTTACCTTTATGCTAACCTTGATAGTAAGTTATTTTCCACAAGGTATTCTTCTGTTTTCTTTTTTTCATGCTGGAACTGTTTTTCTTGCCTGTGCACTGCCTTGTTTGTTAGATTTTTTATTAATCAACACAAAGCCTGGAGATCATTTAGTCATTAGATAATTCATTAGTTCCTGTATGAGGAATCTGCAGAAGTGCCCCAGTTGTCTGTCAGTTAAATAGACATGCTTCCCACATTACTGTATATGTTACTAGAGTTGATGTTAGTATTTCCTGGCATTGCTCTTTTGCTCCAGTATCAAAAATATTCCTGGTATTTTTCCAGCCTCCTAGAAAGAGAGGATTAAAAGGCAGCATTTGGAGTAAAAAATAATGTTTATTGCCTGCATACTTCAAATCCAGCCTTGTTTCATGTAATTAGTTTGCTTCTTGTTTTTTGTTGTTGTTTTCTTTTTCATTAGATTCCTTTAGAATACCTTTGCTTATACATTTCATTTTCCCCTTATTAACTTATACATGTATTCAGAGTTTTTGCTTTAATGCATAAGGTCAGATAACAAACACAGGTAACTGGATTGCAGAGGAATAAAGAGGAGCACTAGAGAATACAACAACAACAACAATAAAACAACCAACAAAAGTAATTAGTAGACTAAATAATAAAAAGAAAAAAAAATCTTCTCTCAAAGCCCTGTGCCCCATCTGAGCCCAGATCTCAAGGAAAAGAATTCCAAATTACTCCATTGGAAGAATAAACTCTTGAAAAATATAGAAAGGTAGAGGTATACTTTGGGGATAGAAGGGAATGGATTTGGATAAGACATATTACTAGGGGTGGAGCTTAATCTGTTCATAAAAGTATTATGTGGTATGGTTGGTGCTTTCTCTGGTGGGAAGCTGGCCTTTGTCATGAAGGAGGTTCTTGTCATGCAAAGCATTTAAATCAACACAGGTTCATCATCTATTGGTTTTGCAAGATGGGTAACTTACACAATGCATAAATGGAAAAAGAGGTTAGCTAAATAACAAGTAAACATGCTAATCCCATCCAGGGGTCTGTGCTTCACGACCAGGATAGTCCCATCTGGTTGGAAAATCCATGGGCCTGTCTGAGGGCCACTTGTTCTGCCACAGAGTGACAAGATAGGAATTTGAAAATGTGCAAGATCAAGGATTAGTGGAATCCTATTTTCCAGCATTGTTTTGAAAGGCAGATGTTGGCCCCAGACACGGGTCTGGATCCTATTTAAGTCCTAGGTGAGCCTCATTCTGAGCACATTTTGTTCAGCATTTACATTGTGGTGGGTGTCTGCAAGGGATGCATTGAACCCAAAATGCACATCCTGCTTATTCAGACCACTATCTCTGACAGTCAGAGCTTTTTACTTATTCAGACTAAAGTTCACAATTTAAGTGAGTGCTTGTATGTAAAGAGAAGTTTGCAAAATCAATACACTCCTGGTTGGTGTTTTTTTTCCTTCATCAACAATCCAATTTTCAAGCAAAGTAATCCATGCTGTTTATTCATCTTGGCCATCGTCTAATTCACTGGCACAATTCTGTTGCTGTTCAAAGCTACTTAGACACAGTGATGAGCAAAATTACACTTCTGCAGCATTCAGAGCTCCATGTTCCTTACTTTTAATCTGAAAAAAAAAACAACCCACCAACAAAAAACAAAAAACAGTCTGTTTTAAAGATTGTAAAAGTTCCAATTTGCTGGTGAAGTAGTGGATTCTGCTAGTGGTGATATACTGTCACTAAATTATCCACACTCAGATGTATCTGGGACTGTTACCTCTCTCTATTACATATAGGAGTTTAATTTTTGGAGACTGGCTGACAAGTAGGACAGCAGGGAAAGCAAAAGGTCGCATGTCCCAATGGGGAGATGAATTGGCTTGGCAAAGGGCTCAGTGAGTGCCAGAGCCAGGACAAAGCCAGGGATCATCCAGTTGAGAGTGGTGTAGGAATATGAGTGAAGCAGGAGGAAAATGATGAAACCTGTCCCTTTGGGTTGGCAGGGAAATTTTTGAGCTGTCCCAGCCCCTACCACCCTCTTTCACAGTAAAATTGTGTCTTACAACAGCGTGCAGTACTGCATCAGAGAAGAAAGAGTAAACAGGAAGACATGCATTAATGAGCCCCTTGTTGTGCCATGATGTTTCTTTCATTAAGGACCAGGCCCTCCTGTTAAAATAGGTGGAGAATGGACACTTTTCAATATAATGGACATTCAATATAACAATTGAACCTGCTTTTTACACTGATAGTCAAACTTCATCATAGCAATTATCCAACATCTAGACTGCACTTAAACTTTCTAATGATATCTGACAGCAGGAAACAATCTGAGTGCTGGATAAAATCATCCTGCACACCAGGGTTGTCTTTTCAACTGTTAGCTGACTCCAGGAAGGACTGCAGTAGAACAGGATGAAAATATCTCAAAGCCTTAAAATTAATGAGAAAAAAATAGAAGAACTTTATTGTGTGGAAAAGTTGAAAAACTAATTTGTACTAAAAAGCTCATTGCAGCTTGGGAATTGTTGTACACATATACTCCAGTATATACATATACATACTGCCTGTATACGTAAGTGTGTAATAGGCATATGCACATGTATATGTGTGTATACACAATTTGTGTTGATATAAATATGCCCCACATGGAAGTAAATGGGATTTGGGTTTTTATTTTTTATTTATTTATTTTTTCTGTATTTCTACATACTGTATAATTACTAAAGGAGAAATAATGATTACATTATTCTTGTTAGTTGAACAGAAAACAAGATGAAAGGAGACCATGTTTACCAGGGGAGCATAGTGCTAGAATAATCTGATAGCTTTCCCTAAATGAGATAATGGATTTTCCAAAATTGAAAACACGGTAAATCTCATTTGGACCTTAGTAAAGCACTTGATATACTCCTAATGGCAAAATATTAATGAAGCAAAAGAAGTTGGAGATTAACAGAGGACATGAAAGGTAGGGAGGAATTGACTGATGGAAAAGAGCAGAGGAAAGGGAAGAAAAGTGAAGAGCCAAGAAACAAGTTACTGCAAAAGTTGCTCAAGGGTCAGTTTTAGGACCAGTGCTGGTAATATTTTCATTAGCTACACTGGCGTATGAAGTAGGTGTGCTATTGAAATCTGAAGATGAAAGAACACAGCTAATACAGAATACAACAATCATTAAAACCTTTTTGACTTTGACAGGTACGTAAATGGGAAGCTATGTTTGATTAGAAGACAATATAAGGGCGTGCACTTCAGGGTTAATGAGAAATTTCTTCTCTAAGTGAGAAGAGAGATGACTCAGGCTGACAGAATTCTGGGTATCATGGATGATCACCAGATAACTATGAGTCAACCGTGGAATGGAGCTGTGAGAAAGGTGGATATGCTCATAGCACAATTCAGACAAGGTATTTCCAGCAGAAAGAAGTTTCCTTGTAAAGGCATGGATGAATGCACATCTGCAACACTGTATACAGCTCCTGTCACATTTCTGTAAGAAAGATGAATTCATCTGCAACAAGTGCAGAGAGGTACCGCAAAGCGTGCTATGTCAGAGGTGACAGAAAGTGATACTGAGACTAAAAAACAAAGGCTATGGCAGGATACTGATTTACTTCTCAGAATGCGATGACTGGGTTAATACCAAGACCAAAGAAGAATCATTTAAGGAAACTAATAATAAAATCTAGACATACTACATTTAGACTAGAAAGAAAACCAGCTTCTCACTAGTGCATCAGAGGGGTCCTGTAACAACTTTCCACAGCAGTGAAAACAACCTTCCTCCTCCAATAATTCTGTACAACTTTTAGGACAAAATTCAACACCTTAGCAGGAAAGATGATGTGACGTGATCCCTGTGGAGAGCCAGGATCTGGTCTATGTTTGATAATAGAGGTGGACCCTTGAAGTACTGTAACTTATTTCCCTGGGAAAATTCTGCATTACCTTCTGAACTAACCTTGCTCTGTAGACATGAGCTTTGAATCACAAAGCAAGGCAGATAGAGCCATGCTATTCATTCTGCCATACAGTGGGGAGCCTGAAGGTCTGAGAGGTGCAAAGCTGACATTCCTGTAAATTGTTTTTTTTTTGTCTGTCCCCTCAAAACTGCTTATGCTTTAATAAAAAAGAAAAGTTAACTTTTGACAGGGAGAATGTTCTTTTGCATATTTTTCAGAAAAAAAAAAAAACACCACGGAAAAAAAAATAAATAAACACCAACTGCCTGCATAGCTTGCAGGCATACCAGATGTACCAGATAAGCTCATTCAGCATTTCTTATTTATGTTGAAATGATGTGATGGAGATGGGCAGGAGAGGATGTTCTGTGCTTTCCTGCCTCCAAAAGAAGATTCAAGCAAAGGATATGCAATTTCAGCAAAGGATGTACCTTCATTCATTCCGTATCGACATAAAATCATTTGTTCATGCAAGAATGATCAAAGCCTGGGAACAACAGTCATGGACTCAACGCTTTTCCCTATCAGCATTTTGTTATAATTGAACCATGGCAGCACCTTGAGTTGGGGTGATAAAACAGGCACTGCAGTGCAGCAAAGGGCAAGCAGACAGTTTTGTTGTGCTAGGACACTGTGCTTACTTCATGCCTAAGACAGCCAGCTCACCTTCTCCCTGGACATGTGGGGAGCTGTGTACAAGAGGAATTGGACCACATGGAGCCCATGCTGGGCGTGGATCTGGAGGCAGTGTTAGCTAGGGCCTATTTTAGTTGAGGAAAGCTTTTCACTAATTGGGAAAACTCATCTGGTGGCAACACAAGGCATCTAAGTCAGAGCCCTGTTGCCTTCATGGATTCAGGAAACCAGCCTTGCTTAAGGATTGCTTTTGTGAATGCCTTCATTTTCAGCTGTGCCCTCTGAGCATGATGGACTGTTGCAAAGTTGGCTGCAATACACCTCTGCATTTTAAAATTATTATTCTGTGTACCAATCTGCTGCTTCTCATCATGCCAGTGTGAGGAGGAGAATCTGCAGAAAGAATCATTTTGGTGAAAAATGGTGTGCTGTTCAGTGCAAGTCTGTGTGCCACACTACTGATGCAATAAGGAATCTGTAATCAACAAATACAACAAACGAAGAATGTGAGAATTCCAGGAGGAGTGCTAATAATCTGCTGTCAGACTCAGCCCAATAGGAAAGCAGAGAGGGGAAACAAATGCCAGTTTGAGAGCCCCAAGTCCCAGAAAGGAGTTGGACCAGTGATACAGTCTGCAGCTGGGGGCACCTGGGCAGCTACATGGCTGCTCCAACTCAAGCTTTCATACAGCTTGATAGCCTCAAGGATCCCACATCTGGGAATGATGACAGCTATTTAGCTGGGAGAGGACAGCAGAGACCATTGTGCTGTTTTATATTATTGCAGATATTACAGCTGGAAAACTTATGATGCTATTATGATCCCCTTCTGTCTCATACAATTACAACTACCTTCTATTTTTTATTAGCACTGTTTGCAGCTCCGAGTCCTGCTAAAGGAATTTTTAATTTAATTTTCTTTGGAAAGAAAGCAAAAAAGGATTGGTGAAGCATTGCACATGCTGTTTGAAGTCTGGTAGTCTTTCCTAATGATCATCTACTATGATTTAACTTCAGCCTTTTTTTTTTCCTATTTATTAATTTATTGATGTTGCTATCAAACAGATCTATCTTAATGCCATGTAGACTACGGAGATAATAAGTTCATTTCATAGAATGACTGTGGTTGTTAGCTACAACAGATATGCTATTCAAATCCACTGGTGCTAGATAGAAATCCTTTTGCTTCCCAATGATAAGACTACTAATAGGAGAATTAAATGCTCTGGACTGCAATGCTTCCGTACCAATTAACTTCTCATTTTCAGAATTTGATGTTATCAAACCCACCGCTCACTTTCTCTTTCTAGCTGAAAATAAAGAGAAAGATGTCACAGAAACTATATAAGAAAATGGAGTATATTGCTGCTTAATAGAAGATGTTTGAGATATATACTATATCTAAAAAAAAAAAAAAAAAAGAAAAGAAAATATATTTTGAATCTTAAGCATTTGTATTTCACAAAAGGCTTTTTCCATAGCTGCAATTTTTTAATGGCTGAGAGCAACTCTTTGGAGAGCAAGGCTCATTTTTGATTCTGTTCTCATAAATAAACAAAGACAAATTGTTTTCTGGAATTCAAGGCAAATTTTGCCTCTAGCTGTGCAGACCCACAGTGATGCTTAGGCGACCTGTCGAAGTGTCCTGTCTTTGTGTCCTATGTAAGGAGTTCAAGGTTGCTTCAGCAGTCAAATCAAACTTTCTTTAGTTCAGCATGACCTTGTGAAAAAACAGCTTTGCACAAAGTGAACAAAATGCCAAGACACCATTCAGATACTCTGTGTATCCAAACATACAGTCAGATTCCTACTTTTGAATCTTCATGCTTCTGTAGGTGGTTGTTCTTTTTTTGG
Organism: Cyrtonyx montezumae; assembly: GCF_038088225.1. Taxonomy (NCBI): domain Eukaryota; kingdom Metazoa; phylum Chordata; class Aves; order Galliformes; family Odontophoridae; genus Cyrtonyx; species Cyrtonyx montezumae. The sequence continues at coordinate 101,582,535 of NW_027072089.1, read as the reverse complement.
GGCCATATTTCCTGCTAACAGTGCTAAGTCTAAGCAGTGCACATAACGTTTACAGTTTTGATATTTTTGCAAACCCAATACTTATATTGTTACCTTACACTAATTGTTTTCAACTCTTTGCCATATGGAAGCCCAGTAAATGAGTAACAAATAGAAAGCAGCTCGATACCCAGAATCACCAGCACACATTAGCACTGCTTTTACATTACTGTGATGCTCAGATTCCTTAAGGTCTGTTAAGGATTTTTAGTGTCTATCTTTCCATAAATCTGGAAAGAGTGATGGAGAAATAGGAGGGTAAAAAGGTGTATAAGAAGTCTGCAGCACATCTTCAGACACGCCATTAGAGAGAAGAAATGAAATTCAATTTTTTTTTTTTTTTTTAAGTTTAGAAACTCTAAAATGGTCCACAATGCATATGCAAAAGCTAATTCTCGGGCAGTCCTATGGCTCAGTATCTTGTGAAACACCAGATGCACACTGAATGCTTTATATCCCTTAGGAAAGTAGACAGTCTTCGCTTTCTAATGATATAAACAAATCCATTCCTGCTTTAGTGCCCCGAAGGATTCTCTGTCTCAAGCTAGACACATTTTCAGTTCTGCAGACTTACTGTTCAGGGGCTGCAGGTTAAGTGTCATTTTTGGAGATAAAATTCATGTTTTAAGAAAGAAAGAGAAACCTTTTGAATGTTTGGCATGTCGTCCCGTGTTTCCAAATTGTAGCTACTATTTGTAAAATGGGTGAGAGAAGCTACAATGTAGCATGCACTTGCATTTCCCTAGAAGTAAGGAAGCCCCAGGTGCACAGGAACTCACTGTGTATTTAGCTGGTTGACTAATTACCTACACACTGAAAAGAGAGTAACAGCACTTTTTGTTCTAGTCTCCTGGATATCACATAGTTAAAACTGATCACCAGGCTTTGTGAACAATTACTCATTAAATTTACAGTTATAGAATCATAGAATCATTTGAGTTGGAAGGGACCTTTAAAGGTCATCTAATCCAACTCCCCTGCATTCATAGCTAGATCAGGTTGCTCAGATGCTGGTCTCCAGGGACAGGGCATCCACTACATCTCTGAGCAACCTGTTCCTGTGCTTCACTACCCTTATTATAGAAGACTTTTTTTGTTATATCCAATCTAACCCCCCCCCCTCCTTCTTTAGTTTGAAACTGTTTCCCCTTGTCCTGTCACAAAAGACCCTGCTGAAGAGTCTGTCCCCTTCCTTCTTTATAGCCCCACTTCAGATACTGAAAGGCTGCACTCAGGTCTCCCCAGAGCCTTCTTTTCTCCAGGCTGAACAGCCCCAGCTCTCTCAGCCTGTCCTCATAGGAGTGGTGTTCCATCCCTTGGATCCTTTTTGTGGCCCTCTTCTGAACATGTTCCAGCAGGTCCATGTCTCTCCTGCACTGAGGACTCCACATTGCTGCCTTATGTCCAGCTTCCCATGCATCAGTACCCCCAGGTCCTTTCTGGCAGGGCTGTGCTCCATTCTCACATCCCACAGCTTGCACTGATAAGTGGAGGTTGCTGTGACCCACGTGCAAGACCTTGTACTTGGATGTGTTGAACCTTGTGAGGTTCTCCTATGCCCACTGCCCCAGCCTGTCTAGGTCTCGCTCTGAATGGCATCCTGTCCCTCAGGTGTGTCAGATGCCCCTCACAACTTGGTGTCATCTGCAAACTTGCTGAGAGCACACTCAATTCCACTGTCAGTGTCACTGATTAAGATATTAAAGAGCATCAGTCTCAGAGCTGACCCTTGAGGGGATCTACATTCAGACATTGAGCCACTGACCACCACTCTGGGTATGATTTTGCAATAAGTCCATCAAATGGACAATGCATCAAATCCATATTTTTCCAATTTAGAGAAGGCTGTTGTGGTGGACCATGTCAAAGGCCTTACTGAAGTCCATATAGATGACATCAGTGGCTCTTTTCTTGTCCACTGATACAGTAATGTAGTCATAGAAGGCCACTAGATTTTTCAGGTAAGGACTTGCCCTTGATGAAGCCATGCTAGTTGTATCACTTCCATGTGTATTAACATAGCTTCCAGGAGGATTTACTCTATGATCTCTGGCACAGAGGTGGGGCTGACAGGTTGATAGTTCCCTGGGTTTTTCTTCCTACCCATCTTAAAAATGGGTGCAACATTCCCTTTTTCCAGTGACCAGAGACTTCACCTGACCACCATGACTTTTCAAATGGAGATTGGTTTGGCAACTATGTTTACCAATTCCCTCAGAACTCTAGGACACATCTTAATGGGATCCATAGACTTACTTGTGGATGTTCAGATTCCTAATGTGGTCACAAACCTGATCTTCACTTACAGTGGGAGGGACATTGCTCCCTAAGTCTCCACCCTCCAACTCATCTTTTTGAGAGGGCTTCCATTGCCTGCATATTTTCTCTCAATTTGACCAGCAGGTCCTGGTTCAGCCATGCTGGTTTCTTTCCTTCCCTTCCTGATTTCCTACACCTGGGAATGGAGAGCTTGTGTGCTATAAAGAAAGCTTCCTTAGAGATCTGCCAGTTTTTCTTCCCTCCCTTGTCCTTGAGGACAGCTTTCCCAAGGGTTTAGTTGACAAAACTCTGTTCTTCATGTAGGAGGCAATGTTTCTTCCACTCCATCCTCGCGTGTCGCTTCTTAACAGCTTGTAGCCATTGACAGACAGAGTCCAGTTGTGGGAATCATCCCACCAGGTTTCAGTGATGGTAGCTACATCACGGTTTTGCAGTAGAGCAGTGGCTTCGAACTCTTGTTCATTTCCCAAGCTGAGTTTAGTTCAGTCAAGGGCTGAGTTTGTTGGATTCTTCATCATTATAGATTCCCTTTCTATTTCCTTCTTCCTCCCTAAAATGTAGCAGAAGCAGCAGGCTTTTCTCACCTGGACTCAAGCAATTTTCCATGGTTTTCATGGTCACAAAGATCAAGAAATAAAGTACAAGGTTTGGGGTTGTTTTTTTTTGTTTGTTTGTTTGTTTTTTCCATTTTACACAAAGCCCTTTGTTTAGAAGCTGAGGAAGGATAGCACAGTATATATTGTCTCAGGAAAACTAGTTGCTTTCCCCAGCCCTGACAGTAGCCTTCTGGATGATCTTGCATTGGTTCCTTCACTTTTGGCTTTCAAAAACTTGCTTCCATCTTACCTCACTTTTAAGAGGTTCCCTGTATCCAGTGACTTAAAGCTGAGAGGTAAGACTCCATGTAACATAACAAGAAGAGATCAAACTACTCTAAATTTCAAAGCTTTCATTGAGCCTACAGCAACAGACCTATGCCTTTTTTGTGCCTATGTCTATACCTTGTAAATGCAGATATTATCAGTGCTAGGACTCATCTGAAGTAATTTATTGGAAAATACTGAATACATAGCAAAGGAAAGATTCTCAACCATGACAGGATTTCCTTTATGCTCTAGAAACTAGTGTACACATGAAAATGCCATCTAGTCTCCTCTGCAAATCTGTGTTCTCACAAAGAAAGATGGAACGATAATTTTGCTTTTGACCAAGCTGGTAGTTTTTCTCCCCCATTTTTCTCCTGTAGTTTCTCACCTCCTCACTAAGATGCTTGTTGTGTTTTAACCTGGCAGGTGGCTCACAGTCATTTGCTTATCCACCCTCTTCCCAGTGAGATGATGGAGAGAATAAAAAAAAAAAAAAAAAACAAAAAACCACGAAAACAAAAATCAAAGAAACAAAGCAGAACTTGTGGGTTGAGATAAAACTATTTACTAAGATACAGAAAAGGAAAAGGATAGTAATTATTACAAATAAATATATGAATGTATATAACAAATAATGCACAAGCAATTGCTCACCACACCCTCACAATGCCCAGTTGGTCCCCCCGTCAGCAGAAGAAAGCCACATGCATTCTCACCCCCTTTAAAACTCCTTCCAGATGACATTATATGGTATGGAATATCCCTTTGTCCAGTTTAAGTCAGCTGTCCTAATTTTGTTCCCTCTCAGCTCTTTGGCCCTTCACTGAGAAGGGACTTGGCTTTGTAAAATACCACTTAGCAGGTAGCTATAAAAAGAAGTGTGTTATCAACATTGTTTTTCTCCTAGAACCAAAACATAGCATCATACCAGAACTCTGAATGTAACAATTCTCAGCTGAAATTAAGACATGCTGCACTAAATTTTTTTCTGCTCTCAAACCTTTCTGATGACTCTGTCCTTCTGATGTTCATGATTAAACACGAGAGGAAGATGCTACTACACAGAAGAATTGGATCCCTCATGAATAATCTAAAACTGTAAACAAGCAGTTATGGTGTCTTCCCCAGAGATTACAGCTAGACACGGCAGACCAAAGGAAGCAGTGGTAGTGACTTTCTAATTAACAAATCTGGAACTACAAAATCGAAGATTTAAAAGGTTTACATGGAGGAGATGTGTAGCAGACCTCAAAACTGAACCCAGATCCCCTTAAAGCCCATGCTTACAGTGGAGCATCTCTGCTGATTACTCTTTCTTTCTAATTGACAACATAAGGGTCTAATTCCAGGTAAGTAGAGCTGAACACTTTAAGCTCCCACTGAAGGAGAAAGGATGGAGGGGTGCTCAGCCCCTCACAGGACCATGCTGTCCTTTTCAGGAGGGCCACACCAGCCCTGCTCCAGGCAGGCCAGTGAGGTTCAACCTCCACCGCTCCCAGGCTCTGTTTCCTGCCTGCATCAGAGCCTTCTTCTCTTATTTCTCTCGTCTCTAATCTACCAAAAACACATGTGGGAGTATCTAGATTAAAAATAGATACCTTGGGTTAAAAAAAAGAAGCAGTTGGAGAGCTGATTTGCAGTTGAATTGTTCATCCTCTGTATCCCTCTTATGCCAGGATGGTAGGAGGGCTGTGCAGGTAAGGTCTGGTTCAGGATGCTGGGGAGAGACAACAACCTTGCATCTGTCTCTCCCCTTGGTCCCATCAGCAGGCAAAATTCCCCAAGCTGGTCAACTCACCTGTTTTTTAAACCAACTATTTAATGAAAACACCTTAAAACATTACCTAGCTCCACTCTAAGCTGACTCCCTTTGCTTGCCACCCCCCCCCCCCCCATTAACTGAACTAGCAGAGCTGGGTCCTTGCAAAGACAAACAACTGTATTAGTCTAACCTTTTAAAAGGTTATTGGAACATCCAGTTCCATTAACAACAACCCTTACTAGAGTAATACATGAAAAACTGTTGCAGCGCCTGTATTGGCTGGGTATGAGCACTGGCACTTTGGTGTTTTGCCAGCACACTTAATTGCAATTTGTGAGAGGCCAGGAATGATTTTCCCCATGTATCTGCAGGGATAGGCCTCAGTTTTATTCAGTCCTTTGGTAGCTGTGGCTACAGTGCACCTTACAAAAATTGCTGGCAGTTAATTGTCACTTTTTTTTTCAAGGATTTTTTGTAAATAACATTTTAATTCCCTGTGTTAAACAAACCAACCTCAGTACATTCTGAGACAAAAAATTAGTAGTTAACTTCTAAGTAGTCTCCATGGTTCCTGTCCAGCGTGCTGGTTCCCTTGCATAGTATGATGTATGTGGTGGTGCAGTCCTTGACTCGTCTTTGGCTGGAGCTTCATGGGATCCCAGATCAGGTGTTCCCTCTGAGGATCCAGCTCTGCTGTGAAACTCACAAATATATGAAATCTGAAACAGTTAGGAAAAAAAAAAATGCCTAGTCATTTGCTACTGCCACTTTGCTTCCAGCAGATAAAAGCTCCTCAGTTGAAGTGGTGAGATAGGCAGGATGTTAAAAATTCATTTCACACAATCTCAGCCTAACTCCTCCAGGCAATGGTGGATGGTTTCCATTTCTGCATGCTTCCCTCCTAATGCTTTCCCATTGGCTCTCCTATCCATGGGACCCAGGCCTAGGTTTTTCCTTCCACAGTTCCTGTTGGATACCTCCACAGGTGTCTCATTCCCTGTCTCATTCTCACAAACTGGTGTCTCCCATCATCAGCTCATTGACAATACAGCTGCAGCTGTCTTGGAGGTGCTAGTGTTTTAGCACACTAATTTTCCCCTACAGAACCTCAATAGCTTCATTCTGAATTACAGTAAGTTGTAGTCCTCTGAAATGTGTAATGAAGAAGAAAGAAAGGACAGTCCCATTTAACTTTGCAGGCGTTTGAAGAGGAAGATGGCAACGGCTGCAACCTTTTCTCCTCCCCTGGTCCTGCATGTCTTTTCAGTTTCTCTGTCAGCTGGTAACATTGCACAGGTGGAGCAGGAGACTCCAGCCAAGGTACCAAGGGATTGCAGTGACCAAGAGCAATGAGAAAACTGGACAGAAATGTTACTCGGGCTCTTGCATAAATTTCTGACCTACTTCTGCAGCTCAGGGATACAAGAGGCTTGTGCCAGATATCAGCCAGTCTGGGAACTCATCTCAGTGATTCAGCTTTGGCTTCTTTTACTACTTGGCATCAGCAATGTCAACCCTTCACAGCATGTGGTGCTGCTGGAAGCAGGCCTGCTAGTTGTATGGGCCTGAGCATCCTTGTCTGGGCCACAATGCCAAGTCACTGCCAGAACACAGCCAGAAAGAAGCCCTCCAGTTTTCACAGTTCTCCCTCTCCCTTCTGCTAGATTTGTTGTTGCCTTGCCTTTAGCTGATAAATCTCAGCTGGGAGGCAGCTGTTCAGTACCCACTGGAATGGGGCCAATATCTCCAAAAAGGACCATTCAATGACAGTCCTGCTACTTTCTATACTCATGCATTTCCTCCATACACTTCATTTTTTGCAGCTAAACATTTAGCTTCATGTGAAGATTTGCTGAGCGCTGAAAAATAAAACAGGCTGGGAGAGAGGAGAACACAGACAGAGAATCCAATTTGTGCGATGTCAAAAGAACACCAGACTTTGGTGTTACCTCTGATGAAATGCTGAAGAGCAAGGTGAGAAAATGTGCATTTGTTAGCACTGATCATAGTTCTTCCCTAGCTGGACTCACAGAACGGCAAGGGATAAGGAATAAGTGAGTGGCATTCTGCTGTGTATTTAAGCATGAATCATCCTCCATCTATTGCAAACCTTTTTATTTTTTCTTTAATGTAGCTGAATTTTCATGAAGGGATATATGAACTTTGGCTACAACAGATGTCATCTTGGAGGACTTTTTTTTACATCTGACTGTAGCCCCAGTATAATAGGCAATGCTGGGCTTTCATCTTTCAGCACTACTAGCTATAAAATTCAGAACAGATGATGATTAGCATGCATTACTTAAGAGAAGTTCAGCACTTAGTGAGTCAGGGTACAGACCAGGAATTATTTGTTGAATAAATTCAAAAATAATCCACTGAAGCACAGACACATTTGAGAACATTGCAGTCTGTTCAGATTCCAGAGTCAGTGTGCAGGGAAGATAGCTATGTTAATGTGCTCACCTGGGCTTACTTGCAGCAATGCAGGCAAGATTTGGAGGAAAGGCAGAATAAAGGTGACCAGTGGGCATATGGCAGGGCTCTGGAGGGATAGCTCATAGAACCATAAATTATCCCAAGTTGGGAAGTACCTATAGGGATCATAGAGTCCAACACCTGGCCCCACACAGGACCACCCAAAATCTGAAACCCTATGTCTGAGAGTGCTGTCTAAACACTCTTTGAACTCTGGCACTTGGGGCCATGCCCACAGCCCTGTGGAGCAGACCCTGTCCCTAACCCCCAGCTGCCCCTCCCCTGACACAGCTCCATGCTGTTCCCTCGGGTCCTGTCACTGTCACACAGAGCAGAGCTCAGCGTTGCAGGAGGATCTGCAGCCACCATGAAGCCTCCCCTCAGCTCCTCTGCTCTGCACTGAGCAAACCCAGGGAAAGTTCTGGCATGCATCTGGGATGGGGTTCTGGAGTGTGAGGGGGAGGTTGGATGGTGGCAACTTGCAGCTTCAACTTCTGGCTAAATTTCCACAGGAAACAGCTAAAATTGGTCGAGGCAGCTGCTGGAGAGGGGAGTGGGCTCCAGGCACAGCACAGGCTGCTGGGTCCATTCTAACAGGCTGCTTAGGATCAGGCTTCAGCTTTCACAGCCCAGCAATACAGACTGAAGCACCTGCAGCAGGGCTGTGGGCTTCAGGGTGTGCATAAAGCAAGCCTGGAAATACAGTTTGAATGGAGAAGGGTGGGTAGGCACTATGCCTGCAGCAGCAGCCTCAGCCAGTGCCCAGGAGCAAGGGCTGTGGCTGCAGCAGAGCTCCCTGCGTGACCGCCCTGCTGTGCTTTCCTTCAAAACATTTAAATCTCTCATAACAACTGTCTTCGTGCAGAGCCTGACCTCCGCTGCGCTTTCTGGATGCTGGGAGTTCTTTGTTGCTATTATTATTCGCTCTGCCCTTTATGCGGTGCCAACACTGCTGCTGATATATCTGCTATATTTCAAGGACCTCTTCCAAGACCCCAGTTTTCCATGAGAATAATTCCTGCTGATTTATATGAGGTGTAGTGGGTCAGGATGCCAGAGTCAGAAATGGCCACAAGACTGGCCTCAGGCTGCAGGCTTGCACAGCCTGAAATGAAATGGCTGCCCCAGAACTGTGGGGCAGGGGGCTGACAAACAAGTCCAGCCAACACGGTCTGTTTCTCTGCACATGGTGCAAGCAGCGTCTTACCCTTCCTGTGATTAGATTGCTGCTTTGTAAAGACTTTCCTTTTGACAACTGATCACTGTTTTCTTCTGCTAAATTTCTACCAATTACTCCCAGCTCTCTCCTGCGCTGTATCATGCTCGTGCTTGCCAGATGTGCACGCAGCTTCCTCTCTGTTGCTTTCATACCTTTTGCAGCCTGGGCAAGCCACGAGAACCAAAGCAGATTAAAACGATTTGAAACTACACTAATTTAAAAGTGTGTGCAGCTCAGAGTCTGCCATCTGCCATCAGAAGCCCTTTGTTTGTTCTTCACAGCCTCGATTTGGTGTTGTTGCCCAGAGGATGCTGTGCAGTGCTGTGCATGTGGTGAGGCAAGCACAGGCAATGCACCAGGACCACGTGCCCTGGCTGGTGGCAGGGCTGCTAACCTCTGCTTTGCACAGAGTCCCTCTGTGAAAACTTCATCCTTTGTTTCTAAGTTTGGAGCTAGAAGATGGATACAGGAAAGGACAGTCAGTATGCTTCCTGCTCCCAGAAAGCAGAGGAATACCACATTGTGCTTGTATCATTGCCTAGGACCATTAGAGGGCTCTTAGGAAGCACAGGTCTCCAGAAATGCCTTGCTGACTCCTGGACAAGGGTGGACTGTGGGCTGCCCTTGAGCTCTCACCACTGAGACAGAGACACAGAGCACAGAAACATGTGTTTTGTGTTTTCAGTGCAAGCAGCTCCTGTTTCTCTGATCCTGAAGTCCAAGTTGGCAGGTGATTTGGGTGCCCTTGTTAGAAAGCTTTAATTTTCACAGAACAGGGTTGGCTTTGCCTTAGGACCAAACAGAAGTCTTTAAAAAGCTCTCAGGTTATTACCCTCAGACAAATCAGAAATGTGGTGCAAATGCGGGATTTCATTCGTCACACTGAGACTTAGTGACTAAGTGTGACAGTAAAAGTAGGGTGTTAAGTGGTGGAGTATTTACTATCTTTTTTCACAAATTATAATTAGCTGCCTTTTAATTGTCTTTTTAGGTGGCTCCTGCCCCATTTCTGCTCTTTGCTCTTGTCCACAGATCTCTGCCCACTCAGCTGAGCAGAAGACTGAATCAGGGATAAAGAGGGGAAAAGCATCACCACTACCTCTGAGTTAGTGGGCAAAGATGATAATCAGCAGCTGCCTGATGTGTTACTGCCCAAGCAGACTTTACACGGGTACCAACCCTGTCAGAAACTAAAGCCACACAGTAGCAGAGTGCTGGGGTTCCGCCACTGATGAACTGAGATAGAAATGAGCCCTCAAGTTGACAATGGCTGATCTGCATTTGGGAGCTTTTTCTACACTCCCATTAGTTTCTCTGCTGCAAATAAGAGGTTGATTATTTTAGATGAAAATGTGGAATGAGCACAGAGCAGAGGCTGAGTGACATTCTCTCTGTGTGTCCTACAACACGTGTGAGTTGAGCAGTCTGGACAATAGTGACAAAAACCTTTTTATCAGAGCAAGCATATTAAGAAGTTGGTGCCAATTGTCTCCTGGCAGCACAGAAGACACATTGCTAAGAGATAGGAAGAGCTGTCCCACATTACTTCTCTGACAACAAGCTCTGATTTACTCTCTTGATGAGCAGTTTAGAAAAAGAGCCTGCTATGCCCTTTGGAGGAGGTAAAGGCTTTAATACCTGTGTGGGTTGGTCCTGCAGGATGAAGAGGTCTAATCTTGCCCCTTGACCTGGCCTATGCCTCTTCCCACCCCAACAGTGTGTGTGCCTGTGCCATTCCCTTGCTAATGCAGCTCCTGTCCACCATGTGAGAAAATGGGGGGGGGAGGGGGGGGAAAGGAAGGTTTGAGGGCTTCCCACCCATGGTGCCATGTGGGACTGAGATACAAAGGCTGCATTTGGGCTGGCAGGGGTTAGCACCCTGTGCCACAGACATGGTGCTGGCCTTACACACAGTCACAGATGTGGGTTATTCTCTTCCACTAATGAGAAGAATTGTTCTAAAGCTCCTTGTCACCCTCCTTGTTCACTTTTAAGAGACAGTGCCTATTTTTAGAAGCAATTACTGACAAACACTAGGTTTTCCTGGTCACATCCACTGATAGAAATGTCTGTATTGCAGATGGCAGCGTTTCTAATCCTCATGAGACAAATTTTCTGGAACCAAACAGAAGACAAAGTGTGAATATCACAGCATCATTTAAGTAACTTGCCTGTTTAGTAGAAAATCAGTCAGCAATACACAACAATTATTTAAAAAAGCACTGCCTCGGCCATCCATTTTAAGTTACATGTAAACAGCTCAATCTTTCCCAAGCTAGTTCTGGCTGCAAAGGCAAAGCAGGGTAATGAAAATATTGTTTTGCTATAGAAATTAATGACCAAGTTCCTTGATGATTGCAGACATGTTTCTTCACTGGCACAGCTCAAAACACTCTGATTTCTTTATTTCCCTTCTTAAACCACTATAGTAATGAGACAAAATAAGATATATAGCTTTGTTGGGAATTACTAGTCCAGAACAAGCATGCAAGACAGGGAACAGAAGAACGGGGTCTTGAAGGGCCTTCCATCAACTCTCTTGTTTAAGATAGGAGGGCTGGCTATAAGCTTTCATAGACGAGCAATCAAACAACCAGAGAGAAACACTGCAGCGCAAACAGGATGTGCTTATTAGAGAAAGGCAATGCTTGATTAAAAGGATTTTTTCAGATTAGCCTTTGCTCTGTAAAGGTTATTGTAGGAAAAAAAATATTATACAAGCAACTTGAGAAAAAAAAGTAGGAGAGAAAACTGAGAAGAATTTGCGTTTTAAGTGCAAATCCATTTTCCCAGTGCTTTCATTGCCACTAGCTTGTTTTTCATCTTCCCAATACAACCTATTACCTTCAGAAAAAAAAACATACTAAATGTTAACTAGAATCATAGAATCCACAGCCATAGAATCTTCACTTTTCAAAGGGCAGAAATAGGCTGACAGTCCGATGTCTATGGAGCATACATTCTTTGCTGGACCAGCCCTACCTCCAGGCAGAGCAGGCTGGCCCACAGCCTCACTTCTGTGGGCTCTCTCACAGTCTCCTCTGCAGTGTGTTGCTCTGTATTTCACCTCCACTGCTGAGAAGCCTCATGCCTGTTCCCTCTCACATTTTTTATGAAAATGGTGAATTCAAACCATGGTACTTCCCAGGCCAGGGTGTTTTACTGCTCTTATATAAATGAGTTATTACAAGGCACTCTTTCCAGGGGAATAGCAGCTCTGCTAGTCCAAAGGTTACCTTACAATGCATTCATCAACTGTGCCTGAATTCCCCTGGCAGTTTGTATCACTATGTGACAGCCTCTGGAAATAAAACCCTTGGTGTCAAAGCAGATCCGAACAACCCTCTGCACGCCTCCAGTGAGAGGATCGACGCATTTAGCAAGAGAATTGACTACAGCATTTCTCTGTCTCCCAAGCCCAACCACCCCTGCAACAAACTGGCCACAAAAAGACCCACAGCTAACGCTGCACATAAGGACAATAGCTACTCTTTGGATGTATCCTTATCTGAGCTGATAAGGATAGCACCCACAGCTCCTGAGAGGTCACCATACCAGGCCTGGCATTTAAATGTGAGATTAAAAGCAGCTGTTCCTTTATCAGTGTCAAGATGGGTACAGATGAAGCAGAGGGTATAAAAATAAATTGCAGCCGATCATCACCTTCCTTGCAGGCTGTAACCCACTCCAGCAGCAGCTCTTGCAGGGGGAAGTAGCTGCGGCATCCTCACCCACTGTGCTGTGTTTGTAGAGGGGGCCTGGGCACGTGTCCCCCAGCCCTGCTGCTCTGCAGCACTCCTGGGGAATGTGGGTGGTGTGTTCAAGTCTCTGGGGTCAGGACAGCTGCCCCTGCAGAAAGGCTGTTTGGAAGGGCTGAATGAACAGCTGGGAACAATGTTTAGGGCTGGGAGGAAGGGCAGTTAGAATCACAGAACTATAGAATACCCTGAATTATAAGGGACCCGCAGAGGTCATTGACTTCAACTCCTGGCTCCACACAGGACCACCCAAAACTTAGACCGTATGTCCAAGAGCATTGTCTAAACACTTCTTAAACTCTAGCAGACTTGGTGACATTTTGTTTTAATCTCAGTGTTATACTTCTGTAGTAAAAACCATCTGTGTAACTTGCAGCCTGGAGAACAATGTGGCTCTTACTTCCAGCCTCCACGTTGGAGGCACCCAAGCTGATACCACCACCTCTTCAACACTGAAAATCCCACCCTATTGCCAGGGCAGGCATAGCTTTCTTGACAAAAGCAACAATGCAACTGTCACAATGGAAACACAAATTGAACTATTAAAAATAGCTGATTCTAATATGCCGTTGTGTGAGTAAGCTGTTTTCTTTAAAGCATCAAAAATATTGCTGTTTCTACAATCTGTCTCTGTATGAAGAAATGAGAACAGAATAGAACATTTGGCAGACAACTTTCAAAACTTTAATCCTAAGAAAGGGTAATATTAAACACTGTTCTAATTTCTGCAGTAGATTTTCTAGCATTTATTAACATGCCATTTGTTTAGAAAAATCAGATTATTCAAACCAACATAACAGAGAAATTCATATTTTAATGAAGAATGCCTATGTCTATGAATATATGTGAACACCGACATTAAGTTGCACAGTGAAACATTTACTGTTGGCCCTCAACATCTGAAATTCCGTGCTGCCTATACCCTCCTACCTCTCTGCTTTCGCCAGTAATGCTGCACATTTTCCATCAACAGTTATCATGCTGATGGAATGCACAAAAGAGCATGCTGATATATGCATTCTTCAAACTCAGATATGAAGCTAGAATGATTCTGAATATCTAAAAGGAATCATTTTCAGGATGGGACCAAGCAGTGAAAAACTCTATTCCCCAAAGTGATAGTGTTGGAAATTCAACCAGGTGCTCCTCAAAGCTGTGGGCTTTAAGAGAAACTTCCTGAACTGCAGATGCCTGATTTCCTTTACGTATGATCTGATCGTCTGCCATGAGAACGTATCACTGAGAGTCGTAAGTCATAAATATTTAACTATATCACTGGTGAGGGCTGTTTTTTAGAGAGCTCAATTAATTATTACTAGATTTCTAGGTAATTGACTGTCTTTTAGCTGGCACTTAAGTAATTTATTAAAACAAAACTGGCAGGATTATGTCAGGTAATTAAGAGAATGATATTTAAGTTCTCATTATGGTTCAGTTCTTACGCTGGCCTTCATTTACTTCACTTCTTCTGAAAAGTCATCAAATCTCTAGCTCCCAGTTTTAAAGATATGTGAACAGACATCTCTGAAGTTATATATGCGATCATTCTGTAAAATTCTGGAGCTCTCTGCTCTGTCTTTATTGGACAGCCACAGAAAAACCTCCAGTGATCTCTGTAAAATAGTGGAAAGCCATGTGGAGTGTGAACCATCAAAATATGCAGAGAATCAGACAGAAAAAATGAATTCCCCAAAGCATAAGGGACCTCGGACTCTTAATTCTTCATAAAATCCAGCTTGCCTGTAAATTAGATTTATGAGAGCGAGTTGGTATGTAAAACATACTAACTTCATCAGCAACTGTAATCTTCCTTATTCTCTTATTGCTCTCAATTAGTTAAAAAACTGCAGCCAGAAGAAGGGAACAATTATCAGAGAACCAGCAGATCTCTTTGCACTTTTTGTCTTTTACAATAACAGCATTATGTCCCCAGAGAGTTGTAGTACCAAGAAATGGGATAAAATTTAGCCTTGCATCCCTTCAGTACCTCTTCAATTTGGTGGCCTTGTACAGGTTTAAACAGAGAGAAAACCTATTAGTTTTGTATGCATAGCATGCACAAAATAATGTATCATAAACCAGCTGAACTACCCAGGTTTGATTACCACTTGCATATGTATGCAAATCACCCTGATGATTTCTGTGGAAGTGACGAAAAGCAGAAAGGTTTCTTACAGCTTGTCTCAGAAGGAAGGGGGTCCTTGCCCAATCAGGCCAAATAGGTGAGGACATTGAGGCACTTGCTGACAGTGGGGCACTGCCTCTCACCTACTGGTCTGTGCCTGTCCTAATGAATGCCAGCATGCTCTTTCCCTGCAGAAAATTGACTTCCCTGTTCTAAACAGCACATTTAGCCCAGCATTTGCTCAGCGTCTAGGGAACGTCAGCTGTATTCTCAGTCTCAATTCCTTTCCTGCCAGGTAGACCTTTATATGTGATCAAGACAGCATCTTAAAATAGCATGCTGGAGATAGTGCTGCTCAGCACACTCCAAACGTTAACTAATTGCCACAGCAGCCCGGCACAGCGCACGCCTGGGACTCGTGCTCTGCACTGATTAGAAATTCTCACACGTGGGGAAATGCGGGGGAGAAGGATGGCAAGAGGTAGTGATAAAGAAAAGGAAGATTAAATCAGGCAGGCAAACACAGAGAACAACGGGTAGATCCATCTGGGAATGGCAGGGATGAAGGCAGCAGTACCCAGAGGATGCTCAGTGGTTACAAACTGGAAGGCTTGATTTTTCTGCTCTGAATGCTGTTTGTGCCAGCTACCTGCATGGTGGCCACTGCAGAAAGGTGACAAGACTATCAGAGAGGGCAACACAGAGAGCTCAGACTGGGGAATAAACCAGGAAAAATGACAAATAGCTCTGCAGAGCCCCAGTGGGAGTCAAACCTGACCACACAGCTATGACCAGTCCCCTGCCTCCATGCTTTGCCTTCCCACATGGTCAGAGAGCCACCTGGACAGCTTTCAGACACACTGTGCTTTCAGTGCACCTCCCACAGCTCTGTGATTTCCTGCTCATCCATCCTGTACTCACCACAGCATGTTCAAACCATCCTATTTATCTATTCTCATCTGCCTTGTTAAAGATGTACTACACTTACAATGCTCCACATTGGAGTAACTCGACTATTACTAATATAAATCAGGCATATGGTTAGTATTGAAAGGGGCATAAATCACAGCTCTTGTCTGTTTCACACGCTTAATATTTGGATTTCTGCATTCTTGAAAAGCATAACCACAAAGCTCCCATTACCTTGTACTGAGGAAGCCACCATTTTGTTCAGCTACAGGCAGCAGAGCAGCTGTTGGGAGATGTCTGTGTTTCCAAGGAGTTAGCTCTCAAATCAGTGTCTAGAACAAGCAAGAGGCCTAAATAGACAGAACTACTCCCCTAAAATCACACTTTCAGGAGCCTAGGCCAATTTTGCATTATTACAGCGTTCTACAAGAGCAAAATTAAGCTGTGCCAGCATGATGGAGCAGGAAAGTACTGAAAAACTCCCCCATGCACCTGTTCCTGTAGAAATTGAGAGAAAACTCTTTTAAAACATGAAAGACGAATGAGAAGCATGACATCACCACAATTCGCTTGCTCGCTCCCATAAGCCATGGGAAGGGTACAGTTACCTAGCAACTCCTGCAAGCAGCTTGCTTCAGTAGCAAAGCATTGGTGTTTAAGTGGAAGAGGCGTACCTGGCTCTAAAGCCCTGTTCTATTTGTCAGCCGAAGTCAGTGTTTATAAATCAGAGAGAAACCAGAAGTACTGAAGACCTCCAAAGCTAACCTTGCTGCAGGCCCATCCAGCTGTGGTACTGTGCAGCAGATGAAAGGGTTTTCTCCAACAGAATCAGCTCAGAAAGATGAAGTAGGACATGCTGGTGAGACAAACTGATAGGGAAGAGAATGAAGTATTGCTTTTACATTACACTGGGTATTGATATCTGTAAATTTCCCCCTGCAATTCTGTATTGATACTAACTGTGTGTGTCCAGCCAGTGCACACCCTCTAGGAAGGCAGCTGGTTATAATTTGAAGGCAACAGGAACAGAGGGATTGGTTATCTCCTGAGTTCTGCACCAGGGTGAGCTTCCCTGGGAGTGACTGTACAGTCACCACAAAAACTGGTGCAGAAAAGCCTGAACAAACTGATTACTGGCATTACAATCTGATTACTTCATGCACTTCAAACCACCAACTCAATCAACTGAATTGCATACTTGTTTGTCTTTACATCCACAAAGAAGACCTGCTCTGCAGCTTGCATTTTCCAGCCCAGTTTGGGATATCCTGAACCATTCATGTTCCCAGGATTTCACTCAGCTTTGCCATGGAGATTTGGATCTGCAAATAAATGAAGCACACTTTATTTCTACATATCTGTGTCCAAACTGTCTCATTTATGAGGGAACTGAGAGATAGACAAAGTCTGCAGTAGATAAGTGGTGAGCTTACAGCAGTCTGTACTAAATAGCCGAAGAAACACAAATTACAAGAGCGTGGTATAATGCAGTACATAATTTTATTTATAATCTCATCAGGCTTTTCATGTCTTCAACTGCTTCCTCTTCCGATTGTCATGGATTTCTGCATGACATTCACAGCTCCTATTTAATACTAAGGTGATTTTGTTTTTTTCCTGTTGAAACATTGCAATTCTGGGAAATTCATCCATCACTTAGCTTTCTAATCCTTTTGATGGACGGTTCTCCGTCATCCTTTTCATTAAAAAAGTGGTGAGCCATGACGTTCCTTCTTGCAGTATTTTCACCACAGTTTCCTGTCCTGCAAGCCTGTCCTCTGTTACAGGATATTGCGGTCTTGACTAAGACAGGACCTCTGCTGGGCTGATAAATACAGATGTAGATAAATTCCCCAGACCAAAGCAGAGTGACGCATAAGGGGAGCCCTGTGCATGAGTGTCTTGGCCCATCAGGAGCACCCGCTGACACCACTCCTGCTTGACCACTGGTCTCCAAGGACCATTGAGGCCTGATGTACATGGATGTACTCCCATGTAAAATGAGGCCTTTTTGTTTTGGACCATTAAAGGCCTTTGCTCAGTGAATCTCGGCTCATACTGAAGAAGTGTATGATGAAGGTGGTGAGACACTGGCACAAGATGTCGTTGCTGTATCTCCAGAGGTGTCCACGGTCAGACTGGATGGGGCCTTGGGCAGCCTGGTCTTATGGAAGCAGGTTGGTTGAACTAGATGATCTTTATATGTCCCTTCCAACCCAAGCCATTCAATAATTCTGAGTTGAGCTATTTATGAATACGCTGGATAGCCTTGACCACTCTTCAGTAGCTTTATATATGACAATGCAAAAACTACTGTCCAGAAGCAGGTGAACTCTCCACCCATTGTCATGTCACTGACTGCTTGCATTCTCCAGTGCTGTAGAGGAAGATGATGAAAAACACAACACCAAACAAATAGAAGTTTTGCCTTCTTCTTTCCCATACACTGGTAATTTGCCTTTTTAGAAACACAGAATTCAATCAGCTTAGAAAGATGGGATAGAGAAAATACTAAGCAAATACTTCAGTCGTTTATACAAACATCCAATCTGTTTTAAAACCTTGCTAAATTCTTGGCTCTGGTAGTAGGAGGTTAATTGTACTCTTTATAAGATTGATTTCCTTTTATCTGATTTCAATTTGTTGCCTTTAAGTTAACATCTTGTTTTTGTGTTCTGTGAAAGACTAAAGAGGATCACCTAATCTACCTTCTCCATGAAGCGCATCAGGGGAGCTACAGCTCTGCCACGACCTTTTTATCCTTGCCCTCTCTAGATTCAATGCTGCTAATTGTTCCTGCAAAAACTCTTCTTGTGCACTGAGGCAGTGTTTCAAGATACAAGCCTGCCGTGTGTCTTTGCAGTGTGGTGATCAGAGTTGCAGGGCACTGAGATGGGATGTGCAGAGAGGTCGCGTGCCTTTTGAGTACTGCAGGTTAATGCCATCGGGGCATCTAGTTCTGCTCCTCAGGGAGGACTGGCGAGGCTGACAGAAAGTTTGCTTCATTGAAGAGCCAACGGTTGGGTTCCCCTAACAAAGAATAAAGTCAAAACAAAGCTGCAGTCCAGTTTAAAGAATTCAGCAATCCTAGAGAGCCAAAGGACCAATTGTTCTTTAGCCTTCCCTTTTCTTCTCAACAAACTGTTAAGAAAGAGTAGGAGCTGCTAGAGAGATAACAAGAATAACAAAAATCCCTGCAGTGCAAGATGTGTGGAGGCTCTGAGAGTCGTGGTACCATCTGTGCCTGTCTATTTACAGCCAGAACAACTAACGCCCAACTAATGGTGAAGAGAAGCAAAGCACCATGTCATGGAGACAGCTCTCTAATCTTACATAAAAGCAGCTTTCTGAAAAGCTTGAAGTGTTCAGATGGAGAGACAAATGGTCACAGCTTACACTTAGGAGGGTTTATTTATGGAATGGTGTATATCTACCTCTGTTTCAGTCATATCCTTTGAACAATCTCCATCCGATACTCACAGGCAAGTTTGTTCAGCATTTTTTCAGCAATACAAAGTGTAATACACACAAAACTAGGCATTACAGATAGATCCATGGTTACAGCAAAAGATCAGTAATGAAGGGAAAAGCAAGTAAACTGTGAAAGCAGTCTGCTTGCTTTTATTCAAAAAAATATTTCTGCATTTGGTACATACAGTTGCTGTGTGAAAAGAATAGATGTTAGTCAAAAGGACTGAACAAGTTCTTCTGATCATACTTTCCAATTAAAATACATTTTCAAAACAAATATGTTCAATATGAGATTTGGAAAAAAAAGACTCATTTTTGAAATGTAAGGAAAACACAGAGTTAAATTCACTGTATTTACCTCAGTGGAGTTGTCCTCTGTGATAATTTTAGACCTTATGACTCAATTTGACTCCAGCAGGGATAAGAGATCAGATTGGAAGAAAATACCATTTTCAGGTGAAACGGCTGCAGGGAATTATTCACCTAATGAATGGGCAGAGACAAGGTATAATCTGTAGCAGGAGACACACCCAGGGAAACGGACAACCTAGAGACAGAGACAGACACAAATGAAGGAAATATAAAGCAGAAAGGAAGGAAAAAACACCTGAAATGGAGAAGTCCCTGTGCAAGGGAAGGAAGGTTCTGTCTCTAGTAAAAAAAAAAAGAAAAAAATTAGATAGGGCAACAAACCTCAGCTTCAGAGAATCTGATACATGTAAAGAAGTCTCTGAATATCAAAGACCTCTTTTTGCATTCATACAAGGTATGCATTTAAGTGCTCAACTTTTGCCATTGGAGATTTTAGGTGCTAAGAAAGAATAAAAATTAGTCTAAATAACATCTAACATGTTGAACAGTATCAGATGGTCCACTAAATTTGCTGCTGTTCTGTCTCTAATGACTTCTATGAAGCAGGGAATTACTTTCTCTGTCCCTTTATGTATTATTCATTTATTTACTTACTTCAGAACAGACATCTAGACTTCTAAACACTCATAAAAGTAAAATAGAAAAAGAAATAGAAAACACAATACAAGAGAAGAACAAATGGTCACAGCCAAGAATGGGTACATTCAAATACAGTCACACAGTGAACAGAGGCGTGCTTTTACCATCATCTTATCAAAAGTTCTGGAAGAGAGGATGAGCATTTTTTGTATTACATTTGCTCAAAGAATATGGCTTCTGTTTCTTTTTCTTCTGACTGTCAAGTTTCAAGTGATGAAGGAAAAATAACTCATTTTGCTTGTAAGTTATGAGGCTCCAGAAATGTTCTGTGGCCATCCAAATTGCTGCCTAGAAACATCTCAGGAGACTTCTACCAGCCTCTGAATACTCTGATATGTACCGCCCAAACCTGCTAATTAGCAAAAGTGCCTCTGAAGATTATACCACCAAATAGATGCAAATTACTCTTCTAATTTCTTTCTTCATTACATCCTCTGTTTCCTTTGATGTTGTAACGCCTTTTTCTCCCCATGACAACAGACTAGCAATGGCTGATTACATCTTGAAAGTAATGGCTAATATTTGAAAATTTATTTTTCAGCTTCTGTTTTTTAGGGACTTTTCTTTGACCATATTTTGGATTTCATCTTCTCAGCAACTTTCTCCAGCATTCCAAGAACCGATTCTCATTTTCTCTGTCATTTAACCACTCCTCACTCTCATTCTCTGCTTTCCCTTCTCCTTTTTTTTTTTCTTCATTTTTCTTTATTCCTGTTTTCCCCCCACATGTGGCACGTAGTTATCAGATGAAATTACACTGTTTTCAAATTTGGTGGAGCTGAAGAATAGCTGCATGGGTTTACCCTGGATGTTTTGAGAGGATTTTATGTCCAGATCTTCTATCATATTTTAAGTAACAAATTCCCATTGACTTCAAAGTTGCTTAATAGCTGTGAGAAACAGCACCTCTGACAAGGATGTCAACGTAGCTTGTGTGCATTGTCTACGAAAACATATATTTGTTTGAAAAGGAACTGAAAAAGAATGAAATGCCCCAGCTGCTAGTCAAAAACTAGTTTTGTTCAACATATATGAAGTATGTATCAATATATAGGCATGGATATTACAGATTATTATCAGAAGAGTAAGAATATTTTATGTTCACATATGTCCTAAAGATGTTGAGTAGTGACATTTTTCACACTTAGGTTATTTTACAAATCTAAGCTCCCAGTAATATATACGCCAGTGTGGCCAGCAGGAGGAAGAAAGTGACTGTCCCTCTGTACTCAGCTTTGGTGTGGCTGTACCTTAAATACTGTGTTCAATTTTGGCCATCTCATTACAAGTAAGACAGCAAGTCCCTGGAGCACGCCCAGAGATGGGCTGAGGGGAATCTGGAGCACAAGTCTGATGAAGAGCAGCTGAGGGAGATGGGATTGTTCAGCCTAGAGAAGACGAGGTGCAGGGATACCTCATTGCTCTCTACAGATGCCTGAAAGGAGGCTGTGATGAGGTGGGGGTCGGCCTCTTCTCCCATGTAACTAGCAAAAGGATGAGAAGGAATGGATTCAAGTTGTGCCAGGGGAGATTTAGGTTGGACATTAGGAAAACTTCTCCAAGAGAGAGGCCCAGTGCTGGAACAGGCTGCCCAGGGAGGTGGTGAAGTTACCAACCCTGAAGGTGTTCAAGAAATGTTAGATGTTGTACTGAAGGACACAGTTTATTGGGAAATATTGGTGATAGGTGGGCAGTTGGACTGGATGACCTTGGAGGTCTTTTCCAACCTTGATGATCCTATGATATATTTAATATGCGAGTTAAGATGTCCATAACTATTCAACTGTCTACTTTGTATATATCTTTGTTCTTGGCAGCAATACATCTGGCATCCAGAAAGTATTCCTGCTTTTGGCACTTGGTTGTCTTTCCTTTTGCAAGCCAAAGATAAGGATAAGTGCATTCCTTTTGTTAATGTTCAAAATTAAGCATATGATGAAGCACTGTGGCATAGCTTATCCAGATTCTACATGGGTGTGTGATCAGCAGAACTGAATGTCCTATGTAGGCTAGTGCTGAAGAATGTTTTAAATAAAGATACTCAAATTGTGCTATAATTTGTCTGTGGAAGAGGATGCAAAAATATTCCTTTGTTTAATGGGCCAGAATATATCAAGTGTATGTTATAAATTAACACCAACATAGGTTTCAGCATACTGCCAAAAATATACCATATACAATTACAATGGAGAATGAAAACAATAGTAGAACATAATCTGATGGCAAAATGAGATATGACTGTATCCATCCAGTTCAACAATTTAATCACTGAATAAAACCAAAACAATTTGTGACATGCACACTAAATGTTTGTTTATATATACCGCAGAAGAAGTCACAGCATAAAAAGAGATGCCTTTATTGCAAGAATCAACATAAAGCAGTAGCTGAACTTCAGAAAATAATCAGGAAATTGTAAAAGAGATAGATTCAGGGTTCAGCAAATCCTCTTAAATATTGGCAAACATTTCTGAGTTAGGCAAATCCTGAGTAATGCCATAAACATGCAATATGGCATGACTGTGGGTCAATCTCTTTGGGAGTATAGAAAACTTGTTACCCTATAGCACTGAAATCATAAAGGAAGGCTTTCACCTCATAACACAGCTGGAGGAAATAGGCTAAAGATCATAACTCAATCCTCCTTTCATTCTTCAGACATCCTGTGAGAAAGACATTGGAAGGGGAATCATTCATTCAGGGAAGATGCTTGCCTTGGGTTCCAACAACAGAAAAAACTTCTGCACACTCATAGTGAACTGACTTCTAAGAGGCATTCTTTAGAAAAAGGATCATTGCTTTCCTTCAACGGTGGCAGAAACAGTGACTTTACTAGGAACTGAGCTGGGTCTACTCAATGCAGCCTAGAGGCAATTTATTCTTTAAAGAAGAAATACTCAGGCCATAAAATATATATATACATACATATATACCACACACAGATGTTGTCTTTGCAAACAGCGATAGAATCTGGAGACAGTACTATTTCCTTCTGCCTATCACCCATCTGTGTTGAAGGTTACCACTACACCAACTCAGCAAGTGGAAGAGGCTTTGTAAGTGCTCCCTCACTAGCTTCAGGAAAAGATGTTGATGGGGTCATCTTGTTATTACAGATGAATACAAACCAATATTCACACAGCTGGTCAGAGAGAACTGACAGAACATAGCCAAGGGCAGACAGATACTTCCAGATAGCAGGTGACTGAGAGCCCCAGGAAAGCCATGAGAATCAGTTTTTTCCTCAGGTGGTACGTCTGGAGACAGGAAAAAACATCTGCCCAAAGCCTCAGGCAGATATTTGGTCTCCTTGACACAGAAGATGGCTGCGGGTCCCCTGTACAGTCAGTAGCAGCTTGACCACCCAACAGTGATGACCTTTTTTGGAAAACTTCTCCAAGTCAAACTTGGAGTACTTGAAGTGATCTACTGTATCAAGCTGCTGAACTGTTTGTGAGCAGAGACTGAGAACTTGCCCTCAGCACTGGTTCTGAATTAAAAGGGCAATATCTTAACATGATTCTACTCCCAGAAAAATCATGTTATGCAGTTATGGATGTTTGGGTTGGTTGGCTTTTTTTTTTCCCCAAAACTAAGGTCTTACCTACAGTGAACACACAGACTATCTTTGATTTCCCTATCCTTTCATATTTTCCCTTTAACCAGAATCAATGTAATTTTAGACTGGGTTCCTCAATTTTGTTGTTTCAAACCTATTGTTGATTTACAACATGTTACCACGTTAATTTCCAGCTAACTATACTATAAATAATGAGATTTCCTTGCTGCGTCCTGTGTAGTTACTGTAATTGCTCAAGGTTGAAAGACTGGTGGTGTTAATGGAAATTCCAATGAGCAGTATAAATATACATCAGGAGAACCACAGTGTAGGAAAACAGTAGATGTACCCATCAAAAAATGCGTAATTATAGGCATGTTTTGAATTAGATTATTTCTTTGTTTCTGGTTCTGATGGCAATGGCAGATCTGAATTTGTGCTTATAAATAGATACTGTTTCCTGCCCTAATGAAAGGGACTAAAGTTCAGGAGCATATTTGTTGTTATTTAACCCTGCAGCAACTCAGCACATGCAGCTGCTTGTTCACTTCCACCAGGTGAGATGGGAGAGACAATCAGAAAGGTAGAAATGCAAGAATTCATGAGTTGAGATAAAGTTTACTAGGTAAAGCTGAAGGTGCACATGCAAACGAAGCAAAACAAGAAATTAATTTACTACTTCCCTTCAGCAGTAAGATGTTCAGCCACATCCAGGAAAGCAGAGTCTATCGAGCATTTCTTAGGAAGACAAATGCAATCACTCCAAATGTCCCACTACTTTTCAGCTGTGCTGTTCAGCACAACACTATATGGTATGGGATATCCCTTTGTCCATTTTGGGTTAGCTGCTTCTACTCCCCTACAACTCCTTGTGCACCTCTAGCCCCTTGCAGGCAGGGCAGCATGAGAAGCAAAAAAGAAAGTCCTTGGCTCTGTACAAGCACTGCTCAGCAACAACTGAAATACTTGTGCATTATCAATACTATTTTCATAAAAAATCCAAAACTCAGCATTATATAAGGCTCCATGAATAAAATGAACTATCCCAAAGCTGGCACAGGGTCTAAAGAAAAACATTAATGAGCGATTGGGCTTCATGCCCCTAGAAGCCTTGCTAAAATATACACACTCCAGCTGAATGCTGTGACTCTTGTCATTTAATGGCCCAATACACACATGACCTGATGTCTCTGTGTATACCCCTAACAGTCCAATACTGTAGTGCCTTCAGTGACTCAGTACACTTATTTCTCCAGGAGAAAAGAAAGACCTCAAACATCAAGCCAGCAAAAAAAAAAAATTCATGGCAAATCAGCATGACAGCTTAAGTAGGTAGGTAACTCTAAGCCCTTTACCAGCAAGTCATGTTGTAAAGGTGTTCATCTGCCATACTAAATTTGGGGTATAATATCTTTGAATTTCATGTGAAATTAAAACAACAACAACAACAAAAAACACAACAAATGGCAGTCATATGAAAAAGGTTAAGCTATAGAAGTGCTGAAATTTTATGAGGCTCCTAAACCAGAAATTATGGTTTTCTTCTAAGTTTATGTACCTGGGAAGTGTCTTATTTTAACCCTCTTTCCACCATGAAACCCCCTGACTTCAGCAGAAGTTCTAAGTCAACCAACAGGAAAATAACCATGCTCCCTGGAGGCATTTCTGCCCATGGGGACAAGACAAGCTCTTCCAACCATGAGCCATCTCCATCAGAACCTGTTTCTGGCCCTGTTTTGCTTTTGTGAAGCCACTCCTGACCCATTGCCCTGCATGGTTGAAGCACCATGCCCTGTGGATCCTCCTTAATGTGTCATGCTGCCCCACAGCAAGGTCAAGGCAGGTCTGAGCTGTGACTTTTGGCTCAGCAAACAGAAAACTGAGCTGCAGAATATCAGGCACATGGGAGGAGACCGCAAGTATTTAAACAATCCTTGGAAATTAGCTAGCAGGTATTTTATTTTCAGCAGGGAGAGAATTATACACTATTTTCTTCCTTCTCTTGTGCTCACAGTGTGACACAAGAATGCCTACTGGTGCCATGCCTGATTTATGCTGGGACAAGTGGAGAAGACCTAGTCCAAATATATATAGTAACTGGCAACAGTGTGAGCTGGTTTACTTCTCATCTCCTCAGCCCCCTCAGCTTTCCTGTTTCTTTTATTATTCCCTTTTCTTAAAGGTATGAAACAGCCCTAGTTGCAGATCAGGGTCTGTTGAATGTCTGCAAGTCTCAGGCCATGAATAACTCTTTCTCGATGGGCAAAGATACACAGAGGCTCTTCAGACCCCTTGAGCTTTCCACAGATTTTTTCATCTGACCCCTCTATAGCAGCAAAGCAATCAAAGAAAATGAGGCAATAGGAACTTAGATTGTGAGAGTTGATTAGGAAGTTTAGGAGTGAGAAATAATTTGACAGGGGGAACAATTTGATTGGAATTAAAATTCTGCACCGTAATGGGCTGCATGGGGGTTGTAATTACTCCTGAATCGTGGGGATGTAGCCAAGCAAGGAGAAAAAATCCTGCACAAACACAGGTGTTTCTGTTTTGCATGTCTCCTGTGAGGAGACCGAAAGGGAAGTCTCTCTGGTTGCTTACAGGGAGCCCAGCCATACTGCAAGTCATGGCTGCTTTGGCAAGTAGTTCCTCTTGGGGAAAGGAAGGAGCACACATCTCGCTGACCGCATACCACAACTGCACCTTCACATTTCTCACTCATTTTTAGAAACATTCAACAAATACTGACCTAATGCTACAATGCTCCAGATGTCTTTATTTCTGCCTAAGAACTAAAAAGAAAGCTAGCCTGCCTTCCCTATCAGCTCAAAATATTGTTTCCAGAAGAGAATCTGTGCTAACCCCAGGCTCCCAAATGTAACAGAGGAAAGTATCTCACAAGGACCACTTTTATTTATTTATTTTTTTCCAAGTGATTACTTCATTATCTACTTTCCCAGGGCAGGGGAATGATAAAAGAAAGAAAAAGTCCAGACATTGTCTGGATTGTTCCCTGGACAAGTTATGACTTTAATTAGAAATGCTGCTTGGGAAGAAGGCTGACGTGCAAAGGCTCTATTGGTGCTGCAAACAGAAAAGCCATTCTCTTCAAAGGAGAGCTGTACATATATAGTTTATAGTCTTCTCAGGCTTCATTTGGAACTGTAAACTGGAATTATGTTTATTTATCTTAAGGAAAAATACAGGATTGCTCCCCCCATTCAGAAAAAATTTAAAAAAAAAAGGCACACTGCTGTATTTGTGTTTTCAATTAGTCTGCCAGCCATGATAGTAGCTCTGGTATTGGCAGGAAGCTGTGCTGCTCCACAAACAGCCCTTACACCACCAAGTGGCTCTACCTACACAGCCTTCTCCTGCTCTGCAGCAGTTTTCAGCTGCAGTGAAAGCATTGCACAATTCCAAGTGTCTTTTTGAGACAGGTTGGCTCCTGCAAAGAAAGCAACACCAGGCCCTGGGATTAACCAGCCAGTCTGGGAGATTGTGCCTATGCTGCAAGGAGCACCTGGTGATTTAATTTCAGCGTAACTCCCCATACAAACCATGTGCAATGCATATATAGTTTAATTATTATTATTTTTTTTTTTGTGGGGTCTAATTTTCTTCACTTATATATCTGACATTTCTGTGAATGGAGAAGAGGGAACACAACTCTGCTCAGTTTGCATGCCAATTTAATAGAACTGAACAGCAAAGTCACCCAAAAGACCTCTGAAGAAATTAGATGAAATGTACAAGGCAACAACTGCTATGTAGTTTTTCTTTCAAGAATGTAAAATGCATTTCAGATTTCTTAGTCTCCCTAAAAATTTTTGGTGATTTCTGTCTGAATTCTGCTTTCCTGCTTTTATCTGTTTCTCTATAGCTAAGGCCTACAGACAACTCATCTCTGTTGGTGCACAGCTGCTTTTAGGTCATTCTGGATGTAACAGTGATTCCTACATTGATTCTATCTGTTTTTCTATCTGATAAGGTTTTGTATGTGTAGACAGTAGTGATTAGGTTTGTGATAACAACGCTTACTGCATTTCATTTTTTTGCCTAGGATTATATGTATTAGTGACACAGATGTGAATCCCTACTCTTCATGAGGTGATGGTTGCATTCAGAAGCCCTCCCATCTCCTGAGACTCACTGGTTCCACATCCAGCAGGACACTGCTATTACAGAAAGTACCAAAGTGGCTTCGCAAGCAACCTGGTTGGACCAGTCCAACAAAGACTTGGAAAATAGGGCTTAGATAAAAAGCTGAGCTCACATCTCTTCTCATGAAGTGTCACAAGTGAGTGCAAGATTGGATTGTGTTCAACTGTTTGATGTGACAGCCAAGCTATAGATACTTAAACTGCTGGATCTTCACAAGCTCGGGAGTTTCATTCACATTCAGTTCACTATATTAAACATGCTATGAGAACACAAATACACGACTTACAACCACATCCAGGAGATACAGGGACTGATTGTCTCTATCAGTGGTGATGAGGTCTCCAGAATAGGTTTTCTTTTGAAGACTGTGTCAGCAGGTAGATAACAGATACTTCTAGAGAAGAAATAATGACGTTAAGACTGGTTAATTCCTAACACAAGCATTAACGTTAGACACTATATCCAAATTATAAACAGATTTGCTACACTGGGATGTCTTCCAAAAACTGACCTGGCCTTCTTACAGATACTGGCACTGGCTACTACTTAATTTGGCCATTATTAGCAGCTTAGTGAGGAGTCACTCAGGTGGCAGCAGAGTATCCAGCACTCAGTGTTTAAATAATTACAAA
The DNA here is from genome assembly GCF_038088225.1 of Cyrtonyx montezumae. Lineage (NCBI taxonomy): Eukaryota > Metazoa > Chordata > Aves > Galliformes > Odontophoridae > Cyrtonyx > Cyrtonyx montezumae. The sequence continues at coordinate 101,554,262 of NW_027072089.1, read as the reverse complement.
ATCACAAGTTGTCTATTGCAAATACAGAAGGCTTCACAGATTCAAAAGATTAGAAGTGGGGGAAATATCTATTCAGTAAAATGTGACCTTCCAGGAACATAATTTATCTTGCTAAATACTCAACACTGTATTTCCACTTCATTTTTTTTTAACACTACTTAAAGAAATAGTGGCTGCTTATCTCTGAGGTATCAGGTTAACCACAAGGAAATTTAAGCTAACAGAGTGTTTTACACTTCATCAGGCAAACCATTCCAGTGAAATATCATTCTTCCCTCTTCTGTAAGTCAGTAACAAACACAACACATTCTGTGACCTCTTTTCAAAACACTGATGTAATTCAAGCTGTTTCCTCGTGACAACAAATAATAAAATTAAGAAGATGCCAAAATTATTGAATGAGGTAAATGAGCTCAGGCTGCAAAAGTTGTAAAGCCTTTTCACGTCTAGGATTACTCAGTTAATAATTTGTAGCAGACAAATTAGATATAGGAAACCAATATAAGCTGAGTGAAATCTGTGTTCAGATTCTTATAAGTTACCTCATTTACACTCCAGAGTTCAGCTCCCAAAAGCTCAGCCAGGAAAGGGACTAACTAACTGAACTGTTATGAGGTAACATAAAAAGCAGTGTTCATGACAAGCCCTTTGTATCTTACAGAGAACTTTAATTTGTTGTGAGACACAGATGGTGCTGCAAAATTTGTAGGAATACAGTTTGGAGAAACTTCAGCACTGAAGGGTCAAGTTCTTTTCTTGGGATATGAATTCAATTTTTCTCATAAACCTGTTGAAGAGGTAGAGCTATAGGATATCAATAATAGATCACAGAGCTTGAGTTGCAGTTTGAATTTTTGGGAAGAAAGTTAGGATCAGAGAGAAAATACTTCTTATTTCATGGGAACAAATGTATCTGTTCATCCATTATGGCTGCTGACAAAGAGGCTCTTCCTCTTCCCAATCAGATATCTGCTACCTTGCTGAGAGATATAGGTATCAAAGGCCCCTTCACACCTTTCCATTAGGTTCCAACCTTTGAACAAAATTTCATATCACAACTTATATTAGAAGTGTAATAAATATCACATGATAAAATGTTCAAATGACACATCTGAGTGACTGTTACAGCAGTGTCATCTTCTTTAACCTATTAAACCCAGGATGTTTCAAACCGCACACTGAAAGATACTACTTGCAGTAATAGCATCAATGTTTGCCTTTCACCTTCTGCATTGCTAAAGTAAAAGCAAATAAGATTAATCTGTTTGGGTTTGTCCATGGGATAACTACATAAGTCTTAAGTATGCAAATAAATAAATAAATAAATAAATAAAAATACCATTTTATTTAATGATTTGTTAAGTACTTAGATCCAGAAAAAAATGGGACAGCTTCAATCATGTTTCTGAATGACCTGTGCATAACTGCAGCCTCCACTGGGATAACAGCTCGGTTGCTAGTTACATAATTCATTTTTTATCCTGCCCAGTCCCAGATGCATGCAAAGGTTAAAAAAGATATAATTAGTCTGCTCTGTTCCCACCTCTGGCCCACACAAACCCTGTCTCTTATTCAACCTGTCATTGTTAGCAGCATTATCCAGGTCTCCTGAAAAGAGACAGCAATGAAAAAAATTATGGTAATTTAATTCAGAATGATTCTTCCTTTGTAGTTTGCACATTACTTTTGAGATACATCTATTAATAACCTGTAGGAATCAGCTTCTATTTACATAGCACTTTTCTTCCCAAAGGGTCTGCAAGCACTTTGCTAACCTTAGGGATCATTTCATTCTTTCCTGACAGATGAAGCTCAGTTTCATCTTTATGGCAAACTTCAGGCAAAAGATAAGGACAGAAGATTAGTGAGCCAATCCAGTCCTGCAGAGCACCACAGCTCCCAAAGTGGAGTGTTACTCCAATGCCTGAGTCTCATTTTGTCCTTTTCTCACTGCCACCCCCCCTTGAATAGTACAAAATGAGCTCCAGGAACCAAGGAGGTCCTGCCATTCCTCTGTGGTGATATTCCCAGTTACCACTCCATCAACTGTAAAGCATATTTTGACCAACATCTAGGGTGTAGAAGGAATAATTTGTTCAAATTAACTAAAATACTGGAGGCCTCTTGGGAATGCTGGGAGGAGAAATCCTGCACAACTATTCCTGTTATTCCTCTAGATTTTTTTTAGACTACAGGGGCACTCACAGATACCACCAAGATTAATTCCCATGGTAATAGGTGCTGTAGCAGTATCCAGTAAGTTGTATCTCAGCGGTATGCAGGGAAAGGACAAGAAGTACAAACTGAAGTACAGGAAATTTCAGCTAAATATGTAGGTCACCCTGAAAGTAATCTCCTTTTTATTTCCATGGAAACTACAACAGGTATAAAGAGCACAGTAACACTATTTGATAGAGCAAATTCTCAGCTACAACACACTGTTCTTCAACATAGTCACCACTATTAGCAATGTATTTTCACCGATGAACTAGAAGCTTCATGCAGCACTTGCAGAAATCTGCACCAGCTGCGAATGGCTGTCCAGAACACAGTATATCTTTCATGTGACTGTCACCACAGCTGAAATGCGTGACCCACTGCCTCATCGTGCTCATATCTCACAGGCTGGACTGCATAAATATTCATCAAATATCAATGAGTGTCGATGTGTGCCTTTTTTCTGCATGGAGGAATTAAATTCCACACCTTTGTTTCATACACCCTTCCATGTCATATGCCAATTTGTCAAACTGCCCCTCTGCTGCCATTTGTCCCATGGCATCAAAATGTAATGGAATATTGGCAAAAGGTTTAACCTCCACTGCCATACTGCTAATATCTGCCACTGACATTGTGGGCCAACCACAATAAGGTAGAAGTGATTACTTATGGAGCAGCCTCTATACAAGAAAAATCATTTTACTGTGATCAAACACTGGCACAAGTTGTCCAGAGAGGTTGTGGAGAAGTTACACAAAATCTGACTACTACGCATGCCTGAACAACTCGATCAAACTGGAGCACCTTTGAGTAGGTGTTCTCCAGTGGTGCCTTCTAGTTTATGCTGTTCTGTGATTCCATATACATATACAGAGCAAAAGGCAGGACACATTCCTAGGTGTTGTGGTCATAGGTCAAACATGGAGAAAGCAGCGGCAGAGTAAATCAACCTGTTTTGCCTATAATAATAAGTCACATTAATCAAAGAATTAGGATTCACTCTAGAGTTATGGGGGATGGCCCATCCACTAGATCATTCTGGGGACAGAACATGAAGGGTTAGTGTCAGGTAAATAATCCAGAAGAATAGTACCCACACAAAATACTGAAGGTGGACAGTATATTTTTGTATGGCTTATCCAGATGGCTTAAAGACAACCAGTAAATAAGGAAAGGCTCACCTGTCACAGACAGTCAAGGCTCACCTAGGACTCTACAGAAGATCCCCAGTTGTGGTCAGCCCTTAAATGGGGTCTGGGAGAGGTGGAGCCAGACTCCATCCCTTCCGGTCACACAGGTGCATTGCCTTTACCTGTGCTCCTGTGGCTGACTCAGTGCTCACCTCAGGTGATCCATCAGTGGTTCAGGCTGTGATTCAACAGTTCCCATACAGATAGCAACTGCCCTCTGTTCAGAGCTCTATTGTTATAATGTGCTTGAATACTTCTCAGTGCATGCCTGAGTCTGATTTTTACAGAAAACACAATGGGAAAATGAGAGGAGACATAAAAATGAGAGAAATGGGAAAAGAGAAGTTTTCATGTGAACATAAGAATGTCTGTGATGGACTGAACCATCTGGCTTTATTTCATGTTTCTGACAGTGCCTCATATTCAGTCCAGATTGTAAACATGACATGTATTTATGTTCTGTTTATATACATAAATATGTGTACGTATGTATGTAAAATGTATGTACGTAGTTGGACTGGATGATCTTAGAGCCCTTTTCTGACCTTGGTGATTATATGACTCCATATGGGGTCATCTTGCCTCAAGTATATCCTGTCAACTCTTAGAACAGTTTAGTAGATTATCTAAACATGAGACCACAGCCAGAGTTACTATTCATAAGCTTTTCAAGTGCTGTATGTAACTTCTTTGCAGTGAGCTGAATGGATCCAGATGCAGCAATGCTGCGGTTACACATTTCAGATAACAATCTTCTTCAGTGCTCAATTATTGTATCTGTTCATTCAATGCTGACAACTCAGGACTCAGGAGAAAATAACTTTCTGTGAAGCAAATACCTATTCAATGAATTTGACTTCAAAAACAGTTTCTAGTAGGTGAAAAAAATGACCTAAAATCTACTACATAATAATGGAGACCACTATTTCAGGAGGTACCTAGCCATATTGCAATCAAGTGTATGGTCTCAAGGTCTCCAGTCTCATGTGTCTTAATGAGAAGCAACTCTGTCAAAATCAACAGGATTATGTTGACGAAAACACCACATTCAGAAGAAAATCCAGCCTTTGGAATGAATTGTTTACAATCCATATTTGTGTCTCTTTGTAGTCCTGGCACACTGGAAACAGTACATTAAAAGGGCTAGAAGAGTCTGACCATAACTGCACAACCAAGAATTAAACCCTCTATAAACAATTTTTCATGAAGTACTAATAACCAGTGCAGCATTATTAAGTATTTAAATCTGTAACGCTGGCACAAAATGTAGCTTGGTCAAGATCAAATCATTCTATGACAACTTGTCACTTTCCAGTTTTGTTTTCGATGACATAACCCTCTCACTCTCATAGTTTTGTTTGTGATCTTGTAGAAATGCTTAATTCAATAAAACACAACTACTTCTGATCTTACTGCTTGATATTGGCTTCTGTGTGCATTATCTTCTATATTTTGTATTAAATAATACCAGATAATATATAACAGAATATTGCAGATATGTGACATCTGAAACATTAATTTGATGGAAAGTCTTAGCAAAATTCATCAAGATAATACAGTTGGCAGAACGTAGCTTTTGTTGTTGATGTAATGATAGTAAGCTAACTTTTTAAAATCCAAACCACGATAGCTTGGAAACAAATGTCTTCAGAATTTTAATAACTTGAAGAATTTTACTTTTCAGTTCTTCTTCAGGATGACAGCATATTCACTTAGTTAATGTCAGAATTGTCTGTGGAAGAGGCCTTGGTCCAAACCAGTTCTGATTACAGTAAATAAGAATTTTCACACAAGAAGCTCCACTGCCTTGAAACTATTTTTGGACATTGCCTTTGAAGATCCCATTTGTGAGCACACCTCAAGCTTCTCTTTGTTGTTAGCAGTCATACAAGAAATCCCAGTTCTGCTCTCATGTCAAATTTCTTTCCAGTACAAAGGACTGTCACAGGGTCTTGTGTCAGGTAAACCCCAGATTTGAATTACATGAGTAATTTTGCTTAAATTATATAATCTGGTTTTCTTTTTTGTTTTTTTTTTTTTGTTTTTGTTTTTTTGTTTTTTTTTTACCATTGGGAAAATCTTTATAACGTATCATATAAATGTTTGATACAAAAGACACTATTTTGAATAATAAAATAATGCTGAATTATTAACCACATTCTTCTTCGCTGATCAGCAGAGCCTTAATAAGTCCTGTTTATTAAACTCATTTTTGTTCCTTATGTGTGAACTCAAGGGTATAAAATTATGGAACAAAAATAACATTAGCGTTTGCGAACTCGCTAGAGAAAACCAGCTATATATGTGACAAGAGGAAGAACTGCTGGAGAGCCTAATACTCACCTCCTCCAACCACACAAAACCCCAAAATTTTGGCAGTCTGACTAAGATTTATTATGCTCCATTCTACTCCCTAATTTTGTCACAATAAAGTGGTTTTCTCTGGAGACAGGAGTATCTTTATTTATTTTAATCTTTGGTTTACTCGTGACACTAAGCTCTGCATTTTATCTGACACAATTACCAGTTTAACGAGCAACTGCCTTCACTCAATAGTTCTGCAGCTTCCTTCTTATCGTTGTCAAGATACCAAACCAAATCTCTCTGTATGTGAGAAGCACAGAGAAATAAAGAGAGATGAAAAAGTCCCTAAACTGAGACTGTGCTCCTTGCCTCCTGGAACCAGCTCCCCAGCATTTCCATTTAAGTAGAGTTGCTGGCAGAAAGTGAAAATAAATTGTACTGGTCATTCTACATGCTGAAAAACATCTAAGCTGAAGTCCCAGTTACACTCTTTTGGAACTGGTAGTTACAAATCACAGAAAAGGAAGACTGGCAATACTGGCTCAGACAGTTCAGGGAAAAAACAACAACAAGAACAAAAAAACAACAAACATCCTGTCTGAGGAATATTCTGTGACCTCTAAGCATGAGAATCAAGGTCTGGCCTTCTGAGTAAGGACTGGACATCTGCACAGTAAAAAGAAACAAAAAAAACTTGGATCAATGGACTGGCAGGACATCATGTATCAGCACGTATCAGTGTCAAGAGGTACAAATCAAATTCAAACAAAAAAGCATGAAAAAAAAGCTAAAGGGAAGGAAATTGAAGAATTTCTAAATTTGAAATTTCCAGAACAGAATGTTCAGGTAATATTGCAGATTTCTAAGCAAGCTGCTTCCCTGTAAAGAGAGAAATATGCTTCCTTTTCCTCTGGCATTGTACATGTATATATTCAGTAAATCTGGGAAAACAGATTCTGATCTAACCTGCTATTTGCAGATGGTATTGATCTGGCACGAAAAGGAAAATTTACCTCATGAGTATTTATAGCAGGAATGAAAGCTAATTGAATATTCACATATATAGACAATACAATACAATAGAAATTATATTCTTGTATGACATTAGGCTACTTAAAATATTACAACCTCTCCGTTAGGTTGTCCTCTTTATTCCAGTGGTCCACTGGTGTCAGCTTCCTTGACTGTCACTGAACATGAAAAGCCCAAAGACACTAATTATATTTTCCTGATTTGCTATAAGAATACAGGGGATTATTTTTAAATCCTATTCTCACCTCTGTGGTTTTATCTAACCACAATGAATGAAATATGACCAAAGGAACAAACATACCTATGTCACCTTCTCATATCCAAGTCTTTAGGATCTGGGAAGTGTACACCAGAACCTGGAAGCCAGGGGATCATGGCCTTTCTGTTGGAGATTGATCAACTACAAAAGGATAACTCTGGATATCCATAGCATATGGGTATAGAAGAGAAACACTGACTTAATTCATAGCTAGAACTCAAGAAGCCTGCATACAGTTTTGACAGACAACCACATGCCAGTCTTTCTGAGAAGGTAAAAAGGCAACTGACTGCTCTGTGTGCTCCACACTGATATGGAAAAAAAGAGCCAAGGACAAATGCAATGATGTGGGTGATGGATTCACATATGAGTAACAGCAGCATTTGACATGACAGCATGATCAAGAGATCCCACTGTCTAACTTAAGATACACATCTTAGGGCTGATGTGTGTCCCTCTTTAATTTTCAGAATCAAGCCAACGTATAGTAAAAACTCAGTCACTTCTTATAAACTTGGTCACTGAAGAGCCAGGCAGACAACTTCAGGGGCTACAATCTCTTCTTTGCTCTGAGATTATTACTTCACAGAATGAGTAGGTAATGTTGACTGAAAATCAATCTGTTAAAGAGAAAGATGTCTGTACAGTGTGTATTTTCTATCTACTTCTGCTTCAGAATATTGAGAACATTTGCATGAAAATAGAAAATTTTCTTTCTGAAAAGCCCCTGTTGGCTGCTTGTTCCATATATCAGATTTAAGGGCTCAAACCTGCATTTGTTCATACCTTGTATAACCCCTCCATTAAGGACTTGGTCCCCGATATTGTACATAATGGCATTTAAGAGTGCAAAGGTCCTGCCAAAACCAATCAGTGGCCTTGCTCGTATACTGGCTTTGCTGGATTAGGACAAAAGTGTCTTGGAAGTTTGAAATTAAATCTCTGACTCCCTTGATTTCCATCAAGTTTAGCAGAGGTATAACAGAAAAGCCTCAGTGCTACTCTTGGGTTTTGAGCTCCTAATTAAAGCTCAGACAATTGATTCATACTGATTGTTGCCATTACAAGTAGGGTGAAATAGAGAGTTCCCCAAAAATGAAGAATATATATACGTATATATTTTTAAACCCTAATGCTATCTAACCCAGAAATGGCTGACATTCTTTTCAGCTGAAACTCAATCTGCTCTCTGCAAATCACAGTGATGACTGACCACAGAACAGGAAAAAACAACCACCTTCTCGTTGACCTCTGAAGACTGCCTCCCAATTCAAGCCATCAGATTTGCTGTGTGTGCTTGGATGACTCAGCCCTACTCTCTGGCACTGGTTCTGCCAGAAAGAGTTAATGTGGTTCTGCTGACTCATGGAGGTAGATGAATCTCATCTCCCAGTTTGATAGACAGGAAAACTGTCTCATAGACAAGAGTTCCCAAACAAGGTCATGCATGTGGCCAGCGTGCAGATCACACCACCAGCTAGAGCAGCTCTGAGAGTTTAAAGCTAAGGTGCAGATGCACAATGCGGAGGCAAGGAGGAATTTAGTTTTCATTGCTAATTTTATTGACGATGTTCATACTGCTGTGCTTTAAATGTCACTGATCTGTCTCATGCAGCATCTACAAAGTATTACAATTCCTCTCAGCTTGTTTTGCCAAAGCTCCCAGCCAAAGCCTGTGCATCTTCCTTACTGCAATTTATTCTCTGTCTAGAGCACCTGGAACTGTCTAAAGTTCATTTATTTGGGCACATTATTTTGAGTTTTCCACAGTTCTGTCACAGTTCTCTTCCACTGCTCCATATACAAACTTTTTTTATAATTTCCAGGGCCCTTCACAATTCAATCCCGCTTCATACCACTCCTGATATTTCTTAATCTTCCAGAGGACACACCTTTGCTTTGTCAATTTCAGCCTTCATTGTTGCTTCTCTAACTTTATTCTACACTTCCCTGTATGACTGGGGACAAAAAGCAGCAGTGAAAATAGTAAAGTTGCAACTGGGATCTGTAGTACAGCCCATCATTTGATCCCTGCATCTCATCAACTTGTTTTCTGGACAAGTTCTTTGGGATACAGACTGTCATGGCAACGTTTTGTGTTTGCACATCTTCTGTGCAGTATGGCAAAGTAACTCCCTAATTAACCTGTGAACTAGCTTGTCTTCCTCTCCTGTGCAAAAAGATCGCTGTCCAAGTGTCTCATAACTTCATAGGCAGCATGACTTTATATTTCATAGCTGTGTTTTAAAGGCACAGAGAAATTGAGGCAACATTGGAAGTTCATAGGAGGGCCAAATCCGTGCCTCCTTAGTACAGCTCAGTACCAGACTTCTGCACCTGTCTCCCTTTCCAGTACAGAGATAAATAACAGTACACTCAAGCCCTAGGGCCGTATTCAGAAATGCCTGGGAAACACTCAAAGTATTTGCAGAACTAAATGCTTTCCGGGGAGCTATCTTTCAGTGTGTTGTTACGGTAAATGTTTAGATTTTCCAAAGACAACCTCATAAAATGGTCATTAAGCAGTGCTATTTTATGTACAAATATTTTGCAGAACAATTTAATATGTAATCACACAAAATGTTCTCACACGCCTAGTACTTCCACAGCACTGGCATTAACTTCCACTTTAGCCAATCTCTCTTTTCCCTCAGGAATGGCTGTGACAAGATAGGGGCTGCTCAGAACCACAGGTTCTTAGAGCCCTTTTCTGACCTTGGTGATTATATGACTCCATATGGGGTCATCTTGCCTCAAGTTCAGAGCATCTGAATTACCTATCTTAACACAGGGGAGGATTTGTGCTTCATGAACACACAAAACTTGACACAGGGTCAAAGCTACCTTACAGTGGCCTTTAGGAGCCTGGAAGAAAGTAGTCCCAAGCCCTACAGTGTGTATACTGTGCCTGCACAGACTACTTCATTTGGATTCGTTATCTTTATGATCATAGTATATCATACATTCACCAGTTTCATCCCAAACTCCAGAACAGGATAGATTTACTGGTGAAATAAATACAAGGCCAAATAGGTTGTATTTATAGTCAGGCTCCACCAGTACAATTTAAAATAAGCAAGTGTGGTAGATACAAAACAAAATAAATATAGTCTAGCTACAGTTCAGCTGAATCTTCCCTAAACTTTAGAAGTTCAGATGTGAGGAAGTCTCATATGAACAAGGGCTTTATTTGGCCTCCAAGTGGGAACAAGGCATGAACAGGGATCTAGACTTCAAAAAACACTGCTTCAGGTCAAAACCTGTCGTAAAAATATTGCATTTTACAACTGAAATAAATTAAAGTAGAGCATCTGTAGCTCCACGGGCAAACTAGATCTAACTAACCTGCATTTTGTGATTATCTATAACCAAACTGATCTAATACTAAGATCACCTTCAGCTGGGAAAACGCAAAGCTCAATCTTCAGACCACATCTCTCCTATGCCTATTTGCATAGATTTCTATTTGATTTAACTTTGTATAAAAGCCTCAACCTATATACAGCATGCTAGGAAAAAAAAGTGCTATGAAAGTCTATTAATACATTCCCTTTAGCATTCTCTGCATATATTTCACACCTAGATTTGAAGCAGTCTTTTCAGTCTGTGCTAGCACAACACAGGCTATCAGAGTTCTGGATATGAGCTCCCAAGTACTCCTCAAAGCTTACAGAGGCCTCATCTGGCAGCCACACCACTTCACTGATACCACTTCACGTTCTGAACAATGTTTCCCTCATTTCTAGCAATTGTATTTGCAGCTGGATTGGACCATGCAGTATTGCCATGGATAAGTCTCCATCAGTACTACTCGATTTGGGTTTCTGCTGGTGGTTGCTTTCTTTTGGTCCACGTGCCCAGAACCCCACCAGAGCCCATTTCCACATATGCTGACATATGTGGAACAGCCCTAGTCAGGCCTTCACTGTTGACACACTGCATTCCCTCTGTTATGCTGGTACAGCCTATGGCAGGAGTGTGAGGGTTATCTGGAAGAAGGATTTAAGATGGAGCTGAAAACGCTGACCGCACTGTGATGAAATACTGCATGTGTTCCAAAAGTATGCAGAAGCAGCACCTCCCCACATCTGTGCACATCTGGGACATCTGTGTTTGCTTATCTGAGGATGAGAGTGGCATGGAAGTTTTATCTACTGCTCATGGTGTTTCAGACGATGAGCATTTCATATGATGAGCTTTGCTGGGATTGTGTGTGCTGGCTCCTCTGGAGAGACTGTGCCCTTGTTTTCAGCCTGCTTGCCAACTTGGCTGCTCCCTGTCTGGGCTTCTGATAGCTATATAAAGAGTGCTACAGAACGCTGGCTTGTTTCATGCAGTGCACGATCTCTGTTTTCTGCAGGTAGATCTGACATGATGCAGCAATAACAAGACACTTGTTCAACCAGCTTCAATGATCAGTTTCAGGAGTTTCAGATGCCTCGTTGCAAATAACTTCTGACAAATCCGTAAGAATGCCAAGCAAGGAGGAAATAAATGAAGGTTCCAATATACTGCCCTCACAAAATAAAAGTAACACATCAACAAGCAGTAAGGGAACATTCCTTAACTCCTTGATCAACCAGCAATCTACATATTGTTACCCATTGTTCAATGAGTATATCCCACAGCTATCATAAGATTAGCTCAGACTACCCTGAGATTCTCCCTCCACATACCCTACAGAAGTTAGCCAACCAAGCCTTCTAAATTACATCATAGAAATAATTTCCTTCTGCTGGACATCTCTCTTAGAACAACGTCCAGGATGATTGGATCCCACGTGCACAGATCTGAACCACTCTTTCCTGAGAGGAGCCAAGTACCAACTCCTTTCTCCTGACTCTGCATCCCTCTTCAGCAGCTGACTGTGAAATTCTCCTTATTTACCTGGCACTTTCACACAGATTGGTACCGCACTGCTATACCTCCTTGTTCCTAACATCTTTTTTTTCCTGTAATTGACGCTGCGTGTCTTCCCACTGAAAAATACCTCAGTAATGTTACATCTGGCACCCAAACCCCCTTACTCTCTACTTTCCCATCTCTCCCTTTTCAGAAATGACAACCTCAAAAGAGCAACCTTTATCATGAAAATTCCTCATCTCTTCCCTTTCCTCAGTGCAGAACAGAGTAAGCTTGCCCGATTGAGGAAGAGTGCCTGTGATCACAAGCTTTTCACTTGAATGCAATTACAGTTTTGCTGCTGGAATCTGTATCTCCTTGGAGTCAGTTTCTATTAGCTGCAATGAAACTTCAGGTTCTCAAACAGCATCCTTGGGAGATGCAGTTTTAATGGCACTTGGGCAGAAATACTTATTCTTGATTTCATCTTAAAGTATTTCACAAGCAATGCTTTAATAAAAGTGCTTCACAAAAGTGTCATTATAGTGGCTCTCAAAGATTCTGACTGTCCTTTGCTATTAGTTTTCATGCACCCAACAGCTCTGCACTCTGTCTCATGACCCTTGTTACTTTACTATTCTCTTCTAAGATTTCATGATTATAGCCCACTTCACACCTCCTCTAGCACACTGACAGATGCTGCCATGACCTCTGGCACACACCACTGTCGTAGTTATATCCATAGCATCAAACCTGCAAGAGCTACAACATGGTGCGTCTCTGACTTGTGGGTCACCTTTAGCCACCCTGATTCTTTATGCTTCAGCCTTTCCCAGCCATAAACCAACTGTGTTCTTTGATATTTATGGATGGAAACCACAGAACAGAGTGTACTACTTAGAAGTTTTAAAGTGTGCTGCAACCTCACTGAATGACTGAATCCATGCCAAGGTTAATTATATCGGATAGACCCATCAATTAAATATTTGCAAAGGGTCCTGCTGGACAGTGGCTATCAACTACAGATCTAAGACACTTTATTCTTGTACTCACTTGCTCAATTATTCCTTGATGAAGAGGAATAGATTTGAAGCACCCATGCATCTCCAACCTCGGACAAATTTCCTTGTTTTCATTGCCACAGTAGTCTAAATGATGCTAAACAGATCTACCACTCCTATGGCAGGTTACCTTTCTTTTCAGGAAAAGATAGCTCAATTCTTCCTCCCCAAACATCTTTTCAAATACCCCTGGCAGCATTCAGCTGGGCGCTGGGAGTTCAGACCAAAAGAGCTGAAGCTCTGCCTGAGAACATTTCCAACCCACATACTGCAAGTGATCAGGAGCCAATCTTAATTATGAAGTTCAGTTTCATTTCCAGTCCTTTGTGCCAAAATCCCAATGAGGCATAATTTATACACAGGGGTGGTTGCAGAATTTTGGTATTATTTGCTGCAGACTAGCACTCTCGTTTCAACTGTTTTGGGGTCCACAGACACGCTACAACAGGAAAAACTGGTAGCTACACAACAGGACTTGTGGCTATGACAAAGGGCATCAAGAGATGCAGATACACATTCAAATGACAACTATCAGAGATGTCTTGAATAAAAGACATTGAAACAGAGCTGAAAATTGCATTAACTGTATTGTAACAACTGAGCAAAAACCTGGTGGAATCAGACAGCTTGCTTTGGATGCTTCATCAGGCATGCTCCTCTGCAATAAGCCAAAGTAAGAACTCAGACAAGCAATAAACATCTGGTAGACAACACCCTTTGGACTGATCTGGAACTAAATATGAATCAATTCTGGGGCTCGGGTCTCTTTTGCATAGAAAGCAAGCAATTCTGTGTTTTGTCATGATATATCAGGCAAGAGTTTGGAGAGAAAAAATGATTCACCGCATTCATTCATGTTGAATTATATCAAATCTAAAATTCACTCGCCAGCCTCATTCACTACCCTTGCTCAGCTGAAATGGTTGAGACTAATATTGCACTAACTCTCCCTCCAAATAAGAACGTGCCCACTCACCACTTCACCATGACTCTGACAGGGGATGCCAACCTCGAGGCAGCTGTTTTACTGTTTACATTAACTGCCCCATACCCACTCGGGACGTATTTTTAGTAACTGTTCTTCCCCTTTTCGTCTAAAAAGAAAAATGGGCTGCAAAGACAAACAAAGGAATCATAGTCCTGGACACCTGCCAGGAAAATGTAACCCTGTCCCCACTCTGCCCAAGGCAAGGGCTATGAAACGCTCATCGTTTGTGTCAGAGCCGTTGTGCCCCTTCCCGAGGCTCTGTGTCAAGAGTGATACTACAGCGGCACAGAGTCATGAAACGAGCCGGGCTACGTAGATCGATTACAAGCTCTCGATTACACAGCAGCCTTCTGAACGGCGCACACAAGTCCCACAGCCAGCCGAGCTGCTCGGCACTCGGTTCCGTGCTCAAATCTCTGCGGCGGGGACCGGCAGGGCGGGACGCGGTTCCGAGCAAAGATGTGCCCGAGCACCGCACTGCATGCGACGGGTTCACAACGCTTCCTCCGCGTTTCCTCCGAAGTGCAAGCGTGTACGTTCCATTCCTAGATACCCTTCCTTCCCACCTGCTGCTCCCGCCCCATCGTTCGCCTAACTGCCTCTTTTCCCCTTTTCCCGTGGGAGGGAAAAAGACACCGGGCAGGGCAGCTCCCGCGAAGCCGCTCTCAGAGGCGGAACGAAGGGACCCATGGGCTCCTCCCGCCCGCCGGAGCCGCCGGGCCGGGCCGGGCCGGGGGCGGAGGAGGCGGGGAGGGGGAGCCGCTGCCGTCACCGAGGCTCCCTGCTCGCTCGCATCGCCGCCGCGGCAGCCCCAGCCCCGCTCCCACCCCCTCGCCTGCCCCCACCCTCCTTCCCTTTCTCTCGCTCTCTCGGCGAGAGCGGCGTGCCTCTTCTCGCAGGTGGCAGCCGGCAGCGCCATGCGACCTCCCGTTCCTCCTCCTCCTCGCCTTCCTCTCCGGCGCTAAGTCAATGCCATGCTGCCGCTGCTCCTGCCGGCGCTGCTGGCCGCCTGCCTGCCGCCCTGCCAGGGCTGGAGCCCCGCGGCGGCCGCCGGCGGGCAAGAGGAGCAGGAGCTTTTCTCGCCTCTTGCCAACTCCTCCTCCCGCACCCCGGCCGGCCTCGAGATGGACCTCGACGGGGCAGCGAGCAAGGAGGACGGCGGCACCGCCAGCCCGGGCACGCCGGCGGCTCCCAGCCGAGAGCCGTCCCCTTCTGCCCCCACCTCTTCGGGGCAGCAGCAGCAGCAGCAGCAGCAGCAGCCGCGGCTCCAGCCGCAGCCCGCCGAGGACTCGCACTGCAATATCAGCGTGCAGCGGCAGATGCTGAGCTCGCTGCTGGTGCGCTGGAGCCGCCCGCTGGGCATCCAGTGCGACCTGCTGCTCTTCTCCACCAACAGCCACGGGCGGGCCTTCTTCTCCGCCGCCTTCCACCGCGTGGGGCCGCCGCTGGTCATCGACCACCTGGGGCTGGCGGCCGGCGGAGCCCAGCAGGACTTGCGGCTCTGCGTGGGCTGCAGCTGGGTGCGGGGCCGCCGCGTCGGGCGGCTGCGGGGCTCCGCACCGCAACCGCAGCCGCAGCCGCAGCCCGCCGCCTCCTCGCTGTCCTACCCGCCGGGGGCCGAGCCCGGCCAGTACTGGCTGCAAGGGGAGCCGCTCAATTTCTGCTGCCTGGATTTCAGCCTGGAGGAGCTGAAGGGCGAGCCGGGCTGGCGGATGAACCGTAAGCCCATCGAGTCCACGCTGGTGGCGTGTTTCATGACTCTGGTCATCATCGTGTGGAGCGTGGCCGCCCTCATCTGGCCGGTGCCCATCATCGCCGGCTTCCTGCCCAACGGCATGGAGCAACGCCGCGGCGCCAGCACCGCCGCCGCCAGCAAGTAGCCATCCCCGGGACCCCGTCCTTCGTCGTGTGCCGTGAGGGATGCGGGCGGACCGGACCGCGCGCGCTGCCTGTCCTGACGCGTTTGTTCTCGTGTGAACGTGCGATGCGCGAGCGGCCGCTGCCCCGCGCCCCTCGGCCCCGCCGCCGCCACGACCAGATCCTGTGTGCTCGTTTTGTACCTTCAAGAACCGTTTTAAACTAACTTTTTAGTAAAAAATAAAAAATAAAAATGAAAATTAAAAAAAAAAGAAAAAGAAGAAAGGGAAAAACAAAACAAAACAAAAAAAAACCCGTTCCCTTCCAAAATCTACTCGGGAAATAAAAGACCCTCCCGTTCAACTGCAGTTGTAGTCGGCAGCTTTATTGTGTGCGTGTGTGTCGTGAGTACAGTCTGAGCAGGTCTTGTTTACAGCAAGGGGTGTCTCTTGTTGGCCGGTCTAGAATTAACACGATGTGTCTGTTTAATTGCTGAAGTTGAATGAACCTTTTACACTGTATTTCCCAGCTGAGATAGTGTGTATTTAGTAGTGTATCTCCGTGTTGTTTGGCTTTTAATACAGAGGTTTCCTTCATGAGCCTCCAAAGTCTGTTTCCACCAGGCTGGATGCGAGAGTTCAGCCAGTCAGTCTCCAACCTGTCCTCAAAGCTTGTCTTCCCCTGTGAGAGGACGTTACTGTGGCTGCTGGTGGAAAAGAGGAGCCTTAAACTCTTTCTGAATGCTGTTTGTCCTATCTTTGCAGTGTGTTACGGTCTGTATAGCTGCATCTGGGTGAGGTAGGTTGGAGAATGTGTCTGTTCTGGATGTCCTCCAAGGGGGCTTGCTTGGCTCCAGCACTATGGCTTTCTCACCACTTTGAGGCTGGGTGGTTTTGGTCCTGGGAAGATCATTTTAATGTCTTTGAGACATCCACAAAGCACATTCCACAACAGCAGCTCAGACCCAGAGTGTATTTGCTGAAGGCAAAGTGGTATGGTCCTTCTTTTTCAGCTCTTATTCCATAGGATTGTGCGCAGAAAGTTTGTGGGGTTGAGAGAAAAGAGAAATTGCAGGTCCACAGGTAGATTGCAGCTGCTGGTGTGCAAGCGTGTAAGAAAGCGAGGTTTGCAAGATTTGTTCTTCCCTGTCAAGCAGACAGTTGCATACTTGGTGCATACTTGGAGCTCTTTAGCCTTACAAGAAGTGTTTCACTTCAGCCTTAGACACAATCAGTCTGTCTGAAGTTTCTGCAATCATATAAACTAAGTGAGAAAGACTTGCAGTAAGAATTCTCATTCCTTTGTCAACATCAGTGTCTTTAATTTGTTGGAAACATGCAAACGGAGGCTAATCCAGTATATTTGTAATGATTTCTTCCCCACACTCTGGTGGAAGTGACTCGGTAAAAAAGCTGAAAGGATTACATTTTTAGGATTCTGTAGATCAAGGACATTTTTCCTATATTTTCTAATTGAGAACAAGATAACAAAAATGCATGCTCTATGTTTAAGATGTCTGGAAGAAAGTACAGACAGAAACAGATTGATAAACTGCATAAATAAATTAAATCAAGATTTTAAAATCTTCCATGTTACTGTGCTACCTCGACATCTACTGTTTTCTCCTGTTGGTTGCAATGGGCACGTCACTGGAGTAAATGTAGCCGAGGGGTTGCTTTGGAAAGGAGAGGGTCTGTTCACCATGAGAAATGTGCATTTGACCTGTTGAACCCAAGGGCACATTCCACAGTGTGTTTTGTTTGCAGGGCCCTGCTTTTCTTCCTGTGATGTGAGGCACTGGTTGTTATTTCTGCCTCATGAGAATTACATTGCTCAGAAATGCAACTTGCTGGTGTGCCATTATTTGCCTACAGTGTCCTGTGTGAGAGAGAAGCCTTTTCATAATGAGGGAGAGGCAACTAAGAGAACATAAAGGTGATGTTAAACACCTTCCCAAAAAGATAAGTGCTCTACCTATGCGATAACTGTTGGAAGAGTGGCCGTGCCAGGAAAGCATTTATTGTTAATGAGGTGCGTTTAGGTGGAGTTAACTATTTCTCCTGAAGTTTTGCTGTGGTGCATTGTACTCAAGGTTATAGTCTCTTCCTGCTTATCCTAGTTTCACCAGTGATGTGGTGATGTTTTCATTCTGAATTGCATCAGCATAAGCAAGGGAATGATGCTGCTGTCAGGAGCAGGCAGCTTCGGTTGTTAAAGGCTTTTTATTTGCTGTTCTTATACACCTACTAAGAACTCTAAAATTGGTACTGTGTCTTGAACATCTGCCAACATCAGCTTGAATACAAGCCGCATAAATAAGCACTGCCATATTCAGGGTATCTTGCTGCTGAAGGACAGAAAACCTCAGAAGGCAAATTTTGTATGGCATACAGGGACTACTAATCTGGGATACAAAGTGAAAAGAGCACTTCTCAGTTGAAGAAAGCTGTATCCTTAGTTTGCAATAGGGTTGTGCACATCCCCTTCGCAGAGAGGACAGGTAGCACAGCAGAGGGCACAGAGCACCACCTGTACCAGGTGTAGTCTGACGTCTCCCAGCCTTGGCTGGCAGAGTGGTGGCAGCAGTTTCTCTTGGGGACAGTTTGGCACCTGCAGCCATTCTGGAATCCCAGTGATAGGCCAGAGTTAACCGAGCAGTGACTATCAGCGGCCGTGGGCTGGAGTGGTTGTTGTGGAAATGCACTGCAGCCTTCTGAGCACTGCTACAATGCTCTAGCATCAATTGGTAACCGTGTTTCCCAAGCTGTGGCTGCTGCTATGCCTCTAGGGTATGGGGTGACAAAAGATGATCTCCTTTCTATCACCAGTTTCCTCTGCATGCATGGGAGTTTAGTCTGAAATCAACTCAGAAGATTCAAGCCCAGAGTGATGTAAAATGATAAAACTCCATGCCAGCTAGCTTTAGATTCCAACTTCAAACACCTAAATGTCTATTTATTTTCTCTTTCAGTGGCAGTGAAGTTCTATTGTCGCTTTACCAAGGATGATTCTAAGCCCTTTTTATTCGTTTGGATTTACTTTTAAAGCCTGTTTTTAGTGTGGTCAGCATCAGAGCAGGACCAGTCATCTATATATACTCCATATACTCAGGGTAGACATATATGTACATATGTATACACATATATAGATCTGAGAACTTATTCATGACAAAAAAAGAAAAAGAAAAAAGAAGAAAAGGGTGGAGAGAAACAAACAATACTGAACAAGTATTACTGGTTTTCCTTTTCTAACTCTCTGATCGTGCTCCCTGGTATGTGAGCCTGACTTTATTTATGTGTGTGCTTTTTGGAAAGTAAGGGATATGTAGAAACAGAGGTAATTTATCAATGTCCTTTTTTATGTAATTCAACTAAATTGGATTATTATTATGTTTTCATTCCAAGAACCAGAACTCCCTCTAGAGAGAGCTTCGGCACTAGGAGGTACTTGGCTCAAATGCTGCTGTTAAGACTGATACTTTTTTTTTTGCTCCATATTCTGACACCAGAAATAGATTCCTCTTTCTCATATATTTGCTTAGTTATGTTTTATAGATGTTTTAGAAGCAGAAGCATAGAGATGAATATGCAGTTTTAGCATGGATACAGTTTCGGTGTTGTTTGGTTTTACATGCATTCCCATAATAAAAATGTCATACAGTACCATAGCAGTTGTATTTTATGTAAGTATGTTACAGCTCAACGGGTTATCATTAATCATGAGCAGTTTCTATATGTCTGGATATATGTGAATATTTGGGGCAGAAGTCTCCATATTTGACGTGAGAATTGTCATTTCTTCAGGGCTCAGTTAATTAGTGCTTTCAGTGATTAATATGCACTGCAACAACAGTACTATTTGTGCTGTAAATATTACTAAGTATGAGTAAGGGCTACTGAACCAGGCCCTAAAAATTTTAATTAAATGCCTTAGTTGTCTGAGTAAGTATTATTCATTGTGACCTCAGCTTGCTGAATAAAAGTGTCTTCAGGACTTACATTGCACGATCCCGGGGGCTGAACAAAAGCCCAGTGAAACCAAATGGTTAAGTTAATTGAAATTTTCTATGACTAAAGATCAGAGTGTCTCTCTTAAAGATGAATATCTAGATATAAGAGTAGGTAGTACTTTGTTGTTCCTTCCTGTTTCTTACACATACAGTTTCTAAGTCTAAAGCCAGGATTTCTTGGTACAGTGTAGAGCTTTGCTAGTTTGGAAATTAGCTTTTTTTCTGAAGCTAGTTTGAAAATGCCAATTGTTTTTCAATGCATTTTATTGAATAAATGTCACTTTCTTTCACAGCATATTTCAGAGAAAGACCTAGATTTTTCAAAAGAATATTTTGTGATATGGGGAGATATGTAAACATCCAATCCCAAACAATCAGATTAAAAAACATGAATAATCTTTTAAAGCAGTAACTGACATTTAATTCTCCCGTAAGCAATTCTCCCTGATAAGTAATGACAGGACGAGAGGGAATGGCCACAAGTTGCGCCAGGGAAGATTTAGATTAGACCTCAGGAAGCATTTCTTTTCTGAAAGAGTGGTCAGGCACTGGAATGGCCTGCCTAGGGAGGTGGTTGAGGCACCATCCCTAGTGCTGTTCAAGAAGCGTTTAGATGAGGTGCTAAAGGACTTAATTTAGTAGTTGGGTAGAGATAGTGATAGGAGGATGGTTGGACTAGATGATCTTATAGGTCCTTTCCAACCTTATGAACTTATGAACTTATGAACTTATGAACTTATGAACTTTAAAAGAATATTTTAAAATAAAAAACATTGTTTTTCATTCTTCCTTCAAAACTGTAATATCTCTGGGAAGATCAGAAGTGCATATGAGTGTTTCGCTAACGTTTTGTGGGAATAAGGATCCTTTTGTACATCTCTATTTGTAGTCATATTCTAATTACAGCATTCTCTTCCATGATCTGGAATCAGTCACAGCTTGTGACACACGAAGAACTGTATTTCTTGACCCTCCTTCATAATAATTCTGGTTAAATATGTTGTTCAAAACAATTGCAAATTAAATTAATAATCTAGCTTAGCCTGTTTGTTTCATTTCTGTTCTATACTCCAAGGGAGATAGCAGCCTGGAATAAAGTTTGTGATTTACTAGAGATATCTGGATTGTGTTTAATTAGATTTGTAGCCAGACTAGATCTCACAGTCCAGACATGTCCCAATAGTCTGGTCATCAATACAACATCCAGAGGTGTCTGTGGATGTGCACGTTGGGAAAGCCAGCCTCTAAAACCTTCTCTCTGATTTTGGCTTTCTTGTCTCAACAAGCTACTGGTGTCAGAATAAAATGTAAGATCCAAATATCCTGCGAAACTCTCTGTGTTTCTCTGTTTGACTTGTCCTTAACTTTCATGGAAAAATACCTGATTAATGAAGTGAATTCTAGATCAGTGCTGTTCTGAACAAGTGTATTCACAGGGAATGTGAAGTTAAATTATATTTTTGTTCCTTGTTTGGTGAGACTTGCTAGAAGCAGTGGGACCTTACCTTGCTGGTGTCATTCTGGGTGTTGCTAAGCAACATGAAGTTGTCAAAATGAAGATGCAGAAGAATGTTGAAGAATAAAGGAAACCAAGAAATAGAAGAAGCATAAAAAAAAAGTGAATTAATGTGGCAGTACATTCTGCAAGCAAGTTGAGAAATACCAACTGGGAAAAAAAAAAACACACACACACACACAAAAAAAAACAGCGATGAAGATCATAGAGCAAAAAAGAAAGATGCTGAGGTGAATGAGGTGAATGAAGAACTTGATTCCATAGTTTGTGTTCTATCAAAATTTTTAGTGTTTCATCTGAAGAACTGCCAGCAGTTTTGGCCTGAAATGGCAAAAAGTGATGGTGAAAGAAAATAGGAACCCATGAAGAAATGGGAAAAAAATGGAAAATTCAGAGTGGAACCACAATACTGTAAATAAAAAGAAGCAAGAAACCACTCAACATACTGCTGGAACCCATACAACAAAATAGCAAGGCAGTCTCTTGCACATACTCTCCAGTCTAGTGTTCTTCAGATATTCTTTAAAGTTGTAAAGAAAACATGCTTAATGCTGTTTTTATTGAGTGTGTAAGTTTCTTGCATCACATCCTGCTTTGATCCATGTCAGATATGTGTTTCTTCATGTCCGGCACAAGAATATTCACTAGAATTATATTAAAGTTTTTCACTTGAACTGAAATAGTGCTGATGTGACTGTATTTCCCAGGCCAGACCACTGCTATTGACAGGACTACATGCTGGTATGCTGTTTATAGCATACTGTTGATCTGTACTGTAAGTATCTTGTCACTCATACATTCAAAAGAAGTCTTATTTAATCTTCATTTCTTGTCCTTATAGTCATTGTCCCTTAAATTTCTCTCAGCTTTTTCTTTTGTCATTGAAAATTAATCATTCTCAAGACCTGCTCCTTCTTTTTTACTATCTCCCTCTTCCCTTCTTTCTTTCCCTACCATGTTTGTATCTTTCTTTACATTTCCTGGTTTCAAATTTAAAACCTGTTTTTCCCACAAGTAGGTCTCATATTAACAAGCTATAAAAAACATTCCAAGAAACTACATCATTACTTTCTTCTTTTTTTCCAATCTCCTTTTCATCCATTCAAACCCTTCCTCTCCTGTCTTCAGACTGGAAGACCTACAAGCCAAAGACAATGAGGAAACCTCGTGTTCAGGGCAAATCACAAGTGTGAAGTTGTCTCTCTCACCAGCCATTGGGCAGGGATATGTCAGGAGTCCTTCCACACTTCCCAGGCACTGAACAGGGGCCTTAAATTGTTTTGTCTTCAGGTAGATGAGAAGTGGGCCCCATATGAAGAGCCTCCTTCCACCTTGATTCTTCTGTCTCTGAATATCTGTCTTTTCATACACCCATCCAAAATTCTTTCTGATGAAACATGGGAGCCCTCACATGCCACATTTCTCACATACCCTTGACTGCAATGAGGGATGCATCTCATCCTCTCTGCTCTAACCAAGCACAGATATCTTCCACACAGAAGAAGCTCTGCACGGCAAGAGAAACAGTGGTCTCACTTGGAAATTCACCAACAAAAAAAGCTGCACTCAGCTCAAACATGTATCAAACAGCATCAGGAGCATTACATTTCAGTTGAAGCTTGAATTTTGCAGAAATGGAAGGCCCTTACATGGATGATGGCACATGGAAGAGTTATACAAGCAGAGGGCCCTGGTGGATTCTTCCAGTGATGGTCTAGCAGCATTCTGGATTTACTGGTAAATGACTTCAGCCAGGACAACACACTGCAACCATCCTTATATGAAGTGATGCATATGTACCATTCACACTGAATTCTGTGAGTGCTCAAGCCTTCTGAAAACAGCAAGTCTATCTCTGTTTCTCTGTAGAGGCAATAATATTCAGCCTTCTCACACTGGTTGTGAAAGGGTTACTTTGCAAAATCCCATATGGCATTTTGAGCATGCAAGGGACAATAAACACGCGAAACACAACCATGCTTAGATTCATGCTCTGTTCTTTTTCTCACTGAAGAACAATGTTTCAGCCTCAAGTTGTTAGATTAATTCTACACAATTTTGTCCACAATTTAGCCAGGCAATAGCTGTGCTCTGGAAATGCTTTTCCCATTGAAAGGTACTGCTGTGAGATGATTTATTAAAAGCAAATCATTACTATGTGATGGATGTTGCTGGAAGAGATTCTCATTAATTCACAAGTATATTAAAGAATCCCCCATTGTTTATGAAATGCTTTCTAGGAGGTAAATATATGAAAAACATGGTGTGGAGGTAGCTTTCAGAGATTTAATCATGGGGCTATTTCATTTCTTTTCTTGCACTACTTGTTTCATCACAGTTTCTCTGGGGAATGTCAGTTGAGCCTAATTATGCCAGCAATATAGTTGCTTCTAAATGGAAACTGGAAACTGTTTTCTTCAGGCGGTAAGTACTATGAATTCCTCAATTTTTTTCCTTTTCTCCAGGCCATGTAAAACACCTAACAGTGTCAGGTCAAATCATTTTCATAAGCCAGAGAAACCCACTTTTGGAGCATGATATGTCACAGCATGTCCAATTCCATCTTGCAGTACCCTATATTTTCCCCAAGACTGAGATTTCCAATGCTGCTCCTCTGCTTATAGGAGCACTTAACAGGTAGGAGAATGAAGACAGATGCCTTATTCCTCTGTGGTCTTCTCCAGCCATGCATGACCTTTCCCTCCCTTCCTGGAAGAGCAATTACAGTAGATATTACTGTGAATAAATTTACTGCAAGTATCCTGGCTTGCATCAGAAATAGTGTGGCCAGCAGGACTAGGAAAGAGATTATCCCTCTTTATGCAGCAAGCAGTCTGTTCAGTTTTGGGCCCCTCACTACAAAAACTATTTGAGTTGCTCAAGTTTATGCAAAGAAGAGCAATAAAGCTGATGAAGGGACATGAAAACAATACATGAGGAGCAGCTGAACGAACTGGGGCTGTTCAGTCTGGAGGAGGTTGAAGGGAGACCTCATTGCTCTCTACAACTACCTGAAAGTTTATTGTGAGGTGGACATCAGTCTCTTTCCTCAGGTGACAAGTGATAGGATGCGAGCAAGTTCTGAAGTAATGTCAGAGGAGGATTTTAGGTCAGATATCAGGAAGAATTTCTTCATGGAAGGGGTGGCCAGGCATTGGAACCCACTGCCCAGGGAGGTGCTGGAGTCCCCATTCCTGAGTGCATTTAAGACACGTGAATATGGTGCTTAGGGACATGATTTGGTGGTAGAAATTGGTAAGTAAGGTTGATGGATGAACTTGATGATCTTGAAGGTCTTTTTCAACATAGTTGATTTCATGATTCTGTGTACTGATGTCTTTAATGTGTACAGAGGATTTTCCAGGCCTTTCTTCTATGTTCTTTTTCTTTTTTTTTTTTTTTTGAGTATTTTTCTATGAATTGTTGCTGATTCTACCTTGTGAACTCTCCTATGCCATGCAGATAAAATGGAATTCCATAGGATTTACACTGGCTACACCAATGTGAGAGTGAATTTCCCTGACATAAGTAATTCCCCAAAATGTTACTTACCTGCAGTTCTTAATTGGAGACTTATATCTTCATCATGGCACTGCCATTGAAACACGTGCACTAGCCCATACTGCTTTGAGACAGAGGAATGCTGCTCTCATTTTCCTCCTACGACTGAAATGTTTCATGCCTATGACAGTTTGGTGTTCCCTGAATTCAGACAGTGAGATGATAATGGTGCTGCCCAATGCTAACTGAAGTTCAGTGGGTGGAATGGGTCACAGAGATTTACTCTCCTCCTACAGATAAGTACAGAAAGAAAACAACACTGGCTAATCTTTTTTCCTACATGTGCAGGGCATGGTGAAGCAGACATCAGTGGCACTGTCATTATAAGAAAAACAGAAGTCCTGAAGCATAAACTCTGAATGAGTGAGTTTTTTGAAACCAAATCTGAGAACTGTGCGTGTAGTTCCTGCTGATTGCCATGAGAACAGCCCCAGCAAAGCTGTAATTGGAAGGTCTTTTACCATAGTGACAGGAATATTATCATTTTTTGAACATTTCCTAATTAAGTTCATCAGATAATCTATGATTCGGCTGAAAACAGCACTGTTTTTAGTATCTTCTTAACTATCAAATTGTCTATTGCTATCTTTCTTCTGTCATATAAAAAGGTAGTGAGAAGCCTATGCTAATGAATAACGTAGAAGTTAATGTCATTTCTGATTCAAATGCTGCTTAAAATCCCAGTTAAGTAGTTCTAACACTGATATTCAAGGAGCTGGTAAGCTAGAAAACATTGAAGAGTTAATGCATGTCCATATTATGTACAAAATATCAAAACCCTCAGTGTATAGGACTGACTGTGGGTTGGGTGTATCAACAGAGAATATTTTCACCAAGTTTCTCAGTGTACGTTTGCTATTATTTGTCAAAAAATGTTATGCTTAGCTACTTCCCAATTCCTTGCAGTCCCACATTCACAGTAAGACCAAATGTTCATGAGAATGCATATGAATTCCTCAATGATACAAGCATACTTTATCTATATGCCTGTTTGGAATATTAGGATTAAAAAAGACCCAGATGTTTTCTCCCTTGGCAGATCTTCATTTTCTTGCCTTTATTTCCTACAGCTGCTCTACTGCCTGTTTTTGCTCAGCGTGCTTATAGGTTGTGGTTAGCTAGGCAGCAATGTAATGTTTGTAATCCAGTAAATGCTATGGACAGTGCTGTTCTTCTAGGCTTGGAGCTAGCACATGAACAGAGAGTGATGAAGGTTTCCTTACACGGTCTATAGTAAAGTTTGGAGCATAGGACTTCACAAAATAATTAAAACATTGTGTACTGCAGTGATTTTAAGAAATGGATATTTAATCATCAGCTATAAAGCACTGGGTATTCAGCATCTGGATGCAGCATAAGGAAAGGAGGCTGCACCAGCTCCTCTCTTTTTAACACAATCTTTCTGCCATTCTTAGCATTTGATGAATTTAACAAATGAATGTTGAGGAGTAAAAATTACTACACTGCTGTAGGATTTTGTGCAGGGTGGCCTCTGTGCCACTTGGGAGGAAGAACCACACAGCTGTGCCTGGAGTAAATCACTGAGGTGACTTCTTTGCTCTTGTACAACTCTGCTGTCACCGTTTGGACTTTTCTTGACTTTTGCTTCTCTCCACATTGAAGGTAGGTACCCAGGGAGCTCCAGAGATGCTTAACAAATGTCAGTCATTAGAGCAGGGTCATTTAGCAAAGTCTTCAGTATATTTGCTACTAGTGGTATCCAAAATCCTTTAAAACCATTTCAATCGAGAAAGATTTTCTGCTGTTGTTTGAACTGTGAGGTGAACCAACTTAAGTTTGCACCTTAATGGAATCCCAAAGTGATGGCTGAAGGGCAATTGACATTGCCAGCTTCAGTACTTCAGGTGTTTTGCATTTTCAAGGATTCAAACTTTCTTCCCTAATTTCATTTTTCCTCGTTGGCTATTTGGCTTCTATCCCCTGCCACAACCTCTTGGTTGCCTCTTTTCACTGATCAGTGTACATAATTCTCCATGCACAGTGATTTTGACCAAAGGTATATTCCCATCATGCCTCGTTGCATATCCTGAATGCTCTTCTCTCCAGGCTTCTGCTGGAAGATGAAGACAAAATAAACCAGCTACTGTTGCTGTCCTCACAGAAGAATTCATTCCTGGCCAATACTGCAACTTCACTTAATGCTGTTGGGTGAGAGCTGCTCGTGACCTAAGGTCTGAGAGATTAGCACTAATACAACTGATATTTTAATTTAGCATTGCATTTGGTTATAATCTCTGAGCACAGATATTTATGCCTCATGTTATTAATAACCAGTTATTGTATCTAATTAGGTTATGCTTATGTGTATAATATGCAGAAAATGGTATTTAAAAAACAAGCCACATCTTGTTCTAAAGGCCAAAGCTGCAATCAGATTACCATCTGCATATTAAAAACTGAAAGGAAAAAAAAAAAGCAAAAAATATGTGAGACATACAGTAAAAGCCTGTGTTTGAATAATAATTGCAGACAGTTCTGGTGGAAATTGGGTCTCTGCAGTGAGCAATGAAGTATCTTGATGGTAACATGATTCACACAGAGCTGCTCTCTGAGAAAAAGAAATAAATATATATTACTACAGACTTTGCACAGTTTAGCACGAGTGCCTCTGTTTTCAGAGCTCAGTGAGCTTGCTCTACACTACAACTTAAGTGTGTGACTTCTCCTACGGTACAACAGAGAGAAGTGGGACTGAATACAGCCTGTACTCGCAGTGGACACAGAACCAGGTATATACAGGGTGCATCCGTGGTTGTTGCTCAGAGCTGGGGACTTCCTTTAGCAGCGGGTGATTTATGACATAGTCACACTGGCTAATGATGCTATCAAAAGCTGGCCTGTGCAAAATGAACTAGAATATCTCACTGGCAGGTTAGATCACAGAAATGGGTTGCAAATGCACATCTGCCATCCATCCCATTGCACGGTGCCATACAGTGCCATTAATATTCAAGCATACCCAGGCTAAGTAGACTTATCCAAATGAGTGTAGAAGTACCTGCTTCTGCTTGTCAACCTGATTAGGGTGCCAGCAGTTCCCCCTGGATGCAGGGCCATGTCCTGCAAGAACAGCACAGTTGGTTACGCCAATAAGTCAGTGTCCAGAAAGAGTCACCTATTTAAGGACTGCCTTCTCCATGGTTTGCAGTGAGTTAAGAAATGATAGCTGTTGTGAGTGCATTACAGTGCTATTAGCCTACCCGGAAAGATGGTAAAAGTGGCCACACATCATCTGTTATATGGACTTAGGCTGTAGTACAGTCTGCACCAAGCATTTCTTTCTTTAACGAAATGTCCCTTCTACTCTGTTTAACTCTGCAGCACAGCAAGAATGGGATTCTCTGAGTGATAATAAATAATAAGGAATTGATTCCCCTGTAGCCACTCTAGCTCTAATGCTGCCACCCCTTTAGTTTCAGCATCCTTTCTCCCAGTTTACACTAGGGAACATGAAGTCAGGAAACTTATTCTTTTTTTTCAAGGCAAATATGAGAAAGCTCTTCCAAAAGTAAAATAAACTGTCACTGTCCGTCTCCAGCAATTGCTTAAAAGGCAAGGGACATGCCAGCCTGCAGAGCAGACCCAGCAGCTTGAGCAGGCCTGGAGGCACCTCCAGCTGGGAAATCCCCTGGAGAAGAGGCTGCAGGGCTCCTGCTGACAGCCATCCATCACTCTCCCGCTGTAGGAGTTGGCCAGCAGCAACTGGCAGCATGAAATGGCTATGAGGTGCAGACAGCCAATTGACTCCCATGGTTAAGCTGTAGATTCATCTCTGTAGCTCACCAGCATGGTCTGCCTGCTGGTAGCTGAAAATAAGTCAGCCGTGGAGAGAGGTTAGTGTTTACCTACATGTCTCAGACAGGTTGCATTCTGAAGATGGAAAGTGTTACAGAAGTACGGAGTATCATTAAGTCTCTATGCTGGCATATTTACTCACCTGTAATAGCTTACAGAGGTTCGGTAATACAATTAAACTAGAAGTTATCTATAACAACTTGCCTCCTGATAGCACCTTAACTTCTCAAGTATTGATTTAATGCCTCTGCTAGTGTTGTAGCAAATGTTAGCTGTGTTGTACAAGTAGCAGTATGCTGACCTGATTCCTGTGTACTGACCCTCCTTGTTTCTTTGGTTGGTATTTATTTATTGTATCTGATAAAATATACAGGAGCTTGCCAGAGTTTCAAAGGCAGGGTGGTTTAGCCGTGGCTCAATGTTCAGCGTGCTTCTGTAAGTAAAGTGTTCTTCAGGATTGGACTTCCTTGGGCAGTAAAAATGCCCTTCATTACATTTCATCAGGAGATCATTAAAACTGACCTTTAGCCATTTTCAGTACTGTGGTTTAGAGTAGAGGTGTGCACAGGGCATTGATTTCCATTTGCTGTGGCCAGAGAGATTTTCTTCTTTCCTCATGGTACAGCTGTTGCTATTTATTTTTTTCTCTGAGGAAAACAATAATGTACAAATGTGCTCTTTTATTACTGCCTGCCATTAGCTCTTACCAGCATCCCTGCTTTTTTGTTGCAGAGTTATCAAAGGAAAAGAAGCAAGGAACACATAGGGAGAGTGTGAAGTGTTGGCTCACTGCAAGGAACAAAATTTGCTGCTGGCCTTTCACATAGTCAGTAATTAAATAAAACATTACAGAAAAAGAAAAGTGGTGTTTGTGGCTCAGAACTCAATATGGTGAAAGAAAAGTATTGTTTTGAGAAATGTTATCATTTAATTTATTCCCTTCTGAAAGCCTCAGCTAAATGTTGTGTATAAATCATGGTCATCACATAGTAATGCTTCACATCTCTAAAGCTGTGGTGCTCCACAGACACCTGTGCTGTGCAGTCAGCTTGAAGAGAAAACCCATTCTTTAGCACAGTGACATTCTCCTTTCCTTTCTTCCCTTAATCTTCATGAAAGGACACATAGAAAATGTGACACAGGGTTGATTCCCACAAAGTGGCCTCAGGAAGAAGAGGCTTTTCTGTTCTGCATAGAGCGTGCAGCCTTACTAACCTAGCCTATAGGGTTCCCAGATATGTGCTACGACTGCTAAACATAGGCTTGCACTCTCAGCATTAGTTGGACACAGCAGCTCACCCTGCTCTTTATCTTAGCAAATTAGGTTAAGTAGGGTCAGCAACCCACAGTGCCGAGTCCTGCTTGCATGGCAGATTCACAGACTTGAATGTGTAGAGATGTGGGAGCAGGAGGCAGCTCCAGAGGAAAGCTGCAAAGGTTATCAGGGGGCTGGAGCACCAAGCTTATGAAGAAAGGCTGAAGTTCAGCCTGGAGATGAGATGGCTCTGGGGAGAACTTGTGGTCTTCAAGTACTTAAAGTGAGATTGACTTTCTACATGGTCTGATAGTGACAGGAAAAGGGGGGGTGGCTTTAGACTAAAAGAGGGAGAAATTAGATTAGACATTATGAGTAAATATTGTAATATTTACTCAGACGGTAGTGAGGTGCTAGAGCAGGTTGTCCAAGGATGTTGTGGGTGCCCTGGGCATTCTGGTGGCTGGCAACCCTGCCCGTGGCAGGGGATTGGTACTGGATGGGCTTTAAAACTGCTTCCAATTCAAGTCATTCTATGATTCTATGATAAGACTAAGTGGTGTTTTTACATAGTTGGTGTCCACATTTGCTTAGATGAACCCCACACCTAAAGCCAAAATCTAAAGTTTGCCATCTGTAATTTAAACCCATTACTTCTTGTCATTCTTACAATGTCCACCCAAAAAAACAGCCCCTTCCTGCTTGTAGCTATCCTTGAAGCATCTGAAGACCCTTCCTACATCACTCCCCTATGCTCTCTGTGACCAAACAACCACACATCCTTCCATATCTCCTGGCAGATGTCATTTTATGGACTCTTGAAGTTGCATCATCATGGCTTCCCTCAACAAGCTGACATTTCCATGGCAGCCCAGCCTTGGGTAGAACATACCTACACAACCTTGATGTGAGAGCCCTCTGTCCCCATAGACTTCCTGCAGGGCTGTAGGCCTTGGTGCAACAGGATTGAGCTGATGTATCAGTTGGTCTAGTCACTACTGCTGGTGCTGGAGTACTCAAGGAGATCTCTCAATCTCTACCACCAAAGGCCTCTTTTCTCTCTCTCTCTATCCTTGTGCTATTTGCTTTAATATAGTTCTAGGAAGAATATAATAGGAATAGAAAGTAACAGGAATTATTTTCCACGAAGAATTAATTGCCTGCTATCAAATCCGGATGGAATTCAGAAGCACACTCTACAGAAATATGTCTTGCTACAATGAGAGCGGGTTAACAATCAAGCACCTAAAATACAGAATGTTCTGTTTGCTTAGGATCTAACAAAAGTGATGAGCAGCATCTTGAGTGTCCACATCATATCTTTTCTGTTCTCAAATAGCCTACATCATAGCAATAGGAAATAACTGATTTCATAGGTTTGGTTTCATGCTATATTCAATTCCAGCGATTCCTGGAGAGACTTCAGCTAACTGTATCTTAAATTTATACTGATCACTCACAAAGGAAGAGATCAGCAGATGTCCTACGTGGGTGACATCAGGCACACATCTAATTACCAGGCTGTATATTTTCATATAGCTGTTTGACCTGAGATGCTGTCGGAAAGCCATCCCTTCCCCTGACAAACTTTGCTGATAGAGGCAGAAGCTTTGCATGACCCTCGGGGATAGCACACATCACACCTTTCTTAAGCTAGTTTCCATGGTTACAATTTCTTGCTCATTGAACATCATTAAGGACTGTAAGAAATATGAACTTTGCGGTTAGCTTGTCCTTAGGTTTGTGTTGACCTCCTGTTCTGCACAATTGTTCTCCTGGGAGATACGTCTCAGGGCAAAGTGAGGGAGACTGAAAGCAGGCTGCTTTGCTGTCGCTGTGCTAGCAGCCCTTTCCTCTGGTTTTTCATCTCTGGATTGCAGACAAAACTCTGTAAATATGAGTAGGCATGGAAACATGGCACAGATATTTCTGTCTCTAACACAAAAACAAGGCAACTAAAAATGAGTGTGGTTAAGTGTGGCATCTCTGCCCACTGCGGGGGGTTGGAAGTAGATGATATTTAGGGCCCTATGCATTCCTTGCCCCCCATCCAGCTTCATCGTTATGCCCAAGACCTAGTGTACACAATGAGATGCAAAAGACCTTCTCCTTGGAACTAATAACCATCAAAGTCTCACTACCAGTGCTCAGACACCTGGTTCAATAGAACCAATTCTAAGTTGTATGACTATGAGTCAATCATCTCACCCCATAAATAGCAAGCAGACTAGGAACCCCTTGAAGAGTTCTTTCTGAAAGCAGCTGGATGCAAACCAGAATCTCCCCTTGAGTACGGACACTTCTCAAGGTTACTTAACACATGTACAGAGATTCACCCAGGACATGATGACGCCCTGCAGGCAGATCCTCAGTTAAGTGATATATTGTTTTTAAGCCATATTAGTTTTGCTACAATTTGATCTTAGATTCATTACGCACCACCCCACCCACTGTGTAGCAAATAGTCAAGGATATCTAGCCATTTCAAATCTCGTTAAGTCGTTGTCACCATTGTTCAAATTACCACCTTATATCTATTTATTCAATATATATATTTCTGCCTCGCAAGAATGAGTGAAGTGTGCAGGGCTTTAGCCTCCTTCCATGACAGGCTCCTTCTAACCCAAGCCATTCTGTGACTCTGTGATTCTGTGTGGCTTGTCCAGAGGAAAAAGGGAAGCATGAGGAAGCTGAGCCAGGGTGAACTTACTCTCCCATTTAGGGACTTTGTCAGAACATGGCCATTCCACTTTGTGTTACAGCTGGGTGAAACCTCATTCAGCCTCCTTTTCTGTGGGCCCCTCTGGCATAGCAGACAAGAAAAAAATCCTGACAAATCTCGACATCCATAAGTACCTGAACTCTTCCTATGTGAAACTTGAGCAGCAAAAAAGAGCAAGATGTTGCAGCAGGGGAACCCAGCAGCCATCAGTGACAACTCAATTTGTTGAGGGCTGGAATCAAACCCGCAGCTCCTGCTTGGAAAATGCACCTATGCAGGCAGCCACCATTAGTGTCATATGTTACACTGGGGTGCAAGCTCTGTCCTGAGGTTGAGGATCAGAGATATTTTAGTACATTTCACAGCAACCTCCAGCGGTTTCCACAGAGCTTAGCAGGAACAGGTGGAACACAGATGGAAGATAGTACAAAGAAAGGTGACATTCCTGTTCCTTGAGAAATTCCAGGGTGGCTCATGCCCAGGCACAGCATCACACTTCTAGTTCTGGATACCAAAGAATGATGCGGTCGTATTTCTTCCCCACTTCCATAAAAAGTCTGCATGTTATATTAGATACATCTTCTTTCTGTTTAAAGATTTGGTGTCCTTGTTTAGCCCTAAAAATTACTGTCCATACCTCCTTGCCACTGCAAGGTGACTAAAAGCTGTGACCAAGGCTTGTCTCTACCAGTGTCTCTAATCATTCTTTAATGAAGAGAACAAGGATCTTCTCTCCTTGTTTTCACACAGGCTTAAGTTCAAAGCAGATTGCTGGAGGATAGCATTTAATTGACCCCCATGATGGAGCACTTGCTGGACAGCTCCTGCCTAGCAACAACCACCAGATAGCAAAGCTTTAATAACTACTGGGACTTGGAAACAGGAGTGTGATATAGTGCAGTCATGGTACAGATTCTAGGCAGCCCAAGACAGCCTCCAGTTCAGCCAGATATGCCTTTGGCTAGCTCATGGCACAGCAGCCCTACTGTGAGGAGCAGGCTGCTGCACAGCACAGGAGGCTGCCCACAGCCTCCTGGCACACCCAGACCAGCTCTCTCACCTTGTATCATAACAGTGAGTCCAGCCCAGCTTTGTCTTGCAAGCTGCAAGGATGCAGGCAAGGATAATGTAGTCACACAGTGCAGGACAGGAGGGCAATGATTCATCCCTTCAGCACTCAGCAGTAGGAGGAAGCTGGAAGTTTTGAGTGGTAAACAGACCATGTCTCTTTGGTAGATAAGCTGCTGTTGCCTGGACAGGCTCAGTTCACCCCACATGTAAGTGATCCACAACCCAAAGCAAAATAAAACCAACCAACCAACCAAACAAACAAAAAAACAATAAAACCATGGAAAAAAGCATATTGTCACTCAAATTGAGTACATCCAAACCAGACAGAGATGTCCTGCTGTTAGTTTACTGCAGTCTTTAGTTATTCCTTTTTGACTGCTTTGTATCTTGTACCATATATATGTGTGCGCTTATACACATGAATAGTTCCTATACTACTTGGATGAATTTGGCAGTTCCCTTTCTATACTTTCTTCCCCAAATCCATTGCTTTTCTTAGTGTTTTTTTCTTCAAACTGGCCATATACTTGGCACCAGAGACACAGAACACATCTAATGGTACTGCTGCACCCCTAGCCCTCTCTCTTCTTCCCAGAGCATGACCATCCTTACCCACACGGGGCAGTTTGTAGTCCTGAAGCGACCTCAAACCAAAAACTGCATGCACAAATAAAACTTCACCAGAATGGCAACAAAACAGGGTACTCCAGGTGCCTTGGTGCTCTCTGCAGAAGTTTTGTCTGTACCCACCTGCAGGTGCCTGCAGCTCAATGAGGACTCTCTGATCTCTCAGCCCCGACATCTGTGCCTATGCTGGCAACAAAGAGGCCACCAGTGTGAATGGTTTTTTGACGTGGAGACAGAAATGAGACCTGAAGTGAACCCTAGACCACCTGCTACTTTGTCTTATAGAAGCGGAACAAAGATTGAGAGCCTTTTTATTCCCAGTGTGTTTGGTCTGTGAACACAAATCTCACTTCTCTGGGGGGCAGGATCATTACTTCCCATTAATCTCCATGCTGCTCCCCAAAAATCTATGCCCTTGCCATCCTCTTGCTTGTCTCCATCCCCCCAGTTCCCCGCCAGGTCCCTGCCTCTTTTCGTCCATCCTTCAGCTCTCTGTGTTTTTTTCAAAGAAGGGCCAGCTTCGCTAAAATCAGAGTCTTCTTCCACAGACTGTGACTCCTGTCTTGTGCTCATGTTTGAACCAACAGTTTCTTTTCATCTCACCTTTAACAAGCTGAAATGAGCAGAATGCATAAGCGCCCCAAGAGGGGCATTTCTAATGGGTTGGGAAGGAAGTTGAGGGGAAACTAAGAGACCAAGATTAGGGGAAACCAAGATGGAAATACAGGGACACCAAGAGACTGAAATTAGGAGAAACATAGCTCTGAGGCTCCCAAGGCATCTTTCTTGCTTTACAGTCAACATGAGCAAATATATTTACCAAAGCCATTTGTGAGATGCATAACGGGAAGCTCTGAGTCTGTCTGAAACAATCGTAACAATGGAATAGATGTGTACAGTAGTGGGAAACCTGTTCTGAGAGCATCCCTCAGGATCGTTAGCTAGAGACCCCACTAATCTACATTGTTCACTCAGGACAAGGATACACTTCAGAAAAAAAAGAATGGTCCCCATGGGGTGTTCTGCTTCATGGTAATGCCTGCAGAACACAGCACTTCCCTCTCCTGGCTGAGGAGACATGGGTTGAGTGCTTTGCACTGCTGGTGAATTCCTTCTGGTGTGAAGGTAGCAATGAGCATGATACTGCTGTGTCCAGCAGCCTCCTAGATTGTTAACCAAACAGAAGAGTTTTTATCTAAACTGATCCCGATTTCTACTTTCAACAGGTAAGACTGATGTCTAGGATGAACCAATAGTATCCATTTGTACAAAGTTAAATATTGTTTATGATCTTGTCATATAATTGTCAAAAAAGTGTCTCTCTTTCTTTGCATGGATATGAAAACATCTTATTTATACTGGTGCAGGTGGATTTTCCCTGGGCTCATCCAATTCTTTCCCTACAGAACAGGGTTACACAGGTCTTGTCCAGGCTCTGCATTGGTCTGTCCCGCTCCATCTTACCTGCCAAGTGATACCTGGGCATTATCACAGAAACCTGGCTGAATTTAGCTACTTGAGCCAGTGCTTTGACACTAACAACAGTGAAGACAAAAATGATACTGATCCAAAACGTGAAAATGGGCAAACAGCAAGCAGACAGTGGGACTCTCTTGGCCTTTTAGGGCAGTGCTGCTAATCAGCTGTGATTAATGCTGGGAGATGTGCCAGCCACACTGAATCCCCTTCAAAGGCAGAAGAATGGAATCAGAGGGGCAGGGCTTTATCAAGCGGATGTTCAGAGGTGAGAGATGGAAGGGAAAACAAAGGCTGGGCAGGTGAGTAATGCTTGTGGCTAAGTGAAAGGCTGCAGAGGGAAACTGCCCAAGGGGGAAGGTGGAGACAGAGCCTACAGAGAGCTGTTCTCCCACAATGGCTTCTGTGAAAGCCAGGCTTCTGCAGGAATCGCCCTTTGAAAATGCGTGAGCATTTCTATCTGACAAGGTGGTGTGATGGTGGATAAGACAGTGATGGATCAATGGCCTCTCATTGGCTTTATAGTTCAATAAGTGATGCTTTCACCTTCCACCAAAAAGTCTACTGGCTCCTAATAAAATATTTGTTTTGAAAAAAAAAATTAATAATGCCATATGTTAAATTTTCTTCTCAAAAGTACACAATACCCCTAAACTGCAAGCTGACAGAATCAGAAAATCAGAGAATCAGAGAATCCCAGAATGGCTTGGTTTGGAAGGGTCCTCAAAGCCCATCCAGTTGCAACTCCCTGCCATGAGCAGGGTTGCCAGCCACTGTATCAGGCACTAGATGTGGTTGCCCATGGTCACTATCCAATCCGGCCTTGAAAGAGCTTTTTCTTTGAGCGCTTTTTCTTTGTTTCAGAAAAGGAATGATTTCACATCAAAACAGTTCTGTGCTGGTCTAGGTTTTAAGCTGTATTATTTTGGTTGTGTAACTGTTGAATTACTGTACTGGGTTTTTTTAGTAACATCGAACACCTAATGATTTAAAATCACGGTTGAAATCCTCATAATGAATAGGGTTAATGGTGGTAATTATGCTATAGCTTTTAGGAAACCCTAACCCTTGGTTTTGAGGCTCTGTTGCTGCAGTGACATTGCCAGGAGCTTTGTGTTACAATGGGCTATTACAGAGGACATACCCCAAACAGGAATGCAGATGGCTTCTAAAGGCAGCTGAGCCCCTGGGAATGGACGTGTAGAGGCTGCTCACAGCTGCTGGAGGACAGCAGAATTTCAGGGCAAAGTGACCATCTGCAAAAAGCAGCAGGACTGGATCCTTATGACACTAAGTCTTTAGAGCTGCTGGTATTAGAGCAGTCCAATGTGGTCTCGCTGCACAGCACAAAAAAAGCAATTTGTATTTCTCATTTCGTACTTCTCGCTACTGTGAACTAGATATGAAAGCTCTCAAATGCCCATCAGCAGTACAAAAGGAGGGTGTTTGCCTGCTGGGAGTGTGTAAGAGAAAAGAAGGTGTTAGAATTCAGAGAGAATAATGCATTTTATAGCCTGATGCAGAGATCTGCGTGCATCAGCTGCACTTGAAGAACCAGAGAAATATGAAGGGATAAACAAACCCCAACCCAATATCTAACTGAATTTTAAAAACATTCACTCTAGATGTGCTCTCACATCTTCTGTGTTCATTTGCTTACAAATATGTGAGAAATCACAGATTCCAAGTTCAAATAAACCAGGAAGAGAATATTCCATGTTTGCCTGCCTGCTGGTTCAAGAAAATAAGCATTGTATTCACAGTTATGAATGCTTCTACTGGAAGCGACCTCAGATTTATTCAGCTAGGGAAATGAAATGGCATCACTTGATTTATCTGACCAGCCAGTAGAAAACAAAGTCATATTAATGAATGTGAATAATTACTTAAAATTAACAGCGTGTCAAGAGAATGGTAGGATCATTAAGATGTATGAAATAAACTTATCTAAGGAATGAATTCCAAAGAAATCTGTGATCCTCTGGTAGTTTCTTCATAAATAGAAGGAAAGGCTACACTAATTGTATAAATATTCATTTTTAATTGTTTGATCAGATGTGATGAGTGTTGAGAACATTCTGTCTCAGGGAGGGAGGAACAACGTCAAACCGACCAGAGGCCTTGGCTTATTCTCCTTACAGTGGCAAAGTAAACAAACCTGGGGAACAAACTGGAAGGTCTGGGAGCACTTATAAGTGCATTGGGGAGCTCCTGTTCACTGCTTTTTCTTCTCTCTGTATTCCTTCTGCCCTTCTACATGGCACAGTGAGTCTTTCTAATAGACATGTTGGGTTTTTTTTTGTTTTTTTTTTAAACCTGACGGATCAAAATGTTGGCTGGAAGAATTGCACATAATAAAGCTAGTTTTGATCCATGGAAAGGTCAGGTGATAAGTGGCAAATATATTCTCTACAGAAAGTGCGTGCAGACATGGCTTTGAACGAAACCTGCACTAGGCTGTTCAGTCATTCTGATCCCCTGCAATAGGTGCACAGAAACACGGGGTGCTCTGGGGTGCCAGGAGCACACACTAGAATGGAGGTTATTCTCCTCTGCATGCAACTTGCTGCTTTCAAAACATAGGAGGCACAGCAAGTATCAGCACAAAGAAAAAAAAATTTAGAGAGGGATGCATCAGGTGGTATGAAGAAGAGATGCCATTTCCAGTCTGTGAACACCATATATCCAGTTAAATGCCACATATGGTATGCATTACAGTACTTCCTATGGTACAGAGCTGCTTGCTCACCCTATCTTCCCCACACAGGATTGGATGTACACATCTTTAGATGTTCAGCAGGGACGTTTGGAAGGAGCACTGTATGCCCTTGGCAGACCCCACGGTGGTCTGTACTGCCAGAAGGCCCGAGCACTTAAGAAAGGGATAGTTACAGTTTCCATACCAGGATCAGTCGTGCTCGCTTCACTGAAGGTGAAACGAGCTGATGTAACAGCTCACAAGAATGCTTACGACCTCAGTGGGGAATGGCTTTGTGCATGATCCCTCTGCAGCGGTGACATTTACGTTCAGCTGGCCCTACCTATGTATGGCAGCAGGGATATCCGACAGCACAAAGTAAGAAGAAACCAAGCACACACCAAGTGCTATGTACTATTGCAGAATTATATTGAGATGTTCTGCTCAAAGATTTCTCAAAATATTTCATTCACGTGGAAGATGTGGACCTATGTTTTGCTAAGTATGGAATGAGAGCCAGCTGATTTTTACAATTAATTCTTGGTATGTATACAGTAGCCTAAAAAAACACATTCTCTCTCCTGCTTTACACGGGGCTCATCCTGCGAGGGCTCATCTGAGAGGGCTCGGTGCCCTCTGCTGAGCTCAAATGCACAGGCAGCGAGCAAGAAAAAATGTCTTTGAGCCTCTACTGAACCTCACATGTCCTGCCTTCATCGACACCTTCTCCGTGTACCATAATTGGGATATTTGTAAAGTCATTCTCCCTCAGCCTGTATTCTTCCCAGGGATTTGATAAGCCTTCCTAGGATAAAAGAGGTGTTCTCTGAAGTCCAGCTACGGAGAGCAGATGTCTTTTCTGGAAAGAAAATTTGCTCTTGAGAAAAAAAAACAATTAAATGTGGTTTGGTTTGCAGATCCCACAACTCTTTTATATTCACCACGTGGCAAATATCTTCTGAAAAGCTCTGACTTTCCCACAATGACTGCCACCATGCTGTTCACCTGAGTTTTGCTCTTTAGCATATAAACTTGAGGACTTGCTAACACCTTGTCTCTGTGGCAGGAGCACAGTGGGAGGCATTACTAAGTTAGCACCTGAAATAGCAGCAGATGGTCTGAGGACACAAAAATAGAGCTAGACTTGGCCCCAGGGGCTTACATTCTCAGTACTAACAGGTTCGACAGAAAGTTTTCCTTTCTGCTTTCTGCTGACGCACGCTGTTTTAGCAGCCAGGCTATCTGTCTTCTGCAGATGTCCTGAAACCCGGAGAACAAAGCAGACTCTTCTCCTGCATGCTCTGAACACATGGAGTCTGTAACTTCAACTGACAGTATGCACCCCTCACACTCACACAGTCACCATTCCCACAGCATCCAAGCACCCCCAATCCTGAACTGGCTTTTTAACATCATACAATCAGAATCAGAGAATATCCCAAGCTGGAAGGGACCCACAAGGATCATCGAGACCAACCCCTGATTCCACACAGCACCACTCAAAACCCAAACCTGGTGTCTGAGAGTGCTGTCCAAACACTCCCTGAACTCCGGCACTTGGGGCTGTGCCCACAGCCCTGGGCAGCCTGTTCCATGCTCACCACCCTCTGGTGCAGACCCTGTCCCTAACTCCCAGCTGCCCCTCCCCTGACACAGCTTTGTCCATGCAGATCTGAATTAGGACGCTGGGCCCACATACCCCAGATACTTGGAAAGATGAGCTCAAATCTAGAGGTAAAATTTCTGCCAGGGAGCTACTTGGACATCTCACAGGATAACAAAAGCATAAGTGAAATGCAATCAGATTGTCATGACCAGCTCGCATGGGCTTGGATGAGAACTGGGTCCAAGTGCAAACTTTTCAGTTATAACAAAAAACTGCAATGCTTCATATTACCTGTTGGGGAGAAACTCAAATTTTTGACACAATTTGTAAAATCTTAAATAGCTTCAGCAGATGCTCACTTCTTATTTGTTGAGCATTTCCAGGCAAGCTTTAGCAGTTCTACCTGGGGAATAAGAACTTTAGCTCCAGTTTCCCAGACAACCTGCTGTAATTGCATCTAGATTATACACCTCCACAAAACCCCATCAAAGCCCACAGCTGGTGGTAATCGCTGACCCAGGCCTTTTCTTCCGTGCCCACCTGTGATGGCAAATATTTTGCCAGAATGAAATGAGTTAGGAGTGACCACAGCAAGCCCTTGGGTGCAGCCCCCCTTCCGGAGATCTTTATGAGTCCGTATCAGGCACAATCAGTGTCTCTGTGAATTGAATCATTTCTGTAGCTAGCATAACCCATTTTCAAAGGCAGAACATGATCTGGCAGGCATCTGATTTGCTTTCCTAACAAAGCTCTACGAAGGCAAGGGTATGTTGGACAACATGTTCAACTTGGGGAGGAAATCTCAATGTCTGCAGCTCTTTTCAAATGTATGTTTTTATCAGAATAGTTTTTATCAGTACAGGTACATCACTAATAGCCTCCATGCACAAAGGACATGTACATGCCTGTCACTGTGACAGCAGAAGTGCCACTCTCTCCACGGAGCTCATTATGTGACTCAGACTGCCTCTGCAGAGGCTAAGTATACATAAAGACACACGCGTCATTAGGTAGTAGTGTCCTCTTCTGCAAGTTGTTTACCACACATACTATTTATATCTTTCATTATCAGTGCTTGAGCATCTGTACCAGATACGCCTGTGTAAACTGACAGATACCAGTGTATGCAATAAATAACACATCCTGAAGTGTTGAGGGATGCTCCTTCTGTTAAGCTGGTTTGCTGTGATTTCACTTACAGCAAGATAAAGATGATGAAATACTACTTCTCCCTGACAAGAACTTGGGTTTATTCCTGGAGGCACAGAAGCGGACAAGCCTGGAGCCTCTCCTTGCTGTCTGCACTGCTCTGTGATGCACAGCAAGCACTGCCTTCTCAGCAAGACAACAAATTCCTCCCAGCTGACTTGCTGTGGGACCTAGTGCTGTGGGTCTTACACTGAATTGCTGCCAGCCCTGACCACCACTCAGAAGCCCATAGATACAGAAGTCAAAGATCTACTATTACTTGCTGATGTTTTTTTTCTCCCCCCACATGTTGCTTAGTATAAGAGGAAAAGGTATGCAGGCCCTAGTGGCATTTTGCATTTGTTTTCCTGGGTAACTTCCTCTACAATGCAACCACAAAGAAAACAATAAGTAAATACCAAAGACAAATGAGAAGCTCTGGAGGCAGCAATTTGTCTCCCATTCTGCTGCACCACCACCACATTATTCACATGCAGCTTCACAGGAAAATTGTCTGCTATCTGTTTACTGAAGCATGTCTGGTGATAAATCCTGCTTGTCTCCAGTACAGGAATGAGCAGCTCTCCTCTGAACACAGTGTGACCAGGCCAGAGCTACCGTGCAGTCCCCTTTGCCCTCTGTCCATCTTCAAAGTGGAGAAGCACAGTGTTCAAGATAAGAGCTTCACACATAATGTGCAGCTTCAAGGCATGCACAACTCTCTCATAACCACGGTGTAATTCAAAATTTCCTAATGGTGCTATGAGAAATACAAACAATCTAACTAATTGACCAAAAGGTAACCCGAGTCAGCTCAGGGGCTGTTTCTGTTTTGGTGTAAAATGGCCAAACCAGCTGTATTTCCTCACTCACTGCTTGATGTACTTGCCAGGTCAAGTCAGAGCTATCATCAGGAACATTTTGCAAGTTTTGCTGAAAGAAAACTTCCTTTCAGCTACTCAGGTGCTTGGTAGGTGTATGTTCAGGGGACAAGCCCTGGACCAAAGCTGTGCATTTGGTAGGCATTGCTGAATTTCACTTGTATTTGAAACCTAATAAGAACCTGTATTTGAATTCTATGGGCAGTCCCTCTGCATGACACGGTTCATCTAACCGCCATGAATAACTTAGAAATAATTCAGCTTTTGACCAAAATTATATGCTACATGACTTCAGTGACTCCAAAGTGTTGCAGGCATCATTATTATGGTTGTGCCTAATCTTCCTCCATTTTTTTTGTATCAATGATGTTTATATTATAACAGATCATGAAGAGATGTATCCCTTATGTAGCATTATATGAATCTCCATTAAGCACTGTAATAGAGTAACTCCCAAATAGGGCACGTGGTTGTTTTGCACCTGCAGCACTGATACTATGCTACACGGGGAGCACTTGTTTCAAGAACAGCCTTAAACAAACATCTAACTTAAAAGCAATTGAATTTAAGTACATGCAATTGTACTTTATTGTGAGACACTGTATGTTATCCTATGCAGATAGATTTAGCCCTGTGTCTAGAGGTTCAAGTGAACTGGTGTCAAGTAAGCTGGGGTCAGGAAAGCGCAGTCATGCTGATTTTAAACTACCTAAGTATGTACTTCAATTTATAAGATGGTGCCTGCCTGTAATGCACCTTGGTGTTCATGCCAAACACCTGCTAGAGCTGAAGCTGGGTAGAGTGAGCGTGGTAGTTAACAGCAGCCTCACTGGAGCAAAGCACATGTAAATGTCTCATTGTGAGGTTGCTGAATATTTCCCCAGCAGAGTTTTCCCCATGCTTAACGTGGGAGGCTGTGCCCTTGTTCCCTACACAGTCTTACTTTAACAATTTTGTTATGGGTAAAAAAAGTGGGGAATGGAGTCTCATTAGCAGCTCTATTGATAGGAACAACTCTGGATTGTTCTTTGACATGTTCATTTAGCAGAGTGAATGTGGGGATAAGGAAGCTGAAGTTGGAGATTTGCTCCTCAAAAGTGTTGTTTCTTAATTCCTGTAGTTCAACTGATAACTTTTCAGTGTTTTCCTGTAACTTATTCTGTGTAATCAGTACGGAATTTCCATGAAAAGAATGAGATTCCCACCAACAGAAGAGAAATACTTACGACTAATCCCACACATTCCTTTTTATTTTATTCCACTGTATCTCTTCCTTGGCTTTCCATGCTGAACTCGCATTTTCAAGACGATTAATCCCAACTCTTTCTCAGAAACATGTTGACATTACTGTGTCAGCTGGTCAGTAATTGCCATCGACCAACTGTACGTAACCATGTGAATGGGCTTCTACAAAGCTCTTTGGCACTTCTGGAAGATGAATACTGCAGAAGTGACAAATGGTTCATGGTGATTTGCCTCAGTTTCAACCACAACATGTTTAAACCCTCTGATTTTCTGTGTTGTTTCCAGCTGCACTAAGGCACTGTGTGTTAAGCTACTGAGATGTGAAAAGCGAATCAGCCATTTTTGAGGGAGCTCTCATTGCATGTGGGCACTTTATTGCTGTAGATGCAATTATTGTGCAATTTCTGTGAAGCCTGAGCTACAGTCCACACATTTGCTCCAGTGAGACTGCCTCACAACTGACCCATCTGAATCCTGTTCTTTTCTGAGGAAATGACGGTAGAAGGGGAAGGAGGAATGCAAAACAACACATACTGTTCCCGGTCTAAGCTGGGAGCTAGAGCTGCTTGCAGGATGAGAGAGCCATTGCACAGCTATGTTTTTTGACTTGAAGTAGGCATTTCTGTGTGCTTTCTCATCCCAGATATTTGAAGCATCTTAATCGAACTATCTACACTGCTTAGTAGATGTACAAAGTCCTTATCAAGTGGTCATCATATGCAGCTGGTCCATTACTACACTGCCCTCAGCATACTGTCTCTCATCACATTTGTACAGTGTAAGGACAGTCTGTTCCTTGCTCTATCATCTCTAAAACAAGGGGGATCTGATTAGGAAACAAAAAGATTAAAAAAAGAAACTGTAAGGCAACATAAAGCTGACACAGGAATTACCTTCAGTAGGAAAGTACTGACCTTAATGAAGATTTGAAACGTGATGAGATAGAACTAACATAAACCAAGATCTGCAAGCTATTAAAAACCTAGATTTTCCTCATGTCCTTATGGTAACTAATTGGTAGCAGAGCTAATTACAGGTAAACAAATAATCCTTTTTTCCTCCAGATATGGCTGTAAAACTCGTATCCATTCATTTCAGCACTGTCTCATAACCAGTTAACTACTTCCTTATTGACAGCACCCATTTCTAAAGACTTGAAACAAAGTCTGTGGATCACCCCAAGATTTGTGGTGCTGCCAACACACAGAAGGGGTGGGATGCCATCCAGAGGGACCCTGACAAAGGTGGAACCATCTGAAACTCAAT
Organism: Cyrtonyx montezumae; assembly: GCF_038088225.1. Classification (NCBI taxonomy): domain Eukaryota; kingdom Metazoa; phylum Chordata; class Aves; order Galliformes; family Odontophoridae; genus Cyrtonyx; species Cyrtonyx montezumae. The sequence goes on along the minus strand of NW_027072089.1, from coordinate 101,509,572 downwards.
AAGGCCAGCAGCAAAGCCCTGTGCATAGATTGAGGCAATCTCAAGCGCAAATACAGGCTGGGGTGGAGGAATGGACTGAGAGCAGCCCTGAGGAGGACTTGGGGGTGCTGGGTGATGAGAAGCACAAGATGAGCCAGCAATCTGCACTGCAGACCAGAACCTTGTTCTGAGCTGCACCAAAAGCAGTGTGATCAGCCAGGGTAAGGGAGGGGATTGTCTTCGCGCCACTCTCTGCTGAGCCCCAATCTGCAACCCTTAGGGCATGAACTTATTGGAGCAGATCCAGAGGAGGCCACAAAGGTGCTCAAAGAAATGGAGAACCTCTCCTAAGGAGACAGGCTGAGGGAGCTGGGGCTGTTCAGTCTAGGAAGGCACTGGGGAGACCTCATTGCAGCCTTCCAGTACCCAAAGGGGCCTTCAGGAAAGCTGAGGAGCGACTCCGGGCAGAGTAGTGATAGGACAAGGAGGGGATGGCTTTAAACTAAAAGAGGAGGTTTAGGTTGTATGTTAAGAATAATTTCTTTACTCAGAGGGTGGTGAGGCCCTGGCACAGCTGCCCAGAGAAGCTGTGATGCCCCACCTCTGGAGGCACTCAAGGCCAGGTTGGATGGGGCCCTGGGCAGCCTGATCGGAGGGTGGCAGCCCTGCTCACAGCAGGGGGGTAGAACCAGCTAATCTTTAAGGCCTCTTCCAACCCAAATCATTCTATAATTTTTTTTCCTTTTTTTGGTGTTCTTTTCTCTTTCCTTTTGACACGTGACTTCTCTTGACTGCATATGACTAGGATGAGCTTAGTAAAACTCCCACTGGGCAGAGGTCAACGACAGCGACTCAAACAACTCCCAGGGCCCCGCATGCCGGAGGGGAAGAGGCGGTCCGGCGGAGCCCCACCTGCCCGCTGCCGGGCGGGACCGCGGCCGTCCCCTCCTTCCCTCCGTCCCTCCCTCCGTCCAGGTGCGCGACGGAGACGGAAGCGAAGGCGCGGAGGGAGCCGGCGCCCGCCTCGGCGCTGGGCCCCTGCGGGAGATGGCGTGGGGCCGGGCGCTGCTCGCGGTGCTGGCTGTCCTCCTCGCCGTCTCGGCGCAGCACCTCCAGCGGGAAGGTACAGGACGGTGGGGCTGCGGGGACGGGTGGGGAACGGGTGGCGATGGTAATGGTGGTGATGATGATGATGATGATGATGAGCGGGCTCGCTCTTTGTCCGGGCTGCGAGCGAACGGGCGCGCCTTCCGCCGCCCGCCCGGTGCAGCCCCGGGAGCGGTCCCGGCGCTCTGCGGCGGGGATGGAGGGCGGGAATGGGGTTGGGCGCGGCGCGCCGTCCCGGAACGTTCCTGAGCGGAGGAACGGGGCTCCGGGGCGTCTGGATTGGAAGTTGGTCTTTGTCCTTTAAGTAAGTGCTGACCGGGTGAACTTTGCGATCTCAGTTTCTGGTATTTAGGTTGCGGAATGCAGCGAGATGGGAGTGGGTTACCCCCTGCGCCGGCCCGAGCGGTTCCTATAGCTTGTGTAACTTCTAGTTCCGATGCAACTTACAGTTCCTGTAAGTTTCCAGCAGAGAGAGCGGCACTTGTCCACGCAGTGTTCGGGTGTGCTTGCCTCCAGCCGCTCCTCTCAAAACCTGGGCTAGGGAGCTGCTTTGGCAGGGGGTTGGACTCAGTGATCTCTGGAGGTCCCTTCCAACCCCTACAGTTCTGTGATTGTGTGACTGCAAATAACCCAGGCAGCCCAATGTGAGATTCATGCCTTTCTATTGCCTTTAGCTGTGCCCATCGCACTGATGCGTCACGCTTGCAGACATTGATTACAAGCAGTACAGGTTAAAGCACTGGCTGTGAAAGTGGACAGCTCTGAGGGATAAGTTTCAAGTGAAGTAATCCATAACTTTAATGTGTTGCTTCTGAGTCAGATTAATGACAGCCATTTGCTTGTCTGAAGTGCTTCAAAGAATAAAGAAAGAATGTTATGCTGTGGTTGATTATGTATTGCTTCAAAGTGAGGAAACCTTGAGGTAGATCCTTCTATTGCTTGTTGTCGTCATCTGATCCATCTTCTCCTCTGTCACATTGAAAACATCCATACTGGAGTTTTGCATCCAAGCATATTGTTCCCACTTAAAAGAACATAAAGTTTGTGTTCGTCTGATGCAAGAACACAGTTCCCTCTTCCTACCTGTGTCTCTTTCCATTCCAGTGTCACACTTATGTCTGCCTGCCCCTCTCCTGCTCCAGGGCTGCAGTACTTCTGCCATCCTGCTGGATTGGCTAACCCAGTGTCCCCACTCTTTAGACCTTGCTCCTCAAAAAGAGGGGTCCAAGTTTGGCAGCATGGGTTGAAGGTTGGTGTGGTGTGAGTGGCATGGAAGAGGAGAATCTGCTTCCCGGGCTTGGTGAGCAGATCTTGCATACTTGGAGTGTTCTTCATCATACTGGGAGTTACTTCTGTTATTACGCAACCTAAACTGTAGCTGAGAGTTCCCACAGCAAGGGTTTGGCCTGAAAACCTGAGATAGTTCAGGGTAATTTTTTTTTGCCTCATCCTCCTACATCTCTCATAATTTTTGAGGCGTTCCCTCTGCCTTGGTGGCGATTGCTGTGTGCAAGGCACGTGTGTTTGCTCTGGGTCTGGCTGTGCTCTGGTAGGACATCTGTAGGCCCTTGTGCACCCATCCTTATGCTGCTGCTCATTGTTCTTAGGAGAGAAGATGGGTCTTCCCTCCTTCCAACCCTCCCCAGCATATTAGAGCATTGTCTCATCTTCGACTTCCTGTGGGACTGTATACGGTGTGACTGGTCATGTCATCTGCAAATGAGTTTGTGGTTTTTCTTCAGATGCAACTTTGCTCCTAATGTAAATAATGAAATGAAATGTTGGCTGTCTTCTAGGTGGAAAACTATTTGGTGCAATCACTGTGCGTAGATGTGGGAATGTGTACATCAACCATTACATGCTTGACCTTTTAAAACGCGTTTTCCAACTAAAATTTGTCTCTGTGGGAGTGGTAATGAAGTTAATCAGACCCCTATGAAGTCTATAAAATACATGTTTCAGGTTTTATGTATCCTATGTCATATTTCTGGATTTGTATTTAAGATGCCTTTGCTATAGTAAGTGAATTCCCTGATAAAGCCTTGTTGCTTCTTGCTCTGCCCTCAAGGTAACATTTTCTTCTCAACTGACTGATTCAAGTCATGCATGAATCATGATAAAAACTGCTGTTTTTTGGAAACTGAGCTGCTATCAGGCTATCTATGGTGTTCAGACTTAGCACTGACAGATTATAAATAATTGGCCTGTTTGTGCTCCTGTGGAAGCCCAGGGAAGCTGGGTTATTTTTGCTCAGAATCACCGTGATGCTTGTTGGATCTCCTTTTAAGACCATAACTGTTGCACGTGAGTATGTGGTTGTTCTAGTTTAGTTGATGTTTGTATATACACATATATATCTTAAATAAGAAGCTTTGGAATTCCAGTGACTAAAACCTCAGTCCTAGATAAAGGCTAAACAGCTTTGCATGTAGTCTGTTATAGAAATATTTCACGAGACCTGGCATGAAAAGCCGTTCTTTGCTGAGAACACAGCCATGGTGCTTTTGGCTTTGCCAGTACTGAGTGTTGCAGCCATGAAGTAAAAGTTAACGTTGGGAAGGAGGGCACCAGGGGGTGTCTGACAAGAAGAGGCTTTGCTGTGTGTTGGCAGATGGAAGACATCTACACTGCATCTGGTGTGTGTGGTTTAATGGCTTTATTACAGCTGTATGTACTCAAAGCAGGTAAAAGGAGAATGACTGGGAGGGGAAAAAAACCCTTGGTTTTCTTGGAACTGTATGTGACAAAACATGGCCTTCCCCAGGTCCTGGGAGGCTGAGGAATGACGTGGGAGAAGAGCATATCACACATCTGCTCTTGCAGACTGCATCCTCTTGTGTTCCGCACTATTCTTGCACTCCTCCAGGAATGGTGATTCCAGCACCTCCCTGGGCAGCCTGTGCCACTGCCTCACCACTCTGTAAGAGAAGAGATTTTTCATAATATCCAACCTTAATCCCCCCTGATGCAACTTGAGGCTGTTCTTCTCGTCCTATTGCGTTTACCTCAGAAAAGAAGCTGACCCCCACCTTGCCTCCTTTCAGGGAGCTGCAGAGAGCAGTAAGGTCTCCCCTGACCCTGAGCCTTCTTTTCTGTCTCACCTGCTTCTGAATGCCCTAGCTCTCAGTGCTGTGTGATGACAGATTTTCTTGGCTTGTCTCATGGTGGATGAAGAAATCCCACTTGTGTCTGTTCCATTGGCTGCCTCTGAATGACTGCATCCCCCATGCACCCTCAAGGAGAGCATGAGGCAGTTTGCTTGGAGCTGTGCTTTTGATTTCTTGGGGGATAAAGGGAGCGTGATCAGAAGGAGAGCATGACTACTCACTGTTGGAGCAAGGACTTACTTTGAGCAATATGATGATGCCAATGTTTTGAAATTGTTCCTGGCTGTCCTGTGTCTGTGAAGAGACCTGGGAGATTCACATCTGAGGATGGGCAAATGGTGATGAGTGGAAATGTGACCTGCCGGTCCTCAGCAGAGAAAGACAAAAATGTTGGCAGGTTGTTTGGCATGGGAGGGACCATGGATTGTGAAACTTGCTTCTCCATACTGGTTAACCAGAGCCAAGGCTGGAGAACTGCACAGACACGCTCCAAGATGCCATCCTCTCACTACCTTACGTTAACACAGGGATAAACCGTGTAAGCAAACATCCTTTTGATCAAAGGAGGCTCCTGCAGTGACTTGCATGGTGCCTTAGTGTTTCTGGTGCCAGGGTGGTGTGTCTTGTACAGACCCAAGTTTTCTTAGCGCATTGTACAGGGGCTCACAGCCAGTTTGCAAAGAGTATTTGCTGAGCTTCACTTCCTACTTCAATTGAAGCAACAAAAGTTAAGTAACTAAAAAAGAAGGAAAAAAAAAGCAGCTCAGAGTCAATGTTCTCTCTTCTGTAATTACAGACAAGTTTGCCAAATGCCAAAGTATGGTTTTTTTCCCCACTTCTTGTGAAAAAAGCTTCTTGTAAAAATGTCTTTCACACATGAGTTACGAGTGTCTTAATGAGCCTTCTGAAAAGGTTCTGGAGAAAGGAGTAGAAATACTTAGGCTTGAGTAACGATGTAGTTATTTTTAAAGTCAACGTGCTGTATTCCTGTGAGGTGCTGCAAATTAACTTAATGAATTAACCACTTCTGAGTGAGCAGTCTTGTTGGCCTTTGGGATTGGCAGAGCACTGCTGAGCTGTGCCAAGATGGTTTAAGCTATTCCCACCTTCTTCCCTGATGAGAAGGCAACAGGGTGCATGACATCCCGACTGCTGCATGTCTGCACCACTCTGGTATTGGTGCAGCCCTCTGTGAGGTGGGGGGACTGTGTTATGGTGACAGAGGAATAGGTGCCACGTGCCATTTCCAGTCTGGAAACCCTCCCACAACACTTAATAGCAGCATCTACATGTGTATAAGCTTTGCAGCTTTCAGTTTTAACTTCCTGGGTGATTCCTTGTAAACAATCACTTCACAAAATATGGACCTCCTCTCTTGCATTGGAGGACGGGAAATCGTTAAGCAATAAGCAAAGTAGGTAGTTTGCATTTTAAATGTAAACAAAATCCTATTTGCTTTAGAAGGTTCAGCTCCCAGCAAGCAGGGCTGGTTGCACTTTGTGCTGGTGATCTCCACTTGCTGCTTACAGCTCTGTTCAGTAGTTAGAGCAGAGTTTAACAGTGTATGGTTTGTAGAATCATAGAATCACAGAATGGTTTGGGTTGGAAGGGATCTTAAAGATCATTTGATTCCGGTTCCCTGGTGAACTTTAAGCATGTAAAGAAGGCAACTGCATGGTTGGGCATTGCAGCTGGGGTTGGAGCAGCTGACCCTGGGCAATTGGGTGTTGTAGATGAACTGGACAGCTAGACTGAAACCAGCAAGGATTCAGTAAGGCAGATAGAAAATGGTTCATGTCAGCAAATTGAGGAGATACTTGCTCTTCACATTGTTTTATGGTCCATTTTTGACAAATTGGAGTTGACAGTGCAATGAGAATTCTGCCGGGGTAGACAGGGAAATGGCTGTGAGAGGTAGCACCTTCTAGCTGAGCCACAAGTGCATTGAGTTGGGATGCATGAGGAGCTGGCCACATCCCTGTGATGTCCCCGTGTCACATAGCACTGGTCTAGATGAAAACATCTCCAAGAAGGTGAGTGAAGAGCATTCATAGCCCTGGGTAGAGCAAGGGTTGGCATCCAGATGCTTCATATCCGTAGAGAGCTGTGCAGTCACTTGTCTCCCTCAGCAGTCTCTGGTAGTGAGTGGTATCTGAGTCAGCTCAGTCCAGCTGTTTGTCTTGTTAAAAATGGCCAAAGTTGGTGACTTCTGTCAGTTCTGCTTTTTGGTCTGTCTGGTTGGTTTCAGTTGTGGTTGGTTTTTTTGGGGTTTTTTTGATTGTTTGACTCCATAAAGTGAAGTCACACAAAACAATCATCCATAGATCCTTATGGGAATATAGCTGCAATAAAGCTCAGTCATTCAGCTCCCAAGAGGCGACTACTGATTGAACTCTGTTCTTCTGTTCTGTTGAGCAAGGTGCTGTGCATAGCCATAAATCACTGTCCTGCCAAGTCCTTCCTTGTACATACACTCATGCACATGCTCTTTGTGAGCACCACTGGCTCTGCTACCTTCCAGCTTACCTTCTGCATTGCACAGGAAAAATATCTTTATTTGAATATGCAAGTGATTCTGTGATTGGTGTTTATTGCAGCCGGGTGAGTTTAAACTGGGTTCTGCAGAATAATCTCACTTGTTTTACTCTATGCAGTTTATTTCTAAATCAGGTTGGAGAAGCTCCGAGCAAAAGAGTTGTAGAAAGGTTTGGAAAAATCATATGGTTGAGAAAAAGCTGGCTGAGGTGCCTTTGTGGGGAGGTGAGCATTAGAGAGTGATAAAGGATGCTGTGATGAGACAGTTGTGGAGATGCAGTCCTAAATGAGGACAAGCAGTAGTGATGTCTGATTGCAGTTGAAGAAATAGTCAGGGAAGGCCTCAGAGGTGTAATCACATAGAGGAAAATATTTTCAGAGAGGTGTAAGTCTGTGGACAACCTCCATCCAGGGCAGCCAAGGGCTGGAGGCTTCACCTCTGACAACTTCTAGCCCGTGCATTTTGTTGCTGTGCAGAGTGGACCCAGCTTTGGTAATGCTCTTCCTTTCTTTGAATATCCTGTGTGTCATCTGTGCAGAATTAATGAGGTGTGGAAATTCCTCCGTTACGAGAAGTATGGATGGTTACTGGTAATACAAATAGAAGGCATGCTGTGGGAATTGTAGTCAGAGACAGATCAGGGTGAGTCATGAGGAGACTCACCAACGCTTATAAAAACTGTGCAGTAGTCTCTATTCTGTTCTGTGTTTGGCTATACTTTGGATTTTTATCCATTTAATCTGTTTTTGTGTGTGTGACTTTGACATCATTGGATATATTTTCTTCCTGTGTGATTCTTTTCCCCCAGTTTTCCTACAAAAATGAGGTCTGATAGTTAATGTAACTTAGCATGTCACTAGCAGCTGAATGCTGTTGATATTACAGCACGGTGCTCTCAGTTCTCTGACCAAATGGATTACCGGTGGGGTTTTGTTTTACCAGGCTGTTTTCTTTTCCTCACCCCTAGGAAGCTACCCTTGTGATTGCTGCTTGCATGTTTGGGACTTCATTGCACAAGAAAAATTATTGTATTGCCTGGGTTGCCCCTACCTGCTGCACACCAGGCTCTGTGTTGCACTGGGGAGCACAGCACTGCTCATGGTCCAACTGGTGCGTCACAGCATCCTTCTGCACAAACCCTTCTCCTTCATTTCCCTTATATCTTCTCATCTTTTTTTATGGCTGTTAATATTATTTTTCCACAGGAAAACACAGATTGAAAACGCCTCTGAAAGCATTTCTAAGGCGGGAACATAGGTGTCGCCTGTTGTTACCTTTGGTTAGGGAGTTGGTGTAAGCTATCAGATCAGAGCTTAAAAGCTGTAGGAAAGTTAATAAATGACCAAATTTTTCACTAATGGTATAGAGGGCTGATAAAGTAAATCTTACAGGTACGTGCAGAAATTTGGCAAGCCTTGTTTTTTGTTTGGAGTTTTTTTGTTTGTTTAAAGCCTTTGGTCCTGACAGCAGATAACATGGATTGTTCCTGGGGCTTGAATCCAAGGCTGTTCAAAAAGGCCTGAAAGTCCAAAAGAGGCTCAAGACACCAAAACTCAGAAGCACGACTGGGTATCATTTTGAGCACCTTCTTTTGCCTTGCACTCCCTCACCGTGAGGTTTTGACACACGCAGACAGAGACAGCCCAGGAGAGCCCATGGTGAAGACCAGGCCCTGCAAAAACAAGAGGTGGCTGTAAAAATCCAGAGGTGCTGCAAGGAAGGTTTAAAAGCACAATAGATTGTTTAGCAGGAACTCAAATTCTAGTCACCACAGCTTGCTGAGAGTAGTGATTTCTGTCTACTTAAGTATTCAGTGAGTGGCCCTCAGTGTCTTGTGCTTTGTGTGTGTATCTTTGGTAGGTAGTCATATCTGGGCTACGTGTTGCTGAACCACTGCCCGCACAATGCTTATTCTGTGGCTCCAGTGCTTTGTGTGAGAGCTGCTTCTGTGTTCAGCAGCACTTGAAGATGGCCTGAGGTCTCTGACCACCACTGAGGCCTTCATACATTCCTCAAAGCCTGAAGATGGCTTTGTCAGGCATGGAGAAGAGGTATCTAGGCACACACAGCCCAGCTCAAGGCCTCATCGTGTTGTATTCACTGCTAAAAGCCTTCAGGTCATGAGCTGGAGAGCAGAAGAGAGCCATGCCCACATGCAGCTGTTGGCTAGTGCTCTCATACCCGAAACTGTTGTGTGTGGGGGCAGATATTCCTCATGTTAGTGCCTCTTCCTTGCCTGGAGGACCAGAAGGCTTTCCAGCAGGGCAAATTGAGCTGTGCAGTAACTAATGCAGTGCTAGTAACTAGGAGTGATTAAAACTCCTAACAGGTGGCCATTAGTTTGGTCTCTTGGTCTCTGTTGGCATCACTGGAGTACCTCGTCTGACCTGCAGGTGTTGCTGAGGTTGACCTGGTACCCTACAATTAAATTGAAGATGAGACTGAGAGATGGAGCCTGTAGCAGAAATTTGAAAGGAATAATGTGAAACCTATGACTTTGGTGAACCAGAGCAGAAGTGATCCTCCACAAATCACAATTATGCCTCTCTGGCACGTGCAGCAAGTGGTTTTCTGCGTCGTCTGTGCTGGGATGGGGGAGCTGCAGGTATTATATGGAGATTCAGTGTTCAGGACTTCTGAGACAGGTGTAAATGCTCTCTCTGGTGTCTCTGTAGCTGTGTGGTGATGCTTGTACATGCTAGTAACACAGAACCTCTATTTTTTTTTTCTTCCTTAGCTCCCTTCACAATCTCCCTTCGTGCAGCGGACAACATCACAGTTACAATTAAGTTGAAACCTGGTATTTTACCTGTCTGTCTAATTCGTGTCAAAAGTGGACCCAGATTTGAAATGAAGATAAGACCAGGGGAGAATGTGACTTTAATCTTCACTTGTAACACTCCCGAGAAATATTTCATTATGGAAATTCAGAAGAATATTGGTAAGACATGTTTATATTTTGTTTTCCTCAGTGATGGTTTACCTCCAATAAAACCATACCTTTTTTTCTCCCTGTTACTATATCAAAGTGTTGTATCAAAATGTTTTGGAAATAGTTAAATGAGTCTGCATTGCATCAGTTCCTTCCTGACATCCCTTCTATTGCAGTTTCTGACCCTTTCAAAGCAGTGTCCTGTCAAAACCCTTTGAGCATTGATAATAATGTCACACATCTAATTCACTGAATATCTTGATTGTGTCTGTATTGGCAAGAGAAACGTTGAGATATGTATGTATTTCCATATGTTAAATGAATGCTTCTGAGGTCAAGAATCTGAAAATTGGAAAGTCTTGGAACTAAAATTGTATTTGCTTTTAATATAACTTCTTTTCTGTGTCTGTGTGGTAGTGTGTTTCTTGATGGCATGAGCACATAACTATTTATCATCTAGATCCCAAACTTCATTTGGAAGTCATTTTTTCACTATATCTTCTTTACTTTTGAGTTGATGTTCAAGCCTTGTTATAAAGACAGTTCTTTTCACATTTTGGGGTTTCATTCATGTAGTTCATGCAAATAGTAATATCCATAATGTTTTATGATACATATTTGTAATGTGTAGTTCTGCGTTTTCTTTTGAGCTTAGATATCAAATATGATTATGTGCAGTTTCCAGCTTGACATACTGCTAAGCTGGATTTTTTCTGATAAAAGTTCTCTTGGTGCTCCTTGAAGTATTTTGTTGACTGTTCTTAATCTCTTCTGCAAAATCTAGGCCCCAGGTTCTTATCAGGGCACCAAGGAAAGGAAGGTACAGTTCTCAGCAAGTAGTGGATAACAATGATTTGACAGACATCATATCACAGTTTGGGGTGCGGAGGCTTAAATTCAGTTCTCTAGATTCATGATTTCTAGCTCTCTTAATTTTTAATTCCTCCCTTTTGTTTATTCAGTTCTCTATTTGCTACATAACTTCTAAGTTCTTCAGCAAACAACACAAAATGAAAAACCTTCTGTTAGTCAACATGGCTCATTTGTAAAAGCAAGTTTATCCTGTCTAAGAGATAGGAGTCCTGTTTAAAGACAGGACTTAGAGGAGTGGAATATATTTGAATCTATGTAGAATAAAAGTTAAGTGCAACTTAATGGCACTAAAAAAAAAAAAGAGAAATAATGAAGAAGATTAAAGAAGTAGAGAAAGGGAAAGTAAAATACCTCATTTACTTGAAGGCTTTCCATAGTGTATCATGGCTGTTCTATTTCTACTTTCAGACTGTGTATCAGGCCCATGTCCTTTTGGAGATGTTCATCTTTACCCACCAGGGCTACCTCGCCTTAATAGGACTTTCATCTGGGATGTGAAGGCAAGTACAAAGGCTGGACTTGAGCTGAAATTTTCTACCCCATTAAGACAGATTCAACCAGGAGAGATGTGTCCAGATTCAGTTAGCTACAACATCAACAGCTGCATCGATACAGCCACAGTCAACATTGGCACCTTCTGCAGAAATGGCTCAGTGTCTCGTGTCAAACTGCTTGGAGGAGTTGTCATGTCTCTGCACCTCCCATGGAACTTGACTCTCACCACCTCAGGCTTTAACATTGCAAACAGATCTTCCATAAAAAGTAAGCAGTAGTTTATTGTCCTGTGTAGTTTATTGTCCTGTTTTCTTCCCCATGCAGTCCTCTTTTACAAAAGGTGGTGGTTAGCTTTTGTTCAGTAACCATCCCTCTTCTAGGATCAAAATGTCTTTGTAGTTTGATTGTTCAGTGCAATAATTTTGCAAACTGTTGTGTTGCTGCTTTTGGTGCAGTCTCTTTAAACATAAACATAACAGTTTTCTTGGTTTACATGAGACTAGATAGCAAAACTAGAGTGATCCAGGAGTCTAATTTGCTAGTTGTATCGTGTAGTTATGTTTCTTTATTTTAAAATAAAGACTCCTTGTCTTGCTTGGGTCTCAAACGAATGTCTCTCTTCAGGAGAGGAAGGTGGGAAAAGGGGAACCAGTGCCTGGAAGGCACATGAGTGCTTAAATATCTGTTTCAACCTGTGCAGTAACATAGCATGTTGTGTAATAATCTTCAAAAAATACATGAAATGTGTGTAGTAGTCAATGGATTACTCTGTGATCTCATGACAAACCCTTTTTTGGAGTTTTTCTTGCACTTTACTTGAATTATGTGATTGTTGCCATCAGTTGGAGATGGAACCAGATCTAGGTTTGTGTTTTTCTAGAGTGCTCCTTCTACAATAACATAAGATTTGTCACCCGTGCTTTGGTGTGGAACTGTTGAGACATTCAGGAAGGTAAGGGGTGGCACTCCTCGCAGTTGCTCAGTTACTGGCTAGAGCAAGGCTGTAAACTTTGCATACTTAGCTTTGCTCTGCCAAGTGCTGGGACTCATCCAAGTACAAGGCATGTTACACCATCTCTGTGGTTCTCATTCATGTTTTATCATGTATATTTGAGGCTCTGTGCTGGTGTGCTGTTGTTAGAACTCCTAAGTTTTTGGACTAAGAACTCTCTGCTAATTTAAAAGCTCTTGTATTTGTTTCATGAAATCTGGTGAAGCGGTACTAGCATAAGTGGTTGTCAAGCTGTATGATTGTTCTTGCTAGGCCAGGACCAGAGTGAGAGTTAGGATCTTTCCTTTTCAAAAAATATAGGTCCATCCATGGGTTTGACAGGTAAACCCACTGCACTGAAAATACAGCGTTACTGTATCCCTTTCCTTTTCTATAATTGAAGATAATAGCATTAACTCAAATATGTGTTTTAGTCTGACATTTTTGAAATAACCTGACCTGTAACTGAAATGGTTGAACTCACTGTCAATAAGAATATTCAGTTGCTGCAGTGCTACGTATGCTAGTGTATCATCTCCAGTTAGTAATACTTTTCATGATTCTGTTCTTCCATCTTAGGGTTATGCATTATTGAATCCATTTTGAAGGGGGAGTCCTCTATCATGTTGATGTCTCCAAACTATCCCTTGGGCTTTCCAGAAGATGAACTCATGACGTGGCAGTTTGTAGTCCCTTCCAACATGAGAGCAAGTGTGTTTTTCCATGACTACAGCCTTTCCAACTGCGAAAGGAAGGAGGAGAGGGTGGAGTACTACATACCTGGCTCTGTCAGTAATCCGGAGGTGTTTAAGCTGAGTGACAGCCAACCTGCCAATATTGCTGGCAGCTTCAACATGTCTCTGCAGGGCTGTGATCAGGATGCCCAGAACCCAGGCATCCTTCGCTTATTCTTCCAAGTCGTCGTTCAGCACCCTCAGATTGATGAGAGTGAGTACTGGTTTGCTCCTTCCATCTCTGTCTGCATTATCACTTTTTCCTTCTGCAGATGCAGTCTCTGTTGCTTTTTTTCATTGACATTTAGACTGAACTCCATGAGGAAGAGAATAATGCTTTTGTTGTTCTTTTTTTTTGAACTTTGAGCCCTCCTTTAGTTAAGGAGGTGGCTTGCTGAGCAACACAGGGGCCTGCATTACTTTATTTGCCACTGGCTACTGTTACAGGAAGGTGAATGGCAATACTAAGCTTTGCAATTTGCAGTGGGGTCAAAATGTCAATTTGTAGGTTTTATACTGTATCTTGTAAATGGAGGTTCCTTTTCCAGCGTATACACCATGAAACTGAGAAATGCTTTTAAGATCTGCAATATCAGGTCTTGCATGCTTTATAAACAAAATTAAACATAGGGCAGCATTTCCTTGAGGCTGTGTTCTCTCCTTGGGGATCCAATCCAATTATCTTGCAAGAATCTTGATTAAATTGTCCAGGCTTGTATGTCACTGCACAGTCTCACTAACAAATGTTCTGTAGCATCTCAGCACTCTCATTCTCATTTTTTTAATCTGTCTAGTATGTCTCCATTCACAAACAGCAAATCCTCCTGAAATTGTTAAACAAACCACGTTTGTGTACATTTATTGTGTTACATACTGGGAGCCAGACAGAGGGAAAACCTTGTATTCAGCTGATCACCTTTATCTCTGTTCTACTTTAGAAAGCTAAAAAGCATTTTAATATATTTATGGCCAAGATAATAATAATCTAAAAATAAATTAAAAAGAAAAAAAGGTTGTCGTTTATTTAATGAAGTGCAAGTAATAAACTGCTTGGATCTGAGAAAGAACAGTTGCTTCTCTAGGGATTTCATAGGATATCATGAGTGATTTGAGTTATGCAAGTTCCATCAAAGATTCCAATTGAGCCCTCAGGACCATATTGAAACTTTTCTAGTGTGTAGAGTGCAAGTTAAGCATGGTTCTTATTAAAAATGCATCAGTGTCTACATATTCTCAAGGCTTCCTAAACATTTTTGGTATTCCACAGCTGTCTGTGGTGCTTTTCATTAAATAAGAGAAAAATCCAGCTATTTTCCAATCAAAATAACTTTTCAGTCTGATCTTGTGTTTAGCTGCTGAAAACCTCTGAAGAATGAATAACTCTGTGGTGAAAGTCCTAGGTTCTTTACTTGGTTGTGGCAATGACCTGAAGTTCTCTATCTTGCTGAGGGGTATGTTCTGTCCTCTCGTCTGTCAGTAATGAAAATGTTAAGGGTTTTTTTCCTCAGTGCTGACCCACTAGGGTATACCACTGAGTGTCCTCCGGACAGACTTTATGCTGCTGATCACAAACCTTTCAAGGTCAGCATCTGAACCAGTTTGTAGTCCATATCACTGTCCACTTAGCTAGTCTATACTTAACTAGTGTGTTTGGGAATATACATTATGGGAGATGTTCAACTGAACTTTAGCATATCTAGAGGGATGTCGCGTTGCTTAAGCATGAGTTCCTTTTCTTAAAATGCATGCTGACTAGTTCTGATCACTTCCTTGTCCTCTGTGTGTTTGGAAGTTGTTTCCAGGGTTGTCTGTACTGTTGCCTTTGCAAGATTTGCGATGAAGATATCAAGGTACTTTCTGAGCTTACCTGTATAAGCTCAGAAATCTAACATAGCTACTATGGAGCTTGACTGCATTTATTATAACCTAACCTGTTGAAAAGGGACTAGCTTATGTTACCCTATTACAAGTAAAAATAGTAGTATTCACACCACGCTTCTTGCAGTAATTGCTCTGAGATGTTTGTCGTTGCAGATGTCACTCACTTGGTTGACCTTAGCAAGGAACGGAATATGACCGTAACAATACACTTTGAAGGGTGGCCCAGGCGAAACCCGCTGGTACCCGAACCTATGTGCCTGATCTGCAAGGATCCTCGCACTTGTGACCGTGTTCTGACGTTAGCCTCTGGCGCCACCTACAAGATTTCCTTTCTGTGCAAGGACTTAACGCGTCTGAGGATCACAGCTGAAAAGGGCATAAGTATGGCAAAAGTGGCTTAACCCTGTTTCCTAGGGAATGTTTCTGTGTGCTTTTAAGCTGTAGGTCTGGACCTTAGCTAGTTTGCAACTGTGTCCCAATAAGCAAGTGATACAGCATAAGCAATTTCCCGTTTTGCATTTATTTGTACGTTTCTTTGGGGCACCCTTTAAAGGAATAGTCTTAAACTACAAGCCGTACGTATATTTGATAAAGCTCTTCTCGGGTAAATGCTTATCTGGATCTGTAACACAAATCTAATAGGACTCTGTGTATGGTTACTCCAGTATATCAGAAGGCTTACTTTTCCTAGGTACTTCTTCTGTTGGAAAAAAATATAACTGTTTTGACTCATTCCTGTTTACAGGCTGTGTGGATCTTCGGTGGTGTCAGAACAAGATCTATTCCCTTTCAGTGCCCAAGATTATTACCCAGTTGCCAGTTCAGCTGCATAAGTTTATTTGGAAGCTCGTAGCTCCTGAAATGATCAATGTAGAAATCACATCTCCATCACTGAAACTGCGGCAACACCTCCAAGAGCAGAACTGCAACACGAGCTACAGTTACAGCATTGTTAGTGCCACCCCGGAGACAGAGATGAATGTTGGCATATTCTGCCCTGGCGGAGCCATTGAAAAGATTCAGTTGAGGAATAATATCACCATATCTTTAAAAACGTTTGGTAAAGGTTTCATCAATGAGTCTAACCATCAAGATCTGAAAATGTCTTTTGTGCCACATATTAAAGGTAAGGTAATGTTTTGTACATCGTACCCTATTGCTGGATCATGCAATACATTTATTAGAACACGTGAATAAATAGAAGAGTTCAATTCTTTAGAGTCTAGGCAGTCATTGTGTTGACCAATCTCTCTGGTGCCTTATTCCTGCAGGAAGGGAATATTTGTGCTCTAGGTGGTTGAGGGAAATTCTGCAGATATATCTGTAATAATTAATGATACAGAGGAGATGATAGGTGAGTTGTATTGCTGGTATTGAGATACAGTGTGTAGAAATATACTTTATAGGTGGTGCTTTTTTGTTACAGAGAAGTAAGTCCGTATAATTTTACATGCTGGAAGATAAAGCTTTTTTAAAAAATATTAAAACTAAGTTTTGCTTTATTACAGATGAGTGTACTTTTACTGTGAGTCCAGATTCAAAAGCTAAAACTTACTTGCAGACTCCCAACTCACTTTATGGTCTACCTCCTTACGTCTCCATATCCTGGTACATCACTGTGCCCAGTAAGCAAGTTGCCCGCTTAGGGTTCTCCACGGACCGTATGGGCATTACTTGTGAGACAGGGCGTGCCTATGTTAACATAAAGGAACAGTTGCCTGGGGCAGAGGAAACTGTACGCTGTGAAGATGAGCTTCTGCCTCAGCCCCGAAATATGCATCACAACTTCTGGGTAAATGTCTCCAATTGTAAGCCTGTGGACCCAATGCAACTGACCTTGAAGTTCTGGGTGACTTTTGTTGAAAAACAGATAGGTGAGTCCTGTACGTTTAGCATGGCTTGCTTTCCACTTGCTTCATTTTCTTCCCTTGGGGAAATAGTACTGTATGCTACTCTGCATGCCGTGGGTTTTATGAGATTCCTGCTTCCTGAAATGCCTCTCTCTCAGAAGTCTCTGGGAGTTACAGATGAGCACTTCTAGAAGCTGAGCAGAAAGGAGAGTTTCTTATGTGGTGGGCGTTTGGCTCTTATGGCTGGGGCACTGCAAGGCTAGAGAGGAATGAGACTAGTTTTATTTATTTTATCTTTTTAAATTGGAGATCACAGCTAGAAGGTATAGAAAGAAGATCACGTGATGTTTTTTCACCTCCCAAGGTCACAGACCTAGTGAACAACTTCAGATTTGATTGTGCAGACTTACTGACCTAGTCTTAATGTTGGAAGTTAATTAGTCTTGGTGTTCACATTGAATAATAAATAATCCTTGGGGCAGATCTTGCTGTTCTGTTGAGACTGCCTTGACTAATAACAGCAAAATCTTTTTTATTATCCTTCATCTCCCTGAAACTAAAAAGGCATTTTTAGGGTAGGCTTTGTTCAGGTGCATGTGAATTTGTTTCATGTTTGCATTTCTGCATGGTCTGTGGAAGACTGCTGCTATCTGTAGAAGTATTGTTACATAGGCTAGACCAGAAACTGTACCCAATGAATTTTTCTTTTTTTTCTTCTTTTTTTCTTCTTTCTCTCTTTCTTCTTCTTTCTCCTCCTCCTCCTCTTCCTTTTTTTTTTTTTGTTTTTTTTTTAATGAATGCTTCTTTAACATACTGCTTTTTCATTTTTGCTCGCATATGGACTTCCCCTGATCAATTTAATGACTCTTGGAAAACCTCAAGTCAACACACCTCTTGTAGTTAAGGGGAATTTGGTGAAAAATAACTATTTTATTTGTTAATTACTTGCCTGTCTCTTTCCATGCTTTCTTCTCTATACTACGCATTCAGACAGAGGCTTGTGAGACGCTGCAGGTACGTTCAGCAACATGTGAGCTGTGTTGAATCCTTGCACCAAGGGTTAAGTCTGACAGAGGGAGTGTTTGTTTATATGGCTGTAGTCCACTGCTAGCAGCAGGAGCTTGTCATTGCTTGACTGCCAACCTCTTGGAATTGTCCTGTGTTACCCCTAGGCAAGCACAGCTTTGAAGCTCCCTCTTTGCATGCAACAGATGCACTTAAAAACTGCTAAGGAAGTTCAGACCCAAACAGTTTTTAGGAAAATGCTCAGTGTTCTTGTAACTTCTTGTCTTTTTTCAGATCTAGCAGTGATACTTGGTATACTGGCTGGGGCTGGAGTTCTTGTGGCTATTGGACTCACTGTGTGCTGTGTTAAGAAGAAGTAAGTTCCTAATTTAGCATGTGTATAGGTTAGTGGCTCAGGAATGCACTGTGGGAGAGGTAGTGGGCTTTGTATTCTGTGTGTTGAAGTCGTTCCCTTAAACAGTGGTCTAGAGCGAAATGTGGGCAATGCACTGGGCATTGGAGTGGTGTTGCTCCAAGAATGCTGCCTTATTCTGAACTGGTTCTCCTAAAAGTAGAGTAGCATTCCTGGGGTCACGTTACTTCAACTCCCAGTGCATTGCATAGCTTTGTTTTTGGCACTAGCTTCTGTCTGTACGAGAAGTAGTGGTATTGGTTGGATTTATCAGTGCTTCATGTGAAATGATACCATGATGAATGTAGGGTGCATGTGACTCTAGACAAGACTTTATTAAGACAAACTGTAAAGTTGCTTAGGGTATTCAGTGATGTTTCTTTCATCTACAGACCCTCTAGGAACTTCTTCCAGAGTTTACACACCAAGTAGGGAGCTCCTTTTTATGACATAAGCCCTTGGAGAGAACTCATTTGAGCAAAACCAACCCAGCCAACTCATGCAAGGAGAGTCTGAAGTCATCAGTATCCTGGGGGGTTCTGATGTGTGTGTGCTCAGGATGATTTTGTCCTGAGTCTGTAAAGCTGGAATGATTTGAGTAATATAATGATTAGAGCAGTTATGAGAACAATTCTCCATTGCACAGGAAAGGTTTTAAGAATATAGGCTTAAAAACCTTTTACTTTAACCTTTGGTCTTTCTTCCTTGGGAACAGTTGCATCAAAACCAGGGAAAGTTCATTTGACTTTCATAGTGGATCTACTATTTCACTCAGCCTTGTTGGCCCTTAGGTCCCTCAATGTCTGTGGAAGTTAAGAGGTTCAGTACACTGCAGGCTTAGCAGAACAAGAGATAACTGAACACCTTAAGAAAAAAAAAAAAAAAGAGAAAAAAAAGCTTGTCTAGACTCATGAATTATTTTTCCTAAGATTACAAATACAGCCTTCCATCTGGGTAGATTAGACTGTCTGACAGGAGGTAGGTGGAATGTGTAAACAGCAGCTGCCATTACTGAGCGCAAATGCACTGAGCCATGCATTGTTTCTGACCTGTGAATCATTTCAACTCTTAACAGGAAGAAGAAAAGCCAAAATCCCATGGTGGGTGTATACAATGCAAATGTCAATACCCAGATGCCTGGAAAACAACGCTTATTCAAAAAAGATAGGAAAACCAACGAGTCCCATGTCTATGCAGTTATTGATGATGCTATGGTCTACGGGCACTTGCTGAAGGAATCCAATGGCTCGGTTACTCCAGAAGTTGATGTGTACCGGCCTTTTGATGGACCCATGGGTAGCTTGCCACCTTCTCCACCTCCATTATCCTTCAGGAAAGATGTAAAACGCTCTTCTAACACAGAGGAACCTCCGCTTCTGGCAGAAGCAGACCATGACACTTACACGTTTGCTCATCAGAGATCAGAGGAACTGGAGGACAATGGAGATGGAAATGAAAAAAATAACGGTGATACAAGCACGTCCTCGCTGGAGAATAAGGAACAGGACAGTTCAGAAGAGTAATTTTATGCCAGGCATGGCAGTTTCCTGTGGAAATACAGACAGCCTGCAGGGACAAGTGTCCAGGGAAAAAATAACAGAAGGGGAGTTATTTTTAAGTATGTTTTGATATTGTTTTTGCTTCGTTGTTTGTGGTGTTGTTGTTTTTTTTTATTCAGCTGTTGGTAGCTTCTGGTTTTAGAGTGAATGTCTGGTAAACTCAAACAGCAGAGCACTCCGGGAATGTGTGACCTTCTGGTTGTGAGATGGATGTCAGAGGTATGCTCTTGCTTTTTATTATCAAGTCATCGGGAAAAGGAATTCATAACAATACCAATTTAAAACTGTGGCAACGACTAGAGTGGAAAGAGTGTTTTGTCCAGTATTCCCTCCTTCCTCACAAGTCATTCGTCCTGAGCGCTGGCTGGTGACTTTTTGAAGGCATAGGCCGCCTCGTGGGCTCAAGGCAGCTCCAGATTGCACAGGTACAGATTCCTTCTCCTAACATCTAAGCAAAGTAGGAGATACTGTCATGTCTACTACTTACTGCTTGAAAATTCACTTGTAATTAACATAGTGATTGCTATGTAAATGTACTGAAAGACCACATGTATGCAGCCTGGAAGAGCTCTGTGCATGTAAATCAATGTGTATACTTGAGCTTGGGCTTGCCTAGCTTGGAAGCAAGTTGGTGTTTTTTCTCTAATTTCCAACTGATACTCTAATACTTCAGTAGCACTGTGTAAGCCTGTACCAAAGACTGTATTT
This sequence comes from Cyrtonyx montezumae, assembly GCF_038088225.1. Taxonomy (NCBI): domain Eukaryota; kingdom Metazoa; phylum Chordata; class Aves; order Galliformes; family Odontophoridae; genus Cyrtonyx; species Cyrtonyx montezumae. Next base: position 101,489,403 of record NW_027072089.1, on the reverse strand, counting down.
TCTTCTGCTTTTTTTTTTTATTTATAAAAACAGTTCCAAAATTCCCAAACAGTTTGCACTGGTTTTAAGGTGCCTGCAGCATTCGTGTTTCATTAGTTTGTTGACCTTTTTATCCAAGTGAGAGTACAGGTTTGGTGAAGAAATAACAGTATGGTCATCTAGCTTCAACTCATAAATGCTTGTTTATCTAATAAGGTTAAAAAGGGGAATAAAGAAAATAGATTGTATTCAGAAGACAGTTTCTCTGATGTATGAAGTATATGAGTGAATCCTTAAGAAAGGCCTATGTTTTGTTTTTTTGGTGATCAGTCTAAATTTAACAACCACGTTGAAACAGTGTTGGAGATAACTCTTAATTTCTCCCGGTACTCAGCTTCAGTCATCTAGCTGCTTTGAAATACACCTCTTGCAATAATAGTTTTCATTTCTGAATGCTGTATTTAGCTTCTCCCTCAGTTTGTGTGCCTTCTAAAACTTGAGAGTCACGTCCTCATGCATAGCACTGCAGGTATATGAATTGAGTTGCCTTTTATACATAAACATCTGGCTTGTTTAGTTGTATAGTTACTGAGAATGTCTGCAGCTTTGCATGCAAAACTAGATTCAACTTGAGAGTTGCTCCCTAAATTGTTTTGATGGCTTGTCTAATGATGCACAAAGGTACCATATGATTTATAGGTGGTTGCATGCAATGACAGTATGTTTATATTAATTTCTAAAATGAAAACATCTTTGCTAGGAACATCACCATTTACATCAGAAAAAATATGGATTTCTTCCTCTGTTAACTATGCTGGCATTACAAGTTGACTGTATTAAACATTGAAGTGTGCCTGTTTAACAGTGTATACTGATACGCAATTTAATTATATCTGCTCTGACTCAATTTGCTGTTGCATAGAGGGAAACGCATGCCAGCTGGAAGTGCCTTTTTATTGCTTCATGTACTTTTTATGCTTATGTTTTGCACTTTTAATGCAGAGATATGTGTTCCTAGATCTCTGGCTGGTCACTGGGATCACATATTTTAAAGTGTACTGGGGGTATTTTCATGCCGTTCAACAACTTAAAAAGACTTCTCCAGTAATAATATCTATTTTTTTTTTCCTCAGGTAACTGAATTGCCACTATATGTTTTGTCAGGGTAGTCTATTTGTTCGTTCATCTGGTCAATGCTTCTTCCTTCTTTTTTCTTGAAAAGAAATGTGTTTCTGAGAGAAACTCAAGGCCATCTCATCCCTCTGGCTCAGTCTCTGCAGCTGCTGAGGTGAAATCTTTGTGTTCTTTCTAAACAGCTGATGGAAAGAGAACAGGTCAGGCTTTTGTTTACAGCATCTTAATATTTGAAGGAAGAGTATGATACTTGTTCACTGTTGTGTTTTGTTGGTTTTTTTTTCTTTTGCTCTATTTTAATTCAGCTTTTGGTACGGTGATGTAAACTTCAGTTTACATTTGCTTTCAGTCTAAGGTTGACTTTCATTGTGCTTCATGTTTTGAATGGGAGTACAGGCACAAATTTAAGTTTACTTTTCCCTCGGCAAAAGTTGTGACTTGAGTTTTTTAAAAAAATGAATAAAACATAACTCTATTACCAGCTGCAGTAGTCAGTGTACATCTTTCTCATGCTTGTAAATACGTAGTTTGCTCCGAAACTAGTGCTTCTTATTTATTTATTTCCATGGAAACTACAACAGACACAAAAAGCACAGTAACACTATTTGATAGAGAACATTCTCAGCTACGAAACACTATTTTTTTTCAACAGTCACCACCATTAGCTATGCATTTTCACCACCAAAAAAAAAACCAACCCAACCTGGGTGGCTTGTCTCTGAAGTTACTGTTGCCATGCTGAAGTGCACCACCCACTGTGCTCACATCCACAGTTTGGTCTCCATAAACATCCAGCAAGTGTCTATGAATGTCAGTGGGCACAGTTTCTCTACGTGGAAGAACTGGATGATGCACCTTTACTTAATGCTTTCCATGTCAGGTGGCATTCTGTCAGACTGCCCGTCTGCTGCCATCTGCTGTACAACTACAGAGTGTAATGGAAATACTGCAGAGAAGGTTCAGCCTTTACTGCTGTACCACCAGCATCTGCCTCTGAGTTTGCGGGCCAACACAACAATGGGAACTTCTGAAGATTTGAATATCACCCTGAAAGGCTTGAGTGATCCTTCTGAGGTCTCTGCAGTCCCACCTGCTCAATTTGGCTTTCTGCACAGGAATAGTCTCCACTGGAGTGATCAGGAGAAGATGCAGAGAACACGATCACCCCTTGGCAATGCTGCAGAGCAGAGAAGCCACTTGGAGGATTTCAGGAGCAAGCATCCTTGGAGGGAGAAGAGGGGGGGATAATTTCACTAGTTACTATGTAAGTGTCCAGTACTGTGGATTTCACACTGGGAAAACCTGCATGGATTTTGGTGAGTGTTGCAGCTGTGTGGAGCACAAGGTCAACCTGAGGTATGTTGATGTGTCAGTAGCTTCATCTCCTTAGTCGACAGCAATAAGTTTCTAGAGAACCTGCTTTGCTGTTGGTAGCATAGATCATCCTTTTAGTTGCATAGCCAGTGATGTGCTATTATTTGCTGTTTTTAAAGGTGAATTTAACTGACTGGGGAGAAGTGTGACTCTTTCTGTGGTTGTGGTGTTCATAATTTCTTTACGCTCAACTAACACAGTTGAATTCCATATCAATTTACTTACACTGATAATAGCATAAATTACACTTTTATTACCAGTAGCCCTTCAGCCTCCCATGCTCAAGTGGGTTTGGGTGCTTTTTTTGCTCAGGATCCCTGGACATGTTTTTGCCTGGAGTAGTAGTTAGGATGTCCTGAACCTCTGCTGCATATCTCAGCTGTAGTAGTGCTGCTACCTTTGGTATTTGTTTTAAGGATTGAAAAGCTACAGAGAGAAGCCGTGCACACAGCATTCTCTCTGCTCAATGTGACTGCAAAACTTCTATTAGTACATGGCTATAAACCTGGTTTTCTGTACAGAAGAGCCTGGCCCCAGGCAAAGTGCCCTGCTTAGTCCCAGGTGCATGAACTGCAGGCTCTGAAGCCTAATTGCCACCTGCTTCAATTAAATCATTGCAAATGCTTTTTATATAAAACTTTTGATTTTTATTCTTTAATTCATACTAAAAGAGAAGCAAATTTAAGGCAAAACAAACTCCTGTGCATTCTCCAAAGGTTCTTACGTCACTAATACGGGTCAAAGGATCAGATACAGCTTCCGCTGGGAGGGAGATGCTGGGTTTCTGTGCTCGTGTTTTCCAAAATCACCTGGGGGAAATCAGTCTTCAGTGACCTGTGCTATAGCTAGAGGTGTAGTGGTGCTGAGAGTGAGGCAACCCAACCTTGAGAGGTTGACTCATGGATCATCTGAGTTTCTCCAAGCATCTGTAACTTCAAGTCTTGAAGAAGGATTTGGAAATATGTTACTAGAAGTATGATAAAGTAGTTTGGAAACTTTCTCTTCTCTTGATATTAATGATCTCCTGTACGAGTACCCCCCACTTCGACACTGAATTAGATGGAAATGCACCAGTTAGCCAGGCCTGTGAATGGTGCTGTGAATCATGTCTTTACCAGTAATGTCTTTCCAAAACACAAAATCTGTAGTTGCTTCATAAATGTTTATAACAGGAATGCTGTCTCCACCAAATCACATTGCTTATTAGCTGCTGCAATGGTGATGACTTGGCTTTCTGTCACCGTGGGGCAAAACAGAAGAGCTATTCCCCTCCCTGCTACCTTGGAGTCAAAATAGATGAGGATAACAGAATCACAAAATGATGTCATATATAATAATGTATCACTTCACTTCCGAAGTATTATTATTTCATAGCTCAGACACCAAATTTAAATTCTAATCATTAGGTTAACCTATTCCTTATTCTGAGTGGATGCTTTTCTGGATTCTTCTGATATTTAAGTGTTTTCTTGAGAGTCAGTTTGAGACTTCAACCTTGTCTGCTCTGGGTGTTTTGGCAATGGCCAGCTTGCTTCATCATGTGAGACCTGGTCAAGTGAGAACCGAAGCGGGAAATGTCCCTGGAGATCCTGACAGCTCTCTTGTTCTTCCCCAAAGAGAAGAAGGGCCACAAAACTGCCCTTGATTCAGTCAGGTCCCGAGCCTCACAATCAGGATTTTCCATGAACCTCTCACGTCATCCAGGCCCCCCGAGCATCATGTGAACCAAAGCATAGAACTTTTTTCCTCAATTACGTGCTTTCAGGTTTGGCACGCTACAATAACATGCCATGCTTACCTCTCTTTTCAGCAAGTACATTTTGATTTAGCATTAAGAAGCATTGGCTGTTGCTCTGCCTCCTTCTTGAAAGCTGATAGAGCTCTTAGGCTGTGTAGAAAACTGTCAGTCACCCGCTGTAGGTACACAGCACCCCACCCACGTAACTCCTTCCAAGTCCTCATTTTTCAATGGAGCCAATTGTTTCACCATGTTTATAACCAATGCTATTTCTGGACCATTTCCTAAAGTTGACTGTTTTAAGGCATACTTAAGTGTTTGGCTTTCTGTTCTGACATACTGTAGAATGAAGTACAGGAGCCAGTTTCCCTGGGTGTGTTCTGCACCAACTGGTCCACAGAACTGTGTGGATGTGGCACTGAGGGACGTGGTCAGTGAGCATGGTGGGGATGGGTGGGCAGTTGGATGAGGTGATCTTAGTGGACTTTTCCAACCTGAACAGTTCACTTGCAGCCTGGGGCTCAGACCTCTGTCTTGGGAGGGTTTTGGAATTCAAGGGGTTTGAGTGTGGTCCCAAATCTTCCCCACAATGGAGGTGGTGTCCAGGCTGCACATAAATGCAGATGTAATTCAGACTGCTCCTGGACCATCCTGCTGTAAATACAGAGCAGTATGACACTGACGTTAGGCTGATTCCCTACACCTACCCAGTTGTTAGTTGCATTTGGGGACTGATCATATAACATGATGCATCTTGTTTTCTTTAGGAGGGTTTGGTGGAGTTTTTTCAGTTTTGTTTTGGCTGAGTTGCTGCATGAAGCTTCAGCTTTCATCTTCTGATCTCGCTTGCCACAGCAGCAGCAGAACTCCGTGCTCAGTATCTATGTCAGCACTGGAAGGTTGAGATTGACATTCTATTTTATAAGGTGAAATGCTTCTAAAGTGGTGCTTTTGTAAGCATCACTCCTTCAGACCTGTTTGTCGTTGCTGGCCTGTAGGGCTGCCAAGAGGCTGGTTCATACTGCCCTTTCCATAGGCTGAGGGTAGCTCTCTTGCACAGAGAAGCCAAGGCACAGCTGTTATGCAAGCAGCTGTCTACTTACATGCGATTATGCTGCTGGTTCCAGTGGCCCAGTCACCAGCATGGAGGTGTCACAGCCCTGTCCTGCCCACGTGGGGCTGAGAGGTGTCACCCATTGTTGCTATCATGGTCATTTTCTATTCAGCAGCATCTGCAACAGCCCCAGCTGCTTCCCTTGACCTCTTTCTGGCTGCTTCCATACTGAGGATGCTTTGGGATGCAGCTAGGTAGATTGAGCACTCTGCATACCACAGGCTGATGCTCTCTTCCTTCGTTTATCTTCTGCCTCCAAGGTGGTGCTTTTTATGCTCCATCAGCGTAGCAACCCTGAGTTGTTTTATATTTATGCTCGCAACAGCTGTGTGCCTCACTCTTGTTTGCTGAGCCTCACAGCTCTGTTATTTTCCTGTAAAAGGATTTGCTGCCTCTGACTGGGATTATAAGAAGAGGGACGATCCCACAAACAAAATCACAGAACGCAGGCTCTCACTTCCTGCTTTTGTCCTCTGCCTCCCATGTCCCCCACCCTCAAACAGGTCCCTTGAAGGTGTTTTGAAGAGAAAGAAGTGGGAGAAGGAAGCAGTCTGACCATACTGACTCAACTCCATTCCTTTAGCAAGCTATATATACTTTTATTTCATAGTCATCTGAACAGCAGAAAGTTTGGCAATAATGACAGCCTGGGAAATATGCACTCTGTGTGTGTGTGTGTGTTTGTGTGTGTGTGTGTATTTTGACCCCTCCAGCTTGGCTCTCCCACACGACATTTTGGAAGCCCCACTACCATGCTGGTTTTAGGCAAAGCAGAGAATGGAAACACTTCTCCTGAGGGCTTTCCATGAACATATGGTTCCCATTGGGCTGCCCTCTGCCCGGCCATGCCAGGGATATGTAACCCAAAGAACTGGGTTGGCACCAAGCACTGAGCTTCAGAGGGGCACTGGTACGTTTCAGCCAGCAGTCGCCTTCCCATCATGGCAATTTATATTTCATTTTTTTCGACCCTTTTCTCAGAAGAAAATTATCAAGACCAGATCTTCAGCTTTACAAGCACATGTGCTACTCAGCACTTTTGAGTTTGCTGAGGACTGGGCCTTGACCAACAAAGACTGGAGTAATTCATACAGGCTAATACAGGCCCTATAACTACTAAAGTGGCTGAAGTCAGACTTGTTGGGGTTTGCTTTTGGTAATTGGTTGTCTTTTAGAGGGCAGCATATTATCTGATAGCCTTACAGCTTTTCTGTTTACCTAATACCTTCACCTTCTACTCCCAAGAATACATTTGACTGAGTACACTACAAGTAATCATTGCTTCCTACGTGGTGCAGGAGGATAAATAAAGCTTGGGGCAGTAATTCTGAAAGATCTGACACTGGGGCCAGCTCCCTCAGAGAAATAAGTAAAGCACTTTCTTCTGAGTGATGAGAAAAGGATCAAAAAAAGGGAAATGCTTGTGGAAAGACGCGTTTCCTCTCAGCACGTCAGCCCCTTGAGCAGCCTGATACAGGGCCAACAGTTCCAACAGCGCTTGGATGCAAGGTCGATGATGTCTGGACACAAAGCAGAAATAACATGCTCTGCTCTCTGCGCCAGGACCCCATCCCTGCAGCAGGGCCTGCAGGCGAGTGAGGCTGGAGAAGACTGGCATTGCTGGTGTCCCAGCAAGGTTCAGCAAGGTGGCAACGGAGGCTGCAGAGCGACAGCCTGGGCAGCCCAAATGGCTGTTGGTGAGGCTGGGCTGTCACACCGGATCTTCGCCAAAACCACCTCATCAGATCCCTGTGTACAAAAATATATCTATACATAATGCCATAGGGAGAGGGATGCAAATGGGGCTGGATGTGGCCGAGTGAAAGGCAGCGCAGCTCTGACCTGTTACCAGGCCATGGCAGCTGCCCCAGTCACAGCACTATGTGGAGGTGTGTGTGGGTGCGTGGGTGTGCTCATAGCCATCCTATAGCTGTACAGAGCCCCACTACACGATCATGAACTGGCAGACGTAGGGCAGCTGCTCCTTGCACCGCTTGTCAAACCACTTGCCCACCGCCGCCCCTGACAAGGCCGCGCAGTTTTCCAGCTTGCCGCCATCAGGCTGGGTGGTGATCTCGGTCTCCCAGTTCTTGTAGCGGATGGGGCCGCCCGTCATGTCAACCCACTTGCCCTCAGCAGCCATGTCGTTGAGGCCCAGCCAGATCTCTGCCTCAGCCCCGATGCTCTTGCGCATGTAGTCGTAGAGTGCGTCGTTCTCCTCGCCTCCCTGCGGCGTGCCCAGCGTGCCGCCCTGTGAGATGCAGTGCTCGCTAGCCTCGTGGTATGTCTTGCTCTCAGAGAATGCCAGGAAGCACTTCATGTGAATTTTGGTGCCTTTCAGGCAGACTGACAGGTTGCCGTGTGAATGGAACAGAGAGACAACAGGAGAATTGGGTTTAAAATGGATGCCGAGCATGCAGAGCATGTGTGTCCCTCAGAGCACCTCACTGCCTCACTCATTTTTAATTTTTAAACTTTAAACCCTGAGAATGCAGGGTACTCTATCCAAAGAATAGATAATCAGAGCTATGCATTAATATCCAGATCGATTACAATACAGCAACTCTGAGCTTGGATCTAAAGCCTTGATTTCACTTGTTTTTGGTTTTTTTTTAATTATTTTTTATATTTTTATTTTTTTTTAAGGGAGAAAATTCTCCTCAACTTGCACTTTTAGCGCATTTCTGTTTCATGTTCTGCAGATCTCTCTCCTATGGCTGTCATGGAGTTTGCACAGAATAACCACAGAGCACATCTGGAAAATGAACTTTTGGGGCTGATACTCCACGCCTGTCACACAAGGAATAGTGGGACCAACACCCAGTGAGGTTGCCTGGACAAGACCATGGGATGTGTGAGGGATTAGGTAACCAGCCCCTCAGGCTTCAGACAAAAGCCTGAGGCAAATATTAAAGCTCATTTGACTGAAGTGGAGAATAATCTATCACCTGCCTTGCTGATTCCTGACAGAAAAGGAACATCTGGCTTAGTGTCACAGGAATATCAATAGCTTTGCTAATAGGAAGCTCTAAGGCATAAAGAAATGGGCCATATGCTGCACAACACTTGCCATTAACTGCCTGAGGCAATCCCTTTGCCTGGAGGAACTGCAGAGAGACCACGCTTTGCTTTGATCCCCAGTTCGCTCCATGTGATAGGCACATTATCATGGGATGCTTGGGTATCCCTTGTCAACATCATATGGAACAATGGTAGCCACTTTAAAAGCACCTCTTATCTCCATGCAAAAGCCATGCCTTCTTCAAGGAGTCCTTTACCTGTCTGAAGTGCTTGCTTCTCCTTCAGTAGAGCAACCTCCTGAGAGATGTTGTCAATCATGGCCTTCAGGTCTTCAATCATTTTGAGGCTCACACCATCTGTTTGGAGAAATCCAGAGAGAGCACAAACATCTACCACAGCCCCAAAGGAGGTAGCTGGAACTGTTCCTATCATCAAAAGTCCCCGGTTCCCTGCCCACAGAAAAATATTATCACAAAGTCAATGTTTGCACCCTAGCACATCTATCAGATAGCATTTACTTGCTAGCGTGGTTGCACCATCAGCCCAGGTTCCTTAGGCTGAGTTCTGGCACTTGTTAACCATCAACTCCTGGATTCAGGCATGGGCAGTGGTGGCACCAGGTCTGGGACTGCTGGCTCTGTGTGAATGACATGACTGATCCAAGCACCATGGCTTAATGCTTCCAGCAAAGCAAGCAGTGTCAGGCAGGGGAGTGGTGGACACGGTGAGGAGAACAAGCTGCAAGAAACTCATCCCTTCAGTAATATTTTGCTAGCATTAAACGGAGCTCTGTATCATGGATCATGCTGTTACCAGGATGGTCACCTGTGGCTTAGCAACAGCTCTTCTCTCCCTGGTTTCGCCTGCACAGAAGGACTGGTGTGGGGTGGAGGAGGTGGAAGATGGGACATAAAGGCATTTGTGAACATTGCACTAACCCTGCCACTCCTCACTTTGCCCATGAAGTGGCAAGACAGGCTTCCTTCAGGGTCAGGGAGCTGAGCCATCAAGCGAGGCAAGTGGGGAAGGAACTTGGACACTCACCAAAACTGCCAGCCTGAAGATTACATGTGTCATGAATACAAAAGTGCAAACAGACCAGGAGGAGAGCCTTAAGCTGCTTCGCTCCTTGCTCAAATAACTTCAATGGGTTCAGTTGCAATTCAGGCACTAGCTATTATTTTGGTGCCTTGATGAAAATACTTTGTGGGAAATAGCTAATTAGCACAGTTGTTTATCCATATAAGCCTCTTTTCTAGCAGAACAAATGTCCCTCAGGTTTAAGTAACATCCAAAGGCTGCGGTGAGATACTCTCAGTGAATCTCGCCAGGGCAGCTCCATATGCTGCTCCACTTGGGAGCAAGAGTAGTATTTGTCTGTGCACCTTTATTTACTGAAGGCTCATCTCTGTAAGCTGTGACCAAAGCTGTTGCAGCTGGGTTTGGGGCTGCTGAAGCCAGCAGTGTGCCAGTGCTGTCCCTGGGAACCAGAGCAAGTCCTGGGGCAGCCACCCCTGTGGAGGAAGGCTGAGGACAGGGGCAAGAGGAGAAGGGAATAGCAGGAGCTTGGTCTTGATGCTCTGGTTATGAAAACTTCACAAGCAATGTGTGTGAGGCTGCAAACGGGGGCTTGTGGAATGCAAAGACAACTGGAGGTGCCTCTGCCTATACAGAGGTGTCAGGAATAAGGAAGATAAGGGGACGTACCATCACATATCATCTCGCTTCCAATAATTAGAGCGAGACAGGGTTGATTTTACTTGTTGCAGTGGCACGCTGTGTAAGCTGCGCCTCGGCCCAGCCTGTTCCTGGAACACAGAAGGGGATGGAGCCCTCTGCATGGGGTTTGTGCTGCTGAAAATGTTTGCAGGCACTATCCAAGGTCTCTTCCTTACTGACGCTGGAGCTCAGAGATCACACAGGAACTGAAGCAGAGTCAGGAGCAGAGCCCATGCCAGCCTCTACATGCTGATTTGCAGGTACCTGCATCTCGACTCCAAATACCTTAAACATACACGTAGGAGCTACACAGAGGTGCTCTCTCCATGTCCCTGTGGACTCTGCCTGGCTGTTATTAAGGGAAGCCCCCAGTGCCAGGGGTCTCTAGCTTGGACCCTCTTCCAGGGCCATCTCCCCTGCAGCTGTAGTCACTCCCACAGGCAAATTCTGCCCACCCCCACCAGGGTTCAGAGTGGGTTTGCTGATGTGCTGCAGCTGGAGCAATTACTGGGAGCAATTTGAAAGAGGAATAAAACAACAGGCAAAGTGAATGTGTTATTTCAGCATTTTTGAAATAGTAGCTTTGGGTTTTTCTTGGTGAAACGGCACCGTTTTTGCTCTGAAGTAGATCCAAATGTAAGCAATAATTAAATTGTGAAGAAAAGAAATAGTACAAGGAAAGAAAAGAGAAAAGAAAGTTGAAAAGGCCTGGCTCGAAGCATCGATTTCTTGTCTCCCATTTGTGGCTTGGCCACACAGATTAAGAAATACAAACCCAACAAAATGCCCCAACTCTCTCATGGGTTTGCCCTGTCCAAACCACCACAGTGAAAAGCAGGGGGACTGGGAGTGGGTTGCTAGTGGCCCTCAGTCCCTCCATCTGTCCACCGAGTGGGACAGGAACAAGGATTAGGCGACAGGAGGCTGACATCCCATCTTTACCACGAGTGAGCTTGGAGGTGGCAAGGGATGAAGAGAAGCCCCAGGAGTTGGAGCTCCCATCATTTCCAGTGATGGAGAGAGAGATCTCCCTTAGAAATAAGATTCCCTCCTGCTACATCCCACAAGAGCAATGCAGATAAATGCCCTGCATCAACCTAAGATGGTATTTTTGCTGTTCAACAAAAGCAGAAACCATTGCTTTGGACTAAGCAGATCTGCACCAATTTCACAAAGAGATCCACTGGGAGAAAATGTAAAAGTTTCTCAAGGACAGGATCTGACAAAAATAGCCGCTGGGAGAGCACAGCCAAGCAAATTCCTGGGATGCTTCCTTCCCACTCTCATTTGCTCCGAAGAGCAGAGTGCCTGTGAAGCAGCTCACCGCCTGCTCTGCACTCCAGGTGTCTGCTCTGGGCTGTGGAGAGGAGGGATGAGGAGGAAAGCACTTGAAAATGACAAGCCGTGCTGCTTGTAATAGGTGATGTACTGCTGCCTGCTCCTGGCTGCAGCTCTGCCACAGCTGCCACTTAACTACTGCAAAATGAATGAGCAGGGCAAGGGGCTGGAGGAAGGGAGCACACACAAAACACGGTGCCCTCTGACCCTCGGGCTGTCCCACCGCATGCATTCAGTACAACAACCTGCCCAAACCACTCCTCTATCCTTTCTAACTCTCAAAAGCATTCCTACAGGCGTTAAAAGAAAAAGACGCTCCCTTGGATTTTTAAAAGCTACAAGCACCCTCAGAGCACCCCTAACTGTGCCGACTGCCCTGCATGCCAGGCAGGATCCCCCACGCTCGGCCCTTACCTTTCTTGGAGGCCGCCGGCTTCTGCCTGCCCTTGCCGTTCTGCTGGACGGAGACGTGGGCGAGGGAGACGAGGCAGAGCAGCAGGCAGGCTCCCCGCAGCGCCATGCCGAGCACTGAGCCGAGCAGGACTGACTGTGCTCGGCCCAACACGCCGGCTTTAATCAGCAGCGTCTGGCCAAGGAGCTGGCCCGGGGCTTCTCACGGCTTCCAGCGGCCACAGGGAGGGCCCAAGCGGCTCCGGCCAATGCTGAGAGCGGCCCAGCCAGCTTTCGTTGCTTGTTTTTGTTAGAAAATAATAAAAACACACACACACATGCACAAAAAAAAAACCCTACAAGCCTACTGAGAGGCAATTCAGCTGAACCTAAGGGAACGGCTGGGAATAGAGTTGGAATGATTCCCTGTGGCTCTCAGCACAACGCTGAGGGATTGGTCTCGGCACTGTGAATCACAAAACCCCCTGACATTTCTCCCTTCACTTAACTGTAGCATCAGAGCTTGTTCTCAGGGTTAAACCAGCTCAGCTTCCTCTGCGTGCCAAGCCAGGTGTCAGAGGCTGGCAATGGTGCAGGACAGGGAGGTTCTGGACTCAGACAGTGCCCATGGGGTTGGGGACAGCTCTGAGCATTCGTGCTCAGTAGTGACTCCTGTGCTGCCGAGGGGAGCTGAGCACCCGGGTCTTCCCCATGGCCACTCACTGAATTTGGGTCTCCACTCAGTATGGGGAACCTTAAGGTTTATAAACAGCCCTGAGCTGTGAAGTGGGATGAGCGTGACTTAGGGTGGTGGGAACATGTCCCACAAAGATGTTTTGCCCTCACGGGGTCTCAGAGTGACTTCATGGCAGCTCTGTGGCCTAAGCCCAAATTGCTGCTGGATTTCTGGGGAGATGCAGTTGTTCTGGAGCTCCAGCACAGGGGGGAATCCTTCCTGTGGGAGGAATAGGAATCTCCCAGCAAGTGGAATAAATTCATGCATGGAGAGGAGAAGGACAACACACTTTGTGCAGCCATCATTAACTAAAATCCTTCTTTTAAAACAAAACAAAACACCAAAATCAAGGTGCTGCCCAGCACACTGGGAATCACCAGAGTTCCATGAGCATAAAAGATCTCAGATAAAAAGGGGTATGCATGGAAGAACTGCTGTTGATTTTGTTTGGCTGCAGCTGTGTTACACTGCCTAGCTCCTGTGCTGAGTAGGCAAAGCCCTCACTCCTACCTGAACAAAGCTCAGCAGCAGTCCAAACTTCAAAGCCAAGGAAATGGGTTTGATCTTTACTCCCTGTTACCACAAATACACACACACAATCCCGCTCAGACTCAAGCAAGAGATATATGGGGGGATTTATCACTCTCCTTCCTGGTCTCTTCCAAAGGAGAACGGAGCTCTAGAGGTGCCAACCACCTTCACACCCATGTGTGTTCCCTTCCATTGACACTCGAGCAGCATCTCCCTATCCAAAAGGGCTTTTGGTTAGCTCAGCACCTCCCAGTTGTCCTTGGCTGCAGATTTGCTCGCCTGTCATTTCCCCGATTCATGTTCTGCCACACAAGGAAAAAACTCAAACACGCTCTGTGAAACACAACTCGGGTGTGGAGCCACCTGGTCCCTGCTCACAGGATTTGGATGGCTGTGGTTCCTGAAGGGAAAGGCTTTTGGCTAGCAGCACCTCAGTGAGTGGTTTGCAGCAAAGGGGTCCCTCCTGCAGCATCCAGCAGGTATCACGTTTTTACCAGATTTGCTGCAGGTGAGACTTCCACCTGCCATGAACACCAAATGTTTCCTTTGCTTTCCTTGGAAAAGAAAGAAAGAAGTAGGCTCAAAAACTCATCTCTGTGAGACCTATTTGACAGAGGCTAACACAGACAGAAAATTGAAATGTTTGACATTGCAAAGGTTCCTAAACTCACATAAGCTAACTCAACAGTACAAAGCTCACAGGGATGCTGTAGCAGGTCCAGGACTGGGATGTTTCTGGGGAAGGGATGGATATGGGCTGCAGAGCTCTTGCCCACACAAAGCTCACACCCTGTCTGGGCTTCTGCTGAGGCTTGAGATTCCCATTCAGTAACAGGGACATCAATGGCCTTTTGTGTGCTGGCACCTCGGCCAGATAGAATGCTTCTGAGATCCGGGTGACTCACATATGTTATGTAATTGGGATGGGTAGAGGTAATCCTCTTCATTAAATGAACTAATACAACAGGAAGACGATGAGGTTCTGGCCCCTGGAATCTTTCCCCTTCTGGGATGAAAGCTGAAAGTAAAGCAGCGAAGTTCTGAGCTGAAGAGCCGCAGCTGGGAGCCTCATTAAGCACAGATAATGAGAGGGAAGGAAGAGTGGGACTTGGGGAGGGAAGCAGTAGGTAATGCACAGGAGGGCTAACCAGAGGGAGGAATGCAAGAAAACGCCAAGAAACCGATTTTATTGTTTATATTCGTATATATAATATGGAATTCAGAATTCTACTTTCCAGTAAAAGCACTTTAGTCTCTTGCTTCAAGGTGGGTCTGTGGTCAGACAGACAGCAACTCCTGTCAGCTGTAAGAAGCCTGGTTTGAGGTAAAAAGAGAGAGCAGAAGAAAGTGTACTTAGGGAGACTGCCCAAGGACTGCAGAGGTTTATGTGGCTCTGGGAAACCCAGTAAGTAGGTTGGGATGCTGTATTTGGAGGGAGTTCAGCTAGCAAAACAGTGGCTGGAAGGAGCCCATGGAAGGAAGCTGGATGCTCCTGGCAACGATGCAGACCTGTGATTTTGTGCCCAGCTGGGCAAGGAAATGGGCAGCAAGATCAGAGGCGATTTTGATCCAGCTCTGAGGAAACGAGTTTAGGATTGCCAAGCCAAGTAATGCACGAGTGCTGCCACACAATGGCTGGAAAGTAGAAGGGTGGACTAGATAACAGCTTTCACACGGTTATTATTGAGATAGGCAACCACCAGTCATGGCTGATCAAGGTTAAGCTACCAGCCCAAAGGCAAGCTGCAGCAATGCCAAGCCATGCCTGCTCCTCGCAGGGCAGCAGGAGCACAGAAAGGCTGCAGTCCCTCTCCTCTGGGAAATGGGAGACTTGAAAGCATCTTCACACATGGGCCATGCAGCAACCTCAGGAAGGAACAGGAGAGGAACAGTGGTGGATGGTAAAAAAGTATTCTGAGGATGTGGGAGAACAGAGGAAAATCTCTGGTGTTGGCCACCTTGTGAACTTGTGCTGGCATCGGTCCTGATTTCCGTCAGCGTAAACAACGTAGGAACAGGTTAAAATGGAAAGAGTTGAATCTATGGATCATTGTTTCAAAAGAAGGAACACGATAATACTTCAGGAAAGGGTGGTTTTCACGAGGACAATGATGGGGAAAATGAAGGAATCAGCACTTTGCCAAAATGTTCTCTCCGGTACCAGCACTTGGAAACTGGCCTTGAGCCTAAGGAGGGAGCTTTTCCATCCCATGGCACAGTGGGTGCGGCTCACCTCCCCACCCTGTACGCTCTAGGGGCAACAGGGCAGAAAGATCTGTGCTATAAGAGGTTCTCTGAACCCAATTAAAGCCAAATCACTTGAGTTCAAGTGCCAGGGGCTGCTCAGCATCTTCCCGTTTCCAAAAGGAGCTGCATCAAAGGGCTCACCCCTGCTTCTGCTCAGAGCATGCAAACTCCGTTGGGCTAGGGGGAGACCCATCTGTCTTTACTGCTTTTCTCTCTGCCAATCATTCATAGCCTGAAGCCTGACCAGCCAAAGGAAAACTGTAGTCAAGTGTCTAAATTGAAAGCTACATCTCTGGAGAAATTCCCTACTGTGTGGGTTTGATGAGCAGACTGTAAGGAATCATCTGTCTCACCATGAGCAGAAGTGAAGACATTGCCAAGGTAAAAGTCAGTATTCTGGGACTGGGAAGCAGTCAGCCATTCTGCCAGCTTACAGAGTAGTTGTGTATCTTCCCCATCACTGAGCAACTGGTTTGCTTCCATGTAGCTGCAGATGCTGAATTCGAGGTTTCTAAGAGTTTCTGTGAATTTCATGAATTCAGAGAAAAAGCTGCATGATCAGGCAGTCCTAAGATAGCAACGTGTGTGCTTAAAAAGCCTTATCAGATCAAAGTTGGAGGAAGGAAGAGAAGTAGGACGTCATTCAGGACTTTTCAGCACACAGGTTCCCAACCCTGGCAATACCCAAACTTAACCATTTGCCAAAACGCAGTGAGATCACGTGCTGTGAGAGCACTCTGGTGGCAGGAGCAGCAGGACTGGTGGCTTCCAGTGCCTCCAACATCTGCACGGAGCTGGCAAAGCTGTGCTCCCGCACTGACAGCTGGGAGACATGTTGTCTGAGTCAGGAAGTGGCTGAGATTGCATTTCCTTCTTCCCCTCCCACAGTATTATCGAAGGGGCCTCCGTAGCTATAGCTGTCCAAGTCTAAACCAGGGAGATCAAATAGGAGCTACAAGTGACACGACACATGAACTCCAGGGTGCCTGTATTGCTGATCTTAATCAGCGGGATGACAATAGAGATGTTTACAGAGCTCATAAGGAAACCTTAGCCTTATTAAAGTATTCCAATGGGTAAAATTGAGGTTGGAACTATCACTGGGGAGTCATTAACAGCAGCACATCAAATAGTCAAGTGTTGTTTTGCAGGAATGGCAAAAATATATGTTACTGCATAGCTAGGAATGCAGCTAATCAAAGGAAAAGCAAAAGCTCCACACCCTCTCTGTAGAGAGATGGATGCCAAAGTGCCCAGCTTTCACTTTGGCTTTTTCCTATTTGCAAGTCCATGAAACTCATGGGAATTGATGACAGTTGGGAAACCAGGCCACATCAGTTACAGGTTTGTAAGTTGAGAGTTCACAGACAGATCATTCTGGAAGGATGTTTGAGTAATACACTCTCCATTCTCAGGACCTTTTATCTATTCATGTAACTGTTCTGGAAATAAAATGTTTGAATTAATGAACCTTTTGGGTTGCTATGTCTTTTAGTCATTCATTCATTCATTTATTTAATGGTGACGTCTCAGACTAACCTGTATTTTGTCTCTCTAAAGGAAGCAATGTTTCTAACACCAACGTAACGGTCCTGATTAAAGAAAAGAATCAAACTCTAGATTCTCAGCCTGCTGATTTCAAGAGACATTTTTCCTTACGAAGCCTTTCAAGTGGTACTTCCTGATTGATTCATACTGCTCTCAAGAGCCATCCTATGGCAGTGCTGATCCCACCCTGAGAAACCTCCCCATGTATTAGGAAGTCTGAAGATCATGTAAGAGATGCAATAAACTTTTGCAACGTGAGCTGTATCTTATTGGCAACCATAGGGCAGCTTGTCTGGTATGCATATTTTAGTTTAAATTTTATCTTTGGAGTTCATGAAGAGAACGTGCGGGTTGATGCACCTAAACTCAGAGCTAGGCACAGTGAACAGCAGCCCCCATGTTGTGCCTCTGCAGCTGCAGCTGGCTCACACCTGCAGAGAATGCAAAGGGGCAGGAGCTGAGCAGGAACCGAGGGGTGTGTGAGCAGGGTCAGGCAGTACTGAAGGAAGTTTTCATGAAGTCTAACTGTGGGTGACCACTGCATTAGTTCCCCTGTAAGGGGGCAACAAGCTCTCTTCTCCATCCCAAACAATACCAATGTTGAACCGCTACTGTAGTTTCAAAATGTTTGCTGATTAGGCTGCCTAGACTTTATGAGTCTGCTTTGTGTCACCCTGAAAGGAAACGTAGACCCAAGGGAACAAACACAAGCAGCAAACCAGCCACATTTGCTGACCTACAGCCTAGCCCGTGGGGTATTGTCCCTATCAAACAGGACTTTAGGCTGGGATACACAGGGGAGGTGGGGGAAAACACAAAAACAGGCTAACAACAAGGTAAACTGCAGCTTTTGGGTAACACAAGCAGAAGCCTAGCAGGACTCCCCAGACTCCTCATCTCTAGCACACAACTTTCAGCCTCTCGACACTCCCAGCAGAAGCACTTAATTTCTGGGACAAACACAGGGCTATCCTGCTCCACAGATGTTTCCTCTTAGCTCTACTGGACTCAAGTCAATGAAAACGTGGCAATATCTGCACAGCAACACATGGAACTTTCCACCAGCCCAAAAGGGAACAGGAGCAGTCTCAGTTGAAGCCTTTATGAAAAATCTCCAATTGCTATTTTTGTCTGGGGTGGAAGGGAGGAGTTAAGAGAGCAAAGAAAATGGGCAGCATAGTCCTTTGCA
Source organism: Cyrtonyx montezumae (assembly GCF_038088225.1). Classification (NCBI taxonomy): domain Eukaryota; kingdom Metazoa; phylum Chordata; class Aves; order Galliformes; family Odontophoridae; genus Cyrtonyx; species Cyrtonyx montezumae. The sequence continues at coordinate 101,471,345 of NW_027072089.1, read as the reverse complement.
TGCCTGAGAACCACAGCCTCAGAGATTTCTTGGCAGATGTTGTATCAACTGGGAGAGCTGCAGGCCCTTTCACCCCTATCTGAGCTTTGTTTATCCATTTGGGCTACGAGTTGGTAGCAGTAAAGCTCCAGGGGCAGCTGAGAACTGAGTTGCAGCTGGTGTAATGCTTCTGGCTGGTTTCATTATTTACATCTCAGGGGTACAAGCAGCCCCAGGCTGAACTGGGGTCACACTCTACCCCACTGCTTTTCAGTGCCACTAGGTAGGAGGTACGGAGCACATGGACCAAATAGGATCCCCTGAAGACCTCAGAGTACTCTGCTTGCTCAGACAGCTACAGAGCACAGAGGGAAGACACATATAGTTGAAGGAGCCTAGATCTCAGATAGGCTAAATATTCGTTTTCCCTAATAAGGAGAGCAGAGGGAATACATTCACCTCCACGGATGGATTAGTTAACCCACCCGAGATGTGGTGGGGTCTCTTTTTTCTCCCAGCCTTCGTAACAACTAATTTAACATGAAAAAGACTGGAAGAGGGGACAAGGAAGCACCCTACCACCACTGGTGAAGTTAAGACTACCAACTACCAATCACTAATTTGCAGAAAGTTTGAAGTTCCTACAACTGGAAGGCTACATAGAAATACACTGTTACTACCATGCTATAAAAAACATCCTGACAATAACTCTAGGCAGCCTTCTGGTACATAACCACAAATCTGTAATAAAAAAGGCAACAGCTCCGCAGAGAAAGCTGCAGTTTAAGACTTGCAATCCTCACTTAGATTACCGTTTTCTGAAACACTAAACAATACACAACCGAACAAAAATGGCCTGTGATATGTCTACAGTATCATAAATGATTTTTCACCTCTCAGTTTTCTTTCTTTCTAGAAGTACCTTGGCAGGGTAAGGAGTGAATCACACCTACTGTAAAACCTACATCAGGTTAGTCTTTGCCTCACATGGAATAACTCTACTGGTGTAAGAAAATATGATCATTACCAATTCCTCTCTCTGTTAGTGTAACTTACTTAACCCATCACTCAAGGTACTACTTATGCTACCAAACTATTTGAAATAGACATCCTGGGCAAATTTTGTGGAGTTTTTAACCTGCTTACTCATTATAATATTGGCTGCACATTTCTGACACACACAGCAGCACTGTACTTCACCTTTGAGCTCTAGGAATAGGCCTGAAGAGATTCTGAAATCACTGATTTAATGTGAGCATAGTTCTTGGCACTATACCCATAGCTGTCCTTCAGCAAACATGTTCCAGTCAAGAAATGTTTTTCATCTGGTAATAATAATAAAGAAATTATAACAGGGAACTGAGAAAAAGCTGCTTGACTAAAACATAAAGGATGTGGGGATTACTGTTGTAGCTTTTGTCATAGTGTGTTGAAAGGGAACTTTCTAACACAGCTAAAACATCTTCTTATAAAAAAACTTTTTTCTTCAACTTCTCCAATCTGTCATCCCTTCCTACCATGCAGGAGGAACAGCTCTTGCTCTTTTCTGTACCAGCCAACTGATGTAGGCACCCACTGCTTTGAGGATCTGGTGAAACAACTGCACACATTATCCGGCATTTTCTGTCTTTCCCAGCTTTGGTGAATTCCAATCTTTGTGAAAATGAAGCAGAATGACAAGACAAGACCTTTCCTCTTCTTAGTGCCTCCCTGTTCATTTCAGCTCCAGTCCAATGAAGCAAAAACCTGCATTCTCTCACATCTCCTTTGGTATTACGAATTAAGCTTTAGCAGGGCAATAGTGGAGGTGAGGCTTTAGCCCTATGGCACTGCTGCTCTGTGCAGCATGCAAAAGATCACTACTCACAGCCACTATGCTTCAAACTCAGAAGAATTTACTTATTTTCCTTTCTACCTTAGCCACTATAAGAGGTTTTGACCAGGCTACTGTATCCGCTGGCAAGAGGGACAGTCAGAGCTTTCTTTAACAAAATAAATCTTATTTTAAAAATATGATTTAGAAACTTGTGAGCATGTTGCATTTATAGTAAAATCCAATCTCTTTTTATTCAAAGAAAAGCAAGATATTTTTAAGTAAAACTTCCACTAAGTACTGTTTTCTTTCTCCCATTAATAAGAATTATCTGGCTGTTGAACAAAGAAGTTTTAAGAGGCCCAAAATCTGGCTTGTGCTGTACCAAGGACAACCTCACAGATGCTCTCAAACTCAACAGCTGGTCTGCAAAAATGGAACACATGCAAACAGAATTAAACAGAACCAATGTCAGTCAACCTTGAAAACAGAGTTGAGCATTTCCTATGCTATTGCATCAATTGTTGCTGGTGTGCATCCTAGCAGACAGCTACCCATATGGAAAACATCCCCTATTTGCTCATTCACATTTAACTATTGTTTTCCTTCAGCTCTGTTTTAAAAGCCTCTTAGCTGGAAGGTAAGTACCGCAACAAAAACATCCTTTCTGTATATATAAAACTGGCAAGATTGCACAACTGGTTAAAAACAGTTTTGAACATTTAATAAAACCTCATCCTAGAAATCCAACTTTCTGACGTGTGGTCCCCAAACTCTCTTCTTCATCCAAGACCTTCTGAAGCGATGTGTGCAATGACTTTCCTACTTTCTTTCCAGTCTGCAATGCAAAGAAAGCAAAACAAGTCTGAGACATATGAACAGGAAGACAACTCTCATGTCCTTTTGACAAATATTTTCCCTTAATGATTAATATATACCAGCTGGTATAATGAAAACAAAGTTTTAATTAAGAAAAATTGTGGTGGTGCAAGTTCCATTTTATTTGACTAAGTTTTGAAAAAAAAAGTACACTTAAAGGCAGTGCTCCTATTAATCACAGTAGTATTCCACAATCATCAGTACTAGATTTTGTGTCCCTGGATTGCCCAGAACAAATTAAATTCACATCAGGCATAAAACACACACTCAAATTAACTAGCACATGCAATGCAAATCAGTATGCTTTCTGTGTAACACCTTAGCATGTGGCCAGAGGTTTTGGTCCAGCATGAAACACCCAAAATGTGCATCAGCTGCACCACAAAAATCCATCAGTGGGCTATCAGATTCTTCATTATGCTGTGCAATTCTGTACTGTCCAAAGGCCTCAAACGAGTTAACAGTAGGTTTCCTATACAGAAATAAAACTCCAGCAGCGAAAAACCACCAGGTTTAGTTCTGATAAGCCCCACTCTTCCTACATGAGTAGCCTTCAAAACTTTGTCGTGAAGATGCTGTCCTAAGAGACATATTCTAGATATATCTGCTCTCTACCAGGGAAAGCCAACCACCTTCTGACCTGCAGTCAGAAGAGACCCCTCTGGATGCAAGAAGACCATCACTGGTACCACCAAGATTAGAACTCTGGACTGATACATCATGAAATAACAAAATGCAACATATACTCAGCACAAAATTTCCACTTGAGAACAACTGTTTTCAAACTTGGCTCCAACTCCTGCATTCCCCTCTACAGCCATGCTAAAATTAGTTCTGGATCTCTAGGAAATGGAGCCAGTTTTAAGTATTTAATTTTCATTCTGACTCAAAGTTCAAAACCCCTTTCAGTTGGATGCTCAAGGCCAAATCTAGGCATGAGAATTTATACTAGAAGACAGTTTAAAGAAGAGCCTGAAGAAAAATTTAAAATGGAATACTCATAAGGATGTGAACATCACTCAGATAATAGTATTTTAATGGAGTAAGGGCTGATCAAAAACCCAATAAAAAACCAACAGTAAAATGAGAAGCTTTTCACAAAAAAAATGAGTTGTAATAGAAGAGCACACTGTGTAGTAGCCCAGTAAAGTACCAACTCTATCTCCACAGGGACATTACCATGTTGGAAGCTTTGCTCTTTCAATCTTTTACAGGAAATCATGAGATAGGAAATGTGTCTTACAGCTGTGAGCTGCCTGACTGAAGCAGATTTGAGTACTACATATTTCAGGTATGCTGAAGTTTTACACAACTTCTATCCCTATGAAATTCTGTTTCAAAGGAACTGTTTGTGCCCCGTAACAAGTCCCTCTCACACCTAATACAAGCACCAGGGACTTTGCTTTTAAAGTCCTTACTCCAGCTTTTCATGTACTTGGGTTCCAGTTCATCCAGTATTATGCAAGACAGTAACTGCTCAAAACTTCTTACCTCCATCATTTCAAAAATGCTCTCAGGATCAAGGCTACCTTTCCCTATTTTCTTCATACAAGTGAGGGCACCTTTACTGGTTATAGCAATAAGCAGGCTGGCCAAAGAACAGGCTTCTTCCTGAAGAGTAGCATCCACCACATGCCTATATCCAATCTGTAAGTTAGTGACAAAAGAATATGTTAGTTTGCAGTTGTCAAAGTTCTTTGAGAAGAAATTAAACTGTAAGTTAGACAGTTATCTGTCAACTTCCTATCCTAGCACCATGTAATCTTCGTTAGCATTTGAGTTCATAGTGCAGCACTACAACAGCTTCTGACCCAAACCACACGCACGTATGTAACAGAAGTAATATAAGCACATCTCTGCTTCAGCTTATTTTTTCTAACTATCCTTTTAATTGTATGAAACTCCATACTCCCTTTTCATCTCAAGTCCATGGATGGACTTTCATCTCTTCCAGGCAAAAGTAATGCATTCTGAGACTTAGGTGAGCCCCCAGTTCAGTCAGGTGAGCTTCCTACTAATTATGTAACTTGCTTCAAAGATATGTCACACAAACTTCCCAGTAACAAAGCAGATCACTAACCGATGCAAAAAGATTGCAGCATCCAGCAAGACACCTGTTAGCTGTGAGCTACATATGGAAAAGTGAAAACCTGTTCAAAAGGAAAATTTTACACCTATAAAAAGAGAGTTCAGCTCCCAGCAACAAACTCCAGGCAGATCACTCAATTTTTTGAACTTTGCAACAATGCCCATTTGTTTCAGCACTCTGGAGTGTCTGTTGCTCTGATCAATGAGCAAATGGAAAATACACAGGCGTGTGAGATGAGATTTCAAAAATGCATCAAGAAGAAATTTGTAAGTCAGAAATGGAAAAAATGCTTGCTCAGTTAAGTGTATGTGCCAATTGGAATACTCCCAAGGATGAACATATAGAGATATAGTGACCACTTCTCTAACACCGCTTTTACCTCTAAGGAAAAAAATAAAAAGCAGGTGAAATTGATAGAAACTGAAGACTCCGGGCAGGCGGTCAGAATTTGCCAGGCTTACTTTGCTCAGTGTGACAATGCAGGGCACATCATCCACGTTGAGTCGAATACAATCGTAAGGGTCATCAGAGAGCTCAATCTCTTTAGAGCCTTCTTCATCCTCCATAACACGCACTTTGGGTATTCTGAAAACAGAAGTATGTGTAATAAACTGTCAGAACGGATAAGTGAAATGAGGCTATGTGTTTGGAAAAAAGTCCAGGGTGTCATCAAAGCATTAACAACTCGTTGAACAAAAAACATCTTAAGCTAAAAGATATTCAGAATAAGACCGTTTATTTGCATCATTCAAACCTTGTTCATACTGTAGTTCCCAACCTTGCAGACTACTGCAAAGCTGTCAGAATTACAGCAATTTCAATGGCTGGCAAAGCCATGCCATCAGTAGCAAAGCAGTTCAGGACACAATGTCACCAGCTAAGGAGACTCGGGGAAAGGGGTAAGATGACATTAGTAAAATCCTTTCTCTTTGGCAGCTTGAGAACATTGGCAAGGTATTCCCAAGACTACTGCTCTAAAGATAGATACACAAAAGTAATGGTTGGGGATAAAAACTCCTGTAGAAATCCAATAAATGCTTTCTTCTCAATCATGAGCGATGAGATCTTTCAGAGATCTTTCAGAGCCAGACAGGCTCGTTGGTGGTACATATAAAATATCTGTCACAGCCATTTAACAGGAATTTCAGAGGATAATTTATAACGGCATTCTTAGCATAATGAATAGTCATTTAAATCAGTTTAGCAGAAGATGATACCTCAAGGAGACAAGAAATTCAGCATCTTACATGACCTCATTTATCCAGGTGTCTACTAGAATGGAGTACCAACTGAGATACTTTGCTTTACTGGTCAGTAAAAGCCCCAGACAACTCAAGCTCCCACTTCTACGTACTTGCACATGAAAGCATAAAACAGTTGGAAATATCCCTGGAAAGCTAATTTCAGTAACAGTGTGGAACATAACCACAAACTCTTTTTATGTTAGTACTTTTACAGTAGCGCTGTTTTTCATAGCTGGATTCTCAAGGTTACATTCGTTTATGTATTCTGCATCAAATCTCTCTTAAAAGATGAGATAGGGACTGAATTTTTCTCTGGGAAACCAAAGTGATTTTTGTTGTTCCCTAGACAAATGTTTTAGTTATTTGTGGCTGGGAATCTGAGAGCCAAGTGCTTCATAACAGCTAACCCTTTTTTAGTAAAAACAAATTTCTTACAAAAATACTGCCCCGAGCCAAGCTAAAACTAAAACTTTCAGTAAGCACATAGCTACTATGTTTATTTTTTCATGAAATTAAGCTCAAAATGCTCTGTGGTATGTAAGAACTCACTGGAAAGGCATCAAAGACTGTTTGCAAGATAAAAATATTCCATTAAAATTGACGGAATAAAGTCACAAGGTGACTGCTCCTCAGGGTACACCAGACAATGGACAGCACTGGACACCAGCCTAGACAAGAAGTGCATGTGCCAAAGCACTGTGTAAAAGAGAACGAAGATCAAGAAATATTCTATGAGATTGATTAACCAATTTTAACTCTGTCCCAAAATAGCAATGAAAGCACAGCAATGTTTGGTCTGCAACAAGAAAACTTGAGAGGATTCAAACCTGAAAATATCCTGCAAGGAACTGTTTTAGCCAAGAACAGATAAGGCAGACTACAAATTACAACTACTGGAAAGGACAAAATATCATTGATCAAACTCAAACACATTAACATGAAAGGTACATACACATAAAAAAACTAAGGATCCAAATGGGCATAGCGGGTGTTTGTAGCACAAAGAGCACTTCCAGAAAATGTGAGATTTCCTCTCCAGGTTTGTGAAGATTTATCTTAAAAACTAGCTGTACATGTTTGCTTTGTAACTTCCATTCTTATGTTTTGATTCCTGCACCTAATCTGCACAGAGATCTGTACAGCAGGACTTAATCACATAATGAACAATGCTCTTGTCCGTGTGATGAGGACAAATGCTTCACAACAGCAAAACCTGCTCTACACTTGCATGCAGACATCAGCCCTGCTCACATCAGTTCCATGCTACTCATCTGAAAAGCAGCACATCTGCATGTCTGCTGTGCTATAAACTCAGTAGCTTTTGCCACTTGCCTAGTTTCTGTTGCAATGGAGCACATTCCAAGGGATCAGGTTCAATGCTAAATCTTGACATGGTGGCTTCTTGCACGTTTTGCACTATCGACTTCAATCATGGATAAATCTAGCCTTAAGCACCTTGGATTCAGTTAAGAATAAAGTCTGCCGTCAGCCATCTTTCATACACAATCTGGATCTAGTTATTACAACACAGTAAACAACACAAAACTCCAAATATTCCCCCTATGACAGTTACACTGTCACTGTTCCATGTCTGAAGGGGATACAGTAAGTTAGATCAGACACAACAGGATTTGAATACTATAATTCTTGCACAAAATCCCTGAAATTACTACAATGGGTTTACTTAGCCCTAAAGAAAAAGCATGCCAGATGCCACAGCTATTATGAAACACAGTTAGAAGCAAGATTTTAAGGATGAAGCTGAGTTTTTCAAATGCCTATGTGAACATCAGAAGAAAAAAAAAATATATATGGTTTCAAAGAAAACAACCCAGCAACTTGAACTTTCTGCTCATGATTCTAAAGCCAAGTCTGACAAAGACCTGAAAACACTTAAAGCCTGGCTGTAAACAGATTATGAAAGGCAAGTAATACTCAAAGAGGGACACAAATGTCAAGTGAAGTTCAGAACACTTAATCTGAAGTGATCTTCAAGATCTTCTAATTGACATCATCTTTCTCAGGCAATACTATTTTAAGGAAAGTAAGCAACTGTTCTAAACTACCTTTGTAACAACCCAAAGACACTAAGGGAAAGGGGAAGAAATAGTGAATGAGGACTTTTCACTTTGAACTCATCCCTGACTTTCTAAGCCCTGATTAGGTTAGATGCACCAGCATTCCCTGCTCCTGTCCTAACAGCTTTCACCAATGAAAACTAACATGCTTTGTGTTATGTCATATGGTACCATGTTTTGGTCAGATATCATACTTGGACAAGACTGAGGATGGTAACCCACAAATCCAAGATTGTATGAAGGATACAGTTTCCAGAACAATCACTATATAGCCTCCCTGTTAATCATTTGCCTCCAAAAGCAACTATTTTTGTTTGTTTGATTTTGAATATGATCTTCACTCCAAACTAGAACTCTTGCTGAAATACAAAAATACAAGTAATCCTGCAAATAAAGGCTGTGCCTTGGATCTATGAAACAAGTCACATGGGAGCAACTGTTTTAACCATTCGACTTTTGCATCCTGGCAGCCCACACAGCGAGAGAGGAATTTCTTCCCTTTAGCCTGCTGTCAAGTCTTTGTGAGCTATTACATTTATTACAGTATAACTTAATGCTACAAAAACAATCCACAGTTAAAAGGTACTGTTGGGAACTTAATTAAGTTGGGAAATTTCTCAGCAATATAAACAAGCTGCTCTCAGGCGGGTTTCCCCCTTCCCCAGCATTAAAGTGTTTATAACCTAATGTATTACTTCTGTCTTCAAAAGTTTACTTTCTTCTTCCTGCATGCACTTTTCCATCTCTAGTATTGTGCAGTGGTTCCCTAAGGAAAAAGCAAGAACTGTGCCACTGACTTCAGCAGATCTCTAATTTACAGCTGGAAAACAACTTGAGATCCATTTAAAAACCTTTGTGACTTCAAAATTCTTACTTTTTGCATCTCTTATATACATTTCTGCTATATAAGATTTTTTTTAGAAACCAGTCAATGGTTTTGCTTTCTCAATTGTGCTACAAAACTATAACACTCCCTTCAGATAAGGAAGATAAAAACACTAGAAAAAAATGCTCTTGAATACTCCTGTCCTTAGAACACTCAAAAAGTAATTTTATTAGTGATGCTACTGATATTGTTCTTCCATTCTTTGAACTAAAATGCACAGGAAAAGTTATGCTAAAGATACATCATTTCACAGTCTCCATAATCTCTCAACACCATTTTCCCCTTCTGTCTTAAGAAAGGCTGTGGATTAGCAGCCAGAAAGAAAGAACATTGGAAAATAGAGCTAGTTACAAGCTGGTAGTCATCCTGATAGAGAGAGGGCTTCTTAGTCAGGAGCATCATGTAACAGTAAATGCTTCTTACTTTAAAAACACAAAGGCCTTCAACTACTTGCAACAAGACTATACTGTGAATACAGTGCAACACAACATCTGATGGTTAGGAACAAAGTCATGAGTTCATGTTACTTGCTTGCAAACAGACTGCTTTTTATCTGAATTTAAGTTGCAGGTTTTTTTTTCTTAAAAACAATGAGCATAAAATGCTTAGCTCATAAAAAGTATTTATCTTCCCCTATCAATTGTACTCACATGAAATGAGCTCAGTGCTTTACCTTGTGTTAAAGAGAGCTGCCTTCACTGCGATAGAGATTGTATCGTAGAGGTTCCCACCACATTCCAGTAACTGGAAAGGGAAAAAAAAAGAATCTATTTAAAAGAAAAATTGAGTTAGTACCTTTAAATTAAGTCTTTATTTTACTTTAACTTACTTGGAAAAAAACACAGAATGAAGAACTATAATAGGCCAAAAAACAAGTTGTCTTTAAAGTCTATGACAACAAACATCAGGTATAAAAATTAAGATTTCAGTTAGTTGTATTATGCATGAGAAATAGATGAGTTAAAGCACTCCATAATAAAAATGATAAAATTCAGTTAACAGAAGCTGAGCTGAAATCACTACTATTCTTACTCTTCTCATGCTAAGGCTCTTAAGTAGACTATGACCACACTATTTCCAATACACTCAGAATGCTTTAGTTAAATCAGGACAAACCACTTTCTAAGTAGTATTTCAAAAGGGAATCTTTTTTTTTTTTAAATATTAAGATGGGCAAAGTCAGTTGGTGTTGCTGTTTCTAAAAAAGAAATGCAACTTCTCACCCAGAACATTAAGTTGTTAAATATGAAGTTATACAGGAAGTTAATAACACAAAGTATAGTTTGAAGGCAGATCTTGATTTATCCTCTATTCTCTATGGAGAAAGAGTAATCTTTTCAGAGGATTCCATAGTTTCTCTTGTAGTTGACAAAGATCTAAGGAAATTTTCATCTCAAAGTCTACTTATCGATAGCACTATCACTTGAATGGGGAAGGAGGCTAGCTTATTTCTTCCCATTAAGGTCAGGACGAAAACAGCCAAAACGAACAGCACTGCATAGTATAAAAAAGCAGGGCTCCCATAACCACTAGTACCTTCTACAGGCTGACAGACAATTCAGAGATGTATTTAGTGATTGCCTAGTGATAGCTCTCTGACAAGCTCCACTCTGACTTTGTTTACAGGCAGTACTATTCTATGATCAAATCCCCACAAGCATTTGAAACTATGCTGGCAAGAACACTAGACGTAATGAAGAAGCATTCATTCTACACTGCACAATGAGAGCAAAACAAGTCTTCCAGCACTGATTGCAATGATGGTTCTTCTAAATCTATTTAAGAACAAGATTTCCTCCTACACTGGGAGCAAATAATAAATCAGTTATTCTGGAAAGACAGCTTATTTTTCTTAAGACAGACTGAATTGTGTAAAAAGAATGACAAAAAGTTGGGATAGAAAGCTAATACAAAGGTGATCAAATTATTTCCTTGCCAACAGCTGCTGGGTACAGAGAGGTTAACTTGCCAGTTTCAGGCACTATTGGATTTTAGTGGAAAATTGAATAAGCCTGCAATACTTTTGTTATTAAAACACAATAATGGGATGTGCTTGTACTGTTACTAGGCTTATGTTTAGGCTACTGTTCTAAAGCCTTATCTGTATTACAGTGGCGCCTACAGGCTAGGAACTCAGCATGTATCAAGCATGCTGAAACAATTCCTCCAGAAATAAATGAATGCTCTCTTCTAGCCTAAGTATGCTGTCACGTTTTACTGAGATCTCCCTCCCTCCCACTGCACTTTTTACCTCTTTTTTTTTTTTTTTTTAAGGACAGAAGAAAGCCAGCTCAACTCTAAGTTTTGGGAAGCAACAGCGTTTCCAGGGAGGACTAACTTCTTATTTACTGATACACAAAAGAGAAAGTTATAATGAGTGGAAGAACAGAAAACATTATAGGCCTTGCCTTATTCACGGATTTTCATCAGAAAGGACCGATTTCTAAGTTGTTGGGTATCTGCCCTCCAACAGGACTGGGATAAGGTTGGGATAAAGACGACGACAAAATTCTCTGAAGGATGGTCAGCAGAAAACCAGTAAATCACAGAATCACAGAACTGTAGGGGTTGGAAGGGACCTCCAGAGATCATGGAGTCCAACCCCCTGCCAGAGCAGCTCCCTAGCCCAGGTTGCACAGGTAGGCGTCCAGGTGGGTCTGGAACGTCTCCAGAGAAGGAGACTCCTCCACCTCTCTGTGCAGCTGTGCCACTGCTCCCTCACTGCACTGTGAAGAAGTTCCCACACGCATCTGTGTGGAACTTCCTAAAAAAAAATAATCCAGGAAAATTAAATTTAAAATTTCAATTTCCTAAAAAAAAAAAAAAATCCTAAATTTCCTACAATTTCAACAGAACCTAATGCATCCTTCACCAAGACCCAAGCACACCACGTAATGTGATGAGGTAGGGAATGAAAAAGTAACACACAACTTTAGGTCTCCTTGCTCGGTGTGGCAGGCTGCTGGCGCAAGTTATGTGAAGGAGATACATGTGTCAAAAATTCCTAAAAGCTTATTTCAAACACTAATAACTTGGAAGGTGAAAGAAAATGACAGGAAGATAGAAGGTGAGAACAGGCTATAGTTCTGCAGGGCTGTACAACTCCCACATTCAAAGAGTAGCTCACACATTTGAACTTCTACTGTTATTAAGAAAGAATATTTTGAAAGATCAAGGTACATTTTTTTCAATCTTTAAACCATATCCACATGTGGAGAGTGGTGGTTCCAAGGGACCAATCATCACACCTGTATAATGTGTCTGGCTGAAACTAAGTATGAAGTGCTTGCATCAAGTATAAACTACCACATGTGATACATGCATCTTCTGTCTGGAAATGGAAATAATACAAATATCTTAAAAACATTAAAATACAGAAGGCTTGGACATGATGTGGGGGCAGAACAGGAAAGCTAATATTGTCTTATTCTATCTACACCACAGCTATTCAGTGGCTCTCACACAAAATTCTACTGAATATTACGTTAAAAGATTTCATCAACTTCAGAATCCTAGTTATGAAACTTCAGAATCCTACAACAGATTCCTTATTGATACTATAAATAAAGCTAAACAAAATACACCACATCACACAGGTGTTCATGTTCATAATTCTGATACAACTAGTAGCTTAAAAACACCAAAGCTGTTCTCCTCTGGAGCTGTAGACAATCAATAGATTTGTGCAGGACAACTCCAATAAAGTTATATATCATACAAAAGTTGGACAGAATGATTTCTGCAGCAGTCAGCATTATTAAAATCTTTGTTTATGCTGCAGAAGCAGCACATGGCTTAGATAAGCACAGCATTTAATGTTCTGTACCTCTGCATGCAATTACCTAGTAACAGAAGGTCCCAGTGTGATTTCTGAGAACTAGCACTTTACTCTCTACTAAACTCTGCCAAGCTCCAATAAGCTAGTGACTTGGGTTGTTAAAGCACTCAGCAGTGGCACATATTTGATCATTCTGCATTTGGACTAAGCCACAGTATGTTCCATGTCTACTGTAATTTGAATAATGCTATTGCTTTTTAAAAACCTCATGGATTAATCTGCACATTTACTCATGTCTCAGTCTAAACACATTCCTGCGTTTAATGCAACCCTGTATATCCTTTTATTTCTTATTATTGCCAAAGCAGCTTAACATGTAGTAAATAATTTCATAGACATTAATTGATTCTCATGAGTAAGATCCCTCAATGTACTTTCAGTTACACATTTGTCAAGTGGAAACTCAACCCTGCACCGGTAAGACTAGGAAACAAAGCTCTGGAGAGTCTGACTTGCAGACTTCTACTAAAATCCCATGATGGAGTATTTTAAATATAGCATTACTTGGAAATTGAGCTGCTGCACGCACAAGACTTGAACAAAATTGAGTTTCCAGGTTTTAATGGGAACAAATATTCACTTTCTTTTTTTACATTCAACACAAGTATATAACCTCCACAAAAAAAGTGGCTAGGCCAATTTTTATGTTAGCTAGAAAAGTTTCATTGCATTAGTACGATAACAGCCCAAAGAAGTAGACAGGAGGAAAACTAATATTAACACTAGCATACATTCATGCTCAGCTACACTCACTTCAATGATACATTCGCTTAAAAAAAAGTTTAGCCTTCTTTGGTGGCAACTTCCTTGTGAATATAAGATCAACGATTTTTACTGATGACAGATTTAGAGTATTTCAACCTGTTTTATTAGCTCTGCAGCAGAGCAGAAGAGGAGAAGAAGAACAAGCAGAATGCAGTGACTATTATAGACAGATTTGTAAGAAAGTAGCCATCCAAACTGTGAGGTACTAAGCTGCATTAGAAGAAGCATTTTTTATATGAAGATAAACATGGCTATGCTAAGCCTGCCAATGCCTTGAAAACCTCCTTGAACGTTTTTCGTTTTTGTTTTCTTACTTACCAACACATCAACATAGAGAACCCAGCAGTGCTCCCTGGGATTAATGCAAAGAGATTTCAAGTCTAAAGTCCCCTCGCTGCTAAATACTCTGTAGAGTGTACTTGCTATCTCTGTGCCAAGTTCTTCTCCTCCCCGGCCTTCAAATTCAGGAGTAGCATTTCCAGAACTGGTAAGGGAAAAAAAAAAAAGAAAACAAAAACAAAAACAAAAACCTTTCACTTTTGAAGATGCATTTCTTAAATGTTAAATATATATTATGTATAAAATACTAGAAATCTCCAAGGACTTATTTGTACAAGAATAAGCACTGAATCTGTAAAAAAAAATATTTCCATTATGCATAAGAAAATGTCTCAATGCAGACAGATTATCTGTATTTTGTTACCAAATCTGACACTAACTAAATTCCACTACAGTCATCAGCTCCCAGCATTAGTATTAAAGGCAGTGAATTCTCTCTGCAAGCAGTTCTTAGGCACTGTCATCTTCTACCACCTCAACACTTTCAAGAGGAAGAAATGAGAGAAAATTGTACTAAATTCAGAATGGCTAACAAGGCAACCTGTTAAGAGATGAATGTTAAATTAACAAGATAAGAAAGGAAAGCAAGAAGGTAATTAATCAGGTAAGAAGAGAAAGATGTGATGCTATAACAAGGATATGCAGAACTGATTTGACTGCCTGATTTAAATTTGTAATTTATTTCTGTGAGCGTTCTCCATTCCACCAAACCTCTTACAGACAAACTTGTTCTCTTTAGAGTACAGTTTATGCAAGCATTATGGTTCTCATGATAAACTGAAAAGCACTATACACTATAATCTATTACTCATTATTTTTAAACATCAAGTTTAACCAAATGCTCTAGTTTTTAAATATAAACGGTTGCTTTCTTAAACAGCAAGTAAGAAGAATGTACAATCCAACTGGAATATTGCAAATTTTACTGCATCTTAATTCCATCATTATTTTTAACACTTCGGTTCCACACAGTCCAAGTGAAATTAAGAAGTAATGCTGACAGGGTACTGATATAATAGCTATGTGATAAATACGGCCACTCAGTGCTCACTGAATACTTTAGTTATTTACACTAGGTATAACATGAAAGAGAGTTGTCTAGAACACCAATAAAAGAAGCCCAGAAGTACGTTTTACTAAACACAAAATTTACTAGTGGCCATGGTGAGTAAAAAGCACAGGAAATTTCTATTCCAAGAATGTAGATTTGGAGAATTTTAAAACCATTTACTGTTCCTGGTTTAAAATCTTTCTCCCAATAGCTAAGTACTTCCAAATTGCTGTTCAGGCCTTTAATAAACTGTCTTCTACAATGTAAGTAATTGTAGTAGAGAAAACAGTTAACCAAATGATGGATAATCTTAAAGATGCATTTACTTTACTAGTTTAAACAACATAAAATCCAAGTAACACGCAGAAGAACTTCACCATGAGATGCAGTGTATCAAAATGTGCTGAATTACTACCACCTAGTGGGAGCCTGAAAAAGCATCAGAGCACTGAGAACATTTCACTTCCCTAATACAGAAAACAAATAGCTCTCACTCAAATTGTGTCTTTGCTATCTTCAATAAATCTAGAAATCACCTTACCTTGATGGCACAAGCACAGGAGAAATGATTACTCTTCTCTAAAATTTATGCTTTTGGCCTGTGTTATAGAAAATGAGGTCTGCACATCTCTAGAACCGACAAGATCCATTAATATTGCTGTACATCACTCTCTCGTCTCACAAAGCAGTGATTAACAGATACAAAATGCAACCTAAGATTAACTTAATGAGTTAAAGTCTCTGACACATATTTACACAGGAAAGAAGCATCTCAGAACTGCTGTCTCTGCTGACTGAGAAATGACATTTGCCACCTGTACATCATCTCTGGAATAATTCTTGCAGTTACATCAAAAAGATTATCAGATATATGCTTACTTAGTGAAATGCCTATCTCAGGCATACTAATACAGATTTACTCAAAGCATTTTATTTCATACAGAATAACTTAGGAAGCCTGCATGACATGGATGCTGCAGCTTCAGACAGCAGACTGTGAAATAAGATCAAGATGTCACTATGCTATCTCAGAGCAGCATAAAAACAAAAGCTCTTTAAAAAAAAAAAAGACAACTGATACTATAGAGCTGAATTGATTTTTCTGAACATTCACCACAGCTAGGACAGTAAAACAAACTGCTTTTGTTACTCAGACAGTTAAAGCAGGTTAGGGCAATGAAGGTACACTTTTCAGATCTGATTAGTCTTTTATTCCAAACATGAGAAGCAAAAGAAGTGTATATGCACACTGCTCTATTATCTTCTCCTAATATACCAACCAGTCAACAAAGAATTCCAGATAACCTTCATCTGGTTTCTCCAACTTCGGTGCCCCCATTTCAGCTTTTACACCAACCAAGACATCAGTGTGTCCCTGTTAAAACAAAAGCACAGCACACAACTACAGTCAAAATACACTCAGTTGTGATGCCCACAGCAAGCTAGTATTTCCATCTATTCTGTTGCCTTTGCTAAGTGCTCTATCAGAGACTTCCTAAACAGAAAGGCTTGAGAAGAACAACGCTGTGCCCACGTATCAGCTGCTTAGAAGACAATCTTAATAGCCATAGCTTTTTATCATTTCAGTTCTGGATCAGCTACTTCTGCAGAATCTTCATAATACTGCCAAAAAAAAACCTCTTTTCTTTACAGTCAACACATGCTAGAAGTAGCTTTGCTTTGCTGCACAGGAACAGAATTAATTTTTCCAGTGATTAGGCACAACAGTGCCTAAGACTGAATAGCAGATTGGTTCACACTGAAGGCCTTTCGGGCACTCCACTTCAAATATAGCTCAAAAAGGTTAAGCTAGCTTGAATTAATCATATATCTTGCCATTATTTCCTTAACCCATCATTTCAGTTAGTGCTACGCACATACATATGTAAGTCACTCTGAAAATAATGCCTCCTATTTATTTCCATGGAAAGTATAACAGATACAAAGAGCACACTAACATTATTTAACTGAGCAAATTCTCAGCTACAAAACTTTTTCAATGTAGTCATCTTCACTCTGCATTTTCACCACTGAAGAACAAGAGACTGTAAGCTGCACTTGTAAAAATCTGCATCAGCAGAAGTAACCCACTGTTTCACAGCCATGACAGCACCTTTGCTAGGAAAATGTTGTCTGAGCAGTCATGTTTCACCAGCCCAAACTGGTAGAAGACAGAAAGCACCAAATCTGGACTACACAGTGGGTGTGGTAGGACAGTCCAGCCAAATTTGGCAGTGTGCTTCATGGGCCTGAAACTGGTACTGGGCCTGGTGTTATCACATTGCAAGAGAAAAGCCGTCTCCTTCTCTGGCCTGACTCTGGAAGTTTGAGCCTTCAGCTTAATCAGCATCACAATGTAGCAGTCAGAGCTGATGGTTTGTCTGGTTCCAGGAAATCCAGAAGAATCACTCCTATCCCAAACATCTGTACAATACTTTAACCACTGAAGACTGTGTCTTGAACTTTTTCTTCAATAGAGAATTGACATGCCACCACTCCATGGACTGCTAATTTGACGCTGGTGCATAGGCAGTGACACCACATCTCATCATCACTACTGAGGTGATCCAGGAAACTTGTCACTTTCAGCCTTGTACTGGTTCAATAGATCCTGACAAATTTACAAATGTTATTCTTTCTACTCCTACGTGAGCATTCATGGGACCACCTGGCACACATTTTCTGATATTCCAACATTACCACCATTGTTTCTGACGCATTGAAGCAGATATTCAGCTCCATACAGATTTCCCTGGTTGTAACCTGATGATTTGCACAGATGATCTGATCAAGACACTTCATTTCATGGTGCGACAGCTGTGCATGACGATACAGAATATGGCTTGTATTTCATGTTGCTGTTTGCCACTGCTGAAATGCACCACCCACTGCTTCACTGTGCTCAAATTCACTGTTGGGTTTTCATAAACATTCAGCAAGCAACAGTGACTGTCAGTGGGGACACTGCATGAATTCAACTACACATCTTTGCTTCAGATACAATTCCATGTCAGATACCGTTCTGTCAGACTACACTTCTGCTGTCAACCATCACACAGCAACAAAATGGAATGAAATATTGGTGGGAAGGTTCAGTCTCTACTGCCATACCACTACCATCTGCCTCCGATGTTGTGGGTCTATATTATAAAATAGAAGACACTATTTTTTGGCACAGATCTCATATTAGGCACACATGGAAACATTTACAGACAACAACCACTCATCATGAGCCAAGTGAAATAAGCCAGTTTCATCAGCAGTGTATGTGACTGCTAAGACATTCACCTACCAGTTTCACTCTCGCAGATCCACTTGTGTTGGATACCACATCTGTTTCTACTTCTGCACATCTGTAATCTTCACAGCCACGGCCATCCACACGGAGGTCCTCCTAAATACGACAACCAACGGATTTTGCTTAAGGGAATCACCAACATATAATAAAGATAAGAACCTGTGCTTTCACAGTTTCCTTCTCCCGTGGCAAATACATCAGTAAAAGCAACTTTCACGTAACAGCACAGCAGTACAGCCGCTACCTGGACACCGTGTATGATGTATAGCTTCTCCGCATCACTCAGCACCACCGACGCCATGGCGCTGCCCGCACTGCAGAGCACTTCCACTTCCGGCCGCCAGCCGCACCTCCTCAGGCCCAGGCGGAAGGAGCGGGCAGGAGCGCGCCCCAATCACGTGACGCCCAGGGTGGGGGCGGGCTCTGCACCTGCGCTCCACCTCACTTCCGCCGGCGGGAAACGGCGCAGGTCGCCTCAATTTCCTGTAGGCAGTAGCGGAGCTGGCTCTGCGTTTGTGCCCTTAGCTGAGGTAAAAGCTCCCTGAGGGCACTCGAGCGCGTAGAAAATGCCCGCTCGGCGCTCAGACCGTGAGGAAATGTGGAGTTTTACCTCATCGTCCTGGTTGGGAGAGCACTGCTGGCCCACTGCTCGGTGGCCCTGGGAAGGTGATGTGGGAACGTGATTAAAGGCTCCGGCTCGATGCTGCGTTGTAGTTAAGGGTTGTTTATTTCGTCGGCTTTCACTGAAGTTTCCTCACGGTTAGTTTGTGCTGTAAGTTCCACATCGTTCTCAAACTACTTTGAATCTGACGTGGAAGCCTCATACCGGTGTGTGCTGGGGTGAGGAGGGCCCACGGGCCCATACACCTGCGTTTCTGTTATGTGTGCCCTGCGGCTCACCTGCAGCTGGCAGCCCTCCTCCCAAGCACCAGTTGCTGCGTGCTGACCGCTGCCCCACAGGGAGGGCTGGCAGTGGGGCCTGAGGTGCTCAGCCACCTGCAGGGGACAGGCAGGAGAGGAGCCAGAGTGGTGGTGTGCTCCCCAATGGCAGCGCCTGGTGGCACAGCAGAGGCAGAGCTTCTTGTCCCCGCGGTACATTTCTTGGTGCTGATGTGTGGTGTGAGGCAGGCTGCTCCAGTGAGGGTTGGAAGGCTCTATATAAAGTGAGTTCTTCATCTGAACTGAGTCGTTGGGAGGTGTGCTGAGTGGTTCCCACGAAGGGCACAGCAAGGTGAGGTGCTGGCTCTGGTCCTGCCTGGCTCCCAGCCTCACCCAGACGCGAGAAGGAGCAGCTTCCTTCCTGAACCCCTTCTGCTATCCCAGCACGGAGCTGACCTAGCACAGTCCAAACCCTCCCACGGTCCAGAAGCGCAGCCAGCAGTTCCTCACTGCTCACAAGCAAGTAGCTTTCTGCAAGAGCAGGAATTGTGGATCCAGCTCACTTATCAGGCTTCACAGTGCAGTGACGAAACACTGGAGCTGCCCAGAGAAGTGGTGGAGTCTCCTTCTCTGGAGGCGTTCCAGACCCACCTGGACGCCTACCTGTGCAACCTGGGCTAGGGAGCTGCTTTGGCAGGGGGTTGGACTCCATGATCTCTGGAGGTCCCTTCCAACCCCTACAGTTCTCTGATTGACGCACTCTCCAGGAAGGGCACTTTCCCTTTCAGGGCGCCGGCCGAGGTCGACGGGCTGCGCGGACCCGCGCCGGGGCCCAGAGCCTGGGGCGGGGCCGCCCGCCGCCACTTCCTGGTTCCTCCGGCGCCGCCCCACCTCCTCGCCGGGATCGCGTAAGGGGACGGCGCTTGGGGAGGGGGGGCCGCGCGCCGCCGAGCCCGGTGCCGCGCGCGGGGCTCCCGCTCCGGCGGGGCGGATGGGAGGCGGCGGCGGCGGGTGCGCGCGGCGTGGGGGCGGCGGGCGGCGGCCTGCGGGTAGGTGGCGGGGCCGCTCCCCGGGAGCGCGGGGCTCCGCGCTGCGCGGGAGGGGTGAGGTGAGGTGAGGGGGGATGCGGCCCGCGACGGTGGACGCGGGGAGGCCGTGGTGTGCTGCCCACGCTGTCCTCCCTCCTGCCCCACCGCAGTGTGTCCTGGCTCCGAGCGCTGCCTCTGGCCCAGCGGCGTTGGTCGCCCCGCGAGGTGCTGGCCGGGGCGCGGGAGGGGCTGCGTATGAGTTCCGTGTGGTTACTGGTCGGGAAAGCGGCGGCGATGCGGGCTGTCTGCATGCGGGGGGCACCTCCAGCGGCGTTTGGCACAGGCAGCGTATCGCCGTGTGTGTTTCTGTTGCCATTTTTCGGTGTAAGAAGCGTGGTTGCAGACAGGGTATGCTGTTTGTCGTTGGAACCGCTTGTTAGGTGACAGACAAGCATGCCGAAGTCTGACTTGCTCCAGCTGATGGAGCAGGTTGGGGGAAGATGGGTGCCCCGTCCCTCAGCCAGAACACACCCGCTTGTACCCCGGCCAAGCTCGTGGCAGCAGTAGCTCTGCTTTGGTGAATCCCAGCACGGGCTCACTACTGAGGATGTTTGGTTCCTGGGCACCTCCAACAACAGCTCTATGTGATCAGTGCAATTTAAACCCATGTGTTGCATTATTTCAGAGATGTGTGCTTGTGCAGCCTTGATCATAGAACACACCTATAGTGAGGTACAGCCTCGTTGAAGAGACTGTGGTGCTGGCAATAGGCAGCCACACTGATCAGCCTGACATTTGTGGCTGCACCCAACTACCCCCCTCTGGTGTTTTCTGAGTGGGGGTGTAGCTCTCCTGGTCTCCCTGCAGTGTACAGCGACCTTTTCCTTAAAATTATGCTCTGGAGTACAGTGGGGTTTTTTGCATTTCTGAGAGCAGATAGCAGGCAATACAATACAGGACAATTTATAACGCCATCCTTTTTTATTTTATTTGCCATGGGCTTAGCTGGCTGAAGCAAACCAGAGCTGAATGATGGTACCTGGAACATCGTGTTTGATTTACACACATAACTAATCTGAAATTCCAGGTTGCTTCAGAGTAAATGAGAAGTTTGAGCTTTCCAGATGAGAGCTGTCTGTTTCCTGGGTTGTGCGAGTGAGAAGAAAAAAAGATAAGCAAGGTGCAGGCTGAAGCTGCAGTGCAGCAAGCCTGCCAGGAGTGCTTCACACACTGCCCTTCTGAGAGGGAGCCCAGAGGAGGGTGGCAGCTTTGGATCTGCAGACACTAAGACCTCAAGCCTTAGTGCCAGTGCCAGCCTCAAGTGCCAGTTCCCAGTCGGTATGCAGGGAGTGACTGCTGTGCAGGGGCAGAGACCTCTCTGAGACTGCTGATGGCTGTGCCCCAGGAACCGTGTGCTTGGCAGTGACTTGGGCCACAGCCTCAGACAGACAAACCTTGGGAGCCACTGCTCCATGAGCTGTAATTGCAAGGAAGGGTGCAGAAAGCTCAGTGTTAGTGTCCTGTGACTGAGGGAGGAGTGTTGAATGGGGGGAAGAGCACAGCCCTTGTTGATGTTTGTTCAGCTCGCCTGGTGGTGGAAGGTATGTATGTGAAGTTCAGCTATGAGTTTTGCAATAACAGGAACGAGGCTTAAAGGTGGTGCAGCTTTTGGAAGTTAGAACAAATGGGCTCAGATTGAAGCAGTAGAGGTAAATAAAGATAATGTGAAGCAGTGTGCTACATAATAAAATAAAAAAGACAGCGAGGCAGTTGCAGCCCTATTTCCAGTCCAAGTGGGAAGGTCACAGTACCCTAGTAAAAACACGGGTGAGAGGGCTGTAGCAGGGGATAAGGATGATGTGTGACACACATCTTTGATCTTTGCAGTGACTGCTTGGGTCATTGATGTCCAATGTAACATGGAGTAGACAGGCAATATATTCTGCTTTGCAGTTAGTCTGATTTCTGCATCTCAGTATCCAAAGGATAACAAAATTAATGTTTACCCATAGAAAATGGGAGACAGGGACCATTTGTGCTTGCCAATGAGACAGTGAGCAAAAGTAATGCTGTTTGCCAACTGAAAAGTTCTTTGTTTGAAAGCCCTTAATACAGGGCAGCTCTGAACATGCAGGTTTTTCCAGTTCCCAAGGTGGCACTGGAGCTCTCTCCCTGGCCAACTCTTAACATCATCAAGTTGGATCATGACAGCTCCAATTTTCCCTTTAGACCTAGAAGTGATATCTTCTGTCACTGTTTCATCAGTGTGTTATTTAATATACACCCTGCGTCCTTCTGTATGTGGTTGCTTAGGTGCAGCATTTAGACATTTTAAATCTGGAAGTCTTAAAGCCTTCATCCACTTGTGAAACTCCCGGATGTGGTAGGGAAGTGTAGACCAAAGTGGGGAAACAATAGGAGAGGCTGAGTGACTGGTTTGTGCTTCTGAAGGGGCTGCAGCAGGGGCAGGGGAGAGCCAAATCTTGGGTTCACCTGAGTGCGTAGGTACGTCTGCTTGCTGAGGGTAGCATTCAGAATATTCTTCAGGCTAGGGATGGTTCTGGTTCTGGGATGAGATAACTAACATGTAAAAACCAACAGTTCTTTTCTGCTTCTCTGGAAAATACATTCTTTATGCCATGAAAACAGCGTGGTTTTTAACACAGGCGTTAAAAACGATACCAGCTGCATAGGCAAACCTTTCTCCTTTGCTATATGTCTTTCCCTTTTTTCAAAAGGCTGATACAGGAAAAATGGAGAATTTGAATTCCCTTGATCGGATGGCTTGCTATCAAGTCCTGAGTCAGCATCCAAACTGGAAAGCTGTCCAGAGGGCTGGATCAGCTCCTCCAGTCACGTCACACAGGACCTGACATCTCTGTGACTCTCTGACAACCGCTGATTGATGTAGCTGAATGTGGGATCAGCCACAGCAGTCCCAAGCCTGACCTGATTCCTTACTGCCTGTGTGTCCTGCATCTCCTTGTCACCCTCCTGTGTGCCTGTACCTTGGACAGTAACTGCTTTGTTGTTGCCTCTTTTCCTGCTCTCAGACTGGCAGCTAAGGGGATTTGTAGGTGGAGGTGCAGCCGTTTGTCAATAACTCAAGGCTCTCAGGGGAGTCTTTGTTGCATTATAATTTATTTATACAATGCATACTTGTTGGTTAAACAGAAATGATATAGGCATCAACCCAGGAGCTGTTGCCATCTGTCCTGAGAGACTGTGTACTACAGACATTCTTTTAATTAAGAAAACATGGCCTTATTTTCCTTACTATTATACTAATGGTATTCCACAGACACTGCAGAAGTTGCTACTTATTTACAGTGGTATCAGTGAGAAAACTGTGGGGTTTGTGCCCTGTGTGGCCACCGCTTCCCAGCCTGTCCGTGTTGGCCCTGAGGCTGAAGTTCTTAGACAGGACAGATGTCTTTGAGGTAATTCCCACTTTGCGCTCTCTCATTAGGGTGAAACTGTTGCCCTTAACGTGGCCTGAATTTCCAGAAGAAAAGTGAAAGTTTGTCTCTACCAGGCATAATGCTGTTCCCCTGCTGCTGGGGTAGCTGCAGTAAGGCTGGCAGAACAAACTCTGTCCTGTGACGTTTTGATCTGAGTCAGCCAATGCATAGTCAGTATGTGCTAATATCCTTGTGCCTAAACCTTCTCTAAACCATTTTAACCAGAGAGAGGTAGTTTTGTCCTGTTTTGTTTTGAACTGTGTGTGGAGTCTTGAAAATATTTTGTTGGAAGTGCAGTTCTATAGCAAATTAAAACCTGCTGATACTAGACTTGCTTTTTTTAGCTGCTGTTCACAGAGCTGCTCAAAGCGTCCCGTTGACCCTCCAGGGTTCTATATACCTGACAGATGAATATGTGGATGGATCTGCAGGAGATGGCCAAAATTCTCAGCATTCTTATTCTACTCCTGTTGATCAGACAGAAGTTTTCACAAACCATTAGGAAGAATACACAGACTATTGTTATTTCCTTATTATTCCTGCTGGAACTTGCTTTGGTGAGTTCTGACAGGCTTGTTGTTAGATCTGGGCTGTTTAAAAACGTGGCAGGAGAAGCGAAGGTAAATATCCTGTTGGTTAGAGGGCACGCTTTCATTTCTATTGCCAAGAAAGTTTAAATTATTTTCATTAATGTTGTTTTATGTATAGAAGACTGAAATGAACTTCAAAATGAGCTTGCAGTTTGTGTGTGTATTTATATAAGTATAGGTCAATTATCGGTGTTGTTAAAGGGATTGTCCAGTGTGTAAAGATCACCTTGTATAGCAGTTACAAATACAGTGTGACCAGTAATGTATGCTTGCTTCCTTTTGATGATAGTAAAAAGTTAACCTGATAATTGTTTATCAGCTCTCAAAATGTTGTCAGTGAACTCTAGTTATGTGTTAGAAAAACAGTCTTAAGGAATGTGTTTACCTTAACTAAGGTAATAATAACCAAACCCTCTAGAAAGGCAGTTTGCCCTGGTTTCTTTCTCTCTTTTTTTTCTTTCCCCCCAGAATTGCTTTAATACAACAGGCAGAACTTGATGTTCAGTGCAGGTAACCTCTCCCCGAGGTTTAATGTTAATAGAGGAAACACTTGCAATGTCTATGCAGTAACAGTGCAGTGTTGCAAGTCATACTGAGGTGTTTGGTTTTTCCAGCATGAGTAATGAGATGAAAATCAGCAGGGTGATGGTGAGCAGTGTACTTCTTGTGAGATCAGAACATCGGACAGCGTTCAGGTACCCTCTGGGTGAAGGCTCAGATTAGTTCTTAGTGCATTCTTAATGTGTTGTTCATCAGTCATGAGCCATTGGAAATAGTTTTGTTTGCTTTTTTTTACATGACTAATGTCAGGTCAAAAGACAGTTACTTAATTTATAAAAGGTGTAATTGTGTATTGTAAGTATTCATTGTATCAGGAAGTGGATTTTAAATTCTGTTTACACTTCTGATGTGTACATTACATAGTCCTTTGGTTATTCCTGTGGTGCTAAATGTCTTTGAAGTAGGAAAGGAAAGGTTTCACTATCACATTGAGCTGACTGGACGTGTTTGCTGTCACTGTCTGATGTTCCTGCTGGCATCCCTGCAGCCTGACATAGTGACATAGGTCCTTGCCAATGGTGTTCACCTGTTGTGTGCTCCTGAGCAGGAGGGGCTGGCATTCCCAAGCTGTGTGACAAACTTTGCTCCTGTGCAGGGTGTTGCCAGGGCAAGTTATTCCCCCATGCTACAATCCCCATTTCTTTTTTAATGTAAAAATATCAGGTTAGCCAACATAAACATGAAGATGTTTCTGTAGGTCAGAACAAGGAATTAAAAGCATTAACTGGTCTGTGTGGAAGGGGAACTGAGACTGTGCTGTTATAGCGTGACTGTGAGATGATGACCTGGATGAAGGGATAGAGTCCACCCTGGGCAAGTTTGCTGATGATTCAAAGTGGGGAAGGAGTATGCATCTGGATGGTACACCAGAAGGCTGTGGTGCCATTCAGTGTGGCCTGTACAGGCTGGTGAGTTGGGCAGAAAGGAACCTGTCGATCTTCAACTAGAGCAAAAGTGTAGGGTCCTGCACCTGGGGAGGAATTACTGCATGCATCAGAGCAGGTTAGGGACTAATCTGCTAGAAAGGAGCTCTGTGGAGAAGGACCTGAGTGTCCTGGTGGGCATCAGGTTGACAATGTGTGTGCCAGCAGTGTGCCCTCATGGCCCAGAAGGCCAATGGCATCTGGGGAGCATTAAAAATAGCACGGCCAGCAGGTCAAGGGAGCTGATCTTCCCCTTCTACTCTGCCTTGAAGAGACTGCACACTGTACTGTGTCCAGTTCTGTGCTCCTCAGTTCAAGACAGAGAGGGAACTTCTAGATATAATCCAGTGGAGGGCCACAAAGATGAAGGGGACAGAGCATATCCTTATGAGGAAAGTCTCAGAGATCTGGAACTGTTTAACCTGGGGGAGAGAAGGCTGAGACAGGATCTCATCACCATTTATAAATATCAAAAGTATGGGAGTCAAAGGGATGGGGACAGGCTCTTTTCAGTGGTGTGCAATGACAGGACAAGGGGCAGCGGGCAAAACCTGCAACACAGTAAGTTCCATACAGGTAACGTACCTGAAAGCACATAAGTGTTTCTCAAGTAATGAGTAGTTTTCATACAACAATTACTGATTTTTCATTTTGTTGCTCAGTGATGACTCTGAAAGCAGTCTTAAATAGCTGAGTGCATTAAATAACACACTTGTCCTCCAGACAGAAGTCGGTACTGGAGGCCTGCGCTGCATTTTACTGACTTCCTTTCTGTACTGCAGAAACTAGACCCTCTGGTGAGGTGCCTCTAGGGTCCTACCAGTTCCTCCTCTGGCACTTCTACAGCAATAGTTTTATTTTGCCTTTTATTTCTGGGATAATTTCCATTGGAGTGAAACCTCTTCCTGCTTTAGCAAGAGCCCTGCATTTGGTTTCTCTTCAGAAGTGTGCCGTTCAGGGCTAAGCCCACAGCTGTAGTCAGTGTACGTTTGTCTAGCTTTCAGCCAGGACTGACCTTAAGGTGATCTGTCAAACTCATTCCTCTGTTGGTAGGAGTTGGCTTTTCTTGCAACTCTTTCATTCATTTGCTTTGGAAAACAAAGCATCAGCAAAAAACAAACAAACAAACAAAGGAGTCTCATGGAGTCTAGGCAGAAAATCCTGGAAGTCAATGTCCAAGGCTGTCCCAGCTTGCTTCTGTACCTCACGTGTCATGTCTAAAACTTTAATATGAAAATTGAACATCTGAATTGCAGTTTTTCATGTTTTTAATTCATTATTGTGTTACTGCCAGTTAAAATATCATTATCAGGCACAAGTTTTATGTCAGCTTTATTTTGAGCTGGCAAACCTGCATAACAGTTCCAGTAAGGTTATTGAACAATGCAATGAAGGTCGACTGCTATCTTGGGGAGGGGAGTCTTTGAAATGCTTTTAAAGTCTGCAGATGTGTAAATATGTATCCTTACGCACGTGTTGAATGTGTGGGGAAAAGATATGGATGCTTTTTGAAAAGATATGAAGCCACGTGTTATGTGTCAAAGCAGGAGGCAGCTGAGATCTTCTGTTGGGTGCGTGCAGTTCAGTGTATTCAGTAGCCAAGCCCATTTTTGTGGAAGGTGGGTCCTGACACGTTGGTTGTGGCATTCGGGCATTTCAGAAGCTGTGCAAACACTTCTTGAAGAAGTGTCCTTGGAAGAAGTGGCTGGCTGTGTGAATGGCGCTTGCGAAGCCTCCAGGTGTGCTCTGATCCTGGGGCTGGAGAAGCTCTCAGTGCAGTTGAATGATCCTTTGCCAGGGCAGCGTAAGCACCCTTTCCTCATGGTGTGAATGTGTTTGGTGGAGCTGCGTGGTGTTTGCCTCCAGGGTCTGCCTGCTTGGTAGATGAAGTGCCTGCAGAGATGGTGGGGACGTGGTGATGGCAGCAGTGTTGTGGTGGTGCCCTTGTTACAGAGCAGACTTAGCCAGGAGTGCCAAAGTGGGGTAAAGGAAATGCAATCGAGGGATGGAGCAAAACAGAGCAGCAGGTTCAAGGAAGCCATAAAACCAGTGGAGGAGGGAAGAGCACAGTCCAGGCAAGACTGGAGAGCTCTATAAAAATCTTTGCATGGGCTGCTGCTTCACAAGTTTCTACCACTGCTCCTCAGTGGTTTGTGCAGGTTGAGCCCCAAGGCTCTTTTTCCTTCCCGGGGTCTGACCCAGCAGAAGGTTTGTGCTGGGCACCACCACGAGGAAAAGAGCACAGGTGTTTCTGCAGCCACTCCTGTTGGCACTGCCTGACCACTGCACTGTACATCAAAGCACTCGTTGCCTTTCCTCAGTGGGGGTGGCTGGACTCGGTGTGTGATTAAGCAAGTCTTAAAAGCACTTAGAGAGTCATATTGGGTAAGAAGTGTTCTGGTAAGTGTGAGAGTCTGGCTTCCAAAGCCATTATGTTTTGTTTGGTACATCTTTTTCACTATTTCACCTCAGTTTCTGCAGTTGGGAGTGTCTCATGCGATCCCATCCCGCCGTGTGAAAGGATTTCGGAGGGCCTTGCGAGGCATTGAGCGCTGTTTGTGATTCTCTTTCAGATGCAAGTATGGACATAATAGCCTATGATGATTTCTTCAGTCCACCGCTTCAGAGATATTGAAAGAACACCTGAATACCTCCAGCCAGAGAAGTGTGTTCCACCTCCTAGCCGTGCTTCCTTGGGAACAATGTGGTTTATTCGAGATGGCTGTGGTATCGCATGTGCTGTCGTCACCTGGATGCTGGTGTTCTACGCTGACTTTGTAGTCCTTCTTGTCATGCTAGTTCCCTCAAGAGATTACATTTATAGTGTCATCAATGGCACGCTGTTCAACACCTTGGCGTTCCTTGCTTTGGCTTCACATTTTCGTGCTATGCTGACAGATCCAGTAAGTATCTCTCCCTCCATGTCTCGGGAAGAAAAAAGAGTGTTTTTCTTATCTGATCAATGTTGAGTAACTCGGTTGCTGAGTGAGTGGCAGATTTAAATAACTTCTGTGTGTCAGCCTGCTGAGAGAGGCTGCTGATGTGGGAGGCTAATTCCTCATCCTACTCCAGTCAAATGCAAAGTTGAGGACCCAGCTGTAGATTCTCCTTGTGAGAGCAGCTTCTCTTTCTGTGCTGAGGAGGAGAGTGTTTCTCTCTGAGACATTTCTCACAAATGCTGGATCTTGTGGCTTGTCATGTCTTGACAAAACAGCAAAGCAGGAAAAGCTGGTTCTAGTTATCTGCCTTGGCAAGCATTACTTCAGCAGAATGGAGCAAAACGTGCATTGTTTTGGAAAGCCATGCTGCCATCTCTCATACTAGTGATTTAATGAAGTTTATGTACCATGCAGAATTGAATATTATGTAAGCACACTACCAGCTGAAAGTTCTTGCGCAGAAAGGAAGCATAAGTATTGGGACACTCACTTACCCCTGTCTGTAGGACATTGCTTCTCTAATAGAAGATAGTTTAATACTGCGATGGTTATTCTGAATGGCTTGTGCTTATTTTGCTTATCAACCTCTGAACAGTACACTCAGTTCAAAGCCCCATTCACACTAGACAGTGGAAGGAAAAAAAAAGCTTGGATTCCTTCTCTCCTTCCTCCTGAGTATTTTTGTTGCTGTTGGGAACGGCGGTGGGTCCCTGATACTCACATTATTCCCTCCAAATGTCATTTCCTACTCGAAACCTTGTTAGGTGCTGCTAGAACTTCAGTGTAATTTTTATTTCTTGATATTCAGCTCTTTCAGAAGCTGCAGAGCTGCAGAAATGGCTTGGTTTGGGGTAGCTTTGCAGTCTGTGGTAAAGCAAAGACCGATTCATTGCATGCTGCTGCTGCTGCTGGACTGAACTTTGAGCAGTGGTTGAGGCTCTGAAACTTGTGATCATCAGGCTCACAAATACAAGGCTGTAGCAATTTGTTATAAAAGCATTATTGCTGTTTTTAATTATCATATGCTGTGTGGCTTTAATGTTGAGGATCTTCTGGTCTCGAGTTATTTTGCAGAGCTAGTGGTAACTCCTGAAACAAAAGCTGTATTTTTAAGCAGGCTGAGCAAGCACAGCATCAGAAAACAGATAAAATCTCTACACAGAGGAATCTGGAAAAAATATGTTAATTCCCAGTGCGCGATTGGTGAGATTTTTGTGTGGTGGAGAGAAACAGTGAGATTTTGTTTTATTTTTTGTAGAGATTTTTGGAAAGAAATCAGCTAGGCAAAATGGAGAAGGGAACAAAGGGAAGAGATGTGGCAACGCAGGGCTGGCAGTGTGAGTCTGGGAGGGTGGAGGCTGCTGGGAGACAAGAGAGCAGCGGCACATCTGGGATCAGAATGAAGCAGAGCACTGCAAAGAAATGGGAATTGTAATCAAAAATTAATGAACACTTGTGTTTTTCAGAATTGATATTGTCCTTTTCAGGAACTGCTTCCTGTGTGTTCTTGCTAAAACCACTCCTTGTGTTTGGATCTTTGCTGCGTGCTGAGAGAGCATCAGTTAGAGCATTTTGTGGAAACTGGTCTTGGTAACCAGTTCCAGATTGGCCAGGGCTGTTGGGAGGTTTATGCAGAAAATTCGCAGGACTGCTCAAGAAAGCCTTATAGTATCAGTTTAATGTGCAATTCTTTTGCTAATATGCATTGTTTTTCCTTGCTGTTGAGAAAAAAGTATAGCTTTAAGATGAGGCTGCTCCATCAGAAATTTGTTAAAACATTCAATCCCAGTTTATTTCAGTATAAAAGCCTACACCTACAGAGTAGGTCAGAGTACCAGCAGTGATTTCATACGTCACTTTTCATCTTTTTTTCCTCTTTTGATAAAATTTATGGCCATGGGCTAGAAACTCTTGAATGTTGGGAAAACCTCTGAAGGCTTAGGCTTCTGCAGCAACAGTGCTTACCTGTTTCAAGACACTTATTTCAATGTCACAGTTGCACTAACAAGAATATTTTGCCTGATCTTACTTAGGGGAAAGGATTCTTAGAGTGCATTGTTTGAACGCTCAACCCCAATTTAAATAACAAATATGCAATGGAAGTATAGCTATGAATATATTAGATGCTTATCTCCAACTGCTGATGTGCAGGGTGGTACTTCAGAAGTAGCTGCTTCTACTCGAATTAAAACATCTGCTGTCTTCAGTTGGTGATGAGAAATACTGGGATGATAAATCCATTGATAGATGTGGGGAGGAAGATAAGAATTCTTAAATATTTAAAGTTTACTGTGGGATTACTGAAGACTGATTCCTTAAATAAGGATTTACTGCTGCTTGTTTTATTTTGTTTTTGAAAGTGATGTTTTAATATATTATTCTATATATCAGGACCACCTTGTTTTAACTTCTTTTTCTGGATTTTCTTGCTCTTCCCAACTCTCTATTGATAGTAGAGAACTTTTTTCCTCTTTCCTCTCCCCCCCTTCCATAGTTTTAAGACATCTCTGTTATTCTGAGGGCTGACAGTGTTGACAGGAAAATCTTCTGGTTTGTTTCTGCAGGGTGCTGTGCCCAAAGGTAACGCAACAAAAGAGTTCATTGAGAGTTTACAGCTAAAGCCAGGACAGGTGGTTTACAAGTGCCCAAAATGTTGTAGCATCAAACCTGACAGAGCACATCACTGCAGGTAAATGTCTCTTAAAGGTCAATGTCCTTTTTATTCTTGAATCAGACCTGTTACCTATAGATTTAGAAGTGATGCTTATTTAAAACTAAAGTTCAGGTAACTTTGTGTGTGTGTGCATATATAATGTATATTATTTCCCAAAAGTTCAGTTTTCCACGTTTTCATTGAGTACTGTGACTTTGTTTTGTGCTTTGTGACAGATCCACATGTCCACTGATCTCTCATGTAATTTCTTTTTCTGGTAGGATAAACTTCCCTGGAGAGAATAACTGATAGTGAGCTTTTTAGTACTAAAAGCAGTGAGCAAAAAAACCCAAAAAACTACTATCTAAAATTCTCTTCTGCTTTTAGAACAAGCAAACCTGCTTTCCAGTACGTAGTTAATGAATTTGCCCTGGTATCTTTTCCTTACCTACCCCCAAACCACAATTCATATTGAGAGAGCTCGTGTCGTGGTTACTGGATTCAGGCAGAGGTCTTGTGGGGAGGGAGATACGTAGATGCTACTCAGCTGAACAAACGTGCTTTGCTGTTTGCATTTTTCAGATCTCAGAGCTTTAGTGTGCACATTTTTTGTTGCTGGCTTTTTGTTGTAATCCAGCTCAGGAGTTGATTATTCAGTAGGAGCAATGTGATCGTTCCTATCACTTATTAATGCTGCTGTAAAATCCCCTCTGACATGTCTTCAATTATGAATGAAGCTTCACATCTGAAATGCTGTCTGGCTGATGACTCACACTGTAGGCAAATGGAAACGTCTGTTTGGCAAAGCACAAAACCTCATGTCCACAGTTCTTTTATCTATTCTTTAAGTTAATTTTGTAGACATTAAATTTTGGAAAACCTATCCACTGTGCCCTAATGGTGTTGAGAATCTTCAGCCCAACATTCCCCGTGGCACAGGGAGATCTGTTGGACCTTCACTCGCCGAGTCTGCGTGTGCATCAGCAGGAGGTGCTGCTAGCTGTGTGCACGAGGGAGCACAGTGCTTTTTGATTCATATGAGTCCCTGGTGCCCAGTGCTGTTCCTTCCAGTGTTTGGAAGCTGGGCTGTTGAGGGGAGTGTATTTGAGTCTGGGCAATCCCTGCTGTTGGTTACTTTTGGTCTTTGGTTCTGTTCTTCCTTTTCCACCAGCTAGTTTCACCTTCTGGCTCTTATCCACCTCCTTTTTGTACACAGGCAGGGAATGGCAAGTCTCCTCCCAGCCTTAGCTGCCTCCTTTGTGGAGCTCTTTGGTTTGACTGCTTCAGCGTGTCCCTTTCTGGGGAGCTAAAACCTGTCAGCAATTGTAGGGGTTGCTTTAGTCCTCAACCTGCTTTAGAGACAAAGGGAAGTGTGTACAGAAAAACTCACAGACTAGATTAGAGTACAGGGAGGCACCCTCCTGCTTTATGCCATCCACCCTTCTCCCCCTGCCTCTTTCCCTTTATTTTTCCGAGTGAACTGTTGACGCTTGTCCTGTTGAAGACTGAAATTTTCAGGCAGATAACATCATCTTTTTACAACACAGCCTGATTTGAGTACCCACATAGCTCAAAAACAATTTTGAGTCGGTTATTCTAGCAAAATGAGGCTTCCTCTGTTGTCCAGCATACCTGTGCCTGCCTGAGCCCTTGCTTTGGCAGCCTGCCCAAGAAGCCTTTCCCTTAGCATCAGGACCATAGCAGCTCATTCGTTGTTCAAGCATGGCAAGGCTCCTTGGGATTAACTCCTCCTGTCATGCAGTCAATGCAGGGCTGTTCAGAGAGAGGCTTTCTATTTTTTATTCAGAAGTGTTCATGTTCTTACATGCTTATGTTTGTATTTGAGGCTCTCTTTATGTGTTTGGGTATTATTGTTTATATTGAAGGTCAAAGTATTTTTAATTCTGAGAAGAAAAAATAAAGTGGGGCAGCCCGCATTTCTTCCTGTTTCAGAGCTGCCAGAATTGTTCTGGGATTGCTGCTGCTGCTCCCTTTTATGGGGCTATTGTTCATTTGTTTTGGGGTTTCGTGTCTTTTCATATTTGATTTCTGTGCTTGTTTGTGCGATGCAGTATCAGGAGACAGCCTTTCGTCTGCTATCATATGAGAAAGCAGCAGAGAAAAAGCCCTCTTTTATTATGAGGCTCGAAGCAGTTACTGACTAACCAGGGGAATGATGTTCACACAAAGTAGCAGTCTTTTAATTATTTGACTTCAAGCCACAGTGTGCCTGCTGGCAAGAACTTGAATTTTGATTTTATTAGTGTGGTTCTTTCAAGTACTTTAACATCTAATTGTACCTCAGATGTATATTGTGGTAATGTCTTCCTGACTGTCTGCCGTGGCTGTTTTATTCCAGACTCTTTTCAAGAGTCTGTTCTCCTGTTTGCTTTGGTTTTGTTCTTCACCAGTTCCTGCTAGCAGAAAATGGTAGGAAATAAACCTCTACCAGCTATTAGCAGTTCTGAAAAATATTTTTACTTACTAGCTGTTTTTCACGTCTTTGTGTTGTAGGTGAGGTTTTTTTTGTTAGTTTTAATCTGTAGATGTTTTCAGAGACCAGGTATGTTAAAACTAGACTAGCACACAATCTTTCCATCTGCCTGAATGTATTTTTCAAACTGTATTTTGGCAGAACCTCTGATAACATTATGAGAATGTATATTGCCTGACATGAATTTTTTACAACAGTTATTTTGTACAATGTGGCTGATTTCGGCAGACATAGAGGGAACCAGGAATATTGATGTGTTGAACAGTAAATTTACAGAGGTTCTAATTTCACTTCTGGTTCTTTCATTTCTTTGTGTTCCTAAAATTTATGTGAAATCTTGTATTCCTGGAACTAAATGCACTATAAATAAAGTTCTTTCTTTCAGCGTTTGCAAGAGGTGTATCCGAAAAATGGACCATCACTGCCCGTGGGTCAATAACTGTGTAGGGGAGAATAACCAGAAGTACTTTGTACTGTTTACAGTAAGTATTTTGCACATGGTGTTTGAGGCTGTCCAGTGTGCAGCCACAAAACGTGGTGTGTCATTTCTGAAGCAGCTCCAGTGTTGGCTTGCTTTTCTTTCCTGTTTCAGGAGAGCTTTTCAGGGAACTCCTGCAGACTCCTGTTTTGCTAATTAGGGACTGCACATGATATAGCAGCTGGGAAAAGGCAGAACAGGAAGTGTTTGCCAGGTCTTGGTGAGGTTTGTTTTGTCAGGTGATTGGCATGCTGTTTCCCAACTCACATGGTTTGTTGATTCTTTCACTCTGTTCTGTGTTTGGTAGAGTTGCAGCTCATACATAAGGTACCTAAATGTCCCTGCAGGAGCATCAGTCTGAGATTGCAGAGAGATGGTGTCACATCCTAAACGAGGAGAGGGAAATCTACATCCCCTTTGGAAAGCATTGTTCACATTCTACTTGGCAAGCAGTTTATTTTCATACTTGAAAACCAAGGAGATGTTTGACTTTTTGTGCTGTTATCTACAAAATAACGTGTCAGAAATCAGGAGCACAGACTTGAATGCTACTTATTTGAGGGAGGGTGGAAGTATCTGTTTCATTAAAGTGACAGCAAACATCCCGTGGGAGTAGTGTGAATGTTGCAAGGCTGTGTCTTAGTGATGCCCTGTTGTATCAATAAGTTTTTGGAGAAATCTGTAGTTTGGAGGAATGATGTTCTCTATGTCACCAAGTAGAAAGGGAGAAATTTTTGATTAAGTGGGAAGTCTTGCTCCTAAACTTATTTTTTACTGTGTGGTTTGTTAGGATGTGGGTTACAGAACAAAACCCCTTTTCTTTCCCTTGAGCAAGGTTTTTTTTTGTTTTGTTTTGTTTTCCACTATGAGGGGTAAGCAAGCTGCTTTAATCATATTTAAAGGATTTTTATTTCCATTAAAATTGCCATTACTTTTAAGTGGGCTCTATTAGTGTAGCCAGTGTAGCTGCAAGAGAAACAAAAGTTTTGGTTTTGTTTATTCTTTTGGTTTTGTTCCTATTTACTCTCTTTAAAACCTGGGGAGCTGAAAGCATGGTAGCTCCTTCCAGCTCTAAGAAGAAGCAGAATGCTCTCCTGTCACCCTTTGCTGCTCCCACAGGGTCGTCCTGTAACAAAATGTCCCTCACACCTGGTATCTCAGGACTCTTGTTACAGTCTGCAGGTCCAGGAGAGTCGTCTTTCTAGCCCTGTCTCTGTAAATTGTAGTGTAGCACTGCCATAGATTGAAGTGTTTTGTTGCAAAGCTAAGACAAGGTTTAAAAAAAATGGATTAAGTACAAAGTGTTGAAGCCTGACAGGGATTTTCCATGCCAGTGTCTGCCTCAGGGAAAAACACTTACTTAAGGGGAAAAAAAATGAAATCCTTTTTCTCAAACTGGAAAATAGATAAAAGTGCTTTTTGTGGCTAAAACAAATCAGCTGTTGTTTCACTGGTAAACTGTAGTGGTCTTGTGCTTGAGAGCGTGGACCTGACCTTTGACAGCATAACACCTCAACGTCAGAGAGCTGCTGGTGTCTGAGAGCTGCACTGTGCTCTGCAGAGGCAAGGGCTGCACACTGGGAGGCCACACTGAGGCGTAGGACGCCAGGCTTTGTGTCCACTTGGCTTCCTATTAAACTTCTTCCCGTGCCCTCAGAGCTG
This sequence comes from Cyrtonyx montezumae, assembly GCF_038088225.1. Taxonomy (NCBI): domain Eukaryota; kingdom Metazoa; phylum Chordata; class Aves; order Galliformes; family Odontophoridae; genus Cyrtonyx; species Cyrtonyx montezumae. The sequence goes on along the minus strand of NW_027072089.1, from coordinate 101,435,418 downwards.
TTGGCAAGGCCAGGAGGAGTTGGGTGTCACCTTGGTGTCTACCACCTTCAGACTGCTTTATTTGGGGAGTGGAGGTTGTTTATTTTTGATTTTAGGTTTTTTTGTTGTTGTTTTTTAAAGTCTGAACACTGTGCTTGATTTTAAGTTGTTGAAAATGGGCATTTTGGTCTTTGCCTGATGCCTATATTACTTTTTTTTCTTTCCAGATGTATATAGCACTGATTTCCCTGCATGCTCTAATTATGGTGGGATTTCACTTCTTGTATTGCTTTGAAGAAGACTGGACAAGTGAGTACTAACAAAGCGTCTCTTTAAAATATTAGCTTATGGAAAAGACCTTATAATTCAGTTTGCTTCTTAGACAAGCCCTTTTATATCAGCTTTAGGAGAATGCCATCAAAGTTCTGCTATGTTATCTTCAATTTTAATGATCAATGCTGGAACTTCATAATTCTTTCTGACCTGCCAGGATCTTTGCCCTGAAAAGTTCTGTTGTGTTGTAGGGCTGATAGTGCCTGAGGGGAAGCTGAGACATGAAGACTCCTAGGTAGTATGTGTGCAGCAAGCTACTGTTTTCCTAAATACAGCACTGATTTCCTGAATGCCAGAGCAAGATAAGGAGAATGTGTATGCTTTTTTTTTAAAGGGTAACGTGAATCATTCTTGCAAGACTGCCAGGAAAACATGTTAACTCAGATCCAAAAATCCACCCTCATGAGAACAAACAATTCCTTTACACACACACACATACACATACACACACAAAAAAAATCAACAACAACCAAAATAAACTCCCAGCCCAGCCCTCATTCTGGAGCAGTGAGTGAGTTAAGTTTTCACATAAGCATTTGAGATATGTTTTTAGAAAATGTGGGTATGGGAAATCCTCTAGATAATGCTGAGTTAAAGAGACAGGTGCCAAAAGTTGTGCATGCAGCTTGCACATTTCTTGGAAAGGCATTAGCTTCCTTCTTCTTATCAGAATCTCCATTTCTCAGAACGCATCATTGCACAGAAGGACTGGTTTTCTTAGCTTACAATACTGTGGAGAATGGGTACATTCGTGCATCTGAGCTGAATTTGATGAGGTTGCTCTGCAGTTCAGAACTTTGCCAGACAGCTGCCAGATGGCACTGAGAATCTGGATGGATTTGACTACAGTGGCTAGGACTGTGAGGGAAAGGATACATCAAAGGCAAGTTCCCCTTCTCCAAGCTCGTGTCTGTGGGGGAAACAGTTTCTCACCTATCCCAGGTTTTGGAGGCTGAAGAGAGCATTTACAAGAGATGGATTTGTTCTTCCATCTGCCTTACATTTTTCCTGGTTGTGCCTGATTATTGCTTATTTCTTAAAGCTTAACATCTGCTCATGGGAGAAATACTCATCTATTTTTTGTTATTTTTTTAATGATACCACGTGCGTACTGCACATGGCACGTGCTTGTGCTGCTTGTTGAGAACAATGCAGTGATTGCCAGTACTGATATTTCAACCTCACGGCATCTCAGAAGAAATCAGAACCCAGAAAAAGAAAAATAATGGGCGAAGGCAGAGTGTCCAACAAGAAATAGACAGATGGGTACTTTAATTTGTAAGGAAACAGTGATAGTTTTCAGTGATTACAACCTGGGAAGACATTACCTGCAAAAACATGGTGCTAAATTTGATGCGTATCAAGGAATGCTTTGTAAAGACAAAATAGTGGAACTGAAAAGAAGTCTGTCATCTCACCAAAATCTTTTTTATAAGGTTAAAACTCAAACAGATTCTGTTATAAAAGCTAACTACATGGCAGCAGAAAAAAAAACTGAACTATTTACTGATGGTGTGTTTATTAAGCAGTGTTTGGAAAGTGTGGCAGATAGTGTGTCCTGATATCTGGTATGGCTACTGATTGTGCCCCAGCCATGACTGGTAAAAAGGAGGGATTCATTAAATTAAGAGGAGGTGATGCATTTGCCACCAGCAACTCACTTTTGATGAAATATCACTGCATTGTAGATCCAAGAAAATGTATGTGCAATAGCTTTAAAAATGGATGAAGTCATGCAAATCATTATCTAAGCTAAGAAGTGCATAAAGTCCAATGGGTTGAATTGTCACCAGTTCCAGGAGTTCCTTAAAAGCATGGATGCAATTATGAGGGCATCATTTACTTTCCTGAAGGAAGATGGCTAAGTCAGGGTAAAATGATGAAGAGGTTTTATGATGGGTGACATGAAATCAAGTCATCTGTGGAATCAAAGGGAAAATCTGTGCCAGAACTTGAAGATAAAAAGTACTCAGATTTAGCAGTTTTTGGTGGATTGTTCATTTAAACGAATTAAACATGTGTCTTCAAGGTGAAAATCAGCTTACCTGTGCTATGTTTCAAACTGTAACAGCATTTAAAATGAAACAAATTGTGGCAAGCTCAAGTGATGGCAAATAACTTCATGCATTTTGATGTGTTGGCTAAACACAGGCCTGTGAACAGCAAAAAAATGTGCAGCTCTGCTTTCTGGCTTGATAAGGGAATTTGAGAATAGCTTTCAAGATTTCCAAAAGAATCGTCAGGTTTTTTTTTGCATGTTTGCGACTCTGTTTTCAGTTGACATAAATACGCTGCCTGCACATCTTCAAACAGAATGTGTAGAGCTTAAATCAGACATTTGAGTCAAAGAAAATTTGATCTTGTCTTGTTACTGAACTTCTATAAGGTCTGCCTTAACAGAGAAAAATAACCTGTGCTTCACAATCATGCCTTATTCACACCATTGCTTTTTGGCAGTACATACACTTGTGAGCAGTTGTTTTCAAGAATGAATTAGGGGAAGAATAATACTTCATCAAAAATCTCTGATGAGCACCTTGAGAACTCACTAAGATTTGCAGCCACTTCCACTGAATCAGGCACTGATGCACTAATTTCATAAAAACAAGGCCAAACATCTCACTAGTTTTATAGTTTTATTGCTGTTTTTTACATTTTAATTAAAAAATATATAAAAACATGAGTTTTGTTACTTTGTTATACATTTTATAGGCAGCTCATGACAATTCTTCTTCACTCAGTGTGGCCCAGGCAAGCCAAAAAGTTGCACATCCATGCTATAAATGAGAGAGTAGAAAGGGCTCCTGACTAGCAGGCTGGGAAAATGCTTCACAGGAAAAGAAAGCTGCTGCTTCCTAAAGCATCTCGAGGTTTTGTTGTTGTACTTGTTGCTTTGTTAAACTTGTAGGAGTGATTGCTTTATTGTTGTGCATCCTCTAGAAGTATGATCACCATGTGGTTTATTTTGAAAACTCATGGCCTAGAGGGTGTTTTGCAGCTGCTGCATTACCTGATCTCTCCCTTTCCAACTCCATTGTTTCGTTTTCACAGAATGCAGCTCCTTCTCTCCTCCAACCACAGTGATCCTTCTCATCCTCTTGTGTTTTGAGGCTCTCCTCTTTCTCATCTTCACCTCGGTTATGTTTGGGACCCAAGTACACTCCATCTGCACTGATGAAACGGTGGGTGTGTCACGCCCTCTTTCCTTTACCTTGTCTCTCACCATTAGTAGAAAGAGTGATGGGGTTTTACCTCATTGCATGGGGAATTCATTTGTACCCTTTGAAGAAAAATCCAATGTGACCAACTGAACCAGCACAGTGCTAGATTGGGCTCTCTGAAAGTCACTGTGGGGAGCAGTGTACATCTGCATAATTACTAGCTGGGATGTTGTGGGATCAGTTGTTACCTTTGGTAAGGTAAAGCATTGGTAATGGGGTTTATTCTGTACACATTCAAGAACTGTAGATTCAAGAATATTTTTCCTTTAATGAAGGGCTGCTAGGCTGGTGGTTTAAATTTTGCTGTGCCCCTGATGGTGTCACAATGTGCAGCTTTATGTGCTGGAAAGTTTTCAGTTAAGCAGTTCAAAAACCATTCTTAGGGGAAGAAAAAAAAACAACCAACCAAACAAAAAACAGCAGGGGAAAGTGGAGACATTCCTGGAAATAGAATAAAGTCCAATAGTGGTGGGTACAGTTGTCTACGAAGCCACTGTGTTTGAATGCATCACAGCAGAGGTGACGTAGTGATGTTGCTGCTCTTGTGTTGCTGCATTTGCCTACTTCTGTGAAGTTGGAGCTGGTGTCTCCTGGTGGTGCTCCCACACATGAATGCTGCTGGCTTTCACCAAGCATGCTCAGATATATGATAGCCTCACGTCAAAAGACTGGAATTAACTGGAGCGACTGAGGAGCAATTACAGTCTTAAAAGAGGGACAAAAGTGCTTTGCTTTGTGTAGTTTTCCTTACCCTTTGCTTTACTCATGGCCAGTTGAAGCTAGCATAAATATTTTGGCTGCCATTGGAGAGCTGTGGTTGTCATTACAGTGTGTAAGAACCCATTGCTCCCGAGCCTTCTTTACAGTGCATGTTTTTCTGCCTGGCTTCTGCTAAAGGCTGACATTCACACTGAAGCTCTTCTGTGTTCAGAAGGGGGCTGCAGCTATTCTTCCTGCCAGGGGGACCTCCACAACAGAGTACAGTGTCATCCAGAACAACCAGGTCCTGCCTGAGTTAATCAGTACGAGTGTAAATTAGCAATGCTCTCTGTGAAACCATCACCCAGATTTCTCATTCTTTGAAACTTGGCAGGAGTTTCTAGAAGCTGCTTCCCACAGTCAGGTACACAAATAAGTTTCCTTCTTTCCCTGTCCCCTCGAATTGTGGAAAGTCTTAGATGTGAAAGAATGATGTCACAAATTCAGATTAAAAGTATGGACACTCCCTGTTTGGTGGTGGGGTTTTGCTTTTGATTTATTTTTTTAATATTTTTAATATTTAGCAGTGAAGATATTGCTCTTTGGACACTTCTGTATTGTTTGTTAATTTTGCTAGCTTTGAGCTAGGTGTGTCTGGCAAACAGTCTCTTTTGAGCGCAGATTATTTCCAGGTGAAATTCTACCTGATGTGGTCACTTTCAGTGCTTTGTGCCACACTCTAGAGACGGGGCTGCGCTGTAACCTTTCTCACCTTCATCCAGTCCCTGGGAGACCTCCTTGTCCATCACATGCATGCTGTCCCCCTGGGATGGTTTCTCTCTGCCCGGAGGCACACAGATCTGCAGTATTTTGCCTCTGGAGGTGACATTATCAGGGGTCACTGCAGCTCATGCAGTTGGCTGAGCTTTCTCTGCAGAGCACCCAGAACTGGTAACTTGAGACACACAGATGTACTCCAGTGCATTAATCTATAGCACAGAGAGGCGTGTAGGTCAGAAGAAGCTTACCTTGCAAAAGATCGTGAGTTAAGAACGTAACAATCTGCCTGCCAGTGCTACCCGTGGAAGAATAATGCTCTCCAGTGTCCACACCAGTTAATTTTGCTTCTGTGGCAGCCAGTCATGGCTTCCCTGGAAGATTCAGTTCACGTTTATGGGTTTTAGGTATCATACAGGTTCGAGTTGGTGGAGTTTTTAGGTCGTTGTTTGTTTTTTGTTTTAAAAATGACTGAGCAGTGAGTGTTCCAGCTGACTGCTTGATGGCTTGGTTTTATTTTCCCTCTAACCTTTACTAAACAACACTAATGGTTTCTCTCCAATTGGTGTCTTATTTAACCTTTTCTCCCTGCTGTCAGCCCATGCATGTTTTGGCAGTGTTTTAATGAAGCACGAAGAGGCACCGGGTACACTTAGCCACATGGAGCTGTGGGCACTTCCTGAACTTGCTTGGTGAATCTGGGAGCATTATAGAGATTATCTTGTTGGGTTTTTTTGTCTGCAAACTTAGAATCGTTTCCTCTAAATTGTATTTTATTTTTTCCATCTGGTCAGCACGAAATGCTTTCAGCCATTAAAGCGTGTGCTTTGGATTTGGTTTTATGCGGTGGGGATTTTTAATTGACAACAGAGGCAATTGGAGGGCAGGTCTTAAAAAGGTTTGATGAAATTTCCAGGCCTGAACAAAATTAAAGCAGTTCTATTTCCGAGAAATATTTTCTTTCTTTTTAATATTAGTAATAGTAGTAGTATAAAGCAGTGAAAAGAAAAGGAGAGGCTCTAAAGATGCATTTTAATGTTCTTACTCCGTCCTTTGGATAAGGGGTAACCAAGAGTAGACCTTTCCTCAAACCCAGAGCTGCAAAAACTGAGCGTTTGACTGAAAATGTGATATTTCTGTTTTCAGGGAATAGAACAATTGAAAAAGGAAGAGAGAAGATGGGCTAAAAAAACAAAATGGATGAACATGAAAGCAGTATTTGGCCATCCGTTCTCTATAGCATGGCTTAGCCCATTCGCAACACCAGACCAAGGAAAAGCAGACCCATACCAGTATGTGGTCTGAGGAATTGTTGACCAGCATTTCCACTAAGATAGAAACATACTGCAGCACTACTGTTTAAATTTTCCATGAATGTTTAAAAATGAAAAGCAAGACAAACTATTTTTTTTTTATGTCTAAAGAATGGCTGATAATTGCAGAGAAAAAAAAGCCCTGTATTCCACTACTTCAGATAATTCTATATCTCTGGCTGAAACTGCTGCCGCTGCTTTTTCTTTCTTTCTTCTGTTTTTTTTATTTTATTTTATTTTTTATTTTTAATCTTGTTAACTTTACTGGCCTTTGTTTCTCCCTGCTTTCTGTATGGCATAACTAACGCGAAGGGGATTTTCCTCCTCCGTTGCGACCCACCTCTTCTGAGTAAATTTTCCTGACTGTGATGTGAGCTCTGTGGAAGACAGATGAGTGCCAAGTCCTACACAGACACCTTTGGACTTCCTGAAGGAGCGCGTCGCTCTTTCGGAGGTGACCTTGAACCAGGAAGTAGACACTTCACTTTATCAAAGGCACAAGACGAGAACGCGACACAGCAAGAGAGCCAGTTGACCTGGTGATTACACACCTCCAGTATCTAAACCAAACATTGCCAAGAATGCTTCCCCTTTGTTCTTCCTTCCAGCTACAGGATCGATTCCATCCTTCTGGCATTGCTTTGTTCCCTCCCTCGAGCGTGGGAGATTGTTGCCCTCTTAGGGTGACCGGGGCAGATTTAGAAGACTTGGTGGATTTCTTTAAATGCCTTACGTTCGCAGGAAAGAAAGAAAAAGAATTCGATTTCCACATGCTTAGAATAGCAGCAGCATCGTGTTGGTGTGGTGTGTTTGTCTTGGTGAATGAGCTGTTGGAGCAACGCCTGTTGAATAGTGTTGAAAAACTGATGTGAGTGCCCAGAGGAGGACGGATAAAGGCTTAACGTCGGTGGGATGCGTCGTTGTGCCAGGGAGATTGAGTCTGCGTTCTCAGCGTCGCCCTGCTGTAGAGCTTTGTAAATCTGGTTATCGTGTGTATGCACACCTGTGCAAAGGCACACCACGTGTACGTGTGTTAAAACTGGGAAATGTTGATGGTAAGGAGCGTGTGTACCACTGTGGACTGCGCACGGTGGAAGAGGGAGGGGGCGGAAGGCGTTCCCAAAACAGGTAAGGCCAAACCACTCATAACTGTGACTGATACCTGGTGTTCAGGCAGGAATCTTGCTGTATTTTTGGATCATTACTCCAGTAGACTTAGCAGAATATTGCAAACGAGGGAAAAAATACAAATGAGCTGTGTCCAGGAATCCCAAGGAATCTTTTCTTTCCTTGGTTTAAATAAAAGCCGTATATATATATATATTTTTTTTTTTTTTGGAAGATGATGTGTTTAGACTGCTTCAAAGCCATGGGGGGATGGAGGGAAATCAGGGAAGGAGAAGTTCAGTGGATGTCTCATTTTGGAAGTAATGTGAATGCTGCATCTTTTCAATCTGTCAATGCTTCCATATGGAAAACAAATGCAATAAACTTTTCCAAAAAAGACCTGCTTTGCTGTTCTTACTTTCTTTGGGAAAATCTGTAAGGGCAGCAGACTTTCTGGCTCTCCCAGGCAGCGCTGCCTGATTTCAGGCTCTGGTTCTGCTTTGTCGTGGCTGATGCAAATGGGAGCACAGCCGTGCTGAGAGGTGGAGTTATGCTGTTTGCCAGTTCTGCTTGTGCCTTCCTTTTGGGTTTTACAAGCACATTGAAAGAACCCAATGCTTTCTGAGCCACGAGAGCTGAGTGCCAGAGCCCCCAGCACCCTGCGTGGCTCGTCACCTAAACAGGTGCTGAGGGAGATGGGGCGAGGAGCCAGTTGCACACTGCTGCTGGTAAAATGATAAGTTCTTGACTGCTGATTCTTTTCCCACTCGTCTCTATTTATCTGCGCTTGCACATCACAAATTAAACTTAGGTATCTTGGGAACATTTCTTTATCTTTCCCTCCCTTTCTGTAACCTTCTTCACGCCCTGCTGACCGTGGCAGCCAGCCAGAATGCGAACAGGAGCTGATTTTTTAACAGTTTTGTCTGTTCTGAATACGTGCCCTGGAGGGATCAGCGAGGCTGGGCACAGAGGACAGGGAGAGCTTTGCCCTGCCTGCTGTGCTGCTGCTGGCTGAGCTGCCCTTAGCACAGCCTCGGGCTGATCTCACTTAGTGCCATGATTGGCAGGCGCTGTTCTGAGCGATGGGTGATGGTTTGGGATGGGGGCTTGCTGCTCCAAACGCCTTGAAGATCCTAATCCCCATTTCAGCAGTGTGGATTGAACTGGGTTACACAACCAGTTGCTCAGAGAAGCTGTGGTGCTCCATCCCTGGAGCGCTCAAGGCCAGGTTGGATGGAGTCCTGGGCAGCCTGACCCAGTGGGTGACGGCCCTGCCCATGGCAGGGGCTGCAACTGGGTGGGCTTTAAGGTCTCCTCCAAGGTTTCCAGAGTAAAACATAGGTGCTCTGGACCTGAGCCCCTACAGGAAACGTGTGGCCCTACTGGTGGTGTTGGGAAGAGGACGGGTTGGAGCTGGCCCAGTGCTCCTTCACGTGGGATTGGCCTTGGACAATTTGTGAAGCAGTAATAGTGTTCATCAATATTTGCTCTTAATTGGCTCCAAAAGTGTTTTCATATCAATATCATTACCAATCCACTGTCTGGCTGTAGTAATTCCCAGTGACAGGGAAATACAGCAGCATTTTCCTGTATCTGAACTACTGTTAAAAAAGCCTGAATAAGGTGAAATGTCAGGTTGTGGTGGTATTTTGTTACTTGCTGGAGGGATTCTAAAAGCACTGGGAGAAGAGATCCAAGTTTGAAAGAGGAATGGCTTTCCAGAAGCCTTCTTTTTACCAAGCAATAACAACTTATACCCAAATAACGCACCAAGACTAGGACTGTCCAAGAGCTGAGTCTTATTGTTGGGGGTTTAATGTTATGTCTGGGGTTGAACCTATTGGTAAAGTAGGATTTCTGCCTGCCTGCCTCTCTGTCCTTCTTGGTGGCTAAGCTGTGAGCATCATGACTCAGCTCAAATACCCACTTTGGACGTGAAACGACCCCAGACTCTTCTCTTCTTTCAGGGTATTGAGCGCCTTAAGAAGCAGAAGCCGACATGGGAGCGGACCAGTGGCTGGGAGGGGATGAAGGCGGCCTTCGGCGGTTCCCTATCCCTGTCCTGGCTCAACCCCTTCTCCAACCTGGACTGCAGGAGCCCACCGCCGGCCCCCGCTGCCCCCGCAGCCGCCATCATGACACAGGAGGAGATCGAGCAGTTCCTGGCTCGGGAGGTGTCCATCCAAGTGCCCCACGAGTAGCAGAGCATCCTCCCAGGGGGCAAGGGATGCTTCCAGGCGGTGTGTGTTATTTTATTAACTACTTGTGGCGGAGAAGCAGGGTGGGTTTTCTTGTCTTTTGTTTTTAAAGCGTATCTGCGGGTACTTTTGGTGCAGGATATAATTCAGGACTATTTATGGGGAAGTCGGGTACTGCACCAGCAGAAGCAATGCAAATCTCTAAAGCGAGTTTTACCAAAAGTGAGAGCCACATCCCTTTGGAGCTGTGTCCTGCCTTACCACACTGCTCTCGTGTGGCCTTCAGGGAGAACCCCAGGTGTGGGATTGGAGGCGTGGGGCCTCACTGTGCTGGCTGGATGAGTGTTGCCTATGGCTCCTGCCCATGCCTGCATTCAGAGGTGATGCTCCAGGCATCGGCACTCTAACAACCAAGATCTCTTCTGGTTTTTGGCTATTTTTGCCTTGTCATCTCCTCCACCTTACTGACAAGTGACACCTCACCTGGGCAAGGTGCTCCTGGATTCCCTCCACAGGTTGTGCAGCTTTGAGGCCCCGTAAAGTGCAGCAAAGGTAATTATCGCCTTGGGAAAGAGAGGTGAAGGAGTTGGGGGATTAACCGAGGTATTGTGGAAGACCTGGATTAACTTTCAGTTATTTATGGAAGCCCAAATTCCACTTGGTAATTGCAAGATATTTTTTTCCCTTATGGCAGTGATAAGGGATGAATATGTGGTAACGAACAGCTTAGCAGGTGGCTGGTCAGAGCCCGATGGGGCCAAAACCCAGAAAAACAAAGGGAGATGTTTCAAACCATAGTGACCTCCTGTTTCAATGAGAAACAGATTTAAGGGAAAAAAATACATAAGGAACTGTGTGTCTATAAGAAATGTCTTGGGTAAAGGGAAATGTGCTGCACTTTGGGGAAACTGAAGTATCCTCTTGCTGTAGGTTGGCCCTGCATAGCAGTGTGATGGGGAGGAGGGAGGCTGTCTCGCTTCTGCACCGGCCCTCATGTCTGAACATCAGGGTCTGCATCACAGGGAGTGTGAATACACAGGGGATTTCCTGCAGGGAGAAGTGGGGGTGTGTAAGGTGGAAGCTGGGAGCAGCTCGTGTTCCTCAGCTGTGGGCTTCTGTTCCCAGTTAACTCTCCAAACTGTGGGTGGGGATGGAGCTGTGGGGGCCTCAGGAAACCAGCACTGGAAGCAGTGTTTGGGGTAATACATCAGCTGCATCCGCAGTACTGATTGCTGGACGGGGGCTCCTTCAGCCTCCTGCATTGCTCCTCAGCTGTGGGTTTGTGTGTTGTTTTAATGGCTGAAACTGGAAAGCAGCAGGAAGGGGGACTCTGCTCTGCTGTCACATTGTCACCCATCAGAGGGGCAGGAGCTGGAGGGATGCTGGCATCGGGAAACCAGAGTGTTCCCTCACTCCTCGATACCTTCCTGCTCAGCCTTGGTACAGTGTGGCAGAAGTCTGAAACAGCAGAAGTCCTCATGAGTTGGAGAGATCTGCTTTATTCCAAGCCCTAGGATCCACCTCATAGTGCAACTCCCAGCAGGTAGCTTGAGACCAAAGTGATTTCCATGAAATTGAAACCAGCCCCCTTGCCCTCCCCATGGCATCGTGCCTTCATCTCCAGCCTGGGCTGCAACTCTCCAAGAAGGGACCTGGGTTGGGCTCCATCAGCACTGCAGCATGAGGCTTCAGTCCATGGCGTATGGGATCACAGTGGCCATGGGCAGCATTCATGGTCTTTTAAAGCAGGCTTTCTATGCAAGTAAAGAACCTGTATCTCTCGGAAATATATATATTTTTGGTAACTGTAACTCTGGTTTATGCCTCCGGATGCTAACTGTACTTATTAAAGAATTAATACTACCATGCTACAGACTGTATTCCTCCATTCCCACTCTGCCCTGGGGGACTCGGTTGCCCTGTGGAGCCGGGTGATCTTTGAGGTCCCTTCCAAACCAAATCATTCTATGATTATATTATATGAACCTATGGCCGGGGATGCTTGAGTGCCTCCAGGGCTGGGGCTCCACAGCTTCTCTGGACAGCTGTGCCAGATAAGGGGTGATGTGCTTCCAGGAGAGCGCTGGGATGGTGGTACTTTCAAAACGTGCACCCCACCCTCAAAATAATAACAGGGAAGGGTGCAAGAGGGGAAGAAGATGCATGGAGGATGCTGCTGGGGGAGGCTGTGCCAGGTCTGCTCCATTTGCTAAATAAATTTGCCAGCAGAGAGAGAGAGGAAAGCATGTGGGGAGTTGCTTAAAATGTGTCTTGAGCTCCAGTGCAGCGAGGTCTGGGCAGCTTTGTGAGACTGCGAAAGCTGCAGAACTGCCCCTGCCCCAGCACAAACATTGACCACACAGTGAATCTGTCGATTTTAACACTCTTTATTGAATCACAGTCAGCTGCAATCAAAGCAGCTGTGGCCTTTACGTCTAATTCCCTTTGCTTAATGGGATTGTAGTTCTTTGCTCACCAAGCCCTATCCTGCAGTCAAGGAGAGGAGTGGTGGCAGTGACCCGCAGCTGTCACATGTCCAGGCTCCCCTTCTGCCCCCTGCCAGGGTGCTGCTCCTAATGCGTGACCATGATGGCCTTCTCCACCGAAATGTCTTTGACCTGGCTGGAGGTCAGCCTGGCCACGATCTTCTTCTCTCCTACTCTTGTTGGAGTGCATATGACTTCAGACTTTATGATCCTGCCCGGCTGTATGTCCCTAGGGATAAAGGAGAACAGTCCCAGCATGAGCTCCTTGCACATCATGGGTCTCATTTGCTGATTTGTCATAGTTTTGCTGAGCTGTCTGGGGCTCAGGGTTGCTCAAAACCTCATCTTACCCTTCCTCAAATGTCGCCATCTTAAAGATGCCCAAGCCCTCCACCATCAGCTTGCAATTGTCCATGGGGACGTTCAGCTTGTTCTTGAAGATGAAGGCACAGGTGAAGTCCTTGTTCACCTTGGCTGTTTCCGGCATCTGGAGGAGGAAAGTGAAGTAAACACAAACACCAAGGATCAGAGAGGTGACAGAGGTGCTGGAGGTGCTACTGGCTCTGCCACGGGGAGATGTTTCCTGCACACACCCTCCCCCCCCCCAGTCTACTTTTGGGACCTTTGCCTGGGGCTCCCTAGTACCAAGCCTGGGAGGATTCAGCCTCACCTGGACCTGGATGGGAGGGTACTCGAAGCTCAGTGACACCTCCTTGGTGAGCTTCTCAGGTGTCCCATGGATCTCAGCAATGGCAGTGACTTGGACGTGCTCTTCATCATCCACTGTGGCCAGTGCCTTCATGTAAGCGTCAGGCATGATCTTCAGTGGCACGAGCACCTCTGCAGGGCAGAAAACACAACCCAGCTCTTTAGCACACCAGGGGCAGTGCCTGGTGGTGCTGGTGGGACTCAGGGTGAGGCACATTTGCTGAGGCTATCCTGCCCCGCATACTCATCTTCCCCCAGTGCAAGTGCTGGCTCAGAAAGCCCTAGCAGCAAAGATATAGGTGTATATTTTTGGGAAGGGTGACTCATGCTTGGAGTGAGCAAATACTGTTAAGTATTCATAGCTTGTTAGTGTGTTGTTTGGCACGTTGCAGTCATGCTGCTGGGATCAGCAGGTTGTTCAAAGATATGGAGAAAGCAACAAATAGCTCTGAGGGTAAATAGCCTATAAAACATCTCAATTTCCATGCCTACCAGATTGGCCTTCCACCTTGACAGTCTGCTTGATATATCCAAGATTGGCATGGACTTTCCCAGTGTAGGACTGCAGCTGACAGGAGCTGGCAAGGTCGACAGTCCAGCTCCCACCCACAGTGCTCTTCACAATGATGGCCACCTCAATGGGATCACCAGGATACAGAGGCTTTTCTTTGGTTATCTCCAGCTGGACTCCAGACTTGGGGATCACCTCGGTTTGGACTATGTCCTTGCTTACGCTCTCTCCCATGGGGACTGCAGCAAAGTGTGCACGAGGTGTCATCCCTGAGGGCTGCAGGTAGGAGATGGCTCTCTTCATGGATGCCCTCTCCTCTGAAGAGCCTGATGAAGGAAAAAAGCTTCCTCAGAGCCACATCTCAGCTCCCTCACCCAGAGCCACCTCCCTTCCCTTTATTTGTTCCACTGCTGCTGAGCAGAAGGTGTCAGGGCACCGACCGCCTCCAGCCTCAGCTCAGGAGATCCCCTTGGTTTGTTCTGCCACTGGGAGCGGGGCCTCCCCTTCAGCTCTGCTTTGAAGGATGGGGGCAGTCACCTTCAGGGAACTTGTACTCCCAGGTGATGTCTTCCCTCCTGTTCTGCCCCACAGCCTTCGTGCTGATGCTGGCGCCGATGCTCTGGCTCTCCACACCCAGCTTGGTGTACTCGTTCTTGCCGTTCTCCACCTTGACACGCCAGTAGACCTTGTCAGCGTTCACTTCCGCATACACAAACTTGCTGTCATAGGGCAAATACACGTCTCCATCTTTGACAGCCTTCAGTGGGCATGGGCCACACTGGAAAATACCTGTAAAGCACATTCATGGCTATTTGCTATGCCAAATGTGACATGCACATAGTGTATTTACATTCATGTACCCACAGTGCCCTGCAGGATTGACTTCCAGTCTGTCAAGAAACACCATTCCCTGCTTCCCAGGCTTAGACAACAGAAGTGAGACCGCCAGGCTCAGGAGCTCACCTCTGGCTGGAGACCACAGTTCCATACAAAACATCCCTGCCTCCCTTGGGAGTTGCAGAAGAGCCCTTCCAGGAATATCCTACCTTGACTTTGCTCCTGAGGGGTTGCGTCGATTGCCTGCCAGCCATCAAACCCTGATGGCAGGTCCTTCCGCTTCATCCAGACATCGTTCCACACATGGAAGTTCCTGTGTGTATTCAGGTTGCAAAGAAAGGGAGTCAGCTGGTGCAGAGTTCCTCATCTTAGCCCTTCCAGAGGGCAGCTTTAATGGGGGATTTGCGTGCAGCCCTGCGAAACCTTGGGCCTTCTCTCTCTCCCCAGCAGCAAACGTGAAGCAAAGGGAAACTCTCAAAGGAAAGCCTTCTGGGGCTGGGGAACACAGCACTGCAGGGACCAGGGAGGGTTGACCCTACCAGATGGAGTCAGAGGACATCCATTTCAGCTTTTCTCCTTTCTCATTCAGGTAGATGTCAACCCTCAGGTTCTCATCGGTGTCATGCGCCGAGTTGAAGTTGCTCACGCTGCGGGCCGGTATCCCCAGGCAGCGCATGACTGCAACACAGACAGACAGAACACAGGGTCACAAAATCACTATGCTCCACTTTGTACTTATGGCCTCTTGTCCCAGTGCTGGGCACTGCTGAACAAAGCCTAGCTTTCAGTGCTTCACTCTTTCCCATGATTTTCCTTTGATATTTATCACGTAGATAAGACCCCTGAGTCTTCCCTACAGGAGTCTCAGCTCCCTCAGTCTCTCCTCACGACAGGTGCCTCAAACCCTTCATGAAACCCAAGGGACATGCGGAAGTTTCCCTGGATTACTAGCACAGTAATTAGGATATCAGTCAGAGAGACATTTCAGCCCTTACCTGTAGTGAGGACTCCTGAGAAGACCCAACATTGACCGTAATTGACAGGCTTCTTTGTTTTGTAATACTGCTGCAAAATTGCAACGCTCCCAATCCATGCCATGGGGGAAGTCCCATTCTCATACTTCCCTGACCAGTTTCCCATCACGACACCGTTGTCATCGTTGGCGTTCACCTGTGTCCATGCACACACACAGGAGACAACTTCAGAGGTGAGGCTGAATGAGGCCCACATCTCCCCAAGGTTCTCCACAGCCCTGCAGCCAGGGCTTCCCTGCCTGGAAACCCTCTGCCTGGATGTCTTCAAGCATCCTAAGCCCCAGTGCTCCCAGCAAACCTCCCAGTTCAACCAGCAGCTGCACCTAAAGCACGGCACTGGGCCTGGCCACCAACTGTCTACCAAAGGACAACCGCTGGGTCAGAGGCACACTTTGGAAATGGGGAGATGCTGCATTTCTCCTGCCTCTTCCCTCCACCCAAAATGCCTCCCTAGCTCTTCTCCTGCCATCTTGTACTCATTCTAAACACACCAGGGAAATAAAAGCGAGCAAGAAGCGAGAGGGAAAGCTGGAGGGGCAAACCACTCCTCAGAGAGAGTCATACCAAGGCAGACATGGCTCTGGACACAACCACGGGATCCCTTCTACTGCTCATCTTGAGCTTGCTTTTGTCCAGCAGGTACATGCAGGTATCCAGGATGTATTCCTCAAACTGTTTTGGAGAGAAAAAGGAGACATTTTTACACACTACTCTGAAACAGGATTTGCTCACTCACCATGAGGTCTGTGTAGGTATTTGGAGGAAACTGCCTGACTAGCCCTAATTTCAGACCTTCCCTTATGATATTGAATGAACCTACTTCTACTCTCTGGGCAATATTGGCGGTGAGTAATTGAATAATGGCATTTTGAGAGAATTACAGATATTCAGGCTTTTGACACAGGTACAAAATAGATTCTGGTTCAAAAAGTATGTAAATGCAGAATATTATGGCAAAGGATTCCTGCTTAGCAGGTGCTGATAAAGCTCCCTTAGTTCCTTCTCAGATAGATGTCAGACATCTTACACAGCGAAGCTTGGCAGAATATCAGCATCACTTCTCCTTGCTTCATAGCAGAATAAATATTAACACAGGCACAGCTCTATGGACAGTGCCCTTTGGCCCATTTGTGGAAAAGGCATCACCATGAGGAATTTTGCTGGGCTCCTCTGTGTCATTCAGTTTGAAATTGCAGACTTGGAGAATAAAATAGAGGGAAAAAAAAAGAAAGCCAGAAAAGAACAACAAAAAAAGATTCTAACAGCATTAATGATGCAATGGGGACAGAATCAGATGTCATCATATGTCCGCCATCTCCCCAGCTGCTGAGATGGACAGAAGGGAAATCCCAGAGGGGAAGATTTGGTCAGAAATGCTCTGTTCTCAGTTTCTGAAGACTTTCCAAGGCTCTGGAGGTCTGAGGGCAAATGTGCCATTGAGTTCTGGTCTCAGGCTGGGGCAAGGGAAACTGCTTAAGTAGACAGATTACTCTAAGCAGGTGAGATTTCCCAGTGAAACTAGGGGATTACTCAAGTGCTTTGAGCTGCTCATGGGCTTAACCTATTTGTGGATTCATTTAAATTAACACCAAAGAGAGAAGGAATGAAGAGAAGTAATGATGCTGAGGGGACAGCTGTGCCTTACCTGCCCAAAGTTCCAGGGTTTGCTGTGTATGCTGTAGACAGATCCAACATAGATGTAGCCTGTATCGTTGAGTACATACTCCTTTCTCTCAGCCTCATTGGACAGGAAGACAATATCACCTTGAAGAAAAACACTTAGATGTTGGCTGATTTTCACACCTGCTATAGGGAGATTTTCCTGGAAAGCTACCACAGCTGGTGATCCGTAACAAACTGCTTGGTGGCCATGCAGAACTCACAGTTTTCTTGCTACTATGGGAGGGTTCCTATAAGACTAGTTTTTATTTTAAGCCCCAGGTGCTCCCTGGTGAGGAGCTGGCTCATTACTCTTGACCCACAGGGATGAAGCGTTTTAGAAAGAAGAAAGGATGTACATGGGAAGGAGGAGAGGAGAAGCTCCTGGGTCAAGCAGTAATGATAACCCAGTTTGCCGTACCGCTCTCCTTACCTTCACACCAAGGGTTGAACAGAAGGTAGACAGAGTTCTTTTCGGGCTTGTAAACATTAGAGCCAGTCCTCACGGTCAGGCCGTATATTCCCACTGCAGCATTGGGTGCACTGGTGATGGACAGCGTGCACTGGGAGGCAACAAGGAGAGAGGACATGACATGACCGACCCTATGTGGTGGCACCAGATCTGCGGGGCAGTGGGATGGGGCACATCGTGTGTACCCACCCAGTGGGGCAGAGGGAAGTGAACGGGGCTAAGGGGTTTTCTTCCAGTGCCACCCTGTGCCCTACCTCCGTGCCTTCGGACTTGATGATGGCGATTTGCCAACCACTGACATTCCTCATGCTCCTGGGGTTCAGTGACATCAGGGTCCCTGTGGGCTCCATCGGCCGTTCGCCTAGAAATAACCAGTTGCACGGGTTTGCAGGGCTGCGCAGAGCCCGGTTCTCCCCCCCACTCAGTGCAGTGCTTACCGATGCTGAAGTGCAGTGTCAGCTTGTCGGCGGCTCTCAGCTCCCTGCTGAGGGTCAGCTGCAGCAGGAAGGGCTGCCCACGCCGCACCACCAGGTTCGGGGTGTTGTACGCATCCGTGTGGTGCTGCACCGAGTTCTGGCTCTTGAGGAAGTCAACCTTGGTGACCTTCAGGTCGCTCTCTGGAAAGGTGTTTGCAGAGAGGGAGGGAGATAAGAAAAAAATAAATTGATGTATTGGTCAGTTTTCTTCTTACTAGAGGTCTTGTGGCCTGGACACCCAGTGGTCCAGCAAGAGTGCTCGTCAAGGACCGCTGCTAGGAACTGATGGCTCAACAGCAAACACTAATGTCACTTCTCCCGCCGTTGGGTCAGGGGTATCCCACCTCACAGTGCAGGTGCTGAGGGCAAGAGGGGTCACATTAGCAGCAGCCGAGACCATCCCTCTACAACACAGCTTGCTTTGCCACAAAGCAAAATTCACCTTGGCACACAAACCCTTGTGTTCTGTTTTGTTTCTGCAGTTCTGGAACAGATGCCAAAGGGAATGATGCCCCAGGCACTCTGCATGTGGCAATGCATCTTCCTCACCTTGCTATCCTTCACCATAGGCAACACGTGCACATGTGTATAAACAGCTATAGAAATACATGTATATCCAACAGCAAAGACTCTTGAGTACTACAAATGATTCTTTGTTCCTTCAGATGTGGTAGTAGTGGCACTAGAAGCCATCATTGTATCAGGAGTAGCCGTAGTAATAGCAGCCAGGGCCAGTGGCTTAAAAATTAATCCCAAGAGTTGGTTTTATCTCGGATCAAAGACTTTATTAGCCTTGTCTTGGCATTGAACGCATCTGTCTTGATTATCAGGTAACGGTTGACAGCAGCTGTGATTGCCCCTTGTGGGACATAGGCACCCGGCCAAGTTGGATGTGACCCAAAAGTGTCAAAACTCAGCCCCTCAGACTGCTGAACTTTGCAGGAACAAAGTGAGATCCCTCTGCTCCACGCTAAGGTGGGGGCCCAGGACTCTGCCCAGGTGGGGCAGGGAGAGCCAGAGCATGCCAGAATGTGGTCATGCTTCCTCTGAAGCGTCAAACTGTGTCCTGCCTCTGTTCATGAGCCTCCTTAGAGCTAAATGCTGTGCAAACAGCAGGGAGTAGCAACGCTAAGCAAGCGCTTGGCTCACGAGTGATTCAGATAAAGAGGTGGGAGAGTCAGGAAATATGAAAACTGGGATCACTTAGAAATAAAGGAGTCAAAGGTAGGAGGGGTTAAGGGATTAAGTCACAAAATGCTTTGGCAGCTTTATATGGCACTGCCAGCGGTGCCAACGTGAGCATCACTGGGAGCCAGCCCTAGTGCCAGGGAAGCTCAGATATGCCTGTGGCTGCTGCAGGCATGGCTTCTCTTGAGAGAGGCTGAAAGCAGGGCTGGATCCTGATACGCAGCCTAGATCAAGGCTGCAATTGCTGCACAATGACTACAGCTCTGAGCAAACCAAACCGATTGCCCAGTGAGCTGCACTGAGTTACTGCCTCTCTGTATTTCCTCCTAGTTACTCAATAAACCATATTCATCATAACTGTGTAAGAATTATCGGAAGTATGGTAAACAGACTTAAAATTAGCTGTCACTTTTCATTCACTGTCTGCTTGTTGGAGTGCTTTTTGTTTGCTTGCTCCATGCCAACACCAATCTCAGGCTGACATTTTGCTCAACGGGGTGTGTGGGACACCAAAAATTTCAGCAGGAATTGTCCAATCATATGCTGAAGGAGAAGTGGATATTCCAAGGATATTCTTTGGAAGGAAACAATCTCCAGCCACCAGAGCTGCTTGTCCTTGCGCCTTTCTGAAGCTCTGGTGAGCCCACGGGCTGAGAAAGAAATGGCTGCCCAGGGAGATGAGAGCTTACTGCTACTCAAGGAATCCATCAAGCTGGCATTTCTTAACTTAGGAACCATGTTAGGTGCAGCCAGCAGGGCAAGGGAGGTGATTGTCCCTTTCTACTCTGTCCTTCAAGGCCCCATCTGGAGTACTGCGTGCCGGCCTGGGGCCCCCGACTCAGGAAAGAGATGCAGTTGTTGGAGTGCTATAAAGATGATCAGAGGGTTGGAGCACCTCTCCTGTGAAGAAATGTTGAGGGAATTGGGTTTGTTCAGCTCGTAGAAGAGAAGACTGCAGGGAGATTTCATTGCAGCCTTCAAGTACTTAAAGGGAATTTATAAATAGGTGAGGGACCAACTTTTTACAACATCTGATATTGATAGGACAAGGGGGAATGCCTTTAAACTTAAAGAGGGGAGATTTAGGTTAGATGTTAGGAACAAATTCTTTACTCAGAGGGCAGTGAGACCCTGGCACAGCTGCCCACACAAGCTGTGGAGCCCCAGACCTGGAGCTCTCGAGGCCAGGTTGGATGGAGACCTGGGCAGCCTGATCTGGTGGCTGGGAGCCCTGGCCATGGCAGGGACTTGGAACTGGGTGGGCTTTAAGGTACCTTCCAACCCAAACCATTTCTATGATTTTCATCTCAGGATACTTTTTTGTTGGCTATCATTAATGCTGAGGATACAGAGAGAAAATAATACAGGAAATTATTTTTTGGAGCACGCCCTGACTGTGCCAAGTCCCATACTGAGGAGCTATGACTGCCCAGTGCTGCATGCTGACCACCATGCACTGATTTCTGAGAAATCACACCCCTGGTGACCTGTGATCCAGCTGACACAGCTGTTTGCTCTGAGGAATGTCATGGAACCGGCTGGAGGCATCCCCTATCTGTGGAAGCATCCCTACCCTTAGGCTGCCTTCTTTGCACTGCCTGCAGGCTTGTGAGCGTGAGAATTAATGGTTTACAGTGGATGAGTGATCTGAGATGTATAAATACATAGGTATATTTTTCTCCTAGTTCCATGATTTATCTGTTACAGAGTTGTTATACAACCTGACAGAGACACTCATCCTTACAGTCCTAAATGCCACATCTGTAAGTCATGAGGTTTGAAAAACCATATTGTAGAGCAGAGTGTTTATAGCCGGTCTGGCTTCAGTGGGAATAAGGGCTTCTCAGGAAGGAAGTGCAGTGGGAAGTAAATGGTCTGGCTGCAAGAAGGGATAAGATTTAGATACCTGCATTTACTTACCATCTTTGCCCAGCCTCAGGGGAGCACTCAACTGAGGGGCAAAGATGCTGCTGCCTGAGGCTGGCAGGGAAATTCCAGCTCAACCACACACATGACACAGAGGTGTAAAATCATAGAATCGTAGAATCATTCAGGTTGGAAAAGCCCTCTAAGAATATCTTGTCCACGCACCCACCCACCCTCACCATGCCCACTGACACACCCCTCAGTGCCACATCCTCACGGTTCTCAAACTCCTCCAGGGACGCTGACTGCCCCACCTCCCTGTGCAGCCTGTGCCACTGCAGCACCACTCTTTCAGAGAAGAAATGTTTCCTCATCTCCAGCCTGAATCTCCCCTGGCCAGCACTGGACAGCATGACCCCGCTGCCAGCTGTACCTTTGGCACCAGCCATCCCTGCTGCCCAGCTATGCACCAAGCCCAGGGCTTGGGGCAGCCCCAGCAGCTGCAGCCACTGCAGGAGTGACTCAGGCACCTCACTGGGTCAGTGCAGGTACTGCTGACAATACGGCAAGCCATGGGACAGGCTGAATTCCAAATAAATCCCTCTCATTCACTTTGCAGCTTTCAACAGGTGGTGCCAGCCATCTCTGAAGAGCAACAATCTACACAATCAAGCAGTATGAATGAAAGGAATTCCTTTCAGCTTAGCCCAGTAAGTTTTTTAAAAAGCACACTTGTTGCCCATTACCATCAGCGGAGCCGGATTTCTACAGGTTGAAGAAAAACAATCAACATTGGGTTGCGCTTTCCCGCCATATTCAGTGAGCCCTCAAAACCACGACCTACACAGCCTGACCCCAAAAGCAGCACTTTCCCAGTGGCACCCAGATGCTTTTCCCCAAAGTCCCATTCACTGTAGCCTGCTTGAGCCCCAGTCCTCACCACAGCAGCCCTGCTAGGTTGCAAACGTAGCACACGTTATCATAAAGCTCACCAGTACTCATGGTTCTTGCCGGTGTTGAGACCAGATGAGACAGCGATGCCAGTGGCTTCTGAGCTCCCGAGTAGCCTCTGTTCTTGCCCGTGTGATTGCAGCAGGAGCAGGGCTGCCCTTTTTATCTCCCTCGCTGTGAGGTGTCAGCAGGTCCACTGCCAAGGGGTGGTGTTTAGAGAAAGGAAGTTCCCGCAGAAAAAAAAATAATAAAAAAAAAAAGACTACAACTCCCTCTGCACATAGTCAGCTCCTGGAGAACAGTGAAACTTAAATCCCGCCTCACATGGAAGGTAAATTTGCACAATCAGATGACAAGTGGACAGACCCTTCACTGACAAACAGTAAATCATGGATTAGATGAGTAACAAAATGCACTCATGCCCTAATATCCAGACTACTGGGACTGTTCAGTCCTTAAGAAATCAAGAGTTTCCCACGAGGAATGCTCCAACATTCTTTGAATTTAACAGGATTTTCATCATGCATTTTGGGACAGAAGCAGTCAATGTCGTGAGCTAACAGCCAGCACTTGCACTTGCAGCAAAGCCTCTTCACCGTGGGGTTGGTGGGGGCTGGAAGAGAAAGTGGGGGGGAAGAAGAGAGCAAAACTGGGTCCTGGAGGAGCAAGAAATGTGGTGGAGCAGGAGCCGTCGCTGGCTGAAGGAAGTCTCTGTCCAGGAGTTGCTGGACCCCATGCGCCCCATTGCCTCCCTGTCCTAGGGTCACCAAAGGGGGAGAGAGGAGGGCACCCCATCAAGGGCACAACTGGTGGCACAGGGCATCAGTGACACAGGCATGGTGGCCAGGGGCAGAGAGAGATGAAAGCATTCCCCCAGATACCCCGAAGTGAAGGAGTAGCTCAGCTGTGGGAGAAGCCTCATCCTCACAATACTCGCCTATGTGGCAGCAGCCAATGCTGAGCCCTGCGTAGTGTGCTTTGACCATCAGCGCACAATCCAGGATGCAAGAGTAGCACATCCAAGTGTAGGATCTCCCTAAATAATGCTTCAGTGCTCTCAGACACGTGGTCTGTTATGGGGTGGTTCTGTATGGAGCAAGGAGTTAGACTCAGTGGTCCTTATGGATCCCTTCTAACTCAGGATATTCTATGAGTCTATCTCCCTGCAGAAGCTTTCGCCATCAATTCAGGTAGCGAGGTGTTTGCTTTAGGAGGACCTGTTTCATTCAGTGCCAGGTTAGCAGATTCCACCCTCCAAGCATGTCTCTGCTTGCTTCAGGTGTAAGTGAGATGTCCCCACTTGAGAGCATGACAGGCACATCACGGGGCACGGAAGGTTCGGCACGCAACTCCTAATCTTGCAGGACATCTCTATGAACATCTGAGCTGGCAGCGTTTGTGATAGCCACAGCATCACCCACCCTTCAGAGCCAGACACTGTGCTGCCACTTGGATGTTTCATTACTGAAAAAGCACTGCAACTCCAGTTCACCTTTCAGCATTGCCTTCATTCTGTGCTCCTTTCATCCCGGAGGGTGGAAGACTTTTGTTTAGAACTAGGATGGGATGAAGTAAAGCATACACGGAATGCCAGTACAGTAACACAACCGGTAGTGTGCGTGATCTGAACATTTACAACCTGTTTCTAGTTTCCACTTGGTTGTAGCAACAACCAAAATCCACTTAATCTGAAGTCACTGACAGTAGCTTTAGCCTCAACTTGCTATAGACATCATTCTGTGCTTGGCTGAAGGCAGTTTACATTGTCTTGGCACAGTAGTCTTACTGCAAAAACTACAGATTTTTGCAAACAGGAAGGGGCTGATGTCAGTAACGCTTTGCTTCTGAAAAAGGCATTACATCGGTATGTGCTGGAGGGTCAGTACAGGCAGGGTGTGTATTCTAGTTCCGTATGGTTTTGCAAAAGGCTGATTTCAACAAGATGCACGTTCTGATCCTCTGAGCCTCCGAGTTCAAGGAAAGACTGCTGAAATCAGGTGGGCGTGAGTTCTGCCCTTCGATGAACCTTCACCTTCAAAGACAGTTGACCTTTACCCTGTCTTCAGGACTCCTTGGTTTACACCAGCAGAAAGGGGCTAGCTTTCATTTCTGCTTTCACTTTGTGCAGCTGCTGGTCTTCTCTGCTCCCATCACCCTCTTCTGTGCTTTGTTATTATCTCAAATCAACAGCACTAAACTTGGCGCACAGTGCAGCGCTCTGACAAGAGAGCATTCCCCCACCTCGTACCAGCGTGCCCTGCCAGAAATGGACATCGAGAGTAATACACTTTGGGAGAGCTGTTGGCAAGCTCTGAGAAAAGAGACTGTAGGAATATTTTTCAAATACATGGTATTTACTCGTCCCATGTTGTCAGCAGGCAGTGTCCCTCCTGCACACCAGACTCTTTTTGCCTTCTCTGGGCAGAGCGGGCAGGGTGCTGTGATCCTGCACTGTGGCTTTTTCCCTATCTCTGTTTCTTGCTGTTAAAGACCTTGGGCCTTCTTATTTTTTTCCCAAATAGTTACAACAGTTAATCGCTTCAATCGAGCTCATGAAAAACCTAATATGCTCTTCTAATTAACAGAAGCGGGAGATGATCTTTTTTTCCCCTGGCAATCACTTATCGCTGCAGCAAAGCTTAAGCTCCCACTGTTCTGTTCCTAGCTTGCAAAATCAGACACCAGAGGCTATTAATCTTATCTTCACTTACCTGCAGAAAGGTTAAGTCAGCTTATTAGCTGACACAAAATGCAACACAATGCAAACAAACAAAACCAGAATTCCCCAGTGGCTGCTCCCCTATTTACAAGCTCATTCTTTGTCCCACATTTTGTTTATTTTGTGTATCAAAATGACGAGAGTAAGGCAAACTTCCAGAGCATTCCCAGAGGTACTGGTGCCAGGTAGGAACAAGAAGCGCGCACCAACCCTCAGCTTTGCAGTTTTAGTCACTGGCAGGTCTAGTTACAGAGAAGTTGCCTTTTATAACAGTGACACTGGACCCATGTTTTTTATCGCCGTTCAAGCGTTTGAGTTGTGCCTACCTTGTCTTTTTATTTTTTTTTCCTATGTCCAGAGCCCCTCTCAAAAATAACAGATCAAAAGTGCCACAGTCTTCTCCATCTTTAGGGATTTCCTCATGGTGAGACACATCTACACGTAAGGAGCCTGACGTGCTCTGGCCGCTGTTACTGTCGAGGGAGCGCTGATCTGATCACTCCTCACTCATGTCCTTTCAGCACAGGTCATGACAGTGGCCTGTCGTCTACGCCCTGCAGGCATCCCATCCTCCCAAGCAGGCAGATGCTTCTCTAATCTGACATGAGCTGACTTGTGGCAGCTCGATCGGACGTAAGGGTTTGCTGCAAGATGGCCAAACCCACATCATAACCAATTCCAAGGCATCTGGCCACAGCTCACTCATAATGAGTTTCTCATTAGCAAATACTGAAACGTAATAGATACCAATAAACTTGCAATGGAAATTCCGTTGTTTCATTCTCATTTATCCACTAAGGAATGTTTGGACCTAATGTTATGGGTTTGGATGCCAAGTTTCAGGCATTCACCTCCAGCAGGAATGAAAACAGTCCCTGTGCTGAAGCCAGCATCCCCAAAGGCAAAGAAGGCTTTCCACCTGGAACGGAGACCAAAGCTACACGTATCCCACATGTTGGCTTATGGCCTTGTAATCCCTACTCAGGCAAAAACCTCTTGTGTAGCCCTGAAGGAGAAGAGCTGCTTTAACAGAAAGCCAAAGTGACACAGTGCTAACATAACTCTTCTGGTTATTTTAGATTTTTCTCTGGCTGAGCTGCATGAGGCAAGGGGAGTCCCATCGTATGGGACAACCTTGCCTGGAAATAGACCTTGGGATTTCAGAATTGCGCAGCGTGACCCTTAACTCTTGCACTGGAAGCACCAAAATTATCATGTTGCAGTGCTGAAATGATTCCATTACATTTTCTGACTAAAATGGTTCAGGACAAAGCACTATTTTTCTGCAAGATGCTTCTTTAGAATTACGTGCAATCATAGATGAAAATATCTCTACCATGCCACTACTTCCAGGCAGCAGCTTCCTCTCTTGTGAAATTGTTCCTTTTTTTAACCTGAGCAAACCGTCAGCACTTGCTGTGACGTGGGACAGGGGCTCCCAAGCTGAGTTCTGCTCTGTGCCAGGAGGAAGCTGATGCAGCTTTGCTTGTGGCCCCTGTCCTTGTGGTAGAGGAGATGGTGGGCAGCTGCCAAGTGCAAGTCACGGCCTTCTCAACTCCTTGTTGCAAGCCGCCTCTGCCACCTTTCCCATCCTAACCTGCAGACCTGCTCATCACACCTCCTCCCCATCAGTAGACCTGGGAGGTGGAGAAGGTCTCACACTGCAGGAAGGCCTGCACATGGCCACAAGCATGCAGGACATCCTTGGAAAGGGTTCAGTGGGGCGGGTGCAGCCACCGCAGGGCCATTACTCCACCCTAGAGCCCTGAACCAGCTTCCAGGGTGCATGTGCGGCCACGCTGACTGATTGCAGTGTGGACACACAGCCACGGCCTACACCTACAGCAAACAAAATGAAAAGGCACGAGGAAAAAGAGTAAAAGAAGGTTGTAGAAAAAATAAATGGTAAAGGCCAGGTAATCAACAGCATAAATATTGACTCAGCGATAAATAGTTTATCCATATATTTAAAACAGTTTCAGAGAACAAGGAAAATACTGACTGAATGCCTTCCCACCTACAGGATATGTGTTTGGTTGCACATGTCTGACTGAGAAAACAGAAACTGACCTGCCAGCTTTTTCAAGAGACATTTCTTCTTGCAGGGACAGCACAGCTGCTTCTTGCAGGCCGCTGTGGGAATGCCCACAAAACGTGTGGCTGCACAGATGGGGACAACACGGTGGGATTTGTGTCTGGGAACCTGTCACTGTTTGCCCTGAGAAGCTGCCAGGACAACGTGCCCCCATTCACTACTCTTCACAAGATCCAGGTCATAGACCTTCATGGCAGCTCTAGAAGGTCTCACTTGGATAGGCAGCTGGAACAGCTCCAGGTTAATTAGGATTTCTTAGGAAGCACCTTCCTGCAGCGCTGGTTCCTGACAGCCATACCTGCCTGTTGCATAACTTAGGAATGTCCTGAAGGGATCGAGTCACTTAAAACATCTCCTCGCTAGGCAGTAGAAATGGTGGAATTTGTAATGGCTTATTTTCCCTGGGGGCACAGCTCGCTGCTCCTGGCGTTGCTGTAATTCACAAGGAACTCTGGCTGATGTTCAGGATGTGCACACGCACTGAGAGCAGGCCATGGCGCCAAGCAGAATTGCTCAATGCTTATCTCTTGATGCAGAACCAAAAGAACCAGCTCTGCTTTTCTCAGAAGAGGTGAGCGGGTGTCACGTCCAACACATCCAAGCCTCATCCCAATTTCCACAGATGGGATGAAACCACGGTACGAACCAGAGTGATGGGTTCAGGGTGAGGGTGTATGCGTTTCTTCCAAATAGCGGTGGTATCGCCTGCCGCACCCAGTTTACTGCCACTCTTCCCATTGCCCTCCTCCTTACTTCCATTGTGGTAGCCTTATCCCTGCAAGGCGTAGCAAAGCCTCTGTACTCTGTGAGGCTCAAGCTAGGGCAAGTCGGACATGCAACATCTGCCCCAGCCCAGGAGCTCCCAGCACTAACTAACACAGTGCTACCAGTTCCATGGGACTTCAAGGGCAGGCAGTGCCCCTGTGAGCTGCTGCTTGGCTGCTCAGAGCAAGAGCTCTGCATATGCCAAGTGCTATGGTTGTGGCTATGTGGTGCTCTGGCCACCTCGCACTGCCAGTAGCCAGGTGCGGCAGGGCCCTTCTCCTTTGATAGCAGCGTGTCTCACTTCAAGCCATGAATGCATACCCAAGTGTCTATTATGGTTTCTGTGGTTAGCTATCTGGTGGCCTAGCCTCTGGTGGCCGAGGTCTGTGTGATGTCTCAGAGAGGAACCTCCTTTCCATAACACAGTACTACTTAACGGGAACTGCCAAACGTGGAGGCAAATAGCTTCCGCTAGAAGTGGTGTTGCCCACAAAATCTGTTCACAGGTCACAGAAAGTCCAACTTCCTGCCCAAAGTGGAATGGCCACCGGTACTAGAGTGGGTCGGTTGTGGTCTTGTCTGCTTGAGCACTGAAAAACTCCAGAGATGAAGAAGCAGCCATCTGGGCAACTCAACTCCTGGTGAAACGTTTTTTTCTGAAATGCTATCTTGGAACTCTCAAGGTGCAACCTGAGCCTCTTGCCTCTTCTAGTAACGTCTGCTGCAGAGAGCAGCCTGGTTCCACTGCCTGTATACCTCTCCTTCAAGCACGTTAGCTGCTATCAGGTCACCCAGACAAGCCCACAGTCCTCGGTCTCTCCTCATACACCTCTGTCATCTTGGTATTCCTCTCCCAGACCAGTTTCCCAACATCTCTCCTTAACTGGTGTGCCCAGTACTGGACACAACACAGAGCCACTGACTACATGAGAGCACCATCAAGACAGTGCCCACGCTGCCAACAGCTCAGGACCCCATTTCAGCTTTTACAGACAAGTCAGTGATGCCTTTTTGTCATCAAAAGATCTGGAAACAGAAATACCTTAGGAAGGGCACTAGCCTAGCCTAACACCTAGCCTAACAGCTTTCTTTTCAAAGTTACAACACGTTCTTCAGTCTCAAATATTTCATTTTTTCCTCAGGACCATATATTCAGAAACGTCTTCTTGCAATCCTTTCCTTTAAAAAATGACAAGAAGCAATACCCTGTACACTTTTTCTGTGACAGTCAAGGCATGTGGCATTACTTTTCTTCTGTTCTGAATCATCAAGACTTTCTTTCTTAAGAAATGTGCTGTAACATTTACTGTGTTACAGTGCAATTTTGCAATGTCATGAAGTGTTGAAGGTCTCCAGAGGGTCGCATCAGGCACTGCACTGTGTTAGATGGAATTTTATATACACCAGCCTGCAGAAAACCTACTAAGCCTATTCAACGTACTCACTTCTACTACTTACCACCCTTGTAAACATAATATCCTGTAAGCTGTCTTGATAAACACTGTCACTGAACTATCTTGATAAACATAGTGACTGGGCTATTGTACAAATCCTCCAAGTGACTCATAGTCAATGACAACAGGAACACTTCTCTGGTTTTACATACAGCCCTTTACCTAATCAAGTCAAACTATGCTTTAAGGTTCAACTGCTAGTATCATTTCATCTGGTTTTGTTCACCTGTGAAGGTATACAGGATATTATTTATATTAGAATGTAATACTCTCAGACCTTCCTCGTACAATAGAATTTTCAAATATTTCCACAATTAACTCAAGAATACTTCAGTCTTTGTGAGCACTGCTGTGAATCCTGCTGTTCACCATGCACCTGATTGTTCCATTGTTCGAAGCATGACATGAGATAGCCCTGCTTCAGGAGAATCTGATCAACAGGATGCTTATATATCAGCTTGTGTTTGACAATGAGGGAAAGGTGAGGGAAACACTCACTACCATCAGTGCCTAAGAGATGTGCAAACACAAGTACGCCTTGTTGGGGAGACAATCCTTTTCTTAAATACCTGAGCTCAAGTGTGAGGAAACCCCATGCACTGCTGTAGTTTCAGCATATGGACAACCCAACTTCTGGCCTTGTAAACCAAGGTGTTATCTTTGGTCATGCTTTTCAGCGTTCTCACAAGGTCTACCACCTTTGAACTGCTCAGTCTTCAAGGACAGCTTGCCAGTTAGTCTCACATCCTCTTCCTGTGTGTGCGTGTATGATCTAAAATATCTGTACACAGAAAATTTCAGCCACTGAGCTTTGGATAGTGGAATAGGCTGCCTGGGGAGGTGTTCAAGATAAATTCAGGGACATAGTTTAGTGGGAAAATATTGGTGGCAGGTGTATGGCTGGACTGGATGATCTTGGAGGTTTTTTCCAATCTTGGTGGTTCTATGATTGGTTTGGAAATGAGAGCACAGCTTTTTGTGGTCACCTCAGCTGCACTTTGGATAACCACACACAAACTATTTACGAGAAGCACACCATTTGGTCATGCAGCAATTGCAGCCCTGGCGCTGTGCTGACAGGCTCCACCAAGCCCTGCTTACATAAAAGAGAGGAATTCCACCACCAAAATGTGCTCTGCTCAGCAATCTTTCCTAAAGAAACACTGCTTCCAATTCCAGCGTGTAGTATTTATGAAGTTTTAGACAGTGTTTTCACAGTCCTAGTTTATCTTCTTCTGTCTTGAAAGTATCACAAAGGAAAATGTTATCCATACTTTCAGTGGATGTACAAGCATGTCCCTCACCTTGGCATGCGACAACAATTCTGAAATAAAGAAATTGCAGTTTTGAACTAAAAAAAAAAGGAGCAGCAGCAACAAGCAAATTAACCAGCAAGCACAAAGAGTAATAGGGAAGGACAGAGTTCTTGTTCCTGTGCCCCAGAATTGGACTTAGAAGTGAGGTTGATGCTCATTTGGTAGAAGCCCTTACTCGTGGGCAATGCCAGGTGAGAAACAAGCTATGGTTACCTCAGAGTCTGGAAGGATATGGTCTAAATTCCACATTCTGCTTTTGAGATTTTGCGCACGCTGAGCCAAGGGCAAAGAGCAAGGCACAAGGTGGATGCATTGCACAGTCCTGCAGGGACTGTGGCTATCCACAGACCAGATTTCACAACCACAGCCAGTCTGGTCTTTCTCCGACCATAGGCTTACATTTGGCTGGGAGCCAGTCATGCTTTCCAAACGACATACCACGGTAAACAAACTAGGCTTATAGCCTTCATTATTTCTCTGTCACATGTGAAGTCTAATGAGATTTCATAGCCTTGGAAATACAGAATTCTTGGTTGTCAACTCTGCAGCCAGGCAAGGGACGATGATGGGTTGTAGATCCTAGCAACTGGTTTTTGCTCCCACTGAGGGGTTCAGGTGTGCAGAAGCAGGGGCTGCCCTAGGCTTGCTGCTGTTTCAGCCACTGACGGCAGCAACTTCCTTTCTAATACCCTGAGTCATGGCAGCTCAATGGCAGCTCAGCAGATCTTGTGTCAGACAGAGCTGGACAATGTTTGCCTTTCTGCTTGTCTAGCACATGTGAATTAAGCCAATTCAAACCAATCCATCGCCAGCTATCAGCCAGCCTAATCAAACAAGAAACACCACCTCCTCTGTCTGTCCTTCAGTGCAACATGGCCCTGCTTCCAAGGCCAACGGATATATTCCACTCATTCTGTCCTTGCTGGCCTCCAAAAATGCCTTCTTCACATTTACAAGGAATAGGCACAGGGAACGCCCTATCCCTTTTCCCACCAACTCCACTGTCTTTGAGGAAAAGACTTAAGAGCACAGCAAGTGGGGAAAGCAAAGTGGCTTCTCAGGACACAGGTGGCAAGTGCCATGAGGGAAGGTGCTCCCTGAAAACATGGGACCTACAGCAAGGGGACAGCAACTTTGTAAGCTGGTATCAAGAAGGAAAAGGCACAAATCCAACTGTGGTGGCATTTCCACCTGCAAGTCTATATGTACAATCCTGTTGGGCACGGAGCTGATCTGCCAGCTAATATGAACATGACAGGTCCTGATAATGAGGCTCACACGAACGTGTCCTTGGGTTTTCTGCACATGCCACAACTGTGACTCACTTTCTGCAGTTACAAGAAGACACAGACAATTTGGCAAGCCCAGAGCAAACAAGTGATATCACCAGCATGATGCATACATTTTTAGGCATCATAATGATTCTTTATTAGGATTGCAATAAAAAATTACCACGGAAAACAAGCATGTGCAGGCAGGGGAAAGAAACCAACACCTCAGAAATGATGATTACTGCCACGTGTAACATATTGGCAGGCATCTCATTCTGACAACAAAGAGTAATCGCTGACCCAAAATTTAGCATGAGTGGGTACCAGTGATATATTTAATTACACTGCATGAATGGAAAATAGCATCATCAGGAAGTGAAAAAAATGTTGCCTGAGAAAAATCCATTTTTACTTATAGCGATTGTCAGCTTATGTTGAGGGGGACGTGTTCAACATGGACACTCTTAAAGAAGAGGGCTGACTGATGACATGGTGTTCTCGACGTATTACAGTATGACCTACACAAACCAGAAATAGCGATCAAAATTCAGTGCTGGTTAAGAGTTTAAAGGAAAATGCAACTACCTTACAATGAGCAATGTGTCAGGAATGGGAAACTGGGAATTACAGGCAACAGACGTAAATGGCAAGTCAGAAGGTGTGTGTGATAGTGGCAGCCAAAGAATTAATGGAATGCTCCACTGCCTTCCAGACAGCAGGAACCTGGGGCAAGCATGGGGCCTCACCAAGAGGCAGCAAGCAAAATCACCACCAGCAGGGCAGAAATGTCCACAGCCTTCAGTGCCTAGTTCTGCTTGCTTTTCCATTCTGGGATGGTTCCTCTCATGGAAAAGTACCAACGTACAGTCACTTTCCGCAGCCATTATGTCTACTTTCTCCCTCCCGTCCTGGCACTGGGAAGGCTCCATCAGCGCAGGGTGTGAAGAGGAGGGGCAGCTGATAAGCTCTGGCTCTGGTTTCCAGACAACTGACTCAGACTGATCAGCTATCCCTCAAGTTGTCACTGCTCCCACATCTCCACCAGGCACCCGTAATGGTTGCCCTGGCCAGCCATGGAAGATGCAACCTGCATAACTTTGGAAATCGATGGAGAAACGTGCAAGGGAGCTGAGCAGGTCTGACGGCACTCAGCAGGTTCTGGCACAGAACGAGGAGACTGAGAAAGTGCATGGTGTGAGGACCAGGTTGGGACCTGGCGGTGGCAATAGCTGAAACATTATCCAACTGGAAATGGAGCGAGGAGAGGTCTCACAACCCCTTCTTCTCCACCACCTGTGTTGGCTGGGGTGCAGCAGTGTGCAGCAGCACGAGGCCACAGAGTGTCACAGTGAGGCCAACCCACCACAGCGGTGTCCACGTCTCTCCAAAGAGAAGCTTGCCCAGGATGGCCTGGAGGAAAAGAAAAAAAATAAAGCTTTGCTGAGCTGAGCCATCCCAAAGCCTTCTGTACTGTCAGCTCCTCCCCAAGGCTGCTTCAGCAGCCCAGGAGAATCTGCTAGAGAAAACTCCTGGTAGGATCATCACCAACATACAGATGATGCTGATGCTGGAGATGACCTAGTTCAGCAGCCAGCTGGGAAGCACAGCCAGATGGAGCTCCCAGACAGGATTTCAGCACCCGCAGTCATGCTTTGCTGCCTTCTCAGCACCTCAGAAATCAAGTCTCCACTCCAGTCAGTAAAAACACAGCTCCACTGACTTGAGAGCATTTTGGACAAGGCTGTGAGCTGGCTGAGTAGGGTTGAAGCACAGAAACAAGACTGACAGCTTGCGAGAGTGAAATGCAAGCATGCCTGTGGGCCAAAAGTGCTCATGTTCTCACTAAGAGGTGGCTTTCATCTGTCACAAGTGAGGTTTTGCTTTAGTTAAACCGGAACAAAGCAAATGCTCCCAGTCCCAGCTCTCACTGGCAACTAGGAAAGTTCAGTTTACACGTAGGGGTAACACTTCACAGCTGCTCCAAGGTATGGCACCTGGAAGTAACACTCTTCTTCCCACACCATGCAGAAAATCCTATAGCCTCTGTGTGAGGAACAGCTGTGAGCTGACACAATTATCTCATGGCTGTCTGCACAGGGGTACCTACACCTCCCTTCATGGCTAACATCACCATTCCACATCACTGTGTTCCTTTAGGCACCTTGGGAATGAACGTACTCACCGAACAGATGAAGTTGGAGGCTGTTGTGGTCACAGAGGCAGAGGCTGAGGAGGAGGACAGTCGCAGGGCTTTTGCAAAGACTGTCCACATGAGTGCATTGCAGGCACACACCAAGCCAATGCAGCCCATGCGAAGTAGCACAGGCAGCTGAGGACAAAAGGGAAAAACCCACTTATTTTCACTGACTGCTTATTAAGCCTGCACTGTAACACGCGCACTTTGGAGTGAAACCAGACAGCACAGGCTTGAAACTTGAGTTACATGAGGATGAAACATTGAACCACTGAAGGCAACAGAAGCAAGAAAACAGCCCTGGATGGAACATGGCTCTGAGGCATCTTACCGTAACTATAGCTTCAGAGTACGAGCTGAGAAGCACTGGGACAGTGTACAGCAGCTGCGATGCCAAGAAGCCTAACTCCAGAAAGCTCCTGGCCTCACAACTTGGTGCACATGCCATGGAGTGCCTGTCCATCACCAGACGTATGGAAAAGGGTCATATTTGTCCTTGTCAGAGTGGAATGCAGCTGTAAATGTTAACACTGTGTAAGGGCTTTAACTCATGCAGTCTACCCCCTACTGCTCCAGCTGCTGTGGCCCTCTCCCTAGCACCTCGGTGTTGTGCAGTTGATGTGAGGGCCATGAGGCCACAGGCTGAGTAACTCCTGCAAACACTCAGGGAACCTACAGAGAGGAAAAGCAAGACTTTGCCCAGTCCACAATGGTCACATCTCTCACCTCTCTCGGCCAAAGGAAGGCCACTGTGGGTGCGAAGCCACCCAAAAATCCAGCTTGCCCCTCAGGAACGGCAGCATTGTGCCCTCCCTCTGCCAACTGACCCCTGGGGCCTCCAGCCACCTCGTGCTCCTACCCTGAAGAAACTAACAAACACCAGCTGCTGGCCACCCCACTTTGATGCAGCCCAGGATACCGTTGGCCTTCTGGGCTACAAGCATTTGCTGCCGGATGATGCTGAATTTTTCACCTTCCAGGACCTCTAAGTCCTTTTCAGCAGGGTTACTCTCAGTGAGTTCTCCCTGCCTGTATGCATACCTTGGATTACCCCAAACCAAGTGCAACACCTCACACTTGGCTTTGCTGAATCTCATGAGGTCCAAGCGGGCCGACCTTTCCACTGGGTCAAGGTCCCTTTGGATGGCATCCTTTCCTTCTGTCATAGCAAAACAAAGCCCTGCTTGATGACTGGCACGAGCTCTCCAAGGTTAACCTCAATCCCACAGAGTTCACGTTTGGTCTCATTTTGCCCCACTGATAGCAAAGTCCTCCAACTTTATCAAGGCAATAGCAAACATTCCCAAACAATTCCCACCTGCGGAATGCTTTGTGGCATGAGGCCCTGTGCACCAACACATCACCGCCCCGGCTCAGAGGGATCACAGGGTCAGCCAGGCCCAGATGCACTGGTCCTTCGAGGAAGAAATCTGATGCTGTGCCATAGCTCACTGTGGGATGGGGTTTGCCTTCCAGACAGCTTCTTTCTCCTGGCCTCTCCCTTTGCCTGGATTAAGGGACATTTTGCCTTGCGGCTCAGTATGTCCATGTAGGCCTCTAGAGGTCATGTAGACTTGGAAGATATAAAAAATAACTCCACGTTTTATATACATTATGTTCTTCTCTGGATCAAAAAAAGCCTACCATGGTAGACAGTGAGGAGGAAGGGCCTTAAGACAAAAGGATCTCATTACTGTCTCCAACTACCCACCACGGAGGTGAAGAGGTGCTGGAGCCAGGCTCTCCCGTCAGGTATGTCGGGGTATGACAGGGGGCAGCAAGTATAGGTTAGGAAAGGGGAAATGCTGATACTGAAGCAGAGGCTGTGGGTTCTGCAACCTTGGAGGAGGTCCAAGCTCGACTGGAGAAGGCCGTGAGCAATCAGCCAGTCCTGCTGGGGCTGGACTACAGGGCTCTGGAGGTGCTCCCTGACTCGGGTTACTCCATGAGCCTACCAGCCATGGAACGAAGCTGGATCCCAGCTGCTTGCAACTTCACTGCTGAACTTCTACTGCAGAGCCATGAACTCAGCTCTGGAGGTGGCACGTGCCCAGAGGAAGGTTTCCCAGAGAGGCTAAGTCCTTCTGAGTCCCGGGCAGAAGAGCAGTCATGGCAACGACACACAGTGCAGAGATGGGAACATCCCCAGGTGCTCCTCACAAGGAAGGACGGAGGTGTAATTCCTTCCCTGCAAAGGGCTCAGAATGGCCAGCCCAGTGAGTCAAAGATTACTGTTCTGATTGCTTTTCTAAGAAGAGATTAATTCAGTGTACATTTCAGATAATCCCGAACCACTGCTGAAGTGGCAGAAGCAAATTTAGACGGAGGTTGGCAGGAGAGAGGGGAAAATGAAGAAAAGGTTTTGTTCATGTGAAATGACCCCCCGTGCTGAGGTCGCTCTCAGGTGGGGCCGGCACACATCCGTCTGCCCCGCAGATCTGTCTGCGTGCTGTTTATCGAGCGTCTCGCTGCTCCGCGTCACAAGCATCAGCGTACTTTCACCACCTCCCACCGGGGGGCCCGAGGGGACAGCACGGAGCCGTGGCAGGGGAGAGGCCAGGCTTTACGGATGCGTCCTTACCCATCCGCCGGCAGCCTCCCCGTCGCTCAGGAGCCTTGCCCCCAGTGCCAGCTTCGCCGCGCCCGCCGCCGCCGCCCCCAGCAGCCCCGCAGCCGCCGCCGCACCGCACGGCCGCATGCCGGCACCCCGCGCCCGCTTCCGGGCGGGGAGGAAGGAAGGGCGGTGCGGCGTTTGCATACTTAGTTTTTATTCAGAAAGGATGCGGTACCGATCTAGCTTTAGCCCCGCAGCGCTGCGAGGGACAGGAAAGCAAAGCGCGTGTAAGCCCGGGGCCGATCATAACAGTCCTACAAACCCTGCCCTGTGCTCCTCGGCCCTATTGCTTCCGGGTGAGGAGAGCTTTTGGGCTACTTGGACGAAGGGGAGGGCGTTAGGGACAGTAACAGCGCTGAAAAGAGCTCAGTGCCACTGCTCAGGTCGGTGCGTTGGGGAAGTCTCAGCCTTAAGTGTGATGAAACGGCCTTTGGCCGTTTCATCACACTTAAGGCTGAGACTTCCCCCAAAGCCTCTAGGAGCAAACCTCTTCACCTTTCTCATCACATTTCTATCTTCTACTTGAGTGGAGAGTGCTTACAAAATGCTTGCAGTGCATCTCCTACAGTGCACAGAATTCTGTCGATGTCACGTGGCAGTGAAAAGTAGTTTTTAGAAGCATTTTAATTTCAGAGAAAGAGAAGAATAAAGCCTAAAGATATTGATGGCACTATTTACAAACTACTTATTACACACGCGTTCCCGCTTCATTGAACAAACTGAAACTGTCAATGCTTACAGGTTGTCAAGCCTGACAAGTTTATGGTGACCTAGTGAAAACATCCTAGGCTTAGAAGAAAAAAGCCCACTAATTGTGCTTTTTAAGAATGAAAGAAATCAAGAATCCAGGCACGTTCCCAGAGAGAAAGCTTCCCCTTACAAGATATAAAAATTCAAGGTCTCTGTTAACACCTATACAAAACAGTTTTTGAAGAGCTATGGAGCCTCTTCACTAGGGAGGTATTAAAACATCAATGAAAGCTGCCTGTTTAACTGAGAAAATTCACTAAGAGTTGTTACCAGCAAAACAAAAGAAAAATCCAAGGAGTACTTGACTGTCCCGAATACAGCTGACAACCTTCAGGGACCACAGCAGAAGTCAGCTTTTGCTTGTGCTGTACACTTAAAAACACAGCCTTGCAGATTTGTGCCATCATAACTGATCGTGATGCCTACATACGTCGCATCTTTTAGCTTCTTTCAAGAAGGCATTCTCAGCACGCAGTTTTTCAGTCTCCTGGAGAACAGAAAAAAAAATGGTATCAGGAATGGTGGGTACAGAAAGGACACCATTACATCTTCCACATTTCCCAATAAATCCTACATCTGTACTTGTTGAGTGATTTCATCAGTTTGAGAAACGTGCTTTGAGGAAATAGAAGGGTAATTGCTGTGGCCCTGAGGAGGCAGAGCAGGTGGCATCCAGCTGTATGAGAGCAGAGCTACATATGGCTCTCAAATAGAAGAGCAACAGTGCCAGCTTCCATCATCAAAGTGTAGGTCTCCTTTCTATCAGACAGCTGCCCTGTGTGTATCCTCCTCCCAGGGACTCACCTCAGTAAGCTTAGTGTAATCTTTCTTCAGTTTCACAAGATACTGAATCTTCTGGTTTAAATTCTGATGACCGAGTAATTTCCCATTCTCCTCAGCAAGACATTCAACTTGCTTCCTCAGCAAGTCGATTTCCTGTAATTAATAAACACATCACGTAGGTCACCTAGATTTGCACCCTCTTCCTTTTCCAGAAGAAATAGCCAATGTGATTAACATACTGACATTTACACCAGCTGTAGATGCAAGAGTTGGTTCACCCAGACAATACATGTTTCTCCTCGGGTGCTCTCGTGGATGCCCCTGAAGGGCAAATGCCTCGTATGATTTGTATTACAGATTGCAACACTGATTTCTGTGCTCGGAGTTCTGCTAGCATTTTATCAGTGCCCCAGTAAACAGTGTCACAAATATGACTGAACTGTAAAGCAGAATGCTTTGAGGCCTTCTTTGATTGCCCATTCAGAACATCGTTCAAGTAGCAACAGAGCTCTGCCTCTGCAGAATAAGGTTTTACTAGAAAGATAAGAATTGCACACGGATTACCTTTCCAATTCTATCTCTCTCTTCATACATTTCCTCCAGTTTTGATCTAATTTCTTCTTTTTCATGAAACGCCTTCAGTTCCAAAGCTCTCGTCCGTTCCATCTCCAGAGTCATTTCAAGACAAGTATTCTCTCTGATTCTGAGAGTATTTTTGGTTTCTTCTAATCTGCCAATATAAACGCATCATGAAATATTCAAAACCCAACATAAATAGCATACAAATGAATGACTGTGCCAGCTTCGGACACAGAGGCAGACTGTTAAAGACATCCTGCTGACAGAATTTAATTTTCCCCAGATCTCAGTGCTAGGAAAAGGAGCAATTGCATCCTGCTTCACCACTGCTGCGTTAGACAACATCTCTGCATCTGGGGAATGCTTTGGAGCTGCTGCTCTTTTTGGGGAAGCTCTTTCCAGTTCAGGACACACAGCTCCACTAATGAAGCAGAAAACAGTCCCTTTGCCTACAAGGAGCAACCTGGGATTCACCTAAGATGTACATTTTCTCTATGAATTCTGCTGTTGGTTTCCCCTACACTGCTCCTTTGTGTACGACTTTCCCTATTTTTTGCTCCATGCAGCACAGAGATGGTCGGAGTTCATTTGGCCCCACAACAGAACAAGAGCTACCACATTCATGACATTTCCTTGGAGACAAAGGAACCCATTTTTCTCTGTACACCATTTGTGTGAGACACTGTAACGCTATTACAAAGCACATTTCAAAGACCACTCAGGTATGAAAATAGACCACACTGAACAGCAAAACAACCCCTACCCAAGATTAGGGCTTCGAGGAAAGTTAATATGAAGAACTTCTGAAATGACTCTGTTCATAAAAGCAATCTTGATGCTTAAAATAAGTTATTTACAAAGAAAACATGCCATTAGGTGGCAGCAAGCCAAATATTAGGAGATTCAACTGCTGTGAGTCCCTGCAGCAATGCAGATGAGGCTAAGAATAACAGCAGGAGCAGTTACAAACTAGTTTTTATCCACTGATTCTGCATTTCATTTCTTGACTACAATCTTTCTGTGGCGCGGCATGGCACATCTGAATTTCTAGCACCTCTTGAGCATTACTGCAAACACAGTCTAGGAACCCTCTCATAAATAATTTTAAATATTCAAGCTGAATGCAATAGAACCACAACAAATAGCATAAGAACATTTAGATTAAGTTTAGAACTATGAGATATTTACAGTGTTAGTAAAAAATGAGAAGTAG
Source organism: Cyrtonyx montezumae (assembly GCF_038088225.1). Taxonomy (NCBI): domain Eukaryota; kingdom Metazoa; phylum Chordata; class Aves; order Galliformes; family Odontophoridae; genus Cyrtonyx; species Cyrtonyx montezumae. The sequence continues at coordinate 101,395,847 of NW_027072089.1, read as the reverse complement.
TACTTCAATTGTACTTGAAAAGGAATGTGCTCACAAGTCACCACGTATAGAAGTGTTCAAAACGTTATCTTGTAGATTATTTTAAACAATTCAAAATTAAGCCTCTTCTAACCTAAGCTTTGCTTGTGCTTCCACCTCTTTCAGACTATTTCCTGATTAACCTTTTAGAAAATGTAGTAACAGGTGCTGCCACCACCTACTGGTGAAAAAGAGTAAGAGCTCAGTGTTACTCAACGCATTTTTAACTTCAGACATGGACATGACTGCTCAAATACACATTTGTGGTATTAACGAGTTCAGTACAAGTCTCCACTGTGCAATATTAAACTTACTCTGCTTTGATTTTCAGCATCTCCTCCATTGCTTTGTTCTGTAAAAGTTCAAAATATTAAGTTATGTTATGTTTAAATTACTTGCATGTATATATACACATTCTTTTTTATTCCTCAAATGATTTGTCATTCACCTGATGCCAGGTATCTCATTCCAGACACTACCAAAATCATCCTGTTACCTAATAATTCACATCTCTAACATTCCTTATAAATTCACCTGTGCACACAGTTCCATTTAATGCCAGCACAAATGACCCTTTCTCTGCCTATTCATACACAGCACAGCTAGAGCTGGAAGGTCTGTCCGGGAGATCTGCTTCAACTTCTACTGTGATATTAGCTTCTCTTTGGCAGAGCCCTGATGTTAGTAAACAACACAACCTCTGCTTTCCAGCTCCATGGAGATGAGTCAGATTTAATGATCTGAATAGTTTTTTGCTTATTGTGCAACCTGATATACAGTTTAATGGAGGTTTACTAAGATAGAAATCTTATGAGGTGAGCACCAGGGTCTGTAACTGTTAGAAACCACTAATAAATCAATACTTGTTTTACTGGTCTGAAATAGAAGAAAACATGACTAATACCCGAGAACGGGAAAACAGCAACCACTACATGAAAAGGGTATAAGATACCTTTGCCAGTCGTTCTTCAGCAATCTCCTCCTCTTTCTCTTTGAGCTGCTGAACATCAGTGTGTTTCTGATCACTGGAAGGTCCAAGAACAAGAAAAGTCTTTTGCAAACATAGGAAACCAGTCATAAAAACAACAGCTTATCCAGATTAAACTAGTGATGCAAATAACTGTCCTGACACATCTTCAGCTCAGAATACTGTGTCATCATAAAACAACTCCAGAAGGGCATTAACTTTTACATTCCAAGAACATCACATTTCCCATTGGCAGATTACAAAGAAGCAGATTTTTAGCAAATTTAGGATTGCGGCAGATGTTATGAGTGCTCACTTGCACACAGACTGCAGAAAGCAACTCCCTCCTACTAGATCCTTGCACAGTGCTGTTGCCAGGTTAAAAAGATAAACGTTTTGTTTTCAGAAGGCTTGGAAATTTATTTTGGCATTGGATGGAAGTAAGCAAACTCTATAGAGTTAAAAATAACCACCCCAAAACTACACATCACTAGGGTCATTTAAATCCTGTCGAGCACAGTAAGTGTGAGAACTTCACTGATGAAGTTATTCTAACTTGACAGAATTTTAAAAGTTTAGTGTTTTCAGACACTTAAAATCTTTGTCAGCTTACCTAGGTAGGGGAATTTATTTGTTGTCTGTATCTTGTGTATATATATATATACATACAGCATCAGGCTGAGTGAGTGAGTGTGTGGGAAATGTGCTTTTGTTCTCTTTTGAACACTTAAACACCAACTGGAAAGGTCTGACAACTTCTGAGACAGTAGCTTTTCCTTGATAAATTTCAGTACCACCCAATTCCAAAATTCAGACACATTCATCCAGTTAATAAATGGCTGGAAAGATCTACAACCACCTCTGTTTGCTTAAACTCACTCAAAAACAGGTTCCATTGAAGTTTAGGCAAACACTGGTACTGCTTTCATTTGGATGCGTGTGCGTGTGCGTGCACGTGCTGCCAGCAACATGCACTTGCAGCCCAGAAGGGCAACCATATCCTAGGCTGCATCAGGAGAATGTGACCAGCAGGTTGAGGGAGGTGATTCTGCTTCTCTACTCTGCCCTCGTGAGACCCCACCTTGAGTACCGTGTCCAGTTCTGTGGCCTCCAACTCTAAGAAGGGCATAGAGATTTTAGAGTGGGTCCAGAGAAGGGCCATAAAGATGATCAGAGGGCTGGAACACCTCCTCTGTGAGTACAGGCTGAGAGAGATGGATCTTTTCAGTCTGGAGAAGGCTCCAGGGGGACCTTATATTGGCCTGCCAGTACCTAAAGGGGGGCTGCAGGAAAGCTGGGGAGGGACTTTTATAAGGGCGTGTAGTGACGTGATGAGGTGAAATGGCAATAAACTGGAAGAGGGTAGATTTAGACTAGACATTAGGAAGAAATTCTTTACTGTGAGGGTGGTGAGACACTGAAACAGGTTGCCCAGTGAGGATGTAAATGCCCTGTCTCTGGAGGTGTTCAAGGCCAGGATGGATGAGGCTGTGAGCAACCTGGTCTAGCAGGAGGTGCTCCAACACAAACCATTCTATAATTCTGTATCTACTGAACCCATAAGTGCTCAAGTCATGTGACAATACATAATATATCGTAATGGCTACTTGTATAATTATATTAGATTCTTTTTCCTCTGTATTCCCCATATTAAACACAACAAAGGTGTGTTTAATTATACTATTTTATAATTTGTGATTTAAAGGTGATAAAATTTAGAAGTCAGTAAAAGATTTTTATAGAAAAGGCTGAATCAATCTCTAATTACATGAGGAACTCTAATTGTATGGGAACTGTTGAATCACAGCCTGAACCACTGATTGATCACCTGAGGTGAGCACTGAGTCAGCTGCAGGAGCACAGGTGAAGGCAATGCACCTGTGTGACCAGAAGGGGTGGAGTCTGGCTCCGCCTCTTCCAGACCCCATTTAAGGGCTGACCACCACTAGGGAGGGATCTCTTGTTGGAGGTCCCTCCTCTGTGGAGTCCTGGCTGAGCCTCTACCACCAGTGACAGGCGAGTCTTTCCTTATTTACTGGTTGTCTTTATACCATCTGGATAAGTCAGGCAAAAATGTACCGTCCACCTTCATTATTTTGTGTGCGTAGTACTCTTTTGGGGTATTCACCCTACAGCAATGTGCAGATTGTATTTCAAATAAAAACAGTATATTTCATCTATTATACTTAATTGCTCCAAGGTAAGAGATTTCTTTTTATTTTCCTTTACCTGTTCTTGCTTAGTTTCTGAGCTTCTGTAAGCTGACTCTGTAAATTCCTGTTGTTTTCCACCAGTGTCTCCATTTCCAAACGCAAGCTTTCCAATTCATTTAATTGTTCCTAAGCAAGTAAGATTGAAATCATTTCACGTTATTCAACCAGAAAAACGTTCATTTAGTATTAAGATAGAAGACAAAACTGTTCGTCCAAAAAGAAGCACAGTCCTCTGGCAAAGATCTGCATGACCTTTCCATTCACAGCTTCATTAATAATTTGATTTAGGAGTCAGAACAGTTTCATTACTAAAGATGATGTTACCATTTGATGTTCATGAAGAAGAAACCACTTGATCCTTAGGGAAGACAAAACATAGGGATTTCTCAAGCTAGTTGTTAACATTTCTTACAAGCTTAAGAGAAGACCAAGAACTGCTTTCCTGCCTTAATGGACAGGCTAATAAGCAGACCTCATTAAAAATCTGAACTCTGTACTTCGTTTTACTGTAATCTTAACAATTGGCAGTACAGTTTAATTCAGAGTACCTTCAGCCGTAGAATTTCATCATTCTTAGCTCTTCGTTCTTCATTCAGTTCGTGTACAAGGTGCTCTAGAGTGATTGCAGAAGCCCTCCGATCAGCTATTTCTTGCTCATGAGTCTCTAAGATTTTTGCTAAATTCACATCAAAATTAGGAGGAGTTTTTGGACACTGGTAAGGTTAAAAAGTGAGAAGTCCAAAGTTATTGGTCAAGAACTGTTCCTCCTGTGTATTGGTCGCATGCTTTAATTAGAGAACATACATTAATAGATCCCTGGCAGAAAATTTGTCAATAATACATAAAAGCTACAAACAAGGTCAATAGGATTTGGCCATTCTTAGATACACTGTTATTTACCTGCTCCAACTATGGTGCAGAAAAGTTTATTAAGTCCTTTCCAATGAGTTCTAACAGTCATCATAATGAACGTGTTTCTCTTAGAAATGTCATACCTGGGGAAATGTTACTGTAGATGAATCCACAAAAAAGCTATCTATTTGCTTCATTTTGAACTCATATTCACTCTTGCTCTTCTCTAGTTCTTCTGTCATTTTGTCCAACTATTAGAAATCCCAAGTAGAATTAAATTAGCTCATAAGTCACAAACATGAAGTAAAGCAGCAACCACATCCCTATTTTGCACCAAATACATGTTATTGTATATTACCTCTGACATCACTTTCATAATTGCTTTCCACAACTACCCATGAACTGTTAATCCTGTGACAGGTGCACATGTTTGCTTTTGGAAAAAAACCTAATATATAAAATGCATAACTAATTTGAACTGTGTTTGCAGATGTTACCAGTCAAAACATGATCTGAAGCAAAGATTTTCCTGACAGAGATTCAGACAATTTCTTCAAAGAGCAGATGCCAAGGAGATAAAATTATTCTTTTCACAAGTAATGTATCACTACTAGGGTTTTTTTTTTGCCAACACAAATATTTTAATTGGCACTGTGACAGTTCTGGCCATTAGCATTAAGATTTGGCTAAAGCCTTACTGTAGGCTATTGGTCTGCAGAGGTTCAAAATTGCTTAAACTGCATCGTACACAGAACTCAACTGTCTCCATTCCATAATGATGCTGTTCGTGGGTAAGTGTTAAGCAAAGTAGGAAGTAACCCCCTAATCTGTATTACTTAGAAGCTTAGGTTTCTCTATCATTATAGGTACTGATAGTTTTACTCTACAAAAATATTTTTCTGTGAAGGTGATCTCAAGATACAACTTTCAAAAATACTCAAAGGTTACCTACCCTTTGCTCAAAAGCTATTGAACAACTACTTTGACTTTAGAGTAAGAAGCGTTCTTCAGGACTTCACAATATATTCTATAATTAGAGGCAAAATGCTCCCCAAAAGTTATTGTTAGCCACGACCCATTTCCAAGGAGCTAATTATCAGAAGAATTTCCTTGTTTTACCTGTTCCCTGAGTTCCTGGATTAAAGCTTCTTTCTCTGTTATGTCTTGCTGTGCACACTGAAGCAATGCATCGTGTTTCTTAGAGGCCTCTGTCAGTCTTATCAGCTGATCAGTGGTATGATGCAAGTCTTCACACAGAAGGTCCCTCTATTTTAAATATATTAAGGAAGGAAACAAAGTTATTACTCTCAAGCAATTGTTTCAAGATGTTTTAACAATCTTAACAGCAGTGATAATGGCTAAAAGCATCCTTCCATTTTTCCTTTATGAACTGTAGCAAGTATAAATTTCTTATTTTGGCAAGTTTTCCATATCCTTCATTTTGACTACAGAACAAAAATACAGTTAGCAATTTAGATACCATCTTGGATTAGAACCAGAGATTTTCTTGTCCATCAAAAAAGCATGAAGGAAGTTAGTGAGTGATGTACAGAATCCAAGAATGGGAAACTCTACTTTCACTGGTAGATACAATGAAGGATGACAGTATATTAAGATATGCAATTTTCTTTAGAAGAGAAGCAGCAAAACAAAATTGATTCTGCCCAGCAACTTGGTTTTGGATTTCATAACATCACATTTAGATATGGCTATTAGTGAAGATCATCAAGTTTAACGAACGGGTTAATATATAAAGAATGGCTTTGGAGAACCAAACACTGCACTGGCAGATTTTACTGGCAAACTTTATAGATAGGACTAAGCATATGTAATACAACTGATTATCTTGTAGAATCTGAAATAACTTCTGAGGACAGATTGGGGACTTTGCCTGAAGGGAATGTTTACTGAAATAATGGAGACAGCAGTAACAGGAAAGACTAAGTTAAAAGGAAGGACAATTGTAAAAAGCAAAGCTGTACTTGACTCAACCATGCAATCTAACTTAAACTGCTTTCCAGCAGGTGGAGCTTTAGTTTAAAATTATGAGTAAAGAAGCTATTGACTATAGTAGCAGTGGGGGAAGAGAATGCTGAGCATAATATATTCTTCCACCTACTTTAATTTCTCAGCTACATCATCTAACATTGCCATTAAATTCAGCCGATGACTCCTCAGTGGCCTTAACAAAATTAAACCAGACTTTCAGCATAGGTTTTTAATGAAGTAACTTATAAAATATTTATGTCAAGTAATGTGATTATTTAACAGAATTTGTCAGGTATCTCATTAAAAATTCCTTTAAGAGCAGAGCAGCCTAAAAAGCTTTATTTTGAACTAAAATGATGTTAAGTTTTACACAAGTATGTTAAGCAAGAAACACATCCAATTAATTTGTTAAATATTCACCATATACCACCGTAAGTGTTTTTACCTCAATATTATCTGCTATTTGTCTTCTCTCCAAGGCTTCCCTCAGTTCTTCAATCTTCTTCTCCTGATCCTCTATGATTCCTTTGCTTTCTTCCTTTGCAGCCAGAATAAAGTTATACTTGCACTAAGAAAAAGATTAAATTAAATTTAGAGCATCTTAGGAAAACCTGTTAGGAAAGCAAGTTGACAAACACAAAACAAAGAAATGCATGTCACACATCCTGTTATGACAACTATAAAATGTTTAAAAATCTCATCAGTGTCAGTGACTGTAACAAGTATGATATGTCACTGATTTTAATTGTTCAAACAATGTTATTAAAATTGAGTTGTCAGAACGATGGAAAAAAATGAATGCATATTAGTTGTCAAAATAATTACTGATAAAAACATGTAACCATACACAGGAATTGTTCTTCTGAACTGATCTGCATCTAAAGCACTCCATAGATAGTACTCAGTTTGCAAGTAAAACAATTTTTAATAAAGATGTGTAATATTTATTAATATTCACATAAACACTTCTGTTCTTTTATTCTTCTTGGATGTAGAAGATAGTTAGCTATGTAAAAATTCATTTCCTCACCAATGAATTTACAATTCTGCTTCAGTTGCTCATGTCTTAAATCACCATTTTCTGAGAAAATCTAAATGTGACTGTCAGCTGAGTGTAGTTTACAGGATGTGAATAGGTCCCTTTAGAGATGCTGCTCTTTACCCACCACGTGGAAAGAGTTCAGTTTTCAAGACAGCCTTAGGCATAAAATGTTCAGAAGATTTCAACATGTCAAAACAAAGAAGTTTCTTTCTAAAACACTACAGCAAGTTATGCTGTTTGAGACCCATGATAAGACATGTCATTGCCTTCCATTTCTGAGAAATGACACCATGTCCTTCAAAATGACAGAACATACATTTATATCCTCCAGCTCTCTTGTTAGCCCATCTATGGATTCAGTTTTATGATTAATTGAAGACCTCAGCTCCTGGATCTGTCTCATCAAGTCAGTTACAACTTCCTGCAACATTAAACAAAAAAAAAGGTTAATCTGGATACATTTTTTCTTATATTAAAAATAAAATACATGTGTAAAATATACTTTTAAATTAATATATACACACTACTGCACTTTCTTTGGTGGATAAATTATTAATACCAAATTTCAAACAGACATTTGGAAACGAGGTTCCAATATACATGTGTAAATGAATAAAGGGAAATACGTTCTTAAAGTTTTTGGGTTTTTGTCAAAGTGCTTACTTAAAAATTTAAATAATCTTATATATTATAAGAGATTAGTCCTTGGATTTATACCCAGGCTGTGATGTGCTTCTAACAGAAGTACTATAGTTTAAGGTTACATTTATTTGTGATGTAAAAAATGCATTCCAGAAACACCATTGCACTGACAGTACTGGATTCTTCTGACCTAATTTTTTTTTAGTGTAGAAAACTAAAAACTTGTAAATGTAGAACGTATATATATTCTGAATAATAAAAACAATACTGCTTTTCATTTAGCAAAAATACTTGACTGTGGGAGCTTCTGCAATTTAAGCTTTCAAAACCTGGAACCATCTTTTCATCAGGAGAATTATGCATCGTTGCCATATAGGAAGTTTTGTCCAGCAGAAAGATTTACCTTTGCTTGCTTTTTTTTCCCCTTCAGTTTTCTTGTTTTCTCTGAATGGAGATTATTTCCTACTATCCTGCAGACTCAATGCCAGTAAGTGCTAGGATTTATTTTACCTAAGTATACAGCCAGAATTGCCTAGAACCATAGAACTACTAAGTATGATAGAAAGGTTCTGAGTGTTTAACACAGAGCATACTTACCTGCAAAGGTAACTAACAAAAATAAACACAAACCTTATCTGCATCATTTGTCTTCTTCAAAGAAACAATAGTCTCTTCAGCAGCAGCCAACTCCTGTTCTAATTTCTGCAGTTTTTCATCCTGGGAGAAATAATATTATGGAGAGACTTTAAATACTTTTGAAACATGCTTTGTTTAAGCACAAAGCCACGGAAAAAATGGAAGAAACCAAGTTGTTTAGCTTAGTTGAAAAATTAAAGAGTAGCTTAAGCTTAACAATCTAAAATTTGAGAACTCTAAATTTATTTTGCTGATAATCCAAAGAACAGTCAGATCGCCAACAGAATTGCTGTTAGCATACATGGAAATTGACAATATTCAGTTCTGCTGCTGTACCTGCTGTTCACACCGTGTCAACATTTCAGATGGTTTCTCCACTTGCGTTTTTTCAAGTACTTTCAAGAGCTCTCTGGAGAAGAAAAGTATTTATCATGAGAAATATGATCAAAATGTAAGAGAGCTTTTTACAAGAATCAAGTCGGATATGTTTATTCTCATCTGCACTTAGTTAAAGAACTCTGCAAAAAAGAATCTAAGTGCTTTCCATTAAGGTACAAGACTAATAGTTAAGTTACCAGACACATACTTATCTTCAATGCAAAGAACTACATTGGTGATGAAAATACATTTATGTTAATTGGAATGAACATCACCTCATCTATACATAATTTGGATAAATTAAAATGTAGCTATGTCCACCCATACATGGACAAGCACTTCTAGCAAGGTCACCTCCAGAACACAAAGCCTAGCACAAGTCAAAACTAATGAAGTTAGATGAAAATAAATGACACAAGTAAGTAAAACTCACTTTGAATTTTCTTTGTCTTCTTGCAATTGTAATGTTAGTTTCTGATTATGTTCTTTTTCTGCTTCCAGGATTTTTAATAGGGTCTAGGGCATCAAAATATATATAGTTATAAGAAGTTAAAATATAAGGCTTTTAGAATAACAAAATAAAATTCTAAGCAACTACTAAGAGGTAACTGGGATAAAGCAAAACAACACACAAAACACAATTGGAAAAAAATGTTTAGAACCTGTCCAGGACAAGGCTAAAGCGAAGTCTTAGTAATGACTAGAAATCAGCTCTTCTCACCTACCACTGACAAAAATTCCCTATGTCTATAATGTTCCTCAAGATTCAAGTATTTAAAGAGAGAAATCAGAATTTTCCAGTATAGATTAATTAGGAGGGAGGGGAAGTTGTTTCAAATTTTAACCAGCAATTCAAAATATTGCACTGAGAGTAATTTAACAAATTGAAAAAATATGATTTTAGTATTCCTTCAGACACCCAAAGAGAAATGTTACAGCAAACTTGCTGAGTAGGCAAACAGTGTACGCTGCAGAAAACCAGGAAATATCATTTACAAAAGCCCTTGAGCAACCTTATTGCTGTTCTGCAGTCTCTGCAGCCTGACAGTCTTTCAAGGACAGCATCAACTAAATTGCAGGACAATGATTCCCCACATAAGAGCATAAAATGTTTTAACAAAACTACATTCACTATACAAATCAATATTTCCTTCTCCCCTTCAAGAAGGAATATACAAGCTCATTTTAGCTAGCACTAAGATAGAAGATGAGTGTCATTTAGATGTCAGCATTCTTTTCTAAAGCAGTTTCTTATTCCTTTACTAACTGACCTATTTCCTTCCAAATTTCCAGAGGCATTTATTCAGCCAAAAAACCTGCTACTACAATGTGGTATTAGATCATCTCTTCTAGACTGCATTCACAAATATCTTGCACCTTTTTTTAACAAAAAAAAACCCCTCTGTTTTCATCTTCAAAAGAGAATACTAGGAAGCCTGTGATATAACAAGAGAAATTAAGTAATCTGGCTACATAAGCAACTGTATAACAAAGTCTCTAAGAGCTTTTTCTTACACAGAGCTCAGTTTTCATTGCTTCCATTTCTTGTCTTCTGTCCTCAAGCTGTTGCTTCAGCCGATCTGTCTCAAACTTTATCACTTCTTGCAAATTGTCATAGTCATCCTGAAGGCTTGCCTTTTCTTCAAGATTCTTTTCATATTCCAGTCTTTAATTAAAAACAAGAACAAAACCACCCACAGTGTTAGCAGCTTGTTTCATTATAAAAATATTCCACAAACTGTGGAATGGCACTACTACATGTAAATGGTACTAGCAGAGAAAGCAGAACACCTCTTATGACCCCTAGAAATAATCCATTTGTTTAGCTAAACTCTATAGAAATTAGAATTCTATAGATTTTGTATAAATTATATAGAAATTAAGTCACCTAATCTTGATAACAACGTTCAGCAATGTTTTGTGTTTTGTTTTTTTCTTCCAACTGCTGGACAAAGTCTATAGCTATCGGAACACTCCTATACCTGCTTAGTTGATACCTGGGCTAATTATCCCATATAAAGCCTTTATATACTCTAAAGGAAAATAACTCAGATGCCTTCAAATTGCTATCCTGGAAACCTCCTTCATTTGATCTTTCACAAAAGTGAACAGCAAAGAGGGATAGAAGAACCACTAGACAAGTGTTAGGAGTCATGGTATTAGTGAAGAGCCTCTAGTAAGAGCATATACCCTCCAAATAAGTCAGTACTTCTGCTTATAAAAGCATCAAGGTCACCACAACACAATTTCAATTGCAGGTTCCCCGCATCACAATGCATCCCTCAAAAAACAACTTTTGATGTGACACGAACCATTATAATGCAATAAGTGTAGTTAAGCTTTTCAGGCAAAACTGAACCAAAACATTAACAGCCTCCCCCCAAAACCTATAAAGAAATAGCACCATCAAGTCACATTAACATTAAAAACTTCACTCCCAACAGTGGTTAATGCTAATTAATGCATACAACACAGCGATAAGTTCGGACTTCAACAGCCAAGCTTTGGTTTCTTTTCTTCTTAGTTTCTGTTTGTGTTTTTAGATCAGCATCATTATGTCACCTGCATCATGTGAACAGGCTGTTGAATGATAGTTAATATGATAGTTGTTTTCAAGCTGAGTCTTAAAAATTAAAAGATTAATGCCTCCTTAGACACTTATCTTCAGCTTATAGGTATCTCCTACTTAATATGAAAATGCTATAAGCAAACTAATGTTAAGGAAGCCTCATTTAATTATTTTCCTGCTAATTTCATGTTCCGTTATGCATCTGAACAGAATTAGAGAAAAGGGATAAAAGAAAAAAAAGAACATTTTAAGTTGCTTTTCGTGCTTCTAAGAAATGCATAGTGCAAGCCTGCAGACAGAAGAGAAAATGCATTCAGAAGGAAGGTTAAGACATTTTACAAAACTGCCAACATACCTGACGCTGTCCAGTTTGAACTGTACATCCATATGCCTGTCAGAAAGCTGACTCATTTCCTTCTCTTGCTTTTCCCTAAAGGCTCTATATTCCAGTTTAACAGCAGACAACTCCTTGTCTGCAGACTGCAGGACAATGCGTAAGTCATAGACTTCACTTTTTAAAACTAAAAAGAAAATAAAATAATGTTATTTATTTGGAAAACTGCTAGACACGGGACCTCTGAACACTAGATAAAGTCATGATAAAATGTCACAAACAACTTTGCCTATTTTCAGTAGAATTAACTGTGAAGGTCACACACTGAGATTTACTAATGTGAAATGTCAATAGATGATTGATTTTGAAAAAGTATAGGCAGAATTAAACAAATTCCATCAGAAATCGCTGCCAGAAGAATTTCCCTTTATTTTTGGCTCACATTTTCTTTTAAAAATACTGCATCCCATACTCTATTCATATCAGAGTGAACGGAGAACGCTCATCAAAATTGCATACTGTAAATGACTGAAAAAAGGCTACTTATTTATGTATTTAGATCAGGCCTGTGTAACATTTAAAATCTTAAACCCAAATCAGTTACTCAGCATGTACTAACTGTTGATTCACAACTTGAAGACAACCTCAAAACTTCACATGGAATTTCAATGTTCCACAGACTTACTATCAGCCTTGCTTTGAGCATCTTGAAATTGTTTTTCAAGCAGTTTTGTCTGCTCAAGTAGCTCCTCACGCTCTTTACTCCAGTCATTCCTCTCAGATGAAAGAAGCTGGAGAAGTAAAAAAAATTTAAATGAAAATAAACATAGGAGATTGAGTCACAGAGCTGTAACGACATTAACGTTTTAGAATTGCTCATTAGCTGATCATAGATAAAAATTTGATGCAGGTGAATCTGAAATCAATAAAGCTCTTGAAAAATAACTTCAATATAACTGAAGAAGTTACCCTTTCTAAAGAGAGAAAAAGATCATTTAAAAGTAATGCACAGCTTGCGTGCTGATACCTACTTTAAAACAGATTTATCAGATAATGGACTACAAGCCTTGTTTTCCTTCTCACATGAAAGGAAGTGGTTAAGGAAGGCTTGTAAATATTTTATATATAAATGACTTTTCAGCTCATTTCCAACTGAGTAAAGCAATAGCTTCAGCATTCTGAAGTTAAATAATTTCTTCTGGTAACTTCTTCCTGTTTCTCCAGAAATAATGAAGTTGGCCATAAACAAGCACTGACATCCTGATTGTATACTTGCTTATGTTTTAGTTTAAGATCAAGCAGGCTCTGAATTACTAAATTACAACCTATTTATTAATTATTTTTAAGCTGCAGTGTTATTTTAACTGTAGCCCCTGTCTTTTTGTAAAGCCCTGAGGTATGATGCTAATGATTTTTTTCAGAAATCAAAATGCAAGTAATGCTCCTGACCTCAGTAAAAGACAGCAGTTCAAGTGTGGTAGATATCACTCAAATGCAAACCTACATTACACTGATTCCTCACCTCCTGTATTTGTGCAGAATGATGTTCCAGTTTATTAATATTTTGCTGGAGTTTTATATTTTTGCTTTCTTCTTCATCCAGCTTTGTCTGCATTGTGCTCAGTTGCTCCTGTGACACAAAAGACATTCAAAATTAGAACATTCATCTTTCAGTTACTCTTAAAAGGCCATATGGTAGTCTGTGCATATTAAACATAAACTTTCTTTTTAATGATCTGAACCAACAGTAAAAAGAACATCCAAAAATAAACTGGTAACTTAAGTAGTTGATTTCTCCTATTGCCAACTTGACTGCCAGAATACAAGAAAATCCATCTGTGAGAATAAGGACCAAATCCTATAAGCACTTACATGTGCTCTTCATTTTCAGACACACATTTATCCTAGAGATGTAAGACTTAAAAATGAAAGTAGATAAATTTCTTTTTGGCTGCTCACGGAGTTTTGGCTGTTAAGCATGCTGTTTTGATTTTGTCAATTTTACAAGCAAATTAGTTCAATTTTCAGAGAGTAGTTCAAATAACTCTGTAACACTCTTCTATGGAAAGCACTATTTGGCAGGTTTCTTCAAATAATGCAGTATTTTACATTAGGCTTGGGGAATGTTCCAAATGTAGCTGTGACTTCATACTTAACAGGAAGATTAAAGATAGAAAGGAGTTGCCAGGCTAGAACAGTAAAAGGTTAAGTACCCTGCTTATCTCAAATCACAGTTTAACAACTGTGCATTTTTTCTACATAATAAAACTATCTGCAAATTTCAGCTTCATCTAGGATTAAGATATACAACTCTCAAATCCCTTTCAATACTTTCAATGTAATCCCTCTTAAATACGTTGTGTAATTAGTCAACATTTCAATGATGGCTTAAGTATTCATCATACACTTCAGTTTTCCAAGCACACCGAAATATATTTGGCAGGGGGAGCTACTTCATGCCCAGACTTGCTTCATTATGAAGTTACTCACCTTCTTGCAGATTTTATTCAGAACACTCACCTGTGCCACCTTGAGCTCCTCTGCAATGGCCTCATATGCTTGTTCATTCATCTCTGGGGGAACTGGCTCTTTAAAAATGTCGTCCATCATCTCTCTGCAGCACTCAAAATCTTCAGAATGAAAATCTGAGATCTCTGGGCTTATTCGTGGCACGAGGCGAGATCTTAGCTGGTATGCTTTTGTTGGAGTAGTTATATTCTGTCACAAAGATTACAAAGCACTCTATTTTAACTGCAGTAAGGAATTAAACTCGGTCTAGTATTGTACTTCACAATTCTGTAGGCAGAATAATGAAATAAACTGCTTAAAGTCAGTTAGTTCTAAACCACTACACATCCAGATTCATCATCTGATTACTGAAGCAGTCATTTAGGAAAAACTTCAAAACAAAATGCAGCATTCCTTGTTTATCACATATAGCTGTAGTTACGCTAAGGTATCCTAGAAATGAAGGCCAACATTCTCACACGACTTAGGATTAAGCACACATGGCTTTGAAGAAATTCTTTCATACCTTAAGAGATTCTCTATGTAACTTATGCAGCTGAGAGACTTCTCGGCGCTTGTGTGCTTTGGTTGCCTCCAGAATGTTTTCAAGGTGTTGGTTTGCTTTCCTCAGGGACTGAAGTTCTGATTCCAGTTCCATTTGCTTTTTCCTGTTTAGAAGGCGTTTTAATATAGTCAGAAACTCTCAATCAGTATGCTTTCCATCAATAAGAATAAACTGTAGTGTTGCCAGTGAGCATGGTATTAAAGCTGAACTCTTGGACAGAGATTGAAATACATTATTTTGAGAAGAAAGTCATCACCGCTCTATGTTGTATTAAAAAAGATAAATTAAAAAGCTAAGAAGTTTATTTGTGCTTTCATAATGAAGAAAGCAGATGGATAACTAAACGTGTCAGAAAAAATCCATTACACGGTAGGAAATAAGCTGAGAACTCTGCAAATCCTTCTATGAGAAAGTGATATCACCCCCACCAAGATGGTTTTAAGCTTTAAAAATGTTATCCAGTTATACAAGAAGTCTGAACTGGTGCTTGCCAGGATTAAAGAAAATCCTTTAAAGATGTTTTTTTCCTCGGGAAATGTTGCTCTTTTAAGATTATTTTGCCTCATAGAAATACTTTAACTAAAATCCAACATCCAAGCAGAAATTTAGGAATAATTTTCATTAGGTATTTTGCAGACCTACAAGACATTACTGTGACTGTTGGCCTTATTGACATAATCCTAAAGTGAAAGTGTACAGACAAAAGGAAACGTACAGTGTTAATCTGCCAAACGATGAAATAGTAACTTTGCATTGTAATATTAGCTGCTGCAGTGGAGCAGAGGGGACAAAGTAGATCTTCAGTTCTGACTGATAAGAGACAGCAGAAAAATAAACCATTTTGGGGAAAAATCTGTTAAAGTTTTGCTCTACTTATTCAGTTACAGTGCACAGTCATCATTTGCATGTAAAATTAAGCATCCAGTTACTTCGAAACTGGAAACAAGTTTAGTAAGTTCAGAGGTGAATCCATTGTGAGTCCTGAACATCAAAAGTACTGTTTATCAGTATGAAAAAATGCCAGAAACTGATAACAAAACCATGTATGTACTACAAAGAAATCAAGACGTGCACAGAATTTGGTATACAAAAAATAACAACACATTGCGTGGGCAGGAAAATAAATTGATATATGAAGTTACAAATAAAACTTCATAACCAATGACACTGAACAACAGATGCAATGCTGAATTGGTACACTTGGTAGATTATTACATTATGATTTACAAAAATCACAGGATTTACCACACTCAAATGTAGCTTGTACAATTGCCTGAATGCACAAAAAGGACAAATATGCTTTGGAAAAAAAAAAAGGAAAACAAAATGAAAAGGCTAATTCTAGAAGCATCAAGTAGAAAAGAAGTTCTAGGTCACTACAGAACAATGTAAATGAAACATAAAAAGATAAAATGTAATAATAAAAAGAAGTCAGGTCTCTTTTGCCTTCCAGGCTGATAAGACATTCTCAGAAAATACAATTTTTCTTGCACCTGCAATCACAGGATCTGAATTTTTCAGAAACAGAACTGATCAAGATAACCCATGTATTATTCACTGGGATGTGAATATATACATCTACTAAAGTAAAAACAATCTGAAAGTATTACGCAGGCCTTTCACACTACCTTGTACTGACTTCAAGAAGAAAACTAACAGAAAACTCTTTCCTATGTTACTAAGGGCTAAGGAGACCCATATCTCATGTTTAGATGCCACAGCAAGTGGACATTAATGAACTGTTGAGACCATCCCTTTGTACTAGTTCGAATTAAAACTATTCCAATAACAAGTCTTGGGATGATGGTTTTATCACCTTCTTAAAAATATCTGAAGTGGAGTCAAATATTAACAGATTAGTCAAAACATTCTGGAATGCTTGGACTCTGCATTCAAAATAACTCCTGCCTGCAACCCTGAAGAAATTATATGGAAGTCTTGTAGCACTAGAATGCAACAAGAAGCAAAAAAGTCTCTCCCACTCCAGAAAATCTATCAGTCACTGGTTCCAGTCACTGTTTCCACCTATATGGGATTTCAGTCACTGAAAACACTTCCTCAGCATGGTGAGTAAGCCAAGGTCCCTGTTCCAAGAAGCAGGTGACTTCAGGTGATTCAGTCATGTGCAAAACTGGCATGTTATGAAGCATTATTTTGCCTCTTAGGATAAAGAAAAGCTTTTAAAAAGACAGTGAATCTGAAATTACATCCACGCTGCAATGATTGCTTCACAGGTCTGGGAGTAACTGAATTGACTGGAACAGGTTCCAGGTGTATACCATTTTTCTGAAACTGGCCCTCTTACACAAAAGGTACATTCTTATACTGCATATTCATGATCTGAATCTTACTTAAAAAACCCAAGTAATTAAAAACATTCAACTGCAAACATTTCTATACTGTTTTGTCTCACTTGGTTAGCTCTTTAAATTCTTCATATTCCTGATTTGAACTCGCCAGTTCACTCTGAGTTTGTAGCAGGCGTGCTTTCAGCTTTTCAGTGGATGCCAGTGAGTTGCCCTCAGCTAACACGGTGGTAGAATATACGTGCTGACCTAAAGAGCAAAAACATTCCCTCTGAAATCACACTGTAGCTCAAATAACTTTTGCCCAAATGTAAGCTTTTGTAGACTTCTGAACATGGCAACAGTGATTGAACATATAGGTATCAGCTACAGCACACATGAAAATAATTCACAGCAGAATAATTAATATTACTAAAGCCCCCATAAGATATAAGGACAATGATTCCATGATTGGTATGCACAAGATTAAAACGAATCCAAATACCATACAGCTGTATTGGCAAAAGGGCCAACACAAAGTGAACTTCATCTGTTTTCCCCAAGTCTTCAAGTATCGCTTTGACAAAAGCAAATAAAACAAAACAAAATACATCAAGACACATTCCCAACACTACTTGGCACAAAACAGAAATGCAGTAAGTTTATTTAGCTCACTGTGGCATATTTTTACCTCCAGTATTTTTCTCTGTGTCTGAAGCTTGCAAAAAAGCCTTTTCTAGTTCTGCAATGGTCTGAGCATCAACTTCCTGGGCTTTTTTCACTGATTGTAGAGAACGAAGTCTTTTGTTCTCCTCTCTGAGGTGATGATTCTCCATGGCATACTTGGCAATTCGTGGGTGTTGTTCCATCTGCGATAAGCATTATTTATTCTTTTCTATGTACAACGATATACACATCTAGTTGTTGCTCTGTCATCTTTAGATTTTGAATTGTAATGGAAAGGGGGAAAAAAAGGTATACTCTAGAGTGGTTTAACATTCCCAAATGTTTACTATTACTTTTCTTACTCCCTTGAAATTTGACCTCAAAAAAGACAGGAGACTTATATTTTCTTTGTTTATTCTTTTACTGGTAACAAAACCAGCAGAAACTCCCTCCATATCCTTTTTTCAGCTTAAGTTCTGAGCTTTGCTTTCTTAACACCATCTCTGTTTGCTATAGTAATGCTTATAGAGTCCTTTATTGCCTGCCCTGATTTCTGTACTACTGTTTTTCCCCATTCTCTTTGGAGCTCAGTTACAAGACTCAGACTGATCCAAGCTAGTCTTCTCATACAATTGCTACTCCTTGCCCTAAGCTGAAGGGCTATTCTGATGCTTGGAATAAACTGTTCTTAAAAGGTCTACCTTCTCTCTTTAGTTTCTTTGTTCTCCAAAGTCGCCTCACAAACTACATCCGTGAATAATCTGAAGCCTCCTGTCCTCAGTCCTGAGGTATGTACTTTGCTATTTGTCTTCCTTAAACATCCATCCATCGCACAACTCCATCGTGTGAGCTATTCTCACAAAACAAAACTGTTCTAAAAAGCTAAAAATAAAAGAGACTTGCCTGTTCTCTGAGCATCTGCAATTCTTCTCTCAATTCACTGAGGAGATCTTCTTGCTCTTTTGGCAATAAACTTCCACCAGCTTCTCTGTGCAATCTCTCCAAGCGAGTAATATGGTCTTCACGGAATTTGACTATCATTTTGTTGGACTGAATAAATTTCTCCTTCTTGGCACACAAGTCTTCTAGTTGAGCAATTTTTTCTAGCAAATTCTTAGAAAGAACATACATAGATTAATGGAAAAGTGACAGTTAAACCAGATGAATTTAAGGTGTAAACATCACCCACACATGCAGGTACATAAATCGTACACAACTCAGTTCACGGTAATTTCTGGAAATATACAAACTATCATTCATTTGGAGCAGATCTGTTCAGAGCAACAGCTCATACCCCAAACTCAAACCCCACAGGGTATTTTCATTCAAAAAATATTTTTAAAAATAAAAAACTCCAAACAATTGATTTCAGTCTGCTGACTGGTCTTCCACATGACAGTATGTAGAATTAACTTAGGAATATCACTGCCTTCTTACCTTCTTCTCACCTTCTGATTTCTCCCAGAACAGCATTGCTTCAATAAATTTGTTAATGTAATTTATGTTCTTTCTCCCCTTTTCTGCAGCATCTGTAGGGTATGTCAAAGAACCAAATGCTAAGTTTATAAAAATATCAGTTAATCACATACACATAACATGACAGCAGCATTAAAAAAATATCTAAAAATTCGTTGAACAGCAGAGTTCCTCTACAAAGATCATGTTGATATGCAGTAAAGAAGTTTAGACTATAATTCTTAGCCATCTGCATGTGCTTATGGAGAACAGAACCAACAAACATAATTTTATAATTAACAGAATTATTCAAAAACTTTATAATTAACTTTACTAAATAATCAGTTTATTCAACTGAGTATATCTAATAAAATGTAAAAACTCTACAAAATGAGCTTGATAACAAATTACTGGCATTATTATTGTAGTTGGCACATATTAAAACTACACCAACTGCTTTATAAGGAAATTCAGAAAAGTAAACATGAATTATGTGAACAATTAGTAACTTAAACTGTAAGTAAAGTGTTCACACAAGGATCTAAATGGATTTTACTACTCACATCTAGAAACAGGTAACAGCTTTCCTTGCTTCTTCCAGGCAAACCTACTTATTTATAAATACTACCCCATACTCAATTAATAGACTACAATAATGCCATTATGTTCATAAAGTCTGTAGTAAGCAGATTCCATATTTTTGTGTGATCAAGTATTACAAGCATCACAACGTAGCTGTACAGGTTAAGTATGTCTTTTATATTTGCTATTTCATAAAAGCTCTCTTTAGTGCTTAAGTATTGTCACTTGCTTTCCCAAAGAATTCTGTCACAAATCTAACAACATTTTTGAGCTCTCCATCAGTATCCTGGGAATGACAGATTCGGTGCCCACATAATCACTGACTTTTTACATTTTAAATGGAGACATCATTTTTCCTTAGAAAAAGTCCATCACAGATGGTTCTTATTATGGAAGTGTATTATCTTTTTGAAACTGTATCTATTTCTTGTCAAGGTCAGAGAAGAGGCTGCTCTGGAGCAAAGCAAGAGTTACAAGACCAAATATTATTGTCTTGTAATCAAATATTATACGGGTAGCTTATTTCCACAAGGAGAAGCATTGCAGCTATAACCATCTAGTGGTAAACTACTAGAAAAAAACTATATATAGAGATAAAAAACGTTATCATCTTACAACAAAACTAGCCTTTTATTGAAAGTCAGACATTCTTATTAAGATGTTCCTGAAGGGGCAAAATGGAGGGAGAGGAGAAAAAGCCAGCCCTGAGATCAAAAAGAATGCAGATTCAATGGACATTACTAAAACCTTAGCGCTCCTGCAACCTAAATTTACTATCATATGTAAATTTTTGACTACTGGGAGTACTGGGCAACCTACCAATTATTTTAGGTATTATTTAAGGGAAACATAGCCCAGTACTCAAACTTTTTAGAGCAATGAAATACCACATTAAGAACTTCTGCAAAATATTGGATGTAAATAGAGGCAACATAGGATACAGACAATCTGTGTAGGCCGGTACCTATAAAACCAGTGCTGACAAACTTGATGAATTATACTAAGCTCCACCATACTCTTAGCTACAAAAGAAGCAAGTTTCCTCTCTATATGCAGATCTTACCTTGTGATACAGAAATATTATGCATAGATGGCACTGATGTAAGCTGAGCAAGTTGCTCCTTCAGCTTCTTGACTTCAGCTTGCAGCTGGCTCACATTTCCTTGTGTATCTTCGTTCACCACAGCCTTTTGTAAATATTTAAGAGAAAACCATGAGGTACAAATAGAAAGCTAACTACAATTCAGAGTTTAAAAGAAAACTGAAAGACTGCAAAACAATCAAACTATTTTTAGGTCTTTTAGGTCTTTCTTAAAGAATTCATGGCTAAACATTCAAGTTACTGAGCAGCCAATAAGCAACTTTTGCTAAAAATAATGACTAAGATATTTCAATATTTTCTGTAGTTTACCCTAGATAATTTTGAAAAACAAAGCTAAGCCGTACATGGTGAATAAAGTAGTTTCTAGAAAGATGTCAACATACTTTCACTCATGAAATATTACTTCTTGGATATTAGCATACAGAGAAACTAGATGCACTGAATACCACTGAACCTAAACTTGTCATGATGACAACTTTTAGTACAGATTTGCTTATGCTTTACATTTTCTAATGAAGTGCTCAGAGAAGAAGCAATGAACACAAACACTATCAGGAGCTATTGTCAAAAGTCTCCAGCAGTTGTTCTCAGCTCTTAATAAAAAGCAAACAAATCCTTTTCAAAAACAATTTGTAAAGAAAAGTTCAGGAAAAGCAAACTTAGTACTTTAAGATGTTATATTCATTTCAATTGTGAAATGAATATAAAATGAGTGACAGCACGAGAGTGTTTTAATGAAGTTATCCTGTTTGTAGATGTGTAATTTAAATGATAAAAAAGTGGTTTGATTCAACAATAAAGACATTGAGGATCTTGTTTACCTTGTTTTTAATCAACTTTGCTCGCTGAGCAAAATTAAGGGTTGACAGTGTTTCACCAAAACACCTGGATCCTGGGTGGACGTTTGCAATTATACATGTTTTTGCATTACCACCAAGGGAATCCTGTTTTAAAAAAGCAGCAACAACAGTTAGCTTTATTTGCAGGTTTGGAGCTACACCAGGAAGCCTAGTACTACAATGCAAAATTGTGTTACACTAAAAGGACATAAATCTTCAGAGGTTCTTGCACACAAACAAATTCTGGAAATCCTGTCAAACATTTCAACACTATTTCAGTGATATTTTGAGATGAGTCTTTCCCAGATTTTAAAACTCAAATTAAAAGGAAGAAAACATATGCTTCTTCATCAACACTTGAAAATGTGTAAAAAGAGAATGGAAGCATAAATGAATGTCTTATCTTGAGTTAACAGCAATGAAGCATCTCTTTAGATGAAATATATTTTTCAAGCTTTACTCCACGTGTCCAACACTAATATACATTTGTATGTACCTGCATCCAGCTTTCTAGAGTTGAATTTTAAAACAAACAAAACCCAAAATCATATAGGAAAAAAACATAAACAACCAAATACTGTTTCTACCTCAATTAGCATATAAAATCCAGAGGGTATACATTACCCGTAGCAGGAAAGTGAGCTTGGAATCCCGATAACAAATGTGCCTCTGTTTTCCATTACCCACATCAACAAGTGCTGTGATTACTTGGCCCAGGCAACTTAGTGATCGATTTATGTTACCTGCTTCCTAAAATAGAGAACAGAAGTGAGCAGATCTGGCGGATCGGACAGGGCAATACAACTGAAAGGGAAAAGTTGCCACAGACAGTACACAACTAACCTTCAATCTCAGTCCTTCTGTATGGGTGTCTTTTTGTCTCTCAGACCCTGCCAAGTCCACCAGGTTGAGAAGGGAAGACCGAATGTTAACAATATCATCGTTTTTCTCCATGGATTCCACTGTGATAGTGAAAACTGCATGTGATCTTGAGGATTCTCTGTTCATGGACGTTGATGCTACACGGCGGTTTCTCCAGCCCATAGTTAATACCTAATTAATAAACATGAAATCACATTAAATAAGTATTTCAGGCAGGACCTGGTATTTACACCAAGGCAAGATGAACAATAGTTAGCACACTTCAGTGCAAGAGTTTTCAAAAATGTCAAGGACAAGCACGTTTTTACCAATATTCTATATAAAATACTATATAAAAATATTTACAAGATATAAACCTATATAAGAGATAGAGATTGTACAAAAAGCAACAGGAAGGTATATTATACAAACAGATTATCAAGCTTAATAAAAAAATGAATTAAGATTTTCATTTCTTTCCTCTTCCAAGAGTGCCATTGCCATATGAGAGTATAACATATCCAATACTGGTACATGTTAGCAGTACACAAGGAAAAGAATATTTGAAGTTACGAAAGTACTGTGCATTTCACTCTTGGTGAAATCACCTTGACCATTTCTGAAACACACATGCTGCTTAATTAGCACAGGATGTATTTTTCTGTTGCAATTTCAGAGATGTAGAAGTAGTATTACAGAGAGATTCTCGTGATTGCAGTTCATACATTTTATATATTATAAAACCGTATGATTTCTTACATGTGTGAGATAATCAGGAAATGTTATCTAGACACAGATTTTCACCACTGCTTTGGAGAAGAGGTGGGGGAAGAGGGCACCACAGACACCATGCAAACAAGTGCTTAAATTAGAGAAATATTTATCAAATAGTCTGTTAATCAAAATTAACAGTTGAAGCATTAAAAAGTGGCAAAAATACCTGGTATGCTTCAGCAGCAGATGACAACACCTGTTCAACAGCACCATCAACAAAGACCCCCTTCTTGATGTGCTCTCTAAGAAAGAGTCCAGCTGAGGCAGAGTCTAGCAAGTCAAATATCTGCTCATTGTAGATTTCAATAAAAGAGCATTTGCAGAGAAAACTCTTTCCACTGCCAGCCTTCAAAACACAAAAAATTACACTGTAAATACACTAGGCTTTATTAAGCTTCTCACTGTACGGCAGTGATTTTATTTATATATATATGTAAAGCTGTAAGCTTGCTTATGTACGTTCAGAATATTATACATTTTTGACATTTCTTGATATTCACCATTCACCCAGAAACCTCAATGCATTCTTAGACTCAAAACAAGCATGCATGTGTATGAAGAACTAGACAAGTGCTTCTGATTAATAGATTTTAAGCAAGTCAGCCATAACCCCAGAAATTCTACTCCCCAGATTTCAAACAGGCCTTAGCTAACCTATGAGGTGAGACATACTTCACTACATTAGTAAGCATTAAATAAAAGTACCTTTTCTTTCTCACGTTCAATTAGAAAAAATAAGTATTCAAAGCTCCGTGGAATTACACCTCTCAGACTGTGAGTGAAATTATCAGAATCAGATGGTCCTAAAGAGATTTTTAAACAAAAAGTTTTAATTAGTATTACCCAAGTGAAATGTTGTTTTTCTCCAAGGTGCCACTATAGAGGACTTCACTAAGTTTTAATCAGTTTATGGCAAAACCACCGAAAAATTGCAACAATATCAACTCTCGTGATCCCAGACAATATTCCACATTTAGATTTAAATAAATTCTAAGTGAGCCCTGTGAAAGGTTATCTTCTGTCCAGAGGATTACCTAAAATTACCACTGCATGATGAACAAAATGCAATGGGTTTCATATACTGAGGGGGCCTTAAATTCCCAGTCAGGTAGGAGCCAGTTATTTTGAAAACCTCACTGTAATTTTAATATGAAAAACTGTTACATATTAAAATATTTTTCTACACATGTTGGATATATCAGACAAACAGGGAAAACAGCAGAACTACTCATTTTTGAGACAGCTTACTAAAAATGTTTGATTCTACTAGAAAGCTTTTCTCCCATTAAAAATAAAAATATACAACCTCAAAAAAACGGAGGAGAATACCTGTACTTCACTACCTATCTTGATACAAATAAAGAGTAACTGCACTGAGCTCCACACCATTTATTAGATACAAGGGAAAAAGTCTACAGCGAGGGTGGTGAGGCACTGGCACAGGTTGCCTAGTGATGTGGTTGATGCACCATCCCTGAAGACTTTCAGCGTGAGGCTGGACCATGCACTGGGCAACCAGATATTGCTGTGCATGTCCCCTTTCATAGCAGGGGAGTTGGACTAGATGGTCTCCAGAGGGCCCTTCCAACTCTAAGGATTCTATGATTCTTTAAACCTTGAAGCTATCTACAGAAAGAGAAAAATCTCAGTCATGCCCAGCATTTGAACCAAGCAGACATTTCAACTCCAGAAAAAAAACCAAAAAACATTAAGAAGCCACTTAATCACAACATCTATACAGAGTTCTATATGAAGATAAATGAAAGATAAAGCTGTCTAATGCACTTACCCATCATAGTAAAAGTTTTTCCTGATCCAGTCTGGCCACTAAAAAGAAAAGAAAGTAGTAGTAAGACAACAAAACATCATTCCAGCTCTGATTTTTTTTATTAATCGGTATCTTTCAAAGAAAACTGACTGTTTCAAATGTAAGAAATAGAAGATAAAAAAACAAACAGAGAGAAGATGAGAACAGAAGAGTGATTTTTGACCATGTTGGATAATTACCTTTTCACTGCCCCCTTTGCACCCCCCTTTTCTTTTGTATTTCTCTTGGAAAGGGAGTTGTGGAACTCAGCACTAAAATAAAGGCTTTCAAATAGATACATAAAAACCCAGAAGACTGAGTCAAAAAAATTAGCCTAATGTCACCCAGTAGCATACATAAACTAACAATCAGAAAAATCCTTTCAAGTCCTCTTGTTGACCATTGTTATTAATAATTCTAGAGAAGTTTCAGAGGGATTTCACTTCACTTTTCCATATTTATAAATAGTAACAAAGTAGATTTCAGTTTAGCAAAAGCTCTTCTAGGTTAAAAATAAACAAACAGTAACACCTCAATTAGATCAGTCCTACAAGTCAGTATTTTTAACAGGAGTGCCTACTCAGTTTTCAAAGTGAGAAAATATTTTCAGTTAATATGTTGATATTAATGCTACTAATCTATGTTTTTCCTCTGGAAACACTTTGAAAGCTGAAATGATTGTGTACCAGTTCACCCATCAGCAGCTAAGACTAACTAAAGAGTTGAGCTGGACAAATACCAAGTAAGAACAATTCTCATTCGATTTTATTACAAGCATATTGAAGTCAACTAGCTTTCTTTTTAACATGACTATAAAACTTGTAGTTTTAAGATACCATTGAAATGAGTTTACGATCCACATTATCGACTTTCAGTACTAAGACCATAACTTCTAAAACTAGATTTTAAAGAGAAACCAAGAAGTATACTCCAATAGTGCAAGAACATTCTCTACATTGTTCTGAACTAACAAAGCATTTTCAAAGCTTACTATAACATTAAGCAGACTCAAATTAAAACCAAGATTGGTCATTAACAAAGTCTCCTAAAATAGAGTAATTGCTATGAAATGCCATTAAATGACTTACTATGCAAAGATGGTTCCATTGTAGCCATTCATGCATGATTCAACAATACTTTTGGCCACACTTGAGAAAACTGACTCCTGGGGACAAAGGAAAGAAAAGGCATCTGGCTCCTGTGGTTTAAGTATCTCTTCTATCAGTCTTTTCTATGTGATAACTTTATATAACTTAGAAAATAATTGCATCCTTTGACATCAGACAGGTTACCTATCAGGTAACACTTGGAGACTTCTCAAAGCAAAAAAGTCATAAAACACTAAGTCTTTGTGGCATAGAACACTCTCTGCAAAAAAAAGTTATTCCTATGCAATAACTGAAAGAGTAAAACCCACCAGAATATGGTTTCAAAATTCTTATTATGTATAATATTAATTTTGGTATTATAATTTTCTTATGTGGTTTATAGGCTCATTTTTGATCTACAGATGCTATGACAATCACCAAAACAGGTTAGCTTTCCACATTTGCTGTGGTACAATGGCATGTTAGGCAAATCTGCACAACCACTAGCTTTCATTTTCACCTATTTCCTAGACATGCGAGAAAAGTCTAGCTGCAAATGACAGCTGATACTGTTTCATTTTCTTTTAGAGATGCTGTCATAATAAGAACCCATAATATATAAAGAACCTCACAACTTCTATGCATGAAGTTCTGCATGAAGATGGATGACAGGATGCTGCCATGAGCAGTTCATTTCTCTGCATAAAACAGATGATAGAAGGATGACACTGCTCATTTATTAGGATAAAGTTTAAGTCAGTACTATTAAAAAGATCTCGCTCTCACTCCTTACATAACCAATGCTTTATGAAACTGAGGAATTAATCACAATTTTGTAAGGATATTGTAGAAACAACTCAGATTACTTTTAGGTTTTCCCATTAAGATTATATTATAGGAAGGAAAGACTTCCTTAAGAGCCTGGAAATGGAAGCATGGTACTTCTGATGTTAAACAAAAATAATGTTCAGAACTTAAAAAATGCAATATAGTAAAGACTAAATTTGAGCATTTTCCTTCTGGTATTACCTTCTCCAAGGTCCTAAGACTATACAGACCAAGCAGTAAAATTTCTGAAAAATATCTGTTTAAAAGTAGATATAAAGGTCATTAAATGCCTAACACACAAATCACATCTTTAACATTGGCTATTGGCTACCATTCATTTTTGTGTGATTATCTCAACAGGATGTTATTTCCTGTTCATGCTATTACTGTAATGTTTACAAATAGAAGCTTTAATTCTAACACAAACTTCGATTAAACAAATTAATGGTGATTGTAAATACATACAAACTACCCAAAGTGGAATTTAGGGCAACATTTCTGAATTACATCCATATATTACCAAATAGAGCACAGCAAAAAAAATACAACCAAAGGAATTAGGCCATTAGAAAGGTTCAGTGCAGCAGTTGCCAAAATCTGGGCAAAACCTGCAGTACTGCTACAAAATTCTGTATGTTATTACCTGTGTCGTTTCCATATTTGCAACATAATCAAAAGTGAAGATCTTCGGCTCAGGCTTCGAATGCAGACGGATGGTGTTGGATGAAAGAACAGATAAACACAAGCCTTGATCTCCATCAGTTAACGCAGTTCCCTCTGAAGGGGGACGTACTCTCACGTAAACTTTGATAGCATCCCCTTCAACACTAAATGAATATTTATGCATTAGATTTCTTTGAAATAGATCTATCGGTTGTTTGTTAAAATTATACTGCAAGAATCAGATTAAGGACATGAACCCATACAAACCTATTTCCTGAAATTACAGACCACCTAGTACACGTGAATTTATTATAATACACAGATGTATTGAAGCTTACAGTGTGGCAGATTAAAAAATAAGTTGGTGGAATTCACTGTTTCTGCATATAAATACACCTCTAAAAGAACACATTTCACAGTGAATTTGAAGTACAAAGGGGAAGAAAGAGAGACCAGACAGGCCACTGTAGTTATAACAGGGTTTTAACAACTAAGGCTATAGTCTTCAAGCATCCTCTTTATTACCCGAACTTATAATAAGACTTTACAAATGTTACACATGATGCTATATTACAGCAAGAAATCCTGCATTTTCTTCACTTTTAATAGGAAGAGAAAGAATAATTGATTCTCAATCACTGACTCTGATCAAGAACAGTAGTTCCTAAATTTGAAAGCTCCCTGACCTATGTCACTGCATTTATCAGTGGACACAACAGTTTGCTCTTTATTGAACCGTTTATTCAACACTCAGCTTGAGTAAGTACAAGGGCTGCTGCAACAGTAATGTCTCCTACTTTATTATTTTGGCACACAACATCCAAGGCAGATGTTGGTGGTAGGGCAGATTGAACCTTCCCACCAATATCCCATTACATTTTGTTGCAGTGTAACAGAAGACAACAGTGGGACAGTCTAACAGAATGGCATCTGACATCCAAGTGCAGATGAAGCAAATGGGAGTCACTAAATTCCTCCATGCAGAAAAAACTGCCCTCATTGACACTGAGTGAGACAGTGGGTGGCGGGTTTCAGCAGTGACAATAGTGGGTCAGTATGGGAACTGTTGAATCATGGCCTGAACCACTGATTGATCACCTGAGGTGAGCACTGAGTCAGCTGCAGGAGCACAGGTGAAGGCGATGCATCTGTGTGACTGGAAGGGGTGGAGTCTGGCTTTACCTCTCCCAGACCCCATTTAAGGGCTGACCACCACTGGGAAAGGAGCTCTTGTTGGAGATCCCTCCCCTGTTGAGTCCTGGGTGAGCCTCTCCTTATTTACTGGTTGTCTGTGTACTATCTGGATAAGCCATACAAAAATATACCATCCACCTTCATTATTTTGTGTGGGTACTGTTCATTTGGGTTATTCACCCTACACCTCCATTGCTGCAGACTTTTACAAGTGCAGTATGCAGGCTCTTATTTGTTGCTGGTGAAAACGCACAGCTAAAGATGGTGACTGTGTTGAAAACTAGCATTTTGTAGCTGTATCTGTAGCTACATCAAATAGTTATTTTGGTCTTTATACAAATTGTAGTTTCCATGGAAATAAATAAGAGGCATTACTTTCAGAGCAACCTGTGTAACTGTGTATGACATTAATGCTTTATGAAGTTGTAGCATAAATATCAATAATATCTATACCAGCAGAAATCTTATAGAATTAAATTTCCACATGAAATGACAGCAAGCTTGGACTTACTCTGTTATTTCATATAAGTCAGTTATAGCAAGATGGTATTATAATTGGCATTGCTTTTTTACTTTTGCTAATACAAGAGAAAGGAAGAGGGTAATGTTAAAAGTAGACTCACGTGGGTGAAATGTGAGATGGGAGAACAACAGAAGAAAAGGATAAAGGAGGAAGAAGCAACAGCTGAGAAAGGGAAGCTCTCTCACTGGATTTGAGACTAACTTACTAAATACTTTGTCAGTACGTAATGTTTTGAGTTGGGGTATAAATTGTATATTTGGAGGGGGTCTTTTCGTGTTTTTCTTTTAGCTTGGGACCCCTTCATAGAAGCTTGGCAACTCCCTTGTCTTATTCTAGAGCCAGCTGTAGGGTCAGGGCACAACTGATAATTCATTGTGTGACAACATTCTAAGAGGAATCCAATGCCTCAGAACAATGCTTTGATGAGGAGGTTTTATTTTTAAATCACAAAGGAAGTTGAGAGAGAGAAGCTGTCGTGTGTGTGGGGGGGAACACTGTGAAAAACTTAACGTTACTTTCTACAGTTACACTATTTGCACAAGTATTCGCGTGCAGGAAGTGGCCAGTACTACTTTACCTAGATGAGTTCAGCAAAGGCACTGAAGAGTCACGTAAATCTACAAATCAAAAGGGAAAAAAATTATACAAAAGGTAATCAAGATATAAGTGCTGTTTAAGAACAACATCAAGAACCACGCTTAAATAGAGAACGTTTTAAGTAGTACTGAGGAAGATAAGACTTATAAGCGCCCGTTTCACAGATAAAACGGAACCGCACAAAAAGTGTGAGGTACTAACTTCGCAACACCTGTACGATCCGGTGCCTTTATTTTCGGTTTTTTTTTTTTAAACACCCGACTAAAGGCTTCCGCTCCCATAGGGCAGTCCCTTCCCACCTCAGCGCGGCGGCCCCAGCCCACACAGAGACCCCGCGTAGCGACAACGGTCCTAAAGCACTCCCCAGCCGCTTCCAGATGCACAGCCCGACCACCTCCTTGTCCTGCTCACCTCTCGTACCGGGAGCCATGATCCGCGCCGGCCCTAGGGCCACCCCCCAGCCGCCCGCAGCTCCTCTAAAATGGCGGTATGTTTGAATTTGGCGCTAAGAGGCGCAGCCCCGCCTCCTGCTCGAGGCCATGAAGGGCGCGGACATTTCGTTGAACGATTTCTTCTCTTATTGGCTGGAAGCATACGTGCCCTCGTCACGTGATGGAGACGGCCGCAGCAGGGCGGAAGTGGGAAGCGCGCAGGCTGTCCCGTTCGGGCCGCCGTCCTCCGCCACCGGAAGTGGGCGGCCGGCCGCTAGTGGCCGGGCCGGAGGCGGTGGCCATGAGCAAAAGGAACCAGGTCTCCTACGTGCGGCCGGCCGAGCCCGCCTTCCTCAGCCGCTTTAAGCGGCAGGTCGGGTATCGGGAGGGGCCCACGGTGGAAACCAAGGTAACGGCCTCCCTAAGGAGCGGGCCCCCCCCACCTTGCTCGTCAGCGTGGCCCTCCGCGGCCCCGTGTGCCGAGGCCCTGTTTCCCTTCGCCTCGCCGGGTTGGGAAGGGGACGGCGCCCGCTGGGAGGCGGGGGATGAGCCTGCAGGGCGGGGGTGCTGGTGGCTGCCCGCTTACTATGGGCTGGAGCTGCCTTGGGGACTTGTTCTTCTGCCAGGGATGAAAACGTATTAAAGAAGTGCTGTCCTATCTCGTTGTTGTCGGGAATTACAGCCCTGCTGCTCCTTCGCAGAGCAGTTGGTTTCACCTCAGCGTCAAAGCGCTTGTGGGGGGATGGGGAAACGCCCTATGTTTTAAGTGTTTGAATAGAGTCCAGGCTAGAGAAAAGAAATGTTTTGAGAGTATAATAAAGAAGTTATATAGGCAGAGGGTGAAAATGGTCTTGATGCCAGATCAGCTGACACAAGTGCTAGAACAGGGCCCATAGGGCCTGCATGTGCTTTATGTTTTTTTCCTGTGGGATCCTGCTTCTCGGTGACGGTTGGAGTGTTGTCCAAACAGGTGTGATGAGTCCTGTGGGTCCCTTTTAGTTGCCAAGTATGAACAAATCATAAAGAAAAAATTCTGTTTGTCTTTCCTGTACTGGGAGTATACTGTGGGCTGCAGTAATGCAGATTTTTGCTGAATGATATGACAGTGGATATGTGTCATTCTGCTGAAGCACATTGGGAGAGCCTGGCAGTCAGGCCTTTGCCAAGTTTCCTCACCAACACTGCTGCAGAAGTGAAACTGAAGACTACTGCCCACTGTTGTGTCAATTGATCAGAATTGCTTTTGTTTCTTACCTAGAGAGAACAGCTTCCACTTGCGGATAGTGATTCTGAGAATGGCAGTGACAATGAAGATGAGCAGCCTCAAGTGGTAACGCTGAAAAAAGGGGACTTGACTGCTGAAGAAGCAATGAAAATTAAACAGCAAATCAAAGAGGCCTTAAAGTCAAGTGAACAAGGTGAATTTCAAACTAGTATTTTCTTGCTCCATATAGCCAAAGTGAGACAAGTATAAAAGGCAGCTTGATGTTCCTTGCTTGTTTTCTATCATTCAATACCTTTGATTCCCAATCTGAAATAATGTCCAAAATACCTGTTTTTGTACTGTTGGGGTTACATTTTTCTTGATGGTGCATCACTCTACATCTAAAACACCACCTTAATTTATTATTAATAATAATTGAGAGTGGAGAAATGGAGTGTCATTAACCTGCTATATCTTCTTGACATCACCTGTGATAACTTCTAAACTCATCGTTAATTAACCATGTTTGACACTGGGGTTGGATGTTTTAGAGGTCATCTTATAAGTCTGTAAAATAATACGTATGTAGGAGGAAGCTCAGGTTAGTGCTTCAGATGAGAGAACAACTTGGTTTGTAAGTTCAGTTCCCTGATATGTTAACTGACTGCTCCACATAATTACTTTCTTGAAATCATCCTCAGTACACATGGTGATATGCACAGCTAGTAATCAGGACACATGAGGAACAAGTAGGAGTGCTATGGTGTGACTTGAGATGTGAAAGAAAGGAGATGAACAGGTTTTCAAGAATACAAGGAGTGAGATGAAATGAAAGGAAACTGGGACCTTCAGAGCAGGTTTGGAATCTAGAACCAAACTGCAGTCAACCAGACTTCATTATTTTTTTCTGTTCCTAACCCCACGTTATGTATTTATGTATAATTTACCATTATATATATATATGAATGTAGAAAAAAAATTCAACAACCCTCCATGTTATTTTGCTTTGGAAGTATAGACTGTTCCACTGAAAACAAAAAATACCTAGATAAACAGTTTTGCATTTGCATTGTTTAAAAGATAGTAAAGCAAGAAGTCTGGTCTTTGTTTCATTGCTTACCCCTTCTGGAAATAATAAACTATGTAGAACCTGGGGAGAGAGGGACAATATGTTCAATAACTGATGCAAGAAAATTCATACTGTCTGCAGCTAGTATGGGAAAGCTGTTGTCCCTGTGGGGGGATGGCAGACCAGTGAGAAGACTGAAATGCAGCATTTCTACTCAAAATTAAGGCTTTGTCTCTCGATGGGAAATTGATTTCATTGTATTGTTCAGTCTCTTTGGAAAATCTATTTACAGCTTTACATTCTTAATCGGGTGAGCGGAAAAAACTCTTCCTAATTCTATTATGGAAGTGTACTTGGTGTTGCAGTTTGTGTAGCTGTTGCATGATTTCTTTTCAAAAGTTGTATTGTCATTCTAGTACTGCTCGAAATTTCAACCTACTGGAAAGAAATGGCATTCTTTCAGAGTGTTGGTTACTTTTTCATGTAAGCAAGTTGATTTTTGAACGGTCACAGTAGGAGGAAAAATGATTCCATAAAGGTAGGCACAAAGAAGCAGTTGTCCATGAGAATCTATTGAGGTGGAGCCCATGCTGTGAAAGAGAGTTCAAAAGCAGCTGATGCACTAAGATAAATACACAGTATGAAAACAGAAGTGTATCTGAACAGAGACTGAACTTCTGTGGTGGAAAAAGGCATTCCTAAGACATAAATATAAATGCATGTAGTGAGGATAGTATTGTTGAGTCCCTGCAGGACTTTAGGACCTCTGCTTTTGCTTCTTCATTCACCGAAAGATAACATGCACCTGAGGGGAAAAAGATCTGCAGTAGTAGGAAGCAGGACTAGAATGCTATACTGTGGGTAGTGCTGCCCTCTGTTCTGCATTATGGTGTTACTATTGCTCGTCTGCCTTTGCTGTTACTCTGAGGTCTTGGCCTGCTTTTGCTTTTTGTTCTTATGGGAATACACAGGGTAAATGTTCTATGCTATACAGAAGACAGAGTGTGAAATTATCAGTGAAAATCTGGTGCTGCAGCTTTCTGAAGGCTTCTACAAGTCTTTGTCCATCTTTGCCATGTCAATCAAGAGATTTAATTGTAGGGGTTTTATTTCAGATTTATAGTCAGAGGCAGGTATTTAGGCAGCTTGTTGCTTCCAATTCAATATAGAAAATTTTGAATAACATGTTAGCTTCTTTTATTTTTTTGATAATTGTCACTCGTATAAATTGGATGTTTAATGAATGCTTGACATTGTATGATTCAATTGAATTTCTTATGTCTGTTATCGCAGCGTAGAAAGTGGAATGAATGTAACAGGTACGGCACCATAATGTATGGCCCCAAATGGGATCATCAGGGAAATTATGCAAAGTCTGAAGGAGCAGCAGGGAAACAGATTTCAGAACTGATAGTCTTTCCTCCCACCACGTTGACATCAGTGCTGAAGTGCTTTGGTAGATCATAAGTAATATACTGCTGACTATCCATTGTGAATAAAAACTGTCAGTTTTTCAAAGAACTGCGAGTACTTTGTTTTGAGGTTTTGCCCTCTCCTCTTTTATGTATCTGTAGGGATTGTCTTCATTTGAAAGTTCTTATATTCAGGCTTTGGCTTGGGATGTTATTCTTGGAGGTTTTGTTTTTCATTTACATCCTTTCTGCTTCATTTTGTTCTGTAACCAGGTTGACATGGATTTGTTTTTTTTTTTTTTTTTTTTTAATCTCAGACACCAGCAGTTCCTCTGGCTTGTGCTTTCTTTAAAAGATGAGTGAAACTTTTGCATTAATTTGGCAAAAACAAGAAGTTTATTAATGTCCTAGCTACACTAAGCTGCCTCCTGAGATAGAACACAGTTTTTTGGTTAAGACTTTTCCACCTCATACAGCAAAAGTTAGCTCTTCCATATTGAAATATTTTATCAGGGGAGGGCTAGCTTAGAGGCTTATAAGGAAGTCATCTATTTAACAGCAGTCATTTTGTTTAAAATTTTTGTGCAGCATTTTATAAATGGTTACTAGCAGTTCATAGATAAATAACAGTGATCTTATGAGAAATTAAGTTTGCACAAAAGATGGTAATTACTGCAAGATACTTTCTCCCCGCATTCATTATAGTGTCCAGGATTAATTTTTGTACAGCTTTTTCAGTTAATCTGGTCTCTGGAATGCTCTGCAGATGACCAAATTTGGTAGGCATCCTTACTCTCCTGATATTGTATTCTACACGTTGGGGCTGGGGGAGGAAAAGACAGATAAGAGGCAAAGAAATTATAGCCAATGCTGTCTTGAGTATCAGACACTTCAGCTTACAAAGCTGTTATATTACATTTAGGTTCATGCTGCTGTTCACCATGTGAACAGGAGGAATCTAAATCAGAGTTAATTTTACAGTTCTTAAGAACATTCTCGATGTTTTATTGTTTGCTCATAAATGTATGAGATTGAATACCTGAGGAAGATTGGTCGTCTTATCTTTGTGACACTCATATATAGAGTTCCTGTAGTAAAAGCTTCCAAAGGCGTGCATAGAGGAGGGTGGCCAGGAAGCACTAGGAGGAACACTGGATGTTGCTGAACCTGAACTTACAAGCATAGGAATGTGAAGAAATTTACTAGGTTACCATAAATTTTTTCCAACCAGTGTCCTTGAACATACGTGTATCTTGAAATATTGTTTGTACTGCTCTTCCTGTCCTTGCAATTTATTGGCATTTGTTTCCTCCTAAAGGCTAATAAGCCCATGTGGGCAGAAGCTGACTGCTGAAAAGCTGTGCTGTTAACTATGCGAATGACTACTAAATAAAAAATAAACAGAAGAGCAGTGGTTCTTTGTCAGATACTCAATTCTACTCCTCTTGTAAGACATAAGTTGTAATTAATAGGAGATGAAAAGTTTTGTGAATTTGTGGCTTCATACATTGATTTCGGCTTCATGTCTGAAAATGGCTTTCTTAGTCAACTAGCATAAAGGTTTGTGATAGATGTAAAAGCAGCAGTGACTTTGCATGGTCACAACTGACCTACTACTGATGGTTTTCTGCCTCTCTTCTTAAGAGAAATAGATTTTATTGTCTCTCCTGTTGTGCTTTTACATTGCTTGTCAGTAAAAACTTTCTGTGTTTCGGTGTATTTATCAGAAATCCTGCTGTCTGTAATACTGTTACAGTTTTCTATGAGGGCTGTTTTAAAAACTACCTACGTGGAGTTTACTTCTTTAACCTCTTCTTTGCATTGCTTAACGCGTTTCTGAGGGTCATCAATATAAACAAAAAAGACAGCTGACATGTTGTGACAGTCTAGTAAAATCAGAAGGGATGAAGTTTTTTTTACCAGCTGAAAAAGATAATCCTAACAAGTCAACACATTTCTTGAGCTGTTCCCTCCAAGTCTTTCAAAATAGTTCTCCTTCTAACAATTTGCTTAGGTAAGCCTGCACTTGCCGTGTTTTGTCATCTGATTGATTCTTTGTCAAGCACTGCTGACACATCACAGCTCTCTGAAGTTGTCCTGGGCTTCCTGCTGAAAGGAATGTCCTTGAGCACATACTGAAATTTTAACATTGTTTTACCAGGCCAAGTGTTAAAATAGAGGCAGTTATGTGAAAAAAAATAATATTTTGAGTCTTGATTTTTAAGCCCAGCTTCCAAGAAAAGTGATACATGGTGATAAACTGATAGGTGTAGTATGTTTCCAGAGATACAAATTCTGGGAGAGAAGAATGACTCTTAAACCTATAAGACATGTACAGCATGTAAACACCTAGTTTTCCAGTGGATCCATTTTTCCAGATTTCAGTGGATCCATTGACAAAAAAGCTTACTGTATGCATATTTCTATTGGTTATTATGTGTGAGTGTAATGCTTTTTTAATGTGCCAGTTCTGAAATATTTACAAAAAACCTAGTTAGCTGTTTTCTGCGTAGTAGTGGTCTTTCACAAACTACTGGAGATGTGTGCATAATGTAGAAGTCATTGATTGAACTGGTGCTGAGGTTTTTAAGATAGGTTTCTTCTTAAAAAGGGTCTTCAAAATGTAAAGGATCTGGTTTTAAATTACTTGCTGTATTACACACAGAGAAGAAACAGTTACTTCTTGTCAAGGCATACCATATTAGAGTAAAAGAAAAGCTCTGTCCCTTATATGTGCAATGTTGTTTGTTAAAGAGCTACCGTAATTTTGAAACAAGTTCATTGCCATGGATTTTACAAACAGTGAAGTGGAATTGGAGGATCATATAAAGTTATCCTCTCTGTTTTGGTAAGTGGATGAGGCTGGTTTGTGTGAGAAAGCTTTACTGCACACAGTCATTGCAGTTAAAGCTCTGGTTAGTGGGAAACTCTTTCTTAGTAGGAACAGAAGAACTGTCTTCAGGGGTTGGTTGCCATGGAACAGATCTGTGTGCCTGGAGGGCATTCATCGATGGAGACTGTGTAGTCAAAAAAAAAATCTCCACATGTTCATGTTTATTTTATTCTTTCAGAGGTTTCACTAGTCTTGGTTCTGAGGGAAAAGACAATAGTGAAGATCTGTATGTTTGTGTGAAGTTGAGTTCTCATTTTATTCCATTTCTTATAGATGGTGAACCAGAGTCTGCTGATGGAAAAATTATGTTCAGGAAGCCAGCCAAACGTTCATCAGAGAAGGTTTTGGACTTCAATGTAAGTTCAAGTAAGAAGATGAAAAACACAAAGAAAACTGACAGAGAAGCAGCTACTTCTCAGAGTACAGCTAAGCAAGTGAAAAACAGCAGTCTTCTCTCATTTGATGATGAGGAAAATGATGATTAGGAGCTCGGTGTGTTCAGTTATCTTTCCTGGGATTAGAGTAAGAATGAGGATTTTCTTAGAAGTTTAAACTTGTTATCTGAATCTTTTCTTACTCTGTTGTCATTCAAATAGAGAGACATAGCACGAGCAAAACTAAGCTCAGACTTTTCAGTTCAGGTCGAACTATATGAATAGTATCTCACATCTTTATTTTTAAAAGAGAATTTAAACAAATGTGTCAAAGCTATATGAGATGAGTAGCATCTCAAGTACAGAGCTAGATGAGCAGCAAAATATACCTGTACATATCCAGCTTAAATGTGTTTTCAGTCAATACATTTTAAAATGTCCTCCATTTATGTTTTCAAAATATGAATTATATTTTCTCTCTATCAGTTGGGCTTAGTTGAGAGTTGAGTTCTTTTGTACTTATTATTGTCTTACCATTTAAAAGAGAGAGACTTCTTTGCTATAGAACAGAAATTGATGTATTTTGTCTCATATCTTAACAAAAGCTTGCACTAAGTTTTGCATGTGTGGTTTGTCAGATAAGTTCTTTGTGAGCTCTGTAGCAGTAAGTGAGCATGTAGTTTCTAAAATCATGTAGTCTTAATGCTGTCTTCGCTGAATGAAGTCCAAGAAGCATCAAATTAATTTGAATTGATTGTGCTGGCAAGATGTAAGGAATTGTGATTGTATCAACTAATGCAAAAGAAAGATGCCCAAGCCTTTTGAGATGGTACACTTTGGTTATCATACTGATGTGTGAAGGTGGTGTGTTTTGTTTTTTTTTTTGGAAGTACAGTCCAGTTAGCTACGTTTGTATTTGTAATTTGTTGAGATCTCAGTTTATTCTTTTAAAAAATGTATTTCATCTTTAATCTGTGGAAAAATATTTCAATTTTGTTTGAATAGGAAATTGTTAACAGGAAAATGATCAAGAAATACTATGACTGTGGTATACAATTTTAAATTTTTTCAACTGACTATGTACAGTACATGAAAATGACCATTCCTGTACTATTTATGTAATGGGATGTACCAAAATAACACTGAGACACTGATGTGACTGGGAAGCACCAGGAGGTAGAAATAGGACTGATGAGTCTGAAATGACTTGAATATTTTGTGTGTTCTGTAGCCATACTTAAGCAAGACTGAGACTGCTGCAAAATTACAGGGTATGAAGGAATGAAACCAGTACTTGTGCTGCATGGCAGGTCATTTTAAATTATTTGGGCTGTAAAGCTTCACTGAGGAGCAAATATGAAGTTGCTGTGTGAAACAGCTGTTTTTAGTTTATGTTGGTATTAAACAATAAAATGTTTTTTCTGAAAGTGGTCCAAGGATATTTAAATTAAAAATTCAATGCATAAAATGGAATTTTTGGAGTCGTCTAATAATGAGGTCTATTGTAATTGCTACCTGTCTTCATGTATCACAGCCTCTTACAGCATAAGATCAGATGCAAACCTGCCCACTATTTCACACTTATTGTGAGTTTACCTGATTTTGAAAATGAGTAAGTATACTGTCCTTCCAGAAGATTAAAAATAGAACTAGATATGAATATTAAGGTACTGATGTGACTCTGGTCTGATATTACAACTGCTAGAGATGTGCAGTGTAACAACCTGAAGACTCCCATGAGGGCATTTTACATTTGTAGGCAATTAATTTGACTGTATTCAGCATATATAATAAAGAAAAATACAGGAAGAAGAAATATAGAATCAGAGGTTTGCAGAGATTAATCTTTTCATTAATGTTGTATGTTTAACATCTGTTTGAATTAATTTAAAATACTTATAGAATTTCTCATGTTATATATATATAGTATTACTGTATTCTCAAGAAATTTTTGGGCGTATTTAAATGACTGAGTAAATGTTTTGACTTGCTGAGACCAATGAAGGAATGAGTTAACCAATTAATGCTTTCTTAAAGATTTCTAGTTCTGGTCATCAGCACAAAACCACACTTGCTTACATCTTTCATGCAGAGCCTAAAAGCTTTTTGCTTTAGCTGCAAGGCAGTTCAGGAGATGTGGTTATCAAGAGATAAATGCCTGCCACAGATCAGAGGAATTTACATTTACCTTAAAATCTGAGAGAGCCTCCCAAATGCGGCACCAATTTGGCACATTCAGAAAGAGATTGAGGTCTTGTTTGAATCCTGTCAGCAATTGCATTTAAACAATTTATGAATGAAAGGCTTCTTAGATTCAAATCCTGTAAAAAGTGAATTACTTTTAAAATTCTGGGTACATTACTTTTATTTAATCGTGCTCCTAGCCCTGCAACTTCATCACAGATGTCTGGAATGCAAGTAAATCAATTGGGTTTGCTTGGAAATGATATAACGAGAAGCATGTTGTTCTTCAGGCAGCACAGCAGGGTAAGGAAAGGTGGATACAGAAACACAGCTTTTTTTTTCCCCTTCATTATGACTGTGATTTGTAGTGGTCTGACTAGGAGACCTTTGTATTTACTGTATTTCAGTCCCAGTTCACCTAACAATAACTAATTGGATATATCTTATTAAGAGGTGTGAGTGATGCACAAAAGCATTTTAGTCAAGTAGTCATGTGAAAATGCAGTGTTTTAAATGTGACACACCAGGAAAATTACACACGCCATCAGCACTCCATGGAACCTGTGACTAAAGAGAACAATTACTTGTTCATTTAGGAAATAAATGTGAAACTGTCTTAAGCAATCACCTGCCTTAAGCAATGGGCCATGGAAAAAAATAATTGCAAGAACTTTCTAGTAAAGGGGAAGCCAAAGGGAGTAGATGGAGCATGGGGCCATTCACTACAGTGGACAAACTTTCTGATTGCTTCTCTCTTTTTTCTTCCTTTTTCCCTTACGTAGAGAGTAGTCTTATTTTTTTCCCCCCTCCCTCACTGAGCTTCACTTCAGCTAAGTGTGACAGAAGTGCTATGAAGGTGGATGGTGAAAATAGCTGAGGTTTGTTGCCCAACACCAGAAACTTGGTCAGAGGCAGCCTGTTAACTAGTATGGGAATTGTGTACAGTTTTTATTGATAAAATCTTTGAGAAGTTCCTGTTCAGGAAGACTCAAGCAATTACTGATGTTATTAATTCTCATTGCTGTCTTCTGAACAGTGAGCAGAAACAAACCTGATGAACTGCAGGAGCATAACAGCACGGTAGTGATGTGTGTTTATAGAGGAGGCTTTGTTACACTGCAGAGCTGA
Organism: Cyrtonyx montezumae; assembly: GCF_038088225.1. NCBI lineage: Eukaryota > Metazoa > Chordata > Aves > Galliformes > Odontophoridae > Cyrtonyx > Cyrtonyx montezumae. The sequence continues at coordinate 101,355,175 of NW_027072089.1, read as the reverse complement.
CAAGAGCATCTCACCTTTCTTCATGGCATCCAAGCACTTATTTCAGAGCAGTGCTGATGTCTGCAATCAAAGTAGGAAATCCTTATTTCAAAGAAACAGGATCGTTTTTTTCTAAATGATAGGAATTAAGGTGGATCATCAAGAATGCTCCATTATTGAGAAAGGAAATTACGAAGATACAGGGCAGAGTGAGCAAGAAAATGCATGTATGGGCAGGTAGCTGGTTTCAGTGTGTTTCAAAGTTAAAAACAAGTCTGTTGGACTGTGAAAGTTCATTTCATTGACCTGAACAGAAAGGGATGAGTAAGAAATCTATCTGATAGCTTTTCCAGGAGGTATCATTGGAGGAAGCCTGTATTTAGTTGTTTTAATTATACATTTCTGAAGTTCCACCATGGGACTTTTAATGTCTTTTTTTTTTTTTGTACCGTGCTCCAGCATATAATCCTATTAGGAAGCTGAAGATTTATCATGAAGCAGGAAGTAGCGATGTCATCATTTCAGCTGATTGTTTCCCTTGTGCTGTAGTGTATTAACTAAGTAATGCTTCACTTGGCTGTGTAGAGCCAATTGCATTCTCAAGGACATCAGGCATGCCTGAAGATGAGTCATTACCTTTGGTTCAACACAAGAAGTATGATATGCAATCTCAGCAAGTATTTGTCCATTGAAGTTGGTTAATAACCTACAGCCTTTTCTTGTGGCAAGATGCCACAAATCAATCCTTTGTCCATTTACCAGATGGAAAGGCTGGTGTATCAGCTGCCTTGTCAGCATCATCCCATTGTTCCTGCAGTGAAGTGTTGATCTGCAAAGAGATTTTCCATGTCATAGACTTGCTCTTCTACCCCACTTCCTTGAGACCGTTCCAGAGGCAGCAGTCACAAGGGGGGTAACCATAAAAGACTGAAGAAACATGGGTGGCTGCAATCTCCTGTAGACAAAACTCAAGATTTTCAGAACCTATAAAACATTAGAGCAAGCGTCTGGGAAGTACCTTTAACTTCTTCCTGAGGAAAATGGCTGGAGACAATATGGAAGATTATGAGAATTAATTTTACAGTGTTTTTCCCATCATCGCCATTTCCTTTTTCGGAGGTAAAGGAACAGCTGGCAAAAGCAGTTGTCCCTCTGTCAGGAGATGTAAAATGGCTTTGGTGCCATTCTAGTACATCTGGCAAAGTAATTCTTCCCCTTGGCAGTCCTTAGTGCAGAAAGCCTGATTAGTTAAGGCCACAGGCCAGAGGATGCTCCCTTGTAGTAAGCAGAATTTGTAAGAGGAAGTTATCAAGCCTCCATAGGGTAATGGTGATCACGGCACACTTTTAGTTTTGATATCATAAAAAGAGTTGTTCCCCTTAGGGACAGCGTAGAAACAATGAACTTTAAAAGGGCAGATTATAAAACTACGAGGAAAATGGTTAACAGCAGGCTGAAGGGCAAAGAGAAGTACTTAAAAACCATAGAGATCTGCCTGGAGGCTATTTAAGAACATTGTATTAGAGGCACAGATGGTTTGTATACCTCTGAGCAAAAACACAGAATACGAAGAAGAATGAAACTCACAGGGTTACGTGGGAGAAAAGCGTGAGTACAGAAGGGTTGAAAACACATCCCTTCAAAATGACAACTGACTGAATGACAGACCAAGAATTGTTGTCAGGAGAGTGGAAAGAGCTGGAAAGCGACGGTGCAAAGAAAAAGGCTCCCAGTAGCTGCCGACTTCGGATGCCCAGGTTGAAAGAGTGAAAAGAGTGATTCTAATAAAATGTACTGAGCATTTGCTTTTGAAAACTGGGCTACTCCAGATGAGACTTCTCCAGAAAAAAAGCAATGATAATCTAAGTTTGCTAGCACAGGACAAAGCCTGCAGTCTGCAGTTTTAATATGTGAGGAGGCCAAGATTAAAGAGCGAGGAGCCCATTTAAACATAGTTTCCCCACATGAGGACTTTTATCTTACCTTGTCTTAGATTCAGTGCCAAAAATGATGTTTTTAATCTGCCAAAGAATGTAGAGATAAAGAGAATCAGATACTTCTAAAAAATCTAAGCTTAGTAAAAGCAGAGGGCCTGCATTTTTTTTTTTCTGGTTGAATTTTGGGTTGAATTTGTGGAACAGGCTACTTGATAAGGTTTGCAGAGCATTTTTACATCAATGTGCAATTGGACAGTCGCAGCATTTTCTTGACATGTATCAGAATGGGAACACGCTGATCATAGATTAGAAGGGGAATATCTCAAGTATCTTGTAGCTGTCCTTCACAAATCTGTTGAGGTAGGCAAAGAAGTGTCCTTGTGACATCAGTGAAAGGTATTTTCAGGTTTAATGATCATGAAAGGCAAGGGAAGACTATTACAGCTATTTTGGTAATAAAAACTTGATGCAAACAGTCTCAGTGGAACTAGAGCCCTGGCATCCAGGCTGTTTTATTCTGCCCTGTTAAATTGAAACAAACAATTTAGCTGCCTCAGTATCCTCTGTTCTCCTCTGACATGCCAGCTATCCCTAGAGAAGAGATAAAGCATTGTTCTGATCAGTGCCACAGCAGCAGCAGTTTTATAATTTAAGGACTGCATAAAATTTATGGAGCACTGAACAGAGCTTAAATCAGTTTTATGATTTTCATAAGTTATTCCAGGCAGGCCATGTTTGCGTAGAGAGCCAGTGATGTCTGAGCTGTTTATCCAATGGACAACAACACTCAGAGCAGGGATTTTCAAAGGCACCTGTGGGGTTTATGCATTCAGGTTTGATGGGAATTAGAAGACTTGCTCCTTTAAGCTAGTTAGTATTCCACTACTAATTTTTAATCATGCCAAATTATTATAAATATCATCAAAATCAAAAATAGAAGAAGGTGACATTCATCTCCCTCTAGAGTAGAAAGAAAAAATTCTTGGTTCCTTGTAGAAGGAAGATTGTGTAAGATAAACAGAGATGGAACTTTCCTCCTAGACAATAGCCAAGCCGGAGCTGAGGAGATACAGCTCCAATTTCATCCAGTTTGTGTGTAACTTGTGCTTGACGGAACCCTCTGCTCGCTGTCCATTATGCTCATCAGGATACAGATACATTGGAGACTTCTCATCACCTTTAGATACATTTGAGGTCTCATATTTACTGTATAATTTTTCATGTTTAAACTTCTCTGACTCCTCTGAATGAAATCACTATGTCAGATTATTGCAGACTGAATATGTTAAACAAGGTGTTAATTCTGGATGGGCAGCTTGGGCCAAATGCTTTTCTGATGTTACTCTGTTGGTCTCAGTGAAATGATACCTGTAGCAACATTAGTCTTTATTAGACCTGATCAAGGCAGATAGAGATACATAGATTTGAATTCAAGGAAGTTAAGATGTTGAACACTCAAGGATCTTGCCATTGAATTCCTATGGCCAACTGTGTACATGGATGATGAGAGTAGCTGATTCAGAGTCATTCTGCAGGAAGGGATCTATGACTACTCTGAATTAAAAACTGAACACAGGTCACAGTGTGAGAGAAGCTGATGCAATTTAGGCCCTGTAAATAACTTGACACAGAAAAGTGAACCAATCCTACCCTGGTTATTCTTTGCTTCAGACTCCAGCTGGAGTAATGTGTGCACTTCTGTACACTATACTTGAAAAATGAAAGGTGTAGACAGGTTTGAATGTCCAACAGAAAGTAATGGCACTGATTATAAGTGTAGAAAATATGACTTGTGGGGAGAGATGGATAGATTGCAAGCATTGGGTTTCTACATCTAGAGAAAGGAGATGCAGAGGAGGGAGTAAGAACGTGATATCAATCTTCAGATATGTAAAATTTGCTGCAAAGAGGAAAGTAATAAATTGTTCTCTGTGTCCACTGGGAATAGGAAAAGAGCTAATGGATTTAAATGGCAGCAAAAGAGATTTAAGTAAGACATTAGGACAGGCTTTCCAACTGTAACTGGAGTGAAGAACTAAAATGGATTGCCTGGGGAGGTTGTGGGATCTTCATTGCTAGACATTTTTATGAACAGGTTAGACAAACATCTGTCAGGAATGATTTGGGTATAATTGATCTTGCCTTAGGGCAGAGGGCCGGACTAGGTGACCTTGCAAGGTCCCTTCCAGCCCTATTTTTATGGTTCCCTCATTAGAAAGGCTGATATGATATTCCTAGGACTTTTTCATTCCTTTTAAAAGTGAAGACACGCTATCACAATGCCAAGAGTCAGATTCAAACTGAAAATATCTGGTGAAATTCAGAGCTTAAGCTTGATGTCCTTCACTTAATTACTAACACTTGAATACAATTCTGTTAATTGGACATGTTGGAATGATAAATACTTGGAGACTGCACCACTGAGTCCTTTATAACCAGACCATGATCTTTCTAACAGCATGAGAATCTGTTTCCTCCAATGCACATTAATTTTACATGTTGCAACTTTGATTTCATCACTTGACTAAGTGACTTCTTCAGCATCCAACATATTCCAGGTGAGGTGTCTCTCAGTTTTCATGTCATCACACATTTGGCTGCATGCTATGCTTCTGTTCACTCCAAAGCTCATTCTTCCACTCCAGTTCCTCACGATGCTAATGCTGAGCTTCATTGTGTGGCTGTTTAAATCACTAATACCACTGTTAAAACATGTTAAAGCAATTCTCTCCATTCTCAGACACTGTGTATTCCTCATGCTGCTTTCTGCTCGCATGTTCTTTTATTCCTGTTGATAACTTTCATTTTCATCTGTCTTTTGCTGCTTACCCTTCAAGCTGTGCTTGCATTACATACTACAGTTTACAGTTCAGCAATTGGACTGCATCCAAATATTACCAAAAGCCACTTCTTTTAATATCAGGCAGAGCAGCTTGAATTTTCTTCATCAGAGTGCTGTGAAAGACACGCTGGCATGTCTTCTGGGCAAATGCAAAAGTAGGAAAAAAAAATCAGCAAAAGATGGATGGTGTGAGGCAAGATGAAATGTCTGCATTTCCCAGAATTTTCAGTTTTCTCTTATTTCAGGTTTGGTTCCTGACCCAGCTGCTGATTTATGTAACTCAGTGCAGCTATGCTGGTTTACAGCAGCCAAAAGTTTGGCACTGTCACATTCCTGATTAGTGGTACCCTAGTGTTCGGCTGTGTGACCCTGTATGTTTATCTCCCCAAAGTTCATGTCTGTTCATTGGTGATCACAGTTACTGCCAAGTCCTCAAGTTCTAAAAAATCCTACATCAAACCGTGAAGTAGGGTTATGCACACACACACACACAAATATATGTATGTATTTTTATTTATATTTGAGTTTGATCTTGACTCAGAAGCTCTTTCATGGCTTTTTAGATTTCTCTACTACCACATGCAGAATAGAAAACTAAAATAAAAGTAAAAATTAAAGCATAAAAAAAAGCATTTTTATGTAATCACATGCTTCCAGAAGACTTGAAATAATTCAACGTATATACTAAGGCTGGCAAAATTGTTACTGAATATTTGGTTGTGAAATTGTCTTAGTGTGTACTGCAGAGAGAAGGGCGTTACCACTTGTTTCTAATAATGGTGAGATGTGCATCAAGCTGTTGTAATACACCATTTCTTCTATGAATATTTCCTTGCTGCAGAGTGACTGTATGCACGGAAGCTGTGGGTATTGCACGAGGTTTGCCGCAGAGGAGGACTTCCCTTGATTACCATGGGCTTTGAGTCAGAGTCAAGATGTCATATTTGCTCATATGTTTTGCACATAGCTTGCACATTACATGTTCTGGAGAGACAAGGGCAAAGCAATGCAGATACCCTGCTGTGTCCAGGTCATGGCTACCTTTCTGTTTGTGTTATGCATTCTTTGTGCATATTCCCCACTTTATAGTATGTTTTGTGTATGTAAGGAACAAAGAACTCCTACAGGTAAGTCCTCCAGAACCCATGTACTCCTTAAATTTCAGCATAAGATGCACTGGCTCAGCATAAGTCTTGTCCAAGGATGGATTTTCCTCATATCACTTGTTTCTACTTTGCGCTGCTCAAAACATTCATTTTCTCTCCCCTGTGGTTACAGTCCATGGCAAAGGATCACTTGACCTTAAAGCGCAGTTTGATTCATTTTGCCCACTGGTTGATGCTGAGATTTAGAGGAAGGTATGCCTTGCTATTTGGAGACTCCAATGGTGATCATTTTCTGCTCCTGTTGTGTACTTCCAAGGTAATACTGTTTCTCAACATCTTATTTTCCCGTATTGGCAATTTACCATGCACTATTAAGAGGAGAATGAAACTTTTTTTCCTATCACTTCTGTGTCCAACTTACCTACTTACAAATGGTGTAAGGTTTAATGGATTGTGAGAGTCCCAGTGCATCTTCCTTGGTGCCTCTTGCGGCACTGGCTCTTTAGTTGTTCCTCCCCACTACAGCCCCTGTGCTTAAGCTGCCACATCACTCAGCAGATCCTGCCTGCAGGGAGGGAAAGTTGCCTGCTCACTGCACCACTGGAGCAGAGCCAGTGAACATTTGCCATACCAGCCCGTTTCTTAAATTCGGTCAGGTAAGGTACTGGCAACTTATCTCACCCCTGCAAACTGCCTGCATTTCCTCCTTACCTCCCAGCTTTCAGTTAGCACAGGCAGGGGCTGAAAGGCAAGTGTGGCATGTGAGTAGCATGTTACCTTTCCCATACCCTCTATACCCCAATCCTTTTCCTCCTGTGGGCAGCTCAAGAGTCCACTGTCCCTGTAACATCAGCTGCTCAAGACTGGATTTGGATTTTAAGTGAGTTAGAGTCTTCTATATGTGGATGCTGAGCTTTCTTAGGGTACCTTTTGGTACTTGAGAGCCTACTGAGACTAATAAAATAAAGACTTTTATCTCAGGCGTCAGCTTTAGTGCAATCATTCAATAACATATAACCACATACACATGGATTGCTTTGAGTTGTGTGCTTTAGAAACCAGTTCCTGGGTGAAGGCTGTAAAAGGCCACAGTCCTTTGGTATGAGTTTACCCAGTGCCTACCACAGAGAAGCCTTCATCTACGCTTCAGACTCTAGGTGCTACTTCAGTACCAAAAAAAAAAATAAAAAAAAAGAATAATTGTAAATGAATGAGTGATTTCATAATCAATTTTCTTCACTAAACAGCAGTCATCCATATGGTTGCTGCTTTCACTGAAGACTAAGTGTTTAAAATGCTTCAAGATACAGAATTGGATTCTATAAAGATATAATTCTTTTATCAATAATTCTTATAAGCAGTGCCCTTTCTACACTTCTCCCTTTTGCCAAAACTCTCCTCTCTATTATATCCTGAGCTCATTTCCCTCCTGGATAGTTGGCATACAAATTAATTTTGTTATTGACTAGAATGAGCATTTCAAGAAGAATGGCGTTGCTGTTCATACCTAAAGGTAATCAATGCAGGTACAGGGGAATAAATATTTTCTTACCAAGGAAGCATCCTGCTAGCCTTATTTCATTTTTTTAAGACCCACAGTCTGTTCCCTAGCTGCTGTACTTACAAACAAAGCAATGATAGGCAACAGCATTTAAATCTTTCCACTTCATCTCCAAGGAAGATCCTAGGAGAGTGAAACTTCAGCACTCATCTTGCATCTTCCCATGCTCTGGCTCAGTCACTGAGACATTACAACCTGTGCAAACTGTTTGACTGCAGTGACATGAGCCAGCAGTGTGCCCTGGTGGCCAAAGAAGGCCAATGGTATCCTGAGGTGCATTAAAAAAAGTGTGGCCAGCAGGTCAAGGGTGGTGATCCTTCCCCTCTATTCTGCCCTGGTGAAGCCTCACCTGAAGAACTGTGTCCAGTTCTGGGCTCCCTGGTACAAAAAGACAGGGATCTCCTCAGAAGAGTCCAGCAGAGGGCTACAGAGATGATAAAGGACATAGAACACCTCCCTTATGAGGAAAGGCTGAGAGACCTCAGTCTGTTCAGCCTTGAAGAAGGAAGACTCAGAGAGGATCTGATCCACATCTATAAATATCTAAGGAGCAGGAGGCAAAGGGATGAGGCCGGGCTCTTCTCAGCAGTGTGTAGCAGTAGGATGAGGGGAAATGGCCGCAAACTGATGCATAGGGAGTTCTGCACAAATGTGCATGGGAACTTCTTCACAGTGCAGTGACAAAGCAGTGGCACAGCTGCACAGAGAGGTGGTGGAGTCTCCTTCTCTGGAGACGTTCCAGACCCACCTGGACGCCTACCTGTGCAACCTGGGCTAGGGAGCTGCTTTGGCAGGGGGTTGCACTCCGTTATCTCTGGAGGTCCCTTCCAACCCCTACAATTCTGTGATTTCTGTGATTCTGTGTCAGTCATAATCTGTCATCAACTTAGTATGCCAAAAATTGGAGAAGAACTAAGTCCCCACCTCAAGATTGACATCTGCTTAGAAATGCCAGACAGCAGTTTGTGGCTACATTGTTTAAAGAAAAAGGATGTGAGAGAGCATTACAATGATGTGGCGTGATTTACATCAGTCTGGGATTTGTCTGCAAGATGAACATCAGCAACACACAATAAGCGAAGTGAAGTGGAATGAATTGTAAGAAAGGTAAGGGTAGGTAAAGAGAGAAAGTGGCAGGGATTACCATGTTCTGAGCATATGCCAGTTACTCCTAACCAAATGTTACTTAGCACTGCTTGGCTTATATCAGGCTTTTCTTGCTCAAGGACCCCAGGAGAGTCTCTCTCACTTGCAGCCTTAATTCAAAACCTAAAATCAGTTGCAAGCTGACAAATAACAGCAAAATTTTGCTTTGCTTCAGCTGGCTCAACCTTTCATGGGATTTGCTATGAAAATGCCATACTGATGGGGAGGAGACGATGGGCTGAGCTCCAAGAGCACATCCCTTTGCTGCACGTCCGCAATTTTGGGTTCCTTCTTCCATGCAGACCCCATCCTTTGTTTTTTTCTAGGCCTCTCGCTGCCATGCTAGTCCTCGTGGGAGGCAGCAAGGTCACAGAGAAACGCAGGATGCATGCTCTCCTCAGGCTGCAGATGGACAGATGGACAAGGGATCACTGGGACAACAAGGAGACGTGCAGTGGGGGGACTACAGCGCACAGAATGGGGAGCAGAGGAGAAGGGGGGAGGCTGAGCAGTTTGGGAAAGAATCTGGAGCTGGAGCATGGCTCAGCTTGAGCACCTCAACATGGCAGCAGCAGCATCTGCCTCCCTCAGGTATGACTGCCTGTGGCTGGGTGGCAGCAGTGGGGAGCAGTGCTCCTTCCCCTCTTGGTGGCCATGCTGAGGACAGTTTGGTGGGAGCTGCCACGGCTCTCACAGTGCACCCCGGTTGTGTGAGGTGAGGGAGAAGTGGGAAAAGCTCAGGCCTGGCAAGATCTCAGCGTGCTTTCCTAACAAAGAACGGACAATCTGTGAGATTTTAAGTAAAGAAACCCACGCAGTTTGAGAGCAACGGGAGTTACGCTAACGCATGCAGCAGGAACCCAAAACACAAGGTTGCGCTTTTCCCTGTTAAACCCGCTGAGAAGAGGGAGACAACCCCACTGCCCACTTCTCCTAGACTGCAATTTGTGCTTGAGCAAACACCTCTCCCTCTCGTAAAAATCCAGCCGCTCCTCGCGACGCGGTGCCCCTTCACGCCGTGCCGCGCCCACCGACGCCCTTCGGGGCAGCCCGCGTAGCGCGGCGGGGGCACCGCCCGACATGGCGGGCGGGGTGCTGGGGCTGGCGGCCGCCCCTCGGCCCGGCCACGCAGGGCGGGCGGCTGCAGCGCGGCGGCGGGGCGGCAGGTGGCGGCCGCGCCTCAGGCAGCGCGCGGAGCCCCGCGGAGGAAAACGGGGAAGGCGTCCCTCTTCAGCCCAGCCTCGTCCTTCGGGGCTCGGGTCTTGCAGTCACCCTGAGCTGAGGTGGTGATATAGCCGTGTGGAAAGCGTCTGCCTGACTTCAGCGACAGCCCCGGTGTGAAGGAAGCACGACCCGCTTCTCTCTGCCGCTCTCTAAATGTAAACATCACAACAGCGGAATTTCCCGTTGAGTTGGCTGGCTCTGTGTGCAGCGTGTTATCTCTCCCGGCCCAGAACTTTTTCTAAAGAAAGCAAGCCGGAACCAAATATTTAGCATGAAGTCCAATTTAGAGTGCAAAAGGAGGTACTCCAATAATGTGTGATGCCTAAAACAATGGGGAAGAGTTTGGGCCAATTAATGATTCGTGGGATTGCAAAGTAGAATTTCCAGCTCCTGAGTGTTTGATACAGGGATATGTAACCATCAGCCCCAGTATGCTTACACAAAGCCTGTATAGCTACACGATGCCTTAGAATGGCACGATGTGTTGGAGGCATAAAAGTCATACTGGAGGTGGATTAGGTTTTCTGATATCTCTGAATCTCACCAGCCATGGGAGTGAGATCCATGCACATGTCAGGTGGTTTATTGTGAAGCTTTATTTATTGTGAAGCTTGCACAATATGGCATGAGATGGGTTCCTTTTAATGGATTTCCTACTTGATGGCTGCCTGACTACTCACAGCTCCTGTAAGTGCCGGTCCTTTCGTTTCTGAAATGAGAACAGCAGGATACCTGCCCTTTTAAAAAATGTTAGGAAACGTGAAGGTGATCGTTTTCACATGCTGTTTTCGTTTTGTTTTGTAATAATAATAATGTTTAACATAAGTGAGCAGCATGGGAAGAAAACAAAGCCTGTGTCAACGACACACCTTTCCTTCTTCAACTGCCAATTCCATAACCTCGAATGCCTTTTGGAGGCTTTTGTAGACTTAACTGGATAAAACCAAAGGATGAACAAGCCATTTGGTTTCTCAGGTAAGTACGTAGATCAATATTGTGAAATGTGAAAGTGTGAAATGAAGCATCTGAATTCTTATTTGTCATCTAAACATCTGTTATTTGTATTCTCTTCTTCAGGTGGTGGCCTTTTCACTTTGTGAGGTGGAGTCTAGTCCTTTCCCCATGAGGACTTCCAAGTTCTTATCCTGTTACATTATGTAAGCTGTCAGGACATACCTGGGTCAGATCATCTACACCGGCTCCATGTTCAGCCCATACTTTGTTGCACCAGAGCTGCTGTTGGAAGCACAGTATCTTGAGCATTTTGAGGCACTGAGCACAGGTTGTGAAGTTACACAGTTGGCTGCTGTGGTCCTGCTGATGAGATACCTTTCCTTGGGAGCCTGCTGCCTCCACTTGCTGGTTCCACCAGGACAAAACTGATTCACATGCTAGGGAGCAGAGAGAGGGGACGAGCACAGCCTGTCTCTAGTCACCTTTATTCTGTGCCACCTTAATTTCCCAGCTCCTGGGAAACATCACTCCTGCATAGCCTGTTTGTCTGCATCCATGAGAGAGTGAGACAAAGGTAAACCAGACACCAAGGAAGCAAAGCCATCACTACTACACTGCATTCAAGAAATGTTTAGATGTACTGAGAGACAAGAGACTCAAAGTCCTTATCTTATTACAAATAAGTGAGTATTAATAAATATATGTTAAGAATTACAGAGAATAATGCTATTACTAATTAAACTGGCAACACCATCTGCAGTGCAGCTGGCCAGGGTTAGCTTCACTTTGCTTCAGCAGCTGTGTCTACACTGTCTGAGGTGAAACTTAAGTTCCCATTTGCCTGTCAGGCAGGCAGTGAGCCCACGAGTGTAACTCTTTGAAGCCAAGGCTCTTTTCATGGCTAAGCACGTCCAACATGCTCAAGTGCCACCAGGCACACGTGGGGAAACAGGCCACCAGCCATCTGTGGGGGCAGTGGAGCTCACTGTAACTAAAGCCACTCCAAGAGTTGCTCTTTCAAGACAGGTCCAGATGAAACCAGAGAGGCTGTTTACTCCACGCAAAATAAAAGTTTGAAAGCTCAGGCATCCTTTCTAACCTATAATGAGGGAGTCTCTGTTGGTCGCATCATGGATATTGCTCTATTTCAGGAAGTCTCAGCGTGGGACAGTTGTCCCCCCCTCCTAGTGGTGGACACAAACAGGTGCCAGGGTTTTATGGCCATCCGGGCCTTCTCAGATTGCTGAATGTGTGGGGGAATCCCTTCCAGAGCCTGCCTCACTGAGAAGGGAATTCCAGGGGGTTCCTGGAGTGGAAAAGGCTGACAACCCAACTCTGCTGTAATTATAGTGTCACAAGGAGGCAGTGTTAGAGGTGCAGGTGATGGAGGATATTTACTGCTCCCCTCCTTCATCCAGGAAGCACTTTAATTTCCTTTGCATCCGGTTTTAGCTGCTCAAGAGTACTGAAAATCAACAGCTCTCAGTACTTAAACCAAAAATCAAAGGAAGAAGGAGGGAGAGGAGGTTGATTCCATTTCTTGTAGATCAGCCTCCATCCTTCAGACTCCAGGGTAAGTGTTTGCAGAATAAGACCCTTCAGTGAAACACAGGCTTTGAATTTCAAGCCCAAACTCTTTCCACCGTATGCAGAGACTTTGTTGTCACGCTGATCCTTGTCATCACATCTGCTTGATCAAAGCGTGCCTCGACAGAAAGTGGGGGTTGCAATTGCCAAGCAGAAGAAAATAGTAGCTCTGTGCCTTGTCCAAGCCTGCTCTTGCTCCCATGGCTGCACTCACAGTAGGTGCCGCCTTTGCCTGCAGAGCCGGCATTTTACACCTTTGTTTATAAAAGCTCCAGATAACCTCCTCTGCGGGAGAGCGGGAGGCTCTCCTCGTTTATTCAAACAAAGCTGCAGGGTGGATGTGCAGGAAGGATGTGCAGGAAGCCCTGTCCAGGAATTAGTATTCCCACTATCCATTACCTACTTGTCAAAACTTAATTTTGTATAATGGGGTTTTAAAATCTACCCAGCCTTTTCCACATGGCTTCTTCCATACTGTGCTGGTTCTTTCCTGGACCGTAAGTGTTTGCACCGGCCAAATGTATTGGTGGACTTAAAAAAAATGAAACAGGTACTTCACATGTAATTAATTTAGTGATTTGCTCAGTTGCTGATTCACGTGCATAACCTCAATTAAAGTTAATGGAAGTTATGTAGGCATGTCAAGGGCAGAATAGACCCCTAATAATCTAACATGGAATGTTATTACATTACTGCTGTAATTATATCCTGCACACCCATCATTTCTACTTTGCTTCATGAACTGTTCTTCAAATGCAGTGGCCAGCCAACTATTATGCTATGTGCATTAATGCTGAGGTTACAGGGAACATAATCATTTGTTCCTTATCCTCCTGCTGCTTGCCCACAAAGGATGTGTGGACTCAAGTAAGTAACCAGCAGGTTAGTGTTTTGCAAAGCTGCGTGTTTTATTTTTGAAGGTGATATTGGAAGGCAGAAACAATCAAAAACAACAAGCCTCAGCAAAGCATCTTCTCATCTCTTCTGCAGCATTGTATTTTAATTTATTTTTAATTGGGATCTGAGTAAGCGTGGCTGAGATACCTTGAGCTTCATGGTCAAAGAAAGTCAAGCAGAGATGATGGTACCTCTAAAGGAAGCATTTAAACAATTTTACTGTTTGGGGTTCTCTAACTCTTCCTCTTTTAGATGAGGGAGGAAGGGAACAGGCCTATCCTGTTGAATATTACCGAAAACTAAAGAAACTGAGAAAAATGAACCTTATCTAGCCCACATAAAGAGCACTTTTCAGGTGATTGATCTTAACACAGCTGACTCAGTCTGTTTCACCTTTTGTCCTGTCCGTTGACATTGTTGTATATGAACAACCTTTTTCCAGTTTTGCTTGTGGGGTATATTCTAGCTCGTGTGTGTACCACCACTCTGAACTGTCACATGCATCGCAGCACTTTTGTCTGGAGGCTCTCTCCTGCTGTTCTGCAGAAGATAAGGCCTAGTATTCCCGTGTACGTAGGCTGCAGTTCCAACTTGTGTGTTTGTGGCAGCGTAGTATATCCCTGAATTTGTCAACTCCCCGTGGCCGTCTTGCTGTGACAATTGTACCCGGTGCCTCCACTATTGCACTGCTGGGGAACCACAGGTATCTCTGTGCCTTTAGAGGATCACACAGCTAAGCCAAGGAGTTCAGATTACTGCAGCAATTAAGGGATAGCAAAGAGCTGTGAATCCTTAATGCTGACTGACACCATGGCACTACCAGAGGAGAAGGGAGGAAGAGAGCCATTGCAAAAACTGAAACACTGTAAAATAGCCAGAGCCCCTGAGTTAACACACTTTTTATGGGATTGCCATCAGGCAGGCAGTGTACCCTGAGCTGAAGGTACTGGCTGATACCAACACTTCCAATCTCTTACAGAGGAATTAGATTTTGCTACTTCTGTTCTGTTTAGCTCCAATGTTTGCTAAAATGTTTTTCTAAAACAGAGCTCTGTTTCCAAGGTAACAGCTACCTAACTTTATTACTAAAACTGCACTAATTCAGACATGGATCTGAACAAACAGATTCATGTTAATTTCAAGCTCCATTAAAAACACAAGGAAAGAAAAAAATCAATGTTTTCCAAATGGAAAAAGAGAACAAATCAATAAAGAAATTTTATTTTCATGCTTTTAAGTGGGGCTTTGTAAATAGTAGAGGTGAAAAAAAGTAAAACTACATGAGAGCAATCCATAGCATCCTTGTAAGTAGTACTGTAAACAGGAAAAACAAAACGATGTAGTGCTAATGTAGGAATAATTACTAGGGCTGTAAAACTCTAATGCCTCGAGATGTAGAGGTGCAGAAGTGGGATGACCTATCTGGAGCCGTGAGGTCTCTGAGCATCTTGTGCAGTGCCCCCTGGCTGGGTCTGAAAAGCTGTCACCACGAGCCTGAGTGAAGAGCAAAGGTGTGATCACACCATGTCCTGCATTACCCTGAGCAGCGTGGGCAGCTGCAGCTGTGCCCAGGCTACAGCAAGGCACTAACATTTGCACACAACCAATGTGCAAACACCCCAGGGATCCTGGTTATGTGGTTTGATTCCTGACGTATGCCAAAACCTGCACTGCCCCTATCTGCCCTGCTGCTATTCCCTGTGCTGATGGAAGGGCAGGTACACCAGCATGTGATGTGGGCAGTGCAGCAGTCTGCTGTGGGGGCACAGCCAGCAGCACTCGGATGTGGTCCATCTCCTCACTGTTCTGATCCTCCATGATGTCCTGCCCAGACACACAGTGGTGGGGGATGCTGCATTCTGGATGTCCCAGTGCTGCTTTGAGGCTAAAAACACTATTCTGTGCAGCTGCTCGGAAGGCAGAAAGGCCTGGGGAAAGTTGTTGTGAAATCAAGCCTTTCCATGGTAATTCAATTGTGGGCTTTTCATGCTACACATAATGTTTATCAGATTCCCGAAGCCCTCTTGCCTTTCCTTTCCAGTGGTGGATGTTTTGGTGGGTCTGTGGGTTTTGCAGCTGTTGGAAAATAATGTTCACAAGGAATAACAATGACTTTTCCTCTTCACTGGGCTATATCGTTTTCCAGTTTGCCACTGCTAATAAAAATATTCTCATTTCCAAAATCTGGATGGAGGAGAGAGAGGTAATATAGAGAGCTTTTTTTTCTTCTGATTTTTTTACAGTGGTGTGTTCTCATAGACAATATATGGTTTTGCTGTTTTAAAGAGAGAAAATAAGTGAACACTGAAGCCTGAAGTGCAGATAGTGGCAGCCCCTGATAGTTGAAGACCTAAGTTAGTTCATGACTTACAACAACGGGATTTCTCCTATCTTTATCTAAACCATTTGCTACTGACTACTGCCAGTCTCCCAAACAAATGAAATGTTAAGTAGATGTGTGAGGGTAGAGTTTACCTTTCTGGATAGAAAACGGTGGAAGTTCTTGCTCAGGCAGAGCTCTGCCATGTGAACAGCACATGACTTGGTTGAATAGGACTGTCCAAAAAACAGAGGTAGGGCACGCAATACCTAGCTGGTGCTTATACCTCAGGCATCTAGCTTTGAGTCTTTACCTTCTTGGCACCTGTAAAGAAAAGTCCGAGAATGAGCAGATGAAAGAAGAATCTCCAGTGATTTCTCTGCTCATTAGGCATTTGGAGAAGTTCATTCTATTACAACAGCACGATAGCCCTTTTCATCCCCTCCTGTCCCCTTCCTGCCTCCACCTCGCCATATTACATTGTTTGCCCCATATTCTAAATGGTATTTACTTTAAATCTTCTTCAATTCACTCGCTTCACCTTGGCATCCCATCAGCTGGCAAACACTAGTAATGAAGTGAAGGCGACATAGTTAAGTTGATATCTTAAATGCACACAAATCCCACATGCTGTGGCAACAGCAAAATGAATAACAAACACACTGCATGAAAATCCTCTTAAGTTTTTTTTTTTTTTTTCATTCTAGCCTTGCATACAACAGGAGGAACTTAAAAAATAAGCCTGTAATATTTCTGAACTAACTGTTGGCATGGGGTACAGGATGGTCTTCTTACACTTCTCTGCATATCTCAAACAATCACAGCTGCTGCTTGTAAATTAAATTAATGGCTGTGAGGGGGCTGGGAGAGGCAGAAGGAGAAGAAGAAAGGGAAATGGAAAGCCTCGTAGGTGGCCTTGTCTCCACCAAAACTAAATATTTTCATTGGAGCTTTTTCCATTCAACAATTGGCAGCTTTATCCAGCGGCCTTAAACAGACATAAAAATTCTTGCTGTTCTGCAACTGACTGCTAAAGGGACACGATGCTGCCAGCTGATGTACATGAATGAATATCTATCTAATAATAGAATTGTTTTCTCCTAAGGTACCTTTCTTTATTCTTTTCTTTTAAATTCTTGCCTGCTGGGTCTGCCCGTTTCCCTTTGCCCTAGAAATTTAACCTTGGCACTTTCTTTATGCAAGATTTATGCTAGAAACGTTGGCTGATATTTCATTGTCAGTCAGGGTGTGATTCTGCAGTGACATTTCCAGCAATATTTTTATGGCAGCTGCAGTTATACCAACATCAAGCATGAAAACAAACATTCTTTTTCCCCTGACAGAGTTCATTTACATCAGTGAACCAGACTAAAAGGTGCACTACCCAAAGCACTTTTGGCTGGTATTACTTCCATTTGCCCTAGAGGGTTTTGCTAGGATGAGTGTAGCTGGACTGCTAGCAGCTCAAATGTGTTTATGTGCATGGAGGCAGGTTGAGTGTGCAGAGTGAATACTGAAAGAGAAGAAAGATTTCTAACATGCAGTCTATTATTCTGGTATTTGAGTAAAAATGCTACAACGGAGCGCTGAAGTTTGGGGAAAAGTTAGCATGGCATCCCAGCATGCTCAAATTCATTCTGGTGCTGATTCAGGCTGTCTGCTGGATACTGCAAAGCTGCTTGAGGAGGTTGCTCCCTTCTGCCTGCCCACCTGACCCCAGCCAGAGCTTCGTGCTGTCAGAAGAAGACCTGGTTGGCCCCCAGCTATTCCAGGTAGCATTCTTCCATATTAATTTGATTCAAAGCTCTGATTTTCATTGACAAAGCTTCCAGCGCACTCCACTCGTGACTTTTCCAGTTGTTTTGGAAAAGTACGAGTGGTACTTCTGGTGGACACGGCATACACAAAGATTACTGTTGAGTGGTACTTTTGGTGGACACGGCATACACAAAGATTACTGTTGAGCTAGAAAGTGCTTTGATAGCCAGCAAGGGCAATTACCCATGAGGTTGAAGTCCTCGGTACTGATAACTGATGGCCAGTTGCTCTTTTTTTCACCCACC
Organism: Cyrtonyx montezumae; assembly: GCF_038088225.1. Taxonomy (NCBI): domain Eukaryota; kingdom Metazoa; phylum Chordata; class Aves; order Galliformes; family Odontophoridae; genus Cyrtonyx; species Cyrtonyx montezumae. The sequence continues at coordinate 101,337,559 of NW_027072089.1, read as the reverse complement.
TCTCCTGTCTTTATGTGCTGTTCATGTACAGCCCACAAAATCTGTGGTGCGGGGACTTAGGAGCAAAGGAGCATGAGGAGATGATAGGCAGGTGCTGTGGTGGTGGCTGGGGGGGATCCTGGGGAAGCAGGGTGAGGACAGTGGGAATGAGGCATGCAGAGCCCCAGCAGACCAGGCAGTTCCTGAGCAAGGAGGGAATGGGAACCTGTAACCAGCAGGATCCCATAGTTACGAACCCATAATCTCAGCCTGTGGAGCAATATGGGAGCCCCTTTCTTACTTACTTCTTAAAGCTATGTTCCCCCCTTCTCAGAACAGGCTCAGAAGTGGTGTGAGCAGTTCCAGACTGTCCAGCTGCAATACCTTTTCCACTGGAAACTTCAATTTCCTGGGAACACCCTCTGCCTCCCCTTTCCCTCTCTGGCTCTGGAGTCTTTGCATTGCCGAATATTGACGCATTCTCATGCTCCAAGGTTCTCTGCCTCTTGAATTTCTTAGCTCTTCTCTGTCATTTTCTTCTCAGCACATGCTTTCAGCCTTTCCAGAACCAGGAGAGAGAAAGGGGTGGGGGGAGATGGATGTAAATGAACCCACAAATGTAAATCAGTATAGCTCCAATGACTCCATGGAGCTGCACTGAATTACTGTAGCTGAGAACCTCCTTTGTAGTGTCTACCTCTTCTGTGCATTTTATATTGCCTGTTGTAGAAAAAAAAAAGCAGAAAAACACTGCCAAATCTCCAGTTCTTTCTGTTTAGCTCTCTTAAGGGGTGCAGCTGTATGCTAATAGTCTACTTCTCTAGCGGGAAATATGAAGGGCTGCAGCATGCTTTCATATACCAGGAAGCAGGTTCTGATGTAGATGTGAAAGGAGAGAAACATACAGAGCATTTTTCCCTCTCTTCCCTCCCTTGCATTGATTTCACACTCTTTTGGTTCCTTTGACCTCCAAGGCGTCCCTCCTAACTTACAGTGCCATAAACAAAATCAGAATGATACCCTCTGAAATATGCAGAAATATATTTGGCTTACGTGATGTGTTCTGGAGATTTGCAAAGGCACCTCTCAATGAGGTGAGTTTCCTACCTTCTACACTTCCCATGCGTCTGCTGCCCTCACTAGTGTATTTTATCTGGATGCATAAGAGAGATGCAAACAGCAATGCAATCACATGTCCTGCTGCTTTGTAAAAACTGGAAGGGCTCTGTTTCTGCCCTATTTCCTATGAAACAAGCAGCTTAAAGTTGTGGTCGTGGCTGGAGCAAGAGCCAAGCCCTTGACTGCGTCCACACCCTGAGGCGATTTGGAGTTGTGCTCTGCTGATGAATTTCAGGCCATGTGCAGATTGGAAGCACTTTGCTTCGCCTTGCGCCTTGGTGCATGTCCAAGGTGTGCCATTAATCAACCCGACTATATGGGCTGTTCTGTCTTATTGCTTAATTAAGACTCGTTGGTAATTTACTTGAGATTAATACCTATTTATATGGAGCTGAAGTTTCATCTCTTTGGAGGATGAGTTATTGAACTGCATGATGTGAAGTAAATCAATAAAATATTACTGGAAATGAGAATGATTCTGCCTCGCACTTCAATCCTTTCGCCAGCTCACAGAGAAAACTCACTTAAGGGAGGCGTTCACGTTTACACTCAGCTTCCAATTTTCCAGCTAGATGTGATGTCTATTAATAACCCTGATCACCTTGCTCTCATTACCCGAATCATGTTGTAAAGCCAAGACCTCAGGGAGTGCTGCTAAGAATAAGAGGTGCTTTTAATCAGTTACAGGGTAGTGGCTGTGTTGAAGTACGACCCAAAGCACAGCTTGTCCAGGGGTGACTACGAAACCAACGCCCTTAGACAGGAGGGCTTTGTATCACTGTATGAACATGTTATTCCTGAAGAACAGCAGAGAGATCATGACCAGAATATGCAGCATAATTGCAGGGTTTTGTGAAGCTAATGCCACTTGTTTACCACTGACAAATAGCTTCCACTTAATGTCATGTCTTAGTTCTGTTCCAGTGCTGAGGAAGGCTTTTCTCTGGCCACATGATCAGCCTGTGGTAACTTTGGGCACAACACCTCTGTCACCAGCAGCACACTGCCAGGAATGCTCCAGGTAGTTCCAAGTAACAAAACTGGCCTTTCTGCCTTTTCTTATATATCTACCCTTCCTCTCCTGAGCTTGGCCTCCTGGGAGAGACCAGGCATACGTCCTCTTGGCACAGAGGCATGTGGTTGTACCTTGGCAAATGGATGGCTGCTTTTCACTTTCAGTATTCCTATGCTTCACACAGCCCTATCCCAAATGAGGAATGCAGAGGCTCTGTCACCCCATTTCTGTTGGAAAAAAATGTTCACTTCTGACACCATTTGATTAACAAGCTGCCACAGAAGAAGGCTTCCAGAAATTGGAGCTTCATTTTCTTTCTAATAATCTTCCTTATCCTTGAAATAATCTTTTCTGTCACGTTACCAGTGTCAGACTGCAGGGACATGATGGGATATGACACTCACGGACTCAAGTGGCTGCTTGGCAAGAGCTAGCAATGGGGGAAATGGTGATGCTGAGTGAGGGATGGACTGCAGTTCTGAGGTGTTGAGTGAGCTGGCAGAGTTCATCTCTAGCTTGGAGCTTCTGTTGTTTTGAAAAAAAAAATCCCCTTTGGCAAAAGAAGAGGGCTTTTCTTTTACTTGTATGCAGCTCAAAAGTGTCTTTTGCTTAGACCCTGAAGCAAGGACAACCCTCATCTCTGTTACCAGCTCCTCACCCTGTCCCTCTTTCCTTAACTGCTTCTTTTAGCTTCACTGTTTCACTGAAAAGTCTCCTGAAGGGTTCACACAATTAAGCAACGAGAAGCTCTCCCTACAGCAGGGGCTGTTTAAAGCAAGGGTTAATCTGCTCTTCTGGCCTCAGATGAACCCAGTTCCAGAGCACCCTAGTACCCCAGCTGTCCTTGTCCATCCTACTAAACATTACCCTGTTTTGGATCTGCCAGCATAACCGTAGGTTGGAGGTGCTCCCTAACCCAATTCTGTCACAGTAATCTGGGTCAGCCTCAACACTTCACACAGTACATTTATTTTTGTAGCTCTCATCACTTCAACAGTTGGGTTAAAGAACTCCTTCATGTGCAATTATGCTGACAAAACTGAGAGTGAAGTAAGTGCCAGCGGGGAGTGCGATAGGTGTGCTGGTGGCTGGGCAGCAGGCTGACCATTCCCTGGAGCACACATTGAACAAATGTGGGAACAGACCCAGTCACATTTTTTTGTCATCTTCTAGCAACAGTATGTGAAAAGTATGCAAATTCAGAATTTAATTTCCACATTAATTATGTGCTGAACTGTTTCCACCTTGTCAAGGCCTTTCTTTTTCTCTAGTTGAAGTTAGTGATTTGGGGTCCAGTCTTGAAATGAGAATTGTGATAGCTGATATTGAGCTACAAAAGATGTCCCAAAGGTTTAATGTTTTCTCAGGTATGCCTTCAAGTTGGCTAAAATGTGTGTGGGCATCAAACTAACACAACGGCTGATGAGCTCAACCTCTGCGGATTCAGCCTAGCATCAGATGGATTTGCTGAGAAATGTCATCAGTGATGAGTGCTAGGATTTTGGGTTTAATATCGAATAAGAACAAGCTCCGAAGTTTGGAGCCAGACTCCTAGAAGTTTAGTAGAGGAGTAGGTAGGAGCCATTCATATCACAGGTTTTGGTTCATTTCCTCTCTTGATATTTAACCATTGGCAAAAGGCACTAGAGAGGTGCAGAAAAGAAGAGACTGTAAATCATCTGGACACTTTGTTTTGTTGTTAGCTAAGTTTGATATTTTCCTAGCTGCTCTTTCTCTAACCCTTCCCTCCTCTACTTCCATCCTTCATTTCACTGAGATTATTCTATATGTTAGATCTGTTTCTCTACAAAAGAAGCAAGCTACAAAATCCTTATACATCTGCCCCTAGAAGAGAAGTGTTCTGTAAGTAATACACAAGAGTAAAAGCCTCAGGAGGATCTGAGTCCAAGCAGATGTCACCATAAGCTTAAAACTAAATATAATACCTTTAATACCTCTGAGAACAAACCAACCCTGCTAGTACCAGATTCTTCAATACTGTCTGCTCATTGGAGACTTGGCAAGTGGAGGAAAGTTCTCCTTTTGCCCTGTGAGAAACTGGCTCAGAAGAGAGCATAGGTTGCCAGCTCAGTGTCGAACTGCTGTGACACTGCAGTCACCAACCATTTTACACACAGTTGGAAGCAGCTTTTACCTGGCTTCCACCTCCTCAGGCTTTTCGGCCTCTCTCTTCAGCCTTTATTAAACATAATGAAAATGTCAAGACAGGTCTTAGGCCCACTCACTGGGCACGTTCACCTACCAGGTGAAAATAGGCTTGTGATTGTCAGTGGGATATGTACTTATTGAACCATCTCCATAGATACCCATGGTCAGCTTTCTGGTTCAGCCTTTACTAACTCCACACAGTGGTGGAAGTGAAACAGTCGGTGTAAATAAATAGATGTTTTGTGCATGTGGTTAGATTACTTAAGCTGTATCTTACAGCTGAGGAAGAGAGCTAGAAGCTGACTGCAGTGGGAAGTCCGGCTGCTTGCCCTGGGGGTACCATTCCAATTCCAGAGCAAGAATCAGCAAGAGGATGTTGCCAGAATAGCTGTATGAGTTCACATTCACTCTTTGATTTATGGCAGTGTAATTTTCCTTTAGAGACAAGCTTTTCGATATTAAAGTGAATTTATTCCTAGAATTATGTCTGTATTTAATACGCACACACACACACATTTATACCCTATGAGGCGATCATATATCCACGTGATAATCTGCCAAAGCAGGTGCTAAATTGCACTTAATCTGGCTTTCACCTTTGATCACCTCAGTCGTTGGCCTTAGTTACTTAAGAAGCCTTTGCCTTGCAAACAGCTTCTTGGTTGCACATTCCCCTGGGACTGCATACCTGAAAATCTTGACTCTAATTAGAACAAATTTATCTATTTGTGTACGAGAACATATATCTGAGATGTTGTACCTCAGCCAATTTTCTTTATAAGCTTTTCCACACTGACCAACAGCAAAGAATTTCCTTTTTGACATTCAGTATTCGGTTTCAAAACAAACTCCTGCATCCACTCAGAAATCAGCCAGCCAATCAATTAATTAGCCTGCTGGCTGTTTTTGCTAAATGGACGCCATTCAGTTCTCTGAACAATTGACAGTTATAAGAAACAAATACCAATATCTATCATTAGGAATGCTCGAAAGGAAGGCTTTCTGCTACTGGTAGGCTGAGAAGTCCTCCTTTCCAGAGGAATACAGCACATGTTTCTAACAGTGGAAATACAAGATTTTGAAATCACAACACTGTCTGGCAGAACTACTGTTTTAGGAACTTGCTGAAATGTTTCTAATTGCACCATTTATACTTATTTTCCATCTCATGTCTCTGCTCAGGTAAACTAGTGGTATGGGTAGAGATATTAAGAATGTATACTTTAATAAAGTCTCCAAGTTACAGTATGTGTCTGTAAATCCTTTGGCATAAGCAAGTGGCATTGGTGTGCCATGGGAAAAATCTAAGTGTCAGCCATGCCAAGGTGGCTAATATAACTCACCTGTGGGCTCATTAATCACAAGTGGAGCCAACATCCCAAACTCACGTCAACAACAGCTTTATGCTACCCCAGCAAATAAATCTGTAGACAGATATCCTCAAGTATAGTGAGCAACCCTGGCCCTTCACTAATGTAAAGCAATAGAGCTCTGCTGAGGGCTGTCGAGTGATAATGTCCTAATAAGCACATTTACCACTTGAGCAAAAGGGTGGTAATTAAAAGATAAAATATTTAGAAAAATAGCCCTTGGCTTCTTTAAAAGGTCTTTTCTTCTCCTCCTTCTTATGTGTTTGGAAGATTGTGTCACCATCCTTATCTCCACCACTCCATATCAGTATGAATTTGGGATGAGGAAGAGGTGTTGCTGTCAGCCTGCTCACCAGAGAGTGGTTCTGGTTAGGAGCCCTCCCATTTGCCACTCAAGACCTTTGTGTTACACTTGAAGAGCAGCCTGACATACAATGGCATGGTTGAGGGTTTTCTTTTAATGCTTCCAGCAAGGCTAAATATGCTCTCACCTCCTCCTCTCTGTACCATGGGGTAGGAGTGGGGTGAAAAGGAGACAGCACCAAGAATACTTGATTCTTCTCCCCACTGGAACAGAAGGGCAGCAAACTGGTGTTTCAGTGTTCCTCCCAGATCCCAGCTTGACTTGAGGTTCTCAAGTATCTGGTTTGTGATGTTTTGAATGGCTGTAGCTGGAAAGGTCAGATATACTCAGCTTTTCATGTGGATGAGTGCAGACTGCAGAGAAGAATAAACTGGCCCAAAAGGGTTTGACAAGTGTTTAGTCAGGAGGCAATCTTCCCTGTTTCCAGGATAGATATGGAGATGTGATTTCCAGAGTATGGCAGCATGTGAGCTCAGTCTGGGCAGGCTGGCACTCTACAATGGTAAGGGACAGGCCTACCAGTGAGCCTGCATCCCAGGATGTGCTGGCGAGATGCCTGCTGCAGCAGTCACACATGCACAGATGTGATTTGAAGGAGATGACATTTCACTTCGTGTGCACACCTTTGTCTGCAAGTAGAAGCCAAGCAACAAAAAAATGTTAAGAAAAAAAAGAAAAGCAGAAAGTGTCCTGAGGTTTCTGGTTGGTCTGATCCTGCACTGAATTTAAAACCGTGGTGAAATATTCATTATTTCTTTGCAATAATAGCTAGATGCTCTTGGATGCCCCTGCAAATGGACTGGCTGCAGCTCTGCCAGGTTAGCATCCCTGCAAGTGTTTCACCACTAGTATGGGGGATGTAATAGTTCTTGTGGAGCTTCACTGAGTCCTCTGGATCCAGGCTAACTTCTAACAAGTATTTCATACTGTTCATATAACTTGAAAACCTAAGGCTTTGTTTCTAATGAGCCCTCTGCATGAAAGGGAGCACATTGTTCTTCCAGCTCTGATGGCTTGTGCATCTCTGTTAGATGGCACTGACATAGAAAATTCACTAACACTCAGTTTTCTTGAAACTTTCACCCCAAACCAGCCTCATGCTGTTGCTTGCAGCCAGGATAGTGCTGAGAGGTGGCAGTGTGGGTGACTGACACCGGAACAGAAGCAGCACGATTGTAAATCCCGAGTTCATCCCTCACCTCTGCCTCCCAGAGGCTTGCACAACTTGCTGAGGGACATCTCTGAAGAAGGAGCCAAACCTCATCAGTTTTTGAGATTGTTTTGTTACTGGGCTTGAGCAAGGAGGCTCCTTTCGACCCTCAGCCTGAGCTGTGCAGAAGGGGACAAGTTTGTCACCACTTGCAGAGAGAGATGGCAGCTTTTCACAGTGCCTCCTCAGGGGAGACTGAAAGGAAGAAGATGGGCAGAAAGAGGAGAAACACACAACATATTCCTCTTTTTCAGATTATATGCTGATTTAGCACGAGGCCAATTGCTGGTGCTGGCCCCATGTTGGTGGAACAGACACTTAGCTGGGCCCTACCAGCCATCGGGTGCAGGCTAAAAAACTGTGGTGAAGGTCAGTGTGTGGTCACCAGCACTTCCCAGGCAGAGGGCTGCTGACACAGTGGTAATTGGCAGATCTCATCATGCCGGTCAAAGGGAGCTCTCCTGGGCGACAATTATTGCCTGGGGGGAAAGGGAAGAAACCTGGAGGCAGGGAATTAGAGTAAGTGCTGATGAGTTGGCAGATGCTGCTGGATCAATGGCCTCATCATGGCAGGGAGAGCAGCAACAGCCCTCTCAGAGCCATCAGTCACTGTTGTCTTGGGTAAACGCCAGCAAGAGGAGCAAGAGGAGAAACAGGGGAGGGGTCACAGGCCTGCTGGGCCACGGTTAATTACTTCAGGTCATATGAGAGAGAGACCTGCCTGCTGTGATAGATCAGTCCCACTCGGAGGGATGTGCGCACGGTGGGTAGCAGCTGGGACACATGGCTCCTTTTATCCAGAAAAAAAACCCACCAGGATCTCAAAGCACTGCAGCAGATAGCTGACAGGCAGCCGTGTATTGTGCACTTCCGCGAGGTCCCATGCCATGCCACCCCCACCAGGGCATCTCCTCAGCAATGTCCTGGTTTCAGTTCTGTACCTGCCTCTGCACTGCTCCTCCAGCAGAGCAGACTGCTCGTGTCACTGTGCTCTTGGCTGTAACAATGAGCCGATCCAGGTTTAATTAGCAAAAGCAGGCGGGGTTGGTTTGACAGTGCAAACAGTTTTACTAGAGATGATGTGGAGATGCAAAGAAACAACAGCGAGAAGAGAGTTTAAAATTATTTAAGGTGAAATTTGCCATCATAGTGTTGAATTCCACTGAGAATCAAAATTAAACTGCTAAGCCAGCACAGGCTAGGGGGGGTTAGGTGTTGTTTCTGGATAAAACCAAATGCCAGTAGAGTCCAGCAGAACCAGTTGTGCTTCTGTGTTGGATAAGTCCTCGTTATAAACCAAAAGGCCACTTTGATGAGCTGGCTCAGCTTATGGCAGTGGGTTTGGACCAGTACTGCCAAGCTGTCTGGGACCTGGGCTGTGTAGGCATGTGCTCCCATTGCCACAAGGACACCTGAGTTGGGGGCACCCACTTGCCTCCCTGGACATTGTGATTTTCTCCCTCCACATTTTTTCCAGGCACTGGCTCTGAAGGGACTTTTCTCACACAATTAAGCACATAGCTGTTCCATGCACAAATGCCCTCTTTACCTGCAAGCAGGATTTGAGAGGAAACAAGAAATACATGTTCTTCCTTGTTTGCCAGCTGCTCCTCTGTCCATGGTTGCTGTTAGTGCAGTTGCTGGGCAGTCAGAAGGCTTTGGCTAGGGTGTGATCATTGCTTGTGTGAGCAGGGTTGGAGCTGTTCTGTCCTGTTAGGTGATGCTTGAAACTGAGATCTATAAGGTATCACACAGCCATTCAAGGGCCTGCTCTGAAGATCTCTTAGCTGAGGACTCATTGCTTTTACAGATTCTGCTTTCTGGCCAGGGAGGAAGCTTGGTCATTTGGGAGGAATAAAATTCAGTAGGGGAAAAAGAGAATTTACAAGCAATCAAGGTTAAAATCAAATGGGTAAGTCACAATCATGAAAACAAAACAAAACACAACAGAAACACCTTTAAAATCAGCAAAGAATGTAAACACAGGGATAAAATGGAATATGGCAGAATGCTGGCCCAAATAGATGTGGAGGAAGGTGAAGAATGCAGAGGGAGAAGGTTGGTGGATGGGAGGACACTAAAAAGGTGACTGGACACCTACCAAAGGAAAAAAATATTTCTTAAACATGGGCTGAAGATTCACATGGGCACTGAAGACTGCAAGAAATTCGGTGGTTGCTGTCTCAGTTTCAGGCATTTTGGTCTTTGTGCTCTGTGCTGCCAGAGAAGTTCTTTTTTTTTTTCTTCTTTTTTTTTTCTTTCTGGGAGTGCTAGATATTTTCCCAAATGATTTTAAACAAACAAACAAACAAATGAGCCAATCTTTTTTGGTAAGCACTTAGTGTATTGCATAGGCCCAGTGACATATTTCCTAAGGATTCCGTTCACGCTTGGACACAGAGATTGCATGCAGAAACCACATTATGCACACAGTGGACCATGCATAACAGCACCTGCTGCTGCTCTTGCTGCTACTAAAGAGAGAGCAACTGTCTCTTTAATGATTGGAGAGGAATAAAGGCTTGTTTTGTCTTATTACAGTAGTGTAGGTATTTCCCTCCTGTGGGCTGGAGAGGAGATGCTCTTTGCCATCCTGTTCTGCTGCAAGGGGGGGCTTGAACCACTGGGTGTGTGAGCATCAGCATATGAAGGAAGTGCAGGGTTGTATGGATCCCCACCCCTCCACCGCTGTTCTGGGAGCTGCCTGTGTGGTTTTCATCCCACTGCAGAGGAGGACAGGCTGAAGGCAGTATTAGGGGAGCAAATGGCAGGGGGATTGTGTGGGTGCTGCTGGAGCCCTCCTGTCTGCAAATGTGCTGCACATCCCTGGTGTGCTGAGGATCCCAAGAGAGCAGCACGTCAGCTGGCTCCAGAGGGGAGATAGGCTTGTAATCAGGTGAGCACATCTGCTGCCTTAGCCCAGGAGGAAGAGGCTGTGGATTGGGAGCAGAACACAGTTGTGGGGCGGTTATCTTCTTGATGAGGTTTTGGTGGAGTGTTATCAGGGAGACCTGCCAGCACTGTCTAAGAGGCAAAGGGAGTCAGAGGAGGGTCTGTTACCAGACTCCCCAGTTAAAGCTGGATGGAGCCAAGCCATAAGTGGTCTTCTTTCAAACTCTACCAATGTTTGGTGAGCACCCTTTTCTAAACCCACTCCCAGAGCTATTTTTCCTCTTCCAGACCCATGCGTCCTTGTCAACGCTTGAGCAAGAGGAGTGCAGCTGTGGAAAAGAGCAGAAAAGATCTTTTCCATCCTTTCGGCTCTCCACTGCCCTCCCCTCCCTCCCTCCTTCCCACAAAGGAGCTGTAAGTATTCCTCTGCACCACAAAAAGGACCTGCCAAGGGCTCTAGGACAGAAAGGGTTAAACCCAGGCGAGCACTAGCTCCAACACAGTTAATCCATATAAAGCTCATGGATTTCTCTGCAGTGATCTTTGTGGTTGTCATTTGCATTTTTTTCCTTTTGTGAAATCTTTTCTTCTTCCCTTTTACACTCGTATGCATGCAGAAATTAGCATATTGTACCGAGAGTGGGAGATGTAAGAAGCCGACCCCCTGCTGTTCAGCGGATTGTGCAATCTGCAGGCGGCATCAATTTTTCAGCAGTTTTCTCATTTCTCATTACAGTCAGGGCACTGCACAGCTCCCAATTCAACACAATCCCTAGTGGTCCTACCAACAAGCATATGGGCTGTTGAATATCTGTACCGATACTTTCATAGCATTAATATCCTTGTTTATGCTTCTGCCGTAATTAATCCTGGTATTAATATAGTTTGGGCTTAGCTTTACTAATTATGCATGGGATAGCAGGATAATTATGTCAGCAGGCTCTGGCGGTGATACTTGACAGCAGTTCCTTAACCTGAGGAGAGGCACATTAACACTTTGGCCGATCCTGCCTGGGAAACAAGGAAGGCGAAGAGAGGAGGAGGAGGGCAGATATGGCGGGTCGATGTCTGATAACTATAAATAGTGCTTTTAAAATAAGGAAATTTCACAAGCACAATAAAGTTGTCCTCGGGTATCAAACTCTGCGGTTGTCATAGTGATGTGTGCATTATTAAGAGGGTGTTGTTCGCTCTGGCATCTAATCTCATAATGAGGACAGCTCATTATCGGCCTGACGAGGGTCCCTTTCCCCCCTGACCACATCCCAGGTGCTGGGGGCAGAGGGGAGCTTCTCCTGCTCTCCGTTGCTGTCTTCCGTCCCACCCCACTCACGCATCTCTCTGTGCAGCATACCCCTGTGCAGGGCTCATTTTCCTCAGGTTTCCCCATACCCGTGAGCTTAATGGGTACGAAAAATGGTGCCCTGTCTGCTTGAGTCTCTTCAGCTCTCCCTGGCTCTCGTGTTCATTAACAATGCAGATTGGGGAGTTTAAAATGAGCTGTTGGTTTGCTTTTATTTCTGCACCTGTTTCTGCTGCTCGCCCATTCCCAGCAAATACCCTTCGCAGGGTCAAAGATACCCTTCTGCATCAGGCAAGGGGCTTAATGGAACTTCCTTTGCTTATCATTAGCCACTTTGCATTTTTATAGAGCACCATTAGCTGGGATGCAGGCTGGCTTTTAATTCCCTTCTGAGGTTTGTACACAGCGGTGGCTTCCCTCCCCCAGCCCCCAAACAATCCAATTATCACAGTTTGTCACACAGGCACTGGTGACCCACACACCACCTGCTCCGCTCACGGGACCGATCCTTCAGGATGGTGCTGAGGCATGGCAGTCCCTCTTCTTCCTCAGCAGGACCCTGTAAGAGCCTTTTAAAATCATACTTTTTTTTTTTCTCTTGGCAAAACCAAAACCAGGACCTGAAATCAGCTGTGAAATTGCATTGTTTGAAGGACTGGCATTTGAAAATGAATTAAAATAATTTCATTCTTCCCTTTACTCTATTTATTTATTCTTGTTTCACAAATAAATCTGTGTCTAGACAGGCAACCCATGTATTGTTCCAGACATGACAGCACTGAAATGACCCTAGCGACGTAAGGACCTGCTCAGCCACAAGTCTGGACTTAATGGGAGTACTGCTCGTAGCCTCCTATGTGGGTGCTCGTGTTAGCGTGAGATCAGAATTAAAGCTGTGATTATATGTCATCATTTTCGATTGGATTTTATCATGTGCCGATGCAGTTTCCTGAAATGAGTCTCAAATCTTGACCAAAGGCGTGGGTAGAAATGCCCGCCATTAAGTTAAATAAGTTAGCTGCCATGCACAGCTGGGGCTGCTGGCTCCATGTCTGGTGCAATCTGCTTGCAGCGAGCAGGTTTGCACAAATGGGAGTCAGCCTTAAACAGTCCGCTAAGTTTCATCAAGATGTCTTTTAGAAAGACTTCTGTACCGATACAGTATGCACCACGGCTTCTCCACTGTTTCCTTCCTTCCTTTCTTTTTCCCTTGGTCCACTGTATTCCCACTGAAATTAATGGAGTCTCTCCAGTAACGATTTCACACTGTGTGTTCTCTTTATCAGCCAAAACTCGAAAGGAGTTTTCCACGTGGCTAAAGCGAGGAGCTGGAAGAGGTCCTCTAGGTGTGGCCAAGAGGTCCTATGATCCTCCATCAGTCCACTGGAGAAATCCTGCTGCCCCGAAGCAGCTGTCTCCTAGGAAAATCTGTGTTAGTGTGTTTAAACTCAAGGCTGTGTAACTTTAGAAATCTCTTCAACCGAATCCCCAAACTATGCTGTTCCCAAGTCTTCAGATCTGGATTTTCTGAAACTTTTGAGGTGTTTAGATGCTGGTCGTTCCTCTCAGTTCTGTATCGTTTGAAAGCGGAGAGGCAGTAGCAGGGTGCAAACTAAGAAGAATGTTTTAAATACGTGCGACTAGCAAATGGATTGACATTTTGTCTTGTGTTTCAAAAGGCTTTTTCTACTGGGAAATTAGTCTCTACTCGTAGTGTTGTGATAATCCGCTTATAGCCCAGTTCATCTATATCTTAAGTACCCACATGCTTTTCCTCTACAACAAAGTAACTTTGTCATTTACATGCTCGTTGTCAACCATCTCTAGGAAATTGCTTAGTAGAATATGGGTGAGCTTTAGCCATCTGCATATACTGTAGTATCATAGAATAAACTGTGTGACCAGAAATTACATAGGTTGCACTGAAAGTAATACCTCCTATTTATTTTCTTGGAGATGACAACGGATACAAAGAGCACCATAACACTATTTGATAGAGAAAACTCTCACCTACAATACACTGTTTTTCAACGTCTCCATTCACTGTGCGTTTTCACCAGCGATGAACAAGAGCCCACGTGCTGGGCTAGTAACAATCTGCACCAGCAGAGGTGACCCACAGTTGCCATTGCTGAAACGCACCACCCAATGGCCTCAGTGTGCTCACATCCACTGTTTGGTCTCCACCAACATCAGTGAATGTCAGTGGGGGCAATTTTTTCCACATGGAGGAATTCAGTGACATACTTTTGCTTCATCCGCACTTCCATGTCAGTCAGCATTCTGTCAGACTACCCCTCTGCTGCCATCTGTCACATGGCAGCAAATGTAACGGGATACTGGTGGGAAGCTTCACCCTCTACTGCCATACCACCAACTTCTGCCTCTTACGCTGTGGGCCAATATCATAAAATAGAAGGTTTTACTTTCGGAGCAGCCCTTGTATAATGTCTGCTTATCGAGAGCTTGTCAGACCCCTCAGAGTACAGCTGTGTTGCTCTCTGCCCTCAGGACCTTGCAGACTGACACCAGCTGGAGCAGGGAAAGGGAATGGCACAGAGGAACACGGGCATCATGAGAATGGAGACCTAGGGAGAGCCTGAACTGCTGACAGGCGAGAGCTAAGAGAGTGTATCAAGGAAAGATCTCTCTATACACACCCTCTTCTGTTCTTTGCTCCTGGCCACTATCAGACACAGGCTGCTGGGCTAGAGAAACACTTAGTTTGATGCAAGGATGCCTTTCTTAATTCATTTCACAGAGTACTGGTGCATGCATGGTGCACTCCCACTGCTGCAGGTATCACTGCAGACTCCTGGGCAGAGATCAAGGCCCTTGCTCTCCATCCCTGTGAGTCAAGATGAAAATTTATTTCAGACCCCACGGGGGCAGAATTGCTAATGCAAAATGCCACCAGGAGCTTGCCCTGTTACTCTGGGGTCTTGAAAAGGAAATCCTAGCAAACTGGTGTGGATATTAGCTTGTTTTACATCACTGCCCTGTGTTATTACCAGGGAGACACGGGGAAACAAAGAAATAAATGGAGCTTAGGATTTATTTTTTTACTGCACGAGCACTGAGACTATAACTCATCACAGAATCACAGAATCACAGAACTGTAGGGGTTGGAAGGACCTCCAGAGATCATGGAGTCCAACCCCCTGCCAGAGCAGCTCCCTGGCCCAGGTTGCACAGGTAGGCGTCCAGGTGGGTCTGGAACGTCTCCAGAGAAGGAGACTCCACCACCTCTCTGTGCAGCTGTGCCACTGCTCCATCACTGCACTGGGAAGAAGTTCCCACGCACATTTGTGCAAAACTCCCTGTGCTTCAGTTTGTGGCCATTTCCCCTCGTCCTATCACCACACACTGCTGAGAAGAGTCCAGCCTCGTCCCTTTGCCTCCTGCTCCTTAAATATTTATAGATGTGAATCAGATCCCCTCCGAGTCTTCTTTTTTCAAGGCTGAACAGACCCAGGTCTCTCAGCCTCTCCTCATAAGGGAGGTGTTCCACGCCCTTTATCATCTCTGTAGCCCTCTGCTGGACTCTTTTGAGGAGATCCCTGTCTTTTTTATACTGGGGAGCCCAGAACTGGACACAATACTCCAGGTGAGGCCTCACCAGGGCAGAACAGAGGAGGAGGATCACCTCCCTCGTCCTGCTGGCCACACTCTTTTTAATGCACTCCAGGATCCCATTGGCCTTTTTGTCCACTAGAGCACACTGCAATGGTTCCTATTCCTGCAATGTGTTGAAGATAACTCATGATGTAATTTGATTCAGTGAAGTTTTATGTTATCTGCTGCACATTTATTCACTATACATAAACATCTGACTGCAGTTGCACTCAGTGATGCCACTAGAAATCAGAATAATATCTACTTCTTGCATTTATAAAAGGAGCTGCCCCAAATTAGCAAACCAGTTATTCACATGTGTTATGGCATATTTTAAGCATGTGCTTTAATGCAGGCCCGGTGCTGTAAGCACACCTCAAGCTGAGCAGGTAGGGGAGTGCTTTGCTCAACCAGGCCAGAGTGAATTTTCCAACCGCTCCTAGAAATCAAACAGCTGGAGTTATTATAGCATTTCCAAGGCTGTAATGTCTTTGTAAGGAGCTCAGACTCTGATAAAGTTCTGTTTAATTAAGTCATTTGGAGGAAGAAGATTCTGATTTTATGGTGTTTCTGAGTTTTGCCACTTGTTTCATTCTCTTCCAACATGGCGAGGGTGGATGGGGACATGCTCAGCTGAGCAGGACAATAGCTGGGTGATCAGCTCCTGGCCAGAGCTTTGACAACCCCAGGTTTGCCCCTTCCATGGGCACGGTTGAAGGTAAGAAGTGATGCTTTGCACACCGTTTAGGCAATATAAGATTTGTTTGCTTTTGATATACGCTGAATAGGTGAATTCTCTCATATTTTTATTCACTGCTACATGATAGCCTTTGTTGCACAACCAGGAGAGAGGTCTCCATGATGAGGTTTCATGCCTGCACAGCCCTGAGTGTCTGGGCTCAGCTGAGGGATCTGGTCTTTCTCTGCAAATGGAAGAGGTCAGGACAGAGGCAGCACGTCTCCGATGAATTGCGTGCTAAAGGAGATCCACATTCTGCCAGTTGTGTGGTTATGTGCTGGGACATGTTTTTTTAATGGAGACTGAAAAAAGACATTTTGACAGGACTGCATTTTGCTCATGGCTGTCTGTGTGCTGCTCTCATTGAAGCTTCTTTGCCAAATTCATCCCTTGTTTGAGAAGACACAAGTCTACTGAGGTATGATGGAGCCAAGTCTGATACTGAGGTGAGGCTGAAGAAAAATACTCCACTGCCTCCTATCCACGTAGAGGGAGAAGCACTGTGAGAAGGTGGTTACAGAATGCCACTGCTGCCCTGTGCTTGTTTTGTGGGCAGATTGTAAGAAGTATAATGGAATTCTCTGACGGATTTTTAATTCTGTGTCCTTTAATTTAGGGTTGTCTTGTTGAACACATTTCCCATACATATGCTTTATTGTTCCGAGCATAACAATAGCTCAAATACTGGAAGGTTTCATGGACATAACATTTTGTTGAAATACATAGAATTATGGAACATTCTGAGTTGGAAGGGACCTACAAGGACCATTGAGTCCAACTCCTGGCTCTGCATAGAACCACCCAGAAATCAGTGACTGTGAGTGTTGTCCAAATGCTCCTTGAGCTTCAGCAGCTTGGAGTCAAGGCCACTGCTCTGGGAAGCCTATTCCTGTGCCTGAGAAGCAGAGAAAGAGAGGAAAATATACCTAATTATATAATCTGCAGTAGCGTTTCTGCCCCTGTAACACAAGAGAGGAAAGCTTTACAAATGCCAGGGATGTAGGTCTTGCTAGATTCAATCATGTCAGCACAAGCTAATGTTTTCTTCTCTTTGGTGGTGACACTCATGAGGCTTTGAAAACTTTCAGTGCTCTAATTACTGCTGCTTTATCTTTATATGGGTATAGTAGGAATTTCTTTCCCCTTTTTTGAAGGTACTTTAGTTTGAAATGCCTATCCTGGTGCTCAAATCATCTCCCTGGAAGACTTCAGGTCAAGACTAAGAATGTACTGAAAGATTCACTGTAGGTAGACACAGATGAATTTGGCTGAACTGCCAGAGGCTAAGTAACTTAGCCATATTAGTCCTTGGAGCACATTAGATGGAAAGTTAGATTAGGGTGTTAAATAACCTATTTACATAAGCATCTACTACTGCATTAAAAGGAACTAGCGAGATTGTATGTTAATGTTGAATGTCAACAACGACAATGTTTCATGACATATTGGAAAGAGGTTTTAGTTCAGCAGGCCAGACTTCATGTAGTCTGTGTTCATGAGGAAGTCTTAGGATTTATTCTTGTTTTTGTCCCAGGTATTTTTAGTTATCTTGCAGTTCTGTGAGCTTAATACCATCATTATATTTTATGAAACTCTTATTCGCCGATGCCAAGTTCATTCAAGCTAATCTTCCGAGAGGCTCAGAAGGCTGCCTTAAGTGGTGGATAATGCTGGCAGCTGGGGTGGTTGGGGCTGGTAGAAATCAGTCTGGCTCTGGTGACAAAACTGACTGCACAACCTAATCCCCCCATCACTGGGGTAGCCAATCTCCTGGAAATGACTTAAGCCTTGTCTGTACTGCACCCCAAGTGAAGCCATAGAAGACAAAGTTCTCCTTTACGAGTGCATGCAACAGCCAGTTTCCTGCTTGTCTGTGCTGACTATTTTAAGGAAAAGTCAAATACGACAACAGAATGTGAAAAAGTGTGAAATCTAAGTATCTACAGTGAATGAGAAAGTACTTCTGAGAAACATGGCAATTCAAATATTTAGATTTTCTCTCTCCATAGGAGAAAAACCCATCTATTAGAAGAGTCATAAAGCCACATAAATCAGGCCCAGGTACCGTTTTGGAAACTGATTGCCAGTTCAGAATCTGCTCAACGTGAAGAAGTACAAATGTACTGTTTTTAATCATGATAAATAACTTCTCTTTTATCAAATCTTCTTGGTTGGAAATAGTTTCACTCCATGCAGCAACAATAATTTGCGCACTTATCATTCAGTCCCTTCCCAAGACGAGCAGCCAGCCATACGATGTAATTTAACAACTTATCAACCACAGGTTCATCCAGACCTTTCCAGCCAAAAGGGCATTTCACATTATTTAAGACACTTCACCACACATTGCCATCAATTTAAGATTTCAGCAGCCCCTTGTCATTAAAGTGTTCCATGTAGCATTTTCCATTATAGCCTGGGACATTACAGTCTGCTTCACACAGATGACGGAATAATTACCAAAAAGATTGAGATCACTAAATGCCTATCAGAGGCAGCAATCATGATTAACTGCTGCATACAGAGGTGAAAAACACATAGTTGGGGAAAAAAATGGTGTCTGTACCACACTTTTCCCCATTGTGTGCCTTTTGCTAGGGGCGTCTTTGGAACTGTATCTACTGAGTGTTTGGAGCAATGAGGTCTCCTTCAAATGGCAGCAAAGAGGCAGAGTAAGTCTGTGAGGTCCCACAGCAGTCATGTGCATTAGACCAAGGCCGAGGAAACCCCTGGATTCAAGGCCAGGGTGCTCCTTCATGACCACGTGTTGTGTTGTCAAAGCTAGGAGGGTTGGAGCTGCGTTCAGGAGGAGCAGGCCACACACTGACCATTAATGCATAGGCTTCCCCATGTCCTACCCATCTCTCCAAATCAATCCAAGGCCTCCAGCAGAAGAGCTGGTTAGTAGCTCATTTGATGCATCCCCTGGTTGTCCCCTGGCAGAGCCACCTGGAGAGCTGGTCTGCTGTTTGCTGAGAGGGAAAAGGGGGCATAGTTGGCTCTCCCTGCTCAAATGGATTGGTTCTGCTGGCCTGGCATCTTGTGGCACAGGTAGACATAGCTGTGGGTGGAGGAGAGCATGCGGTTTAACCTGGCAGGTAGTTAAGTCCCATACAGTCGTTCACTTACACTCCCTTCTTCCAGTAGGATGGGGGAGAGAATCGGAAAAAAAACCCAATAAAGTAGAACTCATCAGTTGAGGTGAAAGCTATTTGCTAAGATGAAAGAGAGAAAAAAACATCATAGTAATGATATTAATAATATATGTATCTACGTACATACAAAACAAGTGATGCACAAGCAATTGCTGACCGATGCCCAGCCAGTCCCCATGCAGTGGCTGCTCCTCCAGACAGTTCCCCACTATCTTTAAAGGTTTTTTCCACATGACATTGTATGATATGGAATATCCCTTTGTCCAGTTTAGGTCAGCTGTCCATGTTCTGTCCCCTCCCAGCTCCCTTTGCCCCCTCAGTCCCTCCTCACTGGCGGGACAGTATGAGAAGCTGAAAAACAGCAGTGTGTTATCAACTATGTTTTTCTCCTAAAGCCGGAACACAGCATCATACCAGACACTGTGAAGGTAAAAACTCTGTCCCAGCTGAAACCAGGACAGGGTGGCAGGTGAAGCTTTGTGACTGGCAGTAGAAGCAAGCTCTGGTGGATATGCTGCTGTGGGTGCGGCATGCTAGGATTTTAGGATCTGCTTGTGCTGTGTGAGACATGCAGATAGAGGCTGGAAGAGCCTATAGGGGGAGAGATGGTAGCGCTGCCATGCCGCTGCTGTTGCGAGAGGATGTCTTGGCAGCACGACTGGTTCTTACCTTCACCCCTGGGTTGAAGACGTGAAATGGGATGACTGCTGGAGCCACAGCAGAGTCTTTATAAAAAATAAGTTTTTAATATTTCGGTGGGGATTTTTTGGTCTTTGAGGTACATTTCATTATTCGCAGCCTCTGCAAATTAGGTCTCTGGGGGTGCAGTGCTACTGGTTGGATGAGCTGCCGTGCTGCTGTGTTGGCTGGCGGGCGGCTGATGTGTGCAGCAGAGGGCTGCCTTTGTAGAGTGTTCTTTGCTCCCTCCTTGACACTTAGGAGAGCAGCTCAGCTGTGTGCTTGCTCCCAGGCCTTCTCCTGGCCCAAGGAACAGGGAATTAACTGGTGTGGTGGGGAACTTTTGCCAGGGGATTGTGGGTGCAGGGAGCTTGGCCCTGTGTTGAGGATCCCGCACTTTCAGCCTCATTGCTGTGATGGCTGTCTTGGGGTTTGGGATCCCCTTCTTCTGAAACCCCTTCCCGTGGGAGTGTAGTTTCTCTTTGGATGGCACGTCAAGAAAAAAGGCTTGAGAGATTACTGTCTGGGACTGAGCCACTCGCCACCTCAGTTCTCTGCAGCAGTGACCCTAAACTTCCATGACAATCAGCATACACACAAAACTCACATAGTCCTGCGTCCATTTTCATCCTCAGTTTGACGTGGCACCCTAAGCCTGTGTTGTTCTTCCTCTTTTTTTTTTTTTTTTCTCAATAAACAGACACAAGGCAGACCAGCTCAGAGGCAGACTTCTGTGTTGCAATGAGAACAGTGGGAAGAGTTCCTGTCCCCATTGGGATAAAATTATAAAAATAGCCTTTCTTCTCCTTTGACAGTTTTTCGCTTTGGAAAAGTCCTTATGACTGGAAAGGAAAGTATATACTTAGTTCCATGAATAGTTTCATGCCCATTTTCATGGAATCATAGAGTAGCCCAAGTTGGAAGGCCTAAATCCCTGCTCCACACAGCCCATGCAAAACCCAGACTTTATGTCTTGAGAGCATTGTCCAAACACTCCCTGAGCTCCAGCACTTGGGGCTGTTCCCACTGCCCTGTGCAGCCCGTTCCATGCCCACTGCCCTGTGGAGCAGACCCTGTCCCTAACCCCTGCCCCTCCCCTGACACAGCTCCATGCTGTTCCCTCGGGCCCTGTCGCTGTCACACAGAGCAGAGCTCAGCACTGTCCCTTCACTCCCTGTGAGAGCTGCAGCTGCCATGAGATTCTGAAACTCTGAAAAATGTGAAGGAGTCACCTGTCTCTATTTCACCCGCTGCTGCCACACTGGGGTTTGAACATAGGAGGTACAGCACAGGAAGCAAAAGTCAAAGACCTGAAGCAGCCTTGTAAGGGCTGCAATATCAATATAGTGACTTCTGAGCAGGTTGTTGCGGATGGCATTTCAACCAGACCTGTTACAGCAACAGTTCACAGCACAGTGCAATGTAATTTAACAAAACAAAACAAAACAAAAAAGGTTGCCAAATTTATAAGTGCTCATTAGGCCTCCTAGCTGCACTGCAGAGCAGAAAGGAGTGCAGAACCATGGCTGAGCTGCCACCCAAGTTCCTGGGGTCCCGCACATTTTGGACCAGTCTGTCATTGCCCTCTGTAGTGACATTTAGCATGCTGGAAGAAGCGCTGCCAGAGCCCAGTCTCACTGAATTCAATGGTTACTTTTTTCTCCCCCTTTCTTTTCTAGCAAATAAACTGGCAAATAAAACAACCCTGACATAGTTTTGGTAAAATGCCACCGTAGTGCTTCAAAAAGGAGGAAAATCCCCTTTCTGTTTCCACCAGCAGTAAGAATTTGCTCCTGGCCTTACGCCTATGTAGACATGAGTGGAATGAGACCAGCTTGGTGCTAGGGCAGGCTCAGGGCTGGGAGAAGAATTATGGCTCAGGGACAATGCTGAAAGTATGGTGCTGAGAGCCGTGCTCTGCCTTGCAGCTCCAATAATCCTCCCTCCTCATCCTTCAGGGTGGGCTGCTTGCATCCGTGTCACTGTTCATCTTCCAGATGGTTTCCAGGTGCTGCATGGGATCGGCATGAAACTCTGCTTGCATAAGATATTAGGGAGGGAACATTTACTGGAAAAAAAAAATCTCTAGCTGCTGAAAGAATCTGCTATAGTGGGTTATGAAGATGCAGAGGTGGGTCAGTTGATTTCATGAGTGAGAATCCGGATTTTCAGGCACTGAAAAGGGGCTGTGTTTTAAGAAGTCACCACATCTCATCAGAACACATAACCACAGGTCAAGGTCTTCACCAGTGCTGGGAGCTTAGTGTCACATGGACTGCTGCTCATGGTGGGGGTTTCAGGCTTAAGCTGGTGAGTAATTCTGCAATCAAATCTTAGTGGTATCTCTTCTGAAAATCTCTGTGGGTTCTTCAGCTGGGTATGGAGAGCTGGGAAAGCTACGTTCTTGGTGTCCAGTAGGCAACTTTTCACACTTGATTGATGAGGCAGTCTTTTTTTAACCCAGTTATAATTTTGGTATTTGTAGCATCGGGCAGTGATGGTCGGCTTCAGCTCTGGTGTCTGGATATATCATTGGATGGCTGTTCCCCTTCCTGCCAAAGCCACTTGGCTTCACCTTCTTTCTTCAAAGAGGACTCTGATGCGGTTCCATAAATCTTTACAGCTAGAAAATATCTTTTGAATCCCACAGTATCATTTCAAAGCTCTGGACTGTGTGTGGTCTCTTATAAACATAATGTATGCTTGAAAAATGTAAGGGTCTTTTTTTCCCCCAAGTGGTCTGGAATGGAGCAGATTGTCCTTGGAGCGCTTGCAGAAGCTCAGCAGCTGCTGTTCATTTGGCTTCTGCCCACCTCCAGGATGGCTGATGTCCTGGAAGGCAGGAGGGGGTGCAGGTTGGGAAGGTTGGGGCAGAGGAGGGAGAGTTTGAAACTGCTAGCCACTGTGCTTTCACGTCCAAAGGAACTCTCTTCTTCCATCTCTTAGATGTATTGTGCTCATCTGTTACTGCCTTTGACCAAAGGCCAACAAACAGCGAACAGTGTATGTATATTTTGCAGAGCAGAGCTGAAGAGTGACTTCCAGCACAGGGCAGCAGCAAAGTGGTAGTGCATTATTAAAGAATTTATATTCACTCTGTGTGGCAGGGAGGAGGAATCGATGCTGTAATCAGCTATTCAGAAACAACCCATTACCAAAGATAAAAAAAGAGACACAGCAGCAAAGTTCCACCCTTAAAAAAATAGAGTGAAAAGAAACCTGATCAGGTTTAAATTTGCTGAAGACTTTGGAGACTTGAAATAAAAGCTCCATCCAGAAGCTCAGGACAGGTCATACTGTAGTTCACCAGCTAGGGATTTCAGAAAGAGCGCAGTTCACTGAGCTCTGTGCACCTGAATGTGCAGAATGATTAACAGCGTGAGCCCAAGCTGCTCATTCCTGCAAGAAATACCTCTTTCCTTGTTTTAGGGGAGCTGCAGCCACCCCAGCATGGAGAATCCCCATTTATTTGTACCTAGCTTGTCTGCTGTGCAGCCTTTAAACCAACGAAGAGCTGCATAGAACTTGCCCTTGTACAAACACAGCACAACACAGTGGATGACTCGGAGAAGCCAAGTGCTGTAGTTGTCTGCCTTGTTTTTTTTTTTTTTGTTATTATTATTTTGGTTTTGTTTTGGAAAAGGAGCAAATTCTTTTGCTGTGATCCGTCACACTGGGTTTAACTGTATTCAAAAACAAGGTTGTTTTCTTTTTTTTTTAGGGCACATCCTGAAGGTCCTGAAGGCCTGCAGGTGCTCCTGGTGAAAATCTGGACACAGGATGCTGAATCCCAGATGTGTGAGGCTTTACAGCAACCACTGGCCATGTCCAGCCACATAAATCCACGAGGTTACAGAGATGATGAAAGCTGCTGCTGAACATCTGCAATGGGAGGTGTTGCTTCAGAGAAAGTATTTGCTCATGCAGAGGAAAACTTCATGTGAATTAACTCATGTGTGAATTGGAAGTGGATTAGCAATGCCACGTAAATGGAAGGATACCTTGGATGGATGGATCTCCTAATTTGTTTCAGCATAATTATGAAAGAGGATGTCATACAGGCTTTAATGAGATCTAATGTTCTCACCACAGAAGTTAGCCTGGGTTAATTTCTTGTGTCTCCCAGCAAGGGTGGGATTGGAATGCAGCGCTGAATTTTTTTAGTAGGAAAACTTGTATTGTCTTTACTGCGGGTTTTAATAACTGATTCTGATAATGATGTTGACTGTTTTTATTGTGATTATACTATTTTTAATCATAGGATATAAAAGCTCTGAATAAGCAATTAATTAATCCTCACCATATCCCTCTGAGGTCGGTAAAAGCTTTGTAACAGTCAGTGTATGGCTTTTCTTACACCGCGGTGCACAGCAAGGCAAAGCAGTGCAACGAGATACGGGCGGGAAGACGAGTATCAAACCTTACCGAATACATGGGGGGAATTAAACAAGAGAAAGATGTTACTGACCGGTTTAGGATTTGGTCACATCACCATGATGCACTCAGGAGGAAATGTCAGGGGAGCTGCAGCAATCTGGGCGTCTGTTTTCTGTCTGACCAACCCACAGCACTTAGCGGCACTGCACACAACGGCGGGAGCGACTAATTGCAGGGTGTGCATATCACAGATTAAGAAGTAATCTATCTGTTTTCCTTTGGTTTTGATTTACCCATTTAAGTTAGATTTTGTTTAAAACAAGAAGGGAAGAAGGGAAAAAAATGAGCTCCTGACTGCTGTTTGCAGGCTGACTGCATGTTGGCAGCTTTCTCTGCTGGTGTTGCAGTCCCTTCTCCATTGGGGCAGCTCCTTTCTTTTCCTCCGTGGGCAGTTTATTTTCTGCTCAATGCTAAGTCTCGTGTATGTCTTACTTCTTTAAATGAGAGCAAGCACCGCACTTTTGTTCTGCACCTTTTCCAGTGCCATTTTTGCTGATCTTCTCTGCGTGAATCTGAAAGGTCGGGAAAACAAATCAATATGGAAAAGGACCTCCTGCCCCTTTTAACCTAACCTGTGGGAGGGAGGAGGGGGAAATAGCCAATGACATGAAAGGGAATTTTAAGCATGCTCAAAAAAAAAAAGCGCAGTGGGAGTGAGGGTTTGGAAGGACAGGTGTCAACAAGACCAGCCTCTGCAGTTCACAGAGTGTCTTTATGAACTCACGGTCATCTCCTCTGCAACAGCATTCAGGGGTCGATCCATTCAGCTGAAAGGCATCGAACCTGTAACGGGTCTGAGAGAGAGGAGGCAATGGCCTTCATGTTTCTGCATCACTGGCTGCAAAGGGCTCTGCTGGTCTGAGACTCATCACGCAATCTGAAGGCCAGCAAATGCCAACAGCTGCCTTGCCAAGGCGAAGTGAGCCTTAGTTCTCTCTGGTGTCATGTCCTATTTCCACTCCTGCAGGTCAACAGCTCTTCTTGTTGTGGATAGCCACCACGCAGAGCAGTTGGCATCTGGAAGGAGGACCTGTGCCTTCACAGCAGCTGGATGTTGTCACTGGAGCAGTGAGGCCTCGACAGAAACCCAAGCCTGAATGTTATAGCCAAGTTTACTAACTATGGCATCTGTTCCCAACATCCACCCTCAAGTAGTCAGCTGAGAACTTCTTATTACTGGGCACTCCTGGAAGCTTCCTCCATTGTCAATGGAGAGGAAACAGCCCTCCTGTTCATCTCCAATGACAAAGACTTCTAGATTGTTCATACAGGGTCTCCATGCAAGTGTCTTACATTAGATGCTAGACATGCACATCCTAATCTTTTAATTATGCTACTCTTTAAGCATCTGCCTTTGTATTTAGCCTTGACTGATCTATCAGAGGCAAGACTGGTGAACGCTATGCTACTGTACCTCCCTATGTATTTTGGTAAGAACCACTTTTCACTTGTTTTCAGTGTGGAAAAGCAGCTAACTGTTCTTTCCTTCCATTAGGATCAGAAACTACACAACACACCACTTTGAAATCCAGGGGGTTCAAACAGCAGCTATCCATCCCAGGTAAATCAGAACACTGTGCACAGGTACCAGTGGACAGCTCCCTCATCACCAGCTATCTCATCATCTATCTCTAAGATTCAGGTTGCAGTGAAGTAAATCTGGAATATCTCAGATTATTTCAACACTTATTCCCAAACAATCCATGTGTATCAAAAGGAGATGAAACTCTTTAAAAGCAATACATTTTTATGGTGGTTAGCTGCCCCAGTTCTTTAACTGAACCAATTGTTTTGAGACTGTTGGTTTGAAATTGCCACTGGGACAGGTACCTGAGCAGTCCTTACACTGATGGGAATTCGTGTCATGCTTGCAGCTTGCTTCACCTCAGCAAAAGACACCGGGCAGCTCAGCACCTCCCCAAGGTGACAGAGTGGCCATCCATCTGTGACTCAGCCTGGAAGCATTTTGTGGATCTTTGGAGCCTGAGTTGCTGAAAACACACAGAGACGTTTGGCATGAACTTCTGCTCATCTTTATCTCCCCATGGAGACAACATCATGACAATGGTGACCTCCCTTGGGCCTCGGGCAAGAGGGACCTGTACGTTAATACTGTTATTCCAAGTGATCTGAGCCTTCAGTTCTGCATCAGGCAACACATCGGGGTAAGGAAAAGGTGCAGACTGAATTTCTCCTGAAACAGCCCTTGACATTTCTCCTGGACAGGGGAGACTCGGTCAGGGCAGTGAGGACAGTAGTCCCTCAGAAGGACAGGCTCTTCTGTCCCAAAGCTGAGCTGTGGCAGGTGGCTGCCAGGGCTCAGACCCTGGCATGGTGAAAGCCTGGCTGTGGAGAGGTTGTGTCACTGAATTACACTGTGGAAGCTTCCGCTATCATCACTCACCAAACTGGCCAGTGTTGAGTCCTTACATTACTTAGCATTGGATGAAAGCCCAGCAGTTCTGCTGGTTGATTTCTCTACAGCTGGGAGAGCTGAGTTAGGCTTAGAGATTTTTGTTTTCTGATCATACCTTTGATTTGCTCTGCCTTCATGCTAACAACAAAATTTGTTAAGTTTCACTTCTGATAACCTGCTTTCTTGGGAAAGAAAAGTCTTACACTCAAGTGCCATGGAAGAAAAAATGTGGTTTGTAAATTAAACTGCTTTAGAAGCCTGGTTGTTAATCCTTTTAGTTGATGTTGGTATTCCCCTTTTGAAACATACACTTTCGAGTAAAGATGATGATTCTGGCTTTTATAATACCTGATGACAAGTTTCACTATGACTCAGGAAAAATGACAATTCTGGATTCATATGGGTGAGGATATGCCATATCATAGAACCATAGAATCATGGAATCATAGAGTGGCTTGGATTGGAAGGGACCTTAACAATCATCTAGTTCCAATCCCCATGCTGTGTCCTGTCTGAAACCTCAGCAGTTCAATGGATTGTTGAAAGTAGAAGAAGAAATGTCAGGAGAAATGAGATCACCTCGTCTTCATCCTGAAAACTGAGCTGAGAAAAAAAGCACAGCAACCCACTTCTAATACTGCAGAATTACCTGAGCAAATAGGATGTTCTCCTCATTTCTGTACTACATAGAAAAGAAACAAATACAGGTAGCTCCCAATAATGATACTCTCTGCCTAAACTGTACCAATCCCTTGAAGAAGATGTACAATGAACTCATAACTCAGCACCACACAGCTGCTCACTTTTCTCGGGTGGGATGGGGGAGAGAATCGAAAAACTAGAAGTGTAAAAAGGTAAAAGTAAAACTTGTCAGTTGAGGTAATGACAGGTTAGAAGGTAAAGCAAAAGCTGTGAATGCAAGCTCAGCAAAACAAGGAATTCATTCATACTTCCCATCAGCTGGCAGATGTTCAGCCGCATCCAGGAAAGAAGGGCTCATCACACAGCCCTTGTTTTTGGGCTTTTTGGATTGTTCCTTGGGTAGACAAATACCGCCACTTTGAATGTCCTCCTCCCATTCCTCTCTAACCTTCAGCTTGTATTGCTGAATACGACACCACAAAGTATGGGATAACCACTGGCCATTTTGGATCAGCTGTCCTGGTTCTCTCCCCTCCTGACTTCTCGTGCACCTCAGCTTCACACTGGCAGGGCGGCGCAAGAAGCAGAAAAGACCTTGGCTCTGTGCAGCATTTCTCTGTAACAACTAAAATATCAGCGTGTTATCACCAAAACGCAAAACACCAAAGCTCTATGAAGAAAATTAACTCTACCCCAGCTAAAACAGCTGATAAATGCACAAGATAATTATTTTGGAAAGAGAACAGGCTGCCCAGGGAGGTATTGGATTCACCATCCCTGGAGGTGTTCAGAAAGTGTGTGGATGTGGAACTGAGGGCCACGATTAGTGGGCATGGTGGGGATGGGCTGGTGGATGGACTTAGAGGTTTTTTCCAACCTCGATGACTCTATTATATTCTATTCTAAAAGAGCAGGAGTCAATCACATCACTTCAGCCCTCGAAAGTCCTCAGGTTGGTGTTCCTGGATGGGTTATGGCGTTTCAGCTCTTGATGAGTCGTTTCATCACAGGATTGTGGCATGATGGGCTTCTCATCACATGCAAGCTATGTATACTGTCTGCACAAATACACTTAAATAGACTTACAACGTGGTTCACTATGGTCACTGGCTCAGGGACACCTGTTTTTCTCTCTTTAACAGTTCCACAGAAGACCTGGCATGAACCTTGCAAGTCAGCCAAAACTGGTTTTGTGTGGAGTAGCTGCTGCTTGTTCTGTTGACCAGTTTGAGTTTGTTTTTTATTTTGATTCATATTCTTCTTCCAGTGTGGCTTGCAGAAGTTGCCTAGAAACCATCTCACATCAGCTCACTCATCCAGGACGAACAGCTCCCCATATGCAGGCAGAGAGATAAGCTTAACTTCCTAATTTTTTAAAGAAATGCAATTAACCCTCCTTCCCTCTCCCAAGGATGTGGTATCTGAGAACTCACAGTAAAAAAGAAAAAAAAAAAACATCACTGAAGAAAGTCTGGAGTGCATATTGTGTTGGGTGTGTGGGTGGAGAAGGAAGAGGAGGCTTTCTCAAGGCAGTGACAGAGCCAGAGCCATAACAGCCCTCACTCAATAGTCCCTAACACAGCCATAGACTTAGTTTGACCAAGCTGTACACTTACATGTCCCTGCTTGTTAAAATATTACGTCCTTCATCACATCCCTCATCCAAAGCCTTCTCTCAGCTCTTCCTGTCTTTCACAGTAGTTGTGACCAGCTGCTTGCTATGAAAACTGATGGGACTCCTTGTGCTTTTCCAGGACAAAATCACCTCATTTGTGATAGATGTAGAGAAACTGGCAGCACTAAACATGCATGTGGTGGTCAAACAGACCTGTGCAAATGGACCTTGGAAAATAAAGGGGTTGTCTGTGATGAACTAGAAGAAGTTAGATTTTGAACCCAAACCCAAACGTTGTACTAGGCCCTATGGGAAAATTCAAATTTGGGTTATCTGTGCTACTTCATCTTGAAAATTTTTCTTTTTGAGGTGATAACCCTTTTTCCTTATAACTTGCTTGTTAAATTAAAAATGCCACCTCAGAAAGAAGTGTTGAAAGGAATTAAATGCTGCTTAAATTGGAAATGAATGTTTCAACACTAAAAAAAGAAAACACTGCCTTTTTGGGACTTGAAACAAGTACATTTGGATTGAATATCCCAGTGCTTCTCTTCTCCTCCAGACTCCACTTTCTGGCAAGGTTTGCTATGCTGTAGACATTCTCCTTGTATGCAGACAATAAGTAAAGGTTTTAAGGACTAATATGATCATCCACACAGTGGGAGATTGGATTGCAATTTCCAAATGTAATTCCCTATGACTGACCAAAGTATAACTTGTCCTTTCTCTGTTTCTTAATGCTGCTCTTGATTTTGGCTTTTTTGTCAGGTTGATTGAACATGCTCCCTGTGATATACATCGAATCAACATAGGAAGCATTTATTGGTATCATGAACATGACACTCTGTGTCCAGCATATTATTAATTCTCCAAGCTGGTATCTTCTGTGACTAGTTCCTCTGCTTAGCTTTTACCAATTCACACCAAAGACTTCATACAGCACCCTCTATTGTAGAAACCAGCGTGTAAATTCACTATTAAAGGTGACATGTCAGGGACACTCGGGCATAACTTGTTTCTTTCTTCTCCTAAATCTTGCAATCTCCCTTTTCGTTATTCCTGCAGCAACTTGTTGCTCAATAGTAACAGGTCAAAACCTTCTCTTAATACTGTGATACATGGCTAGATGTCTCAACATCAGTAGTGCTCTGAGGCATGGTCTGCCTCCTTTCTAGATTTGCGATGAATTGCAGGTGTTCATTTTTAGAAGCCTTGTGTGACTTGAACTCTTTGAACTCTGGAGTATCGTTCCTTCACCGTAGCGTGGTCTGTGGTCCATCACTGTTGGAAGCAGCAATCTTCTGGTGTAAATAGCTGAGTGGCTGACTCATCTCCATGTTATAAGTCAGCTTCTCTGAGTGTGTGGCTGAGGTTCCTCAGTGTATTTGCAGTTACTGACTGTTCCCACCTTTCATGGGGTGAAAAGTGAGCTCCAAGAGATGTACAGGATTTACTACCATGGTGCGGGTCAGGCAGAAAGAGGCTGCAGTTCAGAAGAGTGATGCTAAATCTGCTTACAGATTTAAATGCACACATTGCTCTTGGCAACATAAGCCATCCTGTAAGCCTTGAACACTGACCTAGGGAAATATTTCTAATACAAACATCGTATTTCCTGGAAATTAGAATACATTAGAGATTTATATCTGAAATCATGCAGAGTTTCGCTGTTAATGATCTAACAAACTGAAGAAGCTTTCATATTGCAGAGGAAATGGTGCCACAGCTTATTTCAGCAATTCAAGGATTAAAAGCGTAGGTGGGCATTCAAAAGAAATCTTTGTATGTTACTCCAAGAAAGATACAGATTAAATCTAGTAAATTGTCCTAGTTTTGCCCAGCAAAGGGGATTTAAATCTGTATTCAAATAAATTGACTTGAGCAGGTAAAGGTTAAGTGCCTTCCTGCACAGCGGCATGGCTCTAATGTGAGTATCTGGTCACCTCTCTGCAAGTCACAGCCAGAGTGGGGGGCCCACTGGTCTGAGTGTAGACAACACAGTTTTGATCATAGAGCAGTGCTTTATGGATCTCTTAATGCAATGACTACTGTACTGGTGGCAATCCCAAGCACACCTCATGGAACTTGAGCTGGCATTCAGCTGAGATGTCTTAAGTAACTATCCAGTTGCCTCTGGAGACAGAAACACTGAATCACAGAGGATGAGCTGGAAGAGATGCTCAAGGATCACAGTGCAACCCCTGGCTCCACACAGCACCAAACAAATTCAAATCCTGTGTCTGTGAGCGCTGTCCAAACGCTTCTTGAATTCCAGCAGCTTGGGGCTGTGACTGTTGCCACTGCCCCCTTGCTGAAGAATATTTTCCTAATATCCCCTCACGTAAGTCAGAAGGGCTGAGCTGCCTCTTGCAAATGTCTCACCATGTTGCTCCTGGGTAAAACCTCTGCAGCTAATTCAGAGTGGGTACAGGTGGAACTGGCAGGCCATCAGGACCCAAACCCTGTGGCTGCAACCAGTGCTCATCCCTGTGAGCACGTTATCCAGTGGGGCTGCTGAGTCAGCATTGCCATGGGGTAGTTTTTCCAATATTGCTGAACAAGCAATCATGCAGCTGTGGAAATGAATGATCTGTTGAGCTGACCCTGCCAGCAGTCAATACAGCCATCACAGTCATTACCAGCTCAGCTTAGTTACAAGTTAATGTCTTCAGATACAGCCTGGGCACTCAAGGCTTTCATTCTGCCGTGCATGGGAACACTGAACAGGGAACTGGCAGAAGCACTAAGTATCGCAAAGACACGGTCTTTATTCTTTTTTTTTTAAACACAAAACAGTGAATGAATGTTGTCGTAAACCTCCTGAGAGCTCACCTCACAAAGTACTGCCAGCTTTTAAAAGCACGAACACATTAATCATAGGCAACAAGACTGAGTTCCTGTTTGCAGCTGAAAGAGGGACCTGCTATCTGAACATCGCGGGTTGGCTGGTGCTTCCCTACCACAAACAGCTATGCCTTGTGCCTGAGTTCCCAGTGTTCATCAGTTTCCTGCTAGTTTTGTCCTACCTGTCCTTGGTTATCCAGGCTACATTAGTGTCTCCTGTAGAAGATAATCATGTTCTTTGCTTGAAATTCACATGTGCCTTTTGCTGCATTCTGAAGCTTTCCCCTACAGTTGTAGCTAAAAGTTGCAGTCACTTTATTCTCTTGTTTTGTTCATGTGGAGCAATCCAGTTGCTATCAAAGCAATGAAGTACGAGGAGACCACAGTGCAAAACCCAAGCGTTAACAATAAACAACAGGCCAAATCTTCACAACCCTGGGCTGGATTTCCACTGAAGTCGGCTGCAGCTCAGCCTGTGTTCTTGTGCATGTCTGTCTGTAGGGACGTTTTATCCAGCTTAGCAGACAGAAATTGTGCAAATTTGAATTTAATAAACATTCAAGAATGTGCCTCACAAAGCTCTCATTAAACACATCCTCCCACACTGTGCTGTTTTGGCAGCTGCCTCCAACGTCTCCCAAGCCCACAAAAGCACCTGGGTAAGGTATCTGTCTGCTCGGACTCGAAAACCCATCCATAAATCTCTAGCTGTCATGCCTGTGCTGAAAGCTGTCAGGGGGCTGCTGGAGGAAAAATTATCCCAAGCTCCAATCCTGTCTTCTGTCTAGACATATTCTCCTTACCTGGCACGCCACGGAAGCGGGGAGGAGTGCCGGGATGTTCACTGCTACTGCATCTGGGAATCGTGATAAATAGAAAATGTCTGAGAGCTGAAACTCGGCATATAGCCCTGATGTGCACAGGAGCCACCCAGCACCTGCAGCCTTGGAAGCTGGGTTGGAAGATAAGTGCATTTTTACATATGCTCCTTAAGGTTGTTACCAACCTCTTCTCTATTGCAGATCATTTAAGTAGGGAAATGAATGCTGGCAGCCAGGCTCTAAGAAACAGTGGGAAAGATGCTTGGCTGGGGTAAACTGGGGTGGACAGATCACAGCTGCAGCATCTGGGAGTCGAGAGGGAGACAGCAAATGCACAGCCATGGACCGAAGGCTGTACTGAGTGATATGTTTATTTAGATGAAACATATGCCCTAGCAGTATCGGGGCTGCTGCTGTGGGCTCTAAATAAGATTCTGTGATGAGTCCAATCTTTGATGGAATTGGATTAACAACAGTGCTCATTCCTGCTTATTATGTGCCTGGCAGTACCTGTCATGTCTCTCTGCTGTTTGCAGCAAATAATGCCTCCAGCAGCTGTGAAGGCTTTGTGCTCCTGATCAGAAATGCCACCTCACAGAAGGCACACTTTGCCCATCTTGGCAGTCTTCACTGGGGGATTTGAGCTTTTTTGCCTCCCTTCCCCTCTCCCTGTGCTAGCTCGTGAAACAGCAGAAACTTTGCAGAGGGGACAACTTAATCTCCCATCTTTTCTCACAGCCTCCCTAGCTCCTCACCCTCAAGTCCCAGCATTGTAGTGCAGCCTCAACCTCTGCACAAACTCTCATGACTGCTGTTGTGTTGGGAACTGTTCCCTAACAGCTGTGAAATCCAAGCTGGAAAGTCTGTTCTGCTTCGTCGTTGGCTGCAACAAAACAGTCTTGAAAGCCCAGCTGGAGGCAGGGCAACAGAGGCACATGGGGAGGGTCGTCTCTGAAGCAACACGTGAGGAAATGCTTTAGATTTGACACACATGGCGCCAGTATGGGAGCTGTGTTTGGAAAAAAATATGGAAATAATAATAGCGCTTTTAATCTTCAAAGTGCTCTTCATCCACTAACTAATGAGTGTAATGTTCGGCTTTACAAATTGGTCATACTCTGAAAATGCATTTGGTGGCAAAGAGCAAGGGTCAAGCTTTCTGCTACTGTAATGCCTTTGAAGTGTCAGCACCAATCTCACGGTGCTAAAATTAAGGAGTAAAGTCAGTTGTAAGGGTACAACATCTCGTTGAGTCAATGGAAATGGCGTGCCCCTAAATGAGAGCAGAATCATACTGTAATTAATTTTGTACTTGCTACATATATCTTCCCATTGTAATGCATGTGATACTGTCGGCATCTGCCCTCCCATGTGAACAGACCTGAGCGTTAGGACATATGAGCTGGGTACTGGTGTAAGACTGAATATACTCACGCTCCACATACTTGTTGCTGTGGGATCATTTGCTGAGGAGGAAGAATGAGTTCTTGGTTTCCCCCTGCATTCTGGGATCTAGTGAGAGCTTTGCTGTTGATATGAGATCTTTCCCCCAGCTTGTGTCTGTCAAGGTGGCAGTGGCTCTGCTCCTTCCAGCCCAGTTTATGGGAGGAATCATAGAATCGTAGAGCGGCTTGAGTTGGAGGGGACCATAAAGTTCACCCAGTTCCAACTCCCTGCTGCAGGCAGGATTCCCAACCGATCAGGCAGTAGATCAGGTCGCCCAGGGTCCCAGGAAGGATCACAGGACCTAAGCGTGGCACAGAAGCACTGAGGGTTTCCTCTCCGAGCAAGGACATAATCACAGCCTTGCAAGATAAACACAAAGCAAGCTAACTTTACGGGTACCCACATATTCAGAGTTGAAAAAGCACTTGTTGCTGAGCTGCCTCATTCTCTGTGAGCACTGCAGAAGTTCAAGGCCCACATCCTGCAACAGCAATGAAGCGAGGCAAACAGGACCCAGATCTGCTACACAAAAGTGATGCAGGCACCAACTCCTCATCCTCTTGGGTGAGAGACAGAGCAGTGTTGTGTTTTCAAGATTAAGTAACTCAAATCATAAATGTCAATAAAATTATGAAGTACATTGAAAGCTTCCAAGCTATTTAAAATTAAATAACAGCCCTGTAAAGCAGCCAAGGCAAGTATTGCTCAGACCCATTCGATCCTTGCAGGAGGCAAAGGAGGCTTTCAATTTCTTTGTTCAATCACTTCATTAAATTCCAATTTCTCCTAAAAGCTTGGCAGTCCTTATCCTATCCCACTTAGCTCCAGCACAAGTCCCCTTTATCTGCTCTCAGATTTCTCATGCTTTCCATGCTTACATGCCTTCCCATATTCCAGACCCTCACTAAGCCTCAAAGCAGCGCCCTTAGAAAGGACAACTTGTGTTTGTTTTTCTTTCTAGAAACATGCGTATTAAACTGGAATGTATCCATGTACAAGTAGGAGAAATGCTGCCCTGATAGTTTATGGGATTTGTGATACACATTGTCAGTCAGTGGTGCCTGTGGGGAAAGTATCTTGTCCAATCCTTGTCCTCAGCAGTCGTGGAAATAACCTGGAGTGAGTGGTAGAGCATTTGTGTCAGTGGAGGTACATGGCAGAGGTATAACTTCTGACCTCAGGAGCTTAATCATTATACAAGAAAGGCATGGTTGAGTGGAGAAATAGCCCCAAAAGTCCTGTCACTGCTACCTGTTGGAAGTCATGCCACCTTGATTAGGCACTTGGAACATGTATTTACGCTGTGAAAATCAGCCCTGCCAGTGGTCCTGGTCTAGATCATGGCAGTGTGCCTTTTTCCTGTAGTCTTTCCTCTGGGGACAGGCAGGGCATTAGAGAATTCTGTGGTAACAGGAAAATACACGTGACTGGCTGCAGCCCAGTAGGTCTTACAGCTTGTCAGGTGTTCTCACTTCTGCTGGCTGTCCCACCAGCTCATGAATGCAAAGCCTGGGCTTATTTTCTCTTATAATCTCTTTCTAGGCTCTTGCTGAGATTTCCTGTCTTGGGGGATCTTGCTTAGGCTGGATGGATTACTCAAATGTTCTTGGTCTGGCTCCAATTCTGGCTTAATTTATCTCTAGCTGTTAGGGTTTCTGACTGGAAAAGCTACCCTGTAGATTAGCAAATTCTTACTGAAAGAGATGTAGGAGTTGATGTGCTGCAAATGAGTTGGGATCCCCATGTGCAAGGCTTAACCACTAGTACTGTTGCAGGAGGAGCTTTCTTACAGCATCTGCCGGGGCTACCCTCCTAGGAAAAAGGAGAATGGTTTTGCCCATTCCCTGAAGGAGGCAAGTGTGTAGGCTGCATACCCTACCACACCCATGGGGGAGAATGTTGTGCCTTGCTTTGGACAACGTTAGTGAAGAAATTCATACCTGGAGAGAGGAAAACTTCAAATTATTAGAGTGCAAAGTGAGGAAGAACCTCATGTCTGCAGTATAGCTGAGGTTTCTGGACTGCTGCTGGATACACAGCTCCTTTGCTATTGTTGATCCTTGTTAACCCATTTCAGGGTGCTATTGCTATGCATAGATCCACAGGAATGTCATGCAGCAATTGGCACAGTATGATTCTGCATGCAACTCTTCTATAGAAATCATGATCTTCATTAAGACTGGTGTCTCTAATGCCTTGAGGAAGCAGTTTTGTAATGGCCAGTGATACCTTGCAAAGAATGGACATGAGGCTGATTTGGCAAACTGCTCCTGTGACTGGTGCCTGAGGCAAAGGTTTCATTCAGTTCATGTCTCAGCGTGTTATTTGGATTTTGGTGGTTCAGGAAGACTTGCAGATCCCTCAGAGTTTGTCTGTGGAAGTCCCAAATGTATTTCCAAGTGAGAGCTCTGTATCTTGCAGAAATTGAAATTAACATAGGGTTTCTATCAAACCTTTTGTCTTTGCTCCATTACATCGCATATGTGCTAAATACATTTTTGACAGTGCCAGACAGAAATTAAATATGGCATCGAGGACCAAACATGCTTCAGATATTCTGTAAACATGATTACACCATGCCATAACAGAAGATGTTTTGTTGGCATATAACGTGTAGCCCACAACATATTCCACTATCCTCAGCTTTGCTCAGTAGAGGCCAATAGTGGACATATGTCAGTGGTTCTGAGAGGTTATGCTTCAATTCTGTTAGCAGATCTAGAAAAAGACCTTATGATTCCCCTGCAGAAAGACTGTGTATGATCCATACTAACTGCTGAAACGATGGTCTCAAGACTGTTCCAACTGGCCGATCAAGTGACATTGAAGTGTTGTCGTTTGTATGCTCCAGAGAGCTTCAGGACACAAGGAAGATGGATGGCTATTCTTTCTCAGCACACTTAAACAACACATTTGATCCTGTCACCTTCCTTGTGTCAACTGCGTTCTTTAGAAGTCAGCAGTAATGAATGATGCAGATCAAATCTAGATGCTGCCACTTATCACGCTTGTTCCTTTTGTTGAAAAAAAAAAAAGTAAAAATAAAAAATACGATCATTTCTGACCTTAAAAAGTGAAGGTAAGGTAATGTTACTTCTGTAAAACCCTGAAGAGTTTTAAGGATTAACTGAAGTGCATCATTTGAAGAATGTATTAGCAGATGGGGCCATCTGTATCCTTGGTAAGAGGCACTGAATACAGAGCTGTGATCAGCTTATCTTCCCCAGACATTGACACCACTTGTTCTAGCAGCAATCTGGCCTTTCTTCACAGCCTTTGAGGACCTTTAAAAAATCCTAACACTGTAGATAGCTTGACTGTACAATGGGTGTATTTCTGGATGACAGTGCTCATGGCCCATTACCACCTTCCCCCTCATCTTTCCACATCTTAGCCCCAAGTCATTGCTACTCAAAGGAATAGTCTCCACTCATCAGTTTCTCAGCTGGAATCAAATGAATGAAGCTGTCCAACCCCTCAGATGTGTGAGCTGTCCAATGCATCCTCTTGGCCAGTTGGCAAGCATCTGTCTTGTGCCAGATGAAGGATCTGCCTCATGCTATGTCCTGCTTGCAGCAATGACCAGATGTGGGAAGACTCCAAAAGGGACAGGCACACATTTCCAGAGCACACTCCCATTGCTCAGCCACTTTCAGAGACTTCCTAAATCAAATGCAGTTTCTATGCAATAATAACCCTGTGTATTTCTCTTCCATGATCCTACCTGCTTTTCCTTTGAGTACCTGCTCCAGCTGTTGATCCTGATGACCCGCTCCAGCTGGTGACCCATATTATTTATTTTCTTTTCTCCTCTCCCAGATGTTTGCCATAACTTTCTTCCCACATCCTTGACATCAGTTCCTACCACTGCTTCATGCCATCTATGTCACTTGGTCAATTGAGCAGTAATTAAAAGTTTGGTAAATATAAATTTTAAAAAAGTATTTTCAACAGCAGTAAGCCCTTAGGTTTATATTTTATTATTAAGATGAAGAGATTGCAGATTTGAGCAAGGAAGTAATCAGATGAGCTGTTTAGACTGGGTAAAAGTGTGAACGTGACAACTGCAGTCAGTGGGGGGGAAAGGCTGGGACAGTCATTGGGAGTGGTGACCTCTTCACCTCAACCAGCAGCATCTGGAACAATTCGCCCTCAGTCTGCCTGTCTTTGGCTTGCTGAATGCGCAAACACTCCACACAGACTGGAGCTGCCTGAATTTACAAATATCTCTGGCCACCCTGAAACTGCATTTTTTTTTTCTCTCCAGCAAATAAATGATTCACCAGCCAAAAATAACACAAGCACCTATCATAACAGCTCCAGTTGCTCCTGCGTGTCTCAGAGCTTACAGCAGACCTGTTTACTGTTAGTCTTAAAGCGGAGGAGGTGCTGGGGATTTCTGTTTGTCCATCTGTGCCTGCCACTAGGGCCCTGCAGGAAGTGTCACTGATCACCGAATCACAGAATCGTAGGGATTGGAAAGGACCTCTAGAAAACATCAAGTCCAACTGCTGCTAAAGCAGGTTCCCTACAGTAGGTTGTACAGGTATGCATCCAGACAGGTCTTGAATATCTTGAGAGAAGGAGACTCCTCATCCTCTCTGGGCAACCTGTTCCTGTGCTCTGTCACCCCCACAGTGGAGAAGTTCTTCCCTGTGTCTGTGTGGAACTTCCTGTGTCCCAGTTTCTGCCCACTGCCCCTTGTTTCCATCATTGCAGGAAATGTCTGCTTCTGCCTAACTGGGGTGCTCCTCTTCTTTCTCAGTCAGGACCTTGCGTTCACCACCCTGTTGGAGAGCTAAGGAGAGTAAAGCCAGTGGGAGGCTGAAGTCTGTCTGCCTCGAGTGCTTGTGAATATAGCAGTTTTGTTTGGAAAGAACCTCACTTGCAAACAAATTGTAAACAGAAATCTCCGACATTATTTGTGACAAATCGTTTGGTCAGTGCTATGTGCCTGTCTGAGTCTTCCACAGACAGGAGTTACTCAGCTCTAGAGCAAACAGAGCACCGCAGTGCACTCTCCAATTGCCAGGCTGAAAGAATGCACTGAGTATTTGCTCTGCTTTAAAAACCTACTTGCTTTGTCTGCGTTCACACCTCTCTGTGTTCGTGAGCTGTGAATGCTCAAACAGGCAAAATTTACTCCTCGGAATAACTACAGAAAGCAAAATGAAACCTCGTTATTTGCAAATGGAGTAACGCGTTTTAATATGGGATTCTGTTTCTGGAAAGCCTCGCCAGGTCCCTGAACAAAGGCTGCAAAGTGAGCCAGACATGGGTGTGCCAGTCCTTGATAAATAAAAACATGCATGTGCATAAGTACGTCTAATGAGTGTTCAGACAGAATTAACTGTAAGATCCATATCTTGCCAGCAAATCTGTTGAGCAGCCTGTTTTTTTTTTTGTTTTTTTTTTTTTTGTGAAGTAACAGTGCCTCAGGCAAAGGTCTGTGTGGCCCAGTGAGGAAAAGCTGAAAATGGTCTGTGTAGAACTTGCGGAGTCATGGCCGCCCCCTCTACTGTCTCCAGGCAGTGGAAGCCATCGAGAGCCTGTACAAATCCTTCTGATGATGAGATTTGTGCTTGTCTAAGCATGAAAATAACACTGCTATGGGATCTGTGTGGCCCATTGCCACCGGAAAGGGGTTTTGCAACAAACAGTTGGCAACCCTTTGCTAAAAGCAGGAAAAGTCAGCGTAGATCTGCGACTTGAGGGTTGCAAGGCATCAGGGGCTGATGCATGCCTTGTGTTTCATCAGGTAACATTTCTGGGCAGTGGTAGCTTCTCTTTTAGCACGAGGAGCAGGAGGGAAAAGGACTTGGGGGTACTGGTGGATGGCAAGCTGGACATGAGCCAGCAATGTGCCCTCACAGCCCAGAAAGCCAACTGTATCCTGTTCTGCATCCTCACCTGGCATACTGCGTCCAGATGTGGACTCCTCAGTGCAGGAGAGACACGGACCTGTTGGAGCACATCCAAAGGAGGACCACCAAAATGATCCAAGGGATGGAACAGCTCTCCTATGAGGACAGGCTGAGAGAGCTGGGGCTGTTCAGCCTGGAGAAGAGAGGACTCTGGGGAGACCTGAGTGCAACTGTTGCTTTACTCCCTGCTGCTCTCTTCATCTTCTGGTCTACAGCACCTGTAGTGCAGTGGTGGCACTGGTGTTCAAGCAGTGCCTGTCCCCAGTGGCTTTCAGCAAGCATTGCTTTGCTAGGAGGCATTTTTGATCAGTACTAAAAGGTTTCTGAGGTGTGCTGGGGTGTGGGGAAAGAGATGTGGTGGTGGAAATGAGGGACAGTGAAATGGCTATTCATTTTTAATGCTTTATGTAGTCTAAAATAATTGGGAGAGTGGTTCACAAGGCTGGGAAATGGCATGACTTTTGCCTGAGGGCTCTACCTGCTGTATTTGAGATCTGCAAACAGTAGCCATCTCAAAGCCTTTCAGGAAACCCGCACAAATTGTTTATAATGCAAAATGTTAGGCAGCCTAAATACAGGAGAAAGGGCCCAAATGATCACGTGTTGCATTGTTTTTTATGCTTACTTTTTAACCAATGTTTCTGTGCTCCAAGCAGACACGGTCTCCTCCCACTGCGTTGCCTGACAGCAATGAGTTTGGTTTAGCAGATCCTACAAACCTCACATTTATACACCATAAAACCCATCCAATTTAGTGGTCCTGATGGAATGGACTTAATGTCTGTGTCACCTGGTGAGATAAGATGACTGCTGGGGTTGGAAGCATTCCTGGGAGTCAAGGCTGGCCTGGCATCACTCTGTATCAGGTAGCCATGGAAACTTGCTCTGCAGGTAGATAAGAGGCCGAGTGCCATCACCTGGGTCCAGACACAGGAAGAAGAGCCAAAGAAGCCAACACTGTTGGAGAGCTCTGAGCTGCCTCGGGGAGGTAGAAGTATGTATAATGCAGGGTGGTGGGGCTGGAGCAGGAGGGGAAGAAGACAATCCCTTTTGCACCCAGCAGCAAAAGCTATTGGGGGAAGGTGTTTGTGGAGCACAAAATACTGTCTGGCAATATACAGAAGCAGAGTAAATGGAATTTATGTCCATGGTTGATCGAGGCAGCACTAGCACCTGGATCCCCCCTCCCTCATCCTCACTCTCTTCACTCTCATATTGCAGCTTCCAATCCTCAGTGTCCATAAGTTGGGCACCTTCCACCCCGCAGTCCTCCATTAGCACCATGTCACCTCCTCCTAACTGCAGCTCTGCTTTCGAAGGCTGTGCTATGGCAAACTTGTGAAAGAAGCTCATCGCAAGGATTACTGTCTTGTTGTTGTTGTTGTTGTTGTTATTACTGTTGTAATTGTTACTGTTATATCCCCCGTCCAGTGTTGTATCTTGACATGAAATGCTCAGGAGTGAACAGTTCTTGCAATATATAATAGAGACTTTTCAAAGAGGTGAGTCTTGTTCTCATGTGCATTACTGAATAGGTATAATTCTGGGTCACATGGCTTTTTATTGCTCCTGAAACTCTCCTGGTGTCTAGCTGTATAATGAAGACTTTATGATGTGAGTCATCAGAGATCTCTGGTCTTGATGACAGTGAGTGCCACAGTATGTATACTTTCTTGTCTCTGTTTTGCTCCCTGACAGATTATTAAAACGATCTCTGCATTTTGGTATGAGGAGAAAAACAGTATAGATTTTTGATACATTCATTTATATTCTCTACTCTTGTTCTCTCCCTACTTTGTTGTCATTTCTTCTGTTGTAATGTGGGTAAATAAATCTGTTCCTGTGCTCCCTTTGAACTCCCGTTGCCTCAACCTTGATTTATTACTGGCCACCCTGTCTTTGGGAAGTGCTGCTTTGCCTTTTGCATGGGCTGTTCCAACATATCCTCGCTTCCCATCATTTTGATTGCTGCTGTGCTGCTCATCCACCTTCTGGCCAGTCCTTGTGAAGTGTCCTCACTCTCTAGATGCCACCGGTACATTTTACATCATCAGTAAAGATTCCTACCTCGCTGCTTTTTCAGGAAGAAAACCACATTCAGTATTTCCCAATATTTTTTAGGGAATGAATATTTACTACTTATGGAAATGAGTACCTGGGAAACTAAATTGCCACTCTGTCCTCCTGCCATGCATGAGCCTCTTCAAGCTCCCTAGGAGATGTGAGATCTCCCTAGGAGATCCTTGAGATGTGAGATGACAAATACTGGACCCTTTGAGCTGAGTACTTGCCATCCACTGTGCTTGCTCTTACTCAAGCCACAGTTTGTGTTCAAAATTCTCAAGTGGAGCTTTGGAAGAGCTGGTTTTGGGGTTGCTGCTGCTGAACTGGTTTGCAGCAGTCACACCAGTCCTTCCAGACCCTGTGAGTGAGAGCCTGGGCTTGGGTGTGAATCATAGAATCATTAAGGTTGGAAAAGATCACTAAGATCATCTAGTCCAACCATAAACCATCACCACAGTGCCCACTAACCCATCACCTTCAGGATAGTGGGTGCTTATGTGGCCGTTCTCTGTGCACATTGCACACATGGGATATAGGGCAGTGATTGTGCTGTTTTTCCATGCTAATTTTCTGTGTCAAATCCCCCTAGACTGAAAGCCTTGTCTTACAGCCCTATAGCACGTGGACCATACAGTAAACCCCTCCCCCCCCTTCTCAGGACAGTTCCTGTCCCTTTTGAGCCACGCGAGATCCCAGGATATTTCTAGACCTATGATTTTGTCCCATAATCTCTGGTCCTTTCCCATCCTTTCACTGACAGCCAGTCCCCGCTTCACATCTTGAATTCCATCTGCCTGGAAAACAATCAGCAAATAAACATTGGAGGAAATATTGGGGAAAAAAAATAGCCATGCCTAGCAATTGGCTTGCTGCCTCCAGGCAGGTGCAGGCTGCGTGTGAACAGCAGCATTTCACTCAGCAGTGCTTTTGAAAGCAAGGGGCTGACGGCAGTGGGAAAGCTGAGTGATGTGATGGGTCTGGGGCCAGGGAAGCTTCATGTGTGGATGCCAAGCAGACGGCTGAATTTTAGACGCCGCTAATTTTAGTTCAGCCTGATTTGCTTCACTGAGCTCTCCTGGAGCTCTGAGTGCTGTCATTCAGGTTAATCAGAATTCTTTGCAAGATTTAGAGCTGTTGGGTACACGAGAATCTAATCTGAGATTTTTCTTTCTTAAGATGAGGCTTTCCTATATCTTCTGGCCTCGCCACAAATAAACGCTAGACAGACAGAAAAATCACAAATCTGCTCTTACATATTTTCTCTCCTCCTCACTATGGTCTTTCACCTATTTGCATGTAAAACATCCCACAGTATGCTGCCAGGTGAATGTTTAAGCACTAAGCTCCCCTCCTTGCCCCTTACTCCCTGTTCTCATGCAGGGTAGGGTTATGGATCACCGCCTGGCAGCAGAGCTAGCTGGGAGTGAGGTGAGCACTGCTCCTGCCACAGCAGCTCTTTCCAGGTGATCCTTTATCCCAGGTGACCTGTGTGTAGGTACCTGGGCTGACAGCATGGCAGTTTCTGTCAGTGCAGCCATCCAACCCTACCCTTAAACAAAGCCATGTGCCGGCCCCCAGTTACAACTGCTGCAGAGAGCCAGGGCTGGAACAGCTTTCCTCATCTTCTTTAAATCCTGTAACTTGTTTTTTTGGTGTTCATTTTCAGGGCTCAGCTTCCTATATATTTGCAGTAGTGGTGGTGGGGAGACTGTCTCGGTGCTCAGGTGTAAAAATGAGACAGTGGTTAAAACCTTCTTTGAAAACAGACTCAGGCTAATGGAGTTTCATTTAATCTCCAGGTTACCACTTGGAATTCATTTTGTGCGGGTTGGGATGAAATGTGGTTACCTCCGGACAAGTGCTCAGTGCTTCACCTAATGAAAACTGGCACTTTGCAGCAATTCCTGAGCAGGCACGGCAGCAGCTGCTATGGGATGTCTGAGGCCATCTGTTCCTCCCTCAGCTGCTCGCCACCATGGTGGCCCCTTCCCTGGATGCACGTCATGGAGAGGATGGTGGGGCTCAGCACATGACTGCAGTCAGATGCACAGCTTGGTGCTGGAAGCTAATGTCATATCTATGCGGTGCTGGGACCAAGGGCAGATGAGGTAGTTGCTGTCCTGAGCTGCTTACTTAATAGAGTCATAAAGTCATATGGGTTGGACAAAGCCTTCAAGGACACTGAATGCAACTATCAACCTCACCTACTGAGTATCACCACTAAACTATGATAGAATCAGAATATTCTGAGTTAGAAGGCACCCACAAGGACTACTGAATCCAACCCCTAGCTCCACACAGACCACCCGA
Organism: Cyrtonyx montezumae; assembly: GCF_038088225.1. Taxonomy (NCBI): domain Eukaryota; kingdom Metazoa; phylum Chordata; class Aves; order Galliformes; family Odontophoridae; genus Cyrtonyx; species Cyrtonyx montezumae. The sequence goes on along the minus strand of NW_027072089.1, from coordinate 101,293,432 downwards.
AATTCAAACCGTGTGTTTGTGAGCATTATCCAAAGACTCACTGAACTCCAGCACTCGGGGCCATGCCCACTGCCCTGAGCATCCTGTTCTGTGCCCACCGCCCTGTGGTGCAGAGCTGTCCCTAACGTCCAGCTGCCCCTCCCCTGACACAGCTCCATGCTGTTCCCTCGGGCCCTGTCACACAGAGCAGAGCTCAGCTCTGTCCCTCTGCTCCCTATGAGAGCTGCAGCCTCCATCAAGCCTCCCCTCAGCTCCTCTGCTCTGGGCTGAAGTGACCTCACATTTCTGGGATCTCTTAGCCCAGAAGCATATTTTAACCAGGATTTGTTTTACAGTACCAGTAAATTACAGGAAGTTCATGTCATTGTCCATCTGTCTCTTCTTGCTCTGCATCCATTCAAAACTGGATACTGTGCTTTCCGTTTCTAGTCTAGATCTGTCAGGTTTCATGTTTTCTTTGATTCAGGTTTTAAAAGTTGTACCAATAGAAGGTGATGCCACATTCCTTTATTTCTTCTAGCATACGGCAACCGTCATGTTGGTATTGTGGTAACACCAGCCTTACCACACTAACCAGCCTAGTCCACAACAACTAGCCTGGCTCTGCAGTGGCTCTTCTCTAAACACTTCTGTAAGGAGAGCATGCATATAGGCAACTTTTTTACAGGGGTGAAGGGGCTGTGCTTTCAACAAGCATTTTATTTTGCTGTGATTTCCCCGCAAAAGCAAATGTTGTATTTGCAGGTGGTTCCCCGGTGGGTCCTTGGGGTCTGACTGCAGTGTCTGTGTTATACCTCCCACTGGCTTGCAGACCCTGCTCTGAGAAAAGTCTCTGCTGCAGGATCAAAGCAAGAAATAATTTGCTTCAACTCAAAGGTACATTCCTATCTTGCATTAACATCCAAGGTGCATGCAAAGGTCTGTGGAGATCAGGTGCACAAAACTGGTAGAGTTTTTGTGCAGATATGAGGCAAATGGGAGCCCTGGTCACATAAGTTTAAAAAATAACTATAAATTTCAAGACTTGGATGTTTATCCAAAACAAACCAAGACACGGTAAAGTTCTCATGTAGGTTATGAAAGTCTCCCTCTTATTTCTGCTGAGGCAGAATTCTGCCTTGTGCTGATGGGCCTCCAGGGAAAGGGAGAGATGACAGCCAAGGGCCACCACACAGCCCAGCAAGGCATTCCTGCAATGCCTTTGTTAATGCTGTATTTCTGGGAGCTGGTCCAGGCCCATTTAAAAGTGTAAATACTATTTTACTGTTATTTCTTGGGTTAAGTATTGATCCATGAGGCTTTATCTTTGGACACAGCCATTTCCCAGAGCAGTGTCCCCGTCCTCGTGATGAAGGGCTCTGCAGTACATCCTTTGGTTCTCTAAAACACGGCATGCTTTGAAGACCTAAAACATTTCCTGGCTGATTGATGGCAACTCATTTAATGCAACGTGTAGGTCTAAAACTATGAATATATCAAGCTGTGGAACAATATATTTCTTCTTCTCCAGGATGCTTATCGTACGCTGCTCTTGCTTAAAATGGAGGGAGCAATTGCATTTTATCACCTGTTTGCAAAAAGTCATTATCAGAAGCTAAAAAATTTACAGGCAGGGCCTCTGAAATCTGACATCTTGACACATTGCATTTTTATTGTTTGTTCTATGGCACTGACTAAGAGGCAATGAAAGAAGAGTCCTCCCGTCCAGGCGAAGGTATCATACTATCAGTGTAGGGACAAAAAAGAAAATTGATGTCAAAAATTGAATTTTATTTACATCTTTAGGGACTGGGCTCAGTTTGCTCCCTTTTTGATTTAAATATTAATATAGTTTTATCAAATTTGACTGACTATTTGAGGAGCTTTTATAATATGTCAGGTTTTATAATGATGTGTCATCAATAGGGATTTTTTTGCCACATTACCCCGTAAGGGCTGAACCCTCCAAACTGCAATATGTGTATGGCAGTAATTGTATACAGCATTTTTTGTAAATAACTTTATTACACAGAAACTCTAAAGGATTCTCTACAGTGAAAGATGTGGCAGTTTTTCTCCTTAGCAAGGTCTAGGAAAAGTAAATAAGCAAAACAATGTGCAGTTTATGGAACTTTTAGACTTGCCAGAGTTGCCTAGGCAGCCATTCCCTGAAATGGCTCCCAGAGCAGACTGGGCTTCAGCACAGTGCATGGGGTATACTTTCAGAGAGGTGACCTAGTCCATGGCTGCGAATGCTAAATACACACCAGCCTTATGCAAAGAGGCTCAGTTCCATCTCCTACAGCCACTTCAGTGTTTGCATTTCCTTTGCTCTCTGTAACCGTAACCATAGAACCCACTACAACACTTGGAGAAATATAATCTTTGGCACTCAGTGCATTTTCCCCACCCATACACACGTGCACTTTTGAAGAATCAAATAGAAAATCCACGTAACTCTTGTGTCCACAGCCAGGAAAAGCCATGACCTGAGTGAGAGGGGGAAAAAAAAGCAGCAGTTACAGTGGGAACAATTACTAGTGTGAGAAATTGCAGGACCACATCTGGGAGCTGGTGCAGCTGAGCTGCTTTGTGCCATACTGGCAGCATAGAAGTGCTGCTGCCAGGCCAGCAATGGGGCAGGGGAACAAGGGTACTCAAACCAGCACCCAGGTCTGTTTTAAGCCTGCACTTGTACTGGCCATCCCGTGGGAGGTGAGCTTTAATGGAAGGGAACACAAATAGCTACTATTGAATGGCCTGGGGAGAAATGGCTCACCCAGGCTATTTTGGCAAATACTTATGAATGACAAATACATTCACCCATCAGCCCATTAGTGCTGGCTCAGCATATAGACTGGATTAATGATAATGATTGCAGTGAATAATTCAACTGGGTCTACCAGTAAAGTCAGTCTCTGTTATTAGGCAGGGAAAATAAGAAAAGTTGAATGGGCTGATGTGGTGCTGGATGCCACAGAAAGAAAGACAAAGAAGCCTACAGCTGAGAGAAAAGCTCCCAGCAGCTGGGGCACAGCTGGGCTGTTATGTATGGACCCACACAGCCCTGTGTAGAGCTGGACACAGAAGCATTCAAACCGTGGAGCTGGTCTATTTTGTTTCCAGGTAAAATCAGGTGGAGAAGGACTACAAGTGAGAAAAGTCAAATTAGACTAGGCCCTGACATTACTGTCCCTTCTGGCCAAGAGCAGCCCCAGCAGTGTGGGTGTTCAGTGCAACTGGCTCATGCATAGGTTTGCAAAAGATCTCCTTCCAGTTCTGTCCTTTACTGGTAGATTCATTTTGGTTAATTGAGCCCTTGTGCTGCTGTTTCTGGATGCTAGAAATGTGAAGGACTGACAAAACAAAACAAAACAAAACAAAAAAGCCATGCAGATCATCTCAAGAGAGTTTGGTTCTTTCCTCTGGCATCCTATTTTGGTCAGTCCCAATTACCGTGGTTGCATATGGCCTTTTTTAAAAGGGTTTCTGCCTGGAGAGATCTGTATCTCTTTTGCTCACAGAGACCTTCCTGGTGAGGTTTGCTATCTAATGGGAGTAGATGATGAGCATGGAAGAAGCAATTTCTGAGTAGCCAAGAATGGTGATGTTGCATTCCCCACAGTCCCTAGACCTGCATTGCACGTACAAGCTCTGCACTTAGCATGGGCTATGGTGAGCTTTCAGATGAGGCAAGCAAGCAATTGCCATTCCTGCCTGAGAAACAGAGAGAGAGGCCGCTCCTTCCTTCACTGCCTTGGGCTCTGATTCACCAGTGTGCTCTATCAGGATATCCAGCATGGTCCCCGGCGAGGCTGAGGTGCTTTGAAGTGGGAAAGATGAAGGGATTGATGCAGCTGAAACTGAAATCCTAAGGATTCCCCCATTTTCCCCACACCAAAGGGAGACACCCACTTCAACTGGGCTTTCTGAGCCTAGGGGGGCTGTGAAACCCAGAGGAGCCTGGGTGCTTTGATTTTTCTCCAGCAGGACCCAGGGGAGGCAATTTATGGCGCCTGGAGACTCTTCCATTCCCTCCAGGTGTGGACACAGTTCTGAGGGGGCACGGGGAGGTGGAAAGGGCCACAAGCTGCCAGGAGGAGGGTTCCTGGCACGGGGGCCTCCAGCGTACAGAGGAACATCTGTGTGAAGCGCTGAGGAACTGTGAATGAACCCTAGCAAAAAAAAAAAATAATAATAATTTTAAAAATATATTAAAAAGAAGAAGAAAAAACAGCTGGGCCTGTATTTCTCTCTCTGCCCTTCCAGCAACCCTTCCCTCAAAAGTTTATGTCTACACTGTGAGAGGCGGTTGCGCTCGCACGCAGCCAAGCCGTCCATCCCCCCCCCCCATCATTTTCCACAGCTGAGCTGGCCCCAGCAGCACGGGGCCCCTTGCCGACAGAGCCGGGCCTGTCTCCCAGGCTGTTGCACTTGGCCAGCACTGCCCGTCTGCCTCCAATTTCAGCGGCCACCTTTCTGAGGGAAGGCTGCGGGCCGGCCTGCTCCAACAGCAGCCTGCCAACAACCTGCCCATGCTCCCCGCAGGGCACGCCGACGGTGCCTCAGCCTTTCTGTGCTTTCTCAGGCACTGACCTGGCTGTATTTCCTCCTGATCGAAAGAAGCTGAAGTTGTGTGGCTCGACTGCAATCAGTTTGAATAGGCTGTGTGCTAACCAGGCAGGAAGATAACCTGAAGAAGCATGGCACCCCTCATAAACAACTGTCCCTTGTGCCTGTGCGTTGGCAGTAAAGCCTGCTGTGTTCCTTTGCAGACCAGTAGTTTCCTGCTGGCTCATCCCTTCCCATTAAGTGCAGCAAAGTCAATATTTGCGCCAGTGGGACACGTGGGCTGAGTGCAGTCGGTGGGAAGGACAACATGGAAGGGATGGGCACCCAAGCCCATGTGTTCTCCCTCGCCCTTTCCACCGCCTCATTGACCTTGCTGTCAATAACACAGCACTTCTTGTGCTGCTGGGGCTGACTTATTTCGAGTCACGGCTCCTGAGAACACCGGGGCATTCAGGCTGACCTCAGTCCTCTGCTCTCTTGGTGAACCCAGAGTGAAAGTTACCCCCTCTGCTCTCTGTCCGTGTGCCATACTGCAGTCTGTCCAGCTAGCTTCTGATGGGTCAGGGCAAAGCTCACAAACACTGGGTTGAAGCAGTGGTGAAAGAGCCCAGCCCTCCTTCACAGTGATGCTCCCCCTTCTGAGCACCAGCAGCCCCATGATGCTCAGGATAACCTGTGCCAAGCAGGCTGAAGTGGGGAGCTCAATACCTGGAGACAGCACATAAGCCAGAGAAACAACAAGGAGCTCACTGCAATTTTATTTATTTATTTTTATCTTGCCCTTTTGGGAACAGCAGAGACATGGGGCAGAACAGGCTGCCAGGGAATAAAGTTTAGCTTTCTGCTCTTAATGGTCACTTAATGGTCTTAATTCTGAAGTTGATCTTTGCTCAGGCAGAACAGACACTTATTACACGTAATTTCTTAAGAAAGGGAGTGCACAGCAGGGCCTGTCTGGCTGCTGGAAAGTTAACTGTGCCATACTGCTGCTCCTTGCTGAGGCTGCAGGCTTGGGCAGGTACAGGCTGAGTTGGGGTCATCAGCGAGTCAATGCTGATCTTCTTGTGACTCCTGAGGCAACACTTCAGCTTGCAGAGGTCTTCACACTGGCTTTCTCTTTCCTTTTGCCTCTCTTCCCAGAAGAAAGGGTGACTGCAGGAGGGCTGAGAGAGCAGAATGGTATAAGACTCAAACCATCCTGTATAGCCATCCTTCCAGCAGATGCCATGGTGCTGAGCCCTTCAGATGAGCAGAGCTGGAGTTAGGGAAGGGTGAGGGTGGAAAAAGATTTTCTGAAATGCTCGTCTCCAGGCAGTCCAGCTCCACGTTCAAATTTTCTGGTTAAATTCATTAAAAATAAGCATATTTGGCACTGGCCATCTGCCTATGTTTTTTGTGTTCATTTGTTTGTTTTATAGAAACTGTTAAGTTATGGAATGAGACAGCAACTGTGATGGAGCAATAAACAAAATGCAAATAAGTAAATGAGAATGATGGATGTTTTTTCTTGTTTGTTTGTTTTGTTTGTTCACTGATGGTACTTTTCAAATTCAGTTACATTTTCCTGTTAGTATCATGCTCCTTCCTCACCCTCTCCCTCTCTTTTTTTCAAGTGCCCACTTCCTATTTCCTGTTTATCTTCTTGCAGTCCATTCCTTCCGCCACTCCTCTGAATCTTCATCCATCCCAGCTTTTATTGAATTTTTTTATATTTTATTTATTGAAAGGTCTTTTCAGTTCACCCAGGACAAATACGTGGCTCCCAAAGCCTAAAAGAGGTTTTCATGCCCTTCTCTGAGGCGGTGTTTTTTTTTCCTTAGGTGGCCCTGCAGGCAGAAGACCACCACCACCCCAAAGCATTACTATATCCAACAGACTGGATCCACTCAGGTTTAGCAGTGCTAGGGTGCCTTTGGTGGTGGTACAGTCACTGTAGGTCAAGGAAGGCTGAAAAACCTGTTGGTGGTGCGAGCTGACGCTGACAGACAAATCGAAGTCTGCCAGAGTGTCCTGCCCAAAAGTTTACCAGGCTGAATCTCTGGATTGGCAGGGAGGCATTTACCTGTTGGTCCCCTCTCGATGAATTTAATGTTCGGATATCACTTGCTATTACTTGCTCCCACTGAGTGGTAAGACTTAACCAGCAGCACTGACTGTGAGGAGACTGGGGCAGTAAACCCCCAAGGCACAGCAGCAGTGCAGCCATGCAGCCAGCTCTCTGGTGCAAGGTGTGAAACCTCTGTATTTTGGGTACACAGAGGATGTGCTGCCAACAGCAGCCCTTGTACATTGTCATCTAGGGTGTGTAGCAAACCCCTGCTATCGAGGTCCTCTGTTCTGGATGGCAACCAGGACTGATGCACAAAATAAAAAAATCCTGTGGCAGGTTATGTCCCATGAGGGATAACAATTCAGCTGCTCAACAAACAAAACGGCATGCTCTAAGTGTGGGCTGTCCTCTGCCTTTCCCTAGCATCAACGTACATCACGTGGGTCTGATTCAATGTGCCATAGCTGCTGTGCTGCCCATGCCTGAGCAGGAAGTGCTGAGATGAGCAGGCAGCTCCAGGCACGAGAACACAGCTCTGCTGAATGTATCAGCACACACACAGGTGGGATCAAACTCAGAGTTAGAGAGTAGCACTAAGAGTTCTGCATGCTACAAACCTCCAAGACTGATGCTATTAATCATGTTTTCACTTGCCTCCTAGTTCTTGAGCTTTTTGTGCCAGTACTTTTAAAGTTTTCTTGGAAACTGAGAGCAAGGAACATCATTTTCTCAGTAGACAGCTGAGCTTGTTGTGTAATGATTTTGGGAGTCAGGACTTTGAGAGGAACACAAAGTATTGTCATACCTGCAGTGTAATCGTGGCACCTTGCAACATTTGTCTTGCCACTTCTTCAGCAGCCACTTCCAAATTCAGGGAGATGGATGTGTATTAGTTAAGCTTTTGAACAGAAACAATATTTCTTTCAACTAGCTCTAAACCTTATGTCTCCAAATTCCCTCGTGAAGTTTTGCAGCAGAAAATGGATTCAGTAGCAACTGAATGGCTCCCTAAAAGTCACAGCTCTACGGTAGCACGTAGACAAGTTTCTGCTTTCAGAGAGTAAATCTTGCTTTATGGTGCTGCAGTCTATGCTGCTGGTGAGACTGGCACTAATGCAAACGTGCTGTGAGGCTCTGTGCTTCCTGCTCACTCTGAGCACCAAATTGTTCCCACATTGGAAGAGCTGCTTTTGTCTTTATTTGCAAAGCTGCTTTTATCTGCAATGTAGTGATGGAAAAAAAAAATTATTCCAGGAATTAAAAATACGCATATCCCCATAAAGTGTTTATATATGTGAATAGCATTCAGTGAAAACTGCCTAACTGGAAGTCCTGCACCAAGCTGTGCAAGTAGTGGTGATGCTGCTGTTTAGACAACACAGGAGAGAGAAACTCCAGGAATACAAAATACAGTAATGCCCCATCAGAACATGTGGTACACAGATACAGATGTTACTAGCTCACTTTCATCTCAGTGCTTCCTAATTATGAATTTTCTCCTCTCCAAGCTGTTATTTTATCTATCTATCTATCTATCTATCTATCTATCTATCTATCTATCTATCTATCTATCTATATCTATCTATCTGTCTATCTATCTATCTATCTATCTATCTATCTATCTATCTATCTATCTATCTATCTATCTATCTATTTTTACATAACCCCCCTCCCCCTGTGCTATGGGGGAGCTGTGGGCACATCCAGAGCTGTGCACAGCTCAGCCACTTTCCCTGAGTTAGGTGGGGGAGATACTGCATGGTGGAGATTTCTCAGGGACTTCCTCACACTAAACTCGCTGAGGGATGACGTAAAAAGCAAAGATTCTGGGCATGTGGAGTTATCAAGAGGGGTGGGAGTGAGGCATTTGATGCTGGTCGTGACAACAAAATCCCAGTAACAACGTGTTTCTAAGCTCCACTGCCTCCTTTTTTGTAGAGCATAAGGAGTTATTGTCGTAGTAGGATCAGGGCACCTGAGCTTTGCTTTGTTAGTTCCAAACCTTCCCCAAGATTAGATAGACCATTATAAAATCCCACAATTAAACAACAACAACAAAAAATACCACTCCAGCAATTCCAGCAGCCTAACCACAAATGTTCAGTGGAGCCTTGTGCTTGGGGAGTAGTGTGGGCAAGATCTGCTCCCTTTGATGTTGGACCTTGAACCTATTTCATTCTCAGTGTAACTGGCCTCATTGCCATGGTTGTTACAGCCTGCAAAGGTGAAGCGGCAAGTTCACACCAAGGGAGGCTGGAAGCAGGTTTTCCTTCCTTCCTCCTGTGGCTGCCCTAAGCTTCCATCTGCCCACATCAAAGCAGCCACAGCACATCTGGCTGAGCATACCATCCCGTCACAACAGCATGGGGAACACCTGGTTCCCCACCACCTGCCCCTGCAACCCCAGTTGCATCTCCTGGAGAAAAAGCCTCACAAGCAAGCCAGGTCCTTTGTAAAGCCAATACAGCTTCTCATCCTACTGGGGACACAACATGTGCAAGGCTGGAGATGATCAAAGGCCAGCAATGAGTCATCTCAAATCCAATGAATGATCATTAGTTGAGGAAAGATATAATTAGATTGGCTTCACTATCTCGCTGTTATGCTTAGAGGAGTAATGGGGTGGTATTGCTGCTATTGAAGACTATTTGTTAGGAGTGACTCATTGGGTATGCGTCATAAATTATACATGGGAAAAACTATCACTGCTCCCCGCTGAGAGCTGAAAGTCCATTCAGTGTGCACAGAAGATCCTGATGATCTCTTGATGAGGATAGCATCACATGGCGAGCGTGCCCTTTCCCTTCACCTCACCTAGAGGAACACTGACAAAGCTGGGTGTGCTCTTGCCGCCAGTAACTGTGTATCTACCCCGCTGCAGAAGCTGAAGGGAAAATGGCTTTTAACAAAGTGGGAGAGAATCAGAGGAACCAAATGCAGAGCAGTGGTCTGACAGAGTCCTGTAAGGACTTCGTAGCCCTCAAGAAGGAATATAACCCGCTGCCCTGGATCAAAGCTTTGCACTGCTCTGTTTTGCTAATAACCTACAGAGAGGTTTGATCACAAAGCCAAGGCATTTGCAGTATCCAAAATCTGTCCCCAGATCTGAATTTCGTAGTTGAGTTGGCCCGTTTTTTGTTTGAAAAAGATTGAGTAAACTTTTAGTTGACTGATTTTTATCCCACGAACTAGCAAATTTTAATTGAACCAGGTCATCCTAAGAAACATACTGCTTTTTTATGTGTGCGTTTGTTTCTTTTTTTAAATTATTTTAATATTTTTTTTTTAAATATAATTCCTAACGTCTCTGCTTGCAGAACAGCTTGAGGTTTGGAAAGACAGAGACAATCGACAGTAAATGGGAAAAAATAATTGGTTGGATCTTCATGTTCTTCTTGCACATTGAAACCTAATTTTAGATTGCAGCTGAGGCTTAAGGTTTGTTGTTAATTTGCCCACTCTGTTTTTCTTCCTTCCAATAGAGCAAACTTAGTCAAACAATGCTTGCCCTTCAAAACTTAGCTCTGAGAAGTGCCGGGTGCGGGGTTAGTCAGAGTAATGAATGTAAACACTGTGAAGATTACTTATTTCCTTTGTTCTTTTAAGTTGGAATTTATTACAGCACTTGAAGAATATCCTCTTGCTGTATAAAAACACAATTACGGAGACCTGGTTCTCACCCTTGCTTTGGTGAAGGAGTGCTGCAAAGATGAGAGGCTGGAAAGCAAGTGTGTCCCATCTGCAGGGATGCTGTGCTCTGGGTCAGCTGAGATTTTCTCTCTGTGGTGTCTGCTTTCAGATGGCACATCCTGGGCTGGATATTCCTGCTTTCTGGACAATCTCAAACCCCGAGCAGGTAGCGAAGGGTTTGATTCAGAAGGCAAGGGGAGCTGTGAGTGGGGTACCCCCCACTGCCCACCCCAATGTCCCCAAATCAGAGCCACCTTCCACATGAAGTTGCTCTTTGCCTTTGCTCAGTGGTGGAGACAAAAAACAAAAACAAAAAAAAAACACAACCCTAGTAAGTCAAGAGTTTTACATCTCTTATTGTAGTGTTATCATTATGCTAAGTGACTGAAGTTCAGAAGGAATCTAGGAAGATCAGGCTTTTCTTTTCAGCAAGTTATTTTTTTTTTCACTATTCTGTGTTAGCTCGGCACTGCATTATTTTAAGTAAGCCAGAAACCAGCTTGAAGACTGTTGTAGCTGAAGAATTAATAAGACAACACTTCAATTTTAGGGAATCCCCTTAAATCAAAGCATAAGAGAGCCTGAAGCCCACTCGTGTGATTTTCAGGTATCCTTGTTGCCCAGGGCTCCCATCAGTCAGTGACGCTGGAGGCAGTGCAGCTCTCATTTATCAGCCCAACAGTGCGGAGGGGTTTGGCTGGTGCAGTGGGAGCTGAACCAGGTTCACAAAATGAGTTTGCCACAGAATTTCCCATTTCTTCGTTGCTCAGCTCTGGACCTCTCTCTGGTTGCTTGCATCCGTGCCTCCCTGGTGGTGGACTTCCCATATGGCACACAAAGAGGCATGTCCTTTAACTAATTTATTTATTTATTGCCTAACCCTTATACTAGCAAAAGCATTTATTTGTTTCTTCAAAGAAGCAACCATAGAGACCTGAACCTTCAGAGAATGGGAGGGGAATTTGTTCAAAACAAAGGAAGACTGCAGGTGTAAAATGTTTGTCATGCTAACACCTGAACAAACATATCACCGTGCCCTTGCTTATCTCCTTCCTACTCACTGCCTTTATTGAGTTCAGCGTCTTGCTAACAGCAGACACATTAATCAGGCATTTAGATTAGAACAAAGTCACTGCCTCTGTGCTGCCTTATCTAGACCATATAAATGTGTCATTATATAGATCTGGGCCAGGCTGGAGGGTTTCTTATACCTTTGTGAGGACCGAGCTGCTCACTGCTGCTTGTTTACACAAATTCCCTTTGCCTTAAAGGGGAATCCAGCATCCTCAGGAAGGGCAGCAAAGTCCACTGTTGCAGTTTTTCTCCTGTAGTCTCACCTATAGAAATAAAAATCTAGCTTTTTTTTTTTTTCCTGTTCCACTTCCATTTCTTTATTTTCAGCCCTCTCCCACAAATAACCATTTTCTCCTTGAAAATCCAGGTTGATGTAAGTTTGACATTAGGAAAAGCTTCTTCTAAGGAGTGGTGAGGCACAGGCTGCCCATGGAGTCACCCCATCCCTGGTGATGTTCAAGAAGGTGTGGATGTGGCACTGAGGAACATGGTTAAGGGCAGTATTGGTGATGGTTTGGTGGTTGGACTAGATGATCTTGGAGGACTTTTCCAACCTTAATGATTCTATGATTGTATGATTTGATGATCCCACACCATTTGCAGCCCATAGGTGCACTGGTAGTGGGGTTTTGCCAGGGTCAGGTATTTACCTGTGGTTTCTGCTTCTTTGTGCTTGTTAGTGCTTGGTTTGTTAATGGGTTCCTCCTCCTCTGCCTACTTCCCAGCCTTTATGTGAGGAGATAAAGGTGCCCCAGCTTCATGGCTCAGAGGGAGGCAGGAGCCAGACTGGGAAGAAGGCAGCCTGGTCTGTGCAGAGGACCTGACACTGAGGCCAAGGATGATGCTGCTACCCTGGCAACTTTACACAGGTTGGACAGGTCCAAACCCAAAGTGAGTGGCAACGAACCACCCTGATTGCAGGGTTGTGGGGGAGGAGGAGGAAGGGAAGGCCTCGCTGTGGACAGCACTACACTGCCCTTGCCATGGGACACAGGGTAGTCAAACCTCCTCTTCGCCTCCTTTATCCCCTGTCTACCACAGGCAGGAACCTGTGGTCATGATGTGGGCCTTGCTCTTTCTCCCAGGGAGGAGGGCTTGCTTTCTGCCCATAGGGTATTGTGTGCCCTGGAAGCTGTGGCAAGGAGCTTCTCCTTACAGGAACAAAGTGTAAACCTGCTTTCACACATACTCAGAAAACAAAATCTCACCTTTTCTACACAAATTCAAAAACCCCAAATCTCTTGCTTTCCTCTCCTCTTTTCCCAGTTTGACAACAGTAGACAAAACTCTATGCAAACTGGACCTTTGGGATTGTCACTGTCTGCCTGGTGTGCTAAAAGCATATCCTTTGCTTAGTGGGCATTTAGAACACAAGATGTTTACATGAAAAAATGTGTTGCGGGCACCGTGGCAGCAGCGGATTGCTGTGCCGTACCTGGGTCTGCTGGTCCCTTGCTATCAGAGTGCCTGTGGAGGACCTGCCCTGGTTTTCAGTCCCTCCTTTTCCCTTCCTTGTTCCGTTTCTGGTTCTTTAGAATTAGAGGTGGACCAAAGGTATGCCCTGGGAACTGGATGTCCTTGTGCTGCGGAGAGCTCTGAGTCACAGCTGAATGCGGGAGCAAATAACATGGCTAAGTAAAGGGGCTGGGGTCACGAGTCTATGCAGGAAGAGTCTCACTTTTTAAAAACAGCCAAGAAAAATGCAGAAAAATTCTTACACTTCAATGCATAGATTAATACTGATGTACAGCATACACGGTTATGATATTTGTAATCAAAATAAATATGTTTACCGATTCCACAAATCTCCATAAAGCCTTCTTTCTCTTTCACACATAATGTAATTCTCCAAAGGCTTGAAAATGTGCATGCTGAGTCCCTAATGCTCATTTTATTTGCTGACTTCCAGCATCTCAGCATAGACATTTTAACTTCAACAGAACATCTCAGCAGGAACTCTTACCAGGATTTCTGAGGCTTGCAACCATATTCACAGCATCTACTAGAAAGATTCCTGAGTCTCCAGAGGCATCCCCGCTTAAAACCATATTTGCTTTCCTGGCAGTTTCCTCCGAGAGCCTTTGAGCACTGGGAACAGTGTTAATCTTTTCTCTCCCCATAGCTACAGCTCCAGCAGATGCTGAGTCTCCTGTGTTTTCACTCACCACTCTGCCAGGGAATCTGGTGTGTTGTGAAAAGGACTGGAATTGTTATGACAAAAGGTTCCCTCCACCTTTTCTATCAGGAACCTCTTTTGCCCTAGGAAATGCCTGTGTTTCCGAAAATGGGTTAGCAGTAATGTTGCAGCAAACTGCTTTCTAAAGGAAACTCCTCTGTTTTGTTAGAGGCAGAACACTGAAACAGATGCATCATGTCTGGCAAATTTTGTAGTGCTAATGTCTACCATGACAGTGATTTTCTTTAAGTGGCTGAGTGGGATAAAATAGGATGGGAATGTATCAGCTGAGCTGTGAAATGCAAGGGAAAGTTCTGTCCCTGCTGCAGATGAGATGCAGGCTCCTGGCTCCACAGTGTCACTTTCTCCTCCATACATGAATGGCTTGTGTGGTTCAGATGTATGCATTACACTGCATGGCAGCCATGGAAGATGCACCTCAAAATTATCTCAGAGCCAGAACTGGGATGCTGCTAATGGCTCCATAAACTTTAAGAACACCCCTGTGAGTGTAAGTGGCAAGCAGGGCACCAGAGGGATTTTGGCCCAGCGTTTATAGCAATGCAATGTGTACAGTAGATATTTTTGCTTGTTTGCCTAATAAACTTCTCTTGCAGGTTTTTCCCTTTTAAACTCCCCCTTGAGTGGCATATGTGAAAAGGTAAGGTCACTGTTCCTGTGAAGAGTGAGGGTGATGCTGTCACTGCTTCTCTAATGGCTGTGCACCGAAAACAAGTTTTAATGCGTCCAGAGCAAGGATCTCAAAGCTTTCCATGAACAGGACATCATTTAGCCTCTGAAATGCTAAGTCTGGCAATTTTGGGTTTATTTGTAGTGGAGAGAGGATGTTACAGGAAAACCCCACATCAGCCTCAGTCACTGAGCACTAAGCAGCCAGCCCTCCCTGATGCTGTGGAGCAGACAGGGGTTTCTGAACCTAAAAGTCTCCATTACCTGACTGGAAAATCCTTCCTTTCAGGCGACTGTCACCTTGTGCTTTCTACTCTGTGATTTGCATGAAAGGATCTCATAGTGCTGTCAAAACAGCAAAGCCCTCGCATCCTATACCATGCCACAGACTACTAAATATCAAATACATTCCAGTGCAGCAGGTGCTGTGTTGCCTCCTTTGGGAAGCTGATCAATATCCCCTCTCCCATGCAGTGCCACTGCTGCAAGCAGCAGACAGGCTGTTAGGCGTGGGCTTCCTGGGCTGACTGTAGCTGGGAGTGGCACTTTTCTCCTAGAAGCTTTCCCTGCCTCACATCACACTGTGAAAGCTGCTTACTGGCATGGCACTTTCTCCTCCTTGCTACTATTTCCTCTCTGCTGGCTATGTTGCCTTCAAAGCATCAGTTTGATATTGAATTAGCATGCTGCCCACGGTGAGAGAGCAAAATGACTTGGGGGATAGCTTGCCATCTAGCATTATGCAAGGCACCCATCTGCAGCCTGACGGATTTTGGGGAGGTGGGTGGGCAGTGGTGAGATGCCAGGGCTGCTGTTTGGCATGGCCCCAGGCGATTTGAGATGGGGCAGAGGAAGGAACAACAGCACTGCCTTGCTAGCTGTGTTGAGACCATCTGTGTTCTCTGAGCTGTTTTCAGTCACTCCTTGGCCAGAGGGTTTCCCACAGGCTCCACCTCTTGTGATGAGTCATGGTTCAAAATGAACATTTCTATTTAAAATAAAAAAGGGTGGAGAAATGGCAAGTTGTGAGAGCTATGAAGAAATATTTAACAATATGAGGAAGTGTGCACCGTTTTGACATCCAATAAATCTTTAGAGTGCCCTGCAAATCTGTGAGGGATGAATGAACCATATTTTAAACCATATGAGTTTATATCTCTACAGTGAAATGATTTATGAATTGATCAATGAGCTCTAAAATGTATGTCCTTCAGACTCTGAACTCCTCCCTGCCCTGAAGAGCTCTATCTCTATGTGTGTTCTCTAGGTGGCCTCCAAAATGACCAGCGCCCACCTCTGTGATGCAATTATACATGGCAAATATTAGCATGGAAGTGTTCTAAATACAGAGGTGACAGGCAGAATTAATGCAGTTCATGCCTTTTCTGCAGTCGAGGCATGTTTCCTCAGAGCAGAGATAACATCCTGGGCAGGCAGGTAATAGCAGGCTTCCTCCCAAAGAGATGCACAGATGATCCTTTGTCCCTCTCTCCAAATCCTTCCAAATGAGATGCATAAACCTGGCTGCTGCTGCTGCTGTTGCTGCCTTCTGGAGTAGTATGCTGCAAGAAACTCAGCAAGCAGGGTGTAAATTATCTGTGATATCCGAGCCTGTTTGAGCTTTGTGCTTTCCTTCCCTCGTGAGATAACATTATCAAAATCCCAGCATTAAAGACCTGGAAGGTTGGCATGCAAAAGTATAGTCAGACATTTCTGCACATCTCAGACAGTCTGTTCCGCTAGGAAGACCTCCAGGTTAGTTCCGTGAATGTGTGGGTCTGTGTGCCTGTGCTTTTTTAAAAGCTCTGCGTGGCTGTGGCCAGAAATGCCTCTAGGTCCATCCTGTTTCCTGCTCCTAGCATGTGCATACACGCACATTGGGGTTTCTTTTTATTCTGTGCTGATGTGCAATGAACTCTTGTGAGCCTGAGCTTTCTTTTCAGTTCAGCTATTCCCAGATTAGTTGGGGGCAATTTTCACACCCCAGCTGGTGAAATGGCAACCACCAAACATGTGAGGTATGATGGATTTGGCTATGACTGTATTCTAGCATCTGTGACAACAAATGCTATTGCTCCCCAAACTCTCCAGTGTGGGCACTTGGCTCAGAAAAGACCATTCTAGCGGAAAACGTATTTCCTCTTGTGAATTTCACTAGCTCACAGCTAATTTCCCCCAGTCCTAGTGTCACTGATATGCTTGTCACTTGCCGTGTCACTGATATTCCCAGAGTACCCTGAGAAACACATGACACTGAGCATGCACAAACTCCTGCTTACTTATAGGTGTGCTGATTAGAATGAAACATCCAGCATTCTGCTATCCACCTCCTCCAGATAACAAAAGGAGTAAATGATATTAATGAATTTAACAGCACACCCCATTAGGAGTAAATGCATGCTCTTAGAGGGCTCCAAGATGGAGTATAAATGCCTCATTAATATTGGATATATCAACCTGGGAGCACAAGCACAGTCAGAGAGAGTAGTGACTGGCAGTACAATGAGTCCAGCAGACCCCATGCAGGGAGGTTTTCTTTTGCTGCTCAGCCTGCATTCAGATGCAGCCTGCTCTTTAAAGACACCATCTGTGCAGGTTTCCAGTGCCTGGGCCCTACCTCTGCTGCACAGCCCTGGGCTTTGCAGGGCTTTTTGACCAAAGGAACGAGCTACAGCAAGAATGACCAGACTCCATCTGACCCCGAAGCTGCCAAATAGTCTGCAAATATTGCTGTCACCTTTCTTCTCAGTATGCTATGGAAGGAGTCACCCATTTCTCTGGATGACTTCTGATCATCAAAAGCAACCACCAGGAAATCTATAGTGCTGTGCTGTTATCCAGGCCCTGCAAGTGGACTGTACCGCTTCAGGCTTTTTCATAGAATCGTAGAATCATTAAGGTTGGAAAAGACCACTAAGATCACCTAGTCCAACTGCCAACCCATCCCTACCATGCCCACTGAGCATGTTACTCAGTGCCACATCCGCACAGTTCTTGAACACCTCCAGGGATGGTGGACATGGTGACAACAGTGAAGATACTTGCAATAGTGGCAGAAGGAAGATGACCCCACCAGCTGTTTTTAAAAGTTCCTTACACTCCCAACACTTCCATCCCCTGGCAGTCTCCTTGAGGAACACTTTCTATGTGTCAGACTTCTGGCTTGAGCCCACCTCAACCTCAGACACTCCAGCTTCCTCTGCTGAGAGCAGCAGCATTCAGCCATGGTCCTGTGCTGTGTGAAGCTCATGTAGCAATGCCTCTGAGAAGAGCTGCTATTCGCTGCCAGGAGATTGGTCTCATATGAGTATGGAACAGGCTACATTTGCTCCTTGAATCTGAAGTACCCATCATCTGTGAACTTCTGCTGTATATATGTGGGGGAGTTTCAGTGGAAAATAGCATTGCTCATGTCTAACATCCTCCACTAATTAATAAAGATTGTTTTCTGCAATATATGTGTGCCTAATTACCATTCTGAGTGATCATTAAGATGTACATATTGTTATCAGGAGCCTTGATACTCCTTCATCCATAGAGACCTCATTCCTCAGGGAGGGAAAGCACGATAAAGGAAAGTGCCTGGAAGGCTGTTGTAGCTCTTTCCACCCACAAGTGAGGTACATCTCTCTGCTTTTCCTCACCAGGAGGAACATAGCCATGCGTGATGCTAATGTTTCAAATCAAGATATGCTTTACTGAGCCAGTGGTGGGTGAAAATGCATTCAGTGCTTTCGGCTGAGGTGCTGATGTACCCCTTGCATTGTTTCCTCCAGGGCTTAGCATGATGTCTGTCAGTTTCTCCATTCATTGTGAAGCTGGGAATTTCTGTTACCAGGCCCGCAATAAGCTGGGCACAGCTTGTGTCTTCCCCTCCGTGCTGACCGCAATCTGACTGTCTGGCAGTCTCTTGCCTATTAATTCAGCTCTGGCAGGGAGCAGAACAGCGCTTCTGCGATGGCCGAGGTGCTAAGCCTTGGAAAGCGAGTGCACCGTGTCAACCGTTGCCGTATCTGACCTGTGTCTGGTTTTAATATAAGAAAGAAGGTGACTGCTGTGCTCAGAAATGTGGGAAGCACTTGCAGCAGTGACTGAAAGCGTGCCAAAACAATAGCTGGGAGTGGCTTTCTTCCAGCAGCTCGAGGTGGTCACAGCATGGATATGCTGGGGCTTGCACACCACACTGTATCTTTGAGCCTCTGCATGAGGGCGTGCCACTGCTGTCCCCACAGCAGTGCTGCAGGCACTGGGGAAGCCTTGCTATAGACAGCTTAAGGGCAGATCTTTTGAGACACTTAGGCCCCTGAAGATGCAGAAAGCCACCCGTGAAAATCCCACTTCATGCAACATTCCCACTGGTTCTAAGGTCAGCAGCTATCATGATGCCTCTTTATTTCCCCTGTGTTTGATTCTATGAGAGGACAGTGTAAAGATCCATCACTTTCTCTCACATGTCCATCTTTCAAACAGCAACTGGCTGCAGGGATGGCCAGAACACTTGCAACTGGATGATGTGGGCATCTTTTCATTTTCTGATGGGGTTGCAGTGTGCCCTGGCCCAGCTTTTTCTCATAGATCACTTTGTCTTAAAAAGTGCTTTCTGTCAGGATGTGTTTGCACCCTGAACTTTATAAGACTTTTTACTTTGTTTCTGTGTACAGTATGTCTGCAGTAGTTTCCAGGTTTGAAGTCACTGGCAAGCAGAAGGATCACTGAAATTGAATAGCCCCTGGACCTGCTGCTCTGCTCTGGAGCAGTTTTGAGGTTGTGCTGAGGTGCAGTTGGGGCCAGGCTTGGTTGGCCACTAACTGTGGCTCTTGATTCAAGAAGCAGGGGAAGAAACAGGCAAACAGGCTCAGCTCCTGGAGCAGGTCAGAGCCTATTGGTGGGCATCTCCAGCAAGTCTGACGAGGGCAGGGAAGGTCTTCTTTAATATTGCTAATGATTCAGGAGATCAAACACCTCCCCTATGAGGACAGGCTGAGGGAGCTGGGGTTGTTATGCCTGGAGAAGGGAAGGCCCTGGGGAGACCTGAGAGCAGCCTTTCAGTATCTACAGGGGGGGGCTGTAAGAAAGAGGACAGACTCTTTAGCTGTCTCTGTCGTGATAGAACAAGGGGAAATGGTTTCAAACTAAAAGAGGGGAGATTTTGATTGGACATAAGGAATAGGTTTGTTTGTTTTTTTTTCAATAAGGGTGGTAAGGCTCTGGCACAGGTTACCCAGAGAGGTGGTGGAAGCTCCATCCCTCAAAACATTCAGAGGTTAGGCTGGGTTGGACTGAGCACCCTGTAGGTGTCCCTGTTCATTGCAGGGAATTTGGACTAAATGGCCTTTAAGCGTCCCTTCCAACTCAAACAATCCTATGATTCTAGATCTGATCACCAATAACAAGAAATTCTGTGGTTCATAATTTCCAGTGTCAGCATCAAACATGACAGGAAAGGGTTTGTATGGGGCAGAGGTAAAATCGGGACAGGAAAGGAGGTGCATGAGCCATTCTCATTTGTTCAGGAACTTTGTAGGCTACATTGGTATTTCAAGAGCAAATAGTGAAAACAGATTTGCTGACAATAAAGATCAAGTGCCATTATTTTCTGAAGAAAAAACATTGGACGAATAACTTAGGCTTGTTCTAAAACACACCGAAGTCCAGTAAAATCTTTCCACCAACCTCGATGAGCACTGGAACATGTTCCTATACAAGAAGGGACAAACCAATCTCAGATGCTAGTCTGTTTCTTGTATGCTTTATTTCTGCTCAGGAGGTGTTGAGGGCATTTTGCTGATAACAAGATCCCGTCTTGCATGTCTCACACCACACCTGTGAGCTGCAGTGGGTGGCTGGTGAGGGTTTGCAGCCATCTGCATGCTCCCAGTGTAGCTGCCAACCCTGTGGGAGAGGCACGCAGAATGAAAGTCCCACCCTCGGTGGTGTAGATCAACAGGCGGCCCTGTTATTCCTCAGACTAAGAACTCTAACATTTCCTGCCAACAGCTATTTTGGGAATATTAGGCCCGAATGTTTTGGTGGAAAGTGAATTCAAAAGGCCACGAGAGTAGGGGTATGAGTGAATGAACCCAAACAACTCAGCAGCACTAAAAATTTTGTAACTTTTTTTTTTTTTTAACACAGAGGGATCTTTTATACTGCACATGGGTACAAAGACTTTTGTCATGCAGGCTGCTTGGAGTTAGTATGAAAGCATCTCCATTGTGCTGGTGTTCACTTGCAGGAAGCAAAGCTTGTAGTAGAGCGTGAGATAAAAATATTTTTAAGACTCATCACTTTCTGACATCTCCACTCCAACACCTCCTCCCCAAAGCACTGTGTACAGACAGCTCCGTTGCGACTGCTACTTCTGATCTTCAGCCTAACCCAGCAAACACCCTCCAAGCACATGTGCTGATGCAGACTACATGAGGAGGTGGAAGAGCGTACGATGACAGCCCGAAATCAATGGGGACAGCTCATCTGTTTAAGGTGTGCAAGATCTGGCCCCCAGTGAGCAGTCATTATCTTTCACACTGAAGCACAAAGGAGTTGACTCTGTCTGCAAAATTACTTTATTCTACAACAGCGAGGAAAATTGACATCCTGTGGTCATGATTATGCAGGCGTTGGGCCGTGCTGGATATGACCGTGTTGATTTCTTTTATTTTTAAAGAAGCAACTGAGCATTCAACTCATTCCATACATTACAAATTCTGATTTTCAGCAGCAGTAGTGCACGTGTTGGATTAGGATAAGAATGCCTAATTGCAAAAGTGCGTTTCTTTCAGAGAATAAAAAAATAATCACCTTTGACATTTTTCTTAGTTTACTACCTTCTGCCTCAAGATCTCAAAGCAAGGCAAAATTTGAACAAATTACTGCTAACCAGGAACATCTAATACTTATTCATAGGAAATGCTTTTCCTAGATGAGTTCTTTGGAGCATACTGCAATGTACTATGAAAGATTTTGCACTTTTAGAAGACTCGGCCTTTCTAGGCTTACACAGGATAGATCCTGTCCTGGTAAATATTTCCCCTGCAGCTACAGCAAGCCACGGTGCTGGCCAGGCACTATAGGCACATGAACTGTCTAACTGACTGGAGATTGGGTAGACAACATGGTTCAAATGGGAATGTTTGTTCATGCTATGTAGAAATACTCTGTGTATGAATGTTATAGGGCATGCAAAGAACAGAATCAAGGTATGTAGGGCTGCTACTACTGAACAGTGTATACACCATGTATACTTACGATGACAGATTTCCCTAGCTCTGCACATATTTGCACACATCCTATAGCTGATCACACCTACCCGTTCAGTAGATAGCATGGCTTGTTTAGGTATATCAAGGACTCATGCTCAGGTGGGCATGTCATGGTTTGGTGCTGTACCTGCCAGAGGGCAGAGGCGAGAAAAGGAACTCTTCTAGTGAATCAATATCTAATTTCATATTAAAATCTTCTGGCTTCAGCAAAAGGCTGTGTTTTTAAAAGACTGACAACATTATGATTTCTGCTGATTGTGGAGATCTTTCAGTCAAGTAGCTGGAAAAAGTAAGAGAAAGGCTCATGAGAACACCGAGGACCTGAAGCTGCTATATGTAGTTTCTCTTTGCTTCCCAGCAGAGTGGAGTGAGGAAAAAGTGTATGCAAAAATTTGAATTCAAGGCTTTTGATTTGATTGAGTTCAGCTGTCCTTCTGTTTGACTTTTGCATTTCTCTGTGTATTCAAGTTCTACAAGTACAAGGGCTCACTAGTAAATTTTAATCAGAGATGCTCATGTACTGACCAGTAATGAATTATGAACAGTTCATTTTCTTGTGAACTTGCCCTGTACTGCTTTGTTATCTATCTCCCCTTACCAGGGAAGAAAAAGGGAAATGGATGGATATGGCACATATTGCATATTATTATTTATAACGGAGTTATAAAGCTCTACCGATAGGAAGTTATCTACTGACATTATTAATGAATATAAATAATGAACAAATTTCTGACAAGAAATATGGACTGTTCTCCTTTGTCCTTTCCTGCTGCTGTATCTTCTGTGAAGCAACAGAGTGACAGCAAGGAGCGTAGTTCGCACAAGGCCTGAAATTTGGGATGTTAAATAGGCAAAGTTTATTTGTCTCTTAACTTTGGCACAACATAGGAGGGCTGAATGAAATACTGAAATCATAGAATCATAGAATCATTAAGGTTGAAAAAAGCCTCTAAGACTATCTAGTCCAACTGTCCATCTATCACCTACTGCAGTATGGCCTGGTAAATCATGTCCTTAAGTATTACATCTACCCTTTCCTTGAACACCTCCAGGGACAGTGACTCCACCACCTTCCTGGGCAGCATTTTCCAATGCATTGACACTCTTTCTGAGAAGAAATTCTTCCTAATGTCCAACCTGTATGATATGTCTAACATAACATATCTGTCACTGCCAGGCAAGCTAAGCAACACTTAGATCGATGATCAGCAGCCAGGGTGCAGGGAAGAGGTTGAAATCTCATGTAAGTGTTGATGTGCTTGTTTGTGTTAACAGGCTGCTGTTGGCATAACCTCTTTTGGGAAAAGTCTCTCGGTTAAAGGACATCTCTGCAAATCAAGAAATGAGAGATTTGTTATCAACTATGCCAGAGACCAAAGAAAAAGCCATTTTGTCCAGACACTTGAAGGCTTAAAGTGTCAATTACAGGTGGTTATTTTCTTGTGATTTCTTCACAGTATGTTTGTGGCACCTAATTACTATGTGGATATGAATTATGCCCTCTCCCTGCCCAATCTCTTCAGCAAAATAAGAATTTTAATCTCAGCTGGTCTCACAGGGATGCTGTGAGAGGTCATTATATGACTTTTTGTCCATTATATGGCTTCTTAGAGAAGAACATTTAACAGTTCATGTCTTAGTAGTGATGCACATTGGTCTGGAGTGTCCAGAAAGCTCTCCAAGTCATTTTTGATTAAACGTTTTGAACAAGTAAGGACTATACTGCCTGCAATCCTGAGCTCAGGGCTTTTGTGTAAGAGTAATTGGTTTATCTTTGTGGCAATCCTCATGCCTTGGATGTTGACATCTCTTTTGGTGCAGTATGGTGTGGAATGGCGAGAATGAGCAGCTCTGAGCAAGATGGTCAAAACATTTTTTTTCTCTTGCATGCTTGCTTCATGCACAAACACTCAGAGGCTCACTATTTCTCATATCAGGTTGCACTTTATCTCAACAGCAGCTCATATAGATTGTAGAGTTAGTGTTAATTTGACTATTATAGGCCTAATGTTTTTGCATGTTGATATCATATTTACTAATTATCCATGCTGTTACCTCTATCAGACTCCCCCTTCCTGTTGTACATTATGGTGAATTTGTGACAGGTCCAAGAAATTAAAAAGTGGGAAATCTCTCCCCCAACCCCAGTGTGTCCCCTGTTCAGTTTCTCCCTTGGCTTGCCTTCCTCCTCCTGACTCCAAGGTGGCTTTGCATAACTTCTGTCTGCACTTCTGTGCCCAACTGTCTCCCCTCCATGTGCTCTCTGAGAACAGCCTCTTAGGCAAGCAGCCTGTTACTGTCCATTTGATTTCCCCGTTTGTGGCAGAGCAGGGCCTAGCTGGGGCACACTGCTGCCCAGATAGCATTGCTTTCCCTTTGGTCCATCCATTTTAACTTTAAAGACTCTTTCCAACATCTGTAAGCCCCCCTCACATTGTGTTTTGCTCTGAGATTCACAGAAACAGAATAAAGATATATTTGTTGTGCTTGGGTTTCTCACATAAGGATTTGGCAAGATGTACAGCCCCTCACCTCCTTCTGTGATCTTGTTTGCTATTGCTGCATGCCTGACAGAGCTCCTATAGGACTGTAATACAAATAACTTCTTTGGGTGAGTCCTGCTGAGAGAAACACTGGTGGACAGCACAGCAACAGAAACAGCACATTAGGGATGAGTGAAGGCAAAAACAAACTGTCCTGTGGATTAGAAGAAACATGAAAACAAAATCTGACTTAGAGTTAGTGATACTACTTTCTAGAGACTCTGCTTTCTCTTGCCATGTTTTGCCAATTCCTCGTTGTTTTTTTTTTTTTTTTTTTTTTTTTTTTTGCCAATTCCAACCTCTGAACACCTCTGGTAAGTGCCCTACTTTTGTATTGTGGAGTGAGCTTGTTGCCAGCCACATGGATGAAAAGCTTTGCACATGCTTTTGGAGAGCACCCCATCATCAGCTGCACATTTCTGTTTGCATATCAGCCATATAAGCAGCAATTCTCATCATAGAGGGTTGAGTTCAGAGCAGTCTGCAGAAAAACTGCTATCATCTTTACTGGGGTTTGGTTAACGAGGGTGGTGAAGGAGGAGCCACCCCTCCAGCCTCAGAAAGCTTTCAGGAGCAGCTCCTCCAAAGGAGTCAGCTCCGTTAATACACTGAGTAGTCTCAGTAAATGAAACTGTGGAGTGGAAGCAGGTGATGCAGGGTGTGGAGCAGGGATATTTCTTTTTGCAACCAAACAGAAAGGTTTACTCTTCTGGAGGGCAAAGTATAAAGGTCCAGAGAACCAGCAAGGAGTGCAGAGGTGGAACTGGAGTCAACCACGAGTTAAACATAAGCTCTTGGGTGGATAGTATAGCTGATTCAATGCCACTAGTCATACAGAGGGTTTGTTTTCTTCATTCTCACACCTCCATAGTGTATTCCATATGAGATACCACTAAAGAGATGACATGACAATATCAGAGCCTTTTTCCCCTTCATAGCAAGAATATATGATAATCTCTCTGGGAAACAAATCTCAGGCTATCTCCAAGAACAATAGATGCTTGTAAGGCATCCATCCAGTGAAGTCAGAATAGCTGGAGGCTGTGAGTAGCGTAATCACTTTTTGTGCTCACATAGTGTTTTATTTTCAGACCGATATGAGTACAAGTCAGGAAGTAAGCAGGTTTTTGTTTTTGTTTTTTTCTTTTTTGATAGGCTACTTCTCAAGTTGTTGGATTTTTTGTTTTGAAAACAAGGATGTGCTGTCTCTGGTAAAGCAGGATTGGGCCACAAGAACATGAGGTCTCCTGTGGATGCTTCTGCTCTTCAGAGCAGTGTAGGGAGGAAGCAGCCTTTGTGGCCACATAAACCTTCACTGGATGCCACAGTTTGCAGGTGTAAATGAAGCCTAGAGCCCCTGAATGAGATTGTGCTACTATATTGTATGTTACTATATCACAGTCAGGCTGGGATGAAGTCCCTGGTATATCTTTGGAAATTGGAATAGTCAGTAATAAAGAATACCCCTTTTACCTCCTTCTCTCTCCCATCTCCCATGGCATCCTTACATGCTTCTTTACATGGGTGCTCACCATCCCAATGTGAGGACAAAGACTTGGGATGGGAGTGCTGAGCTCCCAACACTTCTGTCTAATATGTACTTTCAAAAGGGACCTTCGCTACTGACCTTTAGGCTATTTTGAATTTTGACTCTCTTTTCTGCTGAAATTCTTTCACTCAGATTATAAATACTTCCACACGCATAGCAAAAGACATTTGAATGTTTGTAGCAAAAACTGGCACTCAGCTACCCTTGCCATATGAGCACCCAGTCATTCTTGCCCAGTCTGAGTTGGTGTGCTCTTTCAGTCTCCCCTTTTTGTTGTTTTTCTGTTTCTTACCCACAATTAGCTCACAAACCTCTGGAAAATCAACAAACAAACAAAACCAAAACAAAACAAAGAATGAAAGTCACCATCCCTGGAGGTGTTCAAGAAACATTTAGATGTTGTACTAAGGGACATGTTTTACTAGATGATCTTGGAGGTCTTTTCCAGCCTCGGTAATTCTATGATTCTAAGATTCCATGGAAGAAACAAAAAGCTCGCTTCTCCTTCCGCTCCATCTTGAGTGCTTTAGGTAATCTTGGTTTCACCCTACCCCATGGAGTAACCTCACATTTCCCATCTATCCAGATGGAGCCTTACCTGGTTCTCAGTACCTCACACAAGATTTATCCCATGCCCAGCCCTCTTCCTCAGGCTTTCCTTTGTATGGCTTTTGATCCTGTTGCAAGTTAGAAAGCAGACAGACAACGTCTCTACTCTGGATGACCTGTCCATAGACAGTCTGGCTTTGTTCCCCTTTGTCTTTCCTTGCAGAACTTATAGAACCTTGCAAAAGTCTTCCTTTTCAAACTTCTCCTTTACCTCGCCTTTGGAGTGTCTCACTACTCTTTGTAAATATTTCAGGGAAGGGTATTAGTATCTGGGCATTGGAGAAGGAAAGGAGCAGGACCCGTGTCCTCCTTAGCATTATGAGTATCCCATGAGCCCAGATGTGAGTCTAGCTTGGCATTTCTCTTTTCCTTTGCACCGATTAAAGATGTGGAGAAGCAAAATGTTTTGGGCCAAACAAAATGTTTTTCCATCTCAAGACAGTTTATTTTTCTGTTGCTGAAGAAAAGAGGTAAAAAAATTGTTTTCAGACAATTCAGTCTAATTTTTTATTTATTTATTTTTTCAATTCTGGCCACTTTAACTGAAAATATCAATGATTTCCATGGTCACAGACACTCTGCCAAACTCCTGCTCTGGTATAACTTTATGGATGTGTTATCACTGCAGATTCAGCCTTCTGTTCGGCTTCTCTAAACAATGTTTTGCTCTTCTTTATGGTTCCTCAGGCTGCCTCAGAGAGGAGTGCTAATTGCCCCACTCCCTGCACATCTGCACATCTGCTACCTGTTGTTAAGAGCAATTGACTCAGCAACAACTCCTTCTGTTGGAGCTGCAGCCATCTTTGCCTTTGTGCTTATTCTTTCTTATGTTCATGGTGTAATTCAACTATTGCCACTGTTCTCCAGGAAGCTAAATCTCTCACATTTCTTGCAGCTGATCAGGCTTTTCATGTTACTGAACAGCTCTGTGTTTAGCCTAAGAAGTCATTAGGCCACTCCTGCCCTTAGAGCTGCCCTTTCACAGAAATGTCCAACTGGAGTGCTTTTTGGGTATACTTCCCCATGTGCAAAACTGGAACAAAATTACAGGGATTGATCATGACATATGTTGTGGTACATTTGGTTTTATCAGCAAAATTTGTTTTCTGTTTTGCTGCTGGTAGGAAAACCATGACACACTTGCAAGTGAGCAGAACACAACAAAGACAATGCTTGAGCAAGAGAAGTAGCTTTCAAGACTCAAAGCATAGCCCCTCTTTTCTTGGGAGATGAAGTATGTATTTTCTCTTTCCAAAGAGCTATGAAGGGAAGAGCCATCAGATCAGGTCTCAGTGTTTGGAGGTTCTCCTTACTCCAGTGCTTATGCCTACAGATTAATTAATGTGCAGTTAATTCCTCCCACAGCAGTGATGGCCTAACATATCAAGAACTTACCTCTCTTTGGACTGTTTGTGACATTTTTGATTGGTAAAACATCAAATTGCCTTAGGTTTTGCACAGGAACCATTAATTATTCAGGAATCGCAATCCTTAACCACAACCAAAGATCTGGAGGATTATGTCCTGATGAAAAAGATATGTTCCATGCATTTTTGGAGCATTTTTTTGTGAAATTAATTGTTTTGTTTAGAAGTTGAGATGGAGTTTGTCTGCAACCTCTGTAATATAAGTGTTGACACATCAACTGTGCCACAGAACTCACTAAAAATACAATTTCTGCCACAATATTTCACCATGAAGTAATGCATGTTTTTCAGGATTTTTGTTCATTCTATACTTTATTGCATAGTGTGAGTTTCTTATTCATTAGATAATAGATACTCCAGGTAATGAAAATTCATTCTGTGTAGCAGAAATACCAAAAAGAAGTGGCTTCTTGTTACTGTTCAAGGGCTCAAAAGTGGATACTTGTACGCTTTCATGTTTGATTCTTGTTCCACATCACTTCAGAAGCATAATTTTTGTTGACAGAAAATTGGCCAGGCTTAATAAAGCAAGGTATTTCTGTATCAGCTTCTGGGTTCTTTCTAATGTCTTGTCATTTTTGGAGCTAATCGACTTTGTAGACAAGATATGTTGGGAACAAAAATTTCAAAGACTCATAGCTCAGTAAAAAGATAATCCATAGGAAAGTTGTTGTTTGTTTGCTTTATAATTGAAAAGATTAATCTCACTTACCTTCCAGAGCACCACTCTGTTTTCTGGCAGAGCACCACTGTATGTTATTTCAGGGAGAGAAAGCACATAGTTAAACTCCTGGTTCATGTGACCGTCCTGGTTGTAACTCATGGGTAACACTAGGGCCGTTGCCTGGAGAAGAGGAGAATCTCAGAACATCTTCTAGTTTGTGTAATAGGAAGATGAAGATCTGACCCACTTGATGCAATTCCAGATCCCCTTAGAGATTTTCTACTTCCATTGCCATGGCAGCTGCATAATTTCTGTTCCTGTTACCTCCACATAAACCAGAGCTCCAAGAGCTGGAGTTGTTCATTGTGAGGGCAATAGACACACTCATTCCCTTGGATGTTACTGTCTCCCATTTTGTTTTGCAAAAGAAAGCAAATCACCCAAGATGACTTCAGAGTCAGCTTGTCAGAAGATATTATGTAAATCAGCAAATCACATGGGCTTGTATTTAGAGCAGACAACTGAAAAGAGGGAAGTGCTTAGCTCTAGTGTAGTCTGAATTAACTGCCTGACTTTGAGGCACAAGATTGTCAAGTGACTTGTGCATTCAGATGAGGTGTAAAATTGGAGGAAAGAAATCATGTATAAAAATTGAAGTATCTGAGGTAAGAAATGCTATATATTTCTGTGTAGGCGTGTATAAAAAAATAGGTCCTATACATGAACAGACACACACACACTTCTCATTTGTATCCTCTCATTAAGCTGTCCCAAGTAAGCTACCTCATATTTCACAAAATAGGGATTTATAAACCATATGGTTGTTTCCACTTTAAAATCTCTTAAGCTCTCTTTCCTTTCTTATAAAACATTCAATCCTGCAGCTCTTAGGAGCAGCCTGAAAAAGCCCTGGGGAGGGAATTGGCATCATGTGCTTTCAGAAGGAGATCCTTTAGGCCCACTGATTTACAGATTCATGTGACTCTCATTTTGCATTAGATTTCTTGCTAATGATCAGAGGCAGCATGAGGCTGATTATCAAAAGGGCAGTCACTGCTCAGAGGTCGATCCTTCCTCCTGGATCTGCGGACAGAAAGGCCATCACAGCTTTAAGAACTGCAGGTAAAAGAACTGTATAGACATGACAGTGATGTGAGATCCCAAACTTGCTCAGCGTCTCTGGAAACATCTTTGGAGAGCACAAGAGCCTCTTAACTCAGCTGCAGTCTGAGGTCCTAAGAACCGAGACAGGTGAAAGAAGAGCTAGTACCTAGTGTCACAGCAGAGGCAATTGCCATTATGGTACAGTGGCTTTGGGTCCCACTGAATTATTGGCCATAAACACCACTAACGGATGAGCAGGATCTTTTTTCAGCACCCCCCAAGCCCACAGGAATGCAGGGAAGCTACCTTTCAAGAGGTCAGTAATGAAGGAGCAGGAATTACTGTCTCCTAGATCACCTCCATGTGGCTTGGGCAAGGAGGCCCAGAGCATGGCAGCCTCTCCTCCACAGAGCGCTCCTCAGAGCCTTGGCAGTCATGCATTCACTGGCTGTTGGGCCTATGAAGCTGGGAATCATGCCTGTCACCATACATTTGCCACATCTTGATGGTGTTGCCTTGCAATGGCTAATGTAGAAGCAGGATGAAGTAAATGAGCAGCAGCAGGCCCAAGAAGAGAGGGAGGTGGGCCTGCTCCTTTGAAGCTGACTACCCTCACAGAACAGTAGTAGCGGGATGGAAATACCGTATTTCACATGTCAGCATTTTGGAAGATTTCCATATGTGTATTTCAGTGAATTGCATCTTATTTAAGTGTTCCATAAGTATTCCAAATTCTCAGGCAGCACTTGGCTTCCTGTGAGCACTACAAACCACCCCCAGTATAACCACTGAAATGATTTCTTAGTCTCTGCAGATGAAAATGGGACAAACACTTCCCATGGCTCCATTCTGTCACTGCACTCCCTCTCTCCTGTGCTGAGGAAAGGCAGAGAGAAAGCA
This sequence comes from Cyrtonyx montezumae, assembly GCF_038088225.1. Classification (NCBI taxonomy): domain Eukaryota; kingdom Metazoa; phylum Chordata; class Aves; order Galliformes; family Odontophoridae; genus Cyrtonyx; species Cyrtonyx montezumae. Next base: position 101,263,143 of record NW_027072089.1, on the reverse strand, counting down.
CTCCTCAAATGGGTAGAGGAAAAGCCTCTTATACAAGCGCGGAACAAACCAGTTTCAGTCTGTCCCTTCCTCTCCACTGCCCTTTGCAACCTGGAGTTAAGAAAGCACTTCATCTGATAAGGCCGGGAAAGGTCAGAGCACTGGGTTTAGCATTTTACTGGAAGAATAAGCAGCCTGGCTCTCTGGAGTGCCAGGGACTGTGATCTAGTGGTCTGCACACAGGACCAGCAGCTATAAATTCCCAAGTCTTAATCCCCACGCTGACAATTACTTCTCCTGAGACCTTGAGCAAATTGCTTAACCTTTCTGCTTCTGCTTTCTCTTATGGTGAAATTGGGAATCCTGTCTCATGGGGCTGTTGTGTTTGTTAATTATTTAACACATGTGCTTAAGTGTCCTTCTGTGGATGTTTGTTGTATTCTTTGTGCTTATCAGTGCCTAATGCAGCCGGTCACTATGGTGCTTGGGCTTTCAGAGCTTGATGGGAGGTCCCAGACAGCAATCACATCTCCAAAGAGGCCATCTAGCTGGCTTGGGGGATATCCATCCAGGACTGAATGGAGGAGGCAATGGAGGTAACCATTGGCCTAGTGGCCTATCTTTCCTATAGGATGTGCTGCAAGAGCAGTTTCTGGGGTGGAGGGAAAGAAGGAACGTGGACATTTTATTGAGGTTTCAGAACATAAGGAGGTTACATTCCCTTTCTTTGCCTCGTTTCCTGCTGCAGGAAGCAGAGCCATAGCTTGGAGGGTGAACAATGCTTCCCACAGCTGCAGATGAGCAATGTGGGATGTTCTACTGCTTCTTATTCAGGTCTGCATGCAAAAAGTAACCTCAAACTTCTAACTGTAAAGGAGGGCTGGATCTGGTCCTTCACAACGGTTGCACTGAAAAGGGAAGAAATAAAGAGGCAGCAGTACAAGATCAGACTGTTTCACTTCTCTCTGCACTTGCATATCAGTGTTACTTAACGTGCCATTAATTAGATTTAATAGCCTATACTTTATCTCCCTTGTCATAATAAATTAAGTGTGAAAAATTTCAACAGGAAAGCACTCAAGTGATCTCAGCCTTAGCAGGCTCAGTTTTCTGAGACCTGAATTCAGCAAAGTGCTCCAGCATCTGCTTAAAGTTCAGCATGCTCTTATGTGAGCTGCAGCATGAGTTGGTGCCAAACTAAGGGCAAATCTCTGAGGTTCAACTGCTCAGCCCTCCCAACTGAAGTTGGTAGCCCTGCCCCAGGCAAATGATTTTCTCCATCCCAGTGGTGGCATTGATTGCTTAAAGAAATAGATTATGAGTGCCTTTCATTTGTCACTGATCTTCAGTTTAAGGGGGAAGTCTCATTTGGAACCCAAATTTTCCAGCTCAAGTGGCTACATTTTGGCTTCCAAATCTGGAAGCTCATATTTGAATTTCTAGTTAGGCAGAAAACCAGCACTGAAAACTTTGGCTCCAGGCAGAAACTGCATTTCAAATGAGCCAGCCTGAGCAAACATCACGTAAGTTGTGTTTTGTTCAGCCCTGGGGAGGAGGTGAGCTCTCAGAGCTGCTCCCTAGATCTTTTTGGTTCCAGCTTGGGTCATAGATGCTCAGTCTCACATTCTCACACTTGAAGGATGTGAGCCATGAAAGTCCAAAACCTGAAAGAAGGCAGAGGCAGCACGGCAGGAAGAGGTCTCCACTTTCCAGAAAGCATCTAAAACTAGATCAATGCTAGATTTTGCATAAGGTCACTTGAGTTGGAGACTCTGTCCTCTCTGCTAAAGCCAACTGAAGATCTGAAGGTTCCCAGATCTTACTGAAAGTGCTTAACACTTCTAGGGGTCAAAACTGTGCACTATAAAAATATTATTTGGAGCTTTTGAATATTTTAGCTTCTGGTCCTGGCCCAAATTTGGGAGAATAAATGGGCTTAAAACAGGAAGGAGAAAAACAACAAAACCAAGAGCTCATCAACATCTCAAATGATCTGATGTGAATTTTGTTTGAGGGGGGTTGTTCAGGTGTACTTCAGGTTTTATTCCAAATGTGTTTATATACAGAAAAGAAAGGAAGGAAGGAAGAAAGGAAGAAAGGAAGAAGGAAGAAAGGAAGAAAGAAAGACCACTGATGAAAAAGCAGCATGGCACAAAATAATGTAAGTTTGTGACTTCAGAGCAAAAAGTAGAAATATGTGCTGCTGTAAAGATTCCTGCTGTGCTGAGGTCCAAGGTCTGCATATATCTTTATTGGTGAAGTCCTGCAGGAACTAATAGCAGGCAAAGGCATGACTTGAACCAAGTTGCTTGTTACTGCTGCAACCGGAATTCAGCCCCTGCCACTGCCAATTAGAGGGCTAATTGAAAACTGGATCCTGAACCCTTTTGGAAATTGCTATCTCAAGGAAGTTTCCTGCCTCTCTCAACGATGCTGAGATACAGAGCCAGGGCAAGTTTGTGCTGATGGCAGCTGGGATAGGTACCGTGAAGGGATGTGCTGCTCAGGAAGAAAAGCATGATACTTCAGTAATCATGCAAAGATTTAAAAAGCACATGTTATCTGGAAGAAAACAAGAATGTACTTTTGTTTTTTTAAATGTAGGAACTCAAAGACCAGAAGCAAGTTAGGCCTTAAATTGCTGAGCTTGTGTCGTTAGAAGTCATAGAATCACAGAATGGCTTGGGTCGGAAGAGACGTTAGAGACCACCCAGTTCCAAACCCCTGCCACTGGCAGGGCTGCCATCCAACAGATCAGGCTGCCCAGGGCCTCATCCAACCTGATCTTGGACACCCCCAGGAATGAGGCATCCACAGCTTCTCTGAGCAATATCTCATGGAATACGTCGCACTGGACTTTTCCCACAGCAGAAGCAATTCAGGCTCTCTCTGAAGGGGCTTAAGATAATTTTACTTATTTAGAAATTCTTCCATTTAGTATTCAGGAACCCATCCTTACCACCTTCCTTCTTTATCTACAGCTTCCCTTCAAAAGCTGGCTGAGCTGATTAGTTGTTAAGATCTCATATAACCAGGACTCTCACATGAAATCAAAAGATTAAATCTAGATTAAATCTGATTGCCCACTGGTGCAACTTCACTGAAAGTGTTTAAGCTTAAGCTAGGGATGAGTTTGGCTCACAGTCATTAATTTGTTTGGGTAGCTCCCAATTCTTTGCCTGAAAGACATTAAATACTCATTTACTTCTTGCAAAATAGTTTTACATTGTGGCCAGTAGCTGACATGGAAAGGAAGAAGCCTTTCAATATCTAAAAGGGGGATATAAGAAAGAGAGACTCCTTACAGTGTTTGCTCTAATAGGACAAAAGAAAATGGTTTCAAACTAAAGGTGAAGAGATTCAAATTGGACATAAGGAAGAAGTTTTTTACAGTAAGGGTGATGAGGTACTGGCACAGGTTGTCCAGAGAGGCGGTGTATGTCCTGTCCCTGGAGACATGCAAGGTCAGGGTGGGTGGGACTCTGAGCACCTGATCTAGCTGTAGATTCATTGTAGGGGAGTTGGACTAGATGGCCATTAATAGTCCCTCTCAACTCAAATGATTCCACGATTCTCTGATTCTGTGACTCTAGAAAGAGAAGAAAACTACCAAAAGCTGGGTTGCAGAAAGCAATTCCTCAGGGAATTCTCTCCTATATAAAATGGTACTGTCTCAGTAGAAGAAGGTTACTTGGGTTATATTAATAGAACTAATAGGAAGATGTGAAACAGATCTTTTGTTGTGTTCAGTGATGTCAAGTTCCTTCTGCATTTGGTAAAAGTAGGGTTGAATTCCAGAGTAGGAACATACCTGAACCACCACACCGACATGAACCATCACAAACCGTTCATTTTTTCCTCAGCTACTTTTCCAAGTTTGTTTGCCAGACTCTACACTTTTCTGCTATGACTGGAAACAGAAGTGCAGCAAGGCAGTATGAAGAAAGAGGATTTTTCTCCTAGGATTCCTGACCTGAGCAGAAATAGGCAGTATCGGAAATAGTGCAAAACCCATCTCCCTTGAAAACTTTCCAGCCCATTTTTGCAGACTGTAGGCATTTGGGCAGTCCAGATGAACTCTGGATAACCACCCAAATTTTTGGGTTTGCCCATTGCTAAAAATATCACAGACTGCAGTTCACTGTCTTGATCTGAGCCTCCAAGCATTTTGAAATTCACCCAACCTTGGTTGAAGTGATCATTATAATCTGGCAGGGAATGCAATCTGGGCTCCAAACTGTAGTTATTTTTAAAATCATTTTGCCAAAGCTCTGTTGGAGACTGAACAGAAAAGCCATTTTACTCTGAGCAGAGAGATCAATAATTTCTTATTCTTGATGATGTATCCGTCTATGAGAAACATTTATAATAACACATTTCTGTAGGTAAGTTACATACAGCTAAGCAATTGTTAATATTTGTTATCTTCCTGTAGAGTCCAAAATAATAGTAATAATGATTTTAAACCCCTCCAAACTCAGTTAGAATTTTTAGTTGCCACCTACTCACGGCCTCCCACGCACTCCAGGAAGCCAGCTAACTTTCCCTGCTGCTCTGCAATGAGCTCTTCACAAGTACAAGCACATTTATACTCTAAACAACAAGGCTGAAGGCTTCCCCGTGCAGATGCCATTCCTGTTCTCACTTATCAATGGAGCCAGAGATAGCGTGGGGTGGCCGTGTGCATGAGCAAGTCAGGTGAAATGAAGGGAAGGAAGCCTGGTTGCATCAGATGCATTTGAGAATTCCCTTTCTTAAGAAGCCTGGTGTTTTCAGACAGAAAAAAACCTTAAAGAGCAGCTTGCAAAGGCAGTAGTGTGTAGCTTGTTACCAGGGTCACCCCACCTGGGATAGAACAGGTTAAGCTGAGACCCATGTATAGATAGTGTGGCAAGGGTAACAGGAGTGCATGACTGGTGGGGAGAGGACCCTCAACAGAAATAAGTGAGCAGATTGAGAAGTGCAGAGAAAGAGCTGTATAAACCACAGCACAGTGAATAAGCTGAGAGTTTAAGATTTCATCACTATCACCTGTATTAAAGTGTGTGGAAGGAGAGATTTGGGGACATAGGAGTATGACTGGCAAACCTCTTACTATTGTTAGCTTCTACCTGCATGAGACAATGATGGATCATCTGTGTTTAATAGGAATTTATGACCCAAAGAGTGATATTTAAAGGGCTCAATGATGCATTTGATAACCAAACATTCTTCCTGATTAGCGCTCATTTGATCTCTTGAGGAAAGTGCTCTCTCTGACTCAGATCTAAAAAAAAATACCCTTGTCTCCCTATAGCTTGTGCCAGAGTGCAGAGACACTACCGACCTCAGAAGCATCTGAGAAATTAATTTCACCTGAAAATGTGTGAACTGTGTAGCTTATGCTCTTTCAGTTGCTCCCTCTTTCTGCTGCTCTCCTTTTAGAAGGATGAGGAAGCTGGAGAGCAGAAGTCCTGCTGATTCTTCACTAAACAGATTTTTGCTTTTATTTCTCAGATTTATCAAGACTCTGAGCATTAATGTTGTTGCTTCACCATTTACAAGGGTGAGCAAAATTGATCTCAAGTAAACTGCATTACTTTAATAATTTAGGTAAAAATGTGAAGGAATGAACCCGTGTCATTTGTCAGAGGCTGTTTCTCCTTTCTCTTTTTTTTTTTTTGGGGGGGGGGTTATATTTTCACAAATGCATTTGCCTAGATTCTCAACTCTAAATCTGATGGACAGAGATGAATTAAAGCAATAGAGAATGGAAAAAGAAGCATTACTATTTTGGCACGGATCATTCACTCCCAGGAGAATTACTCTTTGTCCAGTATTTCTAGTCCCAAAGATGATGGCTCAGGCTGCCCACAGAAGCTGTGGTGCACCATCTCTGGAGGTGCTCAAGGCCAGGTTGGATGGGGCCCTGGGAAGCCTGATGTGGTGGGTGGCAGCCCTGCCCATGGCAGGGGGTTGGGGCTGGATAGACTTAAAGGTCCCTTCCAACCCAAACCATTCTGTGATTATTCTGTGATGAGGAGCATGCAGTGGTCTATGAAGAACAGGTCAGTCACACTGGTATGTGTGGAGCTCTGGTCCTTTCAGCTGTAAGACTCTGCTATCCACAGTATCTAGGGACAGCAGGAGATAGTCACAGCACTCCTGGGGACCTAAAGCTCTGCTGTACTTCATGGTACCCAGAGTAATGTGAGTTACAGCTTCCATTTTGTCTTGCCACTTCAATGATGAGTGTAGGATACATGTTCAAGATGTTTGTACCATGTACTTAGGAGGGGCACTATTAATCTAGTGAACGCTTCTGTTTTCTACTCCAAACTCCACAAAACATTAGAAATCTGTTTCAGTGAAAGCCTCAGGAGTGCGCCCACACTATCTCCCTGTCATCCTGAACTCTCAGGCTAACGTAAAAATGACAGCTGTGATCCATGTATTGCATCATTTTTACTCTGAAACTGTACCAGGAACAGCTGATGAATGGTGGCTGTTTCCTCCTTGTTTACTCTGTGACAACCTTCCTAAGTTAATCACCGTCAGACAGACTCGGGCAAATCTCCCAACTCAACAGCCTTATGTTCTCCTACGACACAGGTTACTGTGACATTGTAGATGAGGGAAATCAGCGATGTCCTTCTTTTGGGATTTCCTACAGTATTTCCCATGTCAGACAGGGGATTTACCACCACAGCGAAGTCTTCTCCCCCAGATAAATGATCACAACCTTTGTGGTTTTTCCTTTTTCCATTCCCCTCAGAAAGGCAGCATAGCTGCAATGATAAAAAATAAAGAAATTGAGATGTCTCCATGAATACAAGCCCAGTTTAACTCAGCAGAGGGACTCCTCACCTGCTGTCTTTTGTCAGATAGGCCCGACTCTGAAACCTGTACTTGAATTTCAATATTTAGTTTTATTTAGGCTTGAATTTATCTCTAAGTTTATCCTAAGCTTGCTTTTGAAGCTCATTCTTTACAGCATCACAATAAAAACATTATTCAACCCGTGGCTCCCTACAGAAAGGGTTTTTTATAGCAGTTCATACGAGAAGTCATTCATGAATGTTGTTTGTATACTGTGCTATTCTAATGCCCTGCAAATAGAAGAACTATATATTCTCCATAGCTCGATCTAAAGCTTTATAGAGCAATACCCATTCACTGAACCTGTCTAGTGTGTGACAGATAGACACATACACAAATTCATTCTTATTGTATTTGAAATACCAAAATAAAAGCATCTTCTATGCTTTCTGCAGAACACTCCACCTTAAAATGTTTCCAGGTAGTTTCAGTGTAGATGCAGATGAATTTTCTGCTGTTCCTATTGCTGCATTTCTTAAATGTATTATTCATTCAGAGTGATTGATTTTGTGTTCTGTCCACACTGCATAAAAGCCACTGTCTGTTTGTCTGTCTGATAATCTGTTTTGGCATCTCGCAGAGATGGAGATACAGAAAACACTTCGAGTTTCTGTTGAAGCAGTGACAGGAAAAGAAAACAAACAAACAAAAAAATCACCATAAAAAAGGAGCTGCTTGATCTTTGGATTCATATACTTAAAAAAAACGTCTGTAGCATTGAGATGGCTGAATGGTCGAAAGGATGGGTTTTTATATTCTGCCAGCAGTGTGCTACAAGCGTGGTGCATTTGTTTCTGCCTGATTAGCCAGATGCTGGGCAGGGGAACCAGGAGACGATGCAGCAGCAGAGGAGGAAGACGTTCTCCGTAAGATCATCACCTCCATTCCAGTGTCATTTCACACCTCAGGCAGTGATCTCGTTACATCTCATAAGCTAGGCAAGGTCAGCCGTGGCCAGGTTAAGTGCTTGAATAGGAAACTTCTAAGGAAAAATTCAGGTGCTGTGGAAAGTGGGGCTGGTGGCTGTCTAGGTGACATTAGAGTCAGTACAAAAGACGTGCTCTCTTAAGAACCCTCTGAGCATTTGCTGCTCCTCTGCTCCATGCTGCTCCTTGCTCGGGCTGCTAAAGGCACTGAGAGTCCAACCTGGGTGCAGTCACAGTGCAGTTATTATAGAATCCTAGAATGCTTTGAGCTGGGAAGGACCTCAGAGACTGCCAATGAAAGCTTTTCTTCGCAGTTCTCCTCAGAGCAGAAGTGCTCACTCTGTGGCCTGCCCAAACTCTCAGCTGGGTGAACACAGGTGTCTTCAGCAGCTTCTTCCCTGTAATTCCTCAGGAGGGGTTGCATTTTGCATTACTCTTCTTGCAAAGCAGCCGGGGCAGTGCAGACTGCATGCTCCCTCCCCAGGCACCATGCAGTTCGGGGCTGGCCATATCGAACATACATTTGGTGAGAAAAACACACTACTTTAGACGGATGCTTATGTAAGAAGGGAAAATACTGAAAACACAAGAAATTCTCAATTAGAAATGTCCCTGACACTCCCATTTCTCCTGCTCTTTCATATGTGTTCGCAGCCACTGGTTGTCTTCTTTTCCCAAGAACCTCACCTCAACTGGGGCACAAACTGCTATGGAAAGCAGGAGACACAGGGCAAAGCTGATATACACTGCCTGTTCTTTCCTGCAGATGAGGCTAAGGTGTCTGTACAATGTTGAGCTGCACAGTATCTGTAATCATTAGCATGATATTACTATAGGAATAGTAGGAAAAATTGTGGTGGTAAACCAGCAAATAAAGCCAAGATATCCCGCAAAAATTGAAAAACATCCCCATACCCAAATGTCTAATGACTGCTGTGCTCTGAAGTATGCAGATATATGGCACAATGTGTATAGGGGTGCTTTATTAGTGGGGTCTACATTTTAATGCTTCATCTTCTACTGGAAACTATGTTACTTAAAGCTTAATTCTGAATTCTCCGAAGTAGAAATTTACCGATGTCACTCTGTCTCTCAGTTGCAGAACTAATGGTGAGACATATATTCTGGGGGAATCTGGCAAAGTCCTAAGGGCAAACCACCTCAGATCAGACAAAAAATCTGGTGTGTGTGTGGGGGGGAGTTCTTCAGATTAAAGATCAGTTCCATTCATGGACCACAAAAGAGCCCTTTAGAAAAGAGTGTTGCTGTTATGAACCAGAAGTTTGAAACCTTTGCCTCCATGAGTGTTTCACAACTACTACTGTTAGCTTTCACGGCTCATGGCTGGAAGCCCTTCATAGCTCTGTCATCGTCAACATGAACCAGCAGTCAGAAACAAACAAAAGTTCCACTTGAGATTCTTTAAAAATATCCCTTGTATTTGATGCTTGCCCTCCTGGTCGCCTATCAAATGCCATGCTCAACGTGGCATTACACGAACAATAGTCATTTTCTGAAACAGAACTTCTCTCAATTCTCCTTCATTTGTGTTTGTTGCTGTTGTGACTCTTCACCTGCTGGCCTTTATCTAGCAAAGTAAGGTGAGTTCAAAGGAGACTCTGGAGGCCTGTAGCGATTTTAATGATGAGGTGAAGTTGGAAGGTCTTGTGTATTATGAACTTAATGGGGCATTCTTCTCATTTACACTGACATCCTTTACATGGAGCTGTGAAAAGGAAAAAGTATGGACAAGTGATCACAAGCAATTGGTTTAATAAGAAATAACTACCCCTTGGCTGTAAATGAAGGCCTGGTGAGGCAAACAAATATGTAATGTAAACCCACATAATCCTACCAGAGTTACAATAAGCTTGAGTCCCCATTGTCTTCTCCAGCTTGCTTTGCTCTAGGAAGCCATCAAATAAAGAAATATGCCAAGAATCAATAACAGAGCTCTGTGAATACCTGAATTTTTTTTTATTTTTTTTCTGGCTCTGCTGAGATGTCGTGAGAGAAATTCATTTACAATTGAGCTGCAATGAATCATTTCCAACATATTTGGCAACTACTTTAAATTGGCTGTAACATTTTCTTCAGACTCAGATTAAGTATTTTTCAGTGACTTCAGCATCTAGAAGTTTTTAAATTAAAAATTCAGTGGAAGTAAGTGCTAGAAGTGGCATTTCTTTTTTAATATTAAAAATGAAAAATTGAAGTTGTTTTTTTTTACCAGAAAATAGTGTTTGCAGTAATACATGTAATCTGCTGAATTTTTCAAACCATTTTACCGTCTCAAAAATCGAATTTTTTTCATCCCTGAAAATATATTGCTATGAAGGAATTTCCCAGGTCTCAATTTGTGTTCCCAGTGTTGATGCTGGAACTATTTATGCTGAGCACTTCGTGCACCTGTAGAAAACTCAAAATGGTAATAAGCACAATGCCATTGCCTGTGCCTGCAGAAAGGGACTTTATTATAGAGCATCTGGGGAGATATGGTTATTTCTTTTGGAGTTTGGGCTAATTCTGCAGAGATAAAGCTAATATTTGAAGGACCAAATATCACTTCTGTTGAAGTAACTTCTTCTAAGATTAAAGTCTCACACAACTTCCACGGCAAGTATTTTCTTCAACAGTTCTGAAGACCTAAGGATTATTGAGATAAGTGTGTAAATTCACCAGTGCCTGCTTTCCCAGAGGCTGGGACTGACTATTTTAAGATTGTGCTAGGAGAAAGACAATACACTGGGGCTCGTCAGGAAATGGAGTCAAACCAAGAGCTCAAGTTAGCATTGCCAGCCAAAAATAAGTAGCTGAGTAACTGCGTGTTATTAAAGGAAATACTTAGTTTAATACATTCATTCTGTTCCAGGAAGTGATGTCAAACTATTGTTAATGGGAGGTGGTAAAATCCAATGTAGTATAGTGGCAGGGAAGTCTGTCAGTGCCTGTGAGGCCTCCCCGGTGCCTTTCTGGATGCATTTAGCTGTTCACCTCCTCTTCCCCACCCTCCTCTATTTATTCCCACAACATCCTGTCATGTGGGGACCCGGGACACTGAGAAGGAAAGTTCCTTTATGAAAGTTGTACAGAAGAAGAGGAATACAGCTGTCCCCTGGGCTTCTTCATAGAATCATAGAATGGTTTGGGTTGGACAGGATCTTTAAGGTCATCTAGTTCCAACCCCTCTGCTACAGGCAGGGACATCTCCAGGTGTCTGCAAGTAGATTTTAAGTCTGCCAGACTGGATAAACAAGATGATTTTGGACTGCCTGTTTATTTGTCCTTTCTACAAATAAGCAGGAAAAATATAGTCAGCCTTTTTCTTTTCAGAAGGCGCATCTTGAACTGAGATCCACCAGGTCTCCATCTTCACTTATGTATTCCTGATGTGGGTAGAAAGGTTGCCCTATTACTTTGGAAAAGCAAACTTTAAGTTCACAAAAGGCAGGCGGGCAGGCAGGTCAATCAAAGAATTGATGTCTGATTAGCTGCTTGATAGCATTAATGCACCACCACTGCAACAGTGTAATACTCGAAGCAGATCATCAGGCTGAAATATACAAGGCACTGAGACATATCTGCAGCAGCAGTTAGCAAAGCAAAGTGAAGCAATGGGAAAATGGGGCTGTTTATATAGGGAAAGCCCCAGCACATCTCCTGCAGCATGAGCTGAACAGGGATGAACAAGGAGATGCAGGGATGAACAAGGAGAGCAGCCATAGAAGAGATTAAAAAATCTATTCGTGGCCCAAAAAAGGACAATTTGCAGAAAATGTTGAGTCTGCCTCCTTGTGAATGCAAGACTCCAGAAAGACAGATACATTTCTGAACCTGAGGAAGAAGCAGAGTTATGTGACGGTGCCATGAAGGCAATCTCCTCCCCGTGGCTGGATTTGTAGACCTGTTACTAGATGAGGAAGCTTGACAGCTGGGCACGTGCTGAAATTCACCGTGACTTTGTTCACAGTGGGATGCGCGCTCACACTGACCATCAGCCAGCAGATCCACTTCTTGGTGAGCCGGGAACAGAGCTTTTCATGTTCAAAGGGGACAGGAGGTTTGAAGGTTTGGAGGCTGGCACTGGGTATGAAGGCGTCTGCCTCTGATCTTCATATGCCTCAGTTCTTCCTGGAAAATCCAAGCTAATTGATGTTTTAAAAGGCTATTTAATTTTAAAACCTTCCCCCCACCCCTTCTCCCTTACCAAGCTGGCATGACTTTCATCACAGAAAAGGTGTGTGCTATGTGAAGAGAAAGTAAGGAAATGTCAGGCAGACTCTTGCAGGTACTAAAAATAGTGTGCAGAGGACAGCGAAGGAAGTGACTTCACAGAAGACAGGTATTGAGAGGCTTCCACTCCATGGTGTTTTGCTGCATGCAACTAATTAATGTTTGTAAAGTGCTTTGAAGATGAAAAGTGCCAAATTACCACTAAGTTTAATTATTTGTATGGTGTTACTTAAAATTTCCACTGCCTACCTTCAAACTCTTCCCTCTACATGACAAGCAGGTGGAAGATTTGCAGGTAAAGCTTCTTGCATTGGAGTGATGACTGCAGGCAAGGAGCAGAGTGAGAGCAAGGCCTTGTACTGCAGCCTTGTGGTCTGCAACTGGAGGTGGGCTCCACCTGTGGGCCTTGACATGGCCCTTACTGGGCCCGGGGATCTCAGAGACACACAAAGAGTTCCTACTGAGTTTCTACTGACTTCCAGCCCCCCTTAAAGTTAGAGTGTGTAATTAGTGCTCTTTTAGGTTGTCAATTAAAAGGAAAATGATCTTAGATAGGACATCATTTGCATTGCACGGTCACTTTTCTAACATATGTAATTAACAATACGGCTAGAACATGAACTTTTGCTGCTAATGGTGTGACTGCTAATTAGCAACCTTTTTAGCAAACACGTTAAAAACATGACTGCAAACTTAGATGTAGGTGTATCAATGGAAAGAAATGTAAGAAAAGCGATCACTTAAATAGAAACCTGCACAATGTAGAAGATTTTAAAAACAGAGATAAATTCACTGGGGCAGCTCATCCAGTGAGATAAATCAAACACAGCTCCATAGATTACACACTGCCTTTTGAGATGGACTAATATTGTTCACATCAATACAAGCAATGTTCTTCTCTCTCTTTTCAAATGAAGTTGTTAAGAGATCCTCGTCATATTGTTACACCTGTCTTTGCAAGTGAAGCGTTTTACTTCTTCAAATAGCATCCCTAGGGGACATTTAATTTTGAATGATTTTCTCATTAAGAAGTATGGTTCTTCTCATGAGAAACAGAACATCCTAGTAAAATAGGACATGACAGGGCCAGAGATTTATGGTTCAACACAAGGACTGAAATCTTGATTACCGAATAGAAGTGTCTGCAGAATTAATGATAACTTTGGGTTCTCCACTCATCTCAGTGGGATGCTGCTCATCATTTTCTGATTAAGAAAGGAAGTGTTTCTGAGCATTGGTAAAATCTCAGCAGAAACTTAACATTAGCTGCAAGGATGAAAGAGCCACATCAGAAAGAGTTAACTCAGGTTTTCATTCAAATCAAATTTGGAATGAGTTTGGGAAACTCTCTTTCCTTCATCCTCTCTGCACCTCCTGATTTGGCTGCAGACAGAAAAACCAAACCATGGAGGTCATATCCAAAGCTAGTATATTCTCAAGACTCTCCCAGCAGATTTTGGAAGACTTCCAAGCTAGCATCCAGCTCAGCGAGGTTTGCACACAAACATTTGTACAGGAGCAAATGAGCATAGTTTTTCTTCGTTAAGATCCTGCAACACCTCAGAGTATGTTCATACTTAGACAAGCAAGACCAGACTTGTTTGGTTGTTTTTTTTTCCAATGTGTAACATAAGACAACTGGGGTCTTCTCTAGCAGTGGCGAATTTGTGTAGTGGGCAGTGAAGCCATACATGTACAATATATATTTTTCTCCTTTTTATCTGCAGTGCAGATTGCTATTACACATTCTGCACTTGTTTCGCACACACGATTCCTGCAGAAATCAATGGAAGTCCTATATGCGGAAAAACACACAGAAAGTGCAATGGAGATTTGCACCATGGATTAAGAGATTCTCAGTGTTGATCAAAGAGGAATTTTGTCCAAGGTTTGTAAAGCACTTTTGAATCCTCCTTGATGAAAGACTCTATAAAAATGTAAAACTGCTGTTGTTAATGTTCCCTCGGCACGTAACAGGAGAATAGATGCTGAAATTAAAGTCACATATATTAATATTGATTAAGAAATAAACAAATTCTTCCAGAATTTGATCTGCCTTTCATTATGTACCCTTGATCTTCCATTTTCAACCAGGGCATGGTTATGTCCTGGAAAATCACAGCCTTGAACTCCACCAAACCACAACTACAGATTATATATCATTATATATAATTTTGGAAATCCATCTGGGATACACCATAAAGCAAGAATAAAAGAAAAACTGTGAGGACATTTGTATTTGTCAGCGTCTCCCTAGACAGAGCCCTGAGGATATGAAATTCTTAGAATAAAGCTTTCATTTCACAGTGCATCAGTGGGAAAATTAACAAGCTCTCCTCGTACTGTTCCATAATTCATTTTCTTTGTTTTAGATATTGAGCTGAGCTGGTACAGTAACTTAAATAGATAGGGGAGATTTTAAGCACTGATTTGAATTCTGGCTGTTTTGGGTTGTTTAGCTCTGTTTTGCTTTTTTCCTTCCTTATCCTGCAAGTTCCCACTATCTAAATAAGAAGTTGCCTCAATTTATTTCAGCACTTGCTTTTTAAATGGAAAGTGCCAAATACTGTTATAACAGTTTAAAATATATCACAGCAGGCTCACTTCAGTTAGTTTCAGAGATGCACACTGCTTCTCCCACTGTGCCAGCAGTGACACTCTGTGGGAGGAAGGAGCTTGCTTGTCCCCCAGCCATGCCAGTGGGAGGCCAAGATACCAGCAAGCTTGAGGAGACACTCCTTGGGATGGAAAGGCTATCACCTGCCCTCCATCCGAACCTTGATGAACAATGGCAATTGCTGAAAATGACAGCAAGTTTTACTGTAAAAAGCTCTTTTTCTTTACTGGAAAAGACAGCTTTTTCCTGGAAATACAAAGTTATGCTTTTGAGTGAATTTACAAAAATGCTTCTGAAGCAGAAGTAATGTTCCTCACTTTATTTTTTACCAATAAATTCCCTTTGCTCTTGGAAGTCCTGGGACTCCAGAAACAGAGATGGGAGGCTAGAGCAAAGCTAGCTTTTCTCACTTACAAAATTCATGGTTGAACCAAACCAAACCAAACCAAACCAAACAACCAACCAACCAAACAAAGAAAACCATCAAAACTTCGTGTCAACGGTTTAAGAGCTGGTCAGAAAACAGTAATCTTTCTCCTCCAATTCTGTTCGTTCAAGTGTTGGGCAAGAATCCACACTCCAGCAACGAGCTAGAGTTTGGCTATGTAAATACATCTGTATCACATCAGAACAGAGTAGTGCAATTGCTGTGCTCTCTGAAGTCTAACAGGCAGCTCCAGCATTGCTCCGTTATGTCTCTCCTTACAATCCCCCTGTCTGTACATTATCTAGGAACAGAGCAGCATGTGATTTCTCCCTCCCAGAATCCCCAGGAAAGATCTGCTTGCCAATGGAAAGGCTCCTTGTTCATTTGTGAAAAGATTGCCTATATTCTTCCCTTTTGACAAAAAAATTAAACTGGAGAAGAAATATTTCATGGCTGGTGCAAAGCAACCTACCAGGGACTTGAACAGCTTTGGCTTTCTTCCACCTGACCCTTTCCTTTGGCTATGGGCATAGAGCATCAGGGAAAACAGAATCCTCCAGAAGAGCCATTCTGTCATTCTCAGCCACTGTTGTACCAGAAGGAAGACACAGTTTGAGATGTTACCTGTCATAAATAATGAGGGTCCAGAACAGAAGTACCACTTCATCCTTTACAATGGTCTGGCAGTGAAGGGAAGTCTGTTGATACAGATGCCTTCGACACCTTTATGCAAAATACTGCTAGTAGCATGGAAGGATGGGGTCAAATGTATTGAAAATCAATTTGATGTGAGTAAAAAAATGGAGTTGCAATTGAGACAGTTGACAAAATTAAATATATTCTTTGGGCATCTGTAGCAGGAAAGACATCCATGCTCCCCACACATAGTCTCAAAGGCTTTCTTGCCACATTCCCCTTTTTCATCTGTTAGCAGCTGCTAGTACCTCCCAGGGTCATGCTGCTGGTTTACAGAGGGGAATATGAAGCTGGATGGAAGCAGTGTCATGGTGATGTGGGAAAATGCATTCAGTTGGCAGTTCTCAATAAGAGGTGATGCTATCTGCTGCAGAGATACCTTCTCTTTTGTGCCCATCTACACAGTGACAGGCGTGCTGCGGTGTACTTGCAACACAAATAATAGTGGGGGTAGAGCATGCTGAAAGATGTATTCTTTGCTGGAATAAGCTTCTTCCTTGTCACAGCCAGTAATAGCACTGTATTATTTTGGCTTTTGAAAGAGATGAGCCTGTTTTTGCAAAAAGGCAAGTGCCCTCAGTTCCCATTGACTTCTAGCACCAGCTAGCATCGCTGAGTGCGCTGGAGCAGTAAGGCTCTGGAGGAGTGCTGCTAAAGGAGGCTGAGGTGCTCTGACAGTGTTACCCTTGTAGATGTAGGGGTGCTATACTGCTTGTGTAGTGTGTCACTTCTGTAGTAGTGCTGCCTGTTCATGATGAAATCCAATTATTCCCTATAGCAGACATTACTTTCACTGGTGTGTAGTATAGCTGGAGAGGAGATATCCTCTGTATATTGGTACCTATGCTTATATAGCTCTGCATACTTCAAATGCTTGCAGAAATGTCTTTGAACTCTATAAAATTACTGAAAACAATGGGTTCCAAAAGTAAAAGAAACAGCAAGAAAAAATACCGTACTGCAATTTTCTAGTTCAGTGAATCTGCTTTGTGCCACAGTCACAACTAGCCGTGAACCAGCCCCAGCACTTCTTTTGATGTGTATAAATGCATTTTTAATTTCACTAGCTTGCTGCTCACTCTTGTTTGAAAGGGTATTTGAAAGGGTAACTGGGAATGGCTAGGTTGCCTTCTCTGCACTTTTCATTGTTTTACTACTTCTTTCCCGTCACCTCTTATTTTTCTCTTGTGTAAAATACAGTCTGAACCTTCTGAATCCTTCCTCACAGAGATCCTTCCGTGTCTCAGAACATTACCATCACCTTCTAGACCTCTCTCTGGCTGCTATTTCCTGTTTTACAGAGTAGGGGCAAGCATACCCAGAGCTGAACAAGGTTATTGAAGCTAGCCATGTCCCTGCATTTACAAATGCCATTATAGTGTCTGTGATGACAAAACATTTATTCCAACATCTACTATATGGATTTGCTACAAAGCCCCATCTTGCCTGCACTGGGAGAACTGCTTGCTCTATCAGTAACCTTGTGTAAACAGGGACTGTCAGGGCTGCCAGCTGTTTCCAAGGAGAAGAGATGACAGCACAGCAAGGTATTCATGAGTTGTTTGTGGGGATCTCCCATATTACTGAGTGGATCTTGCTCAGTGCTGGCTTCTCACTCAGGGCTTTGTGTTCCCTTCACCAGATGGACGTTGGCAGATGGCAAAACTATTTTGTCGTTTAATTATTTAAAATGAGGCATGCAAATCAACCGTTGGCATTCAATGACAGAACATCATCTTTGTGGTCCACATCCCATTTTTGATGCACTGCCTCTTATTGCCTTCTTTATAAGGCTGTGTATATTACTGTGGTTTGCTGTACTTACATGTGCACCCTATTCTTTCTGTGGCTCTCCATGAAGGCTGTTGCACACTTGCTATTGTGCAGTGGGACTGTCCAACAGACCATGTCCATCTAGAAACCAAAGGGGTAGCCTACAACCTACAGCCAATAGTCTACAACTATTCACGTGAAAAGTGACTTTGACTTCACTCACCAAGAGACAAAAAAATCATGTTTTCAAGGAAAGCAGGAATCAATTTTTGGTATTAGAGCTTATTAAAAAAGAGCTGATGCTTGAAGCTGCTGGAAGAGTTGGAAATAGCACCAGCCTGACACTGAGGGCTGCAGGCTGCCCATCCATCAGCACCAGCTTCTAGCAGGAGAGGTTTGTCATCAATACTGGAGATGACACACTTTTATTTGCCTGGTGCACTGAATCGAATCATTATTTTTACAGACTTTTAGGAAGAGATTCTCTCATTTTCAACTCATCACTAGCACCTGCCTTGAGGTCTTTGCCAGTTAAAAAGTTATTATAATGCATTTGTCTGCTTGGGTTGAGACTTCTGTGAGACTGCAGAATGTAACATAACAGCAGAGCCCACAGATCATCAGTTGCCAAGAAGTTTCACAGGACAGAACAGTCCAGAAGCGTGACCCAACCTAATTTTTGAGGATATCCATAAATGATATAATTCCCCACAAAATCTCGATTTCTTCCTTATCCTTCATGTCCTGTGTGACTATGTACAACCCTCATTAGCACCGCAGAAATATTTTTCTGGTGCAACTCAGAAGTTGACTCAGTCAGTACAACATTGTTTTGCTGTGCCAGTGCTCTTATCAGCACAGCCTTAAAAAATAATAATAACAATCAGAGAAGATGCATTTTCACACAATGCATGATTTAATCTACGTGATTCATTGCCAAAGGATTCTCTAGAGACTGAAAGCATAAAGAACAGACAAATTTCACTGGAGCAAGCCAAATATAAAGCTGATTATTGACACCTGACTATCCAAATCTAACTTTTACCTCAGGTGGTCCCCAGGCTTCCCACTGCAGGGCTCAGGTCTGGCCTGTGCCCCATGATGCTGTTGGCCATGCTGCTACCAGCTGCTCCCAGCAGTGGGTCTCAGCAGACAGGTCTGTGCAGATGTGGCTCTACTTAGAAGGGCTCAGACCCTTACTGTGAAGGCACTGCTGTCCTCAGCCTCTTTGGATTGATGGGAGGAAAGAGACGTTGGGGCAGGAGAAGCATTTTGGAGTACCATGTCCTACTAATTGCCAACTGTTGAGCAGAGAATGAGAAGGGGTTGGTTTATGTGCTACTGTGAGGGATTAGAGCTGTGAAACAAATGCACAAAACAGTTTTTAATGATGAGCAAACCGCAAGTTAAGCAGTAGAACTGCAAGTTAGCCTACAGATTAGTTTTAAAAGAAAGGCAGCAACAACAAACACATTAATACAGCTTAGTGAGATAATAGCTACCCCAAGCTGCACTGATTGGAAACAATTGGCAGAGCCTGGGATATAAGGAATCACTTCCTGCAGCAATTTCCTTTTATTAAAAAAGCATTTAAGCATTTATAAGCTTTTTGTTTCTCAAGGATCTTATTTTTAACTCTGTGCTCTCCTGTTTAGCATGGCTGATGCATGGCCAGGCCAAGAGCAATTCAATCAGAATACAGATGTTTGCCATCCCAGCCTCACTGCAGGAGCTATCACCCATAAGCAAATGGAAAATACAATAGGAGCAAATTCTGGACAGTGGAGCCAAGATCATTATCCTAATGACATTTTTTTTTTTTTCAAAACAAGAAAGTGTGTACAGTCATTTAGAAAATGACCTACCTTTCCAACCTACACACAGCAAGAGCAATTCCAAGGTATGAGAGCACAGCTACAATGCAGCTACACAGCACCTTCGTTTCCAACACAATTGGAGATTTAATGCCCTGAAGTTAATAGGTACTGAGTGATAGAAATCCAAGACATCTCTTAAATGAGAGTCCTAACTGCCTTAAATGTAGGCCAGTTATCCCCTCCCTATTGGGCCTGTTGCTTGTAATTGCAAGTCGGCCTTTTTGTTGTTGTGGTTATGCAGTACACTAGTTCAACAAAGAGAATGGAAAAAAGATTTTGTTTCTGACATACCTGAAATTAATTTTCAGTTGTGTTTTGTTGTCTTGTGTGAGAAGAAAAGGAAAAAAAAAAGATTTCAAGATAAAAAATTTTAACGGCAGCAGAAGCAGGCTACATTTATTTCAAGTGACCTTTATGACTTCAGCAGGAGCTTGAAACATAAATAAATAAATAAATAAATAATGGGTTTGCCAATATGGAGGAAAAGACTGAAGTTCCTCTGGTTTTCCCCCTTTTAATCAGAGGGTGGAACTGAAACACTCTGACACATGACACAGTTGAACAAATGTATTTGTCCTCGAGTTTTAATGTGTTGTTTTGTTTTCCTGGAATAAAGAGAAACAGTTGCTCAGCTCTAACCTTGAGATTTGCACCAGTTGTCTTCTGTTGGCTGTACCTCTGGAATGCAAGACTCTGAAGAGCAGCAGAGGCACTGGATGAGGTGTGCAGGCCTCTGGACTTGTTCTCTCTGTGCAGGTAGTGTGCCCAAAGTATTGCTTAGGTAAGATACCTGGCAATAAGCACCATTGCCTGGCTACAGTGTACCATAGGAAGCATAGCTCTGAAGGGAAACCTGAGAGAGAAAGAGACCATGAGGCATAATTAACTGAGTTCCTGGGTGGTGGTGGAACAGAATTTCCAGGTCACTCTTTTGGGAGGCCTGTTTTTTCTGCCAGCAAACAAACAAACAAATAAATAATATTCTATGGAAAAGGAAGGCCTTTGCGTAAAATTTTGTCTTTTGTCAACAACAAAAAAGATTTGGTAGCTATTAGGGTGGATGATTTTAAACTAGCCCTACTTCAGCTCTAGCTGCTTCTCCTTCCTCTCAGATCAGTGTCATTTAGAGGGGAATTTACAGGTGTAGAGAAGAAGGAAATGAAGAGCTTAATAACTCATTTATTTTAATGACAACCGTGCGACCCTGTTTCCATCTCTGCAACTGTAGCTGGTCTGCTTTTCCGATGTGTATGCCCAATTATAACTTCCAAAAAGACATGTACCTCATAAAGAATTTAGTTCGTTTTCAATATTTTCTAAAGCTGTGTAAATGAACAATGCGCTTTTTACAGGTCTTTCATCAAGGAGTTAATAACCAGATGAAGGCTCTCTTTTCATCAGTTCATAAGTGATGCTCCATTTGATTGAAGAAGATCAAAAATGATGATCAGAAAATAACAAGGAAGTTTTAAAGGTGGCCTTTATATAACACTTCAACCGTCTCATTCCTGTTATTTCAGAACTATCACTGGGTTTCTTTTCAGGTTTGGAAAAAAAAATGTATAAAATTATTGAGGATTGACAGTACTTGCCTTTTTTATAGTTATAGAAATGTATATATTAATGGTGGTCAACATGCCTCTTCTGGACTGTGCCCCAGTGTAAAGTGAAAGCAACAGCAGCAAAACTATTAGATTCTGACATATACGACAGTATCTTTGGTATTAATTTTTCATCCCAGCCTGTATCAGCCTGCGTGGCACAGTCCCAAGTGACCCTGTCCCACCCCAATGGGACACAACCTGCTCCTCATCCCTTGTGGATGGGCTCAGGTACCACAGCAGCTCTGCAGACTGGTGAGGAAGAGAGAAGATAGCCCTTGTACAGGAGTTCCTCCTGCCCATAACCACAGTGCCACTGTTCTTAGTGACCAGTGCATTTGTCATCCTCTTATGTCTGGTTTTACAGGAAATTTCTGATTTCTTTAACTGTATTTTCTCTCCCAGCTCATTTAGTCTTTTTCTATTTGACTCTATTGGTTTTTATGAGGAGTAGGTAAATTCTCTGCAAAGAAGCGAGATGCTTCTTCCTTGAACTCAGCTCAAACATAAAAGACTTTCTTGTCCCTATTGTCCCTCTTCCATCCCTCCTGCAATACAGCCATGCTGTGTACAATCCTCTCTCCTCTCTCTCCATCTGACCTTTCCTGCTCCCTTCCCTTACTGTAGCAACAACAACAACACACACACACAAATAAAAAAATAAAACCCAACACACTTGATCTCATTGCCTCGTTGCTAAAAGAAGCCTTGTCTCTGCAATTTCCTGCAGTCGTTTAATTCTTGTCCCTTGTCCCTTGGCAGCATTTAGCTTTGGATTCAGTCATTAATGCATTACTGTTAATAATGAGCGTCTGATACAAGCTATCATCACTTGTGGAGATGCTGGACCAGGGGCTTTGTGACTAGGGAAGCTCCCCAAAATTTGTTTTCTTGACCTAATGAATCCTTCTGGGATCATAAGATGAAAGGCCAAATTCAGGTCCCTAATACTGCAACAGGAGTAGCTCTGAACAAAAACTGTCCTAAAAGTGAGGAAGGAAGCTACTGCTTGCTAGGGAGCTGCAGAACTGCTTGCAGGACTTGAGACTCTGCCTGAGGTCGCTCAGGGCCTTGTCCAGTTGGATCTGGTCCTTTGTTATCTGCAAGGACACAGATGTCACCACTTTCTGGACTTCTATCCCACTGTTGCTCTTTGTCCTTTCCTGGGACACCCTTAGGAGGGTGGTTTCTTTTTCACATCTGCAGAGCTGCATTTGGTACTGATCTGGAAATACAAACATGTCTTCTCAATGTGCTTGACCTGGCCTGCAGCCCACAGCTGGATTCCCCAAACCCAGGCACGGCAGAGAATGTCACCATCTTCAGATGAAGATCTTTTGAAGGATTGTCCCTGCAGTGCGAAAGAAAACATGGTCAGCCTCAAGAGGCCTATATTCTACCTCTGAAGTGGAACTATTAAGTGTGAGGCTGGCTTGAGATTTCAGCTACTCAGGAAGGAAGCTGAAGAGGAAAGGGAGATGCAGTCAGCTCCTTGGCTGGAAATCAACAGGGTTACATTAAGGCCATAACCTCCAGTCCACACTTCTGTAAGGTCAGCAAGGACATGAGGAGAAGCTGCGGTCACTCATACCTCAGTTGTTGAATAGAGACAGTGGTGATGGTCTGAAATTGCATTAGCATTACAGAGCAATCAGAATGAGATCACCAGAGGGACACGCTGGTACTCTTAGGTAATGACAATATTGCTCCCATCCCTTGCTGTTTTATACGTCATCTGAACATCCCAATTATGTTTTCTTTAATACTATAAGGGCTGTAGCCCTGCCTCTGTTGCAAAGAGGGAACTCAGGCACAGTAAGCCCAAGGATACCATCCTAAATTATTCCATCCTGCAGTTTGAACTGCTTCCTCCAAGAAAGAGCTCACACACATTTACGTGTGGTTTCAGACCAGGAGCAATATGGATTTCTGGTACTTAGTACTTCATAGCTTCTAATTACCCTGCATAGTGAAGCCTGCAGAGTCAGAAAATGTTACATTTAATTTTGGATCAAATCTACTGAAGCACTGGTCTTCAGGAGAAAGCACTGTATTTTCAGGCAAGCTCGGAGAACTCAAAAAAGGGCACATTTTATTGCAGGTCTTTGCACAACCTTCATCAGGATTAAATTTGATGGAAAATGGGATATCTAAATATGGATTCACACTACCATACCTCTTACAAAACTCTTGATCCCACAGTTCTGAAGCTCAGTTATCTTAAGATCTAATTTTTAAAATCAGTTATCTTTTCAGCAGGATGTATAAATAAATCAGCAGAAGAGCCAGTTAATGAGTCACTGTTGTAAATTAAATGGAATTTGTTATGAATATGATTCATTGAAACTTTCCTAACAAATCAATTTGTTTCAATCATGCTGTAATTCAATAATAATATTTAGCATTTATATGGTGCTTTCAGTAGCTCATGAAGCATTCCATGGATTAATTGACTTCATTTCACAATACTGTGTACTGCCAAGTTTGGCTGTTCCTCTTGCAGGTAAGAGTGCTGACACCCAAGGAGCTTTAGGCAACATTTCAGCCTCTCAAAAGTGTTAGCATTTCTCTGTTTTACCTTTTTTGGTATCCACCCTCAGGCATCGTGCACAGAGGTGACTCAGAGCTGCTGAGCATCCGTGGCAGCAGGACAGTGCTAGAGAAGGTTTGGTCTCTCATGGTAGAGCCACCATTTAAAAGTAACAACCTGCCTCAGAGTTTAGTATCCACTGTCTTGAAGCTTTGCTCCCCACTGTAATGGCTTCCCAGCTATGATCCTTCTTACTACTTTTCTCCCAGGCTCAGCTTCAGTAATGCCACATCCTTGTGTCTGCACCCAGAGACCAGGGTGGAGACACCAGCGCCTCGTTGGGCAGCCCATTAAAATGCCTAGCCACCCTTTCGATGAAGAATTTCTTCCTGATAGATGATCTAAACTTCTCCTGGCACAATCTGAGGCTGCTTCCTACCATATGGATTTCTATATCCTATAGTACCTACCACATGAAGAGAAGCACATAAAGATGTGTATATAGGCAACTATAGGGACCTGTCAGTTGGGTTTCTGACTAGTACTATGCAGTACTGTAGATCTAGGTGGCTTGTAAATCTTGTGCTCCATCTCTCCTGTCCTGAATGTGCCTGATCCCGTCTGTTCTTTGAAATTAAGCAGGACATATCTTTCACAAAACAGTCAAGATACTGAGGAGCCCTAAACCAAAATGATCTCAGCAAGCACTTAAGAAATTTATGGAAGAAAGGATCATAGGGGGCCATTAAACACAATGATGTGGATGTGGACTGTGGCTCGAGGACAGCTCACACTAATAAGCTGTATCTTGTTAGCAAGAGAAGTCCTCTTATAAATGCCCACTTGTTTATTACATTGGTTTTAGATGTTAGAGACAGGATGCTGGGTCAGACACACCTCAGGTCCGGCCCTGAAAAACAATTCTTATTTTATGTTTCCATAAGGATTTGAGTGGAATATCACCTATAATAGAGCTGTGATTCTGAGAAACAGATCGTCATGGTGGCTGTGAAAGGAGGAGAAAATAAAAAGTTGTCACTGCCCAAATAAAAAAAACACGAATCACCACTCATCATGTCATTTGATAGCAAAAAAATCCTCAAACCAAAACAAAACCAGTCATGTTTTTTTATTGCCCAAGTTGATTTCTATTTTAAGCACCTCCCTAGTCTTCTGTAAGTGCTACAATAGTTTGCAGTTGGGAAGGTTAGTGTTTCCATACAAAGGGAGGGATAAACCTTTTCCCAGCACTGAACCAAATACTCCACTCTCGATGAAATGAGGAAGTGCTGAGACAGAGAGCTTAGCTAATGTACACCTTGTGGCTGTCAAGCTGTGTCCCAGTGATCTTGTGCTTCACCTGGAACCAGGCTGTGCTTCCTGCAGTGTCCTGCTAACATGACTGGCCCTGCCTCAGACACAGCATCAGCTCCTCTCTGCCTGTGCTGCCTACCAGCCTGCAATTCCCAAGGCTCCTCCTGTGAGCCCCAAGACTGTGTAGGTCTCCTTGTTCTTTATTTACCATGTTGAACTATATATGCAGTGTGCCTGACTGCCTTCTTTTGCCTTCTCTCTTGCATCCTCTGCACTGAACAGAGCATCACATAGTATAGGAAAAAACTGTTTAGTTCCCTGCTTATAGCAAAACACTGAACTGATGTCTGGTGCTCCCTGCTGTGGACCTCTTTGCTCTGGGCTTCACAGGCAAATAAGTCACCTTGATGCCAATATTTGTCCCCGTTTCCTGATGCAATGCATAAATCACACTGCTGTTCCTTATCTGCTCATAGCGCTTGCTTAATGGGTAGCTCTGCTGCTTCAGCAGGGAATTAGCTAGAACAACATTACTGTGATAAAGTAAGGGGAGTAAGCATTCATCAGAGGGTCAATTAGTAATGTTAAAGAGGAAGCTCTGAAATAACTCAAACAGTAATACATTAGTTCTTACACACAAGTTCAGAACTGCAGCTTGGTGAGAACAAAATAAGGGAAAGAACAAATAGTTGGGGGTACATTCTTTTTTAGATACATGCCAAAACCTCCCTTTAGTAACGATATCACTCATGGCCTTACTAGCTTTCATCTCTAAGCTCTTTAGATGTTATCTGCAGTCCCATTTAAAGAAGCTGGGTTTGAAGCCAACCCTCTGTGCTTATCAATCGCAGGCAAAGTTTGGCATACCGACACCAAACAGGCAACCTTCAATTTCAAACACTCGCAATCCAACACATTTCTCACTCTCACTGCAGTGAGGCAACACTCCATTTGCACCCCACGCAGCAGTGAGAGGCTTCCCTAGCACTGCCAGGGCTCCTCTGCATGGCATGGATGGCGGCCAGGGTCAGCCCTGGTGTGCTGCAAACCAGAGTGCATTCAGTGCCCACAAAACAACGCCAGCTCCTATTTCATATGAGTCTGGCTAGAGAGCTGTAAATCTGCCTAACTGGTGTTTTATAGGCACTGCTGAGAATTTCTCTTACAGGGAACCTTCATCATTTCATTACAAGGATTTCAAGTGACAATTTTATACGAAATATACAGATGACAGTATGCAGTTGGCATCATGATGCTGAGATGCAAATGAAGAGTTGCCCAAGAACAGTAATGTCCCCTAGAAACACATTGTCCACCAGCAACCTTGCTGCAGGAACAGTGGAGAAGCTGGGGATATCAGAGGGAAGAGCATCTCATGGAGAGTGGGAGATTGGTGACATAGTTCAAGTTAGGATGTAACTTCTGGGGAAAGGAAAAGGTGCCAAAATATAAACCAAAAAAAATTTGGAACTCCTTAGCCTTGCTCCATCACCAAAGCCATTGCAATTACCCCCTTGCTGACAAGGGTTCTTTTCGTTAATGCTGTTTATCAATGTTTTAAGTCAGAACCCTTTTCACTCTCAGACCCTTTAGGTATATAAAAATGATCTGAAATTTAACTGTAGACTCTGAGAACAAAATCAGGCGTTTAATTTCCAAGCTACTTCATGATTATTATTCATTGCCCAACAACGTCATTAACACATCGTTAAGAGTGACACACCAATGCCTTGTAACCTCCCAGAATGTCAAAAGCACTTACATTTACATGGCTGAACACCAGGAAATTAAGAGTTATGGTAAAATCAGTGGATGCTTTGGAAGTGAGTGAGATCCACCACTGCTGTAAATTACTGATGACTCCAATGGCCATAACAGAATTACTCCAGTGTAAGCCAGCTGAGGAGCTGATGCCTGTTTTTCCATTGATGGTCATCTGCCTATGACAAGAAGAGTCTAAAGCACAATAGCCTCTAAATGCCTGGAAACTTTAAAATCAAACAAATCTAGCTGTGGTTAAATCCTTGTGACAATTACACTGAGAGAGTGAAGTATACTGGAGTGCTTTGGGTTCAGGTCCTCGTCAGCAATAGTAAAAACAAGCACACAACCACTTTGAGTACTTCTATAAATAGCTTCAGTAGGAAACATGCAGTATCTGTGCTGAGGCATCAGCCTTGGAAATATTTATGAATTGTCAATACTGCTTCTGAAGATGCAAGACGCACCAAAAATTAAGTCAAGCATCATAAGTCACTTAGAAGAAAACAAATGGGAAACTAATCTGAGTACATCTGGCCAGCAACTCTGCAAATACAGAAAGAGCCATATATCACTGCTCTTTGCAAGAGAAAAATTAATAGACGTTTATTGCTGAGGGGTTCAAACAAG
Source organism: Cyrtonyx montezumae (assembly GCF_038088225.1). Classification (NCBI taxonomy): domain Eukaryota; kingdom Metazoa; phylum Chordata; class Aves; order Galliformes; family Odontophoridae; genus Cyrtonyx; species Cyrtonyx montezumae. The sequence continues at coordinate 101,235,921 of NW_027072089.1, read as the reverse complement.
CAGATTCGTCCAGTCATTCTGGCCACACAGGCAACAATTTTGCAGTGCTGTCTGCTCCTGTGAGTTACTGCAGCCGGGCTGTGAACAGCCAGGTCTATCCCAACGAGCTGCTCACGGTAGCAGGGCTGCCACAGGCACAGACTTCACAGGTTGCAAAGCAGCATGCTCCCATTTCCAGCCCTGCTGGTGGTCTGTGGCTAGATCCAAATAGGTCCACCCAGGAACTTGATAAGCTCATCAAAGACCCGTTAATTCCCGCATACTCAAAGATGCCTTAGCATTATGTGATATTTAAATTTGCTTTCTTAGTATAATTACATGTAATTTTCTCCTGTGAGGGGCTGAAGAATCAAGCCTAACAAATCTTCTAACAAAGCAGCAAGGAAACACATGGGAAGCCATACTCTTTTCTCTTGTTTTGAACGTGTGCATTCATTTTTCTTGCACAGCTTCCTGGTCTGGTTTCGAAGCTGCTCTCTGGGTGGCAGCTTTTGGCCCTACCAGCATTTTCTTCTTCCCATTTTCCCAACATCTCTGTTGAGATGAGTATTTGGGAGCCCAGCAGGCAGGGCCGAGGCTGGGGGAGCCTGAGGGCTGTGGAGGACATGCTGTGCCTTACCTGGGAGCCCAACCAGTGTTGATACCCCTGCAAGGAGAGAAGACCCCCTCAGCCCCTGCAAAACAAACAAACAAAACAAAAAAATAAATAATAAATTAAACGATATAAAAAATAAAATAAAATAAATAAAAATAGAAATAAAAAAATAAACAAAGAAAGAAAGCTGCTCCCATCAGACTTGTGCTCCAGATACCTCACAGCTTCGCTGCCCTTCTCTGCACATGCTCCAGCACCTCAGTGTAGTAAGGGGCCCAAAACTGAGCACAGTTCTCATGAATGCATGTGGCCCTCACTAGGGCTGCCATTGCTTCCAGATGCCTCTGGGAAGTGCAAGACAACTCCTCACTATCAAATGCCGAGAGGATTGTCCTTCCTCATTCTGCAGTCTCTCACTCCTTTTATTTCTTCATTTAAATCAGTGTTAAATCAGTGCTTTCTACCATTTCTCTTTGCTGTGTGTTTAATCTTAATGTTAATCACTAGCTGTACTTCTAAAAACTCCTCACTTTATGGTCTTCCCAAGCCTGTAGCAGTCAAAATATAATGAATTCAGGTCAGATGAGCACTTGGAGACCCACAATTTGTGATGTAAATCGAGGGCCCTGAGAACAGCGTCCATGCTACAACCGCTACTGCAGTTGGCACTAATCAGCAAACATCTAATCAATGGGAACAGTAGAACATTCATGTGTGAGAGATATTATCTTGGCATATAAATAATGAAAGCTTCTAAAGCGCTCCCAGATGTTGGAAACAAGATTCCTTCTGGGCATGTGAAGAATTTGCTTAGGGGAAAACATAGCCGCCATGCAAAAATAGAGAGCTGTTTTAGTCTGATGAAGTCCTGCTTATGAGAAAATACCACTGAAAAAAGGAAAGGCATACCTCCATGATTTGAATCAGCTGAAGCTGACCTCTCATCTGCCAGATACCTGTAAAGGAGACAACTGTTTTTTTCTGGGGTTTGCAAATGATATTGCCAGTTGATTATCTTTCATACAAAAGAGGTCCTGCTTTTTCACAATTGTCAATTACCCTGTTTACAGTCAGTTTTTCAGCATTCTCTGGAATCTAGGCTTCCCTGAGAAAAAGGAGCTTTTTATCTCCTATAATGACAACTAATTCCATGAGATATGACAAATTAAAAAAAAAAAGAGAGAAAGAACAATCAACAATTAATTATTTCTTATGAGAAACTTGTTTAATTCATACTCTAAGGAAGTAAAATTTTTAACTCTAGTAGTTCATGTTTTAACTCTAATAAGAAAAGCAAAATTTACAGGAAATGTGCAAAGTTGTGGAGAATTGTCTCAGCTCTTTGGCAGTCAGGATATAATTCATTCACACATCTTAGTCTTGCTTAAACTCTTAATTCTTGCTAAGGACAACTAGTGCAGCTGATTCAACGCAGCCACTTGCCTAAGTCTATTACTCAGGGGAGCACAAACCAGCAGTCTGTGAATAGACTGGCAACAAATGCTCCTTACAAACACAGCACTTATGTTACCAGATAAGTAATTTTAACAGAGCCAACTTCACCTGCGAGTGCAGAAAATATGATGAGCACAAATCCAACTCAAGGTATCTGTGACCAAAAATAAACTACTGTCTAACCTTTTTTGTACAACTTAAGAAAAATGTCAGCCATCTCCACCCCAGCCCCAATGGGCCCCAGAGACTTCACCAAGGTTGTTAGCATTATTTTGTCAATACCTGCTCAATATCATGTGCCAGCATGGAAAAAAGCTTCAGGTGATGTGATTTAGCTTTAAAAGCCTTCTCAAAAAAAAAAAAGAACCATGACCTTCAGGACTACAGAGGCTGGGATTTGTTAAAGCATGTTTTTTTCCCTACAAATCAACAAATTACCAGGTAATCATTTTCAGATTGTTAGATGACATTTACTGCATGGAGTTGTTGATTTCTGCCAGTATCTTTCTGTACTGGAGAAGAATGGAACAAGTAAATGGGAGTTCTCCGTTTTTCTCCCAGAGCCATACAGAAAGGGTTCATCTGCCACATGAAAGGGGAGAACTGCAACTGAAAATGGGCAGATGGGGCAGTGAGGATGGGACAGGACACGATTCAAGCTGTTGAAGTGGGCTGTTGTGGGATCCATCTAATCTAGTGCTCTAGGTTGGCATCCTGTGTACTTCTTCAGGTTAATTGTTGTCCAGCATTCTGCAAAAATTCCTGGAAGGAAGCTATGAAACTTTGAGGCAGTGGGTTTTAAAGAAGGATCTCAAGTATTTTATTAATTGCAGTTCAATACCTATATTGCTGTTCTCCAGCAGTGCTACCACTTGCAATGTCAGCTATTTGTGACTGCCATTTAGATTTGTGCAATGCCTAATATGATGGGGAGTGCGTCCCTGAAAACTGCCAAAGGGACATACTCTTAGTGTCATGTATTGGAGTTTTAGCAGATCTTGGAAGGTGATGTTCTCACACATCCAGTAGTTGGGGTGTTAGAAAGAACAGTCTCAAAAAGAACTGCAACCAGACCCCATAGAGTTATATGCATGCACTTTCTGTCTTCTGGAAACCACAGTAACTCCAAAGAGGGAGAGTTTATGATTTTGACTGTTGTTATTTGATTTGGACTTGATTTGTAATTCCAACTCCATTTTGTCACCTCTTGATATCAATTTCTCTTATTTTACTGTAATTATGAAGCCATTAGTTACTACTAAATCTTTGCTTTCTCCAAGCAGTAGATACCTAATGTATCAAAAATAATAGAGTTTTGTCAATTAGAAATACATCTCTAGTGTTCTCTTGAAATTCAACCCATTGTTGAGTAGATGTTCACTGCACAAGACTTATTTCTATGGTAATCTGTGACAGAGCCTTCCTGCAGGCAACTTACTTGAACCTCTCTGTCCTTGTTTTCTCACATCTGTAGTCATAATACTTGTCTCATAGAAGAAGTATGTGCTCTAAACAATATTCAGAAAGTGCCAGGAGGCTCTGTGAAGGAACATAATTGTAAATTAATGTGTGCATTGTCAGCACCTCCTCCAAAATTCTCTGTCTCTAAGTCAACTTCTATGTGCCCCATCACAGGAGTCTGAATGCACATTGCCCTTTGGAAGAAATGACTGTCATCAGTATGGTTTGCTAATTATCTGACGTGCGGAAGAGTAAATAGTGCATAATGGTATAAAGCTTGGGAATGTGTCATGAGTTCTTTCCTTTGCTGCAATAATCTGTAGGTGGCAAGGAGACCTCAGCAATGGTTTGAAGATGGTCTGGCAAAAAAATTTGGGAATGCAGTTTGTATTTTTCTAACCCAAATTCTCATTACTTGAAGTGCAGAGGATAACCCTAGTGTGAAAGCACAATGGAACCTGTACCAAGACTTCAGCTAGAGAGAGGCAGGATGGCCACATGCAACAGACTGCTTCAGCATCGCATGGCCACAGAATTTCTGCTTGCTGTACCAGCTATATTGCCAGTCACCGGAGAAACTGATATAAGCCATACTGCAAACTTTTGTCTGCTGTTTTAATAGTAGAACTTCACTGTGCTGGAAGCCCCTTTCCCAGAGCTGTGATTCACAGACATTCTGTGCAGCTGGGGACATATTATGGATCTGAATTGAAAGGGCACTCTAACTGTGGTTCTGCATGTAGTTTTGACATGAAAATCGGTCATTTTGAAATAATTCTGTCTGAATAGTCTGTTCAGCCTATCTCTGCCCCTCACCCAGCATACTCTGCTTGGAAGGGGAAGATATGGATGAAGCCATTTCAGAAACAAGCCCTGATTTTTGTGTACCTCCATTTCCTTTCTAGAGCTGAGTAATTTAAAGTGACACATGGAAAAAATATATAGTGTTTTATCAGCTCTCTGTTCAAGCAGGTGGTGCTGTATTTTGTATAAAGGACAGTGGTTAATTTAAGATTTCTACCATAGCAGCAATTCTAAATGACAGCATTTGTATTAGAAGAGCTGCTCTTCCTAGCAGCAGTGTTATAAAAATACTGAAACAGTGGTGATATTATTATAGATCTGCTCCAGTAACAAAAGTTCTACTGTAAGAAATTCTCTGATTTAGAAAATCCTTGCCATCTTTCACCAGTGATAAATGTTCTCTTGGTTTCCATGCTGCTGCCATTGAATCCGCATGATCAGAAGAACTCACAAGCAGTGCACAGTACAAGTGCAACTTGTTGTAGTGGCTTCAGCAGGAGCAAAGGTGGCAGAATCTGGCCTGGAGCAATATGCAGGGTAGCAGTGGAGAAAATACAGCTGGGAGCTAGCAGTGATCTCTGCATGCCCGATCAGAGCAGTGTGTGCATGTGCATGGGGGCAGGAGGGACATGTTGTCGCTTCCCCCAGAGTGCCTGGGCAGGGCAAGGCCCTCTGCTTGGAGGAGAGTTGAAAATGTGAGTCAGGAGGATCATGAACGTGCTGTTGGACTACTCCTGAAGTTGATGGCTTCCCATTGCTGGTGATTCAGCAATAAATGAGTGGTGTAGGCTGGGGCTGAAAAGGTTACTTTGTTCTGTTTCCCTGTCCACTCCCTGGTGACAGAGATAGGACTGGTTGTGAGCTTCCTCCAGTAAGATGGCTTATGATGTTGTCCTCCAGCCATGAGTTTGCATTTCACAAGTCTATCAGTGTACAAATGAGACACGATTGACCTCAGTCCCATCACACAGATTCTAGCGTTTTCAATGCAACTGGAAGCAACAGCCCATAAGAGCCATTTCTAGTCTCCTGAGTTTTGTGGTAGGATGTGGAGAGGTTCACACCAATGTGCCTGTGGCAGGCCAAGCACACATTGTGGTGGGCTGAGTGAGGGGCTGAGAAAGTAATTGGTGACAAAGTTCATTCGCCCTTTCTCCTCATATTGCATCTAAGTGCTCTTTTAATTACTCTAATGTTTTTGTCTTGTGACATTGCTTCACTGGTCACCTCACCCTCCAATTACTGCTTGTGTAAGGAAATGCTTCTTGACATTGCCCTCAATTTCTTTTTACTTTATTTCCATTTTGCTTATCAGTGACGGAATGAAAGTATGAACCAAGGCTGAAATTAGCCATTAGGATTTTTACATACTTTAATTAGTATTCTTTTAAGAAAACTCATTTCTCTCTCTTTTTTTTTTTTTTTTAATTCTACTCCATACAAACCAGTTCTTTCTAGCCCCACAGGCTTAATGTCTTAATTTTCAAATTAACCTTCTCAATTCTTTTCTGCATATTTCTGGTGCCACAGTAGCTTCCTTATAATATGGTGGCCAGGAATTAATGAGTAATTTATTTCATTTTCATCTGTCGATATTTTGAGCACCGATCTATACAGGAAACAGTGTTTCTTTTGAAACAAGTGCTTTATGGCCTACCTGGGATCTGTCGTGGATGAGAGCTAAGTTTAGCTGCACACTGTTGGGTGGTGAGGAGAAAATTTAAAATCAGGCAGCGTGACCAGTTTGAGAAGCAGGTGTAGAACACTGTGGATGTGGATCACTCTGCTCTTTGCATGTCACCCCCTCAGAGTTCACTGTGTGCTTGCGAAGTGTTTGGGGAGAAAACAATCAAATTGAATTTTGCAGAGATTATCCCTGTGGGTTTTTCATACCTTTCCTATCCCACAAACCTTAGCTCTCATATCTCTCAATGACCCCGGAGCTCACATGGGAAGGGAGGCTCCATGGGAGGCAAGGGTCACAGAAGGATGCAGCAGTGGTCATCATCCAGAGGTTTGGTTTTCCCCAAGTCACTCTTCCTCTCAGTATCTCAGGGACAGGAGGACAGGGAGTATGGAGAACCGGGGGGAAGAGATCTCCTTTCCATCTCAGACCACCTAGAGTTGTTTACAGAGGAGCAGTTCTTCTGTCAATTCATCAACTGGCATCTCAAGTTTTCTTACCCTCTTGCTGACTCCCATGGTGCAGATCAGGTTAGACTTGCTTCAGCAGTGGGGGAATTGGCCAGCTGTAATTAAAAATGATTGTCAGCTGACACCAAGGCTCCACATTATTAGTTTAAATGTAGATACTTTCCATGGACAGTGATCCTTGCATACCTTAGCACATGCTATTGCATGCAATTAGCTTGCAGAAAAAAACATTACGTGCTAAAGAAAATATCAACCAGGAAAACACCAGCATCCATGCCCTCCTTCAGTAGGAAAAGGTGAATCCCACAAACCCAGGCTAGCTTTCTGCTGACACAGAAATCATATGCAGGACTTAGTGAGCTTCCAAGGCCAGGACAGCTGGGATATAAGCAGCTCAGGCTCACTCCTGGCTAAATTACTAAAATCATAGCTTTTGCTTTAGCACATTGCTCAGCTCCTTCCCAGTTGAACAGTCAGTGTTGTTTGTAGTTAGAGTGGCTTCTCTAAGGCTGAGCTAACTATGTCAGTGCCATTTCCAATGTATGTTTATCCAAGCTGTTCATCAGCACCTTCCATGACGAGGACCCCACTACATGCCCAGGTAATCTGCTCCAGCACTTTCTGTAGGCCTGCTGTTTCAAAGTGCTTTCTAATGTCTAGCCTAAGTTGTCCTTGCTGCAATTTAACCCAATTTCTTCTTGTCCTGTCACAGCAATACAGTGTTTTTTCCAGCTTTTCCTCACAACTCATGTTTTTAAGACCTTTGATTATAATGACTTGTCTTCTTTCCTTGCTTTCCCCCATGTCTTTCTTGAAGATCATGTACTCAAACCTGAACATGGTTTTCCTTTAGTACTTAGAGGAAATGAACTTTCTATTTATTTCATTTAATCTAATTCACTGCCCGTGCTTTGGTATACAGATATCACTATCTAAAGAGTACAAGCTAGTGCCTGGCAGCTGCATGGATGAGGCGAGACCTGGGAGGAGCAAAATCATGCCTCATCCACTCATTATCATCCACCTTCTGCAATAACCAAACACATCTTCCACCCCAAACTTACTGAGCACAAGGCTTGCTCCTTCCTGCTGGGAGAACAAACTATGCCAAAGGGAGTAAGAAGCAAGTCATCGTTTGCATTAATGTACCAAATGCAAATCAGTGCTGTAAGGTATAACTAAATAGTGTTTGTACCATTCCACTGCCTGTGCTGTATAAGAAATTCACCATGTAACCACAGTGGGTGCAGCTCTTCCCCAGAAATATGGAAGCATGAAGCAATCTTAGAAAATGTGAGTATATGTAAGATACCATGGGGCTTCCATTCTGGATAAAGCTACCTCAAGGCCCTGTCTAGGTGGAGAGCATTACTGGAATGAGTCACCAACAGGAAGGCAAAAGTACCTCAGCAACTCCAGTTCTCCACTGGATCTTAGATGCTCATACACACACCTATGTATTGTACCTTTCCCAAACATCTCAACATTAGAAGATATTTCTCCTCCAGTTTAAAGGACTTCTACTGGTAATTTCTGTGTCTCTGCAGAGGGATGTATCTGACCTAGCATGTCCTCAGAAAACTTCCTTACTTTAGTATAAAACAGGACTCCTATCTAGTAGGAGTACAATAGCATCAGTGGTAAGGTAGCTGGAAGAAATATATTACCGGTGACACAAATCAAATACCTTGCCACTTATATATCAGGAAGCAGACAGCTAGGATCTTCTCACCAGAAAAGTTGTATACCATTAGCTCTGTGGTGCCTTCCATAAAAAATTCTGAGCATGGAAGACAGATTCTTAATAATAATAATATTAATAAAAGGAAACAGTGAAGAAAGTCCTTTCAAATAATTTTGGTGATGAGTGCAAATGAGACATATCAAAGTCATTAACTCCTTTCTCTGTGTTTTATATACTAGTACAATCTAAGGACATGGTCTACGGCAATGCGTAAAGGCACTAGAACAGCTGTTTTATAGTACCAGGCAGTTTATGCTTACTTCTGCAGAGAGAACACTGAAGGTAAAATGAATACACTACTAGACAATCAGATTACCCTTATAACTGGTTAAAGCAAGTTGACGTGGGCAGGTTACTGTGATCAATATAGAATTCTTACAGAAACATTATATATGTATAGTGGCTCCCACATGAAACAAATTCTTCCCATGTTGCCCGTGTAATTCAGCTGCCTTTAGTTCTAAATTGCCACTTTCAAGAACAAAATGGAGCAGCATTTCTGTGGGTAGTAGATGTTTTTCTGCTTCTTCACTGCAAATACAACAACAGGCCACCATTTTTGCTGAGCTAGCTGTTTCCTCACATAGTCAAGTCTCTGTGTTTTTATTGGCAGAGCTATATTGCAGATTTTAGGAGCCACAAGGAGCAAATCATGCTTTAGATTCTGTAACATAAATGTTAAACAGTTCTGTGCTGAAATACACTGTGGGTGCAATTAGATGTCTTTGCCATGCCCGAATAAGTAAACACAGATCTTGGCTGTTCACCCAAGACCCTGAGGAAGCTTGCACAGCACAGTGTTATTCATGTGGGGCAGCACTGCAGTGTAAGCCAAGCCAGGAACAACTCAGGGGCTCCCACTGATTTGGCAAGGCAGAAGATGGGTCAGCCCTGCTCCACGCCCTACCAACAACAAGAGCAGCAGCAGCTGGTGGCCTCATTTCCCAGCCTGGCAGAGGGCTCTGAGTTTGGCTGGAGCTGTGCTAACCCTCACGTTGGTGCTGGAGCTGTGGTTCCTGCAACTGCACTGAGGAAACAAGAATCCTGTATAAATTTAATGGTGGTACCTTTAAGATAAAGCATATGATGCACTGCAGATGCCCTTGCTAGCACTTCAGTCAACCTTCCCCAGGTGGGCAGCCCGTGTGACTTGAAGACTTTTTCTTGGCCTATTTCAGAGTCATATCAGATGGGAATTGCAAGTTTCCAGAAATTTCCCAGTTTGGAGACATTTTATCATGGACTCTAACTTACTGCTACTGAAATCACAGTTGCCTGTAATCTCAGATGTAAATTCTCTTTTCAAGGAAATTGAGGTTCTTATGTCCTTGTTTGTCAGAGTTTTGAACAGCTTCCCTCCAGACAGGAGCCCTACAGTACCTTGGCCATCCAAAGACGTGAGGTGTCTTAGCATTAGTAACAGACATTTCATTTGCAATGCTCTTCTTCCCTGAGGAGGTGTCTACAAGGAGTGGGGTTTTCTTGAGGTTTGCCACCCCCCATTAAGGCAGTGCCTTATTTTTGGTATGCTTCATTTTAAAATGAAACATTCAACACATCTTTTAGGAATGTTGTCATAGTTATTCTTATCTCCTTCCTCAGCAGAGGCAAATCACTTATAAACATTTCCAGCTTCACTCCCCTTTGCTTAGATTAACAAACTGACCAGTACATCACTGCTCTTGGCGATAAGCTTCGCTGCAGTTCAGGATAGAGTAAAATACTCCTTCCATGAGAGTATTATCAGGCTGAAAGCCTGGTAGTGTAGTACACAGCTTCTTTGTCTCTCTATAATGCTTTTTCAACATGAGTCAGTTTTTTGGCAGTGAATCGCCTATAAACGATGAAGAGTCACACAAAAAATATACATATATTTTGCTAAATGCTGAAAGATATGCCATCGATTCTTGCAATTTGTTTTCCAGTCTCCCATGATCTGGGTTGCTTTTAGATTAGTTTTTTTTTGCAAGGGACAGTTATCCCAATTTCTTTCTTTCACAACTTGTGACATTTCATCAGTCTATCTTGATTCTGTTACTTGTGAGGAGGTGGAAGAGAACTTCTGGAAGAGGAGCTGCCTGCCATGTCACTGCAATCTGTGTGGAAATGATGCTGTCCATGGCAGGGAATTTGGTTATCTACCCCCACGGCTTTCTGTGGGTACCTCCTTGATATTCTTCTGGACATCCTTTTTCTTGCTTATGTGCCTGCTTCGTTCCCAGCTGCTGTTTCTGTTCTCTATTTTCTGTAATTTTCTGCCTCAAATTCAGTTTTTTTTTTCTGTGTACTCAACTGTGCATATATTGTATAATCTCAGGAAAAAGAGGAGATGCAAAGAGATGCTCAGAAGTAGCAGACAGAAGAAGGCAGTGTAAAGAATATTGGGTTTGTCTGGGATCAGAGTTTCTAGAGAAACACTACGTGGGAATATGAGCTGAAGTGAGTACTGACTAGACAAAGGAAGAGAAATGAAGTAAGAATTGTGAGGAGTAGAACACGAAAGTCCTCTCACCCCAGCCATGAGACACAGACTAGGAAAGTGCCCCAACTGCTAAAAAAGAAATCTGCATTTTTGTAAGGATGTTTTAGAGTGAATGTTGACCTTTACCATCCATGTATACTTTGAAGGTTAGTAATATCCTCCTAGAGACTTGATAAAGAAAAAAAAAAAACAAAAACAAAACCATGATGTTCAAACACATATTTCTCTTTTTCTTTCTTTTTTTTTTTCAGTCCTACTGATGATCAGGTGATTTACCAATGTTGTGTTTGCACTTAGTGTTGTCGGCATAGTGCTAAACAAGAAACGCCGTTAAAGAGATCAGATGCTGTCCTCCCCTGCCTTGTCCCATTCCACGATAGCTTCAATAAAGAACAATGCCTACATAGGTAGAAATAGCCCTTCTCTCATACAGTGGGGATAAGTTGAATAACTGAAATTCAGCTATATGAGCAGGGTTGCCCAGATGTCTTTCCAAAAACCCTCTACCTCAAGAGGAGAGAGTTCAGCTTACAGTGGGAGCTGCAGGCGCTGAGCACAGGTAGGGTCAGCCCTGTCCCACAGGAATATGATGAACCCATGGTTGCCACCATGTCCAAATGAAAGTGACAGCCTGCAGGGACTTGGGCTCAGCCTCAACCCAGTGAAGATGTTGTGCAGACTATCTCGAATCTTGCAGGCAGTGCCATCTGGTACAGATGCACATGTGGGAGATTAAAAATGTAAAATCCAGCAGCGGCAACAACAGCAACTAACATTTCCATAATAGTTCATTCGTTCGTTCTTTCTTTTCTGAAGGAAAACACATTGACCATCTAATTTGGATTCATAAAGGAAACCTATTAATGAAAGGCTTCAAAGAACTGTCTCAGAACTTTTAATCAGTAGTTGTGATTTAACATGGAAAAAAGCAGAAGGGGTTGGGTGATGGGCTTTTATTGTTGTTTTTTGTAGTTTTTGTTTAAAGTGACTGACTATTTGAAAGCGGGCTGGGCGAGGGAGCCCAGCAGGGAGCCTCTTCTCACCCACCTGGAGAAGAGGCCCCCTGAATGCTTGTTTTCATTATCATGGGCCTTTCTGGCTCTTCAAAACCCTTTCCACTGGTTGCCAAGGCAACCTAGAGCTGTATTGCGGCACACGGATGTTGCACATCAACTGGTGTGTTGCACTTAACTGAAATAAATAAGCAAATAAACATGAAAAATGGCCATGGGCCAAATAAGGGCACTGTCTTTTATCATGGACATCTAACATTTATAGGGATTTCAAACAGTCTACCAGGCATATCAGCAAAGAGGTAGTTGATCAAAAAAGGAAAATGCAAGCACACGCACAGCCAGTTCTTTTCATTTTAATGGGTCTTCTTACTTGAATAAGGTGAAAGGAATTGGATCTAGAATATGCAATCCTTCTTGCAAGCCTTGAATTATATTTTTATGCCATTCAATGTCTCTCAGCTGGGCCGGGTTTTTGGCACATCTCTTCTCCTCCTTCAGCATCAGCTTGGTAACTATGTTTTCCCACCAGACCTGGCCACCATCCAAGCTAACAGTGGAGCTGTGAAGCACTGAAAAAATAACCTCAACGGTAGGTTCTGCAAATTTGTCCTCCAGGATGCAGTCGCTCCTTGACCTGAGACACTTAATGTGGTGGTGATACGCCCCAAAGATTTGAGTATATGAGCAAAGACCATGGGTCTGAGGATTGAATTTCCAAGCAGCATGAGAAAACAATCTTGTGGAGAAGAATCACAGAACATCCTGAGTTGGAAGAGATCCACAAGGACCACTGAGTCCAACCCTTGGCTCCACAAAGGACCTCCCAAAATCCAAACCCTATATCTGAAAACATTGTCCAAACACTCCCAGAATTTTGGCAGTTGGGGCCATGACCACTGCTCTGAGGAGCCTGTTCCATGCCACCGTTCTCTGGTGCAGACCCTGTCCCTAACTCCCAGCTGCCCCTCGCCTGATGGGGAGAGAGCAGAGCTCAGCACTGCCCCTATGCTCCCTGTGAGGAGCAGCAGCCGCCATTATGCCTCCCTTCAGCTCGCCTGCTCTGTGCTGAACAAACCAAGGCACTGCAGCTGCCCCTTACACCTTTTGCACTCCAGATCCATCACCATCTTCATTATCTCTCCTTTGGTTGTTCTCTTCTAGCTTTGTGTCCTTCTTATGTTGAGGTGCCCCGAACTGCGCACAGCGAAAGAGAGTGTCTGGGGAGTGACCGCATGCTGCTTGAAGGTGAGTGTCAGCACCTGAAGCCATGATGTGAGGGAAATGGCTTCCACTGCTGCCTCCATGAATCCCTTGGCATTGAGGGGTAACAGCTGCACGACTCCTTTGGATTGGAGACCAGTCAAGGAGAAGTTTTGCCTCCTGGGAACATTTGTAGTAGGTCTAGCTAAGTAGGGCTGCAAAAATAGCTTTCCTTTAGACTCAGGAAGGGAGGTGCTGGCTGCAATTGCTGGCAGGGGAAGAGGGAAGGGAGTGGGGCGGAAAGCACTGCATTGAGCAACATAATGAGGCTTAAGATGCTGTGCTTGCTGTGCTAGCAGCAGTCACCAGAACAGGAGGCAGCACTAGGAGCTCAGAAGGGGCAAGTTAGAAAGCTGCATGCGGCTCCTGTTCACTGCTGGGTGTAGATGTGAGGCAGGTGGAGACAATCAGGAGAAGATATGAGGGCTGGCTTTCCTCAGCAAGAGCCACAGTAGACTTCTGTTGGCTTCAGTGGAGACTGTGCCTCCCTTAAGGTGACGAAGTGATGCCATACCACCCAACTGTGGTCATTCTGACTGCTTGCTCATACAGACTGTTTGCACATCAGCTAGAGGTATGAGCTCTCAGCCCCTCACCAAGTCCTCTCTGTGCTCCTGTGCAACACGTGTTGAATGGCAACACACATCAAAGGGCATTCCCCAGCCCTTCTTGCCCAGGGCAGCTCATGGGTGTCTCTGCTGCTCTTGCAGTTTCTTCTTCTGAGAGGGCTCACAGTGTTTGCAGTTCCTATGGCATGCATTCCCATGGCAGTTACACTACTTTCATCTCCCAAATGTTATTGTAACATAGACCTTCCAGATGCAAGGATTGACATGCATCTTGGTGCCAAATGCAGACATGTGTGCATAGGTATGTATGTGTGTATGCACATGTTTGTAGAGGTAGGTAGGTATTACTATGTGTTTATTTATCTAATACATATACACGTTGATGATTTTGTTTTAAACATCTATATACAAATATATAATGCCTTTAAAATGTATGTATACCTCTTAGGTATACTAAACATGCCAGGAATTTGTTGAGGGCTGAGTCTTCAATTGATATATTTGATTTTAGTTTATATTTTTATTTCGTTTTATTTTTTATGTGACCTGTTACCTGTTTATTTAGAACTTTCAAGTATGTAGCTATATATAACTGTGATTGCTGAAATGAGTGTAAACATCATTAAAAAATGGATTTCTTTTCGCAAGATCTGTAACAGCCACAGTCATAAATACACAAATGAAGATGACAATCAGTCATTGGTGTACTGAAAAAAAAAAACTTATATAACTGCTAGAAAGTCTGACTTGCCCAGAAGTATTTGAAGCTGATCATAGCAAATGCAGCTCAGGTGAACCAAGGACTGAAAAATGGGCTTATATTGAGGATTCCAAAATTCTTCAAATGTTCTCATCACAATTACAGTCTAAAACTTTAGAAGATGCTCCAGATGGAGTATAAAGAAAATGCTGTGGAATAAACAACATATACCCTATCTGGAGTTGGGTTCGTTTTTAATGTCTGCTTTTTTGCCTGGATCACCCACATTACTTCAAAGATGTGTTAAGAAATATAGGAAAAACCTTGAAACCTTGTCTCTCACTGACATGTAACATGAAGCTTTCTTGAGACTGATACCACCTCCATCCGCTCACGATCAGTTCTCAGAGGATTAGTGGTGTAGATGTGTCATAGTCTCTTATGCAGCCTAATTTTCAGGATTTGGTGCTCGCTTGCCAAGGACTTCCCAGTTGTTCATGACTGAGCACAGGGAGCAGCCTGCAGCCAAGGTAGCTCTCAAGCTGCATCCTGAGTGATAGGTCTATGTCAAACCTGATCTTGTGCAAAAAGTGGAGCCTGATGTGCAAAGGACTTGCTTGCAGTTACATAGGCAGAGCAGAGAATTAAACCCTGCAGGCATTGTTAAAAAAAAAAAATAGACTGAATTTTCTGAGCTTCTATAATAAACATGATTGTCCGAGTCCTCAAATGGTGAAAACTGGCATAAAACCAATTAACTTCACCACAGCTATGCTGATTTACATCAACTGAGGACATGGTGCAGTGGAAGAGGACAGAGTCATAGCATGTGTAATGGAGTACACCTCGTCCTCTTCCCTGGTGAACATTTATCAGGTCCCGCGAGGCTGTAATGGTGCATATTAGAAGATGTCCAGCATGATCTATGGAGTGGTTTAAATTGCATCAGACTTAGTGTGGCCTCTCACACTTCCCTGAATGGAGAAACTCAATAATTCTGAGCTACCGCAGCTCTGAAAAATTGGGTTCGTAAATCTCTTTTCAACTTGCTCATCGTGTTTCCAAGGATGATCATGGTGCAGCTGCATCAAATATGCACCCTACGAAGCGTGCAGTTCAAAGCAGCAGACTCTCTGTTATATACACCGTATGCAAGCATTTCAGTTCACCTTTAAGGAGCAGGCTTCGTTTCACCAATCTGTTTTTCTGGTAGTACATCTGCTAGGAAGAAAAAGGCATATGGGTCTGCTCTGAGGAAAAACAGACTTCTCTTGGCAAGATCAGGTCCTTGAGCCTGAAACCAATTCTGTCTCATGTGAGACAGGGAGAAGAGGGGAAGAGCAAAAGGCCTGTGGACCTCTTCAGCCCTATTTAAACTTGAGTGTGGGAAGGAGCAGGGGGAAGAAGAGGAAAGCATATGTCAGCTGTCAGTAAAAGTATCAAGTTAAGCTGATAAGTAATCTTTGCACAGTGAGTAGTGTGCTGTTGGTCTTAATTAGCCTTCTTTCAAGATCAGACGCAAGAGGGAAGAACTGAAGGATTTGGAAGTTTGTTTACTGATCATTCCCCGGCTGTGCTTCTCAGATGCTTTGGGGGGGTTGAAGATCCTATCTTGTGCTGCTAAGGGAGTATTGCCCCACAACAAGGAAGGTAGATACAAATTAACATGAAGTATTAAAAACAAACAAACAACAGCCAAATCCCAAATCCACCAAAACAAAACCAAATGACAGTCTTTGCTTTCTTTTGAGCCAGTCATGAGAGAAATATGGGGTGACAGGAAGAGACAGGGATTTCAGCAAGCCCTGGTTTTGGTCCTGCAATGTTCATCCCCCCTGACATCACTCTGCACTGTCAGCCCCACCAAAGTCAGTGGGACAACATAAGGATTAGGACACTTGATCAGCAATGCACTTAAGTGTGCACTCAACTTAAACATCTGAACAATCCCTTTGAATTCAATGGCTGCACTCATGGAGTTAAAAATAAGCCTGCTGCTAAGTGCCTTCATCAGATCAAGGTCCAATTATTTACTCTATGTGAGTAGTTCCAGGGGAACTTGAGTTTTTGCTGTTTGGGTTAATAAACTCATGAAAAGTAGCTTACATGTCTGATTTATGTACTGGTAATATGAAGCATACTTTAAAAAGGGAAGTGTTCTTAGAATCGTATTTTGTGCAATGAAACCTGTGTCAAACAGATTAAAATAAAAAAGGGAGATAATAATATATTTATATAAATATTGTTTAATGTAATAATAATAATTAATCTTATTTAGACAAAGAAATTTTACCAGAGATCTCATGGATGCTTTCAAGGGGCTTCTTGAGTTGAGACCTCTCTTTTTAGGGCTGTTATTTTGCAGTTAGTCTGTTGCTACTTCTGGTTGGACGGGAGATGAATCTTCAGTGAGACCTTTGAAGTATTCATTTTCTTTAAATGTCTAAAAAAAAAACAAATGCAGGGTTGCCATGTTAATTTCTGAGTATTGCTTCTGCCATCTAAGGGCAATCTGTGCATAAATCCTCTCCACAGCCTTACGTTGCATATTATATTCCCACGTGTCAAGGCCAGGGTTCATCCCACAGTACATCAAATGTTTGGTTTTCAGCAGCTGGGGTGAAACATGGGCTCTCCTGAGTGTGATTCACACCGTAGGTGGGCTGCGTTGTCGTCAGGAGGTGCTCGCCTCCCTGCTGTGGCTATAACAGGAAAGAGGGGCTGACAGCTCTCCAAACTTAGCCACTTCAACCACATGCCTGCAGCACGATAGCAAGAATCTTGGCTTATGCATACATTTTTCTCCCTCCAGGTAAAATTTCACTTTGCATTGACCTTCTGCACTGTTCAGCTCTCAAAAGCAGTCTCCAGGGGAGCACCAGGGCTCATATAGCAAAGGGGTTGCAGACCCATTTGCTGTTGACCCTGTGGCCTGTCACCCTTGATGTCCTCCTCTTGGGTGTCTCAGAGGTGTCTTCCAGGTTTGCATCTGTTCCATGAGACTCTAGCTTTATTGATATTCCTGATCACAAACAGCAGAGAACCACTAGCAAAGCTCCTGCATGCTGAAAATAGCTCTAGTGCTAAATATAGGGGATTTTTAATGAATCTATTTGCCACTTCCATTACTCAGAGCAGAAATACATTATTGTAAGATGTCTAAGCATTTTGTCGTTGCTCACTGGCTGTATCAAAATGTAGTCCAAACAGTTATCGCTGTATTTCTGATTAATATTATAACAAGCACTGGCTAATCACAGAGTCAGCAGTGAAAACCTCTCTAATCGTTATCTTTCTGGCTAAGTAACTTCCCCGTTATTTGTTGTAGACTGCAGATTTTGGTGGATGGGGGTTCTTTTTTCTTGTAATGGTAAATGTGAGATTTTATCCTCAAAGGAGTGATTATCTCAGAGCAAAATTGGCAAGGTTAAACACTATCTATAAAAAACATTCAGCAGTGTGCCATGAAATGAATTACATAATATATCAGTCATCTACCTAGCTTCTGAAAAAAGTGCAAATATGTGTTTGTTCAGTCTGGGTGAGGATTTTATATTCGGCTCCTTTCTCCATGAAGGTAAAAACGACCTTGGTTATTAGAAAGCAAAGATATATTGAACTGAGTAGAATCAACACGGGTCCATTTCATTTGGTCCCTGCTAAAACTGAAAGAAGGGAAAATATAGATTGAATTTATTTTACTATATATCGCCTCATTTGAACTTTAGGAAGGCGTTAGCCACTAAGAGAAACCTTTCTCCCACCTCCCTTCCATAATCTCTTACAGCTGCCATGTTAAGGAAATTGCCTCAACTTCACTGATTCTTGCTGTATAGTTCAAGAAACAGCCACTATGTTACTGGGGAAATTGTTGTTCTATGGCCATTATAGGAAGATAGCACTTTGACCTGTCAACTGTATGTATCTACACACAAACACACGAAATCCTGACACTTTAAAATCACAAATTGGTGTATTTTTCCCAAGACTTCAGTAGATCTTCTCCGTGGGGACCCCATTTTAAAAAGCGCTATTGTATCAATTTGATTATTTTACAGAATGTAAGAAAAAATATATTGCAAAGATGGAAATCCACAGGCTAAAAGCTAGTTGCTGTCACCATAATTTAATAATAGCTGCTTTCCAGAAATATGCTCTTTGCAATTGTTACAAAATGATTGGTGTGTGGTTGTGCACACTACTCGACTCCATGTTTTCCAGGTGAAAATTCAGTCATCTCCAAGTCTAAATTTACTGTTAATCTGCATTCTTTCTTCTCTTTATTTTGCTTATGTGATGAATTGGAATCAAAATTCAGGAGAGCAGTTTCAGCTGGCGTAAATCAGTATAGCTCTGGTAGAGCCCATAGAGGTACACCCATTTCTACCAGCTTAGCACCTGGCCGTCTGAACATGAAAATCTTTATTATCACCTTTCTTATAGGTGATAATTACTGCATAAATACTGCAAGCCCAGGATATTAGCACTAGTTCTGAGAAACTTCGCAGTGGGTCATATTTATCCCTATGCTGGGGAGCTGGTGGCACATCTTCCAACAGATCTCATCTCCCATGGTTTTCCTCAGCCCCAGAATTCTCCTCCCTTCTTTGTCTCCTATCCATTCTGGCCCTTTTCCTGTACCTTGCATGGCAGGATCCAAAATCCTGGTGAGGAGGCTAATGAAGAGCCAAATGAAAGTATGAAGCACCCTACCTGCAACTCAAAGGCTCCAAATTTTAACCTTCCTTTTACTTTGTGTTGTTTCTGCTTCTCTGAAATACATTTCTTCTTAGCTAAGTTCATATTGCTTTGGATGCTTATTTTGGCTCGTAGTTTTATGCCAATTTGACAATACAACACCATGTCACCCTTTAGGGGGCATGGTGCTGATGGGTTGATGGTTGATGGTTGTAGATAACGTTAGTAGTCTTTTCCAACCTTAATGATTCTGTGATTCTATGATTCTGTGCCTAAATGTTCATGAGACTGCTTAACTGGAATTGATAAGGTGCAGGGGCTTGTAGAAAGGTGGGCTGTGGGTGAACCAGGAGGCAGCAGACAGTGTAAGACACAGGACTTAACGTCAGATGTGATTCAACATACCCCTGTATTGAGGCCTGAACTTACCTCCTGGGTAGATTTCAGTGGGATGGACTACGGTTCAATGCTCTTCAACAGCTCTGCAAAATAAATACAATGTATTAGTGATTAAAATCTCCTAAGGGCCTGATATGAAAATCTTCCATTCATCAGCATTGCTGTCCTAGCCTACTTTCAGGGCCAAATTCAAAGTCTGCATATATAGCAATGTAATTTAGACCTCTTGGCCTCGTTCCTTACCTCTGCTGCAGAGCTCAGCACTGCAGAGCTCACTGGCACTAGCAGGGAGGGGCTTCCCATTTTGGATACAAAGCTAGTTTCACTCCATTAGTCCCCTCCATCAAGCACCATGTCTAGGCTAAGAGAGATCCTTGCATCCGTCTGATCAGGTGGTGCCACTGCTGCAAGGCAAGTCTTGGGTAGTTCCCAAGCACGGTTTGTACTCTGTGACCTTCAGTCATGCCTGAAACTTGCATCCCCAGAGAACTTGTCTTGGTTCTGCTGATTTCACCAGCAAAATCCAAGACCTGAAGGACAACCTTCAAGGCCATATGTGTCTCCTTCTGCTCAGTGATTTCCAAATCCTGTCCCTTCTACCTGCTTTCCACCTTTTCCCTCCTTGTTCAGTTTAGGGCTCGAGTGTCTCATACCCATGCAGATTTCTCTTTATCCCTCACTGCTCTTTTTCTGCTATCTCAGGAGCTGATCTGCAGACAGATTAAGCAGCTCCCTGTAAGCCACACCTTAGGTTAGCAGCAGAGCAGATATTCTCCAATATCCTAGCCTGCAAGCTGAGCTCCTGCACCATACCTCCCTCCCTTCCTTTTCCATACACCACCATGATCACTGGTGCATATAGCCTTTCCAGCCTGCTCTGTCAGAGCAGAACTTCCACTGAAATCTGTGCGTATGAGGGCATATCCTAATTAATCCCATTTTTCTTCTGCCTGCGCCAGCTGAAGCCTCTCTGTGCCATTATTCTCTCTTCCACTATAAAAAGGATTATTTTAAGACAGTTTTTAAAAGCAGCCTCAGACAATCTGATGCAGCAAGGAGACAGCAGGGTGTCACGGTTCGGGTCACTCAACATGCCCTAGCACCATGGCCAGCATGACACATGTCATGGCATCACCCTGAGAACTCTGCAGCATCTCCCTGCCCAGCTGGGTGAGTGCAGAATAGCAGGAGGCTGCTGGGCTCTCATTAAAACACACTTGCTCCAACACACCCTATCTCCAGTGTTTAAACCAGACCTGACTTCGCACCAAAATCTGCCCTGCACAGCTTTGCTCCCCTCTCTCCCCGAGCCCCGGGTGACTTTGAAGAACAAGGCACCCATCCCTGTGAGCTGGTCCCGCTGCGGGCTGCGTTATTCAGGCAGTATTAGATCATGTTAACGTTAGATATAATCCAGTACAAATCCTCTTAGTGTCACTGGCACTGTAAGGGTTGTTATAATTGCTCGTAGCTTAAAACAATTTTGCAGCTTTTCTTCACCTCGGCGAGCCGGCTCCAATTAGAGGAAGGGAACTTTCTGAACCCGCAGAGTCTGTATTTAGGGCACAGCCCCATCCTGACAACACGCTGTCAGCCCTGCCGAGCAGCCGGGAAAATGTCCACTTTATTGCAGAGACGTGACAAAACAGAGCAAGGAGAGTAACACACGCGCTCCAGATTCGTTCAAAGCCCTTTGGAAGCACCTCCTAAGGCGATTATTTTGTTCTGCCTGGCTCTGCTTTCCCAGGGCTCCCTGTCCTCGTTCTGCATTGCCCGTTTTTTAAATAATGTTCCCATTTCAGAAAGTTAGAGAGAAGAAAGAGAAGAGGAAGGAGAACAAATTAAGAGATGGTGAGTCTGTAAATGTGCTTTTAGCTGGTGGAGAATCATAGAATAGCTTAGGTTGGAAGGGACCTTGAAGCCCATCCAGTTCCAACCCGTTGCTGTGGGCAAGATTGCACCCACTGGATCAGGCTGCCCAGGTCCCCATCCAACCCGAACTTGAGTACTTCCAGGGTGGGGCTTCTCTGGGCAGCTGTGCCAGGGCCTTATGATCCTCTGGTGAGCACAAACAGGATTACAAGTGAGGTGGACTATTGCAATGCTCTGAAGGCAGATTGCATGATGTGGAGAAGCCCCGAGTCAGCTGCAGCCAGGAAAGCTGGATGTGCACGTGGTATACATGCCAGATGGGAAAACCACAATGACCAGAGTAGAGATTTGCTCCTTAAGCCCTCTTGGCAGCATGAACTGGTCCTAGGAATGGCTGGGAGCAGGGCAAGAATCTCTGTCTACCAGCATAATGGGACACCAAACTGAGCACCTGGAGCTCTGCTTCCACAGGAAAGGATCAGGATGGCTCTCTTGCCCCATGCTCACAAGAGACCAGCCACGTGGACATAATAAGTAATGCAATGCTCCCTTCCAGCCTGTGTAGCTGCCAATCTCTGTGACATCTGTGTGTAAGCCAATGCCAGCACTGGCTTTGTGCTGTAGGACCAGGCAGGCATAGAGCACCTGCAAGCTCTGGGTCTGCCTCCAGGATAGCAAGGGTAACCTTCTGCTGCCACGTCCTTGTTTTGCAAGGAGTTCATCATAACAGCCGTGCATGCTGTAAAAAATGTTGGCAGAAGGAATGACCATAAATTTCACCACAGCGCTGGCCAGATACTCTTTGTCAGAGAGTTCAATTTGAGGCCAGCATTGAAGTGGAAAGCTAGAAGCACGTGGGAGCTGAAGCGTTATTCCTGGCTGAAGAGGTGGTGTTTGGAATGGAGGAGCCCCTTGAGATCATGGAAAACAATCCTGTGCCAAGCTATCCGCTGGTGAGAGTTACACATGACAGCATATCAAGTCACTGATGCCAAACAAGTGAAGTCCATGTCCTCCAGTGTTTTCCTGTCCTCTAGCTGCAGGCATTGGCACACACACACCCTCACCACCTCACACTGCCTTGCCTGTCCAAACCAGCTCTGTGCCAATTCAGCTTACTGACCAGCAAAAGAAGGCGAGCTGACTTGGTCTGGGGAAAGGTCCAGCAATACTGGGACTGGGGACAGAGGGGATCATGCACCTGGCAGCAAGGATAGACAGGGCAAGTAGAGGAGTGAGAGACAGGGGAGCATAATTCCTCACCAGCAGAAGCAAGGACTCGGAGTAGCTTAGCCATCAGCAGGACAAGCAGTGTACAAGTGAGCAGGTTCAGAGCAAAGACTTGTGACAGAGAGAGATCTGAGAACAAAACAAAAAAAAAGACTTTTTTTCTCTTTTCTTCCTTTCTCCCTGTCCACCTTAATCACAGAAACACATAGGATGAAATGAATTTCAGAAACTGGGTCTGTAAAGGAGTTACAGACTTTGCTCCCTCTTGTTCTGCTTGACTTGAGACAGATGGACACATCTGACCCTCCAAACAGGCACTGTTTATACACCTCACCAGCATAGAGGGGAGGGGCAGCTGAGTGTTAGGGACAGGCTCTGCACCACAGGGCGGTGGGCATGGAACAGGCTCCTTAGAGCAGTGGTCATGGCCCCAAGTACCAGAGTTCTGGGAGTGTTTGGACAATGCTTTCAGATATAGGGTTTGGATTTTGGGAGGTTCCATGTGGAGCCAACGGTTGGACTCGGTGGTCTTTGTAGGTCTCCTCCAACTCAGGGTATTCTATGATTCTGTAGGCCACTTACTGCTGCCATCACACTAAGCAGCCAGTCCATTTTCTCCCAGCACCGATTTTGCTTTTGCTGCCACAGCTTTGCTTGATGCACAGACGTGACCAACACCGGAGGGTTGGTGCTCCCTATTTTGTTGGTGCTCCCTGCTTACAGCAGGTCCCCTAAAGCTTTTCTTCCCTTGATTCCCTAGTGCCAGCAGCACTCACCACGATTTCCAGGTCCACATGACTCATAGCTGAGGCGAACCACTCCAGATGAGGATACCTGGGGAGCATCATGCTGATTTCACTGCCATGCAGCAAAAAGGGAGCAGTCAACTCCATGCAAGGCAGAGGAGAACTAGACATGAGGGTAGAAACAGAAGAAAAGCACAACCAAAGGTATGATTTGCTACATTTTTTTTCTCTGTAAAATAAGCTGACAAGTGAAAGAAAAACCTATTTTACCTACAGCAATAAGTTGATTTCCCTGTAGAAGTAGACTTAAACCAAGTAGACATAAACCAAGCTTAGAGCTTTTCTTGGGCAACAACTGCAAAAGAGGACTTCCATCAACAAATGGAGCTAGGGTGAATATTCTGTGCTGAGAGATGAGCAGGCCATCAGTTCCTCTGGGAATTCAGAAAAGCAAAGGTGGCTAAAGCTGGTTCAGCCTCTGCATTGCAGCCTGTCCAGGACCAGGACCTCTGGTGCATTTGCAAATCCTGCTTGATATAGTAACCAGGGAAATTACCATGGGGGAAATGAGAATGAAGACCTGCAGAGCCAGCAGCTAGTCAGCAATATGCGCCTGATCCAACTCTCTGGTACCTGCAAGGTGACCTCCTCATCAGTGAAGGAGAGTAGTTCAGCTTAATAAACCAACCTGGATGGTTTCAATCACTTTACTATCTTCTTGCAGTGACAGTTGGCTCTAAAACGAGAATATAGAGAGTAAGCCACTAAATTAAAGTGACTCAGCTCTATGATGTTGAGAAAATCTGCAGAGGAACTCTGACTTGCTGTGGTATGGAGCACCCTCAGCTCCCATAGCCTCATTGGGGCCCAAAAGCATGCCATGATAGGCAACAAATTATTGGCTTTCTTGCACATCTTTGGTGGTGTTTCAAGAATTCCTGCAGGACTTTGTTGACTTTGCAACAGAAAAGTTCACTGTTCAGGAAAGCAATGATTCTTTCTGGGAAGAGTTTGCTTTCTTAAGACTCATTACTAAAGGAGAAGGGAGGTTGAAGACAGCTGTGTCAAAGGAGACTTTGATACTTGCATTTGCATCATGTCTGTTTACACATGCTGGCAGAGTGCCAAGCATGAGTGTCCTCCTATTCTCCTATGACTGAATCTTTTCCTCGTGTCAGACACATTCTTCTTTCCCAGCTCCCAGCATATCTATAGCCATTGGACATTTAATGATCTTTGCTCAGAGCATGCTTCTACCTCTGTTCCTCACAGCCTCAGCTCTGTCCTTTCATCATATTTTATGCAAGATGAAGCCATACATTAAAAACATTTTTGTCTGTCATTTATAACAAAACAGCAGCTGGCCCCCATGGAAGCAGGAAGACACTATGATAAATGAGGAATGATCCTTTTTCCCTGTGATGTCACAGCAACTTGCATTCAAATTCATTATATAAACAAATGTGCTTAAACTTCTGCAAATAAGAGAGGACTGCCTCTGAAATTAGTTCCATTTTCAAGGTCAGTAAGCAAAGACTCAGTCCATGTTCCTTGGAGACAGTCTCCAATCAGAGGGAACAGCTCCCCTGCCAGCCAGCTGTTATCTGCATAGTCCTTCTCCGCTATTTGATGTGCCACGGGCTTCTTGTCACTTGGCAGTGAGATATTTTCATCATTCCACCAGCTGACACCCTTCACGTTCCCATTTCCCCTGCGCAGAAATCCCCACGTCTTACAGCAAGCAAGGGGCTCGGTCTCCTTCTCGTGTAGTTATCACGATGACATTTTTCCAAGACACATTTCATATATCTCTTGCAGCCTCT
Source organism: Cyrtonyx montezumae (assembly GCF_038088225.1). Classification (NCBI taxonomy): domain Eukaryota; kingdom Metazoa; phylum Chordata; class Aves; order Galliformes; family Odontophoridae; genus Cyrtonyx; species Cyrtonyx montezumae. Next base: position 101,210,913 of record NW_027072089.1, on the reverse strand, counting down.
TTAGCATTCTTCCTTGCAAATAAATACATTGGTTTTAATAGCCACTTGAATTCGACCCAGAGGGGAGTGATTAGGCTCTTAATGAGCTATGCAATGCATATTCTCTACTGGCTAATCTTGAGGTGCTTACTCAGGCAAAGTGCCACAGAGACTAAGGCTGCGTAAAGCACTTCCAGATGTGGCCCCTTCAAATTAGCTACAAGACTACGCATCATTCATCTCAGCACCAAGAAAGGAATATCAGTATAGCTCACTGCCCACTTCAGACCCACTGGACTCCCCTTAACCCTCCAGTTCCAACTGTGCAGATAAAGGGCAAGAAGTAGCACAGGCAGGAAAGCTGGCATGATGACCTCATGGCTGCTAATGATGCTATTGGCTTAACTATGCAGCCCTGGAGGTGTTGTGATATAATCCCAAGGGAGGAAATATCTCCCTATGCATCCCTTGGAAAACCACCTAATGAGCAGTGAGCAGCTTGCCCATATCATACCAACCTGAGAAGAGCTGTAATACTTCACAATCCTATGTTTTCCCTGTTGTTTACAGCAAAAGTACTCTTTCTTGGGAGAGAGACAGTGAGAAGATGGCCAATGACAAGCATGCCTGGCATAAACCCCAGACTGACTTCACATAATCACAAGTTCATAGAGGTTGGAAGGAACCTCTGGAGCTCATGTAGTCCAAACCCCTGCTAAAGAAGGTTTCCTACAGTAGGTTGAACAGGAAAGCATCCAGGCAGGTTCTGAATATCTCCAGAGAGGGAGGCTTCACAGCCTCACTGGGCAGCCTGTTCCAGTGTGCTGTCACCCTCACAGTAAAGAAGTTCACATGGAACTTCCTGTGTTGCAGTTTGTGCCCACTGCCCCTTGTTCAGCATCACTGAAAAGAGCCTGGACCCGTCCACTCAACTCCCACACTTCTGGTATTTATAAACACTGATGCCATCCTCTCTCAGCCGTTTCTCCTCCTTCTGAACAGCCCCAGATATCTCAGCATTTCCTCATAAGAAAGATGCTCCAGGCCCCTCATCATCTTTTTGGCCCTCAACTGGACTCTTTCTAGAAACTCCTTGTTATTCTCAAACTGAGGAGCCCAGAACTGGACATAGTACTCCAGATGCAGCCTCATTGGGGCAGAGTAGAGGAGGAGGATGACCTCCCTCGACCTGTTCATGCTCTTTTTAATGTACCCCAGAATACCATTGGCCTTCTGGATCACAAGGACACACCTCTGGCTTATGGCAAACCTTTTATCCATCCCAGGTCCTTCTCCACAAAGCTCATTACCAGCAGGTCAGCTCCTAACCCATACTGATATATTCAGTTGTTCTTCCTCAGATGTAGGACTCTACTCTTGCCCCTGTTGAACCTCATTAGGTTTCCAACTCTCCAGCTTGTCCAGGTCTCACTGAATGGCAGCATCATTGCCTATCCCTTGCAGAAATACTCCCCTCCAACCTCCCATCAGTGGCACTAAAACAGACAGATAATATCTCTCAGCTTCTTCCATATCCAGTGGCAGGAGGTGACCACATCAGGGAATAGCTGAACCTTCCTGCCAACTTTCTAATTACTTGCCTCATAATGAGATGAGTTGATCCCAGGAGAGGCCTCTCTCTCCCTCAATTTATTGGTCGTAAATGGTGGCTACAGATGGAGGATAGACTAGATGCTTAGCTTTCAGACTGTTGAAGTTGCATAAGGGGAATCCTATCGCCTCTTCACTCTGTTGCAGATAGCTCACCATCACTTGGGCCTGCTTCCTTAATACAGGCAGAAGGCTGCATTGAAGGGCTGCTCTTAAAGCTCTTCAGGATGTGATTTCACCACACATTTTTAATGTATAAAAAGTGAATCCCTGATGCACTTGTTTGGTCTTTGGTCTCCTGCCACTTCCTATATACAGCAATGAGAAGCATCTCCAAACCTGCCAGTACCGTGAAATGACTCATTGAGCACATCATCAAATTACCTTGCACATCTCAGGGACAGCACAACTGGCACACTGCACATTTTGACTCAACATGTAGCTGAAATGCTCTCACTCTTTGTCTGGCTATCCTTGCTCCCAAAAAACATTTAAGTTTGGGGGGAAGTGACGTCTTTGCTTGAATGGGAGTCACCTGGAAGGCAACAGGCTGAAGTGTGATGTGGTGCAATAAGATTATTTGCTTTACACTGCTTTACACGTGCAGGGGGAAGGAGCTTACACACTACAGTCAGTATGAGCAGCAAATTGCTTCAAAATCATAAAAGGAAGAAAAGTTGTATGGTCATAACCCTTGGTTTTGTAATCTATTCTAATAGATTTACATCTAAGAAATAAGGCAATCTTATTTATATGATACTGAGACAAGAAACCAGAACAGAAAGAATCACTTGTTATAGCAAAACCAGGAACAAATACTGCAAATCTCAACTTCTTTATCTGGAATCATCTGCACCATTGCAAGGAATTCTGTCCCTTGTGGATCTGTCTCAAAAATCATTGGGAAAGATAACTTTTGTGCTGACAGATCTGCAAAGGTCTACAAACACAAACAAAACCCGAAGCATCTGATTCTTCTTACTTTTCCACTACGCTTACAGAACAGTTTTAATATCAGCAGATACCTAGGAGAAGTAATTTTTCTTAAGTGTAGTTCTCATCACATTTCTAATGATGTCATCATTTATCTGTGTAATATATATAGCTGTATGTATAGCATGCACATACAGCAGAAGTAAACTCTCCATATATCACAACTCTTTGTGTGACATAAATATGACAGATATACTATAAAGCTGTACAAAATATTCTGTGTAGTGTTCTGTAGTATACATGTATCAATTTAACATCGTACAAATTTTATATTTTCTTGTAAGATATAGCAAGATGCAGTCTCTCACAGCTCATTCAAGTAAGAGTTACAGGAATGAAAACTGTGAATACTAGAAAAAACATTTGGAGTTATGCACATCGGGCATACAAAACCTCTCCAAGGGAAAAGGAAGGGCTAGGGAATTTTTAACATTGGCTTGGAGGAACTTGGTCTATGTGGACATGCACTTCTGCAGATTATTTTATGACATAGAAAGACCTTGCAAAGCACAGAGGGTCCATCCACACCTGTGACCCACCTACTTTACTGGAACCACATTCCCATGCTAGCTTCTCTTTGCAGCCAAGAGGGTTGGATACACACAGCAGCCTGATGCTCTGGCTGTCTAGAGAACAAGAATTATTAAGACATTGTGGTGCAACTGGGGACCCTAGTATTACTGTAATAGCAGTGATCATAATTATTAATAATGGCCCAGAGAGAAAAAAGAATCAGAAGAGGGAAATCTTTCTCCTCTCAGTTCCTTTCTTTGGCCAGGAAGAAATAGTTGGTCTAAAAAGTGGAGACTGTTCTGTTTTATTCCTTGAATGCTTCAATTTTCCAAGAGTGGCTGTAAATTCTGAGGTGTGCTTTGCAATTTGCTACTGTGTTAAACAGTACCGGTTTCCTCTCATACTCATTTTCCTCTCTAATTTTACCACTTTGACCAAACACTGGGTAACTGAAAATTCAGATGTGTTCTAGTCAAATAGAAAATCGTAGAATCATAGAGTGGCTTGGCTTGGAAGGGACCTCAAGGATCATCAAGTTCCAAACCCCGTGCCACAGGCAGGGTTGCCAGCAAAGTACCAGATCAGATTGCCCAGGGCCCCACCCAACCTGGCCTTGAGCATCCTTCAGTGGTGAGGCATCCACAGCCTCTCTGGGCAACCTGTGCCAGCACCTTACCACTCTCTCAGTAAAAAACTTCTCCCTGACATCTAATTTAAATATCCCCTCCTTTAGTTTGAAACCATTCCCCCTTTTCCTACCCTTGCAAAAAGTTGAGTAGAACAATTCATTTTATACCTCTTGGACTTCTAGGCAGCCATGTTAATCATTGTTTTTGGGTACTCAAAAAGCAGTTAGCATTGATGGGAATGTTTATGGATATATGACGTTCGTGACCATCTTGATAATTTTCACGGAAATGCCTGCTGTGTTTGGTGATTTAACATACTCTTAAAATGTTCAGACATCCAGCTGAGTACCAGAAACAACATCCTGTGATGTGTACGTTCACTCATGGGCTAAGACTAAGAGTACCACACTTGGGCTCAGATGCTGACTGTTTGATGCACATGCTTGTGTTTTTGGTTAGTATTGGTGCAACTCTGGACAATCCAGCTAAAATATGCATAATAACAAGGAAATCAGTGAAAGTTCACACAAGTGGAGGAGCCAATCCACCAAGTCTCATGGTTGAATTCATACCTGGCTTACAAACTATCCTCGTGCCATAATGGCTAAATTCACACTGAACATTAACTAAAATAATCAACATTTCTAGAATTCAAAATGAGTTACTGCTTTCCGGAGTCCTGCAATAAATTATCCCCCTTCTTCCAACTGAGAAAGACCTGTTTCCATGACTTTTCATTTTAAAGAGATAATGTGAATTCAGGAAAAATTAAAAAAAAAAAAAGAGAGAGAGAGAGAGGGATAATGTATAACTATTCTTTTTTTGCTTTATTTAGACAGATTATTTGGATTGTTGCAGCTTTAATTCAAAATTTTATTGACTGATTTCTTTCTGCATCCCAAGGAGTTGCTAAGCAACATGGATTTTCCCTCACCATGCATTTGTCAAAACAGAAAAAAATGGGAAGTAATAGAAAAGGATTCACTTTCTCTAATATATCTATCAAAACACGAAGTACCACTTACTTCAGAATCACCTGAAGTTATGCCACTGATATATTCACTTTCTCAGTGCTGTGGCTGGTTCTAGAGTTTAAGTTCGAAACCAACGATTGAACCATTTTTGCTCTCATTGGTAAGACACTGCGGGATGATGGCTTTTACTCATTAGTTTACCCATAGCCTGTGACTCACAAATCTGCCCACTGCTCCTTGTGCTAAATACTTAGTTTTTCTTAGGAGGAGCAAAGTGTTGAGGAATGAAGGCTCAGCTGCTTTCAGCTTGGAGTTTTCCTCTGAGACCTTTAGAAAAGATGTATAATTCCAGGCTGCTGGTACAGTCTGAATGCTATAATTTGGGCTGTGCAGACACCACACCTGAGCTTGTGGGTCACTGCAATAACACCATCAATCAGAGAGTGTATGGTAGTGTCAGTAGTGATTGTCATGATATGCACTCTAGGCTATATATTTAGCATATGCAGACTGTTTCATGGCAGTGCTGCTTGCACAGTCTATCAGAAGCCTGTCCATGGTCACAAGGAGTCTTTCAAAAAGCAGAGATTGCATGTTAACATCTAACATACTCTTCAAGACAGTGACAATCAAAGTTTGTGGAAATTATTCTTTTCTTTGCACTCTAGCAAAATGATTTTTCTCTGGCAATTTCTTACAGTGCTGTAGGTTATGCCTCCATCACTCCTCAGTAAGGAGAGCTGCTTTGGTATTCACCATCTAGTTAATAGTTCTCTTGCTCTCCATGAATTGTATTGCAAATAGATTTGCACAGGCAATAAATATACACTTTTTTTTCTCCTGAAAGATGTAGGTACAAATTGGAATACACAAAGGTGAAGCCAAATTTTGCAGTCCGCTGCACTAAGGGAAAGTAGGCAAAAATCTATTGACCTTCATGTCTTGATGCTATGTATATTCAATGAAACCATTCCTGATTCACTGTGGTATATGTGAGAACAGATTTTGGACCTTTTTACTGCACTTTAAAGCCAGATTTTTCCCCCAGAAACATCCATTTGTACCTTCAGTTGACAACACATCTCTGAGGACTCTTAAAGTGGGGAGCGGGAAAGTGTTACTGATTGATTTTTCTCCCATTGTTCATAAAGTATGATGAGCTCTGCTTCTCCTAAAGAACCTTTTGAGAGCCAAAACTAACAGTTCCTTTCTCACTCTGAAACAGATGATAAAATTCTTAGTGTTTCAGAACACAATCAAATAAAGGGGTGTGACCCAATGTGTTTTGCTTAATGGTTTACCTACAAGATCTGGAAAGCAGCTTTGGAAATGCATTTATATTGTTATATTTATTCATTTTGAATATAACTATAGCTCTTAACATCCATTTCCTCTGACTATTCTCACATAGAATTTTGTTGTCGAAAACCTTGGTAAAAAACTCATGGGATTTAATTATATACGCAAGTCACAAGTATAGTCACAAGTATGTACAGCAAGCCCTTAATGATAGAAATTATCCTTAAACCAAGTTAAGAGAAAGAAAGCATTACACGTGACCCCATGTGCTGGATGGAAGCGACTAGAAGTTTATCCACCATCCATTCTATGCAATGGATGGGTTGCAGATTCAGTTTCCTTAGTGCAGTTTAGTGAGTATTTCTAAATTCTCTGGAATTCTTCAGTGTCCAGAAACCCTCCACAAATTCTTCAGTCAGTTTGAGGACTGCAAAGAGACTGAATGGATATGTAGTCCAAACACAATAACTCTACACAATGGGAAAATTCACCTCCAAGTAATGAATAATAAAAACGTTCAGTTCTGCAAATTAGAATGAATTTTCTGCAGTTTCATTTCCTTTTCTGATCTTGAAAATATCAGTATGATGTGTATCTTCAAGCTCCACTGATAACTTGGTCCAATTTACAGGTCCAGCCCAAATTTCTCTTTATGAGCCACTCTGTTTTCAGTAGGTCTGACTACTTAGAATGATAAAGCCCATTAAGGTGATTTTCAGATCAGGCCCTATTTATTAAAAATACTGAATTCTCTTCCTTCTTTTATTCAATTACACTGACTTGGGCTATAGTGTTCTGATAATGTGTCTGAGTCATCGCCTCTGTGTGTGTATGTATGTGTGCGTGTTTATATATAGCTTGCTGTATTTATAGCTGTGGATCTGGAGTCTGGTACAGAAACCGAGCGAACAAAGCAAATTGGAAAAGTACCTTTCTTAAGCAATAAGAAGACATACTATCAGTGCCTTTCTGCACAATTACTGCCTGCCCCAGGCACTGCTCTAAGGCACAGAGCCAAAGGTTGTCTTTTTCAACCACTCGATAAATACTTTAAATCTCATTACTACTTTGAAATGAAAACTAGGGGAGGAAGGGGATTAATAGGTGTGTGTTTATTAGGAGGTGTCACTGAAATACTTTATCTGCAGATCGTCTTCCATCTGAAGGCCTCAGAGATGTTTACAAGTATCTTGACACAAATATGAGACTTTTAAGCCTTTTCTTGAGGTTGGAAGTTTTCTTCCCCTGAAAGTGCCTGGTGTTTGGTACAATCATCCATTTTCAAAAGCATCTGCATTTTTGCAGACAAAAAAATGAAGAGAGAGGTTAATTGGCTTTGCCAGGTTTGCATGGTGGGTTGAGGCAACTGGGAACAGAGCAAAAGTATCCCGACTCCTGGTCTGGACTTCATGCACAGACTGGCATCCAACACTTCTCCTGGGGGGAACACACTAGGAAAAACTGTTGGATCTAAAATCTTATTAAAATGCCCTCCTCCCCATGCTAATTCTTTGAGACCCCCAGCCCACCGATACATTTAAAAGGAGCCAACCTTTCTGTGCTAATGTTTAAACCAGTTTGTTTGAACAGGTCAGTGGAGACATCTTTTCCTAAGACACAAGTCGCTCCTAAATAAGAAACACGTTCCATTCAGTCCTCCTATGTCAACTTTGGAAGCTGAAGGAATTTTGCTGATACTCAGAAACAATTTAAAACAGCAAAACATAGAAGAAAGGAGTATTTCAGTGTGATGTGAAGGAAGTGGAAAAACTCGTTCCTTTTGACAGAAAAAAAGAATTTAAAAGAATCAACTTTGTAGTCTTACTAGCACTGTCTGGTAGCACCTGCACACTACACTTTTCATAGACAAAGACAAAAGTACATTGCAGTGAAAAAAGTCATTAAAACGTTTAGTGTGCCTTAGTCTTCCCACATCACATTCACTGCCTTCTTTTTCCTCATCTTCATAAATTCCAAAATGTACTATGATGCACTGCACATACCTCATTCACTGTGATTGATCTTTAATGGATACCTAAACCCCAACCTCATATCTTATTTTCCCCAGGGAAAATAACTCTGCATGAAGTTCCCCGGTTCACAGCTGCACACCAGACAAGAGTTTTGATGCACCACAGTTTTACGTCAGAGTGAGAGAGTGAAAGGGTGACTGTTTTTTACCACTTGTTTCTTTTTCTCCTTGCCAGTAACCAAAATGCCCTCTAAAAGGTCCCTGAAAACTCAAAGAGAAATTTCTATCCTGAAAATAAATAAGCAAAACTATCTGGCACACTTTGGCTCCAGTGTGACTTTGAGCCAAATTCCTCAGAGTCTAAACCCTGCTATGGAGCTACTGCTGCCTCTTCTATGATAGAGCTAGAACATATCTCCAGATTCTCTGCAATTCTTCCTTCCCTTTTATACTCCTCAAAATTATAAACATCACTAAGCCCAGCAGTATTATGTATTTGATGAATGTGTACTATCTATTACCTCATGGAAATGAGCTTGAAGCATCTGAATCTGCAATGCCCCATACTGTTACACAAGAGCATTTCTGTATGGGACACTATTAATGTAGCTGAATATACACATATGCATATTTCTATGCAAATGTTTAAGTGAAGGTACAATGTTTGCACCCTTACAGGTAACTGTTGTTGCACAGCCACAAAAGCACATCAGGAGCCCCCATGCACCCTGATGCTGTGTCTAGCTGAAGATGACAGATGCATAGCAGAGCAAGCAGAGTCAACTGGAGGCAAGGAGCCTCTTGCTGGTTACTTCTCTTTGAGCCTGCAACAGACTCCATTGGTTAAATAAGCCTTTGTGCATTCGCTGTGTAGGACACTCAACACATTGCATTGTTTGGGGCAATTCAAGTTCAGATGCACTAGGCATGTGTCTCTACTATCTCTACAGCTGTGGATGTGAGTCTTGGTTGCTCTGGTTGCACCGGTATGCCCAGTGTTTGACCACTGGGTGAGGCCAGACCCAAAGTCCTTTGAAGTCAGAAGGAGTGTTTTCAGGGAAGCTGCTGGCTTTGGGTCTGCTTGATGTGGCATTGCGATCAGAACTGAGTTGGAGAGCGGGAGAACCACAACACTGACACCAGGATAGATGTCATCTCAAAGTCCTGGCCAGCTGCACTGAGAAACCAAAGGAGTGGTTGCTATTGGAAATTTCCCAGGAGGCAGGCTGTTTATTTTCCAAGCTTTTGGTCTTAGGGACTCACTGTTGAAACAACTGAAATAAAGACAAAATAGCTCCTGTATCTGATAAGAGGAGATAAACTGAGGAAGGAAATGTTGCATCTTGTTCTCTGTGATGGAAATTTTATGTCTGACTCTGTGTTCATCCCATGAATTTCCTTTGGAAATCATGTTTCATCTGGCATCTGTGCTGACTGCAACTTTCCATTTCCAGCCACCCAAGTGAGGGAGATCCCGTGTTATCCCTCTCTCCTGTCCTCTGAGCTCCTCACCCAACATTTCCTATGTGTCTGACAAGTGAGGGAGAAGGAAGATGCATCTGCAGGTTACAATGGTGGTTTTTGTGTGTGTGTGTAAATTACTGTCTTCTTGTCTGGCCTGATGTGCTGTTGCTTTCTGGGCACTGGAAGAGGTCCAGCAGTGAGCATTTCCCCTCTCACAGTGGGGAAAGAACAGGTCCCCTGATACAATGGGTGAAATAACCTCTGTTAGTGGCTGCTACGGGTGCACTGCCATACCTCATAATCTGTGCACGAGCTAAGGAAGGGGAAGTCTGTGTGCTTCACCTTTGACATCAGGAAGCTAGAGAGAGATTGCGTGCAGTAAAACTTTGCTCTACAAATGCATATTTATTGGCTTATGACCCGGATAAGTGGTGCTTGTGCCATAATCTGTGCCCTTTTCTTTCAGATCACCCTTAAATGCTTTAGTCTTTCCAATGGCAATCACTCCTTCAGCTCCCCTACACTGTTGGCCATAGCTTTGAAGTGACAACGCAAAAAAATAACAAAAAGACCTCTATTAATTGTCATGGCATTCAGCTGTTTCAGTGCTGATATCTATGCACAGATCTCAGGGAGAAGGCAGTTCCTGGCCACTTTACCTTCCCTTGGTCACTATATTGCAATAGGTGAAAATAGCAGCCACATGGACTATCAACAGTACCAACATGAAGGACAGTAATGACACGATAAGCTGTGTCCTCAGGAGACACTTGGATTTAAGGGATGTGGCCTAAGTGAGTCATTAGTTAGGTGCATAAACTAAGGATGCGGCAAACCAGTGAAATATTTCAGCTCTACTTGGTCTGCCACGGGTGGGTGGAGGGGTGCAGCTCTAAACTACTTCCCTGCTGGAGTACAGTTAGTCCACCACACCACATTGTTTCCCACTTTCAGCCATTCATCCCTTAAACCGTTTCTCAGGTGGTTCATAAAATATTCATGTGGGAGATCCCAGAAATCTCTCTTCTTTGCTGTAAAAAAGAAAATGACGAAAGTGCTTCTCTTCAACCAGCGTTTTCTTTTGTAAGAGAAATATTTTATCTCGCCACTGAGACAGTCATTTCTGCTCCCAAAAACAGGAAGCGAATTATAAACAATGTGCAGCCAGAACAAATAATAGAGGAGATTTGCCAACCACATTCCTAAACGCACATATACAATGTCTGTGAACAGAACTGCCACAGCCCATGATTCCTGACATTCAGAGCTGCTGCACCATTTATTTTGGGCTTAAGATTTATGAAAGATTAATGACAGTAAAGACTTACTGCTAGTTCTAAGCAATCTCAGGATCCTTTGCAATTTAAAAACTGTCCTCTGTGACTGTTGCACATCATCTAGCCCAACACCCTCCCTGCTAAAGCAAGTTCCTACAGTAGGTTGCCATCTTCCTTCTGCTGAATTTGGCGGTAATAGCAGTTTTCTATTCAGACAGGCCTGCCTACTTTTTCTGGCTCACTCTTTTGCTTTTTGGGAAAGGACAAAATGCAGGAGGGAAGGCTGGCATGCAAAGCTTGTGATGTGTAAGTTCAATGTTTGCTGTGGCAGAGGTGGCAGCATGCAGCCCATCTCTGGGGCAAGATGAGGAAGAGTCTGACATGGAGGTGGTTAACTGGGAAGATGGAGCATCTGTGCACCAGGTTGGATGCAGGAAGAGCCTGCCCTGGAGGTAGGAGGGCTTTCAGTGTGACTGGGAGCTTGTCACACCCAACTTCTGCCCATTTCTGCTTTCTGTGTGAGTGGGCACCACATCCCACATCTGTCCTGCTGCTGAGCAAGAATGTTGGCACTGTTTTATGGAGGTTTTAACCAAGGTTCCTGGCAAGCAGTGTTATTGATGTCTGTGCAGTCAGCTCCTGGGAGGGAGACGGGGAGGTGACCATAAGAGGCACCTCTGATGGTTATTCATCAAGTCTGGGCTTGGGGGGGAAATTACAGCAACTCATTTGACACGGGGAGGTTTTGGTTTGATTTAAATGCCAGAGAAGAAAGAGGAGGGTATTTTGATGTAACTTAGATTTAAAAAATAATAAATGAGGGAAAAAAGCCTCATTTTATGATTGTTTAAAGCTGTTCAAGCAGTCCTGGAGGCATGAAAACTAAGAAAAGTTGAGTGAGCAGTCATTCTGTGCTCACTGAAAAACTGATCCTTGTCCTTGGCTATCATTTAGTACTGACTACTGCCCTACCACAGGACTCACATATATGCTCCAGGTTTGGTGCGGACATTATGATCCACGCCTTTTATACTGTGTAATAGTCCCATTATAAACTATGAGCCAATACATTCTCTTGAAAAAGTTTTTATCATGTTTTAGTTGACATTTGGGAACTTCAAAGAATTGCACAGAGCTGCCTTCAATCTATATGTATTGTTCTTCAATGATTAGATGAGCTCATTGATTCCTAGCAAGACCAAAGACAGAAGGAAATTGGTAGAGAGGTTAGATATGGAGAAGACCTACTAAGCCCTTTTGCCAGTTACCTGCAAGACCAGGTGTTTTTTCCCATACCATAGCCAATGGTATCACCTCTATTTTTATAAGATTCCAGTAATGGCCTGGACATGTGGGAGTAAGGTTTCTTTTTGCAGCCTTGTTTGCTTCCCAAATTGTGAAATTTTCTCTCGTAATTTACTCTGCTGTTGCTCACAGGTGACCTCATCCACATGTTTGCACTGATCTCCAATGCTGCTCCTCTCTTTTGCTGGGTGTCCCTAACTGTGAGCAGCAGCAGGCAAATTAAGAAAGTACGTAAAAAGTGTAAAAAAGGAAATAAGAATCTTCCTTGGTGCCATCTAACAGGCTGTAGTCACCTCCTGAGCTGGTACTCCTATATGGAATTTTGAGTGGTCTTTGATGTCCTTTTCCCCATGAGATTGTCCTACTCCTTTTTGAAGTGATTTGAAGGAACTTTTCAACCCAAACACAAGATGCATTTGGCCTTTACTTTGCTCTCCAGGCTCCTTTCCGGTTTTCTGCCACCCACTATCCAGTGTTTCCCTGAACACAATAGCTGAATATTTCCCTTTAGCTAACACTGCATTTGGGGCTATTTTCCTCGGCTCTATTAACTAGCACTTTTTTGAAATGAACACCCTTAATTGGATCGATTTGAAAGGATATTAATTTTCTGTCCATTTATCCAATCTCCCATTCTCCCCACTGGGGTTCACAACCCCTCTGAATCTGAGTGGCATCAATGAATACAATTAATATAGAGTGCACATAGACTCTCAGATCATTAGTGAGAATGTTAAATAAGATCTGGTCCAGTATTGATCTCTGGAGCACCTAACTTTCGAGCTATTCCCCATCTAGCCGTGTTCATGACTAATGATGCTTTTTGCATTTAGGCAGATGAGGTTTTGGCATGCTGCCAGTCCCAAAAATCAAGATAAAGCAAGAGAAGAGTTGTTTTCCATCATTTCTGGTGAATCATAAAAATCACATATCCTCAGGTCAGATTAGATGGGTTTTTTTTTTCTTTTCTTGAAATGGAAGTTTTGTTGTGTGGGGTTGTTTTTTTTTTTCTTTTTTAATACCAAATGTTTTTAACTCACTTGAGCTGTAATCTAGGGGGAAAATTCTAAAAGAAAAATAGTTTGGAATCAGAAAACACAAATGCTGTTCTCAAACCATTCAGCTGATGCATTTTTTAGAGTGCTTACGTTTTCAAGACAAAACAATTGAGGAGAACTCAGGAAGAACATGAGTTTAGTGGCAGATCTACATTTTACATCCCCTTCTTTAACCACAGCCAGTAGAAAAAATTAGTTTAAAATGTTATCTATGATCTATGATCTATTGCTGATCATCATACACCAAGTTTCCGTTTCTCTTTCATTTAATTCCATTTTTAATGTGCTGACATGTTAACGGGACAGCTCATTTTCTGAGTTAGGAAGCATTACTGCTTGCTGTTATCATTAATCATGTCTACTGTAGCAACACTTGAGAGTAGCTCTGGGCCCAGTAGAAGCTCAGAAGAGCAGGCAGATCCTTCTGCTCAGTGAGTGATGTTGGACCACAACTGTAGCAGGCTGTGCCACGTAAGAAGTTGAGCACTGTGATGCCCATTTTACTGCCTTGTGGTTTATTGTAGTTAGAAAGGGTTGAATTTGTTGAGATGAAAAACAAGGTATGGACTGAGGATGAGCTCCAGAAACTTGAAGTCATTTTAATCTATGAGTTCATTTTTATCTTTATGACAAGTGATATACAAATTTGTTATTACTGATGTTAGATTTTATTTCAATTTTAAAATAAAATAGACATATGAACTTTATTCCCTTTCTGCTCAGTATGTGAGTCTATCTATTCTCACTCCAGGCTACTGTCCTCTCCTGCCCTGTTTTTGCACAGCTTTGGTTTAGCTCAGAGCTTTTGGTCCTTGCTCTCAGCAGAAGTCCAATGCTCCGAGTTACATGAGCTCTCCTCAGTGTGGGAGCTGGTAGTGGGGTCAAGAACTCGGGGTGGCTGCACAGCAGCTCCAAACTCCTTGTGGTACAGCCTTGCCAAGCTCAGAGCAGTCCCACAGCAGATGTCCATCTACCCAGTCTTCCACATGGCTCATTTCCTCACACGTACCTGCTCCTCTCTATAAAGTTTCCTCCTTATTTTGCTCCACTTTGGGAACAAAGCTTCCGACAGGAAGGGAAAAAAAAATAATAAAGCAAGATATGGATGCTGGAGCACTATCCCAAATGACAGATGAGAGCCTGAGGATGTATATCCAGAATAAGAGTCCTCGGAATGTGCAGGCGGAAGCAGGGGAGAAGGGAGATGCTTATTAGCCCGAATGGGAGCTCTGTGCACAGGAGAAGAGCGCTCTGTGGCCCTGAGGATGTAAGGAAGATTTGCTAACTTTGCTTTATGCTCTTCATGCAGATAAGGAAGGCTCTCAGTCTCCAATCATAAATCGGTATTATACAGTATACTCCCAAAGGCCATAATTACTTCCAGAAGCAGAAATTTGAATGACCCAGATAATTAGTTCAGTGCAGCTGGTCCAAAAATTATTTACATAAAAGCCAGTTTTACTTGAGGGGGAAGAAAAACAACCTTGCTACCGAGAGTAATGACCCAGTTAGCTTTGCACAATGAGTCTGAGGAGGCAGAGCATGAGTGGCAAGAAGGTGGCCTGTGCCATTGCTCCTTCTCTCTTGCTTTAGAAAGAAGACACAGGGCTGCTGGCCTGCAAATGAGCCCCTCCATAGACAAACATGCAGTGAAGAGACAGGGAGATGGGAAAAGCATGTGAATTTGACCTTGTGCTTTCTGCGAGAGTCACTCTAAGGGGATCGTGACAGCCCACTGCCTACAAAGGGGTGACATTTCATTTGTACCGAGGGAGAAGTGAGTAGGTTGAGGAACAGAACAGCTCTGCTCTGGGCTTTCTGGGTCCCCACACAGTGGACTGATGCAGTTGAAAACCAGTCTGTGTGGTTATCTGCATTAATTTTTAACCAAGCCCATTCCTCTGTACAGCTCAGCACACGGCTGGGCAGCAGCGGGGGTGCTCTGGAGAGGAACACACAGCGGCTCTATGGTCTCAGGGGTGCAGCACTGATGATTCAGAGGCTGTGCTCTCAGTTGTTGGGTTAAAAAAAAAGTAAAGAAAGGATAGGTTTTCAGAATGTGTGTGAATTCAAAAGCATTTGAGGGATTCATCCCTTGACTGGTGGATCTGTGCACTCTGAGCATGAGCTAATGGACATGCCAGCCCTTGCTGGGTTAATGGCCACCGTTTATTTACAGCTGTGCTCCATGTAGATAGGTCCTAAATCCCAGCTTTTCAGTGATCTGAACCCATCCCCATGGCCAGCTCCTCTGTCCCTGACAGCACATCAACCCTGAAGGCAATAGAGGGGATGTCCATCGATCATCCTCTCGCTGAAGGCGATCCCACTGCCCTAACTTGGGGTGATCCCTTGACTCAGTTTGAGGACAAGCTCCTTGCTGCTTCCCTTATACCATAGCATCCTGCCCCCTGTCCATCAATGCAGCAAGGCAGCCAGGACCTGCTGCAAGTGCACAGCAAGACACAGAGCCACAGAAAGTGAGGAGGGAGGAAACCTGATCTGCATGCCTGAATTTATTGTGTCTCTATCTCTTTACCAAGTATCCCGCAGGGCACACACATTTTCATTTAGGCAGTGGCCACCACCAAAATATGCCAGGAAAGGTGTCTGTAGTCCCCTGCATTCCACAGGCATCTCTCAGTGTCACTACCGCTCAGCAGTCCCTCAAAGGGTGAGGGGTTTTGTGCTTCTTCTTCCCAGAGTCTCACTCACTTTCAAAACAGAGCCTTCATGCCCTAAAAGGAGCCAGAAGACAAAATCTGCGAGAAACAAAACAGTGTAACAATGAGCTTTTGTATTCAAGGGAGAGCCCAAACACCTACTTAAAAAAAAAAAAAAGTTTCCTTAAAATGTTGTAAAATGTACAAATAATAACAGTAAATTGCTGTGTATCTCAGCAGTACTACCTTACTGTTTGCTATTAAGTTTGCAATGGATAGCACTTGCTACTTAACAGCGTAATAAATAATCAGGTAACATAGCCATAAAGAGGCTGGATCTGGTTTGCCTCCCACTTATGCTGCTTTTATGCCAGTGTGTGCCCATTGACTTAATGGGGTTAATCTTGATTTACAACAGTGCAAATGGAAAGGTGAATTAAAGACCACAGCAGGCAAGCTGGATAGGATGCTGCATGCAGTGGGCTGGATCCTGGCTGCAGCAACCCAGCCCCGGGCTGAGAGCATCTTCCAGCTGGAGCTGCACAGTTACCAGTGCAGAGGCAATGTAAATCAGGCTGTGCTAAGCTCTGTTTGCAGTGAATGTTGCGCACACATTGTGCGCAGCACACCATGTCAGCACACTTTTTCCTCACCCCACCATCTTGCCTTGCGTCTTGGGGGATTAAGAAACATTGTTTGTGTATGCCATGAACAACTGGGATGCACAAACTGGGAATATTTCACTCTGCTCTTTGCCTAAAGGCAACTCACACAAGGTCCTAGGGGCACATATTGTACGTGCAGAAGCTGGAGATGGAAATGGATTAATAACTTTTTGGGGTGGGCTTTCAGAACCAGTTGGAGTAAAAGTTGATGCAAACTCCAGTGCATCCATTCTAACATGTACTGCACAGTCAAATGTAAATCAGCCTTGTTATCAACCTGGAACTTTCTCTGGTTCATGACTCTGAAGTCACTGACCCCAGATGCTGAGCATGGACACCTTGCAGATATTGCTGGTCAGGCAGAAGTGTGTCTCATATAAAGTACACAATGTTCTTATGTGGACGGCAGGCCCTGGAGGAAGGATATCAAGAGGACAGAGGTTTCTTATGCAGCCAGGGAGCAGATGAAGTAAAGTCACAGAATCATTAAAGCTGGAAAAGACCACTAAGATCACTTCATCCAACTGCCAACCCACCCCCGCCATGCCCACTGACCACATCCCTCAGTGCCACATCCACACAGTTCTTGAACACTTCCAGGGACGGTGACTTCATCACTTCCCTGGGCAGCCTGTGCCACTGCCTCAATGGTCTTTCAGAGAAGAAATGTTTCCTAACTTCCAACCTGAACCTCTCCTGGTGCAACTTGAGACCATTTCCTCTTGTCCTATCAGTGTTATCGGGGACAAGAGGCTGACCCTGACCTCACCACAACCTTCTTTCAGGCAGCTGCAGAGTGAAAAGATCTCCCCTGAGCCTCCCCTTCTCCAGACTGAAAAATCCCAGCTCCTTCAGCTGGTCCTCTTCAGACTTGTAAGAAGTCCCCAGGTCCGTGCGTCTCCAGGTCCCCAGGTGCCTGTACATTTTGGTGCTACTCAGACCACCCTGATTTCCCACTTGCATTTGGAAAACCCATTGGTTGAGATTTGCACTTGCATCTGTCTTTCTCCTTTGATACACAATTGTCTTCCTGATTGCTATCGGGCAGCAGAAAGTGAGCTCAGTGACTAAGTATGCCCACCTTGTACACAGAGTATTCCCCATCTCCCAGTCTCAGTCTGAGCAGAGCACAGAATTAGATCCTGCCCCCACCTGTCAGCTCGTCTGCTCTCTCTGTGTGTATGAAGCCATCTCATGTGAGGAGCTGGCACCTCACATCCCTGCCTGCCGCACACACAGAGCACGGGAGGGAAGAGCAAAGCAGAGGGGGTGAGGGGATGTTCTGCCTCTGCTCGGGAACATGAAACGTCCTGGAGTTAAATACCAACAAAATATTCAGTGTTAATGTTTAATATTGCCAGGAACTTGTCACCTCCGCTTACTGTCTCGGAGCTGCCGCTCTCGCAGACTCCCACGTCTGAGCTCTGGGCCTAACATGCTTTCCCATTATACATGAGAAGGAAAGACGAGAAGCCCAGAAGTAGGGAGCGACAGTGTCTGTCTCAGTTACAAAGCCAAGGAGGGCTTTTTTTTTTCCTTTCTGTTTTCAGGGGGAAAAAATGACTCACATGGCAGAGCTCCTGAAACCACTGCTTTTCAGGGGTTTAAGCACTCCCCCCCTCACCTCTGTGAGATGCTCTTTACTATATGGTAATCTGCAGTGGTCCAAGCAGAGATCTGTGTGCATTGAAAAATGCACACAAGTCACTTTGCTTGCAAAACAGTATTTCTTACTGCAGCTTGATGCTGTACTGAGCATCTCCCTTTTGCCACTGGAAGCTCTGGCACTGTGAAACAAGAAGCCAGATCTCCCTGTAATCAGTGCACTGTGCATTTCATGCAACTGGCTGGGGCCACCTCAGCCACTTCACAGGTTTTTCTAAAATGCTTTGCTATCCCTCTAGGCTGCATGGTTAACGGGAATTCAGGCTCTTCTCACTTATTCCAAGGAGGCGATGCAATCAGATATCTATGATTCTCTGAATGAGATATCAGCAATCAGATACCTCAGATAGCACCAAAAATAGAGGTCATTTCCTTGTCCCCTACTCCAAGCCTCCTTTGGACAGCACCCTGACCAAAAACTCTGGTATCTGCCAAAAAAACACAGACTCTGCTTGACCATTCTTCTGCTGGTGGGCGCCGCTATCCCTGGTACACCTTTGCTCTTCTTTTCCTACAGCAACACCCCTGAAAACAACACTGTGCCCTGTCTCTTCAGTGTGGAGCAGTCCAAACCTTAAAAAATACCGGTCTGCCCTTTTATTGGAGCACTGGGACAAGTTTAATGTCTCTTACAGCCATTTTACATGAAAGATGCCTCTAAACAGAGCATTTTCACAAAGGTTTGACACAACTGTAGCATCTCTCACCACCTTTACATGATTCTTGCTGCTAAAACTTTCCACTAAAGGCTTCAAAAAATGCTAAACTTAGATCTTTGTGGAGTTCCTTGAGCAGATCCTTCAGACTTGCGAGGTATACGGCAATGTGCTGCTGTCCCTCGCAGCCTGCAAACAAGCTGTGCTGGGGGAGGGTTGTCACCTACCTCTGTGTTATGCTGCCTTTCAGATTCACTTTTCTTTTCAGGGTGATCCAAACGCCACTTTACCACTGATCGTTTGGATAGAAACCCACACAACATCCAGTGGGATCAACCCAGCTCACCCAGAAAGCCGTCTGGCAGTTAGCATGAGCAGATGCTTCAGGAAATGTGCAAGAAAAGGGCACATTCAGGCTTATCCTTTCCCAGTCAGAGGCAATCCGAGCTGAAGGATGCCTTCATGGTGTCATCTTTAACATCCCTCAAGAGTCTTTTCTGATCTCAATCTGCCCGATCACTGTTGGACTGTGTGTCGCTTTTGGCCTTCCCAGCACCCTCTAGCTGTCAGTGCCATAGCTTAATTACATCTCTTTGTTTTAAATTTATTGCCTGGACGATTGAAAATAAAATACAGTTAAGCAAAGCATTGGGCAGTGAGCAAGAATGAGGAGAAATAGTAAATAACCCTACTGTGTTAAAAGACACTATGCTGTATCTTCTCTATGACAATCATGGGTATGTTTGTATTTAACCAATCTTCCCCGTGAACTTATGCAATAAACTTTCAAACTTGTTTATACTTTTGCCATCTAAATATCTTGCAGCAACAACTTCTCAAGGCAAGGCTGTGCTGGTGACTCCTTTCAATTTGTTTTAAATCTCCTCCTTGATTAATTCACTGGCTATCCCATTTTCACTGTCAGGAATAGCAAGCAGTGCTTCTGTTTATGCCTTTCCCAGCCATTTGTGGTTGTACAGCATGCTGCCGTAGTCCACCTTGGCCCCGGCCATCTATCTTCAGACTGAAGTGTCCCAGTCTGTTTAATAATAGATTGTTGCTAAACTTAACCATTGCTGCTGGAAGAAGTGGTGAGTATAAAGGCACTCTCTGTGGCTGCTCTCAGGGTTTCATTTTTCTGTTTCATTGACCTTAGACATAGTGTCTTTCTGGAGAGTATTTAGGTCAAAGGAATGTAAGATGCTGGAAAAAAAGTGAAAGTATGTGCAAAGAAAGTGTATTCCCAAATGTTTTGGGGAGGGGAAGAAATGAACTTAATTTGCATCCGTAAGAAATGAGATGTGAGAAGTGTGTTCTTAATTATGTGCAAAAGTAGCACATGCAAGATATTGTTAGGCACTCGTCTGCAATAATCACAAATCTTTATTTTTTATTAATGAACTTGGATCAGAGATGGAGCTGAGCTATATGTTAAGGGAACTGACAATTTTTTTTCCTGTTGACATACCTTTAAAACAATGGAAAAGATACAAAATAGAAAACATCAATATCCCTGACTTGCAAACCAAAGGGAAGGTTAAGATAGAAAAGTTTGAATCAAAACACACAGAGACCTTTTGTGCAGTGCAGATAGATACAGAAGTTATTTGTTTGCAGAGGAATTGCTTATTAGCTAGACATACAGAAATTGTATTTCAAATATTACACAGAGACTCGGCATCGCTTTATATTGGCCTGCACTATACTGGAAGAATTACATACTATTATGACTCTAAAAGAAATTAAATTCCATGGAAATGTTGATGGAAATCCTACGTCTGTATGGGTAACATGCTGGACAAGGGTTTTTTTGAACATAGTTCTGAAGTTCTTTCGCTCTTTACTCCTACAGATCATTTTTTTACTGCAATGTTTTTCCACATTTTGCCAAAATTTGCAATGTGTATGCATTTGCTCCTGAGACAAAATGGGGACAGATCTTGTTTTGAACATTTCCTGGAGTTGCCTAGCCCAATACATCCCACAGTATGCTAACATATTAGAGAAATTGATAGTGTTGGCTTCTGTATCTGATTTGGTGATGAAAAAAAACAACATTAAGGTTGTACTTAGGAGTCGAATGAGCAAGCAAATTTTCAGCTTGTTATAGCCCTATAATTTGGTTACAACTGATCTACAAGAGACACATGGCTGCCTTGAATTCCTTAGTTTGTAATTGTCAACTTCACAGTTTTCGTCAATATTTGCACATTCGTGTTTTCTTCATGAGCTGCTCACAGCCAAGTTACTTTGAGTATTTGATCATCCCATCTATAATGCCTGTATTCGTGTGCAGCATGGCGTATAGCTTCCTGGCTATGTCATGCAGCCCTTGGACAAAGATGTATTTTTGCCAAGTGTAACGGTCCTAGTTGTTCACCGTGGCCTTACTGACACGAGGTAATCTGGGCTGTGGGCCTGATGGCTGGATGGGTTGAGCAGGATCTGAATAGCAATGCACCTGTCCTTAATCTGAACAGCTGTGTCTGTCCCCATCAATTTGAAAAAATGATGGGAATAGGAGCGCAAGTAGGGCCTTAAAACAGCTGTTTAAACTTTGCAGGCATTCTTATTTCAAACTGGGAGGCATTCAGTTCATCTTAGCTCTGACTCCAGTGTTTTCTTCCTCCTTGGAGAAACAGTGAATGTTGTCCATCATAAACAAACATTTTGGGTTTAGAGACCTGTGTGTATTTGATAGCCCACTTTCTACCAAAAAAAAAAAAAAAGAAGAAAAACATTGAACGATTCTTATTGAAGGCCTGAGGAGAAAGCTGAAAGGGATGAAAAGAGGCCTTACTGAACATTAATACTGTCCAGGAGGACAGCTCTGGCACACTCATGTTGATAGGCAGTTACAGCCCCTATCTGTCAATGCTAATATGCCATGCAGAGAGAAACATCTCCCATTACACCTTGGAATGCATCAGTGATGTATTTGAAACATACCCATCACCAGAGGACACAAGTATGAGAAACATTTTGTTTTGCAGCAACAAAAAAAGATAAAACATTGCAAAAGGTTTCCAACAAAGCAAGCTCTGTGGTGAACCATAGCTGCCACATGGAAGATCTAGAAAAGACAGGGAAAGCTCCAAAAGTAAAAAAAAAAATAATGGGGGAAAACCTCTGCTAGAAGGAGTTAGAGTCAAGGAGGATGAAGAAGGGTTTCTCAAGGCTTTGGAGTGAGCATAGGATGTGCTGGATATCCCTGGCTTCATCTCCTACCTTTCCTACAGGTCACAGGATGTCCCTGGGGAGGTCAGAGGCTTTTCTGCATTTTGTTTTGATGGGATGAGATGGGATGGGTTGGAATGAGGCAAGCACATGCCTTGATAGATCACTTCCTTCTTCTCCTCTAGGGTATGACGGGATTTTCTTTGCAAACACAGTTCAAGAGTTACAGATCCACTTTGGGCTGTTTCTCTTCACAAAGCAGGCTCACAGCCTGAAGAGCCCAGCCGAGCACCTACCCACTAGTTCATCCTGGTAACATAAGAATCCTTTTGTTTTCAGGTGCACTGACAGAGGGCTGAGGTTCCAGCAACATCCTGTCCCTCCAGGTTTTGAGAAAACAAGGGACAAAGTAGAGAAGAACGACCTTCTTAGCTTCTCTACTGAAGGAGTGACTACAAGAGCTGAGCTGCTTTTTGGCATCAGAAAACTGACATGGATGAGTCCCTCCTCAGGCCTTAATGCTTCTGCTCCACAGGGACTCACTCAGACGCTAACTGAATTTTCTTGTCTGTCTCTTTATAGAGCTAGCACTCTGCTGTAACAGGGATAATGATATATTCTGCCTGAAATAGGATGCTTATGAGAGCCTAGCTTGAAATAAAGATTATAAAAATGTAATGTCTAGCAATTGTAATATCACCCTCGCAGTAAGCGGGAGAGAGACAAACAGATATATAGGTAGGTAGACAGATAGATAGATTTCTTAATTGAACTCCCTAGTTGGCTGTATTTCCTTTAGGCAAGTACCATAGATGAGTAACAATAAAGGCCTGTAAGGAAGAATATGTAGGGTTTTTTAACAAATTTGATTAATCTTAGGAAAGCTTTTACATTTTCATCAGAGTGTACTGAAAATCCCTAAATTATTCAAAGCATTCAAATAGTCCAACGATAATGAAGGAGCACTCTCCTCACAGGTGCTTAAAAGTGGAAAACAAGGTAACCATTTCCTCTTCTAAAATACTAATAATATTTCATTTCCCTGCTCCAAAGTATTTAATATCCTATATAAATCAATTGCTACCCCACTGTCTATCAATAAATGAAACATTTCACTTGTATCCATCCCCAGATGTTCGGAAAGCATTTATTCCAGTCATTTAATCACAAAGCTGTTATTGCAGAGGAAGTTCAAGCAGACGTGAATACATAGAGCCAAAAATAGAGAGCTGTGCTGAGGACTTCACTGCAATAGCAGTCTCTTCCAAAGCAAGCTGCTTCCCACTTTCCCAGGAGATGTAGTAGGTAACTCTTCACTTCTCAAAACAATAACCAGTATGGTAAAGCTCAGTCAAGCAATGCAAAACTTCACTCACTTTACTTTTTGCAGTCAGCATCCAAATGCAACAGGGAACCCTTGTTGGTCTGATCAGGAAATCTCTCTCTCTCCCTCAAAGGACCTTGGGTCCCCAAATGTGTTCACGCTGGGGCCTCTATCTGAAAAGGAATTGCATAACACAATCCATCTGCCTCTGTAGAAAAATGTCCTCATCTTGAAAGAGCACACTTCTTTTGTGCTTTTTTGAATGGACCTACATATGGGAAAAGTGAAAATGCTCCTCTTCACCCCATAGAAGCCTTATTTTACTGAAAGCAACAACATTTCCCTCCCCAGTTTCACACTGTCCTTTTGATGCCACTTGCCTGCTATTTGGAGATTGGATACTTACTCATGAGTGTGTGTGAATATACATACAGACACAACATAAGATCCAGAGGAAGAGTCCAGAATTGATGTGAGGGGAGTAGCTTCTTAATCACTGGCATTAACACTGTCTTCCTTTTGCATATCTGTGAAAGCCTTGGAGAAGAGATGACTGAATTAGGCTACAACTGTGTCAAAACTCTTTAGAAATATAAATTAAATAGACCTCCTTTCCATCTCAATTAGATCTACCGTTTTTGTCTGCAAGAACGCTGGATGCCCAGACGACTTGCCAGAGTTCAGAAAGCAGAGTGGTGAAACATTCTCCCAACTCCCCATCCCATGCAAACCTGTTCTTCCTTCCAGACAGGCTGAGTATGTTTACCAAGCCTCTACCTTTGTTTTTTCTCACCTTCCACCCCCAAAGGGAGCCCTCAAGCATGTATTTATTTGCACTTTGAACCTGTGCTTGCTTGCACAGAGATGCTTCAGCTCAAGTTGGGACCTGACTGCTTTAGGGGAGTCAGAGACAAAATTGTCTGAGTGCCAGTAAAGCTCCAGTGCCTTTGGCTGCCATTCCACTCCAGTGCTCCAAGTTCTACCACAGCTGATACCAACAAAGGTTGTAGGATTTAGGAAAGAATCCTACAGTGGTTCAGAGTGATGTGTGCGCAGCCCAAATGCCCATGGGAAAGCACAAAAAAGTGCAAAGAGACTGATGAGGACTAAAGTTTGTGTTCCACAGCACAAACAGCAAAAGCCTTCATGCATATTCTAATGTATGCCATTAATGTTTCTGAGTATAAGAATGGCTTATTAGGTTGGATTTAGTTTTGGGAGTAGTCTTGCATCCTTTAAATGCTGGGTTCTAAAAAATGATGATGATGTACATGTGTGTAAATGTCTGTCTCTCTGAAAAATAACAGCCTGAGATGGATGGCCTGACAGGTTCTACATTCAGAACCTGGTGTAAGTGGGTATTTGGGTGGCACCTCTCCATCCTAACCCCAGAGAGGGTGCCACAGCTCCCTATGCACTGCAGCTCTTCATGTCAGTCCCATCTGCCTAGGCTATGGACTTAGGAAAGCCTTCACAGCTTTGGGAGGCCATGGTGCTGCTCCAGCCCCAGAGGGCAAACTCAGCCAAGGTCGGTGGGAACTGATCCCAGCCCAAATCCACTCATCAGGTAGCAGCTCAAGACTAACTCTGTTTGCTCAGAAACAGCACAGATTTGCCTGCCTGTGGGATTTGTGCTAGCTTGATGAAGGGGTTGGCTCCTCTCCTCAGCTGAACTCTGATGGCTGAAAGTTGTGCTGGTTTTTCTGTGTCCTTTGGGGTGAAAAATGTCTTGCAGCTGCTGCTTAAAATTATTTCCCTTATGTTTCAGCATTCTCCAGATGAATGTCACCCGAAGCGGTGCTCTGAGAGACTGCAATCATGATTGCCCATAGCCAACATCCAGACTAAAAATAAAGAGCCAAAGCAAGAGATTGTGAGAGAAGCAATACAACCTCTGGCAAAATACACCCAATACTGAAAAGAAAAGCCTCACCCCTCCAGTCCTGTCCTCCCTGTGCTGAAAGAAGCTTCCATCTGAAAGCATCCTCTTCCAATGCCATCAGGGTGGTATGTAGAAAGCAGCAGGTGAGCTGACCTGTCTTTTTCTTAATTACCAGCTTTCAAAAGCCATGAAGTATTGTCTGGCGAGTAAATATGGTGGAGAAAAAGAGAAGACAGTGGAGCGTTTGTTTGCTTCATGGAGGAACTTGGGAACATGCTACCAAATACTTGTTTTTGACCCAAGAGTTAACAGATAATTGGTTTTTTTTTCTCTTGTTACAGTGCATACAGAGGTGAGTTAGAATGAAAGGATCTGCAGAAGAGGAGGAAACCCAAGGAAGATACTGGCTGAGGAGAGCTTCATTCCCTGCATCCCAAAGAGGAGGAAGAGCAGCAATATTTTAGAAGTACTGGGGTGTGGGTAAGGAAAGGGGGCAAGGTATCTCTAATTACTCTTTACTGCAGTTCCAGAACTGAGGCCTCAGAGCTTCACCTGGTGTACCAATTTTTGCATATTATATCTGAGATGGCCTGAAATATTAATTTCCTTTCTTCCTAATTAGTATTTAGATTTCAAGGAAAATCTGTTAATCTGTCAAGCTGACCTTGCCCAAGACAGAGTCTTGAGATGCATCCTTTATGTGCTGCATGTAGCACCCATATTTGGGTTAAGTGGAAGTATTTTGTGGCAGCTGATCCACAAGACCACCAGAGTGTTAAAGCTGATATTAACCCTGATTCAAAAGCCTTTGCTTAGAGTAACCTTGCCAAACGAAAGTGATGAAAAAAAATGTGACACCACCCTTCTGAAAATAAATAAAAGGCCACATCTTTGAAAGGCAGTGGTGAGATGCTTTATTTGTGCTCATTTACCCCATGCCTGGGAGTCTCAATCACTATTGCTACACAGTGTTACATGGGAAATAAAGTGCTTTGTGTGAATTATCGTGTTTCAGACTGGACTATGAACACTCAGTTGAGAAAGCATAGTACTGTGTTCGAAATGAAAACATGCCTCAAGAATGGAAGGAAGGAGATGCTTGCTCTTTACATTTTTGCTCCATCCTGGGCACACTGTGTCCCTGGTGTCCCATTCCATGCATGTAGGACTGATTGAGGCAGGAGGGCCACAAATCCAAGTATATTCTCATTTGAATTAAAGAATTCCCAGTTAAAACCACAACATTCAGGCTGATTTGATGTCTTGTTTGTCCCACTGTTTTTCAAGAGATTTACAGAGCTATAAATATGTTTTTTCAGGGGAGGACTTAACTGACAAGAACAAGCAGCTGATGTTATATTATTAGATTCAGGAATAGAAAGAAGAGTCTAGACATTCCCTTATTACGAAAATAAGAATTGTTACTTAGCATTTCTTCTCTGTGCTGTGAAGTGATAAATATGATCAACGCGTCTGATATCTCAAGACAAGACTCATTCTCACCTTCAGCTTTCTGCTGCCTGAAATGTTTTATGTGGGTCCACACAATTGATGATGCAACTCTTGGGGAGAAAAAAAAGAAGCTAAAGATAACATTTTACAAAATTCATAAATATTTTACAAGAGACTCGTTTTTCAATGTGGGGATTTCAGGCACACCAAGAGAATTATCATGGCTGAGTTAGGGAAGGAAGGGAGAAAGTTCTCTTCTTTAGTTATCTAGTAAAGCTCCTTTACTCATGGGCCATTGATGCACAGCACCTATAAAGATCTTTCCTGCATATTTACCTGGCTACATGTGTTGCAAAGAGCACTGGGACTGCAGAGCTGTGGGTTGGTGGCCCCATGTGCATGCTGTGAATGGGTACAGCTCTGCTTATTTAATGCCACTAGAGCCACACACACTGGTATTCCAACTCCCAAAGACCTGGCAGCACACAGCACATAATGCTCATCACCAAACAGATTTGGGTGCTTTTTTTTTTTTTTTTTTTGTGACCAAGAGTCAGTTGTTCCACATAAATAGCTCATTGCTTTATA
This sequence comes from Cyrtonyx montezumae, assembly GCF_038088225.1. Classification (NCBI taxonomy): domain Eukaryota; kingdom Metazoa; phylum Chordata; class Aves; order Galliformes; family Odontophoridae; genus Cyrtonyx; species Cyrtonyx montezumae. The sequence goes on along the minus strand of NW_027072089.1, from coordinate 101,183,767 downwards.
AATGCTCCAGAAGTGAGGACCTGATCCAGGCTGGGCTGCTGCTACCACTTTAGGCAGGTTGGCTGTGTCCTAACTCATTCTTGCCAGACTATATAATTATCAAATCTTACAACAACCAGTGTTTCTAGTCAAATTTTATCCTAGAACATGGCTATCAGCTCATATCTATGCCTTATTTACACTGGAATTGAAGATCATGTATGCAAACATATGCTAAATCCTTTGGCTAAATCCAAGCGGCAGCATACATCAAAACACCGTCATCTTGTCCAGGATATTCTGCATTACACTGAACTGCAGTATAATCCACAGCAGGCTCAGAATTGAGAGAAGCAGCACAGGTGAGACGTGCTTTACACAGCTGTGGCACCTTCCAGTGTATTCCTCATGAAAGCACAGTGGGCTGCACAGTCACACAAGGACACACCACACTGGCATCTGTTCTCAGCATGCCCAGTGAAGCACGGAGACTCGCACAGCAAGAGGAGGAGCTGCCAGAGAAGCAGGAAATTCTACTTCTGGAGTGTTTTCTAATTAGTACCATATCTGGAGGCACAGCACATAATCCCAGGGTTCAGGACTGACCTGGTTACTGGAGGAAGGCACTCTCTATCCCTGGTTGCCCACAGTTCTTCCAACTCTGGAATATACTTATTATATGCTCACGTAACTGGACTGCACCACTTCTCACTAGGAAATGAGCCAGCAGGCCCAGAAAGGTGCCTTTGCCCAGGCAGAGATGTTGGGTGTCTGTACCCAAGCACTGTAGTCACATGGACAGAAGTACAGGTGAGCATGGTGCTCTGCCCTCCAGGAGCTGGACTCGGTTGCAGAGCCTTTACAAATTAAGGTTTTCTATGGTTTCATGGCTAACCCATATGCCTGCTCCCCTACAAGTGCTCCAGAAGCCAGGACCTGCGTGGGATGTCCTCTAGACCCAAGGAGCCCTCACTCTTCCCAGCACTGCAGTGAAAAAAAAACCCACAAAACAAACGCACCATGCTTCAGAGCCCTCATCCCAGCAGTCGAGTTTCATCAGATCTGTCTGAATGCACTGATAATGTCTCAAGGAAAGGCACAGACAGCAGCACCAGCACACAAGGCAAAGCACTGCAGAGCCCTTCCTCCCATCCTGACGCTGACAGCACAGCCAGAGGAGGCCATGTACATCTTTATCTGGGATGCCAGAGTGTCGCCTGCATGAGCAGAGCCCTGCATTATCAGAAAAGAGGCTATTTTTGGTTTCTTAGCTCACCCCCTCAGCTGGGGGTGACCTGGGCTGTAGGAACATGCAGTGCACAGCAATTGGGGATTTTGTGTAGTGCTGGGTCACCCTGCACCCGCACCAGCCCTAGCAGCAAAGCAGAACAAGCCTCGTGCAATGAGCCATGCATCACCACTTTAAGATAATTTAAAGCTTTTTTTTTTTTTTTCTGGCCTAAACTAATGACTTGTATTTTTTATCCCATGCACCAGAGAAGAGAGGAACCACAGCATGGACAATGAGATGTGGAATCCATAATTCTAATAGAAGGATTATTTTAATACATGGAATAAAATTCTATTCCATTTAAAAAGTCAATAACTTACCACATTCTTATGCACGTCGCACTAAAAAAATCCACACAGTTAAGGCAATATTTTTTTCTTTGACAACAGGAAACAGCTGATAAAAGAAAATCTCTTTTGTTTTGGATTTGCAGACCATTTCCCATGTGTTGTGTTTGCTTTGGCTGTCTCTCCTGTATCCGCTGGTAGAGATGAGAAGGAGGGGAAGGCAAGGGTGTTGCTCCAAACACAGGACCCTCGGATTTTCATCTCCATATAAAGGTAGCAAAGGTCCTCCTAAACCATTTACCTTGTCACCAGGGCTATTTAAACTGAACTGTATGCACAGCTTTAGAAACTCTCTGGAAACAAATCGCAAATGTCCAAGGAACAGGCAGGCTAGGAAGCCCATAGACAGAACAAAAAGAAGGAACAGCCTAAATAAACCAGCGCACAGCTTCTCTAACTACCCTGCAAGTCTTTTGTGCTCAGCTGACGTCTGTTTCCTGAAGTAAGCACTCCTTGGTGATGGTCACACCAGTGTCACTGGCAGTCTGGCCTCCCTTTCCTTAAGCATTTTGTCTTGTGCCCTGACCACTTGGCTGCATAGTCAAGTGAGGCTGTGGAGTTGTCTCTTCACAGTGCTTTGGGTGAAGGTTTACAGAGTGAAGGATTGCTCTGGGAGGAAGAGCACCACCGTTAAGTCTTGCATTCACGTTTTCCTTCTTTCATTCCCTCAAAAATAGGAAATAACAGGATATTGGATCTTTCCTGTCCAATACTGCATCCAGGTCTGGGTCCCCGAGCACAATAAGGATCTGGAACTGGTAAAAATGGTCCAGAGGAAGGCCATGAAGATAACTGGAGGGCAGGAGCACCTCTCCTATGAAGACAGGCTGAGGGAGCTGGGCTTGTTTAGTTTGGAGAAGAGAAGGCTCTGGGAAGACATTGTAACCTTCCAGTAATTGTGGGGAGCTTACAAGCAGGGGGAACTGACTTTTTACACAGTCTGTTGGTGATAGGACAAAGGGGAATGGCTTTGAACTAAAGGAGGGGAAATTTACGTTAGATGTTAGGAATAACTTCTTTACTCAGAGGGCAGTGGGGCCCTGGCACAGCTGCCCAAAGAAGCTGTGATGCTCCATCCCTGGAGGCACTGAGGGCCAGGTTGGATGGGGCCCTGGGCAGCCTGATCCGGTGGGTGGCAGCCCTGCTCACAGCAGGGGATTGAACTAGATTATCTTTAACACCCCCTCCAACCCAAATCATTCTGTGATTCTATGGTTCAGTATTTCCTGCAGCCTGAAGTGGGGATGAGGAACCTGAAAGCCTCTCTGTGCTTCCTGGCTCTCAAGCAGCTATTGCAAAAACTATGATCTCTGAGTACAGGTGGAACCACCAGAAGGTTCTGCTGAAACATTTCTATTTTCTAGGCTTCAGGGGTTTAGAATGCTGTGATGATGATGAAATAACTGCACCATGTATTTAAAATTGCCTGAGATTTCCACTGTAGACCTTAAATACGGTGCTAAATAGGGCAAACAAAAATAGCTGTTACTTTGACAAGAGCTTATTTAAAGCCTGTTTTGTCAGCATTGCTGCCCTGGTTATGACAAGGAAGTTGACTAGAAATTGCATAATTACCAATATTAAGTGCAAAAGCAAAACAGCAGCACACAATTCAGTGATGCAGCAGGTCACTTGTGCCACAGCTGTTACAGCCTTTATGAGGCTCTGTCTCCAACCACGGCCTTGGGAAGCACATGCTGCTGCTCCTCCTTCACTATCGGCTTGGGGATCATTCTGTTCTGGGCACACAGCATGTGGGCCTGTGCAGGTGATAAGGAAAAAGGGTCTGAAAACATCAGGGGTCCCTTGCTGCACATGATACAATTAGAGCTATCCTCTTTAGTTTGGTTTGACTACTGTCAGGAAAACAGGGAAATTGAGCGGGGAGCTCTGGCCTGCCTTTCTGGCCAGGCTTATAGCTCCAAACGTACAACATTTCCCTCAGCAGATATTCTGTGCTGAAGCAGCTCGCTGCAAGTGAGAGGTTTGCGTTTAGCATCCACCACTGAAAAACCTGCTCTAAGTGTCTTGGTCAGCATCACGCAGGGATGCAGTGGCAGGAGCAGGTATGTGACCCAGCAGCCAAATTCCTGAGGCACCATGTAATCCTCTCTCTTCTTGTGACCCGCTGCCTTATGTGCTATGAGTTTTCCAGCTACATGAGAGCTTGGGGTGAGGACCCTACAGCCAAGGGCTTTCTTCATGATACAGTCTTCATTAATTTTAACAGCAGAATCATCCTGTGCAGTACATGAGGATGGGGACTTAGGGAAAAAAATTACTGCCATCATTTAATTAAAGATAGATCATAATAATAAAATCTGCACAAAGGGACCGGCACAGGATTACAAAGAAACCTTAATTGTGGAATCCATTCTCTTTGACTTTGAGTCTGATTTTTCTGTTTCAACACAATCTTTTTAACAGCTTTGGCATGTAATTTTTTTTTTTTTTTTTTGGAAAAAAGAAACAATGACGAAAGTGTGATCATTCAGCTTCACACTGACACCTGTACGTGACATCAGCAAAGCTGAACTCCTATCTCAGACTCTTCTCACTGGACCTCATAGTTAAACTGGTAGCCATGGTAGGTTGTATACTAGCCTGCTCGCTGCCAAGAAGGGAGTTTGACTAAAATACACTCAACTGTGATGAGAAAGAGAAAACTGCCATTTTGCACAGGCCTAAAAATTAGGTAGATATTCACTGACAGAATAGTGACATGCCTCAAATGAGGAGTGATGCCAAAGTTCTCCAAAGATAAAGTTACCAGCCTTTTTCCATGGGTGAAACCCCTTCTTTTCCCTCATGCTGAAGAGAGCTGAAATGCTCCAGCTGAAACTGGCAATGAAAACAATAAACTGTTCTTCTGAAGACATCTACACAGAAAATTTCACACTAAGCAGTCAAAGCCTGACAGAAGTTTCATGAAGCTGAGGACAGGACTTTCCCAACTGAAGCACCCAGTGTCTTCAGTAGCCAACAGTGCTCCCCAGATGCTCAGGTTTCCCTTGTCAGACAGAGGGTAATCATCCTTCCTGCTTTCAGCAAAACCTTTTAGACCTTCTGATGAAAAGAAAGAAATTGTAGTCATCGTCATCATCAATCCCATTGTTCGGAAGAGAAGTTAGGCTTTGTACACATGCAGGATTTGCTGACAATGGATCAGTGTACTGCATCTTATAAATAAGAGCTGAGTCTTGCTTTTTGGCTGGGCTGACAGCCATGTTATATTCAAGGCTTTGCCATACAGGCAGCACTTGGGAGCAGCTGATGATCTGGGAGAACATGCTGCAGTGCTGATGGGCCAGGTGCTTATACAGGGTTCATCCTGTGAGCCTAAAACTTCTGATAACCTGGCAAGGCCTTGATAATCCACGACGCCCTGTGAAAAAAAAAAATGTACAGCTATGGCACTTGAGGACATGGTGGTGATAAGTTGATGGCTGGACTAGATGATCTTGGATGATTTTTTTCATCTTAACAATTCCATTATTCTAAAATAAATATCCTTGCCTGTAAAAGTGCCCTTTGATCCTCAAGCTGGAGCATTGCAAATCACAAGCTGGCCACTGAGGTGGTGCAGGGATGGTTGTATTTGGGAGGAAGAGCCAACTCTGGGGCAGAGGGGGCTGGTGCCCACCAGGAGAGGTATGCAAGCAATCCAACAGCAAGCCAGGCACACAGGACTGCTTCCTGGGTGCAGGATGAATGCAGGAAATGGAAGAATTCTGTCTCTGCCAGCACCCTCAAAGTGCACCACTAAAGGCTAATAGCACTGCCTTTCTTCCATAAAGGAACCTAAATTGCGTGCAAATAATAGAGCAGCATAAACCATCTTGAGAGCAAAATGACCACATGCATATAGGCTGTTACAAACATATCTAACTCTGCGTCCAGCCAAGCTGACTGTTTATTTTTTGCAGTTACAACAAACCCTTACTTTCTTCATGGTATTTTTAAACTCCACAAAACAGAGCAAAACTTCTCAAGTTCACACTTCTTGACATTGTTGTCAGCTTATTTCCACTAAATGGAAAGCTGAATATTATGAAACGGCTCTGGAATGCTGGACGTAAAGGGAGATTTCCTTTTTTCCCCCTTCAGCTGAAATATCATTTGGCAATAAATCCCCGCCGGAAATGTGCTTTCCCTGATTCCCCAGCTTAATTAGCTCAAACAATGTAAGATATGTAACACTGACCACCATGGGAAACCCGATAACAAAGCACAGCGATACAATGCGAGCCTTTCAAACAGATGCAGCCAGCGCTGTGCTGAGACAAAAGCAGCTTCAGCACAGTGTTCTGCCTTTTCTTCCTTCGCTGCTGAAGGAGACATGAGTACCATGGTGAGACAAGTTAGCCTCTGCCATGTTTCTCCCTGGTAATGATCTAAAATTGCCCATTCCTCTGTAGTATGCAGGTCATGCATTAGTGTTTCTATCAAGGAGGAGACGGCAGGCAAAGCTGCAGCCCTTTGGTGCTCAGCTTGCATTTGCTGTCCTTGCCATGGGGAGAACTATGTGAAAACTGACCCCAGACCAGCTGCACATGGAAAGGACCAATGCTGTTGGTTGGTGAGAGTACATGCCTTCACATGCTCCCTCCTGAGACCGTTGAAGCTGCAGTGTCTTGAGGATTTCTTTCCTGGCTGCACACCTCTGTCCCCTCTGAGCACTCCACCCTGCTACTCCTTCTGCATTCTTCAGCGATGGTCTTTGCAGACAGTGGGTAAGACAGTAAGATATGCTGGTTCCAGCTGATAATACCCCTTTCCTTATGCCTCTTTTTGCTGTGTTAGCAGCAGAACTGGGAACCCATTTAGGTCACAGCAAAATTTATGTGCAGCTGGGGGCTGGATTCATGTCTGCAGTGTGGACAGTCCAAATATGTGTTAAAGTTTCTCTCGCCCACTATTGATAAAATGCAAGAGGGAAAAAGGTGCAATAGGCTTTTGTCTATTTTTCCATTTATATTTTATCATTTTTAAGTTTTATATACATTTATAGAGTTCTTTTTTACTTGCATTAGAAATCTCAAGTTCCCCAAAACATTCTGAGCACTGGCACGGTATGTTACTGGGAGATGGGTCTGGAAGTGCAATTAAAAAGCAGAGATGCCTCAGTCAGAGCACTTAACCTCTTTCAGTTTTGTCATGGCCTATTGTAACCCAAGTGCCGTGCAGGAGAACAGTGAAACAACTCAGCCAGGTCAGACAGCAGAAGTTTGGTGACTCAGCAGTGTCCATCAGGGCCATAAAACTGACCAAAGAATCAACCTCCACCCATGCCCAGTGCAGGGCTGGGCATGCCAGAGCTGTGCTTTGCCAGCTCAGCTTGTTTCACTGGTGCACAGAGACAAGAGCCACTGCTGCCACACGAACACATCCGACCAGCTGCCCTCACAATATACACCAGGCCTTTTGGAAGATGAAACAAAGCTCTAAATCCAGAATTTCTCCAGGAAGACTTGTGGACAAGAAACAGGAAAACAAGCTAACAGAGTGTCTGATTATTTTCATATTCCTAACATATTACCAAATGAAGCCCAACAGCCATCCTCTTGGACTTCCTTATTCATTGTGAAGAACCAGAAGATGAAGGGCTCACTTTTCTTCTGTGGATCACCTTTGAAGTGTGGGTACCATTGCTGCACAGCAGGCCCCACAAAGAAGGCCCCATTTGGTCCTCATCTGTAGATGGCATCTTACAGATCCACATCTTTGTGACATTGCTGGTCATCACTTTTGCATTACAAAGCCAGTTGCTATCTGACTGATCTAATGAAGTTCATCCCTCTAGCTCTGCTAAGACTCAAGTGTGGCCCTCAGCTGAGCAAAGTGCAAGCAATCCAGATTTATTTATGTTAATATAATTATAAATAGACCTATGTTGAATTGGCCAATTTGCAAAATAAACAAATGTTTCTCTGCTTATCATGCTTTTTTTAGCCTGCACGCTAACTCTAGACCATACCTAGAAAAGGCAAAATCTTTGTTCTCAGAGATGGTAAATGTTGCTTATTTTTCAATATATCAAAGCAGTAGATTCTACAGTTACACAGCAGGTATGAAATCTCAGTCCCATCAAAGTCACTGGTAAAACTAGTCTTAGGGGTATATGTGTATAGAGTGAACAAATATAAGAAGTCTAAGGAAAGAACAATTGATATCAGGAACATTCAGGAGATTATAAGATCTACCAAGTTTATTGTGAGTGCTGGGCAGTCACGTGTCCCACATCTGTTTCTCCAAATTAGTCCCACACATGGATGCAGCATCACTCATAACAAGATCCTGATTCCTGGAGTCTTATAGAATTGTTATTACTCTTTACTAGGCACAGCTGTGCTTAATTTCTACCGATATATTCCTTGGCTTCTGCAGAGATTTTAAGATGTTCCTATTACCACAGCAGTTCTGGAAACAAAACTTGCATGAGAGAACAAAGATGCAGAGCTCCTTCCTCATCTTCTTTTCCACCCAGGCAACCACATATACTGCCAGCAGAATAACACCAAAAACCTGGTTTTATGTGGAAGAGCTGGTGTGAACATTTTCTTTGGTTTGAATCCAGAGGGGATAACAGCCTTCTTGTGATTTAGGTCTGATTGTTCGCTGTTTTCTCCAAATGAGCTCCCCTGGGGCTCTAGCCGAATTTGGTTTGTAACTTCTGAGCCTCAGCATCAGATCTGCCAAGCCTCTGCCTTTGGGTGATACATGCTCCCTTTTAATGGGAACCTACCACTCCTGCCCCACACACATGGCTTCAGGCAGGAGGCATCACTTTATCTGGGAAAATTACCACGACACAAGCACACACCGGTTGTGCCTGAGCAGTCATTCAGCTGTGGGATGCATTGGATCTAACAGGGATGCAACAGATAGTTTGATGCAGCAAAATCTCCCCATCCTATTCCTCGCACATGGGTTGGCTCTCCACCCCATGTTCAATGAGCTCATCTGGGCCTGCATGCCTGGAGCTGGTGAAAAACAGCCATCCCTACAAACCACAGCACACCACGCTGTCATTGTCACCAGACTTTCCATGTACTTGGCATGGTAAGTCAATTAAAACAAGGTTTTCAGCCTGTTGCCTTGTGGTTCATTGGCTTAGGTTTGCTTAAACAGATGCCTTCAGAAGGTCAACTCAGAAAGGTAATAAAACACAAGCTAGAAAAAAGAGTGTTTCTTTGGACACTTCATGCAATCCTGCCAACACAGCAGAAACACACACAGGGCAAATTCAACCTTGTCCAACATTAGTGGTTGCAAAAAAATGGAGGAATGTCAAGGAAGATTCTGGATACAAAAACCATGGTTTAAAATACACAAGAAAAAGGATTCCTAAGCTAATAAACTTGTATAAATATTCAGCCACTACATAACACGATCAGAGGAATTCCAATTGTTTTCTTCTTGAAGTCTGCAGGTAGCTAAAGGAAGAAAAACTCAATGAACCATCTTAACTGACTCGTGTTTTTAGGGAAACAGATTTTTTAGTGCTTCAATACTTACAATCTTAAATTGTAAAACTGAAGATCTGTTGCATACTTACCAATAACTCTTGTGGAGACACATATACTTGGCTTATTATACTTCTGATCTTTATTTACCATGCAGTCAAAAAACCACACATTTGATTGGCCTTCAAAATGCAGAAGGTACTAAAACTACTGAGCAACTATGTCTTGGTTTCAGTCTTAACAGCATTGGTGCTGCATAAGGCAGTGGTTGCTGGAGCAAGGAAAGAAAACCTCTCTGAAATCAAAGTACCTCACTGAATGAAGGTTTATGGGAGTTGTGACTGAGGAAGAGTCTCTACTGATATCCCGGGAAGCCAGTCCAAAGACTCTGGGCTGAATCCTCCAATCTTTCCAAAATTTTGATCAGTGATGTCAATTTTGTGACTCATGTCCATATTATATATACCTATATGTATATATGTCTATTTTCTGTTACTACTAGCTACCATGTGTTTTAATAATTAAGCAAGCCTTCCATTCTGAAGGGCAACTGATTGTCACAGAAAATTATTTTTAATGCATTCACTTTGTATCTTCCCATCTCTAGGTAACTCAGAACTCCAACCACATTCCCAACAGCCCCAGATTCAAACTTTAAGTGTCCTCATGCACACTGCATAAGAACAAAAAAAAATCTTAAGCAATCTGCCTCCTATCACACTGTGTGAGCAAAATTGAGGGTGTAGGATGATGCCAGACCACACAATTGTGGAAACATTGAAGTGGTTTCTTAGCTCCCTTGGACCATCTTGAAATTTGAGCATGTGCTTAAAATCCTTTGCACCATTCCCCTCTTGAAGGCCAAAGTATCAACAGGGAAAGTAAGCAGTGAGCAGTATTGAACTTACAAGTCTTAACACACTGCGCTACTGGTAGATCACAAAGTCCTTCACTGATGCTTTTAACTGATGAACCAAATCTTGATGACCTTTATTCCAGATGACATTTAAACTAGACCATGGCCTCAAGACACAGATGAGAAAAACTGAAGAACAGAACTGATGAGATTCAGGATCCTAAGTCTGTTAGGTACCCAGTGTAAACAGAAGTTGCTCCCAGTGACATCCCAGCATGGTCTGGAACATGCGCATGCGCAAGCTCCACTGCCCCAGATCAGATCTGAAACCTCTGCAGGAGCCACTGCCTTATGGTATTATGCTGATGTCAACAGACAGCAACTTTAAGTAGGGCTCTCATATTCATTCCTTGAGAAAATGTTGTTACTGCCTCCAAGCTGTTTGTTACCACCCGTCTGCTACCATCTCTGAAGAACAGAGTCAACAGGAGGGCACTGTGTCTGAGCCTCAGCGATTGCAATTTAGACACTGCATGATCTAGCATCTTAGTACTAACCCTCCCTGCTCAGTGGGTTGATCTCACACACATGAGATACAAACTGAGGTGTGGGTACACACTCACCTCTACTGCTTCTGTTCCAGAGGGGTAATCACCTAATGCCAAAGCTTGGTAGGGGAACAAAACATACATGAGGCAAGCAAACACATTCACAGTGTGTTATACCCAGACACTGCTGCTTAGTGATGAATAAGCATGTCATGTGGGCTCTACAGCAGCACTCCAGTCTCCTGGCTGGGTACTCAGCCAAGCCCAGCTGGTGGTCAAACTCTCATGGATTCCCAGGAGAGCTCTGTGGCAAGCCAGGTGGCCTCTGGCCACAATACAAACACTGAAGGCACAACCAAATCAGACCACATCCAGCAGCTGTTGCTCCAGTCTGCAAAGTGCACTGCTTAGGGCATTGTGGTGGCTCCTGTTCCCTACATCACTCAAGCTCCAATTCAGTGGTTCCCATCCTCTGTCTGACCCTATTCCCCTGCACTCCCAGGTCCTCAGCTATCTGTGATGTCCACAGCAGCACATCCTGTGTTTACAAGCCTCAGGCTTGCTTGAGGAGAGTTTAGCTTTAAAAAAGTAAACTCAGGTGCTCCATGTTACCGTCCAAAGTCACATGTTACAATGACAGTGATGAACTTCATGCCACTTAAAGTAGTACCTCTGAACTGCCTTTTTTTTTATTTTTACTCTGGGAGTGGTCTCTCGTTTGGATTCTAAATGTTCTTTCCATTTCCCCAGAACAAGCTTGGATTTTTATTTAATTATTACAGTTTTACTATTACAATATACTTCTATTATTGCTGTCTACTATGACTGAGCTCTATTGATTATTAGATTCATCACTGGCTGGAAACTTCCATGTTAGATCTGGTTTGGATAAATATCAAAAGATTTGGATAGTTTTCCCAAAGTTTTGAATATGCAAAATTGTGTATATTCCTGGAAAGGAGTGGAATTTAGCATATGAAAGAGGAAGAAACAAAGTAGGGCAAATTAAAGGACAGACTTGAATACCTCCCATCTCTGGGAGAATTTCCTTAAAAATTAGACAGCAACCTAGTGAGTCTGTTTCTGCATTAGCTTGGTATTTGTAGTGTTAATTTAAAGGGTTTGTGTGGTATCGTTACCCTTTACTATCGAGCTTTCTGTAATGGTCAGTGTTACTGATCTCCAGCCATGTGAGCACTTAGTCTGGAGTCTGTAGTTTTCAGAATGATATAACGCTCTTACAAAAGCATTCCAACAATATTTCATCATCTCAGGGGCTGCGCTCAGAGAGAAAGGAAAATTTAGTTTTGAAATCAGGTCTAGTTTAAATCTTCATCCAGACACCTGGATCATTCTCTACAGAAAGAAATGAGGGAAAGGAGGGTGGGCAGGGGAGCAGCTCTCTTCTCACTGCCCCACATGGGCTTGGGGCCGACTATTAGCCAGGTCCAGGACACACAGTGCTCATGCTGGGTCCATCCAAATGTAACTCTACTAAGGTGGGCAGGACCCTGATGAAGCACTTGTCTGTGGGGACACTGAAGATGCCTGTTGCAAAGAAAGCCACTTTTAAGGCTATCCATACATGTGTGGTCCTGCCTTTGCATAAGGCTGGAGGTGTGAGATGGTCCAGATAAATGAAGGAAGTGAAAAACCTTATAGTAAAACTGGAGGCAGAGTGGCTTTCTGGAGATCAGAGGTTATACAGAGCTGTTTTGAGCAAAACAATGCCCAGTCCTGAACCAACAGGTACTGAAGAACCTTTGGACATGCGTTCACTTTTTGAAGAGCCAAATTCAGAGGTATTCAGAGTTCACACCTGTTTTGCTTATTGTAGGGAAAAAATGCCAATGATGGCTGGCATTTGAAAATCATATCACAGAAAGTCTCACTTCCTGGTGAGTAATTTTTCACCAAAAAACTACCAACATCTAGCATAACCGATATGTAACTGTGCAAATTCCTTGTAAACTCTGGCTTTATTTTAGTTATTTCTGCTCTGGAATGCCAACTAATTAACAGCACCATCCACCAGAGGATTAATGTTTATTTCACAAACGCTTGAGCAGAACGGACATCAATTGGCCATGCCAAATATCCCATAGCTTGTCTAGCTTTTTCTGTTAACATTTGATTATTAATGCTGCAGAACATTCCTTAACAGGCGATGTGTGTGGGGAGATTATAAGCAGTCACGGTGTGGTTTCCTTGCTGATGCACTGTTAATTCGGTTGTCTCCTTCAAGTGAATTTACGTCCTTCCATCTCATACAATTCCTTTGCGTAGGAACTTAGGACATGTATCAGTCTGATTACTTGAGGAAAGGCAACCCGATCCAGTGAATTAATCTGAAGAAGAAGGAACTTTGATGCCAGAAACTTCTCTGCCTTCTAAAATGGAGCTGAAACATGGATTATTTGTGTTTAAAAATATACCCAGGCAGAGCAGCAAACTGTGTTCAGCTTCACAAGGGCAACTTTAATTAATTTTCCCTGTAGATATAAATGAGTGGAGAACTCTTTCCTTCACGGCAGACTCTTTCTTACACTGCAGTACTTTTGTAACCAACAACATCCGTGCGTCGTATTTCATCTTTTGCAAGAATTGTACAAAATTGCTTCACCTATCAGAAAATGCATAATTCAATTGGATGCCTTTTTCAGTTTACATCAGCAGTAAATTTATTTTAAAATGCATTACAAACATCGCAGCCAAATACAGTCTTCTGAATTGATAATGAATTGTAATTACTGAACTACAGTTTTCTCCCCAGTCAATCCTACAGCTGTCCCAAAAAGTACTTCCATACTTGTTTTCCTTGAGATTTAATTACTGTATGCCCTAAATATGCCATTTTCAACCTCTTATTTGGCTATGAATAAAGGTTTAAAAAAATCTCTTTTCTGGATTATTAGGGAGAATATTTTCAATTTCTCAACTGCAAATATTTGTGAAAATATGTGATCAGATAGAACATATTGTACATTAAGCTGTAAGAAATAAAATTCCCTTTATTCCTGCTGCTGATAGGAGAATTTAAATTCAGGCATGTTGGTAATCGTCAATTCCTTCCTCCTCCTTGAAAATCAATGAAAATGAAATCCATAACTTATGATCCACATTTAGAATTGTGCTTAATAGCTGATGACTTGATATAACCTGTGGGGAGGAAATAACAGAAAGTCTCAACTCGAAGAAATTCGAGCCCAGACATCTAGGGAAAATAATCCAAAACTCAGTTATTCTTTAGAAGGGAAAATGAGGAAAGTAATGCTGAAAGAAGCCTGAGGGTGATAGTAGAGAGTGAATTAAATGTGACTGAGCAAAAAGAGAGAAAGGGAAATTTTTGGCTGCACATTCAAAGACATCACCTCCTGGAAAAGGGAAGAAAAGGTTCCACTCCATGTGGCTTTGGTGTGACCACTCTAGGAATACTAAATTCACTCCTGGGTACCTGATTAGCATATAAAAGGGCAGGTTCAGTAGAGAGCAACAATGGTGTCTGAGGAGTTGTCTGGGCTGACTTTTAAGGAAAGATTAAAATAGTTTAGGGGTGGATTGGGGCACGTTTTATTCCTGTAGAGTAGCTTAGCTCATATGCCATCTTTTTCCCCTGTATCTTAACAGGCCTACTTAGAAGCAAAATGTTATGGGCAACTGTGTAAAAGTCTGGCCCTAAAGATTATATATATTGGGTAAGCAATGAACAGCAGAAGTTCCAATAGACATTATGTATGTTGAAATTGTTATTAACACCAGTGGGCACAATAAGCAGTATGACGATATTTTTAAAGGCAGAAATGTAAAAGAAAATGAAAACTTAATGACAGGTCTGTTAGGGTATTGATTACTCCGATAAATGAAGTGATGCATCTCCTGATACGTATAGGGCTATATTTGCAAAACATAAGCAGTAGTACTCAAAAGAGCAAGCCTGCACAGGACAGAAGATGGATGCCTTAGTGGGTTTCTCATATTTCTATTTTCACTGAATTAGAAATTTTAATGAGATACAGGGAATTGCAAGACAATCTGGTAGTAAATATAGACAACTGTCTCACGTATTATTTGGCCAAAGTCCAGACATTTCCTGAAGCACACCTCAGGGTCTCATCATGGTGCCAGCGCTAAGTGCCTTACAATCCCATCTCCACCTGGCTGGAGCACTGCACACAGCATAAACAAGAGATCCGGAGCCACAATCTCTAACATTAATGTTGGGAAAATTCTTCAAATCTGCTCAAAATAATTTCTGGATCAACCTCCCACTGGGTTTAAACACACTAAAGCTTCTGTTGGTCTGTTACTTGCAGAGGCTTTCTTTTGCAGAAACTCTCTTTTGCTGAGAGTTTCTCTGTCATGACCTTATCCAGGCTTCCATCAGGACATGGATCATCATCACTTCAGCCAGGCAAAAATGTTCAGATCCTCTGACTGACAGATTTGCTGCCCTTGGATACTGCAGACATTCGATAGCAATGACAGGCTTCTGTTCTGACCCCCATTGACAGTTGCAGGATTGGACCCCCTCACAGGATGCTCACTGCATCCCCCAGGATACCACTTCTCCACTGCAAAGCAGATTTTGCTGGTGCCTTCCACATTCTGACAGAATATTTTATTTTACCTTCATTGGTCATTAAATCTCTACTGATTTCAAGCAACTAGCTCTCAACACAGTGACAAAAGGGTTATAAATTACAGGTATGGGATATGAGCTGGTCCAGCTTCTCATGTGACACATTTAGCAGCACCTTGAAGGTGTCTGAGGTTTGAGCTCATGTCCTTCAGTATGTTTCTCCTGTTGGTCTTGTTGTGGTCCCCACAGAGTGATCTCTGGTCATCTTGGATATTGTACTCTTTCATAGAGAGTCCAGTGTCACACTGTCTGATGCAATGGGTTATCCTTCAAAAAGAGAGAGCTGGTCCCTGGAGCTCCCTGGCATCTGATACCCCTTTCCCCAGCTGGGAAACTTCATTACTTTTTGGACAGAAACCAAAATCATGCAGACTGAACCTTAGTTTAATATTGCACTAAGGTAAACGCTTTGGCATGAAATCATCCTGCGACAAACATTACATCACCCCTTTAACTGGTAATGTTTTAACGTATAAATTTCACTAAGCAACAGACCAATAGAGTTTTTCTCCTTTTAAAGGGACAAGAGATATGTACCAGCTTTGTTGTCTGAGAGTGCTACAGAGGCAGTCAGCCCCATAAATGTGAGAAGGGAATGGTTCACATTCGCCTCAAGTAGTTTTCTATGTCTTTATTACACATGTATGCACACAACCATGTATATATATATATGCAGAAATTTACACACAGATAACTGCTATAGAGAGAAACTGCATGTATATAGAATGTTTAGAAGTATTTGCCTCTCACACCCATTTTCAGTTTGTGTGAGTGCCAGAAACTAGGCATGGCAATCTGGACTAGAATGATGCAAGGAAGAAATATATTGTATTTATGGAAATTATTCATTTTCCCTGTCTGGGAACCTCTTGAATATAAATAATATTTTCATTTATAAATTTCAAAGCACGGTCCTAAGAATGGTTAAGAATCATTATCTTCATTTGACAGTTGGAGAAACAAAGAGCAGACTGTTTTAAGCGGCAGTCTAAGGTCACATGGAGTAAATGAAGTCAAACCTCATCTCCCGAGCCTGCCTTTCCCTTGAGAGAGCAGACCAGATAGCACACCACTCAACTTTATCAGCTGAAACTCTTCAGCATGTATGCTAATAGCATTGGCTACCGTAAGCCTTCACAGATCAGGGCTGAGGTTTCAAATGGTCAGCAAATTTGCTTTAAATTCCTAAGCTTTCCAGATAAATACACTTGTCTTTTTTTTCTGTTCATTTGCTGTAATCTGAGCCTTTGGGTCTGTTCAGGTGATGGCTTCCAGGTATTTCCACCACCAAAAGCTCTAGCCATCTTTCCTTTATAAAAAGGCTGGGAGAGGGGAACACTAAACAAACAGCATTTAATATTGTCAGTAAAATCAGGAGAGCTGGCAACAAAATGCAGAGATCACACCTATTTCTGGCATATGCTAAAGGCTTTTTAATAAATATTTAGAAAATAAACTCCTTCCTCCCTCTCCCCCCTAAACAAACAAACAAACAAACAAACAAACAAAAACCTTAGAAATAAAACCCCCCACATTATAGTCTTGAGGATGTAGCAGGAATGGTGATGACTCCAGGGACTGATCAATATTTGTCACCACCCTGGGTTGGGTCCTTGGGACCTTTTCCAAAGCATGACAGCTTGGGGCATTGTTCAGTTTGCACTGTCGGCTGCAAGAACCAGGCAGCCAACGTGGCCAGAGCACCATTCAGTGCTGGGCATACATCAGCCTTTTTTTGCAACCAGAATGGTTCTTTCCCCTAGTGTCAGCCAGTTCCTCCCATTGGCGTTGGTAATGTGGGACCATAGCAGCCGCACAGACACGTGAAGCACAGCGCTTCAGCCTCAGTTCATCCATCCTCTTCATATTTGCTCAAGAAATGCTGAGAGGTTAATACTGGGCTGGGAAGCTTTACATCAGGTGGCATTTATCTACACCCTTCTTGCTTTGCACAAGATGAAATTCACCACTCTGAAGTGGCGGTATTCAGTATTAAGCTTTTTTTTCTTTTAAGACCTGTCTTGTTCAGATGTCTCCAAATTAGAGAATCACTAGGGGCACTGATAGTTGTTTTTCTTTTAAGTCTGAGACACTATTTGCTTTTTTGGTTCCTCAGTTGCTTTATCTCTTATTATGTTGAACCATTTTGAAAGCTGTATCTTCTATTTAAAAGTCATATTCCATTATCTAGGAGGGAATTTGAAAAGGTCGGTGTCAAAAGAAAACACAAGTTAAAACAACTCCAACACTTGAGCCTTCAGCACTAACTAACCCGTGTGATATTGAAGGTTAATTACACTTTAAGAAAATGCTCGGGCAATACATGTGGCATGCCACTGATAAAATGACATTGCTTATAATAAATTAAATTATAGTAGAATCTCATTGAGGTACTAATCACAGGCAAACTGCTGGAAAAAAGATGAATGTTTAGTCAGACTGGTATTGTTTCACGTTAATAAACAAAGGAAATGGTGTATTCTAATCCACAGTCAATTACAGTTCAGATTTACTTGGTATTAACGCATTTGCACGTATGTTGTAAAATGACAGTGGTAGGTATGTGACAGCATTGGAAATATTCGGATGGTCCCTAAGAATGTGAGTAGCAATATGTTATTTAATACACTTTTTATAGGGAGCACAGACATCTCAGCAGTGTCCCCTTGCTCTGCCATGTGTGTTAGCATTTCGGAGTTGGTACAGGCCTTGTGTGTACTAGGGAGAAATACATACAGACATTCAAAAAAATGGAAGTCAAATGTGGTATCCAGGTTTCATCTCTTTCTCAAAGTCAGAAAATTACATGTTGGTATATATTTGCTGCTGTGTGAAAAAATGAAGCGTAGGTTATTACTGAATCTCATTTTTAGCAAGAGAGTCTTGAGTGTGTGCCCTGTATATCATATTGGCAAGTTATTTGCTATGGTAATAAATAAATAAATCTCTTCTGATAACCTGGTTCTTGTTTTTCAGCTAACTTGTTGACTGAGTCTGGAAAATGCAATTGTTCATATTTCTTCATGCTGCAACCCTTGGAAATGTTACAAACTCTTTTTACAAGAATAAGCCTCAAAAATCAGCACCTAACATTCATACTGCTAACACATAAGCAGGCTTTAATGTCAGCAGAGTCTTCAGTCAGCTCCATTATATTCCTCTCAAACAAAAACACAAAATGTATTTGATAATATCACAGTTTCATTAGCTAAAACTCCACTGCCGTTAGCTGTATGCAATATGGACAGAAATCCTCTCCTCCAGAGGAAAACACAGATCGCATCCACTTGATTTTGCTTCCTCTGGTAATTCAGAAACCCAGACAAATAAAAATCCCTTGTTAGAAAGAATAGGAGGAGAAAAGCTAAAAAAAAAACCAAATAATACTTAGTCCTACAAACTTTGGTTAGGTTTGATAGCAATTAGCACATTGTTAAAAGCCATGTGAAAGCATATTCTTCTTAAGAACAGGGGCAAATGCCATAGATACTCCCAGATACTTAATCACAACGTGAATGTGGTCCAGCAAAATTCGTAATATGAAGGAGAAGGTAACATGGAGTCATCAGAATTTTAATTCTAACACTGAAAGATGAAGCATTAAAATGTCTTAAACCAGATGATGCCAGCTCCCATTTCAGCTGATCATTAAACTTTTCCCACGTGTTTGGGGTTGCAGCCCTGCCTGACTCCCTCTGAATAGCATCCAATGCATGAAAGCATCACAGAGGCAGATCCGCCCATGCCACGATTAAAACACACACACAGAAAGCTGCTTGGACTGCTATGCAAAATAAAAATGCATTTTCTTCCTTTGCACTCCTTCAAACCACATCCCTCTTTTAACCTCAGCCTTTCAAAGAGTGCTCTTGTTACTAGAAAATGGAAGAAAGCACTTGAAGTTGGAGCACATCTTTTAAGAGCTTCCAGGCAGCTTGTATCAGCCCAGAGCAAAGGAGGGTCTGGTAAGCTGCCTTCCATCTTCTCAACTATCCTCATCTCTAGTTCTGTTTCTAAGTTCAGTAAAAACCCACAGAAGTGATTATGCAGGAACTATCTCTGAGGGATTATGCTATTTGTCAAAATAATAACAGTGAATTCAATATGTGTAAATCTCTTCTCCCTGTTCAGTAGATCTGTGGTCTGGTACACACATGGGATATTGATAGGAGTCATTTCCTAGGCACTTGCCTTTGGAAGGAGTTTGTGGTTGATATAAAAGAATCCCAAATTTTCTAAGAACCCACAAATTAGTGGGAACGGTCCCTTGGGTTCTTCTAACTGTTGACTTACTTAGCATTTTATCAGTGACATGAAAGTAAATATAAAATTGACTCTGATAAAGTTGGCAGATGACATGGAGACTGGGGTAAACTAAGATGAGAGGTCACTGGTGCAGGGTGAGTTATTAGTAAGAAAACACCATGTTTTTTTAATATACCCCAGTGTAAAGGTGTGAAGAAGTTACGACTGTAAAAGGTTATTACAGAATCAGGGACTGACCTTGAATGAAATGATAGAAATGAAAGCTTTGTGGTCAGAGCACACATCCTGGTGAGTGCCAGTCCTGAGGAGATGCATTTGCGAAAAGAATAAGTCTCTAAGGCAAGAGTGGGGGAATCTTAGGATCAAGACGCTGTATTATGGCACTGGTTCATCCTGTAGAAGGCCTTAACCCCATCTGTGAATCCTAACAACCTTGCAGCCTCATTAGGTGAAGCCAGCCTGTATGCTGGGTGTGCGTCCATTTCTGGGGAGCTGCCAGGGAACATGAATCTCATGTTCATTTGACTCTTAGTGGGGACCCAACTTGCATCTACCGGCAGTGGGGGTGAATTGCATGGCTAGACCATGTGCCTCCTGGCATTTCTAATGGGACAGAGGGGCTGCCAGAATTTGGGTTTTCCCAATGAGGAACACCAGGCATTCACAACACGTGGATATGCGGATACAGTCATGGACCCGAACTTAAGCTTTAGCCCAAATGTTGTCATGTAGCTGAGGCACAGACAAAATGATGTCACTTTGTCCTGTCCTGGTATCTATAGTCCAGTAAGATGTCAATAAGAGCAGGTTTGGAAAATTTGCCTTCTAGAATTAAAAGGTTGAAGCTTATCATTGATAAAAACAAGGACTGGATTTGATCAATCTGTAAGTGCCACCACAAGGAACAAAGCTTCATACAGGGCTATGTGGTAGAGGAGACATGTTTAACACCACCCAGGTGCTGGAAGTTGAAACCAAACATGTTCAAACTAGACATTAGAAGTGCTGATGTTTGACTACTAGAAGAACCTCCCAACAATCTTCCTGTGTTTCCTTGTCCTAGTTGTTTTAAAATCTACATTAGTTGTCTTCTAGAATAGAATCAGATTTGAAAAATACAGCAATACCTCTAGCCTTCTACTCTATGACTTGAGGAAGACAACTCTGAGCCTTTCTTTCTTTTCCCCCAGTGTGGGGGCACCCCCACATTAGCATCAGAGTTGTTTTTTTTTTGTTGTTGACTTTCCTTGCAAACAGGATGTTTCATAGTATAGTCATAGGCTATGCTAGATGAAATGCCAAAGGAATTCACTTCCTGTCTGATATGACATTGCTGGCGATGATAAGGACTTAAGGCAGGCTGAAATGGAAAAGCCAAGCCAGTCTTCCTCTCATACAGACCAGGAATAAATCCGGAATTTGCTACTTGAACCAAGATCTGTCTTTTAGAAAGATGCAGTTATCCTTTAGCCCCTTCAGAATGGGAAGTGTCATTTGGGGATGGGGATGAGAATCCAACACAGCTCCCCTAAAAACAACAGCTGAAGAAGGAAGTGTTCTGACAAATTTGGTTGTCAGTGTCTAAGACTATAAATAGGCTTTTTGGAAGCCTGAAAGCTCCCATAATTTTGCTTGTTATTTTAAAATGTCAGTGTGGATTTAGAGCTCATGAAAGACATGAGATCGCTGGTAAAGACCTGCCTAGCCACACATAGGATCAGCAAGAAATTCAGGTTTTTCCATCCCATTCAGTCTTGCCATGGAAGAAAGACGAGTTCATGGTTAAGTTTTGGTCTTTATTAATAGTTTAGCCACCAGGCTCCCTGATGGCCTACATTTAGTCTGAGGCCTGCTTTGCAGTTCTGATTGTTACCTGGAAACTAGCCTGTTATCAGCCATTTATTTCTTCTTATTTTACACCATGTTGTTTAGGAAAAAGTTGCAGTGCCGCAAGAAGAGGAACAGAGCTCAAATTTACGGAATCTCCCACTACACCTCTTGTTAGTATGTCTTAATAGAACAGCTCAAAAAGGATACTTCACCAAAACATGGCTCTTTAATAGTGTTTCTATGCATCAGACAGTGAGATTATCATTTTAGGCTGACAAATTCCACTTCTGTCTTCTTGACTCCTTGTAGCTTCATTCACCATTTAGTGCCCCTTCCAAGAACCACACATTGAGACCCTAATTGGCTATGATCTGGTTATTTGCAAGTTTTACTATTTACTGTAAAATTTGTTCATATTCATTTCAGATAAGTGGAAAAAAACTATTAGGGAAAAATATGGGATTTTTTTTTGGTTAGCTTTTATAATTAGAAAGCAACGTAAATTGTTTTCTGGGTTGGGTGAGTCAGATTGAGCTGATATTAACACTGCATTAGAACACTGCATTAAAAAAAATAAAATACTTCTTGTAAACATCTGATAAAAAAAAAAAAAGAAAAACGCAGGTTAGAAGCTGACAGAAATTATTAGCAATAAGCTCTTTCGCATAGAAATAGGCTTATTACCATGCATTCACAGCAGCTGGCATGAGCCTGGCTTGATGCCAGAAAACCATGTCCTGCAAAAACCATCTTTCCACCTAACTTCATGAAGAACACCAGCAAGACAGGGTTGCATTTGCTTCTCAGTCTCTGCATTATATACTGTCACTGACCCCAGCAGCAGACCTGTGCATGTATGAAAAGAATATGTTTCTAAAAGGGAAAAAAAAGTCAGTTTTGCCTTTTCAGCTGGTAGACCTGTGAGCAAGGACTAAAGGCTGCTTTTAAGAGATAGGGGAAGAAGGATAGGGGGATGTGTTTTACTATGTCTTTGAAAGCTAGTGGAGGCCACTCAGGAAGGAAAGAATAAATTAAATGCAGCTACATAGAGATCTTAGGTCAAATCACATTTGCTAGAGTTTGGGGGAGGAGAGAGTGTTGTTTGCTTGGTTGTGGTTGTGGTTGTTGTTGTCGTTTTTAATCAGCAGAAACTTACCCCCAGCATGATGCATGGCTCAATTTTCAGGTCCTGAGTCTGCCCACACTCAGATGTTAAAGCACACTTGTGGTTTGCTGAGATCTGGTGTTGTTTGCTTACATTTTTTGGCCAAGGACTTTTTCATGTGATTACACTGTAGAAAGTGTGTCATAGATTACACGGTCCCCAGTCAGGTTACAAGGAGAGAACACAGGTCTGCATTTAGGAAACCATATTCAGTCCCAATAGGCATAACATCAAACATTTGACCTTCAAGCGTTTTTGTTATTGACTTGGTTAAATGTAGGATCAGACGCTGCAAATGTCAAGGCTGTTCACTTTACTGGGAGACAAAAATGCTCATAAT
Organism: Cyrtonyx montezumae; assembly: GCF_038088225.1. Classification (NCBI taxonomy): domain Eukaryota; kingdom Metazoa; phylum Chordata; class Aves; order Galliformes; family Odontophoridae; genus Cyrtonyx; species Cyrtonyx montezumae. The sequence continues at coordinate 101,161,040 of NW_027072089.1, read as the reverse complement.
TAAAATAAAAACTGAAGCAAAAGAACTCAAAACATTTGTTACTTTGCAGGATCGGGCTTATGGTGTGGAAAGCACAATGTTAGCAACCTGATGCTGTAACAGTGATTTTTGCATTTATTCTAAAAGGCCAAATTATGTAAGATTTTGCCAACTGTAGTTTAATGAGGGTGAAAAATACTGGTTGTAAAGGAGGTGAGGGAAATGGCCTGTGAGGCTTTATGGGGATCACAAAAATCACTACTGAAATCAGGACCATCGTTATGGCTGAAAACAATGCCCTTTGCCGAAAAAACTCGAAGGTCTGGAGCACAGTGCTCACCGCCTAGTCCAATTTCAAGTCAATCGAAGGAAGCAAAATACAAAGGGAAAGGTCATATTGACTTAGTGTAACAATCTTAATGAATCTGGCTCTCTCTTTTGCATTTCCAGCTGAAACATAAACTCAGTGGCTCGTTCCCTTCCTCTCTGTGCTGTTTCAAAACACATGGGTAGAAGGAATAAGCTTTTGCTCAGCTTGATCCCTGAATAGCACTGTGTTTAAACAGAGCCTGAAAAGCAGCCTTTTTATTTTTAGCAGCAGTGTTTTCTAAAAGGAGCTGTTGTTGACAAGAAAAGCCACTCATATTTGAATACGAAACACTTACAGCACTTTAAGTGTGAGGGGAGAGGTAAGCAATTCAATCCAAAGCATTTGGGAGTCACAATCAATAAGGAAGGGACCGTGAAGGATTTCTGGAAAGGAAATATTTATTTACTTCTACAAAACAATTGCTCTGTGCAGTATTTGTTTGCATGGCTGTAGCTTATAGGTGCAGCAGTCACGGACCACCACCCATCTGTATAAAGCAGTGTACAAATAAAGATCAGAAAGACAAACTCAAATTTAAGAAAAGAGATCACAGATGTATGCAGACAGGTAGCTGGAGGAATACAAGAAAACAAGGTGAGATTATAATGTTTGAGTTCTTGTTAAAAAAAAAAATGAAAAGAAAAACAAAAAATCCTCTGAAAGATAAAAGGATAAAATTTATTCATATATTTTTACAGCTGCCGCTCCCTCCTCTAGCTCCAGTCCTGCCACGATGTCCAAATGAAATAAATTAACCTGTTAATAATGCCTGAGCAGAAGCAGCAGCCAAGGGCAGACATCTAGGTAAAGACAAATGGTTAAAGTTTACTAAGTACTTTAAAACCACGACAAGCAGGCCTTAAAATGGGAAGTGTCAGGCAAGCCCTTAATAACAGGTAATACTACCAGCCCCACCTATAATTGCTATATTCCTCTCTCCACCCTCTGAATGTCTCTTCATTTCTATCAATTGCAGCTTTTCTCGGGCACAGATGGTGCCTTAGCAAGGTCTGCACACCGCCTCACAAAAGATGGTGTGAGTTTTCTGTCTGAACCTCTTCAGGAGCTGCCATGAGATCAGTATGAAATGATAAGAGCACAAATAATAGCGATAATAAGGAAAAAGGAGGTCCAGCTCTGCCCATATCTAGCTGTGCTGATGCTATCATAGCCACAGTGTGATTTGAGGGAACCTTGAAAGCTGCATGTAGAGGGAATAACATACTGAAAGGAATACATTTACTGTACATCACATAGTCCCCATTAGGAGATTTTTATGATCATTTTACTAAGTGCTTTGTCTTCAAACAGAAACTTCACTGGCTTTTTCACCCATAAGCAAGAAAAAATACTCAGCATACTTGTTATCAGTCTCTTAGTTCAGATTTTCTCTCTGATGTATAGCTGCTTCATTTTGGTTCTCCGTTCCAACAAGACGTATTATCGTCACCTTTTCTGTAACAATTTCCTTACGCACCTGGAACTAAATGACAGTCAAGAATATTACTATGAATCTGAGAGAGGTGTGTGTTTAGAAATGTTTTAGATGTGCAGAGATGGTTGAATTTTTGTGTTTTGACATTATTTTACACCAAGTGGACTAGAGGATTTTTTAGAATTATATCAGTGCTTAATAACCAGCCAAATATATTCCTTTTCAAACTGCTTGCTCCAATTATTTACAGGGACTCAATGGCTGCACAAGTCACTTGGAAGCTCTTAACACTTGCTGATTGGGTATGAGATGCTTTTTTGAACATCTGATGAACGAGCAAGAAATAAGAAGAAATAAAAAAAAAAGCTATGGGATGAAATTTCAAATAAATACAAGCCTGTGAGGCAAACTAGGGAAGCTTTTAAGAGACAGTGCCACAATGAATAAACTCCTGTGTATTTGTAATAATGTAACACACTAATCACAGTAAACCAAGCGTGATGCTTTGATTCGCAAAAATATGCAAGAATATCCTTTCAACTATCCGATCAGTTCTATAGTGAGCCCTCATGCTACCAAAGGTCAGACTCCAAAAGGGTTAAGTATTGACTGACAAGAGGATGAAAGGAAGAGCAACAGAAAGTAGGTGTATAAAGGTCTTGGGGGACATTCCTAAAAGTCAGCATCGGTTTTTACATTTCTTGCACAGGAGCAGATATGAATTTCAAATAATGAGTAGACTCAAGTCGTCTGTACTTTTCAGAAGTGCAAAACTCATATTTAACTGTATGTGTGCCAAACACTTTTCTTCCGTTTTCTTTCTTAAGCTTTCATTCATTTGAAAATTCATGCCAGAAATTCATCAGTTTTACTCCTTCTCACCCATTTTCACCTGCGTAGAAAAGACCCTGAGATTTATACAGCCATTAGCTGCGTAACACAGATACAAAGGAATAAACACAGGTGAAAACTATTAGTTACTCAGAGGTGACAGGGTGTTAGAAACAAAGGAGTCTGAAAACATATAAAAATAACAGGTGCCACAAAAAATGGCTTGCAGCCGAAATGCAGCAGGCAAATGCAAGGGGTTGGGAATCTAGACAGGGCATGAGCCCTCAGTCCTGCTGCAACACAGCCATGGAGGGGATGATGGCCCTTGTGGAAGGGCCCTCTGTAGTGATGGTGGCCAAACAGCAGACTAGCAGGGTGAGGGGGCGAATCAAACAGGCCCCTGGCAATCTGTGCTCCGCTCTCCTTATTTAGGGCAGGATGTTTCAGGAAGGGAGAGTCTGCTGGCAACCTGATCCTCCCTCCGGTTGTGGGGATCTTCAAAGGAGATGGTGCTGGCAGCTGACGTCCCCCCCTGCTCCTGCTGCTCTTTTTTTTCCCCATTCACTCTGCAGATGCCTCCCCCAGCAGACCAGCTCCTTCTTCCTCCTCGCAGATCAAGTGTGGCCCTGCGCGAGTCCTTCCTACTGCCTGCCAAGTTGGGCCTCACCATGTCCATGGTGCATGAAGCTGCACAGACCACCTTCAAAAAAATAATAACTTGAACTGTTGCACAGCTTCTAAATGGTAGCAGGAGCCTGGTGATTGAGAACAGTGATGGCAAACACAGTGACATTGGGAGGATAAAATAAATGACTTTCAAGAAGGAGCATGCTGCAAGCCACCCCTGGTGCTCCCCAACACACAGTAGTGACTTTGTCACTGACCCATAGCAGTTCACACATACACACGGATAAATACATCTGCTGGTAAAGTTGGCGGTGACCTTTTCCCGTTTGTGTTTCTTGAGGGCAAAGTTGGCACTGGCCTATACCCACCTGTGTTTCTAGAGGCCTGGATGCCAAGAATTATGCCCGTTGCCTAAAGATACTTTGCAAGCCAAGGTACAAGGAGAGTTTGACTTGCTGAACCCTGCAGAAAGGCGGGAAAGAAGCTTGGAAGCTGTGAATCCAGATCCCAGCCCCAGTCCTCCAGCCATGCAACTCCCATGCAATGCTAGGTGGCACGGTGTTCTGCTGGGTGGCTGTGGGCAGGCTGCAGGGACAGTGGGGTGGCACACGTACCGGTGTGTGCGTGCTGCCTTCCCACCAGTCCTGCAGCTGCTGCCTGACAAACTGCACCAGGCGATGTTGCTGTAGACAGCAATATCTAGCCCTTGGAATGGTTTCAGTCAAACCACACTTATCTGTCAGCATGCGTGAGGAGCAAGGTGGGTGGAAGGAAAAAGGCAGAGCCAGCACAGCAGCAAATATTGACATAAAACAATAGCAAAACATTATTGTAAAACCCACACAAATGAACGGGTGAGTCTGTGGATAAGCACAGCCCAGCCAAGTGCTTCAGACTCATGCATTAATGTTCATGTTTCCAGGGCTAAAGAATGCGCTTGCAGAAACACAGCCTGTGTAAGCACAGTATGCAGAAACTGTGCTGAGGGAAATTCAATAAGAAGAGTCACTTACAGTCATGCAGCAGGGCAGATATTACGATACATAATAAAGTGCTAAGAGGCTTGCTCTTAGTTTCTCGCTTGTTTGTCTGGAATTTTTTTGGTTGTTTATTTTGTTTCCTTTTGTTTTGTTCTGTTTGGTTGTTGTGGCTGTTTGTTGATTTTTAATTATTTTTATCTAGGGAGCTTCTCTGGGCATCTTTAACTCTGAGCAAATGCCTTCTTGATCAGGTGTACGGAGCCTGGCAGGATGAGGCCTACATTTAACATTCACACCAAAACTTAACCTTGAGTCACACTAGTCCAGATTAAAAAAAAAAATAGTATTTGCTTAATCACACAGCAATAAAAAATAGCCAGTTGCACTGCCTGCACTGCACATGCTGATATACACTTAACTGACTGCTTTTCTCCTGAGACAGCTGAAATTTTCTCTTCCTTCTTTATTTTGTTGTTGTTGTTGTTGTTTGTCAGAGTGTTTTATAAAGGAACAGTAAATCTCTTGTTGTTTCATTTTCACCCTATTATATTAATCAGGAGGTATAATATGTCTAAATTTCCATGTTTTTCATAATAAAGCTGCACATAATTCCCCCCATGTAATGTCTTCCTGTGTAAAGACCCTGTTCTCAAGTTGCTTTTTCCCTCTATCAGGCTAGGGCAGAAGCAGGCCCATCCTCCTGGATTTGGTATCAAGGCTTTGGTCAGACATGGTTCTTCTGTGTTTCCCTTCAGAATGCCAAACAAGCCATAGTTCTTGGTAGGCAAAGACAGTATGGAGCATTCCACTGGCTGCCTAAATACACCCAAAAATACAGCCCCTCAGTCCTGCTGCAGCTCCCCAGATTTGATTTATATTTTCCTGTCCTGTATGATATGGTCCCAATAACCCAACTATGGTGGGTACTCAGGTACTCCAGGAGCAGGAGCCAGCTGGATGAACAAATCAAGACATTGACCCACACAGTTTTCCCCTACAGCTACTTCTGAGTAATGGTATTCACCTTTAATTCCTTTAGCCAGCTTGTGCCATTGGGTTTGGACCAAATTCCCCTACTGAAGTCACCTGTCAGCAAAATATGGTCACCCTTTGAGAAGGGGAATGGCATGACAGTGAAATACCAGCACATCACATCTCTTTAGGGGTGGCTGAGCATACAGAACTACTCATTTGTGGCAACAGACTTACTTCAGGAAAAAGGAAACACTAGGCTGCAGAAATACAGGCACAGGAGTTTGCAAAAGTGCATCTTCCCTCTCTGTGCATCATATGCAGAAATACTATACTATTTACTCATTTGGATGATGACTAGGAGACACATTACCATAAGCATTATGGAGATGAATGCATTAAATTTAGGAATTCATGTCCCAGTAGTTACTCTGAGAAAATAGCTGTGGACATGGATAGAAGCGTAGCTCAACTAGCAACGCAGAAATCGGATCTTGGGAGCAGATGTGAGTGAAGCCACAGAATCAAAATAAAAGCATGATACAGAAGTAGTAACAAAAACAAAACAATTTTCACTAGCGCTGCATAACCATCTTTCCTTAATAGATTATATGTTTTCTTCTTTGGGCAAAAGGGATTTGAGACATGCAAATTCTAGCGTAGGGCTGAGTTGAGCAACTCCGTTCTTGCAGGTGAGTAATCCCACTGACCTCCCTAGGATGGCTCATGCGAGCTCTGCACCACCAAGAAGGATGCTGGCAGCACTGGATTGAGTACTCCATCTGTACCTTGCCTTGCCACAGCATGGGAGCTTCTCCTGGGGCTTCCCATCACCGCAAAGCCACTCCAATACACTCCAAGTGTGTCCCAGCAAGGAATTGGTTTGATTAGTTCTCTTAGGCTACACACTGTACCATTCCCTTTTTTTTTTTTTTTTTTTAAGATCACAGAACGAACATTCCAAGGTTACTCCGTGAGAATGAACAATCTTTTAAAACACACATGTTCTCTGATTATATTTGGAAAAATAAAAATTAAAAAAAAAAAAAGAAAAATGAGCAGTGTATATACTGGCAATGAGAAAGCCAGAAAAAAATCAGCACAGTTGAGCCCTTAATTTTCTAAATTCTAAAAAAGAGGAAAAGGAGAAAAAGAAAAAGCACCTTGCTAGCTCTTCCACGTTAGTGCCCTCACAAAAACAGCTCGCTGGGCTTCACCTGACTTCCTGTCTTCATAGTCTGGAGAATGCTGCAAGATGCTACGAGTGTCTGCCTGTAAGGCAACTCCGAACTGGCTCCACAAGCACTGTGTTTACCAGAGAAAACAGTAAAAATCTCTGCTCAGTTCACTGCACATTGCACAAGCCAAATGGCAAAGAGATGTATTTTTTTCTGTGCTTGGAAATAAATGGCAGTGCCATCACATACAAATAAGCATCTGTTACTAATGAGGTGTTTACAGCCCCTGCCTTGCCAATTGCATGTATGTAATACCTCAGCCCATCTTCCCCTACAGGGCTCTGGGTAAGAGACAATAGGTGCAAATTAAGGTATGGACAGGCAGTATCTCTTCCAGCCTGGACACGACTGAAAACCTCTTTAAATATTTTTAAATGCCGCAGCCCTGTACCAGGTCTTTAAAATCCTTTCTCCCTGTCTTTGCTGATGGTTAAAATGTTCTGGGAACAGGACAAGATATTTATAATAGCAGGACATTTCACTCTGCACTTTGTTTTAGCGTGTGGGGGGAATAATAATTGTATTCAGACTTGAAATGGCTTGGGTTACGCAGTTCAGAGCACAAGCACCTGCAGCAAATTAATTTGTTGTAGCACATTTATTATCTCATAGCTTCTCTTTAGGCTGCAGCTGTTGCTATTATGTTAATAATGTTTTTTATCACCACTGTATACAACAGGTTATGGTAATACAGAAATTTTGGGGCGAGGGGTGGTGTTTCTTTCTTAATTTTATTTCTCGGGGAAAAAAAAAAAAAAAGATGGGGAGAATATAACACGTAAGCATTGATCAGGCATTTAGCTCCGCATTTATTAGCTGATTTGAAAGAGAATGGGCAACAGAAATTAGAAAAGAGTAACAATAGACAAAGATGGCGCATGCAGAATTTGTGAAAGCAAAAAAGAAGAAGAAGAGGTGGAAAAAAAGAAAGAAAGAAAGAAAGAAAGAAAGAAACACCAAACACCGCAGTGCTGGGGTGGTGAGTGTTCGGGTGGGGGCGGGGAAAATGCTGCAGTTTTCGTGAAATAATAAGGTGGAAAAAAAGGCATACAAAGAGTAGGTTTTTCATTGTCTGTAAAATATAAACACAGATGAATTCTGTCTTTGGTTTGTTCATGCTTTTCACTCTGCACAGCAGGGATGTTCTTAAGAAGTTGCCCTCTGCGAAATTTCACTAAATGGAAACCGTGGACCCTGCATGATGCGATTATAATCACACCAGCCATTCTTTTTACATAATTTTTTGTTTAAAATCCAGTAATGCTTCTTGTTTTTAAAACATATATCTATATCTCTACGTGCATCTAAACCGGCGCTGGTTTACGTCCCCTCAGCAAAGCGCAAGCTGGAGCTATATCTGGCTGTATCCCATCCACGAATCTCAATGGACTCAAAAACAATATGAAAATTTTTAGCTGACAAGAACATGTCTGCTGCCTGCAGTCACTGCAATAGCTCACCATGTTGCCTACTAACCAAAAGATCAAAAATTATCGATTTCATGGCGCTGCGTGCTTTGGATAGAAAAGCTACTTTAAAATTTGCATTATTTAAGAAACGAATTAAGAGAAAAGACCTGTGTTTTAGAGCACTATGGAACGCAAAAAATGGCTTTATGTTTTAATCTTATCAATGATTTACTATAATTCTATTATTTTTAGCAGCTGGGGTCTGGAAATGATTTTTTTTTTGCCGATGAATTTAGGATTTTGCCGCAGTATACATCTGCAGTCCCAGAATCCTCTGGTAAGATAATCCCTCCTGCGATGGGGAAACGCCTTTAACCTTTTCGTGAATGAAAAATCTGCAACCATTTTGAAATAAAAAGGGGGAAAGAATGATGATTTCTAAGAGCTGGAATGAAATTTACTGTGAATTGAAAGGACAATGAAAGAAAAACATACTGTAGTCGCGTTGTGTCGGTGGAGTTTCCAGCCGTTGTCTCCATCGCTCAAACCCTTTCTCCCATGGTGTCCGTACATACGCCTGGAGAATGGCGTTACCCGTACTGCATGTGGGTGAGAGATTGAGAACCACCATCAGAGGCAGACGGAGCTTCCTTGCCAGGAGAGCAGAAATGCTACAACCTTCATTCTGCAGACTGGAAGGAAAATGTTGATTGCGAGTCATTGATTTTGACCAGTGTGTTCTTAAGACTACCTGGCTGCATTAGAGTAGCCAAGTGCCCAGGTAGAGAGAAGTGCTTACAGCTGCTTGGCGCTTACAGACCGAAAGGGAAGAGGAAATTTTCTGAGGCAGAAGGAAAACGAGAAACTCTAGCCCGTTCACAGCCTGTTTGGAGATTTGTTTGAACAACCCTGATACTCTCGGATTTTCAGACCATGCAGTAATTAAGATTGGCCTGAGTAGAAGCCCCCCCCCCAAAGAAAAAAACAAAAAAAAAACAAACAAACACCACCAACAACAAAAAATGGCTTTAATAATTCATTATCTTATGTTTTATGACTACGTATTAGAATTAATTACTCAGAATCTAGGGAAATGTGGCCTACAGCTATCGAAAGGCAACATTTAACAACTATCTTTTAAAAAACAGCTTTCTACAGCTCTATAGTTAGAGCATTGACAATTAAAGCGTTACGAGTCTGAGAACTCGTGGTTTCTTGTGGACAAAGTTTGATTAGGAGGGAAGACTGCAGGTGTCACATCTCCACCACTGCCATTGTTTCCCCTGTGTGCGGCCAGCTTTCCTGCAGGGGCGGCTCAGCACCACTGCCATTGTTTTAAATTAGGAATAGGAGACCCAGAATGATTACCACAGGCACACACAGAGATTTTAAATGAAAATTTAGGTGCTGAGCAATTCCTGACAACATCTTTACGAGGACCGATATTGTAGATTTCTGTTTAGCTTGATCACAGTAAATTCTGAATAAGAAGCCATTCTGGTATTTATTTGTTTGGTTAGTAGTAATTAAAATATATGTGTTGGTAGTTGCAGTGCTTCGTGTTTATTCTGTTCCACTGTGTCTGCTGCTTAATATGCCAGTAATCAGATATTCTGATGAGTAATGCCTCAGCTGCTAAATCAGCTGGAGACTTTTTCAGTTTCTGAAGCATACCTGATATATAAAGTTAAACTGCAGGCATTCACGTGCACTGAATTAAAGAGGGGAACACTGAGGTATATTGCATATATCCAAAACAGGAACACTGAAGGAATGAATTATCTGTTCCTATTTTTAAAATATCAAATTGGAACCAATGGTAATTCTATTTCCATGCTTGAAACATCCATAGAGTACTCCAGTTTCTGTCAATACAACCAGTTGACCAGATGTTTTCATCATCATCTCCTATACTAATTTACTAATATTTTTTGTGCCCCTCTTTCCTCCCAATGACCTAGACCTACACATTGGCAGATTTCCTTTTTTTTTTTTTTCCATAATTTTTGAGAAAAGAGAAATCTTACCAGTATTTTTGAGTTTGGCTATTTCTCTCCCTTTATCCATAAAGAATATATATATATTTTTTCATTAAAACTGAACTTGAATGGCATGACTGTTTGACAGAGCAAAAACACATGTATTAATAAACTGTAGTTCTCAAGTATGTGGCGGGAGCTACACTGATTAGTCTTGTATCTCAAAGAGTGCTTAAATATTGCAGACAGCTCTGCTCTTTTCCACTTCATGCCTGTATGAAAGAGAAAACACACTGCTTTTTTAATATACTACAACTTTACTTTGTTGGAATAAGGTTCCTTTTATTTTTTTTCCTTTTTATTTTATTATTATTTTTCTTTTTAGAGAGAGGATCAGAATGATGTAATTTTATTTTATTTTTTCCTGACAAGTGAATGTATACATTATCAGCGTCTGAAAAAATGTTCGTAGTTAATTTTAGAGCACGTTCATAGAATATGCGCAGTCAGAAGACAGTAATGCATGTGTTCTTAAGATCCAAACAGGAAATCAAAGATTCAGGCCCAGAGTCCTGGTTGTTTCTCCATAATTGGTAATTTTGCTTTGTCCTTATATTAGGCTATGGCCACTCATTTGTTACCACGTTTCTTACAAACACAGTCAAATGCCACGATTTCAGAGGGAAAGGTGATCAACTAAGTTTACCTTTATCTGTTTGTTATTTTTAATGGGCTTCTTGCTTTCTACAGTGTTAGAAGTTGACGCTCCAAAAGCAGTACTAAGGATGTTAAAAAAAAGAAAGAAAGAAAGAAAGAAAGAAAGAAAAAAAAAGGCTACAACAATAAGATTTAAATCATTATCTTTTAAAATTTAACCATGAAGCTCTCCTTTGCACTGAGGATTTCTTACTGCAGGGATACACAATGGACACGTTAGAAGACTGCTTGACCTTTTGTAAAAAAATATGTCTGCAGCATACTCGTCTAGCATATAGTCACCAAAACAAACCTATTAAAGTATAAAAGAGCTCTAAGGAAACTTCTGAAGCTGCGTATTCACCCTTAGTGCTTCTTGGAGAGGGGGGAGAAGAGCAGAGGAGGAAGAATAACTGGGATGTTTGCAAATTTATTCATGGAAGCTCCGCGCTACAATATCCAATACATCATCTACTCTTCTGTTTTTGATACTGGACCATAAAATACTATTTTTGAAAAATCGGAAAATGTCTTTTAGAGAATTCTAACATTCAAGAAATAACAGAATTACATAATAGAGTTAATTATAAAGGCAACACTTCTAGCAATTAAGATAGTAGTTGCCCTGGTGTAGGTTCGTGGGGTTTTTTGTTGTTTGTTTGTTGTTTTTTTTAAGTGAAATTTTAGAAAACTGTTAGCTTCCTAACAGCTACAAATTTCAAAGCTGAAATGAACCAAATTTCTGTTAGCAATGTGTCTAGACCTGAAAACAGCCTAATCACTCTGTAGTGAAACAAATGCAGATTAAAATGACAATGAACCACACAAGACTAAAACAGCAAAAATTCAACAAGAGTCTAGCACTATGTACTGTAGGTGTTATGATTATATATATATATTTGAAGTTGGATGTTAAAACCTGTCTGTAAAAGGGCTAATTCCAGTAGTCCTCACCAGGTCAAAAAGAAAAGCGGTCCATGGTTCAGGGGCGAGAAGATGCGGACCATACTGCTCCTGCTCCTGCAAAATCCAAGCTCCAAAAGCCCCATCCTCGTCAACCTCAGGGGGTGGCATACAAAGAGGCTCTGAAAGGTATCTGGGACCATGCAATGAATGCATCAAGGGCGTCTGACTGATTCTACTGTTGTTATCAAGTACCCAATGGAATTGCTTAGAGTGAATTTGGCAGTAATACCCTATAGAAGGAGCACTTTGTACTTATATAGTACCTTTGATCCAGGCATCTAAAAGGAGGGGTCTGTCATGACTGTTATTCCCATTTTATTGAGGGTGAAACCGATGAAGATAAGATTTTCCCAAGACTGCACAGGGAAGTGGCTGCAAAAGGGACAAAGAAAGTAACTCTTCTTCCCATGCCTGTTTTAACGCACCAAACTCAACTCCAGGAATGTTTTCTTGTACCACAAGTGAAGTCAAACTTCTGGAGTCAAGAACTGCATGACCCTTGTGCCCACTGCTGCACATTTCCATGGCGCGCAGCACCACTCGATAATTCCCCTGGAAGGCGACCAGCGTTCACAGCCCACTGGCCCTGCTCTGCCAGCATTTGCTTTGCCAGCTCTCGCCGCCTCGTTGCCTTCATTCCTGGCCTGCGGAGCCAAAACAGAAAACTGTCCTGAGAGAAAACACTGCCACAGAGGGAGCTGGATGCCTCGGACCTCCAACTTCAGGGCTGCCCAGGCAGTTTCATCTCTTTACGGCGGAGACCTGAGGGTGCCCAGGGGCCGGCAGCAGAACGGGGAGGAATCAAAGACTGTTGCTAACCGCGGCCACTAACTTCGAGAGCAATTTTAATGGGACAAGTCTCCCTGCACTGCACGGGGCGCGGCCCCACAGGGATGGGAAGGGTGCCTGGGAGGTTGGGGCGTGTTCTGCGTGCAGCAAACCCTCCTGTTTTATTTTATATTTTACTTTATTTTATTATTATTATTATTATTATTTCACGGGGAAGAACATCCCATCTTTTCAAAAGCGCTGACGGGAGAAAGTTGACGTGCGAATCATTGTAGAAAAGGCTTTAAAAAGAAAGCGTGTATTGCTGAATACAGCGAAAGAGGAAGAAATAATCCGTCAGCGTCACTGCCCGAGCACAAACTCCGCGCCCGTCCCACCGTCCCACAGCCCGCGCCCAAGCGCCGGGACGGTTCCGCGGCCCCGTGCATTGCTGTCGTGAGAAGCGGGGCTTGGGGGGGGGGGAACGACTGGGGGGACAGCTCGCCCCTTCCGTAAAGCAGAAATAAATTGCACAGCGAGACACTTTTATTCAGCAGCCGCTTCCTGGAGAAAAGCACGGGGAGCGTTTCCGCCGACGCTAGCGGAGCCCCCTTCCCCCCCCCTTCCCAACCCGGCTGTGTGCGAATCGAGGGCGTGCGTTGCGAAACGAGCTTAAAAAACAGTAGGAAAAATAAAATAAAATAACCATCTCCGTGCAAACGGAGCGAAGCAGAGACCCCGGGGCAATCCCCGCGGCCGCGCCCCTCGAGCAGAACAACTTCTCGCTCTCGCTCCCTTCGGAGCATCCCCTCCTCCCTCCTTCCCTCCCTCTGGCTGCTGCTGCTACCGCCTCGGCCTTCCCCCCGCTCTCTTGTGCAGTCGCCGCTTCCCTCCGCCGTCTCCCTCCGCCCTGGGAGCCGGGCACTATTTCTCCTCCCCCTGCCCTGTGCGCTGGGTGCCTGTGGAATGCTGCGCGCTGGGCCCGGCCGCGGCGGCAGGATACAGGCAGCCCGGCGCTCACTATAAGAGCCTCCTTGTGAGCGCCGCCATTTTAAGCCTCTCGCCCGGTTCGGCACTGGGAGCAGCGAGGAGACGTGCTTGGGGACTGCCGCCGCCGCCTCGTACGGTCACCATACGGGAGGCAGCGGCGGGAGTGAGCCGAGCCCGGAGGAGGGCGGCACGGGGAACGAGCGACGGATCCGGCCGGGATCGCCCGGGCGACAGCAGCCGGAGCCCGGGGGAACGCTGCGCTCTCGCCTCCGTGCCACGTTAGTGCCGCTTCCCTCCGGCGGGACCGCGGGGCGAGCCCCTCCCCCAGCAGGGAGCGGGACCGCAGGGGTCCGGGCTGCGCCTGGGGGGGGGGGAGCTTGGGACAGCTGCGGGAGGCGGCAGCTGCGGCCCCCGGGGCCTCTCGGGAAGTGCGGCTGGGTGGGCTCGGGGCTTCGGGGTGGGGTTCTTGGTTCTCGGGGGGTCACAGAGCCGCTGTCGTAGAGGCAGCGGGGGGGGGGGGGTGGGGGACGGAGAGCCGTGGGTTTGTTGGTAGCGAGCGTAATGTGCTAATAACGGCCGCCTGCGGTCGGAGGGAGAGAGCTGATCCGCTGCCGCGTGGGTTTTCGGTGTTGCGTGGCCGTGTGCTTTGTTGGAGGGGCTTATGCCGCTCCTGGGGGTCCGCGAAGTGTGGTCGCGGCGTTCGTTAGGGGTATCCGTCCGGGGACCGTGACTGCCCCGAAGTCGGGCACTTCGGAACAACTTGGCGGTCGCTCCCAGCAGCGCGTAGGGAGCCCGTTTTCCACTTCCCGTAAGACCCAGGTGTGCCCCTTCCTGAAAAGCCGCCTTTTGTGCACGGTCGGTTGCTCCCGGGGCAAGTTTCTCTAAAAGCCTCCACCTCCTCCCCCCCAACTCTAAGTCATCCCCTAGCTGAAACTCGCTGCAGGACGCCGTGCGGCTGATAGGATTCTCTCTTCCCAGAAGAGAGAGCACCGGTAGAGGTTTCTGGGAAGAGGACGGGGCTGTGAAGGTACCCCGGGCGGGCTGTGATTTCGGGGCGGTGTTGATCTTTGCAGGCGGCTGTTACTTCTTGATCTCTTTCTCGTGGAGCGGCCATTGTTCTGACACTCAGTACGTTCCAGACATCTGTGGTCCTCCCATCCCCCAAAGTATGCAGTGGTGAATGGAAAGAGGCCGGGCTGGTATGCTGAGGTCGGGGGAAGGAAATCAAGGAGGGGTTTTAGTAAAACAGGATCTTTGTGCGCTGAGAATAGGGCAGGGGCAGACTAGGAAACTACCTGGATGTATCACTGTTTCCTTCATCCGAAGTTCAGATGCGCAGGAGAGAAACTCTTCACTTAACAAATTTACTTCAGAATGGCGAAAAGGTTCTGCAAGGCTTTGAGGGAGAAGCGTTGAGGGAGAAGCTCACTGGTGTTTGTTATGATAAGTTGTGATATGTATTTCAATAACTGACAATTCAGGAACCTAAGGTTGATCTTGCGTCCTTTATAAAAGGTGCTGACAGCTGCAGTTGTCTGCTGCAGAACGGCTGGTACTGCTGGATGTGAGCTGCTGAGGTGTTCAGGAAAAGTCTTAAACCTCTCTAAATTCAGGCACTGCAGGTAGAATCAGGTCTAGTGCCAGGCTCTTCTGGAGCTCTAAGGACATGGCATTGCTTTATGGCTATTAGTTCACAAATTTGTTCAGTTATGAACTAATAGACACGAGAATATTCATGTTGATCTGTTTGACTGCTTCTTTTCAGAGTGTAGGGAAGAAATCACTATGGACATCCTGATGAAAGGACAAAGCAGGAGAGCTTCTAAAAGCAAGGATTTGCTGTAAAGCAAAGCTTGATTGAAAAGAGTCAGTCCGTTCTTCAAATGCAGCGTTCTGTTACGTCCCCTGTGAACCAGGCTTCCTGCTCTTGCCAAAGCAATAAATGGGCTGGGCTGCTTGCCTGGTACGTTCTCGTGAATGCTCGCATGTTGCTGTGACTGCCTGGTGTGTCGGTAACCAGCTTATCAAATCTTCGTCCTGAAGCCTGAGGCTTTTTTTTTGTATGGTGGATGTTGGTTTTTAGTGTCTTGACATCAACAGAAGTTTGTACTTAATTTTTCAGAACGCAGCACTTAAGTGAATTCTTCTGTTTAAAAAAAAAAAAAACAGTACTGGTGGCCTTCTAAATGAAATTGGGAGTAGAGAGGCATGTAGCAAGATGGGGACAGGGAAGGGCAGTTGTAAGCTTCAGTCTTTGTAAATGGGAGTCTAAATGTGCTGTTTGAAACTTGTGGATAAAGATGTTTCTGCAGAATAGTGTCTGGTAGGCAGATTAGTGTGCAAATACAGCAGTAATCAGAATTGCTCCTGTTAACTCTGTTAAATCTGGTAACACAGGGCTGGCGGTGATGACGGCAGCAAAACTTGTTCTGTAACTCTGGCAGACTGCATACCGTGGCAGGAAAATCAGGACTGACCTTACTTATCTCGAACATCATATACTTCATGGGGCCTGATAAGACTTGGTGAGAAACTATGCAGGCAGCTGGGACTTGTGCATGGCTCCTCGAGCATGTGCCTGCAAATCCTGAGCCTCCTGCCTTTTTGGGCGGCTCTGCAAGGATTCCAGCTTAGACATGGCACCGTGCTAATTCTGCAAACTGCGTGTGACTTCCTTGTCTATTCAGGCAAAATAACTCCTGTTCAAAGAGGGCAGGGCACTATTGCTGGCTGACTTTCTGGCTAAGCATTGGAAGGCTTGTTCTGGGGCTGCTTTGCTATGTGATGTATCACCTGCATTGGTTAGAGTTACCATTGTAAGTAGCTTGACTGTGGGTGATTTTAATATCCATCTCCGATACTTGATTCGGAGCTAGAATTTTCTCTAGGCTGTGCTGGGAGTATAGTCCCAAAGGGTGATGACTTAATATACTTGTGTGGCCTATGTTGTCTCTTCTGGGATGGGAAAATAGGTAGTCAGAAGGTTTCTGCACTGACAGATAAAATTCAGGTGTAAGAACTTACAGTGCCTTTTGCTGGTACTTGTCTGTGTGGAACTCCACACTGATAATGTGAGCAGGTGAGAAGTACTTGCTTGTCAACTTGGGTTTGATCAGTATTACAGAAAGGGAATAACTGCACTGCTATTTAACACTAGATAAACTCTAGAATTTAAGGAATAAATTCATCCATTTAAGAGCTGAAAGAGTTAATCTGGTATTCCAGACTGCTGCTTTTAAAAGGTAGCATGAACTAGCTCCAGGAACTTACTGGAGTTGGCAAATACCAAGCATGTGGAACTAGGATATTTGCTGGAACTAGCATTTGTAGGCTGACTTGCTGTGCTAAATAATTTGTATAAACTGGAGAAGTTTGCCAACTCTGCAGCAAATGTAGCGAGTGCTCCTGTATTGTCCTGGCAACAATTCAGGTGCCCTCCAGTGGTCAAAACTCTCAACATCCTTAGAGGTGCTGATTAGTGCTATTGCATTGTCAATTCATCTTAATTAAAAGTGAGTTGAGCATTAGTGTGTTTAAGTGATGCTTCTTGCAGTATTGTAAGTACTTGTCTATTCTGACAGACAAGCCAAGGCCACCAGTACATACGTGCGCTTTGAGATTCATAAGTCTTTCACTGGTGTCATTGCAGTTATGACTAATCACTCTGGTTCCTTAAACCCGAGATTAATGTTTAACATCCATATTTGGGGTTGGTTACACAGTTATGGAGAAGAAGAAACTAGATTATGGTTGGATTCTTAGGGAAGAGAGATACTTCTGAAATTGTCACTGTATTTGTCTGGAGAAAGGTTGTCTCCTACGTAAGATACTTCTGTAATACAGTGGCTGTTAGTTTTCTTACTGTTGATGCATACTATCACTAACTATGGGGTTACTGTGTTTTTGTTTTTTTTCTTCTGTGTAAGCTGTCTCTAAATGGTCCTCATGGCAGGCTTGTTTTCTGTGTGACTACTTAATACTAAAGGATGATGTTTGGTCCTTACTACTGCTCTTTCCACTGAGGACTTCTTAATTGATAAAAGCAGATGTGGACCAGAATCTATGAATTGGGCAAGCACATTAGTTGTACTGCTTGCAGACTTTGCTATGGGCAGAAATGCTAGCTTTTTCCCAACTGAGGAAGGCAGAAGTACCCATAATGTAGATAGCTGCATCCCTCAAATAGAAGGAGCTAACTTTCTAAGCAGTGTTAGAATTTCTTAGTGCTCTGCCTGGCTGTGAAGTACTCCAGTGTGATGAATGCTCCATGAAAGCCCACATCAGAACTGCTTGCTGGTGGCCAGATCAAGTTGAGTCTGTTGCTGAGCAGAAGTGAGTTCGTAACTGTTTTGGTGTTATAGGCATGAATCTGTGGTGCATAGCTGATTTAAACAATGAAGACAGAGTAATTGGGTTGATAATGCAAGTTCATAACTAGATTAAGTTCAAAAACTTGGAACTGTCATAGCAGCCCTTTAATGCTAGGCTGCAGACTGCTGTCACGTGGTTGGTGTGTACACTATGTGGAGGATTTTTTTTCCTGTGCTGGATGTGTAACACTAAGTAGTTGATGCTGTCTCTTCCATCTTATCTTAAATGTTAAGATTATCATCAGCTCCTCTTGGACAGAGGAGGAAGAGGCATAGGTAATTGAACCAGCTTTGAGTATTGTATTGAATTATAGGATTTTGCTAGCATTACAGCATACTTACCAGTGAAATGCTCCCTTCAGCCATTGCTTTCAAGCATGAACTGATGATTTCAATGATCAGCTTGGTCACAGCTGTTGCTTCTGTCTCTTGGAGACAACAAAAGTCATTACAGAACACAAACAAAATCCCAGTGCACAGTGTAGCTCTGAGAAGATTGCTTTGTCTGTTCCACATGTAGGTCTCACTAGAAACTGCTGGTGTACTTTCCATGATTTAGAACATAAAAGATGACGTTGGCAGATCTTCTGCAGAATAACTGTGCTGTGGAACCTAACACACTGTAACTTCACCAAGTGATAAAATCCAGTGCTATCAGATTCAGTATACTACAGTAGAAACACTCGTTTAAGTGACAAAGTTTGCAGTCTGAGGAGGTGCTGTCTTTGCACTGTTACATGGTGGGATGGACAGGATTTCCGGGTAGCAAGTAAGGTTTTGAAGTTCATCACTTAAAGGGATCTTTCAGCTCAATGCCTTGATAAGTTGCATTATCTTTTGATACAGTTGCATTTTGAGATTGGTCTGTATTCTCCAGGCTCCCAGTTTCACAGGTTGGGACTTATCTTAAGCATTTGTTGGCTGACCAGTAGCTCTTAGACTAAATTAAGTGTTCCTTTACTGGAACTTTTAATGGGTTGTTTTTAAAAGGGTACTTAAACCTTACTGCTTGTGAAAACCCTGACTAATTGAACAAGCTGCTAGGGCCTGTATGCTGTGTCTGTTGCTCAGAAGTGCTGCTCTTCACGGCCACTGAGTGCCTGCAGCTGAAAGCTAGTTCAGCAGTGGGAGCTTACAAAGTCTGTTCCTGATGCATTCCCATTTCCTGAACTCTCGGTGGCTGAAGTTGTGCCTCACTGATGGATTGAAACTTCTGGGTGGTATTCTGTAACTGGGGTGAGGAGAAAACATTAAGCACTATGCTGTAGTCTGAGCTGCACTCAGAGCTTGATGTGTTGTCACAGTTAATCATTTGACAAGCTGGGTGGGATGTGGTTCCTCACCAGTTTGCTGTCTCTTTTGGAGAGGAAAGGTGTAACTGGTGAGTGCTGTCAGATAGCTAGTGCTATATCTGGCTGTATGTGCAGCTTCCCACCCCCTTTGTGTGTGCATAAGGCTGCACAGATTCAAGGAGGAGCCTCTTTTTCTGGCCATGTAATCAGTCTTTCACTATTATTTTTTTGAAGCTAACCTAGTTCCCAAGTCCTGACTAGACAACTAGATGCCTTTACTTTAGGCATCTTACTTTCCATAAAGCACTTCTAATCAACTTCCTTTGAGAAATAGCAAGAACAGAAATATTTGCCTGTTGTGTGCTTTAGGTAATGAGCATGTGAATAGAAACTGTGCTCTTAATTGGCCTTAGATTGCTGAGGTGACTGAAAATAGAATAGTGTAACTCCTCGTTTTGTGATGTGGCACCAAATGAACTCCTACAAGAGTTAGTATAGAAAGCCCAATCTGCTTTCTGCAGGGGGAGCCTTTAGATGACTTCCAAGGCAGAAGGTGAGGACTAGGAATCTGGGGAGAGGGAAGAGGAGACAGAGTAGCAAGAAAGGATATAGTAAAAAGCAAAGAACTCCTAATGAGCGCTAGCAGGTCTTTGTGATCTGGTTATTGAAATCTAAAACAAAACATCCCTGGTGGCAAGGCAACTTCTACCTTTTTGTAGACATCAGCAGAAAGTGTTGTCAGAGGAATTAGAGCTGGATAGTCCTGCTGTTGCATTTACATGGAGTATTGAGCTTATCGGTGGACTGAGGTATCCTTCCTTACTAATTGGAGGGAATGATGCAAGTTTGTGAATGCATTTGCTCT
Source organism: Cyrtonyx montezumae (assembly GCF_038088225.1). Classification (NCBI taxonomy): domain Eukaryota; kingdom Metazoa; phylum Chordata; class Aves; order Galliformes; family Odontophoridae; genus Cyrtonyx; species Cyrtonyx montezumae. Next base: position 101,141,273 of record NW_027072089.1, on the reverse strand, counting down.
GCTGCAGGCTAGGATCAGTTGGCTGGATTTGGTGTGGTTACGTGCTGCAGAAGGAAAGTTAGGTTTCCTGTCACTATTGGTAGCTCTCAGGTTTTTTTTAAACTGTTGCCATAGTTGAGGTTGCTGTATCTTAGCTGCATCACTAGTAATGCTGCTGTGACTCATGGAGTGACATTTCTTGGGGTATTGAAGGCTGCAGATGAGTGTTTCTACCACCTAAATGAGAAATACAGTTGACATGTTCTGGGGCTGTGAAGTCACATGGTCCTTTTCGCAGCACTATAAAGGAATGCTGTTTCCCCATGCTGTATGTTGAATTGTTCCTTTTCCATGTTACGTACTGTCACTTCTGTTTACTTAGGACATCTTCATATGGTCCATAACAAAACACTTTCATCTTGTATTATCAGCTTGCTTGAATGACTGGAATGAAACTTGTTAAAGACTTCTACATTTCTCAAATTAATATCCTGACTCCCAATATGGTTAATGTAAACCTTAGCTTCACTGACTCAGATTCAGCCTGTGAAATCTAAGTATTCTGTTGCTTTGTTTAAATACAATTACTTACAGCCATGAACTACTGTTGGAGGCAGTTTTTCAGTGAGATCCATAGTTTTTTGTCTGTCCAAGTCCTTAAACTGCTGGGCTGAGGAGAGATTTGAATAACTGAGTTTTTCAATTCAGAAGCTACTGCTGGTGCATGACACATCTGGCTTGAATCAAGGCCTGCCATTGCTTGGCTATAACTGACTTCAAACTAATCTACTTGCTGCAAGCAGTTACCACAAAGATGGTTACTTTCAGAATCATCAGAGTGACTGAGTACTGCAGGAGTCACTACTTCACATGGTGTGGGAATGCTACTTACTACTTGGTTTGTGAATATGCAGTGTATTTAGAGAAAATTGTTTTATTGAACTGTGACACCTTTAAAAGAATTTACTGCTTTTTTTAATAAAAATAAAATGCAAAGTCTTCAGCATGAAACAGCTTTCTGTTCCTGCTCTGAAATAAAGATTTATTAATTGAGAATAAAATCTGCAAACCCAACTATCATTCTTATGAGCTTCTGAAATTCCATTCACACTGAACCTATAGCACTGGAATTTCTTATTGTATTTGGAAGCACTGCATACATGAAGGACCTTTCAAATAAATACCCAGAACTCAGTGGAAGCCAGAAACTGCACGAGTTAAATTGTTTATATCCTGTTTGGAAGGCTAGGGGAGATTTTTCCTTCTGTTGGGATAGGGAATAATTAAATATAAACTTAAGGCCCCATATTTAGACAGATCTCTAGTGGCAAAATTTTTACTTCTGAAGATACCAAGTGAAATTCAAACTTCTGAAGCATGCAATGGTCTCTTTAAGTTCCCAGGCTATCTCCCTTACTCTGAAGCTAGAATCAGCAAGTTTCAATTTGAATGCCAATATCTGAAGTGTAATTGCTTTTTGCAATTGCCAAATATGTTTTTATCTGTAGCTATTTAAATCAGTTCTTTTAGGTAACCTGTAGCTTTTTCCTACTCTCCTTTGGTTGTAGCTGTCAGGTTGTTTTCAGGTAGGGTGAAGGCTTTTAAGAAACAAAGCAGGCAAACTGATGGGGCTTCCCCCATAAAGGAGGAAAGGATAAGTTTCTACTTGTTCTAGATTTCCTTTTTGTCAATTCAGTGCTGTTCCAAATCAATACTGAAGTGTGTATCAGTTGGATCATGTCTCTGTGTGACTCAAAGCAGTAGAAGTAGGCCTGCCTGTTGCAAGGTTGTGTACTTGAAGTTAGAAATGGTGGAGAAAAGTGTGGGCCTGCTTTCCTTGATTAAAAATAAAACTGGAGGGAAGAGAGTGAAGAAGAATTTTCATACTTAATCTGGTGTAATAGGCAGATCACAAAATTAGACCCAAAGAAAGCTTCCAGGAGGAAGTTGTCAGTGCATATACTTCTCTTCTTCACTTGTATGTAGGTGTGAGCCCTGCTTTTAGCTGCTGTAGTTTCATTATGAGATTAAGATCTTGTTTTAAGTGAGAAAGTCTTCGTGACATTCGGTACTGATGGTTAATTTAAAGATGCAGCTCCTTAGTCTGTCCTACATGAGGCATGGTTTGTGAGAGCCTGGGCAGTAGGCTTTAAATAGATCACATTGATGGGGATGTGCCAGACTTCCTCTCCCATATGAGGCTTTCCTTAATGCTGCTTTCAAACAAAAGATTTCTGGAAGGCTTAAAAACTTCAGTATTAGATTTAACTTACAAATTGGGTAACTGCTTATTAGATCTGTTAGGTGTAATTGGAGTCAATTTTAATGAAAAGTTTTTAAGATTTGTTTAATATCAGCTGCAAATATGAGCTGTTGTGTAGGTTAGCAGATAGCACCTGTCTTAATGTAGCAGCCAGGTAAGTATCAGGCTAGTGCTTGCCTCCCATTATAGGTTTTTTTTCCTAATTCTCTTTATGTGTGAGACAGCAGAAGTTAACAATTTTGTGTGCTTTGTATCCTGATGGAGCTTTTCTTTGGAAAGAGAAGTAGGTTTCATTGAAGCTGGTGTATTGTTTATCTCTTTGATGTACGCTGTTCATGAAAATCAGAAGTTACTACCTAAGCTTTATTGATCATCAAAATATTCCTTACTTTTCCTTCCTTCAGAGCGGAGAAATTTGAATTAGTCTTCCATATTATGGCTTCCAATTTCAAGCTAAGTGTGTTCTGCTTGCTGAAGGTTTTGAATGCAGATGTGGGACTGAGGTTACCTGGTGCAGTCCAGTGCAGTGTCTTGTATTACCCTTCATATGAGAAATTCAGTACATATTCATTATAAAAGTCCATTGAAAACTGGAGCTGATGGTGGTTGCCACATAAACTGATGTTGTCCTGGGGGAGGTTTATAAGAAGTTAATAGGACTAAACCTTGGTAATGCACCAGTGTGGATATATGTTGTGAATAACACAATACTTAGAGGAATTCAGGCCTCAATTCTGAGCACTAGTCACTCCTTAATAGTGAGGGCTATGGAAGTTTGCTATGATGCTAACATTTGTTTTTGAAATACATTAAATACTTACTCATGATTCAAATTTGCTTTACTGACCATGAAGATGTAATGTCTCTAGCCCTGCCTCCTCCAGGGTGCCTGAAGAGCTAGATGTAAAGGAGCTCCATGGCCTTTGCAGGGTTGGGGTTTTCATGTTTGTTCAACTCTCCCTCGGTGATCCAGTTTCTGCTGGGAGAGGTGACAACACAAACCTTTGTACCTAGGCTGGGGTTGTTGCTGTCAGAGGCAGCAGTTGGCCTTCTCAGCAGTACACACTGAGGTGGGGGGGGGTGGATCAGCAGCTTGTCTGGGCTGTCCTACCCCCTCATAAAAAGAGAACAGAGTGGGAAGCGAAATACAGAAGAACGTTCAGTTGCAGAAACCTAAAAGCAAATGGAATGTACTGCTTTTCCCTGGCTGACTTTAATCTGGGGTTATTTTTAACTTTGAGGATTAAATCCAATTTCACATCTAAATTAGGAATGCTGGCTGGAATTGCTGGGGGGCTTTTCAGTTGTATGAAATGCAGATTAGGAAGTTAGAAACTTTGAGGTGCGGCAAGCGGGCTGGTCTAAGGTCAGCGCTTCAAAGTCACACTGTATCTGGCTGATAATGCAGTTCTGAACACTTAACTTTGTTCTCACTGCTAACCTGCAGGTGTTCTTCAGCTTCATTTTTAAATGCTGGTGTGCTCTGTTGGACTGCTGCTGCTACTTGTCTAATTTCTTCAGGGTGTTGAAAGCAAACCATTTTGGAGTGCAGTTGCTGTAAACGAGCTGCCTTCCTTTGTGCAGAATTCAACAGCAGAGGAAATGATGTGCATTCTCCCCAAGCTCCCTATTGTATATTTGAATGTGAGATAGCACTGATGGTCTTGGTGCTCTTGACTGATTCATCCACTGGTATGTCAACTTTTCAACTAATCTGGTGATCGGTTTCGTATTAGCAGAGCAGGCAAGAGAGGCTGCAATCAAAATAGATTTTTTGCGTGAAGGACATGGAGCAGAACAGATTACCTTCAATACAGATCTGCTTCTTTCTGTATGGAAGGTGTTCTTGGGGCTGGCAGAGTAATACATGAGGCTTGCAAGGTGCTATCAGTATGTTGTATCTGCACTTCTACTAGCAGTCCATTTTAAAAGAGCCAGGAAAGGTTGGGAAAGTCAGGACAGGCGGCACTGGTGTTTGGGCAGCAAAGTAATGAGTTTGCTCAGGAGCTGCAAGTGGCTCAGACAGGGAAACACAGCCTTGCCTCAGCGTTGTGCAGTCTGTTCACTGAGAGCCCTAAAACTGCAGGCCTGTCTTCTATTGAATTATCATTTTCTAAAAGCTGTTCCTGAAGGAAATCCTTAAACTGCTAAGTCTGTCTTTACACAAATACAGTGTCAAATGGACTTTGTTCTCCTGACACAGTACAGCAGACCTGTTCTTGCCTTTACTTCATTGTCTAGGAATGTTTTGATCAGCATAGCTCTAACACCGAACACACGCTGAAAGCTGTTCGCTGGAAGAGATGGTTTTGCTCTCTGCACTAGTTACCACTACAAATGTTTCTGCTTGGCTAGCTCCCAGAACAGACTGTCACCGACACTGTGTGCTGGGAAAAAAAACAACACAACAACTACAATAAAACTGATAGAGGCTAGTAACAAAAAACCAAAACAAAAACAATGGAGTTGGAATGCAGGAGGAAGGGGAGCACTTGAAAACGTGACAGCTCTGACTGACCCATTGTGGAGTAGCTGCCGTGAGTTTTTCCCTCTGGGTTAATGAGGAGACAGCTACACATTTACGGTACAAGTACTTTGGTAGCGTTGGGTGATACTGAAAGGAGGTGCATACAACATTTGATACAACATCTAATCATAACTCAACCTTCTGTGCCTTGGATTTGGACAAAAAAAAGAAGTTTGGTGGCTTAATGAATGTGTGCAACTGAAGCAGAATTCTTGATTTTTAAGGCTGGTTCAGTTTTCCATTTTAATTTCACAGAAGAGTATTTCATATAGAATTAAACCTTTCTCCTTGTGGTACAGGAAAGGAGTGAAGAAGCAAGTTAAGTTACAAATTTTTGTAACACAAAAACGATAGTAGTGTGCCTTAAATGGTTGTTAAGCTTTCCTGGCAGAAATCCTTATTGTAGCCCTGTATCAAACTGGTCTGCTAATATCTTCAGAGTGGTTTTCTGAGAAGGGAATGAGCAATTCCAACCCTTGTCTCTGCAGCACATCCAGGCCAGGTAATTTAATGACTGTACTTCATCTTACACGAGGACAGAGAAGTAAAAAATGGCTCTATCGTGGTCATTTTTCATTTATTTTTTCTCTTGTGGGTCTAAAGAAGTGAATGTATATTATATATAGTCTGCCAGGAAAAGACTAGGTGATATATCTCATTCTTCTGTGTCCGTAGGGGGGTTGCTAATTAGCACTGAATATACTCACTTCAGCAGTGGCGTGGCAACGTGTGCTAAGCTTTAGCTTGCAGTTCTGCTGTTATAATATGAAATCCTGTCTTACTAGCCCTGATTAGTGTTTAATAAGTTCTGATCTTGCTCTTTTTTAGAGTCTCTGAAAGGTAGAAGGAAAGAGTTCTGGGAGCACAGCAAGGAACATGGCAACCCAAGGTATATAATTTATTACACTTAATTTTTTATTAGACCCTACCAGTTGTAATAAAGAAGAGTTAAACTGGTTCCTTACTTTCCTTTTTAACTTTTTTAAGTCGCTTGAGTAGAATAATGCCTAATGTACTGCAACAATTACTACCTTACCACTGGAACTTAACCCTGCAAACAGGTTTGTCATCATAAACATTTTGAGTCACTTAAGTATGGCCAGGTACCTAATCATACGATGTGGAGAGGGATCCTTTAAGCAGCAGACGAAGTCACAGCAACAGTGATTGCTCTGTCTGCTAGTCATGCTTATAGATGTCTGCATTGGTTTGATATAATGCCTCACTTTAAAATGGCTGTCACTTCCTGTGCTACACTCATCTGGGCTGAGGTAGTTGTTTAAAGCAGTTTATTTTACTGTAAAATCCTAGTCATTTCTTGAAGGACTAATACGTGCTGGAGTAATTCAACTAAGCCAAATTGTTCAATGATTTCTTATAGCTGACTTGATGGAGTTGGATATGGCCATGGAGCCAGACAGAAAAGCTGCCGTCAGTCATTGGCAGCAGCAGTCGTATCTGGACTCTGGTATCCATTCTGGTGCCACAACAACTGCTCCTTCTTTGAGTGGCAAGGGCAATCCTGAAGAGGAAGATGTGGACACAACACAAGTCCTTTATGAGTGGGAGCAAGGGTTCTCTCAGTCCTTTACCCAGGAGCAAGTTGCTGGTAAGGCTTTCTCTGCTGCAGCACTTTGTTCAGACATGCAGCTTGATAATACAATTCAGTATTGAAGTTTCTGTATTAATCTAGAAGAATAGCTTTTATTCCCGTTTTAAGACATACTTGCCTTGTTTTTCAGATATTGATGGCCAATATGCAATGACTAGAGCTCAGAGAGTGCGTGCAGCTATGTTCCCTGAAACACTGGATGAAGGAATGCAAATTCCATCCACACAGTTTGATGCTGCCCATCCAACTAACGTACAGCGCCTGGCTGAGCCATCGCAGATGTTAAAACATGCTGTTGTAAATTTGATAAACTATCAGGATGATGCTGAACTTGCAACTCGTGCAATCCCAGAACTGACCAAACTGTTGAATGATGAGGACCAGGTAAGTATTTTGTGTTTTGTTAACTTTGGTCTAGCATGCCTACGGGGCTTCTTTGATGTCCTTATACTAAAAGCTTTCTTTAAATACTCCTGTAGGTGGTGGTAAACAAGGCTGCAGTTATGGTTCATCAGTTATCCAAAAAGGAAGCATCTCGCCATGCAATTATGAGGTCTCCTCAAATGGTATCTGCGATTGTACGTACCATGCAGAACACGAACGATGTGGAAACGGCCCGCTGTACTGCAGGCACGCTACACAATCTCTCACATCACCGTGAAGGCTTGTTGGCAATCTTCAAATCAGGAGGCATCCCCGCTTTGGTTAAAATGCTTGGGTAAGTGGATTGCTGAGACAGTATTTTCCGTCTTTTAGATGATGTTTGTAGATGCAGACGCTCATCGGGCTTTTCCTTTCGTAGGTCTCCAGTGGATTCTGTGTTGTTCTATGCCATTACAACTCTTCACAATCTCCTGTTACATCAGGAAGGAGCCAAAATGGCTGTCCGTCTAGCTGGAGGGCTGCAAAAAATGGTTGCCCTGCTCAACAAGACAAACGTTAAATTCTTGGCCATCACAACAGACTGTCTTCAGATTTTAGCCTATGGCAATCAAGAAAGTAAGGTAAGAGCCTCTGCTCTCAAAGCTCTTCAAAGTGAGCAAGCTTGCTAAGGGTGGCCTAAAAAGATCCCGTGTGCTAAGCTCATTGTTCTGAATCTCATGTTGAGCTAAGGATTTTGACAATTGCTGAGTAGTTTGCCAGTCAGTCCTGGCCTTGAAAGAAGGATGCTATTTTGTGGAAAGGTTTGTGGTCGGACAGCAAAACATTACAAAACTGACCAGTAGTTACGATTAGTTTTTTAGAGGTCTGAGCACGTAGTTTGTGCAAGCCAGCCTACTCGTGTGACCACGAAGAGACAGGTGAGTGCTACATTGCAATCTTTCTGCTGTCTTTCAGCTGATTATTCTGGCAAGTGGTGGACCCCAAGCTCTAGTAAACATAATGAGGACCTATACTTATGAGAAACTATTGTGGACCACAAGTAGGGTGCTGAAGGTGTTGTCAGTCTGCTCCAGCAACAAACCTGCTATTGTTGAGGCTGGTAAGTGCATTCCTTGTACCTTTTTTTTTTTTAATATAAATAAATTAATTTAAATAAATATACTGGATTTCAGAATCCCACACTAACGAGAACAGAAGCTGACAGCATCAGAAGTTAAACACAGTTGGTCTTTCGATTTATAGCTAGTTTTAGAGGCCGTAGGTATGCATAAGTGTAAAACGTATTCTGTTTTTTATTAAGTCAACTGTGGTGTTAGCTATGTGCCTTTATGGCTGCGTGTTGTCAAAATTGTCTCCTTATGACATATGTACATACGTTTTAAGTGAATGTTACAAAGAGAGTCACAGCTTTTTTCTTCCTATGTGACGAAGGATTAAGGCCTAGGCATATTAGGATACTAATCCAAAGAAAGAACCAGAAGCTTGTGAGATACTGTGAGAAAAATTACTCTGTTTACAAGATGAGCATTTGAGTAATGATGTGTGACAAACATGCGCCATTGTATTCTAGGTGGGATGCAAGCTTTAGGACTCCACCTTACAGATCCAAGCCAGCGTCTTGTCCAGAACTGTCTCTGGACTCTGAGAAATCTGTCAGATGCAGCAACCAAGCAGGTACGTGGGCCTTCTCAGGGATCAGGACCAAAGGCCAGCATAGTGGAAGAGGAAAGAGGCTAAATTTTCTTCTCCTCTTTTTCTGCAGGAGGGAATGGAAGGCCTTCTAGGAACTCTTGTTCAGCTTTTAGGATCAGATGATATTAACGTTGTGACTTGTGCTGCCGGAATCCTTTCTAACCTTACTTGCAACAATTACAAGAACAAGATGATGGTCTGCCAGGTTGGTGGCATCGAGGCTCTTGTGCGCACGGTTCTTCGGGCTGGAGACAGGGAAGACATCACAGAACCTGCTATTTGCGCGCTCCGTCACCTCACCAGCAGGCATCAGGAGGCTGAAATGGCTCAGAATGCAGTACGTCTCCATTATGGACTCCCAGTGGTGGTTAAACTGTTGCACCCACCCTCACACTGGCCTTTGATCAAGGTAAACAAATAATGGTTGATATCTATCAGTGCTGAAAACCTGAAAACTATATCAGTGCCTTTTCAAGGTAACAGTAGCTGAGGAAAATACTGTTTCCAAGGTGTTGGAGAATGTAACTTACCTGATGGAAAGGCTGCTTCAAATGAGCAACTCTCAAGTTGCCTCTTTCAGAGATCCAACTCTTTGGGACAGACTGATTTAATAACAAACACAGCGCTGAACAGCAAGCACACCCCTTATGCTCTCTTCTTCCCCACCTCCTTTCTGAACTGCAGGCTACCGTTGGGTTGATTCGCAATCTCGCGCTCTGCCCTGCAAACCATGCCCCGCTGCGTGAACAAGGTGCCATCCCACGGCTAGTTCAGCTGCTGGTTAGAGCACACCAGGATACCCAGCGACGTACTTCCATGGGCGGAACGCAACAGCAGTTTGTGGTAAGCGGCCACCAGGAATTACAGTTACCACCAGGAATTACAGTTATGAAGATAGCATTCAAGATCTCAGCTTAAATACCTTTCCTTTCCCTATCTTAGGAGGGTGTGCGCATGGAGGAAATCGTTGAGGGCTGCACTGGAGCCCTGCATATTCTCGCACGTGATGTTCACAATCGAATTGTAATCAGGGGTCTAAATACCATTCCACTATTTGTGCAGGTAAGCAGGAGCTCAAGAAAATGCTGTAGTACATACTAGAAAAACTGCTTCGCTGTTTTGTTGGTAGATCTGCTAATTTGCATTGTACTAAAGTTCTTTTCAAACAGAAGAGTTAAAAGAAACCCTTGTGTTTTGATTGTAGTTGTTGTACTCCCCCATTGAGAATATCCAGAGAGTAGCTGCGGGTGTACTTTGTGAACTTGCTCAAGACAAGGAGGCAGCTGAAGCAATTGAAGCTGAAGGTGCAACTGCCCCTTTAACAGAACTGCTTCATTCCAGGAATGAGGGTGTTGGTAAGTGAACTTAAAAAACAGGTTTCTTACTTGATGTTAGAAAAGTTGCCGGAAGAATTGATGCTGACTAAACTCGCTTTATTTTTTTTAATAGCAACATATGCAGCTGCAGTGCTGTTCAGAATGTCTGAGGACAAACCACAAGACTACAAGAAGCGACTTTCAGTTGAACTGACAAGCTCTCTGTTCCGGACTGAGCCAATGGCTTGGAACGAGGTGAGCTGTGTCCTTGCATGAACGGTGCTTTGGGGAGACTTCACTTTCATGTCCTCCCTCCTTCCAGTAGCGAGGTGTAGATGCTACAGATTCAGTTTTACACATGCCTGTAGTTCTTTACTCTCTCTGCGTGTCCAGGTTCAGTAAATGTGTGCTCACAGATTTGCAGAAAACAATGCAAGCTTTACGTGTGTACTGTTGTCCTAGGGCAGAACTTTATATGTAAACAGGTGAGACTGACAGTTTTGGGAATTCGTTGCATAGGGCAAGAAACCCTTCCAGAACTATAGTTTCTAAAGCCTGTAGACTTGCTCAAGCAGAATGAAGAGCAAGCAGCATTAGAGGGCTACTTTGGTGCTTCATTTTCAGATAGAAAGAGTCTATAAAGTTTCTAAAACTCATTTTGCTCTATGTAAAGCTGCATATAAGAATTCTGTAGGCCTCTGTGCTGCTTTTAATTTCAAAGGACAGCTCGGCAGGAATCTAAGACTCTCAGCCAAGTTTTGCAGATTGTCCAAACCTGATGAATTCTGGTGGCAAATGCTGAGGGAAGTATGAAAGGATAGAAGCATAACCGTAAGATTATCATGTGAGGACTCTTATTTAGCAAACTCTGTAGGACTGAGAAGCTTGGGGTGGGTATGCCACTTGTGTTCTCCTTAATTGAGAATTAAGCTCTCAGACTTGGAACTATTTGCAAGCTATCACATGGAGTTTTTTCATGTTTAAAGACCTGTACAGTGAATTGTGACTGAAGACTGCATTGGGGAATGTTTCACTGTCTTCCACCAGATCCTTAAGGTTCAGAAGTTCTATCTTAATATAAGTGGTAGTCTTTGATTTGTATGTAGTATTTCAGCGCTCATTTCTGCTTCCTAAAGTCTGTATCCATCTAACGTAGTAACACGAGAAAACAAAGCAAAAGTGGACTATCTCTTTGAAGTACAGGTTGTTTTGTTACAGTACAGACGTGCAATTCCTTAATTTGACAAACCAGGGGAAGTGCATTGGGAACTAAATGCTCTGTTGCTAGCTCAGGATTTGCTGACCAGCCGACTTGCAGAGGTTGGGCCAGTATACCAGAGCAGTGTTCCTAGATGTGCCCCTTCCTACTCATTCCCAAGCAGAAGCCTCTTTCCATTGAGTCATGGCTCCTGTGTCTAAATAGGGCTGTTAGTGGGTGCAGATGCTTGGATAAAAAGACATTTCACATTCACAGAAGTATTACACTGCAGTGTGCAGTGCAGAAGAGTTGCTGAAAAGGGATTTATGGCAAGCTGTAAAATTTCTTAAATTCAGAATTACTAATGTTGGCCCTAAGACCTGACATAAAAACTGTTCTGTAACTTCTTGTGCACATCTAGACTGCGGATCTTGGACTTGACATTGGTGCCCAGGGAGAACCTCTTGGATACCGCCCAGATGGTACGTCTGTTCCATTCCCCTCGACTAGGCTTAAGTTGAATCAAGTCAAGTCACTGACTGTAAAGGAGAACTGCAAATGACTGAAGAGTGAATTACTCTTCAGCAAGATATTGCAAACTGACAGGCAGATGGGGAACTGCCAGCTCAAATAAGCAGTTTCTGCAACACCTCTGGCTGCACTGAAATGGGAGCCATATGAATGTGCAAAATTGGTGTCGCCTGTCTGAGCCTTGTAGAATCTCCCACTGAGCTGCTGTTTCCAGCAATCTTTTAAATCCTTTACAGATGGACTTGACGGTTCCAAAAGTGCGGTTTTTCTTTAAAACAAATGTTGGTATTGTAATACATCAGTCTTGAAGCGTCTGTAGACCTAAACTCAAAGCCTGTCCTTACGGATTCTGAGCTATTTTTGACTAGTCCTTCAGAAGAAAGTCTGCAGTCTTGTAGCCTGGTTCTGCTGTAGTATTGTTGAAGTTCAGTACTGTTGATTGTGCAGACTAATGGCTTGGCTGGAATCTGCTCGTGCTTCTGACTGCAGTGTGCTTTGTCTGCAGAATCACACTGGGAGGCTGTTTCGAACGATGGAATAGCCATTAAAGGCAGGCAGCAGATCGTTTTGAACTTGGCTGAACTAGAAAAACAATTAGATGGCTACAACGATCTTCTCACACACTGATACTTGCGGCTTCTGATGCGTCTAACATCTGTTAACATTATGCTCTTTTTCCCTCTGCCACCTTTTAACTTTCTTAGATCCTAGCTACCGTTCTTTCCACTCTGGCGGATACGGTCAGGATGCCTTGGGTATGGACCCTATGATGGAACATGAAATGGGTGGCCACCACCCTGGTGCTGACTACCCAGTTGATGGTCTGCCAGATCTTGGCCATGCCCAGGACCTTATGGATGGGCTGCCTCCAGGTGACAGTAATCAGTTGGCCTGGTTCGATACTGACCTGTAAATCATCCTTTAGGTAAGAAGCTCCAATCTTGACTTTCAAAACAAAACAAAAAGAGAGAAACAAATTACTGGACTCAGGACTTGGTTGGCAGGGAGGGAATGGCTTAAATGGGTCCCAGTGGGACAGAACACCGAAAGAAAAGCTCTGGAGACACACGATCAGTACACTCCTATACTCCAAACTGACTTCTGTCATGAAGTGTGGAAGTAATTAACTGTAATGTCTTGTGCATCAGCTTCGTGCAGTCCTTATGTTTAAACAGCCTTTTACTGAGGAGCACTGACATTTTTTTTCTTTGTTTTCTTTTTCTTTTTTTTGCAGCTGTATCATCTGAATGAACTTGCATTGATTGGCCTGTAGAGTTGCTGAGAGGGCTCGAGGGGTGGGCTGGTATCTCAGAAAGTGCCTGACACACTAACCAAGCTGAGTTTCCTATGGGAACAATTGAAGTAAACTTTTTGTTCTGGTCCTTTTTGGTCGAGGAGTAATAATACAAATGGATTTTGGGAGTGATTCAAGAAACGAGGAATGCACAAGAATGAATTGCAAGATGGAATTTATCAAACCCTAGCCTTGCTTGTTAAAAATTTATTATTTTTTTTAAATCTCTGTAATGGTACTGACCTTGCTTGCTTTGAAAGTAGCCTTTCTTTTCGCAGTAATTGTTGTTAGGTTTTGTTTTTTGTTTTTTGTTTTTTTTTTAAGTCTCTCGTAGTATTAAGTTATAGTGAATATGCTACAGCAGTTTCTAATTTTTAAGGATTGAGTAAAGGTGTAGAACACTAATTCATAATCGCTCTAACTGTATTCTGAATAAAGTGTAACATTGTGTAGCCTTTTTGTATAAAAAAAACTAGACAAATAGAAATGGTCCAATTAGTTTCCTTTTTAATATGCTTAAAATAAGCAGGTGGATCTATTTCATGTTTTTGATCAAAAACTTTATCTGGGATATGTCTGGGTAGGGGCCAGTAAGAACTGTTTATTTGGAACCTTGTATTGGACAGTTTACCAGTTGCCTTTTATCCCAAAGTTATTGTAGCCTGCTGTGATACAGATGCTTCATGAGAAAAATGCAGTTATAAAATGGTTCAAAATTAAAGTAAACTTTTAATTCACTCTGTGTCAAATTATTTCAGACTGTAAAGAATAGCTGTGTGTTGACAGGTTTTCTGAAACCCGTTCTCAAATTGCACAACACTTTCACTACTTCAAAGGCAGAAACCAAGAACTACTCCCCCTCTCCATCCCGGTAAGGCCTCCTCAGCCCATTGCAGCTCAGAGTTAGAATCACAGAGGCTTCCTACTGCGGTATTTTTCCCCTTGAACTGCTGCTGCTTTGCTGCAGCAAGGCAGCTACACTGGTGCAGCTAGAAGCTGGGAGTGCTGCTCATAACTGCTGGCTAATTTACAGACTGTGCACATCTGCACTCTGCAGCTGTCAATGGCCTCTGCCCAGAGTGCTCATCCTGCCTCACAGCAGCAGCTTGCCAGCACAAGATCACAAGGGAGATAAGCTGTAAAGGATCACAGCTCAGTGGTAGGATCCCAAGGAAGGCGAGAGCTGAAGCAAACTACAAAGGAGTGCTCTCCTTTGCTTACAGAGCAGAGGAACTGCAGCTATGCTGACATCTCATTGAGTAACCCAACATCTCCCAGCAGCATGTGCTGTAGAAAACCATCATTATAGAACACTACCAAATAACAGACAGGGTTCTCTTCCTATTTCTGAACACTCCAGCTTTAATTCAGCTGTCAAGCTTTGAAAAAGGGATAGATACAGTGATAGTAAAGATTATGCAAGAAAGCAATTCCAGTGGAAAGTACAAGGTAAAGTCAGTTTGTTTACCTGATGTCCTCTTGGAGAATAGGCTGTCCAAGGGCGGGCTGCTATCAGCAATGCAGGAAGGTCTCTGCCCTGGAGGTGTGGTAGCATGCAGTTGCTTTGACACACCAGTGTCAGGGCCAAGTACCAGGCTCAGCCACTCCAAGTTGTCTCCAGGGACATGGCAATAAAGGGGATTTCATTTCTTACACACTATGGCACCTATGAGTTCTAGAGGACTGTAGCTCTACTGGATTTCCTCGTGTGGATGTGCCACGTGTGCACACACTACAAAGTATGTTCACCCATTTTTTAGTAGGAAGGTATTGTCTAATGCAAGTCACAAGTGTAAGGCAATTCCTTAAACTGACCTGCTAAGGCACTCAGCTGATCAAAAAGATGTACACAAGCATTTCTAACACACCTTAAAAAAGTGAGACGCTTCCTGCCCATACTGTGCTACAACTACTACTACTTTAATTTACACTTCTCAAACTGTGGCCATCAAGTACTTGCACTACATCACGCAATGCCAGCAAAGTCAAATAGTAATCAAGAATTCACCCGTAAAAGGGTTGAGAAAAAAAAAAAAGGCTGTTCCTGCTGGAGATGCCAAAGTGGTGCCTGTGCTCAGACACAGCAGTGACTCACTGCACCGCTGAGCCAATTAGGACTGCTCTGCTCCTATGGAGGTGTTCATCCAGGACAGTGCTGAGCACCTCACACAATGCATTTCGGTGATCCGGTCCAAAGGACTTCACTTGGTCGGCTTTGGATTTACACGTGCCACTGTTGTCAGAATTTCAGATGCCAGGGAAGCAACGGCAACATCAGCGTGAGAGCTAGGAATTAAACATAATGCCAGCTGTTAGATATCCTTGAGGGAAAATTTCTTGTTTAAATCCCACGTTTGCCATTGTGCTGGAAAATTCTCAGCATCGCCCATTGAGTAACGTTACCCCATTTTCCTGTCGAGCAGGAACACGCAACCAGCAATTTTGTCCTGCAGCAGATCTTGTGCAAAAATGAGTTCCAGTTCAAATCCTTGCTCAATGTCCTCTGTGAACGAGGAGATAAAATCTACCATGTCCCCATGAATCCCACACACGCACACATGGCTTGACAGGAAAATGACTCCACTTCTGCTTTCTCCCATGCAGAAACAAGCTGCTTTGTTTTTTTTTTGTTTTTTTTTATAGGCTACCATCCTTCATTATTAACTCAGGAAGCACACCACTAGGCCGACGTGCAGCTGACGCCCCATCTTCTGGGGAACTCTAACTCATCCCTAACATCGCACGTTTTAAAGTTCAGATTGAATTCCACCTCGCTACTAAGCACGATGGGTTGGTTACATACCACCCCCAAGGCTGCCTGTTCTGACTAGCCAAGAACACGTAACAGAGAGTTTGGCAACAGCCAGCTGCTACAAGGAGGTGGGAGAGCACCAAGAGCAGCTTGCTGCCCAGCCATGCCCCTGCCACTAATGGCACTGCTCGGTTGTTGCCTTCCCTCCGCTGCACTGAAAGAGGAAAAACCGGTCTGTGAAAAACGAGCAAAGCAAAAACGCCTCACCCACCCCGACCTAGTGATGGCATGTGGGTGGCAGGGCCTGGGAGTTCAGACCGCTCGTGTTTCCAATTCAGCATGAAGGTCAGAAAGGCTTCTTAGCAGGGTTCAAAGCACAGGTGAGAAAGGGAGGCTGAAGTGACTAGGTGGCAAGGGATATTCTAGAGAGGATGGCACATAAGTGGGAGGTGGAGGAGACGGCAGAACAGCCATAATGTCTGAATACAAAATGGCCACTTCGCTAAAGCTGATTGAGCATGCTAACCCCAGCCTTCCCTTGTCTGTCCTGTCAGCTGTTTGTCCATGCTTGAATCCATCACAGTCCCCAAGATCCAGGCTAGATCCCTCCCAGGCTCTGCAGCAGGTGAACAGACAGGGACATGCATTCCTTCAAAGAATGGGAAGAGGGAAAACAAAATCCTGGAGCTCCTGGGAGCCTTCCTGCCACTGCTGCAAGCAGAGGAGCCTGGCCTGTCCCAACACTACAATCTGATCTCCTGAGCATCTTGTGTCAAACAAGAGAGACTGCTGCTTATTTTGTGCCCTGTAGCATGTGGCTGAGTACAGAAGTGTGTAGGTAACAATTAGAGGAAGTCAGGGAGGCAGATTCAGAGCTGGCTACTAGTTGGGCTGTGCAGTGCTTCTAACACTGATATGTGTTAGAAAGAGAAAGAGACTGAAAACTCGTTCCAAAAGAAGAAAAAATGTCTTTCCCCACTGTCACACCACTGTCATCTTCAGTGGCAGTGCCACTGTGTCCCATAGGGAGAGCTGTCATTTTATGTTAGTTGGATAATTTACCATGCCATACAAAAAACGTGAGACAGCAGCTGAGGGAGACTCAGGCTGCCCAGGACAGGCTTGCTGTGTCCCAACACACCAACACAGTGTTTCAAGAACTGATCTATAAAATACGATCTCTGACTTATTTTGCGATCTCTGACTTAAAATGCAGCCTAACGGCCTGCAGTAGGAGCGCAGAGAACAGTAATTCATTCATGTGTACATCCAAGGGGGGATTAGGTGAGGGAAAGTCCAAGGGAGAGGAGCTGAGGCCTGGCCAAGCTGCTGGGACCAGCACCTCCGTTCCTGCAACGGAAGCTCTGGCAGTGCCCGCAGCCTCATGCCTTTGCTGGGAAGTCACAGGTATTTGCAAACAAAAGCACCTCTGTTCTTCACTGCACATTTAGGAGAAAAGAAAAAAATCAGCTTGCAAAGCGTACCACGCAGTTTGGTTACTTTAAAACAGGGCACAAACTACCACATTGTGCATCTCGCCCACTGTGCCAAGAAATGTGGACCAGTATCTGGTTATAAAAGAGACGGATTGTTTGAAATAAAATTAAAAAAATAAAAAAGGGAAAATTTAACAGTGACAGATATGCACCAGCATGCGTCGGCAGGGCAGCTGACTGCGGCCGGCCACAGCTGGGATCAAAGCGGATGACAGATCCGCCACAGAGCTCTGACAGAGGGGGGCCAGGGGTGGAAACCTGAGGGGCCTCTACTACAGGAGGTGATGCCAGGAGAAGTCAAGGCAGACAGGAGGTGGAGAGAGCTCCCATCCTGGAAGCTCCTGAAGCCTGAGGGGACGCACCTGGCTGACTGGGCCAGGCACTGCAGAGCGCGGAGCAGAGCATCGCCATCACTCTTCAGGCTCTCCAAGCACTTCTCGTTTGAAGTTATCTGGAACAAAAAGAAAGAGAGAGCTTATCAAAGGCAGAGCAAGAAATTCCTTTCTGTCATTTTCTGTGGGATAGGGAAGAGGGGAACAAGTTACAGCATTGGTTACCCTTGTAAATGGAATGTGACATTAAAGAGACCCAAGAGAAAAGTCCCTTTTACCAAACAGGGCTGAAGTTTAGGCACAGGCTGTCTAAAACGCCTCAGTTTAATTAACAAAATCTGTTCTTTTTCTGAGCGCATGTATATGTGTGAGTTCACACATCACAGTCTGCCAACCCTGATTTCATCCTTAGGACTACTGCAAATACAAACCCCATTGATTCTGAATTCCAGGGGGACCCCTGGAAAAACTAACCAAGCCTGTACCAGTCTTAAATCAGGACACGTGAGGTTTTCTCTGGTTGAAAGTCACTGCAGTGGTAACAACTGCATTTCAGCTGATTCTTGCCTCTCACCATTCATTAGGAATATTGCCTGCACGGGGCCATCTCCTACAGAGCAGGCAATGAATAACTCAAGGTGCACGTCCTTCAGTGTGAAGAGCAACCTGACCACAGCTGAATTTGCTGTGAGTGCTTTCTCCCACTCATCTGTAACAGCTAGTCTGTGGGGTCTCCAGCTTCACACAGAATAACCACACAGCTACAGACAGCTGCACATCCCCTGAGCCAATAGCAGAGGGAATGGGAAGGCCACAGGGGACACGGCTTTAGCCTGCCCAGCGCTATGGCACAGATTCTGGACACCCAACAGCTTGCTGTCACAGAAAATTACTGTGGGGAAAAGAATAAAGGAAAAGGTTGCATATCAGTTCCTGCTTGCAAAGGTAAGTAAATCTTGGCCAAAAAGAAAGGAAAATGAGATGATCAGAGCAGCTGATTATTTTGATACTGTAGGAGTTAATGCCTGAAACAACAACTTCTAATCCCAAAATCTGGCAAGGACTTTCAAACCTTAGCATGCCACGGCTGGTCCTATTTACCATTGATCAAGCAGCATGTCTTTGAGTCTCACTCTTAAATTATATGAGAAGCTGTACTTAGAGCTGCCGCCCCCACCATTTATCAGCAGCAATTCTCAAGCACTACAACTGTAATCAGAACATCCTGTTGTTAGCAGGAATAGGGATCTGTGTGTACTACACTAAAATCTATCCTGTGTGTTGGGGGAAAAAAAGCAGTGACCTCATTAGCTAAGTATAAATCATTAGTAAGTTCCAATTACATGTTGCTGGTCATTTTTACTCTCCCGAGGTCATTTCTGAACCCTTAGATTTATATTTCAGCAATCCATTATATTTCAGTAATCCATTCTTCTTTAATTCACATCCTGCAGCTGCAAAAGACATTTTGTAATCTGAGTTCTGAATTTCAGGACAAAGACACAGAACTGTAACAGTATGGCTGCTGAGAGAGGGAAGTTCTCCAACCACAAGATGCTGCTTTTCCTCCCCAGCAAAAGCTCCCAGCCTCAGCTGAACACTTCCAACCAACCCTGTGGTACCCCTCAGGCTGGCCATGCTCATTCCCCTCACTTATCCCACACACCTGAAGGAGAACAGGTCATAGGAGAACAGCCACTGAAACCTGGATCGTGCTCCACAGAGCTACAATGTCCAAAAAAGGCTACAGGTATCTCTAGTTCTAATAAATCCTAATGCTTAGATGCTGAAATCTGTATCCTTTATCCACACCATTTCTACTTCTGTTAGAATTTTAACTACTACTTTAATGATCTCTTGTAACAATGCTGATTTGTTAGGGCTGGCTACAACATAATCAATAGCTGTTCCGTTAATTTGAAATGTAATTAAATCTCAGTTTAGTTGCATACTCATTGCAATTTAATAAGAATTTCAGCATGACTTTCCTTTATTAAGCTAATAACCATTTCAAAGCTTTCCTTTCTTCAGATCTATTCAGCAAGAATGACTTATAAATTCCATAATTGATACGAAAAGATCAGTATTACCTACACTTGAGAGTGTATGTCCAGGTATTGCGGGACTGCTGGGGGTGAGCACAGGAAAGGAGGCAGAAAGAAGCACTCAAAGGAAGAATGCCTTTGTAGCACTGAGGGACATGGTTAGTGGGTACAGTGGTGAAGAGTTGGTGACTGGACTAGATAGTCTTAGAGGTCATTTCCAACTTAACGATTCTGTGATTTGATGAGTTTTTTGCTAATAAGTTGAGAAGTCTCTGATTCTCAGCCTAAGAAACTCTTGCAAGACAGTTTTCAAGAAAACATGGATATCTAAGAGAATTATTTTTCTTAAGGACTCTGGTTTCATCATGCTTTCTCTGATTAGTCAAGATTCACAAGTTATGGCCACAAGTTGCACCGGGGAAGATTTAGATTAGACCTGAGGAAGCATTTCTTTTCTGAAAGAGTGGTCAGGCACTGGAATGGCCTGCCTAGGGAGGTGGTTGAGGCACCATCCCTAGTGCTGTTCAAGAAGCGTTTAGATGAGGTGCTAAAGGATTTAATTTAGTAGTTGGGTAGAGATAGTGATAGGAGGATGGTTGGACTAGATGATCTTATAGGTCCTTTCCAACCTTATGAACTTATGAACTATGAACAAATCTTTTAACTTAGGACTGAGTTAAAAATGACCTGCAGTAAGCTACTCCATCACAGTTTTAAAGAGAAAGATATCATAAAATCATGACAGAGTCACAGAATATCCTGAGTTGGAAGGGACCCATAAGGATCATCAGTAATCCTTTTGCTTTTTGGAGGTTTAAAGAAACTGCAGGCCTGATCTCTGTGAAGCAAACTGAGCTGAAATTGGGAAATAAAGTAAAATATTTACTGAGTAAAAGATAAGGAATTTTTAAATTTTAAACTTGCTTTCACCGAAAAAAGGCCCGAGGAACATATTTAGTTGCACTTCCAAATGTTATGCGCTCCAACAACAGCTGCTGTTTAGAGTGCATCCAAAGGAGGGCTATGAAGACGGTGAAGGGTCTGGAGGGCAAGGTGTATGAGGAGCAGCTGAGGTCCCTTGGTTTTCTCAGTGCAGAGCAGAGGAGGATTTCTTTAATCTCACAGTGATGCTTCCTACTTTTTCCTCAAGTTTTAATGCAATTAAGCCAACCACCTTACAGGACCAGTTAGCAGAAGTTCTTGCTCAGCTTTGCTAGCAATGGGAGCAACCACTGATGGAGTATGAGCTGGTTTACTGAACACCAGATATTTGCAGGTTTAGCATCACTGTGACAGCAGCATGAGCCCAAGCACTATGCATCCCAGAGGTCCTTCTGTGAACAGAAGCCACAGCTTTGGCTCATGCTGCAGTAAGAATAATCACACCTTTTTTTTCCTGTGCATTAGCTGAGGTTCTATGCAGGACAAGAACAAATTGAATGAATGTCACAAAATACAGCGTTGTCAAAGCATCACCGCAGCCAATGTGACAGCCCAGTGAATAAGTGAATGGAATGGCATCATTGGAAACGGAGCTGGAGGAGAAAACCTCCCCATGCTGCTGACTTCTTGTGCCCATCAGGGCATTTAAAGACACTTCTTCTTCCAGTCTGTCTCTGAGCTATTTGCAGGCAGTGCAGGAATCAAACAAAACACATTCCTTGGTTTGTCATTCACCATTTGTGGACAGTAACACTCAGCCACTGCCTCTTACAGAGTGCTGTGACCAAGAATTTGCTCAAGGAGAGATCTGTGCAGGTGAGAATGCTCATGAGGGGGGCTGCATAGCACTGTTGCTCTCCATGATGTATAAGATCTCATATGAAGGACTGAACACCTTTCTGACATCCATCCTACCAGAGCAGGCTTCCCTGCTACTCTTCTCTCTACAAATGGCTCTGCTGCAGAGAGACAGACGGAATGTGTGTGGGAAGAACAAATCAAGTCAGACAAGTTATATTTACGTTACTAATTGCCAACTCATCTGAACAGGCCTGAGCAATGTTGCTGGACCATAAAAACAAGAAATGAAAGTTACAAACGCATGAGTGTTCCAGGTGTGCTTCGGTAAGCACTATTATAGCCAGGGACTGCAGATACAAAGACATCGTGGCCTTCAGATCCTGCAAATACGTGTGAAAACAAGCAGGTATCTGTGACCAAAAAAACCAACAACCCTACATTAGACTATTTAACTCTGATTTTAGAATTCAAACAATTCTTTTTCTTCCTCTTTATGAAAAAAAATCTTGTTCCACTGAAGCCAGCAGCAAGCTCCATTTGACTTTGATAAGGCCAAGATTTCACTCAGCATGTTTTGTTGTCTTGTAATTTGTAGGTGTGTGGGTTTATTCCAAGCTCAAAGCAATTTCCACTGCTAACTTGCAGACAACCGGGCTCCAGACAGGCTGAGCACGCTGCCTCAAGGGCTGGTTGCAGTGAGACAAGGTAGGTCTACTCCTGTTGTATCAGTATCAATTGATTTTGGAACTGAGGCTGGAATTTGATGATCTTTGAGGTCTCTTCCAACCCAAGCCATTCTATGATTCTACAATTTTGAGTGTTCCTTGACACCTTTCATTTTGATGCTATTTTTGGCCCTACAGCATACATAAGACATCCAAAGGCATGCTCCATGACTGCTGTACAGTTAGAAAAATGCCCACTCTGAGGGACACTGTTTAAGCACTAAAGAAGACCCACAAAAGCCCAGGGTAACTACTGAACTGAAGCCTACTCCCAGCCTCATGTGAGTTTCTGATATTTTTGGTGGTGGTGGTGCGAACAGTCTCAACTGATTTTCAGAAAATACAGAATGTCTTTATAACCCAGAAAAAAAAGACATTATCACAGCTTCTATCCTCTGCAGCTCCTGAGTTTAGAATATTTGACTTAACAGAGGTGGATAGGGCAATCTCTTTACATCCATTAGAACCAGCTGGCCACAGCAACTCCATCAGCAAAAGAAACCCACAGACCTGTCCAGCAAAAGGTAGTTCCAAGGCACTAGAGGAGACTTCCACACAGTGTTGAAGGGTTACATTATACATGGGAGTCACAGAAACATTAATGTTGGAAAAGACCACTAAGATCATCCAGCCCAATGCCTACCCCAATCCATGCCCACTGACCGTGTCACTCAGAGCCATATCCACACACTTCTTGAACACATCCAGGGACAGTGACTCCACCACTTCCCTGGGCAGCCTGTTCCAATATGAGCAGCCTGTTCCAACATACACATTAGCAAGCCCAACATCAATATGACATTAAAAATAAACACTTGCCACTGTGTTGCTGGTGACCTCATCCACAAACAAGGGTTCATCCATCATCTGCACGCTGATGGCTCTGTGAGATATCACTACAGACTTATTTCAATCTGCTCAAGCACTCCCTGCTGGCCCTAAATATCAGCTTTAGCATAAAGGGTCATTGACAGAGATTATACACTGGCAAGCCCCTCACAGGTCTCGCTGGATCTGAAGAAACCAACAATCCTCAAGACCAACTCCTGCTAGGAGAAACCTACCATTTATATTTCCCTGTGAAACCACAAAACAGCCTAACTACACAGTTTAGTGTTATACCCAAATTTAATTGATATATGCTCCAGAAGTTAGGGACGGCCTCCTTTTCTGGACATTGCAATGAATTCAAGTGACCCTAAATCTTTCACTACCATATTTCATGCGATGACGATTCAAAATAATTTTAAATGTTTCTATGCGTGTAAGGGTAAGAATCATTACTACCGATAACTCATCTTCTCACTATTAGGAAAAACAGTGACACCCAAAATATATTGGAAAGTGCTGACCTTTAAATGGCAATTACTATACAGGAAAAGTATGCATGCAACCGAGCAAGTACCAATTTCATAAATGCTTACACATATCTCTAAGGATGCAAACACTTGAGCAGCCATGCCTGTGATGCACAAGAGAACTGGCCAAACCCCAAGGAACTGCAAGTGCTTACAACTTACTGAAGAAGTTTGAGTTTTAATGCATAAAGTCTCCAATGAACAAACAAACAAATAAATAAACAACAAAAAAGCTGGTCTTGCTTTAAAATTCTCCTCATAAAAATAAAGACTACTATGCCATCATGAAGCCATATTCATATGAGGAGATGCTGTCAAACTGTTCTTGTACAGACCTGTTGGTGCAATTCAAGCTTCCCCTGGGCGGAACCCTTCAATAGCATTAACTTTTGCTGAGGATAAAGCAGAAGAGCTTTGTGCTCACACTGGAATCACTTGGACTTGAACACAATACTCCAACTGCTAAAAACCTGTACAACTTGACATGTTTTAGATTTACCATTCCAAGAATAGAAGGAATGTCATGAGTTATATTAAAAACTAATAGAGAATATGAAAAATGAATACTTGAAGAATTAAAAAAGCAACAAATTCTTCTTAAAAATCATTACAGACTGAGTTTGAGCTAAATATTAAAGCATTAAACATTAGTTCCTTCATAACCTTTATAGGCTTAGTTTCTACGAACATATAAAACTTGGACATAAAGCCCTTGAGGTTTTCTGTTAGCATAGAAAATAGACAGTCCTTCATACAGTGGAAAAAGACAGAACTTAGGTCTGAAGAGTTTTTATTAGAGGAGAAAAGCATCATTATTTTTATGCTTTGTATAAAAAGCAACTCGATAAGTAAATGACTGAACAGGGATATCAGTCTCTAAACCATCTATTTCTGAGGAAAAATTACGCGTTAGGTAATGGTTCAATTTGCATAAAATTGTAAAAACAGTCATAAAAACAAATGAACTTCTAAAATCTGTCTGCTCATTGTCATGTGACAGATGGCTCTGGCTGTCTGGCAGAAAGCAAACAGCTACCTAGTTGGTCCTCTCTGGCCTCAAACAGAACTATTTTGCTCTCTCCACTTTTTCTGTTTCTTTGGTTGGTTTCTTAAACGAGCACAGTTGAATTCAGGTATCTTTACAGCAGCTAGTAAGTCATGCATGTGCAATTATAGAGAAGAGGTCAAAAGGAAGTAATAGTGATGAGCCCAACAGATGACACAGCTGGGAAATCTCAACAGAAGTGTTCTATGTAAAATTACAGTGCACCAAAACACCAAATGAGCCCAGCGATGCTTTTGTGCCCGCAGAAACAACGAATTAGGACTCCATAACAACAACAACAAAAAACAACACACAGTGATAGTCACTGGGAATTATGCTGGCCTTGAATGATGAATCAAATAAACAGGTAGCAGGTTTCAGAATGGTTGGCTTCACTGTAGAGTCAGAAGGAAAACATCTGTGTGAAAACAGAGCACATTTCTCACGGCTGACCATGACAGTTCTGCTTTCTGGATGGCTCCTGAATCTACTCCTAACCATACTGGGCTCCCAGCAACCAAACACCAGCACAGCTCATCCCTAGGGATGGCTCTCGGAAAGGGAGTGCATTTCTGAAGGAGGTAAAAAACTTTTTAAAGGAACACAAGTCCACAGCTTGCCAGCCACTGCAATAAATACTGGAAAAAACAAACTTTTCCTTCTTGCTGCTCTCTGAAGAGCAGGTTCCATACTTGATTCCCCTCATTATAAAAGATCATCCAGTACAGACTGACTGAACACTTTAATGCCAGTCATGAGCAATCATCAAAATTGTAGCCCAACTCTGCACCTAAGGCAGACTCGCATGTTTCCAGACTTGCAAAACTCAGTTCAAACAAACAGACTAAATAAGATTCAGAGTAGAATTAATATCTCCATAGGCCAACTTGCAAGTAAGAGCTTAGGTCAAGAGGCCATCCCTGCTCACTGCAGCTCCCACTGCAGAAAACCACACGTCCTGTGTCACTCACATTCTGGATGTCATCACTATTAGCCATGTTGTTCTGTTTGGATTCCATATGCTTCATCCTGAGTCCTGCTGGTTTAGTGCTATCAAGCAGCTAGTGATCTGATTATTTCACACCCGTTTTCCTCTTCATACTTCAGCTCACAGGTACCCACTCTTGGCTTATGACCACATTCAACAGACACAAACAAATGCCTGAGAAGCTTCCCTGTGCTTTTGTCAATTCACTAAGTTCCAGTCAATCTATGTATGAGAGAAACCCTTGCAGCTGTCCCTGAAATAATACCATCTTCCTGTTCTTTATAGTCATATTTTAAGATACAGATAAATGTAAACACTGCAGAATTTCTTTGCTGCAACTGCAAAACAAAAGGGCCCTAAGACAAGGTTAAATGGTTTAGAGCAGAAACTTGGAAAGAGAAGATAAATCACCTTTTTTTTTTTACTCTCAGTACAGTGCTTTACAGTCATCTTAATCTTTTCTTATCAGCTGACATTTCGAACACATGCAAGAAGTGCTCTTATTATGCTAAGGAGCAAAAAGGATCAAGCTCTTCAACCTGGCAGTCTTCTATCAACAACAAAAGTGAAAGGATACAGTGACTACAGGTCCAACATGATGTCATTAACCAGTGACACAAATGGTAATATACCATATTACAGTTGATAAAAGATGTCATGGAAGACCAAGGTTCATTTTATTTAAGGGTAAACTCAAGCTGCTGGTAAATCATCCCTGACAGTTTCAAAAGAAGGGCAGCACATGAGAACTCTGCATAAACATTCGATGGCAGATGGAATAAAGGAAGGGGCTGTGTGGGCAGCTGGTGGGCACAGGGGATATTTCCTCGTGGTGTCACTGACCAGTTGTGATCACCTAAGTGGGAGAAAGCAAGGAAATGTCTAGCACAGTGTCAAGGAACGAACACAGAAATCACAAATTAGCCACTTAAATTCTTCCTCACCACACAGAAGGCTGCCTGGTACTGAGTTACCACAGATACTCCAGCTTATCTTCCGCATTGTGTATTTAAACAAATGTTAGCTAAATTAAAACCATGCAATTAAGTAAATAATCCATCACAAGCACTTGAGTTTAAACTTGAGTTTAAGAAATTACCAAGCACTTAGCTGGGATGTGACATCTATATACACACCCACTAATTGGAACGCTAAGTTGCCTAACTCAAACTACCACTGATGGTGATTTACAATAACCCACTGCATTCCATGCTGAAGAAGACTTACAAGTAACAATCAGCTCACTGTCTCAGGCGAGGGAGAATGAATTTCCAAGCAAGGGGGCAACAGCTCCTTCAACTTCCATGCTTTGAGGGTACTGTGATGGAAGTTCTGTTTTTGAAAGCTCTGTGAATGCTAAAATCCTGAGCTACCAACAGAGGAAGGATGCTAGCGCAGCATTTTAGTGCATCTTTATTTTTATAAAACACATTCAAAGTGAAATTAGTTATGTAACCTATTAGTAATGTTGTACAATGGCCTTGACAAATAAGTTTTACTGGGATTAGTGGCCAAGTTTTTTTTAATATTATAAAAAAAAAATTTAAATCACGGTCAGCTGGGTGTTGCATTTCATTGCCAGTGTTTCCTGTCCCCAGAGCAGGAAAAGGGGAATAAGATCTCTTATATCACCATGAGCTCACAAACTTTTGTCACTAAAGGATGGAGATTAAGAGGTAGAAAACTAAAAAGACAGAACTTTCTTGGTGAAGAAATAAGTCCACATCAAAGGGAGAATCTTTCCTTCCATAGTCACAAAGTGCACAGAATTGCCATTGTAAAAGGCCTTCTTCCTACAGAAAGTAAACAGTTTAATTTCAATAGGAGAATATTCACTGGAAGACAAACCAATTGTTTCTCTTTGTAACTCTGTAATACATCAAAGATTGACATCATCATTTTGATGCTTATCTTGAACAGGCAGCCTAGAAGGCAATGTCTAATAGGAAAAAAATTTAGGAAGTAACTTTTATGTAAAATTGTCAAGCAAGTCCTATTGAAAATTATAATAAATATAAGCCCAGCTGCTGTGGCTCAACATTAACTAGCTTTGTGATGCATTGTTTGTTTGGCCATGAGATGCTTGCTGGGACAAGTTAAACTTCAATCTTGAGTTGTATCATTAAGTCTTTCAGGGAGAAAATTCTTCTTTGTAGCTTTTGTTATCTCAAAATACGTTATATTTGAGTACCAGCAGATGAACAAACACTCTCTTATTTTGTACACGCATCGGCTTTTTGCTTTTATCTTGTGTGTGAAATTAGCGTTCATGAAAAGGACACCACTGGCTAAAAGCAAATCTAATGAATGCAGGGGTTCTGAGAGACTTCGCCCACGCAGATCAGGCAGTGAACCTTACACTTAGCTTACAGCACTGCCACTGCTGCAGCCTTGGCTTCAGCTGAATAGACAATCCTATCGAACTGTGTACAAAAGGCTGCCGACAGCACAGCTTTCAGCTATGATCTAATCAGGATGTGAACTGGATATTTTTCCCCTCGTTTTCTTTGTGACTATGAGAAGAAAGTCATCAAGTGCTATTATCACTGCTAATACACACAATATCCAAATGCACACAGGATCCAAATACAGTATTTTGAACTTTATAAAGCAGTTTGTTTTCCCTTAGAGGTTTACAGAGAAAACTCTTCACACATTTTTGCTGATGGGCAGCTAATTACATCATTGTTTCCAGTTTGATGTTGCACAACTCCCGTGAACAAGGTGTGCCTTAAAATTAGATGGCTTGGCCCATAAGCTTAACCTGATTAAGTTGATAATTTAAAAATTAACACTGCTACAGAAATGAAAGCAGACATCCTCATTAAAAAGAAATCATATGTACTCATGTTGTGTTCTTTTAAAAAGACAAGACTTACTGTCTTCAGACTCAAAATCTGGATATCTGCCACACGATACCACCTTTTGCTCCCATACCCAGTGGCAGTCAATTTGATAACTTTGTCCTCCAGGACAAGGTAACTGAGTCATGGTGTAAACTTAATCATGTCACAGTACAAAACTGATATGATGACCTCATCATTGTTCCAGGAAAAGTAATAAACCCCATTTCCTATTTACACTGGAAAATCTAACTTTCAGCAAATAAGGCCCCAACCACACAGCACACAGAACAAGTAATGTGATTGGCACTCTGCGAAGGAAAGTCATCATGTAAGCTAGATGGTGGAGTTTTGAAGTTTAATCAGATCTATGATCCTTTCTGGAAAGGTTAAAGTACCTGGAAGTTACACTGATGTCAGGTTAAAAATAATTTCATGGATTAAAGTAAAGATTTATTGCACTATTTCAAGCACTCAACTCAATCTAAATTAGTTAGTTCATTTTGAAGCATGCAGAAACAAAATCTAAAATGACTAAACCCGACTTGAAAAGAATACCTGTCTAATGAAAGCCTCTAGCTCACCTGTTGGGTTTTTTTTTTTTTGGTGGGATTTTTTTTTTTTTTTTTGTACAACTAGCAGGAAAAAGTTTATCTTCTAAGAGTTGCACTTAAAACTGATTGCTTATAAAGATTTGAAGAATGATTGAGATTATCATTCCAGAACAGCACCCAAGGGAAATGGGTGGATCAAGGGATTGTTAATGAGCCATCAAGTCTTTCACATCCAAATTTAAATCCAATCCAAGACAAAGATCACCTATCTGGTGGTCAGCTGATGATCTGTAAAAGAGGTGATGTTCTTTCATGTTTTAAGAACACTGAACTGCCAGCAAAGTTGGCATTGTTTGCAGTGAAATCAAGGAATGAGTTGACAATGAGAATAATCAAATTGACTTTTTATCCCTCAGTAAAGTAATATAAAACAAGGCATTGGCTCACTGGATCAGGTTTAGATCACAGTTACCTTCCCTAACCGCCTCATACTGAGAGTTTCAGACTCAAAAGCTGCTAGGGAAAACTGAAATGAAGTATTTCAGAAAGGTAAAAATTACTAAGTTCCAGGGTAGACATATTGGGTTTTAATGACTTGTAATTTACAGAGAAGCCATCACTAAATGTGAGTGAGTCAGACAGCTTCCTATTATGGTTTTCTGAAGGAGTAGTCATTATCACATGTCAGTGGCTCATAACGTAGCACTCTTTAGTCGTCTCTCATTTAATAAAAGCAAATTAATCATTTCCAAACATTTATTTACCACTGAATTTAGACTCTAGCTTCACTCATAGATTATATAAATATAACATTTTAATATACTTACTAGTCACAGCTGTTCTACATATGTTTGTTTGAACACACTGTATGAGCTAGTTGCAACTCCTAATAACTGTGATTTTTGATTTACTAATGGGACTTAGAACAGATGAACTGTATGACATATGAATAACACTCTTTGCTGACTCCTGGACTGGGTCAGACTAAGAGTCCACCTCCCAGGCCTAAAGCTCTTTGCTCCCAGTGCATGACATAGCTACTCATTTCAAATGGCTACAATGCAAACCAAGCCCACAGCCAGCACATGGAGATGGACCGACTTACCTGCCTATGAATCAGTGGGTTGGGCACACACTAATTGATGCAGCAGAAGCAGAGCCTATTCCCCTCAGCCTTCTTCCTTTCCTCATTCCCTCCCAAAACTACTCCTTCCTCCCTTCCCTCTCCCAGCAGGAACCTCCCTCTCAGCTTCATGGACATTACTTCCCACTTGTAGGACAGGAACCCACCAGAGCATGGAAGGGGAGAGGACAGAGAAGTCTTTTGTTGAGCCTTTCAAAGGACCCCTCTACTGAGTTCACTGCTCTACTAGGGATGCCAGCCTCTTTCTTTGCTAGGCCTCAGGAAAAGTCCAGAAAAAATGCCCCTTTGTCCATGAAGAAGTAATATGGTCTCTAAATACAGAAAGGTGCTGACCATTCACAGGTGCCTCCCTCATTCCTCCATGATTCCAGCAAAAAGCTCACATAGGCTCTAAAATGCCACCCTACAGTAGGTATGCACAGCAGGCCAAAGCCATTCAGCACAGCAAGACAGGTTTCTTAGTCAGAGGTGAAGAGCAAAGTCACAGGATGTGAAAGAGGACACTTTGCAGGAAGATACTGTTGACTTTCCTGCTGATTCTTTCCTACTTTCTTCCTCTTATTCACTCCCTTCCAGCTCCAGCTCATTCCTGGCTTTGCTAGCCATTGCTCTGTAGACACCCACATACTTGTCTTAGGGGACAAAAATGGCAAGCATAATTCATGGGAGGGGAATGGAGGGCAAGGTTCTTTCACATTATTAGCGGAGAAGCATCACCACTATCAACACTTCTCTCAGTGTCCTTGAGGAATCCTTGGATACAGTCCTCTGTGAAATGGTTGGTGAGAACAAAGAGTGACCATCTGTGGCCAAATTCACAAGGCTTGGCAAGTGCCTGAATCAACAGAATCCAGAAAGAAGGTCTACAGAGGAAGCCCTTTCTTCTCACATTTCCCGTGGCCTGTGACAGGGGTGCCACCCTCTACCAGGAGGCAACTAATGTGCTTCTTGGTACCCCTCTATGCATCATCTGGAAATCCCACTCATGACATGGAAGGCCATAACTGGAGGATATCTGAGGTCCATTCCAACCCAAGGCATTCTACAATTCTATGACTCTCCCATTCCTTTGCCACATGGATGGGATGTTTGACTAGAGAAATGTGACCCAGGACAAGGGGTCTTTCTGGAGCCAGACTTTGCTCTCTCTCTCTCCTGTCCTTCAGCAAACTAGGATGGTTAAAGCAGGTGCCTTCAGACTCTTAAAGCACACTGTGCCACATGCCAGCTTGCCACAACCAAGTAGCCTTTTTCTCAGTGCTATGGCAAGTGGACTGGCATACACTTTTGCTACATGCCAGCACCTATCCAATGAGAATAAGGCTTACTTTTCTTCCTATCACACGAGACAAAAAATCCAAAAGGCCTTCGCAAAGCCCATGTCCTCATGTAAAAATGACAGTAGGCTGATCCTTGCCAAAATTAAAAGCCGGTGACAACTACAGAAAACAAGCAGCAGTCCAAGAGAGGTGCTGACCAGCCAGAGTGAAGCTTCTTAATCACTTCTGGTCCCATGGACACTTCTTAGACCAATATCGTATGAGCTCCAAAGTCTGTATAGTTAAGGTGATTTTTCCCTCCATACATTATTGGGTATTTATCATTACTGTATGTTATCTGCAATTCTGTCAGCCATTCAATCAATATTTAGTCTGCAACTCTTCATGATCAGTCTTAGTTTTAAACAACTCTCTATCATTAAGAGCCTTTGTCACATTGCTGTTCCTCTCTTTACTCAGGCAATTTATGAATACATTCCATAGGAAAGATCTTGCTGGTTTTATGACAGTAATTCACATTTATGGTGAAAAATGAACAATTTATTATTTCCTATCATTTAAGCTGCTATTAATCTTGCTTGAGAAGAACTTTGTTCTTTTCTACACCAGCTTAGTCACTTTAGGAAGTCCTACTGAGAGACCTTATGGAAATCTTTTTAAAAATCCAGGTCTACAATATCTGGTAAGATTACAATTCTTCACAAACAATTGAGTCACTTGGAGGAACTGGAGAAATATGAATTTCCTTTACAGACACGATATTGACTATTACTTAAGTGGTTATATTTGCCTTTTGTTTACTTGTCCTTTCCTTATTACCATATCTACCAGCTCAGTCTTTTAGAAAAGTCAGAGTTAATTGTTTGCAGTTCTTGGAAGGATCCCTGGAGACCTTTTCAAAATTTTAGTATAGGTGATGATTTTACTTGATAGGTTGCATGCCATCATTATAGGCTGAGCAACTTCATGACTTCCTCTAGAATTTGTGGACAGTTGTGGACAGTCACCACCAGGATCAACTGACCTGTTACTACTCAATTAAATTACTCTAAAACATCTTTTTGTAACACCTCAATTTGTAGACATTTCCTTGTACATAAAAAAAAAAAAGATTGAGATGACAAAACTGTGTAACTTTTACTAGCAAAGATCAGAAAGTCTGGAAAGTGAAGTTTGTGGCAAAAGACTTTCCCTCATCAGATGAATACTTCCTATGTCAGATATCTATGTCATAGAAGATGAATCTTTGATACAAATGTTTAGTAGTTTCTTAATGCCTTGCAGAGATAGCAGTGATAGCAATTTTACAAGCCAGAGGGACTATCCTAAAAAGTGCCATTCAGTGACACTCCCTATAAGGCATAGCTTCTGAGTTTGCTCATAAAAATCAAAATAAGTAAAGTTTTTGAAGAGCATGTTCCCATGTATCTGTAGCACATACATGACAAGCATACAAATATAATTAACATATCTAACTTTTGAGTCTGAGAACAAATTGTGGGTGTATTAGTTCTTGCTTAATGACAGTACCACTGAGAAGCACTTTTTAAAGGGATAATAAGGCAGTGCAGAGGACTAAGATTCAGGAAACTATTTAAGAGAAGAGGGTAATTTTGTAATGGGTGTGGACTGTGGGAGTTTTCTGACTGGATGCTCAGAGCCAAGAAAAGCTAACCCTTTCTTCTTTTTCTAAATGAAACAAAACCTTCTCATGAAGACACCAGGTAAATGGAAAAATGTTA
Source organism: Cyrtonyx montezumae (assembly GCF_038088225.1). Lineage (NCBI taxonomy): Eukaryota > Metazoa > Chordata > Aves > Galliformes > Odontophoridae > Cyrtonyx > Cyrtonyx montezumae. Next base: position 101,108,430 of record NW_027072089.1, on the reverse strand, counting down.
CTGCTATAGGACATGTGAGTACATTAAAACCAGAATATTACAGCAATCAGTAAGCAGAAAACACAATTTAGAGTTTAGAGACAGATACAAAATAAGACATGTAATATTAGAAAATGTTGGAAATGTCTCTGAAAACATAACCAAAATACTCATGAGAACACTGTGCTTACAGTGTTAGTAGAGGAAAATTTGCATAATTAAAAGGCATTGATAATTTTCGTAATACAGGTGTAGCAGTAAGAACATCACAGCATTGTAATTAGGAGAATTATATGTCAGCCTCATTTTAAATTGGCCTCAGAAACTTCAGACATGTTAGCGACATTTCCATGAGTAAAAGTTACTGGAACAACCATATTTAAAACACATTAGGGCAACTAACCTTTAGTTCCTTAGTTGAAAAAAAAAAAAGACCCAAAAGTATGCTGCTAACCAACATTCGAGGGCAAAAAAAAATTCTCTAGACAGTCTTTGATGATGTGGGACTGGACGTGCTAAATTAGGGAAAATGTCAAAGAGAGGCAAGAGTGTGGAAATAGAGGGCTGGACGGCACACAACAAAAAATGCAAAAATCAGACTGTTAACAAAGAAATCTCATGGGTGAGACTGCCCCAAGTATAAGCTGGAAGCTGGCAGTGGGGAGGGAAGAGGAATCAGGCAAAGGGCAGTTATGGTCTTAAGGCCTTCATCTTTTTATTTCACAAAAAAGGGCTCAGGAAAGTCAAGGCACAGATGGAACTGAATTTGCTGATGGATATGAAAAACAACAAAACAATTTTCTTTAGATACATTGAGCAGAAGAGACAGGCAAAGGAGCTTGTAGCCCTCTGACAAATGAAAAGGGAGAGTTGGTCTCCTCAGACATGGAGAAGGCTGAGGTACTTGACGAGTTCTTGCACCATTCTTTATAGCCAGCCAGGCTTCTCAACCCTGTCATGTCCTTGAACTTATGAGCAGGGGCTGAGGAAGCAAAACCCTCCCAGCATAAGAGCAGAGCAAGTCTGAGACCATCTCATGAGGCTGTATGTGTACAAGATTAGACCTGAGGAAACATTTTTTCTCTGAAAGTGTGGTCAGGCACTGGAATGGCCTGCCTATGGAGGTGGTTGAGGCACCGTCCCTAGCGCTGTTCAAGAAGCGTTTAGATGAGGTGCTAAGGGATCTGATTTAGTAGTTGGGTAGGGATAGTGATAGGAGGATGGTTGGACTGGATGATCTTGTAGGTCCTTTCCAACCTTATGAACCTATGAACCTATAAGTCTATAGGGCAGATAACATACATCCCAGGGTTCTAAAGGAACTGGCTGATACGGTTGCAAAGTTAGCCTCCATCATATTTGAAAATTCATGTCTGTCAGGCAAAGTCTGGAAAAAGGGAAACTTCACTCCCATATTCAAAGAAAGGAGAAAGGAAGACCTGGGTAGCTAAAGGCTGATGAGCCCCAGATATGCGCCTGAAAACATCAGAGAGTGTTGCACTTAGGTCAACGCAATCCCAGACATGAGTACAGAATGAATGGAGAGAACTCAATGAGAGTAGCCTTCTCAGGTGGACAAAAAGCTGGACACAAGCCAGTAGGGCACATTCACAGCCCAGAAGGCCAACTGCATCTTAGGCTGCATCAGAATGAGAGTGGTCAGATGGGCGAGGGAGGTGATTCTTCCCCTCTACTCTGCCCTCATGAGGCCCCAGCTGGAGTACTGGATCCAAACATGGGACCTCCAGTACATGAAGAATGTGGACCTATTAGTACAGGTCCAGAGGGGGGCCACAGAGATGAACAAAGGTCTGGAGCACTTCTCCTATGACAAAGGGTTGAGAAAGTTGTTCAGCTTTGAGAAGGATTCAAGGTGACCTCACTGTGGCCTTACAGTACTTGAAGGGAGCTTACGATCACAAGGAGGACTGACATTTTAGATGCTCTGATAGTGATGGGACAAGGAGGAATGGCTTTAAACTAAAAGAGAGGAAATTTAGGTCAGATGTTAGGAAGAAATTTTTTACTCAGAGGGTGGTGAGGCACTGGCACAGGCTGCACAGGGAGGTTGTGGATGCCCTATCTCTGAAGGCATTCAAAACCACCTTGGAAGGGATCCTGGGCAGCCTAACCTAGTGGATGGAAACCCTGCTCATGGCAGAGCAGTTGGGACTAGATGATCTTTAAGGTTTTCTCCAACTTCAGCCACTCTGTGACTGTATGATTATATGAAAAAAGGACTGATTACTGGTTAGGGTTAGCATCAGAGTAAGATATTCCATGGAGAGCAGATGGAATTTAAAGTAGGATGATAACAGTTGAGAAAGCATTCTCCAGTAGATAGGGAACACTGGCTCACTGCTTTTCCCTTCCTTCCTTAGGATGAACTCAGATCTTGGAAACTGAGACACTGCCCGTGTTCAAGATTGCTTCCATGGCTGACTAACAGAAGATAATATTTCTTTACATCCTCTCTTCACAAAAGCCTGCAGCAACAGATGGATTTTGCAGCATAATCTAAAGGTCAACAAATTCTGACCAGCAAACTAATGGGGAACAGACCAGAGACTGCAGCTATATCAGCACTGGGGAAACCTAATTAAGAAAAGCATTCATATTTAATCAGTGTCTCACTACTGCACAAGGACAGAGGCTGTACCTGATGTGCACAAGGTATGTTCAAATCAACAAATGAGACTTCCGTCAGGCAGTTACTGTTCTTTACATTGCAGAATTATTTTGTACTTTTACTATAACACCCCATACATTCTTCAGCACACACTTTTCTAAATATGCCTCACAGGAAGCTTTCCCTGTTTCAACAAAATTCTGAGGGTTTTCTTTTTTTTTTTTTTTTTAACACTACTGAAAGCATTTAGCTGATTTCCCAGCTGCAGGCTTTTAAACAGGAGCATAGAAAATAAACATGTGAGAAGGGAAGCATACATTTTAAAGAGCTGGCTAAAAGCTGGTACTTTGATTTTTGCTCTAGTTGTTGATTTGATTCCATGAGACCATGAAGAAGACCAACCAGTGGGAATTAAAACATTAGATCACAATAAATCAACAGACATGAAAACATTAGCTCAGGCATTAAATTTACATTTTCCAGACCATTGGCTCTTGTGACCCAGAATATACTGGGAAATGTGAAGTTCTGCTGTCAGTTCTGTAGCTCAGTTTCACACTAGCCCAAAGCAGCAAATGCAAAGTGCAGGCTCTGGCTTCACTCTCTTTCTACACACTGTAGCATACTTGGTTTTAGGCATGGCATACTTACAATCCAACTGTACGTAGGAGTGGGGAAGAGAAGGACCTTGCTCAGCCTCAGAGAGGGCTGATGCACTGTTTAAATGGAAACAGCAGCTGTTAGGGGACCATAAAATCAGAGCTTCAGAAAGTTTTTAGCACACTGGGTGAGATGGGAAATTTCAGACGTTTCATCTTCTAATATGGAAGAAATTTTTAATGAGCATATATTGAGCTTCCACTTGTTCAACTATTTCAAGCTACAAAAAAAAAAAACCCAAAAACTTTTCAAATAAAGTGTTTCAAGATATGGCAAAAAATATATTGCCAAAGGAAAAGTCAAGTTCTTGACATGAGCAATAACTTTTCAGAAAGGCAGTTAAAAAAACAAACAAAAAAAACTCATCAGAAGTTTTAAAACTATAACCAGATAAGAGTGATAATATCTCTTGGTAATCTTTCAGGAAACTATGCAATAGCTTAGGAAAATTTAAACCTGAGGCAGACACTTATGATGAAAAATCAGAACACAAACACTCCAAAGTCACAGTTACACAACTGTCACACAATTGTACTGATCAGAAAATGCCAATAATAAGCAACCATACATATCACATTGGGTTCTGCCTAGGCCAGAGAGCATGCTTTCTCTCCCTAGTATCACCACCATGTTCCTCCAACTGTGCTGCAGTGCATGACTTCCACGGGTTACTTTTTTTTCTCTTCCCTGTCTCCATATTATTTCAGATGTCACAGTAGAATAACACTGAAGACAAATGTTTAAACACATTCGCCGTTACCACAGTTTCAACAGCAATGTACAAAGGCTGTGATGGTCGCATCCTACCCACTGCTATTCAGTCTGCTCAGCTCCACTGAGCCGCCCTAGTGCGACACAGACATAAATGTCCCTTTTGATATCTAAAGTGAACAACAGTTCTCCTGGACTTCACCTTTCTTGAAGAAAATTCAGATAAAGAAAAATCAACATAATGAGCAAGTCTGTGGTGGGAACGTTGCCCAGGCACTAAAGAAGATTTAATTCTCAATATTCTGCACATAAAACCTTGAATCCATTCTCACTTCAACTGGCCTTGTCATAAGGAGGCCTTGACCCACAAATAGTACACATGTCCTTTATGTGACATACAGTGAAGGTCAATAGGTCTTCTGACAAACGGGGATGGTTTGGGAGCTGTAACCTTTCAATATAGAAAAGGTTAAGCCTGCAGCACTTCCTTTTCATCTAGGGTAGCCATGGATCCAGCTTAGGGGGTCTGTGCATTGAGCCTAAAGCCTGGCTACTATACAGACAGTGCACATCAAACTTGTCACTCAGGTAATCACAAACCGCATCCTTCACTCTCTCTAGGAGAAGTGTTAAAATGTTAAGTGGCATGGGGTAGGGTTAAAAATTCCTCCTCTTAAAGAGATGATAAGAGGTTTCTCTCCTGATGAAAAGTCAGAGGACAGCCTGGTTGCCTGAGCAACATCTGCACTTTTCCATGAGGCTACTTAAGGGTGGGAGCTCTAAAAGCATCCTGCCACACACTCTGTGGATAACCTGCTAGTAGAGGTTAGGAGTTCTCCTTGTAGCTTCAGCTTTGCAGGGGCTAAATGTAAGAAGCACCACTTCCAGAAGTTACAGATGATGCATGCTCCAGGTGGCCACCCCTCACCAATCCTTTGAACCAAAACTCAGATACATGAGATTCAGCCTTGTCAATTCTCTCTAACCAAACTGTTTTCCTCATATATACGATGATAATGAATTTCTCAAAGAAATTTTAAACAAAAAACAGTTACTGCAGTTACTGGGATATTGGATAGGTTTTAAAGTCATAGAATAAACTAGATTTAGTACAGAAAAATAAGTAGATTCAGTGCAGAAAGTTTAAAAACAAAATTAAATCCACTGAGACATCACCCTGTCAACAGAAATATTTTCTTTTCCCTTCTGAAATCATATCCATTGATGTTAAATCACATACCAGAGAACTAAATCAGATATTAACTTTGGTCAAATATTTAAACCTATATTGAGCAGAACAAAGTGTGATCACGTTCAGCCACTCATATTAGTGTGGCTTGTGCTGTAATACATACATTTCACTAATGAAAGGAAGCAATTTTTTTTAGTCATTCATTCTTTCCCCTAAACAAGAAACTTCCAATTTTATCAGTATAAATGAGGGAGTCGGACCACAATTCTAAGGAGGAAAATTTAATAACCTGTTAAAGTAATTTTTGATTTTGAACTATGGTGCCCTACAACATAGATCTTGGCATTCTGCAGCAAAACAAGTTCCAATTACTGCAGGCTGTGATTTATTTTCTGATCCTAAAGCTGAGGAGGCAGAAGCTAACTAGTCCTCTTTTATATCTGCTTGCAATGTTTTTACTGTGACTGAGGAAAAGTAATTTAAATAACTTTCCTCCTTTTGCTACTGAGATGCACAGTTTTTGTGACTATACAGTCATGGGTTGCTTCTAACATTACTGCCAAATTGCTTAGGGAAAAATTCTTCGTATATTTATTGGAATGTAAGCTTTTAAGTGTTTATTTTTGCCCTGTTAAGGACTCTTAAATAAGGATGTCAGAGTACAAAAGAACATATTCTGAAAGGTCTCATTCTCTTTACCTGTGTCCTTCTGGAACAATTCTAATAAACAAAAGCCATCCATGCATCAAAATTTTCTGGTATAACAGTGTATGTTTAGGTGGTAGCTTCCAAAGCATCATTTTCACAGTAAAAAATCATTTTACCTATTCTCCTACTTAAAGTAATTGGAGGCAGGATGGGAGTACATTTTATTATGTAAATAAAATATCTAAATACTGCCTTAGTAAAAACAGAAACTGGGCAGGTAACTCACACTGATATAATTGCCACTACTGCTACGTATTTCCACTGAAGCCATGGTCAAAGTTCTGCCTCACAAGAACAGGGCCACAGCCTGCAAGGCCTACAGGTATAGCAAACAATCTTAGACCAGGCACAAAGTATGGGAAAACAAACAAATAAATAAAAACAACAGTAACAGATGCTGCATCAAAATAACTTTTGTAATTAGGCTAGGAACATATTCAAAGTCAATTCCACAGATTACCAGAGCAATTGAATTATGTCCTCTGCACAGTGGTGCAGCTTCTATTGTGTGCACAGGAAAAGTCACCATTGTGCGAGGTACAACGATACACATCATTGCACCTTGGCACTTTTATTGGAAAAGCCTATTCCTGACAACAGCTTTGACATCAGCAGAATGATTCCTAGTTTACTCTAGCCAGATGAGCATCAAACTGTATATGTTAGTTTCCCCTATTTCATCAGTAACCAGTTTCAACATGTAAGTCAGGTGTTAGAGGATTGGATGACTTTGGGAGAATGGAAGGCTATTCTTCAGGTTCTTCTTTCCATAGGACAATATTGACTGAGGAATGAAGAAGAACAGGCAACTCTGACGTGTTGCTATCTGTTAGCTACTTAATCCTTGAACACTTCAGTGTCAGCTCGAAAGTGAATATCTAATAGATGTTTTCTGAGCAAAAACAAACAAAAAACTTCAACAAAAACAGTTTCGGTGTTGAAGAAAAACATATCTGCATGGTAAGATTGCCAATATCAGCTTCAAATATAAAAATCTCTAAATTGCAACAGGTCTGAAAAACCATCAGAGATCATGCTTTTAAAAATATCCAAAGATGTTTGTTTTCTCCGAGCAAGAATGAAACTTTATGAAGCTGGAAAACAGAGACTAGGTATATGCACACTACAAAACAGAGAGCAGATAACTGAGAAGAAGAGTGCAGACTCCCAACAAGCCATGGAACCACGATAATCACAGTCTCTTGTGAAGCTGTAACTCTTTCAGATCATACTTCTCCATCAGTGAACTGAAAATGAGTCACCATCAAGACTGAACTCCTAACAGGTGCAAACAGACTGCCCAGGGAGCTGATGGAGTCACCATCTGTGGAGGTGTTCAAGAAATGTGCAGCTGTGGCACTGAGGGACATAGTCAGAGGGCATGGTAGGATGGGTTAGTGGTTGGATTAGCTGATCTCAGTGGTCTTTTCTAACCTCAATAATTCTATGATTCTGTGAAAGCCAGACTCTGTGTAGGAGGCAGAAATGATTGAGGGCAAGTGCATGTGGAGATTGTATTCTGACACGTGACCCCTACTAACTGACAAACAAAAACAGAGGGTCCAATTTAAGCATGCTGTGACAGAACGTGCCACTGAGCTATAGCTGTATTACAGAGCTGTCCAGTGATCGAGGCAGTGCAGGAAGGTCCAATGGCTCACCGAGCACAGAGCAGCTGCTTCTGCTGCCAACCACCCACCAGCCCTTGCTGTTTCCTGTGGGGAAGACACATAAAAGTGGGAGTTTCAAAGGCAGGCACAATCCTACAGCTTTGGTTACTGCTTTGAGATGTGTTTGCTCGCTTCCAGTTACATGGTGAGTTGATTCTTCATAATTTAGATTTTAATTTACTTTAAAACTTTTGCCTTCAATATAGTTAATGACTGCAATAACACTACAAAATGTGTATTAGTCAGCAAGGACACCCACGCCCTGGGTGTGTTATAGCCCTCGGCAGCACTGCTGCCCCAGCACACCTCGGTGTATGTGCTCTGGCTGACAAAAACACGCCTTGTTGTGTGTTATTGCTTACATAAGACAGGACCTAGCAGATGTAACTGTATATTAATGACACACCTTGATACATCGTTAAACTGGAAACCATGGTTGTGCTCCATCAGAGGCTTAGGTGTGTGCTGTATCACACAGAGCAAAATTAATTAAGAAATCCTGTGTTCTTATTGGCAGGAGCTGAGCGATACACTCGGAATGAGACCATGCTCCTCACTGACCTACATCAAGACAGATCTGGGCCACCCCACAGCACTGAATGCCTCTCAGACACAGTCCCCATCCTGAAATGAACTGTAGTGGCACATTTCACGTGGATGGGACGCCCATCCTCGGTGGGCTGCAGGCTTTCCATCACCATGACAGCCTGGGCATAAGCCACCGCTGAAGGGGATTATCCCTGTATCCAGAGGACATCCTTGGCCTCCTCTCTGTCTTGTGCAATCAGAGGGTGAGAAATGAGGGAAGGGCCCTGGCCAGCTCCTCTAGTCCCTGTCTCCAAGGCCTACATTAGCTGATAGCCTCCACTCAACCCATGCCGGCACCAGAGAGGCGGCAGGAGTGCGGCTGGGCCTCCCCTCTGACGCCGGCCCACACACAGGGCTGGTTGGAAGCAATCACAAAACCAGATCCTTAACAATGCTGGCAACAGCCTTCCCACAGACACAGTTATCCTAACAAGAAGTTGCCTTGCCCCACTGACTTCTTTCATCTGAGTAGGGAGTTAAGGTGGCTCTCTGCTGCACAGCAGAGGGGGAGTTTTCCCCAAAAAGCTCTGCTGGAGGCTGCACCAAAGTCTTCAGTGCAGCAAGCTTCAACAAAACTCTGCCAAGTGATCCCAGCAGAATAGCCAACCACTAGTGTTTTCATTCTGATTTTCAATCATTGCCTCAATTTTGAATATCTTACACTTCTAAGGACACCAACCAAGATCTCCCTTTCTTTTATGATTTTTTGCCTTTAATACTTCAAGCTTCCTCATCAGGAAGGTTTTATTTCCAGCTGCCATTAGATATCCTACTGGCCCATGTGAAAGAAGTAAGGTGTTAATTAGGGTGTTAATGGCTACACAAACACCTTTTTTTTTGTTTTGTTTTGCCTTTTTTTTCATTTCAAGGAAGAATCTGAGCCTGCTGGATACCCAGCATCCCTCACAGAAGTGTTAGACTGCATAAAAAATTTAACAAATCAAACCTCCGTTAGTCAGCACATGGTGTAGGTAGTCTTTGGCTTCCAACAGCTCCAAACTACAATTTTTTTTTTCTTCCTCTTTCACCTTTTAATTGGAACTATTTTGTTGTGAAAACGATCTACAGCTTTTCCTGCTGTCTTTAAAAATATACTCTGGCACTTAATCTTTAACATTCCATATCAGAGTGCATCTTCACAAGGAAAGCACTGTGTTAGCACTGAAAGCAGTGCATGGTTTCACAAGGCAGTGGAGCCAACCTTGCACCCTGATGCTGCTGAATGAGGCTTCCTTCCTGCTGAGCTTCCCAGTGCCAGTCCACAGTTTTGCTGGCTCTGGCACTTGTCTCATATCTCTGGGAGTTCCACTCACTCACAGTACTGACAGAAAACCCTTCAGTTTTATTTTGCTGGGTTCACGTTCTGACAGTTGGGTGAGCTGAACCATCTGGAAGGGGAGCAGCATGAAGAGTAGGGGCAGTAGGAGGGAGCAAATATGTTGGGCATCCTTCTTTCTGACAGTAGCAAGCTGCTAAAACGGCAGGGGCATTTTGTGAAACCTCACCCTACAGGCATGGCTTTACTAAATCGCCTGATACAAATTAAGAGTTTGCTATTACAGAAAGAGACAAGTCCTAAGTAGTCATCTGATCTCACATTAAACTGTTTCAGAGTGGCAGAGAACTACCTGGGGTGGCAGGTGTTTTTGTCAGGTCAGCAGCTTGTACTGGCACTGCTTCTGCTCAGGTTGGGGTGGAAGGTGACATAAGACAATGGCAGAACTGCACTGCAGCGCTAGGACAGAAAAGAAGAGCCAAGGAGCTGAGTGCGCCCTCTCCGTTTCGGCTGCAGCAAGATCTTACAACCTGCAAAACCACATCTAGAAAAAATATATACAAAGGTGTCAACAAATGTCAATGAGTGCTATTTTTTTCCTACATGAAGGAATTCAATAACACACCTCTGCTTCAGATGCACTTCCATGTCAGACACCATTCTGTCAGATTGCCCCTTTGCTGCCATCTGTCACACAGCAACAAAATGTAATGGGATATTGGTGGGAAGGTTCAGTCTTTATTACCATAGCAGCAACGTCTACCTCTGACATTGCAGACCAACATAATAAAAGAGAAGGCATTACTTTCAGAGCAGTCTCTATATTTCTCCATTCATCCTAAACAAAGAAGGGAAAGCTACTGTTCCCCTAAGTCTTTCTATGAAACTGTTCATGCTCACATAATCTAAAAACTGTGATTTTAATTTCATGTGCCACCTCAGTCTATCACTACAAAAATGGTTACAGCAATTCCAAGTCCTGCTGCAGCAAACTGTGTTACCACTCTCTCAGCTTGACGAGTTAATTGTGACCATTCTTTGTTCATTTTAGCACAAAATCAGCAGGGCTAGTTCAAATTACCCTCAGCCATAACTTAAACTAAGCAGCAAAGGAAATTTCGGTTGTTATCTGAAAATAATTTTTGTAAATGTCTGGATAAGAAACCTTACTTCCAATCCTGCAGCCAGAACTTAGTGGATAGGCCCCATCAAGGGTTTGTCATCACACCGGGCTGTATGAAGCAGACACACCGTAGAGTTTGTCTTCATAAACCAGAGCAGTGGCACATCTGTAAGTGCGGTGTGAAGAGACTTCGGAGTAGTGACCTTTGTAGCCCACTGTCACCTGGATTTTGCTCAAGTGGACAGAGCACTTCCATTCAAAACATAATCATATATTTGGCTTTTGATTACTCATACCCATTTTTTGTTCTGACAAAAGGCTACAGAAAGATATTAAAAAGAAGCTTCAGATTCAATTTACGGAAATATCTGGAGTCATAAACAAGCCAAAGGTTTCATGATGCCTGGATACATTAAGAATACAATCTTATTACCTATTTCCAGCTGAGGCCACTGACCTCTCCTCCTATGAAAAGCTGCTGAAATTCTGTACGTTCACAGCTGAACTCCTGTCCACATTTAATTCAAACTTTAACTAATAAATCTGGATCATTACCTCATCCTTACTTTTAACTACTACTACTAAGAAACTTTACAGATGGTTACACCAGACAAATTATTAAATATTTCAGGTATTTTCTAAGTGAAATGAAATTTATATGCATTTCTCTAGTCTCCAGCTCCTCTCAGAGAAATGAATGTACCTCTCTGTACTGGTCTTACTTTATTTCAACAACCTGATAACTCATCCATTCTCATCTTCTCAGGATTCAAAATAAATCAGTATGGTCTCTGAGTCTACGCTTTCCTAAAGAATACCATCCTCCCAGATCTAATCTCTTTGAGTAACTAAACCCCTCAGGTCTTTGAATCATTCTGGTTTTGTAATATTTTCCTGTAATAAGAAAACCAGGACGCTGCCTCCCATAACTCACATTCTGACATCTGTATTGATGCAGGGTAAGCTGCCAGTGTTGTATTTGGACTAGATTGTTCACAGATGTGTACGTATTTCACTTCTGAAGTTACAGAATTGTTGATGTTTTTTAAGAAATTATTGCTCACTGAAACACTAAGTTAAGAAAAAATGCTGAAGGGAAAGGAGCGAAAATAAATTCTCACTGAAAGAAGGTAATTACATAGCTTAATGTTGTCTATAGAGAGAAAGAAAATCCTAAGAATCAGTGAGCCTTGTCACAGTTGCTTTAATGTCCCTGATTTTTCAGAAACACTAACCCACAATTTCTTGACATAAATTATAAGCTTCTGAGAAGAGTACAGTTTAGCTACAGCCTGTCATACATACAAAGTCCTTGCTGACTGAACAGGACGTTTCTGATGCTAATACTATAGGCTGAAGAAATCCTTAAAAACCCATAGTCTTAAAAAAAAGCCCCAAAGTTAACCTACTGTTCTACAGGGAGTACTCACTGCAGCTCCATAGTTCCCAGTATCCATTATTAACTACACCAGGGGGGGAGGGACATAAATAATTGGTAAAACTAAACAAGAACAAGGGAAAATCTTCAGGATCTGAGAGTTATAGAAAAGATCTAGTTAAGTCCAGGAGGATGGAAAGTAACCAGCCCAAGTATTTTGACTAGAACTAATTGCAGGCAGGCTGGTCACAATTGACAAGGAGAAGGCTGAGGTACTCAACATCTCTTTTACCTCAGTGTTCTCTGGTGACTCCTCTTCAAACAATCCTTGAGCAAATGGGTCAGAAGGTGGAAACTGGGGGAACGATACCTGTCCCAGTGAAGATCAGGTTTGATGCACCTGAGTGAGTCCAGGGGGAATTAGCTGATGTAGTCAACAAGCCACTTGAATTTGAAAAGTCATGGTGGTCAGGAAAAGCCCCTTGCAACTGGATAAAAGGAAAAGTCGTACCGTTCTTAAGAAGGGTAGAAAGGATGACCCAGGAAACTACAGACCTGACAGTCTCACTTCCACACCAGGGAAGATCATGTGGGCAGATACTGGTTGTGAGATTGTACCCAGAGAGTAATGGCAAATGGTTCAATGTCTGGATGGAGGTCAGTCACAAGTGGTGTCCTTCAGGGGTCAGTTCTGGGACCAACACTCTTTAATATCTTCATCAATGACAGGAACAGTGGGGTCAAGTGCACCCTCAGTAAGTTTGAAGATGACAGCAAGCTGTGCTGTGCAGTCAACACATCTCAGGGACAGGATGCCATACAGAGGGACATAGCCAGGCTGAAGGAGTGGGCTCAGGAAACCTTGCGAGTTTCAACAAAGCCAAGTGCAAGGCCTTGCACCTGGGTTGAGGCGACCCCAGCTATCAGTACAAGCTGGAGAATGTAAGGATGGAGCACAGCCCTGACGGAAAGTACACAGGGGTACTGGTGGGTGGCAACCTGGACACGAGCCAGCAATGCACCCTCAGCTCAGAAAGCCAAATGCATCCTGGGCTACATCCAAACAAGTGTGGCTAGCAGGGCAAGAGAAGTGATCCTGCCCCTCTTCTCTGCACTGGTGAGGCTTCGCCTGGAGCACTGCACCCAGATGTGGAGTCTTCAGTGCAGGAGAGACATGGACCTGCTGGAGCGTGTCCAGAGGAGGACCACAAAAATGATCCAAGGGATGAACACCTCTTCTACGAGGACACGCTGAGAGAGCTGTTCAGTTCGGAAAAGAGAAGGCTCTAGGGAGACCTGAGAATGGCCTTTTGGTATCAAAAGGAGTGAGGAAGCTATAAGAAGGAAGGGGACAGAGTCTTTAGCAGAATCTGTTGTGACAAGACAAGGATAAATGGTTTCAATATAAAAGACAGAAAGTTTAGACTGGATATAAGGAAAAGGTTTTTACAATAACGTTGGTGAGGCAGTAGAGCAGGCTGCCCGGAGAGGTGGTGGAAGCCCCATCTTTGGAGACATCCAAGGTCAGACTGGCAGGGCTCCGAGCAACCTGATCTTGCTGTAGGTGTCCCTGTTCATTGCAGGCGAGTTGGACTAGATGACCTTTAAGGGTCTCTTCCAATTCAAAAGACCCAAAATATTAATACTTCTGTGTCATCCAAAAAGAAATATGAATAAATGAAGTTTAAAACCAAATATTAGAGAAGGTAAATAGATTTCAAGTTATTATGCAAACCAGGCATTTTCTATGCAAATTCAGTCACTGAACTTCTATAATCTGAATTTTAAGAAATAATTTAATGTCTTGATTGTAAACGGAGCTTTTTCTTTCTGAATGTCATGATAAATTACTGTGTGAATACGATGGGTGTGTGGGTGGAAGGGATTGGCACCAAGAGGGACACATTGTTGTAAAAAAAATAATGTCTAAGGGCATGGCTAAGAATAAGAATATGGCACTTTCAATAAAATGGAACTAACCAATGTTTGAAAACATACCAATGTGCAAATGAAGAGGCATTACTTGTTAAGTAACTACAATATTTGATTTAACCTACACATGAACCAGTAAGCTGTTGTGACCGGCCCCAGTCTCATCTCTCTCTTATTTCTAAGTGCTTATATTCTCTCCACTGCGAGGGTGCTTCACAAGTCAATAAAGACAGACTTCAGACTGGTCTTCTGAACACATCCCCACTGTCAAGTCCTATATATATTCCATTATTTAATAAAGTTCAACATAGAAATAGTGATCAAAAAGGTTGGCTCCTGAAATTCCCATTCAACTTCACCAACCAAAGCAGCACAGCAGCTGTTAAAAGCCTTCTATATTTATACAATACACTAGATCTATTGTATTTTTCAGTTTACACATCTGCAAACCCAAACTCTATTAACTTCAGTAGGATGTAGGAGTTCCACACACCTGGCATTTTTGCAGTAAAACAATATAACTTTCTAGCTTGCACAAACTGGTGCAGCCCTGCAGCGTCATTGACTCTTTGCTGGATTCCTTAACTTGTACCTCTCAGTCTAGTGAATCTAGGAAGTGCTTCAGTAAATAAGAACCTTAATTCATGCTGCATCTGTATCTTGGAAGAGCATTATGTAGTTAATTTTAGAAAAGAACAGCAGAGCTGTGCTGCCAAAAAGCTGTAGAACAATTTTCTCATAATGTTTATGCAACAAAACTCAAAATGCAAATTATCTCTAGTTTGCATCTTGATTTTCACACTAAGATGAAGATATCAGCCTGAAATCTACTTGTAGAAGACAACAATATTACTGTTCTCTGGTGCATATAATTCGTTGTACACATTTTCTGGAATATTTTTTAACTCTACATCCCATCAAATATGCACTGAAACCTGCCCACTGTAATAGTGTTATTTTATTCTGCAGAAAGATATGAAAACATAAAAGAATACAGAGGACTGTGCTAACATTTGCTGACCTTTTAAAGTTTATTGTAACCAGATTTTTTCAATTTTCTTGAGATAAGGGTACCTCAGATCTGCACATGCATTCCATCTCAGTGGTCACTTTGAATGTAACAAAAGGTTGCTTCCGACAAATTTAATCTCCTTGCATGCCAACAGTCTTCTAATAATTGAATTGAGAAAATGTATTGTCCTATAGCATATATAAGGAATACTATTCTACACATGCCTGTTTCAGACTTGTCTGTATGCCTCTTTCCCATTAATCTGTATTCTACATTTCTCTTTAATATAGCGTTATTTTGCGTGCTGACTTTATGGGATTAGGATTCAGGAATTTTACTTTAATACTATTAATTCCCATGTTGGCTAAACCAACCCAAAATGACTAAGTAAAATACTCAAAGCGTATCAGAATAACTGACATAAGCCTCATTACATAAAGATAAAAATGATTTTGTTGCTTCAAGTTGATAGCGTCCTTTGAAAATCCTAGGGCTCTATAAATAAATTAAAAAATACTTGGAAGTGAAATTAACAGAAAATGAATCAGTTTCACTGGTGAAATTATCAAAACCAAAAACTATCTGCAAAAAATAATAATAAAAAATTACAGATGAGCATGCTTTGAACACACACGATCATCTGCTTGTAGCAGAGTATAAAACTCAGAGGGGTCAGAAATCAATGGTGGTTTAGGACTCACCCAAATTTGAAGTCTTACAAGAAAACGATCTAAACCTTGGCTTGGATTCCATTTGTTACCAAAAAGCAACAGCAAATGTATCAACAAGCAGTCATTGTTTTCTATCTGCTCCACACAATCATCAAGCTGCCCCTTTCTGCTCTAGTGACATCATCAAAGCATTAGAAACCTAAACATCTAAATTGAGTCTTGTGGCTGCAGTCAGATCTGGAACTGTACCAGGCAGATGAGGTCTCTCTCTATCAAAGGTGAGGAGTGTAAGGAAAGGCTGCTGCTTCCCATCTTCTTGTATAAGCACAGCAAAACTTTCATTTTGCACAGTTTAAACTCTGATCATCCTTCTAAATCAGTTTTGCCTCTCCTTTCACCTTCACATCATCTCCCTCCGTGCAAAGCAGAAATGCTGATATTTGGTGGTCCTGTTTGGAGCCAGGAGATGGATCTGATGGTTCTCATGGGTCCCTTCCAACTTGGTTCTATGAATATACAAACATGAATCCTGATCTATTAAAGACATCTCCAAAGTCATTCCAAGTATAGCACAATGTCATTATTAAGCAGAACAAAATCCTGTGAGACACTTCAACAACTTCCAGCATAACCAAATGCACACTCACCACCTAGGTCCAGTGAGAAAAGAGAATAATATTGTGTTACTTGTAAAACTTATATTGCAGAACAGTCAACAGTCCAAGAGCACAATCCATGTCACTCCTAGCAAGCTACGTGCACAACTGAAGGCATAACTCGTGTGAACAAACAGCTGGGTGCTGTGCCATGATTCCAGAAGTTGTGCTGCTTTCACATTTTTCTGTTTCCATCCAGGAAATATGCTAAAATATGCTCATATATTCTCATAATGGTTGTCTTGAATGCCTCTAGAAAAGATTCTTTTTCCACTTCTCTCCTCAAAGTTGAGACAACGTAATTTATTTTTTTTTAATACAGCGTCCTTCTGCTCAGATTGCTGAGCAGCAGCACTCCTGACAATCTCTCTAGCACTTAATGCAACAAAAACCCAAGGTGTGGCAGTCTGAAAAACGCTCTGCAACAGCAGCAGGCCCTGACCTATACTCTGACACCACTGCTCCAAGGGAAAGGTAATGTGCAAGGTCTGTGGGCCTGGAGGAGTGCTGAGAGCTCCCTTGCCTGCATTCTGCACTATTCATCGCCATCTATTGTTGGGATCAGTCAGCATGTGTGCCTGAGCTGGAAGAGGCTGAAGGCTGTAATAAATACTTCGATATTTTATGTTTGAATGCAAGAAGAAACAGTCTCCACTGATTTACCAAAGGGTGAAAGAGCTGACTGAACAAGTCTGTGTATGACCTTGAATGGGGCAGACAGGTGGTTTCAAACGATTACCTCAATTAAACACTGACATTCTACAGAGATGCTTCTCTGATAATTGGTTAAATGATACCACAGGGAAATTTTATCCTGCCAGAAACCCAGTGACCTCTCCAGTTTCTACTTGCAAAGATATATCTTTGAATTTCAAATGCTACATTTTGAGTGGAATCTGCCAACAACAAAAAAAAAGCAATGAAGAAGTTCCTACAGAAAGAGACAGCCTTTTTTGGACCAATGATAGAAATAAGAGAAAGAGTGTGAATGTTACTGAAGATCCACCTGAATGTTATTGAAGATCTATTAATGTAGATTAACTGGTGAAGTGTGTTCTCCTTGATATAACAACCCCAATAACACCAACAGAACAAAACCAACCAAAACCAGAGCTTTAAAAGTCCCAGTATTAGCACTCTGTTTATAAACAACAACTCTTTCAAAGCTGACTGATTTTTGTTAAGGATAAAGGTTTAAAACAACCAAAAATGAAATAAAGTCATTCATTTAGGATTAGAACTTTAATGCTAAAACTTTTTCCCTCCATGGACACTTCATTTGCCTGGTCCCCTTCACTCCCTGCTCTTTGTTGAATAAACCAGTGTTAGTCAAATATGAATAAAAATCAGTCATTAAGTTAGAAAGGCAACTTCATATGCATGTTTTCATTTTCCCCTTACCACAAAGTGGTGCTCAGCTTTATTTATTTTTTTTTCAGTTGACTCAAGGCTTTGAAGCCAATAAGGTAGATAGACAGGAACGTTTTTATCTTTAATATTTTTAAAGTATGGATTACAACATTACAACTATAATTCTTCACTTTAAAATAATTTAAAAAAAAGCTAAAGTGAAAAAAATACAACCTGCTACGAAACCATACACTCCCTTTCTTGAAACATTTTATACTTGCAAGAATATGGTTTACCTCACAGACACCACTTTCAGTAAAGAGGAACATTATATAATTGTATAACAAACCACTGGAAAAGGTTCTGGGGACTCATGTCACATGCTATCAATTTTCAAAAGAAAACAGACAAATTCCACTGAGAAGTAAAGGATAGCAGTAAATCAAGTCTTAGCTGATGGTATTTAAAATTCAGGCTTACAAGAGCTATGTCTAAATCCCACTATGTTTCAATAACACTGTCTAGTTGTTTTTCTCCTTCTGAAAACCACAGGGTGCAACTGCATTTCTCGGGTGCTGTGCTTATCTCATTTCTGTACACTGAAGGACAGCAAAAATCTCTCCCAAATAACTGCTATCCAAGGTTAAGATCAGATGCTCCTGTATAGAGATGCTTGTCTTCTTTTTTTTTGCCTCTCCTCTTTTTCTTCATTCTTTTCCTTAGATCTCAGTTAGTTTTAACCCTATGATTAAACTGTCATTAGTAAGTGACTTCTAAAATGTTAAAAGTACAGGGTTTTAAGCCTCAGTTTTCAAACGTGAAAACATCAGAACATTTGTGGTCGTTTCCTTTGCAACTTCACAGGAGTATACAATGATTATTATGAGCTATTCCACATTTTCAAATTAATAGCCAGATTTAAGCAAAAGTTGAAAAGCTAAAAATGACATCAGAGGGCAAACCACTGAGTGTCACTCACTTAGAAGTTTCTGCCCAATGGTTTGGGGACAGGAGATAAATTAGGAAAGTGCCACAAGGAGATGACTATGTATTATGTGGTATAATTCTAGAAAATGATCAACACCTGCAAATTACTTAAATAGAAACAACAAAACTTTTGCCATTACAATATCAAGATGTTCTTAAATAAATTATTTTGTATAGATGAAGTAATAATTGAAATAATAATCCATTTAAGTCAATGTCAATGATATCACATTTAGGTGAAAAGAACTGATAGAATTATGTCATTAATGTCAGAAGTGATAAACCTAATTCCCATTTGCAAGCAGTATTTGGCATTTAAGCTGAATTTACATGTTTCACAAAGAGCAGTGAGACTTTAAGGTACTTTGGAAACGTTTCTCCAAAGCATATAACTGCAGAAGTAAGACAAAACAGATATACACAACTTTCTTCAACTCCCAAACCCAACAAATAAGGTAATTCAAGAACTGTATACTTCCCAAACTACTAATCTCATAACTTTTTCATAAATGATGGTTGTGGGGTTGGAGGAACTGCGCAAAAGACCTTTTGACAGACATCAGCACACTGAAGATGGGAAATATTGCTTTCAATCAGAGCAGCCACAGGAAATAACTTAAGCACAGGTCTCCCTGTCCACACTAACAAACCTGATGCCTGTGCTTAAGGTCTCAATTTTGATGGTGACCAAAGTCCTCATTCACTCTTTCTGCTTCTGCTCCAGAAAACCAGGCTACGAACAGATGAACTGCTCAAAGCCATAGGTGATGACTCTACTTTTTGCATGATGATGACTGTGAGAAATAAAATCCCTCAGACAGAAATACGACAGGTAAAAGAGACACAGAGTCAGCAAGAAAGCTGTGTCAGTCACTACCTACCTTTTCAGAAAGCTCACACAATATCTAGACTTTCACATAATGACTGCAAAAGAAATCCATGAAATTCACGTGATGAGCAATTTCTCTAACAGTTTTGGAGAGCAATGCAAACCATATTACCACAAGCTAACAGCAGTGGCTGTCCCCTCTGCATCTGAAGATGAAATGGCCCAATTTTACTCCTTCATTTCATTTCAGAGTGCTCCCGATCTTTCTTCTACATGTTTTCACTAGGAGTTGCTGATGGCTTCACTATGCTGGGCCACATCTCTAGGCCAGGAAGAAATACGGGCCCTGACTTTTTCTTCTTTTCCTTCAGGATGCAGTGTGTCAGTAGGGCACTAGAGACAGATGAACCTTTTGCTTTTTTCTCTGTAGGCTCTGAAATACACCCAACCTAACTACAGGAACTGGAAAAGTCTGTGACCTCTCCAGACTGCGTACCTAAAAGCCGGGGCCGTGAAGAAGCTGACCCTCAACAGCAGGAGTACCAATCCCGAAAATCCTTGTATACATTAACTGAGACCAACCATCAGCCTGCAAAAATCACTTTGTAGAATGACAGGTTTAGGAGAGAAATGCATGTGTTCTGCTTCTCACAAGTTTCAAGTCATTTATTTTTAGAGCTTCTAAGGTCGTCATTAAAATGAGAAAAATTATCTATGTAAATCACCTTAGGTGCTAATCACAAACAACTGCAAGGAATTAAAAAAAAAACACAGAAAAAAAACCTATATAAAACAATAAAGAGCTAAGACAGGAAGGTTTTTGTATAATGTGTATAAAACACACATATAAAAAAATCTTACTTCCAGATCTACTTCTTCAACAAAGATGGTATCAGATATATTTTTCTTGGTGTGTTGTGTAACCAAACTGGTTTAGACATCTTGAATAATGAAGATGTTGCTACTATTATTATAATGTCATATAAAAGTAGGTAAGCAGCTGTAGTCTAATAAACACACAGCTGAACAAAGGAAACTGCTGACAAGTTGCAATCTTGTTTTAATGTAAATTCTCATGTGTTCACATCATATTTTAATTGTACACAACAATAAATAAGCTTCTGTCACTAGTATTTTCTCATAAATGGGATAATGCTAATTATCCCTCTATTTTCAACCACATGCTTTTTGAGAAAAGATTAATGTCAGGGAAAAAAAAACCCATGAAAATAATGAGCTCTGCAAGTCATTTGACTGGCAGACAATATTAGTTTTCTTCAGTTTATTTAACAAGTCTTGCATGAAAGCTTTGACAACTCTTTCATAAGACACCTCAATATTTCAAGCATTAGATCTAGTAATCTATTAATTATGTAAGAAATGTATATCGTGTTTCCCTAAGTTTCTCTCCAGGTCCAAGACATGCCACTCTAGCATCATCACTGTATTTCAGAGCTAGTCTTTCTTACATCTGGAAGTACGTAACTAAATACAGACAACTGTTTCCTGGTTAGTCTGTCCTTTGTTCTACAACTGGCATCTGTCCTGAAATCTTTTGTACTAATCTGACAAAATTAGACCAACTTATGATAAGATACCACATCTATAAGCATGATTGTCCATGAGAATGATTAAGAAGAAAGGGCTCTTTGATCCACTCAAATACTACGAACTTGACTCTGATAATTTTTACTTTTTCTCTGATTAATCCTTCATCATAAGTTTCCAGGCAAAACCAAGACTACACTGAATATCATCTAAACATACAACTCAATACACAGAGGTGCTGCTTGCAATCATTATGGGGTGCCTCTGGAGACCATCAATATATACATTCTATTCTGTAAGCGTGGGGCCAGGTCTGACAGCGGCACAGCTGCAGCACCATGGAGGAGCCCACACAGAATATAGTGCTCATCATTCTGAAACAAGGCCTGTGCAGTACCACCATCATATTGAGAGACTGTTCATTACTGCTTTGTATTTCACACCTCTAATAATTTCCTAACATTGTTTCTCTACTCACATACGTGTATTCAGCAATAGTCAGTGATGCTCCCTACACATTCCACTCCAGATCTTGCCACAGCCCTCTGCATCTTCCCTTACTCCCAGGTGTCCCAGAGTCATTACATCACTGTCAGAGTGATTACATTTGCATTCTACTTTCTCATCCAAGTCAAACTAAAAGTTTCATCATTTTTTAAGTCCCTGAAGTGTTCTACAAGGTGTTAGGCAAAAGCTGAATAGAAAAAGCTTGGCACAATTTACATTTGGTAAGTATTATTTTCTATTAGAGATGGATC
Source organism: Cyrtonyx montezumae (assembly GCF_038088225.1). Classification (NCBI taxonomy): domain Eukaryota; kingdom Metazoa; phylum Chordata; class Aves; order Galliformes; family Odontophoridae; genus Cyrtonyx; species Cyrtonyx montezumae. Next base: position 101,086,773 of record NW_027072089.1, on the reverse strand, counting down.
CATTTGGTTTGCCTCTTTTCAAAGCCATTTGTACTCTGTGGATGGAAAGCTTGAACAGATCATTATCAGGTTCACCATCAATTTAAAACAGTTTTTAAAAGGAGAGTTAAGCAAAAGACACAAATGCAAGGTATAAAAACAAACAAACAAACAAATAAGATAAATAAATACTTTTTTCGAGAACTCAAAAGAGACAAAAATTTGGGATGCCAAAGAAAAGAGAAACTTGTTGTAGGCCTGATATTCAAGAGTCAGTAATTAGCACCTTCAAAGAAATTTGACTTTCTCTGGAATTTCTGGAAATGAGTTTGGAAAATTAAGGTAGTTCAAACCCTATCCATTTTCGAAACTTTTAACTGGAAATACTGAAAGTAAATGGAAATACTGAAAGTAAGAGAAGTTATCATTTAATGAGAAAATTTTAGAGGATTACAAAAAAGGTGCATGTGCTTTAAGGTGTACACTCACAAGCACATAACAGTACGCTAATGCAATTATGTACTCTTGAGATCTTAAATAGTTATGCAAAATCAAAGCATGAAACTGTAAGAAGGGGAAGGAACCTGCAGTGGCCAAAATTAAGATGGGAATAGATCTAACATTCTCGCTCCTCCACATTACAACATCAATTCCCACAGACCTTTCCAGTCTCATTTAAAAGAGAAAGAAAGAAAGAAAAAAAAAAGTAAGCTTCAAAGGTCAGGAGAATCTGGTTCAGAAGCTGAGAGAAGAATCAAAAACATGTGAGTAGAGGTGGAAATAATGTAAGAAAAAAAAGGCATCGGGAGCAAAGGATCCTAATAAATATAACGATGAAGGTGCAACGATATGATATAGAGACTAGAAGAGTCTCTAAAATCATTCATTATTAAATAACATCACCTTCGAAATGTAATATGTATTACATCTTGGAATTCCAATTACATGAATAAATTGCATGAGAACCTCTCTGATGCCATCAGAGCTCCTCAGTGGAGCAACAGTCCACTCGAGCAATCCTGAGGGCATGTTATTTCTTAAGTCTTTCAGTGACAGCTATAATTTGCTTTTCAGCAGCAAGAATTCTCCTCACAATCCTGAAAGAATCATTGCTATATTAGCAGAGTTGGAGTAACACATTTCTGACTGATATATGTAGCACAAATTACTCTTAGCCAACTTACAGTTATGGACTTTGAAAATAAATGCTGCATACCATTTCATGAATATATCTCCATTTATATTGGAAATATACAAACTGCAGTATTGGTTTAAAGTGACAAAAGGGGGCACAGATCTTATAAGCAATTATTCATTTTAATCACATACATTAAAAACCCCTTTTTCACATATTTAAATACAGTTGTACTTTAAAGAAAAGTTGCAGCACGAGCACACACTAATTAACCATTTCCATGGGAATGATTCTATCATAATAGATTAACTTGTTTTTGTTTTAAACTCTGGCATGATTTGTGTAGACATGTACTCTAATGAGAATAAGCAAAACACACGTACTCATTGAGGGGTCTTGGGTAATATTTTCAGGCTGATTCAATGCACAGGAAGCTCTGCAGAGCTGCTCTGCTCAGGCACACAAGCCAGCAGCACAGGCAACAGCTTCTCCAGGACATCCTGCTGCTACATTTCTCCCAAGCCTACTGTGAGAAGAAGCTCTGCCCAAAATTTGTTTCAAATCATCAGAGCTATTTGAGATACTATAAAATGTCACGAATCTGATGATCCATCTTCTAAATGATTGCTACCTATATCTGGCAGAGGTACATTTTTATTGATGTTAAAGGATATGGGTAATCAGTTGCTTTTCACAAGAATTCTTTGCTCTCAAAATGCCCCCTGAAGGATCTAAAAAGGCAAGCTGTATAAGCAGAGTAGAGCTGGTATGCAGATTATGAGATATTCTCATCATCATCTGAACTCATCAACCAGGCATTATATCCCAGAGAAAGCATCTGCTGTGTGAAATTTAGGACAGTAATTCACAGTCCATAGAACATCACATCACCAGAAATTACATTTGTTATAAATGTATAATTATGTTCATATAAAAACATTACACTTTAATAGTTTTAAGAAATGACAGCACCGGGCACTTTATAAATGTTTAACTAGTAGAGTCTTCATACTTTAAAATGTGGAGGTTTCATCACTGAAGATGTTAGATTGAATCACTGCTTGGGCTGGGGAGGGGGGGGGTGCAAATTATGGTAGTAGTAGAAAGCCTAATCTCAATGCATACAAATGCTATTTTTAAACATAACCTTGTTTGAGAACACTTACATTAATCACAGACTTATTTGAAATTGCACAGCATCATGTTCATAAAGCCCAGATATGGTTATTATGGCTAGGGATTAGAAAATGAATATGGGCCCTCTGTTGGGGAACTTGAAAAGTATGCACTTATTCTTAGTGAATACGTCAACCAACCACTAGTTGCATGTGATATCCAGGGATGTTCAATGCTCTGAGTTCTTTCATTGCATGTATGTTATGACTGATGCCTCTAAAACAATTTTTGTCTTTGATCTTTCCAACAAGCTGTAACTCCTTAAACACTGCCTTCCTTTGACCTCATATGGTCATATTGCTTGGTCTCATTATCAAGACTAACATACTTTTTGTTGGATCTGTGTCATATTTTCACTCAAAATTTCCCTCTGACAGCCTACATATGAAATGCCCTATGAATCTATATCTCCTGTGCCTCATTCATGTGCCTCAGAGTCCTCCACATCCTCAAAGCTTGATGGTCAAGTGCTGTCTCCCTCTACAAAATACCCCTATAAGCACTTGAACTATATTCCCTATTTACCTGAAACCATACACTACATCAGTTAAACCAAGCTCCTTGTGACCTGCAAATTTGCTCATGACTTGACTTTTGAAAACACAAGCTTCTCAGCTGTGTTTCAATCTTAGAAGATAAAGAGAATATGGATCCAGAAAAGTGAAACTCAGACACTATATTAAGGTACAGAACTCAAAATATATGCAGAAGTCAATAGATAGAGACATGGTCAAGGAGAAAAAGGAAGTGCTGAAGTTTATTAAATAAGATGTTTCAAGCCCTTTGATTTTGGTCTTGCATTAGGTCATTTAGAAGACAAAAGAAGGACCCCTGCTTCCCAGTAGGGAATTTAATTACATTTGACTTCTTCCCAGTAAATGGTAGTTACATTTTACTTATGGTTAAAATTTTACTTTCATACTGAAATGCAACGGACTACTTCACCCTCAGGAAATTTGCTGAGTTAAGTGAATAGATGCAATAAGAAAGGGAGATTTTGTTGAAGGTTTCACAAAAGAACTTTGCAAGAAGTCACAATGAACCTGGTTTCTATGTATACCTCTATCTCATCTTCAACACAGGCAACCAAAAACTTCCTTAGTTGTAGTTTCTGGGTTCACATTAAGAATATAAAGATTAAGGATTTTGAAATAATACTGCAACTATAAGAGTTTAACTTCAGAATAAAATGAATATACTTCAGTGTTAGCAGCCAGGAGCAATGAGTTACACTCCCATTTCTGCTTTCACAGATCTGAGCACTGCCCAGGTTTTATAAATGATGGTCACCTTTGTGTCAAATTATTTCCTGATTGAGAGCGTTGGTGTCAGGCAATTTCTTGAACTTATTTTGAAGACGAGTAGCAAGCTGGCTTGCTCTCTCGAGCAAAAAATGACTTTTTACTGTGTTTGCACTGAGCTTACCACAATGAGGTTCTGTTCTACCGGCAGTAATGCAATTCAGTTATGGTAATGATAGCAGTAACTACTGCTTATATGCTCCCATTAATGGACCCCAGAAATATGTGCACTAGGCATTAACATTCCAGCTGAGAAAACATTTTTGATAATTTAATTGTATTTTCTTACTGTTGGTGGGATACTCTTAAGTGAAATGTTGCATGATATCTATTATTTCTAATGTGAGGACCATTAAATGTTTTACAACATTAAGAATCATAGTAGCCTGTTCAGGTAGGATAGAGTAATATTAAACATAACACTGCTAGGACAAACAGAAAGCATCAAAAGCAGGATCTGTCTAGCTTTATATTAGAAAGATATCAGGACAAATGAAGGAAAACCATTAATATAGACCTCTGTTGGAACTTCTGAGTTGGGAGCAGGAGATGTCAATAAATGATTTGCTAGCAAAGCAGGTGTTTATCTGTTTGATGGAAATACCGAAGTGCAGTGTGCTCTCCTAGATACGTAGGAAACATTTCACAGTTACGTATAAACACTGACAGCATATTAGTCATTGTAGACGTGTAAGTGTATAAAACAGAACAGCACCCCTGGATTATGACAACTATGGCTATTCCAGACATATCACTGGCTAACAGAAAACAAACAAACAAACAAAAAAAAAAAGAGATCCATCTCACATCAAAGGTTAGAAGTCCCAACAACATTCTCCTTAATCAAAACTTGCCATGCTATGCAAACTTCCACATGCCTCCAAAAATGCTAAGTTAATTGCACTCTAGAAACATCTTATTCATCCAGTTTTATGCCTTACTACTTAATTTTCTGATTTTACCATGGTTTATAGTAGAACAGGCTCATGGAATCCAGTTATCAGCTGGGGAAAGAAAAATCGCAGCTTAGATCTTAAAGTTGAAATAATATTTCAATTCTCACAGCTAAAATTTCTTAGCACTTTGAGTTGAGAATACCTCAATTTGTATACAAAAAAAAAATAACACTGTGGTTAAACATGAACATAGGAACACATACCATATGACAGAAAAGGAATCAGAGCAAGCATACTCAGAGAAATAGGAAATTTACACAGCAGAAGAGGTTCTGACACAGGTAGATAGCCTGCGATGTTGCCCCTTACATGAGAAGAAATAATCAGAGCTTTGGACCAAAAAATGGCAAGCTTTTTTGCCATCTGGTGTCAACCACAGAACTTCTGGACAGGATCAAAAGTGACAACACAGGAGAAGATAAGAATTCCAAGAGCTGCAGTAGTGACTGACACTTGTTGCCCATGGATACCTATCCTGATAATTTTGTAAGATATAAAAGATGCACACTGAAAAACAACCTATGGCTATACAGCTTCAGAACACTGCACTTAAGAATTCTGGCTAGCTGCAAGAAGGAAAGTTAATCAAAAAGAGAAAACACCTAACAAAATTCTCTCAGTGCCCTAACAAAGTAAGTCTAAATACTGAAATATTCTTCGCACTCTTCCATAAAAATAACAGAGGATGAAAATGTAAAAAAAAATTTGAAAAGCTATGTTATTCTTAATAACAAGCAAATAATTAAAAAGTAAATAATCCATACCTTAGAAGTTTATTTTTGTTTATAGAATGTTTGAGAAAAAATAGAGATGCTTAATAAGCTTTGTTCAAAATCATACTTTTTCACTGATAAAACATTTACTTTATGATTGCTGCTAAAAATGCTTTATTAGATGTAGGAAAAAAAATTCCCCCAGTATTCAAGAAAGAACAATATTTAATACCCACAGAAATCTGGCAGAGCCCATAAGACATTACCAATCAAACACCAAGTTCAAGACACAGCCAAAGTGACTTTTTTATTAAAAATATAATATCAAATGACTTAGATAAGCTGATCAAGTGTGAGCTCAATTCACTGTTCTGTAAACAATAAAATACAGCAAAGGGGCTGTACCACAAAAGGGAAGTCAGCCTGCCAAATGCTAGATTTGTTCAAATCACACCATTTCTATTTAAATCATTGTTTAATTGCTGTTTGAATCAACGTATAGACCTAATAATATCTTCTGTGATACACTTTAGCTGTAAACTCTATGTATCACTTCTTGATCAAAGAGCATGGGATGGCCCAGATTACTGAGATCCCATAAGTTATGGGGTTTCTTTTTAAGGAGTTTCATTACGATTTATTTCGGTCAGAATATATGTAAAATTCACCAAGCTGTATTAAAAATCCTGCTTTGTGACTAGGTTAAAGCCAGCAGTGCAGGAGGTGGAAGCACACCTCTTGCACTGCCCATAGGCCCTCTGGGCAAACCTGGGAAGGGATGGCAACCAGGAAGCCAAGCGGTCCATCTCCATTGCTTTATTGCAGAGCCTGCAAATAAGACGGTTTTAGGTTACCAAGCAACAGCACTGCACAAATGGCCTCTCTATCTGCGATCTCTGGAAACGCTCTCAAATTTCATTAAAATCTGTCCATACCTATTATGTGAAGGCCTGTGAGGGCTTTGTAAACAGGGGGAGCCTCTCAAGTGAGAGGAAAAGGAATAAAGAAATGAAGTAGCATTAGCCTTTCCATCTGTCTTCAGATAATTGTGAGAAACTCATCCTGTCTAAGATAGGCATGAAGTGTGTTTTCTTGGTGGGGGAATCTTTAGTTGTTTATGTCTAATAAAATGCTTCATCCTACCCAAGGATGTTCTTCTACTGCAGACTAAAGCCACACAAAGATGTTCTATAATGAAGAGATGCAAACCTGCTAACAACTTGAAAATAAGTGGTAGCAGTGAAGGGTAGGAGTTGTTTGTATAAAAATCATCCAGATAGTAAGATGATGTATAATTTCAGGAAAACATCAACAGCCAGTGCACATATAGCAGTACACATCAGTAACCCACAAGTGAGCATTGTATTCAGAGTCTAACAAGCATCTGTGTTACAAAATTGTCCCTTCGAGCAATGAAATAGTATGGATTGCTTCAGTGAATAATTTAAATAAAGTTATTCTTAAAAGTTTCAGATTAGGAGAAAGATGTGTAAGAAGTTTTTCTCCAGTTAACTGGGGTTATTTGAGAGAAATACACTCAGAGAAGGAGATGTGCCAGCAGGTTCATTAGCTTTATGAACTCTGGAAAAGCAGACCTCTGGGAATTGCCACACAAGCACCTCCTTGTGGCGCTGAATACTCAGAGCTGAAGATGCAAAAGGGACACAGAAAATCTCTTGGGATTTTGCTTTCCCTTCTCTGAGGCAAGCTCTGTGCAGATATATGTGCAGGAGTGCACTGAGGAGGAAAACTCCAGTAAGAAATTCAACTTTCAGAGGGATTGCAGAGTTGTTAGCCAGTATCAGACTGCATCTCTTTTCAAGCTCTAAATGTCTTTCCTCATAACGTGTAATCAGTGATTAAGATAATGAGGACCTAGTCTGGGAACTATCACGGCAATTTTTAATAAATTTATGGACTTCTGTCATAGTGCATGTACCACAGTTCTGGCCTTATCATCTTTCTACACAGCCTAATACAATTTGAGAAATCCTCCTATGTATCCTCCACAGGGTATCTGACACATAGATCACTTCTTAAATGTCTTAGTTGCTCAAAAATAAAGGATGAACTACTTTTTGACAGTTATGATATGCAAATTAGTGAAAATCAGGTTCTAGAAAGAAGATCAGAGGAAAAAAGTGTGATTTAGGTGGAATTCAAATATATTTTTTGACAAGTACTTAAGGTAAAAGACACAGAACAGAAGTTCACTCTGCACAGTGAGCAGAGAACTGTCTGTTAGAGCCTGGCGTTTATTCTTTTTTCTCAGAGGAATTTTTCCTATTACCAGATGAAATACAAAAAAAGAAAAAAAAAAAGCATTTGCCCTTGTTTTGAAAGATGAAACGTTTTATTTGCCTGTACCAAGCTATAGTCCCATTGTGATTATGTGTCCAGCAAAAAGGCGTTGTCAAGTTCTAGAAAGTTCTGCTGATAATCACTTGCTTTTTCATTACATACCAGATGTTGATTTGAGCTGGCAGGTAGACATTTTTTCAGTGGGGAAAAATAAATTAAAATCTCATGAGCAAAGTAAGCGAAAGTTGAACTATATGCTTCCCCCATGAAAATCTCTCCCACTTCACAAAGAAGTACTTTAATGTAGGTGATTTACTGGACTGTAACAAGATACATTATATTCTCACAGCAAAAGTGAAGTGGTAAGATAGCAATTTCCACAAAGGGTGGCAGGAGAGACTTCCAGAACTAAAAGAACTAAAAGACCGCTCTTCTGACATCACTTTTCAGTTACACAGATGCCACTAAAAATGGGTATCTGAATAGCAGTATTGTCTAACCCAAGATGAAGAAAACGGAACAGAAGAGTTAGCAAAAGGACTGAAGGAAAAAAATAAAACCTGTTTCTTTGACTCAATAATTTTATTCAGTTTCCATCCTTTGTATCAGTGCCAAGGAGAGAACATCCCTGAAAAAGACTGGTTAACCTGGGCCTGACAGAGTCAAAAGCTTTGAAAGCTAGGAGTTTGTTATAAAAAACACAGTTAAGATGGTCAGTGATGTCTCTTTAGAGCTTTTCAAAGATTCCTTCTTACATAGTTTAAAAAGCTGAAAGTGCATTTTTCTGTTTTTAATTCTAACGATTTCTTTCTACAATAAAATCATTTCTTCAACATCCACAATCTATGGTGTCAAATGGGATCCACCCAAGGATGCTGAAGTTACTGGCAGGTTTGCCAAGCCACTTCCAATAATGTATCAGCAGTCCTGGCTACACCAGGGAGGTCCCAGCTGACTGGAGGATGGAGAACATAACGTCCATCTACAAGAAGGGCAGGGAGGAGGATTTGAGGAATCACTGCCTGTCAGTCTGAGATCAGTGCCAGGGAAGGTTGTGGAGATCATCTTGATTTGCCATCACATGGCACATCCAGGACAGTCAGGTGAGCAGACCCACTCACCACGGGTTTGCGAAAGACACGTCATGGCTGACTAACCTGATCTCTTTCTATGACGACAAGCTTAGTAGACGAGGGAAAGGCTCTGGATATTGTTTACATGGACTTTAGCAAGACATTAGGTACTGTTTCCCACAGACTTCTCTTCAGGAAACTGCTGATGGCTTCTCATGACTTGGACAGGTGTACTGTTTTGCTGGCAGGATGGCCAGGCCCAATAGGTCGCTGTGAATGGATTTGATTTGATAGCTAGTATACAGTGGTGTTTCCCATGGGTCAGTACTGGGTCCGATTTTCTTTAACACTTTTATCAGTCATCTAGATGAAAGAATAAAGTGTACCCGCAGTGAATTTACAGGCAACACCAAGTTACACAGGAACTGCTTGAAGGTAGGATGGCTTTACAGGGATCTGGATAGGTTGGATCAATGGGCCCTGTCTGGTTGTATGGCATTCAACAAGGCCAAGTGCTAGGTGCTAGGGTCACAACATGCAGTGACCCTGGCTTGGGGCACAGTGGCTGCAAAGCTGTGTGGAGGAAAAGGATCTGGAGGTGTTAGCTGACAACCAGAAAAAGGTTCTCAACCAGAAAAACCCTCCAAAAGGGTCTTTACATGTACCTTGTGTTAATACGAGACTGTGCTTAGATTTCTTCTTGACGTAGTCTGGCTTAAATCTGTATTTCTGTTCACTAAATGAATATAACAAAATTGGAGGGCAAAAATCAGTGAAGAAAGTGCTACAAGTCTAATAAATGAGACTTTGTCCAAACAAACCTTACTGGAGGCAAAGCAACATGAATAAATATGATTATTAAAACAACATAAAAATATAAATTTCCACTTCATCAAGGTAAGACGGTATTGCACATGGAGAACTTACTCTGACATGGTTCTAAATGGAAGATTCTGATATTGGGAGACACATCTCCACTGGTCCACATGAAACTAACTCTTAGACAAAGACTAACTGGTCTTACTGCTGTATCATTTTCATATTACCAGAAATACGTACCATAAAGACAGCTATACCATAAGCACAATTATTTCTTTTTATAATATCCCTGTCTTTTGTAAGCAATACCCGTGTCTCTAATATCAAAGTCAATGTGATCACAGATTGTAAAGACACTTTGTACAAGCATTGACTGGCAAGAATAGAAATTAGTGCACTTAGTGATCCTCCAATTAAAATATTGCTCAGGTATGAGCAATTTATGAAAAAAATGAAAAATGCCATTCAAGGCTTTAAAATTCAGCATGAACAGATGATGTGGGCTGAACCCCTGTTAAACAGATGTCACTATATATCTATGTCTTTTGTGATTATGACAAGATAATCATCTCCTCTGAACAGGACATTTTAAGGTTTAGAGAAATAACGTATGATTTATTAAATAATCTGTCAAATTATCTATGAACCTTGCTTTCAGAAGAAATCCTATGATCTCATTAAAGTCGTTACAGAAAATCTGCCTGATATAAATAACAAGTACCAGCCAGCATCACTGGTATACAACTGAGAGAATAAAAAAGGATAGGAACTTCCAATATTTAAAAGGTGATAGTATAGCTTTGACGTCTTAAGATAATCAATAGAAATTTCTGTGTTAAATATCCTGTGTGCAGGGTCAACGTTTGAATTGCAGGCTTCAAAATGGAGGAAACACAACAATTCTGTAGCTATGCTAATATGAAATAATCAAGATACATATATTACAACATCCTTTCTCCTTCCTTTCCTCATAGCTTTTTTGCTTCTTTCTCTTAACTGTTATTGCAGAAAAGAAAAAAAGGAAAAGAAAAAACCAAAGCTCTTCTAGCCAGCATGACAACTGCCCAGAAACAGAAGCAAAGGTAGAAGGAAAAAATAAATAGGAATTGTCTTAAATTTTTTGTTAGTTTTTTTTTTTTTTTTTTTAGAAGGGCATAAGCAAATAAGGGAGATGAATGACACGTAGGATAATAACATGAATGAGGGAAATTATGAATTTTCAATATCATTCCAAGTTCAGTTTTCTATATTTGTGCTTATTCTAGCAAAAGACTGAGCTGAGCAGAACTGGAAGCTTGGTGAGAACAACCTACATACAAACGAACTTCAAGTACAAAATATCATTTTGTTTACCACGAAATCAAACCTCATGTTTCTGAGCAGCTATTTAACAACAGAAAGTTAATTCTTCCAGAAGGCATTCAGAAAATTGTTTCAATACCTCATAAAGCTGAAGTACTAAACAAATATATAAGTAACATGAATTAATTAAATAGCTGAAGAGCTAAGTGAAATAGGAAAAAATTACAGTTGTTTCATAAGAAGATTTAAAAACAGAAGTCCACCTTTGTTAGAGAAATAAACTGAAATTTAAAGTCATGAAATTTTATTTCACATATTTGTTTTCAAAATTATTTTATACTACTTTTACTTTGAAAGCAAATTTACAGTCCCCAAAATACTGAATGATAAAAAAAACAGCAACCTGACATGGAATTTCAAAATGTTCAGAAGGGGACTCACCAGTCTCTTTATAATCCTCAACAAAACCTTCCGATGCCGTGTATCTTTTTTGGATCTCAGCACTTCAGCAAAGTTATCCATGTTTTCTGGAGACATGCTCTCCTGACCGTTCCCTCCATACAGCTGAACCAGAAATGATAAGCACTGCAAAGCATTCTCAAATATTTCAATATCTTCACTGGGAAGCTAAAAATGAACAAACAGAAATCAAATTCCAATTTCACAAAAAATTACATGTCACTGGGAATTCTGAAGAGAATTAACATCAACACTGCTGCAGGAAAGAATCGTTTCTAGATGACTGACCCAATATTCCATTAAGCTAAGCTGTATTAAAGTGATGAAAATATAATTAAATTATATCTACTCTAAAGCAGCAGTATAACTGTGCCTTTGTTATAATTATATCAAATAGCATATCTATACTGACATCGTAAAAGCACTCAAAAGGTTGCTCCCAACTCCGTTATTTTCAGATAGTATATTTAGCTTTAAAATGGAAGTAGTAAGATCAGAAAGTATTATTATAGTCATGATATCTAATCTCCTGAATAATGTACTCTGTAAAACTTCATTTAATTATTTCTAAGCCAAGTTTATAGCTTTTGGTTGAGGTAGAGCACAGGCTATCTAGTTATTTAAAGGATTTAAGTAAGTCACATCAGAAAGTGCATTTTGCAGATTGAATTTTTTTTTTTTGGGGGGGGGGAGTCTTTTCTGAATTCTAGCTTTTCTGTATTGCTTTGAAGAATGGACATTGGAGCAGATCCTAGATATGGAATGGATTTGGAATAGATAAACTCTTTCTTGGGAAGCAAAACCATGGCAAAGATTCAGGGATATGGCTACTAGTAATCTTTTAACAACCTTCCGGTGGTATGACACTACTATCAAAATCATTTATACCTTTCTTGAATGAACAATCTGGAACTCACAAGCTTACAAGATTACATAATCCTTGGTTTTGGCACTGGAGGAATAACACGAGGAACACAATGCCTACTTCTGGTGCATGCAGTTTGTGAAAGACAGTGAAAAAAATTTCTTGGAAACAGTTAAAAGGATGGTACAATGAATTTGAAAACCTAACAGCTTAAGACTGAAATTACTCTATCAAAGGTAGAGTTGAAGGGCATTATGACTCTGTTCTTTTCCTCCATGTGAGGAAAAGGAGGTGGAGGATAGGTTAATTTCTATGCATGGAAAAGGACTGGTAGGAGATGATGGCCTAAAACTGTATCTGTAGCAATTCAGATTAGAAGGAAAATTATAATTTGATTTTCCTTTTTTTTCCTTCTTTCTTTAATAACGGCAATTAGCCACTGAAACACCTTCCACAGAACTGAGACAGATTCTCCTTTACAATCTTTGTATCACAATAGTCTTTTTCTTTTTAAATAATAGTTGTTTTTAAGAACCCCTGCTATAGTTAAGAATTAACATAGAAAAGTTCTGTGTCTTGTGTTATAAACGGAAGTACAGCAAATGATTACAGTAGCCTTTTCTGGCCTTACCATCTGTAAACAGAACAAAACATACCACTGTTGTCTTTTTTTTTTTTACCAATAAGGTATTGAAGTTTGAAATCATTTTATTACTCAGTTTCTTAATTCCAAAAATATGATCTAATCACAAAGAAGCTATACTGCAGTACAGTTAAGCCTACACTTACCAACAATTAAAAGGAAACAATCTGCCCAACCATTTATATAATATCTCCAAACTATTTCAGTAATGATTACTTATTTAACCTGAAACATGAACCTCCCCAGTTTTTAAATTTTAAGGGAAACCCATGCAGTTACTTTAAATAATCTGGAAACATATCATCAAATGAATATTCCTTAAATACCCAAGCAGCAGATCCCCAGGGACTTGCATGCAAATTCAAATCTGCTTTCCATTAGCTTCACAGAACTGGCTGTTTAAAATAGACTGAACTGAGATGTAAGCTCTGAATACATAGCCCCAAGACATATCACATTCTATTTGACCTAGTGCTATGCAAGTGACAGGACCACAGCAGCTACTGCTTTCACATCTTTGCTGTATGTTTTCTCTTCATTTCTGTCTAGGTGATACATATTTGATTGGTTCTTTTTCAATATCCATAACTATATAATAACATCACTAACATAAATAGGAAGGCTAAAAAGGGGGTTAAACTACAAACAATAACAAGCTTTACAGCTCTGTTTATATCTTCAGACCTTATCAAGCCAAAAAGAATTCTGCTGATCTCACTGAGGGCTTTGAGTTTACTGTTACTTTCTCCACTGAATCAAAATTTGACTATATGAGTTAAAGGAAAACTACACTGTTTTCATGTATCCATTTTCAAAAGGGCACTGTCTAACTAAAAGCTGGTTATCGGATAAACTAATAACTTCCTGAAATCACAGTACACTAAATATTCAACTTTTAAGGGTGGTTTGTTGAATAATTAAAAACAATAATAACAGTTTTTAAATCAAAAACAGTGAAGATATGCACAGATTACTTATTTGCCCTGGTGCTGCAGTGTAGGCTATCTTCCTGATCTCCATAAGCACAAAACTCCACATGCAATCCATAATCTCAGTAGCTATACTTGGAAGTGAGATTATTCCCAAGGACTTTTGTCTGAGATATTCAGTGAACAACAAATTGAGGAAAAGAAAGGTGTCAGTCTTTGCAGAGGACTGCCCCTTACAGAACCTTGCATGAAGAAATACAAAATGGTTTTGTTTGCCTCTTCCCAGCAAGCTCAACCTTATCCTATTGTTGTTGCTGGCCTTTTTCACACAAAAGGAAACAAGAGAAAGGAAGACCCTAAAAATATCCTTCCAGTATGTCTTGGCATCAGACACTCATGCTCTTTACAAGTTATCAAGCTGTCAGCAACCATCCTCCAAACCCAGCCACCGGCATCACTCCAGGGTTCACAGTTTGCCAGCTGTGGCATCATGCTATTCAGTCACAAATGCTAATAACATCCTTCATCCTCTGTTGTATTTCAGGCTCTTCTGCTTCACAAGAGACCCTTTGAGCTTCAGTGTTACCTATAGTTTTGGGAGCAAGTAGCTGTCATCCTGGAAAACTGTGGGGCAAAACATTAACAGCAAAGGTTTTGAAAGAAAAAGACAACAAGCTGGGATCAGAAAAGACAGGATGTACCCTTTAGTGACCGTGAAGCATTAGCCTACAGTCTAACCCATCAAAAATTAAGGAGGGAGTTGAATCCTTCCTCAGCAATGTATTTATACAGAAAAAAATGCTTATGCACACGTGCTCATAACTTCTATCATACTATTTCACCACTAACAGGTAGCGATTCAGATGTCGTGTCATAAGCTGGTACTCTGAAACATAACACTGGCTGCCAGTCTGTATTAGCTCTTTCATTAAGGGTAATAAAGAGCAGAGGATCTGAAGAAAATTGCTGGCATGAAACAAAAGCAAGGAATGAAAATTCACCTTTCAAGCAAATAGTATCTTATGCCTAATAGAACAGAAAAGCCAGAATAACAATGTTAGACAAAAGAATATAGATGGTTGGTATATCTCTTAATAGGCTGGAATAATGCTCTCATTTTTCTAATCACAATTCAATTTGATATGAGGAAGCACATTTCAAGTCTAACACATTTCCAGTTTTTGTGGCAGCATCTACTTAAGTCTTTATTCTCTGAGGGGAGGAGAAATGCCTAAGAAACTGGAGTTCTAACTCTTTGAGAAAAGATCTGCACCCTAATAGTTCATAATTAAAAGAATGAACTCCAGTTGGCTTGCATTTCTGTCTTTTTTCTTTATCTTAGAGGGTATTATGGATTCAGCAGGGTAGAAATACTATTACTCTTCAAAATTCTGGGCTAGCAGGCATCCTGAAAAACCATTCAGCATCTTAAAATAAATTGAAGAATGACTAAAGTCATCATTTTTGCCATTCTACTACTCAGAACTGTAGATATATATATATTTTTTTTTTTCAGTTCAAAATTTTAAAATAATGCCTCAAGACAAGAGTTTTGTGCAATGAGGATTTTGTATTACTTAATTTTTATGGCCAACATATAACCTTCCATTAACAGGCTCATGAAATAAAATTCTACTTCATTTCTAAATGGAACCTGCTCTATGTATCTTAAAGGTTAATGGGCAGAAAAGCAGGCTTCTTATTATTATACATCTACAGTTTTGTAGTTTGTTGTCAAAAACACCTTCATTTTATGTCCAGTTGCAGTGTGTTTATGAACTGCCATCCATTACAGGAAGAGTGTGATCATTTTGGCTGAAGCAGCAGTTTTCACACTCTTACGAGTTGTAACAGCATCTAATTTTAGAGTTACGATGAAACTGTCTGGATTACCCAGAGGGGACACTATTTCAGTGCATTAATGAGGTTAAACACAAAGAGAGTTTATTACAATAAGAGATAGATATTCGTTAAATCATTAATGCGATTACAGAAAGTGTGGTACAGGAATCACCACTGGGGAACTACAGAGATGATTCCACAATCATCAAACAAAATGCAAAACCGAAACACCACTATTAAATCTGCTACCTGCACTATGCTATTCTTAATAATAAATATGCAGAGTTTAAAATTAAAGCAATATATTTTGGCTTGGGGCAAAATTTTTGTCTTTATACCTCAGGGAAAATATTTTTTACAACACTGTATTTTCAGTTCATGTTAATCGAGTCTTAACTGCTGAGAAACTAAATTCCTATTCTTAATTCCTTATTCTATGCTTATAACAATATATTCTTATTTCCTCTGTTGTTTTGATTGCTTTGTTAAAACAACTTTGTGGAAGAGAATTCTTCAAATACATTTCAGAGATATTTCAAATACAATCACAGCAATATCACAGTGAGGTGATATGGGATAACCAGACGGTTTCACCAAGGGTGGGTCCTGCCTGACCAACCTTGTCCCATTTTAGGATGGTGTAACTATATTTGGACAAAGGAAGAGCCACTGATATCATCTACCTGTACTTCAGTAAGGCCTTAAATATGTCCCCCTGTAATATCCTTCTCTCCAAATTGGAAAGATATGGATTTGATAGTTGGGCAGCTTGATGGACCGGTTGTAAGATCACACCCAGAGAATGGTGGCCAATGGCTCAATGTCCAGATGGAGATCAGTGACAAGTGGTGTTCTTCAGGGCTCAGATCTGGGACCAGTGCTCTTTAATATCTTCATCAATCACACTGACACTGAGATCAAGTGCACCCTCAGCAACTTTGTGCACAATGCTAACTTTCTGTTGAAAAGGATCTGGGGGTACTGGTGGATGGCAAGCTGGACATGAGCCAGCAATCTGTCCTTACAGCCTAGAAAGCCAACTGTATCCTGGGCTACATCCAAGGAAGCATGGCCAGCAGGGTGAGGGAGGTGATCCTGCCCCTCTGCTCTGCACTGGTGAGGCCTCACCTGGAGTACTGCATCCAGATGTAGAGCCCTCAGTGCAGGAGACACATTGACCTGTTGGAGCACATTCAGAGGAGGGCCACAAAAACGATCCAAGGGATGGAACACCTCTCCTATGAGGACAGGCTGAGAGAGCTGGGGCCATTCTGTCTGGCAAAGAGAAGGCTTTGGGGAGACCTGAGAGCAGCTGAAAGGAGAGAGGGGGCAATAAGAAATAAGGGAACAGACTCTTTAGCAGGGTATGTTGTGACAGGACAAGGATAAATGGTTTCAAAATAAAAGACAGGAAGTTTAGACTGGAAATAAGGAAAAAGTTTTTTACAATAAGGGTGGTAAGGTGGTAGAGCAGGTTGCCTGGGAAGGCGGAGGAAGCCCCATCACCCAAGGTCAGACTGGCAGAGCTCTGAGCACCCTGATCTCACTGTAGATGTTCCCGTTCATTGTAGGGGATTTGGACTAGGATCCCTTACAACTCAAAAGATTTGATGATTCTATGAATTCGTTACACATCACAGAAGATAAAGTTATGTCTTCCCACTCTGACAACAGAACTGTCTGTATTCCTAAGAAATGCAAAATAAAATTCTGCACGTCTGTAAGATTATCACTCTGCAGTTATTTTCATTATTCATTAGCAAATACCTTTCACATTCTCTGAAACTGAAGTCAAGACACAGTCTTAGAGCCAGGGGAATGTTGAAAAATAATGGACCTAGAAAAAGATCATCTCATGCATCCATGTACACCAAAGTTCTGTATTTGTCCTCTTTATGTTTGCACATGATTAGCTTATCATTCAATTGTAAAACCCAGACATCCTGAAAACAATAACCAATTAAAAATTTTACTAGTTATGCTATAATGCAGAAGAGTATTACCAGAAGACATGAAAAGTTCTCTCTCAGCAGTCCGACAGGCTCAGAAATTGAAGGGCCTACATCTAGGATCTAAATTTATAGAGAAACAAAACTCCAGTTTATAGGTACTGGCAAGGTAATACAGCCATTCCAGCCGGCTGAAAAACTCATTCAGTTTACAGGAAGATAACATTTATAATTTGAGCCCTCTGATCTAGCAGCACAAATGTTGCAGTATGCTAAGAGTTATGGAAGCCCAGGTGATGAAGGAGAACATCATGTAATTCATCTGCTTTGCTGATCAGGTTAGCTAATGAACATTCAGATATAAAAGTTTGTTCTTTTTTTAATTATAAAGTTTGAAAAAGCTTCTGAAAATCCACTGCAGTGATTTGAAACATCAGCAAGCAATTAATTTTCAGAATAACCATTATACAAAAATAGTAGAAGATACTTTATGTATTCCATAATTGCTGCAAGTTTCAGTATAATAATAAAATCAGATTTATGTTCAAGTGGAGA
This sequence comes from Cyrtonyx montezumae, assembly GCF_038088225.1. Lineage (NCBI taxonomy): Eukaryota > Metazoa > Chordata > Aves > Galliformes > Odontophoridae > Cyrtonyx > Cyrtonyx montezumae. The sequence goes on along the minus strand of NW_027072089.1, from coordinate 101,068,776 downwards.
AACATTAGACAAAAAAGCTAACTTTAATTAACTATTAAACATGAAGCTGCTAAGCAGAAGACTAAATGCTCAATTTATTTTCCTCTTATTGATCAATTAATGGCAGACTGATCATGGGATTAAATATTGAATTCTCCATATCTGTAGTGTTTTCTGCATGACAGAATTTGTAATTATTTCTTCTTTCATGTTATTAACAAAACTGAACTTTCATTTACATGCAATCTAGGTTTCCTTCACTTGCTTTGCTATGCCCTATGTGATAGGCTAAATCGTAATTACAGAAAGGAAAAATTGATTCCAAGTTTTTGACATTTTCAAGCCTAACTATTGATTTTTGAGGGATTACTAAGAGAGATAAATAGAACTTCAACAAAATAAATAAATAAATAGCCAAATCAATGGGGCATGGAACAATCATCTACTTGAGGGATATACATATCAACGAGGGGAAGCAATTATTCAAGGTGACATAAGAAACTATAAATATGGTAAGAAGTGTAGAAATAGTAAACTAGAGGAAAAAAAAATGAAGTGATGGTTATTTCAGAATTAAAGACATACTTTATCTCCAGAGAATGAAGTTCACAAAGAACGAAATGCCTCAAAACAAAATAAAAGTTCACGAAGTTCCTCACAGCTCACTACAGAGCACTACAATTGGTAGTGCCACAGAACTTAAGCTTAGGTAGGACTGTTGGTGGGGCAGGGACCTTACGCATCTTGCGAGATCCACGAGACTTCATTTCAGTGCTGCCTCCAGTTGATTGTTCTGGCAGCAATACACAAGAAGCTGTCCACAATTAGGCTGGATATGGGAATGGTTAAGGTACTGTAAGCACTGAGTACCAGTATGTCATAAAGGGGTAACTGTGTGCAGAAGAATAAGGAGTTAGCATTTACCAAAGGCGGTATTCTTCATAAACCCAAGAAAGCACATGTACATAAAGAACAACACACACACACAGGAGAAAGTCCCTCACTTTTACAATATCTCTAACAGAACATAATGCCAAATAAATGAAGAAGCACCAGTTCTTTTTTTCTATTTACCTTATGTTAAAACAAGCATATTTTACATAAGCATTTTCAACATACCGGAATATGTGGAAATAAAGAACAAAGCAAAACCTAGTTATAATTTGCAGCCATGCTTCTGAAATGTGAGGGCAAGTCAGACTCTAATCGTACATGCTAGAATACAATTATCCTATCCTTTAATTACAAACTTACAAAAGAAAAAAAGAAAGATTTCCAGGTGGTACAGGCTGAGTAAAGCCCGGCCTCTAATTTTCTGTTCTTCAGGGAGTTGATGTAATTTAAATTTATGTCTAACTTCATTTTAAAGGAGCATTAGCATACCTTCATATCTTATTATTTATCATACATGGTGATTAAAAATTAATAGAAAGTAAATTAAAAGAAGTGATACAAATTAAATACTACGCAGCTGAAATTCAGTAACTCTGTTTCAGTTTCCAAAAAGTCTTTTGATTAAAATAAATTCTTCATAACACAAAAGTTAATATAAAAAGGTACCACACTTTCCCCAGATTAGAGGATGGATAGTGCTAAAGGCATGAAAAGTGCTACAGATATTTGTTTCACGATATAACTGTGCCTTGTCCCTGTACTTAGGTGTCAAGGAACAATTCCAAGAAGACCGAGGATGGAAGAGTACAAAATGAATCTGAAACACCTCTAAGAAAAATGATGCAGAAATGATAATGTGATACGCCACCAGGAAATTCTTACATACCATTTTCCTTGCTTTATGTTCAGTAAAAGGCAGAGGTAGGATACTAGCTTCCTATAAGCCCTGTTCAACTCAAGAAGCAATCCTCTGCTCTGAATTATCTCACACACAGCCAAAACAAATCTGTGGCACAGTATGATGGAGTCTGAGCTGGTGGGATGCATCAGGAACACAGATTTTTCAGTGCAGGACTCTGATGTCTAGCAAAGCCTGAAAAAATGGACTTTAAACAGACAGACTTAAAAGATGAGTATGGGTCACTAGGGACTATTCCCACTCCTAAATCATTCAGGATCAAGTTAGAATCAAACTAAACACTTCAAAAAAGGAGGCTCAAACCCAAGAGAATAATATTAAAAGTGACCACTCAGTGCAAACTATTTTTAATTTTACTATCTGCTCTACTGGTAGTAGTAGTTGCTTTCAGTTTTTGAATACTGTCCTTTCTCCATGCAGTTACCATTAGTCCCCTCTTTGGGGCTAAATTTTGCCTAACATATTTATCACACCTAAGAATCTGGAGCCTGCCCCAGTTCTAGGTTTGGGTGGATGTCCCTTGTAACCTGTTAAGTCACTGTGACCTGTAAATCCTGCACAAATTATAGGAGTCCTTGTCTCATGTTAGGCAGAAGCTTAAAAACAGCCAAAACCTGTCAAACAGAGCTCTAAGATATTGAATTCAGTTGAGTAATTCCAACTTCAGTGACATTCAAATAGGCTTCAAAACAAGCAAATTCTCACCAGTTGAATAAGCAGGCTAATTAGGTCCGTCAGGGGTTTATTGATAAGCAGAAGGTCTTCAGCAGCCTGCGTGTCCCCTCCTGCGCCAGATTTCTGTGCCTTAATAAGATGAGGAAAAAAAGAACAAAACAGCCTCAGTGACTGCTCAGTTATGAGAAACAAATTAGGTTCATTAGGTGGTCAGAGTTTGTACAAAAGTTTGAAGAAAACCTATATACTCCCTGAGTCTGCAACAACAAGTGCAAAGTAAAAGCGACTCATGCTGTCATGCCTGTTGTACACAGGCTGAATATACCAACCTACGTGACATTTACTCAGCAAAATGATATGAACAGTATCTGTGAAAGATACTTCTAAGGCCATAAATGTTTTATGTATTTGCACTCTATTTCAACAGGCCTATCTTAATATATTTTTTTCTCCCATTAGGAATAATTTTAAGCGCAACTCAAAACAAGAAAATCAAGCTAATTACAAGGTTACAATTCTCAACAGCAATATCCACCTTTGCCCTTCCGACTTGCCTTGTATCCTGAAACATTCACAACAGAGGAATACTTTAAATTATTTTTGAAATGGGAATAATAAAATCTGAAAGTGTGATAAGACCCGTAACTGCTTGGAATTCTTTTTCATTGTCTTCCCCTACACTGAAACACGCTGCCAGTCCAGGCAGTGCTAGTATGACCCATCTGTGCCCCAGGGTACCAGAAAGGTCTGCTTGCAAGGTTTTTCATTTAACTTCATCATCTTGCAGCAGCTTTGGATTGTGACCCTGCAGAGCCTTGCTGCTAGAGGAAAACTTAAACATTTTATCTAGAGGACACATTTAAAATTCATTTTGTATTGTGTTTCATTTAAAGTGTAATCCTTAAGCCATCACCCAGGTATAATAACCAAGGATTCTTGTTTGGTTAAGTGAGCACAAGAGCAGGTCCCCAGAGACAGGAGACATTACTGCTGAAGCTGCACTGTTTATTTTGATGAGTTGAACACATAATGCCTTTCTTCCAGGAAGAGTTCAGAAATAAAGGAGCTCCGAAGTGCCACTTTTCAGTAATAAGACACATTGGTATGTCCCTCACTGAGACTCACCATGTTGCAAAAGTCCAAGAAGGGCAAAAAGACATAGTGCACAGAAGAAATAAAAATCTGAGTGTTTTAGTTAACAGTAACCAAAAAAGCAAAGTAGGCTGTCTTCACTTCAGCAAATTTACAGCTTTTTCTGTGCAGTGTTTGAATCAGAAGTAAGACATCCTACTTCTGGGAAATTTGACTGCTTCACATGGGATATACTTAGTGTCTTTGAGAATAAAATTTGCTAGAGGAATTATGTATATAAAGGATGTACGCTACACCACACTTAAACCTACATTGTCACTAAATAGCAAGTTAACTTCTCAAATCCAGTGACTGTGGATCACAATATGACAAAACTGCTCCAAAACATATCCAAATCAATCAAAATCTCAATACTATTTCTATTATAACACAAACAGTTGGACCACAGAGGACAACTCTTGAATGATATAGTTATCAGTAGCACTCAGCACAAAGTACTGAAATGGGAAGGAAGTGCACTCCCACATTTTGCCTACCCTGTTGGATAAAGCCATCACTTTACATATAAAAAAAATCAAAAATAAAGATTCAAGTGGACAGTGGCATCATCTGCAAAAGTCAACTTAAGGCCTCAGTAATGGTATTATGAGAAAACTTGATTCCCTAGCACTGTTCGAGCAGGTATCTTATGCAGAAGATCCCACTGAAAATAGTCAAAAGAACATTTGTTACCACTACCATGATGTGTGAAGTGACACACAGACAAGGAAATGCATGGCAAATAGCAGTTAGCAACTAACTACCATCATTCAACAGGGTACATGTACCAAAGTAGCTGTAGAACCCACAGGAGCCCTGTGATGATTGCTGGTGAGACAACTACGTCAAGAAAAGTAGTATCACCTCACAGTTTCACAGGGGTACAGGGCAGAGCTATACTTCACAATGCCAGCTGCCTCTGATCAATGGAGAATCAAGTCTTCCAAAGCAAACTAGACTATGACTGAACTTGTACAAAACTGAAGCTGAAGGTTCATCTATTAACTGATGTATTCATGTAAAGTTACAATCAGATGTGACATTGAATGCATAGATTTAAGTTAGAATTAATGTATCTAAATAAAAATAGTGAGCTTCACTAACATTACCAAACCATGTACAAGATCCTCTCTCCTCATATGCCCTCTGGTATAATTGGTCTCAACACTTGCGCAGAGCACAAGTACAGAGCTTGGCTCTCTATGATTACAAAGAGTGCTGCTAACAATACGACAATCAGCAATTAGCTTACAAAATTTGATTTGCAAAGTGATTCTTAGATGTGAAACCCATTACAGAGGCGTGCTGCTAGAGGACTTGAAAAAGCCAGGGTACTGTACCATCAGATCTGAAGTATATTAAGAAAAAAAAGAATTCTCAGAGAAATATCTGTTTGATCACAGTTGATCATATAAATCTATGAAGGAAAAAAAAGTTCAGTTTTCAGTACCTCCTTCACACCTTAAATTTCCTTAAAAACAAACAAACAAACAAAACAAAAAACAAACAAACAAAAAAACCCAACAAAACAAGTATAAGAAAGCCTAGCTCTGATATACAATACAACCTGGATGCCATCTTCTGAAACTCTGTCCTCCAGATATACTGGATGTAAGAGCATTCTCTGTTCTTTAGTGGGAAATGAATGTGGAAATTATTGTTTATAGCCCAAATACAGTAGTTGCTTCCAGCTGACTAACTGCAGCAATTTGGTGGATCACTTAAAAACAAAGCTAACACTGCCAGTTTAGCATCATAGGACAAATTCTTATTCCTGTTCTGTTGTTAAAAGTGTTACATACCGTTTCCTTGATTACTATCTTTTTGTGCTCCATTTTTAAGGAAGAGGAAGACTTCACTGGGAGAAGAAGCCTTATTAATGCTGTGTTTCTCAGTGGTTCAAACAGAAAGTTAAAAGACTAGCAATGTAAGCATGTCAGTGCACAGACAGAGGTCACCTTCAAGCACAATAATATCATTTATAATGGAAATAAACTGTTGTTTTTTTTATGGAGTAATTTTTTTCTTTAAACATGAACTGAAGGAAAAGACTTTGAACTATCACTGAGAAAATGCTGCATTAAGTTGTTTGTGGAGTATAAAAACAGATCATGCAGCTAAGATCTGTGTCTCCAGCACAGTAGGGCTAAAATGAATTTTCTAGCCAGGCAAATACAAACATAAGGGCAAGCAGCTGAAAATGCATGCTCTGCTCTTTCCACCAAACTGAAAAAGTTAATGAAATGAGAGTAGTGGCAAACTCATCAATAGCATAACAAGAAGGTATCTGTAAAAATGTTTAAGATGGTTATCACCCCCAGGAAATGAACTCCATACCTGTAAAGTCTGGCGCACAATGTTTGTTGTGTACATCAGCATGCAGTGCAAAATGTCAAGCAAGGACAGCAGCAATGCATTTTCTGTCTTGGTGCTGCTTTTATCATCCACGTCCAAGTACAGAGCCACAGTTTCTATTAGGAGATTACAGACGTGAGGAGCCAGTCCTATGCAGACAGTGAAACGAAAGGGAAAAAAAACAACAAAAACAGACTATCAGGAAAAAAAATAAAAAATAAAACTATTTAGAAAGTAGGCCAGATAAAAATAGTAGATTAGCAGAAAAATAAATTTCACATACACAATGAATATTTATTAATTTTCTTTTTTTTCCCCCCTGCATTATTATAATTACCACCTCCTTCATTCTATTTGGAGCAGCTCACACAGAGAGCTAAGCTGATACAACCTAATTCCCTAACTACATGGCATATTATGTAACACTATTAAACAAAAACATATCAGGAATCCCAAACCTTTCTGCGTTACAAAAGAGAGACAAGTCTCCTTCACATCACCTTGGGTCACAAGATCCAGACAGTTCCTTCAGACTGGTTCAGAATGAGACAGCAGCTATATCAAGGTTGGAGCCTGAAGTTTTATTTCTTAACTGATCTGTCAATTGCAACCTTCTCTATGTATTTCAACTGTTTAATTGAACAGTGTTATGCTTAGAATGGAATAGATATAGAAAAGCGTTACAAAGGAAATACTGAACACTACCCCTAAAATGTATGTAAAAATGACTGGTGATAGTAAAAAGTTTCCTGAAATTACATCCTTGCTTTGACGACTTTTTTCATCATCTTTGTATTCAATAACATCATCCCCTGTAGCTTGCTTAACCCTCAAATCAATTCACATATCAGACAACCCACTTCAAGGAAATACCAATTCAATTCAGAATCCAGCTTACTTTCAAATACCGAGTAACTGAGTTCATTAAATTTAATCTTAATCATGTTCTTTCAGAGTTTCATAAGGAATTATACTATGTTTCTCATGCAGAACATGATTAGTTTGTAAACTATCTTCCTTTAAACCGGCAATTAGTCACACTGGGACTTGGGCACACATATGTAGTAGGACTTCAGCATCTAAGTTTTTAGTCCCTGTGACTACTAAAAACAACAGAAATGAATCTGTACCTCACTGAAGAAACTGCTTTTATAACATTTCCTTTAAAAAGTAATTGGTTGTTTGTTTCTTTACAAGCATGAGTGAAAGAATAAGACATTGCAGAATACCCTGTGCAATTACACCACTAAGCTTTTGCTGGTAGACAAATCTATGGGGTTAGGATTTTTGCTTTGAAAGCTTCCCCATCAATTACTTGAGCTTCCACAGAAAAATGTTCCTCCCCAGTTCACCACCGTTAATACTTCCCTCAGGAAATTAAGTACAAAAACATTCATTCAGAATACAGTTACGAATCAGGTTTGTTAAGACTTGCACTATAATATCTCACATCTTTGTGTGTTTTTATGATTATCAGCACTGTTCTTCCACAATAGTTTGATTGATGGCCTAGAGCTCAGGCCAAGCTTTGAATTTCCTGGGTTTTGTCTGCATGAACCACACTCTCCAAACTGCATCAGTTCAATCTCACACATTTAATTTCCTCCTCCTTTTTTAAGTACAGTTTCTGCTGCAGCTCTGAACACTTCACACACAAATGAGATAGCAAGACAGATTTAAGTGATGTCACCAATACCCACCAAGAAGAGTATAAACAGACATAACTGTATGTCTTCCCGACACAAAACTTGTGGTTATTCTACGCCCATTTTTCACCAGGCTAAATTAGAAGAAACCTAAGAAAATTGCCCATGCAAAGCTGGTCCCTATCAAAGCAAGGTCTGCAAAATTGCCTGGGAGGATATGCCCAAGTACACCATTTTTCTCCCTGTATACAACCACAAAACCCACAGCCACATCAAAATGAATGAGTCATCTCTATTTCTAGATAGTTTACATATAACCCTTAAGACAGAATATTCGTATTTACTTAGCTAATGTGAAAGCATCAGAATTGCAGACTGTACACAGATGCATGCTAACATACATACAAAAATATGTACCTTAAATTTGGAGTTTGGGGGGAGAAAAAACACCTTTGTCTGGAATTAAAATATACTAGGACATTAGAACACATCAGATCTTTAAAATAAAGACATAAAATAAAACATTGGTGCAATTGCTCCTTAACACAGTGCGTGATTCATACAGAAATCTGATAAAAGCTTGATTCTATGGATAAAAATAAAATTGACTGACCTCTTGCCACATAAGTAAAGTTCCAGATATATCCTTTATTGTGTCACAGTGAAATCAAAATTGGAGGCCATAATTGCAGGCATGTAAATACATTCCCTGCTTACACCACAGGATAAAACCTATTCTTTGTCCTCAAAAAGAAAGTTGGGAAACTGGTAGTTTACACTGACCATGACAAATTTAGAAGTTTAATGGCTTTGGCTACTAACACTATAGTGAATTTACTCAAGAAGCCATTATAAAGATCAAGACAGATGTGTCTCAGCATTTTAAAATTCAATTCCTAAAACAGATGAAAAAAATAGAAGACGCAAGTTTAAAAAAAAAAACTTTACAGTTCAGTAAATCAAAATCTAAAAATTGCACAGGAGTGTCTAAGTTTCATAGGACAGAACAAATTTCTGCCAGATTTTACAATCAACTCAAGAACTACATGCTTAATTTACAACAAAGCCTAAAACATGGTTGTCCAACCTTTAGGCTTGCCTTTGTCACATCCAGCAAATAGGAATTGCCATGGGTTGCATGTAAAATATATAATAAAGTTAATGTATATAAGTAACAAAACTTATTTTTTATGGTTTTTATGTATTTTTATTGAAGCATCAAATACAGAGAGCAACAAAACCATATAACTAGAGGGATGTTTGACCTTGTTTCTGTGAAACTAATGCATCAGGCTGATTAAGTGGCAGTGGCTGCCATTCCTACTGAGTTCTCAAGGTGCTCATCATATGATGGACTAGTGGACTATATTATGGACTATATTATCTTGTAGGTATTTTCCACCCCTGTTGATTCTATGATATTTTTCTCTGGTAAGAGAGGGATTATGAAAGTCTGGTATAGAGGCATAGTCATGTTTTATTTTGTGTGGATGTCTGATTGCAACTCTATACATTCCATGTGAAAATTTGCAAATAATGTACTTAAGTCAACCAAAAATAGTCAGACAAACACACACAAAAAAAAGATTAAAAAAAAAAAAAAAACCCTTGAACATATTCTAAGATTTCTTTACTAAAATAGAAAGCAGAGCTGCATATTTCTCACCGTTTACAGGCCCGTGTTTAGCCAATGTGTCATAATGCATGAAATTATTTGCCATCACCTGAGCTCGCATAATTTAAGTTTAATTTCAAATGCTGTGTCTGTTTGAAACACAGAATAGATAAGCTGATTTCCACCTTGAAGATGAATATTTAACATGTAAATAAATGGGCAAATCCACCAGAAATATGAAATCTGTGAGTCATTTTTCATCTTCACATCCTGGCATCCTGGAAAATTTTCCTTTTGATTCCATAAAGGACTTGATTTCAATTCAAAGCATTTTTAGCATTTTATCCTGATTTAGCCACCTTCCTTTGGAAAAGTAAATGATGACCTAATAATCATTATCCATACTTCTAGCAAATTCCTAGAATTGGAGATGATTCAGTCCCTTGGATTTCATGAAATTCTCAGCTTTGATTATGATTTGCATGACATTATCAGTTTTTAAAGCTTTTACATGTATATTTTCTTGATGTCTGATGCAGTGACATTTCATCAAAGCACTGCTGGGGCAGCATCAGTAGCGATATCCAATATGTAAAAGGGGTTAAAGAAAGGTTAAAGAAAATAGCTTAAATGTATTTTTTTTTCTCCTTCATACACATCAGATCTTTAGTTGAGTCACTAAAGCAGCCATTTCTTCAGTGATATTATATTCATTATCAATACCTCTAATGGAAATGTCAAGTTGAGAGTCATATCTGTAGCATCAGTATTTTCAACTATTACCAAAGCATAACATTTGAAATTAGCAGCTCAACTCTCCCTATTTTCTTTTTGATAGATTCTCCTCTTTCTTCAGTTCTCCTGGCTACAGTTTGGTGAGACAAACTGATTTTAGAAAAATCAATTTATTTATTTATTTATTTTAATCAGGACAGTTTATATCTGCCATGCTTTCCATACATTGCTTAATAAACTCACTGCCATGAAATGATTTCAATTTTTTTGCAGTCAGGTTTGCTACCATGTAACTAGCTTTTATAACAGAGCCCATTTGAGTTTTAATATTTTGTTGAGGTGACAGACTGTTTTCTGTTCCACAATTTTATCTTTAGAAAGCATTCCTTGATACACATCGAATTTGGCAGCATCCTTCTGCAAACAATATCTTTACAAATTATAATCTTTGAAAAATGATACAATTTCCTTGCAAATTAAGCATAGTGCCATATTATTTGTCAGCAGTGGACCATGCCTTCCCCATGTCTTGGGGCTGGGCTGGCCCACCCAGTGAGGCAGAGCCACTGCCATAACAAGATGTCTGGAACAATCTTTATCTTTAAAAAATGTATACAATATATTTAATATATTTCTGACTCACATTAAACAAGCATATGTTTTTCTTATTCATTGCTTCTCAATAGACACACACTACTCACTCCTGAACTTTGAAAGTGGTGGATCTGAAATGGAATTCTCTATCACACCAGAGAGCTAAATGGAACACATCAAAGAATATCGTTCTACTGAGAAAAGCTACATATTATTGAAGACACTAATAGCTTGATGTATCTTGGCAATACTTCACTTCGTCAAGAGAAATGTCTTAGTGACAGCTTACATAAGTTAAATAAATGTGTCATCGTTTCTTTCAGCTGGGCATTTCTTAATAACAAAGTAAATTGTTAATAAATTTATCACAGTTTTATTGTTACCCTACCAAATTGCAAATTCCAGTAAACAAAATGATTAAAACATCACATCATGCTGTGTGTATCCATAATTATAGTGCATTTGCCGTGCCTTATATTTGTAAAAGGAGGATCTCCAAAACACCAAACCTCAGTGTAGTCCTCTGCTGATATTCAAACTTTGCTGAAAAAGACAGAAGTTGAATTTTGTATTGGAATTATGTTTGTAAATTACCATAGCTAAAATAACCAAAACCACCTGTGTTAACTGCAATCTGGGATCCATGACCTACAAAAAAAAAAAAAAAAAAGCTTCCAAAATTCTTAGCTTCAGTTTTACAGCATTTGAAAATCCCAGTGTTCAAAGCAAAGCATTTTTCTTGCCCAAAGAGACCTCTGCAATGAACTGAACATGCACCTAATAGGATTTTATGAATGTGGTCTGTGATGGCTATGCGAGTGTTTTACAAATCTTTTCAAAAGATAAAAGGAGAATTTTGGCCCATGTTACTGCTAATCGGACCGAATGTGTCATGATACCTTCTGGAATGAAAGCTGAGAGGAGACATTTTATTCTCAACTATTAGCAAGATTGATAAAGGAAAAGAAACCTTCACTTCTAAATCACATGAAACATCAAAAGACAGCCTAGGAAGCAATCTTCTAGGCAATCCTTTCATGCCTACCAGCAATTAGAGCATTCAACAAACCCGCCTGCTTCTAGCTGAAGAAAATGTTCAAGCAGGTGCACTTCCTTCTAACAATGCCACCACGCAGCCAGCAGCAAAACCCTCATCCTGGCAGAAAGGTTTCTCTTTGTTCCTTTCTTCATATTGCTCTCTGGAGAGCTGTTTTTCCCATTTGTATCACACCTACACAACTGACTCCCCGGGGATCTTATGGAATATAAATTCACTACACTTTTCTTATTAGGAACTTGAAACTGCACTGCCAGACTAACTAGAAAACATTTCTTAATTTTTTTTACTATAATAAAAATAAAAGCTATTGCTAAGGAGGAACACAACTGTTGGCTGATAGATTCTTTCATATAGGAAAGGGCTCCTCAGAATCTGAGTCCTTCAGACAATCCATCATGTCATAAAGATTCTTCAAAAAATCTTATTTACCTATGGAAACTTGGACTTGATTTGCATTCTTTGCATCACAACCTGTGTACTCAAAAGTGTTTTGTTTCAAAAAACTGAAAACAGGAAACGTGTATCATTAGAGAAAAGCCATTTTTCCAGAAGCTGATTATTTTTGTTTATTATTCATCACTGTCATTTATGCCTTACAGACTATTTGCATTAGTACTGTAATACCACTGAGGGAAGAATAAACGAGGATGCAAAATTAGGTCACCTCTGATTTCAAGATTTGGTGAGTGATGAACATCAGATCCAGTGGAAAGAAGTCAGAGCAGCTGAACATATTAATTGCATGACTGCTGCCCTGAAAATTATTTCCTATTGCAATCTTAAAAATAAGTAGCATCTAAAGAAAAAAATATCGCATATGCTCCTACTACTGAGACAGTGCAAATGAATTTTGTCAATGAAAAAAAAAAACCCAGTAAATTTGAGGAACAAAAATTGCATTGTAAGTGATCACATCACAGTGCCCAAGGAAATCCAGTGCTCTACTTTGAGGGAAAGCTCTGTGGCTGTTTTCCCTGCACATATGGCAGGACTATGATGCCACGCAGTATCAGTCAGTGCAGGAAAATGGATATAGTAAGGATTACGACAACGGGGGAAGAAAAGCCAGTTATCGCCTTTATACAATGAGGCTTAAAGCACACAAGAACTATTTATTATCCTGAGCATGGGGGTGTCTAAGAGACATGCACACCTGACACTCTCAGAGGTAGGATTTTTCTGACTTTAGTCACAGGAGGAGACATGACATGGCTCTACTACACTTTTACAGGACTGGCAATGTTTGGCAGTTTGTGTTATTTGGCATCTTATAGGCAGCATATTTCACTAGTGAAGAAAAAGTGCACAATAGATGACTCCCCAGGGAACCATGTCAAATTCCTCTAAGCAGAAAAGAATCCTCTCAGCACAGAAATCTACTTTCTTCTAAAATTCAGTTGATGTAACTAACAGGAGATGAAGACTAACAAGTATTTAGCACAGCTATCCAGAGATAGCAAACAATTTGATTCTCTCTTTAAAAATGTGCATAAGTGTTAAGAAAAGAAAGCAACAATTCAACTTGAAACAATCTAGGAATAATAAAATCGAATACTGCTGAATATGCTTGAGTGGTCAATATAAAAGCTGTAAAACAAAAATAATGTATCAACTAGGCATGACTTTTTTGTTCTATATGAAAAATGTGCTCAGAACCATGTAGAAAGTAAAGGAGAATTACTGAAAGCATAATTACTGATCCCAAGGGAATTCTCAATTTGCTACATTTTTAAAAAATGAAAAGAAAGGAATTTTTCTATCTTAGAATCTCATTAAGCTCTCTTTAACCAAGTTTCAACACACTTTAACCTTTAGTGTCACACTGACTCAACCACATGATAATCAAATCAGAAGAGATAGCCAGTATTTCTGCAATGGAGTTGATAGCACACATGAGTATGTAACATCAAAGTTTTGAAGGCAAGGAACTATGGTTTTTTAGGTTTACTGAGACAGTCCTCATTCCTCAGAGTACAACTCACTGAATGTGAACACACAGTTGTTCAGCAGGGATGTACAAAGGATCAGAAAGTAATATACTTCCCAAAATAATTACAAGAACATCTAAATGCTTTCTGGTATGATTAGAAAAAAAAATATATCCAAAATTGATATGAGAGAATACTACGTAACTGTGGACTGTTATGACATTCAGGGGATCTATGCCAACTGTTGACAGAACATTAATAGCACCTCATCTCTGCAGTCAGGTGTGATTTGTTGGGATACCACGCTCAGCACTACAGCCTCTAGAAATATTGTCTGCTTCTTACATCTGTAATAGCTCAGAATAATTGGTCATTTACAACAAAAAGAGAAGTGAAAAACATAATGGAAAGGTAGGATCCACTGAAGATGCACATACAGCATTGAAAGGCTCATATTAGAAGGGATGAGCCTTACAGGACTGGATATAAAACAAACATTTATTTTTAATTTATTTATTGAAATTACATTTTTGCTCTCCAGAGATTAAATTTAGTACCAAGCAGAGCCACAAGATGTGCTGCCAGCTCTGCCACTAATGCATATGTTTGTGCATCAAAAGTAGGATGCTTTTTTGTTAATTCAGGAGCATAAAGCCCTTGATGGATGTAAAATCAAGTATTGCCATCCAGAGAGACAAGTGGCAATACAATAGAACACAAAACTAAGGTTACCTGATGAGACATTCATTTTGCAAACAGCTTTGTTAACAGAAAATATTAGTTCTTCCCAGATGTTTGCTAGTGAGCAATTGTTGGTTACTCCCCTACAAGTGTGACAGAGTGCATGAGGAGGCTTCCTAGTCCCCTTGTTAGGTTTCTTTATGTTGTTTGGGCAGCCTACATTAACCTATCTGATTTATCCTGAAGCAAATTCACATACTCAAATGACCCTTCTATGGTTGGAAGACCTAGGAAGCAATGGAGGTGGACAAAATTCAGTGACTTAGAGGGAAGACATTTAACTATTTCTGTCTTCAGTTGTGCATATATTAGACATGTAGCTTGCATTCTGTTCATATAGATTCAGAAGATTTCGTTGACATGGTTTTTCAATATGTCAGTGCTTACAAGCACAATCTTCCATCATAAGAAAAAAACCCAACAACTAAAGAAGGCTGTAATAAGTTGTCATTGTCTGGATTGAATATGATTGCTGTTAAGTAAACTTAGATGCAGCTTTCCTCTTAGGTATTTTTCTGCATATATCAGAAATTCCATATCAACATTCCATTTAATAAGGCAAAGTTATTCTACAGCATGCTGTACACATAAAATCAGATCCCAATAAACTGTATTTCATCCCTTACAAGTTAGCAGCTTAAATAAGGTCTTTGTTTTATAAGACAATTTGCATGACATTCAGGAGTTTTTTTCCTAACAGCATCTTTTCATATCAGCATCAGGAACAAGAATGTCTATCAAGGCACCTGATTCTCTGAAAGGAGAAGCAATTGTCTTTAAAAACTCCTCTAGAGTCTGCCTAACATATTAAGTGTTGCTCCACAGCTACATAGAATTTTTGCTTGCATGATGTGCATCTATGTATAGCATATGCTTTTAGAAAAACAAAGGCACGAAGTCCTCATATTTATGGCAAAACTAGACTAAAGTTCTTTCCTAGATTAAAATCTGTGGGGTTCATTTTTTTGTTACTTTTTAGATCAGGAAATCTTTTCATTCAGGAAGATTCTGAGTCAGAAAATATTCAGAAAAGCCTTTTGATTAACTGCCCAGACAGATCAAGCCTGCAACAATTACCGTGTGATAAAATACAGGGGGATTTCGTACCCTGAGCTTAATTTAGAACTAGAAATTCTTCTAAAGAGATTTCTATTTTAATAATAGACTTCCTGTCACATAAGATTAAACCCTGTTTATCTGCTTCAAGAATCTCTGCTTTGGCATCAACTTTCCCTTCTACCAAAATCCTTGAGAGACCACTTTAAAACTTCTAGAGCTGTCTTTATGACAAAACCTCTACGGGCTGGATAGGAACAGCCTTCGAATACGGACAGAGTGCTGAACTGTTGTCACAAACTGACAGCATTCAGCAGCTTTGAACGATGTTACCAGTGCTAATTGCTCAAGCTATTGGCCTCAAAAAGTCCCTGGACCGAAAGCGATAAAGGAGCAATGAGCTGGGGCTTCACAACATTCTCTCAAGATTTCAAACAGTTTTTAATTGCAGAAATAACAAAGTTGACAAATATTCCCACATATCTGTGGCAAAGTGTAAAAACTATATATTTCCCTACTGAGAAGTCATGCTCTGTGAGATATTAAATATTTATTCCTACTCTTCTCGATCTATTTACTTCTGTTTTCCACGGGATGAAAACTTAACAGAGTACAGATACTTTGATTTTCAAGTGACGGCCTTTTGCCATTGTTACCACTAGATCAAAGGACAAGAGCAAAGGGAAGAGTATCCACTGAGCACCACTTGCTGCAGCTTATTAAAACAAAACTGAAACTATGCCACAGTTCCCTGTAATGTCCTGCATTATTTATCACTTAACTTTAGGACAAAACTGAACACTGACAACTGTCCAAGGTGGCTTTGGTGTGTTTACACTTGCATGATCAAAGGGCTTAAACAGAATTCAGGATGTCTCGTGATAGTAAATATGGTTTTGCAACTTCGACCAGACAAATGCTCTTCCCTCAAGCTTATTCTGCTAACTCTGCTGTTTTCTGAAGAAGTGCTAGGAAAGCTTTGACCAGCAGATTCTCCTCAGATTTGCTGTCACTTGGCCATACCACTCAGGCCATATCCAATTAGCTTTCTAATAGCTAACCACAGATTTTTCACCTCAGATGTCACTACTCTTTATTAGGTGGCTCAGATTTATGTCTTTTTCTCTTTGCGTTGATACCCACTCTGTTTTGACATATCCACAAAGTTCAATCTTACCACCAGGATCTCTGAGCTCAAACCCATCCTACTGTAATCACACTGTCACTTCAGATAGTACAAAAAGTGCCTTCTCCAATACTTACCACTGCTATCCAATACTATCTCCAATACCTAGTATAGTCTACACCAACAGAGCCTTTCCATCAGTACAGAGGCTGTCAGATGCTGCCTTCTGGATGTGTTACTGTTATAAACATGACCATACACACACCCTCCATTAATACATGTTTTCTTGCAGGGGCTGAGTAGAGCTCCCAGCCAGTTCTGGCACTCAGTCCAGATCAAGATTCTAGCTGCAACTAGACTGGTCCTGTAATACATAGACTAGTCTGAAGCAATCGCCTGACCCATATCTCAGGCAGGCAGGCAGACATCACCTTGTGAGGAACACTGTTCTTCCCAAATCTTCTGTCAAAACCTCTAAAACCTGCCTTGATAACCTGTTCCTTTGAGCACTTTATCTGTTTTCTCCTTATCTTGCCTATGACTTACAGCGTAGACAAAATACTGTCTTCTAAATTTATCTTGTGTTGCTGTCTGAACCACAAGCTCTCTGAACAACATCCAGTGTAAGTTCTCAAGAAAGTACACAATAAGTAATGGTCCGAGAGAGCTTTTCTTGTAAGAAAAATAATGGCATAAACCTAAAATTTCTGTCATTCTGGGTTGGGGGGTGGGATCAAAATATTCAATATTGCCTGTGTATGGAGAGGATGCAGGCAGTCTATTCAGCAAAAAAATGTATTGGAAAGACTGTTGAGCCATCATGTTTTCTCAGCCTTTCTGTAATGCATATAGTAGCAGTACTTTTGCCGTCACCTAGAGGAAGAAGTCATATTTCATAGATGTACCAATGGCTAAAAAGCTGCATGTCACAATCAGGGCATAATAGCTGGGAAATATGATCTTCTAGAAGTGTGAATACATACATTAAAAACACTATACAGGATTTTTGCCAAGTCTCACAGGAACAGGGGTGAGATGTTTGAGTAAGCAACCTGCATTATGATATGTAAAAAAAAAATGGCCTTCAGGATAGAGAAGACAAAATGAAACTAAATAGATGTAGGTAAACAAGAAGTTTACACCTTTATGTTTCCTTATCTTTTCAAAAGTTGTATGATAATGGAAAAAAAATCCCAGTTCTTATAATTTTCTATAAGACTGAAAGACTAAAAAATAACTCAATCCCTAATATTCAGTCTAAATCTCCCCTCTTTTAGTTTGAAACCATTTCCCCTTGTCCTGTCACAACAGACCCTGCTAAAGAGTCTGTCCCCTTCTTTATAGTCCCCTCTCTCCTTCAGATACTGAGAGGCCGCTCACAGGTCTCCCCAGAGCCCTCTCTTCTCCAGTCTGTAGAGCCCCAGCACTCAGCCTGTCCTCACAGGGGAGGTGTTCCATCCCTAGGATCATTTTTGTGGCCCTCCTCTGGATGTGCTCCAACAGGCCTCAGCAGTGCAGAGCAGAGGGGCAGGATGCTCCCTGCTGGCCACGCTTTGGATGCAGTCCAGGATACATTTGGCTTTTTGGGCTTCGAGGGTACACTGCTGACTCATGTCTAGCTTGCCATTCACCAGTACCCCCAGGTCCTTTCTGTCAGGGCTGTGCTCCATTCTTATATCTCCCAGTTCATACTGACAGTGGGGATTGCTACAACCCAGGTGCAAGACCTTGCATTTGGGCATGCTGAACCTCATGAGGTTCTCCTGTGCCCACTGCTTCAGCCTGTCTAGGTCTCTCTGGATGCCAATCTGCTCCTTAGGTATGTGGATTGCACCACACACGATTCAGAGATGATCTGTGCACTGCAAAGATCGATCCTGCCTCAAACAATGCTTCTTCTATAGCAACTGAAAAAATGAACTTATTTCAGTAGGATCAAATAACTGCATCTGAAGAAGACTATTACCCCCATGGCAGAGTAATGATTGATGTAGTTTAATTTTGTGTACTGTACTTAATACTTCTCCTACTTCACGCTTACCTCAAATTGGCAGTGATATAGAGCTTTCATATTGAGACAGTATGACAATATGAGAGGTAGAACAGAAAACAAGCGATATCTCTACAATCTGTGGTATAGTGATCATTTCAAATATATACCTAAATACTTAATTTCATCTCTGAATATCATCTTTTAGCTTACTATTTATATCTGGAAAGCTACATGAAGGCACCAACATAATTAGATTTTCATTTATTATCCATAACGACTTAGTTTGTGTTATCAGTATTAAACTTGTAGCTAATATGACAGCTACACTTCTACCTAGTTACTCATTGTCCCCCAAACTGAATCCCTCAAATCCACTAATCCTAAAATATGATTTGGGTTTCACTTCATGAGAGTATTGGCATAAATGTCTAATGATAGTCCCTACATCAGACAACAGAAAAAGCAGCATCTAGAATGAGTGCAAAGAACCTCTAGAGGAGAGGAAGCGCCATCACTTATATGGCTAAGCAGGTGAAAAAGCGCTCAACCTTTAAAGACTTTCTTTTTTCCAATCCAAAGATTTTCAACAGGGAACCTTCGGAAATCCACATCCTCAGACACTTTTAACATTCAAAAAAATCACTTTCCAAATTAGTTTTCCATTTCCAAGTACTATCAGTCACTGTAATCACTTAACCTAAGTCTTATGCTTATAGGTAGATTCAGATTCTCAGGAATCTGAGAGGTATGAAAAATTTCTATTACAGGTGGCACACATGTATACATGTATGTAGATAGCTGAAGTTTTGAAATTGCTGTATTTATTGAACTGTCTTTCCACCAATAAACTCAGCTTATCAGCTGTGTTATCAGATTTCAGCAGTATGCTTCTCAGACTCAAAAACCATGGATTTAAAACATTTTTAACATCTTTTTGTTATTAGGCCTTTCCTCTTCTATTAATTAGGTGTTAACATGAGGTACTCCAGGCAATTTCATCAGCCAGCCACACCACAGGATGTTCTGTGTGGCTGACCATGGGGACAATGCCAGCGCAGAGAAGACCAGTCCTCTTTTACACTGCGGCACCAGCAATGACCTGTTGAACTTCTATTAACTTATTTTATCTTTTGAAGTCTTAGCAAGCATGCTGTGACATTTTGCACACTATGGACATGGCTCTCAACAACAACAGGCTTGGTTCTGCTTCAATGGCATAACTGCTTCTCACAGTGATTACAGTTGCTATTTTCATCCTTTTCACATGGCTGTATTGTTGAATATCACAGGAATACACAGGTTATTTTTTTCCTCAAAGACTCTGCTACTACCATGCTATTTTGACACGATTTCCAGTTATCTTTTATGATACCAAACTTCTAAGTTTAACAATGTGATGTTATACATTTGCACCTGACTGACTGTCATTTAGGGTCAGAAAAACATGTCAATACTCTTAAAAACATTCTGAATTTCATAACATCATAGAATAAATTTCTTCAGGCTCAACTACTACTGATTCTCATATAAGCTGCAACTCAAACAAATGTAGTGACACATGACTATTACTTTTTGATGTTCATAGTCACGTGTCTCTACTCAAGAGATGAACTAGTAACTGCAGTACAGGCAGAGAGCTGTGTAAGGCTTACATCCTGCTTGGCAGGGGATGTGAGCTGCAGGTAGCTCCCAACTGCAGCACTTTCCAGATGTTAGCAACATCCACAACTACTCTGTCAGGGTGATACAGTCTATCCATATTTATTTTCTGTACTTAAAATTAATTTCTTACTTGTAACTTTTGAAGGGAGAGCAGTTTGTTTCTAGATGCTGATTAAATACAGAAAAGTTGTTTTTTGTGTTCTTACTCTCATTGGTTTCTCTAAGATATTCTCCCTGCCACTTTCCATCTAGAATCACAGTATCTTGAAGATGATCATAGAATCCTCAGAGTTGGAAGTGACCCTTAAAGATCATCTAGTGCAACTCCCCTGCAATGAACAGGGACATCCACAGCTAGATCGGATGCTCAGAGCCTGGTACAGCCTGGCCTTGAACGTCTCCTTGAATGATCTGACCTATGTATTTACTTAGGGCACTGTACAATAAGCAAGCAGAAACTATTTTCATGAAAAAGAAAAATGTTTTCTATCTTCACTCAGTGAACAAAATTTCCTATGTTGCAAGTTGCAAAGGCTTTTCAGGAAATTTTTGCTTTATAGAAATAAATCATAACAAAGACTCTTAACAATAAGGACTGGTATTTTTAGTTGAAGCACCATTAATGACTAAATAAAATAATCTGTACAGTCAGGTTTATTTATCACAAAAACAATACAGTAAAAATAACCTGGTGACCCTTTACTTGATACGCTACCTTGCAAAAGGCAGTATCCTTACTGAACACCCTGTATCTACAGGCAGGGATTTGTTCTTTGCAAGGCAAGAAGGATGAGCAAATGTCTTCAGAAATAGCATAAATGTGTGTTTACTTTCTTCACAGAGTAAGTGTTTGCTTTACGGGCAGATTTGTTTAAGTAATGCATTTTATAGGATTCTGTAACTATCACCTTTCCTTTGTAAGCAGAATTCCACTGTAAGAGTAATCCACAATCTTCCCATGACCACAATCTTAGAGTCACATGAGACAAACTCCCATCTTGGAAGGAAATCCTGAAACTTTGAAGCCAGACACTTCAACAGTTCACCTATATTTCTAAAATCAAAACCGCATGCCACATCATGCCAACAATTTCCTAGTGCTCCACAGTAGTTCAAGCTACTGTTGCACAGATGAGTATGGCAGGGAGAAAGATCTGAGTTGTTCAGTGACTGCAGCCTACTGTCTAATTGAATGCTGACAGTTTAGCAGGTGAGAAGGAGCTGGCTAGGAAAAAGCTATTGTGAAGTTGCTGTTAAGAAACATGGGTAGCAGATAATGTGCTTTGGAAACTGAAGCTGAAATGCAATTACTTGTAAGGACATGAAAGTTAGAAAAATATTCTCCAAAGACCTAGTTTGAAAACTTAGGGATTGACCTAGGGAGCTCAGAATTCATTGTTACTTACCTGTAATTAAGACAAAGACTTGTGTTTGTTTCCTCTTCAACAAAGAAGAGAAGTTAGATGCTGGTCTCACAACTGCTAGATTTTGGATATGCCATATTTAACAGACTTGAACAACACAACACACAAAGACACTTGAAATGTAATCAATCTCCTGACTAAAAGTCTAAGCAATGGACCACAGGTTTTTAAGGATACTTCACTCATGAAGGCTGATCTCTTTCTTTCACAAGGAGCAAAGGAAATATGATGATCAGAATACAAAGTTGAATTGCTTTTTTTTTTTCTTTTTAGTAATTGTCCCTGTCTTAAGCACTTACCATGCTTTCTAAGTTCATTACTAATCTAACAAATACAGTAGCTGATATTCTACATTTTCACTAACGGCCCTTTCTTAAATCACAGTGAACTTAAGTATTTACAGAAATTTCTTCAAGTACCATGTTCTAGTAGTAGCTTTTGTCTTTTGACCTTTTTTTTTAATATATTTGAAAATAGTTTTGCTGTTCTAGGTGTCAAAACCTACAGTTTCATTTTTACTTTCATTCCTCAGATTCTACAGCATTAATACTTAAGGAATAAAGTTTGGAATTTCCTGTACCATAAAATAGAAACTTTTCAAACATTCAGACAAAGTTCTCTGCTTACTTTGCTAGCAATGGTTACCTCAGGGCAGGTGCCAATCACAGAATCACACCATTAAAGCCTGGAAGAGTTTATGCAATTCAACTTGTTGGGCTGAACTTTCACACATATGTAATCTCCTTGTAAGACTATCATGAAAACATGCTTATAAACCTCTTACAAAATATAACGAGATTGCAAAAACACCTAAAAAACTGTACACTCATTGTTAATTAATACCAGGGTGCAAACTATTTATTATTTAATCGTGGAGTTACAGTGAAAAACTTTTCTGAAGACAAAATTACTCTGAATTCTATATACTGAAAAAAGCTCCCAATAAAGCACTTGAAGCCTTTCAAACATTTCTGCACTCTAACGTATCATGTCCAAAGTTTACCTATAAGCAAATACTACACAGTCAGAATGACTAATGTCCTTGACTTTGAGTATGTCCCAGGCATCAAATCAGGACTCCGAAAGTTAGAAAACATTGCTAACTACAGAAAATAAGGAGATGATATTTATATTTTCTACTTTTATTTTAAAGTACCTGCAAAAATAAAAATAAGAACAAGAAATAAAAGAGACACTGAAATTGAAGGCAAAATATAATTTATCTGAGTCAGAGTAGAAGTCTGTTCTACTACATTTAGAACTGTAATGAACTTAGCTATTTATTATTCACTATGTTCCACATAATTAAGCAACCCTGCACACTCACACCATTCACTCCTCGAACAACCAAACCTGCCTTTGTGGTTCAGCTTATGCCTAAATTTATCAGTACATCAACACATGTCAATATACTCAACATGTCTATCGTAACTGATGTCTTTTCATTAGGAAGCTCCAACAACTACAGCAACAAATGGTCATATACTGTATGATATCTCCTTAAGAGCTGATGATTCTAGCATTTAAAATTGTGTGTTAGTTTTGTAATCAACAAACAGCGTTAGCCCTCTTAACATGACAAGCACAAGTAATATATAGCTGGATGTTTCATGACTAATAGAACTAACAATATATAATTTCCTGAAGATTTGCATATTGTATGTCTATCTCCACAGCAATAACTTGCTATACTTGACAGTGATGACTCCCATTCCTTATTTCTATAGCTTTTGCACTGCTCTGCCCTACGTCACCTAACTGTAAAAATGTGCTGTAGTGGGAGTGGCTTCCACACACTGATCCTGTACCATCATTGCATAGCTTCCTTCCTCAACAACTGATCAACAACACATCGTTGAATTCAATTGTTACAAACTTAAAAGATTGCAAATATCCTTAAAATAAAAATGGAAAGTGAATACAAAAGAGTCTAGGAAGGATACAGCAGTATCAATAGATCTCAAGAGTCCTATTAGTAGACCACAGGTTATTATATAAGATCACGTTTAACACTTTAAACACTTTACAAGATAATTTAATAAATTCTAAGGAAAACAGAACCACAGACGAGTAGGTTTCACTTCCTATCAGAAAGAAGCCTAATCCAGGATACAAAACTGCAGCAGTTGGCTCTTCGATCACAATGCAGCGCAACAAAAGAAAGAATACTTTTATAAAATGATGCTTTCTCACAGCTACTTTCTTTACATCCTACCTCAAGGAACTAAGCATGCAGTGAAATCCTTGATGTTTTTTTACAACCCAATCTCCATAGGTATGGGCCAAGAAAACAGTTTGCAAACCTCACGTTTTACAAAGTACAAATATTAAGTACAAAGTACACAAAGTACATTTATATTGTTTCACACATCATGTAACCCCTTGCTTTGTTTGTTGTAGGTTAGCCAGGAACTGATAACTGACAAGCCCACGCCATTACCTTTCCTCAAACTATGGCACTAGCTTCGATGACTCTCCTTTCTGCAGCTGTTGATTATTACAGAACCAACACATAAGCTGTGTATCTCAAACCAGCTTAAAACTGTCCACTGATTTCAAAGGATGAGAAAAGGAAGAAAAGAAAGAGTCTTGTGAACAGGCAAAGGGAAAGGAGTAAGTTTCACATTCTTAGAAGATCACATTAAAAATGATTGGTATTGTCTTGGCTTTTTAGCATCTCATCTCAGCTTCTCACAAGAGACCATATACTAACCCCAGTCTCTTTACTGACTTCTAGTACTACTGACTCAGTAAGTAAACTGAATCATATAATTCCTCTCTGATTATTAAGTGGAAATTGTTGTTAATGTTAACAGAACAAATGTTTAACAGCTTATAATACATCAGAGCTCATTTTTAATTCCCTCTGCAACTTCAGTTGCATATATTATTGTCCTTTTCACCTTTAGACATTACAGGCAGTTATCAATACATGTCATCAATACATTACCCATCACATGAGGACATAGTTCAGGGGAGAGACAAATTAATGCTATACTGTCCACTCTTGAGAGAAAGGAAAATTCAACAAGTAAGCTGCTATACTTCTAAAAAAATCACTGTCATCAAATGTTGCTCCTTTGAGTGGAAGAGAGCTCCAAAGACCAACAGGCACAAAAGGAAACAGCGACTGTTATCTCTGAAAGATGCCTGCAAAAATACTGTTTTCTTGGCAGCTGAAGAAAGCATACATAGAATTGGAAAGAAATCCTCATTGCTAGAGGCCAGACTGCTGAAAACTAAAGCTTGGAAGGACTCATCCTTCAAACTGAGCTCCTGAAAAATTCAGCATTTTTCTCATCAGAATACTCATGAAGGTTGACTGGCTTAATTAACAGCCTGAACAAAGAGTGTTGATGTGAAGGAATAACATACACCTTCAGCAAGCTTGCAGAAGTCATCAAAATAAAGCGAACAGTTGATGCAATGAAGGGTTTGGCCAACATTCCCTGAAAGAGCTCAGAAAGCTGAAAAGCTCAAGAAACAGATTGACAGAAACCTCTTAGAGTTCATTAAAGGCAAATACAAAGTTCTGTACTTGTACGACAGGCAGATGCTGGAAAGACACAGATTGCATGCTTGACCCTCCCAAATGCCCTGGTGGCTCTTTCCTGGATTTGGCTCTTGTTTCTCACTGTGCTGTAGTTTAGAGCCTAAAACAGAACGCAGTATTCCAGACACAATCCCACAAGTAAAGAACAGAGAATAATAATCACTTCCCTCAACCTTCCAGTTATTCCTTCTTGTGGCAGGCCAGTTTTGCTTGTATTACTGCAAAGGTATCTGTTGACTCATGTTGAGATTTTTCATTTGGTCCCCAAGATCCTTTTCTGCAAGAGAGGTCTTAGTGCCCATTTTACTACCTCATGCTCTTTTCCCTCACTCTAAAATCATTCAAAAATGATGAAGTTGAACATCAAAGATAGTGGCAGAGGACATTTAAGGTATTTTTCTTGTAGTGAACACTACATATTTACAGTTGGCAATGAAAGAGGTTAAAAGCCTTCCAATTTAGGCAGAAGAATATTTCTCCCGGTTTCAATCCATGCAAGTCTTACAGTTTACAGTTACAAAATCAACAGCTTCAGAACATTCTTACAAACCAAATTTCAGAAGTTCTCCACCTGACAATTAGGCCCTTAATCAATAAAGTAATGACTAATATCCAGGTCTTCATTACTCTGAAGAATAGTCCGTTAGTAAAAGGGATAGGAGAAGACAAGGATATTTTACTTTAGATAGATTATTTTTGCCTACTGTGCTGTTTTATCTAGTATGCCAAAGTATGCCAACCTGAGATAACTTTTCCTTATTATTGTGCAGTTTTAAGAAGGTACCCTGCTGCAGCTCAGATCTGCTAGCTTAGGATAAGATCAGATCAGTCCTAGCCCAACACACAGCAGATGTGCACAAAGAAAACAAAATTAACATGCACATCTAACCCCCTAAAAACTCTTAGCAGTTCCAAGGATGATAGGCACTTTGCTAAGAAACAACCAAAATATCATAATCCTACAAACAATCCCTCTTCAACTCATTTACATTTTCTTCTCACACAACTAAATCCAGAGTGGATCTGTTTCAAACAGAAGGGAGGAAAACTTTATTAGCTACAATGTCAAGTTCCTGCTGGTCCCTTGAATGATGGAATTGCCCATTCAACTCCTCCAGAGCAAAAAGAACCAGGAACTCAAATCTCTTACTTTCTGTATGAGTGCTTCATCTGCTGAGGTAATGATGAAATCAAGGAACAATCACTACTGCAGTTCTTCACAAATTTATACGCTGGTGCGCGTTCAACTATTTTTTGTTATTTTTTAAGAGTTTCTAAGGCAGATCCAAATCTTCAAATCCACATGTCAGTATTACTGTTAATACATAAGCCACTAATTACAGTTTCAGTTGGCTCCTTCTCCGGTGTGATGGCCAACAGAAAAGCTGAACTCTAAGGAAGTGACATCCCACCTCTTACCCTCTGCCTTCCTCAGACTTTTCACAGAGACTTCTAAAAGGTTTCCTCTCAAATCTTAGCTTCAGAAGAGACTTATTTGTTTCTTTGCCTTTTGGCCCAAATTTCTTCCCTTTCATTTTGGAGTATTCCATATATCCCACACCAGTAGCATCAGACCTTTATTATTTTGTACAACTGGCATTATAGATCTGTATTGTTGGCTGTCAGATACTCGTTAACTACAAGTGAGAGCAAAGTTACATAGACTTCCAACAGAAGAAGCTTTCATTTCATTTTGAAAACCAGAACCAAGCTGTAAAAGGCAACTTCAAAAATAAAATAGAGTGAAAATAAGATGTAGAATGGTTCGTCTAACAAGGCTGCACAGTTAGTTTGGTCTCCATCCCATCAGTCCTTGCTGCTGGACTGGAACAGTAGTTTGTTTTTTTAAGACATCCAAAATTATCATATAACAACTTTTCACAGTTTTGACCTGTGGGAAAACAAAGGGCTCGCAGAATCCATGCCTGCATTCTGCATTGCTATACTCAGAGTTCTAGTCCACTCCTTTCCAAAGCCAATCTTTATAGGTATAATGTAATTTCCAGTCAGCAATAATTTTATAATCACATCTTCTTAGAGGAACAGCTTTCCGAAAGTTAAATTTCCAATCAGAAGTGTTAAGTGAAGTAGATGAAGTGAGGAGTCGTACCAATCAGGTATTACAATGATCACAAAGTGATTATTAAACAACCACAATAGAAGATAAATATATACAGGTCCAAAATCTCACAGTGTGAGAAAACACAACAGTCTGGGAAACATGTAAGAAATAGACTAACTATAAAGGTAAAAAAACATACCTTCTGCAAAGAGTAACATCATATTTGTGCTTTTGTTAGTGACCACGTTGTTCAGTAAGACAATTGCAGTTTGCATGGTATTTCCTAGTATATTGCCTTGGTGTTCCTGTAATTACAAATAAAAAAAATCTAGTATTTATTCTGAAAGGTTAGTAGAAGACTATTTCCTTCCAAAAACGTAGTAACACAGAAGCATCTCTCTCTGTGTTGAGTTTCAATCTTTAAAATACCAGAAAACTTAAAAATATCAACTTTCTGCAACCAAATATAAAAATCTTGAGCCAAAGCCTCTTCCTTTTCCTTTTTAACCAGAAGAATTCATAGTTAGGTATGGAATTTTAGTACTAAAAAAAAATCTATTGAGTCTCTAATCTCTTTATATTCAGAACCAGGAACATCTCCCCTTATACAATGTTACTTTATTAATAGTATTAATTTTACTGTTTTCAGTTTCAGCTTGATAACCCAGAATAAGTCAAAATCTCTATTTGTCTGTTTTTATACTGTCAAAAGTAAAAAAAGAATTTCATATACACATCAGGTGTCTATTTCTGTATATAATTACATCACTCCTGTGATGCTTTTCTTATACTTGAAGATTGTTTCAGTGATTTTTGACAATTTTTCTGAGACTGTATGAATAATAGCTAGGGGCCAATGTCTCTAAATTAATTTCAGACTAAAAGAGGGGAGATTTAGATTGGATACGAGGAAGAAGCTTTTTAATCAGGGTGGTAAGCCACTGGCACAGGTTGCTCACAGAGGTGCTGAGTGCCCGATCCTTGCAGACATTCAAATTCAGGCTGGATGGGGCTCTGAGCACCTCATGTAGCTGTAGGTGTCCCTGTTCATTGCAGGTAATTTGGACTAGATGACCTTTAAGGGCCCCTTCCATCTCAAAAGACTCTATTATTCTATGATTCTTTCACTGTTGTTGTACTTAACACACATGGACACTCAGTTTGAAAGGAGTGGATAAGGCAGTGAGAACAAAACATTTATTTACTCACTCTAGTCACAGTAATAACTCACATAGCTTCCAAATACCCAAAACAGGACAAGCTTTTCCAAACCTGAGACTAGATATAAATATAAACCTGGATGCATTTCAAATCTCCCCAGAAGGTTCAGGAAATATCGTATACGTATTTTCAGACTAGAACCCTAATAGAAGCACACAACCAAAGTGAAAATAACATCAATAAAAAGTCCTATTTCACATATTGCAGCTTTTCACATGAATCTTTTCTTCCAGGTTTCCCTGTCCCATCAAATCTCTTATTATACTGATACTACTTGATTATTTCAGTGCCACAGAACATGCTGTACCTTCTGAGTCATTATCTGAAGTAGCCCTTTGAAAAAATTTGTTGAACAAGACAGAAGATTATTGGGCTAAAGTTCAGTGAAGTATCTCTAATGTCAAAAGCAAATTCAGTCCTTGAAGACAGTTGAACAAACTTCCTCCCTGAAATTTTCTTTAGAAGATGAATGCCAGTGGCCAGGAACAGTTTATTTTCTGCATCTCTCTGCTCAGGTATTTATGACCCTCTGTCTCAGATACATACTTGAGAACAGCAGCAATTTATCTTTCTTTGGGAAAATTTTATTGATCATCTAAGCGGCATAGCGAGTGCAGAATTAGCCTGATTGACTACCAGCCAGCACCAATCACAAATAACATGTTTTACTATTCTTCCAAGAATTCATTCCATGTCAACTTATGAATGACAATCAGAGTGATATGTCTAGTTTTATAAGCCACTTTCTATACTAGATCAGGACTAAGCAACAGGACTGCATTTATGAAAAGCCATGCTACTGAAATCCCTATCTGTGAACATAATAGAAATGTCTGTAAGACTTTGCTTGAGCTAGAAACTCCTCAATTTTATTTCTTTCCCAGACTGATGAAATTTAGGATACTCCAAAGTGTGTATTCAGTGCCTCTTCAGAAAGTACTCTGTCACAGTGGCATAAAGTGTCATGCTATGCGAAAAACAAATGCTTTCCTTTAAACAGTTAACAGACAAAGGAATTTAGTATTGGCAGAGGCTCAGATATTTGTTTTGAGGGAATTAATTTCTGTTACTAGACTCAAAAACTAAAATTAAATGCTAGTATTTCCTATAAAAACCATGAAGCGTACTTGAGTAAGGCAAAATGCATTAACAGATGAAGAAATATATAAGCATTCACAGTCTACTACTCAACTTAAGGCCCTAAGATTTTTCTGTTTCTACTAGACCTCTTCAAATTGTATCATGAGAAATGATGAGTAAGAGTGTAGTTTCCCACTAGACACTAAAATAATATATCCAGGATCTCCAAAGTTCTATTCACTTTACATAGCATTTAGAGATGTCATTAATGACTTCTATATTCCTATAAAAGTTTAAAATGCAGCCAGATGTATTTAAAAACTATGTTGGAAAGCATAAATATCACATTCTTACAAGATGCAGAAGGTAAATAGAAAAGAGATACCATAAAGTTATAAGGCTAAATATTAATTTGAAGTTATTGCTTACAGATAGCTGAAGGGTAAGAAAAACATTTATGCAAAAGACCAACATGTTCACATGTTAGTTTATCATCACAGTATCTTCTTAACTCTCAAAAAGAGCATTCAGAATACAATACCTTTTACAAATACAATAATTAAATGATCAGGTGTTATTCAAGATAATTATACACACGTACACTGAAGATATGAAATTAATAAAAAACAAAATATCTAGGTGTGCCAAAATAAGAGATTACTCATACTTTCACTTGAAGTATTTGTTATTTCAAATATATGAAGCAGTAAACATCTAGTCAAATTCCCCTTTAAAATACGCAATTCTGAAAGAACTTGGTAGTTGTTTGTGATAACAATCTTTTGCATTTACCAGGTTACTAATGTTAAAATGAAGCCAATTTTGCTTTTAGTGAAGATCAATTATATTACACAACCCTCCTGTGGAAGACTAATACTGAAGCTGTTACTTATGCTGAAGCGCACACAACAAAAACTTACATTACCCTAAATAAATCCAAATAGAATTCAAGATGGAAATATATATTGTGGAAGCAAAACAGTCTTTTAATAAATAAAATAATCTTATAAGAAGTATACTCAGCTGGAATACTAGAGTTTTAATGCATATATCACAGATGAATTGTGACAAGATACTGGGTTTCAAGAAGTTATGGTATGATTCACTTACCTAAGTCATCAGTGATTGCTGCAAGACTAGATTTTAGAGGTCTATAAAAAAATATGTAACTTCTTCATAATCTATCAAGGAGCAAAGTTGATCTAATTTGTGTGCACAGCACCACAAACTGGATATTTAATGAACAGTGCACTTGACAGCTTTAATAAAACATAGCATTTGCCAGCAGAGATAATTAGAATTGAAGCAGCGAAACTCTAGTGTTTGGCAACACAGATGAAACAACTTCATTAAAATGTACAGCTTCGGCAAATGAAAGGCAGGAAAGCACTGGACCCTGAAGAATCAGCCTTCTCAAAACTAATTGCTTCAGTGCTTAAAAAGGACAGCTATAAAATATCAAGGGCATAACAAGGAAATACTAGTATAAAAAAAGAGCCACAGAAGATAAATCAGGCTTTTCAAATGGGACTGCGCTGTATTTAGGCCATTTAACTTTTCATTCTCGTTTTGAAGGGTTGTATGTTAACAAAAGACATAAGTTGAAGTTTTTTTTAAAGTCAGTTAGGTAACAGAGTATGAATTAGCAAGGTGGGAGTATGAAACTAAGATACTATAGTCCAAAGTTCTCATTTCTCTTCCTTTTAGTGTATTAGGGCAGCATAGGTAGACTACAGTAATTTAATTACATTTTATATAACAGATCATCTAGCAGTTGTGGTAAGAAGTTACCAATTTGTGAGACTTCATATACACGCCTCCAACACACTTAACTAAGAATCTAAAAGAAAGAAAGGCTCTAATTACTATTTTTGTGGATATGCTGAAAATTAATATAAGTGTTCCACAGCAGTACAGTTCATTCAGCGTAATCAGAGTGATTAACCGTACAGGGATTCTCCCTCCCAAGCTTATGTAAGAGCTATGGATGTGAGTTAGGCAGAGAAGAGGACACAATAAGGAGGAGGCCTGATTTTTCATACATGAAATTCATTGAAAGATGAAAATTAAAGAAGTGAACCACACGCTAACTACATTCACTAAATGATGCAGTTTTATGTGCTGGTTGATTGACCACCATTGATACTCACAAGGACAATATAAGGAGCACAGTTAAATACTGCATTCAACCTAGCTTACTGTGATACATTATATTATTTTATATGCATGAAATAGAGGATCAAAAACTTTTCTGCATGTAACAGTGGAAACACTCTGTAGGAAAGCAGTATTATTAGCACATAGCCTACAAGGGACATATACAGTAGCCTATGTACTGTTCTTTAAACACATGACAGAGTTCACTAAGAAACAAATTTAATGCAGCCACAAATAGGCTAAATGGGTCTTAAACATCTTCTGGCTGTTGCTGCAATGACCAGTCATGCATTAGCTGAAAGCATATAAATACAGATCCCTAACATCAGTGTTATACTATTTTGTTTATTCATGATAAATGACAACGAAAAAAACAAACAAAAAAACAGTCTAAAATAGAATTCTTCTTTGATAATGATTTTAAAAAAATAGCCTTGTTCAACAGTAGTTGTACAGAGCTAGCATTCCAAAATCTTTTCCTATGACATAAAATAAGAAGCTACATCTGGTTCACACATCTGGATGATAAGAATTGCAACTTTCAATAAGAATACTGCTCAAATACTAAAATAAGAAAAAAGAAAAGCTGTATTCTTAGGCACCACGTGCTTAAGGAGAGTTGGTTGAGGACAGGGAAACATGAATAATTTTTAAGAAGAAAAGGACACAGAAGGCCACTAATAAAAGCCCAGAATGTCAAGTATCAGCCAACAGAAAGAGACAGTCATAGATTTTGTTTTCCCACCCACTTGAGCAGGTGATACAAAATTTCACAAAATAAGACACTTGACAATTTTTCTGAGACTGTATGAATAATAGCTAGGGGCCAATGTCTCTAAATTAATTTCAGACTAAAAGAGGGGAGATTTAGATTGGATACGAGGAAGAAGCTTTTTAATCAGGGTGGTAAGCCACTGGCACAGGTTGCTCACAGAGGTGCTGAGTGCCCGATCCTTGCAGACATTCAAATTCAATACCACATCAGTTGACAGGTATGTTCTCTTACGTTCAGATTTACGTTCTCTATGTTCAGATTTTCAGACATCTATTTTTTTTTTATATTATTCTGAAACTCATTGATTTCATCCCTTTCGTTTTCTCAAGCTCCTTGTTACCTTGTAGTCAAGCATGCAATTTTATCTGCACTAATGGTCAGAATCTCATGAGGCGTAAGGAGGAAAGGTGATATTTACTCCAAACAGAGCCCTAAGGAACGTTGCCTCTGTGGAATGAGAAGATGAAATTTGTTGCTTCTGGAAAACCAGTTTCTGTCAAGATCATGCAAGAGCTTCTTCTGTACACCAAACATTAAGAACTGAAAATATCAGCGTGTCCCTTCTCCTTCCCCAATCCTATGGGAATAGAAGGCTGAAGAACAAACTCCATGCAGTCACTGTGAACAAAGACAGTATTTTTTAATAGCTTGTTAACAGAGTAACGACTTTTCCTCCTTCACATTTCAACATGTGGAGGTGGAATAAATCACATTAAGCCAAGAAAGAAAGTTTAAATAGTGAGCTAACGATTGCAAATCTGCCCTATGTCAGCAAGCACAAGGTTTGTAAGCAATATAAAGAGAAAAATGTTTAGATCTGTTCAGAATCAGAGGCAGACATCTTCAAAGTCACTAAGAGGGAAACCATATGAAGGTTTGTCAACAATACTACTTTACACATGATAAAAGGAGAGGGATTCCAGGATGTAATTCTAAAATTACCATATAATATTTCAGAAGAAATTACCAGGGTTCCAAATCCTAAGCAAGAATACCATTTTGTATCTACTTTTGCTTTATATTTATTTGAGAAAGTGAAAAATAGGAAAAAAAAAAAGTAGAAAGAATAAAACTAAGGAAGAAAAATGAAAGGGAGGGAAGGGAAAGATAGAAAGACAGATTGGAAAAAAAATCATAGACTCAGAATGGCTTAGGTTGGAAGGGGCCTCAAGAATCAAGTTCCAATCCCCCTCCATGAGCAGGGTTGCCAAATGCTAGATCAAACACTAGCACAATGTTCAGACTACTCAGGGCCACACCCAACCTGACCTGTAGATTTGTTAGTCAATCTTCACTGAGTCAAATTGTGGTGGGAGTGAAGGAGAGGAACACAGTAACTACTGCTCTGATTCAGTAAATTTAATGTACAGTCTTTGGTCTAATTTTTGGACAAAGGCACATTATAAATTTTGTTGCAGCACAATAGCCAGCCATGCAATCCTACATTCAGTTTTATAGATGAGATGCAAAGCAATTAAGCAGAAAATTTTTTAACGAAATGCCATTTTTCTTTCTATAGATCTGAACCTAAGTTTCTAACCCCCATGACATCTTAAAGCTTCCCTTTTGCTTCTGAGAAACCTGGGGACAGGAGAATGTTCTCAATGGCTCTTCACTGTCAACGGAAGGAACTTGATATTCCTCTCTGTGCAAGTAGGGCCAAACTCTTCTGCATCAAAGAAGAATCCATCCTTGGAGGCATTCAAAACAAGGCTGGATGTGGCTCTGGGCAGCCTAGTCTAGTGGTTGTCAAACCTGCTCATGGCAGGTGGGTTGAAACTAGATGATCTCTGCGGTCCTTTTCACCATTCTATGATTCTATGAAATAAACTGAAGTAATTTCCTATAAGAACATAATTTTCTCCAATACCTAGAAAAGATTACAGCAATTAACCTCCTCAGCCTTAAAGCTAGTGTTTGTGAACAAAGCTTTTAAAAGAAAAAACTGCTTCTGAAGGGACAGTGTGGAAAAGAAGTGACATAGATATCCTACTCAGGATCAATACATTTCTTCCCTTCAAGGAAGATCCTGGCACTGTTGAAGTGTTCTGAAGCAATGAAGCTCCCTAAAAGTAACTGATACCACTAAAGCAGTAACATCATATTTAGTATCATTCATTTCTAAATGCCATGAATACTCTCAAGTATCTGTTGAAGTGTTTGATCCACAAAGTCACATGGGAGCTGCAACAAGAAACCCTTACACCAAGAAGTGTCCATGTCAAAATATTCACTTCTCAGACTTACATTTTCAGCATCAATATAAAGATACTTCTTAAACAACTTCAGAAAGCAGATATCAGTCAACTGACATCCCTTTTCCACACAGACCTTGCTTTGATGCAAATGACAGCCTCTTTGACAGTGTGAGGAAAAAAGCTTGGAGCTTGGGTAATTTGTTGACAATATTATTAATTTGGAGAACAGATTCATTAGACTTACCCAAAGGTTCACATTAAAAATTTTGACTGGTAAAGTTTTAAAGCGTTCAGAGTAGAATTTATGATTCAAATTATAAGAGACTAATTAGGATAACAGAATAGGGCACTAAAATAAGGCACTCATATCGGATACTGAAAATGCAGTTTCAAATCTCTGATGAAATAGGGCTACCTATGGATTTGTACTTTGGCTTCCCATCCTCTAAGTCCCCTAATCCATCATTAGCTTTTAAGGAACAGGTCACTGTCTTTTCTCCCCTGGAATCTGCTCACCTCTCTATACTTAACTAATTGCTAAATTAGCAGTAAAGCCAGAAATTGAAAATGACACTGTGAGTATGCTGCCCACTGAGGTGTAAAAGACTTTCCTTAACAACTGAAAAAAATAATGATAAAGAAAGTAAGAAGAAGAAAAAAAGTAGACTTTATTAAACAGTAGAAAAGGAAAGGGAAAATAGCCACATCCTTAATCTCAATTCATTCTTCATCCTTCACATTCACAGACTTAAAACTCAGTGGTGTTATAGAAAAAGGTGTTGATTAAAAAGCCACAGGCTGAAAAAGTAACACAGAAGTTGAACCTGCTTGAATGCAGAAAGGATGTTTCTCCCTACAAGAACATACTTTGGTTGAGGGGAGATGTCAAATGTAACATGAAAAATAAATTTACATATTTAAATCTTCTATTTCACCCCTTTGCTTTTTGCTTTCTGCTCTTGAAGTACTATTTAGTAATACATTTTTTCCCACAAATTCACCTTTACATAGTAAAAGCAAGATAAAG
The DNA here is from genome assembly GCF_038088225.1 of Cyrtonyx montezumae. NCBI lineage: Eukaryota > Metazoa > Chordata > Aves > Galliformes > Odontophoridae > Cyrtonyx > Cyrtonyx montezumae. The sequence goes on along the minus strand of NW_027072089.1, from coordinate 101,033,170 downwards.
TACTGATAATTTTTTTTAATTAAAATTACATTAAACTTGAGGAGCTTTTCCAATGAGAGTAAGCATCTGCTGAATGTTCTGTTACTGAGATGACAATCTCATTACCTGGGGAAAAGAAGACTGAGAGGGGTATCTAATTAATATTTATAAATATCTAAAGGGAGGTGGGAGGCAAATGGGTGAGGCCAGGTTCTTCTCAGTGGTGTGTAGTGACAGGACAAGGAGCAAAAGCCTAAAGCTTGAACACAGGAAGCTCCATACAAACATGTAGAAGAACTTCCTTATGCTAAGAGTAACAAAGCACTGGACAAGATGCCCAGAGAGGTTGTGGAAGCTCTTCTCTGGAGATATTCAAGACCTGTATGGACACCTACCTGTGTGACCTATTGTAGGGAGCCTGTTTTAGCAGGGAGGTTGGACTCTGTTTCTTGCAGTCCCTTCCAACCTGTGCAATTCTGTGATTTTGTGATGTTATCATTTTTCCTTTTTTATCAGAATTTTGAATTTAGGAATTATTTAAATAGTTAATCTCTAGTCTGAAAGACACTGGGTAATTCTTCCTTCTTCTCTACCTTTTTTAAGGCAGACCTTTTAATCCCTGACACCTGTTCCTTGGTGCTTTGCATTTTCACAGAGGGGTGCATTTAGAGAACAAACACGTTTAGCAATCGGACTATGAGCAATCAGCACTTCACTCAGTCCTAAGGACTTACACTGCATGTAGAAACGTTCTAGCAAATTTAGCTTCCAACCCCTCCCTCTCAAGGTACCCCTCCAGCAGCAAACCACATCTCCTGTTAGCCAATATCCAGACACTAAGTCACGAGGCAGGAAACAGATGAGGGCAGACAATGTTCCTCAGTGAACTGACCAGCAGAAGTACTGAACAGAAATGTAGCTAGTACTATTATCATACAAGAGTGTATTCCTTTCATGTTCCAGCCGTAGGCTTAGACAGACACGCAATTATGCTCTGAGCAAACTATAATCACACCATGGCATTATGTAGACAAGGTGAGAGAAATTATAAACAGTTTGCTAGCTATACATGAGGACTACATCCAGTAAAACAGTGCTTAGGTGTCAATAGAAAATTGCTAAACAACTACTTATCTTCACAGCGATTCTTGTACATTTATACTCAAATATCAATTATCAATAAGAAAGTTATTTAATGAAGAATGAAATTCATACATATCCCCAAAAAATATTACAGGGAGATTTTATTTGGCATGATTTTTCTTTATTATCTATGGCTAAAAACTGCAGTGTTCACAGGCACCAGAAACCTCACTGCTCTCAGAGAAGAGGAGCAAGGGTACAACTCTGGATTTAAAAGCTGGTCCCAACTCAGACCTACAAATACAGGGAAAGAATTACAATTCTCCTTCTCATAAGCATCTGGAAAATATTATCAGGTGCCATGACTTAAAAGAAAATATACTTTTTGCTGCTACATGTGTTGTTACTCATAATTTATTCCTTTTTTATCCATTTTTTAATCTCCTACACAAAATTCAGGAATGGGTAACATCAGCAAAATAGGAAACTCTTCTAAACAAGCCTCGCTTTTTTTCCCAGAGGAAGTTCTTCTGCTTTTTATTCTTACTGTTATAAACAATTTGTTGGACTCCATTTTTAATCCACACATCTTCCCAAGGTAATCTACAAATGATTTACTTTAATTTTCTTCATATTCTCTCCTCACTCACTCCAGTGAATTTCTGTTTAGGTTCCTACTGTATTGATTCAATCAATGAACTTTAGGTATCCAGGTTTGAAAATTGGTACAGGTTACAGAAATAAATTCTAGTAATCATAGAAACATATTCAGTCGTCACAGCACATTCTCTTCCAAGCACAGGTTCCATTCACAAACCTTCCTGCTTTTGGCCACTGTTCAGGAATTTACTCCTGGAAACACAGGAGTTACTCTGAAAAGGCACTGCAAACATGGTTCCTTCAAGCACCAAGGAACATGAGTTTTTCTTGCCCCTCCACTTTTCAGTAGTCAAGAAGTACTTAACGATTATAAGAGTATTTATGTCTGTTGCCTTACAAGGAAAACAAGAAACAAAATACTTATAATATATACCTATATATATACACACAATTTCTCAACAATTATTTTAACTATGACATAGAACACTCAAGTGAAATGAGTTTAGCAATATTTGAAAACATATAATGTGAGACTCTATGTCATTTCAAAACAGAGCTAGACTTTCCATTCCCTCAGACATTCAACATTTCACAACACGTGCACCTCACGGTTCATGCTGATACACTCCCTAACTTCTCACACTACCTGCACCCCACATTGGTTAACAATCTCATACAAAGTATATTAGACTGAATATCTTTATTTCACTTATAGGGTGGTGACGCACTGGAAAAGGTTACTCAGAGAGGCTGTGGATGCTCCATCCCTGGAGGCATTCAAGGCAAGACTGGATGTGGGCCGCCTGGTCCAGTGATTGGTGACCCTCCCCTCAGCAGGGAGGTTGAAATTAGATAATCTTTGAGGTCCTTTTTGACCCTGGTCGTTCTATGATTCTATTTCTCCACATTGTAAATGAAAGTGTAGAAGCCTCTGCTAACAAGAAAAAATTAATAAACACAGCTTTAGTAGGAGATAGTAGTAAAACATCATGCCTGGCAGTTAAAATGTTTTCTCTAAGCCTGAGAGATCCATTGTTGGCCATTCCCTGTGGGTGGTTCTGAACAAGTGTCTGCACTTGGCCCCTTCCCCTGAGACATTCCTCATTAACTGAGCTCTCTCTCCCCTCTCTGCAACCCTAACACTTTGTGCAGAAATTTGACCTTGAGCTCAAGATGCCTTCATCAGAGAAACCTACATCCTAATTGGAATAATATCACAAAACATATAGCCCTACAACCTCCTCCTTCCAACACCACATTCAGGTCTTGAAAACCATGGAACCACAACCAGCTCCCACCAGGGAGATGCTGCTGCTCTGCCCAAGCTGTCTACCAACAGAGTAATTTTATTCTCAAAAGAGATCGCAGCCTGAAAAGGAGTTGGATGCCTTTAGATCAAAGGAGCATTTTGATGCTGAGAGAAACATAAAATACCATCGGGAATTACTTTTATTATCACTAGAGGCCAGACAGAAATTTTATCCCATATACAATGTCACACAGTATCTCACTGCACTAAAATAGGAGAAAATATAGAAAAATAAAATAAAATTGCACTACTGGATTAAGATAGCACAGAAGCATGTTTTATATGAACTCACTAATATATTGATTTTGTCAGGTATTTGTAATAAACAAGAGTTAAATTTTAATTAGTCATACTCCATTTAAAAGTAATTAAGGTTATGACATTAGTGTTTTACTTCATTTCACTCGAACTATCCTCATGAACAGTTATACTCATTGAAAAATGTGGACAATAGATGTAAGAGGAAATAAAAGCCTGAAAGAGGAGAAGAGCTAAAAAATATCAGACAAACTAGTAAATGAAACTTTAAAAAAAATCAGAGAGAGGAGAGTGGTGTTATTAGCCATTTCATATCGTAATGGAACATGCAACTTTCAGCCTGTTACAGAGAGTGGATCCATGGCAAAGAGCCCAAATGAGGTCTGAGAAAGGATAATGTACCTTTAATGATTGAAATAGCAAGAAAATTAAATCTAATCATGTTTCATTAAGCATACTCTAGCTCCCATTTTTACTAAATTATTTTATTATGATTTCCCAACTGTCTGTTGAAATAACCTTTTACAGCAATTTAATTCGCCATCATAAACAAGTCTCATTGCTCACAATGAAGTCCCCTGGGATTAGTGCGAGGAGATGGATAACCTACGCCTTGCCAATCCTGCAGCCACTAAGGTAACCACTCCGAGAGACAAAGATTTTTGTTTTCCTATTTGTGGCTGAGATCATTAAGATATAATTAGAAATGTATTCATGAGTAACAGAGTGCCTGTTATGGAGATGCCATTCGCCCAACGAGCATCTTCTCTACCAGTCTTTAATAAGGAGGGCAGCAGGAATAATCCCCACTTCTCTCTCTGGAGAGTTCTACATTAAATGGACTGCATTAGACATCCCTCTCTCTCCCCCTTTTTTAATGGCATCTTATTCAGACATCCAGCATTTTCTCAGGCTCCATTGTTACCATCAGAACTGCTACTGTTTGCTTTCAGCAATATGCTCCTGCAGTGCCATCCAGATGTGAGCCCTAAAGATAGCTACGTGTCCTGAATTTAAATCCTGCTCCAGAACTTCTTGCAGGGCAAGCAAACGTGGGGCTTTGCAATATTCAGTTGATGTAAATAATGGGCTGCATGCAAAATTGTCCTCATCTCTCCATAGCAATGACAGGGACTACCAGCCCTTGCACACCTCTCCCCTTCTGCTTGCTGCTTACTTTACTCAAATGAGTAGAGCATCTCAGAAAAATACATTTTGTCCTTGTACACAATTTAATTCCAAGCTTGATAACTAATCACTTGACATTGCAATGGAAAATTATAAGCAATGTCATCCACCAAGCAGAGTTGACACAGCTGCCAGAGGGACCAATGTAACTTTCTCAAGCAGCAGAGCAAAAGCTGTCAGTCACCACATTTAATATCATGATGTTAAAACAGATTATTGTTTCAGTTGGTAGGCAGAAGTTTGAAAGCAACCAAGTAAATACAAAAAAAAAAAAAAAAAAGGAAAATCATTATGGGGTACAATCTTCTCTCCTGTCACATAGATAGTGAAGAACCACTTGCTCAAAGCAAGCAAGGGGCAGGAACTGAACCCTGTAATGGGCACAGAGGATCTAAAAGAGAAACCTAGACAATAAAAAGGAAGTTGAAAAAATATCAGCTGACTCCTTGAGACAATACTAATTATGGTAGTAATTAGAAAGTTACAGTGGGTAAACTAAGATTGGATCACTGAAGGTTTAACTTTTTTACGTATATATGACAATAAATCTATTTCAGCATGGCAGTGATTTTTAAGCTTACCCATAAAAAACACTTTGTAACACAAAATATATTTCATTATCAACTAATGTAAGCCAGTGAATAATCAACTGCAATTAAAAACACAGTAAAAACCAGAATATTCAAGATTCAAATTGTTTTTACTTTGTGGAAGAGCAACACTCTAAAATCTAATCATCATCCTTCAACATGAGCTCTTTGAGAGGACATTAACACAAGGAATGCGTTATACATGACTAAACTCAAAACAGACAAATTTCCAGGTAAACAATCAGGGTTCAGCAGCATAAGGTGGAACTTCTGCCAGCCAGAAGCCATTCACAAGACATTCAATATTCTTTTGTGAGCACTACTGTGAACCACACAGTCACTTATTACATTAGTCATCAAAATGCAGCTGGTCAATAAATGTACAGTCAGCAGCTGCCACGTTCTTACATCAATATTTATTCAGATGAGAGCAGGAGACACACCACAGTCATTTGGCAGAAAAGTGTTAACGTCACAGTAAAATTTCAGTCACACAATCAATGACTCCTGTTCTGTAAAGAAGGGATCTCAGATTTACTTCAGTATTTCTTTTTTTAAATGCTTTCTCTTTGCCTTGACAGCTGCAGGAACAGTAAATCACCAGGCTGCCCTTAATCAGAATGACAGACACAAAGATGGAAGGTATGAGTTCTTGTTTTAACGTTGCTTCAATGACAAAAAGAAAAAAAAAGTGTAGGAACAAATCATCCTGGTTAAATGTTTTCATTTACAGTGATTCACATATACAAGACCCACTGGAAACATCCATGGCGCAGTCAGGATTTTCCCCCATAACTTCTAAATCACAAAAGATGCACTGGATGCTAGATTTGCAAAGTATCACATGTTAGGGAGACATGTCACTCACATTTTCTGTAGCATCTGTGTTCCACATGTTTGCAGCGCAGTGCTGCAACACCTTCTACTCACAAGGTCTGCAGGTGCCTTGGCACCCCCTGTGAGTAACCAACTGGCCACACTGATGAGGAAGTAAGGCTCCAGGGATGCTCTCTAGCCAGCCTTGGGGCATCCTGCAGTTGCAAATGAGCTGTCCTGTTACACTGCAACATTATCACACTCCTCACACCCTTTTCCAGGGCTTGAAATCAACTATGGATCTCCTGTGACCAGGCACATTTCTTCTCCTTCATATCACAATTCAGTATTGAGAGCACAGTTATCAGCTCACAAAACACTGAGAGTTCTAACATAAATAAATGACACATTTATATTTTGATTTTTATATGTGTTATATATATATAATATATAATTAATATAATATAATAATAATATATACAATAATATATATATATATTATTATCTACTCCAAGAGTAATGTCTCCTATGTTATTACAATGGCTGACGTCAGAGGCAGGTGTTGGTGGAATGGTAGCAGGAGGTTGAACCTTCCCACCAATTTTCCCCCTGCACTTTGTTGCCATGTGACAGATGGACCATAGGAAAAGAACTAAATGAAACGTATCCAAGGTGTGGGCATTGTGAGGCTGAGAATGGAAAGAAGAAAAAAAAAAGGTCTACAGAACAGTTAGGTGAAAATTACCAGTTGCTGATGCAGGGAGGTTGAAGGATAAAGGATTGGTCATTTTTGAATTAAATAACTTGAATTAAAAGGCAGTAGAAAGCCAGCAAACTAAAAGAGGGGAGATTTAGACTGGATATACAGAAAAAGTTGTTTTTACAATAAGGGTGGTGATGCACTGGAACAGATCACCCAGAGAAGCAGTGGAAACCCCATCCACGGAGACAGCCAAGGTCAGGCTAGAGGGGACTCTAAGCATCCTGATCTCACTGTAGGTGTCCTTGTTCATTGCAGGGGAGTTGGACTAGATGACCTTTTGGGCTCCCTTGCAACTCAAACAATTCTATCATTCTAAATACTGAGGACTATTTCATGGAGGAAAGAGAGGTGACAAAAGTAAAAAGAAATTGGGAAATATTCTAAGAAAGTCTGTAACAACTTCCATATGAAAACAGCCAAGTAACAACGGTGTTGTAGTTTTGGGAATGGTTTTAGAAAGCAGATGGGAAATCTTGAGATTTACAAAATTGGGAATGACATAAGTGGATGAAGATTCAATGCTCAAACACAAAGCCTACCGGAGTTAAAGGACTAAAAAAGAGATTATTAAATACTCTACATGCAACTAAAAATGAGAGCTTGAATAGGAACTTTATGAAAAAAACTTGTTTGTGAATTCTCAGAATGACTGCTGATCTGTATGTAATTCATGTACTCATTAACATCAACACATTTGAATCCAATCAAGTAATCAGCACAGACTGGAAAAATACCCTCATAAATCAAAATTAGCACTGTTTACTTTTAATCTGCTAATTCATCAAAGAAATACTGTTCCTTCAGAAAACAAGCCTATCAGTTTAAGTCATTAAAAATAATCTGGTTTCACACAGAAGTAGTAATGGTAAGACAACCTTCTATAGTTACTAGCTAAAAGCTTAGCATACTAAAAGCTTCCCACACGTGCTAGAAGTCTTCCTAGCCCAACAACCCGTCTACAGCACTTTGACAATAGAAGTTCTACAACACAAACCAGGTATACAGAACACTTTCCCCAGCCTCCAAGAATTCACAGCCTAAGGACTTCAAACCAGAAGCAGATCTTTTGAACAGCAATAGATCTCAATGGAGTTTTCTTCCATGAACTTGTCTAGCCTTCTGGTGAATTCACACACCCTATGGTACAGAGTTCATAGCTGATCTTAACCCTACAGAAAGACGCATCTGTTTTTACCAGTTTTTAAGATACCAACTACAAGTTTTCTTTAGTTCTTATCATAAAGTTCTTATATTAAAGGAAAAGTATTCCTGCTCACTGTATCCCTATTCACCTCTATAAGCCTCTCATGACTATGCACTATCATACTTCCCCCTCAATCACCACCTACCCAGATTAAAGTCTACAGAAGAATAATTTCTTCTACAGTGCCCAGTCCAGACCTTTGATCACCCGCATCTTTTCTGCACTTTCTGCAGTTCCTTTGTAACCTTTATGAGGCAGGAAACTTGAAATTCATGGGTGGATTACCACAGCACAAAGTTTTTCAGCAGAGTAATGTACTACTTTCCTTTGCAGTCCACAACATTCAATTTGTTTCTCTAACCAGGACCAAGCATAAGGTAGATGATTTTGATTTATTTTTTTTGTTTGTTTCCTAACCATAGTATGTCATTCCAGTTTGATAACAGCCTTGCATCACTGCCTATGTAGAGTCATTCCTGCCAACAGCAGAAATGCTGCTCAGTGCTCCAGAACACGTAGAGGTTTCAGGGTTGCACTGAAAATTAAACTGGAAGTGAGTAGCACAAGGTGTCAAAAAAAACCTATCAGGATTTTAATTACATAGATACAATATGCTGAAGGTTACTTCTATTTAAAAAGCTGAAATAAACTGTGATGAAAGAGTATGCGAATACTAAAGAGCTTTATGACTATAAAAAATAAAAAAAGACCAAGCAAAACATGAAACTGTTGAAGAATCTGGAAACTCTGCACTGTGAACTTTTTAACACTTTAAAACATTTATTATTTGCAGAAAAACAGAGAGAACTTGCACACCACTTGTGTGCCTGTCCAAGTCCTGGGGCAGTCACCAGTGACAAACAGTTCCACTCCCTCACAACTGCTGCTGCTGATGTCCATCATCAAGAAACACAGCTCAGTACACTTCTGCTTTAAGTTCCCAAAGCTAAGAAACTGATCTCACGAATGAAATGAAATTACAAATCAAGTGACCACCAGAACGTCAGAAACTCCTCTTATTCAGTCTGAAACAAGTAAATGGTAACAGTTTTTCCTTGAAATAGCCTAGACAGGGGGACTTGCTACAGAAACATCACAAAATGAAGTTGTATAAAATTCAATTTAAAGCTATAAACAAAAATGAAACAACACCAGAAAGAAACAAAATTACCCTTTAAGGATAAAATAATAATAATAATGCATTTTACATATTTTATTAAAAAAATCAACCTGAACTATGTATGGATTGTTTCAAGCCATCTTGTACTTAATGCAATGAAATTACAGGTTTTTAAAGGATATCTGAACTGCAGAGAAAAACAATGAAGGTATTTAATGTGATAGTTTAAACAACTACCTATTATAAAATTAATTACACCTTCATTTTGCTTTTTCTTTCTTGCATATTTTTCTTCTAAACACCACCATCTTTCTCAGAACTTTTATCAGATGTTCTATGCATCTTAATTCTTCAAAAAGTGAAGTACCTATAAAGACTGCATTAGTTTACATGTAAGTAGGCTTGTTTTCATTCACTACCACATTTTATTGCTTCCCCATAATCCATTTATAGGACTGCCTTAATACCTACTGCACTTCAAGAACCAACCCTTCCTTCTAACCTCAGGGAGAGCTCAACATATGAAGTTTCTCTATCACAAACAAATACATGGAAAATAATTCACTGTGGATCATTACAATAGCATTTTAGCTTTGATGAGATGAATACACTGGAGAGTATCCTCCTGAATATGAAAATCCACTGTTATTTGCTGAATTAAGCTTGATCAAGCAAAGGATGCCATGGTATATTAGGAGTCAACTGCAACATCAATTGGAAACAGTCAAACTCAAAGCTATATATAGGAGGAGCTAGGAAACTCTTTTACTATAAAAAATATATTTATCTATATAAAAATGTAACATCTTAAAAAGACAGCAAGAAACAAAGTTATGACAGAAAATGATGTTTACACAAATTGCACAGATTCCTCATCCTTTATGTATGTAGGTCACTCCAAAAGTAATGCCTACTTATTTCCATGGAAACAACAACAAAGAGTGCAATAACACTATTTGAAAGAACAAGTTCTCAGCTAGAAAATGCTACTTTTCAACATAGGCACCATCACTGCTTTGCATTTTAACCAGTGATGAACTGCACAAGCCTGCATGTCGCATTTATAAAAGTCTGCACTGTCTTGTTTTCTCCAATGGGGAATTCACATGTTGTCACTCCACAAACTGCCACTGGGACTCTGCCTCATAGTGGTGGTACTATGTTTTGTCACTGGTAATTATGCAACCCAGGGAACTGTCACCTTCAACCTTGTACTGAATCAAGTGGTCCTGATAAACTTGTATACAGTGTTCCTTCTGCCCCTGGGTGAGCATTTGTAGGACACGTGGTGTAAACTTTGCAATGTTCCAACACGACCATCGTTTCCAACTCAATGAAGTCAATATTCAGCTCCATACACTGCTCCTCGGTCATAATCTGCTGATTTGCAGACATTACTTGAGATATTTTTCACTTTGTGCTGTGACAGTTGAGAATGGTCATCCAGAAGGTGGCTCATCTTTCACATCACTGTCACCACTGCTGAAACACACCACCCACTGCTTTCACTGTCCCCAAATCCACTGTTTGGTCTCCATAAACAATTAGCAAGCATCAATGAACGTCACTGGGCACCATTTTTCTGCATGGAAGAATTCAACCCCACACCTTTGCTTCATCTGCACATCCATGTGCATCATTTTGTCAGACCGCCCCCTGTCACACATCAACAAAATGTAACTGAATACTGCTGAGAAGGTTCAAACTCTACTGCCATTCCACCAACATCTGCTTCTGACATCACTGACCAACATCATAAAACAGGAGACATTACTTTCAGAGCAGCCCTTGTAAATGCTGAGAATGTAAACAGATGCTCTCTTGGTCAAAGTTATAGTTCAAGGACAAAGTAAAGCCTGGAAATTATTTTTACCTGGTGTAGGGAACCTGTTTTGGCAGGGGGGTGGGCTCGATGATCTCTTGAGGTCCCTTCCAACCCCTATGATTCTATAATTTTTCAATTGTCTGAAACCAGCAATAGAGTTGTATGTTCACAGCATTAGGGAAACTTTAGGGAAAAAAAAGCAAAAAAAAAAAAAAAAAAAAAAGCAAGCATACAATGGGAGAGCCCAGTGAGAGATTTCCCACACTCCAGACATGAAATCAGCCAGCTTGCTGGAAGATCTTCTGCTAAAAACTAACGAAGTATCGCAGGTCATTTTTGCACCGTGATGCAAATTCACCATGTTCGTGTAGATATTTATAAAAGAAGTGGAGGTTCAGAGACATAAAACTTACAAGACATCAGAGATTGTTAGGGGAAAAAAAAATAATCAACAACCCTCACACCAGAAAACTTAAATTTCTGGTCTACAAAGAAGGCAGATAACAGCAGCACCTGAATTCCAATAGCCAACCCACTGTTGCAGAGCAAAAACCATTTTGTAGGGCTGTGCACAGTAAAAAACATCAAATGAATTAGCAGCCTGCTCTAAATTTTCAGACTGATGGGTCGTGAAGTCTCTATCGAGAACACACAAATCATTTAATCAATCATGTTACGCTCACACCAATTATTTACTCACATGATTACAGACTCAAAGGATTGAATTTGATCTGCCCTTAATTATGCTAATTAGACTTGATTCTTTCTTCATCATAGCTACTGCTTCTGGAAACAGACTTGTTCATCTTGACAACTAGCATACAAAAATAGGGAGTGCCCCTAGTCAAAGCAGAGACTTGTTGACACCTAAAAATTTCAAATGCAGTAATGGCTATATAGTAAATACTAGCTTACCTTGAACCCAAACGTAAGTCTATTTAAACATGTATCCAACAACAACATATACACATTTTCTGGCACCCTAAAGGCATAACCAAACCAATGTATAACCATTTCACAAAATGCTGTGAGTAACACCATCACTAAACAGGCACAATTCCAAGGAAGAATTATCAAAGTAACAAAAAATTATGAGGAAAAGAACCACAAGAAGGCAGGACATCCTGCCAAACACACAGGAAATATGACTGACAAGGTAAAAACAAACAACAACAACAACAAAAACCAAATATCAACATTAGTTGAGAACATCTTTTGGGAAGAGAATCAGAAGAGAAAACATTGATGACTCATGAAAGATGTCTGAAGAAAGCAGTTTCAGTTTCACCTTCTCTCATTATGGGTCTCTCAAGTTTGGTAACCTTGATCTCAGTTAAGAATTTGTTAAGAACCCTACTCAGCATCCACAAAAATAAGTGTCATATATAAGGGACCTTCCATAACGTCCAAGAGCTTGCAGAAATACTCAGCAATGTTTTATGTCCACCCAACCAACCCTGCCACACTGTCTGTCTTAGATTTTATTCATAAAGGAACACCACCATCGGTAGAAGATGCAGTTGGTTAAGACAAGAAAGAAACAGGAATAGAGCCAAGCCAGCTGAATATACATTATCACCTCAGCAAGTCTACATCGCTTACTTGAAGGTTAAAGCATACAAGGAATTGCAAAGTAGGAAACTGGTGAGCAGCTCAAAAACTCAAACTCACCTAGGACTACTGATTTGGAGCCAAGCCCAGAGGACAGTTACATTCATAATTACAGGTAGGACACAGTACATTGTGGCTACCATATTAGGAAATGTATGGTTGTTTTTTGTGTTACCTTGTGATCTTTCCATGTGTGTTTTTTTTGTTTTGTTTGTTTTTAAAGGTGGATTGGGCAAATCAAACCACAGTACTACACATAGCTGAAGGCACCTTTGGGGCTTTTCAGTCTAAACCTCCACTTAAAGCAGCTCCCTTGAAGCAAGTTGCTCAAAGATGCCTAAAGGGATCATGGGAGTTCTGTATCCCATGCTACTACACTGGACAGAGCTTAGTGTTATGATTACTTCTTAAATGATTCTGAAAAAAATCTAAACAATGACATTGTTATGAATCCCGGTCACACTGACCTGTTCATGCCACTGCTAGTGTTATAGTTATTACAGAAGAATCAAAAGAGGTCCCAGGTCAGCTGTAAGTCATTGTGAAGCTATTCTGTGAAATGTGTGGGCAGATCTGTCTATCTCTCCAGCCGTCCCAAGAACAAGGCACAACAGTGACTGTTACTCTTTTTTTTTTTTTTCCTTTGAAGTGCATTATGGAAATAGCAGTAATCACAATCGCTATTTCTGCAAAGCACAGGTCTGCACACCTTTTACCACTTTGTGATTTCTTTCTCCTGTATGCTATAGCTAGCTTCATAATCTTACTACTGCCTTTTATATATTCATGTTTATTATCCATAAAAACATTGTCAATCTGGGACAAGGGAGGAAAAACTACCTGGAAACACAGATATATGATATAACACTCATATACATGAGTTTTCTTAGACTGTCGAGCTCTGAATATAAAGTTGTGCAAGCATAAACACTAAAATATTAGTGCCTAGCAATAGAAAGCAATTTCTTTAAGATGAAAATAGTTGAACTCTTCCCATAAAAGAATATAATGCCATCAGAAACGCTGCAGACTTTTTTCCCCTCAAAAGTGAAGTTTCAGATGATTTTGTAAGTAACTTTACTCCCTCCTCCAGCAGGAGCAGTAGTTCCAAATATATTTCCCAGCAAGTGATAGAGGGATATCTGTTAATAATATATTTTCCTTTTTAAAACCCATTTTATTATCCACAATATCAACCTGTAATATCGAATGATTTAAAGACAGCTCTGCTTCCCATATTTTTTCTCTTCCACCAGCAATCCTACGGTAATAGGATGCTACACAGATGTGTAGCAAAAAGATATAATGTTCACATTTCTTTAGAAATTGTACAGTACTTTCCATAACAAGACCTGAATATTTTCTAATGTCCAATTAGTTAAACATCAATACATCCAGCAATACAAATAGGTCACTCTGAAAGTAATGCTTTCTAATTATTTTCATGGAACCTACAGCAGATATAAAGAGCACAATACCACTGCCTGATAGAGCAAGCTTTCAGCTCAAAGAACCTACTTTTCAACAGTCACCACCACTAGCTAAGCATTTGCACCAGCACTGAACAAGAGCCTGCATGCCACACTCAAAATCTGCACTGACTGATGTAACCCACTATTTCACAGGTACAATGGCAGCACCAATGTTGTCACACAGTTTATCTTTCACTGGCCCAGACAGATGGAAGTCAGAAGGCACTGAATCTGGAATATACAGTGTGTGTGGTAGGACGGTGAAGCCAAGATTAGCAGTGGGTGCCATTTTTCCACATGGAAGAATTCAATCCCACTTCTTTGCATCAGATGCATTTCCATGTCAGACACCATTTTGTCAGGCTGACCCCTCTGCCACCATCTGTCACATGGTAACAAAACATTAACAAAATGCTGGGAGGAAGATTCAACCCTACTCCCATACCACCAATGCTTGCCTCTAACATCATGGGCCAACATCAAAAAATAGGAGGCATAACCTTCAGAGCAGCCCTTGTCATTTACACATTACCTTATAAGGTCCTGCTGACACCTTAAACAGGCTTAGTTTCAGAACGACAAACACCAAATTCTGTTTTCTAAGAGTAAATGTCCTTAGTTGACACACAAAGGACAGATGCACACTAACCACATTTGAAAAAGGTTTATACAATTTGCCCATGTGCAAGAAAAAATGTGAATCATGAAAACAGGAAGCAGTTATTTAACTCTCTCGAATCTGCCAAACAAGTTGTTCTTCTTCCCACTAACCATATATTTTGGTAAACGCCCTGAAAAACTGTTCTTCATCAAATTGTTATTTATCACAAATACATTTAACTACTACTGTTCTGACCTCTAATCTTAAAAAGAGGAGTTAAAAAAATCAGTGAAAAGTATTTGACTCAATTCTACAACAACAGCTGACAGTCAGTTCTTAATATTGCTTGGAACAATTGAAACAAAACCCCAACGACAATAATTCTTTCAGGGTCACATAGAGGAAGGAAGTAATTCTCTCTCTTCTTAAATCTAGCATCTTATAAAAAGAATGTTTTAGCAAGTTTTCAAACTTGTATATGCAAAAGCTTTCTTTATACAGTATTTCTTTCACTATTACAAGCTCACAATCTGCATAAAAAACACAAAACATGCAGCATAATTTCCCTAGGAAATGAATTAAGCAGCTCTCACAAGGAGCAGCACGTTGTTGCCACGTGGCTCCCAAATCATCAGAATACATTACAACCATTTCTGTCACTCCAGCTCATCTTTAGCATGTTTCTTCAAACCATACTGTTCTTTTGCACGTATGGGAGGACATCCATACACCAGTTCCGAAGATATCCTCTACTCAGAACTAGCTATGGGACCCGAGGCAGCAAAGCTGCAGCAGCAAAGTGCTTTAAGTATTGATTAAGCTGCAGGAGGAAGCTTCACGTGTTCTTAGCCCCCTGCTGCCGCAGCCACTTACTGCTGCAACTAAACTGCCAGCTCAAGGTGAGCTGGGAGTGCCTTTCTGAATTGCTGCCACACACTGCAGCAGAGTAGCCTTAAACTTCTTGGCTACAGTAAAACAAGCTGAGAGTCTATCATCAGTCACAATTATATTTAAAAACCAAATATTGCTCCTATTAATGTTAACAACCAAATGCCTATAAAAAAAAAATTCTTGAACTTTTTATTGCCTACCCACATGCAAAAACACTAACTGTCATCAGGTTACCACAGAAAAACATCATACAAGAAATTCTCATTATTAACCACATTCAGAAATGTCTTTTATGCCATGCATTTTGTCTTGTAACAGCTTCATTGCCATGAGTTAAGCAGCTACACTTACAGAAATATAACTGCTAAGAGTTCATTCTGTATATGTTAACATTCGAGTGTTAATAGTTGTGAGGGGAGATTGACCATAACAGATAAATAACCTCACTCAATATTAATCAAATGCTTACAGAAGTGTAGACATGTTTAGCACTTCCACTGAAATAAGCAATAGGAAGATTATTGATCAAATAAAAAAACAAAAAACCCACCTGATTCTGAATATCCACTCTTCTAGGTTGTGTTCTCTGCTAAAAATCTTTCAAGAGAGTTAGTCTTAGACATTTATTTCCAAGAGTATGGAAATAAATTCTGATTTGCAAGCTTTTCCCTTTCAAGTATATATTACTTTTAAGTCAACAACTAATAAGAGGTTAGTAGTTTCAGACATCTCATCCTTAACCACAAATGCTTAAGTTACATGAAAAAAAAACCACTTCTAGAGAAGACCCTTAATATATTCCTTGAAAATCAGAAGTTAGCATACTGTATCCTATTTCTTTTTACAACATCTTTTATGGACTTCAGGAATACAGCTATTCATTTGATTCAATGATAAAAAAGGGGATAAATATAAAACCTTACTGAATGTTGACATGAGACTTTAACAAACTGGTAAGAAACGTTAGTTTGGAAAAAGACTGATCATTAAAGTGTTATGTGCTTACATTTATTTTATGTAAACTATATTTACTTTTTTTTAAATCACTGAAAACAGGTAACTTCTAAGATGATTTAAGTTTTTCACTGACTTTCCTTCAATTCATCTTTGAATATCAAGTCTCTTTGAAAACAAGAAATTGCTTTGCTCTCTAAACCATTTTTGGTTCTTCCATTTTCAGAAATCCTTACAGGCTATATGAAATCTATTCCAAGTATGTCACAGCAGTTTTACACACACTGCCACAGCATAGGATTTGACTATTTAACCTAGTAAACTGCAGGCAAAGCACATACTTGAGGAATTAAAAAAAATAAGTATAAACAAAGGTTCCTAAATATAACTGTAACCCGTCCACTAGAAGCCTCAAAAATCACTTCCAGAAACTAACTTCAGATGCCTTACAAATGTAGATATTCCATAAAAGCAGGAACGAACAGAGTAACTACACCAAAGTTAGCCACTGAATTTCACTATTTCTTATAACAGCATTGAATGTACAGTCAGAAACAGGAACATCACACAAAAAGTAAAATAAATACTAGTTCCTGTTCTTTAAAAACAGACGTTGCCTAACTGTTCCCAGATCTCTTCAGGCTTGTTTTGTTTTTTAATAGAGGGCTGAAGGTAAGTACTGTGTATGACTGCAGAGTGGAGTGATCAGTCTTCAGATACCACTTAGTACCAGTATCAGCCATCCCTGGCAAGCACAGAGCTTAAAGAGGAATGTCAGCCTGAAGTTCATTTACAGCCTAGAGGACCAACTGCCTATTTACATGAAGTGCTAAAGTTTATACTGTTTCCCATACCGGCTACCCTAATTTTCTCCAGAAAATGAACTACATATCCCTACTTGGGCAAAGTTACCATAATGTTATTAGCCTTCATGAAAAGGTGTTACCCAAATTAAACTGGGGTCCTTTGGTGGTTACTGCTGGTTTTTATTTGTTTGAAGTATACTCAGGTAACTTTAACACTGCATTTTTTCCTGTTATCATGCCTAGCTCACACTCCCTTTCTAGGAATATCGAACTCCATCCTGAATTGAAATTACAGGAAAGCAAGCTAAGCACACATTCCAAGAGGATCACTGCCAGAATAACAATGACTTTGAAGCATTTTTAAGTGTTTGAGCACAGGTTTAATCATTTCCAAAAACTGTAAAGCAAATTACTGATGAAGACGTGGACTTGCTATTATCATTCATCATTAGAAACTTCTGATACCAAATGCATAACCTTCATAATGGTATTTAATAATAAAATAAAAGTTGCTGTACTTATAAATGTAATCTTACTACAAGTAATTAGCATTAAAAGGAAATGCCTTTAAATCCAAATTGTCACTTTTCATGGGCTCACTGACCTTTAAAACACAGGACGTTGCAAAAAAAAAATCTTCTGACAACAGAAGCTAAAGTTTCTGAGATGCTGGCATATTAATATGTAGGAAATTTTAATAGGATGAGCAGAGAATGGACTACTGGACTTGAAATAAAGGATACCACTGAGCTTCTGATCACAACCATCACTAGCTTTAGTTCTTAAACTTATCAGCTGAAAAGTAGCATTTCCACCAGCTACACAGAATTTCTTTTTTTGGCAATAGCTTAGATTCAGATAGCCCTAAAGGAAAGCCATACCACGTTTATGATGTGTGAAGGGTTCCTCCCCGACAACAGATAAGAGCCACTCAGAAAAAGCAGTACAGCACAGAAAATAATACTGATGTCAACTTCAATTTCAGCTACTTAGCAAAATGCAGCTAACAGTCTAAAATACAAATACACAAGCTACAAATTTGACAGAAGAGCATTTCCAATTTCCAATTCTATCAACCACTTCAATGTAACAGTACACTGATATTCAAAAATAATAGTTGGAATATAATACACTGATATTTCAGATGATCATAGGATCGACAGAGTGAAATAGAAAATATCAGAAGCAGAATACTAAGGATTTCAGTAGAAAAAGGTAGTAAGAAACTATAACATGAAATATATTCCACAGTAACCAATTCTGCTGGAATCTCTCCAACTTAATCAACAGTAATATTTTCTACTCATATCCTGCCTCAATCCAGATTTTGGTATCATTTACATCATCATGCAATTTGCCTCTATTTTTAATCTTGTTATAAAAGGAGTTTGCACCATTTAAATTTTGCACATTATGCTGCCAAATTTCCTTATGCTTTTCAATCCCATACTGTTCTCAATACACTCATGCTTACTGTTAATCCATCTTCCCTTCTGTGGATATGAAAACTTAAGCCAGTAAACATCACTACATGTTCAGCGAACTCATTAGATACTATAGCAAGGCAAATGCCCACCCACATTGCTGTCATATGTTCATATTACTCCGTGGAAATACTCAACCTACACAACAGCTAGTGCTAGGATCTAGAACGAGGTTGCTGATCAAATTATTTATTTAGATCAAATTATGAAATTCCCCTCTGATGTTTTGCAACAAAGGTTTGTAAACAGGTATTTCACATATTGACATACTGATGGCACTTACTAAATATAACTAAAAAGACCAGTGAGTGCTAAAGGTTGCTTGTTTGTTTTTGCAGCTGTAACGTTTACAGAGCTGCAGACATAACGGGCATGAGCTTTCAGTGTAATTTGGTACATTTGGTGCATTTAAGCAGAGTTTTGAGATCAAATTGGTCCAGATACTTGCTACAGGATGAGGAATTGCCAAAAACTCAGTCTTAGGAGTTCAGTCACAATCCAGGATAAGCAGTATGTAGTGGAGCAACCCCACATCAATGAACAGTGAGAAGCAGTAACATTAAAACATATTTCCTGTGAACTGCCCAGTATCTGCCCTGTCTCCACCACTGTGAGAGCTGGATTAAAGCTACTACCTCAACAACACTTTGACTATAGCACAGACAGCCTAGAAAGACAGACTGCTCCTACAAACACTTCACAATTCTGAGCCCATACACATCCTTTCACACCCTAGAAGAGCCACTGTAGTCAGTGGCATCAATGTCAGTAACGTGAACCACACTTCATGATACAGACAAAATAACACTGGACATTTGGCTTCTGCATAGAAAATTATGAAAAACAAGTGATATTCTTAAACTTGATAGTGATAGCTATACATTAATTTAGTGAGAGTGTACCTACAATGTGTAACGAATAGGAAGTATAACTTAAAATGAATAGTCCAGGGTCGTATAAAATTCTAGGCACAACAAAAGAAAGCTCAACATTACTGATCTACCCAATTTGATGAAACAAACAGACATAAACCTCAGCAAAGACTAGTTTACGGACTAGGAATGAAAAGCAAATGATATGCAACTCCTTTCACTCATAACCATGAAAATGATTTCAGAAACCTACAGTGATGGGTTTACTAACTCATTCTGGTCACAAAGAAGAACAGCTTAGATAAATAACAAGAATTTTTCAAAATCACATAGAATTTCTAGAAATTACTTATTCAATACATCCCCACATGCACTCCCCCAAAATACATAAATATAAATATACTTTTTTGTCAGTTAAACTTCAAAATACCAACGCTTGGCCAAGTTTCATATTTTGTGTTCCTCTCTTGTTACCTATCCCAGATTAAATCTGTTTATGAAACACTGTGATGACATGTAATGAAAATAATCACTGCAAAGGAAAAGAGAAAATTCAAGCATTTAAACCTAAAAATGGAAATTCAAATTTGATTCAGAACCACATTCATGAACATCTGCTCTAAGTATGACTGAATTTCAAGAATGACACAATAGAAAGTACGCAACTCACATGCACTGCAAACATTACTCATATTTAGTGCTCATCAGGAGCAGGCTTACATTACAGAACACTTACCTGATTCAAGGTCATGAACAAAAGTGGCTTGAAAAAATTAAACAAGACTGTCTGGAAGTTAGCAGTAAGGAAAGTATTGGATAGCACAGGACCTAGCTTCCAAACTATCCTGCAAACTTTTCTTTTTTCTTAACACATTTGTAACATTCTAGAGGTGCAAAACCATCACCATTTTTTCCATGACCATTTATTTTTTTTCACCTTATAAAGGAAAGTTTTTAAACAAGTAGATGGTAAAAACTATATACATGCTTACATACAGTAGATTCTTCATATTAATATGTGGTCACTATTAACAAATTATAAGCATGTCGTATCAAAACAATACGTTTAATAAAACTGGAGATATGATATATAACTATTAGTATATATATATAAATTATTCTTACCAAGATGACTTGGAAAAGAACTGGAAAGAGACGGCTTTCTTCCATAAGGCTGCAAAAACATATTTTAAGATTTTAAAAGAGAGGAAGTAAATTATTTTAATATACTAAACTCACAGAAAGAGCAAAAACGTAGAATAAGTGTTGCCAAAATCTATGACCCCAAGCTTCAGTCTTTGATTATTTGATTAGCTTTCAATAAAAATGTGCTCTCTTTCAGCTATTCAACAGAAACAGCAATGTAATGCTGCTTTGGAAATTATTTCTAGGTCTGCTTCATTGATGCAATTCAAATGAGTGATTGAGTGTAAGTAAATTAATATTTTTAAATGCCAGAAAATAATCAAAAAACAGAAATACAGTACCGTATAGACTACTAAACAGTCAATGCATATCATCAACTGATTTAAATTAACAGATTCACAGTATATAATGTGAAATTACAAATATGCATGTTGCTTTTTTGAAGCATGATACATTAACTAACTTCTTGGGTTTAACATATATTAACATACAGTAAACTTGCAGCCACTTCTCTCCAAAGAGCTGAGGAGTTATTACCAAAAGAATTTACTTATTATTTTCCTGAATTTCAAAATCTTACTTATAAGAAAGAGGAATGCTCTCAAAAAAAAAATTCAAAAGTTTTATGTTTATAAATAAAGCACGTGCATATCTCTGTCACAGATATCACAGCAACAACAGAATTATAGGTAGGCCACTCTGAAAGCAACACCACATTTATCTTCACAGAAACTACAACAGATACAAGTAGTACAATAACACTATTTGATAGAGCAAATTCTCAGCTACAAAACATTACTTTTCAGCACAGGCACCACCATTAGTTATGCATTTATGCCAGCAATGAACAAGAGCCTGCGTGCCCTCCTCATAAAAATCTGCACCAGTAAAGGTGATGCACAGTTGCTGATGCCACTGCTGAAGCACATTGCCCACCACCTCACTGTGCTGGCATCCAGTGTTAAGTCTCCACAAAAATTCAGTAAGTGTTGGTGAACGTCAATAGGTGACTTTTTTCCACATGGAGGAATTCATTGACACACCTTTGCTTCATATGCATTCAAACAGCAGATACCATTTTGTCACATTGCCCGCCTGCTATCATCTGTCACACAGTAACCATTCTAACAAAACTTCTTCCATTTTATTTGTACTTTATTTTAAAACAAGAGGGCAACAACATCATAAAACTAATGGATTGAACGTGTTGGTCTTTTGAAAAAATGACATAGAAAGTTTCTACTATCGTGGATCATTTTGCCTAATTCATCTCAGGATGCAGCTGTATATTTTAGAAACAAATAAGCAGGGATTACATAGAAAGCAAACCACTTCATTCAGTTCACTCTTCTCTGTCCTTCCACAACAAGCTAGGACTTTTGAGATTCTGCCTAACTATTAGAAAAAAAATTTTTTTTGACCGCTGGCTGTCAAAAAATTTCTACCAAAGCTATTTAAACAACCACAGTTTAAAATTAGGAAAGTAATTTCTAAAAGTGTATAAGTAAATGACAACAACTTCACTCAAGTAGTTGTTGCAACCACCTTGAAGCCACAGTTCTAGCTAATGGCCAGTATTAGACTCATAGACACTGATGCCAAAAGAGGTTAAAAAGAAAAAAACATTTGAATGTTAAGGAAAAAGGAGGTATACTTTGATTTATTTAAAGGGGACAAAACTGAGAACATGGCAAAAGGAATATTCATTAAAGGCCATAGACAATATCCACTTTTCAACAATTTTCAATTGAAAATTGTTTTTCAAAATTCAAATGAATTTTCAATTCAACTTCTTGTCATTTTACAACAAACTTTTTTGGTACCACCAATTCTTTTCATTTAAATGAACTCAAATGATAAAGTATTCATCCTAGAAAGACAGGCACTGCAGATGAAATATAAATTTAGAGAAAACAGAGACTTGATGAAAAATGATCATCACTATCAATGGTACTAAAATATAGTAGCTTTTCTCACAAAGACATTTTAGCCCAAAAAGATTTGTGCCCAGTTTTACTCATATACTTCACATCACAATAATTGCAGATTCTTCCCGCGTGCCTACTGAAAGGCAGAAGGGAGCAAATGTTCTCTGAGCTACATATATACCAACTTTTTAGCCACCAAACCAACATGGAATGAATTGTCATCTAGCGTTCATTACAGCACATACATGGTCCCAGCTTTCTTCAATAGCAGTTTGTGAAAACATGAAGATATTATGCACTTCTGTCATGGTTTTGATGTATGAGCTAATTTCAGAGAAGCCGAAGAATCTAGAAGATGACAGACAAGAGGACTGCGTAATCTCTGCTCCCTCAGAACTCTACCCTAACAAATTATTCAGTGAAAATAGAAGTGGGACAGTAAGACACATGAGAATGATTACTGGTGTGTTACTACCTGATGATCCTTATATAGATGATCCTTAAATAACAATACCAAATACAGTAGTATTTAAAGTTACTAGTAGTTCATTGGATATCTTCAGTTACTCTTTAGTAGTACTAAGAAAACAACTTTTCCTGTCTGCTATACCTAGGTGCTATACCTTGCATCCATAGCCTACATACATTGAGCACAATAGTAGACACATATGAACCCACAAATAAAGAGTATTCATTAGGCAGAGGAAGACTGCTAATATCACATACAGTGTTCTGGTTACTGAAATAGTTTATTGTAAAGAATTAGAACCTCTGTAGGTTAATACTAAGAATAGAAAGCTTTACTATTTGTTTGTACTATGCATAGAAGCTTGCAGAAGCATAAACAGATTGTATACAATAAAAATATAATTAAATACCACCTACTCTGTATTCAAACTTCTTAAAACCTCAAGCAACTCAATTTCCTAGTTGATTTTTAGTCTACTCAGTACACTAAAAGCACCAAAATAACACCATAAAAGATGAAAAAGGATGTTTTCATTTTTGCCTAAAAGGAGTGGGAAAATAACAACAACAAAAAAAAAGCATATGAAAATGGAAACTTTAAATCTTGTGTTCATTTTAATCACTCAAAATGAGACGAAATGACATAGTGACTTCTAAACTGTAACACTATCACAACGTGAAAAAAAACAGTGAATGGAAAAAGAACCCAATTTTCTGGGCAGATCAGAGGAGATCAGCAGCTATGTACTCATCACAGCCTAAACAATGGAACAACAAGGAAGAGACACTAAGATGCCTTTAAACATACCGAGTGTACCTATACCAAACGTTAAAATGGATGTTCAGGAACTTAAAAGGATAGTGATACTTGCAGAAAAAAACTAAGTATCTTTTAAATAATTAAAATGGTATTAAAGTTATTGTTCAAAGTGCTTTTTTTTTTTTTTTGGATGTTAAAATTTGTATGATTTTGTCTTTAATATTTTGTATGCTAAATTTGTATCAAAACAATCAGGATTATATAAAAACAGTTCAAAAGCCATAAGGTCATGTTCCATAACAAATATCCTACAGAATCTTTCTAAGTCTCCTCAGTCAACAGCCTAATAACTGTGAGATTTATATTACTCTTAAGCCTTAAACTGAAACAAAAATAATACCACCTCACGTAAGCAGGGCTGTGTTCAGTCAGAGCCACCAACAGTTTCAGAGCATACAGTGGCACTGGGCCTGGAGCCATCAGGATGTACTCATACCTGAAGGGGGAGAGCAAAGAAGCACTTTAAGAACACAACATCAAGAGCTGTGTTAATAAATTGATAATAATACATCACTTCCAAACTTTAATATAATCAGAGTAGAAAAATAATGCTGTTTGAAAGTACAGAAAAAGCAATAAACAAGATTAACATAGAAGCAAGATTTAAAAACAGCTTTATAATAACTTTTCAAATGGCATTAATAAAAGAACAAATGAGTTTTTCATATGGAGATAAACAAGCCTCACAATATTAGCCAGAAGATTCAACGGGACCTCAGGAAGACCATCAATCAACATGCATAAGATTAAGAGTTACATTTTGCTTAAATACTGATTTTTCTTCAAATACTTTACTAGTAGAATATTTGCATTGATTTTCGTATTTTAAATTTAATTCAATACTGTTTTAACTACAGCATGCTTGCACTATTCAAGTGGTGTGGAACAATACAAATTACTTCAAAATAAGTTTACTCAGAGCTATGGCATTCAAGATAAAGCTACAAGAAAAACATCTATGAAGTCTTTTAAAATATCTCCTGGATATCTTGGTGTAACACCACAGTGTGATAGAAAGTATAGCAATAACAGCAGGGTAGCAAAGTCTTTGGCAGCAACAAACGAGGACCAATCCAAATGAAGCAGCCATGGATGCAGAAACAAAGGAAAAAAGCTGCTTACCTTTGGAAAGCCTCAGGTAGGCAACGATCTTTAGTGAGATACCCTTGCTGCTACTGCCAGCCCTTACATGAAGTGTGGGAAGAGATGCGTCCTGGTTCCACTCCTTCCATTTATTCAGGTACACTGCATGCACCTGAGCTCCCCTGGGTTGGCCCTGCCTTCACACCAGCTGCTTCATTACTGGTTCAAGCCATAACTTAGCATTTCCACTACACTTGATAAAGGAAAGGGAAACAGGCTGATAAACAAAATGGACCTTGCAGTTGGCACCAGTTTTCCAGTAATGCTCATTTGATAAACAGGATTATTTTTATCTTTAAAGTCAAAATGTATTTGGAGGGCAAGAGAATACAGTGATGGAAGACAGAGCGATGTCAGCTTAAAGGAGTCGGATGCAACCACATCAAAACTTGTAATCTGTGATTACAAGTAGAGCTACTATGAACACGTGAAACTTAACAGAAGAGGAAGCATAAATGTACTGATTTGTAAGAGAAAAACATGAAGAATTACTCAAAAACAAAATCATGATTTGTAGGAAAATGTGGTGGGTAACAATATTTTGTGCACCAGAACGTTTCCTTAACATTTTTCCTTTCTTGGGTTCCGGTGAAGGAGGGAGGAAGAGGTGTAAAAAAATCAAGGAGAAAATGAGAAATGTACTTCACATGTTGAAATTCCTCATCATGACTGAACCAAGGAACCTGCATCACCTACCACCACGTTGGTATGTATTTTCTATGGTGTACTAGCTCTTCTGTGGAACAAACGTCCTCACTTCACACCTCAGCACTCTGATTTGTACAGGAAAGACAGACAGATGGCTAGAATAAGATGTGGTACTTTCTGGCCATGTATCTCATATGGACAACTCTAAGACAAGAAGGGTGAAGCACTCCAACTCCACATTCTTGATGCAGCCTGTGGGAGTTCCTACAGAAGATCCTACAAGCAATGCATCACAGCTTCTCTGTATTACCCTAAATGTGCTGCCATAGAGCTGTAAAGCACTTATGCTGAAGAACCTATTCCACAGGCCAATGACTGGACAATGTAAGCTTTCTAGCAATTCAAATTTCTCCTTTACAAACAACAGATTTTTAGCTACTGAAGGAAAACTATATCTCACTGGTGATAAAGAATTCCCTTTCTTCCTAAAAGGAGAAAATACCATGATGCATTAGTAAATACTGACACTGGAACACTACATGCATACAATACTTATTCCTACCAAGCATAAAGGAACTATCTGCATTTTTATTTTTTGCAGCATCTACAACTAAATTCTCTGAGACAAGCAAAGATGCTCTCTAGTGACTTAGGTATCAGAAGTCTTCTGCTCACTGCATAAGATAAAGATTTAGCTCTTGAAAATGTTAATTCTTTGCAGTACTAATGCATCAGGCACGCAAGCTTAAAACTCTGACACTACTTTTTTATACAAACATGTATTTCTATAAATACACTTGTTTTTTCTATAAATAAACCAATATCTTCCCTAAATGGAGTCCACTTTGAAGAGTTTTAAGCCATTTATGTATGCCATCTGAGAGAGATTATTACTATTCTGCACATTTAGTATCATAATTCCTTGGAGTTCAAAAAATAAGTCGTATTCATTCCCTTTTACATCAAACTCTATGTTTCCCCCAAAGATAACATTAGAGAAAAATATCTCTAAGGGAAGGTGCAGTGATCCACCAAACTAAATACCACCTGAGAAAACAGAAATTACTAAAATGAACATCTCAGCAATTAATGTAAACACATTTCCTTAATAATAGTCATTATCAACTATGAATACGTGAATCTTCTGTGAAAGGAAAATGTTCCAAGCTATAAAGACTTGGTTAAATGAATGAGTTCACCCAGTGATTTTCCTACCACTTCAAAATGCTAAATCATTGAGTAACAGTACTTTCAAAGAGCATTTTATAATGGTTCTCCAAACAATATGTTTTGCACCATGAAGAGCTATTTAGTCAATCTTCTCCACAAGTGACAAGTGGACCTAAAGACTGTAAAATATGGATTATCCTAAGCTCTTAGAAAACACTAAACATTTTATCTATACATTATCTCAAATTATCCAGCCTCCAACCACAGGCCATGACTCTCTTCACCTTCTACCCCAGAATCTTCATGGAACACTTTTCTTCTGGTAGAGCTTTATCTTATGTCTTTAAGCATAAGTCTGAATCTCATCTTAGACTTCCCCCTGTAGTTTCAAGCCAGTGTCCTTTGCATTCAGATAAATATTCTTTTGAGAACTGTAGAGACCATATGAGGATTCATTCCTACCTCCCATAAATATTTTCTGATCCACACCTAGAACACCTTTGAATAAATCTTATCTTTAGTATCTTCTTAACATTCAAAGCAGCTGATTCGATCTTCTCTTGGTCTCCTTTTCTAATTTCTCTCAAAATAGTTTTGAGAGTTTCAAATCAAGTTTTCTTTTCACAGAAAAATCCATTAGTCTTTCTATTCTTATTGTTCCATCTGTGCATTCTTACACTGATTACCTGCTCCCCAAAGCTGAATGCATTTACTAAGCATTAGCTCGACATACAAGTTCAAGTAACATATTAAACACAACACTTGTTAATTCTTTCTGAATTATATATTCTCTTACTGTGCTCCTAGAGTAAAATTTGTTTACAACTAGCTATTTCAATGATCATAACCTTAAGTATTTTTTATGACAATCTCAAAATACTTTTCAAATACAAGTATCCTCATCTTTTCTGGTGATATAAAGGAACCGATTCAGGAAATATTTAAAACAAGCCAGGAACCAAGATTCTGAGCTACTGCAAGACCTTTTTTACACATCTACAATACACATTGAAAGTCAAAGCACAGCTTAATTCTCCAAAGTACAACTGCATTTATTTTCAGATTGGAAAGGTCTGCTACCCAACTGAGCTAATCAGCAGAGGAAACAGCAGTATATTGCTTGTTTCCTCTCAAGTTTGCAGTTAGGATGACCCCTCCCTCAGTTCAATGAGAAACATTTTTTAAGATGGGCATGTCTTCAAAGGGCAAGTTTCAAAGCAGACAGAACTTGGCCTTTTTTGACTCAAAGACTCCTCCCAATCTGAAGAAAATTATCTGACAGCTTTTAATAATGCATAAAACTCTATTCCTTAATAATATTTCTACTTTCCGTTTTAATCCATATTAACAAATTCCATGTTTTCCAGTGGAAGAAATGGTGTGAAAAAAAGTGTGAAAATAAACTTGTCTATACATGTCTATGATTTCCTTCCCATTCTCTCTCACAAAGGAAATATTACACATCTTGTATGTAATGAACTTTAGTCCTCAAATTTTAAGAATGTGAATCAATTAGCAAGGGACAGTCTCATTTATAGGGATGGCATTAAGTTTCTGATCACAATCCAGCATCCATTCCTCCACCCTTCTACCACTTAATTAATATAAGGGTGGGGAACAATTTCCTCATTTAGGGCAGTTAAGTATTGACAGTTACTAACTTCTGAGGACCACACATTAAAATACACTGTAACATTATCCTGGAACAACGTGAAAGATAATTGATGGCTTAACTTTACTGTACTCATTCTATATCTTTATTTTCTCTCCCCCTACTGAGGCGTTATCAGCTCACAGTACAGACACAAATAACATACAGAGCTCTCTTTATGCTCACCTGCCAGTCATTTTGAAATGACAGGCCTCATTTTACCTTATGCCATTAAATTCAAGTTCCAGATCATAGCTGGCCCACAGGCTGTAGCTTCACCGACTAGGGTAGGGCAGCAATTTAGTGGCAATAAACCTTTGGTGAATCATGGAGGACTAATCCATCATGTTCTTTTCCCTTTTCCAAACTTATAAGCCATTTCCATATGATTTCTATACATCTTGAAGGAGGGCATAGAATCCAAAATAAAGAAGATGTCGCTGCTGGCATATTCCGATTTCATCAACTGAATAGGAGAACATATTTAAATTGCAGCTAGGGGAAACATGCTCCAAACATTCACTCCAAGAGTAGACAGAGGCATAATATCACCAGGATGCAAAAACGAGTGTCAGACAGAAACTGTGCTTGTGTTACATACAACCAACTACTGAGTAAACCTAGGAGGGAGATGTTGTTGGGCAGAGAACTCTGACAGTAGTTAACTACCATTCCTCTTTCATTTTGCCACTTAAATGTAAAACTGGCATTTAAAACAAATATGCTGTCAAAATGGATTGAATATCAAGTTTTCTACCAACTAAAATAGCAATATTATACTTACTGAGGCAGCAATGAATCTCTAATGAGAGACAGAAGCTTTCTGTTTGACTCAAGGCTTTCCTCTTTCTCCTCAGCCATGACCTTGTGGTTTAAGAGTAGTGATGTGGTTTCTGAGAGCAACCGCAAACTGAAGAGTCTCCATTCCACTTGAAAATAAAGGTGCCAAGAATGTGACCACACTGAAGTTTAATTAAAACAAAATGTGGAATTCGTGGAAACTGTAGATGGCATGGCCATATACTTACAATTCTGACTGTGGACCAAAGAAACTAGTGGTGGGAGGATACAGCCTTCAACCTAAAAGAGAGAATTAGAAAAATCTGGCTTAGATTATTCACAGGGAAAAAAAGAAAAGAGTTCATTCTGCTGACATAGCCCTTAAAGATGTGAATAATCATGGAAATTCATCCATCATCACACTTATAAAGCCACGAAGTGTTTTTTTATCTGATAAGCTGTGGTAAAGTCACAGACATTAAAGAACTTATAGAAAAACAAACAAACAAACAATAGTAAGTTTGGTAGAATTTACTGAGAGTGAATTTTAATTTAAAATGTCAGATTCGGTGCAGACGTAAAAAAGTAACTAAAAAGAGTATAGGCATTTCTACTAGTCCCAGTGCTTTAATCCATAAACAAGAAATCAAATAGAAGAAGAACTATCAAGCAGGGCCAGTGGCGCAATGGATAACGCGTCTGACTACGGATCAGAAGATTCTAGGTTCGACTCCTGGCTGGCTCGGCTGCTCTTTTTCTTCAGAGATGTGGTGAAAGCCCCATCCCTGGAGACATTCAAGGTCAGGATGGAGCAGGCTCTGAGCAACCTCATATAGCTGTGGGTGTTCCTGTTCTCACTGCAGGGGAGTTGCACTAGATGGACCCTTAAGGGGTCTCCTTCAACTCAAACAATTCTATGAGTCTATGATCTTAAGAAACACCCCTTAGAAAGAAACCTGTATACAACTAAAATACATCAGGAAAGACTTACTACCTCTATGGCAATATAGTTAAGCTTAGTACAAAGCCTTGATAAAACTTTAACTTCTTCCATTCTGATAATACATTGATTTCCATTAGAACTTAAGTTTACAGAGTCAAGATTTGAACTACGGAGGAAAAAAAAAGAATCAGTCAATTCTTTATTAATCATGAATGTACTGAACTGCAGATTAATCATGTGCCATAGTCAGCTTAGTTCAATTTGAAATCAAATCACTTTTATAAACTAAAAATAAATAAATAGAGTACCGTAAGTATTCTAAGAGAATACATCACTAAGTCTTATGTCATTAATGAAATAATATTTACACTAGACAGGCTTTAGAGTTCTCAATACGTAGAAGCAAAAAACAAAAAACTATGTAAAAAACTCGAATGACATATTTGCATATGACTTCAATATCAAGCCATTTATTGTGATAACTCAGACCTGTTCCTTTGTCTAGGACAGCTTAGTAAAAAGCCTCAATCTGAAGAAAACTGTTTATCCTACTTTTGGAGGCCTGAAGCAGGACTCAAAAGTGAAAGAACAGAAATATTATGGAAAATACCTCTTACTAATTCTGTTAATTGTACACACAGATAATTCAAAAGGATACTTCTTAAATTCTCCAGAATAGCCAGTCTCCCTTGCTTTGCAGAAGTAAGAAGGTAGAAGGTTTTAATCAAAATACAGATCCCTTACTGCTTATTAACTATCAGTTTAGATATTTAATTGATACTGGGTCTTGGGAGGTAAGCATTATGGACACACAGCTTACACTTGGAATTATTTATACACAAAATTACTAGATAGGCTTTTGCTACACCACAAATAGGATTTGGCATAATATATACCTTATAATTCCCCATGTGTTTTGATTTATTGATTAACCTCTAAGAGATACAACTCTAGAGTTATGTAGCTACTATGAAGAAAAAGCTAAAGAAGCCTAAAACATAATGAAAAGGGGTTACTAAGTGAAATGAGACTCCAGTCAGCAGTAACTAGAGCCATTCTAGCTAATTATTTCATTGCTAGTTGGTGGTCTCTGGTATGAATCCCCAGCTTTAAAGGATTCATTTAGGCTTTGGCTTTTTTCACTTTGGAAAATCCTACCAAAAGATGCCTTTGTTACATACTTCTAATAAAAGAGGAAAAGGTCTCTGCTTGAGGTATGGAAATCAATCTTCACTTGCAAGAACAGATAGCCTTTATAACCATATAGGTAATCATGTATAATAGATGCTTTTGTAACATGCCATCATTTTGAAATTTTTCCTGGTCCTTTGTGTTACTATGTAATAAGATAAACAGAACTTCATTGCACTCCAACAGAACCATTAGTACAGGTTTCTAAACTGTTTTGTAAACAGTAATTTATCATTTATAACAAACCTATGAGGCAAAAAATGTATGTATTTCAGGTCATTTAATAAAAAAATCTGTTCAACCTACTGAAATGCTTTTCAAATGAAAAGGTTAACATAAGTAGTAAACTAGAGAAGAAAGGCAAAAGAGCATCTCTAATTTGTTTGGAGCAATATACAAATGTGGAACATTAAAAACCATTTAGCAGCAGCATTAACTCAGAATGACACCAATTACCATGGCAGTACACAGCAATACGATACAACTTTAATTTCTATGAATTTTCATATAGTATTAACAGTAGTTCTTCTGCAAAGTTTACAGACTCACAGAATGAAAGGGGCTGGAAGGAACCCCTGGAGATCCAAGCACCTGCTTAATGCACGCTCCCCACAGTAGGTCTGACAGGAAAACATTCAGGCAGGTTTTGAATACTGCCAGAGACTCCACAGCCTCTCTGGACAGCCTCTTCTCTGTCACCCTCACAGTAAAGAAGTCATTACTTATGTTTGTATAGAACTTTGTGTTTTCCAGTTTGTGTCCATTGTTTCTTTCCTGTCACTCTTGACACCTGCCCTTTAGATATTTGTAAGAGCCCAGAACGTACATGTTGAAGGGACTATTAAATTGTATATTAACATCAAGTTCAGCTTGATACTTCCTAACTCTGCAGCATGTACCTAAATACCTAAAATGTATTTATACTGCTAGCACGTTCAATACCTACAGCACTGAATGCCATACTTCAACTATGCCTTATGAAAAGGCATTTCTTTATTTTAAAGCATCCATCTAGTTACCTAACTTGATACCCACTAGAAAATCATACATAGTTATTTTGAATTCATCTTTCTCATGTCATTCATTATTTTATATACCTCTTCCATTTACAAGCTGAAGTTCTGATCTATTCAAGCCCTCCCTGTATCACCGAACTATACTTTTTCTTGTTCTCTTTGAGAATAATTGACCACAACTGTATTCAACATCCATGATATGAAGGCACCATGGACTTCACATGGCACAGTGATGTTTTCTACTTTTTTCTCTCATCTTTTGCCAGTCATCTCTAATAATCTAGCTGTCTTTCTGATTACAGCTGGCCACTAAGTCACCATTTTCAAAGAAAAAAACTACGATAAAAAATAGAATAGTTACAAGTAGTTTAGAGCCTGACACAATATATGCATGATTGGAATGAATTTCCTTATGTGCACTGCTTGACATTTATCAGTATTGAACTGCATGTCATTATGTTACCCTTCCACTCAGCATCTTGAAAACCTTTTGCAACTCTTCTGTCAGTTTTAGTTTTCACTACTGCAAATAACAAAGCAATATACAGCAGTTCTCTCATATCATAACTCATGCCTTTTTCTTGATTACTTATAAATAGCACATGTTGCAACACATATCTGTAAAGCATTTTTCTTAGCATACCTAAATTTTTAGAAGTGATCTCTATTCTTTACTTAGTAAACTAGTTAAGAATAGGTGAAGGCTCACTGGTGGATTTTAAGAGTATTTGGAACACGAGTTTAAAAAGCTTACTGAAAATCCAAGTTTGGTATCCAAAAATCAGAACATCATAACACAGGTTGCTGCAAGGAAAACTCTACTAGCAAGGTTTGAGGACCCACCATAAGCATTGTTCACTCTTCCACGTTTTAATCAGCCTCACAAATCACACCTTTTCATGGTTTTATAATTTTTGTTAATGGTATTCCACATCAGAACATCATGTAGTGCACTGGTAGTTAAAGTGCTCCAGTTCCATGGACTGCTGATTTTCCACATACCTGCTTCTCTTCTGAGAACAACTACATCTCCCAGAAGGCTTTATTGTTCTGTTGCTTTCTGAGCAGTTTTATCTTTCCCTATACAATACTTGTGTATTTCTGTTTAGGGAAAGTACCCTATGATGGAGTACTACACATCCAACGAGGATGTATATTCAGCAAGGCTGAATTCATACAACATACACACGCAACAATTGTGTACTAATGAACTAGCATATCATCAACCTTGATTGTTATCACTTCCAACTTAGGGAATGCTTAGATAGGGAGCTTAACTCTCTTCTCAAAGCCACAGAACTTGCCTCAATATGGCCAACATTACCAGCCTAAAACAGTCTCTCATTTGCTTACAACCAAGTTTCAGAGATCTTCAGGTCAGTGTTTTATGGACAAAGCCTTGATATTTGGTGTAACACTGGGTGGACTGAAAGAGCAAACAAGTTAAAACCTGGTTCAGTAGCACTTCCAAACCATGTTGTTCTCAGGTGAAAATCAGATCCAGGAATTAATTTACAAGAAGAAACTATGTTATCCATTCAATGAAGCTATCCTACCCAAAATAGCACAAATTAAATACATTCTCTTACAGATTTTTCTAGACATCTGTTATCCTTTCCAGTGTGCACATTTAATTTACAACTACTGCCCAATACCTTCTCCTAATCCACAATTCAAGTTAAACGCAACGAAGCAAAGACTATCAACTTCCAAAACCTTAGTTCCATTCACATGTAAGATCCATAACAACTAACATCATCTTGACATTTATTCTCATTAAAATTCCACATACGAAGTTGCTGCTGAGATTGACCATGGGATTAAGATCATGCTGCCTTCAAACTTCTTTAAGCATCTGCTGGACACAGCATGATTCTCTATGTTTTTATGTTTCAAGTAATCTCTCAGAAGGTAATAAAAACAATAATCTAATGAGTGTTAGCGTGAACTGGGGAGAAGGATGACATTTCTGCAGTTTATTTATTTTTTTCTGTGAAGAGTCTGCAGAAATCCAGAATCTTTACTGAGATTTTTTTTTCTTTTTACTTTGGGGAAGAGATAGCTCTGATTGATTGACTCAATGCGTCAATTAGTACAGAGCTGGTTTCACGTGCAAGAAAAAGTCTCATGTCATGTGGATTAGCTTAATGGACAGAAAGCCACATGGGGTGTACATTTTTAATCTACTTCAAAAGGGAAAGTGATGAAATGCTGTATAGTATGTCCATATAGTTATGTCCTACACTGACAAAATTAAGGTGTCAGTAGTTAGATCAGAACAACTTGTGGATGAAGAACAACACATTGATGCTGAATCAAGAAAAGACTAAGATGAGTAGAGAAAAGCACTTGCTGAAGTTTCAATCCCCTGTGTTGTCATCTTTGGTGAAAAATAATAACTCTTATATTGTCAGTCAGGAGATTTCCATGTCACACTGCTTTTCCCTTGACTTCTCATCAAGCAAATCAGCAGGATTATGGCACTTTTCTTTAGGCTCACTTTTTAAAAATAGGTTCTAAAACCTTCATGAGAAGAATCACTGCTGACAATTTTTGTCTAAACTACAGAATAATTTCTGCGATTCTGGTGAGAGATTATCTGTGCAGTATATACAGCATTCTTGGAGCTAGTTAGAGTATAGAAACAACTCCCACAGGAGCCAACTGACTGCTGTCATGAACCTCATCATTGTTCAAATTTCCATAGGTCTTTTTTTGGAAAATAAACACACTTAACATAGAAAAAATGTAAGTAATACAGTTGGCAGAGAATTCTTCCAGTTAATTATGTGTGAACTGTTGCCAAAATTTTAATATATGTATTTAAAACACTTACTATGCACATTTTAAAGATAGCTTTCTGTTTTATGTACGTGGAGGAAACAAACACTTAGATTTGTGGTGGTTTACAGAATCATTTCCATTCTACTCCAGTCTATAGATTATTTTGCCTTCATCATAACATTTGAATACAGTTTTGTAGAAATTTGCTGAGTCACACTTACTCAGTGTTTGTCTCTGCATCTTATAAAAAATGCATACAACACACAACTGTATATAAAACAAAATGACTGCTCACTAATGGCTCTCTTTTGAACACTTTGAATTATTTACCTTGACTTTACCATACTTAGCAACATATAATTTGTCACCACAGAAATGAATGTTCACAAAAGTTTCTTGAGATTGATGTTATTCATAAATTCGATCACAAAAAACAATTTATACAATCTTCTTTGTTCAAGATTGAAATAAAAACACAAATCAAATGAAGTAAAACATAGAATAACGCACTTTTTCTTATATAGGGAAAAGAACCTGAAATGCTACTCTTAAACTCTTCATAATGTACAGAACTTTGCAGCTAAATTACACCAGGTCTGAAATGAAAACTTACGCATTTTGCTTACTTAAAACAACTTCACTTTATATTTAATTCATTAAATTTAAGAAAAAACGCATTTCAGTTCTTATCAGAAGTTTTAAAGAAATGTCACAGTTACAGTGGAAAGGTTCTGACTTCCCCTTGCCTCATTCATAATACACTGAGAATAATCAACTTTATCGAAATGAGCAATCCAGGCTTTGGAGATCAGCCTAAAATACACATTTATCTCCAGTAAGAGAGTCTCCTATTAACTGCTGTTACACTTAAATATTGATCTGGAACCTTAAACACGTCTTGCTTCAACTTTTCTTAAAGGCACTAAGTTCCACTGGGTGTTGGCATTTATATTCATAGATTCCAGTCATGCTCAGCGAGCAGCAATTAGAAGACATCCCTTGAGTAACAGCATTTCTAAAAATATTCTGTATGCATCATAGAAGATGAAGTACTCCTTTCCTCTAAAGGAATGTAAGCTGTACATTCAAGTATAATTAACACACTAGGCTTCGTAAATAGTATTAAACTAATTACAGTTTGCACCACCAGTGGCAGATGTGGTTACAGATTATTAATTACAGTGGACAATTTTGAGTTTAACATACCAAATTGAAAGCATTTTTTCCACTTTCTTTTGTGTCTGAACGGCTATTTGCCGAGTGTCAAGAGGGCTCTTAGGCCAGGAAGAACTACTATTTCAAAAATGTTTTTATTAAAAAAAATTTATTTACAAAAACATAACACTTTATTTTCTCAAATAAAAAAATTGAGAATTGACAAGGACATAGCTATTTTAAAAAGAATAAACTTCAATACAGACTTATTCTGAATCAGGAAACCTATTCTACTAAAGTACTACATCACTGGACAGGCAGGCTGTTTTATCTATATCTACATGAGCTTATTTGAGCTGTTCAGATGGACTTTAAATAAACATCTAAAACTTTCAACATGCGTCATGAAGTAAACTGCTCCTCAAAAATCTGGCTATGTAAATAAAACTCACATCTCACTAGGCCAAGGGTTACTTAAAAGAAAGCAGGTCACTCCCTAGCTTCAGTGTAGTTTTGTCCTAAATGTTGTAACGGGAGCAGGGGAAGTAAGGTTGTAAAGAGGAGCTGTCTCCTTGTTGCCATTTTTCTAGGAATTAAATAAGTAAATAAAAAAAAAAAACAATAAAGGTTAAACAGCAGTTAATAGAATACACTGACAAAAGGTATTGCAGTTTCAGTAAACGCTGTTAGACCTCCATAAGAAATGGCACATTCCCATCAATATGAGTCACACTGATAACCCAGAGAAGAAAAACAATTATTTTTAAAAACTAAGTTGGTTCTAGAATGTTATAACTCTGTGAATTACAGGCTGACGGACATGTAGGAAAATATCACTAGGTATTCGTACCTTGCCTACCTTTAACTTTCTGTTATTGAAAGTTTTTTTGCCATATTAAAGTTAAGTACAGAACTGAACAGTTTAATATTTGCTCACCATTAATTCATTAGATTTTTGTGGATAAGAACAATTTATTTGAATAGTATTCTTCATAGGTTGCAAGAACTAATGAAACTAAACATTATGCTACTTGAATTTCAATTTTTTATTTTATTTTAATGTTTTCACATAATAGCTAGGCATTCAAGGAACGGGCACACCAAACAGGATGCAACATCTAAAAATATTTCACAGGAGTGAATGGTCCATCAATCCTGTGGTCAATCATTCTTCTCTAGCACAATCCCTAGGATCACTCATTCTTAACTAGCACAACTTGCTAAAACAAAACTCACCTTGACTTAAGTGCTATGTCAATGTGTCCTTAACCTAATTTCAGTACAGACACACAAATTTATACTTGCATTGAGAACTCAAACAATTGGGACAAGTTACAGGGATTTGTCAGTCACTAAATCAAGCCTTTTAACTTACCATTTTGCTGACAATCATTTCCCAACACAATTCTAGTTTTAGCCAGTCTATCTCAAAGCTCAAAGTAATTAATTAAACCAAAATTTTTGAACACAACGTATCTTTAGTGTTATGGATTTGGTAATGTACATGGATTTGGTAATCATAATACAATTTTTAATGAGAATTAAGAATGATATTTATTTGAACATAATTTTAAGAAGTGCTATTTCTAAATCTTAATCAAATCTCCTCATTCTCTCTGCCATTTCTAAATACATTAAATGAAGTCTGAATGTCTTATATTTTGAGAAAATAAATCTCTCCATAAAAATTTATTTCTGTCATAAAGAACCACAAAACAATATGAGCTACAATTCAAACAGCTTCTTAATCTTCAAGATATTTCATTTATCAATAGGATTCAGCCAATTACCCTGAAACTATTTAATTTGTTGCCAGACTTACAGTCAAGTGATGGATTGTCAACAAGGCAGGATGCAGTGTTATTGCTTCAAATGTTGATAAAGCACTCTTAATCAGTTCTTCTGTTGCAGCAGGACCTATTAGTAAAAACCATTACATTTCTTTAAAAAAGAAAGCAATATCTATGCAATGCCTACATATAAAAGTGCAATTAATATCATGGGTTAACTTACCTATTGCTCCATCCAAATTCGTTTCTCCTGAATCTATCGATCTGATAAAATTCTACAGAAAAAAAGCATTTATTTCAAAACATGTCAGAAACAAAAATTTAAGAGGCATAATCACTGAATAATTACACAATGAAATTTAAGGGATCAAATAAATACAGAATATTGATGCACCTACAGTTCTCATAATTTAGATATGAAAGACAAAACGTTCATTATCTGGCAATCATAAAATAATTTTGCAAGTCTTTAACGCTACTGGACAGCTAAACAGACTACAGTAAGGATTATTACTCTGACAAATGTTAGGAAAGACAGCATTTCCAGCTAAATATGCAGTAATTAAATGCATTACTTTATTTTTAACAGAAAACTGTACTTTCTAAAAAGCCTTTGAACAACATTGGATGTGGCTATGCTAAAATAACTCACTAAAAAGACCAAAGATTCTCCTGGAAAATGCCATTTTCTGTTATTTGTACATCTTTTTGATCTCCATGCCTGCTATGCTTACTATAGATACATTTCTACATACAAAAAGGCACAGCCTTATTCTAAGTATCATCTAAATAACTCATCATTGAGGAACAGGAACAATGAAGTATTAATGACCTTAGATAAGTAAATATTGTATAAGTACACCTGCAATTCATTTGCCTTTTAATCTTGACTTCATTCTTTTTCTTCTACTTTTATGCATAACTGTATATTTAACAGGAGATTCAAAGGACACGTTAATGATGGATGCAAGAGAAAAAACACCAGCCAAATTTATCATGTTTTTTATTATTTATGCAGTATTTAATACACAGTGAATGTATCATGTGGATGCATGATAATACAATGGGTAATATTTTTTCAGTTTTTCAATGTATAATCATATCTCTATGTTTACATGATGTAAAACATTAAGAAAACAATCATTCTGAAACACTTCATAATGACCTATGTTATATATTACAACAGCAGAAATGCCTACATGGGTTACTTTTTCTCTGTAAGAGACATTTAATGAATTCTTCTTTGATTAGAAATTGTCATAGAAGTTAACTGTATATTCCATAATATAGAAGTATCTCAGAAGAAGTTACAAAAACAATTGTTCCTATAAAATAGCAGGTGATTTCCTAATCATTTCAAGAAAAATTATCAGTCATAATCTAATTATTTTTATTTTGGAAGAGAGCAAATTATTTTGTTTGCTCATTTAAGACCACTTCACTTACAAAAATAGTGCCAAGAACAACATGAAAAATAGCAACACATTTGGTGCATAGATCATTTTGGCTACTTTTGTTTATTTCATTAATTTCCTATTACAGAATTAGAACAAAGAAGAAGGTGTACTTATATACCATCTGTTGGGTTTTTTTTTTGAGCAATGGAGGGGAACTGAGTGTATTCTATGACAAGCAAGTCTCTCCTCTGCATTCCATTGGGAACCTACTATTAGCTGTGCCTTTGGGGCAGAGCAAGTTTTTTTTCTGTCTTTCTATTTACAGCTGAAAACATGAAAGAACTGTCCCAACTCCTTCTCAATTTCTTTTCATGGGAGAACTGAGAATTACAGTGATGACAGAAATAACATCAAAGCAGAAAGAAAAAAGATATTTCTCAATGAACAACAGTTACAGGAAAATCGATACTTTTTTTCCTTCCAAATACCAAGTGCACATCTTTCCACTCCTAATCGTTTCTCATTGTAATGAGTAAGATTTCAGAATAAAATAGAAAAAGCTTGAAGGACAAACTTGCTCAAGACTCAGAGGCCTCAAATAAGTACAGTACTTTAAAGAAGTACACGCCAAGATCGAATGTCCTTTTATGGATGCCAGTAGGAATGATGGTAAACAATTCCAGATCAGACTGCTCCCAGTTAGAACGGATAGTTTCTCTTTCAGAATTAATTACATAGTCATATAAAATAGGCTCTGATTTCATATGTGTTTTACAGTTGTATTGATTCCCCATAATTTTTTATGCATAATTTGCAATAGTATACTTAAGTTCATGAAGTGCCTAGTTTAATGGAGACAAGGCACAGGAAAGTCAGTCAAGTAATTTTCTTCTCCTTGATCTGACAGGCAAGCTATAGGAACATAATTAGCCTAATTTCCTTAGCTGGTAGTACAAGCAATTTGAAGAAATATCATATGAAAAATTATGTTGTGCTTGGTCTACTGTTGCAAAAAAAAATCACCTTCTAAAAAACTGATCCAAAATCATTAATAAATCTACTCGCTACTTACAAGTTCTTCATAGAGGTAAGCCATTTTCTAATTCATTTTCTACATTCTGTTTTGCTTTCTTCTAATGCAATTTTTTCTACAAAAACTTTCTCACTGATCATGAGTTCTAACTTAAACACATACTTCCTTAGAATCAAAGTCAAAAGAGAAAGGGAACTGAATATCAACAGTAAAATTTTACATAGCTGTTTCTGGTGAAGTATTTCTTCTGTATGCATTTGTGGAAGTCAGTACATAGTTGTCATTTAAGAACATGTGTACTTTTAAGTAATTTTTTTTAAAAACTCAGGCAACTTTAGAAATTGGCTTTTTCCTCATTCAGCAGAAACAACTGCTTTATATGCAGAACTTACAACTGTACTTCTTCATTTTAACTATACTGTCTTATGGGACAGTTAAAAGTTCATTTTGCATCACTAATGTCAAATAGTTAATAAATGTTATGAGACTAATATCTCTGTAGCTTGCAATACTCCAGCTTACCATCAACTAAATACAGCGTAAAAACACCAGCAACCTTAATATATGTCTCATTTCTAGTCATGGTTTCAGCAAAATTTCTAGAAATAATATTGTGCAATTCAGAGGTAAATCTACTGTAAAATAAAGCACAAAGGAAACATTCAATGTGTCAGAGATTTGGAGAGTACCTTTATACTCGAGCACCAGATAGCATATTTTCCCTTCAACTCCATAAGTTACTAAAGAAAACATTTTCTGATAATATATGTAGCTTTCAATAGAACAGAACTGAAAAGAGTAGAACTGAAGAGTTCAGTTGGAAGAGATCTACAAAGACCATTGAGCCCAACTGCCAGGCCACTTTAGGGCTAACCAAAATCTAAAGACATGTAACTGAGGGCACTGTCCAACTGTCTCGTGAGCACTGTCACGCATGGTGCACCAGCTACCTCTGCAGGAAGCCTATCCCAGTATCTGACCACTCTCATGGGACAGTAATGTTTATAATGTCCAGTCTGAGCCTCCCTTGGTGCAGCTCTGTGTCATCTCTGCACATCCTGCTATTGGTTCACAGGAGCAGAGCCAGAACATCTAACTCTTAGAGGGGACACCTTCCAGATTTGTCTCTCTCTTCTGGATTTATTAAAGTACCTTATCATCTTTCTTATATTGTGGAGCTCAAAACGCAAGATGCAATATAAGTCTGCATCAATGCTAAATACAGTTAGAGTATCACCTGTTTTTGCCAGCAGGCTGTGCTGTGTTTAATGAACCCCAAAATGTGCTTTGCCATCTTGGCTGCCAGGGCACTCTGCTAGCTCATGTTAAACCTGCTGTTACCAGTACCCCAGGTCCCTTTCTGATAAGCACCTTGTTTCCCAGTCTATACCAGTGTCTAGCATTGTTCTGTCCCAGATGGAGAACCCAGAACTTAACTTCATTGAATGCCACGTCACTGAAGATTGCTCAGAATCAAAACTAAACAAATGAATTCAGAATAAAGGTATCTCCCCAGTTTATAAATTTAATGTAATTTATTTGCATTAAAATAATTCCTAAAATTTTATGTGTATGTTTTTTTGTTTGTTTGTATTGCAAACAGCATTTAATTTAGATGGCTATACTCACAAGTAAGGTCCCATAGTTGAAAAGAAACTCCTCTGTGACAACACGAGGACGAAATACCTATAAAAATTTAGCAAAAAGTGTGGTTACTCTTAACTTCTTAAACATCTTATGATCAGAGAAAGTAAAAGGTATTTCACGGTCATATTGAAAAAGAAGGCAAACTATGCATTTGCTTTTATCATTATTCTACAACACAAACAAGGCTAAGTTTTTCATACTGCTACTTAGCTGAAA
Source organism: Cyrtonyx montezumae (assembly GCF_038088225.1). Lineage (NCBI taxonomy): Eukaryota > Metazoa > Chordata > Aves > Galliformes > Odontophoridae > Cyrtonyx > Cyrtonyx montezumae. The sequence continues at coordinate 100,990,818 of NW_027072089.1, read as the reverse complement.
TACTCATCAATAAAATCATTCATTAAGATCTATTTGATCCATGCTGATCCTAATCAGCAGAAGTTAAATTTTTAGAAACTGAAGGAGTTTGAGGGAAAAAAAATCTACCTGGGATGTCACAAGATGAAGCACTACAGGCATCATGGGAAGGCACATCTTCAGCTGTTTGGACTGAACCGTTGATGGGTGTTTGCGTCCGGAGACATTAGTTAAAGTACTGAGAATGTCACCTACAGAAAACAACATTTCAGGCTGATCTAACGTAATTGGTTTACTTAACAGCAAATGGCATATAAAGTATTCCTGTTCCAGAATCCTCTCTGCAATCCTATCTTCTCTCTCCTGATGAAAGTGTTGTTCATGTGCATGATGATAAAATCAGGCTGATCTAACACTTATTTCCTGTTTTCAGTCAGGTCAATCTCCTGCTCTAGTTACAGGGATAGGCACATAAATGCTACCTCTGGTAAACTGCTGAGGCTAGAAATATGAGGCAGGAGTAGAAACAAAGGTGAAGTTATTCCTCCCAGCAGCGTGGACTTACACGGGCTTTTGGTGACTACATAAGCATGAAATTCAACTGTTAAAATGCTACAATTGCAATTCAATTTCAGTGAAATCAAATGCAAAACTCTCACAGCTTCCAGTTGATCAAGAGCTTCACCAAAGTCAGTAACATAATGCATCTATTTCCTGCACCAATACTACTACCAGAAGAAAGAAACAAGCAACCTCCTCCTCTTTCTAAAAAGCCCTCTATTAGTTATGAACGTGTACACACAGGTTTAACAATGATGTGAGCTACCTAAAGCAGCACAGCTTCTATGTTGTCATAGAAAGAGTTAGCAGCAGGTCAGTGACAAATTGGTCCATAACAAAACACAGACACTACAATAAGGGAACAAAATTCTAATTTTAATAGTGAAAAGTGTACTTCAAACTTCAGAGGAAATGTGTAAAATCATGCTCACTTTGTTTTATTGATTTAGAAATCCATGACTATTTCTGCATGGAATAAAGAATAGGAAAAAAAAAAAGGATAAAAGTTATGGCTAGTCTTTTCCAACCTTGGTGATTCTATGATTCTATACGTAAAGAAAGAAAATCAAAACCTTTCCTGAAAATACACTTCCTGTATGTCTCCCCTAACAAGAGATCTACACAAAACTGTAAAAAGGAAATCACATACATATTAAACAAATAAAGGACACAATTTAGTGTTTTATACAATTTTCATGCCAGAACAGGCCCTTCCTTTGAAAGTAAGTCACAGAGTATACACACGTTGAAAAATAACAATGCTTTTCTTCTGGCTCCCTGAGTCCAATTTTCAACATAAGCAACTAAATCTGGTTGGAACAGTACTTAGCCCTAAAGATTTGAATCATTCTATAACATACCACTCAAAAGTGTTGCCTAAAACAATACAAATACGTAAAACAAAATGTTGTTTCACCAAATGAATTACAAAGCTGTAATTAGCAGATATCTCTGTGGTTACCAATAAATAACCACTGAACACTCAATTCTCTATGTTTTTAAGGTCACTAGATTCACCATAGTCACCAGATTCATTAGTTTTTATGTATAGATACAGCTATTTGAATTCTTTGTTTGATGTTAGTAATTTACATTCATCTACTGGTTCAGTGTTATAAATACCAAAATAAAATTACTCTGTTCCTACAACAACTGAAAACTTAAAATATATATTTATATATATATATCCACAAGATTATAATTTTATTTCATTTATTTCAATGTCTCTTTATTGGCAATTCCTACAACTTGTCAATCCATTCGGTTTATAGCTACATCTGGTGGAAGAAGATGGTATCGGTAAGAAGCTCAAATAAATGCATATTAAAAACTAGCTAGGATTTATTCTAAATCAATAGTTGAACTGCTTTTAACTGTTCCACTTTACATATCTTGTCATTTTTCTTATGAGATCTTTTACATTCTCAAGCAGAACAAGAACTTTCATTATACTCACAAAAATAGAAAGCAAAAGCCTTTAACAGCTATGGACAGATAATGAAAACAACCAAAACAAATCTAGACTGAAAAGGGTATTTTAATGTAAAATTAAGCTTAAGATATTGATTTTCAAAACAATCAAACAATGCATTCATTGCATACATATCAGTACTAGAGAAAAATTAAAATTAAAAAAGCAGCATAACCCCTGTTAAAGAACTAGATGCATTAATTTTTAATAATAGCATTAACTATATATTTGATTTACATCACTTCCAAGGTTCTGAGACTTTCAAATCCTACAACATACTCAATATGTGAACCCGACATTTCATTCGAATCAACTGTTTGCAACAGGGCAAAAAATTGCACTGTCATAGGAAGTAATTTCATTTAAAATAGCAACATGACCTTTGCAGTTTTACCATTTCATTTTCAGTATGCTAGCAATAATGTAGATGATGAAAAATAAATCACCCATCATCTCACAGGAATATAAGTTTATGCTTATTTTCCTCAACTATTTAATGAAAAGCCATATACATTCATGGTTGGTTTAGCTCCATTTCTCTTCTTGAAGACTCTCAGTATTCCTTCCTTGTCTTGCTATTTACCTTTCTTACTCTGTTCTGTGGGAGATCTCACCCACCAAAAGTTTTAATGAGCATTTTAATGGCTATGACTCAGATAGCCCCACCTATCTCATATTTTCTCCTTCTTCCCTTCCTTTTTTCTTCTTCCTTCCTTTCTCCTCTTTTCTTCTCCTCATCCTTTCCACAGAACTTTTCCACAAAAATCCCCTGAAGCAGATACTCAATATATTACGTTTAAGTTTTAACAATTATGTGTTTAAAAACTTGTGTTGATATGTACTTTACAAGCAAGTTTGCTTTCAGCTTTTTAAAACATTATTTAATGATCTTAATAATCTTTAGAACATTGTTAAAATTTCTTGTACAATTGGGCCTCTTCTCTAACTGAGTTGAATCTTACATTCAAGACTCCAATACAAAATATCTGATTATGACAAAACTAAAACTCCATCCAGTTGTCAACATGCAAATTTCATATAACCAGAAAACATAATCATCCCATCTGTGTATGTGAGGAGATATATAAGTATTTCTCAAGGGAGTACGTAAAGATAAGATTTATTCGGTTAACCAACTCAACTTACCTAGAATTCTTGGCAGCTCCTGTACAATGTGACGGATGAGAAGATCCAGGCATTTTGACAGGTATTCATTGCCGCTTTGCTGCTCTTTTCCTGCTGTGGTCTTTCTGCTGTCTCTTTCAATATACATCACGAGCCTACATTTAAGCACGTGCAAAATGTTACATCTCATACTACCAAAATGATATTATATCTGTAAAATTCTACCATAGCATGCATTTCTAGTTCCTGTGGTTACAATCAAAAGAATATATTTGTTAATACTCAATCATTTTGTTGAAATTTTGGAGTTTTTCCCTTCAAATAAATAAAATTTTAAGATAAAATGATTGTGTCAAGGTACTACATGGAAAAAAAAAGCTACTGCAAATGCAGTTTTACAAATTTAAATGAAGATATGTTACTAATATAAGGAATGAATTAATTAGGGATAGAAATTCACTTTATTTTGAAACACATGACCAACGTAAGCACTATAAGCTGAGATTAAAGACAATCTTTTCCAACACAGAATTCCAAGAGCCAGAATAATTTAAGTCAATGTAACAAATGACCAATCTTTCAGTCAAGAAAAATCAAACAAAATTAAACATGCAATAGCCTATTCAAATGTTAGCATTACCAAAAATTGTTATAAAGAAAGAGCTAAAAAGAGATAGAGACTAACTAGCATTATAACTAGCATTGTCATATTTCTCTGGAAATACAACGTTCCAGATTTCTAAAGACAAAATCCAATGCTTACATTCTAACTGACAAATGCTGTGAAATAATGCTGTTCTGCAGAATGACATTTTTCACAGTAAACTATGGTAACCAATTTATTAGCCACTGGCTAACTTACAAGAGATTGCTTTAATAATACACCTATAACAGAATGCTTCAGGCAATATTTTAAAATACTCATTTGAATAGACAGAAGGGCTAGATTTTCCTTTAGGGGCCTAATATTGACATCTCTGTTTCATACTCAAACTCCCAGGGGGGCTGACACAGAGAACCATCAGCCACTGGTGACTGAAAGCCATGCTCTGGATTTTAAGAATGTACTTCAGTATTATCATTTTTCTTACATACTCTTATTATAATCAATGCTCATCTCAATTAACCTGCCTCGGGTATGCATACAACAAAACTGAAGGATCAGAAATACAATTTTTTATGCTAACAAGTGTATATTTCCACCATAGAGGAAATGCACAACTATTTAACCCTGATAGTATTGTTCAAATAAATGCTGTCTGAGAAAAATGTACAAATTCATATATAGTCAGGAAAGCATTAGTGTATTTATTTTTCTTCAACAAATCCCTCAATCATTTGCAGAAAATCAGTTACTTTTACTGCATGAATAATCTTAGTGTTCTGTCTATGGAAGTGATACACTTTTTCAAATTTATTCAGTCCACATTTGTCATGCACTCAACAATACATGAAAGTTATGCATCACTAAGACTGATTGTTTTATCAAGTTCAAAACCATTCCAAAACATAGATGAGAAGTATGTGTGTATACTGAAAAATGGCCTTATATTCATTATCTTCATAATCAGATCTTATAATCTGAAGTAATAGAAATCATGTTATGCTTATTAGTTGCAAATGCTAACAATAAGATGGTAAGTATTAACAATGTGCATTTTACTACATACTCTTCACAATTCTCAAATATCTTTATAAAATGATTTGAATATATAGAATCATAGAATGCATGCAGTGGTTTGGGTTGAAAGGGACCTTTAAGATCATCTAGTTCCAACCCCCTGCTATGCGCAGGGACACAACCCACTAGACCAGGTTGCTCTAAGCCCCATGCAGCCTGGTCTTGAATGCTTCCAGGGACAGGGAATACACAATCTCACTGGGCAACGTTCCAGCGTCTCACCACCCTCACAGCAACAAACTTCTTCCTAGTATCTATTCTAAATCAACCCTCTTCCAGTTTAAAGCCATTTCCCCTTGACCTGTTGCTACCTGCCCTTAAAGAAGTTTCTCCCCAATAAAAAGTTCATACCCAAAGTTCCTCCTATATGAACTGTTGTCAATCATTATCTGAGTTCTACCTACTCTACTAGAAATTTAAAATTTATTATATTAATTTCTTATAGAACTGGAGTTATTTATCTAACATACAGCATTAAATTACTATTAATTTTAAATAATATCCATTATCTCAGGTGGGATTAAGAAAAACTCTTCCAGAAAGAAGAAAAAGCTCAGGATATTACAAAAGTAGCTATTGCCACACGGAATAGCTCATTTCTCCTCTCTCATCCTACTGTAATAGTCTTGTACTCCAGATATAAGGTAGATGTTTTGGTCTAGATCATTTGTCCTGTTGAGATACACTATTTGTTGAAGAGAAGTTGTAGAGAAATCACAAAATATTAAGAAGAGCAGTTCATGCATTCAGTAAAGCTGCTATAATGCTTACCTACTGTTTTAGCTAGTGTGTTACATAATGTTTTAGTCCCTAATCTGCTCTGCCTGGATCATTACAAAAACAGAAGCACAAACTTCACAACACAAAATAACAGCCCAAACTCACAACACATTTTCTTCAGAAAGGCTGCTCAGTGGAAAGCATCTTTAATAAACGCAAATAAAGAGGAAAAAGAAAAAAACAGAGGAAAAAAAATAAAATGTATTAATGTTCTTTTCCTTCATGTAATACTTTAGGTATAGATAAACAAATATTAATTATCAGTACTGTCATAATGGTCAGACATTCCTCCAAAAGCATAGCTCAGTTGTATGTGCTAGAAGAAGCACACAAAATGGGTAACATTCAAAAAGCTGTGTCAAATTTATCATACATTCTACACTATCTAGAACACATCGCTTGATAACACATTTTTAGAAGTACAGGAAGATGTACAACAGAGAATCGAGAATCTTGTACTCAACATTTACTTTCTACAGTCTACAAAAACGGAAATGTGTAATGATAGCACTCCAAAAGATGTCTGCTCACAATGGTGTGATGGCATAACTCACCTGCTCCTCATAAGTCCAGTGCTTTGACTCCAGATGCACATCTTAATTATTCTCAAAAAGCAGACTAAGATATAAGGAAAACTTATTCGCTGTAAATGGGTTATAACTACCCACAAGTCTCACCCTTTTCTACTTTCAATTTCAAATCCACTTTATTCCAATCCTATAAGCACTGGGTCAATACTATATTTTGCTATTGCAAATACTCAAGAAAATCTCTGCTATCTTACTCCTCCAATCACCTCAAAACCATGGTGACAATTTATATTCTAACAGTCCCATTTTATCTCATCTTATATGAGACACCGTTATGCTGAAAATTCCAATGACTGTTCCACCCTGAATCAAATTTAATTGAAGAGCTTCCATTTTTTGTAAAGTATTTTAAAACATAAGAACAAACAAAATATTTCATTCATAAGTCAGAGGAATTCAGTGTTTGTTCTACAAATCTCTTCAACAACAGTCAAGAAACATTATTCTACTTTTAATGTACACAGACTAAGGAGACTATAAGTTATACTACAGCCTAAGATGAGGAAGGTACAAGATAGGCCTTTTTATTTTGCATTTTCATCACAGCAACAACTCATAAGCACAGTACTTCTTTGACCCACCCAAAACAAAATCTGTTCCTTGCTTATCTTAACAGGAATCACCATTTACTTTTAAAGACTTTTCCCCTAGGCCAAAGTGTCTTCCCCCTATGAGTAATCATTACCTGACAACAAAATAGAGAACTCTTGAATATCTTTCTCAATATTCTTAGTAATAAAAAGATCTACACTGCACAGAAGATAGCTCATTACTAAAACACTGACTCCAAAATACAAGATATTGAAAGTGACTTAGACACAACTTTGAAAATAAGCACTGCATCTCTAATCATAAATTCCATTATTACCTTACCTTGCTTGACAGCTGAGTAGCAACATTTCTCTGCTATTTATTAAAACTTGCAACAAGACCAGAAATGCTTTTGCTCGTATGAAAGTTGAAGGACTTTCAAGTAAACGAATAATTGTAGTCACAAATTCCTTGGTGGGAATAAACAAAAAAAAACACATTAATATTATCTTATGTAAAACAGTTACTTGCATTATATTTTATCACTGTATACATTTACAATTCCAAACTTTAACTTGTGTTCTGTATTAGCACAGCCTTTTTCGCTCCATTCTCATAGCAAATAAAATCCAGCCAACAAAACTAAGTATATTTTGTCCACAATAATCAGGCTAAGTGAAAAGCTGCTCTGTTCAACTTCTTACAAGCTGCAGCAAGAAAACACTAACTGATCTAATGTGTCCAAAATGGACTAGAAAGAATTAAAAAACATCTTGCCTCAAGGATGAATATAAGATATTTTAACATATTTATCTCTAAGACTGATGGATTTTCAGAACATAGATATACCTCAGCACCAATAAGACAAAATGATTAATACCCACACACGCAGGAAGATAAAGCAACACCTTTGTTGGATAAAATCGTGAATAAATGAGATGACAGATGCTCCAAATAGATGGTAATACTTGGTAGATGGTTAGTACCTTGTCCATCTGTACTTACCTAAACTATTTTATTTTAGGTTCATGAATTGATGACCACCTTTTCAAGGAACAACTGAATTAGACTTGCAAATCAAGAAAAAGGATAAACCAAATACAGTAAGGAGATAATACTTTCCTAATCCATTGACCATTCCCCATTCTTATGATCAAGTCAATTTATAAAATTCTAAGATTCTTAGTAAATCTTTTCCTGCAAGTAAAAGAACCATTTAAAATGTTTAACAATGAGAAAAGGAAAAAAAACATTCAAAATACTTCCCTTCAGAAGGTAAGCAGTATTTATATGATTCTGAAATCATAACTTTTTTGCCCTGTATATTGAAACAGATTTTCCTTCTTGTTTGTGGAATGCAAACTGACATCTGGAGAGAGGTGCAATACATGTGTGCTGCCACAACTTTTAGGGAAATAAAGCTGAGAATCAGTGACAGGAATAAAGAAGAGTTCTTATATTATTAGTAACAGCAGTAGGTATTATGAATTGTAAAAAGTGTAAGATTAGGATAATTTATGCTTTGTCCAACAGTATGGTATGACTCCAGAGGAGATGGGGAATGAACATCATCTGCAGGATCTCTGAGGAATGGATCCTGAAGAATGGATCAAAAAGGAATGGATCCCACATTATTTGTCTCTGAGGAATAAAAATAGCCTCAACTGATCTATACTCTCCTTTTTTTGGCAGGAAAACCATTTGGGCTACGTGCTAACTGCAGAATGCCTCCTTATTCTGAAAACACCAACCCCACCTCTAACCTGTCTTCTGATTCAGAATTTAAAAACTGAGTCTAAAAAGGTGAGAAAGCACCGATGACCTCAGCACCAGAAGCTATCTTCCAACAGTGTTTACATTTAAGCTGGATTCTCAAAAGTGATACCGCAGAGCAAAACAGCCATTGAGGATATAATTGTATGTTGTAGATGAAGTTTTATATCTTGCTATGATGTACATTTAACATGCTAAGTGTTATTTAAAGTTACTCTTTTGCTGACAGAATAACTGAAAGGCAACTTCAACCTCATAAAACTGAAAATCAAGACCAAACATAATTTGTTAGAAGTCGCTTTGCAACACTTAGCTGGAAGAAAGAAAATGAGAGTAAAATCCAGCCAACAAGCTATCACATTTTACTGTGATACCATTTAACCTTTTCTTAAAAATGTAGACTGTCATCAACAAAGACAATAAGTGAAGATGGCCCGGAAGAACAAGCTACTAATTATTCTACTAATTCTATCTTGTATTTCTGTAATTTAGTTTATAAATAGATTCCACTTTTCAGTCTTCTGGTTGATGAGACTAATCTGCATAAAGATAATACTTCAAACAGTTTAGTTGTTCATGGAGTGGGACTTGCAGCTCCTTCAGTGTAAACCTGCAGCAATATATTTCTTAAAATTATAAACAAACTAGAAGCAAAGACTGAAAGTTTAGTACAGTGGCGGGGTTTTTGTTTTTTTGTTTTGTAAGAAGTAATCCAGAACAACCACAAAAAAAATAGCTGCTACAATACTTAAATCTCAGGCTTGGAATAACAGTATGTATAATGCAACACTGCCTGCTAACACAAATGGACTTGACAGAACAAGCACTGGGGCAACATGACACAGATACACACACCTACAAGCCAAAACACAGCTGTAGTTCTACTCTTCAATGTTTGGAAAGCAAGAACAATCCACTTACAGAGACTGCAAACTTATTATCCAGCTTACTTGAGAATGCTCTAATGATCTGGCTTAAGAAATGAACGCAACATTTTGTTATTTGCTTTTTCACCTGGTCTGACAACTGCCAAACAGCAATAGTCTATCCAAAGAAAATCTGCAGCACAGCTTTGCTGACCTGCAGAACTCAGTAAATCAGAAAAGGCAAAAATTGCTGAAATACGTATGTATTAATTATTAATTCTTTCACTGTTACACTGTTCCTCCCTTGCTCCCAACTTTTTGATCCATGGAGACTCTGCAGGGTAAGGACACTGCTTTCAATACAAGTGAGCCACTCTATCACAAAAGGATCATGACTTTGTATTGGATATTTTTAGCAATATTGTAAAGCAAATATAAAATAAACCATGAAAAGCAATTAAGCTTTTTAACTGATTACACAAGGGGGAAAAAGACCATTATTTTGCTATACAAAAAAACTCTAATGATGCTATAGCAAGTATCTGTTATTTTCTGGAGTATTTTCAAATTTGCTTTTTATGAGTTGCAAATATCTCCATAACATTATACGTTAAGAGTTGCATGGAAGAAAATACAGCAATAAAAAATAATTCAGAGTTACAAATCCTTTTGCAAGGCTTGCATCTGTTAGCTTTCACCATTTAATGTCCTGAAGTGCTGTACAAAAGAAACAAGAAGAAGAGACCTTCTGATCTTAAGGACTCACGCTTCATTGCTGAATCATGAGGGTATGATTTACACAAGAGGAGACTAGTACCACTAGCATGCACACTCAAGAACAACCTTAAGAACAACCACATAAACAGAGATGGTAGTTGACTCATGTCTTTTGGTCCAAATAGCACCCAAAACATGCTGGCCATGTGGGTGAACCCAACTTGGCAGGCTGTTGCCTTTCCAGAAGGAATAGGTCAGTCAGGTTTGGGCAGATTTATTGAACTATCAATTTTATTTTCTCATTCAAAGGTGATGTTTGACAGCTAAATTAAATTTTCTTTTTATCTGCTAATTTCCAAAGATGTTTGATTCTGAATTTTTTCCCCACATTTTGTTTTTAAAACATCAGTTGTTTTTTGTTGTTTTGTTTTCAAAATGTGAAACTATAATAGAACAGCTCTGTATCAGAGAGGGATAAGAAAAAAAAGAACAGCTTTAAGCTACTGTAGTTCTACAAAGATTTTTACTGGCACAGATGACTAGAAGAATAGAAAGGAGAAATGCTGTTCTATAGTTTCTATTGCATAAATGATTCCATACCTGTTCTCAAAGGGAGTTGAAAACAAAGGCAGGCTTAAGGCTTGCAAGCTAAGGGGATTTCCAGATAAAATATACAAAGTTAAATTACTTCCATCTTGAATTTGTGTATTTAAACATCATTTAATACGTTGGTTTGCAGTTCTATTAAAAATTACCTTCTGTAAACACTGAGGTCTTCCTACTTCCTAAGGTCAGTACTCAAAAATTCTACAAAAGACAATACATGGGAGCCTGACAGTGACCATTCACTTTTTCTTTTCCTCTCCTTTCAGAAGGATGGATTTGTGTCACACAAACTATACTGAAAAGGGTCATCAAGGTGTAGCCATGTGCTTGCTACATATTGAATTCTTTCCCTGAATGTTCAAGTGAATGTTCTCTGAACATACTTGTCTCAATAGATCACCAATGCACAATAAAGTGTTTGTGGCATTACAGGACAATTTGCCACCTGTTAACGCTGTTATAAGTGGAATCTGCAGGAAGCTTAAAAACAGCTGATAGTCATTTATACAAAGCACATTGATAATTCTGACAAAACTAAATGACTTCTAGGAAGAGAGTGAGTAATTTCAGGATGTGAGATAAGGCAGTATATATTTTTTCATTTAAATATTGTTGCCAAAAAAATAGAGAAACTAAATGTGTGTTTCGAAGGAAAGCCTAAAACAAATCTTTGTCAAAATGAGTGTCAGGTTACAGAACATTCCACTACAGATGAAAACACGAGCTTCTCTTTTCTTTTAATTTTTACTCATTAAGTAGAGGTGGATTGATTTTGTCTGTGAATTGTACAGATTTACTGACAAAAACAAAACCCTATTTCCCTATATATGGAATATCTTAGTGAATAGATTAGAAAGCTTTTCATTATCTTGGGAGAAAAACACAGTAAAAGCAGCTCTGCGGAAAAGAAGTGTTATATCTTCCAGCGCCCCAACTCAACATGAACTGGCTATGTATACTTGCAGGCCAGAAAGCCAAAAGTATCCTGGGCTGCTTCAAAAGCAGTGTGCCCAGCAGGGCAAGGGAGGGGATTGTCTCCCCCGGCTCCACTCTCTTTAGACCTTATCTGTAGCTCTACATTCAGCTCTGTGCCCAGAGCACAAATACATGGAGCTGATGGAACATGGCCAGAGGAGGCCACAAGTACCCTCAGAGGGCTGGAGCACCCCTCAAACAGAGACAGGCTGAGAGTGCTATGGTTGTTGAGCCTGGAGAAGGCTCCAGGGATACCTCATAGAAGCCTTTCAGGAGGCCTACAGTAAAGGTGAGGACAGATTCTTTGTCAGTAAGTAGAGTGACAGAACAAAGGGCAATAGCTTTAAACTGAAGAGGATAGGTTTAGGCTGGATACAAAAAAGAAATTCTTCTTTGAGAGAACAGTGGTGAGGCACAGGCTGCCCAGAGAAGCTGTGGATGCCCCACCCCTGGAGGCATTCAAGGCCAGGTTGGATGAGACTCTGGGCAGCCTGATCTGGTGGGAGGTGCCCCTTCCCACAGCATCTACACAGATCTATAAGGTTTGGGTTTGAAGGAACTGTTATATGATCTCTTCCAGAAATTATACATTATACTAGAAAATACATTAGAACTAGTAGCTTTATTCAGTGACACTAAAAAGAGAAGTGATTTATTAGAATACTGATTTCTGCAAGACATTTTGCTTATGAGTTGGTCAAAGTCCTTTAAAGAGAGAAACTTTAGATTCACTCAGGACACTCATTATCTCTTTTAAATGTCTAAGAGGGCAATGTCCAAGTACTTATCCCGATATTTTTCTTTGGGATCATCAAAAACCCTATGTTACAGTCACGCTAGAGCTTTCTAGCATATTTCAGTTCTTAGATTGAATTCTAGCTGCAGTAGGAATAAATATACCCATTAGTATCAGCTGTCAAGGAACCGAGAATAAGAAACATTATACTCCTTATCTGTATTTTCAACAAACAAATATAAAAAAAACCCACAACCTATATTACAAGAACAGGTAGCAATTTTCTGTAAGTAGTAATTTTTGAAGGCTATTAAGGTCCTTTTATTCCCTAATAAAACGTTAAATTCACTGTTCTTAGTTTTCAGAAAAACAGAGATTTGTTCCTAATTTTTTTGCTATTCATGTATTTATCTGTTACTAAGCTAAACACTTTGAAAACAAAAACACTACTAGAAACTTTTAACTTTCCACTACTGATTTTCCATGCCATTGAATACTATTAATCTGAAATCAAACCTTTTCTTGCATCAGCCTCTGCAGGTGGATTCCACATGACAACATCGCAGAAAACATGGTGAGCATGTACTGCTGAATTTTGCATATTCCAGTTACCAAGGAATTTAGAACAGCTGTTAATCCCACCTTCTCAATGACACTCTGAAAAACACTGGGCGAACAACGAGTAATTCTGCATAAAGCCTACAAAAGCAAAAAAAATGTTATTTAATAGAGTTTATTAAAAAATTCATATCATTTCAGTCATAAGATCAACATAAAAGGAAAGAACTATTGTTTTTTGTTTGCTTGTTTAAGATACACTGAATTCTTCTAAACTTCTGCATCCCATTCAGCTGAAATGGAAATCTTTGGTACAACATCAGCTACAGCCACATTATTCTCTCCCACTTGAGGATGACAATGATGCAGCAGTATAGTCCATGCTTGGTATATCAATACTGAATGTAGGCAATATTAGATAATGTTGCACTAGAAACAGGTAACAAAAAATAAAGAGACAGAATTTCTGGTCTCCCATAAGAAAACTTTCCTATACCTCTCTGCTCCTGGATGCTATCCATAATCTGGCACAGTGTATTACCTGAATGTTATCCAAAAGCAGGATGCACTTTGCCTAAGTTTATCTACTTTAGATCTAAATATTTGTTACAGAACGCTATTTACTATAGCAAACATACAATCTCCTTAACCAAATAGTAGATTTGGGAGTGTTCAGTGTACACTAACAAATATTTCAGGACAAAAATTATCAAATGACCTCCAGGGTGGAATAGCCTTCAAATCAAGGTACCTTTTAGCTCTTAGTGCTTAAGGAAATGCAACCTTCATGATGCTATAATTGCTTTTGCCATATCCAGACGAGGAAAATACAACCCCCAAGACATGTCTCATCTGCTTTTTCAAATTGCAGATCTTAAGTGGTCTAAGAGAATTTGTCTCCCATTTCCCATAAAGCTCAATCTGCGTTTCTGCTGAAGTGTTTATTTCAATAATTCAACAGAGCACGCAATGGCACTCAATGTTTAAAGTTTCTCCCTTTTGCTGTTAGCCCAATGAAGCTTTTCTGCTGCCTCTGAAACTGTAATACAGCTGGAGCATGGCCAGAGGAGGCCACAAGTACCCTCAGAGGGCTGGAGCACCCCTCAAACAGAGACAGGCTGAGTGTGCTATGGTTGTTTCTTTGAGAGAACAGTGATGAGGCACAGGCTGCCCAGAGAAGCTGTGAATGCCCCATCCTGGAGGCAACCTAAGAGACAATCATGTCTCTGCAAGCTTTTTCTGGAGGTTTCTTATGGCCTTGTGGCTGTGGTTATCCCTTTTTTGAGTAGGTCTGTAGCAGGGAGTACTACACTCTGCACTCACCATATTAGCATAATGATTTTGCCCCTTTTGCTTTGACAATGTTTGTCTCTAGATCTCAATGATTCATGGTAATATGAACCATGAGAATACATTTATTGAATGGGTCTACCTTAGGCTTGCTTATTTTGAGAACTCAGACTAGAGATTGAATTGTAACTACTTAAGAAAAGGGGAAAAAAAGGAAAAAGCTACAATCAATCAATATTAGGGCACACCCTGGGGGCGGGGCTGAGACTAGCTGGACCTGTGCTGTAGAAAAATACTCCTGTGGTTCTTCTCCCTGCTCCTTCCATTCAAAGCTTGCCAATAGGCTGATCTGCAGCAAGCCCTGCCTCTAGCATTTATAATGTATGTATATACTCCTTATTTAGATTTATATTGCAAATTTGCATATATTCAAGCACAAGATGCTGAGGAGATTTTTTCCTCAGCAGAACTCAACTTCGTAATCTCTTTAAGTGAATGGGTAAAGCATAAACTTCTAAGGAGCCTTGTCTTACCCAATAAAAACTAATCAAAAGAGCAAATCGGTCAAACAAACAAATCATCTAAGTTCCTTTAAGGAACCCTAGTAATTGCTGCTGTCATGACCTTAAAAACATAGCTCGGTACTAACATATGCCACCTATAAGAGGGCATGGTAGAGTAGATCCTGAGGACAAACAGATGTTGACCACGACATTTTTTATTCTACATGAACTGTTACAAATATAAAAAAAATTACACTTAGCTTAAACTAAGTCAGAAGACTTAGTCCTGAAACATTACCTGCATTGGTAGCTACAGCTTTTGTTTTTAGGAGATTAGGTTAAACTCACAGCTCTGTAAATACCGTTTATTTTACAGATTTTTTTTTCCAAACCTTTCGTTTGCATGTTATAGCTCTTTGCTTGTAATACTGTCAGTCTTATACTAACTTAAGAATTCTTCAGGCAAAGACTATCAACAATTGCACAGAAATTAACATGATTTCAAATACATCTAAGCAATTATGTTATAAACTAAATAAATGCTTCTGAAGCAAAACGCATCACAGAAATTCGAAAGAATTTCTTGATTACTTTAAAAAAATGAGAATTTTCATTTAAGAGTCATGATCTCTAACATAGGAAATGCATTGTTGAATATGATGAATTGCAAGGAATTTCCATACACTTGTTTTAACACAGGTAGCTATATTAGGTTTCAATTACAAGTCATGTCAATGAATGTAGAACAACATGAACAAGGGCAGTTCTCACTTTATAAGATACTGCCACAAAGGAATAAAATTATGGATCAACACGCTGTAAGCCAACTAACAAACACTTCTGATCCATCCTGTAGTCCTTTTAGGTAGGCTACATTGGTCTGTTCTACGTAACAGAGAACTATTCAAACTGCTGCATAATACATGCTCTTATCAGTTATTTGCAATACATTTCAGTATAACAGAAGATAGACACGCACAGAAAGCAGGCTTAAAAGCATTTTCATTTCAATGCAAATTATGTTTCAAAATAAAACCTTAAAGATTTCTGTATCATAAAAGGAAGTTTCTTACCGAAATAGTAGTTATTTTCAAAGAATCTATGGTAGAATGTGTGAAAAGATACCATAAGACAGGTCCAATTTCTCCTGTAATAAATCCTTGCGCATAGCAGGAGAGAGTAGTGCAAACATTTTCAATGATCTTAGCTGCCAAGTGGTTCACTATCCGATCTTCCTACAGGAATAACGGGAAAGGAAAACTTACATTCAAATAGGCTAAAAACAATTCAGAAGCATTATGAATAATTTCTATGTCTGTTTCATTCAGTGTGCATTCTACTAGCATGGTTTCTTATTTTTGTTTGATATTTGGTAAAGTCTTCTAGGAAACCTTGTGACAAGTGTGTTTACAAGTTCTACATCCCCTCCCCCCCTTTCCCTCTCTAACATAAATAAAACAATATAGGTATAATTTAATACAAAAGATTTTCACTCTGAATGATCACAAAATTAAATGTGGCCACTGAAAAAAAATGAAAAGTCTTTGTTGCATAAGAGATGCTTCCTGATCAGTGTTCTTTGAATGAATGTGTGTACATTCACTACAGTAGCTCTCAAATAGCATTATTATGAAATGAACATTTATATTAACAGAAATAAAATACTCATTATTAAAAACAATGAATAATTCCCTGGGATAAAGAAAAAGGCCTTCTTACAAGTCCAGTTATTCAAAAATACACTTTTCATCACACTGATGAAAATCCTGACCAATGCCTACAGCAAGCCACTGGGCCCAACGTGCTACAGCAATTCAAAAATTTCCCTAGGGGATTCTCAATCCTACAAGCTACTTTTAGTAATAATCAAAACCACCTGTCTGCAAATTATTCCCGGAAAGCCATTAAATGATTCTATAATAAAAAAAAAATAAAGCTTATGTTTGCAGACTACCTGTGGTATGCATAGAAACTTTAGTACCTATGTAATACTACACAAACTTCAATTTCTCCAAGGAATTAAAAACATGCCTTATCATTACTCTGACATTAGCGTACCACAGATGTCACAAATGAACTTAATTTATATCACCTTCAAGCACTTTTAAGTCTTTATTTCTCTCCATCATGTCTTTCTTTTTTCCCCTTAAATGCTTCTTGTAAAAATATGTTTTTGCTGTGTTTTCAGTAAGTTTTTTTTCCAGCTCTCTTTTCACTTAAAATGAGAGTCTTTATCTTCATAGAACTGAAAAACCCACTCTTAGTGGGTATTTGGCTGTGTATCCTCCCACCTTACTTCCATCTTTAACTATGAATAAGGGAAGTCTCTCAACTATGTCTTAAATTTAAACTCCTGTTGAACACAAGAGTGCATTTTTATGCGAGAAGGACAACCGATTTAATTTGTCAAGTCAACCTCATAGTCTGGCTTCACAAATAATTATAATATCTAATGTATTTTTTTCTGATCACCACATCATCCTACTACTCTTTGGATTTATGACATTTATCTCCACAGACAGGCTCACCAACAACTGTGAGCAATGATAATGAAACCTTTCAGAAGGTGATAGAAAAGACAGCCAAAAATGGAGAACATACACTTCAATAAAAACACATTCAATACTCATTCCTCCTGACAGATACACATTCTAAAATACAGATACTGATGCGTAAGTATTTCAAAAGTCCAGTATACTATTGTTAAAAGTTTTTATCCATCATTTTTTAGTCCTTCATGCTCTCCCAAAGAACCACAGCTCTACTCAAAATATTTAAAAAGAAATAACAAACCAATTCTCATTTTTTGCTGTAAAACTCCACTAACTTTTGCTCTTCCTTCTGATTTACAGCCATGAAAGAAAAGGAGATTTAGGCTTCTGCTTCTACAGTTTTCATCACTGTAGTAATACTGCATCAACACTGTCCATTAACTATCTAGATACATACACACATTTACCAATATTCAGCTTCAAGACTTTTTACATAACATCCACTTAAAAATCTATTTCTATATGAAGTTTCTGATTTTTTTTTCCTTACAGTTAAGGTAGAAAATACATACTTATCAGATTAACTATATGAATTTAAAAATCAAATCCATACTTCATGTTAATAGTCAAGTTAAATGTCACTTACATACTAAATGATTAGTAAGAATACTAATTGAGTCTCCAATGCTACTTCAAACCAGAGGCAACAATTAATATATGCTGTATAAAGTCCCGCTCCTTTGGCTAGAAAAAGGTCAGGTATGGTCATAATGCACTACAAACTCAATGAAGCTTTCATAATAATTCCATTTACTGCCATCTGAGATTGTCTATCTTCACTCCCCTGAGATCTATTTCTGAGCACTACCTAAGCAACTAAGACTTGCACCATTTTTTGCTTAATTAGTTCTCCAGAAGAAAAGTATGACCTAAACTAATATTTAACCTCAAAACTAAAGGACTCATTCTGCCAAGTTATGTAATTGAATTTAAGTTAGTGAATTAAAATTAAAAATAAAAGTCTTCAATATGCAGCTGTAGAAGTTCAGTGTAACTGCACCCAAAATATATGAATAGAACTGTAACACAAAAGCACAAAATCCACTTTCACTGGTTTAGTTTTACATTTAGTTCTATAAATTGCACTGAAAGACAGCTTCTAAATCACAGTCACATCAAGCACTTGCAGAAGTGTTTGTTTCACCAAGTCAGTTATGGACATTTACTGAAAAAGAGCCCTAAGTAAGAAAGCAAATATAAGAGTGGTAAATAGATATATTTTTTCATATTAAATGATGTACAGATAAATATATTTAGAAGCATAATACTGATAAAATTGGAAAAACTGAGTAAAAATTTCTTCATTTTTCTAAATCAACTTTCATATAGCTCTTCCTTTAACTTAAGAAGACAAACAATAAAAAGAAACAAGAAATGTAATTTAATGAAGTAAAGCTGTATCATGCTAAGCATTCATTATTGCAGTAACTCAGTGTTAGATTGGTAAAAATTTGTAACATTATGCCAAAAAGAAGAAACATGTAGAAATAAATGTTAATACCTTGAGGAAAAAAACCAAAACACTGTCAGTGAGCTAGAGAAGTATACAACTCAGACTACTACTTTATTATAAGCAAATCCATTAGTAAACTAGAGAACTAACAACTAAAGAAGAAATTGAAGTGATAAAGTATATGATTCAGACTATATGAATTTTGTACTGTAGTTTATCCCATACTTTGAGAAAATACACGGTGCTATTCTCCACACCAAATTCTCTCTTCTCCAAATTCACTGTAAAGGAAATGCTATGGCTAAGAATATATGTTAGAAATCATTTCCACAATTGATTTACATATATTATTGCCCTATATTAAATATTAACAGTTACATTTTAAAGTTAACTTTTATTATTAAAATTTCTCATCAGATCAGAATCAAAAACCTTTGATTCATATCTTACTACCTCATAAAGGGAGATAAAAAGTCTGCTAAATTACATGATGAAAAACTAAGTAAATTAGGGTTAGGGTTAAAGTCCTGCTTCTGCAGCACCTTGGAAAACACATAAAAAGACAAAACTAACCTTTTAAGCTCATTCACTATTTCTGATTCAAATACTTTCTCCAGGTGCCTTGCTTTAAATGAGTTACACACATTCTGATGTGGGCAAGCAAGATAATTAGCTATACCTATCTATACTAATTCATCCACACAACTATATTTATTGCCTGTATCTTTCTCCCAGGCTCTATGAAGTGATTACTAAAACTGATTATAATGTTATCTCATATTTACATGCCCTCCTATTTAAGCAGAAATGGACAGATACCAAGTTCCAAGCTCCTATTTCAGTGGCTCCTTCATGCCATCGTGCAGTCTTAAAAGGAGGGCTGCATGCAGCTCCTGACTTCACCATCTAATTTCATAGTTTCAGTGTGGGATTAGGTCAAAGCAATATAGCCCAAGCCAAAGTGAGACAAGTAAAATGTGAAAAACAAAAAATGAAGAAGCAGCCTGGATGAGAACTATGAACACTATAAAACAAAGTGTTGCAAGAATCCAAAGGGGGTAAACCTTGAAAATTCAGAAATAGACTTTCTTTCATGAATAAATTTACTATTAAATAGCTTCTGACTAATGTACCTTAGAATAACACTTCACTCTTAGTTATTAGCTCCAAATAATCCATAATATAAACAATTGTGCATGTTCTTGATCATCTGAAGGTTTGAAGATGTTAAAATGCATCCAGACCTTTTCTCTATTAATCACAATCTGTAGGCAATAAAGATCTCAAAAAGAAAAAAGATGAAAACAGGTACTTCTGTTGCTTTTCCCCCTCCAGCAACCTCCGTCATGTTTTCTGCCTTGAGCTTTGCCTTGGGCAAAAATAAAGTCAAATGATCTCATGTAAACAGAAAATGCCAATCCTCTATGCAATTCTTTTTCAATTTACAAAATGGAATTATATGCATGTTTTTTATTTCCTTTTTGTCATACAGCTAAGTCAGCAGCAAGAAAAACTAAGAATACAGCACAGTATATGTAGTATAATTAAACTAATCACTACCTTGGGGCCTCAAAAGAGCACTAATAACCCAGAAGGAGAACAACACAGTTTTCCAAAACTCCATCAGACACTTAAATTCAAAAGTAAACCTCATTCAAAAATGCACCATACAAAAAAGGTAAATTACAAGAAAATACTATAAACTGTCAGAACACCCCTCATAAGAAAGTCACAGCGTTACTAAGTTTACTAACAGTAATTTTTATTTACCATTTCCCAAAACCAAGCAACAGTTCATAAACATTGGATGAATAGAGAACAACACTGAATTTTTGCATTCATCTCTGCTTAGGTCACGGTCTTATCATGATTATTTAAATTCACGAGTACCTTGGTTGACAAGGTACTTCAGTGCTGCAGGCTACAATCCTCACACAATGCCTACAGGGTTATTACAGTGGAGAAATTCTATTGAGGACAATGAAAGAGCCTTACCCCTTCCCGAAGACATCTCATTAGCACAGTGTAAGCTGCTGAGGGAACAACCAAGCATTCTCTGGGGTGCTCTTTTTTTACCTCCTGAAATGAAACCAACAGCAGAAATGATTAAATAAAAAAATCACAATTATCTCAACCACATAAATTGGTAAGACAGTCTTAATAATGTTCATATTATACACATTTCAAATTATATGCTAGAAAATACATTAGATTTCAAGGCAGTATTAACATTCTATGCTATTTCATGTGCAGCAAAGAAATAGGCATTTTATTATTTTAAATAGTCCCCAAAGCCTGTTAACAGAATTTGTCGTAATACTTAGTTTCATTATTTCCTTCGAATTCACACACAAAGAACGTTCTTTGCTTCTCTCAATCATTTTGATTCCTTCAGAAAGGGACAACTGACTATGAAATGCAGCAATGCTTCTCTTTAAATGCTTTTTAATTATACCAAATGAAGTAATTTTGTTTGTCAACTAGAATAAAGTAAATTTGCTTTGGAAAAAGATACTCAAAGTCATTCAGGGAGACAAAGTGTATAATTAAACTCACTGCATGGAACATCCTTCATTACAAATCAATACTGTTCTAAGATCCTTATGTATATTTCCCTGATATCACCCTTTTAGAGACACTGATTCACTGCTAGTTGAATCAGCATTTTAATTCTGCAATTAGAAGTTAATTAACTTTTTTTCCCCCTCCCTCAAGCAGTCTACTCTAAATTTTCAAATCTAAAAGTGGACATTTGGTTATCATTAATATTTGACCAAAGTAAGCTCCATATCTAGGGTGACAGCACATAGATATTAATAACTGTGAAAAAATAGTCTCTATTTGGAAAGGGAAGGACAAGACTAGGAGTTAAGACAGTCAAAATGATAGACTATGCTGGAACCAGCACAAACCTGTTTCTCGTTTCAGTCATCTAATTAAATGAGCTTTGACCAGTTTTGTCCCACTACATGCACTAAACGTGCTAAAAAATAAATGCTTTAAGTAACAGTCTTGAAATAGTAAAAGTACCTCAATTTTTCAAATGGATGAATGGCTTTTTACAAGGTTTAATCTCAAGTCAGAAATAAAAAAAATGAAATTTATCCCTATTCTTAATTATCTACACAAACCTATACCATATTACAGTTAATAAGTTTACAAGTATCACCAAACTTTTGAAGAGCTTCCTATTTTTTGTTCAGAGCTCCTATTTATTTTATTAAACTTCAGGTTTTCCACCCAAATAAAACAAACAGTACAAAAGGAAGAGAAATATTACACAGAATTTGAAAGTTTTCCCTTAACACAATTTGCTCAAAAGGACTAGAACATTCTCTCTGTAGTCAAATCATGCTACTTCCAATTTCCTCTTGGATTCTTTTTGAAAGAGAAATACAGATACAGAGTGCAGGATCTTGCATGCGAGATCTAATACACAAGTGCTCACCCGTAGGGTGAGCACCTCAAAAGAACAATAACTACACAAAATAATGAAAGTGGACAGTATATTTTTGTATGGCTTATCCAGATGGTATACAGACAACCAGTAAAACAGGTAGGGCTCACCTGCCACTGACAATTGAGGCTCACCCAGAACTCCACACAGGAGAGATCTCCAACAAGAGATCCTTCTCCAGTGGTGGTCAGCCCTTAAATGGGGTCTGGGAGAGGTGGAGCCAGACTCCACCCATTCTGGTCACACAGGAGTTACCTTCACCTGTGCTCCTGCAGCTGACTCAGTGCTCACCTCAGGTGATCAATCAGTGGTTCAGGCTGTGATTCAACAGTTCCCATACAGCACCCAGTATCAGCATTTAGGACTACAAAGAAATACTGTGATTATCTAGACTTTCGTCAGTATTTTACAATTTATTTTTCCCTGCAACCAGGGAACCTGTAATATAACCTGATGAATCTTGCTGCACCTAGATAGTTGATAGATTAAGCATCTGATAATTTATGATTTACCAAATGCTCATGCTAATTGAAATATAAGTTATCATTATCTAATATTGAGGTATGACATACAAGTAGGAAAACTCAAGGAAAAAAACAAATAAATAGAAGTGAGGCATATCCCCACATGTTTATGGCTCATTTGGTGTTTATAAAATACAGTTGATGTATAATTCTTAGTGAATCAGGCAGTTTCATTTGCTTTGCAATAATAAATAAATAAATTGGGAACAAACATCTCTGTTAGCTCTTACTATGCAACTACTGACTTGGTGTATAATCTTGTCAAGGTCACTTCAGACCATCTTCAGCAGTTTAAACAACAATTATGTCTACCACACCATAGTATTCTGAAGTTGCATGTGTACAGTGTAAAGAAAAGATTTTTTAATAAATAACTTTTTTCAACAACAAAAAAAAGAAAAACAGTAATATGTGTGAAGTGTTAGTTTCTCCAAGAACAGAAATCACACTGATATATTTAAAGTTTTAACAAGACACAGTGCCTCAAGATCATTAAGAGCAGATAAATCTTTCTTTAAATATAAATATATTTTCTACAAATATCTAAGGTGTGGGAGGCCAAGGGATGAGGCTGAACTCTTCTCAGCAGTGGTGAGAGGACAAGGGGAAATGACCACAAACTGAGGCATATGCAGTTCCGCAGAAATGAGTGTGGGAACTTCTCAGTGCAGTGACGGAGCAGTGGCACAGCTGCACAGAGAGGTGGTGGAGTCTCCTTCTCTGGAGACGTTCCAGACCCACCTGGACGCCTACCTGTGCAACCTGGGCTAGGGAGCTGCTTTGGCAGGGGGTTGGACTCCATGATCTCTGGAGGTCCCTTCCGACCCCTACAGTTCTGTGATTCTTTCAATTCTGTAATAACTTCTTACTCAAAGCAATTCAGCACATTGCAATAGTTCTTCCTGAAACATGATGGAGAGCTCTCATTTGAACACAAGTTAATATGCTTCAGACATTGTGAAATTTATAAAGACACATAGACTTTACAGTTTCTCAGCTCGTGTTTTCATAAGAGAAGAATGTGTTAGAGTTTGCACATGCTGATCTCTTCAGTTATAGAGCCAATATAGACAGATTTGTTTTAAATACTGAGGATTAATTTCAAAATAAAATCAAGCAGTGCAAAATCATCTTGCCACATATAATCTTCAAGTTTGAGTTTGTATTAGTGGTTAAAAATTAACTAGCTTACAATCTGTCTGATTAGTACAATTTTTTTCCCTCCCCTAAGGAAAACTGAGAAAAAAAAAGGAAAACATCTAAAACTAAATTGCCATTCTAGAAGTATGTTTCATAACAATTTCTCAGTGTGAGAATGTGTTCTGTGAATTCACCCATTTGACAGAGATTTTAGCAATTGACTAACCAGCAAAAGATGATGCTTGCTATCCTACAGAAAACAAAGCAATTGAAGAATGCAATTAAATTTACATCAGATGAAGTACAAGATTGGCTTAGCATGTTCCTTAAAAAGTAGAAAAATTATTAAAGAGTGTACAGGGACAATAAATTCCTGAGAATAGACAAAAGAAAAAAATCTCCTGATTTTTTTTGCCTACTTTCCATGGTAAACTTTTTTATAATCGATCAAAGAAATTTGGAAGGATGATGTGACAGCCTTACCTCACTGGCTATGAGATAAAGAAGCTCCCCAAGAGCTGGCAGAAGGCACTGCTTCAATTTGCTATTTCTGAAGTTCTCTCTGATGAGTTCAGTTAGAAGTATAAATGCCTAAAATATAAAGAAATCATATAATAACATGTATAATCCTTTCTCAAGCAAAATGTACCATTAAAGGTCACAGCAGCTTTATCAGAAATGCCATCTTAATGATACACTTTTCAATTCTGCTAAAAAGCCATTTGCAAAGGATTTCGTAAGAATGGAAGGAAAACAATAATTACAAAACATATATTCAATGTGGACAAAGAAGTAAATAGCCTAGGTGATAAATTGTCACCATCAGGTTAGAAAAAAACAACAAAATGTGGTATTTTGTTTAGATATTAAATCAGAACATATAAACACTTATAATTTTTCTTTCTGGTAAACATTTTCCCACAAACATTAGGTTAAAATTTGGCCAATGTGAGTAATGCCAGGCTCAGACTCAAAAGCAAGGGACCATTTAGCAACCACACATTACGGAGGGCAGCAGTAGGGCAGTCTGACAGAATGGCATTCAACATGGAAATACATATGAAGCAAGATGTTGAACTGAATTGCTCCATAAGGAATCAATTGTACTCACTGACATTCACTGACACCTGCTGAACACTTAAGGAGATCAAATTATGGATGTGAGCACAGTGAGGCAGTGGGTAGTGTATTTCAACAGTGGCAACAGTGATGGGAAAGACAAGCCACGTTCTGAACAGCCATGCGCAGCTGTCACAACACAGAATTTCGATAAGCTCATCCTCACAAATCAACAGATGGTGGTGACTATGTTGAAAAACTATTTTGTAGCTGAGAATGTGCTCTGTCAAATAGTGTTCTGGTGCTTTTTTGGAATCTGTTGTAGTTTCCGTGGAAATAAACAGGAAGTATTACTTTTGGAGTTCATAAGTCTAAGAATGAAATAGAATACATAACCCACTTTTGAAGCTTCATTTTCATAAACATTCAGAATGCTTCACACACTACTGAGGAACTTTGGGTGGTTAGCCACTCCAGAGAGAACTTAACATCTTTATTTAAATAAATCTGTCACTGGGCTTTAAAACTTCTAATATATGAGCCTGAGAAAGTAGCAGTCAACTTGATTCAATTCCGAACTAAATGGTGAACACATAAATGATAACATTTTATCCTTTATTAGATTTGCTTCTTATAGCTGTATAGAATTACTCTTAGTTTTGCGATAAAATATGTAAGTTTCATTAAGTATCTTCACTACAGAATCAATACCACAAGATATACTTCAGCACTGTGGCATTAACACACACTACCCATATTCAGTTAACACCTCCAAAATAGTATTCCAGCTAAACAGAATTGATGAGCTGTGCGATAACATGAGCTGCAGACAATGATCCCAGCAAACTGGCTAAGGACATTAATTCATTATGACACCTAAGTTAAGACTGCATGTTTGTTCATAAGCAGAACTCGAAGATAATACAATTCAAATCTGGTAGGCTGTTCAAAACTATCAGTTTTTAGTGATGCACGTCAGTCAGCAGAAAATTCTGATTTCATATCAACATTACTCTTGCTGAGCATCTGTAAACTTTATTTTTCCTAAGGCTAGTTAATAAATTGGTATATTTTGATGACGTGTATGGGAACTTCTGAATCATGACCTGAACC
Source organism: Cyrtonyx montezumae (assembly GCF_038088225.1). Taxonomy (NCBI): domain Eukaryota; kingdom Metazoa; phylum Chordata; class Aves; order Galliformes; family Odontophoridae; genus Cyrtonyx; species Cyrtonyx montezumae. The sequence goes on along the minus strand of NW_027072089.1, from coordinate 100,964,778 downwards.
ACTGAATGAGCACCTGAAGGGATGATCTGGTCAGCCCTAGAAGCACAGGTGAAGGTGGTTCAACTGTGCGACCAGGTATAGCCAGGTTCTGCCCCTCTTCTACCTCATTTAAGGGCTGACTGCTACTGAAAAAGGATTTCTTGTTGGAGATCCCTTCTTTTTGGTGTTCCTTCCCTGCAAGCCTAGATCTTTGGAGATGGGTGAGTACTCATTTTCCTTCTTTTGTAGTACCTCCTTGTTTGTGCTGCTCTCTTTTCCTTTGCAACATAATTTAAACATATTTGTGTATGCAGTCCTAAAATGTTCAGATTCCTATCACTGAAGTTAAAAACGTAGTTGAACTTCCTATTCAGTAAATTATTTCTTTACACACTTCTATTATGCTTTACTTGTCTGCCTTCCTATTCAGTTGGAGAAAATAAGTTGTTTGTATTAATCATACTAGGACTATATTTTTTTGGTTGTTCATTAAAAAAGAAGAATTTAAGTTTTACAACTAAGATGAAATCAAAAAAGAGTGTTTGATGTTGGTTAACGGTAGTTAGTATTTCTGATTTTGCTCTGCTTCAAGATCATAGTACTTCCAATCTGTTCTTTTTATTCAGAAATGATAAAAAGAGGAAGCTGTTCTCACAGTATTCCAATTTCTGTTTTTTTTCACTTCATAATTAAAAGAGAAAGTTGACAATTTAACAAAATTTAAACCAAGCTATTTTCATCACTGTGCACTAGGGAAAAAAAAAACACAAAAAAGGCAGTCAAAAGTGTAATAAATTAAAAAGGGTTGTTGAACAGGAGAGATCTGAATAAAGACAGTGACTGACTTTTGACAAAACTGTAGAATCTTCCTTTAAAGAAAAGGAAAAATTAATTGCATGTTTGTTTGTTTTTTACTGGTTACCTCCATTCATTTTTTTTTGTAAGTTTACTCACTGAAGGGTAATTTGAGTAACTGCAAGCAGGTACATTACTAGAGACATGCAATTACCAGAATCCAAAGACTTACAGAACTGTGTGGAAGAGCTAATACAGATGGCAACAAACAAATAATTACCACATGTTACAGAGGATACTTGCTATTCTTAAAATAGATGTATGGGTATTTTAAATACAAAATGCCTCTTTCAGTTGTGTACAAGCCTAACACTTGCAATATGACAACTCTCTGTTCACTGAAGGCATTTGAGTAATCAAACATTCAAGTGCAGGAAGAAGGATCTCACATGTCACATACTTAGTGCTTGTGCTGTTACCCCTACTTAAGAAGCAGTTCTTCACATGTCCTCTGCAATAGAAGCTATGCCACAGGAAGTCATGTTTCAACGTCTATACTTTATGCACAATATAATTGTATAAAATTATACACTGCATAAAGCATTTATGAATATGTAATTTTAACAGTGCGTGTTAAATGTCCTACAATAAGGAAAGCAAGCTGTTTCTTGCTCTGTTATGTACACAGGTTACTTCTGTTCCTGATAACAGTGATTTATTAACAGATCTAAAATATCTGCCCATACTTTCACAATGAAATATAGTGTAAATTATTCTGGTAAAGATATCTGCTCAGAGATTTTGATGCCAGGTTAAATCATAGTATGAATTTAAGGCAAATTTTATTAGCTGGACAAATACGTACAAGAAAGCAAATTTGCTAATTGTCTGACAAAATCCTTTTCTCAGCTGTGGCGTATTCTTTCCTTTCCACCTGACTACATTTTCAATGGTGCAAGTAGTAATAAGCTTCAAGTCCTAGATCTGCTAAAAACATCTTAAATTTAGTGTATTACTTAAATCTCTTACAGTAGCAGTCAAGCTAGATGGATGTAGCGCATCTTTTACAAGAGAAGATGCTTGGTTCGTATCTGGATAGATAGTTATTACCTTCACGTACAACAATGATATGTGCAGTTGGTAAATTAAATGTAGCAGGCTCTCAATCTGTTTCAAGTTATATCTAGAAGTTTCCATGCACTTTTATCAGTCCAGAGGTGAAAATTATAGCATATTCAAAAAGAGGTGATGTTTTACGTATTAGTTTGTGACAATGCTCAGGTTTACAATATTACTACATATTTAATCTGTTAGTTCAAATGTTAACAAGCATTAGCAGAAAGTAAGAAGTTACATTTGTAATTCTGCGAACCCTCACAGAGATTAAAAACTGTCTCTGCCTCAAGCATCATGGAAATTACTCCTCATCTTTTTTTCTTGTGAGTAGACACACACACAGTGTAACATAGGCAAGTAATGCCATGGAAACCTCACTTTCCTTGGAGAAAATAAGTCTCAGCAGACTGAGAAAGTACACGGTACGTGACAGCTGCATTACCATTACCCAGAAAAGAAACTACAATTTTATTTATACCAATTACTTATTTTTAAAATGGATATGAAAAACCAAGGAGAGACCAGTGTTCTTGGAACATCTCAAACATGTTGCCCATTTCTTTATCACTGAGATGCACAAGTAAAACATAAGGAGTCACTTAAGCTGATGTTAGATCCAAATATAGCTGTGATTCACTATATTTCAGTGAAAGCTGATTAAATATCCAATGAGTGGCTTGACTGAAGGTGGTGGTGACAGGACAGAAAGAGAGTTCTATTGAATTCTTCTATGGGGCACAGATACAAGAAGAATGTCTGGACAAGCAAGATACTCTAGTTTTGCAAATTTTATGTTCAGGACAATAAACTGTGTCACAGAACATGGATAATCAAAGGGAGATATGACAGGCTATGGACATAGTATAAATGGTTTCTAGAATGTAGAAAAAAGTGTACAACATACTGGACAATTTATGCAGGACTATATCATATCTAAGGTACAATATGCGTAATGTTTCTTCAGATAGAATATCATGCAAAATTGACTATGAAAATTCCTGCTATTTTAAGTTTTACATAACTGTTGTAGGAAGAGACCTTAGCAGACAAGTGGAGCGGATAACCTGAAATTCAAGTGGAGGCTCCATGAACACACTCCAGAATCAGCTCAAGATCCTAACTGAAAACAGTAAGACACAAGCACTGGAAATCAGAAAGGATACTCTGAAAGTAACTCCCACTGTTTTATTATGCTGGTCCATGGCATCAAAAGCAGATGGTGGTGGTACAGCAAAAGGGCTTGTGTCTTCCCTACGATGCTCAGTTATGCACTGTTGCCATGCAACAGATAGCAGCAGAGAAGCAGCCTGACGTGAAAGCACATCTAAAGCAAAGGTGAGGAGCTGAATTAGTTCATGCAGAAAATATTACACCCATTGACATTCATCAACACTTGTGTTACATGTCTGGAGACCTGTAACATGACAGAAAGCATAGCAAGACAGCAAAGCAGCAAAGTCCTAGGCTACAGCAAGCGAGGATCTGCTTAACAGAAGTAAGGTCAAAAATAACATAAAGAAGATCCTTACTTTCAGAAGGACTATTAAGATTCTCAGAGATAGGGATCTCCAATGCCCTCACCTCTAGTGCTAACCCTTAAATGAAGTAATAGTAGCTGTGAAGGAGCAGATTAATTCCATTTTTATGAGTGTGGCATGGAGGCTCTTGTGCATTGCTGGCAAAAATGCATAGCTAGCAGTGGTGACTGTGTTGAAAAAGTGTTTTGTAGCCAAGAACTTGCTCTCTCAATGTAATTGTACTTTTTGTAGCTGTTGTAGTTGCCTTAGAAAGAAATAGGAAGCGTTACTTCCGGAGCAACGTCCTTCATTACAAATATGTTACATTTCCAAACAAATTGAAAATGTATCAAATCAAAACCATCAACAGAGAAACAAACAAGCCCCACCTGTGTACTAGGTTTGGGATTTGTTTTCTTCGGGGGAAAAAAAATTTCTCATTGTGAGAGATGTACCACAGTTTAAGATATTCATAAACAGTTTCATTTCCCCCACCCTTTGAGTTTGAAGCTTTTTAATGATTGAAAGTATCAGGCAAATAAATTAGCAAAAACAAAAGGGAGATCTTGTTTTAATTTTTGCCACTGTCAGTAATGAAAAGGATTAATGAGATGTCCAAGAAGTAAAGGGGCCTTGAAATGAGAGATTTCTGCCTTCAAAACTGCAGCCAATGGCAATCAACTGAAGCAGACTTGCGTCTAAAAATGCTGCAGTTCTACATATCAGTCTTCACAGAACAAGATTTGTCAGGAGCATCCAAACTGGTAGTTTTATCTTCTCTTTTTGTTTCTGCATATTCCTCTACCATTATTATTTGCATGTTTCAACTATTCATTTGTGCCTTTTACAAATAATATGCCTGGATTTTTATTCTTTTCATTAGCTGTATGCAATATATTCCAGATCATCTTTTCCTTCTTGAATTAGAAACCATGGTGAGAACACTATTGAAGTTCATCAGTAAAACACTATGTAGAGATTCTTAGATTTACTTACTTTTTCTATGAATAATTTCTCACAGTTTCTCTATTTTTTTTAAATGAGTATTTTCTATGATTTTTAATTTAAGTTAGTACCTTTTATTGAGGGAGTTTAAAACAGACAATCTTTAAGGTCCATTACAACCCAGACCATACTGTGATCATTGCAAGTGCCTTCATTCTACTCAGTGAAGGTGACAACCAGACCCAACGTAGAAGTTGTTGGGCTAGAAGTTTTCTTAAAAAAAAAAAAAAAACACAAAAAAAACAACAGGGCTTCAGGCTAATATTCAGATACTCAGAGGAAAACCTAGGACTACAACAAACATACAGTTGATCTTGCATAACTTTAAGGCTGCTATGAACATCTTTTAGTGCTGTAATTAGAAGACAGAAGGAGAATGAAAAAGAAAAAAGACTGGTGGTGGCTGAAAAGCCTATCACAGAAACTTGTGGCAGCGCAGTTGTGACAATTAGGTGCATGCTTTAGAGGAAGAGGCTGGATTTTCTTCTCCTGTTACTGTCTACAATTTGATTAATTTGCAAACAAAAGACAAAAAAAGGAAGATTATGTTCATTCTTCAGGCTATGTATACTTAGTTGAAAGAGAGAGACATTCCAATAACCAAATTGAGTTAGCAAACTCAAAAAGAAATTAAAAGTATGCAAAAAACCCAATCCACAGCTATGATAAGGTATAATTAAAAACAACCTAATATCCACAGAGCATAGAACTGCAATAGCATGCAATGTAACCTCATGAGCATTATGAGAATACTAGCAAAATTTTTCTAGGAAATAAAGAACACATAGATTGTGTTTTCCAGAATTAATTGAATTCTTCTTTAAAAAATCTGCTGGGAATGTATTTTTAAATACATAAAGTTGTTTGGTTTGTATTATCTCTTTAATATGTTAGAAATATTTTAGATACTTAGAAACACTCTAAGTGGAGCCTTCTTTCAAGTTTCAATTTAAAAAATGACAGAAACATCAGAGAAACATACTGTTTTCAACCTATTCATTTTAAAATTCTTCATTTTCTGTTCTGTAATATTTACCCCCAGTATGCCAGCAAAAGTAACAAAAAGCAAAGACCAATTTCTATGCACAGTGCCAAAAATACTAGTGAAAGAATGCATCTAATTTAAATCTACATGATGATAAATTCAGCTCTCTTTCCACTCCATGGCCATACAAAACTCCATACTTGTGTCTTGCTGTACTGTTCTCATGAAAACTTGGGATAGAATATGTGCTGTTAAATCCCAGATGTAACATAAGAAGTAAGAATTCAAACAACTCTTCCTATTGCAAGAAAGGCTTAGGCATTTCATCCTCTGAAATTATTTGAAACCTCTCATTCAACTTCTACCAAACCTATTAAGAGTAAAAAAATACTTAGCTCCCTTGTTTTTGTGAAACCAGTTCAAATGAAATAGCAATACAGAAGTGAATGAAAAATTGCTACTTTTTTTTCTTAAGCAACAGCAAATACATATATGAAAACATTTTGAATACACTAAGCATAGAAGGTCAAAGACTCCTCCATTGAGTACCAGAAAACATCTCCCTAAACCAAGGACTTTCTGTTCATATATCCTGAGAGCTAACAAAGCAAGTGGTGAAGATGGTAAAGAATACAGTAGCCTTTGTGTAATTAAGTTTAAAAGCCAACTGCAAGACATTCACAAGAAAGCCAGCTCATTTAGCTGCTTGGTAGCCATTCAAGTAGGGACTGCATTTTCTACACACAGGGCTCGCTGTTTAAATACAGAAGGGACTGCAGGTAGTAATTCTCAGTGCTCTAGAATTTTTATTCCTCTGTGAAACAGCACTCAGTGCCCTCAAGAATACAGGCTTTACAAAGAAAAATAGAGGTCTATTCCTAAAGGCAACTTACCAGGAAAGTTGCTTACAGTTTATTTGTTAATATCACATTCATTTAGGATAGCTGGAAGGCTGAGTCTTTGCATTTTGAATGCTGCAGGATAACCACTCATGTTTTCATGAAAATAATTGCAGGTTGCCATAAATTGGCTCTACGGAATTTGAATTTACTTTTTCTTGTGTGTTAAAAAAATTAAAATGCATATTCTAGTTTTTGAACTGTGTATATGCGAACATTTGAAAAGCTCTGATAAATCACTGTATTTTCCAGTAAGATTCTCAAATGCAATCAATAAGGTAAAATTATTTCATGCATGAACAGAAAAAGACACAAGTATATATTCTAAAACCTCATGAAAGTGATGCTGAAGGAGGTACAAACTGAAACAAGTTCAACAGAAGCCTACATAGTACAACAGTCAGGAAAACCCAGCTTCCTGCCACACAGTACATATGTAATAAAGGCAGCTACATGCTACTCTTCAAGTAATCATCATTTTCCTTTGGAAGTCAATCTGGAACTGTTTATCACCTTGGGATGTTAAAGTTAAAAAACAAATGCTATTTAATAATCCTGTCTGCTTTCCAAATCAAAGCAGTTTTCAGGTTTTATTCTTTGCAGCCCTTGGAAAGATTGATTTGCACAAACTAATCCATTAAGAAATTTCTTCTCTTAACCCTTCTTAAAAACAATCTTGTCCTTAGTCTAAAATTAGTAGTAGATTTAGGAATAGGAAAATTAAAACAAGTGTAATGATTTTGAAGCTTTCTATGCAGCCAAATTGAAGGGAAAACAATGGCTATAGAGTCAGCACGGAGGTATCAGCCTAACATTTGTGCTTATCTTACTTCAACAGTAATTGCAGGGTCACACTGTATTTCTCAGTAGGTGTGCGATTGTAGAAATTTCTCTGCATATTTCCGGCTCTGGAATGGATATATCAAAAAAGATGATCTATCTACCTCAAAATTTTGAGGCAAATTTAGTCCTCAGTATATATTAATTACTGCTAACATTAAAAGAAATTACTGACTACACAGCTGCCATGTGCATAAGCTCCTTTGAGTTGGAGCTGCTCTCCAGTAAAAGCTAGCTGGAAATAATTTAGGACATATGAATAACCAGAGAATTAAGGACAAAAGTAGAACTTCTACATTATTATTTAGAAAGTGATTTTTTTATAGTGAAAAAAATAACTAAAATATTACTTTTAAATATAAACAAAATATTTTAAGTAAGCAGGACTTAGAACTCCTCACTGTACGTTTACATTACAATGGACAGAATGAAAGATAAAAAGAGGAAATAACAGAATGTCATAAACAGTTGAGCAGCTGCATATTATACTAGAGTAAAATAACAATTTCACAAAATCTAACAGTTAAATACTGAGATCTTCAGCTTCAAATACTCTACCTGCATTGCTAAATTCATTATTTAACAGCATTTTTTAAGAACTGTTTTATAAACTGCAGTAACATGTAAACAATTAACTAAGAGAGCAAATGACTATGTAATATGAAAATACTGTGGAGAGGCTCAAGGTGCACACCCATCACTCAGCAACAATCAAACCATCAGTGCACTATTAATGCTGTGTCAAGTGACACCAGGACACAGGACAGGCCGCGCTGACTCGAGTGATGGCAAATACTTGTACCCATTTTGATACACTGGCTAAACACAGCACTCTGAACAGCAAAGAATGTGCAGCCATGCTTTCCCTTTTTGATAAAGGAGTTTGAGGATAGGTTTCAAGATTGACAAAAAAACAGCAAAACTATTCCTGTTTATGACACCATTTTCAATTGGCATAAATACATTCTCTGCAGATTTTCAAATGGAATATACAGAGTTGCAATCAGATACACAACTCAAAAATGTGGTAATGTCTGTTCACCAGGCTTTCACAATCCCTCTCTGGGCAGAGAAAGACATAACGCCATAACATCAGAGGCAGATGTTCTAGAAGTGTATACATTCATTGACCGAAGAAAAGGATCCTAGCAGCACTGCTCTTAATTATTCCCAAAATAGATTTTGGTAAGAAAACAAAACATTCTTAGTATAAGAACACACAAACTTGAAAGAGTATTGCAAAGAAGTTTACTGACAGCCTTACTGAGGTCATTAAAAAAAAAAAAAGTACTGTTGTATCTTTGGAAAAAAGTAAATTTAACCATCTCATCATATTAAGAGTGTCAGTTAAATCTCTTTTACACAGGTATACCTTTTGCATTTTTCAAGGCAATTAATTTGGGAAAAATTGCAAAAAAAGTGATTTAATTGTGCAATCAGCAGTGTATCTTTCCAGTTGCCAAACTGAAATGTTCTTATTTTCTACTGATAACTTGGTTTTGACTTCAAAAATAAACCAAGCCTAATTAATTCAGATTTTTTAATCTTCAAAAAATTAATTTTATCAAAGAATCTTCCCACGAGTATGATAAAAACATCTTAACAGTCGGTCCAGCAATCTAGAGTTCCCGTGCCTTGTTATCATTAACACCAGTTGTATTTCTGGCTTATTAAACTTAGAAAAACTTCTCAAATACTCTGTGAGTTTCTGCCAGCAGAACCTAATTTACCTGAGAAATACTGACCTTTTATTTGCTCATCTTCCTCCCATGTGCCCTAGGCAAGCTAATGTGTTATAAACACTGGACTAAATCATTGAAAATAAATTGAAGAAATTTATTATAGAGGTTGAAAGCTTACTAACAGTCATTCAAAAAAAATTAAATGTCATCTCATTGAACCAAAAGTATTAGGTGACCATTCTTGTTATGCTCGAAAGATAAAATTTCATCACAATTGTTTTGCAAAACAGCAGACATTTGTGTGTGCAAATATGCAAGTACTCCTATGCATACACTCTGATGCAGCTTATGATTAGGTTATACCTATAAGCTAAAGTTGGGGTGTTTTTTGTAATTGGTATCATTTTTATGTAAGAAGAACCAGTATATGTTAAGCTAAGTGCCAGGCAAGGATAAACTCAAATTATGATCACTTGTGACCAGATTCATATAACCCTTTTTACAATAAAAATAGCAAAACTAAACAGGTTGGAATAAAAGTTCAAATGAAACTTATTTTAATTTGAATCTCCTTACAGTATGAGCAGACGTGTATAGGCCTAGAAACAGGAATAATCAGAGAGAAGCCTGGAACAAGACCTAAAGTCAGCATTGTGTGAGAATTTTAATGAGAACAAACTATATACCTATTCCAAAAGTAGATGGAATCAGCTTAGTTAGAGGAAGAACCATAAAACTGAACTTATAATGATACAGCTGTGCTGTATAAGTTGTACAAAACAACCAGAAAACTGTACTACAAGAATGAGAAATAAAAAGGCTCAAGTTATATATAGCTTCAACTTGGATGAAAACACATTAAGATACTCCATTCCTTTGACAAAAGAATGACATTCCAAACTAAGCATTATAGACATTCTGCCATTCTGCATGGGATATCAAGTTCATTAATTTGCCCATGGAGTTCCATCAGCAAAAGGCTTTGCCAATTAAGAAAATTGCACACCAGGGTCTCTGAACCCTCTCTCAGTAGAGCAGTGGACCCACATCCATAAGAAAATAGGCACAGCTGCCTAGGTCATCACATGAAGCTGATATTTCCAATCAGCAAATTTAAAAGAGAGAAACAACAGGAAAGATTTTGCCTCTAAAAAGTCAGGGGACAGAAAGTGATTCCTTCAATGTTGAAGACTGGTCATGTAATTGTCAGAGAAGGACACTGCTCCCTGATATGAAAGCATTTAGTGAGATTGCTTTATGATCTCCTTGAGGAGCAGTAAAATAAAAGGCCAAGGCAGAAATATTACATCAGAGTAAGTGTGCCTATCCAGAGGGAAACACAAGGTATTCACAGAGGGGAAAGAACTATAGTTTCTTGTAAGAAACTATAAGAATTTACTAATAAGAAAAATTAGACATACATGCAAGCAAGCCTCAAAAACTTAGCTATAATTTTGCATAAAAATTCTTCCCAACTCCAAAATTAGATAACTAGGGATAAGTAGAAAGCACTGTATTTCTGATTTGTAAAAGGCAACTCTGGGGAAAAAATACCAAAAAAACTCATTCACCATAACCATTAGTAGGTTAGAAAATAATTGACCTATCCAGCTTCAGCAGCTGTCTCAACAATTCTTATTGCAACTGCCAGATAAAAAACTCACAAAATTTCTTCATTCTGATTTGAAGAATAAATAATACAAGAGATCAATCTTCCTTTCAGATTTTAAGATCAGTCTCTCTTTTCTATTCAACAAAGCACTGCTCCAAAAAAGACTTAATTGGAAAAAGTCCAATTGCAAGTGAATTTACATTGGAATATATCAGCAGTTTTAGAATATATGAGCAGAATCAAAATAGCACGTAGTTCCACTGTCAAATATATGTCTAGACTTTTCCGGCAGATGTTATGTGAAACAATAGTTAACTTGCATTTTTATTTCTGTGTTTTAGTGACCTCTAGTGGTTACGCATGTAAAAATGTTTTTCAGAGATCGCCTCAAAAACTTTTTCCCTTTAGGAAAAAAGAAAAGGAGGAGGACTGTTAATTTTTAAGTTAATTTAAACTTTTAAAGGGTTTAGAGGATTACTAGATGAATTCAAATACCTGGTTCAGGAAATCCTAGAGATGTCTATTACTGGAGGTACAGAACATATCTCAGAGAAGCAGTACATTCTTGAATTACTCCTCTGTACTTCACATTTCCCATATTTGCCTCTGTACTATAGAAATGCTAAAATAGCCCTTTGGACTGAGACAGTAGCACCAACCTTAGCTATCTTCAGTAGAAAAGCCACCAAAACTAGACTTACTTAGAGCTTACAGTTGAGGGATTGTATGTTGCAAACTGAAGTCCTTAAGAACTGGATTTCACAGTCATTTTAGACTATTATGTTCTGACTAATCACAGCTTGATCTCAACATTTCCTAAATTACATCAGTCATCAAGAAACTTCAGCTGGAGCATTGGTTCATATAAGAGGATAAAATTTAGTGTATTTCATTACAGTATATAATGTTCAAAATTTGTTTTTTTTTTTAAGAAGAAATAAGAAAATAATTCTAACTTTTAAAAAGGCATCGCACAATATGCAATAGCTGACAGTCCCAAGGAATGATAAACCAGCAGTTCATCCAGTTCTAGCAGCTTGAGGAAGGCAGGAATCAACACTGCAGAGCAGAAGCTAAAAACATTAAAATGTTAGAATTCTATTTTTTTTCCTAATTCTAGTCTTGTAGGCATTCTTAAAATAATTAACATAAAAAGCATTTTAGAAGAAAATAATAGAAAACTTGCAGTAACTGTCATTACAGCAAGCACAGCAGTTGCCTTTCGAACAACATTTTAACTCAAATTCATTATTTTCCTAATTAGGGCATATGAAATTAATTTTAATTCATGTAAGAATGGGGTCAAAGTGATAGTGAGAACTATTTTCTGTTTCTAGTACCTCAATGTCACTTGCACAATATTTACCTTGCTTTTTAAAGCAGAGAAATATTTCTAAAAATGCTAAATTATACTTGTAAAATTACTTTCATGTTCATATAAAACGTCCATAATTATTCTAGATAATGAAACTACAAGGTACAATATTCAGTAGGAGGGGGAAAAAAAAAAACCAAAAAACAACACACTGGGACCTAGACAAAAAAAAAAATGTCCTTAACTCTATTGCCAAAAAAGTTATCTGTTAACCAGTAACTGCATTTACTACATACCAAGTCTGGACAACACGAAGGCTCATGATCTCACCTCTCTCTACAGCACCCTGAGGAGGGCAATCAGAGGGAGGTGCTGGGCTTTTGTAAGAGACTAATATTTTATATCATTGCCTCAAAGTGTGAGGATGAACATGTCTGAACATGTCCAAGCAAGTCCTGGGCAAGGGTTGTGAAATCCTTTGTCTAAGGGACAAGCAGATGGGCATGTCCTGGGGCAACAAAAGAGAGAGAAGCTGCAGCTCAGTGGCCGCTGAACACTCTTTTGTGTAGTACTCATCTTTGTGGGGAGATAGCCATCTCAGGAGAAGCATGCCTAGCAGGTTAGCACGGGATTTGCCACATAGGCAAGAGAAATGGAGGATAAAAGAGGGATCGACCACCATGGGGTTGTGGTTTTGTTGGTGTTGTTGTTGCTGTGTTGGTGTTCTTCCATCGGAAACCTCATGAGCTGACCCCTGCTGCTGAACTCCCTCCTGGGCCTGCTGCCTGAGATGCTGCTTTCTACTGGACCTCGCCGCTCCTTCGAGGCGTTCTACCATCTGAACCCTCACGAGCTGATCACTGTTCACTGCTTCTACAGTGCTGACCCCTCGCTGCTTCTCCGGTGCTGACTGATGCTGTTCCTGGACTTTCCCCATGCTGCTTCTCCCGTGCTGACCCGGTGCCGCTTCTCCAGGACAGCTGCTTGCTGCTCAGGGCTGCCCATCGCTGCTGCTGTTCTCCCCGCTTCTGCCACCCCTGCTCTTCTGCCTCGGACTGTTGGAGCCGCTTTGCAACCAGACCGCCCCTGGGATCCTGGCTGATGACTTTCCCCGCGTTGTACAAATCCTTGCTTCTTTCCTATCGCTCGCCTTCCTTTCCCCATCACCCTAAGAGTGTCTGCCTTCCCCATCTTCCTGGTCAATATTGGTACGTGTTCAAATATTCTAACACGTTCAAATATTGGTCAGACCAACATTTGAACCACTGTTTCTTAATCTCACGCCGGGTATACACATAATCAAAGAACCTTCGTCGCCCTCCTTTATATTGGAGCGTGACAGCTTTTCATTCTGGTCTTTGAGGACCAGGACACATGGGAGCAGCACAGAGCTGTGCCAGAGGAGGGTCAGACTTGGCACTTAAGAAAATTTTCTGTATGATGAGGACACTTAAATACTCTTCCCAGAGAGGTGGCTGATGCCCTGTGCCTGTGAGTGTTCAGAAGACACATGGACAATGCCCTCATTTACACGCCTTAGCTTTTGGTAAGCACTGACATGGTCAGACATGGATCTTTGAAGGAACTTTAAGCTATTGTATTCTGTATTTGCAAAGTGGGACAAGCGGTTATGTTTCTCACATTCAAATACTGACTGTATCTCACAGAAGCAAAAACAACGTCAGCTTCACAGTTAAAACAGATATTGGAAAGCAAATACTGTTTACGTGTAGTGTATGTGTATCACATGTAAAAAAAACAAATAAGATCACATTCATTATTCTTCAGTTTGAGTCAACTGCTGAGAATACCAGATGAATGGAATATTCAAAATAGTTTTCATCTCCACAGAAAATCACTTGACTTTTCATTATACACATTCTTCAAGAATTGAGAGAAATCTAAAATGAGCCCAACTCCATTACTTCTTGTAGACAAAAGATCTGAAAGAAGCAGCTGTACTATTTTTATGCTAATAATATGAAATGTAATTACTAACAAAACACAACAAACAAAATACTAACAAAATTGTGGTGATAGGATGAGGGGAAATGGCCACAAACTGAGGCATAAGAAGTTCTGCACAAATGTGTGTGGGAGCTTCTTCCCAGTGCAGTGACGGAGCAGTGGCACAGCTGCACAGAGAGGTGGTGGAGTCTCCTTCTCTGGAGACGTTCCAGACCCACCTGGACGCCTACCTGTGCAACCTGGGCTAGGGAGCTGCTCTGGCAGGGGGTTGCACTCCATGATCTCTGGAGGTCCCTTCCAACCTCTACAGTTCAGTGATTCTCTGTGATACATCAACACTTTCTTCGCACATACACACACAAAACATAACAGTGACTACCTAATGTTCTGTAAAGGAGAGGAAAAGAAAGGCTGAGATTTTACGGAGGAATAATTGCATGCACCAGTACAGGCTGGGGGATGCCCTGCTGGAGAGGAGCTCTGTAGAGAAGGACCTGGGTGTCCTGGTGGACGACAGATTGACCATGAGCCAGCAGTGTGCCCTCGTGGCCAAGAGGGCCAATGGCATTCTGGGATGCATTAAAAAGAGCGTGGCCAGCAGGTCAAGGGAGGTGATCCTCCCCCTCTACTCTGCCCTAGTGAGGCCTCATCTGGAGTACTGTGTCCAGTTCTGGGCTCCTCAGTATAAAAAAAACAGATCTCTTGGGAAGAGCCCAGCAGAGGGCCACAAAGGTGGTGAAGGGCCTGGAGGATCTCCCCTATGAAGAAAGGCTAAGTGAACTGGGTCTCTTTAGCCTTGAGAAAAGAAGACTAAGAGGGGACCTGATCCAGGTTTATAAATATCTGAGGTGTGGGAGGACAAAGTGGTGAAGCCAGACTCTTTTCAGCAGTGTGTGGAGACAGGACAAGGGGGAATGGACAGAAATTACAGCACAGGAGGTTCCACACGAATGTGCACAAGAACTTCTTTACAGTGAGGGTGACGGAGCACTGGCACAGCTGCACAGGGGGGTGGTTGGGGTCTCCTTCTCTGGTGATATTCAAGACCCGCCTGGACACCTACCTGTGTGACCTGGTGTAGGGAGCTGCTTTGGCAGGGGGGTTGGACTTGATCTCTTGAGGTCCCTTCCAAGCCCTATGATTCTGTGATTTATCATACTCTAGCGTTACCAGATTTTTCTAAATATCACAGCCACAGCTATAGAGAATAAACACACAGGTTTATGTGTATAATTGAATTATTTTGACATACACAAGAAATAAAGCAGTGAAAACCTGACATACAAGTAAAAGCATTAACAATATTAAGAAAAATGAAATGGAAAGTTACCTCAGACACAGGTATGTTTTCTCCAAGCTCAGATGCGTACAGTGCTAGCAAACCAATCACTCGAGCCACTTTAGCACGTCTGCATATGAAATACATTTTTTTTCAGGTAAAGAAAAACTATTTCAAAAAAATACTATAAAAACAATTATCTCCTGTCTATGTGTATTTCATACGGATTACATGGGGAAGAAAATATTTGAAGTGCTGTTTACAGACAAAATTTGTCTTTGGGTTTTTTTAATGTAATACTGTATTATTTCTGCAGTAAAGCAGAATTTAGCAGTAAATCCATGCAAAAAGACATGTTTTTACCCTTCAGCAATGAAGAATGAAGATTCTGTAGTTTGTTAGTCTTAACGATCAGTCACACTTCTATTCAGTTTTCTTAAAATCCTGAAAACCCCCCAATAGATACTTACAGACATGTTAGTATAGCTGACAAAACAAAAATGAGGTGTATAAAAGCAAATCAGTTTAAAATGCTTCATTAATAAAAATGAAACAAAATCTGGAGTATCATGAACATTTATTGAAGGAGCAGTAGAGGGCACTATCACCTTCAAATATTTCTAACTTTTTTTTTTTAATCTACCATTAGCGATATTTTGCCACTATTATGAAACAGCTTAATTTATTCAGCGATTTTAAGTAGTAGTATTTGATATATTAAGTCAATATAGCTTTCAGGTAAAATTTTAGACTTAATATACACTTACGTCTTGCAAAAATTAATTCAATGCTAATAAATAAAAATCAATGTTGTATACAACAGCATACTGTCAATTAAGTACCACAGCATTTTGAAAGGCCAAAAGAACTCCTCAAAAACCCTGATGAAATACATCTTTAAAAAAATTCAGTACTAATTCCATATTTGAACAAATTTATTTAAAATAATTGTTACTTACTTATCCCAGTTTGCAGCGACACGCAGCTGCTGTATTAATACTGGAAACTGTCATTTGAAGAAGATAAGCAAATATTAATGACAGTGATCTGATGCATTCCACTGATAAAAAAACTTAAATACTAGTAATTATGTAAAATGCTTTTGGATAGCATTTGCAAAAAAAAGTATTATAGATGAACACAGTGGACACTGTCCAACATATCAATTAAGAACATAATTCCTACATGCAAAAATGTCATTTTTGCCAAAATTCTTGCCTGAAATCAAAATGATAAACATATACCAGCTTGTGAGAATAAGCCTTTTTTTCTTTGAGTACCACTGTGCAATGGAAAAAAACTGATGCCTCCATTTACAAATAGAGTTTATCATACAGTATTATCAAACAATTATTTAAGAAGTGAAGTAGCTGGCAAAAGTATGCTAAAATAATGAATTGAGAGTTAATGCACAATCAGCTACTTATGAATTAACTGCAAAATTACTAGCTTATTTCTAAAGTGTTCTGCTAATTGGCAATGCAGTTATTGGATGGTTGTAAAGTAATTAATAACAATTCTCCAGTGATAATAGGATATATACTTCCAGCAATTCACCACTAGGAAAATAGATGTGGAATTCAATACATTTTGGTGTGGGTTTTTTTTTTTATTCATAGTTAACTTGTCTTTTTTCTTCATTAGTTTTCTTTTTTCCAAATAAAACTAAATGCAGCTGATTTTTGCTGCAATGTCAATGCTTCATAAACTATACTGATTCCTTTACAGCTTTATTATTTACCAGCTGAGAGTTAATTAGCCTGCTTGCAACTTCCTTGTGGACAGCCACAGTGCAGAGGTAATACAGTAAATTCAGTTTAGAACGTGCTGCTCCTGGATTCTTCTCAGTGGAATCAAGCAATGCACATGCACGTTGCAAGAAATCATTCCAGTCCACATCTTTCAGAGATGACAACTTCTCAGCTAACAAGAAGCAGACAAGCAGTTAGTCTTTTATGTTGCTTTAATACACTAGAAAGTAACATCATGAATAAATAAGCTGCAACATTTTACTCTAATCAGAATTCTAATATTTCATTTGCTGTTTCATTACAGCAAAGTTGAGGTAAAAACTAATGAGAATCAGCAAAAATCTCTCAGAAACAATTGCAGTAAACCTAAAATACGTATTAATATAGACAAGAATCCATCTGGTTAAGCCTTAGGAGTAACTGAACATAGATGACTTCAATAGGAATACAAGTCAACAGCCACTAGGATAATGTTGATGTTGATGTTTGATGTTGAGCATAATCATCATCTCACTATGTATGGGAACAGAGCTTTCCAAGTAATTATCAGTCTCAAGGACTAAATTCAGTTCACTTTAGTAAGTTACTAATAACTAGCTAACCAGAACTGAGGAAATGTGTGTTTATCTGCCATCCTGGTATGCTCCAATACAGAATATTTAAGTATATTCTTTCCATTTTTTACATCTATTTTATATGCATGTTACACTGTCTGATGAACATTTCACATTAGCAAATGTGAAAAGCAGTATGAATTTCAGATATTTACCTTTTATTCCATATTTTTTAATGGT
This sequence comes from Cyrtonyx montezumae, assembly GCF_038088225.1. Classification (NCBI taxonomy): domain Eukaryota; kingdom Metazoa; phylum Chordata; class Aves; order Galliformes; family Odontophoridae; genus Cyrtonyx; species Cyrtonyx montezumae. The sequence goes on along the minus strand of NW_027072089.1, from coordinate 100,947,241 downwards.
AAGAAAAAAGTGTCAGTAAGCAGCACCAAATTCATTATCTTCAAAATGAAATTGGGATAAAAAAGCTACAACTGTAGAAGAGTTACATCCACAGAAAAGTACCACACCTGTCCCTTATTAAATAAATATAGATAGTAACAGCTAAGCACATCAGAACACCAGACTGATAGTTTAGATGCCTACATGCAAAATTAAATGAAATACCACTTGGTTAGGTATTTGAACACAGATGTTTGTCAAATTCAGAGTGTTTTCTGTTTCTACAGACCTGTTTAGGGGACATTCTATTCTTTTCTAACTATCAAATTTCAAAATGAAGAGTCAATTTGGTAGAGAAAAGAAAAAAAGGAACTTTGTCTAGGAAGAGAAGAGGTGCTGTTTGAATTCTAGGAGTAGCTTCTCACTTAACATTCTTCAACAATAGTACCCTAAATAGACTAGAGGAAATAGTTTTCAGAAATAATAGACTTGCTAGAGGTTAAAAACACCACAACACAAAAAAGCATCAACAAATCTACGCTGTCCATTGGGAGCATTTCACAATTATACATAGGACTGCCAAGGCAATCAAGTATTATAGCTCATCAACACTACGCATTTCAACATCCTGTTTTCTTTCACTTAACTTTGTCAAAGCTTAATCTGGTTGAATATCAGTATTTTCCAAAAAAAAAAAAAAAGAAAAGAAAAGAAAAGGAAAAAATATATATTTTTCCATGTTAAAAAGTGTTGCCTATCTTATTTTTAAGAGCTTTTAAGTATGGCTTGTAAGAGGGCAGAAGAAAGAGGACATATATGTAGCTGTCGGCACTGTTAAATTCTACTCACTTTTGCAAATGTTATGTTCTTAACTAGACCAAATTCAGCTTCAGGAAGAACAGTTATGAATTCTCCCCTCACCTCAGCTGATTTACAAAAGGGAGGCTATCAATCTTGTGACAGTTATACCACCACATACACAACAAATGTTTCAATGCCAGCAGAGCCATACCTGAATATGCTGGTATATGTAAAGCTTTTGAGTCAAATCTAACTGGCACTTGCTTCATTATCTGGAGAAATAAAAACATCACAACATTTTGACTCTTTCAGCAGTCAAACGCGAAAACAAAGACACAAAAATAGTACACAATTGCTGTAACAAACCAATGCTTACTCCTGAGGCATTTTTCAATACTCTGCCCATGATAGGGGGGTTGGAATTAGATTATCTGTGAGGTCCCATCCAACCCAAGCCATTCTACAATTCTTACAATTTAAGGCCTTCCTTTCCAGAGGAAAGAAGTTCAATATTACATCTAAACTTAGAGAATAACAAAAGTTGTTCTGAAAAAGTTTAACACCTGAACTGCGTGGCTTCATGGACAGCTTTGGTTTTTTTAATACCAAAACACACTCAGCCTTGTTTTCATTTAAGTAATAGTTATTAAAGCAAACTATCAGAAAACAAATCTACAAAACCACTGAACACAGCATTTAATAGCTTCTATTTCTTGTAAGACATTATTTAACGTTACTCTACAACCCCAAAATAACTCTATTCTACAAGTTAGCAATACAATAGGGCTATAGAAAACAGCCAAAAGCTTGCATGAGAGCTTGCCAGATGACTGGGTGGAACTACTTTAAAATTTGAATTATAAAATACAGGAAATGGTTTCACCCTGATTAAAGATTTATCTGCAAAACTAGCCTCACCCACAAGTTCCTGAATCTTCTATTTTATTTTGCTATACCTTCGGATTGTCAATGATTGGTGTTATGATAAGATCAGATTCAGTGTAAATGAGCTCTTTCAATGCTGACTCCATATCCTGCTGACTCGAGTACACATTTTTAGCCTGGAACAAGAATAAAGTTTTCTAAAACACAGTTTTACACAAAAGAAGAAAATTTATGCTAAACTCACGCAATATTTCACTTAAATATTCAACCATAGAGTTTGCTCATGTAAATAATATATTCAAAATCACTTTTTATTTGCATAGTTATAGATGGGACCTAGATTTTCCAATTAAAAATTATGAAAAACATGCACGTAGGAAGAAAGAAGTTGCAAGTTTGATTTTAGAGTTAAGTTGCATTTTATGCATTGAATTAAAGGGAGACTAAACATCTTATTTGACTCCAACATCTGAAGCTTTGCAAACATTTTTCTGGAATATTTTTACACACTAAAGGAACTACTTCTGGAAGAACAACTTTTCTGTTATAATTATAGGATGAGAAAGAAAGCTGTCTTTGTTGGAGACTCCAGGCTACGATTTTGACTATGATTCTATCACTGCCTCTTAATATTCTTCTACTCACCCTTGACAAGTTTGAATCCTTTTGTGGAGAATTTTGGATTGGGGCAATAGTAACATCAGTTACTTCTACTACAGTGCACGTTCGAGGAGTAGGACGAGAACTTCAAAAGAAACAGAATACAGATTAAGTCTCACTTCAGGCTACTGTGGTGGGGTTTTATTTGTTTGCTTAGGGTTTTTATTTGTTTTAATATTCAAGCCTCACAGTGAACTTTGAAGGCTGACAAGCAAAAATGTTATGTTGCTGGGGGACAACATGACATGATCTTCCTGTCTTTAAGCATGTCTGGACAAAGTTAGAATCCGCCCATCAGTTAGAAGAAACTTTCTGGGTTTGTTTGTTAAATAAATGTAGTTTGATTGTTTTTATGTCCTGTAAGGCATGCAGAATGGATGCTAAAACATGACTAGTTCAATTCCTAGTATAAAACAAAATGCCAACAGAGTTAACATGACAAAAGAAATAGCAATTAATTTTATTACTCTCTTCTGACTACCAAACCTTTGTGAGATAATGGAATAAAAAACTGCCTCATTTTCATAAATGAATGTGAAGTGGGATTACTCTTCAGTTTTTCCTTTTTAAAAAATCATTTCACAATTAGAAAACAAGGTAAGACCAGAACACTATAAAACTGCAAATTTAATAAAGCTGCTAGTAAACTAATCTCTTTGATAGTGTACCTTAATTCATATCAAAGTGTTAAAAACTAACTTCAGAACCATTAAAATTTGCAGGCCAGGAAACACTGATTTAATCAAACAGTTTTATTTAAAGTGTTTTCTTTACTTTTTGGAAGTCATATAGACATTTAATTGCAAACTTGTTTTATACATTATAAAAAGCAACTGAAAATACAAATAATAGACAGAATTAAAGATACTTATTGAAGTCAGTGATCAAATGATCAACAGTTCTCATTCTTATCCTTATTTAGATTTAAAAAATGCATCTTATGTATTTTCAAATGTAACCTAAATGTAAAAGGTAGAATTGAAGTGTTGCCTATTCTCTACTAGCTAGATCAAACTACATAAAAAGTGCTAATTTGGTTCTGCTTGTAAGCTTCAAGAATTAAATTTCCTAAACTAAAGTGTGATTTCTAGCCTGTAGGAAGGACAAATTCACGCTTCCTACATGCATCAAGAGATGTTTATATATGTGTGTAAATATATATTCACATATAGTGTACATATGTGTATATATGTGTGTGTAGAAGACATGTAAATACATTTTTTTCCAAACCTGATTTGCTTCTACATATGCTTGGGAGAAAGAAAATTTCACACTTCTACAGTTTGCAGCTTGTGTCCCAGTTTACAAGATAAGAAAACACTGACTTGAACTAGTTGAATGAGTAAGATCTGTTCCCTTTGCACACATAGAAGTTACTGCTGTCAAAAGTTGAGTAATTAAATAAATTAAATAAAACCTTGGTAATTAAATAAATTTTGGTGCAAATGACAGGTCAGTAATTCCCTTCTACTTCAGTGCTTTAGAACTTTAGCTTTAAGAAGTTAAATCATTCAAGCGAAGAAAGTAGCAAAACAGCGATCCAAAACCTTTGTTTCAAATCTAACATTAAGATAAGTTTACTCATCAAGAAATATGTGATTAAAAAAAACATTTTTAGTTATCATGTTCTTATATTAACTGATTGTAATGTCATTGGAGTCTTTCTTCTCAACAAACTCCTAAAGCAAAGAACAAAATATATTTTAAAATACTAGTAATTTGGTTTTAACTGTAATGGTAGAATGTAAAAGCAAAATAACACTTTTTTAAACTGGAAATAACTGGAAAAGTAGACATACTATAATGTAAAAAAGCCCTATTTCAGTTTATACAAGAAGCCTGACCAAGTATTGAATTTTAAACTGGAATATTTCTACTTGAGGAAGACATGAACTATATCTATTTTTCTAGATAGTCTTCTTGGCCTGAAAGCTAGTACAAGTTTCAGAAGCTGGCCACAACTGAAACATACCACTGTTAAACCAAACTTGTTTTTATTTAATATCTAGTGCAGTACTTAGTAGATAACAATAGCTTGTGGTTAAAAGTGACAGGCAGAATTTATTAATGCATTTTAAGCTATACACTTTTTTATAGCTAAAGTAACCATATTCCAAGCATATTCTCATATATCAAAAGAAAAAAATTTTAAGCAGAGCGTTATATTTAGGTAAACAGTTAAGAAATCAAAAGACTTCTACCAAATCAGTTTTATAAATCCAAAAAAGCATTGTTTTAACTGCTCTTCAAGTGGGTCTTAACTGCTGATAGAAAATTAAAAAGGAAACACTAACAAAATATTGTAAAGACAATAATAAAAAGTATCTTAAAGAGATTGGGGGGGAGAAATATTTCAAGGGTTTTCTGACTGTTCTTATTATTTCCATACCTGAGAAGAAATATGGATTCATTTGATTCACCAACTGTATTTTTGGGGCGCAGATCAGTCGGATTTTCTACTGAAAAGAGAACATTAACTTGCATTTAGATGTTAAGAAGAAACAAATCACAGGGAACAAACATTTTGGCAAGACCAACAAAATTATTCAAAATAACATAATGATTATTACCTTTTTTGAAAGAGTTATTTGGTAGCTTATTATCTGCTCTTGAAGATGATAGATTTTTGCAAGCATCTTCTGGCTCCTTGGTATTCCATAACTCCATGTATTCATTGCTGTTTTATAAGATATATTAATTAAAAAGATTTAAAAAAAATCAGACGTATCAGAGAGATATATATATTGCAACTGTTAACATGCCGTTTATCTGTCATTCTCACAGATCGGTTTCCTACTGTAATATGAGCTACAAGTACTTTTTATATTGGCAATGGCAATGATGAAAAATTGTTTTTGACTTGGAAAACTCTCTAGCTCCCTTAGTACAACTGGCATTGAAGAAATTATCAATAAGTTTATACTTCAGAATACCACAGTATTTTTTGTAAGTTTTAGAGATTGTTCAATCTTTAGGGAAAAATCACAACCAACACACATTTAATACTGAATTGCATAACATGCATTAAGACCAATAAAATATTTATATTGTTGTTGAAGGATCAACATGTTACACTTAATTGCAAGATTTTTACTTTCGCTTCTATATTTCCCTGTACTGTTCACATGGAGCTGGTTCATAAAAACCTTCCCAGTGGCCCTCACATTTTGAAAAGAAGTACAAATCTCCCTTCGTATGTTAATACCAAGCCTTTGGTTCTTCATATGTGCTAATTACTGCATTAGTGAATATTTCAGAATCATTAGAAGACTCTCATAAGTAAAGTCAAAAAGTCTAATATTTTGTGGGTTATGATTCTTCTGATTCTCTGAGATTTGTTCAGACATACAATGTGGTAACTGTGGGTCTAAGTCTCACTGATATTTTGAAAAAAAACTAATCTAATTTTAAGATTTAAACACAAAATCTTGATTATTTGCCCTGGTGGTAAAAGTAGTAATAAAATTAAAAGACAAAGAGCAGCATCTTAAACTAGAACAAACAGTAACAACAAAAAATACTGTAGCACTGGTACCAGAAATAGGTATTTCAACAACACAAGACAGAATGTAAAAATAGATAAAGCACAGAAACATACGGCATCCTAAAATAAAGCTGTTTTCGTACCTGTTCCCATGATGGAACCTGAAGTGTCATTCATATTTTTATAACAACAGATTGTTTAAAAACAAAACAAAAACAAAGCAACTCTAAATGGAAATAGAGAAATCAAAAACAGCAAGATGAACAGACATTTTGAAGTAGCCTATTTGATGTATATAGCCTGTTTTCACAGAAGGGCTGGGAGTTCCTGCTCACATAGGAATGCAGCGTATTAGAAATTTAAATATAAAAACATTAATGCTTTATGCTATAAACACATAAAAACTGCATTCAGAAGGCTAAAATTATCTAAGATGAGTGCTCATAGGTTTTTTGATGACTTAACGTTAGCGTACAAAAACAAACAAACTTAAGTAGAGATAAAATTGCCTCATATATAGGGCACTAATAAAGCTTCAAGAACAGTACTGCTACTCAAATTACTGTTTATCGTGGTTATATAAATAAATTAAAAAGCAGTATTCTATAGCTAGGAGAAATTAGTCTATTGAAAGCAAATGGATACTCTTATACTGATAGGACACTCATTCTTAAGGATCCCAATCCATTCACAGGATAGTGTAAAGTTTAACATGTCAGTTAGTTAACAATATTAAAATACTAAGCAAAGATCAAAGACCAAAAAATCCACAGGAAAATATTTTAAAATAGTAATATATAAAAATATATTTTATAGTCCATACGAAGCAATATATCTGGTAGTACATTCAGTACCTTGAGCGCTGTCTGTCTGAACAATCACCATCGCAATGGCGAAGGGAGCCTTTCCAGAAGGGATGTTGCAATAGGTTGGTCCAAGTGAGCCTTTTGAAAAGCAACAGACAAACTGAAAAAGCAGTGGCAAGTACAGCTACCTATCAGGCTGGGGTCTGAATCCAGTGATACTTTGTAGCGACTACTTCTGTTCTTAGTGTGTAGTCAATAAAGTTATCTTACAGAGATACAGTTTTGCCTACAACGGAAACGGCTCATTCTCACAAGAGAGATGAGATTAAAGATTAAAGATTTAAGAAACTGTTTAGCCCAGTCCTAACATATAAATTACTCTATAACAGTAATCTTTCTTTATGCAAAAATGTAATTGTAACATATATAAATTAAAGTCTTATCAAACATACGTCCACTGTTCTGGAAAAGCAAAGCCATCCAATTTTGAAAGCAGTCAAACCTGTTAAGCAGTTACCTATTTAATACCACTTACAAAAATACAAATCTAAACAGAATTAATGTTATGAATAAAAAAAGTTTTGCATGAGAAAAGGAACAATTTCTTCTTCTATGAAGGAGAAAATTATTTTTTCATTGTCATCAGATAGTATCATAGTTATCTTTTTCCAGAGATGATAGAGGCAATGCAAACAAACAGTTTACCTCTTCTGAGGATCCTTTTGAAGCAAGCCATTTAGTAAGCTAATGAACTCTGCAGAAGGCTTCTGAAAAGCAGAACCTGGAAATAGATGTGCTTAAAAAGGTAAGAACTGGACAACAGAATCAACCATCAACTATGACAGTAAATCAAACCATTATCTGAAGTTTATTTAAAAGTAATTTCATCAAAAAAAAAAGAATGCATCAGAAATACTAAATGCAAAGTCTTTCTATTAAATTGATCTTCAAAAATATGACAATACGTGGTCGAGCTAATTAAAAATAATGTAATTTTATAACTGTATATATTCATAAATTCATATGTTTTTGTATTTCATATAAAAAATATAAACAGTCTCATTGTCATAAAAGTATCACAATAAATAGAGTTAAAAACTGCTCTAATTGAAATGTACCCTTGCTGTAGCAGTTTTAAGAGGACTATTATTGCAAACAAGACATTTCCAGAATACTTAGTTAACTGAGAAAACTACTTCTGAGAGGTCAAAATCTTGAAATATGATCGACTAATTTGCTTCAAAAATAACATTTCCCTAACAACTGAAGCAAGTAAGGGTTCTAATTCAACAGGTCACCTTTCTGCTGTATTACTTTGAACTGAAATTAGAAACTAATGAAGTGTCTCCATGAATACCATTGATTTTTTGAACGTCAAAGTTCAAAAAATTCCATCCCAGAATTTATATTTAATCCTTAACACTAAATGATACACAGGGTTTATTAAGAGAAATATAAGCAATTGTTATTAATGGAAGGGCAGTGGTAACATTCATTTTGGAAAGAAAAAATTCCTCAGTATAAACACTGCAAAACTAACTTTGTTACTGTTAACTTGATTTGACTCATTTAACAAGAAAAGAATGTTACCTTTTGGCCTAGGTGGCAGTGGATCTTCATATAAAATCTTGTCAATTAATTCAAAAAAGTTGTCTGAGAAGAATGGTGGTCTTCCTAAAAATAAATGGAAGTTTATTTCCCAGGTTATGCAAATTTCAAAACGGCTGTCAGGTGCCATTATATATAATGAGCTCATTTTCCAAAGGAAACATTCAAAGCAATAAAGATCACTGATCTAAATTTAAAGGTTCACTTAAAAATAAATCCTTGGATTAAATTCTTCTACCATGAACAGCCAAAGAGACCAAGGACAGAACATGTTCTAAAGACAGCTTGAGGTAGGCCACCACAAATGCTCTGTTAAGACTCAACAATAAGACAACAGCCAGAGAAGGTTAAAGCAGAGTATACTCATCCAACAGAACTGTGTATTAGCTAAGACTTAAGAATATTGAGCTGTTATTCTTTGGCACTGAACACTTCCTTCCAGCTGTGGGCAATGTTAACTTTATCTGCAGGAAAGCCAATGACTAGTTTTAGACTAGTCAAGTTAATGCATCCAGAGTTTAATGTTGAAGAGATTAAGAGCATTATATTGTCCAAATGCAAGTACTGCTACAGTTTCAAATCACAGTATTTGAGGAATACAGGTTGGGAATATCACCACATTTGGAACTCAGTCAGAAATACAAATTAACAGTATTTCTTCAGTTGACTGATTGGTTAAGTTGTTCTTAAGAACATTTAGAAACTTGAATACATTAAAAGCTCTCTTAAATATTTGTGTCTCAACTTCCCTAAAATATAAACAAGAATTTAAATTGGGATCACAAAGTAGGTTTTAATTATCATTAAAGAAATAAAGAAATAATATTATAATAAGACATTAAAGAAATAAACAAACTTACAACCTGAGAACATTTCATAAAGTAAACATCCTAAGGACCACAGATCACTGGACTTGGAGAAGTCTTCTCCCTCTACTACTTCCGGAGCTGTGTATAATGGAGAGCCTACAAAATACAGTACATGACTGAACATATATCCTGTAGAAAACCTAAAACTTAACTTCTAACTCACTGAAGTGTGGAAAGAATCTTCACTTAGACGTAAGAAAAATGAAATACCAGATGTAATTAGAAAAGTTTTTTTTCCTCATAAACTCTTATTGAATTATGTAGGATTGCAGAACCTATTCTCTTGTTTACTTCATTTTAATTGACCAGCTTGGTTTGTGCTTATACTTTTCTGATGTGATTAACGTAGGAAGGTTTTTATTTACCCTGACAGCTTCCACAGCCAAGCAAATTGAGTGTATTAAACCAGTATAAATCTCATGTGATTATTAGGTTTCATCAGGTTTTACATATATAAAAAGAGATATCCTAAGTCATTAACTCACATGAAATTTGAAGAACGTTAGAATAAACAAGGTCCATAAACTGGATCACTGATCTAGTTATACCTATTCTAAATACTAACTAGTTTCTCCAAAATCTCCATAAAAATCACAAAATCTCAGCAAAAACATAAACTCCATACTCCTTTAAGAAGCTTATTTTGGATTTTGCTATCTATTTTATTTATTTTAAGTGACAACAGGTTATTAAACTTACATATAAAAAAAGCTGTTTTGAAAGGTGACAGGAAAGGGATTGAATTTGCATTTTTCTCTGGAGAAAAAACAACAACTATTCTCGGCCTTCATTATTCCAGTAGGTGCTATCTACAGGAGGGAGTATTAAGAAAGCTCTCTTTGTTCCCATAAAGCATCGCCAAGATTTCCATTGCTCCAGATAACTATAACTGCTATGATGCCTCACTGTCTGAGAAACAGAGGTCTCTGAGATGCTCCAAGACAAACTGCTGAAAGATTCTGAAGAGTAAAACCAAATTCTAAAGCTTTCTTATTTGATGAAAACATAGCACAGCAGTTGTAGCCTATTGGATTTGTATGCATTTCTCTGTGGAAATTAAAGCACAGTAACAACTTTATCATGCTTCAAAAACAGTCTTTCTTATCTAAACAGTACTGAAACAATCATGATACTGGAAATTACATGGATCATCTGCAGCAAAAAGTACAGTGAAAATCTCACAAAAAAAAATCACGAAAGCCAAATCTTCTCTAAAGTACTGTCAAATGAATCAAAAGCCCCAATTAAAAAAAGTAGCAATTCTGTATAGTACCTACTGAATGGTGCATACATTTAACAAATTTAATGGAAATTGGTCCTAGACCCTAGAGAGACCATCTGCAGCACATACTTTTTTCATATAAGCTAACTACTAAAATCATAGTTTCGTCAATTAGGAAAGCCACTTAAGACTCAGCATTTCTGAAGGATTAGTGATTTTCTCATTTTTATAGTTCTACTACTCATACTAAATTGATACCTGAAATGCATCAAGGACCAAAGGTATTTCACTGAATTTTTTTAAACCACATTAGTTTTCATTAAATAATGAATTTTATTAAGCCCTCTTTGCAAAAAAAAATGAAGAATTAGCATTTTCAATTCACTAACTACTTTGAACAGTTTCACATCACATTCATATATGATACTTGCTCAGAATAGGAAGGCAGTTTGTATATTGGATGGTTTGGGATGTCAATTGCAAAAAGCAATTTAAAATAATCCAATTATGTGGAAAACTTACATATTATTTTACAATCACCTACATATAAGCTTCAATCCAAAAATAACATCAAGTCTATTCAGAGTAAGACAGAAAGGTAAGCAATTGTTAATCCATCAAATATTTTACATCAGAAGTACATTTTTCCAGCGCTTAAACTGTCTTTTGAATTATGACTATATACTTTGAAGCAGTTTCTCTTCTTTCTTATTTGCAGGTGTTGTTCCCTCTGTGCATTACAATCCCACTTAACAGTCTTCCTTAACAGCAAAATTTTTGTTCTGAGTCTACTTGGGAAAAAAAAAATCCCTATACGCAGAATACGTAAAATCTGCTTAAAGAAAACATTAATATTTACCAGTGCTCACATAACAGAATTATTCAATTTCTCTAGGAATTCAGTAAGCCACATCAGAATTTTTATTAACTACCTTCTATCAGTCTCCTCAAAAATTATGCATAACAGCTTATTCCTACTTTTATTCTGTCTGTTTAGCTTAATTTTCGCTAGTAAAAATATCGTACCTCGAAGTCTGTTTTTCAGGTATTTCTGAGGAGTGCTTTCAGCAATGTCTCCTTCTGTTTCTTCAGATCCAACTAAAGCAAAAAATTCTTCCAAGTTTTCTCCATCTAATTTAGCTAAGCAAAAGTTACTGAACTTCAAAGTACCGGGCCCTTCCAGCAGGATCTAGAGGAATCAATATAATCCAACATACAAATACCAAATATTAGCACTGGTGACTGCTCAGATTTCAAATACAAACTAAATTGAATTACAATAATTTAATAATTTAAGTAGAGATGATCACTATCATATCTAAAAGCACAGAGAAGTTTTAAGTTGAAACCAATCACTTTTTTTCCTCATAACCAAAAAGTTGCATAAGGTGATAACACAACCATTAGTGGTACCATTCACATTTTTGTTCATTCATTATTAATTTGAAATGAACAATGACAGATGATGTTACTATTGAAAAGAAAGTACAAATAAAGTAAAAATGTGCTGTAAAGTAAAAGGATAGTAAAACTAATTTGGAGGGAAAATATTTTTTTTTATACTTAATAAAAGTGGAAAGATTACGATAAAGATAATGAGAACATTTCCTATGTAGTCACTGATTATTTTCCATTTAAAATCTTTAAAATTCCCCAAAAATTGCCTGGAAAAAAAAAATCAACCATTTAGTTAGATATTTGGAGTGGTGGGGGAAGGAGAAGGGAGAATCTTACTTTTGCACTCTGAATTCTATGTTCAGAAGAGTACAGTTTTTACTTTTCTTTTTACTTCTTCAGAAAAATACAGAGGAATTTTCATTATATTCCATTTCTATATTCATTTCTATTTACTTCTTTTGGACCCACAGATGACAGAAACCAAGCATGACTGTTCAAGTTCTACATAAAACTCAGACAGAAGGGCAACTTGACTTCTTACAAATCAAGACCAACAACAGAATTACTGTTATACAACTGGCTTCCAATATTAGGTAATTCTCTTAAAAACAGTATAATATGAATAAAATGTTGATTGCATACAAAGTAATATGCAATATCCACTATAAATAACACTCCTTGTTACCTTTCCAGGTGTCAGCTCACAAAAGATAATCCCAAGGTTATGAATGTGGTGTAAACCAGTAATCAAATCTACACCAAATTCTCTCACTACATCTTCAGGTAGATGTTCCTCTTGAGCAATAACTGATTCTAGAGAACCACCTGAAATATGCATACACATGGTCAGCAAAAGGAATTACTTGCATGGTAATTACTTTACATGAATAATGACACTAAGTCTTCAAAAACTGTCAAGTAAAAATCATTACCAATACACATTAAAAATCCATTTCCAAGATTGCAATATAAACATTAACTCTAACTACAATTAAATTGAGCGCATGACTTTAAAAAACACTTTCATGTTGATTTATTCTCACAAAGAAAGCAGAAAGGAAAACATAAAATTCATACTACCACAATGCAATAGTACCCAGTGGATTTACTCACACGCCTTCTGCACAATAAGCACATAATATTTTACTGAGCATTTTGTTTCCTCCTTTGCTTACTATTTCAGAGAATACTGAGGTGCTAGTTTTTCACTACAGTGTTCTTCAAATTACTCAGTGATGCTGAATCTTAAAGTTACGCAAAGTTTTAAGATGTTTATTAAATCAGTCATGCCTTTAGAACCACCCTCAGACTTAGTAGAGAATTTTCCATCGTTCTTAACACTTTTATAATGTATTTGATCACATCTATATCGCCCTCTAATAAAACACCAAGAAAAATTAATAACAAATTCAGCAATACAAAAATATGCTACATTGCCATGGTGAGATAAGTTTCAAAACCAGTTTAAGGCTCTACAAAATTATTATGAAATTCAACTCACTTTGTTTACAAGTACATTTGCTACTAAGAGTGTCTTGAATCTAACTGCCGTGGGAGAATATAGGGATTCCAAGTGCACATTGTCAAGTACGATTTGAGGCAGGTCAGACTATTAACTATGACCACAATGAGAGAACATTCAGACAGCTTTTACCCCTCTACTTTCCTGCTCTCTGCCAAATGATTGCAGAGACCCAACTCTACACTGTTCCGAATAAAAGAGAAGTGAGGAAAAAGTCACGAGTGTTAATGAAACAAACTCCACATATCAAAACATTAACATGCATCACTTGCACAATTGGCCTTCTATTCTTTCTACATGGAGGAAAGCATACTTACTATCTACTGCTTAAAACATACAGTCAGTTGGAGAAAGGTTTAAAAGAATTCTTCAAGATCGATGTCAACCTATCAAAACTCTGTGCATACCTTAATACAATTTTGAGTTCTTAGTGCTACCAAATTAATGCCTTAAAAATCTTTCCTCAAATAAATTTTATTTAACTACCCCCCAGTTACTCACAATTTGTTTAAGTTCCCCCAGCTATTAGAAGCTAACGTTATGTCACCTAAATTAATATTTCACATACACTATGAAGTAGGAGAGAAACACAAGCTCAGTGGATTTCTAAAAATGTTTCAAAACCCATTTTTAAGCATGCATGCATATATATTATACATTACCTGATGTTAAAATTCTAAGTTCTTTCAAAGATCTGAACGAGTTTTTCTTTGTGGGAAACATCTGTAAGATTCTTTTATAATAAATAAGTGTACTATGTACATACATTTATTTTTATACATTTGAGTTTCTTACCTGTGCATAACTCCACTACAAGCCAGAGATGGTTGCTTGTTTCATACCATTCATGGAATGACACTATATTCTTGTGTCTGATTTCATGAGTCAAACGAACCTAAAACAAAGTTCTTAACATTATTAATCAGGAAAAATATCTCAATATATGGACTGGAGGAGGACTGAAGACAACACAGCTTTATGTTATATCACCTACACATTCCTGTGCCTATTCCCGTGCGCCTAAATAGTTAAAAATTAATCTCTAACTCAAATATGTTAATTTTACATGTAAGGTGAGGACAGATAACTTTCCTCACAGACCTTGGCCTACTGAACCTTTTCCAAAAACGTGGAAAAGTTCTCATACAACTCCAACAGCGCTGTTTAACCTTTCTGCATCACTACTAACAGATCGTAAATTAAGACTTTGGAGTCAGACTTGGATTTCTACTTTATTTTTCAGTGAGAACACAATTATGAGAAAATAGGGTAAATATAATAAGGGGAAATAAAGAGTTTTTCCCTTCTCATTCTGAATCTTATCGGGCAAAAAAAAAAAAATCTCTAAGGGTCCCTGAAAGTCTCTATTTCTACCACACCTTCATAGACAAATATCTACAGAAGTCTCTGTATCCTGTCAGAGCACTATGAGAGGTACTCCTAAAGACTTTTTGTAAGAAGAATGTTTTGAAGGAAAGAAAGGTTTGCATGGAGCAGATTTATGAATCACCAAAACAATGAAAGGGAATATTAAACAAAATTATCTACTGGAAAAATAAGAACATTTGGAATGCTTAACTGTATCAAATACAGTTTCTTACCAGGAAAGCAAATCTTTAAAACTTTGCAAAGCTTTTACAAGCCAAAATTGATTTACCTTAAAATCTATTCTTTCATAAAAAAATACTTCTCTTCTTAGTAAGAAGGAAATTTTTATTGGAAGGCACCACTATGACTGGATTTGCAAAATTGATAGAAAAATAAACCACTACACAAACACTTATTTTTATAAAAGGTTCTTTGACATATCATAGAAATGGTAAGCCTATAAAAATGCATTCATGTATGTGATTTAAACAGCAGCACCACCAGATGAGAGCAATTGACACTTAAGTATTTGGTATTTTTCTTTCTGCTACAAGGATTTTTTTTATTTTTTAAGTTTGATATTTTCTGAACTTAGCAGGAAAAGTATTACTTACCCAGTTTGTTATTTCAGCTCTTTTGCATTTATCAGTGCAAAGAATGGCAACAAAATTAATTGTCCCCTTTCTTCTTCCTTTATAAACAATGGTCTTGTCTCCTCTTCCTATCTCTTCATAAAGAATGAAGTTCTCCATACTTAAGAATGCTTCACTGGTGAGGGATTGGAAACATGGTATTTTCTTAGATAAAGCTTTGGAGGAAGAAGGAAGAGAGGAGAAGCAGATTTAAAAATCACAGATATATCACATTTACCCTCTCAATTCTTAAAAACAGAAATTATGTTTCATCTTGCTGGAAGTATATAAGTACTTCAAAGACCACCTTGAGAAATCTGAACAAAATTTTGAGTAGGTAACTGTGAGCCAGAAACTACAAATTCCAAATATTTTACCTGTAAATAAAAATTGTGCCACCAACTTAAAATTTTAAGTTCTCTATAAAAAGGTTGGATATGTGAAATTACTCTAAACTGCAGTTACAAAATAAAATTGCCACTTCTGCTCAAGCACATACCAAGCAGATTTCCCCTGCAACTTTATACCGTATAATTTAGCCCCAATAATTAGCCCCGACTGATTAAATCAGCATAACTGAGGAAAAAAAAAAGACCAAAAACAAAGAAATTGGTATTCCTAACAATACTAAGATACATATAGCTTTGCCAGTTATAAGAGTTAGTGTTAGAAATTCTCTTCGCTGATGGAAACAATTCATTTTAAAAGCCATGTAAATGCATTAGCCAACTGTGAAAGTCAACGAGTTCTAGAAGAAAATTTAAGTTTAGCTTAGAAGTACCATTTTTGTCTCAATAATTTCATATGGTTTAATTTAAATAGTGAAACAAATTGAACCTTTGTCATTTGTTGCAAATGTTCCAAAATCAGAAGGTACTACTACCTAGTACTCAATGAGCACCCTGCAGTAAGCTCTTCCAGCTCCAGACCAACTCCACATTCAGTGCCCAATTCTTCTAACAACAACTGAAATATTTCACAGCCACCTGGAATTGCCTGTTTTCATCTTAACACAACTTCTTTCATTTTGTTCACAAAAGAATGTTGTTTTCTCCTCAACAAGAGCAGTTCCCAATGTAATAACCTTACAAGCGCAGAGAAAAAAACCAACAACAACAAAAAACCATACTGCAAAGGATAGCACAGCAACAAGGATGGAGAGGAAAGCTGCTTAAGCAGTACCTGCCTGGACGCCTACCTGTGCAACCTGGGCTAGGGAGCTGCTCTGGCAGGGGGCTGGACTCCATGATTTCTAGAGGTCCCTTCCAACCCCTACACTTCTGCGATTCAGAACTATTGCCAAATGCCTGATTACAAGCCACAAACTCAATTTCACCAGCTTTCTTGAGACACAAATCTCAAATGACAAACAAAAAACGAAATGAGACCACAGAATTCCCAAGTCTTTAGACAGAACGTTTTGTGAAACACCCCTGCAACACACACTCCCACAGAAACACCCCAAGAAACACAAAATAACTTGCTTTTATCCCACAATAAGCAAAGAGCTAGCTACAGGCAGCATAACTTTAGAACCTAAGGTTTTTTCCTCAGATCATCTGTGAAAACAAATGGGCAGTTATGCAACGAGCTTGCCAAATAAGGCACAAAGAAAAGAACAGAGGTAGGTCTGCATTTTCCTATCACTGAACCATCCCTTATGCTCACGAAGCTGGCAGAACAGCGGCAGTACCTGCACGTAAGGTCTCGGAGCGGCAGGGAGGAAGCCGCCATCAACCGAATCCGGCGGAGCACTGCTCGCCCGTTGTGCCGGGACGTGCACGTGTCCCGACGGGGCACCCAGCACCATGCACCGCAAAGAAAGAGCCAGAAAAAGACGAACCAGCACAACGCGGACGGAGCCGCTCCGAAAGATGGCTTTTATTCTTACTTTTCTAGCAAGGAAACACCTCAGAGCGCCACGAAGGCCTGCCCGCTCCCCCCTGCTGCGCACCGTTGCGGTGGTCGCCGCCGTTACTCCGTCTTCAGGAGACAGGGCCGGACGCCGCAGCCGCTATTGGCCCACAGGGCGTGGGGGAGGCGCCGCCTGGTTGCCAGGCAACCGCCACGCGCGGCCTAACGCTCTGTTTCCCCACAGTAAAGTTCTTCCCGTGTTCCAGTTTGTGCCCACTGCCCCCTGTTCTGTCATTGGGTACTGTTGAAAAGAGCCCGGCCTCATCCACTCTCTTATTAGACGTTTACAAGCATTGATGAGATCCCTCCTCAGTCTTTTTTCCTCATGAGCGAGATGCTCCAGGCCCCAGCTCTCCAAACCTTTTGGCACTGTTCAGCTTTTCATGGTATTGATAGGGAGCCTGCAAATTGATGGGAGGTCGGTGCTGAATACAGACAAGATTATTGCCGTTCTATTGAATTTACTGAGCAAGTGCTGAAAAATATCACGTGTTTGCATTCAACAAAATTGCTCGTTTCTCAATAATCTCAGATCCTGTCATTTTGCAGCATGATTTTGGCAAGTAGAGTTGATTACCACAGCTTTGAAACTGTCCAGTTCTTAATATAAATGCGTAGTTGACTAGATATAAATAAAGTGAATATATAAATAGAAGTCACCTAGTTTCTTTTAGTTGACACAATGAAAGTAAGCTTTGAAGAGGGTTTTATTTAGATTTTTGAAAGCTGTATGTTCTGTCTTTAGCTTTGATGAGGGTGACCGATATAAATCAGAAGGAAGAGAACATTAGCTCAAGTACATAACCAGTTCCAACAGCAGTGTGAAACGTAGAAAAAGCCTCTTAATTGAATTGTCTCTGCCTAACAGGACAATAACAATCAAGTTACTGCCTTTTCTCTAAAAATTTAATGTTTTGTCCTGTGCACAGCTTTCTGTTAAATTAACCCAGATTGGGACTGGGTTTTTATGCAAGGGAGATAGTTATCTCATTTTTTGGAGTGTGGTGGTATGAATGTTGAGTCTTTTGAAATCTTCATATAATAGTGGCCATAGCAATACTGAGCATGGAGAAACTCAAACAAAATGCTTTAATAATAAGGCAGAGATAAAGAACATTTAATTTGAAATCTTATAATGAAGAATGTTCAGTGCAATTAAAAACAGACTAAGGGGACTTGTTGACTCATACCTCCCATTTTTCTACTTCCTCTTAGCATCTATGATTTTTTCTGTTGTTGTTTTGTGTTACTGATAAACACTTCTTTACACATTTGTATCTTTCTCACCAACCAGATGCATAATTTCAAAATACTCTAGGTTGGGATTTCTTCTCTTTGTTAGAAGAATCCCTTTGGTATAAGAATTGGGAGGTATCCCTTCAAAAATGTCACTTGCTTCCTTTATAAGAATTATCTTGAATAATTAATCTATATACAAGCATAAATCAGAGCTGTAATTCTGCAACTGCACTGGCCCTTTTCTCACTGTTTTCATCTGTTACTCCTTCCACTGTGCATTACTGAACATGACTTCAAGCATTGTACTCAGCTACAGTAAACTTTTCTGTGGGAATATTTTCAGTGCTCAGGAATGGAATGCTAAATATTGCCTTTGCTGTTTACAGCATTTTAAAGCTCTTTGCAAACTCTACAGCAAACTCAGCTTTGCCACTTTCTTACCTAGCTATGATAACAGATAGTCAGGTGGAATCAAATTCTTGTTCTCAAATAAATATCTTGTTCTCAAATAAATATACGATCTAATTTAAAGTAAACTGAGATCTCGTGATTGGAACTACGTAGTTCAGGAATGCTTAAACACTTCACTGCTATGTCCTCAGTGGGTGCTATGGAAGCTTCTGACATTCTGCCTGGTTCCCAGAAGTCTGACTAGTCGCCTGTAATATTAAAATGTTTCTATCTTTCGTTCTCCTTTGGTAAGACACTGTTAATTAGTTTGCTTTAATGCCCCTTGAAGACCCTGTATGCTTCTATTCTGTTTTGCTTCGTGTACTAGAATTTCTCCCAGCTATGACAATTACTCATGTTCTACTGCATCTTCTCAGAACATGGTGTTTCCTACTCTCTTTAGCTTCATCTTTTCCAAACTGACCCCCTATTCCTGTGAGAGTTTCCATTCTCAGTGTTTTGGGTAACTATGACTCAGTTGCCTGTCTATAATCGTATGTTCCGTTTGCCTTGACAGTTCTGTCATTCCTGGGAAGTACACAGGGCCGCTCTTCTGGTCTTGGACCATTCTGGCAGGGTGATAGATGTGAACATGAGCTCATCTACATCTTGTGCTTTTCATTCTCAGATTCTTTTCCAGCACTCTTGAAACTAGCATAGACTCTCACTGTTTGAGGAAAACTCTGTGCTTTTCTTGTTTCTGCAGTTCTGTGGTAGTACTATGTCTCTTGTGTTATGATTTAGTCACCTTGTTTTTCTGGTAAAAGACTGCTCTCAATACGGTGTCAGCTCTATTCAGCGGTCCTTCTTGAATTTGTTAAATAAATTCAAATGTTGACGTTTCAGCATTGTATGCTGATGATATCTGGGAGTTGCAATGATTTTTCTAATTATTTACTTCTTCCTTTTGGAAATTTGTTTTCCTCATCAGAGAATTTAAACTTTTCACTGTGGAAACATTATTGCAAAGCAGACTTTGCCAACCTGTTTGTTTTCCTGGCGAGGCAAAAATTACCAGTGGTCTCTTTTATAATAACAGTGCTGCCAGTCTTGCCTCACTGGATCAACCTGTAAGGTCACCAGTTGTGCACGTAACGCACGCTTGTGTTCTCTCTTTTTCCATTATGGTACTTTGTTTATGTCTAAAGTTTGAGAGAGATATATAAGATAATCTGCAAAATCCAATACCACCCCAGTTAATACCCTTAAGGGTAGGCATAGTACAATCTACTTCTACTTTCTCATAATCATTGTGTTTCCTTGGTTTCCTTCTCTGTACATAACACTGAAGTAGAAAACAACCTCATCTTATTTTTAATTATTAAAAATTAATTACTTAAATTATTAACTATGCTTTATTTTCCTATCTATTTCAGTGTCCAAATTATTCCTTGTTCTAACACTAGAGACTGTGTAAAGCAGATGCTTTTTACTGGTTGAATTACTTTCATCAGTTGTATGTATAGCATGTTGGGAGGACATCTCATTTTCTTCAAACACATACAGCAGCTTGGACTTGTGCAGGAGTCAAATGCTTTGTTACTGAGTTAACAGCTCGACTGTTTCAGCAGAAAGCAGTGGCTTTTAGGTTGCACAGTCTGAAGATTCAGGCTGTATACTTAGGATAGCCTTTACATCCTGATTAGAATTCACAATGTCTTGAAGGGTATTATCATTATTCCATGAAGTAATTTTTATTTGACTTTGCCTGATGGCATTTTTTTTCCCTTTTCTTCCAAGGTGCATGCCTGGTACATTTATTATTACCACACTATCTTGCATTTAATTTCCTCTTTATTTTTCTACTTGTCTTTGCTTCTAATGATGATTAGAGCTTTACCAACTATTTATTCCAATTGCATTTCATTTAAGCTGAATATGTGCAAACCCCCATTCTCTGAGTCATTCTTTGCTTTTTCAGTTTTTCTTTAGATTGTATCTCTTATCTTATTGCTTTATTTTGCTATGATTACTACATATGATCCTCTGTGCAGGATATTTTTAGTGAATTTTCTTGTTAAGATCTTTCTGCCTTCATTTTATTTGTTTGGGACAGTTTGTGTGTAAGATTTCATCTGTAAGTTAGTCTCTCACTTTGTTTGTGTTCTTCAAATTTTATGTGTCTGCTCTACTTAGGTCACAGCTTCACTAACACTTCAGACTAATGCCATAAGCTGGCATTGCTCCTGAAAAATGCAGGAGTAGGAAAGAAAATTCAAATAGGGAAGCTGCTGAAGAAGGGGTAAGCATTAGGGCTGACATGCCAGCTGAAAGAAGCTTACAGCTCTGAACCACAAAACCTTTTCTGCTGATTTGATTCTGGGGCCGAACAGCCCCAGCTCTCTCAGCCTGTCCTCATAGGAGAGGTGATCCATTCCTTGGATCATGTTTGTGGCCCTCCTCTGGACACACTCTAACAGATCCATGTTTCTCCTGCACTGAGGACTCCACATCTGGATGCAGTACTTCAGGTGAGGCCTCACCAGCGCAGAGCAGAGGGGCAGGATCACCTGCCTCACCCTGCTGGCCACACTTCTTTGGATGCAGCCCAGGATATAGTTGGCTTTCTGGGCTGTGAGGACACATTGCTGCCTAATGTCTAGCTTGCCACGTAACCCCAGGTCCTTTTTCACAGGGCTGTGCTCCATCCTTACATCCCCCTGTTAGTGGGGGTTACGATGACCCACATGCATGGCCTTGCACTTGGATGTGTTGAACCCCATGAAGTTCTCCTGGGCCTACTGCTTGAGCCTGTCTAGGACTGTCTGGATGGCATCTGCTCCCTCCGGTGTATTGACTGCACTACAAAGCATGGTGTCAATGCACTGATATTTTTGACTTTTACATGTCACTCAGACAACTTGCAGAATTCTGTGTTTTGATAGATACTCAAGTAGAAGCAATAGTAATAGCTTTACAGAAAACAGAATTTAAACAAGGAAAGTTGTTGTATGGGCAGAATTATACAGACATTTCCTTTTAGATCCATCAGAGGACTTAGAACATTACTTAGTTCATGCTGATATAAAATAAGCATGAGAAATGGGGCCAATAACACCAGGTGTCAGCAGAACAAAAAGAGGAAGCACAGCAATTCCTTTCCTCTTAGATCCACTACAGCTATTGAGATACGTTTGCAGGATATTATTCAGTGATCTTTTTTTTCAGACCATTTATACCTGTTGGAATTGGCTTGTTCTCCACGATTAAAATCATCCACTGGACAATCATAGCTACAATTATAATCTTCATCTGGCAAATAAACCAGAGATTTTCAAATGCTTTTAAAGCAATATTGTATCCTGTAATTGTTTTACAGGGACTGTAAAATAAGTTGTAGAGACAGCAAGTGAGGAATATGCAAGGAAAACATCAGCGTGTTGAGTGTACACTGAAGCCTTCATAAGCAAAATTAAGAATGAATATGATAAATATTATATGGCAATCAAGAATTGGCTTCAGAATTACTGGACGGATGAAGTGAGACAGCAGTAAGAATGCAACACAGTACACTCATATGTACTATGGCACAATACAACAAAAAATCATAAGGAGGATTTGGTGCAGCAGCCCACAGACAACTGCTGCCATACCCTGTGGCCAGCACAGATATGCACCACACATGCAAGAGGTTGGAAATCCCTTAGCTCCAAGTTCTCGACCCTGACATGCTCCCTCTTGGGTAGCTGCTGAGATTCCTCCTCAATCTTCTCTATGTGATACCTGCTCTCCCTTCTGTGCTGGGCATCACATCAAAATATGTGGTAATTTACATATTGTTGGGACATTGTGGATAGGCAAATATACAGTCCAGACATGGTAGGATATGGTATAGACAAAAAGTACTGCTTTAAACATGAGGTCATCTGGTCACAATACACAGAATAGTTTCATAATGAGAAAAAGGCATAAATCTACATACTGTTGTGCAGTTCAGATTTTCTTCAATCATTTCTGAGAGTAAAGCTTACTAAATAGTTGTCGTTAATATTCTGCATATGCACAGACTAATTTGTTTTTCAAATCTGTAGTATTCAAGTAAATCCATTTACCACATTTGGAACTACTTAGCCTGTGATTCATGAAATAATTTCAGTTTCTTGCAAATCGGTTGTACATTAAACATACACATTTTAAAATAATATATTTATTCATAAACAAAAAACAAGGATTGTCTGTTTTGCTTTTGTTTAAAATGTTGTTTTTTAACACACAAAAATCACAGCTGTGTAAACAACACCAAAGATGTTTTAGTTTAAAAGCTAGTGCTTCAAAGAGCTACACAGAAGAACTATAATGGACGTTATAATGAAATTTTAACTCTCTAAGTTAAAGTTTCTTCTTGTGTATATACAGTGCACATCACTGCTATGTCTCCCACTGTTAAGGACTTGTGTGCACTCTAATAGGACCCTTTTCAGTCTCAGCAGTCCATCTCAAATCCTTGTCCCTTACAGATAGCACACATCAATTAGATCTTCTCTGCCAGAAGTCTGCAGTCGTGCAGACCTGTTTCTCTCCGCTGCTGCTGTAGATCTTCATTCACTTCTCTACTTGGTTTTCTCTCTCTCTTTCTATCTTCTGTGTTTTTCAGCACTGGTTTTGGGTTCTAGTGCCATGATACTTTTGCTATGTACCCTCCTCTGGCTTTGTGGAACTGAAAGCTCTTTTTTTTTATTATTATTTTTTTATCACTTACCAGTTTATCTTCACTTTTCTTCTGCTTTTCACTGATATTCTTCAAAGCATGGAGTAAGCTCTGTTCCTCAAAACCACTTCCCTTTCACCCTACAGACTACCTCATGGTCCAACCCAAGGGTCACAAGCATAGAAGACTGAGCACAAAGGAAGCAATGCAGCATGCAAGTGAGGGTGAGAAGTAGAGAGGTACTGGTTAGGGTGATGCCCAGACATTATATTTCCTAGCAGTAGCATGAAGTTCCTATTTTTGGGATGAGTTGTTTTGAGAAGACTGACATGATGGAGGAGTGCAGTGCTGCCAAAGAAACGGTCATATTTCTCCAGCACATGCAGTTTCTCCTCTTCCTTTACGCTCCCTCCTGATACTTACACGATCTAAAGGTGAATCTACTTGTTTCATTAATTTGGTGGAAAACACAAAGAAAACATTGGTTCTGTCACGTTTTTGGACTGAATGATGACTCGAGCCTTGGGTGGTAGGGGCAGCCCCAGGAAAACCCAGCAGTGACTGCATGGCTCCTCCACAAAACAAGGGAGAGCAGGATGCTCCCCTTAACAGTTCCCCCTTTTCTGTGACCCAAGCTCACCCGTCTGTGTTTGCACCTGGGAACCATTGGGCCATTTCTTCTTATGGGTTATCCAGAGTCGAACCTGAATCCACGTGTACTTATTTGCGGTTAACAAGCATCATGTGCTTCATGATCCCTGTCATTAGCACCGCTGCAACGTTCCTGCCTTACAGCCGCAACCTCAAACACAGCTCTGTAAACATTCTCCACCAGCATATAGCTCGGCGAGCCGATCCCGTCTGGTTTGCTTTGTTTTATGACCCTGTCGGTGGGACAGCAGACAGAAGCCCTTCCCCTTGGAGATTTTCTGGCATAGACGCATCTCGCCCTCATCCTGCAACTTTCCGCCAGGACACGGGCAACATTCCGCTCCCAAACTCGAACACCCATTCGGAACGCCTAACCTCCACCACGACCCTTACTCCCGCCTCGCTCGCCCCGTCCCCCGAAGTGGGCGGGCCGCCCCTCCCCGCGGCAGGGCTGGGCCATGAGCTAATGGCCGCCGGGGGTTGCGCTGCGGCCGCCCCACGGTGCCCGCCCACCGAGGACGCGCGCGGCCCGGCTGCATGCCGCCGGCGGGAGGGGTTTGCGGCTGCGGGCGCCGTGCGAGAGCGTGCGGCTGCAGCAGCGGAGAGAGTCGGGAGCGGCGGAGGGCTCATGAGGCGCCGGCGGGCGGAGGGCGAAGCAGCAGCCGCAGCAGCGCGCCGGCCCCAGCAGCCCCCGCGTCCTGCCCGCGCCGCTGAGGGGCCGCGGGCCGCGGGCGGGCCGTGAGGGGCGAAGCAGCCCGGCGGTGGCCGCCGCCGGCAGCCAGGCTCCCCCCGCCGGCGGGGGCGCCGTCGCCCGTGTCCCGCCGCCCAGGGGGCCCGCAGCGGGGTGAGTGCGCGGGGAGCGGCTGCGGCCGGTGGGGGGAGGGGGGACGCGGTGACCGCAGGTGAGCGAGCGGGAGACGGAGGCGAGCGTGCGGGGCCCGCTCCCTCGGCCGGGCGGAGAAGTGGGTCGGCGGGCGGGACGTCGCGGTTCCCTACCCGCAGCACCGGCGACCTTCACAGCCGGCTGGCTGGGGGCGGGCGCCGGGCTCTGCTGCCTGCGTGCGCCCTTTTGTCCCCTCCGGCCGCTGACAGGACGGGGGCGGTCGGGTCCAGCTGCTCAGCCACGGTCAGGGATCGCTTGCAAAAGCGGATCTGTAAATTATTGGCAGGTACAGTGCTGCCGCCGTCAGCCGGGAGGACCCCCCTAAGAGAGGGAGCTTTCCTAGCGGCTGGGAACGACTTTAATGTTGACTCGGTTTCCTTAGTGTCGAGGATTACAGATAGTTTTCAGAGATATACTTCTGTTTAAAATGACTAAAATATTCCGTTATATTTTTAGCAACGCTGAGGTCTCAGTGTCTTCTGATTTGCAGCTGGCCGCTCTGAACTTCGTGTTTAGATGAGCTCACGTTATGTGTAAAATTAGGAAGCAGGAGGAAATGTACAAGGAATGGAGCATCTGTCAGCGGGTGGGAGGCCAGACTTCTCCTGCGCTTGCAGTTCTTTGTGAGAAGCTGCCGTGTGGACACTGCCTTGGCAGCTGTAGCCTTATTTGAACCTTTCAGTCCACTGAGATTAAATCACGTTGTAAAGACTTTTGGAGAACAACAGTGACAAAACCCCCCAGAACAGGAAAAAAAGACAAACCAAACCAATTCTGACGATCAGGTGCATACTTTACTGTTGTTCATGGTTTCATGGGTTGTGAGTGAGGCCCTTGCTTCTGTCCATACTGGAGCTGTTTAATGGATTGGAGCTGTGTCAGGAGAGGGTCAGAGCGGGGTTAGGGACAGGTTCTGGGCCAGAGGGCAGTGAGCATGGAACAGGCTGCCCAGGACAGTGAGTGTGGCCCCAAGTGCTGGAGGTCAGGGAGCATTTGGACAATGCTGTCAGAAATGGGACTGAATTTTGAGCGGTGCTTTGTGGAGCCTTGGGTTGGACTCAGTGATCTGTATTGGACCCTTCCAACTAGGGATATTCTATGATTCTAGGTTGCTTCTGTTAACAGCTCTTGTGGAGCTTCCACAAGTAACGTGGTAGGAAGTGTGTTCTTTCCCCTCCCAGAAGCTGGTTGCACAGAGCTGTGCCTTCTCTTGGGCATTATAACCTGGTATAATTTGAGCCTAAAGTCAAAGATAAGAATAATTTTAGCAGCACATATGGAAAAGATATTAAATCATGATTACAGCCATTTGTCTTCTATTTCCCAGTAAGCCTCATTGTGGAGGAGGAAAAGCAGAAGTGTAAATATCCCTAAGGGAAGGCAGTTTTCAGCTTTTAGTGTGAGCCACTGTGCTAAAAGGAGCCCAGGTGGCTTAATGCATGGACAGAGTTTGCATTTCTATTGAAGTAAAACAAAAGTTTCTGTCAGTTGCATGCATGAGTTCTCTCTTGACAGAGAAGTTAACTGCGTGGTGGATGACTGCAGTAGAACGAAATGTTTGGATGTAAGGCGAAAAACCCAGCGAGTCAATTAACAAAACTCCTTTGATAGTAAGTAGTCAGTTCTAGAGCATGGGTTAGTGCAGCAGTGTGTTGAGGAAGTGTTAATGTCTTTTCGTGCATATGTACATGCATTTGGTGTTCCTTGTTTGTTATGTGTATGCATAAAATCTCAGTGAAATGTGAAGTTGTTGCTGCAATGCCTGATTGCTGGACTGGTTTAATCCAGAATTCTGGCTAGTGAAGCAATACTGGCATGTGATCTGCCAGCTTTGCCGTGTATTTTAATGGATGTTAACTTGGCACTTTATCAGCTTGTGACATGCAGATGAGAGTTGGTCCAAGAGATTGTCTGGAGCGGTTTGGATCCTGCCTGCAGATTCCTGGTGGTGTTCTCTGCTGCAGCCCCCAGCTGAGCTCCTTGCTGCTTCTCGTGTTCTCACTCCTGTGGCAGTGCCAGCTGCTTTTGTAGCAGTAACTTTTCATAGCTTTTCCACATCCTCTAACAGTTTTCTTTTGCATCCTGAAATATCTAACCAATCCATGTAGGGGTAGAAGAGTGAGATTAGAATTGGACAAATTAGGACAAGTTAAATATTTTTGCTTTGTGTGTTCTCTTGATCAAAACCAATGTTTTGTACTGTTTTAACTGTATAAGTATGAAGCAATTACAAGGAAAAAATGCTGAAGCTTCCCACTATACCTGCTATGGTAGTACATTAATGCAAGATTTATTGTTTTTGAGTAGCTTAGAAAGCTTTCTCTGAATGAGTGCTGTTGAGGCAGCATCTGCAACACTTAAAGGCAATAAGTTAAAAACAAAGCTTTCACTCTCTGATATCTGTATACATTTTTCTTAATGATTTCCTATGTTCTTCAAACCTTCCCATGGGAGAGGGGAAGGAATAAGGGGGAAATAAATACGTAGGTTACAGGTTTTTTTTTCTTGCTTTGCTTCCTTGATTTTTTATAAATGCATTTCTTTGCTGAGTCCTTGAAATATTTTTCTTTGTCACCCACAATTGGTTTAGCACTCCTGCTACTAACATCAGAAATAGCATTTGTATCATGCTGTTTGTTCTGTTACCTGGATGTTGTACGGTGTGTAGTACTCGGGGTTAATGGAGTGTTTCCTGTTTGTAAAAAATGTTATCTGCTTCAGATTTTGGAAGAAACACCTTTCCTTCTGTCCCAGTAATATACTGTTCTGTTAACAAAAGCCAGTGCTTCCTCTAGCAAGTCTCCAGTTCTAGGCCAGCAATATTGTTGGTGGGACTTCTGTAATAACCCCATTTTAATTCTTACAAAACATATTGGTTGCTTTTGCGTGCTGCTTATTTTCATAATACTTTCATATGAATGCAATTTCAGACGTAGGAAGTCTTGTTAACCAGAACATGGAATTAGGAGCTGTGTTTTAGCTTGTTGATCTGGGAATTATGACCAATAGGCCTTTTTTTGTAACTGATTCTGTTTCCTTTCTGAGCTATTCTTGTTTCCAAATATACAATAAGTTCTGCTGCTGTAGAAAGCTTAGTGATGTCACCACAATCACTATTAAGGAATAAATGCATAACTCTCAGATTGCATGTAAAGTAACCAAAGGCATAGTGCCACCTTTGAATGAGACTCATTTCTGTGTTGTGTAAGGGCCATTAAGAGGTATAGACTCCAGTAGCAACTGTTTGCCAAGTGTGTCATGGTTTTATGATTTTTGGTACTGGTATTCCACATCATAACATCATGTAGTGCATTTAGAGTTAAAGAGTTAATGCTCCAGCTCCGTGGATCATCGATAGTTCCAGGTATGCCTGTCTCAGAAGAGAAGAAGAACTCCATTCCCCAGAGGACTTTGCGATGCTTTGCGTTCTTACGTGTTTATGCTCAGAGGGAAAGATAAAAACTGTCTGCGGTCACGGGACTCGCTCTTTCCTTTTGGGATGGACTCAGCAGTGGGTGCTCGCTGCCGTCCGCCTTCAGCGTTAGCGTAAGGCCTTCGGTTTATCGGACACTCTCTCTTGCTCATTTTATTTGATTTATTAGCTTTAATTCCGATTATATTGTATTATATTGTGTTATTTTGCTTTCCGATATCTTATTTAGTAAATTAGCTTTCCTCCTCAGATCGTTGCCGCTGTTTTGTTTCTAGGCCCATCTCCCTTTTCCCTTTCCCCCTTTCCCTTTCCTGGGGCGTGGGTCCCCTGCACCAATCGTCACGGAACCGGGCCGAACCTGCCCGTAAACCGTTGACATTTTTGGCGCCCAACGTGGGGCAAAACCAGCTGCCTTAGCCGAGCAGAGACATACTTTTAGAGTGAATCTCTGTCTCTTGTTAGCAGGCTTATCTGTACTGTAGGTGCTGTACGGCAAAACACGACCTTGAAGTCTGGGCGTACTGCCAGTTGTCCTGGGATATTTGTAAACTTTTTGGGTACTGCCAGCTAGTTTTAGAAAAGAAAAAAAAAAAAAAGCTTTCTCTTTTTAAACTGGTCTTAAAGGGACTGCATTTCATCGGTTTTTCCCTTGTAATGCTCAGAACGTACTGGGACTTAATTAAGTTTGCCAGTCTGATCCATGGAGCTTGGTCTCTATATGATAAACTAAAAACACTGATGGACATACCTACCTGGCTTTTGTATACGATGTGGCATTCTGTTCCAGAGGGAGTAACTCCAGATGGAGTTGCTAACTCTATGGAACTTGTGATTTTTAAACAGACTCCTGGCCTCTCCTTTGAATTCATTATGCGTTTTCTGAATGCCCATCCAATGCTTGTTATGATTGTGGTGTCAGTCTTCCCGAATGTACTTTTACTCAGTATTTGTATTTATAATATTTTGAGAAAACCCTCTCCAGAGCCAGAGAATACTGACTGGCAGGGAGTTTGGAGGGACTTAGGAGAGACTTTAGAGAAATGGGCATCACCGGTGTCATGGAACTTTTCTCCTGAACACCTGCAAGATCCTGAGGACTTAAGCAAATATTTGAGACAGGGATGTTGCGGCTCAAACAGATCTGAGGAGGCCCAAATTATTTGGGGTCTGGCTTATGCTTACCGGGCCTTATTCAATACTATCCCAGAGAGGCATAGAGTTTCTGAAATAGAGCGAGAGAGTCTCCGAGCCGAAAGGGACAGTCTCCTGATCCAGAAAGAGAGTCTTTTAGCTGACAATCAGACTCTCCAGTCCAATCTAGATGCTCTCCAGGCTGAGAGAGACATTCTCCAGACTGAGAAAGATGCCCTCCAGTCTCAACAAGAAGCTCTCCAATCCAAGAGAGACGCCCTCCAGACTGAGAAAGACGCCCTCCAGTCTCAACAAGAAGCTCTCCAATACGAGAGAGAGACCCTCCAAACTGAGCGAGATGCCCTCCAGTTCGAACTCAACAACCCTCAGTCTCAACAAGATGGTCTCCAATCTCAGCAAGATGCCATCCAGTCCAAGCGAGACACCCTCCTGTCTGAACGGTACTTCTTCAGAACTGAGCGAGGTACCTACCAGCCACAATAGCCCCTGCCCCCCAGCCAGGTGGGGGAAAGGGATAATAGAGTGTATTGGACTGTGTGGATTAGATGGCCTGGCACATCAGAACCACAAAAATATAAGGCCCTGGTGGACACTGGTGCACAGTGCACTCTAATGCCCTCGAGTCACCAAGGGACAGACTTAATCTATATTTCTGGGGTGACTGGGGGTTCCCAAGAGTTAACCATGTTGGAGGCTGAAATAAGCCTCACTGGTAAAGACTGGCAAAAACATCCTATTGTGACTGGCCCAGGGGCTCCATGTATACTTGGTATTGATTACCTCAAAAGGGGATATTTTAAGGATCCCAAAGGGTATCGATGGGCCTTTGGAATAGCTGCTGTGGACGCAGACAATGTTAAGCAGCTGTCTGCTTTGCCTGGCCTATCAGAAGATCCGTCTGTTGTGGGGTTGCTCCAAGTGGAGGAGCAACAGGTACCGATTGCTACAAAAATGGTGCACAGACGGCAGTACCGCACCAACAGGGATTCCTTGCTCCCCATTCATAACCTGATTCGTCAGCTAGAGAGCCAGGGAGTGATCAGCAAAACTCACTCACCTTTTAACAGCCCCATATGGCCGGTGCGTAAAGCCAGTGGAGAATGGAGGCTGACGGTAGATTACCGTGGCCTGAATGAAGTCACACCCCCTCTGAGTGCTGCTGTGCCAGACATGCTACAACTCCAGTACGAACTGGAGTCAAAAGCAGCCAAGTGGTATGCCACCATTGACATTGCCAATGCATTCTTTTCAATTCCTCTGGCCACAGAATGCAGGCCACAGTTTGCCTTCACCTGGAGGGGCGTCCAGTTCCAAACCTGGAACCGTTTGCCCCAGGGGTGGAAGCACAGCCCAACCATTTGTCATGGGTTGGTCCAAACTGCATTGGAACAGGGCGGTGCTCCTGAGCACTTACAATACATTGATGATATCATTGTGTGGTGCAATACAGCAGGAGAAGTTTTTGAGAAAGGAGAGAGAATAATACTTCTGCGAGCTGGCTTTGCTATCAAGCGAAGCAAAGTGAAAGGGCCTGCACAGGAAATTCAGTTCCTAGGTATAAAGTGGCAAGATGGACGTCGTCACATCCCTACAGATGTGATTAACAAAATCACTGCCATGTCTCCGCCCACTAGTAAGATGGAGACCCAAGCTTTTTTGGGTGTAGTGGGCTTTTGGAGAATGCATGTTCCAAACTACAGTCTCATTGTGAGCCCTCTCTATCGGGTGACGCGGAAGAAGAATGATTTTGTGTGGGGCCCTGAGCAGCAGCAGGCTTTTGAGCAAATTAAGCAGGAGATAGCCCGTGCTGTGGCCCTGGGGCCAGTGCGGACGGGACAGGATGTAAAGAACATCCTCTACACTGCTGCTGGAAAGGAAGGTCCCACTTGGAGTTTGTGGCAAAGAGCTCCTGGAGAGACCCGAGGCCGACCCCTTGGATTCTGGAGTCGGGCGTACAGGGGGTCTGAGGAGCGCTACACTCCAACTGAGAAGGAGATCTTAGCCGCGTACGAGGGGGTTCGAGCTGCTTCCGAAGTAATCGGTACTGAAGCGCAGCTCCTCCTGGCACCTCGATTGCCAGTGCTGAACTGGATGTTCAAAGGAAAGGTTCCCTCTACCCATCATGCTACTGATGCCACTTGGAGTAAGTGGATTGCGCTGATTACACAGCGAGCTCGGATGGGGAACCTCAGTCATCCAGGAATCCTAGAAGTGATCATGGACTGGCCTGAAGGTAAAAAGTTTGAAACAACACCAGCAGAGGAGGTATCACGTGCCAAAGAGGCCCCACCATATAATGAACTACCAGACAATGAAAAGAGATATGCCCTGTTCACAGATGGATCCTGTCGCATTGTGGGTAAGCACCGCAGATGGAAATCTGCTGTGTGGAGCCCCACACGACGAGTTGCTGAGGCCACTGAAGGAAAAGGAGAATCAAGTCAATTTGCAGAGGTAAAGGCTGTCCAGCTGGCCTTAGATATTGCTGAACGAGAGAGGTGGCCAGTGCTTTATCTCTACACTGACTCATGGATGGTGGCAAATGCTTTATGGGGGTGGTTACAGCAATGGGAACAAAATGGTTGGCAACGGAGGGGTAAACCTATTTGGGCTGCTGAACTGTGGAGAGACATTGCTGCCCAAATAAAGAATATGGTTGTAAAGGTGCGCCATGTAGATGCTCATGTTCCTAAGAGCCGGGCAACTGAGGAACAACAAAATAACCATCAGGTAGATCGAGCTGCCAAAGTTAAGGTGGCTCAAGCAGACTTGGACTGGCAACACAAGAGTGAATTATTTTTAGCTCAATGGGCCCATGAGACCTCTGGCCATCAAGGAAGAGATGCAACATATAAATGGGCTAGAGACCGAGGGGTGGACTTAACTATGGATGCTATTGCACAGGTTATCCATGACTGTGATACATGCGCCACAATTAAACAAGCCAAGAGAATGAAACCTCTTTGGGGGGAAGGGCGATGGCAAAAGTATAAATATGGGGAGGCGTGGCAGGTTGATTATATCACCTTGCCATGATCTCACAATGGTAAGCGTTATGTGCTCACCATGGTGGAAGCAACGACTGGGTGGCTTGAAACATATGCAGTACCCCATGCTACCGCCCGAAACACCATCTTAGGGCTTGAGAAACAAGTCCTATGGTGACACGGCACTCCAGAGAGAATTGAGTCCGATAATGGGACTCATTTCAAAAATTCTCTTGTAAATACTTGGGCCAAAGATCATGGCATTGAATGGATCTATCATATCCCCTATCACGCACCAGCTTCTGGTAAAATTGAAAGGTACAGTGGGTTGTTAAAAACAATGTTGAAAGCAATGGGTGGTGGAATATTTAAGCACTGGGAGAAGCATTTGTCAGAAGCCACCTGGTTGGTCAACACTCGAGGATCCATCAATCGCGATGGTCCTGACCAATCCAGCTCTCTACTTACTGTAGAGGGAGATAAGGTCCCTGTAGTACATGTAAAGAACATGTTGGGAAAAGCAATTTGGGTCCTTCCAGCTTCTGGAAAGGGTAAACCTCTCCGTGGAACTGTTTTTGCTCAGGGACCTGGGTCCACTTGGTGGGTGATGCAGAAGAATGGGGATGTTCAATGTGTACCACAAGGAAGTTTGATGTTGGGGGAGTGCAGTCGGTAATTCCATGTATATACATATATGTGTTGTGTGTGTACTTAATGCATGTTAATCATTGTTCTTCTATACATATATATACCAAACATGATGTAGTGATGTGGAATAAGGGGTGGAATGTCATGGTTTTATGATTTTTGGTACTGATATTCCACATCATAACATCATGTAGTGCATTTAGAGTTAAAGAGTTAATGTTCCAGCTCCGTGGATCATCGATAGTTCCAGGTATACCTGTCTCAGAAGAGAAGAAGAACTCCATTCCCCAGAGGACTTTGCGATGCTTTGCGTTCTTACGTGTTTACGCTCAGAGGGAAAGATAAAAACTGTCTGCGGTCACGGGACACTCTCTTTCCTTTGGGATGGACTCAGCAGTGGGTGCTCGCTGCCGTCCGCCTTCAGCGTTAGCGTAAGGCCTTCGGTTTATCGGACACTCTCTCTTGCTCATTTTATTTGATTTATTAGCTTTAATTCCGATTATATTGTATTATATTGTGTTATTTTGCTTTCCGATATCTTATTTAGTAAATTAGCTTTCCTCCTCAGATCGTTGCCGCTGTTTTGTTTCTAGGCCCATCTCCCTTTTCCCTTTTCCCTTTCCCCCTTCCCCTTTCCTGGGGCGTGGGTCCGTGGGTCCCCCGCACCAATCGTCACGGAACTGGGCCGAACCTGCCCGTAAACCGTTGACAAAGCGTCTTTCAGAGCCATTGTAAAAATGTAATAAATAGAATAAATACTTTCTAGTCTCTATGCACATCCGAGTTGGAGGCAGCTCACTTAACATAGTCGGTTTTGTAATTCTGGGACTGTAGAACTGGTTTGTGATCTACCATGCCTGTATAGTGAAGGTACGTGTTTCTGAGTCATGTTTGTGTCATTGAAATTCCATGAGCAATACCATTGCCTCCTTGGAATGCTGCAGTTGTGTGGAGGAGTCAATTCTCTGGAGTCAGTTGTGAGATTGGGGTAAATGGGAGAGAGAAAAACACGGAAAACTAACTTTTTGTTAATGTAGGCCCCCTGAGATGCCACTTGCTGTCTGATTTGAAGCTTGCCTGTTTGGTTTGGTGGAAATAACTGTGCAAGTTCACAAGCACTCATATTTTACTTTATAGTGATTAATGTGATGTCACCTACATTAATTTCAGGAGTTCACTGTTAATATTCTTTGTTTAAAACTGTCCTTTATTCGAACTTTGATTCACCATTTGCATTGATTACAGTGCAAAAACTCATGCCCTATAGTCATCCTGCTTACGACTGTCTGAGAGGCTTATTGATAGCACAAACAGATTAGCTAAGAGACTTAAATTCTATTATGTTGGCAGATTTGCTTTAGTTAAATCAGTTAGTGACTGGAGTTGATTCTTTGCCTTCTTACTGCTTCTCTGGATGGGATTGTTGTCTAACCTTGCAACTTGCAATCCATTATTTGCTGTAAACCCAAACAATAGTGTGACTTGTAGCTGTCCTATTTCCTTGAGAACTTATTATTTTTTTTTAAGTATTCTGATGTACAGTAGAGCTCTTTTGAGTTATAAAATAATAGAATAGCTTATGTTGGAGAGGACTTTAAATATCATCTAGTTCCAACTCCCTGCTGTGGGCAGACTTGCCAGTCACCAGTTCAGGCTGCCCAGAGCCCCATCCAACCTGACTTGAATGCCTCCAGGGATGGGGCATCCACAACCTCT
Organism: Cyrtonyx montezumae; assembly: GCF_038088225.1. Lineage (NCBI taxonomy): Eukaryota > Metazoa > Chordata > Aves > Galliformes > Odontophoridae > Cyrtonyx > Cyrtonyx montezumae. Next base: position 100,912,286 of record NW_027072089.1, on the reverse strand, counting down.
CCAGGCAACCTGTTTCAAATTGGTTTTGCTTGCATTTACAACAGAACTTCAGAGCACTGCAGGAATCAGAGAAATAGAAGGAAATGTCAGAGGAGCTTAATGTAAAAGCTTTTTCAAAGTCTTATTATTGGCTTGTTGTGACACAAGACCATATTGCTGCCTTGCAGGGCAAGTTTTGCTCTGTCTGCAGATTCCCTTTCCCACCTCTTGTGGCACAGTGCTGGGAAGCAACTCCATGATTTAGTTGAGTTTTTCTTAAGGTTTCTTTTTAATAGGATTGTCTGTCTGATCTGACCCAATCCTTTGAGCAGCTGTGCATGTCTTAGCTGTGAGGCAAAGGAAGCAATAGGAGTAAGTGGCTGAGGCTTTGGAGTCAGGTGAGAAGGCCTTCAGTGAGCATAAGCTGATTGTGAAACTGCTACGCTCTAGGCTCTGGTATAATCAAAACCAGTTATGTGTTGGTAGGTGAGATTTTAGTTTTAATACTGAGGCTGACAGTAGCCAGCATGTATTTGTGTATCGTGAAATATTCTTAGCTCCTAACATCTGTATGAAGAGAAGGGAGAAATACTGAGCAGTTGAAGTTTTTTGGGTATATACATACATTTTCCTATGGAATGAGAATGTGCTTAAAAATTAATTTGGTGTTTTCACTCCAGTACATTTCAGTTCCATTTGCATTTCTGGGTTCTCTTTCCTCAGCAGAATGTCCACAAGTTCCATTCTCTGTTGAGAATGATGCAGTCCTCAAACTTAACGTGTTAGATGTTTTATTGTATGAAATAATACTAACTTAAAGGCCCATTTATTTATGCTTTATTCATATATTTGTTCTTAGCTGAATTCTCTGGAATTGATATCTGGAATTGAGCTAAATCCTCAGAATGGATAAGCAGTTTTTTCTTTAACCGGATTGTGACTGTCACCTTTTTTGAGTAATATAGAACTGGTTATCTGCCGTTGATTTAACTAACACCTGTGTAGGGAAAGGCAAAGTAGACAATATCCACTTCTCTCCCATTATTTAGATCTTTTAATCCTAGATGCTTATCAAATTGGTCAAGGGTGAGTTTCCCTTAGTGAATACATGTTGATTACTACTACTGACTTCCTTGTTATTCATGGGCCTGGAAATGGTTTCCAGGATGAGCTGCTCCATCACACTGCTGGGAATGCAGGTGAGGCTGGCTGGTCTGTAGTTCCCCTGATCTTCCTCCTTGCCATTTTTGAACATGGAGATGACATGATCCATCAGAAATCATCAACAGTGGCGTCACAGTGACAGCTGCCAGCTCCCTCAGCATTTGTGGATGGAGGGGGGGATTTTTTTTGTCTTTATTTGTGGTTTTTTATTTATTTATTTTCGTCAGGCTATTCAGAATAGTACTGGCCTATCAGAAGGAGCTGTGTTTCACCCTTCTGAAGCTGAAGAAGTTCTTTGCTGATGTATTCGTGAAAAATATTATAAAGTAAGAAGCAGTCCTGAAAATGCTGCTCAAAGATGTATAAACAGTAGAGGGATGCAGAGAATGCCCAAGAAGATTAGGCTTAAAAATGTCAGTAATCATTTATTTCTGTAGATACACTAGTTATGTAGTTTCCTAACTCTATTACTTAAAGGAGAGGGACCACTCCCCCCTCCTCCCGGGTGTACTAATGGCAGTGCTTCAGACAAAACAGGGAAAAAAACTGCTTATCATCAGTGTTTGGTACAGTTCATAATAATGCTACTTTGATTTATCCCATCCTTTAGTAGAATCCAGAGGTTTGGGAATATAGTGGAAATGTTTATAGCTGGCAGGGTGAAACAATGAAAGATGTGGATACATTAAAATAATTCCCAGCACCTCTTTGAGGCAGTGGGGTAGTTGTTGTAAGTTGTGATCGCTCAGCACACATCAGTGTTGCATGTTCTTATCACTTGTAACCCTTTTTAATTACAGGTGCTGGGAATGTCATACTGGACTTCAGTTTCATGCAAGTCAGGGCTTTGTGTGAATTATGGTCACAGTAGCTATAATTTGTTGTTCTAGAGAATACTGAAGTATGGTTGTGTTTGAGGAAAAGGTTATATTCTTAAAATGACTTCTTGTTACTAAGTGTCCATTGCTTGTGGGTAATGGAGACTTTTTCACTGTTTGCAGAAATGGAGCTGATGTTACTAACAAGTGCCCATCCCAGGAAGCCTAGTTGGACTGTTGAACACTCCACATCTGTATGCTTTGCAAGGAGGAGGGCACCTGCTCCGCTGCAGTGAGAAGAAGTGCTGCAGTTTAAATCCCTATAAAACATACTGTCTCCGAAGTACTTGTACAGTGAGCTGAACTGGAAAACTCCTGAGTACTATCAAAATCCTTTGACTGTTTTTTGTTCTGTTTTAGGCCTCTCTTAGAAGGAATTTCTTTCTGTGCAGCTCTGACTGTCTAGAGTCACTGTCTTTCTGAGGGTGTATAAACATCAGTGTAAGGTGATGAGGAGGAAATCAGTCGTTCTGATATTGTAATTTCTTTTTCTGAAACTTCTTCTGTAGCAGAGTAGTCACAGATTGCTCTGCATTCAGAAAGAAATGACACTTTTTTCTTTTTTTTTTTTTTTTTTTTGTGATACTACAGCAGTGGTGATCATTTCCAGCAAGGAAAGGAAGGGTTGCTACATGGAAGGGATAGTGATCAGTGTTTGCCAAAACGGTTGCTTTCTTCAAGGCCCTGATTCTGTAAGAAATTCTGGAAACCCGCACGTGTGAAGGTCACAGCAAGATCAGTGCTTTTATAGCTGCGTTTCCTGAGTGTTATGTAATCTCATCAGGTGGTAGATAAGCACTTATGGTTTGACCTGGTGACTTGTGACTGATCTGAGTGCTGTAAATTTCCAGTATAAGATGATCTAAACTGAAAACGCTGCTTCTGATTGTTTGAAATATTGGTAACCTTTGATTATTTTCATATTTCTGCCTTGGATATTAGTCCATAGCAGCTCTCTCAGAAATCGTGTTTTGTGAGATAATTTACTTTGTTAGAACAAGAAAACCAAGAAAGGCTAGATGCTATGCTCACCAGGCAGAACAGTCCTGTCCCAAAGTCCAGAGTAGTTTCTACTCTAATCCTATTGGGTATTTGTTGTGGTGTCACTTTTTTCTTTAGAGAACGTGAAGTTCTCTGTGTCACTTGTACTGATTTTATCTACAAAATGAGATTCATTTAGGATCTGTTACAACTTCCTTAAATACTATGTCCTTTTGCATTGCTCCAACATGTTCAACTTAAACTTCTAGTGAATTAAGAACTCACAGGTCAACAAAATTAATCTTGTCTCACTTTGCAAAGTATGAAGGGGTCAGCAAGATCGAAAACACTTGACCTAGGTCATTCAGGAGTTAGTGCTAGTACTAGAACTAAATCCGGTTCTTGTTCAAAGCCTGTCAGTCACTTAGACCAGTGTGCTGGCTTGCTGTGTCTGGTGCTAGCACTTTTGGACCTGTCAGAGTGGAGTGTCTGAGCCAGACAACCTCAGTGGACAAGAGAGCTACACCTGCATTTTCTTAACACTAGTAAAATTGGTAGTGTATATTTACTAATTCCTCCTAATTCAACAAAAATAAAATCTCTCTTGACTCGTCAGCTGCCTGTCGGTTTCAGATGACTGTTGGAATCATCTGGTTAAATGGAAATTGAAAGCACAGTCTCCTTGTGTCTCTGGAAGAGGTCATTACTTTCAAGTCTGGGATTAATGCTTGTGTAGATGTTGTGAATTCTGGCTGTAATGGTCACCTGGAGGTTCACCTCAGCCCTGGGATGCTGTAGGTAAGCGTGCACAGTGCTTAATGTGCATGTTGATGATTCCAGATTCCACCCCACCAGGGACTGCTGTTCTCTCAGCTGTCAAGGGTGGAAGATACACTGCAGCAGTGCCAACATGAAAATCCTCAAAGCTTTGTGTTAACTTTGGGAAGTGTCTGTCTAGAAAAGGTAAGAAGCAAATTCAGTAGTGATTTAGATGCTGGGCTCTTAAGAATTGTGGTGTCCTGACAAGGTACAGAAGCTGTAGAAGAGGGCATTCCTTCCTTTTTCCCTATCTGTGCTACTTGTTAAAACACTGATTCTTGTATGGCCTTGCTGTGGGCCAGCTCAGGGAGCTGAGTTAGTTGAAAACTGCTTTAAAACCAGTCTCTGTGTGTTTTGCTTTCTGCCCTTTTCACATTTCAACCAGGTATCTTTCATTCACAAACTCTAGCGCTAGTATGAGGAAAAAGGAGGGGTGGGAATACATAGCTTAGGGCAATAGGGCAGGAGTGTGCCTTCAGGACAGCCTATGCTGATGTGAGCCTGAGATGGCTGGGGTAGTGACTGCTCTCACAGCTTTCTGCCTCTGCTGGGAATAGTCTTGCCCTATGCTGTCCCTTCACTGCTTTGTCCTCACATCTCAGTGCTGACTGTTACCAGTACATGTATACTTTATATGCATGTGTGTTTGTGTATATATACATATATATACGAATGCAGAAAGCATCATCTTAATCTTGATTAGCAGAATTCCCCAGGGAAAATTGAATACCTGGTCCCATTTCTATTGTGAGGTAGTAGATTAGCACTAATTACCTCATCAAGAAAGCTGAAGAGGAAATTCCTGAGTACACCTAGCAGCAGGCTTATTGTTTTGATCCTATGACCAACGGGAAGGACTTGATGATAAAGACATGATATAACATCATAGCAGGAGAAATGAGTAAGAGGAAATAGGAGGGGCTGCGTGGTCAGGATTGGCTCATAGAGTAGTTTGTTATAGCAGATGGAGTACTGTGTTCTGTTTGTTTTTCAGACTTTTATCTGAAAAAGAGAGGATAAGCAGTTGTTTCAGTGTGGGTAATAAAAGATTTTTTTTACTTAGGAAACGCAAAGACTGAACAGCTATAGAATACCTATTTCTAACTGCAGAAAATTGGGAAGCATGAGATAAGAGGGCTTCAGCCTGTTCTGGTTTTGATTTGAATCCTGCAGCAGGTAATTCATTTTTCTTCTGAATAGGAATTGGTTGTTATTGACTGCCCTGATTTCTAACAGGAAACTGTTGTTTGTTTCATAATACAGCAGTGTGGCAACTTGGAACTGGCTGTACATGAAGCTAAAGAACAGACGTGGAGGAACTGTTTTTGTCACTGCGTTGTTCAGTGGTTTTGTCAGTTATCACTGGAAATGTAAAAGGACTTTGAGATCTTAACGTTGTCTAACTGAATGTCAGTTCAGTACTTGAGTACAGCCCTGTAGCTCAGGAATGGTTCCTTGAGTAAAATCTAGATCGTGGGGTTGTGTATTACTAGTTACATTTATTTATTTGTTCTTTAGTCTTCACACTTACCTTTCGGAACCTGATTGTGGAGCCGACCAAATAAATCTGGCTGCATGCAGTATTTGCGCTCTAGAAGGGAAAGAGGCTTTGAATCACAATGACTAAATCGGTTGTTACTTGTTTCTTTTTGTGTGAAGATCACTATAATGCGCATGCTGTGAAAAGGCTGGAGAAGTAAAAGGGAATGTAGTTCAAATTCTTGTTTTTAGTGGTGGTGGGATTTCTGGGGGAGAGGGAGGGTTAGAATTTAGGGGTCCTGTTACATTATGAAGTCGTGATGTTCGGATCAGAATGGTTAGGGTTTTGTCTTGGGAAGCTGTGCTGCATATCTGGGCTGTTTTACATTTTAATTAAAAAAAAAAAAATCCAAAACACCTCCATTTGCTGTTGCTAAATACAGTAATGCATCTGGCTAAATACTGTTAGTATCTACAGTACCTCAGCTGAGGAGGCAGAAGAGTCTAGAATCCTTGGTGCCGTGGATGTATCTCTAAATCACAGTGTCTTGGATCTTGGACCCTGCAATGCATGGACGCGATCAAAATGTCAGCAGCTGCTTGCACATTTGTAGTGCTGACAATATGACCTTCAGGCTAAGAGATCTCCACTGACGTGAGCTCTGCCTGGGGTATGTTTATTTTACTCTGTGTGGAGCTCTTGTGGTTGCGTTCTTCCAAGTGACCACAAAGCAAATGAGAGTATGAAACAACTCTGTTCTGTGTGCGTGTGAATGGCTGTTGTAGGTCTCCTGTACTGACACTTGTACTTTTTTATGGTGCCCTGGGGTATTGTAATTTGTGGTAGAGAATGTGGACAACTTAAATGAGAAGAAATCATGGAAAAGAGGAAATGCATTTCTTGGCAGTGCCAACACTAGTTGGATCAGCTCCTGTTTATACCTAGGTGGGTGGGTTTGCAAATGTGGGAGTTTGCTTGGGAGATGGTGTAGATAGGAGGGCAGAGTTGTTCTGTTAGCCTGTCTCACCTCATTGCTGGTAAATGCAGCAGGGTATAGTGATGCTGTCTTGGATATTTTTTCCAAGTTTTGCCTCTTGTCTCCAGAGCATGCCCACCTTGGAAATTAGTACTAATCTGTAACAGCACAAATGTGCTTGCCACTTCTGTTAAATGTTGTTTTGGTATTTTTTCAGGATGAGGGAATCATACGGCACAGGACTCAGACAGTGAAATAGCTGATTGATAACTCATAGGGTTTGTTACTCTGAGCTAAGTTTAGCCAAATGACTTGAACTGGAGCCTATCACCTCTTTATATAAAGTACTCATCTGATGTGAATCAAACTGCAGCAGCTCTGAATATTAAGGTTCTGTAAGGGGGAACTTTCCTGTCACCAAGCTCTGCTGTAGCTTAGAAGGCCCCTGGACTACTTTGGCTGCACATGCCTGTGATCTGGTATGATTTATGATCTCTGTGATTACAGCATTAAAACTGCTTCCACATCCACCCTCAGTCATCCATGTGTGGAGGAAAAGACAACATTTTGGCAGTACTGTTGGTGAGGTATGCTCACAAAAATGGGAATTGTGCCAAGCCGGAATCATTACAGGTTACGGTAACTCTATCTATCAATGACTGTACTTTGCAGTTAAACAGTGTTTGCATTGTCTTTCTTTGTTCCCTTACGCATTTGTCTTGCATGCCAGCCTCCTGGTTTTTCAGTTTCCTGAGTAGCAAATGACAAGCTCTATACGGACAGCAGCTGAATAAGATACATGGTAAAAAAAAATTTGGGAGGCTCTTTTCTCAGCAAACTTTAAATCATAGAGATGGTATAGAGTGTGGGCAGGTTAAGATGCCTGGTGTCTTCCAGTCAGTGCCTTGATCTTGTAAATGAAGTAAAGCCGAGTATTTGTAAATTGTATACAGACATCGTTGTACTGAGTGAAATAATGTGAGTACGGTGCAGATGGTTAAGAGCAGTCGCAGTCTTTGAAGTACGAAAATGCTATGATCCAGGTGCAAGACCTTGCACTTGAGGAAGTTGTGCAGAAAAGACTGCCTTTACAAAACAAGCAGAGTTGAAGGACATCAGGTATCTTATTTGTAGTTACTGTATCTGTTACACAAGCAGCAGCACAGCAACAGACTTGTTAAATGTGTCTGATGTCAAACTTATTTTTAAAAAGCAGTGTTACTCATGTCTGGTGCCAGCCTTTGCTGCAGCCAGACTCAGCGCTTGTGACGCAGCCATTGCTGTTGTGCCTCCTAGTTGCAGTTTAAGATTGAGATTAAATGGTTTTCTCTCAGTTGTTCTGTCAGAACCCTACAGTGTGACACCCTCAGTCTTCTGTGAAGGTCTAGAACTAAACAGTGGTGGCATGCAACTTCTGTTATTGTTAAAAATGTTAAATTTTCGATGTTGAGTAGTTGACTTAGTTCCTTAAAATGCTTTTTTAATTTTTTTTATTTTTTGAATACCTAGTCAGAAATAAAAGTGTTTGTAGTTTAATCAACTTACTTTGGAGACTCAAGGAAAAAATGATACCTAAAATCTTTCTTGATTGTAATGGCTCTGAGAATAATTGAATATTAGGTAAAAGGCACACGACTGTAAGTATGTATGTCACAGCAAACTGATTGCTGTAATGGGGCTGATCTTTATTAGCTTTGCTCAGACTTCAGTGCTTCATACAAACCAAAAAGTAACTTGTTCTGTATTTTCAACTCCTCTTGCCTTTGTTGTTCAGTGATGTGATGAAAATTATCTGCCAAATGGCTCTTACTTTAAAATGAGCCAATACTGTTGGATAGTGTGGGAATAGATCTGCTTTTGTGTTTGTCCTCTTCTGTCCCTTGTGGGAAACGAGAATGAAAACATTCTCTAAGGAGGATGTTAATGTCACATATGAGTGTTTTATAGTAAACTGATTAAATGAGTTAGACTTGGAATTTGGAGCTCAGTATTCAGTCTCTTGTTACTGTGGATACAGCAGTTTTCTTTTTTCTCTTTAACATTTTCCATATGCCACCATTGCTAAAGCTGCTGTTGGCTCCTAACTTACAACTCAGCATTATTTTATGGGACCAGTAGGGTAACGGGTGGCTTTTTCTGTGTTTGTTAATTGAGAACGATCTGCATCTTCAACTGCAGCCTCTGGTAGAGAAGAAATTAAGTTGTTGAAGTGTAATGATAGCTTTGGGGCTATTTTTATTGTTTGGGTTGTGTTTCTTTTAGTAAAAAAATATATATATTCAAATCACTCCAACAGTAAGATCCTGTGCCTGTGTGCAGTTAGAGAATTCAGAGGGATAAAAGAAGCATAGCAAGTTTGCATAGCAACATGCTTCTTAAAACTTATTAGCCTTTTCATTTGTGATGTGCGTTGTATCATAAACTAGTTGCAAATTTTATATGGGGATTCAAAAGTAGAAACACGGCTGTGGAGTTTATGTTGCTCCTAAGCAAAAAAACTAGACCTTTCTGATTCAGGCATCTCAATTCTAATTTTCTTGTCTCAGTTTGATGGAAGTTCTCACTTGGAGGCGTTTCTGCGATGAGCTTGTCTTTACCCTGCCCTGTTTTGAAGATGGGAGAGGGGTGGAGAAATCTGTTTCCAAGCATGTTAGCAAAAGAAAATGGTGATCTCTTCCCAGTTTGCCTCCATTTCTTGCCAATGCTCTGTGATTTCAGTAGCATGTCTTCTGCAGAGTCTGCTCTGTAGGCCCAGCTAGAACAAAACACTTGAGTTCTTTTTGCTGAGGGTATCAACAGGACAAGTGCAACCCCTCTGTGGTTGCTATGCTTTTACTGGAAATTTTAGAAAGCAAGCTAACAAAATCAGTGATGTTCTTTAAGCCCTTTAAGTCACACTCCTCTCTACAGGGTCAAGTGCTTCATCCGTCACAGAAAGGCTTGGTCTGGAGATGGTGTCTGGGTGCAGGATTTGTGTGCTAATTCTGAGGGCACCTCTGAATTGGAGGAGCTGTCGACTCCCTTAAGGGAAAAGAGTCCTTGCAGAGAGATCTTGTCAAAGTGAGGGCTGGGCAGTCACCAAGGGCATGAAGCTGAACGAGAGCAAGTGCCAAATTCCGTCCCTGGGGTGGGGCAGCCCAGGACATATGTACAGACTTCAGGACAAGAGACAGGAGGGCTGCCCCACAGAAAGGGATCTGGGGATTCTGGCTGACAGCAAGTTGAATCTGAGTTGGCAGAGTGCCCTGACAGCCCAGAGGGCCATTCGTACCCAGGAGTGGTGTGTCAGGCACATACTGCCAGCCGGGAGAGGGAAGGGGATGTCCCATTGTGCTCTGTGGCCTCACGTCCAGCACTGGGTGCTGGTTTGGGCAGTGCAATATAAGAAGAATATTCAAATGTTAGAGAGCATCCAGAGAAGGGCTGTGAAGATTGTGAGGGGTCCAGAGGGCAAGGTGTAAGGAGTGGTTGCAGTCCCCTGGTTTGCTCAGCCCAGAGCAGTGGAGCTGATGGGAGGCCTCATGGCAGGGGCAGGGCAGCTCCTCATAGGGAGCGGAGGGGCAGTGCTGAGCTCTGGCTGAGCTCAGGCCCTTCCCTGTACTTTCCCAAAGATTGAACTTGTCTGCAGAATGCTTGTGCTCCTCTTGGTGCTTTGTAGAGGTGGTCAGTTAATAGGTCAGGTTTCCCCTTTCATGGGTGCACATATTGTACTAATTAATAAACTGAACTCGTGCCTATTGACTACAGGAAGATACCAACATCTGTGTGTGTGAAAAAGTAACTAGGTGAATGGAAGTGTAATGCAGCAGGCACTGCACCCCCAGCAAGAAATTGCTTTCTTTGTTCCCACCTTCAAGCCATGTATAGGGTTTGCTAGCTGCACCCTTTGGCAGTAGGAATCTTCAGATTCTTCCTTAGAGCATTTGTATGATAAATGCCTGTTAATGCCTACTGCTGGCTCGGTGTGGGCTAAAATGGAGTTCAATTTCCTGAGCTTCTTGCTGTAAGGATTTTTCTTTTTCTTTATAATACAGCTTTTATCCTCTGTGAAACAGCTTTTGAACATCCTTAGAAGGTAGTTAGAAATACTGGTTTTTAAGTTAACAAAATGTACAGGAACGGAGGGCAGTCCATGAGTTTAAAGGGATGGATGGAATGGATAATGGCTCTGTAACACAGTTAAGTGCAATTAAAGCAGTTTGTTTCTCACCCTAGATCACTGAGATTGCAGTTATTTTCTTTAGTAGCTTTACTTTTTGAAATACAGAGTGATCTGTTAAACTGGAGCGAAATGAAAGGAGCATGGGATAATCTTATGGAAACGGTGACTGTTGTTAAGCTGCTTGAAATGTGAGCATTTCGGTTTGCTTTCTGTGTTCACTTGTGAAATGCAAATTGAGTTGAGAATGAATGAGGGTGTCCAACTGTGGAGCATTTCTGGGCTCAGGCTGGGCTGGGGGCAGTGGCAGCAATGTCACGTGAGTCTGTGCTAAGGCCATCAGGCTGGGGACACCAGCTGTGCTATTATTAGGGGTTTTAAAGTCTGTGGCAGATGTTCCTAGGCTCTCTTCCAGTCTCCAAATGTGGTGCAGTGGAATACGTGGAAAAAGAAACATCTAATTGTTTTTCCATGCAACAAACAGATTTTCTTCCCATGCTGCTGAGCAAGATATTTTATGTTAACTTGCATGTATCAAAAATAGTTTGAAGTGTTTGAAGCAGCAGAATGAAAAAAGTGATCCTATGAAGACAAATTCAAGTGCTGTGTTTGAGAGTATGACTCCAGGGACTAGCCAGAACTCAAGTTCTTAGGTGTGCATGTTTTACCACTCATGTTTGTTTTTACTTTCTTTGATACTCCTGTTTAGATGGGGACCACTGTTGTGTTGCTTTTTGTATTATGCGTATGTGCACAGGGAATGAGGTATTAAAGATATCGTGATTAAAATGTGTATGCAGAACTGCTGTTATGGTGATACAGCATATAACAATCATGGAAACTTTTGTCTGTGTGTGGTAGGAAAAGTATGCACATGTATTATTTCATCTGTCCCCTCTGGAAGTCATTTAAGCAGTTTAAAAATCCCTGGAAATATAAATCCCAGGCTACCTAGCATTGTATGGATTTGTGATGCACTTGGTGTTGTACAGAATGCAGGAGGGAGGTATCTAACAATGAGATATGAGACTGAATAAATGGCCAAAGGTACCTGAAGATGGAGAATGACAGTTTTTTATAATAGATATCAAGTATGTGAGACCGTTGCATCTTGTCATTTGAGAGCACTGCTGTATGACTGCACTCGAAGTAAGCTGCTCTGTGCTGCAGCCTGGGTGCTGATGGCTTGGATTGGTAGCAGGAAAGAATCAGCTGCTAGTTGAGTAAGATTGTGGCAGTCTACCCAGGCACGAAGCTCATGAGAAAAGAACAGTGCCTCTGGTGTTACCGAGATTATAATGTGGGATTCAGAGAAAATTTAAGAGGATTAGTCATGGCATATTGCATTAAGCCTGACTGCTTACTCAGAAGGATTTTTTTTTTCCTGAAAATTTTGTTGGCAAGATGTAGAAAATCAGGATCTTGATCTGCAGGGGCTTATTCTGCAGGCCTGGAGCAAGGGCAGTCACAATGTGCTAATGCGACTGGTTAGAGCTGGGCTTCCCAGGGAAGGGATGGATGAGCTGTCAGGCTTGCACAATGGGAGGAGGCCCTGCTAAATGTGCTTTCAAGCAGTTCTTTGTTGGGAGTTAGTTCTTGTTTGACTGGAATCCAGTATTTATATATCCTCTTACAGTATCAACAACTTTCTGACTGGGAAATAATTGCTTGGATTAAAGTGCTCAAGTCTTGCACTGAGAGTATTAAGCCCTAGACAGAGCCCCCCTACCACCCTGCCATGTTCTGAACTTCAGCAACCTGTCGTTCCCTGCATGTGAGGTGAGAGGGTCAGGAGAAAAGGGGATTTACTTATAGCAAGTTTCAGAAGCATGTTTTCTCCATAACCCTTCTCCCCTCTTAGAGATGTACTACAGGAAGCAGTCATGCCTGCTAAATCCTAAATTCTGGGCTCTGTGCAGCTGCAGAGATGCCAGCAGTGGTGCAGCAGTTAGGTCTTTTGACAGAAGATGCTTCTCCTGCAATTAATCCAGGCTAAACAGCTGCCAGTTAGATTCTAAATTATCTGTAAATGTATAATGCTTTAAATATGCAGATTCTCATGTGAGTATGCATCTTCCTGGGAAGATGGATCAACCTTCCACAGATGAAGTCTCATCCTCTCACTGAGCATATCCTGAATCTCTTCCAGGAGAGTGTACGGGATTGTACTGGCTAATTTCTCTTCCTCTTCAGCCATAATCAATACATTATAAATAGTGTAAGAAAAACCTTGTGATGGGTGTGTGTTGTTGAAGGCCGATTTATTTAACTGGCAGATTGATAGGTTAATACACATTCCTGCTCCTTAGGGGCATTGATGGCAGGCTGTGATTTATTATTAATTTAATTTCTTTAAGCTTGATGCTTTTTTATGTTGTTGATATCTTACAGTGCAGACCATGTTCTTGCTTCAGGTCAGCAATAAAAAATATAGATTTACATACTGAATGAACAAGTCTTGGAAGAAGCAGATCTCTCGCTCTCTCCCTCCTCCTAGCTTAAAATCAGGTCTGCTGGCCTCACAGAAGGGCTTTACATATCTTGCCTGCTTTCTGACTGCCAAGCAGAAGCTGTAGTCATGCTGAACAAAGCAGCAGCATTCCTGGTTCCTTTTAATGATGTATTCAGAAGTTCACTGCCTCCTGATTTAATGAGTACAGTGAATGTATTCACAACTAACAAGAGCGTGCTCATTAAACAGCAGTAAGTTAACTGTCCTATTCTCTTCTCGCAATCTGATTCATAATTAAAGGGTGCCGTGTCTCAATACAACACTGGTTTGCCAAATGGAGAAGGTAGATGTTTTGAGAGTATGCATGGTTAGATAGGATTGTTGCAGTCTAAGTAATTTAGCACAGCTTGCCTCACTGATAGGGCTAGTTTCCTTGGTGGGGGCCTTGTATTTTTCCAACCAATCGAAACATTTAGATGCAAGCAGTTAGCCAAAACATTAATTTCAATAGCTTTTTAGTTGGTAAAAGCTTTGATTTCTGTATTCTACTGTGTTGTACTGATGCTGTTGCATAAATCCAAGGTAGCATAGCTGTATTAGCTGGAATCACTAGGGTGTGACTGAGGGCTGAGATGGACTCTTGGTTTGCTTCAGACTGCTGTATAAACCCAGTCTTAGAGTCCTGATGGTAAAGCTGCAATATTTAAGAGTAGAGAGGCAAGCTTGATGTTTTGTGTTGTTGGGTGCAAGTTGAGTGAGAAGGGTTGTGCTGCCCAGAAGCGAGAAGGAGCTTGTTGGAATTGCCCTCAGTGGTGTTGAAATAAAAGTAGCAAGTGCGTGCTTGTAGAAGTTATCTTCCTCCAAAAAGTGCACTTATTTTGATTTTTCATGGAACTAGGAGTGAAAACATAAATACAGAGTATTTATCTTCACTCTTATTCTGAGTCTATTCTGAAATATTTTGTCTTATGTAACAGTAAGCATCACAGAAAAAGAAATGCGGGGGCAGAAGGAATCTGAGGATGTAGGGAGGATAATATGTACAGTCTGCTTTTCCACTGGCCACCTCCTGACACACTGTTCTGGGGGATTTTAGCATAATCAGAATGACACCAAGCCAGTTATCATTTTCAAAACAGCTTTCAATCTAGTCTGCCTATGCTTTCTTTTATCCATCAAACTGGCTTCATAAGAAAAGCCTCTCAGTCTTTGGTACCTGTTTGCCATATGGAACAGCAGGCTCCTGTGAGGATGGGGGCAGATGTCTGATACAGCCGGCTGCAGCTGCTGCCTCTTCCCGCAGGCAGTCTGTGCATGACTTGATCTGTACTCTGCAGGCAGGGAACACAGATCCCTGCAGGTCAGTGCCTTGGGAATCCATCAAAGCCTAGCAAACATATGTTGAGTTTTCTAACAATCGTTAGTTTTGCCTTTCCGTTTTTCCTTAAGAGCCATTTTCATTCAGATGCACTGAGTCAGCAGCCTTGCTTCTCCTTTATATTAGTCCTTTTATATTAATGAGAACAGTAAGCTTCCATTTTAGATGTAGACTTCACATTCTGCTCGTACTGATGTATGTTACAAAACCTATGTGTGAAGTAATCCAAAATAAAATGAGATTTGCATGCTTTGGAGTATGGAAGAACGTGTCCTTTCCATCATTAGATAAGGAGAATGAGCCACAGTGGTTGATTCAAACTGGGAACCACTTGTTTACGTGGGGTGTCATGTGGAGACATGCTCACAGCTACAGGTGGCTTGTGCTACACGGGAGGGTGCAGTGAGTTACTGTGTGTACAGGAGGCAGGTGGGGGCGAGATGTCAGGGTTTCTTTGGGTTGTTCTCAGTTCCCAGCAGAACTTCCCAGAAGCTGTGTGAAATGGATGGACTGGGTTAGGGGGTCTGTCTTGTGCCTTGGTGGTGCAGGTGTGTCATGGGGGTGTTGTACAAAATGGAGCATGGAGCGATGTCTTGTGGTGTTCTACTTCTGACCCCACTGTGTCTGTCCATATTATGTAGATGGGCAAAAGGCCTGGCTGGTTTTTCCTTCGTGTTGGTGATGTCAGAAAAAGACTGTTTCAGGAACAAGTTGATTGTATTTTATTCTTATTTTTGACCTTGAAAAGCTTGAACTTTTATGAAACTAGACCGCAAATGTACATTAGAGAAGCAGGAGGAAAGTGGAAGCAGTTCCTGCATTACAGTGCTCACTGCTATTTTTTCTTTCTCTTTTTTTTTTTTTTTGGCAAGGTCTTTCTAAAAAGAAATCCCCTACATTGTCTGCATTATGGCTTCTGATTTTCTTACAATAGCATATTGCTCACTTCACACTCCTGATGTTAAGGCAGGCTGCTGCTCTGCCAGCTTGCTCTCAGAGAATCTGTTTACTGCCTGTGCCTAGGTATTGGAGAAGCTGGTAAACATCCTAAGCGTTACTCTGAGTAATAATTTATCCTGCCTACATACAGAGCTTTTAAAAAAGCTGCATTGAACTTATATTTGCTCGTGTGGGTGTGAAATGGCTGTATAGGGGATATTCTTCTCTGGAAAATGGTGCACTGCTCTCTCTGTAAGCTTTCTTGCCACAGCTGTTTGGTTTGGATCTTCATATTCACCATATCCAATAATAGGATAATAGACGACACTGAAGTTACCTTGCATTAGTAATGGTGGCACTAGTTGTTAGCTGGCCTTCTTCAACCTCTCATTAGGTTAATTTAAAAAGTCAAGGGCCTTTTACTTCCTCACTACCCTACTGGTGCACTGAAACAGTATGAAAGTTGTATTAAAACTTATCAAAGGAAATAGTTTAGAAAGGTTGAGTAGAAACACCACTAAAGAAAATCAGAAAAGCTTGTGCTTTGCATGTAGGGCTTCTTATGAGAGTTGAGTTTTTTCCCTATGAAAGAATCTATGTGCCAGAGAGTAGATTTGGTTAGGGTTAGGTATTTGAATAAAACCATGAAGATAGAAAGTCCTGAGGATATGCAGTCAGTGTAGGTCATGTAGTCCTGGATTGTTTCTACTGTGGCAGCATAATGTACTATGGGTAGGTAAGAGACAACAAATGAATCATTTAAAGATGAATGGTACAGATTGTCTTTATGATGTGAATGTATAGTTCTGGCAGTTCACATCCACAGTTGCATAAGCGTGGAGCTGCTCAAAATACACAGGAAGCAGTGACTCTCCCAAATACTGAGCTTCTCTAAGTTGCTTGGATTGATTAGACAGTTGTAGAGTTAAATCCTAATTTATCCTACTGAATATTTAACAGTGTCATAGTCTGGCAGAGGATAAGTAGTCTTATTCTCTGTTCATTCTTGACCAGCAAATCTTCATGCTGTTAAAAATGCATGGGCAAGACAGATGGAAGATGGCAATTACATGCACTTGTTGGGAAATTGGAAGGAAAAAAAGCTCTGGTTGGAAAAAATCCTTATTCTCAGGAAGAAGTTTCATAACTGAAAAATGAATGAAAAACGGATTTTCATTAGATATTTTACTTGCTGAGGTTTCAGGGAAATGTGGAAATCCCAGCTTGCATGCCAAAGGTATGAACAGGAAGTCTTTCTTCTTAGCTTTGCATGGCAGTAGGAAGAAAAACATTTTCTTCTCTTGTAGGCCTTTAAAAAAATATTGTTCCCCCCCCCCCATTCCCTGAGCACTGAAGTGCTGCATTTGTATATTGATGTATACAAATGGAGATGGGAAGATGTCTTCTTTGAAACTTGAAATAGCTGTATGAAATTCTTTGACTCGTGATTACTTTAAACCTCATTACTTCACTATTTGGCTTAAATTTTGTTTCTCCTATTTCAGGGGTTTGTGTTCAAGCTTATGATGATGCATAGCAATGCTCATGGGAACAAAGGTATATTTGCAAATCTGAAGTACCTGATGAAATCTACCATTCACCATATGGTGCATTTCAGTCTCCTGTAATGGCAGCCCTGATGCTCATAACAGTCCTTGTACTTCAGTAAAGCTGTATGAGTCAGGGCTGTCATGAAGCAGGAAGCAGTGGTGTGAAAAGGCACTGGGAATATCAGCAGCTTTGCTGATGAAGTAAATGATGCCTTTCTTACCTTAAAGGCTGGACTTTGTCCAGGCATGTGGTTATGCTCAGTCTTTAACTGAAGAATAATGGAACGATTATAAATCAGACTGAAAACGTGTGTGAGTGTGAAGGATTAATATGAAGACAGGCCGAAATGAGGATTTTTTTTTAAATTGAATTTGCATAGTCAGCATTCAAAGGCTGTTGCCATAGGAAGCCCTGTAAATAACCATCAATGTAGGTGTGAGCCTTTTGAGTAATTACAGCTGAATTTTACAGAAAATCTGGATAGTTAAACAAGACGGGAGAGAGAACCTTAATAAGCAGGAGCTGTTGAGAAATGCTTAAAACTGGATTATGCTGGGGGGTGTTGCATTCCATACGTACAGTGATTCAAATATTTGTTACTGGTGTGGACTTCTCTTGGAGTACCAAGTTTTTGCATCCTTTGTTTTGAAGCAGAGTGCTGGATCAGGCCACCAAGAGAACTGCTGCTGGAGAAGTGGCTGCATACCTGGATGTGAGTAGACAGGACGGCTGGGGGGGTTTTGTAGGTGGTATTATTAGCAAGTTAAACTTGTCATTCCTCAAGAAAACTACAGAGCTATTATTTTGAAATTCTTAAAAGTCAGGATTTGCTGAGGGGCTGCTCATGCATTATATACCAGAGGAACAGAATCTGTGTTTCTCTGCCCTTTGGAGTGTGAACTCAGCGCAGCAGGGCTTACTTTGTGGGAGTACTTGTGTGATTGCCAGATGAGCTCATGGCTGTGCTGGTCCACCGGTGTGTCTGGACTTGCAGCAGAAGCCTTTGTCTGTTGAACTGAACTTCTAAAGTGCTACTTTATTTTATCCTGTGGTTAAATGTTACCACTTCTGTGAAGGCTCTGGAAACATTTTATGATGTGTTCAGGTTGGTAAGTGTTGCCTTGTTTTTGCTTATGATGTTTACCAGGAGAAGACTGATAACCAGTTCCATTCAGAGGGTGTTTGGCATACAGCTGTCTGCACTGCTGTGTGCTGAAACTAGAAATTCTGGATGTGCTGAATAATGTTGATACTGTAAAGATCACAGTTCCAGTGCAGCAGACTGAAGAGAGGAATAGTCTAAGCCCTTCTCTTTGACTCAGTTTGGTAGTTCATGTAACTGCTCAGCCAAGAGAGGGCGAGGAAACTTGTGCGGGAGCCAAAGTTACAATAGCATTCAAATGACCTTACAGCATCAAGAACTCTTCTTCGTGTGGGGAAAACGCAAATAGAACTGACAGTTAAAGCAAGTGGTGCTGGCCAAATGGTGAAGTTCTGGAGGGGGAAAGCAGACACGGGAAAGGAGGAATGCTACGCAGATGATCAAGAGCAAAAAGCACAGCAGAGCAGGTACAGCCATGGCTGTTGTGGAGTTGCAGTTCCCTGATATTGTTTGTGAGTTTCAAAGAGCTCAACTTTGAATGTAGTATGTGTGTAATGCATGTCCAGAAGCATTGCTAGCTATGTATTCAATCAGTTCAGAGAGTGCATGCAGATACTTTCATGCTTTTTGGATTCCCTTAGTCTGCAGTTTAGCTGAATATTGTTTTTCAGCTGTTGTTCTGGATAACAGTGCCTGGCCTCTTACTCCAGTAATGCTGAGCTGCTGTTATACTGTTACATGCAGCTTTTGTACTGTGGGGGAAGGAGGAAAGACTTCTGCTTTGCTATGCAAAAGTAGGGCATCAACAATGCAGCTGTGCTTGGGGGGGGTTCAGGATTGCTTTTCATTCTGTTTTCTCCAGACTGCAGTTTGTACCTCAGAGTCTGAAGTCAGTCCCAGTAAAATGCCATACTATTTCAAATGCTGCCACCCTAAGGTGTTTTTTTTTTGTTTGTTTTTTGTTTTGTTTTTTTTGAGAATAAAGCAGTAGAAATTTGAAGACTGAATGGAACTGCTTTGGTCATCAGTTCTGAAGTCATGGTGTTATTATTAAACAATTGCTGAGATGGCAGCAGATAAATCTGTACAAATTTACAGTCTTTGGGCATCCCAAATAACTACAACTTCTTTGAAGCCCATGGGATAATTTATTTGTCCCTTCTTTGCTGATCTGGGAAGGTGAAGGGCCATAAATGTGTTTATGTAACATTGGTAACTTCAAGCCTCATTCAAGCACAAGATGGCCTGTACTGGGGTTTGCATCATTTTATTAAGCTCGTTTAATTTTCTTGTTTGTAGGTAAATTTGAAACCAGAGTATTCAAACAGGAAGAAAAATAAGGCTACAAATTACTGCATGGATTTCAAAGTTATCAACTGTTTTTGATAGAGCTCTATTCTTTCATGAAAAACTGCTTAAATCTTGATGGATCTGAAAAACTTAATTGCTGTTAGGGAGTTCAGTGTTCACGTTCTGGTGACTGGAAGGTTCCCACTAACAAGCATAGTTACTGTGAACTTTAAATGCAATTACTGTGAAATTTAAACGTAATAAATGAGGAAAAAGTGTATATAATTTACTGTTTCTTTTTACTATTCTACACTTTGGCTGTCTGAACTCTGTTAAAAGAATGAGTGCACTTACAGAATCTGTAAAAATGGGGAACTGCTTCTAGTCAAGTTAAAACAGGAATTAAGTTCAACTTTTTTTTTTTCACATGTTCTTTGTTACAAAACCCATTTTATCTCTGTGCCAAAACAATTTAAAGGGCCTTTGCATGTCTGGGAGCTTTTCAGCTTTGGAACAGTGCCTGTAGTGCTGTTCCTCACTTTGTGATTAGCTGACTTGAGAGAAGTTGAAATACCTTCATCAAAAGCCTTACATTCACCAGTTTCATAGAAATGCAGCCTACTGGCATTACCCACAGTGCTTCAAGTCCCTAACACTCCCAAAATCTCAGTGCTGTTCTTAGATGACTGCAGGAGAGCAAGGGGAAGGAAATGAAGATTTTTTGTCAAGTTGTTAGCATCTGTAACATGACTGTGCAAATTACGGAAGTTTAATTGTAATTGGACAGAGATAGAGCTTGTATCAGGCAGAAAGAATGCCTTTCTTGTTAGCTCCTTTTATTCTTCTCTTTCCTGGTCCCCACTTGTTCAGGTAGGAATACACTGCAACCAAAGAGCACCTACGTCCTCATAGGAACCCTTGTCCATAGGCAGTGGACAAAAAAGGTATTGTTGAATGGAATACATTAGACAGATTTACCTGATCTTTTTTATGTGCCTCACTTTCCTCTTGTAAATTCCTGTTTTGCCTCCGTTAACATTTAGCTGTAGTTAATTCAGAGATGCTGTTTGTACTGTGCACTTAACTTACCTACGCTTACTGTTAGTTTCCACTAAGTGTACTTCCAGTGAGGCTTCTAATTCATCCCACAGCAGTTCAGAATTTGTCCCCAGTTATCTTTATTTGTAAAATATTGAAGGACACTTGTCTTGCACAGGTGTTGAGTGCTAAAATAGGAGAATTTTTCAACAGATTTTTATATAAATCCCCTCCTCAATGTATTCTGTGTGCTGCTATTTGATATATCTACATCTATGCACTGGGCTACTATGGAAATAAATTTTTCTGGTGAATTGTTAATGATACATTTTGGGACACACAGCCTATAAGAAAACTGGAGGCAGAGGAAACTGCATAGAAGGTGCTATTAAAAACTGCTCAGTGAATTGGCTTGAGGTTTTATTTAATGAGAATGGTTCTGAATGCATGAGGGTGGCATGGATAAAAGCAGAGTGGGTCTGCACCAAAACCTGCAGTCCTTGCAGGCGGGAAGGAAAGATGAATAAATTTTAATGCCAACCTTTAAGCAGAACTGGAAGTATTGGAACTAATTTATAATACATCTATTAGCCTTTCTAATGAAGATTTTAATGTGGACTATTCTAGGGCAAGTAATTTGTAATATGAAATTGGAGGTACAGATGGATGTGTGGCCTTTTTGAGCTTGACTTTAGATGGTTGCTGGTCATTATGGGGCTGTACTGCAGTTACTGGCAAAACGTGAGGATTAGAAGGGATAAGAGTGTATTTCATATTGTGGTTTCTGTGAAACTGTTTCTTCATCAACTGTGGTGCTGTTGTTCCCTCTGATCATATCGCATCCTGAAAACCTTCTACCCTAAAAGAAATGAAATGTGGTTCCTGATGTCATTTGGCTTCACACACTCAGGGTTTCATCACAGAGCTGGAACTAGAGTTGAAAAATTTAGTTGACAAGGAAACTTTCAATACATCACATGCAGAGAGAATAGCTGCCTAGTTAGGCACAAAAAATCACGTGAACTTGAAAGCCACTCACGAGCTTAATTTAGTGGAAGACTGGCCTGAGTGGCTTAATATAGATAGCTCAGATGTCATGTGGAAATTCTAATTTAGACGTGTATTGATATAAGAGACCTTGAGATTATTTTCACTCGTTCCTGGCTGGATTGCTTGTGTCTTTCCTTCCCATAACCCTACTCCTTACAGTACACTGGCAACTGGTAATGCACAACTGCACCTAACTGTGCCAGGGAAAGTGAAAGGAAATGGGCCTTCCACCACTGGTGCTTTTCCTGTGTTAGCCACTACTCAGTGAATTCTTCAAGCTGTTTGGTTTCAATAAACTTGTTCAGTACTGCTCCCAGTAACTCTGACAAAGAAAGTAAAATAAGAGACATGTCTCTGGTAAGGGTGTCCTTCAGCATGATGATAAGTACTGGTGGCTTTTGAACTGGGCTATTTCTTCCCATAAGTGAAGCTCCTGAAACGATGAAAGAATGTATGTGGTAGGGAGGGCACCTCTGAAAGTTGAGGGTGAAGTAGGTAAGTTTAGATGCGTGACTCTCAGCCTCATCATGCCAGTGGGAGAACAAAAGAAATGTTGAAGGGTTATCCTAAAATGGGAATTTTTTTTTAGTTGTAAATAAACAGGGATTTACTTGCCTGTTTCCCAGCGCTATAACTTTGAATCACAGCTATTGGCATCAAAAGCATAGTAATTTTTAACTAGGTCCTGAAAATTTTGTTTCTGGCATGGTCATTAACATAACATGAACAGGAAGGTCATAGTGCTACTGATGAGACTTGCCCTCCAATGAAAATGTCATGGGAAAAACAAAATGGGTGAATGGGCTTACTCTGAGTCTCTTGTAGCCATGGAAAATTCTGCTGTGCAAAAATCTCTTTTAAGAAGGAAGAAAATACTAAATCTTTACTTCAAAAAAAAAAAAAAAAGCTGATGTTTTGAAGTATCACTTCAACTCTGCACAGGCATTTATTTGGGATAAAACTGTCATGTTAGTTTGGAAGTGCTGGGGATTTTAGCTGCACAAGAAAAAATACATACAGATCACGTGTTCAGTGTGGAATAACTGTTGATATTACTGCCAGGCTTCTTGAAATTAAGGCGCTTTATGATGTGTGACTGTGCTTATGGACGTATAGCATCTAAAAGGGTGAGTTACTTCAGGAGGTGTCAGTGGGAAAGTTTCTGTTTTGTTCCACATGAAGAATTAAAATGCCTCAACAGTTCTGTCTGAGGTAAAATACCTCAATTACAGATGCTGTGAGTCGAGGTGATTTTATTTTTTGAGTTGCCTTGAACATTTTAAATGGCACTTGAGCATAGCTATGCAGTGCAGAACACAGTTTCATACAGCGGCTGAAGATGGTCCGCTTCTTAGCGTGTCTCTTACATTTTTACTTATCATAACTTAAAATCAAATAGAATCTGTCAGTTAACATAAAACTGGCTTTTTGAAGGGTAAAACAGGGAAATTATGTTACAGCTTTACTGAACAATAATGTGTTGCTTTGCTACTGTTAAGAATTATTTTCCTCAGCTTTTTGAGAACATCTATGGGGAGGAAAGCCTCCATCCCTGATTCGTTTGCATTAGGAGTAGAGTTTGTTAAAACTACCTTCCAAAATGCACACCGAATGTTTTTGTTCCATTAAATGCATGCTATTAAGTAGAACTCTTTTCCGAAGGTGGAAAAAGGAATAAGGAACTATTTTTTGATGCTAATGCATTCTTGCATATTGTGCAGTGCTATCAAAATTCTCCCATCTGCAATTCTGACAGAAACATGCCCCTTGTTGCTTTTTACTGCTGCAGCTCAGAATGTTGGGTGATGAGGGATCTCTTGCATTTTCCCTGGAGTAGCGCTCATAGCATGCAATGAAATAACACTCGTGGCACAGGTGCCACACAGAAGTGACTTGGGCAAAACTTTTAACCTCTGCCTGTTTTATTACCACTTTTAAGTAAGGAAACTAACTTTGGCAGTGTTGAGTGCTGCCCTTGGCCTACCTACTACCTAACAGAAGTATCCTGTACTTCATTACACGGTGCTTATATATATATATCCAGAGAAGGAATCATTGAGGGCTGCAGGATTGCCATTTAATGTATATGTAAGTGTAATGGAGGTTGTTGGTGGGTTTCTGGCATATTCCAATTTTATGGTCAGTGCTGCTTATAATGCACTTATGCTCATGGGGAAAAAAACAAAACAACAGATATTTCCAATTCAATTTATTGAGGTTGTTTGTGTGGCATCCTCCACTATGGGGGAAAAATATATATATTCTGTCTGTGATCTACACGCAGTAAAAGCTTCCTGAACTCAGCAAACAATTCTTCACTTGTCTCTTTGGTCTCTCTGACATCATGCTGAGCTGTGGGGCTGCTGCGAGGCCTGTGTGAATGCTTTCTGCTGATAATGTGCATGTCTTGTATCCAAGGCTATTTTTAGCAGTCTGGTTAGATGCTCAGAGTCACCGAGGGACGGAGTCCTGCAGACAGCACTGAAAGGGAGCTGCCCACGGTTTGCAGTGGGAAAGGGGAAAGCAGGTTCCTTTCATTCCCAACTGTTTTGTCTATTTTTGACTCTTCATATTTCCTGGTAATGTGCAAAGGAAAGACATGTTTCTCAGGTTTGCCAGCTCGAGAAAGAGAGCATACATTGAGCTGGAAATAATCTCCATGTTACTGAGGGAGAATTACATGAAAACTTCCTTTGTGATTGTGGTGAGGGTCAAAGGCTTTCTGGATCTTAAGAAATGGAGACCTTTTAACTAGAGTGAATCTCAGAGCTCTTCACACATTAATGGAGAGGCTCTGACCTGAGCCATTTTGGGCGAAGTGGAAGCGACTGTCATTTGCGTACTGCATTTGCTTATGCACAAGACTTTTCTGGCTGCACAGTAACTAGAGAAGGGAGGTACAGATCATGCCACCAAAAAAGGAATTGGTTATAAGGGGTGGAAATAATCAGCTACAGGCAGTCTTTTAATGTTTAAAATTTCACATATTAAAAATTTATGGTTTTTTTTGTTTTTTTTTTTAACAACTACCAATGAACTTCAGTATGAACTCTCTTATTCACAGAACTATTGTAAATAAGAAAAGCTGAAGAACAAAATAGCACAAAGCATAAGAGGGCCCAACAGTGAGCACATCCTTGTCCTCAGTTATGAACTTGAGTCAGGAAAGCTGCTTTTTCCTGGTGGCAACAAGCAGCTAGTGAGACTCCTCTGAATGTATTGCCATGCTTTCCTGCCTCCTGCCTTTCAACTTTTTTAATGTGAATTTTGATTTAGAACAGAGAGAATAAAGTCAGAGGTTACCGCAGTGTTTTGATCTTCACGTGTGTGGCTGAGTGAATGTGCTTTTCTTGGCTTTCATGTTTATCTTTGCAAATAAAATGTGCAGGTAGGGAATGCAAAATGGAATTCCAGGCTGTTAAGAGACTTCTCTAAGTGACCTACTTGGGAACGCTGCCACGTAGCAGAAACATTTTGGTGATGTGTGTTTCATTGCTACGGTGACACCATAAGATAAAGTAAGCTAAGTCGTGACAGTAGCTATTGTGCTTCATAAAGTAAAGCACAGACTGTAGTTATAACCTAGTGGCTATGGTGGTATCCCTTGCCTTGCAGCTAGAGGAACTGATGAATGCAGAAGGTAGCTAGATATTAAGGACTGAGTTGAAGGCTGCTGACATTCATAACTCTCACTGAGCTTGGTGACTGACGTTGGGGACAGACATTCTTCCTGTCTGTGTAGCAGTGTGTTCTGCCACTGTACTCTGATGTGCATTTGAATTACTGGAATTGAGCTTTTAAAAAAATAAAGAATAGAATTTAAAAAAATAACAACAACCAAGAACTGAGTAGGGCAGATCAGCGACATTGTTGAGATATAAGACTGTAGAAAGAAACTTCCTAATAAACAGGAATAAAATTGTGCAAGGGGAAAGAGGAAAAAATTGTCAGAATGTGGAAACCTGCAGCAGCTAAATCTGCCAGTAAATCATATTTGTGTTTAAACAGCAAGAAAATAGTCTTTTGTGCTAGCAGTCTGTTTGGGTTTTATATGGTTTCTTGATGGCACTGTATATTTGTGCCTCTATATAAAGGCCTTTGAGAAGTTGATGAATGGCTCTGTTCTTTGCTTGTCCAGTGCGTGTAGGTCTGAACATGATGTAAAGCTCGAGGCAGAATGGAAGCCTATGAACTATAATGCAATAGTCAGAAGGAGACAAGATGTGTGAATAACCCTAAAAATATGGTAGCAGTTGTTAAGTGATCTCTTATCTGCTGTCAGACTTGCCCTGCATTGCTCCTTTCCCGCCTCATTGTTAATAGGCTTCACCACAGCTGAAATGAATGTGATCTGTACAACACCCTTCTGTTTGTTATCAACATTGGCATGTTAGCACTTGTTTCCCAATAGGACTCAGTGGGAGACCTTACAGGTGTATGCTGTATTGTTCCCTTGAGATTTCATGGTGTGACTGGGGAAACTGCTCTCTTATCTGGCACTTTTGGCTCCTGTGCAAGTGATCTTAGCCTAGAAAACCACAGATCCAGGTCTAATTGGTGACCTTTTCTTTCTCTTTTTTAATAGACCTTCTTGTTTCTATGGCAGTGTAGGTAGAAAGGGATACTGAGGAAAGGGGGCATTTCAGCAGTGGTTCATCCTTCAGAAAGCAGCAGCAGAGTGCCTCACTCGGATTGCAGGGGTTGCTTGTGCTGTGGGCAGGTACCAACACATCCAGCTCACAGAGGCAGTGTTAGATTTAGTGCTGCTTAAAAGCTGGCTGCTCTTATTAACTGCAGGAGAGTGGATGGTTTTGGCCTTGGCATGTCTGTTGCTGGAGATGGTGGAACTTTCTACTAGAGTTACTGAGTCAGTGAGTCATGGGAAACTGCTACTGCTCTTCCTCCCAGGGAGGTTCCAGTGCCATGAGGAACTTACTACCAAAGTGATCTACTAGTATTTTGATTCCAAAGAAGGGCAGCAAAGCTGTGAGGGGTCTGGAGCACTAGTTGTATGGGGAGTGGCTGAGGGAGCTGCGATTGTTCACCCTGGAGAAGAGGAGGCCCAGGGGAGACCTGATTGCCCTCTACAGCTGCCTGAAAGGAAGCTGTGGTGAGGTGGGGGTCAGCCACTTCTCCCATGTAACAGTGATAGCATGAGAGGGAATGGCCTTGAGTTGTGCCAGGGGAGGTTCAGGTTGGTTGTTAACGAAACATTTCTTGCCAGGAGCGGTGAGGCAGTGGCACAGGCTGCCAGGGGAGGTGGTGGAGTCACTGTCCTTGGAGATGTTCAAGAACCATGGTCAGTGGGCATAGTAAGGATGGGTTGGCAGTTGCTCTAGGTGATCTTGGGGATCTTTTTCAGCCTTAATGATTCTATGATTCTCCATTTAATAATATAAATGAAGTATACATGCTTTTTTCACTCCACAGTGAGGGACGGGCATGTGAAAACTGAGCTTTTCTGTGGTTGGCAATGGTTCATTAGGGGCAGAAGAGCCCATAGAAAAACACTGTAATATTACAAAGCAGAATTCTGCATTGACAGCAGGATGCTCTGCTGAGAAGAGCAGAACATGATTCTTAGTAGTAATGAGGTGCTGTGTGTGTCTGGATCCAGAACAATGAGGGAAGTAGGGGTGATCTAGTGTGCCAGGAATAACTGCAGTGTTTCATTTCCTGAATCTTCTGAGGGGAGAAAAAGGCAATTTTTATTTTGGAATACAGTCACTACTTTTGCTAGAACTGGTGTATGATGGTTTTTACTGCGAAATTTTTCTGACTGAAAGGATGCCCTGTAATTTGTTAAACAAATCCCCAACTGCTAGTTTTCAGGGGGAAATGATGGCCTTGATCTCTACTGCAATTGGACATGTTTTGTACTGGCAATTCAGCATTTCTTGTGGAAAGTTCTTAGACCTCAAAATCTCAGGTAGATGCTCTGTAATATATCAGCTTGCTTGAGCTTGACACATGGCTGTGTTTGGATTGAATGATTTTCCATGTGAACTGTAGAAGCAGTTAAATGAGTTGACTTCATTTCAGGGAAGTCAGTGTCCATGGAGAATACAGAAGTATTTTTCTGAAAGTGCTGTTTCAGTGATGTGATGTGCAGCTGTTTTCAAACAGGCTCATTCTTCCCAGTCTGCCAGGTTAGGTTGCAAGGAAGTGCTCCCCAGGCCCTGTTCAGTCACATACAGAGTTTCATATTCTCTCCTGTTAGTGGAAGAGACGCAGTAAAACTACAGTGTTTGTTTCTAGATTGCAGTATTCAGAGAACAAACAAAATTAATGAAGGCTAAGTAATGAAATGTGTGGTGCTCTCTCTCAAAGCTCTTTTAAATGTTATTGGCTTCAGCTGTACATCTTGCCCATGTTTTTACCTGTTTTCAAAAGGTGAAGGGTTTGTATGCCAAAAGAGCAATATTCATAGAGAATTTACAGAATAGGTAAAGTGATCTGTTCCTCTCAGGAAATCTCTTGTTTATATTTAAGATTGGACACGCAGGCCTGGCTTTCCATTTTGCTTGTTGATCTGGCAATCTGAATCTTCATGGCTCCCTTGGCAGACACTTTTTTCTTTTTTTGTCCTCTTAGCAATAGGTATTTAAAACAGTCAGGCAATTTCTTTTTTGTGATGCTTTCTTCTGTTGTTATAGGTTATCATCTTCAAAGGTAACCACTGGTCCTAAAAGTTCAAAAGATGTACTATACCAGGGTAAATATTATCATACTTAGTACTCAGTTTCCTAAAAATGTTAACTTTGCTTGTGATACAGTAGAATATGTGCATGAGTCAAGAATACAAGTTCCAGTTGTTCTGCAGCTGGTAAGGCCTTTGCCTTCCTTAGGCCAGTCTGCCACATTTATGCTTTCTTTTCAACCAGGGGACAAAAACAAAACAAAACAAAATATTAGTGATATTTTTCTACTCTTTAACACTGAAAGAAATGCGTGTGAGCTTCAAACGCTGTTTTCTCTGAACTAGTAAACCTTCATGTTTTTGTGTCCTTTCAGCTTTACTCTGTGTTTGTGCTATTTTACTGAATTTGTCCTGTTCTTTTCTATCACCATGCAAAGGTGATAGATGCTGTACTGAAAAGTGGGTTTTCAGAGAAATTTCAGTGTCCCAGTGGAGTTGTAAAGCATGCATAGGAGAAGATGCTCAGCACGGGAACACTGTCCAGCAAAGAACTTCTCCTAGCTAAGAGCTGGCTTGGTTGCTTGCCTGAGGCTATTGGTATACTCAAGAATGCTTTCTGACTGGGAGCTAAGGTATGAATAAGTCATGAGGCATGCTGATAAGTGAGAAACTGAACTGACTGATTGGTGAGCAGTCAGCTTGGCTGTTTTCTTACAGCAGTTCAGTTCTTCCTCTTTCAGCAGAGCTTTGCCATGGAGATAGTGGGAGGCAGTTGGGCTCAGTGCTTGCTTGCTGCCCGTGTTGTGACTAGTGATTATGGGAAATCCCATGTCCAGAACTCCCCCTGGTGCATTCTGGAGAATATGTGTGTGCATATAGGAATGTACCCAAGGATGTCTTCAAAAACAAAACAAAAAACAAAGCCTCTGAAGTGCGCTACTGCACTTATTTTCCAAAACCAACTTCTAGCCTTTTGGAAAAATGTGATCCTTCTCAATTCAGTGACTTCAGATTCTTATTTTTGTGATCCTTTGGGAAAGCTACAGTGCTGGATTTCAACTACATTACATAATTCGGAAAGATGTTTTATTCTTGAAGTGAAGCAAAACTTACTACACTTACCTTGCATTTTTACATCTTAGCTCGAGGTCTTGCGTAGTCCTCCCTTTTGTGAGATGTTGTGCATAAGGGCTGTATTGCATTGTTGCTATTATCATGTTCATTTAATGCCCCTGGAATTTTCTGAAAACATTTTTCCAACCTCTGCTGGTATTACTTTGACTTTAATGGCACAAAGCCACAGATGAGTTGGCCCAGTTTCCTAAAATTCCACAGCCTGTTGTTAAGATAAACAATTCTGGGTTCCCAAGAATACAGATGCATGTATATGGTAATACACTGGGTACACAGAGCAACCTTTAAACAACCATCTGTTATTTGCCTCTTTCATTTTTCCTATTTTAATTTCAATGCTTGTGCACAAGTTTCATAGTAAAAAGAAAAAATGACTTGAGAGAACAATTGCACCGGTTTCTAAATGGTGTTATAAAGTTTTGAGAACAGCTGTGGGGTTTCTCCCTTCTGCTGTTGACTTGTGTGGAGGCTGAAGGAAGGCAGTCCCGCAGAGATGGTTGAGCTGAGATGCACCCTGATTAGTCAGCAGCTCGTGTCCCAGTACCAGGAAGTCCTTGTGACCAGAGCTTGGGTAGAAGGCCAAGGATTGCTGCTTACTTAGGTTATTTGTGGTCTTGTTGTGTCTCTCCTCAGCACCGGTACCTAAGTGGCTTTTAAGGCCTGTGTATGTATCCTCAAGCGTTGTAAGTCTGGCTTTGTACTCTTTCAAGAAGGCATCAATCTGCATTTCTTCCCAGCCCACAGCTTTGGAGAGGGGCTGTAATTACAGAGTTTCTGCCAGAGCTGGTTTCAGTTCACACATGCCCTACAAAACATGGTATTGTGTGGTTAAAAGCATTGCACCCGTACATATCTACATGAGAAAAGACAGCAAAAGAGGATGGAGATGTGAGGCGCTTGACTTTAACAACCAGTTAGGATGCTGTGGAGTAGCTTCCAAAGGGTTATAGGATAACCTCAAAAAGTGAGAGAGGTTCTCAGTGCAGTAACAGAATAGCTAGAATAACAGAAATAGTGAAGAAAAGCAGCTGTCGTGGTCATACATAAAATGTGCTTTTTGTGTAAATATTCTCTGAAAGACAGCTATCAACATTTGAAATAATTACCCATTTCCAATCTTGTAAAAGAGCACCCCTTTTGTTATTGTTTTTTATTACATCAACGCTACATAGACTCTTAAATCATTGTGGAAAGTGGGAAAATTAAAAAAAAAATCCTCTTGTAATAGGAGAAGAATGACAGTAACGCAAAACAAGATTAAAATCCACCCCCTCTGGTTTAAAATCACAATAAATATCTGGCTTGAGTCAGTTTGTTCTTTGTTTAGAATTACTCGACTAAGACTGTGCAGTTCACTAAAGCTGTTGGCAGTTGGGTTTGCGGTATGTTTGTTTAAATACGGATCTGGCTCTGGGAACCACCATTTTAGTGATGTCTTTCAGCTGTTCTCGCTATTTTCACTTGTGCTCTCACATCCTGGGGAAGAAGGGTTTTGGTTTGGAATGGTAAGGTATTTTAATGTGAATATCTTTGCATTCTGCTTGCTGTCTGAGGCCCAGGTGTTGTTCAGTAGGGTTTTTGGTATGTGTTTGCTTTGCTTTCCCCTTTACTATTAGCTAGCTGGCATATGTTTAGTGTATTTGTGCTGCTCTTCTGCGCTTCACTTCTGATCGAGTGCTCTTGCTCCTCCTTCCATGCTCTTCCTTCTTCCTGTGGGGAGGAAATGGGCCCAGGCAGTGTTTTGCTCTTCTGCTGAATTTTGGCGAAGCTGTGGTCAGCCTGCCCCTCTCTGCCTTCTCCTAACTAGTGAAAGAGTAATAGTGAATACTTCTATGGTCTTTGAGGTTTGTGGAGAAGTAGAGAACTGGGAAATGTTATGCTCCTGTGGGGTATGAACATTACTTTTGGGGCTTCTTTTGACACTAATTCCTACCTACATTTTTTTGAAGACCTGCTTGCTGCTGGCGTTATAGTTTCTATCATACGTGAGCTGTTTGACAAGTCTTTGTGTTTATTTTTTCAGTAATACTGGGAGATGTGCTGTTTGGCAGAGTATGTGTTAATGCACTGAAGCTGACGTTCATGCAGTGTAGGTTGAGCATTGGTTGTGTATGAGGTAGGAGCTTGTATGTGCTAAATATGGCAGCAGCCTAATCCCAAATGATTCAGTGTTCTTGTGGATGGTGGTGGTAGTGGACTTTTTTGTGCAAGTCGTTAAGTTTTTTCCTTCAACAAGCGTTGGACTGTGTCCCTTGAGCCATGTCCATCTTGCCTTGTTCTTCCTCAGTAAGCACACTGCATATCCAGGAGCGTGAATAAAAAATAGACATCCAGGATGTTTGTGCTGTACCTCCAAGTTCTGTGTTATTACCTGACTGTTTCCTCCACACTGAAAGCCAGGTAGGCAGTGTTTCTGGCTAAGGTCTCCCAGCCAGAAGCACAGTGCATTGCAGGAGGGGAAGTGTACTGATTTTCTTTTTTTTTTTTAATCTGTTTTCAGTTTATTTGCTCACTAATCATGAGGGGGAAGAGGGGAGGGCACGTCTGGTGTCCTGCATTAAATAAAAAAAGGGAGATGTACAAAGCTTCTGATGTAACATGAGACTTAGTCAAGGAAAAACTATTTTTAGAGCCCTGCAGCATTTGCCTCGAGGAACTTTAGGGGGGGCAGCATGCATGAAAAGGGTGAGCACACGCGTGTGCACTTGCAGCTGCCAAGGTCACAGCAGGGTTTGTCCTACAGAGTGCTTCCACTTTCCCTTGCCCTGAGGGAAGGAGGCTGATGGGCTCATTCTGAAGGCCAGTTCCTGGTGGTGAGAACCTTTGGTTTGTGGAGAACACTGGGGGTTTTCAGTTTTTTTTTTTTTCCCTTTTTCTAGCCTTTTATTTGCATTGTTTTGGTTTGTATTACTTGTTGAGAAAACATGAGTCAGTCTTGGTGACTTATTAGTCAGAGAAGGCCAACAAGGTCATGGAAGCAGCTGGAAGAGACAGAGATTAAGGTTTTATGCTTTACATGTTTATGTTTTCACATAGGCAGCTTTATGGTTATTGTTATTGATATTCTGGCTTTTGCTTTAATGTTATTTTTTTATTAATTCTAAATGACATTGTTATATGATTGATTGTTAATGAAGTATTGATCTCTTTTCAGATGCCTTCATTTGCTTAATCCTTGCTGGTTATGAGACTTGTATTTAAAAAAAAAAACCATAAAAACAGAAACAGCAGGAATCTAGATGCTTTCAAGACTTCAGCTAAAAATGTCATTCAGTAGTTTCATATGAAAAGTCATAGCTTGCAGGTGAAGTCCCTGGTGACTGGAAAAAAGGCAATGTCGCATCCATTTTTAAGTGGGGTAAAAGGTTGACCCAGGGAACTACTGACTTATGAGCCCTGTTACTTCAGTGCTGGTCAAGGTCATGAAAAAGGTCCTTTAGGAAGCTATGCTAATGAAAATGGAATAGAAGGAGGTGTTATGGGGTAACCACATGGCTTTGCCAAGGACAGGTTTTGCCTGACCAATCTTGTCCCGTTTTATGATGGTGTAACTGCATCAGTGGACAAGGGAAGATCTACTGATGTAATCTATTGGGACTTCAGTAAAGCCTTTGACGTGGTCTCACATAATGTCCTTTTCTCCAAATTGGAATGGTGAGGGCTCACCTCGAGCACTGTG
The DNA here is from genome assembly GCF_038088225.1 of Cyrtonyx montezumae. Classification (NCBI taxonomy): domain Eukaryota; kingdom Metazoa; phylum Chordata; class Aves; order Galliformes; family Odontophoridae; genus Cyrtonyx; species Cyrtonyx montezumae. The sequence goes on along the minus strand of NW_027072089.1, from coordinate 100,879,597 downwards.
TACAGATGTGGAGTCCTCAGTGCAGGAGAGACTTAGACCTGTTGGAGCACATCCAGAGGAGGACCACCAAAATGATCCAAGGGATGGAACAGCTCTCCTATGAGGACAGGCTGAGAGAGCTGGGGCTGTTGGGCCTGGAGAAGGCTGCAAGGTGACCTGAGAATGGCCTTTCAGTATCTAAAAGGGGGCTGTAAGAAATAAGGGGACAGATTCTTTAGTAGAGTCTGTTGTAACAGGAAAAGGGGAAATGGTTTCAAACTAAAGGAGGGGAGATTTAGGGTGAACATAAATGAAGAAGCTTTTTACAATAAGGTTGGTGAGGCACAGGAACAGGTTGCCCAGAGAGGTGGTGGGTGCCCCAACCCTGGAGACATTCAAGGTCAGGCTGGATCAGACTCTGAACATCCTGATCTAGCTGTAGGTGTTCCTATTCATTGTAGAGGAGTTGGACTAAATGACCTTTGAGGGTCCTTTCCAACTCAAAAGATTATATGATTCTAGGTAGAAGTGTTTGTACTTTGGAGAAGGTCGTAGCAGGAAACATGACACAATTGTTGGAGGTGATTCCTACCTGTAATAATTTCATTGGTTAACAGAAAAGATTCTCAACCCACCTCAGGAAAAAAATATAAAGTGGACAGGAGCATGAAGCTTGAGTAAAAGGGTTTGCTTGATGTTGGGGCAGCTGATAGCTTTGCCTGAGTCAAAGCCTGCCATAAAAATCCTGTTATGAGATTGTTGGTGGATTGTTGTCTCTAGGGGAATCTATGGAAGATTTTTCATTGAAAGGTTCTCAAGTGACTTTGAATAATGGCATCGTCTAAGGTTTTCCAAGGTGGTTGTCCCTTTAATTTGCTGTAAAATTGATCAGTCTATTCTAATATCAGAAATGCAGAACGTATTTTAGTATAAGTTGCTGGATGGTAAATAAATTCCTTGTCACTTTCTGTCACGATTGACACTTTGACTGTTTGTGTCTCTCTAGTTAGGTGTATTTAAAAGGTAGCTTCTGAGTGGAAAATAAAACCCATTTTATTATATTAGATTATGTAATAAAGCACAAGATTAAATCAACTCAAAATTATTTGGGATCAAATTCAGTCTTTATCTAGAAGTGAGTCTACATTTTAAAGTCATTTCTGTTGCAACTAGTTGAGTTTTTATGGTCTCACAAAGTGTGCTTAAGTGGGTGTAGACATTTAAGCCCACCCGCTCTCTTAGGGGGTAAGTTAAAAAGGAAATACTACACAAATACAAAAAACAAGACAGCAAAACTTCTGTAGATGCTCATTTCTTTAGTAATTTGTATCTTGCAAGCTGATTGCTTGAATCTGGTTGAATTGCTTTCGTCAATACAGCCATTGTTTTTGAAGCACAGAGCAAGGACTTTATTCTGAATTAGAGGGGGATGTGAGCATGTTAATCTATTTTACAGATTGGAAAGACATCAAAACTCGCTTTGATTCACTCCAGTGTCTGGATGGTATATTTTGCATCAGAAGAAAATTTTTCATATAAATAAGAAGCTTGAGAGCTCTTCTATAAGAGCTTAGTAAAACTTTGCAGACTTAGTAAAATAGAGTTGTTTATTGAATTTACAAAATGATGTACAAAACAGGGGAGAACGTTTCTGGTGGGACTCTTTTGCAAGTACATGAAAGGGAGAAATTTGCACACCCTGAAAGCCTCTGAAGTATTTAACCATCAGACTTAGCCTGGAGCTACAGAGCTCTGATCCTGCAGGTGCTGAGTGCCAAACTTCCTCAATTCTGCGATACCCAGAGGTTCTGTCTAAATTAACAGAAACTTTGGTCAGTAAGGGTGGGTGAGTAGACAGAAGTTGTTGGTGTTGAAACTCCTCAAATATTGATTATAGATCTGGGTGGATTACTTTAGATCTGATACAGTTTGGCAGCTCATGCTGAATGCCCCCACTATCTATACAGCCTGAAGTTTTCTGAAGGAGAACAGTATGATAGGTAGATGTTCAGATGGCCTAACAATGATATAGCCTGTATAGTTATTTGTAGCCTCATCATGTTCCTGTTTAGTAGCAGGTTACATCTGAAGCATGCCCTGTGGCAGAGTTTTCAGATTCTCTTCCTCAAAAGTGAATTGAGTTCATGTGAACTGAAGTCATTCTGAGAAGCCATCTAGCTCAATGGTAATTGGTTCAAATCTTCAAAACTTCAGAGCTGTGCTCTTGCTCTAAACTGACAGGTAAAGTATGAACGTATGCAGAGCACAGGGATCATAGAATCATAGAATGGCCTGGATTGAAAAAGGACCTCAAAGATTATCTAGTTTCAATCCCCCTGCCATGGACAGGAGACCCCCACCAACCACTAGACTCATCCAGCCTTGCCTTGAATGCCTCCAGGGATGGGGCAGCCACAACCTCTCTGTGCAACCTGTTCCAGTGCATCACCGCCCTCTGAGTGAAAAAAACTTCCTCCTAATATCCAATCTAAATCTCCCCCATCTTAGTTTAAAACCATTCCCCCTTGTCCCATCACTGTCAACCCACTTTAAACAGTCACTCCCCTCCTTCCAGGATGACCTAGAAGAAGTGGAGATATTTTGGTAGAAACACTAGGAAGATGTTTCCTTCCTTTTTTAATAAAGTATCTAAATTTGCAGATGTTTGATCAAGCTGACTAAAAATTGTTCTAAGTTTAATAATCAGCACAGAGGCAGTGAGTGGCTTTTGGATAGCATGTTGGTGGTAAGGGTTCCTGTTTCGTGACTAAAGTCAATTGCTGTCGCTGCAATCCAAGGTGGTAATAAGACTGATGTTACAAATTCTGCATGGCTGGCATTGCTGGTCTCTGGATAGAGCCATCAGAGAATATTTCAATCTCTTTTGTGGCTCTTGGGGAAAGAACTACAGTAATTCATTTGTTTCATTAGATTCGAAGCTAGGATGTGTTTAATCCTGGCTGCTGGAAAACTTAATGCCAAATGAGTGTGGAACAGCAAGTGGCTTATTTCATTTATGTTTATATTAAATACATGGTGTATTAGGCTCAACTGTCTTCCCTTAAAATACTTTGCAAATGGACAAAGATTTCTTTCTAATAGCTAGAACCTAGAAAATTGTGAACATCGATGGAGGATTGTTTTTTTCCTTCACTACAGAACCACCAAATTTTGGCTATTCTGTGATGTAAATGTGGCTCAGCTTTGCACTGTTCTGCCTCAGTAGTTAAGAGCTGGCTAACTTGTTCAATATAGAGCACAGTGCTGGCTAACCACAAGTCAATTTTGATCTTTTTTATTTTGTAGTCAAAGCTACAAGTACACTGCAGTCCACTTTTCGGTTAAGTCTTCTATTCTTCTTCTATTGCCTTGCAGTCATCATTCAAACTGTTACGTAGATGTACTTGCTATTAAATGATGATAGTATTTGGTGTATGTAGAATTCATCCATTCCGTATAGTTAGCTTTGTGATCTTTGGATTTTAAGCATTTAATGGATTAAGCCAAAATCTGTATACGGTGCAGAGGAAGTCTACAGGAACAAGTCTTCATGCTTGTGTTGTTCTTTTAAAGTGCACGTTTTACGTAACCACAGAATTGTAGAAATCGGAAGATGATGCTTCACATCATCAGCAAACTTGCTGAGGGTGGACTCTATCCCTTCTTCCAGGTCACTGATGAAGATTTTTAATAAGATTGTACCCAGTACCAATGTGTTGGGAACACCACTGGCTACAGGCTCTGTGCTGCAGATTACAACCCTTTGAGCTTTGCCATCAGCCAGTTCTCAGTCCACTTTGTCCGATCATCTACCCCACATTTCTGAAGCTTACCTGTAAGGATGTTTTGGGAGACAGTGTGGAAAGCTAATCTGAATGAAAGGTAGACTACATTCACTTCTCTTCCCTCATCTAGCCAGTCAGTCATGATATCGTAGAAGGCTACCAGTTGGTCAAGCATGATTCCCCTTGGTGAATCTCTGTCAACATCTACAATGACCTTCTCTGGCAAATCAGTGTTTTTGCACAGTAAAATGACATGGTTAAAAACATTTAAATGGTAAATTTTGGAGAATTGCAGTCTTTCAGTAAACAAGATTATAATGAAGAAATAAGTTAAGGCATCCCAAATTTAAGTGTTTTTAAGACTCAGGTCTGTTTATTGACCCGAAGTTGGTGCAATACAGACACTGAGGCAAAAGCTGAGTTAAATCACACTAGGTAGAATGGAAGAGTTGCATTTAAATCCTGAATGTAAACACAAGCATCTTACACTGCTGCTGTTGACATACAGAGTAGAAGGTATTAAATGCATGGGTTTTTCATGAAGAAAAGTCACAATTCGGCTTGTAAATTGTGTACTTATTTGACTGCCAGACAAAGTAAATAGGAAATGCTGCAATGACAATTTTACCATCTTCTAGTTATGATTACTATGTATGCTGTTGGGACTGATTAAAAAGAATACTAATTTTTCATATTTCATGGGAGCAGTAGTGTCTGTCTCCCTTCGTGGCTGACTTGGGAATATGGTAAATAGAGTTTAGCTGTAACTTGTTTTTTCTCTCCTGCAATAGGAAAATTCAGATTAAATTTTAAAGGTGTGGTGGTGTAGAGTGTGCCCTTCATCCAAGATCTGCCCTGCAGGGGAGGCCATGCATACAGTGCCTCTATGGACTTCATAGATAAGAGTCCGAACAGCATTTTTCCCACTGTGTGTGGAAACTGGGAATATTCCATAAGGTCTGAGAGGGAGCAGGCATATGCATTTATTTGTGCTTTGTTCCCTTTGTGATACAGGATCCTAACATCAAGGCAAATTCTCTGCCTTAATCCAGAATCTAACTTTCTCACATCGATTACACATGAGTTGCTGCAGCAGACCAGGCAAATAGACTTTTTTTTGTTGTTGTTTTTTACTTTTTGAGGGGATGTAGTTTTTATTGTCTTTGTATTTGAAGCTCTGTTTGTTTATAGTTTCCATAAGTACCAACAGTGAAACAGCTTGTGTGAAGGAAGAGCATGGATGACTCTGTTTCTGAATGTCTCTTAGTTTATTTGCTCATAGCAGCGCAGTTATAAAAGGCAGAAGCTGAGCTGCTGGGGTGTAACCTACAATGAAGGAGGAAGAAGCTTAGTCCCATGGCATTTTCGTGATGTGGATATTAACCTGGGTGAAGGAAGGAGACAAAACTCATTCACTGCAAACTTCTAATGCGATTTGCAGTGTTACATTCTGAGCAAAGGTGGTTTTAATCAGGTGTGTGTGGGATATAACATGAATCTGCAGAGACAGTTGGGTATGTCGGGCACAGAATATCAACACGTCCAGAAAAGTTTCAAGTGAGTTTTGGTAATCTGAGATCTTTTAGATTTCTAGACATAACTTGCACCTCAGTTTATCAGTATTGTTTCATTTGGTGGTGTTTCCAAGGTGCTGGCTCTCTGGAGCAAGGCTTGTGGAGGAGGGGAGAACGTGGCTAGATGAGTATGAAGGCTCCTATCAGCATTTGGTTACCAACTCATAGCCATGTCCTTGTTCACAGCACCAGTCTTATCTTAAGTTTCCCAAAACAAATGTGAATTTACAGCTGCATGGTAGCAACTATGACAAAATGGAGCTCATTTAATTATTCAGTCTGTGCATTTCCTGTATGTTTTCTTGCCTATAGCTTAAACGGTTTCTATCACCAATGCAGAGAAAATGAAGCTTTGGATTTTAATTCCAACTTAATTGAACAACTGATTTCTGATATCAGTAATCTCTCCTCTGGCTCCTACCGAGCCACTTGAATGGGAACTATTTAGCAGTAATGAGTACGAAGTGACCCCATTGTTCTTCCCAGCGTGTACTTAGGTGGTGCAGGGATAATGGATGCTCTGCGGGGGAACTGTAAGACTTTCTGTTAGAACACTCCAGTGACGTTTTCCTTCCCACAGCAGCCGAGGTAGAGCACCATTTATATGAGTATGGATCATAAATCTATCATTGGATTTAATCTCTTCCTGTAACTACTATGATTGTTGCAGAATAGAGGTGTTGAACTTCTGAGTATGAGAACTATTTCCAGGCTATCCAGTGCCATGCAGAAATACAAATATTTGTAACTGAGGGAAATCTTTCTGGATATCATTTTCTGCATGAGATTTTGTTTTTTCCCAGGGTTGATACTTACCTATGCTTCTTCCAGTTTTCCAGTTGTGGTATTCAGATTTCAGTCCAAATGAGTTGTTGCTGAGACTCTGAGAGGAGAATTTTGCTTTGTTGTTCTTATGCCTGCAGTGAAAGGGAGGAAAAATAAAAAGGTTGAGGAAAGGGAGTGTGAAAATTGCTTTAGTGATACAACTTCAGTGCGTGATTTCCTTGAAACTTTCCCTCAGAAGATCTGGAATGCACAATCTGCATCGTGGCTGTTTAGAGTGAGATGCTTCAGTCTTGCAGAGAGTTTCTAGAATTAGTCATAAATACTTTGAAGCAACAACATTATTTACTGGGACTGCCAGAAAAATGAGATGGTGAACTCCTCAGCATAACTTTAGAAATATGTCCAGATAATGTTATTTTACTGTTAGAGATGAAAGAGAGCCTTCTCAAAAGAATACCCTGAGCAACTGTTTTATTCCCATTTCTTAGTGAAGCACCAAACAGAGCATATTATGTTGCTGCACATCCATATTGGTTTGCATCTGTACCTTTTGCTTGCAGATCAAAGCATTTCTGTGACTTTGCTCACTTGCTCTCTGCTTTTCCACTGTGCTTTTGTGTGGCCTGTTCCTAAGACATTAATTAAGCCAAGGTTTTGGTGAGGAGTTGCTCCTCTTTATTATTTGTCTAATCTCACTGGGTGTGTTGATACCCCTTTTTGAGGGACTCTGTCCACTGTTTGAGGTAGATGGGTAGATGCGCTGAGGGGCAGTGATGAGTAGACAATGCTGTGATGCAGTGCACCTTTTGTGTAAAGGGAAGAGTAGAAATGGGAACAGAGCAGGCAACTCCAGGCTGCACAGGGTGGCCCAGTGGAGAGAACAAGCTAAGGGGGACAATTAGACTAAGATCCTAATTCTTTCTGTATTGTTTAGTAACAAGCAACTTTGAATGCTGATGTTCCTGAAATATCAGTAAATGTATGGGTGGTGTGCAGCCTGTCTGCTGCGTGGGATGGCTCATGCAGGAGGCTGACCTGCTTTATAGTCTTTCAACGTGAGAGAGAGAGGCAGGTGGTGTGTGAGCCAAGGTGGCTGGACCAAGCTTACTGCCAAGTTGGGTTAGGCAAAATTGGCAGTTGGGAAATAACGCTTTACAAGGAATAGCACTTTTCTACTCTGTACAGTCCTGCAAGGTGCAAAAATAGACAGCTGCTCTTATACTGGCTTTCAGTATTTGCTGAATTTGTCAGGTTAAATTAGTGCTTAAGGAAAAGAAAATGATTCTGATTTATGCTGTTTGGAATGGCCTGAATTAAGCATTTGTTCCTTTTGTATTTTGCAGACTTTGTGAAGCCGACTCTAGCAAAGAGAAGGAGTTCTGTTTTTGCCAGCCAGACCCAGTCTCCAGTGCTGGTCCCCCTGATGGCAGTTTGTACAACCCTCTGAAACCTGCCAAGCTGGACGCCACAGATTTGCACGACTGCACTTTGGCCGCCACTGTGCCTCCCTTGGAGCTGTTGAACCATGCAGTCCAAGCCTGTGACACAGGCATTCATGAAGAGCACTATGTAAGTGAAGCAGTGGAAGATGATGTGCCAGACTGCAGAGAGTACAGAGATGCCTGCACCATTACTGGTAAGCAGTCATATATTTTATCTTGAGAAGGCTGTGGATATGTGTTATTAAGCTTCTGTTCTTAAGCTGGTGTCTGGCCCACGGATGGTGTTGGTGCTGCTGTTCTGCAGTAAGTTTTTACTTACTTAGTAGGGGGTTTTGTTAAAACGTGAATTTTTGAAGACAACTCTTTGTAAGACTCAGTGTTCTCACAAATGGGCTCAACTGATGACAGCTGTGAAACTAGGATACTGTACTTGCATGCATGGGAAGTGCAATTCAGAGCATGTCTAGAAAGCAAACCAACAGGGTCAGGAACGAGAAGAGAAGAATAATGAAGTTTAACGTTATATTCAGTATAACTAAGATTTTTATGTTGAAGTAAGAATTTCTTTGTGGGAGAAGTGGGAATGGGAGAAATGACATGAAACATCCAGTGTTTTGACTGTACATCTTTTCACTTTTCAAAACCATTCTGGTTTTCGTCATGTTAGTCCTGAAAGTGTAAAAGGTTATGTATAAGGAGGAGCTTCTTTTGCAGGCAGTATGAAAGATTAAATGCCTTTTCATCATACAGTTCAAATAAATAAATGGTATGTGTTTTTAAATATGGCATTTTAAACAGAAGTAGCTTCTTAGTTCTGTGGTCAATTGACCCAATTCTTTTGTGCTTGAATAATCACTGTAGCTCAGTTTAGTCATGGATATGGCCACAAAATAAATGATGGATAGTTTCCATTCCAAGTGCATGGGTTTTAGCTGAGCTGAACTCTGTTAGCTTCAAGTGACCTTTCCAGTTCCAGAGTCTTCTGGGAATATTTGAGATGTCAGCTGAGTTTTTGAAAAGAAGAAATGTGAGCACTGAAATAAACAAAAATAAAACCAGGGCTCTTCTGATTGGCTGCCAAATAGCTGTATCCAAAGTAACTTTCATAAGTGCATAAGGTTGGAAAGGACCTACAAGATCATCTAGTCCAACCATCCTCCTATCACTATCCCTACCCAACTACTAAATCAAATCCTTTAGCACCTCATCTAAACGCTTCTTGAACAGCGCTAGGGATGGTGCCTCAACCACCTCCCTAGGCAGGCCATTCCAGTGCCTGACCACTCTTTCAGAGAAAAAATGTTTCCTCAGGTCTAATCTAAATCTTCCCCGGCGCAACTTGTGGCCATTCCCTCTCGTCCTGTCATTATTTATCAGGGAGAAGAGGCCCACCCTCTCCTCACCACAACCTCCCTTCAGGAAGTGGTAGAGTGCAATAAGGTCTCCTCTGAGCCTCCTCTTCTCCAGACTAAACAATCCCAGCTCCCTCAGCCGCTCCTCATAAGACTTGTGTTCCAGACCCCTCACCAGTTTTGTTGCCCTTCTCTGAACACGCTCCAGGGCCTCAATGTCCTTCTTGTAGTGAGGGGCCCAAAACTGAACACAGTACTCGAGGTGCGGCCGTACCAGAGCTGAGTACAGGGGGATGATCACCTCCCTGCTCCTGCTGGCTACACTATTTCTAATACAGACCAGGATGCTGTTGGCCTTCTTGGCCACCTGGGCACACTGCCGGCTCATGTTGAGCCGAGCATCAACCAACACCCCCAGGTCCTTTTCCTCTCTACATTCTTCAAGCCATTCTGCCCCAAGCCTATGGCATTGCATGGGGTTATTGTGGCCAAAGTGCAGGACCCAGCACTTGGTCTTATTGAACCTCATCCCATTGAGCTCAGCCCAGCTGTTCAGCCTATCCAAATCCCTCTGAAGGGCCTCCCTACCCTCAGGCAGTTTGACACAACTTGACCTCCCAACTTGGTGTTGTCTACAAACTTACTGAGGGTACACTCAATTCCCTCATCTAGGTCATCAATAAAGATATCAAACAAGATGGGCCCCAAAACTGACCCTTGGGGGACACCACTCGTAACAGGACGCCAGCTGGACTTAACTCCATTAACTACTACCCTCTGGGCACAGCCCTCCAGCCAGTTCTCCACCCAGAGAAGAGTGAACCTGTCCACACCACGGGCCGCCAGTTTCCTTAGGAGAATACTGTGGGAGACCGTGTCAAAGGCCTTGCTGAAGTCCAGGTAGACTACATCAACAGCCTTTCCCTCATCTACCTGTCTCGTCACCCAGTCATAGAAGGAGATGAGGTTGGACAAGCACGACCTGCCCCTGGTGAACCCATGCTGGCTGGGTCTGATCCCTTTATTGCCATGCACGTGTCGTGTGATCTCCCTCAAGATCATCTGCTCCATAACTTTCCCTGATACTGAGGTCAGGCTGACAGGCCTGTAGTTCCCCGGGTCTTCCTTACGGCCTTTCTTGTAGATGGGAGTCACATCGGCAAGCTTCCAATCTTGTGGGACCTCTCCAGATAACCAGGAATGCTGATAGATGGCAGAAAGTGGCTCAGCAATCACCTCTGCCAACTCCCTCAGCACCCTTGGGTGGATCCCCTCAAGATCATCTGTCGTGTGATCTCCCTCAAGATCATCTGCTCCATAACTTTCCCTGATACTGAGGTCAGGCTGACAGGCCTGTAGTTCCCCGGGTCTTCCTTACGGCCTTTCTTGTAGATGGGAGTCACATCGGCAAGCTTCCAATCTTGTGGGACCTCTCCAGATAACCAGGAATGCTGATAGATGGCAGAAAGTGGCTCAGCAATCACCTCTGCCAACTCCCTCAGCACCCTTGGGTGGATCCCATCTGGTCCCATGGACTTGTGGCAGTTCAGATGGAGGAGAAGATCTCTGACCGTCTCTGCTTGGATCACAGGGGGTGCATTATGCGCCCCGTCCCGGACTTCCAGGTCAGGGCAAGTACCCTGTGGACAACTGTTCTGTCTATTAAAGACAGATGTGAAGAAGGCATTGAGAACCTCAGCCTTTTCCTTATCATCTGTGGTTACATTCCCTGCCTTGTTGAGTAAAGGAGGGAAATTTTCCTTATATTAACAGCAGGAGAAAAACTATTTGTAAAAGGGTTTCCTGTTCTCCTTTACAGCAGTAGCCAGTCTAAGTTCAAGCTGGGCTTTAGCATTTCTAATTTTCTGCCTGCAGATCTTGGCCAGTTCTCTGTAGTCACCCCAAGTAGCCTGACCCATCTTCCAGAGGACATAGACTCTCTTTTTCTCTCGGAGTCTCAACAAAAGATCCCGGTTCATCCACACTGGTCTTTTTCTCCTCCGGCTTGACTTACGGGACTCTGGGACTGCCTGCTCCTGTGCCTTTAAGATTTCCATCTGGACCCCTTTACCCCTCAGGAGCAAGTCCCAAGGGATCCTTGCAACAAGTGTCCTGAACAGGTCAAAGTCTGCCCTCTGGAAGTCCAAGGTAATAGTTTTGCTAGTCACCCTCTTGACGTCACCCAGAATAGCAAACTCCACCATTTCATGGTCACTCTGGCCAAGACACTCTCCAACCTTCACATCCCCTACTAGTCCTTCCCTGTTAGTGAAAAGTAGGTCAAGCAAGGCATCTCCCCTGGTAGGCTCTTGCACCAGCTGTGTCAGGAAGCAATCATCCACACATTCTAGAAATCTCAAGGACTGCTTCCTCTGCGCAGTATTATATTTCCAGCATATATCAGGGAAGTTGAAGTCCCCCATGAGAACGAGTGCTGGCCATCGTGCAACATCTATGAGTTGTTTATAGAACACCTCGTCTATTTCTTCATCCTGACTAGGTGGTCTATAACAGACCCCCACCACGATGTCACTCCTAAAGACTATCCCCCTGATCCTTATCCATAGACACTCTACTTTGTCATTTCCAACCACAAGCTCTTCAACATCAAAACACTCTCTGATATAGAGAGCTATGCCACCACCCTTTCTTCCCTGTCTATCCCTTCTGAAGAGCTTGTAGCCATCAATCCCAGTATTCCAGTCATGGGAGAGGTCCCACCATGTTTCTGTAATAGCCATGAGGTCATAGTTAGCCTGCCTCACAATGGCTTCAAGCTCTTCTTGTTTGTTGCCCATGCTGCGTGCATTGGTATAGGTGCACTTCAGCTGAGATATCTGCCTCACGCCTTTCTCCAGCACAGCCTCCTTAGGCTCTTTACTGGTGAGCCCTGTTTTATCCCCTTCCCCCATCACAGCTAGTTTAAAGCTCTCTCAGTGAGTCCAGCTAGCTCCTGTGCTAGGATTCGTTTCCCCCTTTGGGATAGGTGCGTCCCATCAACAGATAACAGGCCAGGAGCCGAGTAAACTGTCCCATGGTCAAAAAACCCAAAGTGTCTATCTCTACACCAACCTCTCAGACAGTTATTCATCACCTGTGTTTTCCTAGCCCATTCTGTGTCCTTCACCGCCCCAGAAGGTATGGAAGCAAACACCACTTGTGCTCCCACCCCTTGAACTAATCGCCCTAATCCCCTGACATCTCTTTTCATAGTTCGCAGACTTCTCTGAGATATTTCATTGCAGTCTGCCTGAACTACGAGTAATGGGTAGTAGTCGGTGGGGCGTATCAAGTCCGGGAGTCTTCTAGTAATGTCCCTGATCCGAGCCCCAGGGAGACAGCACACTTCCCTGCGGTTTGGGTCTGGTCTGCAAATGGGGCCCTCAGTTCCCTTTAGAAGGGAGCCGCCCACTACAATCACCTTCCTTTCTTTCTTAGTAGCAGCAGTCTCAATGCACGGAGGTGACTGCCTTGCCATTGGTGACCTCCTGCGGGAATCTTCCTGCACTTCACCCCTTATCACCTCTTCAACTTCCAATGCTGCAAATCTATTGCTTAGGGGTATCTGGGGACACTGGGGAGGCAGAGGGGGAGATTGCCCACAGTACCGAGCAGGGACTCTCTGCCAGCCCTCCTTATCCCTCAGATATCCCCCTTCTGCCCTACGGGGACAGGTCAGGGAGTCCACCACCAACTGTGGGGGATCTCCCTGTTGCCTTTCTCTCTGGCACTCTAGGGAGTTACTCCACCAGTCAATCTCCCGCTCACAGTCCCTGATGGCCCGCAGTCTCTCAACCTCCTCTTTCAATTCAACCACCATGTTAAGCAGATCTTCCACCTGCTCACACCTTGCACAGGAGAACTGCTTAGCACCCTCATCTAGTAGTAGCAGGCTCTGGCACTCCTTGCAACCAGAGACCTGTGTAGCCACACTTCTAGGCAGACCTTCTGTCTGGGTCGCCACAGCCTTCTTAAGGCAAGCCCTCTGTCTAGTAGAGACCATGGCACAAAAAAAATAAAAACAAAGAAATGAAAAATTGAAAGTAAATAAATAAATAATAGTTTATAATAATATATATATAGATAAGAATTGTAATGTGATACTTCGCTGCCCTCCCTGAGCCCTTCAGGGATATACCCCTTCAGCCCTATTCAGCTGAGGGGTGTGGCCGAGGGCGCTGAAACCCTGGCAACGCCTATGCCTCGTTAACGCCTATGCCTCGTTAACGCTTCGTTAACCAGTCGCGAGAACAGCCTACGGGACTGGCTGCTCTCACTCGGTTCCCGAGAGACTGGAACCTCCCGGAAACCCGCCCTGTACCTCAATCAGCCACTGCAGCTCCGGCTGTGCCGACTTCAAAGCAGTTGATCACGAGGACTGGAGTCATTTCTAGAATCCTCTGAGGTCAGAAAGCTGGTTAATGAAGTCTGACAGCAGATATTTCTGTAATATACCTTAAATTAACTCAGCCTAAGTGCAGTGTAGTTGTTAAGGGTTGATGCTCTCATAGAAAGAAAGTTAGGAGGGGAGTGATGCTCTGAATACCTCTATTCTTTACATTGCAGGATGCTGCAGAAGTAAGGGGGTACGTACGCATGCCGTGAGGAGATGACAGTTACTGCTTAGGAGTAATGGCTTTAATTGTCTACAGTGCAGTGCAGGCAACACTTATGTGAACAGAAAACAGGCACTGCAAGCCTCCTTTAAGTTACTGCACATGAAGTTTGTGATGGCTAGTCCAGAATTAAAGGTGACATACTAGTGATTTGGTTAGAAGAGCTGCCTGTGTTTGAGAAACCTTCTGCTTTGTTCATAGAGAAGGTTGCTTTTTGCAGCTGGTCTTGACCTCTGGAGTTGTTAGTCCCTGCCATTGTAACCTTTATTTCCATCCTCTTTAAAACACCATTGCAGTTCTTTTTGAAGCACACATGCAGCATGTCACTTTCAGACAGATATGCTTCTAGATAAAATCAAATTGTTAACAAAAGCCATCTCCTCAACCCTGGTTATCCCTCTATGCTATGTTTTCCAGGCTCCTCGTAGAAATATCTTCCTGTTGCAAGTTCTGTTGGCTGTGTCCTGACCCTCCAACTCTGTTCTACTTTTTTACAGCTTTTCTTTAAAGTAGTTTTTGTTGAATTGAGGTCAGTGCATGTTATCCTACCTCATGCTGTTTCAAGCATTATGTACTTTCTGAGTCTCATCTTTTTCAGTTATCAGCCAAATGTGGTTTGCTGGTTGATCCTGTAATGTTTTTTTTATTGGTTACCTGTTCTGCAGCAGTAAACTTGTACTGTGTATGACCTGGAGCTAGACAGTAAGATTTGCAGTAGAAATAGGTTGTTGTATATTTTTTTACTGACTTCTTTTTCTGAGTTTCAGCTCTTTGCTTTCTTTGTAAAGGTGTCAAAGGGCAAAGACTGGGAGTTGGAAGTTGGTCTTGTACTTGCTCTGCAAAATCTCTGCGTGGTCAGTAATACATGCTGGTGTATTTTGCATACGTCTGACACAAGGAGAGGAAGAATTCTCAAAGGCTTTATGATCTCTCTGTGTAGGCCAGGCAGGTCAGCACCATTTACATCTTAAGATCTCCAGAGGAAAAGAATTGCTCATGCTGAGTCTGTGTATGCTTTTTCTCTTAATGCTGAGCCTTCGCTCAGCCAAGAGCAGACACTTTCAAATACAACCAAATTTCAAATCTGTTTTTTTTTTTTTGTTTGTTTTTAGTCTAAGGTTGATGCCTAGATTTTATTGTAGAAGAATCTGCAAAAGTTCTTGCTAATAAAGGCTTGTACGCAGCTAGCAAATCGTGGGGAAGTGAGTGGCAGCACTCTGTGGTGATGCTTTCTCAAATGTAACCAGCAAATGGAAGTGAAACTGGAGTTGACCAGGATGTATCCTAAGCTTATGAACGTGGTATGCTTTTCATTGTTCAAGGAGGCTATAGGTGCTCGAAGAATTTTAAATTATTGTAGCTTTCTTTGGATCTGTTCTGTTTGCTGGCAGCAGATGGATGCTCCAATGCTCTGTCAGCAGTGCAGTCCTTGCTGCCTGGGACCTAGGCGAAGATGTATTACAGCTGAAGTTGCACTGCACGTTCTGATTGTGCTAAGCATGCTATCTTAGATACAGGTTTGGCTTAAACAATTCGTGTCCTCAGTCTGCCCCAGCAACATGTGTGCAGATCTTTGTGGGACTGTGATTTTTGAGGTACTTTAGACAGATGGTCCTGATAGAATCTGTCCCCCACTTCTCCAGAAGAGGTGATGTGGATGTTGCTTTTGGCTGGGTTGCGTCTCTGAGCTGCTTCACTCTGTGGCCTAGAAGCAGCTGTGTTGGCATAGTGAAGGGAGTAAGCTGTATGAGAGCAGGCCATCATGACAAAAAAACCCACAAAACACCCAAAAAACAGTGAGAAAATAAGTTTGCCTTAGCTAATGTCAACACTGGCTGGAGGCAGCACCCTTGTAGACTTCTTTCCCACCAAATGTGTTGGTGATAAAGCTTGTAGTTACCATAACTGAAGTGTTAGGCCTGCACATGTTTATTGTCTGAATATGTGCTAGTTTGAGCAGAGGGGCAAATGAAATGGGCCAGTTGATCCATTAAAAAAAAGATTGTTAGTGAATGTTTTAACAGTCATTAAAACAAAAGTAAATACTGGTGGATCACTTTCTAAACAGTAATAGTATTAAACTTGTAAGTGGATTCAGTATCTGCTATGCGTAATAAATATTTTGGAATTATTATTATTTTTTTTATCATCACAATTTAAATGAGGAGTCTCAGGTTCTGAGGCTGATGGGCAGTGGGACAGCGCTGTGTAACATGGAAATATCACTGCTACCACATGTGTGAAGCACCTATTTTGTCCCAGTTGTTTTTTCCTTCGAGCTTTTCTTTTTCTTGCTGCTGCCATTCCAGAACATAAAGATGCAAACACGAATATAGCACCATCTAGTGGCCTTTTCCATAGAAAAGGAGCAAAAGTGCTTCTTTCCCTCTTTCCCTGTAATTGCAGTGCAGGCCTGGAGGCCTCCAGTCAGGTGGGTGTTGACAGTAGCAATACCTGGAGGGTGGGACTTGCTCCTCCAACACCTCTCACCTCTTCTTTTTGTAAAGAGAGAAGGGGTGCAATCTTGATAGGATAACACAGAGTATCACTACTAAGTGTCAGTTGATAAATAATCCAATTATTACAAAAGCCTCTTAATCAGATTGCCTTTTCCATGTCCATCATCTGCTGTTAGACAACCGGTGTCCTTCTGGAAGCAGAGAGAGAATGGAGATGGAAATCTGAAATATCACTGGAGCATATAGTTACCCTTCTGGCATCTTGGCATCCATCACAATGGATTTCTGGCTCTTGATTTTTTTGTTGTTTGTTTCTCTTAGTACATATCTAACACAGGATCATAAACCATCTTCAGTAAGTTAACTTTGCATGCTTTTTCATATGTGAATACTTCATTTGCAGCAGCTTTGCCGTGGAGTACTTTGTAATTGAAGAGCTAGCTGTTTAATATGCTGCCCAGGATTTCTTCATCCTTCTCTGAAAAAGAAGTGAATGAATGGATTGTGCTTTAAACTGCCTAGCTCCCTTGTTAGTTTTCAAAATTCATTTGTCCATTAAGCTAATTACTCTTTCTGAACATATGTGGGAGCATGTTCTCTAGCTGTCAAGTTCAGAGCAATTCCCTGAGAGTTCTTGGGAAATATTATTTGTGGTGATAACCACTTCTGTGTCTTGTTTGTATGTAATGCTTCTCACTAAGCTATATTCTTAATGAGGGGGAAAAAATGTCACTAGATAGCGCAAACCATTTAATCTATTTTTCTCTCATCTGAGAAAAGCTATTGTTATTTGTCTTAGCGGGTCATGTAAGTTCTGCCTTACTCCAATGACGAGCACTCAGCATCAAGAGAAACCAACTTTCTCTTGCTTTCCAGCCTAGCATAAGCTTCTACCAACAAAGGTTTTCCCTGGATTCTCATCATTTCTCCACGTTAAGGCTTTAATTATAGTCTCTTCATATGAAACAAAACTGCTGTTTCCTTACATCAAAAGTTGAAAAAACTCTTAGTAATGACTTGGTCTCCTATCCTATTTTACTTAGTATAATTCAGACTATTTTTCGTCTGTAGTCATTTCATTTTAAAAGGTATCTCCAGGGCCTACAGTATTTCCTTGCTACCTCCATGACAAAGTTGACTGTCTCTTCCAGCAGCAATTGCAGATGTTGGTATGGAAGGCCCATGTGCAGCTGCACTTGGTCATCTGTTCTCAGCAGATGTATCCTCACCACTCAGAACTGCTGTACTAGAGGTATAGAAGGTACAGCCCTGTCTCTGTGTCCTCTAGTGTTGGACACTGTCCATGGCTTTTATTCTAAGTCCATTTGAATATGCTGATTGTATTACCATGTGAGTTCATGGATTTTACTGGCTGTGTACAGTGGTACTCAGACCCATCTCCAACTGGTTTCTGTGTTTGTTCTAGTTATGTAGGGTTTGAGTAAACAGTTCTTCATTCACCTCACTTACCACATTCGTGATATGAAAAACCTGTCATTTTCATTCACTGTCCTTCTCTCTCATCTCTCATTCTCTCCTTAAAATAAAAGTTTGGAAATGTGGCCTCTAAACTCACTCTATTTACCTTGCTATTGCTGTCACTAGTCTCATAATGTAAGCTTGCCTTGGTGATGGTCTCTTCTCTCACTTGTTTCCTACCACTTCTTGCAGCAGCTGCTGATAAATTTAGAGCACTCACTCTTTCTCTAAAGCATGCCAGACATGCTTGTAGTGTTGGTGTGAACCAGCTCCCTAAGCAGTACTGGATCTATGAGTCTGACTTCTGTCTGGTGTGCTTTAAAAAGAATGATGTTATCCTCTGTGCTTGCTGCATCATTGCCTCTGCTTAAAATTTTGGGAGTGGCGTTTGGTGGATTCTCCTTCCACTTCTCACAGCTTCTCCTACTCCTTTTACTTCTGCTTCCAATCAGCTGTTTGCCACTGTTAGTTCCTTGCCAGAACTTCGTGTTCTTCCTGACTCCTTTCTTGTGTTAGGTTGTCCCAGTATTTCTTAACCTATATCCCAGGTTTGTGCTTTTTTTCTTTCAATTGTTATGCATATATATTTTTTTCCAAGAAGTTTTCTGTTACTGCTTATCTGGCCTTCTTGCTGGCTGGCATCATACTAGGAAAAGGGTGTCTATTTTTTTTTTAGTGTAAATTGTCAATCCTAGAGTCAGTGTGAAAATTACTGCAGGAGCTGCTGAAATCTGGAGTTATGTTTTTTTAATTAGTTACTATATTTCACATGCTTTGGGAAGGATACTTGTCATTCCCAAATGTGGAATTTATTCAGGGTAGGGGAGAGCAGGAGGTGTAAGTATTCTTTGGTGTTCTGGGTTTGTTCTTTGGAGAATTAACTCCTGAGGGCATGTGTCTGGTGGTAGTTTTGTTTTTCACTTCTGTGGTACATGTAGGTAGTACAGGAAGATTGGTAAACTATTTTTGTTTGTTGGTGCATTTGAATAAATGAAAACACTCTCATTCTACTGTTTTGTCTCACTGGCATATAATCAGAGTGTAGCCGTGCTGTCCCTGGATACACGTGTACGTGTCCTTCCTAAAGCAATGCTTTTTCCTGTTAAAGTCAACATCTATAAAGAGCAGGTTACATAAGAATTAATCCTTGTTTTTTTCCTTTGTGATTCCAAAGCATTATTGACAGCTGTTGTGCAGGGGCTGGCACATCTTGTAGCAGGGCTGAAAAACAAGCAAAAGCAGGACAATTGCTTTTCAGGGTTTTCCATACTCAGTGACTTATCAATGGGCTCCTTTGCCCTTTTGAGACATTCTCCGTCTGTCTTGGCAGAGAGGAGATCCTGGTGGTTAATGAACGTGTTTGTTCTTACTGCTGCTGAACAGCGTGCTGCCAGCATGCATTTGATACATGAATAGCTTTTGTTCTTGCTCTAGAGGGGTGGCTGCAGTGGTAGAATTTCCTTTTATTTTCCATTAAATATAAAAACAAATGCACAAATGTGGCTGCATTTAAGTAGAGAGAGAAACATTTCTAGACTGAAGCAAAATTCATTTAAATTGATGCCATTAATGTGCAGTAGAAGGCTTCTCCTCACTGAGAACTGTTTCACCCTATTATATCAGGAATGTGTGTGTGGGATGAAACCAAGCAGAGACATTCTTACCTAATAAACAATAATATTGTTCGCAATGAAACTGCAGATTGCAGAGGTTTTATCTTTCTTAGCTTTGGCATTCCCTGTTTTATACCCATCTTCATCCGCTTTCTTTTGCCCAGCCATGTTTTTCTCAGCTTACCTCTTCAAGGTGCTTTCAATTGCTGAATTTAAGTAGAATTTCCCACCAAGGAAGCTAATTCTGTGACAAGCAGGAAATGCTAATGCTTTACATTGTGGTCAACAATGAAATCTGTCGTGTTTAGGGTGCTGAAAAAACATCTTTCCCATGTGCACATCAGTGAATTGAGAGGAAGGTGAATTATTAAGAATAATTTGTTTTCTTTGCCCCAGAAGATAATGACACACTTTACAAATATGGTATGTGAGTTCAACAGCAGCATTTGTAAGATGTCAGCATAATTATCTTCATTCTTCCTTATCGCACTCTACCACTTCCTGAAGGGAGGTTGTGGTGAGGAGGGGGTGGGCCTCTTCTCCCTGATAAATGATGACAGGACGAGAGGGAATGGCCACAAGTTGCGCCGAGGAAGATTTAGATTAGACCTGAGGAAACATTTTTTCTCTGAAAGAGTGGTCAGGCACTGGAATGGCCTGCCTAGGGAGGTGGTTGAGGCACCATCCCTAGCGCTGTTCAAGAAGCGTTTAGATGAGGTGTTAAGGGATTTGATTTAGTAGTTCAGTGGGTAGGGATGGTGATAGGAGGATGGTTGGACTGGGTGATCTTTTAGGTTCTTTCCAACCTAATGTATCTATGAATTAGACGTATTCCTGTCTTCCTAGAGCTGAAGATGAATAGCAACGTGGTAGATTTGGGTTTTTGACCAGTAACAGGGCAATGTGCAGAGTAATTGTTAGCTTATGTCCAAGACATGCTTGTAATTTGGATACCAGTTAGTATTTAATGCCTGTCTCTGTGAGGGCCTTGAGAACTCAAATAATGACAAATGCAGGCTGTATTTCTTTCCTTAGCAGACTAGTAAGCAACTTAACCATAAGATTCAAGTTTATCTATACTCTAACTAATGAGTAGATCATTCCAT
The DNA here is from genome assembly GCF_038088225.1 of Cyrtonyx montezumae. NCBI lineage: Eukaryota > Metazoa > Chordata > Aves > Galliformes > Odontophoridae > Cyrtonyx > Cyrtonyx montezumae. The sequence continues at coordinate 100,859,406 of NW_027072089.1, read as the reverse complement.
GACAGTCTAAATTAGCAGGAAGCATCCGAAAAAGGATGCTACCAGGCTGCTTCACATGGTCTGGTAGCATCTGCTGCATTTAGAGAGACCACTTTTTCTTGCTTTTTTCCCCAGGAATATGATTAGGGATTTGATTTAGTAGTTGGGTAGGGATAGTGATAGGAGGATGGTTGGACTAGATGATCTTGTAGGTCCTTTCCAACCTTATGAACCTATGAACCTATGATTAGGCTTTAAGCTTGGGTCTGATGACAAAGGAGAATCCTGGTGTAGCTACGGCCTCTTGGTTGGTGCCCAGCTGGACTAGGTAACCCTTATCCAGAGGAGTTTTCAGATGCTTCTCAAGCTGGTGAAATTTATTGTTTGACCATTGTGGAACTGTGTATTACTTCAGCCTTTTGAAAATGGCAGCACATTGGGAACCATAAATGGAGCACTTCCTATTTAAAGAGTAGAAAAATAGCATTCTGTTGTCTGAAGGAATCATATACTACAGAGTTTTGTCATTTTACATGTAAGGATACAAAATTCTCAGGAGATTACTGATCTTCAGCTTCTGAGATTTGAAAACCAGAGTGGAGTCAGTGTTCGTGTTCCCTGTATGCATGTGTATCTCAAAACTCGTGGTCAAGATTCGCTAGTATTTAACACGAGATAGCCTCAGGTTGATGGACTTTAATTTGTTGTGTTCCATGTGGCTGGACTTTAGTCTCCACGCAGTAGCCCCATTCTGCAGAGAAGCTTCTTTTTACCTAACCAATAGGTAGCTGGCACTGGAGTTGACCCATTTTTTTTCAGGTATTGTGTTCTTTTAAATAAATAAATAAATATTGTTAGTGATTGATGAGCTATTTTCATAGAGTTTTTAAGTTCTGTTTAAAATGTTTGACAACTGTACATCAAGGAGGAATATAGTATATGGATGTGGGTGGGAAAAGGGATGTGACTGTAAAACAGGGAGAGAAATGTGTAGTTCAAGGAAGTAGTGACTTCTTCATTTTTCCAGAGAATTTCCTTGTTTTTCTTATCACCTTCTCTTTCTGTTCTGTTTCCCATCTATTCATTTTTCTGCAACCATGCAAAAGGGCTGCAACAAGTTATGAAGTTTTAATTCTGTTGGGGCAAATGCAAGAATTTGCCTGTGTGACTTACTGTATTTTTTATTATTTTGATTTTTATATTATTTATTATTGTCACTTCTGTTAGTCCTGGCTGTGGGCTGAGCACCAGTGGCTGGGAGTTGGCAGATGCAGTGGAGTCTCTTGGAAAATGTTTAGGGCAGGTGAATTATACAACCTACTGACCAAAACTTGTGTTTTGAAGGTTGCCAAGCAGCACGTAATTCCCCAAGGGCAGACCTTGGGGTGGTTCTGCTGAGCTTACTGCTTCTGCACAAGAATTGCTCCCCATTTCTCAGAGGAGCCATTTCAGGTAGCACAGGTGCTCTGAGGCTGTTTGCATGGTGTCAACCTCTGTCAGGGCTGCAGCTGAAGAGAATGATGCTCCAGGAGTCGTACAGTTTCTGAGCAGTTTTCTTGTTGTCTGAGAGCCTTTTAAGGAGGCAAAAAAAGGAAGTAATCCAGTGAGTATTGCATACAGTTAGTTCTGCAGAGCTATTGGTAGCCCATGTGAGACACAAAACTCTCATGAGACAGAGGCAATGTCTTTGTGGCATTGGAGAACTGGGTAATAAGGCCCTTCTTGCACCAGGTGGCAGTATCCACTGCTCAGAGGTGCTTTAATGACCTGGAAGGCCCTTTCACCTTGACAGGGGAGACTGCTCGAAAACAAACCCATTAAACCTTAAAGACTAAGGACAGTTTGGACGAGAATTCAGCAGGTCCTGAACTAAATACTTTATATTCCGTGCAATGGGCTTTATGGGTTAGCTGTGGTATACTGTTTCTAAAAACAAACAAAACCAACCTGGAAGTACCAGGTTTTGAGAATCACAGAACTTGTTTTCTGTGTGTGTATTCGTGTGTGCCTTGTTTCTTTGTTTTACTTATCCCTTCTGTTATATTTTTATCAATACTTCTATGTGAAAATATTACTAAAATTGAAAATGTACTTGTTCATAAATCTAGGTAGGTATTATTTTTGCAGTATGATGCATAATCATCTGTTCAGACAAAACTGTGAACAGGTGCAAGTCAAAAGCCTGGTAGGGAATGGAGTGTGACAGCTCAGCTGCTTTACAGGAACCACATTGTTCAGAACGAGATCTTCAGATCTGTCCATGTTTATTTCCACAGTCCCTCTACCACCTTTCTCATGTACTTCGTCCTTTCTTTTGTCTTTCAGCTATAAAAGAAGGCAGATATTAAAAGGTAACTCAAGCTGAGTTTGAATTGCCTGGTGACAAGGTGCTGGCATAGTTCCACCAATCCAGGATACCCAGAGAAGTGAAAATACCCTAGTCAGTCAAATGCCAATGTATAAGAAGATATGGAACATGTTAGGAAAGATTGTTAATAATTACCCAAGATAGCTAAGCAGTAAGATAAAAAAAAAAAAAAAAAAAAAAAGGAAAGCAGAATCTAAACCCAGCTGGAGTGTTCAGCCTGATTTTGAGCTGTCTTTATTGAATGGGAGGATTGGAAATTGAAGCAACAAAACATAAGCAAAAAATACAGTCTCTGAAAGAAATTGGTTTAGTCTGTATTAGAAAATACGCAGAGGAATGGGAGGAGTAACGTCAGAAAATCCTACAAAGCACACTGAGCAACTTCCTTATCTTCTTACAAACAGGACATGGAGAAGCTAATTTTGTACCAAAAAGGGATGATGCATGTGCCACATCTAAGCTGTGAGGATAGCAGAGCAGTGGAGCATACTAATTGCAAAACTAATACCAAAAAAATTTAACAAATTCACAGATTTTCTCTGTTTTTGTATAATTATTCCTATGGATTCCATGAGCTATAGCGTTCTGCAGTATTCAGGAGCCTTAGCAAATCTTTCTTCATGACTCTTTTCTTTCAAAACTCAAACCTGTCATGACCCATGCTTTTGGAGGAATTATGAGTTTGTAACTCCCAAGAGAAACATTCAGCTCTTCAGATTGGTTGTAATTTGCTTGTAGAGGTTTCAATTAGTCAAAGGTGTCCAGGAAATGGCAAGTTGAAAATCACTTACACTACAGAAAAAATACATCTGTTACAGAGCTACTTTAGCTATAGTTTCTTGAATTATTTATATTAATAAACCCTTAATTGGCTTAGGCTTATGATGCTGTTTAACTGGATAGAATGAAGTTACCATGTAGGACAAGAAGCTGTGAGTTTTATGCCTGCTAAATTTCAGTTAACTTAATTATAAAGCATGAATAATATCTCAAGCACTCTGAGTAGAGGGCTTATCTTACTTGTTTACCCTTGCAATGTTTATCAGAACTATTAAAAAAAAGAACATTAAACAACAATCTGTAAGCCTCGCTATCTACCTGTGACATCAAGTGCCAGCATCTCAGAAAAGCAAGGGGAAGAAGAGTGAAGACAGCAGCACTGAGTGTATGGCCATGATTTAAATGGTGAACTAATGTTTAGTCATACACAACCGTAATTACTGTGTCCTGTTTTTTCTTAATAGGCAGTTATATCAGAGCCCGCTCCTATTTCCTGCTGCTAGATAGATTTTGAAATCACAGTAGAAGTTATTAGCAATAGCATCAGAAAATACTGCCTTTGAAGTTACTCATTAATGAATCTTTCAGTAGTTAGGTTTTGAATCGAGTAGAAACACTCAGAATTTATTACATAGTGAATTGAAATGAGTAGAAACACAAGAATTTATTACAAAAGCTGCCTTGCTTGACTTGCAGTGCACTATAATTTTTAATTGTCTACTGTACATCCTTCTGTTCACATAGATTTCCTTTGTGTGTGTGGGCATGTATTTTTCTCTCAAATGCAAATGAGAACTAATTTTGCATTTCCTATTTTGCTATGTTTTATGACGGAGCAAACTACTTTCCTGAAACTATAAGGTAGCTCTATTTCTTTTGAAATGGTAGCTACAAGTCAGACATTTATTTTTTTTTTTTAATTTGCAAACATTTTTATTTGCCTGTTTGCAAGAGGACCACCTTAGTCAGGTTGTGCAGACCTTTATTCTTTACACAAGATGAGAAGTAATATTTCAGCAGAAAAAATAAGACAAGAAAAAACAACCTTCCATTCTGTTGACAGTGAGAGCATTAGGTAACTCAAAAGTGTTATGGAAGTCTATATGCATACAGGCTTTATGCATATATTTGTAAGGATATGTAGAAAAAACATCTTTGAAATGTTTAGTTTACAGCAGCAGATGTTTCTTACTGTATCAACTGGTTTCTCTGAGTTCAAATGGTTGCCGGCAGTAGAGTGGACCTGATCTGCACTCAGAAGCAGCCAGGCAGAAGAAAGGTTTGTACTAACAGTTAGTGCCCAGCTGTGGAAGCAGGGGAATAAGATCTTGTTTCTCTGTGTAAGTTGGTACTCTGTTAACCTGGTAAGTTGCTGCAAGACCTCTTGAGGTGATGTGTGTGAGCTGACGTGCTCTTTGCACAGAGCCCCACAAAAATAGCACTGCTGCATATACTGACTGCTAATCTTTGTATATATATTCCTGCAATGATGTTTGGAGACCGTTTATGTATGTCCAAAAGGTAGCAGCATAGTCTGGATGAAAGCAAAGAGAATATGGATTGGTGGGAACCTCTGGAGCTTTTACTCAAATACACCCTTTTCAACTGAGTGCTCAGGGCCTTGGCCAAATGAGTTGTCAGTCTCTCCAAAGATAGAGATTTCTCAGCTTTTCTGGACTCTTATTCCCAGGTATTACTGTCCTTGTGGTGGAAAAAGTTTTATGTTGAGGTTTCCTACATTAAAATATTGTCTTTTCCTAAATTTAAATTGCTAATGTAAATTGCATCACTTTTTTGCAGTTGTTGATGACTATCAGCATTCATTTTTAAAACTGTATGTGAAGTTGATTTTCTTGTGAATGTGAAGGGTTGATATCGCAGAATGTATGTTGAGATAGTGTTGAAAGGTACTCTAGAAGTTCTTGCAGCCTGCTATAGTGCGCATCTTCAGTGTGAATTGTGATGGTTTGCTGTTGCAGACCTGGATTTCTTCTTGGGAAAAATCTGCCAGCATTGATGGCAAAATTCAGTGATACTCAACTACAATCAAGGAGCAAGTTAAAGAGAAATACAGAACTTGCTATCTCAAAGTAATCTGTCAAGTGAAACTTAAAAAAATGTAAATTCCTGTATGCAATATCCTGTTATCCGTACCCACAATTTTACTGCTTTGTCTCAGTCAATGCTGTCTGGCTCTCTATTTTGCCCCTTTCCCAAAACCATATTTTTCAATATGAGTCCATGCTATAGGGTTTTTTATCCCAAATAGCATACCCTTCCATTCTGTGCTAGTAGATATCTCATTTGAGGATAACCTGTGCTAGTCTTGTTTTCTAAATATTATCTAGCTGTTAATGAAGAAAAATCTTTTTGATATCAAATTGAGCTGGCATATTTCCCAGCTTATACGTATAGTACTTGGTTCAAAGTGACTGACAGACTGTCTTCTCCCTCTTTTGTCAGATGTGTGCAATAGTACCAATCTTCCTGAAGTTGAAATCATCAGTCTACTGGAAGAACAGCTGCCTCATTATAAACTAAGAGCAGATACAATTTACGGTTATGACCACGACGACTGGCTTCATACTCCTCTCATTTCTCCTGATGTGAATATTGACTTAACAACTGAGCAAATAGAAGAGACCTTGAAATACTTCCGTAAGTAAAAAATTTATAAATTTTACTGAGAAATAAATAAAACTATACTATTTTTATTACTGCCTCTGAAGTATCAGTAATTCTCTTACAGTTCTGAAAAGCAAGATAACTGTTGGTTTTCAAGTTTTATTGTGGTTAGGAAAGAAAAGAAATAATAAAAAACAGCATTTGTAATCTGTTCATGTACCTCCTCACAAAATTGAATATTGGTGAAACTACAAGACTTTTTTGCTTGTTATTTCTCTGTCAAGAAGCTGAAATTTCTACATTTATAAAAATATAAAAGGCTTAGATATGTTGCCTTATTTGCTTTTTTCAATAATATTCTCTGACTCACTGTAATGTTGTCTGTTCTGCTGTATGCCTGCGTCACAAGATGACGTCAGATCATTTTTCTACAGCTTGAATTTCTAAGAAAGATTTGTGAAGAAACAAACACTGAGCATTTAGTGAAAATGGTTTGTTCCCTTGCTCTTTTTTAATTCATATTCATACTATTGTACAGAAAGGTACTGTTTGTGCCTGGAGAGGAAGCTTGTAGTCTTGTGACATAATGCATTTTTCAGTCTTTTGTTTGAGCCTGTAGATCCTTTTATCATGGTGAATGGATTCATGTCTCTGTGTTCTTCTACTGTGGATGTTGACTTAGCTCTGCAAGAAGACAAGACATCTGTGATTCATCCTCTAGTAGCTCATTAATCATGTAGTTTATGATTAAATGATTCTTCTCCCCTCCCTCCATCTTCATGCGAAGATGAAGTTTTGTTACACTTTTGAATGTGTGGCATGTTAAAATAGTCTGCAGAGCATCAAGTCAGTAGGTGACATACTAAAGCTGTAGTAATCAGACTTGCGTAGTAGTGGATTTTCATAAATTGTAGTGGTAGGTAGATTTAGGTAGTTAGGCTCAACACAAGCCTTTGGAAATATGACTGTTGTATTGTCATGCACCTGGAGAATTCACTTTCTAATTCTATAATCAATTACAAGGAACTGAGTTACTTCAATGCCTCAACAAAAGAAATGAAATCTAAAATATCTACAAGTCATTGAAAAATCAAGGTATCATTGTTGCCTTCCAATATTTAGTTTATAAATATGAGGGAAATCAAGTTTTTACACAGATAGATAATGATAGGGCAATTGGGATTGGTTTTAAACTAAGATAGAGGAGATTTAGATTAGGTGTTAGGAGGAAATTTTTTTTTACTGAGAAAGTGGTGAGGTGCTGGCACAGCTGCTCAGAGAGGCTGTGGATGCCTCTTCCCCAGAGTTGTTTAAGGTTGGATGGGGCCCTGGGCAATCTGATCTAGTACTTGATTTAACAGTTGGCAGCCCTGCCTGTGGAAGGGATATTGGAACCAGATGGTCCTTGAGGTCCCTTGCAACCCAAGCCATTCCATGGTTCTATATATGCTCTCCACCTTCTCTCCAGTCAGACAAAGCAGGTGAAAAATAGCAGGAGGGGCAGAAAAATGATTAATGGAATCAATTAATTCTTGTTTTGTAGCAGACATTTAATGTAATTGAAATGGTGTCAGTAGTTGGCTTAAAGAAACCTTCTGAAAAGTCGGTTTTCTAGTATCTATAGTAACAGGATTAATTATTTCTCATCCTTAAGGTGTTCTATGCAAAGGGGCTGTTGCATTAAGTACAGGAAAGATGATTTACTAATCAGGAAAGGAAGGCAAAAATCAATGTGGGAGCATCCAAGTCTCCTACCTAAGATGCTCGTGGGATATGTCATCAGTAATGGTGTATGACTTGAGAATGGGTACTTGCATTGGAGAAATCAGACAGCAGTAGCTGCCTGTAACTCTGCATGCTCAAACAGTTTTATCCAGCATTCATCTTACAAGCATAATGGCTGCAAGCTTTGCTGTAAAAACTTGACCCAGTCAAAACAGCTTGAATGAAAAAGACTGGGATGTGTTTTCTGCTTTCCTTGGTAATTAACTGCTCAAAGAGAAGGAATTAAGCACGGAGAACTTCTGTAAAGAAAGTTGGTTGCTTAACTGTGCAAGCATGTGTACAGTAGGTAGTGGCTTAAGAAACTGAGAACGGGCAAAGTTGAATTAATCCCTAGACTGATATCCTGGGAGCTGAGATCACTGCTTTTACCCTTGTTCAGTTGTTGTGAACGAGTCATACAACGCTACAGTGCAAGATCATAAAACTTTGGCATGTTTGGAAGTTACAGCACTGTGCATAAACATTGCGTTATAAAAAAATGAACCATCAAAATAAAGATATTAAGTACGTTGTCACAAAATTGAATTGTACTATCATCACTCTGCTGAGTATTTTTTCAGGGTGTAACTTCTAGCACTGTGATTCATTTTCAGAGCTGCAATCAGGGCACTCCTTTTGTACACGTTTACTTTGTTTTAAAAACCTTGATGGGGGAGGAAGGGGAGGTGAGTATATTCTGTAATTTGCCTATGGGAAAATTTTAGGACAACCTTACAGATTTCTACTTTATTCATGGCATTATTCTTGTGGTGTGAGTTCTATGAATGTAGTTGCATATAACAAATTACAAAAGTGAAATTTATAATCTGTCGGAGACCTTCTTAAGTAAAGGAAGAATTAATTAATTTTACTGCGTCAGAAAAAGATTTCCTACACTATTGTCAGAATTAAAATGTCCTATATTTTCTAACTACTATGTCTTCCTCAGGCTTTTTACAAACATTTTAAGATGAGTAAAATATAATTGATGTTAAAATCTGAGCTTGTGTGGGCTATTTTTAGATTTGGAATGAAATCTTTTCATTGCTTATGGTTCCTAGTATTGCGGTATCAATCAGCTTTGAAACCACAGTGTATTACGAATAGTTGAGAAGTCAGAAGGAAGGGATACGTTGTGGCTTTATTCAGGAAATGCTTGCAGACTGAGAAGTATTGAGCAGAGGCAGGAACATTTGAGCATGTTTCAATATATGTAAATATTGTGCATAGTTAACACATGCAAATATGTATTTTGCAAGGCTTTCTGCTCTTTATGTAGAGAGCTTATCAGGAAGAGCAACATTTTATTACCTGATCTTTCACCACACCAGTTAATTAAGGTGTAACTACTTAGTTTGGAAATAATCTGTATAATAACTCAATTTTGATACTCTTGCAGTGTAACCAAATCATTTTAATAATGTTCAGATATCTGCAGTGAACTGCTGGAATTAGGCGAGGGAAGCACTTCTGTTTTTCCACTAGCTATAAATGATAATGGAGTGGTTTTTGTTTGACCATGAGGTGGTGTGATATTTTTTGTTTGTTTTGGCAGTAATTGAGAGCAGCTTTTCATCTTATTCTGGCTGCAGGCTTTGAATGCATCTGTGGCCATTTACCATACCCAGTGACTCCTTAAGCTCTGTCTTGATTCTGATCCACGTCTGTAGCTCTGTCTTGTCTCAGTTTGTGAGTTTTGAACAAGATGGATGTGTGAACCTTTGAACCTCAATGCTGTATTACTTAAAAATACTTTGATACCCACAGATGTAGGAAAGTGGGATGATTTGTATATATGTATATTGTGTGAGCATATATAATATGTTATACACGTGTGTATGTGTATATATATGTAATATGCATGTATTGATGTACAATTGGATTTGTACTTATCCTTCTGATATTTAATGACTGAATCTCAAATCTCTACTAAAAATGAAAGTAGTTCCTTAAATGCATTTTTGGTTAAGTCTTACAGAGTGCCCTTAAGTTCTCCATGGACTATCCATCTCTGAGAACTGTAATTCCAAAAAAATATTACTTGCTGTTTAAGATCTCTTTTGTATAGAATTATAGTACTTTTAATTAGGTAAATGCACGTAAATTTTTCACATATCTGTAGTACATTCTGTAATTCATTCACATTATCCAGCTAGTATTCCCCTTTTCTATAAAACAGGCCTGGTACTAGGAAATTTATGACCCTGATTTTTTCATTTCTGAATAATGTATTTAATAAGAGAGATTGTGTGGTTGTTCTGATAGACTCAGATGTCTCTGAAGATCATTATCTGTGAATTAATGTAAATCATTTGTAGTGACAGTATTCTCTAGTTCGAGTTCATCTGTGTTTGCATTTGCTCCCAGGAGGGATGTATGAGAAATGCTGCTTCCAAGGGCGATTCAACTTATAATGTAGCTAGCAGCTGCCTTGCTGTCCTTTGAAGTAGAAACACTGAAGTGATGGAGCTTTTCAGAAGAGTTGTTGGGTGTTTAGAGTCATGTATTATCAAGGTTTCAAAGTATACAGATACGTTTTCATTCAGTTAAGTAGATTAGTAGCAATTAATGCTTACCCATACCAGTCCTGTTGTCAGTGAACTGTGTTTCAGGGGATACAGGGAGAGGAAAAAACGTTACATTTGTGCTGTTTCCATTTTAGTATAGGAAACATATCACAAAAGAACACTTATATTTAGGAGAATAGTCTTTTCTGAATTGTGAACTGAAGAGAGTGCTAGTGCTTGCAATAGGGCCACTATCTTAATGGATGTCTCCATTTGATCCTTGATCTTTGTTGGTTGTTTCTTTTCTTGAGCTTGTTATGTTCATCTTTAATAGAACATAATGGCATACTGTACTGAACTGTGAAGGGCTCCTGGAGTACACCTGCTCTTTCTTGATACTCTTATATTCTATTATTTCTCCTAAATATAAAAGCAAACTTCTAAAAGGTACTAGAAGCACAAGGGGGAAGGGAGGAATGAGAGCTCAGTGGAAACATAGATTGAAGAGGTTACTATGATATGGGAGGATTTTTAGTAATACAAAAGAAATATATCATCTGCAGCTTGTGTATAATGAGAAACTTGGAATTAAACTAGTTTGACTGATTTCCAGACTACCAAGACCTGTCATATAGAGGTCTATAAAGGTTAAGTACTTAAGTTACACTCCTTTCTTTGTTACTTGAGTGCTTTAATGCCAGCTCTTTTCATTCTCCAATCGCCTGAACTTGCTCACTATAGTTTTCTAGTGACATGTGGTTACAGCTGAGTCAAAGTCTGACCCATTAAAATAAAAAAAGCAACGAGATTTTGAGGGATGTTGAATGTGTTTATGCATATGACAATGGTGGCAATCTTACACCCCTCTCAGTTCTTTCTTGACTATAGAAATCAGTCCCATTTTGTTAAATGACATAGTGCCAGAGTTACAGGACTGGTTAAATTCAATAGGATTGAGAGAAAACATTTCAGTTCTTCCAGACTACACAAAGAGATCTTACTGAAGAGTATTCATTATCAGCCTTAACACTCAAATGTTTACTGTCTGGATTCTGTTTTCTTCTTGAAGTTTGATGTATTAATCAAGTCTGCATGTTGCAAAACTCTGTTAACAGTTGGGAAAATGGGCAACAGTTATCATTTTAGTGCTGGGTTTTTGTGTGTGTATTTTAGTAAGCACTAGCAGTCTTTTGGACATCTAACAAGGCAGGATTCAGAGCACTCAGGTTGTCCCTTTTCTTTATAAAGCTAGGCAGACAAGTTCTTAAGCTTGATTTAAGTAGATATTTGCTTCTTAATATTTGGTGACATTCCAAGGCTAGAAAAAAACCCATGTGTTTTCCCTATTCTTCATCCATTTTTCTCTATTTTAAATGTATCTAGTAACTTTATTTCTGTGACGGTGCTGTTGTTGATTGAGATCTTAGATGATGCCTCGTGTAATCCCCACTCAGTGTTTATGGTGACTGCAGCCTTGCAAGTCTCAGACTGCAGGGGGTGCCTGGGGCCTCTCCACGAGCCTTGGTGATTGCAGGTTTGTGCCTTTTGCTGAAGGGCTGTGTCACCAAGTGGAGACCTTGAGAGGAAGGTAGTAGCATCAGGGAGAATAAAAGACACAGCATCTGAGTGGAATGGCTGAGGGTTGTGCTGCCATTCAAAAGGACCTTGACAAGCTGGAGCAGTGGGGTCAAGAAGAAGCCTCATGTGGTTCAACAAAGAAGCACCACGTTTATCACCTACAGAGGAGCAGCTCCAGGCAAAAAGATATGCTGACTGACAAGCTGGAAAGCAGTCTTGCAGAAAAGTACTTTTGCTCATTCCGAGTAGCTGTGTATATCTGAGTATTCTCTTAAAAAGTAGCATCTTATGTAAGTGGTTTGGTCTTGCTGTTGTAGTCTCACAGTATTTAAGAATGACCAGTGATACCTTATTGAATAATGAAAACCGTTTTGCAGATGTTTGTCTGAAGACAGAATAAATTTTGATTTCATTCAAATGCAAATGTATTGCTCTTCAGGAATCATTCAGGAATCACCAAGCATATCACAAAAGTCAGTGAGATTTTTTGTTGGTCCTTTACAGGGGAGGGGAGAAATAATCCTGTCATGTGGAAGATCAGTTTTTGTCTTTAAGTAACTTAATCTGTTTGCTCATGTCTCACATTAAGTTGTCCCGTTTCAGTGACAGAATACTTCAAACCTCTGCTTCATAGGAGTCTTTTGTCTGTACTAGGTGAGGTCATTGGGCCCTTATGGTGTTTGGAAGGGAAGTGTCCCTAAGCTCTGTCCCATGTGTAGAAAGTACTTTTGTACCATTTTGAAGCCTTTGATGGTAATTACATTTTGACCAAAGAGAAGCAATCAAATCTGAAGCACTCATTTATTTTAAATACTGGTTCTGAAAGCTGCTGATACAGCACATGTTCTGGTTCCACTCTTTTCAAGTTAAGCAAACCACCATGACTTCTTGCTTGAACAAAATACTGCATTGGAAGAGATCATTATCCTAAGCTGCAGAGTTGTTTATTATTACTACATGTGCAGTCATGAAATTACTCTTGCTGTGTGTTGTTTTAGAAGGTGAAATCCAAGTAACTGTTCACTACATTAAATGAGATCTCAGTTTGCAAACAATGGTATGCCCAGCCTGTCCTTGAAAATCTGTTGTGCTTTTAAATATGCTGTTTTCCTTTTTAATGCTCTTTAATGACTTTAAAAAACAAATAAAAAGTAAAAAATAAAAAAAACCACGAAGTTGAAAAACATCAGCTTGCAAATGAACTATTGTGGCAAACCCTGATTAGTAGCAATGCACACTGCATAATGGTGAGCTGTACGGCAGTTCCTCTGGCAGAAAGGACTCCAGATAACGTTAGTGGGATGGGTAGCATTTCCTATGTGTTAGTGGCTCTGGAAAATAATGAGAGGATATAGTATTTAGTTATCAGAACATCCTGATTTGTTGCTGGAGCCAGGAGAAGAAACGTGTTCTAGAGGTAATTAAATGGGAGTTAGTACACTATTTTAGCCACCATGCATCCAGCATACTGCATCCAGCTCTCGTGTTTACTTTCACAAGATCTTCCCAGAATTGGGAAAGGTTTGGATAAGAAAGCTGTGAATGACTGAGCACAGGGATACATGATTGATGGTGAGGTTTGAGATAAAGATGCTATTTCCTTTCTTTGCCAGCTCAGATGACTTATTCTTCTTTGCCCCCTGGCAACAGAGCTGCCCACTTTCTTGCGTGTACTGCTACAGGTTTCTTGAGAAGGCAATGTTTGTGAGTTGGGTAGTTGAAATTATCTTTGTCAAATATTCTCTTTAAAGAAAGGAAAGGATTTGCATTGTTTTGTGACCTGGTTAATTTGAGCATCTCAATTTAGTGTTGGCCTATGGCATAGATCCCTTATGGTAAAAGGGAAGGAAGAGAGAGCTCATGAACTTTGCAGCCCTGCTTTTCTGCCAAAATATATTGCTTTGCAACTGCAAACTTGAGTACTCAGTCTATTTAGCTTGTCAATGCCGGCTAACAGAACTCTTTATTAGTCTTGTATATTTTGCTGTCTGGAGAACAAATTAAAGTTTCTTTTTGTTTAAATGCAGAAAAATGGCATAAAACCTGGTAGCTGGAAGGGAAGACCAAATGAATGTGAATAACCATATTTGGATTTGGAACATGAAAAGTGTCATTGTTGTTAATCAGAAATCTAGTATCTAGAATATTTCCAAAGTTAATTATCTGATAAGCATTAGGCAATTATCACGGTAATACTTCAGTCAAATGCAGTGTTACAATATAGAGGTTTGATTACAGGGAGGTTTCATGTTAATAGAAGCAGGAAAACATATTGTTCTGATAGATATTTCTTACAAAAAAAAAACCAAACCAACAAACAAAAACAACACCAAAAAAAAACCCAACAACCCTGATAGATAACTATATGAAGTAAGAATCGGCTACAGAAGTTGAAAGTTATTTCTGCTGGTATGCAGCTGCTTTGCTGGCCAGGCCATACTTTTACTTCCAACCCAACTTCCCTTCCAGCCTGCCTCTCCTATTGCTGTAATTTCTCTCATGTAATTGAAGAGCTTCTTGCATGTGGATACCTGGATTTATAGTTTTCTGACTGTCTGAGGTGTCTGTCTTCAGGTTGGGAAGATCACACGCCATCTTTCCACGTCTCTGGAGTATTTCTGAAGTCATTTGACTGTACAAGTGGTTTTCTCCACAGAAAAATAGTGCCTTTCAAGATTGCACCAGTGCTTTCAATTAGCTTTGCAGAATAATACCAGTGAAACTGAAAACAAACAAAACCTACCACCGAAAACAAAGAAAGAAACGACAACAAAAAGACATCAAAAACCAACACCAAAAACCACATCCCACCTTAAACTACTTTTATCCTCTCTCAATGAAGTATGTGTTTCGAGGTGGAGAGGGAGGAGGAGTGAGAAGAAAATTCCAGATTGTTTAAAAAGATTTCCTTTGTTTAAATTGTCAGAAAATAGAAGGGAGAGAGTTCCTGCAGCAATTTTGATCTGGTAATCAGCATCCACTCTTATACTCTAAATGCAGATTTAATAGCATTACCGACCTTAAATTATCTTTTAGACAAAAATAATACAAGTGGAACAAATTGCTTATGTGCAGAGCAATTGAGTTAATGTTACCACAGAAACCTTTATTTTGTTCTGACGGTATTTTAACAGCATAACCTTAGCTGCACTTAACAGCAAATTCAGCTCTCACCTTGTGAACATACAGAACTGAAACTTTGCAAGGCTGAGCTGGAGTGCCTCCTTACATTCTTTTGTTTCTAGATGGCATGCCCAACATGAGGGCAGGTTGATCAGGTAAAATGGCTCATGGTATTCAAAATGTTACTTATTTTTTTCATAGATGTGTGTGACCTTTGCATGTTCAAATGCTGTTAGTGGCTTTTATATAACCCATAGCTATTTACTAACCTGAGATCCGTGTCCACTTATTTTGTTGCTTTCCCATCAATATTGAATGTAGAATGTTAAAAAAAATAAAAATCAGCAGTATGAAGCCAAAAATAATACATTCCCTGTCAAAAGGAAAGTAGGTTTTATTTTTTCCAGAGCCTTGTTATCTCTTAGTGCGCATGGAGGGTGGGAATAATATCCAGGGTAGCATCTGTTGGGAAATTAGAATGATTTCTGTGCCTTCCCGTTGTAAGGCTAGAAGCTACTGGGGCATGATGATTTCCTGGCTCCTGGTTGGTATGGGAGTGGCAGGAGCTGAAGGCAACAGCCTGGGGGCAAGGTGCCAGTAAATGATTTGATTAAGGCTCTGCTTCTTTATTTTGAGGTAGCCTCCCAAGAATGGCAGTGCTTCCAACGTTGAGCTGCATGACTGACTTTGCTCAGGTATTACACCAGCTCAGCTAGCTATCCACAGTAACTAGAATACAGATGTCTGGAATCTGTCTGGTCTCCTGACTAGGGAGTGTAGGGGAGAGTATGAAGGACAAGACCATAGGAATAACGTTACTCAGAACCATGGATTTGAGTAAATTATTTCCTGGAGCGCTCCACCCAGGGAAATGTCATAGGTGTAAAGTATTTGCAGAGGAGTTTTAACACTTCAGTCTCTGTGCTTCTTTGCAATTCATGGTGATCTACTTAGGAAGTTAAAAATAAACATTTTCAGTCATGAAAAATGTTCCAAGTTTTTAATTTGTGGCAATGCAACAAAGGAAGTAAAAAATCAGAGGCACATGAACTACAGAATGACAGTATGGCTGAGGTTCACCCAGACTTCTGAAAGCCCGCTGGTCCATCCCCTGCTCCAGCCAAGCAACCAAGAGTAGATTGCACAGGTGAGCCTGTCACCATCTTTACACTCTCTGTTCAGGTACTTACAGACATTGTTGAGGTCTCCCTGAGCATCCTCTTCTCCAGGCTGAGCAGTCCAAATGCCTCAGCGTCTCCTCAAATGAAAAATGCTTCAGTCCCTTAATTGTTTTAAATGAACTTTCTAATCTGTCCATGTCTCCTTCTACTGAGGAACCCCAAACTTGACTAAATCCTCATCAGGACTAGTTAGAATGCTGTGCGCATTGGCAAAGTGATTACATTATTGTAGGAAATGGTGACAGATTTATTTACTTATTTTCAGACTGAGAAAAATTGTTTTCTAGTGAAATAATGTACTTGCACTTTAAGCTGTCTTTGAGTTTGGCCCTGGACTGGAACTTTGGAGATGAATGAATAATATAATTTGTTTCTTCTAGCTGCTGACAATGTATGTGAACAAATATCTTAGTCTGTGATTCAGAAAATAGTATGTAAAAGAATGTGATAATCTCCAAGCTCGAAGTTGCTGTGGTGATAATTACTTACACAAGTAAAACTGAATTATTGATATGGTCGTGTTAGTATTAGCAGCTTATGTAGTTACCTCTGTATTGCTTCACTATTTTAATTTTTTTAGCAGTAAAGCTAAGTTGTAACACTCAAAGAGTAGAATGAGCAGTAACAACCTAGAGTATACATGAGTGAGGGAAGTTTAATAGAAACCTGCAATGAGTGATTTAGAAAGGAGAGAGAAAATGAGTGTTGAATTTACTCAGTGAGCAGTGAGGCCCTGGCACAGATGCCTGTAGAAGCTGTGGATGCCCCATCCCTGGACGTGCTCAAGGCCAGGTTGGATGGGACCCTGGGGAGATTGGAACCAGATGGTCTTTAAGGTGACCCTTCCAACCCAAGCTGTTCTGTGGTTCTGTGGTGTCCAGAGATGGAAGCATAGAATTCAGTAGGAGTGAATTTGAAATCGAAAGATGATAGTTACATATATCATAAATAGTAGATACATGGATCTTTGCAAGAGGGTGTTGAAGATGCTATGAACATTTCTAGGCTCTAGAACGGACAGGGTAAGGCCTATAAGGGTAAGTGATATATTTTCTTAGAAAGAAGAAATGGTTTAAGAGCAAAGCAAAATGGATGTAAATCTCTTGGCATCTGTACCTGTACAGTTTCAAGCATGCTTTCTGGATGGTTCTGCTTGGTGATTTTGATTTAGAGCAATCTGTTCCTCAGATACTTTCTTATTAGCTTAAATGCATTTAGGTGCTGCATAAGTAAAGTCTTTTCTTTCATTTCCTAATCATTGAGCACAAACATCACGGTATCCTGCTTGAAGACATTATGTATTCTTAGAGAGTGGTGAAAATTCATCCAAGCCCTTTGATTTCAGCTTAGATTCTTAAAAAAGAGGGGGAAAAAAATTTAAAAAGGGTTAGTAGTTCATGGAGAAAAGGCACAAGGCAGAAGCAGATTAGCTTTATTTCAAGAAGAAATATGTTGCTGTACCCATTTTTCTAGTCCCTTCATTTTTTGTTTGCTGCTTTTTGCAGTAACAGTATGCATGAGGGATTCTCTTGTATCAGGCTGGAACAATGTAACAAGGCAATAATGTTTCATTTTCCATGGGGAAGGCAGGCTTTTATCAGTACATGTTGGAGAGAGTAGTAATGGGCTGGCTTTTCATTATTAATGTACGGCATGTACCCAGTGAGTTACGATGGCAGGATGCTGTTCAGCGAGCAGTCAGCAGAGAATTGGATCCTGTTTCTGCGGAAGGATTTTCATTTCCAGCATGGAGGGGCTCTTGTAGCCTGCAAAGCCACAAGCAGCAAAATGCATTTTCTGCATCTCCTCCTCTCTTCTGGAGCTGGCTCATCTCCATGGCAACTGGTTAGGCTGAAGGGGATGTGGAGCCTGGGGAGGGATGGGTTAGAGACATCCGGGCGGTGGTGTGTGCCCCCACGTCAGCGTTTCTGCCTCTTGATAGGGCGAGCTGGGTAACACCCAGCCCAGGCTCCTGTGCAGAGCTGCTTTATTACAGCAGCCACCAGGGCATCTGCTTGAGAAATCTCCCTTCTGCATCCTTCTAGATATCTCTCTCCATATATATATTTCCCGCCCCTCAAAAAGAATTACCCCCCGTCCTCCCCCACCCCCCTTAGTTTAGTTGCAGCCTCATTGAAGATGTGCAGCTCATCTTTTGCTTCCCATGAGCTGCCTTGTGATGTGCCGTTTTGCACGGGCAGGAAGGCATGGCTGCGTTTCACTTGACCTTAGCAGCGAAGTGCAGTCTTGTTTGTTGCTGAAGGATACTGACTATGCAGAAATTTATTGAAGCAGATTACTATGAACTGGACTGGTATTATGAAGAATGCACGGATGGTAAATTTTTTTTTTTATTATTTCTTGGTGCAGAATCTGAAGGTTGTAAGGCTGGAGCATTGTTATCAAATGTTTTTAAAAATGAAGTACCTTGTAAAAGGCAGCTCCTTGGTGTGGCAGAGATGTCTGCATCTCTGTTGCATCTCAGCATCTCTTCTGAGCATACTGCAAGAGTCTGCTGTAAGGCTTTTCTCTATTTCTAAGGGAGTGGCAGAGGAATGTAGGCACTGTACGAGAACTCCTTGGTCAAGGGGAGAAATATTTGAAATGCTTGCTTTATGTATCATAATTGAGCTGGATCTGTATATGCTTAATGTAAGATTCTGTATTGGTTTGTGCTTTAAGGCTTTGTATTTCTCTGCAGTATCAGTATAATGGAATATATATCTGTATAGTTAATATGTTAATAAGCAGTACGTGTTTTTTCTCTATTTCTCTGTGAAAGACATTTGTACTTCCTTTGTGATCTGTTTCCTTGCCTTAGTGATTAGTCTTTTTTATCAGAGCACTTTATATTTTTATCAGACTTCAGATAGGATGCATGTGAGGAAGATGTGAAGCACCCAAAATTGCACTGTCTGCAGAGTGGAAAAATCAAGATTTTTCATCAGTGGCACGTGGTGGTAACCTGTAAGACAGCATGCATCCTTTGGGAAGGTGGTAGTTGTATTTAGATTTTATTCTGGTTGGGGAGCTTGGCTTAAACGAGGCAAACTCAAACTCACAGCAAAACAAGGAGCATAAAGCAGTAAGGAATGTAGCTCCAGGGCACTGTGGGTTGTATGTATGTAGTTCAGAGACAGATTTTGTAGTGCTTCAGTAAATGCTAAGGGGGGGACAAAAGTAGTGAAGATGTGTAACAAAATTGGAGTGGGTTATTGTGGTCCTGTGGGTGGCACATTGTTCCATTTGTGTCTCTGCACTGGATTTCTGAAGTGAATACAGTGTCAGAAGGTTGTTGAACTTCGCTGTTTCAGTGATTATTCCTGCACAGGTATTCAGAGGATCAAAGAGAATTTTTATTTGAAAGGTCTGACTACTTTTAGGACTGAATCCATTATGTAACTTTTATCCTCTCAGTTTAACCCTAGTAAATACTGTAGCTATCTGATTAATCTCTGTGATGTAACAGACTGGGTTGGCCTGCTTTTGGAAGCTTAAGAAATATGACAGTTTTACTGTCACTAAAAACAGTAGCTGACTTTTTTCTAGGTTAAAGACAGAAGGCCTGCTTTTTACCATTCTTTTTATGATCTTCTACTTGTCTGGTCTAAGTATCATTATGTGTGAATAACCGAGCTAAGAGCTCTTTTTCTCATCAAGTTGATGTGATCAATAAGGTGTGCGCTGCGCTGGAGAAATCATGGGAGTTCCAAAGCAATGGAACACGCAACAGGTATTGGGCAAGCACTGCAATACCTTTTGGGATCAGGGCCTCCAGCACTACAGTGGTTGGTCAGATTCTGGGCTGACAAGTTCTCGTGTGAGCACTGAGCCCACACCCAGCATCTGTCTTCCAGGAGCGAGCATCTCCTACAGGAAATCAGCCAGAGCATGTGCTGAGTACTTGGGAGAGAGCACCTCTCTGAGGCAGTAGGGTTGGATATCTGACAGGGAGAGATCTCTCCTGTGGGTAAGGCATAATGCTGTTTTTATTGTTGTTTTATTTGTTTTTAATTAAAATATTCTTTTTGAAGTGGATGGAATGATAGTGCTGTCAGTCCTATCTTAGCATAGGTGAGTGTCATACTCAAGGTTTAATGGAATTTCATGGCTTTTAGCTGTCTTCTTCTCCTGGTTAAATGTGTGAGAGAGAAGGAGATTTGAGAGGTGCAGAGGAAGCTCTTTGGCCTTCAGTTTTGGTAGTTTAATTTGTATTTTAAACAGCATCAGCATTTCCTTTTGATGGAGTAAGGTATTCTGATGCTGATGGGTGACAAAAGGCATTTTAAAAGAAGAGTAGAGAACGGAGCTTTTTTGAAGAGCACGTGGTTTCTCATGAGATGCCTGTCTCTTGGTGTTTGATTTTCTTGCCATGTATTTGTTGATGCCAGAGTCATCTGCCTGAGATTCCATTTGTATTCAGTAGAGTGATAGGCAGCTGCAGCTCAGCCAACCTGTTTTGAATATCTATTTTAAGACAGTGAAGTATAGGCAGCTTATTTCCCTTCCATACATGGAGCTCAGATGTGTGTATGATATAATCATGAATCCTACCCGTTTTACCAATTCTGGTAAATACAGTACTGACGGAGTCAGTGATACACTGAAAATAACAGAAAACCTCACATGAAACAATGCTACAGTATTCTTTCTTTCTGCTGGAATTATGCATTTGCTTTGTAAAAGCTGTCGAAACTTTCATTTCCATCTGAAAGGTGTGATTTCATGTTAGCAATTATTTAAGTTTGTATGGTTTCTTGTTCTTCCATAATCATTCCATAATGACACCAGAAAATAAGGCTTTAGTGCTTTTGTTTGACTCAGTAGGAAAAGAAGTAATTCTCTCTCTTAGCTCGGATTTAATGAACTTCTCTATGGATTGATACAGTAATGATGTCTTCAACTTGCATTTGGTGGTAGTAATTTTTTTTTAATACCTTGCAAAGGCAAATGAAAAATGCTCAAAATTGACTGCTTACAAATCTCTTGGAACTCTCAGGTTGAAATAATGAAGTAATGCCTTTATGTAATGTCCTTTGCAGAGTTTATTTTTGGCAAGAGCAAATAGAATTAGACAATAAAGTGTTACCTTATTTGAATATTGGATCACCAGTGTTAACAAACGTTACAATAAATGGAAGCCTACAAGAATAAGAAATATTGCACTGTGCTCTTTTAGATAACATTTTCAGGTATAACATTTTTGTATAGTGTGACAGTTGCCACCTTATTTAGAATTAATGAAATATTTGTGTTGCTCTGTAAGTAATGCCTCCTATTTTTTTCCATGAAAACTGCAACAGATACATAGAGCACAATAATGAAACATAATAAAATAGGAGGCAGTACTTTCAGAGCAGCCGTTGTGTACTGCAGAGATGTGAAACGGAGAGTGGAAAGAGCTGGGAGACTACTGGAACAGAACAGCAGTGACTTTCATAGCAGATTTGAAGATGGACAGCCTTAATGATAGAAGAGGAAAAAGAGAAACCTTTGCAGGCTTGTATCATGGAGGAGAACAGTACGAATGTCTAGCTTCAAATCAGTTTTTGTTTTGTTTTGGTTTTGGTTGTTGTTTTTTAAAGAGGTAAAATAGATTCTGAAGGAACACAGAACTCAATTTTAAGTGGAAAAAAAAAAACGCCAAAGACTTCCAGACTCCCAAACAGAAAATAAGCAGATAAGTAAATACCTGTATAAATCTTTATGAGTAGTCTTCCCCCATACTTCTCTCTGAGGCCAGTCTCCTCCACCATCTCAATGAGCAATGTAAGAGAAGTCATTACTCATTTATTTCTAGCTAAAAAAAACCCTCAACTTTGGTGCCTGAGAGTTCATCGCCTGCAATTCCAGTTGACTTTGTGCATGTGATTGGAACTTTTGTTTTTCATTTGTTGTCCATGAGCTTCAGCAGTCGCTTGTGGTGAAGACAGCATCTTTATCCCTTTTTTTGTCCTCACCGTTTGACCATGTCTCCCATTAGTCTCACACCAAACTTTCTGTCCTCTTATATGTTTGCCCAAGTGACTTCATCTCACTTTTGTGGTCATTCTGTAACTTCTTGCTCTGCTCCATATCTTTTAACTTCCACCCAGGCTTTCCTCCTGCTTGTATTGAAATGTTTTCATCTCTTGTTCTCTGTGCAGTTACTTTGTGGTACTCCTCTCTTCTGTTTTTAATTCAATTGTAACTGTTATCAACATGTTCCTGAACTTTCTCTTTTAGCTGGACAATAATTAACAGTGCTTATGTTTGTTCTCCTTGACCTGCCAGCAGTTACTTATTCCCGTCTTATTTGTAGCAGTGTGTGAGACAGCGTCCTAGTTATCTTCTTTTGTGGCTGTTTCTTTTTTTTTTTTTTTGACACTCCTTAAAGGCAGCATTAGGAGAATATTTCCTATTCTGTGCTGCTGCACTTCTAAGTGTTCTTGGATCTCTGTGATTCTTCATGCATTTCAGTTACAGGTAACCTCACGAACATCTCTGCCAGCTCTGTGGTGCCACAGTCAGCCTTTTAGCCTGAAATATGGCTTGACCCTTTCTTGCTTACAACAGGAGTTTGGGCGATGGTTGAGCATTTCTGAGTCCTCATACTCTCTCATATGTTTGCTTCTTTTATCTCTGTGCCTGTGGGCACAGTAACTCTGGTGCAGCTCTGTATGTCAGAGGTGAGCATTATGTCTACATCTGTGAGAACCTTACAGATGCTTGTGTTGAAGACTAACTCAAAAAAACTGAGCTACTTTTGTGTTAGGTATCAGAAGAATAAATACTTAATATTCGTAACCCCGGGGACATCCATCCCAAAGCTGGTAGGCTGAGCTACTGTTGTATTAGATATCAGAAGTTACTTAGTTTCCTTAGCCAGGGTCTTTCCAGTACCAGTAGGCCTTGAAGATAAAATTAATTGATCACGATACTGCTGACGTGGCAAGAAAACCCTTGATCTGTGAATCCTTATAGTTGTATGAAAATTGGTAACCAGTCATTGTGAGGAGAAGGGACTGGAAAATTCTTCACTTTGCAACTTTTGTGTATAAATACTGTGTGGATGGTTTCATGCGTGTGCTTGATTTGTGGGAAACCACCGAGCACCCAGACTTGTGCAATCCTGAGGTAAACAAGCAGTGTCTCCCCTGAGCACGTGATTATTGATTACCACACACTGGGCAGTGAATCACTTTTCAGGCAACACTTGTAGCACGTAGTCTTGGAAACAGCCCTTGTTCCCTAGGTATGTGGCTAAAATTCTCCTTCAGGTTTTTGCTCCTTCAGCCTTGATAAATATGGTTGAACCTTGTTGATATGCATGCAGTCATTGATATAATTTTTCCAATTTCCTTCTTTTGTCATGTCACTTCCTTTTCTTTATTCCTCTATTGACTCTATATCTAGTTAGACCTAAGCAACTGCTACTTGTATACTGTCTTTAAGTGGTTTATTTTTCATTATAGAGTTACAATTTCCTCTTGAGTCTGCTCAACTGCTATGTTTCCAGATAAGCTCTTTCCCTCCTCACCCTACTTTCTTGCTTCATCCTGATTTGTTCTTTATGGAAACATATCATGCTGTACTTCAGGCCGAAGCAAATTAATTGGATGTGGTTTTTTAAGACTGGGAGATGTGCACAATATACAGATGTACTTTTTGTGAACAAACGTACAAATCTTTATAGGTTCATAGGTACATTAGTTTGGAAAGGACCTACAAGATCATCTAGTCCAACCATCCTATGATGGATGATTATACGTACGAACAATTTAACTTTGTATGTCCTAATAGAAAGCGCGTTTCAGTGGCCATTTTATGCACATTTCATGGAAAGCCCACCACAAAACACCCGTGTTTCTTCATTGATGTACTTTGGAATCTGGATGCTGCCATTTCAGCCATTGTTTATAGGACTTGTTTGCCTATGGAGAAGCTTTTTGTTCTAAATGCAGCATTGTTGCTACTGATTAATGGTGGTGATTATGAGCAGAAGCCTAGATATGTTTATTGATAAAAGAGCTTAGAATGTTTTGAGTGCACCAGAATTGCACAAATGAGTCAGGATAAGAGAGTTACATGCATTGTGTCCTGCCTCGCCCTTCTTAAATTAACTCTGGGTTTGTTTCCTTTTCTGTCACAAAGTTACGGAGAGTAAGATCTGTGCCTTAGTGCAGGTGTTGCATTAGAAGTGTGCACGTGTGTTTTTAGGCATGCTTATTTAGCAAGCTTCCCGAAAGGAAATGAATGTCTTCTCCTAACAGGGTAGCCTGTGTGCTGAGTTGATTACAGCTAATATACTAAATTTACTTTGCGGCAGCAGCCCTTAAAAATGCATATTTGTCCTGGTATGCTATTAAAGTCCTTAAGTCTGTGTTTACAGGAAATTTTAAAATCTCTTTTTGAATCTTTCCTGATTAGAATGTGTATTTTTGGAACTGTGTACAGTTTGACTTTTTTTTCTTCCATTGCTGCTTATTGTTCAATACCTGCTGGAGACTTGGCTCTTAATGTTTGGTGCATAAATATTCCTATGCTGATAAAAGCGCTTAATGCAAGGTACCATGAAAAATGAGCTGATAGCCTGAGAGTGCTGTACACATTCCTTCCCCACCCACTGTAAATATAGATCAGCATATATAATGTGCTTTAATAATATTAACAGAGTAGATTCTACAACACTTGTCTTTCTTCTGGTTTGTGAATGTCAGAATCCATGTTGTTTGTATCATGAGCCAAAAGTCAGCATGTGAGAATATTAATTATATTGCTGTCTATATCAGGCAGCAACATGCATGTTTTTGGCTTGTCATGTGGTCTCCTGTTCTCCTTATGAGTTAGCTGGTTAGCTATAGCTGAATACTTGGCAGGAACATTAAAGCCACAGTTTGTCAGTAGAGTTGGCAAGGGTGGGAGTTTTTGTCCCTAAGATTTGAAAGGTGCTTCTTGTATTCATTTAAAAAGGTGTCTCAGTTTGTTTTAGTATCTCCCTGAACTTCTATTCTCTACCTATTGAAGCAGTAATTTAATGCTAGATTATGGATTATGTCTCTCCACCCTTTTTTTACTTTTTTTTTTTTTTTTTTTTTTTTGAGCACTACTAATTACAATAAATGTATGTCACAACTTTTTTGAGCCTTGTGAATAATGTATTTCTTAAACCATCCAGTCTTGGAGGCCTGCAAATTGTGGCATTTGGCTGAAACCTAATGGCAGGTGGATATTCAGCTTAGTTGGACATGAGTGTGATTCCCATTTCTGAAAAATACCATTTTTTTCTAAGGAGTGAGTGAAGTAGAGCAATAAACTGTAAGAAAGATAACCAAAGGCAGTATTGCAAGGGAGGGGCTTGGATTCATTTGTTGCAGGGCCTGATCCTGAAAAGATCTGAGGTCTGAACTGGAAAAGGAATTGGCAGCTTTTATATTCTTTACAAACTTGATGTGATTTGTAGGTGATCACAAGTTCTGGAACTGGTTTGAGGCCTGAGATGCTGGAGGCAAATGGGATTCTTACTGGTTGGTAGTTGCTCTTGATGATGGTTTTAAATTTCATTTATTTTCAAGAATTTTGCTCCACTGTTACAGGGGGGAGATGGAGACAGCAAAGCTTTAAGAATTCAAAGACAGGAAGCAATCCCTTTGATATTACTGATAAAACGACATCCTGCAGTCCCCCCACTTGGCTGTTTCACCTGTGATGCAGGTTGAGGTGTTATCAGTAGAAGGCAAAGGGCACTTTTCTGCCACTGGTAATGAGGGAGGTGACTTGGCAAACAGTGAGTATCAATAGCTGCAAGAAGTTAAATAAGAAAGTTAATGCTCCCTATGTGTGTCGCGAAGTTTAACTAAAGGAGTTAGTTTGTTGATCAAGTAGAGGAGAGACGCGTGCCCTTGGATATGCACTGGGGTGCTGTATGTGGGCTTGGGGTGTTTCATTTCCCATAACACACAGTCGAGATGACTGTGGAAAACAAGATATTTTGATAGCTAGAGGCTAGGTGGGCTGTGGTGTGTGCAGATGGTCATCGCTGCCTGAGAGGGCCCCGGACTGAGGAGATGGCAGTGCTAGGCCTGTTGGGGAGGGGCTGCCAACACACTCATTGCTGTGTCTGAAGCATGCTGACAGCACCCCTGAGTATAAACTGCCCGCCCTCTGGGCTGGTATGAGGAACAGCCTCAATCTCACGGTAATTATTAGACAGATGGTCTCGTCACTCCTCCACCCTGTCTGTACCAGGCAAAGCTGCTGCTGTGCTGAGGGCACACGCAGTCACTGAGGAGCTCCCTGGTTGAGTATGTGAGTTTAGAAAGATGGTACTCTGCTCTGTGGAGCCCTGCCACTGCTCTCCGCAGGGGTACCACTGCGGGGGGAATGACATCCTGTCGCCTGTCAGACTGAGGCACTGCACTGCATCTATCTGGGACAGCCTCGGCAATGTCAGGAAACGAAGAGGAAAGCTTTGAGTATGAATACAAGGAGGAAAATGAGAGGGAAAGCGCATTTGACAGGCAGAACCTTGAGATCTTGGAAGAAGGTACTTTCTATGTTTTTGTTCTTAAACCTTTATGTTAGTAATGCATTGCAGTGTGCTAGAGACAGGAGAAATGTTAGTGGATTTAAATCTACTCCTTTTATCCTTTTTAATGCATATCCACTGCCTGCAGGAGAAAGAGTAATAAAATAGCCATGTTGGAGTAGAATGAATCTTAGATACATTTCTTAAAGAATAAATGCGTGATCAACAGATTTAGGCAATGCAATAGATTTTTATATAATAAAGCTGGATTTAAGAAATTACCTTTCTTTAGAAATGCAGTGCCTTTTTTTTTTATATGTGCAGCTCATACATGCATTCTGAGTCTGTCAGTTTGTCATTCCCAGCAGGGACTTCTAAAAATGAACAAAAGAACTAGGTAACAGTCTTGTGCTTGTCCGTGCACTTGAAAGCATGTAGACAGAAATAACCCAAGTTTTGGGTTATATGGCTTTATCTTTTGACAAAACAAATGGCCCCAAATCTTTATATATGTTGTGGAAATAATAGGTATTTGCAGAATGTTTGCTGACCTGTTAGGGTGGGAGTGTGAATGTATGTTGGATATTCTTTTGCTCACCCACTGTGAGGAGCATGTACCTTCCCATTCAGGGGCTGCTCCCAGACACTCCAGCCTTTTTTTCATGGTATCAGGCACTGAAAGCTAATACATCACATATGTTATTTCATATGCTGTGAATTTTATTCTAAAATAGTGGTTTTGTATTAGAGGAGTGGTACATCCAAGAACACCATCCTACAATTGATATAAGGATACTTTGAAAGATTGACCTCATAGGAAGCAGGTGCCGTGTCCAAAGCTTGTATGCAAGAAGGACTTTCGTGGGCATAACACTGTCATTGAACCTGTTACACAGGACTTCACTCTAAAGAATTCCTCAGCATGGAGTATTGCACCTGGATTTCTGTTACAATAAAGTACCCGTGTTCCGTGTTGTGTCTGAAGGAGTTTAAGATAACTTGGCTGTCTGTGCCTAATACAAGGGTGCTTGAGAGAATACTGGTGAAAGAGCAGCTTTAAAATTGTGATTTGGAATAGAGAGGAAACTGATATCTAATTAGGCAGAAGTACTTTGTTTTATATTTGGTTCATTTTTTGCTTTTTTTATGGTGGTTAAGTGGCTGCTGAAATACATACAACAGTGTTTTCTTTCTTCCTGCGTATCCTACCTTTCATGGAGATCTAAGTACATTCTGAGCCTATTCTTGCTGATTTCAAGTGGAAAAGGAACATTGAGTTCCATCTGGGTTAAATTTAGTCCTGTGTCTCTTTAGTGCCTACCACTCAAAAGCTCTGTGTATGAAATGCCTTTTAAAGATGCCTCTCTCCTCCACCTATATGTTCAGGTCACCTACATACTTAATGTAGTAGTAATGTACATGCATAAAAATATCTGATACTTTTATGTGTCTTTTCATGTGGGCACACTTTTTAAGAACAGTGTTTCTGCTGGAGCTGAGCCAATTCATTCTGTAAGAAAAGCAGATAGAAGCACCAGCTGTATCCTTTCCCTGCTGAAGAGAATAAACATGTAGCTCTATCTGGCTATAAATCTAGTATAAGAAAAGGGAAAACTGGAGAACATGTTTCGTTAATGATTTACGGTTGTTTTGTTGTTTACTCTGAGTTTCTGTGTGTTCTCATGGAAAGAAGTAAAAACTGTGCAGTGAAGTCTCCTTAATTGTTCAGCATATCCTCTGAGTAGGGCTCACTACTAGACTGTTCTATCCATGGGCTTTTAGACATAGTGCGTTTTTTTCCTTTCACAACATTTAGAACCTTTGACTGAGATCAGTCCTGTTTTTAAAACCTCTGTCACAGAACTAGTGGGCAGCATTACAGAATCAGTGCTCCTGATGAGTATGGGAGGCACCTTCACAAAGGTCTAGGCAGAGCAGTCTGAGAGTCAGCATGCTGCTTTTGAGTTGTAGACTATTCAGCAGTAACGTTTGCTCTACATCTGATGGTCTTTGAGCTGACTCCAGAGAAGGGATAGCTGTTGATAGCATCTGTTCAGTTTTTGTTGGCAAAAAAAACTTTCAGCTCTTCTTGGCTTATGTGCTGCTGGGTCAGCTAGTTCTGAATCTCGGCTGTGTTGTGAATCTTTTCCAGGTGAGACAGAAAGAGGCTATATTATTTGTTCAAGATCTGTGATAGTAGCCCATCGTTACTATTTCAGTTTACTAATGTAGTAGATTAAAACCCCTCTTTATCTTTCCGAGTTTAATTCTAAAAACTCCTGTGATCACAGAATCACAGAATTGTAGGGGTTGGAAGGGACCTCCAGAGATCATGGAGTCCAGCCCCCTGCCAAAGCAGCTCCCTAGCCCAGGTTGCACAGGTAGGCATCCAGGTGGGTCTGGAACATCTCCAGAGAAGGAGACTCCACCACCTCTCTGTGCAGCTGTGCCAGTGCTCCGTCACTGCACTGTGAACAAATTTCCTTCTTCCAGAATCTCAACTTCAGGCACACCACATGTCTTAATTACAGAAAATGTGAAATGTGTGTTTTATCTTACAAAGATGTTCAATAGAATTAAGGTCATAAAAGGGTCTGGAGTCTTTAATGCATGTCTTTTAATACTGCCTTGTCACTATGTTTTAAGATTTTGAAAAGGTTTTGAGTCCAGATTGTGGTTTAAGCTGTACACACATTTAATAGTTGTAGTGAGTACAATCCAATGTCCTACTTCTTGACAAGCAGTGGATGAAGGAGGAGAATGTCAAGGCAGCAATTCAATGAACAGTAGTCAAAAAGTCCTGTTTGGGGAGAAAAAAGCATTCACAAAAGAGCTGTGATGGATTCTGTCGGTAAATTGTAGGCATTAAAAATATGGTAAGTCACAGGGCCCAAATGTTGGGACAGTTTCCTTAGTTTTGCTTTGTGGCTGTGTTTTCCAAAGTGCCATGCTTTGATCTGTGTTTATATTAATAGATGGAACAGCTATATTATGTTCTTGCTGGATGTGGAAATCTGCTGGTGTTTGCCTAGTGATGGTGTTGTTTGTCACATTGTTCTTGTGTATTGTTCACAACACTGTTCTTTTGAACTCATCACCCTAAGTGTGACCGTGAGCTGTAGTGCAGTGACTGTCCACCGTGGCACACAATGGCCTCCTGTCTGCCCTGTGTGCACCTGCCTCCTGCAGAAGGCCACACTCCTGCCTTGGGAGAGGGCTGTGTATGAATTAGGGCTCCTGGCAAGTCCTGCCTCAGGAGCATGTTTTGCAAGCTGCTGTGGCAAAAGTCTCTTAAGATGTTAAGCTCCTCAGGTGAATGTGCTCCACGAAGGCCATTTTGGAAATTCCAGGTGCCATGACCCAGAAGCCTCTGCCTCAATTTAGCCAGAGCTGCCAGAATCTTCTCTTTAGTAGAGGGGAAGTTAACATATAAAACTTTTCTAGCCTGAGTGACAGGAGAGACTGGCGGGACATTTTTTTTTCTGAGTTCATTTGAGAGGAAATATGTATGCTACGACAGCATTCCAGAATGGCCCCATGGCCCTGGCTCAGCTGAGGTAGAGCTTACAGTAACCAGTGCTAAAGTGTAATGATCAGTATCTCTGGGTCTGAAACGGTGAATTTTGGCCATTACTTTATGCTCTGACTGCGAAAACTAAACCAATGTGAACTGTCACTGTATGAGCGTGACACAGACGGTCTGTCAGATTGTGTTATTATACAGGTCAGTATTAACAACCCTAAAAGCAGAACTTCGCCATCTTTTTTGGCTTCTGTTGACAGTGATTAGAAATGAATGAGAAGAGGAGCAATGAGAGCTGAGCTTCCTCAGCCTTGGTTGCTCTTATTTCTTTAACACAAGAATTAGGAGGGGGTGTGCCACAGAGAGGGAGTGCTGGCTCTGGCCAGCCAGCGCATCCAGGCCTGATGACACCTATGACTGCTGGCTCCTGTGATGTTTTTCCACGTACACCCCCTCTTTGGAGAAGGTGGCTCAGTGCTGCACTTCCCAATAGTAATGCTGTTGTTTCTCTTCCCCTCCATGGCTCTTTCCAGTTCCTGAAAACAGACTTTCCTTTTAAATACCATGATACATGGCTGTGTGGCTTTCAGGGTGCAGTCCAGAAAGGCATATTCTTTCTTCACTGGGCGCCTTCAGCTTGGCAGTTGGTGCTTTAGGCAGTGCAGAATTTGGACTTGAAGGAAGCTTCTAGCCAGATGCTGCATTAAACAAGTGATGAGAGATAAATGCAAAGCACATCTTGTGCTCTCTATACTTCCTATATATTTTTTTTATTTTTATTTTAATATTTCATCTTTATTGCCTAATGGCTTTCTCCATAAACTCTGAGGTGAAAGATGTATTGGGTTTGGATGTATGAATTCATGCATGCATGCATTTAGATACTATAGTCGCTATCATCCTCAGGCAAAAATAATACTTGTTTGCAAATGAGCAAAAAGAGGTCAGTGAATTGGCACTGCAGGTTTTGCATTACAGAATATTGTCCTTCATGTGCTCTTGTTTTATCTACAGTAGTGTTATGAGGCTCTCCTATTCATCAGAAAGCAAAGCAGGCTAGAAAACCTACTGTGCAGAATCCATTAGAAGTGTGGGTGATTTTTTCCCTCTGTATTTCACTTATCAGAGCTCAAAATAATGCACCTTTTTCACTTGGTGGATTTTTTTGACTACTAAGGAAGTCAAAGTCACTGCTCTAGCAGTTGGCTGAATGTTAACTAGAAAAGACAGGCTACATGCTTAAACAGTTTTGAATTTTTTAAACGCTGCTGCTGAATTGCTTTCTCTCTGTCCTTTCTACCTTCTCTTCCCCTGCTGCTGGTATTTCAGAGGGGCGGGGTACAGAACTGTTTTTGAGCTTGTCCTCTCTTCAAAAGCAGTGCTTTCCTCTCCCCTAGTTGCTCTGTGCTGTTTATGCTGGGTTGCACCTTGACTGACTATAGGATGCAGCTGACAGAGGGTTTTATTGTATGCCACCCTTTGAGGTTTATTTCCACTTGAATACTGAGAACGATGAATAATGTATCTTCTTGGATTTGAAACTGTTTCACACTGTCAGGGTAGTATATGAAGACCTCTGCGTTAACTGTGACCAACAGAAGGTCAATGTAAGTTCTGAAGTGCTACGGTGGTTGGTGACCAGATTGCTACTGCCCTACCAGTAGTCTGTCTGGTTTGTTGGCAGAAACTGGAAATGAATATTTGACTTTATCTTATATCTGCTTGTTGGCAAGGTCTCCTTTCCGTTGAAGCTCTTGAATGTTTGTACATAGAAGTTTGTATCTGTTTGCAACTCATTCTAATGTTCTGTGTTTTAAAATGGCTGTTTAATAACAGCAGGTTGTCAAGGCAGTCTGATAAAGATTAAGTGGTAAAATCAGAAGGAATAGCTGTGTGAGCAACTAACTGCGTGGGACCAACCTTGATTTCTCTTTCTCCACCCAAGTGACCTTATACTGTCTGTGGGAGCACTGTCCTTCTGTCAGCTAGGGTACACGTACACCTGAATTAGAACAGTGTGGAGTCGGCGTAGTCATAATCGGTGGTGATTATCAGTATTTATATCTCAAACGTAATTTTATGGCAGTAAGGGAGTGTTGTAACCAAGGGAACTACTTAGTGTGCCATTGTTTTGGAAAATAAACCCTTGATGTCAAAGCTTCTGATAGGTGTTATTGCATGACCTTTGAACTTATCCCTTAATTTATATCACCACAAAAATGACATTTTATTGTGAATTCTCTTGTAAGTCTCTCTGTTTTCTTAAAGAGTTTGTATGGAAAACTTCTTTTTACCTCCTTTGGTTAATACAGTTGATGTTCTCTTCAAGATACTACAGGCTTTTTTTTTTTTTTTTTTTTCCTGTGGCATCCTTTTTAGTCAAAAGCAGATCATATAGCTTTTAGCTTACTAATGCACTGTTATTGTCTATTGTAGAATGCTATAGTGATTCTTTATATTTCTATGTAATTTTGGTCAAATTACTACTTTGAAGTGTAACCTTCCATGCTGTTTTTGCTTTCAGGCATAGTTATTTGGATAAATGTTATTATTCTTTGCATATATTTGAATGATGATTTCTGGAATTCTCTGGCAGTACACGTGTCACTGAAATGTTTTCAGGATCTGATCCTCAAAATTAGAGTCTGAGAAACAGGAAAATAAAATCAATGTAATTCTATCTTTAGCTTGATCATCTCTCTAATGTTCAAGTATGGAAAAACAAAACATTTCAACAGGTATTACATCAAGTACATCAGTACTTTATTATTGATGTGTCTTAGTGCTGATGGACTGCATATTTATGTGCAGTTATCTTACATACTTGTAATTGGGCAGCATTGTTTCCTTATTGCTGCACCCAGTACCCTTTATTTTTAATCTTATTAGGCCTTGTTTTTGTTTCTCCCAACCCCCCTTGATGCATGCTGAAACAGCATTAGCCAGTCTATCAGGCTGAGCTTTAACTGACATTGTCAAGGGTAAATCCCCTAGAGAACAATTTGCATTACAGCAGTCTGCTAGCCAATATTCAATACAATTAGCTCAACTTTATTAACTTCTCTTTTTTCCTGAAGTACAGGGTTCGAGCAGCTGAAAATAAAAAAAACATATTTAAGAATGGAGCAGATGCTGTTGTTTCTTCCAGTTATTTATGATTTCTTTTAGAGAACTTGCAGATCTCTGAATAATTCTGTGCAGGTTCTTAAAGGATTACCTGGGATGGTAGACCAAACTTTGGCATATGTCCTTAAATCTAAGAGAGCTCCCAATTCCACCTTAGCATTTAATTACCAACACCGTTTTAGTAGACATTTTTATGGGTAATACTATGGCCATGGTGCTGTAGTCTGAGTGTTATAAAAATGGGTTGTTATTTTTTATGCATATTTTGTTGGCTTTACTGTCTCATACCATAATGGTTAATTCTTATCAATTTAATATGACATAATATTCGTGATGAACAATGTTACTAACGTCATTGGAGTTGCTTATTGCATGTAATGCAGTGACTGGGTGACATGACAGAATCCTACTCTTGTGTCTAAGAACATGTATTTACTTCTTCTATGGTTTTTTGTTTTTTGTTTTTCATAAACTTGAGGCATTCCTCTTTGGAGAAGAAAATTTTGACGTTTTAGTGACGTATTCTGCCACCAACGAGAACAAATTCACATTATGAAAGGGAAACACCTGTATTTGCAGTTTAACTTGGGGCTTTGATATTATGTTTTTTTATGTTTCGATACACTTACCTGAAAATTGAAATAAGCAGTTTTAAAATGAAAACTTTTGTAAATCCATTTTCTATAAAGGATATATTTTTCTCCAAGTGGTGTTGCCAATACTATTAATGCTTTATCTTATTTTCTCACAGTTTTATGTGCTGAAAGAGTGGGCCAGATGACTAAAACATACAATGACATAGATGCTGTTACACGTCTGCTTGAAGAGGTAAGTATTGCATCTCTTTAAAGACCTATACACAATGTGAGAAAAGAGCACAGAAATTGTGTGGTGGTACTAGTGACTGTTAATAGATGTTTCTCAAATGGGGAAGAATAAGTGCCTTGAGTGTATGTAAACTCCATTGGATTGCTTACTAATGGGTAAGGAGAATAATCTTTTTAAGTAAAGGCCGTTTGTTTACACCAGTTTTATGGATCCATTACTTCTGCTTATTATTCAGATTAGGCCATTTAACGTATTCTTGGCCAAATATTTGCTCAAATGAATGAGAAGAATGTATGTAAAGCCACTAATATTATTACTGCTGGATTAATGTTATAAAAAGTGAATTCACAATTACAGTTGTATTTGTAGTTATTATCCCACCTAGTATCTTTCCAGAGGAATGCAAAGACAAAAAATGCTTTAAATTTCTAATGTTCCATCCATCTCCAAGTCTTTTCTTCATAGCTTTATGTTTGGTTTTGGTGTTGTTCTCCCATTTCTATGTACATTATTATAACTGTAATCCTTGGTACACAGGGAATGGCAAAAAGCAATTGTGAGCCACAGGGATGCTTATGTTTAAGGGTACCATGATAAATTGTTTGACTGAAATTAGCTGTTTTTCTGTAGTGAACTTGAATTATAATTTTCCAAATAATGTTTAGGAAGATCTATTTGGATGAGAACTGTTAGAATTGTGTTAGTTTATGTCCGAGTATAATTTAGTCCTTTAAAGCTATTTGCTTACATCCTGCAATTGCCATATGGGGTCTGTGTAGCCACAGTACATTGTGTGGTCTGTTCTTCCAGTTCTGCAAGGGAACAAGCACAGGAATGCTTGCATCTCTCACCCATGTTTGATAACTCTGATCTCAGTACAAGTCCTGTTTTTTGTGCTTTGAACTAAACTCTCTTAACTGAAATTTCATAGAAAGTTGTTTAAAACTGATGCTTTTCCAAAAAGCTATGTCCAGGAATATTCCACTGACTTATAATATCAGACTCTTACCTTTCTGCATCCTCCTGTTCCTTTTTTTTTTTTTTTTTTAATTTGCCTTGGATTTACTTGCATTTGTTTACATGGCTCGTTCCAGCACTGATGCAGCATTTTGCCCAATTGTTTCCTCCCCTGAGCCCACATAGCCAAATGTCTATAGATCCAGAAATCACACTCCTGGGAACAACGCTTGGACTTGCTGAGCCACTGTTATGAAGCATTTGATTTACTTTTTCATCTGGATAATAGCAAAGGGATTATTAAGTAACATGCAACAGGTGAACTTTCAAGCAAAAAAAATCAGTGAGGTTTTTGTTTTAATTGATCGTTTCTTTAACTGCTTTGCAAGGTAGATATATACATTTACAGATCCTTTCCCTAATCTGTAAGTGGTCATTATCACAAGAGTCTACATTTGTTTGCAGAAGTTAAGGTGTAACTCTTTCTGCTGCCATAACTTAAACGAGAGAAAAACAAGCCCCAGAGCTACTTCTATCTTCCTGTTCTTGTTGGCAAGCTTCAAAAGAATTTATCGTGCAGTTGGCAGGGTGGGAGTTGCAGCATTTTGGCAGACAAGAAAGAGAAGATACCAAAACAATGTGGATTTAGGCATTCTGAAAACCTGTGTCTATTCCCCAGAAAGTGAGCAAAAAGGGAGTGACATCAGGTCTGTCTGGATATGTGGTAAGAGCAGCAAGAGATTCCTTTGTGAACCTGCTTTCTTATCTTTCAGTTTAATTAAACTGTTTAAATGTCTCTGGCTTTAGTGTTTTGGTTACTCATGTTGCCATAATGCATCAGTTCCTTATCACAATGAGTAACAGGCATGACCCCAAAATGAGATTTATAGTTGAACTGCTAAACATTGTGTAGGAAACCTATGGAGGTTAATTAAAGAGCCTGGAAGCTCTTGCATTCCTCACCTTTGAGATTAGAAACTCCATTGCTAGTTTGTTCAGCCTCTGCAGAGTCAAATTCACCAAGTACTATTTTGGTTTTTGCATTTATGAAGTAAGATAAATTACTGAATAGTTGGCACAATATGTGAACTAAACATTTTGATAGCTTTGTGGGACCTACTGTTCTGAAAGATTGTGCATAAGATAATACCAGGAGTTTAAGACTAGATAATGACAACGAATTTAATGTACAAAGAAGCCTGACCTCAAAAATCATTTGAAAAATGCTATTTGTAGAGACAGCAGTGATCAATAACTCATCTTCTTTTATTATTACAAAACTTCTTTTGTGCTATGAAAGCCTTTTCATTCAAATTCATGTACTTGCTTCATGTCAGCCGTCCGTCTCAACTGCAGCTTTAGGTTTTGTAGACTTTGTCAGGAGTGTACGCATGTCACAGGGTGGGTTTTAGTCATGTAATTTGTATGCCTGTCAGATTAAATAAATAAGTCCCCAGTAGTATTTTCAGTAGGTCTGAAAGGGAAAAAGCTGTTCCTCAAATGATGTTGAAATAAAAGTAAGTGGGAAGCTGACCACTATTCTATTTTCCCACTACTTTGGAGTTTTGTAACAGAAGAAAAAATCATCAGTGAAAATGCTTAATGAACATTGCTATACAGATGTCTGTTATTTATCATCTTATCCTAGGCAGATTACAATCCAGTGTAGAGGTACATGTCATCAACACGATGGGTCTCTAATTTATATTGGCACATTTGTATGGTATTTGTATTGGCAGAATCTAGATGTGTTTTTTTCCACTTCCTTCATAGAGATGGGTAATGAGTGGGCAAGCATGAAATGAGAATAATCACTTCGGGCAAATTTGGGCCACGTGCAAAAAAGAGATAGGACTTTTTTTTTAATGGATGTACTTGCACAAAGAAGGTTGGAGGCTGTATACTCTTTGTCATGGAACTGGCTTCTGCTCCTGCACAGCCTTCTGTTTCAAGATGGACCAAGTGAAAATGAACAAACTCTTTGAAGCACCTGAGTTCCTTGATATTCTTACTGTGTTTCTGGAGTTCTTAAAATGTGACTTGTGAAGTTCAGTGCTTACATTCTGCAAATTATATGCCGAGGTGGTGGAATGTTTCCCTGAGTAGTCTCAAAGCTGTAGTAGATAACCAAATCTGGACTAACTTGCATTGTTTGATGTTAGACCTTGAAGCAATGCTTTCATGTGTATGGTTCAGTAACTCTTTATGGGTCAGTCCTTTCTGAATAATGTCAGTGTTACATAATAGAAAAAGAGTTAGCAAAAAACAAACAAACCCTTACAGAAGTGAAAAAGGCTCTTTACTGTCTTATATTTCTTCCTTCTGTTCCTTGAGAGAATAAAAACAAAAATACATCTGCTTTCTTTTCTTAATGCTTCACAGAAAGAACGGGACTTAGAATTAGCTGCTCGAATTGGCCAGTCACTTTTAAAGAAGAATAAATCACTGACAGAGAGAAATGAGTTCCTTGAGGAGCAAGTAGAACACATCAGGGAGGAGGTAAGCTATTTGTTTGTTTGTTTACTTGTTCTTTTTACATCTGACTGGTGTGTCTGCAATGATGGGAAGAATAATTTTTTTTAATCTTTGCCTTGTCCATACTTAATTATCTGATGCTGGTCAACCTATATTGTAGCAATTTAGTCTGCCATTTTTATAACACGTACACTTTTAGAACCATGACCAAAAAAGTCATTTGACCCACTAGATCAAATCATATGACTGGGGAAAAAAAAAACACCCTAGATACTGACACTTGCTCTGCCATAGATTTCATTTTCCTCTAAATTCAGCTACTCTTTTGGTTTTGAGTCACTACCTACTGTTTTCTTCTATTGATTTTGTCCTTGTTCCCCTCTATGTCTTATATATAAATTCCCCTCACTAATCCCTCTCTTCTTTCCTTTGTGTGCAGCTCACTGTTTTTCTGTCTCTCCTAAATCTTTCTCAGTCCTCTGTTTTTTCTCTACGGTGAATGTGCTTTTTGGTGGACAATTTTCTATCTATACTGAATTTTGACTTTAAGACCACAGTATTTGAGTTCTGCTAGTGCTTCTCTTCTCAAACGGAGTATGACTGGTCTTTTTATTTGTGAAGACTACAGCAGTGCACACTCACTGAAACGATGTCCAATCTGCTTTTTCCAAGCTTCAAACTGGGCCAGTTCAGAGATAAATGGGTCAGGTTGTATTTTAGGGATTGGTCACTATATTCAATGCACTTTATATGAACTTATCAGTGTTAGGAAGCATGGAGTGTTGTTGGGAAGCAAAGGGTGTAACTTGCTACCTTGTCTAGATGGAGATCTTACTGTTTCTTGCTATTTTGCTGTTTCTCTTTTCAGGGACATGTGGTAGGATCTATTGAAACATGGATTGTTGGCTTGCAGCAGTACATATTTATGAATTTTTGACTGCACTTGCCTTAGATATTTGATGAACACGTTTAAAATTTAATATGATAGTGCATGTCTTTCTCAATTAATGTGATCTATAAAAACATAACTGTAAGCTTTGCCTGTTTGAAGTAATTACTTGGGTCTTTCACATACTGTTGTATTTCTAATGAAATGTTTAACTCTGAATGAGGAGTTGAATATTCCAGGTACTGGCAGATAATGGGTGGATCTTTATTGGAACCATACAGGATGCTTTAAGAGAGGTTTATCTATAACTTGGTGTCCCTGTTTTAACTCCACTGTCTTACTGACTAACTGAGCTAGAGGCAAATATTTCTTGTGTTTCTTGTGATCTTAGTTTGTGAATCTTGCCTATGTGTAGCCATGAGCAACAGGGAGCAAAATCCTACAGTTGTAGGGCAAGCAGGAGAACAGTGAAATTGAATGAATTAAAAGCTTTAAAAGTGTCTGTTAATAAAATGTTATATCCAAAATGTGACGATGAATTAAGTGTGGATGGAGAAATTCTGAATGTATAATAAGTGGTGGTAGAGCATGCATAGAGAATTAACATCTTTCAGTAGGACCCATTCTTTTTGGAAAGGAAAATGAATTCTCTTCAGTCTCACAGTTGTTGCTTTTTGCCCAAGTGTCATAATGGGGCAGACATTTATTTGTGTGATGGTTGATAGGCATTGACTTAAGTGTGTGGATAGTGACTGGGCAAGGTAGGGAAGGGCATTTCATACTCTATACATCCAGAACAGAGAATTTGATGCAAAAAGGAGGGAAACAGGGAATGGCTTCCTCTGACAGGTCTGATTTTATTTAGAGGACTCAGAAGCAGCATTAGCACCAAAAATAAGCTTCTTACCAGGTGGCTTGATGTATTGGGCCATATGTTTTTTCAGCATCCATCTTTCACACTGTCATTTTGACTCCTTCAGAAATTGATGCTTTTGAGGGAGAGCTCATCAGGCTTTAATCTGATGGCATTCATATTAAAAATCTTCTTCTAGTAATTTTACATCTCCTATTATTGCTGAATCTTTAATATATGAACAAAATAGTAACTAAGACAACTGTATCTATAGACAAGGGAAAAGAGAATTGAATAGGAGCTTTTAAAATTCCATGAAAACTGCTTAAAATGGTTTGTTTGAGGGATATGTGGTTTCTGTGGTAGAGACAATGATGTGTAATTTACAAAGTTAAATTTTGTTGGTGTGTATGTCGTGACACTGGTAACCTAGAGCAGGGTGCCCAGGACCATGTGGTACAGATGATGTTTGAAGATCTCCCAGGAGGGAGGCTGTACCACCTCTGTGGGCAACCTATGCTCTGTGGGCTCTGTCCCCCATAGCATAAAAAAAGGGCTTCTGATATTCAGAGAGAGCTTCCTGTGTATCATTCAGCTTGTCCTGCTCCTTTAACAGGTTACTCTCTCTGGCTGTTTGCCTTCTTTTGAAGAAGTGAAATGCTTGAAAATAGCAGTAAAAATACTATGCTCAGTTGTTTCGTATCATAGAAGAAGAGCATAGAAAAAGCTAGAGATGAGCTAGTGTCCACCCACCAAAAATATCTGATTCCTTGTTACTTGAAAAGGCTGAGCTGGAAATAATTAGATTTCTTGTTTTGGAATGCCTTTTAGCTATCCCTGAAATGGAGGAAAATGAATCTCCCCAGCTGAATGCACTGAATTTGTTTCATGGATGAATTGTGGTTTTGTGTTTTTAGAAATGTGTAGTTCCTTTTAGAATCCATGTCTCAAGAGGACTTTGGTGCATTTCACAGAGTGTAATTCTGCAGAGTAGCCTTAGTAAAGTATATGACTTTATTAATTTAAAATTCTGCACAGTTTAAGTGCTTTATTATATTGTTCCATCTTTTTGTTGATGGTAACGTAGCATAAATCTCTTCTATTGACAATTTTTTTTTTTTTGCTACTAATAACTGGAAGTATAAATAGGTCTACGATACAAATATAGAAATCTAATGAAAACAGATGTGCTTTGCAATTTGTGCATTGCGAAGTGGAAGCTGAGGACCAAGTCTTGCAATGAAAGTGGGAGAGGACATCTTTTTCATCATTTATGTTATTTGTACCTGTGCAAAGGAAATAGAATCTCTTAACACTAGTGTCTTAAATTGCAACAGTAAAGTTGCATAAGTATTACTGTGTTGCCTTTAAACCAAATCAAAATATGAATTAACCATGTTAACTTTGTGGAATTACAGGAAATATTAACCACTCCATTACATTATGTTCATTTTAATTTCATGGATTAGACTGCCTCATACTGCTTTGCTATTCTCAAGTTTTGAGTCACCAGAGACCCAAACTACACCCAGAAATTGGCTGGCAGCCACCTGAGAATGGCACCTGCCACTCTGCATTGTTGTGCAACTCAGCAGGCAACTGAGTCCCAGAAGTGCCTTGCTGCATAAGCACTATAATAATTTAATCTATAGTCTCTGTCTGAAAGGTTTGTATCCAATCCAGGTGGTGACAGTTGTTTTATATAAGTGGGAAGTAGTATTTTGGTTTGATTGTGTCAACATTCATTTCTTGCTCTGTCATTTCAGTAAATTTATTTCTTTGAATGTGGATCTGGACTAATGCATTAGTGATTCAGGGTCACTCATCTTCCTTAGTATCAGTGGATAATTGCATTTTTGTATTTTTAAAAAATAAAATGTCTATTTTAAAGTTATCATTTCTTTCCAAAAAAGGAGTGTTTTCTGGTCTTTTCTACTTTTGGCTACTTGATTTAGCCTGAAGGTGGTGCTTGAAGGATAAGTAAGCAATTGATAGTAAGTTTACTTTGACAATATGTATAGAAATGCAAGTTACTGATCTGCAAGCTATTTCTTTGTGCAGGTTTCTCAGTTACGGCATGAACTGTCCATGAAAGATGAGCTGCTCCAGTTCTATACGAGTGCTGCTGAAGAAAGTGAGCCAGAGTCCATCTGTTCCACTCCGTAAGTTATCAATCTGCAATACTGAATCTTTGTCTGGTACTAAGCAAGGGCAGTTCAGACAGTTTTCATAACTTTGGTAGTAAAATGGTAGAATGGTAGTAAAATGATCCCCGTATAAGCTGGACATACAAATGGAACTCTGAACTTGGTGCACAGCACCAGCTGGAAAGATTTGCATTGAACTAGATGGCTATACCGGTGCAAACAAGAGTCAGGAGGGGAAAGTAGATAGGAAGGCTGCTGATACAGCACTGTGACTTTCTCAGGAACTATATCACTGTGGGTGTGAGGCCAACATTGATTCATTCTACCCGGCTGCTCCGCATCTCCTTTGCACACTGTTCTAGAAAGTTCCACATGGGTGACCTTTGTGCTTGAAGAACCTGAGGACGCAGTGAAAAATGCCATGCTGTTTTCAGTAGCAGAAAGAAAAAATTAAGCATGGCTTATACTGCATGTTCCAGGCAATTAGTTGGCTGAATAACATTGAAGACTGTGAGGGAATGTCTGCCTTTGCTTACAAAGTTCTTGCTGCATTCCATGAAGCATTAATCATGGAGCTGTTGAATTACTATGGTAAAGTCGTTTCTTTTCTCATAGTCTTGGTATATTTCATGTGGCTCTGGCTGTTTGAGACCTCTGTTCAGCCTATTTTCTGGTGAGGTTGGCCATGATGCAGGTAAAAATGAGTTAAAACTTGCTGATTTTTTTAATTTTTTTTAATCAAGGCTTAAGAGGAACGAGTCTTCCTCCTCTGTCCAGAACTACTTTCACTTGGATTCTCTTCAGAAGAAACTCAAGGACCTTGAAGAAGAGAATGTTGTGCTTAGATCTGAGGTGAAACTGTACACTTTGTGTTTTCCTTAATACAGTTGTTCATTTAAATGCTGGAACACAGGTAGTGAGAAGGTGTGTATTAAAATTTGTGGGAGCATCTAACAAAGGGTATGTAATTCCGTGAATGACAAAGATCTCCTTATAGGTACTTAATCACTTTTTTTTAATCCTTCCTAAATGAAGGAAAGACTGAAACAGAAGCTTCATGAAGCTACATTCCTAGCAATTTCCTTTCCAGCAGAATATGCTAGGGCATACAGCATGGGTGTCTAACCTTTTGTCTTGTCTGGGCCATGTTAAATGAGGAGGAATTGTCTAGGGCCACATCTAGGAAAGTTGTTCTGAAAGTAATACCTCTGAACTATTTCCATGGAAGCTACAACCAACGCAAAGAGCGCAATAATGCTATTTGATAGAAAATTCTCAGCTTCAAAAGTCTCTTTTTTTCAATATAGGTACAACTGTTAGCTATGTATTTTTGACAGTGATAAGCAAGAGCCTATGTGCTGCCATCATAGCAGTCTGCACTAGCAGAGGTGACCCACTGGTGAAATGCACCACCCACTGCCTCACTGTGCTCACATCATCTGTTTTATCTCCACAAACATTCAGCGAGTATCAATGGACGTCTGTGGGTGCTATTTTTAATCCATGAAGGAATTAAATTTCACACCTTTGCTTCAGACACACTTCAAT
Organism: Cyrtonyx montezumae; assembly: GCF_038088225.1. Classification (NCBI taxonomy): domain Eukaryota; kingdom Metazoa; phylum Chordata; class Aves; order Galliformes; family Odontophoridae; genus Cyrtonyx; species Cyrtonyx montezumae. The sequence goes on along the minus strand of NW_027072089.1, from coordinate 100,816,648 downwards.
ATCAGACACCATTTTTTTCAGATTGCCCCTCTGCTGCCATCTGTCACACAGCAGCAGTGTGTAATGAGGTGTTGATGGGAAGTTTCCACCTCCATTGCCATACCACCAACATCCACCTTTGACATCATGGGCCAATGGCATAAAACAGGAGCAGCGTGGAACCAAATCCAAAGTATCCAAGCCTTCACAGCTTTCAGTGCCTTCTGTGTGTCTGTGCATTGGATATACATTACAGGCTCATCAAGGTGGTGCCAGACAGAGCCAGCTGGCTGGAGAGGAAAAGACAAATCAGGAAAGGAGACAACACTAGGATTTTATGTGGAATATACAGTTACAGTGTTAGGAATTTTCAGATATGGTCTGGTGGTTTTCTTTTTAATTTCAAGTATTTAAATTGTGCATTTCATTAGATATCTCCCTTTTTTAAGGTAACGAGATAAAAGCTTTGTGTATGTGGCTTTTGTACACTTGGGACTTTTTATTTTTCAAATATAAAGTACACAGGTGACATCTTGTGGAGACGAGGGGATACTGGTGCAACTGTAGGCAGTATCAGCTCTGCAGAGTATTCATCCAGCCCCTTTATCCAGAACATGAAGGAAGGCAGGCAAAAAAAATTTTTTTTCACCCTATTCTTAGAGGAGTGATTAGAAAACTTTGTCTTTCTGAAGCAGATGGAAATGCAGCAGCAGGCTGGCAGAGAACAAACGTGCTAATATAGCATATTTTTTGTGGATGTCTTGAATAGGCCTGTCAACTGAAGACTGAAACAATTACTTATGAAGAGAAAGAACAACAGCTTGTCAATGACTGCGTGAAAGAGCTAAGTATGTCTTTTTTTTTTTTTTTAATCAATCCTTCTCACATGCAAAATAGTTCAGGGTAGAAAATGTTAGTGTGAGGGAAAGGACAGTCTCCTTTGCAACATGAGCACTTTGTCTTTCTGTTTTTGTGTCCTACCAAAAATGTTGCTGCATTCTGTGGAAGGGTTCTGCTGAGTCAAGTGACATTTTAAAAGAACATCTTTCTGCTTACTTTTCTGCCTTTGCATACTGTAATGGTGATTGTAATCACTTATCTTAAAGGGGATGCAAACATACAGATTGCCAACATCTCCGAAGAGTTAGCAAAGAAAACTGAAGATGCTGCCCGGCAGCAGGAAGAAATCACCCATCTTCTCTCTCAGATTGTTGATCTGCAGAAAAAGGCAAAAGCTGTAAGGAATCCAGTTACAAGATCATTGCTGTGATTTGCTACCATTGTTAACTGGAAGATAGGTTACAACTTTATAAGTGCTAGAGCCTAAAGTTGATTTTGAACCTCCTTATCTGGTTGTCACTGATATTAGTATCATTCTTGACTAGAAAGCATACATATATTATAAATACTTGTGTTAAATGCACTTACTGTATTTGGTATTTATTTTCAATATTAAATAAAATCTGCACTAAACTTGAGAAAATGAGAATATCAGTACAAGTATCTCAGTGAGCAGATAGTCGTTTGTATTATGACCTTGAGGGGTTCATTTTGCAGGGTGTAGGCTTATGCTGGGTGCCACCTTGTGTTAACATTTTAAAATGTTTTGTAAATGTTTTTAAAATAAGAGGTATGAGCTAATATTGCTGCAAAGAGGGTCTTCAGGAAAGTGTGAGTTTTCCTATTTACTTGTAGTGTATGATACAGACATTAGAAATACTGAAATCTTTTGACCTGTGATAATGTTTCTTGACATATTTTAGTGTGCAGTTGAAAATGAAGAACTTGTTCAACATTTGGGAGCAGCTAAAGATGCTCAGAGACAGCTCACAGCAGAGGTAAGTACACTGCTTAGTATTAGAAGAATTTAGTAGTAGGTCAGTGGATGTTTGCTTTAACATGGGAGTCTTAATGTGAACTGGATCAAAAGCATTAAAAAATGTTCCATATATATATACATATGTATGAGTGAAGTAATTTTTCTGTTCCCAGAAGAGATCAGAACTTTTTCTTCCTGTTCTTTCCTGCTTAAATGGGCACACATTTTGAAAAGCTGAGGCTTATGGGCTGTTTAAGAACCCCTTTGGAGGGTATCTTCTCTAGACTGGTAAGCAAAACTTATCCTGAATAACGAGATGGGAATGCTCATTGAAGCTTTTCCCCACTTATCTAGTCTTTTTGTATCTGTGGTGCTTCACAAAGGTCAAGCTCATACTTTTCCATTGGAGTCTCTGCTCCTAAGCCAAGTAGCTTATTTTTATGAAACTTGTAGAACTGCAGTAATTTCAGGCTTCTGCCTCTTTGCCCAGCTTTGCTGAAATGGCCGATGAGCTGAAAAAACCACGAAGGTATGCAGGCATCTGCACATAGAGTGATTACATATGGTGTGTTTTCTGAGAAGGTCAAGCTATATAAGGCATGGTGTTAGGCTGTTGGAAGTTATATAAATATATATATAAGTCTTAGTTAAAAAATTCTTAGGTCTTTTGGGACACTGTGCAGTATCTTGTTCTTTTCTCATGCTTGCCATGTTGGTCATCATAGTGATAATCAGGCAAATAAGAACTACTGCAGCTGATCAGACTAAACACGTTTAGTTCCATATCTTATCCTTGACAATGACTTCATCTAGATAGAGAGGATAAGAATTAGAGCCACCAGTTCCTTCTCCCTTGTTAATCATCAGCCTAAAACTTCACAGTATTCCCTTCCTGTTACTCATCAAAGTTATTCATGATTTTCAGTGTTAGTAAATTCACCCTTTGGAGTTACTTTCCTTTAAAATGGGATATTCTTCCCTAAACCATTATCCTTAATCATGTTAAAACAATTTATGGGCTTCTCATGACTATAGTGCAGCTCACAAGGTCTTAGACAGTTTTGTCTATGTTGTAGTTGCGTGAGCTGGAAGACAAGTATGCAGAGTGCATGGAAATGCTTCATGAGGCTCAAGAAGAGCTGAAAAACCTTAGGAACAAGACTATGCCAAATGCAATTTCACGTCGGTACCACTCCCTCGGCCTCTTCCCTATGGTAAGCAGATTTAAGGGAAAAAAACCAACCCAAAACATTTCAGAAAACAACCCAACAATGGAAATGTGAATGCTTACACCTGAATTACAGCCCCACGGATGGGATGCAGACAGGAGCATGAGTGGAATATGTATTTGTAGTGTTACAGAATACCTGAGTGATTGATTCTGAATACTTTTTTCTGGAACAGTGATGCTGTGAAGTTGGTAGTTTTCACTGTGACATTTGCAACCTGAAGCTGGCCAGGCTATAAATCATGGGCAGGGCTATAGATTGTTTAAAATATGCATCTTGTGTATGGTGGAGTCTGGTTTTCAGTAGGTGCTTCCAGGTTTTCTTCAGTATCCTTGGACATGTAACTTCCTCATTATGTAACTGATGGCTCCTGGATGTGGCGTCCTTCTTGTCACTTGTGCTATACACTCTAGTTCTTCAGGAATTGAATTAGTTATGGTGATCTTGCTGGTTTAATCAACTTTATTTAATTAATTGCATTTGATTATGACATTGTACATTTAAAGCATGCAGAATATGCAGTACACTCAATCAAATGAGAAAAGATTGAGTAAGAACATCTAGGAATGTTCAGTGCCTGATTTTATTTGAAATTTCTTTTGAATTTCATTAATCTAATCTAGTCTGCCCTCCTTGTCTTTAGCCATGCCTCATCTTAACTGCTAAGAAAGAACACAAATAAGTTGGTTTCTGCTCACAAGAAGTAAACTGCCTTCACTATTCACTGTCTCTTCTGAGGTAGAGCATAGGCCAGTTTAAAGTGCAAACATTTAATATTCTAAGTTGTATTTGCACAAATACAGTTGAAAGCTGAGAAAAGTATACTTGTGCTTAGATATACTTGTGTGTTTTGTATAAGAATGGTTTTCAAATGTTGATTCAAGGAGCTGGGTAGTACAAGTGTACTCTACTACATTTAGGCAGTAATGTATACTGACTGAGATCTGGTAACCTTCAACACTATGGGGGAAGTATGTTAATAATTTTATTCCAAGAACTCTGTTTTGAGGGTCAGTGGATAATGTAAAAGGGAAGAGTGTTTTCTGGTGGTTTTAAATAAGAAGAAATCTAGCAAAACATTTTTTGTGAAAGGAAGGTGTCATTGAGAATGGAATTTACTCTGAAATCCTCAGAAACCTGGAATCTATTGTTGTCTGTAATGTTTTTTCAGGATTTTTGTCAGATGCTATCATGTCTCCTCAGATGATGACTACAGAAGCAGTATGGAACTAAGCTGTAACTTGACACCTATTTAAATATATTCATTAGTTTTCCAACTTTCCAGTCTATTTTCATTTTTAAACCTATATATATATATATATATATATATATATATGAATGACAATTCACTATTTGTTAGGTATTTTATAGAACTAATCCATTGCTTTCTGCAGTGACAGTTAATACTAAGATACTTGTTTTCCTTTTGTACATATCTTTAACAGGATTCTTTGGCAGCAGAGATAGAAGGGTCAATGAGGAAGGAGCTGCATCTAGATGAACCTGACTCTCCTGACTTGGCGTATGACTGAAAAGAATTGTTTCCTAATTGATTGTTTCTATCTGAAGCTAATTAGTGTTTGTTTAGAAAGGAAAAGACAGGATACAGTTGAGCTGGTGGTTTAGAAGTAAATATTTCTGGGAAGTTTCAATGATACAGGGAAAGGATAACAAATTATTTTGTTATTGGGATGGTTATATGGTAACTTAACAAAAAACTGTATATAAGAAAACCTCCATATAGAGGTTTTGTCTTGTCTCATGAACATGAGAATGAAAAAGATGGGTTTTCTTGTGTGTTACCATGCTAGGATTTTCTTGTAGTGTTTGGAGGACGAGTTCAGTCTTAAGTTCTCTTTTCAGGCATTAGAGCAGAAGTTACGAAGTAATTATTGATCGAATCTGATTTTTAGAGAGAAAACATCTATGTAGACAGGGATTTGGAGTGGTTGTGTACTTACAGTCTGATGCCAATTGCACTTGTGTAAATTAGTTAGCTTACATTTTGCTAATGCTCTCTTGAATTAAACAAGAGTGGTTTGAAACAAGTTAAGTACTTACTAAGGTCCAAAAGCTAAAGTTAGCTACAGCTTGGCAGAAAAGGCTTTACTGACATAAGTTGAATGTGTACTCCAATAGGTTTATCTTGCCTAATTGAACAAAGCATGCACTGGTTAATTTGAAACAATTTAATCCTAATTAGGGGGGATGTTTTAAAGCTTTTACCTTTTTTGACCTGTCATTTTACAAAGAGAGGACTACCTGCTTCCAAGAAACCTTCCAGGTGTATTTACAAACAGTCTGACATATTCTTAATCTTTTCAGAGTAAGAGCCAAGAACAGTAAAGAGGCTTTGAGAGGGAAATGTTGGTTAAAAATTGTAAGGTGGAAAAGATATGAGCACGCTCAAACTTTAGAGGTTCCTTTAGTCCTTCCAGATTAACCTAACTTAAGAACAGTTTAGTTTCTTTAGGAATTCTTCTATATTGCTATGGATATACCAAAGAACAACACCTTTTAGGTTGCGTAGCTCTCATGGGTTTTATTTATTTACTCAGCAGTGAAAGCTCTGTGGGGCTTTTTATTGATAGATGCTCTTAGATTCATCATCTTGCAGACAAATGGCTATAGACTTGCAGCCTGCATATGAAGAATGCAACTGTTGAGCACTCCTAGACAAGACAGAAATTCCAGTGATGTTAGATAGTGGGAGGCGTGATGTCACTGTTATACCACTGCAGTGCTACCTCTAAGCTGGCAGGAATGGGCTGTTCTGTTGTTCAGCCTTTGTTGAAATGCAAAACAAAGCAGTAGTACTTCTGCACCAGGGTACAGAGAAAAATTATTTTGTCAGGAAATTTCTAGTGAAGTGTCACCTGATCTTTATCTTGAAGCAGATGATGTTTTGTGATATCAGGACAACGGTGATAAAGAACAAATTGTATAAGTAGGTCAAAAGTTATATTTTCAGCCCTGACAGACAGCCTCTATCTAGACTCTTGCTGTATTGTATTTCATTTGTTCCTTTTTTTTTTTTTTTTTTGAATGCTGCTTAAGGAGGTGGGAAATTCCTTACAGAAAGGAAAGATACAAGGCTTGCTTGTCATGGAATAAATCCAGATTCCCTTTTGAAATGGATTATCCAGCTCATAATTAAGAATTGAATCGGTGTTAGTTTTGTTTTTTAAAAACTTGTTTCTACACAGTGACTTAAAGGGTTTTTTAGGTAACAAGCTAAAATGCTTTTTCACTTAATTTGTGCTAATATTTGAGGGAATACATACACATAATTCTCCAGTAATCTGTCTAAAATATTCTAGCATGGCGTGTTACATTGATGGTTTGAACGTGATGGCAAGACTGTAATGAAGATGGACCCTACATGTACTCTCTCTTACTGATACTATAAAGGAAAGGTGGTTAGTGGTAGGGTCATTAACAAGTTGCTACCTCTTTATCTGGTTGTTTTTAATGATGATTAACTGAGTGTGTATGTTTTACCAGTCATCAGAAGCGGGTCTTCGAGACAGTGAGAAATGTTAACCAAGTTGTCAAGCAAAGATCCATGATTCCGTCACCAATGAATATCCCAGGCTCCAACCAGTCTTCTGCAATGAACTCACTCATTTCCAGCTGTGTCAGCACTCCACGTTCCAGTTTCTATGGGGGAGACATCTCTAACATTGTGATAGACAACAAGACAAACAGTATCATCCTAAAGACAGACTCTGAGAATGGGTCAGTACTGTAGCATTTGACTTTGTGTGTTTTTTTACTTGTTTTGGTTTTTGTTCTTAGTTCTGCCATAGAGGCAAGGAGTTTCAATTTTCCTTTTTTCATCTAATATTATGCAGCTATCTTCAAATATTACTTTTTGGTGCTTTTAGTTCTTCAACACTAATGCTTTTTGAAAGCACCGCGTATCAGTTTCTGCAATTTGCACCTCTTCATTGCATTATCACTTAGTGACATGAAACCACACATTATCTTTGCAAACGTGGATCAGTACTTGCATTTACTTACATTTTTTACAGTTGCACATCAGTGCTATAGAGTTCTGACCTAAGTTGCAACCACAATCTGCTCTTTTGATTTAATGTGGTGAATGTATAGGTGAACATTGGAAACCTACTGTGAAAAGATATGCAGTAAACTAGTTAGTGAAGTTAGAACTTTACCTTCCAGCTACTTGTGTCTCTTCCCTCACTGTAGGTCCAGCTTATCCTTCATATACTCTATAGGAAAAACTACTTAATGTCTCAAAACAAGCAACGAATGTTGACCATCATAGTGTGCTTGTGTGACTTATTGATATATTCTTGCAACACTGTCTCTAAAAGAGTTGGCATTCTCACTTGAGTTTATATAATCATAAAAGAGAGATTAGTAAACATATCAGTTCTTTGTAAGGGAAAGTTCTTAGCTAAAGCACAGCTTTTCCAGCCAGGAACTAGGATTCAAAACAGTTTTGGTATTAAAAGAAAGAAAATATTGGCGTTTGCCTTAGAGCAGCTCTCTTGAAGTGTGGGGAGTTGTTTCCAAGCATAGTAATCTGAAGTTTGAATGCTTCAAAACTGTCACGTGAAAATTTTGAGTTTCTCAAATAATCTTTCTCCCACCCCCACGTTTTTTCTTTTTTCTCGTTTTTGTCCTTTTGTGCTTTAGGAATGAAGACAGAATGAAGAAGCCTGGAACTCCAGGGACACCAGGCTCCAGTGACCTAGAGACTGCCCTTCGCAGGCTGTCCCTTAGGCGGGAGAATTACCTCTCAGAGCGGAAGTTCTTTGAAGAGGAGCAGGAAAGGAAGTTGCGGGAACTGGCAGAAAAGGGGGAACTCCGTAGTGGTTCCGTTACTCCGACAGAAAGCATCATGTCTCTGGGAACTCACTCCAGATTTTCAGAATTCACTGGATATTCAGGAATGTCCATCAGCAGTCGTTCCTACCTACCAGAAAAGCTTCAGATTGTGAAACCACTAGAAGGTGATAACAAAGGGCCTCGGCCTTTATCTGTTCTTCTAAGTGACTCTTTGTGGTCTCTTATCCATTATCAGAAAGCAGGAAATCTTTGCAATACGTATTCTTTTTACTTTAGAGACAGTAATCCACGATGTTGGTTTGAAATCTTCTAACTACTACATCATTCTACAAGCCTTAAAAGTGTTAGAAAACAAATCCAGCCAAGGGAATAAATTGTTACATGAATAAGCAGTACTACACCCTTACGTGTGAGCTGAATTTCAGTGTTGCTGTTTCACACTTAAAAAAGGAAGGTGTTTGTGTATCTGAAAATGAGTGACAGAGTTCATCAGCTCTCATTTCCGCAGGTGTCTGCAAAGACTTTTGCTTTGAATAGACCAGTTGGTTTAATAGGACTACTTTTGTGATTAAAAATGTCCTCTGCACTTTAATCGACTGAGTGGCCACACACTATGTTTGGTTTCATGTGGGACTTTGGTTTCACATGTGAAATAGGTTGTTTTAGCCAAATTTCCTCTACGTGTTGTTGTCAGGACTAGAATGTAATTTCAGAGCAAAGTGCATTTCTGTAGTCTGCCTAACAAAGCTGGTGGTACACTAGAGTAGTATAGTCTGCCTGGCTTTCTTGAGAACTTTCAGGTCGTTGCTGGCTGTTAAAATTGAGTAAATTCCTTCAGATTTTAAACAAAGCCTAGAGTACGCAGAAATAACACTAGTCATGCAATGTAGCTTTGGTTTCTTTCTGTTTTGGTCCTTCCCCCTCTCTCTCAGACAGAACTTTTATGTTACATTATGTTGTCTGTGTCATTTGTTCACCTTTTTAGGAAAAAAAAAATTGTCTAGAAGAAGCATTCAGCATCACACATACTTACAAGCAAAAAAACAACCCTTTTTATGTCCTGAAGACAGTACATGCTGTATCTGCCTGTTCAAATGAAACTGTAGCCATAGCACGAGTCCATGCTGTTTAGCAGTTTGTAGTAGTTCGTTTTTGCTTTTTAGTTTGTTTTGTTTTTGCTTTTCAGTGGTCATAAAAAGGCTGTTACATCGTGAGAAAGGGGACGATCCAGCTTCATTTAAATTACTGTTTGCTACTGTTGTAATAGATTTCTGTCACCATCCCATTATATCTGCTTTTTTTTTCTTCCAATAAACTCTTTAATTCTTTATCATCTTTCTATCTGACTGTTTTGTTGGATTATGTTTAAATAATTATAATATTCCCACTGGGTATTTTTTTTCCCTTAAAATTATCTGCTGAAGTACTTCCAGCATTTGGTTTTACATCTCATTTATAGTATGTTTGTGTCTGCCTGTTTCATAGGTTTACTGTTTGTTATCTTTTATTAAATACATGTCTTATTTTATTCCTCCTTTTGGCATAGTTTCTTTCCCATGTATTTTTCATGAAGTTTAATTCTGTTACTTTGGTTTTTTTTAAACTTCATGCTGTAGCAAAACAGTAACTGCAAATTGCTACCAGTAGTTATGCTTTTGGTTTGTATTGTTTTCCTAAGGAAACTCATGCCTTAAAATGGGGGAAGAAAAGATTGGTTCTATATTATACTTCAGGTTAGTGCCTTCTACTCCTTTAAAGCAATTGAGTCACACAGTAAACTAAATAGCATGACAGAGGCCCTAAGGGATGAATTATATTTTCTTTACATCTGCTCAAATTGACTTGCTTTAGTTACACACTGGTGAGGTTGTTTTTTTGTTTTTTTTTTCAGCTTAACAGCTTCTTGTACCTTAAAAACAAAATAGCACTCCCTGTTTCCTATAAGAAAACGAATATAATAAATATAATTCACAAAAATTTCTGCTGGGAGTCGGATTGAATATAAGACATAGACTCCTCTTTTCGTTTGACTTTTTTAGTATTTATTTAAGTCAGTTCTCAACTGAATGTTCATAACTGTTAATTCCTTTTTGTGTTTGTGTTAATTTTCTCTATGGAAAAGTTAAAGGTCGCTTACAAACATTGTATGAGATCGAGGTTAAGGTAATAGAGATGCAGAGAAACTCAGTCTCCTTTCTGAAATAAATTGATAACATGTAGCATCACTAGAAGCATTAAAACTCAAAATACAGGTATCTTTGGTGAATATATTTCCATTAGAAAGGTTTAAAATATTGTTAACTTAGTTCATTTATTCTGCAGAGTTTCTGGGAGTACAGACTTTGATTATATATGAAATGAAAATGGTTACCCCTTCAGAAGCGTGTAGGTAGAAGTTCATTAGCAACGGGATTTTATACTTACATGCAGTGCAGAAAGAAATGCTGATTTGGGGCATTTTCCTTTAACTTTTGCGAGTATTATCACACAGCAAAGCTCTGCTCTTTGCTAGAACTTAAAGGGCAGTGTGTGAAGGAAAAAACTTGACTTCTGTGACAATTCAGAAATAAATTATAGGATCGTTTTTCTGTCACTTATTCTGGCACTGCAGAGATTTCTGTCTCATGAGCCTTAAGGGTACCAATCAGTCTGAATCCTCCCTGGTCTCTCAAAACTTGCTAAAAATAAACTGGACCATTATCCAAAGTAACCCAGGAGGTCCAAATCTGTTGTGGAATCTTTTCATGTTGAGCTAAAAATTACAGGTTTAAAAAAGTGACATATACATCGTTACAACACTACTCACTGAGCTCAGCTATTGCAAGGGAAGAAGTTTTCTCAGTTTATTTCCTATTTATAATAAGACTCCTGTAATGAAATATCCTTAATGATAAGTAATTTTCATTCAATGGGATTTTTCTTTCAGATGCAAAATAATGTGCATGAGAGCCATTCCTCCCCTCGTTGGAAAAGCATGTTAGATTTTTACATAATACCTTGCAACAGATTGAACATTCTTTGTCTTTTAATGGCGATGAGACATTTGTATGTCAGTTTGTTGAATGAATCACCGTTCTGTTTTGGGGAGAGAGGGCAGGAGCAACACAGCAAAAACTGCTCTGATTTGAGCTGACAGAGATGAAAACAAAGATAATTTGTTAATAAGAACTAGAAACAATAGTTTTAAGCTGTTACACAGTTGTGACTAGTAGGCACACATGGGAAAATGTTGGCTCTTGCAAGTGCTGTTTAGTTGCTGTTTGAGGAATCGACCAAGTCTTTCCCTGATTTCAGTGGGCACATCTTGGTACATACCATTTTAATCTGACATGTTGCTGTCTGTGACTCATTGTCTCATACTGAACACTGTATGTTGAATGCTTTTCTCTGGAAAACGCAGTCAAAGCATTTTTTCTGCCAAGGATGAAGCTGCAGGTATGGTAGCATTTAGTTATGTAGTAGCTGACTGTCTGTAGTGTAGGGGCCCTGCTAGGGTCCATACAACTGGATGAATAGCCCTGAAGTTTTACTTGCTTACTTGTGCTTGGAGTTGATGTGGCTTTCTAACACGTCAGAATGCTGACCCTACTGTGTCCTCCTGTCAGTGACCAGTAGTAAATGCTAGCATGATTCTAGCACCTTTCTTAGTGTGAGCTTCATGTGGGAATATGTGGTTTAAGTTCTTAGAGCTTTCAGTTCAACTCTTAAATACCTTTTTTTTTCCTTTCTCGCTTAATCCTGTGAATTTAAGGAGATTAGAATATTGACGGGGAGGGGATGTGCATGTGCACAAGTATGCCACGTCCTGCCACCAGGCTTTGCCTAAATGCTGATGTGATCAGTTTATTTCCTACTGATCTGGAAATGCTGAAGCAGCTTTGCCTTTTAGCGTGTCTTTCTAGAAGTGTTAAGACTGGTTGATGGAAGCTCCAAATTATAAGCAAGTCTGAGGCTTGGACTTCTGGATATACAGAGTGAGATTTTTGGCCTTTTGGACTCTCTGTTGATTACTGATTCATTGTGGTTTTCTTTTTGTTTCCTTTCAAGGTTCTGCCACTTTGCACCACTGGCAGCAGCTGGCTCAGCCTCACTTGGGTGGGATCCTGGACCCGAGGCCCGGGGTTGTCACCAAGGGCTTCAGGACCCTGGACCTTGACCTGGACGAAGTGTACTGCCTTAATGACTATGAGGAAGATGAGACAGGTGACATTTCTTACAAGGGCCTAACTACCTCGACGCCAATTCAGCACACAGAGACCTCAGGTGAGAGGTCACAAGCACAAGTGACTGTTTCAGACAACAAGAATAACCCCCGCCAATCTCAGGCTTTCACAGAGGAGATGCAGGAGTCCGCGGCTGACGATGATGAGGGGTCTGGTGAGGGAAACTCATTAAGTCCAGTGAAACTGACATCTTTACAGGATTTTGATTACTGGGCCATTCTCACATCTCTCCAGAACAGCATCCATAATATCGCTTTGTGTGTAGCATCTGCACGGTAATGCGTGCGGTAGTTAGAACATAACCATTCTAACACTGGCTCAAAAATCCTTTCTTTGATAATCTTTTAGTTTTACTTTTTTTCAGTAACAGAATTTGTCATCAATATTTTAATTTTATTTTGATAAGAGAAGGCTGCTAAAAGAAAGTGATTTATTCACAAACCTCTGTGTCGCACGTGTGGTATTTGTATGTGTATGGAGTGCACACTCACTTCAGTGTATATAATGTATAGACCATATATATTTTGTATACTTACAGTGTAGATATTTTCCTAACTTTTCATAAAGGGTGATTCCATGCTTTAGATTTTGTACACTGGGGGAAAGAAAAAGCCACAAACAAGGATGAAATGATGACAGAAGGTGCATCTGAGTTGCTTTTGCTGAAACAAATGGAAGTGCCTTAAAATTAAGCAAGGAAGTTCCGCAAGTTCAATTCATTTGCTTCAGGTACAGGTATCTGGTTTTAAATTTCCTTCGGGATAAAATTCAAATTGAGATAATTAAGAGGATGTTTTGGTGCCAAAAATAATATTTTCTCATTTCCAGTCCATCACACTATTCTTAACTTCTATTCTTCGTATTTATACTATATGAAGACTTATTTTGCAACACTCTGAACTGACATTTTCAGTCCACTGTTGTATGAAGTTACAAGTTCTCAGAGTATAGATGTGTTTTGATTTGCATGATTTCTTTCTCTGTTGATATTGTTTGCCTTGTTTGGTTTTAATAAGCTAAATAGGATTGCTAGTTCTTTAAGATTTGCCCCTGGTAAAGGACTGTATTTAGTCCTGAAATAGAAAATTACCAGAACTCCCTTCATACTTGTTTTTACTTAACTACTTTAAATAAGGATGCTTCCTTCACCTTCTTTTTTCTGGAATAAGTCATAATTTATCATTCAATCTTTGAAAGATCAGATGATTTCTCAGGGCTAAACGCTAATATTTCTCTGCTCTTTTTATGAAGGGTATAGTATCCTTTGCTCTCATAAAAGGGGCAGTTCCATGCTGTCAATCATTGAACATAAGCTATGTCTTGCAGTCAGTTGTAATAAGACTAAACTTATTCCTGGCTTATGACTGTATTTTGTATTTTAATACTGAGCAGCCCCTCTCTTGAAAAGCCTCCTCAGCATTCTTTGTGCCTATCCTAGGTTTCTTGTTAGGATTTGCTGTGCAGACAAAGGTGTGTGTGAATGAGTACCCCCAGAGGGCTGTTGTAGCCACTAGTTAGCACTTCATTGCTTGCCTGATTTCAGGATTGTTCTAAACTGCAGTGTACAGAATAAATTCTGCTAGAGAATGTGGAAGCAAAATAAAAAGGGAATGAGATAAATTTATTGAATGCAATGCTTGATTGCTTATGACACAAGATAGATCTGTTGTGGAAAAAACAGATGTAAGTGGTTCAATGAAGGTAGAAAGAAATCTCTCTACAGATGCCATTGGAAGACCACTGAATGTGTCAGTGTCCAGAGATCAGAAATTCCTGGTAGTGCCAAAGATGTCTTGCAGCCAAAGTAAATGTATTCAGAACAGAATATCAGTTGCATCTTGTTGAGTGGTAGAGTCAGAAATCATTGAGACTGAATAAGAAAAAGTTATAAAAGTTATGATCCTTTTTTTTGCCCCAATGTTGAGAAATGTAGTATTAATTGACATGTCAAAAACTTCCTCAGCACCATATACAGATTGTATCCTAATGATGGCACTGAATATTTCAGAAGAAATTAATATGCATGCAGTTTATGATCTGTATTTGGTCTGTTGGAATAATATATTTTGTGCGAGCTTGGTAACTCGACAGAGGATTTATTATTTATTATTATTCCCGAATTGCAAATTTAGCTAATACTCAGAAGTAGTTTGAAATACGTATACCACTTGAATAGAGACTCTTCAGCATTTTTGGAATGGTAAAGAAGTTACAGGACAAAGCTATGGTGACACCGTCTAGGAGGATTAACTTTTTCCTCACAAATTTTTATTCACCTCAGCATATCTTTTATTCTCTGAAACTGTAGTATATTTTTCAACTGTACGAAGTCTGTTGTTGTTTGTTTGTTGTTTTAACTTGCTGCCTTTCCAATACATGTTCCAATACATGTCAAACAACAACAAAGCAAAACAAGCCATTCAAAGCACTTAATTTACCTTGAAAAATGTTGTGAATTTTCTTATTTTGGAGCTAAAAGGATTACTTAATTAAAGTTCAGCACGTATGTAATTGAGTGTTAATTGTGGGTGGGCAAACTGATCTTCCAGTACTTGGGTTTGCTAGGTGCACTGATGGGTTGCTAAGCTTTCAACAGAGTATGTGTACATAACATTACAGGATCAGCCTCCTGTACTTCATTTTTAGACATAAGTAATGACATGGAGATCTTTTCAAATAGATGCCTAAAATCATGAAAAGACATCATGAATGTCTTACATTTTAGTTGTTTTAAGCAGGGTTACTTTATATGCTTAGAGGTTATCATTGTACAGAAAAGCAATAAATTTTGTTACTCTTAGAACTAAGGTATTGATGCATATTTAAATATATTTTATTTTCACATAGATTAATATTTCACAGTGATTTTATTTTTTTTAATCTGTCAGCATTTGCTGTCTAGGCTGTTAAATAACTAGAATTTCAGTCTGGTGATGAAGTCATTATATTGGAGTTATATTAAATACTTCAGAAGTCTTTTTACATCTGTACTGGTTATGTGAGAAGGAGACCTGAAAAAATTCTGTCCAAAGTATATCTGCCTTTTTTGAGGTTTCAATCTCTCTCTTTTTCCAAAGGCAGAAAAAAATAGAAAGTTAGATATTCAGGAAAAAAGTTAAGAAACATGACAGGAGTAATGTTCCTGGTATAGACATATTTATTCTTAGAGGTTTAGAGTGGTCAGGTTTATCCCCAAAGCCAATGTTTGCCAAAGTACATTGTTCTCAAGACACACCTAAACTACTTTAGGACAGCACTATGCACACACTACAAAGCTTTTGTGTTTACCACCTAACTCTGCTTTGTTTCAGTATTAACCTCTGTGTCAGATTTAGCATACCCTATATTCTCCCTGCCCTGTCAGCTGTCTTGTCCTGTTGTTGTGGTTTTGTGGTTTTGATGCCGGTATTCCACATCAGAGCATCATGCAGCAGTGAAGGAGTTAATGCTGGGGGAGCAGCAGAGGGGAGGGGCGGAGCTCCGCACCGGATGCAGGCGGCGCTCGGTCTGGGCGCGTTGCTCTGGGCTGCCGTGGAGGTGCAGCACGTGTGCTTCCCCTGCAGGTCCTCTTTAGCGTAAGCTCACAGCTTTTGGTTTGGAAATGATTATCTCTCTCTCAATTGTTCAATTTTATTAGATTTAGTAAAGTTACCGTTCCTTCTCAGATCGTGCCGTTGTTTTCTTGTAGACCCATCTCTTCCCGCCGTTTCCCCCTCCCCCTCCCGGAGCGCGGCTCTGCTCGGGCGGCCGCGCGGCCACTGACGCAGTTTCTTTGTTTTTTTTTTTCTTCTCTCCCCTCTCCCTTCTCGGTTTCCCTTGGGTCACTGTCACGGACAACACCGTGACAATTATTGGTGGAGAATGCGGGCAGTGCAGTATTGGCACTCCATTGTAAATCTGGTGCAGAGTGGACTAAGGTTTTTCATGTACCTTATAGCATGCTGGCGTCTTTTTAAGCTCGCGTTCAGCACCGGAGTAATGTGGATATACAGCTACTTTAGTGTGCTGAGGGGGTTACATGCCTCCTACCTAAACACCCTGGCTAACGTGACAGATTATGCGGCATTTGGAATGGTTTCCAGTTACTCTTTTCAGGTCTTTACCTATATTCAGGATGTCAACCTGACAACTGTGTTATCTATTTTCCTGAATGCTCTCTTGGCAATTTATATCATGTGGAGGAAGCCTTCCTCAAAACCAGAGAGTGCTGAATGGCAGGGAAGGTGGAAAAAATTAGGAAAGAAATTAGAAGCGTGGGGACCCCCGGTGTTATGCAATTTTGATCTTGAGCACCTGTGGGATCCTGAGAAATTCAGTGAGTGTTTAGGTAAGGAGTCATGTGACTCAGGACGATCCAAACCAAGGTCCAAAGCAAAAATGAAAACCTCGAAGTTAGACCTGACCAATCACAGGAAGCACCGGTATCAGTGTCGGTTGCCCCTGTGGAAGGCCAGAAATGGACACGGCCGTCTTCACGCCTAGAACGGAAAGAAGAAGAAGCAGAGAAAAAAAAGGAAGATCCAGGCGAAGGGCCCTCCTCAGCACCACCACCACCACCACCGCCACCTAAAAAGGCCACTAAGAAAAGTGAGAGACGTGGAGAAGACAGCGATGATGATGGAGTCACTGTTACCACTACTCGTCGGCCCCTAAAGATGACTGAAATACAAGGTTCAAGAAAGGAGTTTGTACGGCGCTCGGGTGAATCTATTGTCACCTGGTTGCTGCGGTGTTGGGACAGCGGTGCCAGCAGCGTGTCCCTAGATGGCAGCGAAGCCCGCCAACTGGCAAGCATTGCCCGAGACCCAGCTATCGACAGAGGAATTGGCAGATGTCTGAATGGAGTCGCTACCCTCTGGGAACGAGTACTAGTGGCTGTAAAGGATAGATACCCTTACAAAGATGATCTGGAGCCTAAGGTGGAAAGATGGAACACCGTGGAGAAAGGCATCCAATTTTTGAGAGAAACAGCCGTAGTAGAGATGCTGTATGATCCCAATTTCGTCCCTAACAATCCACACCAGGACCGTGATCCTGATAGAGTAAGGTGCACACCTGATGTATATCGCAAGCTCTCAAAAACAGCACCAGAGAGGTACGCAAGTACACTGGTAGCAATGTTCCATAGATTCGAGGGTCAAGACAGAAGACTCCCAGTTTATGAATTGACTATTACACTCCAAAACTTTGAACAACAGTTTCCACCATCACGTGCTTCCATTGCAGCTATAGTAGCAGAAGAAGTAGGTGAGATAAAGAAAACTATACTGGACGAACTGTCATTACTGATGAATAGGGATGAACCTGTGTCAGTATTGGAAACACCTGATGAAGACGAGCATGACGCAAAGAATCTGATGAAGCAATTTATCAAACTGTTGAAAGTCTCGGCCACCAAAGGCAACCGCCCCTCTGCACGAGCAAATGACGGCAGTAACATCATGTCACATGTGGCCATGTGGAGCTTCTTACGAGAAAACGGAGAGGACATGAGGAAGTGGCATAAAAAACCCACTCCTGCACTGCGAGCACGGGTGAGAGAACTACAGCAGAGATCAGCCACCAACGAAATTGCTCCCGTCACTGCAGGTAACCAATAGAGGAGCCCTGCCCTCAGCCAGGGGAGGGAAAGGGATAATAGAGTGTATTGGACTGTGTGGATTAGATGGCCTGGCACATTAGAGCCACAAAGATATAAGGCACTGGTGGACACTGGTGCACAGTGCACTCTGATGCCCTCGAGTTATAAAGGGACAGAATTGATTCATATTTCTGGAGTGACTGGGGGTTCTCAGGAACTGTCTGTGCTGGAGGCAGAAATAAGCCTCACCGGTAAAACCTGGCAGAAGCATCCCATAGTGACTGGACAGGGGGCTCCATGCATACTCGGTATTGACTATCTCAGAAGGGGACATTTCAAGGATCCCAAGGGGGGATGGGCTTTTGGAATAGCTGCTGTAGATGCAGACAACATTCAGCAGCTGTCTGTTTTACCTGGCCTGTCAGAAGATCCGTCTGTTGTGGGGGTACTGAAAGTGAAAGAGCAGCAGGTACCGAATGCTACAAAAACAGTCCACAGACGGCAGTACCGCACCAACAGGGATTCCTTGCTCCCCATTCATAACTTGATCCGTCAGCTAGAGAGCCAGGGAGTGATCAGCAAAACTCACTCACCTTTTAACAGCCCCATATGGCCGGTGCGTAAAGCCAGTGGAGAATGGAGGCTGACGGTAGATTACCGTGGCCTGAATGAAGTCACACCCCCACTGAGTGCCGCTGTGCCAGATATGTTGGAGCTGCAGTATGAACTGGAGTCAAAAGCAGCCAAGTGGTATGCCACTATTGACATTGCCAATGCATTCTTTTCTATTCCTTTGGCCACAGAGTGCAGACCACAGTTTGCTTTCACCTGGAGGGGTGTTCAGTACACCTGGAACCGTTTGCCCCAGGGGTGGAAACACAGCCCAACCATCTGCCATGGGCTGATTCAAACCACACTGGAACAGGGTGGGGCACCTGAGCACCTCCAGTATATTGATGACATTGTTGTGTGGGGTGATACAGCAGAGGAAGTTTTTAAAAAAGGAGAGCGAATAATCCAAATTCTTCTGGGTGCTGGTTTTTCCCCCTCCCCCTCCCGGAGCGCGGCTCTGCTCGGGCAGCCGCGCCGCCACTGACGCAGTTTCTTTGTTTTGTTTTTTCTTCTCTCCCCTCTCCCTTCTCGGTTTCCCTTGGGTCACTGTCACGGACAACACCGTGACACCTGTGCATCCAGGCTGCCCAGAGAAGCTGTGGATGCCCAGTCCCTGGAAGTGCTCAATGCCAAGTTGGATGGGACCCTTGGCAGCCTGATCTTCTTGGTGACAGCCTTGGCCATGGCAGGGGGTTTTAACTGGGTGGGCCTTAAGGTCCCTTTCAAACCAAGTCATTCTGTGATTTATGACCTAGTTTTTGGAAATTTCAACTTAGCTGTGTGAATGGAGTTGTTGGCACAGACTGATAAAAGCAAAGCCTGTGCCTTTATCTCAAATGGTAACACTTGGAGGAAAAAGGTGCCTATCTAACAGTCCCTTATTGTTACTCGCTTCTAAATCCACGTCTTTGGACTATGGAAGTAATCCTTCCCCTGTACTCGGCACTGGTGGGGCCCCACCTTGAGCACTGTGTTCGGTTTTGGGTACCTCAATACAGAAAGGACGTTGAGGTGCTGGAGCAGGTCCAGAAAGGTGCAACAAGGTTTGTGAAGGGCCTGGAGAATATGCCCTATGAGGAACGACTGGAGGAACTGGGGCTGTTTAGTCTGGGGAAGAGGAAACTGAGGGGAGACATTATTGCTTTCTTCTAATACCTGAAAGGTGATTGCAATGAGAGCAGGGTTGGTCTCTTCTCATTAGTGATGGTGATGGGACAAGGGGAAATGGCCTAAAGTTGAACCAGAGAAGGTTTGATATAAGGAAAATCTTTACAGAAAGGTCTGTTAAGCACTGAAACAGGTTCCCCAGGGAGGTAGTTGAGTCACCATCCCTGAGTGTGTTTAAAATCCATTTGGATGTGGTGCTCAGGGACATGATTTAGTGGTGGATTGTTAAGAGTTAGGGTAGTATGGTTTGGTTGTGGTTGGACTCTATGATTTTGAAGGTCTTTTCCAACCGAGCAATTCTGTGATTTTATTCTAACCAGCCTGCACTATAAGGAGATGTACAAAGTCCTTTGTTTCCTCCTTTTGCTGAAACACAAAGGGTGGGGATAAAAAGATGATCAGAATGGCTTGCTCTGAAGTTGAACTAAAACTTTACTTTTTTGTCAATCTGGATCAAATCATACTATTATTATTTATAGCTTTATTTCCTAAAAAGTTAATTCTTATATAAAGCTGTATTTGCCAGAAAAGACCTTTGTATGAAATGCAAAGATTTATTGGCCGCTGCAAGCTCTCCGTTCCTCCCTATTCATCTAATGAAACAAAAAACCTGAGATTAGAGTCAATGTTAGAAAAGTTAAAGCTCTTTTAGCATAGCTGCCTCTTACACATCTCCCTCAAATTCAGTTTTGTCTGACATCTTTTTGTGGATGACACAAGCTGCTAGTTTACCTTTTACCTTTCTCTGCGCAATCTGGTTTAAAACCCAGATTGTACTATCTTCTGAGGGCTCTCTGTGAAGAAGATTGGTCCTAAATGCATCTTGTTTTGCTCTTTGCGCTGAACAGATGGCCCATAAGCCTTGAGTGTACTCAGGGTAGATCTGAAACAGTCCTGAGCTATAGAAAAACAAGAAGGGAAGGCTCTACTTTACCAGAAGATGGAGCTCTCTGCAGACAGGTTCTTGATTAGTATCTGGCTGTTTCTCTTTTTTTCTTCAGTGTTTGAAAAGATGTCTTCACTGCAGTGTTTGTACTTACAGGACATGTAATGTTTTACATTTTTTCCCAAATGCCTAAGAATTTATAGAGAAAGCTTAATAAGGTAAACAGTTGTTAATTACCGAAAGCCAAGGCACAATACAGTGTTACACAATCTAGAGGTTAGTTGGATTTTTAATTTGGGGGAGAAGTGCATGCATAGGTTAGTTTGGGAGTATTCCTGGTGGACACAATTATATGATTTTACTGTAAATTTTGTTAAACAGTTAAGTATGGTTTGTTTTTCATGCAGATATGAAACATGTTAATTGTCTACTTTTTCGGGGAAGAGGG
This sequence comes from Cyrtonyx montezumae, assembly GCF_038088225.1. Taxonomy (NCBI): domain Eukaryota; kingdom Metazoa; phylum Chordata; class Aves; order Galliformes; family Odontophoridae; genus Cyrtonyx; species Cyrtonyx montezumae. The sequence continues at coordinate 100,795,886 of NW_027072089.1, read as the reverse complement.
TATAAATAAAACCAATTTGTTTTCAGCCACAGTCACACAAAACAAATTTTCCTAGAATCAAACCTACATAAAACAAATGGAGGAAGAGTTATTCAGATAGTCTCTTTTAGCCATTGGTACTGCAGATGTTTACTGGCAATGCTAGCTTTGTACACTGAAAAAACCTATTTGTTCTTAAACCCCTACTGTTGTTTTCCTTGTCACTCAGTGTTATAATATTTTGTTGTGTATGTGAATATAGCCTCATTATAAAATTACATATTACTTATTCAAAAGTTTACACCGATTCAGGATATGGCCATTCTTATGAAAAATTACTGGGTTAGGAACGAATCATTTTGTTTCTATTTTATGAACTTTGTTCATTTACAGCAACAGGTTCTCGCTCTCTTTGTATTGTGTCCAGAGGATGGAAAATGCAGAAGCAATATGATTCACCCCATTGTTGACTGATGGAGGATGAAGCTGGTACAGGACATTCTTAGTGGTATTTCGGGATGGAATACATCCTTGGAAATTGATTTTCATTGATTGTTTTGATTTGTTTCCTCTTACTAGGGTCAAGTGATTTCTCTACTTTTAGCAGCCTTCTCCTATCTCTGACTCATTAATAACAATGAGTCTTGCTTTTGCTAATGCAGCTACATATCTTCAATGTGCCTGTTTCCAATTTGAGGGGATACCCAATGGATATTATGAATGAGGACGATTCACTTACTGTATTGCAGCTATGTGCTTCTTTGGGTTGAGCTTGCAATCTTAAACTGGCATTGCTTTATTTTGTTCTCTATTCATCATCCAGGGATAACTTTGTTTCTACTTGATTTATGTCTCAGTCCTTTGTTTCCTCTAAATAACCAGTTTTCTTTTATGTCTAGTTATTTGAGCTCTTTCTCCAGACTTTCTTTTAACTCTCTACAATATGGAGAGAATCATGATTGCTAGGCTGTGCTCCCTTGTAATAACTTTATAGTCCTCACACTAATCTAAAGCAACTGGATTCCTGAAGCATCATATTTACCATCTCTGGAGGTGAAGTAGAGCTTGTTGTTATGTTACGCTGTGCTAACATTTGAGTGTATTAACACGACACTCCAGTGGGTTTTTTCAAATTATCCTTTTCTAATGTACAGCAGTACATTCTGGTACTTATAAGTTAGCTTGAGTCACACGTTGTCATATGCTGAGCCACTTCCACTGTTCACACTCCCCGTGCTCTGCCCTTCACACACTGCTTATATGTGTTCCTAAGGGGCTGCCTAACTGCACATGTTATTTTGAGCTGTGGTACTTTTACGTATAGAAAAGGGAACACAGCCACAATTTAGACTTGCCTTGCTTCTGCTGAACATCTCTGGAAGTTCAGAATGGTGTCTGATCTATTTGGTCTGTCTGTCTGTCCTTTGCAATGTGTTGGGTATTTGTGTACTGTGGTATTAAAATGTGGCTTACTTGAGGGAATGGCACAAGAGGGTTGGGTAGAAACAAGAGGGAGGGAGCTCCACACGGTTTCTATTGTGCATGTCTTTTGACCACTGCTAAGTCTGGTTATTAAGAGGACCTATGCAATCATGATACCTTTGATTTAATACTTAACTCTGGGTGTTTTTTCAATCAGCTTTTCAGATGCATGGCTCTTAAATTTTCTAGTTGTTTTGCAATGACCCTGGCTGCATTATACGGCAGATTAGTACATCCACAGAAGTATCTCTACTACAAGGAAGGCAACTGGCCAAAGTCCATCAGTTTTTAAACTGTGATCTTCTTTCCCCAATTAATGATACACGTCCAGAGGGAAATCTTCACAGCCGCAGTTACGAGGAAAATGCTATTACTACACTGTTTAAAAATACTCAAAAACTGCTGTATTGTGCAGCTGAGGACATATGTTCTTAAAGAACCTAAGCACACACACAGGGGAAATGTCACAGATGCACAGTAGTGGATCCAAAAAATTACCACTTTCATTACTGTGGATGTGAGAAGAGAACAACAGTGCTGTGTGTCCATGCCCTCACCACCCCAACGTTTTGATTTGTTCCTGTAGCACTAGCAAGCCGGATCCATTACTGAAAAGTGATGGGGATACCTCTTTGTGGATCAATCCCAATGCAGAATGCAGAAACGCACGAGTGTTCAGCAAAGCTTAGTGCTCCTTATCTGGTGCTAGAGAATGCTTGCAGTCATTTCCTGCCAGTGGAAGTTGCTGGTTTAGATAAGGGCTAGCGTTTCAAGTGCTACCTTGTCTAAACCTGTTTTGAGCAAGTCTTCTGTGATGTTACTGATCATGGGGAAGTTTCAGAAGAACATTTTAGCACTGACCTTGGAGTCCTAGATATGTTTGGAGAACAAGTGTGTTAAAACACTGTAGCAGTTTGTGTATTTCACTTTCCTTACATCGATCCTCTCTGAGGTATCTCTCATCACTTTCTGCATCTGTCTTATTAGCACACAGAAGTTTTTTGTGTTTTTTTTTTATTTTTTTTTTCTGTGTAAAATGCAAAGATTTGCTTCTTTTTAATTTAGTACCTCATCCTGGGAAGTGCATGTCACAAACCAACTCCACCTTCACCTTCACCACCTGCCGCATTCTGCACCCTTCCGATGAGCTCACACGAGTCACACCAAGGTAAGGGTTCCCCATGATGGCAAAGCCTTGTGCTGTGTCAGCTTCCCTGTGAGGAAATGTGAAGTAATGGCATGAGCAAAAGCATTAGCCACACTGGTGAATTACAATGCACCTTTGAAATTATTCCTCCTCTTTTCAGTTGCCTCAAGCTGATTTTATTTGAGAGGCGCTTGTAATGTTTTAGACAACCAGCCAAAATAGCTCAAATGTTATTGTCTGTAGTTAAGAATACTGCGGGATCAGAAATAATGAGTTTGTTTCCAGTATCCAAAGCTAGCTATCCCAAGCTAGTCACAGATGCTAGGCACAAGTGATCAAACATAGTGTTGACCCAAGTGTGCATCTTCTGTCTTGTCTAAAAGAAAAAAAATAAATAAAAATTGAGGGAGATTTTTCTCTAATGGACAAACTGAAATTTGTAGTGTGGGACAAAGAGAGATACACCAAGTAAAGAAATGTTGAGGTAGATGCTTCAGTGGTACCCAGGAAGTGCATGAAGAATGGAGGAGGAAATGAGACTTAATCGAGTCAGGGAGCTGTCTACTGTGTTCCTTGGATAATTGTTGGAAGTGAGTTCTTAGAAGCCAGGATGAAACCAATGGACTGGCTTCATAACAGTAGCTGGTATGTATGGGCAGACCCTTACGGAAGGCGCAGAGGTGAGAATTGAGGAGGGGGTGTGAATTTCATACCTAAAGAGGGCAATTTCCTTCCTTAGCCAATCAGAAATTAAAGTGTGTTTTTCTGTTTAGAAGGACAATGCCTCATTGCTTTCTCTATCCCTTTCAGCTCCTATGGGGGAGTGTACCCATGTGTAGGTACCCATTCAGAGATGGTGTGTCTAGACTTGTTTAGACATCAGATGGGCACTGGCTACCTAAGGAACGCATGAGAAGTAAGGGTATTAAATGTGAACACCTCTGAGGTGATAAATACATGTAAAGAAATAGGTGATGATTAAATGTGACTTTTCTGCTTCCCCTTCTGATTGTAGTGACCTAATCGTGGCCTGGCTCACTTTTCTTTATTCTCTCTTGCCTTTCTCACTCCTCAACTCTGCTGCTGAAGAGACCCCTTTATTTGGCTGCAATTCTATTTTATTCTTTTGATTGTTGAATTGCTGTTAACTGTGGTTGTAATAAACTCCCTGATCATGCTGGTTACTAAGTCTTAACAAATCAGCCATAGATGACAGCTACAATTCAGTACATTGTCAGGTCACTTGATTACCCCAAATTCATAACTGGCTCAGGAGGAAAAATACTACAATAAACACTGTGATGTTTTCAGTGGGCACACTGAAGGACCTCCTTCTTACCAGCTATAATGATTCTTCACAGGTCATGTGAGAAGGATGAGGAAACTGCATTATGTCATGTTGTGCTGAGAGGAGATGTAGGGCAGACACTAGGACCCAGCGTGCAGGGGGTGAGCAACGCTGCTTGTGCTGGTGGGGCCATGAGAAAGGAATGCTCGTGTTTGTGGCACCAGCTAACCCCAAGAGTTCAGATACTCTCCTGCCTGGTTTCATCTGAACCTGGCCTCTAACCCAGGCTCTGCTTTAACCTGACTAAATTTCATCCAGCTCCATGAGGTGCTCGTTTGTTTCTTCTCTAACTCCAGCACTATCCCTGGGCTCATTTGCTGAGCCCAGACTGAGCCTGTTTCTTTGCTGCTCTGCAGTGTTGGTCAGTTTGAAGGGGAAAGTATTTCTTGTTTAACTCAATATTGAAATGATCAACCAAACAACAACAACAACAACAATAGCACCTATATAATACCTGCTTCCTTGCAGGAATGCATTGTTGTCTTTTTTAATTGCACTGTAATGCATACCAGTACTGACAAATGAGTAGAAATGCTAATCTAACTACTTCTGATACTGAAATCTGGGACTGGGGAAAAAAAAAAAAAAGCCATTCAAGTGTTGTAGTTTTCATCTCATAACTAGGACATCTTAGAAGCTTCTTGTCTTGAGTTTCCAATATGCACTTCATCTTATCCTATAGGAAGTCAGTTCACAGAGTAAGCACCCTTTTCTCTCTCTTTCTCTCTCTCTTTCTCTCTTTCTCTCTTTCTCTCTCTTTCTCTTTCTCTTTCTCTTTCTCTTTCTCTTTCTCTTTCTCTTTCTCTTTCTCTTTCTCTTTCTCTTTCTCTTTCTCTTTCTCTTTCTCTTTCTCTTTCTCTTTCTCTTTCTCTTTCTCTTTCTCTTTCTCTTTCTCTTTCTCTTTCTCTTTCTCTTTCTCTTTCTCTTTCTCTTTCTCTTTCTCCTCCCTCCCTCATGCTTTTCAAGATTTCTGCTGTACTTGCATTAGGGGAGATGCATCCCAAACTGCAATTGCAGCTTTAAAGATGTAGCTCTAATCAGTGCTTATGAGAGGAGTGGTGAGCTAACGCTTCATTTCTGCTCAGCCTTGCCTTCAGAGTGTGCACGTGTGCTGGAGTGAGTGTGTGTGATCTTAGCTCCGCTGGGAGTCCTCCCATCCCACTGACAGTCCTGGCAGTGAGGAGTATTCCTGACAAGACTCCTGTGGCCCCGCTGCTGCCTGCACTGACTGCCACAGCCCACAGGGTGGTGCAAGACAACAAATTTTGGGGCAGCTCAGCAATGCTGCTGTTCAGATTATGCCACGCTACATATCAATTCTCTCAAAAGTGATCCACTACAGTTTACGCATAGGAATATGTGGAATTCTTGCTGAATTGTAAATGCAAGGTAAAAAAAATAATTCTTCATAATTTTACTGCTTTCTGTAGAAAGTTGATGCAGTTCAAATCATGGTAGAGATAATGTTGGTCAGATCCTACTTAGCCACGGAGAGAAGACGTGACCTGAGACTTGCTAACATAAGGCCAATGTTTCATCATTTGAGTACCGTAAAGATGTTAGTGCTGCTGACTTTTAGGAGATCACTGGACTAGAGTTTATTGCATCAAGTTATGTCAGCTGATTGCTGTATGCCATTAGACTAAGCTGTCGTCAAAAACTCGCAACCAAACCTCCCAGGATGGCCAATTTCACCCACTGTAGTGTCCATGTAAGGTTAAATGAGGCTGTAATCATATAGAGCCTTTTGTCCTTGTGGACAAAAAAAATAATAAAGTTGTGATTCTTTGGCCTGAGACTTCTCTACTCCTGGAAATCCAGCCAGATTGTTTCGATATGGCTATTTGATTCATTCCTTGGTGCAGAGAACCCAACTGCTATATGCTATGGCTGAGCCAATAATACAGCTTGGCTCTTAGGAAAAGAGAAATCCCAACCTTATCCCTGTTCCCCCTCCCACCCTGCTTAGTTTATCCCTCTCTTGCTTTGGCTTTGGCACTTGTCTAACTCTTTGCTGAGTGTCTTCTACTTGCTAACCTGGCAAGATAATGGGGAAGATTTCCATCAGTGAGCAGTGCTGAGCTCTCAGGTCAGTAAATTCTTGTTAGCATCAGCTTTTGCATTGTTCAAGACTTTAAATGCCACTAGAAGAATGTATCAATGCTTAAGGTAATATTACTGTGGAATTCACTTTATTGTGTGAATATACATGGCAAAAATGTGATATCCTCAGCATGATTAGAAATGGCCAGAAAACTTTTTTTCTTTTTTTTTAATACTCCATAGAGCCCTAAAAAAAATCACATAACAAAGATGTGATCTTGAAGAATTATGGGTGACCTACACACCTTATTTCTTCAGTGGCTCAGTACAGCATTGATGAATGGTGTACATTGGACTGCTACAGATTTTGAGTGGGGATTATATGTAGGTAAATGTGTCTTAGCTGACCAAATCTGTGACTACCAAGCATTTTTGTTTTTTAAGAATGACATGGTAGTGCCAGAAACACTTGAACTTTCAGTATCTATGAGATGTTGTACTTTGGTGTGAAGGATTTAGAATGTTGCCTTTGTGCTGATGATCCATTTGAAATAGATGCTTGCAGTAGGTCTTTGCTCGTTCATATAGTCAGCTTACTAGGAAGAGGATGGTCTAAAAAAATTAATGCTATTTGATATGTCTTGAGAAATTTCAAACTCTAATAACCAGCTTAAGAAAAAAATATTCAGTAAGATAGCAATAACTATTAAGTATGTGACGTTTGCCACTTATTCTAAATGTACACTGCCAACGTAACATTTGCTTGCCCTCTGCTTAAACATAGTTTACTTTGGAAAAGAACCAGATTTAGGAGAAAATTTAGCCATGTTTCAAACTATAGAAACCACTACTGTAACTGAATTAACAGTAGTATGGCTCTCTGTCATGCTTGGTTTGCTGCTAAGTTATCAGCTGCCTGTTGGCCAATTGATGACCAAGAGTTTGACTGTATTTTTCTCATTTTGGTGGTTGTACATCCCACTATGCATCACCATCAAATGTTAGGTCCTACATCCCCTTCCCCTTAAACATAAACAAATTCTGTATAAGGAAGAAGGACTAGACCTTGCAGAAGTGCATGTTGGTGGTAACAATTCCAAACTCCAGAAGCATTACCACAAATGCTTCTGTAGCAAATATGTTCCTCTCTTCCCTTGGCTCTGCTGTGTGACCCAGCAATACCAAAATGACCAGTAGTTAGGTACACTCAGAAGCCACACTAGAAGCCTATCCCACTGTTTCCTTGTCTCACGGAAGCAAGTGGGAGCTCATAGCTAGTAGATCAGGAGGGAAAACTGAATAAGTTGATCTCAGACCTTTCAGTTTAATAGTTTATCAGAAGAAATGTGGGGGTGGGTTGCTGAGAAATGCACTAATCCCTTGAAACTGCCTGCGTAGAGGAGAGATGCATCTTGTAAGAGGTGCTTCTGTATTGCTCACATCTGTGAGGATCTGGGAAATTCACATTTTGCCATGCACTCTCAAAATGGATAGAATTCCCTGCTTGAGGCTAAAAATCTTGCTTACAGTTTTAATTCCTTAGCGAGAGAATAATTTGACTGCTCCTTTGCTTCCAGCCTTAACGCAGCACCTACTCCAGCTTGTGGCAGCGTTAGCAACTTGAAAGGCACCCCAGTGGCTACTCCCTGTACTCCTCGACGCTTGAGTTTGGCCGAATCCTTCACTAACCTGCGGGAATCCACGACAACAATGAGCACATCTCTGGGGCTGGTGTGGCTGCTGAAGGAAAGGGGCATCTCAGCAGCGGTGTACAATCCACAGAGCTGGGACAGAGCCAGCAAAGGCACCCTCCTGAACACATATTCCCCTAAGATGGCGATCATTCCTTCCACTCCACCAAACTCACCTATGCAGACACCCTCTTCTTCTCCTCCGTCTTTTGAGTTCAAGTGCACCAGCCCACCTTATGACAACTTCTTGGCTTCAAAGCCTGCTAGTTCCATCTTGAAGGAGGTGAGGAACAAAAAGAACATCAGGAACAGTGAGAGTCAGACTGATGTGTCTGTTTCCAACCTTAATCTTGTGGACAAGGTCAGGAGGTTTGGTATTGCCAAAGTCGTGAGTTCAGGGCAAGCACCAGCTCCTCCTTTAACTGATGACCAGGGACCTCTTGTCTGTGGGGCACAAGGACCAGGGAGGACCCTTGTTCCTGGGGGCCTGGCACCAGACGCTCTCCCACTGGGCTGCCCTGCTGTGACCAGTGCCATTGGGGGCATCCAGCTGAACACTGGCATCCGAAGGAACCGGAGCTTCCCCACCATGGTGGGTTCCAGCATGCAGATGAAAGGTCCGACATCCCTCACCTCGGGGATCCTCATGGGAACCAAGCTCCCAAAGCAAACTAGCTTACGATAAAGGACTTGAATTTTTACAGCTAGTCTTTTTAAATGGAAGTACTCAGATTCTTTCTCCAGTTCTCTTCTCCTTTCCTCACCACCCTTTCATTGCCTCTTGAGTTTGACAAATCAACTTCGTGCCTAATGGGAGAAGTGTGTAAACTTTGTACAAATGTGTAAATATGTACCAGTTCTATTGTAACTAATTGGATTATTTTACTCTTTGATTGAGTGCAAAAGGCTGTACGTTATGATTGCTGTATTAGGGTTAACTTGCTAACCTTTTGAAAAGTTTTTTTGTTGTTTTTTTTAAGATGCACTGAAAAAAATAAAACGAACACTAAAGAACATAACCAAGGTAACTTGACTAGGAAAAACATGAATTCTGTAGCTAGCCTAACTTGAATTGAAGGTGCATGGGAAGCTGTTGAGTATGTTTTGTGAGAACTTGCATTTCATCACTTGAAGCATGGGAGCATTTATGCTTTGAAGAAGCACTCAGTTTAACACTTGATAGTTTTGATTTTGTTTTTGTAGATGAGTTGAGCTGAATTATTGGAGTGCCTGGCTGTTGTGCCTGAATGGATGAAACTTTATTCTTTTTCTGTATTCTCTTCCTCTCCGATGCGATAAACTTGAACTAATACTGTGTAGAGGTCAGCAGGCCTACTGGGTACCTGGAATATTGACATATTTCTACCACTGCTGTCTCATTTGGCATGCTTACGTTCTGTGTGACTTGTTTGTAGTTTTTGTTTTTCAATGCTGCACTGGGTTGTGGAAGGGGAAAGTGCTTTACTATGTGTTGCTGCCACTGAAACAACGCTTTATCAGTGCGCCCAAAGAACAGTTTTCACAACTCGTGAGGTAAGCGTGGCTCTGACTTCCTAGAAGCTGGAGTTGCGGAATAGATTGACAGATAAGAATGTTATATGAGAACATGTAGCAGAACCAGTGTTAGGAGAAGGTGCGTCCTTGGAACCTCAGCAGAGAACCACAAGAACATTTAGTAATAGAATGGTACAAGGGGAAATGCGCCTTGCAGTCAATAAGCTGACCTTTAGATTTTGTGCCTGCAGAGGACCACGGTCTTATCAACAGAGTGAGAATAATCCCAGCCTAGTTTCTGTTTTCTTCTTTCAAATAAACCTTTTTAATTCCAAGTTTGACCCTAGCAGAGTTAAAAGTACGTGAAACACTTTATTCAACAGTGGATTTGAATTGGAGAAAAAAACAAAAAACACTAAAAACAAACAAACAAACAAATAACCTCCCAATGCCAAAACTGTAACTTCCGTTAGGAAACTAAAGACATCACCCACCATTGAGTTGTGGCCATGCAATCCTAATTTGACTTGCAATTTTCTTGCCCGTTTCTCCCAAACCTCTGCTGGGTGCCTGTAGAGGAAATTGAAAGGAATGGGAGCAGACTGGAGGGAGCTTGTTTCTATAGCTGAGCAGGGCCCCAACGTTGTTTTTGGAACGGGAGGGAAAGGAGCCTGTGAGGCTTTTAGCATTTGCTTTCTTCTCCTGGCAGTTCTGGTGCCATCTAAACCAAGCTCCCTGTTTTGTTGCCACCGTAATCACTCTCCGTGTCATTGCCGTGAATTGAATTTGTACCAGACTGTTACTAAATTATTAGCACTGATATTTTCTTGTATAAATGAAGCTGTCTTTTAGTCTTTGTGATGAGAGATGGTGATTTTTTTTCTTTTTCTTTTTTTTTTTTCTTTGGATGAAGTAGTTATTGCAGTAGTGCTATGGACACTAAGGATATTTTTTGACAAAGAAAAAAACACATCGGTCAGTTACTGCATGTGTTTGGAGACTTATATTTATTCTATGAACTTAAAACATTTTAGTAAAATGTCATCAGCTCTCTTTGCTGTTGTATATGTGCACTTATTGCAAGTAAATTTAAGTACCGTTTTATTTGAATGTATCTTAAAACAGTAGATAGAATAACAGTTGATTCTGAAGGATCATGAACTCAATGGACCATTTTATATACCCAGAGGAAGAAAGCAATACTGTATGAGAACTTAAATTATAGAAACTAATCATGCAACTGGGAAGCATTATTCAGCCTTTAAATAAGCAGTCAGAGCTGTCAGCCCACCAGAGAAAAGCAATTGTATCACATCAGAAAGATGAAAATTAATTTTTCTTCACTAATATCAATAAAATAACAAAAAAAAATGTTGCATTGTTGTGCATTATTCAGCTTTTTTGCTGTTCTCTTCTGGTGATAAATCTTCCACCTTCTTCTCCTGCTTTCATCTCTCAGTCAAAGCAAAAGGAGGAGGCCATCACTATGTTTGGTTTTTAAGTCCCTAATTACAGAAGTGGCTGCAAAGTTCTGAGACTGGGAAGACTGCCAGAAGTGGTGAGGTGTACTCAGATCAGGTCTAAACAAAAACGAGTGAAGTGCTTTTTGTTTCTATTGGAATTCCAAGCAAGAACAACCAGACACTATGTAGTTTGTGCATGTTATCTGGGAGAGGGAAGTGGACTCATAATGCAAAAACCGTAGTGACAAAATGTGCAAGTGCATTGATGAGTAAGGAGGGACTTGCCGAGTGCTGGCCGTGGTGCTGTCCTTGTTACTGAGAGGGGAACCGCTCACTGAGTGAACTCCCCGGCGATAAGAAACGGCTGTCTTGTGGTTGCATAGCTGCTTTCAAATGATTGATCAGAGCTCTTGCTCCCTTCTCTCCTCGCAGCAACATCCCCATCTGCACACAGCTCACAGTTTGCCTCACTGCCTGGTCCCCTTTCACATCCCTTTGAGCCACTGTTGCTTCTTGCAGAGCTGTGCAGGTGCTGTGGCTCCCTGGTGACAGCCAGGGGCCCTGGGTGAGCTCTGTATAGCACAGGAAGCATCTTTTCTTGGGTACTGCATTTTTTACATCTTGTTTCCTTCCAAAATTAATAACTTTTTTTTCCCTCTTTTCTAACTCATCCTTACTAGTGTGAATGACAGCTTCTGCAGTGACCTAAATCCCTGGCTTTGGAAAGAACAAATACATTGAGTTGATTGCTTGTACTGTATTGTTATTTTCTGACTTTTTACCTGGATACAGGACAGTACAGCTCTGTGGATGTGTCCCCCAGTGACTGCAGTGGATTTTGCTGGATAATGGGGTATATTGAACACCACCCAGTTTCTGCTTCTGAAAACAATGCTGGTAAAGGGAAAGTTTCCTGGTTTCTCACTTCAGGACACCAAATTATGCTATAGGGTAATGAAAACTGCATGAAGTACCTGGAAGCTCAGTCCCTGTATTTAATGTACTCGGGTAATTTCAAAGCTGAACAGAGCTAGAGCATGAGCTAAGCCTCAGAAGGTGAAATGGCTGAAGAACTGCTGTCTCTGCTCAGCAGTGTTCCTCTTCTTTGCAGTACCCAAGCATCTCAGAAACTTCACTAGTAGCATATTCACCACAACAGCTAGGAACGTGGTTTCCACCTCTGGATGCTGGGTGGGAGGTAAGAGGAGGGTGCACTGGAGGCAAGGCTGCAGGCACTAGAGGTGTTCTTTGCGGAGCACGAACAGTATTTCAGCCTTTGTGGGGTTCTTTTCCCCTTTATTTTGTATGTTTCCAAAGCACTGGATACGTAATGCAGTGGTGCATAGATTGAATGTGAATCTTCAGCTTTCCAAACACATTTGTTTGCAGCTTCCCACACTGTATCCAAAAATCCAGCACTGCAGTGAGCTGTGAGCTGCATCCCGTTTGTACAGACAGGAACTGGTGGCTGCAGCTGCATTTGTGCTGAGAAACTGGCACTGCCCAGCTGTGCTCTGACATCTCTCTGCCCTCCGGTTCCTCGTAACAAGCGAAATGAGTGCACAGAGAAGCAAGAAAATAATAGAAGAGCTGAAAGTCACCGGTGCTTAGCCATGTCCTTAGCTGTAAGATAGGCAGTGGGCTTTCATGTGAGAATGGCACACACAGAGGAAATCGATAATGTTTGTATTTAAAAGATTTGAGATTTTTTCCTGCTGGACTAGGCTTCAAGCTGCGCTGCTGAATCCAACTGCTGCTCCCTTGACACAAGCACTTAGGAATGATTAAAGCTCTAACAAGCTGACAGCCAGATTTCTGCTCTTCAAGAGGAATTTAATGAACTCGGGGGATACAAAAATCAAAGAGATGGAGAAGCCTTTCACCACTTTGCTAGGACATTGTGTTTCTCCTGATCTGTGAATTCCTGCATAGGCAGGGATAGGGAGTGCCTGTTTTGGGCTCAGGGCTGGAGCTGGACTCCACAGTGCTCCCCCTTGCTGCAGCAAGGATGGAGGATGGGGGCTGCTGAGTCTCACCTCCTCTGCCGTTTCATCCAGTTTCTTTTCACCCCTGCATAGGCAGGGCCCAGGCTCTCCCCTGTTCATTTACATGGAGTTTGCAGCGAGCTGCTCTGCCCACAGTGATGTGCCTGGCTGCTGTTTGGAAACTTAACTGATAGAGCCTCAGCAGAACCAGTTAAATCAAACCCTCGGGGAAAGCAAACTGCCTTTAAATGCAAGAAGTTATTGATTTACTATTTAGCCAGTGTTCATTTAGCTCCTATGCAAAGCGTGCTTTCCTTTGGTGGTTATGTCAGTGCTCAGTGTGGTGGCCCCGCTCACCTGCACTGAGTGGCTGAAGCCCTCAGCCCAGAGGTAGGAAAAAAAGAAAGGAAATGCGCAGAGCACTCAGGGAGGATCTGGGCTGGGGCAGCACACCAAGGTCAAGGAGGAGATGCAGCTTTTTAGTAAGACTACCATGTCATTACCTCCTGTATATCCATTTGGATTCCAGGTGAGTCACTGTAGGTCCCTTTATTCCCTGTGTCTGTTCTACACCCTGCTGCAGCGTAACCATTCCAACAGGACAGTGAATGAAAAATGAGATGGGTTTTCTCTGAAGCTCTCCAGCATGCAGGCAATGTGCTTCCTTACAGCTCTCATAATGCTGGTTGACTGGCAAGCAAAATAGCACTCTCCTAACTGTTACAAAACCAAACTTGCAATGGTATTAGAGTAGTATCAGAGGCAGTGTTACTAGTGGTCTGACAGGTTTGGAAGCACTGTTTTGTACCTGGAAGTTGCTCACCTGCTGGGGATGCAGAAGGGCCCAACTGCAGTGTCTTTCAGAAGGGAGAAGAATGACATGAAATGTCTTTATTCCTCCATTCTCCTGCCTGTAGGAGAAGACACACACACACACAAAGGTGGGAAGCAGGGTTTGTTTGTTTCCTAAGGAGAGCATTCTCAGCAATAACACCAAATCTGTACCCACTCCCCACCCCGGCACCTGGCAATATGACAGCCCTCAATATTCAGGGGACAGAGATGCTTTGAAGTGTTGTTCGAATGTTCCTGCCCTCAAATTGAAAGACAGTGAAGATCCTTTTAAAGAAACAATCCTTCAGGAAATGCTTTAATCTATACATTCTTTTGTTTCATTAATCTGTGTTTTCCTCAGTTAAAAAAAAAATTGTTTTAATCTCTTGCTTGGGAAAAAGTGTTAGTACAGACTGCTTTCCCACAGGCTGTGATAAAAACGGGGAGAGGTGCAGCTATTGAGAGCTGTCGTGTTTGGAGAGGAGCTGAGAAAAGCTCCTGACAAGGAGGCTTGGCAAGGGGCTGTCTGGAAGGAGCTTGAGAGGAGGAAAAAATTGTGTGGGAAAGGAGTTTTGTGCTTTCAAGAAGAGATCTGCAGAAAGGGGAGAATTCTCTGCTACCTCTTGTTGAAGCGCCTCTTACACTGCAGATCTTCACAGAGCTGTCTGCTCTCTTAGCTTCTGCTCAGAGCAGCTCCTTGGAATGTTATCACTTCTGCTGTGCTCAGTAGCACATAGCCAGTTTTTTTCTTAGTATTTGTGGGGGAACCAAACGCCGCAGCAATGGGCAGCTGCAGGAGGTGCGGCTGCGTGGGATGGAGGAGCACGCACTAAGGCAGCTCGTGCAGCCTGCCTGCCACTGCTGATGGCTGACTTGGCCAGCTGCCCCTGCCAGCACCTCACTTTAATGTCCTGTGATCTGATACGTCCCCCTTTTTTGCTCAGGATCTTCCTCTGCTCGGCTCTCTGTGCCCCTCCCTGAATGAAGGCTTAGCTCACCACATGGCAGGGGATGTTCTCTTTATTCCACGATTTGCAGCAGTCAACAGAACATTCACACTTAGTTCACCATATAAAATAAATATGCCAAGGAGGTGAAACACGCTGGTATCATTCCTCTTCTCCTTCTCCCTTTAGCCCCGTTGGCTATGGGCTGCAAACACTCATCCCTCTGCAGCTGGGGTCCCCGTGAGGATAGCGGGCCTTTTCTGGCAGTACTGAACTGCTGTGTTGGTATTTGGACAAGTTCTCCTTAGAGCATTCACAGCCATTGTGAGCACCATGAGATTTCCCTAAAAACTGTCTCCTTTGCCAGTGTACTTCACACCTGGAATGTAATACACTGCAGCATGAAGATGCTTTCCTGCCCCTCTGTGTATTAGGATACCCAGCGACGCGTGGCGACAGGACAAAAAGGGGTAAGTGAAATCATTTTAATATCGGTGTATGAGAAACCACAAAAGAAAGAAAACATTTTTCTGGAAAATTCTGCATATGTATATATTGCATTGTCTTACAGACAAATTTACATCAAATACATGATATAGTTTAAAACACCGATTCAAAGAGGACAACAAATTAATTTTTCTCTTTCTGTACAGACATGGGAGTGTGATTTCTTTCCTGCTGCTAAAGTTTGCTGTTCTTTAGGAGGAGTACTCGTATTCTTCAGCACTGCGGCGTCCAAAATCCATCCAGCCCATGTAGTCTCTGTCATTTATCCTGTGCGTGGGATCAATGCTCTGTACTCTGTTTCCTAGGACAGAGAACCTCCCAGTGGAACCTACAGGAAAAGAGTGTGTGAGAGGAAAAAGTAAGCAGACATATTTTCATCCATTCCTGATCTGTCTATATTCGTTAGCAGATGCCCGCACAATGCAGTTGAAACTGCTTGACTTTTTACCACGTAAATCCACTGTCATATAAATGGGGAAAATGTCTTAGAAACTTGGTGGGATTGTCCCAAAGGTGACTTTTCAAAATCTTTTCAGACATAAAATGTGCAGGTCATGTACTCTCTTCTTTGGCTCCTGGGAAGGAAGAGCCATAGATGCACATACAGGAGCTCCTATAGCACAAACGAAGTAACAGGAGGGGTAGAGTTAGGAATAGCAGGTTTTGTGATAAGTAGGAATAGTCCTGAAATTCATCAAGTTGTGTCTGGAGTTCATAGCTACAGATGTCTATTACTGCAATCACACAAGGCTTCTTACTAAGACAGCAGCATTTCCACTGCCTTTCTGAATTTTTACAGTGCTTTTCACTGTGGGATGGGATGCTGATCTCTGACTTCGCTTCAGCCTTTCTCCCACAATTGTTTAGGGCATCAAAGTGATACAAATTACCTGCAGGGAGAATTTAAGCTTTAAAATGAGAAGTGAAACAGTTTGACATCATCACATTACATAAATAAAATCCCAGGGGAAGGTAAATTACTTCTCCCTGTGCTCCATGAAAAAAGCCAAAATAGACAGTAATTAGATTAAGCCTGAGGCTTGAGTGAATAAGAGGGACAAGTCCAACACAGTTAATGAGGAGTGAGGCTTGAGGAATGCTTGAACTGAGCAAAAAGGAAAAGGAGTCCAAACCAAACCTCACAAATCCAAATCTACACAGTTGTGTTGCTTACTGATTGGTGCCTGTGTAATGATTTGTAATAACCGTGTCTCACTGAAAAACAAAACCAATGGCACTGTTTTGTTAGTGGCTGTAAAGAGACACAGAAGTAAAAGTACTACAGAAAGAAACCAAACATGCTTTAGGCATTTTAGCAAGGTAATAAAAAAAGCCACCAACAGCACAGCAACAAACTATGAAAATATGTCTGTCTACTATTAAACTCTCAATACCATTAAACCTCTGAAATTCACATATATAGCACAAAATATGAAGCTACGTTGATAAGATTTTTTTTTTTTTTGGCACCAGGCAGGGAAAAGACAGTGCAAAAGTATCACTCAGATGTCAGTATTTAAGGGATGTTGGAGCCTGCAGTGACCTGTGGGCTGTAAGCGCTCCCCTGCTGCTATTCTGGTCTGGCCCAGCAAGGGCTCCTTAGAGGACTGCAAATTGCATGTGTCACTGACTTGTCAGCCAGATTTCTCAATGTCATGGTGCCAGATTTATGCTGAAAGCCTGTAGATGAAGTTGAGTGAAAGCCAGGGGTTACAACTAGCTTAAGAAATTCCCTAAGAGCACCTTAATTACTTTCCCTTTAACCAGAGATGTCCCTGTGGATACTGCAGCAGCAATATACAGTGAACAGCTTCAAAATTGCAGCAGACTGGCTATGAGGCTGCCATCTAGCCCCAGCCTCCTGGGAGAATTTAACTCTCACTGTTTTAACTGGAACTGCTGTCCAAAATGAGCCTTCCTATTAACCACAAGGGCAAATGCCATCGCTGCTGACCACTTGCACTGGCAAATGCCCAGCCACCCAGCCTCTGAGATGGAATTTTCTAGTGAGCATTCAGACAAGCTAAAATAGCAGATGTAAACGTTCTGCAGAGATTTCTGAAGAGCTGCACTGAACTTTCACGTTAAATGAGAACATAATTTTTTGGATGGGAAAACTGTTGATTGGCTTTGCTATAAATTAATTCTGCTTTGTCGTAGTGATTCTCTTCTGTACCAGCAGATACATCAACATGCTGGTGCCCAGCTAGCTCAGTCATGCCACAAGAATTCCATCACCCTCTCAGAGTCACTGTGTAGGGTTAAACATGTAAATACTTATCAACGTGTGTGCAGGCAATTCTCCTTCGTGTTCATGCTGAGCAAAAATTCATCCTAACGCTAAACCCTTCCCCACCTCACCTGGTTAAGCTATTTGGAAACATCAGCCAGCTATTCAAGGAGAATGTAGTGGCTACACAGGAGAAAGGAAAGGAAAGGAAGAGCTTGTAGGCTTTGTCTGCCTTGCAGACTCCTACAGCAAGATTCTTAGTTATTAATGGCTTTAACAGTAGCAGTGAATTGTGGAATTCTATATCTGAATTGTGAACTGCTAAAACAAGTTCCTTAATGAACGCTGTGAAAACTCATGGAGTGAGGAGAAGTCCCTGTGAATATATCAAAAGTGTTTTTCTGTTGTTTCTGATTCGTCCCTCTTCTGCACACAGGGATGAATGTGCATGGCAGCACACATAGTGCATAAAATGCAGGTGGCCGCTCTATTGCAATGCACCACCAAACACACAGCTGGGATTCTGCCTAGCACAGAGCTCAGCAGCAAGGCTACAGAGAGGAGAGCAGTAAATGATGTACATTATGGTTGTGTGGAGAGACAGGAGAGGAGAAGGCTCTTACCTATCAAGTGAATTTCATCCTAAACAAACTCTGGAGCTGGCAATCAATTAATTTGTCGCTCCCTATATGCCCAAGTAATCCTAACTTCTAATGCAGTCTCTGTCTCTGCAGTACAGGGAATAGATGAGAGAAGCTACTGCAAGCAAACATAACCCCACAACTGTACTGTGCTTTTTTCTTGAGGTTTGCAGTCATGTTCCTCCCTTAGAGGCCAGAGCAGTTAAGTTGCCCATGGTGTAACTAATTCAAATATGTAACAATTGTCTTCTCAAGCAGCTAATTAATCACACAACGGTGCAGCCTTGTGATTCCAGTACTCTATAGAAGTTTTACAATCCCATTACTGAATACTGGAGAGCTTTTAAGTAATTGCGAGATTCTGTCCTAAGGCAGCTTGGGACTGAAAACCTAACAGGAGGCAGCACGTTTTGAACCTGATGCGCTTTCACTTATCACAGCTTTCAGTTACTCTGTTCATCAGTGGTGACTTCTGATCTTCCCAAGGCTCACATGCTTCTGTAACTCTGACAAAGGAAAATGCAACACTTAAGGGATTTCCCCGTCCCTGGTGTTTCTGGCTGAGCTTAGGCTAGCTGCCTGCTTTGGCTAAAGCCACAGTAAAGCTCTCCTGCTTTCCTAATTTAAAAGAGGAATGGATGCGGCTAACTAAACAAAAAGGGCTTCATTTTCCCCGGATACCTGTACATGGCTGTCAACCAATGGCTGCTATGTAAAAATAGGTTTGTTTTTCTGTTTGTTTTACTTCTAAGTGGGAAAGAAAATGGTCTCAAATTCAGGACTAGCCAGGAAATAGATTTTCCCTATCTTCTATAGCGATGCAGGGATTTGTGCTAGGTAGATGACGGCAGGGTTAGTATCTGGGCATCTCAGAAGGAAACACCCCACACATCAGCAGTACCTTTCCGGGCTTGCTGCAGGTACTTGGCCAGCAGTGCTCCGATGCTCGCCCTCTGCTCGAAGCTCCCGTCCAGCCGTGGAGCAGGTTTCAGTGGTCCCGCCGAGGATGGGGCGCGGGCGTGCCGGTGGGGTTCTGTCAGGCTCTGCTGGAGCTCAGCAGGCAGCGGGCTGCCATCGTGTGAGCCCACGGGCTGCTGGCCGAAGGAGCTCGCCGACAGCACAGCGAGGAGCACACAGATGCATATACCGCCGTGCATTGCTGGAGAGAGAAAGGCACATCAGGCGGTCGCAGTGACCAGATGGAGAGCATCGTGCCTCATCCACCGCCCTGTCTTCCTCGGGGCCACTGGGTTCTGAGGGAACTTGGTTCTTTTGATGCAGGCAGCTGTGGATCTGCATTTAGCTAGAAGGTACGTGTGAGTAGCTAACTGTTGGGAAGAGGAGATAACACCACAGTGAATCGGTTTTACCCCTCCTAGTGTATGTGCTATGCCTCCCTTAGGCAGTTCTTATGTATTTTGGAAGCTGCAGCCCAGGAACAACTAAAGGAAACCAATGCAGAAAGTCCCAGGATCCAGGCAGCCACGTGCTTTGCTGCTGTGCTGAAATCTGCTGTTATTACTAATGCCCAATTTTGACAAGGTCTGTGAAGAGCGTTTACTCTCCTACCCTTCCTCAGTTTGAAATTAAGCACTGAAGAAGCTGCCTCATACAAGAGAAGAAGGAACAAAGTTGTGCCAAAAGAAAGCCCCAAAATCTCACACCATCCCACCACCTGAATTAACAGCATGAGCACACCACAACTGTGCTCTCCTTCATATAAACCAGAATTCAAGTGCAACGTTTACTTATTTATTTACTTTGGACCACTTCCATAAAGAAGCAAAGATGGGAGGAGGTAACCCAATGCAGCAGCACAGCCCGAGTGCAGCAGCTGGAAGAGCACATCTGGATACAGGGCTAACAGGACAAGCGAGGCACCCGGCGCTTCAGCAGCAGGAGGGCAACGTCCCGTGATACAGACACACGAATCACCCCGTGCGGTACCGAGCATCACCTTTCCACTTCGGAAAAGGGAGCGACGAAGTTCGTCCACACGCTCGCAATGCACAGAAGCGAACGCGGTGCACCCTCCCCGCCGCGTGCCGTCCGTTCCCTACCTTCCTTCTTGCCTTCCTTCTTCCCTTCCTTCCCCGAGGCCGGAGCGAGGAAGACCGCGGACTACGTGCGCCCAGACGGGATGTTAAGGGCAGCTCCGCCGCGGCCCCTTAAATAGCGGCGGCGGTGTTTGCACAGCTCTGACGCAGCAGCCCCGCCTCGGGGGGAGCGGGGCTCCCTCTTCTCCCTCCCGTCCCGTCCCGCCCCGCCCCACCCCCCGGCTCCGTGCTGAAGTTCGCAGTCCGACACGGGGGATGCTTTCCCGGACGGGATGCGCAGCGCGCGGCCCCGCTCCTAAAGTGTCCCCTGCTCTGCTGAGAGCCACGGGGTCCTCAGAGAGAAGGCTCTCGGGCTGTGCCGCCCCACCTCGTTGTCCCCGCGCGGTGTGCCCCCTGCCCGTGCCCCCCGCCGGCCTCGGCTCGGGGGGCTCCGCTGCTCATCGAGCGGCGGTCGGCAGAGGGCGACGGGCGCCCGGCTGCACCGACCCGGGGTTCCCGGAGCTTCAGGGCGGCCCGACGGCTCCTCGCGGAGTCACAGGGGCTGGAAGGGGTCTTTGGAGGTCGTCAAGTCCAGCCCTCCGCTGCAGCGGCTTCCCGTACGGTAGGCAGCGCAGGAAAAGTGTCCAGGCAGGTCTTGAATGTCTCCGGGGAGTCTCCCACAGCCTCTCTGGGAAGGCTGTTCCAGTGCTTCGTCACACTCACGGTAAAGAAATTCTTTCTCATGTCCGTTATGAAACTTCCTATGTTCCAGTTCCTGCCCGTTGGCTCTTGTTCTGTTGCTGTGCACCACTGGAGAGGGCCTTTCCCCATCCATTGACTCCAGCCCATCGGATATTTACAAGCATTGATGTGATCTCCTCTCAGCCCTCTCTCCTCCAGGCTGAACAACCCCCCAGTTCCTCAGCTTTTCCTCACAACCGAGATGCTCCAGGCCCCCAGTCATCTCTGTAGCCCTCACCTCTCACGTGAGATGGCGCTGGCTGAAGTTGCCATCCTGAGGCAGTTAGTAGAAAAGAGCAAATCCCAAATCCCCTGTGAGAGCAGAAAATTAAACCGAAAGCACGTTTCCAGGGGAGGGAACAACACTGAAACTGTTCCAGCAATGCCCATCCAAGAACCAGTTGAATAGCTCTCTGGGTAAAAAAACCAACACCACCAAAACACACAAATATCAAAACCCCCCACACTCACAAAGCTGGTATTTCTGATAACTCAATTTCACTCTTTTGTCTTGGTGGAAAAGATGCTTACTGCTGCTAGACAATTAAATAGTCAACAGTGAATTGGGCCATAAGAGCCTGGGAAAAGTATCACCATCTTTCTGGGAAAGGGGTGGTGCAATAACAGTTCTGGTAGAGTCGCATCAAGCCTTCGTGAAATGCACTGGAGATAATGAGTTCCCAAGGGGACAGCCCAGAGCTTAATAGAAGGGAAAGACAGAGCGCTTGCTAATGTATGCATATGCATAATTCATGTCGGAGAGGTATAAATATAAAAGCAGCCATTTAAACCAACGTATTTGTCTGGTTGAACAAATACGTGCTATAGGAGTTCATTTACATTGAGCTGATTTTGAATATCGGCACCATGACAAACATAACCAGGGCTGCACAAATGGGGATTGTTAATTACGTGTATCACTGTGAGAGCTCTGATCCACTGAAAGATCATGTCCCAACTTTTTCATCGTACTTCTGAACTGCTGAAATCACTATGTCTGCACTGATAAGGTCAGCACAATGTGAAGTTTTCTGCTTCATTCTGCCTATGTGATCTCATACAGGGACTACAAATGGTCTTTTCCTATCTAGCCAATGAAGTGAATGAAGGAAATTAGGGAGGCTATGACATTATTAAAGTCAGCAGTAGTGCACTGTCTGTAAGTCTGACTGTAGGTTTTTGAGCACTGAATTTTCCTCACCGAGCTCCTCAACACTAATATGCACAACCCTTGGAGATCCCTTACTGATTTACGGACGTTTTCTTTGGTGAAAGGTGTTTGCAGCTGTGTACAGCTTCCAGTCCTTTGTAAATATTAGTTATTAATATTTATATTAATATAATTTTATTCATATAATTATTAACATTATTAATTATTGGCAATTTAGTATTAGTTTGGGCAGAGAGACAGCAAGACTCTGAGGCAAGTTCCCTGCAGAAACTTAGGCTGCATATAGCAATTCCAATATGTAAGATTGGAATTTCTTCATCCTTTACTCCACTGCTGTCAAAAAATGTCTGGTTTCAACTGTTTTCTCTATTTTCTTGCAGAGTTTTTCTCCCCTGTAGCAGAGGTAGCTGAAGAGTTTGTAGCTGAGCCTTTGTTTTGTGTTGTTTGGCACAAAGCTCTGGGCTGGGCTTGAACCAAGAAGGCAGCACGAGGTATGAGGGATGCACACACTGCTTCTTGTGTCTGTTCAGCATGGAGGTGGCCAGTGCCAATGGTAGAGTGCAGCAGGGCATTGCAAGCAGTAACATTTCATTCTTTCTCTGCTGTGAGGTGGAGCAGAGCTTGTCAGTGAGTGTCAGTGAGTGTCAGGTGCTTGGAAGTGCTCTGCTCTTTCCTATAGTAGTGAGCATGCATATGCTGTTGCAGTACTTCGTTTCTAACAATGTGCACATGACTTTTGTCTCTAATGTGCATTTCTTGGCAATATCACGTGCGCTTGCAACTGCATGGTTATCACGTGGACAGCATAACAACTCACAGCAGCTATGCTTGATGCCTTTTCTTTATAGTCAAAAATAAAACATCCATATGGATATTACTCACTTTGTGTTGTTGCATGGCTTTGGGTTCCGTGACATATTAAACATGGAGGTATATACTGCTAAGTGTAAGTATACTGGGAATGTAGACCCTGAAGATAAAGCCAGGTGCTGGCTCTCTTGTGGGACTAAGGGGCCTCATGTCCAGGAGGGTAACAAGAAATACATTCTTTTGCTTCTAAGTGTGATGACATTTTTTCTAATTATCACTATATGGTGTGCTTTTTAAAATTTTCCTTTGGACCCTGATACTTAAGGGTTCATTGCTATGTTAGGGTGTCGGGGCAAATTATTTATTTTTATTTTTGTTGTATGAAACTGATGGAGCAGCAGTCTGGAGGACAGTCAGGAAATGAACAGTTTAATTTCTGGAGTTAATGACAAATTAGTGAATTTATTATTTGGACCAACTGCATAGACTGTAGATGTATGAATAGAGTCTTGAATATATTTTAAAATAACATGCTGTTCTGCTACTGCTTTTGTGTGTGTTGATTCAGCCACTTCAGTTTTGGCCTTTAGTTTTCTTCTAGTCTTTGAATTTTAATTTCTATCAAATGACCTCAGGCTTCCACTTCGATGTCTTTTCTCTGAATTTGTATTGCACTTGACAAGAAGATAAGTTCTACTTGGAGTCAACCCAGAAAGTGAGAAAATTTGTTCCTGGGCAAGTGAACAGGAGTGCTGAATTCTTTCACAGAAAAGTCTCTCAAACTAAAACACCAGTCTGAAGATGTATCAGACTAGCACGTCAGACCTTAAGAAGTGTCCAGTAGAAGCAGATCAACAGAGATGATGCTGATGACCCATTGATCACCCTAACCATGTTTCAGGTGTTCGACTTAGGGCTAGCCTACTCAGGTTCCAGGGATTGGATGCTTGTTGGTAGTTGAAATGCACCACATGCAATGCTGGCTGTCTTCTTTCAGTTCATTTTCATCAAAAAGGAACTGGACACTCACAGTGTGTTATGCAATGGAAACAAAAGAGCTATGAGTGGGAAAGACCAGGAAGTCTTTGTCAAAAGTGTGCTCCCAACATGAACTGTGTGCACTAATGTCAATTCATCAGTTATTTGGGGATTACACACTGCCTACATCTGTGTGAAGTAAGAGGAAAATTATGTTTCCCAGAAGCAGGGTTGGATTGTTTAAGAAATTAGATTTCAACCTGTATCCCATGCAATTCAGACACTTGATATGGAAGCTTTCTACAGATCAACTGGAAAACTTACTTGTGTAGCATTTCCAAAATTGGCTCCCAGTGGTTTTAAGAGTAAACAGTGATGTGGAACAGAGAAAATCCCTTCTAGGAAACTACCTAATCCCAAATAGTTTGCTTTTTGTAAATATTTCTATATTTTTTTCTCTGAAAGACCATATTGATCTTATGTGGAAATGAGCTGTCTGTTTTGCAAATCTGACCACAAGATGGAGGCTTTTGTGCAAGCCAAAGACTAAAAATGAAAGTCAAATAGCTAGAGAAAAAAACATGACAAGGTTATGTAACATATTTATTCCTAATAAATTCTCAGTGATTCCAGCAATACTTTGAGGAGTATGATAGACTTTGAAAAGGTGATAACACTGACAAGCAGAGAATGCAAGTGCAGTAATTGGACTCTCATGAAGTCTGTTTAATTCTTGCTTTGTGGAATACTCTGGTGTTTAGTACTCACCTTTCCTTTTCCTTACTGGCTTTAACATCGCCACCTACATTTCCAATAGAAATGAGTGAAAACAAATAATGTGTAACATACCAACATAGAAGGAAGAAGAAAATGATAACCACTAGCTGAGACTAAGGCATATGAATTTATTCATTGCAGTGTTCTTCTAATTCCTACTCTTGTTAGGCACGCTCTTAAGCCCCTGAAAATACAGAAGTTATATAAACTTATGCAAATGTGTTTTATTAGCTCGAGTGGGCCGACACAACTTGAAATACCTCCCTAATGCTCTCATGAAAACCTCTTGTTCTTTGAACTTGTTCTTTGCTATTTTGAGGCCTTGGGGCTGTAATCTCCCAGATTTTATGTCATTTTTATGTTTATAATTAAACATTTCATTCAGCTTGCCTTGCTTATAGTTGCTTTAGTTATGCATGAAGCACTTCAGTCCCTGCCCTTCTTCAGTGCAGAGGTTTTGAACACACTTGTGTGTTATCAGTGCAACTACAACTCATGTTGAAACTAAAATACGTGTTCACAGGAACTGGAAACTGTTTAATATTGTTGGGATTGTTGTTTTAAATAGTTGTACTTTAATCTGTAACTAATATTTCTTTTTACGTAGGAGAAACTAGTCCAACACACTTCAATGTATATATTAATTAATTCAATATAGAAATAGCTTAGTACACAGAGGACATAAATCATACCTTTCAAAATACTTTTATTTTTTAGGTGTGCTCTTTACTTTGCCATCTGGATGCAGAGGAAAAGTATCTTCTCTGTAGTAACAATAGGAGATACTGTTTTCCCCTCTTGTGAAAATGGAGCATCAGCCTAAGCAACATTTGTCAAACCATCTAAATCCCTAGGAAAGGATTTCTGTGAGTGACAGGTATGATGTATTAGCTTCTTGTCTTCCAAACATCTGTGTGTTTCATCTATGCTACAACCAGCACTAGGATTTAAAAGCAGCGGGCTGTTTTGACGCTAGTCAGACTGGATAGCAAGTAAGGTGCTTTTAGTGTCCTTTGGAAGAAAGGGAGGCTTTCTGCTAAAGACATAAGAGGATAGGACAGCTGGAGAATTCTTGTTCCACTTCTGCTGTGAAATTATGCTTTGCAATGCAGAAAGAAATTACATCAACCTCGGTGCAAAGTATGGATTGATATTCTCACAATTTCTATTTGAATGGAAATGCCAGAAATGTCCATAGCAGGCATAGAAGCTACACAGCTGTTTTGAGAAGGTAGAACGGGGTGAAAAAATAGTGTTAGCTTTTAAACAGCAACCCTAACTGCATTGCAGTGAGCCCATGGCACTTGTTGTAAGAGTCTTGTAAACAAGATCCAAGGAGTTTCCCAGAGGATGCAGTCAATACTACCTGCATTTGACAAGGCTGCTCTTCTACTGATTGCTCAGCAAAATCTCTTAGAAGTGCCAGAGGAGTGTTACCTTCCATGCAACAGAAAACAGGATGAACAAAAAACATTAACCATGCAGCTCTGCAGTCTAACACTTAACTTTTTGTAGCCTGGTATCATCATTCTCGGAATGTCGGCACTATGACCATAGCAACTGAATTACAGACTCTAGGAGATCAAATTAATTAAATCTACTCAGCTTATTCAAAAGCTGAGAAAAAAGAGAAAGTGAAGTCAGACCTTCACTTTAAATGCATCTCAGCTGCCCCTTAGTGACTGAGATTTCCCTTAAATGCAGAAGGAAGGTTTCTAAATTAAGCTAGTTTACTGAATCATTAGGTATAAATGCATTTTTAAAGGACTGGGAACCACAAATACACATGATAGAAATGAATTATCACCCAGATAGCATAGCTAAATCTAAGGAGAATCATTATTTGGAAGCACACAAATCTCGTTATATTCTGCTCACTTTTTAAAATTGTTTCTAGCTGTTTGTGTCTAATCCAGG
Source organism: Cyrtonyx montezumae (assembly GCF_038088225.1). Lineage (NCBI taxonomy): Eukaryota > Metazoa > Chordata > Aves > Galliformes > Odontophoridae > Cyrtonyx > Cyrtonyx montezumae. Next base: position 100,769,665 of record NW_027072089.1, on the reverse strand, counting down.
GTTTTCTAAAAATAAATAAATAAATAAATAAATAAATAATTATTTATTGTATTCAGAGTGGAGTCTGGACAGATCAGCTGTTCTGCACAATGCTATGTCTTCTATGACACATTTAATGAGGCATTTAAATCAGTATGTTTTCAGGGTGACTTCCTGAAATTAACAAGACTTATTACTATTTACTGTATGTAAACAATGTCACTGTTTGATAGTACAAAGCTATATGTTATTTATCAACTTACTAACATTGTATTCTATTTAGCATGCTCTCAGGGGAAATAAATAAGCTCGTTCAAAAGGTTTCTCAGGGTCAGAGCTAACACGAGGTCCTGGTAGTACTGACCTGTCTGTTATTCCTTACTAATGGAACTGGAATGAAAGAAGATGGAGTGGGATGGCTCTGAGGTCTCTGGCTCAAATTTTCTGATTTGAAGTGGGAGATCAAGATTACTGGTGACTTCAGTGATGTAACATGGTAGCTTGTTTACTTACATTCTACTTGTGAGGACCTGGTGCAACAGTGAAAAGGTGCTGTGTAAGTATGTAAAATGAAGGGGGGGTTACAGTGTCTGCATTTTCTTCTATGTCATGTTATAGAAGTGCACACTGCTTCTTTTTGTTTTCTGTTGTTTCTCTCCTCCATGTACTTCATCTTAGCTTGAAATAAGCCATCTAAACTGAAGAGTGATGTCTGCCATTAGCACAGTTAATTAAACAGCTCCATCACTGAGCCAGTGGTTTATGTTTTCAATATAACCTGGTTCTGGGAGGAGGGCAGTAAATGTGGGCTGGCATGACCAAGTCAGGGTGGGTGAGAACTTCCATCTCAAAGCCTTAGCTGAGTGTGATGGTAAAGGAGTAATAAGACTGGAGGTATAGCTTCTGGGAAAAGGTAGGTTCTGTAGGGAGCCAGCTGCTGAAAGCATCTTGACATAAGAGGGCTAGGAACCTGCTGTGATTGTTTAAAAAAAGCAGACTTAGTGTCCTGTGGCCTATGTAGAATCATAGAATCACCAAGTTTGGAAAAGACCTCCAAGATCATCCAGTCCAACTGTCCACTTACCACCGATATTTCCCCAGTATGCCACGTCCCTTAGTGCAACATCTAAACATTTCCTGAACATCTTCAGGTACAGTGACTCAACCACCTCCCTGAGCAGCCTGTGCCAGTGCTTCACTGCTCTTTCAGAGAAGAAATTTTTCCTCACATCCAACCTGAATCTCCCCTGGAGCAACTTGAGGCCATTCTCTCTTGTCCTATTGCTAGTTATGTGAAAAAGGCTGACCCCCAGATATTCCTCCCCTCCCCCCCCCTCCCCCACATAACCTTTGTCCTGTCCTTTCCCCACCTGACTCACAGTGGTGGTGGTTACCTGTGTGGTGATATATATTCAGTACTCATTCACACTGTTCACAGTGATACTCGTGTTCCCAGCATGATCTGTGTGGAGACACTGTCATGAAAGCAGGTTTGTTTTTTTTTAAATAACAGCAGTAAGAGGACAACAAAACAAACACATTTTAACTGTCAATTTATAAGACCTGTAAGCATTGTCCTCCTCCTGGCAATATAATAGTTTAGACCTACAAAGGTTCTGCTAAGTGGTTGTCGGCTATAGTAATAATAGAATGAATAAATCAGAATGATCCTTACCTGAAATATTCATCTGTGTCTGTTTAGTACTGGATCTGGTGAACATCTTGATGAATGTACTGCTAATTGCAATAAATAGATTAGCATTCTTTGACATTCTCCTAATAGAAAAGTTGAGATCACAAACAACATACTCTCAAATCCTTGTGTGTGTCCAGTAAAATTGTGTTAAATCTCTTCAGGTTTGGTGGGGGAGGAGGGGGCAAAGATTTCAAGTTCACTGCTGCTCTATCAGAAAACATGCAATTTTACTTAATAATATGATAAGCTGTTTGATCAAAACGTTTTTTCAGCAGAATCAGCCACCTGGTCTTAGGACTCTACTTAAGTTAGGGCCCATACTTGACATTAAACAAAATCTGAGACTTCAGGCATATTTAATTCAGGGTAGTTCATTATTTCTGTCTTAAAAAGCTCTTTCCTCTTACGAGATTGAATCACTCCTAAATTTATTTGAAGACAATCCTTTCTTTTTGAAACAATTATTTAAAAGTTAAGGGCACAATTATATTGAAACATATCTCTGAGAATTTACTTTTTGTATTTTGTATTTGGGTACTTTGCACTTCTGCTCTTCTCCATGGAATATGTCATTTTTTTAAATTCCCTTGATAGGGAATCAAGGTTTATCATGTGTATTTTGTCCTAGTGTGACTCTGAAGCTCACAGGGAGTGTGCAAGTTTGAAGCAACTAAACTACAGATGTAGTGAAAGTACTATTTGCTGATTATATGCTCTTTTAATATTAGTCTTTGGAAACCAAAAGACCTTTGCTTTTGGCTGAACTAAATAAGTTTTCAGGCGTTTATATTTTTGGTCAGACTCATGTCTTTCAGCAGTTTTGGAGGTTTTTTAAATCCCCTGTGATGCATTAGTTAGCCGCAGTGGGACAACATATAGGTTGTTGTGGGTAGTATCTGTTGATGATGAAAGCAGTTCCTGAGTGCAGAGTACCAAAATTTGTGCCTGAAGACAGAAGCAGACTGTATTGCTCTGTTTTTGAGGCAGTAGAATCGGTTTTCCACTGAGAGAGGAAAGAGAAACTAGCAACACTCTGTGTGGTGTTCCTAAGTGAAGTTAACAGCAAAGCAGGATCTGACGCCTCTACCTGGTTTGTCAGGATAGCAGCAACCACAGTTGTGCAGACCCTTCCAAACCTGTCCTTGTGGCTAACCATCTGTGTACCATTTTATGCTGGCTTTAAAAAAATATTTCTAAAATCATTTGCGTCAAGGATTTGACCATGCTTTAGTTGAGGATCAAATTGCACTCCTTTAGAATACAGGCAAATACAATTTTTCATGAATGCTAAATAATGGTGTGCATAGATGTGTGGATGCACAGGAGGGCTGCAACTAAAATTTCCTTGATGCTATGTTTTCTTTTCAGTCTATGAAATAATCATGGGGCCGAATGTGCTTCATTCTTTCAGTTTTTCATCTCAAGCAGGATATTGATATATATGATTTTTCTCTGCCAAAATGGATTTTCATTTTTACAGTGAGAACAAGATATTTCACATTAAAGTGTGCTGGAAATATTTATGGAAATGAGAGCTTTGCAAGCAGGTTGCAATTTTACAGACTGCAGTGTTTGATATTAAATAACTTATTCAAAACAAAAGGATGAATCCGCAACTGAACTTTATTACTATTATTATTATTATTTTGACCTGTTGTGGTCTGCTACTGTGTGCCTAGAATAAGTTAATTTTAAGAATGCTCCAGCAAATTAGGGGCCTACAAACCATTTGCTCCAGTGACATAAATGTTGGAGCTATAATACTGATGGTTAAGTGAAAGTGGATCCAAAGCTCCTAAATCTTCAAGTTCTTGAATATTCCTGTCTGATCTGGTTTATCATACTGCTAAAAGACCTCACCTGAAACCCCCCTGTAATCATTCCTTAATCTGAAGTTGTTTTGAGTGCTGATGAGGTTTTAGCAAGATTTACAAGAGACTGCAAACAAACCTTGGATATGTACAGCAGATATTCCAAAAGGGAATAAGATGTTTGCAGCATGATCACGTTGCCTCTAAAGTTGTTTACAAAATGGAAAAACAGTCTTAGCATTGCAAATAGTGAAAAAGACATGTTGGCTCTGCTTTTATGTCTTGGTCAGGAATATACTATAGGAAAATATAATACCAGAAGCGTAGGTCAGCAATAAGTTTGTTATATGCTTTTGTTCAGCTTTTCGTAGTATCTGGTAATCCATATGCCTGAGGATACTAATGGTTGAGGTGGGATTTTGGATGTTTTCTTCCAAGTGCAAGAAAAACAAACACTTATTATTTTAAAGGCAGTCTTATAGACAAGAGAGACCATTCTCTTAAACATAACAATTCCTCAGTAAGATAGATGCAGTGTAAATAATATCATACATTATGCATTTGGTTTAATATTCTGCTATGTAACACTGTAGGAAATCAATATGATATTTCATTATGCCATTTTAGGATCAAACTAAACCGTATGTCCTCATCAACTAATTATCTATAAGAGCTTACATTGTAAGGCATAGCCACTCATATGCCTTCCTTATAATGTTGCTAAGAGCTGTATGCTGCAGGTATTATAAAATCATAGAACATCCCAAATTGGAAGGGACCCACAAGTATCATTGAGTCCAACTCCTGGCTCCACGCAGGAATACTCAATATTCAAACTATATTTCCTTAAAGATCTGAGCACCTCTGAACATGGGAGTTATGAATCACTGGAAAACTTCAGTGTCGCTGAAGACATTAAATGAGGGCTGCTCTGAACATAATGCTTCCTATTTTATTACATTGCCCCATGATGTCAGAGGCAGATGTTGGTGGTATGGTAGTAGAGGTTGAACCTTCTCAACAGTAATCCATGAAATTTTGTTGCCATGTCACAAACAGCAGCAGAAGGACAATCTGACAAAATGGTGTCTGACATGGAAGTGGAGATGAAGCAAAGGTGTTGAATTGAAATCCTCCATGCAGAACCCATTGATACCTGCTGATATTCATTAATGCTTGCTGAACATTGATGGAAACTAGACAGTGGATGTTAGACTGTGTTGGCAACATTTTCCTAGCAGCAATGCCATCATAGCAACTGTGAAACAGTGGATCATCTCCATTGGTGCAGATTTTGACAAGCATGGCTTTCAGGCTCTTGTTCACAGCTGGCAAAAATGCATAGCTCATGATGGTGACCATGTTGAAAAATAGTGAAAAAATCTCAATTGCAGGTGAGAATTTGTTCTGTTAAACAATGTTGTTGTGCTCTTTGTGTCTGTTGTAGTTTCCATGGAAATAAATAAGAGGTATTACTTTTGGAGCAACCTATGTAAGTGCAGATAATTTACTATGCATTCCTACAGCTCTTTGCTGCAGAGTTCTCATTTTGGCCCTTGTTTTTATAACAGCTTGGACTCTTACCCCTAAACCTCTTATAAGTCAAATGCCATGTTTCTTCCACCTTTCTCTTTGTCTCACTTGCTAATTAGCTGTATTAAAACCAGGCAAATTAGAGGCAGTTTGACATCATTACCTGACTCTGTGAAATGAACTAAATGAGAGAGAATTGTGAGGAAGATCTTAGATCAGCTTGATTTTGCTTGTTAGCTCAAGGATTTTGAAGCCAGCAAGGGCTCATCTTCTCCCATAAAAGCAGTGAAGTATCTCTTTTTAGTCTTGCATAGTTATCTCTCTGTCTAATTAGTAATGTTTTGCTTTGTCCCTGGTATGGGCTGCAGCATATAGTGTTAGACTGCACTCTCCATTATTAACTCAAGGAATCCAGATTTATTTGCTAGTAAAAGTTGAAGAAGGGTGTGTATTACTGCCAAACTTAGGCTGCATACAAACTCTGTGTATATAAAATTGTACAACATATGCCACTGGCATTTTCCCCTTTAGCTCTGCTTCGAAACATGAAATTCATGGCTTTGAGAGAAAGCCTGGAAGTGGCTACTTTAAGGAGGGGTGTAGAGACTCTAGATGACAAGCTGTGGAAGATATCTGTCTGCAGCCTCGGAAAGAGAAAAATTAAAATATATCCTTTTGTGTACAGAATTCAGATCATTTCCTCCACTTTCTTTGCTAGAGATCACTCTATGTAAGTTCTGTATGGAAGGCAGTTGCCTCACTGAGAATTTAGGTTCTACTCCAGGAAGCAGTAAGCTTTTAGTCAAATAGTATGACAAAGCATATTTTCTTTGTTAGCCATGCCGGTTGTTATTAGGTCAAGCCCACAGTACTTGGCTGAAGTCAACAGATGATGCTGGGCAAGTTTGAAGTATGTAACTGTTCTCCCATCCACTCAGGCAATTTGCTTTGCTTAGTTTGTGATAGGGCCTGGAGTAGACAGTAAAAATATGTGTTTCTTCTGTAACAGGATACGAATGACCGAACATGATAAATAATGGAGTATCTTGTAATTGTATCTACATGAATATTTCATATACTTACAGCTATGAATTTATCCCATGTCTGAAAATCCTCTGAAGTATCTGACAGAGCTTAATTGTTTGATTTTGATACATCCCTCTCATACTAATGGCACAAGTCCATACCTACTTGGGATCAAATCATACTTCAAGACTTCAGTGTGCCCTCATAGGAATGGATAACCAGGTTGAAGCCTGTGAATCTTCACCTATTTGTGGCAAAGTCTGTAACAGTGGAAGTGGGAGGGAGCAAATAAAATTAGTCTTATCTTTCTCAGGAAGTCTGCTTTCCTCTTCTACAGTACATATGCAATGGATTGGCTGCATTTCAGAGAGCTCACAGAAGCCATACATGAGTTCTACGTAGCAACCAACGATGTAGAAATTTCTCAGAGTATGCCTAATACTCTGAGAGTGGGAGATAGGGAGTTCTTTAGTATTAGATATGCTTCAAAACCAAACTGGCTAAAAATATATATTTTTAACAGTTACTTATTGAGTAGTTGGAAATTAACACAATATATCAAAGGCATGGATCTGGTCATGAAATTAGAGTATTTCTCATCCTCTAGGAATGAGCAAAGGGGAATCAGGAAAGCCAAAACTGTGGTGTTTGAGAAGGTAGATTTCAAGAGACTTTGAGCATTTATGGGATGTTTTGTGAGAATCAGATCTGAAAGAAAAACAATATAAAGATGGCTCACAGTTCCTTGGTTAAATAAATTAAGGGTGCAGTGTCCTACTGCAGTGTCATAAGACACCAACTTGGCTAAATCCTAAGTTCTTCACTGGCTTTTAGCACAAGAAAGAATACAGAAGTTGGAGTGCAAATCAGGTGCCTGGAACATGTCTGAAAATGTATTGTAGGTAGGTGGAGAAAAAATCAGAAGGGGTCAGTTGATCAAAATGAGATGCAGTCAGTGAGGGACATCAAGGGTGACTGAAAAGTACATTAGTACTAAAAGAAAGAAGAAAATTTTGTCCACTACTGACTTGGAATAATTATGCTGAAAGGTGTTTATTTTGTATCCGTTTTTCCTAAAAGCTCAGTAGTAATCTAATGTATTTAGTGTTGTGACAGACAAGTGAAGAAAATCTCATCCTTCTGAGGGGTACACCAGGCCAAACCATACTTTGATGTATCTGACATTTTAGAATTGGTGAGAACTTCTGTCTTTATTGAACAACTGACCAAAACTATTCCAGTTATTCTGAAAAGTCATGAATGGCAGGCAGAAAAACAGAAGATTGAAATGAAACCAATAGTAGTGCTTCTCTAGATGATGGACATGAAGAGGTGGAAATTTGTAGCATAATGCTAATTCCCAGAAAAAGTACTGGCTCTGATAAATTTTTGTAAAAACCTGAAAAGATGAGTAAATACCTCTCTCCTCCTCATTTCTGCTTGCCTCCCCAAACATGAAAATGTGGGAGAAATGAGTGTAACATAAAATGGTGAGACAGGATCTGACTCTGCACAAGCCAATACTTGCAGGAATCCATATAGTTCAGATTTCTAGCATTATGCCCCATGCATCTCAGAAGTTCCCGTAGTTACAGATGTAGAGATTATTGGCATATTAGCCAAGAAGAATACCCAGATGGCACTCTAAATGAGCTTTCTGGACTGTCTCCTGTAGTTGGATGAAAGTATTCATTTCTCACTGGAGAATTTCTTGCTTTCTTTGATTTTGTCCATGCTTCATGTTAAGTATTGCCAGTTCAGCTTTAAAAGCAGAGTTTAGTCAGTCACATGCAATAGCATGTGTTCAGTGTTCCACGGTGCTAAGCATCCAAAGAATACTAAAGGGTATGTAAAGAAGAAATCTGCATTCACACATTACCTGATATTGAACAGAGGATGTGCCATCAAGTCTATAATGAATGCTTATTAAAGAGAGGAATAAATATTGCATGAGTTTCCAGTCTTATGTATAGCTATCTCATTCCATTTAATAAACAGAGGAGGCTTATAGTGTTTTCCCAGCAATTTCCCAAGGTACGTTTTATACTAGACTTTGTCATGATCATTACTTTATTGCTTCTTGTGTTAAGGTCCTACACTGTCTTGTCTATTCTCTGGTAGAGATATAGTTACCTGAAGATCAACTGCAGTGAATCAATGGACCTCCAGTGAAACTGTTACAGCAATATGAATTTATAAGAGCTGATAAACAGTGGCTTTTGTTCTTCACAAATTGCTAATGTCATTAGCTATTCAGAAGCCAAGTTTTAAAACCAAAATTGTATTCATCACAGGCCAGAAAAAAAAGCCCTGTAATTCCATTTAGTGAAAAATACATTAAAAAATTGTTTACTGTGAATTAAAGCCAAGACATTTTTATTTTTGAAATGCAAATGTACATGTATAAATGGAAAGAAGCTAATTATCCTAGGAGAGAGAACATTCCAGATTATAAGGATATTGAGAAATCTCATGATTAGGACATCCATCTGAGATTTTAGTGCCCAATGTTTTCAAGCCTGTGTTTTGAGTACAAGAGGGACTAGAACCTCCCTTCCTTCCATCCTCACTGAATTACCCAGCTGTGGAATTGCTCCAGATTCCATCCGTTATCTAGTGTGTCTGAATTAAAATCAGTACGTCTGAAAGATTTTTGGGTTTTTATTTTGGCATTCATTTTTCTTTATATACCATTATATAGTCGGTATTTTTTGAGTGAGCTCTAATTTTATTCAAATCACAGCTGGTGTGAGAATGATGACTTTTGCACATTTAAAAAAAAAAAAAAAAAGGAAGCCAGCTTGGTATCACTTCAGAAGCACAAATATGGATCCATGGAACATAATATTACCAATTACACAATGTGTAAGTGGTTACATTTAGAGGAGATGCTCTCCTTCTGGGCTTTTTTAACTATATAGTTCATTTACAGATTGCTCATATAGTTTGTGATGAATGCATCAAAGTTTCTGTATACTGTTATGGTCTCATAAATCCCAATTCCTATGCAATCTCATCTGCACTGCATTGCAGCAATTGCTTAAACCAGTTTTGAAAGTCTTGCTACTAACAATATTCCGGTGTTACTCTGATTGTTTGAATCATTTAAATGAATGGGATGAAAATGCACTCACATTTCTCACAAAAAAAAAAAAAAAAAAGATGAACAAACTTGAATAAACAACCAGAGAAGACTGTCCTGGATAGAGTCCTGTTATTACACACCATTGAATTTCTACCAAGCCATATATTATGTTATTTCTAAGCAATAAATGAATAGCAGCAGATCATTTATATGACCATTCAGGCCTATAGAAATTGTTTTTAAACTGAGGATAGAGTAATATTGTGGAATGTAGCAGAGGTCTTCTTTAATCTAAGGACAGAACTTTACTGTGGAAATGCAGTTTTGAAAGTATTTTTTTCACCTTTTTTTCTCCCGTGTGGCTCTCATCTTCATACATACTTACTTTCTCACGTTTAGGTCTTTTCTTTATCTTATATATGATTTTGTTTCTTACAGTTTCTAAATATGCTAGATATTTCAGAGCATTGTGATTTGCATTCAGATGCCTGTACAAAGTCTGTGTTAGTGGAATCTTAAGGCAAATGTATTCCTTGCTCTTGTGAATCTGTATGAGAGTGCTGTGCTGCAGTGCAACAGTTTTCCTCATTATAGTAAAGTCACGAAGGAAGTGTGGCAATCTTTTAGAGAGCTATCATCTTCTGAATATGAAAAGACATTTCATAAGATTGATGCAGGGCATGGAAATACAGCAAAAGGAACCAATATCACACACAAACCTGGGACTATGTGACTGTATCTTTTCAGTATTAATTTATGATGAAATCAGTACTTCAATATTTGTGTGAAGTGTGAGGAGAGAGAGTTCTTGCTGAGTGTGAATTTGAGTCTGTGGCTGCAAAGGACTGACTTAACACACATAAATGAATACATGGATAGAAGTTTCACTTGTACTGAAATTACTTCTATCATTTTAAGTGCATATTTATGCATTTTTAATATATATTACTTTTAGTTTTTGCATCAGATATCACAATCCTCTGTAGTGTCTGCAAGTCTTTTCTCAAGAAATTTAGTGGTCTTCTCTAGTCAGCTAGGGTGTGGTTCCTGCCTCATCTAACTTCATCCGAGAAATTATTTTGGAAGAGTGTGAGTTTTTGAGTTCTCTAGCTGTTGCTTTTCATGCATATTTATATAATGTATTTACATGCATTTGTATAAATTATAGTTATATTCAAATAAGAATTAAAATTATATAAATGTGCAGTTGTGTTTTATACATATTAAGTATCCCCAAGTTTCATCAGTTTGTCTAAAGAGGTGTGCCATCATATCATTTACAGATTATTGTTGGAGAACACAGGGATAATCTTACTGGAGTGAATCAGTCATTTATTAAATCCAAAATTACAGAAATGAGTTCTATCTCTACCTCTGTAGGACTTTGTCCTCCCAATACTATGCTAATTATGCAGTACTTTACACAACAGCATGAGACAGTTTTTAATTCCAGTAAATAGATAATCATCAGTTACTGTCATGCTGTTATAGATTCAGAGAAATAAAGAATGTTACAATATGAATATCTACAATGCAAATCAACTTATGCTTTGAAAAGTAATTTTAGGTAGAACTCAGTGATTGTTTTATGAAAAACTAAGCTAAACTCATGTAAATTTGGCTTGTAGTGGTCTATTTTACTCAAAAGTAAGGGAGGATCATCACCCAAATCACCCAAATCCTTCATTAAACACCAGCATCTTATCTAAATATGAAGGTTCCTTTTATAATGCTTGATTACATCTTTGCCTGTTCAGTGAACGCTTTTCATATGTCACTGAAAGATGAAGCAAGATTTTTATCCTACCTACCTTGTTTTCACATGAATATAGGTTTTTCCCTAGGCTTATTTAATAAATCTAGCTATGTAAACAAGTTTTCAAGGACAAAGTAGTTTTTCTAGTTTGATTTTCAACTTGCATTATTCCTGCCTCTTTTTGCAAGTGAAACTGATGGTAATTTGTAGATTTATATGTTGCATTTTGTTAGTAGTGAAAATGCCATTCAGGTAACAGGTAAGGGAATGATAATGAGAAGGAGATATCTAATATTCTCTAATGGCTTCAGTTTGTGGGCATTTTTCATGGTACTGCAACTGCAGAACTGTAAGTGCATTTCCATTTACCTGTAATGTGAGGTAAATGGCACTTGCTTTCTCAATCTGTCATAGAAAGAGGGAAGCTAATTAGTTTATCACTCTCAATCTAAGTGCCAGGCTTTGTCTGTTGGCTCCATTTCTTTGCTCTTCAATTCATTTGCTATCAAGGTGAAAGTGAGGTTTAGACAAAATGCATGCTTCCTACACTTTTCTCAACTTTCTGGTAGTTTTGAATGTGCTGTGTGTACCTACACACTTCTAGACATTCTTTGCTGGAGTGGTTGTAAATTGGTTCCCTCTAGTGAGACAAACAACAAAAGCATCTGTTTAACTTTTTTTTTAAGACAATGCAAATTGGGGAATTTAGTTTAAAAGTCAGTTTCATGGATATTTTTTCTTTAGCTAATGATGAAATATTCCTGAATCTTACATTGCTAATATGTTTTACAGTTGAATGTGAACCCAGTATCTTTGTTGGTAAGAGTTTACATATATACATGCAAGCTCAGAACTTCATTTGAAATAAAATGAGCTCACAGATGTGGAGAAGTTTTAAACAAGTAAGAGATTCATAGATAGGCCTTTTTTACGTGGTGATGAAGTATGGTCTACTTTGAATGCCGCAAGTTTTGTTTATTTGCCCAATAGAATTGTGATGGTATTGTGGTGGTATAGTTGGAGACCCCTTATTGAGATGCCTGTGCTTTTTTGCTATGTTCTGTAAATTACATGCAGCTGACAGGTAATTAATGGTCTACTCACAGCAAGAATGTGAAGACTCCTGGGCTACGTGACTATGTAGGTCATGAATCAGAGAGGTTAGAATAACAAATAGCTTGCATTCTGAATTGCAAGCTTGTGAGGCTTGACAGTGAACAAACAATCAATGGGTATCTGAAAGACAATTGCTTTAAAAAGATTTGAAATGGATCAGAATTTTGTCAGTGATAACAAATCTCTTAAAAGCACAGAAACAGAGTTGAGCAGAACTCAAGGTGTTCTGCTTGCCTTATAACTGCAAATACTTGAGCCTCTCTTTATCCCTCCACTCCGCCATTGTTGTGACAGTGGTGACCATTGAGTCTATGGACTTATACAGGAAGCCAAGAAAGGTTTTGGCAAGAAAGACAGAGGATTGTTTCATTGTCTTAAGAGAGTTCTTGACAAGCATGGGATTCAAATCTCCCACTAGGGCTGTTTCTGTACTCCTTGCTGTTTGTTTTATTTCTCCATTTTGGACAAATGAAATAAATGACAAATTTGCTGCCATTGAAGTTGACTGTATGTACTACAGTGCTGATTGTCCCTTCACTTGCAATTCTGTGGAGGTTACTATTATGTCTTACTTCAACATTAATAAACTCATGTGATGTGGACAATGGGTCAGTTCAGTGAGAAATTCTGAAATTTTCTTCCACAAGAAAACCTTATGTGTATCCTTGTATCCTGCTGTTCTGTAGGGATGGTTTTCTCAGAGGTTCAATCAAGTCAACATACTTTCTGCTGAAATTTTGTTTTTTGAGCTATACAGTAAAACAACAACAACAGTGGTGGAATATGAATTGGTAATGACTGTGATGAGATGGACTAGTATTCAGTAAACTAAAACTGATTTACCCTTATTATTACTGTAATCAGAACAGGCACCATTTTGGCTGATTCTCAGCATCCTTTCATATGGTTCTCCTGGGCCCACTGCAATTAAGCACAAAACCTTTCTTCCAACCTTCAACTATTCTGTGATTCTGTGTGAAAGTGGCTGCTAGTTGGATGGCACAAGGCCATGCCTAGCAGTAGAATAGCCAGCTATGCTGCATCAATGATTCTGTGGGAGCTTGCTTGAGTTTGTGGTCCATTTAGTTTACTAATAAGAATACAGTGTCTGTGTTAGATGAAATCAGCATAGTTACAGACAGATTTTTAGTATATAGATTTTTTCTTTCTTAATTTTCTTCATTCATAGATGCAAGAAGTATTCAACATACTTCCTTGCCTCACAAGTCTCCCTGCAGGCTAATGCTCCCCTGCATTAGCCTGACCCTCACAGAGTTTTCCTGATTCTGTCTAGGTGGCTTACCTGTGTTTTCATAAATCATCTCTCAGTTCAAGAGATTTTCCTAGAAGGTTAGTGCTCATGAATTTGCTTTTCTTTCCTTAACAGGTAGCTGAGGCTATGTAGCACTGCCCTGGGACTAACCAGTTGGTTTCTGTTGTGTGGGGAATTGATTGCAAAGATGTGAAAAAAGTCAATTCCATTCCTAATGGTGGCCCTGTATAGATGCTAACAGTGGCTGACTTCCCATTTGCCGATTTCTCTGAAGGAAGGAGGGAGGGGAAAGGTTCTAGAAGAGAAGAGCAATGAAAAGAAACCATGGAGAAAAGAAGATAAATGATAAAACCAGAAAGAACACAAGGAAAAAAAACCAAAAACAAAAAAGAAATATTCCAGAAAGAGAACAGTATTAGAAAGAAGTATGGGGCTAGCAGGAAAAAAAAAGAAATAGAGGAATACGATGGAATAGACACTATAAAGGGACAATGGAAAATATATTTTGTACATTCTTTATATTATTTTGTCTACTAATACATACTCTAAGCACTGTGCAAACAGCAATATCTATTGACTAGTACTTTGCAGTAGTTCTGCTATGCACATTTTGTAGCTTTCAGCAGTATTTCAGTTGGATCACGAGAAGCTTGTAACATTTTTCTTCCTTTCTGTCCCCTAGTGCCCTCTCAACTTTTCCTACATTCTGCTGACAGTAGGCAGAAGGCTTATTTGGCACCACTCATACTAGATTGAATGGAAATGCATCTTGGCAGTGAGTCCTGCCTAGAAGTTTCTGCACAAGACAACAGATTTTTACCATGCACCAAAAAGGCACTGACAAAATGGCAATAATGTTTTCATAGAGTCATGGAACTGTGTGGGTTGGAAGGAACCTTTAAAGATCATCTAGTGTATTTTATTGGGTCATCCAGTCTGAAGTTTACTGAGTGTACAAACTCTGCAGTATTTTCTCCTGGTCTGTGTACACTTCTCTTCATTTTTCAAGAGTGTACAAGGTCCTGTTTCTTTGAAGAAAGGAGAAAACAAAGAGGCAATGTTTTGGGTTACAGTTCCCAACCTCTCAGCTAATGTCCAGAAACTCTTGGTGCTGATCTAGCCTATTTCTGAAGCTTGCTTCTCAGTCTGTTTCTGTGGAATCCCTTTGTTTCTCTCTTGTTCACAGCTCACTTGACCAAAGAACAATCAGCTCAACCCCTTTTCCCCATAGGTCAAATCACAAGGGATCCATAGATTAGCAGTGTCTTCAGAGAATTATTCCTTGTTTAATTTCAAACACTGTTACAGAGGTGAAAAGCTGATACTTACAAGCTGCAAAGTGATGACCTTTGGTCATTCTGATGGACATTTTCTGTACCCTAAACAGTCAGTTCTCTATATACCTTATTTCTAGCGCAGATAATTCAGGAATCTATGTTTCCATGAGCTACTTCAATCTTACTAGCTTTCTTGTTTATTTGAACTTCATTTAAGTGGTGCTACAGCCTAAAAAGTAATTAAACCTTCTCAATTGCCAGGGCAGCTATTATTTATGTAGTTTGTAAGAGTACTGAATGAGTATCTGCTGGTAACTCATGGTATTTTAGCTTTTTTTGAGGGAATTATTTCAATACTCTTGTAGTTCTAAGATACATTGCTGACTTTCACATGTTGCACAGTTGTTTTTGTCCAAGTAAGTCTGAAGGAAATGCCACTCCTGGTCCTCTGTGTGTGACCACAGACACTATGGCCCATTCCACTCATGTTGTGGAGGGCAACTTGGGAGTGAACTGGCATGCAAGAGAACACTTCAGACCTGCTGCAATAGATGCTGAGTTTAGTTAGATTGTCCCAAGTGCCATGGAGGACACTGGGGAGATTGTTTTTTTCTTTTTGAATAAAATTATAGTTACTAGCTTTCTTATATAAATTGCACAGTTGGGAAATACATGTATTTGACTGAGTGATGGATTAGCAAAAAGCACACGAGTATTCTGATCTCATTCCCTTTTTGTCAAACTTGGACCCCCTCACTTCTACATTTTATCTATGCTCCATAAAACTCATCAAGGTACCTTTTTCAGCTGTGTTTAAACATGAGAAATGTGAATGCAAATTTATAAGATGTAGTCATTGATGCCAATAATTTCCCTCAAATAAAGATTCTCAGCAGGAATTCTACCAAGCTTTTGTTATGCACACAGCAGATTGCAGTGCCCAGCAGTTCTGGTGTCTGGACTGCTTTTGTTTCTATTAGTTATACCTGTTACTGTAAAAAGCTATCAGTGATTTGTGTCCTTCCCAGAAAACTTCCTTCTCAGTTCTTATGAGGAATGTACATGTCTTCTGGGCTGGATTACTTTCCAAGTCAACACCTTTACAGGAATAACAGCTTATCTAAAGATTTACAGTAAACGGTTGTTCTAGACAAGGGCTGGAGGCAATTAAGAATATGATGATGTGACCAGCCAAAAATGTGCTGTGGATCAGTGGGCAAATTTGGTGCTACAGCCTGTCTGCAGTACCTTATATCTCCTTGGTTTCATTGAGTGTCTTGCTCTGTACTGCTTTTTATTTTTATTTTTATTTTTAATCATTACTTTTCTTTCAGAATTGATTGCTTCAGTACTTAAAATGACTTGAAGTAACACGAATATTATGATTTCGTACTTTTTTGTCTGTATTTATTTTCACAGCATTAACAATATAAGAATGTGACTAAATAATTCATGTGTGTTTCACTGAGGCATTCTCCACAGCAACCAAAAGCTTTCCTAATGGTTTGCCTTGACACAGATTCCAGTCTCTGCTTTAAGTGCTTGACTTGAAATGTCCCACCACTGTGTTGATGCAGCTCTCTTTCATATCTATCTCAGTCATATGAAATTGTTTGCCTACATATAAACTGATAAATATTTTCCCTTCTTTGGATCTTTTATTCATATGAATATTTTAAGCTGCACTAAGGTGATCCAGATGTTCCCATTAGTGAACACACTTTTCTTACCCTCGCACTCTGATATTTAGACAGCTCTACCAATTTTTAAGAAAACCACAGATCATTTTGCATACATTTTTCTGTTATTGACAATACATATATACCTGATCTCATCTACCTTATAAGCTCCACTGTAATTTATCTTACATCATGGTCCCTCATGGTCTTTTAGGCAGACCATAGTTATGGATTTCCTTTAGTGAGTATTTACCAAGAACTGTAATTGGTTGTCAGGGGAGAATGAATGTTTTCTATCTGGCTTGTTTGTACTATGTATTTGAGCAGAACACTCACAAACTCAAGCACCTAGTTTGAGCTTGTGTAAAACCTGAAAATCCCCTTCTAATTTACAGCTGTTTCGCTATCCTATATACCTCCAAGCAACACAAGCTGTGCAACAGCTTGTTTGTAGAGTATCTGTACCTCTTTCAGCCAAAAGTCTACTTTAGCTACGCTTGGGACTAGTTATCTAAACCGAAATCTTTCCCTGCTCCAATATATCTGTTAAATCCTCTGGCTCAGGCTCTCCATAAATGCTGTTCTTTTCACTTTCTTTGATATAATCTAACACAGTAACACACAATGATATTAAGATGCTTGCTAACCTATTAGTGTCTAACATTAACATCAATTTACTTCTAGCTGAGACAGCTATGTAATTTCTTAGATGAGATGAAAACTGTGTCTTAAAAGGGGCTTACTTTCAGAGACCCTTTTAAGGAGTTTGCAGCAGTAGACAAATGAACTGTTTGCTTATAGCTCTTAAAAAGTGAGGTGACGTACAAAAATGCCTGAAACAAAAATATTCTGATGTTTGCTGGGGGGGAGATTAGGAATTCCATCAACCACTTATGTTGACCATCCGAATCATGGTCTTTTCCTGCTGAAAAATAAGCTTTGCAGATGTTTGTAACTAATGAAGCCTGAAAATTTGATTCTGCTCTTGAATATCTTGGAGTGGGATGTGAGAACATCCAATCCCTTTCTTATATTCTCATTGTCTCAAACTGGATTCAGGATCTGTAAAGCTACAGATCTAAAGTCTGTCTATCTTCCACTCAAATTACAGGGCAAGAGATTCTAACCAGCAGACAGGCTAAGCCCCAGAGGCAAAGGAACCTGGGTGTGTATGTCCCTCTTTTGGTGCAAATTCTGAAGTGCCTAGTAAAGGCTGAGCCAAACAATGATTCAGATAGAAAGAGCAAAAAAAAATCAAACTGAAATGTGTCTGCAGGGCAGTTCTGCACCTTACTTATCTCCCACTCAGTGAAAGGTAGTCCCTCAGTGACATGTCTGTGATCTTTAAGCTTTACTGGGACAGAATTAGGTGCTGATGGAAATGCTTCATACGGTGCCACAATACACTCACAGCCTGTTGTCCTGTCTGGAATGGAACTGCCTTATCCTTGCTTACCAAAGGATATCTCCTGTTCTGGCCAGAAAGCTGCCAGAGAATGGAGCATATGTCGACACTGGAAGTAGTTTGATTCAGAGTTCTGTCTGATTAACTTCCACAGCAACAACCAGGCATTAGGTCTTAAATCTGAGGCTTGAAAATAATCAGAGAACTTCTGCTTTTGATGTCTGTGTGAGAAAATGGCTTCTTTTGCTTGAAACAGCATAGTTTGACAACAAGCAAAGGAGTGAGGGAAAGGTAAACTGAGCCTTCTTCCATGAAAGCAATGCTGCTTGTAACATTAATATGCTCCAGAGGTCATGGCGGAGGCTTTTAAATCTCCAGTTCACTCCCAAATTACTTCATTTTAATAGTCTGTCCAAACCAATTTGATATTCCTTTTGAGTCCTTCAGGGCATTCAGATTCCACAGGCGTTTGTTGTTCTGCCCAATTAGTTTGAACGTCTGTGCTTAATCCAAAGAATACGTTGATGAAGTTTTACAAAGATTGATCTATGATAAAGCTGAAGATGCTTCAAATACAAGCATGGGGCATCATAAATGCATTACTTTTTTAACAGAATTGGTGCAACAGAAATAAGCTGGGGAGCCCTTTGTTAGGATTGCACAAGATGACCTTTTATATCACATCAGACTCGTACTTGTAGTAGAAGTTCAAGTTTGCTCATTCTGAATATAGTGCAGCCATTAGCCTCCTATCTTACTCTCCTAGACAGATGTTTCAGAAGGGGCAAGAGAGTTCTATTTCCTTTTCCAATTAATATCACTTCATGTAGCCTAGGAAAGCTTCCTGCATCCCTACCTCACTGGGCTTCATTTTAGCTTTAACTACATCTGGTGCCTTTCCCCCTGGCAGATCTTTGGGAATGTTATTAACTGAATTAGCTTTGAGCTTTCACACTGCACAGTCTCTATGCTCACACCTCAGCTGTGACGCAGGTACATGCCGTGGTATTTTCTGGGGTGCTGCTCTTTTCATACAGATGAGAGACATGGTGGAGTATATCACATGGCTTCTTTCTGCATGTCTGCCTCTGCATGTCATGAATGCAAAAAGGGAAGAAGTTATGGTTCTCGCTTGGGTCTCATCCCATACAAGGCTTACTTGACTCCAAAAGCTGGCAAGCATGAACATGCCCTGAAATTTAGCTATGATCTGTGAGAGTTTCCAGTGCAGAACTCTACAGGTCCTACAGCACAGTGACCATGGCATTTTTTGGTAAACTCATTGCAACAGCTAAGAATTGAGCTGTCCTCTGTTCCCAAGACATAGCATAGTAGATGGGTTTCCTGACCACGAGCAACTCTGTGTTTGTCCAGCAGCAGGGCTTGACCCTCCTGCATGACAGATAGGAGCAAACAGCAAGGGAGGCAAAGGCCTCACAGGCTGGAAGCAGAGCCAGAGCAGGGTGATCCAGGTAGATCTGAGAACAGTACACAAAGTCAGTCAGCAGCACTGGCAGTGCCAGAAAAAAACATAGCTCCAAGATGACGCTACAAGTCACGGTTTAGATGAGCAGGGTACAAGGCCGTGCACAGGCATGGTTGTGTCACAGCTCAGGTACAGCTCTGTCAGGGCTGAGTGCAAGAACCCCAGCTCCCCCTCAGTGAAAGAGAGGGACCCCTGCCGAGGCTTCTGTGAAGAGTGCTTTGCAATTAAACTGCTGAAAATCCTCGCAACTGATCTCCAAGCCTTCTCAATCAAATAGTTCTGTTTTCTCAGCAAGTGGGCCTTGTGAGCAGGCAGCTCAGCTCCATAGATGGCTGAAGTGTGTGCTTCAGATCTAGCACTCTCAGCCTTAGACTGGAGTAATGTCGATGTTCTGAAACACTACTACACCTCAATTGTTCTGAACAGATTTGCTGAGGGTGCTATCATTTACATTGATAACAATAGTGAATATTAATAGTAATGATATGCTATTTCTTGCCAGTTGGCAACCCGATGTTAAGTCATTAATCATGGCTGGCTCATCAGAGCTCTAATAGCCCTTAATGTCCCTGAGCAGCCTCACCTGAGGTCTCTACCCATGCCTTCTGACCATAGTACCATTTAAGTTTAAGCTTGGGCATTCACTCCTAGTCTGAGTTATGTCACAGGAATATGCATCTCTAATTCTGTCTCTGTCCTTGTGACCTTGGGCCAACATTTTTGGTAGCTTTTCCCTGGTGCTGTCTCTTGGATGGCTATTACATGACAGCATTTTTTTTAATCTATCTCTGTTTTCATCTCTTGCTGCTCTTTCATGGGTCCTTTGGTTAGATACTGGACTTGGTTCATTACTGTCCTTTAACTGGAACTGTCAGTGAGCCCTGATACCACCAAACTGCTTCCTATGGTCAAAACCTTCTGTCATCAGCTTTGGCTCCTGACTTGTCACCCTTGCAAAGCAGCTGTGTTATTTTCTCTCCCTCTTTTTTTTTTTTTTTTCATTTTCTTTTTCTTTCTCTATTTTTTCAAAGTTGAAACTAATTAGGATGCTCTCTCATGTTGAAAGGACAAAAAATTATGGTGAATCTAAAGGAAGAACAATACTAAAGAAAAAGTATAAACACTTCCAATTATTAAATTTAAATTAATTTAATAATTATTAAATTAAATTACTTCCCACTCTGAATCTGACCTAGCTTTTATTTGTCTGTGCTTATTGTCTTTAGTGATAGGTTATTGACAACACCGTATCCAACCCCTTTCAAACACTATTTTTTTGTTATTGTTCTCAGGTGTGAAGATCTCCCACAAGGAGCATTTCTGAGATGTTCTGTAACGGTGATTGAGGGGTCCAGTGGAATAAAAGAGCCCTGCTAGTGTAAAATAGATTATGAGATGCTTGAACCCACTTTCATGAAAGGTAATAACATTTATGCTTAAAGGAGCTTGCACTATATATTGGACTTCCTTTTTCTTTCCCAAAGACTAAAGCTGCTAATTCGTGCAAGGTAAGGAAGATGAGTCCATGCTATATAACCATAGTGAACTCATAGTAAATCATGACGCAAACATACGTTGTACCTCTCAGGATTTTCTCACATCTCAGTGTTGGTAAATTTGAAATGGGAATGGGTTTTCTTTAAGTATTTTTTTTTGTACGTGCTGAACTTCCGTGTCTGTCTGTCTTTCAAATCTTTATCTTCATGCAGCATTGGCACTTAGGCCTTCAACTTCACTTCTTTGACCACAGTCCATGGCCAACAAAATAATAACAGTAGCAAAATCTTGTTTTTGAGTCTGGAGTACTCTTAGAGTGCTGAAAGAGAAGTGTAGATATTTCAAAGATGCTTAATTGCTGTTTTCATGACACTAAGCTCAAGCACAACTAACTGAAAAAGAAAATGGTTAAGTACCATACAAAGTACATGCACAGAAGAGCAACTGTTTTGTACCAAAAACTGCCCTGAGAGGTTTACAAAGATGCTTAGTGTTAGCCTAATTGTCTCCAATGTGGGAATGCTGTTATTCTGTGCTGGAAAAGGGCTCTTAATGGACTCTGAGTTTTGTCAGTGACCATGCTATAAACATAGCAAAATCTCAATCATTCACTGAAGATTTTGCTAGTAAAACTGACATGGTGTGAAGAAATTCTACTGCTCATCACAGTCTCTAAGCTGATATCTACATTAACTACTGCAAATTTTCAGAGTGTGCAGTGGCTTTACAGAAAAGGGAGAAAATTAAGAGACAGAGAAAGACCCAAGGGTCTCCCATGCTTTTTTTCTTTATCAGCTTCAAAGCTGTTTTTTGGTGAGTGATTTACTGAGTTGGTGACTTTGAAGAAGTGTCCCAACAGAGAAGCAAGGACTTGTGGAGTTGTAGAAAGCAGCACTGTTTAAAGTATATAACAGGAAATCCTTGGTGAAATTTAGTATGGATTTCTTATAGAGTCTCCTAATGGACACGAGAAAGAGAGACCTTGTATGGTGTGCAAAGGGAAAATTTCTTTCTTGTCCAGTCATAGAGAGAAAATAAAGTATAGGTAATGAAAGCTGTGTTTGAGCAAAATGTGTGGTTTTGATGAGAGGGGACAAAACCACGGGAGTGGTGAGCTGTAAGTGAGAAAGAATTAGGAGGTTGCTCAGATGGACTTATGGGTATGACTGGGTGAATGAGGAGAGGCTGGTGTTCACTGAATAGAATTCAACAAAATCTCTGCAAGAAGACAGAGGGAAAGTAAGGGAGCCTTTGTAGAGATATATGGAGATGCAGTATTGGAGAAGACAGAGACACAAAGAAGGGTCTTTTTGAGGATGGTAGGAACAACCTCACTCTTCTGTCTGAGAGACCACGAAGGACTGTGATGGAGAGTGTATGAACACAGGGACTTCTTTGTGAAACTGGATTTTAATATTGGAATTTGGATACATGTGGATGATTGAGTACTGACTTAACTATCTATCAACTAGGTAAATATCAACCTATATTTCAGAAGTACATATAGCAGTTTCTGATCTATGAATCTAACAATTTAGTTCTTTTATTCCAGATCTATCTTACTTGTGTACACAAGAGACTCTTAATTTGTTCACTGTGGGCTTAGCAAAGAAACATGTGGCTCAAATTTTTGAAAGCACTTAGGAATCAAAGTCCTGTGCTTTTAAAATGATCTGTAATACTGAAATGGTTTTGTTATATGAAACTGGCTCTCTGGAATTACAGTAATTTTGAGGGCAGGGGACTAAACAAGCTATTGTGAGAGAAAGGAGATTGCTAATGACTCTTTGACTAGAAAGTTCACAAGATGTTGCAATTCTAGGGCTCTGAATACATACCTAGACTTGCTACAAGATTCAGCAATGGGAGCTGTGGCTGGTTATAGTAGTATGTTAGCTTTCTATATGGAAGGGACAAAAATACAGAGCAGATCTTCCTTTGTATAACACATGCTTTCTATGCATGAACATGTCAAATACAAGGACTCTGACACAATATTTATTTTCTAAAGTAAATATCCTCATTGCTAGACATCTGTATTCTTAATTCTGTTCTCTAATTAAACATCTGTTACCAAATACGCCATGCCATCTTTTTTCTGTTTGTGCTGGTTCCCAGTTTCAGATGTTACCAGTGAAATGAGAGATGAGCCTGGATAACTAAACAGTCTTGCTGATGACACTGTGACAATTGGCATGTGTGGCAATCTGAGTATTAAAATGCACTTAAGGGGATCATCCACAAATAACGGTGAAGCATTTAAGAATTCAGTTTTATTTAAAACAGAAGCTAAATTTGGATGGAATGTTCCTCTTCCCTCAACCTTGCTAGCTCTCCCCATCATATTATATATAGACATTATCCCTGTTCTTTTTGGCTTTTAGCTGATAGGAGAAGGTAGGCGTGACTTATAAGCCTAGTGTAGGAACTTGCCCTGTAAAGATTACCAGGCAGATACATGCATATCCATGTAACCATACAGAAGGCCTTAATCATTCTGATCAAAATGCAGGTTGTGAACAGATAAGATATTGATTGGCGGCAGCCTTTTGAGACAAGAATGTGGAATGCGAAATCAAAAGAAAATGTGTGATCTGTGTAGTCCTAGTGTCAGAAATGCAGCCCTGCAGTTACAATGCCAACAACATCCCAGACTGCATTAGAAACGAGTGGCCAGAAGGTTGAAAGAAGTGATTCTTCTCTACTCAGCACCGGTGAGTATCACACCTGGAGTGCTGTGCCCAGCTCTGGGCTCCATTGTACAGGAGGTAAAATTGATGTGCTGGAGCAAGTCCAGTGAAAGGCTGGATATACAATATCTCAGACTCTCTCATACAAGGAGAGTCTGAGAGTTGGGACTGTTTAGATTGGAGAAGAGAGGGCTGAGGGTGATTTTACAAAGGCATATTAGACTCTTATGGGAGAAGAAAAGATGGAGGCAAGCTCTTGTCAATGTTTTCCAGTGACAAGAGGAAATGGCTCCCAAACTGAAATACAATGAAGTACTGGGCATTCCATTTAAACATGAGAACATACTGTTTTGCTTTTACATTTTGGTTAAATGCTGGAACAGCTTCCTCAGTGCTTGTGGAGCCTCCATCCTTGGAGATGCCTGGTGAAAATGCATGCTACCTCGACTAGGTGCACAAAGCTTGAAATATTGACCTTAATTACCTGACCTGGTAAGTCTGCCTATGGCTGAAATTTCATGTATATTTGTAAAATTCTGGACCCATGATCTGAGGTTAATGCGTTATGGTATGCCAATCAAAAAACCTTAGCTTAATATTAGTCTTGTCTTCACAGGATCTCATATTTGCATTGTTCAAGTGACTAGCATCCAAACTGTATCACTTTTTTTTTTTTTTAATGTGAAAATAGGATCATCTTTCTCCCATCGGTGTGTTTCTTGGTGCTATACTCCTTTAAAATAATTAATTGTGACTTGTAATAAATATTCTCTCTGAATAAATTGTATGCTTGAACTGTGCTCTCCTTTTGAACAAATAATGAATGCAACAAAAGTTGTTGCTATGTAAGGTTATCAGTAGTATTACTGTTCACTGACGCATGAAGAGATTTTTCAGTTCTCTCAATTAAATATTCTTCTGAATTGACTGGGACACAAAGAGGTGGGTGAAATGGAAGCGCTAAAAGAGAACAGTCAGCAGGAATTGTAAGAGATAGTTTGAAGTATATTGAGAGAGTAGTTTGTTATGCATGTCTTGCATCTCAGCTGCATCCACGGGAGGATAACAATGACAAGAATCAGTCTTCTTTCCTGTTTACTTAAAGGCATCAGCTCTGGAGTCTTCTCATGTTATTCAGATATCATCCAATTATCAAAGCAGTAGCACGGAGCACTGTCTGGTGGCACAGTGCCTTACTCTAAGGCCATGTTGCTCTGCTTCTGGTGTACTACTTAGGCAGCCTATCTCTCATTCCTCTTCTATTTCCAATAATAAGATGATTAATCTTCTTCAGAACGTATCCTCTTGTAGAGACCCTTGAGCAATCTATTTCTACATGCAGGTGGCACTATGCTCTGTTAGCACAGGCATCATAGAAATGTTCTACACCCGATGATCCTCTTGATTCTTCTGCTTTGGTTGGAACAGTCTTGCTTTGGCTGTATACCATTGCCCACACCAAAGGCCGCTACTTCCCTACATGGAGAAATGGAAACTGATAATTGATTCTAATATTTTCTTGTCTTGTTCTGTAGAGGCATTAATATTCCTGAAGATGTAATATTTTGAGATATAGTAGAGACAGCCTCTGAAACTCCACTCTGTCTTCTGTCTCCACTTGACACCAAAAGCCTTTCATCAGCTTAGCTGTGACATAGCAAACTCCAAAGGCTTTCCTTCTTTATGCTCCCTGAGCACACTCATGGTTTGATGAATCAGTTCATTCAGGGTATGAAAGAAGGAACAGAAGAAAGTTAGCATCAAGCCATACTCTTCTTTCAGGATACCACTGAATTTTTCTGCTTTTGGATGAAGTTTTCCACCTTTCCTGGCAAGTTTCCAGTAGTAACTGTAATAGTTGTCCAGGTGAATTTTATGTTCACTGAGAACTCTAAGCTGGACTCAGATAAGCAAGTAAGATTCACTTCTTGACAGGAGAAGGATGAGAATTGTGTATTAAGGAACAGATCTGCACTACATTTATCAACTTCCAAGAACTTCTGAAAATACAAAAATTGGAAGAGTAATTCCATGGCAGATTACACATGGCAGTGTCCTTTCAGTAAGGCAACCCATTTGAGAGCATCACTGGCAAAGTAAAGGACTTGTGCAAATTTTAACTATGTACCAAGTAAAGTGTGGGCCCTAAACATGTCTGCTCAATTTATTGCTTGCTTGCTATTTTTACATTCTTTTCTTCCTGAACTCCTCATCTGTCTACATATCCTGCTTCATAGAAGCACGCACAGCATGAATAAAGCAAGCTTTGATTTACAAAGTCTGCATGCCTGTTGTTGCTTAAGAATTCATATCAACTGTAGCAACCCAGCTTTAGATGGATGTCAGTGAAAAAGAGTGAAACAGAAAAAGAAATTATTTTGCAAAAGTATGCAATGGCATTCCAAATTCACTTCCTGCAGGGATTTTTGTGTTTGTTTCTGAATGTGAAAACATAAACACCTAAGGTTCTTCAAGAAACAAACAATTTCACTGAAATACTTATGATAACTCAAGGGATTTATTTTCTTGTTATAATTTGCTAACTTTCTATAGTGATTATTAAAATTCCTGGACAAATCTTGCAGAAAATCAAGGGAAAAAGAGTCGAGTTTATTATCTCTTCTTTTTCAAATGGTTGTAATCTATCGTTTTGTGATATTTTTAAAATGTTTAAATATCAATAAAGTACAGAATTATCAGAGAGCCCTGCCCATGGCAGTTTAGACTTGAGGAGTGCAACTTATTCTTTGAATGCAAACAACTTTTAATGAGGCTCACGGTAAATAACATTACTGACTCATATAAGCAAGAATTCGACTCTCCTGGTCAAATTCTGTACCATTTTTTCTTATTAGTGTCTCATTCAGTGTGAATTAGCTTGAAGACCTTCCTTTGATACTGTCAGTTCAAATGGGTTGCTCCTTTTTCAGTTATGATTCTGAAAATTCACAATTGATATTTTATGCCTATATGCAAAGTGGTTTTGAGTAAATGAAACCAGAAATGATTGCCAACCACATTTACAAGCAGTAGATTGGGAAGGTCCCAGATGAGTGGAGGTTGGTGAAGGTGATATCAATCATGGTAACTGAGCAGATCATCTTGAGTGCCAACAGTACGTCCAGGACAACCAGGTGATCAAACCCACTCATTATGGCAGGTTTTGACTAATGTGATCTCCTTCTTTGAGAACATAACTAGTATAGCGGATGAGGGAAAATCTGTAGATGTCATTAACATAGACTTTAGAAGGACATTGATACTGTTTCCATAGCATTCTTCTCAAGAAATTGTCTGCTCATGGCTTGGATGGTGTTCAGTGGGTAAAAAACTGGCTGGATGACCAGGCTCAAAGGGTCACTGTGAATGGAATTAAATCTTGGATGGTGGTTGGTCACTAATGACGCTCCCCAGGTTTCAGTACTGGAGACAACTTTATTTAACATTTTTATCAGTGTTCTTGATGAGGGGATCAAGTGTACCCTCAGTAACTTTACAGAGACCTTGTTGGGTGAATGCTTTGGTCTACTTGAAGGTAGGAAGGCTCTGGATAGGGATCTGGCTGGACTGGAACAATTAGTTACATTCAGTTGTATGGCATTTAACTTACACAAAGTGCCAGGCACTGCACTTGAGTCACAATAACCCCAGGCAGTGGTATAGGTTCAGGATGATGGAAAGCTGCCTGCAAGAAAGGCCCTGGGGATGCTGATTGATGGACAAGTTGACATGAGTCAGCTGTGTGCTCAGGTGGCCAAGACTTATAGCAGGCTGGCTCGTCTTGGAAATAGTGTGGCCAGAAGGAACAGGGAAGGGATTTTTCTCCCTAACTCAGCACTGGTGAGGTCACACCTCGAGTGCTGTATTCAGTTTTGAGCACTTCACTATAAGAAGGATTTGAGCTGCTGGAATGTGTTCAGCAAAGAACAACTAAGCTGATGAAGGGTTTTGAAAACAAGCAGCAGAGGGACTGGGGGGTGTTCAGACTGGAGAAGGCTGAGGGAAGGCCTTGTCTTTACAGCTACCTAACATCAGACCACAGTGAGGTGGATACTGGTCTCTTGTCAGATGATAAGTGATAGGACACAAGATAAAGGTCTACGTCTGTCCAACTCTTTTGGTCTCCTGGTTTACTTATGCAGAGCTTAATGTACAGTACAAGAAAAACAAAGTGCTCTGCTTTCATGGGTGCTGGTTTTACTCTCATCTGCTCTGCATACTTATCTATCCTTTGTGCCATTAACTGACCATAGTAACCCACAGCACATGAAGAACTTCTGGATCTACAATAATGAATATATTTACATCATCACAATTACAATGATAGCAGATTTTCCCTGATGTTATAAATACTTGCAATAGCACTCAGTTCCTGGCATAAGTTTTGAGAATGGTTTGTATCCTAGAGTTTTACTGTTTTGTGATGGTTCAGGAGAGAAAGCTCTGGACAGACTATTTGCATAATTTTGATGCTAAGTTGAGGATCTGAAGTTCCTATTAGAGGCATTGGAAAACTGTTGGTGGAAAATTCTCAGCTGACTGATGGGAGGAAATACAGAGAGGCTGCATCAGATTGCTGAATCTAAAGAGTTAATAGCTGCAGAACTGTCTTATGGATGCTACTGCTCTTAAATAGGCAAAATACTTTGGGAATGATACATCACAAGAAGGAAGAATTTATGAAGAGTTTGCAGCCCAGTGTTTTCTGAAATATGTATTTTAGAAAGATATGGGAGAGTTCTTAGGAGAATTCATTGTTCTCATCAGAGACTTTAACGGTTTCTGGGAATGTTTTGTTGCTATATGTTCTTCCACTCTGATCTGCTTATTTTTCTGTTTTCAGCAGAATCTGACACCTCTGTGGTAAATATCTTGCAGTCAAACATTGCAGATCAGGACATGATTTTACAGATGACTTTTCATAAAACTTAAGAGAATAATAGCAAGTAGCTTGGGAAGAGGCTGGAGAGGCATGGTAATAGGTCCTTTATTTAATGAAGTATTCACAGTAGTTGATGTGCAACACTTCCTTAATTGTAAGGCAGCTGAAATGTAAAGCGCCATTGTAATGCAATTAATTCATTTAATCTTGCATAACTTACATCACTAGAGTGGTCAAAGAATTTCAGATTAATAGTTTTCTGTTGGTATGCCTGGTTGAGTTCTAGACATTTATATTCTACTTCACTCTGATACAGGAAGCAAAAATAGCATCCTTTTTACGTCAAAAACAAGGGTGGGAAACAAAGAAGCTTACCTAAAATCATAGGGTAATGTAAGCTGTATTTCTCAGGCTTATGCTTCCCCTGATCTCTGATCAAACCTTAAGGAGTATAAAATTATTGATCTATGGGCTGCACACTCTCTCTTTCTATTGTATCCCATTCCTTTTCCATGTTTTCCCATATTCTAACAAGAGGACTTTAACTGTCACTTTTTACAGTTGTACATCCATCTGGATACAGGCAGTTCAGTTACTGTGACTGACTTTCATAACACTCCTGGACTATTTTGCTAATGACAGTTTTAAGGAGAAAAGGCTGATCCTCAGTGCCTATGCACAAAGTTACAAGCACAGTGTAATCTCTCTAGGATGTTCAAAGTGTTGCTGTTATGCAAATTCTAGTCATAGTGTTGACTTAATGTTAAACTGTGATTCATCTAAGAGTGAATCTCACACTCCCTAAAGAATCTTAACCTTTAAGTGTTTTAACATTAATATTAATCTAATTTTGTTGCTGTATAAATGAGATATGCAAAGGAAAATAAGACCCAACTACTATTTTAGGCTAAATTGTTTTCCACAGTTGGCGTTTTGTTCCAATTAATTTTTACAAATACTGATGTAAATGTGGAGCTGACATCCACCTGCATTCCAACCCATAAATGCTCAACATCTCACAAAGGCTTGAGAAAGATAAATGCATTCACTACAACACTTTTCGGAGGCTGGCAATCAGCAAATGCCTAAAATTATAGAGGACGTCCTTAGGAATAATTAGAGACAATAGTCTCCAGACATATAAAGCAGACAAGCAAAAACATAAATACATTTTTCATTTTATTTCTAACATAAATCTCTTATTTTGTCGTTTTTCGATATTTCTGTTTCTTTCTTGACATTCATTATATTTTTTATTTTATACACACCAAGAAAAGGGTTAGAAATTATTAATAATGGCATTTAAGAAATATCGTTATGATTTTTTTTCTCTTAACTTTTTTTTTTGTTGGTTTGTCTAGGAGATTGAAAACTGAGAGAAATTAAAGTAGGGAATTAAAAAAAGAAAGAAGTATGAATCCAAAACGTTTTTCAAGAAGAAATGTTGTTGCTAACTTGCTTGTATTCTGCAGTATATTCTGCTAAGAAGATGTTGTAGTCCCAGTCATGTTCAGTCATGGATGTTTGAACCATCTCTGAATAACTGTATGTGGCAGAGAGACATGGAATGTATTTTGCAGTTCCTGGCTCCTTCAGGGCATATATGTGTGACCTGTGTGTATTTTACTTGGGTGTTCATGTACATGTACAGCCTTATGAAGCAAATGCTTTACTTCTGTATTTTTATAATATTTTTAACTGTGTCCTACTTTACAGATAGCATTATAGCAATGTTTTGTGAGGGTACATAATTGCAAGTATCCTGTTGCTTTAAGAAGAAGAAACCTCGGTCTACCCCGTTGGTACTTTTTTGTTGGATATACATTTAAAGTTTAGGATTGCTTTTATCAGGAAGGCAATAATACTCGTGGCAGCTAAAGGAAAAGATCAATGTTCTAAACAACTCACTGAAGAGAGTTAGTGAACAATTACACTCTTAGTGAACTGTCATTGCTTCTGACTTGTCAGAAGCACTTGAAGGTCTGAGATAAAAACCTTACATCAATGCAAACGAAACTGGTTCATTATGTGAGCACTGGGCTTAGTGCCTGTCTTAGGTGTTGTTTTGATCAAAAAAAGAGATGTCTTCAATTTGCTTACTTATTTGACAAAATAGAGTGATTATTTGCTTTTTTTTCTACATTTATAAATGCCAGGGAAACATTCTTTTCAACATAGTGTGGGGTTTTCATTTCACATTACTATCTCTAAATGGTAAGAAAACTCCTACTTATGCATAAAAAAGCTCTAATGGTATCCACGACTGTTTCTTCAAGAATTTCAGAAAATTGGCCTTTGGGAATTTTGGAGAGCACTTTTGCTGAAATTTAGATACCCTAGTTCAGTTCTTAAAGGTACAGTGCTGCACACCACACATCTTTCAGAGGTGTGAGGGCCAATCAGTGTCTCACCGCATGGAGCTCCAGGAGTGGAGAGCCTTCATCAAGGGGTGTTTTTATGACTTGAGCCCAAATGCTATCCTCCATTTCAAGTTAAGCTTACTGCTCTGTGTGACTTTCCCTATCCATTTCCCTCTTTCACAAGAGGGAAACTAGAATGTTTTCTTCCTTTTCTATTCTTGTGCTCGCAAGTGTGGGCACACAGCTTTTCTTCTACTAGATAAAGATTTATTGCAGGTGTGAGGAATTAGAGATGGGGCTATGTATCTTTTTACAAGTATATATGCTCTGTGTCAGTCTTGTCCATTGACACATTCATGTTTGACACCATTCTTCCTGCTGTAAGAGACTGTTAGATTATTTATTCAAACCTCTTGTATATTAGTCCACAAGTCATTATAAATTAAACTGACTTGAAGAGCTTTGTAATAGCGTATCCTTCAAACAGTCTCTAGTTTTTGTCAGAATGATTTCTGAAATACAGTCTGACTCCTCTAGATTGGTGTTAATACTCTTCACAGGCACAAATCTGAGCCTCAAGCTTGATTTTGTAGTCAACTATTTTCTGTCAGAGGAGGCAACCAACGAAATAGTAGACAAAATCTATACTACAGGTCTTTCATTATGAGCATTTTCTCTTAATTTCTGAACGACTTGCAGAGATTGTTATGATTTTATTATCTTCTACGTCTTGAAAAAGGAAAGCAGCATAATACTTCAAGTTAATCACCTAACTGATACATTACACAGAGATAAAACAACTTGCTTGGATCAGAACGTAGACCTGAAGGGTCTTATTAACCTCCTTTGCCCCAAACATGCTAAGACCTCTGCTCAACTTCTTGTCTGAGTCTCTTCATTTTTAGAGCACTATTACATAGTACTTCAATTGGAATCTGGCTTTACACTAATTTTTAGTTTGTCTCTCCAATATCCAGTTCACTTTTCATAAAATATTTTCTTTAGAAATGTCTGTTGCACAGTACTATAATTGCTTCACAAATAGCCATTATATCTATGTAGTATTCTTTTTATAACCTGTTCTTGTAATTCATGAGCGTTCAACTAATAGAGATGGAGCTTGATCAAAATCCTTTATCAGAATATCAGTATTACCTATCTTTCTGTGATGAGGAAGTTAATGGGAGAAAATTTATTACAGTTATCATTAAAAATTCAGAATTGCTAGCTGTTTTAACTTGTACATGGACGTTAGTTTCCCAGTGGGAGCTGTGTCTGCACATGTACTGCCAGGATTCATATAATGTTTGAGAACAGTGTTACGAGGCAACAGATCATGTTGTTAAAGGACAGGCCTTTTGCTCTGATACAAATTTATACATTGACAAAAATGGTAAGGAACAGACCAAGTAGGAAACAGTACAAATCTCTTTTAAATGATCTTAAAGATTTACAGGAGCAGAAGCGAATAAATTCTCATCAAAACTCAAAATGCTGTTCTCTAAGTGGGGAGAATGAACTGGCAGTAGAAGACCACAGACATCAGGCAAAAACAAACATGGAGCTTCCTCTGAACATCAAAGAACACTTGTTTGCTATGATGGTGGACAAACACTGGCACAGGTTGCCCAAAGCAATTATGGAGTCCCTCTCCTTGGAGATCTTCAAAATCTACCTGGAAATGGTGCTGGGCAAATGCCTTTAGGTGGCTTTGCTTGAGCAGGAGGTTTGGAGCAAATAGCCTCCAGAGGTCTCTTCCAACCTCAACCGTACACTGATTCTGCACTAAGAGGCAAGAAATGGCTGGAATTTGATATGACTGTAACGAAAATGTGGTGAAGGATCTTCACTAGAGAAGGTTCTCATTTTTAATATTACATTGATGTTTCATTTTTAAATGATTTGCCAGTGACTTTGTACAAAAAATAGATATTTCAAACCTGAGCACTATGTAGTGTATCATTTTCAGGTACAGCGGAACAAATTTATGACAAAGCTGTTGACTGTCTGAACTTTCAAATCTCTACAAATCGATTAATCATGAACTTGTATTTTAAAGATTTATTAATACTTGGAAAGCATTTATAATTAGGACATTAATATGAAACTAGATTCCTCTAACACTTCTTGGCTGTGGGAGAAGGTAATTGACTTAATTTATTCTATCAATACATTCAAAGAACCTGATCTATTGGAATTTCAAAAGTTGAGGAATAATATGAGATGGAGTTGATACAAAGCACTGCATTTGGGGATGTTCAAGTACACAGACAGATATAAATCAGCTTTGGTTATCATAAGTGGAACTAACCAGGGTACTGATGTGGAAGCAATGCTGTGAGTCAAGCCCAACTCTTTATCACAGCAAAATTGGAACTACGTACAACTTCTGGAGTTCCATATGACTCTTCAGACTCATTTATAGGGAGCCCCAGGAAAACAATGTCCTCACTGTAGATGGAAAAGAAGACATAAGTGCAGCAGTATTAGCACCCAGTGATGACAACCTTTTCCACTGTATCCTCATTAGAATAAATTTCAAAAATAATCACTATCATTAACATACAACTTCTACTTGGTATCATTTAATTCCTAAACCTCACACTGGACATTCTAAGCAAAAATGCTGCTTGCTGGAAGGAGTTCAAATGCAGAGAAAAATCCTAGAAGCAGAGGGCTTGGTGTGTTTTGAAGTGTAGGGATTCTTGCTTGCATTTTGCTTAGCTTGGGACGCTTTACCCAAGTAAGAAAAAAGTTGAAAACAAAAGCCTTAGAATATAGCTACTTTAATGGTAGAGCAGAGGCTTTATGTTTTCACAATTGCTTTGTAATTGAAACAAGATAGACTTGATCATTAGACTATAGCAGTTTTCTGAATGGGAAATAGTACCAGTAATGACTGCTTAGCATCAACTCAGATAACATGGTGCACTGCAATTATGTGCCTGTTATGCTGTATCATCTCTCCATCTCAACTATCTGTGGTATTCTGGAGATGCCATAATCTGTCCTTTCCTGCTGCTTTGACTGGTTTCCTGTGCTACCTAGCCAACTTGATAACCGAAAGATGATGTTATGGATTTCCAGTATCTCTGGTCCCTAGTGAGCAGAGTGGGAGAAGCAGCTAAAGCAGACAGATTCCTTGATGTTTTTACAATTCTTGGTTTCTGTAGTGGTAAGCAAAGTTCTGATGCCCTGACTTGCTGTAGTTCAGACTGTCCTACAAAACAGCTGATAAAAGTGAAGCTTACAAGAAGAATGCACGCTAAGGAATTTTTGCACAGGAGCTATCATAAAATGCCCCCTCCTGGTCCCAATAGTTCCTATTTTATGATGTTGTAGAGTCTCTTGATAAAGCTGCACGTGAATGAACACTGTTGAATGCGTTAAATGCTCCCGCCTTTTCTGTGTGAACTTGAAGAACAAAGAGAGTCTAAAACCACTACCATTAAAACAGACAAAAATGCCTCCAGGAACCCATTTGCTGCTGCTGTAATAAACATTCATTATTAATCCCACTTTGTGAACTAAGAACAAAGCTATTTTGCAGGTATTACGGACATAATGTGTATAGCTCTGAAGCATACTAGTAACACGCTCTGCAGCAAGTATTGGTATTCAGGAAATGTCTTTGTTAATGCTTCACATTTATCCTTTTTGTGGCAGCCCAGTGGGAATGCTGACATACTTAATGGAACTACTCAATAGTTAACATATGGGAGGCAAGGGCAAGATGAACAATCAAACCTATTTATAAAGGACTTTATCTATTTATGTGAATCCTTTTACTACTGCACAAGTACATGAGTTTACATTAGTCCCTACTGTGCCCTTCCTGTGGATCTGAAAAGTACATTCCCTTGATTCTGCAGACTCAGAAGCTGAGAACATTCTCTCTAAGTCTCTGGTAGCTCTTAATGCCAGGTTCTTCTCTAATTTATCTGGAAAATGTCAACAAAACTGCCCACTTACTGGTACTTGATGGTGCAGCAATACTGACTCTCTAATGGATAAGTTAAGTAGGTCTGTTAGTGGGCTGTGTTTAATCTCCACATCAGAGGAGCAGTTCTGTGAGAAGGATGTACAGATCTCAGTGGACAACAAATTGAACATAAGCCAGCAATATTCACAGCCAGTGATGAAGGCCCACAGTTTAAAAAAGACATGGAGTTTTTGGAGTGAGTCCATTGTAAAGCCACTAAGGTCATCAGAGTATGAGTGTATCTCTAATATGGAAGTAAGACTGGCAGAGCTTGGATTATTTAGCCTAGAGAAAAGAAGACTTGGAGTGGGGAAATCTTATCCCACATTATAAATATCTGATGGGAGGATGTAACAAAGACAGAACACAACTCCTCCTGGTATTGCCCTGTGAAAGGAGAAGATGTAAACAGAAGTTAGAACACAAGAAATTCCATCAGAACATAAGAAAATACTTTTCTACATTAAGGACTTTTGAACACTGGGTCAGGTTCCATGGATAATTTGTGAAGCCTCCATAATTTTAATATTCTGTGATACTGAAAACCCACTTTGACTCAGTCCCCAGCAATCTGCTCTGTGTGATCAAGCATTGCACAATGAGGGCTAAACTGCATGATATCCAGAGGTCCCTTCCAACCTCCACCATTCTATCATTCTATATGCACCAAGTCTCTGAGGTAAGGCGATATTGGCCATATTCCTGGCAAGGCAGCGTTTTTCTTCCAGCCTGTTGCAGCTTACATGCATCAGTTTTATAGGTGGTGTTGGTAGCACTTGTAATTTCTGGAGTCTTTGGACATTTCCCATGATCTGTTCTTATGTTTTCATGGTTTGCTAATTTTTTCCTCATTACAACTGTCAGACTGTGTAAAAAGAATAGTTAACATACCTTTAATATTGCTGCTCAACCTTGTGGGGTTCTCCAGACTCTTCATTGAGAGATCTTGGATTGAGAATGAGATTGTCTCTTTCATCTCATCTAGGAAGGCTGAATAACAACATTGTTACAAATGGTAAAGGGGAGAAATCCCCCCTTTTGGGGGCAGGTGAGATCAGACTGCTAAAGTGGCAGATTATGTAAGTATGTAAAAGAGGCATAATTCTGTAAGTCTGCCTCTCATTCCCTTCCTCTCTTCTGTGAACCCGAACATGAGACCCCACCCTCCTCCTTCCCACCTGTATTTTGCTATCAGACATACAACATTCCTAACTGATGAGCATCCTATGATGCTTATGAATGGCTCAAGTGAGATGTATAAAGTGTCTCAGAAGTAGCATACAGAGTAATCAATATATTCTGTTGTTTGGTATTTATATTCCACACTGTATGAATCAGAATATCTACTTAAGCAACGTGTTTAGTGATTTAGTACTTTTTTACATGCGTTACAGTCAGATTGTGGTTAGTGCATTTCCTGAAAGATGAGGCCACAGGGAAGAAACCTGACAGACCTCTGTAATTTTCTCAAATGCTGCAGTGGTGTTCTAAAGAACCACAGATTTCTCACAGGTTTTATTCTGCAGGAAAAAAAAAGAAAAAGAAGTGAGGGTGGGGGCAAAAAGTGCAATAGTTTAATGAAATTAAAGGGGCTTACATTTCACTTGGTATCTTGTCAGAATAAAAGGCAAGGTGAAGTACCCTACATATGAATATATGATAGAGTATTCAAGATGAACTGTGATTTATTAGGCAGCAGTATTGAGTTCTTTAGAATAATATGAGGACAACATTGTTGGTGCTCTCAAGAGAGCTGTCCCATCACTAGTGCTGTAAGTAGCTTCAACAATTTAAACTACAAAATGCAAAAGACTCATCTTTTTCATTTAACAAAAGCTCGAGCATAAGGGTAGGCTGTTTGGCAAGGGCCTGTTCTTGTCCCAGTTTAACTAATGTATCCTATTAGCAAGTACTTTTGGAGAGTTTGGCAATTAAAAAGGATACTGAGATAAATTTTTCTAACATTTAGAAGAAGCATTCTAAAAATGAAAATATATTCACTGTCTTTCTGCCTATTTAATTTCAAATGCATCAAAGAACTACGACTTCATATCTACATCTATTGGCTTCAAAGGCAAAGTTTTGGTACAGCACAGATGATGAACAGAATTAAGAAATGGTTTTTCCTTGAAAGATTGTGAAGTCTGTCAGTACATCTTATAACTGTGATTGATTCTTCTCCTAGTCTTTCTAACACATTGCCTGTGTGCAAGTATTTGTTCCAGAAAAGGGTAGAACTGCACAACCTCATTAGCTGACCACATCGACACAGAAGGCAGATCTTTTCTACTTGTGACTGTAATGATCAATATAGGAAAAGTTCCTCTGGATAGAATTTTGGTCAAAAAGAGAGTCTTTGCTTTGAGTATCCAGTGAACTGAACTGATCTGAAACTATGTGTAGGTGTTTGAATAAAGCACAGTTTGAGTGTCTGACAGACTGTCTCACTAGGATGCCATGAGCTGCAACTGAATTTGCTTTTTTTATTGATCGTGAATCAAGGCCAGCTTCTCACTCAAAATGCCAAGGGCCAGTTTTTCCTTGGGATTCATCATTGCTATTCCCACTCACTTCCACAGAGGCTCTAATTGGCAACATCTTCTGACCAAATTCCTCCATTCCTGTTGTCTCTAAACACCTTTAATGTAAAAGCCTATGCCAGAAGCAATGGAAAAACACCCACTGAAAGTAAAACTGCAGTGCTATTATGCCATATTCCAAACACTGGAAGTTTACCAAGGCATAGATTTACATTTACTCAGCAGATGCTTCTGATGGCTAAAGATTTAACAGTCATTTATCCCCACCAAAATTTGTTTGCAGTTTTACTTTTGCTGGAATTTATCACCTCTTTTGACTCATTGGCAGAAGGGAATCTGCAAGTCTTCCTCACTGATTCAGTGTAAATTTTACCAAATTAATTTAAGCTGCTGAGAGAGATGGTTTGAGTTAAGCTGTGACACTTGCAACCATTTGCTGATCAAATGTCTTCCTACATCTAAATTGGGTGATGATAAAAGAAGATGAATTGTGCCAATCACAACCTTTTCTAAGGTGCTCTGGGTTTAAATCTAACCAAATTAGTCCTCAAGTCATCCTGAAAATGTATTTAACCTGCAAGAAACTTCAGCTAGGACTCTGTTAAACTCTTTATCTTAAATGTAACATTCTCTTCCACAATGTTGAAAAATTACTTTCTTAGATGTAGACCAGGTGAGAACAAAATGTCACATAGGAAACAGACTGAGAGAAGAAAGGGAGTCTTTGTATTCCACAAAGTTTTTTTAAACAAGCAGAGTTTTTTTAAAGAGTCTGATTCAGGAAGTTTGGAGACATTTGGTACTTCAAGCACTGCAAGTAGAGAAAGCTAAAAACTATATCAAGCTGAAAATATTTTTGATTTCCTATCTTTAAACAGATTTCTCTACATTGTTATTGGGATATTGAGATTAAACCCTCTCTAAAAAAAAAGCTTTTAGAAAAGTTTTTAGCCCAGCTTAATTTGTCTTACAATAATTAAACCAAGATCTGTCAAAAATGGGAGCATGTAGCTATGTGAATTTTGTCAAAGTGCTGAGCACCCATCAGCTTATATATAAGATAATGGAGGCAGGTCACAATTTTAAAAAAAAAAAACAACTTATGTCTGTCTATGTTGGAAGCAAACACTGCATCAGAATGTTGTGCTTTTTAGATTCTTGAACAAACTGTTCAAGTCCTGTTCTTGTCCATAACTGGATGTCTCTCTTATATGGACATCCCCACAAACTGTCTAGAGCTTTTCCCAATAGGTCATAATCTGTATTCATTTATCAGAATTGATAGTAACTTGTAAATGTGAGCAAAAAGTGCAAATGAAACTTAAAACCTGTCTGAGTTCAAACTGAGAGTGTACATGTCAGAATGAAACCAACGTACTAACAGTAACTGCTGGACATTGCTGGTAACACTCTTCTCACACACTGACTTATTGAGAAGAACTTCCTTATCATGCTGTGTCACTATCAGTCTAGCCAAACTGTGGGTAAGTAAGCAATCGAAAAGAGTATATAGAAGAGTCACTTATCATCAGCAGAATAAGCTAATGTCATGCAAGGAGCTGTAGAACTTCCTAGTAATTAAAATGTACAAAATCCTTGTCAGTATACAAAGCAGTGCAATTCCAAGGGAATATTAATCCATGTTTGCTAAATAGGTATTTCCAAATGCTAAAGGCATTTGCCTTACCAGATGCAATTTGTTTTGTCTGTTTCAAGAGTAGAATTTAATTCTACATGGCTTGCACATTTGGGAAAATAGAGATGGCTAGAAAAGGCAGTTCTGTCCCATGGAACAGAGAAATCCACATATTTTGCTTTGAAGTAGCACCCTCTGCTTGCCTGTGCCTTACATGTGCTGAAGAAGTTACAATCACTTCTGATCCTGCGTTTGAAAAGAGAGTTTAGAAGGTGTCTGTGCAGCTTCAGACTGCAAATATCTAAGTGCAGATAGCAAGGATGATGTCAGTGCTGGTTAGGAAAATCAGTTAGACTGCTAATCCCCTGTGTTTAGAATGTAACTTATTGTAGTACTACAGCATAGTCCTATCATTCATTTGCTGTTCTCATTGCCAGATTTAAAGGAGAAGAGTAATATAACAGTAAATATTACTGGATACAGCTTTCTTTCAAAAAGGAAGCTTGTATAAAACATAAATATTTTTGAAGGCAAAAATGTAAGCTTATGGAAAAAAAAAACAGTCACTGTGTTTTCACGCTGACAGCATTAGATTTGTGTTTCACCAGGTAGAGGTTCTGACAGTTCTTTAGGTATGGGTCACACTTTAATTCTCTGTGTTAGACTCAGTCTGCAACTTGTAATTGTGATTGTATTGTGGCCTCTTTAATACATGAAATACACACCCTTTTTGAGTCACAACTATACAAATTGGATCAAACAGCATTTATTTGCCTTACTGTACCTGCTTCATTCTGCCTTGACAACCAAAGCAAAACACCTGTTTTCAATGGCCTGGAAACACTGTCATTAAAAAGTCATTTATAGCTGTCAGTGTAAACGGGATGATAAAATAAGTTGGTAGTGGTTAATCCATTTCTTATTATGATTAAACTGCTTAGAATGCTGAAATCAAGAATGAAGGATGTGATGTTGAGAACAGATATATCCTTCACTCTCTGTTAATGACCTAATTGTGACCTGATATCACACCTGGTTTGAGAGATGCCTAGCATAAATTTTAGACAACTGTATGGGAACTGTTGACTCACGGCCTGAACCACTGATTGATCACCTGAGGTGAGCACTGAGTCAGCTGCAGGAGCACAGGTGAAGGCAATGCACCTGTGTGACCGGAAGGGGTGGAGTCTGGCTCCACCTCTCCCAGACCCCATTTAAGGGCTGGCCACCACTGGGGAAGGGTCTCTTGTTGGAGATCCCTCCCTTGTGGAGTTATTGGTGAGCTTCAACCATCTGCAGAAGGTGAGCCTTTCTTTATTTACTGGTTGTTTGTTTACCACCCTGATAAGCCAAGCAAAATATACCATCCACCTCATTTTCTGTGGATAATATTCTTTTGGGTTATTTATCCTACGGACGACATATCACAGAATGGTTCAGGTTAGAGAGGACCTCCGGAGATCATCTGGTTCAACCTTCAGTTCAAGCAGGTCCACTGAGAACTGCTTGACCCTGTCCACGTCCAGGCAGCATTTCTAAGGAGGAGATTCCAGCTCCTTTGGGCAACCTGTACCATTGCTCTTTTACTATATGGTAAAGTGTTTCCTGATATTCAGAGGGAGCCATGCATATTTCAGTTTGTGCCCATTGCTTGTTCTCGTGTAACTGGTAAGAGCTTGGCTTTCTCCTCTTTGAGTCATCCCTTCAGGTGTTTATAGACATTGATAAGATTCTTCATGAGCCTTCTCCAGTCCTAACTCTCACAGCCTTTCTTCACTGGAGTGATGCTCTAGACCATTAATCATCTTCATGGCCCTTTTCTGGGCTTTCTCAAGTAGTTCCATCTGTTCTTTGCACCAGGAAGCCCTGAGCAGGGCCCAGTACTTCAGATGTTCTGTTGTTGTTCTCTTCTGTAACTTTGAATTGAAGGTGTCCAGTGTAATTTCTCACTCCTTGTTTTGGTTATAAAAGAAAATAGTGTTCTTCTTACCTTTTAGTCATTCCATGTGCTGCACCAAGGGAGAACACAGCCGGAAGGACAGTACTGTATACATTCAATGGAAAATGATTGTTTACTTTGCGAATAATCAGAGATGCTTAGGCATCGTTATGTTTATCTCATATCCATTGGTCATCCTGTAATTAAATCATGTTCTTTTGCAATGAGCACAAACCTGACCCTAGACATGGCTTCTATTTCTGTAATGACCTTAAAGGCAAAAAAGGCTACTTTCTAGCAATTGGTCTGCATAATTATAGTCTTACTGGAGCAAATGTTTTTCATTAGTAATTGTCATGTCAGGAAGTTAATGGTAACATGTCATGGTAAGATACAAAAGACACACAGGATGATGGAAGCGCTGTAAAACAAAAAAGTTAACTAAGTGAAAGTGCCTTTCCTTAGAGTACCTGTTTTATATTTCTAAGTGCTTAAAGAGGATCAAGAACGCTATGTGAATGACTGTTGAGAAATCCTTATGCTGTTTGCTAGCCCCAGGAAGTCATTAGGAAGACCAAAGCCAAAATGCTAAGCCACATGGTTTGATATCTCCAGACTCGACTTCTGATTTCTGTTAGTAATTCTTTGACTACTGAAGAAAATGTTGTTGACCCTGTCTCCAACTAATCCAGAGGCTTGGAGAAATAAAGCACTATAGCTCAAAGGATAATCTCAGTTAAAAGATGGAGTTCAATTTCAGAATTAAGAAAGAATTAAGGGTGGGAAATAAAAAATTTCCATCTTCCAACGCTGGAATAAGGAGCTGTAGCTGCTTCTTATGAAGCACTGTGAAAGCCTCTGAAGTTGATTTGTTTTTAGTGTGAAGGCAAAAGGACTACACAGAAGGAAGGTAGAAATAAGGAAATTGATACAATATTTTTTCTTGTTGTACAACCAAATAAAGTGGCTATCATGGACATCTGACAAGCTAGTGACAGGGAAATGTCATATAGGATGGACTCAGGAGAGACAGAGGGCAAAGAAAATGAAAAAAGCTGAACTTAAGGTGGCAGATGAGTCACTAATTTGAGGCTAAAGGGACTTCTGTGCACATTCATCTACAAAATATGCAGGTGTTCAGAAGAGCATTACCCACAAAAAGATGATATCACATCAGTAGATTAGGGCTGGAGTTCTGTCATTCAGTACAGGGTTGAAAGATTAACTACACAGACAGAAAATGCTTAATCCTGAGTGAAAGTAAATGAAGGAAATAGTACTTCCTTGATGTAGCCCTTTGTGATGTTGAATACGAAATCATCTATTTCAGTCGAGTTTACTAAGGTTATTTGTGTCAAAAATAATTGCTTTTTTAAGCTAGTGAAGCGCTTGTAGAAACAGCTGCTTGGACTATGCTTTAATGCTAAGCAAAAAGTATGAAAATATTATATGCACATCAACGGTTTATAATCTATTAAGATCATGACAAGTTGCAGTCACCTTAGCTGTTCTTAAGACCTGGTCTTTATCTATCAGCATCAGCTATCATATTTGCATCAAGTCTTCCTCAGTGCAGGTGCTTATGCTGGTTGATACCTAAAGATTTTTCTAGCACATTTCTTTAAAAACTTACCATTCCTGAAAAAGTGAATTGGGTGAAGAACAAAAGAGACTATGTCACTCATTTTTACAGAATGCCCTTTCCTACAATTTTCAGAAATAGAAATAAAAAAGGAAGTGGAAATAAGGCAATTGTTCAAGGGGATATACTAGAAATGTTAGAATATAGTCACCTCTGGTATGAGCACTGTAAATAAATGTCAGTTACCAATGTTCTATTTACTCTTAAATTATATCAGGGCAAATGCAAAATATCCTAATGTGAGTGTGCATCCAGAATCCAGCTCATCTATTTTTTTTCTTGGAGTTATACAGATTTTCAGTGTATGATAAAATGTAGTTCAAACTTAACACTTATACTTACCTATCCTTTGAAAGAGTAAAAAATATCAGATAAGCATTTAAGTGTGTAATGTATTTTCTGGATTGTTAGTAGAGAAGTTGACAAAGTAGATGCACTGGCTGGCTATGAAGTGTTGAAAGTGTTGCACATGTAGTTCTGGGCCGTATGAGTTGTGCAACTTTCTTGTTTTACCTTTGTGCTGTTTTCTTAGAAGTCAGAGTGACCTCAAAGTTGTAGCACCTTTGTTCACGGACATGATGCACATTCCAAATGAGGATTTTACTAGTGATTAAGATCTGCATTTCTAAGTACTAATGCTGCAAATGTTAAATTATTAGAAATAAATTGTATCCCGAAGGAGAAGCAGAACAATGCATCAGCCAGCGGAAATTTCCACTCATCATAAATAACTGTTCAAGACTGGAAATAAGAAATAAGAAAGAGGTTACATTGGTCTTAGGCATCATCTTCTGGTCAGTGCTAGGCTTTATATAGTTTCCTATATTTAGCAGAGCTTGCATCCTGTAGAGTTGAAGTATTCTTTGTTTGCCGCTTTCAATGTATTTTCTTGTACTTCAAGACTGAATTGAAATGAAAACTTGGCCTAAAAATACTACACTGTGCTTTCACCATGTTTTGACCCAGCAACAGTGAAAGTGAATTCAAGAGCTTTGTCTTGTGGTGAAGTAAACCTGGCATACATTTGTAAAGAAAACTGAAAATGAAAAAGATTTGCATTAGTTATTTTATCACATCAAATTATTTGTTAATGATGTGGCAGCATCAGAAATGTCTTGATTTATCAGCCTCTCTGCTGTTCATCAGCACAAAATACTATGTCATTCAAATAGGAGAATAGATCTTATTTGACCATAGGTGTACATGGCTCTACTTGTTCCATAGAGAGTGTCTGAGCTGAGGATAGGACACAAGTACCTTATAGATGTCCACTTTGGAGCAGTGGACAGTCACACTTTCTTGCAATCTCTGCATTTTTTAATGAATGTATTGTAGAAGCAGGAGAGAGTCTATGTAACATACATACACATTCAAGGAATGTGAAATATTACTATGCTTTTCCACTATTTTACTAGGAGCATGATAGTGACTTCAAATGAAATTGCATGATAGTCAGACTAGGAAAGTTTTAACATCAGAATATTGGGGCAAGAGGTGGTGAGTGATGGGAGAGGCTGCAGAAATGTTGCATTACTACCATTACGTGTCTCTTTTATGAGAATCTTTTCTAAAGTCCCCTTGGGTCAAGATACAGCTTAGTGTAGGCAACTGTATGACACTGTAGTTATTTACCTATCGGCATCAATAGAAATAGAACATAAAAATAAAAATTCAGCCAAGATTGTAGCCCTAGGATTCAGTATCTGGAAGTGTCCTGCACAGAATCTTCACCTTACATATCATCCGTGATTATTTCCCATACTGCATAGGTGAATAGTATTTGATGGATTACTATTGTTTGTGATAGACAAAAAAAAATGTCAGAGAGATACTGAAATTTACTCTCAATAATAGACTGACTGATTTTCATTAGAGCTTTCAAATTACTGAGTAGTTTTGTCTTGTTAAGTACTAGAGTAATCAATTTCATAGAGTCACAGGTTCATTCAGGTTGGAAAAGAACCTTAAAATTAACAAGTTCAACCATCTATCTAACAATACAAGTCCAACTCTAAAACATGTCTTGAAATGCAAGGACTCTTGAACATCTCCAGGGATGGAGGTTCCACCACCTCCTTTGGTAGACTGTTGCAATGCTTCACCTCCCTTTCTTTGAATAAATTCTTCCCAATATCCAATCTAAACATCCACTGGTGCAACTTGAGCCTGTTGCCTTGCATCCTATGTCACCTGTGAGTCAATCACTTCGAAAGCTGAAAAGACAAAATAATGAATCTTAGGAAAAAAAAACAAAGTTGAGACATATTTTTAATCTTATTCTTGAAAAAATCAATAACATACTGCACCTATTAAAAAAAGTGAATAAAGGTTGTTATTCTCAATGAATAATGCTGCT
The DNA here is from genome assembly GCF_038088225.1 of Cyrtonyx montezumae. Taxonomy (NCBI): domain Eukaryota; kingdom Metazoa; phylum Chordata; class Aves; order Galliformes; family Odontophoridae; genus Cyrtonyx; species Cyrtonyx montezumae. The sequence continues at coordinate 100,725,019 of NW_027072089.1, read as the reverse complement.
CATATTCATACTCTACTGAGAAATGTTCAATACAGAAATTTTGTACTACATTAGAGAGAATGTTGTGTTATAGCCACATCATATATTTGTGTGTACTGCCTAAGTCTCCTGTAAAGTAATACTGTTTTCTGTGTATAAACAGTATAAATGCTAATCTGACATAACATCACAAGTATCTCTGTTGTCATTAAGATACCACCAGTAATGGATGTGAAAGGTTCCTACCACAAATAGTGTTTATGGGATTTCAAACTTGGTTAACCTACTTAAGAACTGATTATAATATAAAATTTTAGCTTATTTGTATCTATAAGCCAGGTTGTTATCTTCTATGTCTTCCTCTACTGATGTCATCAGAAATTTTGATCTTATTGAAATCAGCAGGAGTTTGCAATCAACTTGTGCTGCTTGTCCTCTGAATCTGCCTAATGAATCTTTTTGGTTCTGATTTTGCCTGAGTTTCAAACCATCTCTGATCAAGAAATGTTTCAGTATGTCCTGTTGTATTTCATCTGCTTTCCATTTCTCTAGTTATAAAATCTAAATCTGCTTTGATACCACTCTTGGTGTGGATATCAACTGAGCAAGAAAATAATTCATCCTCTAGGCAGCCTATTTGTCTCTGGAACATCCCAGCCTGCAGGGCTTTCCTTGGCCTATAACAACACTTTTCTAGTAACAGTCTATCACATATAATAAAGAAACACTGGGAGCTTCTTAAACCTATGTGAGGTGGATGTACTGTGATTCATTTATCTGGGTCCTCTATGACCATAACATGGATTTATCTGAGTACAGTACAAACTATAATTGGCTGGCTTGCTATAACACAGTATAGTTTTTTTCATTTTCTTGGAATATATCTTTGAAACACACACTCCCCTTGCTCTCTGCCTTTCACACACATACATACACAATTGTTGGTCAACCAATGTCATCCTTGTCTTAAAACAGTTTGAAGACTAAAAACAGAAGCAAATTTCTAGTGGTAAAGGTTTGTCTCACTTCTGGTAAAAGTGAGCTGTGAAAGAAAGAAAAAAGGTGAAGAAATACAGCTGCCTTCTATCCTATCAGATTCTGGCACAGTACTAGTGGGCTCAGTCTCACAGGTGAAGATTAAAGGCTGTTTGGTAATGATGTAGTGATGAGCTTAAGGAGAAAACATCATAAATACTTTTGGCAGCTGATCAATAGTACTGACTAGAAGGTACTAAGTAAGCTGCATGGAGCAGAAACTTCATGGATTTTTCACTGCATAATTACTCACAAATTTAGTCATAACTCCCTGCTAAGGGTAGGGCTGCCACCCACCAGATCAGACTGCCCAGGACCCCATCCAACCTGGCCTTGAACAGCTCCAAGGATGGGGCATCCACAGCTTCTCTGGGCAGCCTGTGCCAGTGCCTTACCACCCTCTGAGTAAAGAATATCCTCCTAATATTTAACCTAAATCTCCCTTGAGTTTTAAATAATTCCCCCTTATCCTATCATTATCCTATCACTGTCAGACTGTGTGAAAAGTCAGTCTCCTTCCTGTCTGAAAGCTCCTTTACATAATAAAACAAAACAAACTACTTAAGACATCTCCTATAGAGTTACTCTTTACGTGCAGAATGCATCCAAACCAGGTTACTTGGAACCTGCTGTGTGTAAATCACTTTCTGGATTTAGGATGAATATATTGCTTCTACATGAATTGTATAAATGATAACATCAAATTTACAGAAAACAAATAAAGAATTTTGCTTTTGTACACCAGTAAATCTGTTTGCTATGGCTGTGCTCCTTAATGGAAATCTACAATTATAGACATTTTCCATTAAGTATTTTACATAAAGCCCTCATGCTGACTTTGTAGGGCTTTGCACAACATGTTTGTCAATAAACAGCACAAGCAAATGTAACTGTAATCTGTTTATTTTCCAGGGAACAGTATTTAAATTATTGATTAGAGAGCTAGTGTTGAGTTAAAAGGCAAAGATATTATATAGCAGGTCAAATTTAAGCACTACATAATCCATGTCTAGGAAACTACTTTTGTGTGCCTTTCAGTGGTAGATACCACTTGTGCACTTCACAGTCTTTGAATATTGAAATAATAGCTGATTTTTCTTGGTGGTGTTCCTGATCACATCTTTCTTACTTTCCTTGATCTGATTTCTTGCAAGGACTCTCAGAGCTGTTCTCTCTAACTGGCTTCTCATTCATTTTCTGTCTCCCCTCCTTTGAAGTCTGATGCAGGGCTTTTGCACCACGTAGTCCAGAATCAATATTCTCCCTGCATTTGTTCCTCAAGCATTCTCTCTCATTATTTTTATTCTTTTTTTTCCCCACAGGTCTGCTTTCAGGCAGTCCTCCTCACTTCTTCGTATCCTGTTTGTCTCCTTCCCTGTTCACCTCCTTCGCTGTTCTCTCTATCTAGTGAAAAAAGAAAGTGATGTATGTTAGAAAAAAAGAGTGGTGAAGACAGAAGGAGTGGAAGTGGGAGAAAGGTTCAAGACAGCAGACAAACACTGGACTCACTGTGTGAATTCACATACTATCTATATATGTCCTAAACATATTTACTGCTTTGTTACTGTTTACTAGGGCAGTCTGAACTCTACTAGATCTTACACTTGAAGGTTTCATTTTCATTTTGGATATTTGTTTAAGGGTCTTACAGAGTGAATCACTGCTGTCTCAGAATCAGCCAAGCAGAGAATATGGCAGTTTTTGTTGGTATAGGTGGGAGATTCCATTTTCTGACGATCTTTGGGGTTAAAAAGAGGTGACTACTGTGGTTCTACCCAAAGACATTCTTTGTGTTTTAATCCATACTGTAGGTTCTGTGTTTTCTTATGGGAATGGTAGGTATAATGGTTGAGAGATGGAGAGCTGAATAGATAGGGTAGAGTGATGAGGTAACAGAGGACAGAGATTCCACAGCTCCTTGGAGAATACTGGCAGTACGTGAAGTTGTAACAGATTTTCATGGAAAAATAGACAAAATCCTGGAAATGTAACCTTCTTTTGGGTTTTCACAGTACAAACCCAACCTCAGAAAGCAACAGGGTAATCACTACTGACATCTTCATCTTTCTAGAACACTTATGTCTGTTGGCAACTGCTTTTCTCACTCTTCCTATGGGGCAGCAGGCCCTGTACCACTTCCTCTGTTCCCTGCATTTCTAACTTTCTCCAGTCTTCCATTTGTCCTTGTAATCCATGAGAGTTTCAAATGATTTGGGAAGAAATTCAGGCTCAAACAAAAGGGAAATTTCAGTAAGAGTAGGATCTCTGAGGTCACAGAACTATTTGCCCATATAACAGAAGGGGAAAGACATCACGTGAATGAGCCTGGATAGAGCGGAACACTTGAAATCAGGGTAGAGAAGATGCTACAGTGAGTAGCACAACATCATTGGCAGGGTAGATTACATCAGGGCCAGGAAAGATAGTGATTTCAGATGTTAGTTTTGTTTCCTGAACTAGAAGTGGGAATAGCAGTACAATATCAGCAGGCATTCCTTCTCAGAGAAGCAAAATGCTGCTTGGCAGCTGGAAACTTCTGTCTCTTCCAGGTGCTTCTTACAGTGTGACGTGAGACCCATCATAGAGTTTTGTGTTTTTAGGTTGGCACAAAGGAAACCTCATCTCACACGTGCTAAGGGTTTACTTCTCCCATTCATTCCTTCTTATAAGGCTCAAAAATCTCAAGGAATTATGAGGAATCATTGTTTGCTGGATGCTGTTGACCATGAAGACTTCCCTCTAATCGTCTCAATCCACAGCTTCTCTGGGCAGCCCATTTCCTGTGCCTTGTAACCCTCTGAGTAAAGATTTCTTCCTAACATCTAACCTGAACTTCCCTTTTCAGTTTAAAACCATTCTCCCTTGTCCTATCACTACTAGATCATGTGAAAAGTCAAGTCTCCATCCTTTTTATAAAGTCCCTTTAAATATTGACAGACTGCAATGAGGTATCCCCAGAACCTTCTCTTCTCCAGGCTGAACAAACCCAGCACCCTCAGCTTTTACCTCAGGCCAACAGAGGGGGTCAATCACCTCCCTCCCCCTGCTGGCCACTCTTCTGATGCAGAACCAGGATACAGTTGGCCTACCATGCTGCAAGAGCACACTGCACACTGTAATACTACACATTATCTGTGGCAAATGTGCAAAGGGAACATAATAAAAAGCAGTCTCTGCTCATAAGACAAAGTATTGGTATCCAGTGTGCTACACACAGTGCAGAAAAAAAAGTATTCTCTTGTTTTATTTCAGTACTACAAACATTGTTTCATGTTTTATTCAAATACTATTGAGGCCACTTTGTAAGTGAGAACAGCACAATGTTACTTGATTTTCAAGGAGAGATAACAGGTTCATTTGTACAGTTTTATATGCCTTCTTCTGAGTTGAAATTAAGCTTTGACTTGTGTCAAACAGGAGGTAATTCTTTGGCAAGTATTCTAATCAATGAAGCAGCTGTTCCAATCTCAAGCATGGTTTGGGCATAAGGAACTCAGGCACCTGATAACTGACTCTTCAAAAAAAGGTGCTTAAAAGACCAAAGCAGTGCTGAATGTTGCCATGTGCGGAATTGAGCTTTAGTTTATATTCCCCTAAATAAAAAATTTCACTTACATAAAACTGACCAAAGGGAGATATAGTTTCTTCCACTTTCTCTCCACCTCCTTTCCACTTTCACTAACATTTTCCCTTCTCCAGACAGCTCTCTTTGTGAGCTCTCTTCGTATGTATCTTCTTTCACTTATACAGCAGATGCTTGACTGGAATCCTGGATTTTTAGCAAAAATTTTCTTGGGTGTATTTGTTTGATATGTTGCCAAATGTTAGACAGCAACATGAAGAGTCTTATTTTTTACTACACAGGACAGAAAGATTGGGGTTTTTACTCCTCTTTAATAGTCTCCATGTTTGAGTGCGTGAGTGATCAACTCAGCAACTTGAAAGAGTTCCACTTCACAAAACCTGTAGCCCAAATTAATGTGGTATCTATGGGAGCTCAGACCTTTGCATTCCTTGTCTGATTACCTGCATGTCTTACTGACTATACAGTAGTACAGGATTGTTGAAAAATTGCCACCTATATGAAAACAAGTCCTTTAATGGTAACCAGATGGCACATTTCAATTTAGATAAGGATTAATAGCTGAATCAAAATGAAGAGTCTAATGCAAGGGTAGTATTTTCTGTATTATATCAATGCCCCAACTACATTAATATACTAACAACTAGTGGTTAAATACTGACACCAGTATTAATCTATGCTTACCATGCTCTTGGAGTGCATATGAAAGATCTTTTATACCAGCTGCTTCAAGTTCCAGAAAAGCATTTCCTATTTAGTTTGCTTTTTGAATTTAACTTAATATTCTTTTTCAGTTTAAACACCACATTTTTCATAAACTTCTAGGGCTGATGTACTGACTGGAGATTGAGTCCTCTGTTAACTCAGTCCTTCTCATGGACAGAAGATAGAATTGTAAGAAAAATCAGCAAATGACAACGTTACCAAGTATTTGTTCTATGGGAGTGCCTACTAAAAAAATACTTTAAGATTCAAGGTCACAGTACCAGAACTGTAAACAATGCTGTGATGACATGCATAATGGGGAGGTAGCCCTTCTCTCCACATTACAAGGTTTTCATGTAAGGCAAAGTTACAGCAGAAAGCTAATGTAGGAACTGCTGAGAATTTTCTCATATAATTGCCTAGTTCTTATATTTCTCCCTGGATCTCCCCAGTGGGGCAGCATTGGAGACAGTATACTAGGCTCAGGCTTTGGACTCCTGTGCAGCAACTGCTGTTAACATTCTTTTCTTCCAGACAATTATTTTGTTGTGTGGTCAATCATTCAGGTTGCTTATGAAGTTCCCTTTGACCAGTAAGTATTCAGTCCTATAGTGCTGGCTCTCATTACCTCTAATGAAGACAGCAGTTCTACCAATTGTCAATTTATAATGTACATGTATATATTTTTTTTAACCTCAGGAAGCAAGCTGATGCCCACAACTGAGAATTCCCAAATATGGCAGCAGAATGTGGTATACTACTGAAGAAAAAAAAGGCTTGAAGTAGAGATGGTGCACATATGAAGTCTGAAGTGCTCTAGGTACATCATATCATTAACTACAAAGTATGGAAAAGAAAAAAGGATGTATTTTTGGATCTAATTAATGTTTCTTTCAAAGTACAAAATGGGTAGTGTTCTGAGATTGCAGAGAAACATGTAGGAGATTTTTTAAGAACAGAAATGGAGATGATCCAAGATATTGTACAGTGATAAACTTACCTTTACAGTTGGAAAGATATTAATGACTGAAATGAGACACAGAATTCAAAAGTAGAGAAGGCAGTGATTAACTGTAATCTCCTAGGTCAGACATTAATGTCTTACAATTTACAGGCTTCATTCTACCCCATCAAACCAGCAAAAATGTCCAAGCTCCTGTCCTTCCTCTATCATCCATCAGGGCAATGTGAAACTTTGTGCTCATTCTGCGAATCAGCCTCTGCAGCGGTATTATTAATGGCAGCATGAAGGTACCTCATATATCTACTACAATTCTGAGTTTCAGGCTAGCTCCTTGTTGTGCTTAATTTCCTCATCCCTACGTCTGCCAGTTTGGAAATCACCTGCAGTGTGAGAGGGTCAAACATTTTCTTTTTCCTTCCAATTTCTTTCCTGATTGACATAACCACTATGCCAAGTTGTTAAATATGTTCTTTTGTTTGGCCTGGATGGAGACAAATCTTATAATGGCAGCAGTGAACACACATGCTTTTTAACAGATGCATCACTGTTATCTTCATTGTTTTTTGTTTTTTTTTAAGAGCTAGTTTGGTATTAAGGATGGCAGGCTGAAACATGAAGACATTTGGGAGACAAACTGGGAGGATGCCTTAAATGTGTAATACTTCATTACACTTTGATTTAGATGAGCCCTTTAACAGATGGTATCACAACCATGTAATGAATTTCCTTCATGGCCTCCCTTGCAGCTTTTTCTCTGATCAGGATGTCAGCTTTCCTGTGAGATCATGGCACTGTCACATAGAATAATAATAGCTTGGGTTTTTTTTTTCTGCTTAAAGTCACTTGCTTGTTTATTTATCTGTTTCTCTTTAGTGTGACTCTTGATTGTTGTTATTTGTGTTAGAGTCATGTAGTCTTTGAATGGGAATTAAACAGTTTCACTTCTGTGATGTTAGGCTCAAACATTTAGGAAAATCATTTGCTTCCCTCCATAGTTGCCTCTGGTTTTGTTAACATTTGTTTAGTCTTATGACCCACTGAGTTTATGACCCAGCAAACTAAATAGTTACACTCTCGATAACTAATGATCCAACTGGCACTTTTAATATTGCAAGTGAATATTCAGCTTGATTAGCAGTGCAAGATTATGCTGCAGAACCACAGGGACCAACTTTTCTCTAAGGGGGTCAAGGAGGGGCAAAACAGTAGAAGAAGAAAACTTAAAAGATTCAGATAGAATGATTCTACCTGAGTTAAATTTACTTCTGAATAAGATTTTTTTTTCAGTAACCAGTGGCAATTAAAAACAGTGACTCATTTCTTGCCCTGATGTTCATTAGAGCATGGTAATTCAACTGTAGCCCACTTGGACTGTAACAGGAAAGAAGAAGGACAAAAATACAGTAGTGTTTTCCTGCTGCTTACACAGAACTGGTACAAAACAAAGAAACTGAATTTGGTGTGGAACTAAAAGTTAGAGCTGAAAAACTTTCCTAAGTGAAATGTCATGAGATATCACTTTTGTTGAGTTAAAGAAAAATCCCAGCAGGAAAATGTTATAAAGAAGGAGGGAAAAGAACCTGTTATTTTTTTCCTTCTTTAAAGCAGCTCTTCAGCTCATAAAATGAGAACTTATCACAGATGATACCTTGTTCTGCTTGCTTTGTGCAGTATCTAATATCCATAGATGTGTTATAGCTCAGTCAATGAGAAAGAATTCTAAAATTAGATTATTTTGAAGGATTGCAAGGTCTGGGTGTTCTGAGTGCAAGTAGACTCAAAGTTAACAAATCAGATGAAGTATAGTAAATTACAGGGAAGTGATAAGATAAATAACAGATAATACTTTCAAAGCTTTAAAAATGTTGAATAGATTTTATAAGAACAACTATTTGTAGTGTTTATATTTCCTATTTATTTCTGAATTTTTCTGGTACAGCTTTCAAACCTGTATCCACTACAAGATAGTTGTGTTAAAGTTACTGGGATCATTATGAAAGGTCTTGGAAATGTGAACCTAACACCCACCTTCAGCAAGTGTGGAATCCTAATTCATGCATCATGTTAGGAGAGTGAAAAGTAGAGTAGCACAATGGCTTTTTAGTGAAGTTTGAGTTAGTATCTGAAAACAACTTATTTAAATGCATGATGATAGCATGGTTCAAATAAGTTCAATAGTCCTAAGCTAGTTTTTCATGATGAGGAAAGGGTAGAAGAACACATCTTCACCACTGTTAAATGCACAGTTCATGTTTCCGTTGCCATTTCTGGAATTCTGAAGTGACAAAGTGGAGCTGTTCTCTTAACAGCCTGTTCCACTGACAGGAATTTTATTTTAATTTATTTTTATTTTTTTTTTAGTACGTGATTCTAGCCCATCCTCTATAACAATCAATAGAAATGGAAGCATGTCCATTGATTTTCCAAGGAACTAAATTGGACCTTGCAGCAAGATGCTAAACTCAACAAAACCCAAGAACAAAGAGGCATTATCAAAATATTCTCTTTTCTGAAAGAGGAGGAAAAGCTGAAATTGGATAAAATCCCATCAAAAGTAGAAACAAACTGAGCCATGAATTTTGCAGACATTTTTAGAAAGGCAAGATGGCAAGCTCTCTGTCATGATGCTGTCAATGTGGAATGCAAATCAAAATTCAATGTCTCTTGTGGCAGGGCAGTGTGACCTGACAAACCATTAGGCTGTTATTCAATTTACAATAAAGTATAGATGAGGAAAAAGAAAAAAAAATAAAAATAGGAGAAGCTATTAAACTATTTCAGATAGGAATCCAGCCAGTACATTTCAGTTAGTATCCTCAAGGATGCTAATTTGGGGCAAAATGGTCTGTCAATTTGTTGATGATGCTAATTGCAGTTGTGTCAAATATAACATGACCCAAACAAAATTTTCAGCTGCTCATGTCACCAAATTATGGAACTTTTCTGGATGTAAAGTGTGATGAAAAGAAATGGGACTTATGCAACTGTTTAAATTCCTTCTTCTGGAATATGTGCTCAGTGCAGCTCACTTCTTGATAGGACGATTCTGTGATTCTATGATACTCGTTTTCAGTTCAGCATCTCTGTTCAGTAACCAGTCAGATATTGAAGCGAATCGCTGTGACTTTTTTACTCTGTAGAAATACCTTTTCTACAGACAAAAAGTGTTCTTTCCTGTGTTCTTGATGAGACGTATGAAGAATATCCCCACCACATAGCAGGGGGTGCTGAGGCAGGGCAAGGGGACAGCCTCAGTGCTGTGTGCAGTGCAGTGGCTGCTCCTCGGGCTGGAAATGAGGGCAGCGTGTCCTGCTGTGGGGTACGTTCCTGTGTGTGGGAGACAGGGAGGGGATGTGGGAGCCTACGTGCAAACTCCGAGGCTCCTAAAGCAGAGAGACAATTAATGTGTTCCTTTAGGAAAAAAAACCAAAACCACCTTGTTTTGTAGTTTTGACTTTTTTATTATTTTGTATTGTCTTAAATTGTTGATTGTCCAGTTTTGAAAAAAAAGTCCAAACGAAGCACCTGGACTGGACCTTCTTGCTGCAGTACAGCACTTGTTCCTGTCCGAACCAAAGTGTGGCTCTCCATGGGAGCAGCTGCCTCTGTCCCTTCTTTGACTTCTCCTCCTGCCCTGGGCAGGAATGAGGGAAGGGGACAGGAAGGATGGGCTCACGGGAGCCTTGGCTGTGAAAAGAAGGTTGGCCAGGAAATGGAGGCTCCATGTAAGCCTGCAGGATGGCCCTGAGTTGGGCTCTTCTGGCTATGGGTAAATGTATGGATCCTCGTTCCTCTGTAATGTTTGAGGCCCCCAGAAGTTGAGGTTCCTCTGCTGGACTCCTCCTTCTGCCCCAGCACAGCAGCTGCAAGGATGGCAGTCCTGCACTGCCATGTCCTCTTCCTCAGGACTTGGCAAAGAGGAGATGAGAAGGCTTGGCTTCTCAAGACATGAAGGAAGGGCTTGTAGTTGCCTTGGCTGTGAAAAGAAGAGTGACCAGAGAATGAAGGCTCCATGTGAGCTTGTAGGATGCTCGGGGGCTGGGGCTCTCCTGGGTATGGGCAAACTTATAGGGAGGATCGGTGCTGGTGTTGAGGAAGCCTTGTCACGGGAGGCGGATGGATCCTGATGCCCCTGTGATGAACTCTGGGGTGCAGCCTCTTCCTGGTTGGCCTGGCAGTAACAGAGTGATGTCCTGTCTGCCCTGAAGGAGGTGGATTCGCTTCCATCATGTTGTCGTCCAGAGGTGGATCCACCTCCATGGGCTCAATGTTGTTGCCTGTTTCCAGTGGCCGCTTCTTCTTGGCAGATGGCTGCTCCATCTCATCCTCAGAAGTAACAAGAAATGAAAAGTATCTCTTTCTGAGATGTGGTAGTGTGGCTTCCTCTGTCTGGGTCAGCACAGGGACTGCCGATGGCGGTGGCTCAGTGGCCATGGCAACAGGATCTGAGTGCCACGTGCCGGCCCAAACGTGGTAGCTGGCAGCTGGGGCCTGCGGCCATTTCTGGGAGGCAGTGGCAGGAATGCAGGCAGAGGGTCGGGGCAGAGGGTTTTCATGCACCTGCAGCTGCCTGGGGTGGAGCCGTCCTGGTGCCCACAGCAGCAGAGGAGGAGCAAAGTGTACTGACACCCCTTGGTCAGCCAAGGTAGATGCAGTCATTAAAACCCATTGAATTTCAGAGTTTGTATCGTCTGTCCTTTGCCATCCATCAACTCTGGCCCTGAAATGTGAGAAGGTGGCATCTCTTCTTCCCTGGCACCAAAGGAGAGGGGTGGGGAGGAGAGGGCCCGGCATCTTCTGGGTGGTCACACTGCGACTGCAGGTGGTGCACTGGAGGGCCTGTGAGGTCCTTGGGGCCTGGTGCTGGGGTTTTCCTGATTTAGGGTTGTTGTCCTTAGCCTGTTCTTTCCTAGGCAGTGGAATGAGTGGTTGTATGTGCAACCTTCATAGGTAATGTTATTAGTGTATATAAGCAATAAAACTTATTTCTAATTTTTAATGAATGCATAAATAACAGAGGTTAACAAAATAAAGAACTTGTGGGATATCTGACCTTGTTTTTGTGATACTAATGCATCTGTCTAGTTTGATGGCATTGGCTGTAATTCTCGTTGAGTTCTTGAGATATTCATTAGAGGTTGTTTATAAAATTTTACTGTTTCTGTTTCTCGTAATTGAAAACTACTTCTCACAAATGTACCTACAGCTAAAAATGGTGACACAAATTAGGCATGACTAGATTGAGAGGTATTTCTCGCTGGTCTGATGGGGCTTATAATGTTATAGTAAAAAGAGAGTCAGATTGTTGAGTTGAATGTCTGATTGCAGCTCTGTACATTACATTTGGAAATTTTGAGAGCAAGTATTTATCTCAACTGAGTCTCCCATCATGAAAAAATTTATTCATTTACAGAGAAATACAAGCACGTCTGCTTCCATACTGAGGGAAACCCAGGCTATTTTTATGCTGCCTTCTCACAGAGATTCTGCTTTGGAAAGGTGGCTGAGAACTGCAAGAGAACAGCAAATAAGAGAGCGCATAGTGAAAGTGCATAAAGCCTGGGCCTCAGTTATCCTTCTGCCAATATGCCACATCTCCCTTGTAAGTAGTCTGGAATGAAGTAGGTACATGAAAAATCACTGCATTCCCAGGTACCTTCCTGCATGCTGCAGTCTGCTCTGCATGGCCACCTAAACGGCAAGCATCATCAGTTGATAATGTTGTGATTGTCTTGCAGAGTTTCCACTACCCGAACATCTTTGTCTTAGCAGTATTGTTTTTCAAACAGCCAGCTACCAGACTAAGATCAGGTCTTGCATTTTCAAATGAAATAAGTTGCACATATTTTGGCCTCTTATTCTCTATCTCATTGCCACAACAAGTGTTTGTTAGCAGAGATCAGACGTGTGTTTCTATCCATTGTAAATCACAGGGTAGTCATTGAGATTTCTGCTAACCTGTTTAGAATCCAACAACCTCAGCTTCTGTCAGCAAGTGAAAGACTATGTATGGTGACCCTAATAGCCAAATTTAGACCAAATATCTCAATAGTATAGTATGGCAACTGCTGAGTCACAGGCTGAACCACTGAATGAGCACCTGCAGCTGGTCTGGTCAGCCCTGAAGGTGATTCACCTGTGTGACCAGAAGGGGTGGAGCCTCTTAGACCTCATTTAAGAGCTTACTGCCACTGAGGAAGGATCTCTTGTTGGACATCCCTCCTTTTTACAGTTCTTTCTCTATAACCCTAGATCTTTGAAGAGAGGTGAGCATTCGTTTTCCTTCTTTTTTTAACACCTTGTTTGCATTGGTCTCTTTGCTTTTACAGCCTTTGCAGTAGTCTTTGTATTCACAAAGGTTTATGTATCACTGAGTGTGAGTTGTTTAGAAAACAACAGCAAAATTATGCCTCACCCTCTGAAATGAGAAAGTTCTGTTCAACCTATTTATGCAGTCACTGTATGTTATGGAAATTCTTTTTTAATTAACTGCAGTGGGAATTGTACATCTATGGGCTAGAACCCATGGGGGAAGACATGTAGGAGGCAGTTATTTGGAGTAATAAAATCAGATGCATGCCTATTATTCTAATATTTTACATATTCAATTAATGACTGAAGAAGAAAAGGCTTCTTTATTTTTTGTAATGAAGGAGGAGAGATGAACTGCTCAGTTGTCTTTTCTATAGAATATATCGTTCTGTGAATCCGCTTCTCTTTTGAATAAATACTGATCAATATCCTAGGCTTGGTTCTGTGCCACGCAGCTGCATGCGTTATCCAGGTGAATGAGGAGTGTAAGGCTGATTCTCCCTGTACTGTTCAGTTGTAGGAAGATAAGTCAAGAGCTGACTTGTTCAGATGGATGAACACCCATCCATCTGAATGTATACATACATTATATGTATCTTTCTGGTCAACACAACTAAATGAAAAAACATCTCTTAGGAAAATACATGGAAATGTGTGACTAAGGATTTGCAGATTTGGGATAGCAGAACTCTCTCACCAAAATACAGGTGTACTTTTCTCTAAAACTGGAATCACAACTCATAACATCTTTTTGATCCAGCTATTTGGCCAGCTGCTTCATGGCTCCTCTAGATGCTGCTTACTGTGAAGTGACAATGCGTGAAGCGAGCCTGTCATCATCACAGTGAATACTGTAGTTCCTCCTGCTTCTGAACCCTTCTGATATGCTTCTGCCTGAGCAATTTGTCTTTTACTTTTTCTGGTAGGAGGAAATAGGTGCAGTTCTGCAGTGAGATCTGACTGGTGTCAGATCTGAGGTGTCCTTGGAGGATGGCTAGTGCGACTGGCTTCCTATATCAAGGTATGCATTGCTTCCTCCTGTTCTTGAGTAGTTCACAGTAAGGCTGTGACCTCTGAAGGTTCATTTTGCCTCAGGGCTTCTGAGACTTCATCTAGAGCCGTTAGTTTTGGAGCAGTTTATAGCTATACAGTAGCAGTGTTTCTAAGAGCTGTCATAACAGTGGTATCTGTGGTGAACTTGGCCAGCTACTTAATGCTTAAATTTCTTTGAAAGCTGACCTTATGCTCTAATGATTTTCATTAAGACTGAAATTCCAACCCTGTTTATTTTGTCTTAAAGAAATTCAGTGTTGGTTTTATAGCTGATTATTCTATTCTAAATCCATTGTTTTGTTCATGTAGTTGCTGATCATCCTTCTGCTTCTGCACCAGACTCTTCTGTATAAATTTGCAGTGAAGTTAATGCTGCAGGTGCATGTAAGGAATACTAGTAATGACATATATGGAACTAATCTGAAATTCTAATTAAAAAAAAAAACAACAAACATTTTGTTCAGTCAGTAATTTGATGAATGTTTGGAAGTTGGGCCTACATAAAAAGCTTGTTCAGCTAATGTTAGGGTCCTTCCATAACTATCCAGGAAATATGTATATACTGCACATTTGAAGTAAGGCTTCATGTCACTACTGGTGCATTTATTGTTGATTCTTGATGTGGATAAACATGAGAAAAAGGCTATAAATTGTTCCAAACGCATTCTCAACTGCTTTGATGACACTTCTGCAATACACAAAAGCACTTAGTTTCAGGAAAAACACGCTAAGAGGAAATCTAATCTTCTCTTATAAGAAATGTAAGGACTACATGGAAAATAAAGAACAACCTTAACTTTCTACTTTTGGCAGCTTGCTCAGAGGAAGGTTTCATATTTAATGTATGAGCCAAATCTTTGCTGGTTCTGAAAGCAATTAAAAGAACCCTAAAGTAAAAAAAAATATTAGCCTGCCTAATTAAGGTATCAAAATATTTCTACTGATTTAGTGATGTTTTTTCTATAGCTCCAATTCTGTCCCTAGCTGTTATCCTGTACGCCATAACTGGGCTGTAGGTTCCCCTATGGGAGAAGAGAGAGTGCAGCTGTGTTCTTCCTTTTGTGTCCTCAGGGATACCTTTTGACAAAGTGCCAGGTCATTTTCCTTGGGAAATTGCATTGTTGTTAATTGTTTTATTACATATAAAAAATCCTTGACACAAATACTTCTCAATTTTAAATGCAAATACCACCAAGTGCATGCTTATTTATGAACTTCTTTTACAGTCATATGGTATATTTCCTATTCTTGGTATACTAGCCAAAAAATATACATTTAAAAGCAAATAAATGCTTTGCAGTGCACAAATGACTGTACATTGAAGCTTGCTCAACTTTTTCTTTGGTGGCAATACAGAGGTGGCAGGGATCCTTCAGGGACTGCTCTTTCCATATTTCCTCATGCACAGTTCCAGTTCCAAGATTTTCCTATATAACAGACCTAAGATAAAGGAAGAGGGAGAATGAACTTCCTTTTTACAAAAGTAGTATTAAATCACCTCAGTCCCTACTCCTGTTTTCCATTTCGTGTTTCATGTTTGTTCATTTGTGAGTCTCAACTTCTGAAGTAGAAAAATGAATCTAGTGGCACTTTTCTGGTCTGCTGCTCCTCTGTACAGCTAAAAATCAGGTGACATTAGTTTCATTTAGTAATTACCTGCACGACAGTTAAGAGTTGGCATGTCTGGGCACGTGGAGCCAGTCAGTGACAGGTATTAAGAAAGATGTTGTAGCACCTAATTTTGAGGTTGCTGGCCTACACTTACAGCCTAGAGCCTTATGGGTATGAAGCAGCATTTACTGACTACAGTGTGAATTACAGGGTTTATTATCTTTACCTTCTCTTTGCCTTACTGTAGTAACTGAAAGCACCATAGTAAGTAAGCAACTATCATACCAGGAACTGGATAAGTCTTTAATAGGCATGTCGTTTTTACTTAAAACTTGCAGGTCAGCAGAATTTCTTACCCTTGTAGTAGGTGCCATGTTCCTTCTAAAGGATATGGAGTAAAACAATTGTGTAAGATTTTTCTCCTTTTGGATGTAAGACTCAGCTTCACAGGCCAGATAATCTCAAGGCATTCAATGGCTGTGGTATACTTTAAGTTCTTTACATATTCTTGTTAACCCTACCTTAATTTGCCCTTCACAGTGAATGAAGAACATACCTCTTATACCACAGCATTTTGCAGGCAGTTCTGTCGTATAATTTAATAGCCACGTAATATTACAAATAAAATAAAAATCAAGCAAACAAACAAACAAAACCTAAAAAGCTCACAATCAATCTTTCTTGATTTTTACCATTAAATACTGAATAATAAAATCATATAAGCACTTGTATGAAAATAGTATTTCTCTAATCCAGACTATCTGATGTAGGGACTTAGATTCTATTGACAGTGCTGATGTATCTGTTGATTTCTCCTAGTTGTTGGGCTGGTTTGATCTGTTCATTTATGTGAAACCTCAGCCACTCACAGTGTTACATTTTCATTCTGTTTTTGTGATGTGATTTTGGATTGGTCTGCCTAGGTGTAGAAAATAATAGCCTGCTTTTAACATGCTTCAGTTTCAGCTTCAGCATTTGTATATGAAAAGGGAATTTCTCTCCTTGGAGGGCTGATACCCGTGGGCTGATACTTTGGGGAGTGAGGCAAGTCACCCAGGGCAGACTTGCATCTTATGACTGAAGCTAACTAAATTGCTGCCAGCACTTTTGCTTTCTCATAACCCTTGCTTTCTGTAGTATTTTTAGCTCGTCTGTATTTAGATGCGCTTGTGAAAATGGAGATTTAACACGATAAACCTTAGAAACTGTGCTGTTATCTGCCAGCTGGAAATTGGTCATTAGAAAGTATCAAATCTGTTACTAACCATGAGTCTGCTTTCAGCTGTCAGATTTCAAATCCATGGAAAGTGCTCAGTTTTCTTTTTTCCTGATCTCTTCTCAGTTTTGTCTCCCCTTGCAACTCTACCCAAATTCTGTGAAAGTGAAAATGGGGATGTAATGGGAGTGAGTTTGGGTGTAATGGGAGCCGATGGTGAAGAAAACTCATGTTTATTGTGTTTTCTTCAAGCTACAGTGACAACCCTTTTCTGAGCAATTAAAGCTGTACATAATCCTAAAGAGGCCAAACAATTCTGCTTTGGAAAGTGGGCAAGAAAGGCCTGGTGCTTAGGCTGCTAAGTTTTCCTCGTCATGTCTATACACAGAGGATGCTCCTTTAGGGTGAAAGTGACTTAAGGACGGCACAAAAAGTTAGGACTAACCACCTCTGAGTCTGAAACCTGTGCAGGATGAAGAATGTCAGCAATACTTTGTGAATTCAGCTACCAGTTCCAGTTTAGTCTGTATTGTATCTGATGAAAAGACAGTTGCACGCAGCTTAAGGAGCCCCTCAGATCCACAAATAAATGGATCCTGTAGACAATTATCATTACTGCTACTGCTTGTCAATCTACTTCAGTTACAACATGGCATAACTTCGCAACCACTGGACTGGAGCTTGTCATGGCATTTTTTTTTTTCTTCCTGAGATTAATCTACTCATATATTCAAAATTCCTTCTATAAGTAGATAGCTTACACCGTGTTCAAGTCATCCTGTTATCTTCCAGTAGAGATTTTAGAACTCTTCAGCTTTCAGGACTTCTTATTTACCAGTCACTTAATTTACTGCCACCTGTGCAGCTGCTGTGGAACCTTTGGAAACATTAAAACTCTGATGATATTTCACACTTCTAAATTGGATAAAGTCAAGTGCATAAAAAAGTACTTAGATTATACTTTAGCTATCCAACTGCTCTTCAACTGTCTCTAAGCCTGCAACTTCCAAAAAGACCGAGGGAGGAAAATGTCTACTGCATGTGGTTTTGTTCCCAAATTTTGCAAATATGATTAAGGTTGCCAGGAAGGTACTTTACAGCAAATTATACAATATAGCCTTCATGCGTCTTTTACTTCTGCTGCTTGCAGCTTGCTTTCTCTTTGCCTGACTGAGCAAGATCTATAGAAAATAACTGAGAAAATATTTTTGAAGCCATCTGCTCATACTGAAATGAGAAGGATACTTCTCCTGACCAGAACTTTACATAAATGATAATTCACAAGGAACAGTAACTGAAATGAAAGCAGTAAAGGTATTTTACAAATTATTGAGGGAGTGGACTTGAATTCACGTGATTCTGAGTCTTCCATATAGCCATGGGGATGAGCAGGTGGTGTCACACTGAATGTGAATCTTTTACAATAAGCATAAGACAAAATTTTTGGACAGTGCTCTTTTTATTTATTCTGGTTTATCAGAAGGCCCCTTACTGTAGCAGTATGTCAGATATGACTTTCTGGATAAGTCATTGTTGTAGTCTTGTTCAGCAAGATATGCTTTCTCCAGATATGGACGTTAAGGGAAGGATGAAACTGAGTGACACATTTCATCCCCATACTGTACACAGTTTTCTAGTTCTGCAGCTGATATTGTTGCTGAAAGATGGTTTTAAACATTTCAATTTTGTCTTCTGGATAATGTTTAAGAGGACCCAACAGTCCTTTCTGGCCACAGATCTCTATAACTGTGAGAGTATATACTGACAGTGAATGTTTTTCATGTTCATAGCTGAAACACTTGAAATCAAGCCTTTCACCCCTCTTAATTCCCCTCACCTACAGAAACTTTCAGGTACCATACAATGAGACAAACTGAAAGGTAAAAAAAAAAAAAACCCCACAACAAAAAGAGTTGGTATAGAGTTCCAAGGATAGTAGTTAATGGGTCATACTGTGCTTGGTGTCTAGTAGCAAGCATCACGGGTGTTTGTGCATATGCTCTTTAATGTCTTTATCAGTGTACTGAAAAAGGCAAATAATGCTGGGTTTGCACATAACACCAAATTGGGGCTTGAGGAGGGAACATCTTCATCTCTTTTTGAGTACTGTGGTAGCTCAGAAGAAATAGAAGTCTGACCCTTTGTTCACAACGCTGGAAAGTTTTATGATGGCTCTGGGGGGAGAATAAACTCTTCTGTCTCAATAACTTCCAAATCTAATTGGTGGGAATTTGGTAATATAACTTATGGTGCACTGGAAAAAATATAGCTATAACAGCCACGATAGTAACAAAACTGATCCAAAGGTGTAGTAGGAATGCAAGCAGGTTTTAATCCACTTTTGAGCATTGCTGATTTATATGCAGCAATGCAGTTATGTAAAGAATACAGACTAGATGGGCCATGGCCCCAAACAATTATGCATTTGCTCAACAGTTTCATGAAAAATTGCACTTGTCTGAGCCTTTGCATAATCTGTTAGAATGAATGCAAGTAACAGTGGTAAAATTGCAGCATGCAGCGAACATGCAAGAAGAAGCACAGGGAGTATTTTATTAATTTTCTCCCCAGGTAGAGAACTCATGGTTTCTTTCTTCTGTCTCACCTTCTGCACTGCCAACTGGAGCCTATTGACTTCAGGGGTCCTGAGTTTGAATGTTTTCTGCTGCGCATGTGATTTCACATTTAAAAAAAAAAGAGATTCTGGGTATGTGGGTGGGCACGCAGTACTCTGTTTCAGGGCAGGAAGTTTATGTAAGATATGCTTTTAATCTGCCTGCAGGTCTGCTAGAGAAAAGTTATCTTATTCCTGCTGACACTACTTTCTTGGAGGTGAGAAGCAGCATGTGGTACCAGCATTTTAGCCATTAACTTAGATGTGATGAGGATTTCTGTGATATTTGTGATGGTAAAATCCTTCAGAAGATCCTTCATATAGCATTTTCAAAAGAAGAGGATGGTCAGTCTGCCCTCGAGGTACTAGTAGTTGTCTTTGCTCTGAAGAGGCCATCTACTTGAACTGAGTGATTCTAAGATAATAAAGATGAAACGAGTAAATAAGGACAACTAGAGTGAGGAGGGAGAGCAGGGGGGGAGGATAGGGTGGGATACAACACAACAACAAAAAGACACAACAAAAAAATTTTTACCATGTTTGAAGGTGGCTCCCTGTGGCTAGCAGCTGAAATCTCTCCCTCTCTCACTGAGACAAGGGGGAGAAAAAAAAAATAAGGAAGGGGAGAGCTTGTAGCTTAAGATTTAGACAGGTCACTTAACAATTACTGCTGTGGGCAAAATGGACTCAATCGGCAGAATTTAATTTGTTGATGATTAAAATAAGTATTTTGTATTTAGTAACTGGAAGCAGACAAATATTAATACATGTGACAAAAACACCTTTCCTCTCCACTTCTCCCAGGCTTAGCTCCACTCTAGCTTCCTCTCCTTCTGCATTGTTACTGCTGCAAGCACACTCACTGAGTTCATGGCCCCTCAGCCAAGCTATGAACCACGGAAGGGAGAGTGCTGTTTATTATATTCAGTACACAGCAGTTTCTGCTGTTTCTTTCCTACACTTTTTCTCTGCTCTTGTGTTGGCTCTCCATGCAGTGTGTTCCTTAAGGAATAATAATGTGCTCTAGTGCAAGTCCTTCATGGGCTGCTTGGCAAGATCTGCTCCACCCCAGAGCACTTCTTCCTCCTCAGACCTAGGTGTTCCCTCTACTGTAGTTTCTCACTCTTTTCATGGAGGTGCCACCATCTTTGGTGATGTGTTATGTCCTGTGGTGAGGCCACTGGAGCCAGCTAGAAATAGTTATATCCGACATGGAGCAGCCCCAGGCCTCTTCTCAAAAAAGACATCCCCAGAGTCATTTTGTTTCCTACATTTGACTACTTGCTTCCAATACAAAGAAAAAACATCAATACAGTCTCTAAGTCCATTGTCTGTCTAGATACCTGTCTGTCTTTATAGTGACAAAGGTTGCAAATTTGTCTTGACATCTGTTGAATTTCTCACAGGAGTGAACAGCGCACAGTTCTGTTTGTATGTAGCTTTGGCCCTTGGGTTATTCTAATTCATGTGTCCTCTTAGCAAAGATGTTGGGATGCTAAAACAAAAAAATCTTATGTGCACAGCATACTGTTAATCATCATTTTAGGTTCTCCCTCATCAGTATAAACTTCTAGGGTGCATCTGTTCAGCTTCCCCAAGACATAATTTATTTGTGATACATAAAATGTATGTCCAGCTATGTGTTGTACCAGAGGCTCTACCCTCAAGTTGGCTGTTAACTCCTGAGGCTGTCTTTGGCCTTTCATTCTTTGGGATCTGGTGCAGTAGTGCATGGGGAAAAGGGAAAGATCAGTTATGATGTATTGGTCTACTTTGCCAGAATGTTTGGCAGCATATTTAGCTAAGAAACATTCACCATCTGTTTACTTTTGGAAGGAAGGCAGAGAAAAATAACTTCCTGAAAATTTAGCCTTTGTAAATATTTTAAAGTACCTTTCGAACTGTCTTCAGTTAGACATCTATTAAATGTTTAATTGATAACAGCTACCCTGTGGTAGTGGGGGTACATAAGAGGTTGTCAGGACTGTGCAGCCTGAGAATGCATCTCAGCTATGTTTACTCCCATAGGTAAGTTCATTAAGGATCTGATAGTAGCAGCATTATGCATAGGGCAGTTCAGTATATCCGTTCTTGGTGAAGGAAGAAATCATTCATTAGAGGTGCTCATTTATTTTCCAAGGATGACAAACACGTTTCTGAAAGTATCATCAGCTGTAGGTGCAGCTCTTCAACACCCGGGTGAAGTTGAGTGAGATTAATCCCTTACTTGGCAGTTTCTGTCTCCTCATCTTTGAGAGGCTGAATCCAAAAGGGCACAAGCAATGGCTGCACAGCAGGTTGGTAGCAGAACATGAAGTGAGGAACAGTGAAGGCAAGAATGATACAGGAGAGGCAGAATAAGAAAAATAAATGAAAAGGCAGAGTGAGAACACTGAGAGAAAGAAAGCAAATGAAAACTGAAGGATGCTTCTATGCTTTATTTGGGAAAACGTGAAGAAGGAACATATTCTAAAAACAGAATTGAATATTTAATTTCTTCTAGAAACTTCTGAACTACAGCAGTTACTTTCAAATTACAGCACTTGAAGGAGAAAAAAAAATAATTTAAACCATAGAACCTTAGAATCCCGTTTCTCAGTTCTTAGTTTGCAGTGCAGCTGCTTTATAGGAACTTGTTCTTTAATATAATTCAGTGTAATGAGATTGCACCACATATGACTTGAAATAGAATTTGGTTTATTATTTCCCTAGTTATTGGCTAAGAAAATTGAATGTGTGGAAAGAATCACATCCGTCATTATTCTTGTGACTTATATCGCAAATTACCAATTAGAAGAGTGGCAGGGGAACAAAACACACTTCTTTTCATTCTCAAACCTGTCCATTCTGCTTACATTCCATGGACTCAAATTAAACAATACAAGACAATTTCTTCTTGTTAGTGGCACTGCATATCATGTAAATCAATACAGATTTTGTCTTTTACTGATATTCTTTTATTGGAGGTGTACGAACTAAACCCAGTAGTGCTTTGCTGTACCTGGCTCTGTATAGCTGTGAAGTTGTGACAGCACAAGTTTTGCGCAGACCAACCACATGAGTATTTACTCATCATCTCTAATGACTTTTGTATGACTTAGCTATTACACTGCTAACAATTCTCCAAGCAGAAGCTAGCTAACGTTAGGTGAAGTCACAGCAATGACTAGTCACTGCTGACATTGCCTAGGGCAGAACAGAAAAAGAATCTGGATAAAACAGCCAGGGAGAAGCAAATGGTTATTTCATTTCAGAGTCTCTCTTATAAAGTTCAATAACACTATTACTTCTAAGATGAAATATACTCTTGAATTGATTAAAATTCAGACTGATTGGATACTTAACTCTGTAGTATGGTATCTGACACTCACAGTCACAAACATGTCATTTTCTACTGTGTCTCTGTGAGTTAACTCAGTACTACCATTCCTGTACTGAATTTGGAAAAATGGAATGGAGAGAGACTATTTCCAAGGCCACATGAGGAAATTGCTTTGGATGGGGTTTTGAGCAACTTGATGTAATGGAAGAGTCCCTGACAATAGCACAGGGGTTGTAAGTAGCTGATCTTTAAAGATCCTTTCCAGCCTAAACTGTTATATGATTCTACTACATATAAATTCTTCAGCTTTCTCTGAAGAGTGATCCAGATTATGAGACTGGGTTGGGAATCAAAACTTGTTAGGATTCCTAGAGATGTGAAAGGCAGTAAGGCTTACATATCAGCAAGACACATAAGTCAGAAAACATGTATTTTTAGCCCATCTGGACTCATGTTGAGCTGGCTTGAGTATCTTCATCCGGAACAGTATAAAACACATCAGTTACTCTAATCATCAGAAATTTTTTCCCTCAGTAAAAGTGGACTGAGTAAACAGTCTTTTCTGTCTGGACATCATTTTCACCTTAATATGAAGGAGAAGCCAATTTCCACTTCCTTTTTGTTGTGAGCTCTTTCAGCTGAAAGAAGACAAAATAGCAATTTTACTAGTGTTCTCCCTCTGTGTGGCAGGATCATTTCCCACAGGTCCAAGGATGTCCCCTGTTCAAGGGGGAATTTTCTGTGCAATGATAGTGTCTCTTAGTTTACTGCAGAGATCTCCTCTTGTCAACACATACTGGTAAGGGGTTTTCAGCCCTACAAACATGAAGGAATTAGTAGATAAGGTGATTCTGACCTATTTTATCTTTCAGGAGTATCCTGTTGGCTAAGTAGTCTGTTTAACATTTACACTAAAAATAAGGAAGTTGTGTTTTTTTTTTTTAATGTTCATTCCAGAATATTTACAGCTTGAAGTCTGTCTAGTTCAGATTTGATTTACACCAGAAACATCAGTAAGGGGGACTTTCTGGAACTGATTCCTCCTACTTGACAACAGGAATCTTTTCTTCCTCACGCCTGCAGAAGTGTTCAGCAAAATAGGAACTGACTCTGTCATTTTTTTTCTTTCTACTCAGACTTAAGTTGCATCAAAACATGACCAGTATTGTGTTACATGGTTCAACACTGCTAGTCCTTGAAAGTCCTAGTTTGGATTTTAGTCTTCCACCTTAAGGACCAAATCTTATATCTGAAAAATGTGTTTTATAATGTCTTATCAAGCCTCCTTCCCACAAATATAATATGTCTGTATACATCATTATCCAGGGATAGCTGAGCTTTATAGCTGAAGATGCTCAAAAGGATTGCTTATGTATGTGGAATAAATTATGTTCAGTAAAATGATTTTGCATCCATCTGTTGCAGAGAGTAATGCAGGGCAGCAGAAATCTGTTTAAAACTGTTCTTTCTTTCTCAAACTGTTAATGTCTGTGGGCGGGTGGTTGTTATCCTTGTAGAAGAGAGAAAGACAGAAGAGCCTTGCTTTCCAGAATCAGTGTGGTTATGGTAGCTAATAATCCTTTTACAATACAGAATTCCAGGTTATTGTAAATCAGCAGCTGAGAGCTAAGGTAAGGCTGACCGATCTCAAGAGCTTCAAAAGAGTGTGCGTGCTCTGTTCCTAATGCTTCTAAATATGCACTGTGAAAAAGCAGTTACTAAGAAGTTTGTTTTGCACATCTCTTCTTAAGATATTTGTCAGATAAGCTGCCAGGTGTCATTTTCCCTGTTTTTCACCAGCAGCCTTATACATTTCAGACATTGTCACTTTGAAGTATTTTGAGGTAAATCAGAATAATAGATTTAGCCACTTTCAAGCTTGTGGGATCCATACCTTCCTGCTGGGCCACTTTTATGAACAGATTTTACAGGTACATGCCATGAGAACAGAAATTTTTGTTATTAAGTCTGTATGGGACTGACTTGATTATGATTGCTGTAAATCTCTGTAGGGGTGAAGACAAGCACAATCTCCTCACCAAGACTTGTGAATAGGATTGCCTGTGTGCTCATCATGTTGTTCCTGTCCAGAAAACCAGATGTTTTTTGAGCTGCTGACACTTAGCTTATTTCACTTTTCAGTACTTTGTAATTTTCAAGGTCCAAAGAAATAAAAAATAAAAATAAAAAATAGAGAGGAGCAAATGCTTTGCTGCTTCTAAACCTGGATGAATGTAGCTGACAGGGATATTGTCTGAGAGTTGGTTATTGATTCCTGATCCTGTTATTGCCTCTTCTCTTTTGTATGCTCATTATAGAGAGTGCATTTGTAACCTAAGTGTTGATTTCTGCTTGACAACTTTCTGAAGGCATCTCTTGATCTCTAGAAGTTACTGGTGTAGAAGATGGTTTATTGAAAAGCTTTTTCTGAGTACCTAAAGCTCTTTCTTAGTATGCTCAAGAGAGTTGGGTTGTAAAAGCAGA
Source organism: Cyrtonyx montezumae (assembly GCF_038088225.1). Taxonomy (NCBI): domain Eukaryota; kingdom Metazoa; phylum Chordata; class Aves; order Galliformes; family Odontophoridae; genus Cyrtonyx; species Cyrtonyx montezumae. Next base: position 100,700,141 of record NW_027072089.1, on the reverse strand, counting down.
GATTGAGAAAAAGGTCAAGAAGAAAATTATTCAGTCGATTCAAACTGAAGTGGAAAACTTTTGGTGTTTCCAAACAGGGCAAGAGAGACAAAGCACGCTACTTCTGTGTTCATATTACACAGCTTACCTGACAAAAGGGTAAGTGATTTTCTAGTGCTTGGCAGAACTTAGTAGAAAGTTGGGATGCATGCTATAAAGTGAAACCCTGTGTAACTATCACATCTAGTGTGAAGAAAAAGCAAAAAACAATTTTGTGACTTAATCAGTATTCCTAGCTACTTTGTGGGTTTAGTTACAGTGCACTTTTTTATTGATTTAATATATAATGCAAGCTCTTTTCCTGTTTACTACTTACATAGTGAATTGTTTTTCTCATGTTCTTTACAGAGTAGATTCTTTATGATGGAAGAAGCTCTTGTTTCTTCAGTCATCCTTGAGGGATCTAAATGTCAATATAAAGAGAACAGAAGGCTATTGTTCATAGACAAATATTTGCAGTCTGTTGTGGAGAAACAGTTCTGAAAGCAGACAACTTTCCATGTTTTGTTCCACTTTCAATAGGTAAACAAGGAAAAAATAGTTTCCCCAGGGGTCTGTACTGTGTCCAGTCTTGCTCAACATTTTCATCAGTGACCTGGATGAAGGGACAGTCTACCTTCAGCAAGTTTGCTGATGATAGGAAGCCGTAAGGAGTGTCTGACACACCAGAGGGCTGTGCTGCCACTCAGCAAGACCTGGATAGACTGGAAAGGTGACCCTGATGAGGTTCAACAAGAGCAGGTCCTGCACCTGGAGAGGAATAAGCATGTGTGTTAGTACAGGTTAGGGGTGGACCTGCTGGGAAGGAGCTCTGCAGATAATCTCTATAAATCAACTCAAAAAGAGTGTCTAGTTTCTCCTGAAGAAAGCAGGATTAAGGGATGCTTCTGTTTCTTATTACTACAGGGCATTGTGGAGCATGCCACAGCTCAGTATTCATAATGGGTTAGTGTTCCACCTGAAAAGAGTTATGAATACAATGTCTGTGATCACATTTTTTTTAATCCTGATGTATGTTTAGCAGTTGAATTAAATGTGATCTTATTGGTAGAAAGCTGTTTATAGAATAGCATAGAAAAGCAGCCTTTAAGGCATGAGGATTGTCATTCTATTGGTTTAAGAAGTCCACAGCCCAGACCCTTCCACAGAAGTAAACCTAGGCACTGTACTCTTTGAGGAAAAAAAATCACATGTAGGGCTGAAGCAAAGCAGGAGGGTGGTACGTGTTCACATTCCAACTCACCAATTTGCATGTTTATGAATAAAGGTTGTTTTTTGATTACTGCTATTAAGTCTGGTATTTTCTGCAAGTGCTTAACTCACTTAGAAGTCATTTTCAAATTATGAAAAAATGAGAAAGCTTTTAAAGTAAGAACTACTGACAGTTTAATATAACTCTAATATCTTTAGCTCTCTTCTTTTTGTTTATTTTTTCCATGTGTGTAGTTAATTCATGGCAACACTTCTTGGGAGTGAGTGTTGGAATAGCTGTATAGGATATGCATGCTTATTTCATTTCCAAATCCTGACGTATGCATTAGTGTTTGCTCTGATGTCCATGAGTGGATTGAATCACTCATTGCTCTAAGTCAGTACAGCTGCTCTGAGTTCAGTCTGACTTTTTTCTTGCTGAGGCTCTTCATCCAAATTCCAATACTATCCTCTTCAATGTTAATCCATGTAATCTCATATGATCTAAATCTCTCCTAGAATACTAAGATGAAGCTGTCCTGTTGTACATGATCTTGTGCTGTTTGAAAAACTAGCTTTGTAGGAAACTTTCCTTATAAAGGAATGGAGACGTTCAGCCCCCTATATGCAAGTAGAAATAGAGAAATTGGTACAGGAGGAATTTTGTACCTGGTGGTGGTGCTGTTGCTGGGGTTTGTTGTCCTTTCTTTTCCTGACAGCAATTTTGATTTTTGTAACTTGAGGTGAATCCCTAGGAAACTTCAAAAAGAAATAGAAGGATTCTGTCTAGTTGGGAGCACATTAATTAACTTCCTTCATTAAATATTCCTTCAAAAAAGAAAAACTCTTTTTTTTTTTTTTAACAGCATGCTCTGAATGTCACATGTTGTATGTAAAGTCCATCTGCTCTGGAGTCAGTGCTATATTCTCTTTTCAGTTAATATCTGATGTTTACTTACAGATACTGCTTTGCTAACTTTGTGTGTATTGCAATAGTTTCCGCATGCATACATATCACCAAGGTTTCATTTTTAATGATTTTAATTTGATGAGGTGTCACCAGCTACTCAGTTTAATGAGATACTTCGTAGTAGTCAGTTTTACTCTACTGGATCACTTTGTGTCAGTACTAAATTATCCTGTTTCACTGTTTAGTCCAGGACCATTCATTAATATGTTGAACCTCAAAGATCAAAGCATGGATGCCATGGATGACCTCCTCCATTTTGTAAACTGATCATATATGTCTATCCTTTGTCAAAGACTGTGATAACATTTTATAAAATTTTGATCTTGGGAGGACTATCTTACATGTCCCTTTATAACTGAATGCATTTAAAAGCACTCAGTAAGACACCTTTTCAAAGCCTAGTAGAAGTACTTGTAAACCATACCAACCAAACCATTCTTATTTAAAAGTGTGCTTACAGAATGCATTATTTCTGCTGTAAACCTACATCCCATAAAGGATTTTGCTTTTCCCCAGTGTGTCATCCTTGTGTCTGCTGAATTGGTCCTGCATTATCATTTCCATCAACATATCTTTTGTGGAATTCAGGCTTCCTGAGTGGACAGTTTCCCAAATGTCACATCAAGATTTTTTTTCAAGATGAGTGTCCATCTGTGAATGCTTTTTTCCTTTAACTAAACTTGCTCATGGTTAACTCAGTGTGGTAACTCTTATCCACGTGACAGCCTATTTTGTCTACTCTTGAGCAATGTTCTGAGAAACAAGAGCTCGGTAGGCTTGTTAGCGTATGAGGAGGAACTCAGAGTTATAATATATTCTGGTTCAGTTCTATAGTCTTGTCATATTTCCCCCTTGGAACTGATCAGAAGTGTGTATAGCCACTTTTGCCCACATGCTGCCCTTTGTTATTAATTTGTTTTGCAATCTGTTCTTCGTTATTTTGGCAGAGATAACACACTGTTTTCAGCTGTCTACTTAGGAATCTTTCATGCAAACCCTAACAAGTCTGTGGTGTGTTTTTCTTTTTATCTGCCTCCTTACCGATCCCCTAGCTCTTACCCTGTTTTGACGGATCATGTTCATTGTGTCTGTATTCCCAGAGATGGAAAAACTCGAGTGATGCCAGAGAACATATGTATCTCCTTTGCCCTTTGCTCTTGGTTGTTTAGACCATGGAACAACTTGAAAATGAGCATATTTGAGAGTTAACTAACAGTCTGAGACTTGATCCTAACTGATGAAGTGAAAAATCAGGCTAGACCTTGCAATTGGATTTGTCATTGGGCCCAAATACAGCAGCAACATAATCCTGTCACAAGCAGGAGAAAGTTTAGGTAGAGACTTCATTATTGAGTATTTCTATATGGAGGTTCAAAGGAAGGTGCACTGTGTTACTGTGTTCTTCTAAACGACTTGCACCTCCCTTTCACTGTTTTCTTCTCAGATTGCCTTATATATGTGGAAATTTAGTTGGGCTTTTCGTCTTGTGTCATGTTTCCTACCTGTGAGTCAGAAATATTCATCTCTGTCTTGATGCTGTGCACCAACTGTTCAGTGCACAGCAGACATGGTCATTGCTGTTTGTTTCACTGCACTGCACACTGGCCTGTGGCTAAGTGCATTAGAAAATGCCTAATTAGCCTCTGAGCATCCGATACAAACTGTCACCCTGCATGTTCAAGAGACTGTCTGCATTAGCCCCATTCATTTCCCTGTAGAAGTTACTCATTCTGACATAGACCACCACAGCTTTCAGTGGTTTGAGCTCTGGAAATTTTGCACAGGGACCGGAAACTGCATGTTCCATCCCACCAGCTGAGACATGAGTGTAAGCTCTCATCTGGAGAAGCTGAATTGGGCTGAGCATCTCTGACAAAGCTGCTAATGGCATCAGCTGTTTTCAGGGCTTTCCAGCTCTGCCCTCAGATACACACTGTTCAAAGCTGGGTCATGGTTCTGTTCTCATTGCCACCCGTGAGAACTGTCAGAACTTTCCCTACAGCTGGCACAAAAGTGGGGATAGCTGTCCCAAAGCGTGCACTGGAGCCACCAAGGAGAGCCAATCTCCTTTAGGCTGCTTTAGTCCAAGAGTAGCAACTTTAATTTGAAGATAAAATATTTAAAAAAAATAGTGTTAGGGTATACATTTTTTAGCTTGCTTAAATACAGAATGTGCAGGTGTAGAAAGCCATCTTTCCCCCTGCATTAGTGCTACTTAATGTATGCAGTAATACAGCTTTCATGACAGCAGTTAATCTATTTTGTGCAATAAACTGTCCTCTTTACGTGATGCAATCAGTGCTAATTACTTTTCCATGGGATACAATCAATATTTGCAAGTCAGTACTGCTAATTCATTCCTCCCACAAATGGCAGTACAGAAGCAGATCATAAAACGCCAGAGACTTGTTCCTCAAGAAGAAATAAAACTGTGAAAAACAGAACTTTTTCTTCTGGGCTGCAGTGAACGAGAACCTTGAAGTGAAAATACATTGTGGATTGAACCCCTTCGGTCTTTAGATAAATAGAATCCTAGAGGAGGGATGCAAGTAACATCTTGTGCTGGCCCATTTTAAATAGCTTACCAGAGCTTATCTTGCAGATACATCTGAAAATCGTGTATCACTTCTGAAAACACGTGGCCTGTTTTTAAGCTTTGGAAAGAAAAAAAGGAAACCAGAAGCATTTGCAGTTTCCCAGAAAGATTGTTTAAAGATTAAGTGATGTACACATGGCACTGAGAAGCCTTCTTCCAGAGGTGCCTTGGTGCTCTTGGACCTTTAAGAAATGATCGCTCTGCCTAGTGTGCTCCAGTGAGCTTTTCCCCTACATCCATGCATGGCTGAAAATCTCTTTCCTGACTCTGGGAAACAACTACAGATACGCTGCAGGGAGGAGGCATTAGAAGCACAGACTCTTCGTGATGTCTTCAAAGAAAATGAAAGTATTTAATACAATTCCTGATAGGTATAGTCCAGATATCGCTGCCCATTGTCTGAAAGACTGAAACCTGATTCAGTATGGGTGGCCGTATCACAGCTGTACCTTCTTTCTCAGAGAGAATGAGGTCTTAACTCTGTAGCAGCTAAGAGAGACTCTTAAGTTCAGGGAACAGACACCATCATCATTTGACTCAAATATTCTGTATTTTGTTACCAGCAAAAAACTAGACAGGATCAATAAAAATCCTTTGTTCTTTCTAATATTATAAAAGGCTACTGGAAGATTGTGAGATATTGCTCCCTATAACACATATAACTGCATATAATAATATTGTAAGAGACATCACTCTCCATTTCCCTCTTGAAAAAAAATAAAAGATATTTTTATGGAAACCTTTCAATTCAATCACTAGATTGCTTCAAATGCCACATCTTAATCCTGCAGTGAATACAATCAATCAGAAAGTGTAGAGAAAACAAAGCTGTGCCAGCCTCTTTTAAAACAAACATACCTGTAACAGTATTGTAAAAAAGTATTTCATTGAATACTGAACTTCCCATATCAAATAGAGACAGCTACAATGCAGCACAATTGATCAACCTGTAATCCAGAAGGAGGAAGAAATTTACTACGTGGCCTTGTATTCCCGGCCCATTAATTTCACAGACTATCATCATCTGTTTATGGCATCCTGATGTCAGCATGCATCTGTGCAAGAAAACAAAGCAAATAGTCAAATATCAATGAAGATTAGGGCAAGGATAAGCCCTGCTTAGTGTTTACAAACATCGAGACATCTTTCTGAAAGAAAGTAAACCCCTACATTTTCAAAGAAGACACCGAAACAGACATACAAAGCGTTGTGGTTCTTGATATCATACAGCTGCATAATGGCAGGGGTTGGAAGGAGCCTCAAGAGATCATCGAGTCCACCCCCTGTACTAAAGCACGTTCCCTACAATAGATCACACAGGTAGGAGTTCAGATGAGCATTGAGTATCTCCACAGAAAAAGACTCCACAATCTCTCTGGGCAACCTGCTGCAGGGGGTTGGACTCGATGATCTCTGGAGGTCCCTTTCAACCCCTACAATTCTGTGATTCTGTGACTTGTACTATGTCTCAAGCAGATGCTACCAGTCATGGTCAAAGATAGGAATGCACAAGATCTTTGGCCCAATTTCTTTTCTTCTAGGTGGTTTGTTAGACAAACATTTTCAAGTTGTCTTTTTATTTGTTTTATTTTGTTTAAATTGAGAATCTGGGAAAATGAAAACAAGCAGCTCAAGGGAATGGTGATGGGAAGGCAAACTCCTCAACTGGGCAACATTGCCTAAACTTCTAAAGGTGTGCTAAACAATACAGATAGACTAGGGACATACCAAAGTGCACTCAGGTGATTAAAAGACAAGAACTAAATTTTTTATCCAGTGATTTAGATAGAGGTTGCATGAATTAAAGAATGGGATCTGCATTTACTTACAGGTAAACAGCTAAGGGATGTCCTCGGGGGAGAGCTGTGAACTTTCGTTCCATGAGGAGGGGGAGAAGCTGTTGTACTGACTGAATTATTGATAGTGTTGCCCATAGTCTACTGAAGTTAATGGAGGACAGAGTAAATACAGCACATTTTTTTCAGCTGGCGCCACCACTTGTGTGCTCATCAAACCTCACTTGAAAGTTACAGCAGCTGTCTCAGTGGGAATTCGGAGATAAGACAGCTGTGGGATAAAATACCCTAAAGAGATGAGGTTATCAGAGGACAGAGTACTTCTTTGTTCAAAGTTTATTTGTCTCTTTGATTGGCTTGCTATTTAAAGTGCAAAAAGAGAAAGAAAATCTAGATAAAAAAAATTATTTTCATGAAAAAAAATAAAAAAGAATGCCAAGAATTATTCCCCCAAGGGAAATAATAAGTCATCCTATGACTTCTTATCTCCTGCTGAGTAAGATCCCTTCCATTTCTTCCATCCAGAATTTCTGGTATAAGGAATTACCTTTGTGTCGTCACGGGAGTCACAGGAGGTAAGATGATGTAGAAGAGTATAAATGCTGATAAGCATTTTCCATTTCATTTCACTTCAGTAGAAAGACATCTATGAAATCTCCAGGTCAAATCAAAATTAGAAGAGGTTTCTGAAATCAACACTAGGATATATTTGCCTCCATCACTTCCTATCTGTGGTATAATCCAATTTAGCATGGACAGGTAGTATAGATAGCAGAGAAAAAAGTGAAAGTACAGTACTGGCAGTAAAATATATTTCTAGAGTTCTTATAGCATCTCTACAGCCATTTTGGTGCTCTTATTTTTGAAGACTGCATAACTTTAGAAAAGATCTTTCTCAGGCCAAGACTCACTGGAGTCAATGAGAGCTGAATTGATCCCTAAGCCACCATGAACTGGGTACTGACAAAGGCACTAAGAAAAGCACATCATCTTCCTCCATCCAGCTGACAAAACTTTCCTGCAGCCTGGAGCCAGAAATGACAAGAGGATGTCAGTAGGGGATTAGCACAGGAGCTGTGAACGGAAAAGTTTGGCTCATCTCTGCAGTTCTATGCAGCATGTTGTGTTTGTTTGGCCAACAGCATGAGTTGCTGTACAGAAGAACCTGGGACGCCAGCACCTACTCAGAGCAACTCAGGTTTTTTTGGGCTTAATCCCATCCTTGGGTGAGTATCTCTCTCAGTGACCATGGAACACCTATCGAATGCCCCTTTACTCTTCCAGGTGCCTCAGTTGAGTGGTTCTCTGTAAATGAGATGAATCTAGCTGTAAACAACCATGCCTTCATGATACTTCCTGATCAGGATAAACAATGAAAATCAGTAGGAAAATAGATTGTACTAAATGTGCTTATGCCTTGCAGAAACCTCGTCTCAGTTTGGAAATCACTTCTATATCTAAGCGTATTCCCAACCCATTCATTTTTTATTGTATATTCCCACCTGCTTTGTTCAGTTTAAAATAATATTTTAAATGAGCAGAAAGGAATAAGGATAGCAACACAACAGATATTTCTGATGGATAGGTCTAATAAGTAATGTTAGTGCCTGTCCTTCCAGATGACAGGCTAGCAATTAAATCTGTGGAGTTATTGAGGCTATAGGATCATCCTCTTACCAACTCTGTTGTCTTTATTCAGTTAGTTTGGCAGAAAAGCAAACACACAAGCTGTTTCTGGTGGCATTCATAAAACACAAGACAGAGTTCAGAGGGACCTTTTGTTTTTTTCCAAAATGTCTTCCGATGGTTTGGGCAATCCCTCAGCAAAATGATTTCATCACTAGTTGATTGCTGTTATTAATCTCTTTTAAAGTCAGCATCAACAAAGAGATCAATTGATAAATGTCTGCTGGCTCCAAAGAGAGCAGATTGCTGGTGCTCTCGAAAAGCTTGATTTGACATAATCTCAGAGATTAAAAATGGTCATTTTAGCAATCCGATGCTGTCTTTCCTGAAAAGCTTATTTCAGTAAGATGGCACTATTACTCTAGAAGAGACCTCCATTATGAGAGGGCATACTTTGACATACTGATTTGTATGTACATGTTCTAATCTTGCCAAGCTGCAATCTACAAAACAAGAATTGCTCCAGTGAGACAGTTTAGTCCAGGCAGTAGACCTGGAGAGGAGTGGAACTTTGCTCTCATATGGAAAAGGCCATCAGAGATGTAGAATAAGATAAGCTATGGATGGAAAAACATGGTGAAAAAGAGGAATATAGTAGAAAGCACCTCAGAGAAACTGCAGAGGCTATAATGATCAGCTGGTTCATATGAGATCCCAAAGCTGGATGCCAAAACAGAAATTGTGGTGGACTCCCCAGAAGTTTTTGTTTGTTTCTCAGAGAAAACAGGGCTAACATCTTCCAAGTTTTACATTAAAGACAGTCCTGAAATAGAAACTGTAATCTCTAAAGAGATGTAGGGGATCATTCACTGTATAGTCATAGGTGGCCTGCTATACTGTCCAGTGGAGATGACACAGAACTGCTGGGGTCTCTGGCACCCCCATTTTTTCAAGATGTGTACTGCTGAATCTTCCTATCAGGTTCCATGTGCACTGTGTTGGGTGCATGTGATGGGATGAGAGGAAAGGGCCTTTAAATCATGGCATACATGGACTAGAACCTGGTCACAGGTTCACAGAGTGGCTGAGGTTGGCAGAGACTCTGGTCTAACATCTCTGTTCCAAACAAGGTCAACTAGAGTAGATTGCTCTGTGCTGTAGCCAGTCATGTTTTGAATATCTCCAAGGATGGACACTCTACAACATCTATGAGCGACGTGTGCCGGGTTTTGATGGAGATTATTTTATGTATAAGGCAAATCTCCTGTCCTTTTGAAAGAAATGAGAGCTTCACTGGACTGATAGGTTTCTCAGGTTAGGCAAGTCCCTAGCCAGTGTAAAAGGCCAAGCTAATAATAACTGCCTATCAAATGACAAATTCTGTCTGAGATGGTGGAGCAAACGAAAAAGCCATTTTTCCTCAAGGGTACAATGCTCTCATGACAGGCTTGACAAATATAACTATTTTATAATAAATGAGCTGTCCACAGACATTCAAATGAACGGCACTTGTGAATTGAATTATTTTTCACCTGGTATTTAATGATTTTCACCTTGTGAAGGATCTAATTTCACTAGGATGCTGTTGAAATCACAGTGTAAACAAAGCAAATGAATCACAATACAACAGCTGTTCTGCACCAAGATGGACAAGAATCTGTAAATGGCACATTAACTGCAAACTTCAAAGTTTGGTCGCAGTAACAAGGGATTTTGTTCAGTGAAAAGATTGGCAGTTATGACTAGAAACCAATCTTGTGTTCGATCTGGTCCTATTTTTGTATTGCTTATGCTGCCATCCTTAAAATAGTTCCAGATCTCTCCTGGAAATGTGCTTGGTTTTAGTTTTAAATATAGTTCTTTGCTAAGCTAAAATCTATTGCCTTTATTCTGTGGTACGCCAGTACCTCCATTTAATTCATGGGCATCTGTGAGATTGCTCACCTTGCCAATCTTATTTAAAGGTAAGAGAGGCAGCAGACAGTGGGCTTGCATGACCAAATGGACAAATGAGCCACCAGGTTGACTTATTTTCAGTCCCTGACTGCTGTCAGTCATAGGATGCAGAGAGGCATAAGACTGATTGCACTGGGCTGCAACCACTACATCCATACAAATACGCTGCTAGCGAGAACAGTGTAAGACAGAATGAAGGGAAGAGAACAAATCTAACTGTCTTAACTTCACCCTTTGGTCACTTATTATATGCCCTGTTGTCCTGGTTTTGACTGGAATAGCGTTAAGTTGCTTTATAGTAGCTGCTATGGTGCTGTGCTTTGCATTCAGGATGAAAACAGTATTGATAACACATGTATGCATTAATTGTTCAGCAGTGCTACACAGAGCCAAGGACTATTCAACTTCTCATATTGGCCTGACAGTGAGGGGCTGGGAGTGTGCAGGGAACCGGGACAGCTACCCACACTGGACAAGGGGATGTCCTACACTGTGTGGCATTTTGTTGAACACTGAAAGCTGGAGTGAAAGGATGGGGCTGGCAGGATGTTCAGAGAGATGGTGCTTGTTTTCCCAACTCATTGTTATGTGTGATGAGCCCCGCTTTCCTGGAAATGGCTGAACATCTGCCTGCTGATGGGAGGCAGAGAATGAAATCCTTGCTTTGTTTTGCTTGCACACAGCTTCTGTTTTGCTTTCTAAACTGTTGTTATCTCAACCCACAAGTTCTTATGCTTATACCTCTCGGATTCTCTCCCGCATGCCATTGTGGGGGGAGGGAGCGAGTGGCCGTGTGGGGCTTAGCACAGCACCTGTGCTGTATCTTGCTGCACAGCATTGAGCAATCATTTGCCCTTTCAGTGTATTGAGTAACTGTCCACACTTTGTAATGCTATTTGGGTAATTGCCTGCACGTGCGGTGATCCACCTATTGAATAATTACTTGACAGATGTATTGTTTCAATCAGTGCAGGTTGGTTATTTTGCTTCATATTTCCTAGAACCAATTTTAGATCTGAGTGGAGTAAACTTCCTCTGGAGTGAGCAGTCTTTTGAGCCAGATCTCTGTCAGGTTCACTCATTTCTTCTTCCAGAAGCTCCTTTATCCCAAAGCCAACTTCACAGCCCTGCTACTTTGAATTTTTTTGTGAGGTCTGAGTATTTCTCATTACTCTTCCCATATTCACCTCAACTTGTTTTTTCATTGAAACTTCTGGGCTTACAAGAAAATTGTATTCATCAGAAAGCTGTTTGTTATTCTTTTTCTGTACTATTTCTGTACATGAACTCTTCAATTTGGGGTCCAGTGTTTTACTCTGTAGGGCCCTGACTGCATGTATTACCAGTGTGTTTTGTCACTGAAACTGAGGAAAATTCAGAGCTATTTCCATTGCACCTCAGGTCTCTGGCAGGTAGCACACCATGAAACTTAGCAAGCTTTGCTCTTTCTTCTGCTAGGGTTGAGGTATCATTCATCACTTCTCATTGATTAAAGGCTGGATACATTTCAAAGAGCAAGATATCTTATAGGAAAAATATTTCCAACATTTCTTTTTGGAAAGAGTAGTCTTTTTTGAAATATGTTAGCACCAGTGCAGCCCCATGTTGCTAAGTCCTTCTTGCTGTCCTTTGCTTATTTTTAGTATATCAGAATAAATCTGATTCGTCGGTATGTCAAGCCTTATTTCAAAAAAATAGAAGGCAACAGAACCATACAAAGCTATTATTCAACATTGTTAATAGCAGCTAGACGTGACAAAAGGCAATAGTGTGCTGGCTGGAAATTTTTTTTATTTGGAATTAGCAGTTCAGGATCATCATACAGGTATTGCTGGTTTTTTAAACACTGAAAAAGAAACTTTGCATGAAGGCAAGAACTGGGTGATTGTTGGTCATCCAGAAATTATGCATTGTGTGTTTGAGAGGTCTGTTATATTCAGTGCTCTTGCTAAAACCCAGCTTGTTTTTTTCATGTGTTATTTTCCCAGACTGATGCCATCTTCAGTTTTGGTTGTATATATTCCTCTTTGTTGCTCCCTCTCTTTTCTGTTCCCTTTTAGTTAGTTCTTGTGATTCAGTTCAAGGTAGCGATGTGAAATATACAGAGATGATTACATTTGTACTTCTGGCAGAATAAGGGCTCTAATAAACAACACGGTACTAAAGGAAAAATGGTTAATGACATTATGAGTGATGATGAAAAAAAGCAGGCTGTCTACTGTCTGAAATGTTATGCATAAAGTTGGAACCTGACAGATACATGAAGCAGAAAGAACAGAGTTCCTAACTTGTTTGGGGTTATTGATTATCCTGCACTCTCCACGGAGAGCAGCTGATGCTGCTATCTGCTGTGCTGATGGTCTCAGCAGTACTCATTTCACCTACATAAGTCATAGGGATGGTGTAGGAGAACTGGGACAAACATTCAAGGTTAACAAAACAAGACTGTACCTCTTTCTCAAGGGTAGAAGTAGCATGCACTGTTTTGTCTGTGTCCTATACAAATGAAAACGTAGGCAACCAATAAAAAACATTAAACAAGCTCCCTTTGTAACAGAATACCTATAGGAAAACCTATAGGTATGTACAGTCTATTTCAATCAAGTAACCTAAAGGAAACTGTTATGATAAGAATCAGATACATTGATTTATCTCAGGAATAGCATAGCTGAAGGCAGGGGTCTTTTCTGAACTGAAATTGTTTATTTAATCTTTAGTGGAATCAAGAAAACTACCAGAGATGGTATGGACAGACAGGTCCAAAAGTTCCTGAAGGCCTGAAGGCAAAAAAAGCAGCAGCACATTTCCTGGGAGTCAGTGCCAGACAATCTTTCTTTTTCAACTGGTAAGACCTCTCCAATTAATGTTTTAAAAGTCCCAGTGAAAGTATACTAAATGTTTTATCAGGTGAGATGATTCTCTTTTATACTTTCCTGATAAATATTTTATTTTGTTCACATGGATTCAGCAAATGAAAGAGGTTCCTATAGTTCTTCCACCTGTCTTGTGCATGTGTGAGCTGTCCCAGCTTTAGCTCTTCTGTCCAGACTGTGAAGGAGTAAACTCTCCAGAGCTCCTTTTCACAGCACCACTGAAATGAGAACTGGGAAACTCTACCAGACCACTGAGTCTTGTTCCTCCAGGTATCTGCACTGGAAATACCGTGGGACTTCAGCCACTGACCATTGAAGCCACTGACCATTGAAGGTTACTGCCAACATCTTAGTCCAGTTCTAAGTTCTGGCCTTATCAGGAAGGGAAGGAAAGTCTCCCTAGAAAAATCCCACATCTTTTGAAGTTAAATACAACTTGTTTCTCCCAGAAAATTTCAGTTAAGTTCTATAGATTCTACTTAATCTAAGATATTTAAACTGAATCTCCAGTGCTGTTGTGATCTTTACACACCTGTGTCAGGTTGTTCTTACAAGTCGTCATAAGTGAGCAAATCTAGACTCAGACGGAAGAGATAAATGTTGGTGATATTTTCTGGTCACATTTTAATGTGCCTGCCTCCCGGTTACTCACTTTGGGAGAGTTACTAGTTGGTATGTGGATGTTGCTCTGATCCTGACTTTGCAGCAGTTCATGCAGCACTTTGTTTTTACATCTTTATTGCTTTAGGCAGACTCTCCCCAGTAACAGAACAATGAAATAGTATAAGTATTGCAATGCTAAGTGTTTGAATGTGAGGTGATTGTTGTTTACAGGAATACACAGTGCCATGTCAGTCTGTTTAGTACTTCTAGTTCATGTAAAGGAAGATTAGGTGCAAAACAGGATCGTCTGCCTGAGCTGCTTGATGTGCCATCTGACCTAGCCAGTGATAATGGCTAAATCCCACCTTTATGAGCAATAAAACCACCATTGCAATGTTCTGGTAGAATCAAAAATCCTGAGATGAGCACTTGATATATCTAGGCAGCATCTGGCTTTGAACTGTGATTGTAAACAAGCAGCATGAGGAGCAAAATCATTCCTCTTCCCTTAACATCTGTTCTGGCTTTGAGGAGGATCTGTTCAACCACTTTGGTTACGTGTCCCTGAACCATCTGCTCTAGTTGGGTCCTTCACTGCATGTAATACTCATGCAGGAGGAGACTCAGCTGCATTTCTTGGGTTTCGAGTTCATACTTCTCATCATATGGAGTCTGCCTTGTACAGATGACCCTTGTCACCTGTTCAACTGCTTCTTCTGTGCCATCCAAACAAAATAAGCAGATCTAAAAAAGAAAGAAATCAAATGCCAAAATCTAAAGATTTGTTCCACTACAAGACAAAACAAGAACTAAGACTACCTCCCTGTTTTACCTACTAACTGCTTCTTACTAACAAAATGTGACTTGTTACAGAAGAAGGCATGGAGTCCTTTCACTTCACTTGAGTGAGACTGACGTCTCCTCTTGTGCTGTCTTGCCAGTCATTTCTTTTGAAATGTGGGACTGAATCTCCTCAGGGAGGAGAAGGAATTAAATCTATGTGTCTCAGGCTGGGCAAGATTATAGACTAATCCAAAAGGGGGTGATACTTCATTTCTACCCCACTCCCTACATCTTAACAGGAGGTGCTGAGTTTGTAGGAAGGTCAGGCCTTAGTGTGCATTGAGAATGCTCCAAGTTTATCTGCACCATCTGTACTGTCACCATATTTAGACAGAGAAGTGTCCAGTTTCTTCCTCTGAATGACCTAGCTATGAAGCACTCATGTCTAACACAACCAAGTTTCTCCAGACTTATGCAGGAGCAGGTCTCATAGGTGCCCACAATAGAAAATCCCAGCAACGCTCATACACAGGGTTGCTTAAATAGCAATGAGGTGGAAGAGGGGATCCCAGCCATGCTCTAGGAAATGAGCTAATCTGGCAGGATTTGGAGCTCTTGTTTTACAGTTGTCAGGACAGTGTGCAGTTCAAAGGTATGTTCTGTGTGCGTGCATCAGTGTTTATTTTGAGGGAAAAAATATAAAGGACGATGAACCAGTACTCTGTCACATCACTCTGCATAATACTCCCCCAGCTCCCATATATGCCTGGCATCACAAGACACTGGTACACAGAGCACTGCTGGAGTGACAGCTGCTGGGAGGACAAGACCTAACACATGCCATAAAATATGTAATTTGTCCAGGCCTGAAACCTAACTATCTTTTGATGACTAAGTTTGTCCCTCAGTCTTAAAAATCCCAAATGAAGAAAATTTGCTTTAGGGTTCATACACTTTTAAAAATAAAGATACACTTTTTATAAAGAGCACGTTCTCATTAAAAATGACTTTGGTTTTGTTTTTTCAATACTTTATACCTTTTTTGATTGTATCTATAGAAAATAATGGAACTCTGTTGACTTTTTTTTCCATGTTCTTTAGGAAAATAATCTTCCATCAAAAATATAAGTTTTTTGTTACATTGTGGTGTTAAATGCCACTGTGAGAAAGGTGAGAAAAAGCCTTCAGCTGTTACTTATCTCTTGGGCAAGTTTCGTTACATTCACTTATTATTTAGATTGCATATATTCACAAAATGGAAATGTAGTTAAATAAAATTTCAGCCCAACTGTACCACGAAAGAAAGACATTTTCCCTTTCCACTGCAGGATCAATCAATAGTAATTATTTCAATTTCTGCTTGACTAGCTGAGCTACATGTAATGAATCCCCGGTGCAAAGAGACAGCTAACTCTGAGTTCTAATAGGAAGAACACCTGCAGATTTCTTTTTATTTTCTTTCTCCTTTTTAAACAGAGACCAAAGCAAACAATTTGTTTTCATCTTCAGCTTTTTCTTGTGCTCCTTTGCTTTGCTCCTCCTGATTGTTTCTGGTTAATAAATGTGCAGTATTTCAGATCTGATTGTTCAGTTTTCCTAGTGGCATCTCTGAAGTCTTCTCTTACTTTTAAGAAACCATATGTCATGTAATGTTGTAAGTGGAGCCTTTAGGAAAGCAACCATCCAATATTCCAATATTTCTTATTGTGTCATTTGGCTAAAGGGTCGTTTTTCTGTCACTTGCAAACGTGCCTACCTCCGTGTTCCCACACTCAGATATCCTGGTTGTGAAACTTATGATGTCCATGAAGATTTAGAGAGAAATAGCTCAGAAGCAGAGGCTGTTGAGAAACGGCTCTGCAATATTTATGTTCCTAATTTAGAGAATAAAAATTATTTTAGTGCTATTAAGTTAAAAATAAAGCTTTAGTGTAAAAAGATGTCAGAGAGTACCAGAGATAAATTTTCTCATGTTCCTGGAAACAATATGAAGTGCTAAAATATTCCATTTCTTTGACATCTCAGGACTGTTATACAGAACTATGGGGAAGGGAGCCATCGCATTTCATACAGATTTGCTGTTTAAAAATCTAATTTAAAAAATGTGAGTGAGTGCAAGTCCCTTTATCTATATGAAAATAGATGGAAATATATTCAACGCATTTATGGCGTATGAAAGGTTATATTTAATGTTATCTGGTCTTGACCTTTAGACTGAAATTTGCATTTGATTTTCAATGCCTCTGTGAATGGTCTACTTCCTGCTCAATCCTGTTCTAAATGGTGAGCACCGCACACCCTGTTGCAGTATGGATCATTTTGCACTGATGATGGTAACTTTTCATGGCTTAATAAAGTCAACTGCTGTTTTGAAGTGAGATGCTGAATTTTGTATGTTGCGAGATTACAGTGGAAATAGACTTGTTCCAACCCAAGACAATCTTTCTATGTTTTATCTGTGGAGAGTGTATTTGCTCTTTGGGAACATTTATCATAAGTCCTGGCTTGACCTGAGTTCACACCATGGCATTGCCTAAAAAAATACAATTTTATACACTGTGTACAACTTAGACTATGCTTGAAATTTCTTTTTATGATCCCTTGACAGGTAAGACATTTAATTAAGCCAGTCACCGAGACTTGAGTGCTGTTATTCATTGTATGTCACACTGCACTTCCCCGTGCCGTGAATGTTCATGCAGAATTTCATATTTCACAGGTAATCATTAATTTATTTTCCCCTTGCCTTTGGCTCCCCACCCTGAAGCATAACAGACTTACCAGCTTTGTCTGAACATTCTCAAATTCGGAACAAATTCTCTGCTCCTACTGATCATTAAACTCAGCGAACCACGCTTCAGATCTGAAGGAAGGTTTGTACTCCTACAGCTGGCCTGCTTTTTTTCCCCAATCATATCACTATCGATGTATTGTATTAAAATATATCATCTCCACTTTAAATCGTTGACATTAAAAACTAGGACTGGAAAATCAGGACCTCACAAAGAGGCCAGGAATTGCATGTGCTCACCCGCAGCATGAGCATTCTGTGTAATTTCATATCCTTGGTTCCTTTATTTTTTCTGAATTTTCCTGCACAATTCATACATTCGTGTGGGACACCGTCCTTCACTTTCCTAGAATAATGCTTGCAAATACATTATCCAGTAGTCCCGGTGTGCTCCCACCTCTGTGCCATCTTCATCCTGGTGCCAGAGCAAACCAGAAAAAAGCTCAATCCCCTAAAAACAGTGCCTGAATTTTCTCCCAGAGGAAAGGAATGATGCATCATTCTGCAGCAGTGTTTTTGAGAATTATGAGATACATTTGTTAAAGCATTTTAAAGTATCTTTTTCTATTCAGCACGGTACACCAGGGAATTAAGTAATGATCCTCTGTCTTCTTTAGAATTAGCAATTTGATGACCAGGATCATTAGTGCAATGAGGTTAGTGGGCTGCTGTGTTAGGCAATAGGCTGCATCATCTGCATTGCACTTGGGTTCACTTGCAGCTAAGAAGGGGAAGAGGGATGTTCTCAGATGCCTGTGTGGACGTTCTGGTTCAGATCAGATCTCAGTTCAGAATGCATCAGAAGTTGTTTAAATAAGTTTATTAAAATATTTGAAATGATATATTGTGCTGATAACAGGGCAGTGTCCAGATAATTGCGTCATGACATGAAAGTCAAGCAACAAGGGGAAAGGATATGTATTTAATACACATAATTTGTGATTGGATGATATGATAGCCCCAGTGGAGAAACTTTTTAATAAGTATCCCTAGTACTCATCAGATTTGTTCCCTCAGGAACACTAACAGTATAGTGTTTATATATTAAATCCAGAAAAGTAATTTATAGTATGTATTACTTGTCATGGCAGTCGTATTTACTGAGTAATGTAACTATAATATAGCATAATGACTATCGTAAGCAGGAAAAAACAATCAGCTAGAAAAAAGATTGTACCGCCTTTCTTAGAGATGTTGAAACGTGTAGATTAATATCACCAACAGAAAGTTCTTGGCTGAGAAGTCAGATTTAAACTGCAATGGTTAAGGTCCTTGCTTTGCTACTCTTCTCTTCGTACACTACCCTTCTTCCCACCCAAAGTTAGAGCCCTTGCTATTGAAGCAAGGAGAGTGTGTTTCCATCCTGCCATAGGCTTTGGCTGTGCATTCTCCCTTACAGCCTGTCTGGCTGTATGTTCTTAGCTGATACTGGGCCGATAGGGCCAAGGGAGAAGGAGTGGCAGCATCATAGCAGTGTGGATGGGAAGAGATCCAGGGGTGGTGGCTCTGCATTATTTCTGCCTCTCTGATGCAGAAACAGGTGAGGAAAGTGAGGAACAGACCACAGGACATCTTCGTGCTAGTAGATATTTCATTGCTGCAGCCATGTATACCACTCTAATGTGCTCCATTGTAATGTATGAGACTCTGGCATGGAGTGGCTCCTCAACCTTGTCTCCCATTTGTTTTGCTTTTAAGTGAGCCAGCCTCCTTTTGAAAATTTGAATTCCCATACAGTCTCTGCTGTAATAAGTACAGCTGTAATCAGCTCCCTAAAATCTGCATTGCACCAGTCTGAAAGGAACCTGCACATTCCTAGTCTTTCTTTCAAAAAATAAAAAAATAAAAAAATCCAAACTCCAAACAAACACCAAAAAACACAGTTCTCTGTATTTGATAGGGAGCATCCTGTCTCTCTGATGTTCCTCCCGGCCCACAGATGCTGCAAGCTCTTTAACATCCAGCTTAAATTAGCAGGGGGAAAGTGCTGTTGCTTCAGTATCTACTGTTTTTTGTCTGTCCAGCAAATGGCAAAATAACACCTGTAAAAAAATACCACACTGCTGGTGTTGGAAAACTGCTCATTTTAATGATCTTCCACTACTAGGGAAGCAGCAATCTTACCACTCAATGAGACCATGTGCAGTTCGCTGAGCTATTTGGCTGAATTACAACCAGGCTCTGTTGTAGCTCAGAGGTGTGGTGAAAGGATTGCTTTACGTGAGTAAGAACAAGCAAACAAGAAAACCAAACAATCCCCATCCCCAAACTGCCCGGCACTGGCTCATACTCCCCTGCTAAACCCCCAAAGAGCTCTTCCAGTCATGGCAATATTTCACTAACTACAGTGGCCTTTACCATAAATAAACTGAGGATTTAACAGGGATAAGCAAGTGTTTGCCACTCAGTGATAATGTTTAATTCCTTAAGGGGAATAGAGGCTCATTTTTAATTACCATGCACATATATCCTTCCAAAAAATAGTGAATGCCCATCTCTGCCAATAAGAAACATTTTCACAGGCTTAGAAAAAGAGCAGAAAAAAGTTCAGTACATGTTACAACAAGAGACAGGATACTATTAAAAGCTTGTGCCTTTTTCCCTCTGCATTGAATTTTCCTCTATCTAGAGTCACTGCAGAATAGACAACTGGCTAGTGACTCATTTGCAAGGGGAACCATGTTTAGTGTATCTAACATTATCTTCAGGAAATGATGACTGAATCAATCATCAATTATTCTTGCTCACTCATCTGATCACTTCCCAGCCTTCTTCAGGAATCTGTCTGCTACAAATACTTTAAAATTGTTTGGATGCTTTTATGCCAGCAAAGTGAGGCTTTGCCATTGCTCGTCCATGCACTGTGGCCAAGCGTCACTTACAGAGAGGAAATCCACAGTAGTAACAAAAGGACAGTTTAATTTTCTTCACACTTTCTCTCTTCTTGTTTACTTTTCCTCTGCTTATTTCCTTCTCCACTTCTTACACTGATGCAGTGTGTTGATTAAGAAGTACTTAATATCCAGAATGAATCCTATCACTGCTTTAATTTTTTGTGCCATTCTTAGGAGTGCCTGTCTCATTTCCCCTATCACTAAAAGCATGCAACCTCTTGAAACTCCTTTATGCAGGATGTCATTCTCCTTACATTTCCCTTCCTGTTACTTCCTTTCCCCCCATCTCACTCTTCCTGCAATTACATTTCTTGCTCCCTAAGCTCTTGGCAGCTCCATTCCCGATTGAACATTCTGGAGCCATTAGCAACCTGCAAATCCATGAGACAGATGTGTCTGCACACCTTAAAAAGCAAGGTAAGAAAGCAGGTCCTAATTCAGTACATAAAATTGGCCAAGAAATGACCAAAGGAGAGTAACAAAAGGATATGGGCATTACCTCTAGCTACAACTGCTAGAGAAAAAAGCAGAAAATATGATTTCAGGATTGTACAGACCCTTGTCTGTCATAAGAAAGAGCAGAGCCATCCAAAGTGGTGCTTTTGGGAAGAACACTTTGCTGGAGAGCTTCCTTCCAGCCATGGCAAAGCTTGTGGTAAACATCTGTGCCTTGCTTGGAGGCAGGTGGCAGCTAATACCCATCTGGAGGGGGACCAGGGAGCGGAGGCTGTTGGTGGCACAGCCAGACCCATGTTTGTGCTGGCAGCAGCCATGGTGCCATT
Organism: Cyrtonyx montezumae; assembly: GCF_038088225.1. Classification (NCBI taxonomy): domain Eukaryota; kingdom Metazoa; phylum Chordata; class Aves; order Galliformes; family Odontophoridae; genus Cyrtonyx; species Cyrtonyx montezumae. The sequence continues at coordinate 100,679,241 of NW_027072089.1, read as the reverse complement.
TGCTCGTGCCTAGTGACTCTGGCCAATTCCCGATGCAAATGTGGCAGCAGAAAATTCTCATATGTGAGCCAAGCCTGTCAGAACAGGGCTTTCCTGCTCTCACCCACTGTGGTCTTCTGTAGAGCTGCTTTGAAGAATCTATGCAATTGCTACGATTGCAGATGTAAGCGTTAGTTTCCAGAGGCCATGTCATCTGTAGGAGCCATAATTACTGCTCTGAAGACATTAGAAATTGAGCTATAGCAATGGGCAACTGCTCAGGTCAGACAAAGTATGTGCAGCCTTTTAAACTCTCCTTTGGGTAAGTTGCTAGGCATAACCTATTATGAGACAATAATTACTAAGTATATTAATCAGCTTAGTAATTTTGAGGTATGGGATAGCCATTCCCCTCTTTTTTACCCCAAATTTGACTGGGCTGTTTCATTCTATCATAATAGCTGTTGGAATTCTTGTGTTGCATATACTCACAAATCCTCCCTTCATGGTGGCTCATAAATGTATAGAAATAGTGAGAAATTATGGACCATGGATTTCTGTGGTGCCACCTGTTGCCTTCCATAGCTGAGATGGATAGCTGCCCATGAACTCACAAGTTTCCCACTGCTGGTGATGTTTTTGGTTATTGTTACTGAATCTGGAAATTTTCCTTCTTTCCAGTCCTGATGGAGACTGAAACCTACAGCCTTAGAGTGTATTGTCAAGTGTTTCCTCTTACTTAGCAGACCACAAACCATCTGTTTAAAGACTTTTCAATTGCTAATTTAAAGGAGAGATGGGTCACTGCTATAATAGTTCCCGCTAATTGAATTTGTCAAATAAAGCTGCCCAAACCATGACAGGCTTTGCTTGAAAACGTGCTTTAAACAATTCCTGAAAAAATAGTTTCTGAAATAGATAAGATATAATCAAAACAAATGACATTTATCCCGTGTGAAATCTCAAGAGGACCTCCCTCCACAAATCTCAGCAAAACTATTCTGTCGGCCTTACAGCCTTCATAAACTTTATAAAGGAACTCTTCTAAACCTTAATTGATGATGCCTTGCTCATATCCTGGCATCCAGGATAGAATTGTTTTCTTATACCCAAATGAGATGTTTCCTGCAGAGACACAGCACACTGTGAAGGAAATGGCAATTAGGTATGGAAGCCCATAATGGCAACAGTTGTAAGTGAAAGTTAGTCATGTGGTAGCAATGAGAATCGTTTACTTATTAATTTTTAAAATCTGACCTTAGCATTATTGTTACTATAATCTCCTAAATATGCAACAAAATTTTATTTGCTGTAAAATGCTTTAGTTCAGTTTGTTTGTATGGAGCAGCACTTACTTATCCGTGCAAAAGTACATCACATTATCATTATCCTCGTGTTAGTTCATCATCAGATGTACATGGGGTTGTGTCAGAGGTTCTCTTTTGTCAGGCTGTCTGGTTTACAAATAACAGAATGGATATCGAATCAAAAGAATTATGGGAATCGATTACTCCAGAGAGCATATGTACTTCAAATGCTGCTCTTTAACAGATCACTTCCTACTTTATCTCCTTTGACCACTAATTGCAGAGAGTAATTTTGCTGGGCAAAGAATTATGTAGAAAAGATTACATGCATACGACTTTGATGAATTTTTTAATGCCATATAGGCAAGAACATTAAACCCTGGAGGAGATCACTGTGTTTATAATCACAGCTTGAAATGCATTTAGTATAGCAGGTGACACCATGTATCACAAATTTCAAATGCACAATATTCTTTTTGTACTTGACTGAAGCTAATGAAATCTTTGAAAACGCTGGGAGGCATATTCTTGTAGCAATGCATTTGCCTTGAAACTGGGAGTCTGCGGAGCTTTCATACGCACGTCTTATGTCAGGTCCTTCTGTTGTGAAAAGTGGGTACCCGTGGCTGTGCGTAAGCATAAGTGTGTGTGTGCGTGCATGCATATGCTAGAAGGAAATGTCAGTTCTGTCTTTTCCTTGGTTTTTGGTATGGCTGAGATAAACTCATGATCTCCTGCTGCTTCCTGTTAGTAGACTGTCAGAGGAAAGATATTTATTCAATGCCAAATATAATTTGATTTTTATGTCCTTAAGGATGTGTTTGTTGTTAAATTTAAGGATGCGTTTTATCATCCACCAGAGCTAGAATTTTAGCTAGTGTAAATGAGATTAGAGCTTCTGAGATCTGTGCAGTTGCAGAGCAACAGATCCACAGCTCTCTGTGTGGATACAGTGATGGAAAACATACATTACATGCAAGGAAAAGAGTAATAGCAAGAGAGAGGAAGAGAAATGAGTTGCCCCCAATTGGGGTTGGACTCGATGATCTCAAGAGGTCCCTTCCAACCCCTACAATTCTGTGGTTCTGTGATTCTGTGAGCAAACATTGAACATTTTGAAAGATGAAGAAATACTTGAATAATACCGACTAGCTGATCCAGAAGGAAACAAAAAAAAAAAAGTTGGGGGAGCCCATCATTGTTCAATAACTGGCTGAGAAGAGCAGAGAATAAGCATCTGGTTCTGATATAGTTGACATAATTCCCATACTGGGAAGTTTCCCTTTAGATTAGCCAGAGTGCAAACGTAGCTCAATCTGCAGCTGCACCACCAGTTATGAAGCTTGTTAGGACAATGACAAACATGAGAAACCTGTCCCGTAGAGATTAGAGGAAGCTGAGTTTTGTTACAAGGTGCAGAGGTGGGTACCGCTGCTGTGATTCACTGAAGCTCAGTATTCCTCTGGCTTGCCTGAAATCCAATTGTCAGGTGAATCTAAACGAATGTGTCTTAGCAGAGTTATGGAATACTGAGAGTCTAATGTTGTTTCCTCTGTAAACTAGGCACTTGTGATGAATTCTGCTTTGAGATTGAAAGTAGAGCTGAGAAAAGTTCTGTGATATTTTGTTTTAAATGGCCAATCTGTAATAACCAGAATCTCCTGTAAGGACACAGCAAATGAACCCTTCCATTAAAACTGTGGAAACATATGAGTTGCAAAGCCCTTGCATGTTTCATTTAATCATTGCTAAAATGTAAAAATCACTGATTTTCCAAATCAAAAAAGCTTCCATTTGGAATACTCGGGTATTTCAAGAGGTGGCTAGAACCTAAAACTTGCCAAATTATTGTTGTTGTTTTTTAAGCTGTCATTTTATTTGAGTCATCTGTTCATTAAAACCTTTTACGAGCTATGGTATCATCTGATTTGTGTCAGGAATATTTTTGTTCATGTAGAAGCTTGTGTAGAATGGAATTACTACTCCCTCTATTGCTGTAACGTTTAGCTCGTCTGTTAAGTGAAATGCAGGGCTTGCCCCATCAATCAGGAGTTTATGATATGGCAAAGTTCTCCTAGTAGTTCTCATGCATCTGCTTTCCCTTTCATTGGATTAGAGAAAAGGTGGATGGCTCTGTTACACGTGCAAGCAACTTGTCTCCTAGGCATTAAACAAAAGCAACAAAGTTTAGAGGCGTTGGGCTGGTTTCACTCCTAGCTTACTCCCTCAGAGATCCAATGCAGGTCCTCTCAGGAAATGTACTCTCTATATGTTCTCTTCTAAGCTGGACCAGAAGAGCAATCTCTATGTTTCTGAGCATTTAGCCTCGACCTGTCCCACATCCACTCCTGGTTGTATAATTTAATAAGTAATTGCAAGAAGACAGTACTTAGCCTTGAGTTCATTTTTGATGGACCAGCCTCCCTGTTCCTTTGACAATGTTTCCACATTTCTGTGGCCAGCGTTCGTACCCTTCGTTTGAAGCAATTGCCTTGTTACCATGCCCTGATGAGCCTTTCCTGTTGCCATTGTAGGCAGGAAAGCTGGAAATTGCAAGTGCTGCAGGTGGTGAGCAGCAGGGTTTGATTAATCCAAATTCCAATTTCGCATTATTGAAAAAGGATGGGACAAGAGGAATGCTCTGCAGCTGAGTGTCAAACATAGTTAGAAATATTGCAGCCATGGGGATGATGATATGGGTCATGCAGTAATTATTTTGAGCCAGGAATATAAAGTGAGACCATACCAGAGATTTGTCAGAGAGCATTGCTTTAACTCATGCTTATATAAGAGCTCAGTGAGAAGGCTAAACTGCAAGACAAGTGCCTTTTTGTCCACTGTTGTATTAAAAATGTGATTTTCATCAAAACTATTCTGGACTACAGGCTATTAATACGTAGAACTGACACGAATTTGGTGCACGGCTCTGTATCAGAGGACCATGCAGTCTTCATACAAGCAGAAAAACACTCACTTGCTGGCCGTGAATTACAGCCTTGAAGTGAAAATAAGAATAATACCCAGACACAACTGTGACCTTCAGAAATAGCAGTGGCAGCATCATCCTTTTCCTTATTTGCACCTGCTACAGATGCACTGGGCTTGGGGCTTTGGTTTGCATTTCTCTGCTATGGCAGTTTAATCCTGGATTTCCTATTCTTCTAGATCCATCTCTGCTGCTGGTATGGTACCTTGCTGCTCTCAGAAGTAGGGCTTTGTTAGTGCCATCTCACAGGTGGCTGTGAGGAGAGTGTGCTTTATTTCAAGAGGGAGCAAGATATTCTACATGTCGGGGAAAGAGAGGAAAAGCATTTTATTTTTCTGATCTATAGATTCCACAAATCTCCTCATTTCCATTGGGAGGAAGAGAATGGCAGAAATAAACTCCAAGTGATAACGTTCATTTCTGCACTGTTCTGTCAAGAAATTGATGGGACTGACATCCTGTTACCAAATCACTTCAGATGTGAAACTTACAGATTTGCTGTGGAAACGTCTGTGTATTTGGGACCTATAACACTGGCCTCAAATTGATGACTGATGGAACCTTGAAACTGTTTTAAAATGCACTCTTATAAAATAGTTCCTGTGTGCCATTTTCAGGGTAATTCCCTCAGACTAGAATGTAACTCTTGCAGAGCAATTCCAAGGCATGCAAACAAAAGCTTGGAAAACATTATGCATTTCCAGAGCCCTCTTCGAAGAGGCCATCATCTGGGACAGTGCTTACAAGTCATGCTGAAATCAAGCACAAGCCAGGTTGGTGTAACCTCACTGCTAACAGTGATAGGAAAAGAGGGAATGGCCTCAGATTGTGCCAGGGGAGGTTCAGGTTGGATATTAGGAAGAATTTCTTCTCAGAAAGTGTGGTGAGGCATTAGAACAGACTGCCCAGGGGAGTGGTGATGTCACTGTCCCTGGAAGCGTTCAAGAAATGTGTAGATATGTCACTGAGGAACATAGTGATTGTGGTGGGGATGGGCTGATGGTTGAACTATATGATCTTAGAGGTCCTTTCCAACCTTAATGATTCTAGGATTCTGAGTCTGGGCATGAAATGGAGCTGGTTAGATACAACTGTTTCCTTTGGGGTTGTTGCTGTTCAGCTACTGCTGGCCATCAGCTCTCAGTAAGGCAGCAGCTCCTGTACTTGTGTGTAATTACAGCACAGAGCAGCAGCCAGCTTTCACTATATGATTTTAAACAGGTTATGTTGGTTTCTTTGGTAGCTCCTTTTATCATTAAATGGTTTTGCAGGTACATATTCTGTTTGGAACTGTACTCTGAGGAAAAGTTTTTAATTGGCAATATTTTACTTAGCATGCAGCATATTTTTTGGACATTTACCTTCCCTCCTTCTTTAAAGGAAAGCAATCCCTTTCTCTTATTCTGCAGCCCATATTCTGTATTAGAGCAGCAGTTTACGTAGGACAGGGATCCTGCAGAGTGATTCTGTTAATCAGAAAATTTAAACTCACATTGTTGTGCATGTGCACTTCTGCAGACTAATAGAATGTTGGTATTTCTAGTAGTCTGCGCGCACATCTCAGTGACTTTAAAGTTCCTCTCGCACAGGATTCATTTTCCTTCTCAGCTGTGGAATTTCTAGAACAAAAGTGGAGAAACAAAGCAATACCAGTTACACGGGGTGAGCAAGCACACGCCTGCATCCATGAGTGCTTCAGAGTGCTCCACATGCCTGTGGCTGGGCCAGCTGGATGTGGTACCTGCCCATCCTGCCCACTGGCTCTTCTGCATCACTAGCACTGCCATAGTGCATCTCCTCACTGGGGATGTGCTGAGCCTCAGCTACACCTTTACTATCCAAACAGATCATTTTTCTCTGTCATTGATTGGTCTCACAGTGACCCTCATGTGTCAGGGAGTGATCACATGAATTGTTGCTGGCATGGAGCGTGAGATAAGCAAACAAAGGAGGGCAGGGGCTAATCTCTTACTGAGTACAGCTGTAGCCAAAAGAGAAAGCTATATCAGTCCTCTGACAGTAGGCATCAGGGAATAATCCAGGGCCCTTAAGTTTATCAACATGGATATACATCAATTAGGACTCCCAACACCTTCACACACGGCTGTCCCACAGAACGTGGGAAGACAGCAGGAATCCGTGACTGACAAATGTTTTCCACAAGCTACACACTTGCTGTCTTAAAAGTGAACATCTTCACTCTTCTGTCTTGTAGAAGCTGATATAAGCCTGGAAGAGTACTGTGAGATCTCTCATTTAGTGGAATTTTCCACTCAGTTTATATACATATGCATGCTATGTGCTGCTGGGATGCTGGCAGAATGGCTGCAGGTACTACAGAAAAAGTGGCTTTCCTCAATGCTTTGAAAGACAGGAAAAAGTGAAGGGGAGAATAATGAGAAATGGCTTATAAAACCTAGCTATTGAAAATACAGTAAAATAGCATTAATCCTGGGAATGAATTCCAGGGCTTCACAAATGATCTGAGGCATCACTGATCACATTGAGATGGTGATTTTTGCATTCCTATTTATTTCAAACTCTGCAGTCATTAGCATTGAGATAATATTAAAACAAACAAACAAAAAAACCTAATAAACAAACAGGCATGCATTTTTGACGCTGTCAGCAAAGAACAGCACGTAAACCTCATTTTTCTCTGAGCCAACAAATGCCAGAGAGCCAGTCTAGGACAAAAGAAGGCACCTGAATGTGTTGGGACAAGGTGTGCACTATGAGAGGAACTGGTTGCGAGTTCCCTACTAACCAAGTCTTGTGTAAAATGTAGAGATGCTAAAAGAAATGCTGGCAACACTGCAGCACACTTGAAATCTTATGACAATGAGCCAGATCACAGAGGCAACAGGAGAAGGGGACAGGGGAACTCAAGGGAAATAATTCAAAGGAATTAAGTAGTTATCCTGCAAGAAGGTGACAAGGTCAGCTGTGCAGCTGAAGTATCTTATTAGTGTGTATTAGCATATTAGTACAGACTAATGGACACAGTTGGGAAACTAACAGGAGCTGGAAGCCACTGTGCTACTGCAAAACCATGACATAGCTGCTGTCATTGAAACCTGTTGGGATGATTCCTATGACTGGAATGTGGCTATCAATGGCTACAAGCTGTTCAAAAGGGACAGGCAAGGAAGGAGAGGAGGAGGTGTTGCCCTCTAAATCAAGAAAGGAATAGAGTGTGAAGACTGTCCCTGAAGGATGGCCACGAGCAAGACAAAAGCCTACGGGTGAGAGTTAGAGACTAAGGCAACATAGAGAGCCTTGTGTTTGGTGTCTACTACAGGGTGCCTGATGGAGCACAACCTGCTGATGAAGCCTTCTTTCTCCAGCTACAAGAAGTGTTGTGATTGCAGGTCTCATCCTGCTGGGGGACTTCAACCACCCTGACATCTGCTGGAAAAGCAGCCTGACGACCTGTGGGCAATCCAGGAGGATAACTTCTTGAGCCAAGTAATAGATAGCTGCCTCAGGGACCTGTTACTCACTAGCACAGGTGAGCTGATTGGTGACATCAGGGCTGGAGGCTGCCTTGGCTATAGTGACCATGCAATGGTGGAGCTCATGCTCCTGAGGGATGTGGTACATACAAAGAATAAAATAAGGTTGCTAAATTTTAGGAAAGCTGAATCCCAAATCTTCAGAGAGTTAGTCAACAAAGCCCCCTGGGAAACTGTCCTCAGGGACAAGGAAGGGGAGCAGAGCTGTCAGATCTTTAAGTAAGCTTTCCTTAGGGCACAAGAGCTCTCCTTCCTCAGGGGTAGGAAGTGAGGAAATGAAGGAAAGAAACCAGCATGACTGAACCCAGGACCTGCTGGTCAAATTGGAGAGCAAGAAGAAACAGCACAAGTAGTGGAATCAGGCACAGGTATCCTGGGAGGAGAAGCCTCATCATTACATACCTAATTAACTAATATGAGCATCCAGGCACACAGGAGAGAAAGACAACAGAATGGAACTCAACCCTCCTGTCTCCTATTGATGTCAACTTCATGTCTGCAGTAAGATGAAGGTCAGATCAACTAGAAAAGCAGAGTGTCCTAAATGAAGTTTCCCAAGTCTGTGTCCAGGAGCCCCAGCTTCCACTTCCACTTTGCTATAGATAAAAACAAAAAACAAACAAACAAAACCGCTTGTGCTTTTTCCTTACTGTTCCCCTTATCTTTTTCAGTGCTATAATATTTAATTTTAGTTCATTTTTCCTGAATTTCTTACCAAAAGCTGAACATATTACAGATTGTAAACAACAAAATCTCCTGCTCAGAACCAGTTCTGCGTACTGACTTTTGTATATGTGAAGATTTAAAAAATGAGACTGATCTACAACTTCTGAGGTAGAAAAAGGAAAAGAAGGAAAATGTATTATTTTACTTGCACTCTATCATATCCTCTTTAATATTCCTTACGGATAGAGAAAGAGTATTTGGGATCTTATACTGGCTTCGGGGTCAGGAATCTTCTTAATATGAAAACTGAAATATTCCTGAAATTCTAAGAAACCAAAGCAGGGCTCCAATTAATAATCTATACCTACATCTACACATATTTTTGAGATTTGTATATAATCAACATCTCTAATTTAGGCAGCACAGAGATGTACATTTTGTTATGGATCTATATTTATCTATCATAAGACAGGCTGTGAAAGTGTTACAGACTGGCAATGCCTGAAATTCATGCTGTACCTGTAAATGATAAAATATGGATATTGTTCTGCTCTAGCAGAATCAGCCTGGTAAGGAAGTACTCCTTATATTCAATCATTTTCAAACAGTTCTTTAATTAAGCCCTTTGTATTGCGATGGAGCCTTCAGCCCTCTGTGAAGTGCCTATAATTCTAATGCCATTTTCAAGGTCTACAGCTTTCACCGTTAATAGGTGTTAGAGAAGCGTAGTATATATGGTAGTACAGATACGTAAGTAATAGGGCAGGTATTTTAGAAGCACAGATGAGCCACGGGAAGATTAATGGAATTTGACAACATGACAGAAAAGCTGCTGCACAAGTACATCCACCTCTAAGCTTTTTGTTATGCATTGCTGTGAAGGAAACAATCACTGATGGAAAATAACCCTTTCATGAGTGTAATTTGGTAACATTTCCACAACACGATAACGTGTCTTCTTAATTCAAAGGCATTTGACAGAAACATCTTGACATTTTCATTAAGGGAGCTGTCAGGATTAATCTGGAAGAGGACAGGAATCTTATTGGAAAGTGCCTACTTATCCTCAGTAATCGAATAATCTGCACTAGTAGGGTCAAGTCATTTTTTATGATCCAGCCTACAATCATCTATCAATTACAACTTTTAATTACAGCTGAGCTGCTGAGATATATAGAGATCTTCCCAGGGATGAAATGATTGGTTACAGCACTGCTCTGAATAGTGCTCTACTGCCAGAGGGACAGCAATTTCCCTCCTCTACCGCTGCTCCTATACTGACATGGCTGTAAAATGATGCTGAGCTCCTTACACATAATGCTAAATATCTGGTTATGTCATTACACTTATGCATGAAAAACGGAACCAAGGTGATGGAAAAAGTTTTAATTGTGTTGTTTCCCAATTTATAGCCACTTAATTTTGCCCAGTAACATTTCTAGCTAGCTAGTTACATTTACAGCTGTAAATATATATAGACAGATAGAAACAGACAGCATATCTCTACATGAATGTGGACATCTGTGTAGACTAGGAAATTTTTTCATGTCAGTGACTCTGGAACCCAGAGGCTCTGCTGCAGGGAGAAGGGAACACCTCATCCAGGAGCCACGAAGTTCTGCTGAGGGCAGGACACTGAGCTTTACCTCCCAAAGCAGTGCTGTCCTGCTCACAGTGCTTATCACTGGCACTGTTTGGAGTAGACAAATAAAGGTACACAGCATTAATACCCCAAAAGTCAAACTGTCATAGCTCCCTTGCTGCCCTGGGAAGCAGAAATTCTCCCTTGATTTCATAAAACATATTTTGATTTGTTCCCTAAAGGCTCCTGTGTCTTGTTGCTCCTTGGTGGCCCTATTTTTATACTGACTCGGTGGGATTAGTGGGCTTGGATGTCAGCACAGCAATAGTTTTACTGATTCCGCAGACTCCTACTTGCAAGAGTTCAGCTGCTTATAAAGAAAACAGTGAAACAAATCCCTGTGTACTTTTACATCAAGTGAAAACTTCATTTTCCCCTTTCTCTGTGTACAGAACACTTCAGACTAAAACAAAGATGCATAGAATGACCCTGCAAATAAGATCAGGGTAATTCAGGGATCAAAATTAATCTGCCAAGCCCTGTGTGGTTTTTCTTTTTTTTTTTTTTTTGACATCACTGTAATCTGTTTTCATCTTCAATTCTTGCTCCTCTTTGTTATTTGCGATAAAGAGTTTTATTTAGAGGAACAAATAGATAGAGGAATTTATGCCTCCATTACTTAATGGTGGACTTTCATCCTGGGGCAGAAAGGACAAGAAGGATTCTGATGGCAGAGCCAAGTGAATTAAAGACCAGAAAATTTCCTAGATTTGGCTGAGAGTGTATGAGCTAATCCGCATACTTTTAGTTTTAATGCCAGTGACTTCTTTCCTGCTCCGTTGCTGTGTTTTTTTATTTTATTTTATTTTATTTTATTTTATTTTATTTTATTTTATTTTATTTTATTTTATTTTATTTTATTTTATTTTATTTTATTTTTGTTTTCAAATTCAATTACTTGTGTATTCATTTTCACACTTCTGGAGCCAGCATCCCTGTGAGATCTAATTTAACAACTGTATTTCCTCTTTGGAAAATAAGAGATTATTTCAAAAAGAAAAAGAAAAATCAAGAAGAACAGCATCTTTGAAATAACATACTATGAACGATATTTATTTCCTAGGGCTTCTTAGGAGGGGTTAATGGCTTTACAGGACATTTGCAGAATATAGTCTTCAGACTCCCACCAGGGATCACTAAAGGCCAGAAGAGGCACCACAGCACTGCTCAAACTTGCTTACATGGACCTGATGTTCCAAGGGTACCAGGTGAAGCCAGGTGAAGGTGATTTTACCCTGTTGTTGCTGTTTCACGGGAAGAGGGGAACAGCCTGCACATAGCTTCAGCATAGGAGCAACTCACCCATAAGTGATCGACCAGAGTATCTGGATGTATCATATGTACGATGTCTCCTTCTTTCTTACAGCTCCCCTTTGGATACTGAAAGGTCACCGTTAGGTCACCCTAGAGCCTTCCCTTCCCCAGGCTGATCAGCCCCAGCTCTCTCAGCCTGTCCTCAATAGGAAGGTGCTCCATCCCTTGGGATCTTTTTGTGGCCCTCCTCTGGATGCTCTGCAACATGTCCATGTCTCTCCAGTGCTGTGGTTCCCAATTTGGTTCCCTGCTTCTTTCCTGGGCTAAAACAACCTAAATCCCATCACTGCTAACACAACAGTGCTCCCACAGAGGGTGAAACCAGTATTTTTTGTCAGGTGACACTTGCCTCCTTCTCCAGCAGTTGCAGCATGTGTGAAGTGCTGCATACCTCGAGTACAAGGTGCACAAACAACCACGGGCAGCAAGGAAGTCCTGTCCAGAAAGCCCCAGGATCTGAAGGCATAAAATATGTTGCATCTGAGTCAGGAGGAAAAAATACCACGATTCACAATTCTAATCTTGAGTAGTAGAACCTCTGCTGCTTGGTTGAGAACAAGCCTCGGAGAAAGCTCTTCTCTGTACCATTGGAAATTAAATTCATGAACAAATGTATGTGTTTCTGGTAAGTGAAAGCACTCCATCTCTGGAAAGGGAATGATAGGAAATGGCTTTTCAGTTGCTTGGCCTCTGTGGGGCTCTGTGGGATTCAGGCTACTCCTTAATCCAGACAGGAAAAAACTCTGTCAAAATATAAGAGAGATTCCCTCTGGGGTCAGATTTTTACAAGGACATTTCTGGCAACCAGGAAAGCCAGTAACAAAGGCTTTTTCTGAGCTTCATGGATGCATTAAACTTTGGATGCTGCCACTTCCCTTTCCACATCAGTTTAGTCCTGCTGGCTGGCCTAAAAGCTTTGGGATCTTGGTCTGTCATGCCTCAGCTCTCCTTGCAGTATTGTAAAACCCAGCAAGATTTAGGAGACTGCAAAGCCCATGTGTACATGATGACTGGTTGTGCAATGTCTTATTTTAGGGCCAGTGAATTATTTTCTGACAGCTCCTGCAAGGAGATTCACACTCAAAAGTTATTCTTGAAGAGATGATTTCTGCAGAGCTGGGAACACTGACTCACTCCCACCTCACTCCCTCCTCTCAGTGTCTGCTACGTGATACAGAGGTGAGGTAGGAAGAAGGGAGTGATGTCTTACTTTTGCTGTGATAAAAATTGGGGCTGGTTTGTGACTTGGCTCTTTTCCTGTACATTTCCATCATGAGATGAGAGACTGCAGCTAGAGAATTGCAAATAACTGTCTGCTGGTACATAAAACAGAAAGGCAAAATTTTACCCCCCCCCATTTCTTACGGACAATTGAGTAAAATACACTGAGACAATGAAGTCCTCAAGGAACAGAAAGATGAGACTGGCTGTCATGGTCTCCTTGTACTAAATCTTGCACGGTTAGATTTACAAATGTCATCATGAAAGGAGATGAGTTCAGACACTTATACAAAGATACATCTCCAAAGAAGAGCTCTTTTTCTCACTTTAATTTTCCTGTAAAGGCTACATCTCAGCTCCACTGCTAAATGCTGTGCATTTGCTGGTGGAAATGCTCCAGATTTTTTCCTCGCATCTTGCTGTCCCATTGCTAGGGTGCTGTCCCATTCCTAGGGTGCACAGCTTTGAAGTCACTCAGCTGAAACGAATGCAGTGACTCTGGGAGGCAGCTGTGTTTACAGCAAAGAAAATGTGAGGAACTGCATTATTCAAGCAGCTGAGGAAGGAAAAGCAATTTTAAAGAGCTGTTTGGAATGGTTGATGCTTTTATCTTGTTCTGATAAATTATTATTTTTACATCTATGTACCAAAAAGCCAATTTTAATCTGTCTGTGACTGCAGGAATACAGTTTTCTCGTGATATTCAGAAATATGCTTAACGATACTGGGAACAGCATTCTAACACAAATGGAAAAGCGATCAAACCTGTAATGATGATGAAATCTTCAAAAACACCCTCACTGATGCCCTGCAATGGAAAACTGCACCTCCTTGAATATTTTTGCATACAAAAAGATGGGCTTAAAGAAGGTATCGTTTATTCACAAAGCTTATTTTGCAGTGCAACATTTTCATAAAATATACTCACTCAAAAATTATGACCCATCATAGAAAAAGAAAGATCCAGCAGGAAAGAATATATTTATCTGCATTTATTTTAAAGCTAAGAAAATACTTTGTTGTTTTTTTTTTTAATATAGAATATTTATATATACATATAAAGAAGCTACCAAGAAACTTTGTTTTTTGCATTTGGAAACATGGTTCGTGGGAGCTGTGCATTTAAGGTCAAAGATCTTTTTGTGGAGTGAATCAGTTACATCACCAAACTAAATCTTACTTATTGACTGCCCTAAGAGTTAAGCTGAGAATGCAGGGAAGCTTCACAAACCTGCCCCCAGAGAAATCAAGTATTCTAAAGTAATGTTGCAAGCGTGTCTCTCTTTTCCATAGGAAGTTAATGACTTGTAAGCACACAAACAGTAAAAGTAAATGAAGAATAAGCAATACAGGATATGCAAAAGATGAGTGTATCTTCCATTACTCCACATCATAAATTGAACAAAAGGGCACCTCAACTACTGCTGTAGAACTGCTACCCTACCACAACTAGACTTTTGCTAAGTTTCAAAGGGCAAGCTCCAAACATTATGGGCATGCATCTCCAGAGAACCTCAGCACAGAAAAGCATTTGTTCCTCTGATGTTTGGAACAAAGGCAACAGAAAGGGACTTGTTACAGAAATGATATGTTCAGGTACTAAATATTGCTCAGAGTAGAAAAAAGCACAACCTAATACTTTTTTTTTTTTTTTTTTTGGGGGGGGGGGTTCTTCAGAAGTCTTACATCTCAGCCCTACAACAGCAAGCCACAGGTGGTACAAGGGTTTCCGTGGCTTTAGATGTAGCTGGGCTGTTTCACTGGGCTGTGGAGCAGTCCTGTGTTGCCTCCGGAAAGGATAAAATGTCATTAAAACACTTTTTATCTCCATCTCATGCATTTTTAAGTTTAGCTCAGCCATAGTTGGCCCTTTTGATTTTTCCAAAGACTACTTAAGGAGAGGTTTCAAAATGCCAACAAAATTTAATAAATTCTAAAGTCACATCATGGAAAGGATGCCTTGAAAGGCATTTCAGTGGCACAGACCTAGAATTGCTTGAACAGGTAGAGAAGCCATGGGCAGCGAGGAAATTCTGGAAAAAAACATAATCCACATTATGCATTTAATGTTAGATATGGAGAATGTATTGTATGATATAATCCTGAGTGAGTAGGAAAAGAAGTAAAAGCCTTCATTCTTTCACAGCACCAAGCTGTACATTTTCATAGTAGAATCAAAGTAAAGACTAAATGCAAAAAAAGTGGAGAAAAAATATTCAGGTAAATATTATCGACGCCACCAGCTGATAATAGGGTAATAGTCAATGTCGTTATTCCTGATGTGGATTATTTCTTTCAGCTTATGAAAAGCAGGTTAATATTTGATCTTATATCAATACATATTCCATATAAAGATTATTCTGGAAAACATGTCTTGTCATGGTTATGAACTTACTGGAATAGTTTGCAGTAGAAATTGACTAAGAATCTGAAGAATTTCACTGCATTTAATTATGTGAATACACAGCTAGCCACTCCCTGTTGTAGGTGTATTGTCACAGGTGATGTTACTGACAGGTATTTAAAATATGTGACTTCTGAATTTAATATTATCTCTTCTGGACTCTGTTTTACCATGGTGGTAGCTGGATGGCATTGATTTTTTCCATCTCCTGCTGCTTATCTCAAGCTCTTTCATTTAGCTTGTCTTATTGATCTTCATGTTCCCTTCATACATCATCTCACCGGAAGCTGGTAATAAATCAATGTGGCCTCTTAAATATATGTCCTATTATAATCCTTTGGAAGAGTCACTTAGAGCTCTTTGTAGCTATTGGACACAATTAAATGAGAGAAAACGTCCTTGCCTCAACTCTGACTCTCGGATGCGAGACCTGTACAGTCCTTTTATTGAGCACATGTGTTTTAAATGCCTGCCATAATATGGACTTAAGAGGAAAACACTGGAGCAAGCTAAAGAGATCTCAGTGTGAGCTTTATATCTTAAATAGTTCACTAAACGTGACTCATTTCCTACTCTTCTGACTGTAAGTTGTATGCTTTTCTCACAGTTCCCCTTCTTCCCTACATCCAGCAAGGCTGAAAGCCTTTCTGAACAGCCTTTCTTATTCTCTGCTTACATTGCCTGTAGAGTTCAGTTCTTAGAAGAGTTTCCTTAGCACAAAAGAGGCACCTGAATACAAAGTAGTAGCCATGCAAAACAATGCCAGGACACCTGTGACTACGAATCATTATTTTTGCTTCATGCTGCTCTAACATCTTTGGTGACACTAATACTTAATACCTAGTTCTTTCCCATGTATGTGCTCCTATTTATTCCAGTTGGTCTGCTGCAGTACATAGGGATATGGAAACAGTTTTCCACCATACAGAGTTGGGTCTAGCTGCGAAAGGAATACTTGTACTTATGTGCTTGAAACTAGAGTAATCACACAGGAAGCTAATTCCCACTTGAAGGTGTTTTAAGTGGGTACTTGTGGAAAATGTAACAGTACAAACACAAATTAATCAGAACTTTGGTGACAGAAAACAGTATTTTAAATGTGGGGACTTCTAGAAGTTGTCACGTGAGTTAAGATCTACTTGGATGAATAAAAGTAGACGTACAGATGCTCTCCAACATAAGAGCCAACACTGAATGTTTAAAATCCGTATATAATGTAGAGTGTGTACCTCATTATTTGTAGGCTCAAATAAATCTCATGCTGTTCCACTCAGAAATTGGGTTCAGGCAGAGAGACGTCACAAAGGCCTCAGAGCCCCACGGCACAGATCAGAGGCCACTTCTGCAGATGCTTTGACTGAGCAGCCCGCCTGGGAAACACCGGGTTCAGAGTATTTCAGGAAGAACTTCAAGGAATTTCTTCAGGAAGAACTTCAAGGCCGGACTTGCGGAGGTTGAGGGCTTGGTTATTCCCACCTAATTTACTAAGACACAGACAACTGAGGACCTTCCACTACCTTGAACAAATCACAAATTCAGTGGCTTACTTTTGCTAGAAAACTGCAGCATCAGATCAGATGCCCCTTTCTGCTTTGTCTTTGGACATTCAGATGCACGGTCATAAGAATGCAACTGGACAAGGCATGACATTTCAGCTGAGCTGCAGGACACCCACATGGCATGAACTAAATCAGACACAGACAGTGAACACTGTAACTACAGCGAAGAGCATCATGGTTTGATTTACACGCAATACCTTGTGGAAGTCAATGCTGTGCCAAAGACTCAAGGTATTAAAATTCATTCAAGAATTCATTCATTCAAGGAGAGGGACTAAAAAACGGGTAAACAAAAATCAAAATCTTTTAAATACACAAGCCATTCTGACTATGCAACAAAAAAAAACCTCAGGAGGCACCACAAGGCTTACCAGCACTGCAATTAAACTGTGAATTGACATTTGTTTTTGCTAGCTCTGCTGTGGCTAAGCAAACAAATGGTTTCCATGATATTGAAAGATATTTTTTTACATCTGCTCAGAAGCTGTTCTCCATGGATGAGGCAGAGCACAGGACATGTTTTCCATCCTCTTTTTTTGAGTGCATCAGTTTTTCAGAGTCTTAGTAAAGATTCAACATGAGGGTGCTACAGCAATGCCTCTGGACCACTATCAGCATATTACACAACTGCTGGAACAATAAGCACCTCCTTTATGGAGCACTACAGAGAAGATTTCAAAGCCCCTCCAATTGCAGAGGAGCACCAGTAACCCTGCCCTGTGAATCCTGAGGATGTTCTACTCCTTGCATCTGCAGCAAATTACCAGCAGTATTCAGTGATTACTTTAAACACTCACAGAGTCCTTCCATGTAGTTTTATTAAGAAGCCTAATTAAAATGGTGTTGGTTGAGCAATTAGTCCCTGATGGTCTCTTAGGCAATCATGGGTGTGCTTACAATCTCTAGTTGTGCAGGGTGTGTCATGGTGCCCGGCTAGCACCAAGGCCTACGAGAAATTCATGGCAAGGCCCCTGCTCTGACACAGGAGCTCACCAGTGAGTCCCACTCAGCAATTTGAGCGTTACCCTGCAGCCCTCTGGTCCTACCAATACCAACACTAGCATCCTCTGTGACTGCTGGATAGCCTACTAGATAGGGTAGCGTGGTTTGGTTGCTGTTGGACCTGATGATCTTGAAGGCCGTTTCCAACCTGAGCAATCCTATGATTCTATAACACTGCAAGGACGAATGTACCAACATGGTGTCTGGGGGGCACTTATTCTAATTGACCAGAAATGCTGATTGGGTTAAAATTAAATTGCAGTCTAATTTTACTTGGCAACAACAGATAGAACACAAAACTACAGAAATTAAGACGTGTAGAATGGAAACTGCACTAAATTCTAGTAGGAACGTAAGGCCAGAATTAGGCTGGTTAAAGAAGTGTTGCAATAGACCAATATCACATTCAGCACTAACTGTGGAGATGAATATTCGGGGATCTAAAACTGGATTAGTTGTTTTTTTTTCCTTTCCCTAATGCTACATCTGTTGCTTTGGACTTCAGTTAAATGGATAAAAGCTGTGATTGCTGGGTGACTGTGGACTCACTTTTTCCAGACATGCTCACAGACTTGCAGGTTTAGACAGGGAACAGAAGCCCATGCTTCCAATGGACATTTTTTGACTGTCATGTTTCTCCCCTCTTGCCAGACCAGCTTTTCATTTAGCATGTATTAGAAAAGTCCGTTCACTGTGCAGATCAGTGATCAAAGGCATTCACTGTGCAAGGCCTAGAACTAGGTCATTCGGTTCCCCACCAGATTTAATCATCTCTCTTTTATTAGCGTTCTGTGCAGGAAAGGTGGCTTGTTACATTTCTTGGACGTTGAAATGAAAGCTTTCATTGCTTCACTCTATGCAAAATCCTGAGATAAAATTCTGTTTTAATGCTGGAGAGCCCTTTCCTGGAGGTACAAGATGTCACGCCACACTCACTGCAGAGCTCATGCTTTATGTAACAATTATACCTTTCTGAAAGCTGCTTTACAGGGGGAGCTGAAAATTATTTAAACCGTTTCTCCACACACAACAGGGATGACAGACTACAACAGCAGCGTTAGCATCATGAATACTCCCTTTAGGTCTTTTCTTTCTGCTATCTCAACCACTAGTGACTAAATCCAAGCCTACATGGGGATGCAACCTTTAACACACCCCGATTCCTGATACCATTCCCTTTGTGGCATTGCGTTGGTGACATGGCACCTACAGCTTTCACGTGGAAGTAATCCTGGAGGAACAGCTTCATTGGCATTGGCCATTGCTGAGTTTATCCTGTGGTAAAATGTACACCTCTGATTTCGTCCAGTATTTTAAGGGAAGGGAAGCTCACAACCACTCATCTTCACACTGATAAAACATATACCAGCTCCACAGCAATGCTAGAATTGTAAGTATGCAATGAATTATGTGGCTAGACCTTCTCAGAAGAGCTAAAACACGGTGAGGCTTTATTGCTCATCACTGAGAAGTAGTGTGGTTTGGAAATTAGCCTGCAGACTTTCCAAGATCACAACTGGCACTGCTGCTCTGAAAGCTGGGCTGCAGGAGGGTGACTTTGGATAGAGCTGTAGACTGAAAGCTGCAGGACCCCCACTTTAAGACACTTTTTCTTTTCACTGACAAACCCACATGAGATTAATGCGCAGAGAGCTATTAATCTTCCTACAAACAGATCATTTTTCAGTTCATTAAACATTATTGCTAAACTACCAGCAACTCTTCCTCCATTACTCACCCCTGAGAAGAGCAGCTCACAACTAGATGGGAGCAGAATAGATAATAAGCTGTTTCATCCAATGAAATCTTACACTGCACAGGATTTTTTTCTTTTGTTATTATGTGGTTTCTCTGATGGGGGCAGACAGTGGAACTTGGTCTGTTTACACTGAAGTATTTCATCAATGCTGAAGAGGTGTATTTATTCAGTTCAGGAAATATTTATTTTACACTTCCAGAACTTACACAAACAGCAGAGCTGACTGACCTCTTCCCCTCTCCTCCCTTCCATCACCTTCCTTGGCACTTGCCTTCCAGCAATATAAAAATGCAACCCTGTGCCTCTCCACCTTTCTCAGTGGTTCCTTAGGAGAGGCCGCTGCAGGCACTTGGAGCCATCCCTTTGCCTGAAGCCTGAATTTCAGCCCTGTGTGCAGGAGATCATCTCTGCACCCTGCACGTGCTGCTGGTTGGGATGTGGAGGTTTGAAGGACGTGGTGAAGGAAGAAGGCAACCAGATGAATAGTATATCTTGGTGGATCTTTTCCCACTCTGCCTCTGAAGAGCAAAAGGAAAAAAAAACAAAACCAAAAAGAAAAGGATCATTCTTTCTGGTAAGAAAAAAACAAGCTGAGGAGGAAGTCTGGGTCTGGTGAAGAAATTACAGGAATCTTAGAAATCTGATAAAATGCAGATACCTTTGAAAGCACTTTAAGCCCTGCCAATCTGGATTATTAAATTAATCTCCTTTTACCTGCCGAAGTTATTTGCACAAAAATCTCATCAAATTATGACTTTCAGCTCTACCCCATGGATGCAATTCAAGTTTCCAGAACAGCTACTAGTGTTGTGAAACCTCAGTTTTTTATCCAAACCAATAACTGGCTGTCCAAGTTTCTTTACTGAGTGATCCACAGATTCATTTTTAGCTAGGTCACAGTCATAGTTACGTAACAGCAATGTCATGGTCCCGAGAATAACCCTTCCATTGTGCAATGCAGTCAGCTCTCTTCTTCAGCTAGGAGCCCAGTAAAGAATCTACACGCACTGAAGATCCACACTTTTCAGTGAGTAAGCAAGCATACCTGTTTTTGAAACATTAAAGCACCCACCTGACTTCAGTGAGAGGAAGCTTACACAGAATGCTTAGGTTGCTACACCAGCTGAAATTGAGCCCACCCAATGCATGAAATGGCAGCATTTCCATTAAACTGATCTCAGCTGGCCTACGTAGCTCCAAATGGCTTTCTCACTGATATCTAGGCTGATGCTTTCAGTCTGTAAGTTTTATGACAAGTCCTTACGTACAGAAGTGCGCAATGCTTGAGTCATGCTTACAGCTTTAATCTAGGCCAGGAATTAAATCGGTAAGAATCACACTAATCCGTCAAATTGTTTGGCTCGGAATTCCGTATCTTGTAATCAATACATTCCAGAGTTAAGTGATATGCCTACAACTCCCTGCTTCCAAGGGAACCTGTATGCTTTCCAAACACACAAGACAGTTCCAGTCATTTGGTTTCCTGAAACGGAACTCAAGGGGAGAATTAGGAGAGCTTTGGGCAAAGTATGGAGATGTAATGAGGCATTTGCAGTCCCACAGCAATCAATAGGCACTCAGGCACCTGAGAGACCCGCTGGAGCCTGCCCTTAAGCACTGCTGGCAGTTTCCAAAAGGGGTCTAAGCAGAAGTTAGCTGGCCATACAGGACACATCCATATTTATGTTCACATCTAGCAGTAACACCAGCAGAAGGGGACTACATCCCAAATCAGGATTTTGCCTGTGCTCACCTTGCCCGCTCTTACATCACACTGGGAGGCAGGCAGACCACCTAATGTCAGCACCATCAAACACTGAGGTACTGAAACTCAGTTCTGAAGCTCACATCCAGTGCCTAATTTCATGATGTTTGGAGAGGGGCAAGCACCACACTGTGGTGTTGAGTGGTGTCTAGTGCCGTGGGCTCCTAGAATTGTAATGAGTAAAAGCAGCTGAGTAAAAGCAACTCCATTTTAGTGGCACCATATAATCACATCTTCCTGTTATGACAGCTTCAATTTCCCAGCTCCACCAGTGGACCATCTTTTCTCACTCAAGTATGATAGCTGGATTGCTTAAAACTTCTCTGAATGCAGCCAGGATCAGAGTCTAAGTTACCAATGTGAGTTCAGTGCCATCTTCCTGCTGTTGCTTGATTTCCCTCCTTTTCCTGTTTCCCATTTGCAGTTGCCATTTTTGACACCTTGTCCTAGAGACACTCAGTGTTCCTGCCCCAGGAATAATTAGCTGCTTCCCACAGGGCCATGCTGAGGCAGCCGTAGTCTTGCAGAACTAAGTGTCCTTGAGCACACAGCAAGCTACAATTGCAATACTTGGGAGTGACATTAACCAGAATGACCTGAACCACTGTACGAGCTCAGCAGCCCCAAAAAGAAGAAACATCTCAACCAGAAGAGTAGGTTGCTTTTTTTTAAGGCTAACATCTTAACAGAATCTGAAACTTTCCACATAGTTAATTTTAATGGAACTAAAATGCTCACAATAGAAAGAAAAAATGCATCTTTCAGAACTTTCTTAAATTCCAGGAAATGCTATTGATCTATATGTTTGGAATGGTATTTATATACTTACTTTTCTGCACAGGGGATCAGGATGTTAATCTACATTTTGGATTACAGCTTGTTCTGCTATGTGACTGCATGGGACGGAAGCAAAAGGCAGCACCAGAGGTAACCTACTCATATCTGCCACCTGTGGTCTGAGATCGTAACAGTGATGACATTCGCCAGGTCCTTCAGCAGGTAAAACAGCCAGAGGGGAGTACATCATTCTCATGAAGCACACATTCAGGTCCTTGGAGGCTGAACCAACCAAATTTCTCTAGCCAGTATTGGAGAGGACTGACACCTTGGTTTCTACCACTGAGCCTTGGCTACACTTCTGTATCCAGAGAGCAGTGGTCAGCAGCTCAATGTCAGATGGAGGTCAGTGATAAGTGGTGTTCCACAGGAGTCAGCACTGGGACCAATGCTCTTCAGTGTCTTCATGAGTGACATGGACAGTGGAATTGAACACACCCTCAGCCAGTTTGCAGATGATACCAAGCTGTGTGGTGCAGCTGACACTCAGAGGGCCACAGCTCAAGGCAGGTACAAGTCAGAGAAGGTGCAGCAGAGAGAGAGGTACCCCTTCTGAGAAGCAGCACACACCATAGACCAATGCTTTCAACTTACAGGTGGGAATTTTAATTCTCTTTTTCATACTGGCACTCGAACACTTACCAAGGAAAATAAAATATTTTTCTCCCAAACAGTTCACAATTTCATGGTGCTACAATAGGGTACAAACAGCAAAGAATGAATGTGAAAATACATGAACAAACTAGTTCAGCCTTGGAAGTAAAAACAGCAGAGTGTGTCTTTGAATCAGAAATTCCTGAGCAGAAGGGTCAGCACTCCTGCTTTTGCTAGAAAAAAAGAATCAAACAGAAGTCATAGAAACATACATAATTTTAAGAAAACAAGTTTTAAATTGCTGACATATTTATCTGGAGACATAACTTTGCACATTTCTGTGCTATATTCTGGCATGGCATGTACTGCAATTGCATGCCCAGTGATTGGAGCCAGGCTCTCATTTGGTGCAAGTCATCTGCCCATTTGACAGAACTGCCTCTGGAGTTTCAGAAAGTCTGATTTTATGGACACGATGTACTTTGTAATCTTGTCATCACACAATGCTTCACTCCTCAAAAAAAAAAAAAAAGGTAACATACAAAAGGGAAGTTTCAGTTGTACAAAACTCCATTTATTCATCTGAATCTTGCTAAGGCCAAGGGAAAGACTGCTTCTGACTCACAGCAGCTTCTGAATCAACAGTTGAATTAGAAATTGATGTATAATTTCAGCTTAGGAAAAATACAAGAAGCTTCCTAAAAGATCACATTCCCAACATCAGTGCTTCTCTAGGCCTGCAAACACAAGACAACTGAGTGGACAAGAACCAACTCCTTCCTTCCAAAAGCAGATCACTTCCCATCAGCTTCACTCCCAGAACCGTCTCACTGTTGGAAGCGGTGGAAAGAGGATATGGACAACATCTATCTCTTTTTGTGGCCCCTTGCTATTAGCTGACTCGGACCAGACATTGTGGCCTCCACCAGTGAACTTCTCTACTTTCTGAGGTGGAACACCAGGACAGCCCCGTGCAAGGCGTGCAAGAGGCTGTGGTGAGCATGCACTGAGCTACACTATGATGGCACACAGAAGCAACAGGGTGCCAGCCACAGGGAAGGGGTACATCTCAGGACAGTTCTCTGATCCTTTTCCTCTCAGGTGGAAAACGTTTCTTTTGGGGTACAACTTCACACAGGTTTGGAGTACACAGTCACCTGGGAATTTTCCCCTTCATTCCCTGGTTTGTTGCGATGCTCAGCATGCACAGTCTTCCAGTGCCATCTAGGGATACAGACTGGAAATGTCAAGCAGGCTATTTACACAAGCTTTGAAACATATTTCAAGCTGATGAAATGGGTTGATTTGGTGGAGGCTGGTTATTTAGTTGCTTTTGGGAAAAAAAAAGAAAAAAACAGTCCAGGAGCCCCATTTTCTCCCAAATACTTCAAATCCTTTTTCTGTAATCTCACGATAACTATTACTGATCACTTCAATTCCATTTATTGCACACGATAGTGACAGGTAAGCAATAACCACAGAAGTCAGCTCACTCCTCTGCACTGCAGAACACTACTTCAAACCTGGCAGCTGTTAATCTCAAGCACTTTTGCACTTCTCAATCAACGCAGGTGTTCAAAATCAGTTTTGAAACTATTTGTATAACCTGCCATTCTAAGGTCAACTTTGAAAATAAAAACCCTGTGGATGTTTTGCCAGTACCAGCACTGTAACGTGTGATCTGGAAAATACTGCCCATCCAATTTCAACAATTTTAGGACCATTTCTCTTGAGTCATACAGAATCACAGAATTGTAGGGGTTGGAAGGGACCTCCAGAGATCACTGAGTCCAACCCCCTGCCAAAGCAGGCTCCCAAGAGCAGCTTACACAGGTAGGCATCCAGGTGAGCCTGGACCTGTGTAGGGACTGGAAAAAGTCACCCCCTTTTCTTCCTAGATCACTGAACTACTCCAGAGACATAAATTGCAATTGTGACAGCTTTCAGCAGCTGTGCTGTTCCCATCACACAGCTGTGCTGCCCAGGTAAGCAGAGCTGGGCAGCTCACCTGGGTGGCACCAGGCTTGCCAAAAGCTCACACAATCCATGCCATGTCTTACTGCAGGGGGATCTGTAAGAAAGCACTGCTTAAGGAATGATTTAGAGCACTGAGATAAACACAAGAACTCTTCTGGGCAAGAAATGCCAGTTACATAACGTAAGAGAGGCTTCTATATTAGTAGCTGGTCTACAGAAGCTATAGCCCCACAAGTCAGACACTTGATTATCATATTAACTCTTTGTATTCAGTTGTTTTCCCCAAGCTCCCCTTTTTGAAACATCCTTAATGCCTTCCTCCTGAAAATATGATTATTAGCAGTCCAAAATCAACTTAGACAGCTGCTAAGATACCAGAAACTAATTGGAGATAAGACATTATCTCTTGTAATTTAGGCGAGTTGGGAGTCCACACAGTAAACAGAGCAAAGGGTACAGCCTGGGCAAATCCAAGTATCACCTGTTTCTGCTGTAGAGCCTTGAGAGTGCCATGTAGAAGCAGTATTGCCATTTTAAAGCAACCAATGGGGCAAGCTTCCTTCACATTGCCACTGCCTGCAGCCTCAGTGAGTTTTACAAGGCTTTTTCCCCCCTCCCCACTGCATACCTCCACGGTGGACAACTGGTTAAGTTTCCTCATTCAGAGGGTACTGCCCTGAAGCAGTGAGGATGTCCTATGGGGCAGTCAGAAAATAGTTGAGGGACTGTAACAATGCGCCCACAGCAAGCATTCAGCTCCATCGGATCACATGCCCTAACCACCATGTACTGGGAGTTTACATTTAGTGCTGTGTTACCAAGCTAACTGCTATAAAAGTCAGCTAAGGCCTGGAAACTGCACAGTGCAAGGCAGGAGATGGACTGGCTTCAGGTGGAGTGACCCAAAGGGCTCTGTGCTGCACAGCGCTAGACAGCTCCTTCCTCCTAGCCCCTGCAGAAACACGTGCTGTTGCTTTCTGCACTTACCTTCCAGCCTCACTGAACAATTATTTGGTTTCATTGTGACTTTATTCTAAGAATGAAACAAGTTACAGACGCCATGAGATGCCCCTTCCCTTGGTGGGCCAGTGTCCTTCAGAAGCAGCTCAGCATGCTGGGCAAGGCGAGCAATGGCTTCAAACAAAGCACTATGCACAGATTTCTACCAATAAACAAAACCACTGCTGGACAATCAGGAAATATATTCATGCCATTGCAAAATCTTACTACAGGAAAGGTGGGTAAGGAAGGAAAATACTCTTTTCTGTATTCCCTAATGACTTTTTTTCATACTGAAATCTCACTCATTCTCTTGAATAATTCATGGCTCGTTTTACAGGTTCGAGCAAGGAACCCAGACACTGGTTCTGTTCTGCACCTTGAAGTCCCAATCCGAATCTGTGCTTTGAGTTACAGGTGCTGTAGGACTGACAAGCGTGTTTGCAGAGCTATCACCAGTGTTATCAAGTACAGATGTGTTGACACCACTGACGCATGTTGATGTAGCCATCAATCATCAGGAGCTAAGTACACCACCGCAGACACCAAGCAGCTAACGCTGCTTCCTCTACAACAGTCTGCCATTAGCTTATCTTTCCTGCAGGAATCTTTGGTATAGACCTTTTTTAACCTTTCTCAACTGGAGAACTACTCTCCGGATATACATCCATGACATTTGCCAGATCCACCCAAATAAGCACCATGGACAGCTACGGAAGCAACCACAGTGAGTGGAGTCAGGAGTCCCATCCCCAGGAGTGGTGTGTCAGTACCGCAGGAACAGTGCTGTTTGCATACCTAGCTTGAGAGGGACCACAAACAGCTGAATCCCATCTTTAAGGAGTATGGCCATTCTACCTGAACCACATCCATAGAATTCAGCTACTCTAACTGAAGTTTTGATATAATACATAGATTAAAGTGGTGTTCTTCCCCCTCCCCTCGCATAATCGTAACAAACATGGCTTAAAATGTGGGGGGAAAAAAAAAACATTACATACACAGGTGCTACTATATGACCCCAAATTCACTTAGATTTCACAGATGTCATGTTCTAAAATAGAAGAAACTTAGCTTGTGCACACATTAGTGGCTTCATTTTAGAATGCTGCTTATTCAAGAAACTGAATACTCTTGAACGTACAATTTCAGACCTCAAGCCAATAGTCACTGTCTTGTTTTATAACTACAACCATCCCAGAACAAGTCTTAATACTTTTAAGTCAGTTAACATGGCTTTCAGCAGAAACTTAGAAGGAAAACATAACACTCCTTGAAGAAATCAAAAGCTCTATTACAAGAGGATCATACACATCACCATTAAATGGTGCTTTTATCTTCCACCAAAGAGAAGAAAAAACAGCCCTTTCTTGCTAGTATTAAAATCCTGTCTGCTTTAGAAAAGAAACATACATAAAACAACATTGGTATATTTTATTTCAAAAGATGGTTGTCTCAACTCTCTAGCAATACTTTGATACAGGTTACTACTTGTCCACGTCATTATCAAATGGCCTGTCACATTCTTTAACTTTTTAAACACCAGTCTCGTCCATATGTTCACGTAATAAGTGATAAGGCTGAGCCAGATTAAACAAGGGTGTCACATGGAAACTCCGCACCCTGGAACCTTCCAGGAGGATTAAGAACTGCTGACTGGAACTCAAAGTACCTGTCCTGCACTGTAAGATTAGAGCTGCACTGCCTGTAACGGTGCAGCGCATGAGATAAGATCTTACACCAACTACAACCAGAGCACTGCATTACACAAACAGGAACAACAATGCTAGAAGTCACTGAGTCCAGGAAAATCTAAGCTCATTGTAACAGACTAAAGACACAAGCTTATTTCCTAAGCTTTTGGGTTTTTCCTCTCCAAATAGTTATCCAGAATAAAACGCTGTTTATTTAGGCTCTACAAAGATTGTACTGCAAGAAATGAGACTTAAGCAATGCCACTGCCACTACTATTCATCGATTCAATTTGTGCACTGTCCTTTTCAGAAGTCCTTTTGCTTGGGAAAGTTACTGCTCACGTGCCCATAGCCGTGCTCCTCATACGTGCATCTGAAACAAAGGGCCAGACTTGGCAGACTACAGGGGCAGGCCAAGTGTGTGATAATTCACACTGCAGAAAATAGAAAGCTTACAGAATTAAACCACTGTCTTCTACAGATACTGACTGCTGCCAGAGTTTGGGAAGCAACTGTTTCTTTAAACAGATGTGTGCACTGAATAGACAATTCCAGTAATTTATCTACACAACAACTTACTTCAGCTTATTGGGCAGCTCTAACAGTCTAATATACCTGTGCATAGCAAGGCTATGAAACAGCAGTTCCTGCATCCAACTGCAGCTAGCAACTGAACCTTGGTGTCACTAAGGAGGCAATCCTGGAGGTGCAGAGTACAGAGGCTTCACAATATTCCAACAAAAGAAACCACCACTATCTGCAGTCCGAGCTTGCACAGCCTCAGTGACCTGGAGGTTTAAAAGTGTTTTCTATTACTAGCTCCCTTTTCCTGCCCCAATAATTACAGGCAACATCCCATTTTCTAGCTTATCTTGGAACAAAGTTTGAAAATCGGTTTCATTGTGAAATTATGCTTCCTGTGCAGTAACTTAAATAGCTCTTCTTTCTAGCCTCACGTTCTTCAGCCTTCTTGAAACACAGGTCTGTATCTCAAGTAGGCGGAGTTTTGGCAGACATTTCAGTACAAGACAATACAACGTGAAACTGTGGAAGCCTTTCTTTCCTCTGGAAGACACAGAGACGTGAGATTGTGACAAGCACATCGTGACATGAATTTTCAACAGTTCAAGGACAAATTCCTGCATTCTTTCTAGCAAGACGAACTTTTGTTTGCTGCCACAGGTCCCATCAATATGAACTTAAAATGTATTCTGATTCCCACTTGTTCTTCAAAGGGAAAAGCACAAGCAACTCCACTACAGCATAAAAATCGAACCACCTATCAACTCAAAGACTCCTCCTTTCAGAAAGGACTTTTAAATGAAGGGAACAAAGTAAAGTTTCTTCTTTATTTCAAGTAGAATGACTACAGAGAAATGACTCAGCTTAGGTATTGAAAGTTAACGGAACATCATCTGAAATGAAGACTGACTCAGTAACACATGAGACTTGCTAATCATTTGTCAATCTCCAGTTCAAAAACCCACTGCAAGTACTCATGTAGGATCAGTGAAACAAAAGATCATCCTGGGTTTCTGTTTTTCCCTACTGGGCAACAGAACGTGCTTTGAGATCGAATGTGTTTTTTTCCAGCATTCGACAAAACAAAGATCATTAAGTGCTAGACACAACAAAAGATTAATCACCTGTGAATCAGGACTTGGTAAACTTGCAGAACAATGATTTTATCTCACCAGTGTGCAAGACTAGCATAATTCTTCTCATTCTTCCAATTTTAGATCCATGTGTTGATATTCTGTACCGGAGGGTTTCCTCCTCATCCTAAGCACATTACACCTTAACAGTATTCTCCCTTCTGGGACACTCTCCTCCTGGAACAGCGAAGGCCTGTAACACCAGGAAGAAAGCGTGGAAATTGGAAGAGACTGAACAGTGGATTCTTACAATTACCTGGACCACAGGGTACAGCAATGTCGTATGAACACTCTGCAGTGCTCCCCTAACTGCTGTTAGTGGCATAAAGGTTCTTACCTGAACTCATCAATCTAAAAATGCTCTAATGGGTTACAGCTAAGCATCTGTCTAGAAAGGCAAGCCTCTGCACATGAAGAGTATGGACACAGGGGGTAACCAACGGGAAAATTTCACATTCTCGATGTCTAGTCTGCCAATCAATTTTCTTCCTCACGTTCACCAGATGAAGTCATTTCACTCTGCAAGAGCCGTGTCTTGCACGCAAGAAACTAAATACCCACAGCTGACTGAAACTCAGAGGAGCTTGGTAGAAAAAAAACCCTAACACCTCTATTGTAACACTGAATGAATTCTGCTAAAAAAGTAGCCTAAGTCGGCTTCCTCTAGTAACACCCAAACCCCACAACAAAACCCTCCATAGTAAAACTTGTTACACCAGGAAAAAAGCTTAGCCAAGAGCCTGTTCCTTCCCCCACTTCTGCAGCTAACACTACCAGCTAACAGAAGTACTCTGCTTGCCAACATTAAATGCTCAGTCATTGCAGAATCCAACTCAGTACCTTTCCCCTTCACTCTGACAGAAGAGATGAAAATCAAATGATCTGGGAGAAAGATTCAAGACCTAGATGTTTAATATACTCTCAGTAACAGCAGCTGTAAGCAGATCAACTTATGTTAGTCCTACTATGCTTAACACCATTACTACAAACTGCAGTAAAACCGTGGAGAGAAGATTCAGATACTCAACAAAGAACATCTTATCATGCTGCTATTAAGATACACCTACATAAAAGACTGAAAGCTCTAGTCTTACAGCTACAGCTTAAGATTGCATCAAGCTAATCTACTGATTTATCAGCTAATACTTCATGTAGATTTGCCATTTTTTTCCCAGTAAGCAGTGAGCTATACTTGCCACAAAACACTTTAGCCACTCTGTAGTAGGGCTGCTGCACTAGTTTAAACCTTAAGCTCAAGCATTTCAGATATCCCAGAAAATACATGAATCAACTTTTATTTTTTAAGCAACAACACACACTATTTTAATACAACCCACACAATTAAGTCAGGTGAAGAACAGTCAACTGAACAATCATCACTAAAACATTTCCATTGGAAATGTGCTGAAGTTCACGTGTCTTCATTACCACCTTACTGAAGTTTTCTTATGTGTTTCTAGTCTACACACCACACGTTTCACACAGTCATGCAAATCTGAACCCAAATTTGAACGCTGAGGTATTAGGGAAGTCCATTTACTGCAAAGATACATTTTTCACAGAAGAGCCAGGCCGGGTAAGACCAAACACTGCAGGATTCTTCATGGGAGTACGGATGGGTTAGAAACCATGAACCTTCAGTTGCTCTTCCTTGACAATGCCAATCTACAGGAGAAAAGCAACATACTTCAGTACAGCTTCCATGCTGAGGATATTGTGGTATTAAGTCACCGCAATCTTCTACTTTGATTAAAGAAACCAAAATACAGTATATAGTCAAGAAAGCAGCGTTCTCTTTTCTGGATTGTTTTTGGGCCACACAGAAAAATGTACTGCACAAAAAAAATATAATCCTGTCACAATTTGTTTTACAGTCCTAGCACTCAGTCTCTGATGGTTCAGAATCTCTACATCGTGATTTACATCAGTAAGAAAGTAAGTGACAGCCTCTTCCTCTACAGTAGCATCAGTCTTAAAATCAAGCACTTGATTTACTTGAGCTGCACTGCCAGAAAACAAGTTGTGTGTTACAGCAGGGTAAACATACTCTAAAGCAATATTTTTGCTCGAGGTCTACTCATCCTGCAAATGTCATTTTACTTTCTTACTACAAGTATAAAGGAACTATAACAGACATCTTTAACTGCTTAATTAACGTAAGTGTCACCCCTTACAGTAAGACTTCCAGACAGGTTTAGAATACTGCAAGGTATTTAACTGTAGTTTCTCACCTCCAAGAGGAACTGGCAAATGTTCTTCCTCTGGTCACCTTGAAGCTGGATAACTTCACCGTATTCAGGATGCTCAATCACAGTACCATTACAAGCAAATTTCTAGAGACAGAGACAACATTTATATTCTTAAGACATCTAATGTGCATTATGATTTTGCTTAGTAAGCCTTTTCAGGAGAATTTTGTCACAAATGCTGCTCACTGAGTTCTGATGCCAAGCGCAGCAAAGGCTGCATGCACTCTAACCTCACTCAGACACGTTCGATTTGTTCTCAGATGATATATATAGAGAAACCAGGCTGCTGATAGGAAATTCAAGTAAAGAAAGGATTAGCTTTTATGCAGAAGGACCAATACTAACTACAAAAAAAAAAAAAAAGCTGTAAGTAGTCTTCTAGCTATTGAAAAATGAAAGTATTTTTATTCTAGAAAATCTCAAAGCCTCTACTTCAACGGCAACTCAGCTCTGATGGAAGCAGGAATAATTTATTTCCAACTGATTTTACTCTTTACATCAACAACGCCAAACATTTGTGAAATTTAAGTTAAAAAAATTCAGAATACATTTTATTAACAGGAAAGAAGTGTTTAGCTTCGTAGCAAAAAAGCAAGCATCACTAGACAGCGACGGAACTTTTGAGAAAGGCAGGGAATGGGAATCTCAAAAGTGATGCCTGCTACAAAGAATGATACAAAATAAATGTCTGTCTACTTAACCTCAATACCTACTATAAACTCTTCCATGTATTACCTTCATTCTTAAATCAAATTAACAGCTCTACCTTTTTGAAGGCTTTCACAAGTTTCTTCTTGTCATAGTCATCTGCAATTCCCTGAACGGTGGTTAGGGTCTTTCTTCCGTTTCGCTGTTGGATCCTTATATGAATGTAATCCTCAGTCCCTGCCGGGAGTAAGTCGTCACCCTTTGTAGCATCAGCAAAGGGGTCTGCAAGAAGAGGAAGATCTGTCTACATTACACGGAAAAAAACAAAAACAAACAAAGAAAAAAAACCCACAATAATTTCTCAACAAAAAAAAAAGGTCTTTTTTTTCAAGGGATAGGTCCTAGCTCTTATCATAAAACACAGCAACAGAAGACACCAGGAGCTGCCTCTGAACCAGCCCCTCTTTGCAAATAACTTTATGCAACAAAGTTAATTAGGCTTTAAATACAGAAATGATGGCTTAGGTCTTCCAAGCTTAGATGCACCTAACACAGGCAGAATGGGAAGGCGTTTAGGAAGAAGGCGCTTAAGTTATGGAATTATAGAATCATTACTGGTGGAAAAGATCTCAAAGATCACCCAGTCCAACCACTGCCCCACCATCACTACCGTGCCCACTAACCACGTTCCCTAGTGCCACATCTCCGTGTTCCCTGAACACCTCCAGGGACGGTGACACCGCAGCGCTGCGAAATGGCGCTGCACAAAAGGGGCCCCAAAGACCCCGACACCGACTGGGGCCCGCCTGAGGGGCGGCTCCGCGGCAGGGAAAGGCGTCCGGCGGGCTCTTACCGAAGGATTGGAGGTTCTGGATAGATGACATGCGATTCTGCGGCGAGAGGCTGGCGCAGCAGGGAAAGGCCGCGGCTGGCTCCGCTCGGGTCACGTCTGAGGCTCCGCAGTGACGGCGGGGAGCGGGGGGGGGGGAGCGGAGAGGGCGGGGAAAGAGCGAGGGGAGGCGGGCGAACCTGCGAAGGGGAGCAGGAGGAGGAAGCAATTAAAGGAAGCGCCGACGCCAGCGGAGAACGGCGCTCGGAACCCCTCGCGGCGCGCCGCCCCACAGCACCGCAAACTTCTCCTCACAAAATGGCGGATCTCCCGCGCCGCGCGCCTGAGCGCCCCCGCGCTGCCTCACGGGAACGCGAGTCCGCCCCACCCACCGCTGTGGGGACCGCCGCGTCGCCCCGCGCTGAAGGGCCACAGTACCCAGCGTGCACCGCTCCGCCGATGGCGGAGCAGATGGCTGCTGGGCCTGCAGCCTCGGCCTTGGGCTGTGTGTGTGTGCGGGCGTTGGTGTTCGCGGTGCGCTGCTTCTCTGAGGCTCCAGAGGTGTCGTTGACCGCCATTTTGTGGGTGTGATCAGTCCCCCCGTCAAATCTGTATCTTTCTAATTTGGAGAGAAGGACGCTAATGGGAGACCGTGGCAAAGGGCTTTTTGAAGTGCAGATAGATTACAGCTGTGTCTCCTCCCTTGTCTATCATTCTTAGGCATCCTTGAAGGCTGCTCGGTTGGTTAGCGAGGACTTGCCCTTGATGAAGCTAAGGTTGTAAATCATAGTTACAGAATGGCTTCAGTTGGAAGCAACCTCAGATCATCGAGTTCTAACATGCTGCCACAGGCAAGGCTGCAAACTGCTGGGTGCAGCACTAGGTCAGGCTGCTCGGCCTCATCCAGCCTGGTCTTGAACACCTACCTACAATGGGGCATCCACAACCTCCCTGTTCCAGCACCTCACAACCCTGACCTGAAAATGTTTCCCTTTGGCTTTCTACCGCTGCAGCGAATCCACTTTCAAAGGTGCTTTAAGGTTGCTGTTCCTGGAAGTAGCACCTTCAGTTCCTTGGTAGCCCAGCCATCATTGTGGCCGCACGGTTTGCTTCTTTTCATTATCTCCAGGTTTACTTTGTCAGACCTGTGTCTCAATAGTTGAATTTTCTGTCTTCCCTTGTTATCATCCCAGTATAGGATCCTCCTTGCTGCCTCCCTTATCATTTGTTGGTCAAGTTCGTGCTGCTGTATGGTCTGATTTATGGCTTTCTCCTTTTCTTTTTCTCCACTAGAAATGTACTTGATCAGAGAGCCTTAAAGGAACTGATACTCCACCTCAACATTTCTTAGTTTTCCCCTTGTTTGCCCAAGAACTAATGGAATAGTAGATTAGAGTAGAAAGAGGGAATTATATTTTGTGCTGACTAGGATAACTGAGGGCCTGGACAGGAATATCTTGATAGGAAAGAGTGTTATGGGAAGTACATGCCAGAAGTATTTTCTAGCAAGAGTGAGCATCCCTTTTTGTATCTCTGAACACAACATTCACAGTGAATTGTTTCCTTTGAATTTCTCACTCAAGCAATGCTCTGGGATCCTCAGTTTTCTCTGCTTTGATGTTACCTATCCAGATTTCCTACCAAGTGCAGGTGGCGTTCATATGGGCATAACCCTGTCTTCAAATCACGTACCCTGTCATATCCCATTAGCTTCTTTCAGTGCTTCAGCACATTGGGAAATAGAAAAATCTTTCCAGGAAAGCATCATGCAGTCTCCAGCACATGTAGAGTGATTTAAAAATATTGGCAATCTTGATTTTATCCTCCTCTGGTACTCTGAAAAAAAGCACAATAGATCTCAGCTAAGCTCTGATCCATTGCCCAGAAACATCAAAAAGGGAGGTAACCAAAATCCCTAATAGGAAACTGAACTGATGATGTGCAAGACATGAAAAACTCTTCTTCTTCCCTATCTGCAATGCCTGCTCAAAACTAACAGGAATAAAAAGCCATAAAAACAGTAGTTATTCTTACAGAAATGAAAAATTATTATGTCTATACATAGTTTTGGAGCATAACTTTTAAGGCATTGTGGATCCTTTCCACTGTGGATTTCTTGCTAGCTAAACCCATCCGATTTTGTCTTTATATTTTATACTGGCAAATGCACTTGTCTATGAAGGTAAATAAATGGCATTATGAAGCTCCCCAGCTAAGTTATACAGGTTCAAAAATTAAAGACTGAGTTTCTATATCATCTGTAGCTTCTTGGGGAAAAGCTGAGTGACTGAAATTAATTCTGATTGTTTTATACCAAAGGCTACAAACTGCCTTTTTATTAAGTTCAGCCACTCTTTCAGGTCTGGACTGTACTACAAGTGTGACTTTTGTAGAATTATTTAAACGAGGGGTATACCACACCAATACTTTCTTCTTCCTCTGTCTCTTTGCCTTTTTCCCCCTTTTTTTTTTTCTAGCAGTAATTCTTTTCTAATTTCTGAATTGAAAGAGTACAAGAAGATGCTCAGTGTTCGTTGGAGTATGGCTTCCTTACTCGCATTATGAATACCTTTTTCAGAGTTTTCAGAACCAGTTTTGATGCTCTTATGCTAAATAACATCTTATTAAGTACTGCTATTGAATCGGACTTTGCATGGAGAGAATGGTTTGAGTAAGTCCGAGTAATCACATCAGAATCTGAGCAACAATCATGGGTTTTCTTTTATTTCACTATTATTCACATTTTTCCACCTTGTTCTTTTCTTACCTAGAAATCCCCGCAGCCCAGAGTATGTCTGGTTAGCAGATACAGAACTGACACCAGCTTTGAGTGCTGTGTCAGAAATCTGCATGCATCTTTTTTCACTGTTATTGGAAGGTTCACTGTCATTGATTTAAAGCTGCGAGATGACACTTTGAAAGGGTCTCAGGATGAATGCATACCCACATGTGCTTCTTGCGTGTTTTGAATAATGTCCCAATGTCCAGTCCAAGTATAGCCATTATGATGACATTGGTCATTATGGTTCTGTTTGGGAGTGCTTCTAAAATCTGCATCTTTTCCTTATTCTTGTGGAGGAGAGTGTCGATCATTACAGTATTCAGCAGCTCTCCTCAGAAAAACCAAATTATTCAAGTGCTCTGGGAGGACAAAAAAAAGTTGTTGTATAAGCATGATGGTATGGTGGGGATGGTTGGTGGAGGGGGAGAAAGCAGCACTGTGCACGTGGATCATCAGCTCTGTTTTGAGTAAAACTGAGACTGTGTAATAATCTTTTCTACTTTTATTTTTAACTAAAGAGGCAGCTAGTGCTGCCACAGGGCTGGTCTGGATCATGGTCACTGTTGGCCCTTCTCTTAGGAGGCCTCAGCAGGAACCCTACCTGGCCCATGCCCAAAGATACACAGTGAGGGTGGTGTGGTCACAGTCCTTCGCTTGATAATGTCACAACCTGTTGCTCAGTGATGTCTCTGCTGTCCATTTGCCCACAGAGCACTCAGTTCTCCTTTAAAGTCAAGAATTCTTGAGCAGACACTGCTGTAGCCGTAGACCTGTGACAGTCGTGGTTGCAAAGGTCTCCAGCTGCACATGGATGGAAAAGGTTGCACCAAGCAGATGTGGCATAGTGGCAACAAGAAAAAATTAGGTAGGAGCAGTTATAATAGGCAAAACACTAGTGTGGAAACCAGATTGTTGTCGCTTAGGTTTATGTTTCAGATTATTTCTAATTGTTCCAGAGCCCAGGGTGGATTTAATCTCAGTCACTGGTATCTACTAGACATCAGTGCTCACACAATAGATTGGGAATGAAACTCCTGCTGTTCCATGACTAATGTACCACCTGGCAGCTGTTGTGGAGGAAAAGATGAACATCTTTTCTAATTATCTTGATCATGGCTTCAAGCTACTTAAGTGTAATGGTTGCAAGGCTATGAATATGGTTATGAATAGCAATTAGAACTTTCCCTTTACAGTATCTTTGTTCATCTGTCATGCAGTATGTGAATCACTGAAGGCTATTTATGACTGGATCAGCTGCAAGGATGAAATCCAAGGATTCACTGGCATGCAGATGAAAAATATGATATAATGCAGCCAAAAAGTACACTTTTGTGCAAAATGCCATGCTGATTCAGAACCCTTGAAGTACCCTCAGGTGTACTTCAGCTGTCCTTCAGGAGCAACGAGTAAGCCAGATAGGCAGGATAGAGTAAGCCAGATAGGCAGGATAGAGTAAACCAGATAGGTAGGATAAATGGTCTTCCAGAGAATTGCTGTGTTATAAACTTGGTCCAGGAATAACACAAGAAAGCTTTGTGTCAGGAAAGAGCAAGTCATTCACACAGCAGGGGCTAAAGCTTTGCCTTAATTTAGGACTGAATGACATCTGTCATGGCATATTGGCGGGATGTCCCTTCAGCACCCTTCAGTCATCACTGCAATAACTGGAATAAACAACATTGCTTTTTTTCATTTTCTACACATATTGTTCTAGTATATTCTGCAACTATTTTGATGTACAGAACCCTTATACTGCACTTCTGACTCCCAAGGAGCCGACACAATGCCAAAAATTCTGTTAATTTAATTGGGGATTGCTGTGTAGGCAGATCCCCTGGACCTGGTCCTGCATTCTGCCTTTCCAGACCGGGCAGCCCCTGTGCCCACTGTCCTCTGCATAACTGTCCTGGACTACAGTGGCCTGAAACACAGTGTTCAAACAACAGCTTAAGTTGTTTAACAAAGCAATTGTGCATGAAGTGTGCAAATGGCACATGGCAGGACTAATTTCTATTTTGTATTCCAGCATATCAACTACTTAATTAATTCTGCAGCTTTCCAGTACCAGAGGCATGTGTTTGGTGGCCTAACGTTGGCATACTGGAAGTGACGTCCAAATGCTGGAATGAAGTGATGGATGCTTCAAGATAGGCCAAAATAATTGCAACCTTGATTTCTCTTCTTGAACTGTAATCTTCCCTGCTCCTGCTGCGTGACTTTCTACTATAGCCAGCTGCATTCAGAAGCCATGCATACCTCAGTGCTGTGCAGAAGGCTATGGGATGGAGGGAGGAGGAATAGCAGCAGTTTCAGAGTGAATATTCTCTCTACCTTCACTGTCAGCAGCGTGGTTTGGATGGTGGGTGTAACCATGCCAAGCCTGGCTAGTATTTCTCTATGGGCTTTAAGTCTGGTGCAGTGTGTCAAGAAAGGGCTTAGGGTGCTTGGCTGATGCCCTGAGGTGCATGCAGCCCATGCCTGAGCTACCCAGTAAGCCTGTGCTAACTGGGAGAACTGGGCAAACCTGGCACCTTATTGTAAGCACAGGAATATCCAGTCCAGCTTCCTAGAGATCTGGGCCATTATGCCGTTTCGTTTAGCTTTGGGTACACATTTAGAGTTTGACATACACATCCTTTCATTTGAAAGCTATAGGCATTCATTTATTGCTTCTTGTTGAGCAAGAAGATAATTTCTGTCTTAACCACTAGATGGTCCTGTTTCTCAAAGAAGAAAATTACTCCAAAAGACATCCAGTCCTGGCTTTTCTTGGAACCTGAGTAGTAACAGTAGAGAATGGCTTCAGTGTAACTCCACACGTCATTAACAGCCACATCTAGTTGCTTGCCATGGTTTTCTGAAACTTTTGCTACTTCTTTTCACACGCAGAATTCATGCTCTGCTGCGTTATGGAAAGCATGGCGGGTTCGTGGCTCGTGCAGACAATTCAGCACCGTGGCATTTTCAAACTGTTTGCACTCTGGTATGCAAAACAGTGAGAGTGGGGGACTGGAAAAATAAAACACCCTATTTCTCTATCCACCTGCTCTGAATGTGCTTTGGTGGTTCCTGTGGGCATCATCAAAGTATATTCCCCTCTTGGTGGAGTCTTCCCTAGATGCCCTCTGATGGATGCTGCCAGACACAGGATGCTGCAGTAGATGGACTGGGGCCTGAGTGAAGGCAGCTGGGCTTTTTCAATGCCAGCTCTCCTAATAATGACCTTTCTCTGTATGGCATGCTATTTTTCTGGCAGCATATATTGATAAGCAGCAAGCCATGTTAACATGAAGGTATTGCACTGTTTTATCTCACGCGGTCACTTCTGTGTAGGTGCAAACCAGTGAAAATTCTCTCTGCTCTCAAAAGGCTCACACTGCTGTGGCAGTAGCAGCCAGACTAGAAAGAGTAAATTGGCTTTTATTTCTGCTTTAAGATGATAGAATCTCCTATAGCAAAACAGGAATAGATGCTACACATCCAGGAGAGAAAAAACTCCCACTGCAGCAATTGCTCACTAGAGATCAAGAACCAATACCTATGTTTTCTGGGCAAAATAAACACATAGGGAAAAGATGTGTGATGCAAAACATTGAACTGTGCACACTCTCCAAGTGTGCACACAGAATTAGCACAGCAGAAGCACAGCCACCAACTGGCTCTTGGGTGCAGATTGATTTTTAAGTAGGGGGTGTTTGCAAGGTTCAAAGCAAACATGCTAATAGGAGGTTGCTGAAGAAAGCGTGTATATTGATTGCGTTAGGTGCAGAAAGACCTTTTGTGCTATCTCAGACTTGAAGTGCTCTTCATATGCTGCTATTGTACATGATCCTAAGTAGTCTGAGTCAACTCTTGAAAACTTTGATAAGGAAAACACTTTTTTTTTAGCTGTTAGCAAGTGGAAACTGGAGAAAGGAAGAGAGTATTTCTTTAGGCTGTGTCTGTGTGTTCATTCACGTGCATGTAGGAAAAACTACTGCACATAAAGGGTAGGTTTATTTGGGCCACCCAGATTAGTGATCACCTCTTCCCCTGGGCAGAGATGGTGGTGCTGGTGGGGTTCACAGCATTGCAGAACTGTAGGGGTTGGAAGGGACCTCCAGAGATCACGGAGTCCAACCCCCTGCCAAAGCAGCTCCCTAGCCCAGGTTGCACAGGTAGGTGTCCAGGTGGGTCTGGAACGTCTCCAGAGAAGGAGACTCCACCACCTCTCTGTGCAGCTGTGCCACTGCTCCGTCACTGCACTGGGAAGAAGTTCCCATGCACATTTGTGTGGGACTTCCTATGGTTCAGTTTGTGGCCATTTATCCACTTGATGCCTGGACACTGAGTAACTCAGGGCAAGGGAAAATGTCAATCATTTTGATCATTCCTTGTACAAGTATCTCACAAATTGTTCCCAAACTTAAAGAAATAAATTAGTAAATAAATAAGAACAGATTGTAACATTGCTCATTTATTTCGGGAGGTGGTTGCCGGGAAATAGTGTCATTTGCCCTGATCAATGGCTCTTTAGCAGAGCCTCGCTTCTCTTCCCCTCCCTTTGTGAATTTAAATTTTGCTCTCCAGCACTGCTGACGTCCTCCTGGCCCACCTCTTGGCTCCCCCCACCTTCAAGCCCACTTCCCTGCGCTATAAAAGCCCCAAGCCCCCAGCAGCTGCCCTGCTCGTGCTGGGAGCAGCTCATCCTGAGGAGCAGCCCTGCAGCGCGCAGGTGAGTGACTCTTGCTGCACCTCTTTCCTGCGGAGTTCCTTTTTGTTTTGGCTTTTCCTTTTCTACATGAATCTACATAGCTGTGCTCAGTCCTAAGCACTTTGTCCAGTGTTGGCAGCAAAGCAGGCAGTGCTGAGGAAGCAGCAGGGACGGTGCCTGCTGGAGCCTGCGGCACAGCAGTGATGGGAGCCCTGCTCCCAGGCCTACGCTCACCTCAGGTTTGAGCTCTGGCAGAGGTTTCCACCACTGCTTTCAAGCCTGAAAGCCAGTTGGTTTGCACTGGAGGAAGGGCTGCAGTTGGAGGTCTGGCCAGAGCTGAGAAATGGGACCTAGGTGTGTAGTGACTTCCTTGTGGGCTTAGCTGGAAACAGAAATGAGTGCTTCGCTGTGACTTTATCAGAGACTTGAATGTGCTGTAGCTTTCTCCTCTGATGTCACTCAGAATTGCCAGACTGCCTTCATACATGTTGCTCAGCCAAAGTGTAAGGGCTCTTTGTGCACGGGGACTGAGCAGGAGTGACAAGTTGACCGGACTGGCAGAGGTGCCAACTTCATGCTGTGCTCCGGGAGCAGAACTGTTCCTGGAATTTTTGTGTAGTTGAAACTGGGGAATGTTTAAAGCTTTTTGGTGATCGCTTAATGGTTGGAAATGGGGAGCGGGCAAAGAGACCACATGAAGTTTTGTTTTTCCAGTTTTCCCTTTGGAAGAAGGCTGGTGGGCTTTGGGATCAGGAAGATCCAGACCTGAGGAGATCATAGGGCCATCACAAATACCCGTGAGCAGGTAACCAGGGTTTTGTACTTCTCTTTTGTGCCTAGAGAAAGGTGGAGCTGGGGTTAGAGATGCTCGGTTGTCGTTTGAAGTTGGTGGCATCACCTGTGCCTTGGTTTCTCCCCATATAAGCAGAGGTAGAAGAATTAGGAGGAGGAAAAATTAAGGAGGATTAGAGATGCCAAGCCCCTTGATTACTTGGGCATTACATGTTACTCAGTGGAGAGCCACGTGTTTCATTGGAGCCCTAGCCAGGTTAAGGGGCAAACAAAAAGTTTAATGCACTGCAGCTCTCTGGGAAGTGTCCCGAATGGCTGATACAGGCACAGGGCCAGTTGGTGAATACTGAGACACAGCACTGCTTAGGAAAAGCCGTGCAGGCTTCATTCCTGCTCTGCCCACACTGAAAGGGAGTGGAAATATGAGCACACCCTGGGCTAGGGAGCTGCTTTGGCAGGGGGTTGGACTTGATGATCTCTGGAGGTCCCTTCCAACCCCTACAGTTCTGTGATTCTGTGATAAGGGTGCTGAGGCAGAAGTCAGAAAAAATCCCACCCTTCCCCAGGGAGCAGCCTCTGTGTGGGCAAGCCAAAATGTCACATAGACAGGGTACAGTGGTAACTAGAGCCCAGGATCACCCATCTCCTGGATGCTGTTTTCCTGACCCGGCACCTTCTGATGG
Source organism: Cyrtonyx montezumae (assembly GCF_038088225.1). NCBI lineage: Eukaryota > Metazoa > Chordata > Aves > Galliformes > Odontophoridae > Cyrtonyx > Cyrtonyx montezumae. The sequence goes on along the minus strand of NW_027072089.1, from coordinate 100,637,690 downwards.
CTGCATCTGGATGGGAGGACTAACTGTAAACAGAACTGGAAATCACACTTTTGCCTGTTATTTGCAAAAGCTGACATAGGACGATAGTTCCTTTTCTAATGCACTTGGTTGTAAAGAGATTGCTTAAAATGTAAACATGAAAGATGTCTGACAAGTGGGGAAAGGGTGATTGAGATTGTGGCCAGAACACAGTGATGGCCAGTGCCCATGGTCACATGAAAGGCTGCAATGAGAGGCAGTGGCAGCCTCAGGGCCAGGACTCTTTTAAGTGCTGTGAAGCTGTGCAGTGGGCTTTCATGGATGATGAGGAAAAGCTCAAGCTGCACATCCTAACTCAGTAGATGGGTCACTGCAGTCTTTTCCTTTTAATAGAAATACTCAGGACATCCCCAGTGTTCACAGAAGTTAGTCATGAAACAGCCCTGGTAGGGAACATGCTGTTATAACTGACATGTTCCTTCACCTTGCGAGCTTTAATGTCCCTATGTCCGCATTTCTCCTCGCAGCCTTCCCACTGTCACTCCACCATGTGGCATCTGATCCTGTGGACACTGCAGCCCCAGTGGTCACCAAAGCACTTAAAGCTGGTCACCGTCTACGTGCTGGTGCTCTTGGTATCGCTCAGTTTTGCTTCGAGACAGAGCAGACCTTTTAAACATCAGATAGACAACAGAAGTAAGTATGACTCCCACCTGATGCAATGTGATGGTGACCCTGCAGCCCCTGCTACGTCAAGGGATCATGGTCAGGCAGCCTGGCAAAGCTCAGCTGCAAATCCTTGTGGGTGTTTCTATGGTAAAACAGTGGAGGGAGGTTCTGCTCTTCAGTTTATACTTTTAAGAGCATATACAGACCTTAATCTCCACTGTAATAGTCCTGAATTTGTCAAGGGAAATACTGTAATTTTTTGATAAATACCAGAGAAGACATCAGTGTACAAAAGACAGAGAAAATGCAAGGCAGGTCATGTTGACTATTTAAAAACTCATTTTCAGTGATGTTCTGCGAATCTGTGGCAGTTCACAACTACTTTTAAGAAGTAATAAAGCAAGTTAAGTTCTGCCTGGAAACGTCAAGTTGTCTCAGAGCCAAAACACAAGTGTCTGAAGCACGCTCGTTCAAAAACACTGTGAGGAACTGACCTGAATGAAGGACAGCACCATATGTCCCAAGCAAAAGCTAACACAGAATCCAGAGTATTTTGGGGAAATCGTATCGTGAAATCTCACCTTCCCCTCAAGGAGCAATGGCTCATGGTTGAATGTGTAGTGAGCAAGAAGTGGTTGTAGGGAGCAAGGCCCGTAGGCTCACAGGGGCACAGCCCTCTCTTTTCAGAGAGAACTGGAGTTGTGGGCAGCCTTGTTTTTTAGGTCCTCGAGTCAAAATCAATGACTTGGGGTTTGGTGGGCAGTGGGATGTTAAACACTGTGTGGAGAAACGTATGGCAATTTGTTTGGTTTTCTGAGTTCAAGCAGCAAAGCACACAGGGCAAAATCCTATCGCCTTGGCTGAGACTTCTGGGTGACTCGGATGTTTCATTATGCATTTAAAGTCCTGTTCCTGACACCCTCTGTCTTGGGAATGATTGGCATTTCCTTGGGGTGGCATCACCTCCAGTGCTTTGGGCATTTTCCCTGACACTGTACCTCAGTCCTAATACAACCATGCCCTCTCCACACCTGCTGTAGAACCAAACGAGGCTATAGGAAATGAGTCAACTCTGAGTGCATTTCAAAGAGAAAAAAAATCATCCATAACTAAAGAAGAAAACAACAGGTCCTTTGCCTCATGTTAGAACTGCAGACAGATGACAGCTGTTTCTGCATCTGAACGCTCTTCCTGTGTGCCCACACTGCAAGCACGAAGTTCTGTGTCTGGCTGTAGCCCTTCCCCTTTGTTTTATCTCCCAGGGTACATAAATACCAATTAACACCCTTGAGGTGTTAAACGGAAAGAGGAAATGCTGCTTTTGAATTCCAGGCCCTGAGATTGATCCCTTTTGGTACGTGGGACGCGGCGTTCGACCCATTGGTCGGTTTGGGAAGAGGCAGCTGAGAGGCGGCCGTGGAAGCATGAGGCCTGTGAGCAGGCACCTGGATTTCATCCTGAACGCCTTGTGGGAGCAGGAAGTGTTGGATCCAGAGGACAGCGACTGGTGAGGGCCGTGTCCCGAGGTGCTGACCTAACCTCTGCTCTTTGAATTGCCCCTGCCCTGCATCTCAGGGCTCTGCATTTGCCTGGCGATCCTCTGCTGCTCCTCTCCCTGCTACTCCTGCAAATTCCTTCAAGAAGAAACACATTCAGGGTGCAGGTAAAAGAAAACGTGTTGACACTGGCACTGGGTGTAACCATAGGTTTAAAAAGTTGTTTATTCCCTCTTTCATCGCCACCATTCCCTTCTCTGAGCTGCGATGATGCTGTGCACGGTAATGTTACATTTACCCCAAATCCAAAGAGCTCCTGTGCTGGGATTTAAACTCAGCAGAGTCAGTGTACCATGAAATCCTCCTGTCACATTTTAAAGTCAGTGGCTGTTGGTATGTAAAAATAAAAAGCAATGGTTGGATGAAAGAAAAAAGGCTCTCATTAATTTTTAATGTACCTGCATTAATGTAAAATCTGTAAATCTGTGTAGCTTTTATGCAGATTGTTAACATTCACTCGTGGGGATGCAGCCCTGAACTACATTACGGCCTTTTATCATTCTTGCTGTGCTGCTGAAAATACATTAACGAGCAAAAAGGAGCTTCTGTCAAAGATTAACTATCTTCTCCCTGCTGAAAGGACAGAAAGTTAAAAAACAATTGTTATAAATTGCGCAAGGTTTTGCACTGGGACAAGGTAATCTCAGATGTGTACACAAACTGGGAGTAGAAGTCCTTGAGAGTAGCCCTGCTGAGAAGGACTTAGGGGTCCTGGCTAATTTAACACTGTGCACTTGCGTCCCAGGCCAATGCTATCCTGGGTTCCATCAGAAAAGCGGTGGCCAGCAGGGAGTGGGAGGTGACTGTCCCCCTCTACTTTGCCCTCGTGAGGCCCCAGCTGGACTACTGCATCCAAGTCCGGGGCCCCCGACACAGGAAGGATGTGGGGCTTTTGGAGAGGGTCCAGAGGAGGGCCATGGAGATCATCGGAGGGCTGGAGCACCTCTCCTGTGAAGACAGACTGAAGGATCTAGGTTTGTTCAGCCTGGAAAACAGAATGCTGTGGGGGGACTTCATTGCAGCCTTCCGGTATTTAAAGAGCATTTACAAACATGAGCGAAATCAACTTTTAAATATGGGCAGACAGTGACAGGACAAGAGGGAATGGTTTCAAACTAAAGGAGGGAAGATTTGATTAGATGTCAGGGGGAGGGTTTTACTAAGAGAGTAAGGTGTGGTGCTGGCACAGGTTGCCCGGAGAGGCTGTGGATGCCCCATCCCTGGAGGTGTTTGAGGCCAGGCTGGATGGGGCCCTGGGCAATCTGATCTGGTACTTGATCTAGCAGCTGGAAACCCCGCCTGTGGCAAAGGGGTTGGAACTTGATGGTCCTTGAGGTCCCTTCCAACCCATGCTGTTCTATAATTCTATGGAAGCTGGCTAATTAAACTCTTCAGAGCAGTTCTGTGCCTACTGCACGTAGGCGTGCGCTGTTATCCAAAAGAGCTAAGGGCTGAAACTGTCTGATTCCCTTTAAAACCACACTGTTGTTTTTAAGTACGAGAGTGCCTAAAGTCACTCCCTGAGGATCACAAAGACCACACGAATGGCAACACTGGTCCACATCAACAAACCTTGTGTGGTGGCTTAATCCTCGCATTCGCCATGGAGATTGACTTTGTTATACTCATTTTATAAGGTGTGTTACTTGCAGTACGGTTGATAACTACTAGCAGCAAGGCTATGCAAATGCATTTCCATCTACGGCACACAGTGGTCTGTCAGCAAGGCATGGCTGCTCCACCTCACTGGAAAACGACCTCCACTGGAGGTGGTAGGGAGTATTTCTCCCTTCAGCTCAGCAAGGGGACACTGAGTTGCCCACGTGCATTGAACTGGGAAGGGTGGTTTGCAGCGTGGGCTGAGCATTTCCTGACCGAAGGGCACATAAATCCACACCACAGAGGACAACTTTTGTGCTTTCTTTATGAATCACGTCCTTGGAAAGGCGTTTTTTTTTTCTTCTTTTCTTTTCATAAATTGCTTTTACTCTTTTTATCATTTCTCTTGACAATAATTCTTGGTGAGTATGCAGATAACAACAACAAGGCAAGCGCAATATTCACTCACACTTAATCAAACTGATCGTATCGCCTTCATTTTACCCGTTAAAATATTTTCATTTATAAAAATTAATCTAAGTATAAATATTAACACTAAAGATTGAAATCACTTGATGACAAAATAACCCTTTGTGTGCTATAACGTATGCTTTTATGATTTCTTTTAAAACAGTAAATTATATCTTTGCACATATTTGGCACAATAAACATTTGTAAAAATTCAAATGCCATATAGCAGGTGGGATTTTTTTTTTCTTCTTTTTTTTTTTTTTTTTTGCAATGCCTACACAGTACACATTTTTCTGTCAAAGAAGACTGAATATTTTAACATTGTAACACGATAATAGTTGCTTTTCATGCCTCTTAAGGAAAACGACCTATTCCAAACTTGGTTGGCTTGTTTAAATCACACTAACAGAACAAGAGCCGAAGAGTTATTCTATTAAAATTAGGCATTTCTGCATCATACACAATATTAGTTATTATTAGACGAATATGTAGACCAACCACCAGTAATGACATTTCGTAACACACATACCTGCATTAACCAGAACCTGGGAATGTATCGTATACATACACGAGAACAGTCAAGGGAGGAAGAGGAGACTGCGTAACAGGAAATTCCTAGGCATCCTACTCTGTTTAATCTCCTTTACTGGATTGCATATATAAATAAAATCTATTTTTATGTATATACTTATATATTAAACAGAGCGGGCCAGATTCTGCCCTCACATCTGTGCAAACCAGTTCTGGAGAACTAGTACTGTCTGAGAGTAAGAGAAGGCGTAGTTTCACCCAGAATAAACGTATCGAGCCAGATCTTTGGCAGATGGAAAAATTCACTGGAGAGATGGAGCAACACTTGCGTCTCTTAGGTGGGAAGATGGCTGTAGATATTCTGACGTGTCCCTAGCTGTAGCTGAACAGCAGCACACTGACAGGCTCAGCTTCAAATACTGGTGGTGGATGTGACTGGAGCTGTTTTCCCAGCTGTCCCATCCATCCTTCCTTCCCAGCCCCACCTCCCCCCCAGGCCACTCTGCATTCAAGGAATTAGCCAGGTTTTGCTCAGGACCCTGTAGGTACCAGCAAAGGACAGAGACATCTCACAACAGGGAGCTGTTCTCTGACCCTTCATGCTGAGGGGGAACTTAGCAGTTCACGTCCTCCTTCACAGTGTGATTCACATCAGCCCAGACTGTGTGTGTGTACCTGCCCTGGAGATTCACTGGCCTCACACTTACCTCCTCTAACTAACTCCTCCATATGCCCCAGAACAAAAAAGTAATGCAAAGTGGCACGGCCATCCCCGGAATGCGTGAGAGGGACGCACTGTAAGCAGCATCTTCCTTCCTGGGCATCTGTTCAAAGGCCTTCCAGGTTTTGGCGCACATTTATAGGGTCTCAGGAAAGGAAAGAAGAAATCCTGTGATTCACAATCCAATTCAGAGTGGTCCAATCGCAGCGGGCATCAGTGACAGGCCACAGGTACTACACCACATTGACTATGGACAGGTAAAGGAGAAGACACCTGGGCTACATTTGTCCCCTCCTCAGAAAGGACAGGAAGTGGCAGAAGGGAATCTCTTACAGGTTGCAGCCACCTTACAGCCACCAGCCAGTCAGAAGAGATCTCATCCACAGTGCTTTTACTTCTCCAATCTTAAAGATTTGGTCAGAATTGATTCCGAACTACAGCATGGTTGGACACCACCAAGCGGACAATGATACCAAGAAGAACGAGACAGACAAAGGCGTTGGTTTCACAACAGTGCTCAGATGCGTCCAGATGCCGGGGCTGTAACCCAACAGACATCTGGTCCACACGTGCTGTGTGCCATCAATTCATGGCTCCCCACGACATCCACGTTCCCCCCCACCTCCAACAGCAGGACACACAGCTCTGGAGCTGGAACACTAACTCTATCAGAGGTACTCTGAGTGAGCAGAGAAGTCTTTGCACATCGCATCTCCTCCCACCTGCCTTGTCAAAACTTCCACTGGCTCCTGGGGGCAATTAGGTACATGGACCCTTCACTCTCACCAAGCAGCTAAAAGCAGCATACACTGCACAGAGTTGTTCTTATTGCTCGACAAGACAGATGCCTACATGAATAAGAGGCCAGCAAATGTGGATCACAGGTCTGCTTTGTTCACTCTTTCTGTATGAAATATTGGCCTATAACTGTGATTGACTGAGTGTACAAAAACATACTGCAGTTTAAAGACAACATACTTTAGTACAATCAATGGGGAGAAAAAGTGCATCTTAAAACTTGGAGCCTTGCTTTTGAAACTCAGCGTCCCTTCTAGAGTCTTGAGAGAACTTTAAGGCAGAGTTTCCTTTAGCAGACCACAATGCTGAAGACTTGGACAGCTTTCTCAGTGAGGTATCCAAACGAAGCCCTATAACTGAGGCATTGTGGGTTCTTGAGGGTCCATTTTCAGCTGGACATACACAATGGCTGTTAAGTAAAGGCACTCTAGTGTACAGCCTTAGGCAGTGTGTTATTGGCAGTAGAGAAGTCAAAATTTAGTACATCACAGCAGATCCTATACCAGGTTCCTGGAACAGACAGGGACATGGAAGAGAGAAACATCAGCAAAACACAAAACAATCCTGCTGAAGGGAGCCAGGTCCTTCTCCTTCTCACCCTCTCGCTTCTCTTCCATATGTCTAATGGCAAACTGCTTAGGGACAGTTAACATTTTTTTTCTTATCCACCTACAGCAGAGATGATTGGTAATTGCGCAGTGAAACCTATTTATTCAAATCTTGCCTTGCCAACACGTGGCCTGCTTACTCCTCAAATTTCACTTAGGCTACCTCTGAACATTTCTCAGTGTAATTCAAGCTGACCCTCACCTGTAGAATTACGCTGTGCAGTTGGCGCTGGGAGGGCATGAACTGTAGGACCACTACATTATTTCTTTGCTTTAAATAAGGATAGCACCTAGTTATATACCTGACAGCAGGCATATATTCCTGCAGGCTAATGTTCAGGAGCTATGAGCTGCTATGTGCTGGTGGTACATAGTCAGACAGCTTCCAGCACACTGGACACATTCGTTTAGAGCAACCTCAGCAGTGTGTTATTTTTCTTCACACTATTAAGAGAAGTTTTGTAAAGATGTTGAAATATATCTCCCTACACTGGCACATCTCTATTTAACTTTTTTAATGGCAGCTTTAAAAACTTTTGTTTTGATGTTACCATTAAGTCCTTGGCAGTGCTTTTCCTCTCTTTAGTTCTTTGTGTAAGAGATCCTTGAAGCATGAAGTTTCTGTTAAATGTTCTGACAGTGGTAATTGGACACCCATCTATTTTTTCACCTGGAAAAATACAAAGAGGGAGATTTTTCACTTAACAGACTGAAGCCAAGAACCTGAAGAGTCACAGCTTCTAGAGAGAGAAAACTTCTCCTAGGACAAACAAGAAAAGCTGGATTTAATTTAAGAAACAGTATGCTGTGATACTGGAAGTTTACTAAAGTTTGTGCCGTGTCAAACACTGGAATTACACAAGAGTAAAACAAAGTGAAGCAGGACCTAAAATGGTCAGAGATAAAGAAAAGAGCACTGTATTTTACAAAACTAATTCACAGCTGTACTCTGACGAAACAGCAACATCTCTGAGCTTGGTAACGTGGACTGAATTCAGTAGGCATAGTCTTTAAGAAAGCAGCTGTGGGCTGTGAAGGCTTTATGTACCGAATGTGAATTTGTATTTGCAAGTGAGATGGTAAATGAAGAGAGTGGATGTATCTAGGCTTTCTCTGTTCATTTTGTAACTTAATCTTGCCCCTGTTTTGCTGAAATGTACACTACACTGAAACTTCTAAGGATGGACTACAAACACAGCATAGGTAACAACTTAAGTGCACCTTTTATTGGCGGAGCTGGAAGTTTCCTCCTCTGCTGTCTTGAGGTGTCAATAGTATGCATCTGAAAACAACACAAACGTATTACTCAACTCCATTATGGAAAACGAGGCAAGACTTCCCCAATGTATTTTTGAATACTACATAATGTTCCGGCACCTGGTTTGTTTGCTTTTGATCCCGTTTCCTTGTCAGGCGAACACAGGGAGCCACGTTCAAGCCTGCAACAGTGAGAGCTGATATTCTGCTCTCAATATCTGAAATCTTCAAAGAAAATAAAAGAGAGAGAGACAGACAGATGGGGAGGGGGAAAAAGAAGTTTGAAAATTACTATGGATGCCACCACTAAAATATATCCCTCCCCCCCAGTCACATCTTCTTTAATCAAAGAATACAAACAGATGGCTGAGCTCTTTAGCAACTCTGACACTTTGCTTTCCTGTATACTTTAGTCCTGATGTCAGAAGGGGGTTAACTAAGGTGAAGGAAAAGAGCAATCCAACCTACCGTGCGACTCCAAGGAAAAAGCATTTTGCTCCTTTCAAGGAAGAAAATAAAGGAGAGAATCCCCTGTCTGCCATCTCCCAGTTACTGCTAGCTATACTTCAGGTTCATTCAAGCTGTGTTTTTCAAAGGCTACATTCAAATGGCAACTATTTGGGACACATTTCATAATTCAAAATCAATTTCAAGCACGCATAAAGTACATCCTCTGTCACAAAATGCAAATGTTTGATCTTGAACATTCGTTGTGATGTGCATGCTAAACACAAACATGCATAAATGCAAGTACCACTATGTAAAAACATTCAATGAAAAACCAGCTGTTAGGAGAAATAAAACGCCAGGGAAGCAAATGTAGGGGGAAAGTAGGCTGATGAGGAGACAGGTGGAAACAGATGTCACCCAGAGGGAAAGAAGTGTCAGAGAAGTGAGATGTTGGCTGCCCGTGTAATCCGATTCCTGATTACAACATCCCATGCATTTATTCTGCAGAGGGCCTTCAGTCCAACTGCATGTTCTGACATCACGAAGGTGTCAAACTGAGGGCTTTGAACATGCTTACCACTGAGCAAAATAAACAGGCTCCCTCCTGCTGAGGCTGCAGGGGTGTGCCAGAGGGCCTCATGTGGCACGGCCCAGTCAGGATGCACTGCAGCACACTGCTACCCACGTGTGCAGTTGTTGTCCTCTTGCGGCCTGGCAGTCTTGTTTAGCTTTTTTCACCAGGCCGTGTAATTCTCCTTACAGCCCCTGACTTTTTGGAGCATGCTAGAGAGATACTACGCCACAGAGCAGCGAAGCCTCTGCCTTTTGCTGGGCTGTGTATAGCTCAGCAGCCAAATCCTGAGCAGGTAGATTGACCCCGGCTTCTTTTATAAAGCGCTCTAGCATCTGATTAGAAGAACAACCCAAGGCTGAATTGGCAGTCAGACAACAGCCACATGTGTGACAGCACACCACGTGAGCTGTATGGGAGTGAGGAGCAGGGACAGTATTACAGTAACACGCTGCTGCACTCCTGTCTGAAAACAAGCTGGGACAAGAAACAAATACAGTACATCTGGCTGTGCTGAGTGACACGTCTCAACCGTGCTTTGCTCAGCTCCTGTGACACAGTCATGTATCCTTGGACAGAGAGTTTGCCGCAGTACAAGAGAATATTTACAAAGGAGTGAGTGCAGATGGAAGGGAAGCGTGAGGGAAGGCGGCATGAAGCGGCGAGTGGCGAGGAGCTGCCGTCCTCACCTGCAGCTCTGCATGATGCACCTGGGCAGCTGCAGTGGCCACCTGGTCCTCCAGCTCGGCCAGCTCCGATTCTGCCGTCACGCTGCTGATCTGCCGTGCCGCATCCTCCAGGCTGCTCAGCTGCCCCTCCAGGCCGTACACCGTACCAGCTGTCAGGTACACCTGTGGGGCCAAGGGGGGACAGGGACAGTGATTCCTGTTCTGTGAGCATAGAGGTTCTCCATGACACCTCTGAGCTCCCCATCTCGCTAAGTCACTCCAAGTAGGTGCTGGCAGAGGTAAACCATTTGGGAATGATCCAAAAACACACATTTGTAAAGAGAAAGGAGGAGTATGAGGCAGCTGAGCTCCAAATTCCATAGGTGCTACAATGGTATGCCAATACAGACTTGTTCTGGATCCACGTGCAAAAAAACCCACACCAAACCAAACCACAAAAGAATGCTGAAAAGTTTCTTTTTATTTTTGACATTCAATTTCATAACACAAATTAAAGCCTGCAAGGTGAAGTCAGCAGATCAGACCTCAGAGAGAGGTTTATTGATACACTTAGTGCCTTCAGTATTTATTCAACTCAATGCACTCTGGCTCCCAAAAACTGTGCAAGAATAACTGTCCTGCAACATATGGCTATCTTAAAAAATAATGGTGCTCAGATGTACAACTCACTCAAATATGCAGCAGCCAAAAACTTTGCCATCTCCGTGCCCTGTGGAGAATCAGTAGACTTATTTGGGCAATGTGAGAATGACAGATTTCATAATTTAAGAGATCTTCCCTAAAAACAAACAATATTTTGACCCATCTACAACATTGCTGATCACTGAAGATTCCATTTCCTATTCTGCTACTCAGAATTCACGACACGCTGTGTTTTATGCATTTCTTCTATTTCATAAAGAAATCTAAGAAGTCCCTGGTTTATAGAAAAGGGCAATTGTCAAACACCAGCTTTTGACAACTGCGCTTGAAGTTGTGCTGCCCCACGTCAAAATACCACACTTTCTGCCTATTTACTAGATAGCCAAGGGGCTGCTTCCCTGAGGCTGGGAAGGGGACCGTGGAAATGAAATACATTTTCTGACTTTTCCCACTGGCAGTGTCACTCACTGTAACACCAATAAAGGCTGCAGTGCTACAAAAAGACCATGAATTAAACATATCTGTGGCAGTCTTCATGGTACAAGGGGCAAACGTGGATGTGACTGATGTGGACCCTGAAGTTAACATTCTGATTAAAACATAAATATTTCTGCTTTTACGGGTTTTAATCATTCTTTCCTAAATAATAGGCTAAAAGCTAAAAGAAAGAAGTATAATAAAAAACCTTTTTAGAAAGTAACCACAAAAAAAGAAAAGAAAGAATGTCAATAATGTTCATGTAACTCAGCCACCCTCTACATTCATTAAGTGTTAATGTTATTGATCGTTTTCCAGCTAGATCCAAATAGGTTTTTCTTAATATGAAGATTCTCTTTCCCTGAACAACCATCGCACTTCTCAACAGCAATGGTGTACTTCCAGGTCTCCACTAAATCCTGTCCTTATGCATACATTCACATTCAGACTGAGGACACTGTTCAGGTATGCAGAGCTTCCACAAACACCACCAGAGTGTGGTACTGAAATCTCGGTACCGTTCAGTTTTGTCATCTATTTTAAATCCTTTCTGGAGCAGAGAAAGATGTGGTGTGGGTACACAGCAAAGGCTGAGCTGAGCCTTATGAATGAACACCACAGCAAGCAGTGTTCTGTCTCAGCACCCAGTGAGAAATGCTTGACCCAAATGAACAACGGGATGCCACAACACCATAGAAGGCAAATAGTCAGAAGGACATGAAGGATTGCTGGAGCTTAAGTGAGTCAAAAATGCACCTCTGATAGTTTTCAATGCAGCTTCCCTAAAAAGAAATTCTGTCTTTGAATATTTTCTGGGTGCTAAAGACATACATGATGTGCTATCTTGAATTGATCAGGATGTTCTAATGGGAGTGGATTCCTGTGATTCCTTTAAAAGCTCCTAATGAAGGGAAAAACCACTGAAAGGTAATTAGTTAAATGTGGGAAGAAGAGAAAATCAAAATTTACAAGTATACCAACTCCATTATGTGGGTGCACGAAAACATTCCAATGGGTGGTAACTTCTCACAAAAAAGCATTACACTTTTCCTGACAGATGACAGGCACTCATGAAAAAGGAAATGTCTGTTTAATTTGACTTCTCCAGCCTGCTGCTATTACTGGCTCCCTGATGCTCAGTGCTGGGAAAGCCCCTTGGAGAACGTGTCCTCCACTCTTCCGTGTGACCTGGGACAGGCTTTCCCTAGCTGCCCTTACAACAGTGAAACTGCAGTTGGGACGTGGTTGGGATGTGTGGTTTCAGCAAGCACAGCTGCACAGCTGTAGGGATTTGGAGAGTTTACATTTCTGAAATTAGTTGTAAAACACACCACATCCAACTCTTCTCCTCCAACTAAGTACGCATTGATAAAAAGCAACACACAACACAGCTGAGTACCCCTTTGAAATAAGATATTTCGTTCTGTTGGTGTATTTGTTTAGCAACACAGGGCTAATTCATACCACAGGCTGATGCTGCCTAAGCACTCTCTGTTTCCAGCTGTCTCACACACACATACACCCACTCACACTCTGATTCGTGTTCTCACATTTTCTTCCAGTGTGGTGAGCTGCTCATCGAGTCTGATGGGGTCGGTTCCCAGTGGGAATGTGCCTCTTCCCTTGTCCTGAACATCATCTGGGAGGTCGCAGGGACTGGTGGATTCTGCTATCAGCTCTTCAGTGGCGTTGATGACTTTCAGGACCTCTGTAGATATGTTGCAGAGAGAGACAGCAGAGTACTTCTGTTTTGATACAAGAGTAGAGAGAGAAAACAGCACTATGTTAGCACAGGGGGGTATTAAATAGCATGGCTTATACCTGTAGGCTTAAAAATGCTAAAATAACACACCTGGCAAGTTGCTGAGGCACCTATTTCTCCCTTTTCAGCACATGCACACGGATACAGCAGACAAAGTAGCACACATACACAACTATTCCACAACAATTTCTACTGGAGGGCTATTCCAAACCTTATGCAGAAGGAACATACCCATATCTAGCTTTAAAATCCAAGTGAGCTAGATACAGCTATTTTTGCAATAGCTTTTAAAACAGATTTTTAAACCGCCGTCTTCTTTTTTGGGTGCTGACAAACAGATGAGGAAGCACGTTTCTGTATCTACAGGAGCCATCCTACTGCAGATACAAACAGGGGAGAGCAAGCTGCAGCAGCCCTGTGAGAACAGCAGTTTATATGGATGATTACTAGGAACTGTATGATGGCCCCAAAAAAGAAAGGCTGAGCTACAACCACACATGTTAAATAAACTGTATCAAATACCAAAGAAAAGCGTGCAGTTTAATCGGTGTTCAAAAGAACAATACCTCAACCAACTGAAAGCCTTTTTTCTTCATCAATGTTCCCAATTTGCAATTGGTTATTACCTATTCCAATTCAGATTATTTTTTCCGAGCTTCAACCTTCTAATCCTCCAATAGCAATAAAATGTCACTTGATGTACTCTCAAGCATCAAACTCAACATCTAAACTACACAGCTTGGCGACTGAGCCAGTCTGTTGAAGCCAATACAACCACTATCACTGAATATACGTGCAATATATATGGTGCTGCTTTGCCTAAAAGTGAGGGAAGTCATGCTCATCTCAGTTAATCCCTCAAACACTCATACACTTTAGGTGTGTGAATGAGGGACCCAGCAACCTATACATTTTGTAATGTAAATGTTATAGCAGTCAATATTTCAGCCAGTCTCCATAGCAAGATACGGGAGAGAGAGAGTTTCTTTCATTCACACAAACTCTGGAAAACCTCGTATTCTCTTTCCTGTAGTTTGCTTTATGTTAGATAAGACTTTCACTGAAACACTACTTCTTTAGTAGCATGTGCTCAGTTGTAGAACATCAGTGCGTTAAGGCATCTTCAGTACCATTATTTCTCTGAATTACGAGATATAATTGGACACATAAGATTAAAAAGAATGAGAACAAAGCAAATACTGTATGCTACTGCACGCAGATCTTTTGCTTGTTAGGATGGCTGTGAACAAGGAAGCCTAGGTCTCTCTTATGGAGAATAAATACTCGAATCTCTTAAATAGCCGACTGTTTTTCTCTATTTATTTTCACAAGTACCAATTAGGTTAAAAACAGATCGATAATTTTATAGGATGGAGAAGGAAATCAATGTTACTTTGTTTTATTATTCTCTTTTACAAGTACCTAATTCTTATTCTATTTTATCAGTAGAGAACAAGGTAGGATAAAGGCCAGACACTACATTTTCATCATCATCTGTATCTTCTTCATCATCTTTGGTGATGTGTGCTCTCCATTTCAAGAACTTTAACCTCACTTCAGTGTTCTTTTTTTTTTTAAATTATCCTTTGTAGCTAATGATGGATTTCCAAAAAAAGATTAAATTTAATTAGAAAAAGGTTTCTTACACCAGTATCCGAGAGCCCACACTGGCACTTATTACAGTCTAAGGACTGCATGACACAGTTATTATTTTCCTGGTAAAGTGTTCTGTGATATGAATCTTTATGAAATCAAACTTTTGCATAAAATACCTTATATTCTTGATACATAAGATCAGGAAAAGAAAAGTTCAGCAAGAGAAAAATACGACTTTTAGCTTTTCTTGATTTCCGAGGTAAGTTCTTAATGGCATATACTGCTTGGCTTTTAAAACCAAACCCTTGCTTCACATTAAATGTTGCACAAGGCAGCTAGATGAATGTTTTTGAAGTGCAGTGAACATATTTTGATCCTAGCCTGCAGGTATCTAGGCAGAGGAGTCACAGTTAAAGCTTTATATTTGAGCTTGTGAAACTTCTGCTTTTACAGCGTAACAAGGATAGAGCACTAAACATCATAGAGAAATAACAGGGACAATAAAAGCAACCTTATTTAGAGTACCTCTGACGAGTAGACCTCACACAACTTAAGAGCACAAGCAATATTTTGAAGTATTTACATTTAAACTTTGTGACAGTTTTCTGCTAAAGACTAGTTAGAAGTTAGTT
This sequence comes from Cyrtonyx montezumae, assembly GCF_038088225.1. NCBI lineage: Eukaryota > Metazoa > Chordata > Aves > Galliformes > Odontophoridae > Cyrtonyx > Cyrtonyx montezumae. The sequence continues at coordinate 100,622,682 of NW_027072089.1, read as the reverse complement.
TTGCTTTGGGCTGCATGCTGAGATGTGTAAGAAGAGATCAGTGTCTGCTTGAGGAAGACATAAAATAAAAATGTACGGAGTTCAAGAGTTCTCAAATTGGAACAACTGTATACTCAGTTAATGTTTTCACAAATGGGAGAACTTTTTCAGCTACTGTCAAAAACTGTTTAAGTCACTCATGTTCCATAACAGCCAGCTTTCAAACACAGTGACCAACTCCAGGGATAATTATTTAACACATGTAAGGAAAAGAAGAAAAAATCTGGAATGTTAGTGCTTCGCAATCCCTCTCTCCATCTTTGTCAAACTTAAGACTTATGAGATTCTATATAAATAACTTAAAATTCACAGACATGCACACCAAGATCATCCTGGTAGGTGGACATTTCAAATTGCTATGAAGACCTCTGGCTATCTAATTTATCTTGCCCATGCACGAAAGGTCATTGTTAAGACCAATAGGGCACTCAAAGAGACAGCTAGCGTCCCACGACAAAGTCTTTCCCATCTGTCTTGTTGAGCAAAGTACCAATATAGATGTGATATACACAGAAAGCAATCTCTATTTACAAATAGCTACATAGAAAAGTTAAGCACATTCTTCCTGAAACACTGTGATGCATTGTTTTCATCTGCGATACTGTGATACTCAGTTATAACATAACTCTTCTCAAATTAAATTTGAATGTATGTATGTACCATTAACGAGAGCCTCATTTTCTCCTGAATATGAGATTAAGAGTTTTGTGGCAAGAAGAAAACACCTATTTGTCTCTATTTATGATAATGAATGACCAGGCTTACAAATACTGTAAATACGATCAAAAGGAGAAGTTCAGGTTCCTGAGTTCTTCGTGGAAGAGTTTTAAAACCAACAAAATACTAAAAAAGTATGTGCATGCAACAAATATGCATTGTATGTGTGCCTGCATGTTTCAAATGTAACTATCAGCATCATATGAAACATCTTTTTATTGCCATTTTCATCTGTGATTGTACAGATGTTTCAGTGGTCCAAGCTAGCTCTTCCTGTCAAGCTCTCTCCCCTCTCTGGCTGATTCTCCTTCCTCTATGGATATTGCCAATATTTCTTTATTTTTCTTACTTCTTGAACTAGGGGTGCTTGCACAAAGGATGATGACTTGTGGAAATAAAAAAAAAGATGGTTTATTTATTTCTGAATGTGTTATTTATAATCAAATTTATTTATTTGTTTATATCTGAAACAATGTTAAGTGTCCAAGTAGCTGAGAGTAGTTAAGCATCAAGTATTTCTAGGCAACTCAGCAGCCTATGACAACTCTGCCTCATTTCTTTTCCATGAAAATGCATTTTACTGTTCAAGCTTGTAAAGTAGTAAAGTTCAACATTAATTTTCCTGTTTTTCTCTTCACACTGTACTTAGCCATTAGAACCTTCTTTCTCTCTCTCTTTTTTTATTTTTTTTTCCACTATAACTTTATACCATTGTTAAACACTGTTAAAGTGTCATGGAAGGCAACAACTAGTGATTACTTAGAGCACAGCTGACATCAACAGGCCAAGAAATAGAGCAAGGAGAACTTTCTATTGCTAAGAGCCCTGCCAGTTTTGACCGTGTCAACTGCAGTGCAGTTATGTGCAGCTCCATTCTCAGGCCTGTTTCTCACTCAAGAGAGAAACCACCACGTTGTGGTGTGGGAAGAACAGAGCTACCAAAGCCCAGCCATCAATGGCAGTCAGCAACCCTGACATTCAAAACATCTTTTGGCTTAAAAGTGTGTTGTAACCAATCAACACCACAAAGACTGTGAAAAGAAGCTAAAATTTCTCTTGATAATGAAAAGAAGACAAGTGTACAATAATAAACTGTGCTAATTAAGAAATGAGCCTTCTGTTTGAGACTTCTTACCTTGACTTTAGTATCAAGATCCTCATTTATGAGCACTCATGTGGACAAGGAAAGCCAAATCATTGTACAAAATCACCTATTTCTCTTTATTTTTGGTTCTGCAAGGTATTTATCGATACTACATTTTAGCTAACAAATTCAATCCGCTGTCCTAATACAGTTACAGGTTTCTATAATCATGAGGAAGGAAATTATTTTCCAGGAGGTAAAATATTACAGTCTAAGTTGAAAAAGGGAACATTCAAGTCTTAAAATCTACACAGCATTTTGTATGAGTGTCTACAGCCTGACTATGCCAGACAAATGTAGAAAGATATATTTTTTTAAATGATTCTTGATATTTTCACTGAAGAAAACCAAGATCCATCAGGCAATTAATACTCACAGGTTAAAAAACTCAGAGTATAGAAAAAAAGGAAAAGGTGGGGAGAAGTAGTGTTCTGCTGAATTAAGCATTGACCTTTTATACACAAAAAAGCTATTTTTTAATGACTGAGAAAATGGTAAAAAATTATTTTGCTTAGTACTAGGTATGAGATACTATAAATAGCATGCATTTTAAAATATATGGTATGTATTTATTTTAGTGAATTTTAGTGAATAAAATGAAAATATGCTCTATCACTTGATTCTTACAAGCTGAGACTCAAATAACACAGAATATGAGATCTATTCCCACCTAAAAGAATGATAAAGTAATAGACACTAGCAGCAAAGTGAGAAAGTGCCTATGCACTGTGTACTTCCTCTATAATGAATTAAGGGTTTGTTCACTTTTTAAACTGGGAGCTTATAATGAGTTTTGGAGGCTACTGTGATCAGGAACTGCTAAAAATGTGTTGCTGAAATCAACTTCTAAAATTTTCCTTTCAAATTTTTTAATAGATGTGAATGGACCTTGTTTGTCTTCTGCACTTTACTGATAAAATCAAATTCTTATAATGAATCCAAATAAGAGCTAGTCTGCTCCAAATGTCTACTTCATGCTCATCACTCCCATCGTAACATAGGTCTAGTTCTGCAGTGATCATTGAATCTGGTCAAATGATTTGGTATTTCAGGCCTGATACTTCTTGGAAAATAATATGAATTTGAGAATTTTGCTTGGGAAATGAGGAAACCCTCAATATCACTTTGTAACATCTCTTACGTACTATGTAAGAGATGTCAAAAGACACAGACAAAACAAAGTGCTCTCACCTGCTGCAATACAGTGGATAAAAACTGCAGCTTTAAGTGAAGATCAAAAGCCTTTTGTTTTTCCTAGATAATGGGAAAGCAGTTAAATAAAAAGGCAGAAAAGTTATGTTAATATCTGCAGAGGTTAATATTTATAAAGGTTCAGACTTAGAACTTTGGGATGAGCACAAGGACACAGAAACTAACAAATATATAATACTAGGATGTATTACCCTCATTACTAAAATATTTAAAACAAAACAATGTCTAGTTTATTTTATACTCAAAATAACTGACTTCATGAAGACAGATTTTGCAAATGACACACAGTTTTTCACAAAATAAAGCAGATTGGAAAAAAATGATTTCTAACCCCCCCCAAAACAAAGTGGCACTAGCAACAGGAGATTTGCAGAACTGTTAAGAAAAAGAGAAGTCAGCCATCTCTTCAATTTTTGGATGCTGTGTGTGTTTCACATTACAAAGGGGTATGAACTTCGCTTATAACAGTTACTCAGGTCTGGACCACTTGTGCTTAATTGAGATGTCTTGTGCCAAATCACTTCTTACTACTTACTATTGTCCCTCTCCTGGAGTTCACTATCCCAAAACAAAACTCATTAAAACTCATCATACTACCACTCTCCAGAGTCAAGTCACAAGATTTACCTTAATCTCCCAAATTGACTTAAGTCTACTCAAACAATATTGACCGGTTTTGCATCAAAGCAGTGACAGAACCACAGCTGTGCTGTTGGCTGTGCTGGGACAGATGTATCACCGAGCTGAAGACCAGCACTTTCTTGAATGCCTTCCAGCTAGATCTGACAGATCTCATCTGGATTTTCATGGACTGCTTAGAAAACACAAGAAAACTATATATATATATAACTATATATATATTGCTGTTGTTGTTACAATCTATTTTTTTTTCCTGCAGTTCTGTTAAAGGAGTTTACACTAATCTGAACTGATTTTCTGTAGCTGTACCTGTCAAATGACTTTTATATTTTCTTGCTAAGTAAATAAGTCTTCAGTAATCACTCAACTGAATGAGATTTCCATTTCATGCACACTGGACAAGGCTGTCTTGGACAAACATTCACATAAGCATAAAATCTGAGACTACAGGACACCTATTAACAAAGGCGTTGCATTCTCTGTGTGAAGCCAGCTGAAATCTCATTCTCCTCTTCTCCACGTAGATTCAATTGCTTAAACACAAGGTGCAGTTTGAAACATCTCAAAGCATTGGAGGACTTTCAAAACAGCTGTCAGACAGACATGAGAGACACGTCCTCCCCGGACTAGCTGCTTACGATCCTTGGGATATCCCAAGACATCTTGGATGGACAACAAATCCAGACATAGACAACTGCATTGAGCCCAGAAGGTGTCAGAACTGGGGGATCACAAATGTCACTGTCCATTATTTAAAACTTTTATATATATATTACAATTATGCTCTTGAATAAACTATTTTGCTTGAAATCAGACTCTGATTTTGATAAAACACGCTCCGGATCAACTTAATTTTCCATAGTAAAGATCAGTAAATAATATCTGGGAGAAATCTCATGAATGACATTTCTGTCCAGCAATAACTAGAACATATACTTGACTGCTTTGTTGAATTGAGAATTTAAAATTTTGGATCCATAGTCCAATAAGAAGATTGAAGTGTCATGCCTCTTTTAGAAGAAAAACCCACTGTTTCATCTTCTTTAGCCAAAAATCTGTTTTCTCTACTGTTGTTCGCAATTATCTGCACAGAAAAGCCTTAAAGATCACATTTCACAGTGTTGTCCATATTCCATTTACAATTCTGGACTTTGGAATGCTGCCTAGATAATTAACATCATAATAAAAGCTGTGAGCCACCAAATACAAGAATTATTTTGAGCATCCTGCATACAATCATGTGAAACAGCATACACACAAGTATCTTCTGAGTTGTTGACCCAGGAACGGCAATGCAGTAAAGCTACCAATGCTATTAAATTTTCTTGCTTAAGTGAGCCATGGGATTCTGGTTATTTGGGAACTTGTACACAGTTGTTACTAAAGCATTCAGGCATAGAAAACTGGATGGCAGCAAACCTGCCAAGATAAACGAAGCAGCTAAAATATCTAAGAATTCCTCAGCAAAGTTTTCGGTTCTGAAAGTTGCAAGATAATCACTCCAAAAAATTCTGGTAAAGGCAGCACTGCATTCAGGTCTGGGCTCCCAGCACGAGAATGATGTGGATGGAGCTGCTGGAGCACATCCAGAGGAGGCCACGAGGACGCTCAGAGGAATGGGACACCTCTCCTAAGGAGACAGGCTGAGGGGGCTGGGCTTGTTCAGCATGAAGAAGGCTCCAGGGAGATGGCACTGAAACTTTCCAAAGGGACCTATGGGAAAAGCTAGGGAGGGCTCTGAACTAAAATGCACTGACATCCACAGACATCTACCATCTATTCCATCTACCTGCTATTCCTCATACTAAAGAGAGGTGCCAGACAGATTTTCTAGCAATGCCATTACATTGGTACTTGAAAAGTGCTGATTTACTAGTTGAGAAATGCAAGATAGACTCTCTCAAGGCAAAGACTGTGGGCCTCTGGCACAAATACATATGAAACTATTTGTAGCTCTTACTTTCCCCAAAATAAAACTTTATGAAACTCAAGATAAGTAAAATTTTTCCAGAAAATGAAGGCATGTGTATGCTGTGGAAAGTATATTCATGTTGTTATTCATATCAGCAGGGAACTTGGATTACTTCAGGAACAGGATCTCACTATGCAACTTAACAAAATTCTGACAGGTTGTTGTTCAGTAAAGAATTACTGCATGCCTAGTCATGTAGCAATATCAAGAAAAGAGTAGGATTTAAAGAAGTTGCTCCTCAGCCTGAGCCGTGAGATTCCCTGAGCAGGAATAAAAGCAGAAATGGATTAAAGAAAAATCCTCAATTGCACAGCAAGTTGCGAGCAGCAAAGCAATGCAGCAAATACAGAAACGAAATGCTGCTTCTGAAGCTCCACTTGTTCATTTTCATAACTTAAACAAAAAGTATGAAATAGAAGTCCATAAAGGGAAACCCAAGTAATGTTTTCATAATTCAGTTTTTATGCCAGTGGAGCAATTTGCAAAAATAGCAGGAGCTATCCTCTTTTTCACACAGTATCTCTATAACTGAGTTTCCAATGGTCACTGAGAGAGTCTGCATTCAGAATGCTGCATTTACTTAGATACTGATCAAATTGTATTCTAGGACATAATTCTTGGGTGTTCCATGAAATACAGACCTGACCCATTATTTGCTTTTTCTTTTTTAAAAGACCCCCATGGCCTTTCATTACACAGCTGGGATGAGCAGGCTCTTTAGGGTTCTGCACAGTGGTAAAAGAGCATAAACTGCATCTGTAACTTAATAAGCACAAAATATTACCCATAAAAGCAAGCATGTTGTAGGCTTATATTTGTTTAAGAGAGCTGTGAACCTCCACAAGTCCATTTTAGGCAATCACAGATTTAGTAACGTTGAAGATAACTCTGCTAAGATTCTAGAAGAGTTTAAGTCATAAAACAGTCAGTAATAATTAATACCTACGAAAACCCTTAAGTATCACATGTGATCTAAACAAGTATCTCAAAGGTCAGCATTTTCCAACTTGTATCTTAAAGGCAGTCATACAACTGAAAAGATCAGTTAAAGGGGGCAACTGAAAATCCATAAATGTCCAACTTCAGCTAACTGCCCACTGAAGATACAAGGTGTGACAATTCTTCTCACTGACAGAAGTCTTAACATACAAAGTACTTTTAAGGCATCATATAATCAATGTGATTACATGAGGCTCCTAGCTTCCTCTAAAAAATCAGAACTCTAGAATTTAGAGGTGTACACACGTAGAAGTAAGATTTTCACGAGCATGAAGTACTCAATTTCCAGTGATTCAGCAGAAGATACATGTTCATTGAAATCTTATTCTATGGCCAGGGGTACTGTAACTAGTAATTCCCTGTGATTTAAGGCTGCTAATGTGTGCCAGAATAGAGCTTGAGAATAGAAAACTAACAGCTAACAAAGGCAGGCAGCACAGTTAAAATTTAACAAGATCACTAAAATACAGCAATCTGTGTTCAGAAGCTCCGAGTGGATTGGAGGCAACAAAGCTTTGCTCAGTTAGAGCTTCTGTAGATTTAATTTGAAACTTCATGCCCACATCAGAAGTTTAGGTCTCTGGCTGAGAATGTCAAATATCAGTCTATAAGACCTGTAATTCCCTATACATGTATTCTTCAAAAATCAGGCTCTCAAAAACCACTGTTTACAGGGATCACTGACTTTTAAAATTGCAGGTTCTCTGAAAATACATTTTCTGTGCTTGTCTCCATTGAGACACGTAATCTACTTATTTACCAGTTAATGTGTGTGTATATATGCTTTCGATTTTGGATGGCCTTGAAGTGGTCTGGCAGTTGGACTAGATGATTCTTGAAGGTCCCTTCTGATGTAATGAATGTACTCTATTCTACTCTATTCTATTCTGTTCCTGTTCTGTTCTTTGAGTATGATATGTCTTCACATTTTAGATGATCATAGCCACAACTGGTATTATACACTATCACTTTCAGTACTTCATTGAAGGTTGTCAATCAGCCACCTTTCCAAAGAGAAGGTATGCATTAGAGGATTTAAATTACCTATAATGATGACTGTCAGGAATAAGAATGAAAGCAGTCTGTTTATTTCCATACAGCTGAAGCAAGCTCTACTATCAATTCTTCTGAAGCCATTATCATGCATAGTATTGGGATATTTAGGTTTCATCATTATAGGCAAAAAGAATACATACTGTGACGATGAATGACTAAGATCAGCCAAAATCAATTAAAAATTAAGAACTGTGAGCATTAAATTGTTCCTAAATACACCATGTCTCTTCTCTTTTAAGCTTAAGAAAGTTTTACTGTGAAAAATGCATTAAGCAGTACATTTTTTTTAAATAACTGACATACAAATGTTAAAGAAATATATATAAACCAAGTAATAATACTCTGTAGATGCATTAAGTAGACCACATATAGAATGTGCAAATCTCATCTACCTAATATAATCGCTCAGCCCTAATCCTGTCACCAGAGGCAGAAGTTTCCAAAGACCTGCAGGGAGAGTACCAATTTACTCAGTTTATGCTCTTCATCAAGTTGTTTTAAGCCAAAAATACACCACTTCCATTCAGAGAAATAAGAAACAGCTACTACCACTGTATGGCAGGTAAGAATCTGGAGGTAAGAGTATACACAAGCACAGGTTTGAGGCAGACAGCTATCTTAGGCAAAGGCACTCTCCATCCTTCCCGCTGAAAAGGGACATTCACCTTGGACAATAAAATCATTTCTGTGCTGGTCCTTGTTCCTAGAAGGGCTTTTTATTTCTGTCAGCAGTGGTCAATATGCCCCCATAAGGAGCCCAGTGCTGCCTCTCACCAGTCAATTGTTCTTATCCCCTAGATCCACTCAGGCTTGTTATTGTTAGCTGTGTGGCTACTCATCTCTTGGGGTCTTGGCTGCACAGAAGCTCCGCTTTGAACAAGAGTTGGGCACTTCTCTGTTATTCATCATTTAAAAAGTATTTTATTCAAATGATAAAAAGAACCAACATAGCAAAATGAGGAAGCTGGATCAACTGATCCAGGTGGATTACAGAGACAATGCCCAAGTGTATAGTTACGGTGTCAGGAAAGCCACTATCCCCCTGGAGTTCAGTGTGGTGAAGAACACAGATGGCAACAAGACTTCTACAGGTAAACCAGCAACTAAAGGCAGATGAAGGAAAATGGGGCCCACTACTGAAGTGGTATGGTGACAGAAAACAAGAAAAATGCTGTGGCTAAACAATATTGTCCTCAGCACAACTTGCATGTAAGATTTGCTCTCAGGCCCCTGTGCACAATGGAGAAGTCTGGAACAATGAAGAAAAGCTCTTGGTAGGTGAGCAAACACCTCAACAAATGGGACATATGCACATTAATGGGACCTGATGGGAAATGGTCACCAGAGCTGAGGGAGCTGGTCCTTGGCATTGCAACATTGCCATTTTTAATCTCTGAAAGATGATGATAACCTGGGGAATGTTGTTGAGCACTGATCCAGAAGCAAATCTTCCTGGAATCCACTTTCAAACATATGAAAGACAAGGTGACTGGGAGTAGTCAGCATGAATTTATGAAAGGGGAATCATACCTGGCCAACCTGGTTGCTTTATACAATGAAGTAAGTGACTACTTGTCATGGTTTAATGATTTTTGTTATCAGTATTCCACATCATAATATCATGTAGAGCACTGGGACTTAAAGATTTAATGCTCCAGTTCCGTGGATTGTCAATAGTTCCAAATATATCTGTCTCAGAAGAGAACTATGTACCCCAGAGGACTTGGTGTTACTTTGCATTTTTCCATTTTCTGCTCAGAGGGAAAGATAAAACTTGTCAAGTCATGGGAGCCCTCTGTTTTCCTTTTCAGACCATCCCAACAGCGGATGCTCCCTAGCCATCTCACCTTCAATGTCAGCATAAAGCCTTTGGCTTTTGGATACTCTCTCATTTGTTTTATTAGCCTCAATTCCAATTACATTGTATTATTTTGCATTCCGATATCTTTTTTAGTAAATTAGCTTTCCTCCTCAGATCGTTTTCACTGTTTTATTTTTAGGTCCATCTCCCTTTTCCCTTTTTTCTTTCCCCCTTCCCCTTTCCTGGGGCATGGGTCCCCTCGTCTCATTTGTTACGGAACTGGGCTGACCCAGCCCATAAACCACTGACACCACATTTCTGGACAAAAAAATGATATTTTGATTTTAATGAGGCTTTCTGTACTGTCTCTCATAATGTCCCCATACATGAACTGAGCAAGTATGGACTGGATGTGTAGACAAGTATACAGTGAGATGGGTTGAAAACTGCCTGAACTGTTGGTCTGAAATAGTTGTGCTCAGAGGTTTGAAGGCCAACATGGTTGGACCTAGCTGAAGTCCAAGACTGGTGTTGAAGCCAGTCACTAGCTTCACCTGTGGCCAGTACTATTTTCTCTCATAATTATTGGCAGAAACAACGAGACAGAATGCACCCTAAATTTGGAGGAGTGGGTTGGTACCTGAGATGGCCTTCTTGCCATTCATAGGGACATTGACAGGCTAGGGAAATGAACTGACAGGAATTTCATGAAGTTCAATGAAAGGAAATGCAAAGTCCACCTAGGAAGGAATTCTCCCTTGCATCAGTATAGGCTGGAGACAATCTGGCTGGGAAATAGCTTGACAGAAAAGGAAATAAGATCCTGGAGGACACCAAGTTGAACATAAGCCAGCGATGTGCTCTTCCAGATAAAAAGGCCACCAGCATCTAATGGACAAAGGAAAGAGATTACTCCCCCTATGCATTAAATTTAGCTCATCTTTGGTTTACAAAGACAGACCAGGACTATTAAATTATTCAACAGAATATGTAGGAGTTAGCCACGGTATAACACGATGCAATTACAGTCCAGAATTAAAGGTTACGGAACAGGACTTTTGAAATTCTCCTGTGTGGTGAACTGAGCTCAAAAATGGTTGAACACAGCTCCAAGTACACCCTACGATATGAAAAGAAATTCAGAAACAGGCAGATGTTAAGTTCTGTGGGGTGACACTGAAGTCAGACTTCTTATTTTAAGGGTGAAATGAAATGGGTGGAAGACCTCCATTATCAGAACTGGATTATCCATTATCTGACACTAGATTATCATTTTGCTAGAATGGGTTACTACAGACAGGAGCTCATTATTTGACAGCATAAAAGCACTGTAAAGTTCTAAGGAAGCACAGAATATTCCTTTGGAGAGAGGCAAAAGAGCAATCCATAACACGAGAATAAGTTAAAAAATACTGAAAAGAAAAGAGCAAACAACAGGACTGAAAAAACTTAAACAAGCTGGAGAAAAAAAAGGAGACATGAATATAGTTTTAAATAAGAAGATACAAGCAGATTTTCCTTCAGTAGAAACTGATATAATTGCTTTAGCGTCAGTCACTTAACAGGTTTATTACACAAAGTTTGCTGCTTTTGAGCTAATTCTGTAGGCTCACAAGGATGCAAGCTCAGATGCAGTTTAGAGACTGTAGTTTTTTAATCAACCATTACTTATTTTCTAGACACATGTTCCTCCTTCTGGATTCTTTTACAGCACTGGACTTGAAGCGCTTACCTTCTTTAACTCCTCCTGAATACTTTTGCCATTTTCTTCTGAGGACAAACTCTCCTTTTGGTTTTCAGGGTCTGTTCTAGGTTCAGACTCTTGCTCTTCACCAGAAGATGTTTCTTTGTCACTCATTTTTGCAGCAAGCTGAAATAACCTGGATTTAAGCTCCTCTTCCATAAGTTCAGGCTTGATAGTATGATGATGATCCTCACTACTTCTATCTGTTTCTGACAAATCATCCAAGTCCTACAAAGAAATTGGAAGAACAGTGTAATTTCTGCATAGGTACAGAATGAAAACAGTTTCACAGAAAAGGGTACAGATATGATCACAGTGCAGACAGGCCAGAAAGAAAGCAAAGAATGTGGGCTTATAAATAATTATCACATCTGTAGAGAGGAAGGCCAGCAAACCTACACCTGTTAGATAAAGTTTATCAATCCTGGCTTTTATGATGAAAGGAGCTATCAAAATTATTACGCATCTCAAAAAAAAAAAAAAAAGGATAAATGGAATTTCTCATTCCCAGTACTGCGCTGTCATCACAGTTACGGTGCATATAAGGAAACTGAAGCGTGAGAAGTATCTTATTGTGAAAACCTGGCAGTTGTGTCCATTCTCTAGCTGAAAAGCTTGCTCAGATTCCTTCTCTGGTGCTGTTGAACATTATTCTTATTTTCCTAAGGGTTACTGGAATATTTAAAGCAACATTCTTTAAGATTTTCAGCTTTCCCAGTGACTTACATTAGTGGACCCACTGCAGCTACAATGACTTTCCAAACAACAGCCTCCTTAGAACAACAGTCTTCAGGAGCATCGTTTTTCTTACCTCTGAATCTTTAAAGGTGGAAGTTAAATATGGTGAGTTAAAAAACAGACCTGATCATGATGAGCTTCTCACTTTCCAGGCTGAACAGAAGGAAAGCAAAACTCTTTTACATCTCTGCCTGGCATAGTGCCTGCACAGCATTTACTCCTGTGCAGAGAAGGTTTATTTTTTTGTTGTTGTTTTGTTGGGTTTTTTTTTCTGCCACGAAGGAGGAGGCTATAAAGAACACAGCCTGGGACCTGGAAGCATCAGACACACTGCAGCAGATCTAGGATAACAGTTTGGAGAAATCTTCAGACAGGAAATTGTTCCTATTTGGCAGGAAATTTGCCTTGCACTCTCTTACTGTGACAAAACTAGACAGGGCTGGAGAGACTAAAAGCTGCATTTTCTGTGCCATTTATTTGGAAATCCATAAGCAGATTTGCTTTGCACAGCTACTCTCTCTGCAGCCTCACCAGCAGTGTTTATGGATGGACTAATTACCTCCAGTTCTCACAGAAAACGTTAACTTTGACAATTCCCTCAAATCCTCCTCACCCAATTGCTCTTCATGGACTGACACATCGTGCCCACAGTGCAAGCCTTCATCTCTCATATAGGAAACTGTACTGTATTCTCTGGCACTTTCACAGCTTTCTGTTCCAATTTGGTAATGGAAAATACGTGCCGCTAAGCTGCTATAAAATCTGAAGGTTGCTGCTGAATCCATCTATCCAGTAATTGAGAGTAAACAATCACAATTTAGGGAATTTACAGTGCATTTGTATTTTAGGAGATGAAATTCATTAAACTTGAGATATTTCTTATTAGTTACCTAGTCTCAGCAAATTACTAGAATCCCTCTTTATTTAATGTGGGTACTTGCATTTATTTAATAGGTACCTCCAAAGACCTAATCTCCTGCTTCCAAATGATGTGGTTTAGGATTACAAGACTTGCTAGTGAGTTCTGACAGCTCTGCACTACAAGTGTAGGCTTCCTCAAGCAACGTCTGGGCAGGAACACTTTGTTTTAGCTAGGAGTTGAGACTGAGACTGCAAGGGAGCAAATAACCCACCGTTCTATGCAAAGATAGAATGTCAGCATACTGTCCTGGGGGAGGACACACTTTGAGGGTGCTTATTTTCTTACAGCTGCATTCTTATTACCCATCTTTCTACTTCCCAGCCTCCTCACATTTAGCAGCTGGAGTATTTGCATTTGTAGGAGTTGTCAGTTCCTGCTTACATGCAGAGATAATGATATCCTGGAACACTACATTTTGCTGCTTCTGTTATTGCTGAGCTGCTTGACTTGTGCTTGACTATTTGTGATGAAATGTTACCTCTTCTGTGGACTAACTGATTAAAAATGCATTAGAGGCCGTGACAGTGAATAAAAATAATAAAGACATTGAAAGGTATTTATTTAATAGATGCTCTCTTAAACTTCATTATTCTTTACTGGTCACACTTCTGCTCTATCTGGTAAGTTTACTGACATCCTTCTGTTCAAATAAATAATTGTGTAAGTTCCTATTAGCATTTATCAGCAGTAAATAACACTGACATGTACAAACAAGAAGTAAAGGGCCGATGGTTTATCTGAAAACAGAGCCTGAGGGAGAGCCTGGCAGGCTGACACAGCCACACTAAAAGTAAATCAAGTAGGTTTAATGCAAGTGTAAATCCTTCAGCAGACAATGAAATAGGAAATACACTTTTCCTAATACACTCTGGACAAATCCTTGCACGCAAATGGCTGATAACTCAGAGTAATCTCAGTGGATTCAAAAGCCTCAAAATAGAGTAAGCAAGCCAAATACTGGCTCAGAGGCTCCAGAAGTCCCTGCTATGTTATAACCCTTCAACAAAAAAGATCCACTTAAATAGGAAACTGCAGTTCTCAGATGAAGATGACATAGAGTATGAGTTTGCAGGCAGCTTCTCAGTGAGAGCTGGGGCAATTTCAGGGCAGCTCTTCCCATGAATACATCCCAAGCACCATCCTGTGGGCACCAGCAGTCCCACAGTGCTCTCCTTATGTCACTGCAGGGCAGGAGAGCTGTGATGCATGGGGAAGGTAAAAAAGAAGATAAAAGAATCAAACTTCTAATGAGGGCACTTCCATCACTGAAAGCAATTAAATGACTCTCTTTTTCCTTAGACATACAAGAATTACAGCTACACGAAGCAACAACTCTCTCAAAACTATAATGAAAGCTGATAAAGCAACAACAGTGACAATGATAAAAGCAGACAGAGTTTGATGGTTTGAGTGGCCACTTCTTGTAAAGAAGTTACAATTTAGAAAAATAATTATTGTTATAAGAAAGGTAGGTAGATAAAAGGCTGCACCTCTCAATTCTGGTTTCCCTGGAATTGTAGTTTTCTATGCTCCATAAAGCAATCAGAAACTTTTTAGTAGGACTTTGGTTTTGTCATGACAGTTTTCACATCCCACTGTGCTTGTTTCATGGCTGTATTTACATCATTTCTATGGACAACCCACTAAAGCAAGTTGTTCTTTTATCCAACATAAAGTGGCAAAAATTTCCCTAAACTCAGCACATTCATCCGCCCAGAGAAACTGTGGGTACCCCATCCCTGGAGGTACACAAGGCCAGGTTGGATGGGGCCCTGGGCAGCCTGCTCTGGAGGGTGCAGTCCTGCCCATGGCAGTGGGGTAGAACTAGGTGGGCTTTAAGTTCCCTTCCAACCCAAGCAATTCAATGAAATATTAAGTTCCCTTGTTCAAGTGTAATCCAAGACAGTTCTATGAATTGTTGTATGAAATTCAGTTGTAAGATTCAAAATGATTGCAACTGTTCTGGAATGTTACTGCTGACAATGCTGCAGATTTGGAGCAGGGAGAGAGGAAAGGACCTGCTCTCCTTTCATTGTGAGTCTCAGGGAGTACAGCAAAGAAACAAATCAAAAAAGAAAGCCCAATGTTTAGACTGCTGAACAGAAATCTTATTCCACTGATGAAAACATAACTGTGAACAAGTTATCATGCCATGATTACAATGCAATAAAATATAGGGAAAAGCACGTTTCTTCACTGCAATTTACATATGATCAGTTGTTCAGTGTCTGACGCCGTGACGCAATTTTGTGTGCTTTCAGTATATTCTCAATAATCTCAGCATGTGAAAATCTGCACAGTGTGAAAAAGACACAGTGAAATTTCCTCAAGTTCCCAGTCAGCAGTTCACCATGCAGGTCTGCTACCAGTTTTTGCAAACTGTTTACATGTAAGTTTCTCTCTGATGCAGCCTCCATGGTTCTACATAGATCAGTGCATGACTTCGGGGATCACATGAAATCCCCACATCCCTTTAATTTTTCCAAGAAATGCAAATGATGTCTGGTTAATTTACTATCATATCTCAAATTCTACTCTTTAGGCTCTTAATCACTGTAATTATTTCCTAAGTTTTTTCATCCCTAGCAATTTTGTTGCTATGAAGGGTTCTGGTCAGCTCATTCCTGCTCAGAGTTTTCTGTACCAGAGGTTGGAGTAACACAGCAGGCAGGCAGTGATGGTCCCATCAGCCACCAGGATGTGTGTCCAAACACAAATTAAAGGCATGCACACCCAGCCATATTATTATATACACACTTCCTAGGGAAAAATTCATTACTTTATAAGCATGAGTGTGATCTGGAGTCACAGCCCACTACGGTTGAAGGAGCAGAGAGCAGGAACAGTCTCTGTTTGCCTACGAGGTAAAATTATAGTGAGAATGGCACAGAATCCAAAACCTTGCATTCTGAGCCCAACACAGAGGTACAATCAGCACTGAAGATGCAAGACAACTCATAAGAGAGTTGAAAAGAAGAGTCATTTTCTGTAGCAGGTTGCACTTTGAGACACAAACTGGTGTGCTGAAGGATGCAGTCACGTGTGCCTGGATGCACCCAGCTTCTCTGCTCTCCACTGGAGGAACATCTGCAGGACTTACCTACAAGCAGAGCAGTAGAACATAGGAAGCCTCAGTATGAGACACACACACAGAACATGCACAAATATGTGAAGCCAGAAATGGAAATACAGAAGTCTATGTACAAAATATAGTCCTCGTGGAGTGCCTGGAAGGTCCCGTGATTCCATCTGATGTCCCAAGGGGTCATTAAAGTCCACTGAAGTGTTGTTGAAGCATATCACATATGTAAGTTCCCTTCAAAATCTGTAGCTCATAAACATATGAGGACATGACTATAAATGAGTCAGTGCGGAACACCCACACCTGCCTCCTAGAAGCAGATGGATAGATACAGAATTAACTATAGTTTATCCTGTAATAAAAGCCTACTTAAATCCTAGAACACTAATCTTGACCTATGATCAGTCGCACCAGGAGAAATATATTATCTGTTTCCAGGAGAAATATGGGCTTGTAACATAAGCAGACAATTCCAGACATCTTAACACTGCTCAGACAGCTTTGAAGATCAGATTGTGATCATAAATATAGGCAGAAGGCAGCATCTAGCTCCTTGCTTCAGACTCACCACTGCAGCAATGATCCAGCTACAGGAGTTGAGAGGAGTAGGACACAGGAAATGGAATTGGACAAGGGGTCAGCACTGTCTTCCAGCAGATTCAGAAGCGTACTTAGATGGCTGATCAATGCTGGGGGACAACTGGATCTTTTACATAATACCAGGCTCTGGCTTGACCAAATGCGAAACAGAGAAGACTTCTTTGTTTCATGTTATCTCCTACACATTTAAGATAAATGTTTGGGAAGTGCTCTGCTGTCCTTACGTTCTGTGATCAGTTTTTTTCAAGTTAGAGCTCTTATATTGTTTCCTTCTTAGTCATGACAAATTACTTAAATGGAAGTAGTTTGTGAACACTGACCCTAACACATCAGAACTGAAACAATCAAGTGACTCATCAAAAGCAGACTGTATTTGGACCATATTTCAAAACCACTCCTTCCTGAATTTCTACGACTCACTAGCTTTATCCTATACCAGGACATCTGCAAACAGAACAGCGAGGATTCCCAGGCAGAGGAGTTAATTCTTACTCCAAGAAGAAAGGAAAAATAAGGGCAAAAATAAAAATAAAAATCTACAGGTGATTACACAACATTTGTTGGCTGCTGTCAAATTGGGACATTTTCTTAAGGAGCACTGTACTTTTCAGTATTACTGATGTGACTGATCAGATGGAAGTGGCATATCTGAGAAAGAAGCAAAGCCTGTTCATGGTATATTCAGCACTTTACCTTTTGCTTCTTCTTGGTTATGAGGCATGACGAAGAGAAGGCTTGCAAGAACATTCCATCTCCCACTCACAATTCACATGTTATTGCCAGCAAAGTTTAATTAGATATTTTTTTTTAGATTGCATTCAGTAAGATCACAATTACCTGACTTAAATTCTTCATGTTGGCTTTTGTGTGATTTTTTCCTTCGCATACCTCTTCAGAGATCGTTTTGTTCTTTCTCCATCTTCTTGATCTCTTTTCTAAATCATATTGAACTTCTTCAGTCTCACTGCTATCTGAATACTCCAAGCTGGATGCCTGTGGGTTGAAATTTACATCCAGTTCTCCGTGGAAATGTTTTTTTTCCATTTTGGGCACATCACTCTGAGTTCTGCTTTGTAACCAGAGAAGTTTGCTAGGTCCTTTAGCTTCCAGGGAAGAGTTTACCGACGATGTTTCAGAATCAGAGAACAGTGTCTCAGTATTGGTGTATAACCCAGAGGAAGGTGAGGTGACTGCCTGGTACTGATCATTGCCATAAGCCCACTCAGAATCATACTGAGAATTGGTACAATAGAAATCATCTGATAACTGCCGAGGTCTCCGACGCAGCTTGTTCAAGGCCATGTTCCAGTCATAATCATCCTCACTGTCTGAGCCCATCTCGTCATATGCAGACACAACGCTGGACTCATTCTCCAAAGCTTCAAATACTTGACTCTTTGGTTTGGCAAGCATTCGGGGGCGAGGCAAAGAGACATTCTGCAAAGCTACCCAGTTTCCATCAGTGCTTTGTAAAACAGGAGGCGGATCTACAAAAATGAAAGAATAATAAACTCTTCAAATATCATACATTATCACAGTGTGAAGAGCTCTTGATGCCAGCTTGCAATTAACTGGCCCCAGACTGGAGCTTTCTACAAAGCTAACAGACAAATGCACGTGTTGCTGCTACCATGAATTCTGTCATATTCTGAGCTATGCTGCTGATGTATTTCTGATCAGGAGTCACTACTTGAAGTCATGGTGATGACAACTTGAAATATGAGAGTACTTACACCAAGGCTTTTTCTGAAATAACTATTAAAAAAGGATGAAGGAACAACAGTACACAGACATCTATAAATCTCATATTTTTCATACATCTTTGATTCTGTGTATAGTTTTGGCACCTCAACTCAAAAAGAACAAGATGGAAAAAGGATGGAGAAGAGCAGCAAAGTACGAGCCAGATTCTGAAAGGGCTTCCATTTACGGAACAATCAAGCCAGAGCTCTGTGTTCTGGAGAAGACAGAGAATACACATTAGAAGAGATGGGGGAATCTCTTTCAGCCTAGCTACTAGAGGATACAAAGAATAACTAGTGAAACCTAAGTTCAAGATGAACATTAAAGAAAATAATAATAAAAAAGGGATGCAATGGGTAACAGACCTGCCTAAGGGTATTACAGATGCATGAAATTAATCTTCAATAAAATGGAGATGGCGATGGATGTGAAAGAGAAATCCATTCGAAGTTACTAAATACTGAAAAAGACTTCCAGCTGATGTACATTCTTTACTATAATAGTTGATATAGGAAGAAGACAAAATATCAAGCATGAGAATCATTCTCACACATGAGAAGCTTTCTCATGTTTTCCAGCAAAGCTCACTAACTTCAGCACAGGACCTTCTTCAGAGAAAGAAGACCACCTTTCCTTAAAAACTTCTTTCAAACAAAGCAATCAGCTTTGGGAGACACAAATCTCCAAAAGAAGTTGAATTCAGCTGTGCCATATTAAACAAATGTAATGCAGTGGAGTCCCATACCATTTTTTTTCTCACTCAAACCACATCCCTTTGTTTTGTTTAGCAACTACACATAGGAATCATACTCAGTTAAATGAAGAAAGGAGAGGATAATAACTGATCACATCTTACAGGGTAAGCAGGATGGAAAGGCAAGCCATGGAGAAATTAATATTCAAAAACCTGACTTAGTTTTATCTCAACTTCAAGTCATATGAAATGGGTCCTTCCTGTTTGTCCAAATCAAAGTCACTTATTTGAAAGAATGGAATTTGCAGACAGTTCTTAGTGTTTACATTATAATTTATCCAAGTGAAATTAAAAATAGATTTTAAGTTGTCTCATTAGGAAACTGTAACAAAAAGGGAACAAAATGCACAGTCAGTATTTCATCTCTTGAGTCATCATTTAATCCAAAGTAATCAAAACAAACTGTGAGCTGCTTTTTGGCCACATGACTAAAAAAGCTCACTAATGTTACCATTTCAAACTCTTGGCTAAGATTTCTTGCATTTTCTGCAGCCTAATACAAGCTGTTTACTACTCTATGAGTAAGTTCTTATTTGCACATATTAGCTCGCTCAGCTATTTAATATAAGCTCTACAGACACCTCAAGTTTAATCACAGATATAGTTCTTAGATGAAAGAAGCAGAGCAAATCTTCTGAATAGAGCACCCGAAAGGAAATTGGGTCAATTTACCATTCTGCTCTGGTTAAGCAACTGTTAAGTACTAAATTACTGAACAGTTGAATTCAATGGGATCAGAGAGGGTTCTTAAATTTAAGCACATAATTAACTGCTTTACTGAAAATAGGCCTTCAACTAAAATGCCCAGGAAAACAACATTTCCAACAGGAGACTGAAGGAAGAGTTTATAAATAAAGGATATTTAGTTAAGTCACATTTTAATACTACTTTATTCCCACTCAATTTTCAGGTAGAGGACACTGCTCGCACTGTCTAATTTGAAGCCTCCCAGGTTCTCCAATAACACTCAACTGGCATTACAGAAACACAAATGGAATTGATGGATAGTCCCATCAGGGATTGCTGCAGGGATCAGACAGATGCAGCAGCTCTACAGCTGCATCAAGAGAAGGCATCGGAATGAGCAGCTCCTGTGTCCTGGGGGAATAACAGCAAGAGGCAGGTCAGCTCTGCTGCTCTGTCCCTTGGAGCCAGGGCTGCTGCTGAAATGAGCAGTTCAGTATCTCCCATTGTGCCAACATGATCATTAGTGTGTCTGTGAGGACGAAAACTAACCTGCTCTTTTGTGCAGCAGTTACCTGATGTGGCCTCATGAACAGTAAGGCCAGAACAAGAGAGGCAGAGGAAACTGGCACCCCAACAGCAGAAGTCACATTCTTCAGTGACAGCCTGTACTTATGTCATCTTGAAGCAGGCAGGGAACTGCACTCTGACCCATGGTGCTGGCTTAGTAATGGTAGGATAAGCAATGATACAGTCCAAAGCAATCATGACACACTTAGCATTACCAAACAGACACACACACATAGACATTTTTGTATGTGAACCCTGCAAGCACAGATGCCAGCAGAAATATCCTACATGATGCCCTTGCTTTAAATCTTATTTATTCCACACAGTGGATGCCTACCTGTACAACCCACTGTAAGGAACCTACTTTAGCAGGGGGTTGGACTCTACGATCTCTAGAGGTCCCTTCCAACCCCTGCCATTCTGTGATTCTGCATGCCAGGTAAAAGAGAAAAGCAAGTGACATGGTAAACAACTTGACCACAAGTATGTCAAGCATGTGGTAATGTGCTGGTATCAAAAAAAGAGAAAGGGAAAGTGCCCTGAACATATTAAAAAACACATCCACCAACATGGAAGAAAAGATGGAAATGAGACAGCAGCCATCCCTGCCTAGACGAGGGAAACCTTCTAGCTCCATAATATGCTTGTCCAGTAAAGATGAAACAGAACAACGAGTTAGAAACTGCCAAGGGAAATAATTTGTAAACTGTTTTGTAAGCTATATGTTAGTGACCATCCTTCTAGTCAGGGGGGTGCTTGCTTTGCAAAGGATCATCAAGCACCTGATTCTGTACAGAATCAAAACAGAGACTTTTGTGTGGATCCAGACTCTGTGAGCTTATTAGCAATGTGCATTGGGTGTGAACCTAATCCCCATTACAGATAACAACGGGAGTGAAAACTGAAAAAAAGAATCATATTCGTACTAGAAATATTTACTTGTTTCATTTAGCCTGTCCACACTTTTCCAGCTGGGTAATGCAGAGAGCTTGTGCTCCTTCTGTTTCTTGAAGTGGCCTTTCTGCTGCCTCCAAAGAGCTTCAGTCACGGGCAATGCAGGGTCTAGTCCTTTACTGGGCATATCTTCACTAGCCAGGGAGAATGCTGACTGAGACCTCTGTGGAAATAAAAATCAAAGAGCACAATTTAAGAACAGAAATATTTAGTTATCAAACTCTTTTCTGTAAATGGCATGAGCATTCTGTTACCCATGGAAGTGTGGGAACTGCGAGCATCCAGAAATTTTACGTGTTCAAAAGAATTGTTTCAGTGCTAGGTTGCTTACCCATGTGTCTTTCTGATGTTATGCAAGAAGGCAGGGAGTTGTCTGTACGACCAGGGGCCAGATGGAAAGAAGCAATTAAGGTGTAGCTGTTCCTAACGTGCTTGGTGAGGACTGATATCTACCAGTTCTAATTCAAGCTAGCCAGAAAGAGATCCCATTGTGGTGAGATGTGATGATCTATTGTTGGCTCAACAGGCCATCTGTTGTAACAATATTCAGAAGTTAAAAATTAAAAAGAAAATGCAAACAAACAGCCTGTTCCCCAGAAATAAATCTGCAACTCGACTGATTTTAATGCCAAATTCTTTTGTTTGCTAGGATATACATATCATACAATATGCTGGGCACTTTCATGCAGTCAACATAACCAACAATTGCACATCTATCTTTTTGCAGTAAGGTCACATTTCAAGTCAAAATGAGGTAACATACAGCTGAGATTGGCTAATGAGCCATGACTGTGACTGAGGGGAAAGGGTTTTCCTTTGGATCCATGCAGATACATCAGACATTTTAGCTTTGACTTAGGTGTTGGGATCAGTAAGTCATATTTCAAATAGGACAGATTAAAAAAAAAAGATTAAAACTGGCAGTGCACTGCTGATTTCAAGAGAATTCACTCATATTACATGTGTAATTCTAGAAACACGGTTACAGCAGCTAAAATCATGTTTCAACATATGGCTGACGTTACTTTGCTGCTGCACAATTTTATTTCTTTACTTAACGACTCTGCTTTCAATGTCACTACGTGTTCAAGCACTTTGAATGGCAGAAGTGATGACATTTTGAAATGACAGTTATCTTCATCCCCACAGAACTTTTCACCACTCAAAAACTCTGTCTAGGCTGTAATTACAGAGTTGTTAGATTTGTCTGTACGTGTTAGGGTTTCATTAAGATGCTTTCCAGTAGCTCAGCTTCTTTACAGAGGCCAGGCTGGCAATCTGAAAGACTTGTACATTTTAACTGATATTCAAACTACAAATAATTGACTGCATCTGTTGACCTCAAAAGGGCTGATCTTTTCCTGCATCAGAACTCTGCTTGCACTTGTTGTAGGCGAGGAAAAGGATAACTTGTCTTGGACATACTTCCAAGTCCCTCCAATACCCAGGTAAGCATAAGCATTGCTGGGAGCCCTTGCTGCTGTGGGAGCAATGTTTACATGGCTGTTCTGGCTGTGCTGCCTTCCATCTGATATGCTCCTGTGTGCATCCTGTGGGACCAGAAAATTTAATTAACTGCAAATCTTCCCATATCCTTGGCTCCGCAGTGTGATCTCATGACAGTCAGTAAAAAGAAACATAGCCACACACTAGAGTTTAGGTTGGTTCTGAACTCTGGAGGAAAAGCCAGAATTATTGTTACAGAATCAAATATTTTATTTAACTGCAATGACTGCACAACTTCATGAATCCTATCTTTGAAAGACACAGTTCCTAATGTGATGCACAGGAGTGTTTGCTTTCAAACACTCACAGTACTGCATGATTTTATTTTGCAGAATCTTTCACTTTCACAAAATTCATCGCTATTTAGGCTGTTTCAAATCTCAAATCTCTAATGAATTTTGAGTCTCCCAGACCACACGAATCGTTTGTAACCTTACAAAAGGGTCAGGAATGTAACATAATACAGATAGATCAATCAGTTATTTTACTACAGAATTTACTCTTTAACTTTGATTTCATTATGCTGTACAACCTGGTGAAGACCAAGATATACAGCCAATATAAACTATTATCCCACAAAGTTACTGGCTAAACCATGCCAAGCTTTAACTCTGTTGTGGTCCACTTCACTTAGTTGTAAAGTAAGGACTAATAAACTTCATATTTACAGTTCATTAGGACCAGTTCACGTCCGCCATACACTCCGATATTTTTTTGCTAAAGTTGCCATTTTGAGAATAGCACGTGGTTGTGGCTGTCTCCATTTGCCCAGTAAGTAAGTAAGATAAGTGCATAAGATAAGTAAGTAAGATAAGAGATGTTGAAGAACGCAAAGGAAGCAGTATCCTACAGTTGTTATTCTCCCTTATTACTTAAAGAACTGAATCATAATGGGGAGAAAAAATAATCAGAAAAACTTAAGTAGTCTGTTTAACGATAACCTGGGCTTAGATAACGAAAGCAACATGCTTTTCCTTATTTATGTATAATCTGTAGGTTTGACAACTTCAGTTAGTGTTTTGTTTAAATGGCAGCTTCTCGCCTGCCTACTCTCCATTTCATAAACATCCCAGTAAGGCTGCATCGTGGCAGTGGCAGTGCTTGCACTTAGCTCTCAGTTAGCTTGAGATCTGCTAACAGCTTCGCTGTGATAGCACAGAACATGGGCTGTAAATCTCAGGGAAGGAGCTCAGCAAATCCTGCCCTAAGACCTCTTTCTCTGCAGCACTGCTGCAGGCAGTACCCCCTGTGCAACCTAAAGCCCACTTGGGTGCATATACACCAAGGGGCAGACACATCCTTCGGACAGACTAGAAGATATGCAATAGCATCAAGGATTTTAAAAAGGAGAGGGCTAGCTTAAGAACCTGACTGACAAAAAGCACTGAAAGACAGGGAAGCACACTGTTCAATGTGCTGTAGCAACCCAGGACCTCAAACACACGGGAAAAACAGTGTTATTGAAGACAAATTGGTTCTTTTAAGTTGTGTGCTGAAGCCTTTGGGTTAGGCCAGAGGGAAACTGTCCTTAGCCTCTGTCAACTTTCTGCAGACAGCATAAAACCAGTAATATGCTGAATCAACTGATAATTCTCAGGAAAATTCCTCCAAATACGAGAAAGGAAAAATAAAAAGAGGCCTCCAAAGCATGGCTTGAGGCCATCCTCATCGTATTTTCTACATCTTACATGAATTTTTCATTAAATCTGTCTGGGAGTGCTCTGCTACAAGCACAACCTCTTCTCACTGACGACGGTTCAATGTCACAGAAGGCTCAAGGAGAGAAGAGTAATGCCAGGCTAGGATAGCCTGACTGCAGCTCTGCATTCACATTGTAAAAGGGTAAAATGATGCCTCTGTAAGAGGCTGTTGAACTAGCACACTTCACTATTGCTTTTACAGCTGTTTGGTTGTTTTATCTGGACAGACCAATAAATGTCTGTCTAATAAGCTCCAATTAACTTGTAAATAGAAGGATTGGGTCATTTCTTGTTCTGAAAGCCAGTTTCAGTTAAGTTTGGAAGAACACACAATGAAAATGTTTTATTCAGATATGTATGTGTGGAATAGAAGTGTAAATATTCTCCCCTGAGAGCATGACTGGTACAACCACAGGTAGTCCTGATAACAATTAAAAGAAAGGAGTGCCAATACCCAACCCTGGTGCAGGAATACAAAAAAGTACACCTGGCATGAAAAAAAATCGGACTACAGTGGCATAGGTATGTCCATTTTCTTTACAAAGCACAAGAACAAGCACTGCCTGTAAATCCATCTCTAATTAATTATTGTCCTGATAGGTGACTGTATTTGAAAAGCAAATGATTCATTACCTCCTTTTGTTTCTTTTGCAATTAAAAGTAGAGACAAACTAGAAAGTTGGTCATCTAAGGTGAGGTTACACAGCTAAAGCTCTAACCTCGGATGGCACATCAACTTGAGCTGGCACAGGTAACTCAGCAGATGTACAGCCATGGTGGCAAGGAGTTCTGTATGGGCTACCAGCCGATGTATGTGCCTGCTGACTGCACTGCCACATGAGGGAACAGGATTGGCAGCTTACCTGGCAATCCAAATACCTCCATATAGCTGTGTGTAGAGGTAGAGGGGAGACTGAGGGAAGGCCAACTGCACTGACAAGCCCTTGGGTCAGTTGTCATTGCAAAAAAGGGACATGTGTTGACTGAACTGAAGAGTTATGGTCCTGCATCTTCAACAATTGCCTACAAACTCAGACAGCAACTAGACCTAATGACTGACAGACCAATCCAGTGCATTTGCCACAAGAATCTAAATAAAACAACAGCCTAAATATGACTTTCAAAAGGAGACAGAAATGTAGGAGCTTTGATTTATAAAGAGATGAGAGGTCAAGACCTTTCCTGACCAGCTAAAGCTACTGGCACCTTTCCTAACCAAAGGTTCTGTTTTCTCGGAGATAACCTGTTAGCCAAGTGTGAATTACAAGGCCGTCCTGCCCTGCAGTATTTGCAGCCAAACACTGAAGTACTGCCGCTGTTAGTTTCTGCAATGAATTTGTACATCGGCAGATGGCACTGCAACCATACAGATCATTTGCTGTGTTCCCTGTACATGCTGCTCCCTCTGAGGTCCATGCTGCATACTGAATCGCTATGCAGTACAGCACAGCGAGCAAAATAGTTACAGCATTCCCAACGCTTCAGTTAGATGAGTGCCCACCGAATCCTGCCTACAGTGAGATGTTTGTTTCAAAAAGAAGTCCCAAACACTTGATTACTCTCTCTCTCCCACCTATTCAGGCATTTTTTGCTGCATAGTTACAAAGTCTTAACAGAGAGAACTTAGCTTTCATCTCATTCTGGTGTAGCACTACCATCAGTTTGTTTTCTATGTATAGTCTTGTATAGGCGATATGATTTCTGAAGATTAAAGGATAGGATAAAATTTTATCACATACAAAGTATATTATTACATAAACATTCCATCACCTGAACATCTATAACAGTTTACAAGATCACGCTTTGGAACACTAAATAACTAAAACCAGAATAATAACCTAAAGGAAGAACGATGTTTTATTAAAAAAAAACACTTATGAATATTGAATCTAAAGTTGATAAACTATGGATTATTTACCTTGAATAACTATCATGTATGTATACATACTATTTAGAGAGAGAATATGCACATTTTGCTCTACATTCTTTCTCAAAAGACAAAATAGTGTAATTAATGTGTAATTCCTCCTGCTTCTAAACAGAAGCCAAAGTAGTATTACAAAATAGGACCCAAAAGCAACTAATTGAAGTCTACAAAAGAATATTCTGGATCATGCATGTTTTTCCCCTCACTTCTCTTCCATTTTACCCTATTTCTCTGGTCTATTTTAACTAGCAAGGGCCTAATTTATCTGCATGTAGATAATAATAATAGATAACAGACTTTTAACTCTGTGGTGCCACAAGGGTAAGGCAGCAGCAGGGCCCCCACAGCAGGAGCCCTTGCAGGCACTGGGACCTCGCCTCTGGGCTTGGACCTGGGGGCAGCTGCTAGGTTGGGCTTTGAAGATCACCTCACTTATTCAGCAATGCAGCCTGAAATTGCCAGCACAAACACAGATGATTTAGATATAAATATCCCCTCTCCTCACCTGCAAATTTTACAGTTATGCCTGTTAGCAGCAAAAAACCCTCGCTCACTTCTCATCTGCACTCTATAAATACAATCAATGCACAGACAGAAGCAGCAGGTCCCACCCACCTGAACAAGCACTGTAGCAGTCCCTAAACATCAACAGCTAATGCATCTTTTGGTATGAAAACTCCCACACCAGGAAGGAGACAGGATGAGCCTGAGAACGATGCCACTCTGTCACAGCATATTTATCCCTGGAAGTGATTTTTCCCTCTGCTCAAATGTATGCAGTCCAGACATTTAGCAGTGGGTGTGAAATACCAAGGGTTTCAAGCATCTGTTCCTTAGTTAATCTTGTATGTGGCAAAGGATCTGTTAGCAACCCTACGGCTTTTGAAAAGGGGCAAGAACAGGCAGATGAAAGGGAGATTTTTTCACTCAATAGAAAAAAAAAAAAAAAAAAGTATCCTACATACTTTGCTCCAAATCCTGTTTAGGATATCATCCCATCCCAAAACACCACCTTGAGTAGCAGCATGTGCCCCAGCCACCGAGGAAAATTCTTGAAAAACACACTGGAAAAAAGCAAAGAACTGCTCCCTCTCCTGCCAAAGCCTCAGAGCACCCATTACTGCAGGGCTGCTCGAGCTGACTTGCTTGCTAGTGCTGCAGATGCAGCCTGGCTGCTCTTCAGGTGGGTTTGCCATCCTGCCACCTGCTGCTCAGACAGCCATTCCCCTCAATAGCTCTGTTCCTTTAAAGGGAATTCAAAGGTAATGCTCTGTTCATCATCAGTGTGAACTGCACAGCTGTGTAGGAACACACAGAGACATGTTTGGGTGTGCATTTGTTTTGGTTCAGCTTGGATTATCTGACCCTGACAATCTGGGGATTGCAATGGAGAGTGACAGATTACTTCCCAACAAGCCCACTGAAGCTGACTATGCATAAAGTTCTACACAGCACCAAACAGAAGTATAATCCACAGTGTTTGATGGACTTTTTTTTTTCCCAAACAATAACACAGCCCTGAAATTGAAAATGCTCTTGATTTTAATGCAAAGGATTTGTAAGATAGTAGTAAGGAATATTTAAATATTGGTTCCAGCAGAAGAGTATAAACATCCTTTGATTGTACTTATGTGGTTAACAATTTAGGAAAAAGCAGGAGTGTAAGAGAGCTAGTTCAATCAATACCATGGATATATGTGAGCAAGTCTATAGAGGTTTCTGGTACATCAGCTGTTTCAGACTTACACCTGCTCAGCATTTCATGTCCCGCTCTGACCTTTGTCTATGAAGTTGTGCTCAGAAAAGCACTCACCCATCACCGAAGATCACCGCATGTCTGACTCAAACAACTCCTCAACAGAAAAATCCCTAGAGTTCTGCATTTGTTTGCTTCTCTCTAACATACACCAATTTCAACTAAAAATAAAGTAGGATTTGTTAGGCAGCCTCTATCTGAGCACCACAAAGTTTAAATTAGATGTTAAGGCTTTGTGATACCGAACCATATTAGGTAGGATAGCACCTTTAAAACAAAATAAAGCTGAAAGAATGACATATGATCTACGTTCTTCAGAAAATAACACTGCAGAGCAACCATCTTTCTCTATCCTCTCCCCTGTTTCCTTTCATGCCTTAAAACCTATCCTGGCTTGCTGGCAGAAAAAGTAATTCAGCTGAATTTAGGCCTGCATGGGCTTGATCATATATCTAGCATCCAAAGCTGTCTTCTTTGGATGTTTGTCAAGTGCACAAAGAGTACTATACAGCCAAGAATAAGTAATCTTATGTTAGAGCTGCATCTCAAACAAATTCAAACTATACAACTTTTAAAAGGACAATGCTGTCACATTGAGCTTTGCACTGATTATTGGGTATCTGAAGCCTTAAAAGGTGATGATGACTGCTGAGATAGTATTGCAAAAGCAGCTGTAACCTCTCCTGCTGCTGCAGTGGAAGGGGGGAAATCAACCAGGTTACTATGGGCAGGGGCACGTTTATCTGAAATGCATGAAGTGCCAAATGGTCATTTAGCTCCCGATCAATTTTCCAATGAGACTTCAATGTTACACTTGAAAAGCCAGTAGATGGCAGCAGGATTTGTAACCTGCAAAATACTTACGAGAAAGTTGGATCTACTCAAGACAGATGTGAATTTAAAAGGACTCATTATTTCTAACATACTAAGGGCTTTTCCACTTCAGAGATTATTGTTCTTTCCTAATCTGTGATAGGTTGTGCAGAGAAGCTGGCTTTTATTTTGAGGAAGCAAGACAGTAAATAACAGAACAGGATCCAGTATAAAAGTATGCGTGCCTTTATTGGAAGTAGGTCCAGGCAACATATTCTGGGCAACTTTCTGACCCCAGCTAACGCCTGGAAGCTGGAAGCTCCATCTATGACACGATATACTAATTAGACAGAAGTACAGTTTTTCTGACATGAAGTTGTTGAAAGAACTGATGTTGGCTTAAACTTCCTTCAGCATTACGTCTCCCTCATCTGAAGTGGCTCCCCTGCTGCACCACATGACTGCTCCTCCTTCAAAATGTGTTTTTCAAATATTTGTTTGGGACAAACCTACAAACGTACAGAACACCTGCAAAATCTGCAGGGATTTCCAAAGCAGTGTTGAACCTCAGGCTTTAAAGCAATCAAAGAACAGAAAAGAAAAAAAAAACAGTCGACAACAACTCATAGCACGCTGTGGACCTTATAATTAGCTTAACCAGTAAACTTCCACTTCCCCTGAGGGGCGTCATAATGTGTATTTAATGAAATCCTCCTTTTCCCTGTATCCCTAGCTGTTTTAAATACTATAAATTATGGATGAGCTTCTGTTTATACATGCAATCTTTTAGCTGTAAAGACCACTAATACAGCACTTAAAGCACACCAGGATGCCTGCACTCCATCAGTGTTTAAATGGGACACAATATGCCAACCAGTCGCTTGCTCTCACTGGCAGTGACGTATGGGGCAGAAAGGGACTGCAGGAGCATGGAATCACACATCCATCACGTTAGGCTCCTCCTATCCCTGTACAGCCTCTGTTTGACAATGAGAAACAGATGGTGCCATTCATCTCTTTCGAAGAGATGGAGAAGTAAAATAGTCAGCCATGCTAAAAAAATATATGCTTGTAGGATAGGCAAGGGATCTTGGAGAAATCAGAGGTAAAAAAGGAAAAGACAGTATTCTTAGCTACTGCCAAACCATAATACTGCAATTAAACAATCAATAATATATTTCAGGGAGATACGAGGTGGGATGGGCTCATTACAATGGAGATTGGTAATTTCCCTCTAATCAAGCAGGTCTCATGCAGCTGGTCTGCTGGCACTGTAATGTTCCTGGCTTCCACAGTGCAAACCTACAAGGAGATAACTGAACATATGTAATGGTCATTTCAAAGCTAGTGACTTTGGATGCCCACTGGAATTTTCTGGCTGATGTGGATGAGCTCCATGTAGGTAGCTGTAATTAGAAAAAAAAACTGCTTGGCAAGTGTAACTACACTGTTATATCTGGGATCACTGCAGCTTCCCCCACACTGACAACATGCATCTGGTAATACAGTACAACGCAGTAATAAATACAGGTTTCTAATAGCCAGCGTTACAGCATGCAGCTGCCTTAAGAAATGATGGTGCTAGCTTGATTGTGCTAGCTAAGCTAAGTGTGTGATGCTCTACACAGCAGATAAACACAAATATTTGCTTTAAGACAAATCTCCAGTTCAAAACTATGGAATTCTAACTGCCTTAATGTTAGAGATCCTCACTTCCCTTCCCTCTGCATATTTATACTTCTGTGAATAATTTCTTCTTCCCTTTCATGTAATATATCTTGTTTTCTGCTTACTTCAAGGATTAAGTTGTTTCTTCGCCAAGTAACAAAGTGCTAAGCAGACAGAACTCAAGTAATCTGTATGGGGAAACAGGCATATATACACAACTCCACCCTCTGTAACAGCAAATTTAAAATGCTTTATTTTTTTCTTCCCTTAGGCTTGCTGTGGCTAATCTCCTCCTTATGACAACTATCACATACAGCTCAATGACAGCATGTGTATCGGAAAATAGAGGGTGTGCATTATTTTGGTGAACACAGTGCCATCAGTTAGGAAATAGGAAAACTTCACTTACTGCAATGAAGCTCATAAAGATTTGCTGTCACACATTTGGACAGGAGTTCTAAAATCCTCCTGGAGGGCATAAAGAATTTTTCAGGAATGTACACGTGGTCACCGGACCTACCTACCAGCTTCCCTAGAATCCAGGCTTTTGTTTTAGAAAGATGAAGCACTGTGATACTTTTGTCAGAACAGATCACTTTTTCAAATGATAAACCGAGGAGAAATTGATGCAATTTAGCCCTCCAAATCTGCTGACAGATGTGTGCTTAGGATTGTATGAAAGCAATACTGAATGGAAAGCAATCTCAGGTAAAAGAATGTTCTACTGTTGCTGCCGGATACCAGGCAGGTAGAGATACTCTGTGATTCTATTAAAACAAGTAAAAAAGAGGCACTTTGATACTTTAAAGTCAAAAACAATAATAACAATAAAGTGAACAATAACAACAAAAACAATAAAGCAATCCCAGCAAAGCAAAATGCAGAAACTGAATTTATGGAAGGGGTGAAAGTCACTGGAGCTTCTGTTTAATGCACTACAGAAGACAAACTAAAATATGATGAATTTGGAGAAAGAACCTATTAAGAGAGAGGTAAGTTCTTATAAACCACTGACCATGCCTGGAACTCCAGTACTGATGACCATAGACCTTCTGTAGCTGTTCACTGCAGCTGTTCTCATCTCAGCATGACATTTTCTCAGAAGTCTACTTGTAGAAAACTACATCCACAAAGTTTCCTATTTCTCAAACCAAATGAGAACCTCCATCTGGTGAAAATCTGAAACTCAAACTTGTTATTTCACAAAAGAATTTTAAAATGTACTGGGTTCAAGCTTAGCTCTCCAAATTCAAAACAGCAACAGGCTTCTGATGTAATAACTGAGGATTTGACAAGAGTGGGCCCATGGGCCTTGACCTTAAACTTCAGGAAGAAAACTAGGTTGTGTTAGAGACAAAATCAACTCTCCCTCTCCTGCCTCTAATGTACTACAAGCAAGTTGCCTAGGAGCTGCAAAGCATTTAAACATGCCCACTCTGATTTGCGATAGCTCAGTAAACAGCAGCAGCTTAAAGGCACTGCTCCTCTAATTTGGAAGTAGATGGGGGGGGGGGATACTCTCATCCAAATCTCAGCAGTTCTGGCCCACAGTTTTATATTCTGGAGTAAATCTATTTTCACTGGCAAACTAAGCTGGAGATAAGGCTCTGCTGTGTGGGAGCAGCGTGCAGAGCACAGCAGCAGCCTATTCAGGAGCAGCTGCTTAAACCACTGTAATAAAAAATTCACTGGAACTCATCTGTCGCTGTCTTCACTCTCCAGTTGTGAAACAACCTATACAAGCCTATGGCTTATTTTCACTTCTTTTCCCTAGCTGCTCTTCTTAAAACGTGACTAATGCAGCTTGTCAGATTTTCTCCAGCTTTATAAGCAGGAACTAAAGGCACTGTGGTGAGAAATAAGTGAGGGGAAGAGGAAATGAGGAAATACTCTTTAGCGTAAGGCTGTAAAGTTTAAAATTTTTCCTTTTTTTTTTTTTTTGCTGGTAGTGACTATTTTCCTTAAGATGGCTAAGAAACAAATGTAATTTATATAAATCTAGCATGGTATAAAAGAAGACATAACATACAGCAAAAAATACAAATAAAACCTAGGTGAACATAACAATGTTTAAGGAATAAACACTGAGGCATGGTATCCTGTTAGCATTCACATCAAGCAGCAAGACCACTTTTGTAGTGAACTTGGTTTACCCTAACACACTCACCAATGTAATACAGTGTCTGTGATGTACTTCCTTAACCCATGATGTCCTATGGAAAGCATAAACTGAGTGACATGCCTGTCAATGCACAGATTTAATGCTTGTTCTTTGCAAATCTATATGCATTTCAGGCAGGAAGCATACTCATCCAGGATTTCAATACTGCAGCTTTGTGCAGCAGAAAACACCAACGTTTTCACTTAGTCACTCACCCATAATGTGTATGACCCCCTGCGACTCCCAGGAAAGGTCAGCATGCTCTGATCCGAAACAGCAACAGATGCCAGGCCACTGCTCCTGGATGGCGGCCATTCAAAGTCAGCCTCAGCCTGCTCAGTTTTGCCTTTCTGCTTCTTTATAATCTGTAATGTTGGGGGAGTGGGATGGGAAGGCAGGATATGGAAGGAGGGGGAAAAAAAAGGTACTTTTTTGTGGAGAACATGATATTAACTCTTTCTCAAGACAAACTGCCTAGAAATAACAGTTTCCCTTTGCTTTTTTTTCCCCAGCTCATGCAAAGATGATTCTGACAAGCTGCATACAAGCTTCTCATCTAAAGTCACACTGCATACAAGCACACAAGCTTTGGCACAATAAATCATAATCAATGCCTAGAGGAACATCAGAAGTGAATTAAATAAACATGGAAAACTGTTCCTACCCTAACACTTTAAGCATCTGCAGCATCTAATGTCAGGTATTTTCTCAGAAAAGAACATTTGCAAAGACACATAAAATACTAAACATGAGGGGAATTTCAAAAGCTCCTACGACATCTAGAAACATTTCTGCTTAAAGGGATTTTAGGTGTCTAGACACTATTTTGTTCTTGCAAATCTAGACTGTCTTGAAAGAGAGAAGATCATATAAACTACCTTCCCGCTAAACTGACAGGTTATTTCCCACTGTGCTTCATTTCCATACATTTCCCAACTTCACTTTAAAATATCTACAGAGTATTATCCTATAAAAGATCTCACTAGGCAGCTTTTGACAAAAGTGGTAGCAATTCAGGCTTCACTAATATAGGCCCTAGACTATCAAAGACCTAGTAAGGAGACCTCATCTTCTAAGATTCCTATAAGGAAGATTATTTTCCATTGAGCTGCTGCTCTTGTAGCTTTTCTTGACACCCTTGTAAACATGTGTTCCTGTTCTAGTCATTCTTGTATTCTTAAATGCTGCATCCCACACACAAATGTGGTAATGAGGTTAGCTCGCATGGAGGAAGACTGACCCTCCATTGTGGCTAATTCTCTGATCACTAAAGCTCAGAATCACTTAGTTCATGTTTCTCATGCCTTGCTCCAGACTGTCCAGACAATCTCAAGGGGTATTTGTTCCCAAATAGCCCCCTATTTTTGGTGCTGTATTAGTGCAACATGCTGCTTTGCAGGCAGAATACAAAGCCTCCCAGAAAAAGACAAACAAATCAGACAATGAGTTCTCTGATTTTTTGTATCTCTCTCAGATATTCCCATTAACATATTTGTATTGCAATGATTCTATGTTTTGCAGATGCAGGGTTCAAAACAGTTGATACAGTCAAGTGCCTGTTCCTTTAGAGGGGAAAATTTTGTGCCTTTTGGC
The DNA here is from genome assembly GCF_038088225.1 of Cyrtonyx montezumae. NCBI lineage: Eukaryota > Metazoa > Chordata > Aves > Galliformes > Odontophoridae > Cyrtonyx > Cyrtonyx montezumae. The sequence goes on along the minus strand of NW_027072089.1, from coordinate 100,588,188 downwards.
AAATATAGGTTTAAAATTTGAGCAAGTGGGGTTCTGCCCTTCCCTGTTAGTGTATCACAGACCCAAGGGATTATATCTCTCAGCTCTGAGGGTGTAGGCAATCAGTTTAGGCACTAGATTAATCTTATTTGTAAATTAATGTCTCTGTCAGATGTGTACTTTCTACATTGATGTCATCCTCTTTTCTACTGGAGCCCAGGCTTAAAATTTCATGTTTTGGCTATTAAATAAGCTAAGGTATAAAATGCTTGCCATACCTTCTGCACAATGGTTGTGGCAAGCTCTTCTATGAGGTCCTCCTTGTGTTCTTGCAAGTAACAAGCCTCATTCTGTTTGTCCTGCATGAAAATAAAAATCTGTAGTTGCCAGTAAATACCGTAGACTTCCCACAGAAATTGTACAGATCAGAAAATGGGCAATATGCCCTACAGACACTGTGGGGAGAGACTGCAGATACTTACATCACACATCACCTTCTGAAATGCAATGCGCATCTTGAATTCAAGTCCGTAAGAATCATACCCAGCTCCATGCGTTATACATGAGTCACTACTCTTTTTTATGGTTTCTTTTACACTACTTCTTTTAGTACCACTACCCCAATTAAAAGAAACATAACTGTTTTGTTCAAATTAACAAAATGTACTAGAAAACGTTACCAGGCTGTCACTGTAGGTCTCTGCCTTAGAAATAGCTTCTTCCACTGCTTCCTCAGCAACACGTAAGGCCACAGCAAGGGTATCCATCATGCTGTGTCCTAGGTGAAGAATAAATTGAAATCATCATGTTCATTATTTATGTTTTGCATGACAGAATGCAAAACTCAGACCCATGTTCCAGACAGATCTTCAAATCTTATTTTGTTCATGACTAAATTTATTTCCTCAACTCATAATCATGCTCAGCAAAATAGAAACACCTTAAGAGAGAGAGCGATTTTTTATCAACTTCTGCGTAACTTCTAATATTAAATACCATAAAACACGGTATTTCTATGCTGCTTATCTTAGATCCCAGTAACTAAGGAGGAAATCATAGGAGGAAAAACCATAAGCTTCCTATAAGCACTAAGAGGATATAGAAAAAAAAAGAGAGAGAAAAAAAGCCATGAACATAGGAATAGAAGTAGGAAAAGAAGTAGCAAAATGCTGAACATTAAGAAAATCATGCCACAATAAGCATGTAATATCTTGAATACTGAAGCATAAAATCTCAACGTGTCACATTTGAACACAAAGAATTCTTAAATGTTCTAGCTAAAAGATGGCTGAATCTGCTGAATCTGACTTCTCAGCACTCTGGGCTATTTGTCCAGTAATTCAAAGTGTAAGTACTGTGTTTTAATCAAACAACTCTTTAGCAGTGTACCTTCTGTCTGCCTGTAGAATGTAGAATCACTGCCACAAATGCTTCCATCATTTTCAAAGCTTCCTTCAAAAAAACCTCCTTCTGCTCAAAAAAGACAGTACCACACATTAGTATAAGAAATACCATTCACAGCAGAGGCATTGTTAGATTAGGATATTCTCTTGAGGTACAGTAGCACCACACACAAAGAGGGATAACTGGAAAATTCCTCTTACCTTTTTATTTAAAACATGATTGCAGCAACTTTTGCACAAAACATGACTTTTTTTTAATGAAAGTCCTCAAAAATTATTTGTACAGTAAAAGAGAGGAAGAAGCTACTAGAATATAAAACTTACATGCTGAAAGTTAAGCACTCAGAATTTGCTTTTAATATGACATCTGGGGTTGAAATAGATTCTACTTTAAAGGGCAATGCTGTATAAATAAGAGAAAACCTAGATATGCGTGCTAGTATTTATCATCAAAGACTTTACAGCAAAAGTCACAAGAAACACTTGGAATTTTCACTCGGGTCTAAAGAGTCCATTTGCCATCCCATACCATTCAGAAAAAGTGAATATGAAGACTGTACAAAAGCTACAGTTGCTGTAGAGATTTGAATAAATTACATTAGGAAAATTTTTTGTCCAGTAACACTGATGAGATTTCAAACATTCCTCTAGTTGAGCTTTAATTAGTTCACTAAAATTACCAGCACGACACAAAACACCACTTAGAATATATTTCACATCTCCCAACTATTTTTATGGCACGATGTGCTGTAACACCATTGTTAAGGACGGACTGTGTATCTTTAAATAAAGGTTGCTATCAATTCTTCACCAGCATATTTTAAATCTTTACAAACATCATTATAAAAATAGAATGTGACCAAATTGAGATCCTTATGATAGCAAAACCTTAAGAACAAACTGAGTTTTGGTCCACTTAGATATACAGAATGTATCCCATGCTAACCAAATTTTGCTTCAGATGCCACAGGAATGTTTTCAGACCTAAATGCTGAATGCAGAATTCTTCTCTTGCTCATTGACTACTCAAAACTGAGAGAAAAGTTTGGACATGGACTCGAATACAAACTGCAATTTACTTTACAGACGGAAGATCGTGATTCTGTTTTGAGCAGAAGTACCATAATTATCAGTGGCATAACTAAGATTAAACACTCTTTGAGTTTTTAAATTGGCTGTCTAGGCACTTTGCCTCTATGTTCTCTCCACTATGGTATTTCTGAAAAGATACATTACAAACTCTTTTAGAAACAAATCTCAGAATTTTCATTGTTTCAGTTCATTTCTTAAATCAGGTAAGGTAAAAAAATAAAAAATAAAAATGAACACAGCTGCTCTTACCTATTCCATCAGGACAAACTCCACTCTCCAGTCTATGCTTCTTGTATAAATTCTTCAGAACTTTGGCACTTCCAAAACACTTGAAGCGGCTCTTCACATTATTATAGTACCAATCTAGAGACTGTGTCCTTAAGAGCCTAAAACAAAAAATAAACAATATATTTGCAATTATTCTACAACAAACAAACCTAGTCCGTTTACTATTTTCTTACATAAAGAGGGATTGTTTTGGAGTCAGGGCATAAAGCTATTAATTCCTAAATAATTCTTCACAGCCTGTACCTTGCATGTATCTGATATACAGAGGCAAAAAGTAAACAGTTAACTAGTGAGCAAATACCTACTTGTAATTTACTCAAGCTTTGATTTTGGTTTTGCTGCTATTAGAACAGTTCTTCTCTGTTACATTATAATTCCAACACTACAGCCTTCTGCAAGAAGCCTTGGAACAGTACAGGAAGGTTGTAAAAATAGCCTTTTTTTCCAGAGAGTTACAGATAATACAAGAAAATTAGTCCATTAGCACACAACACATTTTTTCCTAAAACTGCATCACTGCTCCTATTTGGGGAAAACACCGAAGCTGGCAGAGTCCACTAAACTCGGAGAACCTCAAAGAGAATGAGTAAAGAGCAGTATGAGGACAACATTTTTGTCTGTGTACTCACAACTACACTTTGGAGTTACTTCCAACAATAAGCATCACTGACATCAATAATCCATCCTGCTGGATTTGTCCCCAGAGCTCACAGACTTTCAGAAAACCATGAGAAAAGCTCGGTATTCTTTCCAGCTGGCGGAGGGCTCTTGGTTCACCTCTTTTCCTTCAGAACATCTGTGCCATACTGCCACGCAACACAACCACAGATTTCTATGGGAAAAACCACAGTAGACCCATACGTTTCCTACAGATGAGCTGCATCCTAAGGTCCCCCTATAAACTAAGGCTGACTTGCCCAAAGGCACGTAGGAAGGAGAAGTACGTTTGAGCCAGAGAACATTAATTTACTCTGTGTGCTCACTTTCCTGTTTGAATCCATTTGTTCCTTTGTATATTACCACACTACTTTGTTTTTAGTTAATTTACTGAACTTAGGAGTGCAGGTAGCAAGGTATTTTGATATGACATGAAACCATCTGGTATAAAACAGTATTTACTATAGGCTGCAAAGGTAATTTCACTTTTACAGTAATTACTAACATGGAGGTCTTAAAAGACTCATGGAGCTCATTACATAATTAAGCAGAGATTATTCACAACACAAAGATTTTAGAAAACAAAAGGAGTATCTGATTCATGTAAAGCAGAACATCATGATCTTGTCTACTCTGTCACCACTGGAAAGTATCTAATAGCAAATACCATCAGTGGGAAATTAAAAATGATGAAGCATGCTGTATTCAAGCTGTGAAGTCTTATATATTACGTGCTCAAATTATGGTAACAATTGAAGAAAAAGCACAAATGGAACAGAAGCATGTTTTTTCCATATGCAATTAGATGCAGGAGAGATGTTTACAGATAATGTAAAAACATTAGACCTTTACTACCTATTTGCACAGTAATATCCCAGGGGGATATATCAGCTCCACTGGTCACATTTCTACAAATACCACAAGCATCTGACAAGGAGAAATCTTATTTCATTTTTTCTGAAAGATGTCCTTACAAACTGAGCAGTGACAGCTTACAGATCTGATAAAGCACAAGTGTCTGGTGGCTGAGCAGGAGCAATGGGAAGCATGTTCAGGTCTGCCATTGACACAGAGGACTTCTGAATTCCTACAACAGTGCCACCAAGGAATCAGTGACAATACCTGATCAGGTCTGGAGCAGGGCTTGTCAGCCAGCACAACAATGGCCCTGTGAGTGAAGACCACTCTCTCTCTGAAACCCATGGTTCTTTGGTGCTTTGAGATCCTACCTTCTCTGCAGGTACAAACTGTTTGCCTTCATGGAAGCTGTACCATAAGAGAGCATGAGATTTCATCCACAGCATGGAGTCACAATCATTATAACGGACGAAACTGAGTCTGCACAACTGGGTTGGAAGAGGCTTGGCAGAAGGTATTTGCCAGGAAGTATGTTCTTTTACCCCATGTTTTTGCCCACGTTACTATCTTTTTCTGGCTCTGATCAATACTGCTTTCATAATAACAGATTTATTTACTTATTTACAATGATAACATTTTCAGTACATGAACTTTTGGAGAGCAATGATGGACCGCAGGCAATGAAAGAACAGGTGCTGCTCTCTGCACCAGCTAACCTGGTAGAAACACAAGGGTTGGGATTTTTTTGTAAAACTTCTAATTTCTGTGCTAGTAACGCTTTGGGAATAATCTAATCATCTCATTGGGAATAATCTAATCATCTCACTATGTGCTGAAAAGCTACCAACAACTCCAAATGTATGCTTCAGTCCTGCATATATTTTATTGGAGATTACAATGACTCTTCTAAAGCTTTTCAGCCTCTTAACTTTCAAATAAGTCTCCACGTGCCTGATGATTCCTCCTGGGGAGAAAGGATTTGGAGAAGAGAGCAATTCTCTTTATAGATACTAAAATAAAGGGCCCATTCAAAGGATAAATAGCATTTTCTCCTTATTTCAAAATTCTTTAATGCTGACCTATATTTTAAAGCTGCATTCTGCAAAGGCAGTTTCATGAGGCCAGAATAATGAAAGACTATGCCACTGCTAGCATTAAATTGTAAAAATGAAATGCTTCTCTTATTATCTCTAATAAAGTGTACATAAGTTCTCTCCATAAAATGAAAGTTCACACTTCAAGGATACCAGTAGTGTTTTATTTATCTTTATTTCTATGCCATAAAGACTATTAAATCCAACTGCTGCGTCTATTTCTAAGTAGCCCTAAATGCTAAGGATGTTATTTATATTATATAATATTGCCATGGTGCTGAGATATATTTTGACATGCTTTTGACACAGGGGAATACTGTGATTTTAAAATTCTGCCTCACTAGAAAGTGTAAAGCTAAGAAGACTCCTTTGCTTTTATAACAGAAAAACTTGAATAAGCATTGTAATTCCCAGCCCTTTTTTATTTGGATCTCGTGCAAAATCTTTACAAACAGGAATATTCCACGCTGTTTCTTACTTCCACCACCCAGCCACTCCATTTTTAGGCCTCTCATGAGGAAAAGTGGTACACCAGCTGAGCTGGGGAGTGGGGGCATGAACCATCTCACTCATTACTAGTGATGGTCACAGGAAAATTATGTGAAAAACTCCACTCAGGATGCAAGTATTCCAGAAAGTAAACAGACTCAACACAGAGAAGGTTGTTTAGTAACTGATCTACTCCTTCAAGTTTTAATTCTAAAAATCAAACTTACTTCTAGGTTAAAGAAGACAATTCCACCTTCTTTTCCTTTTCGATGCACCATTACTGTAGAACGTAAGCTTAGAAAACCCTGTAGGTAATGTGCTGGTTTTGAAATGAATACTGATTATCCTTCCAGTGCTCAGTTCCCTGAAAACCAGGCTTAAACTAAGAAATTGAAAATGTTCCTAAAGCTCCAAACGTTAACTTCTAAATGTCAAACTTTGGCCAAGCTCACATCACTCCAGAGATGGGTTTTATATTAGTATCTATTCACTGGATGTGAAAGGCAGCTTTGTTCATACCTCAAGTACAATACCTGCTAAACACTGGACCTCAGATGCTGCTCTTAAGTCACTTCTTTGCCAAGCTTGAAGTTCAAATCTCGTTTCTTGTCTTCTTAATGGCATTCTGGAGGAACATGTCCCACTAGACTGGATGCCCAAAGCCCCTTTCATCCAGGCCTGGAGTACTTCAAGGGATGAGGCATCCACAGCTTCTCTGGGCAACCTGTTCCAGTGTCTCAGCACCCTCACAGTGAATAATTTCTTCCTTATATCCAGCCTAAATCTACTCTTTTTGTAGTTTTAAACTACTGCCCCTTGTCACTACAGGTAAAAAGTATTTCCTTGTCTTTTCTCAAAAGCAGTAACATTTCCCTCGAGCTCTCTTTCCTAGGCTGAACAACTCCAACTCTATCTGTTGTCAAAGCAGAGATGTTTCAGATGGGGCACTGATGTCTGTGCTGAGACAGATGGCTGCATCCAGGTGACACTGCAATACACAAAAGCACTGCACCCTGACCCACACAGGTATGCCACAGGAATGATTAAAGCAGTGCAAGACAAACACTATGGAAAAAGGCCAGTAAAATTCAAACAACAGCAAAGAAGAGACATCTGAAATCAAAGCATCTATCCAAAACCAAAAACTGCCCGACCCAGAGAGAATTTCACATGTCATAGGTGGAACAGGACAACTGCCTGTGTTCCAGGCAGTGCAGTCCTCACTGTCCTGTGCCAACAGCAGTGAATTCAGGACACTTTTTGTACTGCAATCCACGGAACGTTAATTCGGAGATCAACCTATAGATTTGTTCTATGCAAAGCATTTCTTGAATATGTGTGTTCTTCCATTTGCTGCAAGTCTACTGCCCTATCTTTGGCTTTTAAATTCCCATATGGTGCAACACGTAAGCAATAATAGTTTAAGGTACAGTGGAAGGAAAGGATTTTCTATTTTTCCAAGATATAGCTGTATGTAAATCCCTCAAATCTGTTTACTATCTCCTTTATCTTTGAAATCACCATTCAAGGAGTTATAAGAGGGAAGAATACAGAGTAAGTTTTATACAGAAAACCTAGATATACTTTCTGAAAGGAATAAGAACCAATCCTTGTAACAAGTTCAACTAACCTTGATTATTGACAGAAGTACTAAAGCTTTGGTCTCCTGGGCTCTTTAAACCAATACTATGTGACTTTCCAGAAGGAAACACTAAAGCTTGCTCACTGCAGAATGTGCTTTGTGATGACCAAATCCACAGCTACATGCCTTTCCTCATTTCAGTGTCTACTTCCTATTTCATTGGATGCCCCATACATGTGCTGGCAGGAGATGCTGCCACAAAACTGTGTAATGCTAGCACGCAAAACTGGCAAAAAGCATAAGTAAAACTATATGTGCAATAGAATAGCTTAGAAAACCCTGTAGGTAATATGCTGGTTTTGAAATGAAATGGAAGTTCACACAGAATCAAATTTCTCTCTGCTTGGCAACATTTCAAAACAAAACAAAACAAAAAAATTCTTACCTCACAATACAGAATCCACTAAAAAATTCTTTCTCCAGTTCAAAGACATTTCTCTGTGCCATAGATTGATGACCCAAGTTCTTAATGTTGGTTCAATCATTTATCTGTGGTTCAAATAACCACAAGATCCCTGGACAGAATTCAGTACATAAAAAAATCAGGAGTAAAGTATCTGTCTTTTTGTAACCATGAATGGAGGAGGTAAAGCTATTCCTCTCTTAAGAAAGTAAGATTTCAGGCATGCACTATTAACAAAAAGAAGAGAAAATGAAAGATGCAAGTTACAACCCCTAGAACAGCAAAGCAACATTCCTCAGAGATGACATCAAAACTCCAGATGGAAATTTGGGTGCATCTGTTGACACAACCTGGATTGGTTTAAATATCAGTTATATTCAGTGACAATAACTTTGTTAGCATGGATGAGTTTGCTTTGTGGCATACTGAGATTTTCCAAAGCTCCTGAGTTTATCAGAAGCTAAGTCCATGAGAACCACAGAGGCTGGATGTAAGCATAGCACACCTGTGAACTTAGCTGTGCATATCTGATGGTTTTGTCAGCCTTGAACTGGGATATTCTGCCCTGAATGGCTGTATGTCAGGAACATTTGACTCACAAATGAACACCTGTTTGGTATATTAGCACTACCTGCTGCCCCCGTGAAGTACATTGTGTTTTAGGGCAATAGAAGTAAAAATCTACAGCAGTTAAAAATGGCAAATTTTAAGAAGAGGGTTTGAAAACCCAGTGCTCCGCAGTAATTTAGCTGACAGTAAACATAGGGCTGAAATCAAGACCGTGGAGAATCAGTGGCAGCTAAAGCACTGACCTATGTAGGGTCAGGACCTCTCTTCAGGCATCTACCAGCAGTGAAAGATGTAAGAGGCCACAACCAATACAGCTCCTGACAGCATCTCAGCACAAACTAATAAGCCTTTACCAGAACAGCAAGTCTGTGAGGATGTTTGCCATGTCTAATAGCCATTAGTGAATATTCTTTGCCCACTTTTGCTTTGTAAGGGGAGCATCATTGATTGACGCTTATTTATTCACATATGACCTCTGCACCTACAAGTTCAGAAGGCTGCATTGCAAGGAACTTGTGGAATGTCTGCAGTACTAGCTATGGCTGTTTTAAGCCATGAAACAAATGGGATCACATAGGTCTTTCTCTTGCCCCCTCGAAATGATGATGTCTACAGGGAGAAACACAGTTGAACTGTTCTTAATGACTCCCCATCCATACATCAGTGTTCTCCTACCCTAACGTTGAAAGGGTTTCCTAACATTTTAGCCACACGTTCCTTGTTTCTATTTAAACAAGACAGCTTATTATGCTTGTTCTGCTCATTCACAAGGCTGAAGAATCCTGTTTCACCATACATCGTGTTTTCTAGAAACCTGATTGCTTCTATTTTTTATTTATTTATATTTAATATTCTAGAGATCCTCCAGCTCCAAGTGGCCTTTATCTGCTGAAACACATATTGCAGAATTGGTCATTTGAGGCCCTACCAGTACTCCCTCTTTTAAGAAAGCCAAATCTAAGTGTTGGAATACAACTTGCCACAGTGCAGACCTTACAGATGAGATGACATGGCAATCAACAGATATACAACGGTGATACTGAATCTGGGTGATGTGATGCTGTGAGTCATTCATCTATCTGTCTTGCCAGGACTTGCAGCTTTGAAACTGCCAACTTTTCAGATAGCAAGATCCTGTCAAACTAAGTCCAGGGTATTTTCACTTTACCTGTTTTTCAAATAGATAATCATGGATTATGCTTTCAGAAATGACATTTAGGGTACATCTCCTCACTAGCTGTCACCTGGACTAAAACATAACTTTTGTAGTGAAATTCAGGTGCTTGGCTGCCTTGTTTTCTTATCAACAAACAAACAGCTCTTGGGATAAGAGAACCATGAAGCCTGCCATTCCCAAGTATGGTCAAACCCATACTGACTCCCTCCATAGGCATAAAAACCCATCTCTCTTCATTTTAATCCTGATCTCACATCACTGTTGGTGTGTAAGGAGCTCTAAACATTACTGCAGCCGCTGTAAATTACTGACTGGCCAAAAATGGTGTGTAGTCCTCATGGCAATGGCATAAATAGAGACGAAGAACTCATCACCCTCGTTTCACAGCCCTCCCAGGTGTTTCCTTCAGTGTCTGAAAACCATCCCACCACCACAATGCAAAATGTTCTCCTTTTGAGCTTTTCATTAGAGGGCTTATCTTTACTCTGCAAATTAATGAAAATAAAGTAAGTGGCCACTGGATATCTGAAACTAAATTAAAACAAGTCCAAATCCAAATGCTTGTGTAAAGCTGGAAAGCTCTGATATTTTGGTTTCAGAGTGCTTTTATGCTTTTATACTTATGTATAATCTAAAGGGTTGATTTTCAGCTAAAATAATAAAAATACAAATAAGAACATCACCACTAAGACAAAACTTTCCCTCTTAAGCAAAAAGAAAGATTTCACTTTATCTGAATCCATTTTCCCCTAGAAATTTCATTTTGTGTGAAATACTGTAGATTTTTTTCCTATCTTAATTTGTAGCAAAATACATTTCAGTACCTCAGTATTTTACAAAGGGAAGAAATTCCATATCCTGATCATCTTGTACTGGATATTTTTCAAAGTAAATGATAGGAATTAATCAATACCTCATCATTTGCAAATTGATGACACTTACAGGCACACAGCATGCTAAAATAAAATACAAACTTGAATCAAAGCAAGTTATTATAGCCGTACTGAGCACTGATACGCTGACTTTTCCCATCACATTTGTTTCTACTTGCTACAATACATCAGTGTAATTTTTACTTTAGATTTCTGAGATAAAACAGGCAAAAAGAACAGAAATTCATACTGACAGTACCTCAAAATAATACACTCCGCTGATCTTAAGAAACAACAAGAGCTACAGATATTCATAAATTCTCAATTGGACAAGCATCCTTTCCCTATTCTGCTGTTACAGCACACACTATTAATTTATCCTCTGTATTTATCCACTGAAGTGAAGGAAAATTTGAACAAAGAACTCATATACATATACTTCAGAATGCAGAGAGCAACATCAAAACACTGTCAGAAAAATCTGGTCATTGAACTGTGCATTTATGATAATGAAATCAAAGTATTTTCAGTCAAACTATAACCGAACATTAACGGCTACAAACAAATGCACCACTCACTGACATGAGAAATGTTTTCCATTACCACAGCACATACCAAAGGAAAACAACAGAACATAAAGCAAGTTTGATTAGTTATTCAAATTACCTAAGTGAAGGATTTTCTTTCTGCAAAATTCATTTTTAGTCCACACATTCTTAAAAAACAGCGGGAAGAGAAAGCAACAAAAAAAGCAAGGTTGATGCAGCATAAATATTTTCACAAAAGAGATACAAACTCCTCTCCATCAGAAAAAAAATACCAGAGGATAAACCATGCAAATTAATTCTGTAATCCTGATTAGAAAAATACGCAGGGCTTTTAACATAGAGCTCAAGAATGCCAAAAAGACAACAATCCTCTGCGTTACGGTCTGTTTCTGTTCCTGTGTCAGGAGAAAGCTGTGAACAAACTGCTGTGAAATGCCGCCAGAGATGAGAAGAATCATCACCAGGTAAAATCAAAGAGGACGGTGGGCTCATTTCAGGATTATTTAAAGAAAGAAATGAAGAACAAATTAAAAAAGAAAAAGAAAGAATTTAAACGAGCTCAAAATAGGTAAAACTTTGGTGGGAAGCGTTAGAGGTGCAATTTCAGGTCCCATCTTTTGCAGTGGTTATCTCACCCACAAGCCCAAGTTGTGCTAAGCTGGGCTGTACCGTCATCTTCTGGGAATTAAGTGCAGTGACTCTACCACCCCCTTCCTGAGATTACATGTATTTGTAGCTTTTCAACTCCACAAGCCACAGCACAGCTTAAGAAACATGCTGTTAAGCTGAAGGCACTACTTTATTATAGATACAGCAGTACATGTAACGTATTATGTACTCAGGAGTATAACATCTCCAGACCTCAATCTCACGAAGTCCTGAGCTGGGAGGTGTAAGGAAAGCATTTCCCTGACACCCACTTGGCTGTGGCAATCAGGAGGAATGAGAAGGAGTTGAGCCGCGCTTCCTGGACACAGTGCAGATACCCAGCACAGTTCAAGCAACAAGATTTCCTTGAATTAAGGTGGAAAATGGGTTAGGATGCAAAGTGCTGGCCAGCCTCAGGAAGTCAGCTCAGCCAGCACCTGCACCTCAGCAGCTCTTCCCCGCGTGAACCAAGGGTATATCAACACTGAGGTGTGGGTACTGGATGCTGTGCAATGGCACTGCCACTGCTGCACATCAGTGAGCATCCCGAGCACAAAGTGTGTGCCTTACCATGCTCTGTCTGCTTCTATGTTTTGTGCTACTTGACAGTGCAGCTCTCTGATTAAGACTTAAAACCACTCACAGGGTGCTTTTTAAATAATAATAATTATATATATATACATATATATATTTTTTCCAAACAAACTCAGGAGTCACCACAGTTGAATTGCATGTTTTTCCCTGGTGTAGTTTACCCTGACACACAAGGAATATTTTTAGTTGTAAGCCTTATTGTGCAAGCTGCCCGGCAGTCTGACAAAAGCTAAATTCCAGCTTACAGCTGAAAACCGTAGAAAAATTCCAAAGCCTTTACAAATTATACAAATGAGACTTTAATCCCAGCTGGCCTCACTAATGGTGGCTCTACATCTGGGCACACACACAAATGTACTTTTCATATGGATTTTCAGCTATTTGAATAATGAAAAATGAAAAAAAAAAAGAAACCCTCTCTTTTTTTTGTGAGTAAATACTTGCATTGCAATAATAAAAACCAAACAGTTCTATAAGCACAGATTAGCCAGACCGTCAGAGAAATACAGCTGTTTCTGAAAACCAGCCCAGCTCTTGGGTAAAACTGATCTCCTGTCCAGAGGAGGACTCACTTCTCTAAGCATCAGGAAGCTTCAAGGCCAATTAATCCTCCCATCCTCTCCAGGGCCAGCTATTCTCACATACCTGTGTCTCCAAATGTGCTGCTTAAGTCCTAACCAAAGGGCCTCAGTGTACATACAAGGCTGCATATAGAGTGGACATCTTCACATAAAATGCTGTTGTAGTCTCACTCATGAAGACACAGGGTTTGAATTTGTGTGGTCATGTACGGAGGCAGAAGTTGGACTCGATCATCCTTACAGGTCCCATCCAACTTGAGATATACTATGATTATGAGTTGGGGAAGCAATCCCCAGTCCTGGTTGCACTGGGAACTGCTGGATGGTAGCATGGCTGGGGGTGCAGCCAAATGGCTGCTAGGCCCTAGTGGCTCAGAGACAAAGGACAGTGTGTGTGGGCCCCTGTGCATCTAAGGCATTAGGCTCACATCAACAAATTAAAACATTTCCCTTTAAGGGCTGGTGAGGAACCCTCAAGCGATAAGAGAAAGTTTTTTGCAATTCTTTTTAATTCATTCTTTTTTTTTCCTTAGGAAAAAATGAAGGTGGGATAAATGTTTTGCTTGCATTACTGAGATAAATTAGGAGAGTACTGGAGCAGGCAATCAGTAGAAGATGGTACATTAAGGATGTTTTCAGTGTATGTGCTGCCCCATTAATGTACTGATTTTCTTTCAGCAGATGAGAATAAGAGAAATGACCAGTCTTTGTCCATCAAATCCTGGAAATATAGGCAAAAGTAAAATACATTAAATGCTAAAACATTATTACACAGCCTATTCTGTTCTTTACTTGCCCTGTTAGAAAGACATTCTTCAGACAGGTCACACAACAAGGACAAGACATGAGGTAAATGTATCCATACAGGATCCTGGGACAGGTATGTAGCCAGAGGCACAATGCAGAGGGACATGGATAGTGTTCTCCTGGGTAGTGTTGCTTTGCTGGGCGACCCTGGCAAATCAGTGATTTGTATTTTGCCCAAGGATTGTCCTGCAGGAGGAAAAGAACTTTGCAACTGGAAAGAACACGTGCGCTGGTGGGACTGCACTGACAGCAGATTCCAATGCACTGGATAGGGTAGGCCTGAAAAAGTGTCTTACAAGAGACCGAATTATTTGACATTAAACAGAATGGCTGACAAAGACAGACTACCACGCTTTGTTTTCACCCAAGGCAAGAGACAGCCTGCCTTTAAAATGATGCCAAACAAACAAATGACTGCTTGCTCTGGACATGACAAAAGGAGAGCAGAAATCAGGAGACTCAGGGATATAGAGAAGTACTACCCAAGGCCAGAAAATTCAACCCATCACTCCACAGGCACATTTTAAAAATAGTACAAACATTTTAACACAAATTCTATGCAGCAAAATAAGTTAAAAATATTTTGGACCTAGAAAACATTAGAAGTCACATATATGGAACACAGAACAGTTATGTTCAATACAGAGTAGTCTGTGAAATGAATGAAAAGTGGAATGACAAAATTTATGATATCTTCTAGTTATTAAAAGGAAGATATATGCTGACTACTTGAGGGCGTTTGCCCTTACTGTGCTTTCTACTGTGATGAACTTTCTTGGAAAAATACATTCTCATTTTCTTCAAAAGTTCACTTCTGAAAAAGGGTAGAAATACTGGGGAAAGAGGAAAAATGAACAAAACCCTGAAAAAAACCCTGACTTGAAGTGCAACATGAAAAAAAAAATTCTTCCTCTCCCCCTGCTCTCAAAAGAAAAATGTTGTACCGATATAAAGCATCGGGAATAATTATTTACTTTCAGCATTTCAAGGAAAATAATGAAAGGATCTACATTGAAGGACATTTGACTTCTAGAATGAATCATAACCTGAGTAATGACAGGTTAGTACTACTGTTTTAAAATATTTGGATTTTATATGTCTAATCCACCTACAATATTGGTAAAATAAGAAAATCTTAGATGATATTAAATATTCCACAAGCTGTAACAACAGGATTATTTACTGAGTATATGTAAAATTAAACAACATGTAGTGAACAGAAAAGACTTATCATAAAAATGTCTAGAAACAGTTAAGAACAAGAACTTTAATATTCACAGAATAATTTTTCAGACCAGACCAACTACCAGATTCTGGGAGTACAATCTATGATCCACATCCCAACCTTTTGACAAATTAATTTTTTAAGGGACCAAATGCCACAATTCTACAGCTGGTGAAGAAGCTCATGAATATACTGTACATACATTCTACTTCATGCTTCATTTTTCTTTAGACTTTCATTCCTCTGCACAATCGGTGTATGGAGCATGTATCGTTTAATTAAAACTCATTACCTCATTGGTAATAATGCAACCATATGAAAGCATTTAAGATCACTGAAAGAAGGCTGACTGAAGTCTCAGTAAGCAAATAAAATAAATGGGCGAACATCCTTTAAATCAATTTTACAAGTGAAAAACTGGGGCTCCAAAAGATCTGCTTCCAGTTTGGAAATGTAGCATGTTGAGAAAGGAATTCAGATAGCCTGACTCTAAATCTGGTGCTTTTGACTCAAGCTGACCCCCTCTTCTGTCTGAGGCGTAAACATTTTTGTAAAAGCTCTGTTTTCTTATCTGCAATTTGTTCGGGTTAGATATTTTATATGAAACACTTGTGTTGAGGAGAAAAGAAAACCAACACACTATAAATCTCTAAGCTTGAAGAACGTTGGGCGAGATCAAAGGGCCGAGTAAGCCAGCGTGACAACGCGTGCAATCTTCTTCCAAATCCAGTAGACAAGCAGCACATCTGAACTTGGAAACAGCCTGTAGCCAAGGACTTTGCAGATTACTTAGTGAAGATATACATCAAGAATTATAAATGGCTGAATATGTAATGATAGATGCAAACTTAAAGAGTGCATTAAATCTATTCAGCACTATTTCTATTACAACAGCTACACTGCTTTGCTCAGAAATTTATCAGAGAAATAAGACATTGTCATTTCACAGCCAAAGATCCACAAATACATAGCATGTACCTCAGCCAGCTCCTGCTGTACAAATCCCTTTGTGCAAGTCTCCACTCCCTGCAGCCCAAACACTGGCTGGCTTCATTCTCAGAGGATTTTGGATGCCACAGAAACCTACATGCTCACACCAATGGGCTTCTTCACAGTTTCTCATGTCTCCTCACTGAGAAAAGGCCACAATTGCTCAAGAGCCCCATTATCAACAGAATAAGGCTTTCTAGAAATACTTTTGGCTGAGGTCATAAAAAATACCCTGCATGTCCAGAGACATCACAGCAGCAAGGCTCAGGTCCACTCAGCTGAATGCTTTAGATTCTCTCTATAAACAAAATCACCACCAAGTTTGGGCTTACTGAAAGCTACTGAAACTAAGCTAACTGAAAATTCCACTAAGTAGGAGAGTGCAGGAGAAAAGGGAGCTGCTTCCTCACATGACATCAGTCTGTGATCCAGTATCTCCTCTGAATCCACTCATAGTGTGCTGTTTAGGGTAAAAGCAGTCTTGCTTCGTTGCTAACAGAGAATAAATGCACAAATTGCTGTATACTCTTGAAAACCAAATGCAACCTCCCCTAAAGCAGTAAAAACATACCTGGAAAATTAACATCAGGGCTCTGATTTAACCTTCATACATGCAGATCTAATGCAAGTCATATACATGAGGATATAAGGACAGCAAGGCCACCAGCAAAAAGGATGGCACAGATACTGTCATATCAGGCTATACAGTACAGAGTGTTAATGGAATATCAATCTCTATCCTAACATCCAACTTTTCTCATCACCTACTTTCATGCAACAAGGCACAGGGAAGAACACTACAACCACACAGCACACATTGCACAGCACCTTAAGATTGAAATAGCTCTATATAGGCTGTTTCAGAGCTACAGAAGCCTTGCATTCAACATACTCACATTTGCAAAGCCAAACAAACTACTGCAGCCGTTATCACAACACTTCAGCTGGGTTACTGCAACATTATTAATCAAGGGCTGCACTTATTGCTTACTTAGCTCAATGATGAAACTTAACTGGGAGAGGAGTATGTTTCTTCATGGGGAAGCTCACTGCTGTTAGCCAAACCTCTGATACCAAGGGAGCAGTATGCTGCTGCCTTTGGGACTGAGTCACTTCAGAAGGTGGAAATGGAGAATGAGAACACTGAAAGCTTTTTTTCAACATTAAGTCTTCAAAAACGTCATAGCCCAATTTGTACGGATGCCAGCCACCCCTTTTGGCAGAATGCATGATATCTTGTATTCTACAGCCAATTTGTTGACTCTAATTAGCAATTAGGGAATAGAGTAAGAACAAAAGAGGAATAAAAAATTGAAAGCACCGTGTCTGTAGCAGGACAAACACTCTTTCATTATTATTTTTCTAAACGTAGCTGAATGGTGACTGCATCCAGTTCTTTCTTCAGAAATAGCCATGAGTCTGAGTAGCTCCACATTACATCTGACTGGCTGAATAAATGCTTGCTTTCCTTTCCATGTAAGGGTCCTAAGGGAACTCCAACATTCAGCCTAGCAGGTAAAATAAGGTGTCAATTAACATTTTTGTCTTTTCTTCATGTCTCTTATACTCTAAGTTCCAATTTAACAGCAGTGACCTGCATGTCTCCAAACATGTCAGTCCCTAAAAGCACTGGGAGAACTCTACAAAGCATATGTGAACTATTCAACACGGCTAAAAAAGCCACCATTAATCAAAGTTCACCATGTTGCTGACATTTGGTCTGCCCCTCTTCAAAAACTTACACTCAGCTTTTTCTCCAATAATAAGTGAAACAAACTGGTGGTATCAGCACACCAAATAACCGTAAAAACCCCAAGATATTTGTATGGTCACTATATTCTCTCACTTGAACCACCATGTTTACACAATATATTCTCTGATATGAATCACCAAAGCATTTCTGACAAGAAATCCCTACAATCCCACAGATTTTGATAGATCAGCTTTTCAGTGTAAAACAAACAAACAATAATAACAACAATGAAAGAAAAAACTATGATGCCTGAGCAAAGAAAAAGACAAGAAGTACCTATATTTACTTCTTTCCCTCACACTTGGGCCTCTTTCAGAGATCCCTAGACAAAACATCTCAGTAGTTGATATAACCATTTTGAAGCTTGGGCTCTTGTGTCTAATCTGTCCTTTTTGGAGAGATTAATTTTTCCGACAGTCACAACACAGATAGTTCATCACCTCGGAAGTCTTGCAGATACTTTTTGAAGGGCATTTTGTAACTTCATTCCCCTTACAGATGATGAGGCTGTGGGGTGGAAACCCCGGAAGTATGAATCAATGCACTTAAGAGATGGGTAAATCTCTTCAGTCTGAATATCAATGTTGAAGGAGTCTCAGATCATCTTTCTATGGTCAGCACCAACATCCTCCACCTTTGAAAGTGTCCCTGAAGCCTTCCTCCTGCTGTCTTCTCCATCTAATGCAATACCTACTCTTGCAGAAGCAAAACCAGAACATATCTCCCAGCTTTTATCATTGCCTTCCCTCTTTTCTCAAAAACTCATGGTTTTTGTTTTTGGTAAAGGCAGCTGTTACCACAGTTTTGATTGCTGGCTGAGTACAGAGCATTTCAGTGGCACAAGTGGCTATGAGATACCTACCTACCCTTGTTAAAGCAAGTTTTTGCCATTTCTTTCTCAACAAAAATACGTGTATCATAAATGGCTGCCTTCAGAAGAAACAGGGAGGAAGAATAAACCGAAAATTTGCAATGGTTTTGATGAGAATTGCTATTAAAACGTTACTTGCAGCCATGAGCATTCACACACAGTACTAAGGAACACGTTAAAAATCAAAAAGAACACACAAGTAGTATGAAGTTTAATGATATTCTTTATAGTAACTGCTCAGGTTAGTACTTTGAAGAGATACCATTTGATTTGGAAACACTAGCTCGGGACAGCTAGGCATGAATATCTGGCTGCTAAGCAATTAGTATGCCTTTCAGGAAGAAAGCTTTCCCAAGGGGCATGGTATTTATATCTTAACGTTCCCATTTATATGATCACAGTAAGATTAGATACAGAACACTCAAAAATGTTGATCCATTAAAGAGGCTATACAGTTACCATGTGCAGTTTCTCTCTTCTCTCCATCCCCTCCTATTAATTCCATTAAGGCAGGAGGTGGCCCAGGTTAGCACGTCAGTCATCGTGTTCTGGTGTATCTACTGGCTGTCCCTCTAGGGCCAGCTCACAGATTTTTGGCATGCCCAGCAGGTGACAGGCAGTGGCTGGATGGTGTCCAGCAACCAAGCATCCACCAGATGATCTGTTTCATCAGACAACCTGACAATTTTGGCCCTCAAATCTAGGTTGGCCAGGGCATGGGACTGCTCTTGGCAAACCTCCTAGCAGGAGGTTATTAATCTTGTAAGAACTTGGTCCTGTGTTGGGGACAAGACAGGGTACACAAGGCAGATGTGGATGCAGAAGTCCAGGATACAATGCAAACTGACTTTTTTTTTTTTTTTTTGATTGTTGCACACCTGCACACCTCTGCTCTGAAAGATTTAGAGCAAACCAAAACTGTACTTTTTACTATATGTCAGGGTAACCACAAGCTACTGCGATGTAGTAGAGCTACTGCAAAAGAAATACTACAAACAACCCTTTCCCTGAGGAGAAAACAGTGTCACTAACAATCACTTAAGAGTTGTGAAATTTTACATGCCTTTATGTGTCTGTTTTAAAAGCTCTGCTACTGTGAGAAAACTTTAGCTTTGCTTTGGAAATAACAAAGAAAATGGGTCTGTTGCACAAATGAGACATGACCTAGAAGTCTGACTTGAAGGGTGAAAGGAAAAAAGAACAAAACTCTGAAAGATCAGTAATATCTTCAGGATAATACTTAATCTTTCAGGATTTCCTTGCATGACCAAGCCATGTTCTTTAATGCCTCCACCTGACCTAGTTCTAGCCCCGATATCTCACATGGCATCACTGATGACAAAATATTGTAAAAGTGCAATGCTTTGTCTGGAGAGAAAGTATCAGAGGGGTGGGGAAAGTGCTCTGTGTTACCTGTGCTCCACTTCTTCCCCAATTCCTTCACCGTCACTGCTCCAGTCCTTTTGGATTCCAACTCATAAAGAGGTTTGCAAAAATCCCAAATCCTTCCTCAAAACAAAATCTGTATTTGAAGTCTGATTTCTTTGCTTCACTCCCACTACGCCGATTTCACATCAACACTTTATCCCACCAGCACCTTAAGCCTAGCAAGCCCTAGTATAATTAAAAGCCGCCTCTCAACTTGGCTTCAGCAGCTGAATCTTCTGTGTCTGCCTGAATCTAGCTTTAAATTTACTGATACTACCCTTATGTATTAACTTCCTAAGCAAAATTGAAATTGTGAAATTCCAAAAAGATTTCTCCACTTAAGAACTTACTTAAGTTTTTCAACTTAAGGTCTTGGACAGCAGCTTCTGGCTCATGCTCAGTAAGCTGGTGTGAGAATTAGCTGAGGGTGACAAAGGAAACCGGCTGCTCGCTGTCCATGCAAGACCTCCTCATGGGCTGGCTGGATCAGATTGCCCTCCAGTGTCAGTATGGTGGTAGTGATCTTCAGAAATGCAGCCTAAATCACCCTCATCTAATGCAAGTAGCAAAGAACAAAACAGATTTTATGTAAATGCAGCCCAACGGTGCCCAAAGTTAAAACGGTCAGGAAAGCTGGAAGAGTGAAGGCCAACAAAAACCTTTTCCTCATTCTTTTTAGATGGCTGGATTGACAGAACTTGCTACACCACTGATTATGTCAGCTATAAAATGTTTAAAACATCGTACACCTGCCGACTTGTGTGGATTAAGGTATTTCAAAAGGTTTGAGACAAATTATGTAGGATGAGCATCTTTGTGGAGTCCTTTATGTAGACAAACCAATGAATACTTGAGGAAGAGAACTACTGTGGGAAACTGCATTTTAAATCAGTTTGATGAGAGGTCAGAGACATATCACACAGACATAGGTTAATGATTGCCCCAATTTGTTAAATGTCGTTTCCATGTTTTATGTCAGAGTTCAGCCTGACAGTTCAGCATAGCATTAGGACCATTATTATTTCGTGACATTTGATGAGAAGTGGTTTGTAGCAGAAGCTTCTGAAATTAATTCCTAAATTCTCAGCTGACTCATTTGTATAATTTGTCAGGCACCTGTGGTTTCACTAATCATTAATAGATAAACCCAAGGCACAGTGGCTGGGCTTTAACACATAAGCTGGGATCCTTGCTCCTATGCAGGTCCAAGGAAGGTTAATGAGTCATAAATATACACAATGTAAGACTAAAGATGTTCTGTGTTACAGACAGACCTCTGACCCAGACACCAAGACTGCAAGTAGATATAACAGATAGTATTAAAGGGGTTTATGCCAGACACGTACTTTAGAATTAAAAAGTGTGATCACAAGATTGCACCCACCTACATATTGCATATTTGAATTAGCCTTAGGACACTTTTTCAGATATTTCAGGGTATCAAAGACAGGGGAAAATGGAGAATTAACTAAAATGTGATGAGAAGTATGATAAAGAACTTAATGTTACCTAATATTTCTCTCCTCCACTTAAAAGATTTTCAGTGCAAACAGAATGTAAGATTTTGCCAATTTACAGAATTTATATAGGCAAAAATGAAATACTGAACTGGATGACTGCACTTCCAAAAACTATTTCAAAGCATTTTGAAGATGCTTCTTCCAACACATGTAAATGTCTGCTGTACCACATACAAGGCATTCAGAAAAAAAAACAACAACAACAAAAAAAACAACCCTGTAAAAAAAATCATGTCTTATTCTGATTAAAATATAATGTCAATGTCAATTATTATTAAAATATAATATCAATGTCAAATTACTTATTGCACTGTCCATTTGTTCATGCTTTGCTACTCACAAACCCTGGTAGCTGAAGTAGATGGTTAAGTTTTATTTTGGATACATCTGGCTCCTAAAGTCCCAAGTATTAATGTTCCGAATGAGTAGGTACTTCATTAGAAAGTTGTACAGAATGTCCAAATGAAAAAATGCTGCAGTAAATAAAGTTGTATACAAGTTTAACCTCTTTATTTTGCATTAACATCTTTGCTAGCAGTTCCACTAGTTTAGATTTCTCTTAGTGTTATGCTCAGGACTGGATTCCTAGAACTGCACAACATTCTCCTGCCTTAGCATCTATAAGAAGATGCTGCTCTGGGTGTAAAATTCACTTCTCAGGTCTTTGCTGCAGCCTTTGACAAAAAATAAGACAGACAAAGCTATTATGTAAGGAGGAAAAATGACCATCAAATCATGAATTCCAAAGGCTGCCAGCAAGGCAAGTCCCAGAGAGGGACTTTTGCCAGATAACATGTTAAAATCTACACTGATAACTCCTCAGAAAGTTGCTTAGACCTGCATAGGAGGTACATGGCTATCAGTAATTCAGAAGTAAGGGTAATGACAATTCTTGGCTTTAAGTACAATCAGATCTAATGAATTCTTTATCATTTAGCATATTACCTTCTTTGTACTATTGAAAAGATCAATTTACCAAGTTTCCACTAAACAGTAACACCGATGTTCAAACTTACAAACACATTGTAGCATTTGAAGATGACTTTCCTGTTTCAAACGAAGTTGCCTTCATACCAAATCAATAATGTTTGTTCTTGCTGTCCCAGGTGCCCCACTTCTCTTCCTTCCAGCCTCCGCCTAGCCTGTTCCTCTCTTTTACTCCCTTTCTTTCTCACAGCCACTAGACCTGAGCGCCCTGACAACCTCGCTGGCTGCATTAGGGGCCAATCTTTGTGCGCAGCCCCTGCATTAAAGCCAGAGTGTGAGTGTGTTATTTCAGATATGAAAGCAGATAGCTTAGATTGCCCAGCAAGCCCGTTGCTGTACTTTTTACACACTGGTACTCAGAGCAGACCATGGTTTTCTATGAAATTAGCAACATCAGCACAGGTGGGAAATCCACCCTGGCAAAGCAAATCCCACCTCAGTTACTTGCACTGGCCTGCACAAGCACAACTGTTCTAACACTGCTAATGTAATTGGTTATTAAGCGTGTGGTCATGGACTGAAAGGGATATGACGTCACTCATCACACACATCCACACATCATGGCCAAACAGGACAACACGTCCCCTGCAGCAGGTCACTCATAAAATAGAAACTCATGTTCCTTTGACCTGCTCCTCCACCCGTTACCTGGTCATCTGGCATTTGCCAAACAATGTGAAGAAGCAGAGAGGCTGGTGCCTGTGCATGACCCTCTGGTTGTAGACACAGCACAGCCTCTGCGGGAGCCCGGCCAAGTCATGCAAGCAGCTCTGTAACACTGCTGGCGTAACAGGGGAAGGAGGGGGCAGATGAGCAAATCCACTGAAAATGAGTCAGATGGAGTCTTTATCAAATGACTCAGAGTAACAAGTGAATAACAGGGATTATGAAAGTACAGACACTGTTGTGTGAGGCCATTCATATGACTCGTGTTCCCCAGTGACGCAAGAAGCAAATGAACTGAGGACTACTGACAATGTACGATTCCTATCTCACTGCCTGCAATACAATTTAGAGGATACTTCCACAGACAGGCTGAGCCAGAGATAAAAAAAAGTGACAGAAGACAGCTGAGAAAGAGCAGGAAACAGACTGAGTTGAGGGTTTTTTTGCACTTCTTTCCCCAGGCACATGGAAACAAAACTGATTGCTAAATGCTTATCAAACAGGGTTCATTCTTCAGTCATTCTGCTTATTCCTCTGGAGAATCAAAGCAGTTTTCAGCATGGCTGGAAGGCTGTCTGGAAGCCTCAAAGCATCACATGCCATCATGGAGCATCTATCTCCACCAGGTGTGCTCTGGCATGAGCAGCAACTGAAAGTGAGACTGGTACCTTCCTCAGATCCCAAGGTTAACTACACAGAACACAAGAATGAAGGGGCAGTTTGATATCCCTCACCTAGTCACTAGAAGATATTAACAGCCACAAAGCCCAAAGCTTTTATGGCACCATCTGACTTGCAGATCTGGAGCCATGTTACACAAGTACCCAAAATCTATGTTTTACAGATGGGATAAGACAGTGGTAAGCACAGAGAAAAGTGCTTCAAAAGAAGTTAAAATCTCTTTGGCTTGTGGCATACAATTGAAATGGTCACTCACTGTTCACATCAAAGGAGTAAAGTTGCCACAAACTTGTCAGGTGTTGATCCACTTGCCTTGCATTTCACATCTGAACAAAACTGGTTCCTTTCAAAAGCATTTAGAATCATGTGATAAACACATTGATTAACAAGAGATAGGGAACAAGTGGAAAATAATTCAGATTCCTCGATTATCCAAGTGATCATCAAACAGGCAATGTCACCACCTTCCAACATGGAACAGAACCAGACCTATGTAACAGCAGCTGCTCCTTCCCTGATATACACAGAACCCATGGTGTCTACTATGTCACTGGATGGAAACCTCTTCAGAGATAGTTGGCACTACTTTCACCTATCTTGATTGTTTCTCAAGAAGACAGGAAGAAAGAGAAGGTTTTCAGTGTACACGATGTCCTGGCTTACTTCGTGCAAACTCCTTCAGGGGTCAACTGCAGGCAGAATTATGCTTTCAGTGACAGATTTCCCTTGAACTCTCTCTGTATTACACTAATAAAATAGCAGTATATCTAGTAATTTCTTGTATGAAACAGTGCTGAATGAATGGCTTAACCTTTTGCCCAAAAGATAACTTTCTGGATAAAGTTTATCACTATTTCTAGCTCTGGAGGATCTCTTGGCACTTTGCAAAAGCATTATAACTTGTGCCAAAAGCATTATAACTTGTGCCACTGCTGAAAATTTACTTAACTTCATTTTGTCTACCTGAACAGTTCCTCTCATATAGGCAATACAGACTATGGGGAACTACAATGAAAAGACCCTTTATTTCCTATATGTAATCCAGAGTAGAGAAATGAAACCTAACATGCAATGGACTAGTTACCTAAACATACTCATTTGACTTCGTAGATTTTGACAGAGATACTTCTTCATAAAATATTTATAATTAATTTGTTATTTCGTGACTCTAAAGAGAGAGTATACTTGATATCTGAAACAGAACCAGAAATGAACATTCCGACTTCTATTCAAATCTGTAGCTTTGGAGCTGATGCTTTTGTAATGCTTACAGCCTGGCCAAGTTACGGAGCAGCTGTAACACAGCAGATTTGAAGAATGCCAATTCCTGCAGATTGGACAAGAAAGAAGATGGAAATACTTTGCCAGATCCCACACACATTTAAAATTCAATCAACTCGTTACACATTTCCCACACTGGATCTGTTTTGCAGTGACGGACAGGTCTCTTAATTCACCAACAGAAGAGCTATACAGCAAGCCAGAGCTTCTTCTGAACAAACCAAACAACTTGTATCAAGACAACAAACCACCACATGGATCTGTTCAAAGGGCACTTGAAGCAACTCAAGTGCTTTTGAAGCAATGCTCCGGATACAAAAGTACAGGACTAGCTTTAAGCTCCAATTGCTTCACTTCAGTGTGCCTCACTCCTCATTTTTTAATTACTTCTCTATCTCTTTACAAAGATTATTTCAGAGGCACTTTTAAAGGGTATTAACCTATGCTCACCAGAAAGCCAATGTGCTCATTAATTGCTCTGCAGAACAGACATCACTTTGGAAATTTACAAACTCATTCTTCCCTGAATTACCTGAACTTGCTGGCCTCTGTAAGCATCCAGTAAAAATGGAAGCTGTTGGCTTCCCCTAGCAAAACATTACTAAAAAGCCCCACACCCAAGCCCCAGATTTCTCTCTCTTGTGCTATCCACCCTCTGACATAGTATTGCATAAAGTCACAGAACACATCTAATAGCCTTATCAACACTAGGATACTTGTTCTTCTCAAGCTCAGGAAAAAAGATGCTGTGTCCACAAATCACATCTAAGATCCATTCAAACTAATTCATGAGATCACACTAGCTCATCTTTGTCAGCAGATGAGCTTATAACTAAGCCAAGCTGCCTATAGGCATTAGCAATAGCAACATAAAATTACAGAAAAGTAGACTTTTTTTCTAGAAATTATTATATTTTCTTAATTCTCACCTGGTATTGAGGGCTAACAAGACTTTTGTCCATCAAGGCTTTTGATGCAATCCACAATGAGCAGACAGAATTTTTTATTTTTCTTATATTTTTTTTCCCAAAAAGCATGATCCACAATCACAAATTCAGAAGAACTGCATAGGTAAGAAGATCCACCTAACTTTTATGAGAGCTAAGTTGCCCAGGGCAACTGCAGAATTTAATTGACTTTAGAAGAACACAAAGAAAAATGCTAAGAAAAAAACCAACAAAACAACACACACACACACAAAAAAAAGTCCAAGGCTTTCTTAGGGCTTTTTTTTTCTTCCCCTCCTGCAGAGTTGGCACACTGGCCAGATCTGAGCACTGTAATAATTTCAGATGTTCATGTCTCAAAGGAAAATTTTTCATTTAGCTAAGTTCCACACAGTTTGAAAAGCAAAAATGACAAACTGAAGAGTTAACTGAAGAGTTCTTCTCAGAGAAAATAGCAATTCATCATTAGAGAGTTTAATGTCACAGGCCAAAGAAGTGGCTGGAGTACTCAATAATTGTAATTAGATTTACATCACTCTTATAATTAGATGGATAAAACTAACAAAACACAGTGAACGTTTTTTGTTCTTGTTAAAGACAATTAACAAAAATTTAATTTGCTGAGTTGATAAGCCAGAGTTGGAGGAAAGGAACAGGACAGTGTAGGTTGCATCTAAAGTAGGATGAAGCAATATTATTTGCCACTCATGACATTACCAATCAGAACTTCAGTGGGAATAAGGTAGGGACAGTTAAAGGAGTTAAACGAAGCCAGTGTCAGGGAAGTAACCTAAATTGCTTATAGCTAGTGTAAGACACGAAAAGGCAGTATTATCTCTAATTCTGAACAAGGAAGCAAACCCTGCAATGCAGCAGTAGGAAAGTACTATGACCTGCTTTTACAAAACACAACACCAGGACTCAGGGAGGGAAGTGGATCCAAATTATATTAAAGTTGCAAAATTACAGACCCCATTTCAGAGCCTGATATCAGCTCTATCAAGTTGCTTCTTAATACTTTCCATGTTGTACTTTAACTGTGATCTTAATCTAGCTGAATTCTTTGATTCAAAATCTCAACTCAAGCAATTGTTATAATTAGATTTTTAATTTCTTTTTTTTTGAACATTTACAATTTTGCATACAGTTCATGGTCAGAGAATATTGAAACATTCAGGACTGATGATAATTAGTATGATATTTTGACCACATTTTTTACACTGTATTGGAGATTGAATGGATTTTACACTTTTGCTGTAACTGATCATTATTTTTCTTAGTTTATTGGACTTTGAGGCCATGCAGTTGTATGGTACTTGTTGCCCATCCAGAAGCCTGGCAGAACAACAAATACCTCCAAGTTAAGTTTGTGAGAGAAACCATTAATTCTTATAAAATTCACTTTTTCACTGTCCAAAGGAAACCAGCAAATCATTGCTATGTTCTGCTCATTTATTGTAAAATCCAAATCAAAACCAAAACCAAATCCTTCTACTCACTAAAGAAAAGCTTTTTAGAAGGTCCAGAGTGACAAGAAACAATGCCTAAAAGTATTCAGCCTACTTATTCTGCCAAAATGAAGGAAATGCCAGCAGGGACACTGAGACTGCCAAATGAAAATCTATTTTCATGTCATTCTTGTATGTATTTTTACCTGTTCATTTATTTACATATTGTAGCTGGAATACAGTCCTCAACAAGAATTTAATGGTGTAAATGGTAAACATTTGAGCTTCTGGAAGTGATGGAGATTTTGCCATGGACTAATAGCATAATGGTATTAATGGGAACATCACAGAGTCACAGAATTGTAGGGATTGGAAGGGATCTCTAGAGATCATTGAGTCCAACCCCCCTGCCAAAGCAGCTCCCTGGCCCAGGTTGTTAAGCCTCATCTGGTTCCTTTCTGCCCAACTCTCCAGCCTGTCCAGGTCTCGCTGAATGGCAGCACAGCCTTCTGGCGTGTCATTCATTCCTCCCAGCTTTATATCATCACCTACAGTGGCACATTTCAGGCTGTCATTAACCTCATTCTAACAGCAACTTGTAAAATGACAGAAATGCTTTTGACTGCTCATTTAAGACCAACTCTTCCTGCATTGTGAAAGTGTCTATTGCATTACATCAAGGCACTATCAACATAGGTTTGTGACTATTCAGTAAATTACATCTTATCTAATCTCCATGTAGAAGGGACCTTTGTGTTTTGTACCGTTCATGAACTTACCTGGAGCAATGCACCAAAGCTAACTGTACTTTTGGCATCATTATTCAGTGACTGCTGGGAAAGCACTTATTCTCTGTTTCTTCAAATTTATTATCCAGCTCTTATAAAGGAAATTAATTATCAAGTTTTCATTTCATCAGCTACTGGGAAATGACTATAATTCCTGAAGTCAGATTTTGTATCTAGCCAGCTGGATAACCTATTCTATACTTTACACCATCAGAATGACTGGTTTTCTATGTCCTTTCCTCATATATAAATACAAAGAGGTACAAGCAAAAATGGTATTTTGCTGTATGAACAGACGAAATAGCCTGATGATTGTATCAATGGTCAATGGGGATCACATTAAAAATTTCTTCTGTATTTTAAAAACTTGTACGTATTTAATGAAAAGACTGTTTGGTTAGTTAGAAACATACTGGATCTTCCCCAAATTAGAACAGAAAATGCATCAAAATGCATCAGAAAGGTTCATCTTTGACAAGAATCCACCACTTTACAAAGGCAAATGTGACAGTATGGCCTTCTGTGGTTTTGCCATGAGAGGTTTTTGGTTGTTCGGTGGTTTCCTAAATGTGAAAGCATAAGGAAAACATGAAATATTTTTAATATTTCTTCCCAGAGATTGGAAATGTCTTTCAAACATCATCTCCAATTTAATATCTTTTTAAAAAAGCAACTCTATCATTTCCTATTTTACTAGTAGTCAAAGATTGTCTTTTAAATATGAATATGGTTATAAAATAGGTTAACTTCGTATCAGTTTTAAGATTTCCCAACAGCTCTTCTTCCCTTGGTTTCAAATGAATTTATCCTAACAATGCTTATGCTAGAAAACCATCATTATTATTTATATAAAAATAATTTAATTAATCCCTAGATAATATTATATTCACTGAGAGCAGAAATTGTAACAGGAAAACTAATAAGAACGAGTAATTTATAGGAGCAACAAATTACAAAGGATAACTGTTTGCTTCAATCAAGATACTGATTAACTATTTGAAGCCTGATTATGAAGGCTCCTTTTTCCTAAGCACTGAAACAACATTACCTGGTGTAGGGAACCTGCTTTGGCAGTGGGGTTGGACTCAATGACCTCTTGAGGTCTCTTCCAACCCCTATGATTCTATGATTACCTACTTGCAGCCTTCCACATCCTGCTGTTACATCTAGGGCAGGACCAGAGCCAGAAAACCAGATCCATTTCAGTGTGGAAATGTCAGCACTTACAATTGAAAGCTGTGTAGCCTGTCCCTCTTTTCCCTAGACTTCCATTGAAATAAACCCAAAATTATACCCAGAAGCCTGCAGAGGAATAAAGGCTTGGCAAAGAGGGCTTTATACAGGAGGCAAGGCTGAATGCTCCTCAGAAGGCAGCAGGGAACGATATTATAAAATGAAGAGGATCTCAAACTCTCATGCTTTGCACATGACCAAATGCAAAGAATAGGCTTCTTAAAGTCACTACATAGCCACATAGATGTTAAGAGGGAAAGAAGTGAGCCTGTTGAATGGAGCAGGCCTGTGCCCCAGAGACACCTGTCCACAACCCTCAGTGCCAACAGCTCCCAAGTATTTCCAGGTAACTGCCTGTAGCTTATCAGCAACAGAATCTGACCCTGTAGTTTTCCATACTGAGCTGCTTCATCCCTGCCTAGCAGCCTCCTCCCCATACCATCGTGCCTCCCTTTTTACTTTTCCTTGTGCTGAACATTCACCTGACAGTTCAGACATCAGAAAGCGTGTCAGTGCAAGTAATCCCAGCATCTGTAATCCATTGCTCCTGCTACCCTGCACTTGCAGAGCTGCTGGTAGAAGTGCAACACAGGCAATGCTTTAGTTCTACCTGCTGCTACACCTTAATGCTTAATTTCTTCTTTGAGAGACTGACATCCCAGGCAGGTAGTGTGAGCCACAGAGGCAGAGCATGCTAAGTGTTACTTCACCCCCCCCCCCAACACAGACCCTTGTACTAGTCTCCTGGCAGAAGAGGAAGAATTCGGGTCAGAAAACAACCCCAACACATTTTATTATCAAAATAGCTGGGATCCAGGGCTAGATGTTCTTTAATATCAAAGGATCTTTGTAGCTACATTTTTTTGCTGACATCTGAAGCTGCTGTCTGCCTCCAGAACTGCAAACAGTGACCAGCTGATTCATACAGCCCTGTCTTCTATGGGCTGCTCACAGAAAGGCTGGTGAGCATGGGCAGATCATCTCCATAGCAGAGAGAGCAGACAGGGAAACAGCTCAGCACCAACAGATTCAAGGTACACTATGAAACAGGAATGTATTTGTTTTAACTGATTATACCTGTGAGAAGTAGATTAAACCCTTTAAAATTGGGACTACTATGAAGCTGTTTATTACAGATGAGCAAGAACATGTTTCATGGTGACTTAAAACAGATGATTATATGAGCACACTTAACTATCTTTTTTCCTATCCATTCTACAGCAAAAATAAATATGCTAGATTCTGAAGCTGCTGTGGCTGCCAAGGCAAAACACAGAAGGAAGAATTGTCCTCCCAGTTACCTATGCCTAAGCATATGCAGCGTAATGATGCTTTAGCTTCTGCTCACTTGAGAAGTTGTGATTCCTTCTACACTAGTGGGATAACATATCATTGCTCCATCGTCACAACACAGATGCTGGGATGCATCTGGGAAGACTTCACGCTGACGCCTGTAAACCCCATGTTATGACTACAGCAGCAGAAAACAGTGTTTAGTGTTAATGCTGCTTTCATGGAATACATTTAAAAGACATTAAGAGAGAACATCTTTAGGAGCACTCCAGAATCTTTGTCAAAACACTGTCAAGACAAAAAAATATATGCAATGCTGAAGGAAGCGCATCCAATCTCAGTTGCAAAGATTACCATGGATCATCAAAGCAGATTGTTACATCCACTGGCAATTCTCTTCGCATTGGGGAGCTCTCAATGTATCTACCTGGCCAGGGAAGCTACTACTGTGGTTGTGTTCACTCCCCTGAGCAGACACACCGTGCTGCAAGGCTTGGGATTTCAGCACTGCTAGGAAACATTCAGTATACATTTGTGTTTGCTCACAAAAAGTAAAACGATTTTCTTCATGTACACTTCTCTGTTGCCATATCTATTTTAAAGCCTGCATTTCGACATAAAACTATTTATTTATTATAAATGGAATGATAAATCAAAACATCCTTAGGGAACACAAAGCTCCCCCCCAGCTAATCTAGATCAATGCAGTGCACAGATAAATGCGTCGGGTTCAAAAAACTGAAACTTAAAATTGTTGTGATGCTCTCAGCATCTCAGCCTCCAAAACTGAAAGATAATGCCAGTCCTGTGATTAAATCATACGCTAGCGCTATGAACTGAAAGAACTGCATCGCAAGGACAGGGATGCACAACACGAGGAATCAAGTCATCTCATTTTAATACCATGCAAGTCAAAGATAAGGGTATCATTAGAACAAATGATAAGAAAGCAGCAAGCAGATTTACCTGGAGTAGTTAGCGTGTTCTATTCCTGCTCTGTTTCACATTCCTTTCAGGATAATCACCCCTAAAGTATATTTCCCGCTTCGCACTGATATTATTCACAACATGCGTGAACATAAGTGAAGAACTGCAAGGTTTTCAGATGGAAGGCAGAGAGAGGGGGGACAAAAATCCCCCCATTACCAGTCCTAGCCACAAAACTCTCCTGATGCAGGTGGATGGGCGGATTCTGCTGAAGAGAAGGCGCAGTGCATGCAGCTCCTCTCAGCAGCGCTCCTCTCCCCAGCAAACGCAGCTCACTCGCGGTGGAACAGCCTGCAGTAGAATAGCAAGAGAATTTCTCAAGTGCTAGTGGAAGCGAAGGAGGGGGTGTGAGGGAAAGCAAGGAAAGAAAATGCTTGAGAAGCTGCTTCTCTCCACTGCTCATGCACGCTGCGTGCCCCTCTTTCACAGGGGTCTTCTGAGGATAGGCACACAAAAGATTCCAAGGTTCTGAGATGCTGTGTGAGAGCTAATGCAGACAGCTAGCTAAAACAACCACAGTTAGGAAATGCAAAATATTAAGTTTCCAATAGCAACATCAACACCTCCTTGCTGTAGCTCTTCTAACATGATGCATATTTTGAGACAAACAGCAACCTTATGAGGTAACAGCTTTGGCCTGAAATCTAGCTGTAAAGTCAACCTTTCTACTACCCTTCTTGTAGGGGTCATTTGCCACTTTTTTTTCTTTTGTTCTTGTCTGAATTCACTGGTGCCTTTTTCCCACTGTATTTTCTCTCCTCTGAAGCTGAACAATCAAGACATTAACCCTCACTGGTGCTGAGGACAGCTCTGTTTTACAGCCCTTTGCTGGATGGTAACTGAAGCGACAGTACAGATGCAGAACTATTTTGCATCGACAAACAGCCAACAGATCTTCACAGTATGCCTACTAAAAACATCAGATTCATGCAAGACTCTTCCAGCCATCATGTAACTGGAGTACAAGAGCCCCAGGCTTTGTGCACAAGAGTTGCTCATTTGCCATCCCTTTCTGCAGCTTCCCTACAGACCTGTATGACACATTCTATTATAATACTTGTCCATCCTGTATATGGATTTGGTGAAATCACTGCACTCCTGTCAAGCTTTGGAAGAACACATTGGAGCCTGTTTTGGAGCAGCATGCATTGTTAGTAGCCATGGAGCAAGGCAGGGACCCAGCATGAGTGTATCCTCCACTCCGGCAGGTGGGAGTTCCCCATCACTGAAATGGCATGGACAGTGGGTGGCAGCAGTTTATCATTTCTCTCCTACATTATGTAATTAGTAATGTCAATCTCCACCTCTCGAAAAACTCAGAGTTTAAGAAACAGAGCAAACTGAGCTGTTTTTATTTATTGTTTCAGTACACTAGCCTTTAAGATTCATCGTTTTCAGGTTTCCACTGAGGAAACCGAAACTTTAAGAGAAATCATGACAAGATCTGTAATAAAATCATGACTACCAGGCAACTTCACACTCCATGCAAAGAATTCCCTTAATAACATCAAGTTGTCACTAACCACAAAGTGTTGACAGCTTACCAGCAAGGAACAGCCAGGAACACATGCTAGACTAAGAGTCCAGCTGTGATGCTTCTGGATGGAAAAGGGAGGCAGGGATGCCAGCCCAAATGGCACAGCACTACCTATCAGTGCCTGCTCTGGTGAGAACTGTGTCAAAAAGGCAAATGCAATTGCTGAAAGACTTTCAAAACAAAGAGTGTTCCCTCAGGGCTGACTACAGAGACCTCTAGTAAGTCAGAAACAGAAAAATCATTAACTTGTAGCACTTACATGCCACTTACCTTTCCAGCAGCTGTTTAATGGTGCACATCCTGGTTTGCTTTTGTACACAAACCCAGTGCATAGCTCCAACCAGCACACAGTAAGGACAACACTGTATATTCTCTCTCTTAACCCATGCAGATCTCAGTATCCAACAAAATACAAGTTCTTTTGTTATTCCAGTCTCCATATGGCAATGCAGACAGACTGGCCAGAGCCAGAGCTACCCTGAAACCTGGTACAAGTCATGTGAGACAATCCTGCACGTATGACTTCCACATCACTGAGTGGAAACAACACCCGTATGAGTCCTGATACAAACACTGGAAATAGGATGGGTCTGACACACCAGAAAAAGAAGAGCTTTGTAGTTATATCTCCTTGTTGCATGTTAGTAACATAAGGGCCAGGAAAGTCCATCCCTTTGTGAAGATCACGCTGCTCAGATCTCTGTATCAGAGATAAGCACTAAAACCAGTGTGAATCGCTATTGTTACAGTACCGGAGATCCTGAGGCCTCAGATGAAACCCAGGGAACTGTACAAACAAGATGAGTTCCTTGCCTAGAGGAGCATTATAATCATCTAAATGAAAAAGACAGAGGGGGGAGCAGCAGCATGGGGTGGTGAAAGCGACCAGCCCAAGGCCAGCCAGACAGCAAACCGAAAATAGAGGCTGACCCTTGATTGTCAGCTCATTGTCCTCTCTACTGACTGAAACTCCTGGGGTGGATGTGACATTAAAAGGGTATTTCTGTTTTGCTGTTGCCATTTTTAAAAATAAAGCACGATGGTAATGTCTCTACTAAGCTGCGTAATCAAAGCTGCACAGGCACATTTAAAAACAAAAAAAGTCAAGGGATTTTTGCTCAGAGAAGAAAACAAGGCCCACGGACACAAGGCCTGGAAAGCACGTTCTGATTGCCAACTACCTCCAGTAAGGACAAGGGTGACTGTAGTTTTGAAGGGTTTCAGCATCAATGAATTTTCCAGAGCAAACTGCAGACAAAAAGTCCAGCCAATGAATGCAGCTAAGGGCAGATGCTATGAGGAATCCAGAAAGCCCTTACAGAAATGTTAAAAGCACAGGAGAAATTTAGGATGGTAGGCATGTTAGCAAGAATTCTCAACCTGGCAGGATAAATGGTCTTGTGCAGAACTTGATGTTGCCAAACCTGGATTATTGTAAGCAACTGATCAAGATCCTGGTTTCCTCCATACACCACTCCTAGCAGCAAGGTTAAATGTTACTTTTTGGAACATAAGATGTGGTGAAGATTTCCATAAGTCCAGCACTGCTGTTTATGAGGGTTGCAGCAGCATTACTTCAGGCATCACAAACACAAAACAGGACTTCCAGCAGTGTATACCCAAAGCAGGTTTTCAAAAGCCCCTTCAGCAGAAGAAACAGCCATATGTAACTGTCCTCATGGATCAGGAGAAAAAAATAAATTACCTGCGTTCAACACAAGTGCAATTCATTCTGACAACATCATTTTAAAACTCCGATCATTTCATAACAAAATCACACAGAAAATCTTTTTTAAACACACATCTCCTTGGAATTGCATGTAAAACCTGAGTCCTCTGGACTGAAAGATAGCAAACATTACTCCAGTCCTCAAGAATGGCAAAAAGGTATTCTCAGGGAACTACAATCTGGTCAAACTTTCCTCAATCCCTGGGAAAATGACAGAGAATATCCTCGTGAATATCCTTCCAAGGACATGCTGGATATCCTTCCAAATATATTAAAGACAATAACATGACCAGCATAGCCAACCACGATTTCTGATTTGGAAATCCAAAGGCCTTCTACAATCAACTGACCAGCTTAGTGGACGAGATGAGTGGGCATTATTTACCTTGACTTTGGTCCAGTTTTGACAGTGTCTGCAACAACGCTGTCACAGACAAGCTGACGAAGTACAGGTTAGAGGACAGTGAGATGATTACAAACTGGCTGAATAGCTGGTCCTAGAGGGTTGTGGCCAGCAGGCACAAGGCCCAACTGGATGCCAGTCAAACCCAGGGACCTCGGCAGCCTGGAGAATTGGGCACAGAGGAACCCCATGGGACAACCTGCTCCAGCTGATCCAGTTTAAGCAGGGGGACAAGATGATCTCAAGAGATCCCTTCCAGTCCCAGCGATTCCATGATGTGCCAGATCTTCAGTCAGTCAGTAATAAAACAGCACAGATTGCTTGCAATGACCAAATTATAGAGCGTGTGTGCAGAAATATCTCATCATGGCTTCTCAGTGTGTCTTCTCTCCTGCCACTACCAGCAGATCACATCAAATTAACAAATGTAATGCTAGTCTTAAGACTCAAATGTGACAACTAATTCACTCCTCATTAAGCAGTTATAATTCATCTCCATTTCTTGTGTCCTTCGCACAGTTGCTGTGCATATTGCTGCCCTTCAAACCTTTTGGTATATGAACTGTACTTATTTACCTCATTTCCACAGACAGTCAACATGCACACATAACTGTGATTACTATAAAAAGCAGAGGGTATTATTTTAACAAACAATTGCATAACATAAGGCTGAAAAAAAAAGAGTGAAACAAACTAATTTTTAAAGAAATTGCTAACTACTATTGAAGCAATAAGGCACACCCTTAAGTATTATAAACTTAGATGCATCAGAATACAGTAATTTAAGTAAAAGAAGGAAAATAAATATTCTGTTTACTAGTGTTGAAAATGTAAATTTTTTTAGCAGTAAGCGGACAGTTTTCAACACATTATTTAATACAGATCCTTAGCACTTGTTCTCCTTATGGAAAAAATAAAGCTTAGGAAATCTGTTTTTCTGAAGTGTTAAAAATTTCATTATTTCTAGACTGACTTAATTTAGAAACTAGCAGCTCCAGGTGCCTCCGATATGGAATTATATCAACTTCTGGTATATCTAAATATAAAATATAACTGAAGGTAGATGAGGGGAGAAAAAAAAGTCATAATTCCCTATATCCACATTTCCAGTGCTCTCAGGGAATAAAGTCCAATTCAATAATACAAGGAAACACAAAAGAATGTCAGAAGTTCAATTATACAAAATAATTAAGCATAGAATAGATTATCATTTCTTAAACAAAATAAGCTACTGATAAAGGCTTTTCAGAATTGTGCGCATAGGCCTTTTTTTTTTTGTTATTGAAGGACTATGTCTTTCCATATATTCAAGTAATACCAATTAGTTCACGTGTGCTGTTAGAAAACAGTAACAGAATAACTGCCACTGACTACAACTTCTTTCATGAGAATCATCATTTAAATCGGCAAAAGAATTAAACGCTTTATTAGAAAAAATAATTTCCCTATATGTGTAGCTCTCCACTTCGTACTTGATTTTTTAATACAAGTTCTGCAACTACACTTTTTAAAATTAAAGATATTAGGATTCCTGAATGCATACAAGGGACTTGTTAAGGTTTCAGAGAAATTAGCTCTATTAACTAAAAAGTAGTACTTATAAAATTACTGTATTTCTGAAACATGGTTTTAAAAGAACTACCTGTAGGGTTTGACAGTTGGGGAGTAGGGATGTGGGACTTTCTACTGAAGTGGCAACCCAGAGAATTATGAGTTCTCATTTCTTGTTTGGATATTATTTCTTTTAAGACTGGCATTTACATGCTGAACTCCAAGATTCATCCCCAGTCTCTGTTAGACTTAGATAAGTGCACTGTTCCACCTGTAGGTGAATTCTTTCGACCAATGTTACAGTAATATGATTACAAAGATGGTCAAAACCGTATACTTTTCTACTTGAAGTAAAGCACACATATCCCACCCACCTAAAAGTTTTTTTTTTTTTCCCCAAGAACTTGACTACATTAAAAAATAATACACTCAATAGAGGCTAAAATATTGATTTCTTTATGACGATAACAGTGTTGGTATGGGATCTCTCAGCTCCTAAAACCTGTGGCTATGGCAACACCAGCTTCCAGTTGTACTCCTTGCAGCACAACAGCTCTGCACAATACAACATTGTCAAACTAGACTTTAAAAAAAGCAAGCATGGGAAATCTATGTTATGTAATTCTCTGAAAGATTTTTTTTTAAATAAATAATCCTCGTATGTTGGTAAAGTTAAAAAGAGGAGGATTTTCAAAACAGCTTGAGTTCATACTATGGGTCGGTAGCCAAGTAAGAAAATTGTAGTTGTTTCCCCTTCTGTGTGTTCTAAAATCCACCAGGTACTTAAGCTGCACAGGGATTTTCATGCAGTGTAATTCAGATCCTGGAAATGTGAAGAATCCACAGTTTGCCATTTTCAGGCCAACACTGCTGTACAGCCAAAGAAAGCAAGAGACTTACTAGAAGAAACAGCACTAAATGTTGGTCCTCCTATGGTAGAAAGCAGAGCAGCTGCCACGACTACGGCGAGTTGACTGGAAGAGCTAACAGAGGAACAGACATACCTGCTTACACTTAAATATACTTTTCCAGAATCTGCAGATACACAGTGCTCTGTTGGAACAGTAGGTTGTGACTAAACAAAAATGAAGTTATGCTAGGAGCAAATCCATTCCGCCAGCAGAGTGGGAGAAATTTGGATGACTGGTTTAAGACTTCACCGCATCAATTCCAGAAGGTTTTCCACACAGCAAAGTAAACTCTGTTCTACCTGTAAGCCAACTCTTCTGCCCATGTACCATAGGCAGTTACTGAAAAGATGGTCACAAAAAGGAAGTATCACATGTAATGAATGGCATAATGATTTTAAACATGATTTTTACCACATTGAGGTTCCCATCTATGTTTTTTTCTAGTAATACAGTGCAAGGAGTTTAAGAAAATCCCTTGTTCTTTTAGCTGCAATTTCAAAAGACGTCTATGAGGAGCAAAGCTTTTTCTTTTCTGAAGCTGCAGGCCTCCTTTGCGCTTACACTGTTAAATCCAATGGCCCCAAAATTATCGATAAACATGCCTGCAAGTTGAAGAAACAGTCTGACTCTACGTCTGATTATTATTTTAAGTGCTCATATATTGTACAGTTATTGCATCAAAATCACTCCCTTGGGCCTGGCAACTATATAAATATACATTTGTGTGGTGATTGTTTCACTAAATAATGCTGACATGAAGCTTCCATGTTAACTCTCACAATTTTTGAAAAGATTTTTTGAATGTGTATATAATATGTGCATGTGTGCATATACTCATTATTTATACATATATACATATGTATACATACAAAAATATTCACCATATTATTACATATGGTATCATAAAACATATATTTTAAAAATCTCAGTATATTTCACATCAGGGTAGCATTGATCCTGCGCACTTTGATTAAACTTCTGTAGTAAAAGATGATTACAGCAGATAACCAAGACACTAAAACGTAAAAAGAAGTTAGCAATACTTTTAATTAAAACTTCAATACGGCCCAGTGTTTGCAATGTCACCTTTCAAGTCTGAAAGACAATCTCTCCCCCTGCTAAATT
This sequence comes from Cyrtonyx montezumae, assembly GCF_038088225.1. Taxonomy (NCBI): domain Eukaryota; kingdom Metazoa; phylum Chordata; class Aves; order Galliformes; family Odontophoridae; genus Cyrtonyx; species Cyrtonyx montezumae. The sequence continues at coordinate 100,549,132 of NW_027072089.1, read as the reverse complement.
TTCCCTTAGACGATTAACTCTTAATTGATCTTCAGGAGCAGTGAAATGATGTTGAGTTCAGCCTGGCTTGCAGTACCATTCTCATGCTGTCAAATAATCCCTACTGCAACTAACCCCAACTCTGTGCTAATTATGATTACAATTTGCTTCTCAGAGAGCTCTAAGGGGAGCTTTCACAGGGTGCTGGGCAGAAGGGAGGAAGGCCCTGTGCAAGCACGCAAATATGGCAGCAACACGCTCTAGGCTTTGAGTGAGCAAAATGAGCAGGGCTTCCTGCCTCACATAGCAGGGCCACAGGGATGGATGCCTTCACCCTTCCTGAATTTTTCAAGAGGAGCAGATCCCTGAGCTCTGCCATGTTCATGGAAACAAGGGAAAAAAACAGTGCTTTGCTTTTCACTGTTTCACACTGTTGGTTTTTTAATGCTTGTTCAGCACATGAAAGTGCATCGCAGAAATGCAAAAGCTGGCAGAGATACAAAAGAAAGTGACAGGGCTGGAAGGCGATATATGGCATCGTTATACAGTTTCCCTTACTGAAATGGATCTGCTTAAATGGAGAAGTAAAAAAAAAAAAAAAAAAAAAAGCCAAGTGCTGCAATTAGCTTCTAAGCACAGAACAGCTACAGTGGTCCAGAGGTTTATTAGCATCAGCCATGGAAATACACAGAAATAAAAGGAAATACTAACCAGTGACAGCAAGCGTGTTCCTATTAAGTTAGCTAATGAAGTGACTGTCAGGAGGTGGGCAGTCTCAATTTTAGTGTAAACAGAATTGGCATTTACTATTACTGTTCAGATTACCTGACACATCTCCATCTGTTGCTCATTACTTGAATACGCTTGGACTTTGAATCACACGTGTTGGGCTGTGAACACACCTCAATTTAAACACTTTGAGAGAAAAATCTGCAAAACCACTGTGCAATTTCTAAGAATACAGCTTAAGAAAAATATGCCTTTCACACACTGTAAAAATGAGTCCTGCAATCTTTCCTTTGAGATGATTGGTTCTTGAATGCAGTGGAGAACATCTGAAACACACACTGGGAATTCTGCGTCTTTCCATAAAAATCCACAAAATTTGGCAGAAGTCTGTCAGAGATCTGCTATTTCAAGGTGGATATTAGGAAAAAATTCTCTGAAGGAATGGTCAGGTGCTGGAATGGGCTGCCCAGGGAGGTGGTGGAGTCACCATCCTTAGAGGCATCCAAGACACGTTTAGATGTGGTACTAAGTTCAGTGGGAAATACTGGTGGGAGACTAAAAATTCTGATCATGATCATGAAATGCTCAATAAATCAAAGGTAGGAGCAGACCCTGAATCATCTGCCAGTGACAGATCTCTGTGAAACTGACAAGCATCCTGCTCACCTCTTGTGCTGCCTCCCAAAGGACAACAGCCTACTGCTCCTTTAGTGCCAATGGTAAGCAGTGTTTGCTGAAAGATGCTGACTTGCTGAAGATGCACCTAGTTCTCCGTCTCGAGGCACATGGGGAACATTATCTGTTTCTGGCAGAAGGAATCCAGAAGCTGTGAATATATGCAGGAATGTAAGCTGTGTCTCCAGGGCAAATTTTTGGCTTATTGACCACATTACTCTCAGCTTCTTGCAAATGAAACAAGTATTTCATCTGCTAGATAACATTCTTTATCTCCACAAAAAGGCAAATGTGCTGTAGATAAGAAATCTAATATGAAATCACACGTGCAAGAAATGTATAATGCACATGTATGAGCCATCATTGCATACTCTCTTAAATTCCTGCTTTACAAAACTTGTATGGGCTTATATACACTACAACTTAAATGTCCCTTAAATGTGTGTGTGTGTCGCTGAGGCACTTAAACCATCAGATTCTCTTCAAACAATCTCAATGATTTTCTTTCAGTAGTCTTCAACCTTCTATGCTATGTGTTAAATATTTATATATTAGAAAAGTAAAAAAAATAACCATATCACTATTAATGCAAAGAATAAAATTGTGGTGTTAGCTGATAAAATGTAATGTCACTAAAAACGTCCAAGACCACCACAGTCCATCTGAGCTGTATCTTTTCTCAGCAATAATCAACTCTTATTTTTCAAGGTAAAGCTAAGGAAGGGGAAAGAAGAAAAGTCACACGTTACCATGAAAATGTTGGACAATGAAGACAAATGGAAGGGCTGTAGGAAAATGGTTCGAGTTTTAAACAGCAGGTATCCAAAATAAGGACAAAATAGTCTCCAGAAATCACAGAATCATTAAGTTTGGAAAAGACCTCTGTATTAGTCTATAGTAGAACCATCAACCCATCTTCTCCATGTTCACTAATGCTCCTCAGTGCCACATCCACACAGTTCTTGAACACTTCTAGGAACAGTGACTCTACCACCTCCCTGGGCAGCCTGTGCCACTGCATCATTACTCCACCTGAGCAGAATTTTTTCAGGATATTCAACCTGAACCTCCTCCAAAATGTAAGATTTTTTCCCTCCAATATAATATGATTTTATTTTTTCATATCCTAATCCAGCATTGCAGTTGAGAGTCTGCAGCAGTCACCTCATGTTAAAAATTCACAAATTTGTGCCAACTATCCCAAATCCAACAAACAGAAAGGTTAACTTCCATCTCATATAGATACAATTAAGATCAAGGTGCATAAGTGCAAAGCAGAATTACTCAAGCTACTAATAGCCATAATCATCACATGCTGGAAGCATACCCCTATGGTGAATGTAGAAGGCTTACAACTTCCAGGTTAGATTTTAAACATTTTTCAAGATTGTTTTCCATCTCTACTCAGACTGCACTACGACACAGCAAAAGTTACGGTTCAATTGGGAATATAATAATGAACATGTCTACGTTTCACGCATCAGAAATAGTTTAAATGCAAGGTCTTGCCATGACAGGGCTTAGATTTAGCTCCTGTAAGAAATCAGTAAAGAATATTTTAAAAGATGTCTGTCTGTCCTATCGAATGGAAGAGTAGCGAAAGTCATCTTGGGAAAGGGAGGGAATTCAAAGTATTTGTGACAGATAAAGTTTACGTTTCAACTCCCCATGGAGAAAGCAGCTTCCAGTTATAGAGAATGGTGGAAAAATGATGACCGAAGAGTATATTTTCATAGCAACTGCAAAAGGTTTCAGTGATTTAGCCAAATGGCAAGTCTGAGCAACTTACCCTATTCTGTCATTATTTCATATTATAGGCAGAAATGACATATAAATTAGATTAAATTCAAATTAATCAAGATGCATATAACATTTTCAGAATATTTACTTCAACCTCCTAAACTTATTTATTAATCCTAGGGGTAATATGAACTGTCCCCCTTGTGAAGTATGCCTCTTATGAGGCCCTGCTTGCAATATTAAATTCATTTTAACTTCAATTGCGGAAGCACAAACAGTACTGGCATAATAATATCAAGTAATGTTTTGCATATGATGTTAGGAAATATTTATTTACATAAACTAAAACAGGGCCACACGATCCCATTACATAGCTGCACTGCTGACGCTGAAAGGCTGATTGGGTTTAGCAGTGTTTTTCCATGACTTGACAGCACCACTGTGGATTGTTAAATATTCCAAATTAGCATCTCTTGTGCCTTTCGAAACAGGGCCAAACAGGTTGTGTATATGTGGGAAAGCCATTTAGACACCGAGCTTTTACACACAGCAGAATTCATGGCATCAAAGAAAATGCAGAGTGTGCAAGGGACGTGGCAGAGGCTTTGTCTACATCAGTTATAGTGTTTGGAAGCACTCTGTAAGCCAACTTTCAGTGTAAACTTGACAACAGGAAGAACTGATGAAGAATAATCACTAACTGCGAGACAGGCATAACAGCAGAAATCCAGGCAGCACTCTCTCATGGGAAGAGTTTGTCATCACTTTGAAAAAAATAATATTCTTTTGCAAAACTGCACTAACCAATGTCGCAATTTATTAAAACAAACAAACAAAAGGCAAGGTAAGCTCCCTGGTCATACAAAAAAACAAAGCTCATTCAAACCTTGGTATAAGCTTGAATTAATTTAGTTTAGAACCACAGCAACATCCCATGATACTGCAGGTTTTTTAAATTATTAGGCATAAAAGCAGGATTCTCAACAGATACCAACTGTAGAGATAACTGCAAAATCATTTTACATGATAACGACAAAACCATTTTGTTTCCTGCGGGATCCCAGGGGCAGTAACTGCAACATTTACTCTGAGGGCAGTGTTCAAGCTGGAGATGAATCTGTAGGAACATCTGCAGACAATTATTTGGCAAGAATGGAAAGCAGAAGGGACCTGTGAGATTCGAGTCTGAGGGGAAATCTGTTTTCACCAGAAAGGCCGGTCTGCTAGTGCCTTGCAAGCTCTGAAGATTTGCTTTATGGGCTTTGGTACCGCAGAGCATTTGACTCTTTCTAGGAAGACCATGTGCTAGCAGAAGGTATTCATTTTAAATGAGGAAATGGAAGGATTTTCTGCTTGTCATATAAATATTGAATAGGGGAAAAAATCTAAGCAACTGGTATGCTGCTTATGGGATTAGGAGAAATCAAGGGGAAGCAATAATGCCATTTAGCACTTGGTTCCCCATCCTAGCCCTCCTTGGTTTTTCTGCAGTCTTTGCTGCTGCAAGGGTAAGACATTTTTGCTCAAGAAAACCTGCACAAAACCATAGCAGGAAAGTCAGGCTTCCTAGCTGGGAGTAATAGAAACTTCTTGCTACATAGGAAATTGTCGCTAACACTGAGTCCCAGATTAGAGTATTCTCATAACAAACTAATTCCCATCAGATATTGCTCTTTCCCAACAAAAATAAAAGTAACTGAATTTGGAAGGTGCTGTCTATATTGCTTAACTAGCAATTGCTCAAGCAGTGTTGCAGAATCATAGTTTTGCATATGATGTTAGGAAATATTTATTTCATATCTATTCTATTATATATAGATATATATAATATCTATTCCATAGAATCATTGAATGATCCAGATCTTAGAAAATGAATTCATTTTGCTACAAGCAGGTTTTATATTCCATAGGTAATAGCAGGGAAATTTGTAACATAGAGGAATTTCTAAATGGAAATGACTTTCAGAATCCCAATTCTCCCTTATTTTAAGTCCTTATTTTTGCCCCCAGATGCACCATCTTTGAATTTTAATCCAGATGGTCCCTAGGGAAGGGTCAGGAGGTGATATTTGTATTAAGATGCCCACAGCTGATTCCATAAACAAGATTTATTGTGATTTAAGAGATCCCATGCAGTGCACCAGGTAGGATGTGAAAAATCAATTTACAAGGGAACACTTACAGCTTATATATCAGCCACCCAATTTCAACCAAATCAGCAAGCATCAGATGCCAATCTTAAACAGACTGTTAATTAGGACATATGACAATCCCAGTCCGTGTGGTAACTAGGAGAAGAGCTATTTTTATAATTTGACTCACTATTAAAAAAAAAAAACACAAAAACTTAAACCATGAAATCTAGCATCTACAGACAGCTACTATGGAGGAAGTGTTTCCCTTCACTAAACACAAGGCTTTATTTTTATTTTTATTTTCTGATCAAGATCATTTCCCATCTGCTACGTTACCAACTGAGGGAATTTGCCAGCAAGTTCTCATCAGATTTTGCTTCACAACCATTTAGACAGGAAAGGGAGCTTTTTCCTCTCATGTTCAATGGCACTGCCTTGACCACAGAAAAAAAGAGACTACTGCAGTAATGGAAGTAATGATGAATAGTTAAAAGTATACGACTTGTTTGGCTTTGACAGCAGAAAAACCAGATCTGCTTCCCCTGCTTTCTCATGTTACAGCATACAGGGAAGCAAATTCTGAACTATCCTGATGACTTTTTGAATCCAGATAAGCCTCTGAAGTTATCCAGTCCTCTAGTGAAACAATAACTTAAAGTCTTCTGCTACGATAAGACCTTCTTCAAACTCATATGCTAGCAATGAACAGGCAGACTGCAGAGCACGTGTGGAAACACAGAAAAGCTAGCAGAGAGAAGTAGACTGGTGATATCCTGCTTCTGATAGATGAGATTCTGGGCTGGTCCTTACAGAAGACTCAGGAGGAGAAAAGTTTTAAAATGTCTCACCTGGTTGGCTGGATCGTGTACCTGTGGTTCCTTATTAAGACACCATAATATTACCAAGACTTCCAAAGACCTCGTTTCACATATGGTGCCTCTCACATCCTTTTTTAAATTGGACACTCCAGGTCGGCATGATCCCAAGTAAAACAATAGTTACACAAAGGTTACATCCCATTTTGTCATGGTAGGGATTATTATCTCTCTCATAATAGAGCGATAAAGTAAAGTTAGGGCAGCCTTCTCTACACCACACAGTGAAGGTATGAGTAAGAAGAAGGACTCAGGTCTGCTCCCTGCTTTCTCATCTAACGAATTCTGGAACCTTCAGAAGAATAAAAACAAAAATCAAAAATCCTCCACATACCATAAAATAACTATCTACTAGCTCTTCTATATGTCTAATATATGAGACATAGGAAGATACGCTTTTCTTCTTTAACAAAAATGTGTTCATTTTCTACATTCATATATACGCTCAAGCTGCAATTTGAAGTTCTTCTGCCTTTCAGAAACCATCCAAAGACATTTGAATTGCACAGAATCAGCATCAGCGACCATCCTGCAAAATGGAGTGTCCAATAATTTTTGAAGCCAGAATGATGCCTTTATAACCTAAATGAAAAGTGTGCAAATATGAGACAGCTCACGAGATTCAGCACAATTCAGAAGCGTTGTCAATCAGATTGCATAAACTCACTTTCTATTTTAAAAAGTAATTCTATGAACTAATGCTTTTCAGCCTCAGTAGTGCTGGGACAGCAACTTTCTTTGTGATATAGAAAGGGTACAAAGTGTATTTGTATGCCTTTAAATGTGGAACACTGCATTTGAGAAGATTCTGTGTGTGACAAGAATTGACAAAGGCTATGTAAAGGCTGAAAGGCATACCCAAAGGCACCCAGCTGTATGAAGGAGAGTTCAGAAATGGTGGTGATCTGCACCTGCATTCTGGTAACAGCCATCATCTGTACCTGAAATTTGACTAGATTGTGGAGGCAGTCCTTCCCTGAGAAGCTCTACACTGAACCACAAATGAATTTGCCAAGATAATCTATTATATTTCACCAATAAAGAATGAGAGCACACAAAGCTTAATATAGCTGCCTTTAGACAGAGGTAGTCAGAAGGAAGACTGGGAGCTGAGTCTGGACTTGGAGAATTCCAAGACAGTAATTCCATGAGTTAAATGCATCTGAGTAACTGTAATTGTCAAACACTGCTAAACCAACCCTTCAGAAGTCTACGTACATGCTCATTTAACATAATGCTCTGTATTCCTTTAAAAGTCAGAGGGTTGAATAAAGCACTCCAAAGAGCCTGCAAGGCTGAACTCATGGCTATCTCAGATCACAGAGAATTTCTATCCTGAAATTCTTTGCTTAACTTTTTTTTCACAGCCAAATTACTCCAGTAGCTACTGCTGGAGCTTAGATGGAGCACCTGAGGAGTTAATTTGGCATCCATCAATCCTACTATCAAAAATGAGCGATTGCTAAAGATGAGTATCGGAAAAGTCACTATAGTGAGGTCAGCAAAGTCCATAGCTCCAGGTTTTACCTCTGCATTTTCCCTCAGACTCATATTTGCAAAGAAGAACCATGAAAAAAAAAATTCATGTATTCATCTTACAGGTATATAATTACCTAAATAGCACAGAATAGGCAAGGTCATCTTTGTGTCATGGACTAACACAGCCAGATCATGACAGACAAAGAATAGGGCCCCAGCCACATCCGATGGCATGCTTGTATTCAAATTGGTGAGGTACCAGCTGCACTGGTGGACTAGAACATGGGTGAACCCCAAACTCAAATGTTATGAGCACAGAGGAGCTTAGAGAAGGCAGGACAGCCTCTTCTCATAGATGCCCAGAGATGGACAAGAGGCAGAGGACACAGAACACAGGAAATTATTATGGGGTAGCTCCTAACCAATCATAAATCAGGCATATTGCAAAGTCATGACCAGCTTACTAACCACAGTTCCGGTTTTGCTGGCACTATGTATACTAAGTGTTGGAATATGGTAGAGTATGGTGCATGATGGGCAGGTATCTGTCAACCAATTTGCAAACTATATACTGCAAGAGTTGTTCGGGATCCTGAACATCACTCTCTAGAGTTACTGATCTTTTATGGAGATTCATGCTGTTAATTGCAAGTTGGGAACTACAGTGACACGTTACATGACTAACTTTTCAAACTATAATTGTACTATTCCCCTCAACCTCCTCCTTCTACTTATCTTGTCAATCTCCTCTCACTTTATTTTTTTGCTGCTTCTCTTGCTCTTACCACATTCTTTGCTAGCAAGTAGACAACATCAAAAGTGGAAACTACAGCAGTTCAATGCACTACACAGAAGAGACGCAAGAACACTTGCATAGGTTTGAAAACTAACCCTTGCTACTCAAATTCTGCATAAGACTGTTTGGAAAACAGGAGTATTTTGTGAATATTCAGTCTCTAATTGTAATTTCCTTGTCAAGAAACAAGAAATTCTATTGCCACACTATGGAGTAACCAAAACAACTGTGCATCTTTCCCACGTGAGCGGTCTACTTTCTGTACTCCAAGAATCTGAATCAGAGGGCCGAATTCTAAAATACTGACTTCAAATTTCCTCATTTCCAACAGCTCTTTGATCCTATAAGCAGAACACTAACAGGCACTTGGCACAGATCCATAAGCTTAAAACTTAAAGGATCAATTGCAACACTTTGGTGGATTTTTGTTGCAACAAAATTACTTCCCTCCAAAAAGATGAATAGCTCAACATTTCCAAAGTAAGGGCACTAGAGATACTCAGAACCTGATTCACAGGGGCACTAATTCACAGTACAGCACTCCACAATTCTTTCTCCCCTCAGGATAATTTCCAGAAACATTTTTGATCAGATGCATGCACTGCCATCACAGAGAGATGCATGGATTACTGCAAATTTGCACAATAGGGAAAACAAATCATAAATTCCTTCCTTGCCTCTGACACTAATTTACTTCTTGTCTTGCCAGATTGAAAGTGCTCCTGGCAATTACAGCTTCCTGAGATACAGAGAACCTAAGAAGTCCTCTGTGTTATGAAGCACTGCAAACACATCAGTGAGACAGTTACAATAGTGACTACTGATGCATGCTTTCCCATGACCTCTTCTATCACATAAGCTTTCATTCAAACTCTTACATTCCACCCTCTCTACCTGGTGTGTTGCCACACTGACCAGCCTGGGAAACACACAAAGTCATTTTGTCATTTTGTCATCAGCCAGTTGAAGACTGTGAATCATGCTGCCTTCTTTATCCTGTTAAACTCCTGCTCAACCTCAACCAAACAAACTCTTCCATTAACCTCTAATTATCTCCTGGGAGCCCAATGAAAAGAGAAGGTAATCTCCCCCACACTGAGGTGTGGAGAAGCACCCCTCAGCCTTCACATCAGTGGGCAGAGGTAAGACCTAAGGGAGTCACGGAGGACATCCTTTGTATATGTTGCCAAGTGACATCACTCACCAAACTGCAACAAGCTTTACAGCCTACTAAATCCAAAACCAAAACAATAAGGGCCATCAGTACCACAGCTAGAGCAGCAAAGGCCATCCCAGTACCTTCCAAGGATCACTTCCTCAAAACAAAGCAAGATCCCCAGCCACAACAACCCCTAAACAAGGGGACTACAGAAGAGTTCCACAAATTCCCTGTTGACATCAAGAGATAAAACCATAAAACCATAGCACAATCATTCCTGAAAGTCATCCATTTTAAATATTTTTGGGGACAATGAGAAAAGCAAAAGAGATTTTATAATTTCAATACAGGGAAACAAACTGACCAGCCTGATACTTGAGGAGATGTTTCCATCTCAGCTCCCGTATTTCAGGCCTGTGATTACTCTCTCACAGGCTCCTTTTCAAAATTTCTCTGTTGGAGACCTCATCATTTTCCAGTCAAAACAGGTACGTGTCTGTGAAGAATTTCCATTTATTACAAACGCAGTTTTCTGATGAAAATATTTCATCAAAGAAATTCCTAAACACACAGTAAATCCAATACCGATCTGAAAATGAAGAGAAAGTTCTCTTTTGCTATGATCAATCAGCTGATTCAAAAGCATTTTAGTTTTAGAAGGCACCCTGTCAAAATCCAATCTTCATCTCTGAAGCTGTTTTGCAAATAAAATAAAATAAAATATTAATAATAATAAATATAAATATAAAAAATTGAAATGAATGAGGACGCAAACTCAAGAATAGCTTTAGGTTGCAGATGATTTTCCCCTACATTAAAATAATTTCATTTGTGGATACAAGATAAACACAAGGGTTGTCTATTAGCTCAAAAAGAGTGAATCAATAATGAAGACATTTGCCTGGAAAGCTACAGCAGAAGCTCAAGATGTGACATGGGGTAGAAAAGGGTAGGAAACATCCTCACAGAAGAGGCATCTTTACAAGCATTAGCACTTATTTCATCATCCACAGGTATAGGGTCCTTTGAAGAGGATACCACTCCTGACTGCAAGGCACATTAGCTAGAGGAAAGACAAGTTTATTATTGCCATTCAGGGTTAGTGGCTGCAAGGCTGGAGGGTTTCATAGAATCACAGAATCAGAGAACGACCTGGGTTGAAAAGGACCTCAAAGATCATCTAGTTTAAACCCCCCTGGCGTGGGCAGTCACCAACCAGTGGAGCAGGCTGTCCAGAGCCACATCCAGCCCTGCCTTGAATGTCTCCAGGGATGGGGCATTCATAACCTCATTGGGCAACCTGTTCCAGTGCATCACCACCCTCTGAGTGAAAATCTTCCTCCTAGCATCTAACCTAAATCTCCCCTGTCTTAGTTTAAAACCATTCCCCCTTGTACTATCACTATCCACTTGTGTAAACAGTTGTTCCCATTCCTGTTTATATACTCCCTTCAAGTATTGGAAGGCCACAATGAGGTCTCCTCGGAGCCTTCTCTTCTCCAAGCTAAACAAGCCCAGTTCCCTCAGTCTTTCCTCATTGGAGAGGTCCTCCAGCCCTCTGATCATTTTAGTAGCCCTCCTCTGGACCCATTCCAAGAGCTGTGCATCTTTCTTGTGCTGGGGACCCCAGGCCTGGATGCAGTACTCCAGATGGGGTCTCACAAGAACCGAGCAAAGGGGGACAATCACCTCCCTCTCCCTGCTGGGCAGTGGAAATATGCACTAAGGAAACACAGAGGGTCTTGGGTCCATGGGAAGGAGAATAAAAATAATAGAATTTGGCACAAAAGAATCTCGTGGACTGTGGAACAACTTTCATATATAGCTCATAATAACAGAGGGGCTTACAATACCAGCATAAGTAACAGCCACAGTGCACTTCTAAGGTGGAAGAAGACTCTCTTCCTTCACTGTAGAGAACTCCCTGCTTGATGCCCTATTCTATTAACTCACGTTGGGCCCACAAAACATTACAGATCCAGCATCTCCATGGTCAGGCTTTCAAAAATAAAAAAAATAGCAAAGAGCCTGCACACAGGACCAGCAGAGCACAGGCCAGTCCTGACTTCACTCTTGGAAGTGGCAAAGTCAGCAGCAGTCAGAGCAGGTCACTGACTTATGTGCTTTTCCAAAGCTTGACAGCTGCACAATTGCAGCAGGAAAAAATCTGAAGACTCAGCAACTGCATGCTCATGGAACCAAATATATGTCAAATAAGGCAGCGATCTTTCATATCAGGGATTTAAAGACGTCTACTTCAAAGTCCACTCTGTTCTGTTTAAAGGTTCCTTAAAAGTGCCAGCCACAGCATGATTTTTTCTTTATTATATGCATTTTATGATGGAAAAAAGTAATAGGACATAAGACTTAACAACCGAAATGAGATTTTATTCCACCTAAAATAATAACTCAAGTTAGATGAATTTGACAGAGACCAGAAAAAAAAGAACCTCTAATGCAATGAAACAGGAAGATGCTCTGACTTCAGACAGAAATTGAATATCTGATCATTAGAAGTCAGAAAAACACACCTTAAACAATATAATTTTGCTGGCTTCTTTTTATTCTTTTAATTCAAAATAAATGTCAGTAAATTCATTATTTGAGCTTCATTTTTTCCCAAGGGAACATTCATTGAAGCTAACTCAATGGCATTTAAAAAAGAAGTTGCAAAGCTTTTTCAGATTAATATGCTTTGAAAAACATTTCCCAAACAATCTCATGCTAAGAGGCATTCTAGAAACTCAACCAAGAGGGGAAAAAATACATAATGAGAAACCAACCTCTGCTGGGCAAGTAAGCATCCTGTGGTCCTAAAAAGGACAAGGAAAGGTTGATTCAGAGAGGTTTCTCAGATTCCCAAACTGCCTAGCTGTCATGAGTGTATTACAACTGTCAGTTCAAACTGCTGCCTCATAAATCTGCTGCAGCAGAGAGATTGTCCAACTTAAAATCCCAGGTATTTGTGATTAACTTTCCACTTGTCATCTTCATTGAAAGTCCTTCGCTGTCGTAAAACTGAAAGGCTAAATAAGGCCAATCCGTAATTCATTGTTGCTTATCATATGGAACAAAAATGTTCCAGCCCTCCTTACTCATACCCCAGTTCAGCACTAGTGATATTTTTGTATACTAATTACATAATACTCATTTTAATAGTGGGAAACCTTCAGTAACTTTTATGACTTGCTGAAGGTAGGTGTGGTCAAACACAGGCAAACTTTTACATATTAGCATTGAAAATAAAACTGTGAGTTTGTATCCTCATCTATTCCCTGCAGGAATCCAAGCCCTTGCTTTTCTCTCCTTCTGCAACACATGAAATCAAGTTTTTATCTAAGCTGACTGTTGGAAAACTTTTGATAATAAGAGTACGTTATTAATACTCAGCACTTCACAGACACAGGATTTAACATTTCAACCACTGGCTTCCAAGAGCTCAGCATCATTAAATCCACTCTGCACATGAGGAAACCTGAGGCACCAGAACTTCTCTTGGCAATCAGGAGAAGAGCTAAAAATGGAATGCAGATCTCTTAAAACACAGCCTAGTCCTCTGGATTCTCATCTGCATCCTCACTTGCAAGGCTACTCAAAGCTAGGAAAGATCACCAAATTAGCACTTCTTTTTGGAAGTTTTAATAAGACTTTCTTCTACTCTCCTGTCCAATTCCATTTTTACTTTTTTTTTCAGACTGAGGGCAGCATTGCAGTCAGTTGTGTTATGCAAGTACAGCTTAACTCTGACCAGCAGAACTGAAATTGTTCACTCTGCATGCTTTAGAAATAATTAAAGGAGATCAGAATGGATAAAACTAACAAAAAAAAACAAAAAAACAGCAGAGATCAACCTGACAAAGCAACCAGTTTGCACATCCCTCCCCCTCCCTTTTCTTTCCCAATTATGGAGCAATTGAATCAACCAAAGATTGTTCTGGCTCTTGTGCAGAACACAAGCTACTGTGCTTGATCTTCATGGATGATGCTGTAAACTGAAGTAGATTGCATCTGTGATCCTCTGTGATGCTTCCACAAGCTTCCAGAAAGAGTATCAACTCATGGCAAGGAGAAGGAGCCAAAGAGATAGGTTATAAACCAGAAATAATGTCTGGAGAAAAAGGAAGAAAACTGCAGTAGAGCAGCAGGTATTTTTAAAATGAATTGCATCAATTTCTACAAATACGTGCAGCTAAGAAAAATAACTTTCACTGCTACTTATTTAGAATTAGTGAATCCCTTACGTGGAATAGGACTGGGATCACTTAGAGAACATAAAAATAAACACAACAACAGCAAAAAACAACCAACCAACCAAACCCACCAAATCAGAACCAAAACATTACCTTTTCTGCTTTTCCACATAGCAAGCCAATGCCCCTATGCAATTCTATGAAAAATACACATTTCCTGGCATTTACACAACAAAGTCACAGCTTCCAAATTCTGAATCTTAACCGTCAGACAGGGACCTCATGCAGGTCCCTAATATCCAGCTCTCACATAGGTAGACACAAAGCTGCATCTAAAACGAGCTTCAGCTTCCTTCCAGCAGATGGTTCAGCCTGCTTGAGCACAAAACAAGTTGAGCTAAGCAGCCTTATACTTTAATTAGCTCTTCACAACTAAACCATGAAACCAACTGTTTTGTTACAGCTAAATGTACTGTATCAACAAATACAAAGTTCAATTATTAACTAGAACTACTATGTTTTTTCAAGTATCATCCCAAGGCTAGGCCAAATTTTTGTGACACCAGAAGCACAGCTGTTTTTCTATTACCTAGTATTATTTCCAATGCACACCAGTCAGAGACAAATGTATTGCAGGTAGACTAGATGTTAATTGCTCTTAATTCTCACTGCAATGTATATTTTAAAAAGCTAATGCTTATCTAATTGATCTAATTCATTTTCAAGTTCCAGTAAGACAATTAGATTTGCTACTGATGCTAATTGCTAGAGTCTAGTTACAAGCTAGCTCAAAAGAAACTGTTGTAAAGAACATGCAAAAATGACTCTGAATTGAGACTCTATGAAGATAAATAATGAAAGCAGCCAAATTAGCACAGCAAATTGAGCCAATATTGGAGATGTGAAAAACAAAAAACCAGCTCTCTTATGCATTCAAATAAATCTGTCTTGCAAGCAGTGACAATTTTGGGAACCATTTGAGCTGCTCAGACTACTATTTTTATTGTATGAAGTCTGATTTTATGCAGCATCAATGCATTTTTCATAAGTCAGCATCATTAAAGACAAAAGGAGCAATATTTAGGACTCTGTGTGTTACTCACTGTCAGCAAAGCATCATAAACAGCAAAGCAGCTTCTGTGGAGCAGAACAGTATTGCTCTGCAGACCAGGCAATGCCCCCTTGCTCAAAGACTTGTTCAAAGAGGCCATCCGGTGATGAGTTCTCATACAGGAATTTTTCAGATTTATTTGGCACTTACTTATAGGCACAAAACAGTTTCTAATTCACCTAATTAGAGTCCCAACCTGTACTATGTAAGGTTTACACAAACAATTCCTGCTAAGAATGCTTTACGGCCTTTTGTACAGCAAAAAAACTGAATCCGCCATCAGAGAACTGGACAACAGACTCGAAATACATGCTAGAAGCAAAATGCTACACTACTGTAGAGAAGAACTGAAGAGCACAAGTAGATCATAGCGTGCAGTTGGAGCTATAAGTTTTCAGTTTTTCAGTTTGCCTTCTGTGTAGCAGAGAATTAAAAAATTAACTCGTGGATAATTCAAGAAAAATGAATAGGAATTAAAAAAAAAAAAGATCAGCCTGAAAATGTGGTCCCCAGAGATGTTTCTAGCCCAGTATCTATTCTATGGTGTCTGATAGGCAGAAAAGCAGCAGCTAAACATTGAGCCACCTTTGTGGTGTCTTATTAAAGGAAAAAAATAATACATACAAAAAGTGAGTGTGGAGAGGAGCAGCAGGGCACAGTCTGTGCACCTCCAGATAGGTAAATCACTGAAAAAGGCACAGTAAATGACAGCTGACTATGCTAGTTCCCTGTGGTTCTTCCCTGAAAGAAATACTGAGAGATAGTTCAAAACAATCCCCTTGCACAAAGAAAATCAAACAACAAAAAACAAACGAGAACATCCCAGCTCCAGCTTTCTCTGCAGGGATGTACTGTAAGTTGTATGGTGTCATGGACATAAATGATTAGCAGCAATGTTAATTTATTCCCAGAGAAATAATTCAGACTGAGTCTCAGGTTTCATAAATAACGTAAATGTTTACAAACATTTACAAACCTGGCTGCATGTTTTACTGCCTGTATGGGTAAGCTCAGCAGAAGCAGAGGACAGAGGCGTTGTATGAAATAGTCAAATGATTGAAGCAGAAATAAGTACAAGCAGCTCTCTGTACTGCTGGAAAAGAAACTCCTGCCCTTCTATCTCAACAGGGGTTGAGGAATAGGATTTCTTAGGGAAAAGGCAGAGGAGGAGCAGATGCCCTGGGGAATACACCCCCCTTTGGGCTCATGAGTTGGCCTTTGGAAACACAATCACTTACCTGGGAACCCTATGATTTTAACAGCCTGTATCAAAGGGCACACACTTCCTTCAACAGTATGATGTGAAAACTTAAAATTCAAGTAGGTGTTGATGAGAAGGCAAGTGGGAGTCCTTGGTAAATACAGAAATATTGTATTTCCACTATATATTTCCAATATAGCATTGGAAAGTGACTCAGTTCTTGCCTTTATCCTTTGTCCTCCAGCCATCTCTGTCACATTTGCTCAGTTATTTTAGTCATCAGTGTTCAAAACTAAACTATGAGAAATCAAGCTATTTAATTCTAACCTGACCAAATAAAATTTTGGGGTCATTGTTATGACACTGCAGCTGAGGCTGTTTTTGGTGCCTGCCCTGCAATATCAACAAGGACTCTACGATACTTCTGGATCCCTTCCAAATCAGAATATTCTGTGATTCTGTGATTCTATGATTCTGGGACTATCACAGTCATGCTTTAGGAAGCTGTCCCTTTGCTGCTGTTACATGTTTGCTTGGATTAGCTTTCGGTTCCTGGTACTGACTTTAAATGCTTGCCAATGTAAGCCTCAAAAACATAGAAGAGTAAATCACTGTCATCACCTGCAAACAGAAGGTTAACAAACATTAAGAATTATAACAAGTTGCCCTGCTGTTTCCTACCTCTATTTGCCAAAGCGAGCACAAAGCATCTCCATCAACAAGACAGCATTGGGAAAAGCACTCCAAAGCACATTCATAGGTGGATGATCTGGTCACCAATATTTTCCTTTCCCTCCCCATTTATCAGTGGATTTGCTGAAAAACGATTAACTGCTCTCAGGTTACATTAGTTACTTAGACCACAGCCCTGTACAAGCTGTGTCTAATTAGTGTGTGCTCATTCATCAGTCCAGAGAAACAAGCCTGGGAAATGCAACAGGTAACCAAACATTCTCAGAACAAATTAACCCCTGGAAAAATGGGCACATCACATCTAAGGGTACAAACTAATCACTCCATAAACAGGTACTTCACGTCCAATCCCACCAGAATTAACTATTTACAACAGATACAGGGAAAAGCGTGGCTCAGGCCACAGCTGCTCTCCACAGGTTGTTGAACAATAGGTCCCTACCTTGCTTGCTGGCAGACACTGCAAATCCAAGCTTTCTCCTTCTTCTGGTAGGAGCTGCAGCTCTTGCAGATGTTGTACTTGCAGTCTTGGCACTGTCGCTTGCTGTTGATAAGAAATGTGAAAGGTGAACAGCAGCGAATACAGCAGTGCTCGTTGAACTTCTGCTGCTTGGAAAGGATGCTGCACTTGTTACCCTCTTCATCCAACTTCTGCTTCATTTCGCTGAAACAACAACAAAAAGGAACAAAGTGTAAATCTTTGCCATTCTCTTCTTCCCATGTCCCCATGTTATGACATTTACAGGTGTAAAACAAATGTCAAAAACGCACATTTTAAACCCAGAACTGCAAAGCAAAAGCTCCTTTATTCTCTGACATACACAAACTCTGAGCTTGACTCAGCGCAAACCATCTCCCTCTACTAGCTCCAGTGACACAACCCTGTGCAAAGCCAGGCTGCTGTTCCACGTACTCCAGCTGTACAAAGGCCTAGTGGTATCTGAAAATACACGGCTGCTTTTGGAGCACTTCACAAATCAGCCTACGACAGTCAAAGGACTTGGTGCACAGTAATAAAAAGCACTTCAGATCAATAGTTTTGACAACAAAAAGTGCTAAGCTTGCCTTGATCTACCTCGTTATTTGTAAGAGTCCAGTCAAACAAGTTAAGCACATCTTTCTTTTAAGAGAAGTACGGGTCTTTTTCTGTGTTAGGACCTATACTACGCCAACCACAAAGTTTGTGAAAACATTTGCCGATCCTTTAAGTTGTCCATACTCCAACAGAAGAGCTCATTTATTAAAAAGATAGACTTTATGTGGGGTACTCATTAATTTATTATTTTCCATTTTACAGTGCTTTTATTTATTTATTTATTACAAATAAGGCAATATACTCCACGATATGAATAATAAATAACAGTCAGAACAAGCAGTTGTAAGACAATTACTGGCATGCACAGCTAGTGTCTACATTAAGAGGAAAATAAAATACCAGTGCTAATGAAAATCATGGTAGCAGCAGCCTAGAACAACAGAGTGTGTACACATATATTCATTCTTTCTGTTTCTCAGGTAGTGGTAGCTATCTTACTATTTCCAAATGCTGATTAGAAATGCTTATAAGACTGGAGTAACATAAAAGTCTAAAAAAAAAAAAAACAACCCCAAACCTAAAGGTACCACAAGAGACAGATTAAGTTGCAGGAACACAGTCACGACACGGTGACTTACAGTTAAATTAACACGTAAATAGATTGTTATGGGAGAAAAAATGAATACTCTTACTGAGAACTTACTCAGAAACTCAACCAAGATCATCTGTAAGTGCCATTAGAAGGCAAGCCTGCAATGTTAAATAGACTCACATGACTATGCTACACATCTTCTCATTTGCCATTTCTGCCTCAGGTTCATAACTCAAAAACCAGCTTATTTTATGAAAGTCTGACAGGTCTATTCCAAACCTCAAGTCTAAAAAGCAATTAAGGTAGTGTTCTAAAGCACAGAAATATGATGTATGCACAGAACTTGTGCACACATCATATTTAACTATATTCCAAATCAAACCTTTCATAAATTTAAAGCTTCAAGACCAATGCACTTCTCTGTTGTTTGTTCCCAACACAAAGGCTTGGCCATCTTAGACCACCAGCTGGAACTAAAATACTCTTCAGAGTTTCGAGCAAATAACCTTCATGACTTTCGTGCAAACCTTCCTTATTTCTGCATGCTTTTATAGGACAATTAAAAGTGAAAAGTATAAGGCATTATCACACATGAGACAAGTTTGAATTATGCAGGTCAAATCCGATTTCTCTTGTTAAAGGACAGAACTATCCTGCAGATTATATGGGACAATCAGACCACTTTGTCTTATCCCCATTCCTCCACAGTGGGACCTGTACTTCAAGGCGGAGATCCCAAGCAGCAGATGCTGGCCACCCCACAAGATAAAGACACCTGCTTCTGACTTCATCTTCTCAGTAAGAAGAGATTTTTGCTCTATCTCCCAGAATGAGCAACTCTTTGATACTGGGTAGTGTTACTCTGCACACTCAATGGTATCTTAAACCCTCCCTAGGGCTCTTACACATATAGCAGGATAAACCACAGAAGCAAAGCCACCTACTAAAACACTACAACAATGCTTGCACAGTATAAAACCAGGCAGTTTTGTTCACAGCAGAGCTAATAAAGTCTGATACCTAAAAAAAGCTGAGCACACACTGCAGCCTTTTCACAGCACAGGCATTAATTACATCTTTCTCTTCTATCAAGCTGCCAATACTCATTACAGGGGTAGAACCTTAACATTATTAAGGCATCTGCCTCACTGTTAAACAGGAATAAAATTGGCCAACGGATGCGAAAAGTCAATAGGATAGGGTCGGGGAGGTGGGCAGTGAAAAAGCATGAAAAAAAAGCGCCTCATTTCCACAGGAAAGTAGGCAGAACAGAAAAGAAAGCTATGCTCATCTGCATAATGGCTTTAACAAAGCCCTTTCTTCTCCCAAAGGATATTACAGTTTATATCAGGAGTCCAACAGCTAAAAGGATGGTCAAAAAGGTTTGTCATTGAAGCCAAAGGACTGCTCTTGGCACACTTTTCTTTCTTCATAAGAAACAAACCTGTTTCTTCTGAAGGTGAGCTACTACACAACACTGGCAAGTAACTGGATCTGCCAGCTTTGATGTAAGTTACATGGTCGAAGGGAACAGTAGGGTCTGGTTTATTCCTAGCAATACTCAAAAACCTCACTTGCACATGACTTCAGCAAGATGAATGTGAGATTCAACCTCAATAAACTGAAATCCTGTGGCACTGAAATTCAGGAGGTGCAAGGTGAAGTTCAAGGTACTTGAGGTACACTTTTGAAAGCCTCAGTCTTTCCCTTCAGGATGTTCAAACAACTTCACACAAGGAAGAGGATCATGACAATTGCCCAAGGAGAGGGGTGAGAAGGCTGCATTCAGCAACAGCGATCCTCTCATGCAGTGGAATTTACTTACAGGAGGATGGAAGTCACTCATACAGGAGACATTTTTCTAAGAGGCAGGTCAGGATTTACAAGGCAAGCTTTCACCTTTCCAACCCAAGCAGCACCATTTTCATCAACAAAACACAGATAAAGAGAAGGGACAGAGCAAACAGGGTGAATGTGAGGGCACTCCCGCGCATCTACTTCCTTCTGCAAACTCAGGGAGGGAATGCAGTTTTACAGGTGTGCAAAATACACACACAAATAAGGTAATAAAAAAGACTCCACACAAAAACGAAATCCCTCTGGGGAAAAAGATGGAAGAGTAGGAGCCACAGAATTTATCCCCATCACTCAAGTCACAACTGAAGACGCAGCTATTACGGTTATGTGCAATGCAGTAATAAGAATCTGCAGAGATGAGAACTCCTGCTGTGTGAATGAATCTAAGATTGGATTTCATTTTCTTTTTCAAGTGGCTGTGTTTCACCCGCTGCCTTTAAATACATAAGAACCAAAGAAAGACATGCAATGTATCTGTCACCAAGACTAACTGCATCAAAGAACATTCGCTTGAATTGTAAGTTCCAAAATACACAGATGTGTATTTAGATTTTCCAGATGCCTTTACAAATTAATCTGCATAATAAGTACTGAATTTATGAGTATTTCAGTCCATGTTTTGGGAAACAGACTCCTAGCATGCAATCCCACAAAAAGTCAGGTGAGGAATACTTTTTAGCATACTGGTTTGCACCTAGATTTTGCTATTATATACTTGAGAGTTAATAGCCTTCCTCCACTCTTCAAACACCACACATTTTCTTTTTTCCACCACATTTGTGAGTACGATGTTTTGCTCTGCTGGTTTGTGAATGGTATCTGCTGTAATCATAAAACACACAATGGCAATAATGAAATCATTTGATCCAAAGAAACCCCTTGTATACTGAAAGAATGCTTCTACAGCATCTTTCATTAGTGACCATACAGTCCTCCTCACCGTTTTATCCTTGCAAGCAACAAATTTACAGCTAATACTCACAGCAATCCTTCAACCTGTTTTTCCACAACACTTGGCTGCCTTATCTACACAGAATTCTCTTGTATGGCATGCAGGTAGAACTGAGTTCCTGCTCATCAGTGAGTAGGGTAACATGTATTTGGTGCAAGACTGTCATAGCAAATGCTCTGTGAAGATCTATTCTGGAAGTTGAAGCATTTCCCTGTGCGATTACAATGGCCTCACTAGGCAGTTTCAGACACAGACTCTCAACATTTGCCTGAATAAGATCTTTTTCTGTAATAAACTGCTATAAAACAATTGGAATTATATATAATAGTAACCCCCTGAATACAGGAATGCAAGCTTGTTTGAGAAATCTTTTCTGCTATTTTTTCAAGACCTCTTTCAGAAAAGTTTGTTCTAGTTTTTTTTAACTGGCAGTGTGGTAAGAGTGTTTATCGTTTCTCTGAACTGCAGTTCAATATTCACTGAGCTCCACATCTGCAATTATTCTGTATTTCAGTAAATGAACCTGAAATCCTGGATGGCCCTGTGTGCCTCCCCTCAAGGTGCTGCTGTGATTACTGCTCAAGTGCTGGGGCAGGTGGAGCTGCAACCTTCAAATGAACAGTGATACACACCTTGCCAACTTGCCACAGTAAGATAATGCTGGGAGGTTTAAAACAAGCTGGAAGGAAGCCTAGGATATACTTGAGAAACAGGCTGAAAAAGTCAGGGCTATATGCATAAGACCTGTTTTTTTGTTTATTCTCCCTAGAAGTGGATAACCAGGTAAACACAATACCAAGTGAGTAAGAGCACTGTGCCTTTGAAGTAAATGCCAAATTAATTCATAAACCTAAAAAGTGGCTTTTTTCTAGGCATCTATCAACAAGTCACAGTCGTGCCTCGTGGTATATTTAACACTTCATACGCCTATTCTACATGCTGCTGGTGCTGTCAAAAAACCATGTCAGTACATGTGCAAATGCTCTCCTTGCGGTTGGGGACACATGGAAGAACACAGCCCTTTCATCTGCAGACAGATATCGATCCAGCAGCAGCAGCAGAGCTGCAGGGAGGATTAGGTAGTAGGAGTGCACCAGAAACAGGGATAGAAAGAAAGGAAAAAGTAATCTTAGAAATCCCTAAGATTAAAAAGAAAACATAGTCTCTGAGAGTGAGGGGGCACCACCTCCACATTCAAGCATTAAGAGGCTCAATTGGATTGTTACAAGAAAACTACTTGTTGTATCTTGTAATCATACCTGTTGAACGATTAATATTTCACAGTCAAATTATTCCAACTGGAGCTCTCTTCTTCTACTATCTCATTAGTATCACTTCAAGTTCTTCTTTCTCCTTCAGCTACTCACTTCTATAAAATTTTGGTTACTCCTATCAAAACTTACCTTTTCACTTTTCTTGTCCTTTCTGTTTTCTGAAGTAGGGGCAAGATGGTGCTGTCTATATATTAACTGATGATAATATCCCATTAAACTCCTTAAAATTGTCCAAGGCTTGCCTTTGCCACTTAACTCAAAAGGCCTATTATGACAGCCTGCTGCCATTAAAAACTGATGTAAGGATTCAGTGACAACTGTACATTCAGACTGAATACTAGTGGGTAGAGGAGTTGGGCTGACTGTTCTCTAATTAAGTGATTGCAAAGCGTGACTGAATACAACAAGGTCAGTGATGTTCACGCTGGAAAAAGTGGAAGCAGCATCCACATGCATAGTACACAAGGAAATGAGCCCAACAGACAAGAATTTTAAAAACATCCAGAACTGATGCAGTAATGTTCTAAAATCAATAGCAATTCTTAATATTGACTGAGAGCAGGCTAGTTATGAAAACCTCTATGTCAAGAGAGCTCAGCACGTGGCCACCAATGGTGTGAACAACATGAAGGGAGTCATAACGGGAGCAGATTGATGAAAGGTGAGCTGACTGGCATGCAATTTTAATGCCACCAGAGGTCTCATCAGATAACGAGGTATTCAGGAGCCTGGGATAACTTACTTTTGTGTTTAGTTAAGGTTAAGTGATAGGCAAGAATAAAAACCTACTTGAGTGCTTTTTGTTTTAAAGCAGGCTTTGCAACAACCATGTGGAGACTGAATGGACTCCGCATTATCCCACTGACATAGCCACCATGGCATCACAGTAGTGATGCTCTGTACAGCTGAATAAGCTCTCAGTGAAAGAAAGGATATACAGTTCACCTGTAAAAAATAAAGTTATCTTTCTACAACCTGAGTCAGTACTGAGAAACACAACATTATTCTATTAAAAAGTTATCTCTTTCGAAAAGGAAAGAAATCCAGCACTGAGGAAATATTGGTGCTTCCATCTCCCTTTTCTTTTTTTTTTTTTCTTTTACATTTATCAACACTTCTGATAATGGGAAAAAAGCTGCATTAGCATCTTTGTACCTCTTATTAAATACTACAAAATAGAAGACCAAGCTGTGGAAGCTGTGTGCTGAACTAGTTCCACTGCTGACAAAAGCAGAAAAATGCCAACGCGTTGACACTTAGCCTGGTCTTAAAACCACATATGAAACAACAAATTTGCTAGACAGAGAGCGGTCTGTTAGCACCTGATTTAGATGTGGCTCACTTGCCCCATACCAATGCCCTCCTTCTTGTACCAGGCTCAGGTTCTACACTGATCTGTTAGTGACTCTATGCCGTGTGATGTCGCTTCAGGTAATGACGGCCTGCACACTAATACTCTGTATACACTGTGCTAGGGCTGCTTAAGTGAGGTTTCCCTTTCTGATGCTGACACAAGCACTGTCAATCAGTATCTCTCGCCAAATGGAAATGACTGACATGCCAGAGTACAGTTAAATGAAATAAATAGTATAAAGGTAGTATTTCAAATTCCTTCCTCTCACTCTGTAAACCTTTAAATTGTCAACAGACTGCACTTAACCCCATTCTCTTTTGCCATGTTGGCTCTCACAGGAGGACAGAATCTGTTCAACACTTAACTGACAGGCTTTGATATCCTCCAGATGCAAAGGGAGCAGGGAGGGAGAAGCAGGTCTGAAGCTACAGAGCAGATATTCTGGGAAGCTCTGGCAACATCAGAGTTTTCTTCATGAAAGCTGAGATGATCTTTTCCAAGGATCAATGCTGTATGGATCCCTTTGCCCTCCTGTTCCAATAGTGCCACTTAAAACACGTGGAAATATATCTGGGTTTTAACACTTCTAACACCACACTTTACCTTCCACCCAGTATTTTCGACACCTTCCTGTCAAAATTTAACTCTACAACGTACTACCCCATCAAACATCCTAACAATCTGGCAAAATCTCATTACGGGTTTACTACCTTTCTCAAATTCCTTCCCTGCCTTTTATTTTCTGCATTTTACATAGTGATTTATATTTATATAAACATTTAATACATCTTCTATCTCATTTCTTCTCGATAAATGCCATTTTGCTCTCCCTGAAGCAGTTTCCACCACCTTTCTAGTATACTTCTAAAATTATTATATGCTTCTTCTAATATTATATATATATATATATATATATATATATAAAATTCTAATATTAATACATCAATGTTTCCTGCATATTCTACAGTAATTATAGCATAATTTTATTTTCTTTTTAAATGTCCTTCCCAGGTGATTTCCAGAGATATCAAGAAGAATGGCACTGAACTGACAGCACAAACTAGTTGTGATAAGCAGTTACTGATTTGCCCTGTTAAACACCAGAGCCTAACTGCTATCTATTCCCTATACCTATTAAGCATTATTCTACATATTTAGCAGTTGAAGTGTAGTTCTAAAAGCCTCTGAAATGCATTATTTCTGCATCAGTCACTATCTCTATTTACCATTTCATAGCTCAAGATAACGCATTTTGTCATCTATCCAATTCTGACTTCTTTGTCCTTGTAATTGAGCACGAGGAAAAAAAATAACAGGGTTAAAGGTACATCTAACTTAAAAGGACAAAAACTGAGTTTCTCATCACATGGAACAACTTCATTCTTCATTAAATTGTGTATTCATGATCAGTAGAGGAAATGAAGGCATTAAACAAGTAGAGTACAAGTATTTTTTTGCACTCCTGCCATTTGTCACAGGTCATACTGAGCCTGTTCTCATGCCTCTCTCCCTGGGGACTTCCATGTTTGTTCCAGCAGGCCCTGGCCTGCAGTAGAAGGACATCTGAGGTAAGCAACCTTACTTATCCCTTTTGGTTGAACCAGAGCAATAAATACAGATAAGCATTCTTAAGACCAAAGCATTGTTCAGCGTTAACAGGACAAAAAAAAATTAGTGAAAATATGATTAAAATGTGCACTCTTTTCCATCACACTTGTGTGACGCTCACTGACAGTCATCCAAATTTATGCCTGCATCAACTTGAACGATTTCCTTAAAGAACAGAATCACTCTTACTACATTCAACATTTCTTCTTCCCAGGTTCATTACACAGCACCATCCAGCTTGACCTTATATAACGCAACTCACAGCCCAGCTAGTGTGCAATGGGAGAGCAACAAAGATGCTACCTCTGAGAAACTCTGAGTGTTTACTGTGAGTCATCATTGCCTCTTCCTCGTGGGACTCCAGCAATGCAGACCTTCAAACACACTAAATCAGCATTGTCACCGGGTTACTATTATTTACTTCCCTATTCATAAGAAACCGAAGAGAATTTTCCTTTTTCCTTGAACTTTCCCAAAGAACAGGCAGCAAGATAAAGAAAAACATGTAGTAAAATGAACAGCATAGCTTGCTATGGAAGCAGGCTGTACAGCACAACAAATCCCAACAGCAGAAGATTGTGAGTGTATTGCTAGAACACAACACAAAGACATCCATCCCACTTTGCATGCAGAGATGTGCAATGCTTTACACATGGCAGCTTCTACCTGGTGAGGGTGGCAGTCCCATCTGCCTGTACCAACCACAGTGGCCACCCCAGAGCCCCAGTGGGTCAGAAGCACTGGAAAGCACACAATGCAACACTGGCAAACCCACACCAAACTCCAAGAGGTATTTTTCCATTTCCTGCAACAGCCACAGAAGCCCTAAAAGATACCAAGAAGTAAAGGAGCAAATTGCTTGGTGAACACATCACTTGGCTGAGTGCTTTCAACAGGACTGTATGTGCATAGCTCCAAAAACGCACTTCCCCAGCCAAGCTTCTCTTCATGCTGCCCATATTCTCACTGCATAACAAACACTGTTTTAACATATTCTACTTAGGATATGCAATTATTTTATTTTTTAGTTAATTTAAGCCTATAAATAATGATTTGATTTACTTAAATACAGAAATTGTTGCAGCATCAGTGTGGGTCTTATTTTCTTGAAGACTTAGAAGCTTAAATTTACTATATACCTCTACTGTACTCAAGACAGTACCTTGGCAGACAGATCTGTTCCTACAGAACTCACTCTCTATTTAACCTAAGTGTTCTTACCAGAGTGTTTTACATCAATATTAACACCTTCTAGAAGCAAAAGCCTGTTCCTTATGACAAAACTGACGAACCTCAGCAGAGGGGCAGGAAAATATTGACAGTACCCCCCCCACCTCCCCATCCAACACGTATCTAAGGCAGTCCTTTGAAAAGTGTTAGCATATGCTATTGCTATAGTAACAGGGGAATTTACCAAAGACCCAGACTCCATTTAGCCCCATTACAACATTTCAGATATTTAAATTAATATCTCCTAACTTTATCCAGAACCTTTTTCAATATAGGAACGTCTCTGCAAATTTAACAGCATACTAGTTTTTTAACATCTAAAGGGTTATTGAGTAATGAAATGAACAGAAATCAGTGAGCTATCACAAATAGTAAGAAAAGCAAATAATCTGGAATTTATTTAGGAATTAATGATCTTTATTTTGATTTCTTTAGGAATTAATGACCTTTATTTTGTAGCTTAAAGTTGCAGGTGTTTAGCCTTATTCTGTGTGCGTGTGAATAGCTGCATAAACATACAGAAAAAAAACCACATTATTCAATAAACTCTTGCAAGTAAAGGCTGGGATTCTCTTCTACTTAGTACTCTCCACACCTCATTCCCTCTTTAAACAACGTGCCTTCCCCACGTTACAGAAAGCTGTACCCTGTGGACCTTCCCACGGGAGAAGGACAAATAATTTAATAAAGATGATTAGATATTGAATATTTGGAAAAGGCAGAGCAGTTCCTCAGTGCTTTTAAAATGATATGCATTGCCTTGTTTTGCTATGAAAGTGACTTCCTTATTAAAGCGTTATAAATACTATTATTCAGTTCTGCCATTCACATCTCTGACACCTTTCTTCCCTCTCCCACGCATCTTTCTCTCTCCGTAAGCAGCAGATGGAAGAGATCTCACCCATGTGGAGTTCCTCGAGGCACAGTCAGACCCAGACATGGTTCCCTTGCCCTGCACAGTCCTTCTGGCTATGTCAGAAGGTGCAGAGAACTCAGCAAGCTAAGGGCAGATTGCTTGGCTGAACAAGACACAGCACTTGACTCAGTTGGTTTGCTTTGGGGAAGGTGCTCTGATACCCCGAGTTGAAAATTCCCACTTTGCTCAAAGTTCAAGCTGTATCAGGGTGGGATTCATTGGTCTGGAGCTGCATCTGCTCAGAGGGGTGGAGTTTATAATTGGGTTGCATCAGCTGATGCTAATTACTACAGGAATTCCTCCAACCCTGTGGTACAGTAAGGTGGATGGAGTGATGGAACAAGGAGGCAAACCTCCACATTTTGTATCTGCAGCCTGAAATGCTACAAGAAGATGGTGATAAACCAAAGCTGCACTAAACCACTTTGCTCCTTGGCAAATGTAACTCATGTTTTCCTTCCAAGCTCAACTTCCAGACTGGACAATCCTCTCACAAACCCCTGCTCCACAGCATTGCACTGATGTACAGCCACCCTAGTTAAAGATCATAGTGGCTTCTGATACATGACAATGACTTAAAAACATCAGCACGACTTTTGCTTTAAAAGCAAAAATTCCTTCTCAAAAATAAACATTTATTGTCCAAAAGAATAAAAAAAGAAAAGAAAAGAAAGAAAAAAGGATGATGTGAAACACTAAAGCACTAATATTTCAAAAAATAACCTGCATACAAAAGCACTGGCATCTCCATAAAAGCAGGACTGCAAAACTAGCATAATTAAATGCTCACAGGGGAATGTTTCCTTAACTGAAATATCTGTTGATTTATAACAAATAAGGAAGTGCATTTAAATCAAACTCCAAGTGGAGGAAGCACTACCAATAGGAACCATAAAAATAATAACATAGTTCTTACTAATTTAATTAGTATAATTCCAGCACTGACACAATAGGTATTTATTTCTAATATCTGAACTATTCAGTTTGGTTTTATATATTTAGTTGGGAGTGTGTGAAAAGGCTAAGAAGTGACCAGCTTCATTCTTATGGGGCAAGGCAAAAGCAGTGGAGATCTCCTCCAAAACTATCCTGAAAACATGTA
This sequence comes from Cyrtonyx montezumae, assembly GCF_038088225.1. Taxonomy (NCBI): domain Eukaryota; kingdom Metazoa; phylum Chordata; class Aves; order Galliformes; family Odontophoridae; genus Cyrtonyx; species Cyrtonyx montezumae. Next base: position 100,520,449 of record NW_027072089.1, on the reverse strand, counting down.
AGCACTTAGCCATTAGTTATGTGTTGGATGAATACAAGGCTGCTATCTCAATGTTCCTTTACAGCATCAGCACAGAATAAATACTCTTTCCTCCAGCCCTACAGTCGTTAAAAATTTTCTTCCCTTCCCTTTCTTCTCCATATATCAAAGCAATCAGAATTCTTCCTTTTCTGTTTGTTCACTTTTACAGTGCCACACTTTCACAGCATGCTCATGCATTTCCTGGCTGTAGCACAATCATGCTAGGAAAGGTTTTTGTCCAAGTAAATACAGAAAAGGTGACAGTGTCAAACTTAGGCCACACAAACCAAAGTCACAAAGCCTTCCCCCTAGCTAGAGCTAAAGAAGCATGCATTCAAAGTGTCAGTTGTTTGCAAACCAGCAGCCACGCCACCTGTGTTCAACCAAGAGTAAGAAAACCACAGGCAAATAGCAGATAGTAAGATGATGCTTCTCTCTGCCTATGGGGCTATATAATATTTTACTCAATTCTGTACTTCACTCAAGACATTTTTCAAACCATCATTGTAGGACAAGGGTGCAAAATCCAGCCACTACTAAAAAATATGTATAAATCAAACACAAAAAAAGAAAGTAATTTATCACTTGCAGCAAAATGGAAAAATCCTCTAAAAATCGTGACTCACAATCAATAATTTTTACTGAGAAAAACAGCTACAGAAATAAAACAAAAGACTAATAATACATAATATTCCTGAGCTATAAAACACAAACTGGAATGTGCAGAAACTTTCAAATCAATGATTTTCCCCTTGAGCGAAAGAAAAAAGCAGCTTTCAATGTGACCAATGTACTGAATTCCTCCACATAACTACAAAAGCAGAAGAAAAACAAAAGAACAAAAGCTCAGAGAGTGATTGAAAGTTTATATATCAAAGCAAGACTTATAAAATCACAGCAACCCTGACAAGAGCTGTTGATTTATATAAAGTGTTATTTGAAATCAGCAACCCATTAAAACTTAGCAATTCTCTTTTGAGTAGAACACGCAAGCAGTGATGGAAAATGTTGCTTTGTCTGAGATATTTTCTCCTTCCTTGAGACACTGAAGTTTAACAGATTCCCTTGATTTTAGTTCTGTTCATTTTCTGAACTGTGCCGCCAAAAATCTGTGGCCAAGTACTTACGATGTTTCAAATACACACCTAAGCTTCTCAGAACACTTAAAAAGCTGAATCCAGCTCCAGCCTTCCCAAAATACTAGCTCAGATCTCAGGGTATGTATTTTGGCATAGGAAGTCTTTATCCAGCACCTAAACTTCTGTTAAAGAAAAAATAAAATAGTTTTCCACCAATCTTTCTGCTATCCCACCTCCCACAACTCTGCAGTTTTCCGAGCTTCCCAGTTTCTTCCTGTTTTCCATTACATTGTTGTTGGAGAAGGCATCTTCTCAACCTCAAAACTCCATGAGGGGCACAGAAAGCTTTCAGTAATGAACTACTCAGGGTCCTCAGTCTTGTTTATCTGCTGAGCAAGATCAAGGAAGCCAGACACAAAGAAGACTTTCTAGGAATTCAAACGAGTTGCCCTCATGATTCAGCATCACTAAATGCAGAAAGGAAAATGAAATAGCTTTATGTTATGTTCATACACAGGTATATGTAGGAATAGGAATAGTCATATAACAAAAGAAAGCAGCTCTACTGTAAAGGTACTAGCATGCTTAACAACAAAACACTGCAATGCCAAGGCTCTCAAAATATGTTTATAATGTTAATGGGAAAAGGATGTACATTTGATACCTAACCTTTATCAGTGAATCTTTATATTACCAGTTCCAGTGAAGCATATGGTTGGCAAATCAAGGGATGCTAAGCTGGCTGCAGTCACAATAATAGAGTTGAGGAGAAGCAACAAGGGACCAATGCAGTTGTAGTAATGGAAATATGAAAACAAAAGCAATTAAAAACAGGATTAACTATGGCCAGACTAAAAGTTCTTCTTCCTCTAATATCAATACAATCATTTGTCCAGAAGCTTTCATACCCAGAAATACTCACTGGGAAATCTAACCCTAATCAAAAACGCAGACACTGAGAAGATTTTCCTCAAGATGTGAAACTGAGTCTTTACAAACTGATCTCTCTCCTAAAATCACAGACACCAAAGCTCACAGAGATGGAAACAACTGAGGCTGAACTCTATTTTACACGATGCTGTGTAATGTAAGCAGTGGAATGAAATGTGATTTTGTCAAGCCCTACAAGGACACAGTTATTTTACAGTTGCTACTACATATGTCTTGCACGTGGACATAATCCATGGTTACTTTGGCAATGCAATCACATATTGGATATTAAGCACTGCCTAGGGATTTGAAACAGGAAAAGCAGTTGGCTGACTTGTCCACGTTGAGCAACTGCACTGCAGCCACTGCACCCAAGTCAGCTAACAGAGGTCAAAGCCAGATCTCTGAGTTAGAGACTAAACACCACAAGCTGCGGAACACTGTAGGGAAAAAGTAAGCATGTGACAGAATACACCACTTCCAGTAAGGATGCTGTTTTTTATGATTAAGAGGTATCAAGGAAATAACTACAGAGGCCCAAGCAGTGAGGGAATCACAGTTCATCAGCTAGAGTTGCTCGGTGAAAAATTAATCTGGACTGTGTGTGCCACAGATGCTAAGAAAAGAGAGACCTCCAATGCCAGTGGGCACTGCACCCACTTTGGCTTTGCCTCTACCACACATCATCACGCCACTGTCACTGTCAAAGGGGGTCTTGCAGGGTCCATCCACAGAAAACCCACACTCGTGTTGACACTAAACACTTTGCAAACCGAATACAACTCCAGGGAGGATGCGGAAGATGCAGCCAGATTGTAGGGCAGCTGAGTGCCTCGGGGCAGCCTGCTGCAAGCAAGTGGCACCAAACTCTGCTGCCTCAGGTTAAGCAGGGACACTTCAGAAGAAAAGAAAGGGATGGCCGTTTGTCTCAGCGTTCCTGCACGGGTTTGAAGACACACAGGGGACAGACTGTCATCAGGTAGAAAATAAACAGACTAAGCTCAGAGAAGACACACTCAGTAATTACAGTGATGCTGTAAAAGCAAGCTGTGATTTCAGAGATTTATTTTCTGCACAGCATCCAGCTAAACTCCAGAGCACAAGCAAGTAAAGTAAAGCAACAAAAAACCCAGCCTCATTATAAGGTTTGGTCATCCACAGTGTCTGCTCAGCATGAGTTTTTCCAAACTACTTTCCATATTTTTCAAGTCTAAAATAAGTCTAAAATAAGTCTAAAATAAAAAAACTCAGCAAATAAAGCACAGATATTAAATTCTTACTGCAGTGATACTTTCTTCATTAGTGTTTAAATAACCTGTTCTCCCTCAAATCCCTATTATGTACTCATCATGGGTCCATAGACCCAGTTAACACCCAGCGTTAATATGAACACATACAGGTATATTGGTACACACAAATATCAAATTGTATCTTTCATCCACTGTTCAGAATTTGAGCCAGATGATTAAGACGGGATGATATTGGCTTCTGAGTTATGGGATGTAGAATGACAGATGCTTTGAAGGAGTCATTTTAAGTCATGGCTCAGATATCCATAAAAATCAGGTCTCTCTTTTTTTTTTTTTTTTTTTTTACTTTTTCTCTCTCTGCATACCTCAAATTTGAAAGATCCAAAAGCACTGAGCTTTGTTACCCAGCACCATTAAGCAGTTAAAATATCAGCTGATGTCACATTAGATTAAAACCAGTTATATTCAACACAATATACTTTAACCAGAATAGCTGCATTCTTTTCCACCCTAAATGAAAATGTACTGCAAATATCCACACGAAATAAAACGACGCACTGAAATGAATTCAATTTTCTTTAAACTCTATTGTGCATAGCTGGGAAGTTTCCTGAAAATCATCTGATTATTGAAATCAAAAGTCTTCAGTGACTTCAACTGCTTCAAAATCCTTGATACTAAAATATTTATTTATACTAGGGCAAAAATCCCCAGATTTATTATTTAATCAGAAGAACATAAAGGGAAGTTTGTAGAAGATCAAAGAAATACAGATGCAGTAAGAAATGCAGTAAGCTACATAAATTGGATAAACACTTTAAAATATGCATTACACGCCTGCACATTTGTATGTATCCAATTATAACATCCAAAAACCCAACTGAACCCCTGAGAGCTTGTAAGTATTTCATCTAAATCTTGTGATCTGTTCAACAGAGCACAAACGACTCTGATTTTGACGTCCTGGTTTACGCTATTAGAAAAATAAAATTCAATACAAACAGAAAACAAGAAACCTAAATGTAATTAATGGCATGATCCTCCTATGTAAGATTGATGAGGCTTTGCTGTTCAGTGAATAAAGGACATAATTCAAGCCATTTAGTATAAACCACAAAACTTCATTGCGAAAGCCACTGACCAAATGTGAGCAATGTCAGCCCATGATTCACCTACTTGATACCTCAGAGATAGTAAACAAGAAAATCTGCTACTAAGAAGAAATAAAAGAAGACGAGATTAATGGCATTTATTTCCATTAGCATGATGGGTATTCCTAAGATGTCTCTGGCATCCCAACACTGGTTATCCTTGCATGTACTATTTTGTCAAGCCACTGAATATCCACCTTTCAGGGAAATTACATAATTCAGAAGCTCAAGCTATGTTAAATTCCCTTCATGTCAGGTTAAAAGTAACCCTCTAACATAGAGGGATCTCTTTCTCCAGGTTAGACACGCGTTTATACTAAAAGACACCATTTAGGATTCCACATTTTACTTGTGATACTCTTACAATAGCTTCAGTATTTCTGCTTGATTAACAGCAGCCCAGAAGTTTCTGTTACTTCCCCCTCCTTGTCCTGCCTGTTTGCAGGTCAGCACCTAACTGTGCTTGTGCGCACAGGAATATGTGTACATGCATATGTTTGTATATAATAAACACTATATTAAATATACATATAAACTTCTATATATTTTTTTCTATATAGAAATAATATGTAATACGGAGTGTGTATATTTATATATAAGCTCTGACATGAGGAAAACTTCATCAGTGTCACAATATTTTTTCTGAAAGACCAGAGAACAGCATGCCCTCCTAAGGACCAAAGCATACAGCCTCCTGCTGTCTCCATACTCACTAAAGCAAGTGGGATGGAGGCTTTAGCTATTATCCCATGCCATTATGATTCTTTGCTATAGCTCTTTTCCCTCCATTTTCCCTTTCTGTTTTTCTTACTAATACAGCAATTCACTCCACAATGCACAACAGCAATGGCTATGCAATGGGCCTCCTGTGGGGCTCTGTGCTGACACATCCAGAAGGGCCATCATAGCAACTGATGTGCTTTTGTGAGTATCCTTATTGCCCTGTGCAATAGAGCAGATGTGTGCCCATTAAAATCCACCTCATCTTACATCAGGCCAAACTAGGCAGCAATTAATCCCATTTCACTTCATATTTTCAGCCGTTGCTAATAGAGAAGAAACCATGAAGGTCTCTCTACAGCACTGCCCCCTGGAAATAAATTTCACCTTTGCAAAACTAGCTCAATTATTAACTCAATTATTGCTCAAAACGTACTGCCTCTGTTATATTTACATCCAGATGAATTTCAAGTCATTAAACAGCAAAAAAACAGATTTTTTTCTTTCCCACACAGAACTGAATTTTGGACTCTCCAAATTGAGATTTTTTTTTAAATTTCCAATTATTTTTTCCAGCAAAATTCTCAACCTAACTTAATATAAAATTATCTGCCCCCCATAAGGCTTTCCACCAGTCTTCTGTGTACCAGTGTTTTGTTTTTAATTGACTGCAGAGAACCTGGTGTTGTCAATTGCCAAGAAATCAAAGAACTCACCGTCATATCACAAAGGCGTCGGATTGCCTAGCACAGCAATTTATTGTACATAATAAAGAATTAAATCACTGTACTTCTGTGATAAACCGTACCTTTTACATACCTGCCTCAATGCATTCTTCTAAAGTGGTTGTAAAACAGATCACTTACTGTACACTGTGCTCTTGGTGCTGTTATTCAGCAATGGTACCAATTTCTCTCTCCTTTAGGGTGTCTAAACGGCCCTCAGAATGAAGATTTTTGCATTTGTTGTACTTCAGAGACTTTGAAGTATTTTTAAAAATATTTTTCCTTATTTTTACTGAACAGTTTAAACAACACCTAGCAATTTATCTCAACAGCTTCTCCACCAAGCCTTCACTTAAAAACTCAATCTCAGAATTAAATTACTCCCACCCTATTATTTCAAAATGCACATAAGCCGAACCTGCTATCAGCACTACAATAGTTTCTCATGGCAGCATCCTGCGCTTGTTAACAGACTTTGAAGATTATACATACATCCATTTTCACTCAGTATGGTCACTACTCTTTGTGCTGCTTACTCTTCTACAGCTGTTAAATAACGGACTTCAGCTTTGGAAAGTAAATTCCAAAACAGCCAAGATGGATTACAATCCAAGTAACACTTGAGACAGATATCTGACCAAAAGAGGCATGAGTGACTGGAACATAGAAGGCTTATTTCTAGTTTCTCTGCCTACTGAAATATCCTCATTCCTCAAAGACTGAACACTATTATTAGAACTCCACAAAGTCCATTATGGTGTTATTCCATGAAAGAGTTGTAGAGTGGGATTTTGGTCTAAAATTCTGTTACATGTGAACCTCAATATTGTTTGAAAAATTAGTTCTGTAGCCTAACTTTACAAAATTAATTGGTTAATTTACTGTAAATTTGAAGATCTCTTGTTTGGTGTCAAAAGAAACTGAAGCATCACTTGACTGCATTTGTACTTTCACTGTGTCCTCTTGTCTATTTTCTAAGATAAACTCTTTAATTATCTTCATGTTTCTTTTAACATGAAATCTTCTAACAAAAGCTGTCAATTATTGATGTACTGCTTTTCTAATCAGAAGCAATGGCTGTTTGGGGCAAGAAGGTACATTCAATTTGCATAATGGAATTACAAGGTCAGTGGTGTTATCTTCCACCATAATTCTTGCATTCTCTAAAACTCTTACATGAGTTCATGTTCTCAATCAAAGTAATCCCATGGAGTTAGGCATAGCAAATAGTAGAAAGAGTCAAGACTAAAACTTCCTCTGGCTCCTGGAGTTTCTATGCGAAGCCTACTGTGTGTGGCTTTCTTAAAATATTTTAATAAACACTCATGGATTTATTAAAAACAAAACACAAGTCGGCAATTCATTAATAATACAACTATTTAGAGTCCTAGTGTTCTTTGTTCATTTGCTAAATTGGAGATGACAGCATCACACCCACAAGAGAAAAGTGCTGTAGAAAACATACAAAATTGATGTCTTTTAATTTGATTTGTTGCTTGAGATAATAACATTACAGATTTGAAAAGATGCTTTAATTTTAATGTATCATTTCCAACTCTTATTTATCGTTTTACTAATATAACAAACATCTAAAACCAATTTTTTAGTACATTATTTCAACGCTGTTGTTACTCTTCCCAAATAACAATAACATACAGGAAACATTTAGCCTTGTAGTACATCAGAACACGAATGCCATATATCACATGCAGTCAAATTTCACTGCATATCAATCCTGTAATCATCCACAGAAAACTTCTTACCTCCTGAACTGTGGGCATCCTCATCACACGTTCATTTGTTCAAGTTACTTGGACACGTCCAAGAAAACCACCTCTCTTAAAGCTGAAGACAAACATTTCCTGTAAGCTTCTACAGAAGAAAATGATGACATCAGAACTATTCTAAAACTTTAAACTTTGGAACATTTCATGCCTCTGCGTAGCCCTAATTAAATAGTTTTACTCTTGCAAAAAAAAAAATCCTATTTGTGATCTTGTCATGGAGCCTGTGAACTTCTAATCAACACCAGCTACCAACATCTGGACAAAGTAGCAGGGAAAGGATGCTTCAACTGACTAAGGGAGTGGCTGAAAATACCTTTCCAAATATAAAACCATGATAGGAAGCACGTAAGCTGGGCCCCAATTTTTCAAGTAGATACACACAGGGTAAGAAAAAATTTTACTTCTTTGCAAAGCCTCACTGAAATCAGTGAAAGGCTGCAGATGGATCCAGAAAACCTTCAAGGAAGAGGCTCAGCTAGAGGCACAAAGGCTTGTACTAAAATGCAACACTGCTTAATGCACACTGTTTTCATTAACATTTATAATGGCCTTAAGGCTGGTATGTGTGCTTGCTGAGTTTTCTCTTCCTAAAATCAAGAACACAGATATGATTCCTTGTTTAGGATAAAGGATTTTTAAGAAATCAGGCTCAAAACAATTAATATTTGGTGGAACAAGCTCCTTTTAAATGTTAAGAGATGGGATGATCTCTTCCACTACAGCAGAGACCTTAGGACCACAGGAAGCAAAATGGCTCAAGCACAAATTACATTATCTATTAGTTGTAAATAACATTCAAGGAACACCAATGCAGGAAAGCAGTATTTCATGAGAGCAAGGATATGGAAAATAACTTTGTTTGCACAGTAACTGAACCATATGTAAATAATCAAGGTGATACAGGATGGGAAGAACTCTTCCAACCAGAATAAGCCAGAATAGTTTCATTAGCTTCATGTTTAATTAGATGTCAAAATGACAGAGAGTAAGAAAAACCTTTTTTCACACTGAAACACAGGTTAAAATAACAGCCAGGGCTGGTTTATATCATGTTACCTCACCAGGGCTGATGGATATTAGCATCATCAAACACAAATTAGCAGTTTTGAATTATGCACTGAAACACTGGAGCAATACTATACAGGGGTTACTGGTGAACATTATTAATGTTTGCCACATTGTGTAAAATGGTGAAATTCCTCTGTGAGGCAGAATTCAGATGAGTATGCCAAATGGGTCAAATGACTTACAGATACTTCTGAAAAGAACGGTTCAAATCAAACACAAATATCAGGACACTTGAAGCTCGGATAGTTTAATTCACACAGTTGAATGAGTGCTCACTAAATAAAGTAATTTTATTCTATTTTTCTCCCTGTCCCGTTTTCTACAAAATCAGTAGTTAATCCATTAAATACATTCTCTCGTGTTGCTCAACAGCTTTATTTCCTCAAGCTTTCCTCGCCATATTCTGCTGAGAAGAGTCCAGCCTCGTCCCTTTGCCTCCCACACCTCAGATAGAGACGTGGATCAGATCTCCTCTGAGTCTTCTTTTTTCAAGGCTGAACAGACTCAGGCCTCTCAGCCTTTCCTCATAAGGCAGGTGTTCCATGCCCTTACTATCTCTGCAGCCCTCTGCTGGACTCTTACAAGGAGAGCCCTGTCCTTTTTGACCAGCTCCTTCATAGCTCTACTACATCTTCAAAGAGTGCCTTAACTCTCCAATATCATGTCAATTCCACTCCAGCATTCCTGGTATGAGAGTGGCTACTTTCTTTATTAACTTTGGCATTCATTCAGTATAGAAACCAGACTTCCTAGTTAGCAGCTTCCCACTTACTGCATCCTCTTTTAGAAACTGACATCGAATAGCAAATACATCCACTCTCCTGGCACCACAAACAATCCAGGAGATAGCTTTCATATCAACTTGTTCAATTTTTCAGTTTCTCTGGAACCTGTGAACAGTTGCCATCTGCCCACTATTCTTTTTACCCCTTCGTCTAGAACTTACTCTTGACACTTCCAGTTAAGGCAGATTCTCATGGAGTGAAAGACCAACATGGACATTCTCCTAAACTCTCCCAAAGAAGAGCCAGTGCAAAATATTTTGTATTCATTAACAGACTATCCTCCTGGATTGCTCCTTTTCCATCTTCTTTAGTTAGCAGACTGAAGGACTCTCCAGAAAGTTCACTCCTGATATCTCCACACAAAACTGTACTTGCTTTCATGAATTATTCTCCCCCACCATTGAGATGTGCTTTAGATCTCCTAATTCACTGGAAAATTCTGTCACCCGTGTTACAGAACAGCAAAACAAGTGACCAAAATGTCACAACAGGTCAGTGAAACTTCACATTCCCTTTGAATTAGAATAATAGAATCACTGAGGGTGGAAAAGACCTCTAAGACCATTTAGTCCAACCATTAGCACATACACATCATGCCCAAAACTCATGTCCCTTAGTGCCACATCTACACATTTCTTGAATGCCTCCAAGGACAACGACTCCAACACCTCCCTGGGCAAACTGTGCCAGTGCCTCACCACTTTTCCAGAGAACTGTTTCCTAGTATCCTGTCTGAAATAGGTTGGGTGTTAGGACACTGTAGAAATAAGCTACTTCCTCTACTTTCCTGCACATTTTGATGACCAAAGAAATAATTAACAGTGATAATATCAATACTGTTATCTATCTTGGGTGGAACTGGGATAGTCTAAATTTCCAAAATATCATTTCTGCTTGTTTTTTGTTTTTTGTTTTTTCTTCCAAATTCATACAAATATAAATGAATCTGTTAGATTCTAATCGTGATTTCTAAAGCCTCCTCCATTAAGCAGCCAGATTTGTTTTTCCCATAATAGTAAGAACTACTGAGCCGGCATCCAAATGTTTTACTCAGATTTTCAAAATCAAAGGTGACACGTCTGCAGGAAATTCTTTTAAGAAAATAATCACATTCTAATAAAATGCCAGATGTATTTTAAAAATAAGCATTCTACTATCACTGACTTACAGAGAGGCACCATCACCTACTCAGGAGCAGTCAAATGACTGGAATAAAATACGAACATGTATTCGTGGAACATCCTTGAAGTCTTCCAGAACTGATGATAAGATGAATAATGGCAATAATGAACAATGCACTATTTTTCCATTACTGAGTAATTCACTTTAGAGGTCATTAGGCAATTTCAGATTGTTTAAAATGAGATGCTCAGCTGCTGCTGCTGTTTTGCAAGCTTCTGACTCCTGACTTCAGCCTGTGGATACACAATTCTGCAAAAGCAGATGCCTTTGGTTTCCAAGGATAGTTTTACTGAGTATACAATTAACTAGGCAAGAACCCAGGGGTTCTGAAAACTGTACTGCTGTTTATTATTTCACCTGTAAATCTGATAATTTCACCCTTATTTGCTGAGGTCCTGCAGAACACCAAGAAAGCAGAGACTGTAAGCAATGCCTAGCTTGTGGCTCTTGATTGTGTACTGTAACGTTCTGCCACATTAACCACTGCAGAAAATTACATTATATGCTTACTCTATGAATTTTCTCACCTTCCAACACTGGAAAGAAGGCTGTTACATGAAAGAAGTTCATTTATACCAATGGTTATCATTAAGCGCAAACTGGCAAGAGATACTGCAAGCACTGCTTTATTGGCTTTCATTAGCAAAAGAAAATAGTAAGAATATACATTACTGCTGAATATTCTGTGACTTAATGCAGTAACATTTACTTTGCTTCTTGATCTTGCAAGCAGGCCACATAAATGTTTTTAATTTAATTGTCAATGTTTTCCACATAAATTCAGTTACAAACTTACTGTAATGCTGCAGAAGACTTTACCACCAGAAGGGACTGAGAGAGCATTGCTAGAACCAAACAACAAGCAGAGCAGCTACAGGGCTCCAGCAGATGTGTTTGGCACATGCACAGCATTGGCAGCAGCTTACCAACCAGGGACTGAGCTGGGGGCATGCACAAGTGATGCAAGTTCTATGTGAAAACTCCCAGAGCATCCTCCGTAACAGGATTATCCCCTTGTGACATAGGTGATGTGAAATTCTTATATGACAGACAGACTCAGGAATTAGTATCTCAGGGATGCTAGGACATGGCATTCAATCAGCGTGTGTGGAAACTGCTCCTCAGCCATATTTTTAAGTTCGTCATTTTTCAAGGAGGAGGTTTTGAGCATATAATAAACAGCTCCACCTACTGTCCCAGAAACAAGAAAAACATTTCCCAAGTCTCCCTTCCCTTTCCAGGCTGTAGGAACTGTTAACAGTCTTCTCATAATCCATTTTCCATTGTGCCTTTTGGAATTATGGGCTACGTTTACAAAACTTTAGTACCAAAGCAAAAAAGAGAGAAGAACCAGTCCTGTAATACCTCACTTTGAAGTTCTTCAGATCTCCTCTGGGCAGTTGAAGGTCCATCCCAGCCAGAAAAAGCCAAATGAGAAGTGAACCCTCCCACCCCACTCCTGACGCAGCACCTAAAAGGGAAAGCAGAGATGCTCCCAGCAGGTCTTGCCTTCTTGATGTCTTTCAAGAACAGCAGAGTCTCACTGCCACCAGCTGTCTCCCAGAGAGAAAAAAAAGCCTAACTGAAAAAACTAAAGCACTACCCAGGCCAAATCAAAGCTTGACATCTGCTGGGAATTCTGAACACGTAAGCTCCTTGAGTGCAATAGCAAGCACATCTAGAAACAGGAAGAGTAAGCCAGCTCAAGCTCACAGCTTCTGTATGAGGTGAAGAGCAACACTGCACCAAAGCCCCATGGGATCAAAGGGCAAAATTCATCAGTTTCCACACTCTCACAGTAGCTCAACTGCATTGGTCAGACTTTTACTCACACCAAACTCTGAGTGAAGCTCTCCCTCTAAGTAATTTATAAATGGGGAGGTTGGACCAGATGGTCTCCAGAGGTCCCTTCCAACCTCAAACCTTTTGTGTGGCCGTGAAATAGGAAAAAAGGAAGGATTATACCCTTTCTTTTCAAGTACGTGAACAGCACTAAAATACTACAGTGATGTGGCATTCAGAAAAATACAACTGAAAATCTTTGAGACTGCACTCCAAACTGCAGTTCACATCTCACAAGATTCCTCTGAATACCTCAAAGTACGGAAAAGACACTTTTTAAACAAGGTTTTAAAACAGATTCTTACTTTGAGTAACCAGTAGCTTTATATATACACAAAATTAAACAAGATGCTACTTATATGCTCTGTAGGACATGTATTTTATGGTCCAAATTCCACAGTTACAGTCTACTCATAACTCCTACTCTAACAGCAGACTTCAGCAGGTTAGAAAAAACAAGCTCATGAAAGAAAGAGGAGCACAACATGCCTGGCTGATTCTTTGTGGGCCATCATGCCACTCCTCTGTTGTGTCCTCACAGCATTTATCACCAGCACCCTTAGGATGACACTGCTTCACTTGTAACAACCACTAGTTCTTTGAGATTAAGATGGAAAAAATGCCCTTTAAGCAGAAAATAAAAATACCCTGACAGGTGTTTTTTTTTCATCTGTTTAAATCACATAAAATGTGGATGATTCAAATCAATTACACTGAATTTAACTTTGCTGAGAGTCACGTGACAGCCAACTGCCAGGAACTGATAATACACCTACTTTAGTAGGAAGAGTTAAGCTGGGAATTTGAGAACCCAGGCTTGTTTGCTTGCACTGGGCTACCCTGAAGTAATGATGCTAAAGGAGAGGTGTGCAGAGCAGCAGTCACGGTAGCAGCACACGGCTCCTTCAAACAGCCCTACCACCTTCCCCAGAGCCTCAGGTTACATCAGTCCCACTACTTCATCCTGACTTCCAGTGCTTCTGTAAATACCATCTGCTGAATTTAAAGCCATCCAATACAAAGTTTCTAGCCCAGATTGCACCCCTGCAAGGACCCTTAGCAATACTCTAGTCTCGCTCTGCCTAGACTCTGTTTTTAGCTCCAACACTGAAGATCTGTCATTGTATCAAGTAGGTGGCACTACAAGCTTTGGTTGAGTAGAGATGGAGCCCACACTCAGTAAATATTCTAAGATACGCAGGAGGATGTGTGAACTAAAGCAACAGAACTCTTTTAGAGAAAAACAACAACACCTTCACTTCTGCAAGGAAAAGCAGCCAGTTCTGTAGGTGAGGCTGCCAGTAGCACACCACTGAGCTTCCAAAAACAGAAGGTTGCAAGACTGAGACTCGTTTTTCATAATAAATACAAAAACAACTTTTGTAAGAAGGAATTTACATTAAATACCTGTATCATAACCTCTTGATCCTTAATTACTAGGATAGCCCCAAGAAATGTGTCCATTAAAAGTTCCAACTTTTCACATTCCTCAGTAGTGAAATGATATGAAGCTGAGAGGCATGGCTGACACACTGGAAGGCTGTGCTGCCGTTCAGCAAGACCTGGACAGGCTGGAGAGTTGGGCAGAAAGGAACCAGATGAGGTTTAACAAGAACAAGTGTAGAGTCTTACATCTAGAGAGTAATAACTGCATGCACCAGAGTACAGGTTGGGGAATGACCTGCTGGAGAGGAGCTCTGAGGAGAGGGACCTGGGTGTCCTGGTGGATGACAGATTGGCCGTGAGCCAGCAGAGTGCCCTTGTGGCCAAGAAGGCCAATGGGATCCACAAGTACATTAAAAAAAGCATGGCCTGAAGGTTAAGGGAGGTGATGCTCTCTCTTTACTCTCTCCTGGTGCTGCCTTACCTGGAGAACTGCATCCAATTCTGGGCTCCCCAGTACAAAAATGACAGGGATGTCCTCGAAAGAGACCAGCGGAGGGCTACAAAGATGATAAAGGACATGGAACACCTCCCTTATGAGGAAAGGCTGAGAGACCTCAGTCTGTTCAGCCTTGAAAAAAGAAGACTCGGGATCTGATCAACATCTATAAGTATCTAAGGAGCAGGAGGCAAAGGGACGAGGCTGGACTCTTCTCTGCACAGTGTGTGGTGATAGGACGAGGGGAAATGGCCACAAACTGAGGCATAGGCAGTTCCATGCAAATGTGTGTGGGAACTTCTTCACAGTGCAGTGACGGAGCAGTGGCACAGCTGCACAGAGAGGTGGTGGAGTCTCCTTCTCTGGAGACGTTCCAGACCCACCTGGACACCTACCTGTGCAACCTGGGCTAGGGAGCTGCTTTGGCAGGGGGTTGGATGAGATGATCTCTGGAGGTCCCTTCCAACCCCTACAGTTCTGTGGTTCTGTGAAAACCACAGCTGGCTGAAGGCTGGCTTCACCTCAAGCTCCTGCAAGAACCCCCTAGCTCAGGTGATGCCTTGCCATTGCAGCATGTACCTTAGCCATCATTATTTACCCTCTGCCCTCTGTGAAGAGCACTAGGACAAAAAAGCACTGAGCATGTTGCAAGAAAAACAATTTAACAACTCAGCTCTCAGGAAAGCAGAACAGAATTTAGACATTTGCATATGGCCTGAGACACAAGCCACTGCATGCATGGTTAAGATACTTTAATACATACAGTGAACCTATAAATTATAGCCTCTACTGCAGCAGAGTAAGCAAATGAAAAGGACAGCCAGAAAAAAAACAGAAGACCAGTGAACGCACTATCAGTTTCTAACAAGAGAATTCACTATCTCTTACAGCCCTTTGCACTCTGCAATAAATGCAATCCCAGGCAGTTTCAGCATCTCTGTAACAAAAGAATTTATTGCACTGGTGTGCATACATTGTTTACCTATGAATGAACCAGGTAAATCCTATATTTCTTCACAGGGATAAATGACAAAATACCATTAAATCTTGGAAAATGCCAATTGTCTAAAATGTCAGTGAAAAAGACTGACTCATAAAACATCCTTAAAAACTGTATTTATTCCCCTATTTTCTGTAGTGTCTGTCCTCTTTTGCTCAGTGCAATAAAGCAACTCAAATTCAGTGTGAAGACACCTTTACTAAGTTAGTTTTCTATGAGATTTTCCTATAATTTCATCACAAAAAACAAGCTATCATAGTCTGAAACAGATTTAGTATGTACATTTGCAGTACACTTTTACTCTCATACATTGTAACGTGATTAACAGCATACTTTTAACATTCTCAGAAAAAAAAAAATGTGGGCGAAGCACCGAGAGCAAGCTGTATGAAAGTCTGGGCTGTTATCAGCACCTTCGTTATGAAGGCATACTGAAATCTTGTGCTCAGAAAAGTAGTTTTAGCTATTCAGATGCCACACCTCAAGGGTTCTGTATATCTAATTACCCAAATATCATGAGTTTATTAATTTCCAGAGGGAGAAAAAAAATGTACAGCTAAGAATCAAAACCGTATCTTCGCCATCGACGTCTTTTAGAACAGTGCCTTTGTGCTCATTTAAACTATCTTCAACATGAAATACAGATTAAAAGGGGAAAAAGAAACACCTGGAAACACACAAACACAAAAAAAAAAAAACCAACCACCTAACAAAACCAGACAGAACCAAAACCAACATATGAGCATAGGAAGATCGCTCTGGCTGCACCTATATATGTGTCCTAGAAGAACCGGAGTACGTGTTGATCAAATGTTCAGATTAGGTCTGCAGGATCATAGGGGGAATCTCTCAGTCTCCCTGACAAGAGAATTGCTCCTGATTCAGAAAAGCATAACTCCTCCAGTTCTTTAGAAATACAACAGGGATATTTCAGAAAGCATTTAGGAAATTACATTTGTTGATTGATATCCAGGAAAAATGAGAATTTGGGCCACTAAAAGCATTTGAGCTAAGATTTCAGGTGAGTGAGTTCTTATTGAAAAAGTTAGTTTTCCCTGCACACTTTTGACATCATTTATAATCTGGTGGTGCTAAGAGTTTTTATCTAAACATATCCTCGGAGAAACTCCAATTATAAAGAAAAAGTAAGTAGGGTAAGTTTTTCACAATGTTCATTATATAAGTTTGAGTGACTAGATGGATGTTCAGTCATTAAACTCACAGCTTTGTTTCTGTTAGTAGCAAGATATCCAGAGATAAGTATAAGAACCACTGCTAACAAGCAATGCTCCAGGATTTTTCCCTTCCTAGCCTGAATCCCCATCTAGCATGGCTGAAATGAGATGGGACACTTGTATTTTGCACACTACATTAGCAGATTTCTAGCAAGTTTCTAAGGGCCATGGTCTTGGCCATGGCACTCTTTTAGGCCTATGAAAATTCAGCTCATACTTCAGAGAAAATCGACAACAAATGAACAGAGCACAACCTGTACCAAGTGTGAAAAAATAAACAGACATGAACAACTCTTGTAAAGAAGGGCAAAGTCAAACCGCTTCCACCTTCTTCATGATTTTAGCCCTGTATTTCTCTGGGTTGGCCAGCACGTTCCAGCACAGGAGGATTCCAACTGCTTGTTTAATTGGAGCAAACAGGGCTGAGGAAATTAGAAAATATTCTCCAATGAAACACAGATTGTCAAAGGCCTCACATCTTGTTTTGTTCGGCTTCTGCTTCCCTCTCAACAACAGAGAAGCATGTTTAACAGTCATCAGGATTACAAGCCTGACAGATATTCTTGTAAGCTACCCATCAACAAATACCAAAGCTAACTCCTAGCAAGCAGTCCCCAAGGAGGAAAAAACCTGATGTCCTTTCCAAAGAGGATCTCAAACATTTTCCCTTCCTTTTCAAACACAAATGATACAGGTGATTAAAATGGAGAAGAACAAGTCCTTGGCATGACTGAAATGTCCATTAACTCCTGCAGTTAAATGCTGTCCGTGAAGTTGTGCCTCTTGGCTTACACATGCTTCCTCTTTGTTTTCCAGTCATGCAATTGACCAGAACAAATACTTGAACCTATAAAGCACGTGGCTCAGGATCTCAGTTACAAATCCTGGAATGCAGCACAGACAAATAAACAATCAAGAGGAACTGTCAAGTATAATATCTTTCATGAAACAACATGCAGATTCTTCAAAATGGTCTACTTCAGCATCAGTTCTGCACAAAAATGGAAACCAGAAAATGATGAGATGTCAGAATTTAATAGAAAAGCCTAACATACATAAAAATATTTTTCTTTTTCCTTTTTGATATAAAATAGAGGACAATTTAAACACCAGAATGATTCTGTCTTTCAAAGCGGTGCTCATCTGGCAAGAAATAAGTTTGAATTGTGAGAGAGTATAAACATTCGGTGGGAAAGCAGAGCTACAAGTGCCTGTAAGCAACCAGACAACAACCTTCATGAGCTCTTTGCCTGGACAAGGCAGACCAACTGCCTAAGAAAGGCCATTCCACAAGTCACCAACAGCCTTCATGACCAATGATCACTGATAGGAAATTATGTCACGGAACTAATATGATTTACATCCTAACAGTGTGTTTCAGAACACAGCCAACCCCTGCTTGTACTTCAGAGGGCCTGTTTCTCTTTCTCATAGAGGTCACGTGAGAAAACACTGCTATTCATTTGGTGCTGGATACCCCAAAGTATCATGCAGCTACCTTTCAATAGCAAGATATCATTAACTGGAGCCTTGGCTGCAATTACATGCAACCTTGCCTGCTAGAGATGCTTTATGCATGAAAAGACAATGCAAAACAAAATAGACTGAATTAAATGTTTCCTAAAATGTTCATAGATCTTGGTATTTCATTAAATTAAACTCTTCACCTTCTTGGTTGACAAAAAAAAAAAAGTAATATTAAATATAAACAGTGGGTAGTTATGGTCAGAATGTGGTACTGCTTTTAGTTTGCTCATGTGGCCAACCATGAGAGGGATACCTTGTATTCACCCACGGTTTTTTTTAGTAGTAGAATCAAGATTTTGTTCAAAATTCAAAGCAACTTTTAACTAATAATTGTCTGCTCTCTACAGTGTCCTACTTACTGTTCCAGTAACAGCCTAAGTGACTAAAAAGTGCTTCAAGCAACTGAAGCACAGATCCAGGCACTAGAGACATCTCTCTTGGTCATTCACAAGACAGACATCAAGATAGAAATTTCTACTTTTTGAGGATGTCATGAAGGTGATCAAGCACTCAAATGCGGAGTATGTAGGAGGACATGAGAAGATCAGATACGCCCATGATTTATAATTTAATAAACTCTGACCTTTATTCTTTAGTCCATCTATTTCTCACGTGATAATCTGCTTCCATACCTTCTGGGGCGGTGAAGGACACAGAATGGGCTAGGAAAACACAGGTGATGAATAACTGGCTGAGAGGTTGGTGTAGAGATAGACACTTTGGGTTTTTTGACCATGGGACAGTTTACTCGGCTCCTGGCCTGTTATCTGTTGATGGGACGCACCTATCCCAAAGGGGGAAACGAATCCTAGCACAGGAGCTAGCTGGACTCATTGAGAGAGCTTTAAACTAGCTGTGACGGGGGAAGGGGATAAAACAGGGCTCACCAGTAAAGAGCCTAAGGAGGCTGTGCTGGAAAAAGGGGCGAGGCAGATATCTCAGCTGAAGTGCATCTATACCAATGCACGCAGCGTGGGCAATAAACAAGAAGAGCTTGAAGCCATTGTGGGGCAGGCTAACTATGACCTTGTGGCTATTACAGAAACATGGTGGGACCTCTCCCATGACTGGAATACTGGGATTGATGGCTACAAGCTCTTCAGAAGGGATAGACAAGGAAGAAAGGCTGGTGGCATAGCTCTCTATATCAGAGAGTGTTTTGATGTTGAAGAGCTAGTGGTTGGAAATGACAAAGTAGAGTGTCTATGGATAAGGATTAGGGGGATAGTCTCTAGGAGTGACATCGTGGTGGGGGTCTGTTATAGACCACCTAGTCAGGATGAAGAAATAGACGAGGTGTTCTATAAACAACTCGTAGATGTTGCACGATGGCCAGCACTCGTTCTCATGAGGGACTTCAACTTCCCTGATATATGCTGGAAATACAATACTGCGCAGAGGAAGCAGTCCTTGAGATTTCTAGAATGTGTGGATGATTGCTTCCTGACACAGCTGGTGCAAGAGCCTACCAGGGGAGATGCCTTGCTTGACCTACTTTTCACTAACAGGGAAGGACTAGTAGGGGATGTGAAGGTTGGAGATTGTCTTGGCCAGAGTGACCATGAAATGGTGGAGTTTGCTATTCTGGGTGACGTCAAGAGGGTGACTAGCAAAACTATTACCTTGGACTTCCGGAGGGCAGACTTTGACCTGTTCAGGACACTTGTTGCAAGGGTCCCTTGGGACTTGCTCCTGAGGGGTAAAGGGGTCCAGGAAGCCTGGATGCTCCTCAAGATGGAAATCTTAAAGGCACAGGAGCAGGCAGTCCCGGAGTCCTGTAAGTCAAGCCAGAGGAGAAAAAGACCAGTGTGGATGAACCGGGATCTTTTGTTGAGACTCCGAGAGAAAAAGAGAGTCTATGTCCTCTGGAAGATGGGTCAGGCTACTTGGGGTGACTACAGAGAACTGGCCAAGATCTGCAGGCAGAAAATTAGAAATGCTAAAGCCCAGCTTGAAATTAGGCTGGCTACTGCTGTAAAGGAGAACAGTAAACCCTTTTACAAATATATTAACAGCAGGAGAAAAACTAAGGAAAATTTCCCTCCTTTACTCAACGAGGCAGGCAATATAACCACAGATGATAAGGAAAAGGCTGAGGTTCTCAATGCCTTCTTCACATCTGTCTTTAATAGACAGGACAGTTGTCCACATGGTACTTGCCCTGACCTGGAAGTCCGGGATGGGGTGCATAATGCACCCCCTGTGATCCAAGCAGAGACGGTCAGAGATCTACTCCTCCATCTGAACTGCCACAAGTCCATGGGGCCAGATGGGATCCACCCAAGGGTGCTGAGGGAGCTAGCAGAGGTGATTGCCGAGCCACTTTCTGCCATCTATCAGCATTCCTGGTTATCTGGAGAGGTCCCACAAGATTGGAGGCTTGCCGATGTGACTCCCACCTACAAGAAAGGCCGTAAGGAAGACCCAGGGAACTACAGGCCTGTCAGCCTGACCTCGGTACCAGGGAAAGTTATGGAACAGATGATCTTCAGGGAGATCACACGACACGTGCATGGCAACAAGGGGATCAGACCCAGCCAGCATGGGTTCATAAAGGGCAGGTCATGCTTGTCCAACCTCATCTCCTTCTATGACTGGGTGACCAGACTGGTAGATGAGGGAAAGGCTGTTGATGTAGTCTACCTGGACTTCAGCAAGGCCTTTGACACGGTCTCCCACAGTATTCTCCTAAGGAAACTGGCAGCCCGTGGTGTGGACAGGTTCACTCTTCTCTGGGTGGAGAACTGGCTGGAGGGCCGTGCCCAGAGGGTAGTGGTTAATGGAGTTAAGTCCAGCTGGCGTCCTGTAACAAGTGGTGTCCCCCAAGGGTCAGTTTTGGGGCCCATCTTGTTTAATATCTTTATTGATGACCTAGACGAGGGAATTGAATGTACCCTCAGTAAGTTTGCAGATGACACAAAGTTGGGAGGTTGTGTCAAACTGCCTGAGGGTAGGGAGGCCCTTCAGAGGGATTTGGATAGGCTGAACAGCTGGGCTGAGCAAAATGGGATGAGGTTCAATAAGACCAAGTGCCGGGTCCTGCACTTTGGCCACAATAACCCCATGCAATGCTATAGGCTTGGGGCAGAATGGCTTGAAGAATGTAGAGAGGAAAAGGACCTGGGGGTGTTGGTTGATGCTCGGCTCAACATGAGCCGGCAGTGTGCCCAGGTGGCCAAGAAGGCCAACAGCATCCTGGCCTATATTAGAAATAATGTAGCCAGCAGGAGCAGGGAGGTGATCATCCCCCTGTACTCAGCTCTGGTACGGCCGCACCTCGAGTACTGTGTTCAGTTTTGGGCCCCTCACTACAAGAAGGACATTGAGGCCCTGGAGCGTGTTCAGAGAAGGGCAACAAAACTGGTGAGGGGTCTGGAGCATAAGTCTTATGAGGAGCGGCTGAGGGAGCTGGGATTGTTTAGTCTGGAGAAGAGGAGGCTCAGAGGAGACCTTATTGCACTCTACCACTTCCTGAAGGGGGGTTGTGGTGAGGAGGGGGTGGGCCTCTTCTCCCTGATAAATAACGACAGGACGAGAGGGAATGGCCACAAGTTACGCCGGGGAAGATTTAGATTAGACCTGAGGAAGCATTTCTTTTCTGAAAGAGTGGTCAGGCACTGGAATGGCCTGCCTAGGGAGGTGGTTGAGGCACCATCCCTAGCGCTGTTCAAGAAGCGTTTAGATGAGGTGCTAAAGGATTTAATTTAGTAGTTGGGTAGAGATAGTGATAGGAGGATGGTTGGACTAGATGATCTTATAGGTCCTTTCCAACCTTATGAACTTATGAACTTATGAATTAAGGATCACTGATCCTTTATGAGAGGTTTCAGGGACTGCCTTTCACACTATTTAAGTACCAGCTAAAACAAGCTTCATAATGACTTTTAAAAAACATACCACTAGCAGCTTGCATGATGCCGTAATTATGAGTTCCCCAGTCAAGCTTAAGTCACGATATCTCCTTTATACACTTTTGATTATCAGATCCTTAACACCCCTCCCCCCCTCCCTTTCCAAATGTCATCCCTTCTTTCTTCCCCATCCCACGTGTTGAAGTCACAACAGAAAGCTAAACCCACAATAACATGAGTTCCCTTATTTTCCATCCAAAGACTAGTAGTACACGGTAAACATTTTAGAGAGGCAGGTATTAGGACAATTTAACTTCTTGGAATCAAGCCTATATTATACCAACACACCTTACTTTATAGTTTCTTTTGAAACTAGACATGAACATGAGACGGTCTTCTAAAAAAAATGGTGTACAATATGAAGCACTACATAAAGTATTTTGAAATTCAACAAATCTTTCTATGACTTACTTCATTGTTTCTGCTATTCTACTGCACTAAATGTGAAAGCAACCTTTGTCCCGTTTTTATGTACTCCAAGGATATTGCTTTCCACTTTATACTACACACTCCACTGACTCACTCATTTGATCAACTTCTGAGCACAGAATCAAAACATTTCCTGAGTAGATCACACAAACTGGATTATTCCGGAGCAACATCACCCAAGCTGAAACCAAAAATCACAGATGTGTAAAAGAATAAGTCACAGAAGGCTCTACTTAAAAGAGAAGGTATATGTGAAAGCTTTTATTTAAGTAGAAAACAGTTGAGAGTTAACAAAATAAGCAAGACCCCCCACAAGATATTACGGTCTGCTGAAGAAAAGAATCACAGAAGGCTTGGGCTAGAAGGAACCTTAAACATCATCTTGTTCCAACCCAGCTACTACCAATCATTTCTACTTAGGATAGTGATGTGCTATCCATCTCTGTAAGATGGAGCACTCACAACTATCATCAGTCTTAAATTCTCACAAATAATAGCTCAAGGTCTCTCTGAGGCCTCAAATTCCTACTCATTCAAAATGATCAGAGCTTTTGGAAAGGGGTTGTGGCATCCTAACTATCTAAAATAAAAAATGAAGATGCAGCAACATTATGTTGCTACATTCACATGCAGTCTCAAAATACCTCTGGGGAAGGGACCATCTTTTTCTTTCCTCTTCAAAGCGGAATCATAATTTTCACCTAATTATTTAGAATACAAAACCAAAATGCCTTGTAAGAAGTTAGGCTGTATATGGACTGAAATGATACTTTTGTCAAACAAAATGAAAATTCTTATTAAAGAAATTAAATCCAGAACAATACAGCATCAGAAATGGAAAAAATACATAAGAGGAAGCTGCAATCTATTTACACCTCGTGTTCATGTGTGTGTATGCTTCCATGATGTTATTTTAGAAGGCAGTTCTTCAGTTAAGTTTAGGTTTTTCTTATTTATTTTACATCCAGATTTTCCCAGATAGACTCCTAATGTTCATTTTGATCTGACATGGCAAAGAAGTGACAGGATATTTTGTACTGCACCACCCAGAATCAGGCTTTACTACTTCAATGGACAAAATAACCTCATCTCTGATTCTTTGTAACCTACACTTCTTGTGCGCTCTGTTGGTCATCTCAGGTTGAATAAAACTTGCTTTTAGTAGTCTTAATGCTACCTAATTTTTTCCTGTACAACTAAACTACATAATATAAATCTTTTGCTTTTGAAAGACATAAAATATCTGATTATACACAGTCAAAAATGAAATCCTTCATTTCTTAGCTACCTCTAATTACTTATGACAGATTCAGTTAAGCAAATTTTAACAAAGAAGGTCAAACTCAAAGGCTTAATTAATTTTACAAATACTCAGCAGGATAAACTACGATTTCCTTGGGGAATTAAAGAACCTGAAAGGACTAATTAAGAATGAGAATAAGACATGTCAGTCTAAACTGACTGAATTTTTGCATACTTTTTCAATCTATTAACCAAGAACATTGAAAAACTGAAGAAATTATTATTTTCCCCACTTTATTTGTCCCTATTTCTGATTCAAGGGAAGTTCTCAATATTTATTTATACTTGCAGAAAAGAGCTATTGTTTTTTAACTAATATTCAATGTTGTAATTTTATCATACAGTAAGGTTCATCTCTATCACAAGTTCCAAAAGCAAATGCCTATATGAATAAAGTCAGAGTTTTCTGAAGCAATAAACATGAAACGAATATACTAGAGAGCCACAAATTCTTTTAAATTTTATACTGTTTCCAGTATAATCTGATTGCTGATTTCAAGATACTCTTCTTCTGCTTTCATCCAAAACTTATGAAAATTAAAAGCATATCTATAATACACATTCAATGCACACGTTCAAAGCATACAACAGTACACAACATTCCATCCATCCTGAATGTGGAAAAAAGCTTGAGGGACAAATTTTACCAGAAAACTGAAGGGACAAAAGCCTTTTAGTTAAGCTATGAAAAAATACCTGGAGTTGTAATTGACTACAGCATTGTACAGTTGACTGTCAATGTTCCACATCAGCCACACAAAGAGAATTTTTCTATATTAACTGCCAGTGAATAAAGTGAGATAAAAAGAAAGGATCTATTCAGCCATCACCTGTTTCACAATGAAAAAATGAAAAGGACTGTACAATCTATATAGTTTTGTGTGTAAAGGATACATTCCGTGATGTGGCACTGCTCTGTCAAAGAGGCAGACTATGTAGTGATTATAAGTTACTGCACATTTTCTATTGGATGGATTTCGACTCCCCTAAATAAATAAATAAAAATTAATTGTGATATGTTAGTACACCACATCTCAGAAGCAGGGTAAAAAAAGGTTACTGTTTAAGTAACAGCAGAGTTTAGAACTTGGGGATATTTTTGTTTGATTGGTTTTGCTTCAGAGGAACCCAACATTATTTTGCATATGCCAAAAACATACATCTCAGCTCAAGGATACAAAACGCTATTGGAAACACAGCATACACTAAGCAATCCCAGTGAGAGCAGGGGAACAACTGCATGCCCTTGTTCAATACACATGCAGGCATTAAAAACCACAGTATAAGCTACAGCAATTCAGTTACACACAGGTGCACATACTGCACATAATATCAAGGCATACCAATATCACAGAATCACCAAAGTTGGAAAAGACCTACAAGGTCATCCAGTCCAACCGTCTGCCTATCACCAATATACAACACTACTTTTCAAATCGCATTGTTTTTGCGACTCAAACTCACCACCTTTTGCTGAATGACCACACACCGTATTGAGTGTGACTCATTTGAGCATCCCAGGAGCAGATACACAGCTCTGAAGTCTGAATGCCTGCATTCACACCTGTGCTACCTCAAATGCCTGTACTAGGTGATATGGCAAAAAGGTGCATTCGGGTCAGTTCCATGCAAGTGAGCAGAGAACCAACAGCATCTGGGCAAAGAATATGAAACTCTTACAGAAATAAACTCTTCTCATTGTTTATTTGAAGGACCATTAAAATGGTACTATTTATATGTTCAAACAGCCAGTGAGTCCAAGGAATATTTTCAGCTACATTTAAAAAGACACACAAGTATAGAAATTTATCCAACTTTGTAACAAAATACAAGGCAAATACCTTCATTTCCTATACTTGAGCATTGCTTAGACAGGCAGAAATAAGTGGGTTGTTTTTTTTTGCCGTTTTTTCTTGTTTGGTTGGTTTCTTTTATTTGTTTGATTCTTTTTATTATAATTACACACATTTTTCTCCAGTATCAAGTAGGGCTGAATTCAGTTTTGAGAACCTCAATGGATAGAAATTAGCAAACAGCTCCACCAAGGCAGTGTTCAAGGTCAAAACTTGAACAAGACAGGACACAGGGGCATTTACTTCATCTTGGCCATCAACTTGTTCAGATTCTCCAACACTACAGTGATGACCACATCTTACTTCAGTAATCAGTGGAAGGGCACACTATATCCATACAAGAGCTGAAAGTAAAACTTCCCAGTGCAGTGACAGAGCAGTGGCACAGCTGCACAGAGAGGTGGTGGAGTCTCCTTCTCTGGAGACGTTCCAGACCCACCTGGACGCCTACCTGTGCAACCTGGGCTAGGGAGCTGCTCTGGCAGGGGGTTGGACTCAATGATCTCTAGAGGTTCCCTCCAACCCTAAAATTCTGTGATGCTGTGTAAATCAGACGCAAGACAGAATAAAGATTACCTAAACAGCAAACTCATACACTGACAAAATCAAACCTATCTATTCTTGATAATATTAGAGCTTTCTGCAGTCAAAAATAAAGCACTTTTACTGCATTTTGCTTAATCACTCAAGACTTCAGTCATTTCATCCTTTTGAGCACGTTATGTAAGTGCACATAAACTGGGAGGAATGTTCAGTAGTTCAGTGTGGAACACTATGCAGTGCCACATACACATCAAGCAGCTTTCATTTATCATGGAAATCTTCCATTCCTGACATGAAGAATAATTGAAGTTGTTAGCATGTGGTATTAACCTACTTACCTTTGCTAACGAGTCTAAAAGATAATAAAGAAAAACAGTTAGCATGCTGATTACTGTGGGAAGCCAGGAGTTGGACTTGATTACCCCTGTGGATTGCTTCCAAGCCACGATATACTCTGATTCTGCACAACATCAGATACTCACTCTCTTTGTATTCCAAGAAAATTATGAAGCATTACCACTGTCTTTCATCATCAGCCCGTTTCAGTATTAATGGAAGTGTGTTGATCTTCACACAAATGTTATCCTAAAAATGTAAACTGGGTAATACTAAATTGGGATGTTGCATGTTTTAAAACTTACCTTGGGAGAAAAGTGTGAGTTCTCATTACGCTCAAGAATATGTTCTTATGCAGTATAATCTGTGATTAGACCTTAGCTTTTTTTGTTTTGTTTACACAACACACTCTGCAGTGAAAACTCAGCTCCATGTTGCTCTACATCACCATTCTTTAATGTGGAAAGAGAGCTGGCTTTGAGGATATAAAACAAAAAAAAAAACTGTGCACAATAGTCAATGTAAGCATCAGAGAAGATACAGAAGATGTGATCTTATATGGAAAAAAACTAGGTCAAAAATTCTGTGTGTAATTAATCAAGTTACTTTCTTGAATTAATGTAACACCTGTTCCACTTGTGAGATCTCCTTTTGAATGTTCCAAAAATGTCTACCTTCCCCTTGAGCTTTTCTCAACAACAAAAAGCCAAAATCCACAATTATTCAGAAATAAACAACATTCTGAACTCAGGAGGAAAAAATAACCACACAACTATGGAAATGTCATTATGTACATTCAACAGTGCTGGTGCATTAGGTACACAATATTCATTTTTCAATATTGCTTAATTACAATTTCAGTCTCCAGGGTAATTAAAAAATGAAAACCATGGAAAAAAAAAAACCTCACACAAAACATTACACATTCTTTACCACATTTGTCAAACTAACTTATTGTCCCCTTCTACTACAGTAGAATAATATTTAGGAAGCAATGTCAATGAGATGAAAGTTTTGAAATTTGGGTTTATTTTTGTTCAACCACTTTAACTGCTGATTTTCCAATTTGTTATCTCACATACCAATCTGTCCAGAAAGCACTGTCTGAATCCAGCATACAATATTCATACCTTTTTCTTTTTTAAAGCCAACAGAAAGTACATTACTGAGTAACTATCACAATATGTAGAGTCTCATCCATCCATATATTTTATTAGACAGCAGTACCCACCTCAGCTATTGTTTCTGCCTTATTTTTTCAGCCCAAGGCATACAAGCGCAGGCTTTAGTCCAGACTTCAACATTCACACTGAACTCTATTCCTTCCCTAAGGTACATATAAAGAACATGAATGAGTAAGATAAGAAAGAGTAATTGTCATAGAAGTGTCATAATGATGGCATAGAGATCCCCAGCTAGTCCCAGGCAGGGAAGACAAGGACACAGGCCTAGAACAGCTGGGCTGAGGTGCTGCTGAGTGGACTGAATGGCAGGTAAGAGATGGGAATAATGTTGAGACAGACAGCAGTTCCTGTTTATGACATGCAGTGGTGCTGTGCTTCCCAACAGAGAAACTGCTGCCTGACAACTATCTCCTAGAGCCACGATCTACTCCAGTGATGGATTAAGGCTGTAACAGCTGCTTAAGCAGCCTTCGTATTTCAGGAAACAACATTCCACTAAATCTGGACCAGTCACATAGTGCTGGGTTTCCTGTCAAGGTCTGCCAGCAGACTTTGCCCCAAAGGTACAGTGAGGTTTGATCAAAGAATTCTGGTATATGGATAACCAAAACTGGGAGCCACAGCAATGAGAAGTAGAACCAATATCTGGCCAACAATCCATAACTTGAAGTCCTTTCACACTGTTACAGATTCAGAGAATCACAGGATGGCTTGGGTTGGGAGGAACTTGAAAGACCGCCCAGTTCCAACCCCCTTCTGTGGGCAGAGTCAGGCTGCCCAGGGCCCCATCCAACCTGGCCTTCAGTACCTCCAGGGATGAAGTATCCACAGCTTCTCTGGGCAGCCTCTGTCTCACCAGCCTCCAAGTAAAAACTTTTCTCCTGATATCAAATAAAAAAAACAAACGTGATCTAGTCTGTCCTCATTTCTGCCCCAGCACCAACTTATCAACTTAGTATGCCAAGTGCTTCCCTGCCAGCTAAGCACTTCTGTGGGCTTGCATCAAGCTAACAGCAATGAAAAAAAAACTGTCCTGAATGAAGCATTGTATTAAAACTTAGACTGCCTGACTGTTGAAAAAAAGAAATCCGGTCAGCTAACCGTTGGTAGTTTGGGGGGATTTTCAGTATGCAATGTGTTTTGCACAGCTTACAGTTTATATCAGTCCTGGCACCAAAGCCTCTTATGGCTAGGGGCATGCCATACAAGGCACCATACAAATGTACAATACAAAACATTAAATGCACCAGTAACTGGTCCTGACTGCTCTGCCTAGTTAAACAAAGCCCTGTGGAACAGAGTAGAATTAATTAACTTGCCAAGCCTCACACTAGAGGGTAGCAGAGCTCACAATGTTTCTGGGTCACACTGTCCCCCCTCTCACAAAGACTGTCTTCCCTCAGGAAGATGCATTATGAATGAACTAGGTGCCTCAAACTCAAGCCTGCAAGCACTGTGAAGCTTGGCAGTATTTGGCAAGCAGTTGGGATCCTGTTGCCCCAATAATTTTTTCCCTAACAAAGAAAGTTTTTTCAACTTCTGCCTGAGTCCTTATCTCTAAGTTTAATGAGAAAGAAGTTCCAAGTCTCTTTGATCTTGCGATTATGTACGTGCTGGCTGTCTGCCATTATGTAAAGTCTGAATAATGTATATTGGTGCTAGATAGCTCCAAGTATGCTACGTACTGAGGAACAAAGAACAAGCTACTTTCTGTAAGAGACATCTTAGAAGTGGTTCAAAAAGCTTGGAAAGGAGAAGAGGGGTAAACAAAGCTGCTCCAAAGATGATTCCATACTTACCCCATGCCCTGCACAGCTATAAATCACGTGAGGATGCAAAGAGGTAAAACAAACAGGAATTAAGTGCATGAAGTGGTAGAGCAATTTTGACATCATTTCCATACTGGAGACATCTTCATATCTGAGACCTAATTTTTCTAACTTTGCTATTTCTCCAGATACATGCAACTTACCTTCACACTAGAGCACAATACATTTGTAACTATATCGCAAAAACTCAGCTCTTCTCTGCCTGTCTTTGCCTCTGTGCCTGTAACAAGCAGAAAGGCACTGTGAAGTTTTTCTTAGAAAATCCTACCCCCTTTGGCTTTGCTGTGTTAGTCAGCTGACTTGCATTTCGCTTCGTACCACACACTTCTGAAGAGATGGGAAATACACCCTCTCAGTGAATATACCTATACGTCAGGGCACGAGGCAAAGGACTAAAATATTCACTACTTTTTATATAAAAACACCATACCCACCCCATGCTCATTTCACACTTGTATTGCACTGTTTTTTCTTAATCAAGCCAGTGGCTTCCCCCCACTTCTAGCTGATGTGGTCCATGAGACTTCAAGGCAAAGCTGCTCCACAACAAATACAGAGTAATAAACTTCCTTTTTGTCATTGCTGCAATATGATTGCTGACTTCAGTTAAATCTCTGGTAGTACTAAACTTCCTAGTAACATAAAAATTAGATCCTTCTCTCTATCCACATTAATACACTCAAGTCAAGCATCAGTCAACATACAGCAGAACCTGATGTGCACCATGACTGTGTTAAAAAGTTGTGTGGAAAGACTTCAAATAAACCACGTTGCTAGACCTGGAAAACATTAAAATTATACTGGTTTCTAAACCCTTAATGTAAACACTCAATATAACTTGGGTGTTTGCCAATTGCAATTCTATATTAGAAAGAAATGACAAAAATCTTAAAGGATACAAAAACATTAAAGGGCATGGTTGGACCTATTTGGGCAGAAGGGTTTCTGAAAATAATCAAATACATTTTGATTACTGTTTCAAGGCTGACAAAATGTTTCCTGCTTTTTCTAATTTCAGTAAGACAGCTGGGGGTAAGTGGGAAGAGTTGGGGGTCAACACATTTCCCTTGCTGCTTGGGCCAGAGAATGCTGAACTACCCAGACTCAATATGAAAATGAAAATGACTTAAAGAAAGAAAGCAGAGATCTGCAGCTACAACAACCACAAGCCCTAAAAAGAAGCAATTTTGCAGTTCTTTCAGCTTGAATAATCCTTACGCCACTATGTTCCTTTTTATGTTTCGTAACTCCCAAATAAATTCAGAACAGAAAACAAATTGGACTATTAAACATTAATTTTCAAAATAATTATTCTACTGCCAGGGGAGTTGGGTTAAGATATTTTATATGATAATATAAAGGGGAAAAAAAAGCTACAAGTCAAAATGTAAAGAAAAGTTAACTTTTATTCCTTGGTATATAAGCACCAAGCATTGTACTATAAATTCTTTCATTCTAAGCTTGTCTCTCCTTGGCTTCTATGTTCATAATGCGCCAGGTCTCTAAAGGATGCTTATTTGTGACACTTTCCTTAGGAAGGGTACTATCAGCTAAGCTACAAATCTGAGACTTGGGACATACACAATTCCACGAGCAAGTAATGCTATTCAGGACCTTAAAAAGACAACTACATGTAAAAATAGATCTAAAACATGGACAGGCAAAACAGGCTGCTTCTGTAAGTGATCTCTGCTGAAGCTTCCCTGTACACACAGAGGCACATGTAAGATGTGGTCTGCATCAACTAGTTACTGAAATAATTTACTGGTAGCACTTCTGAAGACCAAAGGACAGGATTGCTATTATAGCCACCCATCTCTAAGGTGTGTATTCTGCAGACTGTTCCATGCCATGGAAAACTCTACACTTTGGAAATGAATGGTTCATAAACATTATACAGAGAAAGGACAACTGTGGGCTTGGGCTGAGAGGCAGGTGGCTGAGCTAGTGACCTGCATTGTGGGAAGGTGCCTGCAGCATCTGTCAAGTTACTTCTTGGCTTCTAGCATCACTCACTCATCTTCTCAGTTTAACCTGGATATAGTGCAGACCTGAGGATGCATAACAGCTTACACAGACTCAAGTACCCAGATGCTACGGTAATTACAGATCAATTACAAACTAAAGAGAAAGAGATGCATTGCAGTTTATCAATGAATATAAAGTCTTATTAGAAACCATGAAAACATACTGCAGTCAGGGGCACAGGTGCTAGAACAGATTGGAGCAAAGTCCCCACACAAACAGCACGCAGCCAGTTCAATGTTCAGAAAGCATTCCTGCATTTCCAGACTATTTGCATTTTTTCTGATCCGTATACATCCATTCAAAATATTCTCCTTGAACTCCCATCACTTCCTTGAAAAACATCCATCATCTGCAATAAGGGAAACATGCTTCATAGTCTAGCAGGAAGGCAAGGCTGCTGAAAACGTAGAAAATTGCTCTTTTCTCCTGAGGCTATCAGCACTAAAGCATCAGATGTAAGGAGCTGTTTAGACGCAAATACAGTTGCATAACATTATGATGTAGGTATCCTGATATAATTAACTATTAATTAAATCATGCAGATGAGTAGAATTGTGCTTGCAGGCAAGGTAGCTTATCTTGCATTATAATCAACTAAAATGTTAGTGAATAAACACTGCAGAAACAGTGATCCGTGCTTGATGTCTTAGGCATAAAGGTGTTGATTCAAAATTACATCATACTAATTATGAGTATGATAGTATAAGAAGTCGTCACATGTTGCAAAGGCATTTCTAAATACCATACAGGATAGAAGTTACAAAATACGCTGGATCCATTCAAACAGTGGACCAAAGAGAATCTTATGGGATTCAACAAATCCAAGTGCAAGGTCTTGAACCTGGATCATGGCAACCTCCTCAAGTCAGTACAAGTTGCTGGATGTAAGGATGGAAAGAACCTGGGGGTACTGGTAGATGGCAAGCTGGACATGAAGCAGCAGCTTGCCCTCACAGCCCAGGAAGTTAATCAAATCCTGGGCTGCATTCAAAGAAGAGTGGCCAGCAGAGTGAGGGAGGTGATCCGGCCCCTCTACTCTGCGCTGGTGAGGCCTCTCCTGGAGCACTGTGTCCAGATGTGGAGTCCTCAGTGCAGGACAGATATGGATCTGTTGGAGTGCATCCAGAGGACCACAAAAATGATCCAAGGGATGGAACACCGCCCCTGGGAGGACAGGCTGAGAGAGCTGGGGCTGTTCAGCCTGGAGAAGACTCCAGAGACCTGAGAGCAGCTTTTCAGTAGAAAAGGACTGACTCTTAGTAGGGTCTGTTGTGAAAGGAGAAAGGGAAATGGTTTCAAACTAGAAAGGAGAGATTTAGACTGGATATGAGGAAAATGTTTAAGGGTGGTAAGGCACTGGAACAGGTTGTCCAGAGTGGCAGTGGATGCATTGTCCTCAGAGACATTCAAGGTCAGCCTAGACCAGGCTGTAAAGCAATCTGATCTTGCTGTAGGTGTCCCAGTCCATTGCAGGGAGTTGGATCTTTAAGAGTCCATTCCAACTCTATGCAATTCTATGATCCTACCATAAAAATGATAGAATGAAAAATTAGTAGACATATAACTTGATTTTCTAAATCAGAGATAAAATCATTTCTAATTTATCTCTCAAAGAAACACTCTCAAGCTAAGTATTTAGATGTTAGAAAAAAAAGAATCTGTGCTGCATAGTCTAAGCATAATACATACAAAATGGATCAGAAAACTACAGACAAGGAGGAGCTACCAATGGACTGCTCCCAAAACGGAAAGACTCTGCTAATGGCACTGCCAGCTGTCCCAGCCAATCATGTAATTAATGACACTGACAAAGGAATATATACTTATTTGCAAATGACAAAAGGCAGCCAAAAGAAACCCAAAGCGATCTAGAAAATTGATAAACTGCCAGAAAAGAAACCTCTGAAATGCAGTAAGGGACAAACCAAGGTTGTATGGGTATGCACAGAGAATCAGCTGTGCTGCTATGGGTGAAGGAGCAGTGGGGCAGCAGCTGCTCAAGGCTGTATTCTGCCAGGGAAGGATCATAAGCAGAGTACAAAGGAATAGTGTTTCCAAGATGGTGGTAAAGAAATAGAGCAGACATCAAAACAAACTGAAAAAAAACCAAACCAAAAAACAGGTGAAATCACCCCTCCAGCCTGCTTCATAGGGGTAGCCCAGAATTAGGGATTGTTTTTCAGTAACCTAGGGAAGAGCTGAACAGAGCCTGCAGCAGCAACCAGAATGATCTGAGGTACAAAAATAAAGCAAATAAGAAAGAAAGAATGAAGATTATTAAGCCTAGAATAAAGGTTGACTTCCTAAGGTCCTATGTATCTTCCCTTTTTCATTTATTTAAAGGCTCACCATCCACATTCAGATGTCTTTAAAAGGCTAAAAGGGATAGGCAGAGGAGGACATAAACAGCAAAGTAGACTGGAGAAGGACAACAGCACAACAAACACGCAAACCAGATCAGGGAAATTAAAGAGAATCCCAACTCAAGAGACTGTCACGTGCTAATAACCCTGATTTAAATGGGAACATCTTCATATTAGCTCCTTTATCAGCTGTGGTAACAGCAGCATATACACACAGATTAAGCCTGTCTGGTCACAAAAGGCCAGTCCAGCTGTAGGAATTAATTCCACCTGAGAAACTGGTAACAGCCAAGACAATGCTAACTGTGATATTATCTGCTTTGGCTTTAGCATCCAGCTTTGCTAGACACAGATTGTATTTTGCACAGCATTAGTCTGCTACACAGCTTCTGGACAGATAGCAAATGCTACAGTACACGCAGCAGCATCGTAGGAAAATGCTGTACTGGCTTCTTAAGTAAAATATTGCAAAGGTCACAATGACCCTAAGATACATCTGGAATAAGGCTTCTTAACCCTTTGAGCAATCATCTTCATCCTCCATCTTCTCACCAGAAGTAAAAGGTTATTAAAAATAATGAGTAATTTTTCAAGCAAGATCCACAGTCCTGGATTTCAGCCAAACTGTAACAAGTGCAGGATGCAGGAGCAAAGGGTGAGCAAATTGACTGTCCACCTCTCTGCAGCTGCAGGCACCACGTACAGCAACTCCCAACTTCTGTAAATCACACCAGCTTGGAGTAAGGCAGCTAGCTAACCTATGAGCTGCTGAGAGATGATGCATTCCTGGTTATGGCTCAGTCAGTCCTGAGGATGCTCCTAGTCTGGAGGACATAGAAGTTCATCTGCTGCAGCTGCTCTGAAAGTGGGGGATACCAGGTGGGCAAGATCATTTAATATTCAGAAGGTTCTGTAGTTCGCCAAAGATGAGAGCTGCCATCACTTGGTAGAAAACTGGTGAGCTACTGGGGATTCTGCTTCTTTTAGGAAAGGAGCAATTAATAAAAAGAAGACAGTATTAATCCTACTGCAAAAAACAGCTCAGCTCTTCAGCTGGAAACCAGTGCTAGAAGACTCCTGTTTTGATCATATGAGACAATGAGCAGCTTTTTACCTTTGGAGTCCCCCTGGAAAACTAAGGTTTTTGGGGTAGCTACAACAAGACTACAAGTATAAAAAAAGAAACAAGCATTAAAAAAAAATTTGGAACTGATAAACTTAACTAGGTAAGTACCGTGAACACATCAAGATTTTATGGGCTTTGCCTGAATAATTAAGTGCTCAGCAACACTGATACGAGGTTGCTTTTGTATTGTGGAAAGGATAACTTCTCTGCTGTATATATCAAAATTAATCATTCATATTTCATTAACCTCTTAACAGTAGATTCAGCTGCCTATGGAAAAAAAAAATCACAAAAATACCAAGCAAAGATCTAAGACTTCCACATATTCCATGACATAACTAATCGCTGCTTTAAAAACTGGACAATCTGTAATAATTTACGAGCTAGCTTGATCTGAGCTGACTCTGAGTCATTGCAATTTACGTCTGCCTTAACTAAATACAAAGTGAATGAGAAATATCTGCTTAACCCTGCAAGGAATGCCCATGTCTACTATCATTTTGAAGTATAGTCAGTTTTTTTTTTCCCCCCAGAAACCTCAATTCAAAATGGTTCAGGCATCTTTATTAAAAAAGAAGATAATAATAATTTATATGCTTACAACCTTAAAGATTCTACAGTCACCCTGTCTAAAAAATAAAACAAAACCATGAACAGGCAATTTTATTATTATTCATTCCCTGGCATACTGATGAACATATATATTAGCTAGTGCTAAAAGAAATTAAAAAAAGAACTTTCAAAATACATTGTGAAATAAGCATGGTTATTCCTTGCTAACAGGATAACAGGTCTGTTGCTTTTGAATACATTGCTCTTCAGAGTTAGAACTGTACATCCATGCATATCTCATCACAATTTCTTCTTTTTCCTTTCAGACACCCTTGAAGTGTGTCAGTTTTCAAGGTGAAGGAAATTGAGTTGTGGAATAAATGTAGCTGCTCCTACTCTTATCTGTTAGAAAGCAAGGAAGGAATTGAGCAACACGTGAACTTAAGGTATCTGAAGGATTCTGCCTCTCACAGCACATCAGCCATATGCTGACCCATTCACCTGGCTGGTTCTCCGTATCTTTCAAACTTATGCACCTAAGTAAAGCTTCTATCTCATTTCAAAAACTAACAGTTGAGCATCCAAGCATTAGGACTGCGCATGTATAGTAGGAACACAGACAATGTATATGAAAGAAACTGTCTTACTACTACAAGCAGCGACTTACATGGAGAGAGAAACTGAGAAACAACTGGTAAACTTTGTCCAATTTGCTGCCTTAAAACAGCAGTGCCAAACCTTGGGTCTCCTCCACAAAAACCAAACGAGTAAAACAATGAAATTTGTATTTACAACTGAAAAGCAACCACTGTTTTGAAAAGGTAAAGTAAAAAGTTGGTTACTTCCATTCTGTAGTGCTAACAATGCAGGGACATTGAAGACTAACAGGATCACAGTCTTCCTTACACTGTCCATAAGATTCTCCATGAATAGCATGCTATATAACTTCAATATATTTTGCTTTCATTTCAGAGGCTTTGTAGTCTGCGTGCTAAACTGACAGAAGATACGGTTGACCAACTTCAAGTAATGCTCCTAGACAATCTAAATCAGACTATTTTAAAGGTTACATTCTGAACCCCTTCCAGATTTCAAAACATGAGTGACTTCCAGGATGACTGGACTCATCACTAAAGATCCTTTCACAGTAGTTTGTGAGTGGCTGTAATAATGTCTTCTGTAATGAACTTAATAATCATGTGTTTGCAGGTGGATGAAGAATCTGGATTGTTTAGAAGTACATTTTCCAACTTGGTCACTATTTTATTGTGGTAATAAAAGCTATCCCTACTTCAAAGGAAGTAAATGAAGCATAATTTGTTCCTTCAGTGAGTTACAAGCATGAGAAAACAAATTATTTCACTTTAAAACAAAAAGACAAACAAAGGGTGAATTCAAATGGTCAGGCTAGGAAAATCTGAATTTTGGTGCACTCTGTTTTGTCTGCAAAGATCAAATAACATCACAAACAACCTAGTTACTGTAATAAAGTACTCATATTAAATTAGTGGATTCAACTGAGGCCCAGCAGCAAACTTACCTTGGAAAAGAGGCACATTTTAAAAACAGTTGAGGCTCAGCCCTGACAAATCAAATAATAAAAATACAGCATGATATAATAACAAGTCTCTGCTATTTCATCTTCCTCTCTTTTACTATTCTCTAATGAGCAATGCTGAAAATCTCCTCTGAAAATAACTGGGACTAAAGCACATGCATTAAGAAGCTATTGCTTTTGTGCACAATAAGCAGTTTCTTTGCTGAATAAATTTTTTCATTTGTATTTCTTTATTCCAGCATGCATTTTTCTCAATAAATTAACCCCTACATACACATAAATTCTACCCACTATTGCCAGTGTTTTAGGTAGCATGAGAAAAAACAACTTCCATACTCCTAATTTCTGATAATTTTCTTCCCTCACCTGTTTCCTCAATTTCCAACATAA
This sequence comes from Cyrtonyx montezumae, assembly GCF_038088225.1. Lineage (NCBI taxonomy): Eukaryota > Metazoa > Chordata > Aves > Galliformes > Odontophoridae > Cyrtonyx > Cyrtonyx montezumae. The sequence continues at coordinate 100,482,861 of NW_027072089.1, read as the reverse complement.
CTGACAAAAATTTAATCATCAAAAAAGCAAACATTTCTACATTTACAGCCTTATATATTGCAAGTTTGCCCATAGTGGTTTAATTTCGTTTCTGTATTGGAATAGTTCATAATGTTCGACAGCTTCCATCTCTGCATGAATAAAGCCGAAAGCAAAAGAGGAATACAATGTAGTGGTGCCTTCAGAATCAGTATTCATAACAGACTACCGATATTGATTTCAAGGGGTTAGAACAGCACTTTTCTTCTCTCTTCAGATCTCTGCATACTTGTTTACAATACAAGAGTGTACTGGGAACTGCTGCTTAAAAAGAGGAAAAAAGAAAAAGAGGGAAATACTTTGTCCTGAAAAGCAGGACTTCTGCAAAAGCATTGTCAAAGAAGCATGAAGAAATGATCTGACCACTATATATTGTTTTATTGTAATAAATTGACACGATTTGGAAAGAGTATTAAGAACATTGTGCTGATAGTTATTGTAAGATAGTAATAGTGGTTTAGGGGCACATAAGTGCCAGAATCAACAAATCATGAGCAGCCAGTATGGGCTGTCACATACCCAGTCTGCAGAGAGCAAAGTAATGAATTCATAGTAGTCCAGTGAAGCATTCACTCCTGACACATAGCCTGCCTCCCAGCACAGAGCTGAGCTAGACGAGCCTTCAGAGGATGTGCAGCCTCCCAGCTGATTCCCACACTCCACAGCCACAGACGCTCAGGAAGAAAACAGAACAGGACAAGACAGCAAACAAGCCTGGATCAGCAGATGACCAGAAGGAGATTAACACAATAGATATGAAATGCAGTCAGCAAACAAATTTTGTGAATTTCAAACCCTTTCAGGAGCAAAAGCAATATACCCAGCACCTCCAGTTCAGAATGGAGGGTCAGGATGCTTTAGGAAGACACATGCAGCACATTTCCTACAGAACAGAAGAGGTTTAAGAAACGAAGCCTAGCATAATTGGCAGAGTTGCAACAGAAATCAATCTTCATTATTCTCAAGTTAAAGGAGACACTGAAAATGAAGGACAAGGCATTTGACTTGGATGACTGCAGAAAATCGGGCTGGTGAATGAAGCAGCAAGCCAAGAGGGCAGCTGAATGCTTTTAGTGTGCAAGGCAACAGGTCTGAGGTTGAACAGACTGGAACTCTAATGTATGTAACGACCATGGCAAGGTCCACAGGTTTGAAAGTAGACAGAAAAAAAAGAGACTGTGTTTAACAACTCAACCAGCTGATATCACATGCTTGTATCTTTTGATGTAGCTCAGAGACCAGGCACTATAAGGAAGAAGCAATCAGGTAGGACACTTGGTTTACAGGGTCAAAGTGATGGATGGAGTTAACACTGCAATGAAAAGAGACACAGTAGAAGCAGGGCAAGCAGAAATTACAAGTATTACTTTAGCTACAAATAGGTAGGCAGAACCCCATATACTTGTGGGTTTTTTGCTTGCTTATTTGAGAGACTGAGAGATGGGCTAGAGGCTGAGTTTGGACCAAAAAGGAGCCATGTCTAGGGTAGAGAGGGATTGACTCAATAACCAGTAGAAATGGAGCAGTTTTAAAGACATATTGAATGAAAGATCAAGAAACAAATCTTACGGGATGCAGGAGAAAAGATGGACTCCTTGAATAGGTAAACACAGGTAAGGACTAAATAGCTACAGTGTCATCTATAATCATAAACATCAGAAGCAATTAACTCAGTATATATTAGAAGGCTGACCTTTGAACCTTTCTACTTGCTGTTCTTCCAAAAAAGGTTTGAAACATAGGCAAGAAGCAGCACTAAAATAGTATTAACCCTTTTTTTTTTAATCCTGTCTTTTCTTTTAATTTTATTTTTAAGGTTTCAGTTGTAATATTAAAAGGCAATTTCAAAACTGATTGTTTTTCCTGTAGGTCTCAGTCATGCCAAATAATATTTCTGTCAGACTAAGAGGTGTACAAAGACATTTAAAACAATCCATTTTGATCACAAAATAACCATTACAGGAAAGGGCTGACCAAAGCAAAAAACATCTTCATTCATTCTTTCAAAGGAGAAAAGCTTACCTCCCACTCAAATTATCTTTTTTTTTCAGTCTGTTTTTGTTTTTTGTTTTAATTTATGCATATTAATGAATGGGCCATTTTATTTATGGATAATAAGAGGCAGTACAACTCTATAGCTGACACTACCAGAAGATGGTCTGGTCAAGTAATCGACTTGAAAAATTAATCCTTCCTGAATATAACTTATTTAATACATCCATTTATACATTATATTAAACTAGTATGCACATATATCTGAGCTTGTGCTCATAGCATATTTGATCTTCCGAAAAATTTAGGACAAAGAAAATGCTCAGAGGCAACCCATTTGGATTTGACTGCTGTCTGACCACATATTTGTACAAAAAAATAATAAAGATGCTCTGTAGGAGTTGGAGGATAATTAAGCGTCCAGATGCCCATTCAATTCTTATCCTCTGGCAAGCTTGATCACTGCCATGCCATTTGCTACAAGGGCACATTTCTACAAAGCTCTAGGCTACGACCAGCAAGTCACTGCATGAGCAAAGGGCAACTACTCTGTCACTGCCAGTTATATCTGCATTTGAACTTGTGATCTCAAGGTGAAAAGCTTCCTATCATGTCAACGTACTAAAAGTTAGTGTTCCTATGTTTAAATAACTAAATAATATAAACCACACAGACTGGGGAAAAAAAAAAAAGAGGAGGAAGGAGTCTGTGAAGTCACTGTCATGACATTTCTGGCACAGTGAATACAACAGTGCCTTTCAGTTGTTCTACTCCTCTGCTGTTAATTCTTGTGATACCTGCTGCTCTTATCTTACAGTAATGCAGATGATGTATGCAACCTGTATTTTTCAGCTTGAAAGACTAAAGAGCAAATATACCTCACCTCACAAACTGTCAGAGTACAATTGTGCCTGATTAAAGCAAGTATTTTTTAACCATTGTAAAGTACTGTACCGGCAATTTAATTCTTTGTCACTAGTTTTATTCTTAGAGAGTGACAAATCTATGTTACTATTAACTTGTATACTTTGCAATTAATTTTAATGAGGCAGTGTTCCTGATTAGGAAGTGTTTTACGTAATTTAATTCTCAGAATCATAGAATGGCTTGGGTTGGAAGGGACCTCGAAGATCATCTAGTTCCAACCTCACCCTGCCACCAGCAGCGTTGCCAACCACTACATCAGGCACCAGACCAGGCTGCCCAGGGCCCCATCCAACCTGGCCTTGAATGCCATCAGGAATGGGGCATCCACAACTTCTCTGGGCAGCCTGTGCCAGTGCCTCACTATTCCCTCAGTGAAAAATTTCCCTGACATCTAATCTAAATCTCTCCCCTCTTTTAATTTAAAACCATTCCCCCTTGTACTATCGCTAACAATCCATGAAAAAGTTGATCTTCCTCCCACTTAAAAAGTTGCTTTTAAATACTGGAAGACCACCATTATTAGGTCTCCCCAGAGCCTTCCCTTCATTGTGCTGAACAAGCCCAGTTCCTTCAACTGAATGAGAAAACGTATCTACACACATCCCCCAAATGTTGCTATGTTACCTGCCCAGACATTGGCCTGGGCCACTGGCTCTGGGTGGCCTTGCTCCAAAGCTCCCTTCCATCCCCAGCCACTCTGTGATTCAAGAACATGGTGTCTCTTATTCCATTTTGAAGTCCTAGAGAGCCATCTTGACCACAAACAGGAATTTAATACAAGTTATTTCTGACAAAAAATAAAGTCTCCTGTCAGCTAAACAGTATTGAAGAATAAACACTGTGATATAATATCATGCTTAACTTTATCTCAGAATCTCAAGATTCTTTGTGAAACTATCATAATTACCTATTACTTTGCAGTGTAACATTATACACTTCTCTAGATAAACAAAAAATTACATAGTTCGTCTGATGTGCCTATTGAGTAACTAAGAAAATGGCACTGCTTTTAGTTAAAAAAAATATAATCATGAAAAAATATGTAAATAATAATAAATTTATTCTCTGAGCATGGAATACTGAATTTAGTCTCTTTGTTCCTACTTAATTTTAAAATTCAGATTTTAGCAAAATCAAAATACTGAAACATTAATAAACTTCTGCCAATAGAATCGATAGGGAGGCACAAGACACACAGGATAAAAATCATAGAATCATTAAGGTTGGAAAAGATCCCTAAGTGTAACCATTCATCTACCATCAATACTGTCCATTAACCACGTCACTCTGCCACATCTCCACATCTCTTGAACACCTCCAGGAACAGTGTCCCCTACCTCCCTGGGCAGCCTGTACCAACGCTCAACCACTCTTTCAGAGAGGTCTTTTTTGATATCCAATCTGTTCTTAAGGAAGGCAGAATAATCTCAAGCCTGTGTTAAGTATCTGAACTCTCTTATTTATGGGAAACAACCAGCATCTGTCTGCATTTATCAGTACAAGGCAGTTTTTAATTATTTTTTAATGTGGCTTGAGCCAGTTGGCAAATTCAAGGTAGCGTAAAGAAGAAACAAAGCCTCACAACTGTAACCTTTCCTGCAGCTAAGCAACAAAAAGAGTTAGACTCCCCCTGAAAGGGCATTAGTTTTGCTCAGCCAAGAGGGAAAGGTTGGCTGTTCCGCAGGTGATGCACACATAAACGCATAACAGCTCCAGGCCACAGGCAGAACAGCAGGCCCTACTCACAATGAGATGGAGGCCTTCAAGCAAGCCATCTCTGTTCACAGAGCACTGCCTGTACATGCTGCTGTGATTGCACAGGAAATTGCTTTGATGCTATTTTTAACCGAAAATCCAAAATAGCATTGAATGAGCTGGAGTAAATGGAAGTGAAAAACGGAGCAGTTAGCTTCAAAACACATTCACTCAGGCATTCCGCTGCAGTGGCCCATGCTGTTCTGCCCCCCTGAACACACACAGGGCCACGCTGCAAGGCCAAGAGTGGTTACTGCTACTCAAAGCAGCTCAAAATACTTTATAAATCACACTGTCCACCCGTGTGCATATTCCCTCTCCTCTAAACACTGGAGTAACTATCTAGGTATCAAGCAGCTCAGCAGAGCTCATTTTCTGCATGCACGAGTACACATACAAAAGTAATTCATCTTTTTGTGCATTTCTTCACCAGCTCCCAACTCTACACTGTTCCCTCTTGAAAAAGCTTTCATCTTAAAGAAAAAAGCAAGCTTGCAAACCTCAGAAGAGCCCCAGTAAAAGATTAATAAGTATTAGCAACCCTTCCCTAACTGCAAAGTCAAGACACGAACACCTGCTCCAGTGCCAGATGTATTATGGAGGGAACCTCAGTGCGTAGCTCCATTGATTCTAAATGCAGTAAAACCTCCAGCTTTGGAAAAAGCAAAATCAAAAAACTGTTCATTAGCAAACAAACAAAAAAACAAAACATTTTTAATCAACAGCAGTCCAAGCACACTAGTTTAACTAGGGAAGAAAAAACTGTAAGCTTTGATTTTCATAAGAACCATGGAAAATACCAGGACACTGCAGAAAGCATGTAATTTGCATTAGTTAAATACAAAAATACTAATGAATTTGCTACTGTAAACTTGGGAAACATGTTCCCTGCTAACACTAAAACAAATAGAAGCCAGTAGAGAATTTTCCAAGCAAATTCTAATAACCACCCTTCAGAACTCACACCAACAAATTTCCACTATTACTGTGCAATCAGCTTCCTTTTTCCTATTTTTTCTCTTTGTAAACAGCATTTTGCATGCTGGAGTAACAAATCAATTTAAGAAAATACACTTATCTAAAGGGCTTTTCATCATATGTTCTAATATTTATGTTTGTATTTTCTCATGCAAATATACAGACATTTCACCTCAAGCATAACACAGATTGGTTAAAAATAAATTCTAAGAATACATCCTTCACTGCTTACTCATTCTTAGCAGTTTCCTTTTATTTCCACAATTTCACCTGCTCTAATTTATGTCATCTGCAAAGAGCCAAAAATTTATAGCCCAGCTATGGCAGCACCACCTAAACATCCCAATAGTGCCAAGACTAGAAGATTGTACACTGACTGCATGGCCAGCAATGTACTGAAAAGACAACATGACAGGCCAGCACAAAAACCAGCACATCACAGCTAAACCAGCTGACCCAGAGTTGTTCTACCGGAAATACATTTGTAACAGTTGTGACAGAAAGCAAGAGTATTTGCTTGGAAAAGGCTTATTACCAGAGCTAACTTCATTACCTACCCCAGTGATCCTGGATCAGACCCTGACCTTAATAGAGAGTATCTATTAGTAACACCTGAAAGGAATGTCACAGCACATTTTCCCTCCTTGAAGGGTCAGCTTGACAGAAGTTTGCCAAGGAGAGGCAATGGAGACCAGGCCATGTGCCTACATTTAGTAGTGCTTATCAGCTGCAGAAGTAGGAGCCAATTTCTGCCTTCATCCTTCTTATGCACATGCCCCTTCTTGTGGAGTTCTTAAGGGAGCAGGTCTGTGCTCCAGCAGCAGCCACTCCACTTCAATCACCCCTTCAAGACTGATTTTACTTCCTTTCCTCTCAAGCATCAGTTTGTCTGCCTGTAATATTTCAACCCAGGAATTTTAATTATATGCTACACAGAAAAGCCAGGAGAATGTGCCAGAAAGGTTCCAGCTCTGGAGGCAGGGATGTGGAGAGCACTACCCCACACTCACACCCATGCCACCACCTAAAGGCCTCTGAAGTACTTAACATTTTGAAACATTATGGTCACCCAGCCAAAGACCATCAGAATTCACCAGCCTCATTATTCCAACCCTGAAATAAAGTTGCGGTGTGAGAAACAGTAAAATAGGTTGTTCTCATAATGAGAGTGTACTTTCAAATTAAAATTTAAGACAAGCATTAGCGCGCACTTTGTTTCTTCTCCTTTAGAGAAAGTCAGACAAAGTTGCTTCATTATTTATATTTAATCAATCATTTAAAGACACCCGTTGTGCCTATTTATAATTCCAATGTTTAGAACTAAATATACTTCACTGATTGCTTCTTGTCCTTTTCAAGTACCACATAATAACATCTGAAAGTTTATTTTTGAAATAAATCAATGGAATCTATAAACCAGAATCCAAGTACCTTGTAACTGAGCACAATGATGCTGACTGCTAGGATGCCTGGTCTCAGCTTGTGCCTACTGTGACCCTTCCAGCAATGCCTGGATATTGTACCTCACAGAGGAAGCCCCCAGGGAGCACATGGGGAGAGGGAGGGAAAAGATAACTAGTGAGAGACCTGCTCTCCAAGTGAGAACCAGACAGTGAAATCAATGCAAGCAACAAATGTGACATAACGCTAGATTTTCTGTATTCCAATTAAAAATATCAGCTAAAATAAATCTGCATTTTCCAATCTAGTAACTACTTGAAAAATAGTTGGAATCCTTCTTGGCCTTAGTTAAAGCATCTCCATGTCTAGACAGTCATCTCCACAAAGCATCACACACCATATGCACCCTGAGATCAAGAGGCAGGAGCTCATTGGAATGTTGCATATAAAAGCAATTCTCCTATCACCTTAACAGCATACTGAGGTTGGCAACAGATTGAAACAGGTTTGTTAACTAAACACTATGGTAGTGTACAAGGAAATGAGGACTCTGGCTATACTACATGTCTCCTTGGCATCTCTGATCATCCAGTATGACCAGTGCCCATCGCATAGTGGGATTCACCCCTCTTTCCGATGGGCAACACTAAACTGCCCTTAAGCAGTTATGACCACCCAACTCTTAGAAAGGTAAGATTCCACATCACTAGGATGACCAGCTCTCAACATTTTGGCTGTTTACCAAACCAGTGCCTTCAGACACTTCTGTTCTGCTCCTTACTTTTCTGCCCTTCTGATGTAGCACGTTATTTGCTATACTATCCTGAATCACCAAAATGGCAGGTCACACTTAAGGCTGGGGAAGAATGGGTTAAATACACAGTTTGACAGAAGAAGTATGTAAGATTGCTTACTTAATACTCTGTGCATTTTTCCAAATAGAACAATGCTGTTATCAACTGCTTATATTTCAATAAGGACAAATAAAACTTAAAAGATTTTGTAAACTTAAAATTACTTCTGGTGTCATCTTCCAACCTCATTAATATTGATAACTTTGATGGTCTGTGACCGAGTAGAAGGGTCAAGTAGCTTCCTAGTTGAAATTTTCTTTCCTTCTTGATGAGGTAAGCAACAATTGGAGGAAGGAAATGCTTAGGCACAAAAATTCTGAAGTCAGAAGCTGTTCTCATAAGGCAGAAGAACAGTACAATTCACAACAAGAAAACCACACAAAATTACAGATGAAAAGCTGAAAAGATGTAAGGGAAAAACTGAAAATATTAACAGCCTTAAAGGCTAACAAAATATCAGAAACAATTAGAACTAAATTTGAGAGAAAATAGAAAACTGAACCCTAGTAAAATTTGACAGGGCATCAAAACACCAGGATAAAGGGACATAACAACTACTGAAACAATCTAGTTTTCTTTTTTAAGCAATACATCAGTCAGATTTTAATTCATATAAAAACAGAAGAAATTTGCTGTCCTTTTCTTGAACGGCATTCATGCTTAATGAATAGATCTTGGCAAGCCAGTGGGCTATATGCTCAAATCAGCAGTTCATTAAACAAGACTACTTTAATAGTTCTTAAAACATATCACTGCTGTATTTCTATATTAAATAGATGTATCAGTGGAAAGCATTATTACATCCAGACTATCTGAAAGACTACAGAGCAAGTACTGAAGATTTCAGGAAGAGTAGAATGAAAATAAATATTAAGTTGTTCAGTCTCATTTACAAGAAAGAAACGTTTGATTGCAGAAGTTCACATCTATACAGGAGAGCACAGATCCTCCTGTTATTTGATACAGTGAGAGCTTTTATGTCTGGAATGAAGATAGAAGACATAGACACACAACTCAACTTACCACTAGGTCTTCTTCAGCTCTCCTACAAAATAGCCTGGCAATTTCAAAGGAGCACATCAACTAGGGTGCCTTTCCATTTCCTTCTATTTAGCTTCCCTGTTTAGCAACTCATCTAGAAATACTTCAGTAAATATCAACAAACATACTTAAAACTAAAAATAACCAGTTGAAAATATGATAAAGTCATGCTATGCAGAAAACAAAATGATTATCAAAAGTCTAGACTTCAGACTAGACTGCAGCTCTTCTCAGAGAAAAGAAACAAACAAACCAAGAGGGATCTGAATCTGGTACAAGCTGTACAGAACTGTGCAACTATTACAATTATGCATACTCAGAACACACAAACTTCAGAGAATCACAGTCATAGAATGGCTTGGATTCAAAGGGACCTCAAAGACCATCTAGCTCCAACTCCTCTTCTATGGACAACCGCAGATCAGGAGCCCATCAAGCCTGGCCTTAAATGCCTCCAGGGACGAGGCATTCACAGTTTCTCTGGACAGCCTGTGCCAGCGCCTCACCACCCTCTGAGTGAAGAATTTCCTCCTAACAGTTAACATAAAATTCCCCTCTTTCAGTTTAAATTCATTCTCCCTTGTCCTATCACTATCTGCCTGCATAAAGAGTCAGTCCCCCTCCTGCTTATAAGCTCATTTCAAGTATTGGAAAACTGCTATAAGATCTTCCCAGAGCCTTCTCTTCTCCAAGCTGAACAATCTCAGATCCCTCAATTTTTCATCATAGCTCCAGCCCTCTGAACCCACTACAACAGCTCCACCTCCTTCAAAGAGCTTATCAATTCAGTGCAAGACTTAGAAACTAAATTAGGCAAAAAACACGCCAGAACTGTATTAAAATACATTATTGACACAGTGGCTGCCATAAAGTTGAAGAAAAAAAACAACAAAAAAAACAAGCAAACAAAAAACAAGTCAAAATGAAACAGTTGGGCCTTTGAGACAATCACATCAATCTATAATTCCTAAACTACCACAGAGAGTGAAAAGCCATTAAAAGAGCCAGGTATAAAAGCAACATCTGCATTCAAATAAATGCTTCTATTTTGTCTTTTATAGCTATAATGCTATAAGTAATTTATGTGATTATTTGATGAATGGCAGCTACCCTAACATGGCTATTTGAACAGCTGATGAAGCTGTACAGATGAAAAGGGAAGACGTACTTTTCAACACATGGATTTTTCTTCAGAATATTCTGTTTGGTTTTTATTTATTTATTTAATAATTGGTCTAATTAATATTCCTTCTTATGACAGACTTCACCTCCTTTTTCCCCATTGGCAATCTTGGCTACACTGCCAATACAACCAGGGTAAGGACTCCGAAGGAGGAGACTCATTTCATTTGCTCTTATAAATGAACAATTTCCTCCCTAATTGTGTACCCTAACTCACAGTATTAAAGTGAAATAGTGAACACAAAATTCTCTATTCACATTTTTTATGACACTAAGGATTTAAAAGAGCATGTATTTAACTTTATTAGAGCTGTTTGCTTCTAAGCTGAGAAGTTTTAGTTTTCAGACTAGAAAATATTCCATACCTTTGATCAAACCAGACAATTTCTCCTATACATCTATTATTGCTACAATAAAGATAAGAAACTTTTAGGATCAGAAAAGCACAGTAGTGAAAAGTAGGTATGGTACAGATTTTCACAGTGGCACAAGTGGTATCTGATTTGTCCTCTCTTCTTTTGTTAGTATATTGTCAGTTTCCTTATATTTTTAATTACCTCTTACTTCAATGAAGGAAGCACTCTTGATTTCTTCTGATATGAACTCCAATGCAAACATATTTAACTTAGCTGTGCTGCAATTATATGACCCTCCTGTAGTGCCTCCTTCATATCTTAAGTATTACTAGCTTTGCTGACTCCCAAGCAACTTGTTTCTTCTTATTATGTATCAGAATACAGAGAAAAATAAATGCTTTCTATTTTCTTTGGTGGATATGTCTTTCAATTTCTGAAGGATGTCTTCAATTTTGGTTTGGTTGGCTGACTGGGATTTTTTCAGACTTCTTCCTTTACCTTGTGGGACATTTACTCAAGTTTGTATGCGAGATGAAAGCTATAGACACTTCCATTTTTAGCTGTTCCTTTCTCTTCTGTAAATTAAAATCCTTTTTTTGTCATTCAAAACATTAATATACAATACAAAGGTAACACAAGGGAGGTAACAACAGTACCATCACCTCTTCTGTTAAAATCATTTTACAGATAAAAAGAGGCTATTCAACAGCTATCATTATTCAGTCTCCAGCAAGGGATGATAGCATGATTGCTAGCAAATATATAGGAATCACACACAGTTAAGTTGATGACATAGCTAACGTGACAAAACTTCCTTAGTGTTACTGTTGGGTACAAGTTAAGCATAATTCTGTGTTTATTATACAACAATCCCAAGATTACATATGGACTTAACAATGCAAAGCTTAATTAAGAAACATTAGAAGAAATTTCAAGTATCCATTTTCTTTTCAAAAGCATATTGCACCGTTTCTCAACAGCTAAATTTGATAAGTCATCCACTCAAAAGCCTGGAAAACTTTCATATTATTGCAAATTGGGAGTCACTCTATGAGGGGAAAAAAAAAAAAAGAAGCACGCAAGCCAAACATATGTAAGCTCGGTATTGGATAGCTAAATTAGGAAACAAATTATAGGATCAGAGAATGCCAGAATCATAGAAACTTAGGGGTTGGAAGGGACCTCAAGAGATCATCGAGTCCAACCCCACTGCCAAAGCAGGTTCCCTACACCAGGTTGCTGGTGAATGCTTTTGGTTGGAAGGGACCTTAAAGACAGTCATGCTCCTCCTTGCTATGGGCAGGGCTTCCACCCACTGGATCAGGCTGCCCTGGACCCCATCCTACCCGGCCTTGAGTGCTTCAGGGATGGGGCATCCACAGCTTCTCCAGGCAGCCTGTTCCAATGCTTCACCACACTCTGAGTAAAGAACACCTATGTACTTAAGAGAACTCTTTGAACCCCTACTGAAGAAATAGTGTAAAATGCCTTGATGACCATTTTCTACATCTTAATTTTTTTTAGTTTTAAAAGCTTGGCATGATGTATATACAACTGTTTTTTCAATTCATTGTTTTGAAGTTCTGTATTTGTATCAAAATTTCCAGCTTATTCACCCCTTCTCATTGTTACATCTTCAATGATCAGATGATTGGGGGCTCAGATTTGGCACATAAGCTCATCCCAATACTTGTCTAGCACAAATGTTTCTATTAAATCACAACAAACCAAGCTCCCAGTAAACAGTTCCTCTGACACTATCAGTGGAACTAAACTGCTTTTCTGCCATCAAAAGATGTACAAACTAGAAAATGAAAACAAAAAACAAGAGCAGAACATAAACAACAGCAACAAAAAGACACAAGCACAGCTGGTTAGTAAGACTGTATAGGGACTGCTAAGTCACAGCCTGAACCACTGAATGAGCACCTGAAGGAAAGGCCCAGTCAGCCCTAGAAGCACATGTGAAAGCGACTCACCTGTGTGACCATAAGTGGTGGAGCCAGGCTCAGTCCCTCTTAGACCTCATTAAGGGCTGACTGCCACTGAGGAAGGAAAGGACCTCTTGTTGGAGATCCCTCATTTTGGAGCTCTTTCCCTAAAAGCCTAGATCCTTGGATACAGGTGAGCATTCATCTCCCTTCCTTTTGTAACATCTCCTTGTTTGCTCTGGTCCCTTTGCCTTTACACAAGACCAACAATAAACAACTCTGCCCAACCCAAAGGAGTTTATTTTCATTTCTTTAGGTAGTAGATTTTGACACTGCATTGTATTTCAAAATGTCTTGTTCCTAGTTAGCTTCGTTTTAGTGACAATTACAATTTTTTGAAAATTGATTATACGCAATTGAAGGAAATTGGAAGCTAGGGATCAACAAACGGAACGTAACAGAAATGGTAAATGGGTTTCATTAAAAAAGAGGTACTACATACCAACTTGCAAATGTTAAGAGTAATAGACATCTAATGTCTTTTAAAATTCTGTTCCATATAAGTGTAGTTGATGACACCAAATTAATTAGACCTGAAAGTAACTTAGATTAATACTCTGAATCATATTTTTAACAACCAGCTGCTGTGAAGAGAAATGTATCGTCATATGCAGAGTATTACATTGTCATGCTTGACAAGATCAGGAACAGATGAATTTACAAATAGTGACACTATTTGCAGTTAGCATTCTGTTGGTTCTTGAGGTCTACTTTGTCTCATCTCCTCAAAGCACATTTATTACCAGAGGTTGCTTCAGAAACAGACTGCCTTTGGTTTCATCAGCATAATATCAAAACTTAAATGTGAAAACTTTTGAAAACTGGAGAAATGCTGCAAAGTACTGAGGACTATCTGTTTTGTCCCACACTCTACTACCCACCACCTGCTACTCAGTATGTTTTTCTTTAAAATGAAGCCTTCAAAAAGACAAAAACAAACAAACAAACAAAAAACAGAAAAATGAGCAAACTGAGGTTTGGCAGCTTTTCTCCATTATTTTCATGAGCATTGGCACAGGTTGCCCAGACAGGCTGTGAAGTCTTCTCCTCAGAAATTTTCAAGAGCTGCATGGATGTGGGCCTGGGCATCCTGCTGGATGGAACAGGGGCTAAACTGTCATTACAGAGGACCTTTCAACCACTCAGTTGATACTCAGAGTAAGGAAGTACCATTGCAATTTATTTTCTCAGAATGCCCTGCAGGCTAAACTGTGCAAACTGTTCACATGTCAGTGGTCTTCTTAAATGCTGAGTTGTAGTTCTTAAGAATGCAGACCCCTTTAGAACCTATCTCAATACAAACAGATTGGGAAATTTCTGAAGGACTAACACTATTAGGTCAATATTCTAAAAACTATGAAATTATGGATTGGAATTCTATTTAGCAGTAATAAGTCAACAAATCTCCCACTTCCTACTGTGTTTTGATATCAAGTAATAAGAACAGAAGTTAATAAACCTCCAGCAAGGTTAATTAACAAGGTAATATCAGTGGAATATGAAATTATCATCAGGCAATTGTTACCCACTGCAAAATGGAGAACAAGAAGAGACATCCACCAAAAACTGAAGGACAAAGACCAGGTTGTCTTCAAAATGAGACTCTACCCAGACAAGACCAGTACAAAAACAAAGCTACAATACAGTACTCTAATGCATCTAAACCAGTAATTCTAATGCATCAATTTTCATAATGAACTGCATCTTTATGAAGCTATCCATCTTAATTGTACAGTTCTGAATATTAAGATTCTCTCCCCCATAAATTTAAATATAATTGATAACTTTTTATGGAATAAAAATCTGGAAGCAAGTACACAAAGGCATTTTCCCTGACACCCTGAGGCATGTAATCAAAGCCTCTCGAACAGCCACACAACAGGTCTACAGAGAGGAAGGCTTCACCTGAAATTAATGAGAAATTCAGTACAAGCACCCAAAACACACTGCTTATGGTCAAATTCATCAGCACTGGCGTCCAACTCAATTTGTACAGGACACACTACTCTACAGGTGCTGTTTATAATGCCAAAGACATTCAGGAAAAAAAATATAAACGTATCTGAAGCCTCAGATTTTCCATTTGCAGATCCATCTCTTCACAGAGCCAGTGTCATACACCAAACCTGTTGCATAGGCACTGTATGTTTTCAACACTCAGGAAGGTAATTAAAGTTAGCGATACTTCATACTTCTCTGAATCAATCCTTTAATGAGGCAGGACTAGGGAGCATCTCTGGCTTCATTTACTGAGTGTAATGCATGGCAAAGATGACGATGAGAAAACTGTTCCCAACAATGAAATTCATTTTTTTTACTTTCAGTTAAATACAAATGAAAGTTTCACTGAAAAAAAGTAGTATTTCAGGATGCCATGCTCATACAGTTAAACAAGTGTCAGGAAATACATGAATTCATATGGAAGCTCTCATAAATTAGTCCCACATTAGGAGTCAGTTTTTAATTACAGTATCTCATGCCATGGCTTCAACACACTCTGGAGACCTCCCACATACTCAGAGTTGCCCTGACCTTCCTGGTATTTTTGATTCCTGATACTTCTATTGAGAAGCTTTCTTTACTTTCCATACTGTTGTTAGGAGTTCTTGCTATCAGAAGCCTGAATTCAATTAAAAGACCAAAGTCTGTTGTAGGGTAGAGCAATATATAAACACCAGGCTATCAGTATTACTCATAAGAGAAGCATTCCCAATGCTTGTTAGTTTAAAAAGATAGTTTACACCTGAACTAAAGATCTCCTTCAAGGATCTAAGAAGGAAACTCGGTTAGCCAACTTGAGAGGTCCACCTCATGTTGCCTTCATTTAACTTTCTGGATGCTTCCCACCATCTGGAAGGTGGAAGAACAAAAGATACCTTCTATTGTGGACGGGCTCTAGTTAAAAATAAGTAAATAATAGCTGAAAACAAAGAGAAAACCTGCAATATCAGAGTTATTGTTCATGACCAGTGCCCCAGGAACACGAAGAACCTGTACCTAATAAATATTTTTCTATGTTATCTGAAGAGAATTATCTTTAATAAAACCAATTTAGCCTGTATGAATAATACATGTCAGCTTCAGGCAGACCAAAAGAATGGCCACTCATTGAAAAATTACTTCTAGGAGAGAAAAAAAGAAAAAGCACACTCTTAGTCGAGATCTGCTTCTTGATGCTTTCAGTCAGAAGAATATCCAGTCACTCAAATTTAAGAACAGGAAAAAAAAAAAGAAACCATTTATTCTTGTCAAATCTGATCTGCTAAGAAGAAGCACAAGGCGTAGTGTTCTGTTTCTGCTGCCGGAACTACTCTTCACAGATTCAAAATGGTGCAGGCCCTACTGACCACATCAGTGAGTCCCACATACACAGTATGAGGGCTTCTGTGGAGCTATACTCAAATGGGCCTCAAGCTGGGTACTGCTACACTGCACCAGGAACTGGCCAAGAAAGTGAATGAAGACAGAAAGAATCAAAGAAAAGTACAAACAACAAGGTTTAGCCACCACCATGGCAAGAATTTCAACACTTGAAACCCAATGGGCACAAAGATGGTTGGCAGCTACTCCTCCAGCAGATGCCTTGGAAACTACACCACAAACTGAGCTGTTGTTAGGGAGGTTGAGGAATCTCACACAGTCAAAAACACTTGCTACTTCTGTGTTCCTTATGCAATGAGGCTGACGTTTTTTAAAGTGTCAGATAATAGTTCTACTGGATGTGTTTGAAGGTTAAATGCCCTTCAAATAAATTACTGCACCTCTGCCTATTGTGAATTACTGTAGCACTCACTACAGCTTACTAGACAGACTATGGATTGACAGTCTTTGCTATCTTTTAAAGCATTTTCCAAACATTTTGGTAAAACAAAAGGTTCAAGATTTAGTGGAAGTTCTACAAAACAAACTCATATTCTCCATCTACTGGTCAGCAACAGATTCTAATTCAATCCTGAATTGTAATTATTTATCATAGAAGTACTTGTAGCAGGGCATTAAACCTTTTCCAAGCAGGTTTTAAAGGAACAACATATATACTTTTGGACAGTCTGTCACTCATAATATATCTGTTCTGAAAACAAAATCTGGATGCTTCAGGTTCACAGACATCAGTGAAGAACAACATGTCAAGCCCAGAGAACACTGTATTTGAAAGCTGTTAGCTGAGGGTGGAGGCTGTCAAACACCAACAATAAGGAAGCCCTGAAAGTGTTAAGATTTTATCAATACTTTGGAGAAAACAATGCTGGAACCCAGTTGAGAGTGAACTCGTGCCAGTAACTAACTTTAAACCTTAGTAACAATATGGAAAACATAACAACATACTGAACAGATGAACAGGTAATGTGAACTTAATACATTTAAATGCACATGCATATCACTTCTGTTTGTTTCACATATCACTGTTCTGTTTCTGTTTTTTTCTGTTTCTGTTTTTTTGTTCACAACAGGTTGCCCAGAGAGGCTGTGGAGTCTCCCTCTCTGGAGACGTTCAAGACCCACCTGGACGCCTATCTGTGCAACCTGGGCTAGGGAGCTGCTTTGGCAGGGGGTTGGTCTCAATGATCTCTAGAGGTCCCTTCCAACCCCTACAGTTCTGTGATTCAAAAAGAATATCACAATTAGTATACAGTAAAGGGCACGTTCAATGCAGTAACAACTTAGAATCATAGAATCATTATGGTTGGATCAACCCTTTCCTTAAACATCCCCAGATGATGCCATCACTTCCCTAGGTAACTTGCTCCAATTTACTACTCATTCAAAGAAGTGTTTCCTAATACTCAACCTGAACGTCCCCCAATAGAACTTAATGCCATTTCCTCTTGTCATATTGCTATTACCTGACAGAAGAGGCTGACCCCCACCTCACCAGCCTCCTTTTAGGCAGCTGTAGAGAGCAATAAGGTCGCCTCTGAGCCTCCTCTTCTCCAGACTGAAGAATCTCACATCCCTCAGCCATTCACCATCAGACTTGTGCTCCAGACCCCCCACAGCTTCATGGGCCTTCTCTGGACACACTCCAAGGTCTCAATGTCTTGCTTATAGTGAGTGGCACAAAACTGAACATAGCACTCAAGGTGCGGCCTCGCACAAGGGGACAGTCACCTCCCTGCTCCTGCTGGTCATGCTGCTAATAAAAGTCAGGTGGCCAAGAAAGCCAGTGGCATCCTGGGCACACTGCTGGCTCACATTCAGTGGCTGCTGACTAGCACCCCCAGATCATCTTCCTACATACAGCTTTCCAGTCACTCTGCCCCAGCTGACCATGACCACCAATAGATGGCAGAAAGCAGCTTGGCAATCACCCCTGCCAGCTCCCTTAGTTGAACCCCATCTGACCCCACAGACTTGTGATTGTTGAGGTGAAGCAGCAGATGTCTGTTTCCACCTCAATCATGCAGTGGTTATTCTGCTCCCCATCTCAGACTTCCAGGTAAAGAGGCTGAGTACCCCAAAGATAATTGGTCTGACTACTAAAAACAGATGTAAATAAGGCATTGAGAACCTCAGCATTGCCTTCATCCTCAGTAGCCATATTCCCTGCCTTACCCCTCCAGGCTAGAAGTCCTTCTCTTACTGTTAATATATTTGTAAAAACATTTTTTGTCCTTTACCACTGTGGCCAGGTTGAGCTCATGCTGGGCTTTAACCTTCCAATTTTCTCACTTCATTGGCTAGCAACTTCCCTGTACACTCCCTGAGTTGTCTGTCCTTTCTTCTACAGAAGGTAAACTCTTTCTCTCCATATGTCTTAGCAAAAGTTGCCTCTCCAGCCAGACCAATCTTATTCCTTGCTGGCTCATCTGATGTTACACGTGGACAGCCTGCTCCTTTAAGACTTCCTCATTCAGAAAGCATTCAGCCTCTTCCTAGACTCCTTTGCTGTTCAGGACTGACTCCCATGTGACCTTCCCTAGCAGTGTCCAGAACATTCAAGACTGCCTTCCAGAAGTCCAAGGCAGCAGATTCACTGACCAAAACAACCCGAGTTGTGAAAAATGTGATAAAGATTTTATGCGGATCAGAGACATACATACACAGAAACATCCCAAAAGATTTTAGACTTTCTTACAACATAATGGAAACTATATGATGCAAGACTAGCTTCAGTTAGCATTTTCCTTTTTTTTTCCCCTCCAAGAGGACAGCATGTTGATGCAGTAAATGCTAAAACTGGAAAAAAAAAAACACCTCAATACAGAATCACAGAATTGCAGGGGTTGGAAGGGACCTCCAGAGATCATATAGTCCAACCCTCTGACAAATCAGCTCCCTAGCCCAGGTTGTACAGGCAGGCATCCAGGCAGGTCTGGAACGTCTCCAGAGAAGGAGACTCCACCACCTCTCTGGGCAACCATAGACTTTTGAGTGAGAGATGATATTAGAAGTCATCATGATAGCAAGATATGGAACTAAAGAAGGTAGAAAAACAGAAAAAAAAACCCACTACCAGTTGAAGTCAGTTGCTGCAGCAACACTAACATCCCTCCAACCCCTCCAAACCACCCTGCCGCCCCCCCAAAAAAACAAAAAACACAAAGAACCTTGACACTGTCTTATGATTATAATCCCAATTTTTTGTTTCAATTTCTAGCTAGCACCTGTATTAAGTGTGCCAAAGCTAGACACAGGATGTTCCAGAGGAATACATTTGTATGCACCACTAACCTCACTTGCCTTGTTTTTCCCTTCTGCAGTCTTAACGCAGCAAACTTGCTTGTCATTCTTTTCCCATTATCTCAAAGAAACTGCACTGGCTTGACAATTTCTCCCTTTCTGCCAGAAGCCTCTATTCCAACATTTTTTAAGACGAGTATTCCTAATTTGGAGGGTGATAACCCACACATAAAATACTCATATTCATACTATTTTATTAAAATAAAAATCGAGCTGGTAGCTTATTGACATATATTTCTTTAATACATAAAGAAAAACCTGAAGTTCAAAAGCATCATGCCCACTGTTTTAACACAAGAACAGACTTACAAGAACAGCATTAGCCAAGGCAGAAACAATAGTCATCTTGTGATTTGCTGAAAAGGCTCCACGCAGGATTAAAACTGACTAATCGTCCACGGGTGCACAGTTCCACAGAGCTCATACCTTAAAAATCTAGCTTTACTAATGCTACAAACATTAAGCAGAAGAACAAACCTCTGTTAAACCAGATACACAAGCTTATTTCAAGAAACGCTGGTATTCTAAGTAAAATCCATGAAGCTAAGAAACACTGCCAGGAAGGCTGAGGCTTCAGTCCAGGTCACCATACCCAGCTAATCCTTGCTAAGTAGAGGTCGCTGCCTTGCACAGTCTTTGTACACCCACAATTGTGGTGCTTTCCTCAGGTCAAGCATGCACTCAGCTATGTTTGCAAATCTATTAGAAAAGGATCAGTGCTATTTCCCAGGGTGCTTAAACTGGTTCTGTTTCTTCTCAGAATGACAGGAGTTGGAAAGAACCTCTGGAAATCATCTAGTACAACTCCCTGCTCAAGCAGGTTCCCTATAGCAGGTTACGCAGGAAAGCATCCAAGGTATAATCTGAAATATATCCAGAAAAGAATACTCCACAACTTCCCTGGGCAGCCTAGCCTGTTCCAGTGCTCTGTCACCCTCACAGTAAAGAATTTATTTCCTCACATTCAGATGAATGTTCCTACGTTACTGTTTGCGCCCATTGCCCCTTTTCTATCACTGGGCACCACTGAAAAGCGCCTGACCCCATCCACTTGACTCTTATTAATTAGATATTTAAAAGCATTGATAGGATCCCCTCTCAGCCCTCTCTCCTCCAGGCTGAATAGTTCCAAGTCTCTTAGCCTTTCCTCATACAGGAGATGAGGCCATGAGCCACTCAACTCCTTCTAGGAGATCTTTCTCTTTTTTGAACTGGAGAACCCAGAACTGGACACAGTATTCTAAATGTAGCCTCACCAGGGCAGAGTAGAGGGGGAGGAGCACCTCTCTCGACCTGCTGGCCACATTCTTTTTAATGCATGCTGGGATACCACTGGCAGCTCATGATCAATTTGTTGGCTACCAGGACACTCAGATCCTCTGCAGAGCTCTTTCCAGCAGGTCAGCCCCTAACCTGTACTGATGCATGCAGTTATTTTTCCCCATGTGCAGGACCCTACACTTGGCTTTGCTGAACCTTGTTAGGCTCCAGTCTGCCCAACTCTCCAGCCTGCCCACGTCTCTGTGAATGGCAGCACAGTCTTCATGTATGTCAGCCACTCCTTCCAGATCTGTACCACCAGCAAACTTGCTGAGGGTGCATTCTATTGCTCATCCAGGATATTGATGAATATGTTAAACAAGACCATATGAAGTACCAACTCCTGCTAGCTAGAGGACTCCAACTGACAGCACCACTGAGCTCTATTCATCTAACTCACGTTTACAAAGGTTATCCATGAAGATGCTGTAGGAGACAGTGCCAAAAGCCTTGTTGAAGTCAAGATAGCATCCACTTCTCTCCCTTCATTTACTCTGCCAGTCATGACATCTTGGAAGGCTACCAGGTTGGTCAAGCATGATTTCTCCATGGTGAATCCACGCTGACTACTTCTGATAACGTTCCTCTCTTCCACTAGCTTGCAGACAACGTCCAGAATAAGTTGCTCCATCACCTTCCTAGGGTTGGAGGTGAGACTGAGTGGCCTGTAGTTTCTGGGTCCCCCTTCTGGTCTTTCTGAAGACTGTAGAGACATCAGCTTTCCTCTAGTCCTCAGCCACCTTTCCCATTCTCTCTGACTTTTCATAGACAACAGACAGCAGCTTGGTAATCACTTCTGCCAACTCCCTCAGCACTCATAGGTGCACCACACCAGGGCCAATTGTATGTACTGAGTTTGCGCAGATGATTTCTATCTAGACCTTCTTTGACCAATGGGAAGTCTTCTTTTCTCCAGATTCTATTATCTCCACAGTCTGGGATTCCTGAGTCTTAGTAGTAAAGACTGAAATAAAAAAGGCATTCAGTAACTTCACCTTCTCAGCATTCTGTTGCCAGGGCACCCACCTCATTCAGCAACAGGTCCACATTATCCCTCCCCTTCTTTTTACTGTTGATATACTTACAGAAGCCCATCTTGCTGTCCTTGCTCTTCCTTTTCAGATTTAGTTCCAAGTGGGCCTTTGCCTTCCTTGTTGCATCTCTGCTTGCCTGGTCTGCATTCCTGTATTTCTTCCAAGTGGCCAGACCCTTTTCCCACATTTTGTTAACTTCCTTCTTCCATTTCAGTCTCTCCATGAGCTCCTTGCTCACTCATGAAGGTCTTCTGCCACCTTTTCAATCTACCACAATCTTGCCCAGTTTCAAATTCCTGTATGAATGGTCAGTAACTACATGGGAAACCTCCAAGGAGCAGCACAGTTCAGAGCCAGACTGGGTTTCACAGAATGACTGATGTTCTGTCAGTTTCAGCCTAAAGACACTCAAAAATAAACCAGTTCCTCCACCCTACATGCTCCCCAAGCAGAGTAAAGTTAAAGCCATGCTGGACTGGTGCAAGAAACACGAAAGCCAAGAGGATAACCAACTTCACAACAAAATGCAGCACTCCCTTTATGTTGTATAGCAGGAAAGGTACACCTAGTTCTTGGACAGGCTCAGCCGTCTTTCTGCTCCTTCAGTCATGTCAAAAAACACAAGAAAGAAAGCTGCAAAACCACAAGCAAGTAGGAGAGGGAAACACATCAACAGTGCATGCAGGGTAACCAGAAATAGAGAAGAATGAGACGCATACAGCACACAACTTCTCTGAAGATTTTTTGAGTATCTGAAGATATGAGGTCAAAGCAGCACTGTTGAACTAACAGACAGAAACTGAAATAAAAGGAATTACACTGACATCTCTGTAGTGTGCAAGTTGCCTTTATCCTGTGAAATACTGTACTGCAGTAACCACAAAACTCTCCTATCACAGTCTTGTATAGGAAAAGCTGTTGTAAAAAAAAATCTGGTTTAAAAAAGAAAGAAATCAGTTGTTGCAGGGAATTGGGAAAACAAATGTCACACAACTCTGATTAAGCTTACTGCCCCAAAACAATGCATCCTTTTGAAATTCTCTCTGATCAACACCTCTGTCACCTATGGTCCCTCAAGCACTGTTAAACCCAGTACAGGGGATTTTACAAAATCTTAAGTAACACTGAAAGATTTAGCTCTGCACCAGGCTGTAACATAATTGCTAGCTTAACATACTGATAACAATTTATCACCATATTACTTCAATTTTACCTCATGACAAGTCTACCAAATTAAAATACAGTCATTCCTAATACACTGTAGTGATCTGTCCCTTTAGCTAAAGGAGTGGTCTACAGCAGTCAGATTTATCTACGCTAAAGCAATTGAGAAATTTGCACACAATGCTTGCAACTATAAGCACTTTAAAAAACGTCAGCTGTGTTTTAGTGTTTATATTATTACAAACCAAGTTCTCTTTTACTAAATTCAGAAGTCGGTTGTTTAAAACTGTGACACACTGCAGCCTTCATTGGAACAAGATAATACAAATAACAAAATGAGAATTATACATTATATTTTTGTTTTCTGAGTATTTTTGAAAGTTGAAGGACAGATTCCTAAGATGCAAAGTCCTTCTTGCCTGCAGGCCAATAACGTCCACCTTCAAATACTCCAAGGGACAATTAATACAGTTTTTATATACACAATAGAGAATGCTACCCTATGAATTAAAGGGAAAGATAAATAACTCTTGACTTTCAGAGAACAAATAAAAGGAATTTTGCACTTATTTTAACCAGAGGCCTTTGAGAAATTGCTCACTGGAAAGCAGGCAGTATCTTCAATACCTGTGCTGACAAGACTGCATGATTGATTTTTTTTTTATTATTTTTTTTTTGTTAGATATATGAGGAAATACTATAGAAGCAAGTGGCTGGCTCTCAGTTGCAAGGTCCAATTTTCTACACATGTTCATGAGAAGACCGTATCTACACTGGAGCACACTGAGAGGCACAACAGATCTGCCTGACTATAGAAACAACACTGTACTGATCTGCAAGGACAAATACACTGCTTTCAGCCTTGAGACTGCATGTCTACTTAGTAGGGCCTGGTGCTACTTACTGACATCAGTGCCTACAGCAGGTACTCTCCCAAACAAAAGCCACAGACAAAAGCGTGCAACCACATCTTGCACTCATCACAGCCACAAACTGACCTGTAAAGAAAACTAAAAGCTTTGGAAGCTAATGCAAGAAAGGCCTTGCTCTGGCAAGTAGTCTCAACATGCCATCACTGGTAGAGACAGGTGGGAGACAAGCAGGTTCTCCTACCTCTTCATTATTAAGAACTATTTTCTCAAATTCTTTACAAGTATTTGTTCTCTTCAGTGTTGAGGGTTAAAGAAACAACACCAGACCAGTTGGCACAAACTACAGGAAGATATGTTTGACTGAACAGAGCTGTGATTTCCTTCTGGAACAGCATTTTGGACTAGGAAATTGGTTGCTCTCCTCTTCCTGTCAGGATGGAAAATTGGCCATGGCAATGCTTCAAGAGCATTCAAGTGGATGCCTTTGCACTACCAGAGCAGTAAGAGGATTTCAGCTATACTGTACTGAGCTGTAAGCCATTTATATAAGCAGATAAACTTCTTCAAACATTCATTTGCTGGTGACAAAAAGGACTTTAGCTATCCAAAGTTTCTTGCACATTCTTCCTCTTCATGCGAGCAATAAAGCTGTTGCACTATTAACTCCCTAACAGCTAAGAACTCTTCCATCTATCTATAGGGGACAACAGCTACACAGAACATTGAAACACTGCCTCAGTGTCAGATGTCAATGTGATTATTCTGCATTGTTATGTTTGGTAAGTAAATAACAAGCACTATTTTGTCTAGAATGGGTACAGGTACACTTCAGATATACAAACACTACATTTGTCCATAGTCGGAATATAGGAAGCCTCCAACTGCAAACAACAGAGAATGACAATGTCATCCTTGCACATCAGTGAGAAAGCAGGAAGAAAAAGGAGGAGCGCACTCTTTGGTCTACAAAAATAAGACCCCCAAAAACTTCACTATCTTCCAAACACAAAAATAAATATATAATTTTTACAAGCAATATTTAATCATAAAATAAATCTATATAATGACATGCAAAATTCCATTAAAAAATTTTTAATAGAGAGACCCTAAACTTAAGTCACCAGTTGTGATTTTCACTACAAAAACGTACTGCAAATTGTATAGATATTTTTATTATGGATCACAACATTACCAATCACAGTTAAAAATCAGTGTCCAGAAACATGAAAAGCAGAAGCCACATTTTACATATTTGCTTACCAAACTCTCAGGATGAGTTCAGAAATAGGAAGAAGAATCCCAAGCATTTATAGTACAATCTGCAATGTCAGATGGATCTGTTTTCTTCATTCATTTGTTACTCGCACAAGGACAAACATCAGGCAAAATCCTTCCGAGCTTACTTCACTTGAACAACTTCACCACAGAAGCTAATGAGAGACTATGCATCAACACTAATGAAAACAAGCTAAAATAGGGGGGAAACTGAGCACTGCCCACCATGTACTTTCAGTTTGTTGTTTTTAACATTCAACTGACAACTGAAAATAGATGGGCAAGTGACATTCCAGTATAATTCCAGATTTCTCCGACTATTAAGATGTAGGTCTCTAATAAAGACTTTGACATGGTTGGTTTCATTACAGCTACCAGACACAACACTGTATTTGATTTGTACTTAACTCATGAAAAATGAAAACAAGAAGTCAACTGTATCTAAAAGCTGAAATAAAAGGTTCAGTATGCCTAAAAAGTGAAAATTCTGGCATTAGGGATGTGTTTATGGAGTGATAGTTTCAAAAACATAAGCTTCAACTGAAACAAGTCTCCACTATTTTATTTGTTTTAAGCTTCAGACTCTCTCCCGATCACATTTGTTTGATGAAATGTCAGTATATAACTTGTTATTCCTCAGAAGCCCTAAAGACACAACACTGTTAAAATGAAACACAGATGGCTTTATTACTTCTTGTGCAATATCTTCAAAAAAAAAAATCTAATTACAATCACGCAACCCTACTAGTGCTGAAAAAGCTGTGCAAGCAATAGTTCCCATCTCACTGAGGCTGCAGGGACTTTAAGAGAGCAGTAAGGCATGAAATTAGAAGACCTCCACTCCACTTTTGCAGCAATGGTCAAGTTCATAGAGTTAGTATTAAGGGGGACAGGGAACACATTTGATATGAGAACACCAAGAAACAGTAACTTCACATAAGCATTTTTATATTTAAGTCTTTTAAGGCAGGAGTACAAAAAAGTGACACCTTTAGCCAAATATGATCATAGCTGCTGCACCTTGCTAATTCTCACTCACAGGCTATTAAGCTACCTTCCTCTTTTCCCCAGACTAGGATATTCAGAAATCTGGGATTGTATTCTGCCCTCCACATAAGAGCTTTGCAACATCACCTTGTATTATCTACATAGACTCAAAGACTCTCATCTGTGAGGTAAATGCACATTTTCTCCTCCCACTATGTGCCCCATGAGCTAAGGAAGTGGCAGGATACCAGAGGTACAGTGACAGAAGCCTCATGCATCAGATTGCTTCCCAGCCTAAAAAGAAAATTCCTGCAGCCCCTGTTCAGTATGCCAGTGGCATCTGGGTTCCAGTTCTCAGGAAACATCAATATTTCTGATTTTCATGATGGCTGCTCACCACACAAGTATCTTCACAGAATGGCACAGTGCTGGGCTCCCCTTTCAGGGAGTTTCTGGGGTAAATCCACTAGATTTCACAAAAAACCGAGAGTAAATGGGTAACCTGCCATATTGTTCTTTTCATGAAATCAATCAGCTTTTTATTAACCTACCACCAGTGCTAAGCATGAGCTTCTTTTAAAAATAATTACACTGCCTTTCCTGAGATCAGTAATGGAAATAGTAACAACATAATCAAATGTTCTGTAACAAACAACAATGTGGTCTATTACGGCCATAGAAATATTTACTGTCTCACACTCCAGAACTGCAACAGCGTGTCTTACCAATTAAAGCAAACCTTAAATATGTTTTCAAGGAAAGATACTAGGTAAAATCAAACCTAAATGTGTCAATAAATAGCAGCTTACACACCAGGTAGGAAAATGAACACCTGACATACTTTAAAGCTCTGCAAAGAAATGAAACACTTGAAAATGAAAGGAGCTGAAAAAGAAGTCAGTAACAGCATGTATATTCATGTATGTATCAGGAGGTATTCAGCACTTGAAATGAACGAAAAAACCTCCTCCAAAGTCTTTAGAGAAATAAGAACCCTAAAATCAAAATCTTACAAAATATTAGTGACACGTACCACAATAACTTGATTTTGAAAGCTACCTACATGACTTTAAGCAGGGAAAGATGATAGGCAAATCATCCCAGTGTGATTCCGTGTTTCAGGCTTATTTTTAACTCAGCTTTCTAATTTAGATTATTCTCTCTGCAACAGACAGTACCTTAAATTAAAGAAACAGTGTAAAATGAACCAATGTCTATTATGCAGCCAAAGGGTTTATTGTTGCACAGAAAAAGGCTGTCCTCCATTGTTACCAGTTACCTCTCAAGTCAGTACAGCTCAGCAGAAGCACACTGCAAATAATGCAGGCCCTTCTTAAACAGCGTTCAAGATTACAATATAGTTTTTGATCTATTCTACTGGCCAACTATTAAGGAATATAAAGGAATCAAAAGTGTTATTTATCAGCCCTATATTAATTTCCACGTTTTCAGTGAAGACCAGAACTTTCACCAGCAATAAAGAACCAGAATTAATCTATCCCTTGCATAAAATTACTTAAATTGAAATACGGAGGCCTGGAAAGCTTATTATACATTCAAACTTCCTTCTGCATTCTCAAATCCAAAAACATAAGTCATAATCATAAACGGGTTTAAAATAAGGTATTTGATGCTTTTTACTCAGAAAATGGCAACATTCTAATATAACTTGTGCTAACCCACAACATATTTTCTAGTGACAGATTATTTGCAAGGGATCTGTTTTCTCAAGACTGGCAGCATACTATATGATACAGTGCTCACAATTTCTGCCACACAGTTGTCTAGCTCACAAAAGTTCATCTCCATTAGCATCTTTATAACAAGCTATTTCAGACTGGTTCACTACACATTTGCCATCTACTGCATCTGTAAGGAGATATGCCCAGATTCCCAAAATGCAAAGACTTAAACACCTATGTATCTTGGTAGCCATAGTGCCCCATTATTTGTTTTTTGCTATTCAGAAAGACAGAGCACATCCCGACTTGAAATCCTTTGCGCTGTCTACTGTTATCTATGAAAGCATTTGCTTGTGAGTGAACAGAAACCCCAAAGAGGTGTTTTACCCATGCAAAGCCAACTGAGCTAGATTCACAAATCATACTAGGGGCAACCAAATCATGAAAACATAAGGAATAATAAAATAAAAAAAAAGTCAGCTTCTGATTTCACTGGATAACAGTGGTTTCTGTGATACTTTTTCCTCCTCCTCCTCACCTCTGTTGTCCTAACCTCCCTTGTCTCAGATAACCCCAATCACCATTACAAAGTGCTGTAAAATGCTGAGGCAAACAAATCAAAGGAGATTTCCACCACACTGAGCAAGTTAAATGGAAACACATCAAAGATATACCTGCCATGCTCTGTAAAACCTCTGAAGTTACTCTTCTGCAGCAACCAGCAAATACTGGGATTACAAGATTTTTTTCTTCACACTTCATCAAAAGAAGCATCACAGTTGCTTCTAAAACACCGGACTGTTCACACATGCCACAACGACGCACTGCTGATTTACTAAGATTAGCATTAATTACTGCAGTGAGGAGGAACCGATGCTCCAACACCAATCCATGCAATACCAAGATAATGTATTTAAGATCATCACTGATATCATTCCGTTGAGCACAAGTCACGTTACCCCCCTGCAACATTGCCTCCTCTGCCAATTGATTCAGAATCATTGCTGAGGAATTCCCTGCTCAATAGTCCCCAGGAAGACAGCATAACAGCTGAGCCCCAGTAGCTCCAGTTGCCATTCCCAGCAGAAGTCACTGCTGCCTCTGAGGCGCACCTCACTTGCCACAGTTATAGCACACCTGGCAGTGGACAGAACTTTCAAGCCACTTACATGGCCATAAAGTGCCAATGACATCAGCTTAACCAGGGACAGGTGGGTCAAAACACAGCCCTCCTGAGAAGTAAACTTCTCCTGAGAAGTGAATTGCTCCTTACAGATCATGATACAGTAGCTGTCCTTTCTTTTATGAAACTGAGTTCTATGTGGATTAAAGGAGCTTCTGAATCTTTTTACATTACCCACAGGCAGAAAGGCTTTGCCCTAGAGTGTCTGAACCATTCCCCCAGTTGATTAAAGACAAATGAAATTTGAGAGAAGTGCTGGCCAGGTGAATGCTTCTGTAGCACAGTCCATGAGGCTAAGGACTAGAATAATTATTTTGTTTGATTTGAAAGAAAAAGGATTCTCTCCTGTGCTACTAATATGCCTTTCCTGTCCTCATTTTTATTCAGAATGCAACAAGATAAAAATAACAGCCTGCAACTAAATTAAGAGCTTGGCAAATGTGAATTTAAAGACTGTGCCTTTTTAGACCCACTACAGACATTAAGAGGATGTTTTCCATCAATCCAACAGACAACTAACTTACTCTAAGACAGGAAAATCTTGGTTACAGCTGGCTGACAGGTCTGCCACACAAAAGATGGCCTTTTACACTGTTCTAAACACAAATGTTAAATCAACCTAGGTGTCCAGTATCTGAAATTGGACCACTTGAAAGACTCCAAGCTAAACATTCAGATCTCAAGTTTTATCACTCCAAAATGAAAAGTCAGGCCCATGTCCATATAACACAAGGATAGACATGTTTAACTTACTATAAATCCCTTACTCCCAAGGTTGCCCCCCTCCAATTCTTACCAGCTCTGGCACACTGAATTCAGTGTTGTGCTGATTCAATAGAGTTGCATAGAACAGCAGAAGTGACATTTTAAATGTCAAAAGCAATGAATGTCCAGGTGATGGAAGGAAAAGCAATGGTCAGGATACTGTACCCGACGAAACACAGGCAGTCCACCAGTCCTGGAGTAACATACAAACTGCTCAAGAGATTATTTTTGAACTTAAATCTGCTCAGGATTTCACACAGACTCATCACCTATAATTGAAGAAGGCAGCTCACTGGCCAGCTAGATTTATGGCAGCATCAAGTATGGCTCGCGAGAGTCTGAATGAGTAAAATATGACAAGGTCACATCAGTTTAGATTAATGGAAAAGTTTAGCAAGTACCATAGAAAAAAAAAAAAAAAAGAAAGTACATTGACACTCGTCTGCTTTCAGGAAAACTTGACATGAGGGATGCTCCAAAAATAATGCCTCTTGTTTTTTTAACGTTGGCTCACCATGTCAGAGGAGGATGTTGGTTGTATGGCAGTAGAGACTGAATCTTCCCACCAACATGCCATTGCATGTTGTTGCCATGTAACAGATGGCAGCAGAGGGGCAGTCTGACAGAAATGTGTCTGACATGACAATGCAGATGAAGCAAAGGTTTGGAATTTAATTCCTCCATGCAGTAAAAACAGCACCTATTAACATTTGTCAACACTTGCTGAATGTTTATGGAGACCAACCAGGGGATGTGAGCACACTGAGACAGCAAGTGGTTCGTTTCAGCAATGTCAACAATGACTTAGAAGACAAGCTATGTTCCAGACAGCCAAGGAGATTTTTACAAGCATGGCAGGCAGGTTTTGCTCACTGCTAGTGAAAATGCATAGCTAACAGTGGTGACTGTGCTGAAAAACAGTATCTAGCTCAGAATTTGCCCTATCAAACAGTGTTATACTGTGCTCTTCATACCAGTTGTAGTTTCCATTGAAGTAAATAGGAGGCATTACTTTTGAAGCAACCTACACACAAGTCATAACTAACAGGAGAATCAAAGAATCAAAGCAATAAAGTAAGAGAAGCATAAGAAAATACAGTGACCAACAAGAATTCACTCCAATCAAAAATAAAGGAAAAGGCTGCTACACAGCCTTATCTGGGGTAAAGCTCAAAGACTTGCTCTAACTTCAGACACAGAGTCAAATATAAACAGGCTTCAAGTTGTGGGCACCAGTAACTTAACAAGTTACCCCACCTTCAAATATAATGAGAAGTATTACTCTGTAATAACTGCCCATATGCGTACTACTACTCTAAAGTAAATGTGAAGCTCCTTACCTCACCCCTCAAGGGTAAATTACAGTTACCCCACAGTCATGGTAAGGTAGAATCGTATACTCAGGTACGACACATTATGACAGTGACTTGTGGTATATTATTTGTTGTACCGTTGTCTGTTGAGGCGGCAGCTGATGTTTGCTTGTTTAAAATATTACAAATGCAAAAGACATACACATTAGTTTATATTACTAAAATTATTTTCATGAAGGTAACAAAAGCCAACCCATTTTATTCTGTATGTACAACCAACAAATGTACCTACAGTCAGAAAGCATGTTCAAAGACATTTCTGAAACAATATTTTGAAAGTGTTAACGAAGTGTTTTGACATCTTTGTAGTTCTCCCACACATGTAAATCCCGTTTTCATTTAGCTCAAAATATTGAGCAGTTTCACTTAGGAAGAAAAATGCTGAGCTTTCTCCAACATACCCCTTACTCTGGACAACTGTTTTTTGTTTTTTTTTTTCCTAAAGTCATCTGGCAGTCCTTTGAACTCACAAAATGAACATGCTCACAAACACTAAAAATTGAACTTACCTTTAGACAAATGCTGCAGCGTTTCTGGAAAGAAAGCAGATCACAATTTCTACCAGTTAATTTTGGAATGTAGTAGAATGCTGAAGAATCTGCATAAGTTTTATTAAACCTTAACTTCCAAAGCAGCTATCTTTCTGTGAATTTCTCATAACCTGGGTTACTAGACTCAGGATACATTTTTAAGAACTGGTATCCTATTTAAGCTGAAGCTTGCTCTTCTGGCACAGCTTTTAGTAATTAGCTGCATGTAGCAGAAGTTTCAAAAAGCTTGAAGGATAAAGAGTTAGTCGAATAAAAACTCATTAGTTTGTTAAAATTCACTTTCACTGCTGCTGATCCAGTACCTTGAGGCAGATCCTGTGACACCATTCCTAAGGTTCAGCACAGTGAACAGTGACACATATCACTCATTTTTGCTTCTTCCAATACAGTGTTACCTTCTTCTACACTCTGCTCATTTGTTTGCTATGCACATTTTGACAAGTTTCAGTTCCTTCCAGAAAGGAAGACTTTGGCTTCCGTAGATATTAAGGTTTCATAAACGCATACTTCTAAATTTTCATGATATGTGTTTCTGAAACAAACTCAATTTCCAGGGGGAAAAATAAGTTACAACTTTCTTTAAATGAAAGGTCATTTCCAAATTGATAAACTTTAGAACATCAGGCGTTATGTCTGATTTTAGTGAAAACCAAAGGCAAGTGTTTAAGATAAGAAGCCATACAGCTTCAGAGAAATCCACAAATGGATTGATGTGCCCAAGGACAAGTCTATGACATGTTACTAAATGAGACTAGAAAACTACTGGTTTTGGTTCACACACTTGCATTTTGGTTTAGTAGAGAGATAAAAAGATGATAGACACACGGCAGAAGATCTCAAGACTCATCATGCTGTTTGCCCAAATTCCTCAGAGGTTACCTGGATCAACAGCTCTGAATTCAGGGGGCAATGGGAGACCAATCTTGAGAGGTCCATAATACTCATTCTCATTTCCAAATCAGGTTCCAGAAATGGATGGCATTCAGATAGACTGAAACAGACCATCCTTAAAACCTTTAACACAAAGACTGAGAATTCCTCAACCACCTCTTTCCTCAGGGAATTCTCTGTATCAACTCTCAAGCATTTGTACACCTCCCCCATGAACTAGCACTCAGGTTGGATATTAAAAACTCCCACCTTCTCCAAAAGAGTGGTCAGGTACTGAAAGAGGCTGCTCAGGGAGGTGGTGGAGTCACAGCAGGAGGTGTTCAAGGAACTTGTGGACCTGGTACTGAGGGACATGGTTAAGTACGTAATACTGGTGGTAGGTGGACTGTTGGACTAGATGATTTTAGATGT
This sequence comes from Cyrtonyx montezumae, assembly GCF_038088225.1. Classification (NCBI taxonomy): domain Eukaryota; kingdom Metazoa; phylum Chordata; class Aves; order Galliformes; family Odontophoridae; genus Cyrtonyx; species Cyrtonyx montezumae. The sequence continues at coordinate 100,450,156 of NW_027072089.1, read as the reverse complement.
CATTCCCAAAATTAATTCTACAAGTAACTCTAATAAAGAGATCTCCAATGAATTAATATTAACATATACAACAGGACTAGTATCTACTACTGGACTAGTATCTACTACTTTCTTCAGGAAAAACAACAAAAAAAAAAGCTGAAACACTTCCCATGCAGAGCACACAAAATATTTAGTGTTTTCAGTAACTATTTTCACACTGATTCCTGTACAGACAGGAATCCATACTCAAGAGCGCATCACTGCAGGGCTACTCAGGTGAGATATTTCTCCTACAAGTCACGTTTAACAGCACAGCCTCCCCATACAGAAGATATCTGAGATTAAATATTGATTTTACATTATAGCTATTCATTATCACTAAATGTGCACACTCCTTTTAGTGAAACTATGGCCGTTAATTTAACTCATCATAACCTATGATGAAGACCAAATTACCAGAAAAAGCTTGCTATAAATTTTACATCTCAGCAACCTCACAGTGCCTTCTTTATTAAATGCATGCCCACAGACCACTCCAGTTCAACACAGACAATACAAATTTCTCTAAGACTCACTAGACTTTTTTCCTTTTCGCACTTCTTTATAAACATAGGCTTCTCAAAGAGAAGCCACCACTGCAGCAGGACCGTGAAGAGTCAGTGAGAGTGTTTGGGGCAAACCTCAGAAAGAACAGATACAGACTCCTGTACAACAAATACAAACACTGCAGCACTGGGCGTGAATAGCTGTGTTGCATCACATAACTTCAGGCACAGCACTTATTTGACAGCAAACAGCATACTCAGATCAACGTTTCTGGAAATTAGTGACAAGCAACAGTTTCTAAATGCATTTTAAAGTGCACCTTTACTGATTTTGCAGTAAAAGTAAGCATTAGCTATTTGGCTTTTATACCAAATTCATCCAGGTCACTAGCTGAGTAACTTAACCTGAACCAAGAATACTGTTGAAGGACTTCTTTTAAAATATAAAGCATCACTGTTTAGAGAAGGCTACAAATAACAGTACAATGTAACCAGTAACAGATGAAACTGACAACCCGACTCTGACAGTCTACATCAGCTAAGAAATAGGTTTCTTTTCACCTTGAAACATTAAACAGTAAAATTGGCGATAATCTAGAAACAAGAATAAGACAGCTTTACTGAAGAATCCTTAAAGTAGTGCTACCCCATTAAATACCTTAAAAGCAAAAGCAGTCACAAGAAATAACATTAAGTTGCAGCTACAATTCTGATTAACGATTCACTGTACGCAATAATTTAGACAGATGAGTACTAAGCTTATGACATCTCAGCACAGTATTGCATTGGAGAAGTATACAGCTGTGTTAACTCAGGAATAGCAAACATCCTTCCTCAGATGAGTAAGTTACTCCAAGCTCTTTTTTTTCTTAAACCACAGAGAAGACAATGCACATGTTAGGACAGCTCATAAATAAGTGCTAACCACTTTTCTTCACACCATGAGCAGCCTTGCTCTCAGAGTCAATGAGCAGAAACAGATATTAAGTGGTATATTACACCCTCTCCAGAGCCTTCCAAGGGTTAATGAGCAAGCACAGGAACCAGAACTCTGCCTACCTGCTACAAGATATCAAAGCAATGGACAGAAGCCCTCCTCGGGCTCTCCCCAGGTTGTTCAGGAAGAAAGGGCAGGCAGATTGACCTTAGGAAAGTGCTTTGAACAAGGTATTGATCACAAGTTCACCCGCTAGAACTCTGGAGCCCATAGAGAAAACCAATCTCCCTCACCAGGAAAACTGCTTCAGAATGGCTTTGTTTGGACTGGAGGAGAAGAGGGAAGGAGGACAGCTTTATTTTGTCTCAAATACCTGAATAAAACATCTGCCACAGGAAGGAGGAAGATGAACTGATAAGCAGAATCAACAGATAGCTACCCAAATGTCTGCTTGGTATTTTGCCAGTTTGACATGACTCATTCAGACAACATTTCTATTAACAGAGAATGCAAGGAGTTTAATATTTTATCCATTACAAGACCCATGACACATACAGTGCATATACCTAAGCCTACTGTAGTCTCACAAGAAACAGAATTCCGACTGGTTTCTCAGTATGGTCAGATAAGAGAATTTGTTTCTTATGAAGCCTCTTCACAAGGCTAATTGTGCTCCAACGAGCTGCAGCGTGAAAGGAACAGAAGGAAGAAAGGTAAAAAACAACTCAATTTAAAATGCTTCATCTTGTTCTACCCCAGGCTCTATTCTAATTCTTCATGAAACTTCTGGAAATGAGAAAATAGCAACAATCAGAGTGTAGGAGGCCCTCTGGTGAGCACATACATTAGTATTTTCAACAAAAAAGCAGACCAACCAATGCTGGAAATTTGATCATGAATCAGTGAAGTTCATCTTTACCACAACTGAAAATACACCTGCATAAATGAAGACAGCAAAGCTAAACTTCACCAACTAGCTAAGAAGTACACAATCAGGCAAGCCACGCAGACGTGCTCGGCCTGTGGGTGACAGACAACTTGCAACACTTCCCTAATGCTGTTCCAGTTACCCCACGGAAGTAAATTAAGTGAACAACACCTTGTGATGACATCCATGTGGTACCAGAAGGTCAGTAATTTTTCCTCATAAATACATTTTAATAAGCAGTGATTAAATAAGACAAAACCATGCTCTCCACCACTACAGAAGCATTTTTCAAGCCAGTCCAATGCAATTTTCCAAGGCTTACCACAAGACTACCACCATCACTCATGACTTATTCAGCATTCAGTACAGAGATAGGAACGTTTGCTGGCCAGTAGTTATAGGAGGACAACTTTTGTGGCTTAGGCCACAGCCTTCTAAAAGCGAAGAAGGCAATGTCTTTTACACATTTGTTTGTGTGAAGAGGCCTATCTCACAAATAAACACTGCCTTATAAACTCCTGTAAGCTCTCCTCTACTGTTTCTATTACAGTAGACTGACTCAGATACAGATATGACTCAGAAATTACAAAGAACAATACATTAGGAGTTCAAACTTCAAAACAGTACAGTCTTCCCCTTAACTGACACAATGCAGGAACACAAACTCCGAAATTAAAGACTAAAAAACAGACTGCCCACAAGAAGACATACCAGTAGTGTATCCAGCAAGTTTACTCTAAAAGGAGACTCCAGTAACTAATATCACAGTGGCCATCAGACAGCCTGCACAGCTTGTATAATAGAGGTAAAGTACATAAGTCTGTACCATCACAGTCCAATGCTGAGAGTACTTGCCAAGCAACTCAAACTATTCATATTCCTATTTATGCCAGACCTTCCTGGTTGGCATGTGTCAACTGGTTCACAGAAAACCAAGACTGCTGTAATTTTAGCCTCAATGACTCTGAATGATTATACCAACACTGGAGTAAATAAAAATGTAACACTACCGCCAAAGAACAGAACCAACACAATCAAAACAGAAAGATTAGGGGTGAACAGGCAACGAAGAACAGTAAATATTATTAATCTGATATCAGATAGAGCCATAGCAAAAAAAGGAAACAGCACTGATAGGAAACAGCAAGGCATGACAAATCAACCACACTAATCACTAGCTACTTATATGCAGTTATCTTATTGTTATCTTACTGTTTTTACCCAACCCATTTTTCACAAAACATACAAGAGCCTGTCTGATAACACCAACACAAAGCGGGGAGAAAGATATAAATTGGAGAACTGCTGCTAAAATTCCTCGCTGCAGAGAGATTCAACAGAGCTTTGCAGCAAAAAAATATGCAGATGATCAATATGGATTCTTAGATGTGTTACATCTCACTTGAGTATTTACATAGCACCCATATAAACAACGACAAAACTATATTACTGAGAATAACGTGCACATAAGTGTTACTCTTAAGTATATAAAAAAGATAATAATTCAAGAAGGGCCTTTGATTCCCCCAAAACACAGCCTTACACTGGTGGTAGCATTACAACCCTTCTCAAAAGATGCACGAAGTCAAATTTTGCCAGCAGCTGAAATGTAATCTGTGGTTTAAGAAGGTCACACATTCAATTTGAAACTATCCAGACAAAAATATAGAACTTTCTCCACACATTCGTTGTGTCATTTTGTTTACAGAATTATGTAAAGCTAATTTAACATGCAAACAACTGCAACGCTGTATAAAACATTGGTATATTTAGCTCTGAAACAGTTCCCACTTCACTACCTTAAGAACTTCCAACAGGACCTAAGACAAACTTCAGTTCTTGTAATACTTTAACAAAGTCTTCATCTCAGGCTAGCAGAGCACAACCTTTCTGATCAGTTTTCTGTGAGCACCTTGCATTATCTTCCCCTTGCTGTACAGAATAGGCAAGATGCCCGGAACTTGCTAGCTGTGGTGTGCTTATCTGGTAAAATAAATCCAGCCACATAAATGGACCAGAGAAAGCCCCTTTATTCACACTCCTTTGGGTCCCTTTATAACCTGTCTTGGCTTTGTTTTGAAGGGTTACCAAAAACAACCTATGTCAAAAAAGATTAAAAAAAAAAACGCTTCTGTGTACCATCCTCATCTAGTCTTTTTTTTCTCCCCTGCAGCAAGCTCTCAAGTACGACCCATGCAAGAACTTGCACTGCATGCCAAAAACGAATGAGGCCTGTGCTGCAAGTCTTCCTTGTTCCTGATGTTCCAAATAGTTTCAGAAAATAGTAACAGAAAATCTGTGACAAAGAAAGGACTCCACTCAGCTCCCCACTGCACATAAATATAAAACTAGGTGCATTTCTGCTCTGCTGACTTCAGCTTGGTGCCAAATGATAAAGAAATGTATCTGTGAGAGTAGTAGTGTAAGGGAATGTGCATATGCCAACTACAGATAGGGACTTCAGACTACCCTGGGTGGGAAAAAAAAGCGTTCGAATGAAGTATTAAAAACAAAAACAAAAACAAAAGAATTCAAGGAAATATTACTGAAGCTACAAGAAAAGTAATGCATCTATTAATTCATGCCTCTGCCAGTAGTCTTCCTTGTCACATATAGAAGCTTCTGGGCTGAAAAAGCTACCTTGCAACAAGTCTCATTTGCTTTATCCTAGGCTGTTTCTGCTTGCAATCCTTTCCCCCCCCCCCAGTAATCTAAACACAAAGCTTCTCAATACAATGGATAGTGTGCCACTGTTCATTCTGAGAAAAGAGATGGGTAGAGATTCTTTATCTTCAGATATCTGCATGCAGACAATGTATCTGAATGAAGATACAGAACTTAACTACAGAAAACAATTTTCTTAACATTAACAGAAGTTGATGGTGATGTTCAGGTTAACCACTACTTAGACATATAGAAATAGAGATTAAAACACTATTCCAGTGGATTAGGCCTGGACAAACTAAACACACCAACAAATTACTGTGCAATAACTGGATCCACATGGAAGAACTGAGATGTTTTCTAACTCTGTGAAGGAGTAATTATTAAACACAGAATAACACAAAATCGCAGAGAAATGGCCATCTCTACTCCTCCTTTCTTTTGAAACAGGAGTTGCATGTATTCATGAGGAAGAAGGGGTGGAGTGTGTTGTCTTGGTCTGTGTGAGCTTTGTCTGGGGAGTCTCTGGTCCCCCAGTGGTCAGGCATCCTTGAGGACAAAGTTGCACCATTCCCACTCTGGACAAAGAGTATGAGTTTTACGAGGCAACCAACTTGGTTGAAATTTGATAGCACATGGACTGCTCCGAGTTATTGCTCACTGATTGGTTCAACAACTTCCCAGGTAAATACTGCTGTAGTAGCTTAACATTGCTATTTCTGGCAGTCAAACAGTCATTAGATAAAGCACAATTAAGTTCTTTTGTTTCAACAGAAGTTACATCCTTAACAACTACATAGCAACACACTAGGGGTCAAACAGCAGACATCTGATATCAGCCCAATTATTCAAGGCGTATCTTCACAACAAGCCAAAGCATCACTGTTCTTCAGCTTCCCCCAAACCAGCTTGTAATGATCAAAAAATACCAATATTTTCCATAGTTTCTCTAATCTTACCTCAACCTTTCTTCTTCCTTCTTACGAAGGCTGAAATCTCGCTGAACCACCTGAAGTACATGCTCTGCTTCTTCATCAGTCAAGCCAGAAAGATCCAGTTTTCTGCCCATTGTATACTCTGTCCTGGATATGAACAACTATGAGGAACACCTGAAATCAGAAACAGTAAAAATAAAAAAAAAGTAAAATAAATTGAGAGAACTGGTATTTTTCCCTATGAGCTGAAATCACATCTCTTCAACAAAGAGAAAATTGCTGCCATAAATACTGTTTTAAGAACAAATGCAGAATATTAAACATTGAGGGAAGACTGCAATGTTGTCCTCCATAAGTAATGCATTAAAATGACTAAAATGAAGTTACAACTAGAAATTTAAGATTTTATGCTAGCAGACTGCAAAATGCAACTTCTGAGATTATGCACGAACCAAGAACATTTATTTATTTTTATAATGACCACAAATGTAGTAGCAACTAGTAAGTAAGCATCAGGAATTATTTTAAGATGTAGATGCTCACTTTTTTTTTTTTAAACATTTCAAGTGCATTTCCCAGAGCAATAGGAAGATTTAGAAGTCAGTACCACCACAACATCACTACTTCCCCTTCCTGAGATAGGCAATGGAGGGCATTGAGAGCATACATTTGAAGGGGGAAATTTACTCCTAAATCCTGGGCTACACAGGAAGCCCCTCTACCTCCTGTGGACTGGCAAAGAACGCATCTCATGTCTATTTACTTTTAGAGTCACCAGATACTGTATGTAAATAAAACCATGAAAACCAAAACATAGGGAACTTACTGTCTGCATTCCAATATCCTATTAACCTCTAAGGAACTTGGGTTCTGTTTTGTTTTGCTTTCCCTCAGGAAATCATTTTTCTACACTCTGCTAAATCACCCTTGATCTGGGAGTATCATAGGAGTATATAAATATTTATAAACAGTGCTTAAATGTCTTTTTTCAGTAGATCCAGATTAAGCATGTTGCAAATATACAATGGCAAATTCTCTAGAGGAAGAGTAGCATGGGGGAAAACAAAAAAGACGTTAAAGTAGTTTATCAGCCTAAAATACCTTCTAGCCTTAGCTGAAATAACTTACACAAGGCTATCTGCCCTCATTCCTAATATTTCTTTACTAAATACCAAACTGAATGCAAAATTTAGCCTCTCAGAGACATTAGTGAATAATGTAATTTCCTAGAAAACTTTTTCTCACCAACTTAACACATTGTAACAGGAAAGCTCAAGCTTACAATACACTGAATGGGTACTGTATCAATAATACACTAATCTTAATACTACTTACAGCCTGGTCTAAATCTAACTAAAACTTCCATATAAATAACATAAAAATAAATTTAACAGTTCAAAAATAAAAACACACAAAATAAGGAAAAACAATACATCAATTGAAATGCTTCTCAAGAACTGACAGTAACATTTCTGCATTTTAGAGCAGACAAGAGCATCAACACAAGAAATGAGGCTGAGCAGCACATTTCCCAGTCACTCACATGAAACCTAAGCTGCTTGGACTTGCAGCCTCAGCAGAAGATTAGCATTGCATGAGAATGGGAGGAAAAAAAGAAAAAACTAAAGTTTGGGTTAAGTACCACTTTGAAGAGATCCTGTGCTTGACACAGAGCTCCATCACAAAACCGTACAATTCTGATATCTATCAGAGTTTGATGCTGAAGTGAAGAAACCGTCACTAGGAAGACTGTACCTGAAGTGCTGCATCCACTCCCGGTCCCCCAGTAGAAGCCAGTCAAGGATGTACTGGGCAAATTGTTAATGGCTAGGGCTATAAGAGATGATGAAGGCTTGGAGCATCCTTCATGCAAGGAAAGGCCAGAGCATTACGACTGCTCAGTCTGAAGGAGAGATGTGTTGTGGGCCTACAGAATGCACATCTAGAAGAGATCCCACCAGCATCTTATCACTGTGGAGAAAAATGTTCTGTGTGTGTCTTTTCGTTTAGGCACAAGCTTCCATTGTGGCATCACACAATCCCACAGTTTCACAGGCACTGTACTTGACACTAGAGCTTTTCCACCCTGCACAGCTACTTCACCATTTCCAGCATTTTCCAGGTTGAACGCTGAGAAAAAAAAAAAAAATCGCTAGTAATTATATACTTGGTTCTGTCACCAATAAACTCATGAGTCCTAGTGCCAGCACACTCATGTAACACATATTAGGACCAAAGTAATCCTGCTCAATGTCTTGCAATTACAGCTGGGCATCAGCTTTTGCAGAAGTCTTCTAGCACCATAAGAAATCCTTTATCTAACTTTATCAGTGAAGACTTTGTTCTTTTAACACATACAAGGTAGAAGACAAGTCCTTTCTCCACTGCAGAACTCCTTCACTGTTTTCCATGTTTAAATAAATAAAGTTTTGTTTAATGAATGTCCCCAAGAAATAACCACATCACATTGTTTTTTTCAATGTAAATGTCACACAATAGATAATATCTGAAGTATCTTGAAGCCCCAAGTGTAAAGAGGATCATCTCAAGATGGCAAAGCAAAACAGAACTTATTCAAAATAAATCATGAAAAGAACGTCACTGTCCAAAGTAATTTCCACTACAACTAGTACACTGTGAAATCTAAAATGAAATATTATAATTTGTCATGGTCAGAATTTATTTATTTTTTTCTTTTTAGAACTTCAATGTAATGTCTACATGCTGCAGTAAGCAGAACTGAGGATATTCATTTTCCTTTTCAGGGAAGAAAAGTTATTTCCCAAAATAATTAGAGGAAAAATAAACTCAAGGGAAATACAAAACTACTTCTCCCAGTGAAAAATTAATCATGGTCCAGCTGCCCCTGACATGAGGAATTACACCTGGTGTGTCATATCTTCAGTCAGACATAGAACAAAACACCATGAAAGAGCTTGTTACTCTCTGTGCCCAAACCAATTTTAACTGAGATTTATTGCACATATTTACTGGTCTATAACCAAAGCAGAAAACTATCTTCCTCTCAGACTCACAGTCATCTTGGGTTAGATTTGGTTAGAAAAGTGAAGAGCTGCAGGTTTCTGAGCAATGTTAGATTTGCTGCACTGAGGGTGGGGTGAAGCTGCAGTTTTGAGAAGATATTTATTCAGTTCCCTCCTGGAAGAAGCATTCTCCCTTTATTTTATCACTTTAACTATGTGTACTTTGCCTAGAAGGGCGATGGAACACGCTCTAATGAAGGAAACTGTAAATCTTCAAGGTCAGAGGTTAACACTGTGCTTCTGAACATCAACTTAGTTAGTAAATAAATGCTAATTTCATATTCTCCTTCCTTCCTTGTCTTAGAGTAGTTTAAGTAGCTTCAGTATGCTTTTAAAAGAAGAACGCTCCACTAAAAATCTTATTTTAAAGAATGGTATTTCTCACCTGAAAGCAAGAAGCAGAACACAGCATATTAAACTGTTTCTAAAAAGTATAAACTAATTTAAATACCAAGAAGTGTTGTTTTTACAGGACAAAGACTAAAAATTACAATGGATAACTTCAACTCAGTCACTTATCTTTGACAAATCAATAGAAAAAAAAAAAAAGTATGCCACATTTAAAAAAATATAAAAGCCATCCTTCATAAATCCCTGCTTAAGCATTCGGGTTGGACCGAATGACCTTTAGAGGTCCCTTCCAATCTCAACCATTCTGTGTCTCCATTAGATTATGATCATTTTATTCCCATGTACAAAGCCTACAGCTGATACACAAGCATAAGCCTTAATGGGAATTCAAAATGTGCCGTAAAAGTCAAATTCATTGACCAGAACAACCTTCGCACTGTCAACAGCAAACTCCTAAAGGAAAGGCTGATCCAGAACTTGGCCTTACCCTAAAGATCACAGGTCTCTTGGCACAAACTCCTAGTATGTGTTTCATTACAGTCGGTCTTATAGTTCCTGTATACTCTCATTTTACTTCAATCTCATCTCCTACTGTTTATGTTGAATTTAGGCAAACTGTGTTCTATTTTCTTTAGTCAGCAGCAACTGCATTATGAAGGAGACGATCAGTCTGACAGCATTCTGACTGTGAGAGACTGATGATTACTTCTCCCAGAGTGAGGAAGACAGCTTGGCAAGGAAGACAAAACTAGAGCAGTAATGTGCCGAGATGTGATTGTACCGTGGATGATTTGCCTCTTCCACGTGCCTTCCATCCAAAGTACAAAGTGCAACTCATTACTGTGATGGGTTGTCAATGAGCCTCAGGCTCATGGGTCATCATGGGTCAGAGAGAAACCAGAATATGGAGCTGGGCCATGAAAGAAATGAACAAAGAGCAGTGAGCTTCCAGCAGGGCTTCCCTTCCTTTGCCACCAAAACCCAGACAAGCAGCACATAGGAACAGGGAGACCTCACTGTTGCTGTCCAGTACTTGAAAGTAGTTTACATGCAGAAGAGGGACTGACATTTTACACGGTCTGACAGCAACAGGACAAGGAGAAACATATTTAAACCAAAAGAGGAAAGATTTAGGTTAGATGTCAGGAAGAACCTCTTTACTTAGAGGGCAGTAAGGCACTTGAATGGGTTTCCCAGAGGAGTCCTGCCCACAGCAGAGGCTCAGAAATGGATGATCTCTAAGACCTCCTCCTCCAACCTAAGCCATTCTGTCATTCCATGATTTGCCCAGCTGGGCTGCACAGACCTCAGCCTCCTCCCCAGTGCACCCATCAACCCCAGCTCCAAACATCAGCAGCCCTACAGTGAGCTGGAAGCCCACAAGGAGATGGAAGAAACAGCAGCTCCTCCTCTGTTCCTTCAAAGGATCCATGGCAGCTCACATCTCATTGTAAAGTCAGACAGAAAAGATGGGAACACTTAGAATAAGGCTGAAGCTCAGCTGAGCCCAGGAAGGATCAAGTATTTCTCTCCTACCCAGCGGCAGACTATCTATCTGTTTTGACAAGGTTAAACAGAAGCATCTTCTGCCTTGTATTCCACCTCTGCAGAAAGAAATACAAAATTCACACATGAGGAAAAGCACGTGAGAGATTAAGTCAAGATCTCCCCATTTTCTGTAAAGTCTGAAAAAACCCGGGTGGTAGAGAAGGTCCAACATCACACGAGCATCGTGGGACAAAAACAACCCCCACAGTAATCACTATTTGAAAGAGTAGGTACATAGGAGCATACCACAGATAAAATTCAACAAAGTAGCCAAGAAAACTTAGATCCACTGAGGTAAATCTCCCAAGGCCAACATGCCAAAGCAACACTATCCTACAAGACAGCAGTAACACCTCTCATCCAACTAACTTGCATCCTTAACCTGCAGAAGGAAACACTGACAGAAAAAGTGAAGTCTTTGGAAAATCTCAAGCAATCTGGAAGCACTACATGTTTCACAACTGCACAGGAATTTAATTTTGTATTTTACTAAAGAGGAAAAATGATTACGATAATTTATTAAGAATCTCATCACAACTTGAAAGCCATACAGTGATCAAGCAACACAAGCCACAACAGTAAGCAGTTGTAAAGGTTGTAAAAGCAAAGAGACCAACACCAACAAGGATACATTACAAAAGAAGGAAAATGAGTGCTCACCCATCTCCTAAGATCTAGGATCACAGGGAAGGAATTCCACAAAGGAGGGATCTCTAACAAGACATCCTTCCTCAGTGGTAGACAGCCCTTATATGAGGTCTAAGAGGAATAGAGCCTGAGTCCACCCCTTTGGGTCACACAGGTGAATCCCCTTCACCTGTGCTCCAAGGGCTGACCAGATCTTTCCTTCAGGTGCTCATTCTTCAGTGGTTCAGGTTGTGACTCAGCAGTTCCCATAAAACAGTTAAATGTATTGTTTGACTGTTATCTACACCCACCAGTATATAAACATACCACAGGCATGCTTATAATACTCTACACAATAAAAAGGATTTTGCCTCCACACCATATGGTGTATTAACTGGCACCCTTCACCCTTCTTACTAAATATCACTCGTCTGAATACCCCTGCATTTGATCTAAGAACTTCTCTGTGGGAGAAGAACACAGAAGCAGAAATTTGAATTTTTAGAAGTAAGAAAATGCTTCCAACAAAAGTTGCCACACTAAGGCTGTCTTGTCTAGTAGCGCCAGATGTGAAAACAAATTTAATACAGTGAATCACTGCTAATTTAAACCACTAACAGGAAAACCCACTAACAGGAAAACCCACTGCAAATTACTGCATTTTACAGATTAGCAAGTAAATGAACAACATAAAAAAAGTAAAAATGCATCATAAGACTGCATTCAACCTGACACCTGTGAACTGTTTCTAGCCCTGATTGATGCTAGAGCAAACATGAATTGTTAAGGGATACAACGGAACAAAAAGTGATGTCTGCAAAGCCACATGTCTCATATCACTGAGACTTTGGTGATGAGCTGCAGTTGGTTGACACGTAACATGCATCATGCATGGAAAAAAGGGTTTTGGAAGCAGGTTGTCTTGGATTTTTGTGGATGAAATGCTATTTAATCTGCAATACTAACTGCTAACATGGAGCAAGAATCTGAAGCCTTGTTGTTAAACGTTAAAAGAAAAAAGAGAGATCAATCAGGTTGATCTTCCTCTAGAGCTGAAATGATTTCTTCTTGTTGGGGACTCAACTAATGACTTCTATGCTTGCACTGATCAATGTACAAACTTGACACTGCCTTTTAGACTGAAAACAAAATAAATGGTAGAAATCAACATCACCAGGGTATACCTTTTGGAACCTTCCCCAAAGATTTTTCAACTGTTTCTAAGATTTGTTGTGGTTTCAATTCACACCTAAGCTTAACTTAAAGGCAGCTTGTGGTTTGTCAACAAATGTCACAGTGCTTAGGACTGCTGGCCCTGAGAGTTGGGTATCCTTAATTAAGGTACACCAAGCAGTGTGGGGGACGAGAAGTGAGGTGTTCAAGGAACCTGTTCTCTTAGGCAAAAAAAAGAAAGAAAGAGATCAACCTCTTACAAAATTAACAATCATTAGAAAAATGCATATATTATGCAACTTGAAGTATTTCAGGACAGTATTAGCTATATGTCAGTCAACAGCACATTAATCATATGCTGAATCTCCATGCCACAGCATGTTTTGTTTTTTATAGTGGTATTTTTTATTAGTGATAATGTCAAAGATGAGCACTTTGCTATATGGACCACACTGTGACACAACGTGCAGCCCAAAAAAAGGCAGAAGAAAACTGTCTGTTAAATGTTAAAATGACCTTCTGTATTAGAGGTAACACCTAATAAACAAAGAAGCTCTTCTGGTATTAGTTTCAGAAGAGATAAAGCACCTGATAGCAAAAAAAGAGAACAGAAAATGTACTTACGGGATTGTTAGCATGTTTTGCTTGCATTCCTTTCTAAACAAAAAACAAAACAAAAAAAAAAACACACAAAACCAGATTCTGTACAAACTTCCTCCAGAACTGAGACTTGGTTTACAATGGCAGATCCACATATTATTTCGCATGGAGGGGGGTGGAGGGTTTTGGGTAAGGAACTGCTTTGTTATTAAAAAAGAAAAGCACACAAAGACTTCAGGCTGTTTCCTGGCTTCAAGACTCATTCAGACCAAAGGGAATGCCATGGACTTACAGTCCTTGATCAAGACTCTGCAGATTGCAATCACAAGATACTACAACTCAATTTTCTACATCAAAACTACCTCAGCACCCTTTAGACAGGCTTAATGTAGCCATAATTTTCTGGACCAAGTCACTTGTCTGCTTATTCTTCTCCATCAGTAAGCAACATACACTGCAGGGAAGAGTCCAGAAAGTGAAGATTCCTGGAACTGCTGCTCAGTAGAAGTAGAGCTTGAGACTTCATCAGGTAGGGCAAGACAGCATCAGCAAAACTCAGGAATGCTACTTAATTGATCACCATGAGTCAACTTGAGACAATGCCATCAAAAACATCTTGCCCAAAAGATTAATCTCCGCAGTGCTTTGTTCCTCCACTTCAGCAAATGATGTTATTTGAAGGTGTACATTGCCCTAAACAATCCAAAATTAATTTCCTATGGCAATGCTTTATCTTAAAACAACCAGTAGATAGATATAACTGCAATAATTTGAATAGCAAATACTAGTATTAGTTTTTATATACCTACTGATGGTCATGAAAAAAAGTACACAGGTAATAAGTAGGAGGAGATTTCTACTTTAATCTTCTCAGGGAGTAGCAGGACTGTAAAAATCCGCAATATGAAAGCTTTTGTTAGCATAACATTCTTTCAAAATAGGAAAAAAAGAAAAAAAAACAGAATTGCTTTGCTGTTGAAATTTAAATTTCTGGGCCAATATGCATTAATGTGTTCCTGTTCCTAGATCCATATCCATAAGATCTAAAAACCTATCCTTGCAGTAACACTGATAATAGTTTTTGACCAGTCCAACTTCTGTAGTCCTTATGTTCTACTTACACTATGCCAGCATTGTTCAGTGATTCACTGTTGCTTTCCACTACCAGGTTTACTCATTTATTTTCTGGAAATGCAGTATTTTCCAATAAGCGTTCTTCCAAAAAATAAATAAATAAAAGCTGGTAGAACAAATTTGCATTGAAGGTTAAATTGCATACAGGTCGTTATCAATAATCATTACTACATATATGATGGATCTTAATAGCATGGGTATCACACAAAGGCAAACTGAGATCTAGCTGTGGCTTGAAATCTTAGTTTGCTCTTCTACAAAATTTCCAGTTTATGCTGGATATGGGCCACGTTTCTTTGACAGTTTGAAAAATAGTACAGTGTGCTTTCCTCCATGCCAAAATACAGCAGTTACCTTCCTCCTGCCCTAAGTCCAAGCAGCTTCATCTAAATGCATGTTGCTCCAAATCTCTAAATATAACAAAGTTGGGGTTGGGGGTAGCTTATTTACTGGCTGTCAGCAGCTCACAAGTAAGCCAAATGCCTTTATTATCTCTATATGTCCATCTAGTCATTTACCTACCTGGACCTAAAAAGCAAAGAAAAAACTTCACAGAAGGCTGAATTAGGCCACTCAAATAATGGTCTTTCCCAAAGAAAGAAAAAAGCGTTCCTATGACTCTCATGGATCTGCTTGACGACTTCCTTTCAACTTACACAGCTCTCCAAGGGCAAGTTAGGGTGGTTTATACTGCCAAACAGCAGCTTCCAGTCTGACGACAGTAGGTCATATCAACACAAAGGAGTCCTATTTTCATGCAACTGTACTATTAATGAACAGTAGCACATTTGGGACATAAATCCTTTCTTCAGCTTAATCCATACACAATTTGGGGATCTTCTCTTTAAGTCTTCAAGCAATCTGTTTGCTACAATTATGAAGTGAGAAAGACAAACCTCTACTGCATTCATACACTTGGGTACACCCAGTATAATCCCAAAATCTGGTTTAGCAATTCACTGTCATTGCATTCAGCTCCACTCATCAGGTTAGGGTGGAAACATGAAACAAACTTGGGCAAATAAACAGAAGTTTTAGCTTTGCTTTGGTCTTGCTCTGGAGCATGAACAGGATCTGTGCTAGGCAGCGCTGGGCAGGATGAAGGCAGCCAGTTAAACAGAATGCCTGGGAGGGAAGTGCTGTTTCACACGCACCAGAAGCAGTCTGCAGATGCAAGACCTGGCACGGGGGCAGTGCTCTTCAGGAAGTCTCTCACCGCGGTGGGGTTAATGGGGGTGGAACCGGCTTCTGGGGGCTCCCACAGGCAATCGGTGCATCGCAGACATTGAAGCGATGCCCTCCTGTTTGCATCTACCGTATGCGTTGCACTAAGTTACCTAACAGACACCACAGGAGGGCTATAGAATTGCTGCATGCGTTTTGGATGGCGCACGTGCTCTGATACAAGCCAGTACCCAAGAAGAGATGGATAACGCAGCAGCCGGAGGGATTTGGCAGAAGGTAACTTTCTCAAGCATAAGATGCTGTAACGGAGCTGTGTAACAGACTGCAAGTGGCCAGCACTGACAGTCAGCTGCAGGGACCAGCAATAAGCCAAGGGAAAACCTCTCCAGCCTGAGTCAGAAAAACGCCCGGCAATGCACAAACTGAACAATCCTTCCCTCCTTTCTCTCTCCAGCCTTCCAGAAAAGGGCTGTCAGAGGAATGACTAAAAGCCTTCTCCTGACAAATCCCGGCGTTGTGCATCTCCAGAAAGGCAGGGAGCAGCGAGATGGTCGGTGTAAGGCAAACGGCACCGCTGGTCAACACAGACCGCTGGATCCAGCCAACACGCTCCGGGAGGGATGCACACCTGCTCTAAGGCATGCCGTGATCTCATGTGGCTGCGTGAAGCTAAAACACAACACGAAGCGCAGCACGCCACGCAGCCCCGCTTAATTAGCGTTCCCAAGAAAAGTCAACCGGAGCCATATGGTATTTTCCTCAGCAGTTACGGTAAACTGACCTTGATGCTAGGAAAAAACACGCTCGTCTGCCCGAGGCAGGAATCACACGCGCTGCGCCGGCAGAAGGGCGGCAGACGCGCTGTGCCCAAACCCTCGGCGCTCCAGGAGAAGTTAACCAAGAGTAAAACACTCCATTAAAGCCGTGGCGAGGACGCGCCGCAGCCAACAAGCACGGCAGAGCCCGGCCCCGCGCCGACCCCGGCTGCCGGGCACCGCCGAGCTCCGCTGCCCGCAGGGGAGGGCCCCGGAGGTGCGAACCCGGCGCGGCCAGGCCCCGCGGCACTCACCTCGCCTCGGCTGCGCCAAGATGGATGGAAGGAAGGAAGGGCTACGGAGCACAGCGGTGGCCGAGCCCGCCCCGTCGCTCGCGCAGGTGCCCCGCTCCGCAGCGGCACAAGCACGCAGCCGCCAGTCCGCGTCGCCGCCTGCCGCTGCGGTGCCCACGGCGGCAGCTCCCGCCGCTCACCGGCACCTGCCCGGCAGCCTGCGGCCAATCGGCGAGCGGGGGCCGGCCGCGGGGCGGGCAGCGCCGGGAGGAGGCGGGGGGTCGGGCGGTCGGGGCGCTGCCCGCTGCCGCTCGCCTCACGCCCGTGTGGGGGTGGGCGCGCTCCCCGCAGCCATTGATGAGCCGTGGCAGCGTTTGTCCTGGGTGGGTTACGGCCGCAGGATGTAGGCCACAAGTGGAGTGCGCGAAATGGAGTTGGGACGAGCCCAGAAACGTGATTCAAGGCGACTGCATGCTGGCCTGCATCCAAAGAGAGGTGGCCAGCAGGGACAGGGAGGGGATGGCCCCCTTCTGCCCTGTCCTCGTGGGGATGGCCCCCTTCTGCCTTTGTCCTCGTGTGGCCCATCTGGAGGTCTGCCCCCAGCACAGGAAGGGTATGGAGATGCTCCAAAGGGTCCAGAGGGTGGCCACAAAGGCGGTCAGAGGGTTGGAGCACATCTCCTAGGAAGAAAGAGTGAGGGAACTGTGCTTGTTCAGCTTGGAGAAGGCTGCAGACAGGTATCACTGAGGCTGTCCAGTACTTGAAAGGAGCTCATGTGCAGGAGACTGACTTTTTGCATGGTCTGATAGTGATAGGACAAAGGAGAATGGCTTTAGACTAAAAGGGAAGATTTAGGTTAGATGTTAGGAGGAAATTCTTTACTCAGAGGGTGGTGAGGCTCTAGCACATCTGCCCAGAGAAACTGTGGTGCCCCATCCCTGAAGGCACTCAAGGCCAGGTTGGATGGGGCCCTGGGCAGCCTGATCCAGAGGGTGACAACTCTGCCCATGGCAGGGGGTTGGAAATGGATTGTCTTTGGGGTCCCTTCCAACTAAGCCCTTACACGATTCTGTGATTCTATGAATATTGGTGGCTTGTGCGCAACAAAAGTGCTCCTTCGCCAGAGGAAGCAGGTAGGAGCTGCCTAGCAGTACTGTTCCATACGTTTCTGTGTGTGCTGCACACAGCCATGTGCAGAGGTGTCTCCTGCTGAAAGTGAGGCCAGGTGGTGCACGCTGAGCAGAATCATGGCCATATGGATTCAGTGCACTGGATAGAGATAATGGAGGTGTGGCGTGGTCATTCATTCCAGCCATCAGTGAGTCACTGCTGTAACGTGAAACTGCTTTTTATCCACCTTGTATCACTGCAGCTTGTACTGTATTGGACTAATTACTTTTCCCCTGGTGTTATTTTTCATCCCTGTTTTTCATGCTTGTTTAACTTCATTTTAAAATAGCTGCAGCTGTTCACTGCAAGGCACCTTTTTATTTGATCTCAGTTGAAGTGCTCTGTCAAGACAGATGTATTCAATAAATCTTGGCAAATTTTCAAGGAAAATATTGTCTAGGAGAATATTTTTGTTTACATTAATGTCACGGTATTACAAATAAACTGGTTTATCAAACATTTACGTCTGTGCTAACCTACACGTGTCTGTGTCGGTGAAATGGGTGCCACTCTGCAAGACAAACACCACACTGCGAGACAAACAATACCTATTTCAAAAGCACTTGTAAAAAGACTCGTGTTTTCTGCACCAACTATTTTGTATTTCCCAAACACATACACATAAGTATGTATTTGGGTATTTCCCAAGCAGACAGAAACTTGTTACTTCTTTAAATAAAAGCAAGAGAAGGGACCAATCTTCTTCAGAAGAAACCTTTTTCATGAACAACGTGACATGGCAGCAAGACAGGAGCTGGCTAAATCTAAAGGTCACTCATGGCCTGGTTTGGAATAGAAATCAATAACACGCACTGAGCATTTCTGAATAACTGAAAAAATACCTGGGCAGAAATCCATCTCCAATCTCATAATTCTAAGCTGGATCACTGAAATAACAATATGGTTTAGAATTAGCCATCAATATCAATTATATATAATACTTATGATTATAGAAATGCTAGATCAAACAGAGGAAACTGTTTTGCATACTCAAGCTAATTAACTACTATGAGTTCAAGAATAATGTATCTCGCACGTAATTAGACACACAAATGACTTACAGCTTTCTCTGAACATTTCTGCTGCACTGAAGTGTTGGGCTAGAGGCTCTTTCAATCCCACCACTATAGCAATCAGTAAGTTTTCACACTGCACCAGTGCTACTCCACGGAGTAGGTACTAACTTATACTACACTTAAACCAGCCATTAACAACTGGAAGAGCACCACTAAGAGAGGAGGAAGAGAAAAACCATGCATAAGGGAAGAAATACTGGAGTGGCTTTCTGAATAGCAGGCTGGGCTTCTTGCTTTGCCTGCTTCTCATACATGTTGGGTGTCCTGTTTGTCTTCACCAATTGGTTTTGATGTCTACTTTCAGGAGAAAATCTCTTCATCAGCTGTGAGCAGTGGGTATCAGCCACATTAAAACAAAAAGAACAAAAAAAGACAAGAATGAATACAATCACCTTTTTACTTTTATAAGCAAAAGCAGCTTTCTGCTCTGCATTCCTTTCAGCAAGGCAAGGGCCAGATTTCGGACCTTGCTGATACTGAGCCTTTCTTTAACAAGAAAAAGGGTCTCAAATTTGCTACGTTTGCTTTCTGAGCGTCCCAGCCTTTGTGACAAAAGTAGATTTCTTTTAGTCAGAAATAAGGAAATTGGGTATGGAAAGTGTGAGTACCTGTTAGAAGGACACATGTTAGCCACAGGGAGCAATTATGAATTTATGTCAGCCCATTGCTATCTCAAGGCAGAATATAAAGTCATAAGTAATTAAATCTCTCTCGCTTTCAATAAATCTGTTAAGACCTCAAAGTATTTCCATAAGATGTTGTGAACAGTAAGTTGATCATAATTCCCTGGAAGTCATTGTAACCTATTTATTACTTTATGATCTCTAAGGACTTCATAAATACAAATCACTTTATAAAGTGTGTATGCAACAGAGTGTATTATGATCATTCAGTTAAGCCAATTAAGTAACTCATAGCCATAAGCAAATAGGAAAGAAGTGAGAGCTGAGAATAATGGGCACATTTTTAATGGTCTGTAATATGTACAGCATACACTTTGATATGGCACTTTGCCATGGCTTTTCTTCAGAAAG
This sequence comes from Cyrtonyx montezumae, assembly GCF_038088225.1. NCBI lineage: Eukaryota > Metazoa > Chordata > Aves > Galliformes > Odontophoridae > Cyrtonyx > Cyrtonyx montezumae. Next base: position 100,430,175 of record NW_027072089.1, on the reverse strand, counting down.
GCCAACAGCCACGTTCCCTGCCCCACAAGCCTCATAACAGGTGCTGAAAAGAGAAAAAGAAAAGAGCAGAGAATATGGAATTAGGATTGTGGATATAAATTAGTAAAGAAGACAGCTTGAAGAAATTTTCCCATTGAACTGTCAGCAGAACTTAGGTGAGCGAACATTTGGAAGAGAAGCATTCCAGTCTCAAAACTGGGAACACTAGCAGACATCTTGTAACTGATGCAGGAAGGTGAGTTCTTGTGACCAGCAGGGGGCAACAAGAGGGAGTGGTGGTGGTGGGAGCTGCCTTTTTGGTTTTGTTTTTTTTTGTTTTCCTTCCGTGGTCAGTTAAAAGATAATATCAAGAATAGAAGCTACCAAGAGGGCTGCCAGAGCAACAAAAATGGTGGTTAAGTGCTATGAGCTTCCCATCATTACTAAGAAAAATAACCAGAACAGGAGGAAAAGTCTCAGGAGATAGCATGGTGCAGACAGTACCTATGTTACTGCAGATTTCCTCATTCATACAGGATTTATAAATGAAATCTTGAAGCTGTCCAAGGAAAGTGAGGTATGCAGTGAAATGAAGGCTTTTTTAATGCTCTTCTCTTATGCCTGCCAGCAAATACATATGGATGAAGGCAAGACTCAGCTCTTAAATTTTTGCAAGTGGAAAAGAAAATTCTTTGAAAGACATAGTGAGTTCTGCAGTTGTCCTAAAGAACATACTTTATGCCATGAAGTGGCTGAAACACACAAGGCAAGTGTCCTTCATCCTTGGCATGTGTTAACAGCCATCCTTACCTGCAGCTGGCCCACCTTTCAGGCAGTAAATCCCCCCTGCTCAGTCAGTGCGACGACAAGTGGTAGCACCAAGGATCGGGGTACTGAGGTTCTTTGGAGCTGAACATGCATCCTTTGCAAAGCACTGAGGGTGTGATACCATCTCTTGTGTGGTTCAGTGCTGCTCTATCCACAGATTTAAAACAAGAGAAAAATCTGTACAGTGCTCAGAAGAGGAATGAGAAGCACATGAGTGTCCATCTAACTAGAAGAATGTTCGTCTTGTCAGCTTTGACTTCACAGATTTGAACATCCTGTTTATTTAAACAGAAGCCAGTGTTGGTTTGGCTCTACTTGTCTCTCTTGTGCTTGGAGGTATTTTCTTTCAGCCTCTTTTGTTTCTTTGGATCAGAATCAACAGGTGGCTGTGAAGTTTTGGGTCAACACAGAAAGGTCTAAAACCTCTTTCCCCTACTGTCTAGCTTCCTAGTTCAATTCTCCAGCAGTGACAAAAATTGTTCACTTGCTTTTAGACATAGCTTTTAGCACCTTTGATGCTCAGAGCCAGGCTACAGTCAAGTAGGTTATTTTTCATAGAAAGACCTATTAAATGCTCTTCTGATTCAAAGAACTGGAACTTCTTCATTACTTGAAGTTATTAAAAATTAATTTTTAGAATCTGTCATCATCCCAACTGCCTCGGGCTAAAGCTGCCAAATGTAGGTGGTGTTCTTAAGAGGTTTTTTTCCCCCTTTTGATAACTCTATACAAATTACCCTCAGATGCAAAGATCATGCATTATCTAATCCCCTCCTTATATTTTACAAGCAAAATCACAGCAATAACGTAACGAGTCTTAAAACCCTAGGCAGTATAAAAACAGCAAATTCCCTGAAGCAAAGATTAGTCAAAATTAAAATTTACTAAATTAACTTCTTAGATTTTAGCACATTCTGAATAAAGTAGTTTTCTGTTTGTGAATTGAGTCAGCAAAATCAGCTGAACAGAGTTTTCCAATATTCTGGGGTGCAATACAGAGTATAACCTCTCCTCAAAGCGAAGAGAAGGTGAGTTTTCTCAGTATTTTCCTTTTCCACTAGACCATAGCAAGGAAATCGGTAAATTTTTGACCACACAAGTATTTATACATTTATGAAACTTGTATGTAATCATTTTACATCTAAGTCCCTACTTTGGTAACGTTCATCTTCTCAGAATCATTACCACATGGCTGAGGAATAAATGAATGTGGCAAACAGTCGAATCACCTGCTGACACCAGGACAAGCTTTTTTCAAACAACACTGTCTAGTTTATCAACACTCTGAGTCAGGTTACAGCCTGTAGGAATTAGAGGCCCTGACCAGTAAAATTTACTCAGCTCTGACAGCAGTACATACTGTGAGAATCTTGCTTCCACAGCACATTGACCGGAGATAGATATTATAACAAAAATTGCCATGGAAAAAGTATTTCTGGGATGATTTTTTTTCTTGAGTTAGTTTCTCAGTCACCAAAGCTGAAGTTTAGAGACAAACACATAGCAGCAATAGCTATGGTGCTTAAAAGAAGATTGCATGCCAGCACCTCTTTGCTGGAAAGAACTGAGTCAGAGTAAATGTGTCAGATGCTGGCACATCCAATGCCATTATTGTTTGACATATTCTTGCACAACTGCTCACATGCCCTGATTATGCTCAGGATGTTTTGAGCTGTGCTCAGTATAAGCCCTACAAAATACATCATTCTTGTTTCAAGGAGCTTACCCCATGAATGCTCTAATTCCCCTCCCTGGATTTGCTATAATCAGTTTGTTCCTTGGTGTTTTCTCACACACAGAATAAAATGATTTTTTCTTAGCTTACCCCCGAAATAGCATGAGATGTACTGGAGCAGGACTGTATCTGTTGCAAACTGACGAAATGATTGTGTGGTTTTATTCAAATGGTCCAGGGCTTGTCCCAGAACCACAGGAGGTTAGTCTGTTTTTCTGTCTGCCTTGGGACCTTGCATTAACTGTTGCACTTTCCCTCTGTGCCTTAAAGTTACTGTGACAAGTCCACAGCAGTTCTTTCACCTTAGCTAAGTCCTTGTCAAGGGCTGCAGACCTGGCGCAAATGCATCGTTGTGCCAAGGCCAGAAACAGCTCTGCAAGGTTTGTTCCTCCTTCAACTCTGCCAAAATTGTCTTACTGCAAACCAGATTTCAGGAGTTTCTTATTTTTATAACTCATATAAGAACCAACTTTCCAGTTTGGAAACTGGAACAGAACAGCAATTCAGTGTACCCAGGAATAATTGAAACGTTCCCTTTTCCTGATCAGCTCTGAAGCCAACAGGGTGTGACATTCCAGACAAATATTTATATAATGTGCTTCACTTCCTTGTGCAAGTTCCCAGTGAATGTATACAAACACAGTCACAGTGATTTCAAAATCTAAAATACCCACATCTATTAATTAACTCAGAATTGAAGGGAAGAGACTGGTCTCTAATTGTACAGCTCAAATGGCTTCGTTTCCTATAGGTGCCAATTATTATTGTTCTCCTCAGTGCCATCTCTGCTGCAGGCCATGGGCTAATGAGGAAAGCTGAGTAAATGGTGCAAATAAGATATCTGCGCGTCATTAATAAAGTCGTTAAAGCAATTATAAATGATTTGTACTGAAATAGGGTCTCGCATGGAGAATGTTTTCTCACTTTGCTATTGCAGTCTGTGGTATCAGAACTAGAATGCTCTGCAGCCAAAGCTTAATTCAACAGGCTTTCTGGTAACACTGTTCTTTCTTTTCAGACATGTACTTTGTAGGTCCTCAGCTGTTTTCGTGTTTTCTTACAAGAGATTGTTCAGGTACTTTGGCTGCTGGCCAAGAAGACAGCTCCAGGAACAGGAAGATGCCCGTGACTCCTCATGGCAGGGCACAGGAGAGCTGACTGCCTGGCTGTCCCATGAGGGAGCATGGACTCTTACAGTAAAACGAATGTAAGCCTTCGAAATAGTATTGAGTGCTTTAAATATATGTGGGCAACAGCATAGCCACTTTTGGCAGTCTGTTGCAAGTGGCCTTCCTGGGCGGGTGTGTTTTCCTTGAGTCAGTACCAGTGTGCTGCACATTTACTATTACCCAACATGTGACAAGATGTGGTTGCCTGGATCCTCCCTGAATGCAAACCCATTCAGGTAGGGCTCCATGGGCATGAACCATCAAGCTGTTACAGCTCAATAGCTTGATGGCTTGGTTTCTGGAACAGTAAACGGGCCACAGCTCATATGAAGATTATGTGTTATGTGATTATGAGGTTTGTGTGCTCATGGAAGAACACTGAAAGTGGAATGGTACTGATTTTCAATCTGAAGTGCAGCCCCACACTCCCGTTCCTAATTCTGGTGCAGAAAAGTAAGGTATACTCTTTCCTTTAATTATGCTGCCTTACGTGATGGTCATTAAATTTTCTTTTACCTTGAAAGCGTTACAGAACATTAAAAAAAAACCAACAAAAAGCTTCTACGATTTCTATGGCTTTCTACTGCTACGTTAGAAAAGAAGAGACAATAAGGTTTCCACAGCAACTATTGTGGTGACCCAGTGCACATCCTAAGTATGATATGACTTCATTATTTCTAAGCCATTCACTGGTCTATTTTAAAAAACATTGATGGGAATAGATTTGGTTGCAGTTTTAATATCAAACCCCAGTTTATGTACTTAATGTAAATAGCTTTACTGCAAGCTGTAATTCTTTCAAGGACTAACAGGCAAATAAACAGCACAGCAGATAAATTTTCAGACCAATGTTGTTCTAAGACCTCAGCTTTTGTATCAACAAAAAAGTTATCAAGAGTCTTCACTTATGGGAAGGGAATATTTTGCCAATGGAGAAGTGAAGGAGGAATGCAAAAGGATAAGCAGAGAAGATTCAGGATCCTTGTAGTATGAAAGACACAGGTTTATCTGTGAAGCGAGGTTCTCTGAATGGATATTGATGATAAGCATGAATTCTCTATGAGGAGCAAGACAAAAAATACATAGGATTTTACCATCTCTATAAATAACAGAAGTTAAATTCCCTCATCATGTGCCAAAGTTTAATTCAGAAGCAAGACATTTGTATCAGCTTTTGCCCCTCAATATCCTTCCCTACTTACAGACAAAATTATACTTACAGAAAAGCTGTGCACACTCAGGCAAGCTGATATCTCAAACTAGGGCAAATCTAGTGCATAGGAAAGGCCAGAAGAGACATTAGATGCACTTCGTGATAAGTGATGGAACAGAAAACCGAAGAAAGAAAGTAAACTCCCACCTTTCCAACTTCCCTTGTGTGGCTGTGTTTGTTACTTTGCAGGACAACTCCTAACTTTTAGGATTACTTAATTTTATTATTTAATGTGAAAGTTAAGTGAATTGTTGGCTTTACCAGAGCAGGATCAACGCAGCAGTGAAAAGGGCTTATCTAGGAGAAGATGGACACAGGAAAGGCAAAACTGTAAAGGTGTATGGGGAAAAATAAACCTAGTAGTGTTTTCAAGAGCTGACAGTACAGCTCACCACATTCAGAAGGTCCTCTGTGCCTCTGGGGCTAATGTCAGGGCTGATCCATTTCTCCTGAGGGTCTTCATCTGCTCACAGTTCAGAGTTGCAGGGGACTGAACTTTCTGAAGGTGTTAGTTACGTGTGGGGTCAGTTCTTCAAGGAACCACACAGTCAGAAACAAAATGTACTCTCTTTCTTTACATTTTTCTTCATATTTGATATTATTCAAATTTTCAAATAAATGCAATCACATCCAGGCAGTTTGCAGTGCATTGAAACATGAAGGGAAAGAGAGAATGAACTTCATATTGGAAGTGTCGGTCACAGCATTTTCTACAAGAAAATGACAAGAGATCGTGCAACAAGATCAATATTTGAATCCGTATCAGGGAGACTGCATTTGGAACAGAGAGCCTTGTTACTCTTTGGGTGTGATTTCTTTGCTAGTTCTCCTTCTAACTGCTCATTCCATGTCTTGCACAATCAGTACGAGCAAATGATTCTACTTCTCTCTGCCTATGCTGTACTGATTGTACTATGAATGCTACTGTTAAGTTTAAGGCAAAAATAATTTCCTGAGAAAATACAAGTCAATTGCTTTCCAAAGGTTTTATGTAACTACGTTAATATTTTGCTTATTATTGTTTTATTATTTTGAAGATTTTTAAATAGTCTTATGTGATATCGTATCTTACATCTGTACCCAGAGAATTAGTGTAGTCAAATTGCAGTAACTGTTTCATACATACAAATATTTTCTTTTTACTTACCCAAATTCAAGTGCGCTTTTTGTTAAATGACTACTAAAACTCTACTCCTCAAATTAAATTATCCTTTTTACTCTTGTCAGGTTAGGAAAATATATATGTACTATTCATTAGCTTTTTAATAAATGAAATAATAAAGGATATTATCAAAGAATCCAGCAGCGCTTTGAGCAATTGTTCTTGCATTTTAACTATGAGGATAAATCTGATCTTTTTCCACAATAAATCTTCATGAAAAGCAGTAATTTATATCTTTAGCCTGCTCTCTCCCTCTACTGGTCTGAAATAGAATCCTTCCTAAAGGAAATTTCAAGACCTTTCATATTAAAATTTGACCTTTGAATTTGTAGTACAGAACAGAAAGCATGATGCCCCTGGAGCTCATTCTTTGCAGTACTAATGAATCATGTACCACTCTAGTTAATGAACAAAAGACAAAAACGATAGATATCTTCAACACTGTGGCCATATTTATGCCATTTCTTCTTCAGATATCTTCTCTCTGTGGGGATTTGAGCTTGATTAGGCATGATAGCACAAGAGTTAATCACAAATCCGTGATTAATATTTCATCCCGATCCTCAGTCAAGTGATAAACACAGCTGTTATTTGAAGTTTCCTCTCTGTTAAGCAAGGTGGAATCCATGAAGGAAAAAAAGATGGGGGACAATTGTCATGAATAAACCATAATGTATGTGTGGCATGAGAGGCCAGCCTAATTGAAGGCTGCGTTCAAATGATGTTGCCACTATGTTCCTCTTCGATCGTGTTTCTCTCTCCTTGGGCAGCCACATAGTGAGCTGTCTCAGGAAACTTGTCTGTCCAAAACCTGCCTTCTTAAATACCTCTCAAAGAGCTAATATTTAGCTTACTTCTAGAATGAATCACCACCTGATGTTCCAAAATTGTCAAGTTCTCAATTTTTCCTTAATATAGCCTTAATTTGACTTACCACTTTTCCCGTGCTCTTTTTCCAGAAGGAGCTGGTCACTCGGTCACTGGTTTGCCATCTTTGCTTTGTGCCTAAGAGATTTTCTTTCACAGTGCTAACACAGACATAAGTGTGCAGACATCAAAGCATGCCTACCTTTTCTACTGGGTCAGGCACATGTGCATTCCCACTGGACACTGGGGAGCAGGCCAGTACAGAACGTGCTCAGATAAACATCCTAGACATCCACCTTCCCTGCAATCTTTTTCTCTAACCTATGGAAGAAATACTGATTTTTACCATGAGTCATTGACATGTTTTCGCTTTGCTGTTTGCAACTGCTGAAGGTTTGAATTACAGCCTTTCTCTGTCCACAGCAAGATAAGCAGATGATTTCCTTCAGAGCTCAGCACTCTAGGGATTGGATTGGGCCTCTGCTATGCCCCAGCTAGGCTAACAGCAGCAATATGCATTTAGTCTGCACCCGGCTGCTGAGGTTTGTGTTCTTGGAGCAGGAACCCACTGAGTTTGCACAAACAGCAGTTCAGTGAAAGCAGAGCCACAGGGGAAGGTTCTCAAATCCAGGAACATCATAGATTTACTTCTATTGACAGCCCAGATTCATTTCTGCACTGCAGATTGCTTTACTTTTACTGGTGCAACCTCAGCAAACCCAGTTATTTAGGGCCTGTAAAATTAATGGCTTTTTTTTTTTTTAACCACAGGCTGGCAGCCTGCTGCTATAAGTGCAGGAGAGGGAAAAAAAAAAAGAGATTACCAAAAGTAAATGTAAAAAATCCCAGTCTGTAAGCATCATTAGGTTTGATGGCAACATGAAATATTTGCTGAGGAGCTCAAAGAAGAGGAAGAGAGCGGGAGTAGATACTTGACAGTGTGTGAAAGTATATAACCTTGCTGTCAAAGGAGGAGAAACTGTTAAGACAGAAGAAAGAAGCCAAGCTCAGTGTCGAGGATGACTGAGCAAGTGTTTAAAAGCTAATCACAATATGGAAAGGTGTCCAGGAGTTGAAAAGCAGGAAAAAAAGAGAGAAATCCAAAACTGCAGGCCAAGGAAAAAAGACTGAAATGCTCTGGGAGCAACTCAGGAGCAGCAAAACTAGGTAGAAGTAGAGCAGGTCTTAATGCTGTTAACTACATGCCCAGGCTGTGTAGGGAAACTTTTAACTTCCTGTTTTCTTCAACACATTAGATGTCATATCATCCTCTTGTGCACGCTAAGATGGATGGATCGCTCACTGGATAAGGAATTGGCTGGATGGTCGCACTCAGAGAGTTGCAGTCAACAGCTGTATGTACAAATGGAGACTGGCGATTAGTGGTGTTCATTAGGAATTCCTGCTGGGATCGGTGCTATTTAACATTTTGTAGGTGACATGGACAGTTGGATCAAGTGCACCCTTCAAATGGCTTTAAATGGAAGAGGGTAGATTTAATCTAGATATTTGGAAGAAATTCTTTACTGTGAGGGTGGTGAGACACTGGAACAAGTTGCTCAGAAAGGTCGCGGATGCCCCATCCATGGAGGCATTCAAGGCCAGGCTGGATGGGGCTTAGAGCAGCCTGGTCTAGTGGGAGGTGCCCCTGCCTATGGCAAGGAGTTGGAATTAGATGATCTTAAAGGTCCCTTCCAACCTGAACCATTCGATGACTCTGTGATTCTATGACATAAGTGGTCAATAAAGCAAGAGCAGCAGGCTCTGATACCCCAGCTAGGGCAGTTTTTCAGTATGTTAGCAATGGATGTGGCTTTGCCATGAAGCAGGGTAGGAGAGAAGAGGACTGCAGTGGTTGTTAAATACTTCTTTAGCCATGCAGACAATCAGGCAAATATCTGATTTCTAGTCTGGCATCAACCATGTCAAAGCACAAGCAGCACCCCTGCCACTGCTGTTGCTGCCTCAGCGTGTGTATGCACACAGCAGCTCTGATCAGAAGCCAGATGGGAGCAGGAAGGGGAAATATCAGAGCTGGCGTGCCCAAAGAAAACACTGTGACCAGAGACGGACATGCTGAGGGACCCGTGGGAGCAAGAGGAGCAGCAAGCTGCTAAGCCACAGGAGTGCTAATTGCAAGCATGGCTTAGACAACCTGGAACATGATAAAATGCACTATTCCTGGTTAGCTGCCATTTGTTCATTTCTCTTCATCCCATTAGAGACATTTAATCCTGTCAGTTTAACATCCTCTTTGATTTCTGGCAGCTGGAAGAACCCATGTCCTCTCACCAACCTTACCACTGACCATCATTTGACAGCTTGTTCTGGACAAACTTCTCCTTGCACTGCACACGTGAAGCCTGCCCCACACAGCTTATTTAGACTTCATGCCTGCTCAGCCATGGGTTTCAGCACCCTCTGCACCAGCACCCAGCAAGAATAGGAAAGGAGTGAACCACTTCCATGATTCACATTCATGTGATCCTTTCCCAGAGTCTGCTCCAGCTTTTGGGACCAGGCCCTCAGCTCAGCGCGGGTCCAGCACCCACGGTATGTTGCAGCCTGTCCTCACTCCATTTCTTCCAACCCACCTTGCTTTGGGCAATCCCCCAAAGGCAACACTGAGAGCCTTAAAAAAACAGGGCAAACAAAGGGAGGAGGAAATAAAACCGATCCTGCTTCAGAGTATGGCTTAGAGCTGTTGCTATCAGCCCCTGACGGTGCACATGTCATGTCTGCTGTCTGCTTACTTCTCAAATTCCCTCTACAAGTTATTCCAGTCAGAGAAAAACAGAAGTGATGAGCAATGCTGACAGGCTCATGCTCTGAAGAGTGCAGGGGCAAAGTCCTCTGTCAGGTGTTAAAAATAGATGTGCTGTAAAGGGTATAGAAAGGTACACGCTGAATTTCTTTCCCCCACATGCCACTTCTGCAGGCACATTGAACACTGGCAGTGTCACCGCACAATTTTCTGTATGTATTTAAAGAGTATGGTGAGGCACACTGCTACACAGCTGTCAAAATGCAAGCATTTCATGCTTCGGGATCATTATCTAATCCTCTCCTCCAACACAGCACAAAAAAAAATCCATACAGTTTTGCTTAATCACTTACACAGCTTTGAGACATATTTGCAGTGGAAAAATTATCGTATCGTCAGTAGCTGCAGATCAGTTTGATATATGACAGATTAAGAAATACCATAGGGACATGACAGCCATGGCTGGGCATTTCCCCTCTTGATTCATCTTCTTAACCTTCTTGGAAACTGCTACCATATATGCATTTTGAAGTTCTTATCTTTTCCCTTAATACGATGGGACTGGTATACAATAACATAAATTGTTTAACCAAGTGAGCACACAAGTAATAGGAATTTATTGCCTTTTTTTTTTTTTTTTTTTTGTAACAGTTTTCCTCTGTGGCAGAAGTTAGGGTTAGTTGGCTTGGTTAGAAAAATCAGATTTGTTAAAACAGTTGTAATTAATAGGTGTCCCTATTATCTCTAATGATGCTGAAAAGAGATTACATTATGGCTTCAAGTTGCACCAGGGGAGATTCAGACTACATGTTAGGATATAATTCTTCACCAAAAGTGTGGTCAGGAGCTGGAATGGGCTGCCCAGGGAGGTGGTGGAGTCACTGACCCTGGAGGTATTCAAGGAAAATTTAGATGTTGCCTTGTATGACGTGGTTTAGTGAGAACAATTGGTAACAGGTGGACAGTTGGACTGGATGATCTTGTAGGTCTTTTCCAGCTTTGGTGATTCTGTGGTTCTATGATTCTGCATACTCAGCTCTGCCTGCTAGGAAAGAGACACTCACAATTACATGGAAATGATATACAATCCATTTAAATAAGATTTTTGTCACAAGTTCGTAGAAGGTTGTACAGGGGCAAATAATTGTTTCAGTGGCATCAGTTTTGGTAGGAATTCAATAGCATCCTATTTGGATAGTTATTTTGTGGTGAAAATGTGTCAGCAGAAAATGTAAAGTACACCAGGTACCAGTCAAATGATGCATGTTAAAAATGAGAAACATACACAGGAAATTTAAAATGTTACTTTAAAAATGCACACTGGATTCAGTAACTCTCAGCAGTCACCACTGCATTATATGTAAACAGAAATTTGATTTCATTGCCTTAATTTTAGGCACCAAAGGAAGTGCTTGCATACTGAGAAACCCCACCCGGCATTAGCACTGCAGAAGCCAACAGGAATGTTCTTCCCAGAACTTTGGTAGTCCGAAAACAATTTACACTGCACTGAAGTTGTCCTACCTGCATACCACACCCAGACCCAGATCTATGCTGGTTTTAATGAATCTCAGGTTACATTACTTCTGTAAATAGCACATTTGTTGTATCGGTTTTTGGCTTATTTCACATTTTGTTAAGAAAAAAAGATGACAAGGCATACGGAATCCAAATGTAATCAAACTTTCTGCAAGTAAAAAGCAGAATTGACGTGGTCACTCCAAGGAACATCAATTTTCTTGCTTTAAGAGCAATTGTATTTTGCTGAATCCTCTCTAGGTCATGTTTTGTAATCTGTTCTTTAGTGAAATCTATTAAGATAATGTTCTATAGGATCAACCTGTGGGTTGATCCAGTACTTCAGTGAAGTTAAACTTGTTTAAGTAAGAGGAATGTCTTCTACTTCAGTGCAACACAAAGTCCCAGAATAAATGATCCAAGTTCCTCACCTGTTCCATGTTAGAAATGAACCACATCCTTGGATGCCGGAGAACAGCTTCTAGAAGTGGAAATAAACGATTACTATTATCAGTGCTCAGAACAACAACAGAAGAGCCAATTTCTGTAGAGTTTTGCAGGAATGTGTCTATGCTAACTCTAATGGAAACTCTTCCCCTCTCCCTGCCTCGTGAGACCCCACCTGCAGCACTGCATTCGGTTCAGGGTCCCCAGCATAAGAAGGACATGGAACTGTTGTAGCAGGTCCAGAGGAGGCCACAAGGATGATCAAAGGGCTGGAGACCCTCTCCTGTGGAGGCAGGTGAGAGAGCTATGTTCATCTTGGAGAAAAGAAAGCTCCCATGTGGCCTCATTGCAGCCTTGCAGTACTCAAAGGGGCCTAATGGAAAAATGGAAAAGGACTCTTCATCAGGAAGTGTAGTGACAGGACAAGGGGTAAGGACTTTAACCTGAGAAAGTGTAGGTTTAGATTAGATACAAAAAAGACATTCTTTATTCAGAGGTTGCTGAGACACTGGAACAGATGGTTCAGAGAATCAGTGGATGTCCCATCTCTGAAGGTGTTTAAGGACAAGTTGGATGGAGCTTTGGACAACGATGGCATGGCATTCGGAAATAGGTGGTCTTTAAGGTCCCTCTGAACCCAAACCATTCTATGATTTTATGCTTTTTACCCACTGTGAAACCCTTTTTAGCGACAATTCCTAGCTGAAATACCTTCAATAGCATGTTTTTTTCCTAGCTACATCTTATTCTCCCTTTGTGCTTTTCCTTGATAAAATTCTTCTTGTTATTCAGAAGCATTTTAATAACCAAATATTATTGAACATACTTTCCCTAAAATTGTGGCAATAAATTCCCAGTTTAATCTGTTATGTAGTTTATCTTTACTGCAGGAACATACATCCTTTGTTTCTCTTCCAAGTCATACCTTTACAAATTTCCCCCTTTCCTCCTTCACTTCTTCAGAGAAACTTAACCCCCCACAGATTATACTTTTCCTGCAGGAACACTGTTCTGCTGTTTGTGCAGTTGTGATTCAGTCTTAGTCAAAATCTTTTTCTTAAAAAGACTCTTCTGGTACCTCCAAAGTTAAGCTTAAAGCACAGGGTACAGGCACACATAAGCCCACGTGCAGCCCCTTCCAAAACTGCAGGGTTGCTGCTCTCCGAAGTGATTAGTAGGTCAGGGTAAGAATGAAGGTGGGCATTTCACCCTGTCTACCAGGAAGCCTTTCCTCAGCTTCCTGCTTTGTGTTTTCTCTTTCCTTCAGGAAGCAATGAATAAGAAGAACAGAGGACCAGGGCACAGAAGGAGCTCCCTGTTCAGGTGAGATCCCCACATGTTTCCCATTTCACTGGCATTGGAAAAACTACTACAACTGCTAGATGAGTCAACATTTTACCCTAGTTACTGATGGCAATTTAACTTTGATCATCCCAAAATCACTGGCTATTTTATTGGAAGTATACTGTAGTCCAATAAGTCTTGTGAAAAGTTCTTTGCTATTTATCTTTGTTGCCCTTTGTGGAACAGAGATATGTTGTATACAACACCAGTGTGAGCTTGCCTGGCCACCTTTTCGATGAGGATACCACTGGCATCAAGTACCAGTGAGGCTGGTACTTCTGCTACACCATCCCTTTGGAAGTAGCAGACTCTAAACTGAGAGGAGAAGCTGAATGTTTGCTGTAAAACCTCTTGCACATTTTGAGATGCAGATTTACAGTCATTCTTCAGAACAGAGCTCCTGGGAGCTCAAGGGCTCTTCAGGACCCACACATCTCTGATTTTGTTTACAGAGGCCAATTCTGGAAACACTGTGAGCACTGCCTACGCAGCATGTCTACAAATGCCTGTGTTAAAAGCTCCTTTCACATCTATATTCTTGTAAACAGAAGAGATATCAGGTAAAACCAGGTTAAGAGACTTAACCTGGAAAATAAGGGAAATATGGAGAGTGTGTTAGCAAACATAGAAAACACAACCCCAGCACAACCATCCAAAAGTGAGAAGAAACATAAAGAGCATACTCCTCTAGATGAAGGATCTGGCATGCTGAAGACTCAGTGTACATGTCCTCTCCAGTCTGACACTGTCAACACTAACATCCAGACAGTGCAAAAATGCACATAACACCACCAAGAGCAGAGAAAGCTGGCGTACATATCACTTTGACAATCATTGTGCAACCTGCAAATTGGGAACAGCTGCTGGTTTTATAGATAGGGAGAATAGATGCTTGAAGCCTTTCAGAATACTTGTTGAAGTTGCAATGGAAAGCCAGCTGTAGTATACTCAGGAAACACTCCTTGTTCTTTTGTGTCAGTCTGGGTCTTCAAACACTTTTTTTTTTTTCACGCCAGGCAACCTCAGTTTTGAAGTCCCTCTGTCCCTAGGAACTTAACTAAATGATTTATCCTTTCCTCTGCCAAACATTCTCTGTCAATCACGCAGTGCTCATTGCCTGCCCAGTGGGACATCCTAGCAGGACATCTTCTGTCAGGTGTCCCTGCTCTGGTCTGTTAGGGTCCAGGGGTGTCTGGAGATAGAAAAGTGTTTGACTCTATATCTGGAGGTTTTGACTTTGGATTTGCTGGGTCACAAAGCATCCTGAAATGCACTGTATATCTGCATACATGAAACACATCATTTTAATCATCCCAACTTTGCTGTGTGCCTGCCTGAAACAGCCACTCTATTCCTTCTAGAGGAGGGTGTTGGTGACCATGGTCAAAATTGGCCTTTAGGGGCTCAAGGCTTGATCTCATTTGCTTTCCACTGCAAAAGCTTGTTTTGTTTTCAATGAGAAAAGACTATACCTAAGAGCTTTGGTGCACTAGGAGCCAGGCAGTCACTACAGGTCTTAGATTGCAAAGCATGGTTAACCTAAAGCTCTCCCTTCCATGCTTAAAGCTTGTCACTCAGAGAGGCCATTAATTTCCTTACTTAAAGGGGAACTGGGAAGAAGAGCTCAACATATGGTTTCTATGGAGATGAATGGCTTACACAGCCTCAGTGGGCCCAGGTCTGTTTTAAATCCTGGAAACTAAAAGCTTCAGTGTCAAGGCAGACAATATTTTTAGTTCAATGTGAAAGGACACAAAGTCCTATGTCTGTGCCAGAGCCTTAGACCTTCACCTTAGCAACATCATTTCTCATTATTATTATTCTTACATGAAATACATGACTGTGCTGTCCTGTGCAAAGAAGGAGGAGGTGATCTGGCCTGAAGGAATCTGTTTGTCACATGAAGGGATTTATTTATATGTTGTGCAAACAGAAGTATAAAACATACTAGAGTCAGCTGATGTCCATCCACAGTCTATACAGAATGACTTCCACATTTCCCCTTAGGTCCTCTTTAAAGCATTCCTGTGGATGATTCTGTCCCTTTTTTGACCTGGTGCTCAGCTGATAAGAGCCTCCTCCCAAGTACAGAATATCTGCCTGCTGCCATTCAGGCCATTCAAGCAAATCCCCAAGCTACATGCAGTTGGGGCATCTTCCCAGGGCCTGGCTGTTGCCAAGCATCCCACCAGCTGCCCACGTTGCTGCAGCATGGCAAAGGCTTTCCCCTAGTCTATCTCCCCAGCCAACACCGAACAGAAGCTGCCGAAGGCTACCATGGCAGGCACACACATAGCATTTCTCACATAATGCTTTCTTCCAGTAAACATTTCTCATAATATCTTGATGTTGT
Source organism: Cyrtonyx montezumae (assembly GCF_038088225.1). Lineage (NCBI taxonomy): Eukaryota > Metazoa > Chordata > Aves > Galliformes > Odontophoridae > Cyrtonyx > Cyrtonyx montezumae. The sequence goes on along the minus strand of NW_027072089.1, from coordinate 100,414,796 downwards.
GCAGCCTGTTTAGCATGGTAGAAAAGTGATGGCCTATCAAAACTGAATAGCAAACTAGGTTTGAAAAAAAAAATAACTTAAGGTCTTTAGTAGAAAATGGGTTGTTTCAGAGTAAGTTTTTCCTGGGTTATGTTTCAAAGAATCAGTTTTTTTACTTCAAGATAAAAAGGAATCATATTTTCTCATTTTGCCAGTACTGGATTTCAAGAATGCTGCATTTACTATTTAAGTGTTGACAAATGAAGCCACTTCACTTCAGCCTGGCTATACTTAGCAAAACTTGCAAAACCCAAAACTTCATTCTGCCTTGAATTTCACATGCAGTATTTACTTCCTAAAAAAGGACAAGAACAGGTGGCCCTGACCCAACCAGAGCTTGACCCATACCACTGTACTGTCAGACTACAATTGCTGATGGTTGCTTGAGGAAGAATTCAAGACGACAGCAAACATCTGTAAGCCATAAGAGCTCAAGTCAGCTGTTTGAATGGGCCAATAACTGCTTCTAAATGTTTGTTTTTCTTAAGGGTAACAAGGAAGGGGAAGATAGCAAACATGCTCTGGTAACACAACAGAAGGTTCAGATTCATCATTCTGGACGAATTAACATTGTTATTTGGAAAAACAGTATATCTGAGCCTAGTACAACTAGCATATGTTTTAAAATTAAGCCTAGACTGGGGTTCAAATAGAGTTTTGACAACTTCATAGATTACTTGCCAAATAAATTAAAGGTTACACACATTTGAAACTAGTCTCATGTGACCTTTTTTACCAGGACCATTTTAGGATTAAAGTAGACACTTCATTCTCCATTAAATACATATGTCTGCACACTACAGAGCCCAATTCCATGGGGCTGTTCACAGGCATCATTAAAGGGCTAGCAATGCTCCATGTGGTTTGACTTGGTTCTCGTGGCAAGTTGATGAGAGAAGCCAGTCCCACCTACAGAAAGCTTTCCTGCCATGGCAGGTCCAAAGCACTGCATTTTGCCAAAAGGACCAGGCTCAGTACTACAGGCTGTTCCCCATGAGCAGGTCACAGTGTCAAAACCCATTCCCCCACTCCCTCCTCTCTCAGATCATAGCTTTATATGAAATATCAACATTAGTTCCAGCCTTGGTTTATACACTCTGTAAGTGAATGCACTGTGTTTCTGGGATAGACTGATATCCAACAGCACTTACCAGTACTCAGACAAATTTTAGTATGACAAAAAATAAACAATAGAAATAAGTGTAAATAAGATATTTGATGAATGACCACGTATTCTACTTAAAACATGCATTTAACCTAAGTAAGGATTTTTTCTGTCCCCGCTAAGTTCTTAAATAATATAATAATTTAACACTTTAAGACAATAATCTTCTCATTTCCCTCTAGCAAGCAGCCAAGTCAGAGCAGATGGCTGACCCTATAGACTCTTTGGCTTGTTTTTCACGCTGCAAGAGCATGAAGTTGTGAGGCTTCTTCCAGCCCTGAGAGGGCAGTTTCCTCTCCAGAAACTTCCTTAATGACCCGTGAATACGCATCAGCTGAGACTCGCAGCAATCCCGCCAAAGAGCAGATCTTTTCTTCTGACTTGGCAAGGCTGCTTTAAACACCAGATGGATCAAAAATAATAATAATCAGAAGAAAAGTGGTATCTCATTCCACTGGTCCCCCACAATCTTTTTTCTGTCTCACACACACCTACACTTTTCCAGTCACGCGCCAAACACTGCTCCCAGCAGGGCTAGGAAGCACTGAGTGCCTCCTACAAAACATGCCCAGCAATGTGCTCTGCAGCGATCCCTCCTTCACTGGCTCAGTGTCCCCATATCCACTTTCTAGCTCCTCTGACAAAGTCACACATACTTGGGCCTGCTGGGGCAAAGTGACTCTAATGGTGCTCGTTTTAAATAGCATATTCCCTTCCAGCCTTTCTATTTTTATAAATGTCACATATTCTGTGTGGCTGACCTTTCCTTTTTCTTAAGTTTCTATGGGGCTTGGCACGGGAGGAAGTGAGGTCCCAGGTATGGAGGAGTGATAGGTGGTGGCTCAGCAATGATCTGTGCTGTGGCAATGCAGGACAGCTGTCACTTTGTACCCCTGACTGCTGGGTGAAAATGTGAGTCTGTCTGGCAGAGTAATGCCAGGGGATGGCACAGCCAAAGGGAAGTGGGTGCATTTAGGTTGCTTAACACAGGACCAGCCTGCTGAGCAAGGAAGGAAACTGATTTTTTTTTTTTAATTAGCAGCAAATCCCTCTGAGCATCTCCCATTGGGATTTAAGCTGACGGAGCTGCCCAAAGTCTGTGGGTCACTGTATAGAAAGCCCCCTTCAGCCATGTCTCCTGAGAGCCATTCAGTATCTCCGTGTCCCGCTGGAGCAATAGTGCAGGTGGTTACAGGAGAACAGCACTACCATTTTTCCTCACTGAGGGCCACTTCCCTGCAGTTAGAGTACAGAAGAACAGAATTCTTTATTGCTTGAGCCCAGAGATAATAATTACATTGGCCAGCCAAGTCAATACTTTCAAGTGCTTTGCGTTGTTTTAATTCAACACAAATGACTCTTCAGTTCCTCTTCATCACCACCACAGTGACAACCTGCTCTGAGCATTGCACACAGTATGCCTCACCTTGTGTTGTGCTAGATAGTGGTTAGGAAATTGTCTTTGCTGTTTAGGCAGTGGTTTTGGACAACACCATTCTGGAATTTCCCTTGAGGATCAAGATAAACACATTTTCTAGTGATTTCCCTAAGAAACTTCATGTGCTGAAGCTATTAGTTAGACAGTGTTTCTGCTTATCAAGTAACCCTGTGGCTTTTGTGACGGAAATTAAGACGCAGAGCAGCTTAATTTTAAATGGTTCTTTGCAGTACAAGTAGCAGTACTGGGGCCTTGGACTTTCCTACCTATGCTTTCAGGTTCTTCCACCATCACAGATCAGAAGGTGTTCACTGTTCTCACTTCCCCACTATTGTTTTCGAAAATATAATGGAAATCTTGTTTTCTAAATCAGAAGGGTCCCATGGAATAATGGCTTATTTAATTTCCACTCTGTCCCACAACATAAGTGACAGATTATAACATCCAAAAGCATTCTTCTGAAAAGTAAATCTTTTAAAATAACCTAATTCAGAGGTCTGGGGCACAGAAGGAGAGTTAAGTGGTGATTTCCAATGCTGCTGGATGCACGCCCCAAGCCCTGTGCCATCCACACACAAACAATTGCACAAAGCAGCCATTGACTTCCTTTTACTTGATGCCTGGAAACAAACAGCTTCTTTCTGGGAAGAACAGTGTGTTTTTCTGGGCACAGAAAAGATTTTTTTTCCACTTCCATTTCAGTGAAAGCCTCTCACTTGCATCCAAATTTCAAAGCTGGGTTTGATCCAGAAGGGATTTCCTATTGTTTTTGTTCTGCATTTCATAAAGTAACCATCACCAGTGTATGGGTAACTCCATCCATCATCTCTCCTTGGAGCTGCTCAGCACTGGAACCAGCCCCAAAGGTCTCCTCCAACCTCTGTAATTCTGTGATATTATACTTTACCACACGTCTGGAAAAAAAAAAAAAAAAAAAAAAAAAAAAAGGTATATCAAAGAAAATGAGGAGCCCTGCAGCAGCACTCAAAGGTCAGGACACAGAGACATATCCTCACATGTGGTGCATTAGTGGGCCATGTGAGTGCCTTGTGTGATGCTGCCTCATTGTGCAACTCCATTTATCATAAAACACAATGTCAGTCAGTTTATTAAGAAACCCTAGCTGAAGTGTATATCCTGTAATTATATTTCAGACTCCGCATACATTACAGCCAGAGCTTTTCTTATTTTTTTAATGCAGATGCTTTATGCTGCTGGCCATTGACACACTCACGTCCTGTTTTTTCAAGAAAAGCAGGAATGAAATGGTCTTATCTGTCTGCAAGTACCCACATAATTACCTTGAATAAATAGAACAATTTCAACTGCATCTCAAGGAGGAGGAAATGCCTCAAAGCCCATGAAAATGTGTGGATATGTGAGAGGGAGAGAGGCAGTGGAGCATATCCAGGGAAAGAGAGGAGAGATGTCCTACGCTTGGCACCACAGTGATAGCTCTGCAAAGGCATGCAGGGGAGAAAATAAAGGCAAAAATGCAGATCTGTAGGAAACCAGGCTTTCCTGGGTCTGTAACCAACAAAACAGATCAAATTCCCATGGGGTGATCATCATGCTGTTGTAAAAGAAATTAATCAAAAGGGCATGCAGAGCTTTCTGAACCCTGGGCTTCAGGGAGAGCTGGTTACTCTTCAGCTATCAGCCACAGACTATATGTTTCTTTTTTATTTTCTCTCCAGAGGTAGATGTCATCTCTGGAAGAATATACTTGGACCTTAGAGGACTGAAAACTGTCCAGCAAAAATACAGCATTTGCAAAACTATCTAGTTGAGGGAAGGAAAAAAAACAACAACAACAACAACAAAACAAACCTTGCTAAACTGATTTTCAAGTCCTTGTTTATTTCCCCCCACTTAGAAGCAAAAAATCCTTTGTGGAGAGGTGAAGTCTTAAGAAAATTGGCAAGAAGTGAAAAGCACCATGAGAGACTCCAAAAAATATTTCTCAGTTTCTCACAAACGAATAAAAACCAAGTCTTTTTTAGATCAAGTAAAAGATCTAGAATTGAAAAAACCCTGCACACAACCACCCATCAAAGAGTGGATTGCTCAGCATCATCACAGCGTGCACCTTCCTGCCACTGGTCCGACCCCACTTGTGTCCAAAGATGGATGTATGCAGAAAAGCATGAAGCCAGGACTTACAATAAGCTTGGGTCTGATTTTGCAGTGCCAAGTGAGCTGGGGAAGGGCCACAAGAATCCCTCCCTTGGCTCTGTATCCTCTGCCCACACTGAGGCATAGCCATTCTCCTGGAAGTTTGGGGTAGCAGAGCACCTCCTGAACTGGCAATGACTCCATCATGCCATGGCCATATTCCAAAAACCTGGCCTACAAGCAAACCCTCACAGCTCATTAGAGGCTCCTCAGGCTTTCTCCACTGCTGGTCCTTGTGGTTTAGCTCATTTAGTGAGACTCAGCATTGCTTCCCTGCCCTGCAATGACTCAGGACAAGCAGAAACCTGATGCCACCCTATGATACAACACATCTGCTGGAGTCTATGTTGCAGTTGCCTACATCTGCTGAGGTGGTAATATAAATTAGGTAAACTGAAATATGCTTTTTCAGTATTAAACCAGAATGCTGAATCAGTGGGAAAGTCAACCTATCTCCATTCGAATAATCCTTATATTTCACTCTGAGCTAGAACAGGTTTTTCCTGCTAATGAAACTGCTGAGATTTCATGCAGTTTAGTAGATCTACATGTAACATACAGAACTGATCAGGGCACAAAAGCAGTAAAAACAGGGTGAAGACTCAAGAAAGAATTCTCGAAACTTCAATAAAGATTTCTGAAACAACTGTTTCTTAGGGTTACTGGTTTGGTTGCTTTTTCCACCCCCAGAAATATTTTAACTGCTTCATTAAAACACGATGGATAGCTTTAATCAGATAATCAAAATCCTAAACTTGATCAGTCTCCTGCATACTTTAAAATTATTCACATTCAAGTGAATGCCTGTTGACTGATGTTGTTTGGCCTAATCCACATTTCAGCAGCAGCTTATATTGTCCTGTGAGGCACACATTGGGATGGTACAATTAGCACAGACCTTTCTGGCCTCTCTACATTCAAAGAGTACGTAGAGATGTGACACAGGCCAAGCACCTCTGCTGGCTGTCCTTCTAATACGATCCAGATATGTTTCTACTGACAGAGCTCTAGAAGAACACCTTGAGACATTTTATGGTTACCAGAATGAATAATGTCAAACAGTATTTTAGTCAAGATATTTTACAGAGGGTATAGTTAGAAATATTGTTGCAATGGAAAGAGACAATAAAAATAAAGGAAAATGTTCCCCTGTATCCTAGGCTTGCAGTACGAAACTCCAAAGGAGCAATCTCCAGAAAAAGAAATTCCCCAGTGGTTGTCAGCCCTTAAATGGGGTCTGAGAGAGGTGGTGTCAGACTCCACCTCTTCCTGTCACACAGGTGCATTGCCTTCACCTGTGCTCCTGCAGCTGACTCAGTGTTCGCTTCAGGAGATCAATCAGTGGTTCAGGACATAATCAACAGTTCCCATATAGACATGAGTTTTTACTGCCACTTTCTATGGCCCAGAAGATGCCAGGTATACTTGACTGGAGAGAGGCACACAGACCTGGCACTGACACACAAGGAAAAGAAGACATTTTTAACTGCCAGTTGCAACCCATCCTAATTCCGGAGCTGATTTAATCATCTGAGCCAATGGTTTTAGGGCCAAATTAAATGACAAAGGTGACAGAAAGGCCCACTGCTGCTTCCTTAAATAGAACAAATTGTTCTGATCTGTCACAGTAGATCAGGATGAAGGCTTTAGGCTAACCATAAAGATCAAACAGGGATGAGGGTATGGGAGAACTAATGTATCCCAGGCACTCTACTGTGAGAAGACCTTAAAATTTCAATTTTTTAAGTTCTTCGATGTGGTATTAGATGAGGGAGTTGCCCAGAGTCCTACACCAGACCCCGGCACTTAGGCCAGAAGCTAGGCAATGACTACAAGACCATCAGCTTTCCCCTCTCTGTCCTTTCTAGCAAGGAGGTTCCTGGAGCAGGAATGGGACAGTGTTGCCCCAGGGCACTGCCAAGATAGGAGAGAGAAGGATCCCCACAGTGGGCCCATGGCTGCACATTTCCCTCCTTTCATCCATCACCTCACCAGATGCCATTCAAACAGCAAGTCTGAGGAAATGTGGAAACTGAAAGGGAACATGCAGGCTAAAAGAATACAAGAAGGAAATGATTCAGGAAATACTGTTGCCCATAATGGTGCAGAATTCAGGACACAGATGGAGGCTGTGTGTGCTCAGCACAGGGCGAGGGTTGTTTTCTCCTGCGTCTCCAAGGCTTCCTAGCCCAGGGCACATGCAGACATCTCACATCTTCCTATGCTGCCTAATAGTTCTTTTATAAATCCCCTTTCTCTTGTAACTCCAGCTGGTGCATCTCAGTGTTTAGAGGAAATCTCAATCCTATTAAGAAATAACAATAATAACTAATGTCACTGTTTGGAAGACTGCTTCTGTGCTCACAAACAGTAGCCTTAGTGGATCACTGAATGACGGCTTTGCAATTATCCTCTGAATGAGTCAAAATGAAACGTAGAGAGCTGAAATCCTCAGTGTGTCGTATTTATGTAAATACCCAAATAAAATAATCAGCAGCACTGTTCAGTGAGGTGAGGAACAGTGGGATGTGTTGGGGCACACTACTGGCGGGACTTCCAGAAACCTCACAGCTGGAAGAAAGAAACATTGAAGTGCCACGAGGAGAATGGGTTTGGGTTCTCCAATCACTTCATGTTTCATTGACCATTACATTTCTGCTTTAACGTTTTCGAATAGTGGAGGCAAAGTCCCTCTGGGTTAAAGGTTAAAGGAACCAAATGCTGGAAAATACAGTTGCTGAGAGACAAAGCTTCTGAGATAGGTGCTAGGACTGCCCTAAATCCAGTGGGCTGAACAAATGCTGGGGCACAACATTAAGGCCCTTTGGAGCACTGTCAACTCAGATATTTTAACTGAGCTGTTCTTTGGAGGTCTCTTTTGCTCATTTATCTCCACTCTTCTTGTCTGCAGCTTCCAAGATGCTATCCTTCAGTCATTTTTTGTTTCCTCGCTGCTATGTAGTTTACCACGGCCCCCAAATGTAGAAAACACACAGTGGGACAGAATGATAACAATTCAAATGCTCCAGGCCATCTTCACCCAGGGAGGGTTGACACAGGCTCCTTCCCACCTTGGGAAGAAGTTTAAGGAGAAACCTATGCCTAAATTTGTTGAGACTTGTTCTGCTCAAATGGAAACCATGTTCTCTTTGGTTAAATGTTATTCAAACAACAGTTTGCCCTCTAAATGTCACATCCAAATTATGGAGTCAAGGAGCCTCATTTCCACTTGCCACCTTTCTTCTTCAGCTCACTTTTAGATCTTGCTTCTTCTGTTCACTCTGTCCCAGGGACCTGCAGCCTAATCCCATGGCCAGAAGGGAGCCCTTTGCTCCAGTCTGACACTCCAAAAGCTTGCTTAGGGCTGAATGTTAAAGACAAGGGCCCTTGGTTAAAGACAAGAATTTGTATGCTTTTTTTTTATGCAAGCAAAGCTAATCAGTATCATTTTCCAGGATTTATGGCTAAGTGAAAAAGGGGAGAATATCACTTCAGAAGTCATGCACCCTGACCTCACCCCACAGAGGTTATGTAAGAAGCCAATTTATCCACAACTTGCTGCCCAAGAATGCTGCCATTTCTGAGCTCTGCTATAGAATTAACTAAATTGGTCCATATGAAAACGTGGTAATGCAATTGAGCTCTGGACAATTTGGGAAGTTCAAAATTAAGTTACCATCATTTAGCATCTAGTTATTTATGTCCCTGAGGGAAAGGTTTTATTAGTAAAGAGTGAATGTATTCACATTTTAAAGACAGAAGAACAAATGACCCAACTAATAGTACATAAAATGATCTTCCCAGCTTGCTTTGAATGGTGGTGCAAAAATTATACGGTGAAAAAAGTATTACAGGACCTTGATCAAATACAATCCTTAGGGGCTAAGGAACTTCATTTACCTGCATATCGATGCCACTCATTCAGTCCTGCAAGATTTCTTGCTACATGAAGATAACACTATTTTTTGTGGAACTAAGCAAAGCAATTAAATAGTTGCTCTACTGCTGCAATATAGAAAAACAGAGTTGGAAAGGATTCCTAGTCTGTCTCTAATCAAGGATCACCTAGACCTATGGCACACTTTCTTTGAACAAGTGTTTCCCTCTGCAACAGTCCAGGTCACTACAGTGGCACCACTACACATAGGTCAGGCTTTAAAATTTCTTCACTTGTGTTTTTTTTTTTTCTCTTTGAAGAAATGTCAAATGAAGTAATGAAAACCAAACCACTTTAGTTTTTATAACCATTTGTTAGGGAACAGCAACAACATAGTGGTTTAACAACAACAACAAAAAAAAGCAATTAACTCACTCACAGCTAGTCTCAGCTTACTTTTGAGGTCCTGACATGAAGTTGTTCTCAGGCCACACTCGACTAGTGTCACCCACAGAGTTTGGAGAAATGTGTGTTGTGCAGTCTATGTGAATGCTTTGAGCTGAGATATATGACACTGCAGGGAAGACGTAGTAAAGCAGTAGTAAAGCCACTCTACTGGCTTGCTAGGGTTTTGTAGCCAGGCCTGTGAGCAGACCTGTGTGCAGCAGGTTGTTGTTGGTGAGTTGCTCTGCAGAGAGGAAGAGTAGAAGCACATCTGGCCTGCTGCATGCACAGCAGGCTGAATGCAGCTAACCTAAATGCAGAGTCAGAGAGAAATAAATCTGCTATATGACCTTTCTGCAGCTTAAAGCCTAGATGGACAGTTCTATAAATCCTGATCAAGAGAATATTTTACATCTATTTAGGTAGCAATTCAAAAATAAAAAAAATATGATGGTGCAAAACCAGCACCCAGTATCTCTGAAGATTTGGTGCTTTGGCCACTGCTAGGTACTGACATAATGAAACTTTTACCCACTTGTTATGTGCTGAGGTTATTACAACTTCACAGTTCACAAAGCAGTTCAATTATTAGTTTCCTAGAGTGACATAACTCATCTTTGTTAGAAGTGAAAAGTCAGGTGCACTCTTTGGCACCCTGGACTCTAATAGTTTAGATTTTGTGTTCCCCTGTCCTTTGCCATATTCTTCTAGAATAAATGTGAGAGTGTTTCATCCAGCATTATATGCAGGAAAGGAAAGAGAAATTTGAATAGTTGCCATCTGCTAAAGTTGCTTTGATTTATTGCCTTTCAGTCTCAGCTGAAGATCAAACATGCTCTAGAGAGAAACGCTTCCTTAATTTGTTGTACTGCGTGCATCTCTGCTTAGTGCTAAACTGAGTCATGGGGACACCAGAAATATTCTCTTTCCTCACCAGAATAATTAATATCTTTAATTTCAGTAGTTAACTAACCACTCAGAAGGTACTGTTGCTTCCATACACTGATGGCAATTATTCATTGAACGAGCAGCAAATTCAAAATTGAAAAAAACAATTACTCTTTGTGGTATTCTTCCCTCTATGGCTTATTGTATTTTCGTAGAAAGAAACTCTAGATCTGTTAGAAGCATAGTCATATCTTTCTTCAAACTGTCACACAGACAACAGTAATTGTATTGTATTTCACCCCATCTGTCTACATTTTTCATAAGTAAGTTTTGCACTTTATTTATGTTCATTTCCTATCCGAGTCCAAATCCATATAATTCTTCAGATAATTACAGTTACAGTTTCCTTCAGATTACGTAATCATTTTCCATGTCTATCTGCCCCTTCCTTTTCAGTTTTAATATCGGTTAAAGAGAATGTACTACACTACCACTACTTTTACTTTTTCTTTCCACTTAATTTTCTGTACATCCTCAACTCCTTCAGTGTTTCTGAAGATGTTTTGTTCTTGTTGTTGTTCAAATTAACTCTATTAGTTTGCTCCCAGATTAATCTTTGGCTCAGGTCCCAAGTATAGAGAGAAATAATTCATGGCCCTAAAGACAGCTTCTAGCAGGCAGCATCTGTCCTACCAAGCATGAAAAAAAGTTGCTGGGTCAGAAAGTGTTCTCAACTTATGCTTTTACCTGTACTTTCTGTCAGTCTACAATGAGAAAGAAAAAACATTACTTCCAAAACAATTAAAAAGAGGTAGCAGTAATAAAACTTACCATAATAACCAGCAAAAAGATAGTCCTTAAAATATTCAGATAATTGCTCTTGCAATTTGAAATCCCCTTACCTTCAGAAACTCCTGTGTGAGCACCCAAGATCCCTAAGAAGAGCCTAGCAGGTGAAAGGCTGACTTTTCTTGCCTTTATGCAGCCTATCGGCCACACCTTCAAGGCAATCCCATTTTTTCCTTATATTAAATAATTTTACAGTGATAAGACAAATATGCAGAGCACTAATCAAACTTTACTTCCCATCTGCATAGCTGTAACACCAAGGAGCACTGTACCAGATGGCTGTCTCACAAGGAACTGTGCTAACATGGAGTGCAAAGAGAGTTCCTGTCCTTGAATATGTCAAGAAATAACACATCAGGATGGATGTTGGTCCAGACAGCAATCTTGGCACTGGCAGCTTAGCTGCTGACAGGTCCAGATATCTTATGCATTTTTGGGCAATATGGGAGGACATTTGTTTATGGAGGGATTTGAAAGATGATGCTGTTGATGGCTTTTAGGTATCACAAAGGCAGAACAATGCAGACCACATCAGAAGGCCTCGTTCTCCCCACACTTTGGTTGGGACTGCTGGGAAAACTTGGGGCTCAAGACACTGGACTTAATTGGAATCACAAAATCATCTAGACTGGAAAAGGCCTTCAAGATCATCAAGTCCAGCCGTCAGCCAGACCTACCATCTCCCCTTGCTAAAAAGAGCAGTTATTTGTCTCCAATTCTTTCTACATCCATTTATAATACTCTGTCATAACTTCATTGACTACAGGAGAAGCTCAGTATTACATGTATGTAAACTGTGGCATTGTCCACTAAAACTAAAGCAGTGGGGAGGTTTAAAATCAATTCACTTCGCTGAACCTATAATAAAGGGCTCTAACTTCACTCCCTCCAAACCGGAATCTGAACACATATTCCTTCGTGTCAAATTCCAGCTTCCATCTTTTCTCTTGGCTCCAGTATCTCAGTGTATATCAATTGTCTTAGGGACAAAGTGTGCTACATCATTTCCCACAATTCTTAGATCCCCTGGACTCTTAGAAGAGTTTGATTTCTTACATTAAAGGCATTAACAAAGTCTGAAACACAGTGCTCTTTGCTGCCAAAATCACGCCCTACAAGAAGAATGAAACAACTCCAGGGGGAGCCTCAGCATAAAAATATTCAACCTTATCTTTCATTAAGTACCCTATGTATTCCATTCTCTCCTCCAAAATAATTTCAGGGCAGCAATGTCATCATACTGTATCAAACACAGCCATGACAAACCTATCTGTGGTAGAAAACAAGAACACAGGGAAAATTCAATAAGACATTCTTTCTTAGTCTGTGCCTTAAATTTCCATTTTCTCTGTCAAGTTTAAACTTATGATGATTTATTACAATAACTTGTAGGTAATCAGCAGCTTTATCAGCACTAAATTCCCAGAAGGATATATGGCAGAACTACAGCAAATCTGGGAATACCAGGTGGGTGACCGACAATGAGCTGTCCACGTTCTACATGTACAAGCCAATTTAAAATTCTGAAAGAAAATCTGATCAAAGCATTAACTATGAGCTATTCAAATATTATAATTAAATCATAATTTTTCCGCTCTTGTGAAGTGGGAAAGGGTTGTCATTTCAAATCTCTCATTTTGTGCAGGAGATTTCTGGTAGAAATCAGTCTGGGGTGTTAACATTTGCATTTGTATTCACCCTGCAAACAGCTAAAATGTTCTAAAATGTTCACCTCCTATGAATGCTCAGTTTATAAAAATTCAGACAACATTTTTCACTTGCAGGTCAATAATTGCAATAACTTATTCACCAGAAGAGCTGAAATATGCATTGTTGAGCAAATATCTGTCTGTCCATCCATCTATCTACTTGAACAACACATCTTAACTGCAAATAAAACTTGTGAAAAATGTCTTAAAGCATTTGATCTAGTATGAACTTCTATTAGGACTGGTACAGGTGAAATATTGCAGAAAACAACAGTCAGTAGATGACAGGCTATTAAATATGTCACATTCCCCTGGAAAGGAACCCAATAATGCTATGCTTGGGCCTTAAATCTTATGAGAACATGAAAATTTGTAAGTAGACTTAAAATAGTGGTGGCAAATCACAGAGGAGAGCGGGATAGCCTTGCAGTGGTACCCAACAAAACCATGTCATGGGGCTATAGCAGGTGTGCAAGCTGGTGGGCCAATTGCATTTCCAAACCTCCTGAGGGCACTAAAGAGAGTACGTTTCAAAGCAGGATGGAGCATCATGCTCATTTTGCTGATATTGCTGCCGCAAGCATTTGCTTTCTCCCAGCTACCAGCATCTGTGCTGTCAGGCTTTGGGTTCTGCCCTATTGCTGTCTGCAGTTAAGAAGACACAACCCACTCCCACAGCTTAGTTCTTCAGCTGAATTGCCAAAAATCATGTATAATTGTAGTTCATCTTACCAACCCACGCATACTGGCAAAATGCTTGAATTACACTTCCTAAGATATAATCATTCACTCTGATTTAACAAGGTGGATTTTTTCCCCAGTGTAATATGGTATCCAAAGCTTTCTGGAGGTCACCTGGAGCACTGGGAGCTGGTGGTCTCTGGATGCAGTAAAAGGCAGAAGTATAAGCTGATAAAGGAGCTGACGAAGCAGAAGCCAAATGCAATTAATATGCATCAGAAAAGGCATTTCCAGGAGGAATAGGGAACTATTAATGTTACTGCACAAGCAATTGCTGCTGTCTCATCTAAAGTACAGTCCACCTTCCTGAACACTTTGTAGTGTCAAAGAGAATTCAAACCAAGTTGGAAAAAACCCATGAGGATAACATTTTTATTGGGGATTTGAAAGACCTGGGCTAAACTGGCCTAGAGAAAGGAAAAGTGAGGGGAAACTTCCTATTGGCTTTTCATACCACGTTTGACCAGCAAGACGACTCCAACACAATTGTTTGGTATAACAAGAAAGTAAGATATTGTAGTTCCAGAGTATTTCCTTCCAGTCCTGTGCCTCAGCATCCATCTGAGGCAGTAACTCGGTGACAGAAATAAGTAATTCTTAAGAATTAGATAACAAATGCTGACAATGAACTGTGTTGGAAACAATACTTTTTTTCTCAGAAACTCAATCTTCTCTATTTGAAAGTCAGAGACTTCAAAGATGGTACAAGAAACGCTGGGGAAAATCACTTGCAGTTCCCATGGGACTGCCTGAATAGAGAGAAGCCCCAAGTACAAATTCACACAATAATGCATTATTCAGATACAAAATACAGCTCCACTAATAAACTTTTAAACATCAAAGGGCAATGCTACCAGTAAACTGCAAGCAAGTTGCTGTGATTACAGAGCAATTTTCTTGTGAGGCAAATGACTTAAAAAAAAAAGAATTCAAAGCTGTTTTCTAGGGTCACCAAGTTTGTTCCCATTTTGCAAGCTATGGTAAATTCTAGCAAGCAAGATAAAGAATAAACAACAAGACAAGCCGCGTCTCTTAATTACAAGCTGCAGTGTGATCCCTCCTTCTCCTAAATGGCTGTACCAGTGCACGAGGACTAATTCCTTGATTAGCAGAGACATTCACAACTATCGGCTATTGAATTCTGATGTTTCCAATGTGGGAAGGATCCACTCTGCTCACAGACAGAAGGCTCTTCACACGCAAACAATTGGGAAATGCTTCTTGAAGTAGGTGGAATGGAAAATGTAAATGGCAAATCCCTCTAGATAATGTTTAGGGTCAGTGCAGACGGGATGATTTTGCATTTCCTATTTATGTGAAGGACTGCATTGAGATGGAGGGACCACCCTTCCTGAGCTAAACAAAGCACTCTATTCTTGTGCCTCAGGGTCCTCACTCTGAGGTATGGCCGTGCTCCCATGAGTTAAGTCTTTTTATGTGAAAATGCAAAGAAAGTGACCAGACAAAGAAATCTGTTATGGCTACTGATCAGTACAAAGAGGGAAAAAAACCCTTGGGGAACTAGGGACAGAGTAACTACTTACATATCCTTCCAATGACCAATTTTTCTTTGCAACTCTGAGCTCTGACTCTTGTAAGATATTGGTGACAGTGAGCACAATTAGCTACTCTTGGATCCAGTCCTTGAAGACATCCATGTTTCTTTTTGGATTCTGCTATGTTCAATCTACATTGCATCACATGCTGGGTGTAATCACATTTATTAATTGATCTAGGCAAAGGTGTCATCCAAAATAAACAGTGAGAAACAGACTCTTTACACAGAGATCAGGAGTGACATCATTCCATGATACTGCAGCTCCTTTCTCAATTAGCTAGATCCCCACAACTCACAATGTATACATCTCTTGAAGACAGGTAAATATGTGACTGTGGCCCAATTTCATGAATATTTATTGAACAAAAGTAAACAAATAAATGTTTTAGGAGGGGTTTTGATGTATTGCAATTTCCCTGATGTGGTTGTAGGCAGAAACATCTGCATTTCTTATCGTCAGCACACAAACTAATATGAAGAGCAGACGGTACAGCTAAACCTGAGATACACATTGTTGAGCACTTTACATCAGATGAAATATGATTTGAGATATCAAATGAGACAGTAGAGCTCAAAGGAGATTCCCACATGAATTGAGAAGAGTAAACAGATGGACCCAGGGAGCGTGACATATGAGTACCCATTTATTGCCTTACGATTGTTTTCTGCTGAAGTACTTATTTTTTGAATGGCCTACATTTTGCTGAAACACCTTGATCTTCAGCATCCACTGTAATAGTTCCTAAAGGAACAGAACAGAAGGTCTATCTCCAAACCTCTCAAGAGCAACTGTGGATCAAAGTCTGATCTAGGGGATGGGCAATCCTGCCCACAGCAGGGAGGTTTGGGAACTAGGTGATCAATGCAAGCCATTTGATGATTCTACAATTCTATGAATTGAGTGAAATCCTGAGTAAACATTTCAGATTTGAAAGGGAAGTATTTGACTGATTTGAGAGGACCAGATGTGCACAGTAACTGAGATCTCTCTGGTTCGCCCCGAGATATGGCTCTAGTGGTTTTGCAGGTTATTTAAAACACCAGTTCCCTCTTCTGTGCCTTTCACATTATTATAATATAATGGACACTCTCATCAAAGTTTTGCTTTTTCCTTATTTTTGTTTGAAGATAAAAACATTTTTTCTGAAGGCCCTTTCCTCATTCTTTTGATCTTCTGTTATATCCAGGCTAAGAGACTGACATTATGTTACAATTTTATAGTATTTGAACATATGAGGTTTAAATAACCAATCTTGAAGTGTGAGCAATTCTTTCTATTTTTTTAAATAAATCTCAGTGAGTGCCTATCTATCTATCTATCTATCTAACTATCATTTTGCACACTCTTCACATTCGACTTGATTTTACTTTTCAGGTGCGTGTATATCACTGCATTTGTGAGATTCTTGCCTGTGCTTTTGCCCTTTATTAGTATGAAATTAAAATCAGCCCATTCAGTGCTCAGAAAAGCTTCCTCACTGATAACAGTGGAAAATGATGCAAGTATACTCTGCTGTAGGATGGGCTTGCTCATGTGATTCAACACTACTCTGTGAAGACACACTTCTTGATGTGAGGAAAGAGAAGAGAGGAGAGTGGGTAGTCCAGACACTGGCCTGTCCGCTTAGTCTGTCAATAAATCAAGATTTGTTGCTGACATTGTTCACTGGGACAAATCAATGGAGCTGCTAGTAATGAGCATGAAGGACCTCACATCACAAAAGACTGAAAGCTTTTGTGTATATCTAATTCTCCCACTGAACTAGCTCATGCCAACAGCACATCGTGGATGCTAAAGCACAGAGAGCCCTGAAGCTTTCCTAACACAGGTCTGCTAGCAATGCTGGCACATTCTTGATTATGGGAAAACAGGTTCAGCTGGAAACTTATCAAGATGTTGGTTTCCACTTCTAAGCCAAAACTGGTGAGAGGGATACTCACTTCAGTATTAGTACAATGCTTGACAGATAGGTCAGCAGTAACCCTTCATTGGAATACTCATTAGCTTCCTTCTTGTCTTAAGGAGCTATCCATCCTACCTTGACTGCTGAGAAGTTGCCACCAAGACATTGTTCTTGCAAGCCACTTCACTGAATCACTAAGGTGAGTAACTCTGGGAAATTGTAAATTGGTTTGTTGCCTGTCCGGTTTAGTTTCACTCTATTAAATGACTTCTAACAAGTAACAACACACAAAAAAAAAGAATCCATCCCATTTAAATATAGTTACCTCCTTTAATGCTAACTGTACACTGTTCAGTATGGGACTTGGGGTACGTAGCCTTGTCTTTGTTTTCTGGGTGAACTGTGGAGAACACAGCCATTGCACAGTTTGTTCTAAGATCAGTTTTTTCCAAAGTGCAATTGTTCCAAACATACATATATAATTTGTATGCAGTGTTTCCAGATGTACTTGCCTTTAGGAAGTCTGCACAGTGACTGGCCATTGCAGCTCCTGTAAGAAATTCTTAACTGCTAGTTTTTCAGATTCCCCAAATCACATTTGGGTCAGATGGAGGACACCAGCATGAGATACAACAGTACAGAAGGTGATATATTTTTCTGTATGCTTCCTCCTTTCCATACTCTTTGCCTATATATTAGCAGGTCATGGGCTAAATCCTTGGCATAGACTTGGTATGGCTATGCCTAGGTCTTGTACCTCAGTAGCCACCAGAGTTGCAAAACTGTGGTTTAAAATGATGTTTCCAAAAAGCCTTTTCCATAATATTTTGTCCTGCAGGGAACACAGTGCCTCCTTGCACCTCTAGTCACATTTTGTTTATTACTTTTAGATACTACTTGGACAAAGAACAAGCTGCCGCAATATGCTCAATAATAAGATTGTTATTTTTTATGCTTGGTTTCAGGATATGGATACGTCATTAATAAAACAAGGAACAAGACAAGCTACAGCAGCTATAGTGCAACCAAAACAGAAATGTTTCTGTGACTGTGTCATCTGGCATAACAGAACCATAAGTTACCTGGCCCCTTCTTTCAATGAATAGATTACGAAGTCTTAAATCACATGAAAACCTTCACTTTTGCAGCCTGTTCTATGCAAATAGTGGCTGATTGCAGAATTCAGTAAAATACTCCTCATGCAATCAGGAACTCATGAGTTAGGATTTCATTGGAGACCCAGAAAGCTGCTTGATTAGGTTTATGACTCCGGCCAAAATCAAGTTCATCTCTGTTTTTAAATCTTGTGCTAGTAGGTATTTCTGGATTTAGAGCAAAAGGTTAGATTGCAGTTGCAGTTGGAGGTTGAATATGAGATGAGGAAGCCCACCCTAAGCTTTATCCCTTTGGATGCCTGTCACTTCATCCTGCAAACTTTTAGATGGTTTAGAGTGAGCTCTGAACCCAGTCAGCACTGTGCCAAGCATGTCTGTCCCTTCTGTCAGAGACTCACAATTATCCCTCACGAATACGAGTTGAAAGATGGGGAAGATGGCAGGGTAAAAGCTGGGGTTTTCAGCTTTAGAGGTTTTAATGTTTTCAGCTTTAGATGTTTTAATGTAGAGCAGTACTGCTGGGCAGGTGCAGCTGAAAAAGCATTTTCCTGCTTTTTCCACACTGCCCTTGCCAAGTGAGACCCGACCACCACCTGCTCTGCTTTATCTGTTCTCTGCCATTCACTAATTCCCAAGCTACAGTAATGTGCACAGGCATGCATCCTTCATGAGTCTGTAAGCCACTTTGAAAGAACATCATCTAAAAATTTGTTTAGGGGAACAAAAAGGAAGTGTCTGACTCACAGGTAGGCTGATAAACCTCAAGAAGGTTTTCTCTCAAGAACCGAAATTCCTGGTTCTGTTTCTTTCAAGTTGAAATTAATGCCAGCTATAATTGCCCATGAGTCATGCATCCAGCTCTGCTTTGTGGCCACTTGGGTGCATTTGGCCTGTTTTAGCCATCGCAGTTTTCTTTTGTTAAGTATCAAATGGCTTTTGTATCATCTAGTGATGCACTGCTGTCACTGAAAAAGGCTCCGGAACTTAGCACTAGGAAATGCCTGCAATCATGCCTATTTTTTCTTTCCTTCTTTTTTATTTTTTTGTAATTTTTTTCGCATCTGAGCTATTTTTGAGCTAAACAGAGGGCTGAATGCTTCCTTCCTGTGAATACACCACTTATCTGATTACTGAGTGTTGCAATAAATTATGCCCCCTGCAATAATTTTACATAACCTGCTGAAGTGGCAGCATAGAAAACGAACTGCAATTACAATAGGAAGATTACATCAAAAATAGTTTACTTGCAAGATATTTTCTGGTCTTTTTTTTTTTTTTTATGAGTGGAATATTATTATCCTCACTTTAGTTCCATTATTCACTTTTCAGAGATGAGAAGTACGTGTATCTATATATACACAAGACACAAACCTCTGCAGATGTCTGTATTTTGTTCTTCTATGCTTGAGCAGGGCAGCAAGCAAAATGAACTAAAGCTAATCAGGCCTCAGCTGAGATCTGCTCTCAAGTTGGGCAGATCATGAGGTAGCTCTTCTGACACCTCTTGCATGTTCCTGCTTTGATCTCAGTTGAAGCTTAAATCACTTTTCCTCTTGGTGGCTCCTAAGGGTGGAATTAGGATTATTTATGGTGGGATCAACATGCTTTGTTCACATGTTACATTCCCAAGTCTTTTATGCAAAAATATCTCTATCATTTCACTGAAGAAATCCATCTAGAATGAAGCAAGCTCTTATGTATCACGGTCTGTGCTTCTCCTCCACTCCTGCAACTCTGATTTAGAGCAGCATATTTTTAGCAGCGCTGTGGTTCATGCACTGTGATGAAATTACATACAGAGTGTGGGGCACTTGGTAATCCAAGGAGGTAACATTGGAGATCCAACTCTTTTGTCTCTACAGCTTGTGGTGATATCTGCTTTCTCTAAAACTCAATTCCTGCTTATGACAGACCACAAAAACCACACAATGTGGCATTTATATGGCAGGCCCGAGCTACTAAATATAGTACAGTAAGTTTCCATTGAAAATAGCATTTAAAGTAGAAAACAAGCATTCAGATGTCTGGAGTTAAATTAGATTAAATCCAGATGGTAGCAGAAAATTGATAGTTTTGATTTCAGGTTTCTTGGCCTGATCTGAATTCAAAGTTAGACAGGACTAGTATTTTTCTCAGGCCCACATATGAAACTATTCCCTTTTTGGGTCCCCCAGAAGTCATACTTTTGGATGTGCAGGGTGTACCCCTCACAACTTTGAAGCTGTTCCACCATAAGGACGCCCCAGCTTCATAAGCAAGATGACAAAATTCCTGGGAGAACTCTATTCAAAAGGACATTACTACACAGAGTGACTGGAGGCACCATGCCAGCTTTGCATGAACCAAGGCAATGTAGCTATCTATGACTGTGTAACATTGCACAGACTCATCATGGGTTTAGGGCATGGCTACGTGAACACAGTTACAGAATTCCTGCACCAGAGCTGATAGCTTGGCATGGTTTGGCATTGCCCTATGTGGTATTATCACGGAGGGATGAAACTGCTTGAGGGTCTCTGCACAAAAGCAGAAGTCTCCAAAGACCATCCACATGACAGTCACCCATCTTAGCAGGGACAGTACTATTGCAAGACAGGCAAAGAGCTGCAGAGATATGAGTTCAAATCTGTCCACTTTTAACATGATTCAGAATCCACAATTTAAAAAGAAAAAAAAACAACAAAAAACACCCCACTTACATCCTACAAATAGAGATAAGGTCACTTTCAGTTGATAAAATGGCTGCTACAAACATTTCATCCATCACCACAGTGGGAATCCTTTCAGAAATTTTTAGTGGTACTTGTAAACATTGTCTTCTTTTGTGATATTAAACTGACTGTGAGTATCCCTTCCTAATTACTGAACTTCTCAGAAAGAAGAAAATACCAGCCAAAAAAAAAAGAAAGAAAAAAGGACTAGCAAGTGCTTGGATATTCAAACACTGAAGAGCAATAATTAGATGAGTGCTGCCATTTATAATTTTAATTATTATGAGTGAATTCAGCTACATTCTGATAAACTGTAACTGTTTTGCCTTGTTCTAGTAAGACTCAAGCTTACCCATCCTTGGGGAGGTCTTAGTGCTGACTGTGGAAAACATACAAGGCAGGAATGTGAATTCAAAACATGGTTTAGGGCACCTGCACAAAAATCACCATAAAACTGAGTTTCACAATGGTGCATTTCAAGGACAGTGTGAGTATTTCCATTATTTCTACAAAGACAGGCACCCATAGCAAGGTTTCAGAGCTTTGCTGCTGTGTTGCAGGATGAGAAGCAGCCAAGAGAATTATGTCAAACAGATTCATGTCCATATAGATCACAGAGTAAAGTCCACAGCAGCATCTTTTCCATAACAGCGTGATGATTCTCTCTGCCAGAAACCATCATCACTGGTAGTGCTTATCTCTCAAAGCAGTTCTATGTATCAATTTTTATTTCAGGCACTATCTTACAATTAAATTTCTAGCTTAAAATGCCTGTTTTCTACTTCCTCCCTCTTTCCAGTTCTCTGTCCTCCAAGATTAACAAAAGCAGATCTGTGCCAGCATATTAATCACACTACCAAACTAAACCACTCATTAGGGCTGCAGCACATTAAAACTGCCATTAAAAACTCAATATCGCTATTTTCTGTCTTAAATTTTGTGAGGCTGTTTGCATTAATCTCTCCTCTAAGTATACGCAACACCACAACAAATACCCTGAAAAAAAACACTGAACTGTGATAGGTATAGATGTACTGTTAGCTTCCAGTGTGTTACAAAAACAGAGCCATTGTTTGGTAGCTTGTTGATGTCTACAAGATGGCACACAGGCTCACATGGAATTCACCTGCAATGTCCTGCCAGCACATGCTGACTGATGCTTTACTGCAGAGAAAGAGTAGGGAAGATGGTCACTGTGCACAGTGACCTCCCCTCAGTTCTTCTGCTCTGAGCAAACCCAGGGACCACAGCTGCTCCTCATACACCCTGCCCTCTAGACCCTTTCCCATCTCTATAGCCCTCCTTTGGGTGCTTTCTGTTACATCGATGTCCTTCTTATATTGCAGTGCCCAAACCAGCACACAGTGCTGGGGTTGAGGTCACACAGCAGATCACAGCAGGACAGTCCTTTCCCTCACCTGGCTGGCAGAGTGGCCCTTGATGCACCTAAGGGTATGGTTGCCCCTTTTGGCTGAACAGGGCATGATGATGACTCAGATTAGGAACAAACAGTGTTAGGAACAAATAAAATTTTTGTCCAGACTCCATTTTAAACTCGTTCTGCAAAGGCAACACTGTAGAATAAGAGACAACCTGCCCTTGCAGTTAGTGTAGAAGCAAGAGGGCACCCTGTGCTTAGATAGAAAACAATGGAAGCAAAACAGGACAAAAATACAGATTGAGTACACACTACTGTACAATCAAAAGTTGAGCTTGTTCACCCTAGTTTGGTAGCAGGGAGATATACCATGGTACCCTACCCTCTTTCAACAAAGAAACAAAACAAGAAAGGAAAACTGCAGCTCTTAAACAAAATATAAACACTGACTCTCTCAAGGACTGGTCAGGTCCCATGGGAGTCCACGAGAAAAGGCAGCAATCCTATCAGCAAATTTCTTCAAACCCTGCAGACACTGAGTCAGCTATTGCATTAAGCACTATAAGAAGCCCTTAGGCTCACACATCTCTGACTTATATGAACTGAATTATGCATGGCTTTAAGCATGCAAAATGACCCCTGGCCACATTAAGAACTCCTTTAGGTTGCTTAAGCTTAAGCAATAGGGTCTTAACCTGCCGGCAGCGAAGCTTTGAACTGAATCCCTCTAAAAGGCACCTGAGCTGGTGCAGGCTATAGCCCTGGCTTGATGAAGTCAGTGAAGGTACAGCTTTGCTGCAGGACTCTCCACCACATCCTGCTCTCACCTCAAGGTCCAGCAGGTAGATTAAAGGTGTGGCAGGAGGTGCAGCCCAGGGGATCCACTTCTCTTCTTGGGAACTGTGGGAAATTTCCAGGACTCAGGCAAACTCCTGCAGGAAGAGTATCTGCCATGTCACTTAGAAGCACCTTTTTGCCTTGCATCACTCCTGATCTAAGTTTGAAAAGGGGAAGACGATGAAACTGCCAATGAAACTTGCTTTTCTAGTGTACGCAGATTTCTAAGACTTGTTTACAATGCATTTGTGCCAATAATATTGAAGCTGTTTTGCTCACATAGTACAGAATAACAAATCAACCCAAGCTTTCAGATTGGGCACACTGTCTCCAGCATTCAATTGCTCTGATTAAATATACATCAACTGTATTCATTACCAGCAACCCTAACTGCTACACAAAACACTTTACCTTGTACAGTCTACCTGTGTATTGTGATGTTCTATCTGTGTATTTTGATGTTATACCTGCGTGCAATACAGTGGGTTCTGCAATAGCATGGCTCTGCCTATCTAACCATAGACAACTAATTGGCTTGCTTCCATATTAAAAGACCAGAATGACAGGGGGATTTTTTTTGTCACAATCATAGCAAGCATTAGCTGACATGTTGCTTTAATGCACGCGATGACTTTTCCAGCTTTATCAGAAACCTCAGGTCCTAAGCAAGGAGTGCAGGATTCATAAATAAGCTTTCTTGTATTTAATAGCAAGTTTATACCAGGCTTGCCCTGAAAACCAAATCTTTAGGTCCTTGCTCAGTGCTGGACACAGGGACCTCCAGGATCCTTCTGCCTGTGCAAGCTGGAAATTGGAAGAAGTGCAGACAGGATCCTGTGGTGGACAAGGAGTGATGTGGGCAATCAAAGCTCAGGCTAAGAGGTTCTGTGTGAGAGCAATCAAGCATAAATCGTACCTCTCTGATGGAAGAAATACTGTGAAGAGAAAACAGCAATCCTACTCTGAGTGTGAGCCTGTGTCCAGGCTTGTGAGCAGAAGTGTGAGGAAGTACTGAAGCTCTGTCCCAGGATGGAGGGTTCCAGCTGTGCACCAGGATCAGGGCAGCAGGGATGCCTGAGAGCTTCTGCATCTGACTGCCCAGCTGAAGCTTTCCCATCCTCTTTCTTTCTCCAAAGGAACAACTATGGTTCCTTCGATGGTATGTGTGATGTTGCATTTTTTGTTAACTGTCAATAAAAAAAAACATCAGCAAAGCAACAAGGTTTTATCTCAGATCTTTCTTACTCGTTCGTGTGTGGGCTCATATACTTATGTGTGCCCATCTGCAATAACAAAGATAGAGAAGCAAATTAGTTGACTGTTACTTTCATTTTCTGTGCATATGTACATATTTTGTATTTTTTGTAATGATCTTCTCCAGATACCTGGCACTGCACAAAAACAAGATCTGAAGCCAAAACCTTCTTCTGTTAACAGTAGCAGACTAACTATGCAAAAAGAGCTAACAGCTGCAAACTACATTTCTTCAGAATTTATAGGTTGCTATTAAACCAGCTCTGTCATGGTGTTGGTGGCTAAAAGTTTAGAGCTTTCGTTATTTATTTTCATTGCTTCAAACTTTGGAGATTCATTTTCATTATTCCTTGGGGAGCTACATTTTAAATCTCTCTCGAGGTGTGATGCAAAACTAGAATCATTCTTCTTCAACAAGACAATAACTTCTTTCCTGACCCTGCTTCTTCAGCTCCTTAGTGCATGCTTCCACCTCTCTTTCTCTGCCTACACTTCAGGTTTGCTTTGATGCTCTTGCCGTAGATGCCAGTACACAAAGGTACACAAATCTGAAGCTGTCTGGGGAATCAAGGCAAGGACAAGTGAATTGTATTGGTTTCTTCTCATGTTCTAACTCCCTCTCTCTCTGCTCTTCTGCCACCACTTGGCAGGGCAGACAAAGGCATGCTAGTGGTACCATAACTGCTGTTCTCCAACTTCTCTTCCCCTGGGATGTGATGATGAGATAAGGAGTACTTTTGTCTCTTTTCCTTGTGTCCTTGACAAGGTGGCATAGGATCAAGGCATGGCCTTATCTCTAGATTTTCTCTAAATGAGATTCAGTTCAGATTCTTCTAAAAACCTGAATGTGGTTAAGAGAAAATCTCTCTTTTTTTCGCCCTTAAGTAATTCGAGAAAGTTCCTGTCCCCATCCCCTACCCCCCCCCCCCCCCCCCAATAAAATAAAATAAAATAAAATATTGCCAGTTGAACAGTTTCCAGGCAGGCCAACTTAGAGCTGTTTTAAAGGTGCTGATTTTTAGAGTGGGCTTTAGTACCCATGTTTGTCAGAAATAGTTATCTTAAAACTGCCAACACTTCCTCAACACTGAAAATGTAAAACACTGACCTGCGTACTAAGAATCCCTATCTTGGTGCCTATTCTCTCCCCAGATTAGAAAATTAGAGACACAAGCAATTTCTAAAACCATTTGCAAGCCACCAAAAGCCCCCATGGCAGAACACATTACTGCAGAAAACACTGTGTTCAGAGCCCTGAAGACCAGAAACCATTACTTACTGACAGTTCAGTTTTAGGGGAGGAAGCACTAAAAAGTTATTTCGCTAAATCAGCATATCATAAATACATTCCATTTCAATCCCTGTGAAATCTGTCCACAAGTGGATGAGTCACTGATCAGCTAGGGTCTGGTTCTTTACCCCTGACCTCCCAGTGGATATGCAATTTTCAGATGTAAAATATTCCTGATTAGCATGCCTTTTTCTATGGGCAGGATGATTTCTTGGTGGGATTGTATGCTTGTTTGTTGAGACACTGTCATTCATTTTATCCCTCCACCAGTCAGGTGGAAATTGTTTAAAACAAAAACTTGAACTTAAACACAGCAACATACTGCTATACAATCAGCAAATTCCACTGTAAGGTTGTATTCTGATCTGTATTTGAAGCAATTTATTGTCTGAGGTTAACATAACATTTTATCACAGCTATCCATAATTTGCTTTTTCTGCATCCTGGAGGAACTACACTTGAGCTTTCCAGATGTTTGAAAGTTCAGCTGAACTAAAAATGGTCAAGATCAACACTGAGATGTTAGAGATATCTGAAAGTCTTAGGGCTTTAAGTAACATTAGAGGTTATCCTTGTTTAAACTCTGCTGATGAGTATGACTCAGCTGCTTTCCCTGAAGACATTTCAAAGTTTTGCATCCTGTCAGTGTTGAGGGACATGCTGCCTATCTACTCTGCTTTGTTTATGGATAGGCCATTTAGTTGCAATGTGGAAATATGCAGGAGTTACAGAAAAGCGCGAGACTATCCTCTGCTCAAGGTCTGTGCCAGTCAGAAATACCAGCTAAACTAGTGCCAAACTAGAGACCGCGTGGCTGTCAGGATGAACCAAGCTCAAATGCTCTTTCCATGAGGGTTTGACTCCCATTGCCTGTAACTTGGCAACTAGATATTGCATAACTTGGATTTTGCAAGACCTCTGACATTGTCTCCTATTGTTTCCTCATAGCCATTACTTGGATAAGTAGAATAAATGGTGGATGGAAACATGGACTGCCAGTCTCAAAGGACTGTAACCAGCAGAATAAAATCCAGCCCAGTGTTACTTGGGTGAATACTGTGTGTCAGCTTTGTTAATACCAGAACAGAGGAGTGGGAACAACTCCATAGCAACTCCATAAATGCTACCGGTATGAAAGAAATGCTGGGGGTGCAGATCAGCCAGGCATCCATTTCAAGAACTGGACAGGGAGAAGAGATGGGTGAACAGGAACATCATGAACCTCAGCAAATGCAAAGCTCCATGCATGGGAAAGGCACAAGTCTACTGAAACAACAAGCACCCAATGTGGGGCCTCACAGGGTATGAGCTCAACAGGTAACAAGTTAGTGAAGACTTTCACCTGAGGCCACGCAGGCAGACTAATAAATGCGTACATGCCAGGCCTGAAAAACCAAACACGGGCAAGACCTTCAAATCCACAGCTCAACTACCATCCGGCTGCTCGCGCAAAAGATTTCAAAGTTAATAAAAATGTTCCATCCTTTAATTTCACAACTGTTTGCTTTCTTCTCCTCCTTAAACCTCTGGATAAGATTTTTACTGACACCTTCAGTATACACCTTGTTCTGTGACTCCCTTAAAATGCGGCAAGTTGTGCAATGGAATATCCCTGTCAATTTAATATGTTCTTCTGATACTTCAGAGAACTCATTTTTACAGCTTCTTCCTCTATTTGAATAGCAATTTGTTTGTCTCATTACTTAGGAAAACATTTGCCAGGCCAAATGTACCACTACAAATCAAGGTTAAATGAACTCAATATTACATTTCTCTGTTCTGATTAATACTAACATACATTGAGAGAAAATTGCATTACTTTATTATCATGAGTATTGAGATCTATACTGAAACAAGCAGTTGGATAAGGCTTAACCTCACACGATGTTGTGCAGAAATCGAATTCTGGTGTGGAAAAATACTCTATTTTGCATTCAGAAAACAGAGCATTTGGCACCAGATGAAATGCAGTTTTGTTTTGCAAGCAGAGGTTATTAATTATCAGACATGCCCATGGCTATTTCACTGGAGGTGGGGATATGAATATATTCATATTTACTGGTACTTTGTAGGAAATTACAGGCCATACTAACACATATTAATTATGTTTATTTTTGAATTAATTGCTATAAAATTCTCAAACTATCTATCATGTGAATGTATGGAAACCTCCCCCCTTCAAAAAGAAAAATGAATTTTGAAATTATTTTCCAACAGGCCTTTTTTCATTTTCTGTCAGTACCTTTGCTCTGCCTCCAGTCTTCCTTTCCTTCCTTTGTACCTTCCCTCTCTCAAGCTCTCTTTGCTTTTCCTAGCAGCAACATTTGCAGCCCCTCACAGCTGGGCTGTGAGGCAGTTGGTGGTGGCTCACCTTTGAGTGCCAAGTGTGTAGCTATTATTTCTAACACGAAGCCCACAGAAAAATTCAGGAGAGACAAAAGCTAATGAGACACCTTGGAGATGGAGAAGTAAAAATAACTCCTGCAGGTGCAAATAGTGCTTCACACACTGGGAACTCTGAGGAAACCAACAAAGAGAGACCTTTGTCTTGCTACATCCAAGGAAGACTCTCATACAATTAGTGCAGAGCTTGGTGCTCAATGAAGGCTTTAGGGACTCCAAAGTCAATATTCACTTAGTATTGATTACATCTGCATCTTTGCTGAGGAAATGCAGATGAGATTTTCCCTGCAGATTTCATTACCAAAGCAAAGATTTCACTGTTAGCTTCATGAGAAAATATAGTGACAAGATCCAGAGGGATTTTTATTTTAATAATCATTTTTTTCTTACATTATTTCTCCTTACTTTCAACTTCTATTCTTAGGCCAGGACCTCAGTCAAAGCAGAGAGGTAGACTGTCCCTTATTTCCTTTTGCCAATTTCAAAAGTAAGAAAACTTCAAAAAGTTAAAGGAAGAAACATGAAAGGGAAACCTGAGGAAAAAAAGGAAGAAAGAGAACAAACCTGCTCCTATTCCCTTTGTATGGGATTTAATGATAGAAATGAAAAACACGCACACCTGACTTTCTATTTTGATGAAAAACCTAGAGGCAAAAAAAAATCATTTGTAAATACTTCTGAAGGAATATTTTTGACTGCTGCTAAAGCAACACACCTGTACAATTCATGTTAAGTGTGTTGACTTCAACTGCAGGATATAGGTGTGACTGGGACTGCCAGAGACTTTGCTCTTTGAACTGGCAATGTCATTAAACCACATTTGCGCTTTCAAAGAATAAAGAGAAGAAACAGAAGCAAGAAGTCTATGGGATATATGCTTGGCATACAGCAATTTCAAATGCCAGAAAGGAAGCAGTTTTCACATGGGCATTAAATAATCCTCAGTCTTTTTACTGGCAGCAGGGAAGGTATTGGGATGAAGACAGGTCAAATGCAGGGGCAGGTCAAATACAGGCTGTTGGGTGCTTCCCAGGATCTCTGTTCTCCTATTCTTCACACTCCGTGGCTGGCTTTGCCCTTCATTTCCCACTAGCAGACAGTTTGAGGTCTGGGAGCATCTGCAGTATCACTGTCCTGCTGCTACAGTCACTGGGAAAAAAACATAAGTGAAGAATAAGCCTTGCTAAAAGCCAACAGCATAGCACCAAAACAGCCTCACCTGCCTGCAAGAAAATACTACACATCCATTTCTCAGCTACTGTTGCTGGATGTGAGGGGAAGATTTTTTGGTTGAAAGTAGAGAATCATAGCATGGCTTGGGTTGAACTTAAAAGAACTTAAAAGATTGACCACAACCTTCTGCCTGTGACCATCCAACTAATTTTATATGCAGAATGGTCCAGCCTTCAAATCCATCTCTCTGCAAGATCTGGTATGGAACTATGTAACAGGCCCTGTACAAGTCTAGGTAGACAACATCAGTTGCCCTTCCTTTGTCCACAGATGTTGTCTTTGAAATGTAGTGTTAGTACTCACATTAAGAAAGAAGCTCCTGTAAATAAAGGCAAGAAAACAAATTGTGTCCTGAATCAGGAAAGGATTGGAATGTATCTATAAAGGCAGAAAGAAGCATGCAGTGAGGAAGTGTTATTACAGATAAGAACAGCAAGAATCTGCAAGTGTTTGCAAGCAATCAGTAAATTGTCTGCTTCCAAAACAGAGGAGAAGAAGGTAGAAGGGAAGGAAGTATGAGGGCTGCTCCAAAAGTAATGTCTCCTATTTTTTTTTGCCGTGTGACAGATGGCAACAGAGGGACAGTCTGACAAAATGACGTCTGACATGGAATTGCACCTGAAGCTAAGGTATGTCATTGAGCTCCTCTGTGAGGAAAAATTGGAATACATTGCCATTTTTTGACACTTGCTGAATGTTTATGGAGACAAAACAGCGGATGTGAGCACAGTGAGTTGGTGAGTGGTGTGTTTCTGCAGTGGCAATAGTGGGTCACCTCTGCTGGTGCAGATTTTTTTGAGCATAGCATGCAGTATCCTGTTCATGACTAGTGAAATGCATAGCCAATGGTGGTAACTATGTTGAAAAATGATGTTTTGTAGCTGAGAATGAACTCTATCAAATAGAGCTGTTGCACTCTTTGTTGCAGTTCCTGTAGAAATAAATGGAAGGCGTTACTTTTGGACCAA
This sequence comes from Cyrtonyx montezumae, assembly GCF_038088225.1. Taxonomy (NCBI): domain Eukaryota; kingdom Metazoa; phylum Chordata; class Aves; order Galliformes; family Odontophoridae; genus Cyrtonyx; species Cyrtonyx montezumae. Next base: position 100,384,819 of record NW_027072089.1, on the reverse strand, counting down.
CCTATGTAATCTTAGGTGGATTCAATATGAGGTGGATTGGCTCTTTTTCACCATGGAGGCACCCACGGATGGTTAAACAAGTGCACATGGTCCTGGTAGAGAGCTGGCTTTTGTCTTTGGGTTGGCAGTTGACTGTGAGGCCACAAATATGTCTTGGTCAAGGGGATTACTTTTGAGTATCAAAGGGCACAACAGATAGACTCAAAAACAAAGAAAAAGCAGGAAATGAAACATGGCAATGTGATAAGACTACACCACACTCAAGAGGTAAAGCCACCACTGCACTACGAAAAGTAACTGCAGTGTCAGTATACTACACACATCATACCAGCCTTCAAACCTTCTACCTTCATATCCAGACACGGCACCACAGAATTCCCAAGGCATGCCTCACTGTTGCTGCTTCCCTTTGCAGTGATTTCTGAGGTAGAGCAGCACAAACTTCACACAGGATAGGTGAGGTTTTTTCCCATAAAATCAAGAGGTGTAGCTGAGCAAGAGTTCCCCAAGCCTCCAGTCCAACTCTGTTCCATCTTCCCATTACCCTGGCTCAAAAATTTTTCACTAGGGAAAGGTGTTTTCTTACAGCTAATCAAGATCTTTCTTTTCCCAGCTGGTGGTTGCTGATGAATATTAGGTAAAAATGTCCAACTTCTCTCAGATGCCAGAATTTCACTCTGAGTAGGTAGTACCTTGTCCATCCTTAATGTTTATTTCAAGCATGACCACATAAGAGGAGAGAATGGGAAGTACAATAATTTAGATTACACAGAGTAGAAAAGAAGAAAATAAAATTAAATACAGGCTATGTAAGAAAAGAGGATTAAATCATTCTCTAGAGAACATGGACATGGAATGAATTTCTCTTGGGAACACCAATAATGAAATCAAAGTATAAGACAGGGTAAGAAAGACAAGATGTGGAACCTGAGGCAACAGCTTAGAAGATACAGCAGAAGCAGAATTAATGAAAAGAATTAATAATGAAATAATAATTAATAATGAAAAGAAATAATTTAAGAATTAACTCTTAAAGTACAGAACCCACAAGTCTTTAAAAAGAAATATTTTAAATTTGCAGTGAGGAAAGTTATTCAGAAATACTAGGCAGCCTGAGTAGTCTGATCTTCCTTACACCTCTCTAAAACAATTCAGGAGTGAATTGCAATGAACAATTCAGGGGTATCTTTTGCATACAGATAAAATGTTCTCTCTTTGTTACTGTGTAGCATCTTCGTGTCACTGGGAAATCACAATATAAGTTATTGTACAAAAACATTAATGCACTAAGCAGGTGAGTTAGAGGGACCAGTCAAAACTTTTAAATGTCAGCTCAAAAAAAAATTGGACATTTACTATAAGTATTAAATGAAAAACCTGCAGAGTGAACATCCCTTGCCATTTCTCATCATGATCCCTTTCCCTTAACTGCAGTAAATATTTCACTGTAATAAAGCTAAATTCTTGTTCTTCAATATTGGATTTGCTCAGATTTAGATGAAAGTATTTCCAAAGCCAGAACAAGCATGCTGCTCTTTAATCCAAAAGTTCAGCTATGGAATAAAACCAGCAAGAAATGTTCTCACAACAAACCCTCACAAGGTCTCAGCTGCTGCAGTTGCTCTGCTTTCATTGCAGAAACCCCATAAAAATGTCTCCTCTAAACTACTCCAGTTTATAAGTTTGGAGAATAGACAGATAGTTCCCTGTTCTCAGGTCCTTTTGTCTATTTAACTATTTATTTTTTTAATGGCTCTGGAAAAAAAAATATTTGAATAATAAACATTTTCAGTTGTCATGTTCTTTTAGTTATTCATACATTTATTCAGTGGTGAGATCTCATATTGAATCTGTATTTTGTCTCTCAAAAGGAAGCAGAAGCAATGGTTGTAACATCAGTTTTATGGTTTTCTGTAAGAGCCAAGCTCTAGGTTCTTAGCTATAGAGATATATTAATCAATAATGATAACAAAGTCCTGTTAATTTCAAGAGAGAGTTTCCCTTATGAAGTCTGATTCACACTGCTACCAAGTGTGAGTTGTACTATGGCAGAGGCAATCGTGCCCTATGGGAATCTTTTAAAGTATATTAGGAAGGCTCAAAGATGCAAGACTGGGCTGAGCCTTTACTGATCTCAAGAAACTCGAGTTTATTAAAACTTCATAGCTACCAAGTAACTCAGTTTCGAATCACCTGCCCTGCAATGACCCATTCCCTCGTACCACCTTCTAAGCTGCGTATTCTTTTGCACGTCCCATTACTGCAGCCATTTCAGACAAAGCTGCAGTTAGCTAACTACCTGTGGGTCTTTCAGGGTGTCACCTTTGGGGTAGGCAGATGATGAATACTGATGAAACATACTGTAGCTCCACTCATTATTCAAGCCAAGGCTGCCTATGCCTCCCTAAAATAAAACCTATAACTACCGCTTGCCATCTGCTGCGGCGCAAACTACATTTAAGATAAAACAACCCTTTCTAATAAGAAGACAGCACAACATTTCATTTATCATCGGCGAGTATAATAATAACAGCTACTGACCTGTGGCCACAAACACACCACTGTTCACAAATCCAAAGAAAGGCAACTATAATCTGAGGTGGTCAGATTCTAAAGGCAAATGACAAGGACATGTAAATTGGGGTAAGGGAGCCATTTCGAAGAGGATTGGTTCAGTACTGGGAGAAGATGAGCAAATACATATTTCTTTATGTGATGCTGAATTAGGTGAACGGGTTTCATAACCATGCTTTGTTACATCAGTATCATTCCCAAAGCTTAAAATCCACAGACTTTCTAAAATGCAGTCAAAATACATCCAAGGAAGAAAAATCACAGATAAAACCAGGCCCACCCTGACAATCTGCTTTTATCAGGTCCCCATCCTCCAAAAGCTGCACTCCCCACTGGCTTCACCAACCTCCTGGCACAGGCAGTGCACCTCCACCCAAACCTAATGGGAAGAGGATTGTGCTAAACTCCGCAATAATAAAATGCCTGTAATTTAATGCCTGATAAGACAATTTTGCTATACCTGAAGCTACAATTCCTGTTCTTTTGGTTGCCATCAGCTAACATCTTCAATTCAGCATTGCTACTTTTTCAGCTATGCTGCGTGCTGCAGTGCAACAACTCAATAAGGCCAAACAAATTAAAAAAGTACCTTGATGACCAGGTTTTTTCCTCTTTATATCTTGGCAGAGTTCCTGCATGCTAATAAGACAGCATTGGGCACTTGCCCAGCCAGTAACTGCTTCAGTATTAATTCTGAGTCTGGATACCCCACACAGCATCCCCAGCTATTTGCTGGAGGCCAATTAACCAGATTCATACAGTCTTGTAGAGGGAAGCAGACTGTATACATTCATTACTTCTAACTTTAAAAAGAAATAAGACAGGTGTTTTAGATTCTAATCTTTACAATAAATAATAAAAACAAAGTTTTTCCAGGCAGAAGAGAGCAAAGAGGTACATTTCCTGAACTGCGTTAGATGAGAATGAAGTGAGTGAGGTTTATGATCTTCAAATATCACTGCAGTGGAATGAGTATAGGTGATAAAATGGTTTCATGCTTCTTACAGCAAAATTGAAATTGGAAACTTAGAGTAGATAAAATTATTCCCAGTTTTGTACTACACGCAAACCTGTTTTATACAAATAAGTTAAAGAATGACAGCCTAAGTAGATTTCAGAAAATTCTCTGTACTCTTCTGTGCTATTATCAAATAAACTCAGGACCTCCAGAGAGATGAAGTTACGAAAATATCAACTGAATACTGTTCACTGAATGCTGAGGCACAGCCCAAGCTATGAGTTTTAAATGCGTCGATTCACCTTGACTAACTACCAAGATCAAATGCGTCCATCACATTTGCATATAACAGCCTGCTGTGTTTCAGATCAGTCCTTCAGCAGTAGGGTGTTCCTGCTCTCACATCTCAGGCTCATGTTAGTCTTTAGTAATTTGCCATGCTGGAGTGGTCATTTTCCTGGAAGAACCCCATTTTTTCAATTGTTTTTCCTTGAAACTCGCATACCCATGCCTTTCAGGTTGAGGTGGATTTTCTGTCTCCCTTCCCCTTATTTATTTTATTATTGTTCCAAAATGCTGGAGGTGTCCTAGGTACCATTCTAGGTATCTGCCCCTACCATTCCCTACCACTCATAATTATCCAACTGTGGGGCAGTTCTCTGCGTGGTATTCTCAAATAGTTGTTTAACTTTAAACTAAAACTGAAACACATACAGGAGACATAGCAATAGGATCGTGCTGGTTTTAACACTGGCCATTATCTCCCCCATAGCCTGACTCCCTGAGGAGACAAAATAAAGAGGGCAATTATTAATAGTTTTCAAGATACGATTCACAAAGTGTAAAGAAGACTCCAATACTGTGTACAAATTGGACCGGATTAGTTTCCCAAGCACTGTTACACAGTACAGAAAATTGATAACCTTAATTCTAGCCCCTTAATCTTGTTTAAATATGCTCTGGCCAGATCTATTGTTATGTCAACCCTCTGAGATCTGCATTGGGTGCCAAAAACGACCGCTGTTGTTTAACCCAGCTGGTGGCTAAGCACTACACAGCCATTCACTCATCGTGCCCACCCAGTGGGAAGGTAAGAGATTTGGAAACAGAATAAAACCCATGGGTTGAGATGAAATGATTTACTAAGATAGGAAAAGAAAGAAAAAAAAAATCAGTGATAACTGAGTAAGTATATATAGTTATAAACCTCCACAATGCAACAAGCTCACCATCTATCAATTGACGCCCAGCTAACACCCGCTTGCCACCTGCCAACTGACGTCCACCTAGCTTATCCTTGAGTAGTGGCTTCCCTCTCTAGCCAGCTCACCATGGCTTTATAGACTTCCACATGATGTCGGGTGGTAAGGGATGACCTCCCTGGCCAATCAATGTTTCCAATGAGTGACAGCACCTTCTATCTATCTTATGCTAAGCTTCCTCCCTACGTCCTGCATGTTTATCTTATCTGGTGCTTGCTTAATTCTGCTCAGTTTCATTACATGTTCTCCTTATCTTGTGCTCATCTTGAGATGATGCATCTGATCTCAAGATGATATCTGATCCCAACTTTCTTTGTTCCGCAATAATTTGCAGCGGGGGTTGTAAGTTGAGATGATACATCTGATCCTACATTTATTTGACCCCAAATTTATTTGTTCTGCAGTAGTTTAGAAGGGGGGTTATAAGTTCAGTAAAGCATACAGAAAAATACTGGAAACTTCCACTGCAAAAACACAATCTAGCTCTCACATGCATGCAGTTTTGTTATGAGGATTAGAGCTCAAGAAGCTCACAGTCTGCTCACCATTTCTAGGGCAAGATGATTGGCTCATAGTCAGAATGGCTAGCAGGACAGTTTTATCAGTCCTGAGCACAGCCTTGGGCCAGGCTGAAGGAGGAGTCTTCGGGGCAGGGATAAGCATACCATCAAAACAAGCTCTCCTTCCATAGTCAGAGACCCTTCTTCTCCCACCCTTCTGCAACTCTCATCTCTCTGGATCATGATTTGCATTTTTTCAAAGTTGAAAAGATCTCTTGTAGCATCACAATCATATTTTTTAAGATACACAACACCTTGCATGACAGATCCTGGTGTTACATGGAAGCTTGATGAATTAAAAACACTTTTAATTGCTGTTGTTTAAAATACAAACAAACAAACCTACAACAAACAAAGTCAGGAACCACACTGATACTGCTCTTGCCAGAGACCCCAGTGCCATGTGAAGGGAGCTGCAGATGATCTCCTTTCCCTCTGCTGTGATGTTCTTCCTCAGCCTGTAATGCTATTGTTTCTCTTGCACTTAACAAGGTTAAGCAGAAATCAATAGTGGCTTGACAACAGGGTAAACGATAATATAATTTTACTGGCACTGAATTTAAATACCTAAAATACGCACATATGTGCTCTGAGAAACGGAGCTCAAAACATGAATGATGAAGAAAATTAGTTTCTGATATGACATTTTTTTCTCTGCCAAGAAAGATTAATACTGAATTGATGCTTGACATGGGAAATGCATCTTCAGTACATCACAGTATTCCTTGGACAATCTGTTTTTGGTTACTTGTTTCTGAAATGCTACTCTTTGGATAACTTCTGAATGAGGATCTAATGATCCTTCTCAATCCTCTGGATTCACTGGTAGAAAGAAGGGAGTTAATTACTTTTCAGTTTTATTTAAAAATAAGATTACAATGAGCAGCATGAAACCAAAGCATATCAGCCATGGTAAGGAACAGGATTTAATACAGAATTTTAAAAGTCTCTGCCTTCCTTATTAGAAAAAGCAGTAAGTGATGCAAACTCCTAAAACAGGCAGACATCTACTAATTTTGTTTAATTTAAGCCTCCCTTCTAAATGTCTGACTGCCAATGTGATATGAATATCTAAACCAGTAAAAACTGCAGCCAGAAGTTACATAAAAAGATTCATACACCTCACTACCTAGTGCTTTTCGCACCAGAAGGGTTGCACAGAATTTACAGTCTTTGGCTGGAATACAGTACATAAAAATGCAATACTCCATCCATCACTGAAATGCAGAACTGGTTTGGACATGAAACAGAACTGTTTTTTAATGTCAGCGACGCACCAGAGTTTAAGACAAAACATTATTAAATCCCATTATGGATATTTGGGTAGGGATAATGTCGTTGAAAGGAAACTTTCCTATTTTCTGCTCTTCTCACAAGGCAAATGAACTACTGAGAGCATGGCACAAGTGGTCAAGAGCTCAACTCAGATCTTAACCTGAGAATTAAAGCTTTTAAATGTCAGGCAAGTAATCTCAAAGGGTGAAACCTATAGAAACTATTTTGCTTGTGTTGAATTTTCTTCTAGCTTTTCTGAGTGTTTCCCATTCCCCTATGGTGGGATCCTACCCAATCTTGAGACCTGGAGAGGAAGCTAGCTGCTTAGGAAGGCAGAAGAATTTTTTTTTGAGACCAAAAGTATTTAAAAACTGGGATTGAGAGGCTACCACACGTTACATATAGGTCCTACAAGCTGAGCACGTACTCTTCAGCAAAGGCAAAGCTAACAATTCTCTGAAGGGGAATAAAAATGAAGCAATAAAAATAAACTAGTTTTCTGGTACTACTCAAGGACAATCGCAACAACTAATGTTGCGACTTGAAATAGTATGATGTGTGAAAAGGCAGCAAGGACAGAAGACAAGTAGTTGAACAGTATAAATACAGAGACATCTATTGATTTAGGTCTGTGTGCAAAAGATCCAGTGACAACCAGAATGACCCCATGCTCATCCTTATTCTGTGGCAGGCAAACATAGGCCAGCAGCATCTCTCAAACTGGCTGCTGAGCTGATGGTTCCTTCATAAATATCCTCAAGTAGTGGGGGCCAAAGTCACCTGATTTCTATCCACCCTGACTTATTTGTATGAAGTTGGCTTCCAAACCAACTTTCACGTGACTAAAGCTTTGTTAGAAAGCTGCCTTTAGCTGCTCTTCTGCTGCTAGGTGGTACTGCATGGAGTGGCCCAAGCTGTGGATTTGGCTAAACTCTGCCTCAGACTCCACAGCTCAAGTTGGAAGGTACCTTGAGGTATCAAGGTGTTTGGTGCCACTTTAGGGATTTTGAGCGCAGTTAAGCTGTATGTACCCACACAGCCTGCATGCACACAGTAAGAACTGCATACACACACACACAGTTCCATGCTTGAATCACAAAATGTTTTACCCTATAGGAAGCTCTTGCTACCTGAATACTGACAACAGCCAGCTCTAGCCTTAACTATAGTACACTTCTTATTAAATAAGAGACGTTTGAAGGATGTTACCTAAGAAAGTAATCTCAGACTGCTTTCACTATGCCCTGAGCACAACTCATTTGTCTTGTCTTCCAGCCTTTACAGTTGCCAGGGCTGCAGTTCAAGATCATATACAGGTTTCCACTTTCCTGGAAAGGCTTGCCCTTTCCCAGGATAGGAAGGTAACATCAGGCCACCTGTGGCTTTCTGGACGTGTCTTTGAGCTGTGTGGACAGACACTGGTTGAATGATGAGCCAGAATTGTGCATTTGCAGCCCAGAAAGTCAACCGTGTCATGGGCTGTATCAAAAGTAGTGTGACCAGCAGGGTGAGGGAAGTGATCCTCCACCTCTTGCTGCCTTGTGAGGCCCCACCTACAGTACTACATTCATCTCTGGTACCCCCAGCATAAGGATGTAGACCTGTTAAAGCAGGTCCAGAGGAGGCCATAAGGATGCTTAGAGTACTGGAGCACTTCTCCCTGGACATAGACTGAGAGAACTGCGCTTGTTCAGTCTAGAGAAGAGAAGGCTCTGTGGAGACAACTTTACAGCTTTCCAGTACCTGAAGGGGCCTACAGGAAAACCAGAGAGAGGGTCTTTATCAGGGAATTCAGTGACATGACAAGGGGTGTAGCTTTAAGGTGCAAGAGGGTAGATTTAAAGTAGTTAAAAGGAAGAAATTCTTCCAAGTGAAGGTAGTAAGGCACTGGCACAGGCTGTCCGTAGAAGCTGTGGATGCTCCATTCCTGAAGGTGTCCAAGGCCACATTGAATGGGGCCCTGGGCAGCCTGGTCTGGTGGGTGGCAATGGCAGGGAGCTTGGAACTAGATGTTATTTAAGATCCCTTCTAACTCAAGCTATTATATGATTCTGTGAATCAGAACTATTCAATTTTGATTATAAAGGAGTCATACAAACTTTCATATTGGATGAGTTCAGCCAACAACATGAGCAAGTCCAGTGCATGAGCCTTGATCTATGTGAAACACAACTGGTTTAATTCAATTCACAATTTCTTTGATTTAAAATTGATAAGATAACCATGTACCTGTATTTATCTTCTTAAATCTACATGACCTAGGGTGTTATTTTAACTGACAGTCCAGCACTGCCTGTTTTGGGGAAACAGCGAAGTGCACGTTTTAAAATAATTGCACAGACAGCAGTCAGAGAGACCCCCAAATCCTTCACAGGCTGAATACAGCTTCTCAGAAGGTAGAGGTTGCAGGCATGATTGACATTCCAATCAATCACCTTCCTGACCAAAATTATCAGTCCTTATTGAAGTTTGCTCCTTTATCATTACAGGCATTTTCAGATTTAGGATCATGAATATACCTACAATACAGAAGATCTGCCTCTAGTGATAATCCCATGCTGTGTTACAGTGCCACATGCAATTAGAACCACTCCTTCAACACATCAGACAGGTGCACTTCCTGCCCAGAATTATTTTACATCTGACAGCAGCGTGAGAGGAATTGGAAAAGACAAATTGAGAAATGAACAAAAGCAAATGGGGAAATTCACTCTGCCTTGGAAAGTAGAAGAGCTGCAGAAAAAGGAAGAAAGAGTAAAGGTAGAAAAAGGCTCCAACACCAAACCTGGTAAAGTTGTGAACTGTTTCTTCCAAGGGTGCCACAGACAGGTGCTCAGACATGCCTTGATAGGGTACACAGCATCTCTCTATAGAGAAAGGAGCATGGGCATGAAAGCGCAGAGGCAGCTAGTCATGGTGTTGACACCTCCTTGTATGCAGCCTGCTGAGACTTGATGTTACCTCCAGTCTTCCTCCCCCTGCATAATGTATGGCTCTGCATCCCTCCTCAGACAAACCGTAGCTCTGCAAGGCTGTTTGCACTCCTCTAAACCCATGTCAGCAGTGTTGGAGCTTGTGGGGTGTTTTTCAGAGCAATGAGGTGCCCTGCAGTGTCCCCAAGGAGCTGGCAGAGAGCACTGCTGGGAGGCACTGAGCAGATGGGTAGAGCTAGGGAAACAAAAACTCTCTTTCCCAACAAAGTAAGATCAAATATGAGGTCTCAAGTACACTAGCACAGAAAATGTGTTGTAACTGCTGCCTGTATGCTGGGTAGATATTTCACAGGCTTCTCCTGATATCAACAAACTTCTGATCAGATTTGTAAAGCTTCTTCCAAATGAAAAGAATACAGGTTAAAATCAAAACCTCTCTGAATCTGGACTGCATAGAGTACTTTGCAGCCTGAAATACTCTCTTCCCCATCACCACTTGACACAGCCAGAAGGTCAGGTGAATCTTTCCATCTCTCTTGCATAAAATGGGAAGAGAATTCTGACTATGTGTGAGAAGTTCTTTCATTCTAAAGGCCAATTCAAACCATCTCTGACCTCACCCAGGTTTGTCTTTTTCAGATAAGAAAAATGTTCAGCGGCCTAATAGATATCTCACTATATTTCACTACCAGCAGTGCAACGCAAGCAGCATGTAAAGTGAAAATAGACTTTATCTGTGATTTCAACACATGCGTGAAGAAGACGCATGAATTTACACATTAGAATACAATGTATTTGAGCAAAGGGTGAAGAGAGCAAGCCATCTAACACCTGAGAATTGTTGTGATAAATCTGACATTCTTTCCAGGTCCTTGTGAATTGTTTCCCATATCCCAAACAAATGGATTAAAAGTTGCAGAAAAGGGAAAGCGTGTATTTGTGGCTGCTTTTCTTCATTACGCTTTATATGGATACAGAGCTCTTGGTGACAGATTTTCAGGAATATGAATAGCTGCACTCTCACTCTCACACACACTCTCACTAGCAAAACCCTAGATTTCCATGATCTGCTACATTCTTTGTTCTATAATAAAATATAGTCCTTCAACCATGTGGCCTTTCTCTCATTCAAATAGAAGAAAGAAAATTGGTAGCCTGGATCAAGAAGTCTGGGAAAAAGATGCTTAATATAGATCATGGGAAAGCCTTTTGTTTATTATGGTTAAAATTTTCTATTGTAAGAGAAAGAAAAATGTAAATGCTACAGGCCACTTTGCCAATAGTGTAGTGGAACTAAATCTGATTCATATCTCAGCCAATGAAGATTTTTGCTTTGCTCTGCTTCAGGATTCTTGTCATCGTTATACTCTCTGTATGTTTTACAGTACATTATGCCAATGAAACATCTTAAGTATGAGTGTGACTGAGAAATGGTGCCTTGGGCTCATCTTTCCTTCATTTACAGCAGCAAAATAGAGGAGACTATCACAGTGATGAGTTACTTTCAAAGCATGAAAAAAGTCGTGATTGGGTGTAATTATGGGAAAAAAGCCTTATCCCTTACAGATAGGTTTTAAATATGACCAATGCCACTGTCAATTAAAATATTTCTTTTTAAGCATCACTCCAGGCATCCCGCCCGTTACCAGAGAAAACAAAAAGGATGAAGAACAAATGTAAGCTCCTGAGCTGAGGTATCTGAATACTGCCTGCCTAGGTAAGAGCTCCCCATCCCAGATCCTCACTCCCACGAGTGGATAAACAGGAAAGGTTGAAAGGTTGGGTTTCTCTTCCTAGAATTAGAGATGTTGAGTGAATTTCAGCACAACAATGAAGATGGTGTCATCTGCTGGTTAAGGCACTGCATAGAGATCTGGAGTACCACGTGAACATCTTGCTTGGATGCAAGCCAATGTTCCTGCTGCAGCTGCAGTTATTTATTTTTCCAGCTTTAGGAAGCCTTCACTAACAGCTAATCTCTTTGGCAAGGACAGAAACACCAATATGACTCAAAGAATGGTGATTATCTCAGGAAGTTTTCTGCCAGTGCAAATGGCAAGTGCATGAATTTTCATCCTTCAACACTGAACTAAGAAAAGCTTAGAATGGAAAAGAAATGCTTGTTTCACTTCAGATAAAGACCTGGGGTTGCAAAGAAAATAGTCTGCTTAGCTTAAATTGTCCATAGAAATGCCAGTTATCAATAGAGGATGCAATTTATTCCTCTGACTTTTGCTAGTGACCCTCAGGTGCTTTGATAACAAGATCAGTACTGCTAGATTAATTTTGTTTAAGTTTGACTTCTTAGTGGAAAGGTGTAGAGCAAGAAGAATTAAGTTCCTATTTCCAATCTGAGAAACCTCTTTAAAAACATAAAAAAACCCAAAACAATATAGTGAAAATAAGTGACTTTGGCTCTAGAAGAGTAGAGAAGTCAGAGAATTACACACTCTGAAAAAATATTTCTTACCACTGTATATACTCAAATGGTGATGAACCTATATCCGTGAACAATAGGAAATGGAGTTAGTAATTTGCACATAGCATACAGGCAACAGTGATAACAAGTTGATGAGGAATAAGACTGTGGCTGCTTGTGGCTTTTTGTGCACATGTCCTCTCTGGAGCCATCACCAACAGCTAACATGTGGGAGCCAGTCTGACCTTATGTCCATGAGGAGGGCAGCAAAGAGAAGCATAAAGAAGAAAATGATTTGAGCTCTCATCTCAGAGAGCAATATAATTTACTGTCCTATAAATGGTAGAGGGAAGAATAAAAAATAAAAAAAGCATTTGGCATTGCTAGCTGAATTTCATCAAAGCCATAAAAAGCCAAGCAGTCAACCAATCAATCCACATTTGCATTTCAGCTTCAGAAATCTAAGATCTAAATAGCAGGGCTGAATTTGACTAAGAGTCAGTTCAGAGCACCTCAAATAACTATTTTTTCAAACTGAATATATCCTTTATTGCATTCACCCAGACAGAAAATAGGACAGAGATGCAGAGATGGTAAAGCCACACACCAAAGTTGAGACATAAAAATCCCAAAGTGTTTGCCAGTGATATATCCACTTGGATATACTTGGATTTTCCAGTAAACATACTTCTATTTGGCATGCCAAGTCAAGGCTCACTCTGCTACCCAAATTCATAACTCATACTGAAACAGCACTCGGAGGGAGATCCGGTCTTTTTGATACGTAACCTACTTGGAACAATTGAAATAATGAGTAGAGGAAAAATACATGCTGCTATCACACCTGTGTAATCTAACTAGTGCTGCTTTCTTTTCTATAAATTATAGATTTCTGTAAAACATCTACAAATCAAAGCTGGGTCTCAGGAGCTTTTCAGTCCCTTTTCGTTGTAGTATGTAAGCCTGCCATTTTCTAGCAGATCAAAGCCATGTTTTTATGGATAGCAAAACCACTCAACAGGACCAATCAGAGGATTGCTTTGAGAGACAGCCAAGTTAGTGACCTGATAAAATGCAATTTCATTTGTTGTATTTAGGAAAAATACAGTGTTAGCCCATTATAAAGACTTTCCAATTTACTTAGAAAAATTCAGTACAGTTTTACAAAGTGTTTGCTGATAAAAATGGCCAGCAGGAGGAGGGAAGGGAAAAAGTCATAAGCTCCATTACACTGCTGAGCCCCTGAAACAGCTGTGCAGAAAAGTACTGCTTCTCTGGGCCAGCTGGAAGTGCTTCCAGTTCCACACAGAGTGCATAGCATGGCTTGGGTGATGATTCAGCAGAGACTATCATGAGCATAACAGAATTAAAATGAGCACTCAGTGAAAGCTGCATTTGAAAAAGTGTGTTTGAACTATTTGAACTGGGAGGTACTGGCATGAAAGCTTAAATTGCAGTACAAGAAGAACCATTGTCTCACATCTCACCTCCATCAGAGAGTGAAATGCCAGCAAAACATGTTTCCATGCCATGGCATCAACATGAAGCTAACCAGCTGCTTTCATTGTGCTGCATGGTGCCACTTGAAATGGGTGGAAAGGAATTTTTAGCCATCTCATCAGCACAATGTTTTACTGAGGAAAGAAGAGGAAGGGAGGATTTGGAATCTCTCTGTTTAAACAAGACCCTTTCTGCTCTTCAAACCAGTGCAAAGAGCCTGATGGAAAAATCACGTTAAACAGAGGAAAACACTATTCTCAGAGCAGCATCCTCATTCAACTCTGATCGTGGTCCATGTAAAGGCAGCAAGGAGGCAGCTCAGCAGCTGGCAGGGCTTTTACTTAGAGGGATCATTTTTCATTAAGGAGCCCTGCTCAGCTGCCCCTATGTGCTGACACCGCACCTTGGAGAGTGCAGAAACCTGAGGTAAATCTGTAGCAAACACTAGCGGTGCCCCTGCACTGTTTTTGTCCAAGAGAGGAGTACCATCCATTCAGCCCAACACAGGCACCCAGCAGTGCAGTGAATTTCTTCTGAGTCCTTTAATCTATTTCAAAGGATAAAACCACTCTTACAAGAGCCAATTCAGCTGTGATAATGATTCCTATATGGCACAGTTTAGTATTTAATAGACATATCACCATCTGTTCGAGCTTTAAACAATAAAATCAGAGACAATGGAACCAGCGGCTGCAATCATTTAAACGAAGGGGGGAAAAGAAAAAAGGAAAAAAAAAAAGAAAACAGTGATAGAGAGGAAGGAGGTACACGAATACATGCAGTACACGTATACAAAACAATTGCAGGAAAAACCTTCTCAAGGTCCTCTGCAAGAGTGGGCTCATTGCTATGTTCTGTATTCTGCACAGCATGCATCCATCATAATTTTTCTTATGTTTTCAACATAAACCAGTGGGGGAGAGACAGGAGTAGAGCTCTGAGCTGAAACAGTGAGTCCCCATCAACTCTGATTTCACCACAGCAAACAGGAATTCAGAGCAAGACCTTTTTCTGATGCTGGAGAGAGGTTAAGATTAAATGCATGGAGGAGGACAGTATTTTTCTCCATGGGCTGCAATTGGGAGAGTTGGTGCTGTGGTGGAAAATGCAGATCCTTCCTTTAGCACAAGTCAACACCCAGAGCAGTGATGCTTCTGGAATCAAGCATATATTGAATGGGTGTGAGTCATGGTCACTTCAAAGCATTCAGCAGACTATATTCCTTCTCAGCATCTCTTTTAAGACAGTTTCTCTGCCAATGAGACAAAGCAATAATTCGTCTGTTTTCACCAACCCTCACACACAGTGTCTCTAGTGAAACAGAGCTAGACTAGAAACTTCATTTTACCTTTTAAAACACAAGTATATTTTATATTTTCCTAAGGAAAAAATTGAAGCTCCAAAAGTTCAACCTGTAAATGATAAATCTGAGTGTGCATAAGAACCATACTGTGAAAACAGCTTTAAGGATACACAAAGAACAACTAAAACTTTGAACACGATTTTAAAGTTACGTCATCTTTGTACCCTGATGTGACATCTATTAGAATCAAGAGCAGCACAGCTACTGTCAGGAGAGTTGAATCTATGTTAAACAAACACAGCTGGAATCAGGCCCCATTCCTTACTATCCCACACACTCAGTATTCGTGTTGGTTTTGGTGGTAATTTGTTTTGTTTTTTAAAAATCCTACAGCAAACTGAAATCTTTGCTAAGGGCTTCAGAGAAATATCATGAAGGCAATAATAGCAGAAGGGATATCAAGATAAGCTCATCTCTTTAAGAGGAGCTGTGGGCAGAATTTGGTGAAATAGCATCTTAGTTTCAGCTGGAACAGAGTTATTTTTTATCATAGTGTCCAGTTTAATACTATGTTTTGGTTTTAGGGGGAAAATAATGTTGATAACTGACTGATGTTTCCAGTTGTTGCTGAGCAGCACTGTACAAGAGCCAAGGACATTTCAGTTTCTCAGCTTCTCATGCTGTCCGGCCAGCAAGGGACTGGGAGGGAGAAGAACCAGGACAGCTGACATAAACTGGCCAAAGGAATATTACATACATTATGACATCAGGGATAAGGAAAGCTGGAAAAAATGGGGTGGAGGTGGGGTGAGTTCTTTGGGCTTCATTCTGCCGCTTGGGGACTGACTGAACATCAGTCAGCAAGTGGTGAGCAATTACTTGTGCACCATTTCTTCCATATATACTTAGATTCATTGCAACTATTATCATTTTGTTCCTCTCTTTCTCTGTTTTAGTAAATAGTTTATCTCAGCCTGCGGGTTCTACTCTGTTTTTTTGTTCTGGTTCTATCCCCCATCACACTGGGAAGGAGGGGAGTGAACAAATGACTGTAGTGGTGAAACCCTAAAAAAAAAAATAATAATCATGTGAGCTGTGCATTACAAATAAAATGAGTTACTATACAGCACTTAATTTAGAGCTTTCTGTACTGTATTGTCTTACTCTCCGTATAAATTGATGAAACAATACTGAACATCATGCAGCCAAGCCTATTTTTTGCTATGTAAGTATAATAGAGAGTTAATCTCGATGTTACTAATAGCTCACTCTAAAATATAGAGAAAGATTTACAGCACAGCTGAAGTTGGCAGGGAGTTTGGGTCTACCTGCTCCAATCTCTGTTTCAGCAGAGCCAGACCACACAGAGCATGGTACCCAGGACTGTGCCCAAGCAGCTTCTGAAGATCTCCCAGGAGGGAAACTTCAGTCATTCTGCACCAGTGCTCTGCTATACATCTCAGTGAAGCCTTTTCTTTCGTTGCAGCTACCTCAGATGTTTTGCTTTAGGATATACTCTTTCCTTCTGCACTTCATCTAGGGGTCTTTGCTTCCTCCTTGCTTGTAAGTAGGTTTAACAAAGAGTGGTCACCCCACCTACCTAGAAGTGGTTGTTATAAATGATAACTTAACGATGAACTTTCATACAGATTTGAAGTTTAGAAAATATGAATGACTACTTTTCTCTGTGCTGTTACTTAACCATATCTAGTACAAGTTCAGATGCTTAGATTAGATTTTGACAAGACAGCCCAGACAGGCACTGTGCATTGGTCAGAATAACTTGCATGCTTTTACTCTCTCTTTACATGAGTTTTTTCAAAACACTTTGCTCACTGTACTTTGTACACCTATCCAGGTGGCCTCCAGGTGGAGTCGGTTTCAGTAAGATGTAGAGGGAGAATCTGATAAAGTCCATGAGAAAACAGCTAAGTAATGTCACAAACTGGAAGATGAGAAAGGCTGTGTTAAATATTGAAAAACTGCTATTTGACCTAATGTACCAGAAAGCTACTTCTAAGAAAGAAAAACTTCAGAAGGATTAGTACAAAGTTAGAGCAGAAACAATAACCTGAGCTGAAAAGGTTTACTTCATTGTTTTAACGTGTCCTTTGTAGATGCAATCATCTTTCCATGTGAATAGCTTGTCTACTAAGATGGTCGCCAAAAATGAAACTTGGATAGCACGATATTGGTTTTGTATGGACATCTGCTTCTACTGCTCTTATTTACATGTTGCTGGTGAATTTTTGACTTGTTTGCAGTAAACATTATTGTTATTGAAGATTTGGAGCGTATGTATCACATCTGTGGAGCTAAGCAGTGAACAACACAGACCTGGCGGATACACTTGAGAACAGGCAATAAACGTCAGCTTTTTTGATTACGTGTAACACCAGAACAAATTGTTATTAGTAAAATTAGATGTGATCCTCTGAGTACTGAGACATGAAAGAAGATTTCACGCATACAAACTCCATAGGTCACTCCAAAAGTAATGCCTACTATTTATTTCCATGGAAACTGCTCCAGATACAAAGAGCAGGATAACACCATTTGATAGAGCAAATCCCCAGCTACAAAGTGCTATTTTCCAACACAGTCTCATACAGTTACTTATGACTTTTTGCCTGCAATGAACGAAAGCCTGCATGCCATACACTCATCAATATCTTCACCAGCAGAGGTGACCCATTGTCACGGTCACCACTGATGAAACACACCACCCAACACCTCACTGTGCTGGCATTCTCTGTTGCGTCACTATAAACATTCAGCAAGCATCAATAAACACCAATGGTACCATTTCTTCCTCATGGAGGAATTCAGTGACACACCATTGCTTTAGATGTGTTTTCCATGTCAATCGACATTTTGTCGAGCTGTCCCTCTACTGCCATCTGTCATACAACAACAAAATGTAATGGGATATTTGTGGGAAGGTGCAGTGTCTACCGCTGTACCACCAACATCTGTCTCTTGCATCATGGGCCAACAAAATAAAATAAGAGATATTTCTTTTGGAACAGTCCTCATACTTTTATTTGTTTGCTTTCCTTCTACATTTTTAACAGGACAGATGGAAGGCTCACACTGATTAACCAAGATCAAGTAATTGCTATGCTCCTGAAAAACCTTGTTGTTCCATCAAATTAAAAGAACGTATGCTGCTGAAACATGCTTTCTGGCCATGTGTTTTGAAATCATGAATAAAGTCAAGACTTCTTGAGTACTGGATAAATCAGGACAGAGTGCCTGTTTTTGTGGTACTTCCACTGAACAAAAAAAATAAATTTTTCTCCTCTATGCTCTGCCTTGGCAGATATGTGAGAACAGCAAGCGATAGAGGTGAGATGTCACACAACTAAAATTCACCAGCAGAAACCCAGCCACAGGAGAAACCACTCCACACCACACACAAATAGCAGAGTGCTATCAGTCTCTCAGTTCAACAGCTACTACCTGTGGATACTAGTATCAGCTTTTCTGCATCACAGCTGACTCCTGCAAGCTCTCCACTCACAAAGGCCACCTATCAGGACATGTTATTCCAGATCTGAATACAGGAAAAAACAGGGAATTTTGGGCACCACGTAGCAGTTCCACCAAGCCACAGTTTGAACAGCTTCCTAACAAAGAAGCCTACACCTAGGTTGGTAATAGAACATATCTCTTCTGAGATATGTCTCTCCCACCTCCTTTGAGGGTCTGCTGACCTCAGCAACTTTCCCCTGATGGTGATTGCTGATCTCAGGAAGGCTAGAGCCTCCCTTAGGACCACAACCCCCCCTCACCACAGACAGCACACATATCCAGGCAGCCCGCTGCCTAGCTGTATGCCTCCTAGCTAAACCATTAGCCAACAAGTTAGCATCTGCTTGGGGATATTTACAAAGATTAAGAAGGCTAATATCCCCAGGTCCCCTGCTCACCACAAACAATGAAGGAAAATAAGTTCCTTCTACTGTCCTTCACACAGATGAAGATACCTCAAGAAATACACCTCTGCACTGGAGGAATAAGCCTTCTTTGCAACCTTTCATAGAAGGACAAAAGAATTAACACAACCTTTTCAAAATACAACTATGTATAAATAATCAATAAATGTAATATGTATTGTATTATGAGTGCATAAGTTATATCAGCACTGAAAGAAATTAAGTGCAGTAAACTCCAGAGGCTCACTAAGCTCTCTGTGACCATCTGAGTTTATCTACAGAAGAGAACCTGTATGTACACAAATGTAGAACTTGGAAAATTTCACCTAGGAGTGAGGCTTTTATATTATTAACTTTATTGCTGATAAAAAACCTACTCCTATTGCATATGAAAAAAACATATTGGTTTCATTATTTGTGCTTAAAGGTGTGTGGCTGCGTTCCTTCCTGCCAAATCAATGACCACAATACCCTGCATTGACCCACCAACCAGCCAAGGGCAGGATTGTGGGCATGAGGAGTTCAGAGCAAATCTAGAGGAGACTTGCTCTACTGTTTTAAAGACCTATTTCAAATAGGATTTGTCTCAGTTGTTTACATCTTCCATTCCATGGATGCCTACATTTGAGCAAGTGCCTGAGGATGCAACTCATGGTCTGCGGAGTAAGCAAGACACTTCAGTGTCAGAACCCCTGGCACATATGAGATGTTTGCATGGTGACAAGCTTGAATTCTACTTTTGAAGTACCAGTTCCTCTTTGTTAACTAGAAATAAAGCCAAAAGTGACTAGTTCAGGTTTAAACACCACTTTAGGTATCAGCATCTCAGAGGGGATGAACTCTATCCATACTGTTCTACAGTTGCCTTACAATACACATCATTTCTTAGCTGAACTATCACGTACTTCTGATTGTTTAACCATTGGAGAGTTTGATTCACTAACTCTTAATAGAGATTCTTTTTGACCAGTAAATATTTCAGACTTCATTGTTATACAAGAACTATATATCCATCATTTACTAGAAAGTTCTGTCATCATATAGTTACTTTTTAGAAGCTACTTCTTGGTAAAGGTTACATAACTATACAAAATCCACAGATAGAGAAACCTTCAGAAAGCATCATCAGGTTCTGCCAAGTAAAGTGGTGTCAGCTGAAACTTCAGATAATAAATTTGACAAGTAGGGAAAAACTGAGAAGTTATAGCTCACAGATTCAATGAAGCATTGTGTCTGCAGGCAAAAAAAAAAAAAACTACAAGAGAACTCTGCTAAAAAGTAAGAGAACCTGGAATGCAGGGAGGAAGAAAATTTGAAGGTAACAACTCCATGATTAATAGTATGATCAAAAACAGCAAAGATGACCAGATCAGCTTGGAGATGCAGCAAAACTGGTGGTGAACAAACCCTGATGAAATGCTTATTTGTTCTCATGGGGCATAATATCAGGAGAAACAAACAGTAAAATTACATCTGGTAATATGGGAAGAATCTTCAGGAAGATGTGAGAAGGAAATTGGCAATCTAATAGTAGTAAAGGGGAGGGGCTTTAGAGTAAAAGAGGGGAGATTTAGATGTTAGGAATAAATTCTTCCCTCAGAGAGTTGTGAAGCCCTGGCACAGCTGCCCAGAGAAGCTGTGGTGCTCCATCCCAGGAGATGTTCAAGTGTAGGTTGGATGGGGCCCTAGGCAGCCTGATCCAAAGGGTGTCAAAGCTGCCCACAGCAGGGGTTTGGGGCTTGATACCTTTAAGGCCCCTTCCAACCCAAACTGTTCTATGATCCTAATCTATAAAGAGAAACACAAAGTGCCGTGTTAACGTTGATAGGATTTTACAGCTAAAAACAACTGAGTGCAGATATAGACCATGGAGGAAACTTCTAATGTATTAAAATGAGACTGAAACACTGTCTCGAGGTGACCTTGTAAGGCAGATGATGCAAATATCCAGTTAAGGAATAAGTAGCCAACTCTTAGCAACAACATCTAAAATAAAAGGTAATAAAATGCAACCTCAGAGAAATGCTCATTGGCCATGCTTTCAAAGGATGTAAAAGTCTGGGGAAGACGAGAGAGAGTCTCTATACAAGTCCTCCTTGTGAAGAAGTGTTGTTGGGCGTGTTGTTCACAGGCACAGCCATAAAAGGGAAGTTACTGGCCAACAGTGTTCTTCAGAATGGGTTTTACCCCTCTAGTGGTCACAGAAAGGCAGCTATATAATGCAGATGCAAATGTTACAGCAACTCTCTCTGTCAAGAGAGTAGCGTATGGTCCCAAATCAAACATGCCCATGGGTCTTCTCCTGTTCCCAGGAAAGGGGACCAGGAGATGCCAAAGCAATGCAGTCATTGAAGCAAACCTGCTTCAGGAGATGGTGGTGACAGGGAGGGCACATGCAGCACCGTGCTGTCCCTATGTGGGATTTTCCAAAACAAAGCCCAACAAAGGGGCGCATCCAGCAAATTTCAGATCCAGGCTTGAAATACTCCGAAACTAGGGTTTAGAGTTATTTGATCTTCTTTTCACATAGAAACCTTTTTGTATGACCACAAAAACATTCCTCAGGGAAATTATTACTGAGGGACATCAATGTGGAACTTAAATGTTGTGTGATTTTCACATCTGTTTGGACAATACCCCTAAGAGAACATTATAGAATTCTGCCTTCTTTCCCCCCGCCCCCCCCCCCCCCCCCCCCCGCTAAATGATTTCTGTTCAGAAAATTTCACCCTATTAAAACATTAAAAAAAAAAAAGTACACAGAACAGAATTTCTGAAGTAATTACTGACTTCAGATGCCTCTGCCTTCCAGGTACCAAATCTGGAAATACCGTTTGAGGTAGTGGAATGATTTTGAAAACTGGTTTGGGGTATATCTTTTCTGGGGACCAGGTTCCTTGGCAGATTTTGAAATTAAGAATCTAAATACCAATCCAAGTACTTTGAAATACAACTCCCATTCTTGATCCATCTCTCTGAAGAATGGTTAGAGGATCTGTGAGCAACTCCCTGTAACTGCAGCTTCAGTCGAAGCAAGCCCCAGAGCAAAGGTAAATTTTCGGTTCATTCTCAGATGCTCGTTTATAGCAGTGTTTTACTGCAGACAAAAGGAATAGATTGAGGGCTGAAATCCTGGCTACATGCAGGCTCCAGCAAATACGTAGGTGAGTTTTCCGTGACTGTACTGATGAGAAGCTCTGCCCCCATAGAATAGAGGATTTTCTTACTTCAAGGAGCCAGACTCACAGCTTTGGGAACATTAGCCAAAGTAATTTTCAGTTTTTCTTTTTTTTTTTTCTTTTTCTTTTTTATTTTTTTAATGAAGATCTCATGCAGCTTTGATCTGGAATGGGAACAAAGCAGACTGAAAGCATTTACAAAAGTTTTCTGAATAAGAGTATTAAAAAGCATCCACGTAGGGATACAATGCAAGCTGCTTTTGTGCATATTTTTATTTCAAAGCAACAGGATGCGTTAGCTTTACAGCATCCTGAAATCCCTTATTTCAAGAGGCTCCAGGATGAAAGGAGATAAAAGCAAAAAAACAACTTCATTTCCCCCTTGACACAGAACTTCTCCACAAAGGATCAGCTTTCTACTGACTGCACAGTGCTCTGCATGGCATGCCATGACTCCATCATCCAGGAAGCTGCAGTACATGCACCAGGCTTCCCCTGCCTTCAAAATCAGAAGGCATCTGCTTCCTGAAAAGCAGCCAGAGCTGCCTGGAGAATAGGATGTTTTTCCTTGGTACTACTTTTTCTTCACAAGGTACTTTGAATACAATAAGTACTTATACATCACTGGGTAGTGCAGAGGACTTTTCAGGAGCTCTCAGCCAACACCAAGCACCCCAGAAGAGAGTAGTGTTTTTTGAGCTTGATCACAGAACTTCAGAAAATCCAGCCAGTGTACCAAAATTTCCAAGGCAAGTCTAAAAACTACATCTTCTTCCTCTCAAATGCCTATGAACCAAAGCAAGGTATATGCAACATGAGACATTCAATTGCAAAGCAGAATTAAATAAACACATAAAATTAAGTGCTCCAAGCCAAACTTATAATGAATCAAAATATAATTAGATCCACAAATTGCCCTAATCTGACAAATTCTACAAGTCATCCTAGACTTTACTTAATGTTATTGCCACTACCAAATTACCATAATGATATTTCACAACTCTGGCAGCCTCAAGCTAGTTTAACCACTGGCGTTACTTAGTTCCAGGAGCCTTGCCAAGGAGCTGTGACATTTTGTCTACTCATCACTACTGACATGATGGATGTCATCACTGAATCAGCCTTATTTCCTGTCCTTAACCTGAGATGGACAATACCCTCCAATACTCAGCATGGAAAATGATCAGCCTCACACACTGCTTTATAACAACTTCTACTGACATAATTGCTGCGTCATTGTCCTCTTGTGAACCTGACCACCTGCAAAGTTCAAGCCTGGCTGTTGAGCTAAGACAGAGGTGAAGAGTTTGCTTCATATGCTTGCCATGTTGCAGATGGGGGTCTAAATGTGAGCTGACAGACAGAAAAACACATTGCCACTACAGCTAACAAGAGATTTGACTAATTTTAAACTTCTTTATTTTGTCATCTAATGAAGGTAGTATAAAAGAGCTCCTTCTGGGAAATAGTCTGGGATGGAGCAATGCTAGGTTAATTCTGCTGAAAGGATTACAGCAATAAATTAGTGTTAGTTTGTGGGAACAACTCATGGAGAAATAAAGGGAACTTCTGGAAATACAAGCTGGATAGAAAAGCTCAGCCTTTGAATTGCAAGTGGTTTGATGTTTCCATACATCCAAGGTAAAAAGAAGCCCCACCTAGAGTTTTCAGCCTATGCCATGATAGAAAGCTGTGGGAAAGTATTCCTAGAAGGAAGGAGAACAGAGCTTTTAACTTGCTGAAAGCAAGAGGCCACAGGGATGAAGGAAAACAGAGGTTCCATCTAACATTTAAGATGAAATGGTTTTTAGCAATTTCTGTCCAGGACAACATTAGAGAGGCAAAGGCAGCACAGCTGGCCCCATCATGGAGACATAGAAAACACTGTTCATTAAAAAAGGGAGAAGGAGGGCTTAGAGAACAGCCTCAAGGTATGATAATTTGGTCTCACTAGCACACAAGGGATCAGAAAATGTTAGAATGGGTGAAAAAGAAAAAGAGTTAATTTAAGAAATAAAAGAATACAATATTTAGCATGTAGTTTTCCAATTCCAGTTAGATCAGAATAGCCTTTTGTCATTCTTCGAAGAGAAATTTATTTTCCAGAGAAAGGAGATCTGATAAATTACATCTTCCTTCTACTTCCTTGTGAAGCTACCACAGAGATTTACTAAATGGATTAAGAATTAATACAGGAAATTTCAAGTGGTTAAAGTGACTGCAACCAGCTGGGCTGAAGAAAGGTTTCATCAGGCCAGAGGAAAATTAGAAGCAGAATTCATTATAGATCAATCTTTTCATTTTTTCTATTCACATTCATCAGTGTTGTAGTTAATTACATTGCATCATCAGCACATTTCCTACCAAGATGTCAAAGCAGAAACTTATGCTATCAAAGAGGACAAAAACAACACTATCTAAAAAAATTAGGCAGCATCAAAGACAGGACTAATGGAAATATAATCTTAAAGAGCACTAGATTGTGCATTTAAATACATAGTCATTGATGGCATGGATTACTCAGTGTAGTTGCTTCCAAAAGCAGAGGTACAGGCCTGTGGTTGTAGTCAGCATGTTTTGCATGCTGACTGTATGCAGTTGTAGGTCAGGAGAGGGAAAATAAGACATAGGGATGGTTATACTGTGCAGGACCAAATAACCACTATCCCCAAATGGTGTAATTCACCAACAGCCATTACCAACACAAGTCTTAGAAAAATCTCCTTGCACACTTTGAGGAGCAGAGCCTGAAGCATTCTCTAAAGGTGACAGGAAAGGAAAAATCATCACTTTATAAAAGGTATACTGCATCCTCACTGGACTCACTGCCTCATCTATCAAGTAAATTGAAAAAGGCCATTGAACATAGGCCATGTATTACAAAGGTGCAACACTGTGTACTGGGCTTCGAGTTAACACTGCAACTTCCCATGTAATTAATTTATCCTGCCCCCAAAGATCACAGATGCTGGTAGCAGAAATCAGGGAAATCCCTGTAAAACTGTGCTACTTCTTGATAAATAGTCACTCAATTTTATCTGTGTTATTCCCATAAGCAAAGATACTAATAAGTGAATATAGGTTGGCCTTCTGGATAGGTTACCATCAGCTTTGTCTAAACCCTGATTTTTGCAATATAGAGAAAGGTACATTAGGGTTTAGATAGTCCTAAATAAGAAGCCAGTTGATGCATTAGGATCCCATGCAGGTGTGAAAGAAAAAACCCAGTCCTGATGATTCTAGCTTCAGCCTCTACACGAACTTGTATGAGAATCTCTCTAACTTACAACAATGTATTGAAAGCTTGAAAACAACTCAGCAACAAGGATAGAAATCATCTTGATTTAGAGGCTAAAAGATGGCTTTCCAATGTGCAGGCACTGATTACACAGTGTGTAAGAGGAAAATCAAAGTTAATCACTCCCAGAAATGAAGCCTGCTCCAGCCACCAACTCTGCTAACAAGACAAAGGAGATGGAATATATTCAATAAATAAAGTAGAAATGAAACTGTAAAAGCATTTTATAGCAAGGCAGGTACATATTCATCATCTGCACAGTAAACAGGCTCAAGAACAAGAATTTCTATGAATTTCAAGTAGGCAAAAAAAAAAAGGCTCTGAAATGAGCGAGTAATAGACTTCATCTATCAAAACCCCAATTACATCCAGTTAACAGCCAGGCGGTGGGCACAGTTTAAAGAACTTCTGTGGAGATGTTCAAGACCCACCTGGACGCCTACCTGTGCAACCTGGGCTAGGGAGCTGCTTTGGCAGGGGGTTGGACTCCATGATCTCTGGAGGTCCCTTCCAACCCCTACAGTTCTGTGATTCTGTGAATAGACCATTCCTTGCTTCAAGTCAGCTTTACAGTTTTGTATCAGAGAGCTTTTTTGTTTTCCTGACAAATCTGACACCTTTTATAACAGTTTGTTCGCAAAAAAAGTAATGTTCTGTAAAGGGGCTAGAGAGGGTCCTGCCATCAAGGACCTACTTTGGCACCAATTTAGGTCAGCTTATCAGAAATCCCCAGAAAGTTGAAAAGAAGCACGCTTCTGTAAATAACCAAAAAGCACTCTTAATGGGAAAGTAGAGAAAAAGTCACAAAACACAGATCAGTCCTTTTGTCTTTCAAAATAAGGGCAAGGAGGAAACGCTAAACTTCTCCATCCTGCCTCTACCTACCTTCCTCTTCAGAGAAAAAGACAGAGATGTGTCTCTGACCAGTGTCAAGTAGAGCCCACCTAATACCTAGGGGAATGAGTGCCAAGGAAAGAGCTTGCTGCACAGCAAACCTAGTCAGCTGTGAGTCTGGATCAAACCAGGCTCAGACTTCAGCAGTATTTTGCTCAATGTTGCTTTTTGTCCTATCCTTTCTCCCAGAAAAGAGCAGACAGAGCAGAGGTCTCCTGGTCCTGTCCACATCAGGGCAGGGAAATGGAGCAGTGTAAAGGTCTTCAAATAAAGAGCTTCATCTTCCTCCAGACCAGCAGTAAGTTTCTTTTTTTTTTTTGTTATGACTCATAATTTTCATGACTGATGTATCATAACTGCAAGTTCCTGTTTATTTTGTGTGTGCATTATGCAGAATTATATATTAGATAACATTATACCATTCCATGCTCCCTCCCCCAAAATGTTTTGAGATTAGCCTCTAATCTCAAATCTATGAGGTTACTAAACGTTTACTTCCTGGAAAGGTAACAAGTCCTTGAAAAAACAGTTTAAATAACTGAAAGCAACTGGGGATGTTTTAACTGGCAGCACTACTAGACTAAAGGAAGTAACAAATGTGTACTCCTAAATACAAAGATAGCTGTTGAAGTGGACAAAAGAAGTCCACTTTAACAACTAAGAAATTGGGGATGGGAAATAGCACTTTTATTGAGGGAGTGTGCAAGGACAAATTAATCAAAATGCTCCAGACTGTTCTGGAGCAATCCTATGAACAAGTAAGCTAAGAAAAAAAAAAAAAAACCCTGCTTCTATTCACTGGAGAAAACAGATTTCTGGACTCATTTTGCCTACCCAGAATAAGAGCATCATGAGTCATTCTTGACTTTATAAGGGTCACAAAGACTGTCCTGACACAGATTTACCTCAGCTCAAAATTGTTGCTGGTTTCCTTCAGTTAAGGACTTCTCTCATCTGAAGTTTGATCAGCCACCAATAAGTTGTACAAAAAAAAAAATCAGGACTCAACTTTCCCTGAAACATGGGTACAACAATCCCCTAAACAACTTAAAACTGTGACTGATTTGCCTCCTGGAAGACAAATTCCAATTTACAAACTTTGTCAGTTCATGAAACAAATGGCTTATCTACAACGCAGTAAGATGCAGAGATTATTTTTGTGCCATATTCAGTAACACTGTCACCTGTTCAGCATAAGGCCATTTTTCTTGTCTCAGTGCTTTGAAGATAAGCCTCAAACACACAAAACTAGTTGATATATTTAAGAGACTGGAAACAAGTTCTTCATAGATTCACCAGCACCGTCCTACAATTGTAGATGTCAAATCAACGGCCAGACCAAACTACACTAAATCTGTAAGGCAAAACCAGGACCACTATGTACTAAGACACTGAGTGATGACTCACATCAAGTGTTTGCATGCCCAGAACATGCCTCAGGAAAGCTAGCAACTGGAAGAACTGTGCTGATGCAATCTTTTAGTGGTCTGTTCATTGCAACACTTAGCTGTGCACAATCGGAGCATGTCTAGTGGCACTAATGGAACCCCAGGCCTTGACATCTGTGTTTTTAAGACTTCCCATGGATAAAATAGCAAGAAAAACTGCTTTGTCTTTAAGAGAGGGGACAAGGGAAGAAAAAAACAAAGGTATTTCAAGAATGAAATGACCCCTTTATGAAACACTGCAATCTGGAAGGAAACAAAAACCTTATGACTAATGATGGGAAGTAGGGAAAAAACAAGTTGGCTTCCAAACATTTTTTGCATTTATTTTCAGGTTGTTGATACATTTTGTAAACCAAAGGGTTTAATAAGATCCCTGGAGCTCCAAGGTGTGAAAGATCAGCACTACTGAAAGTAGTTGAGGGAGTGAGTGTTCTTAACTATATTCTGTCAATTAAGTCATTTTGCTGAATACATTACACTGCTAAATACTAAAATATTTACATATAAATTAATGCACCTATGCATGTTTCTAGTATAAATACAAAAAAAAAAAACATCTTATTTTGTCACTATGATGACTGATTAGTGTCCGTTCTCATGCTGTCCCAAGAGGAGAACTACAGCAAGGAAGAGCCTAGTTAACCAGTTAACTCCAAAATTGCCCCACAGGGAGGGATTCAAAGCTGTACATAGTTATTCTGAGAACATAATTCAAACACATTGTCACTGGGTAGCACCATACTTCTCAAATCTAAGTCACATAACATAATCTACCAATGCCAACTGTGACCAGTGCCAATAGTTCTTGTTTAGATTACCATTACTTAAAGAATGGGTGTTGTGCCCCTAAAATAAAGGCAGGGGTCATGCCTTCAGCATGGCAGGACAAAGCCTCTATTTAATTTAAGGCATAACATTAATATATCAATTCACAGCATTTGAGGCAAGCCAGGAACAACACAGAGCAGCCACAGGGATTTTGTTTTCTTGCAGAATCCATCATATCTTTTCTCACAAAACCTACATGGCAAAAAGGTCCAAACTCCAAACACACAGTGTAGGTTTTTCAGCAATTATTGGTTTTGCTATTCAAGTAGAAAGAGTGGTTCCCATGGCAACGAGCCCATCACTCTCTACCTATGGCATCACTTGTTCTCATAACATGAGCTCTTCATTTAAAGAAATATATATGCTCCCAAGGCTGCCCCTCAGAGAGCAATTTCCTTTCACTTCACAAAAGCAACAACCTGCCTAGTGCCTGACTGCTTGAAAATACAGGAAAGGCTTCCCCATCTCCTGCAAGGATCTGCTGTCACAGCCCAGTGAGCAGCCATCACAGGGTTGTTGGGGCTGTTGCTGTGTCCTGTGCCCCATGAGATCTTCTGCCACACTGGGAGAATATGGATACTCCGAAGCACTCCCATACAAAACACATGAGAGCACATTAGGAGCTCACATTTTGCAGGTGGTTCAGTTTGCAGAGAAGCCCCACTCTCTCAGCATCAATGCTAATCAATGGCAGAGGTGTCCCCTACTTTTTCTTATTTATGCCATGCAAATATTGACACCAGTGATAAGCAAATTCACCATCATTCACAAGATGTCTACATAAGTCTGTCTAACAGACTCTGTGGGGGTGGGACTAGATGATCTCTAGAGGTCCCTTCCAACCCCTACAATTCTGCAACATTAATTATGGAAGAGTAAATAACACAATATATTTAAATTATATAATGTTTAAGTGATATCATATCACTACAGAAAAAATATGACAGATCTGAGAAGAAAAGTATAAAGTCAACCCCTTTGAACATTTGCATCACTTAAATAATATACTAGCAGCAGGGGCTAGCTCTGCAGGAAATGCAACTCAGCACGGCTCCCTGTTGCTTTAATAGCAATCAAGCTGCACAAGCTGATGAGCAGGTTTCGTATCTCAGGAAGACATGTCACTCAAAAATGGGAGATGGAAGGGTGACTAGCAAGGCTGTGCTGGCAAGGCTGGAGATGCACTACCCATGACAAAAGGTGGCAGCTGGCTCATGTTGCAGCTCCTCTCCCACACCAGGAGGGGAGAGGAGAAGGCACTGGAACCTGGTGGGAAGCATGAGAAAGGTCAGCAACACCAATTCAGTTTGTAAGGTAAAAGCAAGATCAATTAGCAGAAAAAATGCAAGACTTTTATTCTAGAGACTGACCACCAAAAGAGAAAACAGATACTGGAGGAAGGCTGCAGCTTGACTTTGCTTCTGGCTATGCTGAGGAGGAAAATACATATATGTATGAACAGGTGAGCATTGTCTGGGAGATGAAGAAGTGATGGAGAGAGTCAAGGCAAGGGAGAACGGGCAAGCCTCAGCTTGGGAGAAATGAAGGTGTTAGAGCAGAAGAAGCAATGGCAGGCTGAGAAGAATAAGTATTAACAGCAACAGGAGGAGGAAATAGATCAGTTGGAATAGCTTGATGTGAGAAGACATCAGGATAGAGACACTATAGCATGGAGCTTGGAGACACACAACAAAGACTGGGAAGGTAATAATGGGCTAAAAAAAAAAAAAAAAAACAGCGCAAGTCCCTATGACATGCCATTTAATAAAAAGTAAGGTGTGAGGATTCAAATCTGGTTTAGAGATCGGAGTCAAGGGAAGGAACCCAGGGGTGGTATAATGGTCAGCAACATAATACAGAGCTCACAGAGGTAAGAAGCTATTGATTGATAAGACCGCTAGGTGGTGGTATTCATAGTAAGAGCTGTCTAATGCCCAAGCTCATGCTATCAGATGCTGCAGAGAGAGGAGAGGCTGCTAGTAGGGAGGCAGCTGATTATTGGCCTTAGAGGTATAGCTATAGGCACTACAACATCCTGCAGCAAACAGCTCGTTTAGAGGTTATTACACAGCTTTGACAGACGTCAAGCTTATTTGTACATACAGAGAGGTGAGAGAGAACATATATACAGAAAAATGGGAAGAGAAACAAATGAAAGCATACTCCTGCTTGCTTGATGTGCTTAGTGGATCCAGAAAAAGTTGGGGGGGGAAGTTTTTAAGTCAGTTATTTTTTTCTGAGTACAATCATAACTGAACCTAGATGCTCTCAAGATATATTTTTTTTCAGCTCATTTTATTCTGCTCATTCTTAGCTTGCAGGCTGGAAAATAATACTTGGGTATATCCTCCTGTCTCCACAGTCTGCTTGGATGAATCTGGTTCCTGAAATATCCTTTCTTCAGTTTATTATTTTTAGAAGTAGTCAAGAGCAATCATACAATAAGAAAATAAATAAAAGAAAGCTTGAATCGCAAAATAAATAAGTCAAGCCAGAAAACTCCTGTAGGTTATTTTGTTTTCCCATGCTACCATCCAAATCTGTGAATTCCCACTCATGGAAGAGAACATCTGTTTCACTGAGACAACAGGTATAAGAGCACAAGGAAAAATGAAGCTCCCCAAAGGGTGATAGAGAGTAGGACTTGTACAGTATTGGTCATCTACCACTGCATCAAAGGGAGACAGAAGTGGCTTCCCATTGTTAAATTTCGTTTATGTCTGCTTATGTAGCTGAACACACAGTCCCTCTAGGATACCACACAGTGATTAAAAATAAGATGGTAAAGAAAGTCATTGATATTTTATATCATAAACTACTTATCTAATGCTGATGACTACAAGCAAGACTGCTCATTTGCCCTCAAGGCATAGAAACTTCAGGTTCCTGGTATTTTGCTTCCTTTTCATTTCATAATTTTCTGCCAATTTTCATCTTATTGAAGGCTGTATATCACGTTTCAGGATCAGTCTATAGGGAGGCATGAAAACAGGAAGATAACATTATTTTGTAGTTCTTTCTTACCTCAGCATGCTCTGATAAGAATAATAAAATTTTTCAGTGTCCATCTCCAGGTCTGCATAGAATGACAAATAATTAGGAACCAAATATTCTTTGAGGATAACTGTAGGCAACCAGGTGCTGCACAAGGGAAGGCTGCCTTCCTCCCCCCATCACAGAACTGTTGGCTACTGTCATGGAAACACAACTGTGCAACATAGGTGTCTGTTTTCAAGATTATCATCAGTTTGATGCAGCCAACAAATCAACAGTAAAAGCCTTCTCCCTGAAAATAGGATTGCTGCATTGCTTACAGAAGAATTATAGAAACAGCAAGGTTGGAGAAGACCTACAAGGTATTCAAGTCCAACTATCACCAACAGTTCTCACTAAGAAGTTGCTGCATGATTTTTTTTTCCTAGTTCACTGCTGAGCAAGGTCAGGATGCAATAGAAATGATGCCCTTGGCATCTCATGTACAAGGCCACATAAACAATAGTAAGTCTCTTGTTTACATCTGTTGCCTCAATGCCACCACAGTGTAGTTAAGAAAATGCATTTTAAAAAAAAAAAAAACAACACCATCCAGGTTCCATGATCACATCCAGTAGGATATAAAAGAGGGGAGAAATAATTAGAATTTCCTGCTATTTAATCTAAGGATAGGAGGTGAATATAGCTGGCTGCTTTCCCACTGACATTTTGTCATTCAATGTGTTAGTCACAATGGTCTGATTATCCTTAAATACGTAAAGTACAGCCTTTTAAGTAGACTAATTTATGAACCTGTTTCATGGCCCTCTGCATCAATTTACCACTTAGTCCCAAATGAAAGCGCTGAATTCGTCTTAGTGAGGTGGCACTTCTGGGGATGTAATAGCAGAGGAGTGCAAAAGCAGCATCTGTCCATTCCTGTTCATGCGTCATGGTGAGAGAAAACTCAATTGCCTCTTCCATAGCACAGGCTCAAATAGGACCCAGTTATATTAAGCCAAATAATAAAGAAAAAAAAAAATGACAGAGGATGTAAGGATAGCAAAAGGTGCAAGTTTTAAAATTTTGATAATCTCCAGAGCTGGTTTAAGTTTAACCCATCTTGTAAAAGCAGGATTTGACCCAAAGCATTTCTGTTCTGAGAGAACTATGCAGCAGGTAGTTTGGTCACTTAGTTCCACCCACCCAGTCCTGGTCATCATTAGCAAAAACATGGCGATTATCTCAGGGCTATGTGGAAATTAACATGGGACTACATGCACAGCCACTCAGCCACAGTTTCCCATCACAGGCACACAACTGCACAAAGCTGCAAGTGAGATGGAAAATCATGCACTAATGAAGGCAGCAAGTGCAGGTCTGGGGTGGGTGAGAAGGAACATTCCATGTAGAAATAAAGTGCAAATCCACCACCAATGGAAGACATGGAAGAGGAAGTTGTAGCTACAAAACTTATCCAGAATTACATCTAGACCAGAACTGTTTAGAATGTTCTTTTGTTCTGAAGGGAAACAACCAATCTACCACATAATGGAGGTTGGAGAAATAGTAAAAAATAAATAAATAAATAAAATTACTGGCAGCAAGATAAATCTGACCAAACAAATTAAATGGAAGGAACAAGCTTCTTACATTGATCAACAGAACAAGGTAGCTCTCAAGGCCCTAATTCTTAGTTATTCAAAGTCCAAGGCTTTTCAAAATGGAGACACCTGAGTTGGGTCAAAGATTTCAGGCATCACCTAATAACAAAAATGAAATTCTGTTACCTATGTGATAGGGAAAGTCAGACTCAAGGATCACACTGATTCTCCTGACTTTTAACCTTACTGGTCCCTATGTTGCTGCAAGTTGGGATTAGGACCTCTGCCAACAGAGGTTCTTCAGGTACTGGAAGTCTTCAGCCTCCATGAAGAAATCCAATGGGATTTCTACTTGTTTAGCACCTCCCTGCTCATATGTTTTGATTTGCAGCATACCAGTTCTGGAAACCTCTTGCTTCTTAACAAGCTGGGAGCTGCACAGATCCAGAATCAATGCTATTCCCAGAGATTAATTTTAAAATTTATCATATGCTACATTTATGCAGATTTCTGCAAAAATATTCTAGTGAGCCACAGGTGTGCCTTCTCCAGTTAATAACCAAGCTGGAGCTAGCTGTCTCAATGAATGAATGCCCCAAGAACTCAACTTTTAACCACTGATCACAGAGACCACTTCCTTCACTTAGTCAGGAAGCAGAAGACAGATTACAAGAAGCAGTATTCAAAACCCCAGAATGAATGAGTCTTTGGACATGAACCATCAGCAGAAGAGTACAGCAAGGCAGGAAGGCCTCTCTAAGCTCCACATGCACTGTCCCTCACGTAGGGTCAGCTGCGTGGTGTTGATGACCTCTAACCACATATGAAACATAGCTAGAGGTAAATGTGCAGCCATACAGCCTGAGGAAAATGAACAGATGCTCTTTATGCTTTTTCTGAGTCTCCTGGGGCAGGCAGCTTTGGATTTAACTTCTAATAATGCAGTGAATGCTAGTCAGCTGCCAGATGCTTAGGGAGGCAGCAGAATTGTCATGAAGAGATGTTTGTGGAGGAGGAACGGCAGCTTCTGGGATACAAAGCATTATCTCCTTCTCAGCGTAAAGCACCAGGAGGCAGTACAGGCAATGTGTGCTGGAGTGCTGAGGAGATGGAAGCAATCCTGCGTAGCTCAAGATTCAAGAGATCTTCCAGAGCCCGCTTTGCACTTGTAGTGTTTGTTTAAATGCATGAGTTGTCACATAATTTAAATCCACAGGGATTTTCCCTGCCCTAGGAAATTAATTAAGCTACACAGCATGTTTTGTTAGCTAACAAGAAGCCTATACCTTTCATGAGACTGTGAAAGAAAGCATGAAAGCTGACTATCACAAATACTACACACAGTGCTGACGTGGCCAGCATATGCTACTTCTCAAATGTGTTTCCAGCCTTCCACAGGGAAAGAGCTCCCCTTCTCAGATCAGCAGCATCTGTGTGCAGCCCAAGCCCATCACTCTCCAAAATTAAGAGTAAATTAGTCATTTGCTGCTTTTTTTTTTTTTTTTTAAACAATCTCAATGCTGAGTTTCAAGATTCACACTGCTGGCTTTGCTGTGTGTGACCCTGAACTACAGACTGTGATGAAATCCTGAGCTCAGCATCCAAAGTTCACAGAGTAGTTAGTGCTCTGGGAGAGGCTGCATCTCACGGAAATGTAGTTGTAAGGCGAATAACCCAAAAGAATAGTACCCTCACAGAATACTGAAGGTGGATGGTATATTTTTGTATGGCTTATCCAGATGCTTTAAAGACAGCCAGCAAATGAGGAAAAGCTCACCTGTTGCTGATGGTAGAGGCTTGCCAAGGACCCCACAGGGAAGGGATCATCAACAAGAGATCCGTCTCCAGTGGTGGTCAGCCCTTAAATGGGGTCTGGGAAGGTGGAGCCAGACTCCACTCCTTCTGGTCACACAGGTGCATTGCCTTCACCTGTGCTTCTGCAGCTGACTCAGTGCTCACCTCAGGTATCAATCAGTGGTTCAGGCTGTGATTCAGCAGTTCCCATACAGTAGCCTACAGCCTTCCTTGTACACTCCTGCAGATATGCATCCTTCCATTATGACTACCGGCTTTAGCTTAGGTCAGCATACATGACCACAGCACTATTTTTCTACATGTATTTGCTACTGTGGAAAACTCCCCACAGGTGCCAGTACTGTGAGTACAGCTGCCCCTTCCTGCATTTCCAAGCAGTCAGTCCCTGACCACTCTTCATCCCATAGACTGCATCACCATGGAAGTGGAGATGGTACTAATTGTCAAACTCAGCTACCAGACTGATCCCATCAGCCTATGGATGGCAGCTGATCAGGGTCAAGTTCTAGGACCACCCTTTTTAATTAGAACCACATATTCCTGCAGCATGGCTGGTTTGCCCCACTTGCCTTTAGACCAAAATCTCTTTGAGACAGACACTTTTTTCTGTTCTTGGCATAGCGCACTTCCAACCAGCTCAGCTTCTTAGCACAATAGCAGAAAGAAAGCACCAATGATACTAGTATTATTTTAAAGCATAAAGAGTCTGTGCATTAAAGTCTGTGTACTGCCATGACATTTCTGCTCCTCCACCCCCCCCTAATTTTAAGCAGCATGCAGAGATATCAATCTGGATTCACACCAGGAGAGCATTATCCTTCTATGGTCAACAAAGCAGCACATGTACAAAACAAAAAACAATTTGTCCACCCCACAAATTATTTTCAAACAGCTGAGGAGGAGAGAAAGAAAGGTAGGCTGTTGCAGGAGTCTTTCCAATAATTTCCTTTTTTCCTTCTCTCCCACCTGCAAAAGCCAAATGGAAACTTCTCCCAAGAGATGCATCTGCATTAAATGCTCTGAACTACAACCAGATGCTCAGTCTTTCGCTACTGAAGATGAGAAAGCTCATCATAGGACACATTTTTAAACATGGGATGCATTGGCATTATTTTTGTTTCATTTTAAGAACAAAACATCAGAGTCAAAGCAGCAACATCACAAATACTCCCCCCACAGTAAGCAGGAAAAGCCAGACTTCTCGTTTAAAATTCAGCACTTTAGTCAGAGGAAGAACTGCCAGAGAGAAAGGCTCCAAATTTCTGCTAGCAGCCTTGAAGATGGCAGAGGCCAGGCAAAGGCCATGCCCAAGGTGGCAGTGATGACTGGGGCTTGTGCTGCATGGTCAGCCCACAGAGACCTATGTCCTCACTGCCAAGCCTGCTGCGTGCCTTTTACCTACACACCACAAGACAGCAGAGCAGTCTTCAACTTGTCTTTGTTTTGGAGAATAACTTCACATGGTGCTCGGAGGGGAAATTACTGATGGCTGTTAAATGTGCAAGTATTACAGGGCCTAGAGAGAGAGCTAATAACCCTAATGTTCCACATACCAAACTGTTTCTCCATGCGTTATCCCTGCATTAAATAGAGGCTGGAAAACTTGGTTGCCGTTTTCCCTAGTACTGAAAAATGGGCCTAGACAAACCATGGATTTGAATATTTTTTATTAATAATAATACTTCTTGAAATCATTGAGTTTACTCTAGATTCAAACAAGCATTAGCTGTTATCTAGCTCTGGACATTTCTAAAACACATTTTCTGAGGGGAACACATAGATAACAAAGCAAGGAGGCATGAATCTCTATGAGTGCAATTACAGCTAGGTTTCCAACACTGGACAGAAACAATAATGGTCTTCAGCTGCCCAGTCCAGCAAGTTTACTCACACTCCTTGGACCTTCTGGCCTCATATAGGTTCTCATGCTTCTATACAAATCATAAAGCTGCTTTTATAAACACGATATAAGCATTTACAGCAAGTAATTTTCAAGAATAACTTCTCTCTCATGCATTTATGCAAGCTATGAAAAAAAAAATTCCTAAAGCATTTCTACATCATGCTGGGCTGGCTTGTACACATGCCAGAATTCATGATAAGCTGCTTAGAAAGAAATGAATGCATGTAACAGAATAATATATCCCGCCATTACAAAAAAAAACAAAACATTGCCAAGATCTTTTTGACCAGCACACATGACATCCCTGCATCCTTACACTGTACATATCTAATAATGTTCACACTTTATGCTCTGTCTTCCCAAGCTCTTCCTGCTCACGGTAAAGGTAACCTACAGCACTTGCTTGTACTCCACTACAGTATTATGACACACAGCCTTTTGTGGTTCTAGAGGTCCCTTCCAACCCCTACAATTCTGTGATTCTATGGCACACATTACCTTTTTAGCACAGAGGGTGAAAGCTTGTAACATCTTATTAATAGAGTTGACACTGAAATATTTGTTATGAGAAAAACAGACTGAAATCAAACCAAATCTGAAGCTTTTCACTTAGCCTGCAATTATTACCTAACAGGTTTCCCATGACAAGATTTCAAAATGTTTGCTTTATGAAATGCTTACATTCACTTCACACAATCAGAGAATCCACAACGCAAGACAAAGACCAAAGCCTTCAGAGTAGTGAGGAGCAGCAGATCTACATGGTTCAGGCAGACTAGGTCCCTCTGGATTTCCCAAATCCAGGGACAAACCCCTAACAAGTGTCCTAGCAACTAATTTACAAATGGTAGGGAGGACTGGTGGGGACAGCTTGTGCTGCTCCTAGCTCTGGCACAAGACAGTGCTTCCATTTGCTTTTCTACATATTCTGTTGCTCTTGGTCAGACTGCTAATAACTGTTGATCCCAAAAGAAGTTTGGCTCTAACCAGTTTGCATTCTCAGCCCACACCATTCAGCAGGCAAAAATCTTTGTAATGGTGATGCTTTTTTTTTTCTTCTAAATGGCTCTCTCTTTACACATAAATTAAAAATTAATAATTTAAAAAACTAACCAGGAATAATGAATAGAAAACATCATGGACCTCCTTGTTCAGCATACTTCAGATCCAATTTCCCTGTAGCAAAACAGGAATAAGGGTAAGTTTCTCCTAGGGAGCAATCCATTTTTACTTCCCTTCAGAAATACAAAATAGAAGGACAGCAGTATTTTTGTAACTTAAAATGCCACACCATGCTCTTTTAGCATAGCTTAACAAGATAAAAGCTTGAATCTTAGGCAAACCCCAGAGGGACACAGAGGTTAGCAGGTCAGAAAGAAGGCCTTTCAAATTCCTTTCATATGTGCAAGTTTCAACAAAAATCTCTTTAAGTATTCCATAAAGCCAAGGAAAACAAACAGTCCAGTGCTTGGGGATGTGGGGAAAGCACTCACCATGGAAGAAAATCAGGTGCAGACTAAATTCCTCTCTGTCAGAAAGAACACCAACATCCTTTTAGTAAAGAAAGAAGTGATTTCAGATCCTGAACTAAAGATTTAAGCTATACATACTAGACTAAGAAGTCTGAACTGCCTCTTCTTCCTTCCCTGCAGAAGAGATCCCGTTAGCTCACAAGTCCATGGCATTTTCCAATTATAAGATATCTCAGGATGAAGGCACCCTAGAAGGTCTCTAGTCCAATACCCTGCTCAAAATGGAGTCCCAGCTGACTTCAGACCAGAGAGCTTAGGATTTTGTCGGTTTTGGTCTTAATAAATACAAACAGATTGCTTGCTCTCTTCGATAGCCAAAGCACTAATTTTAACAAGCATGTTATTAGGCTAAAACTATGACCGCATAGTGTCGCTGTGTTTCCTGATACCTTGCCTCAGGAAAGAGCCAATGGAGTTAGAGGAAAAAGCAGAAATAAAGAACAAAATCCATTTTGCCTCCCACATAAGAGGTTGAAGTTTTAGCAACAGAAGTTTGTCTTCCTTAAGTAACCTTCCTATCTTTTGAGTTTGAGTCCTTACAACAATTGCTTCAGATGGTCTCAAATTCACTCTACAGTGACTTAGCAAGTGAAACACCTGTGAGGTAAAGCTCTGATCAAAGAACTACCCTAAGAACTGGGCCAATGTCTATCTACCTGACAACGTTCAAAGCATTAGGCTAAAATTGACTTTTATTACACCACTACAAATTGAAATCCAACAGTTGGGGCAAAGCAATAACTTTTAGTGTTAATCTGCCCCATGATTATTGTCATATATACCAACTTCTTAGGTGTTTGTCAGAACCAGGTGTTTGTTCTGCCAGCCCATCCCCTGCCTTCTTCAGCTGCTGGCATATCACAGTTTGACCCAGGTAAAAATTAAACCCAAGATGTTGGAGATTTCTTGGGCACACCTTCATTCAATTTTTGTGGAAGTTGGAAACAACTTTCACTGCAGTACTAAAAGCTCATCCATGCCACATCATTCACTGCTGGATTTCCCAACACATGGATCCTCTGGTAGAGGAAGTCAGTGTGAACATTTGTGAAACAGGAAAAATATGGACATGCTATTGTCCCAGCCATATGAAAGAATGATAACAGGATAGGCGTGCAGATATATTTACATTATAGACTTAATAATAGACATAAATTTTCAGAGCACCTGGTCCTAATGACTGTGTAACACAACCAAATTGGCACTGCTGAAATCTCCAGTGATAAATGCCCTGAGATTCCTACGATTTTTACCTAGTTCACAGATACAGCATTCCCAGTATTTTACTATGCACACAAACAGAAAGATGAAAATCTGTACATGATGGTGAAAGTGTGAAAAGGACTGACTGTTCTACACGCTATTCAGGGAGAGTGTCTTTTCCTGTGAAATGGTACATGAGCTCCAAGTAGGTTATTTCCCAGGCCCACAATGTATTTGGCACCATTTCCTACAGATTTAACTGCTCTCCTGTGCTACCACATTAAAACATAGAACTTTAAATACTGAATGTGTTTTAAATCAATGGAAATCAGACTCTCCAGATGCTTTTTGGTAACTGGAGTGTAATAGCTTTCCATGTTACAAGAGCTATAGCTTAAGGTTAACCATCATTCCTGGAGCACAGCAAAGCCTATAGACACCACCACTGCAGTGCTCTGAGCAAGAGGAGATATGCATATACCTGTATATGACTACATGTATGTCTATGTATGTATACACACATCTATAATAATAACAGATTTAACTCTTCTTGCATCTCCAAGGAGATGAATCTTTGTCACAAGTTATCCAAAGGGAAAGAAGATATACCATAGCTTTAAATACAGTGCAAACAAGAGCAACAACCATTCATAAGCCAGTTATAACAGCAACACAACCTGGGCTGGTAAAGGCCAGGCCCTTGTCTAGTTTTCAAAGGCAGTATTTAATAAGACACAAACGTTTATAATAATATGGATGAAAATATCTAGAAGTTCAAAAGCATATAACCTGTCAGGGATTTTCTTCCTTTGCAGCTGAGTAGGTATTTGATTTGCACATGAGACAAAGCAGCAAAACCTTCCATCAAATTTAGAAAACGTTTTGCTATGAATGAGCATCAGGATTTGTTCAGGACACATAACTAGCCTTGATTTTTGTTAGCGTAGTACAATAGCAGTACAGTTAAATAGAGGAATATAACGAAAACAAATCTCAGAAAAACTGAGGCAGACAGCCCAGAAGTTTTTCCCTTACACCTGCAAGGTCTGCAGATACCACTAAAACAGGTTTTTCCAGCATCAGTAGACATACACCAAAAAACACCAGAGCATCACTTCTTGCCTAGGGCCCCATAAGAGCCTCAGTCTCACAGTCTGTGAAATTACACCTCAGATGATATAGCTGAAATTAGCTGGATTGTTCCACTATTTGAAAACAAACACTTGCTTAACCCTAATTTCACATCTACATATGTATCTATTATTGTGCTGTCTTACCTCGGGCCATGAGCTCTGTCTCCGTCCACAGATTGCCTGGTTTTCTGGTTTGTCCTGTTGAGCTGTGGCTCATGCCTCATCACCAATTCCACCTGCTAGAACACAACAACCATATTTCCTTCTAGCCCCTCCCCCAGTTATTTGGGGTTTTGCCTCAGGATATTTATACTACATGAATGTAAGTTACCCCTTCTCTTAGGATATTTTCCAGCTTGGTTTTGTTACTGAGCAGGAACCCCGACCCCACCTGTATTCTGTTAAGCACAAGGGGCACAGATTAATTGGAAGAAAAAAAAACCCTCACACATATCCTTGAGTAGTAGGAAGTTTAGCAATTATTCCTTTAAAAACAATGAATGAGATGAAAAGATAAAAGTATTCTATTAAGGACCTAACGCAATGTGAGATGGTTACAAAAGATCTCACCTGTACGTACTCATATAATTTAGGATATGATGAATGTTTAAGCCCATAAAACCCTCTTATGCTTTCTTTTTCTTTTATGCTTTCTGTTTTTTTAGGGCTGAGGCTTACCTGGAAATTACAATTCTACATGATAGATAAGGAGGTGAAGACTCTGAAGTTTTTAATAAATACACTACTTTTAAAATACACGTTCACTGCAGTCCTTGCCCAAATTTTTCCCCACGTTTCCCAACAGCTACTCAGTATGCTGTTTGGCACTTTCACTTCAGACAGAAGGTCAAAGTATTTGAAGAGAAATTACTGACACAGGCACCCCTGCACAGAGATGTGTGGTGCAGAATATGAGAATTAAAGTCTCAAAAACATGCAGGCAGAATGCAAAATGATATTTGTATTAGGCTCTCACAAAGGAAACAAGCAGCTAGCCCAGGGAACTGTCTGGAGAAGAGAGCAGAGACATGCCTCTCATCCACCTACACTTCTGCAGCCTTGGTCCTTCAACTCCTCTGTGCCTATTGCAAGTACCCAATGGAAAACATCATTTTAACTGAATGATATTTCTTACAAAAAATAAGTAAAACCTTGGCCTAAAGTTCTGGAGTGTGTTGTTATTTATTTTTTTAATTGCTTTATTTTTATGTTTCAGTAAACTCAGAAAATCCTTAGTTTTGAAATGCAGCTTGTGTTTAAGCAAATCAGACTTTTTCCACTCCGTTTCTCAGCTTGGCAGCCACCTTAAAAAGTCATATACATACATCACACAGCCCTGGTTGTAGCTCCAGCCCCACAAGACTCATCAGCCCACAGGTGCTCACAAGGAGCATATTGTCTTAATAAAACACATGCAACACTACTGGAGGCATGGGGGTGCAAAAGGCAATGGTGCTTTACAAACACGGAGACTTTTCTCTAGAAACACCCATGCAGATTATGGCAAGCATAAAAAAGGACTTCTTAAAATGGTGATATTTCAACTCAGTACCATGCCTGGTCTACCACACCAGATTTCTTCCTGAATCAGATGCTAATGAAACCTCTGATGACTCAGTAATGAGACAGAAAGGAGACACAGCGTGAAGGGAAAAAATAAATATACAAACGTGCCACCTCTGCCAGAAAAGAGGGCAAATCCACTAAAATGGCGCAATTTGCAATACAAAGTGGCTGCCACAAGAGGGAGGTACCATTGCATTGAACTGGGCTCGCCCACCTCAGCAGCGTGGAGTGTAGGATGAGAGGATCATTGGGGTTGAGAAAGGTGTTTAAGATCAAAGGTCCAACCATCAGCCTGACCTAAGGCCCACCACTAAACCATACACCCAAGAATCACGTCAACACATTTCCTAAACACCTCTAGGGATGGAGACTTCACCACCTCCCCGGGTAGACTGTTCCAATGCCTGGTCACCCTTCTCCATGAAGAAACTCTTCATATCCAATTGGAGCCTTGGACTGGAGCACACCTTCCCCATAAGGTGTTGTCCTGTCCTATGTCACCTCATCATATCTCTTCCCTGGCTCCGGAGGAGCTGTTCAAGGGCCAGGGAAAGCTTGAGCCACCTTTGTGTCTTAAGATCGACAGGAAGGGCCAACAGAAAAGCTCATCTCTGCCAGTTTTGACTCTGAAGAAGACCATCCAATGCTCTTTGTCCTTCCACCACAAAAAAGACTGAGATGAGTGAATCACTCCTGGGGATCAGCCACTAGACAATGGCTAGAGGACACTGATTGTATACCATCACAGACTTGGTCCAGATCTGACCTAGCTAAGACTATACTAGAAGCACAATGCACGCAAGTAAATCCACTTTCTTAGGAGCTGTAGGGGTACAGTTCTTACAAGTGGTACCTGTGCATCAGTCAAGGAGTAACCAAGACTATGGAATAATATAAATGCATTTGAGAATCATTTAAGATTCCTGACACCAGCATGTGTCCTAGTCTGGGGTCTTAATAACTGCAGCTTCCCTCATGAGGCTGCTGCTAAAGGAGTGTCTCTTTTCATCCAACTGGGCAATATAAGTATCATTAAATCAAAAAACAAACCCATATTTTTATCAGCTTCTACACAGTAAGAAGTGGAAGACTGAGGGCTGTGTTGTGTGATTGATCTGATGCTCAAAGATATCTCTCCAGCCTGGCGCAGTTCCAGGACCTGCCAGTGCACTTCCTCTCCCTTCTTTCTTTAATTCTTCCTGACAGGCCACCTGAATTAGAAGCCCTCCAGCAGTAACTGTTCTTCAGCAGAAACAGAGACTAACAGCATGTCCAGAGCTTGTTGCACTCCTTCCCAGGAAATTTCCAGCTATGCCTTCAGGCGTCAGGTAAGTGAAAGCCAAAAGGAGAACACTGTGAAATAATAGCAAGAAAGAAAGGAAAAAAAAATTGATGGCTTGACTCTGAGAACCTTGTGCTCACTACCCTGACTTGCAATTATTCAGATATGGGTTATTTCCATTGGTAAAGCACAAGATGGCAAGGCATTCAGCTGAGCATCTCAAATGCTTTAGGATTAGCCTCACACACATTCTTTCAGTGGGTCTGAATAGTCCCTGAAAGTAACAAATGCCCATAGTGCACAAACAGCATAGGATCTATGTTTGACATAGTCCAAGCCCACCATTCTGCATGTGAGCCAGAAGATTATCTTCATAGACTGAAAAAAAGATGAGAAATTTCCTTGCCAGATGATGTTAAATTAATAAGATTGCTTACTCATGTATTTACAGTGTGCA
Source organism: Cyrtonyx montezumae (assembly GCF_038088225.1). Taxonomy (NCBI): domain Eukaryota; kingdom Metazoa; phylum Chordata; class Aves; order Galliformes; family Odontophoridae; genus Cyrtonyx; species Cyrtonyx montezumae. Next base: position 100,340,982 of record NW_027072089.1, on the reverse strand, counting down.
CTGCTGTTGAGTCCTTGCTCCCTGAGCATCTTCCTGCTGCTTTAACTGAGGTCACTCCACGCACAGATGTACAGAGCAACACTGCAGCATTGCAGGGATTGCATGGGGGTGAGGATGACCTCTGTATGTATATATGCTCGGGCTTAATGTGTATCCCAGGCTGCAGTTCCATTGCTTGGTTAGAATTTGTTTTGTAAAATAAAATGCAGATTTTGGTCAACAGACAGATTGGATCACAGCTGCGCTGGATCCACTTTTATCAAGCATGTCTGAGAGACCCTTGAAAACGTGATTATGTCCTTACCAAAAATACGTATCTTTCTTTAACAGACAGTCCAGCAGAACTGAGTCATGCTGGGAAGTGATCTCTGACTTTTAAATGTCCATCTCAGATATGACATTAGAGTTAGCATCTATAATTTGAAATTTTTTGGCTCTCATCAAAATATCCACATGCAGCTCAGGTATTATTGTTATTACTGAAAGACCTTCTCAAGTAAAGATTACTTATAGATGAGATGAATATTGAACAAATGTAATCCATGGATTAATTAGCTAAAGCCCTATGTTAATCAGAAAGCAAGCAAGAAAGAAACACTATCTCATTAAGCATTTAGGAGCATGTTGTATGTGCCTCCAGGATTCAGTTACCCTCTCTCCATAACACAACTGCTTTTTATTTAACACTTGGAGGTGTGTGAGAAGACTAATGTCCTTCTGTGTTATAGCTGGAGACCATCAAATTGTGTAGCATTAGTCATCACCATGAGGAGAAACTAAATGGTGTAGGACCAAAAAGTTAGCTCCAGAATTCCATAAATTGCTGACATTCTGCATAAAACCCTGACATTTACATAGATAATAGCTGGATCCATGATTGTGCATTACTTATTCATACCTTGTATGAAATAACTCCGAGGTAACAGACTAATCCATTAATCCCTCCCAGTCTGTAATCCTAAAAAATCATAAACTCCGCAAGACACTTTATCCTCTCAGGAAAATCAGACTCATAAGCTGAGGACTATAGCATATTTGGTGCTTGAGACCAGCAGTGTTTCCCCACTGTAGGGATATGTAAGCTTATGTCAGCCCTACACAGAGCTGTTTCAGGATCTGCCACCAGTTTGACGCATGCATACCAGCATGCAAGTTCCTCCTGTGCAACCTCTCTCAGAGCACACGAGATGTCTCGGTGATCCATCAGGCCTTCCATGCTGGTGTTTGTTGCAATGTTTTTGTGTACATTTCCTTTAATGAAGCACCTTCTATCATCACAGAAAAAATGAGTGTCAAAATGACATGAAATTAAGCACATCTTTTCTGTTTCAAATACAGCATTTTGTAGAATATCACAGCTTAGGGGGTTTTTTTCTTCATGAATAATTCAGCTTTGCATGTAAACAGTAAAATTTTCTTTTCTTTACTATTCCTCTTTTTGACTAACACTCACTGGCATCCAGCCTACCTGAAATGCCCTACAGATACCATACCACATGGGCAAAAACAACACAGAGGTAAAGGGATAACTCCATCAGCCTAATTCTGGAGCAAAATTATAGATCTTTAAGCATACACAAACATCATGAAAATGAGGAAAACAAGGCAGGTATATCTGTTTGTTAGCCTAACCATACTAGACTTTTCTTGGGTGTCATCTCGCATGTTACAACTTCACTGCATTAAACCCTGCTCCTTGGAGGCTCCCCGGGCTCACTGGCTCAGCCTGGCTTTTGCATCCCATTACCTGGCACTGCCTAGTCCCCTTCAGCCTCACTCTGCAAGGATGTGTGCCAGCAAGGACAAAGACCATGAGTTATTTTTGTCTTTCTTACATCGCTGCAAACCAGCCATAGGTGGACTGCTGCTTGTGGAGGATGAAGACAGCATCACCTAGGGTGTGATTTTTGTTTAAAGTTACTTGACTTTCTCAGGCAAAGGGAGAAATAGTTCACGTGAAAAGGGACAGATGTATAATAGATGAAATCTGATAAACAATGTTGGGATTTCACCTTATGGTTAAGCAATTGGTCAGTTATTTTAAGAATCCTTTCCAATAATTGCCAGCAACTAGGCACCTCCCTCTCTCCATATACACGATACCAATGAAGCCAGCAGTGTGAAAGAATGATCCCCACCTATGAAAAGGGAAAATGCTGCTCCCCAGCCTAAAAGGGTGCTCTTTGGTCATGGTCAACTTTGCTACATTTGACAGTGTCAGTGCAGTGGAGGTAAAGCAACATCTGTACAGAGCTTGCTGCAAATATGCAGAGCAACTGAACAGCCATGCCATGGTCAGATCTCACCCCTATGCAGCAAGAGTAGACTATAACACTGGAGGGCAGGCATTTCAACTCAGCACAGGATCACGGGCTACGCATTTGGTTGCATTGACATCCCCTGAGCAGTTGCACTGGGGAACGGTACAGAGACCTCAAAGACACAGAAATCCACAACAAAACGAATCTTCTGTCCAAAATCACATAACCAGGATCTGTGGGGATGTGAAGTCACACAAGATGTCCTAGAGTCCATAGCTTCCCTGTTTTAGATTATGGATGAATGACTGCTCACATGGTGGGTAGAAACTAGGTAATGCAGCTTGCTCCTTCCTGAAGCCTTCTGAATACTTCCAGCAATGAGATGCTTACCTGAGTGTGCCCTGAGCTTGCAAACAGTGCTAGATGTTCCATGCTGGAGAAGGAGAGTACCACATGGCAGAAGCAGTGCCAATGATGAGTGCATTGCTGGTTCTCCAGAAACCTGTTTTTCAGCTAACAAGGGAAATGAAGTTCCCTTTGGGCAAAAGGACCCTTAAGGCTGAGGTCTGAGGCACCTGAAATGGCCTGCAGAAAACTTGCTTCAGTAGTCTCCAGCTATCAGCAGGTTGCTCTGTCTTGCCCAGAGCAGTATTAACTCAGTGGCCCCATGATCACATCTTCAATAATTTTCTAGCCCACTGCATTAACAGGTAAAACCATAGGTGAAACTTGTCCGCAGGAAAGACCTTCAAAGGCTTCCAACCCAGTCAGACACACACAGGTGTGGGGATGCATGCTGGAAATGCCCTGTGTAATGAACCTGTAGGGTCAGACCAGTTAATAATATATGGGCACATACCATACATTATGTATTTAGCTCAGGCGAGCTGAGCTGAAGTCAAAGGTAGATCAAACTATCCATGAGATCGTCAGACTTAAAATACTTGTATGGTGTTCGTGGACCAAAATTCAGCAACAACATGTCTCCTCCCAGAAACTATGTTCTGGGGACACATTGACTCTAGTGAAAGCTAAAACTGATGCTGAATCCCTCTCCTGAGGCTGTTGCTGGGGCAGACTCTGAGTTTTAATGCAAAGGTAACTCAGACAAACCTATCGCCGATGGAGCCCATCGAAAGACTCAAGCTGCAGGGTGCAACACAATACTTTGTGGCACAAAAAGACCTTCTGAATGAGGGTCTCGCATTAATTAATTAAGCATCAGAGCACCTAGAAGGAAAAGCTATCCCATTTTACCAGCAAGAACAATGAGTCTGCAAAGGTCACACGGAGTAGAAGGAGGGAAGGAAAGAGAGAGACCATGTACTGGCTGCTGGCTCTTCTCTGCCTGTTCACTTCCGAGACCTCTACAGAGGCCACAGGTGGAGGACAGCGGGACCATAGAGGCACCACACTGAAGCATTTAACGAGGTGCAGAACTAAAAACAACAGGGCTACACAGATTGAGGCAGGTTGGTAAAGAATATGGCATGAAGACAGCTGATACCTTCAAAGCCCGCAGCCCCAGGCTTATGCCAGAACTAGACGTGACTTGTGTCTGTGCTTCATACGATACCGCCAAGCATCCGCCCCAGGGCTTTCCTTCATGTTTAAATCATGAAATGCAATGTAATGCTGACAGCTGCCTTTCAGAGAGACAGGAGAGGAGGAGGGAAAACATTTGGGTGGGCTGAGGCAGAGCTGTGCTCTGCTCTGTGTGCCCACATGGCTCTCATGCTGCAGCTCAGCCTTGGCGAGACATGCCCATCTGCCTGCCATGCCCAGGAAGAGAGCACATGGAGCTGGAACAGGGAGTGACCCGCCTATGATCGGGGTGCACAGCAGCTGCTGCATCCGTGCAGAAGACAGAGGCTGTCATGGGGAAGAGGAAGAAATCCAAACTGCGGGACCTCATGGAAGATGGTTGGTATCACAGAGAGATGATTTCAGTTCAGGACTTTCCAAGTATACCATTCTGCACCTCTCAAGGACAGTGCAATTTCAGTTGGCTCACAAAGGGAAATTTTGTCAATTTTCCAAATTTAAGGAGATATTAAGGACATTGCTTTAGTAAAAAAAAATAGTGTGTAATCAATAAGGAATGCTCTGCCAAGCTTCTCTCTCACTTAGAAAACCCCTGTGTAAAGCATTGCATGTGCAAATCCCAGCAACAAGTGAAATTACTTCTTTGTTCTTTGTCTTGCAGTTGGAATAGAGATCGATGGAGAAGTCGAGAGTGACTCAGAGAGCGAAGGTAACCTAGAGATTTAAAAACATGGTCTTGCTTGAAATACAAGAGGTGATATCTTTCCTTTTTCTCTCTGTGTTGTGGCACACAGCAGTAACCATTTTGAGAGCTGCTTGTAAGCACCCAGATTTCTCCCTTGAGGTTTTACTTGCCATAATGACATATAAAGCAATACTCTTAAGAAGTTTGCCCCCTCATCCATGCTTTCATAGCCCACGTCTCTTGGTCATCACCCCAGCTGAACAGTTGTCGAGTCGCCCTGCAACTGCATTGCACCACATTGAGATTCTGCCAGCCCCGCTTTCAGTGCACACCACTGTAATACATAGGTGTCTTGATTAGGCTTGACCACAAGAAGATAAAAACGAGAATGTCTTGGAGAGAAGTTAACAAAAAGAAATAGCTAAGGGGTAAGGTTATAATGCTAAATAAAGAAAGATAGCTTAGAGGTAAAATCGTAACGGCACCAGATAGATGATATGAATAGATAGGCAAATGCAAAAATGGTTCACAACACGTCTGTAAAGTCTATACTATCCATTAAGTGTGAGGAATTAATTAGAAAATAGAAAAATGACTGTTTGTTGTTTTTCTTTTTAAACTATATTCACCTTTCCCATACAGGCAAATCAGAAAATAAGATAAAACTAACAAATGAATGTTCCACATTTACCCAAGTATTTGCTAGGCTGCCAATGAAAACAGTGATAGCTGACTGCAGAAAACAAATGGTTTTTCGAAGAGAGTAGGTGGTCTTTTGATCTAAATCAGCTGAGATTTACTATCACATAAGTGAAATCTAACTACTGGCCTTTAAGAAATGAGTTAAAAAATTCTTCTTCTTCCCAATGACAAGTATGACTACCAATCTCATTTAGCAAGCAAAAATGATTTGCTTGTTATTAATTTCTGTTAATCAAAAGACATATATAATTTTTTTGGTAAATTAAATGTAAATGTAAATTAACCAAAAGAAAAATGTAAATCCTCTGCTTGCATTTTCCATTCCTTGTAGGCTACTCACCTTTTACTCTGAATCCCACCCCAGTCCAGTTTCCTTCTTCCATTACAATTTCTCCAATGGTGAACAGAAAAATCCATGCCAAAATTACAAATTTCATTTTTCATGTGAACACTCTATCTTTTTTAGTTAAATTTGGGGAAACTAGAAGCTAAAAGCATCTGAAAATCTTACTACTGGTTTTAATGTGCTTGAATGGAGTATTTTTAATATTGTGAATGAATGAAGGGATGGAATTTTTTGAAAGTTACTTATTTTCCCCCTTTCCATTGCATTCCACAATTAAATCACGTTCCACTTCAACCCTTCAAAATGGAAGTGCCTCTGAATCTGTACAAATTAGTTTCTTTGTTTGCAATGCCAGAGAGAATAAAAAGTGACACTTCTCTTGATAGAGACTTCCTATAAAATGGAAAACTCAGAGAACCGTAATCAGAGAAACGTAATCCTGCCCAAGCTGCACCTTTTCTCTACTTTAAAGTAAACAACTTCAAAGAACCTTACACCAAGCAGCACACTGTATACTGTTTTACTGACTGCAATTTCTGTTTCCACTGCCTGGTGTGCTTAGATGTCATGATAATGTTCATGCTTTCTAATGAATCGGCTTTTGCTTTTGCAATGAATTTCCAATTTTCTATGGTGACACATGCTAAAAAGAGCCCACTATCTTAAATGGGAGCTGTATGTGGCCCTTAGGCCACCAAGGTAAATGAGTATCTGTGCACTGCCTTCCCTGGAGATTGCACAAGGCATCCTGCTGGCACTTCTCTGGTGAATCTTTATGGTGTCAACACGGAAAGCTAAGTATTTCTCAAAGTGCTTGCTGTTCCACTGTTGGTTGGGTTTTTTTGTTTTGTTTTGTTTGTTTTTATCCCTTGCAGAAGACGATGTAAAGGATGAGAGATCTCAGAAACAGACCCGCAGGGAAATTGTCAGAGCAAACAGACTTGAAAGGAAAAAGTCACAGAAAAACAAAGAAGAAAATGAGAACAAAGGGGAAGACGATTGTCCGCAACAAAGCAGAGCTTCTAGGAGGAAAAATCGCCGAACAAAAAAAAGAGATGGAAAAAAGGAAGGAGAAGGAAGAGAGAGAGACAAAAAGGCTTCTTCCAAAGATGAAAAGGAGACAGAAAATAAAGAAAAGAAATCAAACACGAAAGGAAAGGAGGAGGAGAACAAACAGAAGAAAGGCAGGAAAAACAGGTAATTTGGCGATCCCTGAGTAGTGTCAGGTGACAAACCATGAGCACAAAGCATATGGGTCATAACAGAAAAACCAAAAAATGCAAACATGTTACTGCTTTCCAAAAGGTTGAAAAACATGAGTGTAAAATGCCATGCAGCCAAACCTTTTCTAAATTCTTCTCTTGTTATTCTTTGGCAGACAGGGTCAGACTCACACTACAAGGCAAGCACTCTTAACCAAGACAGCTTAAATGTCTCAGATCAGGGTACATTTTTTGTTAGCCTATTGAAACAGTAAGGTTAAAAGACACCTCTCACATTTTCAGTGCTACCCCAAGCCACATCTGGCTTATCCCAAACATGAAAAACTTCTCTCCAGAGCCAGCTCTAGCTCTAGACAATGCTTCTGCAACTGCAGTGAGGTCCAAAGCACAGTGTCAAGTGAATTACATTGGCTGGGTGGGGACAGCAGTCCCCATGGAGGGCAGAATCCCATCCTTGCACACCAGCCATTGGCTCTGCACATTGTACTGGGACCTGCAAGATTCTAACTCCTGTCAGTTTTTCCATTTTGTTCCTTAATTTTATGTCTCTTCCAGTGCCTCTTCCAACTCTTCCAACTCATCTAATGAGGAATCACTGTCAGAGGAAGAGCTTGCGATGTTGATGGAGGAGGTGGAGCAAAAGAAAAAACTCATCTCCACCATGAGAAACAAGCCCTGGCGAATGATGAAAAAGCTCTCTGTGCTCAGGTACTGGAACCCTCCGGTGCTGTCAGCTGCACTTTGCCTCTCCCAGAAATGGCTTTTTTGCTGCTGTTACCATAACACTTCAGACTTGGAAAAGTGACCAGCTGAACCTGGTCATCCTATCTGGGATTAAAGGATCAGAGTTAAAATGTGGAATTTGATTTTCAGTCTCTGTAATCTGAGAATGGACAAGGTGCAAATCTGTTCAACTGATATCCGCCGCCAGGTCATTCTACCCTTGTATTTAAAACCAAGCGACTCAACTGCTGTCAGTCTACTTGTTAAAGCAAACTGTGCCTGCTTTGCTTATTCATGCCCATTGTTAGACAGAAATCAAAGCAGCAGGGTGGCGTTACTTCAGAGTTCCCAAGATGGTGCTGTGCTTGGTAAAAAGAAATAATGTATTATTTGCAGATGTTTGTGGAGCAAAGATAACTGCTGCCCACAGGGAAAGGCTCATCAAAAACAGTTCCTATGTCAAGTCAAGTTCCAGATCTTCTGATTAAAAATAATCTGAAATTCCATTTCCACCAGGAGACAATTTCAGCTTTCAAAACAGCTCTGTAAGGTACATGCAGCCCCACAGGGACATGGGGCTTGCCAAGAGGCTGCCCAGGGCTGCAGTGATGGGCTGTGAAGAAAGGCAGTCCCTATGTGCCTCTGTTTGTCTTTAACATGCCCAAGGCCAAGATCTTCATCTTCCCTTAGCACTGGGAGCTGTGAACACCAACAATTATTCCTAAAAATCTGTGTAAAGCTCTGTACACCTCAGAGTCTAAAGTTTTGCAAGAGAGAAAAACAACAACAACAACGAGGAGTATTATTTCTGACATATTCTATGTTTGGGGTAAGACCCTGTCTAAAATTCTGCCAAGGATCATGTTTCGCAATGCACCTCCACCCTTTCACCTTATCCCTGGACTATGGTAATTATTTCTTCCCTCCAACAAAACTAACTGAAATTGTTGCATTGCCTGCACAGGCAGCTCTAGAAAGGCTCTCTGAGGGCTGCATATCCATAGTGATTTTGGTTGCACAAATTCAGCCATGAGACAAGAAAGGATTAGCCTTATTGCACAGATGAGGAATGCAAAGGACAGAGAGTGAAAAAATGTGATCAACACTTCCAAATCTAATGTTCGGTTTGCAATTAAAGTCTCAAGTGGTTTTTTGAAGGTTATGAACTGAATTAGTTGATTGATTCTACCAGGTAGAAGTCTGTCCTTCTCACAAGCTTAGGATTGCAAAGGATCTCCCAAGTTTTTAAATTTAATCTCTTCTCGTGGCTTTTTTTCAATCACACCAATAAACAGCATAATTTTATTCACAAACTCAGCATACCCCATCTACCCTGTTTGTTTCTCCCTGTTTCCCTTGGAAACCTATTCTGAAACTAATTTAAATTTCCAGTCTGATTTTACTCCAGACCAGCATACACTCATTTCTCAGGCACTGTTGTGCTACTCTCATATTCCCATGGAGGTGTATGTGGAGGAATATTCTGCATTCTCTTTGAGGTTTCACTGGAAAATATTATTTTCTTCTTGACCAATGCATTAGCCTAGAGAAGCTATTGTAGATATGCTGAGATAAGAGAGGCAGAGGTGAAAAGCTAAATACCTCCTTTGTTCTTTCAATAACGTGCACTTCTTTATTTTCCAACTAGGGAGGCACAAGCTTTTGTTGAGAAGTTTGAGGGAGCCCTGGGAAAAGGGAAAGGCAAAAAGTTGTACGCGTATAAGATGATGATGGCAAAGGTAAGCACTGAAATGATGGCAGAGTGTGAACTGGTTATGTATTCAACGTATTTTCATCAGTTTATCAATTCACAATTGGCAAAAGAAACATAAAGATTTAGGGATAAATCTTCCTGTCCACATTCAGAAAAATACTAGTCAGCTTCAAATCTATGGTGATGATAGAAAGAACAGGAGGAAATCTCCCCTACCTTAATCTCATTGCCACCTTCCCTAAAGTAAGGGAAGGACTGGAGAAGAAGCAAAAAGCACAGTTTGCATTCTCCAAAAATGCTAAACTGAGAGACTCCCAATGACAAGAGGGGCCATGCAAAACTCCTGCACTACCACATGGACTCCTGTAAAATGTCATCCCCCTGGCTGATGCGGAGACAACAGAGTTAACAGCAATAGTATTTTAAGACTGGTGTTGGTAACCAAGTTGCATGTTGCCATGGAGATTATGTTGTGAAGGGCAAATGAAGCCAGGCCTGAGCTGATGGGAATTTAGTTGCTTGTTTGATGAGGAAGGATCCAAGCTCAGGATTTTATCAAACTAAAATTTGTTTCAAACAGAGCTCTCCATTAATTCTTTCAGTTCAGAGGTAGATCTGAATTTTCCACTCCCATACAATATGATGAAATTACAGGGCAACTACAATTTTCTAAAAGGCTTGGAAGGTGAAAAATTCAGATAAAAGAATATGAACATTTTAGGGGGCTTTGGGATTGAAGGCAGTTTCTGAAGTAGTTCAAAAGATCAGATCCAGAACAGAGATTTTGCTTTTGACTTCAGGACTTTACACACACTTCTAGTAGTGCTTGCAAGTCCTGGCATTACAAACCCCTCCAGGCCAAGCAGCCTCCCTCTTCATACCTCTCTGCTCACAGCTGTCTTGTCTTTTTTCAGAAATGGGTGAAATTTAAGAGAGACTTTGACAACTTTAAAACCCAGTGCATACCCTGGGAGATGAAGATAAAAGAAGTGGAGAGTAAGTAGAAGTCACTTCATGCTGTGAGAGGGCAATGAGACATTTTGTAAGGCAGCTTTTCTTTCATTCAGACCACATTCTGGTCCATAGGTCCCCACTCACCATGGGCACCAGTGCTACAGAATGAACACAATACCCTGGCCAGCACCAGTCTCCTCCTTCATTTCTGCTCTTCACCATCTGGAGTGTCTTTAGCAATACTTGGAGAAAGAACTGTTGGTAGATGGCTCTAGGTCTTGCTGTAGACAGTTTAAACTCTCCTAAACTCCTAACCACAAAGTGTCTTTTGTTTTAAGGTCACTTCGGTTCCTCTGTTGCTTCCTATTTCATATTTCTGCGATGGATGTATGGTGTAAATCTTGTCCTTTTTGGATTAATATTTGGACTGGTCATAATTCCAGAGGTAAGTACTTAATTCTATCTGTAATATCTTGCTTAATATAAACATGAGACTGATGGCTTGAATAAGGATTTGTAACAGACAAAGCTTTAGAACAACAAAATGTGTGAGGATGATTATTTACAAAGAACAACTTGTAAGGAGGTTACTGAGATAGGAACAAAAGTTGCATTGAAATCAGTAGCTCTAAAATGCTACTGAAGATACTGCCCGTCCAGCAGTTAACACAGGAACACATAGACCTAGCATGAGACTATTTTTTACATTTTGACTAAACTGAGAAACGTTGCCTAGGAATCCTCCTAGGTACAAGCTCAGGTATGCAAGTACCCTAAGAAATCAACTGTGGTCTTAAACAGATTAAGAAAATCCCAATGACAGCATGGAATCTTCCAAATATTTCCTTCACATTTCTGCATTGTACAAATCATTGTAGAGATAATGATGTAGGACTAGTTACTCCTGTGTAATTATGAAGGATCAGAGCTAACACATGCAGTGCAGTCCTCACTAGATGTGTTGAATCCAATTTTGCCAAATGTGCCTTGGCTCAAGTGTTCATAGGCTTCAGCATAAGACCTTGTGGAAAACTGGCCAGATTTCTGATGAAATGAGCCAATGGAAAAGTCCCTGCAGGAGCCCCTTTGGGCCCTCCGAGGGGCACAACCTGAAGATGATGGCCACAACAGAGCCCTGAAAAAGGAGCCACCAAGGGGAGAAACAACTGATGTCTCAAGTACTTTGTGAAGTACTTTGTTTGGGGAACTGTCTATTTTCTGTATTCCTAATTCTGACGATTCACAAGGATGAGTTTTATTTTCAGATTCATGCACTCCTCTCTGTACTTGGAAAAGGAAAAGGATTTCATAGCCAACTGTATATGATCATTTATTGAAGAATTTTTTAATACAGACATTATAGTTCTGGCTAAATTATTTGGTACAGCCTTTAAAGGCTGTGCAATCCACAAAAAGTGGTAGCTGTTCTGTTCAATGCAGAATTTTATGGAGCAAAAATGCAGCACAGAGACCCTCCTGAGTACCATGCTTTTGTTCTCCTTGATGTGGTTTTTCAAGCTCTGTTTCCTCACAGAGCAGTGACAAAGCCATTAGCACTGAAAAATACAAATGTACTTGGTGGAGAACTATACATATGGTAGAAAACTAAATAGCTTTATATAATTTGTTTTTAAAGAATGCAGACTGTTACTCATTGCCTACAGAGCTGTTACAATATGGAGAGAAGCTGGGAAATTTAATCATAAATGATTTAAATAAATTATATAGCCCAAAAAAGTGATAGACAATATGCTAAGATCTTTCTGGGCTGAGAATACTGAGATATTTTGGCATGGGCACCAGTCAGAATCTGATAGTAAATATGTTACTAACTCTCCACAGCCCTTGGTATTCTCTTCATGAACTTAGCTGCTGAACTTGCTGCAAGACCTGCTGTGCATGGTGCCATCAGGAGAGCTGAGTCATGAAAACTGTTCTTTGTGTCATTCTCTCATACGCTCCTTCCCCAAACCTAACTGCCCTTCACCTCACCTCAAGACCATTTTTTCAATTCCAGACTGTGTATTAGAGAATCTACCACAAGCTTGACCCAGTGCTCTTGACTTCTCTCAAAGGAAGAGTCCTGCATAAATAGATAAAAATAATCCCTTTTTTGCATTAGACTCACGAAATTCAAGCAAAGAAGCCTCATGCTAAACTAAGGACATTTAAACTGGAAGTGTTCATGGAAGGATGTAATTCATTAGCAAAATATCTCCTGTGCAAAGGACGTGACCAATGAAAGGGAATACCTCTAGTAATTCAGGTGAAATTAATTATGAATATTTTGAACTGTTCTTCAGGTAATAAGGAATAAAATATAGACTAAATCAATCAAAATAAAATCAAAGGGGATTTTTAAAGGAAAAAAAACCCAACCAAAAAATAAAGTAAGTAAATAAATAAAAGGTCTGTACAGTCTCTTGCTAAACATGCATCACTGTTATTAATGCTTACTAGGTTCTGATGGGAATGCCGTATGGGAGCATGCCAAGAAAAACCGTACCTCGTGCTGAACAAGCAACAGCTATGGATTTTTCTGTTCTTTGGGATTTTGAGGTAAGTCTAAGAGCGTTAATCATAAGAGACCAATAGAATATGTAGTAAAATCCTTCAGAAGTTAGAGGAGCTACAGGGATGAATTTGTCTCAGGCTAAATTATCAATACAACCATTTCTTTTAGAAGATGAAGAGATGCCAGCTGCCATGAGTGGCAGATAGTGCAGATCCCCAGAAATTTCTGCCAAAACAGCATGTGCACATGCAGGCACATATGTATGGATTTGAATTCTCTCTACCAATGGGTTTCATGGTGTGTCTTCTGGGCTCAGTGAAATTCAGGGTGTCAAAGTAAAGTGCACTGAGGCCAGTGGATTTGTACAGCTCCACACTGAGGGAAGTCCAAGCTATACCCTTTTATCTACACAGTATTTTTATGAATGAAGCACTAGGGCTGATGTTAGGTTTTTATATGAGCATCATTAGAAGCCAGGGGCAATGTAAATTGCCCAGTTGTGGGCTCACATCACATTCATAATTTCAAGAGGAGAAGCACACAATAAATACATTTCTGCTGTATTTTAAACCCATGTAGAACAAATATTACATCTGTATCATCAACTCAGATTCATAGTGTAGGCAGAAAACATCTTCCTACACCACAGAGCTTGTTCACAGCCTTTGGAAGGGGATTATCCCCCTTACTGCCATTCCTGTGTGCCAGGGTGAAGGGATGTTCTTATCTTATCTGAGAGAGCATGAAATACACAGTCAGTAAAAAAAATTATCTTAGATGAGGCAGTACCATCACATCAAAGAGCAGCTACAAAGACCTTCCCACCTCATGCCTGTGGCTGAGTATACCCACCTGCATGACCATTCTGATACCAAGGGCTTGGTCCTGCCAGCTCCTGCTGTACAGACACACCAGCTGCACACCTGGCAAGCTTGAGAAGCAACCTTCAACTATGGGTTATCTTTGCACAGCTGAACTCTCTGCAGCCTGAAAATGTCAAATTAAGACATTGAACAGAGGCTTTGAAAATGGATGGACATTTAGTCCAGCATGCTCCATAAGAGAGGTGCAGTGGGGTAACATATTTCAAGGCAGATGTAAAATGATAAGCCAATACTGCAAACCTGAAAAAATACATTTTGAGAGGAGCCAGGGAAAAGCATGCTTTGGCAGAAAGAGATCATATCATGGGTTTCCAGAGGAGAGGAAGGGAATAACTCTCACCTGACACCGTGCCTCACAAATGGAGCTTAAAGAACATGCTGTATGATGTGTAGAGAGAGATTCATTTTTCAGTCCTCACAATTTGATAAATCAAAAAGATAAAAGATTAGAGGTTCCAAGCTGAGAAAAACTTTCACTAGTGTCTTCCAGGAACATCATCTTTATCTTTCATGAAGTTTTTTTTCATTACAGCTCTCCAACACACATTATACATAACATGCTCCAAATCCTAAGGAGATGTGCTGGCTGTCATAGGCATGCTGTACTTCCCCAAGCTGTAGTCAGCAGCATCAGAAGAAAAGCGTGCAAAATTATCCTGTACCTGTGGCTCTGCACTTTGTGTGGGATGTATGTGCAGCTCAGGTTGCACCCAGGGATACTGAAGACACCTCTAAACTAGATCCAGTGCACAGCCTCCAATACACTTTTCAAGTGATGTCTCAATTTGGCCTATTCCAAAACCATGACCAGAAGAGAGCTTGCTCAATGATCATGGGCAGATTAATCATCTATGCTTAATTTACAAACTGAAAGGCACAATATGCAATGATACATACCAATTTGGACAAGATAATGACAAAAACAGGGAGAGATCAGGTTAGATCTGCACGCTCTTTGAATGTCCCATAGTTCATACAGTAAAAATAGGTCTAGTTGAGACAAGGTGGTTGTTATTGTGTCTGAGCTCTGCTTTGCACAGAAAAGAAATACTTTGATTTTAGTCTTTAGTTGAATTTGCTCAGCAGGTGGTGGCCAGTAAAAGGAATTAAATCTGCAGGGTACCAAGCATCTGCTGCCTCCAAGCTGACAGGAAAAGTTCTGTCTCGTGGTGGGAAGCCCCTTTACTACAGCATTTCTACAAGATTTGAGTGTTTGATACCGACTTAGAGAAGCAGGTGGGCTAAGCTACAAAGAGTAATAAGGAGGTTTTACTGGTAAAGATGAAATAGGAATAGACAAAAAATAGATGTTAGTTTTGATCCTGTATCTTCTGATACAATTCCTCTTCTTCTTCTCTCTTGGAGGAAGGTAAGCAGGGCACATCAATGGCTCTCAGAGATGATGGGACAGCAAACAACTCTGAATGATATGCCAAAAAAAAAAAAAAAAAAAAGAAAAAGAAAAGAAAAAGAAAAAGAAAAAGAAAGAAAAGAAAAGAAAAGAAAAGAAACCTGCCAAGCTGATTTTCCTAATTTTAAGTTTTCAATTTTCACCAAAAACCTCTTTCCTACAGAGGAACAGCCACATGGCTTTCACAAAATTTTGTTTGCTTTTCCTCTAGGGGTACATCAAATACTCAGCACTCTTTTATGGATACTACAACAACCAGAGGACAATTGGCTGGTTAAAATACCGGCTGCCAATGGCATATTTCATGGTTGGGATCAGCGTGTTTGGCTACAGCCTGATGGTTGTTATAAGATCGTAAGTATGGCAGTGCTACTTCCCTGCACAGCCTACGGGGGATATTTCCTATCTGGGTTCCTCCAACAGCACAGCACTCAGCCAGGTCCAGCTTCTACAGGTAGAGCACAGAAAGCGCTTCATGCCTGCTGGGCTCCTCTCTAGTC
This sequence comes from Cyrtonyx montezumae, assembly GCF_038088225.1. Taxonomy (NCBI): domain Eukaryota; kingdom Metazoa; phylum Chordata; class Aves; order Galliformes; family Odontophoridae; genus Cyrtonyx; species Cyrtonyx montezumae. The sequence continues at coordinate 100,325,519 of NW_027072089.1, read as the reverse complement.
TGCTTCATCCCTTCCTCCAACATTACTACAGGGCTGCCTTGCCAGTAGAAGTTGTACATGAAGGCACCAGGGCAGCAGGGATGCAGCTGAGACTGCTGCTGAGCCTGTCTCTACCAAAAATAAAACCCTCTGTCTGTACAGAGGCCACACTATGGAAACGTTATCCTTCCCTTGTAAGAAAGGAGAAAACACCAGATTTCTATTGCTGTCAAAACAGGTCCTATTGCTGTAGAGCAGAAAGAGCCACATGAGCCTTTGCCTGGAGTGGGGCACGGGGATTTGCTTTATATTTGGCATCAAATGGCATCTGTTGACTCATCTTTCTTGAGGGGCTGGTGCTAGGAGCCCTAGCAGGACTTACATAAGGATTTCAGGGATCAGACAACAGAGAGGAAATGACAGAAGCCATATCTGTTCCTATGCTGATTAACAACAGTAATCCTTTTCCTCTCCTTGCATGATTTGCTGCAAACAATTTTGACTCCAACAGTGTGCAGCTATCAAAATATCACTAAAATGCTGTGTTGCAGTGAGCATACTGGACAGTAGCAGTGGTTTTTGACTAAATTTAACTAGCTAAAGGTAGTCACTATCATTAACCCTACCCTAGGGCCCAGAGGTGCTGTAAATAGGCTTTCTTCATGCAGTAGGTGGTGGAAGCATTCCCTAGCCTTCTTTCGTCATCCATATTAGCTTTTCTACACATTATAGATTTTAATACAAGGCCTGTGTAGCTCCAACAACCCCAAATAACAGTTCATTTTGTCCTCAACCTTCACAGGATGGCACGCAATGCCAATGAAAGCACAGCAGACGGGGACGATGACAATTTTGTTTTCAGCTGGAAAATGTTCACGAGCTGGGACTACCTCATTGGCAACCCGGAAACAGCAGACAACAAGTTTGCATCCATTACCACCAGCTTCAAGGTAATCCCTAACCAGCATTTCTCAGTTCACTTCTGGAAATGCTCCCAGCATCTCTTGAAAGCATGAATAGCATTTCCAACAACTGCCTGCTCCTCGCTTTCCTTTACACATTCATACCAGCTCATGTAAGGAGAAAGCAATAAATAAAAGAGCCGTCAGTCAGCATGTAGCTACTTGATCTGGAAAGTAACTTCATCCAGTTTAACCTCATTCAGAGCTAATGCTCCGTGTAAAACCCCAGAGAACAAGGACTTGATGGCACCCTTGTACACAGATAAAACCAGAAAGATTTTTGCTAACATGCATGAAACAATTTTTGAAGTGTAACACAGCTAAGGCTTACAATGTTGAGTAGGAATTAGCCACAGAATTTGCTCTTAAAGTACCATCTTCAATATAGGCATCACAGTTCTAATTTACACTTTGTAGGGTAGGAAAACGCCTGATGTTGCCTTTGACTCATTGCTATGACATACACACTCCATTTCTGTGAGCATCTCTGTTTTTTCAGGAATCTATTGTGGATGAGCAAGAAAGCAACAAGGATGAGAATATCCATCTGAGGAGGTTCCTGCGGGTCCTGGCCAATGTTCTCATCATATGCTGCTTGTGTGGGAGTGGCTATCTCATTTACTTTGTGGTGAAACGCTCACAGACATTTTCAAAAATGCAGAATGCTGGGTGGTATGAAAGAAATGAGGTATGGAAAATTTAATTCCAGCTTACTGCTGCAATAATGTTCCTTGAACATTAGCATAAGTGTTGCCCCAGCCTGAAGATGGCATCCAAAGCAAAGAGGTTCCCTGCCACAGCCTTGAAGTCCCTCTGAAACCTTATGCTTGTGTTAGGAAAAAAAATTGGTCTCGCTGAGAGATTCCAGGACAAATCTGTAACTCCTGAAGGCAGGAGAAACTGCTCTCACAATAAAAAGCAATAGAAGTCAGTGCAACTTCAGCAATTGCATTATTAATAACATAAATGCCTCAACCTCCAGTTGCATATTAATGCTCACAAACTCTGTTGTACTAGAAAGCTCTCTAGGTGTTGAAAATGTCCATAATCAGAAAAAGTTAAACCCAATCTTTTTCATTTCTAATGAATAACACAAATAAGTTTTGACAACCTACAGAAAAAAAAAAATCAGTTGTCAAAAAATCTTCCCGTGTCTGATTTTGGAATGAAATACAAGAAGTTGTTTCTACCTATTCAATGTATACTTTATCGTTATGTATCTATATATCAAAGCCAAATGAAATTCAAAACAATGTTTTTTCATAGTTCCCTCAGAAAACTCTAAGACAGCTCACAAAATACTTATTTTGATTTATTTGAGTCAACATTTCCTAAAGAGAAAAAATTACTAGCAACTGAAACTTTCCTGTTGACAACTTAAGATCTGCGTGTACACAATTCTGGGTACTGTTTCCCGCTCAGGAAAGAAAAATAAAAGAAAACCCACTTGGCTGAGACTGAACCTGCTGTTGGCTGTACAGACACAGTCCCCTTTGGGTCAACAGGCACTGGATGGCTTTAAAGAAAAAAGACAGAGCCTTCAAGTCATGCCTTAACTAATGCTGACATGTCAATGGCCTCACTGACCACAATGACCCAATGCTTTGCACCACACAGGAAAACAAAAGTCAGACTAGGACGTATTTTCTTGGATTGCAACACTGAATCCTTGATGAGCTTGCATTCACATTCATAACTGCCTATCAAAAAGCGCAGGTGCTGAATATGGTAAATAAGTATTAGCATCAACTAATTATTTCTATGCACAAGTATCAGCCAAGCCTCACAATTCCTCTGAAACTAAAATAAGCAACTAGGAGCTGATGCAGGCAATAGCTTGAGGGATGTGAGAAAACTAAATATGCATGAGCTTGGGCTGACCAGGAACAAACTTCTCAGAGCTCATCCCTTTGAGATAAGGGCAAATATGCTCCCGCAGGAGCTGTGCAGCCAACACACTAAGCCAAGCTGGGAGTTGAGCTCATTCTGGCCCCCTCTCCTTCATAAAACCTTCAAGAAGCCCCAGCCAGTTGCTGACAATTTGCTGGCAGCATCATGTGTTCCTTGGTCTAAACCTTATTACTGTAATTGGTTGCTGTTAATAGGGAGAGCAGAGACTAATTTGGTGGCACGCTATCACATAACACAACTTTCTTCCCATTACATGCTGATCCCACTTGTGCTACTCTGCTCTAATAGAAAGTCATTTGCTGATGGTAAAGACGTTTGTCAGCTTTCCCCCTGGTGAAAGCAGTGGTCGTGCTATAGGAACAGCTAGCACACTTAATTTTGATAACAGCTCACACTAACATAGTCGATCTTGTTGCTGTTAGCAGTAACCTTCTCATCTGACAGGTTGAAATTGTGATGTCCTTGCTGGGCATGTTTTGCCCTCCTCTGTTTGAAACTATTGCCACACTTGAAAACTACCATCCACGCATCGGCCTGAAGTGGCAGCTGGGGCGCATCTTTGCCCTCTTCCTGGGAAACCTCTACACATTCCTTCTGGCCTTGATGGATGATGTCAACGAAAAAGTAAGGGCTGAGCTGAGAAGCCAAGTTTCCTAGCAATTTCTAGAGCTAGGGGTGATCGCAGCACATCTCTTCACCCTTCGCAGCATCTCCTTCTCCCTTCCCCATTTCTCTCAAGCATCAAGCTATCCCAGAGAGTGGTTGAGTTGGGTTTCAAGAATAGCTGCCAGGGACTCAAGAACATACTCATAGGCCTGTCTCCAACCAGCCTCTAACTTCTTTTTATAGACAAAAAAAGAGGTGTTATAGTCTCCTATAATCACAGACTAATAGGTGATCTGACTTTTCTCTGACACCATTTGCAATTTCTGTTAATGCAGACCCCAGGGATATAATTTATAATCCTCTTCCCCTGCCATCCCCTCCTTAGCATGATCCTGGTAGAGTGTTGCAGGCAGATAACTGCTGGAAAGGATAAACGTCTAACAGATCCACAGGAAAAAAAAAAAAAAGACACAATTTTAAGCTAAGAATAAGAGGAATTGAGGAGATTTGCTCAGCCCTGAAGAGCGATGAACAAAGCGAGGAAGGAGGACTGCACAGAGGTGCCTCCACATACCTAGTCCTGCTCCCTTGCTTGCTGTGGCCCCCACATCATGGCTCATGGCTCTTGCATGTGCAGGGACAAAGTCGCTGGCTCACCAAAACTCGCAGCTTCTGGTCTGGAAGGGCTGTTAGTTTTCTTTCTAGTGCAACTCTATTGTAAGCAGTTTCTTGTATTAGGGGTGGTAAGTAGTAGAGAAGAAAGGGGAATACATTAGCATCCTTTGGAGACCCCATGTTTTTGGCTGTGTGCCTCCATTGCAGCTGGCTGAAGAGGATGTTGTGAAGAACATCACGCGCTGGACACTGCTTGGCCACTATAACTCATCCATGGAGAACAGCACTGCTACCCCACCTCCCCTTGACCCTGCAGATGTGCCCAGGGGACCCTGCTGGGAGACGACCGTTGGCATTGTAAGGAATCTGTTAGGTAGCAAATCTCTGGGATTTTTTAGGATACATTTTTTTTGTTGATGTTTTGATGTTTCCAGGAGTAAATTTTCCATGCAAATGTCATTGCCTTCCCAACACAGCAGCACCAAGGTAACATAAATCCTTGGCTATGGTTCTCAAGCTATGGCCGTGAAACCTCCAACATACACAGATCTGTAGCACTTTTTACAAAGAAATTACCCTTCAACTCTCCTGCTTTGGGCACCAAGGAGTTCTTCAGAATAGAAACTCATAGAATAGCCTGGGCTGAAGGGGACCTCAAAGATGATTGAGTTTCAACCCCCCCTGCCATAGGCAGTCACCAACCACTAGACCAGGCTAGAATAGGTCACAGGCATAAAACCACAGTAATATAGAGATTTCTGTGACAGCACAATTAAAATTATCCTCCATGTATTTATGTTTTATGCCAGCATTATTGCGACATTGGCTTTGTGCTTCCATTTTACATGCTGCCAAAACACAAAGTGCAGTCCATAACACTACCATCAACCATTAGGGCTAACAGCCATAACACAGCTCATCATTCCCAAGCACAGAGGTGAAGTTTTGCTACTGCTGAGTGCCTGAAAACAGGTAGGGCCTTTGCATAGTGCATGCCTTTGTAAAGGTTACAGTCATGTAAACTGAAATGTCTTTATAAAACGATCCTGAACGCACTGCTGAAATTATAGGAGCTAAATGGTTTTTTTTTGCAGGAGATTGTAAGGCTCACTGTGTCTGATATCCTGGTGACCTTTGTAACCATCCTGGTGGGAGATTTCATCCGAGCTTGCTTCGTGAGATTCATGAATTACTGTTGGTGCTGGGACCTAGAGGCTGGATTTGTAAGTCAATGTCTTGTTGAGTCTTATAGCTGAGAAGCCAGAAGTAATTTAGGGCCATATGTTCTAATATAACAAATGGATTGATTTTGAATGATTCCAGCCTTCATCTAGTTTTACTTGATAATTTAATTGGTGTAGGCAGAATCTGCATCACTTCTCTGGATCAGGCAGTTTCATTCCAGAAAATACCCTACAAAAATACAGTTCTCTTGCTCATAGCAGGACTTGAAAACATGAAGATGAATTGAAAAAAAATTAACCTAATATTCATATAGCCATTATAACCCCAAAACTTTGGGTCCTTCTATATTAAGTTTCAGTTCTCAAAGCCCTATACTTTCCTGTACTCTGCAGGAAGTGGGATGTTACTCAAAGTTTTCTGATCTGTGCTGGAGTTTGACACTGTTTCTGCTGCAGTGGAATAAGGAACTCTTCCTTCCCTTCTCCCAGGCATAAAACACAAGAGTGCTGAACTCTATGATATTCATAAAGGCTACATTACCAAAAGTGCCAGCACTGAAGCTCTGCAAATACAAACGATGAAAAAAAAATCCACAGTAGTAGTAATAATAATAATAATAATAATAATAATAATAATAATAATAATAATAATAATAATAATAATGAAAAACAGATGGGTTAAGACAGAAAAGCAAATACCTGGAAATAATACAATTATATCAGAGGACCCACTGGCTACCTATCCTTCTGGAAGGGTTTCCAAAAGAAGTCTAGAGAAGAGCAATGAGGTGGGCTTTGCAAGTGCCTACTCTACCTTGATCAGACAAGGAGAGCTGGGAGTGGGCATTTTGCTGCCCATGGGGCTTTTTGAATTTATTCTGGAGGATGCAGAGAACGTTTCCTCTGGTAGGTGGTGGAATTCAGTGCCCCCTCACAGCTCTCACTACATGTGCTCACAGATCTTGTTCTCATTTAAGCTTCTGTTTTTCTCCTCCAGGCCATCCCTTTGCCTCACTTTGTTAAACACCTTTCTTTTTTTGGATGCTCTTCCCAAAACAACCTTTAGAAATATCACAAAAAGTTTTCTTCATTCTTAGGAATATCTCCATTTTACAAATAGCTGGAAGTCTCTTATGTACTGCAGGAACTCCTTGATTTATATATTTATAATAAAATAATAATAACAATAACAAACCTAGATATCCATTTTCTATCTCTCAGTGAAATGGAAAAGATCTGTTTCAGAACTTCCCTCTCTCAGTCTTCCTGGCTTTCGGCCCAAGCAAGCTGCGAGGTGATGTTGCACTCAGATACGAGACCCATCCAGCATCTACCAGGGGATGAGCCAACTAACACACTCCAGCAGATTGCCTTTTGCAAATGAGCCATCTAATCCACTCAGAGCTCAGAAGGAGCAGGGCAAGGCACTTAGTTACTAGGAGTAAGCAGCAGAATGATGTTGCAGCCTTTAACATAGAGCTATTGCTAGAGGATTTGCAGTGCAGTCTGGCAAAAGACAAACTCTCACACCATATGGCTCCCACAGTAGTTACAGAAATATGAAAGTATTGTGATCTCACTATTCCTTTTCTCCTATACCTTTGAGAGATTACTCATGGTGCTATGCATATTACTCCATCAGAGCTTGAGTAGGGTTATCTTTTTAAGCCCCTGCTCAGGAACAAAATAGAGGCACAGGATGTTTTGGCAGCAGCTATCTAAACCAACCTATGGCTACTACACAGTTATATATGTGTCTTCTAATGCTTGAAGGGCTTTTCCTTAACCTAGCCTTCCTAGAGAAACTTTGCTTCCCTCAAAGCAGTAGAGACATTGAAAGCTTTTGTTATTTTCATGTCAAAAAACAAGCCAGTATCAATATCTAACTGAAGGTTTAAAGTAGAAGTGGGGCAGAATCAAAAGAAAGAGAGAAAAAAAATGTAATATTTGTACCCCATTTCTTCCCACAGCTGAGAACATTCAACTCAGCATGGCTCTGACTAAGCTTCTTCTGAGTTTTCAACATAAAAGCCAGACTTGTTAGAAGTCAACTTTACAAAACGTAACAGTGTGAAGTACATGCAAAGTAGGTCAAAAGCAGACACACTTCCCTGGACATTCCGAACACATGAAGTCATTACCCATTGTCTTATTTTAGAACTATGTTCTGTACTGTAATAGAAAAATAAATACCTCTCAAGAAAACAATAACTTTACATATAGTTTAAACTGCCAGAATTGACCTGAATTTTGTATGTATTAAAGCAGATATATATATAAGAGAGTAGCTATATCATAGGCAAACCTGGCAGAATAATAACTTATAAAATGACAAGTACTATCAATAGATTAGAGCTGCCTGTTCTGAATTTAGCACTCGCATCAGACAGGCTGCTCCACAGAAGGCAGTCTTTTAACTACGGAGTAACATAGTGCAACATGCCACCTGATACTGACCAGGTTAAGTATTCCTTCAGTTTTCCCTTCCCATGCTTTGTGCTTCTGCTCTACAGCAGCCTGATCCCCCAGGGTCTAGCGACATGGATATACATATCTGGTGTATCATTTGCTTGCCAGCTCATCATTATGGGTGGTTAAATATTCAATATTTTACTGAGGTGAAACTGCAAGTCTGCAGCCAGATACACCAGCTGGTATAAAATCTGGTCCTGTGCCATGACTCCTTTGTTTAGAATTGCCATTATTAGTAGGGAGGAGATATAAACATAGAGCAACTCTAAGTACCTCCATACATCTATTCAATTTTAAGCAAGCCAAGAGAAGAGAAGCCGCCCACAACGCACCAATTCTGCTTTCATAGCTCTAGTTTTCAAGCAGCATGCACACAGCGGGAGCCCTCCCAGAGATCCCTTCATACCAGGTCAGAATAAGTGTCCTTACACCCAGAGCAATAGCAAGCAATAAGCAGGTACCTTTAGCAACAATACATTCTTTTCTTTTTGCATTCTTTCCTCTTCCCACACAGCCTTCCTATGCAGAGTTTGACATCAGCGGCAACGTTTTGGGTTTGGTCTTCAACCAAGGAATGATTTGGTAAGATATTTTCATGTTTTGTTTTTGAGTTATTGGAAAAAAAAAAAAAGCCATCCTGTGGAGTTAGAACATTTGGGTTTCAGTTTCTCTGATCGTTTTACTTTCTGTGCCTGACTATAAAAGCAGAAATTTCAAACTGAGTTTAGTTGCTAAAGAACAGTTGCCTACTGAAACAGAGAACAGCCTCGGAAGCTTTGCCTTAGTCTGACTTTCTACGGCCATTTATTGGTAAAAGTATACTTTCCTCATCCTTTAAGAATTACTTCATTGCTGGAGGAAGAGATCAGAAAGGGTTTGGGGAGGGCTGCAAGCTCACCTTGTCAGCACAAGGGTGGCCATGTATCCAGCTGAGCACGTCAGGCAAAAGAGGTATGTCCCAAAACTGCCCCAAAGGAGGACAAACTGAAGCTGCTCTTGTGACAGTGCAAGGCAACCACACAAAGACCTTTACTTCCTCGGGGAACGAGGTATCTTTTGTCAAGGCTTAATGTACCTCTGCTTCAACATCTCTGCACTCAAGGATGTCTCCCTCCTGAGTACATCCACTTGACATTTTCCAAGCTATCCCCAAGCAATTTTTGTCACAAACTGCAAATCCTTCTTTGCAGCCACTGAGGTTTGAGGCCTGGCTGGTGCTCTTGGTATGGTTACTATAAAATGGGCGCAGGCAGCTTCTCCTGGGAAAGTACAAGGTTATCACAAACCAGCCCACTCAGGCTTTAGTTGCGAGCAAACTTCCACCACATTAACAACATTTTTTCTTCCTTTGAAAATAAAAACCTTTCCAGTCTGTCAAAAATTGGTACCTTTTCCTCTTGTTTCCTTTTCAGGATGGGATCCTTTTATGCACCAGGGCTCGTGGGTATAAACGTGCTGCGCTTATTAACCTCCATGTATTTTCAGTGCTGGGCTGTCATGAGTAGCAATGTTCCTCATGCACGAGTATTCAAAGCATCCAAGTCTAACAACTTTTACATGGGACTGCTGCTGCTGATCCTGTTCCTCAGTCTCCTGCCTGTGGCCTACACCATCATGTCCCTGCCTCCTTCCTTTGACTGCGGACCATTCAGGTAGTAGCAGAATATCAGAAATACCTGCTTTTTTGCTCTGGTGTAAAGGATGATTTCTACAAAGTTTGAAAACCTGGTCTCCAGCAGAGATGGTTAAATACCTCTAATTTCCATCATGAAGCCACAAGCTTTGCCCGCTCGTGGAGACACACAATCTGCTGGGAACACTCAGCTTTCACTGAGCCTGTCTGCTTTTCTCCAGTGGGCTCTGCAAGCCCAGGTGTGTTCTGTCCCCTCCTCTGCTACTCACTTCCTAGTGCTTCCCCAACACACACAAATTAAAAGTGTGGGAAACAGCAGGACATGGCCTTAAGACTCCCAGCAACGTCAGGGTATTAGACTGGGAGTCTAAAGCCTCCAAGACTTTCCACATAACCAAGAAATCCCACACCCATGAGCTGTGTTTAATTTTGATGGAAAATAGCAGGAAATGAATAGGTCTGAGTCTGAAGAGTTGCTGCTTTTAAAAAGAAAAGCCTACTTTTTTTTCTATCCTAAATTAGCACTGCTCAGAGCATTCAGTGGACTGGATTAACATGCCAATGAAGTCTAATTTGATCGAGTAACACCATTTCCTGGGCCTACTGAGTCTGACTCAGCATGGAGCCAGAATGGAACAAATTGTTCCTGTGGGTTATCCATCCGCTAATGGAGAATGATAATAAAAGACTGAGGGAGAAAGGCAAGAAACCAAAATTTCCTCTGTTCTGTAACAAGGACAGGTGACTAGCAGCAATGTCAGAAGATCTGACAGGAAGCTAACTGCCTGAATGCTATCATTTGGAGATGACTAACCTGAAATGGGAGCTATTTTAATTCTCTGTCACTTCTTCAAAATCCACTCAGCCTATTTCACCCCCTCAGCACAACTTTCCACCCATAACTTGCCTGAAAGCTTAACTCTCCTAGGCTTAAGGCAGCTGAGGAAGCTGGAATCCCATCTAGCTAATCTTGTCTTTATTCACTCTCATAAGGATGGAATCCAGTGCCTTTCTGAGCAGAATCCAACGGGTCTGCAAGGAGGAAGACTAAAAATGAGTAATAGCACTCATGGGTTGAATTCACAGGTGTTGGAGAAGAAGGTCAATTACACAATCCAGCCCAACTCTCAGCTTTTACAGTTTTGTTCTGCTTCCACATAGAATACTCTCATCTGCTTTATCAATCCATTTTGAAATGACTCTTTTGCTGAGTTTCCTATTAAGTGATAATCACAGCTTGCTATTTCTGTCATTGCTTAACAGCTCTTCAAGTTGTTTCATCATTTCAGAAAGGCAGAATTTGCATAAGGAAAGTCATCTCTAATGTGAGAAGGCCACATTTAGCAAGATATTGATCAGAAATGTACGATTATTGTAATCTGCAGGTTTTTATACATTCCAGAATGGTAAATGGGCATAATTCATGAAGGACCTGCCTGTTGAAATAAATGGACAATCTTCTGGAGCAAGCTGGCCTACTAGAGATTATTCATATGGAGGGGAAGGTCAAGGGGGAATGGACAAAATAATAATTTGAAATGAAGTCATTTCAGTAGAATTTTTACTTCCAAATCCTTGATGACCAACAGCAAGAAGATGCTTACTGACAGAGAGGAAACATGCTACTTGGCATCAGGAAACTGGGAGTTACTGTGTCCCTCTATATTCTCTCTACACTTCTTAACTGACCATTTGTCTTTCTAGTGGGAAAAAAAGGATGTATGATGTCATTCAAGAGACCATCGAGCTTGATTTCCCACTTTTTGTTGCCAAGATCTTCAGCTATGTGGCAAATCCAGGACTGATCATTCCTGCAATTCTGCTCATGATGTAAGTTTTCCTTGCAATATTACATGCCCAATATGGTGGGAGGTGAGGAGAAGGTTCTAAAAATGACTGGGATTTTAATAAGGTATACATACATCTGCTGAGATAACAGCCTAGTTGAAGGCAGACACACTTCCTGCTTCCCAAACCCTTGCCTGACCCAGTTTCCCAAAATTTAATTTCCCAACCCAATTAAACACAACCTTGTAGATGAAACGTATTGCTGACAAAGGCCTCATGGTTGTCCCAGCTGCCATTTGAAAAAATGTCAGTAGCCAGTAGGAACTAAATGGACAGTCTCAGTCTGGTGCCTTGTGGAGAAGCAATTTCTGTCACAGCTGGTGGTATTTACAGCACTGCCAAGCCAGAGCATTCAAAAGTAACGTGTTACAAAAATATAAAGAGTATATTTTTTTCTATTCTTGCGAGTAATATACCTGAAATTTGTTTCAGTGCTGTTAGATCATTTCAGCTTTGAAGCTACATCAGAAGCCATACTTGATCCTTGTTGCCTCCAGCAGCATTAGGACCAGGGCAGTTCTCATTTTATTTATATATACATATACATTAAGAGATTTTTTGGTATTACTCTCAAGATTTCCAGAGCTATAAAAATGAGTGGGAGAGCTGTGTCCAAAAGTTATAGGCAGCTTTGAATGTGCCAGGCAAAACAGCTGGAAATGGTGAAGGGTTTGGAAAGCATATTTTACAGGCTTGCCTCTCTTACACCTCCCTTGACATGTGATCATGTTGGCATCTGGTCTGATCTCTCTTGGGCACTATGGTCATTCATTGTGACTAGGTTACACTAAAGACAATGTCATTAAATTAAATCAAATGTAAGTTCACATGTTACACAGTTTCTTACAGGAACAGCCTGAGAAAAATCCCAATCAAACTGAAAATCACTGATTGTCCCTCAACCTGTCTCAAATTCCTTACTCATTTTAACCTAAATAAAGATGATCAGATACTGTAACACTATAACTAACCTATACTCAGAAGAACTGGATATGAATCACACAGAAGACAAAAAGTCTAGTATCACAACTCTGGTATTCCCAAGGACATTACTGAGCTATAAACTCTAGTTCTCCAAGCTTCACAGTAGCACTAGTAGATGGTACAGCTTGTATGAAGACAGGAGATCTAACACATGCCAAATGGATAACCTTTGCAAAAGAGCCACAAGTCAGGTTTTTGAGCCTTTGATGCAATCCCTCCAAAAATAATAAATAACTAAAGAAATAAAGAAATAAATGTCAGATATCTGAAAATAACATTTTGGTCAGCAACAATCTCCTGCCCTTTACTCCACTGCCAGTTGGGTCAGGAAATAGCAGAAATCTTATTTACCTGCTAAAGAAACTCCTTTCATCAGTCCTTCCCCATCTGGGCTACTCCTCATTGACATACTGAAGCTTTCCTTTGGGCCCATCTCCTAGAAACACTATTTGGTCTCTGTCCTGATTCCATCTCCAACAGAGAGATACCACCTACGCACCTAAAACATCCGTGCTTCCAAACAAGTTACATGGCCTGTGCAGCTTTGAAGTATATCAGACACTGGACTTCCAGTTATCCTGGAAGAGGGTAGCTTACCATACAAGGGCTTCTTCTAAGGCTTTTTCTCATCTTTCTCATCTTGGAAACTTTTCATTTGAAGAAATCCCATTTAATGCACAATCTTTATGCACCTACAAAAGTCACACGCCTCTATCTAGAAGCACAGCCCTACTTAACAATCCTCAGCAGCCTCTCACAATCTAACTGGAAATGACCTAAATATACAGAGAGATAAAATTATCTCAATTACAATTTTGCCAGAAGTGCAAGATAACGTTCGTTTTTGCTTACAGTCCTGTAACTGATTGCTACCACTGGCCAGAAACTTAGGTTTCTGTGTCTTGCACCATTTCATCCAGAAAGTAGGTAACTATAAATCATATAAGTAATCCCTGGCTTTCCTTCCTTCTGCTCTTATTTCTGCTGTGGTGCAGAGAGCCTCAAAGCCCTGGATTACAAATAGATTTTATATTTCCTAAGCTATCAGTCCGATAATATGTAAGAAAATCCTTCAGAAGAACGAAAGTAAGAATTCAAAATGTTTTTGAGAGACAGAGAGCCTATATCACCAAGACTGACCTTAGATTTAACACTAGGTAAAAGGAAGTAAATGTGTTTCCTCCAGACAGTTCCAAGCAGAAAGATTCCAGAAAGGGCATCCAAAGTATTCCCTTCCAATCTTTCTACTGGGAAAATATGGACCGGAGACATGCATTCAGGTTATGAACTGACAGGAAACCCTTTTTTTTTTAAGTCTACTTTTTTTTTTTTTTTTCCTTAAACATTAAAATTTTCTTCTTATTAAACACACACACACACACACACACACACACGAGCAGTGAACTGAATGCGTGGTGCTTTTCCCAGGAACAGCTTGGAGTCAATGAGCAGATGATGTTTGTAATAAAGAATAAAAGCTCTCTACAAAAGCTGGAGGAGACAGTTTTGACAACCAAAATACTATTGGGTGAGGCAGCCCCAGACTCTTGGGCACATTTTGAAGCATTCACCTCACCATGCACCAACGACTGGCTGCCAGCATGCCCTCTCTGATCCCCCTCACTTTTCAGTTTCCTCCAGCATGGCTGGTTCCTCTCCCTCCTTTGGCATGACTTTTTTTTTTGCAGGAGAATGAGTGTAAAAAAAGCCCCATGTCTCTGTGCCAGCCTGGCTCCTGTTTGCCTTTGCTTCCCACCTCTGCTCACATGCAACATGCAGACTTGTGCCTTGAACAATATGCTTTACAGGAGAGGGTTTAAGGCCTTCCTCTGCCATGTTTTTCCTAGTTTCCTATTTTTTTTCTAGGCTCCCTAAGTAATTTGTTTTGTCTCCTGTTTGGTTTCCTATAATCCATAGCAAAAAGCCATGTGTTTTATCTGCTGCATTGGTTTTCACCCAGAGAAGGTGCTGAATGGTCTCACCATTCAGGCAGAAGCAGGAGGATTGTTTTTATTTTATTTAAGTAGAGCTGAGTTGTTGGACTGGCTCAGCACACCTTATTTGTCTGTGCCCTAAGGCAGCTTGAGTTTTAACTAAGCCCTGAGCTTCTGAAGGCAGTCTGGAGACAGCTGGTAGGAAACTGCATAAAGGGAGGTAGTTAAACAGTAGACTCAAGCCCTTCTCCAGCCCCTCTTCCCACACAGTGCATTTGACACTGTACCACACAACATCTTTGTCTCCAGATTGGAGCAACTGAACAACTCTATGGATAAGGAATTGGCTGGTCACACTCAAAGGATTATGGTCAACAGCTCAATGTGCAGGTGGAAAACTGACAAATTAAGCCTCCCAAGGGTTGGTATGGGGACTAGCACATCTTTGTTGGTGATATGGACAACAGGACTGAATATCCTCTTAGAAAGTTTGTGGATGATAACAAACTGTGTAGTACAGTCAACCTTCAGGATGGAGGAGATGCCTTCCAGAGGAGCCTTCATGCGCTTGATAGGTGGGCCTGTGTAAACCTCATGAAGTTCAACAAGACTAAGTGCAAGGTTCTGCACCTGCATCAGGGCAATCCTAAGCACAGATACAGGCTGGGAGGAGAGTGGATTGAGAGCAGCCCTGAGGAGGAGGACTTGGGGGTGTTGGTAGATGGAAAGCTTCATGTGAGCCAGCAGTGTGCACTTGCAGCCCAGAAAGTGGACTAGGGGTGAAGATTATCTTCAATGTCTCTTCCAAGACAAACCATTCTATGGTTCTGTAAGTAACTGTGTAGTCCAGGCTCATCAATCAAGTTTAATTAAGCCCTGTATGTAATCCTACATAGGATGTTTGTGTATAGGCCAACCGTATGGGTTGCAGTAGGTCCTACTGGAAACCAGTTTGGATTTTTAGGTTTCCCTTTTTGCTCTCAGGAAGCCAGCAGCTTTGGGAATTTTATGTTCCCTCCCTATGAAACTTTCTCTCTCCTTGATGCTATTACAGCAGCAATACATTTATTTTTGTAGCCTCGCTATCTATTACCTAAATGCTGTGTCCGAAGCATACCAGCGCGCCAATGCAGAGTTGAAGAAGAAAATGCAACTGGTAAGTATGTGTCAAGCAAGGCCTTCCTGGAAATACCATGCACTTCTATTTTAATGTGTAACATATGCTTTTAAATTGCTGTTCACTTCAGACCATGTTAGTGACACAAGAGGAAGTTGCATTTAATGGTGGTTCATTCCTCTCTGATGGCATTTAATGGCTAACTCCAGAGTGGTCACACCCCATAATAGGCTGCTATTTCAGACATCAAAACTACAATAAGTTTTCCCATACACTGCACTTTCCATGTTAAAAAAAAAAAAAAAAAAAGGTTCAAGTAATGTTTTGGAGTCTGAGATTTCCCAGGAACCATTAATAACCAATAAGCCTAGCAACACAACAGCTTGATTTTGTAGAAGCTGAAGAATGGAGAGCCATAAATAACAACACAGCAGTAACAATTTATATCAGTAATTCTCAGAGCACTTTACAAAGGAGGCTGATGTCTCAGTCTCTGCTGTACAGATGAGATGAGCAAGATACAGACAGATGAAATGACTTGAATTTGCAGGGTTGAATTTGGACCTTGTGGCATCCAGAAGTGGGGGAGGTTGCACAACGCAGAGACTCCTAAAGTAATGAGAATTAAGCATGGAAGCAGAACACCTGCAGAAGTGCAGCTCTGCTCAGATAACGTGCCATGAGAGACAACAAAGCAGTCCCGCTGCTGTGACTGCACTGACCTGACGGTATTGGCTTCCCTCTGAGCTGTGGGAGCCTGGAAGAGGCCCCGTGTGACAACCCACTGAGATCTCTGTGATCTACTGTGGTTGCCCAAAAGCCTGCGAGGTTTGCCCAGCAGAACAGAGGCCTCTGCAGGTTGGGACCTCTCATCTGTAGCAAGACCACAAGACCACTTTGCATACCATAGCTCTAGCATGCAGGCCCCTCTGTAGAGGAACTGCCCTTTGGGGAGGAGGGAAGAAGCTAAAGTGGTATTTGTCTGGGCTTTCTCTTTGTGTAAGAAAGGAAGCCTCTCCCATCCTCCCACAGCATGGTTGTTCTGAGCAGAAACAGCTCCCTGGTGTCTCTTTTCCTCTGCCATTCAAACGGAAATTTCTCAAGACCTAAACACGCACAAATAAAACTAAAGACAGACTGACAGTGTTCCTCAGCCATGCCACTGTGCCTTCCTCATCTTCTTCTGGTGTTCACCACCAGTCCTCCAATATGTCTGACAAGATACAAGTTTAAAACAAACCCCTGTGAGGGCAGCTAGGCAGCTGCGGGAACACATAGTCAGGTGGATCTAAATTATGTTAACAGCACGTGCTTTGTTCTAACAGAACATCTCTTCCAAGGCTCCCCATCCTGCCCAAGGTGTGCATTCTCTCCATAAATTTGTTTGAAATCTTGATCACTAGAGCAAGTCTCAGCAGCACTTTGAACTTGGCAAAATGATTGCATTCATCACAACAAAGCCATTTAGCATGTCACCAAGCCACCATTTCACAGATTACGTCTTCAGTTTCAAACTAAATTCAGTGATTTTCATCAATGCAGCAACGTGAAGAAGAGAAAAACAAGAGGAACAACAAAGCCAGCACTAATTCCATGATGCAAGATCTGGAGGATATACTTGCACCGAGTACAAAGAGTGAAAGCTCTTCCAGACAAGCAGAAGGTAGAAACTGAACAACAACCCTAACCCTCTTGAAAAAAATCCCTTTTGTCTTTCAGTGATGACGGGAAAAACTGAGAAACCAGGGCAATACAAATTTGTGGGGGATCAGATGAGTATGACTGGAAGATTTTATCCACTTATGGAAGTCCATTGGCCAGTGGACACTCAGGAAGGGCATACTTTTAGACTAGATGGTGTCAAACACAGGCTTATCAAGGCATGGGAATTGGAATCCAAAATTATGACTCAATTCCTACCTATTGGTTATGCCAGTCGAGAAACCAACAATTAATTCAGAAATAATGCTGAAGCTACAGCATTGTTTCCAGACTGATGAATTGAGCCAGAAATGAATATTTCTTTTTCTTTTTTTTTTCTCTGCCAATTGAGATGTTCATTGGAAAATTTCTTATGAATGAGACAGAGGCATTTTACAAGACTGCCTTGGTCTCAAGGTATATTAAAAAGCTGCTCCAAAAGTAATGCCTTCTATTTTATTACGTTGGCCTGTAACATCAGAGGTGGGTGTTGGTGGTATGGAAGTGGAGTTTGAATCTTCCCACCAATGTTTCATTACATTTTGTTGCTGCATGACAGATGGAACAAGAGGGGCAATCCAACAAAATGGCATCTACCATGAAAGTACATCTGAAAGTTGTATCATTGAATTCCTCCATGGGAAAAGGTGGCACTTATTGACATTCATTGAGAGAATGTTTACAGAGGCCCAACAGTGGATGTGAGTACAGAGAGGCAGTAGGTCATGCATTTCAGCAGTGGCAATACCAACAATGGATCAACTCTGCTGGTGCAGATTATGACAAATGTGCCATGTAGGCTCCTGATCATTTCTGTTGAAAATGCATAGCTAATGGCAGAGCCTATGTTGAAAAATAGTGTTTTGTAGTGTGAATTTACACTGTAAAATAATGTTATTGTGTCCTTTGTATCTAAGGCAATTTCTATGATGAAAAGTAAGATGCATTACTTTGAGAGCAGCCTACTTAAATGCATGCACTAGGTTCTGCTATTGGATCCCTGTCTAGGCAGAAATGTGCAGGGGGTGGCACTGGCACCAGTCATCCTCCAGACTCTGTTTGAGCATACCTTTCTTAAACGGCAAAAACTCCTTCTCTCACTTGTGAAAGCTTAACAAATGCTTAAGATTTTATCTCAATGCTGATTAAAAATATCAGATTAGTTCCACCATAACCCTCTTACATTTAGATGAGTGCCTGTTTCTTGGAGAGGCCAAAACAAGCTGGAAACTTTGGCCAACCTGTTACAAATTCAATCAGGGAGCAGATGCAGAGCATTCACTTAAATGTAAATAGAGTTTGCAGCACTGGGAGTGCATTGAAAACAAAGACTAAAATCAGCAATTATCCATGATCATGACAAGGCTAATGTGAATTAGTGTGACTTCTAGGACTATTATATTTTTGTAATGTACTGTAAGAACATGCAAGAAGGACTTGGATAGCAGAGACACATATTAGCTGTTGGCCAGGGCCTAACTCTTATTTATGGTTTCTTCACTCAGATGTTCAAACAAATTCCCAGATAATTCTGCATGTTGAAGTAACAGCATCCAGTGGGGGAGAGGGAGAAAAGCAGTTTTTGCCTTCAGGAAAATAATACTAATAATCTTTACTCTAGATAAGAAAACAGTTTCTGCCAATCAAGCCATCTCTGCTGGGAAGCAAGAAAAAGTAGGAGCCCTGAACAGCAGCCCCATAACTGCTGGAAGAAGAGGAGCATTCATCCCACCACCACATGTACTGGTGACACAGCCATTGACACCAGGCACTTGGGCACCATACCATCAGCCAAGACAGCCCTGGCCAGGAGGACGCCCAATGGGGCCATTCCCTGGAAGAGGGAGAGGACGGCCACGATACCTACATCCTGTCTGATAAGCTCAGCAATGTTTCTTCTAGAAATGCTACATGAACCATGATAGTTTTTGTAGTAAATGACTGTTGTATGTTGGTCAACCACTCGTGATTACCTGTATCTACCCAACACTGATTCTATCAAAAAAGCTTTATTTAGATGTTTAGAATTACTGCAACCCCTTGTGGCTGCCCTGATTTTGATCATAAAGGAGATGGGAGGTATTGGGCTGACACTCAGTCATGGCGTGGCTAACCTACTACAGAGACAATGATCCTGTGGCCACCAACAGCCATATAGTGAGTACATTTGGTGGACTGAGCATCTATTAATCCCCTCAAAGACCCTTTCAGTTAGTAAAAACAATGATTTTATTCATCATTCCTACAGAGATCTTTTGCTGTCCCCACCTGAGGAATTAAGTATTCTTACAAATGCAAAAATCCCTTTCCAGCTACATGGCAGTAAGTATTGGGAATAGAGGACACTTAGTAGACCAGCACAGAAGGACACTGTCAGTAATATTTCATCCTTCTTGACAGCTTTCGTCCTGTCTATATCCTCTAGAATTTCATCTTTCTGTTTTAGCCCTGCCGTGCATCTCTCATCCACTTTCTCCGGCTTCTTGCTCTGCTCCTCTTTTCAGTCAGCTTATCTTGAACCATTATTTCAATCCCTTGATGCAAGTTCTGATTTAATAAGATCAGCCAGCACAGTCAAGAAACTAAAAGTGCTCTGGACTGGTTTCTGACTGTAACAAAAAAACCTGTGATTTCCCAGAGCAACAGCAGGACTTTGCCAGGTTGTCCTGTTTTACATCTTCAGTTTGTACCAGCTGCCACAATCCCATCCCACCCAGCATGTTTCTGAAGGAATATGTTCACGTATTTGGCATTCTTTACAAAATTTATAAAAATAAACTTGTTTTCTTCAGTAAAAAGAAATTCATAGTTACTGCTAGGAAGATTTACAGTACAGCAAGCTGAAATATTGGGAGTTAAAGGTGCCCACTAAATGCAATAAATCTTGCCTCATAATGAGTTGCTTACAGGAAACTCAGCAACTTATTTCTCCTCTATGCCCCAACAGAGGAGAGAGCACTTGATATTCAGTGCAGGAACATCCACATTGAAGGAACTGGGTAAAGAGATTCAATTCAGTTTGACAGGAAGAAGACTGGGAAAAGGATTCCTTTCTTCAGGTCCAAACCAACAAAGGTATTTAGGTATCTGTCTCCTCATAGAAATTAAGAACTTCAATACTGTGCAGTGTGCATTTGTAAACAGAGATCTAGCTCATTTCTTGATGCCTGGGCTTTATGAAGGAGAACAGAGCCCTGGAGAAGTACTTCCAGGAGATTTAAACAAGAATCTAATAGATGGAGAATTAAGAATTTCTTCAAAAATCAAATCATTGCATTTTGCTTCCAAATAGAAAAAGGCAAATTGGTTATTCATATAATTAGCTGCCACCACAGTGTGGTTCAGTGTCAGTTTGGCTGTCACCAAAGATTGCAATGGTCAGCATTACTTGGCCCCCCAGAGAACTTTGACATGAAATGTCATTGAACAGATTTACTCCTGGCCTTGGAGGGACTTTTCTCTAAGCTGGTTCTCACAAACAAGGTCCTCTCTTGCCTTTTTGCTGTGAGGATTTCTAGTGCAGCACAGATGCACTCACCTCTCCAGCTGCTTCTGCCATCAGGACCCCTTTTCCACAGGCCTACTCTCAATGAGTTCTTCTCCCAGTATGTATTCACAACTGGGATTGCCTTGACCCAAGTGCAACACCTTCATTTGGCCTTGATAAACCTCATTAGGTTCTCATGTGCCCACTTTTGGAGCCTGTCCAGGTCCCCCTGGATGGCATCCCTCCCTTCTATTTTGTCTGTTCCACCCTCAGTTTGGTGACATCAGCAGCCTTGCTGAGGGTACACTCAACTCTCTGCCTGTGTCATTAATAAAGGTGCTGAAGAGCACCAGACCCAAGACAGACCCGTGAGAGATACCACTTATGACAGCCTCCACCTTGACACAGATATAATTGACTATAACTCTCTGGCTATGACCATCCAACCAATTCTTTGTCCACCGAATAGTCCAGTCTTCAAATCCAAATCTTTCCAATTTAGAGATAAGGATATGACATAGGACCATATCTAAGGCCTTGCACAGGTCCATGTAGATGACATCATTCTGCCCTTCCTTTGTCCACCGATATTGTCACAGAAAGCCACTAGATTAATCAAGCATCATCTGCCCTTAGTGAAGCTGTGTTGGCTATCTCAGATTACCTCCACATCTTAACATGTGCCTTGACATCTCCCCCAGGAGGATCCACTTCATGATCTTCCAAGGCATGTATGTGAGGCTCATCAGCCTGTGGTTTCTTAGGTTTTACTTTGACTTTTTCCCTTTCTTGAAAATGAAAGCGAAGTTTCTCTTTTTCCAGTCACAGAGGACTTTGCCTGACAGCCATAATTCTTCAAATATGATGGAGAGCAACTTGCTGACCACATCAGCCAGCTCCTTCAGAACCCTGGATGCATATCATCCTGCCCCATAGACATGTACACATTCACCCTCATGAGGTGGTCTCAAAACTTGCTCTGCTCTTTAACTGGGAGGGCTCTGCTCCCCCAACACCCCTTAGAAGTTCTGGGACACAAGAGGAATGTGAAGCCTTACTGGCAGTAAAAACATAGGCAAAAGAATTGTTACATACCTCAGCCTTCTTCATGTCTGAGGAGACAAGCTCTTTCTTTTCATTTTTTACCTGTCTCTTATCCCATTATAGCTAAAGAATCCCTTATTGTTTTCGCATCCCTCACCAAGTTCAACTCCACCTGTGCTTTGGCTTTCCTGATGCCATCCCTTCACGTCTGGACAGCATCCCTATATTCTTCCCAAGCCACTCATCCCCACTTCCACTGCTTATACTTTTTCCTTCCTTGAGTAACTATTCTAGGATCTGGATGCTATCCGAATCAGGCCTGTAATACTACAAAGCACTTCATTATCTCTGGACCACGAGTGCTCATTAGCTGAAGGTTTGTTTGTCTCTAATTATGATACATTAGGTTCATCCATTGATTAATGTTGTGTGCAAGCTCAGAGCCCTCAGGAGACAAGTGCAGTGGTATCAGATAGACAATAATATCTGCAGGCTGGTGACAACTTTCTCCCTGACTCTAGTTCAAAATAGGGATCTCTTTTAAATTACAGTAGTTCAGAAGGGTGTGAAAATGCCAGCCCGTGAACATCCTATTAACTGACGTGATTATTTGGCTTCATGTTTTGAGCCTATTTACTAATTACTCACATGTAACAAGATTAATCTTCACAAACTCATTGGAACACTCGGTTGTGTTTGGTTTCATCCCTATTTTTCTACTGGTAGGAAGCAATTAGCATTTTTCTGAGAATTCAGCATTGATTTTTGCTCCCTCCACCCCTGGCATTTGTTACAAGGCTATATCCATCCCAAACTTCCCATGTTTTCCAGGCTCACTTCAAGGGAAAGTACAGAAAAGCAGCTCAGTGGTGTGTTACTAGAAAGTTCCCACTACATCTTGCATAGTACAGAGCTTGCTTTCATATACCACTAGAACTGTGTTCTGCATTTCAAATTTTATGTCTTGCTGCTGCCAGCTCTAATGCTGTATCCAAATGGTTTTGATAGAAATGGTAATCCATTAAAAATAAATTAACTAACTAAATTAAAAATATATAAACAATTAAAATACATATTTTTTACATAGCAATTTTGCAAAACACATGGCTAAGCTTGAACCTTGGAAGAGATATCAGCATTCATACTTAGGGTCAAAAACATTGTTGAGCTGTTTCTCAGACTGTGCTCAACCGTGGTGTGAAACAAAATGGTTTCTATATTTACAGCAAACCAAAAAGAAAGTAAACACTACTAAAGGAGTTTGCTCAGAGCCAGCAAAGTGGTACAAATATCTCATGCACATACAAAGAATATACTGGTTTTGTATTCAATACCATAACTTTTAGGGCTTGACTTTTCTAAAGCAGAAAAATCAGCTTTCCCTACAGGAGAATCATCTCCTTCTAGTTATTTTGTTTGTTTGTTTTGTGTGTGTGTGTGTGTGTGTGTGTGTGTGTGTGTGTGTGTGTGTGTTTGAAATTGCTTTGGAGAAAAAGTTTCAGTTATGTTTGCAGATTTGTCTCCTTCAGCAATCAGAAATGAAAGATCTTGTAGATACCTAAGTTTGCATTTTCAGGTTGGTCATACAAAGATTTCCAAGAAGGGAAATGGGAACAAGCATTGTACACCACAAACTTTGATGGCATGTTTTCCAGTACCCTCATTTACTCCAAACAAGCTCCTATAGCCAACCCTACACTAAAATGAATCCATGTATGGATTTGAACCTGTGCAAGTACAGGATTGCCACATTGACTGAAGCTCTGAGCTACAGAGGCCTCATGTTTTATCAGGCTCTTTTCTTTCTTGGCATCTTCAGTCTTTAGCAGAACAACTAAATGGTCACAGCAGGAGTAGAATGGCTTCTTCATGCAAGCAAGCAAACCAATGTTTTAAGGAAGAGCTCTCCGTTTCTTTTAAGGTGCTGAGGAGAGAAGTCAATCTTGGAGCACAAGTCTTATGAGGAGCGGCTGAGGGAGCTGGGATTGTTTAGTCTGGAGAAGAGGAGGCTCAGAGGAGACCTTATGGCACTCTACCACTTCCTGAAGGGGGGTTGTGGTGAGGAGGGGGTGGGCCTCTTCTCCCTGATAAATAATGACAGGACGAGAGGGAATGGCCACAAGTTGCGCCGGGGAAGATTTAGATTAGACCTGAGGAAACATTTTTTCTCTGAAAGAGTGGTCAGGCACTGGAATGGCCTGCCTAGGGAGGTGGTTGAGGCACCATCCCTAGCGCTGTTCAAGAAGCATTTAGATGAGGTGCTAAGGGATTTGATTTAGTAGTTGGATAGGGATAGTGATAGGAGGATGGTTGGACTAGATGATCTTGTAAGTCCTTTCCAATCTTATGAACCTACGAACCTATGAATCTCACATATGAGTTAAAGAAATTTCAACATCAAAAAGGCTGCACGCTCTACAAGAGTCACACTAGCGATGGGATTCACCAGCCACAACAACCTGGGCATCCACAGAGACCTGCTCTGAGAACACTTTGCTGACCAGCCCAGCTGAAGGTGACAATCCACAGCTGCTCTCACATAAACATTCTGGTGGTGGGGATGATGGTGTTGTGACCTGCTGCAACCCTACAGATCACACCACTCAGCGTGCCCAGCTGTCCTGGTGCTCTGCTGGGGCTTCTACTGGTGCCACCAGCACCACAGTGCCTTTCAAACTGATGAAGATATACCAGAGTTCAAACTAATGCGGGTGCAGCAGGACGTCCTCTTCACACCCCGTCAGTTAGAGGCCTTTCCAGGAGAATGGCAGTGGGCCACGTTTCCTCTGTGAGGAGGAAAGACATTTCCACTCTGGTCAAAATCTGATCTTATGAAATGCCAGATCATTTCCTGCAGTGAAAAGGGATCATCAAGAGATGTGGAATAAGTAAATAAATATGCCTGACAGAGGAGGACAAAAGCATACACCACCACAGACAAGATACTAGCAATGCTGACGCAGTTTCTGCCATAGAAGCAGCCATTAATCAAGCTCTTTCGCTGCCTCCAAGGCAGGGCAGACAGCAACTTGTGAAGCTGGATCCTGCCAAATCACCAAACAATGTCTCTTCAGAATGTCTGTGTCCCATGCAGGGAAAGAAAGGGAAGGAAGCTCACCAAAATGCTGAGGCCAGGATTTTAAGAGCAATTACTGGGCTTTGATTCATGCTGCATGCATCGTTATCAGCTCTCCAGCCTGACAGCTGTAGAGACTCTTTTCCTCTCCATTGCATTTTCCTCACCATTTGTCTAAGCCCCCAAGGTAGCAGCCTGTGCAGGTGGCAGCCTGGTTTCATCCGTGGCCAAGACTTTATCGCTCAAAAATGCTCAAACATTGTTTTTTCCTAGGGAAAAGTCAGCTCCGCTAACTGAGGATTTCTAGGTCCCAGCCCATGCCTCACACAGTAAAGTCATAATTGCTGAATCTGAATTCAGCGGCATGTTTAAATGAACCACACTGATGTGATGCTGCAGCAAGCTAATGCTGGAAGCTCTGTCTTCGCTGCAATTACTCATTTCCAATCACAGAATCTAATTCCCCTCCTCCCCTTCAATTCAACTGTTTATAGTCATGCTGAAAAGATGGTGAATATCAGCTCTAAATCTTACACTGCTATCACATGGCTTTACTAAGAGACACTCATCTCCTCCACTCACTCAGACATAGACCAATGGCTTAGCTGTGAGATCTGGAAATCAGCTTTGACCCCCAGAGCCTTTGGCACAACTGCAATTGCCTTGTTAATCGGGTCCTTCCATGGATGACAGCACTTTCATAAAGAACCTAAGACTTCCCTAAGAAATCAGCAACAATTACTTGAATATTGGAAACCATATTTGTAGTAAAAAAAAAGAAAAAAGAAAACACTTATCCATGTAACATTTCTTTCATGGAGAAGTCCATCTGAGTGATTCCCCCACTCTTGGCTCCATTCCTGTTCTTGTGTAACAACTTTTGTATAAAATAAATCCACCATAGTGAGCACCATTACCTATACTGTCAGGGCATGAGCAAACGATCACAGTGATTGAGTGAATGGATAAGGTGATCATCAGATGAAATATTAATAAAGCCAAGTAAGTAACCCATTGCATCTCACTGGGGAACAGCAGCTGCAGAAGCATCCCAGGTAGGTGCAGCCTCTTTCCTTCCCTTCCATCCAACAGAGCAAAGCTGTTTAGAGGAACCAATGCTTCCACAAAAAAGCTGCAGATCCTTTGCAAGGTTTGCAAAACCTTGCTCACATGAAATGTTTCACATATGTAGGACACATTTATTATTCTTATTTAAGTTTTTCTGGATAGCAGAGACAATGAATAATGCAGTATTAGCACTAAGATGTTTAGGATCTTCAAAATACAAAGGTTACTACCAGGTTTATTTAAATCAGGTGTCAAGGGGCACACCAAGAATTAGGTAAAGAGGGACAAAAAAAAAAGAAAAAAAACACTCAACACATTCTTTCTTCAATAAATAGAGCACTGTGGCACAGCAGCTTGTGCATAGCAGCTGCCTCACTGCTCCATGGGCAGTGGCTGCAGTGGGCAGCTCAGGAGGCTTTGCAGAGCCCTGATACCAAGTCTGTGCCCCAGCAAAAAGAGCTGCTGCACTTTGGGAAGCCCAGCAATTTGCTGGTGGAAAAGATGCCAAAGCATTTCTACGCTGCACATGTAAAAAATAAACTGCAAGCAGCCACAGCTCGGCAGGGTACCACTGCCCTCTGCTGGACGATATCTCCCTGCAAGCTCCTGCTCAGCTTGTGCTTTTTCCATATACTACCCCTGACTTTTGAAGCAGAGTAGGAGGAGACAGGGAGGAACCATGCAGAGGGGGTATGTGCAGGCTTCTAGATCATCCTGTTGGGCTTGGTTGTGCAAATTTTTGTCATGGGGAACAAAATATTCAATTGCTTGGGAGCCTGAATGAGCCCTGCCTTTGGTCATTGGGGATAAATAGAATATGAACAGTCCCATTCATTAAAGGCAAAGGCAAGATAACTAAAGTTCATTTAAGAGGAAATAAAGGAATCTGAGCAAAAGCATTGTATATAGAAGAGTTTAAGGATATACAATAAATATTCAGGGAATAAGATCAATAGTCAGGAACATACACACACCAAATATATTGCGCTGATGGCAAGTGCGTGTGTGAGAAACTGTCCTTTCATGCAATCCTGGCCCACTGTCATTAACTTTTCTCCCTCTGAATGACTCATGCTCTACAGCACAAACATCACTGTAGAGGTGGGGAAGAGGGGACCACATGTATGGGTTGGTCACTAAAGCCCTGCTTTGACAGATACCAGCATCACACCAAGCACCATCAGCTTTGCAAGAGATGCTACTCCTGCCCAACGGTCCCTCCCCCAAGGCAAAGTTATCCCTATATTTCAGCTCACTGCCACAACAGCACATGTGGTTCCAAGGCACTGAGCACCACAAGACAGCAACTTCAATCTTTCCCAGAGCTGCCAAATATTCTTCCTCTCAAAATAACAGTATTGGATATCTATTCCCTCACTGATACAACCCTGCCATGCATTGCAGAGCTGTCAACAGGCATTACCTCCATCTGCTGAGTTAACCCTGCAAAGGCACCCCAAAACAATGTGCTCCACATGGTTGATTGAGCCATGTTGGAAGTGCATCATCCCCACATGGGGATAGGGCTGCAGCAGAGGGTGAAACTTTTGCCTTTGCAGTGCCCATGGCACTGAGCCATGGACAAAGCTGGTTACCTTACACAAAAGCAATGACATTCTGCTGTAAAACATCTATGGGAAACCAAATATCAGGTACATTTCTTTCAGGCCACTTCCATCTTCACAAACATTAGCAAAATGGCAGAAGCTCAGGAAGAATATCAAATATCCACCCAAAGATACAATGGGGAATGCATATAGGATAGTTTTTTGACTGAGACAAAGCTCACATCTCCTCATTGTGACTCAAACCAGAAGTGGAGCAAGACCTCACAGCCACATCCTAATCCTCCTCATCCATCCAGGAATGGGAAGGGCTGCCTTTCCACATTCCATCTCCTGCTATTCACGAGGCTATTGCTTCACCTGGTGGTGGGTGAGAATATAGCCCCGGAGGGTTCTGTTTCTATCAAAGCACCAGGCAAAAGCTTGGAGATCCTGTTGCCAGGGGGCCCCAAAGTGACTCCAGGGAACCAGTGTTAGTTCAGTAGTGAACTATTCACACCTTGCAGTGACAACTTATTCTGATCCCAACCCATGACAGATGGGCATGGGAGGCTCCACATTATGAGGCACATCCAAGGTGATCTCCATCATACCTCATCTAATCCAGTAAGGTCCAAAACCCCATATTTATCACCTCCTGCTTGCATTACCCCATGGGAGACATTTGTTGCCCTCCTTTGTACTTTGTGTTTCAATTTATTGTTAGCAGAAGAGCCTTAGGAGTCATTAATCACAAAAAGCACTGTCTCAGAACACGGCAGAGTGAGACAGCAGCCTTTTCATACCAAAATATATGCTGCATTGCCCATACACACCAAGCCTTTCCCACACTGCACCCAGCCACGAGACACTCAGTTCTATCACAGGTACCTACAAAATGAACATCAGATGCAAGATCTGCTATTCCCGTAATGCTAGAAGAACGGCCAGTCAGGATTTAAAATAAAATCAAACAAACACAAAGATTTGTTACTTACCCAAACCTCCACTTCCTGGTTCCCAATGGAGCAGAGATTTCTGCATTTCTACTTTGCATCCAGCACAGACCAACCTGCAGCCACAAGAGGATGACATTCCAGAGCACTCATCCCACCTGGGCACCAGAAAGTGCTGGGAACTTGAAGCATTTTACATCACAAGTCTCACATTTGACATTTTCATCAAGTTCCTGCTTTTATATTTGAGGCGTGGTTCAAGAAATCTCAATTCTAACTTTAAAATAAGATGTGGGAAGAGCCTTGAAGTCAAATTCCAGCAGTAGGGATCCAAGTCGTGCTCAGAGTAACAAAAGTGAGATTTAAAGCCAAGCTCACAACTTTTCAAGGGGCTGACCTTTTGAAGTCAGGAAAACTAGTTTCACTGCATTTCTCAGCCTCCTGATGGAGAAGCAGTGGCTGTTTGCACCACTCAAACAAAACTAATTGAACAAAAGAAAGAAGCGAGTCAGAAGTGCTCTCACTCATTCCTATCACAGCAATCCTGGTGGGAAACAAAAGGAAATGCTCTGACACCTGGGGCTTACAGAGCCTTACCCAGCTGGGCAAAGAAACAAGGCTTAAAGCTTCCAGAAAACGTGCTCTGAGGGGAAAGTGGTAGGGTTATGTTTATGTTTATTGACAAATAAACATAATTTATCTAACTTATCAATAGCAAAATAACAACTGAAGGGAAATGGTACTCTGCTTCCCTCTCTACATGTGCTGCTCATCTTTCCTCACCTAAGCAAAGCCAATAGATACAAAGAGTTGTACAACCTGACTTTGCTACCTGTGAGGAGAAGACAAGTCCCTTCAGAAATGCTGGATATGACGTGCCAAAAAAGATGGACGAGCCAGAAAGTTTCTGAGGCATCTTAAATTAGGAGCACTGCATTTCTCTGCACTGGAAGCCAGCAGCATCCCACAGCTGCTCCCTCAGCGCAGTCACAGTTTGCAGCTGAGCACGGAGGCAGCAAGTTTAATACTTAGATATATATACAAAAACAAGAGTTACATGCAAAGGTGAAAAGTGTAGTATGAGAGAGCACCATCCTGCTGCAGGGAGTGGAAAAGCCAGGAGAGTGCTGGGTGGACCGGCCCTGCCTCGCCCGGCGTTGGGGGCAGCTGGCAGGACTAACCAGGACTAGTAGCCCCATCTACCTCAAGTTTTACCCTCTAACTCAAGTTTTGCAGCTGAGCTGCTCACCATGATTACCCCCTGCAACCAGGAAGATGGAAATCATGCACGGGGTCTTGCCTGCCGTCAGAAGCCCCTTGCATTAGCATCCCCACGTCTGAAAGGCTGGCTGATCTACACTCCATAGTTCAGACCAAAAAAGCAAGCAACCCTTCATCTTCAGCATCCCCTTGGCTTTCCAGGGGCAAACAGACTCTGGCAGAACCAACTATATGGGCAACAATGCTGAGTTCAGCATCACAAGTGAGGATATGATCCTCAATCAGATTTCCTAGCTGTGCAGCCTCATCTGGGAGTTTTCAGCCATGGCACAGGAATGAGCAGTATCTATGCATGTAGTGATGGCAAAAGCTCATCTGAGTCATTAGCACAACCTCCAGCAGCCACAGCTTAAAGATCTGGCAGAGCAGGAGCTGGTGGTTCCTGCTATCCATTCCCTGGGTGTGCTAAGCATAGAATGAAATTAAAAGCAAATAAATAAAAATAAAAATAGTTGGCTGCTCCCTGGAGAATCAAGGATGTATTTTTTCCCCTGCTTAGGGTTAATCACAGGATTGATCTCTGAGGCAGCCAGGCTGGGCTGCTGACACCACTGGCTCATGGTTTGCTGGCTTTACTACTGGCCTAGGGGAAGTGGCTCACTTTGAGGGCTCTGCTCAACCAGGAGCAAGGAGCCACATCCCTTAATTGGTCACGTACAAAGCACAATGGTAAGAACTGAGCTCATACCAGCAAAAAACCATCAGATTTTATAAATCCATGGGTAAGGCAGACTCAGTGGAGCAACTGCCTACTGTGCCTCTTTGCAGCATCAGTTGCACGGTGTGTAGAGACCCTCCCTTTGCACATCCAGCCCAGCACAGGCAGTCAGGTGCCAAATGAGCTTCACTATCAACCACTTCCAAAGCAGCCCAAACCTATCCATACACTGCCATCACCTCTTTTTCAGTTGGTGTAGTGGGCTTTGGATCCCCTGTATCTCTGACTCCAAAACCTTAGGGGTCAACTGCAAGTCCCCACTGGTCCTTCTACCAGAGGCTCCAAGTAAAACCATTCTCAGCTGCAGTGTAGAGCATGTTTTCTGTTTAGAACCATTAAACCCCTTTGTCCTAACTCGCTATGCTCCCTCTAAGGGGAAGGCCACAATATGTCTTCCCCAGGCTGAAGCCCATAAAGAGGTGCTCCATATCTGTGACTATCTCCATGGCTCTTCCCTGGACTCACTCCAACAGATGCACATTCTTCTCATACCGTGGGCCCCAGAACACAACATTCTACTCCAAATGAGACCTCACAAGGGCCAAGTTAAAAATCACCTCGCACCCTCTGCTGGCCATCGCGTTCAATGCAGCCCAGGATACTATTGGGCCTTCCAGGCTGCAAGAGCACACTGCAAGCTCGTGTTTTTTGCCCACCAAGACCCTCGAGTTCATCTCTCCAGGGCTGCTCTCAATGCTCTCCCTGTCTGCACACATCTGGGATTCCCCTGATCCACCCAAGTGCAGGGTCCTGCACTCCACCTTGTTGAACTTCACACTGTTCTATGAGCCCCTTGGATGGCATCCCAGTCCTCCAAGCAGGTTCATCAGAAGGAAAAAACACACCAAGCAGAACACACACAAAGTAGGATGGGTATTAAATCAATCTTTATTTTTGATAGCACAGCGGCACTGAAGTTAAGACCACTCGGTGGTAGTCCCAACCCACTCTGTAGCTTGGGCAGTGGGAGCTGCTGACCAGTCCTCAGTGGCAGGCTGGGCACTCCAGTCCTCTGCAATTGAAAACACAACAAAATTCATTGTGTCTCTACCCTTTCTATCCACTAAAACATGGTGCAGACACTGCCCCTCCTGTACGGGTATATGCAAGTACACAAACCAATAAGCCTCTCAAGGCCTAGATCAACTTACCTGGGACTTCCTTCCAAGTCACTAAGGAAGGCACTTACATCCACTCTGCCTTAAAAATGTATCATTTTAATGCTTAAAGGCATTGCTAGCAGAAATTTGCATGAAGCAAGTGAAGGTACTACTTTCCCTACAATATACAAACATCTGTGACTTGCTTAAACACAGGGGCATCGGTACACCAGCACTGTGTACATCCCTGCACCTAATCACACTGTGAAGATGCATTTCTGCTCTCCAGATCCCACTTCCTTATGGCACCCCTCCACAAAACTGACCTGTGGGGAACTGCTGGATTGGCACAGACGGGACCTGCACTCCCTCAGACCAATCAGCAACCTCAGGCTGAGGAGGAGCAGTGAATTCAGGAGCTGGGGCTGTCCATTCAGTCTGGAACTCTTCCTTTGTTACTGCTTTCTCAGCAGCAGCCTGTTCCTCCTTCTCAATCTGCAAAGAAAGAACATAGCTGACATCACCAGCTGACAGACAACTAATTAACCATCACACACAGTCAGATCTATGATACTGGCAAAAACCCGTCCTCAGGGGCAGGCACACAAGCAGCACATCTCACAGACACACTTTCTCCCACAGTTCTCTACCTCCTCAGGATCTCTGTAGAAGTACAAGTCAGGCATAACTTCCCATGGATGCTCACGGGAGATGGTGCCACGCATCCGCAGGACCTCCCGAGCCAGCATCCACCACATCAGGCCCACAGAATGGGCTCCCTGGAACAGAATAAAACTCCATTAAGATCTGCTTCAAATATAAGCCCTTGAACACCTTTTCCCCAACCTCATCTTTAATGAGGAAAAAACTTATTTCCATGCAAAATTCTTTCCAGGCAAGAGAATCCCTGACAGATCTATGATGTACACAGACTCAGGATATGGCTGCTTTTCAAATTCACAGAAACTTTTTCAGGTCTCTGCAGCACTGCAGTCACTTGCATCTGAATTTGTGTGAATCAGTTCTCCTATTCAGTGTCCCATGTAAATCTTATCCAAAAATACAAGTATTACGCATTCATATCATATATTAATACAAAGAAATCTTACAGATTAATTCAAGCTTGGTTTTGTTAGTGTCTAGACAGAGCAAAGCCAGTTTCCCACCTTCCTAGACTTCACCTTTCAGCTTCTACTAAAATCGTATTTCATAGCAGTTTCTTCAAAGTTGCATTACTTTTTCTTCACATTCATCAACTGTGGCAAGATTGACTACCAAACTCCTTTCATTGGGCAACAAAGACCCTCAGGCTGTCAGTAAGTCCTGCCATGTTACTGTAGCACACATCCTACGCTTCAGAGTTCCTTGGCCAGAAGTTGGCCTCAGCTCCAAGCTCCAACTGTGTGCAAGCTCACACCCTCCTCACCTACCTGCTGGCTTGCCAGAAATGTATTAGCTAATCATCCTGGGAGTCACACCAGATACAAGCTAACCTCTCCTACAAAAAAAACAAACAATCTTGCGACCTACAGCACGCCCTAGGGAAAGCAGCTTTAAATTCTACAAAGCAGTAACCTTGTTGTTGCAGGGGATAGCAATATCCACATAGCGTAGCGGGGAGTCAGTGTTGCACAGCGCAATGGTGGGGATGTTGACGTAAGAAGCCTCAGTCAGTGGCTGATGATCAGCTCGAGGATCCGTGACAACCAGGAGCCGTGGCTCACGGAAAGCTGCCTGGATCTGATTGGTGAAGGTTCCAGGGGTGAAGCGTCCAGCAATAGGAGTAGCCCCAGTGGCAGCAGCAAACTTCAGAACAGCACGCTGCAAAACAAATTGGAGGTGGAGTAGGAAATTCAGTTTCAACCAGCTCACCCTGATACACTGTCAGTGACCACATACACTTGTTTCGGTTCCTATGACATCAGGGCTCATGTACCAGTTCTGAACAAGTGAAAACAATCCTGCTTTTAAAAATAACTACACCACCACGGAAGAGAGTTAAAAGATCATATCCACCAGCAAGACAGGAAGTCAGTATGAAGAACAATTTTTCTCTCCCCCCACTAAACTGAGTTATATACTCCAAAGTTAAGTCTCCATCAAATCATGAAAAGGGTTGATGAAACAGCTCTACAGAATCATCACCAAGTTCAACCCATCAACCTGACCTACAAAAGCCAATTTCTAGATCATGTTTCTGCTCTCACTAGACTGTTCTTAAGCCATACAAAAAGAAAAAAAGCCATTCTCCTCCATTATTTCTGCATCCATTTACTCTGCAGTAGCATGACTTTCATTAACTACAGAAACGACTCACTAGTACATAGCAGAGACAGGAGTTTGCATGCAAATCTGCAACTGCTAGCTCCTACTCACTTGCAATAGCTTCCAATTTTTCAGGCATAAGCCAGCAGAAAATGTGCCAGGGCTGCCATCAAACTCCAATCATAGAGGGAGCTCCTCTCCTGGCATTAGCAAGCACCCCGCCATCTGTTTTGTTGTAGCACACTTCCGACACTTGAGAGCTCACTGGTCAGGAACTGACCTCAGCATCAAGCTTTAACAGTGTGCAAGTTGCATAAGTAGGTGCTCACATCTTTCTTTTGTAAATCCACTCAGTGTAACCCAGCATTCTCTCCTATGTTTGTAGTACCACTCAGATTACACCAAAGAAAGTTCAGCAGTCAACTTCAGTGACAATCAGATTTTATTTCAAGGGTGCATGGACTGAACCCTCCATGGAGTTGCTCTACATTTCAAGCATAGCACAATAAATATGACTCTGAAACCGATCCTATTGCACAAACTGGCATGCACTGATACATGGCAATAGTCCTGCTCCAAAGACTGAAGGGCTCAGGCAAACAAAGAGCTCCCCATACCTGTCCAGTGTTCCTGGAAGAAATGACGCTCACATCAGCTGGATTCTCAATGGCCACAATAGCACGGGCTGCCAGGAGGAGCTTCTCCCAGGTCCTCTTCAAATTGATGATGTAAATACCTACAGATGGCAAAAAAAGATTTATAGTAACAGGTAAAGAAATTCCTAAATCAATACATCTGCTATTCAACTTGTTACAGGGCCACAGGTATTACAAAACTCCAGCTAGCAGAAAGCTATTCCAAGAAAAATCCAACAACACGATTTTAAGATAGCACAACTCCAGCATCCATTAATACGAAGCTGGGGCCAGCATGAGCTGGAACCTTTCAACGTGGTGCAGATCAGACTTAAGCACAGTACAAGAAGCACAAATTATTATTATTTATTACTACAGTCAGAAACTAGCAGAAGTGTCCAAATCTAATTCATTTGTTGTGTTCCAAAATCAGTGCTTTGCTTTACTTTTCAGAGGAGTGTAACTTGTTAGGACTTCTGTACTTTTTAGGGCCACTAAGCACTGAGAAGCTCAAGCACTAGCACTTGGCTCTTGTTCCCAGTTTTACCCATCAACTCCCAGCTACTCCAGGGTAAGCGCTCTACCATCACTCTTCCTCTTGTAGATATACTGCTCCATCTGGAAGTCAAGGTTGGTGCCTCCCAGGTGGGTGCCGGCAGCAAGGAACTTGAGGACATCCTCCTCCTTCATCTGCAGGACATCGAGACCTCCGGACATCGTGGGGTTTCCCTTAGGAAGCGACGACAGGGAACCTGCGGGCACAACCACCCAGCTCAGCGCTTCACGTGGCGGGCGCCACAGCCGCCATCTTGCCCGCGCCGTCGGCCTACCCTTCCACCCCCCTCAGCCTCCCCGAGGAAGCTCGTCTCGCTGTGGGACGCGCGCGGAGTACGCCCGCAAAGAGCCATTAACGCCTCACGGTGCGAGCTCAACCCTCAACCGCCCCGCCGGAGCCGGGACTCACACTAACAACGCCGTGTGGAGGCCTCGGCGGGCGCCGAACGAAAAGGAAGTGCCCCGCCGTGTGACGTCAATATATGGACTCCCTACCAGCCAATGGGGGCGCCGCGTTTACCGGAAGGGGCGGGGATACGCGGGTTGCTAAGGAAGTGGGCGCCCAGCGATCCTCCTTTCTCCTTGAGGCGCCCGCATGGCGCGGGCGGCCCGCCCCCATAGGGCTCAAAGCCCACAGCGTAAGGCTGTAGAATTTGTTCCTGCTGCATCTAATTCATTCATGTGACGTGTGTTTATTGCTCAATGTGGCCATAAACCATGAGGCCAGCAATGGCTTTAGTGGCACTGGAGCTAGAATCAGATACGTGAAACAAACTGCCTGACTCGTATGAGTGAAGCACATTGTAATGCACTCACTGCCGTGCTGCAAAGCTAACTCTGTAGAAAACTGCCCTTCATTCTTCAGCTACTTAGATGATAATATCTACCAAAACAACCATTTTCATTTGGGACTATTCTTTAAGAGAGTAATTCACGCATTTGCCACGTGGTGGTGACACAGGTAAACAAAACAAAAGGTCATACTGAAATGTGCAAGAATCAACGAATTTCTTAGGTTGGAAAGGACCATGAAGATCATCTAGTTCTAACCCCCTGCCGTGGGCAGAGCTGCCACCCACCAGATCAGGCTGCCCGGGGCCCCATCCAACCTGGCCCAGAACACCTCCAGGGATGGTGCACCACAGCTACTCTGGGCAGCTGTGCCAGTGCCTCACCACCTTCATAGAGAAAATTTTCCTCCTAACAACTAAGCTAAATCTCCTGTTGTGTAGAAAGTGAAAGCTGATTTATTTGGGGGCGACATGAGAAAAGGTCAGGAAGGCAGAACTTTGGGTGCTCTCTTTGCCATGAAACCTATCTGGGGTGTGTCATGCAGGAGATAACGTGGAGTTGGTGGAAGAGGATCCATGCTAAGACCAAAATGAGAACATAAATGCACAGCCATCTCCCACAAAGGTTTGCATTGTTCACGTTGCCTGGGATTCCCCACTGAAGAGGTGAGAACTCCGCTGAAATCCCTGGCTTCTCTGATATTATCTCCATTACATGAGATCTGTTTCTACCCCTTGGTTTCACTTTTATACATGTGAAGATAGGCCTGTATCCAGTGAAGCTGTACAGAAACAGTGTTTGCAGACATTAATACATACCAGCTCACCAGCCTGCCCAGTGCACAGCCCAACAGGTGAACTTCAGGTCCTTCCAGATATGGCTTTAATTGAATACATGGTACTCTGGGAAACAAAAGAACTGTTCTCTTGTGGCTGCATGTTTTTTTGTCCAGAGGGTGTCCCACACTTGCCTTTATTCAGACATGGTGATTAAACTTTGTGAGGCTGTTAGACATTGCATATCATGCTACTTGCATGGAAACTGCCTCTGGGATCAGCTACAGTTTTCTTCAGAAACCTGCTGAAACCTCCAGGGAATTGAGGTTAGTGCTCAGTGCACTAATGGAGGTAGGGACCTTTTTCTGAAGGTGAAGTTTTCCCTTAAGCTTGCAGTTCCACAAAAGAAACACAGTGCCAGAACTGAATTATTGTCACTGAAGTTACAACTGATGTCTGTTAAAGCCATACTAGTATCATCTTTGCAAATTCCATCTTAGCTTGTACTTCAAAGGTCCTTCTTCTACACTTTGGGGAAGTAAACTCTTATTTCTAGTTCTGTGAAAATACCAGAAGTCTCATCTTTAACCTCATTTTGCCTGCTTTTTGCAGTCACAGGTCAATGTTTTATTACAAGGACTTCAGCTGTTCCTTTTCTGTTTTTCTCACCCTCCCCAGGGTTGGCAAGCCTGTCCCTTATCACTCTTCCCAGCTGGACAGTTGACAGCAGTGAGAATAGAAACGCCCTCTGAGCTGGATGTGGGTCTGAAAGGCAGCAGGAGCTCTGGGAGCTCTGCATTTAAGTACGAGTAACATGTCTGCTACTGAATCCCAGGAGCACACTGTGGCAAAGAGGTCAGCAATCATCTGCCACCTTGTACTATGCAAGGTGGGAAATGCCACGCATCTGCCACAGTGGGAAATGAAATCTCAGGCACAATTTCTGGCCCTTTGTGGAGATCAGATTGCTTGAGCAGCAAAGTTCAGGTTGGCTGAAGATGAAGTTAGTTTCTACTGAGAGCATTCAAAAAGCCAGTGTCTTGAAGGCTGGTATTTCAATAGTGGATACTGAGATTAAACTTCTGTCAGTTTTGACACACAACAGGCAGGCAAAGGACAGTGTGAGAAAGAGTCCCCATTGCTATGTATTATTTTTTCCATCTAGGAAAAGCTAATTTAGTTTGTACTAGCACAGTCTGTTTTATCATGCCCTTGAAAAAGAATATGCATTGCCTTGTATAAACCTGAGCTTATCCAACAGTCCTGTTCTCTTGGGAAGCTTCTTTTGCTTTCCCAAGCCTCTTCTCCATCCCATCCCTTCAGGCTTTCGTTTTTGAAGGAAATATTGAGAAGACATTCTTAATTTTGGCAACCATAGCTTTTAATATAAATACATACCTTATCACATAAATATTTCGTGTAAACAAACACTCAAAATACTCAAACCTGTACTCTGTCCCAAAGCTCCAGTTCTATTTAAAACAGTGCAAGAGAAAAAAAAAACAAAACATTACAGGCAGCATGGAAATAACACAAATCCAGCAGACAATCAGACTATTTATCTTTATAATTCAGGTAAATGTTGACTGCCTCAACTTGTTCACCAGTTGTGTTCTTATAGCACAGCTGCAGGGGTAACAGAGTCAACGTACATTTGCTAAGTTAGAATTACCAACAACTGAGGTCACTGGGAGAGGGGCCTGACAGTGATCTGGCATATCTAAAAAAGCTCACACCATCACACCAGCTTCTCCAAAATCCAAGCTAAAATGACTCTGTACATGATTATTATCTGGCGGGACTGTCAGCACTGAATTGTAGGGGTTATGCAGACAGGAGATTCAGTACCTGCCTCTGGAATTTTCTTTGGTTTTTATTTGTGTTTACATTGCACAACGACAATCTGTTGTTCATTAGAAGCATAAAACATCACAAGCAATATATCCAGACACTTGTTTTTGACTTGGCCTAACTATCAAAAAGTAACTTCAACAGATCACTTTTAGAAACTGAATGTTTCTGAAGAGAGTAAAAGGGTGAGGGGTAGAAGGATCAGAGCTGAGGAAGCTGAGTCTTGTACCTGCCTATCTGATACAGATTTCAGATTGCAAAGCAGAAATTCAGGCTCTTATTCCATATGAAAGGGAAGCAACAATAATAAAAACAAATAACCTCACACTACAAAACTCATTAGCTCACATGTAGAGACGTTTTTGGATTTGCAGCACCAAGGGTTCACAAAACACAGTGAAATTTATGTTTGTTAAACTCCAAGAGCCCAGGCTAGTTCACGTGTCAAAAGCAAATACTTTTTCACACTGCTGCAACGATGAAGAGCCTCCTCATTCTCCAAAAAGTGTGGAGGATGGAAGGGCTTTCACAAAGAAAATGCTCACACTGCATTAGGCTAGAATGCAGATAAAAATCAGTTGGCTTTTAAGAAATCAGCAGGTCCCTAGACTACATTCTTTAGGTCTTCCTTTGTTACTTGACCAGGGAGGAAGAGAGGGCCTAAAAGCCGCTGAAGTGTTCCTGCATTTCAGATTTCTGATGAGGGCATCACTTAGTACAAGATTTGTCACCTAGCTTTCTTTGCTCACATGCCTCATTGAGCTTCTATCTGAACAAACTGCACGGTGCTTTCCCAGTGCTGTATCAGCAACTAAAATATTAAGGAAGCATCTTGCAGGTAACCTTGCGTAGCCCCTGACTGCCACAAGATGCACAACAGATCTATCTCACATCCCAGAATAAGAAACCCCCAGAAATACCCACACCTCCACTGCCAGGTGAGCATAGCAGAATAAAAGACTCCAGCACAGCAGCCCTTTGCTCAGTTCTGCAGCTCTGTGTCAGCTCATGGTAACGAGCAGCAGGATGCACAGCCACCACTGGTTCATGTACACTCACAAGGTCAGGTCACTAAGGGCAAGAGAGAATGCAAAAGGGAGGAAACTGCCCTTTAGATTTTGGATTTGGCAAACGATCTGCCCACACACGTGACAGCCAGAAGCAACACAGGGCATCTCTTGGTTGCTAGTGTGAACACTGGTTATGCAAGTAACACTTCAATTTTTAACAATACAGCTACATTCATATTTAGACACATCTGCCCTGATTTTAAAGTGAATTATGACATCCCTAAATATTTAAGAAAAATCAGAGCCAATACTTTGTTTTCTTCAAGGCATGCTACAAAATAGGACACACACTTCCATGCCCACCTTTGTGGCAAGACCAGCAGAGCTGCAGGAGTCCCAGCATAGCCAGCCAGCCAGCACCAGGCACAAGTGAAGTGGAGATCAGGCTGTGCTAAGACTGGAAAGTTCATGCTATGGGGTCTGGAATAGGAATGAGGAAAAAGGCACAGCTGATTTAAAAAATAAAATAAAAATTAAAAAGAGCTATTTAGTCTCCAAGTTTAAACTCAGGAATCCTGAAATAAAAGCATGCTACCTGCTAAGAGAAAATGAACATCTGACAATTGGTCCAGAGTTTCTTTGTCCCTACCAAACACTTTGGAAAAAGTTTAGAGAAAAGAACAGCCTCTCCTCTCCCAAAGGAAAGGTATTCCACATGCAGTCAGTAGTGGATTCTCAGGGAAATTTTAAGTGTCAGTATCTGTATCTGCTTCCATTTATACATTTATGCACTGGGAGCTATGATCTTAAAAGCTACCATCAGCTTTTACAGAGGGATCAGCAAATGAGTAATAGGAAGCAAATAAGTCTCATATGACTAGATAAAAAACATTTAAGTGCTCCTTACACAGTCTGACCAGCAGGAAAAACGTCTCTCAGGGAACTAGTAGAATCTTGGTAGCAACTACTGCGCTCTCTACTTCTGCTTTAAAGTGCCTTACTCTTTCTAATTCCAGTGTAAACACTGTTGTAGCCGCAGAAATGTATTTGAAGTGTTAAGATGCTCAATTACCTAATGACACAACACAGCCAAGAGGATGACAGAAAATGTAATCCTAGCTTTCCTTCGGTGCTTCATTTCTCTTCCATCCACTCTTGCATTATAAACATCAAGAGACACATCCAGTCTCCTACTGGTGGTCTGCAGTGCTGCCAGTGGGAAAAAGCATATGAGGAAGAAGGACCTGCATCAGGTGGTGCACCACGATGGCCTCACTGGTGAGACAGCAAGAAACAGGCAGGCAGGTTCTGCAACCAGCACTGCCTTCACTGTTTTCTCCTCAAACACTTTTGTTCAGCAATTTCCCATTGCATTAAGGTGGTAAGCATGGAGCTATTTTTAAAACAGGCTTCTCTCAGCACATATACAACCCTGTGGAAACCCTGCTCAAGGCAGTCCCAAGTACAGTCCTTTTGGAATGCGTTGATCAAAAGATGCAAAGATTTGATCCTTCTTTCTTCTACTTCCCTAAAGGCCTAATCCTCTGTCTCGGAAGGGCTTTCTTCCTCCCAGCTGAGCAAGGCTTATTCCTCCATGGAACTGGGAACATTCCAGTGCCAGCTGGTCACAGCAAGCAGGAGAGGGAGTGAGGCTGGTCAGTTATAGAGCAAGTCAGTCAAGATTTCAAGCCCATTTTTTCCATCATCTGTTCATATACAGTCCATGCCATTGCTGCCATCAGAGTACGCCTGAGGGCACGAGGCACACCGCCTCGGAAAAAGCCGACCAACCCAAAGTCCTATAGCAGAAAAAAAACAAACAGCAATCCATTTCCATCTGCTTCCAACATTTCAATTCCTCATCATTTATTACATGGAACAGCCCAGAAAGTACTTCAGCTCAGTTTCAGAACAGTTTCTGAAAGATCCAAGCACAGTTCATGCACAAAAAGAAAGAAAAAAATCCATATACAAATGCAGATTCTTGTTTAGGAGAGAAAGTAAAGCAAAGCTGTGAAGATCTACCCTTCAGATCTTTAATGTCCAAAGGGAAAAGAATTCTTTCATAGCTGGCTTGTATCAGAAATTAGCATTCCATGCTACATTCTAAGGAATGCCTTTGCCTTAGCATGGTAATTACAGATGTGCCTACATAGATAAACCAGAAGTGGCAGCAGCTGCAAGCACAGCTCCTCCAAGCTTACATTCAGAGCTAAAGTCACTAACAATGTGAGGACAAAGACATAGCAGACAACTGAAGTGTAATCATTAAGCAGCTTGACACATGAGGCAGGCTTGTGTGGAGATGCTTGGTAGAATATGCCCACCTCTGTGCTCTAAGCCTACTCTTTAACTGTCTACCTTCAGTAATTAAGGAGCAAGTTCACTACTTTGTAATCCATTCAAGCAAAGTAGAGATAATAGCCTCTCCAATAACAAGGAAACCCAAGGAATGGACTGAAACTTCTACCAAACAAAAAACAGTGACAAGAGATTCAGCCTCAGTCTCCCACAGAATGATCCCTCACATCTTCTGAAAATGCACACACTGAGCCACCAGACTGCAAGAGCATAAAGGCAACAACTTAGCATAACTGTGCTTCGTGCAAAAAGACCAGAAGTGAGGCTGCAATTGCACCGATGAGAAGGGATTCATCTCACCTTGTAGATGAAGGCAATGGCTTGGCTTGTTCTGTGGTACTTTTCAGGGGACAGCTGCATGTGTGTTTTGATGACATCAGCAGGTTGAGTTGCCAGTGAAGCCAAGATTCCTGCAAATATCCCACAGCCAAAATTCACCACGGGCATGAGAACTGGATCCAGCTGGTCTGTGACAGAGAAGATGGAATCCACTCAGACACAAAGAAGGCCATTAGTACCCACGTTGCACAATGAAGTGAAAAGCTACCATATGATAGAATCAGTGGCAAAGTCTGCAAGAAGTTAAAATCCATGCATGGTGGAGTAGAGCTTGGAAGGGGAGAAGCGGATACAAGTTAAAGTTAGAACGGTTCAAATGTAACAGGAACTTAAATAAGGAAAAGTTGAGTCTGGCCTTAACCAGTTCTATGACCAAAGAAACTCCAGCTTAGTGGAAACTAATTCGTATACAAGAAAACCAGCCGCACAAGCCACTGCTGAGAACACATCCTCGCTTTCAGTTTTTCACTAACCTAACTTATGCATCACTCACCTACCTTAAGCATGAGTCTTCATAAAGACAATCAATTTGAGGCCAATTTCCATTTCTATACTGGTATGACATCTACTGTTCTCCACAAGCAAAAGACAAACATCTCACCTAAAGCCCTACAGGAGAGTAACTGAACTACTGATGATGAGCGCAATAAACAGAGCAGTGAACTTCAGGGTGAGATGCAAGAAAAGCCATGTTTTATGTCACAGCCTCCAAAGTTCAGCCTTACCCTGAGGTGTGAGTTTTTTGGTCTGTGTGTAGAACATCAGGTAGATCCCAGAGAAAGGCGCGTCCCGTAGCAGAGTGGCGGTGAGCCCACTGAACATGCCACGAGCTCCTTCTGTCTGATAGATACTCTTCAGAGCCCCGTACACACTCCCATAGCCAAATCTTCCACTCTGCAGAGATAGATAACAGCCTGTCATCCACATGCCGAGGAGCTCCATTTACACCCTGAGGCCACTATGCTCTCAACTGATACTGGAGATGGCAGTAGACAGGACAGCCCAATGCAAAAACTGTTCCACCTACCTCAGCCTGTAAAGAATCCTTCAAGAAGGTAAAACAAAAAGTATCCTATAATTACAGAATCACTGCATACAAACAGAACTTCAAAATCTCAGGGTGAGCTGTTTCACACCACACATTCTGCCTTATTATCAGTGGTACAGCTTGGCACGTGTGGACCAGAGCATGAAGGAGGATAACACCACAACTACATCCATGGCTGTATCAAGGGGCAGCATCCTTCACCTGACAAAAACGTCTGTCATCAAAAGGAAGAGATGTGTCATCATTAAGAGTGAAATAATTAAAAAGCCATACCTCATACCGTGTCTTCACCACTGTTACTGGCAACATGCAAATCCCAGATATTGCACGTGCAGTGGCACCCAGAAAGACAGACTCCAGGGCTGTGGGTGAACGATCCCCTAGAAACTTCTGCTTCATGGTGTACAGAGTGCTGAAGTAAATCCCAACCCCAGGAATACATCTTGCAAAGGACTTCAAAGAAACAGAAGCAAAGAAAGACAGAAAAAGACAAAACATATTACTAAAGGCCAGCGGCGTTCTAAAATACACCAAGAGAAGCGTGGCCAGCAGGTCAAGGGAGGCAGTTCTGGTCTACTCTGCCCCTGTGATGCCACATCTGGAGTACTTTGTTCAATTCTGGGCTCCTCAGATCAAGAAAGACAGGGTACTTCTAGAGAGTCCCAACAAGGATGACAAAGATAATAAGGGACCTGGAGTACCTTGCTCATAAAGAAAGACTGAGAGAGCAAGGACTGTTCAGCCCAGATGAGGCTGAGGGGGATCTCATCACGGTTAATAAATCTAATGGGTAGGAGTCAAGTTGATGGGGGCAGACTCTTCAGTTGTGCCCAGTGACAGAAAAAAAGGCAAAGGGCACAAGCTGGAACACAGGAAGCTCCATACAAACAGAACAATTAACTTCTTTACTGTGAGCATGACAGAGCACTGGCACAGGCTGCCCAGAGAGGTTGTGGAGTGTCCTTCTCTGGAGACATTCAAGACCCACCTGGACACTTTCCTGTGCAACCTGCTATAGTGGATGTGCTTCAGCAGTTTTATCTGCAGTTTTCTTAGGAGCAAAGTATCCCAAAACAGAATGAGGTTGGTGCAGTTGCCAATCCACCTTTACAAAGCTTATTCAAGCATTCAGCTGCTCTAGATTGTAAATGCACAGCAACTGCATCAGCAGCACTCACAACATTAACCATTAACTTCTTACAATGGGGTTTGGCCATCTAAATCATGTGATTTTGTTCACAACTGTACAGGAGCCAGCCACTTCAATCTAGTCCTTAGTTATCAATAAAAGGTACGTTACTTATGTATGTAATTCTGAAGCTGCAGTCAGAAAAGCCACTTACGGGAGAGACCCCTTTCCAGAGCCCCAGAAGACTTTCAGTACGAACCACCCTGAAGAGCACCGTCACCATCCCAGCACGATTGGACCTGGAGGGAAGACCACACAGAACTCCAGCTGACACCTTGGCCTCACAGTACCCAGTCACCCACCTCACGACCCCTCGAGGGCCCCACCCAGCGCTTCCCCCAGCCCTCACCCTCCCACGGCCGGCTGCAGGGTCTGCAGGCGGGTCTTGAGCAGGTCGAGGGGCTGGAAGAGCAGCGTGGAGC
The DNA here is from genome assembly GCF_038088225.1 of Cyrtonyx montezumae. NCBI lineage: Eukaryota > Metazoa > Chordata > Aves > Galliformes > Odontophoridae > Cyrtonyx > Cyrtonyx montezumae. The sequence goes on along the minus strand of NW_027072089.1, from coordinate 100,281,056 downwards.
AGGTGCCGCTGATGGAGCCGCAGACGAAGGCCTTCAGCACGGGATGCATCTGAAGAGGAACGGGGGACATGGCTGCTTCATCCGCGGGGAAAGGGGAAGGCCGAGGGGAGCCGCGCAGGACCCCGCCGAGCTCGGCGAGCGGAGCCGGCGCGGCGCAGCGGACGGACGTCATTACCTCTGCCTCTCGGCCCGGCATCCCAGCGCCGCGCCGCACCAGTGAGCGCGCCAGGAGGCGCGGGGCGGCGCGCAGCACTGCCCCCGGCGGTGGGAGCGCGCCGCGCATGCGCCTGCGTTTAATCCTCGGCGTGCCGCGGAGAGCGTGGTTGGGTTTCTTACTGCTGGTGTGGGAGGGGGAGCGGCCCGGAGGTGAGCACAGTGTTTAGAAAGCTGCTTTCGTGTGGTTTGAGACGCCGTGTTCTGAGGAATCACAGAATCAGTCGGCACGTTGTTTGGCTGCTGCTTGGAAAGCACAGTAGGTTCAGATTCATAGATACATTAGGTTGGAAAGGACCTACAAGATCATCTAGTCCAACCATCCTCCTATCACCATCCCTACCCAACTACTAAATCAATAAAGGAGATAAGTCTGACACACGCCTCCGTTTCTGCAAGCATAAGCTAAAGAGAATGAACAGACAGCTTTGTGGGTTTATACACCTCAAATATAACGTCAGTCACACAGAGGAAGAGTTACTTAGAGATTCTCTGCTGATAGGGAGAAGACCTTGCTGGTGACTTGACGTTGAAACAGAAACTAAGGTAAGCACTGCCAGTATATGCGTATGAAGATGTATTCATCTCTCAGGTCTGCTTTATACATTAAAACATTTTTCTGGCACTTTCACGCAGTGCTGGATTATGGATGGGAACCTGAGGTGCCTGCTCATCGGCGGAAAGCAGGAGGACTTTCTGGTGAGTAGATGCACGTGGGCTTGCTCCTGAGGGGCTGTCACTGGGAGAGGTGGTTCTGGCAGGGACAGTGAGATTTCTTCCACACGAAGAAATCTCTGTGGTCATGGTTCTCTGAAAGCAGTGTATGTGAAGGCACTTTCTGCAGAGGAGGCTGCTTGTTTCAGGGCCCACACACTTACCCCTGGAGCAACATGGGAAGTCTCTGTGCAGGAGATGTGCCCTTGCCACTCTCGGTGGGCTGGGGAGGCTGTGGTGGGAGCTGTCAGGGTAGCAGCACAGCTGTGGGGGCTGTGGAGCCATGGGCACCCAGCTGCCTTCCTGAGCTGGTCAAAGATCTTGGCAGAACACAGAGCTGAGCCCCAGAACCTCTGCTGAGGTCTGTCAGCACCCTGGCCCATTTGGCTGCTGGTTTGGTGATGCCCCCCAGCTCTTGGCCCAGCAGATCAGGATGGATGCAGACACGGGACCGGGCATACCAAGGAGCTGTGGAAGGAGGCTGATTCACCACAGCAGCTGCATTTTCATTTATCTTCCCTGCCCCTCTGGCTCAAGACCCTTATTTCGTTAGGGCAGGGCCATCACACATGTTCATTCCCCATTTGTGTCATCTGACCTGGCCAAGACACACCTGATTTTAACTTGTGGAGTTGGTGTGAAATGAACTATATTTTTATTAGGAATGTAATTTGAGGTTAGGAGCTCATGTGCTTCATTGTCCTTGAACAGGTGGATTACCAATTGTCACCAGCAGTTAACTCCTCTGCACCCTATGATAACATCTACTATCCTGATCTGGATATTGATTGTGAATTTGAAAGTATTCCGGCATTTGCATCCGCATTTTTTCCAGTGTTGTACTCCATACTGTTTGTGATTGGGCTCATAGGAAACGCTTTGGTTGTTTGGGTCCTAATAGTCTTCAAGAAAATCAGGGCCGTGACTGACGTGTATCTTTTGAACCTCGCCATCTCTGACCTCATCTTTGTCTTCTCCCTCCCTTTTCTGGTTCAGTACTCCCTGGTGAACCAGTGGACTTTAGGCAACGCCATGTGTAAAATTGTCAGCTCTGCTTACTTCATTGGTTTCTACAGCAGTGTCTTCTTCATAACCATCATGAGCATTGACAGGTACTTGGCCATTGTGCGCTCTGTGTATGCCCTGCAGGTCCGGACGACCACCTGTGGGATCATTGTAAGCCTGGCCCTTTGGGCAGTCACAATCTTAGCATCAGCACCACACCTTGTGTTCTTCCAGGAAGTAGATGATGGTAACAGGACAATATGCATCCCTCACTACCCTGGCAGCGGTAATGGCTGGAAGATCTTCAGTAATTGTGAAGTCAACATCTTGGGGTGGCTGTTACCTGCGAGCATCCTCATCTTCTGCTACCACAACATCTTGAGAAACCTGCAGAGGTGCCATACTCAGAACAAGTACAAAGCAATTAAATTGGTTTTTGTTGTCGTGATAGTGTTCTTCCTGTTCTGGACCCCCATCAACATCGTGATCTTCCTGGACACTCTGAGGAACATGCATATCATTGATGACTGCCAGACTAGCCAAAGCCTTGAGCTGGCCCTGGAGTTTACCGAGACACTCTCCCTCATGCACTGCTGCCTCAACCCCATCATCTATGCCTTTGTTGGGGAGAAGTTCAAGAAGTATCTCTGTGAGGCTTTCAGCAAGTGTGCCCATTTTCCCTTGTTCTGCAAAGAACACAGTGCCTTCAACAAGCGCAACACGGACAGACATACCTCTCTGTACTCAGTGTCCTCACAGTCCTCTTTTGTTGGTAGTGTCTTTTAGAGCTGCAAGGCAGAAGCTCCCATACTTCACTTGAAACTGAGAAATCTTCTCAGTAATTCAATAAAAATGGTCTTTCTGTTTCCGTGTATGTAGAGGTTTCTGTGCACTGGTCTGTTAGCAAAGCAAGATTAGGAAATCACACAATACCAGAGCAAGCTGCACCTTGCTCTTTCATGTGCTGTGATACCATACTGAACGTGAACCTGCACGGACACCATTCTGTCCTGTGGCTAGCAAATGTGAATGAGAACTTCAAACAATGAAACTGACACTGAGGACTTCTTCAGCCGCCCCCTGCCCACCAGCTGAACAGTTTACCGAAGAAGATTTTTGCCTCCTTTGCAGGGAAGTATGGGGATGCACTGTTCAGACAACTTTTTAGGACAGGACGTTCCAGAATGCTTAAGCTTGCTTGTATCATGTTTTATCTGTGCGACCTGGTGTAGGGAACCTGTTTTGGCAAGGAGGTTGGACTTGATGATCTCTAGAGGTACCTTCCAACCCCTATGATTCTGTGATTCTGTGATCCCTTTGGGACTCTTATTTTTTAGTATCTTTTTTATCATCTACCTCACTTTCCTGCAGCCCTCCATGCCCTACCAGCTTTGTGAAAGTGAGGCTGAAAAATTACCAATGGACTCCTCACAGAGGACAAAGAGGTGTGCCCCATCCCTCCAGCACAGGACACACGGTCCTCCAATATTCCTAATGAAATTATGAAATCCTTGAAGGGTGGGAAGAGGCAGCCCCTCAACACAGGTAGGGTGTCAAGATCACACCTAGGTATTCCTCTGCCTAGATGTTGACAAAACACATGTATGATATATATAAAAATATATTTTTTTTAATGCTTATTTTAATTCTTCATGCCTCCTGAGTGAGCTGCCCTCTGAGAGAGGCAGTTCACCATGGAGTACTTGCAGAGCTGTCTGCAAACATCTGTCTTAAAGGAAAGTGACAAATGTGTCCATTAAAACAACCAAGTCTCCCCTAAGGAAAGGTCAATGGTTTGCATACTAATACTGAACAGATGATGGTGATGGCACTGGGACTGAAAGCCACTGCCTCCTAGTTTGCATGTACAAATGTCTTGTGTTGGAGAATGAATGAGAGCTGATGCTGTTGCCTTAGGAATGTTTCTTCTCTCAGCTCAGGTGCGGGAGGTACTGCTCACATTTTCAAGCCTGGGACAGCAGGCAGCTCTTTCACTTTCCACGCAGCAGTGTGGATTTATTCTGTAGGCAGAGACTGTGCTCATGGCAGGGTTGAGAGAGCATGCTTTTTGAAGGGAGACAGTCCCTCAGTTTAAGGAATCACTCCAGGACCTAGCTCCTACCTGATATCTAAGCAAAGTTTCCAGCCCAAATAAAGCTTAGTGAATGAGTGATTAGGCAAGCAGCAAATAAATTACTGTTATGTGGTAAGAGTCATGGGTTAAAATCTTCCTGGGGATCTGCACAAATATAGACAGTTAAATGCAATGGTGCTTTGAAGTTTTTGTTCCTGGTCTATTTTTCTCTACAGGATATCGTCCTATTTGAAGTTTTGCAATAAAGATACTTCTTGCAGTGTAAATGCATGATCCTGGCACGTGAGGATCTTGTCCTATCACTGATTATCTCAGATTATGCTTTCTTTTCTGTTCTGGTGGATTCACAACCGACCATTCCTCCAGCCATCTCTTCTCCATTCCTCCCTCTTCTCCTTCTCCCCAGGAAAAAGAGACTGAGAGCAGGTTATCTTCTAGCAGTTCAGCCTACCCACGTAGTATCCCCACACTTTTTGAGTTACCCTTGAGGTTATTTCCTAGAGAAGATCAGAACAAAACCCAGAAGACAAGATTCTCTTTAGCTGCTGATCTTCAGATAGCAGCTATTTTAATGTGCATTCATATTGGTGATCTATAGTCTTTTGCAAGAACAGGCTGATAACAGTGTGTACAGCAAGTAGTGTGCCTTCATGTGGGCAGTGACAGGTTCCCCAAATGATAAAGCAAAGACTGTGAACAAAGGATGAGGTTTAACCACTTCCTTGATGCCAGCTCTGCCCTGCAGCTCCTGCCATTTGGGCAACTTGCCACCCTTGGTCAACCTGGATCTTTTTTTTGTAGTTGCAAGCTTTTAGATGCCCAAGAATGGGTTTCACAGAAGTTAAGGTTGAAGCCGAAGTGTGGTGGATGGGAAGCCAGCACCAGCTATCTTTGTCCCATGGAGATTTGCAGCAGAAGCCCTCACACCTTGCTCGTAGCATAGGGGTGGGAACAACCTCTGTCTTCCCACAGCAGCACAGACATTCGTGTATGTGCACTACTTCAGGATTTCATAATCCTCCAATAGAGGATTCTGCAACACTGACTTGCAGACAAAAACCTCCTTTGCATGGTACAGGTTGCTAGCTCTCACCCTAGCAGCTGGCACAGTCATTCAGTTTCCATCACAAGATCACTGCAGAAAAATAGCAGTACTTTCACATAACAGAATAATGGAGAATATTTTTCTTTCTGAAGGATGTGTCTCTAAGCTTGACAGAAAGTCAGCCCTCTCTCCCCTAGACCATACCAGGCTTGCTCTGCTGAAGCCCAGCAATATCTGTGGTCTCAGGCTTCAATCCCAGTGGGCAATTTCCAGTAATAGCTAAAACAATCTAGTGAGAAGCTGATACTCCGTGCAGCTCAGAAAAAGGTGTAGCTTAGGCATGGTGACCAAAACGAGGGGTGCACGGGTTGCAGTGAGGCTCTGCCGCAGAGCAGAAAGGTGTGAGGAGAGGACAACAGGGTGCAGCACTCACTGGGGTTTTCTTGGTTCTGGGATGTGCTGTACTTCTGTGATATACTCTGAGGCGACTGTGAACTTTTTTATCTGTGCAATATTTGTTTGGGTTTCTAGCACCCAGTGGGTCATCCTGTAACAAGATGTACCACGGGGGCTCAGGAAATGGCTGATTTCTATTAATGCAGTGGCGGTAAAAGGTGTTAGTAACCTCAAGTGAGTCTTGAGCAAAGAAGGCACTCAAACATCCACAGTTCCTCCCTGGTGCTCCTGCAGCCTGTCCTCAACTGCACGGGTGAGCTGGTGGGTTTGCTGTGCTCCTCCTTTGCTTCCTCCCAGCTGGAACTCCACATTCCAGAATAAATGGGCTCATTTTGCTGCCATTAAAATTTTAATTTCTGGTGCTGATTGAGATGTTACGCTGCAGCTCACCAGCAGCCAGGTCAGGACGATGTTACACTGCGTGAAGGAACTGGTAGATGTCAAGTACCATGGGCCTTCACCAAAAGTTTTTGTGTTTTGAAAATGCTTTACTCATTGCACACAGCTCTCTGCAGCATGGAGGATTTCCTGCTAAGGCAGCTGCCTCCCTCCCTGCAGCAGCAGCACCTGGAGTCAGACCAAGCTCAGCTCCCTGCTGCAGCCTGGTGCTGCGAGCTGCTGCTGCCGCAGGGGCGGAGGTGAGACCCACATCCTGGTGCCATGTGGGCAGCAGAACATGCAGTTCTCAGTGCTCCTCTCCTTCCTGAAGGAACAGGCCTGGGTGCTGCCTGCTGCCCTGAGCTGTGTGCAAGGGCACTGGGAGCGCAGGACAGCAGGGATGTCACACTGACAGCATGCAGACCAAATTAGCTCTCATCCATAACGTGGCTGTGGGCTGAGGGTGGGCCACTTCACCACCAGGAGCCCAGCCACACCACTGTCACTCCAGGAGATGGCTGCTCGCTTGGGGCAGGCAGCCAAACAGGAGGAATCATCACAGAATCATAGAATCACAGGGGTTGGAAGGGACCTCAAGAGATCATCGAGTCCAACCCCCCTGCCAAAGCAGCTCCCTACACCAGGTCACACAGGTAGGCGTCCAGGCAGGTCTTGAATATCTCCAGAGAAGGAGATCCCACCCCCCCCTGTGCAGCTGTGCCAGTGCTCCGTCACCCTCACCGTAAAGAAGTTCTTGCGCACATTCGTGCGGAACCTCCTGTGCTGCAGTTTCTGTCCGTTCCCCCTTGTCCTGTCTCCACACACTGCTGAAAAGAGTCTAGCCTCACCACTTTGTCCCCCCACACCTCAGATATTTATAAACCTGGATCAGGTCCCCTCTCAGTCTTCTTTTCTCAAGGCTAAAGAGACCCAGTTCACTCAGCCTTTCTTCATAGGGGAGATCCTCCAGGCCCTTCACCATCTTTGTGGCCCTGCACTGGACTCTTCCCAAGAGATCCCTGTCTTTTTTACACTGGGGAGCCCAGAACTGGACACAGTACTCCAGATGAGGCCTCACCAGGGCAGAGGAGAGGGGGAGGATCACCTCCCTTGACCTTCTGGCCACACTCTTTCTAATGCATCCCAGAATGCCATTGGCCCTCTTGGCCACAAGGGCACACTGCTGGCTCACAGTCAACCTTTCATCCACCAGGACACCCAGGTCCCTCTCTACAGTGCTCCTCTCCAGCAGCTCATCCCCCAGCCTGTACTGGTGCATGCAATTATTCCTCCCTATGTGCAATACTCTACACTTGCTTATGTTAAATTTCATCCGTTTTCTGACAGCCCAGCTCTCCAGCCTGTGCAAATCTTGCTGAATGGCAGCACAGCCTTCAGGCATGTCAGCCAATCCTCCCAAATACATATCATCAACAAACTTGCTGAAGGTGGCCACTATCCCCTCATCTAGGACATTGATGAAGGTGTTGAACAAGACTGGACCCAGCACGGACCCCTGGGGGACACCACTGGTTACAGGTCTCCAACCGGACTCTGCACCGCCAACGATGACCCTCTGCACTCTAACAAAAGAGTGTACTTTTCCCTCCCAAGAAGGGAGGGAAAAGACAAGGTTCAGCAGATAGATGTCAGTTGTGGCTCTGGCTTTCTTAAAAACTGTTAACCCAGGTGCAGACCTAGGCTTCTGAGTGTGCTGCTGTGTTCAGCTAGCATGGCAGAATCCACGGAGTGACTCACTGAAGATCCATGGTGACCACAAGTCTATGAGCTTGGTTTCTTTAACTGAGACTCATACAGAAAAAGCAACCTCAGCCTCACCTTGAAATGTAGTTTTAGTCAGCAAAGGGATGTAAGAATGTCAGTGGAAGAGTTCTGCAATTTGCCCCACACATCTGAGAAGTGCTGCTGTCCCTCACCACCTGCCTCACACCCCCAGGAGGGAGGAAGCAGTGCAGCTGCTGCTGGGTTTCTGGTGAAGGTGTGCAGATCCATGCTGTGCAGGGGTTGTTTGATTGTTTTCCTTAGGAAGCATCCACTCTGAAAGAAAATTTCAAGCTGAGGTATCACATCACTCACACCTCTCCTTGAGACGTGCACTCTGTAGGATGGCTTCCAGTCACTATGGTTCAGAAATGATCCTTCCAGAAGGACTCCTCACAGTTAGAAGCGCTTCTCTGTCTCTTATCTGCTGTGGTAACATCTGGCTATGCCCAGAGATAGGAACTGGTAAAAAAAAGATAAAATAAAATATGAGTTTAAAAAAGTGAAATTTTAGTGAAAGGTGTTTATTTGTGTCCCGCACCTCTCTTGGCTGAGAGATGCTCCTACTCAGGGATGCACCTGGGTGAGTGGACTAGAGGATCTCTAGAGGTCCCTTCCAACCCCTACAATTCTGTGATACTGTGAATGTGCACAAATCTCAGACCTGCCAGTAACTTTGTCATGTCATGCTTATTTTCAGCTTCTTGATTGAATCTATAAGTGGTGAAACACAATGAATTTACTAGCTGCAGCAGATGGAGATACAGAAAGGATCACAACAGAAGAAATAAGAACATAACTTGAGGTATTCTGTCCAGACATAAAACAAAATTTGGGAAACAGAAAATGAATGATATCCTTGGTGTGAAGATTTTAACTGTGAAATCCAGGCTGGTTCACAGTTTTGGTTCACATTTGTAACGGGGCTCTTCCTGGATGTATGCCCCACAGTCTGGGCAACTAATGCTGACCAAAGCAAAGCTGCTGCTGAACCACAGCAGTTCTGATGCACAGCTTGTATGGTGTGCTTCTGCTTGATTGCGCATTTTTACATAGAACTGCATTTCCCTTCACTCAGCTAAAATGCCAGAGTGTGTGGAGGCACACCACAGAAATCCCCACTCAGAGTAGTGGAAGCATGATTTGGGTTTCCACAGAGCACTGAGTCGTGCATCTGCTGGGCTATCGTCTCCACCCAACACCGCTCTCATCTCAGAGCAGGCTGGGGCTTGCATGACACCATGTAGGACAAGACACCTCCAAAAGAGCAGTGCTACCAAGCCAAAAGCAAGGCCTGCTGTGGTCAGAGCTATTTTTCCTCATCTCACCCTGGTATGCAGGCAGCCTTCTCACTGACATTAATGTATGTACCACGTGCATGCACGTGGGCATCACAAAGACATTTATTCAGGCAGCACTTCTTCACCTGGCATTCTCCAAGAGCACTCAGTGCCTCCAAAATTGTCCTGCCCCTTTGCTGAACCAGGCTTGGAGGTAAACACAATCTTTCTAGCAAAAGTTGAGTGGAGTGCCAAGGTGTGAGCTGCACATGTGAAATGAACTGCTGGATAACATACGAGTCATAGAGTATCCTGAGCTGGAAGGGACCCACAAGGATCTTCAAGCCACACCTCTTAGAGATTCATAAGTCGAGAGGTCATGATAGATCATTCTGGAAAGATATTTGAGTAATAAACATTCTCCACTCTCAGGATCTTTTATTTATTTATCTAGTTATTTATTTAATGGTATTAGAAATCAAATATTTTAATAATAAACCTAGTCAGTTGTCATGTCCTTTTAGTCATCCAGCCATCCATCCATTTAACTGTGAAATTTCAGATTAAATCTTTGTTTTGCAATGTCAGCAGGCTCCCCAAGGCTGCTTGTAGGTCCGACTATAAAAAGACACTAAGGGCGTTATGCTGATGGCATACACAGGAGATGTGCAAACTCTCTTTGGTTCATGTGCTTGCTTTCTAAATTTCTAAAATATCCAGTAAAAGCATAGGAACCAGAGAGGGAAAGCAAGATTCAGGTGAAGAGTGATCCCCTTTAAATACAGTTTTCTTTGCTTCTGGACTCAAGTGTGAACACTCGTGTCCCTATGCAGGACCAACATGTGCTGGTCAGTGACATCTGCTCTGGCTGCTCCAGCCAGTCAGGCCCAGGGTGCTACACAGCGGTGTCACTGTGATGACACGTGAGCATCATGGTGACATTTGAGCATCTTCCAACAGAATCCTGACAGTTCCATTGGATTTCACTTACTGACAGGCAGGATGAAGACTGACTCGTCACAGAAATGCCTCTGCATGAGAACTTCTGTTAAACTGAGACAAGAAAAAATAAATTGAGCCACCTGGATCAGAAATGTCTTCTGTTTCTGAGCCAGAGAAGCTGGTTGCATCCTCAGGCTCCCATTCTCATCCTCCAGGACAGGTATCAAGAAGCAATTAGGGATGCTGCTGCAGCATAGATAAAGGATTCACTAACATCTACTGATGAAGAGGAAGCCAAACATTTCCCTCACGTTTCTTCTGACAAAATGTTCAGAAATTATTAAAAAGACTGAGAGTGAACTCAGTGAAAATATGAAAGGAAAAAACCCAAAAATGAAAACTAGGGAGCATACGGTTACATACAATTAAAGAAACCTGTGCACAAGTAGATTAATAGGCCTGGAAAGGTTTCTCCCTGATAGACAGTAAGAGAAAAATGTGAGGTAGTTGCACTGAACACCAGAAGGCACTTTTCTACCATCTAGATGCTTCATGAAAATTTTAAGGCACAATATGCTTCCTGTATACTGTGGTGACTGTGGAGTTAAGAATTCTGCCTGGTTTTAGTAACTTCAGTAACTAAGAAATATTCCCCCTGTGTTCTCTACCAATAAATAACAATTCTTCCATATAAACCAGTTTGAATTTCATAGCTCTGACTTTATGCCACAGAACATTCCCCCATTTGCTGTCTAGGCTGAAAGGTAAGTAGTAGATATTAAGAACAGGTGGGAACAGTCTCATGTTTGAGTTAATTAAAGATACCTTGGAAATCATATTTTTTTCCCCATGGCTGTTTTCAGCCATCATGCAGCAAGGTAAGTATTTGACATGAGTTCATTAATTACTTCCTACTTTTTAAGTATCTGACCAGATGCTCTGAGCATCTGCCAAAAGGAGGAGGAGGCACATGGAGAAACAGAGCAGTGCCGTGGGTCTTCACTCACCTCTCATTTCCCTACAGCACTCCCAGTAATCCAGCACTGACACCAGCACAGCAAGCCCAGGCTGCTCTCCATTTCAGAGGTGCACCAGCCCTCTCTGAAGCCTGGTGCCATGGAAAAATAGCCGCGCTCTGACTCATTCTCGAACATGAATGCTGATGCTGGGCTCACCAGCTGCTTGCTTTGGAGGCTGGTTCAGAAAAACGAAATGAATCACCATCTGTGGCAAGATATCCATTTAGTGCTGATCTCTCAACACAGTACCCACTCAGGTCAAGGGCTGTGCAGGTCTTTGCAGACCAGCAGATTGGGGCATGGCTGCCGGAGCAGGTTTCAGGAGGGGGGGCTTTTTGCTCGCACAGTGTGCCAGCTTTCTGTGTCTCTTCCCTTCTCCAGCCCTCAAGCTCAGACATTTGCACCCTGAGATGTAGCTTTTCTCTCTCTCAATACTCGCCTCCCCACATTTGAAATGAAGAACAACTGCATCTCCTACCGGCGATCTGGAAAGCGACATGAGAAGATGAGGCTCCCCCTGCTGGGCTTTGCCTCAGAGGTTTCTCCCTTCTGAAACAAGTGGAGGAGCACCTGCTCACAGACGCAGGGTGATCACCCTCCAGGCGGAGGTTCGTGAAAGTTCTCCGCACTAACCCTTTTTCTTCTAGTGTACAGAGAATTAAAACCTCAAGGGCTACTTTTGCTGTAAGTTCAAAGCCACATTGTGGTGCTGCAGCACAGGGATCAGGGAGAGCAGCATTCCCCCAGCACTCCCAGGCAAATACATCTGCCCAGGGCAACTCAGGGAAGCTTCCAGAAGCCAAGAAAGAGCTTTCCTCTGGACATCCAGCACCCAGGCACCTACCTACCTGTGCCTCATAGAAGACAACTAACCAGGAACATCTCTCAGGTTAGGAGGGATGCAGTCTCTTTCTTCTTAGATTGCAGAAGCAAAAGGTGCTTTTCCCCCTTATGTGTGGATAAGGACAAAAGCCTTTCCAGCAGCTTTCTCAGATATTCTTCTCCCTGAGCTGTGTCCCAAGCACCAGTGGGTGAAATGAGGCAGAAAACAGAAAGCAGATATTTTGTGATGCTCAGTTGTCTTTTGGGCAGCATTCATTTCACGTGTATTCAAGTTACGCTGAAAATGCATGCTATATGATAATGAGTAACACTCTTACCTAAGCTTATCAGTAACAGAGTACAACAAAAAGTCTTTTCTGCTCCCCAGGGAGATCTGATGAGAAAGCGTGTTGAGTCAGCACTGACCTGGTTTCTCCTCATCTGAAGCCCCGCAGTTACAACTTCCGTGGGTATCCCTTATGACACGTTTTCAGTGATGCAGGGATAACTTGAAAGCATTGTTGGCATCAAGGCAGTTTAATTCAGTTCTCACAGTGAGGTTCCCTTAATGCTGTTTATTAGAAATCACTTTTTGTGAAGGCTGTGGTTTTGGCAGTCAGTGCTGCTACTTTGAGCCTTCCAATACTTTCCTGAAAAAAAAAAAATGAATAGTTCCATACCTCTGTTTGTGAAGGAAAAGAGTGGGGCTGCTGGCATCCCAAACACGCTAAACTATTACACCTGTAATGCAGCCCTGAGTATCACATGCTCAAGTCCAGAGCCAGTAAGGCTCCTGGAGGAATGAACACACTTAGACACTCAATCCTCCAGCCCAGTGGGCTGCAGGGAGATGTGCTCAAAATCTCATTTATGGGCAAGGAAGCAGCACAAGATATTGTGAGTATAATGGTAATCTAAAGGCTCTAAACATTAAGCCTGTGGTAGAAGAATGCCAATGCAGTTAAAATTATTTTGCACACACCTTCTAGCTCTTTTCCTTCCCCTGCTTCTCTGGGTCCCAAAGCTGGTGGCTTCACCCTGGTGGTGGCATGGAGGTGGCAAGGCAAGCTGTGAGCATCGCTGGAGAAAAGTTGCCTCTGTGCTTCCCACACTCCCCCAGACCTTGCCCAATTGAGAGGTTCTGTCCATTCTATCCCCTTGGGTGGTCCCAAGTGCTCTCACAGAGAGGGTCAGCATTTGGAAGAATCACCCTCAGCACTGTGCACTAGGGGGAAGATGTGAAGATCCCAAAGGATTTCTTGTCTCCTCTGCCGTGCTTCTGCATGCATTTCACAGCCCCACTATTTCACAATGTGACAGCGGGACCACAGCTGAGCACATCAATACCCAGCTCAGCCCTGAAGCTCAGCCCAGGAAGCTGCTCTGCCAAAGTTCAGGTTTCATAGGGCAAGCATAAATGCTAGAGAAGAGGAAATATACGTTTGAAAACAATCAGGTTCAGTCTGAAGAAAACATTGATTTTCAAGGCAACTACGAATTAAGGTAAGAGACAACTATATTTCACCTCTATTTTGATAGAGCAGAGTGACAAGAAGTGGTGTCTGATTGACCTAGGGAAGCTCCTGACTGCTTAGCTCTGGGAATCTAAAAGAGATTAAGTTTGGACTAAGGTGATGCAGGCATTGTTTACAAACTGGGAAGGTAGGAAGGAGAATACTTTTGCCAGTCAAAGCAAACCAGGGCAGGAGCATTTTACTTGGTGGCTGATCTTTTGTGGCATCTTTTGGCAAGGGAAATATTGACCCTGCTAGAAGCCCTCAAGGTTAGAGCAAAACACTGAGAGATCAACAGTGTGTAGTGTCAGCACAGAAGGATGGGCCAGGAGGATGCAGCCCTTCTACTTCATTAGATGCATTTTGTTGGATGTCTGCAGGGATTTCCAAACACTACACTCACCAGCATTGCTCGCTTTTGGCTTTGGCCAGTGAACCAACAGCAGAAACATCAATGACTGTGAAAAACAACCCTACACAGGATTTTGCTAGAGATGACAGAAAGCAGGCAGAGTGGCAAGGTACTGTCAGAAATCCTAACATCTGAGAAATCATCTTTCTGTATGACCATGTTATTTAATTTCTCTGTGACTCAGCACCCCATGGGAAGGGTGTTACAGAATCACTTTTGGTGACACACTCATGTGAAAGCGTTGCAGCAGCCCATTAAGTACTCATGTGGTATAAATACATACCCAGAAACAGCTACTCCCAACACCTACTCCATTGGGGCAAAGCCTGAGTGCAGAGCAGGGGCAGTGCATTAGGCAGCAGGACGAAAGAAGGAAAGTGACTGCAACGAATTCTGAAAGTTTGTCCAGTGCAGAAAAAGTCCAAAAGGGAAATAAATATATCTAAATTTGGGAAAAGAAGATGCAAAAACACAGAGTGAGCTAGGAGGTCTGCTAGAGGATAGATAGCATGGTCATGACAGGAAAAAATTCATTTGGACACAGTCATAGGGTAATGTGTGCTGCCCTCTGACAGCACGGTGGAGAGGGTAATTTAACAGATCTCCCATTTCTCGGGTTTCTCAAAGATACCATGGTTATAAGATCTTATTAATAACAAAAAGGGGGCAGGAAATACAGAGGTGCAAGAATAAAGGCGACGGGAGGATGGTGCCAGCAGTAACTATAAACAAGCACAAACAGTGCACGCTGCTGCAAACAACTGTGTCTTTCCACAGTCCTTCCCACAGAAAACATGAAGAAAATCTGAACGTCACGCAAGTAGAGAAGGCCTGGGAAAAAGAAATACTAAGGAAGAGCAGTTAAGAGAAAACAAAGGCAAAACACACAGCTATGCATGTAAAAATCAGAGGTAAAGCGTGCAACATGACCTTTGTGAGGACAAAGCCATGGTTCACATATCTATCTCGTGGCAGGTCCCTGGGACTGTCCACAGCCTGGAAGCCTGCTCAGCTTGCACAGCTTCTGCAGAGGACCCCAGCATCTGTGTCAGCGAGTCTGTTCAATAGCAACAGGACCACAGAGCCCTGACCTAAGGGTAAAAAAAAAATCATCCATTTTTCAGTGGTTTTTGAGCGTCCATTGTAAGATCCATGGAATACATAGGAGCCAGGATGATACTGTCAGGCCATGCTCTCCTAAGTCATTTCCAAAGTGGATCTGTAGTGCTCTGAGCTTCTTGGGGTCACATTTCTAAAGCAGTCAGACTGCTGAAGGCTCAGACTGGTGCCTTGTGAAGTTCTTGGAAGTACCTTTAGTGCTTATCTCCCATTCAGAAGAATTATTCATGTAGTGACAGCATCTCAGTTAAATGCTTTGATGTGGTTATCTGCAGCTTCAGCTGCTCAAGAGCCCTTATGGGTCATGTCCTGAAAGTTGAGCCCATATCCCGCTCCATTAAGACCACGCTCATTTTTGTTGTTACCTAAAGGGTAACAAAAACAAAGAATATGCTCCACTAAATCACCTGAGGATACAGTGTGACCAGAAGACCCTCAGAAAGGTCTTGAGAAAATCTGAAGAGCAAGGTGTTTGGAGCAGGTGGGACCCTTGTTACACGGGCACTGTATTTCCTGCATGACCACAGTCTCTGGGGGACTCTGAGAGAGGGAGCTTAAAGCATTAAAAGCTTTCAACATATATACAGCAACAACCACAGGGGCGAGCTGCTACGGCCCCAGAAACCACACAGAGCCTGGTGCAAGCAGCGGGATGTGGCTGGAGGCACAGGGTCCTTTCTCAGTCCCTTGTGCCCCCCTTGCCAGGAAGTCAGCAAAAACAGCAGCTGGGTGTGACAAGTATGAGCATCTCCAGCTCTTGGTCAAAATAAGACCGTTGTGTTTGCTCTGTACATTTCTCTTAGCCCATGTTTCTGTTCTATTGTTGGCTTTTTTAAAATCAAGGTATAGCTAATTCCAGTGCAATGGTTATGCTGAAAGTTGTGCCCTGGTTCCTTTCTGCCCCGCAGTTATCTCCAGGTTAGCACTTGCCAATGCTTTATAAAGCCTTACATTACAGTGGCAGAGATCCTGGACTCTATGCTGTCATCCCCTCCTGTCCTCCATAACCCAAGCCCAAATTTTACATATATATATAATTACCCAGAAGTACTGATTTAGATTTCTAGGTTTACATGCTGCTCCTCTCCAGCTATTGGTTTGAATTTAAGTTATATAATCTACTGCTTCTAGCTTAATTTGTGATGCAATTCTCAGGCTTATGTTTATCTTAATCTGAAATGGTTTGATCACCTTCCATTTTTAAGTCTTTTATTTTGTACCTTAAATGCCCTGATTTATTGGAAAGCATTTAGTGTTCCTCATCTTCAATTTGAACTCCATGTCGAGTTGTCAAATCTTAAAATGAAGTGGCCTACAGCACTACTTACTTTTGGAAATCTTATTTTCAGAGCCTTGTGGGGAACCTCCATAAATCAATGCACCCAAACTGATAAGCAATAAGTAAGCTTCCAGAACTCTTCCTGGACACAGAAATAGTCCAAATGATCTGGCAATAAATCACAGAAGAAAGAATAAATCCAAAGAAAAAGTTTTCCTCACCTTAAAGTCATCAGAGAAGGACTGTGGGATCAGAGAGCAAGGATGCACCTGTCAGTGTCCCAGTAGTTTGCTTGCTCTGTTCTACTTTCTCTACCTCTTACAAGTTTGCACACATGAAGCATGCCTGCAGCCCCAGTAGTGAGCCCTACAGCAGTAACATTTTCCCTCCTGTGTTCCTTCTCACATAGTACAGCTGTAAACACCCAAAGACTGCATCAGCTTATTGTACTGAAACATCCGGCCTGGTGCTCCATTTCAGTGTCTGCCCACATTGGCTTCATGGTTGCTGGTGGATGGACCCTATGCTCCTGGCACAGTCAGTGGTGCCCACCTCTCCAGCACATAAGGTTGGCTGAGGGTGAGTCATCCCAGAAACCCCAAACTACTCAGATCTGGGTGAAGTGCTATCCAATCAACTAGTTTCTTGATCACATTACCCTACCAGCTCTGATTCCCAGTCTTCCTTCACTACACTGATGATAATACTGAAATGTTTTTGGGTGTGAATTCAACTCAACCTTGTCATCTCATCAGATGAGTAAATCAGTGTTGTTTTTGTGTTTGTTGGTTTTTTTTTGTTTTTTTTTTTTTGCTGTAAAACCACATAGCATGGCATTAGCTGCACTCCCCCTCTTTGATGTTACAATTTCATTTTAGCATTATGAACTGTCTTACCTTGCCTTCTGATTTTGAGTATTAGCATTATCAGTTCCTTCCAGCACTTGTAGAAAGAGTCCCCATTTGGGGACTGAATGAAAGTCTCTGAAGTTTAAAGTAACTGCACTTGCTGGACTGGGTCTGCTTCAGACCTTGGCTAGCTGACATGTTACCAACTAGCTCTAGACATCAACCTCTAAGGACAGATCCACCCTTTGAAAGCTAAACTGCAGCAATTACACCAACCAGTTGGGCGTAAGACTAGAAACTGGGCACCAGCTCCGTTTAGTACACTGCTCTCACATCTCAGTTTTGTTTTAGGTACCACCCAAACTACCTTCAGCAGTGTCTACAGCATCCTGGTGACTACATGCTCAGTGTTTGGTGCCATAGTTTCACCTAGAGTGCTAGGAAGGTGTAGAGTGAATACCCCAAAAGAATATTACCCACATAAAATAATGAAGGTGTACAGTATATTTCTGTATGGCTTATGCATATGGTATAAAGACAATTGGTAAATTAGGAAAGGCTCACCTAGAACTCACAGGGGAGGGATTTTCAACAAGAGCTCCTTCCCTGGTGGTGGTCAGCCCTTAAATGGGGTCTGGGAGAGGTGGAGCCAGACTCCACCCCTTCTGGTCACACAGGTGCATCGCCTTCACCTGTGCTCCTGCAGCTGACTCAGTGCTCACCTCAGGTGATCAATCAGCGGTTCAGGCCATGATTCAACAGTTCCCCTACCTACTTCCCTCCTGCTCAATTCCATTCAGTCCCTGTTAATTCCCTTAGACATTTTTGGTGTGTGCTAGAAGTGCCACCAGTAGTTATGACTCTTCATTTGGAGGACATGCCCATTGATCTTGCCAAGACTTGCCAGCAGGTGGGAAGCTGATGG
Source organism: Cyrtonyx montezumae (assembly GCF_038088225.1). NCBI lineage: Eukaryota > Metazoa > Chordata > Aves > Galliformes > Odontophoridae > Cyrtonyx > Cyrtonyx montezumae. The sequence continues at coordinate 100,263,208 of NW_027072089.1, read as the reverse complement.
GTGTAGCTGCAACAGCACAAAAGCCATGATATTTATATTTGGGTAGGGTGGTAGCAACTCAGATCAAAGTGTGAGAAAGGCAAATGCACCCATTGGGTTTCACAGGAGTTCCCACAAAGCCTATCAGCTTCCCTGGGCTGGCCGAATCACTGCCATGTAGCTTGGGTGTGTTGGGCCAAGAGCATGCCCTGTTTGCATGGGAAAAGCAAGCAAAGTCAATCTCACCCTGAAGTGCTGACTAAGGTGTGAAAATCTTGAATAGTTCATCAGCATATTCTGAAAATTTGAAGCGTGGCTCTCTGGCAGAGACCTGGTTTGGGTTATTATTGGTTAATTTCATTCAGTCACAGCAGAGACACTGTGAGAGCCAAAGATCTGACAGCTTTGGCTTCTTAACAGTAGAGCTCATAGCATGGCGTTTGGCTGATAATGAGACGGATCAGATGCACAGACAAGATTTGTCTTTTGGATCCCTCAGTCTGATGTCAAGGCAGTTTGAAGGTTGAAATGCAACGTCTGATGCTTAGGGGAGTTTGTGAATCTTTCAGAATTTCACTTCCCTATGCATTATATACAGTGCACATGACAGAAATGGGCTGGGAGTAGCTGGGTTGAGAAATGGAGTCTTCATCCTGCCAACTATTGTCGTTTAGGCAGCTATAAACATATTAAAAAGCAGAAGTGTTTGTGGGGAGTAGGGCTCAAAGCTTTGTGTAAATCTGGAGAGAGAAAAGCGGTTGAACAGCTCCATGAGAAGCAGAAGTGAATCTACTATTTCCTGTACTCAGCAAGGGAAAATGCCTGGCAGAGACACATTATAGCCACATTGTTCTTACTCAGTATTCTCTGCAGACTTCAGTTAACTTTTTCCCTTATTTTAACATTTGTCGTAAGCACAAGTGAGAAATTTGGGTTGAGTCAGACAGTGAGAAGACTATCACTGCATGGGGTGGGTTCTGCTCACTGGCAGTGAACACCTGGCTGGGAAAGATGAGGGTAGCCATAGTCCATTTCTCAGTCCAGAATTCAAGGAAATTTTATTGCATGATGCCTGTCTGACATATGAGTTGTTTCTTGTGAGGCCTTTGATTCGCTGTGGCCAATCTGTTGGGTAATGCCAGCTAAAATTGAGCAAAATGGTGTCAGACAAGCCAAATATTCAGAAAGAGCTGACTGCATTACCTATTCAGGATGACTAGCAGTGAGAGAAGGCCACCAGGGCTTAGGGCCATCCTGTGGCAGAAACTGCATTTCTTGACCTTTCTTGCACCCAGCATGATGTATTAACATGCACTGGCTCATACAGGAACCATTCAGAGGAAACAAACTGCCTTTCTAGGCATGAATTGAGGGAGCAAGCATGGGAACCATGAGCACAAGTAGAGGACCTCAGAGAGGAGACAGTGACACAGCGTGAGCTCCCTCTTTCCACTTGAAATTCACACACTGGCACCACCAAACAGTTCTCCTTGGGTGCATGGATAGCAGAGATGCTAAGAGGATATGAGAGATATCAACTGACTCTTACTTCTGTGTGTCAGGACAGGCTGGGACCTCGAGTCCTCAATCTGTCTCTCGCCAAGGCTGATCAAACTCTTAGTGACTCGTATGCAGCACAAGAGTCTTCGATGCACCTCTGACATGTCTTTCCATTTTAAAGGGACCTGCTGCAGACTCTGAAGAGATGAAAGGAAAGGTCAGCATAGAAAGGCAACACCCAGGGAGGTGGTGGAGTCACTGACCCTAGAGGTGGTCAAGGAATGCTTAGATATTGTGTTGAGGGACATGGTTTAGTGAGAACTATTGGTGCTAAGTGAACAGTTGGACTGGATGATTGTGTAGGTCTTTTCCAACCTTGGTGATTCTATGACTCTATGATTCTATGATTATATACTGTATTTGCTGCTTGTTCCTGTATCCCTTTGCACAGTAGATAGAGCAGTAACAGAACAGACCCAGGAAGAGACAGGCAACCTCTCACCGAACTTTGTAGGCAATTCCAATTAGTTATCTCGCCAGCAGAAAATTAAATCCTTGTTTCCTCATTGTTTGCCACAAACTCTGCACATTGCCAGGAGCTGGAGAACCAACCTGGGCAGCAGGCAGAGGGCTCGGTTCCAGATGCCGTGCAGCCATGGGTGCTTCTGCAGGCTGCATGCAGCCCGGCTCTCTGCTGGTGCCCCACAGCGTTCGTGCTGAGACAGCCCTTCTGCCTGCCTGTTTTTCCTGTGCCAAACCACAGAGGCTGTTTGCTAATGACTGTGGGCACTTCTCATTTAGGTGCCTGGGGGACAGCGAAGCTTCGAAATTTAAGAATAAGTTGCTTTGAAACTGAGAGTGCATGTTGACAGCTGGCACCCTTTGAGAAATGACGACAAAATGAGAGACCAGAGCTTGATGGGGCACACCACAAATGGCACTCTAGCAGTGAGGCATTTGGAGAAAATGTTGATGTAGTCAGATCTACCCTCCACAGGACAGTTTGTTGTAGTTACCACTGCATCATACGAAACCTTTTGGGCAAGGGCTGTCTCACACCTCAAGGCATTTTTTATTTCAAGTTTAACCATGCGAGGCCGATTTCAAACAGGCTGCAGAAGTTACTGTATCAGGGGAGCATGGAGGCTCTGGGATTCCACTCGCTTTGCTCCCAGTCTTCGCTCCTGCCACATCAGCATGCATCTGCCCAGACGTGGCCAAACTGGCTGTCTTACCACACTTCCACCCTGGGGTTAGCATTTGGGGTTAGGCTCTGCTCCTGCTGATCACACGCTACATGCTGATCACAGTAACATTTAGAATGTTGCTTCCTGCTGCATGCTGCCCAGCAAAGTGGGAGAGTGCCTGCATTTCTCACATAGCAGTGCACCCCCTGCACTGCTTGCTTTGATGCTACTCAGCTGCTCGTACAAGCAGAAGGGACTCTTGCACCCTTTGACATTCTCACTTACTTTTTCTTGTACTAGGGAGCTAATTTTTAACCAAGTACATGTAAGAGAAGAGCCTGGACTTATCTTAGTATCTACCACCACCGCTACAGCGATAAAACTCACTAACCCAAATAGTGACATAATCTCAGAGTGTTGGTGAGGCCTCTCACACCAGGTCCTGGATCTCTCTCTAACGTTATTCTCTTTTCCCTTTTCATGTTGCCTCTAGCCAGAAAATTCAGCATGACAGAAGCACCCCCTGAAGTGATAACCGAATATAGTTATGATGAAAGTGCTTTCACCTGTGATAAAACTGACATCCAAGCATTTGGAAAAATATTTCTGCCAATGTTTTATATTGCTGTGTTTGCTCTTGGCCTTACGGGGAATGTAATGGTGGTTTTGGCCATCGTGAAAGAAGGCAGTAAAAAGAGCATCACTGACATTTATCTCCTGAACTTGGCTGTCTCGGACCTTCTTTTCGTGATCTCCCTCCCCTTCTGGGCTTCCAATACGGTGAGGGGATGGACCCTCGGGACTATCCCCTGCACAGTCGTGTCTTCACTGTATTACGTCGGATTCTTTGGAGGCATGTTTTTTATCACTGTGATCAGTATCGACAGATACTTGGCCATTGTCCGGGCAACGTATTCTCTGAAATCCAGAACAATGAAGCACAGCTTTCTGATAACCGGTGGGGTATGGGCAACAGCAGTTCTGGTTTCGGTGCCACATTTCATGTTCTCCCAGATGTTAGAAAATGACTGCATTCCTGTGTTACCCCAGCAGCTGATGAACATCTGGCCAGTGTTCTGCAATGTGGAACTGAACGCCATAGGCTTTTTCATCCCAGTCTGCATCATATGCTATTGCTACTGCGGGATCATCAAAACCCTGCTGTACTGCAAAAACCAGAAAAAAGCACGAGCCATAAAACTCACCTTGGTTGTGGTGATTGTGTTTTTTCTGTTTTGGACCCCCTACAATGTACTGATTTTTCTTGAGACTTTAAGTCACTATGAGTTGTTCATAAGTTGCAATCAAATTAAATCGCTGGACTATGCAATGCTCCTGGCTGAAACCATTGCATTCAGCCACTGCTGTCTCAATCCTCTTATCTATGCCTTTGCTGGGGAAAAATTCAGGAAGTATCTACATCGTGTCTGCTTCAAGTACTGTCCATGCCTGTGCTTCTGTGGGCCCTGCAATCGTTACCAAGTCCACCCTTCAGCTAGCTATGCAGAAAGCATGGTGATCAGCAACATTACCCTCAACACCAGTGACCAGGATGGAACTGTCTTCCTCTGAATCAAGGATGCCTCCTTGGAAAAAGAAACTTCTGTAGATGTGCCTTCTGCAGGGCTAGAACTGCCAAAAGACTGATGCTACCCATTGGGAAAGACCTATGACAGCACTGAATTCTGACGTGCTTCTTGTGTAGCATTAAATATTCTACAGTAGTGAATATTCTAAAAACAAAAGCAGTACAATATGTCAAGGCTGAACATTTAAGTGAATCAAGAGAGAGGTGAAGTGGAAGCAAAAGTAACATCCTCTGCCCGGAGCAGCAATGGAGGAGAATAATTTAAGGATAGGGACATGGTTACACAGTTTTGTCATCTACACTCCTGTGTTCATATGTGGTATAAATGTAGATAGACCTTAACTCCTTTTTTAAGAAGAGATCTTTAATGAATAGTAGCTGACTGTTAGCAAATGGGACTATGTTTGTTGCTATACGTCAAATTATATAGGGTAGAATTTTGGGGGGGTTATAAATTGCAACAAATATTTTACCTGTGCTTTCATAACTAACTAATAAAACCCTAAAAAAGCAAAGTTCTTTCTGAATATGCATTAGTAATGTGCAATAACCAGAACAAGGGCTGTCCTGAAGAGCTTGAGACCCAACCAGGAGCTGATCCATGCCAGCAGCACCTCTCCCGATTTCTCTGGGCATCATTTAGCAGAGCACTTCATGAAGCACATCCTTAAGAGTTCTGCAGAGTGAGTGCCTGCCAAGTTGGTAAAACACTGGGACAACTGGCACTGGGGGTGTGGGCTGGGGGTTGTTGTGCTTGGCCTCTGTTTGCAGTACAGTATGGGCTTCACACCTGTGCTCTGTTTGTCCCAGGTCCTCCCTTGAAAGCTGCTGCTGCTATCTGCCACAACTGGAATTTTATAGGTTCTGTGGACTGGAGATACAGGAATGGGAAATGGCCTGTTGCCATCTGCCGAGATCACCAGTCAAAGAAAAATCAAAGATCAATCTTGCAAAACAAATCCATGCCAACAGGACATGTTTTTACACATCACTGAAACCAACAAATATACAAAATGTGATGAAGGTCTCTCATTTCCTGACTAACACAGAAGAGCATCCGTGGGAGGAGTATGCTCTTTCTGGACCTCAGTGAAATAATTTTTCTAAGAAGGTTTGGAGCCTTCTCCATTCAGTAACTGACCAATTTTCCAGAAGCATTCATTCAGCAAAGAGTAAACAATACATTTTCTTGTGCTGAATGTTCAGCATGCTATAACAGTGCCTTTTCATAAAACACCCTGTACTAGGTGTAAAGATAAAACACGCTCCATTTTCAAAATTTCAGCTATAAGTGTACTTTCAGATCTCTTGGCTAAGAATAAGAGTAGTGCAAACATCACTTAGAATGAAATTATTTTTCAGAATTCAGCAAGAAAACTCCCCCTGCCTCCTCCCCCCCCCCCTCCCCGCTCTCCAGCAAGTGATTCCCTGCCCATCAGTGGTATTTTAAGAAATGCTAAGATGTGCAGAAATTAAGAGGAAGGTGATCTGGGGCCAAACAAGAAGTTGTCTGCATGAAATCAGTCTGGAGAGGGTTTATTGCAGGGCTCAGTGCATCAACCCCCTAGGGCAGACTTACTGCTGTGAGTCAGACTTTTGGCAAGCCTGGGTTCTCTGAACAATACCTCATGCAAACTTCATGTGCAAAATGCACACACTTACCTGTACTTTTTCTTTCTCCTTTTCCACACCATGCAATGCAAGTACTGTCAGGATAATATCACAGAATTGCAGGGGTTGGAAGGGGCCTCAAGAGTCCAACCCTTCCGCTAAAGCAAGTTCCCTACAATAGGTCACACAGGTGGGCATCCAGGCAGGTCTTGAATGTCTCCATAGAAGAGGGCTCCACAACCTCTCTGGGCAGCCTGTGCCACTGCTCCATCAGCTGTAACATAAAGTTCTTCCACATGTTTGTATAAAACTTCCTGTGTTCCATTGCTCCTTGTCCTGTTGCTACACAGCACTGAGAAGAGCCTGGCTTCATCAATCGACCTCCCACCTCCTTTTAGATATTTATAAACATGAATCAGATCCTCCCTCAGTCTTCTTTTCCCCAGACTGAGCAGACCCAGGTTACTCAGCCTTTCCTCATAGGGGAGATGCTCCATGCTCTTCAGCATCTTTGCGGCCCTCCACTGGACTCCTTGTAGGAGATCCCTGTCTTTTTTGAACTGAGGAGCCCAGATCTGGACACAGTACTCCAGATGAGGCCTCACCAGGGCAGAGGAGAGGGGGAGGATCACCTCCCTCGACCTGCTGGCCACGCTCTTTTTAATGCACCCCAGGATCCCATTGGCCTTCTTGGCCACCAGGGCACACTGCTGGCTCATGACCAACCTGTAATCCACCAGGACACCCAGGTCCTTCTCTGCAGAGCTCAATTTTTATGCCATATATTTACAAGTCATTATATAGAAATTGCTATTTATGCACAATGTCTTTTTGCTCAATTTTTAGCATTTGCATGACATGAAAAGCTTGGTTGGGGTTTCCAGACACTGGGCTCTGCAACACAGAACTGTCAAGTTGCCTCCTCAGAGCAGAAGTGGTAGATCTTCGAAAATGTGATGAAAACCAACATCATCATTTTTTGCTTGGTTTGCATTAGCAGGAAGAGCTGTGTTTGGGGGAATTTTCATTATCAACAAATCTAATGCTGCTCTTTCAAATATCACATCACAGTCCTATAATCACATCTCTAAAGTTTCTTTACTTTCAAGCAAAGTATGACAGCTTTTAATTCTTTTTATCAACCTCTTGGGGTTTAAAATTTGTTCAAAAAGCTTGGGAATGCAACCAGGAAAAGCATCACAACGAGCTGGGAAACTGCTAAGGGGTGAAAGCTGGAGTCTTCAGCACCAACATCAGAAGAAGACACTGTTCCCATATTCACTTGGATTTAGATTTTGCTGGGAGTGGGTCTGAAGCCCTGGTTCAGGGGTACCCAGAAGCTTTAAGGGCTACATTCCATAGAGAAACTATTAATATATGCATTGGTTATAGATTAAGTTCTATCATTTCCATTTTGTCTTTATCACCTTTGCACTGAGCTGATACTGAGTTCCTCACTGAGTTCCTTGAGGTTACATAAAACTGTTGTCCTAGCAGGAGGACACTGTTGCTGAGGTCAGGACAAGTCCCATTTATGCAAGCCCCAAGTTCTGTCATCCCTAAAAAACGTGGGAGAGTTTTCCAAAGAAAAACTCAGTGATCAGCTGCATTCTGTCAAAACTGAATTGTAGGAACCACACTGTCTCTGCTCACCTTTGCTTTCACTCTTAGCTGCTAACTTTTCTGTTCCATAGCCGCAGCCCCAGCATTGTGCCATGCTCTGGCAAAGGCCATTTACATCCCACTTCCAAAGTAGCCACATTTTGATAATGCATGAAGTACTTTCTGTACTAAATACCTACCCAATCTGCTCAAAGATTTACTGTTTTGCACCTCAGTTTATTAAGTTTGCAGGACACCTGGAACTCTGGAGAAAACTTGTGATTCTCAGGCTATCTAGCTTGTAATTCAAATCTAGCAACTGAAGCTAAAATTTAGAACTAATGAAAAGATGCTTCCTGTCACATACATACAACTTCTGCTGAAGCTGCTAATCATCCTGCTGCTGCAGTAATAATTAGCTCCTAATTTAATTGGCTATTATTCTAAGAGTTTGGCACACACATATTCACACCCAAGCCTCAAGATCTGGGTGTTGCAGACTTAGGGTTAACACATTGTTTTTGACACTACAAAACAAACCTACCAAGAGCTCCTGTATAATTTTATTTGTTGCATTAATATTCAGTACACAAATATCAGAAGCTAATACAGTCTATTCACCACTCATCTCCCTAAAGTAAAATAGCTTCCCACAGAAAACTTTTCTTACTAGTGAAGAATGGCTTGTGGTTTGTATTCACTATATTTCCACTGGCAACCGTTTGGCCAGCAGGAAGCAGCATGCTAACTTTATGCCACTGAAGGCAGCACTCGGTGAATGGGATGGAGAAGGCACACAAAGACTCTGGACACACAAAGGATCTTCCACTACACAGGAGATATTGCCATCCTCACTTGTAACTGGAGCAGTCTTCTTCACATCGCACCCAGACTGGAAGCCTCTGATATGTTATATGCATTAGTCACTGCTTCATATTCAGCTCGGCTCAGCAGTTGAGCTACCAACCATTTGGACCACAGATCTACTTGCTGAGGTACCTGAGCAACTGAGAGGAGCTGAATTCCCCTCTAATAAAACAAAAGTAAAGTAAAAAAAAAAAGTAATTGCATTTAGCTCACAAATGCTACATTAAAATTAGAATTAGCAGCACAAAGAAAATGTGCCCACGAATTAGTAGGGCTGGAGGACAATGATGAAGCCTATGAAACAGAACAGTAGATGGCTCCACACCTCCGCTGATGAGTCTGTGCTCTTAAGAGACAGAGATGAGCTGTTGTTTCTTTGTGCAATTTCATATGCCCGTGACTTTATGAGTACAGCTCATTACAAATAATAGTTTGAAGCCCTGATCACAGACTCATAGAATCACAGAACGCTTTGGTTTAGAAGGGACCTTAAAGCCCACTCAGTTCCAACCCACTGGATCAAGTTGCCCAGGGCCCCATCCAACCTGATCTTGAGTGCCTCCAGGGATGGGATCCCCAGAGCTTCTCTGGGCAGCTGTGCCAGGGTCTCACTGCCCTCTGAGTAAAGAATTTATTCTTAACATACAACCTAAACCTCTTCTTTTTGTTTAAAGCCATCCCCTCTTGTCCTATCACTATTAGACTCTGTAAATAGTCACTCTCCTTCCTTTTATAAGGTTTATAAGCTCCTTTCAAGCACTGGAAGACTGCAATGAGTTTTCCCTGGAGTCTACTCCAGGCTGAATAAGCCCAATTTCCAGTTTCTGGAGTTCCCCACATTTGAAGGTCTCAGAGGCATTTTTGCTCTTCTGGAGGTCTGTTCAGATATGTGCATCTGCCTGAGAAGGTTGTGGCTCCCCAGTCAGGATTTCCCTGCTAGCCTGGTGGTTAGACCAGGTAGACACCATGTGTTTCAATAGAAGGCTGCTACCTGCTTGTTCCCAGTTGGGAATAAAGAAGGCTGACTTCCATATTCCCTGCACAGCAGATCTGCAGCTTCAACTATTTGAGGACTCCAAGCAGGTAGGAACAAACTGGTTGGAAATGGCACCTGGAGCAGGTTGCTGCAACACTTTCACCCATGGCCCCTTTACCATTCCCTTTAAAATTGATCAGCAACTGTGGAGCAATTATTGGAAATAGCTTTTGGGGATGTTCCCCTCTCGAAAGAAGAAAAGCACTGAACAAGTCTCCAGGGGTGGAATGCAATGAATATGCAAGGAGTGTGTGTTCCAAGGCAGTTCCCTAGGCAGCACAACCTGCACGCTGAGGTATCAGTTACACCAGGGGTGCTTGGTATGCTGACTCTAAGAGATACGGCACAGAGTGGAGTGAAGTGTAAAACATTGCAGACAGGCTCTGAGATAACTCTGCAGGGATGGGATTTTGGTGGCACTGTGGAACTGATAAACTGCTGATAAACACTGACTTGACAGCTTTTCAATTTTCTATCATACCAATGACAATAAAGATATGTATGACGAGAGCCACTCGATCTCCACCTGAAAGTAAAAAAGACCTAAGAAAAAGAATTTTAGGGAAAATATCATCACAGACATGTTGGCAGGACAACAGTGACTACTGTGACCAGCAGATGGGCTGAGCCTCTCTTCACCTCCATAGGGACGTCTACTGGGTAAGATTCGTACACTTAGTTGAACCATGCAATTGTGAGAGAAGATGGAAATTGAGAGCTCTTCCATTGGAAGGCCCTCAAGCAATATTTCTAATGGTCTAAAAACATTCTAGGATGGAGATTAGGCAAGTGCATGCAGGAGTTACCTTTTAGGCATTTCTTAGGGATATCTTAGTAGGACTCCTGATACGGACTAAGGACTTCTACCAAGACATTTTCTTTGCTGCAGAGGGAAGGTGTCTGAGGAAGCTCAGAGCTGTATTTGTCTGCTTTGTAGCAGGGCAGTATTAGAGCTAACTAAAATTTGACAGGGACATGCCCCTCCACCAGCTGCAGAGCTCCTCTCCAATGAGTCTTTGTATTATTCAAGCTCCTCTTCCCCTTGAGGTCCTTTGTTAGTGAACAGGTTTCCTCAGATTGCAGTCAGATAATTTTTTGAAGGGAGCCCTCATTTGAACCATTAAGGATCAACACCTCTTGGTGTCTTTTTTGTTTCCTTCTTGGTCTTATTGATGACCCCTGCTCTCCAGAGCCTCCTGGAAGCTTGGGTTTTAGGATGGCACAACACAAGGGAAGGACAAAATACATTAAAGACAACACTCAACACTCAAGCCACAGTTTACAGATCAAGACAGATTCAAACAAGGCAACTGGAAGCAGTGGCATGCATGTTTTTTACACAAGACTAAAGGCTTTCTTCAGGGTCACTATAACCTCTTGTTATTCCTGTTATCACCCTAGCTTGCCTTGTAGGACCTGAACAGAGCCCAAAGCTTGCTCCATCATTTCTTCTGCCAGTTCTCAAGAGACGAAGCATTCTTTAAATTTCCACCACAGGGTGGCATTATTAAACTCCATGTACTTCAAAATCATTCATGATCTTGCAGGACACCACGGTCTAGCAACTAGAGTCACTGATGAACAAGTACAGAGCAAGAAAAATATATTTGTGAGAAGAAAATAATAGTTACGACACCTTGCTGCAGGAAGAAACATCAATTTCTCCCAGTTCTTTAATTTTCACATTGTTACCAAGCGAATGAAAGTTTGTGGATGCTAAATTAACCACAAAGCACACCAGAATATCTTGTAAATCAAGAAGACTTAAGATAAACTCAAGTGAAAACCAATAACAGCCATCCAGACCATCTTTTGCTCAAAAGTTTTATTTCTGCAGCCTGAGTGGTTTCCACTCTGAAAAGTGAAATGAGTATTGCATAACCTGTTGATACTGCTTACCTCAAAGAGGACTGGTGGTGAAACGCCTTTCCCCTTGTGATGCCACACTGCCTGGATCTTACAAACATAAAAATGTATTACTATTGTAGAAACTGATAAAAGCAAGTTTTGGTTCTTCGTCTTGTTCTTGATCAATACTTTGTTTTTTCTAACTTAATTTGTGTTACAACTGCCATTCTGTGTCACGGTACGAATGGTGTAGATGTTTAGGGCGGCCTTTTGGCAAGCTTTTGACGACTACCAATAACTACAGTATTTGAGACTTGGAAGCACTACTACAAAGCAAACAGAAAAGAAAGCCTTTATTCCAGAACACCATCAATTTTTTTTTGTATATGAACTCATTACATTAGACACTAAACAGGCCTGAGGAGACCTCCACTGTTCACTGCCGCCTTGGCCTTCTTTCCCTTGGAGAGACCACCTTTTAACCAGGACACTGTGGTGATGATTAGGTGATGGCTGGGAAACTTATGAAATAATTGCTCTTCAGACTTGGAAACACTTGTCATCTTCCTGTATGAAGAGCTTGGGAACATTTGTTGGATCACAAAAGAAGACAAAGAAAGCTCCTTATAGTGACATTTCAATTTAAAAAGAAAACAACTCGTGTTTTTTTGCATCAGTGATTTTTATTTTAAGAAAAATTCAGTATACGCAATGACTGTTTCTGTCATGCTTAAGGTTTAAAGTTTCAGTTCTTTTTTCTTTTGTTGGTTTTTTTTCTTTTTTTCGTGAGGAGTTCTGAATATAGCAGCTATGCTATCACAGGACAGGAAAAGAGAACACATCTAACTGAGAAAAAACAGTGGATACAATCAGTAGAATGGAAAGGACCAGACCACAAAGAGGAAAAAAAAGATGTAGGGAATTAGAACTTAACCTTGTTGAGCAACCTGGTCTAGAGGGAGGTGTCCCTGCCTATAGCAGGGGTGTTGAAAATAGATGATCTTAAAGGTCCTTTCCAACCCAAACCATTCTATGATTAGTAAGCACAGAAAACAGTCTGGACCCCTTAAGACCTAAATCTTTCACTTGCCAGCACAAGCAGCTCCTTTAGATAAAAGGAATTCTTACATTCAGTGTTTAAGGTAAATGATGAACGAACTACCTGGGAAAAAACTATAGATGGTGGCTATCTCTAAAACTATGAATTCACTTTCCGCTTTTAGATCTCTTATCAGATTGCTTCAGCTTTAGTCAGGCGCATTAAGGTTGAACTACATTGAAAATTAGCAGGCAGATATCTGCACAGGTGACACAGGCACTTTGCTAATGTGAAAAGTTTGGCACTATAGATAAGCAAACTGTGACTCCAATTCACTTGAACTGCAAGAAAGCGGCCCAGGACCTGATCAGGCAAGTAGGCTTTGTGAGGGAGATGTCTGGCTGACAAAAATAGGCCTCTCACTGCTTGCGTGGCTGTTGCTCTGGTAGTTTGGATCAAAACAGTGGTTTAACTTCAGTTTATCTTTAGTCACTATCACCTGCCTCTCTCCTAAGGCTCTTCTGTACAAGGATTTCTCTAGTGCAGACTTCTGAATTGCCTGTCTGTGGCCAATGCTGAATCAGTGTTGTAGGTAAGCACCTCACAGTGGCAGTATCTAGCTCTCGGATCAGATAAACATCTATCTCCAGTCCTTCCTCTGGTGAGACCTGCATGCAACCTGCAAGACAGCAAGTTAAAGATGAGGCTTTCCATAAGAGGAAGGTGGGGCTGAAATCTCATGGCAAGAAGCAAGGTTTTCTTGGTTCATGCTGTTCTGCTTTTAGTTTTTATTAAGTTCCGTTCTGTCGGCTTTAATGCACACTCATATATAGGGCTAGTTCCTCCCAGTCACACTGATCAGGTTTGGTCCCCCTCTCTGGGCTGTTGTGATTTATTTGGCTGGAAACATAGACATCATACATACCATCTAGCAAAGAGGTAAGACCTCTTCTTTCTTTACCCCCTGCCAACCTATTGATTCTAAAGCAGTATCCTCTATGTGTCACTGAGAGACTTTCTTCCTTTCCTCTTAACCTCATGATCTCCTGATACTCCCTGCCAGGTTCTCTGAGGAGGAGCAGAAAAAAGGCACATCAGCCAGGACCTCAGAGTCCCCCTGCTATGCACTGTCTCTTGCTCACCAAGGCAGACCCTTCAGTGGCAATCCCTTTCATTCATTTTCTGCATCATTTCACTTGATCAGAGATTTCATTCATTTCTCCATCTTTTCTGCAGTTTCCTTTGCAGGTTCCCATAGGGATTCTTTCTATCAATAGACTATCAGGTGTCACAGAGTTCATTTTTATCCTTTCGATTGTCATGAACTGGCAGATTCTTTTTTAGCTTCTTTTTTTGCAGTTCATACACGCTAAGCAGCCACGATCTCTGTTCTTGTGGCCATGCATTCCTCTTCTTGGAGACATGCTCTTTCTCAAAGTCTCCTCACCAACAGCCCTTCCCAATTGCTAATATAGCATGAAAAATACCAACGTAGTAGGCTTCTGCAATGCAGCTGCTGCTTCACAAGACACTGTGGTCTATCCACAGCCACAGAAGTGTACTCTGACAAGAAACCTGCGCTGCCCTCCTCCTGAATTGGCCACAGACAGGCAACTCCTCCTCCTCCGCCGCCTTTACCTGAGACAGCAAGTAGAGGTATGAAAAGACACATTAAGACAGCTAGGAAGCATTTGCTTCTTTATATCTTTTTTTCTAAGGGAGGACTGGGCAAAAGGTAATCTGCCTGATAAGGCCTTTCTTCAGGCCAGTGCCATTCTAAACTTGCATCCATAAGACTGCAGTCTTGATCCCTGCTGACACAATCAAAAGATCAGAAGTGTATCTGAAGTGTGGCATGGGTGCTACCGAGTCTTGGACAGTTCTCAAAAGGCTATGGTGATAAGAAATCAGCCCGTAGCCAAGGTGGGCACTAACAGGGTAGGCGGGAGATTAAACTCGGTTCCGTTCATTGCTTCATCAGGAAATCTAGAAAAAGCACTACTGAAGAAATTCAAAGGCAGTGAGTTTGTTGGAGTGGAAAACAATCACAGGCCAAAGTTGACTTTCAAGTGCTTGGTGGTTTACTGAGGCTAAAGCACTGCAGCTAAAACTAATGAAGGGTAATGCCTACAGAGTAAGGAGGTGCTTTTTTGCCTTAAAAACAGATGCTTACGTCATTGAAAAATTGAGGTTTTATGTCACTGTTACCATGGGAAGGTAAAAGAAATGAAAGAAGAGGCCTTTTCAGGGATCATGAGGAGCAGCCTCTGCTTTCTGAGAATAGAGCTGATGAAACTGGAACCACAGTATTGCCTGCTCATCTGATAGCCACATCTTTAAAGGACTGTCAGCACGCTGAAGAGAAAATACATACAATCTGCAGAGCAATAACCTGCACCGGTGATCTCCCAGTGATGAATTTAAAACTCCACAGATGCAGCTTATGAAAGATGGCTGAGCAGCTACTTTCTGTATGAGTATTTAATTCTGGAGAACAGCAAAGCTTGATGTCTTCACATCGGCTCTCCTGGGATCCACAAGTCTTTCTCCCTTCTCAGCCAAGTTCTGCAGCTTTCTTGTTTCTGCTTCTCACTGACTCTCCAGATTCTCCTGCTATCCAGCAAGCAGCCTTCCCTGTTGAGGAATTGCTTTCATTTTTGCTTGGCTGGCCTTCCGCGGGACACAGAAGAGCAGCAGCATTTGCAGGCTGCTGGCATAGCTGCTCTGCCAGATGGACTCAGAACCATCCTATTTAGCCAGCACAGGTCCTGTGTGTTCTTCTCCTTCGCAGGATCCCCCAAAAGAGCATTGGGGAATTTATAGAGAAATTAGTAGAAATAGCTGGGCTTCCTGCTGCGATAAGAACCATAGGAAACCTCAGCCCCACCTGCCCTTACACCACACACACACCCTACTTCTTGTTTGATATTTTGACCATTATCAGTATTTGTGTAAGATCAGTGGTGGCTTTGCTATATATAAGATCTGCTGTGGGAGACATCAAGCAAAAAGGTGTGTATTGGCATGCCTTCATTTCATTCCTTAGCAAGACATTAGGAAGAACAAAGAACAATGGATAAGAAGAGATTTCCCTACTCGAGGTCTAGACAGCTCTTTTCTTCTACAGCTACATGGTGTAACCTAAAACACTGGTTATCCTACAAAGCGGGACTAGAAACACCTCCCACACAACCAGAGTGCCCTCCTCCTCTCCGCTCACTACAGATGATCCTTTCATTACTTTTTCTGAGTTTGAGGTATGTTTTGCAACCCATAAAAAAGGAACGGAAGTTCCGTGGGATGAGAGCTCCTTAGTGACACCTGCCTTTAATGATTATTGAGTAAGATGATGTTTGAGTAAGATGATGTAGCTTTAATTCAGTAACTGGACTCTCACTGAAAACTCTGCATTGCCTTACACGCTGTAAATGCACTTTATTTCTGTTCTGCACTTAAAGGACCATCTCTCGTGAGCATTGAGGAGAGAAACACTTGTGATAAGATCTGCAAGGAAATACAGAGTTTCCGCTGACAGACACAGCTACCTAGTGACATCTGCTTTTTGCAGCTGATGGGTATCACAGCGTAGGCAGCACTTCACTGGCAGAGACACCTGGCCAGAAACAAGCAATTCTGCTCCACCAGAACTGAGGAGCTTCTTCCCATCATTTGAAAATTGAAAAAGAGAGGAGAAAAGGTAATATTTAAAAAACATAGTGGGAGAAGCAGTTGTCTGTCATACCTGCTTATAATGTATGTGACTGTAATACTTTTACCTTTCGTTGCTGCTTAGTAATTTTTAAGGTAATTTTCAGAAATCCTGCATAATCAGAATTATGTATATGTGCATTATGCAAGCATATGTTTTCAGCTTAAAATATTTTGGTAGAATAGTCATTCTGAAGGTATATTAGATTCAGGTATGTTTAGCTGTTCTTGTTGCATCTCTAGGCCATTGGTGCCAAAAAGTTTTGTAGCTGTGATTTGTAATTCAGATTATATTCCCTGTGTATAACAGAACAGAGATGTAGACTGGAATGGTGTCACAACATCAACTGCACATGGAAGGGGGCAGGTTAATGATAGTCCCTGTTTACTGTTAATCAGCAGCAGTATACATTGTGAAGACAAATGAAGAGATAATACTCCTCTCTCCTCTGATTCCCATCCATAAAATAAAGATAAAAGGGAAGGGCATGACTCCGTAACTCCGTCTTGTAAAAGTCCTGGTATGTTAGGCTAAGAAATGAAGCTTGCTGAGATGTGATGACAGAGAGAAACACGCCGACAATGTATTCGCACTTCACCCATTACGTGATCTAGTCAATCTCTAAGTAATTTCGCATAAAACTAGAGAGAACAAATTCCTGTTATTCACTTTGCTACTACAGACAGCACCTACTGACAACTGATGTCACCTTTCAGTAAGCATCATTAGGAGAGTCAGACGCATTTAATTTCTGTCTACTTTCAGTGATGTTTGCCTGACTGGAAAGATGGGTAAAAACTCACACTGCTATGAACAGTGGTTTTGCTTTTTACTTTACTCCACATGGGATTTATCCCTCTCTGATTTGATATCTACAGTCTGTATCTTTCATCCCTGTTTGCTTTCTTCTTTGCTTTCCTCTTTGCAGCCTCAATGGCATTCGGTGTTCTTGACACATCTGACTTGCAGTTTTGGAAGGACATGCATGCTAAGGACAGTACTTTTGCAAACACTGCATAAGAATCCCATGATACTTAGATATTGTTTGCGAATCTGTAATGAGAAGTACATCAGAACTGCAAGTTAGTCATTCAGCGTTGCAGACTTCCCGATGTGATTCAGGCTTGCAGAGTAACTACACGATCATCACGCAGATAGTGACTGACCTTTTTATATTCTTTCATTCTCAGGAACTTGGGGAAAAAAAAAACATGAGTTCTTCAAGTACAGAGTCCCTTGAAGCTGACACCTCAACCTCTTATGACTATTACGATAATTATAGTGATGCTCCACAACCTTGCAGTAAGGAAACTGTCAAGAGGTTTGCAGCCTCTTTCCTCCCTGTTCTGTATACCTTGGTATTCCTGGTTGGGCTAATAGGAAACACTCTGGTCATTGTGGTTCTCTTTAAATACAAGAGACTGAAGAGCATGACTGATGTGTACCTGCTAAACCTCGCCATCTCAGATTTGCTCTTTGTTTTATCCCTGCCATTCTGGTCTTACTTCACGATAGACCAATGGGTTTTTGGAACTCCCTGGTGTAAAATTATTTCGTGGATCTATCTGGTTGGGTTCTACAGTGGGATATTTTTTATTATGCTTATGAGCATAGACAGATACCTGGCAATTGTTCATGCAGTGCTTTCCATGAAAGCAAGAACTGCCTTCCACGGCCTGATTGCCAGTCTTACTGTATGGCTGATAGCTCTTTTAGCCTCCATTCCAGAACTTGTATTTAGAGAATCTTTTGTTGAGCAAAATTATACTACCTGCAAGCTGAGATACCCAGGCAACTTCATAGCATGGAAACTCCTTTACACTTTGGAAGTCAACATTCTTGGACTCCTGCTCCCTTTTATAGTTATGGCATTTTGTTACTCCATGATTATTAAAACTTTACTTCACTGCAGAAATGAGAAAAAGAATAAGGCCGTGAGGATGATCTTTGCTGTCATGATTGTGTTTTTCTTCTTCTGGACCCCTTACAACATCGTGATTTTATTGCAACTGCTGGAATTCATTGGAGTCGTTAGAAACTGTCAAGTGAGTAGAAACCTGGACTACGCATTCCAAATAACTGAAACCCTCGGCCTTTTTCATTGTTGCCTCAATCCAGTCATCTATTTCTTCATGGGGGAAAAATTTAAGAAGTACCTGAAGATGCTCTTTAAGAACTGGCAGTTACCTGGAGATATTTGCAAGTGGTGTGGTCTTCACGTCACTTACCACACTGAGTCCACTGGTTCATTCCACACACAGTCTACTTTGGACCAAGAAGCTCTGTAAAGTGTTCCACACCAACTGACAAAAATAAACTGACAAACGCAGGAACTTCAGAAAGCTCAGAAAACGCACAAGCATTTAAGTCAGCTAGTATTTGGTACTAACTTACTTCATCTTTGATTTCTGCCTCTTCGATTTTCTGAATACTACGACAGAAGCTGTCCTAGATGTGAGATCTAGGAGACAGACATGCATGTTTTATCTGCTGCAATTAGAAATCACTGCTCTGTACACATCTCACATCTGTAACAGCATCCTTGACTCACTGCAAGTACTATGCTCTGTCACTTGCTTTTCACCAGCATCAAGAAACAATTGATCTGAACAGAGAGCAGAGGAGAAACAACTTGCCATTTCAAAGTGCATTTGGAAAGTATCTTTGCTTGTTCAAGAAGGTGGTTATTATCATATTTTTTTATTCTACAGCTGAACTGCATAGGTTTTGTTTGCTCAGACATTTAGCAATCTATCAACAATAGCAGCTACTGTTAAAGTTTCATCTCAGGACAGGACACGCCTTCAGCCATTAAGAAAAAAGGACACAAAACATACTCCGTGTGTACAGAGATGCAAAGCCAATGTATTACACTGTGCTATAAATTGAGCTTTGTTTTCTTTCAGGTATCCAAATTGCCTACATGTAGATACATACAGGCATTCTGAATGACTTAATCACCATAATTCAGGATGACAATTCTTCTTAATTTTGAAAATGTGGTTGTTTTTGTTGTTTTGTTTTTAAATACATCTTTTCTTTTTTTTTAACCAGTATGCACAAATAAATTTGAAGCATCTTTTAAAAGTATCTTTTAAAAAGAATGTTCTTTGTTCCAAAAATACCTAACTGCAAGACTGAACTTCGTTCACGGTATAAACATCTGGCAAGACAAAAGGAAGGAAAGATAGATTATGTAGAGAAGATCTGTCATAATCTAGAAACCACACAAAGAATAGCAGCATTTGATTACAGAGCAGAAGGCAAAGAGTGATGCCACAGTAGCTGCTTGCAGATATATGCATTATTAACTGAGTTTAAAACAGGAAGCAACGTTTAGATTTTGGCACAAAAATAATTATTTAAAAAGCAAACATCAGTGATGTAGCAGGATCCAAAGTATGAGTTGAAAAACCCATCTTGGAAAATATTCCTGGTGGGTCTTTGTTGCTAAATGGCAGCTACTCAGTAGACTCACATCTCTCTTAGGCCATCAGTAATAAAATGACCAGCACCCAAATGTGGCTACAAACAACAGACAAAATGTAATATCTAAGGACAAAGCATGATACGTAGTATAAAAATGTAGTAATGCTGTTGTCATGATCACCCTAAATTAGAAATATAAGTGGAAGTTCCCCTCCACGTAACGTTCCTCATGATAGAATGAACAGACTGAAAATGAAAAATAGCACTTTTAAATGCTAATGCACACGTATACCCTTCATAACATTTTGGAGAATGCACTGACATCAGCACTTTGCTGATGCTGACTACTTCAGGCAAGGATCCGCAATAATGCAGACAATGAGAATAGCTGTGGAAGGCATTACTGCACTAAGAAAATAACTTCCTTACTATAAAAAGAGCATAAATTCTTACTATTCTATACAAGTCACTGAATATATCAGATAAAAAAAAGCCTCAAGGGATGGGTTAGACCATCTAGTACCCATATTTTAAAGGAAGAACAGGACAAATTGCAAATATCAGGAGCAGGCAAGTCTCACAGATGTCACCAAACTTGATGACATCACTTGCAAGCTGGCACGACATTTCAACCTTGTAGATGTGACACTAGCAGCACACGACATGATCTGTTGAGCTATTCATTAGTCAAGCACCTAGACTAATTTGGAAGCAATACAGTGCAATGCAGTAGTTTATTTTCCTTGCTCCCACTCTGTGACCATTCCGGTCAATACGATGAAGCAGGTCTGTTAAATAAACCTGAGATCTTGCTTTCCAGACTAGGGCAATGGCTGCCTGCTCCGCACTGGCAAAAGTGGTCAGCAAGCAAAAAGCAACTCCCATAAGAGGTTCTTGGCAACAGCAAAATAAGAAAGTTCTGGAGCTCAGAGGGCGCTGAGGAACGGCACCAAGATGGCAGCAGCCCGCATGCCTTGCACTGCCCTGGGCACACAGCCTGCAGTGGGGGGAGGATGTGAGCCCATTCATGTGTGGAGTTAAAGGCCGCACCCAGCAGCTGCCCAACACCTCTCTAAACGGAGACAGTAAGAATGCCTTTTTCTGCACAAAACTCAGAGGTGCTTCTAGTCTCCGTGAGGCTTTCTGCCCCACATCCTGTATATGTGCATGCTCAGGACAGCGCATGGTGCAGGCCAAGCTCCCTCCCAGTGAACACTGACCTCAGTTCTCTTCCCACTGAGCCTCTCCCAGCCTTCCCAGTAATACTCACAAGCTACCTGAAAGGTATGTAGGATGAGCCAGCAGGATGGAAGCTGTGCTCTGAGTTGGCTTCCTGAATCAGGTGGTGGGCACATTAGTGGTGGGCACAGGAACCCATGGCCGCACGGGACTGGGGCTCACCAAAGCTGGATGGTTTCCTCTTCTCTGTCATCTGGAATAAAGCATGCTTCCCCAGGCTCTGAGCTGCTCTGGATAATGCCACTCCTCTTTTGAAAGAGGGCTCTGAAATCCGCTGATGAGAAAGGATGAGACTATACTATCAACAAAGACAAAAGTAAAGCAGGGATTTTCAGAACGTCAAATGATCAAAGGTGCCATTTTAGCTGAACAAGAGTTTCCAAGCAATGAATAAGGTACGGACAGACCTATTGAACCATGAAAGAAAATATATAGGTATTAGAGTGAAGCAAAGCTGACTCATACCTAAACCCACATTTTTACATCAGGGTTCCTTGGAAGGCCATTCAGAGCACCCGAGAAGACGTAAAGCTGCCACAGAAGTGCAGACCAGGGTAAAAAAAAGAAAATCAGTATGACATTAAACAATGATGAAAAGGTTAAAGAAGTTGGTAGGTTTGTTTTCATACAACAGATGGGTCAGTACAGTCATTCTCTAAGGTGTGTAATTCAGTCTTAGGCGATCTTGGAGAGTCAGACTAGTTAACCGTTAAAGGTTCCTTCCAAGTCAAACAGTTCTACAATCTTGTACTCCAGAGCATGGCTTTATCCCCTTTGTGCAGAGGAGGGATTATGGTAGGTCACCTTCTCCCAAACTACTCCTCTTGATATTAGAATCAACCTTGGAAAGAAACTGAGGATTTGCCATTCTCAGTTGTTGCTGCTTGCCACTATTCCAGCAACAAGTCTGGACATCTGGTCTGAAGGACAGTGCAATTCAGCAGGTCCTATGGTGCTCCTCTGCTACCAAGATGCTTCCAGGAATCAACACTCATGCATTTTACTCCAGGAGCTCATAATGATTTCCTGTTCCATCTAGCACTTCTCAATGTTTCTAGAGACCAGTCTCAATGCAAATATTTTCATTTGACTTTATTTGCAATTAGAAGTCACAAGTTGTTCAGTAATGTTAGTCAAAATGAACATTAAAATATTCTTTAAGGCACTGCCTACAGAGAGTTCAACAACACTTCACTACTCCGGCCATTAAAGTTTTAAGTCGTTTTTAAGTAGAAGACAGGAAATTAACAGAAAATACAGTTGTAATGAGAATTCTAGCATTCAAATATCTGACAGGAGCATTCAAAAGTGATGCAGTACCAATCAAGTAAACTTTCTGTAACGTAGCAATGACATATGCTTAGTACTACTGGCAGTCACAGAGAAGTCACTCCAGATGGAGCAGACAATACAAAGCAAGAAGACACCAAGTTAGTTGCTTCCAGGAAGATTTTTTCCATGGTCATTCAAGCAGCAACAACCATCAGAAAAAAAAAAAAGTGGCAAACAAAAATCTGATCTTAATGTCAGAGGCACCTCCAGCAGAAATGAAGCTCACAAATTGCAAGGTCTTCCATCTGTTCCAGACTAGCAAAATACAAGTCAATGGATTCAATGAACATCTTGATGGAGACAGGCACAACTGCCAAATGCTGCTGTACACTTTCCCCTAGAGGTACATATCCCTCCACATATCCCTCATATGATCAACTCAAAAGAGAACTACTTGCAGGCCATTGCTCAGTATCCCAGATGAAAGGCGTCTCATTCATTTCTGATTCCCTTTTGAACTCTCAGAAATAGCAGCACGTGTGTAACACCTCTACTGAAAACAGTATCTTCTCTTATGCATCACTAGCCTCTTGACCATTTTTTGTTGTTGTTGTTTGGTTTTGACTTTAGGAAAGTGAAGCAGCCTTCAAATTAGAGTTGCCCAGACTGCACCCCTTCTGGTAGCCCAACCTGAGAAGCCCCAGCCAGGAAACTCCAAGTCTACATTCAGTCTGCACAGGTTAACACAAAGGGTGTCTGGCTGTAAATGGAGGAAGATGATGAGCTAAAGCCATGGGGTTCAGGTTGGACGTTAGGAAGAATTTCCTTCCCAGAAGGAACAGGATGCCTCAGGAGGCAATGGAGTCATTGTCCCTGGAGGTGTTCAAGAAATGTGTAGATGTGGCATTAAAGGACATGGGTAGTGAGCATGGTGGAGATGGACTGGCAGTCCTTAGGTCTAGTCCTAGAGGTCTTTTCCAACCTTAATTCTATGATTTTATGTTCTTAACTGATAACAGCCTCCATATCCATCTTAAAATAGAAGAGGACAAGGATTCCTGTTTGCAAAGGATCGAAATGAAAGAAAAAAAACACACCTTCTGTGTAAACACATCCCAAGTACATCGACTGATCAGTGTATTGTACTGCTTTACTATTTCTGCTGGTGATTTTGTGTCAGGTCATCTTGGAAGGGCTGAAGTTTCCCTGGGTTTGCAATCATTTTTGAGTAACAGTATGCATTCAGTAGACAGAACTCAGCAACTGTATGCTGCAAGCTTCTCAATGTCAAGCATTGCAAAACAAAAACATTTTTTTCCTTGCTTTTGCAAGGAAAGTAAGCAATCAAGAATCTGATATGTTTCTGCAGATAAGAAACTCTCAGTGCTACTAGCTTCTTGTAAGATAACAAAGACACTACCAGATTCACTCCTTCGCTCAAAGAGGTCAGCAGCTTTTGATCAGCATTTTACAAGAAGTTCTGAGCAGCCAAGTTCAGGATGAGATTTATGTACCTGGGACAGCTGATTGGAACAGTAGCAGCACATTGCTGTATGAAAAGCATGTCTGTCTCTTTTGCACTGGGACTTCAAACTCTTCCAGCATTCCCCAGAGAAGTATCCTGGTTTGGGACAGGTAGGAGAGGAGAAAGCTCATCACTCACTTTTAACCAGTTTCCATCATACACAAATAGAAAGTGTAGTACCAGCTAGCTGTAGCATGAAAGCATCTTAATCAAAGCAAAGAGAGACCACAATAGATCTTTGTGTTTACTCATAACTGGTAAACTGAAATTTGACCACAAATAAGACCATGACCGCAGACAGAGTGACTTGTCTTTTCCACTAACAGTGTATGTGTGAAAGGTGCAAAGAAAATGAAGGGAGAATGATGGATTTTGTTGCTGCTTATACAAATCAGTTCTCCAATGCACATTTACAAGGACCAGAAGTGGGAAAAAACAAGGCTACAAGGAGCAATTGTAGATTCTGTGGACAAACAGCACTGAAAAGTTGCACAGCACAGATCTACCCTTACCTTCAGAAGTCTTGTTTGTACTTCTAGAGATCTGAAACTCAGTGCAAAGCGTTAGACAAACTTGCCACACTACAGAGATGGGGCTGAAGAGCTCACAAAAGGAAAGAAAAAATAAGTTTAGATGTGGGATGTTTCTTCTTCAGCTCTGCTTCACTGATTTACCCATAGGTATTTCAGGTCAGTACCAGCTTCTTTGCATTAGAAATACTAGGGAACCACCAAAATCCCCGTGGGGAAGTTGGTTCCCACTTGCTCATGCTCTTTCTTTTCGCGTGAATGCAAGTGTCAAAGTCCTTCTCACCACAGTCACACGGAGGTCAGAGTAAATCCATTCACCTCCTCACCAGCTAAGTTCTCCTTGTGCAGTGCTCACACAGGCAGGATGTCTGTGTTGTGACTACACTACCCGTACATTTTGCATTACAAATGTCACTTTCATGAAAAACTGAGCACTTGGGAGAATAGATCTGTAGTACATTGATATGCACTGGTGAATGCATATTTTAATCAGCACCTTTTAATGCTACTATGCTATTGTTTCAATTTTGTTTCAGCAAGCTATTTTAGAAGAAGTGCAGCCAATTTTTCAACATATTTGCTCCAAATTCTTATCAAGATTTCCTTCTGATAGAGGGAAACAATTTCAAAGTTTCATAGGAAACTAATGTGAAGAACTACAGAGCCTTGCATGCTCTATCAAAAAGGTGTGCAAATAAAATTAAGTTGTCAATTTGAGTTTTGATCTATTTTTTTATTGATGAATATTAATTATTTAATAATTTGTGTCAGCACCTGAGAAAGCAAGCTTAGCATGAGATATCTAAGCTTCTGAAGATTTATTTATTTATTTATTGGGGGGGGGAGGGGAGTCTTTTCCATTTTTTTCCTCTTTTGAAGCACCAAATGGTTTTGTATAGGTTCAGGACAACTATTAATTGCATCAACAACTTCCCTGTAAGGTAATTCATAATAAAAAGCTGATTCATATTTTGAATGTCTGAAGGTGCCCTCACAATAATAATATTAAATCATTATATATAACTAAACGTAGCCTGGATTTTCAGGCTGATAGCTCCTAATAATGGAATAAATAGGTAGCTTGTGTCATTGTCTATTTTAGTGATGCCTCCTGGCAAAATCTGTCATGTTTTGTAGACCTGAAACTGCATGACCCCAGTTATCACTTTGGCACAGTTTTGTTTGGAGATCCCTCACAGCAAGAATCCCATCTCCCTAGTGAATGCACACGACAAGCTAGATGTACCTGCTCCAAAAAGAGCAGCTGCCAATGCGCCAATAGGTAGAGTAGCTGGCAGTGCTGCCTGGATGAAGGGCTTGGCAGTCCTCTGCTGTGACATCAAGCAGAGTCACACATGCACAGGCTGTGGTGAGTGGGCAGATCTGGCCCTGGATGCTTTCATACAGACAATGCTTATTGCTCAGGGCAAACACACTTTTTATTACCTGCTGCTTACTGGACAGCTTCCACTACCTTAGTGTATTGAGCTGCAGACTAAAACCAGGTGACAGTAGCTTAGCCAGGTTTGTTGCTACCAGTCAGTCAATATGCCCAAAACAGACTACAGCACACTTATTCTTCCCTTCTCCCTGGGGAAAAAAAAAAAGAAAAAAGTTTTTAAGATTGCCAAGGATCTCAGACAATTCACTTCTTGCAATTGCTATAAAGAAATAAAGACTGTCCCCCTTTGTATAACAACATCATTCTCCAGATGAGGAGTACTGTTGTGAAATTCTTACTGTAGAGATAAAAATTTGTGTTCACTGCTATTTATCTTGCCTTGTACCAAGACATCAAGAACCACACAAAATTTCATCTCCTTCCACAAGCTAAAAATACCTTCATAAAGGATGGTTCTCAAAATCAATCAAACAAACAAAAAAAAAACCCACAAAACCTCTGGATTTTAAGCAATATCTTCCTTAAATTTCTCCATCAATAGGTGGCTGCTGCCTTGAATCACTGAAATTTGCATACAAAAACCCTACCTCTTTTTGACTTGCTTTCCCAGTTTACTTCACATTCTGACATTTGCAATCCTAAGGGGCTTTCTGCAATTTGCAATGCACTAAAACAGGTGGGGCAGAATAGGAACATTCTATGTACAAGCACCATCAAATTTTCACATCAAAAGACATCCAAGGCTAACAATGAGCAAGCCCAAAAATCAAAATATATCTGACAGAGGACAGACCAAGGTGTTTAGAAGAGCTAATGCTCTTAAAGAACCTCAAATATTGAATGCCAGTATGTGTTGCACAGTGTAAGCTTTAGGGTTTGGGGGACTTTTTGCAAACAGTCATGGGAACTGAGCAGCTCATAGTTGAATCAGCAGCCAAAGCTGTGGCTCTTCCACTGAAAAGACTATAAAAGCACTCAAATGACAACTCAACTTCCTAAGAAAAAAAAAAGATTTCACCTGGAAGTTTCAGGTGTATAAGCTTAGAGAGAAATCACTTGCTAAGCACACCTTCAAGAGTTTAGAGCTAGGCAGACACTTGTCACTCTAAGTACCATTATTCCCTTATGAAAAAACACACTGCTATTAAATCAGAAAAAGAAAATGACAAGCAATGTGAACTGAGCAACGTGTACTTAATTTACGATGAAAGTCCGCGGCCCCCAAGACAAAAACATTCTCATGTGCTACATTGATGGGGCAAGCCCTCAAACTCATAACACAGAGAGGAGAAATGGTGGGAGCCTCTGAGTATTCTATCACCCACCTTGCAGGACAAGTACAACACGATTATATTTCTGCAGGTACTTGTTCACTAGAAAATGGAGTCAAGCTTTTGAGGTAGATACTGCTCTGGATCAAAGGATCAAAAAGCAATATAGGAATGCAATGTGGCAGAAGTCACTAAGACAAAATTTTGCAGGAAATCATGCATCAAGCCTCTTATGAGTTCAATGCTAGGTTCACAGGTTTTTCAGAGTACCGGATCTACCTGTTCATGATTAATGCAAACCACATCCTAAAACTGAGTAGGAAAAAATAAAAAGCAGCTTGAAAGAAGGTATCTAGAGTATGTACAAGAGCTATCCGTCCAAGCCTAAAGTGTTCCAGGAAACGTAGGGAAGAAACTGTTTGTTTCTTTTTCCTTTTCTCCTCAACAATTCTCCCAGCACTTGATCTGTAGTGCTGATTTATGTGAAGACCCCTCTACAGTTACCACACACAACACAGTCACTCACCATCTCCAGGGAAAGTCCTTTGGGGAGCACTACTGCAGAACTCCCAATTTTGGGCTAAATCTAGACTAGAGATCCAGACAGCACTTATGTGCATCTAGACAAGGTTTATAGAACGTGGAAAATGGAACCCTTGAATGGGATTTGGAAGAAAGCCATAACCAAACCAGAAGTAAAGGCATCTTTGTCCAACTTGTAAATTAATGGTGGATAGGTGGTGGGGTGGAGATCACTTCAGACATCTGATGACACATTGAAAGAAATTCTTGGGGTTCCCTCTACACAAAAGACTTCCCCAGTACAAAGGGAAGAAGCAATAAAATGTGAGGAAGAACAAAACAGGAAACATACAGCATTCATTTCTTATGAAGCACTGTAGAGATGACCCACAATTACTAGGCATTTCTCCACATGAGTCTCAGAACTGAGCTCTGGTCTGCAGCAGCAGACAACACTGAAAATGCTCAGGCAAGAGAAATGAAAAAGTGCGAGCCCTAAAGAAGCACTAAGTTTAGAAAATATGTATACTGCATACACTTAAGTGACTACAAAGAAACCTGATAAAAATAATCTCAAATAACAGAAAACGACTGTATTTTTCCTTCATTATTTGCACCAGTATTCAACATATCCACTCTATTTTATGACCTCTTCTGTTGGAGAGTTTCAAACTTAACTCACAACCCCACTTCACAGTTAACTTGCCTCCCCCCTCCCAGTTTAAAAAGTCTACAGTCTGCATGTCTGTAACTTAAACACATTACCATGGCGCAATATAATGATCTCAGGCTCTCTCTGCAAGTGCCTTGATATGAAAGCATGCCTTATGAGCAAGATGATGCTACCCATTTACAACAAGTGAGCTCTACCTAAGACTCTGATTTTTGAGTGCTGCATACACCTACCCACCCCTCAGAAGTTGACTTTCGGATAGGGATTTTAAAATACATCCCTGACTCCTTAGTCACACAGATCATACATCCTACCCAAAGGGGCTTGCACTACCAAGTAAAACTAGCACCAGTCCCATGAAGCCTTTGGAGGTAAAACACACCTTCCAGAATCCCCTCAAAGCTAGGAAACCTCTTCACTAATCCCATTTTCAATAACATAATAAGCAACATAAAATCCTTCCCGAAAAGGGATTTTTAGATATTTGTATGTCATTCAGCAAAATTAAGACAAAGATCCCTGAGATATCTTTTCACATTTATTCATTCAGCCCTTTGTATTAAGCCCCAGGATCATCTCCTTCTGCCCAGTTTCACCTCATCATAGAGAGAACCATTAAGGCAGACCCCAGTCTTCTGTACCTTCCAATTCCTTTAGTCACACAATCTTTCTGCCAGGACCTTAGAGTTGCCTGGGCTACCAGGCCTTTTAAGTCTTAGCTTCCAAAGCAACATTCTTGCAACTCTCATTTATTTTAGAAAAAATGCTGAGCACCCAGTCTGGGTCACCAAGAAGAATCTACTGCCTCTTCACATCCTTATTCAGTCTTCTCTGTTGTCTCACTGCCCTTCTTTATACGTTTGTTTATTCAGTCCATCCTAGCAGTAACACAAAAGAGATGGCACAGAACAGCCACCAAACCAAACTGATGTTAGGTTAGGATTTGTCAGCACTGCAAGATATTTGATTAAATATGGATGGATTTCCATGAAAAGTGTCAGAATACCAGTCAGATATTCAGATGCTGTTGTTCTCAGTGATTGCAATATGTCCAAAATTAGAATACAAAGATATTGCAATAGTCTTTGTAGTCATCCGTTACCAGAAAATTGACCAATCTCAACCAAAGAGAGTAGATTCTTCCTCCTTACAGGGAGCAGTCAGTTTTGTTAACAGGGCACCTTGGATAATGCTACACCACCTCCTTCAGATCACACTGTTATAGACAGGGTTCTTTTTCTGTAATAGAAATTTCTGGACAGCTGATGTATATTTGTCAGGTGGATAGCGTTTGCTGTCCAGTAAGGAGGATTTTCTAGACTCATACTCAAGTTAACATTCATATTGTCCAAAAATCTAAAAACTACAAAGGAAAGCTGAGATGCTGTGGAACAAATAGGAGATCTGCCTGCAAAGGAGAACTACTAAGGGCACATAGGGGCTGAAGGGATGTGGACAAAATGAAGACTCAACCCTGTGACTCTGAAGTTCTGGTAAACTTCTAAGTATATAATAACGTTATGAACATAAGGGGAAGGGCAGTCTAGTCCACAGCATTCTCTGTATTCACAGAGAATACAACCACATTGTGCACCCTGCTGACTAGTTTACATTTTCCTGCTCATTCACTCATTCCAAATCACATTTAAAAGTTATTCATCGTGCACAGGCAGCACTACAGCTTAAGCTTACAAATCACAGTCCACATCTGGAAAAATACCCATTCTGAGTCCTTACAGCTGAACTATGCAGGCAGATTTCTGACAGCATAGGGATACTGGCACATAATCAGTCTCAGGAGTCATAGAAACATTTGAGTTCAACTAGTTCAACTCCTCTGCAATGAATAAGGACATTTGCAGCTAGATCAGGCTGCTTAGTGCCCCATCTAGCCTGACCTTGAATGTTTCCAAGGATGGGACATCCACCACATCTCTAGGCAACCTGTTTCAGTGCTTCACTATTTTTATCCCAAAAAACTTTTGCGTTATATCCAGTCTAATTTGAAATCATTTCTCCTTGTCCTATCACAACAAACCCTGCTTAAGAGTCTTTACTTCTTTCTTACAGCCTCTCTGCAGCCCTTTCATATACTGAAGGGCCACTGTAAGGTCTCCCCCAAAGCATTCTCCAAGGTGAACAGCCCTACCTCTCACAGCCTGTCCTCATAGGGGAGCTATTCTATCCCTTGGATCATTTTTGTAGCCCTCCTCTAAAAGCACTTCAAGGCTGCAAACTTAAGGCTAGGAAGTTTAGGATAGGCCCCAGCTCCACAGTACAAGTAAAAGTGGCAGCATAGGGACCCAGTTTATGATATGGTTTGGGAAGAACACAAACTTGCAGCATCCACAGACACAGCTACAAATGAAAAAACAGCAAATGGCAGCAGGTCCTACACAGTAGATACTTGCTCTAAATGCCTTTAGTCAGAGAGATCTCCATTTGTGTGCTCATACAAACACCACATCACTTAGCAACCTCTGTTTTTTCTTGTAGGCAGACCAGGATCAGGAATCAAGGCCCCAGCTTTCAGTTCCTTTATGCAGACAAGAAATTACTTCCCAGAAAGCAATCAACAGGCAGGTGAATTGTTGAAGCTATCTAGAGCCCTAGTTGAAAAACACTGAGCTTGTTCTATCATTTTGTTCTTGATGGTCTCATATTTATCCAGATGAATGCTTGCAGTCTTTAATGAAAAAAAAATAAATCATGTTTGTAATATTACATTGATTTTTGCCAAAAAGAAAAATATTATGGATTGCACTATATTACATTTCCATGAATACAGTGGGAAAAAAAATGAAGTGATAACAAGAGATATAAGCTGACCAACTTCTCCACTCTCTTTGCAGCACTAATTGACAACAAAATATAAATACTTCCTCCTTTTAAAGCACCAAACTGTTGTAGGAATTATATCTACATCGTAACATTAATCTGCACACTTCAAGCCACAAAACCCACAACCGGTATGAAACTAATTCTGTTCCATTCCTTACTTTCAAGGCTCAGCTTCATAATAAGTGACTCGTAGAGCATGTTCCAAGGTCTGCATATGGATGATGCAAAAAATAAACAATACTGGAATCAGCACAGGGAGTGAAGTGTTTGGGCACTGCACACAAAGCTCTCAGCCATAAAATCTTGCATTTGTGGTAAGAATTTAAGGCTCGAAATTCTCTGGCTCAAATGAACCAATTTGGAAACTCCTACAGCAGTCTGCCCATCAAACACATACCAGAGGTGTTGGTAACGAGTGGTGTTCCTTTTCAGGTGGGAGTAGCAGTCTGCATTAGCTGAGAAGAAATAGTCAGGTTTTTGCATTGGCAGTCTCAGAAGAGTGGCACCTTGGGAGACCTCACAGCCCATTATAACCACTTTCATTTGCTTTACTTTGCACATATCTTCATAACGAAACAAACCAGACATCAAGGAGAACTTTTTGTTCATACTCTAAAACTTCATTTCTTCCACAACATGTTAATCAATCTTCCACCTCCCCCTTTTTCACTCACAAGAAGGATTTCATCTTTAAAAAGATTTTAATGTCAGACTGAAAACAAAAAGGGAACAACCACAGATTATGAAAATTTGATATTATGTTAATCTTTTGTTATTTAAATATCACCAAAAAGTTTTCATGATTGATAACAAAACCCTAAGAATCAATTAGATGATTCAATTTGCTGTAGAAAGTCAGCTTTTCTGACAGCAACTGCATATCTTTGCAAATAACAGGCACTTACAAAGATCAATTTACTGGAACAAAGCAAGACATTAATTAATGAATAAAAGAGTTCAAATTCTTTAACATAAAGCCCTCTATTTCCAAGGTTCTAGCCTATGAAAAAGAACTGTTCCATGTCAATTAGAATAAAAAAAAAGAATAGCTCACTTTACAACTACATTCTGCAGATAAGTTAACTAGAGACTATGGTCCAACCAAAACAACCTAATTTTCATGCATGTAGTACTAATACTTGTCAATTTAAAGTCTTTGGAGACGGTAGAAGTGAAGCAATCAATCAGCTTTACAGAAGGGACAAAAACAGAACACAAGGTCTCTCTCCAGCATCCATATTGCTGCTATTTGGATCAGCTTGCATGAGTGCTCTATTCCACAGTTGTTCTCACTGCTCCCCTAACAAACCAGTTTGCACAGAGATGAAAAAAAACAGGAGGTCCACTCAACGCTGGTTATCAGCATAGACTAAAATGATACTGATACTAAACAGATTAAAAAAATCCAGCTGCAAGTGCCTAGTCCATCGGCAGCACTGAACTACCAGGCCACAGGAGCAATAAGCAGGCTTGTGGGACTGTTCAGTCCTTTTGTAGGCTTCTCTCCAGTTGCAAAAGACAGTAAAAAGCAAATCATAAAAGGGTTTCTGTAATGCAAACAGCCTACAGGAGTACGTTTTAGTAGACTTTGATGCTACAGTTATCTACAAGATGAGCTCAGTTTCACAGTTCAAGGCAAACTCTGAAGTTACAACTTCTCTTTTTTAAGAGAATTTGAGTATTTAACTCTAGCCAGCTTTAAAAAAAAAGTCTTTGAAGAATCTAAGAAGCTGTCTCTGCTAGACAACGTACTGATTAACGCTGGCTCTTTGAAAAAGGGGAACTGTGTCTAAAGGAAACAGGAAGCAAAGTAGGGGGAACGTAAGGAACTACTCAAGTCATTATAGATGGCTCAGCCACACATCTCTAACAAACAGGGGGGGTGCATCATTTTCGTACCGTGTGGTTGCATTAATAATAGGTTTATCTACGAATTCTATCTCACACAGCTGGGTGCTGCATGGAGAATGCTCCAGCTCCAACACTGTTATGTTGTTTGGCACTGATGAAACAAGTATATTCCTTGGAACAAAAAGGGTCAACTGAGGACCGCGGGCTGGCCAGTAGCGACCGAGATTAAAGCCATTGATCCAAATCTGCCCCTGTTAAAAGACAAAGAAAACAACAGTTTTAGTATTTTGACAATGACCAAATAACTAAACTTTTAAAGCATAACATGCTTCACATTGTAACTCTATTTTCTTATCTTCCAGTTTGCTAGGAGGACAGAAAATCTGTTGAAGAAAGTGCTAGAAATAATGAAAAGAATCTAAATCCCCTGATGCTTTGCTATTTTAAAATGAAGTGGCTGAATACTGCAGTCTTTCCAGATATGACAGTCCTTAGGAAAACAGAATGGCAGGTTCCTGACACAGAATTCTGTGACAAGATGCAGACCAAAATAAGCCCTGAAAATTGTATTTGCTTGACAATGACTGACTGCTGAAAGCAGAAAGAACACATGAAGTAAGAAATCAGATTCTAATTCTCCTGTTGTTGTCTGTAAAATGTAGTACTATGTTATCTTTTAACTCCTTTCCTTGGTATGATTTTACAAAATAAGATGTACAAGCTTGCCCAGATGCATGAAATTCAGGTGTTTTTTATACTTCTAATAGTTTAGTAAACACGAAATTACATTGCAAAGGTACTGTATTTTATTTTAGTTGCTAGCAAAACCTCAAAAATCGTTACATTAATGTAAATTCAATGAAACTGTGGTTACTGCAGCATACAAACTGCTTAAATTAATTTTTGTAATGAAAGTGGCCCTAACAGTTTCAAATATTGTCTAACATTATTAAATATCCCAAATTAAAAATAGAAAACAAGTAAAAGAAAATATCAAAATGAAAACAGCCATTTCATACACCAGAAAATGCGCACACTGTAGTGAAACAAATACAGGTTTTTCCAGATGTTTTGAAATTGAAGAGTTGCCAAATGCTTAGTAAAACTGCAAATGAATTCCTGAGGTGAACCACACTGTTCATTAAACAAGATATAAGCTGATCTAAACAAACCATTTTCTTTTATTCTTCTCAAGTGTCCTTTTCATCATGTGTCAGACAATTTACAAAGGATTCAGCAGGCAAGGAAGAGGATGGGAATAGATTATTTCATCTGTGTTTTCTTTCTTGCTTTAGCTGTTATTAATCAGAAGGCAGAGGAAACAGTCGTGGCATTGATGTACATTGATAGAGACTACAACAGAGTCTGAATCTGGGATTGCTGAAATTCAGATAATACTTAGAAGAATTACAGAAGCACAAAGCTAGTATTTATCAAAACAGTTTCTATGGAACTTGCAAGAAAAAACTTTTCAGGAGCTGGTACATTTGTCAGTGCAGATGAATCACTTAAACTGTAGTAATAGATACAGAGATTAAGATCCTGTATCTTACCATGCCAAGGGATTAATAAACTTAGATCTCAAACTACTTCTTCATTTGTTTATTTAAGATTTAAATCAAGTTCATCTTGGTTCTTGGCTTGTTTTTGATGCGTTTTAATACATCAAAAATAATACACATTGTCCTTTAGGACAAGAAAAGCTTTTTAAATCAAGTTTATTATTTCTATACTAGTTTTAGCAAGAAATATGACATTAATATGCAAGCTAACCACCGAACACACAAAATGAATTTGCAAATGCACTCACTACACAGTAGACTAACTACTAGACAGGGCTACTGTAACCCTCTGGGAAGCAGTAGTTTAGCATAGGAATCAGCTGCATTAGAGTTCCAGTGCAGCAGGTATACTCATACAGGTCTTGGTTTCTGTCCTTAATCTCATTTTTCCAGTGAAACTATGAACTTAATTTCTCATTTCCAAACTGACATTTAAATCATTAACAGCACAGTAAAGGAGTGGGTGTCTGTATTCAGAAACAAGATTTCCTCTATCAGGGTCAGCAACTACAACCCATGATACCACAAACGAAGAACAGTCATGACTGCAAATCCTCTTTTCTGTTCAGATTAAAAAATAATAATAACCTGATAAATCTAACCATATATCCAGTAACATACACTGTTAGAAACACCATGCTTCCTGAAGTGAGAATAGGGGAAGTTTTGTTAACAGGAAAGGTTTTAAAACATAACAAAGGCAAATGAGCCTTTCTTTGACCTTGAACCCGAACAACACAGGTCCTGGCTCTTAATGCTGCATCCTTCTGGGCTATCCAGCAAGTCATATTCCTTGACATAATACACAAAGGCAGGATACTTCTTGGAACTGCATGTTTTCTTAACAAGCATTGTTTGCATGGCTTTTGAATTACTCAAACACCTGGAATTTTGCTCTTATTAAGAGCTCCTCTCCATACCTTACCACGAACAATTTACACAGCATCACTCAAGGAATTAAGGCCTATATCCAGTAGGACTTGAGCAGAATTTGATGTCTTTTTGACCTCTGCCTTAACTGGCATTTGCTCATTGGTCAAGTTATCTGCAAGTTCAAGATTTTATCTTTCTTCTCCCCAAACTCAGTTTTACCTCAATCTTATTACTCTTGGGTACCTTATTTAGTCTAGCCCATACGAAGCTTGAAGGATCCATCCAATAACCATATTTACAGTTTCTCTGGTATCTCTTTAACCTCTTCAGAGGGTATACCAACTAAATAAAGCAGAAGTTTATGTTCAATAGGTCAGATGGAAAGATTCCCACTGACACCTAAGAATTCCTGGACACGCTTGCCTTTTCAAAGATAAGATGGTTTCATTACTTCAAATAACTTACTGCGAAAGTCCCAGATTCTAGCTCCCATGCAAACAACTATTTTTATTTTTTTCTATGATTGTGCAAGATATGTACATGTATAGAAACAGGGACTATGAGACTTCCTCATCCAAGCTCAGTGCAAGCAGCACTAAAAGCCTACAATGAATCAGCCTTCTGCATATTGGAAAGTCTGTTAACCACTAGAATACTGGGCAAAGATCACCAGCAACTTCTCTTCTGCTTTAACAGAAATAAGTAAGCTGCTTCAGAAAGGAGTAACTTTGCTACCTAACTACATCACTCTGATGTCTGAACTTAATTGCTTAGGCCTTCAAGAGGAGTGATGCTTCAGTACACACATTCTTTCCCACTGTCTCTCCCACCAGCAATGTGAATAGGCCCTTACTCGTTTTGCACAGTCTCAAACATGGCACCCTGAAAACATGCTTTTTTCTGTTCTAGCTGTACTCCAACTCTATAAGAAGTTCCTATTAACAGACACTTGCTCACAAGCTTCTTGTGGCATTGCTCTCTAATTTAGTTCAGCCACAAGTAAGCAGCAGAAGACAGGCAGTAACATTGTCTAGATCCACACCTACAGGCACACCTACTAGTAGTGCCCAACTCACGCTATGCTCTGTAACAGGACACAGTTTCTCACACAGCTCCACAAATATGTTTGCAGTTGCCCTTAATTAAACAACATAACCAGAGAAGTGTCCTCTAATATCTCACTTTCTCCAGAAAAAAAATCAACCCATAACTACTAAATGCAGCATTTCTAAGTATTCTGACAGTTCACCTTTCTTACTTTTTTCTTAATTCTCCCTTTTTTAGACCAGTACTATGTACCTTTTGAGTATGTTTCCCTCCTCTTAATTGTTTATCTCCAGATTTACTTGAACCTAGGAATCCATTTCCTAGTCATCAAATACGTTTGACATGTCTCACCACCACAACATACTTCTACCAAGCCACGGAAAGGCAGATTTTGACTTTCCATAGAAGTCTCAGTAGCAATTTGAGTAGACTTCAAGTTTTAACAGCAAAATGTTGTACCTTTGTCCAGTCAGGAAATTTGACATAGGTGTCTTGAGGCAAGTCTGGAATCCCACCAGGAATTGAAAGAGTACCAGTATAAAAAGCAGGTGCTTCATAACTCTGTGGTTTGCCAACAGATCTCTTTGGTTGGTCAGGGTAGCCATGGATGAAATGGTTCACTGCTCCATCTATATTCAGGGGATAGATTTCCCATTCAACAAGTGTATCTTGATCAAGAGTTAAATTTGAAACTAGGCCCTAGGAGGAGAAAAAAAAAGACAACAATTTGCTTAATGGTATTGAAGTTATTCAGCAGCAAATATAAGTCAGAAAATTTTCTGAGTCAAAGATGGAAAGACAAACATCTGGTCTTCACCAAGCTTTGCTTACAAATCAAGCATTTACTTTATTCTCTGTGAAAGCACTGTTCCTTTTCAAATTTTTCACTGATGCCCAAGTCTCTTTCAACCTTTTCTCCCATTAAAAAAAAAAAAAAGAGTTCTATTTTGCTTTAATTTGAATATGACTAAAAAACAAGAGACTTAATAAAAAGCAGAAAAACAGTCACGTAACTTAAGTTTTGTGATAGCATCGAGAGATTTGGTAACACTGAGTCACTAACTCAAGATATTAACCTGCACAATAGCAGAGAAAGCAGTATTTACTTCCCACAAGCCTTTTACAGCTAGCATACAGTATCACAAAATCAAGGCGCACATTTCATGACCCCAATTCAGAGAAACACTTTAAGCTTACAGTCAGCTTCAAGCCCACATAGTCCTGTTTCATTTCTATGGAACTCTGTGCACTCTTGAAGCACTCACACAATGAATGCAAAGGCAAGGCAAAGTAATGATTTAAGAGGAGTGAAAGGAACATTAAGTTTCTCCTGAACTCATTTCTTAATTGCATTACAGTAATGATTCCTAAAGCTGAGGATCACTGCAACATAAGGAATTAATTTTAAGCCAATGCTCCTACATCCATATAATCCCCTGAACAGACCCTGTACAGAAACTGTTTTTCAGTACAACTTAAGTTCTGCTGCAACCACCACAACATGAACAGGGACAAGAAGTTCTACGAGTAAAGGCACAAATAAAAACACATTTTCTATTGTCATGGAGGGCTAACAGTATATAGTGTATCTGTTCTGACATCTAATAAACATTGTGCTGATGTCACAAGTCTAGTCATCAGTATAAGCACAACAGGAACTTTTATTTTCATATATGGAAATAAAGAATCTGCACAGAGTAAAATGGCAAAACTTGTCTCTACAACCTAAACTTTGTTTGGCAATCAGTTGAAGCAATGCAACAAACCTTTGGCCAAAACTTTCTAACCCGCTGCCCTAAACCTGTCTTCAGACGTTAAGAATTGTATGGTTCTCAAATGAGTTGAGGTGCCTAAAAGCACTTTGCTCAGCATAAGAATGCACATGCAATAGGCCAGACAGACATGAATTTTCCAGTAAAACAAACATGTAAGTGGTAGTAAGCATGCAAAAAAATACAAATAACAGAAACACTCTTCCTTCCTTCATTTACAAGGCTTAGACCAGCCAGATGTTTTAAAAAATAACCTCTTCAGATTCTTTCCCAAAATCTAGATGCCAAGTTTCACCTCAAACTCAAAAAAGTCAGAAAAAAGTAGCTTTTCTGAATTTTGTTCAGCTATCCCATTGTCTTGAAAGTCCAAGGCTTAACAAGATGGAAATGTCCTCCTCTAATGTTATTTCTGAAGCCACAGAACATCTAAGAACAAGGCAAAATTATTCCCCATTTTCAAAAAATCAACACAAAAAATACCTCCCTTAAGGTATTCTTTGCGAATAAGACTGGGAATCAGCAACTCACATTTTCCAAAGCTACACTGATAATATCTACTTCTTCTGTTTGAAAGGACTGTGCTTTTAGAGGTTTATTCTCACAGTGGACATCTAGTATGTTCGCTCTCACTTTATCTTTGAAAAGTTGAAACCCTGGTATAAGTGTGAATTTCAGCTTAACCACAGCAGCACTGAGCACCTCCCTACTCCAGTCTCTAACCCTTTATTCTATTACTGTAGGTTAGCAACAAGTACATAAATTTTCTTATCACCTGGTCTGTTACTAAATAAATTAGCACAACATTTCTGCTGCCTCTAGATGAAAGCAGAACACTGGGGAACTAGATACCCTCTTGCCAATCAGAAGAAGATTAAGGAGCCTTGAAATGACAGTATTAGAACCGATGCTACTCTCTGAAACTGTATGTCACAAGCACAGAAAATGCTCAGATGTTGATATTTTTAATTCAGAGATTTTTATACATCTTAAAATATAGATTGCTTTGATCTGACTAGAGTCTTGGAATAACTGGAGATAGACTTAGAAATCCCCACCACAACACACTTAAGATAACCGGTGAACTAGTTTCCTTTAAATCAAACTCAAGCTTCAGATCTTCTGTGCTGCTTAACCATAACCAATACATTCTTCTTTACCAATACAAACAGGTCCATCTTCCTCATGGTAGTAAAACACAGGCGTAATAACAGCTGATTCTGCCTGCTAGTGATCTCACAAGGCTCTTCCCATTCTGTTTTATTATTAAACTGGATTTTGTAACAGGCCCAAACTCAATCTGAGTTTCGAATCTCATCAACAAAACAAGATTTATACACTCTTCCTGCTTCCTCACAGCATACATGCTTTCGGCTGATAACCAAATGGTACTGTTCAGCATACATCTTTGTTCCCGTAACGTTTATATTTCTCCTGCTGTTGCATCCAAACTAACCAAGATACACATTGGTCATGTTTCAGTCTCACTCACAGACAGAATTTAGACTGAGAGGAAACGGGCTTTCTCCAATTAACCTGGTGTAACCTGCAGTACCAAAGGGAACCACAGTCACCAAACAGTTATTGATTTGTATGGCCAAACACTTTACCAATTTTCTAAAAGAACATTGCCAAACCAATTTAGGCCAAGTCTAGGGGCAATTTACAATAGATTCATGCAGTTTGGGGCCTGCAATTCTCAACCGTAAAGCTTTCTGTCATTACTCTGATACTATTTATAGTCTACTAATATCAAAAAAGAAAATAAAACAGCATGCCATGAACACTGCAGAAACACATCAGACTGGGCTCTACAACACTTCTCTCCCTTGCCTTTCTCTACAGAAATATCACACAGCACTGTGGTACTCCTTAACTCCAAAACAGACAACTTTCCTTTTCGCCCTCTGCCTTTCCCAGTGTTTCTTCGGTAGTATTGCTGCTAATGGCAGGAGTTGACAGTTCCAAAGCATAGCATGGCTTTGAGAGTGGAAGCTTTCTGATGATTATCTCTACAAAAATAAGTCCAAATCTAAACTGGCAATGTAGCACAGTGAAGTGCTTTCAAGACAGCCTCTCATTGCTGCACTGAAAATGTTGCAAGAGTACACTACTGACAAATGGAAATATGACAGAAAAATACACAACGGTGTACGTTGCACACACAAATACAATCTCAGGATTCACAAGCCTCAAGTGTGATCAAGACTAGAAAGATTTCCAACTTATTTTTGAGTTTAACCAAACAGCTTCGCACATCTTTAGATTTTTCCTTACCTTGAAGTCATTATTGAATTTTCCAAAGTTGACTCTGCCCATATTTTCTACTAAGATGTCCAGATTTGCTCCAGCACTTCCAGTTATATTTATCATTAGTGACTTGTCCCTTTCAAGGACTCCTTGCTGAATCTATATGAATTATACCAAAAAGAAGAAAATCATTGAACCAACTAAACACTGCCACGTCTCTCTTCAATTTACACGAATAAAATAAAGAGGTAAAGGAAAGAAACAAATGAAAGTTGAAAAAAAAAAGTTTCCTTTCCTTCACTTACATGTCAGCACACACAAACACGCACTCCAAAATCTGGTATGCCAATATTCACATTTCAGTACATCATTGAGGTGTACAAATCACATCAGTCACATTCATCCAACTGAACTAAACTAATTGAAAGAGATAATCAACTAACCAAATCAATATTTGAATTCTAGCAGCTTTTGTTATACTTGATTCATAAAAAATTAATCTAGTAACTGAAAAAAATGTTGTATCAGAGATTAAGAGATGATCTGTGCCCCTGTTAAGCTCACATCAATATTTAGCTTTATTTATTCCTGTTCACACATCAGGAATCAAAATACAAATCATCTGTATATTTCCTTCATTTTACTGGATGATATTATTAAATGAAGTTGTTTTGGTAAGCTGAAGAAAAGGGAAAAAGGCAGATTGTGTTCATGTATTTCACAAGGGCCAATCATAGCAGTAATGGACACCAGCAAACAACGTTTACCCCATCTACAGAGACATAGGCACGATCACGGACTCCGTTTAAAGGTGAACTCAGTTGCGCCGGCTCCGTGCAGTTTTTTGGAAGCTTTGTTCTGTACAGCACAAACCCAAAATACTAAGAAAAGAAAAAAATCCCCAGATTAATCAACCAAATTATTCTCTAGCTTCAATTCTGGTCATGCAGTAGAAATATCCCACATTCCTGATCACGTACTCACACTGAAGCATAAAACTTTCATTCACTCCAGAAAGAGATTCCAGCTTCAGATTAGAAGATCACTTTGACCTTTAAATTATGTGTGTAAATTGCAGTTTCCATTTTAATTGTTCATCAGTTAATTTATAGACAGCAGCCCTAGCTACAAATGTATTCCCTCAATAAAACAAAACCATTAATGACTAACAGTATAATTCTTTCATTATAATCCAATGAAAATAAATGAATAATCCTTCCATAACTGATTTCATATGACAAAGTGTACTTCGTCAACCAACACATTCATCAGGTCAATATAATCTACTATACAAAGTATCAAGAACATTTCAGAATATTTTTCACTAAGTTTACCATCAGCAAACAAAGTCACAGTCACTTGATCTTTTTTTCTCATCACAAAGTGCAACAAATTAAAAACAAACAAAAAGATGCATTGTCAGCAGCCACAAAATCATTTATCTTTGAGACTTGAATTAGAAGACAGCAGGAAGAAGAGAGTTAACCATTTCCAGTCCTCTATCATTATGGCATTTGCATTACATTTATAACAGGGTGCCCAGAAAACTGAAAAGAAGATGCGGGAAGATACTACACAGCTCCAGTCTCCAGTGAACACCCTCTCAGGAGTTTTCCTAAACAGAGTTCAAAGGTGGAAAGGGCAGAGGATAAAACAAAGGCCAACTAGAAGTTACATTCTGCTACAACGTACTACCAACTGTAATTTCTCTCGCACCTCTCCGTTAGTGTCTCAGAAAGGAAAAGTTTGAGTTTTAAATCCTTACTTGATTAAGGCCTTAGAAAATATCCCAGGCCCCTCCTGAAATGCATCTGGAGCCAATTAGCACCCACGTTCCAGTCTCTGTTAAATTCAGCACAGAAAGGAGCATATATTGTTAATGGAAATACATCATCACTCAGCAGCAAGGGAAAGATCTTCCACTGTGAGGGAAGATATTGAAGCCACCACAACTGACAGGGAAACTGATGCAGAGAGAGAAAAAAACAACAGAGGGAGAGGGAGAGTCAACAGAAGCTATAGCAAAACAAAGTTATGCATTTTTCTTATCAGACAGTAAGGTGAATGCCCTGGGCAGTGAGTTGCAACTCAAGATGTTTCTCCTGCACCACATCTTCTCTTGAACCACCATTTAGTAAAAGAAAAGGACTAAAAATGGGTAGAAGGCCCACAAAAAGTGTCAAATGGATTGCACTCCTGACTCCAGGCTCCCTGACCTTCATGAAAAAGCAGTGTTTCAGCCATTGCTCACATACTCATACCAGTTTAAAGGAAAGAAATACATACAGCATATACACCTACACTCATGAAAAGAAAAATCCTTGGGTACAAAATAATAGAACTGTCCAATATGGAAAGGTCTCCTATAAAAAAAATCCTGAACACCTTTCCAGCACTATTGCTTCCTGTGCTGAAATAAGGTGCAATACACTGGACATAAGAGCAGTCATACAACGGACAGTTGTTCAAATCAACTTATCAAAATGATTGCAAAATGCTTAATGGAGGAATCCTTACCTGCTTTAGGTGAACAAAGGTTAATGGGTAAGTGCTTTTCACTGGTCCAGAAGGTGACAGCTTGTCAAGAACCTCCACCACAGTGCCCACCTGCAGCATAGAAAAAGCAGTAAAATTCAGTGTAAATGCAACAGCTTGCATATCCAGACACACTGCCAGCTGGCTGAATCTGCTCAAAGGAAAAGCAAAGAGATATCATGTAATTTGAATGTAATTTGGTTCCATCAATTGTTATCCAAGCTGAATTTATGATATTTATTCTTGGTTTTAGAAAGGTTAAGTTTGTAACTTACCGTCACATATAAATAGGCAGACTGATTTTAAGGAGACTAGCAGC
Organism: Cyrtonyx montezumae; assembly: GCF_038088225.1. NCBI lineage: Eukaryota > Metazoa > Chordata > Aves > Galliformes > Odontophoridae > Cyrtonyx > Cyrtonyx montezumae. The sequence goes on along the minus strand of NW_027072089.1, from coordinate 100,220,332 downwards.
AAAGTACAGGCTAGTCATATGCTTTACTACCTTGATGAATAAGGAAGGTACATAGCACAATGAAATTGCCTTTTGTTGTCACCTACAACTTAAATCTGTGCTTATAAAAGTTTTCTGCTCATCTATAATGCAATCTGAAAATCAATTACAAATCTGACGTTACTCAAGATTACCAACACACATAATATTTTACAGGCTCAAAAAGTCAATAGCATTTATACTGTTAATGTAAAAATCTCAGTCTGTTTCACCAGAAGTACTGTCTCTGTTACAGTAATTACTCACCAGGCATTCACAGTACTTCCCAAATGCAGATTTGCTTTCAAAATACCAAAAATAACAGCTTTTTTTTTTAATTCAGACATTTACAGTAAAAAAAAATCCCTATGCAGACTCACAGCAATACAAATTTCTTAGGCTACTTAAATAATGGATATATTAATTTTTTGCACAGCATATGTGAAAAGAAACTGCTGAAATAATGAAATTTATAAATATACACTATTTTGTTAAAAATCCTTCTATATGTGACAGAAATAATCATGAATCCCCTATGTATCTGCAAGCATTTCATCAGTATGTAGACATAGAACTATGTTGAACTTTTGAAAAGAACTTTTGAAAAACAAGAGAGCAAGAGGAGACCGTAAGCACACAAAAGGTAACACTTTCACTACCTGGAGGTTGGGTGCTCCTCAGCAGTCCACAGCTAAACACCTTCATAATGGCAAAAGGCTGCCTGTCAAATGATGGCTTCCAAATTTCTCATGAAAGTGGCTTTCTCCCATGTTTTCATCTTAAGAACTTTACTTAAGATGACAAAAGCTTTCAAAGAGTAAAATTCCCCAAACTATACTGCAGGATCCAGTAGGCCACAGTAAATTAAACCACTGAATCTTGTAAAACAGCTTTGAAGTAAGCAATGAACAACTCTGCATAGACAATAATAGATATATAGAAATAAAGAACAAATGTATGAGCATTAATAGCCTAGGCTACAGGTGGACAACAAAGTTAAAAACAAAAATAAGTGGTATTAGGTACCACGTGGTCAATTGAATGGCCTACTAATAGGCAATAAGTGCTCCTTTGGAACTTTCTGTACTGAGAATTAGCCTGTAAAAGTGTCTGATGTTCTTCTAAGCTTATGCTATCAAGGGGGCTTCTGTTCTACATATAAGTGAAACGTGAGTTTGACCTAATGCACTAGGTTTGTAGAAACTCATTTATTCACAACCTTTTATTAAGCTTATCGCTCTTAAGTGGTATGCACAAAAAAAATATCCACATCTGCTTTTGCTGCAGGTTCCAACTGATTACTACTTAGCAGAAAATCACTATACAACAGAAATAGTAAATTTAAAAATTACAAACTTGGAACTTGGTCAAGACTTCTAAAAATAATCTGAAAAGGAAAAAAAAACACAACAAGAAAAACCCAACCAACAAATGACTAAAAAATAATAGCAACACTCCAGAGCAAGCTTTCAAAACCCAGGTGAAAGAACAAACATTGTTGATACTGCTCCTGTTGCAGCTGTTTCAGGTGCAAACAGCTGCAACAGGAGCAGTATCAACTACCTGGCAGCATCCTGCCTGCTTAAACTATTTGCACCCCAAATTCCATCCCTAACTCAAACCTCTCAGCTTGCTTGCTACCATATTTGTAGCTATTACTTAAGCTCTTCACAGCCCAAGAAGCAAGCACAACTAGAAGGTCTACAAGTCTACAGGCCTCAGTACTGGGGCAGGCACTTCCTTGTGACCAAGCACTCTTTAAGGCCCCCAAGTGGCAACCAGAAACTACCACCTGTTCTCAAGCTTTCAAGACCACCAGATATATTGTGGACAGGAAGACATTTATTTGCACCTGCAGAAAACATTTCCCATGTTCTGGGTCTTAAACTCTGCCTTCTTGCTCACAGTTATTGAGCCCACCTATTGCTATTCTACCTCTGCCTGTCTACATCCCCTACTATCAACACTTCTCTGTCACTGCAATGAGCTACTTCCTCATTGTCTGCTCTCCTGTCCTCTTCCATAGCAATGTCAGCATCCCTAAGTCTATTTTTTAATAGATCCTCTCCATTCTTTGCCCTCTAGAAAGATTCTTTAAAATCTTCAGTAGCTCAAACGAACACTTGCCTGATAAGGGAACAGCAGATGGATGGGTGGATGTCTTATTGTTTCCTTCCGGTTAGGCTAAGTTATATAAAAAGGCTAAACATATAAAAAGTAGTAGTAGTACAAAGACCTCTCCACTTCAAGTAGAGGTAAAGAGCTGCTGATAGTACTGAACTGCCCCAGAATATCTTGTGGGAGGGTAACCTGCTCTCTAAATTACATGAGCCTCTATAGAGTACATCATGCATCTACTGAAAATACTCTGGAGCCTCTGTTCCCTGCTCCTTTCTGGAAAAAGGGTCACAGGCATTGGTTCACAGGAGTGGATTTGATGTTCAGCATAAACCACTAACTGCTGAACTCCAACTGCACAGTGCAGTTTTCACACAATACTTCTTACAGTATTGTCAAATTGATTCAGCTGGGAAAACTACTACTATAAGAATCATAAAATATTCTGAGTAGGAAGGGACCCCCAAGAATCATCGAGTCCAACTCCTTGATTATCAGTGCTATGTAACATTACTTCCAACACGTCCTCTCTGACAAGTCACCCAAACACGCTCAGGTTTCTCCAGACAAGGGGCACTGAACCTTATTGCAACAGGAATGGACAGCTTTGGCAGGAACAATACAAGCCCTCTGTGATTTGTGACTTTGCCTGTGTTGCAGTTTAACCAAGCAGAGGAGTAAACAGCAAGCAGCTGAAGTTACACCGCAGGTTTGCGGAGCAAAAACAACTTTCTTACCAGGAAACAATTCTAGAGGCTTTCAGTAAAGATGGCAATATATGTATAGACAACTGGAACCTCACACCTGTCAGTTTAGAAATGCCATCTTGCTTTCTAGAACTGCTGGATACAGAATAAAACTCACCTCCTCAAACAAACAGGAAGTGTTGGAGGTAGAAGGTGAAGGAACAGGGTGTGCAGTGTGATGGTCAGGTCAAAGCTGTGGTACTTAAGCCAGTTTAGTCATTTGCCCAGACCTCACATCTGTAAGACAGGTTTCTGACCCAGATGCTCTGCAGCTTTCAAGGCAGGAAAGAGAAAACTCATAATTCCCATGAAACTTTACTGCCCTACCTGAAAGGTGTAAAACTGTGGTAAAGAGCAGAGACAAAATCTGACTGCAAGGTTTCTGAGTGCCTGCAATTCACTACAGCAGCAGAAGTGGTGGGTGTACAGATAACAGTATAAAATTAGTCACTACCAAATGTAACCAGTTCAGTGAAACCTCATATGGCAACCCTGAACTTAAAGGTCTGAAGATACCCAGAGATTGCTGAAAACGATATAAATCTGTGACAAATTCATTGTGTCACTTTTACAAAGAACTGATCCCTGCCTACCACTTGAGTGGGATGACTTGAAAATCTCTACAAAGCCTTATCACTACCAAATTTTCCAAGACTTCAGCTGCAGCACATAACAGATCAGAGAAATTGCAGACTAGAATAGTGGCTGCCAAATTAAGCATACAAAACAAACTGAACTGTTATGAATTACGGTATTTACAGCAGTAATCTTCTTCCTACAAACAAATTGACTGTGAGCAGCACACTGAATAGAGACAAGCTCATACCTGTTTGTCTCTTTCATCCCCACCATACTCTACACTCAAGGCAGGAAACAAGTTATCAACCATATTTCACAAAACTGTCACTGATCATCAATGATGGCTCTATGGACAAATCCCAGTTATTCCTGTGCTGATCAGTCACATCTGCTGTCAAAGACAACATGATGAGGTTGAGTTCTGCAAACTTTTCCTTCAGCAAGAAGCTAAATTATTTCATTAATTACAGATTTTTACAGATCTTGTAAGAAACTATAATGACAAGACTTTCAAGTTCACTAAGTGTTCCACTTAAATCTACAAGAACCTGAATTACTTAACTAAAAGATACAGATACACCACCTGTTCCTTTACTACCAGTGGCATCACCAGATATAGAAACATATTTCTTACGCTAGCATTTCTCCTACTGCAATACTTATACAGCAGTTCCCAGACAACTAAGACTCTTGTGCTAAGAATGTATTTTAGTTTAGTAAAATTTCATGCACAAATGGCATATTGTAAGAAAATCATTTTTTATATCCAGATAACTTGTATTTATCATTTTCCAGCCAGAGCACAGTTTCTAATTTCCAAGCTTCGTCCTACCCTTCCTGAAAGTTTGCTTTTGAGGTTTTCCTCCCTATTTTGTATAATATGTAGTGGCTGTCATGACACTTTCAAACACTTTTTTTTTTTGAGAAAAAAAATAAAGCCAACAAGCAGCATTACAAAAAGATGCACTCAGTGTATCACAGATGTTAGTTTACCTTCTGCAAGCGAACCTTCCCATATGCGAATTTGGATGTTGTTGGAGGGATAAGACCTTCTGGTAACTGGTTATACTAGAAAGAGAAGGAGGAAAGAAGAACACATGAAACTTAAATACAAACACGTCTTAACTGAATTCTTGCTTTTCACATCACAGCTTATGGAAGTAGAATTTTGATGAAAGTAGATAATCCCACTGTGCTACACCCAAAGCCAGTCTCAGAGAGAGGCTTTTAAAACGAGCATCCAATTGGATCTCTTGCAGTAAGCATAGTTTTTTTGCAAATACTCAACTCGAGGTAACAATATGAAGAATAAAAATAAAAGACAGCAAACTAAGGAGCTGTCAAAGAATCACAGCGCTCTTGGTGCCCTCCTGTGGCTATAGTGTGCATTGCCGTCTCTGTCACCTGGAGTTATCCTTCAGTCGGTGGAGCCTGAGTTAACGTTTCTCCAAGTCTGTAGGGAAGTATTTCCATCTGAACCTCCCACTCTTCTTCACCAGTACTGCCGTTTGGGAATTATTATCCTCATATGTTTTTCTTTTCATTGTTATTAATACTCCATATCATGCATGTGTATGCGTGCCTGCTAATTCATTACTTCCTTGGCTGGTTTCTTTCAGAAATAACTTGTGAAAGCCTTAGAGCCAGTGGAAAATAACTTTGCTATCTGCTACCAGGCTGTTGGGCACCCCCTAATCCCTAGGAACTTACAGCAAACAGAAAAAAGAGGCTGTGAAAAAATTTAGATAAGGAGAGTCTTAATAGCTTAACAGCTTACTCCTGACGAGCCACATAAGGCACAGACACTTTATCACAGTTCCACTGTTCTACTTGATATGGGCCCTCAGAGGTCACAGCAAATTGCAATAGCCTCCACCCCAAGCAGCACATGCCCTCTGTGCTGCTGGAGTCCTGGCACTGATTCACACACAGATGAGCATCAGCTCACCGAGTTTACTACTTCTCACCCCACCTGAACACATCCACCTTACATGCACCAGGGCCCTGCTCTCCTCCTCTAGTCTCTGGTTCTGGTGTCTCCATCAGCCTTCCAAGATGCAAAGCTTCACAGCAGCCTAGGCAGCAGCCATAGTCCACCTTCCTTTAGTCAGTATTCCTATCTTCCCTCCCCAGTCAGGCACTGTCAGGCACTTACTGAGCTGTTTTCAGCATGCTAACCCAGTGGGAAACTAATGCAGAAATAAATGTGGAAGTGGTTATTAAAAAATAAAATAAAAAATTCAAGGAGACCTGAAGCTTGCAAACCCACAGCCACAGAAACCAAAGCCTCTCTAAACAGCTCCGCAAACTCATGAGCAACTCTCACTATACACAGCTGCCTATCTGTTGCAGGGAAACATGACACCCTTACCAGGTGATTTCTGCTTATTTATTGCCCTACAATTCCAGCAATAACCAATTACTAACAACCATCCTAGAGAGAGGTCCATCATTTTCTTGGACGCCTTTGAAAAGAGGTAAATCTAGACAACAGCTCTCTGCCACACACTATAGTACCCCCTCCTTTCTGAGCCTACAACCTTCTTACCTTCTTCCCATACCATCTCTCTCTCTTTCTTCCCATTAGCTGTTCCTTGCTTTGTGTCCACTTTTCCAGCCTATTCTTTCATTCATTTAAAGGACGTTCTCCTTTGGGATTTTGATTTTAACTTGGAAGTCTTTGCATAAAACATGATTTGTTGGCCTTAAAATGCTATAAATATGCAGCATAAAACTAACGCTCAAAAGCTGTCCTCTGTACCAAGACGACTTTTTGCTTGTTTAGTTAGTCTGTTTTTAAAACAAGTAGCAGTATAATTCCTAATGTCTCCATGTCAAACTCAACTAAAAATTAATTAAAACCTAACTGATATTACTGGTAAATGGTTTATGTCTTTGTATTTCAAAATAATCAAAACAGTCTTAAAAGTCAACAACAACACCGACACCACACCAAAACGAAACAAAAAACTACATTCACACAATAAAAGAAATTGGAAGTAGCAAGTTTCAGCTCAAAGTGAGAAAACAATCAGGAATCAAAAGAACTTTTTGACCAAAACTGTCCTCTTTATTACATTTATTAACTGAACCAACTGCTTAAGAGTAAAGATTAAAATGAGATGCCTTGTAGCACAGATCATGTTTTGAATGCAGTCGTTAGTCATGGGCAACTTTATTTTCTTTCTTTCATCAACATCAGCTCAACATGCACTGAGCAGATACCTTATTAAACAGTGGGAAGCCATAGAAGACTTCACCAAGATCCTATGGATATGGAAGGTGAGAAAGAAACAAACCACACCAGAAAAGTGGTACAGTGACCCAACACACCTTATCTTACATTGAACACTGCAGATCTTATCACACTACTTATGTTTCTGATAGAGATCTTGCCTTGAAGAAAAATAACTCAAAAACAGGAAGTTTGGGAATTTTTCTCTTGAGAAAAAGCTGTATCAAGCCTGAAGGATCCCCTTGTAAGACTATCAAAATGATCCTATTAATGCAAAGCTTAGGAACAGTGGAGAAATGGAAGAAAATACTCTATACCAGGCCTTCTACAAGAGGGGAGATAGAGGCATGCTTTACTCTAGAGATGATATAATTTCAGGAGACCTACTCTAACCAAAGAGCGTCTCCTAATGAATAGGAATGTTTTGACATGCAATAAGGAGAGAAGAGAATATGAACTTCAAGATTCCTAGGGACTTCGACATTGAGCCTTGTCTGAATGGCCTTCAATGCAAGTCTACTCAAAATTCAAACACAGGTTCCATATTCACACTTCAGTTTGTAGAGATACTATTCACTTCACAGCATTTTACAGCAAAGGCGAAGTTGGTCCCACCCATGATCTACAGCTTGTGGCATCACTAAAGCAAGATGAGTTCTCTTGGATAGTCACGCTCCCTCTCACAAGACCCCGAAGTACAACATAAAGCACTAGAGACAGACAGCCAAAGCATAAAGTTGCAGTGCTATCAGGCTGACAGCAAGTAACCAGCTTGAGCCAACTGAGTGCCTGATCACTGCTGCAAGGGAAAAGTCCTCTGCCAATCCACTGAGCCAATTCAGCTTACAGAAATTACACATTGAAAGAAAACAAACCCAGCAAAAAAGCAGAGCTGAATTATCTCAGTGTCACATCAGCAACTGTACCTGCTGTGAAAGTAAGGAGGGAGTCTTCGGAACAGAAGGAAAAAACAGAGAGGTGCAACTCCTTTTTAACAAGGGATTGGTTTGGCCTAGTGACCTTGTTGTAATTCACTTCTTTTCTCTGCAGAAAACACTAACCAACACAAGAGCAAGAGAGTTTGCAGACCCGGGATGTTTCGAAGAACCATTCTAAAGAGTACTAGGGACACTCACCATTCCAATGACCTCCCGCAAGGCAAAATATTTTTCAGTGAGATCCCCTGCTTCGCTTAGTGGAGCGTCATAGTCATAACTAGTGGGCTGTGACATATAAGGCATATTAGCACCTAGAAGTCAGGAAAAGAAATAATATCAATAAAAATGGTGAAAGAGTTGTGTTTTACTCTCCCCTAAAGGGATTACCTTCCAGAATTTCTCTCCAAACACATCCAGACTGTGTACTTTTAGAATCAATGTATACTTTGGTGTTTGGGATTTAATATTGAGAACATATTCACTATGGAGAACAGCACCCTTTTGAGCTCACACTGCTTTGTGAATGCCTTCAGAAATATTGAAGCAAACATTTCAACTGTTTCACAGTACTGAGTAAAGTAAAAGTACCCTTTGCATAAGTAAATACCAAGTGAGTTTAGCAGAATTTGCTGGCAATAGCCAGAGAACTTCTAACGCAGTCATCTTTAGCCCTGTGAAGGCAGGCATAGCTTACACTGTTACAGAACATGTTACTATTTAAACACATAAGCAGTTCCACTTTTTCATAAGATTAATCTTAAGTAATTTCTTACCATTCCAATAGGCAAAGTTGGTTCCACCTATAAACATGTACCTAAAACAAATCAAAACAAGAAAGCCATCCACTTTAATCAGGACTTGATGAAACGGGGAAAAAATACCACCCCAGATTACCCTTTACTGAACACACACTTACAGGTTAACGTTAGCACCACGTGCCAGGATTTCATTAAGTGTTTTAGCTATAGTTTGTGAGGGTACAACAGCATGACGGTGCCCCCAGTGATCCAGCCATCCAGTATAAAACTCAGAATTAACCTGAAAGGAAAAAGGGTAAAATAGGAACAGACAAGAGTCCGACACGATTTAGATTACTAAATCTGTAAGAGAGAAGGAAAAAAGGAACCTTGAGTAATTTTAACTGTTTTTAAATTTTTGTAAATACAGAGTATACATTTAAGTTGGTCCTTTTTAGTAGGTGACTCAAAGAAACTAAACTATCATTCCAATAATTTTGTACGTGCACTTTGAAAATCATTGCTTAAAGCACCAAAGAACACAGATTTCCTGAGAATCTGTCAAACTGAATGTTTCAGATAGTTGCCATAAAAATAAATGATGAAACAATATATTCTCTGCAGAGTAATGTTTGTAGATTATAGTAGACACAGTGGAAAAAATAAATCTTTCAAACACTCAAACAGCATCCCAAATGATTTTACAGCACAGAAACAGTGCCCTTAAAGGGCCTTTTCTCTTTGCCAAAATGGCTTCCAGCAATCTCACATCCCATTATAGGTTGTGTAGAAACTCTAGAGTAGCCAAAAACAGGAAGCAACATTCAACCTGCCCTTTTAAATTTGTTTTTAACTTCCACCCACACACATACATGACTAACACATCTAACCATACAACTGTTTCCGCTGCTATGTAAACATTTATCTTAACAAGGAAAAATACTGAAAAATCAGTATCTCCTGAGACCAAAAGAATATTTGCAGAACACTTAGTGTGGATTTGACAAACACACACTGAAGCTCCTCTGTTCAGCGCTTCTGACTGATGTGAAATGACATCTTTGTAAACATTCCTAAGAAACTGCCCACTGTTGTCAACTCCTCTGTTGTTAACCACTAAGACTAGGAATAAGAACACAAACGAAAAGACATACCAAAGGGCCTGCAGGTTCACTGCTCCTTTGAGCTAAAAATGCTGCTGTGACGTTGCCACCTATAAATAGAATTAAAATTGAATTGCAACATCCATGACTTTCTCTGTTTTCATGTTACTGAAGTAAGCGTCTTACCTCCCTTCCAACACCCAGTAAAATTATAGACAAGAAACTTACTTTGGAAAAGCATAGGAATCGATAAGCTTCAGTCTAGTGCAGAACTCATTTAAAACACATACATGAATGCAAACACGTATGGATGCATGCACATCTGTTTCTGAGGTACATTCACTGAAAACCCAGCTCTTCTCAGGAATGACATCCTGGCACCAAAAACCTTAAATTCAATCTATTTATAAAAACTGAATTCCTACTGAGGCTAAACACTTGACTGTAAAGACAATAACATATATAAGAAGCCAAAAAAAAAAAATTGGAAAGTTCTATCTTTGAATTTGTTGCTCATGCCCTAAGCCAATTTTGCCAAATCTGTGCATTATATGGATGCCCACAGCATCAACTTTCCTCGTCCCTCAAATGAAGGCTCTCTGAGCACACTATGGTTGTTTGATCATTCTTCAGCCCTATATCACAGCAAATTGTAGCAGTGTGCACTTGTATTTTTTGTAACAAACAGCTGTCTCCAACCTGGGGCAAAGTCTACTGTCGCATAAAGACCCTGAAGAGCTCCACATCTCAAATGAAACTGGCTTGCACCATCAGTTGTGAACAGCACCGCCTCATCCCCAAGATGCTGGCGAAAGATCTTCAGAAGGGAACGCAGATAGTCATAGTCACAAGCAAAGTAGCTCCCATACTCATTCTCCACCTGTACAGTAAAAGCAAGTCAGTAAAGCAGTGGCCAACTCCAGTTTGCATCTAACACCAAGAATTGAAAGTTTAAATCCAACTCTTTTTCCTTTGACAATAATACTGAAAATGCCATTTAAATTCCACACGTGAAGAATAACAGAAGGGAACGCTTCAAGGCCTCCTTCTCACCTGTATCACATGCTGCAGCAATCACTGTGAGATTAAAATAAGCAACACAGAGCTTTCACTACAGTCAAATACTAAGAAAACTGAACAAGCACTCCTACATATCTAGTAGTTTAAGAGAAAATACATACCAAGAATGTACAACACTGTATCCTGAAACACCTACAGCTCAAGTCAGTGCTAAGAAGTAAAAAGTCTAAATTTTGAAGCTCTTCTGAATAAAGGTTTCAGGCTTACTTCATACTGCTCTTGCTCCAATATGAACAAACTCTCCTACCAGGAGAGTTCAGGTAACCATAATGTATTTTGGCTTTACGTGAAAATTGGCATAAGCCTCAGATCTAAAAAAACTCCTCAACTTTGCTCTACTGTTTTCCATAGTTGTGGGGAAGAACTTTGATGGAGCACTCTGAATTCTGCAGACAGTATCTTCAGCTCTTTAGGATAAGGGACTCCACTGAATCTTCCAGCTACCTTAAGCTGTTAAGAAACTTCTCGTACGTGTGAACACTCACAGAGTACCCACAAGAACAACATATGTACCCACTCTGCTTGTGCTCATTTGCTTTTCAGAAAGTTACCTGCACCATGATGATTGGACCTCCATTTTGATAGAGGTGAGGCTTCATCTTTGGCAAAAGGACCCCCATCCATTTCTCCACTGCTGTCAGGTAATCTGTGATACAAAAAAATATAAATGGTTCACAACTTCCCTGCTTTTTTATGTATTTGTTGTTGTTGTTTGTTTTACTGTATGCGTAGTTTTTACCAAGTGTAGGGTGATATAGGGTAAACACCCTGAATGAATAGTACCCGAACAGTATAATGAAGATGGGAGAGTACATTTTTGGATCCAGATGGTATACAGACAACCAGTAAATAAGGAAGGGCTCACCTGTCACCAAAGGTCAAGGCTCGCATAGAACTCCACACAGGAGGGATCTCCAACAAGAGATCCTTCCCTAGTGGTGGTCAGCTCTCAAATGGGGTCTGGGAGAGGTGGAGCCAGACTCCATCCCTTCTGGTCACACAGGTGCATTGCCTTCACCTGTGCTCCTGCAGCTGACTCAGTGCTCACCTCAGGTGATCAATCAGTGGTTCAGGCCATGATTCAACAGTTCCCATACATGAGGTAAAATAGATAAATATAAATAAATATAAATTTCTAGAAGCAAAACAAAATAACAGAACAGCATTTAATGAACTAAAGTGTTCTTACATTCATTCAAAAATGTCAGCTTCCACTACAGTTCACTAAATAACACATTAAATATTGATGAATTCAGAAAAATCACCAGAGAGACTTCAATGAATCTCTCACAAGTTGTTCTAGTGCATTTCAATAAACGTTTCCATCCATACCATTTTTTTTTTTAATATGCAGTTACTCTCACAACCAGCAGAACTGAAGTCAGGTACAATATGGACCTACGTTTTCATCCTCAGGTTCCCTCTCCATTATCCTATCTCATCTCATCTCTACACATCCATCTTAATGTCCATGACATTAAGAGTGTTGTAACTAGCTCTGGAATTACATGTACACTGATCAGCTAGCAAGAATCCCCACAGCAAGTGGCCAGTTGACTGCTGCAAAATCAAAAAATCAAAGCTGAGAGCTTCTTGTCCCTTCTTAATGACAATTTTCTCTTGGTACCAGTTTGATGAAACTTGTCAATAGTTCTGAAACTCAACAACAGTTTTTAAGCTTAATTGTAACTGATAGAACTACTTAAAAAACTTAACAAAAGGTCTCTGGAACAAAGAGACAGATAGAAGGCCAGGATGGAGTCAACCCCCCCCCCTTTTTTTTTTTTTTTTTTTTTAATTATTTCAGTCATTTCCTTAGAAAATCAACTGCTAAAATAAAAAAAATAATCAGAAATAAACAAAGCAAAAAGCCACAAATTCCAGGATATGCACCTACCTGAAGGACTCAGTCTGTAACCCCTGAAATGACAGAAGATGCATTGTTTTGGACCCTGCTTTGTTTGTTCAATGTATTTATTGAGGCCATAGATTTTAACAGAAATTTTCAAATATGAATTACCTGAAAATAACCTCAAACAGTAAGCCAGCTTGTTGCTGAAGAATATTTTTGCTAGTCATTTCTGATGCCCCTACCTGAATCAGAAGACCTCAGAACAATAGATTCCTTCTCCAACAACCATGCAGGAAGACCACCCTGGGAAAAGAATTAGAACCATTTTAGTGAGCACTTTCAGGAAATTAGAGTAAGTTAGTCTATTTATCAAAACATATATTGAACTTTTATATTTATTTTATATCATCAAAACAGCTACTAATTAGGTTTGCACTGTAAGAAGTCAGTCAGAATACACAAGATTAAATATGGTAAACCAATAGTCTTTTCAAGGATACATCAAGTACTCTTGTCTACTTCAAGACAGAAATCCTTGCATTACATTTACCCTATAAACAAGGTAACTGTTACGAAGGACTGTACCATGTCCCATTCTGCACAGATGTAAGGTCCAGCTCTTAGAATGACCAGCAAGCCAGTTTCACTAGCAAGCTGCAGGAAATACTCGAGATCTCTATCACCAGAAAAATCATACGTGCCCATCTGGGGTTCATGGTAGTTCCATGGCACATACCTATAAAGTGAAAAGATAATCTCACATTAGGAAAATAAGACTAAATCAGAACTTTGAATAAGAATTATTTGTACTATATGCCCCATGGATATGCTAAGCTGTTCTCAACTGGTCTTAAGATCAGTCAAACACCAGAATAATTCTATGGCTTCTCTTCTGTGGGGGATCTCCTCTGTCAGAAAGTGTTAAAATTAATATTAAACAAAGCTTAGTTCATTGTAGCAAGCCTGCAGGAGTCCATATCCATCTAAGAACACATTCTGGTATTGCCATTTTGAAACTGTAATGACTGTTCCAAAATGTAAGTAGTTTAGAGTCAGCTGCCAGTAGTAGAGCAGAAGGAGTTTTGTGCAGAGATGAATATCGTGAATCACCCACAAAAGAGGCAGACAGGAAGGAATTTGCCAGAAAGGACACACAACCAGCCTTTAATGCATGGACCACTCAGAAGAACCACATAAGCTGATAGGTCCATCCTGCTGTCACTATAGAAAACTTAAACATGTAAGCCACTCATGATACTGCATCTAGATCCTGAGAGTCTTCAAGGACAAGTGATACAGATTCTAAATAACCAGCACAGGAAGAACAGACAAAACTGAGGATGCTAAGGTGCTCAGGAACTTGGACTACATAGAGCCTTATTTCAACACAGTAGTAAAACTGCCAAACAAGCAGATCAACATTTGAGACAACACTTCACTCCTACTTCCAGGATGTAGGAAACTGCCACCTCATCACAGAATCCCTCTCAGAGGACTAGAAAAAAATATAATAATTCTTGGTTGCAGAGCAGTAAAGAAACTTGTTATCTACCAACTATTGCAAATAGTGTTGCAATTTGTGGCCCATGTAGAACAATCATGAGTTTTTCCCTTAGACGAGTGCTATGTGACAGTTGTAGCAGAGACAGACATTACAATTAGGGATAAATACAGCCTAGCTAAGGATTCAAGAGAAAAGGAAAACTCATTCTCCATGCATTTACTTCTTGCTTATAAGTTTGTGACTCTTCTAATAGAAGTATAGCCATTGTTCCAGTGTACAGACCTGAGAAAATCTGTAAAACCAAAACCGTGGTTAGTCAAGCAAAGAGCCTCTCCAGCAACACCTTTCTTGTTGTTTGGGTTTGTTTTCAGGTTCCAGTGTTAACTACCCAACAGGAAAAGAAAACGTAGAAAACACTGCTTTCAATAATGAAGAAAAACAGGAACCCATACATGAACGTGCTTATTTAAATGACCGCTAATTACACAGGAATCAGAAATACATGCATATGAACAAATGAAAAAAAAGAAATATGATAGCACTTCAGAAACATTAGTTAACATTATTTCCTCACAAATGCCTAACTGCACATTTCTGCTTGAAAAGACAAAGATTAAAGTTTGTATGCCAAGATAGAGTCTAAGCAACATACTGAAACACCAAAACGCAGATTTTCCTCACTCTACCACATATTTTATTTTTTGTCAGACTGATCTAATTGCTTCCGAAGTACTCAATTAAGTCACTTTTTACAAAAAAGCAAGCACTCATTTGGTAAATACATGAACCATGCAGGAATACATTCATTGTTAATTTGGTTTTGTGCACTGTGCCTATTTTTCAAGCAGGGAAGCAAGCTGATTAGTGATGTTTAAAATCAAAGTAGATAACTATTAAAAAGAACAACAAACCTACATCAAAAAGGCTAATACAATAGAGTATTGTATTGCACTTGCTTCCCCTTTTTAATATGCCATTATCCAGGTTACCACTGCAGAAATAATTAAATAATAGCACTAATAAACTAAATAATAAAAATAATAGCACTAACAGTTATATTATTTTCAGAACTGTTGCTTAAAAATACAAAATTCTTCTGCATTACATGTGTGTGTATCAAGATGACATCTTCCTTACAAAAAAAGAAAAGGAAATGCAGGAAAGAATATTACTGAAAATTACATGCCGACTTAACTCCATGCCTAGGAAAGATACCAGAAAAGCTGCAGTATAATTAAAGTCACAATGTGATTTAAAAATAATAATAATTAAAAAAAAATTAAAAACTAGATTTGCCAAGAAAGGATTTATCTAGTTCTACTCACTCAATGGAAAACTGGCCTAAAGAGTTCAAGGAAAAAAAGGCAATATCTCTTGACTTAGCAAGGCTTTTGATAGTCTGCTGGATGACCTTACTAGAAGCAAACAAGTAAATAAATAGAGAAATAAATAAATAAATAAATAAAAACCAGGCAGGTTAGCATGACATAAACTCAGAATAAAAATTAACCAAAGCATAAGAACCAATAATTTTCTGGGAAAGCAACTGGATATTTTGAGGAGTATGTTAAGTTTCTTCAGTAGGTCTAGCAATATTCAAAGCTTTTGTTGCCATCTGGTTGACAAAGGTGGGGTAGTTGGAAGCCTATCAGCAAACATGTTTAAGTTTCTAGGTGTTCTTAATTAATCAGCAACATGGCCTGATATCAACATGAAACTAACAGTTATTGCTTTCTACTTCTCTCTTCCAAAGGAAAAGGCAAGGATAAGAATATAAAATTGAAAGGAAGACAAATGACAATGGCATTAATAAAAGAAAAAAGCTGAGCAGGTTCTACTGTAAAGTACCATCTGACTATAAATCATCAGCACTGCAAAAGAGACAACTCTATCTGGGTTAAAGTAACAGGCATGTTTATGTAGCAACTCATTCCCTGAAAAAAAATACCTGTTTGAGCTAAATAAAGATGACTTTATATTAACTTCATGGTAAATTTCTCATTGTCTGAAAGATTACTATAGAAAGACAATTGTTTGTACTCCTTTCTCCTCAGGCTGCCAAAAAAAGTTATTCCTACCAATAAGGAAATTACAGGCTCATGTAAGAAAAGTACTATAACTGTAATTTAGCTACACCTTGCAACCTGTTATTCATGAAAATATACTCCTTGAAGTGTTTTAGGAACTTGCTCTAGTAATGAATTTAAACATTTAAATGTAGTGACTGAGATGGGGACAAGAGTTTCACAAGATCCCTTATACTTAGAATGGAAAAAGACAGAAAAATTATTCCAGAAACAATTTTAATGTACACCCCATGCTGCCTCAGAAGGACAGGAAAAAAATAGTAAAGAAAGTTAAGAGAAAAACATATTTAAAATGCATTCTTACAGAATGAACAATAATATAAATGCATCTTAAATGCTGCTTTAAAAATTCTATTAATACATTTAAATCTGATACTTTCTATAGCTAGCAATGATTTCAAATAATGTAATTTTAAAGTTCTTATTAGCAAAGTATAACTTCTACAAGCCATTGTACAAATTTATAGTCAGTTCTTACTACTGTACTGCATTAGCCACAGAAAAACGAATGTATAAAGAAATGCCACACTCCCTTTTCAAACTTGAAACTCAGTATTTTTGCTGCATTTGAGTAATAGCATTTACTCTCCATTTACATAAAACTTCTAAGCTTTAACCCATAACCTTCTCTTTCTTTGGAAGCCACAATTATTCTTGTTTTGCCTATTTCAGAAATATACCAATAGGCAGAACAATAGCACTTCTGTCACTGAAATGCGCAGTATAATTTTCTCTGTAACATGCTAGTTAAATTACATGAGTTTTAGAAAAAGCAAATCATGCTTTTTTCATAGAATCCCAAGTATTGAAAAAAATTTTAAGATTGCTAAATCCAACAGTCCACCCATCATCTCCATGCACACCAATCACGGCCCTCTGTGCCACTTCTACACACTTATTGAACACCTCCAGGGACAGTGATTCCATCTTCTTCTCACCACCCTTTTGGAGCAGAAATGCTTCCTAATATCCATTGTGAACCTCCCCTGGCTTAACTTGAGGCCATTCCCTCTAGTAATATCAAATTCATCTGGGAGAAGAAACTGACTCCCACCTGCTTCAACCTCCTTTTAGCCAGTGGTAGAGAGTAATAAAGTCTCCCAAGAGCTTCCTCTTCTCCGGACTGAACAATTTCAGTTTCCCTCAGCCACTCCTCATTAGACATTTACTACAGACCTTTCACAGCTTCATTGCCCTTCTCTGGACATGCTCCAAGGCCTCAATGTCCTTCTTGTAGTGAGAGGCCCAAAACTGAATACAGTACTCAAGGTGTAGCCTCACTAGAACTGAGTACAAAGAGACTTCCCTACTCCTGCTGGCCACAATAGTTCTGATACAAGGCAGGATGCCATTGGCCTCTGGCAACACTGCTGGCTCTTGTTCATCTGGCTGTTAACTAGCACCCCCAGATCCTTTTCTGACACACAGCTTTCAGGTCAGTCTATCCAAAGCCTATAGTGTTGCCTGGGGTTGTTGTGACTGAAGTGCAGGACCTGCCTGACACTTCATCCTGCTGAGCCTCGTAAAATTGGCCTCAGTCCATCAATCCAGATCCTTCTGTAGAGTCTTCCTACCCTCAAGCAACTCAACAATTCCTCCCAACTTCATGTTATCCGCCAACTTTCAGAGGGGGCATTCAACACCCTCATCTAGATCATCGATAAAGATATTAAACAGGACTGGTGCCAATACTGAACCCTGGTCACCAGATGGTTTTTCAATTCACCACCACTCTCTGGGCCCAACCACCCAGCCAGTTTTTTTATACACCAATGAGTACACCTGTCCAAGCCATGGGCTGCAACTTTTTCCAGGAGAATAGCGTGGGAGACAGAGTCAAAGGCCTTACTAAAATCTAGTACATCCACAGCCTTCCCTCATCCACTAGTTGGATCACCTGGTCATAGAATGAGATAAGGTTGGTCAAGCAGGACCTGCATTTCATTGACCTAATCGTCTGTCTGACGAAGATTCTCCTTTGCCCTTGTTTTGTAATGCACAGATATTCTCAACAGTATTTAATTCTCACATTGAGTTTCTATAGCTGTTTTTCTTTCTCTAATAAATACATTTATTTTATTTTTTTAACTTATAAATGACTGCTAATTCTTCCAGGAACTGTCTCAATTTCTACAGTCCTGTAGATGTTTAGCTCCATCTAGTGGAGAACTGTTTTATCTTCTCCATGGAAAAACCCACTTTTATTTCTACCCAGATGTTTATGACTGTACCCATTTCTAGTTTGCATATCATAGTTCAGTAACTGGAAACAAGGACAGTTATGGTTGGGTGTCCAGATGTCTACGCAGATAGCATGCAGAGGGAAGCCAGAAAGGAGTTCCCTCATATTCTAGGATGTCACAACAATCACATCAAATTTCACTCTCCTATTTGGAATAGTTAGATGTCCATACTTTCAGCTTTAACATAAGACCAGACTTCCTACTATGTTTTCATATTATATCATATCCCCTCATATTTTATTCCTGCTTAAGATATTAAGGTCTAGAGGAAGGCAACAAAGATGATCAGAGGGCCGGAGCACCTCTCCTATGAAGACAGGCTGAGAGAGCTTGGTTTGTTCAGACTGTAGAAAAGAAGTCTTCAGGGAGAGCTCATTATCGCCTTTCAGTATCTAAAGGGGCCTACAGGAGAGAGGCCTCTGGTGGAGGTAGGTAGAGGACAAGAGCTGTCCTACAGACTTAAGAACTACTTTGCTAGACATACAGACAAGACCTATAAGAGGGTAGATTCAGATTAGATGTTAGAAACAAATTTTTCACAAAGAGGATAATGAGGCAGTGGAATAGGTTCCCCAGAGCTGTGGATGTCCCCATCCCTGGAAGGGTTCAAAGTCAGAATGGATGAAATAACACCAACCAGTGAAAGACTTCAAACATGGCCAAAACGTTGGGTGGCATATAGCCACATTCTGCCAGAACATCTGATATGGCTGCTGCCTATCCAGAATGATTTCACACAACTAGTATCTCAGTCTCTTGCTAATACTTTTACTTACCCACAAGACTATACACAGGAAAAAGATAGATTCACAACTAAATAATAATCTAAACCAGAGCCAATCTTATTAAAGTTATATAAAATCACAGCAGAGCTATTTGGAGTGGAAATTTACTGCTTTCACATCAAATAATCAAGAGTAGTACAGCTTGATTATCTGCAATTTTTATTTTTTTATTTTTTTTAAGGAGAGGGATAGAGAGAGATTAATGTCAAAAGGAAATTTGTATTTGATTATCATAAAATATGCAGGGCTCTAAGGTTATTTTTAATTGTAAGATATACACTTGGGACCTATCTTTCACCACAGCAGAAAAAAAATCCAAAGGTAAGCAATGCTGGGGGGAAAATATAATAAATTCCAAACTGCTGTACAAAGAGAAAAGGAAGCTGTGATAAAACTTTTTTTTTTTGTAATTAATGATCCACTAAAAACAGCTAAGGCTGCAGCAAGTCACATATTCAAGGAAACACAGCTGTACCATACACTTTGAACCTGAACATAAACAGTCCTGAAGACTTGAAGATCAACAGAGGCAAGTCAACACCAGCAAGATGAAACAAACTCTGGTCCTTCTTGTACACCAGAAGTATACTTTGAATAAAGCAGAGGGGAAAAAAAAACCAACAAAAAAAAAAACAAACAAAAAACCCACACCTCAGCAAGCAAAGAAAATGGGAAAAATGAAAGAAGGAAAAAAACCCACCCCAAACACTTCTGTAAGAGGTTACGAGAGGAGGAAGAGGGAAGTGACAGAAAAAAAAGCAACAGGAAAAAAACCTGCAGCAACTTTATCATGAAACGGAAGAGGTGGGAACAAAAAATAAAAATAAGATTCCTATATCAGAAGGACAGTAATGCAGTACAGAAATGAACGGACAACCTCAAAGAAATGAGGAAGAGACTGCTTGACAAACCTGGAACAGAAGTGAGGACACTGAAGGTATATGGGGGTTGGCAGTAAGGTGAAAATAAATACAAGATCTAAGGAAAGTGTAAGACACTATGGGTCATGGGAGTTACAGAGCCACTGTTAGGACCCAGGCTAATCCTCAAACCAGACATCAAATGATAAAATTTTCAGGTCTGTTTGAGAGTATGCTTGTTGCAGTAAAAAATATTTACATGAGCATTTCCAGCAAGTCTGTCCTGACATTCCTGAGCAAGTGTTATTTAATCCAGTTGTCAATTTACGTGGGAAGACAAAGTGCTTCTTGGGTTTAATCAAAACAAAGAAGTCACCACATTATCACAACACAGTGAAGAGTTTTATGAGGAGAAAAAAAAGAGAGAAACCTAAACATGAAAAAAAAGAAAAACAGCAACAAAAAACCCACCCTACCTTCTTTTCCTTCCCTGCCATCTCTCCAGCTCTTCTCCATACAACAGCCCTCACTAAACAAACCACTAAGGTTTGTTTAAGGCATACAAGGTAGCCCCACAACTAGCAGATTAAAGAAAACAGAGATTTTCAGAGAGGGAAAGCAGAGGGCTCGCACCAAACAAACTGTCCCAGACTACAGGCTCTGCACTGCCAAAGCCAGCACTGTTTAGTGGCCCACAGCACAAAAGGAGAAAGTTTTAAAGACATGCTTCAAGCCCTGTAAAGGTTTATGAAAGAAAGAAATTAACTTTTCTGCCACTCCTCTTTCCCTGCCATGAAAGCTGCAGCAAAATCTTGGAAGACACAACTAACTGCAGAGGTTTTAAATGCTTGTTTTTGTTCTGTTTTTTTTTAGGGTTCATTTGGTTGTTTTTAAAGCACCACTCCTACTTCAAAGCTATCTCCCTAAATTTAAACAAAACTCATGGTAGAATAGCTAGATGTATTTCTACAGTCTATGTCTAAATTTTCAAGGCTTCGGGGCAACAAAGTCCAAGCTGTAATTAAGACTTTACTGTCACCTCTCACCTAGCCTGCCTCCCAACAAGAGATTATGATGCCCTTTGGCAGAGGATGGGATTATCTGTTTCTTAGTTGCCTAAGTTCACAGTCCAGCTATATGTTTCAGGTCACAATTGCATCCTGGATTGTGAAGCAATAAGCACTGCCTATTAGCAAAGAAGCAGACTGTGATCTGCTATGGTCCTGGCCTATGCTGAAGGAGGTCATCATGTTCCACTTTTCACTTTAAGAGCCTTCTCACCTACTACTTAAAAAACAAACAAACAAAAAAAAAAAACAGTAACTTGAAAAGTAACAATGGTAGCACTCCCCCTTCTCCTTGGTCTCCCAGGACTAGGAATAATTTTGAAAATCAGCAGCTACTTACGTTTGAATTGCATCCAGCCCTGCCATCTTCATCTTCAAGAGGCGGTCTTTCCAGTAATAGCGGGGCACCCGGGAATAGTGAATGCTGCCAGAGATGTAACGGAAAGGGTGCCCATCCTTGACAAAGCAGTTGCAGTCATAGTCAATCCCAAAAGTTCTCTGGGAAATATTCTGCATAC
This sequence comes from Cyrtonyx montezumae, assembly GCF_038088225.1. NCBI lineage: Eukaryota > Metazoa > Chordata > Aves > Galliformes > Odontophoridae > Cyrtonyx > Cyrtonyx montezumae. Next base: position 100,198,862 of record NW_027072089.1, on the reverse strand, counting down.
AAAAAAAAAAAAAGTTAAGAAAATTACACAATATAAGCTCTTTCTGTCACAAGACACATGAAGAACAGTGTACAGTGGTACACAAAAATTTACCACATGTACTCTCCTCTTTCAGCAAGAGCGTATAGTACCATCTTTCTACAGTAACACATTTTGCAGTGCAAGTGATGACTAATTCAGTAGGGGAGATTTACCAATTCATGGAGTGCCAACACTTTTCACTCACTACCGTGAGTGAAAATACAACTGATCTCCAGTTCACTGTCACCCTAGAAACAAAAGTTAGCTGGGAAAGCAGGAAAATTCAGCAGAAGAACCTCTGACCCAGAAGAAACATTCCTTAACTTCAATATTATTGAGATCACCTCTCAAGAGCCTGAACTTATTAATATGCAAACTACCGGGACTAACAGCAGTGCTACTTCTGTTTCAAGTATCTTGATAAAAACAAAGACAAGAAGACAGATTTTTATTATTTAAGTGCATGGTCCTATGCCTTTCAGAATCTTTTTTATTTTTATAAACCTTAACATCTTGCATCTTACACCTCTGTTGCATATTTTTGGCAACTCTGCCTCTAATATCATTTCTGTTCTTTTAGTAAAAGATCAGCAGGGATTTATGAAGTGAAATGCAAAGTCAACAACTGTTTATCAGTTATTTCCCTGTGCCTATCAGAAATACGTTAGAAGTCAATCCAACATAGCCCATATTCCCTTGGACAATACACTACTATAAATAAAACACACCTTTTAATAGTGTAAATTAAAACCTTTTGAAGTGCACAGGCTTGTTTTAATCTGGAATAGGTGAACCTTGGCCTACCTCATACTGTGAATGGGGCTTAACAGTTTGCAAACTGATTGCACGAAGCTAAAGTGATGAAAAATGAAAGGCAACAGAGATGCAGACAACTACGCAACTCCAGGTGAACCGCAACTCCACAAGAGCCACCCACCATCACAGGAAATCTGCCCAGAGTTAAGTAGGAACCAACAGACCACCAAAAGTTTTGAAGAATTTTCCCATAAAACCACTTTTTCCTGTTACCTGGTGAACAGTTCTGTTCTAAGTGTGTACAACTACAGGAAAAGTGAAATAAAAGGAATGGAAACCTACAGTAGGCAGGTGTAAGCACAAGGATGCAAATACCAAGAGTTCTGACCAACAGTTGGACACCACTGCCAACCAAGAGCATATCCTTCTCACAACAGGATAAAAGAAACAAACCAGTTTAATGTGTCACAGACCAAAAGGACAAGAGTACAAATAAAGGATAGAGTACAAAGTTAAAAAGAAAAAAAAAAGAAACCACCCACAGTGCTAAAAACTGGAGGAAGAAATTACTGAGTAAACCTGCCAATCCCTAGACCAACATTAAAAGGATCAACTCAGTGTGATAACACTACAAACATTTCAAGTCTACAGACTCCAAGGAGGAGATAACTACAGCATGTTGCAACTGTAATAAAGTCACAGACCTCACAGTAAAACTGAAATAAAGTTGTAGAAAGAATCTGACACGCACACAGCAATCTAAAACATTCTGCAAACAGTGAAAAAATGGAATTGTTTGTGTCATGAACATACAACAAGAGAAAACATATAGTCCTGGGCTGGCAAGGCAATAAGAACCGGAAGACTGAAGGGACTGTAAAGCACTGCACATGATGATCGCACTTTCAGCTTTACTTTGCAAATCCAACTAGCTAAGTCCTGGAAGTAAAGAAGGATGACCCTAGCTGCTACAGTTCCTCTATGAAAGAGGATTCTAACCCTTACTCAAGCTAATCATGACAGGGGCCTATGGCAATGACACTTTGCCCTGAGACACTGCACACTAAACCCATTGCTTGCACAGCTCCACTTTCAAGGCACAGACATCTCTGGCACAGAAAGAAGGATTTCTTAAAACAGTGGAAAAAAAAAGTATTCATTATAGAAGAGGTCACTGATCTAGTTACCATTCATAAAGGGCATGGAGCACCTCTCTTAGGAGGAAAGGCTGAGAGACCTGGGTCTGTTCAGCCTTGAAAAAAGAAGACTCAGAGGGGATCTGATCCACATCTATAAATATCTAAGGAGCAGGAGGCAAAGGGATGAGGCCAGACTCTTCTCAGCAGTGTGTGGCGATAGGATGACGGGAAATGGTCACAAACTGAAGCATATGCAGTTCCACACAAATGTGTGTGGGAACTTCTTCCCAGTGCAGTGATGGAGCAGTGGCACAGCTGCACAGAGAGGTGGTGGAGTCTCCTTCTCTGGAGACATTCCAGACCCACCTGGATGCCTACCTGTGCAACCTGGGCTAGGGAGCTGCTCTGGCAGGGGGTTGGACTCCATGATCTCTGGAAGTCCCTTCCAACACCTACAGTTCTGTGATTCCTTACACGTATATCTCATGGCATGGTGGATACAGAGAGGTAAGCTTTCAGAGTGTTTATTGACTCATTTTTTGCCCATTGTAAACACTTCCCTTCAGAAGGGAGCAGCACTGCTTTATTGTCAGTACATGACTCTAGCTCTTTTTTTTTTTTTTACAGCATAGTGTAGGACACATAATGAAATAATTATATATTTATATATAAATATATAAATTATCATGAATTTGTCTGACTTGGTCAATAATCACAGTTGTGGATATACAGAAGAAATGAGTTCCCTGCTCATTCGTAGTAGATGGGGGTAGTGGAGATACCACTTTGGTAATCAAACACAACAAGAAAACTAACTGCCTATTACTTTGGATGCCAACTTATTTATACCAAACTGTAACAGCCAGATAAAAATTCAAGCCTTCAGATACAATGGTATAAGACTGCACCTTATGCACCCAAGACATACTCACATGGAAAAGAGAGGAACTAGAGCATTTGTCCTTGCTTAAATCAAGTACACACTTCCTTCTGCAACCTTAATGATCTTCCCATGTTTCCTAATGTCTACTTCTATCAACTTAGGAAAACAAAACAACACAGCTCTGGCACATCAATCTATCAGCCATTTAACAGCCTGTAGTATTTCTCATTCTTTAAATTGAGAAAACAGTGGGTACTTCCCTCCTTATTTGGAAAAGGCAGGAACGTGAAATACAAATCTTCAGCAAACCTCACCACACGTGACTATTTCTAGCATCTCTTATGATGACTACTGAAAATCAGAATAGCTCTTTCAGGTTTTTTCTCTACCCCAAAGTGCAAGCATCAAAACTGAGAATGACAAACCACTCCTGCTGCTCCCTCACCCTGACAACCCACCACACCGCTCCCTCCCCACCCCAAACCCCCCCCCAAAAAAAAAAAAAAAGAAAAAGCCAAACCCAACAACTCTTTCTATTATTTTTCTACCATTATAGTAGCTCTTTTCTCTGCCCCTTGTCCTCACATCTTTGGCCCACGCATCTCCATAATAGCAGGCACTGGGCAAACTTAACAGTGGCTTCACCACTTTTGTCCATGCCTCATTTAGCAGTGAGTGTGGCAGATTTTCCAAAACTATAGTCAAATCTACAGTCAGTAGCTTTTGGCTGGCAAAAAAAAAACAACAAACAAACAGAATTAGTGTGTTTTAACTCCTCAGTGTGAACTGCTATAATAAATACCAGTACAAAATAAATGGTCATTAAAGGCATTCTTCTTGCTAAGTAAATAAAGTTTTATTAAATTTCAACATTTAAAGCATTTGTCATACAACAATTTACGTATTTCCAAATCCACTCTCCACTGATTATATACTGTAATAAGTATTATTCTGTCAGTTGTTAACTCTGCCCCTATCCAATCCCCCAAATGAACTGGCCTTTTCTCTATGATGAAATATATACTCATTTAATTAAGTTCTACAAATCAAATACATTCCATACACACACAAAAATTACAAAAGAATTTAAAAAACACAAAATAAGCAGCAAAGGTTTTGTCATTCCCCCCCACCCCCCATCTGAAATACTGAACACAGGTCTTAATCACACACACCCAAATCAAATTGGAACATGCACAGAAAAATCCTTGAAGAGCAATTAGAGATCTCTGTCTTTGAGATATATTAGAAAGGGTCAACTCCTCATGCTATCAAGAAGACTGATCTAGGATACTTCCCTTATGTAATTAAAAATAAAAGAGAAAAAGAATAGAAGGCTTTGAAGTTGTTTTGGCACATAAATAAACATTTTAAATGCTACTAATCATCAAACAACCGAACTTTCAGAAGCAATTAAAGAAAATCAAACAGACTAAATTACACTGACATAACTCAATACATTTATGAAGTGATACCACGACCACATCTGCTCCAGAGAGGATACATACAGGAGCACATATACACACACACAATGTAATGCAAAAGTTACCTGTGGACCCCGGTGACAGCAGGACTAGCACTGTCATGTTTATTGCACGTATTTGGAAAGGAGGATAGAAATAAAAAGTGGGGAAAACAAAAATCAGATTAGCAACTCAGTGAGAAAATAACACTACCTAAAGCCAGTCTTTCAAAAGTCTCCTGTTACGAAAACCAGAAATTAGTCTTTTTAACACAGTAACTGTTAAATGAAAAACTATACACCACAACTGCTGGACAAGAGGGAGTTTCCCATGTTAACTAAATCCAGAGCACAGCTTTCAAGTGAAGGCATTTAGATAGGGTTACAGATTCTCTCTACTTAAGACCATTTCACAGTCACTGATGGGAAAGAATCCCGAAAGAGCAATGCACGGGCAGGAGAAAATATTAAAAACAGATTAAAGCTTCTGAAAACTTAAGCAGATACTGTTGCATTAAAAAAAATCACAAAGTTACAGATGCTGGGAAACAGAGTGATCTAGCCCAACAAGTAGAAAAGCCTGGCAGGTCGGGTATTAAGCTTTCATACAGAGAGAGGACTGACTTCTCCAGCTTTCCCACTCTTCAGTGCACAATACATTTGTTAGTGTGTCCATAACAGTGTTTCTCAACGTTCCTGTGAATAAAAATGCAAGACCTTCACAGGGAAGAAGGGGATACAAAAACAACTTCGTAGTTAGAAACTCCATCTTGGAGGGCACAAGGGGATAAAGCAAGACTTCAAAATTTCACCTACAGAACTTCCCACATTTACAAATCCTATGACAATCCTCAAATATACCTCAGACACACCTCCCACAAAATGAAGACAACCGCTGAAGAGTAAAACAGAAGTATGTCACACAGGAAGACAGGAAAACACTGAAAACCACAGTTTGGGTCCTGCCATCCTCAGCAATGAACACTTTTGATCCATGGCACACAGGTCTGCCCAGAGAGCAGAAAGAGTGTGACCCAGTGAGTATATCTGGAGACTTCAGAGTCACTGCTGCTTGTGGTGTTTAACAGAGCTGCGGGGAAGAGGAGGAGAGCAAGCTGTACAAGAGAAAACTGGTTCATCAGCCTCAATATACACACATTCACTTGCATCCTACCTTTCTTGAACAAGCTATGAAAACAAGAACATTTGCATTAAGATTTTCCAATCTCTCATATTCCCCGGAGTGATATAAGTTTGTGTTAAGCTCATCTAGGAAAGATGGAGAGAAAATTTTTCATTATCCTGTAGCAGCTCATTATTCTGCTATGTGCCTATCAGACAATCAGGCCACTGATGTGCAAATGCTTTTAAAAGAAATCACCTGCAGCAGCATTTAGTCTTCTTAACGAAGACACCACTTAACTTGAAATATTAAAACCTTACACAAAGTTCAAGCTTCAACTCATTGAATCTTATCTGCATAGTTTTCAAATCACATACCCTTACTCTTGTAGAAGAAAAATCACAGAAGATAAAGTATAAACAAAAAAATACTGAACGAGGAGGACTGAATACCTGAGCTTTTGACTTTGTGCTTTACAACAGGAACTAGTGAATGCTCAGACAGCAACAGAAAGAATGCCAATTAAGAGATTATTTCTCACTCGCTTTTATTGCATCTGCTTTAAGAAAGTAATTACTAAATGCCCAATTATCCTAAGAAAAATGCCCGCAGAAAGACAGCTACTTTCATCTTAAAAATCAATTTCCCTCAACTTCTCAAGTGGAAGAAAACCTGAATTTCAGGAAATGGTGTTGGCACCTCCCTGCACTGGTAAGCAGTGCAGATTGGTAGACCCACTGCATACTACAGACAAAGCTGGATAAAGGCAATCAAATCAAAATAAAATAGTTCCTTTCCCATATATATATATATATATATATATATATATATATATATATATATATATATATATATATATATATATATTTTATTATTATTATTTTTTTTTTTTAAGCAAAAGACTTCTGGAATTCAGATATTCAGGAGACATTCTGTGGTTCTTCTGCAAAACATGCAAGTGCAACTTCACTGGAAGAGATCAGAATTTCACCAGTCTGAGTTTTGAGAAAGCAACCACCTAATACAAAATCAACAGAGTCATGAAGTAGCTGCAGGACACACAATAAGCATGCACAGAACGTACATCATCTCTGACCATATTATCTTTAAATGCAGAATATCAGTAACAATGAACTCAAAGAAGGAATTTTCTTCAGTATTTTTACACTCCCTCTGATTTGTTTCATAGGCCTAAGATAAGTGTTTTCTCCTCAGACTTAACAGAATCTGATTAAGTCCATCCTAATACATTTCCATCACTTTCCTGAAAAAGTATTTTCTTTCAGAGCAGAAAAGCCAATGTACTGGCTAAAGAGGATGGCAAAAATCTGTAAAACGGGAAACTCCTCAAGGGGAACGTAGAATTATCTCTGTTATTTCAGCTCTGCTGCCCAATCTCATGGGTATTCCAAAGTACATTGTCCCTGGGCTGACATAGACAAAGGTATTCTGCCCGACTTTATACAAGCCAACAAAGAAGGGATTCAGAAAATAAGCCCCAGCATTCAGTGGGAACATCTGCCCCCCATGAGTATGACCAGAAAGAATTAGATTTATGTCTGGTCTCTCCTGAAGTGCCCACTTAGCAGCCATTGGCTGATGAGCTAGCAGCACTATCGCATGCTCACTGCTACAACCTCTGAGAGCTTTTTTTAAATCCATGCCATGCCCTGAGTAGCGCAATACATCTGCCTCAATATCATCAACACCAGCCAGGCAGAACCAGTCATCAGTGCTCTCTGGTGAAACAATCTTCACATTCTCATTATGGAGTGGACGGATGTTAAAAGATTTTAACAGCTCAAACCAGTTGCTAACATCTGATGTGTAGTATTCATGGTTTCCTGTGACAAAGTACGTTCCCAGAGGGGAATTAAGCTCTCCAAGAGGCTCAACTGCAGGCCGTATGATCTCTGCCTCGGAGTCAGTCAGGTCCCCAACAATCACTGTGATATCTGGTTTCAGAGCCTTAACCATTCGTACAATCATGGCAAGCTTGGTCTTCCCAACCGTAGGCCCCAGATGGATATCTGAAAGCAACACCACTTTCAAGTTGTTCATCGTCAAGGGCAGCTTGTGAACTGGAATCTCCACTCTGTTCACAGTAGGAGGCTGGGAAGCATTTAACAGCCCGATGACAGTCAGTACAGCAGTCAGCAAGACTGCCAAAACTGGCTTCATTGCTGTTCTGCTGCTCTTACCACTGCTGTTTGCCTTAATGCCTCTCCCAGCAAAGAACTTGTAAGCCTGCTCTACCGAGCCTAGAGTAAAGAGGAAGAAGATTAGAATAATATAGGCCCCCAGGCAAGTGTAGGCAGCTAAAGAAAAGAAATAGGGCTCTTCTGCAACAAGAAATAGCAACGTAAAGAAACTTGAGTGCGCCAAAGCTAGAAACATGAACACAGCTATTTTCCACGGCATGAAAAAGAAGGAGTTGGCAGCTGAAGACCTGGAAAACATGGTGACTGTGCTTTTCCAAACATGAAGAGATCCTATCAGCATGAGCATGTTAGCAAACAGTGCCATCTGCAGCCTCAGAAGCCAGTGCCGCGTCCTGAGCTCCAGTCGTTGTGCCAGATAACTCCGTGATAACATCATGGAGAAGAAAACCACTCCTGCAGCCACTGCAGCCTTTGCTTCAAGGGGCAGTTGCTTGAAGGAGATCATCTTTGCTTCCTGTCCGTTCTGCTCTGTAGGAGTATCCAGCAGGCAATAATGTGGTTATGAAGGGATGCCTTTGGTCAGTGAGGCCTGCAACCAGGAACCAGTATCAACCGTTTTAAAATATTACACACATTCCCTTTTTCCCAGACTGCAATAAGAGACTCTAATTCTGCACATACTACCCAGGATACTGGGTCATACAGAATCACTACCATAATATCACAGAGGAAATTTCCTCATGCTGGATAAATAATGAACTGAAAAAGCTCAATCCTTACAGTCTGCTTCCAAATTCACTGCCTGCTTCCTTCAATCATTCTTCCCCTTTTCTCTCCTTGAACATGCTCTCTCTTCACTATGACTTCCGTACAGCATTTGGCAACAGATCACAACAGTGATGCAATGACTTCTGGAAACAATCATTAAATTATTTGTAAACAATCATTACAGTATTCTAGAACCATGACTAAGCTGCTTCTGCTACTAGTGTATGTGTTTCCTATTCTTTTTCTCAAGCAGTTGGCTCCATCCTAAAAACAGGTATTATCACACATCCTTCTTACTGAACACAAAACTCTACGAACATGTACAACAGCAGCAGTGAGATGCCCACCAAAATGGCTACCAGATGCAGCTGTGGTCTTAGAAACTGAACACAATGGATGTGGAGATATCCTTTCCTCCACTTGTGAATAAGAGCCCCCCCACATCCCTCAAACTCAGCAGGGCCAGAGAAACTCACATTCTGTTTTGCTACTCACTTCTTGCTCACTCTTAACATGCAGAGTTCCTAAGACATGACATCTATTTCAGCATACCCTGGCCTAACAGGATGTAATTAAATTGAAATGGGATTTAAATACCATGTATTGCACTCCTTTAGAAGGGGGTACTAAGACAAATACAGTTCTGCTACCAGACTGAAACACCTAGGCAACCATTCTGCATGAATTCTACTGGTATTCCTTGCTTTGATCTGTATTTTGTCCAGAATATATAGAGTATGTAGTGTTCCTACTAAAGTACAGTTCACATATTTCTATTTAAAATAAATACACTGCTTTATTTTAACCACAGATGAAAAATATTTGGATGGTCTTTTGTAATACACAATAGTGGCCAAGTCTGAGATAACAGAAAAACTCAACTTAAAGCCACACAGGAACATACACTAAATTTCAAAACATTTCCTGTATTTTGGTCTCCATTTAACTAGAAAGAAAGTAAGCAGTCGCTATCACCAAAAAGACCTCAGAACTGGGGTGTGAGAGTAGCCTTTGTAGGATTATGCAGAGAGCTTGATACCAGATGCCTACAAGTTTGTCACAATGTTTATCTGTAGCATACATGTTCCCTAACTGAAAGGGATGTAAGCATCTCTGTGACGATGGGACCCTGCTGTATTTTGAGGACTAGACCAAGCTTTACAAAGACTCCTTCTCTCATTGCTTGGTCACCAAAATACAGGTTGAGAAAGAAAATGTGCTGCAGCTCTCAACTCTTCCAGGCCTTTCAGCTGTTACAATATTTTTCTTTAAAAATAATGCTGTTTTACACGCATGCCTCAACGGAACGTAAAACTAGGGAGATAAGACTATAGAAAATACTAATCTGGTTCAGATCCACAGTCCTCCAGACTTGAGGCCATATTCAGTCTGGACAAAAGCAATAAGAAAGGTCTGAAGGAATCAGATGATCCTGGCCACAGTCCGTGTGCTGCTTCTCTCCTATTTCTCCAGCAGACAGAGCTGTTTCATGAAGGATGTTCCAAGGCACACCTCAGCCTTGTCATTTTCATATGTTATTTATGAACTGAATGTATTTTAATTTGTCTTGTTGGAACCTGCTTGTTTCTACAACCTCCTGTAACAACAGATTCACTATATACAATCCACTGTATATATTTTCTAGTATTTTTATCTACTTTAAACTAATATACTAAAGTCATCAAGCGTTCCTTTTCTCATACTATAGAATTAGGTGTCAGCCCACCCTTCCCCTCCACCATTACCTTCACAACTTCGTAATGCACAGTCACAAGCCCACCCCTCTCAGAGACCATAAATATCATCACTGAATTCTCTCGGATAAATACCTCCCGCGCTGCTTTACATACAGCTTTAACCATGTCGCTCAATTAACAAAAATTAAGATAAACAGCAACACTTGGCTTCAAGCTCCAGGAGTCACAAAGCACAGCTCCCACAGCGTCTGGCAGGACTAAGAATTAGCCCAGGCCTTCGTAAGGCAGCGGTGCAACCTTACAAAGGAGGGAGCCAGAGCCCCGGCAGGGCAGGACGGGCAGCACACGGCTCGCTCACGCAGCACGCGCAGGAACAGCCAGTTTTTCCGTGTGATCAGCTAACGCAGCGTCAGGCAGCAGCTCCATTTCCGCTCCCCCTCCACCTCTGTCCTCCCAACCCCCCCCAAAAAAAAGGCTTGAAGGAAGGAACCGGCCTGGCCCGCACCCCGAGGCTTAAAGCACCCATTAATAACGGCTCAAAGGTCGTTGTTATTAAATAAAAAGCAACGAAGGCTGTAGAGCATCCTCCTTCTTGGGAGCCATTCCCCTCCCGTCCGAGCCCTGGCATTCCCGACGGACAAGCGAGCCGCCCGCTGTGCGAGGAGACTCACCTCCGCATGGAGGAGTTCCACCAGGCCGGCCAACGGGAGCAGCAGCCACAGCATGACCGCAACGGCAGGGCAGCACGGCCGCACCAACGCTCGCCAGCCCGTGCTGTCAGCTGACTAAAGCCCGACCCCGTTTACCCCGCCCCCCCGCCCGAAGGGGCCGGCCCGGGAAGGGAAGGGCGGCCCACTGCGTTCGAGTGGGGAAAGTGCGGCTGAGGGGTACGGCCGGGACGGAGTTGGGGGACATTCCCAGCTGAAAGAGGTGCGAAGGGGAAAAGAAAATGTAAAGACGCCGCGCGCCTTCGGAATTAGCGGTGTCGAAGCAAAAAAAGAAGCGAAAAAAAAAAAAAGGAAGCCTACGACACTCGGTATTCCCAGGCAGTCTCCCATCCAAGTACTAACCGAGCCCGACCCTGCTTAGCTTCCGAGATCAGACGAGATCGGGCGTTTCCAGGGTGGTATGGCCGTAGGCACTCGAGTGTATTCTCCAGCTGGCTTTCAGGCACACTCTGCTACGTTACAGTAACATTCCTGCTTCATTTTCATCTATTTCTAACAGCAACCACCTTCCCACCGCTACACTTGTCTGCATCTTGGTCTACCCACACCTTAAAAATTTCACCTGCCTTGAACACAAGCAGAAATACAATAAGTGTGCCTGATTTCACCTCCCTTCCACACAGCTGCCAAATCCTAAAAAAGATACTCCCTTCTCTAAGCCTATTCCCGTGCTTCAGCCACTCCAAACCCTCTGCAGGTTTCATGACCATGAACGAGCACAACATACTGTCCAGCTGACCATAGAATTCTAGAACCATTAAGGGTGGAAAAGATCTAGTCCAGCCATTAGCCCATCACCACCATGATCACTAACCATGTCCCTCAGTGCCACCTCTACACATTTCTTAACACCTCTAGGGACGGTGGCTACACCACCTCCCTGGGCAGCCTTGTCTCAGCACTTCTTTGAAGATATGTTTCCTAATATCCAACGTGAACCTCCCCTGGCTCAACTTGAAGCCATTCTTTCTCATCCTACTGCTGTTACCTGGGAAAAGAGGCTGATCGCCACCTGGAGGAACTTCCTTTCAGGTGGTTATTGAGTGCAATAAGGTCTCCCCTGAGCCTCCTCTTCTCCAGACTGAATAATCCCAGTTCCTTCATCTGCTTCATGTAAAACTTGTGCTTCAAACCCTTCATAGCATTGTTGCCCTTCTGTGTACATGCTCCAGGGCCTCAAAGTCCTTCTTGTAGTGAGGGGCCCCAACCTGAACAATACTCAAGGTGTGACCTCACCAGGGTTGAATACAGGGGAACGATCACAGAATCACACAGAATCACAGAACTGTAGGGGTTGGAAGGGACCTCTCGAGATCATCGAGTCCAACCCCTCTGCCAAAGCAGCTCCCTTGCCCAGGCTGCACAGGTAGACGTCCAGGAGTGTCTTGAACGTCTCCAGACACAACTCTCCTCAACCTCTCTGTGCAGCCTGTTCCAGTGCTCTGTCACCTGCATTGCAAAGAAGTTCCCATGCACTTTTACGTGGAACTTCCTATGCATCAGTTTGTGGCTATTCCCCTCATCTTATTGCCACACACCGTTGAGAAGACCATCACCTTCCTGGTCCCCTCGGTCACACTTCTTTTGATACAGGCCAGGATGCCACTGGCCTTTCTGGACTCGGGTACACTGCTGGCTCATGTTTAGCTGGCCATCAACACCCCCAGACCTTTTCCTTCTGCGCAGCGTGCCACAACCTTTCTCCTGCCCCATCTTCACGCTGCGGTCACTTTACCCATGCCCACACCTCCTGGAACACCCACAAGCACCCACAAGCCCTATCAGGCCTGGGGTCATGCCCCAGTGACTGAGGGGACGAGTCTGTTGCCCTAGCTGGGCAGAAAGGCCACACTGCCTACACTTGCCTGCACCTATCCTCACCTCTCCCAGCCTGCACTCCTGCACAGAAGCACTGGCACCAGTACACTGTGATGGTGGTGGGACCAGAGGTGCAAGATGGCCCTACATCTATTAGCACCATGCAGCCAATGTCCACATTATGTGTGAAGCTTCATATGGAGGAGAGTAGGAGAAGGACAAGAGGGAATGGTATTAAGTTGCACCAGGAGTTGTTCACGTTGGATATTAGGAAAAAAATTATTCTCAGAGTGGTGAGGCACTGAAACAGGCTGTCCAGGGAGTTGATGGAGTTGCTGTCCCTGAAGGTGTTCAAGAAACATGTGTCTGCGGCACCGAAGGACACAGTAGTCGTGGTGGTGGGTTGATGGTTGGACCCGATGATCTCAGCAGTCATTTCCAATCTAAACGATTCCGTGAAAAACAGAAAACTCACGCAAACCGTCTCCCTAACCTGCCGACTCCCAGCAGCTTCCCCTACACGTTCCGACCGCCTCCAGTCCGGCTGAACTTCCCATATCGGACAATCGGACACTTCCCAAATCCCTCCCACCCGCGGTCCCGCCCGGCCACGCAGCCCCCCGCCCCCGGTCCGCCCCGCCGCTCCCCTCCGCCTGCGCTCGGCTCGGCGACGTGGTGCCGGCCGGGCCCGAGGCGCAGCGATGTGGCGGGCGGTGCTGGCGGCGCTGCTGGCGGCGGCGGGCGCGCAGTACGAGCGGTACAGCTTCCGCAGCTTCCCCCGGGACGAGCTGATGCCGCTGGAATCCGCCTACCGCTACGGCCTGGACCAGTACAGCACGGAGAACTGGCCCGAGAGCGTCAGCTACCTGGAGGTGAGCATGCGGCTGTACCGCCTGCTGCGCGACAGCGAGGCCTTCTGCCACCGCAACTGCAGCTCCGCCGGGCCGCCCGCCGCCCCGCCGCCCGCCGATGTGGAGCTGGCCGAGCTGCGCCTGCTGGCCGGGGTGCTGCGGCGGGCGCAGTGCCTGCGGCGATGCAAACAGGGGCTGCCCGCCTTCCGCCAGGCCCAGCCCGGCCGCGAGCTGCTCGAGGAGTTCCAGCGCCGCGAGCCATACAAGTACCTGCAGTTCGCCTACTTCAAGGTGAGGACCGGCCCTGACCTTCCCCGGCGTCCTCTCCGCCTTCACACCTGCCTCGTGTCACCGCTGTCACACGCCTTCTTGCTCACGTAGCTACTTCCTCATAACTCATCCTGCGCAGCCATGCATTAACCTCCAGTTCTCAAAATACAGCCACTGGACCCTGCCTCCTTATCCCGCTGCCATGCTGTCCCTACCCCCAGCCATCCCGTCTTCCACCTGTCTTACTTTCTTCTGACTTAGTTTAAAACATACCACATACCCTTTCAGTCACTGCTGTGCTATTGCAAGCACTCATCTCTGCTTCATCTCTCCCAGCATGTCCATATTCCTATCATACTCCCTGCTGGTCCCATTCTTTCTGATGTAGCAGCCCCCAGTGTACAGCTTGCATGATGCCTGTGCAGCTTTGGTGTTGTTACATCCACAGGAAGACATAAAGCAAAACTGTTGAGAGATCTGGAGCACAAGTCTCATGAGAAGCGGCTGAGGGAACGGGAATTGTTCAGTCTGAAGATGAGGAAGCGTAGAGAATACCTTATTGCTCTCAACAACCACCTGAAAGGAGGTTGTAGCGAGTTGGTGGTTGGCCTCTCAGGTAACAGCAATGAGAAAAGAGGGAATGGCCTCAGGTTGAGCCAGGGGAGGTTCATGTTGGATATTAGGAAACATTTTTTTCTCCGAAAGATCAATGAGGCACTAGCACAGGCTGCCCAGGGAGGTAGTGGAGCCACCATGCCTGGAGGTGTTAAGAAATGTGTAGGGGTGGCACTGAGGGATGTGGTCATGGTGGTGATGTATTGATGGTTGGACTAGGTGATTTAAAGGTCTTTTCCAACCTTAATGATTCATAGATTTTTTAGAACTGTCTTCTGGAGCATGGCATTAATGCTAGCCCTGGAATGATGTTTACCTTTTGCTCTTGGGCCACTCAGGACTGGGAACACCACTTTCACCACATTCTCTCTTGTTTCTCTACCTTCTTGTCATCCTCCTGACCAGAATCTATTTCACAGTTTCCCACTCCACATCTTCATCATATTGTTCCCTAAATCAGGGTCCTCGTTCCAGTCCCTCAGATATTGCAGTCACTTGCATTCCAAATAAATGCATTATTCTTGAGGAAAGAAAACATGCTGACCTCTTTTGTTTGGATGGATTGCCATTTTTTTAGGGATTTGGTCCCTATTCGTTATATGAGACTGTATGCTTGTGCATTCCTTCTGCAACTGCTGCTTAAAAATACACATCTTAGTAACTGCTGTTATGTCGTATTTGTAGGAATGTCTTTTCCATATGGAAATTTAAAATTATTTTCACAAGTTATGTAAACCAAAGCAGGGAAATGTATTCTCATAGAACGCCAGCAAGCAATACCTTCACACGTTGTGTCACACCTGCCTAGTTCAGAACATTTGAAGCCACCCCAAAGGCTGTACAGAAAAACGTACTTTTGTATGTTACAGTTTCTCAACACAGAGAATAGAAAGTACCAAATAAGACATTTCTTCTGAATGGCAGGCACTGTGCTAACTCTCAAAGCCATTTACAGATCCTAAAATGACATCACCACAAATGTTTCCATTTTTTGTCTTACTTTATTCGTTCCCCCTGTGGTACATACAAAGTTGGCTGTGATTGTATCACATTAGGAATGGTTCTGGAGCAAAAATCATTCCTATGTATAGTTTCTGATATATGAATGATTTGAATGTGAATGGAGGAAATTGGAGAAATCTCCTCTCTGCCTTAAAGCTGTTTTCCAGCCCCATTTGCAGTGGGTTTGTGAACTGTAGTTTGGTGTTTTTCTGATCAGTGCAATTGTCTTTGTTATTATACTGTAGTCCAGCTCTGAGCTCTTATTACTCACTTGGGGAGCCCTGAATGGCTCTTCTAAAAATACAAACTTCTGCATGTGAAGAACTTTTTCCTGGCTGGTGGTTTTTCTGAGGACAGGAGTGTCACTTTTTTTTTCTTTTTCCATAACATCACGTATAACACAGAAAGAAGGCATAGGGAAACACTCTGTGGAATTTTTTAGAGTGACTATGTATTTATTCAGGTGTGTTCTGGAGTGAAGTTTTGCCACGTCTTAGACGGTCCCTGGAGCAGATGTTCCTGTTCTGCTCCTCTGGAGGGAGCTGCCTGGGAGCCACTGAGCTTACGTAGGAATGTGTTTTCTACACAGCTTTCTTTTTTTCTCTCTCACTTTTTCTAACACCAGGGTTACAGTCGAGAAGAAATCATGGACCAAGGAAAAATGAGAGATTTGCCTGCTTCCCAGCAGATAGGGTTAAAGCATTAAGCATGGGAGAACTCAGGCATTTGATGAAAGTGCTTTCCCTCTGCATTCAGCAGCGTGTGGGCTGGCTGGAAGTGCATAGTTTGGGGACTGCAGGAAATGCAGCTGACGTGATCCCAGTGCGTTGGCACTTACAGCAGCACAGAGAGCTCGTCTTAGGGTCAAAGTGTTTCTTTTGGTGTGATAGTCTCTCAGATTTCCTCTGAAATGAAGGGCTGCCTTTTATGGATGCGAATGGAAGAGCGTGTGTGCATAGATGGTTGTGATTCTTGCTCATGGTTTTATGTGTACACTGCCATAAGTTATTTCAGATGTTCAGTGGAACTCAGTAACACCTACACATCAGTGAGCTGGATGGACTGATCTGAATCTCAGCTTACAAGAGAGAAGGGCCTACCATTTCACAAGTACTTAAAGCTTTTACTTTCACTGTTGCACTCTATATAAATATATATATACAGTATATATTTTATAAAATATGCATACATATAGAATAATACATATACACATACAGATGGAGATGTAAATATGTATATGAGTAATATATACTTCTAATACAGGGGTTAAATTTAGTTTAAAATTAGGAACAGAAGTCATGTAGCACATTAGAACATTTGTTGAACAAGTACATGCTGTTTACTCTCACTCTGTACCACCACTGGGATGGTATATTATTGTAACATTGCCTTCCACTCTGCTAGGCAAAGAGGACACATAAACACCATGGAGAGGGGGTAAGTGATGACTCCTGCTCAGTATCTGTTGCTGGGCATCAGGAATTGCTGTGCGATTAATCCTACATATGAGCAACAGAATAATTTTATGCAGGTTTGGTTTTTTTTACTTAAAGTCATCTATGCTATTTGTGACAATAATAGACTTGAAAATAAGAATGGTGCAGCTAGTAGTAAAACTTGGAAGTATCAGTTTCACTGTATTTTTGTGTCCGCTGAGTGTGGTTTTAGCAGTAGTAAGCTTGGAAATACAGATCCTGCAGGAATCTGATTTTTTTTTCCCCAGTTAATCTTTTTTTCCTCTTCCTTCTCTCCCTTATTTCCATGTTTAGGCTAATAACCTTCCAAAAGCTATTGCAGCAGCTCACACATTTCTTCTGAAGCATCCAGATGATGAAATGATGCAAAGAAATATGGCCTACTATAAGAGCATACCCGATGCTGAGGAGCACATTAAAGATTTGGAGACAAAGCCTTACGAGGTGTGTTTATTCACAGTACAGTCTTGTGGAATCATTCTGTTACTGTGTGAGATTCGAGGATCTCTTTACTTACATGTTCTCAGCTCCTGCCTGTCCTTTCCATCTTAGTATCTTACCTCAGACATCTCTGTTCTAGTTTCTTAACACCTGCAATAATTCTCACATCTTTTGCTTTCCACTGTTCCATAAGTCACAGCAAGTGATGTGGAGTACCATATTTGAAAGTTACTACATGCAGGTAGCTAATGGAAGTAAGCAAGTACATGGAATTATTCAAATGCTGTGAGTGCTGTAGAGGTACAGCTTAAAATTTTTTTGGTGTTAAGAATCCATCAAAAATCTCTATCTCAAAATATACTCTTTGGAATCACATGGTCTTTTTCCAACAGGTTTTCCTGTTTATCTGAAATGAAGCTTCATACTCAACTATGTAAGAAATATCTGATAAAATCTGTTCATCATCTGTTTCATATTAACTGGATAGCAGCTTATCTAGTAATTCAGAAATGCTGAGACATCACTTACTGGATTTGAATTTACATACAGCTTTCCACAGGTCATTTACTGCTAGTTCATTCCTGTCGATTTTTCAGAATCTCTTTGTCAGGGCTGTGAGAGCGTACAATGGTGACAACTGGAGAACATCCATCTCAGATATGGAACTGGCTCTTCCTGATTTCTTCAAAGCCTATGATGACTGTATAGCAGCTTGTGAAGGCTCTCGAGAGATTAAAGATTTTAAAGACTTCTATCTCTCCATTGCAGGTGAGTGCTTAAGAAACAGTCAAGAAAGAAGTCCCGAAGTATATTTAGTTCTATCCATAGGATCAGCTACCTAAGTCCTCCTTCCTTAGTGGAATAGTTATTGCAGGCTGTTCCTCAAGCCTTACTTCAGCAAAGCTGGCAGGTGCCTATAGATAAGGAGTAGATAAGGAGTAGATAAGGAGTGGAAGAAAATTAATAGACAGTAAAACTCTAAACACAGGCTTTTTTCCCCAGTGAGACAGAGCCCCCATGGTTTGGATCACCCCCAAACCACTGTAAAGAACGTCTGTAACTCACTGACTCTGTCCATGCTCATTTATGACTAGCACTTACTGTCTATCCTCTTCCTCTGCTGAAGGAAAAGACAACTCCAGCAGCAGTGGAGAGACAGAAAGGTAGGAGTACCACATAATGTCATCACAGGTGTGGACAGTACATTTCAAATACTGTATGTCCTGAAAAGGCTTGCAATTAGTTGATGGAAGGTTTTCTTGGAACATACTTTCTTGAAGATAAAATCACTTCTAGTCCCACCCCATTGTACCTAGTTTTTCAGTCTCGGAAAGCATGTGAACTTAAACCTTTTTGGATTAGTAGTGTGCAGCATATCCATGTCTGTCATGTCTTTTAGAACATCCGCTGTTCAAGAAGCGTCTAGATGAGGTGCTAAGGGATTTGATTTAGTAGTTGGGTAGGGATAGTGATAGGAGGATGGTTGGACTAGATGATCTTGTAGGTCCTTTCCAACCGTTTGAACCTATGAACCTATCCAAATGTCTGGCATAAAATGCAGCCATCTCTAGAGGTTTACTTTACAATCACCTGCTGTCTTTCTGTCATAGTTGTACTAGGTAGCATGTGGATCTTAATTATGCAGTAATTCAATGAAATTACAAAGGCTTTCAAAAATACCATTGTTAATTTAACCATTAGGATATAATGTACTCCATAATGCTTTCAATAAAACCTACCACCACAGACTGCCTGTAGGTGTCAGTGAAACCTAACTGCTTAGTTCTCTGGAATTGTAATTTTGATATCCTTGAAATCTTGATCCTACTTACTTTACCTGGAGGACCGAGTGCCAGCACCTGAGACGTACTTCAGTTGGAGATGCTCAATAATTCCAAGCAGCAAGCTCCAAATTCACAGGACTTAGGGATTATAAAGCCAAATTTTGATGGGTAGCGACTGGGAAGGGTTATAACAGTTCACTGTGTTCTACTCATATCCTGTGTTGTTGTTTTCTTCCTTCTAGACCACTATATTGAAGTCCTTGCATGCAAAGTGCAGTGTGAGAGTAATCTGACACCCGTTATAGGAGGTTTTGTTGTTGAGAAGTTTGTGGCCACCATGTACCATTACTTACAATTCGCATATTATAAATGTAAGTAGTAGTAATTTAACATACTTAATAACATTGGGATGATGTGGGAGAGTTTCCATTCCTAGTCTTCTAGTTACAATGCTTTAGAATGTAAATAGTGACCTCCAGAATCTGCGTTTTTGCCTGTGGTGGGGCTGAAAGTCTGAGATGCCCCAGATCTTTTTCCCACTATGTAACTGTAGACGTGGGAGATGAGCAAAATAATAACTCCTGGCTCAAAGAGTTCTTCATGAAAAAGTGAATTTCTGAACATAGAGGTTGAAGTCTGCCTGGGCAGGCCCCCTTTTTTTAAGATACTATTGCTTTTGACTGATCTCCACTTGAGTGCTGGAAAATTGTGACAGAGTGTGACCTGACGCATCACCACCTCTCATTATATACAATACCTGCTGCCAGCACAATTTACTTGCACTTTTCAGAATTTCATATAAACCTTAAATGTTCATCATATGTATATTATGTTAAAATATGTAATACACCAGCTCTTATGCCGTTATGAAGTGACACATCCTAGAGTAAATAGTGTCAGCCACTTCCTATGCCTAGAACATGTGCAGTGACACTGACACATTCTACACACCTAAATACAAAAAAATAGAGGTGACCAAGCATTTGGATCCATAGAGTCAAGCAGCTGAATGTATACTTCTAAAAAGAACTATATTCTTAAATTTCTTACTTATTTATTAAGAGAGAAGAAAGACTGTGACCTCAAGACAAGTACCTATAGCATGAATACTAAATTCTCAATTTATTATTCAGTATTTCTTCCAGAGACAAACCTGTAGAGTAGTTCGTACCATTCTTTTTTTCCTAATGGATTTTCATAATACCATTAGAATAGAGCACATGAGGCTACGTGCATTTTAAAGAAAGAGAGGACCACATAACAAACAGAAATGATAGTGTTCTGGTGCTCAGTGCTTATACATTTGATAGGTAAATCATTCAGTGAGCATTGGGGTTTCTTGAGGAGCTTCTTGCACCATTAAAACACATTTAGCCCTTAGAGCTGCCATTGCAGGCTTCAACACCAAAGGAAAGGCATAGCCAGCCATATGCAGCTAAGACATTAATGACTTTTGCATATGTTTCTTGCCTACACATATTGACTCTTCCATCTTCATCAATCCAAGCAAAATGAAATGGATTTTTTTATTTGTTTCTTTGTTTTGTAAGAAATGCCACAGTGGGCACCCCCAAGCTGTGGGTCGATGCCTCACTGATTCTGTAGCTGGGAGAGACATTTGGTTAGGATTATCTTAGAAAACCACTGTGAGAAAATAGCATCATAGGAAAACTACCTTTTGTGTCGATGGTAAGTTATCCCCACTTGCTCTATGAAGTAGAAGAAAGTAGTTTTTAGGGAAGCCAAATAAGTCATATTGTTCTTGTCCATGACTTGGCTGTTATGGCCATAAGCTTGTGTTAGGTAAGTCCTCATTCTGAATCATGGCCTCACCTGTTTCAAACACACAAATAGCATATTCTTCATCAGAAACTTTTTAAATGCAGATGGTGGAAAGGTGGCAAATGGATCCTGTTTCCATCAGAGTTTTTCAGAGTGCAGATAACAAAAGGGATTATCTCTACATTTTGTTTATTTACTTTGTGTGTATTTGTTCATGTGTTTATTAATTAGTGAATGACATGAAGAATGCAGCCTCTTGTGCTGCTAGTTACCTTCTATTTGACCAGAAAGATGAAGTAATGAAACAGAACATGGTCTATTACCAGTACCACAAAGACAAATGGGGACTTCAAGAAGAGGATTTTCAGCCCAGATCGGTAGGTGAATTACTTAAAACGCTATACAAACATCCAATGATTATGCTCTGGCTTTGAAAAAATTCTCTGAAATGGATTTCTGTGCTGTTTTTAAATTTCTATGTCCAAGATTTTCTGTTAAAATTTAAAGACGTCTTGTAGTCCTGCAGCCTGGACTGTGAAAATCAAGTCAGATTTTCTTTCATTTCTTGGTACTGGGATTTGTGTCATGCAGCTGAATTAGCTGCTTTATGACTCTTATCTGATTCCTTAGGCATCAGTGGCATACACTGTACAAGTATTTAGTCATTAGCAATGCATGTTCCACAAATTAAATTTAGTGCCTTTTCTTTTTCTTAGGGCATGACTTCCCTATGTGAAAGTCATTTCAGTTATCCTAGCTGAAACAACAGCAAGCACCCCCCAGGCTGATGTTCAAGTTGCCCTTCCCATGTTGCCTCTTCAGACACCTCAGTCACTGAGACCAGTGCTGGCCCAAAGGCACATCCCTCAGTTCTTATTGTGGCATTAAGCTCAGTGTATCTGTGCAGTACTTTGGTGACTTGCTTTATCTGGAGCAACACTACAGAGCAGTTCATATGTGTACCTTAGAAGTTATAATAGTTTAATAATGAATGAAATAATTTGATAATACTTTCCTTCCATTCAGGCCAGCCAGCTCAAGCAAAAAATGCCACTCCATCTGTTCAGCATTTTTTGTTTGCGGGCAGCTGTCAAGTTCTGTGCAACACACCTTATTCACATGCTGGAAACCAAGGCTGTCCTGCAGGGCCAGCAGATACAGAATACAGAGAAAATGCATTTGGTTCTTTCAGGCAGCAGCTGTGAGTCTGAGTTCGCACAGGAAAGAGACCATTCTTCTGTTGCTGTTGTTGGGAACAAAACTGTGCTTTGTAACCATACTGGAGACAATATTTGACGTTGGTGGGAGTGAGGGGTAGCAGCAGTTTAAAACTGCAGACCACAAACAGATTTGGTGTCCATGTGCAGAAAGGACAGAACAAGGGCCCTACACATTGACTCTGAATGTTTCATTGATAACTTCTCAGGAGTTGGGGCTACAGATAATTTAATTTTTAAATATTAAATATCAAATGTATACAGCTGTATTTTCTTGTACTTTGATCTGTCTTGCTATGAACAGAAGTTGCTTGCTGTCCTAATCACTTGCCATGAAAACCATAATGTCTCTGGTTTATTTTCACAAAGTAGTACCAGAGTGTCAGCAGCATGAAACTAAGCTTTAGATGTCCTTGTGAAAGGGGAAGTCTCCTGTTTTCCTCCCTGAAAAGAATTAAATGGAATAGTCAAAGTATGTTTCTGGTGGTGTTCACAATTCTGAGAGTGACAGCTACACTGTGCTGTCCAGGCAAACACCCTCAGAACTGAGGTAGGTAGGTGACCATACAGACTTTCCCACTTCCAGATGGGCTGGGATGGTGAGTCATTACAAGGCAAAATACCTCAGTGTCTCTTTTTCCCAGAACTGCCTGCCGCCTTATGCCAGCACATAGGGAGATGGAAGCTTTCTCATATCCAAAGCCCACTGGAATGTAGGCACAGGCTGCTTGCTGCTTGGCTCTGGCAGTCTCATTCCTTATCCTCAGACTCGCCAATGCTTTGAAACATGAGAAATAGGAGAGTGCTTTGTTCTTCTCACACCGATGGAGCTTATGCTTAGCAATGTCCACAGAAGACATTGGATATGCTGAATGCTGTTCTGCTGTTTCCTTTCTCAAACATTTTAAACCCTCTGAGACCTACCTTCTGCTAAATCTGGGTCTAGCTTCACTTGATTAGTTTCAGATGACATGTGATGACACTACCCTCAAGTAACACAGCAATTTTTTTATTTTCCCTGTAGGATGCAGTTCGATATCACAACATAACCACACTCCAATTGGAAATGTATGAATTTGCAAAGGAGCATCTAATGGATGATGATGAGGTGAGTTTTCTAGATAGAAAATTGTGGTCCCGAAAAAACCAAAACCCAAAAACAGTAATAATATTAAAATGTTAAGTAATTAAAAATCCAGGATTTCTGTACTGTGGAGAAATGTTCTTATAACTGTGACCGATTTGTCATAAATTTTTCTTTTGTAAATGAATACAGGAAACAAACCCAAAGGGCATTAGACCACTCACATGGCATGTAAAAGAATAAAAGTCAATATTAAAACAAGGGTAATTACAATGCACACAGCCCCCAAAAGAAAATTTTGCAAGATATAACACCAGGGGGCAGAGAAGTTGTTGATATATTTAAACCAAACATTTTTTTTCTTTTTCTTTCTGGAACATTGTTGAAAATACATTTTAAAATGCTCATAATTTTGTCCAGAAGTCCCTGCCTAACTTATAATTTTATCAAAGGGAAGTCCTGTTATCCCTATTTAGTTACAGTCAAAAAGAAAAGAAATGGTTTATGTTATAAGATTACACCACATTTTCAATTTTTATTTTATCCAGCACATAGGTAGAGATAATATTTTTCATGGGAGAAGTAATAACATGTCTGTACTGCCTTCAGTATGCTCATGACCTGAAAACAACTCTATGTAGAATTCCATCGCAATGTTACTAGACGATAGGAAGACTGCTAAATCTTTCCATTGTAATAAATGTCTCTGAAGAACAGTTTAATATTCTCATTATAATGTTAAGCGTAGATGAGAACTAGCCTATATGGGTTTCCATTCAGGGTGTGTAAATTCTTAGTGTTTTTTTATATTCCCTTGTTGATTTGGGCAAACACTCTGCTTTGTCCATAATGTTTTCTTATGTTAGACATAAACTTCATTTGTAATTTTTTCCTTCTTTCACATCTGCTGCTCCAAAACAAAGGGATGAGTAATTAAGGAAGGAGAAAGGCAGTCTATTTTGAAGACTTTCCCTTTATGTTGTTAGAAGACAGAATTATAAACACAGTCTTCAATCTCAAGCATTTAATACAGGGGAAAAAAAAAACAACACATTCATTTGTTGGCATTAGTTCCTGTAGCCCATTTCACGAGTGCAGTGATGAATGGGCTTGCAGTCTACAAGAGAGCAGTACAATGGAAATGTCAATTAAACTTCTGGGAAAGTGTCAAGGAAGTGTCATTACCCTGGGCTACATTTGGGTTAAACAGCCAAAATCATTGGGCCTGTCCATGCCACCTACATCCCTACCTCACATTCTTCATATTAGAAAAATTACCACTCTCATTTCCTGGAGAAAAGTTAAAGGGCTTCTGTGCTCTCCCTTAATAGGACTGAAGAACCTAGGAGAGATGGAGGCTGTCCATGTCTCTGTCTTGGCTCTGGATTTTGGTAGTGAACTCATAAATCCCTGGCTACCAGAGCTTCTTCTTGGCTGCAGGAGCCTTCCAGGGAGTCCAGACAGAGCAGGAATAGCACAGAGATAAAAATCACTACCTTGTAGTTTCTGCTGTATGGGCAGGACGTGGTAGTATAAGTGGAATATTTTTTAATATTTCTCCTGGCACAGATAGAAAAGTTTATTCTATGGGAATGCGGAAAACTGATGAAAAATTCAGATAAAGTGTTACAGTAAAAGCTTTATTAAAAATTGTTAAGGAGGGAGGCAACCTCTCTTTCTGGTGGACATAGTTCATTTAAACCACTGGATCCATGGACAATGCCTTTTGTGAGTTTCTGTGCTCCATCTTTGCTGTCTGTGGGCTTCGTGTTGCTTGTGGGCCAGCAAATGTTTAAAATAATCTAAGGAAAAAAAAACCTTTCCTTGAGTGAAGCTAAAGTTTCTCTTGATGTATGTCCTTATTCTCAAATGGGGAGTCTTTGTTCAAGCTTTACAGTGCTCCTGTATTCCAGATATCCATGGGTCTTATTAAATCCCATTAGCAAAGCAAGCAAATACTTGTCGCTTCTTCCATTAATACATTGCAGTAATGGCAGAGGCTGGAATATGTAGTAATGATTTTTGCACATGACACTACAAGAAATACTGTCCTCTTCATGTTACTTTATTAATGTTTTTCCTCACGGAAATGAAAAACTTCAGTACTAACATTTAACACAGTAGAGGTGACAGAGAATATTAGCACCAACTTGTTGCAAATAACTTTTTCTTAGAAGTAATTATTAAATATCCTTGAAGAGTTTTCCACAGTTAAGCTAACAGAGCATTGCACAACGTTGTCATCTTAGTTGCCCATGGATAATCAAGCTTCTTGATTTCTGTTCATATGTCTAACACATGAAAGCTCTTAATAGTTTTAACTCCCAGTACTGCACAAATTTAAGTAAGAAAATGAAATGTCATTAAGAGCCAGATATTCAGCTAGTGCAGATGTAACTTCAGCACTACACTAATTACAGGAGACAAGTTTCTGGCACATAAATTCAGTGTTCTTGAGGACTTTTTTTTAGGGATAGCTACTTAGCTATTCAAAATTACATAGGAACCACAAATATTTGGCTGGGATGATCCAGTAGTGTCGTTTTTCTTTCAGTACTTAATCAATAGGTGAAAAACCATTGGCAGCCTTGGTCCATCTGTTGTTTTTTCTTTCTTTTTGGCATCTGTTCTTCTTTGTCGATTGTGTGCCCTTCCACTTATATAATAGCTGAGGCTTAGATTCTCCATGCCTAGATATGACACAAAGGAGAGTGAGTGTTGAACTAAGGAGTGGTGGAAAGAAAGGATATGGAATACCATCAAGGCAGGAGTGCCCAGTAGACTACTGGTAGCAAATTATAATCTGAATTCAGCATATTTATCTGTTCAGAAATCACTAACGTATTTTTGGCTATGTTAACTCACATTTTACATATTTTCAAATGATTTATACAAGTGTTCTCATAACAGCAAGTTGTAAATGCAGATGTGTAAACCCTGCTCTGACCTCAGACCTGCACAGCTACAACAGCGTGGTGGCTACGCTGAAAAAAGCTGGTGGCAATTGTTTAAGAGAGTGGTTGTAGTTAATTGACATTGTTAAGGTCCCTGTTCTATATCTGCTTTTTTTAAAAAAAGAAAGGTTATTTTTCATCACTGTTTGCTACTGGAGATCCTGCCTTTGTAGCAGGCTCTCTTCAAAAGCCTCTATTCCCTCTTGCTATTTTACCATTGAACTTGCATTGTACTCTAAGTTGTTTCTCCTTCCATTTAAACCACCTACAATGAGAAGTATAGTAGGGCTTAAATGGCAGGATTAGAAAAGAAATTAAGAACTTTTACCTACACCAATTTGCTTAAGGCCCTGTGTACATCAGGAAGTGGCAAAGAGAGCATAAGCAGAGTTTAGAAACAAAGCCACTAGAAGACTTCTGCTTTCAGTGCAGCGTTTCTTATTTGTTTTGAAATTGAATCGACTCGTGTTTTATAGGCATTACAAAACTGTTAAGAGGAAAGCACACTTATTAGATTACTGTAAAATATTGTAATCACTGCAGTGTACTACAGACTTCCATAGTATATGGGGAGAGAACAATTACGTGTTCAGAATATGCAATAAAAAATGAAATGGAAAAATGTTTGAGAAAAGCAATTAACATTGATAGGGAATAACTAAGCTCTTTTAAAATTAAAAAAAAAGTCATGTAAAGTGTATGACAGTGGGTCACACTGTTGACTGAGCATCTGAAAAATAAACGAAGGGCCAAATTATTTTTCTGTGCAAATAATTGAGGGATTCTTTTTCCTGCTAGAATGCAAGGAATGTCAAGTCTGGCCTTTACTGCTCTTTGAGAACCTGAAGGTGGTTACAGTTGAACTCTCATGTTTTAACTGAAGTCAAAGAACGTTTTCTCAAAGACTGGATAAAACTTTCAGGCACCATGGCTGAGCCACTGATTGACATGTGCATTACTGTTACCCTGGAATAATACTCCTTCAAAATATCACTGTTTGGTTGGCTGAATGCTACAAATTTGCAGTCTCTCTCAAGCCTGCAGAGCACATCCTCCACCGTCAACGGTATCACAACCATACCACATACACCTGATACATAAGGGAATCAGATCTGTTAGTCTTACTATTGAACAAGTTTACATTAATTACAATTTTCCAATCTGATATTCTTTGCTGGGAAAGACACCCAGGGGACATTCTGTGGGATTAATGTTTTCCTCATTTGTCATAGATTATAAGGAAACAAAGATCCAAGCAATTATTTCTCTGTGTATTGTCTCTTAAGTCTCAGTTTCTTGGATTAGTGAGTTTAAAGGCATTTTCTTACTTGTTCACTGCTGTCAGTCAGACATGAGTATTTATTTTTG
Organism: Cyrtonyx montezumae; assembly: GCF_038088225.1. Lineage (NCBI taxonomy): Eukaryota > Metazoa > Chordata > Aves > Galliformes > Odontophoridae > Cyrtonyx > Cyrtonyx montezumae. Next base: position 100,171,462 of record NW_027072089.1, on the reverse strand, counting down.
TAGATCTTAATTCATTCTAGGAAAGTATTATTTTAATATTCTGTTACTTCCCTGAGGAACAGGCTATTTCACTGCACTGCATATGGAATCCCTATACAAAGTGCCATCAGCTAATCTGTGTGGAAAGAGTGGGTTGTTACATGAAGGCTGTTTTTCCCAGAACTTTTCCAGTCCACACTGAGAAAGGACAGAACAGACTGTAGTTAGAGGCAAGGACCTATGAATGATTAATATTTGCTATGCAGAAGGCAGCGCTTGCTTAGCCTTAACAGCCAAAGCCAAAGCATCTGGGTCTGTCAGTGAGCAGTGCAGCCACTGGTACAACAACTGATTGCTTCTATTTTTAAAGTCTGCTGGCATAAGAAAAGTTGGTGCTTGACCATCAGTCTCAATTGGACTATAACTGAGCCATGTATTGGGAGCTTTTCCTCTTTGCTGTTTCTTTTAATAGCTGGCAAGTAATCTCCAAAATACAGATGTTTCTTCTAAAGGTTGTGTTTTTCATGTGTGAGTGCAGCATTTAATATTGCCTAAGAGAGGGTCAGTAGCAATCCCTAGCCTGAATGCATGCCTTGGTCTTGGACACTCAGCTTGTGGTAGTAAGTGAGGAGTTTTGCATTTTTCCTCCTTTTTAGGACTTCTTCAAATGCTCTAGCTTTTCTTAGAATAGTTAGTGTACCAATCTTTGTAGCCTGGGTTAGTTTATATAGTATTGATCAAGAATTCTGTTTTAAAATTATTATTTATTACCATCCACCTACTCATTTACCCGCTGTAAGATCTTGAATTACTGTAGAGCAAAATTTGTTCTTTCTGTTTGAGCCTCTGTGCACTTGTTAATCTAAACACTCAATCTAATACACTTAGTCTGCATAACTAACAGCTGACTGGAGGCTTCAGTTGACTCTCTGAATCTTCCTACTACTCACACCTGCCTGGGAGCATTGGCCTGCTGCCACTCAATATCCTCCTGTATTTCAGGCTATGCCTGTCATATCTTTTTCTGTGTATTACTCTTGTCATTCCCACTTTGCTGATAGACCCTGAATGGAGAGAAGGAAGAGGTTTGTCCTACAGGTTGGTAGCTCATGGAGTGCTGACAGAGAGTTGCACCCCAGCAACAGATGCTTTTGGCCACCAGAACAAACCAAGAGGCAGGGAGTGGACCAAGGGCCAACTTGCAATAAGGGTATGCTTCTCAGGAGTGGACCAAGCAGTGTTGCTTGTGTGCATGTGTTCTCTCCAGTGGTCAGCTGCCTAACTAGCAGCCAAGTACTGGTCTGTAGCAAAATATGCCCTTCCCCAAGCTTAATCAGAATTCACATATTGATCTACTGGTCATCAGGCAGACAGCTATGTCCCGCTGTGGGACATATATATTGCAGAACTTTGATTTACATCAGCACTGTCTGAGCAACATGTTATATAATCTGCATTAGACCTGAGTTATCAAGGCCACACTATTGAAATCTCAGTGTCTTCCTTATACTTTATTCTAGATCATACAGTGAGATGTTTATGCCCTTCACCCTGTCTCTCAGGCTTTTTGAGATTTGTCTTTGCAGGTAGACTAAAAAGAGAACTCATTTTTACTATCTGTTATTCTTTCATTAAACGATGATTCTGAGGTGTAAGAAAATCAGTCTGAGTTAGATTTGAGACCCATGTAGGAGATAACCTGCATTCCTAATCTTGTAACTCATTTTCTAGTTAATGGAGCCTGCATCTCTGTAGTCCTTCAAGAGGTATCTAAATGTTTATGGCCACTATTCTAGAAGCTGTGCTAGAAAATCTGTCCTTAAGTCCTCTGAGCCTTTGTTCTTGTATCTTTAAAAGGCTTACATAGTGACTACTGGACCATGTGGCTATTTTTTTCACATGCATTTTTGAAGTGGTATTAAGTTCCTCACATGATTGGGCTCCTTAGGCAATCAAAATACTTGTAACAAAAGAAAACGTGCAGAAATGTTGAATTCCTGTTTTGCAGTTGCCAGACTTCCTGCAATCAGGAAGACAAGCAGAGAATATGAAAGTTCTGGCATTTTTTCTTGTGTTTTTGTTGAACTGGAAATTTAGATGTTTTGAATAAATTCAAAGCAAAATAAATTGCCATCCTTCAGGACTTTCTAAAACCGCAGTAGTGAAAACTCAACAGTCTTTTAAGATGGAACTGTGAAATGGGAAACAAAAGCAGCAGTTGCTTAAGCAGGCTTTCCTCTTCACTTTTTTCTTTTTGTTGTTGTTGTTGTTTGTTTGTTTGCTTGGTTCTTATTATTTCTCTCCTTGCTAATCACACGTCTGAAAAATGTGATGTTAATATTTTTAATGGCCACCTCCATAGTACAGTTGTTCTGTAGTCAAAATAGAGAATTTCTTCCTTTTATTTTCACAATTTTATTACTTTTATTTTCAGACAGAATGCTCTTCCCTTATCACAGAACATAACAATGAACTTTTGAGTCTGCAACTGCATGTATCTGGAAGGTGCTGTGTTCCTAATGAATACCTTCCTAGATAAGAACATGCTTAAAATTTAATTAAAGTTACAAAGTACTGCTTGCATCCTTCATTGACCAGACTCAGTAACCTGATACAGATGACAAAAACTTTGACTTGAGAGGTGAAGGGGGTGTGAAAGTGAGCATCCACAAAGAGTGATTTTCTTTCAACACAACTGTTTTAAATTCTGATTTATTTATTTTTAATCTGAGTGTAAGAGCTGATCAGACTTCTTAACTATTTTTTTTCTATCAGAAAGTTGTTATTTGTTTTGGAAAAAGGCTGAATTACACATTGTAGCCTTTTTAAAACACATAGGTTTATGTCAAGAAAGGCATTGATGTGTCTGAGCATTGATGTGTATGGAGGGGAAATAGGAAAACACTGATATTTCTGAGGGTGCAGACAAGTGAGCTCCTACAGTCAATTTTGTGTAGTCTTAGATGCTGCTGTACATTTACATTTAGCTCTTTCTATAAGTGCTCAAGGTGTGACCTTGAGATACAACTTGTAGCTCAGTTACTGTAGCTTGGCTGACGAGGCAGTGAATTCCAGCTGAGGGGGCAGTATCATCCCAAAGTACTTCAGTTTGACTGCAGGAAGACAAATCTGTGGTATCTGACTATGCCAAGAGCAGTTTAAATAAAGTTTGATTGCTAACATTGTTTTGATACAGCGTACTAGAAGGTCAGAAGTTGTAAGTGTACAAGTATTTGTTTCTTATATGGAAAACATTCTAGTATCTATGGTTCATTACATTTTTGCTGCACTGAAGTATAATGTGAATATTCATGGGTGAAAATGGAGAAAGTGTATTTTGAAGGGTGTACCAAAGGTACTGACCCCTAGAGGAGACAAATGCAAAGTCATAGTCATGGTTTACAAAGCACTTTTGCTTTGAATTTTGAAGCTTTAATTTTTAAGGTATTTCACCTAATTTAACAGCTGCTTTAAACATTAATGCTTCTACTTTCTAAATTTGAGGATTTCATTGTCTATTTAAATACCTGAAAAAGTACAAGAAGATTTAACATGGAGTGTAGCATTTTCTTCTTTGAAGGTGTGTATGTCCTTGCAAGTATGTAACTATGTGTGGTATACCTGTATGGGCCATTTAGTTGCATTTTATAGGCTTGTTGTGCTAGGCTGTATGTGAAAGCGTATATGAATAGTTAATGTGACACCAATTATTATTACAGTTTGTTTTAATGGTAAGCACTACTCATTTTGGAGCATACAGTTAACCTGTTTCTTAATTTTAATCTTTTCTAGGGTGAAGTTGTGGAATTCCTAGATGAACTGTTAGAAATAGAGGAAAAGAATGAATCCTGATGAGTGAGATCACCATGAAGTATTGTTCAAAAGTGATCACTCACCATTGTGCCTTGTTATTGTTTTTGGTCACTCGTAGTTCCAGATAGATATACCTCAAACCTTTTCCTTTAAGCTCCAAAACACATCACAAGATCCACCCCTGAAAGATCACCTCCATGCTGCACTGACTGTTTCATGAGCATGGGTTTTCACTGTGCCTTTACAGAATTGGTGCTTATGGTTTTCCTCCTGAGCTTTCTTCACTTTACACAGACACAACAAAACTGACAATTCTTATTTTCTATACTGACACTAAGATTTCTTATTTCAGTGCTGTGCCATAAGTTGTCACAGTTCAGATAAATTTGGAAGAACTTTTGTCAGATTGTGAACCAGGGATGATAGAACAGTTCTAGACTTTCTAAGCTATGTATTTGTATTATTTATACATGACTGTGATGATTAATAAAGTGATACTGAACCCCAGTGCATCTGGAAGATGTTAAGGTAACAAACAAGAACTTTAAATAGCTGGAAAGGATTAATGAAGCATAACTGGTAAGCTTCTAAAAGTTGCTTTAATAATTCTGTAAACATTTTTGATCTTTCTTAAAACTGAATGAAATTCCATGTGAAAGTAAGGTCACTTAAAATTGAATAATAAATAATTCCTACTTCCTACCAATTTCTGCTCTTTCTGTTGAAACAAATTGTGGTTCCTGTGCGAGGTGGGACCAATCCTGTGTAAGGTAATTGTAAGTTACTTATTTAGTATTCTCTTTTGAAGAAGAAAGTTTACATGGATCTTTTTCTTTATTCTGGTGGGACTCGTTTTCATTTAAAAATAAGCACAAGTGGAGACTGAGTCAATTTGAGGTGGAATCCTGACATTTTTATTAACTACACAACAGAGTATTCTGCAGAAGTACTTTTAGACCCCAGAGATAGGTTAAAGATGAGTAGTGAGTTAGTGGACAAGATTACTGAAGAACTGAAATCCCACTGACCTTGAAGGGTCCAGGATTTTATCTTTTACCTTCCTCTTATATTTTTAATTAACAAGTCCTACAAGTTGTTTCAACCTGTTTTACGTCAAGGGGAGCTGGACGTTCATTGCTTTTATGACTGAACCCAAATTCAGTTGAATGGACATGAACTGCAAAAAGAGCATCTGTTTTAGAAAAGGTTAGCATGAACTCTCTTGCTGAGTTGTTGCTTCTGTAGCTTATGTGTGGTGCATAAGCATAGTGTCTGCTACAGTATCTACAGAGTGCAAGACAGAAAATCCACAGTATCGGGTTAAGGTGTCCTCTATCTCGTGACAACAATGGTATAGAATGCTTTGCATTGGAAGGAATTATAAAGACCATCTAGTTACAATCTCCTTGGTATGGCTGGGGAAACATCCCACTATATCAGGCTGCCCAGAACCCCATCCACTGTGGACTTGAACACCTCCAGAGAAGGGGCATAAACAACTTTGGGCATCCTGTGCCAGAGTCTCACCACCCACTTAGTAAAAAATTTTGCCCTAATGTCTAGTCTAAATCTACTTTCATACCCCTCATACCTTTTGAGATCTGCCTTTGGCACTAATCTAAATCTACTCTCTTTTAGTTTAAAGACATCACTCCTTGTTCTATCACTGCATACTCTTGCAAAAAGACCCTCACCAGAATTCTTGTAGGCCCCATTTATTTATTGGACTGTGGTAAGGTCTGGATGAAGCCTTCTCCTCTCCAGGCTGAATAATCCAACTCTCAGCACTGTCTCCATTGCAGATGTGTGCCAGCCCTCTGATTGTCCTTTTGGCTTTCTCTGAACCTGCTTCAACAGCTCCATGTCCTTCTTGTGCTGAGGACCCAGAGTTGAAGGCAGTGCTGCATGTGGGGACTCACAAGAGCAGAGCAGAGCAGAGGGAGACAATCATCTCCCTCACCCTGCCAGACACACTACTTTTGATCCAGCCTAGTATACAGTTGGCTTTCTGGGCTGCATGTGCACGTTGCCAGCTCATGTTGAGTCCATCAGCCAACACCTCCAAGTCCTTCTCCTCAGGGCTACTCTCAGTCCATCCTCAGACTGTATTTGTATGTGGGATTACACCAACCCAACTGCAGGGTCCTGCACTTGGCCTTGTTGAATTTGATGACGTTAGTACAGGCCCACCTCTAACATGTGTTAAGGTCGTGCTGGTTGGCATCTTCCCCCTCGTGTTGACCTTCAGCAATTAGTTTGTTGAAGTCAATGGGCAGATCATTTTATTCTCAAAGTGAAAATCTATTAACTCCCTTTTAATTTCAGGAAATTCACCTAGCTTTACTTATAAGCCATAAGAGCATGTTTTGGTTTATCATTTACAGAGGAAGTATCTGATTTTCTTACACTTCTTGTTACACACATTTGTTATATCATTTGTTATATCATTTCTTATTTTTTTATGTAATTAGTTGGCTTTACCTTTAAAACTTAAAAGCAGTTAATTGAAAACCATCACTTGAAATATGTGTTATAATACCATGCTGGGGTAGTTTCTCCAATTGAATCACAGAATACCCCAACCCACAATGATCACCAAGTCCAGCCCCTGCTTCCACACAAGACCACCCAGAATCCAAACCCTATGTCTGAGGGTGCTACCCAGATGCTCCCTGAACTCTGGCACTTGAGGCCACACACAGTGCCCTGGGCAGCCTGTTCCATGCCCACTTCCCTCTGGTGCAGAACCTTTCCCTAGCATCCAGATGTGCAGTAACTGAATTGCAAACAATGTGCCAAGCAAGAGCTAAGGAAAAGTGAGGCGATTGGGTTGTGGTGTTTCTGATGACAGCTTGCTGTGCCTATATTAACAGTGCGAAGTGATCCCAATGTGTTCCTTTCTTCTGGGTGCTTCTGGTGTTTTGCTTTCACGCCTTATATAGATGCAGGAGGTAGTAGTGACTATTAAGCTGTCAAATGGACAAAGAGAGGGAAGGTGTCCTCTCTCTGCTGCATCACAGCTTCTTTTCACCTTTTGGCTCCTGCTTTCTCAAGAAGGACACTGGGCAGGCTAGAACTTTCCCTCTCCAACACTGACCGACAGCACCAGAGTTTAATATTAAAAAAATAATAACACATGCATCATGCATGGTAAATCACTGTAATATTTTTGTTCTAACAGCAAAACACTGAGCACTAGAGCTAACCTGTTCAATGATTCATTTGCCTGCAGTGGTTTACACTGGGGATATATTTAGCACCTATGAGCCCTAGCTGTTCCTTTTCACCAAACCATTATTTAACCATTGCAAGTCCCTCAGGTGTTATCAGTTTTCTTGTAAGCTTGTGATTCTGTGTTTAGGACTTCCTTAGATGATCTCTTTTCATGTTCAGTCATTTCCTCAGCTCTCAAGCTTACAGCTGAAATCCCTTGCCATTGAGCATTCTCAGGTGGGAATATCATGATTTGCTAAAATGTCTGTTAGGTGATGATTTATTTTTCTTAAGCCTACATTAAATCTGATATGCTTTTTACCATTCCATTTAACTTGAGGAGACAACTAATATTCCTGTGGCATTCTAATATGGTACTTTTTTCACATTGTTTAAGTGTCTGTGGATTTTTTCTGGCTTTCTTAATTTCCATTCCATACGGTCCCAAGCCAGTTCAATCTTAATAAGCACAAGTAGTTCTCAAACCCTTGCTCTTTTCTAATGAGAAATAGCTCCTCTTCCAGTTATTCAGTATTTATTGTGGCTTTTTTCAGCATTCTCAGGTTCTTTTAACTGATTTTTTTCTTTTGCTACTGCTATTGTTAAATGCCAACATTTACATGTGACTGCAATAAATTAGTGTCTTTTCCTCCACTTCTCTGATCCTGCCAGCTCTTCTTGGGAGGCTGTGGGAACATGGATCTTTCTTCCCTTCTGCCATCCCAAAGTCTTGCCATTGGAAGTTGCCTGACTACAATGTTAGTAGCTTCTGCAGGATATTTACATTTCATCTCCTTTTCTTATTTTGACAAGGTCTACAATATGACACTGGTGCCATCATTCTGTTGAAGGCATCATGTTTTTGTGACTGGATGCAGCATTGGTACCATGCGTCTGCTGACCCTGGAAATGAAACTTCTATCAGCTTCACTGGTAGTATTGTTTGTTGTGGAGCAGTAGTATTACTCTTTTTGATGATTTCTCACTTCTGTGATAACAAAGTTAGCTGTTTCTATAGCTGCTGTTGGCCTCTGATCCTCCTTTGCTCCCCACAGTAAAGTTCATAATAGTTTTGCTGTGTATTGAGCATGTAATCCAGTCAGCAATTATAGGTGACTGGAGGATGAAGTGCATCTTCTAGCAGATGGCTGGCACGAGGGCCTGTACACAGTCCTGTGCTTCATCTTCTGCTTCATGTTGGGGAAATTCTTCAAAGTCTGAAATTCATCCAAGTCACATATGTTGGTACACTCAAGTAGGTCATGCGATGAACTAGCTTGTCTCAGGAAAATTTGTGTGTAGAAAAACAAAAGCTTGGCCAAATGATTTGGTGTATCTGACAGACTGTGCTAGTATATAATATTTTTCAAATTAATACCTGCTTTTACTGATACTAATTCTGCATATCTTACTGGATTTTTACTAGTTTCTCATCTATATAGATATAACAGTATTAAAATGAAAAATATTACTAGTGATTTTACTCAAGTCTAGCTCATATATGTTCCCAGAAAACAGCATTACAGACTCCATACTTGCTGTGTCTTGGTGACTCCCAGATCCAATAGTCAGCTTTGAATAACAAAATACCTTCAGAATGTTCAATTTTGACAAATTCCACAGGAATTCAAACATCATGTTCAGCTTTTTCATTCACAATAATGATTCTGCAAGCATAACTTCAATTCTGTTGACAATGCATGAGCCAAAAGAAAATTCAAATTGCCCTGTTTTCCAGAGCTTTACCACTTTGGAATACTAAAGTATAAACTTAAAAATTAGTTGGATGCTGTCCTCAGTTCAAGTGAAAAACCCATCTCATCCAATCAAGGATTTACCTTTTTTCACACTTACTGGAGTAAGTTCTAGATCACATTAAAGGCTTGTCTCTGAAAATCAATTAGCATGTCCCACTTTACACAGGTTTCTCTCAATATATTGTTCCAATTCGTACCTATCCTATCGGCCTACATGGGTACTGAAGGCAGACTGAGAAAATCTTTCATTTTCTAGAGTCTTCCTTAAAAATGGTTTAAATAGCATGCAAATTTTACAGCTCTGAAAACGAAGTTGTGATCAGACAAAGATTTGTTGGATTATAAAAGTACAAGTGTTTATTATGGCTGGTACTGAGAATAAACAGTTGCCTGCATATGCCAGCTACTATGGAAATATGTTTTTAAGTTCTAATGTGAGCTGTAAACCAAAGCTACTTCAGTTAAAAAAAATCAATACTTAAACTGTGGGGAGAAGTAGTTGGTGCCAGAGAAAACATTCCCATTTAATAATGTTTGAACATAGAGCTGTGATGCAGTTTGTAGCAAGGCAGTGAGAAAAACCCACAACTAATCCTTCATTGCAGCTGTCTGAACTTTTGGTTGTCTGCCATACTTTAAACAGCAACTTCTTTTTTCTGGTGACTCAAGACTTGAATGACCTAGTGTGGAGAGTTTAAGCTATACAAAAAAAAAGAAGTTGAGTAAGAAATAGCCAAAGTAAGTTGGGTTGCAGACCCCAGAAAACCAACGTTTTGTATCTTAAGTCCTCTTCAGTGCTTAAATAAAAATATTAAAATAAATAGATAGCTTTTTATTTATTTATTTTTGGCAAGGAAATATTCTGTGGTTTAGACACCCATCTCTCCTCCTGCCTCTCGTCTCTCTCCTTAGAGTACTGATGATGTATGGAAACTGAATTCTGTAGAGAATTCTGCCTTCTTTTTTTTTAAGTTTATAAATGTTAACTTTTTGTTGGTTAAAAAAAATAAAAAAATAAAAAACCTAAGTTCTCTTTGATTATTTTTAACTTTTTCTTCCCTTTGATGTTGCTTTTGGGCAGACCTTTTAAGCAGCATGAAGTTACAAATATGCTATTTTACTGATCACTTCTGCTAAGTAATGGAGCCTTGTTACTTTCAAATGGAAACACAGGAGACAGACCTGTAGCATTATGTGGCTACTAGATTTATGGAGAAAAAAAGGGGCTTTCTGCCTTTATGCCATTCTTATTATCACTTATCTGAAAAGGCATTAAACATTTGTGTATCATCCTGAACTGGTGGCAACCCTGTAGTTTGATGTGTCTTACAACTACCAAAATATTTCATGCTCTTTTTAAAATGGCCATACATGGCTATATATGATGATATTTCACAGTTAGTATTGTGTTAAATCTTTACAAATTACTGAGTATATAAAAAACTATGAATTATTTTCACTGAAGGAAAAAAATCAGTTTGTGCTGTCTTTATGACTGTGGCAGCAAATCCTTAACATAATACATTTTGAAGTACAGTATGCCATATATTATCACCTGGATGGCAAATGCCAACCATGGATATAAAGGAGGGGACTTCCAATTGAGATACTGAACGTCAATAATCTGTGATTCCAATGTTTCTGTATAAAGGGAAGCAAACGTCTGTTGGCTTCAAGGGCTTGAACCCCAAAACACCGCCAAGAGAAGGACTGGCTGTTGAGAAGACTCTCAGTAGCTGTGACACAACACCACTCATTGTCACTTATCATTCCACCTGGTAGCAAAGTCACACAGGACAGTGCCAGATACAGCAGGAGGTGAGCTCCTAGCCCATTTAATAGGATGGTCAACAAAGGAAAAGAGGAGAAACGTAGAAAATAATAGTCTTAATGCCTGTAAGTTTATTCCAGACAGCCTGTTGTAACATATGGATTCTGTAAAAGATGATAATACATGCTTTTCATCATAGGACAACACATTGATCTCTTAATGAGCAGATAGCTTCAGAAAAATCACATCTGATATTTTCCTCTGCAATTTTTCCCTTCCTAACATCAACCCACACCCAACACTTCTAGCTCTAACTACCTGTACAGTGCAATTCACCCCTGTATTTTGGCATTACCATCTTCTGATTTTGTATTTACTGTGCTGCCTGGTTTCATACAGAAAAATCCAGTTTATCATGCATGGACTGTTTCATCCCTCTTTTTGCCCGTTTTCCCAAATTCTGTGCATCATTCTGGTCAAATAAAAACTGTGACTACAAGCAGATGCCGTTGGATGGGAGTAGATGTTCAGAGCAGAACTGGGCTGGCAGTGAAAGCTGAATGCTTTTCAGCTAATTTTTCAGCACCAGAATGTCTTCTACAAGAATTATCCAAGTGACAGACTTCTTTTCTTCAGAAATGTGTGGGTGAACTGGATGATTTGCACAAGAACACACACAGCCATTTTCTATCCCTTTTCTATAACTCGATTTTTATTTAAATACCTCCAAAGTACTGTGTTAATATACACTTTCTTCTGGTTCATGAGTAACAAGTGTTTTCTATGTCTCAAATAATATCCCTGTACAGTTTATGTTTGTAATTATATTTTGAGTCTCATTTTTACAGTTCAGTTCCTGAACCAAACATTATTGACGTTTCATTTTGAATGATGCTACACAGAACTGCAACACATACTTGTACCGTTCAGTTAAACAATATTTTAATGGATGTTCCTGTGTTTATTTTTTCAGCATATGTCCTCAAGATTACACATGGTACATTTTAGTTGAATTAAGTCTCCATAAAGTTCCTTAGTGCGAAATCCATTGTTTTTTAAAAACACTGCTGCATAAAAAAAATAGTTTACAACAGAAATTCTAGGTTATTTCATATTCTAGAATGCATTAAAAGCTCGAAGTCATGCATATGTCAGAGAACACAGTATTTACATATCTGTACAGTGTCTGCTGGTCTACGTTTACTGTGGTTTTTGCCAGGCAATTAGATTCTTACCACTCTGAGGTCAAATTCTCCAAGATAACTTCTATCTGTTCTTTTAAAAACCCTTGGTTCCTTACTAGCATTGGGATTGATGGCTGTATTTGTGACGGGCCAAATGCTGCACTCCATTTTACAAAGTCTGCCTTCCATGGAGTTAGAGATGATTACCACTGTGATCATGAATGTGGATGAACTTCACCAAGTCACCTTTCCTTACTCCAATATTTTGCTGTGTTGAACTTCTTCAGCGTTTTGGCTAGGGCAGTAGAGTGGTGGATGCATTCACATAGAACCTGGAGATTATTACAGTTTCCAGGCTTTTTCCTGTTCATTCAGAAAGGTAAGGAAGTACTTCATAGTAAAGACATTAGAATTATATTAAAGGCTTCTAGAAAACATAATCCTCTCCTTCCATGGTTATTTTCAAGACTGTTTGAAATGGAACATGCTGCTGAAGAGACCTCTGTGTTTGTATACTAACATCCAGTTTAAGAGTCAAGTTTTTGCATTTTATCAACCGGATGTAATTTATCCCTTCCCTAAGTTCACTCTACATTTGAGACCACAAAAAGCAGCATTCCGTATGCATATGCATTTCCCATTGCCAGCCTTTGTCCCCTCCAGACCCCTCTTCAGCTGATGAAAAAGCGAAATGGTGAAAATCACTCATTGCACAGAGTTCATATGGCAGAAATATGAAACATGGCTTTGGCTGCCAGTGGTGCTACTGGCTTTGAATTAAAATTCAGTATCTTGGTCTGTCGCTGTCATGTTCAGAAAAGTGACTGACTTCAGGTTGGGTTCCTCTGCAAAGTGCTTCATCTCCATGTACTCTGTAATATGAGGCTATTCATCATAACACCTGAAATCAGCAATGCTCTGAGTCCTCTTCTGCTGATATTAAAGGAAGAATGGCCCACACAGTATTCTCTGAATTCCAGGGAGGCATCATCATTTCTATAAAAAGATTAGTATAAGAATGGCACTTCTTCACTAAGGCTAAAAGAGCACCTTCCATAAAAATACCTTAACGGTTTTTGGCTTGTTAAGTTCATAACATTGAAGAAAAGTACCTTAGTAATCATTGCAATACTATCCATTAAAGTATGGTAGCAAATAGTTTTTCTTTTTAAGACACGTCAGGCAATAATTTGCTATGGTGGTTTATCCTGACCAAGTTGGTCAGGTTCTCAAAAAAGGAACAAACACCAAATGTGTGGTTACTCTGAAAACATCCTTCTCCCCTCCTCCCCTCCTTCCTTCCCTGTTCCACTGAGAGTTGTCCAAGAAGGCCCGACCAGCCCTGCCATTAGATTATAATCAGGTAGCACAGAAATTAATCAATTAATTTATTATTAATAGGAGCAAAATGTAAAAGCAGAACAAACTGTAGATGTCCTAGCAAGCACACTGTGTCCTGCTAGTGTCTCCAAAAGACCTTTTGATAAAAACATACAGTTTCCTTAATTCTGAAAGGTCAGATATGCTAAACTGCAAATTCAAACAGATGATCTAACCTATTCTGTCTTCTGTGTACTTTTAGCATTTTTTTTCTTCTGCTTTCTGCACTGCTGGATTATAGTATCCATGAGTCATGTGATCCTTCTAGCATCATTATGTTCTTTTGACATCTAGCTTTTCTCCCAGAAGACCCTTGGTTAGACTTTCTGCATTTCAATATGTTGGTGGTGGTAGTGGTGGTAACAGTGATGCCTGGGCTGACACCTTCCATTTAGTTTATAGACAGAATTTTTCTGCTGCCGTTTTTTGAAAAACCACACAGCCAGTACAGCTGCAACCAGTAACAAGCACAGAAGAATCACAATTACTGCTATGACAGCACCTTTACTGGACTTGGGACAATCCTCTCCCTCACAAGGTTCAGAAGTGGGGACTGGCTTTTCTCCAAGGCCCTGGGTGAGATTTTCTTGCTCATCTAATTCTGGGGGTGATGTGTCAGCAAGGATATCTGGAGCCGGTGCAGTGGTTGCTACTTGTGCTGGGTAGGCTGTTGTTCCTTTTGTTTCTTCCTCAGTAGTATGATCAAAGGGGCTGGCCATCACAGAGGTTTCAGACATCGAAGTTCTTAAGCTGGTTATGTCCAACAGCAATGTTGTACTGGGCTCCTGAGTCACAGTTTCCAGAACTGTAGTTGGGTGGTCCCACGCAGCGTCATCATAACCTCTGCTCACACTTAAGTCCTCCAGACCACTCACTGATGTAAGCAGTACTGGTGTCTCTTTGACCACCTCGTCATCTACACTCGTTGTTGCTACCACAATCTGTGTTAAACCTTCCTCTGGAGCAGAGCTTCCATTGTCCAATTTTCTGACTTCAACATGATTTGGTTGGTCAGTTGTGAGGACAATATCTTCCTCTGTTCCCATCGATCCATCAACTTTATCCCCTTCCTCTTCATCATCCTCTACCACTTCTTGTGTTACTGGATAGCCATCTAACCATGACTCATCAGTAATAGGAACTGTATCTATCTCTTCCTTTGTATCATTAGCTGTGAGAATGGGTCCAATGGGAAAATCCTCACTGTCATAAAACATTTTGGCACCAGGTTCATCATAGGCTGTCTTCACTCCGATGTGGTTATCACCCTCAGAAAACTGTGCTTTAATGGAATCGTCTGTCTCTGTCTCTGATTCAGACTTGCTGAAAGCCTCTGATGGAAACCAAAATAAGTTCTTTTGGCTTAGGAGTGAAACAGGGGATTCAGTTGGTGCCCTACTTCCTTTTTCAGTAGTATCTATGTCCTGAGTAACCCCTTTGGTACTTCCAGTTCTTCCTTCCTCTGCCTTTTTACTGAAGGAAAGATGTTCTTGTTCCTGCTCTATTTCCTCTTTGCCATTGGCACGTTCATTCTCAGCAATATGTATTGATCTGTCATCAGGAAAATTATCTTCATAGTCAATATGTGCCTCAGTTTCATCTAGAAAAATTAAAAATAAAATAAGAAGCCAACGTTTAATTTCTCCAGAAAAATGCTGGAAGAAAGATGCACTGAGGCATGACTTTCAGACAGTATTTTTCATTCAGTGTTGTTTATTTGAAAAGGGGATGCTCCACAGTAAACTTGATAGTCAAGGTAATTTTTGAAAGAAAACAGAATAGGTGTCAATGCTAACTGCTAATATCTTATCTTTCCAGATTAAAAAAAAAAAAAGTATAAAATCAAAATAACTTAGAATTTTCAGGAATTTCTTAAAGATAAAACTTGTAAGTTTCACAGCAACTTCATCCCTTTTGAACCAGAAGGATTCTACTCAGTTCTGTGTGTTCAAATTTTTTATCATTACAGTATTTTTCTGAAATTACCTTGGTGCCGGGGTGAGAGGATACCTGGAGCCAAGGGAACTCAGTGGTAGTTTTCATCCTATAGCAGCTGCTCAGGGCTGCCTGAGGAAGAACTCTTCACCAAAGGTGACACTACATTCTGACTATCTTCAAATGAAGAAAGCAAGCTTGCACCCCCAACTGCAAGGGTAGAGGAGTCTGGCTCCAACACTTCAAACCTAACGCCTCAATATCAAGATATTATCATCTGCTTCTACTCTGCTTCCTATTTTAAGAATGTGAATATTACAAAATAAAATAAAATATGAAGAGGGAAAACAAAAACAAACAAACAAACAAATAACAGCAGGGCACAGTAGAGGGGTGGATTCTTCACAAAGTTGGAGTTTGATTTAGAAATATTCCCCCAGCCTCGCCAGACCTACCACTCACAGCAAAATAGCCTTAACTCAGAGCATGAAACCATCTTTGAATTTGAATGAAATAATGTACTGTAATTTATACTCTTCTAAACCCCTAGCCCAATGAAAAATTTTCCAAGCTAGACAGGATGGTTGATTTTCAGCTCACACAAATTTTACTCCATAGAAAGCTGATGTAATTGTGGAGATTTATGCTGGCATTAAAAGTCCTAGAAAATAGTGCCTTGGGATATGGAAAATAAAACAAACTGATTCAGGGTGAGAATTTTTCTTTTTAAGAGAGTGTTTAGTCTTTTGTGAAGACAGTGAAGCAATAAACCTGGCATGACATGGCAAACAAGAAATTAATAGAAGCTGTATTACAAATCAGTGCATTCATAAAGCCTTATCATTTTTGCCTTTTTACACTCAACCAACTTTGAATCACATTTTCGTCTGGGGCCCACCTCAATTTCCGAATGAGTCACATTCTCCTTGGAGACTCCTTCCCAGACTTCTGGCAGGGCCGTATTTGGTCTACTCTTAAGAAAGATTAGAGATATTGTCAAACCAGTCTGACCAAAACCACTTAGCAGTGATACAGCTCACACCAGCTTACTTTTTGCCAGAACAGCTTAAGCCAGGTGCCAGAACAGAATGAGTATTAGCAAAAGGTATTTTTCTTGGAACAGCATCTGGGACTACCATAAAGTGAAGTGGTTATGCTGAGGAAAATAAAACGTGTGACATAGTCTGTAGAGAGTTAATACCTATGTGAAAGTTACCATGAAGGAGAAGTGGATCTCACACAAGGATGCCTGATTCAGCCTACAACAAAACACAATCGAGCCAACAATGGGCATCTCTCCCTCTTGGTCCTGGTCTCCTCATCTGCTTGAAAAATATTCTAGATTCTCTCCAAAGCCGGAAAAAACTTCCCATGTGTGGGAAAGACAACTTAACAGGCTGCAATTCCTGCACTCAGAGTGGAAAGTTTCCTGGTAGGAATCTCACTTTTTGAATTTACCCAAACCCCCCTTCCAATAGTATCTCAGACCTTAATTAATGACTGGAGGGTACCTCTGAATACCAAAGCATTTTAGCAACATTTTTATGAAGCTCTGTGTGGGCCATTGCTATGTAACATTTATAATAAGCCATCAAATCCTAGCCTCACTTTGTTCCCTTGTCTCACACCCAAGCAATTTTTCTACCTAGTGCTCTCTTTGCATGGAAACAGTGCCTCATACCATTTTATCTTCTTAGCATACAGATCCTTGCTAGAACCTGGTGCCTGCCACACCTGTTTCACTAAAATCCAGTGTTCCTCAGGACAGCCTATAGCTGCCTATTGGATGTACCTGAACTGTAACACCATGATGTGAGAACTCACCATTTAACAAGTCCAGTGCTCGTCACACCAATCTGTCTTCACCTTTATGTTTTCTTTACCTCTAAACATTTTTACCACTCATTGATTTTTCAGACTTGAGTAATTCAGCAGAGGACAAAACACTAATTTTTATGTTATGGTATTCTAGTGCATGCACATACATCTGAGGAACAAAGATTACATTCACTAGCTTGTATCATTTCTTAGAGAACTATTCTTTGGTCAGCAAAATGCATGGGCGGATAAGCATTCATCTTAGTGACCAGTGTGGACCAGTGGTCAATGATTAATGACTGCAATAATACACTTGTATACAAAGCTCTGGCCCTTCAGTGCATACTTTCAGTCCTCTAGAAGAAAGTCCTGTGGAGACACATCAGGAAAGAGCATGTGCTCCTAAGGAAACACAAGTCCTGCATCTAGCAGAACATATTATGAGTTTGTTGAGCCATCAATCACATTCACAAATCTGCTGTCTTTTTGCCTCATCCTGTATGTATAGAAATGAATTGGTGCTTTCTTAGTGCTCAGCTGAGGAAAGAAAAAGCCCATTATAGCGTAAAGAGAGACTGAGATTGGACTTCATTATGCACTGCTTGTCACTGCATAAGGGAGTCTTGTTCTTTTTGACAATCAGATTATGGCCCAAGCTGCAAAGCTGCTATAATGTATTTTCATATGCAACCTCCTCTATTTGTATAGTTTACAGCAAAGACTATCAACATAACTAATGTTAGCTTATGGGATGTCAGAATGAAAGCAACTATTGAGCTCTCTAACCATCAAAGGAAATACAGACCCCTTGCTCTGAAACTTTGATTTATGTGATCCTGAATCGACTTACACAGTAATAATAGTCTATTCTTTCTCCTGGGCCTCAGACCTTCAAGTGGGGCTTGAACTTAGCATTTAGTGAGCTTGTGTTACCATGACATTTTTTTAAATCAGCTGTGAGCATGATTTTCCAGGAACAGATTGCACGACTTTTACACTTTTCTTTGCTCAGCTCCTCAGTCTTTCTAGAGCTTTCTAGTTCTCTGAATTTCAGCCTGAGAACTGAAGAGCACTAACTACAGTAGATTCAGCTCCACCTCTTACCCAAATAGTTGTAACCTTTATTTACATGCATTTTAAAGACTGCTAGCAACTGATTTAAAAGTGTTTGCACCTTCCTGGCCAGGAAGATCTGGTTTTAAGAGGAGCCAACACTGAAATTAATTAGCTGGAGACAGAAATCTGTCTATATATGGTCATTGTTAGATCCTGCCCATACCATCATCCTCTAGCAGACTGAAGGATCAGTGAGTTTTTCTTCACTGTCTGAGGGATTACTGAGGCTGAAATGAACATTTTCCAGTAACAGATGCTGAAATGGCATACTACCAAAGATGTGAAGCTCAATTAAAAGGTAAAATCCTTTTAATTTAGACTCACCCTTTCTGGGAAGCATCCAGTCTCAAAAAGCTTTCATCTCCTTCAGCTTTGCTTCTAATGTGAAAACAGTGACCAAACATAGAGACAGGCAAAAACAAAGAGTCTCATTTTCCACACTCTAGGATCAGTTTAATTTTTCTTCTAGATAGCATATTGGCATCTGAACTCTATTTTGAGTGTTGCTATTTTGGACAACCATGAAGCACACTGCATATTTCAAGGAAGTATTTTTGGAGCACAGGAAATTGAAACTTGATTCTATGTAGACCATCACCATAAACATTTCTACTTATAAATACATCTTTATTCTAGGAATCTCAGAGTAGTTACAGCAAATATTAACACGCTGGCATCTGTCTTTAGAAGTGGGAAGGGAAAGAGCTTTTACATGGATTTGCCTAAGATCTTTCAGGTTTGTGAGCTACAGCATCTTGAAGAATTATCCATTTGACTTGGATCAGGCTCAGGTGAATGAACACTCTTCTGTCAGATTAGCCAGAGCTCACTGGATATGGAATTGATGTTGCCTTTTTCACTTGCTGCAGCTATAAGAGGGAGGATGATTTGCAGTCTGGCAGAAAACCTGCTAGCATAAATACATAACTCATCATATTTTTTTAAACTAATTTAGTTTGGCAGAATTGTATCTTGTCAAATCGATATTTCACATTAATCTAATACAAGTGCAAAGTGACAGACCTGAAAAGAGAACCACGGTTTGTCATAACAATCATTTTGACAGGCCTTGGGTGTACTTTTTTGCTTATTTTACTTGTCTGTCACAGCTGTCCCTTTCCACTTAAAATTAATAAATAAAGCACTGAGAAATGAGATGAAAAGCCACAGACGTTGTTTTACCCTTCCCACTGAAAAATTAAAAAATTAAAAAAGGGAATTAAATGATGGTGGCTAGTCATGCTCATACACCACATGAATGTGAATCAAAATTTCTCTTGAAAATTCAGAAAACATCACTTGAAGTAATGAGAGCAGGCAAAAAAAAAAAAAAAAGACTGGGGGCTGTAGATGAAGTTTCCAGCAGTGTTCAAAGTAATCTGATCCATTGCTATGCTGAAATCAGGAGCATGTCCTCTGTGTGGAAAAACCAGACCAGCACCAAGTGTGCAAGGAAGGCACCCAAGGACTGATACTGGAGAGACTCCTCAGATATGCAGAAGATAAGACTTCTACCATCTCAAGCTTATAAGTGAAGTCCCCATCAAAAAAAAAAAAAGCAGTCAAGTGAAAAAGATAAATAAAGTATTTTCTTCCCATCCAATTTTAAGGTAGAGATTACAGAATTGCATGGGTCAGAAGGAACCTCAAGAGATCAGCATGATCTTCCAGTCTTCCAATTTGCCTTTGTTTTTAGGAAGCAAACTCTGTTGGATGCTTATCCAACCTCATGTTGTGCAGCCCTGACTCCCCCATGGAACACCAGTATTAACACTGTTGACATTGAACAAATAGCTCATACCTGGGAAAAACAGGGGAAAAGAAAAGGATGTAATTTAGCAACTGCCATCAGTGTGCTCTTGCAGCCCAGAAGGCCAACGGTATCTTGGGCTGTATCAGAAGAGAGGTGACCTGCAGAGAGAAGGAGGGCATGGTCCCCCACGGCTCTGCCCTTGTGAGGCCCCACCTGGAGCACTGTATCCAGGTCTGGGCATCCAGCACAGGAAGGACATGGAGCAGCCCAGAGAAGCTGTGGGTGCCCGATCCCTGGAGGCACTGAAGGTCAGGCTTGATGGGGCCCTGGGGTGCCTGGTCTGGTAGGGTGGCAGCCCTGCCCAAGGCACAGGGGTTAGAACTGCACAATCTTTGAGGTCTCTTTCAAACCAAGACATTCTATTATTCTGTGAACTGCCAGTTTGGTCTCGGTGCATGCAGGGCAGCCACGTCATGGCATATACTGTCTGCTTTCAGACCTTACTACAATGCCAATCTTCAGGTTATATTTTGCAAAACAAATTTGTTTTCTCCACAGAAATAGAAAAAATAATAAACGGCAAAAACATGTATTTATGTATTTCTCTGTTCTCTGCTTAAGGTTGCTTTGTTGGGTTGAATACCCCAGTGTTTTAGCTAGAACACAGTGTCTTTTTATGATGAGAAATTGCAGGAAACACCAACTATGCAGAACCACTTTTAACTTAAGAAATATCTTGATTGAAAACTGTACCCTCATGCATGAATGTGCATTAAAGCCGTTTGCAATACATTCTACCCTCCATTTTGATCATACCTTACTGTATGCAGAATCCACTTAATGTAACTCCTAAATGTCACCCATAGTCAAACTGTGACAAAATATTTTGGAATAAGTATGCATTAATGCATAGTACATTTTTTTTATCTTTAGATTGATGGATCTGCTAACTGAATAGTTGTACATTTATGTAGTGGGTGCCAGAATGGACCATTTCTATTCTGACTGTTTGAAAACAAAGAGGAGAGCTGAACATAAAGCTGCTTCCATGAGCAGCTTTACACATTATGTTTAGCTGCTGGTAAGGTTCTCAACTCTGACTCTGCTCTGGATGTGCAACTTACAGACAGCAGGATCAACGCTTTTACACTAATGCAGGAAACATACAGTCCCTGCTGTTTAGACAGGTATTCATCTTGGAAAGCTATGCATAATGATGTGGGAGTCACCAGCAAGGGCTGTATGACACACCAATAACACCTGCAAATCTCAAGATGTTTGATGAAGCCAGGTGATTATTATCAGTGTTTCATAAATGTACTGGATGAAGCAGCACAGAATAGCACAGTGACTTGCCCATTGTCTCATCATCACAGAATTTAGGAGTAGGGCTGACTTTTTTTAATACTCTGATGGCCATTTTCCCCCTGTGGCTGCATCTGCTCAAAGCGCTGGGGCTACCTCAATCCTCCAGCTGCTCACTCAGAGAACACTCAACATCAGGGAACCTTATCATCTTACCAATCTCTAAGCATAGCACTTAGATGTTCACTGAAGTTCCTTTGCGATCATCTTTCCTCTGCTGTCAGCTGGTGAGAACAGAAACATTGCCGTCTGCCAACAGGGACATAAATTCTCCCTTAAGTCCCGTTATTAGCCTTCATGATAGAGAAGTTACTCTCTTGCCTCCAAGCACTTAGAAATCACTGTGTCTGCTGTCTCCTGGAGTACTTACATAATAATTATTCTCCTCTCTACTATGACCCCAAAATATCTGTCAACTGTAAATCAGGCTTCTTTTAATTAAATTCAATTTTTTTGTTCTTTTTGACTGAATTTCACTTTTTAATAATGAACTCTAGCATCAATAAAACACACTTCACAATTCTTTAAGAAAGGAAGCTTCTCAAGAAGACTGATCAGGAGGGTTGAATATATAATTAATAATGATTCAGCGAACATATTTTCTACCTCAGGTGCTTAAAGTGTTTTAAAAACACTAACCAAAGGCAGTCCCTCAGCATGAAATCTACATTTAAATCATTTTAAAAATCATAATCCTCAATGTTACATCTGCTCCCAAGTTCCCTTGTTGATGTTTGTGATTTTACAGCCACACTTTCCTATTTCTTTTAAAAATATTTTTCTCTCCCCTGTGGCTGTGTGAAAGGCTGAGGCAAAATAGGGGAAATGGATTATTTATCCAGGGAAAACAGTGAAACACACACAACTTAAATGGCCTGATTCTTTCCCATTCTTACTCTGATGTAAAACAGTTTTATTTCTACATGTGAGGAAACTGGCATTTTCATAGTGAAGGAAAAAGTGTTGATTTGGTGCAGATTGAGGTAGATTTGGCTCCACTGGGTTATAAGATATAGATTTCCTTCTTCCCTTCTCTAACTCCACATTCCCCATATTTCCTGCAGTATTTTACTTCATCTTAATTACTATTAGAAATAACAGTTCTGGAAGCTGAAGATGTCCAGAAAGATGTCAGAAACATTTTTGGTAGTCGGATAGTTCTGAATACCTGGTTCCTTAGTGCACAGACAATTCATTGCCACTCAGAGATAAATTTCCTTCTGATTATTTCTACCTGGTGGTGTATACCCACAAGTAAGAACAATTCCTTGCAAGAACACAGTCATTAAGGAACATGTCAGCAGATGTGTGGACTTCAGCCTATGAGATCACTTGGCTTCAGTTTTCAACTTGTCCACTCCACTCGCTCAGCTGTAAAACAGCTGCCCATTCCTTCATTAAAAAGGGATCTCTACGATCACAAAAATAATCTTAAAGATGTGATGATATCCTCTATAAAAATAAACATTTTAAAAAATTCTAAGGTTATCAGATTACCATTCTTAAATATTGAAGCAATTCTAAACTTTATGCAAGGAATGAAATAATGTAAGAAAGAGAATGAGAAAGTAGAATCCTGATTGCACACAAGTAAGAATTCCCAGCAGTATTTATTTTATCTTTAAACAAAGGGAAACATCAAAGTTTGTTGCAGAACCTAACTGATGTACAAGGGCTGCACTGAAATTAATGCCTCACATTTTATTATGTTGAGCCATGACATCTGAGGCAGAAGTTGATGGGACAGCAGTAGAGGTAGAACCTTCCCACCAATATCCTATTACATTTTGTTGCCATTCCACACATGGCAGCAGAAGGGAAATCTGACAAAATGGCATCTGGCATGGAAGTGCATCTAAAGAAAAGGTGTGACACTGAATCCCTCCATGTGGAAAAAATGGTGCCCAGTGGCATTCATTAACACTTGCTGAATGTTTATGAAGACCAAACAGTGGATGTGAGCACAATAAGGCAGTGGGTGATGTGTTTCAGGAGTGGAAGGAAAGATGAGCTGTATTCTGTGCACAGCTGCCACACCACAAAGGAAAGAGTGCCTTGATCCACATAAACCAGTGGATTATGACCAGGAAAATGTTTACAGAGCTGAATATCAGTTCAATCTGTCAGAAATTACAGTTATAATGTTGGAATTTCAAAAGTTTGACCAGCTTACAAATGCTCACACTGGAGCAGAAAGAACACTGCGTGCAAGTTCACTAACAACTACTGAACAAAAATGAGACTGAAAGTGGCAGTTCCCTGGATCACATCATTAGTGGTGACGAGATATGGTGTCGCTACTACAGTCCAGATTCAAAGTAATAGTCCAGGGAATTCCAAGTGAATTCCCCATTAAAGGAATATTTCAAGACACAGCCCCTAGTGCATGAAGTGATGTGCACTGTCTTTTGGAATAGAGGTGGTATGATCCTTCTGGATTTCCTGGAAACCAAAGAAACCTTTTGCTCAGATCACTATAACATGATGCTGACTAGGCTGACTATTCAAATTGGGCCAAATAAGACTACCCTCCTCTTAAACGCAATAACGCCATGCCCTTTGCCAGTTTGAAAATGGTGGAGCATACTGCCAATCCTGGCTAGACTGTTCTACTACACCCACTGCATAGTCTTGATTTTGTGCCTTCTGATGGCCATCTATTTAGGCCAATGAAAGATGGACTACATGGGTGTAGGGTGAATACTCCAAAAGAATAGTACCCACACAAAATAATTAAGGTAGACAGTATGTTTCTGTATGGCTTACACAGATCACATAAAGACACTAAAAAAATTAGGAAGGGCTCATATATCAATGAAGGTCAGGGCTCACCTGGAACTCCACACAAGAGGGATCTCTAACAAGAGACCCTTCCCCAGTGGTGGTCAGCCCTTAAATGGGGTCTGGGAGAGGTGGAGCCAGACTCCACCCCCTCCAGTCACACAGGTGAACTGTCTTCACCTGTGCTCCTGCAGCTGACTCAGTGCTCACCTCAGGTGATCAATCAGTGGTTCAGGTCATGATTCAACAGTTCCCATACAAAGGGCAACGTTTTCCTACTAACATCATCATTGCCATTGTAGCAGCTGTGAAACAGTGGGTCATTTCCAGTGGTGCAGGTTTTTATGAGTGTGGCATGCAGGCTCTTGTTTATTGCTGATGAAAATGTATAGATAATGGTGGTGACTACATTTAAAATTAGTGTTTTGTAACTGAAAATTTGCTTTATGTTTGTATTTGTTGTAGTTACCACAGAAATAAATAGATATTACTTTCAGAGCGACCTATGTATAAAGATAGATGTTTTTGAATATCCATGGAAGGCCAGTATTATAATTTCCTAGAGGCTTTTTTCTATTGTGGTTTCCTTTTCTGATTTGTTTTTATCAAAGACCTATTCCTTGAGTCAAGCTATTTGATAATATAATCCATTTTCATTGCTTCTAAGGGAGTAAATATCTGGGTAGCCACTGATTTGCTTTCAGAGAAATATCCTGAAAGCATAGTGCATCATAAAAATTGTGTATTTTTTAATAATGCAAATTAAAAAATAACGCTTTTCTTTTTTCAGCCTTTCAATCTCACTGCCTAAATGGTAAACCGTATTTGTGTGGATTACTGCCAATCTGTCACAGACTTCTCCTGTGGTAGAGCCATTTCTCTTAACTTAATACGTCTTTAATTTTCCTAACTTACCAAAATAAAATGGTATTTATCATATATGTAAGTCTGGAATTTCAAGAGTGCTAGAACAGCTACTATGGAAGTTCAGCCAGACTGGCTTCCCATTAGCCAGTGGACAAAGCATGGGGCTTAAAATACAGACAACCACCGTACTACCTATTTGCATCCCAAATGAAACCCAAGAACACTTGAAGGGCAGACAGGTTTATTCAACCTAGCAATGAGAAAAGGCACTAAACTAAAACTTCATAAAACCCAACCCACGTACTACCAGCAATTTAAAAAATGCTAATAGATGTTTTTGCAGATGGAGTGAGTTTCCCTCTCAGCACACCCTACCACAGCTGAAGCTGCAGACACTGTCACCCTCACCATGGTCTAGAAGCCCAAACAGCCTGAGCTGGGGGCTTGGATGGTGGTAGCCATCTTATGGCACAATCTGCAAATACAGAATGGGGAAATACTGAGGTATGGGTCTGCTATGTCCTTGAATAGTATTGACCCCCATCTCTGTTAGGTATTTTCTCATTTCTGGAAGGAAAATCTTATCTTTGGGACCTCAGTATGTATCATCGTAATTAGATACAAGGCTGGTGATCAGCTGATAAAGCCACAGACTGCCTCAGCTTGCCTATGGTTAGGAAAGAAGTTATTTGTGTGCAGGCCATGCTTAGTGTCTTCCTGCAAAAAGATAGCAGCTTTTATCTGTGCTTGCTTTGGGCTCCCAAAAACAAGAACAAACACCGAGTTTTCATTTCAATAGCCTGTTCTGTAGCAACTCTGTGGCTTCATGTGAAAATAAACACAGCAAAAGATATACAAAACCTGCATTGTGCACTCCATCTGGTAAACAATGTCTTTGGCTCACTGACACTGACTGGGCATGACGCCTCTCAAAGTACACTAAAAGAAATACCTCTGATATTTGTTGTAACATTAGCAGTAACCCCCTTCCTAGAGTAAACAAAGCAAGCACACTGAAAAGTTACAAACTTCATCCAGTATCAGAATGAATGCACACAAGATCATAAAGATCAAAATCACACAGAAATCCAGACAGGGTCTGATTCTGCTATTAAATACATGGATGAAGAATCTTCCCAAAGGCTTATTGCCAGTAACTAAAAACAACATTCAATAGTAAAGAAAAAGGCTATCGTGGGAAATATAAGGAAGACAGTGGTGTGGAAGGCAAGAGCTGACTGAAAGCCCGAACATAATAGTTAGTGAATCCCTGAAATGGGTTCAGCAAATAGAGAGAGGATAAAAATGGCTCCCTGTGCCAGGCTTACCTTTGACACAGGCTTGCACCTGCCCATACCACTCCCCACAGCTGTCGCAGAGCAGCGTGAATGCCGTCTCCTTGTTGCCCATGACATACCCTTGGGCACAAACGTACAGCAGCTCATCCCCCATTTCAAAGCCAGTGTGGCCATGCAGGATGGTGTGAGGGAAGGATGGAGGGTCCTCCGCACGGCTTGTCTGAAAGGAGGAAAGAAACAAGGTTGAAGAGGTCTCTCAATGGCCTTTATCTGCAGTGTGAAGAATGTGGCCTAAATAGCGACCTGAGGACAAACTTACAAAAACCAGTACATCTCGTCTGATTCACATTCTTACACTCCATTGTAACTGTTTTCAATTGTAAATTGAAACTGCAATTGGGACGGTATGTCCTGGGCTATGACTGTGATGCGGTAACTGGAACAGATTTTACTGATGTGCAACACCAACACATCTAAAGGGAGTTTGCTTCCTACCAGTCAGCTCACATGCTCAGTCTCCACTATCTGCTTTTGCAAAGCTTGAGTAGGACTGGAAAGCAAAAGCCTGGACATGCTAATTTTTCTTAACTGCAAGCTAGATTCTGCAATTGTTCAAGACTGGCACTTTAATATCCATTAGATGGAGAAATGACTGAGTCCATGTCATAGAAAGGAAATGCCCAGAAGGACAAATCTTCTAGACATTCTTCAAATCAGACGTTTGTTCTCAGATACTCAATTTTCCCATAAGAGACTCCTAACTTGTAATAAGTGGTTACTTGTGCTCTTCAATTAACAAAACCTAGTAATAGCTTTACTCTCAGTGAGCTAAATTTATCATATATAAAATCTGATAGGGTATTATTTAATAATATTTCTGCTGACAGCACCAAGAACCAGGAAGTGAAAATTACAGCCAAGAATATAAAAATGGTATCCAGTTTTTTGTTCTAAACGTCGGAAGCACAGGTAGGAAACAAACAGACCACTGTCAACACCAGCATAAACCAAATTTTAATTCTCTTTTTAGGTTTAAACAATCCCAGCTATTGTTAATAGTGTGAGTGAGGTCTTCCAGAGAACTGATAGGCACTGCAATTTCTCTTCTCTCAAAAGAATTTGCCATGACCCCTTTTTTCCAGACTTTTTACCACCCCTTCTGTAATACATACCTCCTGCTTACAGAAGAAAGAAAGAAAGAAAGAAAGAAAGAAAGAAAGAAAGAAAGAAAAGAAAGAAAGAAAGAAAGAAAGAAAGAAAGAAAGAAAGAAAGAAAGAAAGAAAGAAAGAAAGAAAGAAAGAAGAAAGAAGAAAGAAAGAAAGAAAGAAAGAAAGAAGAAAGAAAGAAAGAAAGAAAGAAAAAGAAAAAGAAAGAAAGAAAAAGAAAGAAAGAAAGAAAGAAAGAAAGAAAGAAAGAAAGAAAGAAAGAAAGAAAGAAAGAAAGAAAGAAAGAAAGAAAGAAAGAAAGAAAGAAAGAAAAAGAAAGAAAGAAAAAGAAAGAAAGAAGAAAGAAAGAAAGAAAGAAGAAAGAAAGAAAGAAAGAAAGAAAGAAAGAAAGAAAGAAAGAAGAAGAAAGAAAGAAAGAAAGAAAGAAAGAAAGAAAGAAAGAAAGAAAGAAAGAAAGAGAAAGAAAGAAAGAAAGAAAGAAAGAAAGAAAGAAAGAAAGAAAGAAAGAAAGAAAGAAAGAAAGAAAGAAAGAAAGAAAATTAAAGAGCAACCAACAGTGACAACCCTCCAGTGCAAAAACTTGGTCTGACAAAGAGACCCAAAAGTCAAAGTGTGTAGTGTTGGTAAAATGAAATTTTTATAATATTTTTCAGATCTGGGACTTTTTCCAGTGACTCTAAAAACTCTTATTGACAGTAGAAGAAAAACAAAAACAAAAACATAGAACCTAATACTCAATTTGCCAAAATAATCAAAGATTCAAAAATCTGCTTTTGTCTTGATACAGAGCAACAAAAATAAAAAGGCTAGTAGACAACAGCTCAGCAGTTCTGATAATTATTCAGGATATGGGAAGCCAAGGGTTAGGTCAGTGTCCTAGTATTGATCTCTCCTGTACCTGTTTGCTTGGATACAAAAAGCTAACTATATAGTTGGCTATGAAAAAATTATGTTCCATGAAAAGACTTTTGTTTGGAAGGTGACCTCCAAGACTGTGCTCTTTAAAAAGAGAAATGTTTTCAGAGAACACCTCTGCTACTTTACTGGAGCCTGCTTTTGGGACAGCATCTACACTGCTGTCCTAACAACAACAAATGAACAACATTTCCATTGATACCACTTCATATTTGCAGTTTTGAACAAGTGATAGTTCTTACTGAAAGAAAATAGACTTTTTTTCCAATCCAATTTTTGCAGAAGCTCAGACTGTCTTGCCACAGAGCAAGCCTGTGGGCATCCTGCAGGATCCCCTTGAGTTCCGGAGTCCCCACCACCTACATGCTTCATGTAAATAAATGCTTATGTAGAAATATCATGTGTTTATGTTGACTGTTATTTTCCTCATAATGCAGTGAACATCGTGTGATAAAAATCCATGCTCTGTGAAAGTTCTTTTCAATCAGGGCCTTAGAAATTGATGGCTAACCACATCTCAACTGGGTATTCTGAAAAACATCTGCCACTAATTTAAGGGACACGCCTACTGAAGTCAGAGCTTTGAAGTCTATTCTCTGTACCGTACACATACATATACTGTCTAACACCTTCAGAAGTTAGTGGGAGTTATGCACACACACATGGACAGAAAAAACAAGCTCTTGAGGCTACACAAAGCTCAGTTTATGCACAGTCTTCTGGAGGTTTGGCATCTGAGGAAGTGAGGAGTAGTTAGCAGCTAATGCGCTTCCTGTGAGCCAGTAGGATGAATAGAGATTGATGTGGATGAAAGGAGTAAAAAATATTTTATTGCCTCATAGGAAGGCTATAGACCCCTGCATTTCATGTACTTTATTTATGCAGTCACTTTCATCTGTACAAATGGGAACTGTGTATCTGCTCTGAGGGAAGTATTGGTCCCAAGGTTGTATGGGACAAATACATGTCAGAGAGTATTCTTATCTACAAAGCCTTGCTTGTCAGTTATTTGGCCAAAGGAAGCAGAAAAATAACACACTGACTAAATACATTTACATTATGTCAAATGCATTTTTAAAAGCACGTTATAGTCTTCCAGGAAAAGAAAGCAAGCTGAAGGGAGCCTTATTGTAAAATCTGGCAATAGATGTGATCACAGAGAATAATGAAATCCTGAAAGAGAGATCAGGCTGGTGTGCAAATGGAAAGAAAAAGAGATGTTAAAGGTATTCCTGGATGAACAGTGTGCGTGGAACTTTTGAATCTCTCATAAGAGATGTTGAAAGGTAGTACCTTTGCTGCAGAGTGGACAGGATTAAGGGGCAACTGATACCTTGCAGATAAACACCAGCTCCTACATTCACGTTGCTGTTGTCCTCTCATGTGAGAAGTAAGGAAATTTTCAGAGCTGCATCTTACAGACCTTAACCCTGCTGCAGTCTCAGTTGCTATGACAATTTCTTCTCAGCGCTTCATCAAATCTGCTTGTTTTGGAACAAGCACAGAAGTGATATTGGCATCAGACTGAGATACTTCTGGGGACATGCTTCAGGTCTTTGTTTGCAGCTTTTGTAGAGGCAGATCATGGGTCTGTTTGGAAGAGCAGCCTGCACTCCATGTTGGCATTCAGGCTGGGAGAGAGGAGGGAGATCAAGGCCACAAAGTGTGACAGAGGGTGTGCTGGCAGCAGCTTGTCGTTTCAAGGAACAGCAGAGGTCTGTTTTAGGGTAACTACAGAGGTTGCCTGGAGTGGTGACTGTAGTAGATGAGGATGGGGCTTCGCCTGTGTTGTGAGAGCACTCTCCAACTGGAGCATTGCTTTTTGTCTTCTCTGTCCTCTCATAAACCAGTGACTATGTTGTTGCCTGCTATAAGATGAGCCCAGAGCATGCTTCCAATTACAAAAGCCCAGCGTGCTCAATTATATCCCCTCAAAACTCTGGCCACGTATAGAAGACCTCATGCTCTGCCCACTTGTGCAAGACTACACGCTCAAACCTGTAAACCCAGATTCCATTTCCAGATATCATGACACTCACTCAGTTTACCTCAGAGAGCTCTGAGCTCTAGTGCCAGCTGTGAACAGACTTGGTGGGTGACCATCTGGATGCCATTTTATGAAAAAAGACGTGGTGCAAATCTGCCCCATGCATTGACAGTGAAGCCCAACACCTAACAGAACTCTATACATGAACAACTGAGCCCTAGTAAGCAAGGATGGATTAGGTTATGCAGCAAAAAAACATAACGCAGATACACAGAAATATGCAATTACATGGAATAACCTCACATCAGCAGTAATTTGGGCATTGACTATCTTCTGGAGTGGCAATCCCCACCAGAGTCAATACACATGACTGGAATTCAGGATAGAGGCAAACAGGAATAAATGGCACAGCAAGGATGTAAGTGTTTAGCATAGACATGTTTGCCAGGGCTAGTGATGATTCTGGTGATGAACCTGTCAAGAGACTTAGCTATTATTTTACAAGAAATTTAAAACACTTCTTGTTAACTGATTTAGCATATTCTGTCTTGATTGGCCTTAAGGAATTATGACCCCTCTGAAGAGGAAATTTAATGTCAAACCATGTGTGGAAAGGAGCTTATGACATAAGACTTCTGGCAAAGTAGACATGAGACACTTTAAGGAAACAACATCCTTCCTCCCCAGTCCAGAAACAGTTTTCTCAATTTAAACTACAAGTAACTCAACAGTTTGTAAAGATTTTTAGTGACATCTTCATATAATACTGTCTAGGGAAAGGACACACAAATAGCAAAGGAAAAAAAATAAACTCAAAATAGATGCAGACTTCAGCTTCCACACCACCCAGCAAAGCTGCAAATCTACTGAAATTTGATTACCTACAATAGCTACTTTACCAGTGTACCATGCTCTGAAAGCTGACACGAAACATCCTCTTTGACATAAAACATTCCCTTTTACAACTGTCCAATTCAGCAGAGTTTTTCCGAAAAGACCACTGGAATTCATAGGATGTCATCTTGTCATTAAGAAATTGGAAAACACAACTTTTAGAGCTCAGCCCTGTAAAAGATGTGTGTGGATGTTTGTTTTTCTTCTTGATTGCAGAGACACTGAAGCATATGGAATTTTTCAGTTTGGGTAAAAATACTGAGTGCAAATAAAGTACAAAAATCAAACATAGCCAATGTGAGTACTGCTTGTAAGCTACTGATGTTCGGATGCCAATACCTCTTTCCTCAGATAGGGCTAGTAAAACTAACTTCATTGACTGGTTTAAATGACATCACCAGGTAGCTGGAAATTCACTATCAGCTATGTGCAAAGCTCTGGTAAAGAAATCTGTAGCAATAAAGTAAAAAACAAAAACAAAAAAAAAACATATCCATGGGAAGTCATGATACATTAGAAGAAATGCCTTAAATATAAAGCAAATTGTAGTTTGATGGCTTGCTCTTTTTTTAATTTTTACTGCTGAAAAAGGCAAACTGAAATATGTATATAAACCATCAACTTTTGGTGGGTATCTGGAGCCAGCAGTCATGTTGAACAAAGTTTGATTTGCATTCATGCTGTTAGCTACCACAATTTGCTGCCTGTTTACTTTTTCTATGATGGCAGCAAATCAAAGCCATACAGAACAGAGGTCTTACTTGTTCCCTATAAATACCAGTTGTCACCAAAAGAAAGAACCAGTAAAACTTGGAAAGGATGAACAAAGAGATTATTCCTTTGTTGTGCTAAAAAAAAATACAAGAAAGATAATCAAAATGATTATATAGAAATAAAATGGAATGCTATGTTTTCCTTAAAAAATAAAGTAAAATAAATAAAGATCTGATAGTAAAAAAATTCATCCTCATGTATTTCTGTTGTTCTTGTTTTCTTTCTTTTATACTTATATGTGTTTACCTGTGAGTTTTGATAGAGAATAAATACACGTACTGTGGGCCAGATATGATTTGCATGTTCAGACTTCACTTTCACAATAGGCAGAGCCTACTATATTTTTAAGTAATTTTTGGCACTTAGAGTTGAGAGAGAAACTTGGTGATCTCAGAGATTACAAACAAGCATAGAACTGTCTTCCTAACTAACAACTGCATGAAATACTTGTTTCTGAGAAACTGAGGAGACATACCATTTCTCTGTATTCTGAAAATGACAGCAATACTTAACAGCATTCATAAAACATAACAGCTACATTCTTCTCTGCAAAACATAACTCCTGGTATCAAAGGCTGCTGTGATTCTTTATTTTGTACATAACCAAATTCATTCCAGAAGCATTAAAAAGTTGTATCTGTCTCTTCAGGAATTTTACATGCAAAGGCCTGATCCTGTAAGCATATGACCATTGACCCAACTGTTGAAGCATACTGAGGTGTATGCTTCAGCTGAACTCAGTCACGGGCTAAATGATAGTTGACTAAAGAGTCATTGTAAATCAAGGCCTAAGAGGGCAATTTTGCAGTGATTTGTGCTAGAAGTTTGGATAGGTGGATTGAGATGCCCTTTGCACAGCCCTAGGGACAAAAAATAGAGCTGTTAAGCATTATGATCGTAGAACCATAGAATCACTCAGGTTGGAAAAGACCTCAAAGATCATCAAGTCCAACCACAACCTAACCATAGTATCTTAAGTCTAACAGCCCTCCACTAAATCATGGCTCTGAGCATCACATCCAAACAATTTTTAAACACATTCAGAGATGGTGACTCAACCACCTCCCTGGGAGACCCTATTCCAGTGCTCAACAGCCCTTTCTGTAAAGAAGTGTTTCTCTACATCCAACCTGAACTTACCCTGGCGCAACCCTTGGCCATTTCCTCAAGTCCTGTCACCAGTGAGAAGAGATCAACTCCACTCTCGCTGTAAGTACCTTTCAGACACTGGAAGAGAGCTATAAGATCTCCCCTCAGCCTGCTTTTTCCCAGACTAAACAGCCCCAGTTCCTTCAGTCTCTCCTCTAGGGCATATTCTCCAAGCCCTTCACAAGCCTTGTTGCCCTTCTTTGGACCTGCTCCAGCACCTGACACAAAACTTCACCTTATGACTTTCTCTCAAACATCATCTCTGCATACAAATATGTATCTCTATATATATTATAGATTCAAAGAAGAGGGAGCTTTACCGTCATCTGGAAATGTTTTTGTATTTAAGTAATATTTGATGAGTATATTGGCATGATCATTCCATTCTGTCATCAGGAAACTCCCTACCTTGAACATGCTTATGAACAAGTTGCCTCTTTTTAGCAAATGATCTGATTGTTCCCTGAGTTTTAGCTGTGCAGTTTCTGGGTATTAAGTAGCACTCCTTTCCAACAAACACTGTCAGACTATATTCTTATTTTCACCACCTCCCCTTTACTGCCAGCAGCAAACAAATACAAAATGCAAGCACAGTTCCTTCCCCATGTGTAAGGGCAGAAGCAGCAGGTGGAGAAGGATAGGGGAGCATAGGGTACAATGGGACAGTGGTGGTCACAGCAATGACTTCAGCCTGCCACAGCTGCCTGACCCTTTGCAAGTATTTTCTCTTTGGGTGGATACTGACAAAAGAGAGATTTGAAGGAAGACAATGAGGTAGTTTTGCAGATGTTTACAGGGAGCTGCTCTTATATGTGAGAAGCCGCATGGCAGAAAGCACAAAGGTGCTTGTGTGACAGCATTAACAACTGGGTGACGAAGCTGGCACTGCTCGTAGCAACACAGAGCCTGAAGCTCATAGCATGGTGCTTATCTGAGAGGATGGCCAGTCAAACTCTGCAGTGTTTGAATGCCAAGGTGTAAATCACCACTGCCACATTTCACTTCAACTACATTTTCATTCTCTCTGCCGACACTCTTAGTCTAAATGCCCCCACTGTGTCATGAGCTTAGCATTTCTCAGTAAATGCCATCTACTTGCCCCCCTGCCCCCCTTCCCTGCTTTCCTTGAAACGAAATACAAAACTTCACTGCAGACACCAATAATGTGTTACAGGGGTTTCCAAACTTCTTTACACAATCATGTCTATCGTTAAAAAAAATTATGTTTTGCCTTTGGATTCCATTTTTCCTTGTACATTCTGGCATTTGAATCCCAAAATTTTAGCACCAACTTAAACCGGAAATAATTAGGTTATCAGAATCATCCACAATATTCTCTAGTGGACAAGACTGCAATTGTCAACAAAATAACAAACAAACATGTATACGGACAGATATGCAACAACACAGTGTTTCATGGCTGGAAGCCAGATTTCCAAATTACATTTAGTTAGAGTGCTGAGTGTGGGAGATGCTTCGGGTATATCAGATATGTTGGTGCCAGATATATCCTTTTCCATAAAGTGTGTTCTTTGAACACCAAAATGGTCTCTTTCAGATCAGCAGAGCTCTTTGAACTCACTAAACTGCAGCAAAGACAAATGGTAATGCAATTTATTCCCTGCAACCGATGTCTTTGTAGCAGTTTGCTCTCTCAGCAGGAGATTACTATAAAGATTTATTCCTTAATATCCCCATTCTGCCTCTCAGCAGTAGAAAAATTGAAGGCAAAACTTCTAATGTTTCAAGACAGCGATTACTGTGCATTATTTCAATAGTATATCAGTGCTGACCTTCATCCTTTACACAAAAAGCATCATAATGGTCATTCACAAAGGGATCGGTTTCAATTTTAACATCAATGGCTTTCACGCTCTGTTGTTTGCTGCCCGTCTTTCTGCATATTATTGTCCTAAAATAAAGAAGAAGAAGAAAAAAAATAATCAGAAATCTCCTGGAGTTGTACATGCAGGTGAAGTTTGGAGTCAGTAGTCAGGCTTTAGTTTTAGGCTTAGTTTAATTGTATAAGAGTCAGCACATAAGGCATTAGTATGGGAAGAACTATGAAAAAAGCCAAGGGAGAATTAGAAGTAATAAAAAAAAATGCTTGCTGTACATCAGTCCAAGGCATAGAAAGCAATAAAGGGTGTTTATCATATATTCTGTAATGCTTCTAAATATCAGACCAAGTCCCAGTGTATTTAAGTCTATATTCTGAGCACAAGTTTCAGTGATACAAATTCTCACCAGTGATATCTGGATAAAAAATGAATAGAAATCTGAAGACTTGGTCAGAAAGATTATAAATAATATTAATAAGTATAATAAACTTATACTTGCTGCATAAGTTCCAGGTTATTTTATCTTATTTGCTATTTTAATCTAGTAAACAGCTGTGACTGAAAGCATTTTTACCTGTTTCACTTTCTCCATTTTGAAAACAGAAATAGCAATATTTACTCCCATACTGAGCTGTAGCACCCAGTTCTGGTAGACTAGGGATGGTGTATGTAGCCAAGACACACTTGCTAGCACAAAGAGTAACCGTCAGGAACTGACAAGACAAGAATGTTGCATTCATAGCTTCTCTCCAATTTCAAATCATGCTTCTCTTACAGGTTAAATTACCTTAAATTGTTATTAAATTGTGGTCTCAGAGAACTCATCAGGAGTTCTTGTGAATAATCTGGTTGGTTGTTTCACTGGTTGGTTGGTTAGTTGGTTCAACAGTTTTTCCACATCTTTGTTTAAACTCCATTTCTTCTGGTTTGGTACTCAGCAGTACCTAATCCATCCTGTTGCCTTTTTATACACTTGAATAAACGTTGAAAAATTGTATTTAGTTCTACAAGTCTGTAGATGCTGAAGATAAAGGAAGAGATTATTAATTATCTCTTCTTTCAGCTGTGTTGGCTGCTTAAAACTTACTAATAAAAGACAGTTTGTTAGAGAAGACACTGCTTTTATTGTTACATTGAAGGTTAGAAAGGCTGGGAAAGTGAATTCAGCCCCACTTTTTATAGCTGAATATTAACGGTGTGGGTATTATATTTTACAGACAGCAGGTCTGTAGAAGCATTGCATGGTCAGCTCCTCTAGAGAAAGCAAGACAAAAATGTTTTCCGCAGGGTAATCTTTCCAGTGGAGGAAATCCATCATTTCATATTGTGCAATGGTTGAACAAGTTTTGCCAGCAGTCCCACACTCATTTTGGATAATAAAATAAATGTTGACTAACTGCCCATTTACTGAATGTGGAAAAGCTTTAGTAGAAAGCCAGTATTTGATCCTATACTTAAATACTGCATAACAATTTATTTACACAAGTTGACTGAACTACGATTATGCAGACCATCTTAATTCTGACATATGTTGGCTCTTGAGCAGTTAAACACGCAACTTTAATGTGCTTTAATGTAAACAAACAAAAGCAACATATAAAAAGCCATATGGTACTGGTCACGCATATGTACCAAAATGGTTCCTACCACGCTTCTGCTCTGAAAAATGACATGATGTAATCCCCTACTAAAAGCTGCTCTGTAATTTCAAAGCAAACATGTTTCTTCTGTAAGAAAATCACCTCCTGACCTCTTGTGGGTCACTTGAAGACTATAATGTCCATAGGAGTTTAAAATCAAATTATTTTAGAATGTAATGCCATCCTTTAAGATCTGATTCCTTCAGGATTGCAGTCAGGCACCTAGATCGAGTCATTTGTCAAAGTGGGTTTAAATGACTAGGAGAATCAGCCTGTTAATTAGCAAATTTTTTTGCATGTGTTCAAATCTCGTTCCAGTAGGTCTTTCACGGCCTACGTGAATGAAACTGTGACTTAGCAACTTTAATCTTTCCAATGGTCACTTACTCTCCTGTCTTTCAACTTTGTTTATGTCTTCCAACCCTGAGTAGACAGATACTGAAATAGCTTTAAAAATCTGGATCTTTTGCTTGCAACAGTGTACTTAAGACTTCAGCCTTTATAGAAAACAGCAACAAGAAACAGTTGTTTTTATGTTACCTGAGCAACCCTTTCTGTAAAAATCAGGCCTCATTTCTTTGTGTGTTCAACCAACAAATAAAATTTCTGATATTTAGAAGCTAGTTCTTAAAATCTTAACTTGAAAATTCTGATTTTGAATTTCAATCTCTAGTTGTTATATTTTGCTTCTGCCCAAAGTACCCCAATTTCCGTATAATTTCTTCAATAAGCTAAAAAGTTTTCTATGAGTGACACATCCTTAATACATTCATATCATCACCAAGCCAGGATATTTTATTCACATTTAAGACCGTGTATTCAAAGAGCATGATTTTCTTCATTTTTCTCAAGTATTGCACAACAAATTACAAGTTTGTAGATGATAAAAATAGAATATAATGAGTAGTTAATTAATTTTAATTAATTTCTTAGATACCCAGTTAGATCAAACAATGCATAGAGGTGTTTCTTAAATATAGTTTCAATATTAAATATTAAAAAAAGACTTTAAATGACATTTAGATCTTCTAATGTAGTTCTCACTGTGGGTTATTTTCTACTCAAAGCTTTAAAATTGCTCTTCCTGTCTATTTTTTTTTTCCTACAACAGAGCAGAGCAGACCTTGGCTAACCCTCCACTTTGAAATTTAATTTGGATTTTGTCATATTAAAATTGATCTAATTGAAATAGAAAACATTCTAATGTAATTATTCTGAGAGGAAAGAAAACATGCCCTGTAGACGTAGGAAAAAAATAAGAAAACAAAATCTATTTAATGTCTCCTATTCCTTCTTCTCTGTCAGTAGTTTCCTACCAAAGCTCAATCCTGCAGGCTTTGAACATCTTCCATAAGCTGTTATTACCACTGCTAAAAGGAGCTTCAGTAGCGCTCAGCATTTCTCAGCAGAAGCTCTAATGATTAGACCTGCAATGCCTTTGGCACCGAAATCGTGTCTTTGCAGTCAGTAGGACTGCAGGCACGACTAAAAATATGCAATAATAGCCTCTTTTCTCAGAAAAAAAGAAGATACTTCTACATAAATCTGTAAAATGCTTTCATCTGTAATTACAGATGAAAGATGTAGGTACACTTTTTTTCTCAGTTCTCACAGGCAGGTTTTGATGCTTTTAACTTTGTCAATTGCTTTCACTTGATGACTGGAAAATGGCAAGCACATTCCCAGTTCAGAATTCAACATGTGTTGACATTTGTTTAGCAGCAGTGTTGCAATACTGCAATAAGAAACCAGTATATACATATTATTCCTATTTACAGCCATCTCTCAGAGTTCCAGCACCCTGGTGAGAGGCTGTGGAAAGGCAGAGTCTAGTTGATTCTTCATTATTTTGAATTGTTGCAGAGGAATATCATGCATTATGGTTGAGAGAATGTCACTAAGTTTATATTCTTTTCGTAGGGAGACATCCAAGCACCCAGCCATTTAGAAGAATGTAGTCAAATAGGGAATTTTAATTCTATTTATTGCTACTTTCATGGACTCATTGAATGTAAACTTCTGCAGAATTGCTCATTCCTCACCTTTCTTGGATATGTTGTAATCTGCTGCTTATAGCAGTGTAACGCATTATTTTGTACCTTGTATTAAAAGAAAAAAATTAGATGTGATTTTATTTTTCCTTCTATGGAAATCTCTTATGAAAGTAGCATTTCAGACATGCTTGGAAGAAATGTGCTGTTTTCAGAATGCAAATCATCCATAATAATCCTCTATATTAGATGATGTATATTAGCTTGAAATACTCGTGCATCTCTGAAAATTATTACTGCACTGCCATGAACTCTGAAAAACTCTAACAATGACAGCATAAAAATCAGTCACACATTTGATGTAAGTATTATATATTGTCAGGAAAATTAAAATCCAGACACAGTACTAGCATCTTACTTTTCTCGTGGCTGTGGTGTTCTCAATAGGTTTCCTGGCTTGATTTTTTAATCTTAAAAAACTGAAATAAATTGTTTTTCCTTACACAATAATTTTGTGAGAAATCATTTCTAAGCTTATTTTTTACCTTATCTTGCAAGTTTAAATGAGGACTGAAAATCGGGACTGCTTTGAAGACTAAAACAGCCCCATGTTTTACAGTTACAAGCAATTGCAGTCACTATCTTCATATAGAAGCACTGAACTTTTACTTCAGCAACATCCATCAAATGAGAGCTTACTTGAAGGACATTATTGGAAAAATGGTTTTAGCAGAGTTGACAACAGCCTCTGCTCTGTGATGGAAAGCAGAAGGGCACTTGATGGTGTTTCATTTTGATGTCTTGACAATTCAAGCCAAAATCTAGTGAGGGTCTCCTCAGTTCACTGCCACTTAGCCCAGAAAGACAATCTGCTTCATGACACCTCTTTCTCTTTCAAGCAAGAGAGCAAGAGAAGTCATGGGAACTCTGCACTGTGTTGGACCCATCTTATTTGCATCTAGGCAATTCAGCCACATAAGAGCAATTAACAGTGCTTGCCCTGTGCCTACCCTGAAAGTAAGACCAGAGGTTGGTAAGAGTAATTCAGATATTGCATTTAGAATATGTGTATGAGAGAAGAAAATTTAATACTTGACACAAAGTGGGAACCAGACTTTCTAGAAGTATTCCACTTACACTTGTGCTGGTTACATTATTTTTTAATCCATCTACTTAACAGTGAGTAATTGGTATATTTTGCATTATTCCTAGTTCCTCTGTTCAAGGAAGGAAATAGCAGAAGAGTCTGCCTTGAATAGTATTTATTCCACTGTATGTCATAAAATGCTATTATCTAACAAACATCTAAGAAAAATATTGTATTTTATATAAATAATAAACTATGGCTATACTAGTATCCACTGGTACTTCTTCTTTCTAATATTATTACATAGCAATTTCATAATACTTGAAAAATTTTCAGTAAACCTAAGTTTATGTAGATGGAGTTAATGGCTGAGCTTATATGACATAGCTTGATTAATTCCAGCATCAATGCAAAAGAACCAGAGTGTTTTATAGTCACAGTGCTATCTGCCAATTGATTGTAAGCTGTCTTCTCAATTAATTAGTTGAGTTGAATCAAGAGGAACTTATGACATTTCTTCATCGAAGTAGTTTGAATATGAATATATTCTACTCAGTAGCCATCATCAGCGATGTGGAAGCAGAGGCACTGAGAAAGTCTGGTTCATAACATAACGAGACTTTCCCTAATTAGAAAGTTTATAACTTCATCACTATCCTTAGTCAAGATAAATTGTTAACATCCTGTGCTAACTTTTTTTCATGGGGCAGTTTTACCACTTGTGTTTCATTAACTAGGTGAGAGAAAAAAATCAGTAGTCTGGAAGCCAAACTAGACGATTTTTATTCTTAGTTTCTCTATTCTTTATTCTTAGTCTTTCCCTTCTGTAGTTTGGGGAACTGAAAGCTGGCTCTGATGAGGAATAAAATACAAATGACATGTTCATGATTACTGAAGGGAAGAAAATTTCCATGAAAAGCCATGAAGGGGAGCACAGGTGGGCTTTGGAAAGTCCATTGACTGGGAACTATAGAAGCTAATTTTGGCTGGATGTGACCCAAAGAAAGCAGCTGCTAAGTGTGACATGAAGACATTCCAACAGCAATACTGCCACTGGAAATGTCAAAAGGAGGTCTTACTGAGGCAGAACCAATATCCCTTAAATTCTTAAAAATATATCCCAAAATGCACTCTTTTGTGCTTAAAATTGTATGTATGACTACTGAAATAGTAAGGCTTCTGTTCATTAAATAAATATGGCCCATTCATGCAGGTTTTCATACTGTAGCCTAGTATGAAAGATTTTATATAGCTATTTTACTATAATATCACTGTGTACATATAATTTGAGCATTTTCAGTGTACATGGAGGAGATTTGGATTGCTTCCTGTCCTGGACTATTTATTTGTGTGCTCAAAGACATAGCAAGTGTCACTAGGTAGTTGGTTTTACCCAGTACTATTGTATGAAGTCCAATTTATTCCACGGTGTTCACAAGAAGTGCTATTAATTAGTTACCAAAAGGTTGCTAATTTACAAAGAAGCTAAATTCTCAGACTAAAAGCTTTCAGATGGGACAGAACAATAGAGATTGTGGGGAAAAAAATATATGCGAAGGCTAAGTTCTTCTGAAAATTGAATGACAACCTAGCTAGAAAGTCAAAATCTTGGTATTAGTCACTTTTTTATATTTGCTAAGAGTAAATGTATCTCTGAGTATGAACTCATCCCTTCTGAGCTTGGATGTCAAGAATCACATTGCAATATTGCAGGTGCTGTCTCAATCATGCCTTGTTCAAGCCTTTCAATTTTGTCCTGCATCTCCTGGAAGAGTTGCTGAATGTCTTTCAGTAGGAATGCCTTTCTCTTCATCATGGATGTACTGTGTGACATTCTCACTGCTATCCTCTGCTCTGTGAAGTCAGCCAGCACTTTCTCCTGCTCTGCCTTTTCCAACTGAGCTGATACCTTCAGGCAAAAATTCCTTTTAGGCTTCATGCAATAGTGTTGCATTTCATCTGATCTCTATTTCTCCATCTCTGTAACCCTTCCTGTTCAATATTATGACATTCACTGGTCTTAACAATGAGCTCTAACCTTATGTCATTAACTAAGACAAAGGTGTATTCTAGCAGAGGATGACATCAGATGAGGATCGTGGGATTAGAGTCTGTTACACAAAAGCATTTCAGAGTGCAAGACGCCTTAGTCTCAGAACCAGATTTAACATTTTTAATTGGACTATATCCTGTCTGGATTATCTCTTGGAGTTAATTGGCCCATGTCATACAGACATGTAGGAGAAAATTCATATGCATTCTCATCAGGCAGTAGAGCACAGACTTGAAATAAAACAGGGAGCTTGGCAAACTGACATATCATTAGAACTGCTCTTCTGCAAATAAGCAAGCAGACCTGTTACATTGAATATGCCTGGACAGATTTCATAAGGCCAACAAGTCCAAGGGTCTAGACACACGGATGAGAGGACTGGCAAGAGCTTTACTTAGAGATCTTTACTTTAGAGATTTACTCTTATTTCATTCTTTGAATATTGCTTTTTAATTTCCCAGGAAATATACTGTTATTACCCTACTGTCAGGTGCTGGGCAAAATAAGAAAAGGGA
The DNA here is from genome assembly GCF_038088225.1 of Cyrtonyx montezumae. Lineage (NCBI taxonomy): Eukaryota > Metazoa > Chordata > Aves > Galliformes > Odontophoridae > Cyrtonyx > Cyrtonyx montezumae. The sequence continues at coordinate 100,129,419 of NW_027072089.1, read as the reverse complement.
GTAGATGGCCTTGTGAAAAGCTCATTTTGAGTCTTGTTATTATATCTCCCACTGGTATTATCTGCACCAAGTGCTCTGTTGTGTTAGACACTGTAGAACCATTCAAGAGGAGTCGGTGCAAAACCCAAAGAACTAACAAAGGAAGAAAAAATAGAGATGAAGTAATTTTCCTAGCAGTAAACATCTGGTCTGTGGTCAGCCAAGAAAAGAATCTCAGTCTTCTGACTCCCACTGCAAGGCGTATTCTAGCAGACTGTGTGTGCTCACTGCAGTTATCTATCACCTCTGAGATAAATCCTCTGGGGTCTGGGTAGGAACCGACCTAGGGCAATTGCATTCAAAGAAGCATGTTGAGAGCCCTGCAGGACAGCTATTATGGAACAGAGGCTATGCAGAGCTTTCAAGGTGTAGCTTACAGTTGGGATTGTCATGGTTTTGTGGTTTTACATGGTTTCATTCTTCCATAGAAAAACTAGGAGCGACAGGGAATTAGGACAGCTTCAGCTTCTCAGGCCTGTGAAAGTGCTGGAAATGAGTACATGTGATATGGATGTCTTAATACAAATTGCTGACAATGTTTACAATTGCAAAAGTCAATAGCTGCTTTCTAGTATTCTGTGCACAATTAGTAGGGCTGATCATATAAAACCTGTATCACATTTATTTTCCAAATTTAAAAAAATCAGCAGAAATGAACATCTGAGAGAACACACTGCACTGCCCAGTGCTGCAGGACTTGACACAGAGTTTTCCAGTATGATGTTATAATTCAGAAGATAGAAGGAAAAAGTTTTCAAAGAACTCTACAACCTTTTTTTTGTTGTTTATATTCTGGCAGATTACTTGCTGGTTTTACTGACTCACTTGTCTGACATGCAAATAAGTCATAAGAGTGTCATTTTAGTATAAATAGCTATTAGGGCTCATTCTAATCTGCCAAATGAGACCTGCCTATACAACATTTCATTTCCTGCACTCTAACAATAAAACTCTAAATACTTCACAAGTTACACATTTCAAGGCTGACTTGTAAATGACTTTCTTCTGGGCTGCTGGAAGAACTTACCACTTGCCCTCTGGACCCTACCTATTCATTAGTGGATCTTATCTAAAAGTTTCCATGTCCCTGGACCTGTCAGCAACTTGCTTGTGTGAACAGCCCAAGCTCTGAATTGGGTTGTTCTGAACCACTGAAAGAGGAAGACAAAAACATAACGTTATGCCTGTGGAAGATGTCCTGTCCCAAGCTCCTCAAATCACAACATCAATGAGTTTATTATGTCTTTGGATTTACTGGCAGAGAACAATTTGTTTAAGCAATTTCCATCACTAGTCAGTTAAGGCAAATCATATTTGTCAAAACCTGCTGCTTAGGCTAACTCAGACTGTAGGGAAGAAAGCAGGTTAGAGAACTCCAATGAGCAGCTGCACTAGCAGACCGACATCTACTTCCTCTGGCATCACTCTTTGCAAAACTGTGTCTTTTAACACCCTAACTAGTAATTGTTTACTTCTTGTAAAAACAAACAAACAATAACACAGTCCTTCTCCGTCTTTCCTTTAGTCCCCTTCAGGTACTGGAAGGCTACTATAAAGTCTCCCCACTGTAAGTGAGAATATCCCCAACTATTGTCTTCACAGGAGAGTTGCTCCAGCCCTCTGAGCATCCTCATGTCTCTCCTGTGGACCCACTCCAACAGCTTCATGTCCTTCTTGTGCTGAGGAACCCAGAGCTGAATACTGTACTGCTTGTAGGGTCTCATGAGAACAGGGTAAAGCGGGGGCTATCATCTCCCTTGCCCTGCTAGGAACAAGCACCTCTACAAGAACGGTTGAAGAGAAAAAAATCTCTGGAGTGGGTCAGTAAGATCTAGATTGGAGTGAGCTGGGATTCCACAACTTCACTGGAACAAAAACAAGACTTTGCTTTATATCTTTGAAATCTTTGCACACTTATTAATTTATCCATATTATCACAGAAGCATAAAATGGCATCAGTTGTAAGAAACCTTGAAGATCGTTTAGTTTCAACCCCCTCCCATGGGCAGGGACAACTCCAATGAGACCAGGTTGCCTAAAGCCCCATTCAACTTGGCTTCAAACACCATCAGGGATGGGGCATTCACAGCTTCTCTGTGCAGCCTGTGTCAGTGCCTCACATTCCTCTGTGTAAATAATTTCTTCCTAACATCTATTTTAAATCTCCCTTCCTTTAGTTTAAAACCATGCCCTGCTGTTCTATCACTATCTACCCTTGTAAAAAGTTGATTTCCCTCTTGTTTCTAATCTCCCTTTATAAAACTGGAAGGCTGTAATGAGGTCTACCTGAAGCCTTCTTTTCTCCAGATTGAATAAACCCAGTCCCAACCATAGTGGAAGCACTCCAGTACTCTGATCATCTTCCTGGCACTCCCCTGGACCCACTGCAACAGCTCTTTTTTGGGCTATGGGCCCAGAGCCGAACACAGTGCTGCAGGTGGGGTCTCACAAGAGGGGAGATATTTTAATAAACAAATAACTACATATTTACATATAGATCAACAGAAAATAGACAATGACTACATGAGGAACAGTTTTTTGCAACAAATTCTCCTCTTTGTCCATATCCGAAGTAAATCCCTGAGAGCAGGTAGTATAAACATACTGACATTGACTCAGAAATGCACTTCAGACATTAAAAGAGAAACTTCCACAGGCTTACAGTCCCTGATTTGACTGTAAGAATGATAATAAGGAGACAGCAGAAAAGAGTGATGGGAATATTTATTAGCAGTAAGACTGTAATTATTCACAAAGATCAAAGAACAGCCACCAGGTATGAACTGGCTGCCACTAATTTATGCAAAGCCTGGAAAACTCATCAAAAGGTAAAAATGTCCTTACATGCTCATCTGCAGTTTTAAGTCTATGTTGTGGACAGAGAACTGAAGCATGTCAGAAAATCTGCAGCTCCACAATGCCTTCACTCATATTATTTGTTTGTGCTTGCTTCTGTTGCCAGCATCTAATCAATTTCTCCTCAGAGGAAAGATTAGGATATTTTCTGGGCATCAAAAAAATAATAATAATAATAATAAAAAACTGCATTCTTCCTGAAATGAGGAACTTCTTTTGTCATGTTCCCTTTTATTCATCTCCTTTCCATGGTCCAAGAGGATATGAGATAATATTGGACTAAAGCTTTGGGATCTGCAATGGATTCCAGCCAGTTTCTGGGTGCGATCCAAGGTATTAGCTCCAATTTGTAAAGACCTGAATGGTTTTGGACTAGTAAATGTGGATGATGACTTCCTTGTCTGGTCCATGCCATCACAGTTGAAGATGTGAAGCTCCATCAAGATAAATAACACAAGATGTACTCATTGAAGAATCCTTTGTTTTGGAAATAATTGTCTATTTCTGTAATCATCTGGGTCTGCAGTGAATCCTGTTTTGCCCTCTCCTTGTTAAATCATGTGAGGAGAGTGTGGATTGAAGTGTTCGTACTCAGTTTATCCTTTATCCTTGCTGGTATTTTTCATTTATTAAATAAATGCCCAAAGTACTGACTAGGTACCTACAGAAATATTTTTAAAAGTGAAAAACCAACTGAGTAAAAATAGGTTGAGTCACCTCTCAATAGCTTTTCCATGCCTTCAATCATTCTTAAGCCTTTTTTGAGCCTGTTTTAGGACTTCTTTTAAGATGTAGTAATAGTAACTCCAAGGGAGTTACTCCAAAGCCTCCTGTTACACTGACATATATGTGTGTATATAAATATATACATATATTTTTCATTATACCCAGCCCATACCACAAACGCTCTAGAAACTTTTCCATGACTGCACAGCAACAACAATGCTCCTGTGCCCCTGTAATGTCCTTTCTGACAAATGGTTTACAGAACTTACTGGAAGAATGGATTATAGGAAAATGGAAAAGACAAAGTCTACTTCCTCTCCTTCCTCTCCTTATTATGATAGCTAAGTAACCACTCACCATCAGAACATAACCTAGCTAGGGTAATCCTTGACTGTAACTTTCCATCTTTTCCAAAGATAAGAAAGAAACAAGAAGATGGACTGAAATAGAGGAAGAAAGTATCAAGGATTTAATAAGTACACTGGGTGGTACAAGCTCATTACTGGCAAGTTCTTTTGTAAGCATGGCTCTGAAGGATTTGGAAGAGGACAAAGAAGTGGCTTTGGGGAGTTGTATGGCAAGCTCATTTTAGCAGGAAAAGTACAGTGGGAAACAGCCCAACTGATGCTTGTTGATGAATCAACAGGCTGCCCAGGGAGGAGAGGGAGTCACCATTTCAAGAACCACGCAGCACTGGGGGATATGCTTTTTGGGCATGGTGGTGGTGGGTTGATAGTAGGACTTGATGATCTTAGTGGTCTTTTCCAACCTTAATGATTCTATGATTCTACAATGTGTGCATTCTCACATTACCATAATGTGATGTGCACAATACTATCACTGTATTAAATTTTTATATTGAAGATATTCAGAGATAGGTCCACAACTGGTCTACTTGTAGTTATAGATCCAGTGGTTATATTAAAGAAATGAGGAACTCTCAGGTCTAATTAGTGGTACTGCCCAGATGAAAAAGGTGTGGTATCTTCTCCCACCCTTCAGCACTCCTTATTTCCATAATATAGGGGCAATATGAAAGGACTTGTACAACAACTTTGCCTTGCACTTTTTAGATTGACACAGGTTTTCTGACTCTTCAGCCTACATTACACATAAGCAGCTGGGATAGGAAATAAAAATTTTAGAGTTTAGATTACTGACTTTTGTACTGAGAGTTTTCTTGATTTTTTTAAATGTCTAGAGGTACATAAAAATAAATCTTCATAAGAAGAGACTTAAAAATAAACAATCACATGAACAAGTTGCTTTTGCTTGAAGTCATTTAAATATCATTTTTCAATAGTATCTATTTTCTGACCTTTGTATCTCTATTTTACCACTGAAAATACACGAACACCAACATACGCTTCGGTAACTAATAACTCCCACAAAATCATATAATGTGCTAACATTTGGGAACCTAGAAACAGTGTCTTGATAAAACAAAACATTATCACCTCTGAACATTGATAGGATATTAGACATTACTCTCTAAATCATACTAAGTTTGTAAAGTACATCAAGGGAATTAATGCACATATTACACTAAGGTTGTGGCTGATAAACCTACTGAAGGAAAGATTCAAGGGAGAAAACAGGGGACTTCACCATTCTCATGCTCTCACTGGCAATTCCTGTTTGTTTTCAGCTTCAGTGACATATGACATTTATATCAACCTTTAGCTCCTCTGTTTCTGTTATATTGAATTCTCTTTTGGTCCCTTTGTCTATCAAATATGAAGTCTATTCACCTGTGGCATGCTGTAAAGACTTTCATTTTAGAAGAGGTGGAGAAGTTGAATCTTATGTTTTTGGCACAGCACAGCACTGTAGGGTAACAGGAATGAGTCATTTTGGGTTCTGGAAGCCCTTAACACCATGCAGAAGGAGCATCAGCCAAGATGGAGCACCACAGAGGTATGGCTGTGCTGCTGCTGGTACACAGCTGACACACCAGAGGACACATCCTCAAAATCATAATGTCACTGAAAGTCATTTGGACTTCTGCAGTATTCATGGCAAAAGAGAAACATCACTGTGCTGAATTCACCTTGCTTCTTTTCCTCCTTACTTCTTGTAATGCTGTTTATTTGTGAAACAGATCTCAGCCTAGTGCCATTTGGAGTCACCTGTGCTACCTCCAATAATACAGTTCAGCATGTCCAGTAGCAGCATCAGCTCTGGTGAGCTTTCTCACTCAACTCTCTACCAGGTTTCCATTATCATATATAAGTACACCTACTTGAAAATATCTATCATCGACTCTGACAACCAAAAATAACTGAGACAGAAACACAGTTTCTATGAGAATATCAACAAACGGAGCATGTATGTGTAGTCAGTGAGAGCACTGATGCTGATAAGTCAGTACTATGTCCACAGGCTGCAAGCTTCTTTGGAGCTCAGCACACCAATATGGGCCTGGCTAAAAGGAACTGCAACAGCTTGGTGGAAAAAAGGACGAGGAAACTGTGGACAGTATGATATGTATACCATGGTGCTTGAACTGTGGCCAGTGTTTTTCAGTAGTAAACATAGTCATAGAGGAAAAAATTATTTACAGCAGTCATTTATATTTCTCAGGAAGGTTTATGCTGTTGTTCTTACCCAGCAGTGCCATCAGCCAGCCATCCCGTGGTGCAGCCAATGAAGGAACAGTCCAGGACAGCCCTTTTCAGTTCTTCTGCAGTTGCTAAGCGAGCACTCAGGTCAACACAAGCTTTCTCAGCTTCAGCTAAATCCAGACCCTGAGAGTTGTTCTTGGACTCGAGTGCAAACACTTTCCCTGCAGCACCAAGAAAGCTAAAGTCACTCATCGTGGCATGGTATTCAACATATGTTCCACAAAAATATTGCATACTATCACCACATAAAGTCTTCTTGTTTTTAGTAAGTTCAAACCAGTGAGCTACCTATTTCTTGGAATTAATGTTAGCAACACTCTAAAGACTTTTATTGTAGTTTTTCTTTTACTTATGTTAATCAACAGAAAAGCAAGCATAGCTAAGTCCCTGTTCATTCCTAGTCCACATGAAAACCTTGCCTTCTTTCTGTAGGTCTCTGCTTAAGATACAGAAAGAGAAAGCACCAATGCTGTCCTATATGCAATAAATAAACAAAGTCAGAACGTCTCCTGTTGGATATAGCACTGGAATTCATTACTAAGCATATTATAATTACAGTTATAAAACTAACTGCATAAAGTAAGAACACATCTAGATCCCAGTATTGTAACTCACTCTCCCACATCGGAAAGAGATTCATATTCATTCTCTAAAATAAAAATGATGTAATTGTGTGGCAGTTCGTGCCTAAATGCTGCTGCAAAGCCACTTTGTGGTTATATCTTTCTGGAAAGACAGATGAAATTTCTTTCTTAATAGAAGACTTTTTTAAATGAGCACGAGGACAGATTCAGCATAACAATTTCTTGAGTTGTTTTTCTTTTCAGTTTGGTTTATTCTATTTTAATTTATTTAACAGTGTGAAAGATGTAAGGGTGAATGTTAGAGATTTTATCAACTGGAAAATGGGCAGTTTGGGTCACACTCATATGATATATTGACCAATATCTGTAATTCTTCAGATTGATTCATGCTGATTCTGTACAAGGAGAGACCCTTCCCCCTATGTATTACTTCAACAAACTGATGAATCTGAATCTAATCCTACATATAGGTCACTGATACAGAGTAAGTCTGCATCTGACAGTGCAGTGTTAAAGCAATGAAAGAATCAGTCTTTACATCAAAATATGCAAAATTTCTTCCATGTAAATATGTCGTTCGTGTTTATGCTAACTAACAAGCATAGATGGGTTTTGATGAACATTCTAGATACGCATGGTAAGAAGTTGTCCTGATAGATAGAAAGCAATTTAAATAAGCAGGACAAGCTGAGATGATAAGGAACAGGATTTCACAGTACCCAGAGAGATTTTCTCAGGTTCAGGTAGCAACAGTAGTTGATCCAGGAATGCAATGCAGAAGCACTGATCAGCTGGTTAGGATGATCAGCACTGATCATCCTAACCACTAAACTAAATTGTCTATGGATTCTCAGCCATAAACAGTATCATGAATTATAACTAGAAGTAGGGAGTTCACACAGACTAGTGAAAAAAGCAAGTCTCTTCATGCCTGAGTACAAAAACCTCAGGAATCTTTGCAAATGTCTCAAATAATGGAACAATCATAACCGAGTTTGTTGTTTCCAAAGCCATGAACAGCCACAGTGAAGGATGCATGGACTGGAACAACCATAACCGAGTTTGTTGTTTCCAAAGCCATGAACAGCCACAGTGAAGGATGCATGGACTCAGGAGAAACAATACAAGCAGAATGACTTTAAATTGTCACTTCTTAGTTGTGGAACAACTTTCATTTATAAAGATAAGCAGCATTTGAATATAATGATTTACTGAGGCTTTGATTAAATTAAAAACTTGCCTCCATTCAAAATTTCTTAATTAGGGGTTGATACGCATCATCAAAGACATATAGGGTAAGTGTGTATCACCTGACTTAACTCACACAGCAAGTTTATCATCACAGCAGCGAATCATCTGAGAACTCATAAATATTGGTCTGACATAGCAGTATGCCCTGCTTTCCTGATATTAACATTTTATTTTGGAGGTTAAACTAGAAAGAAAAATCTTTAAGGACTGAGTTCCACAAAGAAATAATTATATGAAGTTCATCATTTAGTCTTTTTACCAGTAAATGACGATTACATTTTTTACAGGTGTTTTACAAGTGTTAAGGTAAATTAACTTTTTGCTGGAAAATATGAAAATGCTGGACATCTGAGTTATCCAAAATATGTAGACAAATAGGTTTTAGGGTAAGCTAGGCAAAGTCTTACTGGTCAGGAAAATTACAGTGAACTGCTTCGTAGGAAATTCTGGTCAGCCAGAAGGGGATAATAATGGATGTCCATCTTACCAGAATAACCTGTGAATCTTCTCCTGAACTCCAGTAATGCTATGGCTATCTGCCCAGATTTTAACATATGCTTTATATTTTGCTTTGTTATTCTTGATGTTGGTTTTTTTGTTGTTGTTGTTAAAGTAGTAGCAAGCGAGTTTCACTTGTTTGACACCAACGAAACATTTGGATCCCCAGTATTCTGCCCAGCATCATTTTACTGGGGGGGCATGTAGAGGGAAAAGTATGTAGGAGAACTATTGGAACAGCAACAGGGAAAAGTACATCAAAATAAAAATTTCCCTTAAACAAATAAGATGACAGCACTGCACCTTACAGTGCTATGACTAACTGCATTCTTGTACTGATTATATTCACTTTTAATCACAAAAGTGGTCTGACTTCGAAGCTGTGCACCCAAGGGTAAAATATCTGTAAACTTTTTATTGTTGCTATCTGTAATGAAAAATAAAGAAAAGGGAAAAAAAAACCCAACCTGTCTCAAATACTTGATGATACAGTCAATTTTACTACAAGGGTTGTGAAATATTCAAAGGGCATCACCCCTCTACAGTGTAGAGTAACTGAAACCAGTTTTCCCTCTGACATAATATCAAGAGATGTACTATCACTCTGTTTTAAATATGAGGCTGCTATATTTCCGTAAGGCACAGCATGCAAGGATCATGAGTTTTTGTAGCTTTGTTCAAATACCTTTTGTTGTGCAACAGCCACCACATTTAAGCTCCTTCCCAATGCTCTTCCTTCATTTCTGCCTGTAACGTTTCTACTTCCCATAGTAGAATGATGAGACAGGTGGTGTGGAAAAGTATTACCAAAACTCTACATATTTGAATAAAGATTTCAGACAAAGCCAGTCTCTCATTTCAAGTTCAAACTAGAAATCCATAGGAAGTAGCCTTTTTCAAAAGACTTAATGCACGAGTTTTCCAGTTTCAGAATGAAAAATGTCCTCATCATAAAGTTTTTTCATGTTTCCCACTGAAACTCGTGAAAAAGTTCTAACTTCAGCGCTAAGATGTAAATGATAAGGCATTATTCTTCCTACTGTTAATTAACAGACAAACTCACAATTCTAAATAAAAAATCCCACTTCTGTAATAACTACAGTATTATATGGGTAGCCTCCACTGTCATCTGCTCATTATTACAGAATTGTAATTCTATTTTGATAAATAGATAAATATTTTTATTAATATTATTGTTTGGCACTAAAATTTTGTCAACAAGCAACAGTTGAATACAGTTTTTATTAAAGAGTATGATTGAAAACATACCCATAGATCTCAAGGTCTCTAGGATTCATTTTTATCACCTTGTTTGAATTTCTACATAACTAGGCTGTAGATTTCCCCCTGTAGTTCCAACACTGAGTCCAAAAATTTGTGGTTGAACTAGAGCATGTCTTTTCAAAAGGCATCCAGTCATGATTCAATGACTACAAGTAATGGAGAATTTACAGCACACTTTATAGTAAACTGTTCCAATGGTTCATTACTCTCACTCCACCTTATTTCCAGTTTCAAATTTTGCTAAACTCAGCTTCTAACAACTGAAGCTTATTATACTTTAGAGTCTGAAGAGCTGTCTATAATCAGATACAGAAAATCACAGAAAGGGACACTTCAGGAGTGTCCAAACTTAATTTCTTCTTACTTTAGGAATCACAGTGGAAAGAACAGAAAACAGAGTTGGATAATTTATTCTAATACATTAACAAACAGAACAAGTTTTTATGAGGTACGTAGGCACTGTTCAAAGCCTACTGAAGTTCAAATTCTTTCATGTCTTCTGGAGGTCTTGCACTATGCTTGAAGAAATCAAATATACTTTAAAACAGAAGCGTGTCTCACAAATACTATAGCACTTAAAAAGTCATGCCTATTGTGCTGATTTGATGATGTGTTACTAGATGATAGAGCCTCATTAGTTTCAACAAAATAAATGTGGTGAAAGATGTGCTTATTTGGACGCTGATTTATTTTTACTTAAATGTTAAAGTCTTCAAAGAGAGGTAAAGGAGTGTGAAGAAAGAGAAGTTCAACTCTATACTTCAAAAACAATTTAATTTCCATTTCTATGGCTGTGTGCAACAATGGCCTTGATTGTAGTATCAAGGGTTGAGGATTCAGAAGAACTGTACAATTACAGAGAGAGATCTGGGTAATTACCAGAATGTTCATGAATGTGGAGTTTATTTCCACGAGAAAATAAAATGAATGATGCCTTATTTAATTCAAGCTGCTTAAAATGGTTGGACTAGATGATCTTGTAGGTCCTTTCCAACCTTATGTACCTATGAACCTATGAAAATATTGCATCATCAGAAAAGTAGAAAAATTTAGAGGTCACCTTTGTTTGAGATCCTCCTCAGAAAAGCTCAGTTTGAACTTAGATTTTAATTTTAGGAAAGGCTTTAGGATCAAGTATTTCTAATTGTTTATGCATTTATTTTTGCAACATACAAATATATTAGCTGGTTTGCAAGTAGGACCAAAATTGTTTACGCGCCTGCTACTCAAACACAAATGTATAGATATAGCAGAAGAAGCACTTTTTTTTTTTTTTGTCTTTTCCTTTGGCTTTCTTTACAGCCTTTTCATAAAGACTATAGTAGGTTTTTCCCTCTTAAACTTCTCCAGGAGTTTTACTGCAGATCTAAAACTGCTCCTTTTCACTGTTTTTCAGAATATCAATTCCTTTATTTGTTATTATTTTTCAGAACAGGTACTTAATTTGTTTCATTTTTTTTCTTATTTTTTGAAACATACTTAATAGCTAGTTCTGCCCACTGACTTCTGCTTAACAGCAATTCTATAGAAAAGAAGTTCTTAATTATAGACAGTGTGTCTTCTTCCCTGTAGGACTGGAGTGCTGTATCTAGCCTGTATATGAGGTGTAGAAGAAGGGCAGCTTTTTGAGCGCCAAAGTGATATCAATCAGCTCCAATACACTGAGAAATATAAGCATATCAGTAAAATTCTACTTTCAGCATCAGACACATCTGCTTCTAGGTCAGAAGTACAGCTAGATCCTCACTTAATTGTCCCTAGCCTTCTGGATTCATAATCCTTCACCTGCACCTCTGCGGTCACTGTATGTGCTCACTACCAAATGACTCAATAATCTCCAGAGGTCCCTTCCAACCCCTGTGATTCTGTGATTCTGTGACTGCCTTGGCCAGTAGGTTTTGTACATAACACAAACTTGAGCCAACAGAACACCACTACTTTAAAATAATTTCTTAAGTGTTACAAATAGAGTATTTCTCAAATCAGGTGTGTATCGGTAAGGTAGATTAATTGCCATAATTCTATGCCAGTAGTGACAAAAGGAGTCAAGAAAAGCAGAGGTGACTCTTGTATAGCACTCGTGAAGCCAGACCCTGGTTCTCCTATCCCAGGGCAAAGATATTCCAAAAAGTTTCATTTGCACTGGTGTATTTAAGAACAGCTACAATCACAAGAACATAACTAAAACCTTTGTCTTCCTAAAGGTGAAGCTTAAAGTTGGTTCCAACTGAGAAAAAATTACTCAGCAGTGCTATTTGGCTGTGTGGTTCCCATTCACAAATCTGGAATCTACCAGTGGTTGCTGCGGCTGAACAACTCCTGAATGTTGAGCTGTGTTTACTGACTCCCTTCCATAACCTATCTCATTCTGCAGTAACTGCACTGCCAATAGTAGCACTACCCTGCTGTACATTTATGCCAGAGTAAGTCTGAGCAGGAACAGGCCCTACGGAGCCCCTAATCTGCCAGACCCTGATCTCCAGAGCTATAAACAAGCATATTTCCATTGCAGAAAAAGCAAACTGCAAAGGGAAACAAAGCTGTCCTTTATTTAGGCATTTATCTTTGTCTTCTGGAGTCTATCCGCTCTACAGCAATACCCATTGCAGTAAATATTAGTCAAAAGAGATCAATTAAGCTTCAAGGCTTTACACTTCACCATACCCCAATGGTCTCCACTTTTACTGCCTACTCTTTGTCATTATTTGTATATGAGATAATAAAGTGGAAGTCTTCCTTCGGGAAATATATTCTAAGTAGTTTTGGGGAGCTGCCTGTAACAGGGGCCAGTCTGGATTTCACTGGGTTTTTTACAAGGTGAAGTCAAAATCCCTTCAGCACTTTTCAAAACATTCAGTTACTTTCAGTTAAAAGTACCAAATACATACACATGTCACCCAGAACCATCCTCACCCCGAACCATCCTTTGTCACTTAAGTGACATCTGCATATAACAGAGAGTGGCACAGTGGCATTTTTACCTAAAATTTCCACAACTGAAAAACTGGTTTCCTGTTTGGATCAGGCTCAAATGATCTATATAAGAGTATTACTACTGATTGGGACTCTCAGATCTTCATAAATATGTAAACTTACGTGTAGTGTTAAATTTTTAAGATCAAATCAAATGTTTTCTTCTGCATATTTAAGCCAGCGTTACAATTATCCGCTTTAATGCTAACACCAGGAGAACATGCTGAGGAGCATGCTAATAGAAGACTCACACATTTTCAGCAGTGACGTTTATAAGTTAAATAAAAATCAAAACAGCAGTGTTATAATAATGGCTGACAATTGCAATGTACTTCATATATCTTACCCTTTCATTCTTAAAATGTAAGGCAAATTTGACAAACTCCTAAATGTCAACTAAAATCTGTCATGAACTTTGCCTCGAAATGGTCTCAAACCTTTTCCCCTTTATCTGTTCAGAAAGCAAAAAGATGCCTTTGATCCTACTGAAACAAAAAACAGAGAGAGATATCTGAGAAGATAAGGTAATTTTTCAGACAAAGCATTCTTAGCCAAGACAAATTAATTATTCCCATCCTGACACCTTTCGGAAGTTATGTGGAGAGCCTTCATCCATAGTGATGCATTTTTTCCTCATTTCAGAGGGATTTTGCTATGGAAGGAGAACTTCCTGAAGTCAGAACTGCAGTTTTGCCTTCTGCAACACAGTGGGTTTGTCTGTCACATTTCTTTCACTTTATTCTTAAAGAAAAAGTCATTTTCTCCGAATTTACAAGACAAGGTTCTGGTGTGTAAATGCTATTTCACACCAAGTGGTAGCAACAACCAGCACGATTAATTTGCCCCTTTCTTTTGCCGTATTTTGTGACTAGATGACATAAATTTCAGCCAAGGAGGAAAAATGCTCTGAGAACAAGAAGAAGAGGTTTTTATTGCCCTATAATATTAAGAAACTGTTCTCTGGCATTATACAGCAAACATCAATGGTAAAGAATTACTGTACTGAAATAAATACATATATATATCCTGAGATCAGGCATAAACCTATTGCAGCTGCAAAATGGAAAGAAAAAAAACAACACAAAAAACCCATGGCCATTCAGCACTGCTCTCCCAGGAAAATAACCAGTTGTTTTAAAAATTAATAATGTTATCACTAAGGCAAGTTGGTCACCATCAGGGGGGCTAAATTATTCAAAGGGGAACGGGCTGCTTGCAAGGGATGCTTCCATTCGGGATTGCTGTCAGCAAGTTATGTTGCAGAGTATTCAGTTGATGGTGATTCAGCCCAATTTGTGCTCCAATTGAACCGCTCAGCGGTGCAGAGCAGGTGAAGCTCGTGTGCAGGAGGGTCAGCTGTTGTCCTGAGAGTGCAGAACCAAATCAAAAATGCTGTGAGCAGAAGCCTTCAGCTTCTTGTCTCCCCTTCCTCGGTACCTGCCCATGTAAGCCGATGTTTGGTGACTTCTGAGCTGGGCAGATGTGGAAGTCATTCAGAGGAATGGTATTTTCAATTATAAATAAAAGCACACACACAAAAATAAATAGAGAGAGCTACTGCTTCTTATTTGTGTTCTAGCTTTATTCTATTATCCTTACTTCCCCTGGAAAAGGTCACCATCCCATCGTTTTGTTGTAATAAAACAATCTGAGCCTTCTGGGATCTTATTTCCTTTCCTTGCTTAACCCCGGGATATTTGTAGAGTCTCAAAAAGCTCTGAATCAGACGTTTCCTAACCCAAATTGGGGCGTGTGTTTAAGTTTCTAATTTAAAAAAAAAAGAAAGGTTGGTTTGCTTTTTTGTTGTTGTTGTTGTAGTTTTCAGAAACAACACATTTCAACACAAAGTTCTCCTTCCAGCCCCAGCAACCCATCCCGAGCGGAGTGGGGACTCACCATCAGCCCGAACAGAGATGATCTGAAGGATGAAGAAGACGGGTCCCACACCCCGGGCAAAGGTGAGAGATGATCTCCGGGAGCCCAAAGCCATCGCCCTGCTGCGAAGCCCCCCGCTGCAGGAGGTGGTGCAGAGGTTTTCCTCTCCCTCCTTAGCAGCACGGGCTGCGGTGATGGTTTCAAGGATCCGCTTTCCCTCGGCGGGATCCTGCGTCTTGGGTATGTGCTGAAGGCAGGAGGGGTGGAAAAAGAAAAGGAGAGGGAGGGAGAGAGGAATCTGTCGCTTGGCGGGTGTGAAGGGGAGGGGAGGTGGGGGGAGATGTCCGGCCAGCTGGGGCTGGGGAGAGCCTCTGCCCAGCCCAGTCGGCAGGGCAGCGAGCACTGAGAGCCGGTGTGAAAAGTCACATTGCCTTGTCAGTAAGCATTCAGCGGTGCAAGAAATGCAGAAACCAGGAGGGAGGGAAAGGGGGGAATGAGGCTAGGAACAAGCGGGAGAAATCCCTGGCTAACGGGAGAAAGGCAGCTGGATAGCTGGCTCTGGAAAGGGGTGAATTTGTGGATGGATCTGTGCTTCCCACCGGGATGGGATGGTAACTGAGAAGTGCTTTCTCTCTGCGGGGTGAAAGCAGTCAGCATGTTGCTTAGGGTTGCAGGTCAGCGTCTGCCACAGTGAGAGTGACGGTCTGCAGGTGAGGGCTGAGGAAAGGTAGCAAATGGCACCGTGCTGTGACAGTGGAGCTTCACTGAGGATGGAGACTGCTAGCCCTGCTGCTCCAGATCCCGGGTTCTGGCAAGGCACAAGGGACCACAGGTCAAAGAGGGAGTCTGCTTCAAAATGCTGCTTTTCATCAGTGCCCCTGACCCAGAGGAATGAGCTGGTGCTCCTCAAGGCTGGAGGCAGTTGGTGAGGGGAGTTTCCAGCTCCCGTCAACACTTACAGCAGTGACATCTGTCCCTCATTCCCACTCATCCTAAATTTGTCCAAACAAAACTAGAAAAAAAAAAATAACCCACAATAAGAGGAAATATACGAGTGGTGATGCCAGGATTTATTTCGCTAAATATATAAATGGAATAGTTTTGTGTTGCTGTTGGAACTGAGCAGAGCTGAGAAATGTTGTTTTCATATTCCCATCCTATTTTGCTTTTATTTCAGCTTCTTAAAATTTTTTTCCCTTAGAAATTCAAAGCTGGGCAAAAATGTTCAGTTTGCTGGAAACTCCAAGCCACCAAGAACAGGGGCAGGACCTCAACTCCCCTACCACCATGGTCCTGGTGGCAGAAAGGGCATGGTGCCGGTAGACAGATGTAGACATCTTCTGATCATGGTGAGCCTGCCAAATGCTATTTTCAGTCTGAATTGAATGACTCAAGCTTAGGAACCTCCCTGCGTGATACTCATGAAAGCAATAACACTATGGTACTAGAAACTTTAAAAGTATCTATGTTTGATGAATCTGGGTAGATAATGTTCTGACTCAAGTGACTTTTAAGGAATCTTAGCCTCTTTCCATAGGAAGTTCTGCACAAATATACAGAAGAACTTCTTTACTGTGAGGGTGACAGCACACTGGAACAGGTTGCCCAGAGAGGCAGTCTCCTTTTCTGGAAGTATTCAGAACACATTTGGATGCCTATCTGTGTGACCTCCTGTAGGGAACCTGCTCTAGCAGGGGTTGGACTCAATAATCTCTACATGTCCTTTCCAGCCCCTACAATTCCGTGACTCTTTATATTTACATGCAATGCAAATATACACTCTGAAAGGTTTTGGACAGGTAGCTTTGAATTTTCTGTTTATCCAAAAGAACACAGATGGCAGCAGGTTTCTTTACATTGTCTTGTCAACCAAGGTCTTTTAAAGAACACCCCCAGAATTAGAAAGAAAGGCAGCATTCTGCTTACCATATCTTTAACAGCTTAAGTGCACTGTAACTATGTAACTGCGTTTTGTGCCAATGGAAATTGTATGCTACGTACTGCAGAAATTAAAATGACAGAAAAGGAAGTAGAAAATCGTAGCATTCTTTGAACTTTTCTGTTTCTTTTACTGGTGACTTAGCTAATGGCATAAAATGCATGTTTAATTCTCTGATACTCCAACAGTTCTACATCTGTTTTAAAAATCAGTGGACACAAAAAGAAGAAAGGTGTTGGATCTATATTCTTTCAGTGAGATAGCAAAGACATTTCAAGAAACTGAGTAAGTAGTTACAGCAAGACATACAGACATGAGCTGAGACTTGACTTGACCAAAGCAGTAGCTCCATGTTTCCCTGACATTTGTTACAGGGATTACAACTTTGTTTGTCCTTTGCTGTCCCCAAGGGATTGGTCAAAACATCTGGGGGAAAGGGCAGTATCTTCTAGATTTCCATCTAAAATTCCAAAGTTCTGCTTGATTTATTTTTCTATAATTGGATCGCTTTCTTGTGTTGATATATATAAGGGCATGTTGCCACTCTGGCTCCTGTCTTGGAAAATCTCAGCTTGTACTCTCAAGAAGAACATCTCACTGATTTCAAAGAATTACAACAGACCATGGGATATGTTCCTTTCTGAAGGCATGAACAGTTGGTAGAGTGAACCAGTTTCTTCCACTCATCCCATCTCAACTGTAAATTAAGATTGTAATCTTGGAAAACTAGGGATGCTTACCAGTTATTAACTCCTGAAAGTAAGTTCATCACTGCAAACCAGCTGTCCTTCAAATCTCATATTTCAATAGGCAAAAATCATAGTATATTTTGGAAAATTTACATAAAACAGAACAGATCAGGTTTTGTACTGAAATGATGTACACATTGTTTTGCATTGAATATTAATCAGGTTAAAATCCCGCATTTATACACTGGGCCTCTTTGCACCAAAAACTCAAAATGAGGTCTGGGTCTTAAGATGGATAAATACAGATATAAATATTTGCTCAGAACGTCTAGCATTCACAGCAGTACAGTAACACATTGGTTGAACAACTCAGTGTATAATGTACAATGTTTTGTGTCACATTACAAAAGATTAATTGTATGTGTAGCTTTACACAGTTCATAGATCATGCCTGCCTTGGGAGTACTGAATGTGCCAACAGTGATATTTTATAAAACACTGTTTCACTGTGTATAAGCTTTCACATAGGGAGTAAGACATGTGAAGGCACAGTGCCATAAAGTTTGTGTATGTACACATGTGAATGCAATGCACACAAAGCACTCATGTGCTATAAAGCACACATAACACTTCGGGCATCTAGTACCTGGAGAGCATCTACACTCATTTCCATGTGGAATATGTCATCCAAATTAAGAGTCAATTCATAGTACCAAACAAAACCCCTAAAGAAATTAAGGCGGTCAAAGACCTGCTTGAAAACATTTGAAAACTATGTATTATTATTGTATTTGGCCTTTTCACATCTTCTACTAGGAATATCTACTTTCAACCATGAAAGACTTATATTATATAGACATTATAGGTGTGACAGTCACAATTCTGCAAATTCTTACTCACGATCTTATTAAGTCTTTACAAGATAAGAGTGCAACATCCTAAGGCCTTGAGCAAATAGGCACCCTCAGAAACATCTGCTGTTTCCTGCCAAGCTGGGTAGAATTGTTCAAGTACTGCAGCTGGCAGTGAATCCGGCCTTTGAAGAATGCTGAAATGTCAAAGGAAAGGTCATTTTTCATATCAAAGTCAAGCACAATAGAAATAAAATTTCTGCACTGAAAAAGATAGCTCTCTTCTCCTTTAAATCAGTTTAACTTCTTTCCCTGAATTAAGCAATATGTTTACACTCTGCATAATTTAGTCTGAAGTGCTAAATTTAAATGGATTGTAGACTTAAGATTTACTTACCATCCATTTTTTTTTTTTAAGGAAGAGAACTAATTAATACAGAAGTGAGTGAGGTGGTAATTAAATTGCTCCTAACAAATGTGATTGTTGAAATTTATCATACCATTTAGAACATCTGAAGTATTGTCCCCAGATGAAGTTGCAAGGACACACATGGAGAAATTACTGAGATTGTATTTTGCTTTGTGTCCTACACTTGGCTGTATGGTTTGCGTGAAATAATGGCACTGATAAATAACTCCACAACAATCTGTGGCATCCATGCCATGGTAAGAACTACCATAGCCATACTTTCAGATACTGGTTGATGTATGTCGATGCAATGAAGGAGTTAAGTTTCCTACAGGACAGTCTGTTGGAGACTGCACTCTCTACAGTGGCAAGAAGTGTGGAAATCAAGAGGATCTGGGTACTGCAGTTTACTAAGATGTCAACGTAAGTTACACAACATCTTCAGGTTTTCTCTCTTCACATATAAATGGATCTCATCAGCCATACAAACCATTCTGACACACTCTTAGTAAACCATCACAAATTCCTTTATAGATATCTTTGTAGTATTATGTCATTATCATAGGAGATGTGCACTTTTTAAAATTTATGACTTCAGCTGCACTAGAAATGGGACACACAGAATTTTGTCTCAGCTTGAAAAGGGATCTGAAATACCTCATAGACAATATAGCATCTATATACAAGTATTGCAATGATAGACATGTCCTAAAGTACATGGAGTCTGTGCAACTGAAAGGCAGTAAGGAGTCATTGGTAGTACTGTACATCTATTATATTCATTGATAGTACACCTAGTGTATATGGGGATCCAAACTTATTCTACAGCTGTATCCATGCTTTTAGCCCCCAAAAATTGACGGGAAAAGGCAAAAAAAAAAAAAAGAGAGAGAAAGATTTCTTTGTTTATAAAACCTGAATTATTAAGCAACACTAACGGAGACAAACATTTTTCAGTGTCTGGCAGTCTGCAACAGTCTACTAGCTGCAGGGAACTTTTTATTTTATTTATACAGAGTGTTTGCACCTAATTAAATGAAAAAGTAGAAACGTGCAGAACTACCTGAAAGTAATTCAGGGAGCTGACAAAAAAATAAAAATAAAAAAGAGGAAAAAGAAGTATGTCCCACTTTGTGGGTGGTTGTTGAACACTGGGACCTGTGTCATGGTTCTGCTGACCTTGAGAAAGACTGCAATTCTTACACTTACATCATGTTATGCAGGGTCAGGTGTTGTCATGTGACAGGCCGTGACCCCCGTATAAATCACTGCCATGCAAACTATAAAAATCACACTTCATTTCTTGAAGACTGAGCAGTCTCAAGAAAAAAACAAAGATATCTGGCCATAAAACAGCAGCCACAATATTACTGATACACAAAATGAGCTTCATTTTCTTCCCGACGAACAGTGTTAAAGCAAATGTCTGAGCGTAGTTGGTTGGCGTTATTTGGCAGGGAGTGAGAACAGGAGGCTGAATTTTTTACTTTCTTCTCTCCATTTTTTCTAAACCTTGCAGCAGTTTAATGGGTGAAAGGTATGTAGCAGTGCAAAAGGTATTGAAGTTTAGCCAAGTGGTTTCTCTTGGGTCTCTTTGGGCATCTGTAAAAGTCTGAGTAAAGACAGAATCTACTATTTCGCATGGATATCCCTTGCCTGTTTGCAGGTGAACCACTCCCATTTCATAGTTTCACCTTCCTCTTTCCACATCCTCCAACATTCACCATGTCCAGACAGCTTTTGAAGATCTCCAAGACTCCTCAGCCAGTCTGGACAACCTGTGTCAGTGCTTGGTCAAGCTATTGAAATCCTCTGCTGACGACCAGACATATTCCTCTTTCCTCAGAGCACATCTGTAAGCCTTCAAGCCCCATGACTACACTAAAGTGTTCATATATCCACCCTTCCTCCACTAGTCTAACTGGAAGAAATCTCTTTGAGGCCCTCCTGTTTGTACTCCCATTTCTGTTAACAATATCCTGAGTCTGTGAGAAATTGTTCGATCTCATCAGCTCTTACCTCAGAGAAACCCACCTCAGCACAATGGCCTCCTAACCCATGTAAACTGTACTTTAGTCTCTGTGATAACGGTGCAAAAGGTGCATGGATTTGTGGTTCTCTGCACCCTCAGGCCAACAAGCAGCAGCTGAACTTCAGCATCTACCACAGATCCCTACACACCTCCATCCACTCCCATCTCGAGTTCTTGAGAGCCCCATTGCACTGAGCCCCTGGAATACAGTGGGCAGAAAGAGGCTGTCCCTGACAAATTTGCAGGGTGAGACCTCTCCAGGCATTTTCCTTAGTGTGTGGCACCTGCCAGGACATCACTTCCTACAGCAGAGCTGTGCTCCAGCACCTCAGCTTCACTTTCACAGAGTAACATGCTTAGCCCTTCCATTCACAAACACAGGCTGGTAAATGTGCACGAAGTGAGTCTGCGGAAAGCTGGGAACAGTGCGTCTCAGAGCTGCAAAGGCTCTCAAACAGAGCCTGGGGGATATGCAAGGCCACAATTGTAGTATTTGTCGTGCTTCCAGAGCTGCAATTAATCTACCATTTATTTTACCAGTCACCTCATATTTTGGCTTTTGTGTCTCAGCCCGGTTCTCCAGATATTTCCTAGAAGCTTATTTAACTGCATTATAAGGTATGTTCCCTGGACCTTAAAGCACCCGTAATTTCTCATTAGCTGTTAGCTCTGCCCTCTAGTGCTTCATGCAACACAGGAACTGGATGTTGTGTCAGACCAGTGGCTTTGCCATAAAACCAAGCTGGCATTTAAAAATTGACCACATTCAAGGTCAAAAATCTACAAGTTGACTTAACAGACTTGATATTTTTTGCTTCCCAGGAGTGGCTTACCAGTTCACTTGTAGCCATTTAAACAGCAAGCCTCTGAAATTGAGCCCATCTAATACCCAGACCTTTACAATATTGAATTGTTCAACTAAAGTTTATTTATTGCATGTTTATGAAGCTCAACCCATGGCTTTGGTTCTCATCACAGCTTCTCAGCTGCTGAGGATTTGACCAAATGTCCCTCTGAGCAAAGTACAACTGAGAAACTTTTGCGCTTGGAATTCAAGGTTAAGCTAGGACAAATGGCTGAGCCAACAAGATCTCAGAGACCTTATGATGCAAAAGGCTTTTCTAGCAAGCTATCACAGTACCCAGATGTCTCAAATGACAAGGTATAGTAATGAAATATAAACTGTACCTAGACACTGAGTTTTGCTTCAACATTTTGAAGACTGAACAGCATGTGCAAGAACTTCTGCTAGTGCTTTGCTAAGTGCAGTAGAGACTACTGAGTAGATTTGTGCAAACCTTTAAGAGCTGTTTTCCTCTTTCCACTTCAGGAAAATGGCACTGCTCAAACACACCAAAGCATTTATGATAAATCTGTCCGTGGATGAAGTGAGATGAGGACATATGACATCTTAATGCTAAGCCATACCGTTATTAAGGTCAGTAACGCTGTTTGGTTAGGCGTTTGGGAATATGTGGCAAATGGAAAACAGGGAGGGAAGAAAATACTCTTTTACACTCCTGGCCTTCCCTTCCTTCCCTCCCTTCCCTCCCTTCCATCTAGCACACTTATCTTTCAGTCTGACCTCTTTCAGATGTTTGTGGTCTCTCCAAGTCATTCAGGTAGGAGAGTGAAAATGAGCATTTTGGAGTGTTAAGCTACTGCATTTTATATGCTAGATATTATCATAGAAAGATTGGGATTGGAAGGGACCCATAGAAAGGTTGGGATTGGAAGGGACCTTTAAAATAATCTAGTTCTAGTTACTGCTCTAGGCAGGGACATCTCCCACTAGACCAGCTTGCTCAACGTCCTGTCCAGTCTAGTCTTCAACACCTCCAGGGAGGGGTCATTCACAGCTTTTTTGGCGACCTGTTCCAGTGTCTAACCATCCTCACAGTAAAGAATCTCTAATATCTAGTCTAAATCTACCCTATTCCAGTTTAAAATCATTTCCCCTTGTCCAGTCACGACATGTCCTTATAAAAAGTCACTCCCCAGCTTTCCTGTAGACCCCCTTCAGGTACTGAAAGGCAGCTACAGGATCCCCCAGGAGCCTTCTCTTCTCTAGGCTGAAAAGCCCCATCTCTCTCAGCCTGTCTTTGCAGGGGATGTGCTCCAGCCCCCTGACCATCTTTGTGGCCCTCCCCCAGACCTGCTTCAACAGATTGCTGGAGGAAGAAGCACAACAGAGAAGAGACTGGGAAAGCTCATGCAGATACAGATGGTACCAAGCTACTAGGGGAATCTGGAGAACTGAAGCATGGAAAGAAAGAGGTTAAAAATAAAAAAGATCAAGCTATTTGGCTCTAGGTGACAATGAAGAAAGCTAATTTCTGTTCTCTCAATCTGCCACCTACATTTTTGCCCACAGTGTGGCTTTCCATCTATTCAGAGTATGTTTATCAGATTCTCTTCTGCATCTTTTCTCCAGCTTTTCAGATTTTGAGTCTCACACTGACATTTAGTTTTCCTGGAGGAGAAAGCTAAAGAAGCAAAACCACATTTTCTGGACAGACACAGTGCCAAGAAAAAGTGTGTTTGACTCAAAAACCTTGTCCCATGTGAGATGGTGGTTATCAGGGATTCAGCAGTATCAGCAGGCAGTTGGGCTGGACAGCATTATGATACTGAGAATGTTGTTTCAAAGGCTGAATACCTAAGTAACTTACAAAAGCAAACCTATCTTCTGTGAGTTTTACAATGGCTATGCTACACTTCGGGATCATCATCTCGCATGTTCTCCTTTTCAGTGCAACCCTTTAGTTTGTGTCAGGGAGATCAGACACATAGTATTCAAACCATATTCACACTACTTGCCAAATGCCATCCACAACTTCCAAAGTTCACATTCATTCTTAAGATCAAGTCTAAACCTCAGGAGCTGACTAACACTTAAGCAGCTAGTAAGTTCACTCTGCACACCATAATGACAAGTAGGGTGGGCAAGCAACATAATTTGTGTACCAAAATCACTGAGCTAATGTCAGCCCTTAGGACAGGCGTCTGCAAATTGCATATGGGTTTGAGCTTAATAATGTGAGAAACTGTAATTGGTGTATCAGCTCTTGCGAGAATACTAACACTGCAACCAACAATTTTTATTACCCGCTACAAAAATAGTAGTGGATTATTATTAGCTTTAAAAATAGTGAAAATATATAGATATTACTTTAAACTTAAAATGACATCAAAATATACACTTTTCGTAGTGGAAGTAGCCAGGATATTTTTGACACGAAAAAGTAAAATCAGTGTATCCTCAAAGAATTGATACTTTTAGCTCTGTATCCTCAAAGAATTGATACTTTTAGCTCTGTAAGTAGAAGTATGAAGAAAATAATTCTGGACTCCCAAACCACTCTAAGGATGGAATACTGCTACTGAGGAGATGACTTTTAATCTTTTAAATTAAAATATTTTTAATATATAAAATCTTATTAGTATATAAATCATATATTTCATTTTCAAGTGAAATTGGACCTTCCTCTGTAGTCTGGAACATCTGCAGTTTGTAATGGTACAAAGAAGCTGTGCAAACTGAATAAAGACAGAAGCTTTTTGTGCGTACGTGCATACATGCATGCATATGCACATGTGTGGGTGAGTATACTTCTGTGGGTGTATGAGAAAAGGAGAGAGAGAAAAGGGGAGAACATTTTCCTTTGCTTCTTTATTTTTACAATTCAGGATCTGGCAGTAGGTGATTTCCAGACATTGATCTAGCGTTGCAGACCTCATTGTATGCTGATACCTCCAGAATTAGATCTGTGGTTAAGGCTTCCCACTTGAAGAACTTTGATATTTTTTTCTGTGCACTTCATGCACATGGAATAGGTTTTAGTAAATGTATTAAAAAAGATAATTAAAGTATGAAATGAAACAACTTTTAAAAGTCAATATCTATCAAAGAAAGGGTTATGGAATAGGGAGGTTATTTAATAAGGTCTCTGATAAAATATTTGAACAAATAAATCAGCATTGAATTATAGAATAAATATTACCTAATTTCAGTAGCTGAGGCACTGCTGACCAAGCTACTAAAGCCAATTTTAAAATAGCCTTGAATTATTGGCCAATGGATGGGGCTTAAAAGAAGACTTGTTCTTTCTGATTTAGCCTGTGTTCACAGCATACTTATCAAACTCTTTTTTCTCTACTTGACTAATCCTTTTCAGTCTATATGTTATCCTTGGTATTTTTTCTGGCCCAGGTGGTCACCCAATATTTGGAGCACAATACTTACTACTAAACAGTCCTAGGGTAGGAAAGATGACTGCATGAGAGCTTTGCAAATGAATGCATGCGCAAAAGTTTTGCGCCTCTGAATCCAAGAGAGAAGTTTATTTTTTCATCATTTCATATTTCTTTTACTAGTCAGAGCGGTACTGCAAAGAGCAATCTTAGCTTCCCATCCAAGTCATAGTAACAGTGTTTCTGTGGTTGTCTTTGGACTTCATGGACTTCATTGCTTTTGTGTTCTGCTCAAATACTTCTATTCTGGCAGATTGTATGAGGAAATGTCTTTTAATATAGGTTTTGCATTTGGAATCTGAAAAAAAATTCCTGATATTTACCCTAGAATAAATATGACTCACCAACTTCAGCCAAGGCAAATCCAGCCTCCTAAACAGTGTGATTGCTTTTAGTTCCATAGGGAGATGGGATACAAAAGTTGGCTGAATGGAGACTGAGTATGATACAACTGTTTCCCAAGATTTAGGAAAGAGTAGGATGTGACTCAGAATTTTGAGGCAAATGAAGTAACATTAAAAAGTCTAATAAGAGAAAAAGAAAGGAAGCCAAGAAAAGACAACCCTACTTCAAGTGAAAGGGATAGCATGCTACAGGAAAAAGTATATAGAATTGTAAAAAAGAATGAAGTTCTAAAAATGAGAACAATTTTCTTCATTGAAGAAATAGGTAGACTTTGGGCTGACTTGCTGAAGCCAAGCCATCTGAAAATTGGGCATGACAGACTATGGAAAGTAGATTCTGTCAACCCTCCTTGGATTTATATATCTACTAAAGGGAAGGGAAGGAAAAGGAAATGAAGTACAATAGAATAGAAAAGAAGGGACCTTCAAAAGTCATTTAGTCCAAGTGCCTGACCACTTTAACAAAAGTTAAAGCACTGTATGGGAACTGTTGAATCTCAGCCTGAACCACTGATCACCTGAGGTGAGCACTGAGTCAGCTGCAGGAGCACAGGTGAAGGCAATTCACCTGTGTGACCAGAAGGGGTGGAGTCTGGCTCCACCTCTCCCAGACTTTAAGGGCTGACCAGCCCTGGAGAAGGGTCTCTTGTTAGAGGTCCCTCCTGTGTGGAGTTCCAGATGCACCTTGACCTTTGGTGACAGGTGAGCCTTTCCCATCATCAAGTGCCTTTATACCATGTGGATAATCCACGCAAAAAGATATTATACATCTTGATTATACGTTTTGGATCATCACCCTACAGGGTGCTATTCATTTGGGTATTCACCCTACAAGCACGTTATTGAGGGCATTGTCCAAATGCCTCTTGAACAGTGACAGGCATGGGGCATCAACCACCTTGCTTGGAGGCTATTCCATTTGACTGCCTTCATGGTGAAGTGGGTACAAACCTTGTACACTTGATTTAAGATCAAACAATTTTAAGAGTGCACCCAAAGCTCAATATTTTTGAAGATCTCTGAATTTTGGTAAACTTTGCCCTCCCAAGACAAATATATGTAGAGTAACTTGAGTGTGTAGCATCTAAATGCTCTGAAACACTCCAAAGACCCAAGTGCCCTTTTGTTATGGTAGGGTTAATACTTCATTAAATATTGCAACAGCTTCAAATAACTAATTATAGATACATAGTTACTTAAAGCCCTGATAGATTCCAGAGCCCTAAAGCAGACACCACGCTTCAAAATGATTGGTATACATATAATGATATTTCCTGTTGTTCTGCTTTGCTTTCTCCTCCTCAATCTCCACCACTGTTAATATAGCCATTCTTCCACTTCATCTCTATTTCCATTCTTGCTTTCTCTTCTCTGTTTTCTATTTCTATTTTTTATTCATATTGTCTGCCTTCTTCTTTCTCTCGTTTCCTACTCTAGACTTTATACTGCAACAAACAAAATATGAGAGGAAAAATGAAGTATTGTGACTCTATTTAACTTCTTGTGTTTCTCATGCTATTTTGTATATGCAACCTAAGCTTATGACTGCCATTTGACTTGAGAAATACTAGTTTTATTTTGGAGAGAGAAAGTGGTTTTCTAGTACACGTGGTTTTTGAGAAAATATTATCTGAGCGTACCCTGAAGGCTAGGAAACCAAAGGCAAATAAAAAGAACCTCAAACTGATTATTTTTAAGTCAGAAGGCAAATAAAAAGGAAGTTGAAATTGATTATTTTAAGCCACCCTCATCACATATGATTTTGGGACACTTAAGGTTGGCAATACTGCAACATGGATCTGGTGTGGTATTTGCCAAACATCAGTCTGAGCTTTCTCCATATGTTTACTTCCTTTTCTACTTTTACCCAGTAGCAGTGCAGGATTTTTCAAGATAAGCTTTTAAAATACACTGTCTGCAAATCAGCAAAGCAGGAGTGTGCACTCTGAAAAATGGCAAAATGGGGAATAGGAGAATTTCCTCACTGCCATGCTCCTACTTGCCTTCAATTCTGGACAATGATGGGCTTTGAGTCTGGCTCTGAAACAGCCTCATCTGGACTATTGAACTACACCTTAAAGCCTCCTCATGCATCCTTTTACAATCAAAGGAACCAAATAATGATAAAAATCAGTGGTATTTTGATAACACAGGCAAGTAGTATTTGTCCTCAGACTTTCATAGGTGAGAAGGGCAAATGCAAAGCCATAGCATCATCCTCCTATTTCGGGATGGGGGTCAGTTGCCTCTGCTTTGGTTTAGTCTGCTTTTAATAGCTTTAACTATGCCTGAGAAATGTCTCAGCCATAATAACAAGCTTTTCCAAACTTGACCAGACTTTACTGGTGGCTGGTAAAGCGCAACTTTCAACAGCTTCATAGTTGATGTTAATAGGAAAGGGAGTAGAAGCATCTAGATATTATACAAGTGTGATGGTGCACCTTGTTCTCAGATGTTTCCTTTTGTTTGTGTAGCTAAGGTGTCTGTAACCCTGGTTAAGTACCACGCTATTTCTAGTCAGATTAACACAAGCTGTTCTGGAAATTCTATGGCATGCTCCTCTCTGTGCAACTACTACTTTATTTTTCAATCATTTTTAGGCATGATGCCATCAATTCCACTCAGATATAAAGCCTGGAAATCAGAATATGTAGAATCCATAAAGGAAACAGCATATGAAGAAGAAAAGCAGCTATTTACAATTATAGCAGCAGGGTTTTTTCCAAGAATTTCTAAATCTGTGTACTCCTTTGCCCGCGATGTTTCAGCCCCTGTGGTGGACAGTTTGACAGCTCTGAATTGGAATGACGTTCAACACATAAGAAACAGAAACAAGTGCAGAAATCTTGGCAGCACTGCTGCTGGCTTCTTGCTGATGGCACAGATATTGAGATTAATCGGCACTGTAGTTCAGGACACAGTGAGTTAGGACCCAATTGCTGATGGGGAGCCATGGAAGGGATGTGGCAATTCCTATGCAAACTAAACTTACCATGAGGGTTTTGTGGGTATCTTGCAGAGATGCATACTTCTATGAGTATAAATACGAGGAAGCTGAACATTTCTAAACTCCCAGAAACGCTAAGAGAATGTAGATCGAAGTTCACCTCCCTTTAAGTGTATCATACTCTTTCTCTGTGTTACCATCACTCTGTTCCTCAACTGTGCAGGCACAACTGTTTCTTTCCTGAAACTTATTGCCATTTGGAAGCTGTTGTGTTGCTGTATAAATAGGGATAAAACAGACTTGAAGCTTATCCTAGCACTCACATGAACTGCACAGGAAGATAAGTTGCTTAAAATCAGCAGTAATATCCTAGGCTGAATGGTGCATTTAGGACCTAGCAGATCCTGGCTTTTGAAGCAGCATCTTTTTGAGAGTCAGAGGGTCTTATAGATACAGCCAAACTGTTAGAAAAATTCCTGACTGGAGCACTCATTTGTCCAGGTCATAAATCTGCCTCTCCGTTCTTCAAAGTGCCAAAAGCTATCTAGACAGACATCCAGCTTTTATAAGACAGTCTAACAAGCTGTCTGGCTCAATTAGTTGAACTCTGATGGTGCTCCAGATTTTCAGTCAGCAGACCACTTTATAAATAAAATATCTACTCACAGTCCCCATTCCCTTCCAGTACCGGTAGCTTAATCTACCATGTATTAGCTTTAAAATGTGTTGGGTTTTTTTCAGTGAACCACAAGAAAGAGCTTTCCAGTCCATCCACACACCACAGTTTCAGATCCTTGATTCCTCAGCCTTTATTTATTGGCCTTCTTCATTGTAAATGGTGTCAGTGATACTTTCTATGGTCTGGTTATACATAACACGATGTGAAAAAAAAGCTGCATACTTGGTATAACTGAGAAATTCTGAGTACATAAGTACTCTTTGGGATTTCTTCAGTCTGAGCTCACTCTGTTCTTGGATAATCCTGTAACAGGCTGTTCTCTATGATCACAGATATAAATGGCCCCACAGAAGCTGGAGTACTTGACTCTATTACCAAGTTATACTGTGCACGGTTATAACTAATTGCTGTTTCCATTATAACTTCTATTTTAAAGCTGGTATGGTGCAGTTAAACAGAAGCAGTCCTTGTAAAAGCACAGTTAGGGCTTTTGATCATAAAGAGTAAAATAACTCTAGAATTCTACTAGAATTACAGATTTGTTGTGATGCCACTTCCTAAAAATGGAAATGCTTAAGAAAGAAACCTTGTTTGAAACCAGTTCTTCAAGATCTATTCTTGGCATGTATACAAAGGGATTCTCTTTCTTGGCAGGCAAGGGATAGAGTAGCTTTTGCCTCCCCATGTTTCTACAGCTCACCGCTAAAAGCTTGAGCGATGGTCCCACAAGTGCTCCCAAGAACCTGGATGCTTTGGTGATGAAGCAGGATTCTCACTGGTGATGCAGGCGTTAGAAACACAGCCACCACAGGCAAAATCCACCTCGGAAGCAAAAGCCAAGAGATTCAAAATGAACTATTCCCTATTATTTCGTGTACTGTTTTCTTTTTCTGAAGGACAATTATCCTTCCTCCTGTAGTTCTCGCATAAGTACATGCAGTTACATTCATCTATAAAGTCTGCAAGTCTGTAACTTTGCACTCTCTTATAGCATTGCCCAGGCAAAGCTTATTCAGTTATCTTCTAGCCTATGACTGAAAACTGATAGAATCCTGAGTCATGAAAAACAAAGAAAAAATGGTAAATACACTATGGGAATGTAATGCTACTAGAGCTCTTACATTTTCAAAACTTAATACATTTTGACAGGGAAATTTAGTGTAACCATAGTGATTCATTTTTGTCTGTCTAGTTTCTAGAATTTGACTGAACCAGCAATACTGCATGAATCCAAATAAGATGCTACTTCTGTTTACCATCTTCTTTTACACAACTAACAAATTCTGCATAAAACTACAGCTAAACGTACAGAGCATAACAGAACAACTCATCCTACATAAAGCAACTGTATGGGAACTGTTGAATCATAGCCTGAACCACTGATTGATCACTGGAGTCAGCTGCAAGAGCAAAGGTGAAGGCAATGTACCTGTGACTGAAAGGCATGGAGTCTGGCTCCACCTCTCCCAGACCTCATGTAAGGGCTGACCACCACTGGGGAAGGATCTCTTGTTGGAGATCCTTCCTCTGTGGAGTTCTGGATGAGCCTTTCCTTATTTACTGGTTGTCTTTATGCCATCCAGATAAGCCATATAAAATGTACCATTCGCCTCCATTATTTTGTGTGGGTACTATTCTTTCACATTATTCACCCTACAGCAGCTAACAGAGGAGAAAAGCTATTTTTAAAGCTAGGTGCACCTATTTAACACATTTTAGAACAGGCCTTATTTTCAATTTAATATGCTGTTTTTTATGAGATAATTGTCATGATTACATGAAAAGATGTTGGCAGAGTAACACATATAGAGAAACAATTCTCAAAATAGTAGTTGGTATTCTCAATTATGCTTTCTACTTGATTGTTAAAAGCCAATCTTGTTGACCCAGCAGTATACACTTGGCTTTGCAGCCGCTGTTGCTGCTTAGTAATGTCTTGGGAAATCCTACACCTTTTAAACTATATGCAAATCATCTAAAAGGAGCCAACTTTAACACTCAGGTTGAATTAGAAAATAGGAAAATACACAAAGCAAGTAGTTTAAGGACAAAGTTGTCTCTAGCTAAAATGAAGCGTGAAGTCCTAGTGACATTATGAAAACACCAAACTGTACATTAAAATTCCTAAACATCACTGCTATTCACAACAAGCCAATGAAAACATTTGTTATTTCTGTGTCTAAAAGTGAGTTTATAAGTTAGGAAAATTATGTCAGAGTAAAAGAATTCCAAACTAATTTTATCTGATTGGCAAGCGATTTCAAGTACTGAGATATTAAATAAATATTTGGCAGCACCATTCCATAGTATAATTTATTTCACATATGCACTAAATTAAAACAAAACGTTTAAACGTTTTTTTAAACTGCAAGCAATTTCCAGGCAAACCACAAAGTGAGACGATGGTGATGGTTGCTATTGTGTAACGGTGGAGAACCTTCTCACTCTTCCAAAGGTCATAAAGAGTTTTGAGCAAATAATCAAATCCGCAAGGCAAAGAAAGGTATGGCAGTTAGTTTTGACCTTCTAATGACAGAGAATTTAAATGTATATCACTGAGCAGTCCTGCTAATGGAGGAGAAGGAATCAATGTTGAGTGCTTCACCTAGCATTTGTATCAGGAAGGACTGCTGTTATCACTAAGGAGCTCATAGTTTTGCCTGGATCTGGGAAAATTAATTCCAGCATTACAAGCCTTTTAAGATCCTATTTGAATCTGTGACGTATCTCAATGACTGGTCATGAAATATGTTCCTCACATTATGACCATTAGGTATTGGCAGAGAATGACACACAGAGAGACATTTATCCCTGCTGAGGAGGACTTAGGAGTCCTGGTTAATGAGAAAATTAATATGAGGCAGCAATGTGAGCTTGCAGCCTGGAAGGACAACGTTATCCTGGGTTCCATCAGAAGAGCAGTGGCCAGCTTGAGGGAGGTGACTGTCTCCCTCTACTCTGCCCTCGTGAGGCCCCAGCTGTAGTACTGCATCCAAGACTAGGGCCCCCAACCCGGGAAAGATGTAGGGCTTTTGGAGAGGGCCCAGAGGAAAACCATGAGAATGACTGAAGGGCTGAAGCACTTCTCATATGAAGACAGGCTGAAGGAACTGGGCTTGTCCAGCTTGGAAAAGAGAAGGATAAGGGAAGACTTCACTGCAGCCTTCCAATATTTAAAGGGAGTTTATAAACATGAGTGAAATCAACTTTTTACAAGAGTAGATAGTGATAGTGACATGGGGAATGGATTTAAACTAAAGGAAGAAAGATTTAAATTAGATGTCAGGGGAGAATTTTTTTTACTGAGAGTGGTGAGGCGCTAAAACAGGTTGCCCAGAGAGGTTGTGAATGTCCCATCCCTAGAGATGTTTAAGGTCACTCTATAGATCTATGATTCTATGACAAGAGGCATTTAAGAATTTAGATACATTGCACAAACAGATCTAGTGCTCAGTAATCCTTTAAGAGGGAATTCAGATACCGAATACCACGTTTTACTTTATGCTGCAAAGGAACTGTGTTTTCATGTTTACACAATTTTGGAAGACGCATCTAATTCCGTGGCCCCTACCAAAGTAAGAGTTTCTATGAAAATCTCTGCTACCCAAGACTCAAGCAAGGAAGGGTTTCACACCATCCCAAGGATACGGTGGAACGTTTTTCAGACTATAATTATGGGAACAGAAAATCAAACTGTTTTCAACTTTGTTAAAATGTTATGGTCTAAGAACATAAATGCCCTCATATTGAAAGACTGTTAATATAGAATTTTGATTAGAATACCCATAGAGACAATAAATAGCTGCAAAAAGTTCAGCTAGTTTATATTCCAGAAGATTTATAAAGGGTAAAGTTCATAACTAATGAAGAAAAATATATAGGTAATATTTATCTCAAATGAAAGCTTTACCTATATGTAAAATATGCTTTTAAAATACTACAATACTCTTAAAAGTTTTGGATATTAAATGGAAAACAAAAAGTACTTAATAGTAGTTTCACTTAAAAAAACAATAATCAAAAGATCTTTTTTCCTCTATTACAGAAAAAAGGGAGGATGCAGTCATATATTTAACAAAGCCCCAAAGAAGTGAAATTGAAATCAAAGCTCAGTTTGATTTATATAGTGAGATTAAGTTCAGAATGACATTTTCCAATTTTTTTTAGTACATTTTATATTTCCCCCTTCAGTTTCTTCCTTGGCTTACAGAAGCCTAGCATATACATTGATTATACTACAAATTACAAAACCTTAAACAACATGACGTTAAAATATTAGAGCTATGGAAAGGAAAAATCAAACAGACGTTATTGGAAGTTCTACATCAATCATCACTCTTGATCTAACAATTTGTATGTGAATATACGCACTCTAGTCTTCTTGACATACTTGCTGTCCTGTACACAGGCTCCTTTTCTCTCCAAACAGTATTAATACAGAAAAATGCATTTGTTGTGAAGCTTCATTCTAGTACAATACAGACTCTGTATAGCACTTTGGCATTGTTCTGGATGAAAAGCATTATATGCACGTAATCTATGTTATTACAATAGAAAACAACAACAAAAAACAATTAGGGAGATTAGAAAGTGTGAAAGAGAGAAGGAAAATACTGGTTTTGACAGAGCATAGTGGCACTGAGAAGTAAACATTTTATCTTTCCAGACTTAGAGTGCCACATAATTGCCAGTGTGAAGTAGCTGCTCATTTTATTGATTGCTGAAAAATACATTCTCTTTGTGTATATGGATGATCTGCTGTACTTTGGAATTAACTACAATCCGTGGCTACTGAAACACAAGCAATGACCTATATTCCAGCAACATTCAGAAAGAGTCAAAAGGTTGACAACAAAATCAGTACTTATTCAATTATCTACCATCCTTCTTTCCAAAGGTTTCAGTGTCGTCTTTGGTAATGTCTCCTGTTTTAAAACTTTTAGCTTAACTGAACACAGACAGATATTGCATACAGAATCTTTATGGGTAAGTGATCCCCAGGTGGGCACAGATTGGACACAACTATTGGATTTGCTTTTGTGTAAAGGTATCTGAATGACATCAATTTTGATAAATTCGTGTATAACTCACAGAAGATGTTTCAACCATCTATAAGAAAATATCATTTATTTTTTTAAAAACTAAAGGAAAATTAACTTATCTCTATTTGTACGTCAGAGAATCTGAACACACAGCATGAAGCTGTGGCTCCATTGAAAGACTACAGATTTAAAAACAAAATAACATTGCTCAATTCTGGACCATTAAAGAGCTACTGTGCTGTTAATGTGTTATCCCAAATTATGTCAGCTTATATTGGTGAAATTGAACTAGAAATATTAGAGCTACACCTATTTCTGATTGTATTTGGTTTGAGTTGAAATGTGACACATCCTGATGCCAGACTAGGTTAAATTCAAGTTCAGAGCTGACAGTGTATAACATTTTTGGTAAAGACCAAAAAAATGGTATGCAGTCATTCCTCCCACATTTACTTCCCTCATCACCTCCTGTCATGACCCTAGTGCGGTGTTATGCTGTCCATAAACTGGACTAAGTTTTTCTTCTGGACTTATAGTGAGTGTAGGCTTCAATTCTGTAGGAATATCCATGAGTATTTGTTTACCTTTCTGTCCATCATGGCACATCACTTCAATGGCAGACAGAACAGACAGAAGCTGTGCAAGAGATGAGGAGCTCTCCATGCTATACCTTGACCCACTGAGCGATGTGTCATCTTTCCAATGGACTTAATGAAATCAGGACCTCATCCCTATACAAACTGAAGTATCGGTCCCATTCTCTAGCTATGAAAGATTTGCACTATTTGGGGCACACTGTGTGCATTTGTACTATTTCTGAGGAGAATATTCCTGCAAATAACTTGTTCCCCAGAAAATTACAATAGCGTCACAGTGTCTGTACCAAAGAAGTATGTATTGCAGTAGATAACCTCCATGAAAGCTGACAGTATTTCACTGATAGTTCATAGAAATCTCTTGGGATTGCTTGGTTGCTTTCTGCATCATAAGAACAACAACAAAAAAAAAATTAGACTTGAAAATCACATTATGAATTCTTAAACTAATTTCACTGATGTCTGATGGAGATGAATTTAGTTCTGTGCCAAGGAAAGAAGTTGGTAAAAACAAAGTTATGGATTTGTTGTTTTTTTTTTTTTTTGCTTGTTTTTCATTTCTGGTAATGAAAAGACACAAAAACATATTCTTTGTGGACCTATAAATGGTCTTTATAACATATACAATCTGAAATAAATAAGATTCACCTTTGATAACTTATTATGCCTTTCAGTAATATGCTTATTACAACAGACAATTGTAGAGTTGTCATGAGGATTTTGTCATCATTTATTGTAAGCCAAAATAAAATTTATTTTTAAATCTAATGTATTCAACATTTAAAATATATTTCCTACATTTCCTACATAAAAATGCAGAGACTATGGAAATTCTTTAGAAATACGGTCTTGGCTTTGTTTTTGCATGTTTTTCTGTGTTACTGCACACTTTTTTGGATATGTTATGCTATTTCCAATCAGCCATTAGTAATAGGTTTAGCAGTTGTTTCAACCTCCCTTAAAATTCTTGTTCTCATTTTTATTCCATAGAAAGCAATTTAGGCATTCATCTGCAAACACTTGCTATTTGAAGCAATGCTTGCTATCATTAATAGTCCTTGTGAAATCACAGTAGCAAGTACTTTACCTAGTAATGGGAGTCTGGAGGATTGGAGCATAGATTGCAAATGTTCATTTAATTTTGGGAGGACATTCAGGCAACCCATGTTTCACACTACAAGCGCATACCATGTTCTGTAACTCCTGGTTTCTATTTCTGTCACTGCCTCTGACCAGCTGTATGTCCTTGAACATGTGCCATGCTCTCACTATGCTTCAATTTACCTAGATTTAGAACAGAAATAAAAACTGTCCCTGGGCATTTGAGAACATAATGCCTCATTGGGTAATTTGAGAACTAACTGTGCCAATGACAAAGGTACACTGAGGTCATCAGCAGAAATGCACCCTTCTGATGAGTCCATGAAAAGCAAAATTTTCAGAAGGAACTTATCCTACTCTTCATTTCTAAGAGGGCATCACATCTGTAACTCCTACTTGTAATTTCTGTAGCAGAAGTATTTAGATGTCCCACTCAGAAGCCCGTGAAACTAAAGGATGTTCTGGTAGCACTAATATTTGTACTTCATTTTGTCCATGTAACTGTGTTCATTTAAGGAATTTTTAAGGCATCTCTGATAGGATCAATGAATCTAAACCAACCAGAAATCAGCATAAAATAAGTATCTGTGGTATCTCTTCTCCACAGTGTTCTAACTTCTTGTTGGTGAGCCAGATGAGAAGGAGCTGTCTTTATTTAAATCTTATCCAAAGTTCAGTATTTACAATGGTTGCTTTTACAAACAATTTTTTTACATTTAAGAAATAATAAATAAGAAATATATGATAACGAAAATGGCAGAGACATAAACTATCTGTTGTGTTAAAGCAAAAGCATGTATTCCAAATTCAAAGAAGTCAGACATACTGCCAAATCATTTGGTCACAATAATTTGCATTTCCCATTTGAAATTCTAGTATTCATATTCTCTTCTGCTTTTATCCAAGCAAACCCCATTCAAGTTTCTGCCTGATGAGACAACAAAGATGCCGTGATTTTTAGCTTACCTGGCCAAAAAATAACTAAATAGCTACATTAAGAGGCTTTTATTTCTCATTTTCAAAATAACATCATTAGAAAATTTCAGGATAAAACGCACAGTGCAAAATGGCTTTGTGAAACATCCTGTAATCTCAACTCAAACTAAGTCTACTAAATGTTACCAATGATTTCAGTGCACCAATCTTTGGCAGGTACATGCATGTGAATAAATAAACACATTCTCCAAAAATGCTAAGTTTGACCAACCAAAAATCTTCACAAAATATCTTTAAGACTTAACATCCATATCTGCTAGTGTGGGGCTTCCAAATGCCTACACATGGAGGAGAAA
This sequence comes from Cyrtonyx montezumae, assembly GCF_038088225.1. Taxonomy (NCBI): domain Eukaryota; kingdom Metazoa; phylum Chordata; class Aves; order Galliformes; family Odontophoridae; genus Cyrtonyx; species Cyrtonyx montezumae. Next base: position 100,092,474 of record NW_027072089.1, on the reverse strand, counting down.
AAAACAAGCATAGCAGCACGAAGTGTGAACAAAGAATTTTGTCACTTTTTGTAAAAAATATCCTATTCCAGCACAGTTTCTGTCATCCTAATATGTTTCACACAAATGAACCAAATGAGAAGTAATTCAAAGAAATTTTAAACAGTAAATTCCATTGGCATTTATGACCCAGGCAGAAGATTAAGACTTGTAATAAAAATCACTCCACTTGCAAACTTAAGTTTTATTTTTATTTGCAACCACTAGTCTGTACCACATGGAAAGCTAGTCTATATCTGTGCAGTGTTGACAGGTACATACAACAGTAGTTAAGTGTTTTTTTCCATGTCCTTGTCAGGAACACAAGTCAACTTTTCAACATTTTATCAGACTTGTTTTCCCAAACAAATATCTTCTAATAGCAAATATGACTGAATTTTTAACACTTCTTTCTTTAAGTATAAATGAAATTAAAAACTCCTACACAGAGGCTCTTCTGCATGACAAATGAAAATGTGCTCTGAAATTCATCAAATGTACAACATTAGAAGAACGTATACAGGAAATTCTGAAATTAAAGGACAAATTTCTATAGCAGCTCTCAGATTTCATGGTAGCTGAGCTACTTTAGTAAGTGAAGATAACCAACCACATGTGGCCTTATAGGACAGGTGTAGCAGCTTATCAAGGTCTCACATACAGATAACAACTGTCAAATACTATTATTTGAGCGAATGTGGTAAAGTTCAAAAAACATTATATCTGGTTGAATTTTTGTTTTTAGTCTGTGTAATTAACTGCCACAAAAATTCACTAATACAGAACTAAGTTCATAAGTTCATAAGGTTGGAAAGGACCTATAAGATCGTCTAGTCCAACCATCCTCCTATCACTATCCCTACCCAACTACTAAATCAAATCCCTTAGCACCTCATCTAAACGCTTCTTGAACAGCGCTAAGGAACTCTGAATTTTTCTGAAATAATAGGAACATAAAAGAAGAACCAATCCTGATCTTTCAAAACTGAAAAAAAAAAAAGACGTTGAGAATGCATTATAACAAAGTTGCCACACACACTCTCTTTTCTGACTGAAAATGATGTCTGTTGGACTCTCAGAAGACATCACAGTGATCATCTACAGGACTATCTATTTTGTCAACATCTCTCTGACAACCAGGACACAAAACTGGATACAGTACTTCAGAAATAGTCTCACAAGTGCAGCAGAGGGCATCCCTTAACCTCTCTTGTTAGTGCTATTTTTGTTGCTGCCAGGATACACTTGTCACTCGTGTTTTGTTCACTGTACACTAGAATGCCCAGGTACCTTCTTACAGAGCTGCTTTCGAGCCAGCCTGCAATCATGGATGTTACTACATCCTGGATGTAGGACTTTGCATTTGCCTTTGCTAAATGTCCTGAGATTCCTGTCAGCACATTTCCACAGCTTGCAGATATCCCTCTGAATGGCTGCCCCATTTGACAACACATTACCCGCTCCTCACAATCCAGGAATAAAGTGGCTGAGGATGCGTTGTGTCATTATGAGAGGATGCTATGAGAAACTGTATTGAAGGCTGCACTTAAGTCAAGAGTCACTGTTCTCCCCACATCCACAATCATTTCATCTTAAAAGACAGTTACAATGGGCAGAGTTCATCTGCTGAAAGTTTCATGTCACCTTTCTCTTCCTCATGTGACACTTTCCATGAGGACTTCTTAGTTTTCTAAGGACTGAAGTGAGACTGACCACTCTGTGGTTTCCTGGACTTTCCTGCCTGTTCTGAAGTTCAGTGTGAAATTTGCCTTTTTCCAGTTTTCAGGGGCCACACCTGACCACCATGACCTTACAAAGATGATAGAGAGGCCTCACAAAGACACTGCTCACCTCTTTCAGCACCTTCGGAGAACACTCTCTGGTTCTGACTATTTGTGTATGCACAGTTTACTTAAATAATCACCAGCTCAATAGTCCTCTACTTTTAATGTTTTGGTACACATGAAATGTTGTACACAACCCACCTACTACTTGAAACAAATCAAACTTAACTAAGTAAAAGCAATCTGCCATTCCTCCTGTGATATGCAGGATATCACTGTGAGTAGCTCCCAAATACTTGACAGTTCTCTCCCTCACTGACAGCTCTATACAATCTGAGTGCTGCTCAGGTTCCCCTCAGGAAAGAAAACCATAGAGGTATTTGTTTGATTCTACCCAAGTGAGTAGTCAATTCTACCACTACTACCCAAACGGCAGTCAGTTCTGGTGTACTGAGCTAAAGATCAGCTCACCTCCCTCTACTTTCCTAAAGGAAGGATGTACAAAAGATCTTGACAGCTGATTTATTACTGTCTGTCTTAAGTTAGCATTTTGCTGCAAGGAACTATTGTACCCACAAATTGTCTGAGTAGGGCAGGATAATCCCAACCTACAGTGCGTGCACTACTAGTATAAAAGCAACTTCTAAAAAGACAGCACTACCATGAAGTATAAATCCTGGCACAGAGCTGGCGTGTGCTGGTACCTTGCTCAGGGAAAGAAAACAATTTGGGAAGTCTCAGTGTATAAGTCTTGATGATACAGCACATGAAAGGCTATGTCAGACATTAAAACACTACCTATTTATGCTTTAATGTGAGCATGTATAGCACACCAAAAATGCATCCCAGAAATATGATATCCCCCCCCTTGACCATTTTTACTTGTAACAGCAATTAGTAGATATGGACCTTCTTGTTGCAATCATTTAAGTGAAGAGAAGATGAACTTCAGATCTAGTGTAGTAGTTTCAAAAGTTATCCACTTACAGTCATTTTCCTTCACGCTGACTAGAAGTCCTTCACGGCTGAATTGTGTTTACAAGATCCTAAGTGAGCTCTTCAGCAGTCTCAGCACAAATGTGCTTGATGCACTATCAAGTAAGCTCTACTAGCCTTGGGTGTGCTGTGAAAGCAAGAGTTGTAACAAATAGCTGGGAACTGCTGCATCCTTAATTTGTTATGCCTGATCTCTAGGACCTATTCTCATTTGACTTGCATAAAAGGAGATAGGAAAAACAGAAGGAAAGGTAAGACAAGTCACGTTAATTATTTTGTCTCAAACCAAGTTCCTTCAGCTAGTTAGGCAAATTCCTGGGGAAAAAAAAAAAAATTATAAGCATGAGCCCACTGCTAAGAATACCAAGCCAGCTCTAGACTCAGAGGCAATCAAAGGACCAGTGTAGAGGAAACTACTGCATGACAAGTTTTCTCCTGCACTCCAAATACTGTAACTGCAGCCTGGCAAGGTTGGGAAACAATATGGCTCCAAAGCCTCTGTTTCGGAAGAACAAGACCTCCAGAATTAAACCCCCTCTGCTATAAACCCTTACACTTCTTCACACTAACCCATCCTCTTATAATAGTTGACATCTGTTCATTTTCTATGATAAGTACTTAAACCATTTTTCATTTACTTTTATTTAAGTTTGGATAAAAAAAAAAAAAGTAAGGAGTGAACTGGGTCAGCGTTCCATGAGAGTCTAGAACAATTAGGAAGAAGTTAAGGCAGTCAAGTTAAAGCTGAGCTGCTGAATACAGCTTTGTAGCTTAAAAAAGCAAAAGACATCAGTAATAGCTCAGTTAACCAGTCATTCGAGAATGACCAGTTTAAGGCATTAGCTAAAAACCTAAACATTTAAAAAGGATGATAAATTAGAGTTGGATGGAAATTCTCAAATGAAGCCTTCTCCATCAGACGATACTGCAGTGGATTGGTTGAAAACAAGACACTAAGTGTGGATATCTTAGCACTTCAAATGGGGATGCTGAGACATTCCACAGATGGCAAATGGAGAAGGCAGACCAAGATGTATACACATTTCTGAAGTCTCCTTCCACAGCAAATTGCTTGTCTGTCAGAATTCAAGCCTGTCTAGAGGGTTTGGGGTTTTTTTGTTTGTTTGCTTGTTTTCTTTTTTTGAGTAAGCTTTTCTTGGATTGAATTTTCAAGTTATATCACAATGCAGTCCAAAAGGAAAAAAAGCAGTCCAGAAAGTCAGTAGGTGCAGCACTATATCCTCATTAGTTGGTCTGGATCCAAAGATAAGAGATTTCAGTCTCTTGTATCCTAAGCATATTCACAGGTGGCAAATACATCACTGCCTTTTCTTTCTTTAGAGAAGAAACAAGGATTTTTTTTCTCCTGCAGCCTTTTAATACATAAAATATTGGTTCAAATCTATTCTGTAATGTTCCATTCCTTCCCACAGTTTATGATCAAATGAGAACTGATGTTGGTCCATGGAAAGTCTGCTTCACATTTGTCTCTCTTCTTGCCTCACAGAGATCCCTGTTGGGCCAATTACTCAGAACTCCATTGAAACAAATGCAGTTATTATTCTGCAAGGTCACTTCTTTTTGCAAAATATGATCTCTTTTTCCTCAGGTTGCTGCAACTCGAACTGGTTCTGGCTCCTTAAATTGCTTTCTTTTTACAATAGTGATAGGAAAATCTATCATTACTTTTATGAGAGTTCAGAAACTCACACTGAACTAAAAATCATGCAACAATCATTTTTTATTATTATTATTATTTTTTAATGTGAGGCAGTAGGATTTAGAAACTGCTAGCCTAGGCCTCCTGCAATTCAGCTGAACATGTCCAAATTGTTTATACATATTTCACATTTCTGAGGCTTTCTTCCCTGTTATACAAACCAAATCAGCTGTACGTATGAACCAGGTTATTCTCTGAAATCTGGAAAGCAAGACAGTAGGTTGAGAGAAGTGCCAACAAACGGTATGCGAACACACCAACTATTTCCCTGTGGGTTCTGAGAAAGGGCACTTTCCTAAGAAAACATATTTTGCCGTTAATCAAACCAGAATGTTTCATTTCTTCAAGGAATGAAGGCAGCTCATTCCAAGCAGCAGACTTGGGCTTCTCTGCAATGCCCAGTGTTTCTTGGAAGCCTGAAGGACGGACCAACAGAAAGCAGCGACTTCTGGGACGGCCAGAACTGGGGAGCAAAACCTTTCTCCTCGATGTTGTATCTGAACAGGTGTACCCTGTTATTAACAATACTACACTTGGCTTTCAGTGTGGTTTTATGCGGTGCTCACACAAGCGCCTGACAGAAGAGCCACACATCCCAACCTGAGGCTGGAGGAGCAGCGGGCACCTGAGCAGTTACACCTAGCATTGCCTGTTACCGGCCCTATCTCCCACAAGCACTACTCCTTCAACCTCACCGGTGACACCGGTCGCTCGCGAAGGGACTGGGCAGCACCGGAGCTGCGGAGAACCGCTGCCATCCCCCGAGGCCACCACCTGAGGCGGGAGGGAGGAGCCGCCAAGCTTGGCGGGCGGGGGGGGGGGGCGAGGAGGCGGTGCGGCGCGGGGCCCCACCGCGCAGGGGCGGCGCCGGTCACGTGGCTTCGGCGGCGGCCCCGCCCCGGCTCCGGCGGAGGCAGCGGCGGCGGTGCGCGCGCGCAGCCCTTGCACCTGGCGCCGTCCTCGGGGCTCCGCGTCGCCAGGACAACCGGCCTCGCCGCCGCGCCTCTGCCATGGTGAGCCCGCCGCGAGGCCGTCGGGCCCGGGGCGGGGAGCGGTGCCTCAGGGGCTCGGCCCCGCCGCAGCGGGCCCGGGGCGGGGAGCGGCGGCGCGGCAGGTGGGGGTTGCGGGGGGCGGGCTGTGTGTGTATGTGTGTGCGCGGGGATGCGTGAGCAGCAGCGTTGCGTGGGGGCACTTCCATAGGCGTGTACGCGCTGGGTGTGGCCCGGGGCTGCGCGCGCGCTGCACATCCGCGCGTGGTCCTCGGCGTGTGCGCGCGTCGACATGCGTGGCCGCGATGGATCGATGCGTGTGCGCAGGTGGATTTGTAACCGCAGCGGAGCCGCGGTGCGTGTGCGGTGGGCGTGGGGTGAAGGCGGTACCTGCGCGCAGCAGGTGGCACCGAGAGCTGTGTCGCCGGGGCGGGGAGCGGCCGCGGACGTGGTGCGCTTCGCAGAGGGTGTTGGCACCGTCCCTGGCTTCGGTTACAAGTTCGGTGTCTGATGCTTATTGCTTTGCGGCGGTGGCTGCGTGCGGGGAAGGCTGCCAGCCTTTCGTGCGTGGGGCGATGCGGTGTTTTGAGGCAGAAGATTGCTATTCCGGGGGGGAGCGTTGGTCGCCTGTTCGGGGTGGAGTGCCAAACCCTCCGGAGGGAAGCAGGATACCCCTGTAGTGGCGTAACGGGAATTTTTCTATTACCTTTGCACGAAGGCACGTTTGTGCTCCTGTCTCTACCCTATGTATCTTGACCGTGAGCAAAACAACCTTGAGAAGCAAAGCGTGATGTGGAATAATAATACGAGTTGCCCATACTTGCAGCACAGCTCTCTGTAGTGCTGTGTTATTAGAGTAGATGGATTTGATCAACAGAGGATGTAGGAAATATGTCACTGCAAGGAGCAGCAAACACCAGTGAGTGTGTTTGCGCTGGTGAAATATTTGTGATGCATCTTGATGACGTCCTGCTTTGCATTGGCTTTCCATCACACATCCTGCATAGCTTCTCTGATGTGGAATTTCTGAAAAACTAATTTAATTAATACAGATTTCATGTTACCGACTGGGGGGGGGGGGGGGATGTTGGAAAAAATAATGAAATATAAAGTGTTTTACAACATAAGTAAACATTTTACGTTAACTCTGAAGAAGATGAAAAAGGGATTCATTTTGACCAGTTAACACGAGACATTTTAATATAGGCAATGTTGGTGTTTCTACAGATCAGAAAGACAGTTAGCTTATTGCTTGCTTATTTTGATTGTAGGCAGAAATAGTAGACTGATTTAGTGATCTTTGTTAAAATTAGAGACTACGCGGGGTTAGCAGATGTGGAAAGTTGAAACTGAAGTCAAATTTTGACTGAAGCGTAGCAACTATTTTTAGGTTAATGGAGTAAAGTAGTACTAATCTGGCACTGTGACAGTATTGATCTGAATGCCAGCAGAAGGCTATACATTAACAGTACTTCAGCTGTTTTGTCAATTAGAAGCTAGAATAACAGCATCAATGTCATTATAAATTACCAACTTGTCTAATTGTTCTGGTAATATTTCTACTGAATCAGAAATGCACTTGAAAGGGATATGTTAAGTATGACAAAACCATATTACATTGCAAAATCAAAGAGTTCTCGCTTTGAGTTCAAACAGTAGCCTGGAGCTAGTTCAGACAGTGGCCACAACACTCATTTCCATTCTTTTTAATAAACTTTTCAGGAAGGTGGTCAGTGTAGTCCATAAATTTCTTTTTAATTTGCTTGTTTTGACTTCTAGCAGAGTCCAAAAATGTTAGAATTTCTGGTCCAACTTGAGCCAGATCCACTGAGCAACTTGATTTGGATGTGACAGGGTTAGAGTCCAATCTGAGCTTCTGTGAGACAGCTTTCTCACTGGAACTTCGTGACGTGTGGTGGGAAAGCTTAATTCTTTGTAACACTTCTGAGAAGAACGCAAGGAGTGATTTATTGCATTTATAAGAATGGAGATCTTACTTTCATCGTTTTCAAGTCAGTATGCAGTGTTATAAAGGAAAAAGAGATTACTTTTCAAAGGAATACAACTCACAGCGCTCTCGTATCTTCTCTGTCAAATCCATGTTTATTTTTCAGGATCAGGAAATTACTTGCCTGTCTCTGCTGAAGTTTAAACTCGTTATTCTTGAGCTTCAACATTTTTTTTTTTTTACTGATGGTTTGTTGGAGATTGAACTTTTCTCAGAGTGATTTTTCTATAAATACACTGTACTATGAATGTCTGAAAATCTAAGTGTAGTGTAATTCCTCAAGTCTGAATGGGACCACCTGGACTATTTTTTGAGGCAGAATGGGTTTTGGTTGCAAAGTCCCTGTGAATGGCACTGTGGTGGAAGCTGCCGTAGCATCAGTTTCAGTGTTTTTGATTAATAATGAAGTTACCCAAGTGGTCCAAGGGAAGTACTTTTCTCAGCTAATTTGTAATTACTTTGCTACTTCCATTTGAGTCTCCAGTGCTTAAGGAGGCATTTGTCACTTATTATCTAACCTGCTCAAGAAAAGCAAGCCCAGGATCTGTAAACTGCATCATTTTCCCAACTCCTTTGCTGCCCCTTCAACAGTCTTCAATCTCTTGAGAGATTCCATCTGAGCTGTTACCTTTGCCTTGGAGAAACCACTGCACTTTTAGGAGAGGAGGACCAGAACTGGGAATGTGCCCCTTTCTGTGCTTGCCCATTTATGATTACTTAAAACCACAAGCTGCTGCTTCGTGGCCCACAGGAAAGCGCATAATGGCTGCAGCAAGATACCACATGTAAAAATATGGGCTCTGCTTCATGGTATACTCTTATCTATCCTCATGTTCTCCTATCTTCTCCTTCAGATAGAAGGAGATAGTAAAGTCTATTTTCAGTGGGGTTTGATTACTTTGAACTGGTTTCTGTAAATTGAAATCAGTAAGGAGACAAGGCACTAGTCATAAATGGGAAACTACCAGCATGTCATGCTCTTCTGTCATCAGAGGTTGAAATTGAGGTCAGAGCTTCTCCTAGGAAGGGTGTTTCCGAATTATGACTTCGTATTATGTAGTTATTATCTGAATATTAAGAGTCAGAATGTCTCTGTGTGTGTATAGTTCTGAGAAAGGTCTGTAAGCTGCTTCTGAAGCAAAAGTATCACAGGATTGTATCGAGTATGTTTATTTCTACAGAAATTCAAGAGCTGTAAGTTTTGGCAAATAGTAGCAACTAAGTGAATGCCCAACTTCTCTAAACCTCAGCCTCCTTCCTTCCCCATAGCAGTAAAGTGTTTTGGAAATTCTACTCTGCTGTTTCCTTTGAAGTCAGTTGTAATTGCGACATGTAATCTTGAGAAGGTACATAATTTTGTCTCTTGCAACTGAAAAGTGTTATTAATTACACACTATATAGATGATGTATGCAGTGGCACCACGTCTTGTGTTGTTTTTTATTTTCTGGTTCATACTCTGGGGAGATTGTCTGGCGGAGGTTTGCTCTTCGTAATAAAAATTTCACACTTGGTACTAAGAAAAACATCAGTTCTGACATAGTGTTTATGATGCAGATCAAGCAGTGCTTTAAAACAGCTTTGCAGAAGCTTTAGAGCCATTTCTGTGATGAATTACGTCTTCTAATATAATTTTGAAAGACAGTTATGCTTGGGGAAAAGAAGAATCAGTGTTCAGAATTCCTCTCAAAGGTGTATAGAGGTTCTGCTTCAGCCATGCAAACAGGGCTTCAGCCACAATTACATTTGTGGTGTGAACTGGTATCATTGGAAATAGAATTGGCCTTCCAGGGGTGGGTTGTGTGCTTGGAGGGAGGGCTGTTTCAGTCCAAAGAAGAGCGGTGTAAACTAGGTAAATGAATCCACAGAATTTCTAGGTTTGTACTGCTCTCCATTGCGTTGCATTCAGTGTGTTAGTTCATAGGTTAAAATACTGGAGACTGGGAATAAAACTAGTCATATGTATAGCACTAAAAACAACTATAGGCTGACACGATGATTCAGAGAAGGAATTTTGGAGGATGAACTCCTAAGGGCTTTCATGAATCTGTGATTGGATTAAATTTGGATGGCTGAAACAAAAAGGCTGTCCACAACCATATACTGCTGTATTTAAGCAAATAGACGACAGCTTTTCTCTTAGACTGATTTTACCAAAGATGTTTCACAGTATGAATGTCTAGAATGTTTATTACAGCATGACTCTACAAAGTGTGTGAAACCAACAGGCTTTTTTGCCACAAGGTGAATTTTAACATGACTATGCAGTCCTTATGAATGATGTCTTAGAATTCGTTTCAGTCTTACTGCTTAGAGACTCAGAGTTACTTGAATGGTCAAACAGAAGTATCCTTCTCATGTATTTTGTCCTTGGGACTTTGCAAATTGCATTTACATCTATTTAATGCTGGAGGAAGGATTTGTTGCTTACCTGCTCAAGAGGAAGGCGCTGAATCTGGAAGATACATCATGTGAAAATGCATCATCCAGCTTTGTGGTGGACTACAGTCAACACAACAACTGCTTGTCAGTCTGCTTTTTATTTTCTGCTGCAGGTCTGTTGCTCTTGAAACCTGCCAAGTAGATTGTCTGGGTTTCCTCACTTTCTGTTTTAACAATCAAATCTGAAGATTACATCAGTTGAGGGTTTTATTTTATTTTCAATAAATGCTTGTATACTGTTTTTGTTTGAAGTCTATAATCTTAAAAGAGGAATAATGTACGAAGAAAGCAAAATGCAGTCATTAAAATATTTTATAGAAGGGGGAAAAGACAAACAAATAAAAAACCAACAAAGTCACCACCAGTGACAAAACATACAAGTTACCCAAAGAGAAGGTTTACCTAGCAGTGTATGACTAAGAGATGGACCTCCCCTTCAACAGATGAGGTACTAGTTTTTTCAGCTTGTCTTGTACATTTAAATATTTTTGGGGCATGGGGTTGACAGCTTTCTTGGCTACCAAACATCAGTTACACGATAGATGGTATTGATAAAATGCCATCTTTCAACTGAATTTTAGGCCTGTATGTAATGAGGTCAATCTGATTCTGCCAACCATCTGATTTCCCCTTTGTTATTCTTAACAGATTAGTGTAGGAGCTGACACACTCAAGTTAGCTGAGGACAGTCTGCATCTCCTGAAATTCTGGCATGGTGCAGGGAAAATTTCTGCGTCTTTGAGAATTTGTTCTGAGCCTCTTTGGTTTGTCTCAGAATTTACAATGAAATAATCCTGTGAAGAAATGTCACGGCACTTTAAATAACAGTGGTGGTGAGACAGCAGATTGTGCTAGTATGCTTAGTATGCTGGACTAATTCAGAGGATTGCTTTCTCTTTGGTGACTTTCCAGGAGAAAAGGCAGGTCTTGCTTAAAGGATAGTCAGCTCAGCTGGCAAGTTTGGATAACCTGCTTATTAAGCCTTAATAATCTGACTGTGTGCAGTAATTAAGCTGTGCTCTTTAAAAATGCTCAATGGTTCCAAATACAGTTGGCCGGAAGCAGCTACTGTTCTGAAAACCATGCAGGACAGGGTGCTGTCAGCTGCTTGGTTAACTGGGAAGAAGCTGGGGAGCACAAGGCAGCAGACAGGGCAACCTCCAGGCACCTCCTGCCCTCTGCAACGGGGCTTCTGAGTTGGGGTGGCCAAAGGCTTTGAGGTGGAGTTGTGGCTGCAGAGATGAGCACTGACCTTCATCTGCTATTCAGTGAGTACAGGGCCTTGCGAGAGCCAGGGTGGTGCCCTCCAGTGAAATGTCAGCGATGTGCTCTGAATGCCAGTGCTGGCAAAACAAGAATGATGGCTTTTCTGGAAGAAAACCAAGCAGCAAAGCAGGCAGTGTGGCCAGCTGCATCTGCCTGATGAGTTTTATTATGTTGGACAGAGCTTGCTCTGGGCAAACTTTGAAAGGAGTATGGCCCTTACGGGCAGCCCTCGGACAGTGATAAGCACTGGGGAAGGACAGAGAGATTTCTGGGTATGTTTCATCCTAATCTGTGAAGGTGAGTTGTAATTGTTCCTAGGACTGATGCACGAGGCTTTCGTATGAGCTGTTGCTTTTGATCAGGCTGTTTGTCACACTTCTGGAAGAGGAAAGATCCAGTCAGCATCTGGCAGTGAAGTGGAAGCTGAGAGCCTGCAGAAGGTAGTGTGCTGTGCTCTGGGGAAAGTGGTTAGCTGCTGTGGCAAGCTGCATGGCTGGGGTTTAAAAGTGCGTGGAGTGAAAGCTAGAGGCAGAGCTCAGTGAGCAGCTGGAGCATGGCAGGAAGACCCTGGAGGGCAGAAAGTGTCTGTGTGTTGAAGTAAAAGGCTGCCAGTCTGACTCTGCTGTAGGTGGGAGTAGTTTGAGATGGCACTGCCTTTTGTGAGGATCGTTTTTGTGTCATTGATTGTACAGGAGGCTTTACTGTGGGTTCTGTTGTCTTTGGTATCACCTATTTCAGTCCTGGTAGCAGTGCTTATCCGTTCTCCTGTCTAACACTGTTTTTGTTGCCTAGATACAGTTACATTTCGCTGTTTAAGTGGTGCTAAATGATTCTCCTTGTCCGCTGTATGCTAGTGCATTAGTTGTACATTTCCAGAGGAAGCACTGGATAGCGGTTATTCTCTGACCATTAGAAAATGGTTTATAGAGTAACATGAGATAACCCTAAATTTCTTCTTGAGGATAGTCATTTTCACTTCTCATCATCTTCCTCCATTTTTCTCCTGTAGCTAAATGAAAAGCTTTTTAGCGTGCCATTGATGAGTGCTCAGAAACTGCTCTGGGTTGCTCTGCTGGCTTTCTTTCTGCTATAGCAAGAGGTAGTTTCAGTTGCATGGTCAAGGCAAAATTGTACAGGCAGCATTTGGGTGTTACCACTGAGGAGGAGAGATGTGCAGCAAGTTGGTGGGGTTTGCATTGGGGAACAAAAATCTACACCTTGGAGGAACTGGGTAAAACCTCACTCGTGTTTTGTGAGGAAGAATCTTTCTAATGCATCTTTTTCTTACGATGCCTTTTACTGCATAAATAGTACTAAATAGATGCTGTTCTTGCAAGTGGAAACCTGAAAGACCTGATGCTTTTCACATATGGAAATGTTCACAACTTAACTAGAATATCTGCTGTGTCAACAGTAGAAGGGAAATTAATGGATTTAATTCTAAACTGCTGTCTCCTTTGGTGACGGTGACCCACCCTTGGGTTTTATTACTGGCATCTTAAATAATTCAGCCTTGTTGTCCATTCATGTTCTCTTTTTACTGATTTTTCTTTGGGGTCTCTGTCATCTTCTCTCCCAAACCTATGTTTACTCCAAAATGCTTGCTTTAGCATTCTAATGAGCAAAGTTGGTTTTGAGCAACTGTTTTTTAAAAGTTGTCATGTTGAAAATCCTCATTTACTCTGATTTCAATGGAAATTAAATGCATAAATCTCTCTGTGGAACTAAGCCATAATGGCTGAGCTGCTAACAAAATGGTTTCATCTGCTAAGGAAATAGTTCTTTATTGAAGAGTCAATTAAATAACAACTGAAAATGCATCCCTTAAAACAAAAAAAAAAAGACTTTCAACAAAATTAATAGTATAACTGTCTTTTGATGTTGAAAATATTAGTCAAATGGCATTGCTAAATTATTTAGATAAACATGATAAACCAGGATGAATATTAATTTGTTTCTTCATAGAGGAAAAATTACATTTTTGAGCATACCACGGTTCCTTGCCAGATGGGGTCCAAAATCGTTTGTGCGTTGTCCCATCAAAAAGAGATTGCTTCAACTCAGTAATTCTGGTGAAAACAGGAGAGCAATATCACTAACTGTTAGTCAGGAAGAGAGTAACATGTGGATGTTTTTAATGCTAGCAAGCTAACTGTGATGTGTGGGGAAGTTATGTTCCAGGATTGGTGGTAATCGTTACATTTCATATTGTGGAAGAGGAAACCAAAAGATGAGCTTATTCTTTCTGGATTTGACTTATTTGCACAATGGATATATATATGCTGTATTTATGGAGAGAAGCAATTAAAAAACAGCTCCAGAAGAAACTTAGTGTAAACTGTTATCAGGTGTTAAGGAAATACTCAGTTTTTAGCTCACTGTGACTTGTTTAAATGCAGAGATGATGGTACAGCAGATCAGTTAAGGATTGTGAGGAGTGGCCCACGGTTGTGCAATTAGTTGTTGGAAACAAGATCAGGTGGTGAAGTACTGTTACAGCGTTCCATTGTGGGTTGGTGTTGTTTGTGCTTTCAGCACATAGACATTTTCTGTATCTCTTATGCTTACAGGAAATTCAAAGCAGCATTCTATTACACATGTTTGATGCCACCTCTCCTCTTTCATTTTTCACTGATTTGTCTGTTGTATTTCAATTTCTGTACAGTTAAAAGCACACTTCTCTAGAGTTTTACATACCCTGTCGTTAACGCAGTCAAACTTGCAATCAAGTGCAAAAGCAAGGGGAGAAGAAATACTTTCTTCATCCACAGTTATTTTGTAATATTACTGGATAGGGCTATTTTAAGGGCCTGTCATTGTCAGCGCTTTCTAACTATAACGAATAATAAATCAGGTTTGTTGACGTTATTAGAGTATTTTCACAGCAGTTGATGAACACTTTCTTGACAGGTTTTATTTATTTTTTTAATAGAGAAGTAGCTAAGTCATGGTTTAAAAATTTACTAGGGCAATACTTTGTACCTCATAGAGGTGGTACGTAAATGTATGGTAATTACTTCAGTAGCAAATTCTGTGATAAATGGCAGTTTCAGATCATCGGGAAATCTTCAAAGAAGAAACACATTGTCCCCTTTGCACATTCTCTTTTGACTCCAGATGCACACTGTCAAAATCACCTTCCAGAGTTTCATCTAAAAGGCACCAACTCCTCATCCCATACCTGCTCCTCATTTGGCCAAAATCTAGTACTGAAGAGCCATTAAAGATGGCACTGTCTTCTGTCACGCAAATGCGTTATAATTCTAGAAGCTAGTCTACTTTTTCACGGAACAAGAGTAATAGCTTTTCTATTTATGCTAATACTGTGAAAACAATGCTTGATGGTATGGTGACTGTAGCTTTGAATCTGTTTCTGTGCTCATCTGCAGCTTATGTTAGAGGCATGGTACTTTGTGTTGCTTACTTCTAAGTAGGAGTGAAAGCTGCTTCTTTTTAATTAATTAATTTATTTTTTCAGTTTAACTTGGATTCCTAAATGTAAACATACAGGTCATACTTACTTCATTTATTTCACATAGTCTGCTATTCCAACTTTAAATTCTAACTGTATCTTATGTAAACAAAGATTATAGGTCTTTTTCCCATAAGAGTTGCCAGGAGTACAGTTCAGTTGTAGGTTTAGATTTTCAGCTTTCCCACAAGAGAATAACACTAAGTATTCCCACAAATCTCTGCTATGATTTGCAGTGACTTTGCATTTTATTGCAGGAGTTAAATTCCTGGTCCAGGCATTAGGCAAACTGACCAGAGAAAAAGCATTACTGGACCAGATGCTCAGCAATTCTCATTAAAGAGGTTAAGATTGGAGGCATTCTGGGGCTGTAGTGACCATGCTTTGGGTAGAGATTGTGATTCTGAGGAAGATGGACCTGGCAAAAAGTGAAATGTGGCCCCTAAATCTCAGGACAGTCAACTTCAGGCTGTTAAAGGAATTACTGGATGAAGTCTGCTGGGAAGCTGTCTTTAGAGACAAGGGAGCTGAGCTGGCAACTACTTAAGGATACCTTTCTGAGAGCATAAGAGCTCTGTCACTCTGTATAGGAAAAAAAGCAGAAGGAGGCAGGAAACTGGCAAGGCTGTGCTGATTAAACTGGGAGTTAAGAAGGGCATATACGGGCAGTAGAAGCAGGGACATGTGGCCTGGGAAGAATACAGGAATGCCCTCCAGACATGCAGAGATGGGATTGTGTGAACCGAGGACAGATAGAACTGCACTTGATGGGGGATGTGAAAATTAACAAGGGATTCTGTATGGTTGTTGGTCAGAAGTAGCAGCTGAAAGAGAGCACACCCACTCTGTTAAATGAGAAGGGTAAACCTGGCTGTAACAGACATGGGGAAGGCTGGAGTACTCTGAGTCCTTTGCCTCAGTCTTCACTTACAGTCAAGTTTCTCATGTCCCTGAACCTCTAGGTGAGTCCCTCCCACTGTAGGAGAACTACAGGCCTGTGAGCATGGGAAGATCATGGAACATCCTCCTGGAAGGCATGTTAAGGCATGTGGGAGTCAAGGAGGTTATCTAAGACAACCAGCGTGGCTTCACCAGGGACAGATTGTGCCTGTCCAATCTGATGGCCTTCTGGAGTGACAGCATCAGTGGACAAAGTAAGGATTACTGGTGTCATCTACGTGAACTTCTGTGAGGCCGTGGTTCTGCAGTACATCCTTATCTCTAAATTGGAGAGAGATGGCTTTGAAGGTTGGACTGTTTGGTTAAGGAATTAGTGGGAAAGTTGCAGCCAGGGGGTTGTGGTCAGTGGCTGTATGCCAAGTGGAGGCTGGTGACAGCTGGTGCCCCTCAAGGATTTGTCTTGGGATGGTACTCATTAATGCCTTTGTCAGTGACATAGATGATGGGATCATATGCATCCTCAGCAAGTTTGTGGGTGGCATAGAACTTGATCTTCAACATCCCTTGCAACCCAAGCCATTCTGTAATGACTCTGTGACAATTAGCTGCAAATAGCTTGAGCGTGCATTGTATCTGTTTTTATTAAACAGTAATTTGCTCATATCTTATTAACTTAAAAGCTGCGTCATCTTCACATAGTGAGTGTATGTCCCTGTTATTGTATATCTGGCAGTCTCCAACAGAAGGAGAGGAAGGATAATAATAGATTTTGTGCTGTCAAGAGGATGAACTGCTTATAAACTAGTAACAGTCTGCAGAGTAGCTTTGTTTTAAAATCTATATTTATGCATATAAATGGAAAATATAGTCTAGATGCATATCAAACCTTGTGAGGAAGTGTCTACAGCTGTTGAGTGATGAAGTTGAAAGAGAATTTGTAGTGGCCTGTGGTACTGAGTGTTCAGATACTGGACCAGCATTAGTGAGATCTACGTTCACTTGTCTGTTTTACCACAAACCTTGTTTGTGCGCTCTGAGATGTCTTCCATTTTTGACTAATTTTTAAACTGCAATGCACAGGAGTACTACCCACCATTACCTTGGTGATCTTAAGCTCTGTAAGGATGATGTGTATCCATCTTCAGAGTGATGCAAAAATAACAATTAAGCCTTTATTTTGACTGTTACTCTAAAGAAATTAAATCCTAATGTGTACTGTTCTCGTGCTATAACCTACAAGCTATGAGTTAACACATAATATTAAATGAAACGTGCACCTAATGCATAAATATATCACTTTCAGTGCTCTGAAACAGTCAACTGGTTTTAAAACCAGTGATGTATGTGGTGTATTTCAATATAAAGGTTGAAAATGCAGATAGTGATGGGTATTAGATGTAGGGCAAAAGCAGTGCAAACCTGAACCTGTGGTCAGCTGTGTGGAACTGCTGAAGCAAATAGTATATCTTCTCAGAAGAAACTAGAGTTGTCCTTTGGGAGTACAAATGCACATGATTTAAGATTTGAATCTGTGGTGGCTATTGCTCCAGTTGCAGGAAAAGGGAGCTCAATTAAATTCGTTGGTCCTGTTGAAATTTAGCTCTATTGTTCTTTGATGTAGAATAGTCTGTTTGTTGTGCACAGAGATGGTGGGTGCAAGAAGTGGCTTCTGCTGTGTTATCAAAACTGAGAAACAATGGTGTATAGTTTCTCAATTTTCGTGTATTTGTGCCAAACAGTATACAGTGTAGAACTGTATAGAACACACAATATAAAGCATGTCCTTTCTCTGTTTTCTATAATGGGACGGTTTTAACTGGGCAAATAGTGCATGTTCAGGCATCTTTCTATGGCCGAATCTTTTACTGCCACCTAAAGTTCTTTTTTTTGAGGTGTATTTCTCACTGTGTATTTGATGATTACAAAGTGGCCCCATAAATATTGTGCAGATAATTTTAGCACTAAGAAGAAGCAAGTGTATGCGTGGCTGCATCATGTGTATTGAAATCATTTGTAGGGTTGCCAAATAATATGTTGAAAACTTGGCATTAATGGTAATTTAAAAGAGTTAATCACCTACAAGGAAGGTGAAATGACACTCTAAAAGCAATTTTTCTTGTTGGTCTTTTTAAATATTTTTTTTCTTTCTGTTTCCAGGTTTTCTCAAATAACGATGAAGCCCTTATTAACAAAAAATTACCCAAAGAACTTCTGTTAAGGTAATTCAAGATAACAATTAAACAGTAAAAACAATTAAAGAGTAAAAATCTGAGGATAATGTATTGCTTATTTGGCTTATAAACCACAAAATGCTATTCATTCTTGAAATAAATGGCAGCATGTCTGTTAGATTTTGGAATTCTTGAACCTGTTTTCTTTTGGTTGCTCTTGTTTTAATGTGTTTAAGTTACATCGTCTGTAGTATAATGTATTTTAATAGTGATGTTTTTGTTGCATAATAGAAAAAGTGAAATAATAATGTCAACATACTTTATATATAGCCAACTCTTTTCTGCATTGCACGATGTTTGTCTGTCTGAAGAGCGTGTGATCCCTTCTCTAATATAATTCCATACAGTGGTTACTCACTTTTCTTGTTACAAGCTTTGTTAAAAAAAATATAACTTCAGAGCTTTCAAAAATTCACTGCAGTGAAAAGCACTGGCAGCCACCCTTACTGTCAGTCTGTGTTACGTGTGGTAGAACCAACAAGAGGATTTTATTTGGGATTATTTGGCCAGCCACTCCTTTAATTTGCTACTGTGTGAGCAGATCACATTAGCTACAATACCAAAATCAGTAAGTTTAGCCCATGGTTGAGATACAGATGGATGTCTTCATGTGAAATGAACTTTGAACAAATTGAGCAAGTGCAGACTGCACAGGGTGGAGGTACTGCTTAACTGAATGTGACCACTTGAGAGGTAAAACTGAGCCTGCTCAGCAGCGTCTTCTCTACCTGCCTATAGTTTTCATTCCAGTCCACTCTGTGCAAAAATGTTTGCATATAGTGCTGCAATTACAGTTTTTAGTGATGGTGTAATTAAGATTTGAGGTGATTTATGAGTACACTAAGGAGGTGCAGGTATATTACTGCTTCCTGTCTGATTTGATGTTGGATAATATCTGAAGCAGTGGTGTTTTGCAGTCTTGTTTATTCAGAATGTGTTCCTAGAATGTTATTACTTCTTTTAGCATCTGTACTATCACAGTGTTCACTCAGGGGTGTTAAAGCAACAGTCTTTTGTTAAGGGAATCAAATTTTTAGAAGATTTTCACTTTATTTCCAAAGTACTCATTCTGTGTGGTGCTGAAATTGTAAACTAGCCTTGTAGAACTGTTTAGAAAATGTGAGTAAATGAACCAAATGATACCCTAAGCACAAATGTAATAACACTGCTTTGTTGTGCTCATGCCATACCTCTTAATCTGAAGCACTTCTTTCCTAACAGCAGGATTATTATCTGTGGAAATGACTGTGCTTTCCACTGTTACAGGTGTTAAGCATCCTATCTACGGGGTTCAACAGAATTTGTTGATGTTGTTTAGAAAATGAGATAGCAAAGATGTTTTATTCTGAAACAACTTAGTAATTACATGGTATGCCTATACTTTCTTTGTAGGGCTGTCTTAATGTGAGTGTCTAAAGGAAGGCTTACCAGTGGGAAGTGTGTTTTATGCTTGAAAATGTAAATGTTTTCGTAAGCATGAGCCTAAATCTCTTTCAAAACATAAAGCCATTTATGTTGCGACATGTTTTAAAATTTTCTTGAAGTATTTGTGTGGCAGAACAGGTTCAATATTGCTGTATCGAGTGTAATTAACATCCTAATTTTTATCATTAACTAGGCAGTCTACCCTTAAATTAAGAAGAGTAAATCATTTGCAGTGGAAACATTTTGCTTACAGTACAGGAGCTGAATAATAAATGTGAGGTGTCATGAAACACATGTGGTTTGTTTCTTGCTTATATCAGTTGCCAGTGAGAACTGTTGGAAAATCCTTCAGGCTTTTTTTCTTTAATATTAAAAAAAAACACTAAAACTTGACGTATGGAAAAAGGTGGTTCATATCTTGATATAAATAGTAAAGTGAAGTGTTGCAAGATTTGGTCTTATTCTCATTTGCATCAAGTAGTTTGACTGTAAAATGCAGGCCAACATTTTCATTAATACTGAACATCATTTTTCTGATGGCGGGGTTAAGAAATACTACCACGCTTTAAAACCTATTCATTGCAGTGAGCATGTGCTCTGAAGTTAAAGCACACTGCAGTCCTTTCTTGTTGCCTTACCCACCTAATATCGTTGTTATTTCTCTAGCACCTGGCATTAGATTGTAAGTTCTTTGAGGCACTATTATGTCTCCTGTGTGTTTTCTATGGACTATCTAACACACTTGAGTAAATTCAGGAGCCCTTGCTTCTCACAGATGTGAAGCTCTTTTGTAAAGATATGAAACTACATTATTTGTTCCTTCTCAAGCAGACTCAGTTCAGCAGAGGATGAGGATAATATCTGTCTAATGTGGACTATGGTGATCTCAAGAAGGCTGTAGCTTCTAGGGACTGGTTATGCTTTGAGACAGGTAGAATAGATTGAATAGGGTGAATAGGACATTTCATTTGCAGCTTTTTTTTTTTTTTCAGTGAAAGAAATAGACTCTGCTGAAAACTTTGATTTGTGGTACTATTCAAGGTAAAAGAAAAATGACCACTCCTTTTCTCTTTTGCAGTGCTATATGTCTGCCAGTTGGCAAGTACCATTTCCCCTCGTCTACATTAGGAAAAGAGAAAGGTTAAATGAATACTTAATAGCATAATGTTTGAGTAAGAATCCTGCAGTGGTATTATAAGCTGTGTAATTTAAGTGATGTGTTCAGACAATTATATTTTTTTTCTTTGTATACATGCTTATAGAGAAGCATCAGGAAGCACATAAGGTATTCTAGCTGCAGTTTGACATTGTTATCACATTGTTATCTGAAACTAAACCCTTATTTATGACCAAAAGAATCAGAAACAAAGTCTGAGTCTATTGAGGGTGTAAAAGTATAAACTTTTCCAGGAGGATGTCAGAGCCTTGAAGGTGAATCTTATTTTTCTCTTGTAAATTGCCAGGAAAAAAAAAAAAAGAAAAAAAAAAACTTTAAAGTTCATAAAAAAATAGTATGAGTTTGAAAAGTGTTGAAAACGAACAAAAATTTAGTGAATATGTAATTTCTATTGGAGTGTTCTGACTTCGTCAGTTTCCAGACATACCACTGAAATGTTGTCCTTGAGAAAAGGTAATAATAATGTGTTTGGAAGTAGAGTGTATAGAATCAGAGAGAGTACTTTTGGCTTGTGGAAGGACAGATAGTATTTATTTATTTGTATTTTAGTTGCTGCCATTTTGTGCTAGGATATTTTGTATCAGAGCGCCAAGCTTCAGAAATTGGATTGTAAAACAGGGCAGTGATTATATAACCAATTTTTGTTACCACAGAAGTAATGAAGGACCTGTAAACATAAGCTATGGGAAAAAAACAAGTACTCTTCATGCAAAGGTAGAAGTATGTATCTGCTTCTTTACTGTTTTCTTTAACTCCTACTTTATTTTGAACATTTGTCCTGAGAGATTATAATGGTTTTGGCTTTTTGTGGGTCATCTTGGTCCTGTTTGTTTGTTGTTCCTACATGTAATCCAGCTACTCAAGAGGTGAAAACTGAATATATTGTCAGCAACAGAGATGTTTGCTTTTGAACCATTTTCAGTGCCTTCATGCCTACAAACTACTGATGTTCATAAGTTATACCATAAATGTAGAAGTTACTATGACTTCTGCTGCAAACAATAGTTGTAGGGCATTAGGTCTTAGTCATCAGACTTCAAATTTGAGCACTTAGCACTTATATAAAAGAAGATGAACAAAGTTTTGGGACTCAAGTTAGGGGAGGAACTCAGTAGTTGTTTTCCCAGCAGCACCTTTCCTTGTATATAAGAATATGCAGGATGTGGATTGGTTGATAGTGTATTATATATTTTCATGATTCTTTTATTTGTTTATGTTACTACATGGTGCTTGTTGGTGGTGTTTCCATTATTGTAGAGAGGAAAAATTACCAGAAGCTGAAAAATAGTGAAATTGAGCATAAAGCTTTGTGTGTTTGAAATGGTGCATTACTACCTGCGTGCTTGCAGTGGGGAAATAGGAGGGAAATGCAGAAAAGGTTGTTAAAAGAAACCTCTTATAATACTGCTGATACTCCTTAGCTAGGAACCGTAGGTACTTAAATGACCCACATCTGCTGTACAATTTGACTGCTGTATCTTAACTACATTTCTCTTGACATCAAGAGCTATGAAAAACACTTTTCTCTGTAACACAGCAGTGTCCCTGATTTTGAAACATCCCATCTAATTCAAACAAATTGGTGCCTTTTAGACCACATTTAGCCACTTTTCTTCCTCAGCTTTTTTTCTCATTCATAGCGCACATTAAACCACTGGCTGGCACACAATTTCTAAAAAGATCAATGTGAGACCTTTTCTGTATTCTGAAGGGAGTTCATTGGCTACCAACCAGGCTATTGATTGAGTCTTTTATTTTCTTGGTTGTAGCAGAAGTCCTGTTCTGAGTCTGAGGTAAATCACTGAAAGATTTTGAAGTCCATTGCCACTAGAGAATAATTGGAAAATCTTCTAACTAAAGCAGATTAATCGGAGAATTACAACTCAGTGTTTGTTTGAGATGAGGTGTGCTACCTTGAGAATTGTGAGGCTAGGAGAAACTGAATGACTATTTTATCATTGGACAAACCATGTTAAACAGAAATTATGCTGGTGTTGTGATATTATTTGTCAGTGGTTGATAAGAGCTAAAACACTTAGTAAATCAGAGTCTTAATTATTACAGTTCTATTGTTTTCCTGGCTGAAGATCAAACTATTTAATCATTTCCCAAAAAGCTCCATCTTGTCCATGACCCATGCCCAATTCTAATGTTTTTCTAATCACATCTTCAGGATTAAGGACCACTGGAGATGGGTATGTAACTCTACAGGCCCGAGTCTGGATTTGATGTGCTGATCCCTGAGTCACTGTTCTTCCTTGCTTACTATCAGCTTTAGTCTCTGTATTTATAGTTAGTAAATATATTGCCTTTATCTTTATATAGTGGAGTTTTCTATATTGGGAAGTTAACAAGGGGTTGGAGCGTTGTAGCTGCTGTGTGCTAAATCCTTGCATTGATGTATTTTAGGCATGCAAATCAGAGAATTTTTTTGCTCAGTGAAAGCTACATTCACAAGGCATTATTAGATTTCCCTTTACAGAAAGCACAGATCTGTGTTTACATCCCGGAATCTAGTGAAATAAGTTTTACTTTTATAAGCACCTCCTATGCATACAGTTATATTATATAACAGTCTTTATGAATACAGGTATTCATCAATTTGGTTGTTTCTAATTCTAAATATTGTAATTGCTGGAAGTATTCTAATATTGTAGTCTGCCACAGAGAAAAAAAACCACAAAACATTATCTAAAATAAACCTGCACATTATATGTGCATAGTAAAACAGGAATCTTTTCCTGGGATTGTCAAGCACTGAACATCTATCTTTGCTACTCAAGGTGAAATTCTAGTCTTTAATTATATAAATGAGTTCAAGTGGGTAAAATGAGCCATGCTTGAGATGCTAGATTGTTTTGCCTTCAAAATACTTGTATTGTTTATGAATATGTTTATGAATAAAAACAAGTATTTTGAAGGCGAGATCAGTTCCAGATGCAAGTTTATATTTTCCATTTCTTTGTCTTACCACTTGGTTACTCTGTACACAATTTCCAAATTTTTTGTAAGAGGTTCTGAGCATTCAGAAATGGTTGTTTGTATCAAACAAGTTTGGCCATTTGTAATTGGAGGAGGTAGCTGTCATCCTCCATTTAATGTTTAAATTAAATGGCTTGGGTTTGTTCATAAACAAATGCAAGTATAATCTTAAAATTGAGTGTTTGGAACAGAATTGTTTGAAATTGAATTTCTTCTTAAAATGTGAACACAGGATGAAAATTGTACTAGTGCCTTTGTGCACAGGTGTTACTGCAGAAGAGGAGATTTGGGAATGGAAATTTCCATTTTGCCAAGATAGTAAAGTTCAGGCATTATGAAAAGGAAATACTTTGTTTAGTGTTTATGCTTGAACAACTGGAACTTTCTTATGAACGTACTGCTTCAGCATTACCTGGTTCAATATGAATATTACTGCTTGGTTAAATACAAGGATTAGTAATATTGGAACAAATAGAAGTAAGTAACGAGAATTTAAAGCAGGAGTAACAGCTAAAAAGAATGTAACACTGACTTACACAACTCAGAATCATGCCTTGTCACTTGTTTGTTTCATTTTGATGTTTTTTGTTTGTTTCTTTCTTTTATTATATATACTTTTAAGCCTCTCTTTAGAATCTATTATTTAACTAACCAAGATCTAATTCCATTTGGAGCTGTATTTACCTTGAAATTGAAGCCTTATTTAAACTCACTCATGATCAACAAATTACCAAAGCCAAATATTTAGATGTATCAGTGATACGACAGTCATTTGGTTTATATGTAATTTCCACTTACCCCTCCCTGAAATTATTGTTCCTCATTTCTATACAAAAAGTATCATCAAAGCACAAAGAAAATTCAAAAGAATCTCCTTCCAAAAATATGACAATATGTAATTTTCTTTTCCTTGGTTATTTATGCTGAAGTTGGAATACTTGGTATTGTTATTTATACTGTGTTGTTTTTTGTTTTTAATTTTTTTGTCAGTAACTTTCAAGGTATTTACAGAAGAAAGCTCACCTCTTAACTGTTTCTTCATCAGGATAAGAATTCTTTCTTTCAAAGTTTTACTCCCAGTAGCATAGCTCCAGGTGTGATTAAGCCAAGGCACATCCTAGTCCAAAGACTAAACTTTCCATAACCTTTATGGCTGTAAAGATCAACGTTTATGAAACATCCCTGGGTTGCATACCACCAGAGCATCATGTGTTTGTTTTCCACATCTGTAAAGCTTTGGTGCATGTGTTTGGTTCTGGTTGTTTGGTGCCCAGGTATAATCCTTTCTCTCCTGGGAGGAGATGCTCAGTAGGATAGTTGGAATGGCTAGCAGGTTGCATTGGAACTGTGGGCTGCCAGATAAACCACTCTTAAATATTCACTAGGCTCTTTTTATTTAGTAGCATGTGTTATAGTTGCCAAATT
This sequence comes from Cyrtonyx montezumae, assembly GCF_038088225.1. Classification (NCBI taxonomy): domain Eukaryota; kingdom Metazoa; phylum Chordata; class Aves; order Galliformes; family Odontophoridae; genus Cyrtonyx; species Cyrtonyx montezumae. The sequence continues at coordinate 100,067,641 of NW_027072089.1, read as the reverse complement.
TTACTTCATGAAATCACTTCATAAATATAAAATTGTTATTCATAAAATTGGCTAGCTGAGGTTGGAAGCTAACTCTGGAGGTTGTCTAGTTCAACACACTGCTGAAAGCAGGGTCAGCTATACCAGGCATTTCCTGGCACTGCCTATTTGAGTTGACTGCCTACAAGTATAGAGGCTTTGTAACCTCTCCAGTCATCCTGGTCTGGTGCTTGTTAACACCTGTTTTCCTGTTGTTGGGCCCTTCTGGGGTGAGTCTATTGTCTTCCATCACATATTTTTACTTGCTGATAAGTTCTCAAAGCCTTCTACTTTCAGACGTATTCAAAGTGGTACTCAAAAGGATCCTGGTGTCCTTCTGTGCAAAGCTGCTTTGCATGGGATTGGCCCAGCCTGTATGGGTGCCTTAGGTGTTCCTATTAGGTTGTATCTCCTGTCAGGGATTTCTCTCTGTCTCAGAGCAGTTCTGTTTTCATTTATCACATATCTTTCTGTAAATTACTGAAGATCTTTAGCTGAGCTTTGCTGTTCCTTATGGAATCCTTTCTGCTCCTGCTCTGATGCCTCCCAAACCAACAAAAAGACCTGTAGATGGATTCTGTAGCTGAAACTTCAACAAAAATTTAGCTAATGAAACTGGGCGGTTGTGTGAGCTGCAGCATGTACAATTTTAGAAACTGCAGAACTTCACAGCTCATTCAGCCCCTCCAAGAAATGATTAAACTGGACAGTCCACTTGGCTTTTAAGGTAAGAAGTTTGCGTCATCCGCCCTCTGCAAATATTCTTATTTTAGGAAGGCATGATGGATTTGGGGGTGGCAGGATGGTTGGGAGACAGATGACACAGCTGGGTGTTTTTTTTAGCTTTTTGCTCCTAGGCTGCAGGTCCTTTACTGCTTCGTGACCTGGAAAGCACAGGACTTGATTTGACCTTTTGTTTGGACAATTTGACAAACACAGCAGTGAGATTCCCAGTGTTACTGAGGACTGAATAACGTTAGATTGTTTCATATTTTTTTCATATAATTGCTAGGGTTTTTTGCTCAAGATTCTTCCTTTTATTAGATGATTCAGGATATCTAATGTGATGAAGTGATTGCTCTAAAGTCTTAGGTAACATCAGCTATTTGGGTGAAGTAAAGCTAAGTAAGGATGCTGAAACTGACTCTAGCACATATCTGACTTTTTGGAAAATATTAAATAAACTATTTTGTGGGTTTAAATTTTCCTCAGTATGCCCTATACATATTTTTTCTTCAGGTCGGCAACTTCTGAAAGGTTACAAAAAACAAGACTTTTCAAGTTGTGTTATACATCCATTATGTCCAAGTAACTGTACATCAAAGACACACAGATAAGCACACCTGTACGATCTTCGATGTTTCATTTTCAGACCAAAGTTACTGAATGGTTGGCATAATGTAGTTCTGTTTATTAGTTACATCATCAACAAAATTTCACATAATTTGGTTGTTGAATTCTGTGTATTTGATGATAAGTTAATTAGAAGTGTCCCTTCCAGATTTGATCATTGAAGACTTTGCTTAAGATACAAAGAGAATTAAGTACTGAGAACATTGCAGTTGTTACATATGATAATGCTATAAGTAAAATATTTTTTTTAACAGAATGAGTAGTAATGTGATCACCTTCTCTTGGAAGAAGCATATCGACCATAAGAAGTTATGTGCTATCATACAGCTATAAAATGAATCCAGCAAAGCTGACTATTTGTAGCACAAGCTGAGTTCAGTTACACTGAGAATAAATGTTAGCCATCCTGCAGATAGCCTGGTCTTTTACAGTTGCTAACACCTATGTAAGTATTGTGTAGCAGTAACCATCTGAGCAAAAGCAAAGGTTTGGCATGTGAGGAAGTGTTTTTTGGTGCCAGGTTTGTAAATGAAAGACTTGCTGTTTAGATTAGCTGAGAAAGGCGTTGTAGTCCATGTGGTTTACAAGTGGCTATTGTGGGGTGAAAGTTACTGGAAAATTTCAGTGTGTTTCACAGTTTCTAGTTTAAATGCTTTACTTCAGAAAATAGCACATCTCTAGTAAAAAAAGGATTTATTTTAATAATTGACCTGAAAGGTGAAACACTAGATAACACAGTTGATTTGTGCTTTGTGCTGAAGTTCATGACGTGCTGCTGAAAACAAATCTGATAGAAATAAGCTAAGATACTATTAAAAGTTTTGAATGTCTCACCATTTATATTTCCAAGCCATATATAGTATGGGCTTTTATTGAATAAGGTATTAGTTGAATTTGCAGTGCAGCATGTCCCTACCTAAAAATTTATTAATGCAAGGTTCTACTTGCTATGCATATGATTATTCAATTTATCAATTTTTTTTTTCTAGGTGCTTTTATTTTACTGTAACCTTTGTAAAATGCTGCTGAACTGCAATTGTCAGTGAGGTGCCTTGTTCCTCAGGAGGGTGTTTGGTACGATGGGGAGAAAGGAGAAGCTAAACCCTCCACATATAACTACCAAACCCCATTATAAATATTTATTGAATATATTATTTTAGGAGAAAGACAAAGTAGTTCTGTGGTGATGGCTGCAACTAGATGCATTCAAAGTGATTAGTAATAAACCCAGAGCTGCAGATGCTCTTTTCCCATGCCACTTGTTAACAGAATATGGTTGGGAATTCTTCTTGAAAGTTTGGGGAAAAATCTTAAAAGAGCAAAAACAACCAGTGTGTGGTGTATGCATCTTGTTATCCACATATCTTGTAATCAATCCTTACTGTATCTAAATACTTGGAATGAATAGTGCCCAGGCCACAGCTGCAGAAGTTTGTTCCTTATATGATCAGGGCCTTAGAGAGATGAAAGACAGGCAGTTTGACTCTTGCACGGTTTTGTTTTGTGTTCTGTAAGTGGTCCAGTGTTTGGATTTTGAGAAACAGCTTTTTCTTTCTGTGGCTCCACGGGAAGGGAAGCAAATAACAGAAGTGACATCAGCCATTTCTGCATTTGGAAAGACACAGTTCTGCTTACAGCATGTGGGAGTAATGAAGTATGTATGGAAATAGATGGGAGATGACCAGAAAACACAGCCTCCTGTTCAGTATGTAGCAGAAGAGCTTGATATTTAATAGAAAGTTGGGGGAGAAGAATATAGTGAACAGTTGTGATTTTTCAGAAAAATTGGTTGGACAGTATCACTCTGAGATTAAACAGTCAGTTAGCTCCACCAACCCAAATCACATGCATCTGTGAATGTGTTTGACTTTAACATTTGGCCTTTTGTTTTAAAATAAGCACTGTATCGATATGTGTTGAAATGATTCAGATTTGGTTAACAGTTGTTGTAACAACTGACTGGTAGACCCAGTTATTATTATTTTTTTTTCCTACTCCTTGTTTTGGAAATCACTGTTTCATTAGTCACTGGAGGTAAGACTTACAGATGACACAAAAATAAATGTGAGGAAAAGGCACTCCCAGGAAAGTCTGAATAACATTAAATAGAGGTAAGTTCAAACAAGATTAATTTTACAGTTTAATTTTACATGGATATAGGACTAAGGAATGTCCCATTTCACTCTCGCATACAGAGCTGTGGTCTGGGATGTGTCATCATAGTAGAGGATGTGAGAGTGAAATGTATAAGGTACTGTAAGTTCCTTGTCTGATTCTGTGTCAAAAAGGCTCTGAAAATGGGAGCAGTAAAATAATATTTTGTGTCTGTGTACAGCTTTGCTGGTACTAATAAACTTTTTAACACTACATTTGCTTCTGATGTTCATCTCTGAAGAAATGTACTAGAAAAGAGCACACAGAGCAAATGAGTTTTAAAGAACTGAAATAAAAAGAATTGAAGGTGACATGATAAGTAATTTTAAAACTCCATAAGGAAAAAGTACGAACTGCGAAAGCACTCTTTAATTTGGTGAAGAAAAGTAGAGGAAAGCATGAAGCTGGAAGTCAGACATTCACCTTGGAAATAAGGCAAACATTATAACAGTGTGATTAACCAGTGGAACAAACTATCAGAGAAGGTGGTGATTTTCCATCCCTTGAAGGCTTTCAAATTAAGAATATTCATTTTCTGGAATTCAGGCTTTAGCCAAATGCAAGTTTACCTTAAAGGAGTCGGGGAGCTGTGAACTTGTGCAAATCTTCCTGCCTCTGGCATGAATTTCATGCATACTTCAGGTACTGTTGGCACTGAAAGATCTCAGAGACCAAGCTTATGAGGCATTTATGTACCCGGAGTGGCATGTGCCCAGGGATGAAAAGGCCTGAAGAATTCTGACTCTGGGTTAGCAGATTGTCCTCCTTGGGCTCAGTACAGGAAAACTAAGGAAAAATTAATGGCCTTGGATACAGGAAGTCAGTACAGATTATCCTAAACATTACTGTGGATCTGTTAACTAGTTACATTTCCAGTTTCCTGAACTAATCTGTGCCAAAGACTTAAGTGGGAATTAATCCAGTTGCTGGCTGCATTAGCTTCCACCTACATAGTTACGGTCATAGAGGACAGATGTGCTATACAACCATCAGCTGGACTACATGGTAATTTTTTCCACTTTTTAAAATTACAAGTGCCTGCTAACACAGACCTTCACCGTAAGTGCCAGACAACATCAGTGTTGCCGTCTCTGTCTCAGTTCTTTGGTTGGATTTTAAAGCCCTTAAAGTGTTATTTCCTTATGTTCTGTTGGGTAGTTTTCCTGTCTGGTAAGAATTTGCTAGGAGTTCTTTGGGGCTGGAAGTAGAGGAGCAATTGTTTCAGTGGTTTGCATATAACACTGTACCATAGAGGGGGGAAAAAATAGAAAAGTGTGGAAACAAGTTGGCAAAATGAGTCTTAGCAATTATAAAATAATTTGCTAGTATCTCTTATGTTATTAACAATAATAATAATTCTGGTTTTGCTGGGTTAAAATGCATCCTAACATTGTTTAAATTCTCTGTTTTGAGGAGGACACCTTCAGACGTGTTTCAATACAATTTCTTCTTTAGTACAAAAATAAATGTAATCCTGAATTTTACACTTATTAAAGTAGTTCTTTTAATATGAAAGCAACTACTTTTATTTTTTGACTTTGTAAAAAAAAAAAAAAAAAAAAAAAGTGGCTTCATACAGAATGGAGCAAAAATAAATACATCTGTTCTGCATTTGGTTTCAGTCTACTGTTCCAACAGAAATCATGCATCAACATTAATCTCGTAACAGTAATAAACAGTCAAGCATGAAGACAGACTGATAGACATCTCAGTAGATGGGATATATAAAATACCTTTTCTTCAACATCTTGCAATTCCTTCTGTTATGTCTTACTTCCAGCAGAACTTGCATCACTTCCAAAGCATGTTGTATGCTTTCTTTAGGCAAGAATGTTGATTCATGGGATGGTTTGTCACAATCCTTCATGTCTTCATTAGGAATAATTTCGAGATGTCTTTTGTACTTCAGCTTCTCTAAATCTAGGATAACCATGTCTGTTATACCACTGATGTTTACTCCTCAGTGTTAATATTTGATAGAACATGCAGCATTTGATGTAACGTGTTCAGTTCTTTGATGAAAATGTCAAGTAATAGTTTATTATTACAGTAACATTCATTCTCTGTAGAAGAAAATGCTTTTGGAATGGGATCTGCATTTTATGCTTAAGCTAATGTATTTTATTCCCTGAGAACATCCTTTGAACTGCTTCTGATGTTGCTTGGAAGTGGTATTTAGCAAAATTGTTTTTGACAATGAAACTTTTATTTTAGGAAACTATTAAGAGTTGCCAGTCATGGACAATTGGTTCAGTGTTGGAAAGAGCAATGCTTGATTTTGAATTGCAGTTGTTTCTTGTAAAGCGAATTAAAAAAAGATACTAACGATGTAAGACTTGGTAGTCATTGTGACATACCCTTTTGGAAATCGGAGTCACCTTGCTTTGTGTTAGTACTTAGATTCTTGAATTTGTGTTTATCATTGTGTTATTTCCCTTGTTTTACTCTTCACCAATGTGACAGTGTGCTCCCCCTTACCTTCAGCCTCCTCCTTCGGCCTGGCTGTTACACCCAGGGCCTTGCTCAGCCTGATTCTGTATTAGGGAAGTTTGTAGAGCAGGTAGTTGCCCTCAGTGCAGTCACATAGCATGTGCAGGACAGTCACAGGATCAGCGTGGGTTCATGAAAGGCAAGTCCTGCTTCACTGACCTGATATCCTTCCATGGCCATGTGACCTGCCTAGTGGATGAGGGAAGGGCTGTGGTTGTAGTCTGTCTAGACATTATTAATGCCTTTGGCCCAGTCTCCCACAGCATTCACCTGGAGAAGCTGGCAGCTCGTGGCTCAGACAGGTATACTCTTCAGTGGGTTGCCCAACTGGTGACTGGACATGACTGGTGTTCCTCAGGGATTGGTGTTGGGGTCACTCCTGGCTTAATATCCTTACTGATGATGAGAAAGAGGGAGTTGAGTGCACGGTTAGTGAGTTTTCAGTTGACATCAAGTTGGGACAAAGTGCTGATCTGCATGAAGGTTAGAAGGCTCTGCAGAGGGATCTGCACATGCAGGATTGATGGGGACTGAGGCATACTCTGTGAGGTTCAACAAGACCAAGTGCTGTGTCCTGCACTTCAGTCACAACAATCCCATGCAACACTGCAGGTTTGAGGCAGAGTGGCTGGAAAGCTGCATGGCAGAAAAGATCTGGGGGTGCAGTGTGCAGTGCTGGTTGAACAAGAGTTACCAGTGTGCCCAGGAATGCTGATGGCATCCTTGCTTGTATCGCCTGTGGCAACAAAGCTGTTGAAGGGTCTGGAGTGCAGTTCTTAAGACAAGTGGCTGAGGGAACTGAGAGTAAGCAAACTGGAGAAGAGGAGGCTCAGGGGGAGATCTTGGCACTCTCCACAACTGCCTGAAAGGAGGTTGCAGCAAGGTGTCAGTTTCTTCTAGGTAATTGGCAATAGGATGAGAGGTAATGGCGTCAAGTTGCAGCAGGGGGAGGTTCAGGATGGATATTAGGAAACATTTCTTCTCCAGAAGAGTGGTAAGGTGTTGGAATGGGTTGCCCAGGGAGGTGGTGGAGTCACCATCCCTGGAGGTTTTCAAGAAATACGTAGATGTGGCATTTAAGGATGTAGTTAGTGGGCATAGTGGTGATGGGTTGGCAGTTGGGCTTGATAACCTTAAAGGTCTTGTTTAATCGTAATGCTTCTATGAGATAACACCATCCTGCTAAACACTATGACTGTGAGACAGACAGCTTACCCTATATGTAGAGAGCAGCCCAAGGGCCCCTGGAGATTTAATCCTCGTGATGAGACTGCAGGTGACCTTCCCAATTCCTTCTAAATATTTGTGAAGCTTGAGTGACAATGTCTGGGAGTGCATTAAGTAGAGTAATTATTGGAAGTAATGTGTTGGAACATTCCCCTCTTGAGAAAAGCGCTGAAGAAACCTGTGCTGTGGAATGCAGTGTATGTGCAAGGAGTCTATTCCATGACAGTTCACTAAGCAACATAAGACATGGAAACATTAGCTTATTAGCAGCACCAGGGGAGCTTGGTATGCTGAGAGCACAGAGGGTGGAGAGAAGTGTAAAGCTCCAGGCTCTGTGTAAAAATTGCAGAGAGGGGAACTTGGAGGTACTGTGGAACTGATAAACTGCATAGTAGTTGTTCTGCGTTAGCAGCTTTTCAATTGTCTTTTGCACCAATTGCAACAAAGATAAATGTGTTTAGTGTTGCTCAAGTCCCACCTGAAAGAAGGAAAGCAATGTAAAAATGGCCTTAAAGAGAAGGAACTTGGGGAAGATGCCATTGCAGACAAAGGAGGATGATACCACTGGCCTCTGGGACTCGTTGACAGGCTGAGCTTCTCTTCCTCCCATAGGAACTTTGATGTGTGAGATTTACACTCTCAGTTACACAGAATACTTCCCCCTGGAAACTTTGAAATCTCTATAGAGATATTCTATGACTTGATGCGTTTGCAGTCAGCTGTATTAATCACATTATTGGTACTTGCACATGCTCTGTGGACAGTGTATTTATCACTGGCAATTTAAAAGAATCTGTTACTCATTGCTCCAATAAAGAGCACCATTTGTGAAGCTAGTCATGAGTGTTCTCTGTGGATATGGCCAAATTCCCTAAGGTTGAAAGTCCATTCAAACACAACTGGACCCATAGCACCAAACTGAGCATCAGTAACCCTGCAGTGCAGCAGCCAACCTCTTAAATCTTCACCTATAGTTGCGTAAGTTATGTCTTTAATTGCATCACAATTAAAGGTATCTAAATCTGTTTATCTGAATTAAAACCAGTAAAATGTATTTTGCTATTTATATATGTTTGGGTAATGAAGCAGAGAAAAATAGGTTTTCTGCAGCAGCAGCTTTGGATCCTATTATGCAGGTGTTGACTGTCTTAAGAAGATGAGTCTGAATAGCTGAAATAATAGAATGCTTTGACTTCATTTAACTTGATTGTGGTGTAACAGGTGATTGTTCCACAGAACTACATAGAGCAGTGAATTCACGTGTCGGTTCAAATTGATATTAAAAATGTTTCTAATTGTTTTTCTTTCTAGAATATTTTCTTTCTTGGACATAGTTACTTTGTGTCGATGTGCACAAGTTTCCAAGGTATGTATTTCTATTGTTTTGTTGTCATTGTTCTTCGGGAAGCTCTACTTTTAATTATTTGCAAATCGTGGGCTTTAGGGCAGTCGTCTTCCTGTTAAAAATAAAGTATTTCTCTCAGCATCTTTTATTAAAACCGACAAAGTGTTGGTCCAGTTTTGTGTTCAGATATGTGGAATTAGTTGCTTTGTACTGGACTTCTTTTTAAAGGCTGTGGAAAAGATATCCAGTAGTGTGTGCTGTATATCTGGAGAAAGGATTAAGCCCATTTTGGCATAGTGGCATTTGCTTTTTTTAAAGCATGTGGCTGTATAACACTATTTTTCAGACACGTTTTGCTTAAAATTCCATGTTGCTCAGTTAATGGGCACCATGTGTCTAAGAACATCCATCATTTGCTTGCCAAGTATAAAAGGTGTTAAATAAATGGACAACTAGTAGAGAAGAAAGGCACAAAGGAGATAATAGAGAAAGCATGCTAAGTAAGCTTTTATGTTTAGCTAACCTTACTTTTATTTTGAATTAAAATTAATGGTTAAGTGATTAAAATGAACGATAATGGTTAAAATGCTCTGTTTTTAACTACTTAATATTTTGTAGTTATTGATATCTGCTATTACATTAGTTTTTTTTTAAAGTGTTACCCAAGTGTATGTATTTTTTTGTATTCGAGAGTTTGTTACACTGGAAGTGCTGAAAAGAAAACCAAGGGGGCAGGCAGTGGAGGTGCATAACTCTTATTTGTTTTCTGTAGGCATGGAATGTTTTAGCTCTGGATGGAAGCAATTGGCAAAGAATAGACCTTTTTAACTTTCAGACGGATATAGAGGTTAGTGTCCTCGTTCATCTCATTCCTGTGGTGATGTTGAAGGGCGTAGCCCATTTTAAGTATCTCATACTCTCCTTGAGTTCACGTTTTGAAAGCTAAAGTTGAAGATACTAAAGCAATAAAGGGGCAAATTGACAACTCTGTATTTGACTTTTTTACACTAATTATGTTTTTGAGTTTTGCTTGGAAGCAGTGTATCAGGCAGTTTGCATGTGTTGTATATATGCAGGGTTCTAGGAATTCAGAATTGCTCATTTCCACGCAACAAAGGTGTAAGCAGTACCTCTGGACTGAGTGAGATGCTCAGTGCTGCTCATGACCTAGTGGGATGGTGCTGTTGCTCGTCTCTGTGAGGGTGCCATCTAGTGCTGAGAGCTCTCAGGATACTTGTCTTTGGAAAACCTTTTCTTTCTGCTGACTTGGTCTGGGCTCGCTTTGCTGTGTACCTTAGTATCATTTTATCAACATTTCTTTCCTATGGCTTGAGCCTTGACTGAAATGCAGGTGCTTGTTGGGTTAAAATCCTTTTCAGCATGTAATAAAAGGATTAGGGCAGTCTTATGTTCCATAAGAAAAAATGCATTTGTATTAATGTTATCATAGATGTGCATAAGAAAATAATGATATTGGAAAATGAAGACAAAAACCCGTGGGATATACAGTTCCTTAATTTAATCTAAACTAGTTTATTATTTGCATTTGATAATGCAAATTAAGGTTAGGATGTAACAATAAATTTGCTTCTGATTTTGATTGTCTTAAGCTTTTAATTATATGAGTGAAATCCAGATGGGGGTTATTTGGTATACTTTACAAGCCCTGTTTCAAAGAATTTCTGAAGTTTGCAGCAATAGAGTAACATTTCTCACTGTTCTCTTAACAATTTTATTGGTAACTCCTCTGCTATACTGATGTTGAATATGAGGATCTGATGGAGGTAGGAGAAAGATTTTTGGCATCTCCAAGTGTGTCTCTAAGATGTTTTAGGGTTCCAATGTAATTTCTTTCTCTTGCCTTTAAAAAATAACTAAACTTGTGTTTCTCATTTCCTAAGAAACAAAAAGCGAAGCCCGCTAGATTGGTGGCCTTTCTCTTGGCCAGCTTTCTCCTGAAGCATTTTTCCTATTTAGAAAACATGTTGGGCTTGCACATTTTTGTTGAGTTTGTCTCCATTGCACCTAATGGTGTTGCCCTTTCAGATGTATATCTGTCCTGGTGTTAAGGAGAACGAATGAAATTAAGTTACAGTCTTATCTTTTCTTTAAGGACCCACTGTGGTATTGAGGAATTTGGTTACCTCAGTATGTTGTATTTAAGTGCATTTCTAATATAAATGCTTCAGATTTAATCGTAAGTTAAACCAATTATTACTGCGTAAATTCGTTTTGAGTGAGGTATGCATTCACTTTTGGTATTAAGGAGCTGTTTTCCTTTAAGCTGCTTTTGGAATGTATTTTTTTGCCTGTAGACTTACAGACACGTAAGAGCTACTAAGTGTATTTGGCAACTTTTTGCTTCATTGGCTGTTGTACTGTTTGGTGATGTTTCACATAGTGTCAAGGAGTACTTGATCAGAAAGTGTCAGATAATAACAAGTGCTGATAAAATGTCTTCACAGTATTAGCCAAGAGTTCAGTATTACAGGAGAATAACAAAATACAAGAAACGTTCTACAGTTCCAGTGACAGTGCTACCATTGCATGTAGAGAGGAAATTAAAAAAATCCACTGCTCTCTAATTTTGTAAGTATTCAATATTAAAAAAGAAAGAGAAGAAGGTTCTGCTGGGTATGTAGTGGTCCTGCTCATAGTCAGTCCTGGTTTATTTTATCTTTCTAAAGTTAGACACTATGTGATGTCTAGTCAGTTGTCGCAGTGCTTTGTGATACACCATCAATAAGATGTTAAAAAAATAAAATAGAGGTACATATTAAGGACAACAATTTAAATAACATATTGTCAATAACACTACGCTTTCAGCTTGGAATATTCTAAGTCCTGTGCAGTCCAGCTTACACCTCCTATGTAGGAAATTGCTTTCAGGATGAAAATAAAGAGGATTTTATAATAAACAGGAGGTCAAGAAGGAAATTGTGTTTGTAAACTGTTCTACACAATGTGAGAGGTCTTGTGGCATTTTTGAACGGTAGGAACAGAAACATAAATAAATAGAGCTTTGAAAGCTAGCAGGTAGGCTCTGGCAAATCTTCTGCATGCAGTTGAAGTGCTGTGGAGTACTGCATCCTGGAATATACATACTTATCAGAGGATTGGAGCACCTCTCCTACGAAGACAGGCTGAGGGAGCTGGGCTCATTCAGCCTGGAAGAGAGAAAGCTGTGAGGAGACCTCATTGCAGTCTTCCAGTATTTAAAAGGAGATTATAAACAGGAGAGGAATCAACTTTTATTTAAGAGATTAAACAGTGATAAAACAAGGGGGAGTTGTTTCAAGCTCAAGGGAAGGTTTAGGTTGGATGTCCGGGGGAAGTTCTTTACACAGAGAGTGGTGAGGTGCTGGCACAGCTGCCCAGAGAGGCTGTGGATGCCTCATCCTTGGAGGTGTTCAAGACCAGGTTGGATGGGACAGCCATCTTAATGGGTAGAGTTTTACTGGGGCAAAAAATTGAGCCACGTGTGGTTGACTCAAAAAGAGAACTAAAGATTGAAGTGAACAGCACATCTCTCATCAGGCAACTTTTTTTCTTAACATAGAAAAAGCATTTCAAAGAGATATGGTTCTGTTGGGATTTTTAATTTGCAAAGAATGTTATGTCGGAATAAAACTAAAAAATCCCTTCCTTTTATTTGGTTTAAGGGTCGTGTTGTGGAAAACATATCGAAAAGGTGTGGTGGGTTCCTGAGACAACTTAGTCTGAGAGGATGTCACGTTGTTGGAGACTCCTCTTTAAAGTAAGTAATGTCCTAGGCTAAGATATTGCTTTTGTTCCAGGTATTAGGAAATAAGTAATTATTGTTAGATTTGTTTGGATTTTAAGTACCATCTAATGATCAAAATGGGATACTTGAGTAAGTACTAAGTACCTGAGTAGTAACTAAATGAGCAATCAGCTTAAGAACAAAATACAGCTACTTTTTTTTGTCCCTAGAATTAAGAAAGTTGTATTTATTTTTATTTTATTTTTATTTTTTATCTTTATTTTCTCTCAATTTTCAAGCATTGTAAATGCTTTCAGGTTTTACTTTGGCATCCTACAGGTGTAATTTCATCAGGATTAGTAGCCAGATTATGATTTATCTTTTTGTGTAGACAGGAGGTGACCCTAGAGATGGGAGAAAGACGAGACTGGTGCAATTGAGTGCCTGCAGAATTGGGAAGGGTGTTGATCCTCTTCTTACTGTAATGTAAGAGCAAATGGGCAACAGAAACATCTCAGGGAAGCTGGCCTTTCTTTATGCAGTATATAAATTCTGTTCAGCTTGTTCTCACATGATACTTTGAATCCCTACAAGCTCCTTCTATGTGTAGACTGATTATCCAGATTCCTCTGTGGATGTTTCTTTGCTTGAAGAATTTTACTCCAGCTGGAGGGCCCCTATTTGACAAGTATCCCAGGACTCAGAATTCTGTGTGGCAGACTCAGGGTACAGCTCCTTGCGGCTGTTACTCTGTCCTAGGCTGGAGAGGTGAAGTACTTGAGATAGGAAATGTTGAGATTCAGAATGGAACTCTGATTAGATTTGGGACAGAGATTTGTTTGGTTTAAAAAAAAACACCAAAAACAACACTAGAAATGTTATGTTGACCTAAATATGTTCTAAACTTTTTTTTTTCTGTTTTCTTGGTCTTTCTAGATTTGTCTTACATGTTGCTAAGGATCTAGAATCGGATACAGTATTAAAATTATAGGGGTAGTATCAGATCCGTGGAATTAATTCTTCACATCCATTTTGCTTCATAAGAAAAAGATACTCCTGACAGAGTGATGGTTCTCTGAATCCAGCAGCTAGATGAGCAATAGATTGCTTTATTAACACAGGCAGGAATCCTGACTTCAGACAGAAAGGTTTCCTCTGAGGTTTCCTTGTCCCTGAACACAGGCCAGGCCCAGGAGTCCTTGCAGGCTGTCTTCCTAACTGCTCCTTGGGGTGTTGCCACCTTCAAGCAGTCTTGTCTCCTCAAGGGAAAGTGTGTTACCATTTCCTTCCCAGATGACTGGCATCTGCTATAAATAAAAGAGGTAGCCCCAACCACAGTTAACTTCATGCGACGTTCCTGCAAGCTCCCAGAGCGTAGGTGTAGATGTCCCCTGTGTCCTCTGTGGGGAAGGTCTGGATATGGGGGAGATGGAGAAGGCACGATTGGAGAGGGGCTCAAACTGAGGGGGTAGACAGGAAGGAAATAAGAAAGATTTAAGGAGGAAAGGTGACAGTAAGCAGGAGATTCTGCTTTTCATCCACCTTCCCCCTTAACTTTCGTTTTCAGTTTAGGTTTACAAGTGTACAATTCAGAACACTAAGGCTAGGGAACTGCGGTGAATAGAACCAGTAAATCCAGCAAGTGGATCAGGTAATAGTGGTGTGTGAGAAGAGGGCTGGAGTTGTGATGTTTTTGAATGACAGTATATTTAGTAAAGAGGTATTTAGAGTAAGTGTGTGTAGCAGGCCAGCACGTAGCCCGCGTGCATGGATGGGGCCAGTTGTGCAAAAAGGACACAGGGCAGGGTTAGCAGAGACCAGCTGCTGGGCTGTTGGCACTATACATGAGTGCATCTGTAATAACTAGTGCAGGTGGCTGTGTCTGAGACACTTCAGGAAGAACAGTGGTTCACCCCTGAAATACAAGCAGGTGGTATTGAAATTAACCACTGAATGATAGATGTGAGAGCTTTAAGAGTTTCAAAACATTAAGATGAGGCTTCTCAGGACCCTTGCGGTGTTTCTAGGAGTGATACGAGTTATCCATTTTTTCCTTCTGCATCCATCTAAAAACAGGCAGATATCGAAGTAGGCGTTGGCTATGCAGGTACTGAATGTTCGTGGCATCTGTACAGACACTGGCTGTTCCTGCAAGTGGTTTCAGAGCATAGTATCTTTTCAAGTGATTTGAAGAATGTCTGGATTGTAAATCTCACTCCAGTACCTGAATTTTGGAGCTGTTTTGAGAATTCAAGGGGAAACTACCGCCGGTGTAACTGCTGCTGATTTTGTTTTCTTTTCCATTGTTTTCGAGCCCCACTGAAGAGCCAGGAAGTTGTTACCAGCTGAGTGTGTAGTCGGATCTGTTAACCACGGCAGGCCTCCAGACAGAAATGTTTTTGTGTGTTTCCTCCACCCCTGCCAATAAAATCCATGCAGTTGGAGGAAACGCGGGCAGAAAAACAGTGTTCTGAAATGCAGTGCAGCTGTAAACATTACTCTGCAGAGATGAAAAGAAAGTTGATGCATTTTTTCCTGGGTAATTAGTATAATGACATATACAGGCTTTTAGTGGTATAATAGCCGTAATCATCTTTAGCGCACGTACCCAGTGGTGCTCACAGATGCATTTTCATTTTTAAAATCATAAATAACTAATTTAGAACCCACAGGGCTTTCCCTTAGAAGTTCAAGTAGATTAGGTCCCAGTTCTGTGTTGTGCTGGGTATGTTCCTTTCATTTGATGTGGGAGTGAGCTCCTTAGTAACGCCTACAGAAGCTTCAATAATGAAATGTGTGAAAACTCTCCCCAGCAGCTTCACTACGCTTAGTGTTTAACTGACGTGCCATTTCAATGTTGTGTTCGTTCCCTTAAGGATTTTAGCTAAGGCATTTGAAGCAAGTCACTTGTTTAATGGCAGAAATAAACACCTTTCTCCAATGGTATTTGAGGGACGAGCAACACTTGGTTTTGGGAATTACCCAAGGCAGGCAGAGACTTGCAATAGCAAAATAAAAAAAGCAATCACCGGAGCAGATGTTTTCCTGTGCAGCTTGAAGATGAAGCTTTTTGACCAAGATGGAAGGAGTTATGGGACAGAGCGCGCTCTAGTGACTGAATTATAACTTATGGCATTATAAATTCTCCAGCTTTTTGTTGCTGTTTTAGGACCTTTGCACAGAACTGTAGAAACATCGAACACTTAAATCTAAACGGGTGTACAAAAATCACTGACAGGTAAGTCAAAGGGTTTTTCTTGTTTGGTGGTGAAATTTGGAAGAAGAAGTAGCTGAAGGTATTTTTAGTGTGTCTGCTGTTTTGCAGCACGTGTTACAGTCTTAGCAGATTCTGTTCCAAGCTGAAACATCTGGATCTGACATCTTGTGTAGCCATCACAAACAGCTCTTTGAAAGGTTTAAGGTAAGAAGTGTTGAACCTTAATACTGTGCATCAGCACTGGCTGTGTCTTGTATCGAGCACTTCTGCTTGGGTGTAGGCAGTGATGTTTGTGTGTGGTCTTTTCTCATGACTTTTCTGTGGAGGCCTGGCACGGTCCACTGGCTATCATTAATTTCTAACAGTGTGTTTAATTTGGGTTTCCCACTGTTATGACTATTTGAAGGCTGGATTTAACTTTATGTATTTTTTTAATTCTCCCAGTGAGGGTTGCAGAAATCTGGAACATTTGAATCTTTCCTGGTGTGATCAGATTACGAAGGATGGTATTGAAGCACTGGTGAAAGGGTGTAGTGGACTAAAAGCTCTATTTCTTAGAGGTTGCACACAGGTACATAACTGCTTGGGTGATCCTTTAGGAATAAAATTTTTCTTTTGGCTTTTTGAAATCTCCATGCATTTAAAAAGCATATTGTTTTTGTTGTAGTCTTTTGTTCAGTATTCCAAGATGTTCCTTTGGTTTGCTTATAATTTCTTGTTTCTTTTCCTATGTCCAATTTAATTGCTGATGCAGTTAGAAGATGAAGCATTGAAACACATTCAAAATCACTGTCATGAGCTTGCTATCCTGAATCTGCAGTCCTGCACAGTAAGTATTTGGGACTTGAAAAGATACGTTCTCTAGGAATCTTAGACCGTTTCCAAATGCTAACATATGAGTTGCTGCATACTTAAATAATTTGGATAGTACATCTCTGCAGTTTGGATAATTTTGTGTGTAATAGATACCTCGTGGAATGTGCTGGCAGTTCCACAGCTAAGTGTGGATGTACAGTGGGTTTTTTTCTCATCACTGTATCTTTTGACTGTAGCAAGCTCCAGGGAAAGAATTAACTGCATTCATTCCACTCTTATGAATTGTGTATGTACAGAAACAGGCAGTTTCACAGATGTAGTTCTTGTTCTCCCATCTGTTAAGGTCAAACATTTCGATCTGTTCATAATGGTAAGGTTTCTAATTGAGCAGAAGCCACACTGTGGGCTACATAATGGAAAGCAAAATCTATTGGCATCATAACGGAGGATGATTCAGAACCATGTAGCAGAAGGGCATGCTTTTTCAACAGTAATGGAAGAAGGCATTCATTTGTAATGAAATAACTGGGAATCATTCATGTTTATTTCATTCTACTTAGAATACATACAGCTTACGTTAGTTATATTGTATGCTCGCCTTTTTTTAATTTCTCATTGAACTTTTTAGGAGTGAGATCTCGTAGACTTCAAATATAGTTAGAATTTTTCCTTTTGGAAAGTTGTTTACAGTTTTATTACCAGAAGATGACAGAAAATCTACTTGAGCTCAGATATTGAAATCTGTTTTCTCAATTGATGCTGCATGGGACAGTGTATTTGTTGTAACATAGATGACAGAATCATAGGGGTTGGAAAGGACCTCTAGAGGTCATCCAGTCCAACCCTCTGCTAAAGCAGGTTCACTAGAGTAGGTTACACATGAAGGTGTAGGTCCAGGTGGGTTTTGAATGTTGCCAGAGAAGGAGATTCCACAACTGCTTTGGGCAGCCTGTGCCAGTTCTCTGTCATACTCTCACAGTAAAGAAGTTTTTCTTCATGTTCATATGGAACTTCCTGTGTTCCAGTTTGTGTCTGTTGTCCCTTGTCCTGTTGCTGGGTACCACCAAAAAGAGGCTGGCCCCTTTTGACACCCACCCTTTAGATATTTATAAGCATTGATAAGATGACCTCACAGCCTTCTCTTCTCTAGACTGAACAGCCCCAGGTCTCTCAGACTTTCCTCAAAAGGGAGATGCTCCAGGCCCCTTATCATCTTCGTGGCTCTCCACAGAACTCCTCTACAAGTTCTCTGTCTTTTTTGAACTTGAAGGAGCCCAGACGTGGACACAGTACTCCAGATATGGCATCACCAGGGAAGAATAGAGGATCACCTCCCATGACACACTGTTTTTAATGCACCTCAGGCCTTCTTGATCACAAGGGCACACTGCTGGCTCATGGCCAGCCTGTTGTTCATCGGGACACCCAGGTGTCCCTGCAGAGCTCTTTTCCAGCAGGTCAGCCCCTAACCTGAACTGACGCATGTGGTTATTCCTCCCTGGGTGAGGATCCTAAGTTTTAAAAATATATGTAAATAAACAAGCCTCAAAAATCACAAGTGAAAATACTTTTCCCTTTGATATTTCGTTGATAGCGTGCACGTCCTGCTTATTTGAGTGTGCTTTGAAGCTGGTTACAGCAAGTATGTCCTGCTTGCTGGGCTTTGAAGTGTGCTTCCAGACAGAAGCAGCCAAGCTCTTTGTGATGAAAGGGCTACCACTGATTTTTGCATAGTAGGTCTCCCTGTACTTCATGTGATCCACACTATAATTCTAGTGGCTTGGACTTCTTAAAATGACAGGCAAATCCCAGTAGCTCCAAAACGAACTAACCCTACTTCTGGAGACTGCACATCTGAAAGGTCCCATTTCTGGAGTGTAGAAGCTGGGGGCTTGCAGGCATTTTTGGCCACTTGTCTTTCTTGAGAGGTATTGAAAACAGAATTTCAGAATAGGAATACTTATATACATATCTTGAAGATTTTGTTCCATCTCCAGCGGCAACGTAAGGTTCTGCAGAGTCCCTACCTATGAATTAGTTCATTTACTCATTAATAATGTCATAAATGTATCTCAAAGGAAACAAAAAACATCTCATTCTGGGAGAGTCAAAGCCAGAAAATAGCTGAATTATATTGGACTAATATGAAGTAGTATTAATTAAAACGTATCTTTTTAGCTGATGCAAGTCCTTCTGGATCCACACTGAGAAGTCATCTAGTTTTCTGTCTGGAATAATCTTTATTTGAGAGAAAAGTTTGCAAATTTAAACTGCTGATATTGAAACATTTGGGGGAGGAATATAAGGTGATCCTTTTGTGCTGAACTGCAGTTTCTCATCCAGTTTCCATCTTCGAAAGGTGATGTTTGTGGTAATGGTTAGAACAGATGTGCTGTAGTAGTGTTAGCATACCTAGGTGGGAGGCTTATAAAAGGAGTGTGTACTTTTAATTTGAAATATGGTAGAGGACCTTGTTACCATTGCAAGAGTAATGTTAGTCCAGGAAATAAAAGGCTTGTCTCGCCGTGAAGGATTAGCTGTTCAGCAGAAAAATTAAGTTCTCGGAGTAGGAATGAGTGGAGAAAAGAACACTTTTTCCAGAACAGAGCACCTTTAAACAAACAAACATTTGCACACACATCCAGTAATGTAGTTCCTGTTACTGTTTCATGCACAGCTGCATTGGGACTACTTGGGACTACTGCCTGTTTCAGAGAGATTTTTTTTCTTCATCTTCCAGATTGAGAAAGACTTTTTTTTTTTCTGTCTGTCTCCTGCAGAACAGTTTTGAGAAATTGAGTCTAAGTGTAGGTGGAGGGTTTTTTCTGTTGGGTGTTTCTCCTGCTGTTGAGCAGGGGTAAGGTATTTCACGCAATGACAACTACAAAAAGAGTGTTAGATGAGAACTACTAAGCAAATGCAAATCAAAAGAGAAACAAGAAGAAAAACGTCTCCCTCTGTTCTTCAGATGGCATTTGAGCAGTATTCTGTAATTGGAAAAATGTGGAGAGAAGGAAGAATCGTCTGTGATGGTTTTTTGCAATGTCACCAATGAACATGTTATCATAATGGTATTTTTTGGTTGCAAATCCACAGGTTGTTCATGGTAATATACAGTGTGACAAGAAGTTCAGAAACATGACTTGATTTTTGTTCTTGTCAGACAACTTGGTAACAGAGTGATTTCAACTTTTTCTGTGTTGCAGCAAATTTCAGATGAAGGTATTGTAAAAATCTGTAGAGGATGCCATAGACTTCAGTCACTGTGTGTTTCTGGCTGTTGCAACCTTACAGATGCTTCTCTCACAGCACTTGGTCTAAACTGCCCAAGGCTGAAGTGAGTATCTCACAAGCGTGTCGTGTGTATGTCCTGTTGTCACTGGCCTGATCTAAGAGTTTCCCTTCTTTAGATATCAGCTGGTCTCCAAGTGTTTGGTTTAGTTGTGTGGTACCTTTACAACGCAAGCTTTGCATTAGAGGTATCAGCTGAATCTAAACTAAAAAGGCTGGTCCTCTGTGTAGCTATGGCACAGATTAGTCTATTGTATGTAGGAAGAATTCATGCGTGACAAATAAAGCATACTGATCCTAGAAGCTTCATCCTTTGCTTCTAACTGAAAATTATGAACCAGGTGGAAAAAAAAATATATAAAGTCTATTACTGTTTTTCTGTAAGGTAAAAGTGTCTGTAGTTGTGGTGTATCTTATTTTGTGGTTTTATGCAATTTTTTGTCCTGCAAATAATAGGTAAATTATACCTGAATTTATATTTATATCTATTTATAGATTTCGTTACATATGCGTTCCTATTGTGCTCTGTAATGCATCGTGGCAATTGTGAACTCTGACATGGATTATGTTAATGTCTACAAGCACTGAGATCTCTGGTGTTCGTGGGATGCGTTTGGGGCAGTAGGGAGCTGGTTCTTCTCCAACCACTTTCTTAGTGCTTTTTATAGCAGGTGTAAGAATCTAATGTACTTCGAGAGCAGCGAGTTACAACGTGGGGTTAAGGTATTGGTTTTGTCTCCGTCTTTGAACGTTCCTGGTGCTGGATCTTCCAGTGGGATGGCAGAAGCCAGTGTGCAGCGTGCCCACGTGCAGAGCTCCTCTTGCTCACAGAGTGAAAAAAGATGTTTTGTTACTCCAGAAAACCTTTCAGCTCAGGACTGCTGATCTCCCTCACATTACCACTCGTAATTTCTTTTGACACACTCAACTGTGTTCTGTAGAAAGCTGTGCTGTTATTAGAAGTTCTCCAGTTCTCTCAATTCCCAGCTCACGTGGGAAATAAAAGTCTGAAAGCACTATTATTTGCACAGATCTTTCCAGGGGAAGTGCAAGCGTAGCGAGAATTGTTTTTCTCCAGGAGGTTGTTTTCTTCACAGGAAATAGTCCTGTCGGAAGGCTGCCTTTGTCACAAAGGCTGCCAGCCCTCGGCTGTGCCGCCAGGGGGAGGGCGGCTGCCACAAGAGGAACAGTGCCCTTAGCAGTGATTACTGCAGGGGAGGCTGTGGCAGACGGGCAGGTGGTACACATGCTTTTACCAACGAGGCTGAAAGGGAACTGGGATTGCAGACTTGGTCATACCTTCTCAGTATTTTGAAAAGGTAACAACGTGTCTGTTGGACATGCCAGTCCTGGTAGGAAACCGTTGACTATTTTCTTTGTTTTCCCACTCTGTCTTCAGTTTAGGGTTTTAGGTGTACTTTTTCCTTGTTAGTAGGGCATCCTGGCTGTGTTCTGCAGCTGTTACCGCTCACAGATGACACCTGTGAAGTCTATCTCAGGGAGCACTGATTTACAGGAGTGGAAGATGTGCTCTAGGACATCATTTTGCCTCATCAGCTCCTGTGCTAGGAACTCTGTCACAAATCAACAGATGAGAAATAAAGACCAGCTGTATTTGGAGAAGAAAATCCCCAGAGCCCTGTGTGATTAACTGCAGTCACTAAGATGAAGCAAAAACTAGAACTTCACTCATTCTCGTGCTGCCCAGTGCCTTCAGACCTGTTTTTCATACTGGGACCAGACGATGCATCCTGCCTGTATGTAGCTCATTCTCCCCGTTCTGCTCTTCTGGCTGAGTGCACACCCTGTTTCAGGAGGAGCCTGTCGGTCTTCTGATTTCACAGATTTCACAGGCAGGGGATAAGAAACCACAACTTTTGAACCAGATGTGCTCCAAGTGGAATCTTCACTGCTATTTATCAGTAGATGTCACTGTTTTCACCCCTTTATGCCAGAAGTTTAAGTGATTGAGGACTCATTGGACAGGGTTAAAAGCAACTAACTGTGGGAAGGAGTAAGAAGGGTGACAAATACAACCTGAAAAATCTGGGTTTGTTGGTTTTCTTTGTTGTCTTTTTCCTCCTGTTTTCCTTTGTCCTAAATGCAGCCTAGGTGATTTTCACATTAGCCAAAAGTGTTATTTCCTTTAAAGTGGTGCAGGTGGAGTTTCTTGTTTTTGCTTTGGGCTTTGAGAGTTGAAGCTCTTTGTTCTGTGCTGAGTTGCTGCACAATGCTTTGCACACAGTCTTTGATAGGAAATGGTTTCTCAGCTCGGTGGCTTCCCTGCATCCTGCATTTAAATGACACATTTTAGATACTGTCTTTATCTGTGTTTTCTTAACTCAGAATATATTCTCCCACAGCGTTCTTCAGATAAGTCTTGAGAAAAGAGGTTAAAATGCCTGTAATTATGTATGCTCTTTTTTCACTAAATGTTGAGATTTGAGGATTGCACTTGATTTTGTTTTGTGACCATTAGAATCTTCTGATAAGCTGGATCCAGTCTGCGTGGTGCTTTTTAATTGCCAATCAGTGTGAAAAATAGGCATGTGCATTTGCTGTTAAGAGCTTTTGAGTTGCATACAACAGGCTTCTATCTCAATTACACTTCCCCTATATGAATGTTCTGCTTTACTATTTCCAACTTTTTCAGGATTTTGGAAGCTGCAAGATGTTCACAGCTCACAGATGCTGGTTTTACCCTCCTAGCACGGGTAAGGGTCATTGCAGAAAGTTACAGCTCACCTTGTTTTCATTGCTGCTGAGCAGCTGTGAGTTGATGTTGTCCTGCTGGGAAGGAATATGAGAAGGAGAAAAATCAATTAAGAGTCCATTGGAGGGGGGGGGGATGGGACTGAAATTTATTTTATTTCTGGACTGCACTTAGAGCTGCAACTAGATCCATTTTGCTAATACATTCTGATTTGCTTTTTCTGTTCTTTAGTATGTTTAAAATGGATTTATTTTCCTTAGCATAAGTCTAAATTGTTACACATTCCTGCCAATAATATCATCATACAGTAGGTTATTGTGAGCATACCTTGAAGCTTCAAAAAATGCTTTCAGCCATATGCTTCAAACTGTGATTTGTGCTGTAGAGAGGAAAGTGTATTGACTGTGCCAGTGCCTGAAGTTCCACTTGTGCGCTCGCTGGTTTACAAAAACTGAACACAAAGATATTCTCTGTAAACAGGATTAATTTACACAACTGGTATTTAGTGTGAATGAAAGCCTTTCCTGCCACACTGATTAAACAGAGTGGTTTTCTAATCACTCACTGCTGCAGCCTGGGGCTTGCTGTAGTCACTTCAAGCCTGCTTCTGAGAGCTGCAATTACATGGTACCCTCCTGTGCCTGCTGTAACAAGGGCTGGGGGCTGGTCTGAGCAGCGTGGCACTGCAACTTCTGCTGCGAGGTCACAAGGTGACAGCATTTTCTTGAAATTAGCCACGATCAGATAACAAAAGCACTTCTCAAAGTTTGCTAGGGATCACCAAGAATATTGGGAAGTTTGCTTGGATTATCACTTAAGAAAGAAGAAGTAATCTGTGTGAAGTGCAGCTTTCTCCCAGCCTTAAAGTAGAGTCTGTTGTACTTTCAGTACTCAGTAGCAAAACAGATTGTTTTTAAAGCTTCATTCTAAAACATTAGCAGTAAAGAGAGATGTTTCAGAGGTGGCAGAAGTTAAATTCATCTTCATGCAGATGAGGTAACTTGAATACAAATGCTGAAAATGCCATGAGCATGAATCTCAAGAGGTGAATGCTGGAAGCAGGGGTGGCTGAGTACTGATGACACCAACAAATCTTACAGGGCAAGGAGGATAAACATCACTGAGTAAGAGAAAAGGCTGAAAATGTGAAGATTTTGAGGAGGAGGTGGTGTACTGCTTGTGGCTTTTTTATTACTAATTTTTGTTCTTTGGTTGTGGTCAGATAATTGAACTCTCAGTTTCCTCTTGAAGTTGTGCTTTCCCACATCGCTAACCTCGTGCATTACCTTATATCTCTGTTGCTCTATTTCATCTTGGGCTGTTGTGTTTTAGAATTGCCATGAGCTGGAGAAGATGGACTTGGAAGAATGTGTTTTGGTGAGATTTCATTTTAATAGAAAATGTCAAACACGCAGTGTGGGAATGCAGTGCCAATAAGAGCATGGAATCACAGAACCAAAGGGGTTGGAAGGGACCTCTGGGGATCACTGAGTCCACCCTCCTGCTGAAGCACAGCACAGGAGGTTATCCAGGGAAGCACCCAGGCGAGTCCTGCATGTCTCCAGAGCAGGAGACTCCACAACCTCTGTGGTCTGCCTGTTCCAGAAGCACCGGCACTTTGAATTAAATTTGCTTCAGAGGTTTGTTTTTTTCAGTTGGGGGTGTAAGTGCTGTGGTATTGAGAGTAAACAGAAGTAATGGTGTGGAAATTCTGTACAAGGAAATACACGATGAGTAACAGCTGATTGGATGTTTGCCAGAGAAGCATGTGGTGGAGGAGAAACAGCTTTAATCTCTTAAAGGAAGGGATATCTCACTTGGTCACTGCCCCCACATGCACACACCTCCCCACTGTCTGCAGCTTACTTCTGTTTGTTGCTGTTTTTTACTTGCAGATAACCGACAGCACCTTGATACAACTTTCTATACACTGTCCTAAACTACAAGCATTGGTAAGTGTTAACACTTTGATGTAACAGCATGTAACAGCGAACTTGTACTCACACACAACTCTTAGACATCCCTGTGGTTCGTTTGACCTTTCCAAGGGAATCGGGGAGGATGGAGATGCCTTTGGTGGGGCACTCTGCTTACGGTACTTAGAGAACTGTTTCTTAGGGAGTGGTCGGTTAGATCTTTGTGAAAATCAGGACAATTCCAGGTGGTGTGAGTTTGGCTGTTCTCTAGCCAAGATACCCCATAATTACTGGACTGCCCTTAGAGTAGGGGCTCCTTCGTTTAGGGCCAGTTGTCTGTTAAGTATGGATGTGTTACATGCTACTTGGAATGCACCTGTGAGAACATGTATCTTTATAATCTGCTCTTAGATGGGATTAAAGGAAGGCTTGCTGCTTCATTAAGTGAATTGTCTTATGATTGGTTTTTCCAGCTTAGTGTTACTAAGGCAGCAGTGTGGGGAGAGTTGTTTTTTCAGGGAGTGCCTTATTCAGTATTTGTTGCTGGTGATGTTCATTTTTGCTTGCTCGTTGTCACACCTCCACAGCTCTTAATGTTAAGCCAAACCAGAGTTGTCAGGAGATGCGGAGTCATTTACGTGGTCTCTACTTCTGTGATGGATATGTTCTTGTGTTGTAGTCCCAGCTGTCACCCGTACTTGCAAGAGATCTTTGGTACCAGTTCTGCCAGCGCTCCACCAGAGAAATCATAAAAACAAATAGCTTTCAAGTATTTTTCCTGACCTGCTGCTGTTTGCTAGCACCAACACACACGTTCGTCTGTGTGTCTTAGCCCACAGACAGGGACGTGTGGCAGTGCTAAAATAACACCTTGCATTATTGATGGTTCTGTTAGCTGTTGTGTGGCTGTAGCTTAGCATATGGTCAGGTGTACTTGCAGTTTAGACAAGTATTTTGAAGTTGAAGAAGACAATTTTGAATTTGTTTCTTGGTGTTTAGAGACCGGGACAGCGGGAATAGGGGTTGCTGTTATGTCTTCACTAATGCTCTTTTAGTTACTGGACTTGAGAAGTCATTTCCAGTGGATCTGTTTGAGGTTTGTGCATTCGGATTAGTAGAGACTGATTGTGAAGCACTCGTGGATAGAGCCAGAGATGAGAAGACAGCTGAGTTCTTCAGTTCTGTTATCATACTGTTTCTTACTGCCACAGTGTATCGTGCCCTATGTGATTTATACACCATAGTAAAACATGTTAATTCTTTACAAAGGGCTGTACTTCAAGCAAAAATCTAACTAAATCCCACGTTTCTAACTCTTTTTAACAGCCATATGAAGTCAGAAAAAATACGTATTTTGCATATTTGTTTTACAGAGTCCTCTGCACTTAGCTGCACATCATCTTGTCTGTCCTTTCAGCACCAAAAAGTGTCTCAGGAAAGCTGAATTTTCTAAGCTGCTTACTTGCTGGGGTGGAAAACTCTTAACTAGGTGGCAAGCTGCTGCTGTGCCCACAGCTCCTGTCCTTCTGAACAGCGGGGCTGTTAGAAATGTTCTTTAAGCCTGCAGTTGCTGACTGTTTCCAGACTGTGAGCCAGCTCAAATGGTTGAGGTTTCCTAAACAGGAGTGGATATAGGAGAGAACTCAAGTACTTGAAGAGTTAATAGATTCATGGAAGGTAACCGTAAGATAAAACGCTTGCTGATAGGGGCAGACTTTTCGTTTCTGTCACCTTTTGGAGACAGCACACTGCAGTCGTGGTGTTGCCCGGTCACTGCTGGCTGCTCACACTTGGTGAGTGAATAAAATGGACTGAGACAGAGGGTGAGGGCTGTCTCCCATCCTCCTTTCTGGTTACTGGCTCACCCTTCTCCTCTGCAGATCTATGTAAACTCGGTCCTAGCGGCATATATGAAAACTGTCTCTGACTATGGTAGCTGTGAAAGTCACTCCTCATGTTTTTGATGTATGTTCTGGATCATCCTTTAAGTCTCCTGCTTCTGGCACCCTGGATGTGATGTCTGGACCTCCTGGTGTCCAAGGTGTGCACAACAGCAGATTGTCACACTCATCAGGAGCTGAGGGCGTTGAGGAGTTGGTCAGTGATGTGCCTTTTTGGACTTTTAAGCTCAACTACTCACTTGGAAGGAAAGATATAAATTAAGCACAGGCCTTCTTCTGTTAACTAAACCAATTCTTTTGTTACCGTTCTGGATTTAAACTTCATGTTCTTTGCAACTTTAAACTCTGCAGTGAAAGACGCTGAAGGCGACTGCTGGAGGACTGGCGCATTTAGAATGGCATTGATTTTGTTTACCTCTCCATTTTAGAGCTTATCTCACTGTGAATTGATCACTGATGATGGGATTCTTCATCTGAGCAACAGCACGTGTGGTCACGAGCGGCTGCAAGTCCTGGAGCTTGACAACTGTCTGCTCATCACCGACGTGACCCTGGAACACCTGGAGAACTGCCACAACCTGGAGAGAATTGAGCTGTATGACTGCCAGCAAGTCACGCGGGCTGGAATCAAAAGAATCCGAGTAGGTATTGTGTGGGGCTGTTCTGGAGGGAGCACCCACGCCACTGATACTTCCTGTGATCGCGGGGGTGGTCCTGTACACTTCACAGGCAAGGGAGGGCAGGGAAACGGCATCTGAGCATCGTTCTGTAGGCTCCCAGCTCCTGGGACACAGAACATAGCTTTTCTAGGTGAGCGGCAGTAATTGCATGTTACAGTTCTTGCTGTTGGAACTGTGCTTATGTATGTCTCTACAGTGCATATAGTTAATATATTTAGGCAACTGGAGTGCAGGAATTAGGTGTCAGGGAAGAGACTGGGGGAGTTCAGTGATGCTTTCTAGCTAGCCAGCCTTACTGAGAACTAAGTACTGGCGTCACGCTTGCCTCTGTCCCGTTAAAATGCAGACTTCTCATCCACAGGCCCATCGACCTCACGTGAAAGTGCATGCTTACTTTGCTCCAGTAACTCCCCCTCCTTCTGTCGGAGGGAGCGGACAGCGCCTCTGCAGATGCTGTATTATTCTTTGACACGAAGTGCAACCACGTGGCATTTTTTGTTTGGGTTTTTTTTGTTGTTGTTGTTGAAGAAAAGAACTGGACTGCGAGTCTGTGGAAGGAGTTGGTTTCCTGACTGTTACGATGGTGATGTTTGGTCATCCAGTTTTGTGACAAGAAGAGCATTTTTTTTCCAGGTAAAAAGTCTTAATGTAATGTTCAGATGTGGATTAAGTTGGTGATGCTTTGGTTTGTGCTAGTGACTCCTTCCTTCTGTTGGCATGACAACTGAAGTGCTGTGTGCGACGCGGGGGCATTTCAGCATTATGGTACTGGTGAACGTCCACTGATTTGGAAGTTAGTTGGCATCTGTAAGCACGATTCAGCGTCAGCTCCATAAGGTGGGGCTCAGTCAGTCACGGGATGGACTGAAACTGAACTGCTGTTCTGTAATATATGTGGCAGATTAAATATCAGGTTTAAGGACAAATCAGCTTTAGCAAACCTTGACCAAAAACGCAAGGTAGTCACGTGCTCTTACAGCGAAACAGCTTGTACTTCTTCATGATCCAGCACTGCATTTAATGACATTAGCAGGACATAAAATGTCCAAAGGTAAAGACTGTACCTCACCATAATTATATAAATACTTCTCCAGTTTTGGAACTTGGTTCAGTTGAACTACGAGTCAGGATGAAGCTTGCCCGTCCCCGATGCACATTTTATGCCCGCTGCCCTCAGCTGCTATAAGGGGTTGGAAATCCACTGGGGTGGAGCTCGTGCACTCCACTGCAATGGGCTGCCACAGCCACCCATGGTGCTTACTGTGACGCCGTTACTGCGTCCTCAGTCACCTCCCGGTTTGTAACGGAAGGATGCGGCAGCTCTAGGAAGAGGGATGCACTGCTCGTGCTTCTCTGAGGTGAGGGATGGAAGTTACGTTGCGGGAACTATGATGGTGCGAGGGCTTCAGTCCAGGCTCTTTGTCCTGTGTACTTTAGGGATGCTGACAGGCAGGAATTGAACCAAACCAGTGGTTTTCATATGTAGAAAGGCGAACTCATCGCATCTGGGTTATTAAAGAAGCTGTCAACTTCTGAATAATAATAAAAACCTAAGTATTAACTCTTGAGGCCGTGCTTTCATCCTTAGTTTTCCAGTGCTAGAGGATCAGATAGGTAAACTTTTTTATATACATCAACTTAATTATCTGAGCTAAACTACTCAACAGCTCAAGAGAGCTTTTCTGCCTAAGACTGTGTGTGTTTTTGTTTAAAGAGTTCAGGGCCTGCGTGTTTGCTGAAACCTTAACAGAAATACTGGCTTCATTAAAAAGCCATGGGAGAAGCTCCTTCCCCAGCGTTCTGGCGCCTCCTCATAAATTTGGGACTACTTTTAAAATTTAGAAGTACTGTGAATGTTAAAACTGACTTCTATGCATACCACCACCACCATTACGTTCCTGCGTCACCTGTTCCCAAGTGATGGAAGTGAAGCTCTCAGCTTATATAGCGCAGTACGTGGATCTCTTTACCGCTGCAGAACGAGCCAATCCATCAGGGCTGGTTTTGCATTGGAGGATTTGCATAAGGAGCATTGTTACAGACAGATGTCAGTTCCAGTAAGGCCCTGCCTTAGCAGTGAGTTTCAGGCAGATTTTATTCTCCACTGTACCAGGAGAGCCATGGGTACCCCTGTGTCAAAACGTGGGGCCTTTGGTTGGCTCATCATTTTTTCCAAGAACCTTGTAAGTAATCCCACTGCATTAACCGTGTACAAAAACAAATGGAACCTACTTCAGTATAGGACACTTAAATAAAACAAGCAGCTGATGTCAAATCCTGACTCCTTTGGAGTTTCTTCCAATTTAAGTCTTCTTTTAGAAACAGGAGCAACTACGGGGCTGCTCTGCCTCAGTTATTTACCTTTAGCAACCACTCTGAGGGTGAGTGCTGCAGTCTCCAACTGTCGTGTAGCATCTATAATGACTTCAAAAAAAACAAAGACAAATAAAAACATGTTTACAAAATTATTGAAAAACATTTATTATACTTAAATTGAAATGTGTACATCTTATTA
The DNA here is from genome assembly GCF_038088225.1 of Cyrtonyx montezumae. Taxonomy (NCBI): domain Eukaryota; kingdom Metazoa; phylum Chordata; class Aves; order Galliformes; family Odontophoridae; genus Cyrtonyx; species Cyrtonyx montezumae. Next base: position 100,038,281 of record NW_027072089.1, on the reverse strand, counting down.
AAAAACAAAAGCCATTTGCTGGTGCCATAATTTAATTCCAATTTCAAGTGAGCTGGACAATCTACTGTACAACTTCCCATACTCTTTAGAATTAGATGATTTTTGGACACTTCCCAATCAGTCTTTGTTAAAACATTTGGAGCGTTGTCATTCAAGAAAATACTGGGACCAAACAATACCCCAAAATGAACAACTTATAGGCAGAAATGTTTAAGTACAGAAAACTTTACTTTCAGTGCAGAAAGAATAGGAAAGGAACTCTAGCTTTGATGAATTTTAATTTTCAAAATGCTACAGGTTTAAAAAGCTTTTCTGCTAAGCACTTGAGCCAGGGAAGAAAGAGGGAACAAAAAACCAAAGTTGCTTTTTTACATGCTGTAGTAGTTGTTTACAGTGAACACTGCAGCATAAAAAGCAAAGTATTGCCAAGCTTTAAGCCAGAGCACGAGGCGGGTGCTTCCAAAGGCACAAAATGACAGAAAAGAAGCCGTCATTCGATACCTTCTGTAGTATTCCCTTCTGAGCACCTGAACAGCCGGGGCAGCGCTGCGGCAGGAAACGCTGCGCCTGCGTCTTTACCAGGAACAGCCCAAACGTTCTGGTTCTGCCTGCTTCAGCACGAGGTGAGCGTGTGGCCACAGGGAGCAGGCACTGTACAGAACGGAGCCAGGGCGAAGAACAACAGGAAAGGAACTGCGCTCATCCAGAACAGTGACTCCAGCCGGGGTTTGCCTGCTGCTGTGGAGGGTGTGCGTTTAGTGTTCCTTAGCGCCCTGCCTGCGGGTTAACCTCCCTTGTGAGCCTAACTGCGCTAAGTCAGAACGGCCCCCCTCAGCACGAGGACGTTTACGCCCCACCCTCTATAAGCAAAGAGTTAAACTGCAGCGGTGCTCCGCAGAGAACCTAGGAAACTAAAAATAAAGGATGCATAGGCAATTCTTTTCCATTAAAGTTCGTTAAAGCAAAACACAATTACTTAGTACCCCACAGGATTTGCATTAATCCCTCCAATAAGGTACTATTAATAATGCAGTTTGCTGCATGCATATATTGCATCTGTCTAGGGCTTCCTCAGAGCCCTATTCTGGCATTTACACTTCTTACATACACTCTTATACACAATTTACACAGAAGCTGTTGTGACAGCTTTACTCTCCGAGACCCGGCGACCTGATCGCTATCAGCTTCACTACTCACCTCCACACAGATTCGTATGTGCTCTGCTAACATCAAAAAATAAACCCAGCGTAAGGTACAAGCAAGTCACAGACAAACTGGCACAGAAAGGTCAATGCCCTCAAGTATTTTACATTCATCTCCAACTGGATACAGGTCGTAGAGATGGAACGGTGTTTCACCTCCAGAAACTGCATCTACTGGCCGTAATCTGCCTCGTTTCAGCAAAGGGCAAGCACCTGTGCTTACATTGTCTTCCGTGCCTGTAACGTAAGCTGTCACGGCATTATACCTCTCATGAGGACACTTAGCTATGGCAGTGACAAGAAAGTTCACCTATCAAACAGCTCATTAGAAAGGTCATTTTGTGTTTTCAATATGAAACATCTTATACGGTGAAGCTAGATCCTAAGGTTTTGGATGATCTTCGTATCGGGCAGGATTTCATTCAGCATGGCAATAGCAGCCCAGCAGTTGTGTGACGTCACTTCAGAATGATATGGAAGCCTTCACCATTTTCAGCTGAAACAGAAAGAAGTGTCAGTCTTACAGAAACAGAACCGTGCCTGCAGAGCAGTGCACCCAGACACTGAGGAACGAGCCCAGTTCTCACACGCAGTAGTTCTGTACTGCTCTGAAACACTGTGCTTGGAACTGCTTTAAGCAAAGCTTGGTGCTGCAATGCACAGCCATGCTCTGATCTGTTGTCACCAGATGCCGTACCTTTTATCGTGGTGAATAAGAAACAACTTTCATCCTGAAAGTTCTGAACCATCTGAAAAGCAACAAGAAAACATTTCTGAAACCCTCCTGTGTGTGAGCAGCGCAGATAATAATTCCATACTAAACACAGCCTTTTCTTTTTGAGCAACTGCATGTTTTGGTTTCGCTCAGCAAGTGTTCAGATGTGACAGGCATGTACCAAATTAAACACAGTTTGTTAACTGTGTGACAGCCAGGCAGGAGCCTCTCACTGTGGCTGTGCACAGCAGGGACCTGGGTAAGCTGTGTTCAGCAGCACTAAGGTAGCCCCTGTCTTCAGACACATTCAAACTAAATACAAAGCAAGTAATGAATGCAGCACCTCATAACTGCACAACCAGCATGGTCCTTCTCTCCTTATCGTCAGAGATTATTTGGATTGAAAATAACAGAACTGTAGAGGCTGGAAGGGACCTCCAGAGATCATGGAGTGCAACCCCCTGCCAGAGCAGCTCCCTAGCCCAGGTTGCACAGGTAGGTGTCCAGGTGGGTCTGGAATGTCTCCAGAGAAGGAGACTCCACCACCTCTCTGTGCAGCTGTGCCACTGCTCCGTCACTGCACTGGGAAGAAGTTCCCATGCACATTTGTGTAGAACTTCCTGTGCTTCAGTTTGTGGCCATTTCCCCTCGTCCTACCACCACACACTGCAAGTGCAAGGTGGCACTACCAAACAGACAAAAAATAGCAACAAACTAGAAAAGAAAGAACTAAAAAAACCCTTCCATTCTGGTTGACTTTGCTTTTTTTCTGAAGAATAAAACTGTCTTTACCTGATCACTAACAAGAATGTGGATACCGGTGGGTCCCTGTCTGTAAACCTGGTTGATCTGATGCAAAGGAATATTAAATGCCAAAGCAAGCTTGCGTGTGACTTCTGAGGCTGCCATTTCTTCTAAGTAGATTGCATGATAAACTGCCAGGAAAAGAAAAAAACATGAATAAGCACCAATTTTCTGTGCAACTGAACTAAAACAGCAAATTTAAGTCTTTAATTTGCAGCCACCTTTCTACACGCATCTAGTTAGTGTATCTTGGTCTTGCAACACAGCACAGCAAATCTGGAAGCCCTTGAATTAATTGTCAGTTTAACTACAGTTAGTTTTATCAGTGGACTGAAAAACCAAGGATTCAACCTTGAGAGGTTCTAAGGTTGAGCAGTGTTAGCAGACAAGCTGTGCGCTTCTGCGTACACCTTCCTGCGGTTTCGCTGTACATCAGAACAGAACTTCATCTTCACTGTTTTTCCCCCCACCCCCATCTTGGTTTACATTTCTCAGACACAAAACCAGTACGCTGAGGGACCCCCAGTGCCATACCGTATATTGCACCATTGCTGCTGTCACCGTTGCCTGCATCTTGCCTTTCCAGTTGTATGCTCCTTACTGGTTCCTGGCAGACATAGATTGTTAACCGGGGCCTCACAGACCTGCAAGGCAAACAGACCACGTGACAGAAGTGCTTCCCTGCCCTGGAAGGACAAGAGGTCATCTGCCACGAGTGCAAATTCGTTACGCCAACAGTATGCTTGAAATGCTTCCTCTTGCAGACAAAAAAATACATTCACATAAGGACCTGACATCACACCATCAGTCAGCGGCTTCTCAGGTGCTGCCATATCCGATCTAAACAAACTTTCATTCAGTTCTGACTTCACCATGGCACTGCTCGGTGCTACCGAGCAGCAGCAATTCCTACCAAGGTTCACAGCAGTGAGTGCCCATCCCGGTCAGAACCAACCACAGACGCAGTCTGTGTTGGCAGTCAACACCTGTAACATCCAAAAGCCTCAGGCTGTTCTTAGCTCGCCCATGTGTGCTGTCCTGTGTTGTGGCAACAAGTTCACACCTACAGGAAGCCGGCGGTGCGCAGCCCCACTGGTACCAGTCCCACAGCTCACTCCCGAGCACACTGATGCGTGCAGCTCAGCAGGGCTGCACCGAGGGCACCACAGGCGGCCCTGACCTGACTGCTCACAGCCCCTGGGGCAGCGCTGAGGGCCCATCCTGCTGCTGAATTCCCACTCCCCACATCTCCATGTTCTGGGGAGCAACAGAACAAAACCAACTGAACCACGTGCTCCATGTTTTACCTGGACTTCAGTGCATTGTAGAGCCGAATTCCATCGGCCGGACCACAGATTTGTACCAGATCTTCTCTTGTCAGCTTTAATAAATCAGCACCTGGAGGAACGCATGAGGATTTCACTAAGTTTATTCTTTGCACTTTTTTAGAAGAAACTGTATGTTCATTTAAACCAAGAATAAACTCAACCACTATGCAACCACAGTGGCATCCTATGAACATGAACAAACCAGATTGCTCCCAGCCAGCACTACGAAGCAATAAGCAGCTTTCCAAGTTTTACATACTGCTGTACACATCTTACAAACTCTACATGACACAATTTCAGTAGAGACAAAGGACGGTTTTATATCCAAAAAAGGACTCAGATAAACACGTGAGTGTATTTTAGATGCGCGCAAACACAGAGAACAATGGGAAGTGATAGTTTCTCATGTGCAGTAACCCGCACCAAACTGTCCCAGGCTTTCCACTAACACATCACATGCTCTGTGTTCTTAAGTTACTACACTGCACCCAGATCCAGCAGATGCTGCTAAGGGTTGCCATAACTGAGGCAGCATAGCCCAGCCTGTACGTTGGCAGCCTGTGGAGTGAATCCAGGCTAGTGGGATAGTTACCACGCAAGAGCAGGTGTTTTCTTTTTTAGAGTGATCCTGGCAGTCAGTCAGCTGTGAAACCAGCTGCTTCCCAGAGCATTTACTTGAGAAAAGAAAGCTTTAGTGAAGGACTCTGATCAGTTCTAAACACAAAACGGAAGGGTATTTCCTAGGAGTGGCATAGGTGTCAAGAAAGAAAACGGAAGTCTGAAAAATCAGTAACTGTAATCGGTGAGTGGGAGGAGAGAAAAAGATGGCCTTTATTTAAGGAAACAATCCACAGATGATCTAGGAATGCACAGATAAAAGCTAGCAAGAAGAATTTGTCATCACTGCCCATAAATACTGTAATGAGAAAAGCAACTGAAGTAGTATAATAAAAGCTACACTACATCTTTTGCTCCAAAGGAGATCCGTCACGCAGTATAAGGCTGCTGTGGCCATATGAAGACTACCAAGAAAAAGAAGAACTGATCTAGAAGTTTTCCAGGGATCTCTGTCACTGAAAACTAAACTGAGCACTTACTAGCAAATTACTCACAACAAGTAAATAAGCTGTGATGAATACTGGTGCCACGTTATTTTTACAGAGTAATTTTCCACATAAAAATTGCTCATTAACGCAAAGGTGAATGAAAGATAACTGATCAGTACCTGAGAAATTTGAAAAAAGTCTTGTATAGGTAGAGAACCTATGCTTGAGCAACCACTGCTGCGTTTCCTGGATTGTGGCTGAAGGATGAAGCTGCTATAAGAAACAAGGCTGGACATGAACATTTGTATGTAATAAATAAATAAAACCCCAGCAACAACAAAAAAAGCACCCCAAAATACTGAAGCCTCCCTCAATTAAACGCTTTTCCTCAGTTGGTATTAATGCCAAGGCATAAATAAATGAGAGATATGTCTCTGTGCAAATGCAACCACCATCAGTACCCGGAAGCGAACACTCACGTCTCCAGACCCTTGAGAGGTTGCATCTCCTTGATGATTTGGGGACGAAGAATTGCTAGAGGAGGAAAAAAAAAAGTATTAAGACAAATTAAACACCACAAAGACTGAAACTTAATAATGTAACTTTATTCGTTTATATCTGAGAGAAAGATCATCACACCCTGACACACCATCACCTGGTTCCTAACCTGTGTATTCTTTACCAGCTGGAGGAGCAGCTTTGCCAGCAGTCATGGGAGGATACAGGGATGTCTGTGTGTCCTAGAGGCTGACTGCAGAACAGGCAGCAAACTACGAGGCTTATAGAAGTACACGGACAGTACCACTGTGACTTATTCCTTGATCAGCCAAGTTTAATTGTAATAGCTTAAGTAATGCCTCAATGGGACACGTTTTTACTTAGACAATTTTTGTTAAAAAGCTTGTGAAGATCTTTTGTGTCTCGCAAATATATGAACTGTGTGAGGGGAAGAGAGACCATTCTTAATGGAAAAAGAAGCTAAATAGTTTCTACACACTGACAGGGACTAAATTAGAATCATTACATGACTAAGTATTCACTGTATGTCAAAGGACAAGAAGAAGAATTTCTAGTATCCCTTAGCAAGGAAGAAAAACGCTGAAGCAAAAAGAAATGGCATAATAAACATGCAGTGCAAGCACATGTCGGACTCTCAAATAAATACGGAGGGCAAAACAATACTCTCTCATTCCCCAGTGATATCAGAAAGCTTCTAGATTTAATCAGAAGGCACTTTTGAACATGCCTGGCTTACAAATGCAATCTTTAATGAAGCTACAGAAAAGAAAGTTACCTGTCTGGGACACTGTAGGTATTGTGTTGAGCAGAGGTAAAAGTTGGAGCAGGAGTAGGACTATTGTTTACAAATGTCGTAGGAGTATCAGGCCACGGTGAGCACTGAAGGTAAAGAATTAAAACTAAGTTTCTCTTGACAATACATTTTTTGCTTTCATGCACAATTCTTTTACTTAGACACAAAATGTTAGGTTCCCCCCCCCCCCCCCCCCCCCCACGCTAATTTTGATGTGTAATTCCAATTCTTTATTCCCTCCATCCCATATTTGACATGCAGATACTCCCAAGCCGAAGCCAGCATTACCCTGCTCTCTCTGCAAGACTGCTACTTCCACCTTCACAGCCAACACAGCGAAGGCACCACTGGTGGAACTGACAAAGGACCTGCATAGATCAGTCTGTTTAAAACCACCCAACCCCAAGCCACCTGCTCAAACAGCTTTCTTCATCCTTGCATGAGCGGGCTGCTTAGCTGCATGTGTAAGATAGGTGTTCAGCAACAGTAAGGAAACATTTGTAGCTAGATTTCACACTGCTGGTCAATGTAATATAGCTGCCCTGGCAGCAATTGAATACAGCTTGAGTTCTGTTAAATGAAAATTGATCATTTATGGTAGGACTAGAAATTGTGCTGTATTTACTGCCTTTCCACAGCTGCTCAGTAAGCACCCAATTTATGGCATCACGAGTGTACGGCGAGCCAGCTATCTAACCCACTCAGTCTTTTCTGGCTCATTTTGCAAACAAGAAGCTCTAGCACGGTGCACACAACCTTGAACAACTACATGCCAACAGCTTGGAAATTAGGAAATTCCTTGTTTGAGAATTGCTTCAAATGGGTATTTTTAGTAGCCACTGTGTACACACCGCCATCAATCACACAGTCAAAGCCAACCTCCAGGCTACGACCAGCACCAGCCACACCACGGCCTTCTGGTGTAGCCACTCTGCCTCCCATTCTGTATTCTGCCCACTGTTGTTCCTACTCCAGCTAAGTTGCCAGTTCATCTCAAAGAATTATGTGCCCCAAAGGCATGATTTCAAATGAAAGCTCAACACGGTGACATCAGGCGTTTGTCTAAGATATTTTGGGAGCAAAATACATCTTCCGTAATTTCCTGAGATTCTGTAGCTGAAGTTTAATGCAAAGCGTTTATCTGAACACAGAGATGCAAGCTGTGCATCCTCAGCCACTGCTCCACTTAAGATTCAGTTCTGCAAGCATTTCTGTGCAGGGGCAGAAGAATGCAGTGGTATCAGAGAACAGGCTTTGAACCAAGCCATGTGCTGCTGCTCACGTTTCTTTCTATCAAACTCAGCTGAAGTCTGCACAGCAAAGCCCAGGGCTTAAAGAAAGAAAGCACACCCGAGATATTTCAGGAAAAGAAAACCCCGAGCAAAAGTGAGTAGTGCTTCCTCTCATGAAAGCGTACTTCGGTCCTACGCAAAGCCAACAAGCAGTACTAATCCTGCAGCGTGGCCACTGGCCCAGTTCCACTTTCTTCTGTCACACAGGATGCAGAGGGAAAGGATGAGCATTAGAGCACTGAGATGCCTAATTCTGAATGGTCCAAGGTAGAAAAACTCTAGCATGAAATGGCTTTGGCACACATTTTTTCCAGTGTCTTCTAGCAATTACTGCGATCTGGTTAAGCTTTCAAAATCACACAGACTCGGCAGGCTGGAACCTAACATCCCAGGTGACAGTTCTGTACCCTGGGGGCTGTACAAGGGGAGCACACCACAGACAGCAGCTGCCCTCCCCAGCAGCAGTCAGTGCCACTGCCCTGGAGCGACAGACTCGTGGTGACTCACAGGGGATGCTGTACATTCCTACACCCACAGCTGAGCTAACCAAGGGCCATCCAGTGAGCTGCTGACATTAGTACAGAAGTCCTGGGTGGTTGGACATAAACTCTGAAAGAAAAAAAACGTCACTGCATCCCAAGGATGAATCCAAGTGTGTCAAGAGCCAGCAGAGAACAGCAGAAACACTGCTGTTCTATCTTCCTACATAATGACCAGAGAAAAGATATACTGCTTTCTTTTCTAGGTCTCAGCTAACTGTTCTCTGTTACTAGCACACCAAGATGATCCTTCTGACACAACTGTACTCCAGAAGTTATGCCTTTATTTCTAAACATTGATTCTTGATAAAATTATTCAGGCTTCCTGTCTTTAACGTCCTCCCGGATGGGGATTAAATGATGTTATAAACTTTGGCCAACAGTTTCAGTGAGTTAAAATGGAAGATAAAAAATCATTGTGTGAATCATAGAACGTATCAGAGAATGGCCTGAGTTCAAAGATTATCTCACTTCACCCCCCTCAGTGGGCAGGGTCACCAACCACTACAGCATACAACTTTTCAGACATAGGACATGCAGCATTTGAACTCAGAATGCTCCTAACTTTGGAAGCACTGAAAAGACTGAAGTTATTCATGCTTTACAAGAGAGTGAAAAGAAACTTCAGCACAGAATTCCATACCATATTCAAACACCACCACCAAACAAGAGCATACTCCAAAACAGTCTTACACTTTGGCACTCAGTGTCACCTTCAGACAACAGGGCAGCTATTTCCTTATGCAGAGCTTTTCCCAAGAACCTGCAAAGTAAAGGACTCCTGCCCTACGCAGCTGCAGACCCTTCCTCATGTGAAGTGGAAAGCTTCAACTCACACAGACTTGATTACTCTGATTGTAGCAGAAGTTGTTCCCCAAACATTACATATGCATATATTACGTATCCTGTATACCACTGATACTGCCACATGAGGTGTGGATGTAAGGAGAAACAAACTAAGAAAGGGTCAGCTCAGTGCTTACAGCTGTTTGGGGGGAGGGGGGGGGGGAGGAAGTTGCTGAAGAAGCCATCTAAATTCATGATGCCTGATCTCTCCCTGGTTACAAACCAGAGCCACGCACTGAAAGCAAACCCTACACATCGTTTTAATAGATCATAAATGCAAAACCAATTAATGTCTGAGGGACATCGGTCAGGCAGTCACCGCCCCAGTGCTGCTGGAAGGAAGGAGAATCACAAGACTTCTGTTCAAACAACAGTCAAATAACTGCATTCCACAGCCAGGCAATTAACAGACTTGGCAACTTTGCCAAACGGAAGATACAGCGTTGTTTCTCATCTTAACCATTACTCAGTTCTCACTCATATTCAAAAGCCCAGAGGAGATCTGATGCTCACCCTTGCCACACACTGTGAAGCTGGGCTGACTGCTGTGAACTACATTCAACCTGCTTGGAGCACAGTATGCAGCTGGCTAAAGGAAAAATCAGTAAATAACGATCCACCACGCGCGACACTACATGCCACTTGAAAATACTGATGTACATGGAAATATATATTGAATGTGAATACAAAGACGGGACAAAACATTTTCACTACGTTTCACTGTTCTTATTTCCACTACGCACACACAGACAGGAAAGCAACACGCTATTTCATTTAAAGTTGGACAAACTTAAAGCTCTTTACTTTTGAAAGTTACACAGTCCCTTTGCAACAGTTTATCTTAAGTGTTAGATTTAGGAAGTATTCCTTTGCTAAGAACAAAGATGGAGCAATTGGTATGCGTAACAGCGGATCAGGTTAAGACACTGCAATCAGAATCTTTTGGCTTTGTGCTGCGGAAGTTTCTCCTATATCTAACACTGCACAAGGTATCTTGCACAATGAAAAGGTAAGCGGAAGTCCCTTACACTGCCTCGCTTTGCCAGAGAATCACCGTAGTCTGCTGGCAAAGTCCGCTTGCTGGACTTTTTCTGCTCATGTTCAACTGCATCTTCAATTATAGGCTCAAGCCTCATCTGGACAAACACCAAAGATTTGGATCAATTTCTTTTCATTATACAGTGAGGAAAGATCTAAAAGCCTTTTAAAAACTTCTGCAATTCTTTAGAAAACTGTCTAGAATTCACCGGTGCTTAAATAAAAGAAAGTGCAGAAACCTACCGAGGCTCTGGCCTTCAATTAATAACGTCCAAAACAAACCCCACAGTTTGAAGTGAAATCTTAGTAGAGAATTAAATTCTAGGTTCCCCCCTGTTTTGACTGTTGGTGTGTTTTTTTCAGCCTTTTCAGTGGCAAGGTTTTTAGACTTGTACCAGAAGACTTGCTCTTGAGTTCAGTACAGTCAGTCAAAGAGCGTTCTATCTTAGTGATACAAGCATCTGTTATCTAAATGAAGCTTATTTAACAGAATCTTTCAATTTAATGTTGCCATCCACCAGACAGGTTTGCCAAATAAAAGCCTTCCTTTGCACAGAACTAACTGTTCCCCAATCCTTTCAAGACTACACCTATGTATTTTTTCCTCAGCAAACAGAAGCAAATCTGTTTTGTTACCTCTGTGAGAATGGTGGTGTCATACGAAGGTTGATACTTTTCCTTCTCGTGCGCAGTTCGCTTTTCCATCTTTTCTCTGTCTGTTTTCTGTTTCCTGTCTGCTCCTTTTGGCTAAAAATGAACAGTTACATGAACAGAAAGCAGAAGGAAAACAGCTTTACAACTGAAATCTGATTTCAGAAGTCAAACAGTAATAGAAAGATGTCCCCCATCTTCTAAGAGCTTTTGAGTGTCTCATTGAATACCTGCTCTCTACCCTTACCTTAAAAACTTTAATTTGACAGCTGGCTGAATGCAGATGATCTGTATATTCTCCATTTTCAGTCTGTTTAAAAGTGTCAACCTGAATCCTAAAAGGAACTCCTTTTTCTCCTCCATGTTTACGAGGGGTAAATTCAGTGCTGATACAATGTACCTAAAAAAAAAAAAAGAACAAATAACATCTCAGAAGCATTCTACACACGAATTTCACAATGTGTTACACACACAAGTATATTTTTAAGGGCAAGCAACAAATGACACAGCATTATCTGAGGACCACGCTGTATAACTAACTTGTATTTTCCTGCTCACATAGAAATGAAGCCAAAAACGTTATACTTGAGCTGACAGGGCAGAAAGGAAGCAAATGCGAGACCAAAGTCTCTCCAAAACCCACAAGTCATTGCAGCTTCTAAGAATATGCTGTCATGTTTTAAGAAAAACGTATCAGCATGGCAACTTTATCTATCATGAATATACTATTGTTCCATGTATTGTAGACAGAATAAACCTGGTATTTAATGGCTACCTCACACACTGGAAACCAAGAACTTGCTAAGTGCAAATGTACTACTGTTTGTGACCTGAAAGGCAGCAAACGCAAACATCCAGTCAAGTAAAGTTTCAAACCTGAATAAAAGCAGATGTACATTTTGTTGGATCCCACAAAAATTCAACTGCATTGAGCTGGCTTGGATTTGTCTTGATATCAATGACTCCAACAGACATTGGAATATCTACATTAAAATAAGTAATATGTATTTAAGTGATCATATTCCAAGAGAATACGCCTTCATGTAAGAATACATTATATATATATATACATTATATATTATTAGGTTACCACGAGCATATTTGTGAACAGTGAGAAAACGTGGGCTGTCAGAACAGTTTTTTAGGACTGATCTGAACAATCTCAGTAGGCTCCACGTATGAAGTGCTCAGTGTGTGGGGGTGTTTTCTGAATTCCCCCCTCCCCCCACCAGTGACACAGGGCTTATGAAACAACCATATTGCTGTGCAAAATAAAGAAGTCATGTTGGCTCCACTTCCACAATCGACTAGAGAAAGTTATTTTTATCTGTATCCTCCTAATTGCTGTAACATTTAGGGATTAAAATGACAAAGAATACTAAATGTATAAAGTTGCAGAGTTGCCACCTTACTCTGCAGCTCCTTAAGGTTATAAAGGAACGTGAAAGAACATTTTTGTTGGAAATACACTAAGACAGAGAGGCACACAGAACACTGCTCTGTGTTTTTTCATCCGTGTTAGCATAAATGTGACCATGACTGATCTAAATGTGAGTATTTAATCTAATATAATGCCAACAGATAGAAACAATTATACCTAAGTCAAGAAGTCTGTCCCCAGGGCGATTCCACTTCCATCCTTCTAGCTGCTGGTGCTCGGTATATTGCAACCTTCTGTCATGGAACACAACTCTTATAATACTCTAATAAAGAAGAGAACAATAATCTGATGAGCCACAACGTTGTATGTCTAGAAACTCTGCCTGAAGACGAAGCACTAACGCATTCCAAAATAGCCATACAGAAGAGAAATATATATTCACAGAAAAATGACAAGAGAAAAACCTTGGCAACCATCAATATCACAGAACATTCCAGAACAGTGAAATACAACTGAACAGAAGGAAACAGCTGAAAATGTGGTAAAAATGGAAAACGAGATTTACAAATTATTCTCTACTCTAAAGGTCACCATAAATCATGTGCAGCAAAGGGAGCAACACTGGCAGCACAATATCCACGCTGCATAAGCACAAACACACCGCCCCTTTTGTGCTGCACTGGCTGACAAGCATTGAACTTCAAAATGCCCAGTTTCATCAGTGTGGAACGTCCTCATTGTCAGTGTACTGAGATGCCAGTATCCAAAGTGGCAGTTCTGCTGATGCAGCAACACAATACTTTGCTATATTAAAGGTTAGTTTATAAAGCTTTCACAATGCTTTGTCTCATTCCACCTACCGAACGGCTCATAACCAATATATGACTCTATCAAACTGCAGCAGAGAGGCTCCCAAAGCTGTAACGAAGTAGCACCTAATGGGGCAAAATCTGCAACATGCTTATTACGGCAAGTCAAAATGCCTGCCTGTAAAGGTTTAATTGCAGAACTCACAAAGCCAAATGTTATGCTTGTGCTTAACGCTTCTTCAAATTATCTCTGAACGAGCATCCCACAGACAAGTAAGAACAAAGCCCAGGACTATACAGGCTGGCCAAACTTCTCAAATGATACAGCCCAAAGCTGACAGGTAGAGATTCAGCCTCCCACAGGCACGCCGTTCCACTTTAATTTCTCAGTGCTGCTGTCAAAGTAACTTTAATTTTTCCTTCTTCTCAGAATACTAAACATGAGTAAGATTTTCCTGGAAGATTTGATAAAAATTGCCACATCCTTATGAGAAAAATCCAATTTCCCCTCCACACCACCAGGCCATTATTTAATAACGTGTACTATGAATTGGGCATTTCTCACTCTGCCTCGTTCTCCACATTGATCACACCTTCTGCTAACTTTAAAGCATAACGAGACAAATACAGAATTAGAACAGGACTTCAGCTATGGAACGAAGTGCTTGACAAGCAGCAGAATTACAGAGGTCTGCCTTCCTATGGATTTGTGGGATGGCTCAAAAGACACTGGATACACATCTATAGACAACCAGGTATGTGCAGTGGCACACTAGACATAGTATTTTCTTATGGAAACAAACAGCAGAGGTTTGACAGCAATGCTATTAGAAACTACTGCTCACCTTCACCAATTTTCCATTGATCTCTGGTATGTCCCCAGCTTTGCGATTATCTAGCATCCGTATCTCATAGGACTGACCTGTAAAGAAAAAGTTATCAACAGAACAGTCAGACCACAAAGCCACTCGCGCTCAGTGCACCTAAATCAGCCTGGGATTCATACACAGCAATAGCAGTACCTGAAACTTCTGGTCAAGAGATTTCTGTAACAAGGTTCACTGCACAGTACAGGAATAAGTGCAATGAAGTGAATTTTTTTAATTCATGTAAAACCACAAATGCTCCCAAAGTTTGAGGATTACATTTCACATTTAGTGTTAGTGTAACTCTTTTCTTCTGATGGCTTGGAGTTTTCTTTTGATTTTGTGTTTTTTTTGGTGTTTTGCTTTCCCAGAAATGCTTCATGCAAAATACATACCACTCTCCCATGTTTAATTTTATCTATTTACCTTTTGCCTTTGTATGATTTCCACATAGAAGATTTTTAAAGAGAGTTACTCTGAAGGGTTTTTTATTTTGCTGTAACACAATTAGCCTATCTGGGTATACACCGCATACATACAGGCTTTGTTTACTCCAGCAACATTTGACTACTGATGACATAAATATATATATATATATATAAATTATATGTATGTAGTGCAGCTGAGCAAACAACAGATCATTTCTACTCCTGATCTAGCAGGTGGCTACCCTGCCCACAGCAGGACAGATGGAACTATTTCCCTCCCAACCCAAGCCATTCTGTGATTCTGTGATTTAATCCAGCATGACCAATAAAATTCTTTCACTCTCTGTTCATTGCCATTTTGAAATGAAGGAAAAAAAAAAAAGAAAAAAAGAAATTAAGACAAGGGAATAGATACATCCCAACCTGGAGTTCTGTGTGTGTAGCTGCTTTGAAAGTACGAACAGTGGCATAGCACTGATTATCCCAGTCACAGCTACACTGAGTGCTATATATGCTCTCTCTGCTCTTTCCTCACCAATAGCCACAGAAGCAAGGCAACGTAAGGTGCTACGAAATCTAATGGCTCAATGTTTAACTCTGAAAATGTAGTAGTTCACTCTTTCACATCAGTATAATGACAGAATGGCTAGGAAGAAATCTCTGGAGGTCCTCATCCTGCCCTTACCCAAGCAGGGACATCCAGACCAACTCCAGACTTCTGAGTTAACTCCGTGGTCACCCACAGTGCACAGCCTGGTGTTCAGAGGGAGCTTCCTGTGTCTCAATTTGTGCCTGCTAAATCTTCTCTTAGCACTGCCCACCGCCAACTTCCCTCTTTGTACCCTCCCTTCAGGTATTTGCACACAGATAACTCCCAGCTCCCTCGGCCTTTCCTCATTGGTGAGGTGCTCCAGTCTCCTCTTCATCTTTGTGGCCTTTTGCTGTACTTTTCCGTATGTCCATGTCTCTCTTGTCCTGAGGAGCCCAGGACTGGACACAGAACATCAGGTCTGACCTCACCAGTTCTGAGTAGAAGAGAAAGATCATCCCTGTAATGTTGCTCTGCTGGCTTTTCCTTGCTGACACGCTTCATCCCTCTCAATCAGTCCTTTGTATTCACAGAACTTCAAGCCTCGCTGCTCTGCATACGCAAACCTACAAGTTTCCCCTCTAACAGGGATTTCCTTCCACACCATTTCTGCTATTTGAGGATGCACGCCTAGCTGAACGGCAGCCAGCTTAGGACATTGTCCTACAGCTCTAATATTCATTCTCATGGACTCAATTAACAGATCTTACAACTAAGAACCCTACAAATGCCTAACAGCCATCACCACTCCAAGACGTGAACTTCTAGCATCAGCTCTAGCTGAAAAACTCATCGCCTAAAATATTCCATTAGCTATTCTCATTAAAATACTT
Organism: Cyrtonyx montezumae; assembly: GCF_038088225.1. NCBI lineage: Eukaryota > Metazoa > Chordata > Aves > Galliformes > Odontophoridae > Cyrtonyx > Cyrtonyx montezumae. Next base: position 100,022,602 of record NW_027072089.1, on the reverse strand, counting down.
ACTGACACAGAGTAAAGTCAGGGCATACTCAGGTGTTCCCTTAGGAAATATCATCATACCTTAACAGACTTGGCACATGTTACATTGGCTTCTGGTAGTTGTGGTCCAGTACTCCCTACTTGCAATCCCCTTGAAAATCATTTAAGCAAGAGAGTGGTAACGGGACTGAACTAGAAACCAGATAATGGAAGTAAAGTAAAATTACTCCTTTTCTAGAGAACTTATTCCAACCTATTCTGCAGACATATGCATCACTACTACTCCAAAGCATTGTAAGCAGCAACACAGGACTAGAACCATTACATCTCTACTTCAAGCTGACTTCCGTGTGAAATATTTCACCTCTCAAATCTATCCCATGATTAATGTATTAATACATAGGGCTTGTACTAACAGCTAGAAGATAATTTCAGGAAAAAAATCTTAATCTGAGCAGTGAATGTTTTTCTTCCTTAAGTATTAGCACAAAAGAAAAGTTGGACAACTGTGTGCTTCTGCATTTAGAAAAAGTGCATACCAACTTATTTATGTTTTAATATCAGCAAGTTACCTAGGACACTGCAAAAACACTAAACAGGTTTACAAGAAATCTTTCTATTAGCAGAGATTTTCAAGGCCAGATGAAATGATTACAGTTATTTCAGGCTGTGGTACTTAAATGACAAGCTCTCCTCACAAGTCAGATAGCACTTCTTTTATTTCAGCTTGCTATCTTGTGCTGGCTCCCCGCAGCGTGCCGTGCTGACCTTCAAGGGCTGTGTGGGCAGGGAGCTTGGATCCTGTCCCTGAAGAAAAAGTCTATTTCTACAGATAGCAAATTTTTCTAAACAGTGCCAAGCATACAGCTGGTCCAGCACATGGATGCAACTGTACTGCTTGCTCCTAAACAGAGCACGCAGCGTACAAGAAGTGATTAAGAAAAGAATAAACCTGACTAAGCAAACTGCTGAACTATGCAATTGTGTTCGCAAGAAACGACTAATTGCCTCGAGAACTTCCAATACTCTCATTAGTAGACAAGTCAAGTAATGTTTAAGGTATATTTAGACAGACTTGCTGCTGCAAGATGAAGCACTTGGCAACTCGATTCACATGGAAAGCTCAAAATGATGCCTTGTCACCATGTCATTATGAAATTAGATACAATCTGCTCTCACGGATTTAAGGGGCTCAGTGTGCAGTGAAACACTTTCAGGTACCAATGAAAAATCAGCAATGCATATTTTAATGCATGTCCTCTTACCTGCATCCTAAAGCAGAGCATTGCTCAGAAAAGCACCTGAGCTAAAAAGACTAAAATGCACAAAAACACAGCAGGGCATGGAAAAGAAACGGTATACACTGTTTTGCTATTTTTCATACAAACTCTGCTGAAGATCTGCGCCTTCAAATTACAGTGCTGTCTATTGAGAGACTTTTAGGTGCAAGTACACAGAGAAAAGAAAAAGCAAACCCACAAGTCTAGGAACTGTGATCCTATGGTATTGGAGATGGAGTCAGGGGAGGGAGAGCATGCAAAGGTTATCAATATAGTCCAAAGACTGTAAAATGATTTTGATTGCAGTTCAAAACACTAGCTGACTAAACTTAGGGCAGCAATGTCATTTCCTGACGTGAGGGAGGTTTTATCACGTATTATTTTACTCAGCAGTCAGTGCTGTCTGTAGAAAGCAAGCTGTACTTTCATGCAAGTCAGATGCAGGCTACGTGAGAAAAAAACAGCAAAACTCACATGAGATACCCATCTACTTAATTTCTGATAAATGCAGACAAGACAAAAGTGAGACACGTACAACTGGTGACTACAAAGGTAGATGTACTTGTGTTTGTTTCAAACATAAGACACAGAGCTATCCGTGTACCACACGGACAGCGCATGATGGCTAACCAGTTATCCAGTCTCACTCACTCAAAATATGAAACAAACCTAGTTTTAAAATTGGCACCACAACCTGCTTTCATGGTAGTTATGCCTGCAACACATCCATACCAACCTTGATTCAAGTATGTAAGAGTTTCATCGTACAGTTTTACTGCAGGAGATGTCGCAGCACACATAACATACTGGAAGGGTGGATGCTGGGCCTCATTTTCTGGTGGAAGGCTGGAGTCTTCCTGCTTGAAAATAGGCAGTGCCAAAACATCACTGAAAAGAAAAAAACACAATGACTCCGTGAGACATGTCTTACCTAAAATTAACAAAAAAAAAATTAAAAAAAAACCCTGAAAATCCTTCTCCCCATTTAATGTAATTTTATTTAACATATATACTGCTGACATGGAGTATTTTTCAGACTTAATTGTTATTTGGCTTTACCACACTCAATAGTACAGTAACAATTAAGCAGCAGACTCGCAAGTTATAGACAACATATGCCAACAATTTCCTTCACTTACTGAACAAAATAAGAGCGGTAAAATCTTGCCTTTCCAATTTCTGAAGTACGAAGAGCAATCCATGCTGTCCACAGGCAGCAGTAAGAAACACAACTTCAACAACCAATGTCACACTTTCTAAAGAATTAACTACTCAGTATTAGCAGTATATTAATTCGGTGCCCTCACATACAGTAACAGGACATAGTTTTCAAGAGATACTTATTCTTCGTACTCCACAGCTTCTGAAATAAAGTTATGTCCTGCCATTGCTCATTCCTGCTACAGCCTGTTTTAATGGAAGGGAATTCTCGCCTAGTCTTTACAGTCTCTCCCAGAAGTAACAACTCGAATTTCAAAAAGACATCCACACAGGTCCCTTGGCTTCTTTCCATAAGGAGGGAACCACAGGAGATGCTACAAAGGCACGAAGTCAGGAAGCTGTTCAAAAAAGCACTACAAGCCTGCCGGATGCCAGCCCCCTAACCTGGAACCCAGAGTAGGCTGTATACCTTAATGAAGAGTTCCTTTCCACAGACAAAAGCTGCCACTTATCCAGAGGTAGGAGAGAAAATACCTTTGCTACCACATGAGGATGAGTGGGAAGAAACAGGGAAAAGCTCCACGGTTGAGCAGAGGCAGCCCAACATGGGAGGGAGCCCTGGCACAAGCTGGGGAGTAGCAGCCTCCCAAGATGGGACTTCAGCACCGGGAACTTGTGCTTGTGACACACTCTGTAACCCTGAGCAGCAGTCAGTGTTTTTATGAAGAGGCACTTTAAAATGGAAAGAACATGGGAACAATTAAAGTGTTTAAAATACACACACAGAAGAGCAGGACTGCAATAAAGAAGACATGCAAAGCTCACGGCTCTCGATGTCTGCAGTACCTGCTTTCATATAACACACAAAATTGAAAAGCAATTCTCTCGTCTACTTAAATAAAGCATCTTTCAAGCCCTTATCTATAAAACATAGGTAGGAAATGAAAATGCATCTGGCCTATCTTAAGAACACGTGCAGTGGTTAAGGAGCTAGTTAAACTAACAGACAAGGCACTGGAAGCCACCAAACAGAAACAAGACAAATTTAGCCAGCTTGAAATCTGCTTTATCTAATACTTGCGGAGTGGTAATGACTAACTGCTGCTGCAGAGGAAAAAAGACATCCTACTCCAACCCTACAATTTAGCTGTAAAGAGCACACAAAGCACATCCTTAAAAGCCACCATTACAGAAAAAAAAAAAAAAAAACCTCCAGAAAATGGCACAAGAAAATAAAAGAACCTGCAGAGCTTTTCCCCACACACAGAACCACAGAACTTTAGGGGTTGGAAGGGACCTCTAGAGATCATGGAGTCCAACCCCCTGCCAGAGCAGCTCCCTAGCCCAGGTTGCACAGGTAGGCGTCCAGGTGGGTCTGGAACGTCTCCAGAGAAGGAGACTCCACCACCTCTCTGTGCAGCTGTGCCACTGCTCCATAACACAAGCACGCATGTCTCTGATAAAGGCTTTTGGGCACCAGCACATTCCAAATGAAAAGCCAGCACAACTCAAAACTACACCCGAGCCATGATGAAACACCATGAACTAACGTTAAGGTTTGTCCACTGTAAGAATGGAAAGTCAGAGTTCTCACATTCAAACACACACATATACCTATCTGATAAAGCTGAGAGTCAATAAGGTATTAATAAACTACTTCAAATCTAGGTTTTAAAGTGTCAGTGACAAAGAAAAGCATGGATTTCAAGCCAACTATTAACTCCTCTTAAAAAAGGAACTGAGAAATCAGCTCTGTCCCGCTCTGATGAGGCAGCCCTGGCCCCGTGGCACAGCAGCTGAGCACAGCCCACCCATTCCATACAGTGTTCAAGAGCCCATCGTTCAGCAATGCTGGTTTCCTAAGCACAGCTGGCACAAGGAATCCCTGCCACATGGGCTGCACCTTCCCTTCCCCCTCCAAAATATTTTGCAGGGCTACTTAGGGATCTCTATCAGCACAGCCTAATGCACAGCTACACAGCTGAGGGAATAGTCTTGTCCAGGGCCCTCACAATTCGGGATTTAATGCTTTCAAGTAAAAGCATCCTTTCCTCCTAGAGAAAGGAGAAATGGTTCCCATAAAAACAGAATTTATCCTCATCACACACCAAAAGCACCCAGCTGCAACTATCCATGCTACAGAAGCACACAGATGCAGCTCCACCATACAGGAGTGGTGAGGTACACAAGAGCAAGTGAGGTGCACCTCACAGCTTGAAGTGCAGCATCCAGTTCCACAGATCACACGTGATAAGCTATCCCATTTTAAATAGCCCATACAAAGAAAGTACAGAAAGGCCAAGAAAAACATGAGTTAACTTTTTCCCATGCCTGTGAAATGCCTTCGCTGGCCGCAAAAATCACCTTCCTTCCAAATACAAAATCCTTCCTATTGATTTTGTGGTCATAAAACAAAAGAACCACCTTACAAAAATAGGAACTAGCATGTCATCAAAGCTGCAAGCGACACTCCATCAATCACCTGCCTTATCTGTCTCTGGGCTGTATGCTTTTGGGTGTGAGAGTACTAAAGCATCCCAGAACACACAGGTCTTTTGAAACTTTAAACCATGGTTTACAAGGGCAAATACCATGAGAAAAATGTTTCTCGAGCACTATTTGAATAGGAATTAGGATTTGGAGTTAAGCTCTGCGCTGTTGAGGTGTCAAGAACGAGCAGCAGGAACATGTAAAGAAACGGGCTGACGCTTCCTAATACTTTCCCCGAGTCCAGAAAAGGAAATTCAGTGTAAGAAGAGATCACCAGCAGTAGCTGCTGGGAAACAACTTTCTCTGACATGAAACAAGATGAATGAGAAAACAGGTGCAAACGTACTGCCGTGCTGGGAATCCTACAAACTTCATGATGGAAACTCAACCTCCCAAAGGCCTCAGCCTACAGGGAGTCTGGCAGGAGACATCCACACACCCAAATCCTACCAGCAAAAGCTCTGTGTTCCTGAAGGCGCGATGGAAGCAAGGAGGTGGTGTACAACCAATGTCTGTGTGCAGTCACAAATCCCTGACTCTTCAACACGGGGAAGCCAGGCAGCTGCTCCGATCTGCACCATGTGGAGTATGGACTGCTGGCAGCACACAGCTAGGAGACCTGCTCTCAGGCCCTGCTTCTGTCTGCCAACGAGGGGTGGACACTGAATACAACAAGTATGGCAGCCCAAAGGTCTTCTTGTTGACCTATTAAAATGTGCTCATGCATTCAACCAGGGGGAAGAGAAGAAAAAAAAATGAAGAAAGTCAGTGTCGGAAGAACGAGACTGAGCTTTCAGCACAGCCACGGAACCACCTGCAACCAGAAACGTGTTCTGTGGTAATAAAGGCTTTGGTCTGTGGATTTTCTTTCTCCCCTGATACCTATTTCCTGACAAATACTGACATACTTGTGTCTGCATGCTGCATCAGGCTCCAAAACTAATCAGTACATAGCGTTTTATTCTACACAGTCCCGAGGTCAGCAACGACTATTTTTTTTTCTGCAGAGAACAACATACAAGTAGAACAGACTACTACAACACACAGCTTCTTACTTGTGATGTTTATTTAAAAACACTTCTCGGGATGCCTCATGTCAGCTCTTCTCTTTTAAAAGGAATATTTAACAGTGGCAGTTTCAAAGTAGTGGTTGGTGCATGGGGTATGTAAGAAGTCATCCTGCCTGTCAGAAAGTAACAGGAGCCACAAGGGAAGTAGGGCCTGAAGCACAGGACTCAACTTCTTTCTTTCTTTCTGTACAGTGCCTATAAAGCTAGGATGGTAACTGTCCTGACCCAGCCTTGTAAAACAGATGCCAATAAAAGAACGTCAGAGACACAGAAACCACGAGGTAACACCCTCCCTTCTTCACTGGAGAGCAACACGATGAGCTGTAGGACAGCAGTTCCTTAACTCTATGCAGATAAACTTAGTGGACACTTCAGGCTCAGCCTGGGATGGGAGTCAGTGCACAATGTTCCCTGATCATTAAAGGCCACAGGTGGCTCCTTAGAGCACAGCAAGAAAACCCAATCGCCTGCAGCAGCCTTCCCCTGCCTCCAGCCACGGCCAACCACCTTCCCACACACACCCCAGGCTCCTGCCCAGAGGCAGGAGAGTCAAACCAACTTTGTGTCCCAAAAAAGAAGGGCTGTCTGGGTTGTTTTATTTTTTTTTGTGGTCATTTGTGTGAGACTTATCGTATTCAATTTAGTTTAATAAACTTCAGGTTATAATCCAGAAATACATCCCAAAGTAGCTACACTTGAAATAATCAAGTTCCCTAAGGACAGGCCTTAATTTCCACACCAGAAATACCACAAGCACTTAAAAAAAATCAATACAGCGCACTCCCAAATTATACATACTAATTCAATCACAGATACTAAGGTATTTCTTCTTGTTCTTGTGCTCATTTAACTTCAATCAATTAATTAATTCATCAAATCACTCAGATTAAACATGGCAAGTACTTCCTCAAGGTTCTCTTTTCAGACAAATAGTCTCCGTTTTCTAATAGCTCATACCAAAGATTAGTGGTCCCCAAAATTATATGTTATTGCTATGATACTGTTATTTCTTTTTCTTCTGTCACCCCTTTGCAAGGAAGTAACAACAGCACAGCTTCTGCTGGCACACAGAGCTGAGATGTGTTACACCACTTCCCTTCGTTTTCCCATCTGACACCGCCATCAACTGAACAGGACATCGCTTCTCACAAGCATAACTTGAAAAACACATAGCAAGTGCATAAAATGCTGACATCCCTCTGAGTCCTGCAAACACCAGCTGCAATTATGTGATCCCTTTAAGTTGCGTTCAAAGAATGAAGTTAAAATACTAGTGTGCGTTCCCAAAGCATTTTTAAGTGACTCCTCCAAAATGCAAACAGAACAATACTGCATCTAAAATTGATGTAGAGCTTCACTTATCCACCGTTACTTTTTGTGAGTTATCTGTGACTGCTGAAACTCCTCCTATGGGAACTCAAAATAAGCAACTAGAAATGTCCATATATCAAAAATAAAAAAGGACGATGAAACAACAACACTGAAGATCAAAGCCGAAGTAAAACGTCATCCAGGCAGCTGCCACACAGCCCCAGTGACACGCATACTGCACCATGGGATCAGCGTCTGCTTGGCACAGAGGAAGAATAACCATCCAGAAGAGCTGGATGTACGCTCACGAGGATCCTCATGGAAAGAGGTGAATCACCAACAATCCCAAAAGCCAGGATGACAGCCCTTGTTCCTGCTCAACCCCAATCTCTAACTTCAAACAAGGATATCTCTGTTACAGCACCTCACCTGAGAACTGAGAGATACTTCCTTAAAATATACAAAATAGCTGAAACTTGGGGGGAGGGCGGGGAGCAGAGAGCAAGCTTCAGGCAAGCCCGGGAGAGAGAACACCTCTCACACAGGTTTGGCCCCCACAAGGATCACTACCAGCATCGTATCTCTCCTCCAGACTCAAAACATGGAGTAACACAACCAAGGCCTCAGAGTGAAAGATTCCCAAAATCAAAGGTCTCAAAACAGTTTCCCTTTTGGCACTGACAAGTCACTTGGGAACCAAACTGCTCTGCGCACAACTGAGATCAAACGTACTTTATTTCTAAGAGGTACAGTTTTATCTTAACTTTGGAAAGCACACCCAGAGACTACTTAAATACTTCTACTGTAAAACCTGGAAAACGATCAAGAGGGGAAGAAACTGCCACGCCGAGCGAGAACAGGAAGAACTCCATGGCAGTGGAAGGAAAAAATGGAGGTCACCAGAGACCCAATCCACACGTAAATACGAAACAATAAACACAGTGACTAAAGTACAGCCATTTTACTACTCAATTAACAGCCACAACGCTTAGTCGCTCATAAAAGCGCGTTTCTAAAACGCCAGGGAGAACGCAGGCGTGGTTTGCTGCGAACTACAACTGCAGAATTAAAACGGAGAACAATTTTCTAGAAAGGGGGGGTTGGGAGGCAGGCAAATACCGTTTTAAGGACGGGAACGTGCCACGTGCCCGCTCTCGGGGTGCGGGAAATGAAAACGAGGGATGGGGGGGGGAAGGGGAACAGTGGGAAAAGGAGAAAGGGAGAGAGACGGCCGCCTCGCTCGGCGCAGGGCAGCCCCGAGGCCCCCTCCCGCCCCCGGGGCGCACCTCATGCTGTAGGCGCCGGCTCCCAGCTCCTGCCCTATGCCGGAGAGGCTGGCGTCGAAGTCGTGCACCAGCCCGGACTCGATCACCTCATCCATCTTCAGCACCCACGCCATCTTCCGCCGCCCCCCGCGCTCCCGCGGCGCCGCGGGAGGAGCCGGACGGGGCGGAGCCGCTCGGCCCCGGAGCCTCCGCCGGGAGGCGGCGTCTCGAGGAAGCGCGAGGGGCCGGGGGCGGCGCGGAGCCGAAGCGGGACGGAGAAACGCGTGCGGGGCGGAGGGAGCGGCCGCGCTCAGCCCCGGGGGGGCCCTTCGCCCACGGCGCGACCGAGGCGCGGGGCCGCCCTCAGCATCCTGCGGCCGCCCGGCCGCCGACGGGGGCTGAGGACCCGGCGGCCGCCGCCTCCTCCTCCTCCGCCCCCGACCGGACACCCCTCGGGGCCGCCGTCCGAGCTCCGACCCGGCTCAGCGGCGCCTCCCGCCGCATCCTTCGCCGGGGCGGCAGCAGCTGCGGCGCGGGCGCCCGCCGCCGCCTCAGGCCCGCCGCTCCCGCCTGCCGCGCCGCCGCTCACGCCAACATGGCGGCCGCCTCCTCACGCTCCCCTCCCCCCCCCACTAGCGCCGCCGCTGCCGGGGCGGAGCCCCGCCCGCCATGGGGTCCGCCGATTGGCCGGCCTACGGCGGAAGAGCCAATCAGGGGGCAGCGGGACGAGCCGAGTGCGCGGCGCAGCCAATTGGCGGGCGCTTCCTCAACGCCGGAAGACGTCACGGAGCTGCGGGAGCGCGGCCTCTCGGAAGCGGAAAGGGAAGGAGACGGGAAGTGACGTCACGGCGCTGCGAGGCGGCAATGCGTCCGCCTCGAGGCTGCGCAGACAGCGCGGCAGGGGGCGGGCTGTGCTGCTGGGGGTCCTACGGCCAAAGGGCACACGGACTACGAGCAGCGTAGTCGTAACGCTGCTAAAGAGATCTTCAGCAGCTCTGCCTCCTGGGTTCCAAGCTGTTGCAGAAACAGCGCCCGCAGGCAGGAAGCTTGTCTCTGTGCAACGCCAAGTCCTTACCGAAAATAGAAAAACAGCCTAAAATCAAGCTAATGTATTGTTTTACGTTGTCCCTGCAAAGAGCCAAGATGCAGCAAAGCAGTCAGTGCATGCTTATTGTATGACAATGGCCCAGCAGTTGCAGAGGAATGTGAAGGAAGAACCCAGGGGGTTACAATTAATGCTGTTCCCTATGGCCATTAAATACTTGGTGCGGTGAAGGGATGCTGTTAGGGTGACCGTGAAAGACTCGAATGTTAATCGTTCAGAGGACTGCTAAATCGTTTTTTGAGAAGTTCTATTAAAACGATCCACCTATTGAAGCACTGAGGCTGCAAAACATCAGACGTACGAAAAAGCATCTTATAGGTTCATAGGTTCATTAGGTTGGAAAGGACCTACAAGATCATCTAGTCCAACCATCCTCCTATCACCATCGCACCCACTGAAGTACTAAATCAAATCCCTTAGCACCTCATCTAAACGCTTCTTGAACAGCGCTAGGGATGGTGCCTCAACCACCTCCCTAGGCAGGCCATTCCAGTGCCTGACCACTCTTTCAGAGAAAAAATGTTTCCTCGGGTCTAATCTAAATCTTCCCCAGCGAAGCTTCCCATCTGTTTTTCACTCAGTCATGTGCAGTGCCAGGAGTTGGACTTGATGATCATTAAGGGTACCTTCTATCTGGGGATATTTTATGATTCTGTATTACCATCACAAATCAACCTGCTCTATGGTTGCACAGGTTTTTCAAAACTCAGCACGGCCTTCATAGCACTGACAATAAAATATCTGTTGTTGATCCAGAAGTACACATAACATCCTCAAGGATACAGAGGAACACGCAGCCCTTTAAAGCATGCATTCTTGGTTCCTAAAGGTGAGTGGTAATTTTAAGACTCAACCGCCCATTTCTGTACACAACAGTAGTGGTATTTTTGCTACAGTAACTGATATGAGTGTTTCCTGCCTGTCTTTGGGCAGACAAACAGTTCTGAACATCTGAACACAAGCAACAGCTTACAAAAGGTAAATCTATGAAAAGGGCATGAGACTGTGCCCAACTCTCTTCTTAACATAAGCACTAGCTCCCAAGTTACAGCTTTTAGTAAGCAGAACTGAAAATATTACTGGCAAAATACCACTCCTAAGCCTGACAAGAAAACAATAATGATTTCCTTTTTATTCCTTTCTTTTTTTTTTCATTTTTAAAGGTGGATAACAACAGCAACAACAAAATACCATTATTAATTTTAGTGAATTTTATGGGATGTTTATAGTCCAGTTAATAAACTGCTAGTAATTATACAGCTGTGGTACAAGTTGGCTTAAACTCTCAGCATTGGAAAATTAGATATTAAACTGAAAACTCAAACCTTCTCTAGGCAGACATTGGTAGACGTAAAACAGGTCTTATAAGAATGAAAAATAGCATAAATAACATTAAAAATAAAGCACTTTTCTAAGTTAAACAAAAGAAATTGGTAGCTAGCAGAAAGCTAAGGGTGGTGAACTGTCTACTTCTGACAGTCAGAGATAAGTGATTTATGCATAGGAAAACTGGTTTATCTGCTTATTCCACTTCAGTATAGCTACATAGCAGTTACAAGGCCATAAATTGGTGATTTTTAGATATATATTTTTTAAAAAGGAATTGTTCTCTGCTGATATAAATTCAAATAACTGCTAAGGATACTGTGAGTAGGTACAGTATGATCCGTCTTCTTGCAGCTCAGCCTCTAAAAATTGGATAAAATTTGCCTGTGATAAGTAAATGGACTTCTAGTATTTCTGAAAATATTTTTTTCCTCTGTTTTAGGATATAAAGTGCCTTCTTCTATTAAATAATAAATATTGTAATCCTTGTCCTTTTTTTTTTTTTTCTGTAGCATTATTTCTCTCCCTGGGTTATTTACAACCAGCTTTCAGTGTAGGTTTATGATTATGTGTATGTTTGCATGGATTTTGTTGTTTGTAAGTACAGACCTTTGGCAGATTTGCTTTCCTTGGGGCAGGTTCCTTGGTCCCCTTTCTCAGATCATCTGCTGAGGATCCAGAGCACATACGCACACTGCTTTCCAGCCAGATCCATCAAAAACCCCAACATATGAAGTTGTACCAGCTCAGGTACTGAACATAAATTAAATCTCTAGCATTTGTAATTACAGTACAGCATCCTCAGCTTTTGGTAAAAGAGTTTAAAATATCTTTAGTTAAATAGCATCTTCACACAGAATGTTTTTTATATTCACTCAAACTAGCTGACATTCTGCATGATGTGGTATGAATGGTAACTGCTCCCTTAGCTTTCCCTTTTTTAAATAATATTTCAAAAGGTCTAAAAACAACTATTAAAAACCACCAACTACAAAAACTAATTCATAATCCTTCTGTTAGCCTCTTCCTGCACATATGTATTGGCCATATACTCAAAGGTGAGTGGAGTTTGAGCCATTTTCAAGTTGAAGCAAAAGTCAAAGAAAACAGATGCTTATTACAAGAGTAAAATTATTCTTTATAAGCAATAATCAGTCCTGAATGAACAATTAAGTTGTCACATTTTTACTGCTGTCTGTATCCCACATAAAACTACAGTGGGTTTAACCAAAAAGAAACCATTGAAAATCCACATCCAATGCAGATATGGTGCATTTTTTTATATAAGCCTTTTTGAGGATAAGATTGCAGAATCAATGCCCAAATTATAAATACATGATCATCAGCAAGGCTGAGAGCAGAGCTTATGGGGCAGAAGGTCCTGTAAACTTTATAATATACTTTTTTTTCCCCCTCCTGACTCTCTCCCTAGCTTGCCTACATAAAAAGCATTCAAAACTTTTCACTGGCCTGGTGGAAAACAGGACGTTAACATTTGGAGATCTCAGATTGCTTCCTTAATACTCTGAGCAGGTAAAATCCACAATCTAACCTGTTGTAGAGGTTTTCTTTGTTTGTTTGCTGTGCCTCTGCCATTCTATTTCTGCACATTCCTGTCACCATGTTAGGAGGGCTCAGGGCTTCAGAACCAGTCTACTGCTTAACATAAATGGGTTTCCTCAAGCAACTCTTTCTTCCAACTATATTCCCAAGAAAGGCTCCATCAGAATTTGTACCCTGAGCCCAGACTCACTGATTGTAATGGTCAGATTGATATAACACAGGTCAGGCGCACACAGCAGAAGGCTGATTTAGATATGTGTAAAAGCATTTTAAGTACTGCTTTGTTGGGATGTGGGAGAAAGAAGAGGAGGGAAGAAGAGATTCTGAGATGATCCTTCCTCCAGCTGCTCCCCACTAGCGCTAACATCCTCCCCCGAAGTCAACTGCTGTTTCTATAATGTAAACCTTCCTGACATCCAGATGTAGGACTGAAGCATGCTCAAACATGTGTGGAAAAGCAACTTCAGGGGGGCTTGGATGGCAGATTTTGAGGGAAAGTTAGTGTGGAGCTCCAGAAGCAAATGCAATGGGAGAAATAAGGACAGATAAGGACACCGTGAAAAGGATCCCGGAGAGAAAGTGGTCCTGAAGAAGTCTTGAGTAATCACTTTCCCTGGGCTTAACAGAGCTGAAGAATGGAGTGAAGCCAAGGTGGGAGCAGACATCCTCACTGTTCCTTGCTGTCTGGTTCATCCTGCAGAGCTATGCACATCACCTGCAAGGAGGACTGCATGAGGGAACTGCAGCGCCTATTCATTTCTGGCTTACTGCTCGAGTCAGTAGGAACATCACTGTGTTTGCAACATATCTGTGTTGGCCAATCTGTGTTTCACATCGTCCTGACCTTTGTGTTGTAATGGACTGATAAACTCCTCTACAAATTTCATTAGTTTAAGACTGAGTAATCAGAACACAAATACATTTCATTTCTTCGCATTTTTTAAACCCACATGCTTCAATAAAAACGTGCTCCCTCATGATTCTACCAGAACAGGAGTAATACTGTGATCCTAGGATTACCAACAAGCAAATACCCGTACCAAAATAGATTAAACACTGTCACGTTTACGCATGTTGTAATAAGCTGAAAAGGAATAGGCTGAAGTTTAACGTAGAGAGGAGCCACGTTATGATTTGAAACACAAAGTCAAGATTACCTGGAATCTATGAACTTTGCTTTTGCCAAAACATAATCATTTTTAAGAAACATTTGAATACAAATAGAGTTGTATACAACTATTTGCACACAAATAATATTTTAGTACACAAACATTGCTTATTTGTACACAAATAGTATTTTAGTCATGAAGAGGTGAGGTAAGTTCATAGGGATACGATGATGCAATCAGAAGATACATTGCATCAGATTTCAAAGCAAAGTGTTTAATCAGTGTGTCCTCCCTGATACGATAAGGGGATCGTATTCCCAAGCCTGCACACCAACTGAACTTCAATAGGTAACATGCATTTTTGGAACTACACCTGAAAAACCAAGATACTTCTAAGTCTGTATGACTTCGTACAAACCAGAGTGTTACCTTTGGTGTGTTAATGGAATCTCAAGGAGGAACAGTCAAATGGATGTCATACAAAGCATTGACATTTCAGTGCTGTTACAAGCACACAAAGGGTGGCACAGTTGTGATGATCATGAAGCTGTAGTAAAATAAATCTCCACTACGGTGGCTCCACTGCACAAACATTTATCAGAGGGTCTTATGATCATTCTATATGAAGGCTTGAGATGGTGAATTAGCAAAGGCTGCCCAGACAATTTCATTGGGTGCTATTACATTATAACTGCTACTATTTAAAATTACCCACAATCATTATTTTCTTACCGCAGGTAGCTGCTGTTAGTGGTGGGATACTGGTGATGGTGATAATGTTCAGGCTGGCTGTGCCAGAAAACCATTTTGGGATGAGGTGAGGTGTTGTGCTCAACCAAGAGATGGTCGCTGCAGTGATGGGAGAGAGAAGAGAGAAGAACACACACATTCAGATTAAATTTGCAGTTATTTCCTCTCACACCTTCATATTTAGCTTCTGCCACCACGTTTGCAGGTTTCACTCTCTCCAGGAGAGACCGATAGCTGAAAGTCTTGCCAGGTCCCCACCTCCTCTTTTGCTCCTCAGTCTTGCTGTGTTGTTAGCTGCTACCCAGCTGCTAGGCTTGACTTCGAGCCAACGTGGTGTCAGGTGCAGCACAGTCATCACCAGCATCTCCATTTATCTCCTCCCCTCTCCCACACTCAGTGTCACTGTGCAGAACTGCACGTTACAGAGCTGGGAGCTGCAACCTCATAGCACTGCTGACTCAAAGACACAAACAGTTCTCCCTTCATGCATTCCACTTGAAAAATGTGTAGGAATGACTGAAGAGAAAAATGGGGGAATATATAGTGACGCCTTTAAGATAAGCAGAACACCTTCCTTCTATGGAGATATTCAAGACCCATATGATCACCTACTTGTGCAACCTACTGTAGGGAACCTGCTTTAGCAGGGGGTTGGACTCAATCTCTCAAGGTCCCTTCCAATCCCTGCAATTCTGTTTCTCACTAGTGTTTAGGCTGCACCCCTTTTGCCTGTTCGTTCTGTACCTGTATTCAAGTGGCAGATTACCACACAGCATAACATGGAAGTTAAATGTAAGTTGCCTTCTTCCCATTAAAAAAAAGTAAAAGCAAACAACAAACATTACAGTTACTTTAAGTTACCTTCTTGCCATTAAAGAATAAAACCCACTGCTGAATTGCTTGGAAAATATTTACAACTCCTCTCCCATCCCTCCATGGCCACACACACTCTTCAGAGAAAAAAAATCACATTCAGATGCAAACTATCTGCTTGGCACACCCTTGTGCTGTTTGCTTTCCCAGGTCTGCAGTGAGGATTGCAATATCTACTTTAAAACAAAGTAGTGTTGATCAATCCTGCTAAGACCTTGACGTGCAGAATTAAAGGAGTACAGACATCCAAAAGTCTCTGCATAAAGTAAGTGCCCTGCAGAGGGCACCCATTCTGCCTGCAATAGAAAGGACTTGCTGACCAACAGGAATAGTTTGCTATTATTCTTTTAAACAGCCTCCATATCCAATTCCTTCTATCAGAAAAAATAATACGTGAAAATGTTACTACCATATTGTGACAACACATAGGCTATGAAAATCAGAATATCAAAGAGCAGGGTTCTGGAAAACAAAATGGAATTCTTTCTTATTAGAGAGGTGGTACTAAACAACAATCAGAAAACTTCATTGTTGTTTATTTGGTGTGGTGAAGCATCACAGCGAAAGTGCCCAGTCAGTCTCTTTGCTTCATTTCAGCTTTCAGGAGTCGTGCTCATGCAGACTGAAAAAACAAAGTCCCTGCTTACATCCAAAGCAGCTCATGTCTCAAGGCAGTGAGGAATTTAATAGTAGAGGATGAAATGATGAAGGCTACTGTGATCACACCTGTTGCTTTCAGCTCAGTTTCTAAGTCCTCTTCTGACTTTTGTCAGAAGTTCAAGGCCCATTTATGGGTGCTGCTCGTGGTGTGCATGTTTCAAACTTGTGTGTGGTCACAAAAGCCACTGTTATAAGCCATCCTCACTGTGACCACTGCTCCTGATGGTGAAGAAGCAAAAGCAGAACCAAATTTTGTGGACTCCCATGCAAAAACAGATCACTAATTTGGTAAGATGCCAGCCGCATCAATCTGTTTAAGTGGGAATGGCTATTCCAGTGTTGTAAAGGATTCATGGTTCAGTTGTACAGCTGTACAATTGCACATCACAGTTTAGAGGGTGACCATGTTAAGTTTCTCCTGCTTTGAAGAAGCCATTACCACTCTCCAGCTTTGGAAGCATAAAGGACTTTACTTCCTCATTCTTTTGTTCCCCACAAACATTTTCTCAGACAAGATGGCTTGGGTGGAGGTAGGCATCTGCCACTGCACACAAGCTCAACTTCCTGAAACTGTATCTATCTCGTCATGTCTTTCAGACGTCTTTTTCTGAGTCTGTCTACATCAAATCGAGTTGCAGGTTTCTGTAAATAGATGTAAATAGCTGCTAAGGCAAGAGCACGATGTCACACATTACACAAGGCCTCGAGTTCAGAACACTCTTGCTTCCAGACGAGGGTTTGTTTCATTGTACCTTCCTCTTTCACAGCAGAAAATTTGTCACTCTTTCCCCTCCATGAGGGGTTGGCAAGCCTTCACTCATAAAAGCTTTGTGCTCCTTGTAAGTAAAGTACTAGACCTAACACACAGGACATGTTATTACTGAAACCGAAATTAAACACTAACTTTAAAAAAAACAAAGGAAAAAATATCTGCACTCAGTAATTAGTATTTCTTCACTTTCTTCTCTTTATGGTCTTGTATTTTGACCGATTTTCCTTGCAGGCATTTTTAACATCAGGATAAGCTTCCCATGTTGCACTTAATTCTGGTATTTCGCTTTGTGAAGCACTGTACATTCCCCATACCCACACCTGCTGCCCTTGACTAACCTCTACACAGAAAGGTATGTAGTTACCTCGCTGTTCAAGTTTGGGGACAAATAAGGTGAGTTGTTATCTTCGTACTGTTATTGTCAAGGTGCTATTTTTGTTTCTGGGCTTATGATCTGCCTAGTAAGTACTAAACAGGTCTCGGCAAAGGAGCATTGTATACACAAACAACAAGGCACTATTTATTTAAAACATCTCTTGCTTTAAGGCTTGTGTACAGCATGCAAAGTCCAACCTGAAATTTAAGGTGGGGAGGCTCATGTTCTGCCAACAGGTGAATCTGCACTGAATCTAAGCCCTTCACTGTGCTGTGGCTGAACACTTTAATCACTGGACATTTTTCCTTTTTTTTCCATGAGCAGTATCCAAAGTGAGGTCTTAAGCCACGATGTACTTGCCTACTTAAGCTTTTGCAAAGAGCAGTATGTCTCCTCATTTTGTCACTGCCCTCTGAGACTTCAGCAAATAATGTTAACTCTTAAATCTGGTTATGTACTCAGAATGACTTTGCTATTCATTTTTGGCAAGTAAAAATATTCTTCAGACATCACCAAATGGAAAAAAGATCAGTCAACTACCAAGTAAGATATGGTAAACTCACTTAGGCTATATATATGTTGTGAAGGACCTTTAAAGTTTTTGCTGTCGAGTGATGATGTTGTGGTCCGAAATGTGCTAGTTCACTTTAAAAGCAAAAGACAGATTTGCATTAATGCAGAAACAACCCCTATATATTTAAGCCCCAGGAGAGGATAAAGGGTGCTGTTTTGATGCACCCTATTTGGTCTTCAGACACTTCTCAGTTATATCAACAGCTGGTGCTAAATGCAGGGTAACTTTGGGCTGGAAACACCTGTCAAAAGCTACCATCAACAACCTTGTTCACCTACATCACTGATCAGCAACCAGGTACTCACATTTGTATGATGCTCCCTGCTTGGACTGGCTGTGAATCCGTCTTACATACATGAGAAAGGTGCCAAGTCAGATTTTCTTTGCGTGCACTCTTTAAAGTACAACTTCTCCGTTTCACGTATTTTGTTAAAGGCATTGTATTCTTTGCCACTACTATAATGAACTTCAACACTGACAAATAAGAATCACTAGCAAGAAAAGTTTCTGCAAATGCTCCATCCCCATCCAAAGTTGGGCTTCTAATCGCACATCTTCTGGTATTGCTGTGTCTGGTCATCTGAAGCTGGCAAAGTACACAGGTGACTGCCAACAGCCTGAAAACAGCAACACACAGTGCCACTTTCATGCAGGAAAGGATAAGCGCGAATGCCTGCGTATCTTCCAGGCTCACTTGCCATCTTAAATCTGGATCTTTGGGTAGTTTTAAGCATCTTAATCTGGGTTTGCTTATGTTGAAACAACTGTGGTAAGGACTGCAGCATTCACCAGTCCAGCTGCTGCTTTGCTGATCAGTGCAGGATAAGCTCCTTCCCTCACGGGTTCATATCCCATCAACAAAAATTCTGAAAGCCTCAATTACAGAGTGTTACTCCTGTAATTTCTTCCTCCACAGTTGTATTCCTAACACAACCCACTTCTGAATCTAAGGGGATGCGATTACGGTCTTGAGGCATCAACTAAGAAATAACAGGCTTACTGACTTCCATATCTCACGACATGAAGGCATCACAGGTAATACATTTGGTTCCTTTTCTTCATCTTAGGAGTTTAAGGCCCACAGTGGAAACTGTGATACAAAGGTCATTTGTGGACATAAAGAGATTTGGACATTAATACTATCCAGAGAAAGTATTTAGGTTTAACACATCACATCATGCCTGAATCAAAACTCAACTCATCAGGTTTTTATAGCTATGGAATGTGATGGAGTGTATCTTTTGTTCTGTAGGAGGTTCAGAAGTCTACCAAGGTGAGCAACTCGAAATGTCTTGTTACTCTGCTATCCTGCACTTTTTATGCACCTACTTGCTAGCCTAAAAATCAGTATTTGGACTTGCAGATTGCTGTGGCACCAACAGCTTCCTGCACGATCTGACACAATGCACTGAAGAGACAGCTCAGTTCCTTCTCTTTCCTAGTGGACAGCATCCCCTTTACCTGAGGCTCTAAGGCATTACTGGTTCCTTCCTAGGCCTAACATTTTCAAGCACTGTGCTGTCAGCAGTTTAAACATGCAGTTTCCCCACCAACATGCATTTCAGCTGTTTAAACCAAGTTAAAATCAGTGCCTCCTTCTCTTCCTCGGTATTGTAACATGAACTACATACGCTCAGGTAAAGCTAACCGTGATAGAAAATGGTGGAGTTTTGTTTTCATATAAGCAAACCCTCTAGGCATGGAACATTCACTTCTGCCAACATCCGTGGCAGCAGTTACTGATTCCAGAGTGCTGCTGGAGGAGCTGTTCCCCAGTCTGATTTGTCTGGAAGTGACAGGGGGCTCATATGGGATATTCTTGGCTCTGCTAGAATCAAAGCTGAATAGGTGGTGAGGGAACACCTAACCAGACTGAGTTTTGAGAACGCCCACTGCATAATGCAAATGTGCATGTTTGTTTATAGTGGCATAAATCTTCCTTGACTATACAGGGACAGCCTTTGAAACTAGCTTGACACGCTTAAGATACTGATTTCAGTACAAGTTTACAGAGGTACAAAGATTTCCACTGTTGGACAAGAGCTCCAGATCTAGGAAAGGAGGAACACTAAAATGAAAGACTTACAAACTTTGACATCTAATATAAACTTCAGTTATCTTTCTACCTACTGCCAGTGGTAACAAGTCTGGATATTGTATGCAGATATGCTGGTTTTTCCACTGAAGAGAGATATTTTCCATGTTTCTAAATCAGCATTATTTCCAATCGTACTTCATGAAAACACGCTTCATTAGGATCACTTGTATCTACCTAAAATACACTGAAGAACAATTTCATTTTTGATAGAAATCATGCCATACTCAAAAACCACTTGCCAAATACCATTTAAAAGTTTTCAGGTGTTACCATTTAGCAGTAATTTATGAACGTAGCTGTGATTCTGTCTGAGCAGAAATTACTTATTAGGGAACTTCTAAGTAAACATGCTTAATACCCTAAAATCCTGGCAGCAAATTAAAAAAACTCCTCTGGTTGGGGTAACCCAAGCTGCCCTGCTTGGAAACCCTGAAGTCATAAAATACACTTAAATACACGTGCATAAACAAGACATATAGAAAAAAAGCAAATCATGGTGGTTGTTTTTTTTTCACTTGGTATCTACCACAATTTCCCAAATGTCCCAAAGTACCAGGACCCATCCACGTTCTAACAAAAACAAAACCCACTTAACAGAGTATTTGTGATGGATGAGGCAAATCCTTAAAGTAAGTGCTTCTGAAGACATGGAAGACTTAATTACAAAATGTAGAAAGGGAAAACAACTTCTCTTTAAAAGTAATTTTTACCATGTTCTCTATTTTACATTAAAGTAGACTACAACTGTGAAACTATTCAGTCAATAAATTATTTAGTTGGAAGAAGGCATCAATTTGATTTCTCCAGATAACCCCTCTGGTTCCAAACTGCCCATCTACCTTTATCTTTACTGTATTCTGTGTTTCTGTTTGTAAGTTACCACAACCAACCAAACCATTCTCACTATCCTGTCATAGGGATTAACCATAGGTTAACTGGTAGGAATCGATACATTGATGCCTCTTTTATTTTCTCTTTTACAATGATTTTC
The DNA here is from genome assembly GCF_038088225.1 of Cyrtonyx montezumae. Lineage (NCBI taxonomy): Eukaryota > Metazoa > Chordata > Aves > Galliformes > Odontophoridae > Cyrtonyx > Cyrtonyx montezumae. The sequence continues at coordinate 100,001,850 of NW_027072089.1, read as the reverse complement.
AAAGGGACAATATCATATATTAATTGCCTTAATTCTGCTGGAGATTAAACCGTGAGCAGTTCAGGCCTTCAATTTCTACAGGCATTCTACACAGATGTGTTTGTGAATTTACTCAAGCATTCAATTGTTCATAGAAGCTGTCAGTCACGTGTGAGTCTGTTTCAGGATACAAGTATTTGTTCTTCACTCTGGGACTCCAACCACAAATAATAAACACAACTCGATCTGTTCCAGTCTTTATCTTTAAAAACAAACAAGCAGCCAAACTCAGGAAAATTTACATGATAACTCTCCTTTCAATTTACAATTACTATCCCAATTTTAGCTGAACATAATATGTTATCCAAAATCATTTAAAGCAAAAGACATCCAAGACATGCATTTTCTATCCTGATTCTGCATGTAGTTTTCTTTCCTCCTTCCCCCTTTTTAAGCCCAAAATCAACCTTTAAGAATCATGTTTCAGTATTCAAGCCACTGCAGTGTCTTATCTTTACAGGATATTAAGAAAGCCTTTCTGAAGAAGAACAACAGTAATTGTCCTGATTTTTCACAGGACTTTATGGTTGTGGGGTTTTTTTTGTTTGTTTTTGTTTTTAAGATAAACCACCTCCAGTACAAACATAAGGCATGACTAATCATAGCTCAACTGTAACTGAGCTATTGGTCTATTTGTAATATAGGAAATGAAGGCAAAAAGCAGTGCAGCTAATCTGGTAAGTGGCTGCAGAGGAGAACATTTTGTTGCAGTTTTTTACATTCTGATGGCTTCATTTAATACAAATTCTAAGCACATACAGCAGCCCCGTCTTTGTTGGGAACAGAACTAGCCAGATCATAATTAAAATCTTCATTTAAATATATTTCATTTAGATTTTCAGGACATGGGATGTCACACTTAGAACAATTAAAGGTGCCACTGAAGCATAACTGAGGGACAAACTTTGTGTAAATATCTCCTCTCCTCCCCCTGGAGTAAAACTTTTCAGTCACAGGGGATAAAAACATTTCTATCTTACCAACTTCTGTTTACAGATAAAAAATTACGTCCATCCAGAATATATATGGTATGTTTCAATAAACTCATTTTTCAGTATGAAATAACATCTTCAAAAAGATGACTGAGCAAAGTCATCTTGAAATGGATCATCTGAAAATAAATATTACCTGTAGAAAAAGCAGGAATAATATACGGGACTATTAAACTTAGAATTTGTGCCATTTTTTAAAAAATGATATTTCACAAAATCAAAATGTAAAACTACAAGATATTAAACTGGAAAATATTATTGAAACATTAAAAAAATAAAATGCTAGCAATGCATAATGTACAAATAAATGAAACAGCAAACAAGAAGCCTGCTGAGATGAAGGAAATTTGGTATTCATAAAGATCCCATTCCATTTCCAAAAGCTACTTTTGTCTAGCATGCCTAAATTCACACCACCTTCTCAAATGCTGTCAGGTTCACTAACAGAGTATCTGAAGAAACATTTAGACACAAAAACATGAAGATTTTTTTTAAACCATTCTTGCTTCAATGACTTTATATATTTCTTATAACATGTGATCAAATAAAACAGAAAAACAGAATGTATACATTGCTAATTATTTTTTTTTAAGTAATGTTATGTACATTTTATTGCCAGTATATGCACAATGGTAAGCATAAAACTATAAATACACAATGTAATTAAACGGTAGAAAACAACAAGAATGTTACACGTAACAAAGGAAAGAAAGAGGAGATACTATTTTCCTGATGTAGCTGCTAAGGGCTAGGGACAAGTTACAACAGCCTCAATTTAAAGTCTTTACATGTATTTCTACAACTTTTCTCCAAATAGATCTCTGTAATGGCATTGTTTCTTTAACAACAACATCTCAGCTTTTCTATCAGATTCACTTCAAACTAAAGTGAAAACAACCTTTCGTTTTACTACAAGCATCTGACTTTTTGTAATTCAGTTTTGTTTTTCAGGGTACCTAGCAAGTAAAGTGTATAAGCAGTTCTCACAATATTTGGCTGTGTGCTGGAGAAGAGTTTTCAATATGCATTAAGTGATAATTTGGGAAAAACAAAGACATTTTCTGTAGATATTTCTTCCACCGGGTGCTACATGCAGCAGCTCAGCCAAAAATTAGTCACCCTGAAGAGGTAGAGAGAATTTTAGCCTAGAACTGATCATCATCCTTGGCACTACAATTTTCTCTCTTATCAAGATAGGCTTCCTACAACTAGACATCACAATCAAAGGGGGGAAAGAAAAGCTAGGGAAAAAGAGTTTCCATCGTTTCTGGGAAGGGTGCTGCTTATCCCAGTTCTTAGTTAATTAACTTGCTGCTTAAATCAAAGACAAAAAAAGAGGAGAAAAAAAGAAAGAAAAAAAGAAGAGAAGAGAAGAGAAGAGAAGAGAAGAGAAGAGAAGAGAAGAGAAGAGAAGAGAAGAGAAGAGAAGAGAAGAGAAGAGAAGAGAAGAGAAGAGAAGAGAAGAGAAGAGAAGAGAAGAGAAGAGAAGAGAAGAGAAGAGAAGAGAAGAGAAGAGAAGAGAAGAGAAGAGAAGAGAAGAGAAAGAAAAGGAAAAAAGATGAGAACATTTAGGGACACATTTACTTGATCTTATTTCTCTTTCCATTATCAAGTTCATAAATACAAAGAACCATTATTCACAATAAACTAACTCTTTTTCAAAAAAGGAAAAACAAACCCTGGAAACATTTCCACACCTTAATCCAGAGGGGTCTTGAGGATGCTATTCAAGAAAACCATGCAAACAGTTTGGTGCAGCTTTCCCAACTCATCCAAAATATATAACTTTTTTACATTAGAAGGTGGCAAGATTGATAGCATTTGTGACTATTCCCTCCCCCCTGCTTAAATTCAATGCAGAAAATCTCGGTGCTTTTAGAAAGATAACGAATAAATAGCTTTCTGCACTGTTGTCATAAAATCCCATGTGAGTTACAATACGAGACTACTGGATCCAGCAATTAGGTTGAGAGGAAACATTCTAGTGATAAATACATACTGAGCATGCTTGGGCAGAGCACTCCATTCTGAAGCATCCTGCTTGAAGAACGAAAGGTGGCAAGGATGGTTCACGTCCATCAAGTGACCATTAACTCTGCTGCTAAAAGCAGACTGCCACTCTCACCAGGTCGGCAGTGCTACCCTGAAAGGGCTGTCTCCCACACTAAGAGGTGCTGGTTTTACCAGCCCTCTGCTGTGCACACTAAATTCTTATTTATGCAACAAACATACAACCAATGAACAATATCACTTTTACAGGACTGGATCGATCCAGCTTTTTTATAGGCATATTTCTCAATCTCTGGAATATCCCAAACAAGCTGTAAATAAGATGATGAACCACCAACAGCGACTGAGTCTCACTGCAGTTCAGACTAGTTCTGCCTAGTTCCACATCACTTCTTGTTTCTAGAGAAGGACACAATACTCAAACAAAATAGCAATAAAAACAATGTTATCCGCAGCTGAGAAAAAGCAACAGAATTTATATTTTAACTTCTGAAGCTTAAAGCATACCTGTTGAATTAGCATAAAAAAAAATCTTTTTTAATACAGTAACACTGGCAAAAGTTAATGGGAAGACGCAGAGGATTGCAACAGGATAACTGATGGATTATTTTAAAATTTTAATTTGCTCTGATCAACTGATGTTAATACTGCTTTTCCTTAGATTTGGAATAATTCTATTGCAAGTCACATGCAGGCTGAAGACAGCCATTGGTTAAGGAAAAAAAAAAAAGAAACAAAAAAGAAACAAAACCAAAATAAACAAGGGTTCCAAAATTTGTGTTTAAGAATTTTCCTTTCAGTTGACGAGGGCTTTGCCCTTGCTTTAGGAGAGCTGGTTAATTCTCGTCAGCTTCATTAGCTTTGTCCAGACATATCTGCTGTTGTATCCCCTGGTCCAGAGCCTGTTTGTGCACGCTTGATATAAAGGTTCAATAACTTCATCTGCAAAGCCAGAAAATAATTTTGTTTAGTATTTATGAACTGTACCAACTACAGAAATAATACAGCAAAGTAGACATTAAAGAACTCTTCTCCTAGAAGCAAATCTGCATTTTACACAATTAAGATATTTGCTTGTAAAAATATCTAAGCACACCGAAACTAAGGATGTAAAACAGAAAGCAACCTAAAGTAGCTATACTAAGACAGATGCTTTTCCCCAAGTTACCATGCTACTCAGAGTAAGACAGATTGTTTTGTTGTGTTTTTTTTTTGGTCTGTTTCTTTCTTTTAAGCAAATGTTGTGGTTTTAAGCCTCTGGTTACAGGTATTGATTCCAGTACCAACTAAAGCTTACAATGCTGTCTAAAGTCATATTCCATGCAGTCACTGCCAGACTATTTTTAAGATGTAACCATTTTATTCAAAGATATACAATATTAATTGTCTTGTTTTATCCCCATGGACAAACTCATAACATACATCTGTTTGAATGTAAAAATCAGTACTTAAGAGGTATCAATGAAATCATGTTTCCTAACCAGAAAGGAACACAAGGTTCTTCCTTACCACCAAATTAGAGATACTGAAAGGACAGATGAAAGCAAAAAAAAAAACCCAAAAAATAAGAAGGAGCAAGAGCAGATGAACTGTGTTACATAACAACTGCTTTCCAGTCAGCACTGCATGAAAAAGAAGGCAAGATATGCAGGTAGGAAAAGCCATGCTACATATTGCTATTACCACTGTTTCAGAATAAAAACTCTGTCCATGTATCAAGAGGAAGCTTTTCTAACTTATTTCAGCCACTGACAGTTTACAATTACATCTATTGTAATGCCATAAGAAATCCAACTTACTATTTTTCAGTTTGCTGAAGTCTGTGTATGTGTCTAAGTGTCTGTAGACCTATGGATTTTCACTTTTGAGCCTTTGATGGCAGTTACTCCAAATGTTTCAGTCTCTCTGGTTATCTCCATTTGGATATATACTTTTATGCAACTTTCTGGTAATTGCAACCAAAACACAAATGTATACATGTAATTACGAACCCATACTTCTTAAATGTAATTTTTTACTTACTTTACTGCCAGTGAGTTGACTGAGATGTGGTTTTAGTTCATCACCAATTACTGCATGAATGGCTACAAGGCAGAAAACACATGCCTTACGAACGCTGCTCTCTGAATTATCATAACCCTAGAAAGCAATAAAATTAACATTAATTGCTTATCAGTTAATGATTAAAAGCCTCAGAAAACTATTTACTACTACTTATAATAAATACATTAAAATCTACTTCAAGTGAATGCTAAGCATTCCAAGGAGAAAAAAAACCCGAAGCAAATACAGATCATGCACATTTGAAAGGCAAGCTGCTTAATTACCATTTACAGTTATTTTCCAGACTGAAATTAAAACCCATACAATTCCTGTTCAAAATTTATACTGAAAACAGAGCTGCTGCCACGCTCCACTTGGAAATACAGAAGGGGAAAACACAGGATAAACTGTTCTGTATTACGCAGATATTTCCTAAACAGAAGACCACTACATTCAGAGCTTTCTTACTCTGAAAGAAGTTGTTTCTTAACATGTAAAGCTTCTGTTGTTAACTCCAACCCTGTTACTGAATTATTTTTGTTCCTTATGCCTGGTTGTCTTGCACCTCCTTCTCAGAAGTCTCTGCCTCTTATGTTCTTGCAGATGTGTGACCTGACCACATGCATTAAGATTAGAAATCTTTAGATCTTAGAAATCTAGCATAAAGCAGCTGCCAAATTCTGGAAAGTCTTTACTCAGCACATGCAAGTTGATGTATTTTGACTCTTCATGCAGTGGGAGATATTTATTTTTGAAGATAGACAAAGGTACATTTTATAACCTCCTCATTTTATTGAGCTTTCCCCAATCGACAGCTTCTTTCTCGTCCTGCTTCCCCCAAGCCCCAAGTGGTAAAACCCTACAATAAAACATCCTTTCAACATGGATGACTTCAGATCAAACAGTCTCAACTTGGAAAAGATACTACATATAACTGCGTCTACTAAGCTTAACTACAGCCAATACTTTATATCCCAGCCACAACTTGAGTCCTAACTGCAGTTAGTTTAGCCAGGTGACAACAAAAGACAGCATTCCTACTGTCCGAGTTCCTTTGGGTCAAAGTAGCCATCAACTGTAAGACCAATAAAAATCCTTCAAGAGAGCCAAGTGATAGTATTTTGAAAAAAAATCTCAGTAATTCTTACATATAAAGAAGGTGGTTTCTTTTGCTTTCTTTTTACCTGTATTAAACCTGGCACAATCTCTGGTAAAAGCTGAGTAAGAGTTTCTTTAGATACTCTCTCTATTACTTTTGTCTGCATTTTGATTGCAGCCAGATTAATGGGGTAATCCGCAGTCTGGATAATTGGACAAAGGACTTTGATGCACTGATCTGGGCTAATGGAAGTGGCCAGCATGGAAGCAGCTTCTTCAGCAGATCTCACCACCTATTGAAAGAGAAACAACAAAAAAAAAAGACATGGAAAAATGATTTGTAGGAATATTACTGTCAGTACTGGTCCCGAGCATAAAAAATTCTTAACAACAATGCCACAGTATTGTAAAAATAGGTATATTAAAGGATTTTTAAACGCATGTAATTTTCCATCTGTTGGACTACTGCACTAAAAACAACGCTCTTCCCAATACTGTGTGACTGAACTGTGTGCTCTGCCAGATGCACACTGGTGTCTTCCAAACCTGCCTGACAGTACCTTTCAAACCTGACAATAACTGTCAAATCAGGTTTGAAATCTCTCCAGCCTGCAATGCTATGCAGAATACAATATAATGCAACTACATACTCAAATTTCTCCACTATTGAAATCTGTAATTTCCAGTGTAGTCACACATTACTGTCTTTGATCACTGATAAGCTTCCATGTTAATCTCAAGAACTGTCAATCACCTGCACAGATTGCTATATCTATAGGCTTCCCCCATCTTTAATTAAAACAAACAAAAAAACCCCTCCTTTAGGAGTTCTTGAAGCCTAAAGAATACAGTAAAACAATTAGTCAAAATGCATACATGCTCAGGATACAACACAAACATGAAAGGAAAAATTCATCTCTTCTAATTTCTGCATCTCTGGTGTCTGGCAGCTAACAAGACAAGCTGCTAGACAAAAAAAAATTCCAGAAGTCTCTCTTCATCCTTGTCTTGTTTACTGTCTCTTTCTCACATGCATGAAAAAGAGAAATAGAACATGGAAAAAATAATAAAATAAACATAGTGCATGAAATTAAGAAGGTGCAGGGAAAACAGTGATGAGTACCATATGAGTGAGAAAGATCACTGGTACAGAAAGAATTGCAGTCAAACTTCTAAAGTTGGAACTCCACACTAAGTCCCATATACAGAAAAAGTGCTACCATAGGAAGTGTGGGGGTGCAGGAAATACAGGGAGGAGATTTATTCATCTCACTAGACATCTTATTTTCATAACATCAGTGATACTGATGTGAACTGTTTAATGTTTGGGTGTTTTCCATATTTGTGTTCCTTATATCACAAAATACATCATCCTTCTATGTGTATGCACATCGTAAGCAATTCTGCATCATAAGCAATTCTGAGCAAGATTACACCTTTTGTTATCTCCTGTTTCTGAATCTTCTCACTACTGTCAACCACATGCAACTCTTCCCTGTAGCATCTTCCTGTGCTTTCTCTCCTAAAAACACTCAAAACCATGCTCTTGAACAGTGAACCAGAATGGTTTAATCAGAGCTGGTTAAAAATGGAGATAGATTATAATTTCCTTTCTGTGTTCAGTCCTATCTCTCAACTACCAACCTTATAGAAATCCAAAGGGTTGTATCAGATACCTGGATTTAAGATGATGTTTAACAAAATCCTCCCATCAGTTATTCTTTGTAGAGCTGCACTGGCACATCCTTCGTTATGATTTTATACCCTCTTGGGCAGCACTCAAGGCAACTGTTATTAGGGCTGATATTAAGCATCCGACCCCTACAATTCTCTGACTCTGTGATTTCAGAGCTTATAAATCTGCAGCTCATTTTCCTTTTTTTGTATCTGTATTAGCTAGTAACAGCAGAATGCTTCACTATTACACAAATTACTTCATTGGTAAGATCTGACCGATTTCTCAAACACCTTCTGGACATAACACAGCTGCTGCACTCTGCAGTATTTTGTCGCAACCTCAAATAAACAGAATAACTGATTACCAACCTCTTTATGAGGATCCTTATGTGCTTCTAATGTCTTCATTATTGTGAGCTCCGCATAGTTCTTAAACCTTGCTGGCTGATTTCTTAGGATTTCTCTTAAAACTTTCAACGCCAAAGCTCTAATTGCATGCTAAAGATTGAAACAAATTTTTATTAAAACAGATGAGTTATGTATCATTGAATAGACAAACGTTTAAGCATTCATTCAACAGTTTATGATGTTTTTGATAATGGTAAAATATAGATTTTTTTCTATCCATATTTACAGTATGACACTAATACAAAAAAAATACAGCTAAAAAAGTTCTTTACTTGTTCACTCTTCTCAAAATAATTCCAATGGTGTATCACAAATATGCTGCTAATTGTAACTATCTGTGCTAAACTGCATATAATTTTAGTCTTTGAAAATGCTGTTAAAAATCTTTGGTATCACACAAATACATTATCCTTGAAAACAGACATTATTATTATCATCAAATAAGAAGCAGTTATTAATGCCACTATGAACCTCAGCAATTTAAGTAACAAGTTCCTTACTCAGGGTCTTCACAATGAGCATTATCCATTTTAGAAACATAGATTTAATTATTTTTTTTTTTCATACATGAGGTTTTGATATCCTGGAGTCTACCAAGGGCTATTAACAGAAGAGCTCTGAATCCCAATTTAATATAACTGGATAATGTGGGAATAAAAAAATCAACTAAGGATACCTGAGAAGACAACCTTTTCATCATTAAGGCATTTAGAGTTCATATGACTTCCTTGCATTTCTGCAACTTTTTGCTTTTCAAGGCTAGCAGGAATTTGTGCGTTTCCTACAACCCATGCAACTTTCAAAGACACTGAAAGCAAACCATGTGCTCTGATAACATTTTAAAAAGATTTATCTAAGTTTACCTCTTTGTCTCCAAGTGTTTCAAGCAGCAAAAGCAGTATTGTTTTGAAGTGCTCATCCCAAACACCGAAAGACTCTTCTTGAGTTAACTTCATGAGCTCATACAGGGCAGCCTTTCTTTCCTCAACTCTCTCATTATGGTTTGATAACTCTTTTAGTAACTCTGCAACTAGATCAGAATGATCCATGGGAGGCTCTAGCAAAAAGGAACGTACACAAACAGAACATTGAAAACTTGGAAGTAAATATTAGTGCCTGATGCAGAACAGAAAAGTATCTTCTTAGGATAGCTAAGTGCTTTCTACCTTTTTTTTTTTTTTTCCTCCAAGTCTGTTTGCCAGAATTGCAGTTTTATTACTTCATTTTCAGTGCTGCCAGTATTCCTGAACAAGCTTACAATCACAACAAAACAATGATACTACAGCCACAAAAAGCACCCACAAAATTAAAGAGAATCCAGCAACCTGTAAGCCTGAAATACACAAAGTGATAAGTTCCCTATATCCTCACAGAGATTCCAGGTAATGCCTGCTACTGCTCTAACAGTCACTACAAGACAGCACTAGATTTCAGTTTGAATACAGGGAATTCCATGATGATGGAGAAAGCTATCAGTAACAAGTCTTGATTCCGGTCCAATTTAAATCAAAGCTCAAGCTCTTGCTTTTGCTCCATCATCAAGACCAATTTAGCCTTTAAGAAAGAAAAGCATGTAGCTTCTACCTATGCCCTGAGTCTCTGGGATAAATTAAACTATTTTTTTTTTTCCTGCCTTGGACAGGGGCTGAAAGTTTTCTTTCAAATGGTAAAGAACAGCACCAAAAATCAGGTTTTCCTAGAAATGCATCTTCCCCAGCATCACTGCACTTCATTAACAGATGAAATATATTTTCCAGAATAAATCTATTTGGTCATATACTGAGAAACTGCAGCCCTTCAACAACCTATATGGTTGTATTCACTATTGTAACTCACAACTCTCCTCGCACTGTTTGGATCAATTATCAAGAACATAAACACCCACTTCAACTGCCTCTATATTAATGTATGCATTAAAAATGGATCGTTACATTTGTTTATGGAACTGGCTGAAACTGCATTCTGAAGTTTCACTATACAAGGTATTAATTAGCATAGATAAACAGAATGGCAATCCATTTTATGGAAGTAAGATAATTACTTTTATGGCCAAAACTATCATGCTTGTTCTACCAAGTTTTCAGATTTGCAACTGTAGTAAATCTTAATTTGAAAAACCTCATACTGACATATAACTAGCAAAACAACCTGTATCAGTTTGAATTAAGACTTCATTGTGGAATTTCTGGGGTTATGGCTGTGGTATTAAGAGGAGGAAAGCAGCTCTATTAGCTGAAGAAATAACTTGAATTCCTGAAAAACATAAGGACAAAAAAAGGGGTGAATTCCTTCATAGTCTGTATTTTCCATTCCTATATATTATTTAGTCCTGATGCTTAATTCTAAAAAATTCTCCTGATAAGAAAGGAGAAGCGTAAAAATCTACCTGCAATTTTTTTTTTTTCCCATAAAAACAAGAACAGAAATGAGGTGGAGCAAATGCAAGTTCTTCATCCGAATGAATTAAAATATTTAAAAGATGCCTTTAAAATATTATCTATATACAAATACTTGATAAAGAACACTTCTTCTCAAACCAGTCAAATAATATCATTTTGACAGGATATGCAGTGTTGGTGTTAAGAAGGAAGGCACGTTCTCAATACAATAAAGATCTCTCTACTGCCTGAAACATGCCCAAGCAAGTCAACAAGACAGGGGCAAAGCCTGGATGCAACACCTGCAAAATGACTGGATTATAAATGGCTTTCTATTAATCTTGGAGGATACCAGTGATGCCCCTGCTCAGACCTGTGCAGGGCCTGTTCCTGTTCAATGCTTTTATTAATGTATTTCACAGAATATGGAGGTTACTTTTAAATTAAATCAACATATTATTTTTGTTTAAAAACAATTAGAACACTCTCGAGAAAGAAAGATGAAACGATAGTTAACCTGATAAATGAGAAATGGTCTGAAAGAAAGAAAAGATGAAAATTAATAATGCTAAGTTTAAATCTCATGCACATACACAAAGCACTTGTTAAAAAAAAAGCAGACACCTGCGATGCATGCAGATCTATGAAAGCAAGATGAAAGAAATGAACTTCTCTGCAAAGGAACACTGAGTTCCAGAGGCCACGTACTGCTTTTATGGATAAGTGACTTAGAAAGGCTTGATCCCCTACTCTTCTGATAAAAATGCATCTTCTTTGTAAAAACAAAAGCGCTGCTGCTTGGAAATACTAGGCTGTTCTTATGAAAACTTCTTAGTGTAAGAGCAACAAAACACTCAAATTCCCACTGGGGTACACTCCTACGCTGGACATTTTCCATTATCAGACAGCCTGCAGAATACGTGTTCGTGCCTCAGTACAGCTGACTGGACTAAATGAACAGCTAAGAATCTCCCATGAAACTCTGTATCTGTGTCTTCTCCCAGAAACAGGTGAGAGGATTCATGAGAATCCAGTAAGCAAAACTGTTATAGGAGGCAGCAATTCCATGGATTTTCTTTAAATTAAAATGCTATCTTCAAAGGATGGAAGATGGTTTATAGGAAAACCTTTCAACTTCTACATGAGTATTTGTATGCACAGTTGTTTGCCAAATATATCTTACTCATGACAACTTCTTCAAGCACATCTCAGATGCATATGTGGAAGTAAACAGATAAATGCTACAGAAAACTAAGGGTGCACATTGGAATGAATATACCTTCATAATACACCGCACTACTAACTCCAGTAAGGGGAAAAACAAACAAACAAAAAACCCCAACAATAAAAAGCAACCAACAAAATAAAAAGCCCTTGCCATTCTTTTGTTAAATCAACACATACTCATATATGAGAGGATGTCTGAAAAACTTCAAATGGAAATACACTATAGGTTCTCTATCCCTGGCAGTAACTGCTGTATATTAACCTAAATAGCAAGTGGAGCTTGAGAGGGCAAACACCACAGACTAATGCACAATTAAAGCTGCTCATGGGAGCTTTGCTAAGAATTTAAAAATCCAAGCTAACTTTGACACGAGGAAGAAAAAATCAAGGCTTTCAGCTAACACAGCAATTAGCAGCAAATAAACACAAGGTAAATTGAAAACTATAGATTTTACATGCAAATGAGATGGACTCATCTCAGTGATACTGAGAATCAAACCTTGGGGAAAAAAAAGACACCTGAACTACTATACTTTTTTTATTTTATTTTGTTTTGTTTTTTCACAAACTATATTTTATATATGCTCATATTCAAAAAACATAAGATATGTTCTCTTCTGAATGATTGCTACTATGCACCAGTAGCTCTAAAATGTAGGTGGATAAAGAAGATGAATGAAATGATTGCTGAATAAAATAATTATTATCTGACAACACACTCTGTTGGAAGAACAGAGTGCACCTGACTTTGTGAAAGAAAGTTCCCTGAAAGAAGCCCACAGAATAACCTGAGTTCCTACATTTACATGAGCTAAAGAATCACTTTCTGGGTAAAAGCATTCTTTTCCCCTTGCAAAAGAATGTTCAGTCAACAGAAAATACCAATGTTGTGTTTCACATGAAAATATTTTACTAACAAAATACTCAGTCTTTCACCTAATTCCCAAACTGGTTTAAACCAGTTTTACTTGTAAATGTTTTTCTTTAACTTTCAACCACAATGTGGTAAGTAGGTAAGTAAACATAATACCAGTAGAATATAGTTTAGTAATTACCTCATTTCTGACCCACCTCCATTCTACAACATCAAGCAATCCAACAGCATCACTCACGAGTGATAAATAAATTAAATAAATAAATTACTGCTAAATGAACTAAATTATTACTGATAAATAAACTAAAGTATATTATGTAAATCCTCTCAAAGAAATGGCACTGGTGATAGATATACTGCTAACGGTAAATTCAGAAACAGAACTGAAAGGTGAAAAATGCCACCGTTTCCCTTCTAGCACAGAATGTGATCTGAAGCTTACCATCAGGAAATTGCTCTGCATCATCATCAAACATGGCTTCCTTCAAAGCAGATTTATTAAACGAACTATCAGAATAATTGTATGGGTTATAATCTCGTGAGCGTGGCGAGGAGTGAGGAGGCATTGTGTTGAGTAATGATGTTTTGTTATCAAGAGCTGTTCGGCCTGTATCACCCCCACCACCTCCTGCTCGTAGGTCTACTATTCCAGAAGCACTGCCCATCTGCAGGAAAAGAAACACCATGCATTCATACACAGCACACACTTGTCAAGTCACTATACACACTCAGGTAAGTAGCAAAAACTTAAAGACTCAAAAGTTTCCTAAGCATTTCTGAAGAGACATTAAGCTGGCCTTCAGGTAAGACATCGCTACAGTACGCTGAACTTAAAAAATAAAATCAAATGAAATGGTGTTTGGACACTGGGCAAGCTCAGCAGATCCGTGAGTCAAAGTTCCACAGAAACAGGAGTCAAAACAGTGTATGCACCACTGAAAAACCTCAGTGTTTTGTATGGAATTAAACACACTTCTGAAAAAACAAACAAACAAACAAAAAAAACAGTGTACAGATCTCTCAAAACTTAAACTCCTTTTTCTGTGAGATAATACTTTTTAAATTACTAATGTCTGAAATACATAAATAGCAAATACCTCTTAAAATTAGCATTTACATTTCCAAAATGCATTTCAAATGCTAGGAAGTGTTTAGTTTTATTTTTTAGCTCTGAAGTTAGCAGAGATGTCCCATTGCAGACATCAGAACAGATAAACCTACTTAAAAAGATGTTTAATCTTTACCAGCAAGTCAGGTATTGGCTTGATTTGCCAGTACCAAGATGCACCAAGTTTACTCACTGAATCAACATCATCTTTTTTTGAATCCCGTTTCAAAGGTTCGTTCATATCTTCTTGACTACGGAAACTGAAATTCTGAATGGCTTCAGTGACTCCACGAAGAGAACTGTAAATATCTTCAGAATTCATATTTTCTGTATCATAGTCAAATGCACTGTGGGCCATGGAGAAGGACATACAAATGAAGACAGATTTATTTTCCGATCTCATATTTTTAAATAACATAAACATGGAGTACAGACACTCAAGAAATAGTAATAAAATTAAGCACTGCAAATGGTTAGACAAGGAGAAGGCTGCACTATATAGCAACCTGTGCCTTAAGCACAGCTTTTACTGTTTTACTCTTGTAAAAGAATTTTACACCATTCTCCCTCTCTAAGATTTCAACAGTAAGGGGAACTGATTAACATACTGACTGCTAAAAGCAAAGTTACAAAATCAGCTTCACTGACAACATTGCTGCCAAGAAAGAAGATTAAAAAAAAATAGAAAAAGCGCATAAATGTGCTTATATCCCCCATATTAAATCTGGCTGGATGACTTAAGCTACTTTAACATTTGCTGGGGATGAAGGTTTCTCTTCCATCTCCTTCTACACCATTTGCACTCTGAGGTGCACAAGTTAGGGCAGGCCTGGCTCCTGTCACACCATTCAGGGAGGTGGAGGATGGGGGATTATTCTTCTGTGACTTCGTGCAAAATGCATGCCATCTGTTTACAGCCCAGTTTACCATTTTGGAGAACATGTTTAATGACGCTTTAGATGCAGAACTGCAGCAACAATGGCCTGCGTTACCTTGGTGACAAAGTGTTTTGTGATGTATTGGTTGGGGAAGTGAGAGGACTTGACCAGCTTGCTGGCGAGCGTGGAGTAGGTCTTGTCAACGGACTTCCCATTGAACCCTGGTAGAGGAAAGATGGAAAGAGATACTACAGCAGGATTTGGCTTCCCCTTTACTTCATTTTTTTTTTTTTATTTTCTACTGCCCAGAAACATTCAAAGAGATGTTATTTAATTTCTTGGGATTCTCTAACCGATAATTTCAAATGTGTAACTCAAATAAATAATGTAAGAGATAAACACTACTCTTAGTAAATCACCTTATTTGGAAGCAACATACAGTGAACAAGTATTCCACTTTGAGGGAAAATAGAAAGTACTCCGTAAAGAGTGATACCTGCTACTAAGACTTCTATGGAGGACCTGGGTGGCCTCCACTAATTTTGTCAGTCTCACATAACTCTACTGAAATGGACTTAACGTTCAAACCACCTGCAAATTCAGAAATAACAATATGGAAGCTGTAGATACCTGACCACTGTTGCCTGTATTTCGGAGATGATTATGAAGAAGCTTCGTGGCTCCATCCTGAAATGTTTTTGGTAAAGCACCCAGCAGCATTGTAAACTCAGGAGTATTAAGTTCAAAAAGGGAAATCAGTACTGACTGTGCAGCCTAGAATAAAATAAATAAAATCACTAATTTGAGTTTCTGTAGTAATTTTTCAGCAAGATTTGCTACAATGACAGGTAGTCACAAAATGTGATTTACGTATTAAACGAACTTGAATAAAGATGTTAGCAGTTATAAACTAATGCAATTGCAATTCATATTTACTGCTAAGACTGACGTTCAGATACTCCTAAATTCAGGTACACAACAACGAGCTTACACCTTTCAGAATTATCCTAATAAGCAGTCTTTCAGATAGATGAACCTCAGTCTCCCACCCCAGAAATCTGTTTACTGAAGAGAGTGAAGGAAGTATCAAAATGTCTTCTACAGGATTTGGCAAGTTGAACAAATTTTTAAAAGGACAAATTAAACACACGAAAGAGGAGCAAGTTTGTAATTCCTTCTCCTGAATTCCACAAGTGCTAATACAAGTGATAAAAACAGGCTAACTTTCAAACGTGATGATGATGTGGCTTGCTCCAAAAGTAATGGCTCTTATTTATTTCCATGGAAACTTCAACTAATACAAACAGCACAATACCACTACTTAATAAATTCTCAGCTACAAAACACTGCTTTTCAACATACTACTGGTATTTTCATCAGCAGTGAATAAGAACCTGCACACTACACTCAAAAAAACCTGCACCAGTGGAGATGACCAACTCTTTCACAGCTGCTATGACAGCACTGCTGCCAGAAAAATGTTGCCCGTGCAGGTATGGCAGGACAGTCCAGCCAAGACTGGCAATGTGCTCTACGATCTTCAAACCAGTATGAGGTCTTGTGTTATAGTGCTGCATGAGATAGGTTGTCTTCTCCTCTGGATTGACTGTGGAAGTTCAAGCCTTCAGCTTAGTCAGTGCCGTGACGTAGCAGCCAGAGTTGATGGTCTGTCTGGGTTCCAGGAAATCCAGAGGGATCACCCCTTTCCTATTCCAAAAAAACTGTGCGTATCTTTTTACCCCCTGAGGACCATGCCTTGAGTTTTTAATTTGATGGGAAACTCATAAGTCACCACGGCACAGACTGCCATTTTGACTCTGGACTGTAGAACTGACACGTCTCATCACTAATGGTGTGATGCAGGAAATTTTCACTTTCAGAATTGCATTAGTTCAAGAGGCCTCAACAAAACTGTATACAATGTCCTTTCTGTTCCTGTGTGAACATCTGTGAGACTCAAACACTGATATTCCAATGTAGTCACCATAGTTTCCAACACACCAAAGCCAATATTTAGATCTCTGGTAGTAATCTGCCATTTCACGTGGATGAACTGATCGAGATGTTCTCCATTTTGTGGTATGACAGCTGTGCATGGCCATCCAGAACATGACTTATCTCACACACTGCTGTCACTACTGCACAAATGCAGCACTCACTGCCTCACTGCGCACTGGTTAATCTCACATCCACTGATTGATCTCCAGAAATGTTCAGCAAGTATTTATGAATATCAGTGGGTGCATTTGTTTTTTTTCCACATGGAGGAATTTAATTCCACACCTTTGCCTCAGATGTACTTCTATATCAGACGCCATTTGATCAGACTTTTCCTTTGCTGCCATCTGTTGCGTAGCAGCAAAATGTAATGCAATATTGGTGGGAAAGTTCTACCCCTACTGCCATAACACCAACATCTGCCCTCTGACATTGTGGGCCAACATAATACAACAGGAGGTATCACCTTCAAAGCTACCTTCTTATTTTGTTAGCTGCACATTCGGAAGATGAAAACTTATGTACTGGAGTTTGTAGTGTACTGGATTATACTTTCCACACCCCCAATTTTAGCATTTCATATTTAATAGCACCCTCATCCTGGAGCATGTTTTCATACATGTATTTCATTTATCTCAGCCAAGAGAATTACAGCTGTTTACTGACAAAGCACTACAGCATGTTACAGAATGATGGGATACCAGTTGAGTTCCCTCTGCTAAAGAAATGCTGACTGCATGACCTAGTTTGATGAATATTCACTGGACAAGCTAACAAAACTGTCAACACTGCAACTAACTTATCACATGCAATTAAAGGCTAGTGACTATTAAATTTTAAGCAGTTTCTTTATAGTATGAAACTCTGAGATAAACCAACTTTATCTAGTTTCAATAGAAGTGACTCACCATCAAGGTCTGCCATGCACTAGAGAGAACCAGTGCTGCATGCTAGCCAGAATGACAGGCAGCTTGGTTCAGCACCAAAAATACTTCAAGCAAGTAGTTTAGAAAATTCTTTTAGACATTTATTTCCCTCCTTTTGCTTTGAGAGCAATGAACTGTAGCATTTTTTAATTAGAAGTGGAAAGCCAAGCTATGAGCACACATGCCTGCACACATCTTAGTATTAAATTTAATGATGAAAATACTAGCACGTTAGAATGCCACAAACTGTCTCTACCCACTCGTGATCAGCTGTTTCCTTGAACTTTTATTCCCTCCTCCCTGAACAGTCAAGTGAACAGTTTGAATGCCCTCTATGACTCATCTTTAATGTTCCTTTTTTCCCCTCGTTATTTCTTTTATTCAGCCTTTTAACATAAACTGAAAAATACAAAACCAAAACAAATTCTGCAACTGAACAAAGGTTTTGAAAGTATCACTTCCTCTTTTCTGCTCTATTATCCACACCTTCACTGCCTAACACTGTGGCTGTGTCTATTTAAGCTGCCAACAGAATAACAAAAGAGACAGTTAATGGTCCTATCAGGAAAGAAACTGATATAGTCAGGTTTGCCCAGAATCTCAACCTGAGTATCAAAATGGAAATCAAGTCACAGAACAGTTTCGTTAAGGAACTATCTATTTTTCTTCCTTATTTAAAGAAAAAAAAAAGAAAGAAAAAAGAGAAAAAAAAGGGTATTTTAGAGTATTTGGCTTTTTTTCCCCTTCAAATATAATCTTGCTCTTTTGAGATTCTCACATCCCATTCACTCAGATCACATTTTAAAAAGAATAAGAGGTATGCTCTGTATTGTTCTAACTTAGAAAACCCTAAGATTTTAATTATTTTCAGAAGAATTTTAATCGTAGAGGAACTTAGAATTTTAAACAGCAAAAAGAAGTCCCATGCCACTAACTTACATTAATTGTACCCAATTTAACACTTATCTTAAAAAAAGGATTTTTAATTGACTTGAGGTTTTTTTTTGTTTTTTTTTTTTACAGAAAAGCACAATGCACACAGAAAAACAGCTGGTAAAAACAATCTTAATTCAAAGAAAGCATATAAAAGATTTTTTAAAGGCAATGGTAACATTAAGTTAAAATAGATGAAAATATCTAAGCTAACATCTACAAGTCTGTAAACAGAATGAAACATTTTAAAGGTTCAGAATAACTTCTTTTTACTCTTTACTGGTAAAATTTTGTTTCAAGACTTATTCAAGGCTTTTGGGATTTAGCAACCTCTAACAAGTCTGTTATGGAAAGAAAATATAAACTGCGAAAGCTTCATATAATTAAAGTGTTCCAGATGATAAACCTCAAAGCCAATTCTTTCTGTGATTCAGTTACTTATTGACATCAAAATAGTTATTAGAGATATGAACCATCAGATAAGACAGCTTGCCACGTGTCTCGGTACTAAAATCTTTACTGATTTAGAAGATAGTGCTGCTTCAATTCCCTTTTTGTTTTATGGTTTTATGCATGTCACTAGAACATGGTAACTAGGCAAGAGAAGTCCATAGGATATAATCTGTTACTGCTTTCTCATGCTGAAAACTGTATTAGAAGTGGAAGGTAAAAAAAAACAGTTATCCACATTGTAAAATTCCCTATGGTGAATTATTATAAACATCCAAGATATCAAGAAGTGGCAAAAGTTACTTTTATTGTTCTTCTCATTATACATTGCAAGACGGCTCTCCATCTTTTTCTATCAATTCACTCCCACAAAAAATCCCTTCTGAGAAGAGGAACTTTTGATACTGATTCCAGAAACAAAGTTGCCAAAACTCAAGCTGAATTGAATCTAGCTAAGAAAGTCTGAACAAATAAATTGTTTTGATTTCAACTGCAGAAATAAGCAGGGAAAAAAGAACAGGAGGATTAATTGTCTATGCCAAACATGCTTCCGCCTTATGAGCAATAAACCAAATATTTTTATTTAACATTCAATAAGTGCTAACATACCGATGAAGGCAGCTAAGACAGGATGGATGTTGACCACAAGAACAACAACAAATAAATCTATTCCATCCATATGCAAAGAAAATTAAAAGATATTTGCTCTCTGATTTCGAGAATTATCTAGAATTCTTTTCTGAAGAATGCAATAGAAAATTTCTCATGTTTATTATTATTTTAATCTTTGTTATATCTGAGCACCTAGAAACATTAATTTTGCTTCACAAGAGTTACTGTGAAGAGGAGATTTTTGCATTGGCACTGTAGCATTACAGGAACAATTCTTTGATACTACCTCATTAAAAAAATATTGAAGGCTCAACACAAGACTGCTTACCAGTCTTTTGTGAAGAAACACAAGAATGCAAAAATCCAACCAAGGCTGAAATCAGTTCACTGTCACAGTCACCATTCCTACCTATTACTACTATAGGTGTTTTTGGAAGTAATGCTAGATATGAAATACAACCTTAACGTGGAGTTCCAAGATTTTAAATTGTTTTACTGAAATGTTCCCAAACGTGTATTTACTGCTACAGTTTTACATCAGCAATTTTGATACTGTAGTCACAGTTCTTAGTTGTATTTGCTAAGAAGGACAAAAAACTATCTTCTCCCTAGGAAGCAATACATTTATTTATTTATTTTAAGAAAAACAAGCTTTCTTCTGTTTCAACATGAATTATCAATAGCTTTTCTAATCTGCCCAGGACACTTGGAATATACTTTATTACACATTAATAAACATACCTTCCTAACATCTGAGCTTTTAGGTTCTGTGGTCCAGGTGATGATTCGAGACACTGCTAACCTAGTTTCACTTGAATTTACAAAATCTCCTGGATCCATTTGTTGTGCGAGAGTCTCTATATATTTAAGAATTGCAACTTTTACCTGTAAAGAGAAACAGAGTTAGGTGGACAACAAAAACTGTGCTACAAGAACAACAGTACTTACAGATTAGTGCACATTCTCTAAAAGACTTTTTCTTCTTTTTTTTTTAACTAACCTAAACATCTTTTCTGCATTGGTATAAAACTCCAAGCAATACATTAGTTTACAAAAGAGGTACATTATTTCAAGAAGGAAGTTCTACAGAAATTATATTAACAGAAATTTCAAATTTCACTGGTAGCAGCTGAAAGATAAACGATCACTTAAACAGAAAATCAAGTACCCAAGTCATTTATGCACATTCAAAACTATTGAGAACTTTTCTCAAATGCTAAAATAAAAAACGGACGTAATCTGATAAAGCAGTAATCAGGTTAAGTTAGAACACGATGTGGTTAATAATTCAGCACCCTTTTATGAAAACCAGTGCTCAGCAGTCAGTATCATTGGGGATAAGCTGCATGAATCTTCTGATTAAAAAGATCTGGAATCGAATTTCTACAAAAGACCTACACATAAACATTTTTCTTTTGAAGATATTCACAAGATAGATACGACTTTACCAGGAGGACAGAAAAGCTGCCCTAGGCTTTCAACTGCCCAGGCATCATTCTTCAAATTTACTGACTTCCCTTATACAGAATTACAGTTTTAAATGTCCTAACTGCAACTTCTCTTTAGTTTCTTCAAAACTGCATCACTGCACAGCTTTAGTAGAAGGGTTGTTACACCTTATACTCCCTTAAACATTCTTTCCTCAGCTCCTACTCTTCCAGAGTTAACTGTCACTCAACCCATGAAAAAAAATGGTTAACATTCATTTATGCAACCTTTTCAACTTAGGTATTTCTGGCTCAGTGTAAATAAAGGCTGCTACCAGAAGGGAGAAACAAATGCCCCTCATAAGCAGAAAGCAAGCAAGTTCTAGGCACAATTTCAATTCAGCGTTCTCAACTTCCACACTGGTAAACACTCCTGATACAAAACTAAATGCCATATACATCACAGATAGCTGATATGCTCATATTAGTAATGAATACTTCATGTTCATAGTAGCTGTTAAAAGTCAGACTTTTTCAAAGTTACACAACAACCAACAGCTAGAGGTTTTCATCTTAGGCAAATCAATACCAACACATTCAGTATGAAAACACTACTGGAAAGGTTCTTTCAAAGGGGGAGGAAACATAAAAATCCCTATAATGAGACACACACATTACTGATATAAAACACACCTAAGTAAACTCTGAAAAAGAGCAGCAAATCTACTTACGATGCATTTTTGTCACTACTACAAAGAAGTGAGAGTATAGTTGGGATCAGAAATAAAAGGTTTAATGTAGTATTCTTTTGACAATCCATTTTATCTCTACAAGACCTGAGAGAAACCATTTTAACATGAAAGCAGCTGCAAGAATTCTTAAAATTACTATTTACTCTATTTTTAAATTTAAATTAAAGTAAATTTAAATTCTTAAATTTACTATTTACTTAATCTCAAATCACTGTCTCTGAAGCTGTTTAATTTTGCCATGACTTTATTTGCACTCTGTAGGCTGAATTTATTGTATCTTGCTGGACTATGAGCACTGAGATAGTGAATATTTTTCCTACATAGTATACAACACAGAGAGACACTTTAAGAATAGGACAGTTACAGAAAGCAAGCTGAAATATAAAGCAAGCTTCAAGTAGCACTATTATTCACAAAAACTAGATAAATGAAACCAAAGCGTTTTCATAAACATCTTTCACAGATAAATTTTGGCATGAAAATATTCTGTGCAACTAATCTCCAAAGATTCAGGAAATACTGTAAGGATGCTACACAGTGTCAGAAGACAAATTGCTTTCCTGTCCTGTGAAACATTTTAGATTTCACTACAGTAACCATATGATTATATGGTATAATATACAGTAACCATATGATATGACTACAGTAACCATAGTGATTGAATTTTAAAGGGCTCTCTTATTTCTGTGAATGTGTTGTGCTTTTGTTTTCTTTTTGCTTCTTTTAATCCAGAAAATTTAATAGGAATTTAGAGGGAAAAAAATCTACTGTAGCAAAAAACCTTTCAAGACAGCCACATTTTCAAAGGAAAGAAAGGTTCAGGAATGTCTGCTGTGCTTTGGTCAGAAAGCTTAGAACAGTTCCTCCCTGTGTATGAGACACCCCATATTTAACCTGAGAAAAATGGAAGTGATGCGTTGAAGTATTTTTCAGGACAACATTTATCCATAAGAAAACATATGTTCTGGACCTGCAAAAAAAAGCTTAACACATTATATTCTATCTATCATAAGTGACTACTGTGCCCATGCATTAATTTGACCAAAACAGATACATGCACCTGACATCTGTAAACTGTATTTCAGCAGTTCACCGCAGCAATATGTTTATTTAATGCAAATGAGTAGGACAGGACACAATACACCGTGCTGCATCCTCCATGGATTATATCAGCAGAATGACATCATCTCTCTGGTCAGCTATCCTAATCCATCTCTTGTAGGCACTCTAAAAGCTTGAATTTATTTTCCAAGGCTTAGGTGTGTGTTAACGTTAAATGATGACAATGACAATTTAACTCAAAGGATCATGACTCGTTGTACTTCGACATGAAACCAAGAAGGTAGCATCATTTACAGGAAGGAATCCCTCAACAGAAGCAAATTTTTGATTTCATCACATCCTGAACCAAAACTCTTTCAAAGTAAAAGCAAAAGCTGAAGATCTCAAGAAACGGAGTAGTCCCTTACAATTTTCAGTTAATCTCAGATATCTGGGTGCACTGAGGATGGAGTTTTGGCAAAATATTCAATGCAGATATTAATCAAATGATTTGCAATTTAAGTTCAGAAACTTTGCTGCTTTGATCTGAAGTTGTAATTACCTAGCAAAGATGGAACATGGGGCACAGGTACCATTTTTTTCCTGAAAAAGCTCGCTTTCTCTTTAAGTTATATAAATTAGCTGTCCCAAAAAGAATATCTCAATCACCAAATTCACCTTTCTGGTGAGGAAAACTAAGTAAAACAAAACCAAGTCCAACTTGATCCAAGGATTTATTTAAACAACAAACTGATTTTTACTACCTCATTTGCTGTCTTCAATAAATGACAGCAGTCCCTTTTTAACACAGCTCTACGAAGCAACAGTGGTCAACGTATCAACTGTCCTCAAAAGCTTAAAAATGTAAGTTTTACTGTATTGTAGACAAAAAAAGGCATATTCATGTGACTTTAGGTTCAACACAATTTGGAAAAAAACATTCTTGTGCAGTATCAAATGGCGTAATAATATTTCGTGCAGGATAGAGCAGAAAATGCCAGCTATATGCTTGTTATTTCCCCATTTATCTCACTAGTAATTCTTCAGATCTGATGCTTTTATCCTAAAATCATTTGTAAATGTAAACGTACTACAGAATTCAGTTCCCCCACCCCATTTTCAAGTCTATCGGTAGAGATTTTTAATATGTAAAAATGTGTGCACACATAAAGCTACACACGGCTTTCAGAAAAGTAAGGGTATCATAAAGGGAGCTTGTTTCTAATGCAACAAGTTAATATTAAAATATTTTAAATGAATTCAAGACCTAACAGGCTAAGCATAGGGAAACTTACACGTGAACTAAGAAAATGGTATTGGGAAATCACAAACATAAAATTAGAAGACTTGATAGAGTGAGTTTGCATAACCAGCTTGATGTTAGACGGCCACATTTTTGTTGCTCGTTTATACTGTACTGTGGTTTTATTAGATCTCACTTGCAGCAAACATTTTCATAGTAGTGTAATGTTTAAAATTGAACATCTGCATGCTTAAAGTTTCTCGCAAAGGTTAGTAGCAGCATACGAATGCATTCAAATAAAAAAGTATTGGAAACGCTGTAAGAGTTTGCCAAAGGGTTAAGAATAAAGACAATAATTCAGACAAAAACCTTTGAGCTCCAAAAAGAGCGAAGCTGGTCCTGTAGTGCTGGCTTGACTGTCTGAAAGTTTACAAAAACAAAATCCACTAATTGAAAATCTTTTTTTGTAAAACAAAAGAAAACAAAAAAATAACAATCCAAAGGTAAGTCAGACAATCAAATGTCTACAAATTACCATTCTATTTATCTGCAAGCCTGAAAATTCCTACCTTCAAACTAGGTGTTTGGGTCTGGTCAACAGTAAATCTCATTAAAATACTGAACTGAAGATCATTTGGAAATGATTCCCTGTAAAATAAAACAAATCAAATTTTATTAGCAACATAAACATGTATTGCAATACCTGTCAGGAGGCAAAACATAAGCCTTACTGTTTCTAAAAGAAAAAAAAATCTACCAGTCTTGCTGACATTCTGACTTTCAGAAACACTGACCTAGCACATAAGGACAAAATTTAACAAGTTACAGTTCTGAAGCAGTTAAACCTAGAATATATGTAACACAACTAGTATTGAATTATAATGTAGTATTCTGATTCTAAATGCATGCAATTCTAAAATCCCCACAATTATAATGCACTTGAACTGTTAAAAGCATACACAACACTCCTCCTACACGTTTCTCAGAACTATGCTGTCCATTCTGCCTGCCCCTGCTCTGGTATAACCCTTTAGGCCTCTGTTGCAGCTGAAAATGTTTAGCCTGCCCCATTCTTCAGAGAATGGAGGATAAAAAGAAGATTCCAGAGCTTTTCCAATTCTACTAAAAAATCTAGCATTCATTTGGGAATAAATTCTGGTTGACTGCCCCCCAGAATTACATAAAATTGCTTGGGGAGAGTGGAAGAAGGCTATGGCAATAACAGATTTGCTTTCTAACTCCTTACGAGACATTCTAAGAGTCAATATTGCAACAAATTTTGATATCAAAATGAAAAACAAAAAACAAAAAAGCACTAATTATAACAACAGCATACATGGCTCAAATTCATGGCTGAAACTGAATAAGTAGAATCATATTAATTGTTCAGCTTTAAGGAATCAAAACTCTTCAAACATTTAGGAAACCTGAACATTTAAAGCAATAAGATTTTTCATGATGTGTTGTTAGGTCTGTATTTTTCCAAGAATCTCACTGCATGTATTTTCAAATAGATACAGATAAAACACTTTGGAAATAGCATGAAGTGATGGTCTACTATGTTGTTGAGGTTTTTTTGTGTTTTTTTTTTCCCCAGAACTCATTACCTTGTGACATCAAGTGCCTTCTGAACTTTTGCTTGTACAGACCCAAGCAAATCAGCACCCATTTTCTTCAATAGCTGGGTCAGCAGTACAAATAGCCAGTCCTGCAGATCTTCTTTATGGACTTGGATGAAGTCCACCAGTGTCTCCAAAAACATACTGAATACCTAAAAGGTATAAGAAGAAGGAAAGAGGGTAGGATGGGGAAAAAGAGGAAATGACACTGACATATGCTGAACTTACAAACAAAGAAGCAGCAGTAAGGGAATCAGAGGCAGAGATAGGCAGTGTTTTGCAGCCAAGCAGGAAAAAAATAAAAAGAACCTGTCTTGCTCTTTCATTGGATTTTGATACAAAAGTACAGTGGAAGCGTTAGCTGACTTCTGCAGAGTTTGAAAACTAGGTATTCCATGCAGTAGTGTCAAGAAAAGAAATGCTTACTGTGATGGCTGGCGCAATCTCGTTTTTTTTTTTAAAGTAAAACTTTTTTTTCCCATTTCAAGCTCTATCATTAAGTGTATTTTAACATACTACTCACTGACTACAAAGATACCTTCTCTCTAAAGCAAAAAAAGCTGCTACTGTGCTAGCAGAATCTTCATTGTGAATATCTACACTACTAAGTACTGCAAGATCATGAAAGCTGGCCAACTCCTTACATAAAACATTTCTGGAACAGAACAAGGTTCCTCTGCTATTGCAGATATCCAAACACAAAACTGCTCCCTAGAGTAGGGAAAGAAGTCACGATACATTTTGGACTGAGTGCTGCTTAGGTACTTTAATATTCCAAAACATATTATGCACTGTGTTCTTTTAAACAAATAATGCTGAAAATACAGTATTCAGTTTAAAAAAGTGACGTATATGAATGTGTTTATAGTAACTTTTACCACAGATATCAGGAAGAAGGGCATAATAAATAGACGACTTCATCTGAACAGTCTTTTCAGTACCTGTCACTGATTTTATGTTTTTCTAGACTCACAATGATATAAAGATGTGTATACTATAAACTCAGTGTAGTTCATGGGTTTCCCATTTCTCTGATAACAAAAATGGATACCTGGGCTGAAAATGCTCTCTTCACATCTGACTTGCACTCTTGCTCCAGCAAATAGCTGGATGTAGAAGTAAAGTTGTTGTTATGATACAAAGAGATCTGGGTAGATAGTGCCTCCTGAGTACGTCCTTGTCGCGGATACAAGGTTGGAAATACCTGCTGTGGAGGATGGGTTGTAACACCACATCCCCCTCCTCCTCCTGCAGCTTATCTGGCTTGTGATGATGCCAAATTCTGCTGCTGTAAGAGCGAATGACCCCCAGCTGTGCTGATACCTCACATGGCTAGAGACACCACACCACAGAAATGGCCTTACATCCACAACACTGATCAAGAACAGTGGGGTCAAAGCATTACTGAAGTAAGCAAATCTCCTAGCTGTCCATTTTGATAAACCAAGCCAGGGTAAGTCAATTCATAAAATGAGAAAAATAAATCAATAATTACATTAAAAAAATGCCTCAACATTTACATTAGAAGTAATTAGATTATTTCAGGACCATATATAGGCCAAAGAATCTACTAAGAGACACCTTGGACACTGAAAAATATGCATTAGAAACAAAATAATAACAAACTACTTAATGTAAAGCCAATCAGATGAAAGAGTACCACTTCCCTTTTGGGGTAAATTACATTGAAAATTACAGAAAAAAATATTGCTAACTTCACTGCTATCCACTTAGATTTTTTATATAAGTCTGAATTTAAAAATTGACCTCCCAGAAGTGGGAAGTATATACTTGTGATTGTAAATGCCTTCTCTATTTGGCTGAACTGAAACCATATACCACTATACACCAACAGCTCATCATGGGCACATAAGCAGTGGACACAGTTCTAAGAGCTAGGCTAAACAAAGCCAAACAGTACTTTCTGTATTCCAGTATTACTGTCTTTGGATTTTACAGCCCCCTAAAATATGAGGAAAAAAAATAAGGTACTATAAAGATTACACTGGAAGTTTTACGATTTGAAAGATTTTAATTATAGTTATTTAGCACAGAAGAACTTAGAAATTGTTTCTTAAAGTTTGCACAGACCAATACACACAATACTTCATTAAAACGTGCAAGCTGCACAAACACTGGTTACAACAAACTACTTGATGGAGTAATGTAGACTCCTTATGATACCTTCAACAACTAAAGTGGTTTAAAGTGAAATCAATATGAACTACGAATCACTATGGCAAAAGTACTTAAAAATTTCACACAAACTTATTATACGTTAGAAATATACATTCAGAAGTGATGACTCAGTTTTCTTTGCAAGCTTTGATTTTAGCTTTACCATGTGATTGCCAACAGAAAGGTTGTGTAAGTTTAATCATTTTCTGGTATTAAAAAATATCATGGCTTTTTGTATCAGTTAAAGCACAAAGGTTTAAAAAAAAGCTGTAAGAGAATTTAAGGTAAAGGATGAATTTGGAATGGAAAATGGAACTCAGCCACCTACACTATGAACAACGTGTGTATGTTTTGCAACTTCTGCACTCTCCATTTTTAACTTAAAACTTCTATCAAGCATCTAAAGTCAAAGTTCTTAATAATTTGATAGTGGAAAAAAATGAACAGATATGAAATTAATTGTAACTGATCTACCCTCAAAGTGAATTATTTCAGATGTGCCAACCACCACAATACAAAGCAGGAATGCATAACCAAACAATGTCAGTTAATTAGTAGATAAAGCACATCTCGAAACTTTGCCACACAGTTTACATAATTGTATATAGCATTCTATGATTGCAAAAGGCTTGACACTGCATGAACTTGTTGGGGAAGAAAAGTAGAGAAAAAGGGTTAATTGCACATCCATGCAAATAAGGTTAAGCTTCCAACAAATACTGAACCAACTTACTCTCTAAAGAGAGTTCCAACACAGGAGACAGCATGCAAAACAAAACAAAATAAAAAAATAAAAACAAAAAAGGGAAAAAGATAAAAACATATAAATTAGTGGCCACCAATACAAAGTTCCTGTATGGAATATAAAATGAAACAAAACAAAAAAGGTATTTCAAAGTTTTTATGACAAGTTTAAGGATTTTATTGGGGTATCTAAACTATTTCAGAAGTAAGCACTGGTGCATCCTTCAAATCACTCTCCCATTTTCTCCTCCGAATGATGTTACTGTCCACCCAAGCAATTCCCTGTATCTAGCTATCATGTTAAAATAAACCCTTAAATGGAAAAAACACAACACAGAAGTGATGACAGAATAAATCCTACAGGTATCTGAAGACAAGATTCTAAGATTAGATTTGTGCTGCCATATATGTGTGTTAAAAAAAAAATCCACAGCTCAAGAACTCTAATACTTGAGCTGACCCCAGAATAGTATATTTATGCATTATAATTAGTTTTGCAACATCAAAAAGCAAGTAAGCCTTCAGTGACTGCAACAGGTGCTAATACCTATGCTACCACATCAATCGAATTTCAGAACTCAGTTATGTTATTCCATGACAGAATGCTCAATAAACAACTGCAAAAAAACCTGATCTGAATTACAGTAATACATAAAGGCCCAATGAAAATTTAAAATGCTCTTCAGACACATGCAACTATATTTTGGAGCTTTCATTCTCCTCTTCCACCCCTAACCTCAACAAAAATCTCCAGGGTAGCTCCAATAGATGCAGAGCTCCTGCATGAATTAACACAAGAATCAACCACCAAAATTAAGCCAACTGGCTATTCACAATTTTATCATACTTCATTTAGAAATCAATCGTATTTCAGTAATTAATTTTATTTGCTCTTTTTTTTAATTGAATGTTTGCTTTTGTTTCTTTTCAACATGGCTTTTGTAGTTTCTTCTGGATAACTGCAGTATGTGAGCAAGTTTCTTAACGTGCTCATGTGTGCAATGAATTTTTCTTCCAAAAATAAAGACAGTATTCACCTGCCTATAACTAAGTTAGCTTGTCAAGATTTTCTATGTCTGTAACTTAGTTTTCCATCAGAACAATCACAAAGACTTGTTAAAAATATTGCATAATCTAAGTTTCTCAACAGAATTCAGAGGCAATAGCTCTGAATATCTACCCTATTGTGAATTTTTCTGGGTTTTCACTTTATCAATTCTGAAATATGGATATGAAGTGACATATGTTACGTTCAACATAAAAGGTAGAGTTTCTTCCAAGCAAGCCTGTAACTCAAACTGAGTATGAAGTTACATGTTTTCTATATGGTATTATTTTAACTTTGTTCAAGTTCCTATTCACTTGCAGCCCTTTAGCTAGCAGAAATTATTGCAGTCGACTATATACACATATATCAAGCTGCAGTACTACCCCATCTCTCACAATAACTGTTAAAAAAAAATAACATCAGGAGTAGTAACTGAGTTTTGAAGATTTCAATTTTTTTCATGAAACAGATAATCTTAGTTAATCATCCACCCTTGGTCCTTAGTAGTACTGTAAAAATTAATTGCATTTTCATTTACTTGTCAATATACTCATCATCTTAACTATGTTGTCAATGATACAAAATTATTCAGCCTTATCTGTGAAACTAGAGGAAGACATCAGCAGCAATGAAAAATATATACTCTGGAAAATAAGTAAGAGCAGGTTTGGTATAGTTAAGATTACACACATCTTTCATTATAGTTTAATTATTTCAGTAGAGTGTTTTGTCTCTAATTGAGAGGAAACCACTAGGTTAGGTTCAAGTGGCCTAAAAATCTAAAGACTTTTGCCAATTTTGAGCACTAACTGTTAAACCAATGTACGTTAATTGAAATAAACCTTCCCTTTATTTAAATTATCTTGCAACAAAAGGTGTAGAATTACCTTGTTCAAAACTGAACATTAAATGGATTCAGACTTAAGACCATTAATTGTGTATAGAACATATTTTGTGAAATATTTTTATGCATAACTACTACCAAAATTTTCTGAAGTTGGTCTTCTATAAACATACATTTTCCAACTTTTACTGCAGGCAAGGAAACCTAAACATACCTTACTGTGAGGATCAGCAAACATTCTTGTGAAGATTTCACACAGTCTTTTCAACTCAACACGACTGCCAAAGTGACAAAATATGTTAGTCAACTCAGGTGCTAGCACTCCTGCTACACTAATGCACAGCTACCAGCAAAATCAACCCTCAGTGCTGAATCACACTATCTAGTAAACAAATATGAAAAAAGCACTTTCTCTAAGACATGTTTAAAAATGTAATAATATTGTCTAAATATGGCTTTCAACCTAGAAATGTCTCTTTAACTCACATCTTAAAACAGCAAAAGTCACTTTAAATTTCTACTCCTGACTACTGTAATAGAGCCAATCATGAAAAAGACACTCAGTGCTAGCCACGAACAGTTTCTTCTAAATAAAAATCCTACATCAGCATGTACCAATACTAGATGCAACCACTTTGAGAATCCTCTGTATTATAAGAACACTACTGATTTTAAATTCCATTTTTTAAACAAAGCATTCTAAGGGACTCCCTGCACTAGTAGCCAGAATGGACACCAGCTACCTCTTTCATTCCTTCTCCATTCTTACTCTCAGATACATACACTGCTTCCCCTCTCAACTTTACACATTACTTAGAACATTAGCCTCCTTTTCTTCCTTGCCTTCCCTCAACTCTCTATTAATAATATTCTTCTACTACAATAATATTCTATACACTATATATATATTATATATACTATATATTACATTCAGTATACTATATACTATATATAATTCAATAATAATATTATTATATTATAAATATTATAATACATTATATACTATAATAATATTTTTCTTACCTTAAAGTTCTCTGGTTCTTCAATAAATTCTGCAGGCCCAGAAGACCTTCTTTTCTCTCTGACCAGTTGGAGCTAGCACAGCGATTTAAGACTTCAGCCACATCTTCTGTCTGTCTCATATATGTTGGTATGCTTCCATTCCTAGAGCTGTAGGACCTTTCTGAACAGGCACTTGATGCATCACTGTTGGCATCATCATCTGAGTACATCCCATAAGACTCGTATCTTCTTCGCACAGGCTTCTTCTATTGTTCAGAAACACCTCACATTAACAATGATTTACAAAAAGATATTATCCATTATCAGTAGAAACGCCAACATTTCCAGTAACTGATGCAAGTCCTACTCCTTGCAATGACAAATGGCTCTAACCATTTAGCAGTTCAAAGCAAGTTAATAAAAAGATTTTGAAGATGTATGGCTTGCATAGGACTCCAAATATAAAAGCAAAGCAAATGGAAAGAAGACATACGTTTGATGAAACGTTCAGCTTAAAAGTTTACTTGTGAAAATTCACAAAATTGCATGATAGGATGACAGGTTGCACTGAAAGTTAGTTATTTCACTTAACTTTATACTTGTTAAAGAATATAATAATCAGATCTAAAAACATATTCTCTCATTTTAACTTACTTTGCATCAAACAAGTTAATATCAAAATATTAAACTACTGAAGAAGGAAAATAATTTCTATACCTTAGTCCGTATGTCTCCTAAGAGCTGATAGCAGTAAATTATTGAAAAGAAACAGAAATTGAGAACAGCAAGGTAAGGCATAGCAGCACTGCCACTACTAAACTACCTGTCACTGGAAAACACAAGCTTTTGTACATCTGACTCAGTTCCCTCTACCCCTCTAATCTGATTAACATATCATGCATTACTAATAAGAAGTTTGCCAAACTTCATTTCCACGGAGATGTTATATGAAGTCACCTTCTGGTTGTTCACAAAGGCTACTTTGTCGAAATCTTTGTCTCTTACACTATTAAAGTATGGAAGCTTCATTTAAACTTCACTTTTTCATATGCTTCTCAATCTTGTACTGATAAGTGCATTTTAAAATCTAAAGTATTTAAATGTTGTCATTGCAATGATCAGTAGAGAAGTAAACTCAGAAAAAGCTTTACTGCAAAATCCCAAATACACTGAACAACAAAAGAAAGCCAATGAAACAAAAGAGAACATGACAAAGGCCAGAGGAAAAATGCACTGTCTATCCTAAAAGGGCAAACACGAGCTGCTGCAAAATAACTGCAATTCAAACCCTTAAGCTGAACTGAGTAGTTAAAAATCCAGTTTCATTATACATTCAAATAAGCAGAAGTGATTGCTTTCTCCTTAATTACCACTGCAGTTTGCACATTTTCATTTTTGCTTGCTGAATAGCTTTAATGGTATTTCAGTAAAAACTAGTTATTACATTGTGTAACCAGGAAGCTTATTGTCAACAATACATGCATGCATATACATGCAAGAGAATAAAGGAAGAAATAAAATAACACTAACAACAAAGCAATCCATAATATTTGATTGTTATATTATGTCTGTCAGGATGTTATTGTGCTACATTTTAAAAACAGTTCTGACAAGGGGCTTTAGTGTACAATGGAAAAAAAGTGCATAACCAGATTCATCTAAATGAAGTCAATTGTATGGGAGGCAAGTAGTCTTGCTAATACTGTATTACTCTAATGCTGCTCTTCTCGATCCTTCTTAGTTGTATAGATTCTAGCTAAAACATAAAAATTAATTTTCCTCTAGATTTTCTTATAGAAAATCATGCTATTCTGCATCCAGGTAATACAAACAAGTTTCTATGAACAAACTTTTTTTCTTCAACTAAACAGAGAACATTTAAGTCTCAAAGAGTCATTAAAAGCAAGATCCTCTCCTCAATTTATTATTAATTTCCTACTACATTTTTCACCAAGCTGAATTTGAATGAGCTATGAAACTGCTAAAAGTGAAGACGCACATTATGTAGCAACAACATGGATAAATCTCATATAGAGTTTTCTCATTATAGACAGAAGCTTTTAATGTCCCATGTGCTATTTCTCTCTGCTCTACCTTATAAAAATCCAGACTGAGTTCCAGTTTGCTAACCAGCATTCCAGATTTCTGCCTAAAACTTCCTGCAAGTTCACATTATCAAAAATGGTAATCAGTAATGATCAACAACACTATGACTTGTTGGACAAGATGTCATAGATATACTATCTCTGTGCCTGTGAAAGCAAACAACTCCTAAATAAATTTGTCAAGAAAACAATAATAACCAAGAAGTCAAACTGGCAAGACCACAAACGTGATCAAGTTCTTCAGATTCTTTTTCCTTTAAATTTTTGCTTTTCTCTCTGCAACTAAATGATATTTAAGGTCCTTTCTAACGCAAACTTATCTATGATTCTACTAGATCTACTTTTCTTTTTGTTAAAAAATAACAACAAACTCCTTAAAGAATTCTGTTAGTTATGTAATATGTATTATGAATAAGAATGTTAAGCAAATTTTCTACAGTATGTGATAAAAATGTTGAAAACTCACAGTATCAGTATTCTTTTTCTGCTCAAGCAGAACAAAAATTCCTATGCTTTGCAGCTAAAGTAATTTAGTTTTTCTCTTTTTTCTCTTTTTTCCCACACCCACAAGTCAGTTAGACAAAGGACAAGTTCTTTTGCACACTTCAACACTAAACATCATAGCAGTTTGCATCCTACTCAAGATAGGTGTTAATCTTACCAAAGCATCTGCTACTGCCTCTTCCACATCAGAACCCGTGTTCAGAACTCGCATAGCACTAACTGATGATGACAACCTACTTGACTGACTAATTCCAAAGCTGGTACCTGTTGAATCGACAACAAAAAAATGAAAAGAAAAACAGACTTCAGTCAAAACGGTAACACAGAATATTAATACTATACTCACTTTAAAAAAAAAAAAACCCAAGTAGAAGAAAAGCATTTACCTAATCTTTCTAATAAACCACATAAGGGATAAAATATGGATGTTTTCATCCCAACATCTTTAGTGGTGTGGTGAAAGGTACAAATGAAATAAAAACAGGAATATGAAGATTCTATTCCAGTATCACAGAAGAAAAAAGTGACATCAACCAATAAATTATTCCAACTGGAAGAACCCAGTAGTGACATTTTTGCTATTTTTTGTTTAACATCTTCTTCATTTTGGGTTTTTGTTTTCATTTCAAAGGAAAGCAAATATAAGGAAGGCTATAGAGACTACTGATGAAAAAACTACATGCATAAAAATGCGCTAAAATACTGAAAAAGTGGAGAACTAAAAAGAAAATTCCTCTGCAAGGAAAAATAAAGTGACTGTTGTTAGGGAAGAAAAGGATTATCACCAGGGCATGAGGGTGGAGATGAAATCTAGTAACACATACACATCTAACTGGATTATTAAAACCACAGAACAGAAATATAAATAATGTTTTTTTTTACAATTGAACTATGAGGATAACAAAGTGGGTGGGTGGGGAAAAAAAATCCAGGATGACTGCACAGATGACAGCAAAGTGTACTCATCCTTCACCTGTAGCCCCATAAGCATCAGGAGCGTAGAGGGCACCAGTGGATCTGGAGTGATGTCTGGAAGCTGCAATAACAGGATCATACAAACCCTATCTATTACGAAGGAATCAAAGAGCTGCAATAATTGCTTAGATGAACAAAAGCGTATTTAATGAGAAGATACAGCTTTAGCACAAGAAAAGGAATATTACACAGAAAGACAAAGATTCAGAGAAGTTCTTTGATTATGTAGAACAGAGAGGTTTATGTACACTAGATATTTCATGCATGATTTTTTATTTTCAATTTAAAGGATAAGAGCAAATTAAAAGCAAATATGTTCAAAGAAAAAAAGCACAGGTGCACATACACACGCACACGAAATCCTCACAAATACCTGAAAAGGTTCATTAATACAGTTTTTCCACTGCAATTAATTTGATTCTACATATTTGAGGGCCAGAGCTCACGTACCAAACAATCTGGAAGAAAGCGACTACTGCACAAACTGCGTTAGCAGCTGACAACCAGTATTAACTTGAGTTCTTGACCAGATAAGCTAACCTTACTTAAAATTACCACTTTACAGGTAAAAGTTAAAAATTTAATTTTAATTAAAGAATAAATAAAGTTAATGTAATTACCATTTCACATTTTTATTGATGTGTTTGAAGTAAAAGGTGAAAATAAGACACATATGTCAGTTAGTATGGCTGTTAAAAATCCTTTGAGGTAATGGAAAGTTGGAACCAAAGACCCTTAAGGACTTCTGAATAAAATGGAGAACCCTCCTTTTTTCTGACACTTCTATAAAAAAACATCTTTCAGAGATTCTAAAACAGTTGGTCTACTTGACATTGCTGGTATTTTCTTACTGAAATCAAGCATCATTAATGCTTTTGAACAAGTCAACTTCCTTCTTCAGTTTACACAATGCAGAGCTTTACAATCATGGAACTGAAACTGGCTTTGAAAACTCTGAAGTCCAGCCAAAGTGACTTGTACCCCAGATATAATACTATAATTTGATAAAGAACTGGCATCTTTTGACATCTTTTAAACATATAAAGCAGTAAAAATAGAAACCAGGAATTAAATTAAATACTTTGCTCTGATTATCATGCACAATTTAATAGCCTGATTTGAACTGAATAGTTCCAACACAGATCAAATCACATCTAAGGAAGAACACATTTAACCTGATTGAACTACAAAACGATCATGAGCCCTGTATAGATTCCAGAAGCAATACTTTTTTTTTCCCCCCTTTCTCTGCTTCTTACAAAGGTACAGCAATGTATTTTATGCCCAGTGCAATCTGCATGAAGATCTTTAATTAAGTAGGTTTATTAAGCAAATAATACTTTATGGAATACTTCAGAACACACATCTCAGTATGCAAAAATGAAGTAAACATCTTCATTATTTTCCAGCAATAAGCACTGAAAGTTAAAGGTACAATTAAAAATCCAAACTTCAGCCATATAATTCATGCTGATCTTGTACAATGTATACATTTCAATTATGCTGGAAAACTTTCTAGACAGTGAAAGGAGGCTCTATGTTGAATCTCATTTCAAAAAGTATTTTCAAGAATATTTTTGCACCCTTCAAACAGCAGAAGTTACGTATTTACTTATTTCTTCATTTTGAGAATTTATAAGATTAATCAAAATAAGAACTATTTTAAAAGGACTCAAAATAACAACGTATTTCTTGACAACAGTATGAAAATTACACTGGCTTGCTGCTTAATATCAGCTGCACATATGAGAAAAATTGGCCCTACCATACTAGCAACCAGTCTCTTGCTACCTGAGTGGCTGTTATCTCCCCCTCTGTGGTCTTATGTGTGAGGTCACAGAAGCACCTCACACAGAGAAGCAACCGTAGAACAACTGCATCAATTTAGATCCTGAATGGTTTAGCACTTGTAAGCAAAACTTTCTCTGTTGAAAACCAGATAATACAAACTGCATTTCCTCCCTTTCCCAATTCCATGTATAACTATTTCTAGTTACAGAGATGAAGTGATTTGTCTTCTAATTATACCCCTGAAAAACATTACATTTTATTTTTTAAAAATAGAAATCAACATCTTACAAAACAAAGCTGTTCTAACAAAACACTGAATGACATTTGAAATTCGTAAGTAGAAGGATTTCGGGTTTATTTCAGACATTGTTTGTTTGTTTGCTTTTAAATTCTAACTCCTATACTTGTTACTTTGCATTCCCCATGCTAACAGTCATTCAAGCTATTGTATTTGTACAGGTGTTCATTCTGAAATCTAAAACAAAAAATAATCTCCATTGATAAAAATAAAATCTCAAGTAGCATCCATCCCAATGACCCACTAAATAACACTATTATTGTATTAATTTAACAGATTATTTTTTTAATTAACAGCATTTGATAAAAAAAATCAAATGTAAATCAGATCTTACATGCATGCAATTAAATTTAAGTTACAGTGTAGCAAAAGCAGCACAAAAAGAATTGGAAAAATCTCATTTTTACAAGAAAAGATGTGTGTATGCTACAATACAGTCCACCTGCCATGTTTAGAGGAGACACAGGTTTATTACTGGATTCTGCATCATACCTACTTTTAACTTTATTTCCCAATTAAACAGCATCTGGGTAGATTAGCATTAGTTACTGAAACAGCTTTCATTCAATTAGTCCATATTTCCCCAATAAAAACCATGGCTGACAGGAAGCACATTGCTATAACAGACTGTAACAAACTTCCAGTGCTAATTAGGAGTACAGTCAGGTGCTTCATCTGAGAGAGAAGGCAGAGGTTTTCTGTACTCAGGACAGGCTTAATGGCTAAAATCACATCACCATAAACTGCAAACTACAAAATTACACTGTTCAGACAGTTCCACACAGTATTTTATTGCTGAAAAAATAAAAATTTAGCACGTAAGACACTTTCATCAACATCTGCCACCAAGTTTGTAGCAACCTTGACAAAGATACAAGGAGAAATCTCCCTACCCTAATCCTTATAAGGCATGTTAAAATTACAAGCCAACTTTCCTATACCTTGTTCACTTTTCAGAAACACAAACCGGCTTGACAATTTTACAAAATCAAAGTGTTAGGACAACAAACTGAAATACTCAGAGAAAACAAAAACTACAGCAGCTCAAGGAACAAGGAATGAAATCAGTTATGTTACATGTGTGAATGTTAAACTTTTCAACTTCTTTCCTATGTAAAAGCACAGTTCAGCTACTTCTCTATAATTAATTCTTCTGCTCTGATTAAAAACAAACTACAGAACTGCATTTTGCTCCATGTACTAGGATAAGGACTCTACTACCTGCCCTGCTCATTTGTAGCAACATGAAAGCAGCCTAGAACACAGTTACTCCTCTGTAGCAGTCCCTTACCTGCACCACTGCATAATCCCTCTAAAGGCACAGAATACTCTGATGACAGGATAGCTAAGAACAAAATCAGCTTCATTTCACACGTTAACGGATTCTAGCTGATGTAGGGAAAGGTGGAGAATGACAGTCAGCTGTATTTTAGTTCCTCAAAACTGTTTCTAAGCAATGAATAGTCTAACAAAGATAAGCAATTTCAAACTCTACAAAAGCAGAATCACTCTTAAAGCAACAACAAACAACTAGGTGCTATGAATCACCCCTTTTTCCAAGCTCCTTGGTTTTAAGGAAAGGCTAATACTAGCAAAGTATTTTTGAAGTGTGCAACCCATTCACACGCTGATCATTTTTCCATCCAAGTAAATGGTAAGTGCGCCAAGGAAGGGAAAATAACGGTGGCCTGCTACAAGCTACATGGAGTAGGCATGGATTCGTTAGGTGCAAATAATGAAGGGCAAAGGCAGCCATGCACAAAAAGGGGCTCTGAGTACTTACCAAGGGGTGGAAAAGAGCGGACAGGGCTTGTGTCCCTGCTACTTTCACGGCTGGCCTCCCGACTGCACCCCTGACTCACACTAGGCCGAGGAATGCGGCTGCCTCGTGCTAGTATGATTCAGGGTACAGACAACAGCAGCACAGAAGGGAGAAGACATAAGAAAAGTTGCAGTTGTAATGAAATTCTGTATTTTGGTAAGATCAAAGATGTATTTCTACAAGACACCGATGATTATGTTGTACTTTAAGTATTAACTGATTCCACACACTTTCTTGATTGTGCTACAATACACTAAGAATAGCCAGTTCAGGGAAACTATTTTTTGGACAGATAACAAAGCTCATTTACCAACTCTTCACAGAATGGTTAAAAAAGCTCTTGAAAAAGATGGAAAGAGAACAAGCAATAAAATAATATGGAGGGAA
This sequence comes from Cyrtonyx montezumae, assembly GCF_038088225.1. Classification (NCBI taxonomy): domain Eukaryota; kingdom Metazoa; phylum Chordata; class Aves; order Galliformes; family Odontophoridae; genus Cyrtonyx; species Cyrtonyx montezumae. The sequence goes on along the minus strand of NW_027072089.1, from coordinate 99,962,419 downwards.
TATTCATTCAAAATTCATGCTGACAGTCTGATAATTTAATCAACTGTAACAAAAATGGAAAAATTAAGCTTTCTCAAGAAGGAAAATAAAAAGGATCCCGTTGACACTGGGGCACAAATAAAAAATTGAAAATAAAGAACTGCAGCAACCCCTATTGAAAAACACTGCTTTATTTCAGTATAGATAATCAAGTGTAATCAGCTTACACTGTGAGGCATAGGAAGCGTGACATTTGTTTTTGTATCATAGAAATGTATGTACACACACACATATCCAGAGGACACAGAAGTAATAAAGAAAATCTTCTTTAAATGGTAGCACTTTCATTTGATGGATGTGGTACTTTGGAGGGTGAGAATAAGACAAGAGTGAAAGAGGGAAGGAAGAAATGGAGAAGAAAAGAACAACTGCATTTTCAAAGCAAAAAACGCTATCTGTTTTAAGTTAAAAAAATCTGCCTAGTTTATCAATTCCTAGTCTCATCATCCAGGTACATTTTAGATTTTTACCTATATGCATTCTAATTTTACCATCCACCTGTAATTGAAATGCAAGGAATAGTTAGCCATCACGTAGCATAAAAACGTACAGAATAATGTCACGTGGTATAAAAATATAAAGAAATCAAGAATTATTTATCAGTTCTTACCTACTGACAACCTAGAAGGACTAGCTTCTCTACTGCATCCCTGACTTCTTGGGATTTTGCTTCGTTTTTGTGCAGCTGCAGGGTTCACTAATACTCTCTGAACCCCTGTGTTCATAGTGGAAAGTGTAGTTGTTGTCAAAACTCTTCCAGGAGATCCAGATCTACTGCCAGCTGGAGGCAAAATGAAGGAATGTAAGTAAAAGCACATAAACAACCATGGTTTCAAAAAATGCTTAAAAACGGCAGGAAACTGGTGGTAGATTGAAATGGTCTGGAAAAACACACACGGTAAAATGTGAAATTTAAAGCATTGGTGCAAGTACTTAAAGCACCACATAAAAGGCAGACAAAGTTATCAATACAAGGGTGCACGTGGCGTGGCACTGAGCACCAGGTATGTTCAAGAAACCAAAACTGCATTTCCCATCTTCATCTTCAGTTCAAATATTCCTAACACGAACACTGTTCTGTTCATTTGTTTCATTGTGTCAATCATATTTTCCATAGTAATAATAAGAATTTTCTAAAGAACAGCTAGAAAGCTAAAGAGATCAACTTATAAACCAGTGATTCTGCCATTATCCCAGCTCTTCCAATGCCAAAGTTATAATAGAACTAAATCATCACTTTCCTAATGAATAAACTCTTCTTCCACACTCTTAAAGCATGGGTTCTTCCAACTTAGAGAAGTTAAATAAAATACCCCAGAAAACAATTTAAATATTCACATTCTTATCTGTGGAGAGTACTCCACAAAGTTCAAGTTTTAAACAAGGTTAAAAAAAACCAAGAGATTCTATTTAAGCACCTTATATCTTTTTTCTTTTTTGTTTTTTTTAACAGTTTACAGTTTCTCAAAATTGTATGCTCTGAAGCACACTGTAACTGTTCATTTCAGCACAGCGTACCCACTGAAGGAAATTTGTCCATGGTCCTTAATGTGAATCCATCCTTTGACATCGCTGTTACAGCAAATGTCAGTTCTAAGCCTTAACAATCCACTCTTCCTCAACAGGTTTGTACCACCAGCTGATATAAACACATCTGTATTTCCAACTGCAGAATTTAACAAGTCTAACCAAATAAATGGCAAAACATAATTTAAACCAAAGGTTAATTATGTATAGACAAGAATATTCTGTTAACCTTTTAAAAATAATCATGTAACCATACGACTTCAGCTATGCTGTCAAATCTATGACCTTAACATGCAACATCTTCACTAAGTTTCATGGGATGTTTCTTATGAGGTATATTTAAAAAAAATAAAATAAGTTTAATAAAGCTTGACTGTATGGGAAAAGAAACAAAAACCCAAACAAAACAAAATACAGGCTAGGTGAAGGGAGAAAACAAAAACAATGTACCATGCATATACCTTCAGATTCATTGTTTGAATTCAAACTTGAAATGGTTACTTAGCAAAATGCTCTTTTTCAAAATAAGGACCTATTCAGCAGAAATGGTTAATAAATTTTAAACAGCCTAGAAAAAAATAAGCATAACTTCTATAATTGAAGCGAGTGTAGGGGGAACGAAAAGCAATAGGCAAATTGATAAAATTGCTGTGGTCTGCAGAAGTCAAGGGTTTGTCAGTTTCTCCACGCTGGGGTAATTCAACTTAGGCCTGATACTACTATGTCACATCCCCACTCTCCAGTATTTCCAATGCAAATGCTAGAAAAACCTTTTACTGTCCCAGATACTTTTAGAGTATTTTCCTCAACACGTCAGAAACAGAGAACTTAAATTCTTCTCAAAATGTTCTGATAGAATATAATCTCTCCTTATTCTAGGTTATTTTAGATATCTTCTTATCTGATGTGCAAAGCATACCACTATAACCTAAATAAACCAAACAGTTCAATATCCATTATTTTAAGAGCAACAGCATTGTCACACTGTTGTTAATACTACCATCAGCAGCAGACCTAAAGAACGAAAGCTAAGTGTATAATTAAAAAGAATTACTAAAACAGTATTCCAAACTGACAAAACCCTCCCTGTTCTGCTTCCTTCTAAATAACAATTGCATTGTATGAGTTAAGTGCAGCACATGGAAAAAAGCAAGTCAGAATTTCTGCTGAATAGGGTCCGTAAAATGAGGCATGTAAAACATGTGATCAAACAATGATGTATACACAAATTCTGTAGACTCTTACCACCAATGGGGTTAGCAGACTGTGATCCTGAACAAGTGTAAAGGCAGGATTAGGGTAAGGGTATATAATCCATGAAGAGGGAGGGAGCAGAGCAGATTTAAAAATGGATGGCAAATGGAAATAAGAGAGCTTTAGTCATTTCACACGGGAAAAAAAGCCACAAGGGGGTTATGCTAAAGCAGTGCTTTTAAGTAGCTTCCACAGTTGAAGAACTAAGTTCAAATGCCATGTACAAAGCAGATGAAGCAAAGCTGCACAAGCAAATTACAATTCTTCAGCTTTCTAATCAACAACGGGGTAACACTGAAGAATTAATTTCAATTAAACATGAAACTGTAGCCTTCAAATTACTTTTAAAAAATACCAGGTTGCCAAAACAACTTCAAAATTTCAACAGCTGAACAAAAATTACACACAAGGCCAAAACATATTTTTGTTGAAGACAGACAGTAAAGAAACTGAGCTGCAAGTGCGGTGGATGACCAAAGAAAAAAACCAAAACAACTTTCACAATGGCACATTTGAAAAGACTTGCATTTAATTTAGGGTTTTCCTCTTTCTCAATTCATATTAAGCATAACAGTAAGAATTTGTTTCCATTCAGAAATTTTATTCTTTCTTTGAATGAAGACTGTAACGTAATTTTAGCATACCCTGCTGAATTACCTGACAACCAAATAAAAAGGGACAGGAAAAAACGTAACATTTTTTTCCATGGATAAAGTAATGGGATATAGGTTGTATACATATTTATTTTAGGAAGCAATTTAATAATTGAGGTAAGCGTAGGAGTAAAGCGCTTCTAAAACCCTAAAAAGTATCATTTGTAAAAGCATTCAGGTTTGCAAGTCTTTCACATAATGAGCTTCAAACAAAAATACTGAATAGTTTTAAACCTAAATTTACAAAAGAATCTGTGTTACAGTGCTGTTTTTTGGTTTAGGACTAAAACAAAACTATTTCCCTGCTACAAGTGAGGAAACTAAACCAACCCCAGGTAGGGAAACATCAAGAATCTCACTCCACACGATGCTGTTGAAAATGTTCATTTATGTAAAGAAGCATCACCTAAACAGCAGGCATACACTGCCCAACTGCTCTCCTTCACACGGCCATTTATATTTTTCCTGTTTACACTCCTTAAAACATCTCAGAATTCTTGTTCTCCCCAACTTACAGGTTATAGTGAGGCAACTGAATGCATCAGTTCTGAACAGATACAGTGATAAAAGGCACTGAAGATGCATTCCTACATTTAACTTTCACACATCATCACAAGTACACGTGTCTAGTTATTTCAATATCTATTCAGCTCATCTCTTTTGATATTGGTATGGTGAAAAAAATGAACTGTCTTGCAAAAAAAACCAACTGTCATCACCTGCAAAATTCAAACTGTACAAAGTTCAGTTTGTTTCCTTGAATTTGAATCCAGTTCAATCCCCTTCAGTTTATTTTTAAGAATTTATCACTTTTTTTCAAAGAAAGATAACTCTTTCCTAACATCAGTGGAAAGATAGAGATATTGCTCACTGCAATGAAGTTTTCAGGTCATTTCCATTCCCTGCCTTTCCCTTAAACTAGTAATCCAAAAATTATTTGCTTATGATAGAGTTTAGTCAACACTGGAAACACAAAACAAGTTTTGCACAACCTTTTGTCACATCAATAACTAAGCTAAACTTTCAAGCACAAATAATCATGGGATTAGAGCACTATTTATGAAGAGTTTACTTAAAAACTTATTCCATTTTATAATTTTTTATTTATCTGATCAATGTTTTTTTAGAATTTTATTTCACAAAACCTGCCATCATTGGATCAAATATGATCCAACTGCATTTGATGGAAGATGAAGTCTACAGAGCAAAACAGAAGGGAAGTGCTCTATTAGAAAAATAAACAGAAGTTTTTCTATTTTTTTAACCACTGAAATTCTAGTTATGAGAAATGCAGTCAATTCTATGAAGAAGAAAAATATTTCTGCCATTAAACACAGAATTAAAGGTTTTTATTGAAAGTAGATATTGTTAGTTAGAAGAATAATTACACTGGAAAATTGAAAATCTATGTTACTCACTAGCTTTGTAACAAGAGACCTACCAAAATGCAGTACTAGTTAATTTATTTACATTAATTTTATTGTTAATTTCTTTTCCTTTCATTAATTTAATTCTATTTAATTAAAAGATGTTTAATGCATTTCACTTGATGAGACAAAGCTGAAAATCTGAAAACACTACAGATAGGTTGTCAGAAGAAGTCGGCTGTGGGCATCAGATAACAAACAAAGAGCCACAGGTCAGCCAGTGTCAAGGAATGTGACGTAGAGTCAGGTGTCTAATCTAGCTGAATTGGATAACAACTAGATAAGAAATCCTCCATTTGCTTTTGTTTCTAAGCACACTCAGAAAATTACTGTGAATCAGCTAACATTCAGTAAATTTCTTCTTTTCAACTTTTGGTTTCAGTGCAAGCTACAGAACAGATTATCTGCTTATGGTTTAGTGATTTTCATTCCAAAGAGATAAGAAAAGGCAAGGTAATGTCTGTAGCACAAATGAGGAGTAAATCATCAAGAACTAGAGTAGTGCCCTCACTTAAAATAAAAATTGCTGTTTCTGGCTGAAGAAACAAGACTTTTTGATAAGTGAAAGATTAATTTTGAAGGTTAACACTGAAGACACCATTCAGCCTACACATTTTTCTGAACTATTTGTCCATGTATTATATCCAATTGATACAGATATTTTACTGGCATTGTGCGTTCAGGATTTGGAGATGAGTGGGGGAAAAGAATATTGAGAAGTTATAAATGAAAGAATTTAAGGGTAAATCTCACTTCTTTTTACATAATCTAATTTATCTGACAAACTAAGACCTAGCCTACTGTTTTGCCCAGAGAAAAACAACATGAATTAGAAAAGCATGCAAATACCACTGACCCAAAACACTGAAAAAAAATACCTTCATTTTTCTCTGGCGATGATGAACCTAAGGCACAGAACAACAACTCAGTATGTAGCTTGTTGGGTTTTTTTTTAATTAACTTTGACTGTAGCCATTTGTCAATGAATGTATGCTAAAGAATTGGCCTTTTATCAGTTATATCTGAGAAACAGCAAATACATACGCTGAGACTGAGACACCACTTTGGTTCTACTCCGTCCTCTGGAATCTGTTTTAGAATTTCCAATACCGACAGATGGTGTTGAAAGCTTTGTTCGTATACGACCTGCAACAAAAATGGCATTAAGTTTGTCACAGCAATGTAGAAAGTAAAGCATTAGCAGCATTTACTAATGTTTTCTTAAATTTCTGTACATAAAAACAAAGCACAATGTAAAGGTGAAAATTCACTTGGGATAATTAGTAGAAATTTGAACATATTGAAAGGGATTAATAGTTGAGGGTTCAAAATATTTCTCTGATGTTATGCGCTTCAGAAAATTGCTTTCATATTACCATTTAAACACCCTGAACTAGCCAGTACTTGCTTTTAAATGAATATGCTGATTACATTACAAAAAGGGAAATTTAAATATAGTAGGCAATTTAGCTACTAATATTGCAGATTCAGTCTTATCATCACTGTTACTTACGATTGCAATTCTACTTCTGCTCTCTCAAAACTACAAAACTAGACTTGTTTAATTTTTGAATAGGGTTCTGAGACTTCCTCCTAAATTCTGTGTTCTGTTTAAAAATCTGAATACTACCTTTCCTATTACTGGAGACTATTTTCTGGACTAAGGTTAAACAGACTTCTGTAGGATTTACAGCAATTTGCAAATATTAAGTAAATTTAAGTAAGTCTCAGTGTCAGCATGTTATCATTTCTCTCAGCTGATACAAGAACTGACAGGAAACACCTGAAACAACATAATTCACTTCTTTCTAGAATGCCAAGGGCTGAATCTTTTTGCAGTATTAGCCACATTCCTCATAAATGTTCAAAGAACAATAAAATTACCAAGGAAAGGTAGACAAAAAGAAAAAAAGCACCAAAAAGCCACTCACAAAACTGTGCTAACCATGCCTCTTCAAAGTTTCACAAACAAAACCTATAAAGGTTTGTGCACTGTGGATCTAGCTTAACAAGTTATTCACTTTTTAAAAGAGAATAATTTTAATGTTTTCTAGTCATGCTGAGTCAATATTAGACCCAGAATAACTAGGTACGCTGACTATTATTTAGTTCTAGTCTCTTTAAACTTTCCACACCAGAATTTGGAGACCAACCAAGTTAGTATTACTCATCCAAGTAGAGGGAATAGCTATAGATGAGAGTCTATAAGAAGAGAACCAGAATAAAGGAAGTTATTCACTACACTAATAGAAAAAATGTTAGCAAGATTGGTTAGATTAACTACTCCAAACTCTACTAGTTATCCCCATGCAATGGCAGTGTTTCCCCAATGAGTGCTGTGAGACTGCAAGGCATGTAAACTGTGTTCAGTATTTGCCCCCAAAACATAGGAATACAGAGTGCCACTATTTCACTACTGTGTTAAATTACGATTTGGAGCCTGGTTCAATTTCATCAAAGCAAAAAATAAAACAGAAGAACAACAAAAAGCAGTTTGTATTTGTGCGGCAAATAGACTGTTATCTGTCACTACCGACAGGTTTAAACAAACAGCACAATGAAAATTGATTCACAAGTCTCATAAAGATGAGTAATAATAGCAGCACCTGTTTCCTAGAGCATGAGCATATTTGATGAAACTTTCTGTGACTTGCTTTAAAACAAAATAAACACAAAACTATAAAGCTCTTATATTTTCACGCTGAAAATGTTAAGCAATGATAGTTCGACTGCAGACGAGTACTGCAGAATTAAAAGAATTTTAAAAATACTACATGACAACCAAGTATTAGATGCATAAGCTATCTGGAGTTATGTATCTCCACAAAGCCCCAAGAAGACCACATTCTACTTTCAAAGCTTAATTTGTACCAATGAAAATACAAAGCTGAAAATATTAGCTATTCTGACAAAATATTTTCTTACCATCTTCAGAAGCTGTTCCTGAACAGAAAAAATAACAAAATACATGATATTCCAAACAATACTGTGCATCTTCAATTCCTTTATTGAGATAATCTTAGGAATCCTGACAGATTTTACCAAATTAGGAAGTCTAAAACCCATGTTACAACTCCATCACTGAACTGAAGTAGAATTATCAAAAAACACTTATGCTATACTTTTAGTGATTCACAAGAACAAAACAGTATAGCACTGCCTTCCAAACTTGTCACAAAAAAACAAGAGGGGAAAAAAAAAGAAAAAAGAAAATAAAGGCAGTTAAATGTGATCCTTGATAAAACAAGGATATTCTAAATGTAAATGTGAATATCCTTGTTTTATCATGTTTTATCATTTCATATGTAAATATTCTAGTGCAAGCTCTTCTGATTCAAAACATGCTCCTATAAATTATCTCAGAAAATAACACAAGAACAGTGTCTTGTACATTGGACAGTTGTAACTCATTAGAAACTCCACCAAGGAGAATTTGTCTGAATTAAGTCCACAATTACTTTTAAAATCTACACAAGATCAAGTTTTGTTCAGAGACGTGAGCATACGTAACAGGAGCTTGCTGAAATAAGATTACATTTGTACAAGTATGTCAACTTCAACCATGCCAGACTATGACAAAATGAGTGACACATGTGACATCAGTGCATATGAATCAATGAGAAGCTATCCATAGTGCACCATGTCTCTAAGTTCCTTTGAAACAGATAAAAAATACACATACATTAACACTGATAAAATGCTAAATGGCTTTAAAAAATAAATAATCAAAGGGTAACTCCACTTTTTTTTCACTCTATACCGTTCCAGCATATTTGACTGTGACTTCCTCATACTGTAGTATCTTTAAGTCACTACCGTTAAAAACATCCTCTAAACTTTAACTCAGTGTAAATTCCTTCATGAAAATCAGTTACAGAAATATGCATGTAGGAATGCCTCAGTTTCCTCAAACCAAATTTGCCAGTCTGTGTTAAGAAAAAAACAAAACAAACCAACTGAACAAAAAACAACAGCAAAACCCAGAACCCAACATTTGTTCAGAGCTGGATCTTGGAACATCTAAGCCAAGCTAACAGCAAGCTCATCTTAGGAGTGATTCTGATTCTCTTTTCTCCATCCTTGTGACACCAAGCAACTCGTTTCGACAGCTAAACATTCACTGTCAGTTTCAAGAGATAGAAGGAAGATAATACTATTAATCCCTATCTTATGTAAAACGCTTTCTGGAATTTCTTCACCTACAGTAGTTCATAACGGAGTACTCCAAAGCACTAGTGAAAGAAGTGATAGAAACAAGGCCAGGATTAGCAGTAGAAGGAAAAAATAACTTCTTGCAGGAAGCAGTTAGATCTGAGCAGCTGTACGATAAACTATAGCTTGAGAGTTAAGATGTGTTCACTGTGTCTCACATCATCTCTAAAGATTATCCCATAGAAAAAAGACCATTACTCTGATCAATTGTGGAGCACTTTCCCTTTGAAACAGATGCATGGGACACCTCCACAAGTTATGATACAAGTCCTTAAGAAAGCTTATTCCTGCTGACAACATGCAAAATGCACAAAGTGCTCAGCACAGTCTAAACCCCATTATATGCAATATAAAGAAATCTGATATGGAAATAAGTGAGAAGGATACTAAAATAATGAACCAGAAAATCATATTTTGTTGAAGTAGACTTGCCACCTGCAACACTACAAAATAGCTATCTTCCCAGAGGATCTCTCTTAAAGCTACATGCGCTCAGTTATTCAGCACTGTAGAGACCTACCTTCCTATTTTCATTTCTGTGCATATTTTGTGTAATTATATCCTTCAGGAGACTCAGTGTACTGTCTATGAAAGGAAAAATATCACCTGCTCTGCCTTGAGTAAACTACTCACTCTTCTAAGCATGCATTGTTAAAATGCATGTGACAAGAGTTATGAATTAAGTAGCAAATGTAATTCACTTAGAAAGTGTTTCTCATCAGGTAATTACCATTACCAAGCATCAGCATGGGAAGCACTACTTGCACACACCTGAAAAAGTCTAACAATCACTACGAGCAACCTGATTCTCAATTGCTCTGCAATTATGACAAAAACATAACCCAACCCCCTTCATGTATTAAATACAGTGAACTAAGAAAAAGTTAGTGCTAAAGCATAGCTGGACTACTTGGTAAGCTATTTAAGCAAGTAGGTCTCCTCAACAAACTATTCTCTAATAGAATTCCACTGGATTACGTGACTTACAGGAATGTAAAATTAAGTGGCTAGACCAGATTCTGATGGGAGGAATTTCTAAAGAGAAAATCTTAATTACATTTTAAAAATTTTTCATTATCTGCTTATTCACTTTTCCAGTTGCTGTTCTGCCAAAAACTCCACAACTAAACAAAACAAAAAATGAACAAAAAAGCCAACTTCAAAGGTAGATCTATCGACTGCAATGAAACTAGACCTTGACACAAAAAGAAATTTAACTACAGAATTGCTCTGTCATTTTTTTCTTAGTTGAAGTAGTAACAAACTTCTGATAAAATTTCCTGTTGTTGATACATTCAAAACAGGGACAAATACATATACACATATATATTAGGACCTTAAGACTGCATAGGAGTTAATGAAAATAGTATAGTATATGTTAATCAATAGACGAACGCAGTAAACAAAATATTTTACATAAAAGACATTTTAACATTATTAATAGAATTAGAGGACAGACTAAAACAATTTCTTACCATCCATCTTGTCAGAAGTATCCTCTTTGTTGAAAAAGCAGGCAAAGAAACATGGAAAACTTAGTGTGTTAGAATAAAGGTGTTCACAGCAGAGTCATAAAACATTAATTAAGGAAAATCCATTAATATTAAATACTGTAGACGCATCTATCTAACTTGTGCACGTATAAGCTAACTTAAGTAAAATTGGTTTCTGTCAGCCCAAGGTACAATATTACAGAACAAGGTACAAGCGAGTACTCTGCACAGGGCTGCTAAAGCTCTCTATATTACCCAAATTTGAGCAAGTCTTTGTAGTATAATATTTATCTTCTGTTTCATGCTTAGCTTTCAGCATCAATACACATTTGTAACATTATTGGACTACAATATTTTATGAAATTTGCTACTTAACACGGACTGAGACAGAAGGGAAAAGACATCACATTAAAGACAGAGGTAAAATGGGACAAAGTTCCACGCAGGTTTAAAAGTATTAAAGATTCACAAGTTCAGCTGGAAGTGCTTATTCTGACAGTAATAATCTGAATTTAAGTATTTAATGTGAGACAGATAGAATTACAGTCTCCTCAATAGGCCATTACCTATTAAGGATGCCAAAGCTAGTCAACATTCAAAGTAACTAAAGAATGTCCTCCTGTATCTAGAAGAGCCTTAAAATAAACTAATAAGAAATAATTTTAAACAACAATAACAACAAAAATACATACAGATATAAGTAAGAATTCTTCTTATAATAATAGGCTAAGAGACAAATACAAATTCCAGTGCTTATGAACTTGTTCTCTTAAGCTCTACATTTTGCAGCTATTTTATCAAAAGGTAGACGCTACTCTTTAAATAAGAGTGAGAACGAATCAGGATCAAACTGAGAAGTATTTCCTTTGCGTGACTGTAAATAAACCTTGGCCTACTTCACCATCACTACCTTTACACGATCCATCTATAGAAGCATTTGAGTTTTCTATCACTATTATCACATTATCTTGGCATTTCAATTCAACATTGTACTGTTTCCTACAAGTCACTGTATCTGCTAGCAAGGCAAAACTTTCCAACTACTCAAATCCCTCAAAAGAATTTGACCTGGACTTACAGACCATGTATGCACCACTCCCCATCTACAAACTCTCCAAGGAGAATATGCTATTTCTTTATCTCTGTTCTTTCCCTGTGTAAAATCATCACTCCTTACTTCCCTGAAAACCTCTGAGCCCTTCTTCCTGCTTCCAAAATTCTGAGCATGAATCACACACAGCTTAAGACATTCTGAAAGCAAATCAGTATTCCAACCAAGAGCTAAATTTCTGTGAAATTTGTAACAATGAAGTAATACTTCTGTTTCATAACAAATAAACATCAACAGATTTATCTCCCTTGCTTTTCCACTTCTCTCCTCCTCCTACTGCTGTTTCTTATCGCTTATTTTCCTATGAGTCGTCTCCAGCTTCATCTAAGAACCAGAGTATGTCCTGCTGCACACCAAAAAAGACTGAACTCTGATCTTGAAGAATGTTAATCCTACCTATTTCAGACTTTCAGACATTATGCAGGGTGTATCAATTCAACTGAAAGTCACCAGCCTATCTCTTTCAGCAAGAAAACTGAGCAGCCTAACCCTTAGTCCATACCCAACAGCTTCCCCGATTCCCAGCGTGGGCAGTAGAGGGAGCCCATATCCCTATGCTAAAGTCCTGCTCCAAGGAGTGCTCTTTTTCAGCAGCACTGCAAACACACTGGATCCACATTCAACCATGATTCAACAAAACCACTTCAAGTAGGCAGTGATGACAAAAGAAACACAGCACCTAAAACAGTTTTTAAGCTGACTACAAACACAATCAAAGCCTGAAATAACATAGCCTACATGTATCCTAGCATCTCCCAAAAAACTACACAAACTGAAAAGTTAAAGAAAACTTATTTTTTAAACAAAAAAGCAAGCTTGACAAGACTAAACAAAAAGTAATTAAAAAAAAATATATAATTTCTCTGCCTCTCTTGTGACTATGATCGACAATATCACTATTAGAACTTGCCTCCTTGGTGGTCTAGCAGGCCCACAGGTTGAGAAGAAAAAACTAGCAGAGAACACTATCTCACCTCTATGCTAAGGACAGCCTAAAAAGAAAACATGCCTAATATTCCTTTATTACATGACAGTTAAATTCAAACTCCGAAGTTCTATCACCTAATACCAACCATCACTATCAGTTTTCCACCAAACCTGTAATGTGCAGAGCTTTCTATGTCTAACAGCAAGCACTCCTGACAAAGTTTATCACTCAGGTGAAAAAAAAAACTGGACAGTTTTATGAATAGACTTTGGAAGCTCTCTCTGAAATCTGCATTGTAAACTTTTGTGCCACACTTTTTATCATATGAAGAAGCCTCTACTGAACACAAGGATGTCTCATTAGCAGATCATTTTACAACAGTTCTAAAGAGTTGAGAAAAAAAAAAAGGAAATCAAGAGTTCAGATAATGATTTCCTTATTACTTTTGGAAGCAAAAAACAGCAGATGGTGATCGTGGGTTTAAGTAAAGGTATCAGACTTCCAATATTACCAGATTAAGACATTTAAAGAGCATAGTATGAATATATTACTTACATCAGTATTCTTCTAACAAAATAAAAAATAAAAAACATCTAGCAAAACTGGCAACTTATGTGAGAAAATGTGCTCTTCTGCAACACACCAGCAAAAACGACTATGAAAGATTTTCAAATGTAGACTTGTCTTCCCTTAACTCTTCGAAGAAAAGCCTCAGAAATAATCTCCCAGTATAACAAAGATGTTTCCCTCACCTAGTGAAGCATAAGATCCTGGAGGCAGACCAGCTGCTGACAAGCGCCCAGCTCCAGCTGTCTGTCCAGAAGCATGGCGAGCCTTTGCCCCTGCAGCAGCATTAACATCGATGTCACTGCGAGACCTTTGCAGAGTTCCTGGGCTTGGAACACTCTTGCTGCTCGAAACTAGTAACAACAACAACAAAAATTAATTGTTAGTAATGAATACAATGAATTATATTTGCACTGTTTTCTACTACTGCAGCAAACCTGCAAAAAGTATGTGTCACACAAGAAGTCAATATAAACTCAGTAGTGTAGAGACATTAAATAATGTGAAATTCAGATAATAGATCATTTTATAATATTATTTATTGCAATTCAATATGAAATGTTACTATTTAATTCTATGTGCTCCCATTTTCTACAAATTGCATAATTTGAAATGTTTATGGTGTTCATTACATCACTGAATGCTTCAAAACGTAAGGAAATACACAGCATCCTTTGCAACACTGAGATAAGGTAGTATTTTCACATTACACCAGAATTAAAGTTTTGGGCAAGCTGACTCAATACCTTGAATTGGTTTTGGCCTCTTCTTCTGTAAAATATATTTTTAACTCACTTTCTCTTACACGCCAAACGTTAACTACTCACTGAAATTAATCTCTTCCTTCACAGTTTCAATTCCAATCAAACAAACACCCTCAATTACCAGAAACTTGTAAAAGGGAGTTCAGTGATTTCTTCAGAAAGAGTTCCAAAGACATTACATGAAAGGAGAACGAAGAGATTCAACTCTGACAACTGTTAACAAAATCAAACTGGTTGAATTCTGCAGTATTCTGTTTTTCTATCATATACAGAGCAGCACCTACTGTGGAACAGATGAAAGGTAGAAGGAAACTTCATAAGGAATCTTTCACTTGCAATTGTGATAAGCCCAATTATCATCTATGGACAACAGAGCAATGCACTGCTTCTTTGAGAACGAGTATTCCATGACAGAACACCAAGATAAACAGCCAGTGAACAGTTTCAATACATAGCAAACCATGTCTTGTCTTAAACTCACAACTGAACATAAAATCCAAGGTAATTATGAGGAAAACAGCTGTAGGTGCAGTTTGCAGTGACATAACATAATTCAGTTTTGAAACAGGGTAAATGCTTAACAAAGATTAAGTTCCATTTCAATCCTTTAATTCAAAGAATTTTAAAGAATAAACACTGTGCACGAGATAGCATTAGCTTACCTCTGCCTGCAAAGCTGGCTGGGCTGGCTGCAGACCATTTAGAAGATAGAGGACGACTGAAAGACAAAAAATAAATAAAATAAAAATCAATAAACCCATTAAGTAAGGGCTTTTATAAATAAAATGTCCCATGTATCAGATCCAAAAGGCAACAATACGCAATGAAATGAGAGCAAAAGGAAAAAAATGCTCTTTTCTCTCCCCATCTTCTTTCTCTGAATATTTTGGAAAAATAACACAGACTGAAAACACAATCATTTTATTAGAGCATATTTTATGTTTTATGAAAATACATCTTCATCAGATGCAATTCTCTTTTTATAACACAAAGTTCTGGTCACAGAAACGTCTAAGGCTGCCATTGCAAGGTCTTATTTAACCACAGAGCTATCTTCAACATTAGCTGTCATGCAAAAAGAGGAGGAGCTAAACAAAAATGAGTGATATATAACAAATTATGTGGTGTCTACAGTTACAAGGAAGAACAGACAAAAGAGGGGAAGCCTTTGTACTTTTAATTCAAAAAAGGCAAGGCTGAGAGAAGGTGCATAATTCTGTGCATTTACCTGAGTTACTTGCTCAAGTGCTCACAGATAATGCAGAAGTCAGAATTATGAGGTAACTGCTCAGAGTATTATGTATCTGCAGCTAATTATCAACAACAATATGCAATGATTTCCTAATATTAATATCTGGCATTTTGGATGTATTTTGTTGCAAGTTCTGGTGCCTGATCTTACAATGAGCTTTAAAAAGCCATAGACGACTTTTAAAATTTCATCACTTACACGATCTACCACAAATGACATTTCATTTAAGCAGTTTCAAGTAGACAGAGGTTGTTGTGTTGGGACAAGTCATTATATTTCCTCATCCCGTAATCTCATTTACAATTATTTTTAACCAATGATCTAGAAGATCTCTAAGTAAAGCAAAGTCAAAAATCATGGAGAATTAAGACTTAGTAAAACCACGTCCCTATTTCCTATTTAGTAAATGCAGGGAGAACTTGCTTTCAATGCTACAAGTTAAAAACTTAGTTTTGCATAACAAAGGGAAAATAACATCCATCTAAATACAACACTACTCAAAACTCAATTAAAAATACATTTCCTGCATCATAACAACTTCTGTTTATTGTTCTACATCTTCCTTTCTGTAATTTTTAAGTTCAGATACCTGGAAACTTACATATCCTGCAGTATAGGAAGTAACACTTGGTAGTTTAAAAGTATTTTATAATTTTAATTTCTATGTAACTTAGTCTTTAACATTACTAGCAAGTCATTACCAACAGTTTTAATTTTTAGGTAAGTGATACAGATTAAATTAAACAAGAGTAATTAATCGTATCTGAATAACATTTTTGTAAAAAACAAAAAACAAAAACAAAACAAACAACCTTGCTTAGACTCAGGAATGGTTAAGTGACCCTTACTTGAGGCTCTCCTGTGAGCTAGAAGATGACCTGTCTGACTGAGGGAGAGATGCAATACTGCCAGAATTCTTCAAGTATGTCTGAAGGCTTCTTTGATAAGGTGGCTCAAGAGAATTGTACAGAGTCTCTGCTTCACTAGGAAAGTGGTTTCTAAGACCCAAATATGCCCTGTAAAAAAAGAAAAAAAAACCAACTGTAATTGTTCCTTATTTTCCTAAAAATACGTCATGATGTTAAACACTACAGGGGATGAGAGGATAAGGAACTTAAATTGAAGAGACAAAGTGTAAGATAAACTCATCAGCTTATTAAGAAACCAACTAAATTGACATAAGACATGTTCAAAAATAAGTGAGTCTATCCTCTCAAATTCTCCATTCACTTATTGATTCTATGGGTAAGGAAGAGCAATTCTACTCTGGCCTAAAGTAGTGAAGACACTAGAAAATTTTCTGATAACTTAATCCATAGAAAAAAAAAAAAGAATGATTACACAGCAATATCAGCCATTATTTCTCCTGTTTCACAAGAACCTTCAAATGCTTTAAGAAGATAGCAATTCCCTCTATCTTTAGAACATTTTTTTTTTCAACAATAGAAATCAATGTTAATTTAAGACTGAGAACAGAAATATTACTTTTCAACCTAACTTATGCCCTTCTCTTCACAGGTGAGGAATCAAATGTGCCTAACACACTACGTATTTTCATCCTATTACCCCTCATGTAAAATCTATACATTTTCAGAGCAAAAAGTAGTACCAACTTACTTCCTTGCTTCCACTCTTGCTTCCGCATCAGCATCATGAATGCCCTTCTTGATTGTTTCAACTAAAACAGCTGCATGCCTAGAAGACAAATATTCTTCATACTATTTTGCTCCTTCAAATTCAAATCTAAAGTAAGCAGTAAAGCTTATTATATATTAACTATTTAAAGTAAAAAAAGAAAACAGAGAGAGAAGTTCTAAGGTATGAAGTAAACAAATGCTTAAGCATACTGATGCTATAACTGCACCTACTGTAGAGGCTTAAGTAGGCTTGCCAGCTACTTTCTTTTCTGAACCTATGTTTTCTAAAAAAGTAAAGGCAAACATGCCGTTAAAAAAAAAAAAAACAAAAAAAACAAGCAGACTTCTTGTTTTCTTTAACCAGCCTTTTAAGACACTTTTTTGAAATGCTGACTACATATATAAATCCACAGATATTTCAATAGTTCACTTCCTTGGATCAAAGAGTCTCTGGAAGAACCAAAGAATATACCATGTTGGAAAGCACCTACAAGAATTAGTGCATGGCTCCACACAGGATAACCCAAAATTCTAACCCTACGAGTTAGAGGTAGAACAGTCATGAGCACTGTTCACATGCTCCTTGAACTCTGTCAAGTTCAGTGCCACTGAACACTGCCCTGTGCAGCCCGTTCCATGCCCACTGGCCTCTGGTGCAGACCCTGTCCCTAACCCACAGCTGCCCCTCCCCTGACACAGCTCCATGCCGTTCCCTCGGGCCCTGTGGCTGTCACACAGAGCAGAGCTCAGCGCTGCCCCTCCGCTCCCTGTGAGAGCTGCAGCCGCCATCAGGCCTCCCCTCAGCTCCTCTGCTCTGCACTGAGCAAACCAAGGGACCAAAACTGCTCCTCATACATCTCAACCTCCAGACCCTTCCCCATCTTCACAGCCATCCGTTGGAAGCTCTTCAACACTTTCATGTCCTTCTTAGACTATGGTGCCCGAATCAGCACCCAGTGCTGGAAGAGAGGCCGCACAGCACAGAGTACAATGTACCCCTTCGGGCTGCCATGGAACAATGTTTGCTCAGATTCAACTTGTGGACAGCCAGAATCCCCAGATCCCTTTCTGTGGAGTAGCTCTTGTGTCTTTTGACCCCAGGACTGCATATATGCCCTGAGCTATCTCGCCCTGATGCAAAATTTGGCACTTGCTCTTGTTCAACTTCATGACCTCGGTGACTGCTCGGCTATCACATTTGTAAAGATATTCAAGATGCTTAGATGTGGTACTAAGGGGCATGGTTTAATGGGGAAATATTGGTGGTAGGTAGACTACTGGACTAGATGACCCTGTAGGTCTTTTCCAACCTTTGTGATTTTATGATTCTATGACTGTGATTCTAAGATCTGTCTGACTTTAAGGAAGTAAAAAGCTTGTCCAATTTAGTGGCGTCCTAAAACATACATTTGAGTCCTGCATCCAGACACCATGTCCAGACCAAGCCTTCCCTTGACAGATAAAGCACCTAATCCTGTAGAGAGGGGTGTGATTTAAAAGGCCTAAAGAACATCACTGGTTTTCTTATCTTACTTTCTACATTTATAGAATAACCAGTAAAAGCAAAGGAACCAAACAGGTTGCATATCCCGTTGCTGTCATCAGCAAGATGTGCTTAATGTCATTTAGGGCAGCCTCTGGGAGATTATTGATATTGCAGAGCATCACCAGATACATAGCTAATGCCTCACTGAAGCTGTGCTATTAAAATCACAAACCATTTGCAACACATGCTGACCAACTGGGAAGAGACTGCTATTTTCTCTGCTACTTGACTCAAGTTCGAACAGTTCTTGCTGTGCACGGGACCAACAACAAGTGCTGGTCAGTGACATCTGCTCTGGCTGTTCAAGCCAGCCAGGCCTTCGGCACCACACAGAGATGTCACTGTGATGATGTGGGCATTGTGGTGCAGTTTGAGCACCTCCAAACAGAACTGGCTGCACAAAAACTCTCACTGCAGAAATGCCTCTACATGAGAGCTTCAGTCAAACTAAGACAAGACAAATTAAAATTGAGCAACCTGAATCAGAAATGTCTTCTGTTTCCGAGCCTCAGGCTCAGAAGTTGAATCCTGAGGCTCCCCTTCTCCTCATCCTCCAGGAAAAGATAAGAAAGAACAACTTGGGATGCTGCTCTAGCATGGACAGGAAGAAAAGGATTCACTAATTTTTTCAGATGAAGAGCAATTGCTCATATCCAATATAGGAGGAGAGGTAGAAGATAAGGAGAAGAGGCAGCAGGAAATCAAGGTTGGAGCATACAGATTTTCTTCTCCCTGATAACTAAATGAGCCATATGACCTGCTGTTCTAGAAAGGTTTGCTAACGTTCAAAAAATATAATCAATTCAAGGATTCAATTAAAACACTTCTGTATCAACATTCACTAGTAGTTTATTATTGGAAAAAAATGTATTTGCCCATACCTTTCCAATGAATGTGTTTGCCACTCTTGTAATAACAGGTCTAAAAATTCAAAGGAGCGCCTAAGTAGACAGAATAAAAGGTTTTAATTAATACTCATTTCTCCAACATGCTTGTGGCGTAAACAGAAACGTTAGTTATTTTCATCTTGAGGGAAACAAATACTTCAAACAAAAGCATGTTTATCTTTCAAATCCAGACACTGGTCTGCTTAAAATAATTGGTATACAAAGCAAACACGCAAGCTAACTAAACCTCAAACTTCAGAAATTTAAACACCTTTAGCTCAAGTTATGTTATTACACAATTCAGTTAGTTTCATTCCAAATACAAGACACATCAGTAATTTAAAACTTGCACAAAGTATAACATGTTCATATTAAAAAATAATATACCAATACTTAAAAAATTCAGCTATTAAGTTACACCATAATGTTTATCCAGCACTGTTTTTCTGTCTCAAACACTACCCTCATCCTTTCACAAGCCATTACAGTGACACCATTAATCTGGTGCAATACACACAGAAAGTACTCAATATCTTCTGGCACTGAATATATTAAGTTCTTTAACTGTATTTATTATTAATTCAGAATACAGAAGACGCACATTAGCAAAAGCATATTTTGAAATATTTCTGAAACTAGATCCTGGTAGACAAAACAAACTGGCACAGATTAGGAAGGTGTGCAGATAACTAAGACTTCCAAAAGGTAGTAAACTCTATGGTATGGAACTCCTCTATTTTCTGAGGATATTTTGCACCTTAGCCCCGTTTTGCATCATTTTAATTCTGATCAAATCACTTGGGAATGTATAAAACATGGCAAAAAAAAAAGCCCTGAAAGGATTAGGAGTTCTTCTCATTATTGTAACTAATCTAATTTAGTTTTTCTTTATGAAAAAACTAAGTTGGTATGAAAACAATACAATTTTGGTTGCCTTCACTGATGCACACTGGATTATTAACTGAATCTGTTCCTCACCAAAGCTGCAGTTAAGTGGAAACACTGAAGCTTGTAGAGTGTTTTACAGTTAAACAGGAACATGTTAGTATAATTTGGGTTGAGATAACAGTTGCTTTGGATGAAAATGCAGCTTAAAAAGAGTAAACAGTGTAGATGCTCAGTTATTTCTGGCAAATACATAGTTACACTGCATCCATGGTTAATGTGGGTCCAGAAACAGTGTTAACTGCTTTTGAAAGATTTTGTGCAAAAAAGCGACATGCTATCAGAAACAACCAGTGTCATCAACAGCCCAATCAGGTATTCAAGTATCATTTTTTGAAACAACTTGCTAAAGATGCACATCAGTATTTAAATGTGGCAACAGATGGATCCCCATCCTACCTCTACCTCAATGCCACAGCCCAGAGTGGTTGCATGCTTATTAATCTGGGCATAGTATCAAGTAGCCTAGGCTCCAAGAATCCAAACCACATTGCAGAGAACTTACAAAGTCCTCCACATGCAGTAGGCAACAGTATAATGCAATGTTTTTGCCTAGGTCTACCAGGTCTAGCCCTAACTGCAGTTAATAGCCTTTGCTAAATAGCAAAGATGTGCATATGTAACTTACAATCTCCTGATGCCTCTCAATACCTGTTCATTTTATTCTTGTTAGCCTAAACACCAGAGATTTTTTTTTCCCTTTTTGATTTTAAATCAGGAGGCACTTTTTTCCAATAAGCATTACAAATATTTAAATTAAAATAAGTCCTGCAGAAGTATACAGCGCACATCCCTAATTATGTCAGAAAATACTATTCTTTAACAATGTCCAGGTAACTTTGTTTAAATTCCTTACTGTTGTTTACTGGAACGTACAGTCCCTTGTATACAGAGCTGATGACTAGACATACTCAAAGCTCTTTACTTTCAACGAGTAACTATCATATTTAGAAAGCAACAACTTCAATAATCTGGTATTTGAATATATTGTAACATACCTTCTAACTGCAACCGATTTTGAGGTACAGTTGCTTGTTATTAAAGGTATGAGTCGAGGAACATGGGTATGCTGAAAAAAGTAAACAAAGCAGTTAATGGCAAAAGCATTCCTGAATTTGCATGGTAATAATTCAGACAAATAGAATTAGAATTAGAAACAGTAAAAACTGCAATTGGTCTCTTAACTATTAGTGAAGCTACATAGAGGAGGTTGCTGCTAGCATGCACATTTATTAAGCTTTTTTTCATTCCCACAAGACCAAGCAAAACATACTTCCAACAATAATCAACAACCACATCATGATATGAAACGTTTAGCTGTGTAAAGTCATGTCTGAAGGCTCAACAGCAACTTTTTCCTCAGAAGAGTTCTAAACAGTTTTTTTGTTCATCTTTCCTGAAGGAAAAAATAGAGGCACAGCAGTCTTCAACTTAACTCTTAAGAGTTAAGGAGCAAAAAGAAACCTGAAATTTCATGCCTTCTTTTAAGGGTCAATCAATATGGTTAACATTCAAAACACCAAATTATTTTTAATGCAGAATATGTCAATTAAACAATAAAGGTATGACATACAATATAAACAAATTCACGTATGAAATCTAAATGCAAATACTTAACACTCTCACAAGGAAAGGAAATCCTTGAACTATAATTTGAAGTGGTCAAGATAAAATACATTAAATCCAGATGCAAAAATTTGATCCATAATTAAAAGAGCCTTACTTCAGCTCATATTAACTGCTTTTAGACATAAAGCATTACCATTTTAATCCCAAGTAATATGGTTAAACAAATGCATTTTCTATTAATTTCTTCAGTCCTTTCTTGAATAAATACATCAGATAACAGCTCCCATTACATTGCCAGATTTTAAGTCTAGAGAAACTGCTCCAAAATTACAGTTCTGAAAAATTCTTAGCATCTCACGTATCACTCTTTTCTCTTTAGGTTATTATTACAGGATATAAATACACAAATCAAAAGAGCCAACAAAGAATTATCAGCTCCCAGAGTACTGCCAACTTCAGAATTAGTGGGGAACGAGTCCAAAAACCCAGGAAAGGCTAGTAGCTGCATTTGTTCCTACTGATGCACTTTCAAATGTATTTTGTTGTTTTGTTTCTGTTTTCATAGTTTTAAACGGCACGTGATTGTCAAGAGAACAACAAGCAATACCGGGGAGAAAAAATAAAATGGTTTTATTTATGAAACTTGTATCTTTCCAATCTGCAGAGATATCAACTCTGTACTTTCTGGAATATGTTTGACAAAGGATTCAAAGGCTCAGGATTGCTTTTAGACTGCTTCAGGACTGTACATTTTCTGTTATACCCCACTGAAGCTGAATCAATAAATACTGCCCTCTAACTCACCCTGAAACTCTATTACTCAACCTCAATCTCATCGCCCTCTAAAAAACATTTTCCACTACCATGCAATCTAATGACCTTTTTTTAAAAAATGATATGTAAAGTAAAGCAGTAAACCAAATAAAAGCCAAGAAAGAGAAATCAAAATACAGTATAAGAACTATCTGGAGGACTAGAGGGAATGGCCTCAAGTTGTGCCATAGGACACTGAGGTTGGATGTTAAGATATACTACCTCTGTGAAAGAGCGGTCTCGTGCTGGAATGGGCTGCCCAGGGAGGTGGTGGAGACACCGACCCTGGAGGTATTCAAGGAACATTTAGACAGTGTGTTAAGGGACATGACAGAGAGAACTACTGGTGACTGGACTGGATCTTGTAGGTCTTTCCAACCTTGGTGATCCTATGACTCTATGAAACATGAAACTCCATGAAAGGAGAAAGGTGAGAGGTGAAGCTCTTCAAAGTAACTGTCAAAACTCTGCATAATACAGGTGCTCTTTTTATTGTGGACTCAGCTTCACAGCAGCTAGATACTAAAGCACAAGGATGTGAACTGGTTTTCGGTATAAATTTTTGAGCACACATCAGTCATAATGGCTTGGGATCTAATACTGATCACAAAGTTTCCTTGACCTCATTTAATCCAAGGGGGACACAGCAGGACTGCATTTTGCTCAACTCTTATACTTATTTCTTCCTTTCTTCCACTGAGGGCAGAATTTTCTGACTGTCAAAATAACCTGCATATGCATTTTATGTGTTGAATATTTGAACAGAACGGATAGGATTTTCTTGCTTCCATACTTCTAACCTTGTATGTTGAAGTACAGCTAATGATAATAGAAGTTTTAACAAAATCAGGGCAGCTATAGCTGATGCATAGGCTCATCTTCAACTGGCTGAATAAAGCCAATTTAATGTAATTTAGTAGTTTTTTTATTTTACGTTGCTTTCCTAGTGATCGATTTGCCTCCGTATTAAGAAGATAAGGTTATCTTCCTACATGTCTGAACTCATCTAATGCAACTGTGAATTATATCCTTCTCTCAGATCTGTAATCATACTACATAAGGATATATTCCTTCCTCCTCTCTCAACTCTATGCCAGTCATTTCGAAGTAAAACTCTTGGAAGGAAATACTGATACTTCTTAGCCCAAGTGCTGATGTAAATAAGGTTGATGCAGAAAGTCTCAAGAATACCTTCTTAGAGGCATGGTAAGGCAATATAACTACAGATTCCAAAACATAACAAACATGGCAACACAATGTGTGAGTGATCAAAACACTTCTTAAGTTCCTAAAAATTTAGAAATACAACTGTGACACTGTTACACTGATGATATTGAACACAACTAAGCATCTTGCATAAATAACTGAAGAGCAACACAGCATTAATGTAGAAACTACAGGCAATCTCCCACTCCTATATAAAACATAAATATGGCAGTAAAAATTCCCGAAGTCCAGTTAAGTATGTCGTCTCACACACAAGTTGGTAATAGATGCTTAAGAAGCAGACAATACAAAAAAGGAGAGCTAGCATGCAATATTCCTCTCTATGTGTCACAGCTTTAATGAACCAGAAGATTCTTAGAAAGTTCTCAAACTCAAGGATTAAAAATCTGTTGCACTTTTTTCTTTGATGAACTTCTGTCTTCTGAACTTATCTATACATGTCTGACATCTTCAATACTCTATTATGAACGGCATGGAATAAGTAAATAAATAAATAAAGATACATATTAATGTACATTAATGCTACATATATTCATGTATTGATACTAGATGTGATATAAATGATAATTCTCTTGCAAAAAGCATTTTTTCCAGTAATTTGTTATAAGCTTGTTGACTGGTAGCTTACTGTGCCTTTTGCAAAAGGTCAGTTAACTTCTGGAACTGGCTTAAATAAAACCAAAAAAACACAATCAAGACTGTAAAAATCATGAAAATAGACTTCTTTTCATGTTGATAATTTCTTTACCCTGATAACATTGTTGTTTGATGCCAACAATAAATAGTATTTGCCTTCTCAGACTAAATTTTATTTATCCAGTGTTAATCACTCTTTTAAAAGTTAATACATAATTTTAATTTTTCCAAATTGGTACTTAAAGAACAGTCATCTGACTATAGCAAGCACAACTAAAGTGGAACACCTACCCGAATAATGAATCTAATGGCTGCACACCCAGAAGTTGCCATCACTTTGGCGCTGTTGGGAACCAGATTAAAAAGAGTAGGCACAATAGCTTCAGCGCCATGATCAAACTTGTTTCCCAAAACAGTTGAAAGATGGCTATGTAGGAAAAAAAAAAAGAGCTGATTAGTTGAAATTAATTTCTTGAATACGTAAAAAGTAAAACGAATGCTGTCGTTTTAACATCACTTTATATTAAATAGCAGAATTTCATAATTTCATTATTTGCAGGTCTTTGCCTGCCTGGAAAGGCAGAATTTAATACATTTAATATTTAAATGTTCTATTAAAAAATATTAATACTTAGCAGACACATAAAGGGTTTAACTCTGTAACTTTAGTTTATAATGAAAAACAAATACCACAACTTAAAAAGCTAACATTCTCACCAAATTGCTGGCAAAACTGAATTTATCACAGTAAGCTATCCATAAAAATGTACTCCTTCATATTCTCAATGTTATTATTTCAGTATTAACAAATATGCTAACACATACAGCATACAGTAACATTATTGTCCAGTGGTGACAACCAGCATTTCCACACAGGCAGATTGTATATGTAAAAAGAATCTGGAAGTGACAACAAATGCATCAGTGTTTCAGGGATTGTGGAAATCTCCTAACTTTTCAGTCTGGATGAGGACATTACACAGTATATTTATGCCACTACAAACTTCATGCTAGAAAACAAAACTTATTTTCTAAAAGCCTGAATTTCTCTGTCAAGGAGCACTGTATACTCCTGCAGCTCTCCATGGATTTGTTCTAGCACAGGGCCAAAAGAACCAAGGTGAATTCTGGGACATACGCCGCCACTGAGTAGCAGTGGGTACATTAATGCCTTTACAAAGGGGCACAAAAAGCCACAGACAAGAAGGAAGTGGGAAAAACTGGCCTGCTGTAAACATATGGCTTCCCCCAACCAGCTTATATCCCAAGATGAGGGAAGGGGTCTTAATTCTGTTCATTAGAGCTCTTAAGACTGTCATGAAAATTAAAAGATTTTTGCCTCATCAAAATGTATAAAGTTCTACTTAAGCTTTCACTTGAGTTTCACCTTTTTAATTGCACCTCAGACAATTCAAATGGAAAGGCACAAAACACAAAGCAGCTCACTTTTATAGTCACAGTAAAGTCCAATGCCAAAACGCTCAAACTGCAGTGCTTTTAAGACTAACCCACAACAATACAGCAGTATTTACTGCAGTTTGTACTAACACCTACTACTTGATCTAGTGATGGTTAGTAACCTCTTCACATGAAATGTTTCACAAGGATTGCTGACTATATTTATCACCTGAAAGAGCAAATTACTATGAATGTCTCTTTCACATTTTCTCTATAGCTTCAGATCTTGATACTCATCAGTAATAACGTACAGTAGCCCAGCAAGACAAATCTTTCCTGCAGTATGGGTAAAGCACTTTACAGTCAAATTCACACTAAAATCTAGCAGTGTACACAAACAAATGTAAAACCATACTTACGCTACAGTAATACATGCTTCTCTAACCACCTGGGATCTGAGATCCTTGGCTGACAGCTTAAATGCACCATCCAACAACCGTAAGTGCTGGAAAAACCCATCGTACTGTGCAGCTCCAGCAACAAGCAACGACCGAACTTTCTTGAGCTAAAAAATTGAAGGTGTTTAGATTAGCACACTACTAACACATTTTCTTTTAAAAAATAACAATAATTCTTAAACGAATCAAATTATTGTAAAAATGTACGTGTGTGCCTGCAGTTTTAAAGTTTAAAGTAGGTCTTGAGACAACCATGTATTAAAATGTTCAGGTGTATGAAAAGTGTAACTGTCTCCAGAAAAAAACATAGGTGCTACATATACACAGATATTTAAATTCCATAAATAAAATTTATTAGAGCCATACAAGAGGTACAGATGCTAGCAGCTTATCTGCAGAGTATTGAATTTTGATGGAAAAAAATAAATAATATATATATGAGGGTTTTTTGAAAAGCTTCCACTTAAATGTCAACAAAAATAAATCTCATCCCTTTAAAATCACTTGCTTAAAAGCTTATTCTGAAATGATTTGATACATGGAAATGCTTGGTTTAAAAATGTAAAATAAAACTGTCTTCGAGTATAGTGAGGGTTATCACTAAGAAAGGCATTTTAAAATGTCCTGTCACCCATATATAAGAAAAGACAACTGTCCACACTTGAAATCAGATAAAAAGTTTACCGCATTGGTTCGTTGATCCCAATCATGTTTGTCATCTGAGAGGATTTCCCTGATTTTGTTCAATGTTTCTTCAAGTTCTCGACTAGAATAGATCTAGAATATTAAAAACACAGAAAATTTCCCAGTTTATCTCACAAAGGTAAACTGATCCTCAGAACATGACTCTGTAAGAACTTAACTGAGCTGCTAGTCAACATTAAAATAAATTGTAAACAAAATGAATAAATAAATACATACATACATACATTAAAACCTTTGACAGACTGTATACGCATTGGTATTCTAAGCCTATCTTTTATTAACTTCTGCAATCAGCAGGTAAGCAGCAAGGAGCAGCCTTCAAACAAAGTTCTCTATTATGTATATAGCACAGTAGTCATGTAAATACACATAATACATTTTTATCAGATTTAAGTATGAGAATATAAGCAGAGACAGTTCATATGGCATACTCTTTTCTGGTTTTGCTGAATATGCAAAATTTAAGGATTTTTTTTCTTCCCTCAGCTTCAGAATAATAGGAAACTGCAACTATAAGAAAAGACTATATTGCTCAAGATTGTGATTCTTCACTACGAATTAATAAACATTTGATGCACAGCTTATACTAAAGGAGTGAAAATTTTCATGAAAACATTGCTTAGAATCATACAGGACTTTCTATTCCTACACACACAAATCGAACTTGAGTTTTGCATCACCACTTAATATATGTTTGTGTATGCTGGTTGTGTATAATAGTTATTACAATCACATTTGGTTTTAACTTTTAACTCCACAAGAACCACGCTGTTAAGAATAAGTATTACGTATGTCTCAACAGAAATTCAGTTTGATGAAATTGCCTATCGTCCAAAGGAAATTATTATTTTCATTCTAAAATTGGAAGAGAGAAGTCACTCGAATTTGTGATGCAGTTGAGGCTCCTCAGGTTCCCTCTTTACCACCACCCACCTTCCCGTCTTGTTTCTAAATGAGGGCTTTACCATACAAAAAGATATATCAGTTTAGCAGCCCATGTCAGTTTATCCCAAAAGTAAAATGTAGCCACAAGGAAAGCATGATCATGCCTTTTGGCATCTGCTAACTAGGATCTCTTTAGTGCACACATTAAGCTCAGTCTGAGGTCTTGGTAAAGCTACGAATACTTTTTGTAAGCTGTCTCATTGCGAGATCCCTCAAAAACAGGCCAATTTTTGCTCTCAGCTGATGAGCAATTTCAGTCCATGAGTTGTATTTAATGCCACAGGATTATAACTGCTAGGCAATAGACAAGAGCAGAAACATGTACTATGGCTTTAAATTAGACCTACTTGAGTGCCTAGGCAAAAAATTTAATATTTTGATTTCCCAGCAAAAACAGAATTGGATCTAAGCAAATTCAAATTGGTTTTTTAATGAGCAATTTACTAAGTGGTCTAATTTTAATGAAATTCAAACTTTTCCACTAAAAATCCCAAATATATTCTCCATACATGGTTTCAAAACAACAAAAATTCTTAATCTTTTTTCCCTGCCTTTGATTAATTATGCTTTATACTTTGGGGAAATTTTGCATGCAGACAACAATTATACTTTTTTTTTTTTCCCTTGGTCTCAGTGTCAGATGTTTTCACAAACAATTATATTTGTTTTGGAAAAAAAAATCTAGCTATTAATGGATATTATTCCTATTAACATGACAAGTGAATTTTCTGCTTCCAGTTAAGCGTAAGTGAAAAAAGAGTTGTAAAACTATTCAGTTTGTAATTTAAATACAGAGACACAGTCCTCACAGTCTATCACAGTACAGTATGTAAAGAACTCATTAGCAAAAAGAGCTATCACACTGTATTTCAAAATAACCTATCTTTATAAGATGCAATTATCCATTAGAGGGTAGCATGCACACACAGCAGTAATGGCAAATGCCACAGTGAAGACAGAAAAATTTAAACGCTCAAACACAAGTTAAAGAAACAACTAATGAGATGGAAAGTGTTTCCAAATAAGAATTACAAACTAAAGAGAAGTAAACAATACGATATTCCTTAAAGATTAATGATGGGCACGGTCATCTGAATTAGGTTACTGGAAAAGCAGAATCACCACTGAAGGCATTCCGGATCCCGCAAGCTGAACACACACACAGAAAATACTCTGTACATGATTAATCCAGATGCTCTTAAACTTAACTAAGAATTGGATCTGTATTTTCATAATAAATTTCCCTCCCTTATTTTTACTAAAATCTCTACTAAAGCCCACACAAATGTAATGATAACAGACCATGGGAATGGGACCAGAAACACAGAAACAATGCCCTCTATCAATTCTGTCTGACAGATTTTGATTTTACAATCAACAGACACACTGCAAATTTTTCACAGGGTCTATCAGAAAAACTTCTCCCTTCCACAGTAATCCAAGTGGTCTCACAGAATGTGGGGTGCTTCTTTTCTGAATGGTAAGAGATTGAGGTTGGAGATCAAGAAGTCATTACTCTTCAGGATAATAAAAATGTATTTTTATTTTTTGACTGGCCAGTAGGTCTTACACCCTTAAACATTACAAATAAGGTTATTCAGGGATCAGTTATACATTCTCCTTTGCCTCTCCACTTCAACTAAGGTGCTATTAGTAAGGACAAGATGGTCTTTCTCCTCCTCCACCTTTTGCAGTTAAGCAATGACCTACCTCCCAAGTCATCCAGAGGAGTCAGAGAGAAAAATCACATACACTTATCAATGACATATGGGTATTCCACTTTTGTTCTCCCAGTGTTATTAAGCAATCTGAGCCATCAGAGAATTCTGCTCAGGACTCTAAACATTAAAGTATCAAATTATAGGCAGCAAGTCTTCAGTATTGTGGAATATGACTCTGGTCAACACAACAAGGACAAACAACATTAAAAGATGGATGGTTTTGCCCTCCAAAGAATTAACAGCTTGGAGAGGCAAAGAAGAAACAGCTCTTACAGGATAAGACAAAGTTTTTCTGAACGAGACAGGAATCTTGGAAACGATGTGTTTCTTTATTAAAGAAGACAGTATTTCTGTCTATAAAATGAGATCTAACACTGAACTACATTATCATCTTGGGAAATAAAAATACAAGTATATAACAAGAGAAGGGAGTCATACAAAATCCTTCTGGTGTTTTAAAACTTTGGCTCAGTTTTTGGTTGTCTTCCACTCCTCAGCTGCTCAAACGAAGTATATTCAAAGTAAGTCTCTGAAAACAGAAGATGCTAGGTGACTCAACTCATGTGAAAACACGAAGCATGTGTGAGTCTCTGGCTTAAGGAACTTTCACAAAAAGAAATCTTAATTTTCAAGAACTCAGGATCCAAAATGTTCATTAGTATTCAAATAAGTCACTATAAGTTCTCTCTTTTATTTTTTATTTTTAATTTAAAGTACTGCTACAGATGAGCGCATATATGTCAAACAAGCACCACTAGAATTCACACAGTCAGGTTTGAAATTCTTGCTTTTAAAATTATTTGCTTACATTATTATTAGCTGCTTATCCCATGAAACTTCAAATCCTATGTTTCCCTATGACTATGGAAATGTTTTTCTTATTAAAAAATGAAACATGCAATTATTTTCAGTAGCTCCTTGGAAAAGATTAAGCAAAGCAATAATGGATTTTCACTGAAATAATGGGATTATATTTAGTAAAATAGTTTTAGATGGTAGGTTTTGCTAATTAACAACTGGAAAAAAATAGTAAAGTATTCATGGAAGCCATAAATTAAAGTGTTCATAAAGAGGGAAAGGTAACGATGACTCAGTTGAAAGACTATAAAATAATAATAGGCCAAGACAGTGTTATAAATAGCATATTCCTGAAAACAGAAGTTAGTATACACAGCACCTTACCTGTACAGTAGGAACATCTGTAAATGCCTTAATAAAATCGTCTTCATCCACAGCTCCAGCTCCTCCTTCTTTAGAGGAACCTACAAAAACATAAAACGCTGTTAAACAGATGCACATCAAGGTTTTCAAAATGAAGGAATTATCTTTCAACCTGTTTTCAAACTATCAATACAGTTCACAAAAAGCCATAATATTCAACCTGTGTAAAATCTCAACACCGATTTCACCTTAAAGTTAAAAAATAATAAATAAAAAGGTTTCTCATTCTTTCAGAATGAACAATTCTGAGCAGTTTCCAACGACAAAATTAATGGTTTAATTTTATTATTTTTATTTATGTCTAACCAGAAACACATTTAGTACAACACTCCCTCAACCTAATAGCTGTTTGCAACGTGATTAGGATTGCATCCTAATAATTCATTTTTCTTTTTAATTTTAAAAATCTTACACAGTACCCTACGTAAGTCATAACAACTTATGCTCCCCAGAATCCTCTTTTGGCGCCAGAAAGTGTGAGGTGCATTCCTCACATTGTTCTGTCCAGCTTACAAAGTGCAGCTGAAACGGAGGCATCAGCCTGAGCAGAGACATATTTTACTAACAACATCACAAATAGAAATCATCGCAAAAAGAAGGTAAGCCTGAGAGGTCAACAAAAATGAAAAACTAGGACTTGTGACAACACAAACTCTTGGTGGCTACAGTCCTCACAAATGTTTCTTAGTTTACAGACCCTCACCTCCTGTTTGCAGCACAGGGCTATGACTGTACACTTGTGTACTTAGAAGCATAAGGGTCCACTACAACTATGGTTCAGATCATGGACTTAACAGGTCTGAAAACCCCTATGATCTAATTGATCTTCAGCGCACATCTAAGAAGCAGTCTGATACACACAAGCTCTAATTGCAGCTGCTGGACCATCAGCAAGAACCAGCTAACAGCAAAATACCAAAATCTGAAACATGAGGTTGCCTATGAATTCCCACTCAAGGTTTTGTTCAACACCTATATTTTTAAGCAAGGAACCTTGTGAAGAGAAAATTTACACTATCAAGACATGCCAGCTAAGCTACAGTGTAGATTTCCTAGCCCTGAACCAATACTGAAGCCTCCTGAGGCCAAATAAGAAACCAAATAGAAATCCTTTTTTGCAGAACTTCTAGACCACCATAAATGATGGAATTTCTGCAGAAGATGAAGTGTGGTGTAAAACTGTCCTGAAGATTGAGAAAGGACGCTTCTATGATGTTGTCACTGGCTGGGTGGATGGGGGGAGGGCGGTGGATGTAGTCTACCTTGATTTTAGGGAGGAAAAATTGCATGCACCAGTATGGGCTGAGGAATGACCTACTGGACAGGAGCTCTGTAGAGAAGGACCTGGGTGTCCTGGTGGACAGATTGACCATGAGCCAGCAGTGTGCCTTCGTGGCCAAGAGGGCCAATGGCATTCTGGGATACATTAAAAAGAGTGTGGCCAGAAGGTCAAGGGAGGTGATCCTCCCCCTCTACTCTGCCCTGGTGAGGCCTCATCTGGAGTACTGTGTCCAGTTCTGGGCTCCCCAGTATAAAAAAGACTGGCATCTCTTGGGAAGAGTCCAGTGCAGGGCCACAAAGATGGTGAAGGGCCTGGAGGATCTCCCCTATGAAGAAAGGCTAAGTGAACTGGGTCTGTTCAGCCTTGACAAAAGAAGACTGAGAGGGGACCTGATCCAGGTTTATAAATACTTGAGGTGTGGAGGACAAAGTGGTGAAGCCAGACTCTTTTCAGCAGTGTGTGGAGACAGGACAAGGGGGAACGGACAGAAACTGCAGCACAGGAGGTTCCGCACGAATGTGCGCAAGAACTTCTTTACGGTGAGGGTGACGGAGCACTGGCACAGCTGCATGGGGGGGGTGGGATCTCCTTCTCAGGAGATGTTCAAGACCTGCCTGGATGCCTACCTGTGTGACCTGGTGTAGGGAGCTGCTTTGGCAGGGGGGTTGGACTCGATGATCTCTAGAGGTCCCTTCCAACCCCTGTGATTCTATGATTTCTGATTTGAGATAAGAGACTGCACCAACTAATATGTACCCAGGTTCGTAAATAAGCAGAATATTTTGAGTATGGTATGTAACACAAGTCTGCTTCTTCCTGCAACTTTAAACGACTCTCTCCGAAAAGTCCCTTCAGGTTTCTAATTACTAGGTCATGGAAAGCATTTTGATAGACTCTGTGTGCACACCCTGACTCGTTAACAGAACACAGGGAACATGGGTGGTCTTAACTCAGTTGAGTCAGTGTTCAGTAAGTTCTTATTTCCATGTTTGGATTTAAATAAAAAAAAACCTTTCATCAATAGACAAGCAAAGAGCTACTCTCCAGCCTCAAGTACCTGGATAAGGAACAAAGTATTTTTCCACTGGCTGACTAAGAGTCACTTCCTATTATAGGTACCTTCAAGTTGCCAGCTAAAAAAGTACTGGATAGCAGCAGAGATACAGCCCTTGCTCTAACAAAAAGCATGCTAGTCAATGTTAGATGAGGTACACAGCTTTTGTAAATAAGGCTGATTTACTTGAAGATAAGTTACACCAGTGAATAGCTACCAGCAATATTGAAGAGTAATTGTTAAAAGATTTTATTAATGTAATAACATACCCCAAATTTCATTCACAAAACAAACCGTGCCATTTAGAGCATAACTGCTCTGGTTTAACTGTTGACATCACTTACAGACTTTGTATACAAATTAAGAAACAGGTCACATTGCTAACTACCTCAGCTCTGCCAGTAAAACTTAGAATACCCAAAATAAAGTCGCAGCCATCTTACTTTGGATGACGAATCTATCAGCTAAAAATTTCAGCTGCCTGATCTATGTTTTCTGAGATAAAAACCAACCTCATCTGGAGAGAAACAAACTCCCCACACTCAGAAACCCCGATACTACGGAACTTGTCTGTACTTTCAGAGCTTTTAGGAGCACATGCCCTGCCTACCTGACAGACATCATGCATAAAACATAGGGCTCCATGAAATAGGCTCCAATAACTAATGATGGAAAAATACTGGGAGGTTACCATACTGGGATGCTAAGCATGTATGTCTCACGGCAGTTACTTCTGCACAGAGGGGAAAAAGAAGGGAGAAGAAGAGCAGAAGAAACATCTACCAGGCCCTTACATCAGTTAAATTACACTGAAATCACGGCCTGAAGTACCTCTGACAAAGACACCAGGCAGATAACCAGATCAGTAAAATTCTTCAGCTGCCACAGCGCATCAGATTTTTTGGTAATCAATTCCAGAAAAAAAAAAAAATATACCTTTCAATCATTAGATAAAATACTAACCCCAAATAAACCATTTTTGAAAGAAATTTGACTTCACAGTTTAAAATCAGCTTAGAAAAAAGCACAGTGACTTTGTGGAATAAAAAAGCGTCCATGAGAAAACCTGGCTGAAAGAAAAAGACAGATGAATTCTGGCCAATTCAGACCCAGTGACTGGCAGCTCTCTGAGCCAACCTGTCCAGTTCAGCTCCTCCAATGCCAAAAGTCCTTGCCCCTGAGGCAGCCAGAAACAGTCATTCAAGCTGTAACAGTTGTATAACCTGAACAAAATAGCAAAACGCTTTCAAATATACTCACATCTTATTCCTTACTTTTTTTGTTGTCTTTTTTTTTTTCCTCCATTAGAAAATTGACAGACAAGGTAACAGAACTACCACAGAGACTTCACCTGTGGCGTGCTTGCTTCATTAAAACATTCCTGCCACATGCCAAAGTCATTGAGCATGAACAGAAGTTTCCATGCAAGAACAGAGTGCACTCCATCTCAGGACTGCGAGACTAAGCAGAACTCCCCCTTGCAGTTACTCACTCAAATGAAGAACAGGAGCCAAAGGGATGAGAAGAATCAAAGACTGAGCTACGCTTACAGCAAAGAAGGTGGCAGGAAGTGCATAATCACTAGAACCTCCCATCTTATCCAAGAGCAAGCACAGCATGAAGTGCACACACATCCCTTGTTCATGTAGTCCTGACTCATGTACTAGGAGGAAGCAGGAAATAATTCTCGCTTCATCTGAAGTTTGAATTGAAGAAACTGAAGATCTAGCATTCTTTGTCTAAATTTTGGAGCTTTTCTTGACTGTGAATATTCCTTTGGAATTGTGCATTGAAGTATAAGCTATAACAACATATTCTCTGAGAGACTTAGCAGTATTTGAAGCTTTATCCCACTAGTGAATTTTCAACAGCTCTAGTCTCGATACCCAATTTTCAATGCAGCACAGCTTCACAAATAGAAAAGATTAATGTCACTTATTTTCATAGTTATGCTATGCAGATCAACTAACAAGCATCTGCGAAGCATGCAGTAAACCTGACAACATAAGAAAGAAATTAATAACGTAGACAGCTCAAGGTTTTGTTGCTATAAGTTACATAAAGCAGTTCCATGAGCAACAGGAATATAGATACCTGACTTCCTCTGAGCTTATGCCACAGCTGATTAGCGTTTATTTCTGCTGAATCATCAGCTCACATCTTTCAAAGCAAGCACGATGCTCATGCTCACACTGCCATCTTTCACATTTTTCTTTTCTCTAACTGGCAGTTGATTTTCACAAATACTTAAAAGATCATTTGTGACCCTGGCTCGCTTGCCAACCCTCAACAGGTGGGCTTAAAATATGATGCAAATTTTATGCAAATTAGACTTATTTTCAGCTTTAGTATAGCTTTCTAATAACCTAAAATTCATATTTTACTTTAATTTGGCCCTAGTCTTACACCTCAGTGGTGGAAAATCTCACCAATTATTTTACATTACAGGTATTATTACTGAGAACAGACAGGAACACGAACAACTCATTTGTATCATCTAGAACTTGTTCAGACTGGGTTGTGGAAGTATAACTGTTTGGGAGTTTTGTTGCTACACAATGTTTTCAGGAAAAAAAAAGGTATTTTCATTACTGTTACTGCTTCTCTTCAACTGCATGTAATTTTCTGACACAACTTAAACTGATACTCTCTTAAGAACAAGTGGAACCAACATTGTTCAACACTGCAAACTCTGGAAATGCAATCTTTTCATTCTAGAAGTTCACTAGTGCAAGAAAGAAGGTCAAATGGTTTGACTTTAACATAGGACTGCTTTATATTTTTAAGAACACCTTATTTATTTGGTGCAATACTTGTGACTTTGCTAAAATTGCACTGCTTACATTCCTGTATTATAATAACAATTCGCACTTTGTTTCCACTTTATTTTAATGTTATTCTTTACTGTTTTATTTTTTTTATTTTTAGTTGTTATAGTGGTACTGATTTTATTCCTTTTTCTTTTTAGTTTATTTTATTAATTTTATTTCCCTACTTATCTTCTACTCTTCTTTAAAGTACATACAGTTGTCCTAAGAAATGAAACTTAAGGCACTTTTTTCTCCTCTCCAGCCTTACAAAGTGGAATTGAACTTCCTACTCTGCAAAGCAGCTTCTCTTCAACAGCAGCAATGTAGGATTGTTTTGCATGTCTGTCTTCACTTACTCCAACACAACCACAGTCCCTAAGGATTTGAAGTGACCGGGTCAGTTGACTTCAGTCGGCCCTCCTCTCTCATTCCTCTTTTTCCTTCTGGATTCAGTCATATGAAAACAAAGAAACTGCCCTCCCCCTTCTCGCTGCAATAAAAATCAGTATTCCATGTTAGCAAAATGAACAAGGGCTGGCTTCCCTATTCTCACCACTGCCTGGTACTACCATGATGGCTAGTAGGATGCTTGGGACTGTATCATAGGGTACAGATATTACAACAAAGTTACAAAGTGTTATAAGCTCTTATCTATAGACTTTTTAATTACTGCTCACTGTTACTCTCTTCTTATTTTATCCACTTCATCTTATTTTATTAGGGAGACTAACAAACAGTAGTTATGAATAGACAGATAAGCCACATATGCTCATATGAATGAATGTAAATGTGTATTTATGTACACATGAAGTGAGAATATATGCATTTCATTTTGGTCTCTGGGGCTGGTTTGCCAATTCACCTGATAAGATAAGCTGCAAACAAAAGAATACTACAGGCAAGAAAAGGAACCCCCAAGAATTTATTATGGCCAAGGAGAACAGACCACTGATTGTATGAGAGGAAGCCTCTCAGCATCCTGTAAGCCAAGAAGGCAACTGTAGCAGAGTGTCTGTGATACTCTGAATGCCAACATTTCAGTTCTGCATCTCGCAGAGGGTCAGGATACAACTATGAAGAAAAACCAATGGTTGGTTTTACATGACAAATAAACCACTTTGGAAGCCACTGGATAAAAACTTAAGTAATAAAGGAAAGAGTATCACAAAACATTAACAGAACTAGTACTCTTGAACTTATTTTCTATAGAACTATAAAGTTTAAAACAATTTGAATACTGATTACTATGAAGCCTTTCTTTTGTGTCAAGTAAACACAGAACTGTCCTCATCGGTCTAAAGATAATCAATACAGCAAGCAGGGCATTTATCTTGTTTGAAGTCCATTCACTAACAATTTGTATTTACAGTTTCACAATTATTGAAGTCCTTTTAACAAATATGCTTCTTAACTACACAATGTATCTTTCAGGAGGCTAATTTAACCAAAGATTTCAGAAGGCAAGCATTCATTTTTCAGTACATATGTTATAGGTGAAGACTTCTCATTTAAACCACCTCATACTAAAAACACCTTTAAATATTGAAATCTTTTTCTGCTAAAAAACAGATTGCAAAGGAGTAAATCAGTACTGCTGTAACGCTTTCAAAGACTTGCACTGCTATTATTGAGAAGGAGAAAAAAAGAGCATTACGATGCTAATAAAACTCACTACATACAGATACACAACCTAAACTTAAATTTACTGAAGGTGTGAATAAGTTCCTACAGTGAAGAATGTGTTCATATAGTTAAGAAGAATGTGTACTATGCTATTATAATTGCTACAACCTTCTACTTATTCATTTATTTTTGAGAAAACGGCCCATCTGGTTTTTCTGTTTTCCAGTTTACAGACTCCTGCCTAGAGAAAAGTCTTTACAATGATTTTTGAGCCATCAAACATTTGGATGTTCTTAAGAATTCAGATTATCCTAGAACTGAGTTTTATGTCAAGTAAGACTGACATCAAACCTCACACTGTCACACAAGCAGAATTCACTGAGGACCAGAACCTTTGAAAACTTTAAGAAAGGGCAGCATAGCAACTGTTTTATTTTAATGTTGAAAAAAAATAAGGTTTTTGGATGTGCACATATTTTTTAACAAAGGTTAAAAATGAAAAAAGCAAAGCTTCGTGTCCTTTGGGCTCCTCTCGGCATCATCAACATTCTCACTCTAAAATAGATTCTAAAACAGCGCTCAGAATAATTCTTATTTTAAAGTAATAAAATCACCTTTGCTACTTCATTGTTGGATGATCCATCCTAAACTGTCTGTTTCAAAGAGTCTAACAATATTATTAGTGCAAAACAGTAAGCAACATACATTAGTCCTAACTAGGCCAATACATCACATAAAAGAAAACCAACAAATCCCAGATAAAAATACTTGATGCGTTATCTTCACTGATGACAACTCTAAAAAGCATGAAGTTCAAGTTACTGTCTTAAATTACATTAAGAATGATGTTCCAGCCCTATACAGGTTCTCATAAGCACACAACTGGAAGTTATTACAAACTTTCACCCTGATGTGGTTTAATCCGCAAGCTTTTCTTCCCAATGTCACTCCACCCTAATGAAATGCCAGCATTCCTACACTTAGGTGACTGTACAGACTGCTGACCTAAAATGACATTTTGGGAAAAGAGGCCAGTCTTCTTGTTGAGGTACAGATGGAGCTTTCCTACTAACATCCACACTGTATAAAACTTCTGAATGGTAGAAATCTTGGCAAAGGGAGTTCACATTGGCAAGAAAACTGATCAAAGCCTTTCAAGAGATTCTAAAGAGCACAAGGATAAAAAATATAGCTCATCCGGCTAACATACTCAACTTAGGTTGTCTTCTGCTAGAAATTATGGTGTCTTTTCAATCCAAACCCTGGCTTCCCTAGACAATGATTCTGAATTTCCAGCATCACGGAAGTGCATTTCCTACAGTAAGTCCTTCAGATGGTGAAAAACTCTTCCTGCACACTGGACAGGAAGCAAACAGTGCCCTAAATAAGAAACATCTCAAGAGAATATATAATAAAAAGCCAAGCATGCATCCATCTGAGATCTAGTTCAGCAGATATTATTGTTAAAACAAAACAAAACAGAACAACGTGTTTAAGAGGTTTAATGTTCTAAGCTTCAAGCCAGGCTAGCATCCAGGAAGTTTTGGAACCAGCAAATGAACTGATTTTCTTCACTGTCATCTATAGCTGATGGAAAAAATTTTATTTCTGAAGTAGTAGTACTGGTAAAAGGACATCTGGAATGTAATAGCCTGTCTGGAGGAATCAACTTCTTGCATTCGCAGCCTACCCTAAACACGATTTCCACCTGCACTGACACCTCTAACTGGTCACACAAGCATAAAGTAAAGAAATTGCAGTGAAAGATTGCTTGCTTCAGCTGCCCAACACTGAGATGACTTAAAAGATTTTTGTGATAAATGAAGAAAAAGCAACACAGTCACTGGAGCTGCTGATGCTGCTTCCTCCAAGGCTGACCTGTAACTTCTTAGTACACATACACATGCATACACACACAGAAAATTTTAATACACACAATCAACAGGTGGCAGAACCACAAAGCGAGCAATTACAGACCTGCAGCTAGCACTTATGAGAAAAAGGAGAGCCAATGACATTCCCATTGATTACAGACTTGAAATGCAGATGTGAGCAGAAAGATTTCAGGCTGCAAAACATGACAGAGCCCTAATACATCAGTAAGTGTAGACAACTTCCCAAACCACAGAATGCCACAGAAGACAGCTATTTTGGGGCTGGAGAAAAATCGCAACGTCCTTCAGAGCCCTCCAAAGCAGACAACACAGAAGGGAAATGCAAAAGGGTACCCAGATTTATTTAAATCCAAAAAGTATTATTATTAAATAAAATTAATATAATGTCCTAACTGGACATTTATAAGGCTGTTACTCTCTCTGTAGTGAAACTCTAAAGCCAGTCAATTGTCCTGTAAAGACACTGTGCATCAGGACACTAGCCATGTTCACACACATCTCTGTAACAGCCACTTCCAAGTACAGCCAGACAGGATAGTAGGCTATGCAGACGTCTCATCTCATCTAAACTACCTCCATTATTCATATGAATAAAGTTACAGAAAACTTCATGACTGAAAAAGATGATGACTTGAATAACAAATACTTTTGGAACCTACAATAATGCTTTTTATTGGAGTAGAAGACAGATTTGGGAATACTATCAGATGATTTCAACTAGCAGTAAGACTGTTAATAAAAAAAGAATAAACACGATAAACAAGAAGTAGGGGAAAAAAAAGCATATGAAGATATTAAACAATAAGCAATGGGAGTAAAATAAAGTAGTATAGTGGCTGCTAAATACAAGAAGATAAGCAAACAACCTTGCTAAGCAATGGTTATATACAGAAAATGTTAAAAATAAAACAATGGGAGTGCACCCAATGAAAATATAAGGGGAAAAACCACAATTAAAAAAATCTGTGCACAAGTAGGTTATTAGGTCAGAAAAAGTTTCACCATGGTTGACAGCAAGAAAAAAATGTACAGGCAGTCTTCCCTCAACTTGTATTGGTGCATGCCGTTATTCATCCCCAGGTTCGAGACTCTACATTTATTCTTAGTAAACATCAGCTAGCTCATCTCTGTCCAGCTCTCCAGCCTGTCCAGGTCTCACTGAATGGCAGCACAGCCTTCTGGTGTGTCAGCCATTCCTCCCAGATTTCTACCAGCAAATGTGCTGAGGGTGGACACTATCCCCTCATCAAGGTCACTGATGAAGATGCTGAACAGGACTGAAGCCAGCACCAATCCCTGAGGAACACCACTGCATACAGGCCTCCAACTGGCCTCTGTGCTGCTGAACACAGCCCTAAATCACCCAACCATGGAGTTCAGCTCCTGGCTTCACACAAGACCATCCAAAACACAAACCTTATGCCCGAGAGCATTGACCAAACACTTCTTGAACTCCAGCACCTTGGGGCAGTGACCATTGTCCTGGGAAACTTATTTCAGTGTAAACTCACCTCCTGGTGAAGAAAATTAACCTAAATCTCAGCCTGACACAGCTCCATGCCATTCCCTCAGGGCCTGTCACTGTCACCTGACCACAAAGCTCAGCTCTGTGAGGCTCCTGTGACCTACAGCTCCAGTAAGGAGCTGTAGGTTGCCATGAGGGCTCCTCTCAGCTCTTCTGCTCTGGGCTGAACAAACCAAGGGACTTCAGCTGTTCCTCATATGTCAACTCCTCCAAAACCTTCACCCCATCTTTGTAACCCTCCTTCAGATGCTCCCCAACATTTTTATGTCCTTCTCATGTTCCAGTGCCCAAACCTGTGGGGTAGCTCTCCTGCCTCTTGTCCTCAAGTCTGTACATATGTCCTGGGCTGCCCCACCCTAGGGACAGAATTTGGCACTTGCTCTTGTTCAACTTCATGCCCTTGGCGATTGCTCAGCCATCACACTTCTTAAGATCTCTATGCAAGGCCTCCCTGCCCTTGAAGGAGTCAACAGCTCCTCCGATTTAGTGGTGTCCTCAGACTTAGCATACACTCTAGACCTGTGTCAGGATGCCATCTCCTATCAAGAAAAGGCTAGGTCTGATGAAGCATCTGCTCATGTACACAGGGAGGTAACTCTAAAGACTTAAAGAACATCACTGATGTTGTCAGTTCACTTCCTGAACTTCTTAAAAAAGGAGATAGTATAGGAAATAAACATGGCTTCTCCATCTCCTGTTTACACCATCAACTGCAAACTGGATGGGCAACGACTAGT
Organism: Cyrtonyx montezumae; assembly: GCF_038088225.1. Taxonomy (NCBI): domain Eukaryota; kingdom Metazoa; phylum Chordata; class Aves; order Galliformes; family Odontophoridae; genus Cyrtonyx; species Cyrtonyx montezumae. Next base: position 99,920,558 of record NW_027072089.1, on the reverse strand, counting down.
TTGTCAGAGAAATGCCTTTATGTGAGAACTTCAGTCAGAAGACAAGAAAAATTAAAATTGAGCCACCAAAACTGTCTTCTGTTTCTGAGCCAGAGACATTGGTTGAGTCCTCAGGTTTCCCTTCTCCTCATCCTCCGGTACAGGATGAGCAAGGAACAATTTGGGATGTTGCTCCAGCATGGATCAAAGAAGAAAAGGATTCATGCCTTTTTCAGATGAAGAACAAACCACATTTCTCTCACATTTCTTCTGAGGAGGCCAAAGTCAGCATCTCAGCCCTCGGTTTTCTACAGAAACTCTGCAACTGGCTGAAAGTGACCGACTAAGGACAAGTTGGTGGGGTCAAGGCAGAAACTGTGTTGTCATCACTGACGAAACATTTAATCTCCAAGTACTGGAAAGTAAGAAGTTTTACAGACTGAAAACACAGCAAGCCTCCCGATGGGGTGCCCGCCACCACCCAAGCCAGCACTGCTTCAGCCCTTTTAAGACCCTTTGAAGCAGCAGATGGAAACGTGCCAACCTCCGGGCCCCTCCATGATGCCAGAGGGAGCAGCAGCACAGACCCTCACCCCTCACAGTGGCCATGCAGACAGCAGTCATGCTGGTGCCACCTAACCAGCAGCCCCATCTTGCCACAATGTCACCTGCAGCCCTCATGGGGCACATGGGGACAGGCCGGCACCCCAGTGTGAGTCCCACCACAGACAAGGACAGCAGCAGCAGTTACAGGTTTGTAAGTTGATAGCTCATTGACAGAAAATTCTGGAAAGATGTTTGAGCAATACACCTCTGATCTCAAGTCCTTCCATCTATGTATCTATTTATTTAATGGTTCTAGAAATAAAATGTTTGAATAATATCCTTTTCCATTGTCATGTCCTTTGAGTCACTCCATCCATTCATTTAACGTGGCATCTCCCTTTTGTCTCACAGAAGTAAAGCAATGGTTCTGACATCAATCTAATGGTTTTCTATAAACATCCAGTTTAAGACTCTTAGCTATAGAGATGTATAAATAAATAATAACAACAAAATACAAACTGTTTATTTCAAAGACAGTTTTCCTTATCAATTCTTTCACAAGTGGCACTTCCTGATTTATATCAAGCATGAGTTGTACAATGGCAGTGCTGATCACGCCCTGTGGGAATCTTTTCAATGTATTAGGAAGTCTGAAGATCACATTAGAGATGCGATAAATTGCCAAAACATGAGCTATATCTTATAGACAGGCAAATGGATACTGCAGCTTGTTTGGTATGTGTATTTTAATTTTATCTTTGCTTTGGAGTTCACCTAAGAGGACGCTCCATGAGTAGGCTCATGAAAAAATTACTCTCAGAAAAATCCCTTGTCGAAAAAAACAATTATTGATAAAGTACCATACCCAAAGCACAGTATATTTCCACTTATTTATGTATTTTTCTTAAAGTGTGCATGAACCATCAAAAAAAAAGTCACTTTTCGGTTTCTTATTAACAGTGAACCGTTGCTGGTTGGATTCTGCCCCTCCCAGCTATTTAAAAAAATAAAAAAGAAAAGGAATAAAAAGCACATCCACATTCAATGATTATAATTAGCAAGCATCACCATTATTCAGCTTTGAAATCTACCATGCAAAAAATCCTGGCAATGGTTTTAGCTCTCATTCGTACCTTTTACAATTAGTTTCACATTACTCTGGCGGTTTATGGGAGTAGTAGAAGTCACTGAACTGTACAACATACACCTCTTTTGAGGTATACAATTGATGACTAGCCCCTTTGAGCCATACAAAACAGAGCAGACCTACAGTAAAAAATTCCACTTACATACATCTACTACAGAATTTCACAATATATTTACTGAATATATAGTGATGGACATGTGGATTCCATGAAAAGGGCACCCATACATAATTGTGTTCTATCAACACAATTACTATCTCCAGACACTATTTTTATTTGCGAGGCCTCTATAAGCTAATTGCACACCATAAAGCCAGACATATACACACCTTTAAATAAGAATAATTACGTAAAAGAAGGCTCCTTACTGTTTCCAGTTCTGCAAGAATACTGCAGTCATGAATTAAACATCACCTTCCAAAGTTCTGTCTTGTGCCTGCTCTAGCAAGGTTTCTGTGAACACCCATTAGAGACTGAACAGTTTTACATTACCTCCAATCTTCGGTCCACCAGCAGAACCTGGCTTCCTTGCACTGTTGGAAGGATTTCCTGGCTTTTTAGGTGCAGGAATCTTGAAGGCTGAAACAGCTGATGGCCTATTTCCATCCACTGACTCTTCATCATCGAAGCTTTTGTCTAGAAAAAGATACATAAAACAGAAATACATATATGTTAAGAGTGAATGTTTATTTAGTTCTTAAATCATCTATTCCGCTTCATATTTCACCGAGATTGAAAAAAATGCATAAATAAAAACACGTATTGTCACTTTGTCCTCTGCCTGTGACCTATGAATAAAATGACAATCAAAAATAAGCAGCATCTTCTACATAGTAAGTGCTCATAAAATATCATTTTGCCTTCATTATTAACCACTGTAACACTGCACCTAAAAATGAATCCTTCGCATTCACTCCCAGAAAGGGAAAATATCTTTGCACAGATCAAATATTTTTGCCCACTTGCAAATATTTTCTCCCAAGGAAATACCATTTTTAATCACTGCATCTGCCGAAGACAAATGCTTCTCCCTTTTCTTCTTTTACTCGTGCATGCATTTTTCTGCCACACATCCTCCCACAATGTGTCTACCAGCACTCCCTGTCTCTTTCCCTTCCACCCAGATTTTTCAACTTACAATCACAGATCCGCTTGCAGATCAGCCGCCTCATTCCTCTGATAGCTCTTAAATCCCCTGGCCCTAGGAGGGACCCAGCACCTCACATGGCCACACGGAGTCGATTCTAAACGCTCATCGAAGATGCTATTGGAACCTGCTCGCAACACCCGAGATCCACCACTGAGATTTGTGCCGGCATCTTTCTCTGCCTTCCCTGCACTAGGTGCAGGCGGAGCCAATGAGCTGCGAGGTGACATCATCTGCTGGGAGCCACGGCCAGAGGGAAAGGTGGAAATCCCTCATGCAAAGAAACTCATTCTCACACACGGCATTCGCCCATCCTTCACTGAAAAATTAGACAGACTGACCGACTGTGCTCCAGGGTTTGTGCTCCTCTTTCCTATCACTCCAGCTCTATACACGTTCAAGCAAGGAAGAGATCGATCTGGAATCATTATATAGAATAGCCTCAATGCAAAATGCTCAGCCTTCCTAGTAATACATATATATTCCAACAGGAGCATGTAACTGTTAATTAATCCATTTAGCGGAAGAAGGGTTTATCTATAAGCTTCAGCGTGGAAAAAATATCAGCCTATGGATCCCATATGAAATAAAATGGGCGAGGCTGAGCCACAGCTGCACCACAGCAATAAAACACCAATTTGGCATATTACCATCTCTAAAAACTGGCACCTCAGAACAAAAAGAGAAACACAGTTTAATTGCGTACCTTTGTTATCTGTGCAGCAGTGACTTTTTAGCCTTTGCTTATTCAGAACTCGTTCCCAGCAATATGTCAACTGTGTTTAATAACACAGCCTCCCAAAGGAAAGCTGCTTTTATTAAAACAGTAAAGCAGGTTTTTTTTTCCCAACAGCATCTGCAGCAGCACGGAACATGGGAACACCCCACGCTGCACACGACAGATTGCCAGTCCTACTGCTGAATTTTTTCTTTGCACTAGTAAGGACCGTTGCACTGCACAGTCGAGGTTTATGATAAAAGAAGAAACAAAAATAAAACACAATGAACATCTGGATGCAGCGTGACATAGCAGTGATTTCCCTAACAACCGTTCCCTTCTCAAGTGCTGATTTTTCGAGGATCTCCCTCAGAGCAGGCAGGGCTGCATTCATGCACCACAGTGCAGCTCGGAGGCTGCACGTTGCCATGGGAGCAGCCCAGCTCAAGGAGGGATACATTTTGATTCCTGCTGCTCTTACTCCTGTAGGTTAAACATAGCCACACTTCAGGACTTCCGAACAGAAAAGCCCAGCATCAGATGAAGAAATGAGCTCAAAGGGTTAGTAGAGACGTAAATAACAATGGTTAATGCCTGCAACACTGCGGATCACTGTAAAATGGCACTAAGAAGTATCTTGCAGATAACTTGCACATTCTGAACAGACCAACACTGATGCATCATTAAGCTACCACAAAAACTGATTCAACATGAAAAATAGGCTTTTCAAATAGAAATGCTTTTGTTGACGCTTTTTTTTTTCTTTTCATTTTTAGTACCCATGAAGAAACAGGGTGGACTTCCATGCTACTACCCAGCAGCACTACAACACAGCACTGGTATGCTAATACTGCACAAGATGCCTTGGAAAAAAGTGAAGTTATTTACAGTACAAGGTTAAAAATAGCAAGCGAGCATTTGCTCATTTACGCAGAATCTCCTAACCAGAACACAGCCACACAGCAGTGGCTGAACCACCCCAAACAACGCAGAGCTCTGGGAACCCATGTCTCTAGCTGTATCCTTCCCAAGCTGCACATCACCAAAGAGCACTGAAGATGAGGAACCGTGCAAGTCATCGCACAATGCAGAAATCCAACTTCAGAAAACCGCTGCTTATCTGCTCAGTAAACTATGCATTAAATAACAGTCTTGATAACACAGTCAATTTTCCCTGCACTGTCAAAGACTGTTTTTGTCACAACCTGAAAACATTGTTAGCACAGGATTAAAGACTTATCCTATGAAATACTTCCATACAGTTGCTTATTGCATAGAAAATCGCTTTAAAATCCCAATTTTTTTTCTTCTTTCATATGCGTATCTGAAGTATGGAATGGATCTTAACCACTGATATATTTGTGTTCTTAATTGGCCTATTTCATGACTTACAGTAAACATCAAACTTGAAAATACTTCTACTACAAAATTACAGCACAGTACCATAAACACGTAACACTAACTAATGAGAAGGACTGTTTTAATGCTAAGTTCCAAGGCTCAAGTGGTAACAGCTCATTTATAAAAAAAAAGAAAAACAAGAATATTTTATGCCGCTTTTCACAGAAGTCCATTTTCTCCACCAGTTTATGCCTTGACAGCTTTACTTCCTTATGTTTTGCTAACATCACACCAACTGACCTCCGCGAGTGTTTCCTTTCCAGAAAGATACTTGAGAACATTTGTGAGAACCTGAAAACTGAAATCTGGATTTACAGAAGTTAATGAAACTGAAGCATCACATTTACTTCCAGTATTACATGCTTTCCACTGACACATATTTCCATCACTTCCAAAAGCACATTCGTAAAGATGAGCACAGGGAACTCCAGCTTGGGATGAGCTGTCAATCCGCAGGGCACAATCGAGGTGTGCAGCCACAACACCCAGCCAAGTCCAGCTGGTGTGCTGGTGAGCAGAGCTCCCAGTGACCTATAACTGTGCTCCTGACTGAGAGTTGTGCTCTTAGTTTCACTGAGTCTGCAAATGAAACTTCTTCCACCAACAAAAGTCACAAGAGATTAAATATAACTGATAATTTCAAATCAAGTCTGTCTGAAGGATGCGAACACATTCATTCTAGAACAGTTTGGAGAAAAAAAAAGAAGAAAAAACAACTATAACTAATTTGAAATATATTAAGATAATTTTGAAGACCAAATACTTGAAGAAAATCTAGTTCCACATTTGCAAATATACCTGGCAGTTTGAGAGAACACTTTCTAATCAGTGTTTTCCAATGAAGTTCCAAGCTACTGAAAATGGGAATAGAAAGCTGTATGAATTGCCAACGATTGCTAAAAACACACATAGCATGTCAAAAAACACTGTTAATGTAAGAGACTGCATCTCAGTTCAGTGTCACAGAACCACAGAACTGTAGGGGTTGGAAGGGACCTCCAGAGATCATGGAGTGCAACCCCCTGCCAGAGCAGCTCCCAAGCCCAGGTTGCACAGGTAGGCGTCCAGGTGGGTCTGGAACGCCTCCAGAGAAGGAGACTCCACCACCTCTCTGTGCAGCTGTACTGGGACTGCACTACCATCACTGCACTGGGAAGGAGTTCCCACACACATCTGTGCAGAACTTCCTGTGCTTCAGTTTGTGGCCATTTCCCATCATCCTAACTAAAGTCTTCAGTTGGTCTTAAGAGTCAACGGAATTAATGTGACATTTAATATCTAGTATGCTGGAAGTCACAGTCAACGATGAAAGGAAGAAATGCATCATCATCTAGATGTCTGTAGAAACAATCTACTCATGCCATTCATTAGAAGCTAACCAGAAGATAATTAATCTCAAAGCAGATCCCCAAGTAATACAGAGGAGGAGGGAAAAAAATGTTCCTGGGCTTCTCACAATAACAGTGAGCTGAAGTTGGCTATGAAGGCAAAAATAAAGTAGCAGTATCAAGATCTTCTAGACTTACGCATATCAAGCAGTATTTTACAGAATAGAGAGACATCAAAGCAATGGATACACTCTAATGAAACTGCTTCCAAACAGACTGTTAAAACGTGAACTTATGCACATCTTACTTTCAAGTACTGCTAACAGATGCCAAATGTTTTTGGTCTACTCTTACAGGAGCTCCCCTTTCACACCACAAACTGCATGTAACATGACTGCAAAAATGTAACTAATCCCAACAGCAACAAATAGGCTTAAACTCCTTAAGTTTCCCCAGCCCCTCCCACACCCTGCACCTACCAGGACCCAAGTGCTAGTCCCCTCCCCCCCCTCAGTGATTTGCAAACACTGTCTGCATCACCTACTGGGAACAACTGGATTTGCATCATTAGCTCCAGTTGAACTGGTACAGCCAGCAACAATTTCTGTCAAGCATGAAGGGGAAGCCACAAGCACTACAGCCACATGAGCTTAGCTGATCCTTCTAATCCATACTTCAGGCCAAAGCTGAACACTATTTAAGTGAACACTTAAACCCCCACACATTCCATGTATTCCATGCAGGAGGAGTCTATTTGTCCAACCAAAAAAGGCAAGAGTCAGCTATGTAAGCCCAGACATCTACAATGGTTTACACAGTTCTGGGTCTCCATCTGGCTTCCAGCTGATATTCCAGAAGGGCACCAATCTCCTGTGGGTCACGTGTGTCAGTCTGGGTGCTGCAGGGTTTCTCGAAGGGTACCTAGCACCTCTGGCTAGGAACCAGGAAAATGCACAAAATATTTCAAATCATATTTAAAGGCAGAATCATTATCCCCATAAAACTTTTTTTCTAAAGGAAAGCCAGTCACTGCCATCAAACCAGATCAATACATTACTGTCACAAGACCAAGGTCATATACCCCACTAGTTCTAGGTTCTTGTTGCTCTTTTGTTACGTTTTCACTGAAAATAATATGCAGTTTTGCTGTGTAGAAACATTTATTCTATTTCTATCTAATTCTATTACATACAAAGGCCACTTCACCTTCAGCCACTCATTCTGTGCCCAAGGAGAGAACAGGCTGAGGACAGCAACCCCTAATTGGCCTCCATCTGGAAAACCCCAGAGAAGTAGAAGGACTTCTGAAACTAACTTCTGCAAGAACCAAAACGTGTGGTAAAGGAATATGAACACTACACAGTAATAGTATGTAGTCTTCAAAGTCTCCCCAGGTATTTTACTTAAAAAAAGTAGGAAGAGAAAGAGAAATTAAAGACTTAGGAGAATCTGTAATTTCTTCGTGCCTGCTAAATCTATGAGTTATGAAGAAAGAAAAAAAAACCCTTATCTTTTATATCATAAGTTTTAATTTAATTGTTGTAGCCTGCCAGAATGCAGACATGATTTTTGGCATTACATTTCACTTCAGCTGCTAAGGCTACTCTAAAAAAAAAAAAAAAGTCTACCCAGTCAAGTACTTCACTGAAGCATAATCCCATGTTATTCACCTTTAAAATATCCAGCTGTGAAGCTGTTCTTTGGTTCCACAGTTGGTCTTTGCTCAGCATCCCTCCTTTCATTACTGCCTTTACTACCTATCCTCCCCAAATCCTTTTGTTCTTTCTTCTCAGGATTCCTTCGCTCAACCCTGAGTATCCAGTTTTCATGTTTTTTCCAGTGAATCTGACCACGATCTATTTTGAAGAAAACCTGTTTAATATGGAAACGTACTGTATGGTTGGAATTCACTATCCACAAACTACAACAAGAGGAGGTACTTAAGTTCAGAAACATGAGGGGAAAGGGCCACAGCTTCCACACCTGTAGGCATGTCAGTCAAACAACTGTGGGACCCGCTGCAGAAGTGACCATCTGCAATACTTCCAACACCTGGTGCACTCATACAGAAATGCTTTTTGAGTTTAACTGAATTTCAAAGAGACAACTCAGGAACATCACAGCAAAAAGCAAGGTAGACACTGTGTTCATCACCTTTAACATCTATCACACAGCACTTTCCTATCACACACATAAGTGACCTATATAACACATTGTCATTAAAAGCCTTCACAAACAGTGAGCTCAAATTGTGATTTACTATTAAAGGTCAAAAACTACAAGTTTACTTCTATCTTCAGAGAAACTGCTTTACCAGCAAACAGTGGCACTATTTATTAGCATAGTTAAATTTCAGTGTTACACTAAATCTGCACATTGCAAATAGGAAAGACAAATTCAAAAACAAAACAATGCTCCTAGAAGTGAAACATGAAGCTCTAATATGAACACACTGCAGATAAGGTGGCGAATTATTTTTTCTAAATTCCCTTTAAATGCATGCAGTTCAGGAATCAGAAATGAACATTCATCTCAACACGAGCATGCATACCACTGCACAAGACAGAAGGGTTGCTGACCATCTTCTAACCTGTTTTCTATTTGACAGACTCAGAGCTGAAGACTACAAAATGATGCCTAATTCATTTACTCTCAATGCTGCACCTTTGTGTAGGTAACAAAACCTGTGGCTGAATTAGCCTAAACTATCCTCAAACAGGATTTCCTAGAAGAAAAAATAAATGAAATCTGAAAAATTCAAAGTGTCTGAAATACAGCTAAACATTTCTAATAGGCACCACTTCTTCTGTAAGACTAGAATCCAGTCCCAAAATAATGCATATTTTACAAAGTTCCTAAAGAGCTTGCAACTTTTACAAGTTCTACACACAAAGCAACCTTCAACAGTACAGGGAAATTCTGGCAAAACTAAATCGATTCATGTCAAAAGTTTGGGTGGCCAAGGATCATTAAGTTCTGACACTCCAGGAAAGCAAAAATACCTGATTTTAAGACAGAATGCTGTTAGAAGCTTTGCTCTGTGTCTTGGTTTCTCTTCCCTTTCCCTCAGGCTTCAAACCATCTGCAATTCTGAGTAATCAGAGGCATTTCTCCATTGAAGAGAATTTCTATGTTATCAGGTAAATACACGTGATGCCTTCCTATTAAATCAGTGACAACAAAACTCCTGTTGCCTGTACTCCATATAGCTGCACAACGCCTGTGAGGTTTAAATTATAGTTAATCCTTGTAAAAATTCTTCTACTCCTTTTAATAATCTAAAGACACAGCTGGTTTTCAAAAAACCAAAAGGGCTATTTCATGATAAGCCCTCCTCTTTCCTGTCACCCCTACAGAAGCAGATTTCCATGGGGGAGCTGGGAGAGAAAAGAACACACAAACACTGAAGATTTTTGCGTTTGTACACAAACACTGAAGTCTTTACAACTAAGGCACGTTTATGAATACAACAGAACCAAATCAGAAAATCTTGTCTGTAAGTGCTATAGCGGAAGCTTCACTTCTAAAGAAGATGTCTAAAAGGACCAAATTGTAGCTTAGTTTCTTAACAGTACTTACAACAGTTGGGCTTGATTAAATATGGCATATAAGAGCAAGGAAACAATAGCTTCTCATAGTCATTAGATACCAAAGAGGAACCGTTACCCAGTTAGGCAAACATCCAAGAAGTCACATGAAAGAATTCTGCAACATCTGTTCAGAAAATCCTTACCAAACTATGAATCTTCCTGTGGGCTGCTGGCAATTCTAAAGCTTATTTCAGAACATCTCTTTAAGGCATGTTTTAATATGCTAAAATATTCATTAGCCATGACATGTTACCCACACTGTTTCAAACACAGGCTATCTGTTGAAACACCAAATCATTTTTTTCTCCATGTAACATGTTCTTACAAACACATGGAAACAGACTCCAAAGGCAACCAGCTCTTCTGCATGCCAGATTACACATCTCTGGAAATCTCTGCATTGGATTTTCAGGCTTGATTAAAAAATCAAACACAAATACAACTCACAAAGACATGCACAAACCTCCCTGAAAGAAACACTACCTAAAAACTCCCAGTATGGAACACAAGAAGTTCCTCAACACTTTAGGAACATCATTCAGAAACCAGAAGATGAAGTTTATTTCTACTTACTATGGCTATTAATTGTGTTTAGTTTGATACACTGGTTAAACACAGCCCTGTGAACAGAGAAAAATATGCAGCCATGTTCTATGTTTCGATAAAGGACTTTGAGAAGAGGTTTCAAAAGTGCCAGAAAACCATCCACTTCTTGCTACAGTTTAATTTTCAGTTAACAGAAAGAATAAAAATGTATAAAAAAAATCTCCAATGAACATCTGAGGAGAATTGCAGCCACTGCCACTGGACCACACTGACTCATTAGCATCACCAAAACAAGGTCACATAACCCACTAGTTCTAGGTTTCGGTTGCTCTTTTTTATGTTTTCATTAAAAATAATATTCAGTTGTGCTGCACAGATGTATTAGTTCTATTACACACAAAGGTCACTTCACCTTCAACTACTCATTCTGTGCCCAAGGAGACGACAGGCTGAGGACAGCAACCCCTAATCAGCCTTCCCACCCTCCAGCTGGAAAACCCCAGCACCAGGCCACAAGGACCTCACAGGCCCTCCAATGCTCCCCCTGCAGTCCCAGTGTGGCCACCATGAGGAGGACACCAGGCCCTCTCTTCCTCACCCCTCTCCTTTGGCATCAAGGCAGAAGAGATGCCACGTTCTCTTGCTCCAGGGCCAGACATGAGGGATGGCACAGGACAGCCCACACAACCCCTGAAACTCAACGGGTTTTAATGACTGCATCTCTCTTAGCTGCCTGAGGGGTGTCAGTACACTTTGCTCCTCCTCTGCTGCTGTGGGCACCAGGACGGCTCCACCCCAGGCAGCTGCAGGTGCATGAGAACCCCCTGCCCCGACCCTCTGCCTGCATTCCTGCCACTGCCTCCCAGAAATGGCTGCAGGCCCCAGCTGCCAGCCACCATGTTTGGGCCGGCACGTGGCACTCAGATCCTGCTGCCGTGGCCACTGAGCAGCCCCCAACAGCAGTCCCTGTGCTGACCCAGACAGAGGTGGACACGTCACAGGATCTCTGAAAGAGATACTCTTTAATTCTTGTTATTTCTCATTACTTCTGAGGACAGGATGGAGCAGCCACCTGCTAAGAGGTGGCTGGTGGAAATGGGAGATGTCACTGACCCCACGGAGGTGGACCCACCTGGCAGCGAAGTGGAGCCCATGGAGGTGGATCCACCTCTGGAGGACGACCTGATGGAAGTGGATCCATCTCCATTGGGGCGCACAGGACATCATTCTGTCGCTGCCAGGCTGACCAGGAAGAGGTTGTGCCCCAAATTTCATTGCAGGGGCACCAGGATCCATCCACCTCCCATGAGACAGCCGCCTCGATGCCGACGCTGATCCTCCCATCCTATATGTTAGCCCTTACCTGGGAGGGCCCCAGCTCACGGCCACACTGCGGGCTCACATGGAGCCTCCACTTTGCAGCTGTTCTTCTCACAGCCAAGGCTCCTATGAGCCATCCCTTCCTGTCCCTCTCCCTTATCCCTCTCAATTCCTCTCACCTCTTCTTCACTAAGTCCTGAGGAAGAGAGCAGGGCAGGTACTGCCATCCTCAGAGCTACTGTGCTGGGACAGTGGGACAAGTCTGGCAGAGGGACCTCAAACACTGCAGGGGGCAAAGAGATCCTATCCTGTAAGTTTACCCTTAGCTGGGAGAGGCCAACTCAGGGCTATCCTGTTGGCTCACTGAGAGCCTCCATTTCCTGATCATCCCTCACTCGGACAGCCAAGGCTACAATGAGCCCATCCTCCCACACCCCTGCCCCGGGCAGGAGGAGAAGTCAAAGAAGGGACAGAGGCAGCTGCTCCCGTGGAGAACCACACTTCAGTTCAGAGAGGAACAAGTGCTGTACTGCAGCAAGAAGGCCCAGTCCAGATGCTTCATTATGACTTTCCTTTCAAGACTAGATTATCAACAGTTTAAAACAACAATACAAAATAACATAAAAGTCAAAAAGGTGAAACAAAATAAACACATCTTATTTTTTAAAAAGTAACACAGTCATTGTCTCTCTGCCTTAGGAGCCTCAGAGTTTGCACTTAGGCTCCCACATCCCCTCCCTGTCCCCCCCCCCAAAGGAATGTACCCCACAGCAGGACACACTGCCCTCATTTCCAGCCCGAGGAGCAGCCATCACACTGCACACAGCACTGAGGCTGTCCCCTTGCCCTGCCTCAGCACCCTCTGTTATGCGGTGGGGATGTCTCATACACCTCACCAAGAACATAGGAAAGAGCCCATTTTTACTCCTGAACAACAGAATCATACATACAGACTCCCTAATAGTGAACATCAGAAGATCCTTGACAATTTACGACTGTCACTTAGAAACTAGAAGACAAAATATACTTCTACTTACTTTATAAAAAATAAGAAAATAAAAATCAAGCTTAGTTGTCAGTCTAGAATCCAGTGTTGCCAAGAAAATAATTTGTAATAAAATGTATTTTCCATACGCCTGCAGCTTCGTTAATAAGAAATGGTCTGAGTTGAAGACTTTCAAGGAAGAACTATACATTTGTTTCCATGCTGAACCTCACTTTGTTCATACTTTCTGAGCAGAAAATGTTCCTTTTCATATATTCCTTGTCTGTTCTACATACTCCCTCCCCCTCCCATTTACTCTTTCACTGTCCCACAGATCTTTTACAGCTATTAGCGACAGTATGTGCACTTTAAAGACAAAACACTACTCAGAACCTATGTTGATCACTATGATAGTTCCACATGACCTTCCAGTGAAAAGAAGCTTTCAACCAGTTTGATTCAGAACAGGCATCAAATTCCAACAGCATCTATCCTCCATGTCAAAGGCACATGGAGGAAAGCCATTCCCCAGCCACAGCGCCTATCAGCTCGCAATGGAAGAGGAATGCAGAGCCTCTAGAGGGAGATGAGCCAATGCAGGCACAGTTAGTGTGTTTACAAAACACACTCAAAGGAGAACAGAAAAGGGAAGAAGTCATGCATTTTTATCCCCCAACATCTACTGTCTAAAAGATCTGTTTCAGGAAATGGCTCCAGACAGCACAAAGCTGCACAGTGAAATCCTGCCCATTTTCTGGGCCCATGTAACAACTGCTTTATTTACCATCATTCCCAGACCTCAGTGGGTTTTAAAAGCCTCCTCCCTCCTATCAGAGGATTGAAACATCAGAAATTCATGTCAAAAATGCGTAAGTACAACAATTTTTATATATTTAAAATCAGAGCTATTGTCTGAAAAGAAACATTACAGCCTTTTTACCTTTCATGAGTCCAATGGGTTTTTTTCGGTCAAAAATAACATAATAAAGCTGTGAAGCACCCACATTTTACAGAAAGCACTAATCAGATTAAAGACTTAGGAAGACAGCCTTCCGCTCAGAAGAACATCAGGGAATAGAAGGTGATTGTTCCTGTACTCTAGGATGCGTATACATTAGTGAGGTACTTTCAAAAAAGACAAAACCCATGATTTCATATGCGTGTGCTACAGTACAATTCTCATTATATTTGGATATTATTACTAGTATATCCATCTAAATCAGTTGCAGATAGTGTATCATTAAGAATATGGCAAGTACTTGAAGTCATCAAACACTGCTAACAGGGCACAGAATTAAAATAAACATCCCCTCTTTTATCTGTACAATTCAAGTCAGAATATTCAGTAAGTAGTACTAAGCAGATGAGGGAAGCAAGTATGTTCTCTTACAAAGCCAGGTGCTTTTAGATAGCTCTCAAATACCTTATTTCTGGAACTGCGCTCGTTAGTGCATCCAAAGAAAACTTAGGTCCAACCTTCCTTTCATGACTCTTCCCACGGCCCCAAGTTTCAGGCAGATAAATTTCTCCTTATTCTAATAAACTTGTTGAACTGAAAGCAGGACAGTCCCTCACCTATAAAACAGTGAAGTGCCACAGAGCTGACAGAAGCCACTGATCAACGACAAGCCACAAAGAGAATGCACAATGTGATGTGCCACCCTGCAATTATGTTAGCTACCTCCTAAACACCCTAATCTGGTTATCAGCGGATAAGGGCAGAAATGCATTAGCCTCTCCAAGAAACAAGAAATCCTGAGGAATGGTTCTTGACTAGCTGATGAACAAACATAGACCTACATTCACACAAGCATGTGAAATGCCTTTAAATCAAGACAGTGAATGCTTTCCCACTGGCACACATTCAGTGCAGTGGAAGTAACAGTTCAATAGCTCGCTAGTCCACAAACAGAATTATTTTCTTCCTCTATGTGCTTCAAACAAAAGACCGGAGAGCTTGAGACCGTTAACAGGGGTAAATGGAAAACTTGGCTCTTCCCTTTAATCTTCACTTGGGAAATCAGATTAAGATTCAACATGTACACGTTATGTTTTATTTACATTCCTGCCCGTGCTCCAGAAATAGTGAAAGAATGCCAAACAGTTACAATAAGCCACTGTCTTGCATTTCAGACAAAAATGTTCAACTACCACCACTGTACAACAGTCTGAAACACACCCCGTGTACCTTTAAGGAATATCCAGGCTGATCAAAGGAATAAACTAAGCAAAACAAATCACAAGTTCTGTATTGCTGAGAACAATGGCGTATCTTCACAGACGGTAAGTTAAACATACTGGCCACAGCAGAGAGCCGTTTTGACAAGAAAATAAATTTCTTAAAGGTCACAGAATCGCTACCCTTAAACAGAACATTTCTGGTGCATCGCAGGGCATACGGGATGATTGTGAAACAGAAAATCGTGGCCAAAACAGCATTTATGTGGAGAAAAAGTAATAAAAGCTTCCTTACTATAGTTACCAAGGTTTTGTTTTCCTCACAGTTTTATAGCACAATGCCAAAGGACTGAATTCTTTGTAAATGCGGTAAGCAATAGTTTCAAGAGAAACCAGCAGCTACATAATCATCCTACACACTCTTAATTGTATCTGGCATTACTGCTCAGAGCTCCCACACAGAACATCAGCTGACTGCCTGAACAGTACTTTGTTCTAAGTGCCTTTGTCAATAACGAATTTAATTATACAGAGAAAAGCTCCACAATTACCCTCACTTTATAAACCTCGACCATTACAGAACCACAAAAATCCTATGGCTCCGTCTAGGGAATACAGTTATTTCTTAACATGCTACAACTTGCACCCTTCATCTGCGCCTTACCACGAGCCGTGTTTATACCACACGGAGCTGCACTGCTTGATGGGAAACAAGCACTGAAACAGCCCTAGAACAAAAATCACAAGGGCTCACTGTGTGCTCAGTTCCACAATGATGGTGACTTCCCCAGCAGCCTGCGGATGCTGGCCAACAGCCCGAGTGCTGGGAACTGCTCTGCCTTGCTCCTGCAGCTCCCGTCCCCCCGTTCTGCCTCGCAGCTTTGCACGCCCAAAGAACCCAGCGATGACACGCATCCGTGGCTTTGTCCGGGCTCTCACTGCTGCTGTCTCAGCAAACTCAGATGAAAGACTCACCTTTATACAGAATCTTCATAGGCCCGGTTTCCTCAATGCTACGCACACTGTACTCAGTAAACACAAAGCCCTCCTATCTTCCCCAACTTGCTCGAAGTCAAACGACAACTTCTCAACTTCCTCTGAAAACGAAGCCGCACGTACGGGAAGCCGTCACACCAGGAGGTGGCACGGAGGCAGGATACGAATCCGTTTTCTATCCAAACAGCGACCGTAGGGCCCACGCCGCTTTACTGACCTACTTTCCCCCGGTTTGTGTAACGCGGCGCAACGCCGCGAAGACAACGCGACCCCATGCCGTTAATGTCTCGCAGCGCGCGTGGAGCCGAGCAGCGACCCGCAGCCTGAGCGCGGCACAACCTCCGCGCACGGGGCTAACCATATCGGGCCGAGCTCGGGCTGCCGCACGCGGGGCTCAACGCGGGTAAGCCTCGCCGCGAGCGCTGGAAGGGGAGCGGCGCCGAAGGCTCGCCTGGCTCTTCGCGCGCCCGTCGCCACTCACCGTCCCCGATCGCCATCATAGCGCGGAGCGGCCGCGGGCGGTGAGCGCCGGGCCGCGCAGTCCCCGCTCCCCGCCGCCGCAGCCGCCGGTGGCGCCCGGCTTCAAAATAGCAGTCCCGCCAGCGCGCGGCCCCGGCCCCGGCCCCGGCCCCGTCCCACCGGGGACTTTTACTGCGCTCCGCCCCCGCTCCGCCCCGCCGTCACGTGCCCGCGCCCTGCCCTGCCCTGCCCGCCAGCCCCGGGCCGAAAGGAGCGCTGGAACCTGCGCTGCGCGCCGCCCAGCTGCGGGAAATAGCCGCTTCACGGCGGCGTCCCGCAGCCGTCGGGAAAGCCCGACGGAACCTCAGCTCCCGCTCGCGACGGCACCGTGTGCTTTCACTAGCGCTTCCTCCCAGTATTTCCTCTTGTCTGAGGAGTGGGGAGCGCCTCACCGAGCTGCTCGCTTCCAGCGTCACAGGGACGCACACGGACATTTCGAGGTACCTGGTCGGCACGCTTCCATACGTCAGGATACACATACCGCACAGGGCAGCGGGTGAAACGCATCAGCGTGCGAATGCATTCTGAACTGGCGTATGAGCAAGCAGGACGCAGACGGGCCCCAAACCCTGCAGAATTACTGTAGCACCTATCGCCTGCCTCAGCATTTCCCACGCTATACATTCACACCACGCGCGGCTGGCGAGCGCTGCCAGGGTGCGATCTCACCGTCTCCACAAAAACCCTCTTTCCAAAAAGACCACAAAGGGATATTGGGAAGTGAGAGAAACTCAAAACGTGGCCAAACGAATACACATTTCTGCTGCAGACGTTTACTGTTCGCTATCAGAGAACATACAGCTTTGACTGAGTCTTTGCAATCCGTAACATCACTCCCCCACAACTGTGATACTAAAATCAGAGCATCCTACTGATTGCATGCTATGTTTATACAGGTAGCACTCCGAGGCATGTCATTTAATGGGAAAACTGCATGGGCTGAACAGAGATGTACAGTTAATATTCAGCTTGGACCATTCTGCTGAATGAAGCAAAATATAGAGCTCAGTGTTATTATTTTCCATACTTTTGACTCCCTGTCTGCAAGCGTACGCTGCTCTCCAGTACAGAGGTCTGTTTAAATTCTCTTAGAGAAAACAGTATTTACAAATCTCAGCCGGCAGAGACAAGTGCTTCCTCAGCTTTGAGACTGGCTGCCAGTTCTGTTTCCATAGAAATGCACATTCATGTGCTGAAAAACGGGGAGGTGCTTTCAAGAGCCTCCTCCAGTTTGCAGGGACGCAACACATTTCTACTGAAGCAAAATGGCAACACAAGCACTGTACATGAAGATTTGGCGTAACAGACAAACACACCCAGATACAATTTAATAATGTGCTGCATTACTGTGAATGTAAACAGAAGCCAAGGTTCTCAGCAGCTAATTCATTCACATAATTCATGGCAAAGAAAAGATGCCTGGTTTGCCACAGCTGATTGCAAGGGATGATGCTGCAATCAAGGCAGGGGGAGAGGGAATGAAAGGTCAGCTGGAGAGGCAAATTATTGGTATGATATTTAATCTTATAATGACTCATCAAGCAGCAGCATAAGACTCGTGCCCAGTCTGCTCATTAACCACAGGGCCTTCCACGCTTCTCATTTGCTGACTTGTGAAGCTACACCCTGCCCCAGTTATTCATGCAGCACTCGTTTCAATGCACTCTGCACATCTCTCGCCCTTTGCTAGAATCCATCAGTCTCTACAGACAACTCATTCCCACCCCCCTTCACTGTGCTATCAAGGATTAGATTCAATGGAGGATGACAGTGCAGGACTGAAGGGACTGCTCACACCAGGGCCATTATCACAGTCAAACGGATAACAACACGTGAAACCCACCAGTGTGCATGAGAACACAGGAGGAGAACCTTTTCCTCTCATCCCTCCCTGTGTTTCTCCCACACATGCTGAAGAACACCACTACAGCGTTTCTAAAACCTGTCACGTGTTTAATCGTGTTAGTAGGAGCATATTTTCCTTTATTGTTTGAATTATTAAAAATACTATGGAAAACATTCTTGTATTCAGCTTGTTTAAAGCTGGAGTTTTTTACATTATGGCTTTTTTTTTTGCATATGCAGAATGAAGTGACTGAACAACTGTCAGAAGTATTATTTGAAGAAAGGAACCTAAGTCACATCCCTGTATTCTCAGAAACTAGGTCAACGTGACAAAGATTTACCAGCACAGCAGTGCCACTTACAACTACGTAAAAGATGGCACCTCTGACAGTTGTTTTTAACAAGCCTTTCCCTATCCAGCACACACTTTGGAGAGAACTCCCATCAGTTACAGCTAACTTCTTTGAGAAAGCTACTCAGTACAGACAGCAAAAAGCCATTCCTTTTGCTGTTTGTTTGTTTTTTAAATGAAAAGCGTTCACTATGGACTGCACCATTCTATTCTACTGAAGTCTAACATTTTTTGGCCTTGGCTCCTCTCCCCTTGGATACACAACCCCACTCCCCATTGCTGTCTTTGAACCCTACTCCAAAGTATCAGTCTTTAAAAGCACTGAAATATCCTCTGTACTGTAGCACATGAATTTAGACATTAACAGCTGGCCTTTATCCAGAGATGCTTGATAAATCTCCTAAAAGAAAAATTGGTAACAAAGCTACAGGAATTCAACACTAACTTTAAATCTTCACATGGAAGCAGTAAATACAAACTGTCCTTCAGAGAATAAAGAAAGAGAAGGTTGAGATAAACCACTAACAATAGAAGAGTTTATTTTCTGTAACATTAAAACAGCATCCGCTTAGATGGATTCAACAGATAAACTACATTCAAGATCCTGAAACAAAGGTATGAGAGGGAATCCATCTCTGGGACTAAACAGACAGACTCATAGCAGCTTCTGCACATAATTTGCCACCTATAAGCCCAAAAGGATTTACAGCACTGTAGATCAGCACACTAATACCTGCACTGTACAGATGAGTTAAAATGGCTTGAAACAAAGAAACTCCATCTACTCTTGCAAGATACAGACCAAAAGCTCCTTGGTGCAATGTAAACTATTCCAGCAATAAATACGTTGTTTCTTTATGCCCACATGATCTAAATTATTTCACTATATTTATATTGTAACTTTCTCATATCTTGAGACCTGCCAACAGAAAAATACAACTAAAATGTATCTTTGAACCACCCAAACCTATGCGGTGGTATGAACTTGAAATGCAAAAATATAACTGTTTTTCCTATAGGAGTCAATCTACAATCAAAGACAATATTTATGTAAAAAGTTCTTCTCCAAAATTAATATATTGTCTCATCATTTTTATATTAATCCTTACAAATATATTTTCTTATTTTCAAGTGCCCAAGAATAGCAGTGTTTTACTTCAAAAACCAGAATGCAGCACAAGTTCTGTAGTCTCAAAAAGGTTTAAAAATGCATTTCTGCAAACCTACCACCTCTTCAGTTTTCACAGTAACGAGAGAAAGGTGAGAGTGTTTAAAATGAAGAAGTACATTTGCATACATTATCAAATCACATATGCATTCCTCAAGATATTTCTACCATCAAACTGTTACATTTTAGGTCTAACAAAACCTCATTCCCAGTCAGAATAGTTTAACAAGAAGTATCTGAATATCCTCCTCTATGAACCAAGATCTGCCAACTGTTTGCAGAAGACGGACAATGAAGCTTTCAAACCCATCAAATTAAAGCCACTGCCACAACACCTCCCTTGTTGTACTGTTATGTAACTATTGTTTGGTTGGTTGGTTGTTTGTTTTTATGTATAGTTTTAAGTAAGGAAGAATGATGGTTTCTCTCTTTCATCCTATAAAATACTGTTTCAGGAATGCAGCAGGAAGCAACAGGGATTCATTGCATAACAGGTTTTGTTTTCATGAAATACACCAAAGAGAGCTTAAAGTTAGTCCACTAAAGGAGAATTTTAAGATAAGTTACATCGTCAACATTTAAGTGTCTCTGAATGCTTCAATCCCCTACTTCTTCAACTTAGAACTCACTCGAATTATTATTCAGCATTTTAACTGAGGAGAATCCACAACCATAATCCAATTTTTTCTTTCAGAACACTGTAAGATAAAGGTCTGTTTCTTTTTTTTTTCCATGCACAAATACACTGCAGCATTCTCATAACCTCTACTGCGTGCACACACAACTTGTTCAAGATTTACTGCAGGTTTCCATAGGGTTTCAAAACCTTTTCCAGTTGCTTTTTCAGGACTGCAGTCAGAATACACTTTCAGTAATGTAAGTTTGTTTCCCTACACACAAATGTCTGTTTTTCTCGGTACACTTGCATATGTTTCTTGTCAGCCATCTCAAACTGTTAATACTAGCATTCAAATATTTATCTTGTATTAATCTATAGCTGATGATTAACATGTGTTTTTTGTACTCACCACTGATGTTACTTAAAATCATATTTCCAGAGTCTTTCACTTCATCAAATTTTGTAAAGATTGTCTGCAACCTGTAAAGAAATATATAAATATCTAAGCTTATGTTTACATACTGGAAATCTTCCAAGTTACTGGTAAAAACATGAATTAGTTTACCAGCATATATAAAGCAGTCAGACAAGGGATTGTGAGTTCTAGAAACCATTTCCAAAGGACCCCCCTTCTTAAGTTAGATAACTGTCTTCAAACAAATGCACATAAAGCTACATCAAGTCCAAATAAAACTGACCATCACACATGATGAAAAAATTGACAATTCTGAAGCACAGGTTTAGTAATATTATCCAGTGGCTTCAGAAAGACAGTGACAATACGCTATTTATACACAATCCCATAAGGCAACAATTTGAACTACAGAATGCTTACGTGCAGTAATAGGCAGTGGTTGATACTTTGTTTGCTCTGTAACAACTACTACTCGCTCGGGAACCCAGCGAGAGCAGGCAGTCCCGTAGGCTGTTCTCGCGAGAGGTTAACGAAGCGTTAACGAGCATAGGCGTTAACGAGGCATAGGCGTTGCCGCGTTGCCAGGGTTTCAGCGCCTTCGCCCTCACCCCTCAGCTGAATAGGGCTGAAGGGGTATATCCCTGAAGGGCTCAGGGAGGGCAGCGAAGTATCACATTACAATTCATATCTATATATACATTATTATAAACTATTATTTATTTATTTATTTACTTTCGATTTTTCATTTCTTTGTTTTTATTTTTTTTGTGCCATGGTCTCTACAAGACAGAGGGCTTGCCTTAAGAAGGCTGTGGCGACCCAGACAGAAGGTCTGCCTAGAAGTGTGGCTACACAGGTCTCTGGTTGCAAGGAGTGCCAGAGCCTGCTACTACTAGATGAGGGTGCTAAGCAGTTCTCCTGTGCAAGGTGTGAGCAGGTGGAAGATCTGCTTAGCATGGTGGTTGAATTGAAAGAGGAGGTTGAGAGACTGAGGGCCATCAGGGACTGTGAGCGGGAGATTGACTGGTGGAGTAACTCCGTAGAGTGCCAGAGAGAAAGGCACCGGGGAGATCCCCCGCAGTTGGTGGTGGACTCCCTGACCTGTCCCCATAGGGCAGAAGGGGGATATCTGAGGGATAGGGAGGGCTGGCAGAGAGTCCCTGCTCGGTACCGTGGGCGATCTCCCCCTCTGCCTCCCCAGTGTCCCCAGATACCCCTAAGCAATAGATTTGCAGCATTGGAAGTTGAAGAGGTGATAAGGGGTGAAGTGCAGGAAGATTCCCGCAGGAGGTCACCAATGGCAAGGCAGTCACCTCCGTGCATTGAGACTGCTGCTACTAAGAAAGAAAGGAAGGTGATTGTAGTGGGTGGCTCCCTTCTAAAGGGAACTGAGGGCCCCATTTGCAGACCAGACCCAAACCGCAGGGAAGCGTGCTGTCTCCCTGGGGCTCGGATCAGGGACATTACTAGAAGACTCCCGGACTTGATATGCCCCACCGACTACTACCCATTACTCGTAGTTCAGGCAGACTGCAATAAAATATCTCAGAGAAGTCTGCGAACTATGAAAAGAGATGTCAGGGGATTAGGGCGATTAGTTCAAGGGGTGGGAGCACAAGTGGTGTTTGCTTCCATACCTTCTGAGGCGGTGAAGGACACAGAATGGGCTAGGAAAACACAGGTGATGAATAACTGGCTGAGAGGTTGGTGTAGAGACAGACACTTTGGGTTTTTTGACCACGGGGCAGTTTACTCGGCTCCTGGCCTGTTATCTGTTGATGGGACGCACGTATCCCAAAGGGGGAAACGAATCCTAGCACAGGAGCTAGCTGGACTCACTGAGAGAGCTTTAAACTAGCTGTGACAGGGGAAGGGGATAAAACAGGGCTCACCAGTAAAGAGCCTAAGGAGGCTGTGCTGGAGAAAGGGGTGAGGCAGATATCTCAGCTGAAATGCATCTATACCAATGCACGCAGCATGGGCAATAAACAAGAAGAGCTTGAAGCCATTGTGAGGCAGGCTAACTATGACCTTGTGGAAAAAGGAAACATGAAACATGTAAAGAAACCATGTTTCTTTAAAGAAACATGGTGGGACCTCTTCCATGACTGGAATACTGGGATTGATGGCTACAAGCTCTTCAGAAGGGATAGACAGGGAAGAAAGGGTGGTGGCATAGCTCTCTATATCAGAGAGTGTTTTGATGTTGAAGAGCTTGTGGTTGGAAATGACAAAGTAGAGTGTCTATGGATAAGGATCAGGGGGATAGTCTTTAGGAGTGACATCGTGGTGGGGGTCTGTTATAGACCACCTAGTCAGGATGAAGAAATAGACGAGGTGTTCTATAAACAACTCGTAGATGTTGCACGATGGCCAGCACTCGTTCTCATGGGGGACTTCAACTTCCCTGATATATGCTGGAAATATAATACTGCGCAGAGGAAGCAGTCCTTGAGATTTTTAGAATGTGTGGATGATTGCTTCCTGACACAGCTGGTGCAAGAGCCTACCAGGGGAGATGCCTTGCTAGACCTACTTTTCACTAACAGGGAAGGACTAGTAGGGGATGTGAAGGTTGGAGAGTGTCTTGGCCAGAGTGACCATGAAATGGTGGAGTTTGCTATTCTGGGTGACGTCAAGAGGGTGACTAGCAAAACTATTACCTTGGACTTCCAGAGGGCAGACTTTGACCTGTTCAGGATGCTTGTTGCAAGGGTCCCTTGGGACTTGCTCCTGAGGGGTAAAGGGGTCCAGGAAGCCTGGATGCTCCTCAAGATGGAAATCTTAAAGGCACAGGAGCAGGCTGTCCCGGAGTCCCATAAGTCAAGCCGGAGGAGAAAAAGACCAGTGTGGATGAACCGGGATCTTTTGTTGAGACTCGGAGAGAAAAAGAGAGTCTATGTCCTCTGGAAGATGGGTCAGGCTACTTGGGGTGACTACAGAGAACTGGCCAAGATCTGCAGGCAGAAAATTAGAAATGCTAAAGCCCAGCTTGAACTTAGACTGGCTACTGCTGTAAAGGAACAGGAAACCCTTTTACAAATATATTAACAGCGGGAGAAAAACTAAGGAAAATTTCCCTCCTTTACTCAACAAGGCAGGGAATGTAACCACAGATGATAAGGAAAAGGCTGAGGTTCTCAATGCCTTCTTCACATCTGTCTTTAATAGACAGAACAGTTGTCCACACGGTACTTGCCCTGACCTGGAAGTCCAGGACGGGGCGCATAATGCACCCCCTGTGATCCAAGCAGAGACGGTCAGAGATCTTCTCCTCCATCTGAACTGCCACAAGTCCATGGGGCCAGATGGGATCCACCCAAGGGTGCTGAGGGAGCTGGCAGAGGTGATTGCTGAGCCACTTTCTGCCATCTATCAGAATTCCTGGTTATCTGGAGAGGTCCCACAAGATTGAAGGCTTGCCGATGTGACTCCCATCTACAAGAAAGGCCGTAAGGAAGACCCGGGGAACTGCAGGCCTGTCAGCCTGACCTCAGTATCAGGGAAAGTTATGGAACAGATGATCTTGAGGGAAATCACACGACACGTCCATGGCAATAAAGTGATCAGACCCAGCCAGCACGGGTTCACCAGGGGCAGGTCGTGCTTGTCCAACCTCATCTCCTTCTATGACTGGGTGACCAGACAGGTAGATGAGGGAAAGGCTGTTGATGTAGTCTACCTAGACTTCAGCAAGGCCTTTGACACGGTCTCCCACAGTATTCTCCTAAGGAAACTGGCAGCCCGTGGTGTGGACAGGTTCACTCTTCTCTGGGTGGAGAACTGGCTGGAGGGCCGTGCCCAGAGGGTAGTAGTTAATGGAGTTAAGTCCAGCTGGCGTCCCGTTACGAGTGGTGTCCCCCAAGGGTCAGTTTTGGGGCCCATCTTATTTAATATCTTTATTGATGACCTAGATGAGGGAATTGAGTGTACCCTCAGTAAGTTTGCAGATGACACCAAGTTGGGAGGATGTGTCAAACTGCCTGAGGGTAGGGAGGCCCTTCAGAGGGATTTGGATAGGCTGAACAGCTGGGCTGAGCTCAATGGGATGAAGTTCAATAAGACCAAGTGCTGGGTCCTGCACTTTGGCCACAATAACCCCATGCAATGCTATAGGCTTGGGGCAGAATGGCTTGAAGAATGTAGAGAGGAAAAGGACCTGGGGGTGTTGGTTGATGCTCGGCTCACGGCAGTGTGCCCAGGCGGCCAAGAAGGCCAACAGCATCCTGGCCTGTATTAGAAATAGTGTAGCCAGCAGGAGCAGGGAGGTGATCATCCCCCTGTACTCAGCTCTGGTGCGGCCGCACCTCGAGTACTGTGCTCAGTTTTGGGCCCCTCACTACAAGAAGGACATTGAGGCCCTGGAGCGTGTTCAGAGAAGGGCAACAAAACTGGTGAGGGGTCTGGAGCACAAGTCTTATGAGGAGCGGCTGAGGGAGCTGGGATTGTTTAGTCTGGAGAAGAGGAGGCTCAGAGGAGACCTTATTGCACTCTACCACTTCCTGAAGGGGGGTTGTGGTGAGGAGGGGGTGGGCCTCTTCTCCCTGATAAATAATGACAGGATGAGAGGGAATGGCCACAAGTTGCGCCGGGAAAGATTTAGATTAGACCTGAGGAAACATTTTTTCTCTGAAAGAGTGGTCAGGCACTGGAATGGCCTGCCTAGGGAGGTGGTTGAGGCACCATCCCTAGCGCTGTTCAAGAAGTGTTTAGATGAGGTGCTAAAGGATTTGATTGAGTAGTTGGGTAGGGATAGTGATAGGAGGATGGTTGGACTAGATGATCTTGTAGGTCCTTTCCAACCTTATGAACCTATGAACCTACTAATTTTCTCATAAATCCGGTTTATTGTGAAAATATTTTTGAAGTGGTTTGTGCTTCCACTGAAAGAACAAATTCTTTTTTCTAGACCTAAGAAACACTGAAAACTTACGTACCACTGATTCAAAAGCTAACAGTGGAAAACACACTGCAATTGTTTAGCTGCATGTTAAACAATCAAAAAAAAAAAAATCACATTTCCAGTCTGCTCCCACAAGTCAGAAAATGCTATTCAAGCAATAAAGTTGGCCAAATCTGAACAGCCAGTTCTCATCACTTCTGCAGAAAATGCACTAAAAGCAGAAGTAGTATCATAGTATGGTACGTATGGATGTAAGGACATTTTAGATACAAAATTAGCAGGACTGAATACTGACCTCAAACACATTTATCAACAGGATCATTCAACACAGGTCATACAACAGTTGGCAATTCTCAAAGTGGGTATAGTTCAGTTACACTACCTCATACTTTCAAATATTTTAGTAGCCTTGAAGCATTACTTTTACTTGCCAAATACTGAAAAGCATTTGCTAGACACCACACAATTAGCTGAGAATTCCAGAGAAAGGCCTACCTTACTTCAAACAAGAACAAACTAATAAAAACACTACGTCCAAAAGGCTGAAGCTGTTATCCTGAAAGAAGTTGAATATGACAGAAAGTAACAGATTTCCTTTAGAAGTCCATCTTGATTCTTAAACCTGGTTAGGCTGATGGTGTGCTTTTGGCACATGTGCACATTTTTTGGAGAATTCAAAACAAAACATTGTTTCCTGCTTTTTTGAACTTAGTTATCAAAACATGCTTTTCTGAGCATTTTAAACAGTATTAAACAGTAGAGAAAAATGAAATGTTTCCTAATAAATACATTATGGTCATATGTATGTTGCCTCTCACTCTGGGCAAAATATCTGATAAAGCAGTAACTATGAGTATTCAGGAATAACTTGTCAGCACTCAATGCTCTGCAGTGCTACAGGCTGGAAAGCAACACAGTACTGCCAGCTGTAAAAGCTTAAAAGCACGTATTTCTGACTTCAGACAGACATACTCTTGTAGTGTGGACACAGGTTAAGCTGATATACATTTCTCCTTACTTCTTCCTTCAGAAAAAGAAGTATCCACATGTGGAAACACAGATGGACCTTATCTACAGTGTGAACTAGACAGACATGTAGAATGCACATATCACACAAAATGCAGTATTCGTAAATGCATCCTCTAAAATACATGGCATTTCAAGATATGAAGCTGCAGCCTTAGACATGAGAATGCTCTGAACAAATAAATGTACTATTTACATTTATGTTTCTCAAGTAATGGTAGAAAAAGTTGTCAAATAACTTCCTGAAAGATCTTGAAAGGCTGTAAACACTCAACCAAGCAAGGGCTATCTTCCAAATCCATGTGTATTCCATCTATTCATGGAAGATCAGCTACATTATTTCAATCTCTAACAAATTCCACTTGGTCCAAATGGAACAAAAACGGTTCCATATTCTTGGCTCAAAAACCAAGAAGTGCAATATCCACTCTCAGTATTCACAAACATATTAACACCAATACTTAACAGGCTCAGTAACAAAGACAATCAAACTCTTTCGCAGGAACTGTAACTAAAGGGGAAATACAACATCCATATCTCCATACACCGACTCCATACTGATTTTTCCAAGAAAAGAAATGTACTTCAGGTCTAAATGAAGATATTTTTCTGAGATTTTCGTGTTGAAAAACAATACATGAAAAGAGGGATTCACCGGTTTTATTTGCAAATTAATCTCAGTGACAATAAAAATGCACCAAACAAAAACACACTAGTAGCGAGTAGAGTTGAACTACAGTGGTACAACTCCATCTTCTTTATTAGCCATCTAAACCCTAATTGGGACCAGTATCCTTCTCTAGACAGTCTACTATTTTCTGCAAGTGAAAATCTACCAGATACAGATTATAAAACCTATTTAAGCTACTATTAGTGAATTACTACATACAACTGCTTTTACATAGACACAAAACATATTTACTATTTTCATATTTAAATAATTTGAGTGATTTCTCTAAACAATGCTCGATGAACTATCCTGTCTTCCTTCCAGCTGACATGAGCTCTTATTCTCAGCTTTAAGGCAGAGCACGCTCAAGCAGCAACACACAGACCTCTAATGTGCAATCTGTTATGCAAACTAAGCAAGCCTACATTCTCTTAAATCACATGTTTACCAAATATTGAAGTAATGGTGCTAATATTTATGCTAGCAATTTAAATACTCTGTCATACAGTGAAAGAGCTGCAATACCGTTCCTTAAGGCTGAACAACTGAAAGCAGCTGTGTCTGAACTACAGATTATCCATAATACTTAAAATCCTTAAAACCTACCCAGACACACAAATATGAACATAAATTTCCCTCAGAATAAGGTAAGATGGTACCGTAAATCAAGCTGTTTCACAGATCATAGCTCCTGGATACCCATACGAAAAGTTTCACTCATCAAAGTGAAGGGAGAATTTCTGGCAGACAGTGAGGAAAAAAACCTCTTAAACTGGGTCTGCAGTTGAGGGAGCAACAGTCTGAGACAGAGCTAATCTGTCTATCCTGAGCTTTATCAACTGCCTTGTTGCTGTGTCAAGTACAAAGAGACAGCAGGAATTCTGCTGTCCTTTCTATGCTCAGGATGGAGACTAGCAGCATCATGTTCAACTCAAGTAAACTGCAACCCCTCACTTCCTCACTGAAGACTGCTTGGGAAGACACAACACTGAGCCTCAGCTCATGTATTTTATGCTAACATTGACTGTCAGGTGCAAAACCACTGAAATTCAGTGGCAAGAACCAGTTTGATACACACCACGTCCAGCTTTGCTTGTTTATGTAAATGAAAATGACACAACTACACTTGCCTTCAGATCAAGGGGAATTTTGTACTCAGGTGATTCTGGCAGTAGGAATCAGCAGTTTGGTCCCTACTGTAAGTTAAGTTCAAAGCTGTTGATTAGCCTGGAGAGATAAAGATCCTACGGTGTTTAATCCTATTTGGATCCCAAAATTTACTTAGTTTATATCACTTGGAAACGTGAACAGGATGAGTGCTGAACCTAGACTTACAGTCAGACCCAACATTCATAGCACAGACAAAAGCTGCTGTTACCTACATTCTTTTGTTTGCATTCTCTATTCCAAAGAATGTCTAAGACTCTGTTGTAAAGTGAGAAGGATTTTCTCTGATAAAACTATCTGCTATGGAACTGAATTTTTGCAACTGTAGTTAACAATACAGCTTAAACTTCTTTGGTAACCATATAATCACTTCATACCCCTGAACTGTAACAATCATTAAATAGATGAGAATGCATACCATTTCCCATTCCTATAGGCAGGATAAGCTTTTGTCCAAAGAGGCTGAGGTCTGCCTAGCATGTGAAACAATAAATTTAACACCATTCTCCTATGATAGTATTTCAATGCCTTATAAACCATTAAAAACTGAGAGTAACAATTTGTAGAGGGGTCTCATGATCCACAGAATCCATTCTGATATTCTGACTAAGCCCAGGTAGCAGATACAATCAGCTCTCTCAAAATAAAGAAAAATGATTAAGGCTCAGAGTGCAGTGTTATGCCAGTTTGTACAGGATTAAGATTTTTTTAAGTGCCAATGATTTTAATAACAAATTTGAAAGATTTTACTGTATAAACAGTAAAATACGCTTTCAAGATCTGTCTGGTTTTCACAACAAAACAAATGCTTAACTCCGTGGCAACTAAACAATGGCTACTTTTATTTCACAGAAACTAACCCACACAGAACGCAGACCAGCCCTTAAAGTCCTGAATTACTCAGAAAGCAACTGATGAAGTAAGCATTTTCAAAATGTTATCTCATCTTTTGCAAGAAATATCCAGTGATGGCACATGTACCAGACCAACTGACACTCCATTAGAGCAGTCCCTTCTCAGGGACTACCAGAATCGGGAAGTAGCTGCCTTTCAAAGTAACCACCTCTTACGTAACTGTGGCCCACAAGCAAACCTCTGTTGTGGAAAGGGTTCTTCTGATGTAATTAGCAAAAGCAAGGGAGCACATTTGTGACTATAACAATCTTCAATTAAGTAAAGACTTGTTGCAGGATCTGCCATACTTTCATCCTACTCGGATGCATGTAAGGCATACTTCTCTCTCACACACACACAGTGCATGGAAAGGATTGAGTTCTTCAGTTGTGACTCTCTACATCCAAGTTAAATGCAAACTCTAGAATATGATGAATATATTCAAGTATTGAAGTATTTTTCAACTATTTCCTTCTGTCCAGTGCATTTCTCAGTGAGAAAATCTCTCTCTCTCTCTCTCTCTCTCTCTATATATATATATATATATATATATATGTGTGGACGCATAATTTTGATTACTATTTTTTTAAAAACTATTTTACAGCTCTTGCCTTCTCCTAAAATCAGGGAATTTTAACTGTTGAATGTTATGCTGCTCTTGGTTATAAACCCACATGCCTCTTCCAAGCAGAAAAGACTGTAAAAGGAATATCAGAAACATTAATAAACATTACAACATATTGGGTCAATTTTATGTTCGGATTAAAAAATAAATAAAAAGTAACACAGAACAGCTCAGCATTACAAAATCAAAAGCACTACAAGCTCACCTGGCAGGAGGAATTCCTCTTTTTGTAAGATCTAGTCGTACTTTCTCCCCCACATGTCTATAAACCTCCACAATGGCTAGTATGGCAGCATCTCTCACCTGTGAATGCCAAGTTCAGATCATTATTTCATTTCAGGGTTACAGAAAGCAAAACAACATTTTGCTGACAACTCACTAATCTTCCACAGCTGCACACCAACTCATTTCATGGAACAGTTGAAACAGTGAGGATAGAAGGAAAAGGAAACACAACTGTTATTTCAAGATGGTATTTGTTCCAAGTTCCAATAGTATCTCCAGACAGTAAATGAAAAATCCTAGAAATAACAGCTCTGGCGGGAATTTCTGGGAATGACATAAAAACAGTATCTGTGGAAAAAAATGTGCTTTATTTAGGACCTTATCATACCAGGCAGCACTTCCAAAAGTTAGGCACTGCACTCAGTCTTGACACCTCATCACCTTGGCTTTGGACCACTTTCTACATGCAGCAAAAGACCTTCTAGAAAACTAGGTAACTGACAGCCTGCAAGAGTGGGGCAAAGCAAACAGCATTTCCTGAACTTCCTTCGTAAGGAATTATGTGGACTCACATAAGCACAAGAAAAGGAGTAAGAATATCTAGGGTAAAGGGAAAGAACAATAACAGCAAGAGATGAAGTGCTTTTTTACAAAAATGTAAAGCATAATCATCATGACAAAAACTGTCAATAACATGTGTCATTATTCTCTATAAAGAATTTCTGGAATACTTGAGTATTGTTCCTCATAGCAGTTTGCACTAAAACCAGAACAGCTCTATTAAGATATAAACTACATCTTCACTAACGGGCTACAAACAAGACAAACTCTTGACAGCTTTTCTTCAGAAGAGAGAAATGCTACGGTATGTATAAGAGACAATGACTTTGATGCATCAATACAGTAAGCATAAAAACAAGTTTTTATTTGCTGATCTCCTGCCAATGCTGCCTTCTTCTTTACTGTATTCTTAGTATTCCCTCATAAGACAGCTGTAGAAAAGTCAAGAGACAATTTAACCATTTCCATTAGAAGGTTTTCTTAAGTCCAACAGATGTCATCATTATGAACTACATCTTGATTTTCACTGCAGATGTTTTTACCTATGTTAGGTTGTTTGTTTTAACTACAGCACTGTAGAAAATAATCATATACTGCAAAGCAAGCTTAGCTTAAGTGCCTATATTTATTATGCATTCATTCTTCTCTCCAAATACGGCTGCTGAAGCACCAGGAATAATGAGACACTTACCTGACTATTTGAGTCACCAAGTGCTGTGCACAGATGTGGTACTAACTTGCTGAGACTTAATGGCTGGGCACCGTAACTGAAGAAAAAGAAGGAAAAAAAAGGTTTATTTTTAGCAGAAAAACAAAAAGTGGATCTTTAGCTTAGCACTGATAAAATACAATATCAATCAAGGTCCATCTTTCTCTTACAACTAGTACCATGTTTAATTTTGAAAGAAAATATATACCTTCAGTCTTTCTTTTGGAAAGCTTACTGGTCAAGTTGTTTAGATTTTTTCTCATTTATTATTTTAACTGAATCAGACTTCCTGAAGTATTAGTTTCAGACAAGAAAGGACATTCAGAAAAAGGATAGAATCCTTATGTCTCCATAGAAACAAAAAGCTTACATGTTTAAGGTTGCAATAAGACACAAACACACTCCTTCTCGGGATCGGTAATTCTTGTGTTTAAAACCAACAGCAAGGCGTTCCCAAATGTACTATAAAACAGAAATAATTGTCTTCAATTACCAGGAGCACAATACAATGTAATTCTATCCATTTTCTATAACTACATTCAAAACATTTACAAAAAATAAAGCAAGACAGGTCCACTGGAAAAGGAAAGACACTTTGCAGATAAAATTAAGTTATGAAATGTGCAATAACAAACACAATACACATTAATCTTTAGCCAAAAACAATTTCTAGAAATGTTCTTCAGAAATCTAGCTATGTATTCGTATTACTTGAGAAACAGCTTTAGAAAATATACAGAATCGTTACAGCTGATAAACATAAAACAAACATTAACATTTCCAACTACAGACTCAAGGAGAAGTTGCTGTATCCTTTCAGCTTCATATTGTCTTCCAGCCAAGATTTCCTCTCATCCAGTTTAGCTTGTGCTTAAACCATACTCCTGCTGTCCACTTCTCTCCTACTTCTGCTTCAGATTTACTTCTCAATTTTTCAGTTATTTCTTGCTTATTCATTCTACTTTCTTAGCTTCCATTTTTGTTCTGCTTTCACTTCTCCTTTTGTGCTGGTGTTGCTTTCCATAGTACAATTCTCCGGCTCTCTAAGCCCTCGGTTACCTTCCTGCCCGCTAGTTTCACTGTTCAGCTCATCATTTTACCTCTCCATCTGCCTGTCAATCTCCAGCTGCATAGAGTGTAAAGAGTGCAAACGCAAAGCTTACGAGACGTGGGATTCCCAGTGGTACCTCAGAGCGGATGCACAGCCCCAAAGTGCAACTCCCCCAGCTGCAGTGCTGCCATTACAGCCGGCAGGGCGCGAGCATCCGCGGCAGCGTCGCCTAGCAATGGCTGCACTCTGCCAGCAGCACATCTCGTGTGCAGGCACCACCCTCCCTCCTGCCCCTGGAGGGCTGCAACTGCGATGTACAGGGACTGCATAACATCTCCTAGATACCAGTGACTGTGTTTGGCTTTGCAGAAAGAATACAAACAGCTCTCGGTCAACAAAACAGGGAATACTGCATCGTCTGCATTGATGAGGAAGCACGCTTCACAGCAGATGTAAAATGCTCCAGCTAGAGTCTACTCGATGGCTCGGATCCATCTCGTGGTTTCTTGTTCGTGCATCTCACAGTTCACCACATCTTGAAAAAAAGCCCCTTGACAATCAGAATATAGCCTGCCAAAGCTGCACAGCTTAACAGTAAAGAACAGGATTTTATGGAAGAAAACATCCCTCCAATTAGCCCACTGTACAGGATGAATCTCAAAGAAAGGAAATCTCCCTGCTAGGTGTGCAGAAATACAGCAGCAGAGGGAACTGTACAAAGAAAGAAAGCAGACTGAAAACAAATCCAGTTTTTTGCTATTAAACCTACTGAGAGTACTGAATCCTTCTAAACAAGAGAAATTCAAATGGCTTCTAAGAAATTTCCACTCTACTGACTTGCTAGCAGTAATTTGTGCCAAACTCTCTTTACCTTATTCATGCGTTTATACTGTCTGTATTCTGATTTTGATGCTATCCTGCACACAAACAGCCATGTCAAGCTCTTAAAAGCTAAACAATAAACAACACAACACAAAAAAAAGCCAAACATTTAAAATGAGAAAAAGGAACTGACAATGGGACAAGTTAAGTACTACTCAAGAACACATCAAAATAAACCAGAGGATACCATTAGGAAGAAACTTACAAATATTATCCCAAAAAAAGGTTTCCACCCAGCTCCTCCAAAGGGATGTTTCTCTGCAGCAAATGGAGCCTAAAACTCTGTAGGAGGCACAGGAAAGACTCCTCTGTTTTGGTCCTTGCTATGATGATGACAGATGCTTTTTGTTCAAGTATTTAATGATACGTAAGCCACCCTGGGAGCTGACACCTGGGGTTTCCCCCACCTTAGTTACCAGAAGAGCCATGCCTCCTCTCACACATGCTGTTCCTTGCACTCCACAAATCTCATATTCTTTCCTACACTGAGGGCAAGCTTCAAAGGAAAGCTTTCTACCATCTTAGTGTACAGCCTAAAAACAAACAGACTCTTCAGAAATGGAAAGATGGACCATTACCCGTGACTCGTTCACTAGCAGGGCCCACACAAAATATGCACAACCACTCTTTCTTAGTGATTGTTAAAGGAGAAGTGTCTCCAAGATGCTCTGCATCTATCCAAATGCTGTCACTGTAGAGTCAGGTGTACCCCTCAGTCTGTAAGAGGCACTTCAGAGCATCTTGGACACAGAAACACGTCGCTTGTGAGCTACTAAGCACTTATGCATTAAGTGCTGTAAGATCACTTGGCAATGAATATGAACAAAAATACAATGAGTGGATAAAGGCTAGGCTTCATAGATGACACTGTGACACTCTGATACCTAAATCCTACTCAAAACTGTAAACTTCTGCAGTTGCTTAATATTGCTTGCAATATTTTTGTACCAGCACACAAACAAAGTAATCATAAACAGTTTTCTCACTGCAGATGAAGTCTGAAAAATCACATTCCCTGTGCACTAACATTCAAATTTTTATCTACAAATAAAGCCAGGAATTAGCAAGCAGAAATTTTGGTTCACAAGAAATAAGACACTACCCATTAACTTCTGCATTTAAACTCGGAAACAGATCTTTTTAAGAAATTAAGAACACAAATATCTATTTCTCCTGGCCCTCAGAGTTTCAAATAATGTCACTCCTCCATCAATTATGTCCTGTTAAACAATCATACTTGTCAGAATCACAGAGTAGGTATACCAGACTTAGCACTTGGAAGCCATACAGTGCTAACAGCTGTAGAAAGGTTTGCTGAACTCAAACTTCAACATATGACAAGGCAGAAGGAAACATCCCCACCTCAGTTCATCAAAGGTTCACACAACGTCTGTCAAACACGAAGAGAGCTAGATGTTCTAAGATAGAATGCACCATCTGAACTGTTAGACTACTCCTACTTGTTCAGGCACAAAGTAAATCTTAAACTCTGAGCTAAATAAACTTACTTACTCCCGTGATGCAAACTTAGACTCAGGAGGTTGTTCCCAGCATTTAATTAACTAAATCCTGCCACATGACATGAAAACATCTGCTCAGAATTTAGTTACGATATGCAAAAACTGCAGAATTGTGCTGTGCCAGGTATTTATCTCCAGATGAACAAACCATTACTGTTAACCCATTAAGAATATCTTTAACATTTACTTCATTAACAGTCGCTATAACATTATGATACATTCAAAGTCAAGCTCGTGCTAAAGTACTATGCCCAATGGAGACCTCCATCTGAATCTATATAAAATGAAACCGTACCATGGGCGGTGCTGCCTCGTCCATCAACTTCAGTATGAGATTCTGTGCTTGCTCTCGAACTTGATCTTTGGCATCTCCCATACGATCTATCAAAGGCAGGAGAACTACAGGAGGGAAAAAAAGAAAAAAAATGAAACACCCAGTGAAGATTTTCAAATACTAACGGGTATTTTCTCAAACAGATTTAAGATATACTTCATTCAAAAATAAAAGCTGACTGTAAATTGGCCAAAGTATTTTCAATTCTGAAATGTATTTCTCAATACGTTAGAGAAACTAACAACAAATGCGTTGAACTGCAATTGAAGAACACGGACTGAAAAGAAATAAAGCTCCCCGTCTTAAGAACTGTATGAATGATTTCCATTTAACCTTCAGAAAGTAGGCCCTGAACTTCTGAATGTCTGGCTTGTCTGAAGAATAGTAAGATTCAGGGAATGGAGAGGGGGAGAAAAAAGAATAAGATACTGTCAAATGATCAGGATTTTGCTATTTAATTATGAAAATGCAAAATGTTTTAAATCCTCCTATTCACACAGCTTACCTTGTGGTAACTCGGTCTTATCTCAGTAGAAGTTGTTTTACAACAGTGTCCTCAAATAGTATTTAACTAAAATTACGTCAGACCTGACAGATTTCGCATCCTACAATCAGAACTCACTCAAAACAGAAGAACTTGATTTGCTTGTCCACACAGAGCAGTTAATAAACATGTCTGACAAACAAATTAATGCAGTATGATCATTAGCTGAGTTACAGAACGAATGCTTAGCTGAGCATTACGCAGGATGCCCTGCTGTACCAGCTTCCTGCCCTCCACGTGGAGCCCACACACACGCTCAGATTCTTCCCCTGCTGCTCTCAGTACCACTTCTTCAAAGCAAGCAGCAACAACACTGAGTGCTCTGCTTCTGCTCAGGCCTTACAAATGAGGTGAAATTGGCAGGGATGTTACCTCCCACTTAGCTCCCTGGGGACAGAGCTTTTAGAGGCACTATCAGTACCTGAAACACGACCTGGGAGAATGAGTGTCATAGGCTAACGGTAACATTTACCTCTTAACAGCTCAACCTCATGCATTAGCTTTTGTTTCTGATCTGATTCACAGGTTTCTAAGAGCTGGAAGCAGCAGGAAGGTAATCCTAGCTGGAGCTCTTACTCAATATAGATCATGACACTCGGCCTGTAATTCTCCTCCAAATCAGTATTCCAGTTAAGCAGGGACCAAGTTAGCAATTACTGTGCCATTTATTTCAAACTTTTAACACCAGCCTAATATTTTCCACAAGTCTTTTGAAGACTCCCATATTCCAACATCAGCTCACAAAATTATTCATAAAATCCACCTTTGCTGAGTTTGGTGTCGCATTTATGAACACTAGAGACCATTTTACAGCTGCTGCTAGATCCCTCTCTCAGCAATTGCTTTTCTCCTCTCCAAAGATACAACTCTTATCATCCTACTTTTTGAAAGGGAGATACAGAAGAGTTCTAACAGAATTTGATGTTATAATAACTAAACAGCAGTGTTCCCAGCAAAAAAAGGGAACAAAATCATTAACTCTGAATGACTCTTCAGTCCTCTGCTCCTACATAATAGAGTTAAAACTCACAGCTGTCTCTGTAGATTGATTACTATTGCACAAATACATTGCCGAGATTTGAATTTTTCTCCAACTGTATCTGAACACTTCTTAATTGTTCTAATCTGAACACTTAATTTGACTGGCCCTGAACACTGTACTGACACCTCTAGCTCTTGTTATCCAGCTTTTGCATTTTTCATCTATTTTCTCGTCTGAATAAGTCAGTATAGCTACCTTCATTCTACACTTTCTACACTGGCTTCCCCCCACATCACATTTTGTGAACACCGAAGAAACACCCTGAACATCAGAAGTCAGTTCTGGGAGTACACAGCTGATCCCTCTTGAACTCCCTGTATACTTATTGGTTACCTTTTTCCTTCCAACAGTACTTCTCATGACTTTTTGCAGCGCCTCTCAGTTCATAAGTTCATAAGTTCATAAGTTCATAAGGTTGGAAAGGACCTATAAGATCATCTAGTCCAACCATCTTCCTATCACTATCTCTACCCAACTACTAAATTAAGTCCTTTAGCACCTCATCTAAACGCTTCTTGAACAGCGCTAGGGATGGTGCCTCAACCACCTCCCTAGGCAGGCCATTCCAGTGCCTGACCACTCTTTCAGAAAAGAAATGCTTCCTCAGGTCTAATCTAAATCTTCCCTGGCGCAACTTGTGGCCATTCCCTCTCGTCCTGTCATTACTTATCAGGGAGAAGAGGCCTACCCCCTCCTCACCACAACCCCCCTTCAGGAAGTGGTAGAGTGCAATAAGGTCTCCTCTGAGCCTCCTCTTCTCCAGACTAAACAATCCCAGCTCCCTCAGCCGCTCCTCATAAGACTTGTGCTCCAGGCCCCTCACCAGTTTTGTTGCCCTTCTCTGAACACGCTCCAGGGCCTCAATGTCCTTCTTGTAGTGAGGGGCCCAAAACTGAACACAGTACTCGAGGTGCGGCCGTACCAGAGCTGAGTACAGGGGGATGATCACCTCCCTGCTCCTGCTGGCTACACTATTTCTAATACAGGCCAGGATGCTGTTGGCCTTCTTAGCCACCTGGGCACACTGCCGGCTCATGTTGAGCCGAGCATCAACCAACACCCCCAGGTCCTTTTCCTCTCTACATTCTTCAAGCCATTCTGCCCCAAGTTGAGCTGCAAACTGCACCATCCCTTACTGCTGAGGCCCACAACGCCCACCTGACTACTGCACAGCTCAAGGCAACTCCTGCTTTACAAAGAGGGAAACAAAACCAAACAGTGAGCTGATCCAAGGGAGGGAAACACAGGCAAGTGCCAGTCCTGCTGGAGCAGGGCTCTGTGGTGACTCATCAGCAGGCTGAGTCAGTTCATGGAGCTACAGATACCAGGCTGAAAGCACTACAAGCACAGAAAGCAGCTACTAGAAGAGGCTGAACAGAGATGATGAGGTCATTGCGTTAAACTAAGCAATGACACAACCCACAGCTCATTAAACATGCCAGCCTCTGTCACTCAGCCACCTCTGGCACTGGGACTACCTGCTGCAGTTATTGTTCAAGGTCCCACAAGTCTGCAGACTTCACTTTCCCCCTCCCCCCCCCCCCCAGATTGGGGGAAGAAAACATAGGAAATGACTTAATGTCAGTTGCCTATGGATAAAATTGCAGAATGCTCACCTAGGAGAACCCCACCAAAAAATTTGAGTTCCTAATGCCTCCTCTGCTTTTCTTCCACATGTTATAAATGTTTAGCAAGAGCTATTTGTATTACTGCTTTTTCTGCATTAGTGACAAAAAATAGCTGGAAGGTGTTTGCTCTCGTTTCTCCAGGGAAGTGGGAAGCACATCTACCTACCTAAACATTCTTAAGACCATTCTTAAGACACTTGGCACCCCCCCCAAGCATCCTAGTTTGCCCCTCTTTTCCCTACCCTAAGCCTCCTTGCCTGGCTTTCACTCAGCTCCTCCCAGCCTCTTTTCACTCCAAGCAAGTCCTGTCTGGCCAAGACCACAGAGCACAAGAAACTTGGACTCCTTAGCAGTAACCTCACCTAAGCCCAATTACAGCCAAACTTCAGAGACGAGCACAAAACAGGCCACTGCCCTAGAGTAGGATAAGCCAGCACTATTACTGGAAAGCCTACTCACTATCCCAAGCCACAGTTCCCACTCCCAACCCTAGTGCCAGTATTTGTCTGTTCATAAGAACTGAGGACATGCTCATACTCCATAAAGATACACACGTATCAACGAAAAGCAGAAGCTACCATATACAGAGTGAACGGGAACAAATTATGGAAACTTTTCAGCACCTTAGGAAATAAATACTAAGTATTTACACACTAAAAGTTTGCAAAAAGATTCTCAGCTTTTCAACTTAACCCCTAACAGGAACAATTTAAGATGTACTTGCATTAGGAGAGTACCATTACTTCCCAAAGAACAAATGACCAAAAGAACATCAATGAGAACAATGCTTTTATTCCCTGTATGGGAACTGTTGACTCACGGCCTGAACCACTGATTGATCACCTGAGGTGAGCACTGAGTCAGCCACAGGAGCACAGGTGAAGGCAATGCACCTGTGTGACCAGAGGGGGTGGAGTCTGGCTCCACCTCTTCCAGACCCCATTTAAGGGCTGACCACCACCAG
This sequence comes from Cyrtonyx montezumae, assembly GCF_038088225.1. Taxonomy (NCBI): domain Eukaryota; kingdom Metazoa; phylum Chordata; class Aves; order Galliformes; family Odontophoridae; genus Cyrtonyx; species Cyrtonyx montezumae. The sequence continues at coordinate 99,881,016 of NW_027072089.1, read as the reverse complement.
GGAAGGATCTCTTGTTAGAGGCAAACCTCAACCATCATAAAAGGTGAGCCACCCCTTACTCACCAGTAGTCTGTGTACCATCTATGTAAAGCCTTACGGAAATATACCATCCTGCATATCTCCTCTGAATTCTATCCTTTTGAATTATCTGCCCTACGTCCCCCAACCTTATTCCAAACACAACAAGCATTTTGGCTGACTGTTTAAGTTTTATTATATTCTTTCTCACTAGTGTTATCAACACGATGCTCTTCTTTACACTGCAATGAGAACATACATATTTGGTAGCTTCTGGCACCAGTCTGACAACTAAATATCTCAAATAGGTGCTGGAGTTACAAGAAGATGAAGCACCATCATACATGTATACGATATTCATTGAGTAACTTGGGCTACCAACATGCTGAAGTAGACATTGCCACAAACAGTAAGGATTCATGTATTCACACTGCTTTATGCTAATCTTACCATGCTTTCTTCTACCACTACCTAGTTTATTTAAATTATTTCAAGTGTATTTGGAAACCTAGTGATGGGATTACAACTTTCTTTCTTCTACTCATTTCTGTTGACATGAAGAAAAACATTACACTAAATTTCAGAGACAATGATTCCGTATGCACAGTTGCTGATTATTCTTTGCAGAACCAAGAAGTACTGTACCCTGTAGTTTGCCCTCTCATCACATTGCATTGTCAGCTTCCATCACTACCAGCCATTCCAGAGCTTTTTCTGCCAAGATTTCTGCATGGTTATACAAAGAGTTTAGAATTTTCATTAGTGAAGTAAACCCAGAGGTGTCGGTAGTTGTATTCTATAGCACACATTAATTCTGCCTGACCTATCTTTACCTACCCTGCTATCTACAGCTGAGCTGCTATTTATACATTTTCCTTTCTGTGTGCATAAAGAGTTATCTCAGTATTAAATCCCTAACAGCCTGTTATCCAAATGGCTTTTTTTTTTTCCATCGTTTGTCTTCCTTTTCTTGGCTTGGTAAACCTAAATAAAACTCCATTTATACAATTTCACATAATGATTTTATCGCTGCTAGTTGGACGGCATATGCAAGATTTGGGGCCAAAACCAGCCTGGAGAGTCAGAGTTGAGCCCTGGGAGATTAAATATTTATTTCCTCTACAGGGACAGGGGATAATAAACACGTAAATCACCAAAGTCAGTGCCTAGAGTGGCACCCAGTTTACTTTTAAAAATTCTGAGCAGCTTAACTGTATAACCCCCACAGCAAAGAATGCCACAGGTAGCACAAACAATTTTCTTCTGTTAAACTTTAACAATTGTTCCTTCTGTTATGACACAGTTTTTCAGTTTGTATTACTGCTCCCAACTTCCCCTTTCTTCCCTCTGTCAGAGCCACTGCTCTCAGTGCCCCTTTTACGCAGGCCCTCTCCTGCCTGCCCATTTGTATGAATCAACTTCAGATGGTCTGCGTCAGCACCAGAGTTGAAACACCATCAGCATTAACAAAAACTTTATTACTAAAAAGTCTATCTTCTTGCTTCAGACAAAGGAAAAGGCCTGGGGGACAGAAACAGATTAAACTTAGGCAGCTGTGTCTGCTAGTTTCCTCAGAAATCTGTCCAGTTCAGGAAACAGCATTAAATGGCTGCTGGTATTAGAAAGAAGGGAAGGAAAACAGTTGTGCTGGCAATTTGAGCAGACTGTTTTTCTGTGAAAGATGTACAGGAAAGAATATCTCAAAGAGGCTCCAACAAGGCCAGCAATATGCCTGGTCCAGCAGCACCAAGACTTCTAAAGAGTCTTTAACAGGCTTTTGTAGATAAGGGGTCCACTAAGGCCTTGTTGTTCCCCTTCTGATGCTACTCAAGATGAAGTATGGTCCAGAGTAAGCAAGTTCAGTCAGGAGACACCTCAGACACGAAAGCCTCTCTGCATCTCTCCAGGAGCCAAGACAAGCATTACTGGAATTAATTAGATCTACTGTTCATCATCAATAATGTAGAGAAAATAAACATGAATCCATCACAGCCTCAGTCCCAGGAAACACAAGAAGAGAGCTTCAAGTCCAAAGAGTTTGAAGAGGTGCATTAAACCAACAAAAAAACTAGAAACTAGGGAACTAATATTAATTAGAACTGGGGGAGGGGGGGGTGAGAAGGGGAAAGGAAGGCTACTTGTCTACTTTAATTTAGTGACACTATATTTTTAAGACACATACAGTGAAATATCCACAGTAGTAAGCAGATGGTACTCCAACTCAGAGCCTGTCAACATCAATCACTTAAATAAGGTCATTCTGATGACACAGAATTATTGTTATTTAATAAATGCAAATTCCAGTGCTAACTGAACAGGAAGTAAAGAGCCTTAAAGATCATTGAGTTATGTGGGTGGTTTTTTCTTTTTTTTTTTTTGTTTCTAATAGCATTAGAGAATCTGCCACCAAGATGAAAGAAGTCAGACTAAAAGAGCTATGGCCATTAGCTGTGATCACTAACCACACAGGGAAATGAAGGAGATTTAAGGTTCTTCTGAAATGCTGCAGAAAGTTCATCTTCTCCGAAATTCAAAAATATGAGCCACTTAAAACATCTGTTCTAGAGGAAAAAAAAGTACAGATAACTGAGTCTCCCTCTGCAGCCTTTCCTAAAACAAACAAGAAAAGAAATATTCAACATTTATTGTTTAAAATAATCCTACTGCACATATCCAAGAGTGCTTCCTGAGGTTGGTAAGGCGTAAAAGCCCAAGTCAGACAGAACAACTGACATGCACTTACGCACGAAGAATCTTTGAGGCAGGCTTCTCTCATATAAATTGGAAATTTTTTTTTACATTTTATGAGCAATTTGATTTAATTCCAGAGTTTTATCTAACTTTTGAGGTCAGCCACACTCTGAACTGAGATTTAGGCCAGAGGAACTCACAGGTCCCTTCCAGCCTAAATTATTCTAGGTTTTATGTTTAGGCTTAGGCTTATACAACAGTAGACACTGACATTAGTTTCAGCATTTCAATTCAATCAATAAAAATCTGAAAGAAACAGTCCACAAAACTTGAAAGTAAAACGTTTTTCAACATAATACAGGCCCACAATATCTCATCCTAAGACGCTTCTTGGTTTTCATGGTAAGGAAGAGAATATTTTTCCATACATCATTAAATCCACCTACTGAACAGTCACACTACAATTAAGCTGCATTTTTAATCCCCTTCTACCCAAAGAATGTCAGTCCATCCAAAATTGTTCTTCCCTAACTGGGGAAAAAGAGCAAAAATAAACAACTCAGATGTCAACACTGCTACTACGTATATACACAAATACACAGATCTATGTGAATATGTAAATCACATGTATGAATTCATACTTATGTACATAAACAATGCTGTGATTTTCTAAGTGTCAAATATTTTTCTCTCAATTCATAGATAACTAAACATATGTTAAGACCTCTTAAAAGATTGTTTAGTCTATGATATTATGTTGCCATTCATTATCATAATGCATAGTTCTATAAGTGAAGAAAAATTTATGATATATGAAAACTGAAACCACATTCTACATACTTCTGCTGAACCTTTTCTTTTTACCATTCCTTTGTAAATAACAAAATAATTTTGAATCAAAATCGCATTAAATTACTTTTTTTTTTTCCTTATTTTTATCCAGTGGAGTATATTACCTCAGTTCATAAAATAGCTTACAATATGAAAAGCAACAAATTTCCTCACAAGGTACCATCTAAAATTCATCTTATAAATTAAAAAAATCTCTAAATTACTGATCACCTTTGTAGGTCATATACTGAATATTCTGATGGTGGAAACCCCCAGTGATGGCATTGATTGGTATAAACAGTGCTGAAAGAATTAGAAAGCAGATTAAAAATACGTGGGCTTTTGTGGTTTTGCTAGTTTTATTTTTATTTTTAAACCAGCGATCTTTCAGAATCTGCCATGATGGAATACTAAAAGGTAAATAGTATCAGCAGGTTCTGGATTTGACAAATTTATGGACAGTGGGTTGATAAATAGTGGCCAAAGAGAAAAGGCACAGATGTATGAGTGGGGACATGAAAGCAGTAAGAGGTAACCAACCACAGATGGAAGCCAGGCCTCACTGACTGAACCACTGCATCTATGTCTGACTGCAGCTGGCATTTCTTACATCAGCGCAGTCAAAGGGCTTAAACTGTTTTCAGGAACTGTATTTAGAATAGGTAAAAAAAAAAAAAAGTAAAAAAAATCAACAAGTAAATAACATTTTTTCAGTTTTCACATGGATAGGCTGGGAAGCAGAATAAGGAACGGGGGCAAAATGTTCACTCCTTTAGAGAATAAAATTGCTTGTTATATACAGTATTTTAATAACTGATGCCTTCACCTGGGAAAACAGATCGTGACAAGGTAATTAAGTACTCTTACGTAATCTCTTTTTAATCACTGAACAAGCATTATTAAACAGTGAAAGATGGAACACTCAAATACTCCTTAATCTGTTCTGTTTTTCCAGAACATAGCCCTCAAGTCTTATCACCTCACACAAATTCTGACTCTCATTGCTTGTAAAGCAATTTATAGCATCTACACTCTACTGTCAAAAAAATCCAAATGCTTGTGTCCCAGGTTCCTAGAACACTGAAGTCAGCAGCAGCAAATGTGTGATGTGGCTCTTCATAAAAGGACACCACCTTGGAAAAAAAAGCTACTGCAACAATGCCTTTTTTCCTACAGAAGTGAATGAAGTCTTGCCTCTTATCCCCAGGTCTGTACACATATCCTGGGCTGACCCATCCTGGGTACAGAATTTGGCACTGATCTTGTCCAACTTTGTGCATTTGGTGACTGCCCAGCCCTTGCGTATGTCAAGATCTCTCTGCAAGGCCTCTCTGTCCTCGAGAGAGAAGAAGAGACAGTACATTTGTTAAATCTTACAAACTTCTGAGAGCTCTCTGAAGTACAGCTCTGCTGAAGGAAACTCAGCTGACAGAATGCAGGTGGATTTTCACAATATTCTCAAGAAGGGGGCTCACTAGAATGAAGGCATCATAAAAATGAACAGAGAAAAATGCATGAGGCAGCAACCAAAAACATCACATTGGGCTGTAAACCTACCATCACTGAAAAGAAATATGTTAAGGCAGTTTCATGAATACACTGGGCCAATTTTCAGGAAGCAGTAATGTAACAAAAAAAAAGGATTATCAATAATTATGAAAGTAATCTGTGATATAATGGAAACAAACATCATTATGCCATAATAAATACAGGCTCCCTCTGGGCTGTTTTGGATTCCTCTGTTAAAAAGCTCTACAACAAAAAGGCACTGAAAACAGCAACAAGAACAATAAAAACTGTGGAACGGTGTACAAGAAACAAACCACAGAGGTGAGAAGGGACAAGGAAGAGATACATAAGACAAAGATAGGCAGTCAATTGTAAGACGACCAGAAATTATGGCTTACATTTGTAAGGTATGTGGTAAGTGAGCATTAAGTTATGACATAGCCAGTCCAAAAAATGAGTTTTGTCACATCGTACATCATTAAGCATTACTACAGTACACTTTAGAAGTGAGAGGCCTACACAGGTTCAAAAACCACCAACTGCACAAAAACAGGGTGACGGGGAAGACACTGAAAAGGCAACATTTACACCTCAGCTGGCTCTGAACTCTGGGACTGCTGGTAGTCAGCACGTCATGTTGAACGAGTAATCCCTGCAGCTTTATCCTGTCCCTACTTTCTTCTCAGGCATCTGGAAATGGGTCACTGTCAGACATGCACCTTTGATCTGACTTCCTGGAGTCGCATCTGCAGAGTCAATACATTACGATCTGGGAAACTGCTGGCTCATTCTGACTTGAAGGAAACAGATTTCTTGTTCACCAGTGTGCGTTTAACTACTCTCAAACTCTCCATTTCCACAGTCTGGCATTTCTTATCAAGTTTTGGCATTACTGCTTCACTGATACAAACTGAAAATGATCCAAACCGTCTTAAAGAACTTGGTGCATTCTGTAAACCCTTTTATTTATTTATTTTAAGTAATTAAATTTTCTGCCTTTACTGATACTTGCAATTTTTTATGTCAGTTAAGCTTATAGAAAAGTTGCTCATGTACAGGTTTGGCTTGCATACTGAGCATAACGGATTTTGTAGGCCTGGGTTTGGGAGATGCTCAGAAAATAGAGAACATTGTTTTTCAGCTTTTCTAGAAAGTACTTCTGGAATACTTGGTTTCAGGTGTCTACTGATGCTACACAAGTCACCTAGTGCTGGTATTTCTCTTCTTTAGGTATAAATGCTACTGAGTGAATAAATAAATACATAAATAAATAAATGTCTTTATTTGCTCACAGTCTGAATGTACTCAGCTACCAGGACAGAACAATAAGCCTTTTCATTGGAAGAGTCTAAGCATGAACCTAAACAGTTAAACTGACGCAAAAAACAGAAGAAATGAAGAAAGCATTGCTAGCATTACTAAGATAGTTGAAAGTTCTACAAGTCACTAAAATATCAAACAAAACACAGTAAGACTCTGAAGCCTAGCACTGTCTGTAGCTAGCTACAAACAGTATTCAAAAATCAATATTCTGCACAAGTCAATTTCCTTTACACTGCTAAAGTACAAAATCAACCAAACAAAACCCTCTGTAACAAAATATGAAAGTTCTGTAGCACTTGATTTAGTTATTAACTTGTTATAAATTAATCTTTGTATTCCTAGCCTTTCAAATTTTGCTGATTCCTTAACAATTAAAAGACAACAGTGGAAACTCAGCTGGCTTAAGGTTGTAATCAGCAACTCAACATAGCTGGGTGTGCAGGAGGAACAAGTTCCAAGATAATTCACACACATTTTGAACAAGGACATGAAGCTCGGTACTTCTTAAAAACAACCCGTGCTAAAACAACAATGTGAATGCCCTGGTATTGCAGTCTGTTCTCAAGGACAGCAGCAAAATGAATCGAGCAGATAAGTTTGCTCGTACTTCCTATAACAACTGCTTCCTAGCCAGGCACACACAGACGCATTAATGTGAAATTCACTCCTTTGAGTTAGGACTTAAGTCAAGAATAAGAGCTCGTACTTTTTTTTCTTCCCAGAAAAAGTTTCTATTACTGAAAGCTAGTCCAGTTAGCCAGTAGCAGGTGGAACACACACCCCCCTGAGACCACAGACCTTAGCAGACACAAAGCTTTAATTAAAACGATCCACAAGTAAAACCTACAATCTTTAACACTATGTTCAGGTGCCACTTTTAGATGACTGTCTTGGAGCATGTTTGCTACTCACATAGCACGGGATTGGCAAGCAACTACATAGCTTGAAACTAACTACAGCAAAGACATTCCTGGAGCCTTGAAAAATCCCAACTACCAGCTACAAATCAGTAATTACATGACAAATGAATATTTACAAGTTAATAGACAATAATTCAGATTCCAACAAAAGCAATAAGATACCTATACATTTACATCCTCAAAGACTGTTTTAAACTATAATTAGCACAGGAAACTTTCCATGTGTTCAACAGCCACTGCTGAGGTCAGAGGGCAGTGTTATTTCTTCCTTTTGGTCTTAAGAAGGTTATTTTTCACTTACCAGTTCCTATGTAGGATTTAAAGCGTCCCGACAGTCTGTGGACAAAGGCACCTAGAACATCTAATCCCAGTAACGCCACCTGTTGAAAAGAGAAGCATGAGCTATACAAAACAGAAGACTACAGCATTCTCTAGAACACATTCTAAAGCAATTACAAGCTTTGTAAGAAAACATGCTCATCTACCATATCTTAAAGAAAAATGAAACTTAGAGAGCTGATGATTTCACAGCACTTCAGATTTTTCAGTACTTCCTTTAAAATAGAAAATGAATGTTAAAAACTCAGTATTTCGTATTTGCAACTATAAATCCAAATAATTAATTAAAAGGACTAAGGAGCTAGAAGTAGCTATTAATCTCTCTGGGTTATAACACTAGGGCTACTCTTAGTTCTGCTCCTTCTTCCTTTAAAAGAAGGCTGCCAGAGGTTTAGCTCACTATAAAGTTGAAACTAAAACACCTTTGAAACAGACCAGCAGCAGGACAAGCACATTGCTTAGGGTCTCACCTCCTTCACCAACTGCTGAAAGAAACATAAAACAAAAAGCCACACAAAAAAGAAGAAAAAAGAAAAAAAAAAACGACAAAACTAATAAAAGTCTGGAAGAGCAGTTCCCAGACACAGAAACGGCAAACAGATCAAAACACAAAACAAATCAAGCCTTCATGTGTAAGCATTCATACAGGCAGGGAAAAAGAAATATTTCCCAGATGCTGAGACTTGCTTCAGTCTGCTTACTTAGCTCATACAAAGCAATTACATCTTCTGAACTCCCAACAGAATTCAGAGAAACTAACACTGTGTCCCGTTGCAGCACAGACTGTACCACTCATCTACCTGCTTCTTCAGCTAGACGTGTTTTATTTTCTCTTCACTTGATACTGTTCAAAATTCAGAAACCAACATACAGTTTAAAATGCCCCTGGAATTCTGAGCAACTCCCACCTATGAGCAGAATATAGCTCGAGGACAACATCCATTGACTTTGAAACAAGCATCTGGTCAGAAGTGACTGCTTAAACCAACCAATTGTGAGCAGTCAGGGCACTTTCTCTCCCCTTCTATTATACTGCCCCCAGTTACATCTCCATTCTTAATTCCCTCCAGCAGCTTGCTGTGAACACACAACCTACGTTTTCATGTCTCACAGTTAGCTCAAGGTGCTGCCCATGAAGAGACCCATGCCCAAAAAAAGCCCTCCTGAAACACTGGCATTTGTAGTTTTCCCCACAAATACATAAGCAGAATTAATCCCTCCTATCAGCTATTTATTTCCATAGAATTGGAAACCACCTTTTCTTCAAAAACAGTAAAACTCTTAAAATCCTTAGCTGTAACAACTGCCCACCTCAGGCAACGAGCCAAAACCAACCTGGCTGGAGCCGAATGGGAGCACGAGCGGCCCACACACGCAGCATCAGGGGACTCGTGTTTCCACAGCAAAACAGACCAGTAAGCCACCCATAAAATCCAGGATCTGAAGCAACCACATAGTGGAACAGATTTTAATGGATTTATTATTACTAGACTAGATCTCCCCCTAGGTGGGAGGCACAAAATTCCAGCTTACTTGGAAACTCGTTTTACTACATGCTAACACAAAACAGCAAACGTAAGTGGATGTTGTCCCATATTAATTTAATATCTTGCCACTAAGTAACTGCAGCTAAGACTGAGGAAGATAAGAAAGCGGAATACTATAATTGTTAACTTTAAATATAAATCAGTTTTCAGGGTAACATCAAGGCTTCATAAAGCTCTCCTTCCTTTAACGTTATTTTCCAGGTTCTCAAGCTATACAAGACTTCAAATTGAGATTTTGCATGTTGTCACATCATCACATGTCCTTCTACTGCACTACTGTCTGCTGACATGTTGCCACATATCAACACATTGCGCATTGCTGGTTATTCTGAGTAAACAAGTGCCAACACACGTACAATGTCACCATATGCAAATCAATGTTTCACGTGCTCACATGTTCAGGTGTGTCACAGCATGTCACATGTCAACACACATGGAAGTGTATAAATGCGGACCCATGTCAATGTGCGTGAAAGCGTGCCAAGATATCACACATCAACACGTATCAATGTGTCAAAACATGCTGCATGGCAGCAAGCATGCTAAAAAGTATAGTGTTGACACGTATCAAAGCCTGTTGCATGCAGAAGCATTTAAAAACACTACTGTGTAATGACAGATGTCAAAGCATATTGCTTGTTGATCTACCAGCACGTGTCATATGTTGATACACCTCAGTGTTTTAAAGAAGTTTTTGGCACACAACATATGTCACATGCTGATGTGTGACAACAGATGCTGAAGCATAATGCACACTGATGTGCTGATGAGGCGAGTCACATATGGCAGAGGATCAGGGTACCCAAGCATGTTACATACTGACACATCACATGTTGACATGTGACTCCCCATGTCAATGCGTGCCAGCACTGTATATTCATTTATATCCATTAAAGCACTTTGCATGGTAACATGTCAAAGAGTGCAGCATGACACATGTCATCATCTATGCATGTAGTATTGTCAAACAATGACATGTCAACTACTGAATCATCTGGGCACTGTGACATGACGAGTGTTGCATTCACATGTGAGCATGTGTCACCTTTTTACAGTTGTTGAAGTGCGACTTACATAAATGCTTGACTGCTGTGAGACATGTAAGCAGATGTCAGGTTTTTGTGTTGTGATGTCATCAGATGTAAGACACCAGCTATCATGTCTGACATCACATCACATGTCTGTTTTGTTTTGACTGATGTCAACACATCTCATACCAACAACAGTCACGTCACCCCATGCTGATGATGGTCAACAGATGCGTTTATGTATGTTAAAGCATGTTTGTTAAAGTGTGTCATATGTCAAGTTGTGCCAATTTACATTGAAGTGTTGCGTGCTGATGTGTGTCACAGCACGCTGCATATCAATGCACGTTCACATGTGGCCCCTGTCAACACACGTCTGAACTGTCTCCTTTTATTTATAATCGTTTTCTCATTCAGCTCCCTCATCACTTCTGTGTATGCGCAGAAGTTTCAACTGCTGCTACTATCCTCAACTTGTCTCAGGACTCAAACTGCAGTGCAGTTTCCCACTCCTGGCTGCGTGCCGCTGACTCCTCCTGGTGGCAGCCTTCTGCTGAACCGAAGACACAACACACATTTCCTGAAACAACAACAAACAAACGCAGCAGCCACACTACTGTTATTTTAGCATCTCTCTGTATTTAGCGTTCTGACAAACAAAGCTTAAGAAATAGCCCACTTTCCAAGAAGCACAGGACAATCATCAACTCCAGGGATTTGCCTAGAAGTAACAGATAAGCCACGTTATCTGGAAGAGACTGAAATCCAACTTTGCCATGCAATAGAAATCTGCTGCTCTGACACAAGACCGGTGTTCATTTATTGTTTACCTGCTGCAATTGAGGAAAAGTTCTCTACCACAAAGCTTAGAAAAACAAGTATGATAATCCTAATATTGCTTATTACTCTTGTCATGTAAGCAATACCTTGACTACCTATAGGAATTGTAGCAGTAATTTTATTACTGGCAGTCACATGTGAGCTTGCTGTAGATCAGTAAGTTGGCTTTACTGCACAGTAATTACATTTTGAGGGGACAATTATTTGATTTTTACATCATCTTATAACTCTTTAGCAGATGTATCAAAGCAGATTTCCAGATTACTTATCTGACTCAGACGCAGAACAGTTTGAGCTACCAGACTGTTTCAAGTTAGATAATCCTGTAATTCTTTCCAAGTGACTATTGAGTACGGCAGGTCTTCCAAATCTGCCCCGTTTAGGCATCATTCATAGGGAAGAACCTGCAGCTTAACACAGCAAAGCAGCAGGGTATGTATCAGTAATAGAAAGATACGATACCCTCACAGTTTAGAGCTTGAAGTTTGCCCACAAACCTGAAGACAAATATTAGCACGGCTCCAGTCTTGTGGTTGCCAGGTATTTCTAAGCTTTGGGAAAACAAATACCAGCAAAATATTGTCATGAGCCAATTCTTAATACTCTGCATCCAACTTATCTCCTCCCTAGGGGAGTGAATTATGTAATCTTCCTTTTTTTTTTCTCCATTACTCTTCACAGCCTTGGGAAAGCAGCCATTTAAAAACACAAAGACCTCTACATTGCAGGAAGAGTGAAAGCAGTCCCACCCACCACAAAATAAACCGAATCATGGTGCCAGGAAGTTAAGCACACCATTTCCAGTTCAGTGGGAAACACTTTGATTCTAATTAGGACCAAAATAAAGGCACTCAAATACACACATCCTTTGTGCACTCTCTGGTGTCCTTGGAAGATACTCAATCACTGATTGCATAAGACCTCTGATGGACATGCTAACTCAGCCTGCAGAGCACACACCGTTACAGACAGCCTCTAATGACAACTCCTCTCTCTCTTCAGAGCACTTCCAGTATTCCGAAACAAACGTTCAGTAGGACTCTATCCCATTCCAGCACCCATCAACACATTCTTAATTCCACCTTACTGATTTCTCAGCCACTCAAACTGGTAATTGTGCATTCCTCTCCAATGAGCAAGATGAACTCAAGTTTTCCCTAATCTGCTTTCACAGTTTGGAACTACCAGTTTCGTTTTGCTTATTAAAGCCCCGTGAGTAGCTGCCAACTTCAAGAAAGCAAAAGCACTATTTAAGTGGTCGAAATCTTACCACAAGCTGATTCAACCCTGCTGATAACAAGTCCGTACCTGTTTACTCCACACCTATTCCTTTTTTCCTCATTTGTTACCAAGTCTGACAAATCCACCCTTCTATTCTTATTCCCTCCAGTTCCTTCCCCTCGTGGTTGTTTGAGGCAGGAACTTCCCAGAGTGGCACTTCTTAGCCACAGCACAACAATGAGCCCAGAGCTCCTGCACCTCTCATCCTCTTTTTCACTGTGGTCAGAAGAACACATCGTGTGCAAAAACTGAGTTTTTCCCATCAGTGGAAAATGATGCAGCACAGCCAGCACAAGTTATGTTAGTTCTCTCATTACCCACACCTGTCACCTACGAGGAAATAGTGCTCCCTCTCCTAACTTCCTTAAGTGTTCCTTACTTGCCACTCCAGCTCGTCAGGCTCAGCAGTTCTGATGAATAAGTCAGCTGCCAGACAATATCACTGCTCAGCTAAACAGCCACGTCAACCTTCGAAACCTTTAGCAACACAGGATGATGGAAAGCAGAGTTTTCTAGGTGCTCTCCTTCGCAGAGAAAAGTCAACAACAAATAGTCAAAAACAAAAACAGAACAGGCCTGTGGTGCCTGTTATATTATCATTTGGATGCTGAGGTTATAAGATGGAACAGAGCAGTCCAACTGGGCTTGGTCTCCGCAGATCTGTTCCAACACGTGCTTGTTCGAGACAAAACACACAAGTTACAGTGCAAACTGCAGCTCCCCGCGATCCTGCTGACTTCCATCGTGAGCGAGGCAGCAGATGCTGGCAGCCACCAGAACCGCACGCAGGAACCGATCACAAAGCACCCAGGACCTCCCGCTGCCGCACTAAGAGGACACAAAGCGAAGGGACTGCAGCGCCAATCGCTCCGCCGGCCGGAAACATTCCCCGACGTGACCCTCAGCCAACAAAAAAAAACCCAGCCCAACGTGACTCAGGGCCGGGCTGGGGGATCCGACGCAACTTCCCACGGACGGCAAAGCCTCCTAAAGGCGACGGAAACGCTTCGCACGGGCACCCACGGGAAAGATCCGCTCGCCGCAACGCGGACCCCGCCCGTCCTCACCTTAAAGTTGCTGGAGTTGACCCAGGCCGCCAGCTCGTCGATCACTTTGTCGAGGCGCTGCTGGTCCTGCTCCACGTCTGGGGAGCGGGCGGGGTCCCCCAGGTAGTCCAGCAGCTCCTGGCCGACCTGCAGCCTGCGGCCCACGTCCTTCTGCTGCACCTGGGCGCAGAAATAGTCCATCCCGGGGGGCTCCATCGCGGAAGTTCGCTCGGAGGGCGCCGAGGGGCCGGGCCGGGCAGGGCAGGGCCGGGCTCGGGCAGGGGGGAAGCGGGGATGCTCACAGCTCCTCTCGGAGAGCCCCTGGCCCCGGCTGCGCGCCCGGCACCTCCATGCGGAGCCGCCTCCGGCCCCAAGACGAAGCTTCGCGTCGGGATCCGGGCTTCTCGGGGAGGACGGGGACGCTCAGCCGCCTCCGCGCGCCGTCCCGCAGAGGTTCGCCGAGGACCGTTCTTACTGCGCGCACCTCACGGAGATGCCCCCTCGGGCCGCCCTCCCGCGGGCGCCGCAGCGGCGAGGCCGGGCCGGACCTCCCATGCTGCCGAGGCCTCCGACCCCTCCCGCCTCGGCTCCCAAACTTCGTCTCGGCGCCCCTCGCTGCTCCTCCGCCTCCTCACGGCCGGAACGCGGCCGCTCCCGCCCCGCCGTCCCGAGGAACTTGTGTCCCCCGCCCCGACCGGCGCCAGCCAGACTGGGCGTGGCCTGAGCTAGTCCCGCCCTCCCCGCGCATCCCTCCTCTCACCGCCTCGCGCTGCGGCGTTCCCGCCCCCCTGCGGGCTGTGCTCTTCGGAAGGAGGCGCATGCGCAGCGCGGGGCTGCGTGAGGAGGGGGCGGGGTGGGGACGCGGAACTGCGTCGCCCCGACGGGCGCCCTGTCCTGCACTCTGGCTGGTGTTCCTATGACCTTGTGCAAACACTTCAGGGAGATGGATTTTGCCGTTGTGCCACGATTTTGCTTCCGCTTGGCTACAGGACAGCCAGCTACAGGGCAGCCCGACAGGCTTGCCTCCTTAGTTGTAACTACCTCAGCTACAGGAGCTGCACCTCCCAGCAGAGGAACCACTCCTCCTTCTGCAGCTTCACGTGTTAGACATTGTACTGTGGGATATGGTTTAGAGAGAACGATTGGAAATAGGCGGACGGTTGGACTGGATGATCTTCTAGGTCTTTTCCAACCTTGGTGATTCACAGCGGCTTAAACCAAACTAATTTGGCACTACAGTGGTCTCACTCGCTTCTCTCCAATCATAGGATCACTCAGGTTGGAAAAGACCTTAAAGATCGTCAAGTCCAACCACGATCTAACCATACTACGTTATCTCTAACAGCCCTCCACTAAATCATGGCTCTGAGCATTACATCCAAACATTTTAAACACATCCAGGGATGGTGACTCAACCACCTCCCTGGGAGAGCCTATTCCAGTGCTCAACAGCCCTTTCTGTGAAGAAGTGTTTCCTGACATCCAACCTGAACTTACCCTGGCACAACTTAAGGAATTTCCCCAAGTCCTGTCACCAGTGAGAAGAAACCAACCCAGCTCTTGCTATAAGCACCTTTCAGATACTGGAAGAGAGCAATAAGATCTCCCCCCAGCCTGCTTTTCCCCAGACTAAACAGCCCCGGTTCCTTCGGTCTCTCCTCATAGGGCATATTCTCCAAGCCCTCCACAAGCCTTGTTGCCCTTCTTTGGACCTGCTCCAGCACCTCAATGTCCTCTTCTCAGGAGTTCTGGGCAGTCTTTCCCGCACACTGATGTCTACGTGACCTTGCACAATAAGCGATGTACATCCACAGGCACGGGGGAAGGCATGAGCACGAGCAGCCCCTTGTTAAATTTGGCGTGAGCTAACAAATTCAGGATCCTATCCTTGGTTGGTCTGTAGGCACTGAAATAATAAAGACGACGTGAAAGATTATAGATAGCTTTGGAATAGACATGTATGTATTATACTTTGAGTTTATTATATTTTTACCAAAAGATTATAAGCTTCTCATCTTGTTTTCACAGCTGGATTTCCCTACGCACATATAAGGCACTGTGACTTTGGATAAAGCTAAATACTATTTGTACTGTGTGTGCAATGCCATTTACTAAGAAAGACTGTGAAGAAAATTGTATATAATTATGAATTATGATGAAAATATGATGGAATATGGAATGTGGAAATATGATGAGTAGAAAAATAAAACTCTGTAGTGTCATATTTTCTTTCAGTGTGTTAGGATCTGATTCTGTGGTAGTGTCAGTTTAAAAAGTAAATTACTTACTGTGATTTTCAAAAGTAACTGCTGACCTAATAGGATTGGCTAAAGAGAAAGTAACTGAGCAGATCATACTGGGCTCTTGGAATAACGAGAGCTGTAAACAGTTTCAGTTCATCTGAAACTGAAACAGTTCAGCTCAAACTTTCCCAAAAAATTCCCGAAGGAAAGGAAAAAGTCACCTTGAGTTACAGTCCAACTTTATGTCAGTCTCTTAAGATAGAAATTCCTAAGTAACAGAGGGGAATCCCATAGCATTAGCTTCTCTGAATTTCCCTTGATTCAATGCAAATACACTGATGAGATAATCTAATAAGCTGTGAATGACACTGACACCAAGGGAAAGGGTACTGTAATAAGGTATGCACTTGAAATGTTGAAAATATTTTGTTAACTCATAAACAACATCACAAAGCTATGTTAAGTGCAAAAAGCCATGCCAGGAAATGCAACCATTTTTTCTTTTTTCAAAACCAAAACCAGAACATGGTCCACTTTTTTTCTCTGCAAACACACAGCATTTTCATTGGGCAAGTAGAGCTTCTGGCTATGCTTTTCTGTTTATGGTAAGGCACGAGCAGCATTCCAGCACTGCATCTAGAACAGCCTCCAGATTGGACAAAGGACATGGTTCTGTTGTTAGATGTTCACACAGAGCCCTGGTGGACTTTATACCCATGGATATGGGCTCAGCTCCAAGGAGAAGGCATTTTCATTCAAGCCAAAGATCTCCTAAAGCCTCTTATGCTCGGTTAAGGAGATTGCTTCCTTTGGAATGCAATCTTCTTTATGATAGGCAAGCATGTGAGGGTAAATCCACTACTCTGGTGTATTGGTAACAATGCACAGTATTTTGCAGAGCAATTAAGGCCCATAATTGAATGCAGAATCAAAATTTCCTTCAGTCTTCTGAGTATGGCTGGCTAGCAACATGAGCAATTACAGCAGGAGCTGCGGTGAATTACACTAATCCAATGAGGTGTATTTCCAACTTCAGCTGCACACCGAACCTGTTTCCATGCTCCCATTCCACACAAGAGAATGGCACAATTATTGCACGTAACATCCTGTTCTGAAAAGGGCAGGAATCGTGCAAGGAAATAGGCTGGGGAGGGAGAACGCTGCACTATTCATCCCTTTGGCTGATGAGAAGTGTTTTTCCAAGCCCTTCTGCCCTTTCTTTCCCAGCGGTACCTCCAGCAGGATGAGGCCTGAGCCCAGCCCCACTGCCAGCTCCTGTGGTGGGACTGTCAGTCATTTCAACAGGCAGGCTGCTTCCCCACACTGGCTTCTGACAGATCCTCCCCATACAGAAGATGTAATCCCGTCACTGAAGGAACCACAGAAATCCCTTAAGAGCACCGTGATTTAAAGGTCTCTTTATCACAGATAGGAAGCACGGGCCCTAATGATAAAAATAGAGTGAATTTAAACATGAGTCATGCAGACGGTTCCAGTAAATTACAAATAATGCTGCCTCAGTTTGCACTGGAGCAATCCATGAGAAAGTTGTCTGCACATTCCTTCCAGATTCCTCAGCAGCAGTCACAGTGCTCCTGCACCATGCTCCAGCTGGGCAGCTCCAGGCACTGTTGGGATGTATCCATCACACGGCAGTGTGTGCTGGTACAGCCCCTCCAAGATGACTATCAGAATAATGGAGTAATACATATGTTCTGAAGGTAAGTGGAATAACACAATAAGGGAGATCCTTCTGGTGTTGTTGCAATATCTGTAGCAAGTTGGTTAAAGTTAAAAAGTTATAGCCTTTTTTGCCTCACAAATAGAAATATCTGTAGTTGTCAAAATCATACTTCTAACTTTTGCTACATTTGGGCTTCTGCCACAGATGAAGTTACACATTTACTAGAGGTGATTTTCATTTGCCTGTTTATGAGATGGTCAAAAGTTGCAATTATTAGTCTTATATAATTATTTTTCTTATGTATACTACATGGATTTGATTGCAGAAGTGGGTGAGGGCGCACAGCTTGATACCTGATTGCTGTATTACTTGAGGTATTAATTGGTTCCATATGGTCTATGTGTTGCAACATGTAGATGCTTCAATTGCATAATGAATCTCGATACATCTTTTATGAATCATTTGCTAATTTTCTTTGTGTGTGTGATACAAAGAAAGAAGAATAAATTCAAAGGTAATGAAAGACAATAATAATCAAGGATACAGTGTTGGGGTTAACCTGCAAGTGTTAGTCTGTGACATCCTTTGTAATTACCCAAAGCACTGCTGCTTTACTCCGTCCATGCGTCATTTTTGTACAGGGCAGAGGTATTTTCTTATGTTAGTGGTAGGGATACCTGATTGTCATTTGCCAGAGGGGGATGGCCTGATTACTTTGCTAGATCTTGACCAATTTTGCTTTTCCACCTGTAAATCTCTGCAGCACACCTGCGTTGTGTGTGATACAGTTGTGTAACGTTGCTGCATAGTAATTTTGTGTCATGCTGCAAAAATCTGTGACATGATAGCTCATCATAATAGTACATCAACAGAAATGTTGCTACCTTGTTCAACATAAGGTACTGAACAAACTTTTATTTAAAATTCAGGAGTGCTTTTGATGTAGGTCTAATTCCCTTACTGCCAACACGACTGTTTCTACAGCAGCATGAAGGAACTGGAAAAAAAGATCCAAACTACTTGACTCATCTGACCTGAAAAGTGAAAACCAACCAGCACACACTGTACTGTACAGCAGTATCTAGGTACATGTGTTGCTAGGTATATTTTGGCCTTGGACAGGCAAAATCTCTACTCTTGCAAAACAAGTCATGGCATTTCTATCACCTGCATGAAACTTGCAAGACAGCAAGTGTGCTGAACAACGTGAGAAAAGTAGTTTTTGCTCATCCTGCTAATGCCAGCACGGCTGCAGACTGTGCTCACGTCTATACAGAGCAACCATTTCTCACTGCTTGCAGTTAGGTGAAGGGAAAGGGAAAAGATGTGTGTTGTCTCTGCTTTGGCTTTTTTTCTTCCTGTAATGCAAATCAGTGGGACCAGATTCAGATTCATCACTTATTAATTGAGCAATTCCTACTTTACCAGGTCTGATCAAGAGAGGTTTTCTCACATAAGCAGGGTCTGTAAGATTCTTCCTCAATTTTGTTTTCCTTGCATACATACTATTTCATATGCACCTGAAGTTTCATACCTATAGTTTAATATGTGGTGGTTTGAGTCCCTTTTTTTCGTGGGCATTTACATTTTCGAATGAGTTTAAACTGGCTGAAGGTTGCCGTATTTTCATAGGCTTTTCCTCCGCGGAAAAAAAAAAACCTGTCTGGCTGCTGGAGAGCTCCCTCGTGTGGTGCATTTTCCTGGAGCCCTGAGCAAGTATTCCTGCCCAGAGACACGTAGCTGAAACTTTACCTGCCCTATCTGTTACTGATAATGCTGTACAGAAAAAGAAAGAAGCCAGATAGCAGTTGCTAGAAATATTTTCTGCTTGGCTGTCCACCCTTCTCATATAGAAACTTACTAGGTTTGCACGGATCCAAATACGAATTGGTTTTTGTCGCTGACACCTATAAATGATAAGAAAATAATTAAGTATTCACTCGTGTTCTAGAACAACAACAACAACAACAAAATAGCCATTTATGGATATATATATATATATATGCATATATATAGAGAGCCGTCACAGTTCCGACCAAATGCACTGTTACGGATCCGTGCCGTAGGAGGATGTGCTTTTACTCCATCACTTCACGTATCAGAAGTCAGGAGGAGCACAAATGGCTTGGAGAATGAACCTCAAAGGCATCCTCCCTTCCCCCACGTCCCCACCTCCCGCGCTCACCTGGGAATAGATGCAGATCTGCTGCGACAGGGACTGAAGCAGCAGCCACGGGTCCTGCACATCACTTGTGCAACGCGGCAAAGTCACGGGGAGCGGCTCCGTGTGGCTCCTGGGTGAGGGGCTGAGTCACGCTCTGTGCTATCTGCACTCAGGCAGTGCGGAGGATGCTTCTGAGGATGCGGATGATGTGCTGCTTTCCTGTGGCTGGAGTTCAAGGCATTTTGTGTTGGTGGTTTGTCCAGAAGCTGAAGTGAATCATATCATTCTAGAATGAAATTGAAACTGTGGTAACAGCTGTAATTGCAGCTATGAAAGTAACCAGTGCTATAAACCAAGTAAAATCACTGAAAAAAAAAGAAGGTGGATTACAGGGGAAGATACTAAGGTTGTTTCTGTGTATATGCATCTTGTGGGGTTTGAAATAGACTATTTAAATTAAACCTAGTCAGATTCATAGCGTTTCAGTGATCAACAGAAAGATTCCTTCATCAAGAAAATAAAGCATCTTGTCACATATCAGTCTCTAGCCAGGAAACGGAACATATATCACAAAGTATACAAGTCCAAGCAACTCAAAATCAGGCACTTTTTGAAAACTGGGGTTGGATTCAGATCCTATGGCACTGGCCTGTACAAGGAGTTGGGCTTGGTATTTTTTATTTTATTTCTTTAATTTATTGGAAGAAGCTGAGGCACTTATGTGTCTTTCAATGAAAGTACGTGCACATACCTGTTACTTGAAATAACAAAAATGAGTAAAAGAAATCACAGAATCATAGAATGGTTTGTGTTGAAAGGGACTTTTAAGATCATCCAGTCCCAAACCTCATCTATAGGCAGGGACACCTCCCTCTAGACCAGGCAGCTGTATGTACACATACACGTGCAAGTTACCTTAAAAACAATCTCTTCAGAGAACTGTTAAAACAACTTCTTTTATATGGTGGTTTTTGAACCCAGATCTCCTATTTGCTCTCCAATACATTCTAAGCCACTAATGTATTCGATATTTGCAGACGCCTTTTGACACACACATATAAGGAATTCATTTATCTTAATCCATAATGTTGTAGTTGAGTTTCATAAAGCATTACATGCCAGTCTAGCTGTATTTTAATAATACTTGCAGGTATTTTCTCATTTCTGTACTCTAGAATGGAAATGGTAAGAAAAGTGAAGGCGCAGATTTGACACACGGGCATTTGGGGCAGAGAAGATTTCCTAAAGTCAGACTATGATAAGATTTTTGTTTTCTTTCTAGAACCTCTTATTTTTCCACTGACAAAACCCATTTATTCAAATTGCAGCTCTGGGGAATTGCTTCATTAGAGACAAATCAAGAAAATAAAATGTTGTAATACAGGCAAAAACATGACATCAGATTTTATATAATCCCAAGTACTATCACACAGGTTCACGATAGCAGAAGTGGAATCTGCTTTAACTGAGTAACCTTAGTGTCTGAGTACATTAAAAATTATAGATAGATAGGTAAGTAGATAGGTAGATATAATATGGTGTGACACACAACAGAAACACTGTTACATTCATTGCCAGTGTTTAAACACAATAACCTTCCTGTTTAGAAGTAAATTCTTACTGAAATCAGAATTTCTGCAGATGGGCATTTCTGCATGCAGATGTATCCTGTATGCTCTGGACTTTCTAGAACACATGCCCAGAGCACAAGTATGTGTGTAAGGGTGTATCAGCTGTCAGTATGCCATCAGATAGGCAGCACTGTCTGTATCAGCACACCACACGTCCACCTTTGCTCTGCCAATGCCTGAACCTCCCAGTCTATTCCTTCTCTCTGATGTCATGCCAGGCACTCACAGAGAATCAAAGAAGTATATAAATGGCAGTGATTAGCCATCCACCACCTATGAACGGGCTTTAAGTTCATCTAGCTTAGATACATGCTTCTTTTAAACACGCTGGCTGGTTTACAGACCAGTTTACAACCTGATCCTTTGAGAAGGAAAAGATGGCAAAGCCTAAGCTAAAACAGTGTAAATCCAGTGACCAATAGCTTGTTTTGAGTGATGATGAAACAGCGTTCTCTATTTTTAGGTCTTAGTGCTGTAATATTTATGGCATGGGGCAGCTGCAGTGCACTGCAGCATCTCTGGGATTCCTGCTACTGCACGTAGGAGAACTTCTATCCCACTTCTGTCACAGAGCTACGTGGTAAAGAAGCAGTAGGAGCAGTAGAACTAGTCCATCTGAAGTACTGATTTAAATTTAAGATGGACCTGATTGACAACTTCTAACGTTTCAACTTACTTAGAGTTTGACTTTCCACCCACAGTTCACTTTTGTTCCTCTCCGCGTTTTTGCTGTGGACCACGGTAAGGGTGAGGAGTAGCTTCAAGACTTGAGCTGAAGACTTGGGGTGAGAGTCAGGAATCCAGAAAATCCTGCTGTGGTGAGGCTTAGCATCAGTCCTTACCTAAGTACAACTTCCCTTGATTGCAGTGAGTGTTGCTTACGTATGAATTTCAGAAGTATGCCCAAAAATAGGAGTGAAGAACATCTTGGCAATAGCTACAGTTCCTCTTATTTACTCAAGCAATCCTAGGGCATGATGACATTCTCAGAACTAGCATCCAGTTATATGAATTTTTGGGAAAGAAAAATCGAGACATCCTTCAACAGAGGATAAGAATTTATTATTCTCCCAGTCTGACTTGCCTAAAGTCAGATGAAAGGGAACAGCTTCCAGATCATCCGTTTTATAAAATCAAACACTTCAGTCAGTCAGCCAGACCTTGCTAATGGCAAAGGCTTTTGGGGAAGCTAGGACATTCCTGGCATTTTGTAGCACGCCTTTCTTTTCCCTGAGCAACTAGGAGGTTCACAAGAACTGTGCTCTCTGGGTTTCTCTGGGACAGACGAGAAGGGAAATGTTTTCCCTTTTCAACACAGTGTCATTGATATCTTGATGCTGCTTCAAGAAATGTTAACTTGAGCCCAGAGAATGAAACAGATACTCTAACAACACCCACTCTGTGTTTGAGGTTATTCTAGCCATGTTCACAATGCAGGCTGCTTTTATAGGATCTACTACAGAGATGTCCATACATAGGGATACACTTAAGGTATGTCAGAAATAGAAACCAGAAATGGGGGCATTGGAAGCACTTCTGCATTGGTATTTGCACAACTTCATGTGCACTTAGAGATGTGAGAGCTTGCAAACCAAAAGCATCAAGGCACTATTTCAGGCAAAGTGATGTCTGTGTGGTTTTGTGATCGTATTCCTGGCCAGACCCCGAAGCCAAAATTATTCAAGACAAAACACTTTTGCTGTCCTTACTAGAATAAGCTGTAGCCCAACAGAGGCTGTCACAGTCAGCTCCAGAGAAAAATGTTGCCATGATATTGTCCCCTGTTGTTCTTCGGAAGCCACCCAAAACCTAAATTGTGCCTTTCTCTGTACAGTTTTAGAGTATCTTGCAGATTCTTTAAAATGCAACAGCTAACAGCCAGTTGTGGGTAAAAGCCAAAGCTAGAGAGTAGCTGTAGATGTGGTGCTTTGTGCTTGTCTGCCACCAACAAGACCTTCTGCTTGTTACTGTGGGCAGAAGGCAGATTCTGGATCCAACTGGTCACCAAGAGCTTGGACCTTCCAGCTCTTTCATGTGCTATTGAGGTCTTCCCTTGTGTCTTGTGGATGGTGTAGTGAGCACAGCAAGCAAGGGCTAAACATCCCACCCGTGTGGCAGAATTTCTGAAGAAGCACATCATGGATGAAGGGCTGCACAGATGGTGCAGGCTGCAGCACAGTGTCAATGACTGTATGATGCAGTTGAGGCCACAGAACCTGAACCATAAAATAAGAGTTGCAGGGAGACTCCAGAACTTCCCTGTCAAGACGTGCTCAGTGCAGGAAGTTCAAAGACCACTATTAATGTGGAAAGGTTTTTCCGAGCTGTAATTGCTTCTGGTAGCCCGTGTAAGCAAATACTGAATCCAAACAATACTTTTCCATGGAGAAGCCTGACCCCATTGAAACACAGCACAGGCAGCATTGCACGGTAATACACGGTAGTTATGTTATCTTTGCTTGAATCCAGACTGTCTTCATTGGCTCCAAAATGTGTCTGCAATCTCTCTTTGCCAGCATATGGCTCTCGGCAGGTGTTCTGCCTGAAGATTTACACAGCAGTGAGCTGTCTGAGAGTAATCAAGCCAAAGCTCATCATATGGTTTCAGTACAAAACTGTTCCTGATAGTTTAAATATTTTCCAGCTTTAATTAATTAAGTTGAACTGCCATTACTTTCCCCTATTTAACACACCCCCCTTATAATTTAATTGCGGATTTACTTTCTTTCCATTACCACTAAATAGCAGTTGGTTTTATGAGCCTTGTTCTAATCCCACACTGACGAAAGTCCATTATACAATAAAATCTGACTTAATTTCAGTCATCTTCTGGTCACTGCATTTTATTTCTCATGTCAGTGGTCATAAAGCAGAGTGCTGATCCTGCAACAAGGAGAAAATCCGATACCGAATTAATACACGAGAGCTTTGTACAGTGTAAGCTGTTGGCTCTGAGAGATAAATTCTGTCAGCATGGCATTTGCAGTTGGTAGTAGATTCATAACATACACCACTACTCCCAGGAAATAAATCAAAAGCACGGCTTGAATATTGCTACTTTTAACTTTATCTTGTGGCAAGAAGAAATAAGCCTCCTGTCACTTTTATTAGTATCCCCTATTTAATTAGGCAGTACTGATGGTAAGGGTGGAAACAGCATTTACATGCTAATTGTTTTTAAAAGCTTTTTCATTCACTTCTGTAAATGAATTCTTAAGATAAGAGGAAAAGTGCATTTTATTCCTGGACAGTTACAATACTGTGGGCTGTACTTTATGGCATTACAGCCACCTCTGTGCCACCACTGTCCATACACTGTGCTGAGATGCAGAGCAAGTTGGGTCGGGGCAGCACTGGGAGTGGTTTCCAGTTTGGGAACTGGTTCTGAAGGGACTACATCAGAATCTGAACTGTGCATTGGATAAGTAAACTTGGACCTTTCTGCCTGTCTTTGTCTGTCTGTCTTCATTGTGTATGTTGTTTTGGACAGCAGTTTTTATTTGCACATACAGAACTTCAAGCAGCAGCATTGTGTCCCGTGACTGAGTATTCTCTGCAGCACAGGAGTAGAAACA
The DNA here is from genome assembly GCF_038088225.1 of Cyrtonyx montezumae. NCBI lineage: Eukaryota > Metazoa > Chordata > Aves > Galliformes > Odontophoridae > Cyrtonyx > Cyrtonyx montezumae. The sequence goes on along the minus strand of NW_027072089.1, from coordinate 99,856,346 downwards.
AACTCAGAAAACTGAGTCAGTGTCAGCCAGGCGAGATCCTCTTGGGTGTAAGAATGACTGAAGTTGCCTGTTTGGTCCCTGGAAAAATTCCAGCTACCCTAAGAGTTGCCCTAACTTGCACCATAATTGCTGTTTCCCATAGGGCCTTTCAGCACTAAACGTGAGAGGTACTGAAGAACATCTCAGCCACACCTCAGACTGCTTTCCCGCTGGCTGGCATGCTGAGAGGTCCTTAGCAAATAGCCTAGGCATTGCTTCATTTGTTGGGAAGACCTTGTGTGGTGCAGGTGTTCTTGGGAACGTGAGGAGAAGTAAAACGAGAGAGACAGGGATAGCCAAGGGCCATAACGTGTCAACAGCATCTACTAAAGGAGAAATCCCTGGTCCTTACCTTGGGCTTGGCATGAGAGTTCCTCCAGCAAATAACTTCTGTCCTATACTTAAGACAGGTCTGTTTGAATACAGTTCCTTCAATTACTGCCTACCTTTATCACAGAAGCCTTCCTAAATCTTTGCAAAGACCCTTGTAAATAGCTGCAGTACTTTAATAGGTATTACAGCAAATACTGCTCTTCCAGTCCCTCATTGAGCAAGTTGAAAGGTGGAAAAAAAATGGTTTTGACTTGGTTGGGACACCCCAAATGTGATGCTTTTTCACAACAAGTACTCTGAGTCATCACTTCAGCCTGCAATAATTGCCCACAGTCCTACATTCTCACAGCCTTTTCCTAAAGCAATAACATTCCTATTTCCTCTTTCTCTGCATGTAATCCAGCTAATGTTCCATTCTCTGACGTGATTTATTATTCTGTGTAAGTCCATGAGAAAACAGAAGGGAAAACAAGTTGGAGCAAACTTTTTGTTTGCCCGTGATGAGGTACAGCATCAGCATGCTGCTACAAGAGTGCAAATTACTGGATACAAGTGGAGCAGTTTTGAAAGTAATTCTGGCCAGCTGGAAGGTTTCACTTCAGTTTTTATCTTCCCACTTAACAAATAGTACATCACAAGCCCATCTCTCACCGGGCTGTTTTTCAGGAACAGTGTGTGTATATATTCAGACTTTATAGGGGTTTTATAAGAACAGATATGGTTAGTGTTGAATCACTGCATACCTCTCTGGGCAATAAAGCAGAGTGTTTAAATAATCAGCATATAAACACTAGGTAGCTGAATGAAAATCATATTGAATCATCTACATAGTAAAGAAAAAATTTCTTCAGCTGCTTCATCCCAGAAAATAGGCACCTCATTAATCGCTGATAAACTACTGTGCCAAGCAGGTAATACTGGTAAGGCTGAAATGGAAAGGAAAAAAAAAAAGATGGTCATGAGATGGAGCAAAACACGCTACTGGAAAATGAAATGACCTGCTCTGATGACTCACATCCAGCTAACCAATCTGAGCACAGCACCACCGAACCCTGTGGAAGGCAGAGGAAGTAGATGCTAGAAATAGGCAGAGAAGTAGAGACAGAGTGCAAAAAATGTAAGAGTGAAAGTAGGCAGACACAGGCACGTCTGGTGCTACTGGAGTTACAGAAGGGCAGAGGATTCTGCCAGAAAATAAGCAGTCAGTCTGCACTTTTTACTTTGAGAAATTCATTTGACTCCAAGGACAATTTTATGTCAGCAGTCTCTTGTCATCGTCAGCTCAGTAGCAGCAGTAGTGACTGCTGACAAGCCTGTCATGCCTGCATGAAGAACAGAAAGTAATTAAACACAATTTAAACACAATATTTGAAGCAGGAGTGTACAGTCTTGTGTTTCCTGAAATATCTTACTTGTGCATGTCAGCAGCTCCCTGTCTGGAAGTAGAGGAAACAGTGTCGAGTTGCGAGGCTGACCAGTTTGGAAGGAATGCCACACTACAGTTTATTCCAGTCGTTGCAAATAAAAGAAATGTTGCATACACAAATCAGCTGAATGTCTGTCTGAACTGCACAGAGTTACACAAACTGCAATCTGCCTACACGCAAGTACAAACTTCCAGGACCTGCAGAAGGAATTCCAGGCAGACCAACCTGAAGACGTAATCACCAGGGGTAATCTTCTGAGCTTTGCAGAGCATGATATGCATGCTAAATCCCTTACGGTGACATTTTAGGTGCTGGCATTAATCAAGCCATGTCCAGATACTTCATGCCAGGATAAATCACATATGCCAACCAATGAACTGGAATCTGCCCTGATTTATGTAACTCCTGCAAAGGTGTTGTTGCCTGAAGTGCACTCTCCTAACACAAGCCAGCTCTCCCAGTGTCTCTCACACACTCCCCTTTAATGTCTGAGTCAGCCTCTGTGATGTCCTATGGATGTCCTGCCATGATTAAAAGCAACATCAGTCACACCTCCTTTGTGAGAAAAAAAAAAAAGACAGAATTAGACACATACTATAACAATGCCCTGGATCAAACCATCCTCCTTTTTCTGTTTCTGTGCAATTGGAGTGCACTGCTGATGCTGCACCTTGTTGCCTGCCTGCACCACTGACGTCTGTGCATGGCCAGTGGTAGAATGATGAAATAGACTAAACCACATATTTTGCATTTTATGTTTTGAAGTCTGCACCAGTCCGAGTTTGTGTACCATTTCTCCTTTGAAAACTGCAAAGCAAGCATGTTTAGAAGGAATCCTCTGGCAGCACTGTTGGCAAATCCTGTTGCCATTTCTTTATCCCTGGATTTTTGTGGCCGGACAAAACTTTGCAAACGAACTGTCTGTATTGGCTTTGGTAACATTACATAACAGAGAAACTTTGTTCTGATTCATTACGTTTGGAATGTGTAAGATAAGAACCTGACATTATGGGCAAGTTTCACAGTGGGATATGAGAATTTCTGCTGATTTCAGAAGTGGATGCCGTGTTGTTATTAGTGGCGGCTCCTTGCAATGCTGTCTGTGTGGATGTTAGAAGATGCCTTGAATTGGGGAAAGGCACAACCCCCTCCCTGCACGGACAGTGGAGCAACCATGTTCTCAGGGGCTTCTGTGTTTGATTTCTTCCTTCCCTTTTGCAAGGACCCAGGCTGTTTTGGAGTTGTTTCCACCAATTAAGGCCTGCAGCTGTTCTTTCTGTGGTGCCCTTCTGGGAGCAGTTCCTTAAATTTCCACATTAGAAGGAGAAAACTTGACTTTTACAGCTCTAAAAAACATGTCCTTTCTCTCCTCCTTGCATCCTTGCCTTCCTCTGGATTTAACATCAGGCCTCGGCCTCTGATGGCACCTTTGAATACTGCCCCAGCAGCATGGGCCTGCTCTGACAGGCCCATCGTGGACACTTCCCTCTCTGAGCTTCTTTCTGCTCAGTAGACTTTATCCATGCAGTGCCAAGGGCAGTGTGCCTGGGTGGAGATCCAGAGGACAGATCTGTAGGAGCATGCTCCAGTACGTCCAGTTTTGGGCATATCATGTAGGTTCAAAACACAAGGCTGCCTTGTGCAGCGATGAAGCTGCAGATGTTTGGACTGCGACTTTCTTACAGGCTCTTTTCTACTGGAAATGTTGAAAATATAATACTTTCCTGTCTGTAGAGAGGATTGCACAGCAGTATGAACCTCCCAGTTGCCATAAAGAGACCTCAGAACCACAGAGCTGAATGTCAGCATTGTTTTTGCATGAACTTGGCCAAGTGAAGGTATTTCTGTTGGGATCTTATTTACCATCCTGCTCGTTCCATGTAGCAAGATGTGATCTCTCTGTATTAACATACATTATGCTGTCTAATGACTACATCAATTTCAGACCTATTTCAAGCTCTATGAAATGATTTATGTTCGAATATATCTCGTTTCAGGATGAGAAATATCCCAAATAGAAAATACTATTATAATAAATGCTGAGTCAAAGATGACTTGTAAAGGATCTTCCTCAATTAAGCAAATGTAATTTCTTTCATATCTTCAGTGCAATAAACCTCCTAGTCTTCCAATTACACATGGAGCTTTCTAGTCAAACTTTGTAGTTGTAATGTCAGAAACAGGAAGAGGGCATTTTCTTGCATTAAATACACAGGCGAAACCAATATACAATTTAATTACATAATGTAAAACACCAACAAAGGAAAAAACAAATTTCTACTTCTTTGAAGGCTACTCTGTCCTTTGATGCAAGAAATATTTGAATTGGATTGATGACTTATTCAGATCAAATTCTTTATAAAATGTGAAATGTAATGCTTAAATAAAGAAGGCAATATCATACAGTGGATACAACAAAGTTGCTGCTTTATATATACCCTGTATTGCAAGAATTAGCAGGTGCAGTGTTACACAACTATCTTCTATTTTGCTACTTCCCATTACTGACATCTTTGCACTATTTGTTAATACAAAATTAAGTGAAAACTCTCAGGCTTTCAGATTTTAATGGTCAACTTGATTAGCCAATTAGCAAAATCACAAAATCGTCTCCTTCCTGTCATGAATAAAGAAGCGCACAGTTAAGGTTCAGCTTTCTTACTTCAAACTGGAAACAGAGAAACTGTCATATAGTTAGGGGAAGAATATATTAGAAAAACTTATGTTTCAAGGTTATTAATCGTTTATTCTTCTAACTTCCAATCGAATGAAAGATGTGATAACATTAGAATGCTATCCATCTCCTGCTGGGGCCTTCCCAAATGCTATGACAGGTCAAGGAAATGTTCATAGCAAGAATAAGTGCAGTGTAAGACAAAATTTTGTTCAAAAAGCAGATGTTTGATTCTTCATCTACTTTCACTGCAGTATGACAGGTACTTCTTTTCCATTCCTAGGGGTAAAAATCGTTTTAAAATTCATATTTGATATATGCAAAGCAGAACTAATGATGTAAGCAGCAGTTCAACACTGACCAAAGGTAAAGCAAGTCTTCTTCCTTCTTTCAACAAGCATTCAGAGAAAAGCTCTGAGCATTTTTTAAAACACACACCATAAAGCTTGCACCAAAATGTGTTGCCTGCAAAATTTTCATGCTAAAATCTGAGTCAAATATTCACGCACGGATTTTTCCAAAGATTATATATGGAGGATTGGATTCAGTAAAGGGCTGTGTGTGTGTCCAGGATCAAATGATGGGGTAAGTCCTCATTATGTTCACCTCTTCTTATGCACAGCTGCCCCCCAAGCAGTAGCCAGGGAGCAGGAGTTATATGAGTATACCCACAGACACAGATGTACTGACTTGTGCCCGTGTACCTATAGCAATGCACATTGATGTTTTGCATTCCATCAGTATAATTTCCTGTAGAACCACTGCATCATTTTAAGTAGAAAGCACATATCCAGAGGCAGAATGTGACTGTACCTTAGTGTATATGTATAGGGCTATGGCAGTACAAGGAAACTGAAAGCACTACAGTACATTGTAAGGAGAATTTTAAATGATTGTATTGACATATCTTGCCCTAATCCTGACCTTCAGCTTTTGGAAGAGATGTTTTAATCACATAAACAGCATTGCTGGACATTTAAGGGAAGTGGATCTCCTGCTTCACGCTGTGTTGGTGCCACCTCACCCCTATTAATCTATTTGTGCACAGATTTCCTTAATTGCATGTAACTGGAAGCTTCCTAGTTCTCATTTTTGGGTGTTTTTTTTTCCCCCTTCATATTTTCATTGAGTTCACCCTCAGTCTTTTAACATTTTCCATATGGCACCATTGCTGAAGCTGCTATCAATTCCCAATTTACAGCTCAGCATTATTTTATCAATTACACAAGATTAATTTGATGAATGAGGCTTTTCATGTTTTCAGTTCAAAAACTCTCACAGGTCCTTCCTTCCCAGCACTTGGAGTTTAAACATTTCTTCACTGATGACAGCACATTTTCCACTGTGCCTCACCAACTCATCCTAAATTGGTCACTTTCAACCAGTCACAGAGTTTCATCCAGGTGAGGAGATGCTTTGCCCTTGGAAGAAATGTGAGGTAAACACACTGGGGAGGGGGGGAGAGGGAATCAATTTCCCAAGCAATGCTAACAAAAGAAAATAGCAATCTCTTCCCAGTTGGCCACCATGTCTAAATTTTCTTTGAAATGGGTAGTGGGACTAGATGGGTTATTTACTGCAGTCAGAGCCCTTTCTGACTTACAATTTGTTTTCTGCATTCCCCGATTTTGGCAGCTGAGGCCATGACTCCTGAAACTCGTGTCAAAAGGTAGTGGTGGGAAAAGGTTTGGGATTACTTTTTGTCACCAGAAGTTTAAGTCATGAGTACAAAATGGCATTAAAGATGAATGATTAAATGAAGCATTAAGCAAGACAACCATCAGATTTAATGAACTGAGCTATAGGTGCCCTATCACTTATTTTTGCTGATTTTCATTTTTTGTAGAGCATCTGCCTGCCAGTTAGTGCTTCTGCTACAAGGCAACCCTTACACTATAGGTAAAAAGGCATGATGAAAATCTTGTCTTATTGAAAGATCTGTATGCAGATTGTTTTAACAGAAAGCAAGCATATAATAGAATATCAGTGTTCAGTGAAAACTTCTACATCCAAAAATCCTAGAAAAAACATACAAAGCATGTGGAAATGCATGAAGATACAGTATGACCACATCTGGCTTTTGTTTGTTTTAAAGTGATCACAAAATAAAAAAAGCAACCACAAAAACACAGATTGCCACTTGATTTCTTTTGTCAATAGGAGGGTACTAACAATTTTTAAAAGATACAGGTGAATTTTTAAATTTTCATTTTTTAACAAAGTTGTGTTTCTTCATGTTCACATCTTATTCTCCTTCAGGAGTTTCCAGCAGAATGAATGCACCAGCCATGTTGTTTCAGAAGCCACCTGTATTTGTACCAGCCTAGAGCACGAGTCTGGGCCAACTCCTCACTGCAGACACGTGCATCAGCACATCACCAGTGCTCATTTGCACCTTAAGCCAGTCTATGTCACTGTGCCAATCCTGAAGTTGTTCTTTAAAATACGTCTTCACTTCAACTTTGGAACATCACACTGTGCTGAAATTACTAAACTGACAATATATGAACTGGTGGGCAACAGCAGCAAATACAAAATAGACACCAAAAAATAGCTTAGGTTTTCCTTTTAGAAATATCTTAACATTTTTAATCCTTATTCAGCCTCTTAATTAGATATGTAGGAACAGAATTTTAATGAACAAGATTTTATACAACAGGAATTAATTTTAAAGGAAGACAATTTATATTCTTTATGCCCCTCTTTCCAATTGCATCTTATTAAACAGTGCTACATTTTAAATAAGATGTGCAAACGCACAGATGGCAAATAGCATGACCTCCTAAACAACAGCGACCACGGCTTAAAATACTGGTGAAATCCTTTCTCCAACATACCGAGCAGTTCACATGCAAGAAGTAACTAGAAATTTTGCATGCCTTCACTCTTTTAAACCATAGTATTTTCCCACACCAGAGGTCCCCACAAGCATTTATAGACATTCAACATGCAGCATGTCAAAACATTATAGGTATCTCGGCACAGTTCTTCCAGAGTGAATGAAGATGCTAAGAACTGCATGGTAGTATTTAAACTTGCCTTACAAACTGCTACAAAGTTTTCACCAACATTTCACTAAATCACTGATGCTCTTAGCAATCAGGAAACCTGGCAGAAACATAATTTAGCAGGTCATTCACAGTCTTTTATACAGGAGGAATGTAAAGGCACACAAGCAATTGATTATTATGAGGGAACTGAATTCAGAGCAATACCTATAGCATTAACAATTCTGCATACACATTGTACACACACACACTGCATGCACGGTGTTATTAAACCAGAGATGGCTATTCTGTTTATTTCTCCTTTCCTCTCATTAATGCAGGAAATCCAATCTGAGCTATCACTACTATCTCCTGATCAATTATCTTATGTCACCATCCTATGATCTCCACTACCAATTTAGACTTCATGGAAAGAGTCAGAACCCACATTCACACCTGAATAAATACAACGATATGTAGCACACCATTAACTGTGATACCTGTATGAGAGTTGGTATATATATTAATTGAAATTAGTTCATGCAACAGAAAGAAAATGGTTATGATAGCACAGATAGCTAATAGCTTGTGAACTCCAATCTCCCATTAATGTAAGTTTTCTGAATGATAAATAAAATTTTTATAATGCTACAAATTAAAATAAATTGAATTGCATTTCCAAGCTGCTGTCTCAGTTTAATTTTTTATTGGCCTTCTCTTTTAAGCTGTCTTGTGAGGTTTTCTTTCCACAACGCAACAAGGACACGCATATTCTTAAACTCTTTTTTCTATCTTGACATATTTGTTACATACATAGAAATGGCCAGATTTATCCCACAGGTTATAAGTACAAACTTATTTATACTGGTTTTAAATGGATCTCTTCTGAATCACAAGCATGGTTATTGCTGTCTATACTAAAAGTGAGGTTTTGAAAATCCAACTTTACAGTTTTGTTGTTGTGGTGGTTTTAGTGGTGATCTATATATACATATATATACATGAAATGGATTAAAGCCAGCCAAAAGGCAATATATGACCCAATCAGCCTTTCTCCAAGGAATGTTCTTGGTGCAAAAAATGAAAATTAAATTGGAAGGTTTGAGCACAAGGTGAGAAATGTGAAGCTCCCCTTGTGTTTTCTCATCATCTTCAACTTCCTTGTTAAAAATGTATCAAATCTATCAGTTATGAATATCAAACACTACCAAAATGCAGGAGATTAAAGCATCAAGGCTCACAGCTTTAGGAAACTGGATTTCTTTTTTCTGAACAACTTGTGAATTTTCCATTATGCTCCTCTGTGTCCTAGCTGAAATATAAAAAAGATATTCAAGGTCTACAGCCCTCTAAAGGAATGCATATCACAAAACACTGCACAGAGGCTAACACAATGAAAACATCTGTATAACTCCTTTTATTTATTCTCTACACTAATTGTACAGGCTTTTAGAAACCTGTAGCTGCTAACTTTGCTTTCCCAGATTGCAGGCTTATCACACAAGACCCGAGTTGAAATACATTTTTAATTCATACACCCCAGTGTTAGTCTCATTACAAGAAAAACAGTTATGTCCATAGCCAGCTGTAGCCTGAAGTTTATATGTTAATTTCTAATATAAAATTATACTTATTTATAAACATAGTACAAAAGATGCACACACAAACATACATAACATATATCTACTAAGTATCTATGTCATGAAAACTTCTCTGAAAGTAATGCCTCTTATTTCATGATGCCGGCCAGCAACATCAGAGGTGGACGTTGGTGGGATGGCAGCAGAGGTTGAACCCTCCCACCAGCATCCTGCTACCTTTTGTTGCCATGCAACACAAAGCAGCAGAAGGACACTGACAAAATGGAAACTGACATGCAGAAAAAATGGCACCTACTGACATTCACCAACACTTGCTGAACTTTTGTGGAGACCAAACTGTGGATGTAAGCACAGTGAGACTGTAGTGGTGCGTTTTGGCAGTGACAACAATGGGTCATCTCTGCTGAAGCAGGCTCTTGTTCACTGCTGGTGAAAACGCAAAGCTAATAGTGGTGACTATATTGAAAAACAGTGTACTGAAGTTGAGAATTTTCGCTATTAAATAGTGTTATTAGGTTCTTCATATCTGTTGAAGTTTCCATGAACATAAATGGGAGGCATTACTTTCAGAGCAACCTACATATGCATTCACCTGTAACATATAATTTGTGCTCTCAAAGTTCACACAGCTATTTAGGATTTACTTCATATACTATTACTACATATCTCATTTTAATATCAGTTTCAACCAAGACAGACACTTAGTTTCCTCGTGAATATACACAGATGTCAGATACTTTCAAATTACGTTCAGTGTTACTGCAAGGAGCTCTGCACTAGGTTATACAGCACAACACACATTTGCACCAAATCACCTTTTCAAAATAAAATTACTCAAATCAGTCCTAAAGAAAACCACGTAGCGTAGAAGACGTCCACAAACCTTAAATGGCCAATTACATCACATCCAACATCCACAGACACCACTTCTACAACTTCCCTATCAAATACTGTTTAAAAACAAAGATTCTTCATACACACACACACAGAATCTTTAGGTATACTGATTTTAAGTAACTGCTAAGTTATCTGCCAGATGTCAACATAATATTTGTATGTGAACAGCAGAAAATTCTGAATACTTAACTAGCAAGCATTTCCATAAGGCTGTAACCTTCCAAGATTTTGTTAAAGGGTTACATATGGTGAGCATATGCACACACAAAATCTAGTTGCAATAACTTCATCTCTCATTGTCTAATTAAAGAATCCAAAAAATATTTAAGGGTTTTCATACAGAAACCACAGATACACAGGAAAAGCTATGCTAGTCTCATCTTAACTACCTTAATTTGATATACTACTTAAGTGTAAGAAAGCCACAAATACATACATAGATCATTCAGGTAGCTGGTTGTTTGAACAAGACAGTTCTGCATCTTTAAAGCTCAAACTTAACATTGCTCTCAGGAAAGTAGAAGCCAATATCCCTGAAGTCATGTGATACTTTACCATTTTTCCTGTGTGTACTTAGTGGGATTTCACTGACCACTTCCAGAAGCAGCAGGTGTATTTCCATTTAAACAGCTACATTCATTGCTCAGATCTGTTCTAGCACATCTTTTCAAACCCAAAATAGATTAAAAGACCACTGTAAGCTGCAAAGTAGTTTTTAAATTATGAAAGGTATTAAGTGAAGATAGGAACAGACACCAAAGAAACAAACTTCAGCTAAGTATCAAAGGTAACAAATACAATGTAGAACAGCCTGTAGTGGCTGTGTAATTCTCAGGGTCTTAAAAAAGGAAATGATATCATATGCAGACACAGATTCTTGTATCAAATTCAGGTAGGTAACAGAAACAGTCTGAGCTTTCATTTCACCCATCATTCTTTCTTCACACTTAAGACAAATGAGAAGTAACTGTGGAGTTACTACTAATTCAAGTCATTATCATAAATACATTAAAAAGTCTTTAAATTTCTGTCTGGCATTAAGGACAGAAAAAAGTTATGTTATCCAGTATTTTCATTAAAAAAAAAAAGTTTGTCAAGTGACATTTGGAAAGAAAGAATTGATGATCATGGTTTCTACCATTTTAGTTTGATTATTTACAATAGAGCTCTAGCTTCAGCAGAGAAACACTAAAAACATACCACAGTCTGAAGAGATGCTTCCACTTGCCACTCTGCTTACATCTTGAAGAAGATCCCACAAATTACAGCACGTGCTAGGGGAAGCCTGCGTGCTGAACAATGTAGCACAGACTGGCCATGGAGTACCAGGCTCAGGGGAGGACTCCCACTAGCAAGCAGAGGTTACTACAGAACAGTACATTGAGATCTCTCTCCCATCAGATATGTTATGCATCTAGGATCAGAAGCAATACTTGCACTTGTGTTTTGTTAGTTGCTAATGTGGAGTAATTTGAAGCAGGATGGCTGCAAAGCAAACCTTGCCTAGAAGAGGTTTCAGACAGACAAAAAATACATCTTCAGAAGTGTGAATTTCTAGAGTGGCCACTTGAAAAGCTTCTGCTGGTCAGGATGACTGAGCATGAGGAAAACATGCCTGTGTGACTGCCGATTATCCACAAAAGATGTCATCTGAGAAAGAGCTATTAAGCAAGGTGTTTCTGACTTTAGTTGGTAAGACATCTAACACTTTTATCTCTGAAAATGTTCCTATAATGTGTGCATAATCAAATAATCTGGTGAACAAATTTTTAAACTGTATCCTTTGAAAGTTTGATCAGCTACTGAAAGCTCCAAAGGAAAAATTCTCTTACTCTGATTTGCTGTAAGATCACATCTCCCTAGAGATACTGCATTTCCTTTAAGGTTCCACTCAGATCCTTTGTCAAGTAAATGAAAGATTTACTAAGACATACTTCAGTATCAAGCTTGCCTGCTTCCTCCTAAAGAAAATGAGATAGTGTTTCTTGGATTTATTAAATGGGTTCATATTGTATCAATTGTGTAAAACAAGAATATCCTTGGAATTTACCCTTGTCCTTAGAAGCTATTGCTCAGACTTTTCAGATCCAGAAGCACTATCAAAACACACATTTGGACTTTTTAGGCAATTTCCTCACATCTCTACTTCTGCAGTTAATGTCCCATCTGGACTTGTTTTAAGGATGCCAGCAGGCTTTGGGTGTCTACTGCATTCCCTTCAGTTTCCTTCATCTTCTTCATTATTATATATAATATATTATTATTATTATTATATAACTTATATTCATATTAATAACATTATATTTCAGTGCTAGTTTGCAGATAACTCATAATTTATGTAACTCAACAGCAAGATTAACTGAAAGGGCATAGTACAGAATATACATCATAATACATCAGACATGCTATCTATTTCATCCCTGAGAAGGCTCCTTTCCCTCATCCCCATTTTACTTTTTTGATGATGTTCCACAGAAACTAAAGTTTGATATGTTAGGCCCTTGGGAACTGTATCTAGCACCCTCAACCTGTGCTAACATTCTACAAGTGTTACTGAACAGCAGTAAAAAGAAAGTTCCAGGCAGTACAAATAATCACTGATGATGGCATGACTTGTTTGGCAATTGCAATCTTTTTAGATGTGCAAAATATATAATTCTACTTTCTGAATATCAAAAAAAGATGAAGGTTCTCAAGTAACCACCAGCCATAAAGATCACAAATATTCGCAGACATTATCGTACATTTTGCTTAGTTTGATGTCTCCCTGCTGTGCAGATCTCTTTCCACTACTTCCTTACCAGCATAACACACAATATTCAAAACAGAACACAATAAAAGATAAATAAATTGCACGAGCTAAGAAAATTTAAAAGTTACTTGAACTGCTAACATTTCTTTTCCTTGGAAGGAATGAAATACAGACAGCAGATGCACTTCCTGCATACACACACTACTCTGCTGGCATGCCTCAATAGGAAAGACGAGAAACTTGAGAGTATGAAGTACTCCGTTGCTTTTGTCTGTAATATCAGGAACGGTCAGTAGGTGGAAGCAAATCACCTCTTAAATTGTTGCTCTACTCAATATACGAAAGATAAACCTATCGCACTGAGCACGCTGGTCAGCTATTTTACACACGCTCTTAGTATCCCAACAGGTCTAGAAACGAATTAAGCCTTTGTCTCCGAACACTACTTTCCAAATTACTTAAATGCTGTAGAGTTAGAAATTAAATAGTTGTAACAGATAAAATTTTACAAAGCAGAAGCAGTTACTTTGAATGACAAAAGGACACATAAAGGTAACTCAAATGTTAAACAGAAGAACATAAAAAGTTTAATTGAAAAAGTACACGTTAAAAGTCTGTTACTTATTTTCCAGAATATTTTTAATAAGTTCTGGAGTACAGCAAAGCTGTGAATAACTGAGGAAAATACTTCAACTTTTTCACTGTATTACTTTATTACTACTAACAAACAGGTTACCACAGAATAACTGATTTGAAATTCACATTAGTTCTATTTCATCCACCCCAGAGACAAACTAACAACACACAAGTTACTGAAGGAGAAACGAGATGGAAAATGAAACAACAGAATGTGACATTCAAGCCTTCACAAAGTTTGTCTCCAGCAACTGAATCACCCATGCACAAATCTCAGCAAATTAACCAGTTCCAGGATTCTTACAGACTCAACTGCAGCAATGCCAAAAGCGTTAAGAAAAGAGCTCTATGAATGAAAGCAATAGATAAATCTCTAGTTACTAACTTTTCTGGGGCAACAGAGGCCAAGTTTCAAGCAGAAACCAGGAAAAGACTGTCATCTTCATCCTTCCCTGACTGGATTCAGTCTGGAGTCCAAAGAGGAACCTATCTCACGTGGGATTTAAAGCAATGTTCCTCAGGCTTTTTAGAAACTTTTAGCTTCTAGTTAAAACTAGAGAGTTTAAGAATAACGGTTTGAAGATTAAAAAAATACATGTTGTAAAAATACTGCTGTATTTTTCATATGAAATTGAAGTGACTCCTGCATCTGTCCATACAGTGCATAACCTCCTTTCTCTGATTCCAGAATTCTGCTTATGTTCATCTACAATTTTCAAAGCCATCAAAGAAAGGTGGTTTTGTGTGTGTGTGTGTGTGTGTGTGTTTGCTTTTTAATTTTAAACAAATAAAGCTTGAAATTTTTTCATTAATATAGACTTGTTTGACAGAGCAGGTAAATATCTGCTTGCTGATAAAGGTGTTATGGACTGAAGTGTATGAGAACTCCATATCTCTTTTCTCTTTCTTTATGACATTTTGCCCTTTTCTTTAAACTAGAAAATACCTACGTAATTTTCAAAATCTTCTTTTGAAAACCTATTTATATATATATATTTTAGCTGATATGAAAAAAGTTCCAATTCAGAAGCAAAGTTAGATTGACCATCATAACAACTTTCAAAATTGCAAATTTAACCTTTATTGAATTAATAACATCCCTGACAGTATTGATGATCTGCTTGACACCTACTTGGACTGATAAATATCTGTGCATTCTAAGTCACTGGACTGAAAAACCCAAAAGCAGAGCTGTCAGGAAAGGTGCCGGGGTGCTGTGAGCACACACCACGTGTGGTGAGATGGCAACTGGACACACACACCTGAAGCACTGATTCAGCTTCTATAGAATGCAACTGAATTTGGTTGACTGCATTCAAATTAACAATACACGTACATCGTATGTCTAGGTAGACTAGGGAAATAAAGCTTGGCAATCAGAAGGCAGTCTGGAGGAAAAGTCTAGGAAAACAGTAAAGTGTCTTGGACACAAACAATACCATGCCTACATAGCACATGCATACACATCACGGCAATTACATCAGAACCCTGCCTACCAGGGCTGACACAATAATCAGACTGAAAAACAAGCAGGTGAGTGTTGACTCTGTTCTTGAAGATCGGACCACTGAGGGCTAGTGATTTTCCATGCTAGGGCCACCTCCACATAGACACCAATATGGAGAGGTGGAAAATGGCGTTTAATAAGGCACTACACTTCTTCATATACATAACCAGCATTGTCTACGCCCCCTAAGGCATGCGTCACCCATCAATCACAGAGCAGGGGAGGTCCTATCGCGTCACATCCCGGTGCCTCATCCACGCCTACTACAACATCTCTCCCTCCCTTATGCTCGGTGAAGCCTTACCCGTTACAGTGCAAACGCTACCTGCACCCTTCCATAACCTCCCACACAACCCGTGATACTCCACCTGTTGGACAAAAGTCCCTCACATCATTCGCTGCAGGCAGCTTTGCAAGCATTCTACAAAGCACAGTTGCAAGCATCCCATAAAGCATGATAGACGATCAGAATACCTACAAAGATTGTGAGCCCTATTGCTAAAAGCCTTAAACAGCTGTCTTAGTCACGAGTCCATCTGCGATTTCTTCTACCTATAACATAGTACCATCTGTTAACACCTTTCTGATGTATCTCTCCTTCATTCAGTCTCTCCTAAGGTAGTATAATCGTCCACACCTTTCTGATCATGGCTTCTGCATCTCCTTTGGTCACGACTCCTGCTCCGCCTTTCTTCTCTGCTTCTTAACCTCTTGTGGTCTCATGGATGGCTCTCGTGAACCTTCTGTCAGATGTTCTCAGCCCCCTTTTTATTTGTTAGCAAACTATTAACATATTACAAATTAATAACACTCTTTAACAATATTGCTGAACATAAGAAAAGGGACAAGGTAATCCTAATGTAAGGACAATAAATATTCTTAAACTTAAATAAGAAGTGAACAAACACATGTTTCACTCATGGCTTTAGGTTCCTGTAACCTGGAAAAGAATCCCTGAGGCTCTCATTCTTTGTGTACCAGTAACTGATTAAAAGGAATAAAGTTGCATGTCAAATAGAATCAACATCAGTGGGTAAGCCTGCTAGAACATCACTAGTGGTATTACCTCCCTTTGCCAGCTAACATCTTAACTTGGTGATTGTGACTAAAGCTTGAGTGGTGCTGTTTCAGGGTATGTCGGACCTGAGAGACAAAACATCCCAAAAGCTGAAGCAAGCAAACTGCACATTCAGAGCAACACAAAGGGTTAGGATTTTAGTCAACATATACGCACTCACACACACAGAGACATCCATTTTAGATACGTGTAAGCATGAAGCAGAAACTCCCTAAGCAAGTGCATTATTAGCTATTGACCCTTGAAAAATGGCAAGTCGCCAGAGAAGAGAGAAAAGGAACATGCCAGTGGTGGATGCGATAGGCAGTGCTAGCAGGGCATCCCCTGCTTCAAGGTGCACTTTTCCTCTCTCACCCATCACAGATTTCCTCCTGCTTTTATTCTTCTCAGAATTTGCAGAGTTTTTCTCCATTTGTACACTGCATCCGTGAGGGCAGTGCACGATGCAGAGCCCAAATCTGGTTCAACTGCATATTCTTCAAAACTAACTAGCAAAGTGAAGTGGCTCAGAACAGCACCAGGTCATATATTTATAGGGAAAGGAAATGAACCTGGACAGAAGTCACAGAGTATATTTTCTCGTGTCAGCTTGTGTCAAGGTCTTGAATCGTGAGCTCAGCTCCTCACAGAGTGTGGCTCCCACCACCTTGTGCTGCCTGGTGGCTTGGCTGACTCCAGGCAACTGGGGTGACAAACAGTGGTTGTTCAGCATGAAGCTAAGATCAACATGAAAACACACTTGGAACTCCAAAACCATCCTACGCTGACTGACAGGTACATGCTGAACACAACTTTCTAATGCCTGCTTAACTGCAGGAGCTCAGAATGGCAGGCATTTATTTACTGGCATAGACTTTATTAATTTACCAAGATCATATATAATAAAAGAAGCAATTTTGTTTGCATATTCCTTGGTCAATATAACTCTGTGCTGAAAATAACTCAGAATGATATTTATTATTTAATATCATATAAAGACATATTAAATTTTAAAGCCTTTCCTCAGGCTTCAGTATCCAATGGGAAATGATGAAATTACTTCAATTCTAGTGAAGAAAGTGTATAATTCCGAAATGTATCAATTGTCATAAAATAAATAGGAGACAGAAGTGGTACGTATATAGAGTGCAAGTCTCATCCCACCTCAGTGCAATTTCCAAATTAAAAAAAAAATAAATCAATTAATGAAGTTGTCCAGAATATTGGCATGCTGTGCTGTATCTTTTATGTAAATACACTCAGATTCAGATTAAGTTACTTTGCAACAGAATGTGAAATCATATTTTTTGTAGCAAAAACAATTAGCACGATGCCACTTACATATGGCACTGTGCACGTGATTGAAATGACTGAATAAGCTATGATGAAAAAAACATTTCCTATGTTTTCTGCTGTGTAGTGGTTCTAATTCAGAAGTACATCAGCCAGAAAAGACTAAACAAAATTGGAGTAGGAGCTGCCTAAGTCTGTCTTCAGCCATCTCACTTACTTATATTTACATTACCACTCCACTTGGCAATCTATCAGCTGACTGCACTCTTCTGTGTCAGACATCAGAAGAAACAGAAGTAACCCAATTACACCATGCAATTGGTTTCCTGTTTCAATTGCTATTAGTTATCTGCGGATTCAGCTTTCTATCTAGCAGGTTTACAGGCAAGTATAGCATCTGAATAAAGGCTAAGCTTTGCTTAATCAGGCCTACAAACAGCTAGGTCCCTACACTTCAGGAGGAGGAGGATGGGCTGACCAATATTTGCTATGTTCCCTCCTGTCTTTTTGTGTCTCAGAAACCAGGACTAATATGTCTGATCGCACAAGCCTCACTTAAAAGGAACTTAAAAACAGCAGCTGTAATCATTATTACTAAGGGGAAAACACTAAAACTAAAACACTTCATGGTAGCATCTCCTGTGAAATAGTTGGGGGTCTACCAGCAATTTTAATTACAGTGTTTACACAGTGCCCTGCAAGCACTTCTTCCTGTGCTGCATCCTGTGGTGCTGCCATTATCAGGGCTAATTAAATAATTTTTATTTGATAGCAGTAAAAAACAAAACAAAAACACACAGCTATTCCACAAACTATGTCTCAGTTGTACTCAGAACTTGGGTGCTGCTAGGAATGGGGTCTGGTGTTCATGGCTATGCGGCACAAGAGCTGGGTTTCAGTGGTCCTGATCAGTGTTCCCTCATGCTCTGCTGCTGTCACCAGAGAGCAGAGATGAGTGCCTGCCCCTCTGCTCTCTTTGAGGAAGCAGTAGACCTGGCACTGGAATGGTGTCTGAAGTGCCAAACTAGAGAACAGCTTTAGCAAAGCTGGCTGGACAGCAGCATAAACATAGAAATATAAGAATATCCTGATTTGGAAGGGACTCACAAAGATCACAGAACGACAGAACAGCTTGGATTGTAAGAGATCTTAAAAATCATCTATTTCCACACCCCCTTGCCATGGGCTGGTAGGCAGCCACCAGCTCAGGCTGCTCAGGCTCACATCTAGCCTGACCTTCAACCTCTCCAAGGATGGAAGACACACACGGCTCCACTGGGTAGCTTGTGCCAATGCCTCACCACCTTCTGAGTACAAAATATCCTCCCAGGGCTTTGTTAAAATACAGGAAAAGTAACAGGAATGTGAAATGTTGCACATCTGTAACGTTCAAAGTAGCAAGAAATGTGCAAAACAGCTTTGGGAAGACAAACTGAAACAGTCAAACCCCAAACAGATGCAGAGGTTGAAAGGAAGGGCAGTTGGAGATGGACTTAAACACTGAACGCACACTCACAGAGCAGCACCTTAAAAGGATCACACCCAAAAGTCTGCTTCACTTGTTTTAAATGATTCAGATATGAGAACTGTGACAGTACCACCGTGTTCCTCCCTAGAAGAGAGGACGCTGCTTACCAAGTGACAGTTCTGCTCTTTTGTCAGAAGTCAGCTTAATTTCTGTATTACAAATAAACAAGCTGACTATCAAACAACCACGGAAACAGCTACAGCTCAGTAACAGAACAGCAGGACGTTCAAACTCCACACATATCCCTTCATTTTAGAAACAGATACGGAACCAATGCAATGCATGCGAGCCAAATTTCAGGAGTATTCACTAAGCAAAAGTACCTCATACGAATCCCAATGACATCCATATATCCCGACGGAATTCTTTATCCCAGCACGACTGTCCCGGAGCGTACACATCCCTGACCGTCCCTCTGAGCAAAGCCACCGAGCTGCAGCGCCATCTCCCGCAGCAGCAGCCCTCCAGCACCACGGCGCCGCACCGGGCTGCGGGGAGAGATGCTCTCTTAGGAGCAGGCCAAACCCACCTGCACCACTCCCCTCAAGATTTATTCACACTTCCTTCATCACTCAAGATACTGCAGTTATTCAGTAAGGACACCTAGCTGTCGACGGGTACGTGTTACTCTCCGCCCTGAATTCCCCAGCGCTCCGCTCGTGAGCGCCGGGAGGAAGCGCTCCGCCGGGAGGAAGCGCTCCCCGTACATACGCCGCGCCTACGTGATTCACAACGTCTCCGGGACGGTATTTACGGCTTTCAGTACGCCGCTCCGCACGCACCGACAGCAGGCGTTAAAGCTCCCTTGGGCGTCGTTTTCCCCGCCGTATCCCTGCCGGGGATTGCAGCATCCACAGCCGGCGAAGTCATTGTGCTCTGCGTGCGGGAAAAGTGGTGCCACGCGCTCGGCTCAGAGTACAGCCCACGGGCAGCCAAGGGGGGCACGGGCTCAGCGGGATAACCACGCGCGGGGCTGCCGAATCACCTCGTGTCAGCACCACGTATCTACCCGTCGCTCGAAGGGCTTCGCTATTGTCATCAATGCTTTTGAAGCATTTGGATTAAAGAATAACTTCCCTGGGAAATTGGGAATCTGCTTTAAAAAAATTAGATCGCAGATGAAGTTGTCTCTGAGAAGAAGGCTGTCTGGAGCTGGAGCAAAACCCAAACACCTTCCTCAAGAGATGGCGGCAATGAACCCCTTTGTGGAAAAATAATCTCTTTAATTCAGACAGACATTAAAAGCCAGCACCTTGCTTATACCACAGCCACTATTGGCTACTTCAGGGCACATCTGTGCAACTAACACATAAAGCACGTTATCACTTAGACAAAAGAGAAGAGCTGTTGGGACGCTGCTCAGAGGACTTCTCTCATTCTATCAGATGGGCTTATTACACACATACTATTTGTGAAAACTAAGTTCCAGTATCTTCCAATATTTACCATTGCTTTGCACTGAAAAAAAAAAACAACACTAAAAAAAACAACCAACCAAACAAAAACTACTAACAAAGCGATCTCCAGCAACAATTCCTACTCATCTTTGCCTTTTTGTACATTCAAGCCAAAGAATTTGCCTTTTTATGATGGCGAGGCAGTTTGATTTTAATGGAAGGAAATGGGAAATACACAAAACTTCAGATTCTGATTTCAGAAGGCTCTTCTTATTTTGTAGGACATTCAGTGGAGACGTGCTTACCTTGCTACCTTAGGGGAAAAGAGGGTGTGTGAGACAAACAGGACATCCCTTACATTTAAAATACTTTACAGTACAGCTGTGTATCATTTGAAAAGCAGAATGTGCAAGGGCTGGCCAGAGCACTGGGCTAACGGCCAAAACATGTCTCAGAGTTCACATTGTCTCACTGTAGCCTTGACCACATAATTCATCTCCTCAGTTTTCCCATTTGTAAAATTAGTCATAATAATTGCTGTTCCCTTGCTGCTCGGGAGGGCACTGAGGATTAAGAGCCCATAGTGCCTTGGAAGTGAGCAAATACCAACCAGTAGGCCAGAGTGTTAAAATGGTGAAGTCTTGGAAATATTGTGTCCAGTTCTGGGCTCCCCTGTACAAAAAAAAACCCACAGGGTCTTTTCCTCCTGGAATGAGACCAGTGGAGGGCCACAAGGATGGTAAAGGGCATGAAGCACTTCTCTTATGAGGAAAGGCTGAGAGACCTGAGTCTGTTCAGCCTTGAGAGAAGAAGACTCAGAGGGGATATGAATCTGATCAATATCTGTAAATATCTGAGGCGAGGGAGGCTAAGGGACAAGGACAAACTCTTTTCAGCGGTGCGCGGCAACAGGACAAGGGGAAACGGACACAAAATGAGGCATAGGAAGTTCTGTATAAATGTGTGTAAGAACTTCTTCAAAGTAAGGGTGAGTACAGAGCATTGGCACAGCTGCACAGAGAGGTGGTGGAGTCTCCTTCTCTGGAGACATTCCAGACCCACCTGGACACCTACCTGTGCAACCTGGGCTAGGGAGCTGCTTTGGCAGGGGGTTGGCCTCAGTGATTTCTGGAGGTCCCTTCCAACCCCTACAATTCTGTGAAATCCTCACACTAAGAGTAATCAGAATTCAATGTTAGAACAACCTATTTTAATTCAAACTCTAATTTTGTTATTCATCAGTGAACACAATTAAGTAAGATGCATTGCACACTGGACCAGACTGCTTGAACTTGTTTGCAAATGCTAAAATACCTACAAGCTTTATATCTCTGGCTTGAGTGATTTAACTCTGTACAAAGCTATTATATTCAGTATAAATGTTACTTATTTAAAATCTATACTGCCTTAATTCAAGTTACTTAGTTGCAAAGTTTCTCTTACTTTCTTCCAGCCCACTCCTACTCTCAGCTTCTAGGCTAGAATTTATTTCAGAGACCTTTCCATACGAAATACATTTTCCCCATCAACACTCAAACAATAGCATTAAGATGATATAGCTGGGATATTTTTTCACAAAATAATCATTACAGTGCATACTAACATCAGTAGGAGGAGGCAAAACAATAAATTACAGCAATGAAATATAAACAACATGTTATGCATTTTGCAACAGCAATTTGTACTTGAGTAGAGATAAGCCATTACTGTTTGTGGTGCATTATGGATCATGAACCAGCAACTGCATACATTTTAAATGAAAAAATTGTATGGCTTTAAAGGAAAAAAGTTCTTTTGGGAAACATTTCAAAACTCATCCACCTACTAAACAGCAATTACTTTCATGGGACACTTTCTATGCCAGATGTAGGACTGCTTTGTGTTCTCGAGGCACATAAAACCAATACGCACATTCTCAATAAAGACACAAATCATACATTATGATAGCACTAAATGGAGCACTTCAACTGCCTAGGTATTACAGAGCAGTGTAGCCAGGGGCTTACAAAATTTCTGGCTAATTTCTGAGTAGTGTAGGCCTAAAGTAACTACTACTAGTAGTTTTTAAAAGAATTATTTTAAAATATGTTCTGTTCCACAGAGTCAAGAGAAAAAATATTACTACCGCTCACTCTGGAACAAAATTTTAGATTATGGTTACTACCACTCTTAGGTTTTGTGGGATTTTTACTGCAAAATTCTTCAGAACTACTGCTATGAAAACTTTCAAATAGGTTATATGAAATTATGAGGTCACTTTAATTGTACCTTCAACTTAATTATTATAACTTGTCCCAACAGCAAAAAATACCTCAAATGAATCAACCGACTTGAAAAGCTTACTATGAATGTCATTATAAATACTGGATTTGCACTCATTTCTTCTAATCATATTCAATGATCATTTATGTTTTACCTGCAAATTAATTAAAAGTAATAATTTTGATTCATAAAAACTGCTCGAAAAAAATTACATGCATCATACAGATTATACTTGTTCCTTCCCATTCGTATGGATGTCAAACATACAATTTCAGAGCACGAAGGTTTAGGAGAGAGATGAAAACATGAACTGAGCACAGATGGAAGACTGCTCAATTTCAGTGTTCTTAGAAAAGATACTTCCAAGAAAACAATAAAGGAATTGACTAAATCATATATGAAACTTTAATAGTTAAAATGCCCAACTTAACACAGCTTATTTTGAATATATCAAAGACACAAATGACTGATATGGAAGGTTCTGATGATTTTCTATTTTAAAGACTGTTAGGAAAGTACACTTAAAGTGATAAGAAATCACAACGTAAAGGTGTTACTTATTATAAATGGCTGATTTTAAGTGCAGAATCTTTCAATGGAGTAGGTAAAGTTGGACTTGCTTGCTGCAACAACAAAAATAAACTTACTGCCCCCTCCTGGGGTTGCTAAAACAAAGTTACATTTTCTGTATTTTTCTCAATCACATAACTGCACAGATAATGCTCTTTTTTAGATAATACTGAGCCTTCATCCATCTTTAAAGTTGTTAGAAAGGTTGATGTCTGTGGGACGCCTACTGGAAGTTAAATTTGTAAGTTCAACATATGAGAGGGAAGAAATTCTTGATCAGAAGAGAGATTTGATATTTTAATAGTCAAAAGGAAATTTTTCTATTCTAAAAGGCCTCTTAGTGCGTTCCAACATTATGCATTTCTCTATAAGCCCTTTTCAAGATTTTAAGGAAGATTATGATCATCTACCTTACCTATTACAAGACATAGAACAGTAACAAATTTATACACAAAGAAGCCAATTGCTCCTTACAGAAGCTAGATTTGACTTTGTAAAAAAGAAAAAAAAATTTAGTGTTTGCTAAATTGAATTAGCCAGTACAATTATAGATACACCATATTAATTTGGTGATTTATAAGAAGAAAACAGGAGGGAAGTAGTGTTCTCTCTCACCCTTTTAATCATTTTTACATCTGGAACTATGTCTGTCTCATCAATTTTGCAAAAGGAAAAAGAGAGGAAGGCTTTATTTAGAGCAAAATGTTAGTTAATATCTATTTGTAGATTATTTTTTTTCCAGCAGATCAATCAGTTTGTTTTTACGTCAATGTACAGGAATAAAATTTACTTCTAAAAAGAAATCTGCATACTGATCACTAGTACATCTGTTCTCCCACAACCACCCCATCCTCTCAGGAAAAAGAAATTCGTCAAAACAGATAATTTTTGTTGAGAATACTGAAGTTCAGCAACTCTAAACTTCTGTTTCCTTTTTTATGACGCAAAAGTATTGCGAAGCTGAGAATAAATTATTCAGTGATATCCAATCCCCTGCTACCTATCGTCAGAGCACTAATAGCACAGCAGAGGTAGAATCCTGTCTATCACAGTCATACAAAAGTTGAAAGCCAGTCATAAGAATGTTTCATATAAAAACAAAATGGAGTTTTAAGAGTTTAAAGCTTCTGGGGATACATCTCTCAGATTTCTTTCCCTGTGTTTACAACAGGTGAATATCACTTTGTGATCTTCAGGTCTGACACAAAATCCAGACAAATGAAACATTGTGTAATGCCTTCATGATTTAAGAGAAGTGTGGTTCTACACAAGTATATGAGCACCATACTGAAATGCAAATACAGTTATCCAATTGTCTGTGCTAAAGAAATATTGTTGACTATGTGTTCTATTAATGGAAACTGAAAAGTAAGCTTTTTCCTAATTTCCCCTGAAGATTCTGGTATCAGTGTGAAGTCTCAACTGCTTTTGATTATCTCTGGTTCATCAGGTTTCCTGTTGCACAGAATTGCAATGCAGCTGTTGTTGGGATTAAAGATACCACCCAAAAAAGCATTAAGTAGACCAGCCTGCTGTCCATGGAATGTTATAGACAAAGGAAATTCAAAGACAGGGACCCTAAAACAGTCTTTTTGCACTTTGAATAAAACTCAGGGTAGAGCCTTCATTTGTTTTCCTCCTTCTACTTGAAGATAAGTCAGTATTCTATGTCTTAAATGACGTTCTTAGGAAAACATTAAAAAACTATTTTTCATTAAAAAGTCCATCATACCAAAAACTTTCATTTTACTTTTTCCTAATAAAAGCACTGTTTATACTAAAAAGTAAATTCAATTTTACAGCATCTAAAAATAAGAAAACCTGCTTGTTTATTTTTTAAATCAGTGGTTTATTTAACATTTAAAATAAAAAGCTGCAAGTTTTACCGCTTTCACAGAGACAACTCTGAGCATCTAAAGCTACTGCAGCACTGTCTTGATCTACATCAGAAGGCCTTTATGCAGATCAAAAACATTTATTACATTTATAATAAAACATTTATAACATCACAGCAAAAACATTTATTCCATATCTAGGAAACACTTAACATCCAACAACAGTGGGAATGGGATGCAATTAAATATACAAATAGCAACGTTGTTCAATAGCAGGCACTGGAGAAAGCCTATCCTGAAATCACTGTCAGGGATTAGAAAAGTTTTAGAACTAACAAAACAAGACAATTTTTTCCTAAGAAAATAAGAGATGTATCAAACTTCCAGACCATGAGTGGTCAGCAGTTCCAGATAAGACTACTATTGTAATGGATATTTAATTTTCTAATGAATCAGTGGGACTATCTGTGAAAGCAAGGATAACTGCCCAATCAGGAGGCCCACATCAGCTCCCTGCTCCAAAATGTTAGCAGAAGGGGCATCATAGTGAATTCAGTTCCACTATAAATCATCCAATCAGTGTCTAAAAGGTCCTTTTTTCACTGTATGATGATTTGAGAAATCAATATTCACACTGAATACTAAAAATTAGTAACCTTCCAATCACAGAATCTGAAGCAGTTTTAGGCATTTATAAATGATTGCACTTTCAAGCTTTTTACCACCGCTACATAAAAACTTAAATTGGTGTAATCATTTGTCAACCCTGAATTATCTAAGGCTAAAAGTAAGAATGGGCCAATAAGAATATTCAAGAAGTAGACATTTAAATAAATGAGAAAACATACTAAAGAAATAAGGAGAGCTTTTTAAGAGAGCAGCACATTTCCATGAACACGCACATTGGTTTAAGTAAAAGTGAAGTGATAATGATACTGGAAACCATAACTGGTGATCTTCTATGGCTCTACTTTATTATTATTATTTTCTTTCTAAAAAGAATATGGAACACCTAATTAAATGTCAGCATTGATTATTTTTCTACGTTTTTAAAGTTTGAATTTAGTAGTTCTGCTTTCCAAAGACTTACCATATGAAGAAAATAAGAAGTCACGAATGACTTCAACAGCTACTGCATTAACCATTTTAGTAAGGCTGATTTAGTATTATGGGATTTTGATGAAGACAATTGATATAATCTGTGTAATTAAATGTGTCAACTCGAAGGGATTCTTATCTTCGAAAGGAAATCAGTCCCGATAAGCAGCACTGATTTCCTGCCCCTCCCATCTCTCAGAAGATGAGCCCACGTTTGAAGAACAGCATTACTGCTTTGTTATTTACTGTAAACCAAAATCTCACCAACATATTCAGCAAACTTAGAAGAATGAATGAATGGCTGGCCTCACATGATCATCACACATGTTAAACAGAAAACTTCTACATGTACGGAGCAATTACCAAACTTTCTGCTTGTGTACAGAGAAACCACCAACCTTAAAGATTTGACACATTCCTATTATCAGAATCATAGTGTAGCCATCTGCAGATGCGGGGGGGAAATAAAACCACCTCCAAAAACAACATGCACGAACATAGATTTGTCTCACACACTTGTATGAATCAAAATAACCTACAAGGTTACTGATTCACTGTTGCTAGAAGAATTAAAGATCTGTCACAGAATAAACAGTTCCACCTGAACTAAATCTTTACTAAATCAAGTAAATGCTCAACTTCAATTTATGTAAGAACTTATTCTTCAGTTGTTTTGTGAATCAAGTTGGATGATCCATCCACTAGAATACATCTATCAACTAGAGTCTCCCTTTTCATAGGCTATAAACAGCCATATGTATATAACCTAAATACTGGAAATTCTCATAAACAGCTTAAGGGAAACTGAATTTAAATTAAGAGCTATTTCTCACACTGTTTTACACTTTCTGTACTATTTAATGTAGGAAATCCAATAGATAGTGGGACAACAGACACGATCTTATCACCAGTTCATCAGTGACAAAGAATTATGTGGAATGACAGTATTTCTTTCTTAAAATACCTGCAAAAAAGAAATTTGTTTCAAACTGAATTGCTACTCAGATTGTCATTCAAACAAATCACATTCAGCTACACAATATGACTGTGAATATATGCCTGACCAAACAGGCAGGTCCTGCAATGTGCCACAGGAGTCAGGATTTAATCGACTGGATAGAAAAGGTAAGTTCATAGCAGTGGTCTCTGGTTTATCCCCAGGAGCATTAAGTTGGGGTTTTATAGCAAGAGAATCCACTGTTAATTACTCTCTCCCTTACCTCAGTGCCAACCACTGTATTAGTCTATCCCTTAAGGACAAATTTGCTAATGGTTTTTGTCACAAATATTGTAACAGCAACGACATTATGAAAGCCTGAGTTATTTGATGGCAGTCAACTATGCCAAAAAAAAAAAAAAAAAAGAACTCAAAAACCTAAAAAAACCCCAAACAAACAGAAAGATTACCTCCCACTAGAATTAAAGGCAATAAACTGCTCAGATAAGTATGTTTAAATACAGAAATCACATTACAGAGGAAAACAAATTCCAACAAAATAATCTGCTTTTAAAATGGTGGAGCTTCCAGTGTTACTTTTTAGATCAGTAATAAAAGCGTGTTTTTAAAGAAATTGATAGAATTCTTATTTGGCCATTCAATCACAACTGCTACAAAAGTAAACTCAAAAACATCAGCCTGCAAAAAATTACCTAGTAATCACCAAATCCATCAGCTCGGTTTTATATCATATTCCTATGGTCATGCTCTAAATTGGCTACCACATCTTCTCTTAGCTCATTCTGAGCAGAAATCAATACATAAAAAGAAAGCTTTCAACAAGATGCATAATCCCTACTCCTCTCCCTCCGATAATATTATCTAATACAAATAATACCTAAATGACAGCAAGAGTATGGGGAGGTAAAGAGGGATTGAAAGCGTGACAATTACACCCCAAGTTTTCTGTTGCATTCAATCCACTTTGAAGCTCTCATTTTAGGCTGAAGAGTACAATTTCTAAGTGTCAGCCTTATAAAGTAAACCTCATTTTTAATGCCTTAAATTAATTCAATGTCTTTGTTCTTGCGTGACGCAGACAGAAAGAGCAGTCGCTGTGACATACATGGATACTACATTACCTTTAAAGATGAAACTACAGCTCTAAGCAGTTTCAATCTAATGGAATGTTAAAAGTATTACTATATTCAACAAACAAGTAGAGTTATGCAGGAAGTGAAAGACTGGCTTGAGATAAGTCATTTGAAAAACACAATTTTGTTATGCAAAATGCTAACCAAAAAAATGACTTAGTGAAGTGACAGTGCACCAAATTAGGATATGATGCACAGAATCAGTAGCAAAAATTTAGGTCTGATGTAACTCCCCAAACAGGACAAAATAAACACATAGGATGTTTGATAACACACAACCTTAACCATGGCTTATATTGAGGATGAGCAAGCTTTATAATGATTGAGAAGTTATTATGAAATTGGGTTGTTGTGGGGAAAACAAACAAACAAACAAACAAAAAACAAGACAAACCCCTCCTTTAAAAATTGATTTTCTACGTGAATTTTTTTTTAATTAAGTAATTTTTTTTAAAGCTTACACTGCCACCTTCTGGTTATGTAAGCTATTTCATCCGCAACGTATCAAAACTACTGGTCAACTGAACGTATAAAGCTAAAACTGACCAAGACTTAGCAGTATGCATAACTGTATTAATAGAAGATATGAAGAGATTTGTAGTAGTTATACAGAAATTACTACTTTTAAAGAAAATATAAAAAAAAACCAAACAAAAAAAAACCGAAAGAGAACATTTGAAACAGAATCACATTTGAGTAGGTTTTAAATACAGAAGACAACAAAACACTTAAGAACACTGTAATATTTTGTATGTTATATTGTAATGTTTTGGAAAGGCAAGGATTGGATGTGAAAGAGCAACTCCAGGGGACATTTGGATGGATATTAACAAGACTTTTAGAATGAATAATTTGGACCCAGTTCTGATCTGAATGGACACTAACAATCTCCTCTGCTAGACTGCAACGAACTACATACAATACTCCTTGCTTTCAATGAAGAAAGTAAGCAAGCCACATTTCTAGAGAGAGCACCAAAACAAAAACTGGCATCTTCTGAGAGCCTTTGCATTTACATTCTTATTAAGAAGCAGATCTTCCAAAAAGCATGACATATTACTTCAAAGACTACTTTTATCTACATTAACTATTTTAAAAAGTTTTGGACCCAATAATCTTCACACAGACTAGCAACAACCATTGAGTGCAGCTGAGGTTATAGGCCAACACAAGCAAGGCACACGGAGGCCAATGTAAGATGAAATCAAACACTTTTCACTCTGTGCTGTAAGATAAAGTCTCACAAGACTCATAGCTATTCCCATGGCAGTAATTTAAATAGAGAAGCCAGACTCAATTGGTCTTAATTATCTCAAAGGGCATAACAAGTATTACATGTTTGTAAAGATAAATGAAAAATGCTTACTATTTCTAGTACCCCAATGAGTTACACAGAGTAAATACAGTCTTTCCCAGACTGACCCTCTATCTTATAATGAAGTACAATTCTTGAGATTACACATGTAATCAGGGATAAGTTTGAAAACTTTGACCAGTTAAGGGCAGCACATGGTTTTATTTATTTAGTTTTAATAAATTGCATGGAATACTGGGAAAAAAAATTCTGATCCAGTGCAAGGCCATTTTCAAATCACAGGGTAAGGAAGCACTGTCACAGGCTGCCCAGAGAGGCAGTGGCCTTGTCCCTGGAGACACCCAAGGTAAGGCTGGGTGGGCTGACAGAGCTGTGGTATCCCTGTTCATTGCCAGAGAGCCAGACTGCAAGGCCTTTAAAGGTCTCTTCCAACTCAAATGATTCTATAATTCTACAAGTCTGTGATTAATAATAAAATTTCACAGCTCTGCTTTTACATCTCTTTGCTATCATACTGCACATCTTCAGAAGGCTGACAGTCTTCTATACGACTGCTTTTCTGAACTACTCAAACACTGTCACTAGACATTTCCTCACAATATTAGTCAGTAATAAACCATGGGAGTATTTTGCATCTTCTAAGGCAACAAAAGGGAATAAAACCACAAAACCAAACCAACCCTCTGAAATTAGGAACATGCATTACTATTATGAAAAAAAACCGAACCTTTTTTTCTTTCAAAAAAAAAAAAAATGACTTGCCAACATCAAGAGAACCAGTGAATGAGACAAGAAACATGGTCTTAAATAGTCTTTACCTACCACACCTGTCAAAAAGAAAGCAAAAAGCATGCCTTTACTCAGGGTATCACGAACAAAAGAAATGCTGGAATCAATGTAATGGAAATTAAAATCATACATTCATAAAAGGAAATAGGACAAGGAAAACATAATCCTACAATAAGGTGAAATAGTACTTAAGATTGGTTGTGAAAACAAGTATTCTAGGGACATAGAAATAATAACATTGTAACTGTAATCTAAGACACAAAGTTTCCCAGGAAAATGAATTAATGAGTTGGTGCAACGTAGTTTCAATGCAGAATCTACCATTATGTCCTCCTTGAAATGTTACATCGTCAGCCAACTCATTATTCGCTCAGGAGATATCAGAATGAATTGATCGTTGATAAAATAGATTTTGCTGAAAATATAAATGTTCCCAACTAGATTTCAGGTGATCCATGACAGTGTACACTGAAAATATTTGTTTTGTTCCTTGGTCCTCAACAATTTTAAGTGACAGAGATCAGATTTTTTTTTCCTATTGCATTTATTTAAATTGAAAAGAGTCACCAATTGAGTAGGATTTATATTGCCACTATCCAGAAAAGTATAAATGAACCCACTTTTGTATATTAGTCTGCCAGCAGGAAGAAAAAGGCTTTCATATTTTGAAATCTGAACTCTTCTTTCCATACTTGCACTATGATTTTAAGACATAACCCAGAATGTTTTTAGAAGCTGCTATACAGCACATATTCCATCACCACCTCTCCCACACTAGCTATCTTAGTACTGCCTTGGGTGTCCTATTTCAGTATTCAAGCACCTCAGATAAATTGCAGAACCCCGGGATTTTTCTGACCTCGATCAACAGCAAGAAATTTTCAGCTGAACTGTGCAAAACTGCCATGATTACATAAGTCATTCCTGGACAGGGTATGGTTTAGATATATACCATAAAGTCTCTATCACATATCACACAAAGACACTAAAACATACCTGTTCAAGAAAAATGAGAAAGAAGATTAAATTTACTTCACACCTTAAATAAAATTCATCAACAATATTTCAGAGACACTACAAGTGTGTACATCCAAATTTCCAAATACAGACATACATTTAAATACAAGTGGTCTTATAATAAGAGGGTTCATCAGGGGAAAGTACATTGTGCACCATTACTGAAGAAGCCAGTTACCTTATAACTGAATCAGGAAGCTTTGAACAAACTGTAGCAGAAGTTCAGGCAGTTGTAAAAAGCCATGTATTGCTACAGTGAAAAGATTTACATGGGAAGAGATCCAATGTAAGAAAAAAACCAACCAACCAACCAAAAAAAAAAAATTCTAACTAGAATCAGTGAGAAATGAAATGGATTTCTGAATATAAGTATACTATCATATGTGTTCAAAGTACTGAGAAGGTAATAAGAGCCACCAGGTATAAAAAAAAAGAATTTCCATGTCTGTTCCCCTTCTATGATTCAATCATAGCAATCCTGTTAATCAGGTTGGATTATTTCCCAGATATTAATTTGGCAAACAATAGTCTGATCTAGTCTGTCCCCTTCAAATATGATGAAAGCAATCTGCCACTGATAATCAAGTCACACATGTACACCTGGAAAACCATCTAAACAATTTATGCCTAAACAGTAGGAAATAGCTCAATTCAAAAATGAGATAGGGCTTTTCCTATTCATTAATATTCTGTAAATTTATCATCTGCTTCCCAAGGAAGTGCTGAAACTTTAGCAGTTCAAGGAGGCACTTTCCACAAGAAAGTACGAAAGAAATGCTGCATGCATGAGCAAAAGACCACTGCTATGTACCTGGCTGAAGCATAGCTTTCTCACTGGCCTCACCCACTCCAGTTACACTATATTTCTTGTTTCCCACTACAGCTTTGAACCTATTTTTTAGACTACTTCCACTATATTCATAAATAGTTTCAACAACCTGATAGATAAAAAATACTGTTGATAACACCCATTGCTTTGGTTGTGCTAAATGGCACTTGCACTGCATCAAGATCTGTTCTGTTTCTCACACTGACTACCCGCCATGCCTACCAGCAAGTAGGCTGATAGTGGACAAGAGATGGTGAGGGGACACAGCTGGGACAGTTGACATGAACTGACCAAAGAGATGCTACAAAGCATGTAGTAACAAACTCAGCAACAGAACAGAGTAAGAAGGGGTGGGAGGATCTTCGCCCATGACAGCCGTTGTTCTGGGTACGTACTCATCACCTGCCATAAGCACACAAGTGAACTTGGATTTTCCACTGTTTCTTCACTTATAAAACTGCCTTTATCTTGACCCTTGAGCCTGTTGCTTTTGCTCTTCCTACTCTCTTCCCCATCCCACTGGGCAGGTGGGAGAAAGCAAGAAATTTTGCAAGTAATTTAGCTGCCAGTCTGGGTCAACTCACTCTAACATAATAATTTCTCCTGTTTTACATTCTTTCACTTTTCCTCTGCTGTACTCTTGCTGCTAAATATAAGCAATACTTTGTTTTTGATCACTGTTTTCAGATAATTACAATTCCTGAAAAGAAACACCACAGCAAGTCAAATTCTGCATGAAACCTGTGTAATTGGTTATAGTAGCAACAGTATAATTTGACAGAACTGAAAAATCATGGAGCTCCATTTTTTGGAGGTGAAAGATTCCGTAAATGACTATCTATCTGAAAGCCTCAGATACTGCAGTAAGCACACCACCTGTTAGCTAACACACATACACAGTCAGTATAGCTCACCTTTTCTCTCCCATAATTATGCTGATGACATTGAGAAGCATGAAAAAAGTATTTAAATACTAGAGTGAATGATTTATACTTAATAAGAATATCAAGAATAATTATCAAGAAAAAAAATAAAGTTGTAAATACTTTTAGAAATACGCTTTCTTTTAAAGTGCATCTACTTCCAAAAACTGAGGTCTGTATATGGAAAACTAATTTCTCCAAGTCCCACACATTTCAGAAAACAAACCCCAGGCTGACTATCTAGGCATACAGAGACTGGGAAAAAAAACTTCTTTTATGGCTCCTCAGTCCCTCTGTTTTCTCTCTTGGGAGCACAATTTTCTAATATTTTCATGTAACAATAAAAGCTGTGTATTTGTTAATTTCACCTTTTAAAGAACTTTAAAAGACAAGTTAGCAAGTGTTCAATTACCACAGTTCTGCTTAGTTTAATCAGTTAATGTGCAATCTGTGTAACAATATATGAAATGCTGTCCTGCAATTTAAAAAAAAAGAAAATTAGAATGCATTGCCTAGAACTTGGGAACAGAAAATTAATGAAATGTATTGCTGTACCTCAGTTTAATGAAACAACATCTGCAAGATTACTTGTCTAATAAAAAAGTATATCAACAAGCCTGATGCATAACAGAAGAAAAAGTATTAGCTATATTTTCAAAACATTAACATCTAGGGGTGTTATGCAAGAATAAACACTCTATTGGATCAATTCACTGATTCTCTGTGAACACAAACACTTTAAGTGGCTTCCCACAGCGGTCTCATTATCCGAAGTCCTCTTAGGAGTTAGTCTGCAACCTACTTCTGCTCCATATCCCATCAGACACTGACCTATTCCATTACTGCCATTGTGACTAGATTCCACCTAGTTTAATGAACCAGGCATACTTGCTTCAAAATCAGCATGTTCTGAGCAAGAGAAGTGAAGCTAATAATGACAGCTTGAAACAAAAGCCTTCCATGAACGCCCAGCACTTTAATGCCCCAGCTCATTATTTAAGTATATGAAAAAACACAGGTAAGAGGGACTCTGCGTGCCTTCTTCCCCACCATCTTTGCTCTCTTCCAAAACTATCCTTAGCTTTAAAATTTTTGAAAATTATATGCAATTGAAATGTTAAACAATGATATCAAAGACGACTGACATTCTCTGAGGTTTTCAACAAAAACATGAAGTCGATGCATTCATGATTCAGCTGCAAAGATGAAGTGAGAATTTTTATTAATTATTAAGTTAGGCTATAATTTTTATTTCCCCATTCTTGAAATTACAATCTTTATTCAATGAGAAAAATTCAAGTTGAGAGTTAAAAAGTCAAAAGGACTACTGCCACAGGTGAAGCTGCACTCAGCCTCTGTGCTGGGAAGCATCTGCCTACCAAAATAGCAGGAAGTTGAGTATCCATTTAGGTTGCTTCGCCTTGATCACACTGCATGGCCAAGCCTCTCCATGCTCCCATGACAAGACAATAGCATAAGATGACATACATCTAAAACGCACAGTGTTCCAAGCACACTTACAGCCTGGGAAGAACTACACTGAGGAAAAAGCCTACACTGTCTTCAGTTTCTGCTAGCTACTGAAACAGTCTTTTTAAACTAGTTGTTTTGAATGCATATGAAATGCCTATGTTTCTTTTCATTAAAATAGGTCTCTCAAAAGTCTGTATGTTCAGTTAGAAGCCTTTGAGTTCTTAACAAGTAAAAGAAAAGACATCAGAGAAGATAACCTCTATCAATATGGAAAAAAAAATACAACAAAAACTATTATCATCTCATTTTCAATTCAAAAGAACATCCATTTCATTATGTTTCTCAAAGCCCCACCTCCCTCAGCATATCCCTTAGCAAGACACAGTTAAAATTTACCACATACCTTTATTCAGAAGGCTAGCCGAGCATGCTCTTAACCTACAGCATCCTCAATGCAGCATGACAGCTGAGGTGCAGCAAACATCCTGAAATGGGCCTAAGCAGTGAAGATACTGTGATGTTTTATCTTTCTGGCTTCCTACTGAGCATTATTTCCGTTTGCACATTAATGCTACAAATGCTAATGTATAACACAGCCTGTGTTTTAAACAGTCTCTACAATAATTGCAGCCTACAGCCTGAAAACAGATGAGATCAACTCTCCCAGGATAGCCACTTAAAGTATACTGGCTATGACACCCTTTGTCAGATCCTGAAAAGGACACAATCACTCTGAACCTGAACTCAATACCCCAGCTTCTTCCATAAAGCACATGTAATTCACCCTCCTGTATAAAAATGAATGACCCACTCAGTCTCCAGACTACAACAAAGAGGCTTTCTGAAAACTGTCCCACCTACAAGTCAGGGATGGCCACTCCACTTATCCTTTACAATTGGAAGTGCTGTTTACCAAAAGTCATCTGCCTGGTTCCCTGGGGTTTCCACACTGCACATCCCTCCATCCTGATGGGCACAAAGCAGGTTTGCTGAGGCATACAGGGCACCCTATGGGGTGTGACCAGCTGCCATGGAATGGTTCTGGCTGGCTCTGCAACTGCACTAACTTCCAGAGAGTCAGAGCAGGAAAATGAAAAGTCTGACAGGAGGGTGGGCACCTCGGGCTGTGGTGTCAAATACTGAAGTGAGTGTTGGCCCCAAAATCATAGCTGGAGGGCCACAGATTACACAAGATACCACAGATGAGGTGCCTGGATTGGCAGCCACTGAGCAACAGACCAGTGCTCCTTCCTCCTGAGGCTTTCCCCTGCTCCAGTGGCTGTTTCTCTCCCATTTCCTCACTCCTCTCTCTCTCAGCTGCTGTACAACAGCCTTTACCCACTCTTCAATATCCTCTCAACCAGCATCAACCATTTGCTCAGCTTTGGTAATCTGCCTTAGCTGGTATTCTAGTACAATAAACATACCATACATGTTCCTTATGTGCATTCAGCATAAGTAGAAGTCATACAGCTGAACACATTACCACTTCAGTGGGAGGTCAAATTACTGTTTTGGCACTTGTATCAAGTCTGTCATTTCAATTCAACTTTATCAAATTATGGATTGCTCGATACAGTTGGATTAAAAGGAAAGACACACACACACACAAGCAATTGTCATCACTTCAGTTGTGAAATTCCAGAATTGCATGTCAGTGACAGAAAGAATGAGAGAGCAGTAATAGGACTGCCATTATGATCATTCAATTACTAAGGAACCTTCCAACAAGACTTTGCACTGTGACAATCTACATGCCAGGAAATTAACTGGATTTCTGATTATTTCCCCACTTCAGAATTGCCAGTATTTCTTAGGCTGACCAGTGCTGAGGGTTACATTCTAAGGCAAGATTCAGACATCTATAGGCAAGATTCTATAGACATCTATAGGTAAGATTCATTCTAAGGCAAGATTCAGACATCTATATTTCCATAACTAATGCTTCTTTTTGTAAAGAACATAAACTAAGACAAGGAAATGGAGGATCCTTTGATTTTAAAGTTATCAATACAAATATAAGAAGAGTTATATAAAGAATTGTACATTCCCATATAAAAATTATAATAAATTAGACTGTGGGTATGATTCAATCCATCGAGTTTTGGGTTATCAGGAGTGCACAAAATTTAGAATTAAAACTATTATGGAAGAGGCAGCCATGGATTTTGATTGGTTTTTCTGAAAAAAAAAACAAAAAACAAAAACACCTTAGATTATTTTGCCCTTCTGAAAAATTCCACCTCTGTGATGAAAACGACACCAGAAATGTTACTCAAATCCAACTTAAGAGAGCTGAGCTCTCAGTGGGAACTTTTGGCATACAGTGACAGGTAGATATTATCTGAACAGCTTGTTATTCTAACTTGTGCATTATTCCCACTTGTTTCCTCTACCTTCTGTCCTGTCATTCGAAGCTTCAGTAATACTCTTATTTGTCCAACAGCTGAAGAGGGAAAAGAAATAGGAATAATTTGTTCACTCAAGCAGACACCAGGAGGCCCATTACTGTTCCTTAAGATTCCACTGAATCTATATCCGGACACAATTTACAGAACACAGTCACCAAACAGGATCAAGATACTTACATAGACCACTTTGACACAATACACTGGATTCTGCAATCTTTCCTCAATAAAAAATTCCTTTTAACATCAAGAAAAATGCATCTAAATATTACAAAATGATATAGATTACATAATGCCCTCAAGAGATAAAAAAAAAATTAAAAATGATACTTCATATTCAGTGGTAGGAAGGTCCTAAACAACAGAAGAAGGATTTGCAACGAAAACACTACACGATTCCAGTGACATCTTACATGTCTGCAGTTAAGAAGCATCATGGACAGACTGACTTATGTTCTGCATTTATTCATTTCCACTCACAGAAACTTCAAGAATGATGTTAATTTTTTTTCCTACTAGTATGGCAACAACATCCCCTTAAACTTTTTACAGAAAATATTTGGATATTACCATTAATCTGAATAAATAAAAGATGTCAAGAAGCAAGGATGATCTGAGCACGGTACATCTGTAAACCCATTTCTTTTCCTCCTTGTTTTACCTTGGACTAATTTTGCAACCTTTCCTCTGACTTTTCTTCATAATTTTATTTCCCCATATTTAACTTGAAAAATATAATTGTAACTACTTTCCTTACACGTGTTTTTAATTTGTTTGTGGCATGCTTGAAAATTCTCTGACAGAAGGTACTAAAAATATTATTAATCTTTTCAACAGAAGACAATAAGGAAAGGTATTACTGCCTATACCATATCCCACAGATGGTAATAAGAAGAGAAGAAATGTTATATATCACTACAGGCATACTGTAAGGCGTACTGATAAGGCAACGATTGCAGAGCAAAACAAACTAGTCCCTCTTGTGCTGTTCAGAACTTAAAGGAAGAGTAGGACAAGGAGATAAACTGCTTCCAGGGATTTTTTCCTCTTGTTTTTTTTTCTGTATTTTTGAAGACTCCAGTTGAACACAAATCCCATACAGCTATTCCCTTTCACATGTTTAAAACCAAATAAAGATGAGAACTAAGAATAAACAAATGATTACGAAGATATATTTGGAGCAAGTGTTTCAGCTAGTAAAAACAGATTAAGCTGGTATAAGAGCAACTGAAAAATATACCTTCACATACTAGCAATCTTAAAGTGATGCTGAGACTAGAGTTTCTTTCTATCAACAGGAGGAGTCCACAAAGGAAACTACACGGCCCTCCGTCCCTGCAAAAGGAACAATACTTTT
This sequence comes from Cyrtonyx montezumae, assembly GCF_038088225.1. Lineage (NCBI taxonomy): Eukaryota > Metazoa > Chordata > Aves > Galliformes > Odontophoridae > Cyrtonyx > Cyrtonyx montezumae. The sequence goes on along the minus strand of NW_027072089.1, from coordinate 99,818,251 downwards.
ATTAATTCCTTCAAACACCATCATTTGCTCTGCTCCCAACACACAGTCATTGGAATACACAGGTAAAATAAACTAACAAACTTCACTTGGCTACCCTTAGAAGATTGAGACTTCATGCTGGAAAACAGCACAGGCTTTAAAACTGTAACTCAAATTCCAAACACATGAAACCAGCTTCAGAAAACACTCTCTAGTCACCAGGTCACAATTCACATTGTTTCAACAGGTTTCTTTACTGTGAAAATTTAATGATTATGGTTCTATATATAAACTGTTTTCAAAAACAGCAAAGCTTAGATATTTAATCACATTACCACAATTCATTAAACATCTAATACTGGTTGTTCAGAAGGTAGGTATGAAAGCAAAATAAAAAGGGGCTGGGTGTGACACAGAAAAGAACACTGGTTAAGTGGGAAATGAGTCATCCACAGACCAGGTCCACTGCCAGCTGTGGTTAGGCACAGTTCAGTAATGCCTAATCGTACAGATCAGTTATTACAGACTGTTGACTACCTGTCAGCTGTTATTTCAAAGCCTTAAGACACTTGCTGAAAAAAAAAAGTTGTAATTTTACATAAAAAGTTCAGAAGTAACAATGGGAGGACAAAGAGATCACAGTGATTTGGTAAAGGAAATTAGATTATATTTTTATATTTACAGAATAACAGATTTCAAAATAATAACTACTTCTACAAGACTTGAATTAGTTTTCAGGCAAAGCTTTCTCAATGGTTTCATAAATTTCTACTTGAGAAAGTAGAGATTGGGAAGCATCAGGAAGAAAGTTTGTAAGAAAATGTCTGCAAGGTGCCTTCCTTTTGTTGTTAGCTTGGAAAATTTTTCATTAATTACTAATGATACAGTTCATTAGCAATATATTTCATTATGGAAGTGCAAACTATGAAATGCCAATTATGCATGTCTTAATTGCAGTAGTTTGTCTTGATTTCAACGTAGATAAAAATATTTATTTACAGTGTTTCAGGTTCTACAAATTACACTAAGCCCCTAATTTATGGTGTCAGTAAACATGAGCAATGCAACAAGCAGTAAAAAAATGCATTATTATTTAATAAAATTTATACATTTATTTTCTCAGAATAGGTCATTAGTAATCCATACCCCTGGATTGAAAAGTAAAGCTGCCATTTCAGCTCAGCTGAAGTTTCAGTATCGAGACCAAACATGAAACACACCATGTCACAATAGCTAATTATAACATTTATATTCTCACAAAATGTTCCAACAAATTAAGGAAATGTGGAGGACAACTAGACAATTCCTTATACAAGTTCTTGTATTTGCAAGCTAATTACACTCACATTTTAGTATCTTAATTGAATTCTTAGTATGTTTTTGTCTAACTCAAAACAATTTCCTTTCCTCGTTCCTGAAAATACTGTAAATCACTGAAATTCTGTAGAACCTTCATCACGTAAAAAATGAACTGTGCTCTCTGGCAGTAACTTTGGCAGCGTACTATAATAGGCTTGTATAATGGTATTTAATAAAATCTGAACTTTCATGAATAACTCAAGTGTGTATTGGATTACGTTGGTTTATTAAGTCTTTTTTTTTCCCCCAGCAAAAGTAACTTGGTTGTTATTAAGAAAAAGAAGAGCTGAGGAATATTCATAGAAAGATGCACAGTAGCAGAATAACTAAAAAAAAACCAACAAAGAATAACTGTAAAGTTGAACCATGGAACTTCAATATCACACATTACAGGACAGTTAAACTATTGCTAAATTCAGCATAGAACCACACTGTTTCTAAATGCAACTTGAGAGCTAGAAGTTGGCTTCCTGCATCTCTTGTTTTTGAGTGTTTTTAATTCCCTTTTGTCAAGGAAAAGAAATCTTCTAACATAAATATATTCCATACCCATGGAAGAAATAATCCAACTACATGAGCAATGCTATTAAGGAAACTTTAACACATACATAAACATCATAAAATTTAACATGGTTAAATTAGAAATCAAAAATAACAATGAAAGTACAACTTACTAGAGATGCTTGACATAAATGGCATCAAAGCAAGCCACTTACTTTTCTGTCTTCAGTTTCTACAGAGGAATTGCACTCTGCTTTAGTATCCTGAAAAGACAAACAGAAGACAATGTCAAAAAGTTAGAGAATATGTCCTTTCTTACCAGCAGAAATATACAGAGTGAATTGTTATCACAAATGATTGTCTGAAAGGCACTCATATCTTCATCTAATCCCTTGGCACTAGTTACTCCTGAAAATGGAATAAACTGAATATATTCCAAGTCATTAGACTGTAGACAAGGTTAGCAACCTTATAAAAACATGCTCTCATATCAAAACCAGATAGATTTTCAATAAGGGGTAGAGTGTACAGACCACCTCATCAGATGGCATTTACTGTTTCTGATTCTTCAGTACTATTACAGTAATAATAAAAATACTAAGCACACAATTTTCCTGAACTGCTTTTCAAAGCATCATGTGAATACCTTGCAAATTGCTTGTAAAATGCCCTCTATTCATCATCAAAACAGGTATCATTTTCACCTTCTTTAATTACCTAAATTTTATAGTAACACATATGCTCTTCTCTCTTTTTGCGTTTTATTGTAGAATTCACATGCGTTAAGAAAAAAAAGAAAGCTTCAAATCATACAAGTCAAACCACCTCTAAATTGCAAATCCAACCACTTCCTAAACTTATAAACTACTGACATTTGCTGATATACTGTTACTGATTGCTTCTTCACATCAAAATTTCATTTTTAAACTGCTGATATATTTTATATCTCATGGCTCAAAGTCATTTTTTTTTTCCTGGAAGTTTTACCAAACTGAAATGCAGAATGAACTGTCCATTGCTCTGGGTTCCTTATCACAAGTGTATAAAGGCTAACTTTTCTACCAAGATTACAATGACTACAGCGTTCACTGTGTTTAATTTCCTATTTCTGCTTTCCAAGTAATTTACCCTCCTGTGCTCCTTCCCAATTTTTCCAAATCCTGTCTGTAGTTTTGTTATAATCTTCTGTCTGTGTGAGACATTTGGAAACAAGTCCTTCTTCTCTCTTGTCACTTTTAAGACTGCTTTACTCAACACAGAATGTCAACATGGAGTTCTTATTTTTGTTTTAATGATGCATACTGTAATTAGAGGAAACCATGCCTATAGCAACACCACATTTGTTTGAAGTTTAATTTACAGCTCTTTTACTATCTGCACTGGACAGCCTAAAATCCTAAATATGTACTTAACAAATTTACACAATAAACATATTTTTTCCATAGAACTACCTTTCCTGTTTCCTCTCTAGTTCCCATTCCTTACTAAGTAATACTTTCGGTGAAAAAATGATTTCAGTTATTTTCATCAGCATTTGATAAGAAATGTCAGCATAGAATTGAGATTTTGATATACTTAATCATAGCCCTCCAATTACTTAAAAAAGCAACTGGGGATTTCTTTCAGTAAAGGTACTGACTGGTATTAAAACATGAACACGGTAGGCACATAGGTTTTAACTAATTTTCAAAAAGAGGTTCTTCTGTATCCAGTATCATACTGAAATCAAATCTGCCTTTTAGAAATACTTTTGCAAAACGGCCGTGTTCTATATAAACATAATGGTTGTTTAGGAAATAGAAAAAAAAATCCGGGGACATCTAATCACCTGTCTACATCAAAATTAAATGTATCAGTGACCTTAGTTGTGCTTACATACAACTAACTTGTTTATGCTGCACTGCCTTAAACATTTTAGGGGGAAGCTGTTTTTAAGTAGTTCTTTTAGATGCTATCGTGAATTTGTTGAAGAAGGAAGTATGGTCTGCTGTTTAAAGCACAGGACTCTGAGTCAGAAGATGCAGATTATGCTCCCTGAGCTGCTATCTACTGACTACGTGGCTTCCTCACCTCTAAATTGGGAAATAATACTTAACTGGTCACAAGGTAACAAGGAGACAAGTTAGCACTGCTTATGATAATTGTAATAATCAGAGCAAAGTTACTGGAAGAATACTGACTAAAAAATCTGTGGGAAAGAAGCAAACCACCTGTATGTTTGACGTTCTGACAACTTACTCTGAAACAAAGTGAAATTTCCAAGCTGTGTTGGTGGGCAGTTTAGGAATGCAAAATATCAGCGGTTGCATGTGTTAAGCAACATCATCTAAAGGTCACCGGGGCTCTAAAGTAAAAGCATGATCTCATGGCTGCAGTCTTTGCCCTTCCCTGTTCACACCCTTTCCGTGTTTATGACTGTTGCACAGGGAGGTATTCATGGCCTCCCCACCCTTATATAGGCAGCCACACATCGTATAATGCCGTGTAGGCTAACTATACCTCACGAAGTCTCCATGCCAGAAACAAAGGGAGGCAATCACTTGGCAGGCTCTGTCTTGAGGCTGATCAGGATCTGAGCTTGTGAGGGTGAAAGTTTTCTCTGGGACTGGAAAATGCCATCAGTGCTCACTCAGGCTGCCTGTCTGACTCCGTCCGAGACAAAGTGCTCACAAGTGGGCATGGGGCAATAAAACTTGGGGAAAGAAAGCAGCGAGGAAGTCATTTACCATGATAGGAGTAAGGTGGGACAGCTTACTCACTATGTTCATTGTATAAAATTCCCTCTATTTTAAACGTACAATTCCCTCAACTATTGTACATTTTGGACTGAGCTACGAGAAACGGAAGGAAGGAAGAAAGTGCAACAAAGGGAACGTGGTAGGGCTGTAAGCAGCCGTCACACCGTGCTGCCCCTGCACGCAGCAGCAGGACACCGCTCTGCTCCTCCTTCCCTGTTGCCCCGCAGCTTCGGGCTGTGGGAGGAGCACCCCTCCCAGCTCTGGCCTTCCCCTGCGTCTGTCCTCATCCTCCTGTGCCACTGCTTCTCCTCTACGCTGAGCAGTGATGAACGTTGGCCTGCTTGGCGTAGCTACCTCTGGCAAAGGCAGATCATGGCAAAACTTGTGATCAGTTTATAGCAAGATGCGGAGGGAACTCTTTAACCTAATTGTAAAAGCATTTTTACCACTCTGTTGAGTTTACCACTTCCTTTGTTTTTAGCCACGCACTGAGCAAATGCCACAGGCTGCCTTGCCTGCCTGGCTAAGCCACACTGGGCCCAGTCTGCGGAGAGCGACTGCAGTGTGCCTGATGTATCTGTGCCCACAGAAACTGTGCAGCTGCCTTCTGGTACCAGCAGGGATTTCACAGAATCACAGCTGGTCTGAGGCAGGCAAGGCCTCAGGGTCCATTCAGCCAAGCCCCTGCTCCAGCAAGGACACCCAGAGCACAGTGCCCAGGCCCACCTCCAGGTGCTTTTGGAGGTCTCCAAGGATACTCTCCAGCCTCTGGGCAGCCTATCACCCACACAGCACAGAGAGCTACCTGGTGCTCACAGGGAGCTCCTGGTTTGTGCCCATGACCCCTGGTCCTGGTGCTGGGCACTGCTGAGCAGAGCCTAGCTCTGTTCTCTGTGTGGCCTCCCTCCAGAGACTCCAGAGCCTTATCCAAGCTCAATAGGCGCAGCTCTTTCAGCTTCTCCTCACAGGTAAAGGGCCTGGAGCACTGTCAATGGTTTATCAGCTGGTTCGGCCATGACAAGCACCTCTCCATCTTCATGGCCTTTCAGTCTCAGCCCTTGCCACGAAGAACTGACACTCCCATTTATTTTTAGGTTGGATACTAGGAAATACCCCTTCTCAGAGCAGCGAGGCTGCCCAGTGAGGCTGTACAGTGACCGTGCCTGGAGATGTACACGAGCCACGTGGATGTGGCACTGAGGAACATGCTCAGTGACCACAGTGGCAGTTGGACTAAGCGATCTTTCAACTTTCCTCCAACCTTAATTACCCTTACAACCACTCAGGGGCACGCTACCCCTCGCTCTCCCGCCCTCCTCACCCACCCCTACACGACCGCCTCAGCAACCAACCCGCAGGCGCAGCGGCCGCCGATGCTATTGGTGCGTGAGGCGGGGAAAGCACGAGAGGGGGCGTGCGTGCGTGACGTCGCTGCGTCGGGAGCGCGCGACGATCCCGGAAGTGCGCGGCGGGGAAGGAGCGGGCCGGCAGGCCGGGTGCGGCGCTGGGTTAAGGCGCGGAGCGAGTGCGAAGCGGCGGTGAGTGCTGCCTGCCCGCGCTCGCCATGACGAACTTCATCTCGGTGCAGCTGAAGAAGGCCTCGGAGGTGGACCTGGCCAAGCCGCTGTGCAAGTTCATTCAGCAGAGCTACCCGAGCGGCGACGCCCAGGCCGAGCACTGCCGCGCCGCCGAGGAGCTCAGCAAGCTGCGCAAGAGCGCGGTGGGCCGCCCGCTCGATAAGCACGAGAGCTCGCTCGAGACCCTTCTTAGGTAGGGCCCGGGGGCTCCGGGGCGCGGTGGGGCCGGGCCAGGTGTGGGCGGGGCCCTGGGGAGGCGGCCGGGGCTGTTGGGCCGGCTCTGGCGGCCCGAGGGCTGCGCCTCGGGCGGGAGCCTGGGCCGGGCGTGGGGGGCAGGCCTCGGCCCTCCCAGCTTCCCCTTCCGAGTGGGAGCTGGGTGAGCTTGTTATTCTGGGAGCTAGATGAGCGCCGTTGGCTTTACGGGATGTGCGTTACGTCTCGCTGTTGCTGCTGACGGCTCCTCTTCGGCTCCCCTTTCGCTCCCCACCGTGTTCAGCAGCTTCTGAGTGTATTTGTGAAGTCACGGCCTTGTTTCCCTGCTTGGCACTTTCAGTTTGCTAAAAGGATGTTTTGCTAGGAGGAAGTATAGTGCATTGTGCTGGAGCGGCTGTAGGTTGGATAAATGAAAGTTTCAGTCTGAGCCTTCTACTTATTAAACCACACGAGAGCTGCTTTGGGACTTTCCACCGTGTCACCTACGAAAATGCTCATTCTCTTGTGTCTCCCTCTAGTCCCGATGCATTGCAGCATTGGCTTGCTGTGGTAATCCTGCTGCTCTGTCTGTGCGTGGGAAACGCTTCAAGCTCAGCTATTTGTAGCTCTAATCGCTGAAGGCACTGTGATTAACCTAGTGATAAACACCAAGCACAGACTTCAGTCTTCCTGGTTAGGATCAAAGATTTAATGAGTTTTTAGCATTAAGATTTCCTTTCATTTTAAATAGAAGAATCAGTAGAGGGATTTCCTCGTGCATAGAGAAGTGATAGCCGCGAGGTTGCTGTGCTTCTGCAGTGCTGTCCTGAATGAGTATATTTTATGTTTGCTGGAATTTGATTTAAAAACTTTAAAAGGAATGGGAAAGGTATGTGACGAAGAGATGATGTTATCGTTTTCTGTTGTTTAAGAGCTTATCGAGCTCACACTAGGTGTCCGGACTATAAAAGCTATGTATTTTATAGTATCTCTACAGCTTCCTGTTCTGTTCCTGCTTATTGCACTGTATGATTTTGAAGGTCAGGGAAATAAACAAACATCTATGAACTCTACCGACTCAGTCAACTTGAAGGGTGTAATATCCCCTTCCTGCAAACACTGGAATTGATCTCCCTTTTCTGATTGTACCAATTGCATTTGTGATTAATTTCTACCTGAAATCCCCGTGTGGCCCACGTATGTCACATGACCTGACCTTGTCTAATCACTGAGGAGAAAGCTTCAGTTCTGATCTTTCTCTTACTAAAGTTCTAGTAAGCAAAAGGTATACGTGGCTTTCTCTCGGGTTTGAAACTTGAAAAATGAGCTCAGGATGAGGTCAGATGAGCCTCAGAGCTGGAACAAAAGAGGATAGGAGGAGTGTGGCTGGAAGCCAAGGACCCAGGGATACCTCCCTGTTCTGGGGCCAGGTCATTACGTTAATTAAAGCCATACTATGCAACTACCTTGGGTTTTCTGTTTGAATCATGAAGGGAAACCGATCACAATTGCATAATTAGCTAATTTTCAGGTCAGTTCCATATGCAGAGATCTGTTTTCTGCTATCCATTAGCAAATGACTTTAGCTTGCTCAGGTGCTGTTGCAGAGGTCAGAGTTTGAGCATGGCTCCGCGCTGTCGCATTAGGTATGAGTAAGTCAAGTCCTCTTCCCCAGCAACTCTGTTAAAGCCTCCTCTCATAATATAACATCTGTGTTTAAGATACTGCTGCTTAATAATGTTCCCTTTATAGTGGAAGTGAGTGATGATGGTCTGAATTATCTTTAAGTTCAGAGTTTATGACCAAAATCTCGAAATATTTACTTCAATCTTATTCACGGAAACAGAATAGAATAGGCATAAAATGTACTTAAATGAGAAATAAAACTCCATTTTTTTCTTTAACCAAAAGGTTTTTTGCCCATGTCTGACCATTTATATCCATTCCAGTTGTTTGGAAAATAAGTTCTTATTCTTTAAGAATATACTGCTATATATAATCAGTTCTGGAAAGTGTCAGCAGCCACTGACAAGGTGCAACAGAAGCATCCAGCTGAGCTTTGCTGGAAGGAGCCCAAGCTTTCGACTTCCTAGTATTTCTTGAGAAAGCTCTCATCCCTTTCCAGCTCCCTGTATCTTGCTGTTAGAGCTGTAGTAAGTCTTGTGTTCCAGTTAACAGCTTTAACAAGATCCGTGTTAAAGCTGTGCTTAACATTAGTTACTGAAGCCAAGTTGGAAGAGCTAACGGCAATGTGCATTCACTTCTTTGTGACCTTTTAGACAGTCGCACCTAGTAGAGTGCTGCAGGCTCCTGAAATGTTAAGAAATGAGGGCTGAATCTTCTGCTAACGAGTCTAGAGCTGTCCACCTTGTTTTGTTGAGTAATTACTGCATTTTTTTTCTTTTGGAGAAGAAATACCCTGGCTTGTGGCTCCATTACCTAGATAAATCCTGAACACAAGCTTTGGAAGTTGGTGGTATGCTGTTCTTGTGGCTGATGAATGCAAGTGCTTCTTGGAGAAGTACTTGAGGCACCCGGTGAAAAAGGGGAAAATGTAAGTGGGAAAGACCCCTCCCTGCTTCAGAGCTTTGTGTTTTGTGAGAATCAGAGTGCTCTGAAGGTGACATAGGTGATCTTGGACACATGTTTCTCCTTAAATTCTGGCGTATTGAGACTGATGTAGTGCTCTTTTCCTTAGCCTAATTACAGCTTCAAGGGGTTCCCCGCTTCCTCTCTCAATTCTGAAGATAGCCAGGATTCCATTTCTGTCCTTTGGAGTGTTGGGGTGGTGGTAGGAGTTTAATCGGTTCAATTTTGCTAAAAACCTTTGCAGAACTATTTTTGTGTGCATGTCTGTGACTTTATTTTAAGCAGTCAGATTCTGTGGAGGCAGAATGCTGCAGCTCTGGTTTCCAGCTGTGAGTTCAGAACTCCAGTCCTTATCTGGGAGAGTGGGCAGATCTTGGCCTCTTTTATCTTCCTTTGATGGAGGTTTTCTTTGTGATTCTTTGAAGGGGAAGGAGGATTTCAGTTTCTTAATGCATAAATCTTATGGTTACATTTTAATGAAATTCTAATTTAGACCTTAATTTCCAACTCATTTGACTGCTGTAACTCATTTCTGTAAGCATTTGGGAGCACGTAATGCCCGTCTTAGTGAAAGAGCCTTGTACTTGGAGCTAGGTTTGGGATGCTGACATCTGTTCAGCCTTCATTGCTGTAGCTGGAGCTCTGGCATACGTTCATATATTTGTGTGACTTTCTTTAATCCTACATATTAGCACAGCCAAATGTGCAATGCCCATCTGCACTGTGCAGCAACTTCTGCTCTTTGTGTCTTGACAGTTAGAAATTAGTGTAGCTTTGTTTTAAATGGCACCTTTATGTCAACCCTTAGCCTTTTAGTGGCTTGTGTGTCAGATGTGTCCTTTCGTTTAATGTTTGCTGTCTTCGTGCTGTACTACTGGCTTGATTCAGTTCTGTGGTTGGTGTCTTCCTTTATCCTTATCATTAGGGTTAGTCACTACTAAACAAAACATTTTTTTTGTGTGTGGGGGAGGGAAGTCTGCAGAGTTTTGAAGAGATCTTAGCCTTGAATAGAATTTTGCATTCCTTAGTAAGAAATGACACCAACATGTGCTTCAAACAACGAACAAGATCTGAATTTGTTTTTAAAATATACAGCCAATCAAAAAGCCCTCTGTTGTTGTTGTCCATGGATCTTAAATGGAGTGATGTGCATGTTTGTAGGAGCTCACACCTCTTCATTTCTCTGTAGTTGTCCTGAGGCCATACAAAGAGAAGTCTTTGCCAGCAGCCAGCACTTACACAACCTGACTTGTGAGGCCTTCTAACAAACTGTGCATCTTGACTGTTTTATTGGCAACCGAGGAGAAGGGTGATGGGGGAATGTGGGAAGGCAGCTTGGCTTGACAAATTGAATTGAGTGACAGGAGGAGACTAAAAGGGAAGTCATGTTTATGGTGAAGTACAAAATGGAAACTTCTGAGAGCAGCGGAAGACAATGAAGGAAATACATATATATGGGAAATGGACACAAACTGCAGCATAGGAAGTTCTGCACACATGTGAGTGGTGACTTCTTCACAGTGTAGTGATGGAGCAGTGGCACAGCTTCACAGAGAGGTGGTGGGGTCTCCTTCTCTGGAGACGTTCCAGACCCACCTGGACACCTACCTGTGCAACCTGGGCTAGGGAGCTGCTTTGGCAGGGGGTTGGACACAGTGATCTCTGGAGGTCCCTTTCAACCCCTACAATTCTGTGATATCAAAGTACATCACATGAAATGATCTTCAGTGGTGTAGTATTTATTTTACTAATTTCTGAATTGCTTGTGTCAAACCACATCAGTAAAATGTATTAGGAAATGGAGGTGGGGGGCAGTGGAAGTGGTGATGATCTTTTAAACCAAATGTAAATGAGAGCATTGCTGTGCAAAACTGAACTTTCAGCTGTGAGAGGGCTGCTGTTCTGTGCACTTCTACAAGATCAGGTCTTGAACTAATAAGGTCACTAAAAAGAAACTGTGACTAAGCTACATGTAACCCCTGCTCAATTTCAAGGGCTGTGTGCTTTCAGGCTACAATCACCTAATGAAAGATGGAAAACAGCCAAAAGTTTTTTTTCTTTTTTTAAATCATTTACCAGAAATAAGCACACTTCTAGAAACTTTCACGTGCTGACTTTCCAAGTGTTGAAAGGAAGCAGTTACCTCGCTATTCCAGTAAGATAGCAGTAACAGTTTATCAGTGTACTGCTGCTCTTTTAGGTCTGTTGGGAAAACACCTTTGGTTCCTAGAGTAGATCTCTGAGTGGGAGCATACCTCAAATCTGACTTGGTAATGACAGCTCTTCTTATAGCAATCTTATTAGTGAAGTATGATAGGATAGAACACAGGTTTACGGATTTGTGTAGATAGTAGAAAAATTATCACAAGCTTTAAAGCTCGTATTAAGAATCTTAAAACCCTTTGCCTCTTACGTAGTTGGTAAGTTGCTGCAAGTAAACAATTACTCTTGAGTAAACTGCTGTCACACTAAACAACTGCAGAAATCATCTTTCCTTGGGATCAGTCTCTTTTAACTCAGTTCTATTGGTCAAAGACCTTCTGCAGCGTGACTGTAGCAGATTACTGTAGCTTTTGATATGGCTTAGCATATTGTGTTTTGAATAGCAGTGCTTCAGCTGAAGCCATGAAACTGTATCATTGTATGCATTGGCAGATGTAATTTATCGAAGCATATGCTAATGCTATGCTTATCGTGTATTATAAATGTTTCCCAAATTCTTAATTGTGCTTAAAAAGAAACTGCTTAAAGGAAATGCACTAATATAATGTTGGGTATGTGCCCATGTGGCAGTTCTTATAAGGAGAAGCGTAGGAAATAGTCTTCACATGGGATATGTTTGCAGTTCAGTTGTTTTCTGTTTTGCATGCAGACTGCCACTTAATTAGTAGTGGAGGTGCAGTGTATGACTTGGGGAAACCTTCAGCTGCTAATTGTTGTTTGGATAGATTGCATGGGGAGCTGTGCTGCTCTTGCCACCTTTCTGACTTCTTCCCAAACATCTGCTGAGCAGACAAAATACTGGCGCAGAGACTTGGTCTTAGTTCACAGTGACTGCGATAATATACTCTAATGACAACAGCTTATAAGTGAAGAATGTTATCAAGGATAGGACTTTTCAGCTGATAAACTGTAAAGCAAATGCTGTTTCAAAATGATGAAGTTGAAATGAGTGTGTTGGAAATGGCAGGGCTGGGTTATAAGAGCTCATTGAATAGCTTGTTTATATTAAATTAAATGTTGTAATTTACTTTTGTAGCATGATTTAATGTCTAATGTATTCCTGTATTTTTATGTATATGGGGACTCCTTTATATAATTTTTTTTTTTTAATCCATTCTCTTTCAGAGTGTGGCATGGGACAGCTTAATCTGTGCTGCTCTTTTCCTTCTGATTAATTCTTTAACCATTACTGGATGCCTCCTTTTGAATGTGTTCCTCTTCTGAAAATAATTCCCATAGGCAGAATTTGTCTTGCAGATGTCCTCCATTGCTATGAGTGAGCCCTATAGTGTACTGGGTGGCACTGGGGAGATTGTTGTACTCTCTTCTTTACCTGCCAATGTGACAGCTAAGGCTCTTGGTTCAATTTCTCATAGCTTTTTCTTTTTTCTTTTTGGTAGATATTATGATCAGCTGTGTTCGATTGAACCAAAATTTCCATTCTCTGAAAATCAGGTAAGGAGCTACATCAAACCCTGAAATGGATGCAACTGTAATCATGGCAACTAGGATGTGATTTGACAGCCTGTGCATAATCTGCTAAGCAGGACTTTGCTCAGGCAGGGCATTTAATCTTCAATCCTTATTTTTGTAAACTTTGCTTATTTACGGTCTGTACTGTAGTCTATGCTAAAACTTCATCTCTGGAAGTCACAATCACTTTTGTATTAAAGATTCAGGAAAGTTTTAGCACTGGCTGATGGTTGTGGTTGAAGTTAAAAAGAGTTGTGCTTGGCTGGAAAATTCCTCTTCAACCCTCCTTTTTCCAAGAAATCTATTTTATACCATGTTATAAAGGCTATTTAAAAATGTCATTTCTGTGGGAAAACCCTAAGTTAGTAACAGGTGCAGTATGATCTTTTTTTTTTTGAGGCAGAACAGATGTTTCATTCATAGCAGCTAAAAGACTGAATCCAATGAAGAGCTTACTACTTTTGCTTCCTCTCTATAAATTACATAGTTTCTGAAAGGTGTCTTATGTAAGATACTAAAGAAATTTGTTAGGGAAACAATTCAGAGAATGTATTTAGCTTAGCTTTTCCACACTGAGGTAAAAAATTTCTTCCCTCAGATGGAGACTGGAATATGTTTATAGACTCTTGTATTTTGGAAGAAAGCAATACAGGCTTTTTCATCCAGAGGCATTTACATAAAGGATGGAATTTCAGACTGCAAGGGTGTGACTTTGGTGCAGTTCAGACTGATTTGAGTTTTCTCTGTAGCTGCCTTCACTTGTTTGTGAAGCAAAGCCAAACTACGCTTTGTTTTAACTTGCAAAAGTTTTGATGTGGTGAACTGGAAAACTTTGAGTAGGATCTGTAGATCTGCAAGCAGTTCTGTTAAATAGAAGTAGGCAGTGGAAGCAGGCAGGGGAAGCTGCTAATATAATGTAAGAGAGCACTGTTTATACCTGCTTTCTCTTCTGATTGCATTTCCTGACAACAGTACTATTGAGTACACTCTTAGTATCAGTGTCATAGTAACTGTATTACTAGACAGTTGTAAGTATGCTGGTGATTGGGAATAGTGGTAACTGCCTGGTGATGTGGTTTCCTTTAATGGCAACCATGCTTGGTTGTCATGCTTGGTGTGAGAGGAATGAATTTGTAAATAAACAGGTCTGTCACTCAGAGCAGATGCAGAGCTGAAGGATTATTTTTAGAATTTGACTTGCTTGCAGAAAAAAGTACTTTGGAGCAACTATCAGAACAGAAAAAATTAGGGGGATAAACATTTTTAATGTTGACTATTTCCTGAAACTTCCAGAATGTGTGTAATGTCACAGGTAAAGTAAATGCTTCATGTAGTTAGAATAAAAAAGGAAAAATAGTATTTTGGGATATTTTTGGAAGTCTTATTATTTAATTAAAAAAAACCCAAACATCTTTTTTTGTACCTTTCAGGTCTGTGTGACATTTACATGGAAAGATGCTTTTGATAAAGGATCACTTTTTGGAGGCTCTGTCAAATTGGGTATGTAGTTGTACTGAAAATGCAAGTATTAAAAGTATTACGAAGATTTAATAAAATTCTATAACTGAAAGCTTAATAGTCTTTATAGTATTTTCAGTATTACTTTCCTTGAGTTCGGCTATACTAATAATAGGTTAATCTCTTTAATGTAAGTAATAAGTTGTTGCCATGCAAGTAATTTCTATAAAATTGCTATCAATATTCAAAACTAGTTTTCCAAAGGCATAGATAAGGGAAATGGTTTTAAACAGGAGGGGGGTAGATTTAAACTAGATGTCAGGAAGAAATTCTTTACCATGGAGGTGGTGAGACACTGAAACAGGTTGCCCAGTGAGGTTGTGGATGCTCCTTCCCTGGAAGCATTCAAGGCCAGGATGGAAGGGTCTTTGAGCATCCTGGTGCAGTGGGAGGTGTGCACCACTATAGCAGGGAGAGGGGGCAGGAGAGAGGTTGGAACTAGATGATCTTAAAGGTTCCTTCCAACCCAAACCATTCTTTGATTCTGTGAAATAGATATTCAGTCTGATAATAGTTATACAAACTTGTACACCCCAAACTGATGTTAATCAAATTGTTCAAGTTAACATTAAATTTCAGCAGTAGGTTGTTGGTAAGCTGACCCTTATGCTTTATGTGAATTAGATCCTCTTCAAATGTGCTTGTGTTGGTGAGCCTTCCTCAGGAGAAGGCTGACTAAAGTGACCTGGTCATCGTGTTTTGTTAAAGGGGATGGTAGGATCTTCCTGCCCATGCATGAAATGATTATTCTGTACTTTATAAAATGTTTTCATACAGTGTTGAACATTTAAAAGAAAAAGAAATGATATTAGTCTCCTGCAGACTTGAAGGGGTTTGAGTCTTGTTTTACTTGTTTCAGGACAATAATGCCTTGCAGATTCAGAGTCAGTGGATTTGGAACACTTGCCAGTACAGAAACTGAGACTAAATCCTTTTGAATTAAGTGAGAAGCTTTTCAGCTGTGTCATCGTTCTCTAGCATTTCTATTTATATCTAAGTGTTCTTTATAACTGGCATTGCAAGATGACCATTGCAATTTTGAAGCTCTGGACAAAGCTTTGAAAATATCAGAGTACTTTTTCTTTGTAGTTTTTACAAGCTTTTGTCCTGTTCTGAGTACAGCTTCCACAACTGTGCGTATGTGAACATACCACGTCTCTGCATCTAAGCAGATGCTATGTGACTTTTCTTGCTCTGTTTTCCTAACTATTCTAGCAAGTTCTTGTGAGTAATGAGGGACTGTCCTGGAGGTGCTGTGCCTTTCTTTAAAGTTTGCTTGGCTCTGATTTCTGAAGAGCTAACCACTTCACGATAAATAACTTATTTTTGTAATGAAGTTCAGAATATTCAGTTGTTTCTTAAAACATCTGTGAATTCCCAGAGATGTATAAAAATTAGGAGAGAAAGTTATTAATTATGAGGTTGGTGATTGTCCTGAGAATTTAAATATGTGTAATGTCTCAGCAGTTTGAGGAAAGCTTGCTTGTCTGCAGGTTAATTATATGCTAGCATAAAATAACGTGAGGCAGATGGCCAAAGATTTCATGCAACAGTCTGTGTGTAATACTCAAGAAATTCATCATTAAGTGACAAGTAATGGTCAGTTAACGAGCAGAGGAATAAAATTTATTTTGAAGTTTTAAAATAGACCTTAATGGGAAGAAATTCACAAAAGGAGTGTACTGGTCTGTAGCTTTAGTGCTGTGTTGCAGATTGTCCAGACGCTGCTTTGCAGGTGAAATACAGCATAAGCATGAATCTTTCAGGTGAGAATTGGCAGCGTAATCTATCAGTATGATGCAAAGTTTTTTCTACTATTGAGGAAGTAAAATGTGCTTACCTCTAAAGAGAAGGCAAGTCTTTCTCCAGATGAAAATTCAATGTTAAACTTCTTTGGCTTCAGTGGAAATGAGATCTGGGGGTGTGGCCTGAGAGTTCTGGCTTTCACTGTGGTGACTTTCTTTCTATGTTCCCCTGTATCCAAATCTGTGTCTCAGGGGTACCTAGCAGATACTGTGACTGTTGGGGAAGTGACCCAGTTCATAACCATGGCATGCAATCTGAAATATGTTGGCTTAAGTTAATAGGTAGAGCTATAAACAGAAGAGTCTGAGGAAAAGCTATATTGCTTAACAGCTGTTCTCACTGTAGTAAATCACACTTGAGAAACAGTCCAAAGTGTAAAGTAATTCTAGATACAGGGCACTTCTGCACATCAGAAATGTTAACTGTGCTTTCTCTTCTTCCTTGTGTTTTAGATTTTTTAATTAACAGGTAACCTGTTTAATGTGTTCAGAAAAATTCAAAAGTCAACTTCAAAGGAGAAATGGTCTAGATAAATGACTGTCACTTGTATAAAATACAGTGACTGCTGGTCTTAAAATTTAGTGCAGCTCAGGGAGTAAAAACTTCAGAGAAAGAAATACGTAGCTGTGTAGAGAAGCTGGGTGAGAGTGAGGCATACAGTTTTGCTCCATTAGAGCTGCTTTTGTGTTATAACTCAGCAGTTGGACCTGAGTTTGTGAAACTGGGAATTCAGTAACTGAGTTTTATGCCTTCTCTGCAGCCTTTGGCTGTATGGCAGTGCTGGAAATTTTAATAATCTTTGGAAGGCAATTAATAGATTCGGAGTAGTGCTCTTCAGGTATAAGCTGTTTCTGGAACTGTGGGCTCCATCCTCCGGGGCTTTGAAGTACTGCAGGATTGAGTCTGAACAGGCCATGCTGCCTGATTTAATGAAGCAAGTCTGAAGCTATTTCAGTCCATTTATAATCAGAATACATCTAAGTTATTTGCTAGTATTTTCTGTGTGAAATATTTCTGAGAGGTGGGAAAAACTCCCTTCATTTCAGTGTAGAATACAGAGTGTGCGAGTCCATTTGGTCTCAATGAGAAAAAGGTAATTTGCATTCAAGATACAGTAAGAGCACATGTATGAATAGTTGGTGCAGAGCGATGTGTGTTACTAAAAGATAATCTAAAATATGTTTTTATACCTTCAGGAGTTAAAAAAAAAAAATCCAACTCTGCGTTTTGATTATGGTGACTTTCTAGGTATTGAGTAGATATTTATGCTATGACTCTCTATAGTTGGTCATTTTGAAACATTTAGTGGAAGTAATGAGTAGGCGCTGTTCAGCCATTGGGTCAAAGATAATTTTTACTTTACAAGTTTGTTATAGTTGCTTAATTTTTTTTAATTTTAAGTTTGAAACTGTGCCTTTGTAGGAAGCTCAAGTACTGAAGGTTATTGTTTTCTAAAAACTGTAGGTAACAGTTTTTCTTGATTGCAGCTCTGGCAAGCTTGGGATATGAGAAGACCTGTGTTTTGTTCAACTGTGGAGCACTGGCAAGCCAGATTGCAGCAGAACAGAATCTAGACAATGACGAAGGCCTAAAAGCTGCAGCTAAACACTATCAGGTACAGAGGCTCCCTGGTTATGCTTTGGAATTCAGAGTTATTTATCTTAGAACATAAATTTTGCAGCTGCATATGTTTTCTTCCTTTTATTACGATGGTGGATTGGCTGATCACCTGCTGTTGGCTCATGCCTATTTGCTACTTCTGAAAAATTTCATTCTATAACAGTTTCCCCCCTGCCCCTTCCCCCCAAACTGCTGGTAATTAGTAATCTTCAACTAAGGACTTAGGAATTTTTGCTAATATGAAGTTTATTCTTAACAAGTGATACAGTAATACTCACTTGCATTCTTCTTGGTAGAATGCATTACATTTTTCCTGATCTACAAGGTCAGCTATCGCCAGTATAGTTTATCTCGATAAATGTCTCTGTGTGAATAACTGAAAAACTCACAAGTTTGCAAGTAAGTTCACAAGTAAACTCACAAGTTGCAAGTTGGAGTTGTTTTTTGCAGTTAAACAATAAATGGGAGACTGTATGCCTAAGAATTTATAGTTTTTCAAAATTATTATATATATTTGTAAGAGTAAAAACCTGTTTAGGAATACAATGGGTGTTATTCTTCTATTCTGTCTAGTTTGCAAGTGGTGCTTTCCAACACATTAAAGACACCGTCCTGTCAGCTCTGAACCGAGAACCTACAGTGGACATCTCTCCAGACACAGTTGGAACTCTCAGTCTTATTATGCTGGCTCAAGCCCAAGAAGTGTTCTTTTTGAAAGCAACAAGAGGTATACTTTAATGTTCAGGTCATATATTTTTGTGTTCGTTAGTACTTCCCAAAATACATAAAAGCATTTTAAGTTATTAAGAGATGATGGTCAGAGATTTTCAGTTTTGCCTTTACTGATTTCCAACCTTCCTCTGCAAGTACAGGTCATTAAACACAAACTACAGATGTCATGTTAGAATTTTTTAAGGTTCATTTGGCAGTGCATTTGTTCCACTTTCCTTTCTTTCTGTATTCAAAACAATTAGTCTTTCTTTACAAAGGATTTTGCTGGGTTACATACTTATCTGTCTTGGAAACAATAGATATTAACTGGTATGTTTCTTCATGGGGGGAAAAAAAATCTTGTAGCCTTTTGCCAGAATCTCAACCAGCACCTAATGTCCTTCAGCTTATTAATAAGCTATGTTTATGTCCTTTATCACACTGGTAGCAGTATTTTGGTCTCTGGATAGTTGGACATGGCCTTCTAATACTTTTCTCTAACTTCAATACCTGAAACTTTTTTTCTTCAGAGCAAAAAAGGATGGATGCTTATCATTTTTGGATGGAAAACTGATCTTTCTGTCCCTTTCTTCATTTCTTCTTTTTCAAAGCATGATAAAGCAAGGCTGATTGAAAGCCATGCACCCCGTTAAGTAGTGAACGTGACTATTCCTAAGGTCACAAGTCTTTCAGCCTTAGAAGCCCAGGTTAATAATAATCTGACTATGGAGGCTGTAGATTTTGCCAGACGTAGAGAGGTTTTTTTCCCTGTCAGGAAAAGAAATGTGCTGTGTGAAGTGTTGCAGTTGACAACATAAAAACCTGTTTTCCAGGCAGAATCGTTTCATCAGCCTGGTCTTGAAACTCAAATTCAGCTTCTTGCTGCATTGTCAATTTGCATTACTTGCAATTTTTCTGATTTTACTCTTCCACGAGATGGGTTGTTCAGTAGCCTTACTCAACTGATAGTAGTTTATCTAGTGAAAATTTATTCATAAATTGAAAGTGGAATTGTTTGACCAAAAAAGAAAAATAACTCCTTGCAGAACTGTGGATTAGTTCTTAAATTTTGGAGCTTTTCTTAATGTTTTAAGTGTCTCAATGTCTACATATATTTGCTATTCCATCTCCAGGCTTGCATTGTAGCTGCATTATTTTTAGGATGTGTGAATGAAACTGAAGCCTGTAACAGGGTAATGTCTATTCCAAATTATCTACGTGGACAAATAGTCTGGCTTTTTCACTGTTGGCAGAAGTGTGGTTAATCTTTCAATATTTTTCATTAGAGCTCAGGCTCTGTGAAGGAAGATTGAAACTATCATGTACTAGATGGGACTAGAAAAATGTTCTACTTAGGTGTTACATGTTTTTATTAAATATTTAGTTAACTGAAGGGGAACATTTTAACTGAAAAGTCATCAGATCACATAAGCTCCTTTTTTCTCTGTCATCTCAATCCTATTTCACAGTGGAAATAATCTGTCTTTAATACTTTAAATGCGCTGAAGTCATAGAATATAAATGTGTAACATCATAGTTCATCTCTGAAGTATTGTAGATGTTTGCATATGCTGGAATGAACAGTAGATTTAGTATTTGATTTCAGTGATTTGAGTACTCCAGCCTTTCTAGTCCCCCTCTCCTGTACCTCCTACTAATGCTTATCAGTCTGGCCATACATAAAAAATCACCTGAATCAGAGAATACTTATTTGTGAGAGGAGCTGTTTAGATGATCAACATTTGCATTGATTGCTTGCTTCATCTTTGAGGACTGAATTGCTAGTATAGGCCAGAGATGATTATAAAAGGAGATAACAGTAGTTACATGTTCCTTTTTAATGGCTCTGGCTTCAGAAACTGTGAGGACATGTGCTCAGCAGCATTCCCTGCCTCAAGTGTCTCTAATGTGAAATATATATTTCCTTAGTGGTTATTTCTGTCTGGGGATAAAACAATTAACTTGTTGACTTGTGTAAATTGATGATAATTATGATTTTGTTTTTTTCTTCCCTAGATAAAATGAAAGATGGCATCATAGCTAAATTAGCTAATCAAGCTGCAGATTATTATGGTGATGCTTACAAACAGTGCCAATATAAAGATACTCTGCCCAAGGTTAGTAACCCTTGCAAATAACCCAGGATCTGCTGCTGTTGTGTAGAGTGTCCTTGATGAAATATGCATCACATGGTTTTCCTCAAGAAAAGATGACCATTGTTACGTTTATGTTGTGTATGAACCTGTAATTAGAAAAACTGAAGAATCTAGGAAGAAAAATAAATTACTTATATAAAACAATTATTAAAAAAATGAAATTACATGAAGCGTTTACTTGCAGCATATTTCATTGAAATATTTCATATTTCATATTGCATTCAAGGATACCTTCTTACTTAATATCTTACTAAATCGGGTTCTCAAACTAACATTTCTAATGGGGCTTAATTGGTTTCTAATCTCAGTGACTGTGTGAAATTTGCTGTCTTGATAGCAGGTTATTGTGGCATTGACCCCCTACCTGTTATTGAAAAGCATGGCTGAAAGAGTGCATCTCCTCTTCCACCTCCAGAGCACTATAAATATCAAAATTACGTCAGTTTAGACTTGACTATTAATTTGAGTGCTCTTAATTTTTGGAAGAACTGGGAAAATTGTTTCTACCACATTCTTTAAATAATGAGTACTTTAAGAATGAGCAAGTTGGGAAGTTTATACCAGTTATATTTAAATTGTAAAACAGTAGGAATTCTGTGCAGTGTGAGTTACAAAGTTTAATCTTGGGTGAGAGGTACTTAATTTTGATATTGTTAGGCTCTTGGAATTTATATGAAGCAAAGTTGGAGTTTGTCTTCTGTGGTGAATTTGGTGTGAACATCCATGGAAGCATCCTGGACTGCTAACCTGGAGTTATTTGGCATTAATATATTGTTTCTGAAAGCAGTGATTCCAGATTGCAGTGGGTGGTAATCATAAAAGTAAAATGTGAAATATACTGGATTTACTAAAGCCTATCATCCCCACCACCACTGGAAAAAAAAAAAGCAAAAAAACTATGCATCAAAACCAGATGAAATGCAGAAAGTTTACTAGAAATATTTTTACCAGTGATAAAATTATTGATGTTTGATCCAGAACTTAATATGCATTGTAGGCTGCATAGATGTTTTTAGCAAATACTTAGGGGGCTATTTCCTCTGGAAGAAATCATGTATGTTTTCCTGTCTGGGTTTTTTTTTTTTGTTTGCTTTCCTGTTTGTTTTGTTCTGCTAAAGTAGAAGTGGGGTGTATTTTTATTCTTAAAGAATAAATTACACAAATGCCTTTGCTCTAGACCATCGGTGACTTTTCAATATATGTTTTGGAAAAGAAAAAACTAACTTAAATTGGTCTTTTACTTGGTTGCAGTTTTTGATTCTTTTGTGTGTGCATTTCTTGCACATAGTGTTGTTTTACAGATTGGACCATTTTCTTGCTTAGGTGCTGTGGTTGTAATTGATTTCTGAGAAGTAATGAGATAGAACAGAAGCCCTTGCTTTGTCTTTCACGATTGTGGATCTTTCTAACCCATAGATTTGCTCCCTGTTCCAGTTTTACAGCAATCTGTCAATTGATAGGTTCAAAATAACATAAGGCTTGCTGATTCTGTGAGTTAATGTCAGCTCTGAGAAACATTACGTGTTTAGGGGTATGAAATAGAAGTCAACTTGATGTGTCAGATTCCAGCTGCAAAGCTTCCCAGGCTGCTGATCTTTCAATTTGGACTTCGCTTTTCATCTCTGGGGTGCATCAAGGTTGCACAAATGTGAAGAAGCAGGTTTTTGTATGCTGAGTTCTTTAAAACATCACTCTGCTTTTCCAGTGCTCCTTGGTTTAAGAAATAGAACAGTAAGGCCAAATCCTTGGTCAAAGACTATGCCTAATGCTGTTGCCTGCAGTATGTTTTCTTCATGCCTTGGTTGGTGTTCCTGTGAAGATAAGTGCATTCATATGAAAGTCCAAAAACACTTTTTAATGGCTTTACATCTCAATATTCCTGGTTCTTTTTATTTGTTCTTTGTTTTCATGGAGTTATTTTCTTGATAGCTTTCTGCTGTCACATGTTAAAAACAAAAAAAAACCAAAAAAAGCCCACAACACTGTTTTCCTCTCTCACCCTTTCCTTTTTTTTCTTTTTTTTTTTTTTAAGAACACGGGCTTGTCTTGGGGACATTTGGATGTGTTCTTGTAACTATCCTTTCTAATATGTGCATGCATTCCTAATCTTTGGAGTAAATGTTGCGACTTCATGGCTTGAATTTAAATTGTATTTCATCTAATGTAATAGACACTACAGCAGTGGATTTAAAAAGAAGAAAAAATTGATTCAACCCATGCAAAGTCCTGTGATCTCTGACATTTACCTCTAATATTTTAACCTATCTAAACCATTAATTGGGTGATTCTAATTTCCTTTTCTTCTTCCTTTTTCTTCCTGCATCCCATGTTGTCTGTGGTGGTTTATGTGGTTGGACTTTCCCCTGGTCAGTATTTTTATTTCCAGGAGGTGTTTCCTGTCCTGGCTGCAAAGCACTGTATTATGCAGGCCAATGCAGAATACCATCAATCTATCCTGGCAAAACAGCAGAAGAAATTTGGTGAAGAAATTGGAAGGTTGCAGGTGGGTAACTTGGATACTTTTTGTCTTATCTGAAAAATACAGAAGAACTTTAAATCCTAAAATGGTAGCTGGGAGACTTAAGCCTAAAATAAGCAGATTGCAGAGCATATTTATCACATGGATCAAATTATTAGTGGCTGCAAAGATGAGAAATATGTCTGCAGCTTTTATAGTGATGCATTTTCATTTTTGGGCACTATTGACTATTGATATGGCTTGACATGTTAAATCTCTACCTTTACATTTACACATGCTTCTTAATTCAGAATAGTTAAGAGATTTGTTAATAAATGTTCCTAAATAATTTTATCGTACAAAACTGAATTAAATTTCTTTTTATATACTTAACTCCTTTCCTGCAATCCTGATATATATCTGAATTATTTTTGAAAAACACAAACAATTGTATTTTTCCATTTTTTTGGTCTTTATTTTTTTGCCTCTACACCTGATTGATGGGGAGTCTTAGATATATTATAGCAGTGGATGAAGGCCTTCTCATAAGGAAAGAAAAAATAAAAATAAAAAATCTTTAACAGCTTTCTTTAAGCCCTTGGAAAAGGGTAATAGAAAGTACCATTTTGTCTAGGGATCCATGTGCTCTATTAATGCACAGGAAAGTTTTAAGGTGTAGAATTGTTGTATTGACATTTTAAAAGTTACTGTTAAACGTTTTTTGGTGCTGTATGCAGCTTAATGTTTTTTCATGCTTGTATGACAATGAAGTTTCTGTATGAACTTCTAATAGCAAGTATTTAGAACTGTGTTACTAGATGGTGGATGAAAGTACACCTGTAGTTTTCTCTTGAGTTTCAAATCTGTCTAGCAGAGCTCTTTTCTCTAGCATTCCACTGTTAGGGAATCCTAAAGCTTTTTGTAAATGCTTACCATTAACAGATCTAGCTATATCAGATTTACTATTAATTTGTGTAGTAAATAAGCTTCTGCCCATGATTTCACATACTTTTTGTAACAGAACTCTATCCCTTCATGCTTGATAGTTTTTTGTGAAGCCTAAAGGGAAGTATGCTGTTACTTCCTATTTCTCTACTGTGTCATGAATGGTGCTCAAAGTCCTGTCTTATTTTATTTAAATGCATTTAATTAAACGAAACGTAAATCCTGTCTGCCCTGCTCACTTCAGTGCTGTTTCTGTAATTAAACTTGAGACTTACTGTCCTTTCTGTTCATATGTTTTGAATAATTCAAATGCTATAAAGTAATACTTCTTTTAGTTATCGCTTTTTGAAAACTAGGTCAAATTAGGCTGGGGAGGAAATGAACGACTGTTGGGAACTTCCAAATTCAAGTATATGTATATTGCACCCCTGTTTCTTCTCCTGTCACTTCCTGTTTCTGGCAAGCGCTTGTTAGACGGTAGTAATGGGGGGGGAAGCAACAGAACTGCTGATGGGTGATTTCTTGCAAAAGTCTCGGCAAACTTCAGTTTTACTTATAATACAGCTCTTCACAACCCTCTACTGTACAATCTTCAGAAGCTTCAGTTCTTGGCTTCTGTGAGTTTACATAAGCATTGGTTAAAATTGTCTCTTAAATATGTTGGTATTTGCAACACAGTGTGATCAGGATGTAACAAATACTGTCCAAGGATAGTGTCTTGTCCTGCATTTTTCCTGCAGTAAGTTGGGTGTAGGGAGGTCAGACATCTTAGGGTTGCATGTAGGTCTGGGAAGCAGAAATGAAAAGGCAGCAGGATTTGTTTTATTTTAATTTGAGTTAAAAGCAGCAGTTCAGTGGCTTCTGAGCTCAAGGTTAGACAGGTATTAGTGGTAAGTGTGGAAACCAGGACTTAGGCTTTGCTTCTTCTATGCATACAAGCAAGATTTGAGAAATTTCAGTGATACCTGCAAAAGCAAGCTTTGAATTTAAATTGATGTGGAAATGACATGGTGACTTCTTGTTTATAAATGGGTTTTTGAAGTGTTACTGCCTCTTACCTGTGATCATTTCTATAGGATTTGGGAGATTCATAGGCTGTTGTGGAATACTAACATGCTCACTGATTTTTTTTTTTAAATAAGCTACTTATATTATTTTTTTTAATTTTTATTTTGATATCCATGAAAAGATTCTCCCAGTTATCTGAGAAAAGAATAATATCAGTCATGTGGTTTGGCAGTAAAGACACTTGACTACCTGGAAAGCTAATCTTTTATTTCTAAGTAAATATATTAAAGAGAAAGAAAAGATTTTGTTCTAATTATAACTCCTTTAAATTTGCTAGCATGCAGCAGACTTGGTGAAAACAGTGGCTTCTCGTTATGATGAGTATATAAATGTTAAAGATTTGGTTGACAAAATCAACCGTGCACTTACTGCTGCCAAAAAAGATAATGACTTCATTTATCATGACCGTGTTCCTGACCTGAAAGATCTGGAGCCCATTGGGAAAGCCAGCCTTGTCAAGTCTACTCCAGTTGCTGTGCCCCTCAGTCAGAAATTCACTGGTAAGTGGAGTTTGCCAAGCACAGGGTAATTGCTAACTTGTAAAATGTGTGTGGCCAGTAGAGCTCATTTTGCCATGAAAAAGTAAATGTTTACTTTTGCATTGTGTTAAGTTCATTGCAGGGTCTTCAAAAGTATTATTTTTCCAATTTGTTTTACTGCTTGAGGATAAAATGTAGTGGAAGGAAAAAAACACCATTTAAGTCATTATCTGCAGTGTAATCTTAAAAGATTTTTGCAGCGGCTGTTTTTTTTCCCCCACGTTAAACCAATGTTTATAACTTCAAAAGAGCAATGGTACAGGGGAAAAGTATCCAACTGTACAGTCGTCGCTAACCTAGTTGCTGGCCTTCCTTAAAGCTGAAAAATACCAGTTTTGCTGAGCAGAGGGGTTCTGAAAAATGATCTTCTTTCTCCTTTTCTACCTTCGAAAAAAGCCTTAAGGAAGGTGTGATTTGTAGTCCTACAATTGTTGTCATTGTAATGCTTTTAAGATTATTTTAACTCAGTTGCAGTCATAGATGGAAACCTAATGCGTTAAACTAAAGACCTTTAGAAAGTTTATTTTAACGCACCTTAGGGAGAGGAGAAGTATCTTAAACTACATAGATCATATTTCTGTAGTACAGCCTGTACTAAAGAACCATGAAGACTGTTGCATCCTCATACCTTCACAGTACTACTTCAGTAATTTATACTTCTTTCATTGTAGACCTGTTTGAGAAGATGGTTCCTTTGCAAGTTCAGCAGTCTGTGAGTGTTTATAACCAGAGAAAGGCAGACCTGGTAAACAGGCTAATAGCTCAGATGAGAGAAGCCACAAATTTGGCAAATGGGTAAGTATGGCTGCTGCTTAATTTCATCCAGAGAAGTTATGGAACACCCTCTAAATGATAATTGCCTTGTACCCTGTATGTGTCCAGATTACAGTGAAGGTTTTATATTGCTTTGTAGTTGGCTGGCAAACAAAGTCCATCAGGGGCACTGAGAACTACTTGTCTGCAGGTGTTAGGGCTAAAAGTATCTAAAGAACTAATGGCACTTCATTTTTTTTTTTTCAGTGTTTCCTCAGTTTTAAGAGTCTGGCACTTGCTCTGAAAGAATTTGTGCCATTGATCTAGAGGGATTTTCACATTTCCATGGTCAGCTTAACTGAACCAGTGAAGCTATATCATCTCCCCCCTACCCCCACCTCTAAAGATTTTTTTTTATTATTTAAAAAAAAAAAACCCTTACGAAGCTAAAACATAAGAATATAATTCAAGGCAGTTGGTTATTTATGTGCCAGGTAGTTGCTACTGAAAATGTTAGCTGTGCTTTGAAAAGCTGGAAGTCTAGGATTGATTTGTTTAGCTTTTGAGAACTTTGAAAGAGAGCTTTTTTGTGTGTGTTTGAGGTGTAGTCCATGAATAAGTTGGAAGTACTCACTCTCTGCCCAGTGGTGTTATATACTATGTTTCCCTGCTTCTTATTGACTGTGTGGATGTGTATTTGAAGAGTAATGCTGTTTGCAGGGTAAGATTATTTTAACTCTGCAGGCAGGGTTCTGTATAACATGTTGACTCTTTCAGAGTGTTGGCTTCCCTCAACCTTCCGGCTGCTATAGAAGATGTGTCTGGTGATACTGTTCCTCAGTCTATTTTGAACAAGTCTAAGGCTGTGATTGAACAGGGAGGAGTTCAAACTATTGATCAGCTGATCAAAGATCTACCTGAACTGCTACAAAGGAACAAAGAAATCTTAGATGAAGTAAGCTCAGCAAGTGCTGTCCTTAAACACAACCACCTAATTCGCTTTCTTTAAATGCCACTATCAAGGTGCATGGTTACCCAAAACGATTGTAAGTTGTATGGCTCCTTAAAATCACAGTGCTTAGAGTAGCACCAAAAATTATGATTGCAATAACACTTTAAGAACATGCTAATTAAATGTTTAGTCCAGATATGCAAAAACTGCACTATCATGTAAGTGAAGAACCACGCAAATATTTTCTTTTTAACATCAAGGTAGGGGAAGTGGGGAAACGTTCTCTAAAAAACTGGGATCATTTATGCCTTATTTCTTTTTCTGTTTGCAAATTCTATTTATGGAAGGTACATGTGTGTTCTTAAACTAGCTGTGTACTCAGTAACTATTTTATGCTTTCAAGGCATTATAATGCATATAACACTTCTAACTCCTTCAGTCACTAAGGTTATTAGATGAGGAAGAAACTACAGACAGTGAACTCCGAACAAAATTCAAAGAACGTTGGCAGCGAACACCATCCAATGATCTCTATAAACCTTTAAGGGCAGGTAAAGTTTTCCATTCTCTGGTAAACTAAAATATCTTTTACATATCACGATATTACCTTTAAAAATAAACTTCAGTTTAGGAAAGTGTGTGCTAAAATATCCTTATGGCAATCTGTGCTACTGTTTGGAGTTGGGAGCTGATGTTATGGCAGAGAATTTTTGAATGCTTCAGCATCCCTGGAGTGAACTTAAGTGCTAAAGTTTAGAAATTATATATAACAAATGTAGTTTCTAAGAACTTGTTTCCTGTTACCACTTAAGTGGGACTTATAATTTAGTGCATCTTTCTCTGTATATTAACTTAAAAAATTATTTCCTAAGGTGTTTTTTTCTTTGTTTTGCATTGGTTTTTTTTTTTTTAGCAGTTTGATCATCAGCATGATTGCTTATGATCATCACCTTATAGCAGGCTTTCTGTTCTTGTATATTGTTGAGAAGGTAGCAAGGCAAGCAAGTCTTTAAGATGCTTTGATGTACCTCTGGATAATTGACATAGCTGCCTTGTTTCAAATCAAACTTGAGTCATGAAAGCGTCATCATGATGATCTTGAAGGTCTTTTCCAACTTGTGCAATTCTATGATTCACTGTGCTTTAGAGCCTGGTGCAAGACAAGTTTTGAAATATTAACACTTTTTTCTTCCTAACACCAGAGGGAGCCAACTTCCATAATATCTTGAATAGAGCTGTGCAAGCAGATGGACAAGTTAGAGAAGGCTATCAGTCTCACCGAGATACCATTGCACTTCTGTGTAAGCCAGAGGCAGAACTCAATGCAGCCATTCCTTCTGCCAACCCAGCAAAGACATTACAAGGGAGTGAGGTAAACCCTGGAAGTTAGTCCTATTTTGTATAGAAGGATTATTCATCTAACAGTATACTCAAGTGAACTGCTGTGTGAGCTGTTCCTTAGGTGCTCTTGCTTAGTCACAATTAATACAGGAGATTACACAAAAGCAAGAACAGAAAACATTTTTGAAGTGCTAAGTCAGCTAAGGTACATTTTATGCTTAGTGTAAGCAAGTTCACTTGTTAAGTACAGCAGGAGTACTTGTAAGAGGAGCAGTTCTAGATGTGTACTTTGTTGTAGGGTGGAGTAGGGGAGTGGTCGGGTGCTTGGAGCAGTTAGACAAAAATAATCCATTATTTCAAAGCATTAGGTAATTATGCTAATCTGCTTTTGATGGAAGTCATAGCTCATTAACAGCGATATTTTTTTTCTTCTAGAAGTGGTTTGAAATCAGTGTATTTGATTTGCCATGTTTAGAATATTGTATTGGAAGGTACCTGATCTTTAAATAAATGTTATATTAATTCCATGTCCTTAATGGAAGCAAATCTGTAGAAGAGAATGTAGCTTGAGGAATGCTTGAAGATGCTTGTTTCTTTGCATTCTGCCCTTAATCACGTATCCTTAAAGTGTCATTTTAAACACATTTATAAACAAAAGCTCATACGGTAATGTTGCTGGCATTAACAGTGAAAAGTGCGATATGAAAATAAATAATACAGTATATACTTCTGCAGTAATTTTTCTAAACATATTAACTTCTGACAATTTTATTGCTTAGGTCGTTAATGTATTAAAAACATTGCTGGCTAGTCTGGATGAAGTCAAAAAGGAGAGAGAACAACTGGAAAATGACCTAAAATCTGTAAATTTTGACATGACGAATAAATTCCTGACTGCACTGGCACAGGATGGTGCAATAAATGAGGAGGCCATCTCTGTGACCGAGTTGGACAGAATTTATGGGAGTTACACACAGAAAGTGCAGGAATCCCTGAAAAAGCAGGAAGAACTGCTGAAAAACATTCAGGTACAGTAGCTTGTCTGTGTATCTTACATAAGCAGTAATAATTCTTTAACCTTTCCAGTGCTGTGGAAATCTCACTTTGCTTTCTGTTCTATTTTGCTTTGGACTCTTATCGTACACCAGTTAATACTCCTTTACTCAACACTGAGAAATAGCTGGAAAGAAAAACAGATTTCTAGTGAACTCTGCCATAGTTCCAGTGTAAGTTCTCTTAGACTGTCTTTAGCCCAGTAATGCAGATTGTTTTGCCCTAGAAGAAAATGTATCTGTGTATAAGAAGTTTTGGGTTGATTCAATTTTCTTTCTCCTCACGCCATCATCTCATGTTGATAGCCATTTGTGAGATAACAGAAGACCTGTCTTTGCTGTCTGCTAGAACACTTTTTTCTTTCTGAAGCAAGTTTTGGTTTATTCCTTGTTGCTCTTTACAAGCTGATTGACTTCTAGCATCTGTGAAGCTCAAAGAAAAAAAAAAACAAACAAACAAACAAAAAGAGAATTCCTCAAAGCATGAATTATTATCTTAACCTTAATTTGTCCCTAACGCTAAAGATGAGTACCTGACAGAAGAGGGAGTCCTAGTGCTTAGTCAAGTAAGAACAGTTGTCTGAGTAATTATGGAACCTATTTGAATGCAAAATTATGTGCAACTTCGGACTGCAACTGGTGCTTGCAAGAACATAAGTAAACTTTTCAAAAAGGAAAAAGTTGGTTCTAAATAACCATATGGCCCTTTCAAGTTCACTGGCTGCTTCTGGCAGCTGAAATAGTCTTTTAAGTCTGATTTTTCACAAAGAAATGAGATGGAGGTGGTTCTTCTGTCAGTTTTCCACTTCCCTGCCCTTTTAATAGCTTGCCAGTGTCAACCAAATTTAAGGTAGAGCTTCTTAAAAGAGCTTCTTAAATATACTAGTGCTCAATATGATTTCATGAATATCAGTGGAGTGTAGTGCAGCAGGAAGAGCCTGATTGGTAGAGGACTGTCTACAGTAGGAGCTAAATTATCTGGAGGCCAACCAAAACAGAACAGATACTTACCTGTAACCCTAAAGCCTGATGGTTAATACATACATAATTCTGAATTAACACTGCAGTTGGGAGTTAGTGAGTGTCAGGAAGTACATTGTGTGGCTAGAAGATGATCGAGGTAGGTGCTGGCAAAAGAGGGTAAGAAGCACTGAATAAAACTAAAAACAGAAGGTACAGAATCTTACTTGGAACCTGGCTGCATCATTTTCACTGCTCAATTTTTTTTCCTTCCTCCTTTTAAGAATGCACATCAGGATTTTTCAAAGATGAAACAATCAAACAATGAATCTAATTTGAGAGAAGAAGTTTTGAAGAACTTAGCTGTAGCGAACGACAACTTTGTGGAACTCCTAGCCAATTTAAAAGAAGGCACAAAGGTACAGCAATATTTAAAGAATTGGAAAAGCATTTTATTTCTGCAGTGAGATGTGAATCAAAAGTCATAAATGTTGTGCACATGCGAAGTGGGATGAATGTTTTAGGATCTTACTACAGAAGTGAGGAGAGTGAGTTGTTTGAATGTTGATTGTTCTGACAGCTGTGGAACCACTCGTTCCTCTCTGAAAAGTGAGCTATTCTGAGTGTTGGTTTATATTAAAATTGGAGAAAGCTATTAATAAGAGTGGACTGACTAATGCTGAATTACGTACACAAGCTGTTTTATCTGAGAAATTTCTTTTATGGTAATTAATCACGTTATCAAATCTGAATTATTTGTGTTTTAATGTTGACTGTATTTGACTGGATGATATTACGTATGTGGGCAGCAGCTGACTAGCATGTGTTTTTGCAAAAAGTATAAAATGCAGTCATAAGTTCTGCTGGAACAGCAGGCTGTGATCAATGTAGTAAAGTAATGCCTATAACAATCAGTATATAGAAAAATGCTGCTGTGGAATCTGAAACTATCGGTTGAGCATGTTTTAATTTTTGTTACTAGTTTTACAACGAGCTGACAGAAATCCTTCTGAAGTTCCAAAACAAATGCAGTGATATTGTCTTTGCTCGCAAGACTGAAAGAGACGAACTCCTCAAGTAAGACTTCAGTACTCTTTGAGTTGTAGAAATTGTTAAGCATTTATCTGAAAATAGCAATGATTTCTTTGACTTACTGTTGTTGTTGTTCTACAAATCGAGTTGCCTGTTTGGAGCTCACCTTTGCGTGCTACATAATTATTGCTTCCTGAACCGTATGCTTTTGTCAGTCTCACCTGTCCATTGTTTCAGAATCCAGATGTGATGTGCTAGCTACAGCAAATTATGTATCTCATCTTTCACTTTTTTATGCAGAATTTTTTCCAACTTTAAATGTGTCCTAATATGTTTTGGAGAATCTACCAAATCAAGTGTTGTATTTTTTGCATTGAAAAACATATTGCATTCATCTGAATATGAATTTTCATGATGAACTGATTGTAAAATTTCACTATTTGGTGAAAGCTAAACATGATGCCTACACTTCCTTTTATTTTATCAAAGTAGTGTCTAAGTCATTATGTACACCAAGTATTGACTTGGAACATGAAAATAGTATTACAAAATAAATATAACATTTAATCAAAGGTTTCACTAGAAGACTTGCTGTGATAAAAGTGATATAGACTACGAATTTTGAGCTAGCCCACTGGGTGAGTTTTAAATACTAGGTTTAGTTTTTTTGTTGTTTTTTTTATTTAAAGTATAACAGATCTTTTTTTTTTTTTAATGAAGCTATATGTATGTTTGTTTTTAATAGAGATTTGCAACAAAGCATTGCTAGGGAGCCCAGTGCACCCTCTATTCCTCTGCCTACATATCAGACTACGCCAGCTGGAGGAAGTAAGCCTGCTGCATCAACTCCCACTCCAGCACCCAGAACTATGGTGGTATGTACATGCTACTGAATTAGTGGGTTGAAACTCTACACTGATCTATAGCCTTACATATATTGTTCCTTAATGTACTGGAGGGTTTAGAAAAGTGTTGAAGTAAAATGGAAGAGGGAATCTAAAAACTTCAGGAAGGTGTATTATATACTGCTGGTGATAATAGTTTATCTGTCAGAAATTGAATGTTTATTGCTTTGCATTAGGGTTATTATAATTATTACATTATCTATGTAAAGTAAATACAGAATAGCTATTCAAAAACTAAGAAATAAGCCAATCGTATAATCATAGGTTTTGATTCTATGGCTTCCCAAATGAAGCTCCAACTTGATTCATCTTCTTTTGTTAGGGTACTAAACCACAGCCACCAGCACGGCCACCACCACCAGTGATTTCTGCAGCAAGCAGTTCCCCTTCTGCATCAGCACCCTCTGGAACAGCTGCAGCACCTCCTTCTGCTCCTACTCCTGCTGCTCCTACTCCAGCATCAGGAGCTGGTGCATCAAGCACTGCGCCTTCGCAGGCACAGGGACCTCCTTACCCAACTTATCCAGGTTACCCAGGGTATGTTATGGGAGGACCAGGGTATGTTGTGGAGTGTCAACACAATCTAGAAGCACTTGTTTATTTGTGACATATTTAAACCTATTAAGATATTGAAGATGTGGTTATTGTTCTTGAGGCATGATGGTTTTTCATTTTCAATCATGTAATTCTTGCTAGAGTTATTTGCACGTAGCATTTGTGGGGGTTCACTGTGGTTGAGGGGATTTTATTTTAACATTTTCCTGTTTAAAAGGGAAGTGGGGATAGGACTGCATTTCCTTAAGGAAATGTTTAAGGACCATTGCCACTCCTTAAGGATCATTGCCACACCACTCAATTAGTTGGTATTTATCTCTGAAGTGTGGCACATCATTTTTCGATTCCCAGTATCTTAACTAAAGATGACGATATACAGAACAAATTCCTTTTGAGCAGTGTGTTTGGTTCTGATGCTTTTTTCATCTTTCTGGAGTCGTCGGAAGGATTTTGAGGCAGCTGCTGTCTCTTCCAGAATCAGACTCTTAAAATGTTAAAATACATACAGTGATATTAAATGCACAAAAATATATCAATTTAGATAACTTCCAGTTCCAGCACGTTACTTCCTGTACCTTTTGCCTGCATTTCTGTTCCATGCATTATACCTCTTTGCTTAGTCTTTAAGAGCTGCCGTGCTTTCTGCTGCACATAAAGAACTACTATGAGAAGAAAGCATTTGCAGTGATTGCATGTCTTTTATTAAAATATTTTATTTGCAAATTAACATAATCATTGTTTTGCAACTTAAGTTGTTTTTTTTCTTCACACAGGTACTGCCAGATGCCAATGCCAATAGGCTATAATCCATACATGTATGGCCAGTATAATCTGCCGTATGCCCCATCACCTGTCTTTCAAAACCCTGGACAACCCCCGTATCCAGCACCTCAGCAGCCTGGATACCCTTTTCCTCAGCAGCCTTATTTCCCTCAGCAATAATATACCCGCAAAGAAACTCTGCTTGTTAAAAATCCTGGAGAAATTTGCAATAAGCATACTAAAAGTTTAGCTTCCATTAATGTACCACACGGAACTGTATGCGGTCTGTAACTCTTGTTTATTGTTAACTGCTCAAAATGCCTAGATGGGTTTTTGATGACACTAAACACTGAGATCGGGTGCGGCAGGATAGACTGTAGAGCAGTGCCACAATGAGAACCTAGTTCAGTGGTCTGAAAACTACACTACACGTTGGCTAGCCCAAAATGTCTCTGAAAAAATCCTATAAAGAACAAATGGGATCAAGATGAGAAAAATGAAGCAGTGCGTGCACTGGGTGTGATATATTCTATGAAACTCTATAGCCTTTCCTTCTCTATTGGTTTGCATTTTTTTGAGTTTAGTTAAAATATGCTATTTTGTCTAATAATCAAGACCTTGTAAATCATTGGTTAAAAATAAATTACGTAAGAATGGTTTAAATATTTAGCATTTTCATTACCAGAAAAATGTATTGTGATGTATTGTCTCTTTTGGTTTCTTTCATTTATCCCCTGACGTACACTTGACTGTAATGCAAAAACAACTTTGAGAGCTTAGCCTTACAATGGAATTTCAGCCTCTTCTTGAACTTTTTTTTGTGACAGTCTGTGGCTAACCATTTAGATACCTAGCAGATGAAGTCGTGCGGGTAGAATCCTGCACCTTTTGGAGTGTATTGGATTAAAAAGTGCTGATTACCACTTAAAAATAATGGCTGCTCTCATCTCAAGAACCCTTTTTAGAAGAAAGGGAGATCAAGGTCCTTATTAGAGGAGCAGTGGTTGGTTGCTATATAACCCACGTTTTTCTGAGAGAAGTTGCTCAGAATTGTGTAATGGCTTATCACAGGGCAGCTACTGATTGTTGGAGGTTTTCCAGATTGTTTTTATACGATTTCTCCTCCATCCCCTCAAAACTTAATGCATTCCCTCAGGGAGTTCGTAGTCAGTGGAGAAACTGGTGTTGTTTTTGTTTCGTGGGTTAAAAAAAAAATTCATCTTGCAAATTAAAGCACATATGATATTTACTTTTGGATCTATCTTCTCAAGGGACGGACAACCTTCCAGTACGTTTTACATTAGATAGTGTAGAATCCAAAGTTGTGCTTAATGGCTTCTACCAAATATTTGCTAACCATTTTTCAGCCTCTTTTAAACTTGTTTGTGTAGTGCGGGACTCTTCCTCTTAGCCCTTCATATATGTTACTTGGTTCTGTGGGGCGGTTCATTTCTTGAGTGCTTCATTCAAGATGTTCTAGCCGTACAGAATAGCTATCACAAAACTATGTTAAGTGTTACTACTTTTATTTTTCTATTTAAGTGCCTGATGAAAATAGCAAGGTATATTTTAACGTTGAGGTTTAGAGGGTGCCAGTTTTTGTAGCATCTGGGTGGAAACCTCGCTAGATCTTGAATACTCTTCCACTTAAAAGAAAGAAGCATACTTATCCATTTGAGCTCCTTTCTTTGTCTCGAGTTCTTGCTATGAGATCACTCCAATTACTTTGTGAAGACTTTATGCTCCCTGTCCCCTACAGAAAATACAACTCAAAGTGTAAAGTACCCCTCTTTCAGAACATGTTTATCTAATTCAAATTAAATTTACTAGTCAAGTAGAAGCAGAGTGATGGGGGAAGAAATGATGGAACAGGGGAATACAGCACCGCAGGTACAACAGTGCATGAAGATGGGTGCTTTGCATTTCCTTTAAAACAGGCTGCATGGGGTGGCATGGGAACTTCTCAAACCTCTTTTGTGAGAACTTGTAAGAGGCAAGCAAGGATAATGAGGAAAAAAAACTAGGAAGGGGACTGATTTGAACCAACAATCAGATCCTGGTTTTACTCAACTGGAAAAAAAAAAAAAGCAGTTTTCCACTAATTTCACTGTGTTGATGTGAGCAAGTGCAAGTCTAATGCCACCATTTGAGTTCTACATCTCCAGTACACTCTTGCCTGTAGATTATTCTGTTTGTACATTAGATGCTTTTGAGTAACTGTAATAAGTTTGTTTCTAGTGCCTCAATTTACAGAATTTTAATGCTGTATAAAATGTAACTTGTTCAGCATAAGGATTCCTGGAACAGACATTTTTTGTTTAAATTTCATGGATCTGAAATCTTCGTTAAAACATTTTTTCAGTTGTTACTGTTTGCTTTGGTCTGCTGTCAGTTGAATATGTATAGAAACCTGTGCATTACTTTCAGCTTTCACACGACTGTGTTTCCTTTTTTCAGAGGAGAGCAGAAAAACCCAGAGATGTGTCTGTATCTGCTTTTGAGCATGCAGCTATCATGACTTCAGTTGAAATGTTATCTTGTTCTTCTATAGTTTATTAAAAAAAAGTCAATTAGAAAACCTGATTTCATGGCTTCTCTCTCGAGTACTGTGGTTTCAGAGGAGTTGTTTCCTGAGAGGGGATGGGAATTAGTTGTGAGCTTAAAAATAGTGGTTTCAAGTCAGATATTTTTCATATGACTTAAATTTCATATATCTTGACCATATATCTTCATTGCCAGCTGGTACTGGTTCTTTTCCTGTGATCTGGAATGAGATGTGGGAACTATTCAGAGCACTGTAAGGGGTGATCTGTGGGACTTATTCTGAATTATGCTGAAAGTAATCCATTACTATTTCGAAGAACCCTGAGGTAGTGTTCGGGCCTGGGCACTCAGAAATGACATTACCAATTGCTAGGAAGCTGAAAATTGCAAGAGAACTCTGGAAAGCATGTTTTTTCTTTATTAGCTGAGTGATGCACTTATTTGATGTTAAAACACGTGGTTCTGAAGTGACTCTCCACTCAGAACCTGTTCTCTGGCACTTACCATGACATAACACTGGAAAAGCCACAGTGAAGTGAATGTTAAATTTTAATTCCTTTACTATCAAATGAAATTAGCTGAGTTTTCAGGAGTTTGTTCTGATCAAAAAAAAAAAAAGTTTGGAAAGTTCCAGCTCTTGAAAAATTAATTGCTGATTGTGCATTTTTAGGAAGGAACACGGAAGGATTTGAGGGTGCTTTGTGATGTAGTTTTGGCTGGCATTGGCCACCTGCTAGCTTTAGTTTTTTTACATGACCGTTTGAAGCTGTATTTAAAATGGTTAGTGTTTAATATTTTTAAAATGTTGGCATCGTGTTTGTCATTATAGTTAAAGTACTGATAGACCTCATAATTCATGCTCTTTACTTGATTATTTTTTTTAATGAAAGTACTTTGTTGTACACTTATGCTCTGGCAACTCAAAATGGTGTGCATTATGTTATGCACTCGAGTTGGAAGATACACTAACTGCCCTTCAACGCTGAGCATTTGATTGCTGTTAAGTTGTATTGATGGCTTTGGTCTTGCATCTAGTTCCCTTACATTGGGTGTAATAGTCATTGGGGGTAAAACTTTTAACCTATTAAAATGAAGCAGAACAATGTTTCTAAATCTTGTGGAGTAGCTGGCCACCAGTTCTATTAACTGTGTGGTAAGGAGAAATATTCTTCTATCATGCATCAAAGAGACTTCGTGAAATCAGCACCGTCATAACCAGTTACTGCATATGCCACCAGTTCTTCCAGCTCCTACCTCAGTTCAGAAAAGAGTCTGCCCTCCACAACATATTTATAACCATGGGATTTCCTCTCAGCCTTCTCTCCTTTAGGCTTCCCTGATGAGGGAGGTGCTCCAGGCCCCTCACCATCTTTATGGCTCTTCTCTGGACTCTGTCCAGCAGTTTCCTGTCTTTCTTGAACTGGGCAGCCCAGACCAGGACACAGTGCTTCAGATGTGGCCTCACAGCGGGAGAGTAGAGAGAGAGGGGTCACTTCAGCTTGTCCCATCTTAACATTTGCTGTAATGAGCTCTGCTTTCACACCTTTTCTGAATCTGCTGACTGCAGGAAGGCTCAGCCTGCTCTCCAGCACTGGGGCCAGACTTGAGTGGCAATTACTGCCCGTTGAGAACAGCCCCTGGACTGCTCTCGCTCTCTATGCTTTAGGTATTTCTGTGGAGAAGATCCAGGCTGCAGGAGTACTGGGCTGTTCTCAGGGCGCTGCTGAGCAACGGGGTCCTGTGCTGTGGTGCTTCCTGTACGCAGCCGCACTGGGCCTTCTCACGCCCACTTCTACCAGTGGAAGTGCCTTCCAGGCTCAGCGCGGACCCCGGCTTCTTCTGAGCTAAAACCATGAGGTGGAGGGAGGGGGCTGCGCCCGCTTAGTGGGTGAGGTTGTGCAGGTTGGGCGCGTACCCACGTAAGAGAAGGGCGCTCAGGGTCTGCTCTGAGGCAGCAGATCACGTCGGGAAGCAGCAGAGGGCGGTCCTCCACCACTCACGGCAGCAGTTCCAGCCGCCCGATTTCGAGTGAACGCAGCTATCCTGGCATCTCTCTCACGGCTGACCTGCGACCTGAACCGCAGTGGTGAAACCTTTGAGTGGTATAAGAAGAGAGTTCAAAGGGAAAGGGCTTTGGAATTAATGGAAACAGAAGATACAGAACAATGTTAGTAAAAGGAAGGGAAAAGAGATGGAGGTTTCACTGGATGGGAAGAGAGGGAGACGTTCCAGAAAAGGTTTTAACAGTGAAGGAAGCTCTTTTTTTCCTCATCCTATTTGGGCAGTGGGACAAAAGATGGCAGAGAAGGGAGCTCATCTGGAGTGTGATTTCCAGTGGGGCAGAAGATGCATCTGGAGGGCTGGGTGAGAGCAAAGGGCTGGTGACGGGCAGAGAGGGTCTTGGGAAGGGAAAAAGAAAGGTGCAGCAGATCAGATGGATTTGTCAGTGTTGGCACAGGCTGGCTATAGGCTATAGTCAGGTTTTAGAAATGGGTAGGATTGCTCCTGGAGTGACTGATGTGGACAGAGGAATTCGGTTGGTGTTGATGTGCCCATCTGTGGTCTTGGAGACAAAAAGGTGAAGTGAAAACCAGAGCTCATAAGGAAAGGAGACATAGCAGGATGAGCCACAGGAGCACAAGAACTGCTGGTAAGATAGGAGTGACCATGATAGGAGTGATAGGAGTTTCTTATTTAAATTAACAGAATCATTAAAGTTGGAAAAGACCACAAAGGTCATCTAGTCCAACTGTCAACTCATCACTACCATGCCCACTGTGCTGTGTCCCAGGTTCAAATTCAAAGCTGCCTCTCTTCTCTGTTCACCCTGTTATTGTCACTAGTTACACTTTATTAGCGATGGAGCGTTCCATATTCTGGAATTTTCATTAGTCTGTGTTTTCCTGCAATTACCCATAAGCAGAAAAGGAGAAATCTAGCACAGAAACAGATGTCGATACAGCAAATACACTGAGTGGTGTTCTGCTCTATTCTTATGTTGTCATATGGCCATGCTGAATTCTACTTTTTTTGTCGCATTACCCAAACTTTGCAGTACGCTTCCAGTCTCTGAACGTAATGACTTGAAGAGTGGCTGGCAACTTCGTACCGCTGGGTGGCACTGTATAGAAAGACAAGGCGTTATCCCCTACCTACTGCACCGCCGTTAAATCCTTGTGTCTCGATGGCATCATCAGTTTCGCGTGGAAAATTTTGAGCAGCGTTGTTAAGGGTCAAGATGAAATGATGCAGGCTTATGGAAGGAAAGTTTTGCTACGCTATAAAAAGATTGTTGTGAGGATACCAGAAAAAGCTAAACAGCACCTGCAAATCTCCAGAAGATGCAATGTTGGATTTAAAGGCTTTTTCCTCCCCCCACCTTTGGCTATGTGAAGCATGAGGTATTTCACCTGGGGTGGTCAGTGGGGACGAGGAGGATATCCCCACCCTCTGGTTTTCCACGCAAGGGCACCTTCTGCCCATTATTTTTAATTAAGGAGCAGAAGGGCAGTAGGTCATTGACACAGCGATAGCAATAACCTGCAATAATGAATAACCTCTCTACGTAGAGTAACATAAAATATTAATCCTAATCTCTGAAGAGGAGGTAATAACAGACATGCACCCCTTCCCTGCAGACAAGGGCCACTGCTCAGATAACCACTCATGCTGGTGGGCATCCAAGCAATCTGTCCTGGGGGTGGCCATACAGTGGGATGTGTACTGGTTCCTACAGGACTGCAGGGGCCCAGAATGCTGCACAGCCTGTGGCAGGCTGCTGTTATGGCAGAGGAAGCTCAAGGGATGAAGGGGCATTAGGGCTGTGCCATACTGTGCTTGCCTCATGGTGGTCTCAACACCACGGGGAGGAGAGGAGCTGGATGCTCAGGGTAACAGAAATAGGAACTTCTCTGCCTTTGCATGTGAGAATCCTGAAACGTTGCTCAACGGTCATACGGACCACTTAGAAAATGGCCATGGGTGCAAATAAAGCTGCTTTCCACTTGTGTAGCACATTAATTACATTTACAATGGCTTTCTACAGCTAACTTTAGGCGTGGATGAATTTTTTAAAGCCTATTTGAGGCAAGGCTGATGGGGCTTTGTGACAAAGATCCTACATGATAAACCACTCTCTGCGGCTTTCAAATAAATGCTAATGCTTCAGTGAGCAGGTGTCTCACTCCGCCAGCTTCCCCTGCCTCCATATGTGCTCATAGCAGTACCTGGTACAGGGGCGTTGCTTCGCACGCTGTGCCTCAACGCCACGTGTGTGAAGGACAAGCACAAACAGAAATTTTCTGTTGGGGTGACCTTCAGTGTGGACTGACAGCTGAGGAGTGAGAGCGAGAGCAAACCCAGGCTCTGTGGGAAAGCATCTGGTGTGTGTCTCTGCTGCCAGCCCCCACTGCAGCGAGTGGAGCTGTGGCTGCCAGCTCTCGCAGAGGGTGGATTAGTGATTAGAAAGTGCAGGAAAAGAAGACAAAGGCAGGGGCTGTGTGTTTGCAAGACCATGCAGCCTGCTAGGGTGCAGTCTCGTGTAACTTAACTCTTGTGATTGGATTAACACAGTGGGGTGTAAGATCAAGGAATATATAAGCATACTGAAGAATTTAGTACCTTTCTGGAACAGGAAATATGAGGACAGATGATCAGCGTTTCTCTCTAATTTAGATTGATGAGCCAACCTGTCCTTTATCCTGCATGCAAGGCCGTGAGTGGTGGTGCAA
Source organism: Cyrtonyx montezumae (assembly GCF_038088225.1). Lineage (NCBI taxonomy): Eukaryota > Metazoa > Chordata > Aves > Galliformes > Odontophoridae > Cyrtonyx > Cyrtonyx montezumae. The sequence goes on along the minus strand of NW_027072089.1, from coordinate 99,777,213 downwards.
TAGATTTTGCTGAAGAAATGGGCCAAATATGGTTGGCTGCTTCACCTTTTATCTCTGAATTGCGCATGGAGCAAGGCAAGACACCCTAAAAGATGATCAAAGGAAGACAGTTATTCTGTTGACATGCCAAGCCTTCACATGGGATTCTTGCACTTTTCGAGTGTCTGAACAGGAGCCTTGATTTCCAAACGAGGGAACAGATTTTCCATGGACACGTGTCTCACAGCTGGCAGTGTATCTCAGAGGAGCTGGTGTCCAGGCCAGGATGGGCTTTGCTGTGGAGGCTCCTGGAGATGTGTCAATCACAAGGTGGCCCACCTCTTACTCCCCTCTTGGCAGGCTCTCTGCCTTCTGATGAGATTTTTTTGTCTGGGAAACTGCCCAATCACTTCTGCCTTACCCAGATACTCTCCCAAAACTGGCTGCATCTGGCTGCCTGTGGAACTTCCAACTTTGCTGGCAAAGTCATTCAAAGCTTCAGAAGGTGTGTGTGGGGGAATGTACATATGGACATACACATGTGTACATCTACTTGCTGCCTTGCAGGACAGTATCATTACAAGTGCTGTTTCTATGGAAACAAGACTAAAAATACAGGATAACGGAAATTAGAGACTCGTTTAACAAGTATTTTCTATCCTGGACAAGGTTATTCTCATTCATATACTGTGCCTGCACATGTTTGCACGGAGATGGGGTTTCATTTTGTTTTGTTGGTACTCTTGTCTGCTCTTACGTGCAGAGCCCCTCTGCATGTTATTTCTTCCAAAGAGAAATGCTGCATTGCATCACTGTGTGCTGCTGAAGCACTGCGATGAGATCAGGCATGGATGTTAAGGATTCTTCCCCATCTCAGCTGCTTTGCAGCCATGTCCCCAGGGCACTATAGCAGGTGTCTGAAGCAGGCGGCTGTTGCCCTTTGGCTCAGAGGCAGCCACCTGCTCTGCTCCAGCACTGGGAGTGTTGGAAAAGGACTGCAGGCACTCATCTGCCCTCACCCTGCAGCTCTCCCAAACTGGCCCTTGGGCCAGCAGGGCTCTGAAGCACCAGCAGCAGGCTGCGTGAATCCTGTGCCCTGCCCCACGTGAACTCCCTGGGCCCAGCAAAAACTTTAAAAGCTCATGAAAGTGCTCTTGCAATTTGCATATAAGCAGGACTCTGCACTTCAGAAAATCTTACATTTTACTTCATAAACATAGGCATCTGCTGCTAATTAAAGTAGCAGCATATAATTATACCCTTTCTTATTAGCCAGTATAGAGTCTGACAGTTGCTTAGATACAAAATAAGCAACTGCGGATTGTCTTCTGCACTTTAACAAGCAGAGAGAGCAGGAACAATAGAATTGTAAACTTATTCTATATTATCTCCACTAAATGTGCCTGGGAAAAATCTTTAATCTCATTGGTAGCTTGTAATTTTAGCTGTAAGGTTCTTCAGCAACCCCTGTGCTTTCCTCAATAAAATACCAACCAAAAACTTCCTCTGGAGAGAGCAGTGAAGCTCCCTGGGGAAGGCGTCAGGCGGGAGGAGCGATAGTGAAGCTAGCAGCCACCATTTTGCTGAGAGCCCATTTTCTGTCTTTTTATTTCCAGGGAAGTAATGTCTTCTTACTGATTAAAATAAAATAAGAGCAATGCAGGAGCCAGTGCAGTTGTCACCGTAGACAGTGGCAGAGAAACAGGAGCATAACAAACTGTGCAGAGCATAGGTAAGGTTTTTAAAAGGCAGATGTTGCCAAATGTAGTTCCCTTATTTTCTAATGGGTTAAGTCTGCAGCCAAAGCAGCCTGGATGTGACAAGGTGGATCTTCCAAGTCCCTGTCGCTTCTCATGGGAATATTCACGGGGCTGTATTGAGAAATCACTTCCCCGCCCCACTGAATGTATCAGCTGCACCCTGAGAGGCACGTTTCAGTGCATGACCTTTTCTTTCCTCTCGTTCTGCTAACAACCCCCAACTTTCCTTGCTCGCAAATCTATTTTGTAGGTTGATACTCCTACAGTCCAAGTGCTCTTGTTATTAAACTGTAGGGAAGGTAATCAGAGCAGCTAATGCCACGATAATCCCCCTGATCCATACAGTTATCTTTGGAGATATCAGAAATGATGCTGCCTGTAAAAGCAGTGATGTATGTTCTGGTTAATTCTGCACCGGGAAACATTTGGAGCTAACCTTCAGAATGTTACATGCTGGAGGCTGCAATGGGATTTCAATTGCCTTTCTTATTGACTAACAGAAGTGCAATATTTCTCAGCAGAAACCGCTGCCTCATTCCTAAAAAAATAATGGTAATAATAAGAAAGTTCACTTTGGGAAAGGTCCTTCTTCCCTTCACAGCACTGCGGCACCTGGGCAAAGGGACGAGGCTCATGGGGATGGAGAGCAACCTCCCTTCCTTCTCCCTGTGTGAAGCGTTAGGGATTGAGGAAAGACATAAAGCTTCTCCTTGTCTTCACGATGTCAACTGGAGCAGCATTTCAGGCATGGCTTCCCACAGAAGGAACAGCAGCCATAGCTCGCCCCTTGCAGAGCAGTTTTGGAGATGCTGAGGTGCAGCTGGCTCGCCAGCATAGCCCTGCTTGCACCAGGCAATGCAAGAGTGATCTTCCAGTTGGCTGTGTGATTTCTAAGGTCTTTGAGGCTGTCTGCCACTCTAGATAAGAGGCAAAACAGCCCTCCTATAGGAGGAACTTAACTCCAGGTACATGATGACTGCTGTTACATGTTCAGCCAGCAGGGTGTCACACGTGAGCTTGGATTCAAGAGAATGTTGTTGAGCGGTTTGGTGGTTGAAGTTTACAAGCAACAGATCTTGTTGGTAAATGAAGTCAGGCTGTGCTGAGTGCTTATGATCATAGGTTTCTTAGCATCTCAGATTAAAAAAAGAAAAAGAAAAAAGAGGTTTCTGAGCCTGGTGGAGTCAGTGGGTGTAAACACAGTGTAATTCCCACACGATGGCTGTGAAGCACTGTCTCCAGATGGCCTTTTAGTGTCAGTGGGCTGCTGCTGTTCTCTCTCTTTGGAAGCATCACCAGTTTTAGGTTCTGCGTTACTTTTTTGGCAAGTATGTCTGCCAGGAGCTGGCACAAACACCTTGTCAGCCTACTTGGTGCTTTCCAAGCTGTCCCTATCAACAGCATGGGCATTGCTGGCACACTTTCTGGTTCAAAGTTTTTCTGCTACGACAGCATTGGGATACCAGTAGAGAAAGGCCAAGGCAACTCATCTTTTTTGCTATGCCAGTCCCTGGAGACCACCTTACCATTCCCTCCCAGCCTGCACACAAGCCAGTTGATCTGCTCCACTCTCAGCCTCCTGGCAGCCCACTGTGAGCTGACACAAAGGAAGACACATAGATCAAAAGAAACCAGCACAGAGACAAGGGGAAAGCATTACAGGAAAGCAAAGTGCAGCAGTGAAGTACTCTTAACATCTTTTTCCATCTCTGTTTTTGCTGCTGGGCTATTTCCTTTTCCTCCCCAGTGTGATATAAATTTTATCATCCCAGTAACATTAATTTGCTAGATCCGCCCCTCTCTGAAAGACTCCTGACAAGAGGATGGCATGGCAAGCTCCTGTGCTCTCTTCCTCACCATTGGGTTTCTCAAATATTTTTATGTTGGCTCAGAAGTGCCTTTCTTCTGCTGTTTTTGTTTCTCAGCATGAACTTTATGGTCCCCAGAGGTAGATTCAGAGTTTAAAGGTAAGCGAAATGCAGTGTCACTGGGTTTGCTTCAGGCTCTTCCACATGAAATGCAGAGACAACAATCTCTTCACCTCCTTCCAAGCATAACTAAAGCCCTATTTTCAGTGGGACAAAGTCATGCAAAAATTCCATGAAGTTCTTATTAGAGCCAGCTGGGTTCGCTTCTCACCCTTTTGATCTGTGTTGTGATAGTTATGAGATTATGTTTTTTTAGTGAATATCTGACAAAGCGTCTTGTAAATGTTGCCCCCTCCAGAGCACCATGCATATTTTTCAGGAAACCAAAGTTCAAAATAAGGCGATCTCAGATTGCCTACCGCAGCCGTGCTTGACATTTTGGCTGCAGGCAAGACATGCGAGTGCACTGCTGTGCTGTGCCAAAAAGGCATTTCTCTTTTTTTTTCTTGGTGTGATGTCTCATCTAACCCAAGCACAGGTGATGAGGTTACCCAGTGTTAACAACAGTGGGCTTGCTCTGTGCTTGCTTGCTTGCCATGTACAGGTTCTGTTGACGGACCATGAGAGGCAACCTCCAACGAGCTTGCATAGTTTCTCTGTTCCTTACTATCCCATTTTTTTTTCATAGACTTCTCATTACAGCTCCTTTTTCTTTGTACTTCTCTGATCTCTCATCCTTTTTAATAAGATTTTTTTTAATAGCTTGTAAAGATACAGCTTTCTTATATGATAGGCTCCTCAGGCAGCATGCTTCTCTTGAGACAATGCAGTAGGCATCTTGCTCAGTGCTCTGAGGGGCTGTGGATGTCCTGCACATCAGTTCAGTGTCTGCTTGCCCATCACCATGCTGAGGGTTTTGCTACAGCAGCAAATAGACCTCATCTGTTTTAGGGCTTCTCAAGACAAAGGGTGGCTGGCAGCTCCCAGCTGTCTCCATGGGGCTGCAGGAGGAGGCTGTCCATATGAGCAAGCGCTGCCCATGGACCAGTTGGGGTGGAAATATGGCTTCCACAGGTTCATGAGCTTTCTGTGCCGGTGTCTGTGTAGGCTGAGGAAAGGGGGCCACAGGGGGGGGGGAGGCTGTAAAGGAATTCAGCACCAGAATAGGATGGTAGGTCAGGGAATATCCTTTTGGCTGCACTTGCTGGGGTCTGTGTGGGCTGGCATAGGGCTGGTACAACTTTGCTGCATGGAGGGGGTAGGCTGAGAGCCCCCACAGCAGATGTCTCTCCTTACATGCACATTATGAGTTGCTGTTGATCCAAGAACGAGTTCCTAATGCAACGTGTGTGATCTGGGAAGGAAGGTATCTGAAAGGTGGAAATGTAATCCTCCAGCCAGAGTGGAGGTAAAACATCAATGCGCCAAAGGGGCTTTACATTCCCACATGGGCTGAAACAATATTTAATTTGTGCTCTCACAAATGCACAGAGCTCATCAAAGCTGTAAATGCAATCAGCTTCTGTAAACTGACTCACAAGAAAGGAGGAAAACTGAGGATCTGGGAACTGCTCTGGAGATTCAGCATGTCACCTCGATAAACTGCCACTACCATCAGTGCGACGGAGAGCCTAGAACATGGTCCCATTGGCAATGTTTCCCTATTGGCTATGGGATGTCTAAGAGGTACAGCTAACTGGGACACCTTGCTGTACCTCAATGTATCTAGCATTTCTAGTGTTAGCAGTATGTCTGCTCAAAGGTGTCTTGGAGAAACCAGAAGTAATTATTCAACAGAAAATTAAATTTCAAATACCTGATTGTTTACCTTCATTCACTTCATGCTTTTCTTTTGTGTCTTTATTACCAAGATGTCACTTAGCAACCTTCCCTGTTGCTTTCCCAGAACATATGTATATTTTTTTCTCCGAAGCTTGTTGGCTGTTCAGAATGAACCTCATGGAATCTGACAAATCTAGGATGCTTTTGCTTCAGTGGATGAAAACATACCCAGATAAGTGCTGTTGCACTGAAAAGCTGTTTTTGTGTCTGCAGTCCAGGCAAAATGGGTAAACATCTATATTGTCACAATGGGGTCATGTTGTTCCCTCTATAAAAAAATAGGGTTTTCACAGTGTAGCTTACTAAAACTTGCTATTCACAGCATATTTGAAATACAACTTCTGATTTCCCTGTAAGCTAGTGCTCTCTCTCTGCTGTAAACAGTAATGCTCGACCAAACATCCTGATGCTGTTATAATGAGCTGAACCTAATACCTTAATGAAAACATCTGTGTAGGCTAAAGGGGAGGACAGACTTTCAGGCTGTCAGCAGATTCAAAGCTCTGTATCTTGTGTAATCTAGCTAGATAGTCTCTGTGTCAGATCTTTCCCTGTTGGCTTTCTTCTTTTCCTGCATCTGCTCTGGCAGCACTGGGTGTCCATGTCACAAGCCACCAACCTGCACAGAAGCTCTGCTTAGGGCTGTGCTGCCCGTGGAGAGGAAATCCAGCAGTGATGGGAGTTAGTGGTTTCATAAGTTCATAAGTTCATAAGTTCTTTGCAAGCCTGCCCCATGTGCTGTGTTGTCCTGTTTTCTGATCCCTTTGAATAGACATTTGATTTCTCAGTTGCGCAGGAGCTTTCAATTTTCTGTTTCTCCAACTACTGATACCTTTTTCTTGCGTTCTCTGTGTACTCCCGTGCATGAAAGCATCATTCAGCATATAGTACCTCATTCATAAATCTTGCCAGGCACTCTTCTAGACCCAGGCAGCAAGAGCATTTGTTAACTGAGATGGGATTTCAACCTGTGTGATGCAGTATCTGTGGAGTTGACAGAGCCTGCAGAAAGCTGACAAGAGATGATTTCATTCAACTGTGAAGCCTTGAACCATGAAAATCACAGCATTGCTCATCCTTTCAGAGCACTGTCATAATTTGATAGATTAATCAGGGTTACTTAGCAGAGAAGCTTACCTGGCAAGGCAATTCCATAGCTTTTGTGCCCCTCGAGTACAAAACACAAGGCCAACGAGCAGCTGCATCTGGTTCCAACAGCACTTTTAAACTTCAGCACCAATGGGGTACTGAAGGGTATGTGGGCTCTATGTCTTACAAGTGATTTTTTCTTTTTTGAGGAGACCTCTGTATTTTGTCTTTGCTGATGTGTAACTTTCATTGTAACCTGCATTGTTGCATCTGATAACATTTATAGAGCCTTCTGCCCCAGCAGCCTTGAAGAAATCTCTGCCTCCGATATATATTTGCTATGAGCAGACCAGTGCATGTTACCAATGTTGTTAAAAGGATATTTGTGCTTCAGGTCCTTCGTGTAGCATCTGTTGCCAGCTTTGGAATCAGACTTCCTGCTCTTTCGTAGTAGGTCTTCAAGCTTCTTAAAGCCTGCCCTTGGGAGATGACCATCTCTCAGACACAAGATGATGCACACGTGTGTCAGTGTCCTGAGGCTTAGAAATGCTTTTTGCCTTCAGGAAGGACCCTGAATAGCCTTTTCCTAGGGCGGCTGTTGCCCTTGTTTGGGTTGGCTGCAAGCTGGCAGAGACAAGATCCTTACTGCTACCCACATGTATGCTTAGGTTGGATGCTATGGTTTGTGAGTCTTCCTGCAGCCCTCCGTGTGGCAGCCTGACATTTAGGCTTATTTTTTTCTTCCATCCTAAAGAGGGGTCAAAAGCAAGTTAGCTTTCTGCCTTCTTTCCTTGCTGATCTGGTCTTTGTTCCATGATCCGTGCTTTTGTCACCTGCATGGACAGCTTATATTAACACTGATTTTAGTTTCCAGCCTTTGATCTGCTCTCTTCTAGCTATTAATCGTCTTATCTCATTCATCAGTAAGACTGCTTTTCCCCTGAGGGGAGATGCTCTCTTTCTCTGCCCTGTTTTCCTTCATATTACTGCTATAGTATGTTCACAGTGCCTGAACTTGGCTCTGCAATGTATGTTTCTCTTACTTCTTGCTTACAGATGCAGATGAACAAACGACATCCCATCAGCAAATGGACTCTCTTTTAAATTAAGTTTCGTAGTATCTGAATATCACCATGCCACAATCACATCAAGACTGAAGGCAGAAACACGTTTTGCAGAATGACAGTGTTGTATTTCAGATTAGAGTCAGCCTCTTCTGAAAGCAGACAGCACTTTTGCATCAACTAGAGCATCCTGATGCCTCTCTTCTGTGACTCAACGAGCCTGCAAATTTAGCTCAATAACATCTTATTCTTGGTAACAGTGGACTTTAGAATCTTTCCAGTTTTGGAAGGCTCGTATCATGTTTTTGCCCCGAGGGAAAATCCTGATCCCAGTGGATCAGGATTGAGCCATATGGGTGGGCTATGGCTTCCAGACTTCAGAACTTGTGTCTGTTATAAACCTCAAAGAAAGGACTAATCTATTTCCTAGACAGCTTAGTGCAAGTAGTGCTATGTTACTTGAAAGCCCTTTCTAATTAACATCTTCTGTGTACCATTCTTGAATGGACACTAATTTGTGTTTGCTCTCTTTTAGCATAGCACCATTTAAAATGTCAGTTTATTTACTTAATTATTTTAGCTACTGTAGTGTTGAAAGTTCTTGACCTCCCACACACACTTTTTTCCCACTATCCAGGTAGCTTGTCAATGTGCATATTGTTAATGCCTTTTCCCTTCCCTTTTCCCTTTTTTTTCCTTTTTTTTCATTTTTTTCCTTTCCTTTTTACTTTCCCTTTCCTTTTTCCTTACCTTGCCTTGCCTTGCCTTGCTCTGAATGCTTTGCCTTGCCTTCCTTCCCTTTTCCTCTTGCAGTTCTGCTGCAGTCAGTCCCAGAAATAACCTGAAACATAGTTTTCTCCTCTGTGCTAATTCTTTAAATGCCAAAAAGTCTTCCAGCTAACATATGGAGGGTTTTAAGCTTTTTCTTATGCAGAAAACAAACATTTTCTGACTGTTGCAGAGGAATTCAGCTTGCTCTGGCATTTCAATACAGACACATTTTCACTTGCTAGATATCCCACTTTGCAATGAGAAGCAGTTTTAAAAGTAGAATTTTATGGAGTATTTCCTTCATTTCTCATAATAAAATACAAAGCCTTTTGTCTCTAAATACCGATGACTCGTACCAGCCTCACTTCTGTTGAGTGTTAGCAGCACAGTGCAATGAAGCCTTGTTTTCCTGAGTTACAGAAGGTCTCCTCCACTTGCACGGAGGGTTTTCAGGATAGCTTTGAGGCTGGCACTTGTAGTTCCTCTGCAGCCCCTTTGCTTTACTTGTGGGTCCAGCTCTTAATGGGACTGTGTTTATTGTTTATCTCCAGAGGTGACATGTAAGCAACCAAAGTGCCTTTCACGGAAAAAAGACTCTTGCAAATAGTCACTGCAGATAAAGCCCAGCCTTCCTATGGTGGTTGGTCAGGTCCCTCGTATGGACAGACATGAAGGAAAGCTGGGACCTCACAAAGCAGGAGGCCAACACGCTGCCAGATTTCTGCCTGTTCCCACTCCACTCCTGCCTATGCTGTGTGGCGCTGCATGCGGGAAGCCATCTAAACTTGCTGCAGAGCTTGGGCCAGCTTTTGAACTGGTAGAGATGAGCATGAATACCTCACACATGGGTTGGTTCTCCCAGGGCTCGTACCACTGTGCTGATGTAACCCTTCAGCCTTTGAACCACCACCTCCCACTGGTGCTGTGCAGTGGGAGTCGGGGCCCATTTGAAGCAAGGATAGGTGACCTCTGGGTGCTCACAATGCAGCAGTAACCCCAAATACAGAGCTTGTTGTACCTAATACATTTCCTTTGCAGATCCCCTTTGTTCAGACTCCTGTTGCACAGAGTGATATGCCTTATTCTTTATAAAGTTGGGTCAGGCTGCTCTGGGGGCACAGGCTGTACTACTTTCTATTCTTCTGACAGCATCACCCCTGACAAGTCTTTCTTCCATTTTGCTAGACCCTCAGTAGCTTCTAGATCTTCAGACAAGAATAGATGCCAGGATGTTCTCTCATTCCTCATTGTCAAAAAGGATTGGAAGACCATTTTTTCTACAGATGGATGTAAATTTGCCCTATCTATCCAAGCCTTTTCCATCTTCATATTAAATTACTTCTACATATTTCTACATCATTCTATGATGAGTACAGCATCTGGGAAAGTTAATAGTGAAAAAGAAAAGAAGTAAATCTGGAGTTTTAAATTCATTCATGTTAATTAGCAAACTGCTACTTTACAAAGTATTTCACATATTTTTACAGTGTTGTTTCAAAAATATCTCCACTAATAAAGCTAAAAATCAAATGTGATGTGTTGTAACTTTTTAAGTTGCGTATGATGTTTAATGGAGAAGCTCCTGGTGTCCACTGTCAAGGAAAAACAAGGATTGTCCTCGCAAAATAAGCTGAAATTGGGAAAGAACAAAGGAAGGATAAGTGGTGTCTGCAAAACAAGACAAAGAAAAAGCTGAGAAGAAGAGTTCTAGTCATAAGAATCTGGTTAACAAAACCTTATCTTGCTGGTATATGGCAGGATATTCTAGCTTAGCACCTGTGTGTAAGTCTTGTTTGCTGGACAGAACAAAGAGTAGTAGACTTTACAGTATACAAAGATAGTTGTAGTTGGACAAAACAACAGACTCTGAACCTAGATTGCAAAGTTTATATAACCAAAGGAAATTAAGGGGAGTATCTACTGGGGGGGGAGGGGAGGGGGGGGGAGGGATGGCTGATAGGCAAACCAAGAAGAATGTGAACCCCAAGTACCTCAGTCAATGAGGAAAGGGGGGAATGGCTCACTACCATTGGGATGCAGGGATAAAATAGAGGCTGTGTCCCCTAGTATTTTGAGAGATCCCACAGGGGTATGCCCCAGTGGACTCTCCATTTATTCAGATAGAGATGACTGAAGACACTCCTTGGGATAAAGATAATTGAGCAAGCCTGTTGCATCAGAAATTATCCTAACAAGTGATTAAATGGTTCACCCATAGGTCTTAGGAGAATGGGAAGAAATTGAGAAGAGTTTTCTGCATTTCCTTCTGCCTTTCTCTTGCCTTTGACACAGGGGTAGCAGTGCAGCATGCAGAGAGGCTGCTTTGCTGTGAAGAGTGGTGAGCACACTGATAGCTGCAAAAACTGTCGTAGCGTGAGATTTAAACCAGAAAAAACAAATCAGTTCTCCTTATCCTCTCTTGGAGTTTTGAGGTGTATGTGGGAATATTTTCTAAGGTCTGGAGGCTGGGGGTTTGCATGCTGCTCACTCCTTCTGTTTTTTAAAAGACAGCTAAATTTCCTGTGGGATTACATGGCTTAAAAAGCCTTAAGAGAGGGAAGTCTGAATCTTTGGGAGCAGTCAGTACCCTGCACAATGTGGGATGTGCAGACAGGTGAGTAGGGAGGCTGTACAAAGGTTTGTCTTCATGACAAACCTTTTCACACTGCAAGGCCTGTTCAGAAGCTGTTCTTAGTTTAGTGACAGCTGGGGCCTTCACTCACTCCTGCCCAGGCCCAGTTTCAGACATGTTGGGGCCTGGCATGTTCAGACATGTTCCAAAAGATAGCTGCTGCAGGTCATGCAGGTATGTGTATGTATGCTGTTTTGGGGGGGTGTCTGGCTTTGTTTAACCCCAGCCTGGCTGGAAAAAGGTGACTGGGTACCTCCTCTCCCTCCTCCCCCCCCCATCGCAGCCTCTCTCCATTATGTGAGACCTGTGCCAGGGATTGCACTATACAGGCCACATGACTGATGCTTGCCTGCTTGATCTGCTAAAGCTAGCCAAGTCCCTGTTGTGTCAGCTTTACAAGTCAAGGGGAGCTTCACCTGAGGCCTTGCTTTTCTTTCTCTGGCCAAGATACCTCAGCCCTGGAGCTGCCAGCTGGGGCATGGTAGCAGCTGTACAGGACTTCACCAGAGCTTGTTTGCTTTTCCTGATGTTAGCAGGGTGAGCTGAAGAGTTTAAAAGGGAAGGGGATAACTTCCTCATTTGGAAGCTAGGGGTGTTGGTAACTCTGGGAGTTCTTTCTAGCCTGTATTTCCCATCCCCTTCCCCGTGGGAAACCTGAAGGAGCAAAAGTAATCTACTTCCCACTGCTTAGCTGTATTTATTTTCCACTGCCTGCCTCTCTGCCTGCAGCACCACTAATGTTCCCAAAGCACCTGAAGTCATTTATTTTCTACCTCTGCCTATGGCAGTGGTATTGCACCCTAGAAGGTTTTGCTTGAAGCCTTCTGGGCTTTGTTGGGTGTGCACTAAGCATGTGAGAAAATAAATGGGCATAGAATCAGTATGTGTTAAATCCACAGTGGGTGTCTAGACTGCCAAGGCTTGTGTATGTTTTCACTTTTAATAAGTGTAGGTAGATATATTACTAAGTATCTAGTAGACAAACATACTCTAGATGCTGGAAACTTGCTGCTCCTATGGTCCTCTCAGGAGCAGTTTGAACAGCATCATCTTCCCTTTATAAACACTGTAACATTTCTTTAAGAACTTAGATTACTTTCGATGGTCTCCATTTAATTAGGAAAATCTCGGCTTGTTTTATGAGCTTTTCTGGGTCATCCAAAGCCCTCTGTGAGTAAAGATGCTTGGATGTTGCTGGGGCTGTGCAGGTCTCACAGCTTTGAACTGAGCAATGCACGCCTAGACCAAGGTTCAGCATTTTGGGAAAGATCAGCTGAGGAAAAGAGCTAGTCAGCTGCTTTTTAAAAGAATGATGAGGTTTGGAGTGATTAAATGGTTACAGGCTTCAAAGGTAACAAGGCTTCGATTCTTCTTTGTGATTATAAATGGCTAAGAGTCAAAATGAGACTATTTATTTCCATGACTGACTGCTTAGGAAGTGACTGGTTCATGCTTTGAATACCTTGTGTTTTTCCTCTTCTGCACTCCCTTAGCTTCTGACAATCTCTTGCAGATGAACCTACACACATTTCTATTAGCTGTGTTCCCTCACCCCAGCTTGTGTCACTGATACATCTCCTAGATCTACACCAGCAGCTTTTTGGCCTCAGTCATTAAAACATACATAAATAAAAATAAAAGTCACTAGCTCCAATGTGGAGGTGGTGAACCAGGCTGTTTTCCCCAGTGTATAGCCAGTCTGTGTCTAATGGTGAGCCTGCAACCAATAAAATCCTACAGAAGACACGTAAGATGTAAAGCCCTCTCCCCTCTTACTTCCCTTGGGCTGTCTTTCCCCTCTTTCCTTGCGTATTTTGCTAGCAGAAGCACCTGCTGTTTGTCAGACAACTGATTAAGACTTAGGCTGGAACAGGCTCATCATATAGGCAAAACTTCTGTAATTTGATCTCCTGTGTAACTTCCCTGTTTATCAGAGGGGAGATAAATCCTCTTACCCACTTGTCAGGTAGGCCCAACAGAGCAGCTGGAAATGAGAAATCAAGCTGTGCGTGACCATGCAGTCCCTGTTGACCATTGCAGGTGTTACTTGGGAGCATGCTTTGCTTTCTGCTGTGTTGGAGATATTGCCTGGAGCTTTACAGGGGCCTCTGGGGTCTTTCCTAGACACTCTGGCGCTGAGAAGTCCACTTTGCTCAGCAAAGTCATCTGAGGTGACAAAAGCAGTTGAGCAATTGATAGAGCTTAAAGTTACAGATGAAAAAGGAACTTCTCATCAAAGGCTCCAACTTTTTCAGTAATGCTGCTGCCCCAGGCTTACTCTGCTGATGACTCCCTGTTGGCCTGTGCTCCTTGGGGTCACAGGAAAACTGCTTTGTCTGTTGAAGAGGGGGTGGAGGAGGAAGAGAAGATAATAAGTTTTTTGGGTTTTTTTTTTCTCCCCTGGAATTGAAAAACACGCAATTTTTTGAGACATAATGTCAGTCTGTTCTTGCTATGGAGTGAGATCAGTGCTGTATACAAATTGAGATGTTAGGAGAAAAAATGTAATGCAAAACAATGTCTTGTTCCCGTACAAGCTAGAGTGGCTGCATAATAAATACAAGGCATCCAGTCTGTGTTTAACATGCTATGAGAAGCCCTCAGTAAAAGTTTCCTAAAAAGCTATGAAATGAAAAATTAACAGCTGATTTTTATGAAAGTTTCTTTCTGGAGGTTTATATATATTTTGGTTATTTTTGTTTTGGACTGTTTGACCCTCATGCACCCGTGTGCAGAGGGTATATATGAAATATGAGCAGATCCACTTTGAAATACTTGGGGTGGCTTCTGAACTCACTGCCTTGCTGTAACTAACACTGCAGCACCTCTCTGTCTCTATTAAAAGTGAAGCATCAAAAATGTTTTCTCCAGTTTTTTCCTCCAGGCCACACCTCACCAACAAGGCAGCAGTGCAGGCATTGCCAAAAATGTACCTTGCGTGAGGTGAGGGATGGCAGTCCGTGAACTTCACAGCCTCAGTGTTGAGATTTTGCCTGGGCCAGCTGCTTCTCTAGGTCCTGCTGAGGCTCACAGTGTTCATCTCTAGAGAAAAAACTGTCTTCTTAAGCAAAAGTATAACATTGAGACTTATCTGAGCTCTGGGTTGCTCCCTTCAAATGATGAGCTTCAAAGCAACAAGGCATCTGGTATGAACACATGCTCAGTAAGGCAGTATTTCAGCACTTGCCAAGGCCAGGCATTTACCTGCTATTAAGTCAGCACCCATCAGGATGACAACTAATTGAAACCAAAGGGACCACTCACAGTGTAAGGCACCAGGCAATGTGAGTAGTGATAATACTATTTGGCCTTCAGTTAGTCATCTACAATTTACTTCAGAGCAAGAGAGATCTTGCTGCATCTGCTGCTGCAGCACGTGGGCTCAGTGTGGATTAATTTGTGCCTCCCACAAAAGGTATGAAGGGGGGTGACTGCTGCTCATGTCTGCAGGTGTTTGGTCCAATCTTACCCCTTCCATTTAAGAACTGAAAAATCAGTTCTTGTTTCTTCCTCCTTTACCACAATGTATCTGGGGTCTCTCGTGTCTCAAATAAATCTTTCTGATTTCTCTTGGTGCCTGCTAAATTATGGCATCTTTGCTGCAGGATAACAAGCCTGGCTGCCTTCCAGCTGGTTTCTTTGCTGGTTGCCCAGCTGTTAGCCTGACCAGAAAGGTGATATGGATGTCTGTCACAACACAGGGCTTGCCTTTTCTTTTTCATTACTTATGTTGCTCTAAGTGTATTTGATGAGGTTCAAACACATGAAGTCTGTGGGAATGAAAATTCCTTGTTATTGCCCATTAACATCTATGCAGGGAGACTGGTACTCAACAGGGCTGGAGGTGGATTTTTTTTCTTACTGCTGGGTTTGTTTCTTTTTGTAATATATCTTCCTGGAAACTGATTTTGGTTCTTCTGTTGCTGTCTCTGAACTTTAACAAGTAGATAGACTACTGTGGTGGCTGCTGCTGCTGAACAATATTGGATGAGCAGACAGGGTTAGTGCTAAGTTTCGGTACACAATCAGCATGTGTCCCTTGAAGTCTGGATTCTTTCCTGGGACTTGAGGTCCTTATGTGGACTGCTGCTGTGGCGTCGCCTCTCCTCATTAAATTTGTTACTGCTGTAAGTATAGAGAGATGATTTACTGTTAATAAGCTTCTCTGTTAATCTCAAATAATCTACCTTGCTGTGTAAAATCTCCTCATAAACTTATACTCTGAATGTCTTTTTGGCTATGGCTCTTTGTTTCTGTTTGTGCCATGCATTGCAGTGAGCAACGTATCATTTGCTGAATCCTGCCAGGAGGGAAGTCTGCTGTTCTTCATAGTTTTCTTTATAAGCTGGCTTCTGTAGTGTTAGTCCGTTCTGGGAAATGAATCCTCTGCTGACAGTTTTTTTCACTGACACATCTTGCCGTATTATTATTGAAAGTTAGTCTCATCTTCACATTTGGGCAATGATCCCTCCAGAAAATGTGACAGTGTCTAAGAAACTCATGCGGTACCTTTAGTTTTCTGCATAGCTGCTGATGAGTCATTGGTAGGAGACGCTTTTACTGAATTTTAAGTTTGCATAGCTTAAACAAAAGTACTTACTGTATTTAGGCAATTCCAGTCAATGTTGTGCTCAAGCATAACAGCAGCAATTAAATTCAGTGATGTTGCTGTGAGGTCTGTTTTTGATCCCACCAAAGATGTCCTCAAAAAGAGCCCGTGCCGTGTACTACCAGACCTGAGTGTGGGAGGGCAAAGCACAAGGGTGTGTATTTTGGCCACTTCTGAAGCAGAAACATCTGGATTTAGATTCTGTCTAAAGGCCTTGCCCTGCAAAAATAACAGCCATCGTAGTACCAGATTAGACCTTCACCTAGCTCCAGTATGTTTATCAAACTGGAAGGCTCTGCTTCCCTCAGTCCTCTGCTTCTGCAGTCTAAAGCTGCTGAGGAGTTATCTTAAGGTTATGTAGCTGTAGTTCCTGTAAATGGGTGAGAAAAATGAACTGCCAACAGTCATATACTTTATCAATTAGCAGATTGGAGCTGGAAAAAAGAATTATGTCTACCTGTCCTCAACAGTTTCCTGTTTACTGGATTTATTGAGCCTATTCATCTTGACTGAAACATACATCTGGATATGCAGGACTTCATGCTGCTGCTTAATATGTGTGAAGTGGAGGATTTAAAAATCAATCATATTGAGGAGCAACTATTTTCAGTCCTTCACTCTTTCACATTTCTGCCTTTTCATTCAGTTCTCCAAGCTGTGAAAGCTTTTAATTTCTCAGTGTTTGACTGACGCCCCAGAGGATGTGACTCATCAGTTAAGGGATGGACAGGAAGTGTTCTGTGGTTTCTCAGCAGGGATACATCTGTCCTGAGGCAATTCTCCTTTTCAAGTGGCAGGGGGCTTTAGTGGGAAGAAAGGTGGTTTTGACTTGGAATGATAAAGGGTATCTAGTAGAGGCTTCTAAGAAAAATGCTACCATAAATTCTTTTAACTCTGTGCTAATAGGGTTTTGTCAGTGAGCATCCAAAGGTAAAGTTTGGTCAAGTTTGATCAGTGGAGAGAGTAGAAAAGGATGTGGGCAACCTAGAACGCCTTCTTTCCCTAAGTTGCTCTGGTTGCAAGAGCCACTTCTCTGCTTTTGACCAGAGGCCCAAAAAGGGCATATTTTATCTACATTATAAATAAAACCATGCAGTGTACATGGTGGGTTCTGATGCAGAGCTCCATGGACAGTGCCATGGGCAATTTTATGTGGGCAATTGCTTATGCATTCCTTGGTCCCTTATGCTGTTCTCATTATCGTGGTGTCAAGATATCATGTGGTTTTTGCAACTTGAGTTAGCTCATGCTGAGTAATTTACTTGAATATGTTAACTGTGTGATAACACAGGGGAGGTTCAGGTTGGATATCAAGAACAGATTCCAACCACAGGGTGGTGTTGGGCACAGGAACGGGCTCCCTAGGGAAGTGGTCATGGCTCCGGATGGCTGGAATATTAAAAACATCCATTGGTCAGTTTAATCCTACAGCTTAGGCTGACTAAAACAAGATATGCTGCAACTATGATGAGTCTGTTTATTTTAATATATCCTGATTTATTTATCTTTCTGTTCCATGGGCTCAATCTGAGCTATAACCCAAACCTATTTTGTCCATATTTCTATTAATCAGCAGTGCTACCTCTGTGGCAGTTGGAAACAGCCAGAGAAGGAAAAGGAGATCAGAACATTGAGTGTCATTATCCTCTCCTCAATCATCAAGACTTATTTTGTTGGAACCTGCAACCCTCCCACAAGAATCATGTGAGAGCTGGTCTATGTGTGGAGCAGCGGATGTATGTTCCTGTGAGCTCTGTCAGGGGAGGGTCAGGTTAGAGTTAGGGAAAGGCTGTTCACCAGAATGTGATGGGCATGGAACAGCCTCCCCAGGGCAGTGGTCATGGTTCTGAGCCTGCAGAGTTCAAGAAGCATTTGGACGACTCTCAGACACTGAGTTTGAATTTTGGGTGGTCCTATACGAAGCCAGGAGTTGGACTCAGTGATCCTTATGAGTCCCTTCCAACTTTGGGTGTTCTGTGATTGTATAATTATCTAGCTTGCTCTGCAGCACAGATATTTGTGATTTACCCCTGTCATTCAGCACTACTTGGACCCCAGTCAGGAGTTTGTTTCTGCACAGGGTGCTCAGTCTTGCCCATGAGAAGGTGACGGCTACACTGAGGTTTTTTTATTGTTTGTTTTGTTTTCTTTTGTTTTAAATTCTAGTGTGGTTATCCCTGGCTTCAAAGTTTTGGTTCAAACCCCAAGGGAAGTGCAGAGAGCTCCTCCAGACAGAAATCAGTTCACTTTTCTGATGTGTCATGGAAAGACTTTTGTTGGGTACTGGTATGTGGAACCAATGAAGTGCTTTGAAGTGTCCCTCACCTGCAGACCACTCTTTTGGCTGCTTTGTGAGGGGGATGCTGGGTAAGTGATCTGTGAAAATAAAGCAGCCTGAAGCTTTACTTGTGATCTTGCCAAGTGGGATAAGTGGCTTCCCCATTTAAACAGGTCAGCCTCTGGGAGGCTTTGGTTTCTTTTCCAATTGGCTGCTGTGTTAGGGCACTCTGGGAAGATGTTCTGTGATGTCTTGAAAAAGTTCAGAAAATGCACATAATGTTTCTCAGTCTTAAACTCTTTCATTACCACTGAAGGAACTTCTGGGATTTTGCTTTTTTATTAAAGAAGACTACAGGTGTGTAGGAATCAAACTTCATAAGCTTATGAACTTGAAGCAAATGAACGCATTTCCTCCGGTTTCCTATGGCTCTAATCTCAATAGGCCTTGATAATATAAGAACAGGAGAAGGACAGCTTGTGGTGATGGACAGTTTAATCTCACCTGCCTGCTGTGAAATACACTGGCCGATCTAGGGAACTGTGAAGTATAAATTGCCTTTTTAATACTGATAAACAGTAAAGGGGTAAACAAAAACTTAAGAAAATATTACATCTTAATTGTAGTCCTCTGCTGGGATCAACAAATCTGGTTCCTCCCAAACTTCTGCTGTTTACTGAGTCTCTCAGCCCCACAGTAATTATTTCCTTAACCCTTAGTTGGTATAGTGCTATAATCTATGGCACAGCAGTAGCTGTATAATGGCTTGAGGATGAGACTGTTTTGTCCATGTTTATTATGCGACCAAAGCAGCTGGCGAGATAAGTATCTGCCTGATTTTTTTCAAGGAGTTTGTAAGCAAACTCATAACCCAAACGATGTCCTAATGTAAAGAAAAGGAGGTGATAGATAAACCTCTCTCCATCCCATTCCTTACAAGAGAATAAGCTGCATTCTGTGCTACTTCGGACTGCATAGAAAAGGGATAATGGGGGAACACACTGAAAATATGTAACTTGTTTAATTTCAGAATTATAGGGCTGGCGGTGATACTTCAAGACTCCCTCACACCCAACCTTTTCTTGTGCCTTAGGAAGAAGCAGGACTCTTTCAGAAACTCCTAGCTGAGTCTTGCCTCACTATGAGAAGGCAGATTTAGGTCTTACCAGATTTTCAGGCTGGTCTGATGAAAGAGAGATGGAAAAATCCTACAGCCTCTCAGTTTACAATCAGGCAGCCTCCAGGTGCCACAGCTTGGGAATACAAACACCATGGAGAATGCAGATTTGTTTGAGAATAACACAGGAGAGGAGAATGAAACTGAGACTGGGCAGAATATAAGAGCAACACTTCTCAACAGTGAGGACTACAGAATATGACTGGGGAAAGATCAGAAATGCTCTTAGGAGTGGGGTGTTATTTTTTTTAGCATAAACAAACATCCTCAGAACAACGAACCAGCACAGGCACACTGCCCTGTAAAGGAGGAGGAGCTTGCTAACAATACCTGGGAAGGAAACTGTGCATTAATTGGTTGATTGCAGTCTAAGGATTCAAGGGTGCTTCCCAAAAATGGGCATTTTCATTGATTTATCCCAGAGGAAGCACTGCTGGTAGCACTTCAATTCAGTCTGATTTCAGTGTGTTGCATTCACATTTTCTTCTAGTTAATTAGGTCAGAGTGGGGACTTTCAAAGGGTGATCGATTGCATTTGCCTGTGAAACTTGATTTTGTTGCCTTCTTTTCCTTCTGCTTCAGAATCCCAAATCTTGAAGCACTTCAAGAGCAGGCTCAGTTACCAGCACCTCAGAGGGGGTGGTAGTGGAGGTATGTGGCTGTTTACAACTGGCAAAGACAGATTCCATGGGAGCTCAGCATTTTGAACAAGAGACAGGCAGAGTTGTGCTGCTATGTCTAGGGAAAATCATCCCTGTTAGAGGAATGGGATCTGCTGTCCTGTGCGACATCATGTGGATGGGTGATGTTAACCTCTGAACTGCTTACTGTGACTCCTGAATGGGTCAGTGGTTGTTCCCCAAGGAATTAGCTGCTGTAGTGAGATGGGAAGAGGATGGCTGGTCTTGGATAGCTGGCCTTTGTGCCTTAAGCACAGCAGCTGGTGCCCTCCTGCAATTGTTCTCTGGCAGTCTGGGAGGGCAGGCAGGCGTGGAGGCATCCCTTTCACAGAGCAGAAAGGGGCTTGTCTGCCTGAGCTTGTTGTATGCTTGAAACATGGAATGAACTTTAATATCCCCTTTAACTTTCTTAGAAGAAATCCCATTTGCATGTTACACCATTATTAGTTGAGACAACGGGACAAACACCGGTATCCTGTTAATTATGGGCATGCTAATGATATATACTTGCAGTCAAATAGCACTGTAATTCTATTTCCTGTCTTAATTTTGTGCTTTGCTGTTTGAAATGTTAATGAAGCCAGAATTCTCAAAGGTCATTCTCTGAATACATTGGCTTTTTCTTTTTTTTTTTATTTTTTATTTTGTTTCAGAACAATTTAAATGAGGTTTTGTTCTTAATGTTGCTAACAATGTTAACTTTTCTGTTTAATTAATGAAGGTGTAGGAACATGTCTTGGCCCTGGTCAGCGAGCTAAATGAGAACAGCTCTGTGTTCTCCTTCAAACCATTCCCTGGCATTTTCTGCCCTGATGTGTGTCCTATTGCCCTGTTTCCCCCTGTGGCCCCTACTTCTTTCTCTTCACAGATTACGTGGAAGAATAGTTAAAAGAAAAAGAAAAAAAGAAAAAAAAAAAAGAACCAGAAAAGTGCAAATTTAGCAGAACTGAATATTGCATTTTCCATGAGGCCATTTATCATCCTCAGAAAGTTTTGGTTCTTCACAAATAATAAAGAAAAGAACTTGTAATTGCTGTTTTTGGCTAATTGGCAGTACTGTGTCATGCAAAAAGGAGAATTTCTGCATTGCCTTTGCTGATGACATTTGAAGGTTGTTTAAAAATTTCTACTAAATTAAGCTATTGTCTCTTGTCTGTGTTCAGTGCTAATCCAGCAGGTGGGTTTTTCATTTGCTTTTAATACTCTTAGATGACGGGGAGGTGGCAAGTAAGAGTGTTGTTTCAACTCAGCTTCTGTGATAAAGCTCTCCAGGCTTGTTATATACACCTTAATGCTGTAAGCTAGGTACTGTTTTTGCTTTGCAGTCTTTTTCACTGAAAAGCAGATGGAAGATCTGGATTAGTTGGTGCTTTAGTGCATAACCCTCCATACAGCTTTTTGGGTGCCTCGAATACCTCTCCTGCAGCCAGAGCTTCCCAGTGGCTAGAAAATGAAGGAGCCCTTTGTCTGGTTGTTCATTTGAAGTTGCTGATGGTTTCCAGCTTTAGAAAGCTCCCACCTGGCTCCCAGTGTTTAAGTGGGGCTGAAAAGGAACTGGCCAGAGGGGGGTATACACACGTTTTTGTATCCAAAGAATTAATCAAAACTGGAACACAAGGGGTTGGTGGAGGTTTTAACTAGACGATCTATCAGCTGTACTTGCATGAACCTACAAATCAGTGCATGAGAGGCAAGCAAGAACTTCTAAAGCAAACTTGCTATTTTTCACATAGTTAGATACCACGATCATCCTGGATGTGGAGGGCAAACGTGTGAGTGGAATTTTACCTGCTTCTAATATAATCAGCAGTGAGTTTGCTTACTTCTCTCATACACTGTGAAGGTGACTTTGGTCCACCTCTTACATTTCTCACTTTACAACTGAGATTGTCAGTGTTTTTTAGCTACACTGCCTAGGGCTGGATAGTTCCTCAAATATTATTTTACAGCACGTGTTTCCACCTACAGTGCTGAATTTGCATGTTAGAGCACTTCAAGGGCAGCTTCCCAGCCTACAGACTCTGCTATTCAGGTAAAGGACAGTTAATCAAATCTCTGAATGGAGATCAGCAAGCTTTGCACAGGCATTCCTGGTGTGTCTCAGTGTCAAAGATGGGGCAGCATCTACCCTGTGGTGAATACAGCCATGAATACAGATATAACAGCTACTTGGGAAGGATGTGTCATTTGTAGCTCAAGAATACCCATCTAGCTTAAAACCGGGGTTGTGTCCACATAAACTTCTAATCTAACACAACTGCAGAGACTGGAAACCTCTTAAACCAGTTTTTCCAGGTTAGTGGACATCACTTGTCCATTCAGCATGGTAGTAGAAGTGCCCCAGAACAGGAGCACCAAACTACTGGTTAATGTCTCTGCAACAACAACGCTGCTGTTCTAGGTGGTGAGGCAGTTCAGTTATGTGGATGCTTGCTACTCTGATATTGACCAGCTTTTTTTTTTTTCCCTCCGCTATTATAGATCTAGTCATAAAGTCCAGCTTGTACCCAAAGCACTAGCCCATCCATCAAGGTGCATTATGCTCTCTAGGGCTTTTTATTTTTATTTTTTTTTAAATAAAGACTGTATATTTGCCATTATATAAGAAATCAGTTTTGAGAGAAGATTGATGTTTTCAGCAGATTTTGGTATTTTATGATATTTACAAAGCCCAGAGAAGTGCAGAGGGAGAAAAATATGACTAACTTTTCTTGAGTGCTCCAAATAGTTAAATTGAAGTAAAGCTCTTTGTTGTTCCTAAGAAAAAAAGAATCTCTTTTGTTTTGTGAGGTAATTATGGATTTTCATGAGCACTCCCTGGTAATCAGGTTTAATGACACTAAACCCAAATCACATTATAGTCATTTTCCAAGGCAGTGCTGGAGACATGCCACATTAACCCAAAAGAACAAAGCTCACAAATGGCGCCAAGAAGAGTAAAAAGACAAAAGGAAGCAGCAGAGAAGCAGGATTCTTGTTACCTGTGGCTATACCCTTTGCACAGTGTGACACAGCAGTAGAGGAATAAGCACTGATAAAAATGTGGGAGAAATAATGTTGTCCTTGAATGTTTTGTGAATCCAAGGGATAAATTTGTGTAAGGATTTACTCTTAATTTTATCTTCTTTATTATGATGTCTACTTGATTAAGCTAATAAAAAACCCATGCTGCAGGTTGCGGTATTTTATTTTAATATGCTTTCTCTTCTTGCTTGCCAAGCCTGACCTAGCTCAGTTGTCTAGTGCCAAGAGTGGCAAGTTAGACTGTTCTGTGAGCTCACAAGCTGAAGAAAATGGTTGGGGCTTGGTGAGTTAGAGGAACTTTCTGTAGAAAACTAATGGGGGAAACTCATGCCTGCTGTGATGTGTAAGGCTTTAGCAGATGTGCATGAAATGATGAAAATAGATCAATTCTACCACCACGCTGAAAACTGAAAATAATTTTGGAAAGCCTGCCTATCCAGGCTGTGCTCCAAATAAAAAGTTGATAGGAGTTTCATCAGTGAGCTGAGGAAGGGATACAGTCAAGCAGTAACTTAAAATTCATACAGGGAGCACACTTTAACATAAATGTGTGTTCTGAATTCTGGTAAGAAACCAAGTGTGCAATCTGGCACACTTGTATTGGTTTTGCTGTTTTGTCACATGCTCTTATTAGTGAAAACCTCCTTGTAATTCTTAATACATGCTGAATGAGTAAGATAAATCACAGTGTGAATTTTCCTGTGCTATAACTTTTGCTTTCTTGCTTCCACAAAACACTGTAAGAACCTTGTCTGTAATTAGCGAGCTGTACACATTGCTGTGAAGTGCTAACCTGCTGTAACTATTGTCTTCTTGGCTGTACACAACTTTCAAAAATGGAGATATGGTCTAGGATGTCATTATTCTTTTCTTTGTGGTTCGGAAAAGGAATCCATTTTCTTTGATAAAAGACCCATTGATCTTGGTGATCTATAAATCATTCTTTCAAAAGAAGCCCTTTGAAATATCAATTCGAGGTATTCTCACAGAGTATCACTTTATAGCTTTTTCTAGTGGTGGAAGATAATCCTTGTGCCTATCAAAAAGGAAAATCCATACTATTTTTCATTGAATTTTGTGACTTTAGTAGAAGCTCTCTAAAGGCCCAACATTACCATCTCTAGTCTTGTGTACCGCATGAAGTCAAAGCCTTTGTGTCAAAACAGCATTTTCTTACCTCCAGCAGAGCCTGGGATGATTGAATTAAAAACAGGAGCGTATAAAACAGTGTTCCTTGCAGTGTTGCAAAGGCTTAGCACCTTTCATGAGGAACACTTGTGCTGTGTGTGTGATTTCTTTCTATTTCATCTATTCATCTTTTAAGGAACTGCTTTTCCATCTCTGGAAAACTGCTTTAAGAACCCTGATGAAGCACTCCCTCCATCAGATGCATTTCTTACACACCAGTTTGGAGGTGTCTTATGTCCTGTGGAAATACCTGATCTTGCATAAACCTGTTCTGGACACACCTGCCTCTACCAAGGCTACAGGCCAGTGCCTGCTAAGAGTGCAGTATTTGGTGAATCAGCTGGAGAAGAGGTGGTGAGTGAGTGGTGTCCCCATGCTCTCACACTGACTGTCAGTCCTGCAGCTATCAAGATTTTGGAGTAAGTGTGCGTTCATGTTTCTCCTTATGCAATAAAGGATAGAGACTTTTCTTCGTATAATCTGAAAACTATGGCTGCAATGTTAAGGAAAGCACAATAGCAATGCCTGGCACTATTGCTAGTGGAGGCTAGAGAGCAGGCCTGGGGTTTGCTGCCTTTCAGTGGTATAAGTAATGAGCAGTCCTTAAGTGAACAGTTTAGAATTCCTCAGAGGCCTTCAGAAACCTGCTGTACAAACCAAGGAATAAACGCAATGCAGCTCTTTTACATAAATAATCCTTTCTGCTTCTAATCTTCTGATTTATTCTCACAGTGGCATATTGTTTGTGGTATTTATCTCAGGGGAATGCTATTGATCTCTATTGTAGTGCTGAGGAAATGCATTTATCTGCATGAACCTGTGTCGCTGGAGAGGCGCTCTATGGCTGAATGTACAGTTTTTCTCTTTGTGGTGATTACACCTTATCTTTGTTTCTTTTTTCCCTCCTCAATTTATCTTTTGGGTGGCTGGCTCCGAGCGGTGGGAGGCTTGTTGTGGTTTGTGAAACTGATTTAGGAAGTCAGAAGTGCTTCTAATCCAGATCTTACCTCTTCAGTATGTGACCTGCCTGTGGATATAATGTGCTTTGGTTTGTTCTTTTTATAGCTTTCTCGCAGAGACATCTATACTTCAAGCGTGTCCAGAGAAACTGGGGCACTCAACAGAAGAGGGGAGATGGTGGTGGGGAAATACTACCCAAATTGCATCCTCAGTAAAGCTAAATAAGGTATTCCCAAAGTGTGAGAAAAGGACCAAGATCTGAATCTAACTGGAGACCACCCAGAAGGGGGAGGCTTTTGTAGCAAATATGTTCCTCTGCCTATGTTCTCTGTGAGGAGAATGTGAGGACTAAAGGCTTGCTCAAAGAGCAGAGCCTTCATCACAAGGTTGTCTCATCTAAAACTGCATAATAGAGTGAGAAGCCTCTTAGATCTGATCCTAGAATGAGGAGATAAAAGAGAAAATCACACTTCTATTTCTGTTCATTCGTCCTTCAACATTAGAAACAGGGCAGGTATTTAGATTTCTGTAAGTCAATTGGTATTTTTGTTTTTTACTTGCCTTGTATTGCAGGTAGTGTCAAGGTGACTGACAACTACCAGAGCTCTGGTATCATTCCCATGGGTTTTCTCACTTGAAAAATGGAACTGAACAGCTTATGTGAGACCCAACATCCCAAAGTGGTCCTCCAGGAGATCCAGAGCAACCAGGCATGTCTTAGCTCCACTGCATAGGCTGTCACAGCAGCTGGCACCTGGGGCCAAAGAAGAGCCTCCTGCTCATTAACTTAGGCCAAAAAATCTCCTTAGTCTTCAGCAGGATGCCATGGAAGGAGGTTGAACGCAGACGAGTTCCTTAAAATCAACCTTAGAGTTCTTCACATTTTTGTAAGGAGTTCAGATACTAGTTCACTGTCTTCCTTGGGATAAGTGTCCTTGCTAGTTGTTCTGCAGAACCATCCTGCTTGTTCCTATTGGCTGGGTGAATGGGATTTTGGAAAGATGCTTTATGTCTTTGAAGTTTTTTCTGGTTAAATATTGTTAATTGACAGAGCTATTCAGTTCTTAAGGTAATTTGTGGCTTTCTTCTTTTTTTTTTTAATTTTTATTTTCTTTAAATCCATTCAAGGCATGAAATGGAAAAAATCCTTTGGTTCAAGATTATCCAATGTAATTATAACAGTGTCACTCACCTTAGTAAGATCCTCTGTAGAAGTGTTTTTTTTCTTCTCTTGTTAAAACTTAAATCCATGACATATAGGAAAAGATGCAAGTTATTGTTCATTTATTCTGTGCCTCCTCATACATTGTATTCCTGGAACAAGGAGGTATTTGGTTTCAGTTTTACAAGTTGAACATAAACAGTTCTGCTGTAGGCTTCTGTGTCTGTGGGAGGCCTGGAGGTGCTTTCTGCTGGTATCAGACTGACTGGTTGCCTTTGTAATGTATGAAATGCTCATGAAAAGGATGACTGTGCAAGAACTGTGGCTAGGATGTGAAATATGGATTTACTAGACACCACTAGGTGGACCACTGGATCATTGGAGGGCTGTTAAAATGGTTAGGATATAGGCCTTGAGATGTAGTGGAGATGCTGAAGGAGGTGTTTGTTCAGCCTTGAGATGGCAAGAGAGAACTCCGTCCTGCAGCCTCTCCAGTTCCTATCTGGTACCTAAGGAGAAGATGGAGCTAAACTTCTCTCAGAGAAAAACAGTGAAAGGGTAAGAGGCAATGGGCAGAAGTAGCTGCAGTGGAATTTCCTTTGGGATGAAGGGGAAAATTTTTCATAACAAAGGATCCTTAATCCCTAGGGACAGTGCCCTCTCTAACTTTTGAGTCTTTCAGATCTGAATGGGATGAAGCTCCATACAACCCAGTCTGACTTTGAAAGTGGCCCTGCTCTGAGCGGGAGCCAGAAATGGGCCTAGATGATGTGCAGATGTCCTTTCCAACCTGTATTTTCTATGATTATTAAAGTTGTATGGTGTGTTTTTTTTCCCCCTGCAGTCTAGCTGCAATGTTATTTTCTGCTAGTAGATTGTCTTTAATGCTGGAATACTTGCTGAGAATCCTTCTGGCCATCAACCAGGTGCTGATTATGACTTGTTGATCTCTTGATTTCAGGTTGAGCTGTGACATTCCAGGCTATGTGGAATAAATTGCCCTTACTACCAGTGCTCAGGATGATAAAGAAACTTTTTTTTTTCTCTGCTTCAGTTGTTAATTTGATTGCAGAACACCTTATTTTCTATTTTATTTCTGTAGATCTCTTGGTTTGGTGGTAAAGAAATGATGGGATGCTGTTTCCTTTTGCTAGCTCATCACTTAAAATTTTGTTAATTTGAGTTAGTATTATTTCAAGCACTATTTGTTAATTAGGATTTGGATTGCCAAATGTGACATTGTGCCTTAGGTAATCATGTATCAACATATCAAGGAATGACCATGCTGCTCAGTAGATTCTAATAGCCATTTTGCATAGATAAGCTACTTGCATAGATAGACTCATCTGTTGTTATTGAAAGGTCTTTTTTTTTTTCTTTCCTTTTCTAAACTTCTCATGACTTTCTGTTTTTACGTATCACTATTTGTTCCTCTCTCTGTGTGTACGAAGAGACCTCCTCCTAGTTTTCTTCTCAAAAGTTTGACATGCTCTCCTCTTGAATCACAGAAATGAATTTGATTTGCAGCCTGAAGATCCATCATTCTTTGTCCACATAACTCACATTCTGTCAGAGGTTGCTGTTTCTTACAAATTACTGAATACCTGCAGTGTTTTGCCTTCTTTCTGTTTGCAATGATTGTGTAACAGCTTCCAGCGTTCCCTGTCGTTGCTGTAGTCTGTGGCCTGTTTGCTGAACTCAGTTTTTGCATTTCAGCAAGCCCCTAATATTTCCAGTTGTCCCATGTGAAGTCTGCAACAGGCCTGATCTTACCTACCAAATACCCATTTCCATGGCTTCATGAGTTGCCACTCGTCAGACGGTCTCTTAGATGGAGCTCTAACCCTATTCCTTAGCGAGGCTGTTGTACCTGACTGGATTGCTCACTTGCCAAAAAAGCTTAACAGGAAGATGTTATTTGGAGGCAGTTTTCCTGCTGTGCCAGAAGGGCAGAGGAAGACAACGGAGCTTTCTCATGAGTCCATGAAAGCTTGTTAACAGCAGGTAGTCATGCAAAAGTCTGTTTTTGGGGACAGAAATAAGTTCTATGAAATATAGTCCAGTGTATTATTATTACTGTGGAGCAAAAGCATCTGGTTTTATCTTTATAAACTGGAAGCTTTGGTTTCTGGTTGGACAGAATGCCTAGAGGATATTGTAGAGGGCCTCATAGTTAAATGGAGGATTAAGGAGTAGGATGTTAGTAACCCATTGAATGACTCTGTGTGGGCTGTGGAAGATCTGTGTGGTTCTGTACATGGGGAGCAGGTGGCTGACAAACTTTCAAGGGTAACATCTACAGGTAACAGCTCGCAACATCAGCTGAGTCTGTGGTGCTGCTGTTGAATGCAGCCAAATAGAAAGTCTATCATAACTAATAATGTACAGTGTACATCAGCATTAGCATACTGCATATGATACAGTCCATAGGTTATGATCTCTGGATTCCACAGGTTGGAGCATTGTGCACCACCACAGGTTGTTTAGTCACCAGTATGTATTGTATTTAGTCACCACTATGTGATGTATGCTTGCTACTTAGCAAATATGATGAATCTGGTACTGAGTTTAATGATACAGTTGGTTGAGGGAACCAGGCTCACTGAAAGATAGGGGATAAGAAATGGCATCAAAACCAGCTGCATCCTTAAGTGCTTTTGGGGTCCTACTGTTGATAGTCTCTGAATTGCACAAACAGCATGTTATTTTTGTTTACTTTAAAGCTTGTTGCCTTTTGATTATTTTCTTTGTCTAGTCACTTTTTTTTTAAGGGAAAATAAGTTAAGTATGAACTTTATCCATTGCATTTGTTGTGTGTATTGCTTCTTTGCCTTGTTCATGTTTTTGCTTGAGGGGAATGTTGTCTTTGGACTGACTAGGATCTTAGATTTTTCTCATATGTCAGACAAAATAGTGTATCCTTTACAGGGTAGGGAGTGCTACCATTTAAGATGATGAAATCACTCTGTTCCAAAACTGCTTTAGGATCAAGTTAAAGGAGCTTTTATTTTTTCTGTTGCTTGGACCACAGTGATTCAGTGGTTTTAGACCCATTTGCAACTTCATCTTTTTTTTTAATTGTCATTCTGCTGTCAGTTTTGGTACTGCAGTAATTTCTGGAGCTCTTACAGATTTTGTTTTGAGGAACTCTTCCCAAGTATGGGAAGGCATTTCTTGTACTGTTCAAATTATATTCACAAATAACTTGCCTGTATGCAAGCCCATATCAGCTCTGTGCCTCAGCATGCACCATAGTTTTACAGATGAATCCATTAAAATGCTTAGGCATTCACTGCTGACATTTGTTCTGTTTAATTGAAATAATTTCATCACCTTCTAAACTAAGCTTTTATGACACATCAAAACTTGGGAACATTCTCTTTTCAATTATTTATAAGCCTTAGAAGATATTTCTTAATTTCTAGTTTAGTTGTCTCAAATCATGTTTTTATGTGATTATATTTCCTTATAATAGCATGCTCTTCATCTTAAGAATGCTGCCTAACCTCTAGCTTTCTAGAAAATGCATCTCCTATGTGCTGTAGGATGAATGCACAACAGAAACAGCTCCATTAAAATGAGGAGACCATCACAATGCTATGCTTTTGAATCAGGACTGCTTTCAAGTAGTGCATGTTTCTTTGTGCTATAACCCATCCATTGCTGAAAGTGATCTAGTGTCTAGTGCTGCCTAAATGAAGACTGTGTTGTAGCTCAGCTATATTACCATGACAGAAAATGAAGGACGTTTTGTCTTCATTTATGTTTTTTTTTCCAGTTTACTGAAATCGTGGAAGTCTTTATGGCTGAACCTGAGCCTGGTTACCTTAACTTAATGATATATAAGCCCACTGTACGGTGATGCATCTATTCTGAGAGTTTGCAATTGAATGAAGTAGGAAAACAGGGTAAGAGTTTATTGACAGAACAGTGGTTCTGTGTTCACAGACTTCAGCACCATTTTTTATTATTAACTGAAATGTTGCTTCCCCAGCATATAGCTGTTCTATGCCTGTCTTAATCATTTTGCTTTGTAACCTCTAACAGCGCCTTCAATATGCTAGTAGCAGCAGGGTCATTCTGTAAATTAATCTGAAGAAACTTCTGTTTTTTTCCTTTTATTTCTCTCTTGTTTGAGGGGGTAGAAAAAAGCAATTCTACAGCATAAGTAGCATTTGTGTGGATGGAACAAACCCCAATGGGTGTTGAGTTTTGAAATATGGGAGTCTTTTCCTAGATTCAAGTGACTCAAGTCACAAGGGCCTGTAGGCCTCTCTGCTCACACTGAAGTGTTAAAGTGTGCGCCTCTTGGGATCCATGATGAGGGCATGTGTTTGATTCTAGTTTCAGTGCTTTTCTCTTGGTTTCTGGGGCTCCATTCTTGCTAAGCAGGAAGATATTTTTGCAGTGTTAGAATTAGCCATCAGTGTTGGAACCAATACCTTTGCTGTGAGCTGGGCAGGAGAGCTTCAGAAATAGCATGTGGTTGTCATTAAGTGCAGTGAAAAGCAGCGTCTTCTAAAAAAATTAACTTCCAGGATTTCCTGTGGAGCTGACTATTTTCTTGATCTTCATGTAAGTGTTCAGTATTAGTGTTCATAAAAAGATTTTAGTGCTAATCCTTCCGTAGGTCCCTTTGAAACACAATGTTAACTTTTTTCCTTTACTCCTATAAAAGTTCTTAATGCGCCTCCTACGCTTCTTTCAATGAACACACAGTCTCTGATTTATTAATGCATAACGTGTCCCAGAAATCAGTTTAACTGATTCCCATCCATCACTCAGCACCACTTCTCCTATTATTTTGCAGAGCAGATGTCTTTGAAGCCCTATTTTGTATATGCTGGATGATAGTTCTGTCTAACTTTTTTGAAAAAAGAGATAGAACTCACCAGTTTTATTATTTATGATTGAAGGGTGCGTTAGTAAGAGCAGAGCCAGAAACCTACTTCTCATAAAAAAAGTTGAATATTGTTTTTCAGAAGCTGCCTTTCATTTACACTTCTAAAGTTTTAGGAAATAAATTTCATGATCAAGAAAGGACTGACAAAACCAGTTAAAACAATATTTAAGGCAAGGTCTGTGTAGAAATGCAAGGTCTGTAATCATAGACTATGCTTTACAAATTAATCTAAACTGGAAATGTTATTTCTTGGAGGCCTGGAGCAAAGATGAGATTTATCCCAGGCAAGTACCTTCTGTTCTGCCATGTCATATCTGTCCAATGCTCCTAGCTGCCTGTCTCGAGGCACTGATCTCTGCTGAATACAAAATACACTGATTGTCACTTCTGCTCTGTGACATTATTGAAGCCTAAATAGAGGGATGTATAACTTGTGTTTGTTATGCTACTTCAGCCGTAACATACTACCTGTACCAGAACAATCTCGTGGTCTTTGATGTTCAGAAAGCAAATGTCAGGAGAACAAAGACAAACCTATTACTTGAGGACTTGTTTTATTTGGAGCCTCCCCTAGCTAAATACTTCCTGAGCTGTATCTGGAACTTGACTGCAATTAGGAAATAACTATGTCTGCTGTGTTGAGCAAATGAGGAGAGAAGCTCTCAAATCAAGTCAGCAGTGGGTTATACCTAAGCTAGATATATTTAAAGCAGAATCCTGCAGTTCACATTCAAGCAAAGAAAGTCGGAGACATGATAAATTTCTGGTGCTTAATCCTACGCCCTGATCAGAAAGGTGACTAAAAACAGTTCCCTTAAAGCAGCCCTGTGAGTGTTTGTTGATGGAGAAGCTGAGTTACCAGACTTCTATCCATAATCAGCACCATTATGCACTGAGGCAGTTGGGATGGTCCATGCTAGAGTCAGGCAGCCTTCTGTTACTAAGCAGGAATTAGCAGTGCCTCAGGTTAGTTACATTCCAAGAAGACATTAACTCTGTTTTTCATGGGGATTAAATCTCAGTGAGACTTTACCAGCAGGACTCCTTTTGCTCTTTCACAGTGAGGTGATGTCTACAGCTTCATACCTTTCCCCAGATCTTGTGGTGTTGATGTGGAATTTATAACAATCAGTAGCATGTAAGTTAGCTAAGAGGCAGGTAGTATGTTGGTAATGCTGAGAACTTCAGCAAGCAGTTTGTGGCCACCCCATCGCTGCATTATTTGGAGCAGTAATTTCTGTGCTCTGTACAAATTGTGAAACAATGAGATAGGATTGCCAGCAAGTGCGGTTGGTTTGGGCGTATGAAAATGTATTAATCAGTATCTCTAAAATAAAAAAAAGAAATAGAAGCTTTGAGTCTGGGAAAGATTTACAGGTACTCAGCAACAACTTGAGCTGAGGGTGACCTGCAAAGGTATAAAAGAAGCTGGTGTGTGTAATAGTAGAATAGTGATTATAAGACCTGAGGAAGGGAGCTGACTACCAATGCTTGCTAGTGAGGAAGCTGCAGCTTTTGGATGAGACCTCCACACTATTCAGTAAGAACCCACACTGACTGAATGCAGTCTCCTCCTTTCTGGCTAAACAGAGACTGACAGAATGAATATTACTGTGAACTTCAGCCTTTTCCTGATTTAGTCAATATAGAATTAGAGGGAACAGGTGCAGAGGAGATAGTTCAGAGGTGCTGCATATGAGCAATGGCATCTCCTTTTTCGTAAGATATATTATTTCTGTTTAGAGGTGGATTCTGGGCTTTGTGAAGCCCCAGAGAGCATCTGTTGTGAACCCTGAAACAGGTAGATGGATGGTGGCTGAATTAACTAATGTTTAGCATAAGGAAGCCTTCATTAACTAATGAACTGAAGAAGAACAAAGAGAAATTGAGATTGAATAACTTAGCTTTTCCTCTAAAAAGGAGAGCAATGGCATGGAAATAAGGTGGCATACTCCTTACATGGGAATAAATTTCTGGACAGTTTGCTGAACGAAGATGTCAGTGCTTGATCTGTTTTCCAGGTTGTACCCATGCTGGCAAACTTCTTTTTTGACAAGTTGTTGGTAGTTGTTGGCGCTAGGATTTGTGAGTGGTTTATGCCAGCGGGTGAGTCCTGGTCTTGGCATCTGAGCACTGTGCTCTACATGCAATGTGGCTGTCAATGTCCGGGCTCATGACCTTATTCTGACTGACATATCCTGTCCTCTGCCCTGGAAAACCCATTTGTACACAATCCACTGTCAAACAGGGTTCATAGAGGGGACATACTATTCATATAAACCTTGTTTTGAAATCTTTGGTCTTTGGCCTTTGCTTATTTGCTCCTAAGTTTATTTACAAGACTGTACTGTGTCCATTTGTGTTTAGTTCGTAAGTGACAAAATCAGATCTCACTTAATGCTTGCACATATTGCTTCCAGAAGATGGTGTGATATAGGTGCTAGGAGATGTGAATCCACTGTAAAACAAAGCAAAAATATTTTTCATTCAAAATTGAGCTTAGGTAATTTCTTTTTGTGATTAAAACCCTTTTACATCAAATCCAAATATGTGTTCAGGTAATAGTGTGATTAGTGTCCTGATCAGTCAGGGCACACTTATTAGATGATCTCTTCATAACTTAGTCATGGCTTTTGATGGACACAAGTAGTAGGTGGGCAGATAGTAGAGGACAGATAATGGCTACAAATAAAAACCAAACCAAACCAAAAACAACCAAAACCAAATCAAACCTAAAACAGCCTTTAAATCTTAAGTCACTGTAAAGATGAATCCTGATGCACATAGTCTTAGATTAGCACATCAGCACCAGGCCAGAGTAGATAGAATATCCTGTGACTGATGAACTGCAGTTAGTGGGCACAAAGAGGTAACAGTCATGTAAGGAACAAGATCGGAGAACTGCATGCAGAGGATTGGCTAGTACTTCAGGTTGTCATGTAAACTTGAGTGGCAGAGTGGAACTGGAACAGGTTTCACTCTTAGGACAGAAGTATGAATCACACTGAAAAACCTTTCACAGCACACCAGTTTTATTCTGGTAAATAGCTTTAAAGGCTGAATATGAATTTTGGGTACAATTATTATTCCTTTAAAAATAAAGATGCATTGTACCTGACTTCACTGTGTATCCAGACAATCAACATTTTTCCAAATCAAAATTGCACCAAGTAAACTTGTGCTAGAAACTTGCACTTATTCAGGAAATAAACATTATCCGCCACTTAATGCTGAGCTGAATTTGCAGATGCTGCTGATTTGCCAAATCTTTTAGTGTTCTTTTGTGTTTTATAGTTTTTTTTTTTTCATGTGGATGTACTGTTCTTTTGAAATACCATAAAAACCTTTTCTAAAAGAAGATCAACAAGTATGTGACACATTGACATATCAGCAGTTACACAGGACAATTTTCCACAAAAAGAATGATAATTAAACTTGAATCAAAAGGAATTTGAACTAGAACTTGCCTTGTGGTGGGTGAAGTATGTAATAAAACAGCCTATGAGAAATGGGGCACATGTATGAAGGTTAGTGTTTTGTGGTGTAGTACTCAGGAAAATACTCTTCCAATTCACGTTGTGGAATTTCACAGTTCAGTGGCTGATGAGTTTTTCTCTGTTTCAGTCGCCATGGATAGAGTACACCCTCATAGTGGAAATGCTAAGTCATGGCCTGAACCAGTGATGGAGCACCTGGTGGTGGTGGGAAGGGAGGGCCAACCCAGGGGAGCTCAGGTGCATGCAGTGTACCTGAGTAGTGACTGGAAGGGTTGGAGCCAGGATGCACCCCTTCCCACACTTCATTACGTGTTGGCAGTGAATATAAAGGTATCTTGCTGGAGATTGCTGCCTACCTGAGGTCTTCTGAGATTTTTCTTTATTTCTGTACCCATGGCTGTTGTGTTTGAGCAAATCCTTACTTGCTGCAGCCTTGGATCTTGTTGCTCTTCTGCCATTGCTGTGCTTTCTATTATGCTGCAGCCCTACACAATGCTCTTAGTCTATGATGGTTCTACGGGTTCCTTCTAGATCTTATTTAAAAACAAGTGGAAAATGGGAGAGTGGATGTGACAGCCAGAAAGCTGCGATTATCACATCCAGCTTCTATGCTTTCTGGAGAGGTCCGGAATACAAAGGTATTGATTGTTTTTTCACTTGCGTACTCTTCTTTACCTTTAGGAGGGATTGGGCTTGTTGTTCATATACCAAAGGATGATGGTGGGTGGAATCTTTGGGAGAGCTCTGAGGTTGTGAATTTCCTAGATGCTTAGATTTCTTAGGTACTTCAATTTAAGAAACTTCAGATATGCCCACCTACTGGAGGTTTGATGTTGTCTGTTGTAGGTATCCTTTCCCTTTTTAGTGTACTAGCCCTGAGGAACTACCTGGTGTAGACCTCAGTCTTTGTGTTGCTCTGGAAAACCCAGTGCTCAGTTGTGTTGTGGATTCCAAATTCAGTGACCAAATTGATGAGACTTTCTTCATGGTTAGACCACATTTTTCAAGTATGCATGCACATCTTCTTCAGATGTGTTTCAATTTCAGTGGATAATGATTATGTTTGTATGTGAAACTCTACTGTGGGATAAAGGAAGTCACACAAAGTAAAGTTATATCAAATCAAAAGTTTGGACTTCACGGTGTCCACAACACATATTGCCTACTTTGGATTCCTTGACAGTTGACAGAAGTTCAAGATTTCTCTCTTTTTATTTATTTTTTAACTGCACTATTTGTTGTGTGGCTATACTGCGGAAGGAGAATTGTGGATTCTTTTTTCTGTTTCTTTTCTTCCCATTCATCAAACTTCTCTATGTACAATGTAGTGTATCATTACAGCTAGAAAAATATGATTCTTCAGGCATAGCTTTTGGGAGGAGAATGTCATTTGTTCTTGACAACTTATTTCTCTGTTCACTGTGGAGTAGCTTTTGATTAGTTTTAGTGTAATGTAGGTATTCTGCAGGTAAGAGGAGGTTCATGTGGATTCAGGATAATTTGTTTAAGTTTTTAGTAAGCTCTTCCATTTAAACAAGCAGTAATAATAGGCTTGCAGTTTTTCTAGACAAGTCAGTAATTTGCTTCCAAAGTCACCTGATAATGTTTGGCCACTCATAATGAAAAGCTTTATTCCGGTTAATCTACGGCACATGTCTTTTAATCTCTCATTGAATACTGAATAACCCTAATGTGGGTCTTCAAAGTGACAACCTTGTTATCTTTTGCTCAAAAAGTACTAGTCTTTGTAGTTCTGAAATATATTTAACTTCACAGTGCTGCTGTTAAGAGAGGAGGTAGGAAGAGCCCCGGATCGTTGAATCATCACTGGAAAGCAGTTTAGCTCTTTGTAAATGCTCCAGTAATCTCCCTGTACTAACCTATGTACAGAACATAAAGAAAATGACATAAAATCCAATTTAACTTGAGGCTTTTTCATCTTATAAGCAAAAAGAATTTGTGAATATGCATAGGTGCAATAGAACAAAGTATGTCATGCAAGCCCTTTATCATGGATTTAATTAAACCAATTTTAGCCACATGCCCAGTCACCTGAGGGGAGTACTCTAGGAACTAGTAAAGTCACAGACTTCTTAACTAATTTTGTAGATGATAATTTTAACTATTGTAATAAATTTTCATTATACAAAGGTCAGAGGGAAATGGGAAATACTGGTACTTAGTACTCAGGAGATATAAAACTAATCTGATTTGCTGAAAAAACTTGTGCCTTTTAAAATTCCATGCTTATGAACAGTCCTATGAATGTTTTGGTCAGTTGCTGCCTTTTAATGAAGCCTGCAGAATTCATGGCATCCTTAAGAACCTCACAGAGCATCTAGTTGATAACAGGACTTGGACCAACTGACTCAGTGTCTCTGTTTGATGGACAGCTGAGGAGAAGCCTGCTTTATAAAGGCACTGTGGCTTCAAATTATGTGTACAGACTTGCTTTTCATACCAGTGCTTCTGTAGCTGAATGTGCTGGATGTAGATGCTCTTGGATGGCGATGGAAAGCCACAGAAACTTTATATTGAATCATCCTCATTTGACTGAAAGTTTCATTTGGGACCGAAAGGTTTGATATGTTTGTAAGGGTCTTCATATGTTTCTAGTAATGAAAACCACGCTTGTGACCTGCCCTTACCACTAGAAGGAAAGTTTTTCTGGAAGGTAGGTGTTGTGGAGATCTACAGCTTGATTCACTGGCCTATACATCTGCAAATGACCTTATTTTAAGTGACTTGGGATATTCAATCTGACCTCCACCTGCTGCTCCATACACCCAAGATTTCATTCAGTAGATGTGGCAGAGAACATCCTGTTAGTTTTTCATTCATTGAGGAGACTTAAGTGTTTGAAACTGTAAGAAGCCATTCTCACCGTACAAGTGAGAAACCTGAGGTAATGGGTTCCTCAGCTGCAAGGTTGTGTGGTAGCTAGCTAGATGAAGGTAACCTGCTCTTTTTAATTTAAAAATGTAATGTAAGATGGTAAGTTAAAGGAAAAACTGTACAGTTGTATGTGACACTAGAAGACTTATACTCAGTGTTATTACAATAAAAATGTCCATAAGCAAATTTTAGTGGCTCATTATAGATTTTATCTTAGTAGGGGCACAGTGAAAAACAGATTACTTTTTGAGAACAAAAGTAATTTACTTTTTGTTAAAACTTTGACTTTTTTTCTTGACCATCTTAAGCTATGCATCTTAAACTGTGTTTTACTCTCTCTGTTATGACCAGAAATGCAGTGTAGTAAAACATGAAGTACCTTTTTTTTTAAAGAAAAAAAAAAAGCAAAAACACAGAAGCATTATAAGGACTATATGTTATAAGTCTACCAGTTTATAGACACTTAAGATGTTGTTGTCTTGTGAGGTCAATTGCTCTTGCAACTTCACTAATGGCAGTTAGATTGCCTGCCCTGCATTGCATAAAATCTTTGTATACTCATTTAGAGTCATATGCTTCTTCCATTTTAAATACTCTTATATATGTTATAGAAACTACAACTTTTTAACAGGCTTTTTAAAATCTGATGTAACTTTTAAATCACATTTGTCTTCCCTTTGTTTACTTCCATAGCTGTTAAAGGGGTGTAAATGGAAATGCTGTTGTAATATAATTGATGTCTGACCATAACATGGATCTTGTCGCATTCAGCTTTTGCCTCTGTTCTTACACTTGCATCATTCTGCTTTTTAGCAGAGCTGAAGAGGACAGTGTCTACTCTTGATAGCTTGGGTACAAAAAAGGATCTATGGAGAGTCCTAAATGAAGTCATTTATCTGCTCTAAAACTATACTGCAAGGACTATTATGCCTTCAGCAGAGATTTGTAGGGGAGGGGAAGAGATCAGAATGAAAAACTGAAGTGATGTAATGAGACATTATGGCATGCTTGCATACAAGCATCAATACGCTTTGTTAGGGGCGTTTGCTTGTATGTGCTCCTGCTGAGTATGGATACAGAGGCATTGTGTCTGGCAGTGCCCACAGGGCAGCTCGACATGCAGCTACATGCTACACGCATGCAGTGGCTTAACAGAATGCATAAAATGTAATCTGTGGAAGCATAAATATATGTACTGAGAATATAATTCCTTAGGAGCAAGCAAACTGATTGTTTGCCTCAAATTGTTTCTTAATTGAAACATAAAACAGCTCCTCTTTAATCTTCAGACTACTTGAAATCATGTCTAGTAGGGAATATATGAACCACAATATATGAACTGCATCTTTGAGGAATGATGTCTCTACTTTTTTTTTTTCCAGTAACAGATGCCATTTGGATTAACAAATAAGAGTTCTCCTCACAGCAGCAATATCTGATGAGGTTATCAAATTCTCCTAAATTAAAGAGAACATGACAGTGACATCCATCAGTTGTTACTGCTGCACATACAAATTCATTTGCTAGCCCAAGTGGTAGTTCATTTTTGCACAGCTGGGAAATTCCTTTCAAGATTTGGTAATAGCTCAGCAGTGTTTGAGTGGATTTGTATACATAAATGACATATATGGGTGCTGTGGCAGCAGTACAATGCCATAAAATCTGGAACTGTTTGTTCCTGATCTGAGGTTTTCCATCAACAGAGCTTTGTCTTTTTTCTGGCCTGTGTTAGACATGGAGTGTGTATTATCAAGTTGAAACTTACCTAAGTAGATTCACAGATGTGTTTCACCTGTGTGTTTGTTAAATTAAACATAGGTCTGCAGTATCAAATTTCAGTCTTGATTAAACCCACATCTGATTATAGTCTGGAGCTGCAGTTTTAACTTTCATTTTGTTACAAAACACGTGTCAGGTTTAAAACCTTATCCCCTAAACATTAGGGGTGTAAGCTGTTTGGCACTAGACTTTTGTTGTAACCTTGCTTTTATGGTTTTAACTGGTAATTGCACTAGTGGCTATTTTATGCACTCTAGTACGAGTGCTCTGTATGTGTATAATACCTGGACTTAACAGTTATCTTTGTTCAGAGCTGCATCAGGCATAGTAACAGCTCCTGTGAGTCAAAAGCTTTTTGCCTTGTGAATACCCTTAATTCCTCTCTTAGTTGACCTTCTCAGCCAAGAGGTTCCCAACAGGACTGAACTATCCAGCATGCATTTCTCATTTCATAGTGGAGCGTTGCAACTGCAGTGTCCTCTCAGGCTTTGAGCTCTGAAGAGCTCCGCTTTCTTATGACTGCTTTTAAACTAAAAATAAAACATGATCAGGAAAAAAAAAATGCCATCAGACCCTGTATCTGTACATTAGCACTGCATTCATTTTCTGGGCTGTTGCACTAATTTCAGTGTTTTCCGCTATTTAGGTCAGAATCAAAAGAATCTTTTCTGTTTCTAGCAGTTCTAGCAGGATTTAGAACAATCTAGAAATTAAATTGTATCCTGATCTTTCCCTAGTGGTGGATGATGGAAGTGAGCATGACCAAATTGTGGCACTGAGGCTAAGAGCCTGATGTTAATCTGTGGAGGGAACATCCTCCATCAACACTATTACTGGGCCGTGATAAATCAGTTTAATATGAACAGGATTTAGGAAAGTGAATTAAGGAGATATCCATGACCATTGCTGCTTTTATTTATTAACTCAGAGCATCCTGTGAAGTAAAAGCATGAATTCAGTTCAGTTGTGGAATCAGGGGTGTCCCAGTATGTTTTCATACTTGTTAATGAAGGGGGTCAGCTGCTTGGAGATGGAGTTTCTTTCAACCACAGTTTCTCTGGGAAACATGTATATGTTTTTATCTATATATTTTTAGATAGTCTTTTGTACATACCTATATTTATTTTCTTTAAGAAGAATGCTATTCCACTCCCTTTACAACCTCCATTCAGTGGTACTAGCTTTGAAAGGTACAATCCATCCCTGCTTTGTTTGCAAATGCATGTTATTTCTATTTTAAGGTGTGCTGTGGGTAAAAGCAATCACTGGGTAGGATTTATTTCCTTACAACTGAGGTTTCCATATATCCAATGGAGATCAAATCAGGGCAGTCAATAGCTTCTGGAGTGCAATTCCTTCTATCTTAGAGCAACATTTAAATAGGTCAGATTAATTGAGCCTGAGAGGTTTATTTCTTTCCACTGATTATAGAGGTAGTGTAGATGGCTGTGTCACAGTCATCAACTCAGTGATGTGTGTCCCACCTGTGGTGTCAGTGCAGAGTGGTTTTTGCAGTGAGGTCCCTCCCA
This sequence comes from Cyrtonyx montezumae, assembly GCF_038088225.1. Classification (NCBI taxonomy): domain Eukaryota; kingdom Metazoa; phylum Chordata; class Aves; order Galliformes; family Odontophoridae; genus Cyrtonyx; species Cyrtonyx montezumae. Next base: position 99,736,527 of record NW_027072089.1, on the reverse strand, counting down.
CCTACTGGCCTCCAGCTTTACATTTCTGGGGTTGTGCTTTCCTATACACCAGTATGTTTTTGCCTTGAGTTCATAGGTATGAAAATGTATTCTCCAGATGTTTTAGAATGTGGTTCCTGCACTGACATATCAAATCAAGTGTTTAATTTTGCATAATGTATAGGAAAATGTGGAGGTGCTGCAGGAGGTTTTTGTCACGGGTCTTTTGCTGTTACAACTAGATCAAGTTAGCCCTATTTTGAGGAGGGTTGGATTATGCAACCTCCAAAGGCTCCTTCCAGTCTGGTTAATTCCGTAACTCTTCAGCAAAACTGTTTTTCTAATTCATGATTATTAGTGGCATGTTTGAAGACGGGCAGTCTGTCTTTAAACAACTCTCCAGTCACAAAGTAACAGCCAGTCCTGGGTGCAGCCTGTACCTTGCTACCTGACTTACTGCTGAGGATGGATGAAGAGGGCTGCCTGGCTTTTCTCCCGGATGTAAAGCAGGATCCTCTGTAGATACTCAGCAGAGTACTGCTTTGCAGTGCTCTTTTTTTCCTCCTTTCCTTCCTCTACAAAGAATAAATATATAGAGTGAAAGAAGATATTTTTCTGTTCTGCTAAGAAATTTTGCAAGACTTGGCATGCGTATCCTGGGAGTCTGAGCTAAAGATGGTGAACATATGGGAAAGCCCAGGAGGAAGCACATGCTTTGAGTTTTCAAACCTTACTCTTGCGTTGCTACAGTAATGTAATGAAAGGACATTAAATGAGCTGAGGTTATTAAACCCTAAAGGTTACATAGTCCTACTGGGGACCACATTCAAAATGTAATTAAACCAAGTCCAGATATTTTAATTTCTAGCTGGAGATTTACACAGTTCTGAACTTTATTGAAAATTGGCTTGTTAATTTGCTTATTTCTTTTCAGTAGAAACTGAATAGACATTGTTTAGGCCCACTTGACTCTAGTAAAACAGTAGGTACCAGTATCACAGAGTCATGGTTTGAATCAGATCACGTATCTGGGAAGATGGATGCTTGCACTTTAATAGCAAAGTCTCACTCCCCCAAAACTATGTAGTTTGCAAACTGTTATCCATTCTGATTCTACAAGGCTCTGGCTGCCTGTTGTTCCAGATGGTCCATTGCTGGTATAATGCTCTCTATTACAGTGTGAAAGACAACAGTGGTCCTAAAACCGTTAATTCTGCTCATTAGAAATATGGGCTTGCCCTTATTAATAAGGGATTGTTTCCACCTGAAACATTCTAGTTTCATTGGACATGAGCTTAAATGATTTTAACTCTTCAAGAACAAAACAAAAAAACTGACCAGACATGAATCCTACTGAAAAAAAACTCCCCACAAAGCAGAAAATCCAAAACTGAAGATGTATTTTTACCGTTTGGTTGGCTCAACTTTTGGGTGGTCTCTTCTCTCCTTCCATCTGACTAGCTGCTCTTCTCTGTCATCTGTTTTCCTCAGGGGGAAAGCTGGCATGTGAGGGCTCAGGTGCCTTGTGCTGCAGTTTGCAGGTCTGTGCTGGGAAGCTGACTCCTGAGACAACTTGGGTGAAAAAAGATATCATCCCCTCTACCCCACATCAGTTTATTTCTTAGACTAATTCTGTGATCTTTCTGGACGTTGTGACTTCAAACAAGTTTCTGTGTGAAACATATTTTGAGTGTGTCCTGTGTCTGCCTTAGAGCTCAGGATTCTTTCTCCCGGTGAATGATACCCATTTACAGAGAGTATGGGAAAATAATTTGAGAGGGCAAGAAGCTGGCTGTCTGCCTTAGTGACTTTTGTGTGCACTGGCTAGGGTTTGATTGACCAGGGATGATCAGGCACTGTGGCAGAATGCATCCTAGGGGTTGTGGGAAGGTAGGGATGAGAATTCCCAAAGTCAGGGGGGACTCAGTCCTGAAACTTGCACCTTGATTGTTTGTCCTGGCTATTGGAGGCAATGGGCTGGCCCCACAAAAATGCCTAAGTTTTAAATTCAGAAAAAATTCTCTGGTAAGCTGCATCACTTTATTAGAGTATACTAATTATTTATGATTTTGCCTGCTACATTCGTGGAGATGCAAGTTAGGAGTGATTGTAGGGCAAGGAGGAAGATAAGGAGAACATGTTTTTAGGACTGTCTTAGTATTCAGCCATTGGATAAACAAGGCTGTTATGCTCAAGACAACTAGAGTAGAGAAAAACTGTAAGAATTGCTTTCCTGCTGAAAAGTGTTTCAAAGTGCGAGCGCTCTGCCCTACAAACTGCAGGCAGCAGGCTTGGATTGAAGTTGCTTCAAGGACAGAATCCTGTGTGAATGATTTGTATGCAGCAGAGGAGAATGTGAACCTTTGACACCACCCTCCTTTTTTTTTTGTTCATTTTGCTACTCTGATAGGGCCACATCATGTTGGGCTGTATAGGGCTGGGCTTCTTAGAGGAGCGACTGTGTTAAAGGCAGCAATTATTGAAAAGGTCAATTTAGGATGCCTTCCTCTTGGTCAGTAAACAGGCAAAAAACAGTAGAGGTGAGTTTTGCCTCTTGACAAGCAGGAGGCATGTGGTAATTTGTGAGAAAAGCCTCAATGTGCAGTGTGACTTGGAGAGACAGACTCAGCAGCAGATCTGCATGTGGGAGTCAGCTAATGCTCCCACATTAATTAATGAGGTGAGGAAAGAAATAGAAAAGCATGTTCTCCAAGTTTGTTCTCCACAGAAGATTTATCTGGAAAAGCTTCTATGTTGATTTATTTGGAGATGTGCATACCATGAAGTTTGTATATACAGTTCTGGGCTATTTAGGTGCATGTCCCAAAAGAAGAGTAGTGTGAGTGATGATAGGCTTCTTCCCTGCTGATTTATTTATTTACTCATTTCTCACTGAACAGAAGTACCCTGGATCTGAGGGCAGTATCTGAGCCAGTTATTTCCCTTTCCTTCGTGGGGTACAGTGCCCAGCCCTGCCTCTTCCCTCTATGAGTGTTTCCTGGGGGAAAACTGAATAAGGAGCATGGAGGGAGGAAACTGATTTCCCAAGGAGAGAAGCTGAGAGATTTGTCTTAAATTCATTCACTGGCCTGTTTCATTCTGTACCTAAAATGTTTCATTAATGCTGGCAGCTTGCCCATGCATTATTAAAAAAAAAAAAAAAAAAGAAAAGGGGAGGAGGATGAGGATGGGGAGGTGGATGGAGGAGATGATGCAGCAGCCTGTAGAGCCCACGCAAAAGGGACAAAGTGAATGTGCTGTGGGCAAGGCGAGGTATTCTGGATGAGGTGAAAACAGAGAGGGAAGCAGGCTACAGGCACAAGCTTGACAAGGTCAGCTTTGAAAGGCACTCCAATGGGTTTTTCTCTGTGCTAGGAAGAGGCATCTGCTGGGTGTGTGTCTGCTGAGGTTGGATTTTGAGCTATGGGAAGCTGCAAAACAAAAGATGCAGCGTTCTCCCTAAAATTCCAGTTGATCACAGAACTGGGTTTTTAAGGAATGGAGGGGTAGATCAATCAAGTGGCTTTTGAGCTAAAATGAGCAGAAAGTGGGTCAGTGTGCACAGATGATGTCCCATGGTACCTGATGGCTCTGCTTCATGTGCTGCATGGTGGGTGGGTATCACTAGCAACACAGATAGAAGGCAAGCAGGACATTTGCTTCTTTATTAGTGCAACCTTGATATTGTGCTGTGCTCCTGTTTACTCTTTCACTCGTGCATTTTGTAAGTTGCTGTTATGGCAGGCTTTAAGGAGTCTGTTCCCTGTGATGTTGTTGCTGGATGCCAACTAATGGTGCTTCGCTGTTCTGGGCTGTGGGAAGCATGGCCCTTGTACACAAAGATGCCATCTTGTGCTCTTCTGAAAGGGGAGGTAAAATGCAGGCTGCTCTCATTTGGGGCGACGAAGGGAAATTGTACAAGCGAGCTTTACTTTATGGAAGTTGTTAACCAGATGCTAGTGTGGGGGCTGCATGCCAATAACAGAGTTTAGGATGCTATAATGTCCAGAACTGAACACTTAAATGCAGAAAGTCGAGAAGAAGGCAAATGAAAAACAGACCCAAATAGTCAAATGTGTGGAAATAAGCACTGAAGAAATTTCTGAAGCTTTAGCTTTAACCACTAGCGTAAGCAATAAAAAAAAAAAAGGAAACCCAAACATTCCTTGTCTCGCCTAAAATCTTGCAAAGCAGGCAACACTTTCAGGTCTCAGGTGTTCCTGAAAATTAGTGGAGCCATAAATATACAGCATTCTAGACAGTTTCATTATTACACTTTTCAAAGGGGAAAAATTGTATTGCATGACTTACTAATAGATTTCCATGCATCAAATTTCATTTGGAGCTCTTCTGAATTTAAACTTAAATAGAATTTTTTTTGCTTTGATTCTTGTCTAAGGGATTATTAAGATATTCCTATATTTTTTTTGCCTTTGTTATACTGCTGTGATGCCAAATTAATGTGGTTTTGATTTGAGGTGAACTGGTGCTGGAGTTAGAGTACGTTCAAGACTGTGTGCATATTTAAGGAAGCCTCCTGTTTGGTAAAATTGTTTGAGTAATGGAGAGAAGGTATCACTATGTTTTCTGACAATTCATAGGGAAAATGCTGGATAAACTGGAAGTATTGCTCAGTCAGTCCTACTGCCTCCCACACTTGTTCACAAGTTCAGGTGAAAGCTTCAGGACTGGAACAGAATTTATAGAGTAAGCGAGTTTCCTTGTATTAGAATTTATTTCCTCAATTTTGCAAAACTAAACTCAGTGCCCTACTGTTGATGTCACTTTAAAACCTATTGTGTTAGCATTTTAAAATCTTTGACAGGTCAATTATAATTAATGCGATGTGCCTAAATCATACAAAAATCCTCTTTGAATATCTATTGTATCTTTTTTTTTTCTTCTAAATTTTATTGATGTTTCTTACTTCATAAATTGAGGATACTTTACTGTCCTGCCTTGTAATAGTTGTATCTTCTGAGATACTTGTGCCCTTTGTTTTTTTCTGCTGGTTATTTCTTTTAGGCTTGCTTTCTGTGGGTCTAGCAGTACTCAGTGGCTTCAAGCATCCCTTTGAAATTTCAATTGATCTCTTTCCTTTGTCTAAACTAGTTAGTTCAGGGCATATGGCACACAGAGAATGCTTGGCTGAGAATTTCCAGGCAGGGTGAGGATCCTTTTGAGGAAAAGCCATTCTCTTCGGTGAGGACTGCTTCCAGACCTTGGGAGCCCTTGAACGACTGCAGCCGTGCTTTGCAGTAATCTGGTAAACAAGAGAAAGACAGTGCTGATGGGGAAATAAACTTAACCAATACAGCATTTGAAATGGACAGCTTTCCCGCTGTCTCTGCATATATTGAAAGTCTGTGTTATTTGGCACTGCCTCTCCTTTCCCCACCAAATGTTTTGTTGTTTCACTGCTCGCTCTGAAGCTCTAGCAGTGTCCTGCTGTGGTACCTGACTTTTAATCTGAGGGTCAACAGGCTGGGCTCATTCAACAGCAAACACTGCAGTCACCAAAGTGTCACTGATGCCACGTCCCAAGATACATTCTGGTAAGATTTTCCAGAAGTGAAAAGATGACAGTTCTGACAAAGGCCAATGAAGTGGGAATTATCAAAGCAACATAAAAGGGGGAGTATGTTCACTGAAGAAAAGAGAAGTTTTCTTCTGGGATTGAGGGAAAGGACAGAAGTGAAATGAAGCTTCCTTGTGAATATTATAGAGAAACTCTTTGCAGACTTGGCTGAAAGATGAAGTTAGCATGAAGTAAGCTAGACAATGGATTGTATAGACAATTGTATAGGCAGGCCTTGAATTTCTTAATTATACATCTTCCACAGATTGTGTAGATCTAATTTTAGTTTGGATGTCGTTCTAGCTGATTTGTTTTATAGAGCCTTGCACTGAGAACGTGGGTTATTACTGTGGGTCTCTTTTTCCTTTCCTGACAATTTTCCTAACAGTATGATCAGTTGGTGATAATTTTTGATTCTGCATTACTTTTGAGAGATTGTTTCTGTGGGCAATCAGACCTTTGGAACCTGCATTAGCAGAAAAGAAGTTTTCCTATTGTCCTCTGGATGCAGGAATATTATGTCACCTAGAAAAAGCAACATAGAAATCATAAGCTGAATGTGAATTTGCTGAAGAGGAGTGTTACACACTCCTTAGCATGATGTTTCCTTCAAGCGGAGACCCTGAAGAGGCATTCAAAATGGAGAACTCGATATGCTTTATGTAAAATAAATAAATAAATAAAATAAAAAAAATAACTTAGTGGAAACTGCACACGGTTTTTAATATTAATGGTTTTGCAAGGGGAGAGGAATAAAAAATCCAGATTGCTATTTCCAAATGAGTTCTAGCGGTGACCCGTGAAGTCCACCTTCTTCTTTTACACACACACAAGGGATCTCTTGCAGTAAAGAGTGCAAGTTCGCATGCTTAAATTTAAAATCCTGCTTAAATAGAGTTTAACTAAGACCTTAACTCTCTTGACGTTAGACCTAATAATTATTAGGCAAAGCAAGTACTGTCTTTCATTAAACTAATGGGTAGAGCTGGAAAAAGCAGACAACCTCCTGGGTGTAAAAGGATTTTGTCTTTTTTTTTCCACCTCCCCAGTCAGGGAGGGGTGGGAAGGAGGAAGGATTCTCTCTCTCCATTCAGAAATTTTCTTGCCCATGTCCTTGATTCACCACAACTCCATTATGTACCATATTACAAACTATTGATTGTATTGTGGTTGTGCAATAGAAATGAGAGAGAGGTCCTATAGAGGGAAGCAGTGGTGTGATTGGGAGCAGGCTCCACAGTGAAGCACAGTAAGCAAATAGGAAGAAGCATCAGGAAGAGACTATGGGAAAAAACATGTTTTACAAAGGTCAGTTCTTTGTATGATTTCGATTTTGAAGGTCAGGTATGTGATGGAACAAGCTTCAGAAGCTATCAGCAGCTTCTCCTCCTTGCTGAAAGTAAAGAAATTGGGGATGAGATAAGTGATTTTGAAGGAACTGATGACGCTTGTGATGTTATATATTAATGTCCAGTATGTGTGGACTCCTAATTGTCTCCGTGTTCTGTCAGAGACCTCTGATAAATGAAAGCTTTGGGAAAACATGGGACCTAGGTTAGCCTCTTTAAAGAGGCAGAAAGCAATTAAAAAAATTGGTCTAAACTGGGGTTTTGAGCAATGAGGTGATGTGAGAGGTTCAAGTTTAATATTAATGCAATACTTTAGCTAGTAAGATACTTGACCTACTCTCTTACTCAGTTAAGTAGGACTGAAATCTGCTTGGATTTGTCCAGTTTAGCAGAATTTTAATTGGCACAAAGCACATATACTGAATGTGGCGCAGACAGTTTATCCCTGACTCATGTTGGGTGCAAACTGCAGCTATAGCTACAGCATCCTGTTCTCCAGCCATCTCTGGTCTAGCAGGGCAATATCTGCTTGAGACTTAGAGTGGCGCAGCTCTTCCTGGACAGCTGGAAAGCCTTAGCATGCAGTCCTGAGTGTGGAAACAAGTCTGGTCTGCAAGAATAATGCAGTTGCATTACTCTGAGACCTCATTTTCTAGAATGAAGTGGAAATACTCCTAATGAATTTCAATCAGTGTACTGATCTGCTTGAATTTGGTCAAATACAGGCTGATCTAGTATGAGAATCAGTAAAAGATTTAGTTTCTCAATAGCAGGAGTTATGTTCTCTCTTCTGCCCTGTGTTATTCAGCATCTGAACTAAGCTTGGTAGAGCCTATTGCAAAGATGGAATGTGTTTAGCTTAAAAACTAGGTCAGGGTTCTGAGTAGGCAGTGATTTATATCAGGGTTCAGACCATGCGTAACCCATTTCTGTGAAATATTTATATTCTCAAGAAGGATTTTATCATGGGAGGATTTCCCAGCAGGTTAGGCACATACCAATGCAGCTTTCATTTTTCATGCTGTGATTTAACTGGGTCTATTCAAGAAATGAGTAATTGCTACACCATTGTGATTTTTTTCTTTGCTTTCTGTTAGAAATGCAAGTTTACCTGTTGCCTACAAAGTTCTAATATGAACCTGTTGAACCAGGAACAAGGTGCTGTCTTGGAATGTAGCTGAGATTCAATCTTGATGTGGATCCTTTGCTGTTTTCTAAAATAGTGTTCTGCAGGGTTTCCCACACCACAGCTACTTAACCTCAAAGGAGTAGAGCTTCCAAGATGACAAAAGGTCCTCCAAAACTTGCCAAAATCAGATTTTATAGCTGAAGTAACACTACACTGTTCTGTCAAACCAAAGCTTTTTAATGAAAATAATGAAGTGTCACTGTCAAGTCCTGCTGTAAGGGGTGTACAGCCACAGCCCCAGGGCTGCCAGCTTTCTGTAGCACTTGTATATGAGGGGAACATTCTCCAGGCTCCAACACTTCCAAGCTGTTGTTCTCACGAAGCTTTTGTTTAGGGTTTGAAAGCCAAGAGAAGCATTTTCAGTACCTTTTGATACTGTTGTCATCTGTAACCTTGAGTCTAAGAATGGTGCGGCTAGTATGGCTGTGTCTGAGTGATCTGGGCCACATCTGCTGGCTAGTCAACTTTTTTCATTTGTGGTTATCAAACAAACAAACAAAAACCCAAACAACAAACAAACCACAACAGCAGAATAAAATTATGTAGTTCTTTCAGCATTTATGATTCTAATGCTTGTAAGAATATTTCCAATGGTATCCATCACAGCAGTTGGGAATCACCGCTTTCTGAACTTTCTGCTCCAAGTTGTACGTTTTCACCTGCAGTGTGTGTTGGAGAAACTCTTAGACTGTTTTGACCATGTGCTCATTTTCTATCACTTTTATTTTCTTGGGAGTGTTTTCTGTCAGCCATGATCATTTATGTAGTCATAAGAAAGGAAAAGAATGAAAACTGAGACACAGGCAAGATCCAGGTACTCTATCTGGTACTAGTATTGCATCACTGCATGAATCATGATTCTCACCAGCTACAAAGAATGCTGTTACTTAGCTTTGTCTTCTCAAGCTTATCTACTTTATGCAAGCAGCTCTGAAATGTGAGACTGAGCTATACCTCTTGATGAGTCTACTTCATGGAGTTGTTTAAAATACAGTGCCACTTCATAGCATCAGTCATTTTTCAACTTCAAAGTGCTTTCAGGCTGTTCACTCTTAGTCCACCTACCACTCTAGAGACAGTGGTTGAGAAAAGGAGGTCTAAGGGGCTTGCCTCAGGCCACGGAAGGAGTTGGCATCTGGGCTAAAATTGAGGTTTCTGTATGCTTGATTCCCATTCCAGAATTACGGGCCTCTATTTAAAAGCTGACTAAAGCTTATATCTACTTCTTATTTCTTTAATTTTTTTAAAGGGTGAAGGCTGTATTTTGTTGCTCCACTGTGCAAGTTTCAGTGCGGTGGCTGAAAGGTGTTTGTTACAGACGACGGCTTAGAGTTTCTCATAATGACAGCTCCACACAAATAATAATTCAGTAGTTTTGCGTTAGGGTTGTCTGATGGCAACAGAATTCTCAGAATCAAAGGTATGGAGGTAATTAGAAATCTTGCTAATGATTCTGTGCATTTTTGTTTTTTCCTTCTCAATGAAATGAGATTCACATGGATTAATTACTACCTGCTATAAATAAACCCTGAGAATGGCAATCTGCATCGCAGAGGCAGAGGGTAACTGTCATTTAATATATCGCAGCTTTCCACGCACCTGTTCACCCGATGCTGTTGCCACGGTAACTGCACTTTATAAGGGAAGCTCTGCGTAATTAGCATGGATCGAGGTCTATATCAATCAGAATAATTTGGAAGAGTATGGAGAGCCCAAAGGAGAAGGCAAAGCTACTTGTCTCAGTAGGGAAGGTATCAGACCTCTGCTGCGTGGTACATAGCGAGGCAGTTACTGGAAGAATTCAGCAGAATTAGCAAACCTAAGGAAGCCAAATTATACAAAACGTGGGAAACTTTATCTTTTTTGGTTATGAAACCGTGTTGGAATGAGCTTTGAAAAGCGAATGAAGGCCAAAAAACAAACCAAAAACTATGATTGCATAATTAACTTGGAGACTTTGTTGCAAACTAGGACATTTCATAGGGTACACAGGTGCAGTCAGGTATGGCAAGTGGCAGGCAGTGATGGCCAGCAGTGCTAGTAATGTACAGCTTTACCTTTTACCTTATTGCTCTTTGTTTTTTCTCAAAACCCACCAACACATTTCAAACTGACAGATACAGATATGTGAGCCATGTTGCCTCACTCTGCAGCAGATTAAGCGTAGAACATCAGTTTTAACCTTAGTTTTATTTTTTTTTCTTGGCTGCTGGTATCAGAGATGTCACTTTAAAGAACAGTGCTTATAAAATTTATAAAATGCCCATGAAAAGAATTGTTTTTTCTTAACAAAACTGGGAGAGATTTGTGTCTGTGTGCATGTGCGTGCACTGAATGATTATGAGTGAGTCGTCTTCTAACGTTGTCTTGGCTTCAAGTCTCATCTGGAAGTGACTCAGTTTTAGTGCGGTGGCTGCAATAGAGGAGCTGTATCTGACGTGAAATGGTAACTTCTAATTCATTGGGGATCCAATTTGAATGCAAGTGTTGGTAGTGTAGAATCATATTTATGTCGTAATAAATCTTCATAATATGAATCATCAAAGCATCTCTACAGAAAAAGGGAATGCAAACTTGAAAATATGTGCTCTTCAGCATTAGCAAAGCTAGAAAATAATTTCAAATACAGAGGATATTAGAGGTCATACAACAGCAATGTGACAGGGTGTAACATGTGTATTGTCTTGGCTTTTGAAGATGCAATTACTGAAATCAGTCCAGATTTGTAGAATTTGTAGACCTTAATGATAGACAAGTTAGAATCCTTGGGTGACACTGGTTTGTGTTACTTCATCAAACTGTATATATCAGAAGATCACAGTAATTTGTTGTATTGGCCAGATGTGAGGAAAAAAAATGAATAATGAATAGGTTTAGTTTATTTGCATAGTGTTTTACTCCATCCATACTTTTCCCTAGGATTTTATTCCAGTGGAGGCTTGTTGCATTGCTGAGTGCCACTTTGGATGATAGAGTATAGGAAACTCTTTTGCTGTACCTGAGTAAAAAAAATCAAGAAGGTGCTTTTTTTGCCTCTACTGATCTTGGGTTGGATACCAGGTGGAGAGGCCTCCACTCGTGCTATACTTGATTTTTATTTTTCTATAGGGGTGATAGTGGGAGGGTGCTCGACAAACAAAAGAGTAGTGTTGCATGCTGTTGTAACAGAATATGGGAAAGGTATCCCCTAGCTTCTGTGGAGGACAGGGAAGGGACTTCAGCCCTTGATGTCTTGAGAACTCTTTCCTGCATGGCATCAAAGCTTCAACAGGCAGAGCTGTGAGTGCCCTCTCCTTAAGCAGGTGGCTGCAACACTTGTTTGGGAAAAGCAGTTTTGAATCTTATCTCCCTAACAGAGACAGTGGAAAGGAGAGCTGGGGGGTGCAGCCTTAGCTGCACTTGTTCCAGCTGGGCTTTTCACCAGTTCCTCTGTGGCCTTCCTGAGTGGGCTCAGAAAAAGAATTTGAGATGTGACAATTTGCAGAGAAATATGAAAGTGAATAAGGAGCTTAATTTCTTCCAGGAAAAAGATGCAATTGAGTGAAGTTTTTTGAGTTGTAACTTCCCAGGGAGATAACTATGTTCCACAGAAAATCTTGCTTTTAGGAGCAAATCTAGCTTCAAGTCTCTATTCCAAGTTACGGATTTTAGCTCTGAGGGTAATGATGCAGTCTAAGTACTTTCATAAATTCAATTCATTAAAATAATATTTTCTATGGCCCCCAAAGTGTCAGATCTCATAAAATATCCATTTGAAATTGTTAGGTAAGTTTGAGTTTTTTATTGTTTTTCAGTAGAAAAACATTCCCTCAAGACAAGGAACGTTTGGTCCAATTTAGTCAGTTTTGGAGATGTGTTCTCATTGGCCTTATCTCTCGTTTTTACTTTTGTATAAGGGAGAACTGGGTCCTTGGCTCCAGTGGTTCAAATCTTTTTAAATTTTCAGAGTAATCATGTTGAAGAAAAGGGGAAAAACATGGCCAGAAAAGCTTAAGTTGCATGGGGTCGTAAGTTTTGGAGGGTAATCATTGTACTCCATGAAGATTGGAGGGTGGCAAAGACAAGTGCTTAGAAGAATTTTCTACTCTACATCAAATTATTTTGTGGTCTACTAAAACAGCAAGCTGGATTTTTCTTAGTATGTCTGCTTCCGTTTTTTTCCCAGTGTTCATTTTTTTTTATTATAAAAAGCCATCAATTTTGACATTTACTAAAAAAAAAAGTGAGAAATACATTTAAAATCTTTTTAAAATATATAACCATCCATTTATCTATGCATCACAATTGTATCCGAAGTAAGAGGATGAGTAAAATGTCTCCTGATGCAAAACTTTAATCTTTGTTTCAATCTAGTTGTTTAATAAACACTAAAAATATTTTTACTAAAAAGTAAGGGGATTAGTGACAGCAAGAAAAAAATTTCTAGATTTGAATTCATTAATACAGAAAAAGCCCACTGCCTTGGTAATTTCCCTGGCTGCTCTATCAGGGAAACTTTAGTAATAATTATTGAGTGATCATTCCTCATGGAGATGAAATAAAAGTTTACTTCCCTCCTCTCCTGCTCCATCTCTCCCTCCTCAGTTTAGTTCTATTAGAATGGACCACTGTCATCCAAAAATTCAAGTAAAACCACTGAATCATTCCATATGTGCTTTCAAAAACCTCTTTAACTCTGACTGACTTTAATCGCTACCTGTATAAGAAACTGAGACGAAATGAAGGCCGGGAATGTGCATTATCAGTTCCCAAAGCCAGCCAATACACTTGGCATAAAAATATGTTCATATTCTAGGCTTGCTTTCAATGCATCTTGCTGAAAATGAAGAGAGTATACAAAAAACATTCCACCTTCGAATGCAAACTGAAAATGCAAAATGGAATCAAAGATGTCCTGATGTGTCTTCTAGTTTGTGGTTCTTGTAAATTCACAAAACATTATTAAATTCAGCACAATTCATCCTCATACCAAATAGTTTCTTCAGTGATCAGTGTGTAAGAGACTCCAAGCGATGAGACAGGCACAATTGCAGGAAAGATCTTTAAAGGTCTGAGGATTAGCATATTGCACTTGGAGTTTGGGTTTTGCTTGTAAACTGCGTGGTCCAGTTTGTTCCTCGTGGACCCAGAATAATTAGTTTCTTCTGGAACCATGGCTCTGTGCTTTGTTTTGCTTTGGTTTCCGCACTTGAGACCTGCATAAGCCTGTGTGCCACACTGGAAAACAGCTGTCGTTCAGTTTGTTTCTACTTCTCTCCCTTTCTGCCCCTCCCCCCCCCCTTTTTTTTTCTGTTTAATTTTTAGGGAAATCTTTCTTTTGTGTCTTTCTTTAACTCATTCAGGGCTAGTGATCTGGAATGGGAAAAGGAAAAGCAGTCAGTCAGATCTGCAAGCTTTACCTCTTTGGCAAAAGCATATGGCACTAACTCAATTTCTTCATTGCTTTTATTACATTATTATGCTGGCTTACTACACTGACTTTTCAGTGTCAAACTGGCACAGTGTGGGCTTTTGGAAAGCAGGGTGTAATGCAGGTATGTAGCCATATAAAGTACATTCTGGGCTTGCACGCTGTGAAGGAAAGAGTGAGTAGGAAAAAAGGCAGATCCCTGTGGCACCCATAGACTTTCATCTCAAAGAGTGAGTCTGTTTGCTTCTGCTGGCATATGGAGGTGCGCTAGAGAGCAAAGGGATCCAGAATTTTCCTATCTGAGAGAGACTAGGAGTGAAATGTCACATACCATTATAGGACTCAATTAAAACATTTTCTTGCATTGGGCATGCATACAAACATATTCAAAAGAAAGGAAAGACTCAGTTAATGATGGTGCAACAAGGTCAGTGTCCTAAACCTTCCCTTTTAAACTCAGGATGATTTCAGAGGTCTTGTAGATGGCGAATGTTATTTATGTTGCTTAACAGTGTCTTCTGCCACTGACACAGCAGCACTTTGCTTTTGTTGTTAATGCGGCAGATTCTCTGTCCCCATTTGGATGCTGATGGAAGTTATTTACAACCTCAGCAGAAAGATCACGCAGTGCTGTGATAACTGGCCCCTATCGACACTGCCAGGTTTCCAGGTCTGTAAGACAAATGTCGCTGCTGGCTCGCAGCACCCTGTGTGCCTTGCATTTTGATGCAGATTTTTATTACCTGGCAGGTGGCTTGGGAGCTGTGGTTGGGGAAAAAAGAGCTGAGATCAATAACTGCAAACGATCAAGTCATGTCAGAGAGGGGTCAGCAGCCAGCACTTGTGGAAGCTGCCCCTTGACATGACTCTTGCGGAGGAGGAAAGGGCCTTGATTTCTGAAAAGCACTGTGCTGTGTTAAGAGTGCCTAATTATAGCTGTCGCTATGGCCAGCTAAAATAACAGAGGGCTTTGAACAGGACCGGTGAATAACTGCACTTTGCTGTGATTGTTGGCTGATGTTGCTGCCATCTCTCAGGTTTGTGCTGGGCACTGATGGCCTGGGGCCCCTAATGCACTGTGTTGTGGGCCTGGGAGAAGTCCTGGAGGCCTTGGGCAGCCTCACACTAGCTGCAGCCATTTTGTGCCTGGGGTGGGCTTAACCTGCCTGCTCTTAAACAGCTCCAGTGTCACCTTCCCTTAGCAGACTCACATCAGTATGGCAATTTGAGCTGCTGCTGTTTTGTCTGTAGGCATTTCAAGGTGGAATCAACTCCTCCAGTTCAAAAAGGCGAGTGTCTAAGGCTGCTGGTAAAAACAAACAAACAAAAAAAATGGGCTGCTGTCATGCCTTTATCCTACTGTGCTTCTGGAGGTCTATCTGCAGTACGATCTGCAGGGACCATCTGATTTTAAACTATTTGAAGGAAGATTTCTAAAACAAAAGCCATCAATTTTTGCTCTGGTTGTGCAAGCAGAACTGTGAGAGGCAAGGGCCCTGTCAAAGTTTCAGGCAGAACTCTAGCAGCTTTAGCAACCTCTTCATTTCATCTTGGTTCGTATCTCCTTGGAATTAGATGAGTAGCAAATTCTGCAGTTTTCTTCCAGCACAATGCAGGAAGATGTCTGTAAGCAATTTCTGCATTATAGTCCCTATTTATATCCGTAATTAAAGAAGTAAGTATTGTAGTTATCTCCCTAATTTCATAATTACCTCTTTGAAATAATAGCCTGTTCCAGGTGTTTTCAAAAATAAAACAGCTAGGGAAATTAATTTCAATTAGAAAGGAAAAAATACAAACCAAAGCGGAGTGTTTTTTCTTTCCTTTTTTTTTTAACAAAATATTAAAAACAACAATAAAACACAACTGCAAAGAAAAAAAGAAGCCCAACATGCACTTCTTGGAGTGTACTTCATTTAAGTAATTAAATCTGTGCAATGTGAATGAACCACTGGCGGCAGTGCCCTTTGTCAAATGACATTTAGGATGCATTAATCTGCTTAATTCTGAGGCTTCCCAGCAGCTTAAAACACATCTGGAGGCAGAAGAATCAGTGAATTCTTAATGGGAGTGAATAGTGTTTTGGTATGTAGTACAGATGCTCTAGGCTTTTTCACTTGGAAGATTTAGTCAGGTTGAGAAACTTGAGCTGTATACATGTGAATTCAGAAACAGTCACAAGTTTATGGTGTTCAGGTTGGGGTTTGGAAGAAATGTATTTTTTTTCCATCCTGAAGAAAATGAGAGAACCTATGAAGAACACTCTTATCTCAACCATTTCTTTTTAAACTTTCTCCCTAATCTTTCTTCTAGCACCTTTTGTATTGTCTGCTACCACTACAAATCCTATTTTCTTCTTGTGACAGGGTTGTAGGGGAAACTGTTTGATGTGGGATATATGGAAAGGAGCTCTTAGAGATCTGCCAAGGCTGACAGATTCTGGGAGAAAGTCATGCTTGTTAAAGCTCAAAGTCTAAAGTTGAATTCTGCTAGCAGCACCTGTTCTCTTCTCTGGCTCTTGGCAACCCTTCAAAGTGGTCACTGGAACAGAGCTCATGAAAACAGATAAGGCTTGAAAGCAAATTATTAAGGCCACAGCTCTCTTCCGGAGACTTTGAAAGTATGTTTGTTGCTTTTGCGGTGTTGTTGCTCCTGTCAGGAATTACATCAGCAAGGTACAGTAGAACCCACCTTCCTGCAGGTCCCCTTGTGAGCTATTAAAGTTTTAGACTTTGAAAGCTTATTCTCAGGATTTAATTAATCTACGCGGGCCTTCAGGGATGTGTAGTGGCCTTGATGAAGCTTCAGGTTTCAGTAAGTGTTTGGTACAAGAGAAGACCTCGAAGTTTGGACCTTTGGATTTGTGGGACATTTGGAAGTGGCCTGGCCATCTCTGAAGAAGAGTGTTCTCTGGTAGGCTCCCTGAACTTCTCAGAAAAGAACTAAAATCGTTTTTAACAAGTACGAGAAGGTGCTGTGGCAAATGGTGAAAATGAGCAGAAGGTTTCTTTTTACTTCTTGAGAGTTAAATTACAGTACTGGGTATAGTAATTGTCTAAAAGCATGTACTTCAATGTTTAGAGAGAACTTAGATCTGTGTGTTGTGCTAGCTGTGTACTGTTTCCATTTCAAAGTAAGATCTGGCACATGCCACCCCTTCCCATCACAAACATCATCTAACTAAATGACTCTTTTCAATTGCAATGATTTATCTGAATTAAATGTCACTCCTTTAACTAGTTAATATGGGACAACAAACTGGGTGGGAAGGTCCCCTGTGGACACTGAAGAGAATAGGAATGAAAAACGACCAAGATTCATTCATAGAAAAGATGCATTGAAAGAAGATTGAAAGAAGAGAAATGGAACATTTATGATCTCTGAAATTAGTGCTTTAAAATATATTTACCTTCTAGAGGAAAAAAAATATCTTTGAATGTTGTAAGACATAAGTGAATTTACGTTGGATGTATTTTTCATAATTGTTCTTTTTCTTGTAACTAAGGCTGTTGCTGCTTAGAGACTTGATCCCTTATAGCCTATCATTTTATCTCTCCTTGATCCTGCAGTGAAATCATAATACTGCTTTTTTTTTTGAGTAATATTATGATCATTTCCATGGCAACAGACTGATGTCCGAAGTGTGGGATCAAGAAGGGGAGATAAAGTCCTTATTAAAATATCCACTTGGTCAATAAGAAAAGGAAGTCATGAAAAAATCCATTAATTTTATTATACGTTGTCTTCTCCAACTGAACATAAGTACAAATGAAAAGTACTTTTTTTAAGAGGCTGTTTATTTTTACTTGTTTATGTTGATGAATAAAAACTTGGCTTTAAAGAAAACATGAGCTAAAGAGTTGAAGCTATCGTATATCATATACATGTAAAACCTTATGTAAAATTCCAATTGTATTTTTTTAAACCAAAGAGAGTTTCCTTGTAACAATAGACTTACTAAAGATCATGAAAGTAGACCTGAAAAGATTACCTTTGTGCATTTATATGCCCATTAGGAAGCTCCTGATCATCCCAGCTATGGCTGTATTACATTAGGCTCTCTTAGTCATGATATTTCTCTCTTAAGACATTTGTTCTGCCTCTAATTACCCACACTAAGGAAAAAGAAACCCTGTGTCTAGTGACCTGTGCTGCGAACCCTGATATGTGTTCAGCAGAAGTGACCACCTTCTGACATACTTGGGAATATCCTGAACCCACCAGGTATTTTGGAGGGCATCATGAAGGCCAATGTTAAAAGGTGTCCTTAATGCTCTTGGCAGTCCAGAGGCATCAGAACAACCTTCCCAAATAAAAATGGTCAGGATTGTATTTGTTCTGGGGCTAACTTGGTCGGCTCACTGTGTGAACGCTTTGGTATTCCTAAGTAGGAGCAAGGAAGAAGCAAAGGATGTCCTGTTTTAGTCGTTCTGTACTGCGAAATATGCAGTGAGCTTTGTGGAATCATGCAGTGGTTATTAGGAGAGGTTTAATACTCAGTCGGAAGCTGTTGTCAGTCCTACCTTCTCCCTTCAAGACCTTGTTTCTAACCAGTGGTCCCCAAGTGTGGAAGTACCAGGCCCTCTGTACATCTGTGATTTATATGTGGAATGGCTGAAGGTGTTGCCAACCTGTTGTGGAGAAGAGGGATGGTGAGGCAAGGAAGGCAAGGATGGATGAGACTGAACCACGAATCCCAGTCTATCCCATGCTATGGTCTTCTGAGAAGCCACTCAGAGTCTGTCTGTGGTACTCTGAAATGCCTGCCTTTTGTCATTGGACTAAGATGTTGAACTCTCTGCTATCACCCCATGGGCCTGGTTCTCCTCTGACTTACACTGATGTGCGTCAAAAGTATTCATCCTGAGGCCATTCTTTTAGTGTAAACTAGAGGAGAATATAACCCTGACTGCAGTGGATAAAAAAGACATAGATTTCAGGATCTTTTTCTCCCATTGGCGTGTGCCTGATTTACGTACAGAACTCCTATTAGCATCGGGGGGAGAAGAGATAACTTACATTGCTAAACAGTATTTTTTTTTTCCTCAGCTGCCTGAAGCTGTTCAGCATAAGCATAAGCCTGTTGTGAAAGTGATTGGAGATTTAGGAGAAGAAATGCCAGAGAGATATAAGAAAAACAAAACTAATCCTAAACCAAGCAACTGTAAGAATCGTAACTGTAAGAATTCTGGTGATTTTTTTCTTGAAACCTAGAGTTTTTAAGCAACTAAATAACTGTTCTTAATGGTTTTAAAGTCTTGGAGTGGCTCTGTGGGTGGGGATTTCAGAGCCCCTGATGAGGGTGGATGTAAAAGGACAGGGAAAGCTCTGAAGTGAGAAAGCAGGAGTCATTTCTCTGCTCATTTCCCTCATCCCAGTGTTCCTTGTGACAGCGTATAGAAATGCAGCTCTAGCCCTTACTGTTTCGCAAATCAGGTTTTGCTCCCTTTTCCTTCTAATAACACTTCTGATCTGGTTGCCAGCCTCAGAGCTGTTATGTTTAAGATTAGTCTTCCCTCTCTCCTTCCTTCTCTGCAAGGTCTTCTGAATTTCTGTGATTCCTTATGAATTTCTGATCTCTAACAGAAGGCTTATTGTCTTGTCCTTATATGTAGCCAACAACTTAATCAATGAAATTTTGGGTAGAGTCTTCCCATTCTGCCATTTTCCAAGTGCAGGCATTGCAGTAAACCCTTGCAAGCAAGAGTTAACCTTTTTTTTTCAAGCAGAAGCATACAGGACCCACATAGACACTATAGTCTCACTATATTCTCACACTTACCATTTCCTTTATTGATTTGCCTGTCTAAGTGAGTACTTCTAAACTCTGTGGGAGTTTTCCAATTAGATAAAAGGCAATTCATGTCACCCTGCTGCAGCTCTAACAGCCATAACCAAGAGCGTACATTGAGGACTCTCAGCAGAACAACCTGGTTTAATCAAGGCGGCCCCCTTTGGTGTTGCCTCATCTGCAGGACATCTCTCTCAACATGCAAAGCATTCTTTACTGGAACTTTAGAGGAATGGGCTGCAGCTACACTAACAGCTAGATGGCTAGCAGAGATGTGTGAGATTCCTTTCTTCACCTGTTTGTGGAAAGTGCTGCTGCTTTCAGAATGCAGGCATGATGCATGCAGAGCTTGGCACCTTTCATCAGCCATAGCTGCCTGTAGCATCGCCCTTTCCAAATGAGAACAAAATGTCTTGGAATGGCATTGCTGCTCGTGTGTGCGGCTTCTGTGAGAGCTGAAACTGATAAACCTGCTAACAGAGCCAAGCTGACATTTGCTGAGTGTTATGCATTTGCTGGAGAATTATAGACTCTGCATTTTGTGGGAGAAACATGTTTTCTTGTGTGCCTGGAGAGTGCTTATGTTCCGTATCCTGAGGGGCAACTGACGGACAACCTCTGGGCATGGCTGAGGAAACCACAGCAGGAAGTGAGGGTTTCAAACAGAAACTCTATTGAGCTTAATGCTTTGCATTCTATCCTTGCTTTGGCCCTCTGAATTTCTTCCTGCTTCTGCCATCCTCTGCTGCATGCCCTTCCCACCTGACCTGTCTACCTTCAGTAGTATCTCCATACCTTTTGGTTTACTGTCCTGCACCAGGTTCCTGGTGCTCTACTTGGTTGCTCCAGTGAGACACCCCACACAACTGTCCATCTTTTTGAGGCTGCAAGCAGTCTCCAGGCTTGTCTGTGTCTTTTAAAGGCAAGAAAGTTCCCCACATCACAGAGATAATGCTCCAGCAGCTTCTTGTTCTCACCCTAGCAGGTCATTCCTGACCTTGGGCCAATTGTAGGATATAGCTGCTGCTGAGGGGAGGTTGGGAAGGGGAAAACTCAGGAGGGAAAACGTGTCTCTGTCATCCAGGAGGAACACTTCTGCTGGGGGGCTGCAGGAGAACTGAGAGTAGTGCATCCTGGTCCCACTAGGTGGGAGCCCAGCATTAGGATTAGGGCTGTTTATGGCTCTGATTCTCACCCCCTCCTGCCTACCTTGGGGAATGGTTTCTTGGCTCTCTGAACAGCACAAAATGAAGCTGTTACAGGCTTTGCTACTTTTTTTGTTTTTGTTTTGTTTTGGGTGAATAAAGTGGCCTCTGTGGAGCTCTGCTTGAAAGCTTGTTCATCTGTACACCTGTGAAATGCTGAAGTTGGGGAAAAGGCAAATCTTCCAGGGAGAGAAAATAAAGTTGATCAACAAAGTAGTGTATGTGGGAGTTATAGCTATGAGCCTGTTTGTTCGTTTATACCTAGGACTGCTGGTGTGAACCTCTGGTTGACAGTGAGCAGCCAACTCTTCCCTATGCATCATCTAGAGCTCTGAGAAAGAGACAGGGAAAGAGGGCTGGGCATTCTTGGCCTCTGGTATTTGTTCTTAAGAGCAACGTATGTCTGAGTATACAGAACTTCATTTGCTTTGCTTCCTATGTGTAGTCCTCTTGGAATATCCCTTGAGGCTCTGAATAGCTGAGTGGCACTGAGTTGAAGTAAGGGAGATAGGTTTCTCTTTGTTTACTCCTTGGCGTATGGTAAGGGGTGCCACTAGCATCTTGCAGCAGAGAAAGAGCTTGTAGCTTTGACTGTAGAAAGCAGAAGCAGATATGACCTATCTAGATACTGAATTCAACTGAAATTTTACACAGCTGAACCTGTGTAATCTCCCCCAAAAAGGCTTTCTCAAGGAATCGGGCCATGTAAGTGCTCCTTGAGACTCTAGAGCAATGTTGCCATGTGCCCCAAACTGTGATCAGGGTCCTGTGGAATACTGGATGGCTGAGAAGTATTTTTCAATTGCAACTTTCCAGACTGTTGCTGAAGTTACAGTGAGGAGTATGTTAATTACTGTCAATACAGTCTGTCATTGCCAAAGTTAATGCTGTAATATTAATTTTTTTTCAGTGGGAAGAAATCCTGTTATTCAGTTTTGTTTTTTTTTTTAATCCAGTCTAATTTGAATGTAGTATTAGTGCTTGTGCATTGCCAATGTTGAACAACCAGAGAAAATCTGCTGTGATCCCAGAGTTCTAGATATGCTTTCAAGCAAGTTATTTTTACTTTTCCTGAGTTTGAATCAAAGTGACTTGTCCTTGCTTCTACTACTAGCACTCTTTCTGTGGCAACGGGAAGCTAAAGAAATATCTCAGTTTCCCTGATGAAGGTTGCTGGGACATATCTGTGTAGGATATGGCCTGTACTCTGCAGTTCAGAGCTCACCTTCTGGCTGGGGCAGTTTGGGCAGAGCTGAGAAGTTTGCCAGTGCTCTACATAGTGTATCAAATTTATGGTGTAAAGAAGCAACTCACTGCAAAAAGGTAATGTGCTATTTTGGGGAAATACAGTTCTGTGTTCAGCTTTAGCAGAACTTACCTTGAGCAGTGGGTCTTGTCCTGCTGCCTCGTCTCAGCCAGGCTGAATGCTGCAGTAACTCTGTGATCTGCAGACCCTTCTCAAAGTGTATCAGTTATCTGCTCCAATATTCTCATTCTGCTGCCCTTTGTCACGTGGGCATGTGAATGTTCCTATTGAGCACAATGCTCCTTAGCTGGAATCTTTCCACTTAGATCCACTGAAGGATCAGAATTTTCTGAGGAAACAGTATGGAAGTTTGAATGGCAAATCTTGATTTTTGGGAGTGCTGGAGAATCCTGCCAGTAGGAAAATACCTGTTTTGTCCCTCTTCTCCAAACTACTGCAGCAACCCCATGGCTGACCTGCAGCTTTGTGTTGTCAGTATGCTAATGCCACCTGGCTGCTGTAAAGCAGAATGGGAGACAGCTCTGCTCAGCTTGTCTCTTTCCTGGAGTGTTGCTGTCCGTGCTAATTTCTGCCTTCTCTACCCTGCCTACTTGTCCACTAAACTTGTAGGAACTCAGTTATGTTAGAGACTATACCCTCCCCTTTCAAACTTGGGTGAAGTTAGCTGTTGAACTGAAAAGATAGGGGAGAACTTCCAGATTTTACTGGACAGACAGCATGAATACATCATCATGCTACTATTAGAAAACTAGGATAGAAGTAATAACATTCCTGGAAAATTATGATGTGGATCTCCTTATCTTAAACATCCTCTTATGATACTATACTCATTTAAATAAATCATTATAAGAACATTCAGTGAGGAAAGGTAGGAAAAAAAACAAATAATCATGGTAAATGCTGTTTTTCAGCTCTCATTGGAGCATATGCTGAGAAGTAGAAACTCGGCATCCAAAGCTATGATGACTAACATGCTACTCCTTTCTCACATTGAGAGGCTTAGAGCAATGTGAAAAGGAATGTTAAGAGTAAAGTGTAATAGAGGAGCTGAAAATTCTTTGATGGCAATTAACATTTTTTTTTCCTATAAAAAACTAGAAAAGTTCATGTTTTTTTTTTTTTGAAATGTGTTTTGAATGCCTCTAGCTGTAAATCTTACAAGTGCACTGGAGGGCTTTATTAATGTTGAGAATTCTTTAACCTTGCTTTACATTATCCAAGAGGTACAGCTTTACTCAGGAGTATGTAATCACCGAACAAATGCTGCATCAGAGGGCAAGATGAATAGAATTAAGGTTGCCATGGGTACTTCACTTTTGAATTTCTTTACTTTCAAATGTAAAGTCTAAACATAAAAATCCCAACAATTTTTAGCACTGAATGCACATGTAAATTAATGGCTTACTCATGGCTGCAGTCTAGCTATTACTGTCTAATGTATAATTCCCTGTACATAGACAAGCTTTGTTTTCACTTGTTCTCTAAGTTTTTAATTGCCTAGTGTTTTGCAGTACAACATAAAAAGCAGGTGTTCGGAAGCCATGTAGAAATGAAGGGGAAAAAAAAAAGAAAAAAGAGAAACAGGTTATCTTTTGAATGAGAAATTTCCTCTGGCAATTGGAAGAGCGGAAGGGAAGATAAATGGCGATCAGTGTTCAGCTGGGGGTTTTATGGGTTCTAGTGCAGGCTATAAAAAAACAATCAGGAGGAGTCTGTGAATAAAGGCATGTAAATGTCATTGATTGGGGAAATATCAAATTGCAGAGCATTTCTTCTCTTGTATGCAAACCTGGGAAAAGGAGCTTGTCTCTGAGAGGAGGTTAACTGATTCCAGCCTGAAAGTTTCATCAGAAAGTTTTGTCAGATCAGTCTGATGTTGATGCTGGCACCTCAAGAGGCTCATGGATAATGCAGTAAGTGCTGCCTCACTGTGTGGGATGTAGAAACAATTCCAGGAGGCCCAGACTCACCTCACTGCTGCCGATCTGCCTGGGACCTCATGCGTGTCACATGAGGCTGTGAAGCTCCACAGGTTTCTGAAACCTAGCAGAAGCACCACCAGCTTTTCAGGCCTGAAATACAGGGACGGTGCTCTCATCCACCATCAAATAGGCACAAGGGAGGGTCCTAACACGTTCTGACCCAAGCTAAACCTGGTTGAAGGACTCTTAGTGAATCATAGAATCACAGGGGTTGGAAGGGACCTCAAGAGATCATCAAGTCCAACCCCCCTGCCAAAGCAGTTCCCTACACCAGGTCACACAGGTAGGCGTCCAGGTGGGTCTTTAATATCTCCAGAGAAGGAGACCCCACCACCCCCCTGTGCAGCTGTGCCAGTGCTCCATCACCCTCACCGTAAAGAAGTTCTTGCGCACATTCGTGCGGAACCTCCTGTGCTGCAGTTTCTGTCCGTTCCCCCTTGTCCTGTCTCCACACACTGCTGAAAAGAGTCTGGCCTCGCCAATTTGTCCCCCACACCTCAGATATTTATAAACCTGGATCAGGTCCCCTCTCAGTCTTCTTTTTGTCAAGGCTGAACAGACCCAGTTCACTTAGCCTTTCTTCATAGGGGAGATCCTCCAGGCCCTTCATCATCTTTGTGGCTCTCCGCTGGACTCTTTCCAAGAGATCCCTGTCTTTTTTATACTGAGGAGCCCAGAACTGGACACAGCACTCCAGATGAGGCCTCACCAGGGCAGAGTAGAGGGGGAGGATCACCTTCCTTGACCTTCTGGCCACGCTCTTTTTAATGCATCCCAGTTACTTCTATAGTGTCTATAGATAAGCCACTGCTGACTTAATTACCTTGGTTATTAGTAATGGAGCTCTGTGTGCTTGTGCTGTTGGTTCTCCAGATGTGAGAGATGTGAGGAATCCACTGGGTCATCCTGTTTGTCTGCTTGGCTTGTGCTGAGTGTTCCTCACAATGTGTTTTCAAGGGCTTTGTCTCACTTAATTGATTCAAGAGGTGGTCTCTGCTTGTTTCAGAAGATGTATCTCACGATACAATGAACTGCCATGTTGGAAAATGTTTCCTGACATGCAGCCTTTTCTTTTGCTGGTTTAATTACTACTGCCATTTTGCAATTACCAGTGCTAATTACCATTGCCACGTTCATTTTTAAAACAATGTAGATAGTTCTGCACTAAACTGGCATCGTAGGGTTCCCACTGATTCAGAAAAACACAGCTGGATGTATGTTTGTTCTGTGGGAAACTCCAGCAAAAGGCAACATTTTATTCTAAATCAAAACTAAGCACTGAAGTGAAAAAAAATTCTTATGAAATTAGGAGTTCAAGAAAAGAATGTCTTAAAATCAAACTAAAATATTTCAAATTTGACATTATTTTAAATAACTCAGCCTGTTTTAAAATCCATTTTCTGTTTCAGTTCATTTTTTTTTTAGATGACTGCTACTCTTTGGGCAAGGGAAGCATCCTCTTTCCTGGCTGATATGTCCCTTGACTGAGATGTGATGGTGCTCCCTCCTTTGGTGCACAGGGTTGTTTCCTCACTAGTGTGGCAACTTCCTTGAGTCCTTTGGGAGAAATTCTTTTTTTCATACAAGCATGCAGATGTGGCTCCTTGATTTCATAGTAATCCTCTGCTGCTCAGCCAGAAGTCCAGGGAACCCAGGAAACCCTCAGAGGAAGTCAAGAAGAAATTCTCCTGGAATTATCTGCCGCACTTCCACAAACAGCTCACCTTTCAGTACTTTCTCACGGAAAACTATTTTGCTGGAAAAAAATCTGAGTGTGTGTAGGGTGGGAATTTCAAGAGAGTACTGTGCAAGCAAGCAGATAAGTGATCTTTATGTAGGAGCATCTGCTGGCAGGGCTAAATTCCTGCTGGTTACCAGGGATGCATTGATATGCAACTCTACCTCTCTGAGTCTTGTGAGACATTCTGGGGAATATCTTTTTAATGGTAATAGCCACAAGTTATAAGGTGTGCCTTGAGACAAGATGGCTTTTATTTACTCTTTCCCACATTACAAATTGTGGTACATACTTGCTGGTATGAGCTAGTGTGTGTTAGTCTTCATAGAGTTTAGTCATTATTTCAGCTTCAGTGCTTTTTAATCATGGCTCCCCTGTCAAACATAGCAAGTATTTCCATTCTTCACCCTGGTAGCTTTTTCTTTTTCCCTGTAGCTCTTTAAAATGAAACAGAGAGATAGGATAATTTCAGTTCCTCTGTATGTTTGTGCATCTCTGTTCTTAACAAAAAGCGCACTAAAATCGATGTCCTTTTGGGAACTGTTGCTATTGCCCTAGCTATCTGATACTCCACAATACCTGTAAACTGAAGTCCACTGGAGTGTTTAGGGCTGGAAGAGCATTTAATAGGGGAAACGAACCCATATGGTAAATTGTATTTAAGTCTAGTTGCTGGGGGATTTGCGGTTTCTACTCAAGCAAAGCAATATTGGATATTTTGAAGAGAAGGAGCTCAAAATTTCACTAAGATCAGCAGTGCTCAGGTTGGGGTCTGGAGGCGGTATCTGCAGAGTTCCTCCTGATTTGCTCCCTGATGTGTGTTCGAGCCTGGGACAAGTCATCTACTGAACCTCTAGCTTTAGTTTACCTGCCTTTAAAATGATGATAATGTTCACAGTGATTAAGATGAGGAACATTATGCAATTGCTGGGGGAAGAAGGGTCCTTAGAGGAATGTAATTCTGGCATTGTCTGAAATCTCTTGCAATCTTCACTGTTTAACTCTTCCTGCTCTTTCTTCTTTGAGTTAACCTTTTTATTAAGTCCCCAAACTAACTCAAATTCTCCATAGACTTAGTGAAATGCCGGTAGAGGGTCTGGTTCTTTAATTCTATAGGGACTGAAACAGAGTGGAAGAAGTTTAAGGAGAGGGGCTGATCTGCAGTGACAGAAAGGGCTAGAGGAAGAAGAGGAGCTCCAGAGAAATGTGCTGAATCGTGTATAAATATGAAGAGAATGTAAGATATATTTCATGGAGCGATGCTCTACAGAGGACAGGTGAGAAAGCAATCCATCGTGCACCTGATTTACCTTGATATATTCTGTAGCAGGCTATTGTTGGATGGCTTTCTGGCTAGATGGCTTTCTGTATACTTGTCCATACTTGTCTTGGGATGCCACAATATAGCCATTCCTCTTCAGCCCCCTGTGTCTTACTGTTATTTTAATATTCCTTTTGAATGTCTCTCATTTCCTGTGAGTAACCACCCACAGGCTATCCTGAACTCTTCTATATCTGAGGCAAAGTTTTAATATCTTTGATATTGGAGATTCTTTCCATTACAACTCTGTAATGTTTTTCTTTCTATTTATTGACATATGTGCACTAAATAAAATGATGTTGAGCCCTGTTATGTAAAAATTCTTTGGAGTATTATTCCATATATTAAAATTTATAGTTCCCTGTATAGGTTGCTTTGAAACTTCAACAACAGATTTGAAGAAATTTTTGCACGCAGTTTTACTATTAGTCTGGAAGCTATTTTATATATATTCTTTGTGCATGGGCTCCCTCTGGAGCTTTCTCTTATTAAAAAAAAAAAAGGGGGGGTTTTGTGTGTTTCCTTTTTTTTTTTAAATACTTTTAGAGAGGTTTTAATAAAAAGTATTGAACAAATGAAATAAAAGGACTGTTTATATCATTGCAGGGTTCAGTACAACATTGTTCTGTATCTGTCTTAGAGACATGAGCAGAGTTTTGCTGTATTATGGCAGCTGAGGAGTGGAGCCCTTAGGATTAACATCTAGCTGGACTTGGAGAGAGCCTTATATGAAAACAATGCCACACAAAAAGAGTAATTAATTACAGTACTCTGAAGATGCAAAGTGCCATGTAAATCCCAGGCATTCATCATAATATTTAGACTCTAATGGCTAATAACAGATCTGATTTTGCTTTCAATGAATCATCATCATCAAAGAAAATTTTGTTTCTTTGAATATGTTCGCTGTTTTCCGTATGTGTTTTATTAGGGTGAGCACACATGGAGGAGAAACATTTAATTTACTGAAATCAAACTCTGCTAGTATTGGTGCAGACACTTTCAGTGCTCTCCTCTTGGAAGTTCTAGGAAATTTTTGAAAAGAATTGCATGTGTGAAGCCTATTTGATGATGCTGAAGCCTTTACCAGCTTCTAGTGATTGGGAGCCCTGCCTGTGGCAGGTGGTTGGAGCCTGGTGATCCTTAATGTCCCTTCCAAGCCAAGCTATTGTATGATTCTATGATTTTTTAATTTTTTTTTAACTAAGGACAAAGTAAGCAGTAAGATCTACATTAGTTTTCTCTGAGGGAAAGATAGTAGAAGTCTTATTTCCTTGAATTATGTTATTAAGCTTATAGATAACGTTATTCTGAGGAGCATGTTCTCTTTATTTTAATAAAATAGGATATAATTGTGCTGTGACCAGCTGCGTGTACTTTTCGTTAAAGATGCAGTCTGACTGACAACAGTAACCAAATGCAGATTATGTACTTGAATTTTTATCTATGATCTGTTCACCATGTGTTCACCTGAGCAGGACTGTAGTTTGTCCATCCCTTAACACACCCCGACAATGAATGAGGCACATCAGAAATTTCGTCACCCTTCTGGCCATTGCTGTTTTTACCATAGAGATTTTTAGTGCCTTATTAGATTTGAAGGAGTTTCTACTGCATAGCAGCATGACTGGATTTCTGATTCTTTTTTGAAGCTATTTCAGTGTTTTCTTGGTTTGTTTTCTTTCTGTTTAACACGAATGGGACCTTGTACAATTAGCTTACAGACAGCGATGTGATAGAGATATTTCATGTATACTTGTAATGAATTTCTGACTCTCCTTGTAAAGCCACCCTGATAATAAGTGATCTTTTTTCTGTGGAGCTCAGGGAAGGAGGCCAGGATGTTCAGCTCTGGAAACAAAGGTTCCTCAGTTGTTCTTTTTTTTTTTTTTTCAGTTTGGTTTTATAGCAAACAAACTTTTTTCTGTTAGTTAGTATCAGAGGCTCTTCCTTTTTCTCCCCTTAACATCTGGTCTGACTGATTCTCCAAGGTGAGAATACCATGGATGTCCATACAGATCAGTTTCTCCCAAGCATAGTGGTCTGCTCAAAGTGCACATTCCCTTACATTAGTATTAATCTTCCATGTCTATGCGTTTTATTTTTGCAGCATTCCTTCCTGTAACAGAAGGTCATTAATGGTTTTGATGGTCTTGCTGTTTGTTTCTATTTATTAGCTGATGCAAGACTAATAGTATATGGATTTAAAAAAATAATAATAGAACCATATTCTTTGAGACTACTATAAGCTGAGTTACTTCTTCAATTAATAGTTCACACTTTTATTCAATTTGCAAGTCAAACATCACATTTTCATTTTTAACATTTACTGCTTTTGGGAAAAATTTAATTTCCTGTCATTGTCTCATAATTAAGCTCACTGTGCATACTGTGTATAACTTAAAGGACGCTAATAAGTGGGATATAATACCAACTGTTTCAAATCATTGCCCTTTAGAATAGACATGCTGAACATAAATGTGGTTTAAAAAACAACAAGGGAAGCAGCAAAATCCATTTGGTAAGGTTGTTTTACCGAGCCATGTGCTTGGAGCTGTGACTATGGTCCTACTCCTGAAAATTTTTTTCTTGACACTGTGGCGAAATATGAATGACCTTTTTCTTCATTTTCTGAAGTTCTGTTGCGGTTGGGCTTGGCAAGTGCACACAGGTGTTTCTGCTTCATGTTGTCTTCTGGATCCAGCCATTCTTTTCACATGGTGAGAAACAACAGCAAGGGCTTCAGCCTGGCAGGGACTGCGTGGGACTGATGCTTTGGAGGTGGAAAGCAAAGTGCCTCACCCATGCAAGCACAGAAGCTCAGCAAAAGTAGGACTGTAGAGAGGTGTGAAAGGGTGAAAGAACCAGCTAAGGGACCAACAGTATTAGTAAACTAATTTTCTGGGCATCTATTCAAATCCCATGAATTGTAAAAGCCTACATTTTCCCTTGGTGATAAGCCCTGACAGCTTGCTCCCTCTCTTTGCAAAGTGGATCTCAGGTGTTTTATGAGCAAATGAAAACCATGATTTGCCTTGGTCCTGTGTTGTTAACAAGGTTGATTTTCCTCTGTTTGCTAGAGCTGCTGCTGATGCTGCACAAAGCCCAGCTGGTTGTGCAGGGATGGAAATGATATTCTGTGAGTGATATGAAAGGCACAGAAAGGCAAGAAAGGAAGGAAAGTAATCGTGTGGGCTCAGCTGTTTACTATTTTCAGTGCAGAAAAAGTCTCCCCTACTCTTAAGCGAACCTGGTGAACTAAGTGTATGATGTTAGCTCAGACCATCGTCTCTCAATTTTCTGTGGTTTGGTAAATAAGGGCAGTGGCTGCAAACTTTCTTTTTCCTGTAGAAGATCACTGAAAACTAACTGGAAACTGTGTGCTTGGTACTGCGTGTGCTACTATATCTTTTCATTCCTCTCTCCCTCCCAACTACCTCATGACCCATTAATTGATGAAGAGGTAGAATAATAAAAAATAATGAGTTCCCATTAGTTTCTTGAGTGGAGGTGGCTTGTTGAAGATGATGGGTCTTATGCATGCTCCCATGAAGCAAAAGTCCTTGGAATATGCACACAGAGCACAAAATTGTGCTTTGGCTCAAAACTTTTTAGAAACCATGCTTCTTAGTTTTGGCTGCTGCTGACTGTGTTAGCTTGTCATTTTAAACACATCAAGTTCCTCATTGTGATGGCTGAATGAGGGTTATTCCATTCATTTGGCTTATGTGAGGAAATTTTCCATGCAGTTGATGCACGAGTGGGTTTATGGTCCAATTTAAGATATGTCTGGGGCACTTCTGGAAAGCTCTGCTCGGCCTAAAATCCCGTCGATTCATAAGGCAGGAGGAGTTTGACACCACAGACAAACTTACTGATTTATAAGAATATAAAATGTTAAAACATTCTTTTTTTCCCTTTATAATTGTCAGTCCTAAGTCTCCTGTGGGGGAGACCTATTTAACATTAATATAAAATTTAATGCCATGGTTATACTGAAGACAGGAAGGATTTTTTTTTTCATGTTTGATTAGCCACAATATTGTTTTTACTCTTAAACATTACTTGTTTCCTTTTCTATTTTGTACCAATAATATCCAGAGAGTGCTTGCACGAACCTAGAGATTTTATTCCTTAATTTATACTCCAGAGGGTACATCTCTCAGAATCTTTCTAAGAAAAGGCCAGGGAAATAAAAACTGGTGGAGTTCTTATAGCCACACCACTGAAGCATTTTAACCTCTTTATTGCTGTGTGGGTACATGCCTACAAATATTACCATTGACCTAAGTTGGTTCTGGGTAATAAAAGTGCCTTGTGTTGATAAATGGGACCTGTCTTCCCAGAGACTAGTAGGCCTAGTATTTTAGGTCTCGCATGATTGTGATTTCCTCTTTTATTTCTGCTTATATGAGCTTAATCCAATACCCAGTTGAGGAAATACGTCTTCCTGTTGATGCATGGGGCAATTGAGGGAGCAGATACAACAGAGATGTTTGAAAGTTTTTGGTGGTTTATTTTTGTCCAGACTGAAATGACTTGGTGGTTTCTTTACAGCTCTTTTCTTTGGCTGTAAATATGCCTGGAGAGGGAGCCTCAGCTCTGGACCGGGAAGAGCAGCCCCAAACCTCTAACCCCATACTATAGATGAGTGTCTGAAGCGTACAGGGCCCTTTTGTATTCCCTTTTTGCTACCAAGCACAGGAAAGGCCTTTTATTTTCATTAGTATACGAAGGGGCATTAAATCAGGTCTGTTTTCCAAGCAATCCCACTGATGCGTATCTTGGACTTTTTTCTCCTTTGGGCTGCTCTTACAGCATTGTGATTGCAGTGGCAAAACTTCCCTCTGTGCAGAGGGCCTTCACTGAGCCCAGAGGAAACCTGCCTCCCACAGGAGTCCTAGTCTGAAAGTGAGCAAGGAGTTTAAAGTGGCCTTTAAGGGCAAATTTATGTGGTGGTTTGTATCAGTGGTCTGCCTCTGTGCTCTTCCTTGCTTTGCCTGTCATTGAGACATTCAGGCTTCATTATTTTCATGGATGTATGTTTTGTTTTCTCGTGCACATTTAACTTTTCTCCTTCTTCCTTCAGGACTCCAAATAACTTCTTGTGTGTCTTTGTGAGTGATTTTTTGGAAAAAAATATTCCGTTCAAGCTATCAGCAATACAGTATTTGTATAATAATCAAATATATAGCTCTGGAGATTAGGTGTGGAATAGGGATGCATTCACAATATGTAAGTATGTGTCTGTATACATGTACATGAAAATTTGTATTTGTGTGTGTATTCAGGTATGTGGTGTGTGCATAGATATAAATATCTGTGTGTACACATAGTGAATGAATCTGCTTAAAAGTGGGATTAGTCAGCTGGAATCTGAAACAGTAAAGTGATCCACATATTGCATGTTGAGAACGTAAGAGAGAAATGTGCATCAAAAGATCATGTATCTTTAACTGTAAAGTAAATGTCTCAAAGTTTTAAGAGAACATAGGTAAACTGCTCATTACAGCTGTGCACTTTGCAGATGCTGTTCTGTGCAAACAGACTGAAGAGCATTTTGGAAAATAGATAGCAGTAGCAATGGTGCTTTTTCAGGAAACTGCTTTAGGGCAAAGAGGAAAAGCTGTCCCATGCACTGAAAAATAGTATTGTGCTTTTCTAACTGAATAAAAAAGGCTGTATTTCAGCTAGGTTCACATTGAGCCAAACACTATCTCTGCTGAGCCAGCTTGGATGCAAGAGGGCTTTTGTAAGACCAAAGAAAAAATCACGTGGTTGTCCTTGTTTGTGCCAGACTCTCTTGCTTCACCGAAGGAAAAGAAAATTTCATGCATTAAATCTGGAAACACAGGAAATGGTGATGACCTTTGGTGTGCAAGAATCTTTCTTGAAATCATTGGTTTTCCTTTGGATTTACACCATTGTGAACAAAGGATGAATTAAACTTGTAGAGAGAACATGAAGACAAAAAATCAAAAATGCAACGACACATAAAAAAGCAACACAAAAAAAGTAGTACGGAATTACTTGCTTGATGAAAATCCTCATCAGATGTAGTATTGAACTATAATTTCTTCTTTATTTTATGAATCAGCATATGTGTATCATGTGATCTAACACTGATGCACGACCTGCCACCCTTGCTTTGATCATGCAGCCTGATACACAGAATTTTGTGTGTAAGATTCAGAAAAAAAGTTGAAAGGGACTTGTCAAAGAATACAGCTAATATATGTTTGTGGCCAAAATGGGAACAATTAAGGCATTTCCATGTGAAGTAACAAGTTCTATTAGAGATTAATTAGTTTTCCAGGCTTTGAATTGTTTCTTTAAATGTGGCTTATTTGACTAAAATGCTAGAAAATTGACTTTGCTTCCTGGGTAAACTTCAGTCATCCTGATGAACATATGCAAAGATGTTTGGATAACAAAAGAGAGAGTGTTACCAAGGTGAAGCTTAATTGAGCTAAATCCACATATAATCATTCCTATTATAGTGAAGTACTGTTCCTCTTAGATGAAGTAAGCCACTTAGAAAATTCTGCAAATGTTTCATTGTGTTGCTGCTGTTTCTCTAACTTACACTAATGGGGATGAGGAAATGCTCTATTGAAATCTGCGGTGCTAAGCAACTGTTAAGTATTTGACATGCCAATATTAAGACAGATTTATGTTTTCTTTGATTTTCTTTTAGTAAATTATTTATTATTATTATAAGCAAATGGGCAGAACTTCAAAAGGGAGAAAAAAAGGCAGCTAAGAATTGGAACAGGAGGAACTCATGTTGAACTGTTAATGGCCATAAGGAAGGTGTTTTGGAACAACATAAAAAGGCATAGCCTTTGTCCTAAATCATCTTTTTTCCTCTTGAATCACTTATCTTGGGAGTGTCTGAGAGGTTCTAACTCTGTTTAATGGCAGTTTTATGCACTCTGCAATCTCATTTTTCTGTGGCTTTAGGACAACCTGTTGCTATTCAGGTGCCAGTTTGGCTAACATAGGTAAGTTCATGGGGAATATCCTGCATTGGTAGCAACCAATACATCTGGGAAGAGATAGGTCAACCTAGCAAGCTCATTCCAATGCTCTAACTGCCTTGCTTTTTAAAAGCAAGCAATTTTTTTTTTTTAAAGCAATTTATTTTGTCAGAAATTGGTAAAAGATGAAAGGAAGGGGATGAAATGGTGTGGTCCGTGGTTATTTCATGCTTGTATTTCGAGGTTGTTTTCTGGGCGTGATCTGCATTCCTTGGTCTCACTTCACCCTGTCTAAGGGATGGAGATGGCTTAGCTCTGGTGTAAAACCAGATGTTCCTGCTAGGAATAATCATAATCATTCACAACTTTTTTCTTCATGTGCCTTTTACTTGAAATTAAATGCTCTGGGAGTTACTTGAGTTGTTTATGATGCTTTTCTACAGGAATAAAATATTCCTGGTCTTTTAGAGCAATACTTTTCATTAAATCATTTTCTTGCAATTTCTGTGCACTTGTATTAAACCATTTCTTTATCCTTAAAAAATGCAAATTTATAGAGGAGGTAATTCAGAAAAGTAGAGAACAATGTTTGGCACGTTTTCTCAAAAGGGCAGATGGGGTTCTGAGTCATCTGTTTGTTCTGTATTTCTGAATATTGGGTTGGCCACAATGTTTGATAGTCATTGCTTGTTTCTGTCTGAAAGCTTTGGTCAGCTTGAATTCTAGAACAGATGTATCTTCCGTGATAAGTGTAGAAGACTCTTAGGGTCGTGGGTTGGCAATTTCTTTCCCCCAGTCTTTCATGCTGGAGAGTGACTGATTGAGGCTGACAGTGCTGTATGTCATAAACTTTTTTTTTTTCTGGTTGTTTCTGACAAATGTAAAGAAATCTCTTCTGATATGACTTTAGAAGAACACCTTGTTCTCTGGTTTCTTGCTGAAAGCTCACTAAGATCTTATTATTCAGAACTCAGCAGTTGCTGAGAGGAATAACTGCTGTAATTTGGAGTGGGAATTTAGGTAATGTAACAGTATTTACCCGAGTCCACTTACAGTGGAAAAGAGGAAGTGAATAAAGGAAGGAGAAATATGTCAAGTATTAGTTCAGGAAAAATTAGCATTCAGCAACTTTATTTATATTTTATATTAGAATGGCAAATTGTTTACAATTTAGTCTGTTAACAGTAGTGCTAGTAATTAGATAGACCTCCTTCTGTCTTTAGGATATCAAGAAGAATTTCCTTTTTTTTTTTTCCCAGAAGATGAATTTAATATTGTGACTTGTAAGATATGAATCCTTTCAGCTTTCCTAAGGGCTTGTGCATCACTGGAGATATTAAAGATGGAAAAGCCTTATTCAGTCGTCAACAAGGCCGTTACAGGTTTTATTCTCTGGACTACAGTTTCTAGTATTGTGCTCTCCTGGTTTGATATGCTCTCAACAATAAGGCAGCCTTATCTTTTCTCAGGAGGATGTTCCACTGCCTAATATGAATCGCTATCAAGAAATACTTGAGATATCAAGTGTACTGTTTCTAAGAGATCTGATGCAGCAGCATATGAAGTCGCTGTGTACTGAGCTCGTGCCGATCCCTCAACACAGAGAAACTCAGTCTGAGATTTATGCAGCTGGAGCTCACAGGAAGGTTCTCTTCAGAGGGTGAGGTTTCTTAATTCACTGCTGAATATATCCCACCTAAAATTAATTTTGAACAAAAATGACAATTCATCCTCATTAGTAAAATATGAGGCCTGCTCCAATAATAATGCCTCCTATTTTGTTATGTTGGCCTACAACATTAGAGGCAGATGTTGGTGGTATGGCAGTAGAGGACTGAACTTCCTGCCAACACTCCATTGCATTTTGTTGTTGTGGGACAGATGGCAGCAGAAGGGGCAGTTTGACAAAGCAGTATCTGAAATAGAAGTACAGATAAAGCAGAGGTGATAGCTAATCTATGATAGCTAATCAGTGCTATCAAAATTGGGCTGCTCCAAAAACTTGACACGGGGGCAACAACTTGATACTGTTCCTTCTAGTTTTTCCTCTTGAGCATAGTAAATATGTGGTAGGGGTTTTTTTTGTTGTTGTTTTTTTTGTTATTTCCACAGTTGTGGTGTTATTTGCACATTTCCAGGCTGTTGATCTCTCCCTTTCTTCATGGCTTGAACAAGTTATGGAAATTTGGCTCTTTTTAATTCTCCTTTATAGATGAGTTCCTTCATTTAGCGTGTCTTACTTGTCTTTAAACTCTGTCCATTTTATTGACGTAAAACAAACTGTTATTTACTAGCTAGGACTGAAGGCAGTTCAGCATGTGAAGTCACTATGGAGCCACGGAAGCATGGGTTTTTACCTCCCTGACTGCTAAGCAGCAGCTGTAATAGAGCTGAAATATATGTATCAATTTCACTGTAAATATGCTCAGTTAGGTCAGCCTTTCAGCCCATCTCCAAACTCTGTTATGTCTGTGCCTACAGAACACCAGGAAAGCAGGTTACCTTGTTAGGAGTATTTTATTACCTACTTCATCCCAACCACTAAACTAGTAATGAAGCTCTCCTGTGTAGCACCTCCCCAGTATATCTTTGATGTGCTTGTAATCTTCATAGATGTTTGCAGAATCTTACCATCTCAGGTGACTGAACATTTGCTGATAGGTGCCCTACTGCTGGCTTAAAGAGGAAAGCAGTTGAGAGAAAGACCTTTGTGACAGCAAGAGCAGAGAAACCAGTAAAACCCATTTAGAAATCTCCTGTTGCTCTTCTTGGCCAAAGTCTCCCTAAGGAGCTCACTTCAGAACAGAAGTAGTTCTGTCCATCTGCTGAAAGTAAGGGTACATGTTGCTGCTTAACTTTGCAGCCAACCCTTCTCAGTAAGCCAGCATCCACATATTATCAGCATTCAGTTGTTCTTGCATCACCTGCTGAACAGACTGCAAAATGTGACTGAGTGAACAGTGGAAAGAGTAAGGGGCATTTTGTGTGTGTATGTGCACTAATGTGAAGGTAATATTAACTGCAGAACCCCCATTTTGCTTTGGTCAGGAGTTGTCAAGTTTGCCTTTTGATGTGAGCAACAATATAAAAAAAATCAAGTTTTCTACTGCTTTTATCAATATGAATGTGAATTAAAGCCAAAGAACACAACAGAGACTCTGAATTTATACTAGTGAGTGCAACATCTGAACCTTTACTTGCACAGGCTTTTCCACAGTACTAGCTCTAAATTTTCTTTGTAACTGATCTCACTTTTCACACCACCATACGTGTTGAACTTTTGAAATGTCTCAGTTGAGAAAGTGCATCGAGGAGTTCTGTAGTGTGCTGCTCATTGCTGTCTTCTAACCACAGCCACTATACTCAATTTAATAGTCAGTTCTGCTCACAGTGTTTGGATTATCTTTGAGATGCTATCCTCTGCTCCTTCCAATGTGTGAGATATCCTCACTCAACAGCATTTTGACTGTCAGGAATTTACCGATCCATCTCTTTTGGATGTTCCATGTTCATATTCCCAACATACACCAGCTGTTTTCTCCCAGTCCCATTTAGGCAAGAGCGGCAGATCTGGTGCCACATATATCCTTTCTCTGTTTATGAGAATCTGTTGTCTGTGACAACAATCTCATATAATTGAGGGCAACCTCTTGAGACACTATCACTTTTTACACCTATTGTTTCTCTTCATTGAGATGCACAGTACTATTTTCATGAAGTAGGATGGTTTCCAGGGTTTCCAATTGTATTGTTCTATTTTTTGTTTTTCTCTTATCTGTTGCTTTGTACATCAACAAATCTCTAATGTGTTTAACATTGGATTTCAACAGTGTAGGCAGGCATTCTGGCTTTCAATATTCTGTTGAGCACAATGTCAGAGGGTGACAACCTACACTTTAATGGTATTGTTCCTTAATTAAATAGTACAAAATATGGGTACGAAACAGATTCCAAAGTCTTTCAAATAAGCACTTTATTTTGATACCATTTTCCAATACCTCTTTAAATTAAGGATAATGGAGACTAGTGGTTGCTTGTCTCTAGGCTCACTTTAAATTCATCTCCATTAAACTGTAGTCCACTTTCAGACATACCTCTGGGCAGGTAGAACATATAAGAAAAATGGATTTGATATAAGCAGATGTTAATTTAATTGTGCTATCTTCTAGTGAGACTATTTCAAAGGAATGCAAGTAGAAGTCTAAGGGAAGTTTGTTTTAATATGCAGAATGAAAATGGCTGGGAATATGCCATTCCAGCCATGTTCTACTGTGTAAATTACTTCTGGTGAGCTAATCCTTGCCAATAGCTGTTATTAGTAACAATAAATGCAAACTGACACATGAAACCTGTTTTGTTCCACTTCAGGCAAAGGCTGCTGAATACATGTCTGATCATCAAACTGTTGTGTGCCTCATATGTTTGAAAGTGCTTTTATTTTCTCTCTTAGAAGGTGTGATGCCACAGTAAGGTGTTACTAGGTAATGCTGGGTAATTTCCCCCCTAATGAAGGGAGACAGGACTTACACTTTCTCTGTATGAGCATGTGGACATTCAACCTTTGATACAAAAGCAACGCTAATCCACATTGTTGGGCATCCATCAAGAATTACATTTGTTTAACTGTCCCGTACCATAGACACAAATCCTTTAACTCTTTTGATTTCCATGTCTATTTTTTCCATGGCAACCTCGTGTTGTTCATTTGGACATCTGATTCAGGCCCAAGTCCTTCCACAGCTTTACATCTTTGAGGAACCTCAGTGTCTTCCCTTCTGCTGGGTCATGTGCATTGTGATAACTCCAGTAATGCTGCTTCCACTGCCAGGGGTTGCCTCAGCTAGCCCAAAAAAGTAATCTTAAAGACGACTCCCTTTAGAGATTGACTCTAAAGAGAGGCAACTGGATAGCCCAAATAGAAAGTCATCTGACCTCTCAATGCTGCCTTGACTTTTTTTTTTGCTGGCTGCCAGACTCCCTGATAGGGTTCATTGAGGCATGTTTGAGCAAAAGAGGTCATTGCATAGCTTGAGCTGAGCTCTGTTCATAACATCAGCTGCCTTGAGTGGCGTAGCTTTGCCAACCATCTTTAGTTTAAAGCTTCTGTCATGGATTTTAACTTCTGCATAACTGACGAACCAAGTTCTAACATTCAAAACAGGGTAATACAGTGAAGCATTGACATGTTTTGGTAGTTTAAAGAAGCACCAAGTTTATTGTAGTAAGACAGGGAAATGCAATTTGCATGTGCTACTGAGACTCTAATCTCATCAGAGTTAAGACAGCCAAGATAAACCCAAGGCAACTTCATACTTAACATATCTTTTTTATGCAGTCATGGTTAACAGTGCTGCTGCTATATATTCCTAGGACAACTATGGCCTGTTTTTCAGTGTGTGCTGGAGTGCTTCTGTTTTTAATATACGGATCTGACTTTGAAGAGGAGAAAAACATTCTTTTTCTAAGTTTTTCATGCTGAGAACTACAATTAAAAGTAATTGCTTCTTTTTCCAAAGTAAAACATGCCTTTTAAAAGCTATAATATTCAGCAGTACCAGGAGGACACTTATGTCATGTAGAGACAGTTTCAATATTTCACTTTATAGGTGCTCCCATCTGCCTCTCTTAAAGCATTTCTTCCTGAGAGATGAATGAAGTAGGTTTCTCAAAAAGGCAATATAAAAGGAAGAGGAACACAAAATACAAGAAGTAAAAAAATGAAATAAATATGAACACCGCATCAATCTGAAGGCATTTGTGCAAATTGCCTCATAAATATAAACAGTGTAGACTGCTGTGCTAAGTAGAGACATTTTAGGGTTGAGATGTTTTGTATACAACTCTGATGCTAATTATAAACTAAGAAGATTATATTGATAAATGAACCTTGTCTTGCTTTTTTGTTTGTTTTTGCTCATAAAATAAAAATACAAATTGCGTGAGATAAAATTGTTTTACCTATAAACCAGTATAAATAAGAGAATCAAGAGAATGACTGAACTTTGAGGGGAAAGGGAGTAATGTAAAATGGATTTAGTTTACCAGTCCTGACCTGGCAACAAATTGTGCTGAAGCAGCTTAACACGGAAGGACCTGATCAGAATATCACACATATAGAAATTGAAGTTTTACATCTGGAAAGGAGAAGAGACTGAATTTAAACAAAATACAAGTTTAGATGATATTGAAAGGGGACATAGGGCTTTCTGCAGAGCTCATGCTTGCCTGGGAAACTCCACTGTGATCTGACACGTTCAGAACAACTGGACAAGTATTGGTTTGGCTGGCTTCCTTAATGTATTGTTCCCTAGAGTGCATGCTATGGACAGAGCAAAAGCCAGATGCTTGCTTATTACAACAGAAAGGAAGTACAGAATTAGAATCCATTGCAGCCTCTTAAAACGTTATGAAACTTATGAGATTTACACATAGCATCACTGCTTTCTGGCTTAATGAATTGGCCAAGTTCATTTTCCATTGCCCCTTGGACCTCCTTTATAGGTCATTCCCCTTCAGAGAGAAATCTTGGACAAAATGCAGCCCAGTCTATGAAGGGATAGACCAGCCTTTTAGGACACCCGAGCCTTCAAATACATAACTCATATTTTTAAAGGCTATGCTCATGTAGCCATAGACATGGGAAGTATGTTTAGAAGTAAGGATGGGGTAGATTGGAGCAGTGTAGGAAGGCTGGGAAGCCTGATGCCCTGACATCCTGCTCTTCATACATTTCCTGCAGGATTTGGGGCAAATTACTTTGCCTCTCTGTATCGCAGTTACACAGTTGTGAAATGGGGACAGCTGTCCTCCTCTATTTCTCAGAGGACTTGTGAAAATAAAGGCATTAAAGATTGTGAAGCCATCTGTTGCTATGGTGATGAGGCTCATTTAGGCACTGAAGCACCAAGATTAGAAACTAATATGTTTCCTGCACAACTTATTTAGAAATATAGATGGGCGGTGCTGACGTATAGGGTCTGGCTCTGCTTCCAGTAACAGGGTTACTGATTTTCACTGGGAACAGGATCAGTCCTCTATAGGCTGTAGCAGACACTCTTTGCTAAACCCTGCCTGAAATTAAATGCCTCGAATTGGGTCAGTTGCATAATGCCTCACGGTTGCTTGTTACACCAGGTAAAAACTGTGCAGGATTTTAACACTTGTCATGTTTGCTAGATGCTTTTGCACTTCTTAGGTGTTTGGAGCTCAGGTTAATGCAATGGGAATGTGAAAATTTATCAGGGGGGCGGGGGGGGAAGGGGGGAAGGTTTGTAAAATTCCTGGAAGTACTGGGGGAAGAGCAGGGAAAGGGTATAGAGAAAGGGATTTCCTTGTTTCAGCTCTGTAATGAAGAGCATGCTATGAATGAGTCAGAGGCTGAGGAGCAAAGTGCTCAGTGGAAGCAGAATCAGTGGGATACCCATGATACTGCTGTTGCTGGGGAAGAATGATGAAACTTACTTCTGTGCATTGGTTCGGCCTACGAGTATAAGTTTGATATCCTGAGATTGTCAGACTTTGCAAGTCTTACCTGCCTGTCTTTTCCCAACGCAATGCATCAGTACAGCTTGTGCCATTTAGAATGACTGAATAATTCAGCTTGGAAGGGACCTTTGGATCCTCTGGTCCAATGCCTTGCTCATAGGAGGGTATGCTTCAAAGCTAAACCAGGTTACTGGAATTCTTGTCTAATCAAATTTTAAAAACCTCCAAGGATGAGTATTCCATAACCTTTTTGGGCTCCATTTTCAGTTCTGATCCACGGTGAAGATATTTTTCACTAATATCTAACTAGAATTTTCCTTGATGCACCTTGCTCCTGACAGGTCTTTATTGGCCTCTGAGGAAAAATTGCAATACCTTGAAGCCACTGAACTGTTCTTACAGGATATTTGCTTATTAGCAAATGCTTCATGAACAAAAATCTTCCTGCTTTCAAGGCCTGAGCTACACCCCACATGGGACAGCCCTGTGCCACACTGCTGCTCATTCTCAGTTTTCCTGGGTGCCTCTTGCATTATGCTGCTCTGCACCATCTGTGTTTGCCCTTGGAAATAAAAAGATTGGAAAACAAAAACCTACTTAAGATGGGGAGCTTTAATAAGCACTTGATACAAATAGAGAAAGCATCTGGGGTCGGCTGTAAGATGTTTGCTTTTAAATGGCCTATCAGAGTATGAGATGCTTTCTCTAAATCTGATCTTGAGAGAAATCTCAGAGTTCTATATCCCATTTCCAGATGGCATAACTGAATATTGTGGTGAATTATTTGGTATGCTTTAAGCAAATTCTTCTCCTTGCACCTGAGACATAAGCGTCATAAAATTATATCCAGAAAGTTTGTTGAATTGTTGTTTCTTATTCTAAGAAATATGATACTACTTTCTGGACTTTTTTGGAACCTGGTTAGTATTCTTTCTTTTTAAACTTAACATGACTTTTCTCCTATGTACTTGTGCTTGTGAGTTATTCTAGCACACCATTCTCAACCATCTGCTTTTGTTCAGTGTTGTGTATCTTCTTCCAGCTGCCCTACAGCTCAGATGTCTCTGGTGCAGAGGGAGCGTAGGAAAAACACTAGAGCAGCTAAGTGGTTCCTGTATGAGTGGTGTGAGTTTGCTTCGTCTTTAAACAACTTGAATATAAAATGCAAAATGCTCTGAAGGAGAAGGGCAAGGTAGGAAAGCTTCTTATTTTCTGTATTTTGTATTTCCAAAGTAACAGGAAAATTGATTGTTTTCTCACATCCAGGTGATGGCGCACACAGCTTCTATTAGCTGTGGTAGGTGGTATTTATCTGCGCTTTGCAGCTACCTTTGTCAGTAATTTTCTTTTGAAGCAGAAAATAATATTAACCATGTAGAACAGCAGCATAAATACCCTTCTTTACCACTGTCTCCTGTTTAGAAAATTATTTTGAGAGGAAGGATTTGTATTTCCTATGGTTTTTAATACTAATTTGTTAAGTAATTCTTGGCTTGTTCAGGTGATTAAGTAAGGCTCAAGTTCTGCTTTTCTGTACCTCTGAGTCATTGCAATGAATTCCAGTTTTTATTTGCTTCTGTTGCCTGAAGTACAAGCCAACAATTACATGTAAATGCACTTCAGAAATTCCACAGGTGCTCCATGAAGACTGGCTTATAAACTGAGACAGAATAGGATGCAGCTGAAACATAAAAGTAAATATTGCACAACTGTATTCCTGTGGCTGGGAACCATGCCTTGGGGGACATGTACTAGTTCAGATGAT
Organism: Cyrtonyx montezumae; assembly: GCF_038088225.1. Classification (NCBI taxonomy): domain Eukaryota; kingdom Metazoa; phylum Chordata; class Aves; order Galliformes; family Odontophoridae; genus Cyrtonyx; species Cyrtonyx montezumae. Next base: position 99,693,488 of record NW_027072089.1, on the reverse strand, counting down.
CCTGATTAGGACTTGAAGAAGCATGGGAAAACAGAGTCGAGGCTAAGTAAGGGCAGAGGCAGGAATAGGGCACTGAAGGACATACAAGGCAAAATCAAACAGCTGAGGAGTCAAAATGTTGTGTACAGAGTGACTGAGGCAGAAAAACAATTGGAAGCCAATCAAAGGATCATGAAGCCATCACAACCAAGCAAAATGTGGTCAGAAACAGGGAGAGGGCAGCGATGAGTGGCACTGACCCTTGGAGCAAGCTCAGGATGATGTGTGAGAGCCCCATGTGGCACAGTGGTGCTATTCACATGTCCTCCATACCTGTCTGGATGCAGCCATCATGCTTCGGGCTGACTGTCTATGCTCTCCAGCACCTCTGCAAGCTGTACTGCTCAGTTGCATTTGCTGCTGATGGCTGGGCTATGAATTTCTTAACCACTTTCTCCTTGGCAGCACCTCTACGAAGAAAGGAGCAACACTTCTGTCTCTTTTCTTTTCAGTCTGTCGGACTTGTTCTTTGGCTCACCAGGGTTATTATCATTAAGGGGTTGCAAAGCTCTCTTCAGCCTGTTAGCAATTAGCAGGCTGTGGCCTGGGATTTCTGAGACAGAAGATGTGGCCTTGCAAAAGCAGTTACAGCTTAGAGAGGTGTCTGCCATGCTCTCTTTATACATGATTGACTGTTCCAGGGCAGAGAGGCAATGAACAGACAGAAGCATCAGGAAGGGAGAAAAATACATCATTCTGCCTTTTCTCGTTCTGATCTTGTTCTGATTGAATCTGTAGTGAGTAAGGCATGCTTGTAAATGGCCCTGACTTTTCTTTGCTTGGTTTTGTTATTCCCCAAACTGCTTGGAGATTTCCAAAGGTTTGGTGTTAAGTCTACAGGAAGGATTTCCATCTGTTATACTGAAAATGGAGAAAGGCTTTCAGGGCCAAAAGCGTTTGGACCTTCACTATGTTTCCATGCTAGAAACTCAAGGTAAACACAGGATCACCAGTGCAAGCTTTGGCCCTGCCTTAGAAATTGGACTGGTATTTTTTGGACTAACCTTTGTGGCTGTGAAAGCAGACTTGCATCATGGTTCAAACCTGGTAGAAGCAAAGCTCTGGTGATCTGGAAGAAATGGATCTTTGTTCCCTTTTTTTTCACGGTTTGGATAGAGAACATTTTATGAAGAACGATCATCTTCCAGTTAGCTTTGATGCAGCTGATAGCTGTAGCACTGCCTGTAGCAGTGTCATCTCATTTTGGCTCTCGGTGACTGCAATAAAAGATTCAATGGGCTCAATTCTGCTCTCACTCAGATGTGTTTATGCCAGCAGGCTTCTGTGGCTGTGTTATTGTATGTTTATAGCAGTGTCAGAACAAGAACAGAGCTTCTGGGGACAAATCTAGGTAACTGGAATATTTCTGTGGAATTCAGCTCATTCCTTGCTCTCCCTCACCTGTCTAAAAAAAAACTATCCTGGCAAGGGACTGAAGCAACTTCCCAGGTTGGTCCTGTTCCAAGAAGGTCATCGAAAAAAATGGTACCACTTAGCAGTGATCTAAAAGCAATCAATAAAACCTGCTTGGCTCATTTCTTCAGAAGAGAGAGAAAGGGTGTCAGACTTAAAGATAAATTTTTTAGCTGTAATTCCCAGGAAACGGAGGCATCAACTGCAACCATGAAGAATTTGTGGGAGGAGAATGCAGATTTAAGAAATACTCTATCCTTACTGTGTATTTGTTAGCTAAGAGGGGAGGAGTGTGGATTTTAGATGATCCCTTGGTTCACGAGCTTGAGTGCATTACAACCTGCTATCATGCATCAAAGGCACCATGTACTAGACAAGATCTGTCAGTAGGGGTGAGTTCTCTGAAGTGAGATATAGCAGTGGCTGTCTTCAGTTTTGTCGTTATTGCAAACTTCTTTGCCCAAGGAGGGAACTTATTTTAATCGTTTTTTTTTTTTTTCTCTACCAACTAACCTGAGATTTCCTTTTTCTTGCTGATTGAATTGAGAACATTTTGCTTTGGTAAAATAAGTGAAAAATCATATTATTAGACAGGAGAAGGAAAAGAGGGGGAGTCTATTTGTCCCTCAGTGTGTTCTTTGGAATATTTGATGTGATGTTTAGAAATCAGTGAAAACTAGATGGGATTTAAATATTAAGAGGCAGGAATTTGCCTTCAGGTAGAGGATGGCATTTGCATAGTAACAAGAATGACTCATGTTGCTAGGTGGATGTCTAACTAAAATTCCTGTGTATTTGTGACCTTTTACCTTGGTGGCAATGGGAAATATGCTAAGGAGGGAGCTTACCTCTCCATCGTGTTCCACCACAGGAAATGATTGGAGGGAACTCATAAATAGTGTGTGGCATAACAAGATGCTGAACTAAATTTTATCACTGCTCAACTAAAACTCCCGTTGCTTTTAATAAAATTCTATGCTTTTTTTTCTTTTTCCCATGAATACCATACAAGAAGAGGAAATCTCTTATTGTAACATCTACTTGGGAAGTCATGAACTTCACTGCAATTTCATTTCTGTAGTTTAAATTATATGAAAGAGCGTGCTGATTTATCTGCTTAACCATGTCTTTCCTCTGCCTGGAATTACAGTTTTCGAAGTATCCAAAGACAGACAGGTGGTGAGATGCCTCTGTTAAGTTATTCTGATATATGGTACCAAAATGGAGGTGATAGGTTCAAACATAATGTTCTTTTTTCTAACTCTTTGAACCAGCTTTCCTGCAAAGAATTTGTTTCAAATGTAGCTCCTCATCTTAACTTTTTATTATGGTTTAACAGTTCACATAAGTTAACACTAACTGATTTCATCTAGGTTTCCCATTAGGGATGTAACTCAGCTAGAATAGGAATCTGACCCCTCTAGCTACTCATCTTGTTGCTGTAGGTAGTAGGTAGGGTCATCTCCTATTCATTTCAACTTCTCTACAAATGTTACAGACCCCTCATTTAAGAAAAATATATCCAAGCCCAACTCAATTCTGTAGTAATTTCTTTTTTTCTCTCTCTTTCTTTTTTTTTCCTTTTTTCTTCCATATCTATAAACTACTTGCTTATTAGACACTGAAAATAGTCCTTACTTCTGTTTAACATAGAAGTATTACTTTCATATGGAATGGAAGGTGAAATAGATTATGACTTGTAATTGCTTCTTTATGCAAAACATAGAGTGACTGCAGCACTTAAAATGCAGAGAAATGGAGTTATGGTGTCTGCTGGAATTGCACAGAGAGAAAGTACAGAAACTTTCCTAGCTATACTGCCAGAGCCCAGCATTGCTTGTCTGCAGTAATTCTCATTAGTTCTGGATGAGCTCAAATGGGTATTTCTGTGAGTCCACAAAATGCATATTTACTTGAGATTTAAATACACAATCCAATAATGAGCTGGTGTAAATCAGTTGACTTTAGGAAACCTATGCAGCTGCAAAATTAGTCTTGTATGCAGAGTCCATAGTTATACAGATAGTCTGCTGGTGCCCTGGAAGGCAGCACTGCAGTTTCCTTCTGCAGCTGGGGATTCCACAATTTTTATTTCTAATTAGAAAAAATAAAAATATGAATATGGGGTTGGGTGTCCTCATTACCATCAAGATAAGTAGGGAATTATTCTGTTTTCTATTGGAAAACAATAGTTTTCTGGGTAACTTCCTGACTCTCATCTGTATTTGCAAGTTTTATATCAACATATAGAGCCTTGCAAAACTTCTCTTTCCTTCCAAGACCTTTTAAACTAAACAAACTTGTCTTGCCTCTCCCACAAAAGGAGTATGACTGCCTATGGATGTTTTGTATCTTGTTTTCAGAAGTTGTAGAATAAACAAAACCTGACTAGCTTTTCAATATTTCTTTGGCATTTTCTCATGGTATTCAGGGAAGATTTCTGCCTAATGTATTTAAGTCAAATTCAGCATGACTTTAATTCACTGCTGTAAATAGGGTTTGAAGATAGCTTTCTGTTTGTTTTCCCCCAAACACATTTAGCTCCCCCCAAAAGAAGGCCCTGCAACACATCTGTTGGAATACTTTAATCTTTTAATAACCAGCACTTAGTTCTGTTTTAGTCTTTACTCTGTTACTTCTTCAGCTGTAATATTGTAGGAAAGGTCCTTAAACTCTGTCTTAGGTTATCCACTTAAAAATGGTTATCTAAATAGCAACCTACTTATGTTGTTAAGGATCAATTCATTTATTAACTGAAAGCACTCTGGAAATATAAAATGCTATAGATGTAATTTTTATCGTTAACAGCACTTCAAAACTGGGAGTGCTAAAGCATTCATTAACAAAATCTAGTGGGTACTGAAAGAATATTACAGCAGATCAAAATGGGAAGGTACCTTATCTGGAGGCATATGAAGTTGTATACAGTATTATGGTCCTTGGCAGTACAAAAATCCCAGTCCTGAGCTTCCCTCATGCCAGCATTCATTTTCAGTGGTGATGAGTTCTAATGTAAGAGTGATGAAAAGCATATTAACAATTGAGGCTGATGCGGAGTAGATATAGATCAATATTGAGTAAAAATGTTAAGCTTGCTGTTACTTTTTGGCTTGTAGGTAATCATTCCCTTCCACCTTTCACACTATTTTTGACTTGTGCTCTGTGGGATGCCTATTTGATGTCACGAAAGGATGAGCAGGAAATACAATTTGTTTCTCACTATTAATTGCTCCAATACATAGTGCTTTCCTGCGCGTCTGTCTTCTTCAAAGTTGGCTCCTGCTCAAAGTGCTTTCTGTTGTGTTGTTTTAAAGGGCTTTTAGCAGAGGAATGGCATCATTCACTGATGGGGAGGACGCTGTGCTTTGATCAGCAGTGTTTGTCCCTGCTGAACTCCTCTGCTCTGATCTGAATGCCGCGTGCATGCCTCTGAACGCTTGATCTGTGTATTTTGTTTCTGTAGTTCTTGTCACAGTATTATGCAAAGCTTGTTAAAATGCTGAAGCTCTCCCCGCCCTCGGATTATTTTTCCTGTGCTGTTTTTATGACCTGTGGCTGAGGCATGGCCTCTGTACACCTCATATACTAATTTGTTGTTTGTAACAGAAGCGGGATGCTCTAACTTGTTATCTACAACTATCTAGGGTATCAAAATATATATTCAGCAAATTCAGGTGCTAAATATTGCTTGCATTAGTTAATATGTATATATTCTGTTTCATAATATCTATCACAATTTGATAATCCTGAAGTAGACATAAGACATTTTCATTTTACTCTAAGATAAATTTAATGAGATAAGGGGCAGCATGGACCTTGTGTAATTTATCTGCGATAAAACATAAGTAGCAGCCACCTTAAGATCTAGGTGGCATGAAAGCAGATGTTTATTATTTGTGGCATGTACTTGCAACAGAAGATGTATTTACATGTAAAATGTACTGCCCCAGCAATGAGGCACTTGCTGGTCAGTGGGGTGTCATGGCTTGTCAGTCAAAGTGGAATTGCTGCTGTATTTCCCTATCAGCTTTTGCAGACAGAAGGTCAAGAGAGTGGGAGCACTTACCATCAGTCAGGTCCATTGCAGCGCTGAAAGCTTTATATTTGCTCTCATCTGCTAGATATACAAGCAGAAAGATTTCTAATTTTCTGGGAATCTCAGTCCAACTATAAAAGCTGGACTTTCATCTATACCATATATGTCATCGGCTGCATTTGCATTCTCTTGCTGCAGCTAAGGCTCCCTGTGCTGCAAACAGCAGCTCACGCTGCAGAACAGTGAGCCTGGCTCTCTACTCACACTGGTGTCGTTCTGAGCAAGGGGCATGGGGGAGAAATCCTCTTTCTTTAGAAAGTGTCACCTGCTTCATTAATCTTGTGCTTAGTTTTATGTATTGGGTCATTTTAAAAACATTTTTAAGGTGTTAAAGCAAGACCGAACAGTGTACAAGCATAAACAGCCAGCAACAGCTGGAAATGTTCTAACTTTCAGGTATGAAATCTTCAGCCATGTATTTAACTTTTGCAATGAATTTGAGGTGCTTATCTGCCTATGGCTTAAAGTGATTTAAGCAAGCAAAATTAATTGTTCTTAGGGATAGTCAGTTCAATCCCTTCATCCTTATGTACAGTAGTTGGACTCAGATGAAAAATACTGTAAAAGTGCTCAGTCCTAATTTAGACACTAAATTATGCTGCTCTGAAAAGGTAGCTGAAGAGGCACCCATTTGCCTTTTCAGTGCAGAGAGAAGACTTTGTATCTGTAAAAATGCATCTCCTGTAGCAAACAAAATAAAAAATCCCACTGACTTAAATGGCAGGTTTTATGAAGGGAGAGAAAGAGTACATAGCTAACACTCTTCCCTCTGCGACTGTCATTGCAGCGGGACTCTGGCATTAGTCTTATAATGCTTTTCAGACATATAAGCACCCTTTCCTTTACAGCCTCTCAAATTATTCCGCAGTTACACGGGAAGAGCGTTCTTGTGCAAAGAGATACTCCCAAATCCCCTAGCCAAGGAGCCAGGTGGATTAAAATACAGAACAAAGATAACCCCTCTGCCTTAAGGCTGCAAGACACACAGCTTACTGCTGCTGCTTCTTTTCTTTTTTTCCTTCTAACCTTATCTTCCCTTCTTTCCCCTTTGTAGTATGAAATGCTCTGTGAGACTTGAATTGTATCCTCCAGGTCACTTGGACACTGCTTGGACACTGCTGCCACCTGAGCCTTAAAATAATTCCCTAAACATGAGTGTGATTTAAATGTCTTATTTTTTCTCTCTTGGAGTAGAATCTGACCCTTTTTAATCTCATCTGTTAACACTGACTGATCCTTCTATCTTAGTGTTTGTAAAAACATTAACTGGGCTGACCACATGCAGCTAGGTGGGGAGCAGCATGGGCACTGTGCTGTGGGTACAGAGAGACGTGGAAGGCCAGTGGAGATGTAATGTGCTCGTTATTTAAGGCTCACTAGTAATTGCAGGAGTTCTGTCCTGGTTGCCAGTTTTTAGATTTGTGTGTTGAAACATCTTGAACAAAATGTTAGTGAGAGCATTTCTGCAGCATCCTGCTGACTGAATTCAAGGTGCTGCCGTGTTTGCCATCTGCCTGCGAGCTCACAGTGGTAATTATAGCAAGTCTTGCAAGTGCTGGAACGAGAGGTATGTCAAATGCTTTTTCCTTCCTTTTGAAGGTAATTTTCATTTTCTCAACTCATTGAAAACTGCATGTGATTATCAGCCACAGGTGCGAGAGCCACGCAGAAGACAGACGTGTACACACCCACAGAGCAGGATATCAACTCCTAAACCATCCACAAGAGCTTGCATACGAAGCTCTGCACTTTTAAATTAAATGCAATGCTGGAGAAAATTCCCTAATTAATGTTGCTCCTTGTGGATAGAATCTTAATGTCTCTCTTCTTAGTGTATTAGTATAAAATAGCACTTGATTTGGCTGAGGCATCACTGGGATAGTGTGTGTGCTGGAATAATAAGCATTTTATAAACGCTATTGAAAGTGTTTGTCGCATCCCATTTGTAGAAAGTTCCAAGGGTTTTCTAGTTTTAGCTGAGTTGCTGCTGTTACATATGTCAGTTGCGTAAAAACCTTGCAGGGTTAAAAAGGATTGTGAGTTGTCTCCCTTGCAGGGAGAGGTAACTGAATAAAGTTGATGTGAGCAGCCTCTGCTGCTGAAGGCATTTCAGTGAGTTTGCATTCACAGCACCTGCTTGTATTCTGTGAGGTTGGTGGACTCCTCCAGTGGTTGACCTGGAAGATTCAAGTTAGGTGTGTGTGTTCCCTACATGGTTGTTGTGATGTGATGTGATGTGATGGTGATGTGACGTGATGTGATGTGCGGTGGGGCCTGGAGATCTCTGACCATCAGCCTGGTGCTAACATTGCGTCCCTCGTGGGGCAGAAGGGAGAGGGGCGGCTTATGGACCAAGCCATGGTGAGGCTAAGCAAGGTGGAAGGTAAAATCATCCCTAAGTGATGAACAGTTTCATTTGAAACTGGGCTGGTGGAGCTGACTTGTTTTGAAAATGATTGAAGATCTGTGGTATTCAAGTGTTGGCCACCTTGGAGGTTTGGAACTGGTGTTGTGAACTGGCTCCAGAAATTCAGAAGTCTGTCCCTTCTTCAGGCTTGAGGCTGGAATTCTCCTGAAAGAGCAAGCAGGCAGAAGGACAACTGCTTCCGTCATCTGACTTCCTTGGTGAGCTGGGAAGATGGATGGGGAAGAATAGAAGTTGGCTTGTTATGGACAAAGCAGTGGGACTTGCTTGGAGAGACACACTGGACATTATCCATTAGGTCATTATCCATTCTCAGGTCTGTTTTCTTTTTCGTATTGTTTGCCATATTTTTGGTTCTGGTGCCTGGCCAGGAAGTGGGAAGTGGCCACTGTGAGATTTTAAAGGAAATAGAAAAGGGTCCTCTAGGAGATGTGAGGCCTGTCACAACCTGCTTAAGCAGAATATTCTTGTAATATGTCTTAAACCTCTGCATTTGCACTTGCAGCATTAAGAATCAGGAACACTCAGCAGTTTAATATGTCAAAAGCAAGAGAAGACGTGAATTTTCCGATTTTATGCCTTAAATAAAAGCTCCATGTTAAGGTTGTCTTTCCTTTTCAAGATATAAACTAATTCTGGGGCAGTGGAATATCATGTAATTTTCAAATGAGCATTTGAGCCAATGAAGTCTGTTTTCCCATGCATTTGTATTTCCTGGCAACTTTTTAGCTCCAAAGGACATCTTCAGTATGACTGGAGTGTGCACCATCTTCATTCCACACCTTATTCCTTGCCTTACCCAGAAGGTTTTCTGCTGAGTTCATCTAGCAGCCTTTCTCTAGTGAGGGCAATCACTCGAGTACCCAGTTGCCTTGCACAAACTGGCACACTCTGCTTCCCATGGGCACTCCACCATTCTGTCAGAGGTAGCTGAAAATAGCCAATCGATTCAAAAGTTATTGAGGAACATATATAGAGTGTGATCACATAAGTCGAGTTTCCATAGGAACCAGCTAAAAATAATCTGTATTAGTACTCAGTTTCTACCATGCTGAACTATTATGTAAGTCTTCTTCTTTTCTTTCTTTCTTTCTTTCTTTCTTTCTTTCTTTCTTTCTTTCTTTCTTTCTTTCTTTCTTTCTTTCTTTCTTTCTTTCTTTCTTTCTTTCTTTCTTTCTTTCTTTCTTTCTTTCTTTCTTTCTTTCTTTCTTTCTTTCTCTTTCTTTCTTTCTTTCTTTCTTTCTTTCTTTCTTTCTTTCTTTCTTTCTTTCTTTCTTTCTTTCTTTCTTTCTTTCTTTCTTTCTTTCTTTCTTTCTTTCTCTTTCTTTCTCTCTTTCTCTCTTTCTCTCTTTCTCTCTTTCTCTCTTTCTCTCTTTCTCTCTTTCTTTCTCTCTTTCTTTCTTTCTTTTTCTCTCTTTCTCTCTTTCTCTCTTTCTCTCTTTCTCTCTTTCTCTCTTTCTTTCTCTCTTTCTTTCTCTCTTTCTCTCTCTCTCTCTCTCTTTCTCTCTCTCTTTCTCTCTCTCTTTCTCTCTTTCTCTTTCTTTCTTTCTTTCTTTCTTTCTTTCTTTCTTTCTTTCTTTCTTTCTTTCTTTCTTTCTTTCTTTCTTTCTTTCTTTCTTTCTTTCTTTCTTTCTTTCTTTCTTTCTTTCTTTCTTTCTTTCTTTCTTTCTTTCTTTCTCTCTCTCTCTCTCTCTCTTTCTTTCTTTCTCTCTTTTTCTCAATAAGAACATTGCAGACACTTGTTAATAGTTTGTGGTAGAATTTACAGACAAGTTTACGAGTCATCATATGTGCAGTTATGTTTATTATATCATCCGCCTTCTTTCCTGCTGACTAAAATGGGAAATCAACAGAGCATCCTTTCTTATATCTTAAAAATGTCCAGAAGATTAAAAATAGCCTAAGGCTTAAAAACTTCTTCACCTGGTAAGACAGAGTTCTGTACTAACAGTCATATAGATGTGAATGTTGTAGCTACGTAAGTATACAAGTCTATATGTGGGATCTGAAGAGAAAAGCTTTGATGCCTGTACATCACAGAAAATGTGCCATATTGCAGCATGGCAACTTGTGAATAGTTGCTATTTGGAAATAATGAGTTAATGCAGAGCAGGAAATTGTCACCAAATAAATTATTCAAATTTTGAATACATTCTTACCCTGTGAGAACTGTTCTTAGGATAGCAGCTGTTTATTTGTTTGTTTGTTTGTTTTGTGGATGTTGCTTTAAGTTGTATAGGAAGAGACCAAGGAGGCAGCTTAGTGTGAGGCGATGTATGTTATAACATCATACGTTCTTCACGACTAAGATGAATTTTTGTGCTTGCAACTACTTTTGTTTGTATTTCCAGAAACAGATTAGGAATTGTCTGTTGTGTCAGCTAGAGAATGGGACTGGGTGATGCATTCCTAGGGAAACAAATCACTACAGACATCTGGTTTGAAATGTTGTATAAAAGTATCTGGCACTGGACTGCTCCAGATCATTCCCTATCCCATTGTAACACTTTGTCTCCACAGAATTGATATTCTGAATTTCTGGGGGCATTTTTTCCCCTTCTGGTTTTTGATTTTAAGTTTCTTTTAAAATCACAAAAGGGTTAAAATTGTAAAGCTTAGTGCTGGGAAGGATTTTTTAATTCAAATTTTAACTGCAAGAAAACAATACATACATATACTTGTATATACTGTATACTTAATGCAATTCATAGAGTTTACATAATACTGTACTAGACATAGCATGCCAGAGAGGGAGAAAGAAAGAGTACATGTATTCTGAGCCTCATAATAGCATGGAAAAAGTTTGAGTCATGAGTATTAGCAAATGCTGAATAATTTACACACCCAGAGTTAATTATCAAAGATGTTATTTAAATTAAAAATGAATTCAAGAATTCAACATGATGTCTGTGGGACAATTCATTGATAGAACAGAAAAAAAGGATGAAATTAATCAAATAAATAATTCATTGTAAATCACTTGCTTCTAATTATAAAAAGGTGTTAAAAATGGATCTGCTTTTGAGTTTGACTGCACATACATATCACCACAAATACAGCTGTCTGAGAACAATCCCTGTTTTAATTGCATTTGGCTCAGGACCATGGGTAGATACAGATGTGGTAACAAAGGCATTGACTTACCCCATTTATTAAAAACTTCTTGTTTGCTTGCATAACAAAGCACACTAAGCTAATGGCTCTGCAATGTGAGAAAGACCAGCTTACCCTCCCCAAATCTTCTAAGTGTGAGTTCACACTGGGCAGAGTTTTCTTGTCCTCTCTCACCATCTACTAACTCAGAGCTCTCTCTCTTCCCAGGGCACTGGTTACTAAATAGGCATAGAACAGACCTTCCCAGCTGTCACCACCTCTCCTGAAGGCCGTACTTGTGGATGCTTCCACACAACACTTGTCTGTATGCAGGTGGAGCAGCAGTGAGAGGAACACACTGGTGGATGTGGGGACCTTGATCGCAGCCTTGCTCAGCAGCCCTGCTGTTGCTGAATTGTAGATGGAAGGTGGAAAAAGATGACACAGGAACTAATGCAATGCGTGTAAACATATTTGTTTCAAGGCCTCCAGAGGAATGAATCACTAGGCACCCCATCCTGGGCTCTGTGGTAGCAGAGAGCCAAGATTAGTAAGCCACTGGTCCCACTTCTTAATCCTACTGCACTGTCAGCACTCACTGCTGCAAACTTTAAAAGTGAGTAGGCAGGATCCAACATTTTTTATTTCATCTTTTGCATCTTTTGCTTATTTTCCTCCTTACCACCAGATTTTTTTTTCTTAAGCACAAAGCAAGTCAGGGTTGGATGGGTCTCATTTGCAGGAACTGTGTTACACAGGCAAGTGAAAATCCAGCCCTCTGTCCTGCACTTGAAGAGGTCCTAGTTTAGCTCCCATTACAACAAGGGCTAGCAGCAGTTGTAGTGAGAAGATGATGGCATTTATCATGAAATATCTGTATAGATTTTGAGCGAAATGGCTTTTACTGCCTTAACAACTGCTAGGGAAGTGCTAGAACAAAAGGCAGCTAGAAATCCCGAGTGCAAAAATACCTGGCATGTGAACCGGAACATCCACTTAAGTACAAATGGTGCTTTTCCTAGCAAGCTAAAAAGTCCCTGTCCTGTCAAAACTGATGTCATGAGTGGAAGTCTGAGATGCTCTGTGGCAGAGTGCTCAGTATTTCTGAATGTCTGCACTGTCCACTCTTGGTTTTGTCATATCACCAGGTCAGGCAGCAACTGGCAGCCTGACTCTGTCACTGTGCTGTAACAGTGCCAGTCTCTAAGCCATCAGAAATTGCTGAAGATTCTAGTTTTCTCTGCAGCTGAATAATGCAGCAGTGTAACATGTACATAGCACCTGCAAAATGATTGAAAAGTGGGGTGAAAGAGCAGGAATTAAGTGAGTGGAAAGAGGATTAAATTTGCCTTTGTGTCAGCCATCCTTATCATATTAGTAAAAATAAAATCATCAGAATAATACCATCTCACAAAGGTATTTACATCAGCATTTTGTCTTCTGAAAATATATTAGCAGCAGCTTTTTCACCATCCTAGCAAAATCTGCAGTGGTGGAAAATTGCTTGCCGTTAGTATGCAATAAGGCTTAAATTTGTTCCCTTTAAATTTCAAATCCCCAAATACTACATAATAGTCCCCAGTATACCAGTGACTGGGATTTTTGCAATGTTGAACATACAGGGTTTCTGCCTCAGTGACGTAAAAGCAATTGGAACTGCAGAACAAGAAAAAATGGAGGAAAAGACCAGTGCCACGTATTAATCAGCTTCAAAACATCATAAAATCCAGATTGCCACATGCTGAATACCAATGTGGTAGAAATGTTCAGAAACTGCAATCAAATAGCTGTGAATGTCAAATGAAATTACTCTGGGAATCTTCTAAGCCCTCTTCTTAAAGCACACTGGAACATAAATCTCCTACTTTCATTTGATTAGTCCAAAAGGCTATAGGATATATTATTACATCTAGAAAACATGACTGGAGTCTTAGTCATTAGCATTGCTGAACACACAAATTCCCTCAGGTCTTTATTTTTTCTTGCTCTATGTCTTCTGAATGGAATATGGTCAGTGAAAACTTGAAGTAGATTTCTATCTTATACTCATTGACTCATTATATATATATACATATACACTGAAGAAAATCCTTTGGGATGTTTGGATCTTCTCAATTAGAGAATCAATTAGACAATCAATGTGTGATAGCAAAAATGAAAATATTATTAGTGAATATTTAGAATATATTTTGCATATAATATAGAATATTATAGAGTATAATATAATAACATAGAATATAATTTTGCATATAAAGATGTAGATGTTAAGAGTAGTTGGTTGACAAACTACTAAAAAACATTACTAACCATCAACTTTGGCAATAGAGCTTAGATGTAATTAAATCATGGAAGTGTGTACTTAGTCTGCCCTTAATGAATTGTTGCAAAACTGTGCACATGTAGCTTTCACCTGGGAAAATGGCAACAGAACGTAAAAGCAATTGTGCAAAGGCACTGATATGAAAATAGTAACAAAGCCTCCAACCTTAGAAATCACCTCAATTTAAGAAAGAGTTTATTTAGTAAGACCTTCGTATGAACTTAATTTAGGCATGTTAAGTACTCTTCTGCCTAGGGAAACCTTGTGTTTGTAAGAAATCCCTGTTTTTCTCTCTTGACCTTATTTAAAGCAAAGAGGTTGAACAGGGCTTTGAAATGGCTGTATTGGTCCATGGGGCATGGCATCTTACGATGGGCAGTGGTTGCAGGTTGATATGTATAATATGTAGGTATTGGAAGTGTTCAGTCCTACTTTGTTGATACACTCTCCCAGTGTTCCAGCTGGAGTCCTCAGCCTGGTGTTCTGTCTTTGTGTTTAATAGACTTTGAAGGATTTATTTATTATTTTGTTCTTTCATCTATGATTATTTCTGATCTGCTTTTGCAATTGTGAGTTTCTAGCATCCTAACCAAATTCTACATGTTTGGTAACAGCTTCTATGGCGAGACTACACATCTACACATTCGGTACTTTGTTTAGAAAGTACATCCTCATTCAAAGAACTCTGATGCCTACTAGCATTCTAGTACAAGAACAGAAAATGAAGTTGTTTCTTGTCATCTCCGTGCCTTTCCTTATTTTGCCAATCCCCTCTATTATCTCTTTTATCAGAGCGAGGAATCATGATGTATTAGTTGTTCCTTGTTTGGAAGCCGTGCCAAACCTTTGATGATCTCTGTCGTTTTTGTGTCTCTCTTCTAAATAAACTTCTGAGATGAGGGGAGTAGAATTTAACACGGTAACCAAGATGTAGGCAGAATGATAGTTTTTGGTTTTGTTCTCTATTTCTTTCTTAATAACTTCTAACGTTTCAGTTGCTTTTTGACAGCTACTTAGCACCAGGCTGACATGTTCATAATGCTGTCTGTTATAATTCCAACATCTCTTGTTGGAGTGGTAATTGCTAGTTCAGAGCCCATCACTATGTCTTTAGAGTTAGTAATAGTTGTTTTTGTTTGTTTGTTTGTTTGTTTGTTTAACTTAATGTGTGCATTACTTTTCATTGTTGCTTTGACACCAGACACAGGATGTAGTATTGACCTTTCTATTATAGACTCTTATTTGAGAACTGAACTATGTATTTGGCAGAAACATCAAACCAGAGTTTGAGCAGAGCTAAATGTGGCTTTGCTTTGAGGACTCCAATGGAGCCATGGCCCTTTGCATTTACAGAGGAGCCCTCTGCAATAAAGAGTCCCTTTGGCTTTTTTGGCTAAACCAAAAGATTGCATAACATGTGCCTTAAGTGGCAGCTGAATAAAAAAATGAAAAACTGTTTTCCTGCATGGTGGGCAAAAGAGGAAGATATTTTGGCATATCTCAGTTTCTCTCTAGATTTGCACTGGGTAAGAGATGCTGACAGTTTTGATTCCAGAAAAGCCTGTTTATTGTCCCTGACTGCTGCCTTTGCATGTACAAGGGTGCAACTCTGTTCCAGTGATGCTGTGAAATGAGGAGTCTTGAACATTAGCTTCAGGGTCAAGTCCTGCAGTTCTTGGTCATCTGTGGGTCAACGAGTGCACCTTCCTAAGCAAATCTCCAGGGCATGCAATTTCTTGGCATTTAGGTCACTCTTAAAGATCTTTTTCTGTGAGGATGCCTTAAAGAAGTTTGATGTTAACAGTTTAGGTGCAGTTTCTATACTTTTATGCATGTATTTTTTACTAAGAAGGCTTATCTCTGTCTAAACCTGTGTTGTTTACATCTGCATTTGTTTGAGACTGACTGTAAAAATAGTAACAATCAGTAATATTACGGTTTCTATGGAGTATTAAAATAGATGCCATTGATGGGCTATTTGCAGTTTTGTTTTTTTTCTCCAAGAAAAATAGTCCATGAATTTGATTTTTTTTAGAAGTGAGATATTATTTAGTCTTAGTAAAAGATACTGTTATTACTGCTAGCTGCAATACAAATGCAACAATTTATACAACACTCTCTTCACATTTACAAATAACAGTATTAGGATGAAAGGGAAAAATAATGACATTCAGGATGGGCCTGCATCTATCTAAAAATGTTACTGATTCTTCTATTTCAGTTTACTTGTACTCAGAAGTCAGGTTGTGCACATGGAAAAAGAGAAAAATGAAATCAGCACTTTTCCCTCCAGATTTGTGGATGTTGCAAGTAGGGCAACAGATTATGCCCAATTTTAGAGAATTTTCTGTTTAAAGTTGAGTGTACATGAACGCCTCTACAATATCTGACATCTGCTTGAGTATGCAGATATTTGTTTTGACACCGTGACAGTTGCAGAAAATGGTTTTTTTTAATTTTTGAAACATGTCAGTGTGATAATTAGACCTTAGTTCCCATTCGCCAGTGACATACAGTTTGAAGTCAAGCATTTTCTGATTAATCTGTGGGTTGTTTTCTCTAGTCCACACTGCTTACTTCTGAAACCTGTGCTATTTCTGTAAGGTTTTACACAATAACCTATTAAAAAAACAAATATTTTTAATGAAGAGGATCGTCCAGGTTCTGGATTACTCATGCAGAGATCAAGGTCCACCTTTTGGCTCAGCTGATGCTTTGTGTGTAATGGGTTGATGTTTAGGTTGCAGTACTATCTTGAAGCTATTCACAGTCAAGATTTCACTGTGCCCCACTCTTTATTAGTTAAAGATATATTGTCTTGAGAAGTCTTATGGTTCAGAAGTTGAGGCAACCTTTGTGTTAATGGCTGATGCTGTGTAAGCACGCCATAAAGCCCTTAAGTCCGTACTCCTTTCCAAGCGTGCTAGATGTGTTTCCATGCTGTATAGCTTATCACACATTAAGTCCATCCACAGGCCAAATGATTTTCCAGTGCTTACATCAATTCTTGCCCTGAAGGGCATACGTAATACCATGCAAAGCCACAAAATAGGAAAAGATTTTTCACAGTTATGTGACTTAAACAGCTGATCCCCCTCCCTCCCCAAACCACTGTGACTCTAAGATGCAGCCTTTCCTACAGTGAGGACCTGTATACAAGGTTGTCTGGTTTATGTTGTTCTCATGTGCAGGAGTTTTTGAGTTGTGTCCTGAGAGTATTCACTGTAATTTGCTATGAATTGTTTTGTTTTTGTTTCCTTGTCCCCAAGCTCCTTGCATTGTTTATCTGATTTTGCTTAGCATTTTCAGGAAATCCATCATAGTTGGTTCCTTATGCTTGTGGTGAAAAAGTGATCTTTTTTTCTTTCTCTGTAACCTTCAGCATTTTGCACTGCTTCTATAGTCATGAAGATCTCATGTTTAGGTCACTCCTCACAGATTCAACTTATTTTTCAAAAAGCATCTTCTGTTATTAGAATGTTTTAAATGCAAGGATGATCTGCAAAGAACCACATGAAAAGCTAATGGCAAGCAGAGAAACGTTAGAGAAAAGGACAGCTCTGGAAAATTTTTGGTTGTTAGGGTCACTTGTGAATTAGCTTTTCTTACTGGTGAGGTTTGGCACTAGGTGTTTTAACATTATAATACAATCAGAACTCCCTCTCCCCCCCAACCCTAGGATTTGGGTCTTGTGTTCTTTACTTCCACTGTAGTGTTCTGCAGTTCATTGGTGCTCCAGAGTCTTAAAGATGGCTCTGTGAGGCAGGGATTTTTGTGTCTGGACACAGGGTCATTCCTGCACTTTGGAAACCTTGAGCCTTTGCTGAACTGTTTGGGTGGAAACAGCTAAACTCTCCAACCTGCATCACTCTACTTTGTATTTGTTATGCCTGTTTGGATTGCAAGTTCTTTGAGGCCAGTGTGTACAGTGTATGTTTGTGTAGCATATAGTGCAGATGACCACAGTATCAGTTGGGTTCCTTCTTTTACAGTACATAATTAAGCTGACTACTTCTTTAGAAGAATAACAAATACATTACCTACTTAAAATATATTACAAATTGATACCTTAAAATGGAAGTGTGAATGTCCTAATTAACTTCTTCAAGGTGCTATTATGGTTGTAAGGACAATACATCTGCTCATTTATGCTTTCTTGGGACTGGCTCAGAACAAAGCTAGATGCTTCTGGGGATTGTTTTCAAGCCCTTGTGCTTGCTGACTCCTACAGAGGAAAGCAGGAAATGTTTTTAAGAAGCTATTTTATAAGAGGCTGCTACTTAACTGTCCTGTGAACATCAAAGAGTCATAGAATTATAGAATGTGTTGGAAGGGACCTTTAAGATCATCAAGTTCCAACCCCTCTGCTATAGGCTAAAACACCTCCCACTAGACCAGATTGTTCAAAGCCCCATCAGGGCTGGCCTTGAACGCCTCCAGGGTGAGAGCATCCACAGCCTATCTGGGCAACCTGTTCCCATGTCTCACCACCCTCACAGTAAAGAATTTCTTCCTAATATCTAGTCTAAATCTACACTCTTCCTGTTTAAAACCATTTCCCCTCTTCCTGTTGCAACGTGCCCTTATACTGGTGGATGGCAAGCTGGACATGAACCAGCAATATGCCCTCAGAGCCCAGAAAGCCAACCATATCCTGGACTGCATCAAAAGAAACATAGCCAGCAGATCAAGCGAGGTGATCCTGCCCCTCTGCTCTGCACTGGTGAGGGCTCACCTGGAGTACTGCACCCAGATGTGGAGTCCTCAGTACAGAGGAGCTTTGGAGTGTGTCCAGAAGAGGGCCACAAATATGATCCAAGGGATGGAACACCTCTCCTATGAGGACAGGTTGAGTGAGCCGCGGCTGTTGTGTGGAGAAGGATCCAGGGTGACCTGACTGTGGCCTTTCAGTAACTAAGGGGGATCTACAGGAAGGAAGGAAATAGACTCTTTAGCAGGGTCTGTGGTGATATAAAAGGGGAAATGGCTTCAAACTTAAAATGGATAGACTTAGATTGAACATAAGGAAAACGTATTTTACAGTGAGAGTTGTCTTGCCAGGCAAAGAGGTGAGGCTGAGTGACCTGTAGTTCCCTGGATCATTTTTTTTTTTCCCTTCTTGAAAATGGGGTTTATGTTCTTTCTTTTCCAGTCAGTAGGAACTTCACCAGACTGCCATGACCATGTGAAATATGGTTTGGCAACGTCATCTGCCAGTGTCCTTAGAACCCATGGATGGATCTTATTGGGTCCCATATGTACCACCAGGTTCTTTAGATGGTCTTGAAACTGGTCTTCACTTACAGCAGGCAGATCTTCCTACTCTAAGTCCTTTTGCTTTCTGCAACATTGGCCATGTGGCTAGAGCCCTTAACAGAGAAGACAGGAAAAGAAGACATTGAGTACCTCAGCTTTCTCTATATCCTTCATGACCAGGTCTCCAGTTTCTTTCCAGAGAGGGAAGTGCACATAGGAACTAGGATGTAAAGTCTTGGTAATTCTTTGCACCAAGGCACCACCAGATAGAGAATATGAAAGAGTAACATGCTTGCTTAAACATACTTAATGAGGATTTGACAAATGTATATCTTTCCTCCTCTACTCAGCATTGGAGTATTGTGGTCATTTCTGTATCCCATACAGATATTGGAGAGTCCAGCAAAGGCTCACAGAGATTATTAAGGGGCAGCAGTCACAAAGTGAGTTACAAGAAATTCCATCTAACCATAACTTTTCCTGTGAGCTCTTGCAGAGGTTTCCCAGATTGTTGCTGGGTCCCCACCTTGGGGATCTTCAAAACCCAACTGGATGTGAGCCTGGGTGGCTCTGCTTGAGCAAAGCTTAGAGAAGATGTCTCTAGAGGTCCCTTCCAACTTCAACCATTCTGATTCTGTAGTTTATGTAGACTTTTAAAGGGTGTCCTTAAATGGCTCCTTAAATGAGATCAAACTTGTATAAAGGCAAAACAGGAATCTGTGTTAGTTCCAATGACTATAATACACTATCATCAAGTAAATGATTCTATCTCCTGCAGGTGTTCTTTTGGTCCCTTGTGTATATTTTGTCTTTATTCTGATGACTTTTTTTTTTCCTTTTTTTTTAGTTACTATTATAGCTATATTTTTTACAAGTAAGAGAAGACTTTCAGTAGGAGTTGAAAATTATATATCTTCTTTGGGGGAAGAATTTAATGTCCAAATTCACAGATTTTGTGTGATGATAGACTTTCACTTTTAGAACTACTAAGAAATTAATTAAAATAGTGGTACTGTTCAGTAGAATAGAATGCAACTTGCTGTTTCACATGTTCCCAATGAATTTATTTCAGGTCCATGACAGAGGAAAGTCCTACCACAGGTACCTTTCGTCTTTTTAGCTCAAAGTCTACCACTTCCCTTCAGTTGGAAACCTTTACAAAAATAGCCGCCTCCACAAAACCAAGTATGCAACTTTTCAATATTTTATAGTGATTCAGGTATATTCAGTGATGAAGCCTCGCAATATCCGTGTGATGGAGATGAGTTGGTATATATTGCAAATTAATGGCTAAGAAAGTTAATAATTCAGTCATGTGGGTATTTTATTTAAGCTTTAGTCGTTTGACTTCTAATTACATGCTGTAACAACTATACTATGCTTCCCTGGAAGGGAATGTAATTTAATGAACAGCTTTATCCCAGGAAATGTTTTGTTCCCCTCTTGCTGATCAGGAGAGCTTTGTCAAATGGCTTTCTGAATCAGTGCGGCAAAAAGTACAAATTTTACGCTGAGACAAACTTTGGAAGGAAAACTTGAGGTTTGATTGGCAGAAGCAAAGGATCTGGGCAGACTTGGCACTAAATGAGGGCAGCAGTTGGTTAAAGTGCCTGAAGCACTGTCAGTCATTTGCTAAAGATATGCTCATGAAATAAGAAAATATGCTAGTAACAGCACCTAGGTAATCTTCCCCCTCACTTTCCCCCCAGATTCAGTATCTGACTTATTCAGCAGCCTTGTAGCTCCGTCCTCTGGAGAAGATAACCTGCACCTGTGGTTTTCTTTCTATGTGAGAAGGGATTTGAGCTGTAGAAAAGCAAATCCTGACAGTGGGTCTGAGAGGGTCAAGCATGGTCTGCTGTAGAAAGTAAAGCTAGCTGGTTCAGCTCATGAAATAATTCAAAGCAGCTTTAAGAGTATTCTGATATTTCCCAGGTCGGCACTGGCCCCATGCAGCTGCTCCAGCAGCTGGAGAATTGCAGTCATGAGCTGCCGCTGACATTTGCCTACATCACCTCCAGAGGGAGGGAAGAATGATATGGAGCTGGCTGTTCTGGCTTTGCTGTGTGTGAACACCCTGTGTGAAGGGAATCTGGCTTGTCAGCCAGTGTGGCTTTATGGCTCTTCTGGGCTTTTGCGATAGTGTAAGTTAGAGCCAAGTTCTGTACTGGAATAAAGCAGGAGATGGCTGCTGCTACTTGTAAGGGCACAGCTAATTCTTTCTACTCCTTTCCATCCTTTCTTGAACTTAAGGAGGCTGTCAAATTAGTTCCACGTTTTTGTACACTCTATAGAGCTATGTGGATGAGAAACTTTGTTTCCTTCCAAGAAGCTTGTAGCATCTGTGAACAGTGCTTTGACAGACTATGATTTGCATCAGTGTTCCTTGCAAAAGGTATTGGTCCAATGTGGGCTTATACAGGTATTTTTATTGTTTGGTGATGGCATGGCAGTACCCGAGACAGAAAGACAGATCTGTGTAACCACTTGGATGCCTGAACTCAAACTTTTTATCCAGTGTCAAGTATTTAAGGCACTAAATAAAAATCTGAATACTTCATGCCTACTTTTCTCTCAGAATGCTGACAGGGCACTTACTGATGTCAGTGTCATTGCAACTCTTATGATGCAAATTGTCACTCTCTGCTACCATGAAATGTCTCTCAGGGGACCTATTTCACGTTAAAAGACCGACCTCTGCTCTCAGTAACCCCAGAATAAATCTAGAATAAATTTTACATTGTCAACAGCAATTATACATGCCACTCAGGGCATAAATGATAGATGCAGGTCCTGCCCAAAAGTTGATTCAAAGCTGTGATGATAATCTTGCTGCCCAGTACAGACATTTGCCATCTTCTTAACATTGGATGTGCACTCATTCCTTTCTTTTGGATTCAAATTCTATTTTTGTGGGGGAAAACCAAACTCATCTACAAATGCAAAATGCGACCTGACTGTACTCATTTCTATGCATTATGTTGGATTGTAGCAGATTGCCTG
Organism: Cyrtonyx montezumae; assembly: GCF_038088225.1. Lineage (NCBI taxonomy): Eukaryota > Metazoa > Chordata > Aves > Galliformes > Odontophoridae > Cyrtonyx > Cyrtonyx montezumae. The sequence goes on along the minus strand of NW_027072089.1, from coordinate 99,671,843 downwards.
TCAATAACACTGACCTTATGCATCTTATTTCCTCACCTGGCTACTTAACGTTGTTTTGGACTGTTCTGATTTTACCCATAGGCTGAGGAAAAAAGTCACCTTGCCCCTCTTACAGTGTCTGCTCTTTTTTTTCAGTTGAAAAAATTAAAAAATAGAATAGCCACCAGAAAAAAAAAATCACAGAAACTTAAGGTAAAACAAGAGTCTACTAAATAAGTATAATGAAAAATGGAGCAGGTGAAAAATAACCTGGAGACCTGCTTCAGGTGTGCAGAGGTCCTTCCTTGGTTTTCTGTCAGCCAAGGTTACTACCAAACTGTTAAGGGTTCACTAAATAAACCACTGGACATTGTGAATGTTCCCACTATGTCACAATTACAGAAATAGTCACTGAATAAATTTATGCTGATCCACTGGGAACATTTTTAGAAAGTTTAATAGCCCTTAAAATTTCTCATTCCTACCTGTCATGGGCTTGCCTTGTGACTGCTCATTTTGCTGTGTTATAAAAGCAGGTAGAAAATCAGATTTCTGGCTTAAAACCACACCAAAACCATCCTTCCTGTTTAGGACAGCAGTAGCCACACATCGTTTAAGCCTGCATATCTTTCTACACCTACAGCAGGAACATTGCAATACATTGTGTGGCTGGAAGTGCTTCTGGTCTAATTGGAAGAGCTTCCAAAAATCTGTGCAAAGAGAATATATGAGAAGATCACTGGAAAGTGTAAGTAGCACAGGTCTAAATTTTTATACTGAGTATCTCACAAATGAGAAAGGCATCTTTAAAATATGGGCTCTGAACTCTGTTGATAAGACCATTAAGTAGCTGCAGTGATTACAATGGGCTTTGGACACCAGTGAAGAACTTCTGCTACAATTCACAGAAAATGAGTGGTTTCTTTTTCCTTCCTTCCCTTCCCTCCTGTTTTTTCCTTCCCCTTTCTTTCTCACCCCTCCTCTCCCTTTCTCCCTTTTCCCTTCTCTCTTCCCCTTTTCCTTCTTCATCTTCTCCCTCCCCTTTTTATTCTCTCATACATTTCCAGTCTGGTAGGCTGTGGTGGTTTCACAGCAGTAGGCAGCTCAGCTCACCATGCTGCTCTCCTCAAAAGAGCAGGTGGAGGAAAACTTGATGGAAAAAAGGCTCAAAGGTTGAGATAAGGACAAAGTGATCTCTCACCAATTGCTGTTATGGGCAAAACAGACTCCAGCATGGGATCCTTCCATCTTTCCTGAACTGATTCTGTGTGGGTTTTCCACAGGTGGTGGCTGTCCAAGCAGTGCTCCAGCATGGCTCCCTATCACCCTTCAGGCACTGCTCTGGCACAGATCCCCACAGACAGCTCTCCCAGCCCCAGTGCCCAACCCTGGCTCCTTCCCATGTGCTGCAGCTCCTGCAAGGTTATCCATGGGCCGTACCTCCTCCAGGCCACATCCACTGCACTGTGGACTCCTCCATGACTGCACATGAAGATCTACTCTGCATGATGCCCATGGGCTGCAGAAGGACAGCCTGCTCCACCATCGGCCTCTCCTAGGCTGCAGGGAGCTGCTGCTCCATGCCTGGAGCACCTCGTGCCTCCTTCCTTGGTGCCAGCAGGGCTGTTTGTCTCACATTTTCTCACTCCTCTCTCCCAGTTGCTGTTCCACAGCAGTTCTTCCTTTTTTTAAATCTGCACTCTCAGAGCAGACTTGGACAGTTCTTGCCAGTGGCAGATTTTGGAGCAGATGGATCTGGCTCTGATCTAACATGGGACAGCTTCTAGGTTCTGCTGATAGAGGCCTACCCTGCAATCCCCTGCTGCCAAAACCCCATCACATAAATTGAACTCATAATTCTAAGAATTTGTACCTTGTCAGTGTGCACCTGAGCAGAGCACCTGATGTAGCAAAGACCTTAAGAATGCACACAACTCTAAGCACATTAATTATTCCCTGCTTTTAAAGAGCACTACAGAATTGAGAGAAGTGGTCTTGAAGGGCGTTCATACACATGTTGCTGGATCAGAAGTGAAGTACCCGATATATTACAGAATTGCATTAGTGAAATAAGGACACACATGGCAGAACATACGAAACATGGTAATGATCTTGTATTAATTGCTGCAGTTGTGAGTAGAAAAAGTATGAAGCTGGCCTGTAAAACTATTCCTGTTAGGAAATCAACCAGCTATTAAAAATTGAATTGATTGAGGGTTCAGTATAGTTCTACAGAAAGGTGTTTAAATACTTAAATATTGCCTTTCTCAATGGATTGACAATTCAAAAGAAAGGCCAGCTGCTGGGAGGCTGCATTAATAGTGTGTGCATTTTTACTTTTTAAAAGAAATATGTTATCAAGCATAATATAAACAAGTTATCTTGACAAATGAGGCTTATTTCTGTGTCATCTATTTCCCTTTCTTGTTCTGTATCTATGGAGCTCCTCCATTCAAACTAGAGTAAAATGTTTGTGCAGAAGGGAGAGGCAGAGATGATGACGAGGATGCTTTATGATAAGCAGAGTGTTCCTGATGCAGAGCCTGGGTTAGGATCCTAAGCTGAATGCCCTGTAAGGGAAGTCTTGATCTTGATTTCATCTTTTTTCTTGTTAGATAATAGAAGAGTTTCAGGTAATTTCTGCAGAGCAAAGCCTCTCCAGGAATGCAGAAGGTGGCCATTATCCTTTTTCAAATAGTGTGTCCTAAAATACCATGATCACACCAGTGGGTTTTTGCCCCAGTCCTGCAGTGGACAGAGCTCTCTTTGAACCATGTTAGAGGCTTACTCACTGTGACTCTTGCCACAGGAGGGGAGCAGCAGCCTGCTTGGCAGGTTGGGTCCACTCCTTGTACACACAATTTCACAGTTTTTTGTTTATGTCTTTCTAGGGGTGCAAGTAGAACACATCTTTTTGGCCTTGAAGTTTCTTATATGCAGTTCCTGATGAAAGTCCAGTTATTGACTCTGGTAACTTCTGTAGAAAAAATACAAACCCAAGTGAACAGAGTCATAATGAATCAAGATTAGAAACTCAAACAGACTTAAAACAAAGGGGAATCAAAACCTGACACGATGAATGGAGCTACGATGATGAGTTGTAATCAGCAGCATGAGAATAATGAGTGTTTAATCTAGACATCTTTTGTCTGGGAAAAGGCTTATAAAATATAGGAGAATACATATAGAAAAAGAGCATCCTGTAAAGCTGTGTAAAAACATAATGAAATATGTAGATAATTATAATAGTGTATAACAAAATATTAACTCAAATGAGTTAATATTTTGCAGAGCAAAGTGGAAAGAATAAGGCAAGAGAAGTATAGTATGATGAAGTGTAAGGAAACCACAGAAACAACAAAGATGTATAGTGTGGTGAATCACAGCACCTGGGAATCAGTTTTATTATTCATCTGAGAACTAGTGAGTGACTCATAATATGAGGGCTGCTCTGAAAGTAATGCCTTCCATTTTTTTATGTTGGTTCATGATGTCAGAGATGTATGCTGGTGGTATGGCAGCGAAGTACAGCAGATTTTTATAACTGCATCATGCAGGCTCTTGATCATTGCTGGTGAAAACGTATAGTTAATGGTGGTGACTATGTTGAAAAATACTGTTTTGTAGCCAAGAATTTGGTCTATCAAATAGTGTTATTGTGCTCCTTGTTATCTGTGGTTTCCATGGAAATAAATAGGTGGCATTACTGTCAGAGCAATCTACCTATCTAATGTCTTCCTCAGCATGAGAGACTGAAAAATAGCCTCATGCAGTATTGCTGGCAGAGAAAAGCTATGTAGTCACTACAAGGAATATTAGGTTGAACTCCTCTACCTCAAAGGTTTTCTAAACCAAAATCGTCTAGAGTTCTTAAACCACCAACAGATTTCAGAAACCTGCTATTGTTGGAATTAGGACAGCAAATAGGAAGTGAGGGAAGAGATCCCCTTTCCTCTTTCTCCTTCCCCCTTTCCCAGTCAAGTCCACTATTTTGGAAACTTTTCTTCCTGTTTAGTTTCTTGTTACCATTTTCACAGAGGGCAGTAGTTTGGCCTCTCTCCCTTTCTGATCTCCATCTAAATATGAGATCATGACAAATTAATGCTTTGTGTGTCTATGTTGTCATTTACTGCAAGTCATCATTTTTCCCCAATAGGCATTTATTCTCTCCTATTTCCAGACAGCATCCATATCTCTTTGAATCCTTTGTTTCAGCTCTTGTGGAGGAAAGCTGTTAATTTCCTTAATTATCCTAATGTCTTGATCTAGATTCAAATTATTTTCCCTTAAATATGACTGCCTAGAACCATACTGCAGATCGATGCCTATGGCATCTATGTTCTGTATACTGTCCTTTATATATACTATATATATATATATAAGTTTCAGTATACTGATACTTTCTTATTTCTACCATAACCTGATAACAACTGGAGACTATACATTCTTTCACAAACTCAGTCCTATCCTCTGTGAATAGCCCAGGCCTTTTTTTCCTTTCTGTTATCTCCAACTAATGAGTTCTCAGCTTCGGAAAAGACTCCTTGTTAGTAAACTGAGTGCAAGATGATGCCACTTTTATACTATGCCATTTGATTCAATTTCTGCTATTCCTGCTCTTGAATTCTCAGAATCTCACCACAGTATCCTGATGCTTATATTTACGGATGACATCTCTCAGCAAGCATCACAGACTTGTTTTTAACTGAAGTCATTATATGGAAATGTGAGTCATGAGTAGTTCCCACCGATTCTTAAGGTACAGCAGCAGTCAACCCTGTTTTGCTCAAGAACTTTGCACTAATCTCTATCTTCACCTGCTTTATGAACATAATATGGTGTTTCATCAAATGCTTTCCTCATGTCAAGCTTGATGAGGACCCTGCATTTCTGTCATCCAGAAAATCACCTATCAAATAAAGCCAGTATTAATATAGTGCAAATTCACTTTGAGTTCTACTCCAGTATCTGAGTCAATGATTGAAAGAATCATTGAAATAATGATTGAAAGAAACTGCCTTCTTGTGAGCTGATTGTAAGAATTCAAAGTGGAGGTACTTTAAAAACTTCTGGAAAGAGGTTTGAGGGTATTAAGATGATGGAAAGTTATCTGAAGGGCCTCCAGTCCATTATTGTTTTTATCTCTGTTGTGCCCTGCTTATTTTGTGTTGCCACCCAACCATGACCTCAATTGCTAACACTTCCAAGGGTTCTCTTTTCTTTGTTTGCTTTTCCTATTGGCACTGTTCACAAGCCTAACTTTTTTCCTCACAAGAAAGCTCAATCATTCATTTCAAAAAATCCCCATTCATTTTTGAAATGCTGATGGTATTATTTCATCTTTCCTTTTAGAGTCTGATAAAGCTTTGCTGTCAAATCCAGGTTGCAGAAAAGGTACAACAGAATTATCGATTTAAGAAATAAGAACCCAATTCTCCTGTTTTTCACAGTTTATGGCTTATTTAGGTTTCCAGATGAAGTATGCTTTATTGTTTTCTAACATTACCACATGGGTGTTTGTCTGCGTCAAAGACTACAGACAACTAGAAGAGTATTAGTTGATTACATACTTAAAAGACACTTGGTTGTAAAATACTGAAGTGATGGGCTTTTTTTCTTTTTCTTTTTTTCTTCTTCTCTTTTTTTTTGTTTGTCTTCTGGAAAGTTTTAAAGTGAAACATGGAGCTAAATAAGTCTAAAGCAGCATCTGCCCAAGCTGTGCTTTGCTTTATCTCGGGCTCTGCACACCTGCCTTCCTGATCTCCTAAATTCATTCTTTATTGCAAAAGCATGAATGTTAACACTACTTCTCGTTTCAGTCATTCTATTTCAGCAGATTTACCTTTCTGAATCACTAACTGAACTCAACAAAAGGTTTTTATCTGCTGATAACTTTCCATCTGAGAGATTTAAAGTGCCGGATGACATTAGCTCTAGCTCAATGATGTTATTAAATTCTCACCTTAAATCTCACCTACAGAAAGCTCTTGTCAAGTCACATGAACAAGATGATTGCATTAGTCATACTACACAAGTGATACACTCATTTCAGTAAGTTCACTGTATTCAGACTGAAGTTTGATCTATGACAGGATTCATATCTAACACGATATGGTTCTTTGCTTCAGTGTTTTTACTAGGTATATTCAAACCAGTGTAATTTATATCCTCTTTGTTCTGGAGTGTGCATTTCTCAAGATCCTTGCTGCTTTTGTGAAACAGAGATCAGCTACAGTAAAAAAAAACCCAAAAAACAAAAAAAAAACCCCATACTTATTTTATGCATTACAAAAAAAAAAAAAATTCTTTTCATAGTTCAATTTGAAACTAACTTTACTCTTTTAAAGTACAATTTCCATAGCCTGGCCTCTGAACTATAAAATGGAATTGACATGACTGACATTTTGCAAGTGAGAATTTATGCAAAGATTGACTTACAGAAAGTTTGAAACATTGGTGAACTATGAATGATTAAAATTATATTCATGATTTTTATTTCGTTTTCCCAATTTTCTGACTTCTCTTAACCCAGTAATATCCAGATAGTTTGGGACAGATAGATTTCTTTGTGTGTGAGCGTTGATCATGAAGGATACTAGTGCCATTGACTAGATTTGGGGATTAAAATGCATTTATATATGGATTAAGAGCTCTATGAGCCAGTTTCAGGGGATGTTATGAAATAGGAAACACCTAGCTACTGAACTCTTAATACACTTATGTGTTTTTATAGCTTAAATCATCTTAGTATCAGAGCTCTTTAGCAACTTGAACGTACCTACTACACTCATGCAAGTTATAAGGGCTATCTCATGATTCTTCTAATGGGATAACTGACGTGCAGAAAGATTAAATGGCTAAGTCAAAGCCAATAAGAAATCTGTAACAGAGTTGGAGCTAAAACCGAATTCTTTGGGTTCCAGGCCATTGACTTGAACACACTGCTGTTTCCTCCACCTTGCACAACAGCGTTACTGAAGCCAGCTGCACACCTCCTAGAGTGCCCTGAGAGGCAGAGGAGCACATTAGGCAAAGTCAGATGCCTGTCCTCTATATTTTCATGTTGGTAACTCCCTCTTTATAGCATCAGAGGATGCTTTACCATCCTGTATGTCCTGTCCCTTCTGATAATTAAAGAGGTTTGTAAGTACGATTACTACCTTTGGGAAAAGAGGTAGATAATGAGAGGTCTGGGAAAAGAGAAAGGCAAGTGTCTGATGTGCATAGTGCTGTAACTTGGATCTATGTCAGAGCAAGAAATGAATGTTTTCAGAAATGGACATTTTCTTTCTTGAGATAACGCCATGCCTCATCCACCGGCCCCTGCCTCATCTCTGAAGGAGATCCTGCCTCACTCATCTCATGTTGAAAACAGCAGCAATGCCCAGCAGCACAGCAGAGGGCTTGCAGTTAATTAAGATTGCAGGTGGTCTAAGAGAGGAGCTGTTTGAGTAATAGTGGTGCCTCAGAGAACAGTGATGTCCTGAGATCCCCTGAACGTTAGGAGATGTGCCCTTCTGGTGCTGGTACAAGGTGTGTGCTCAGAAAAGACTGTTTTCTAGTTTGTCCTTTTTCATCATAATTAACTTTTTTAACATTACAGCATGGACTGTACTGTAAATGGATGGGCTTTGGGTTTTGTGGATGAGCAACCTGATGCTTGTGACAGACACAAGCCTCCATCCAATGGTGCTGTGTGCAGTGACACGTGCCTTGAAGTACCACTGGTTTCGTTTGTGCAAACTTTACCTTTTCACTATTTTGGGCCTTGCTAGTTGTTGTTGCTGACATTCCTTTAAAGCTTTTTTTGACTTAATATACTGGCATTTATTTACAGCTCCATGTTGGCCAAGTTTTATTTTACTCTTCTGCGTGTAAAATACATTGCTCATGAAAGTGGAGACTAATAGCAGACGAGAGCGAAGCCTAGTAAAAGCAGGTGTTATGCAATTTGTCACTGCATGACTCTGCTAATGCATCTTTCGTCCAGAACTGTGGTACCCCTGCCATGTTTTAAAGTGCAGGAAGATAACATGCGCTGTACCCTGGAGTGCCTTCGTCTATAAATGTAATTCAGAAATATGGGAAACAGTGCTCTGAATCCGATGGCCTTTTTCAGCACAATTACAGAAACAGCATGAGATTGGGAACATTGCAGCTAGACTGCACAGAGCAAACAGGAAGTTGGATGTGTGGGATATTAATTCAATCTCAGATAAGATTCTGACTAAGATGGTTTTGTTTTTAATCCTAACATGATGCTTGCATGATAGCAGTTTTCCTGAGAAGGCCTACTGGATACCAACAGTCATCTGCAGAGCCCCATTTAATGACAAAGATACCTCAGGCTTTTGAATGGGCCTCTATAGACTTCAAAGATATGGATCTAAAAAAATGTTGAATATTTAAATGATTTGATTTGACTGCAGGTGAAGACATTTTAGTCTGGAAAGATTGCGTGCAGTTTGAAATATAATGAAAGAGAAAACATGAAAAAGAGTACTTTATCTCAGGAGAGAGACAGAAAAAGCATTCAATCCACCAGTCCCACATTTGTGTCTGTCTTTGTCCTTCCAGGATAACCTCCTGGAGGGTGCCAGGAGCCTCTCTCGAACATTCAGAGCCCTCAGACTCCTGTTGATATGGATGGGAATTGAAAAATTTGATACTGGAGAGAAGTTTAACTCTGAGAGGCTGCGGAAAAGAAAATGCATTCCTGTTCCAGAACCTTTAGGTGCATGTAAGGTAAGCAACATTGGGCTGGCTGCTCGAAAATTTTCCAGCTGTTGAACAACAACAAATCATCCCTCTAGTTAAACCCTTGAGACCTCACTGAATAGTCAGAGCCTGCAATATAGCCTGGAAATCAATAATCCCTGGTTTTATGTGTCTGGAAATAGGTGAGAAACTGGACAGAAAAGATGGGCAAAGCAAGCATCAGCATGCACACCTTTTCATAGGGAGTACATAATCTCCAGCATTTCACCTGTGTAGAATCAGATGAAATTTTTTCTCACTGTGCTCAACAGTGGGTGGCTGCTGCATTGTGAGAAGCTTGTGACATATTTGGCCTTCTGTTTCTTCAGGTTTCTGTGAAGCAATTTGTGTGAATAGGTAGATGGAGAAATCTCATTTTTTTTCCATCTGCCCTTTGATCTCACCTGTTGGAAATATGACATCTAGGCAGTTTTCCTGGCAATGAGTTGGGACACCAACTCAGGAAAAGGCTTTGTGGTAGGCAGACACTGCAAAAATTGCCAAGTGCAGAGAGAGTCCTTTGATCTACATATGTGTGCAAATGAGTGTTCATACAGCTGGATGGCAGCTCTTTGAAATAGTACCAGCTCAGAAACTTTGCTCGTTGTATATTTATGAGATGCTGTGAAATAGTAATTCACTTTCGTATTGATACTGTGAGAATTTTTCACTCTCACCATTTTGTATTCAGCAAAAAATATGAGAATTAAGATAGGTTTTTTTTTTTGGCAGACTTATGGAGTAAGTTTCTCAGGACTGGTAACCTTTCAAGTGTTTATCAGTAGCAGATGCTGGACTTTGTATTACTTTAAATTAATGCTCTTTTTTTCTAAAAGTACAGACCAGACTCTTTTGCTATAATGAGCTGACATTGTGTCCCCCAGGGGAATCTTATCATCAGCCCCAAGGGAGGCATTTGCAATTTTACTTTGCTATAAGGACTGTGGTCATCTGCTGTTGCCAGGCATGACAAGTCTCCCATTTCTCTCAGTCACCTCAGTATCACAAAGCCTTCCTCAGGAATACTGATTCCCACAGACAGTAAGGTCTGTTGCACATAGTGTGGTTGCAGACATGCACTAGTGCCAGCAGAAACAACACGTGCCTCCAGGCATGAAGAAAGCTTAGGAGACACGTTTAGAGCTATTTCAAAAATATAGACTCAAAGAGGTCCTGTCTTGTATTTTTGAAGGATTTTGTCCCATGTTTGGATGACACTTTAAGGGGATGTCTGCAGGGGAAGCTGAGCCTGCTGACTTTGTCACTTCCTCAGCTACTTGTGCTGCTCTGTAGGGCCATGCACGCTTAGGGGATCACTCTGTCATTTGTTCTGGCTGTGGCTGTTTCTAACCATAGTGAAGGTCTTTAGCCCTCTCTAGTGAGACAGCTGGAATGGAGAAAGAGCACGACTGTTGCTGGAGTTAAGCCTTCCCTCAAACTTGCTTGTTGCAAGGAGAAGGATGCTCCCAACTCCTCAAATCTTCTCTGTACATGTCTGCCTCAGTCAGTTCTTCACATTTCCCCACAAAGGTTATTTGCCTTCCTTTGCTCTGCCAGATAATCCCTATGTTTATCAGTGAGATATGCTTTTTCGGGCCATTTTTAATTAATATCTTTTAATCTGTCAGTAATTAGTGTGGAAATCAGAAAGAATAATGTTGTTGAGGCTACAGCCTGAGACCTGCTACCTGGCAACAGTGGTTGTACATATCCATTATATCACAAAATTAGAAGCTGGAGCAAGGACTGATCTGTCTGACATTTTGTAAGATGATATAAATGGGCCCACTCAACAAACACTAGATTTATGTGAGGATATGAATGATACATGTCTGAGGAAAAGATATTATCTCTCTTATGATGGTGCAGTTAATACCACTTATCAATTAAGTATAGTTCATTAAAGCCTCTGGGTAATCTTATTTTTGGACTAGATCAGAGGAGCTCACTATAAGGACTGACAGAGGGGTGATCTCAGTAATAATCTCCACTTTTTCATGTAACATCTCTCATAGGATGGGCTAAGTGAAGTAGCATCTAGACTGTAAGGAGAATAACCTTTTCAGCTGGAAAGTAATAGTGTCTTATTATGTTTGAATTATAGTTAGAAAATAAATATAGTTGAATGAATTATATTATATTATAATATAATATTATATTATTGAATTATAGTTTGAATTATAGTTAGAAAAACTAAGGAAAATTTCCCTCCTTTACTCAACGAGGCAGGCAATATAACCACAGATGATAAGGAAAAGGCTGAGGTTCTCAATGCCTTCTTCACATCTGTCTTTAATAGACAGGACAGTTATCCAAATGGTACTTGCCCTGACCTGGAAGTCCAGGACGGGGTGCATAATGCACCCCCTGTGATTCAAGCAGAGACGGTCAGAGATCTTCTCCTCCATCTGAACTGCCACAAGTCCATGGGGCCAGATGGGATCCACCCAAGGGTGCTGAGGGAGCTAGCAGAGGTGATTGCCGAGCCACTTTCTGCCATCTATCAGAATTCCTGGTTATCTGGAGAGGTCCCACAAGATTGGAGGCTTGCCGATGTGACTCCCATCTTCAAGAAAGGCCGTAAGGAAGACCCGGGGAACTACAGGCCTGTCAGCCTGACCTCGGTATCAGGGAAAGTTATGGAACAGATGATATTGAGGGAGATCACACGACACGTGCATGGCAATAAAGGGATCAGACCCAGCCAGCACGGGTTCACCAGGGGCAGGTCGTGCTTGTCCAACCTCATCTCCTTCTATGACTGGGTGACCAGACAGGTAGATGAGGGAAAGGCTGTTGATGTAGTCTACCTGGACTTCAGCAAGGCCTTTGACACGGTCTCCCACAGTATTCTCCTAAGGAAACTGGCAGCCCGTGGTGTGGACAGGTTCACTCTTCTCTGGGTGGAGAACTGGCTGGAGGGCCGTGCCCAGAGGGTAGTGGTTAATGGAGTTAAGTCCAGCTGGCGTCCTGTAACGAGTGGTGTCCCCCAAGGGTCAGTTTTGGGGCCCATCTTGTTTAATATCTTTATTGATGACCTAGACGAGGGAATTGAGTGTACCCTCAGTAAGTTTGCAGATGACACAAAGCTGGGAGGATGTGTCAAACTGCCTGAGGGTAGGGAGGCCCTTCAGAGGGATTTGGATAGGCTGAACAGCTGGGCTGAGCAAAATGGGATGAGGTTCAATAAGACCAAGTGCCGGGTCCTGCACTTTGGCCACAATAACCCCATGCAATGCTATAGGCTTGGGGCAGAATGGCTTGAAGAATGTAGAGAGGAAAAGGACCTGGGGGTGTTGGTTGATGCTCGGCTCAACATGAGCCGGCAGTGTGCCCAGGTGGCTAAGAAGGCCAACAGCATCCTGGCCTGTATTAGAAATAGTGTAGCCAGCAGGAGCAGGGGGGTGATCATCCCCCTGTACTCAGCTCTGGTACGGCCGCACCTCGAGTACTGTGTTCAGTTTTGGGCCCCTCACTACAAGAAGGACATTGAGGCCCTGGAGCGTGTTCAGAGAAGGGCAACAAAACTGGTGAGGGGCCTGGAGCACAAGTCTTATGAGGAGTGGCTGAGGGAGCTGGGATTGTTCAGTCTGGAGAAGAGGAGGCTCAGAGGAGACCTTATTGCACTCTACCACTTCCTGAAGGGGGGTTGTGGTGAGGAGGGGGTAGGCCTCTTCTCCCTGATAAGTAATGACAGGACGAGAGGGAATGGCCACAAGTTGCGCCAGGGAAGATTTAGATTAGACCTGAGGAAGCATTTCTTTTCTGAAAGAGTGGTCAGGCACTGGAATGGCCTGCCTAGGGAGGTGGTTGAGGCACCATCCCTAGCGCTGTTCAAGAAGCGTTTAGATGAGGTGCTAAAGGACTTAATTTAGTAGTTGGGTAGAGATAGTGATAGGAGGATGGTTGGACTAGATGATCTTATAGGTCCTTTCCAACCTTATGAACTTATGAACTTATGAACTTATGAACTTGAAGTAGTTGCATCAGATAGGTATATTGAGACATGCCAGTCATGATAGCAGCACTAATAATAATAGTTGGATTATGCACTTACTACCAGTCCTCAGACAAGAAATTTTCCTTTTTTCATTTTAATTGGATGTTGTTTTATCTAAAACATTTCAGGTACACAGATGGAGTTTCTTAGAGAAAAGGAGGTGGCATTTTGTTTTTTGCTTTTTCCTGCTCTGGTTAAAATATTCACTTCTTGAGAGATACATTTGTTTTCTAAAATTTGGCTAGTTGTCTCCACTTTTTGAATCACACATGCTGTGCTTGAACTAGATTTACCAGCACTTACCATTATCAACACTAGCTCTTCAGCTTTAGAAAAAGAGAAAAGGGATCTGCTGCTTTGGGATCTCCCCATCTTTCAGATTTGGTGCCATCCATGCGGGCTATGTGAGGTCCTGTGGGGAAGCAGTGCTGACAGCTGCCTCTGCTCAAATGCTTGGCACTGCTGCCCACCTCTTCCTTACTCACCTTCTCTCCACCTCCCTTCTGCCCACTGTACGGTGCCTTGCTCACTGTGTGGGTATTGCATTAGCTACAGCACTGCAGAGTTTGATGCAGCCTGAAGTATTTCAGGTTTCTCAGCTAATCCCTGCTCCTATCTGGGGTTTTCTGTTTCAGAAGCACTCAGGATAGGGAGCCATGCCAAATACAGTACAATGAGAAAAAACTGGCAGTGCTGACTTACTGAAGGTTTGTTTCCCACAGGCCGTTCATACCATCATGCATGGTGCTTGAGTTTTCTGCTTCCCACAACTCTCCCTGAAGCCTTTTGGGATCCTCAGATATCTTTTTCTAGTAATTATTCCACTTGGTGGATTTGGGTCTGTTATTTTCCACCTACCTGTGTTAATTGGGTGAGCAATCAAGTTCCACATCCGAAGGCAAAGGATAATCTGTGGAAGTTTTGAGACTTGAGGGAGAGATTCAGAATGGCGTAAAAGCAAATCCGGTGTATACAACTTGAGTCAAAGTAGAGCCATTTCAAAAACCCAGCTCTAAACATCCCTATTAGCAAAGCCTCTGCACTCTACTTAAAGGGTTGGCAGCCATGCAGCTGGCTTGAGAAGTATAAAATGTGATTGTATTACCTGCCTTGTGCTATAACTAGCATGGTTCCTAGTGGGGCCTCGGTGCAAAGCAGCTGTCAGCTCCGATGGCAGAGATGATGAGAGAGAAGTGAATGTCATGGGACCAGCCTCTGGACAGTGCCCAGCTTGCTCTCATTTTGAGGGTAGCTCTGACTCAGGCTTCTGCTGTGGGACTTTGAAGTAGCCCTCTTAGGGCACAAGAAAACTGGCAGCTACCTGAAGATAAAGGATGTTAATTTCCTTTGTTCTCACTGTCCTGGCAATTATTCTTCTGGTCACACCTGATGTTTTTTCCAGGTTTATTTGCTGCTGTCTCCATATGAGAACCAGATGTTTTCCTTGCCAATGTGCTGCCCCTCACTTTAGAGGAGAATAAACTAACAGGCTATTGAGCTCCATTGAGACAGACAGACTTCACTCAGCTCTTCCTGACGTCTCAGCTCCAGCCTCAGCTGCTGCTATAGTTGTCACCACCTGAGGTCTCACTGAAACCTGAGTCCTTTATCCCTCACACGTTCAATTAAATTAAGCCAGCATGGTTCCCCAGAGAATACATGAACCAGAAGGGGGCAAATAAGACAGGAAAGAGGAGATGGTGAACTAGTTCTCTCTTCCATTTATACTTTTAACGAGATGAAGTAAGAAAGGCACATTTAATAGGCACATATCTCACTACAGTTTTTCAGCTTTTGCTAAAACACCTTTGCTGTGAGGCTGAGACTTCTAAGTCTGCTGTTCTGATTAAGCAGTGTGCTACTGAAGGGCAGATAATTAGCAAGCCACAGTACTTGGGCTGTTATGGTAGGTTCCGTTGTTTCATACTGGAAAACTGTAGGAGCTGTGAGCATTGCTCAGTCTATTTTTCAAAATGCTTCCTTTTCTTCAGGCTGGCTAAATATGTCATTTCATGGGCTTATTCCAGTTCTCATCGATGTCCTAAATTTTCACAGAATCCATATAATAATTTGCAGGTCCAGCACAGTTTGTGTAAATGTTTAATTTCCTACCACCTTGTGTGCACATCGCCTTTTTTTCCCTGCTTACATTAACTGGACATCTACTAATGCTCTGTTACCAAAGGCAAGAAATCATCTTTCCAAGTCTTGGTATCCTGTTGAAGTGATTTACAGTTTTCCAGATTTGTTTTTCAAATTTATACATTTGAGCCAATACAAAAATAATACAACTAAAAAGCCATAAAAGAAATGAGCACGCAATTATGAAATATTCATTGAGAGATGCCCAGATCTTTATGCCTCCATCAAAACACTATGCAGATATGCTGAGCATGGTAAAGTCATCTCCTTTCTATGTCTCTTCTTGTACTATTTTTTTTTTTGTGTATGTCTTAACAGGAGAGGGACTGCTATTCATTCATTTTGGCACCTACGTAACATCAGGATCAGATGACTACTTGGTAGAAAGTCTGTGTTATTCTGTGATCTTCTTACATGTCTCATCTGGTCCTCTACTGTGTGTCTTAGGGGTCTTGACAAGCCTTGAAATAAAAAGTAGAAGAGCATAAACAGTAAAAATCTTTGCTACTGAAAACATAAAGCAGAATAAACTTCCCAAGAAGGATCTGTTTTCCTATTTTATAGATAGGGTCATTGAGACATGACAAAATGATTCAACCTCGGTCACCCAGCAGGCAGACAGACAAGAAAAGGTGAGGACATAGGTATCCTGAACTCTGATATAATCCACTTTCCACTAGAATACAGTGCCTTTGAGTCCCTGCAATCTGCAGAATGTTGTTTTTTTTCTTACTCAGTAAGTAGCAGAAACCACAAAGAAATCTGTGAGAGCAATCCTGCTGAAGGCATTGAAGAGGCCTAGAGGTACAGGGGAAGGCTTACTCTTTTCTTCCTTCAGAGATAAGAGCAAATAAAACCATAAAATCTCCCCTTTCAAAATAGAGATAGGATATGGAGATGTAAAAGATACTGCCTTATGCAAAGAGGCAGAGATACATGAACCAAAAATGGGTAACGAATTACATGTGAATGCTATGTATCCCACTCATAGTATTCTAGCTTTGGGGATCAAGACATTTTTGTCCTAGATTCATGTGCTGATTCACTGAGAAAAGTGTTAAATCACTGTGTCATATTTCTTACCCATGCTGGGGTTAGACTGGAGGTTGCAAACTGGGTTGTCAAAACAGCACATGTGGGATCTCATAACTGTGAAATCTCGCTGTTTTAAACACCCATTCAAAATCTATCTTCACTTAAAAAATGGCAGAGGAAGGATTGCCCTCTTGCTCACTGTATTTTACATTTCTATTTCCCTAATCATCTCCTTCAGGCAACTGTCTGAGACCAGGTCCCAGATCAAGTCCCATTTGGAGTGACTCTGAGGACCCATCTGTTTACTCTTATTTAATGTCTGAAGAACCCTAAAAAAATAGACATGAAGTATCCTCAACACTACAAACTTTAACAGATACACTGCTGCGTTTAACATTCCCACTGCAGAATGCTTCAACATTGCTGTAAGTGTTACAACAGATAATGCCAGCAATATGCAGTACACAATTTCTTTTGATATCTTTTGGTGGTAGAATTAAGTAGAAGGATTGTCTACTACTGTAACAACCCACACACACAGTTCTTATGGTTCTTAGTGTCATTTTGATCTCAAGAGGAAGAAGGATAACTGAGGAGAATGACACTGTCATGATGTCTTCAATTTAGTTACTTATCTTTAAAGACTGCTTGGATATCAAGGTTTAAATGAATACCAGTAGATGAACAGACAGTCAGGAACTCTCCTGGCACAAAGAAGAGCTGCATTTTAACTGGAGAACTGAAGTTTTGTTGAACTTGGGCCTCCAATTTCATTTTTTTTTTTCCCGAAGAAATCAATAAGCCATAAGTATGAATAATAATAGGTCCTAAATGCAAGCCTTTTTAAGGCATTACATCAATATAATGCAAAATGTGAGTGAAAGCTGCCGACTTATTTTGGCAACAGGATCAGTTTTAGTAGAATAAGCCTGCTGCAAGGCATTTCACCTCTAAGGTATTGATTACACTATTGCCCGCATAAGCAAAGATGGCTATTTAATGTGCATTGAAGGGTGAGTCAGTAATCTCATTGAATTTTCAAAATCTTCAGTTTCCCAGTGCATTACAAAAGGTGCTTCCACTCCTCTGTCTCATTGTTATTGCTAACAACATTGGATTTGATGTGTAGCAAGGCTGTTCTCTTCATGCCAGCAGCGGTGTCAGTGATGCAGATGTGGTGTGGTTTGCATTATTCTCCTTGTCCAGCCTTGGATGGGCAGCTTGCATGGACACTGGGTACCTGGAGCAACTCCTGTGAAAGATGTTGTGTTCGACATTTCTGTAACCTCTTGCTGACTGTTTCACAGATATGTCAGTGCAATGTCATTGCTGGTCTTGCAGACTCTAATAGCAGATGTAATTTTATTTTATTTTTTAATATATTTTAACTTACATTTCGTATCTTACTCCTCCTCACAAGCAAATGCATAGCTATATTATATGTCTGGCAAATGATGCTGCAGCTGAAATCTTCACATGCAGCATGAGAAAACTATTTGTGCTGGGATGAATGGACGATTATTACCTCTTTGTTTTCTTTTTCATTATCCTTTTGAATTAAAACCCCCTTGCAAAACCATTATCCTTGTTTTAAACAGCTCTCTATATTAAATGTTGCTGCCTCTCCTAGTGTTTTTTTTCCTTTGTTTATATTGAGTTCTAGTTTTCTGTTATTTCTGAACTGTTAATTTCCTTACTGTTTCATATTTGTAAATCTTCTTCATAAATTCAGTATGTACATGCCCCATTTTGTTTCTCAAGTACAGGTAGGCCAAGAAGTAGCAGGAACCTTCTCTAAAAACTGTATTTACAGCTCTAGTGGCAAGCACTTTCCTCCTACACTGAAAAGCTGTGAAAAACTGTCAAGATGTGAGTATGCATAGCAATGCTTCTGACTACTGGAGCTGATTTATTTTTTTATCCATGGCTTCATTTTGTCAGCTAGACCAAATATAGTGAGAAAGAGTTAGAGAATCATAGAATCACAAAGTATCCCGTGCTGGAAACAACCCACAAGGATCATTGAGTCCAACTCTTGACTCCCCACAGGACCACCCAAAATTCAAACCATATTTCTGAAAGCATTGCCCAAACTCTGTTTGAATTCCTCTGCACTGTAACCACTTGAAAGTCTCCTAATAAAACCCAACATCTCACACACTACTCACCTCATGCTCTGCAGTGCTGTGAAGAGTAGACATAGATACAAGAGTACCAAGGAAGGCCAGTCATGCCTAGGTCTAATTCCTTGTTCAGAATTTGTCAGGAAAGATCCCTCTGACATTCAGTAGTAGTTGGTAAGCTCCAAAATGCATCACAATATCACTTAAGGCCAGAAGGGTAAAAGAATCTCAAAACTGTGATGTGCCACAGGGAGGAAAGAAGAAAGAATGAGTGTCATCAGCATCATGGATCCCTGCAGTACAGTGGTTTAGTCTTTTGTTCGTGCAGGAACTTATGCTGAATACCCAATGGAAATTAAATTCTAGTGAAGAATTTTTTCCTTACCTGTAACCTAAACTTCCCTTCCTGACAATTCATTCAACAGTCTGAAGTTCATTCTCTTGAAGTTCAGGGTCTGACTCCACTGTTTGTCAGGTACACATTGCTTGAGATCACAAACTCAAATGGGATAGTTGCTGCAGCCCAGGCTGCCTCTGATCTTAACCTCTTTATCAGTCTCTTTTGTGTTGGTGAGCAACAGCTCCAGCAACACTTCACCACTAGTGGATCTGTCCAACACCTGTCACAGAAAGTTGTCAATGGACTCCAGGTGACACCTGGTCTACTTTCAGCTCTCTATGCTATTTTCCCAGCAGATATCCAGGTAGTTGAAATCCCACCTGCAAGTGTAATATGTCTTGCAGCTGAAGCAAGAAGACCTGGTCAACAGGTTCCCCTCGATCAGATGGCCTGTAGCAGACCCTGACCACTAGATGCTCTTTATTGATCTAGTCCCTAATTTTAATCCACAAGCTCTCAAATTGTTCCTGACTGTTTTTCAGGGGTGGTTCTTTGAGGTCTACTCACTTCCTAACATAGAGAGCAACTCCACCACCTCTCATACCTCATCTGTCCCTTCTAAAAAGCTTCTAAAGTCACGGTATTCCAGTTATGTGAGTCATTCCACCATGTTTCCAAGATAGCAATAAGATCTTAGTTTTCCAATTGCACCACAGTTTACAATTCCTTCTGCTTATTTCCTATGCTGCGTGCATTTGTATAGAGGCACTTCAGCTTGGGTTTCAGCTGCATTGCCTTCTTTGGGGATCCTTGAGGAGCCCTCCCAAATAGCTCTGGGAAAACTCTGAGGTTTTTCCCTGCTGTTTCCTAAAGCAACAGGGTTTCCTGTCTCTTCTCTGTTCCTCAGCATTACATCCCCTTCCCCCATAAAATCCGGTTTAAAGCCCTGGTGATGAGAAGCAGGTTGTGATAAGATGCAGCAGGGTGAGGAAATCATGGAGAGAAGAATTACATTCTGGTGTCTGGAAATGGAAAACAGATCAGTGTAGAGGGTGGGGTAATTAAGAGGAAGGCCTGTAATGGTTGAAAGAGTTGAAGGGCCCCAGGTGGAAGGAGATGAAAATAAGAAGCAGAAAAGAGAGATGAGAGAGAGATTGAGGAGACAGATATTCACTTTTTCCTACATAGTATAAGAGGGAACTTGTTTTGAGAAAGCTTTTGCTGGGAAGAGGAAGAGGAAAGGGGACACAAGATGGGAGTAGGAAGAGAGAACAGATTTTCCACTGTCATTTTCTGTAGACCAGATGAATAAAATACCTTTTGTTTATCTGGAGAGCACATACAATTTGTGTAGTTAAGTATCACTGTTTATTTTCAGTAGGCTGGCAGAATTGCTATGTTAGGTTGGCATATCTGCTTAGAAGTCTGCTTTGGGGACGTTTGTTCAGTGTACTTAATCACGGCTAGTCCCTTATTCTCTGAGTGGGTTACATGTTCAGCAAGGGCACCTTGTTTCTCAACTGCAGACCTTGATGGAGTGTTTTAGGACTGACTTTAGAATTGCAAATGAATGTCATGTGAGATTGGTGTTCTCCTGAGCCTGGCACTGTTCTTCAAGCACTTTTATGTGGTTTGTTGTAGGATCTATCACTTGTTATGAGAAAAGACTCGGATGTCAGGAAAAATGCAGGGCAAAGCCAGTTGGGTATTGACCCATCAGATTGATGGACTGGCAGGAAAGCACACAAAGATCTTTTTGATATTATCAGGATAAGGTCTCATTGAATCACTTGAAATAAGAAAAATAATGATTCAAAGTTAGCTGAGATTTGCTACAGAGAGAGACTTAAGGTCATCTTAGGGTGAGAAGAGATAGATGGCTGTGTGAAAGGTGCCAACGTTTTCACAGCCTATCAAGGATGAGCCCTTCTATAGAAACTTTCTGAATCTCATCAGCAGCTCATTCACATCCTGGAGCACAAACTCCTATGTTTGTTTAAACATTGCTTAGCTTAGCTAGTATAATAAGAGATTAATATCCTGGTGTCCTACTGGATAATAGTCGATCATTCATCTCATTTCCACTCATTATTCTTGCATAAATGTGAAAACCACTCTTGCTTTGTATACAGCCATAAGTAGTGTGTGGTCCTTCTCATCGTGTTCTGCTAGTCCAGTAATGGAGATCAGAATTGAATGTAGGATGCCTGCATGATTAACAGCGATCTCCCATGCATTGCTTTTTAGCAATAATTCACACTCAGATGAGAAATGAGCAGAATAACTACAGAGATATTTGCTTTTCTCTTTAAAGATATTAGGAGACAATTCTGTTCTTTCTTCCACTTACAATCTTCATTTTGCTTCACACCTTGAAATGCTGATGTTTCAAGATGGGAAATACTGATTTGCTAAGCTTGGAGAGGATTTTATGAAACCTGTTTTGGGGCATGGACGTTGTATCAGCGAAATCAAGCTAAACTCTAGCCTCAAATCTGTCTTAGATCACAAATGAAAAAACTCAGCAGACCTAAGTCCCTAACAGCAGACATTTATTTGCCTTATGAAATTGCTGAGCAGTTGATAGACCTGAGAAATTGGTATGCCACAGAGAAGAAAGGACCAATATATTTCTTAGATGGAAGTTTTGCTGTAAGTATGGGGCATACTTTATAAAATCTCAGGCATTTTAGTGTAATATATACCACCTTCAGCTGTGTTTTTATGAATGAGGGAGAATGATAATAACTCTAAAGCCTTTCTAGCTTGTCATGGACCTGTTAGCAGAATCTGGAAGCAGCTATCTCCTTTACTCCTCAACTACTAGGTTTACTGTATCTTGAATGCTAACTCCCCAAGTGTTACTAAGTGTTTTAAGTTCCAGTGAGGAAAGTTCGCAGAACTTGTGCCTGAAACTCACCTAGCATAATGCCTTCTAACACATTACAGCATCAAGTAACAACTGATATGTGATACATATAGGTCTTTCAGCTCATTGCCTATTGGCCATCAGTGCAAGAATTAGAGCCACTATGACAAACACTTGGGCTTCTAATACTTAGTAGATGAACATGGTTAATTCTAGCTAATTTTGTGCATATGAATAAAAATGC
Organism: Cyrtonyx montezumae; assembly: GCF_038088225.1. Lineage (NCBI taxonomy): Eukaryota > Metazoa > Chordata > Aves > Galliformes > Odontophoridae > Cyrtonyx > Cyrtonyx montezumae. Next base: position 99,650,354 of record NW_027072089.1, on the reverse strand, counting down.
TCAGTGACCACTAGTGAAGAATGTTTTCCTTCTGACAATGACCTGGTCTTTTCTTTTCTTTTTTTTTTTTTTGTTATTTATTTTTAATTTCCACATCTGATTAATTACTTTCTTGGTGTTAAGCATAACATTCCCAAAAATTGCCAAAGTAAATAATTTACCCAGGTATTCTGACGTGATGTTCCAGTCACTACTGTTACTTTTTTGATGCTGTTTGAAGCATGAAGAGCAAGTTCACTGATAGCAAAATAAATAAATAAATAAACCCAAGAATGCACTTGAAGGAATGACAGAAGGAATCTTGAAATACTCTCCCCATGAAAATCATCAAGAGAAGCACTTACAGACTTTCATTAAGACCTGTTCTCTTTGATTAAACTTTTTGTAAAGAGCAGGAAGAAAAAAGTCTAAAAAGTGAACTGTATCTGAAACTCTGAGATCAAATAGATAAATAAGATTTGAATCTGGACACCTTGTCTGTCCCTTCTTGCTTTCCAGTTTTTATAAAACAGATGGGTAATTTGTCCAAGCAACATAGAATCTGCTTTTAAGGGAAGGGAGGACCTCAAGGAGAGCTGCTTGGTGATGATGTACTGGAATGTAGAGAATTCAAACATTCCTTGAAAAATAGGTTTGAGAAGCCATTTCAGCAGATGCATGTTCTGTTACAAAGAAATCTGTGTACTTAACCCTCACCATCAACAGGTATAATGTCTTTAGGACCCTAATGTAAGCTGCATATTCTCAGGACAAGCTATTGAAGACAGTAGATGCCTCAGTTTATATAGTGTTTATTATCTCCCTGCTGATCAATGCTGTTCAGTGCAGAGCTACGCAAATGCATTCATTTTCTATCCTCACCTCTTCATAGCTGCCTCTTTGTCTTTAGTGGCAGAAAATTTAGCCTCTGTGAAATCACACTGTCTGCCTTGTCAGTACCAAGTTGAGGTCCTCACAGCTCTTCTTAAAAAACCCTTCACAATATATTTCTCACAGGAAGATCACAAATGGGGATTCACTTGTGAGATGGCAAAAACAATTTCTTCTTTGTTTTGTGTCATGTAGCAAAGAGCTGAGTTCTCCTCCCCTGTTTCTGGATGCTTTCCCTCTGCTGGTGCTTCACAGGTTTTTCAGATCTTGCTGTGCCAAAGAGAACAGCTCACTTCTTATAGTGAAATCGCATTTACAGGGATTCACAAAATACAACATTTGTCCTTATCTAGTTCCTAAAGACACCAGCTGCACAAAAATGTGCCATCCTGTAGCTCAAATTTTTTATTTGTCCTGTCTTACTGTGTGGATGGATTCTCTCTGCTTTTCCTCCCACCCTTTTCCTCCTGCCCCTGGCATGAGACAGGAAGAAAGAGGTCAGAAAAATGCACCATCTGTACTCCTTATTTACAGCCCAGAGGAAAACAAAGAGATAACTGAACAAATTACGAAAGCAGATTTGCTGTGGAGTAACACAGCCAACATGCTTAAAACCAGAAGACACAGCATTCTGACAAAGGAGCAGAATCAGATTAGGAAATGAAAGCATTCAGGTCTTAAGCTTAACTAAGGCTCTGTTAGAGTTGAGAATTAGTGTAAGTTTCTCCTGTGCAGATTGCAGCCAGCCATGCTGGAAAATCAAGACAATCATGCAGTGGAAGCAGGTTCTCCAGATGTCAAAGAAAGGGGCGCTGCACAGACATAAACCAGCACTAAAGCTGCCTCAGAATGGCAAACAGTATGAGGAGCTATTCAGACCTGAAAGAGAATTATGCTCTCTATTTGGTGATGGAGATATTTCTGTAGACCAGACAAAAGAGAGCCATGATTGAATTGAAGCAATGCTATTTTCTGAAACGTTGCCTTTGGCAGTCTCAAAGATCTCAAGGAGGTAACAGAGACAAGCAACTTACTTTGCTCTCTTTCAAATTCAATTGAGGATTGCATTGCTTTTGGGAATCTGCATGGGAAAAACATACCATACAAGCATAAACCCTGGATCTAAATCCACGTCATTTCTGATGATTAGTGCATTTTCCTGCAGGATTCACAGTCTTTCTTTATTTTCCTGCTCTCCCAGTTCCTTCCTTTCTTGCTTGATGGAACCTTACTGCAGCATTTAGATTGTGAATGGTATTAGTGAGAAACATGTTGTTTATCTGTCATAATGAATTAGCACAGTAGCCCAGCACCTTCACAAGATCCTATGACTTGACAGTTAGGTGTGTATTTATTTTGTGTAAATTTCCACAGCAAGGAGATAGAATGCATGAGCCATTAGTGCATACTGCTCTTCTAGCATTGTCATTTCAATAAACTTTTGTTACATTAGAAGTAGAAAGCAGAAAGATGAAGAGACAAATTTCAACTGAAAAGTTATCCCAGTAAAGTAAAATAAGAGGTGGGTGAACATTGCTTTTACAAACTTATCTGCTGGATTGCTTGTAGGAAGCAGTCTAGCATTTAGTATCCTGGGCAGCTAATCCTAGTCCTTTGAGAGAGATGAATAAATCAATATCACTGCGACCATCTTACAGGTGGCTAAACTAAAGCAAAGCCAGCACTCCTTTGAGACCACAGATAGAGTCAGTGCTATAAACACGCAGTCTTCGATCATAATGCGATGCCTGTTTTGATCCTGAGGAAGGCTAGAGCATTTGTGATGTAAATGCAGAAGAGTTTGATGCAAGAAAACTTGTACAGCATGCTTCATCCTGCTAAGGGCTTATCAAGAATTAGACAAAGGATTTTATCTTTTGAGCATGAGTCATTTTGTTTAAACATTAAACTGCAAAATCAATCTTCTGACTATTTAGTCATTATTTCAGAGGAATGGAGATTTATTTACTGTCTCTTTCATTAAGTTCCTTTGCTACCTTTACAAAAAATTATGACATTTTTCAGAAGGTCACAAGAACTTTCTGCACTAATTAATATTTCTTCTGAAGCACATGCAGAAGACAATGATCTATGGACAGGGCCATGAGCCTGTGTGAATCAGAGGGCCTGTTTTTTTCTCCTGGTGTTGTCTTAGACTCACTAAAGAGATTTGGGAGAATCATGTTGATAAAATTTTTTATACATATGTGTTTTGTTTTGTGAGGGGTTAGATCTGTGGAAGGAATAGGCTTCTACTCAAAAAAGACTTTTATTTTCCAAGGTGCTTATTATGTTAGCAAGAGGAACTTCCTTTGATCTTAAGAACTTTACAGATTGTTGCAGAGATTCCTTAAAGACAGACTAGCTGCAGTAAATGAGATCTATGCTATTTTCTTCTTAGGAGCCTGAAGCAGGTCATGTTTCAGGGAAGATTCTTGGTAAGCTGTGAACAGAAGACTATCACTCCTACTCACAATCAGAACAGAGAAAGTATGCCCCTACCATCCAAAGCATTTTTATCCTAGTTTCTATGTACAGTGAAGGTCTGGACCAGGACAAGTGGTCCCCCTGCACTGCTTCTGCTGTGTGGTTCAAAACAGAGGCTTTCTCCTGCCAAGCTGAAATCTTTGCTTCTGCAGTGCACATGGGAGAAATCTGCATTAGTCACCGCAGTGCAAGTTCACATACATTGCTCTTTGGTTTGTACATGTACAACTGACTGCAAAGCTGAGACTTATTGCCCATAAGCACTATATGCTTTGTACAGGTAAGGTGGGAGACTGAGTGTTGGCTGCCCACTCTGTTGACTGTAAGCATGCAAATCTGAATTGGAGAATAATGTTTGTCCCATGGAATTTGGCTTGAATTTTAACACCCAAATGTGACAACAGGGAAGCGTGCACAGAGGAAATTGTTTGTGAGGCGTATGCTCTGTGTGTGTGTCTGTAGGCATGTGCTGTAAGGTGGTGCATGTATACATTTTCTATATTAGCTAAATGTGGATAAGGAGGCTATTTGTCTGAAAGGTATAATTTCCTGGGTTTTGAGAGACAGAGAATGGCTCAGTTTGCAACAGGAATGTACAGTAACAGCCAATCAAATTGACAGCTGAGAACCCCCCTTAAAATTTCTAACACTTTAGAAAAGCATTATGTATCTCATTATGGGGAGACTATAGGAGTAGAGCAATGAAAAAATGACTAATTACAGATGCTCAAATATAGCATTTCATGCAGATAGGATGGGATAATGAAATTAATCAAGCATACGTGTTGAATTAGCCCTCAAAGGTCAAGGAAAAATAAGTAAGATATGTGTGAAACTCTGATCTTCCCAGAAAAAACAAGTGCACTGTACAAATTAATGTCTGCATCAGGACACTTTGTTAGCAGTTGACAAGACTTTCACACATGCTTATGTCTGCCTAGGTGTATTAAATATCCCTTTTTCCTAAAGAAATTATGGAGTGGGGAAAGAAGCATCTGATCCCTTAAAAAGTACATTTGGAAGTCAACCAAAGGGACCTTGTTATCAGTCTTTTTGATAAAATACTTAATCCTCCCCTGCTGCCCTGTCTATTAAGAAAAAAGCAACATGACAGTGAACTTGGCAGAATCCGGATGTGTGAGAGACTTTAACACCCCTAACAGCTAAACTAGTTGTTTTTGAGAAGATAGCAGAAGTTTCTCCTCCGTTTGTATCTATGCGGAACTTGAAGTTGTAGGTTTTTTTTGCTTTTGTTATTTTGTACATTCTCGATTATGTATCTTGCACATATAATTTTACTTATTTTCTCAAAAGATCCTCTGCTAATGCAGAGGACCACTATTTTGTCACAAAGGGACCTTTACAAAAGTCAAGTTACTATAACAACCATTTCAACCCAGGAACTATGCTTTCATGTTAGTCTTCCAGTTCCTTTTCCTTCTTTTTTTTTTTTTTTTCCCCAACTGGATAACATAGAGGGATACTCTTACAAATACATTGTGGGGATATATAGACATAAAAAGGTTCACAGTTTGGACACATATTTGAGGCACATTCAAGGTTATGTGCACACATACATGCCTTCATCTACTATTAATCTAGAAACAAAGATGAAACAGAAAAAGCTATCTGTCTTAGTTGTTTCTGTGCCAAAATATCCACTTAATTTTCAATGCAATCTTTCCTGAAAAGCCAGTGGACAGTGTTAACTAAGATCATTGTTAGATGAACAACATTATTCACCTTGTCTGGCTGGGACTCTGTCTCTCCTGTCTCATTCTCTGCCATGGCTCCTTGGAGCTGTTGGCAGCTGATGGAAGAGGAACACTCCCCCATCAGCATCATAGAAGCTAGAGGACTAACTGAGGCACTTTTCAAGTCAGATGCATAGGCAAACATGCATAAATTATTTTCTGCCTGATTTCCTTGCAAGTTGCTCTCTCTTAAGTCCTCAAATGTAACTGAGAATTTGACCCTATGACTCAAATAAGAAGCACTCTAGAACAATTTAGTTTATAACTGTAAGCAGTGTGTTACCTTTATAACTTTGTGCTTTCCTGTCTGAAAGAATACCACTAGTACTAACATTAAGAAAATATCTCTATTTTAGTTTCAAGGCTGAAGTGGGGAAAAAATAACTTCATTTAGGCCACTCAGATTTAAAAAAACTGGACTAGGTCTTCCCTGGTGTCTATTAAATGAACAAAACCCCAACCTTACTGTAGAAATCTGTCAGAACTTTAGATGAAAGGCTTTTTGATGTATGTCATAATGATTGGTCTGGAAGTTGTTGAAAGCAACAGGCGTGAAAACACTGGGAAAAATTCTGTCCTCCAGGGCTACAGTGCACTGGGGAGGGTCTGCTGCAAGCTGGTTACGTTAAAGGAACTTTTCCTGGTCTCCTAAAGTGCAGGTTGAAGCTTGAAAAGCAAAAGTGCCTTTATGCAAACATCAGAACAGTTTGGGTGAGTTGTTCCATGTTGAGGTGTCAGCCAGGACTGTGGTCTTCCTTTGTAGCCTGAACAAGGCATTTGGAGGAAAGATCACAGATGAAAGAACAAAGAGTTAGGGAAGAGTACCTAAGAGTTGATCTTTTTGCACTGTGCCATTCGAAGAGATACAGAAGAGAAGCTCAATACCCATGGTCAATCTAGTGAGAGCATGCTTATCAGATGAGCAAAACAAAAGCAACATTAGAGATTTTAAGCCCATTAAGATGTTGCATTTCCTGGCAACTGTACAGAAATGTTACAAGTAAGGAGTAAGTCCACCTACTGAGTTGATGAGGTGAAAGTGGAAAAAGGAGAAGCTGGATCTATTTTCATGTTATTACAGGGGAAAAAGTTAAAAACCAAGTGGAGACTTTTACTAACACCAATGGTGAGAAATATCAACATAGATGGGCTGACTGGACTCAGTCAACAGTGGAGAACCCAGAGGAAACAATACCATAGCAAGCTACATACTAGAAATTGAGCAGAAAAATTTCTTAACCAAGGATAATGTGGGTCCAAGTTTCACTACAGAATGACAATGATACACTGATGGGCCTGCCTTGACAAAGGCACTGTAAGATTGGATTGCTCTGAAATTCCCTATAAATAAGGCACAGTGTTAATGCTTCTCTGCAAGGGATGTCTGTGTGCTCTTCTGATTAGCCATGCTCAAGAAAGTTAAATTCAAGTTGGAAAAGAAAGGCTATTAGAGTAGTTGGGAGAAAAGAGAACTTTATCTTATAAATAGAGATTAAAGGGACATGCTCTCTTTAGAGTAGCAGTATTAATGCTGAACAGGGATAATTGCTGTCCATGTGTATATCAGGAGAGTAAACACTTCAGAGGGATAAAAAGCACATTAAGACAAAGAACAATGATGGCAAATGAACAAAAGTACTAAACTGGCAAAAGAGAAATTAAAAAGGTTGTCAACCGTGGCAGCTGAACTCACTTTCCCAAGATTATAAGAAGAAGTTTTCTAGGTTTATGAAAGGAAGTGCTGACATGTATAACATTTAGAATACTGTCTCCAATGGACCAGGCTGGTCTGTACTTACTCCATGTTACCAGAGTGAATACATGCATATGTCACCAGGCCAAGACTCTGTTCTTACTTAACTCTGGAAATACAATAGATTGACTAATCAGAGCCAAGGAAAATCATTTCTGTGACCAGCTGTCCTGGATTTGGTTGAGATAGAGTTAATTTTTTTCATAGTGGCTGGTATGGTGCTGTGTTTTGGATATAGGAGAAAAATAACGTTGATAACATGATGATGTTTTAGCTGTTACTGACAGTGATTGCATTTTGGTTTCTCATGCTGCCCTGCCAGCAAAGAGGGTGTGTAGAGACAGAATCAAGACAAATGACACAAAAAGGGCAAAGTGATGTCCCATTCCATGTAGCGTTATGCTCAGCAATAAAACTGGGGTCTGCTTCTTATCAAGGACGAGCTGAGTGTCCATCAGTAGGTGGTAAGAAATTGTGTTGTGCATCACTTGCTTTGCATATATATATATGTATCTAATATATTTAATAATAATAATAGATGTTACTGTTATTGTTACCCTTCCTTTCTCGTCCTATTAAATGGTCTTTATCTCAACATATGCGTTTTACCTTTTTCCAATTGTCTCCTCCATCGCACAGAGAGCAAATAACTGTGTGCTGCTTAGCTGCCAGCTGGGTTAAACCACAGTACCACTGACATGATTTTACAGGAGATTGTTGAAAACCAGATTTAGCCTTAGAGAAAGACCGGCAAATAATGAAAGGAGCTGAACTGTCCAGGAAATAAAAATGAAAAAAAAAGGATCAAAAGACAGCAAGTAGTGGAAAATGAGTACAAGGCAATAAGATAAAAGTTTAATGGTAGCAAGACAGAGACAGTCTGAGAATGGAGATGTCTTGATCTAAAGTGAGGGTGAGAGGTAGAATGAGTAAGGCTTGGCCACTATGCTAGAGTCCATAAAGTGGGAAACAGGACAGCTTTATGAACTGCTGTTACTACTGTCCCAGGAGGAAAAAAGCAGTAAAGCACAGGAAGGATTGGTGATACTATAGTCTGAATGTGGTCCTAAAGCTGTGCTCCAGTTGAAACTTCTCTCATGTAAGAGGTTTTTAGATGCAAATTTGTTCTTGGGCAAAAACTTTGAATTAATTTTAGAGCATGATTATAAAGAAGGTGTTGGACTGTGTTATTTCTTGATATGGGCTAAAGCATATGAACTACTGCATGCAGCTTTTTTAACTGAAATTTACTTCAGAAGTAGTCTGCCTACCTTTGCAGTGACAGCAACTGACTGGTATTGAGATGTTGACCACAGAAGTCTCCCTAGAAGGTCTCTTATTTTGTATTTGCAAGCTAAGACAGTACTTGTAGACACACAGTAACATTAAAGAGCCATCTGAGCTGTAGGTATTATAGCTCTCTGGTGTGTCCTCCTCTGCCATAGTGACATCCATGGAAGACATCCTCAATATGTTTAGAGAACTTTACATCTATGTTGCAGTGTAGTCCTGGCAATGCTGATAAGCAGCAGGGCTAGATAAGAGAAAGGTGAGTAGATACTGCTGCTGTGGAAGGAAACCATTTGAAGGCTAGTAGCTTATGCAAGCTGTTATCAAGAAAAGCAGCAGAGCACCTTGCCAAGGTAACCTGTTATGGTAGAAGGTCCGCAGCTGAATGGGATCAAGCACCTACAGTTTGTGCATCCAAGACCTCAATATTTTGAAGCAGAGATAAAATGATACCTGGAAAACACATTTTTGGTGACAGATACCCATATCTAAGACTAAACTCCTGAGTACTAGAGTTAACTGTATGGTGATGGGAAGATAATATTCTGGTATTATCCTCTGCATTTTTATCAGGACAATGACAGTGACCCATAGAAGTACTGAGTAGGGTGTAATACAACAGGCAGTTGAAAGAATCATGCTCCAGCTGTGAACAGATCTCAGGAGGATCTCAACAAGAGGAAGTGGTGTAGGTCTGGTTGTGGGTGCAAGACAGGATTTAGTTTAAAGGAGTGAATGTGAGTTTTAGTGGGATTACGTGTTAACTTCATTAGGTGATTGGATTTTACCACTCAAAAACCTTCTTTTAAAAACTCAGTGTGACTCAAGCTTCTTTCTTTGAGCAGGTGTTTGGATTGGTGACTGAAGTGAAGAAAAATCCATTTCAGATAGAAATTGAAACTGGGAGAACACTGGCAAAGTAATCAGCTAAAAAAAAGTTAGAGGCATCAGAAGTAAGACTGCTTGAGAGCCCTTATCTGCGAGATTTCAGAACACTGTTGTACATAGAGTGAGATAGAGCTTAAACAACTGAAGTGAAACTTGTTTAGATATTGTATGTTACTGTTAGTTTTAGCTGAATTCTTTATTGTTTCACTTAAAGTGAATATTGGAGGACATTGGAGGGTCCAATATAAAAGGCTCTTTCTTAAAGGAATGAAATGGAAAATATAGGACTTTTGAGAGTGGACTGACATTCTTTTGGTAACTCTTCTGGAAATCTGGCTCAGTATTTTGGTCTCTGCATGATGATAGGTCTCCCCTTAATATCTGGCTTTAAACATATTCTTCAAAGGCATAGAGGTAATAGCTCATTCTGTAAACAAAGCAGATCTGCGCAGTGCTTTATCTGTTGCTGCTTAAAGACCTACATGAATCTTTCAGGCTGCAGAATACACAACAGTTCTGACGGGAGTAACCTGTGCAGAACCCTTGGAAAGCACGTGTATGGGTGACACACAGTCACTGCTCAGTGCCCAGGGGTCTTCCTGGAGCCTTGCTGGGCACTCCTTAATGAACTGGCAGGGCTATAGCCATACAGTATGAAATCTGAAGTGCTTGCTTGGTTTTGGATCAGTTTTTTTGCACTTAAATGCCCTGAATTACAACAAAAAATTGAAAACAAAATGAAAATTTTGTGATTATAGTCCTGTGTACAGCTAACACAGGAAGAAAACCCAGAAAACTCTGATAACTACATTATTAGGTGTTTAATTGTTCAATTTAGTGCTTGGTTGGTAACGATATCAAACACATATGCTAATAAGACTGTTTTTACTATTACAAGACACTTTGGGACATTTTGAATTTGCAGGGTGCAACGGTATATTAAACCAAATAGTAATTCTGTATTTGACAATTTGGCTTTGTTAGCATAATATGATTTTTATTTTATTGTATCAGTGAAGAGGGAAACATTTTGATAATTATTTTCTTTCATTATCCATTTATGTTACTTTTTCCTACTCGATATTTTATTTTTATTTTTTAAACAAAACAGAAAGCTTTTATAACCAAAAGGGCTGAATGAAATCAAGAAACCCCAATCTGTTTTGTTCTGTTTTCGATAATATTCATCAAGGAAGGTGTCAGCATAAGAAAACAACTTTAATAGCCATCAGCTCTCCACATATTCCTGGTATTTTTACAGAAAAAAAAAAATTAGACATGATATTATAAAACCTGCATGATAGTAAAGAGTTATTATGCTTGTGTTTCTCTTTTGATGTGGGTGAGAGATAGTTTGGAGGGAATTATATCTTTTAATAGGTCAACTGGTATAATTGGAAAAAAATGGAGAAAAATGTATAAAATCTTGCTATTTTTTTCCCCAGCTGTTTCAGTCTGTTGTAATAAAAGTCACTGTTGTTTTTTTTTCCTCTTCAAATCTTGCTCCTTTTAAATCAGACTCTCCTCCATAAGATGTCTTGCTACCTGTGCAGGTTTTCCTGTGCTTCAGTCTTTCTTGTTATGTCCATCTGTGCTAAGATCTGCCTATTTTATTTCAGAGATCTACTCCTTCCCCTGCAGCTGGATTTCAGCTGTCTGCTTGGGCTTCAAGGTAGCTCTGCCACCCCATCTGCTGCTGCTACCCCATCTCTGCTCTGCCTTGTTTTTCTCAACATTAGCTGTCTCTTTCTTTTCCCTAATGGCAGACTCGGCAACAAAAAACAAAACCAAACCAACCCAAAACACAAAACCAGTATGTTTTCTGCGTGTCCAATTGCTCCTCTGCACTTTGTTTCTAACCTGTAGGTAGGAGATGTGCCAGGAACATGTTGGAATGTCCTTTTAGTTATCCAAACTTACATATTGAATTTGCAGGGACCCATCCCTTACGCAACTACTGCTGGTCTGCTGTCCTCTGTAGGAATAACCATAAGCAAAACCTAAGGCCTAAAGATACCTGTGCCCGATGGTGGGCCCTGCATGCCCACAAGAAAGGAAGCATTGCAAATGGAACTTAAAACTATGTGCTTCTCCTAAGGCAGAGAATAGCTGCATTTCAGCATCTCATCTTACCACTTCGAGTTGCTCTTTTTTTTCAACACAGGCATAGTTAGTTCTACATTTTAGCTATGGTCAGTCATTAAATAAGATGGTGTTATTAAGCTAATTAAAAAAGTCTAGCAGGAGAATGGAGTGCAGACTTCTGCAGGATGTACAATTAACCTTAAGTGAGTGAGGAGGGGAAACAGCAAATTAACAAACCGGCTGCCGTTAGCCAGATACCGTGCCCAGCTTTCCACTTGCTGTTAATCAGACAGATTGTTACATGCTTTGGGAAGTTTAGCTGACTTGCTGGATCAGCACAAAACAGAAGCTCACCAAAGAGATCACACAGTGTTTCCAAAAGCATCTGAAGGAATTTATAGCTTGTGAATTACAAAAGCAACTCTTAATTAGTCCCCAGAGGCAGTTGCAGGAGTACAACTGAGAACACTGCCTCGTCATATTTGCTGCCTTCTCACCATTTTCATATGGGAGTCTGATAATGAATGTTCTCTAACAATTGGAGCTCAGAGACCTGTGGCTAATAACATTCCTGAGCAAACAACATCCTGTGTTTGCAGTGCCACAAAGATCGGTTGGATACCACTGTGTTTCAGTACTGCCATAGCCACGATGTTTAAGTGGAAAGATTTGGTAGGTGCCAGAGACATCATGGAAAATGAGCATCTTGGTAGCCTAACAGTAGCCAAAACATTGTGTGGTATGTTTGTGTTTCTTTTTTCTGAGATGTAGTTTTTATTCATAAGCTCTGGAAGTATGAACTCTCAGTTCTTTCCTATGCTACAGGTGAAATTGATTTTGGATAGCCAGGAGCATGGACATGAGTGACTGCAAACCACCATCCTTGCGTGTTTTCTGTGTCTTACTATTCTCCTTGGACCATTTCCAGATTTTGTTTTCCTTGGAGACCGACAATCAGAACAATGCAAACCAGCTGCAAAAGTCTGGGGAGCCTGAGTTTAAACATTTTTCTTATGTGGGCTCAGTTGAAGAGGGATTAGGGATTCCAGGATCAGATCCACTGATAACATTGCATTCTGAAAACTCTCTGATCTGAGAAAGTTATGAGTTTTGATAATGTAATAATTTCTTTGCTATCTGCTACAAAAGCAAATGTGAAATCGTGCTGTGGCTGTTTCTGACTTTGCAAACCTGCATACTTGAATTCATCAGTCATTAGGAACAATTTTTGCAAGTTACATTAGATCTCTGCATTGACACTGTATATCAGTATGTTTGACGTTACATGACATACACAAGTTATCTTCTTAATCCATTAATTTAGAGTTGTCAACCCAAACTCCAATTCTGATTCTTGCACTGGGGCAGAAGTTTCTCAGAGAAGTGCTCCAAAAGTGAATATTTTAAAAAGGGAAATATCTAGAGGAAGGCATTGCATAAATACTCGGGTTTTCAACAGCAGTGGAAGAAAAAAAAAGTGATTAGGGAGATCAATAGTGAATTGTTGGAAGTTCTGTATTTTTTTAAACTGGGTCCTTTATTTGGTTACTTATACATAGATTTACATGCTTGTCATTAAGCACCTAAGTACGAAAAGTTTGACCTCAAGTAGTTTGTGAGTTCTCCCCTGTTTGTCTTGATTAGTGCACGTTTGTTGCAAATCCCTTACAGGAGAATGAGGAATGTCTTCATCCTCCATGCTGGTGCAGAAGAAATATTTGAATGAACTTTATGATTAAAGAGTCTTACTAGTTTTAGTCTTCTTAGTTTTAGAGGTGAAGCAGGACCTCAGCAATTCAAAGGGAGAAAAGTAGGAAAAGAATAAAAAGGTATGCAGGGGAGATAGGAAGGTTGAAAGACGAAAGCTAAAATGATACATCAGTTACAGATCATAAAATGAGATTAACGTGTTTTTCATTTAAGTTTAGTGTTTGATCACAAATTAAAGACGTAAGAGCTGATGGCTTTAGAATCAAAGGAATTTGCCCTTTTTTTCTTTCTTTCTTTCTTTTTTTTTTAACTGAGAAAGTCAGCTATTTAACTAGTGGTAGGGTTCCTGGCCGTAAATGTTATCACAGATAGTATTTTAGCAGTCAAATCAGTCATTCTGGCAAGATATTTGCAGAACTTTTCTCAGTCATTATCTTCGTTATGGGTCAAGTGGTCTCTGACTGATGGAGACTCAGGCCTGGTCACCTCCAAAGATCCAATTACTTCGAGGTCTGCTGAGTGCTCATTGGCTTCTTGAATCAGCACCTCACACCATATAGCTCTGGTGATCAGAAACCAGCAGGTGAGTAATGGGTCATTGAAAAACTTGCACTTTACTGCTCCTATGAATTTATTAGGCAGGATGATTGTCTATGCTGTGCATTTAATAAAACACAAATAACAGAGCATTATCACAGCATCTTTGCTCTTACTGTAATAGCAGATAATTGGCTCTCTTTTGCAATGGCATTTGTCCATATGTGTTCCAGAAAGGTGATCAGTAATGCCAATCCACCAAGTCATGACAGCAATATAGACCTCAGACATTAATTATGCAGTCTTTTATGCTAATAAGCATAATTTCTAGGCCACTAGAAAAATGTAAATAAAACATAACTAATTCAAAGCCATCCAGCCCCACATTCCATTGGCAGTGAGATTCACTCTATTCTGAGATCCCTCTGCCAGACTAAAACACAGGTGTCAGTGGATAGGAAGGGGATAGAGAGAAGTGAGCTGCTGCCAGCTGCTTCTGCAAAGCTCCCATCCCTCCTCAGTAGCACTGCAAATGATGTAACAGAAAAAACTAGGGTCAATCTCTGAGTATCTCCATCACATTCTGCTGTATGGGCTCTCTTCTTGATTTTCCCTGATGGAGAAGATAGCCCTGTGGCCCTTGTTTTCACGGTTACTTTTTTGAATTTCTAAATAGACATTTTTTTCCCAGTGCTCATGCCTGGGCTGCTGTTGATCCTGTGATTTTGGCTGAATTGCTTCTGCCAACAGGCTCAAACATTTGCAGTTGAAAGACAGCGCAACAAAAAAGCCATGCAGGTAGAAAAAGTAGCAAAGAGGAAAAAATGGCAAAAGAAAAAAACAATGCTGTGATGACATTTTGAAATGCCCTGAGTACCCCACAGGAAGACTTAGAGGACCCTCTGGTCTTTCCAGCATGTTAAAAAGCAGGTTTAATGGGCAGCAGGCTGAGAGTCAGTCAAATGATGAATTGAGACAATGGTTATCTCCAAACAACTCATTTGCTGTACCTTTTATCTTTGAGGCAGTGATGCTTTTGAGAGGATCTGCGGATGGCTGCCATTTATCGAGACAGATGAACTCATTTGCAGGAAGAGAAAAGGCAGAGATACAAAGATTGACATTTCTACTGTGTGGTTTGAAGCTATAATGTAAAGCCCAGGGTCCCTCCTGTCCATGGACTGCTCATCAGCTAAGGTGAGTGAAATGGATTTGGAAAAAAACAACGGCAAAAGGCTGATGAGGACTGTGTTCTCATGAATCCATTTCTTTGCAGAGGCTAAAAGAGACTGAATGCCAGAGGACTGCTGACATGCTGTGCCATGACAGTCACTCTTGCAAGTCAGATTTGTTGGCAGCAGGCCTACTTTGAAGGGATCTTCCTGGCTGAGGCTTGGATTAGATGTGTGTGGTGACAGGCTGCAGATGTGTGTAGGCAGATCTCAGCTGCCTGTGCCCCCATGCTGTGGGACATGGCTAAGTTTGCAGAATAGGATCATCTCAGATGGCGTTAGGGAAGGAGAATTAGAGAGAAGGATGGGGTGAGGTGCGGAACCTAAAGACAGAGTAGGGAAAGAATGGAAGGAGAACTGTGGAAGGATAGGTGAAAACTTGCTGGCAAGAAAACAGTGGGCAGGAGGGTAAGGAACAGAGCAAGAGAAAATTGGGAGTCACTGCTGTGGGCTGGGGAGGGAGGTGGGAGCTGCCATGCAAATGACAACCAGCCAAGAGAGGGGACGAGAGTCGATCAGGGAGCTGACATTTACCAGTTACATTGAGCAAAGTGAAGGAAGGAGTGTTTATGTTTAAGAAGAATACAAAAAAATAAAAATAAAATAAATGTTTGTAATGACTTATCTGAATCATTAGCAGTGTTCCTCCAGGTTGTTTCTGTGCTGTTCAAAACTTGGAATCCTTTACTTGTTTCTCTATTTAATATTTTCCTTTTTATTTCATAGCAGTTTATGTCCTGCTCATGCAATTTTGATACAGGTAAATTTCCCTTTCAGTCTCAAATTAGTGGAAATTTTGCCTGAGCAATGGCTGAATTATTTGTCTCTTAGGGCTATTATTTCAAGCATTACAAAGCCATTATTTATCAGCAGTCCATTTGTGAGTAAACCTGACTTGCGTCTTACTGGAATTAAAAAAGGGCACTCTGTAAGAGACTGTAAGCCAAAGCCTACAGAGCAGGAGAAACATGCTCTTACAGGGCTTTGAGCAGTACCAATGAGCAGTGCTTTCTAAGAAATAAATTATACTGGTAAATATCATTTTAAAATGAGTTTCTAATGGTTATAAAAATACTGACTTTTCTATCAACAGAATTGTGGTTAACTGTTCTTAACTGAGTGAAATGGTGTTTGGTTTAGGTATTTTTAGTTGTTTCCTAGTTGTCTTGATATTGAAAAGGCAGTACTTCATATTGTGAACACGTACATTCCAACTTTTTCTGTGATGAAAGACATAAATGCTGAAGACTTCTGAAGTGACTTCTGGCAGGCTTGAAAAAAATCAGAACACTTTTTGAACTGCTTTATCATTGTGATGCGAAAGAGGTTTTGCTTTGCTTTCCTCTTGGATGTCTGCAATTCTACTGCCCTTACCATGTGAAGTGCTCCTCGTGACTGTGTCCTTTGCTGAACTTTTCAACTGTGCCACTGACATTGAAATACATTTCATATTTCCCTCTGTCTGCCAGCAAATTTCCTTCTATGTTCACCTGATACTGAGGGGTTGAATATCTCTCCATGAGCTGTATAGTTCAGTTTTCAGTTTCTCTAATTTAAAATACCTTGTTACTTTTAACTTGTTTTGAAGACTTTGGCATTTTCCCTCATTATTCCAGCTTCTTTCATAGCTATGTTCATTTGCCTTAAACCTGAATTGTGTCCTGTATGTGTTACAGACATTAAAAAAGCCCTCTGATGTTACATCTGTTGCCTCATCCTTGCCAACCTGTGATTTGGAAATGACTGATCACATTTTTTTCTGACAGTTTAGGTCCTTATATATCAGCAGAAGCGAGTCTCTTTTCTGGCCCAGAATCTCATTGCTAGGAGCAGAGACTTTATGTTTACTTACTTATTTATTTTCATTGTTTGGTGCCATCTGGATACGACTTATTTCATTTAAAAGAAAAGAAGAAGCAATCTTTGCAGTGAAAGAACATCTCTGGAACTGATTACTATCCAGAATATTTTGAGAGCTAATAAAAGCATGCAAGGTGCCATTTCTTGATAATATTTTTTATATTTTTTCCTCTCCACACTGCATCTGAGCTAGTCCAGAGCTCTGAGGAGAGTGTTTGTGCATGAAAAACAGGAGTTCTTCCTTGTCACAAGCCTTAGCATACTGCTCTGCTTTGTGCCTGTGAAATGCATTTCATGCCTCACTCATCTGTTACTTAAATGAGATGTAAAAGCAGTTCCCACCTCGTTTACATTTGCAGTTTTATAGAGCAGTGTAGATGCAGTTCCCCTGAAAGTAACAAAATGAGGTCATTGACCTCGGCCTCTTCTTGGTCTGAATCCATGGCCTGATCCTTTCAATTCACTAAACTGGAAATGAAATCTATTTCTCTGACCAAGTTACTCTGAAACAGCAGCATTCTCCACTGTGCAGCAGTCACCTATAGTTTCTGTACTTTACCAAGCTGTAAGCTGTCTGTGCTGGAAGGAAAAATGGAAGGTGTGAATTTACATGAGTTACCTGAGCCCAAAGTGATTCCTCCTGCACTGAGCAGAATGTAGTCAAGGTGAATAAACAGGAAAGTAGACTAAACTGATACGGAAATGGGATGAAAACAAGGCATAAAAACAGAAAGATGTGCTGCTGTGTTACCCCTCCCTTGGCTGAGCTTGAAGAGAGTGGTCTGCAGGAGCATGCCTGAGGGGCAGAGGGTTGCTGGGGGACCAGCATTCTGCACAGCTCTGGGAATTCTGGATGCTGCATCCAACCCACTTCTAGAGAACCGCAGAGACCTTAGCTGCAGAGCCTGGCTTCTTGCTGTCTTTTGTTTTACACCAGCACAGAGAAGTGAAAAATGTTAGCTTCCTGTTTCAGTGTTGTTTTTTTTTTTAATTATTATTTCAGTTTTTGAACCTTATAAAATCATAGTTGTATGAGAAAGGACACTGAAGTCCCTAGAGTATAGCTGTACAAATTCAACCAATTTGACCACTTCTGTTCTTTCATCAGCTGAGTCCTAGAGTTGAAAATAGAGTGGCAATGTGAAGCTTGCAAGGTGTTAGCTGTATTTGGCATCTTGCTAATGCCTCTGAAAACACAGACTGAAAATGCTAGCTTTCTTCACGTGATACCTTCCTTTTTTTAATTCTAGTGCTCTCTGCTGGTGATGGGATCAAGATGCCTTGGCTGGCTTTCACCTCTTGTAACTCTGAAAGCAGAAAGTAACCATGTCCACCTGAGCAGTCACCATTGTGAATGAAAAAGACACATGTTTCAGTAGCATGGCTATTGTAATTATAATTCTTTCAGGAGAAGATGCAGCATGATACACAGGTGTCTATTTCCTCCTGTTAACTACAGAAAGAAGTCTAAGCTGCAGGCACGTGTCCTGAGGGTGAATGAGATGAATCCCTCTTTTTTTCTGCTGAAGGAAGGAAGGGGCTGGGATAAAGGAGAAAATGCTGAGATTTCTCCGAGAAAAGGCAGTGTAGGCCGAGGTCACATCTTCACAATGCCCTGTACCAGAGATGTTAATGGATCTCAGCTCGTTTAATAACTGCAAGAAAGGCAGATCAGGGATGCCAGCTCATAAAAAAAGAAGTAAACAAAACAGGCTGTCTTGGCTCCCACCATGTGACAGCAGAAATATTATTGGCCAAGTGGAAAAAGACAAAATCTGTTGAGGAAGAAATGCTATTTTCAAGCTTTATAAGAGGAATCGCAAACATTAAGAATAAACAAACTGGAAAGTAGAAAATATTGGTTTTGTTCCCCATTTAGTGTTTGCAAGAATGACAAGATGGAACATGCTGGACTTGCTGGAGACGTGTGAGACTACAATGTGCTAAAATACTTGTCTTACAAACTCATGGGTTAAATCATTATGTAAGAAAGATAACTTTGAATAGTTTTCTTCTAATGGCTGGCTCTTTGGCTTTGTTCTGTATGGTGCTGCATGCCCTCTGACAGCACTGAGGGTACCTGGAGGGTTTCACAGCATCCCTCTTTGTGCTCCGTTTTTATGCGCTAAAGGGAATTGTTTCATTTGTTACATCATTCAAAGACATACCTAACAATAGTGTTTATGCATTTCTCTCCCTCTGTGCAATTATATTTTTACATTTTCCTATTATTATGTACCTGCAGTTTCTATAGCTCACAATCTGTGGGGCGTCTGATTTGTGCCACAGAAATGTTGCATACATGGATTAACACAGTTCAGAGCAGATGTAGGGGAGCTTTCAATTGTGTGGGCAGATGTTTGGGTTTCTTCACTGGGGAGAAGTACCAGACTGACTACCTTGCTGTAATCTTGTCAGGATTGGAAAAATCTCAGCCTTGGTTTTTTTTTTTTTTTTTTCTAGCCCCTGCCATGCTAAATACACCAGCTATGTACTTAGATTCACATTTCTGATGTATTTTGCTTTGCTTTCACTTCGTTGAGAGTACATGTTACAGAATTTAAGCTGTCTCCATCTATGCTTCTTTTCTGCAAGGTAATCTCTGTAGGAAAATCCCTGGGAACAAACCAGTCCTTCAGTATATAGCTGGAAACACTGGGGAAGCGGCAGTTTATTCACTGATGAGAAAAATTTCTTCAAGGCCAAATTATCGTGTGTGAATGAACTGGGAAAAATCACAGTGAATCCTGCAGAACCTGAGAAGTAGGTGGAGTTTCTAATTGCACAGTGACAAATCTAGTACTAAGAATAATTTGCGGACTGAGAAGAGGTTAAAGAGCCCAGCTCCTCTCTATTTAATTCATAGAGACAAGGTTTATTAACTTCTGGGGTCTTGATATTTGTACTGCAGGCTGGTAGGCTGACATTTCTGTATGCGTTTTGATCATCTGTGCAAAGGGCTGAATGCTTTGTTGATGGCCAGTACACTAAGTCTTTTGCAGTTATTTGTAAACGGATTGCATGTGCAAAGCTGTGCTTGGTAATAAACCAGGAGAGCTACTGGAAGTTTGTTTTAGCAAGCAAATGATCCTGCTGGCACCAAATGTGACATAAGGTCATCTTTGTGAATGTAGGGTAGAACAACTGGAAAAGAATGGAACTCATGGTGAGGACTTGTTGATTTCTTTTAAGGTTTTACTTCTTCCTAATGTTAATAGTAATTTAAATCTCACCTTAGTCAATGGTGAGTCAAGCCATGCACAGTGAGATCTTTTGTTTTCCTTCCATTGTGTCAATCTATTCACAAACTTCTAGCCCATTCTGTCTTTGAAGTTGTTTCAGGTCAGTGTAATTCAGGCAAGCAGTTAGGTAACAATTTCCTTGTCTTGATAGCAAAGGCATCTAAATTGTAAAGCTTAATGCTATGAAATAACTTCACTGAACATACTCTTGTTAGCATAAAGGTCAAGAGTAAGTATCTTGGAAGAGTTCACGTTAGTCTGTGGCAAAAGTTTATCGGATTTCACTTCATTTTCCATTGCTGTTCTCAAGTCCTGCTCTCAAGTCTGCCAGACTGCTGCACTGGATTCTTGGAGCAGAGTGAGGTATGGTTTGCACAGGATCTGTCTATACCGAAAACTTCTGAGCTAATTAGACTTGAGATACAAATATACATGCTGAGAAAGTGTGTGAAGACCTTTTAGAACAGTCTTGGAGCACTACACCTTTACTACAGGCTAAGCTGACAGCTCCACACGTGCTAACCCAGCAAATTATATAGGGCAGAACAGATTGGAGAAAAGAATGATAATGAAAATAAATATGGAAGAGAGCTTCTCCGAAGTGGGTAAGAAGACAAATGAAGACACACTGGAGGTATAAGAAAGTTGGAAAATTGTAAAGGGAAAGCCTGTGTTGTTTAGTTAATGTCAGATAATTCTGATTTTGCCTGGGCAGAGAAGTGTTCTTCTGGAATAACGCTTTTTGCATGAATATTTGCATTGAAAAGATGTGTTGATTCTTGAACTTTAAAACTGCTGTAAGATTTTCTTACAAAATCCTGTAAAGATCTTTATATGTGATCTGAGACAGAGTACTCTTGACCTGTGTGTCTCCTGCCCATTATTCAGGTTTTCTTGCCTAAGATAGCCAGTTCAAAGAAGCTACCATGTACTTGACTTGTGAATGTTCTCTTGTTCTATAACAGCAAAAACATATGGCAATGTTGGCAGCCAATCCTTCTTGGATTCCCTTTGTACTCTACCCTAGAGGCAGAAGTTTTGCTGCCCATGAGGCATAATGGAGGAAGAAAAAAGCTATAAAATACACACAGATTTACAAGATTGGGATTCATTTTTTAACCTATCTGGAACTTCATGGTCTCACTCAAGGGGTTATGGAGGTGCTCAGGAGCTATGGAAAGTCAAAGACCTGAAGAGCTTATTTCTTTTTTCCATCTGTTCTCTTTTTCTCAGTGTCTGTGCGTCAAGTAAGCGTATCTTCAGCTAAATTGTGAAATGTCATATTCGTTATCACAAGACTTACTGTTTAGATGACCATCTTAAGCTACCAGAATATTGAACAGTAGACCTATTAGCAAAAACTTCTCATGCGGCATCAAGAACTTGGCTGTTCTTGTATGTGTCAAGTATTCTTCAGAAATACATTGCTTTATTTTTGGCTTTGTTTGGAGGAACATGGAAGTGTTAACAATTTATTCACAGTGTGAGACAAACAGATATTAATAGAATTTTAATGAACTTCTCTAAACAGGATTTGAAGATTTTTTTTTTTAAATCAAGTGTTGTATATGATTCTGTTAATGTTGCAGCAGTCAAAAATACAGGCATCATAAGACAAGAGTGTGGAAACAACCGAACCACATTACCAGAGACAGCAAGAAAGAGAAAGTAAGGAGACAATTTCAGCTCAACAGTGCCAGGTGCTTTCTCACTACCAAAGTCAAAGCAGTTGTTACCAGAGTCACATATAGATCACCATGTAATGGTGTGAACAGGCTTGTGGACCTTTGAAACACACATTCTTATTGCTCCAAAGTGGAAGGGCTTTTGAATTTGGGGTTCACCTTTAGTCTCTCTTTAAATAATTGATTATCAGTTCTGCATTTTTATACATAAAATTAAATCATCTGCTTCCTACTGACGCTCTCTTAAAAATCTATGTTTTTAAGTACACAAAGAAGCACAGTTTCAGGCCTCCAGCTTCCCATCCTTACCCCTCAGTGACCTTAATAATGCCTCTTCCTAGTGAAGTGATAAAGAGAGGATGTACTTCTGTTGCCCCCTGCTCTCTGAAGTGAAATATTGAGACTTTCATTTTGTTAGTGAGGAAATCCTTGCTTTGCACTCTCTCATCTCTGACCCCGTATCTTGTTACTGTACTGTAATCTTTTTTTGGGCCACTGCTAGCTCTAATGCCAGCTTTTGCAGGAGGAGCGGGATATATGTATGGGAGGCAGGTTCCCAAAGCCTTAATGCCTTTCCCTGACAAAAGTGTCCCTTCATTACTGGACAAGAACATAAAGGTCAGCTATCACCAAGTGTGGTACAAATCTACTTACCACCTGAACACAATAAAGGTGCTGGTGACTTCTAGTCTATTAGCCCACAGAATAGCTTTTAATTGAAAATTTCCATTTCAACACTGCACACTGCTGAAGAGCACAGTTTCAGTTGAAGATCCTTCCCAAATGGTACTGATGTTTCTGCTCTTCTAAATCTTGATGCCATTGTACAGTCCAAAATACTACCTGCTTTTTCTGTAGAGTATGGCTCAGTCATATTTTCTTTGCCCTCTGGAGTTTATTCAGTTCTGTTGATTTCACCCAGCCCTTTCTTTGAAGTGTGAACACATGGAATGTGCCATAAGATGTTCGGGGAGAGGGAGATGGGCAATTATTCAGGCTCACAAGAAAAAAACAAACTGGTGATAGTGATTTGGTGGAGCATACTGGACTAAGATATGTTAGGACTAATTAAATCAAACCTTAGTGTGTAACAAACCAAAATTTATTTACCAACAATTTAACTGTAGTAAAATATTCACTCAAGCCTCTGGGCAGTTTTCTCATGCGTGCCACTGTCACCTACCCTTGCCCTGTTAGACTCAAGCTTTCACTACTGGCAGTTGAGGGCAAACTGAAGTGGAACAACCTTACCCCTGTATTAGGGCTTTTAAAGGATCTTACTTTCAACCAGATACTAATAATGGTGAAAATGATTTACTAACCTCTTCAAGGAAAACATCTAGCTCTTAGATTTTATTCAGAAGAGGGCTCTGCTGAAGTCAATGGAAAAAACAGGATCCTTCAGGGTGTGAAGCCATCATTGCAAAAAGTAGTGTAGAGATGTCCTAAAGGGAAAGAATAAACACTGTAGCTCTAGTTCAGTTTGCTCCAACAGCTTGTGTTCTTAGGAGCATTTTCCATTTCAGCTTTTTAAACTTTTATCTTGGAGAGCAAGGCAAGTTCACTGCTCACATCTAGCAGGAGCTGCCGCCAAAAGGACAGTTCAGTTTGATTCCTGACATTGCATGCTAGCAAAAGAAAAAAGGAGAAAAGGTTTTGATGGTTGTGAGGGAGCCTGTGTTTGCAGAAACCATTCACTCTCCTTTTCCAATTTTTACTGCTTTCATTGCACAATGGTGTTGTGTTTTACAAAGTCACAAGCAGCCTGTGGGATAGCTGACTTCTTTTATGGTCTTTATGCACATTTGCCTGCCTCAGGACAACAGAAGTTACAATATATTACAGCTGCACTTTGGGAGAAATACATTATATCCAGAAGAGACACTAGACAGTGCCCATTTACCCATTAGACTTGAAGAATCACCCTTGCACCTGCTCCTGCTATGGACATCTGTGGTCCCACCAACAGCATGTGAAATGCAGCCCTTCTCCTACTCCTCATTTGTCATGCAAGCCTCACTGATAATTATCCAATCTATCCAGGCATCTGTGTGCATGTTCTTACCCCCAAGATTTAAATCTGAAGTGACATAAAAAAAAATAATCTATTTTCTCTTCCTACTCTCCCCTTCACCTATTTATTTTTCTTTCATTTTATTTTTTTGTTTGTCGGTCTCATGTGCTGAATATGAAATAGGAAAACAAAGACATATATCATCTGGGGCTGAGAAGGAGCACAGGTGCACATACCAGGCAGTGAGCAAAACCAAAACAACTTATTTAAAATATTTTTATTCACTATTGTGCTCTCATACTTTATTCGACAGCCCAATATGACACCTCAAGTCCGCCTACGTGTGCATGCAGTTTGGAGCTGAGATGTTTTCTTGGCTCTTACATGTGAATTTTTACCACAGCTTTGCTCAGAGTTGCCGGGTGCAGAAATGCTTCCTTTCCTCCTCCTGTTCTTGCAGCCTTTCCCTCAGTATCTCTCTTGGCTTTGCATTTTGGACAGAAACCACATAGACTCTTTACATAAAGGAGTGGTTACAGCCTTCTTACTCTCTACCTCTCCAAAAAGTGAATACAACAGGAAAAACAGGAGACGTTGTTCCGGGGGAGAGCTGTCTCCTGGTTTGGCTTTAGCTTGCTGCTTGTCCTTGGAAACTCACTTCACTCCCTGTATTTTCTTCTCCCTCCCTCCTTGTCTCCTAACACTGTGAGGTCTTTCAGAGATGAAATGCCTTCTGTGAAGGGTGTGCATCATATCTCCCACACAGGAATCATTGAGCTTGCTGTCAGAAGTGATGTAGAGGTAGAATCTGTTCACTCTGGTTCTGCTTGTGGGTGAAGAAAGTGGGATACAAATTGCCCCAGCACTTGTGTGTGTAGTCTCACCCCATCTTACAGTAAATCCCTAACTGTGTTTAGTCCAGCTATGCTACGGATGGAGTCACAGAGAAGCAACCCCAAATCCTGATCCCTTTCAAGACCCCACAACAGCACAGCTGAGAAATGGAGTGTTACAAGTGCACTGACTCCTGTACTATTTTTGCTGTGGCTTCTACCACGGAAGGCTTTGGAAGGATGTGAAAGAAATAAACCCACAGTATCAGGCTGCAAGTCTGTGGGCTCTGAGATGGATGTTACTCCTCAGGATCAAGACCTTGGAGTTTCAACAGATCTTTCAATGCTCTTTTATCTTTTTTTAAGTTTTTTTTTTTTTTTTTTATGAAATAATAATACAAATCAAATGTTAGGAGCAGGCAAGTACAGGCAAGAAACCAAAGCAGAAAATAACCTTGTTTCACTCCTCTCTTTAGTATTGTAAGCATTTCTCTTTTCCTTGTCTCAGAAAGAATATCCAGAACGAATATCCAACCTTGGTGATTCTATGATTCTATGAATGCAGAAGAACTTGGATGGATTCAGCGGCAATGGGAGTGGTTAAAGATGGAACAGTGAGGACAGAGCAGCATATTAGCACAGGAAGAGAAGACGTGGGATAGTTTTCTATATGAACAAGATATATTAATAGTTTTTTTTTTCCACGTTGTCTGTGACTCGTGCTTCAGAAACTGCTGTACCAGTCTTGGATGTGGTCCACAGCCAGTGCTGAGCCAGAGGAGGGAAACTGATCTGTTACGGAGCTTGAATGAGTTAATGAATGAAAATCATCACTCACTAGTAAAAGAGGATGGAAAGCACAGTAAAGCTGTGGGCCTGGTTGAATGAGAGTTGCCCATAGGAAAGCAGAATGGGGGCTGTTCCTTGATGGCAGATGAAGGACTTTAAGAATTCTTGGTGAATGAAAAATGGAGAAGTCTGAAGGGAAGATTTGCTACTTGTGGGTGTCATGTAGTTTAGATGAGAGCATGCCTAGGAAAAGAATTCTCACCAGCAAACAACCTGGGCATGGGAGAAGCATCTCTGGGTGACAGGGCTGGAGACTCAGTAGGAATCTAACCAGAAACAGCAGCAGAAAGAACAGCTCAGGGCAGGGTCTAATCAGATGTTCATCTGCAAAAATTGCCTTGGGTTAAAATATACTTGGTCTGTAGAAAGCACTCAGGTAGGAAGTGGAAGAAAACATACAGTCACCAGTTTAAGTCATAGTGGACTGCCACAGGTGATAGAGAATATCAGTTACTGCTGTGAATGAGGACTCTGCATCCCAACAAAGCCCTATGGCACTGCATTTGCCATTAATGCTGTGCTCACTTTCTGCTGGAGGGTTTCACAGGAGTAGCCACATATTTAGTTATATTCAGTGATATTCAGTTGCTCGTACTAGCAGGTGCAAGTGAGTGAGCAGTTCTTCATGCCTTAAAGGTACTTTTTCCTTCCAGGGAAGGTAGAGACTAATTGGTTATAAATGATTTGTAGCTGACCCAAAGGGCATGCTCCCAGAAACAACATTTGGAAATTAGCAGCTGATGGCGGTGGAGCTATTTGCTTCTCTGACCCTGATTCTGCATTTGTATAGATGTAGCCATTGAGGGCTGAGGTAATGATGGATGAGTTGCTGAGTTAACCTCCCCAAGTTTATGCCTGCAAGTCATCAACATATTGTGATAAAGATTCAGTATACTCTGTTTATGTCGTGAAGTTTTCCATCAGCTGCAGCCAAGCAAGGTCTGGACTGGCTGTGCTTTGTGCAAGCCATGCCATTGTAAAGCTCATGAACACACGTTTCACTAGATCTGATACACTGCATTAAGTGTCAAAGAGAGTGTCCGTATTGTCAATTAGAGAAGTCTTATTTCAAGTTTCTCTATTCCATTTCCAAAACAGAACCTAGGATAGGTGAGCTGGATTTCAGTCCCAGAAGACACTAGAAAGCAGTGATCAAATATTTCCAAAGAATGCCTTTTCTTGAGAAGAACTATGCCCTTTGAAGAAATAATATCTCTTTGCAGATCTAAAATACAAGAGCTTGCCATTCTGCAGTACTTTTCAAGCACTTGCACAGGAGGAAGTAAACACATAGTTAGGTACAGTCAAACACCTCGTGGGAAGTGGTTGCTCCAGGCACTTGCCCAGCTGTTTACCTGCTAGTTGATTAACCAGCATGGTAACTATTGCTAAATCTGAGTCAAACATGTTTATCTGTATAGCTCTGTCTTTCTGTGTGCAACAACTTTTATGAAGGAATTGCATTTCCAAGGGTGGTTGCTGAAATCAAATTGAATGCCATTTCATTTGTACATCTGCTACTAGTGTTTTTATTTACTTGAGCTGATGAATTGTTGTGCAGATTACAGTACAGACAGTGTTTTTATTGGAGGCTCGCAGAATAAAGTTCACATATATGGAGATAAGCATAGAAGAAGAACGAGCCAGTGGACAATCTTTCAAATGAGAAAGGAAGGTGTGAATGTTTCTCACAACTGCAGAAGATCCATGTGCCAATACAGTGTCTGCGGAGCATAAATTTGCAGAATGGCCTTCTGAAACCTGCTCAGAGCCATTATCGCCTTCTAGTTTTGGAAGTTGTCCACTTGGAAGAGAAACACTGAAATATATCTATAATGCTTGTGGTGACACATGCCAGGTACATTTCAGTGGACTGCTTTGTACTGACAGATATTCGCAAATCACTGAAGTCCTTGGAGTGTAACTCTGTCACTGAAAAGAACAGTTACCTGGAAAATTGTGTTGATGGAACCTGTCATAAGAACAGGAGGCATTGTGTTCAAGCGGAAGTACTCTTGGTAAAAGAAGACCTCAGTTAACAGATGAGAGGCTGAATAAAAACATTCCCATTCAAAGAGCTACAAAGGGATTTACTCTTAAACTGGGATTGTTGGTTTGTGCTATTTAACTGCTGAGCACTGTAGCACTGTATCATTTGCATGTATCTGTATCAACAGACACGCTAAAATGAGTATTTTCTAACTCCAGAAGATCTGTAGCTCTCTAGGGTTCAGAAATACCAACCATGTATTGAAATTTAATTGGAACTGTTTGAGAACAGTTGGATAGCTCTGGTAAGACTTGAAAAGACATAAGCCACCTGTCTGACTGCTGGCCAGCAGAAGCTGGGAGATGTTGATGACTTACTGACAGCAGCAAAAATAAAGAAGCAAGTGCATGGTGATTTCGAGGAGAGTGATGCGTCTGAGAGTGATCCTCCTCAACAGAAATATGAGAAAGTGGGCACTGAAGTTGCAGAAATCGATAATGTAGGTTGTGGGAAAGAAACTTCTCCTCTACACACTATGATTTTTTTTATAACCATGTTAAATGTTGTCCAAAGCTGGGAATGAAAAAAGTACTTGTGTGTTCCAGAGGATCCTTTGGGTACTAGCATGGTTCAGTTGAGACTGTATGAAAGAAACACAAGGCAACAGAGGCATAGTACAGAACTGCAAGGGCTGCTGAATGTATCCTCCAGCCATATGGTCACGATGAGCCTGCTCCAGAGAATAAATGGCAGTACAAAGCATTTTCAGAGCTTATGGAACATGCCTGTCAGTGTGAAGGTGAAGAAATTCTTGTAGAGTTGATGTAGCACTTGAAGTTTACTATGAAATATCAATAAAAACTGCTGAGAGATGCAAAGTAGATCCATTGCAAACTGTATTTTCAAGAACATAGCAGCAAGTAGCACACCAAAGAATACTTTTTTTTTTTTTCCAGCAGGTCAACAAAATCAGATCCAAACAAATCTGTGAACAAAGAATAAGAGAAAAATAAGCACATTGCTGAGAAAATTTGTGTATGCTGTATGAGAGTTCCTATGCAATATACAGACAAGAGATCACTGTGTAGAAACCAAACCAAATTATCTCAGAAGGAAATAGATTAATGTATTGTATTGCGTATGCTTAGTGGCTGGGATGATAGCTGCAAATCAGTCATAACCCACATAGGTATTCTTGGGCTCATCTTGAATTAAGCAGGACCGCGTCTTGTTCAATATAGCAGAAAGCTGTAGTGGTAGAGTACTGATAAAATAATGTAATGAACTCAATAAAGTAGTATGTCATCTTGGAAATGTTGTACCTGAAGCACTTAAAGGTGAATAACCCTAGGATTTAGTCAGAGAACGTGAATCTCACCCGACATTTTTTCAAGTCTGGCAAATCAGTATGTATGGTGATAGGACGAGGGGAAATGGCCACAAACTGAAGCATATAGGCAGTTCCACGCAAATGTGTGTGGGAACTTCTTCCCAGTGCAGTGGCGGAGCAGTGGCACAGCTGCACAGAGAGGTGGTGGAGTCTCCTTCTCTGGAGATGTTCCAGACCCACCTGGACGCCTACCTGTGCAACCTGGGCTAGGGAGCTGCTTTGGCAGGGGGTTGGACTCCGTGATCTCTGGAGGTCCTTTCCAACACCTACAGTTCTGTGATCCTGTGAAACCATGGGATCTTTGCCCAAAGTTTTGTTTGTTTTGTTTTGTTTTGCTTTGCTTTGTTTAAGAGTTTCCTGACTTCGTATGCAATTTCTATTTCATTAAGATTGCAAACACTGATTTCAGCAAGTGTTTTCATACCAATGCTCCTCGGCCAAGAGGAGTGCAATAGCCCTGCCAACCTTGTGCTATTGACGTCCACTAATTCTGCTATACACTATGCAAACTGCAAAAAAGGAACTTGGGAATAAACTCTGCCATATGAATTCCTCCTTTTGTTATTGCTCCATTAAGTCATCCTCAGGGCTGAATAACTGATGTCAAGAGGATTTAGGGCAGTTGCTACATTTCTATATTGCCAACTCCCAAAGCTGTCCCAGCATCTGGAATTCTGCTGTTCCCATTCCCACAGATCAGTAACTGCATGTGCACAAGGAATGGACTCAAGAGACCAGAAGCAAGCAAACTGTAAATCTGAACCAACTGATTATAAGGAGGAAAATGTTGTGCAGTGTCACTTCAGCAGAGATTTTGAAGAGGGAAGTTATTGAGAGTTATTATCATTAGAAATG
Source organism: Cyrtonyx montezumae (assembly GCF_038088225.1). NCBI lineage: Eukaryota > Metazoa > Chordata > Aves > Galliformes > Odontophoridae > Cyrtonyx > Cyrtonyx montezumae. The sequence goes on along the minus strand of NW_027072089.1, from coordinate 99,621,030 downwards.
CTAGAAAAAGTAGTTTCTTAAAAGAGGCTTATAACAAACTGAATACATTTTCATTAAAGAAAAGCAGGCACTTACCTTCCTAACACTTGAAAAAATTATTTTTTGCTTTTATTTCATTAATAGTAGTAAGCATCTTCATTTCATAATACACAGGAAACCTGTCATAACACAAAATATGATTGTCATGATTTAGGAAATTACTGCTATTAAGATCATAATCACATCTACCTTACTATTTATGATTAGTAGCTTATGGACAGAAAGATCTGAAAAAGAAAAGAAAAAAAATCTCAGATGACATCAGTAATGTATTTCTACTCATGGTTTCTTGATATTGAAGAGAATCTGGGATAATCCAGCATTTCTGAAGACCTATTATGATGCAGCCAGAGATGGATGGAATTTTTAGTGAAGTGGAAAGAAATTACTGTCTAGAGTTGAACCAAAATAGAAATCTGGTAAAAGCCTGATCAGAAAAACAAATATTGCTTTGTTCATCCAGAATCATCTTATGTGACTTCAGATGTAACTTTTTTCCTTTTTTGTATTACCTTTCTGTTGTAAGGCCAGAGAAAAAGTTTGGTCCTGCTTGCCTCTGGCTGGTGCAATGGTTTGTGATGTTCCAGCAAACATTAATTTCCAGAGCAAAGTGCATCTATCCCCCTTGCAGCTCTTTCTACCTGTTTCCTCTCTCCTCCCTGGTGGACAGCACCCTCACTGTTGTATGTTAGAGACACTTTACCTGCCTGCTTGAGGCAAATGCTGAAATAAAGGTGCTTGAAATCTGCAGAGAGGAAGTAAGGAGGGGGCTGGAGGGCTCTCACCCTTCTGTGGTCCATCAGACGCCAGCAGACAGACAGGTTGACTGGCAGGGTGTATTGCACCTGCTGCTTTGTGATGGTGATTTTAACAGTGCCAAATGCTTTCTGCATCTAGGTCTTTTCCGTGGCAGCACTGGGCACATGGTTGCAGTAAGGTGGGTGGTGGTGCTTGAGAATACAGAACCCCACAGTGATAGCACTGGAACATATATCTTTCCTTGGTTATATGTTTCTGTTTTATGGAGCTGTAAGAAGTCTCTGTTCCTCCTTTGTAAGGAAGTAAGTCATGTAATTTATTATATTGACCCAACTCTCCAAGCTCCATATAAACTGAGGTGAAAAAAGGCTAAATAAGGCTCCTGGTCTTGCTATATTTTCCATGCACAGAAAGATGGACAAACATGTCGGTGAAATGCTTACTGGAATTGTGCATCTTGCAGCAGGAGATGGGCCAGGGCTGGGCAATTTAGATCTGGAAGAAGGTTTGAAGGCTCCAAAAATCAACATTCTCAGCAGAGCTGAGCTTAGTTTTGAGCTCTCTGGGAAAGTATACTTCAGCTGCAATCACTCCACTTATGTGGGCAATAGGAAATGGATCTGTTGTCAGATCGATTCTAGCAAAACCAGATTTTGCCTTTGTTTTAGTCCTTTGAGAGGGAATTTTTAACCCTGCTCAACCACAGCCTGGATTGCAGTTTTAAGTGTCTTCTGGGTACATCTGTCCACTTCAGTGCTGCACAGACTCCTGAGTAAAAAATGAAATACATTGCTTCTGATGAAAGACATTATCACACCAGAAAATGCTTAAGGTGGAATATGTATGCGGCTGACTGATTGATGGATAACTGTAAGTCATTTTCATCAACATATCTTTTACACCATAAGAACATTCTCTTCCTCTTCAAAGATATTTTAGGACTATGATGGGAATTGAAGGTGTAAACCTGTTTAACCCTTATTTCGTCAAACCAGAACCACTTGCAGACTGAGGTCCACACCTCTCCTTCGACTTCTTGTAGAAGCAGGAGACCTACGTGGAAAGCTCTCCTTTCCTCAGTGCCTAGTGGGTGGTCGACTGGGAGCATACCCCTATAATCGTATGTTTCAGTTTCTGGTAGCTTCTCATTGTGCAGATCTTCTGGCTAATCTCCTGTCTCACCTCTTGTGTTCGTGCACTTAATTTCAGTGTAAGGCTGAATCCTTCAGTGGTGTAAATCTTGTCGGTCTCATTAGCTGTTCTGATTTCAGCAATGCTGTGCTTATTTATGGCAGCTGAAGGGCCAGGCCCCGATTTAAAAGCAGTTTTCTCAACTCTGAATTCTTGGACATTTTTTTAACCTATTGCTTAGAAACGGATATAGCTGAAATATATAAATAAATGCAGAAAGTCGAAAGTATTATAGGATGTGGCTCCGTTTCCATGGAAACCTGATCTTCTTCTTATCCATTTCTTTTTTTCTGTTAGCCGATTTAACCTCTCTATCCTTCTATTAGAACTCTTTCTCATTAAAAGCGTGGTTGCAGGGGTTTTGCTAGAGAAATTGGGCAAAAAAATATCAGCTTTCGCATCTGTTTGGTGAATTATATATTAAAAAAAAAAAAAAGCCTCTGAGCCATAGGGAAGAATGTGGAGGAGGGCGAAGGTAGAGCGAAATATAACCGTATTAAAAATAAAAATATGATTCAGTTTGGATAACTGCTAAGTAAATTGGTAGCAGGCATGCAATCCATAATCAGTTTCTTTTCTTCCTGTGTTTGTTCCACTCACCATTACATTAAGAGATGTTCTGTTGCTTAAGTGTATGACAGGGTGCAGTTTGGAGTAGTACAACATGATGTTAGTTACACGATGGTGTGAGACCAGTAAGAGTGGAATTTGCCAGCTGACTGGTTTGATGGGTCACTGTTGGAGGGAGGTTGGGTACTGTGGCAATTGTCTGTCTCTTCCTCATTTTCATTTCTGAGTCACTTTCCCAGCCTCGGTGACATGGCTTTCATGTTGAGAGCTGCCAATAAAGGATCCAATCCATTTCTGAAAGCCTCCTGCTAATTAATTCACTCTCTGGAATGCACCTGAATGACAAGGGATGCTTCTGAGTGCTTTTGACTGGGACAAGTTATCACTTTGGGTGCAGCTTTTGCCCTGTCCCCACTCCTGATAATGTGGCAGTGATTTTTTTAAGTGGTGACCTGACCCAGCCTCAGAAGCAATAACATTGTTTTTCTCTCTCCTTGTTTCGTGATTGCTAAATAATGTAGTGTCCCTTGGTGGCAAGGTGCTGAACTTCCACTGACAATAGGAATCCTTGTCAAGAGATGCTACAGAAAATCACATAAATATTCCTGCTGCTTCTTTTTTTTTTTTAACCTGTGGAAACAAGTATTTTTTTAAGCAGATCTTGTGTAAAGATCTTGCTGCAGGAAGCTGCAGACTGGTCCTAATCTCATGTGGTCTTTCAGATCTTCTGAAGCAGTAGTTTCTTCTGTGTATAGAAGCTTGACCATGGGAAAGATCAGAGGACTTGGAAGCTCCATAGGGGTGGAAATGCTTTTTTGTGTTCCTGAAGAAGCACCAATCAAGCTTATCAGGTAAATATTATTCATAGTGAATTTTACGGCACTGGTTGTGTTTCTGAGAGAAGTTCTGAGGAGTTGGATGAAGGGTGATTGATAGCATGAACTGCCCATCCAAACAGTTCAGTGTTGGTGTCTGAGTGCAATCCCAAACTCTCTCATGAACTCAACTTCTGATGCTTGATTGGAATACATAAAAGCAGAGAAAGTTTTCATTTCCCGTTGCCAGAACCCATTTCTTGAGCCATCCAGTTCCCACAGGCCATTCCAGTGCCTGACCACTCTCTGAGTGGAGAAGTTTTTCCTTATATCTAACCTAAACCTGTTCTGGTACAACTTGTGGCCATTTCCTCGGGTCCTGTTTCCTGGGAGAAAAGGCCAAACCCCTCCTCATCACAGCCCCCCTTCAGGAAGTTATAGAGTGTAATGATGTCTCCCCTGAGCCTTTTCTTCTCCAGTCTGAACAATCCCAGCTCCCCCAGTCATTCCTCATAAGACTTGTGCTCCAGACCCCTCACCAGTTTCATTGCCCTTTGGACACATTCCAGGGCTTTGATGTCTTTCTGTAGGGGCCCAAAACTGAACACAGTACTCAAGGTGCGGCCTCACCAGTGAGATCTTGAGATCTTTCAGGAAGAAGTCTTTGCAGCAGGACTGTGTTGTACCACCACCAAAATGCCCAACTGCAGATTCACAGATTTAAAGGCCAGAAGGAACTGCTTATCTTGTCTGATCTCCTTGAATAATGCAGGACATAGAATTTCACCCACTAATTTCTGCATCCCCCAAGATAATCACATCATATCTGATGACAGTGTTGTGGGGCTGAGGATGGGATGCAGCTCCGTGGGGGCCAGGGGAGAGTCAGAGCTTTTCTGGCATGGATGCTGTAGCACAGGGACTTGATGGAAGCTCCAGTGCTAAGCTGGGAATACAGGGGTTGCTTCTGCAGTAAGCCAGGATTAGGAGCCAAAGCTGTCAAAGGTGTGGAAATCCTCCCAATCTGGTTCAGCAGGGTCTGACTGAGCTGTCAGATGTATGCCATCTAAACACTGATTGCCCACCAGATCATTACAGAGTTAGAGGGAATTTATGAGGATAGCTCTGAGATTTGAATCCCGTCTTCTGTTTACTGTCGTTCTTCTTGTCACAAATGAAGATTTTTAATTAAATGTTTACCACGTTTAAATTTCAAGTATGTATTCAGATGCATATTATAGTAAAGCAATTCTGACTATTGAACTGATGATTCTACTGAAATGCATAGATGTCATCTCACATAAATGTTAGAAAGCAACATGTATGTTTAACTCAGTGTTCGGCTGGGTAAACGAATAAAGAAAAACCACTTCTTTAAACTGGTCACTAATAGCAGCACACGCTGGGTTCCTAGATCCAGTTTTATTTTTGTCTTTATTTCATATCAACCTTTCGTCTTTGGATGCTCTGGTTCAGCTCTGGTGTTAGCCAGAATGATGATTGCCATCTTTCCTGGAAAGCTGGAGAGAATGCAGGGTCCTTTGTTGTTGATTGCTGTCAGTTTTCTTTGAGTGATGCCAGTCTGTTTCTGAGATGTGAGTTTACCCAGGGGGAAACGAGGAGAGAGATTAACTGCTACAGATGCAGATAAAAAAAATGTGAATTTTAGTTTTGATAAGCAAATGTTGCTGCCTGTTATTTAAGTTTTTTTTTTCTCTATCTGATCACAGATCGGAGATGTAATGATAAAAGAAAAAGTGAGTAAGAATAAATCTGCACTTTTCAGGCCAGTTAGTGAGAACTATGTAGAATGTGGATATTAAAAACATTTAGTGTCTTGTATTCTTGCTAATATTTTAAAAAATTAACACTGCTGATAGAACAGCCTTGTGAACTTTTGTCACTCTTTTTTCCATAAACTCCAGTTCTCCCAAGTGCACTTCTTGCTGAGCTTTTGAAATCCAGAGGATACTCAACACAAATGGATCTGCATTAGCACCACATTTATGTTTGCAGCCCATGGTACTTGCCAGGTGTCTTTTCTTGAGCAGCTGTTGTTGCAGGGCTGCCAGCTTCCATGGCAGATGGGGGTTGGTATTGCTAAGGGCTTTTTTCAACAATTCCTCATCCTGGTATCAGCCTGGGAAAAAGGGATTTTTTATTTTTTTATTTTTTAGAAATGACCTTCTCTATGGTAAAGGTGTGAAGCAAATTTGAAAATATAAATCTTAAATATGAAAAAAACTTTTTAAGAAATCCCACGTGATATTGCATGAGATTTGAAGATATGATCTTTGGCTCCTGAATACTCTGTATGTACAGTGACACTGAATTATTAACTTTTCATAGGTAGTCTTTTACTGTATTTTGTTTTCCTGGCAGTCTTCCATGTTGCCATTTGCCTTTTTTTTTTTTTTTTACCTTCTAGCATAGAAAGTGCTTTTTAAAAACACATTGTTAGTCAATGCCAGGAGAGAGAAAAGCTCTAACATGTGTCATCTGTTGGGATATGTTATTGAATTAAAAAAATTAGCACCATAATACCTACATTATGTCATGAACTTCAGGATTCAGTGCTGTGCTGTGTTGACTTCATTATAATTACTCCAGGCAGAGGTAATTGCATTAGGTGTGCCGAAGATCTAGTGATTTCAAATGACTGAGAAAACCTTAAATTGTCAAATGGAGATGAATGTTCTCTGTCCCTCAAAATTCCCAATTTAAAAGACAAACTTCTGCCACTCATCTTTGAAATCTTTGCAATAGTTGGTAGCATGACACTGAATTACTTGATTGTGCTGGCACGTACGAAACCTGTCTCTCCATAGCAACAAGAGATTATCATGGTAATAAATGCAGCTAAACCATATATGCACAATTTATTCTGCTGTTCCCCATCCGCTTTACCTTAAATGACTTTTCCTTTGATAGTCAGTATAAAGCTATTGCACAGACTTTTAGAGATGTGTGGTATCAAGACTGGATATTTACTTGGACTTTAGCAAGGCACTTTATATTGTTTCCCACTGCATTCTCCTGGAAAAAAAACTGGCTGCTCGTCGCTTAGACAGATGGACTCTCCCTGGGTAAAAACTGGCTGGATGGCCAGGCCTGGAGGGCCACTGTCAATGGAGTTAAATCTTGCTAGTGGCTGGGCACTAGTGGCATTCTCCAGGAACTAGTTTTGTTTAACATTTTTATCCTCAGTTTTGACAAGGGAATTGAGTACACCTTCAGTAAGTTCACATGTACCAAGCCGGGTAGGAGTGTTGATCTGGCTGGGGGCAGGCAGGTTCTGCAGAGGGACCTCGATGGGCTGTACTGATGGGTCACATCCACTTGTATGGCATTCAACCAGACTAAATGCCAGGTGCTGCACTTGGGGCACAACAAGCCTTGGGGCACAATAGGCTTGAGAAAGCTGTCTGGCAGAAAGGTCCCAGGAGTGCTGGTCACCTGCCAGCTGAATGTGAGCCAGCAGGGTGCCCAGGTGGCCAAGATGGAGATTTCTGTTTTTTTCCTTGTCATATTTGCCTTGAAGGGTATGAGAAAGAGTACCAGTAACATGGTGACCATTTCTTAGAGGAAACCAGTTCAGGTAATGTGCCAGTTTAAATTTCTTTAAGCTTCTTTCAAAATCTCAGCCTAATTTATTGTTCCTAAGTCCTTCTAAGCTCCCACTAATTTCACTGGCAATTGCCATCTGACTCCCAGTTTAAAAGGAAGAGGTGGTCATGGGCTTCTAAGTAGAAGACAAAGATACGAGATGAATTCAGGAAGAAAAGGGAAGGGCAGTATTCTAGTGATAGCTGCACCTTACTTTGGTTGGTAATGCACAAATCTCTGACTTGTAAAAGTGTTAAAATATGGCATGTTGACCATATGTTGAAAAAATGTATTTTAAGAGGGTCAGCATTCCCTCAACACGTTTCTGAAAACAAGGTTAGCTCCCTGTGCAGCATCCTCTCCTCCTCCACACTAGAAACTTTGCATCCACACCTTTAAATTTGCAATAGGCAAATCTCAAAAGCAACTTCACCATCACAGCTGCCAAGAGACCTTACTATATTCATCGAGATCATTATACCGTATACAACTGTGTAACCTACCTAATTTTTCCTTAATGATTGCTTTCTAGCGTAAAGAAACAGCCCTCCCAAATTGACTCATTCTGCAGCTGAAAATGATCGTACCGAGGCTGAGAGTGATGGGGAGGCATCCAACCTCCTGTTGTATTCTCATCTCTGCTCAAGGGAGAGACAGAAAAGGTCAGAAGGAGCACTGGGTTAATAATGAGTGGCTTGAGGAAAGTGGCCATGCAGCTGAGTCACCAAGTGCCTTTTTTTTCCAACTTGCAGTACTTTACACTCAAAATGTCCTGTACTCCTGGCATTTATAAACACTTTCCAGTGAATTAAGTTGGCTCAGACATGAAAAAAAAATCTGGATATTTATTGGCACCAATAGTTTTGCAAAATAGAGGTGTTTTTTTTTCCCCGGTTTCTTTCAATTAAATCTGCAACTTCATTAGATCCAGAGTAAGACACGGTAACATACTGCAAGCAGCTGAATTATGATTAAACTAATAATAATAACAGTGACATCTGCCAGTGCTGAACAACAGGTACGCCAGGTCCTCTTGCTTCTTCTCTTAAAGGAGAATGGTATCAGTGGGTGAAATGAAAGAGAATGAGGTAATGATAACTGTCTCTAACCATCGACAAGAAAGCCAAGGATTAATCTTGTAGATTCATATCCAGAGAATAGTCAGGAGTATTTCTGTGGTTTCATGTTTATGGATTATAGTTGCATGAAAATAAAGCATTTTCCTTCCTCTGAGCAGTCTGTGTTGATGTGCAATAGCGGTGTCTGGTTGTACATAAAATGAAGAAGCTGGTTTACACAGTGCTGCCATTGCAGACAATGAAATAACTCAGACATTTAAAATTAGTCTTGAATACTGCTGTGGATCAAGACCTAAAACTGTAATAGAAGAGAGAAGTCATGTTTCTAATCCAATTCTGCAGTTAAAAAGCTGAGCTATTGCTAAGAAATGTATGCCTATTGAGAGGGCAAGAACTTTGAGTGTTCATTGAAGGAAATACTCAGTTAATGAGAAGGTATTTAGCAAGATAAGGAGTAATTGTGTTAAATTTTTATTTGGAGCTCAGCTTTACCTGTTCTTAAATTACTCTGTAGTATAGATGTAATATAAATATTTTTCCTCTGCAGAAGTAATTACACTTAAGCTGTAAAATAATCAGAACTTTAAACAATTACAGCACCAACCAGTCATTCAGAAATAGTATCTCCAAACTAAATGCTTTATTGTGCAAATACACCCTGAGATGAGATACCTTTACATCCTGACCATGCTACAGAGTTCTTGGTCAGAGAGCTGAAATATTTCTGTGGTCCATCATTGCTCTCGGAATGCTGCCAAAAGCAACCTTTATTTATTCCTTTTCTCAACACTGTAATAAGTGTTACTGTGGTGACTTTCTGCATTAAAAAACAATTAAAAAGTATTCCTTGTATACCTAGCTCTATGCATTCAGTCACGTTTCAAACCTTAGTGCTGATGGACAGCTTGAGTACTTTCTTTCAGGGTATTTCATTATCTGAAGTTCATGTTGGTATTTGAGACTTACAGTCCTAAAATACCAGAAATATTAAGTAAATGTGGCTGAGGCAATTCTTTAAAAATAATTGGGAGAAGGGAAAGAAAACAGAAAAGTAAAGCATATGTAGCAATAGATGATTTAAAAAAAAAATCTTTAGAAACCAAATGCCAGGAGAAATAGTTAAGGAGTTTCTCCTCTCACGTAAAGCAAAGAAGAATAAAGAAGCTGCTGCACCAAAGAGATAAAGAGAGGGGTGAAAATGGCACTGCTTCATGCACAGCTGTGCCCTAGATTTTATGCCCGGATCTCATAGACACCTCATAAAAAGCAAGAGTACATCACTGGCTCTGGAGCAACTTTAATGTCAAAACATGAGCATAGGCAGCTGGGAGAGGCATTTCTAGAAAGTCAGGTCTAGAATTATTCTGCTCATTGCTCCTGTGCTGTGGTTTTTGAAGACTCTCCAGAAACCTCTATGATATGTAGGAAAACTGAAGACAGCATGTTGTTTGTCCTTGCAGGACTACAGCTTGAGGCCACGTGCACGGGGGATAGAAACTGAAGCTGACTTATAAGTAAACTATTAAAGGTACCAAGTCTTCACGTCACGTTATTGCAGGGCTGAAAGGGCTGATATTAGTGCTATTCCTTGAAGACAGATTGAGCAGCCTTCACTAGCCTCATCATTTCACACAGGATGATGTGCTAGGGCAGGGTCAAGCTTTATGGATGCCTGGTTCCTGGCACAAGTAATTTCCTGTATTCGCTTACCCGCTCAGAGTCCAGCTCCCTGTCTGGTAATTCTGTTATCCTGACTTTAAGTAGGGCTTTCTGCAGATAAGGTGGGCTGCTCTCTAAGAACCATTTGCAGGATTGGGCCTTAGGGCCTAATGTTCTTAGCTTTTCATTTCTCTTAGAGACACTGGGAATGAAGCTCTTTATTCTATCAAAGGCTTATCCAAAGGTGAAAAGAAAAGAAAAAACAAACTTCATGTGAGTCCTCTTCCTCTGTGCTGTAGTCATTGTTATATAGAGTACAGATGGAACTGTGAGATTTCTGCTTGCCATGGATCGTACACCACCTCCCCAGTATGAAAGGAACCATTTCTTGCACAGCATTAGTTAGGGAATCTAGATACATCAATCTAGAGGACAAACATAGGTTCTGATGAGTGGATGTCTGACTCAAGGTTCACCTGCTGCCTGATTTTAAGTGTAGCTACACTCACGCCTCTTTTTCATCCTTTCTTTCTTTTTTCTGTGTGTGTGCACATGCAGCCTTGCTTTCATTAAATACAGATTTCCTTGATATTTATGCAGGAGATATGTGTATTTTTACCAAGCCAGTTGCAATGGAATAGAACATGCCAAATTCCCAAAGCAGATACAAGCTGCCTGCTACATCTGTACCAGAACTTAATGTGGAAGCCAAACCTCGATTCAGGCTTTTCCTTAGGAACAATTAATGCTTACTCTTCTGAATCCAACTTTCAAGAGCTCATGTTACAACTTTCCTCCCCAGTTATGCTTAAAACACAGCGGTATATGGTGTTTCTATAAAGGGAATATGCAAATGTGTTTTGTCACCCAGCACATGGTAGAAGTGTTTCAGTTACCAGGGGAAATGGTCTGTGTGTGGGGGAAGTTACAGCTACACTGCATATTTCCAACTGCATATATTCTGTTGCAGGATGCTTTAGTTTTACTGAAAGTGAACTTCTGCCTTTAAAACCTATTTCTGGTAGGCAAGTGTGAAGAAAAGGAACAGAAAGATGACCTTTAAATGTTATAATCAGTGCTCACATTTTCTTCCTAACATTAAAGGAAGTGGAAATACGGTTAAAAGAATGAACTGTCCTCTTTATGCTTTGACATAGTCCCTGCAGGATGACATCCAGGAGATGTGCTGTAGTATTGTCATGGGCTTGATGGAGCTGGGTATCTGAGAGGAGCAGATTATGTCTAAATGGCATTTAGACAGCATGGACAAATGCATGATTATAATAAGTGGACAGTTTCAGTTAAATCCCCATATGTGTGTCCCTCCTGCTCCCTCCAAGTGCTTCTAGACTCTCATACCAACACTTCATGTTTATATAAGAGGTGTATTTGGGTGTGTCTGGACATTAGTTTAGTCTGTCTGTCTACTCATAGTACTCACTGTGATCTGGAAACATCTTGCCCTCTAAAATACCCAGAGTGGTCAGGAGGGTATTCAAAGTAGACTGTGCTGTTCTTGTGAATTTGTGACAGAACTATTTTATGACAGCACTATGTAGATATTTGCAGAGGACACCAAGCTGAGTGGTGCAGATGACATGACAGAAGGAAGGGTTGCCATTCAAAAGTAACTTAACAAGCTTTAAAGGTGTGCTCACACAAACATAATGAGGTTCATCAAGGCCAAGTGCGAAGTGTTGCACTTGGGTTGGGGCAGTCCCAGTTACACATACAGACTGGAAGAAGAACTAATTGAGAGCAGCCCTGAAGAAGACTTGGGGTCTTGGTGGACAAAAGACTGAACATGAGCCAGCAGTGTGCACTTGCATCCCAAAAGACCAACAGTATCCTGGGCTGCTTCAGAAGAGGGGTGACCAGCAAGGTGAGGGAGGTGCTGCATCCAGGCCTGATCCCCAGCACAAAAGTACATGGTACTGTTGGACTGGGTCCAAAGTAAGGCCACAAAGATGTTTGGATGGCTGGAGCACCTCTCCTATGAAGAAAGGCTGAGGGAGTTGGGCTTGTTCAGTTTGGAGAAGAAAAGGCTTCGGGGACTCCTCACTGCATATTTCCAGTATGTAAAGGGAGCTTATAAACAGAAGAGAGACCAAAATTTTACACAGTCTGATAGTGATAGAACAAAGGGGAAAAATTTAAACTAGAAGCAGGGAGATTTTGACTAGATGTTAGGGAGTATTTTTTTACTGAGATGGTGGTGAAGCACTGGCACAGGCTTACCAGAGAGGCTGTGGGTGCCCCATCCCTGGAGGTGCCCAAGGTTAGATGGGGCCTTGGGCAAGTGAGTGCAACCTTGCCCATGGCAGAGGGTCAGAACTGGATGGTCTCTAAAGTCCTTTCCAACTCAAGCCATTCTGTGCTTCTATGATTCTGTATTAGTCTGTGTGCCTTGGTCAGTTTATTCATTGTTGTTTAACTCTTGGGTTTTTTCTGTCTGTAGAGTCTCAGTTCAACAGGGAAGGAGATGTGATTGTAAAACCAAGCCAGAGAGCAACAGAAAGGCTTTAAGAAAGAGCATTCATTTGGTGGGGAGGAGGGGGGGAAGAAGGGGACAGAGATGAGCTGGTGACTGAGCTGTTATATAGCCATTGCTCCCAGGGCAGGTTACCAAGGCCAACGACCCAGCAATGGCCTGAGCAATCCTGGGGAAACATGCAAAATATAAGCAGAAATAGGAAAGAAGTAGGGTCAGCTGCAGGTTCCTGCCGAAGTGCTTTTGCTCCACAGCCCATACTGCCTCCATACACTGACCCCGGCCATGGCCTTGTTGCGTGTGGAGACAGAGGTCCCCCTTGTATCCCCTTGAAAGCCTGGGCCCCCTTGCTTGCCTACAGCCACTCTGAAATGAGGACTTAACTCTTCACAGAGAGCTGAGACAGGTGGCAATGGTCATGAGAACCTGATCAAAAAACCAGTGTTTTCTGATCAGCTGGGAGAGCATACCAGTCAGGCTGGGGCTCTGTCTCAACAGTATCCTTATTGGGCAGAGAGCAGCACATCTGCTCAGCCTTACTTTCTCAGATCCTGAAAACATTTATCAACGTGTCTCTGACACCTCTTACCAGACACATCTCTGCATCACCTGCTGCCTTTCTCACAGGACCACTCCTGCCAGGAAAGGAATTCCTGCTCAGAGGATTGCTGCTTTCTCTGAAAAGATGCCATTCACTACTTTTCTTCGCTTGGCTTCAGATGGGTCATTCAACTCCAGATGAGATAAGCAAAGGAAAATTTCCCCTTTTATTCCTTAAGTCTCCTCTTTCAACCCTGGGGAAGAGTTTAACCTGTTCCCCTTTCACACAAAATGCTGGCTGAAAATGACTGTATTTAAAGCATTCTAGTATTCACCATACTTAAGAAAATAGAGTTTTAAATCTGCCCTGTTATTTAATTGTTCTGGTCTTGACACTTCTCTTAGTGGCAAACATTCCCCTGTTGGGATCATGCCTTACTGCTGCCCTTTAAATCCAGCGTCTTTTCCAGGCTTTTTCATCTGCTGCTTCTCTTTCATACCTTTCTCTGCCTTCCTGCAGCAGTCACTTCAATTCCTAGTCTTTTCCCCATAGCAATCAGTGCCTTTGCACAACACTTTGCATCTCTTCTCATTCCCTGCAAGCCCTCTCCAGACACTGCTTGGGCCATGTTCCTCCCATACCTCCCTCCACATCGCCATCCCAATGCTGCAGGTCATGAGGGTGCCAGGGAAGAATGAGCCACTGGGAGAAGTGCCCCTGATATTAGAAGGGGAGCACTACGCAACCTGAGCCACTTGTTCAGAATTTTAGTCTGGGAAGTAAGAAGGAAAGAGGTCGGATGAAAGCAGCAGCTTTCGGTTTTCACTACACTTGTATGTCAGAGGAGGAAAGTTGGAAAGGGCTGAAATCAATTTGTGGATTTTTTTCAGTTTTGAGCCCAAATAATCTTTTTGGAGATGGATATGTGATTTCTGTTCACTGATGTCTTAACCAGTTTTGATTTTGGCATGTTCAAAGCAAAACAAGGTTTAAAATACCCACATTTCTGTGTATAATGAAAATTCCTCAATAATCGGAGTATTCCCACTTCCTGCATCTTCTAGAAAAACCCTTCCTGGATTGAATAATTACTAGAAGTTCTTCTGCGTATTTTATTTGCAGTTCTCTTCTCACCCAGTCAGTGTTGCCACTGCTGGTTTCCTTGTTTTCAGTCCATTCCCAATTTACTATTCCAGGACAGTAGCTGGAGTGGCACAACCCATGTCTTTGAAAGTTTTCTGACAGGCAACCAGAAATGAAATTAAACATTTTTTTTCTGTTTTGCTACAGAGTAAGAAATACAGAGAAAGTGTCTTTGTAAGCCTCCACCCAACTCTCAACTGCATTCAGACACTGTAAAAATAGTCCTTCTCCCCAAAGTTGTTTTTCTTCAGACACTCCACCAAAACAAAGGACTAGATGAAGCTATTTCTACATTTGAAAAAAGGAAACATTTTCAACTTCCCTATAATTTGAAAACCTCCTTTGATTTCTACCACACTTCTTGTTTGAAGGAGGGGATAAAACGCAACAGAAAACATCCTAATGCAATATCCTTTCTGTGTGGGTAGCTAAGGGACTGGAAATCACATCAGAGTTTGATTTATGATAGCAAAGGTGATGAGTCTAAGCAAATTATCTGGATAGGGAATCATTAGAGGACATTCAGAGCTACCAGTGGGATCTTCCTTCACCTGTGTTTTCCGATAACATTTCAAAAATGCTCAAGAGACGCCAGCAGCTCAAGTGTTGCATCTATTAAAGGATCCAAGAGACTCTAGCTAAATTATTATTTATTATTTGTATTACACTATTGCCTAAATGTCAAGTGATTCGCAGCTGTTCCAAAAAAGGTGCAATCTTTTTACTCGCAGCATCTTTCCTGCACTGTGGGAATTTGTAGCAGATATTCTGCAGTCTGGGTTATTGCTGAGGTGAAATTCCTACCCCATACACAGTTGCTGTTGTACCAGGTTGCAGCCCATCACGTTGTGTCCTATGTCATGTCACATCACCACGTGCCACCCAATATGGTTGAGAACCTAATTCCACCTTCCCTCTCCCAGGTGGAGATGCTTTCCCTTGGGGAGCACCGTTTCCAGCAACGACTGTGTGATTTAATACCTCCAAGCACCTGGTGGTCTCCAAAGGGTTTGCTGAGCAACTTGCTGATGGGCATTCGCTGGGTGCTGCTGTTGCTAGACCCCTCTTGCAGTGCCACGGTCTGCAGAAGAGCAGAAAGAAGGTCAGAGCAATGAATTCGATCCCAGCTTCACGCCATGGGGACTGCACTTCCAGTTTATACCCTAACTTTATTCTTCACCACCTATCACGCAGCTCTCGGATGAAAAAAAATAAAAGTAGATAATACACTTTGTAGAAGAAGCAAGTATATTTAGCTGCTGCTGATCTTGTAACTTTTGTTACTTTGTATGTGGCTAGCCATCCATTCTTGCCAATTACCAATGCGGTGCTTTGACAATAGTGGAATGAAATTCACAGCTACACAGTCACAGCTTGAAACTTTGCAAATGAACATTCATAGCATGCTTCTCAGCTTCCTTTTTATAGAAAAGCTGGCACTTACAATTATATACTTTTTAACAAATATTCTTTCTGCATCTCTAGCTTCCAAGTTTGCTTTGTGATCCTTATGTATCATCCTTGCACTGCTGAACTTCCCAAAATAAAATGAGGGAAATTATGTTCTCATATAAGCAGGAGTAGCTAAAAGAGGTTATTAAATGAAGATATCAGTCATCTGATTCACTCTTTGAAAAATATTGTTAATCTGAAAGTTATATTATTATTATTATTTGCATTGCCGACAGCGTCTATTCCAAGAGAAAAAGTTTTCTAGCTAAAAGTTTTTCTCTTTGGGGAGAAAATGGATATGAAATATTAACATAGAAAAAACCTCATGGCAAGGAGAAGTAGCTTGCTGTCCTTAAATCCACACAGTTTTTTTCTGAGGAGAAGGTGACACACAGCAAGTGCTAATGGCCACAGGTAGACCTCCAGTGCTGCAGGTCACAGGAGGCGGCACCTGGCACCTCTCTCAGGGCACTTGAATTGAATGTCTCACCACGTTGCCTCTCAATCTTATGATAAGCTACTGTATACTTACCTGAAGTTTTAGACATGTTCCAAATGAATAAAGTAGGGCTATCTGTTAAGCTGGGAAACAGGACAAAATGAAAAACAAAGCAGGAACCACCTTATCCCTGTCTTTCAGGCAATGCCAACTACCAGGGCTATGTGGATGCAGGGAGTGCTGATCCTGACTCAGTATCTTTGTTTTCTTGTTTCTGCCCTTCTTTCCTGCTCCCACAGATCTGTTTCCTTTCCTCCTGTGCCTTCTCAGCGTCTGACTGAAGCCCAGTGAGTGTGACGCAGTTCCAGTCACAGCCTCAGTGCTGGGGGCTCCTTCTCTCTGGAAGCAAACTGTGTTTCTCACTGGTGACCAGAAAGACTTCTTAGCTAACCAAGCATGCCTTGCTCACAGCAGAGCTTCACTAAAGAAAAAGGGGGCTGTAAGGTGAGACGAAGTCTTCACATAGATCCATATTTGAGATCATTCACTCTGCAAAAAGAGGCTCAGGAAAAGGCTGCCTTCTTCTGTCCCTTCAGAGGCCTTTCTCCTCCATTCCCATAATTTTCTTTGTTAACCCAGCACGGACACTCTCCTTTTTATACCAGTAACTTTATCAAAGCAAATTTTATCCAAACAACTTTTGTCCTTATCCATTGACTTTTATATTCCCAGGTGGGAAGCTGGGAATGATAAATGATAAATAGAACAAGTCTGTCCATGATAAATGCAGTGAGATCCTCAGGACAGTCTCTGAGACGGAGTTTTCCATTGTATGTTTAGGAAGTCTTGTTTTCCAACACCCTGCTATTATACTTAGCCAATACTGTCATGCAGTCAATAGTTGGATTGCACAATTTTCATAAATTATTACAGTTAAGACTTATTTCCATCACACTGTTGTGTCATCGGTGTTACCAGAAATAAGGTGTTAATGTATGGTATGGGACAATACATATCTGAGACTATAATCAGGTTAAGAAATAGAAGTCGCTCCACGCAGTGGTGACTCACGGCTTGTAAAAGGAGCTGGGAGTAAAAGGCAAGTAATGGGGTGCTTGAGCATGCCTTTATCTATCCCTGTTTACAAAAAGCAGCTATCAGTGGCATTGTATTGACTGTAATGTTTTCTGAAAAAAAAAAAATAGATTACAATATATTGTTCCGGACATTTTTGTATTAATCCCCTCTCCTTTTTTTTTTCCTGTCACTGAGCCTGATAATATGAGTATTATTGAAGATTTTTTACTTTTAATCTCTTTTCTTTCATAAGTGTTTGTTATTTTTAGCTATGAGAATCAGCGTTTTAAAACCTAAGTTCTTGGCTGAGTTTTTTAAGATTTCTGTTTCTCCCTTTGCTCCTTTGTCTTTTCAGTTGTACTGAGCTCTCTGATGGTTCAGAAGATGGGAAAAAGATCTGGAAAAAAAAAAAACATCCTGTACAGTCAAGTGCTTATGGTTGCAAAAGATGAAAGTAGAATGAAAAGTCTGGAAACCCAGTGAAACCACAATGCTTGTTGGATTTTATATAAGCTATCCCATTCAGAAAAGAAGCTAAATTGCATTTCCTAGCCAAATCTTGTTCTTGACAGAAGTGATTGTTCATTTTTTATAGGAAAATTTTCCAGATGACAATTTTCAGGCAGCAGTGGTTGCTAGCTGTAGGAATGACAGAACAATTGGAGCCGTGAAGCTTTAAACTATTGTTCTTTTCCTCTGGGTAGCCTTGAAAGAGTATATTCAACCACTTACCAGGGGTGAGCAGTTTTTTAGCAAATGACTAAAGTATCATTTCTTTCTCACTGACATCATTCATCATGATAAATATCTTGATTCTCAACTCTCCTGTAGTCAATTGAAAGTAAGGAGGTTAAGCAGAAAATACTACCGGGCAATGTAAATGGTTACAAAATTCAGCTCACCAACAACTGGCAAGTCTTTTTACTGATGTTAGCTAACTACTAGCTACTGTACCCCAGCAGCACAATGGATAAGACAGTGGACAAACAATGTGGGAATGTTGTCCTCATGTTAATGCTACGAATGAATCTGTTTCAAAATCTTGTATTGCCACATATACATATCAGTATCTGTAAAATGCAGTTTCTTGGGTAGTGCTGTATCATCTAAATAGGGAAAGGAAAGCAGACGTTGCTGGTAAGCAATCGGTGGGCATGACAGTCGGATTGGATTAAATAATTAATCTGCAGTAATGGTATCTAAACAGGAAGACACAGTCAATTTGGCAACTGAGGGGATGAAATCTATTTGCTAATGCTGGGGAAATGTTTTCATCATGAGAGAAAAGCTAGCCTTGAGCTGAAAGCTCTGAGAGGTCGGCTTGCAGGGACAGGCCTTGGCTCAGCACAGAGCAGCTGAGGCCGGCACAGCCTGCAGTCCCACGGTCATGATTGGGTTTCCAATACAAAGCTCGGGAACTTGAGGGCCAAGAAGTGGAAGAGTGCATTTGGGCACTCTCCATGCTATGCTCAGGAGCTCAAAGACACCTCAGCAATGTGTACTGTGGGTGTCTGTGGAAAGCCAAGCTGCTCTGGCTTCAGAAAGCGGCAGATCGACGATGCAGCTTCTGCTAGCACATTGTGCTGAAAGCTGAGGGCTCTGCTGTGACACAGCCGGGGCTGGAATTCTCTTGCGTCACATTCCTGCTCCTCCTGTGTCAGCACAGAATGCTTGGGGTGGGTCACTGTCATCCTGCCATCTGCTTTCCCCTTCCTTGCATGTATCTGTATGTGGCCTTCGGTGCCACTGGAATTACTGCCTGAGGTTTGCAGGTGGCTGGCTCCATGTGTTCATGGGATGTGCACTGACAAAATGTTGTTTGTCTTTATGCCAACAACCGAGCAGCCAAAATAAATTGTGATTAAGCTGCATTCCTCTCCGCAATCTTGTTTCTAAAGCAGCTTAGTGTCACAAGAAGACCTACGTGTCTAAGGGGGCAGATGGAAGTCTTCTGGGATTTAAAATCATCCCTATTGCTGAAAGATGATAGAATCATAGAATCACCAAGGTTGGAAAAGACCTGCAAGATCATCCAGTCCTACCATCCACCTATCACCAGTTGTTCACACTAAACCATGTTCCTCAACACAATGTCCAACCATCTCCAAAATACCTCCAGTGTCAGTGACTCCACCACCTCCCTGGGCAGCCCATTGCAGCACCTGACCACCCTTTTAGAGAAAAATTATTTCCTAACATCCAGTCTGAATTTCTCCTGGCGCAACTTAGAGCCATTCCCTCTCATCCTATCACTGGTTACACGAGAATAGAGGATATCGATGGGTGCTCAATGTACCTCTTGGTGCTATGTTCCTTTAAAAAAAAGCCTGTTTGGTCCCACCCTGTTCTCCCATGTGAAATCAGAGACTCTGGGAAGAGAGCTGCAGCTGTCTGGGCTTGCTCAGAGTGAGGCACTGGAAGCAGAGAACAAGCTGTTACAGCTGGCTTGGAGCAAGGAGGCAGCCCAAGCCTAGGATTTGGGATCTCTTTGGTTGTATACAATGTATAAGTGAAGGGAAGAAAGGAGAAAAGTGTACTTATTATCTCTTTTCCCCTTTTTTTTTTTCCAAATTCTGTTCTTAAGAACATGTTTCTGAACTCTCAGGCCTTGTCCCCTCTGTTTAGTTGTTGGAGCACTGCTTGAGTACCAGATTTTCAGTATTCGGATTTCCCAGAACTATTAAAATAGATGTGCATAAGTATCAGTATCAAAAGTCAAAGCAAGTCAGCAACAGTATTTAAAACAGAATTTCAAACAGGCAGAGTGAAAAGCATTGCCTCTCTGTTGAGATTCCCTCTGTAGATTATGCTTTCTACATACTGATGTCAAAGTAACATACATTGTTGCCTTCGTTGTAGTCTCTTGTTGGGATGAGGAGCAGTATTTAAAGCTATTCATGTGACTCAAGACAGAGATTTGTCATTAGTGAGATTTATTCTGGAAATGCAAAGCTAGTTACTTAAATCTCTAATTCATAACTGAATTAGTCTCTTACTTCACTTCAAATTGCTTCAAGTTAAGAAGCCTGATAGCTGGCTGGCAGTCCAGGGCATTTTTTTCTTCTAGGCCATATCATAAACATTCTGCCCCAAAAAGGCTGATTAGAAAGCCTGGTGCGTGTGCAGACTGAGACAGCAGAAACCATTGAGATCAGAGACATCTAACAGTCTTCTAAAGTGCCCATCTGTATTTTTTTTAGGGATACACACATTTAAAATTGTTCTTAAGCTACTCAGACATGATAGCACTGCTGATATTGAAACCTCTTTGGGCAACTGAGGGAGACATGGAGATGTAGCTGACCTGAGCTGCTCCCAAAGAAGTCTATACCTCTGTTCTATCCTGGGAACCAAGGAAGACCAGCGTCCCCAGGCTGAAGCTGATCTCAAATACCTCTCTGAGATTCCTAAGACATTTTAGTCCCTGTGTATTTTGCTTATCTGATCCCAAACCCTATGTTAGTGCCTGCATACCTTTGGGGATATATGTAGTGGATGGTCTGGCTTGTACCTGAGAATTTCAGCTGAATATTAAAACCACTAATGGAAGGAAATGTTCATTACAAGTAAATGAAAATCTTTTCAAGGTGTCATTATAAAACTAGAGGGAGCACAAACACTTTCCTCTGTCCTTAGCGAACTATGTTTAAGAGTGCCAATTGAAGTATGTTAGAAATACGCTGTGGGCTCTGAGAGCTTGTGATGAAATGTACTAGCAGTAGTATTTAGGTAAAAATCAGTATTTTTACACAGAGTTGCTCCTCTGAAAAAGTGCTCTTGAAATACTGTGATATGCATAATTACATCTGAGAATTGCTATCATCATGACTTTCCTCAGCCCATGTTCACTTTGATACAAATGTACATGCACTCTAGTGCTGACAGCGTGGCAGAGACAGCAGCATCCTGCAGTTGGTGGTGGTTGGTGTGCCTGGGTTGTAACAGCCTCTAGAATGTGCTTTTATCCTTCAGAATATTGACTTAATGTTTACTGTCTTGGCTTCAAATATGCATCATGGATTTTTATGTGTTTCTATGTAATAGCAAGCAGAATAGCAAACCTTGAAACTGCCAAAGAGGAAGCTGCAAACAGACCAGAAACACTGCAATTTTTTTGTTTGTAATTTTATCATTGGTCCCTATAGTTTTTCTTTTTCCCTGGAATGAAACAAACAGTACCTGAATTGGCTCTTCCAATCCATAGCAGGAAGCTAGAAAGAGGGTGACAGGTCAAACGTTTGCAGAGAGACTCAGGCTATATCTGACTTGAGACACCTGGGAATAGATTGTTTTCTGGAGTCTGGAGATGCTCTTTGACCAGGGGTGTGCCTGTGCTAGCAAATGGTGGAGTGTAAATGGAGGAGGTTTGTGGAGCAGAGCAACTAATACTAAGGAAAATGCATCTTTGTGGTGTTTTGTTTGTGGGGTTGTAACAAAGTGGCTCCAGCTCAGTCTGGCAGATGCAGTGCTCATTGGTAGCTGAAGCTCCTTGCATGTGCTCATGGGCCACATACAACAGTTTGTGTGCATTTTGACAAGAACCACACAGACACAGCCGTGCAGACTCACCCATGTTCTGACTTCAGGCACAAAATGTCCCACTGTCTCCTTGCCAAGGAAGCAAGGGAGCCAGCTGTTTGGGTGGGAAAGGAGCTGTGTCATACAACAGCTGGGTGTCCAGTAGGACAGTCCTGATGGTCACACCAGGACCAAAGACATCTCCCACCTGGACCTAACCTGATTGGAGAGAGGATTACCTTCTCTGGGCAGAAAGCCTTTCATTAATGGGATTGCAAATACAATTAGGAGGATGGGCAGAATCAGAAGCTAGGTATCAGGTGAGGAGTAGTACTACTGATCTCAGTAAGATGATACTAGTATGAAAATTGTGTCTACAAAAGGAGCAGTGAGATCAGAGACCAGATCTTTACTTTTTCCATTAGTCATACCAAGTACTTTTCTGCCAGATTTCTCCATTAAATCGTGAAACTACTTCACAACTGGTGCCCTGGCAGGGCCTTAGGTGAACCAGTTTTCATTGATACCACATATTTTTTTATTGTGTGAACAATAGAAGAAAGGAGTGCAGATAAAACATCACAGCTAGCCAATAAAAAATGAACCACTCTATGGAAACGTTACGATGCATAAAAAATTAACTCTGTGCTCATGTATGCAAAACTTAATTACGTAGGCTTCAAATCTCATCAGAGTCATTGTTTAACTGCTTTTCCCAGAAACTAGGCTAACTCTCCTGAAACAGTTCATATCTATCATTAATCTTAAAAGCATTTTAAATGCAGTAGATGTTTAAGCTTCAAAGAAAAATCAGTTTCTTTGTCCTAAACTATATTTGCTATGAGGATTTTGTTGTATTGCTATTTAGACAGATGTTCTACAAATACAAATATGAATGAAACGAGACTCTTGAGCCCACATATAAAATTGCTGTAAACTGGCATTGCTTTATTAAAGCTCATGGGGGCAGATTCGCCTCAGTAGAAGAGTTTGCTCTTGTCTCTTTCTGAAAATAACATTAACAATGGCCAACACCCTAATTATCAAACTAGGGGGTAGGTTCTGGGTAGGCCTAAGTAGCTGCAAGAGAAGAAAATCATCAGCCATTTTGTGTTCTCCTCTGTGCAGCAGTGTGTAATAAACTGTGTATTGCTAAATATCAGTTGTGTTTATGCACAGCTGAGTCCAGAATCAAACGTGCCTATGGTCTGGTTGCCAATTGCTAATGGGCGCTGTGACTGCAGGACCACATTACATTTATGATAGTTTTGTAGCACAGAAAGCCCCATAACCTCTGCTTTTGATGGTTTAATTAGTAAAAACTTTAAAATAAATATTATATTAAACATGAAGAGAGGAAGACCCTAGGCTAGCTCTCTGCAGAGATGATATATTTTTTTATCTTTCTGGCTGTGTGAAACAGGAAAATTGCTAGCACAGCAGAGTTTTTTCAGCCCACAGGAGTTTCTGTATTATGGACATAATTAATGGGAAAGAGTCTTCACATATCTACACAAATGCTTGGTATTTTATTATTTGCTAGAAAAAAAATAGTGGCATTCATTGACAGTGGATGCTAAATTTAGAAAAAAGAAACTGTTTTCTGGACATGTTCTGAACATTTTTAACACGTCATTCAGTGTCCACACAGACATTTTAGAAGCATAATAGTTCTGCTCAAGAAATCCTAGTTGAAAATCATAATATTTGAGGCTCTGAAATAATCCAGGATGGAATAAAAAGAATTCTCATTAAAAGAAGAGAAGGAATAATACTACACCTTCCACGATCAGAGGGATCGACACATTGTTCTATGTTAATAGTATACTGAAAGTTAAGGACTGATGTTATTCTGTTGCCTACAGTCCTGTCAATACTTTAATAACATCGTGCTGAAGTAGCTGTAATGATCATACTTGTCGTGCAGCAGTACTGTGATCTACAAGGGTGCCACTCCTGCTAATAGCTCCATCCTTATTTCCTCTTTTATTTAAATAAACATTTTATAATATCAATGTACTGAACTTTCCTGTGTTTTTTAATTATGTACAGGCAGTAACAATGATAAGTATGTATCCTGGTGTCCTTTTTGACACTGTTGAAGTCCTGCATGAAGGATTTGGCTGTCTATGACCCACTGAAGTATATG
Organism: Cyrtonyx montezumae; assembly: GCF_038088225.1. Classification (NCBI taxonomy): domain Eukaryota; kingdom Metazoa; phylum Chordata; class Aves; order Galliformes; family Odontophoridae; genus Cyrtonyx; species Cyrtonyx montezumae. Next base: position 99,597,502 of record NW_027072089.1, on the reverse strand, counting down.
GAAACTGTAGTCAGATCCCCATATACCATTGTGTCTGTAATGAACTATAGGACTTGGAAAATTCTGCTCAATGCTTTTCTTCTTCTTCTTCTTTATTTATTTATTTTGTATTTAATTTAAGGATTTTTTTTTGTATATTAGGAGCCATGCTAGAGGTAGGATTCTGGGTAACACTCTAATTCCTACCGCTTTAGTGCTTTAATTCTCCCACTAGTGTGTAGATAAGTCTTCTGGAGATATTCTTCTAATAACATGCCACTTGGGGCACTGTAAATGCATTGCTTGGCTCTGTTCTAAAAATGTTACCTAAACAAATGCATTCCTCCTGGAGAGCAGAGACTGGTGAATGTTTATCAACAGACAAACCTTTGCATGCTGAGAGTGCAAAGCCCCTCGATTTCCCTTTGGCTCCTCTGACCACAGATGTGTTACGTAAAGTTTTGTTTTCAGAACTACTGACCAACTTTTGGAAGGACTAATGTGAGGGACAAGGAGAAGAGCCCTTTAGACCAGGTTATGACAAGTGCTGTGCTTAATTACTCTGATGTGGGACAAAAAGAACTCCAAGGAAAAATGAATGAGCTGGGTTTTAATCTGTAGGAATACACTGTGAATAGTTCTGGCAGGTTTGCAGAGCTGGGAGGACCTGCAACACCTGCCTGGAGGAGCCTCTGGGCAGCCCTTATGTGGATGCCCCTGGATGAGCCTGGTTGGTGCTGTGGCATCCTAAATGCCTGGCTTGGGGGTGAGCAGGTGGTGGTGGCAGCTGGAAGGAACCAAAAGAGGATGGAGAGGGCAGAGGTGAAGGTGCTTGTACTTATACACTTGTGTATTGCAAAGTGCATGCACACATAAACTGGCTACCAAAGCTTCTCCCTCTGGTTCCTCTTATCTTACTGTTACACTTCTGGTATTGTATGAGCCAAGAGAAGCATTAAATAAGAAAAAACAAAAACAAACAAGAACAACAACAACAACAACAACAAAAAAAGAACAAGAGAAAGACAAGAACATGGGAGGAAAGGATAAGAGAACATGTAAGCAAAGAGGATGACTGGCACACAGTGCATCTGGTCCATTTTTTTCTAATTGCTACTTGTCCCTTGACTTCACTCATGTAGGCACCATGGCAATTAGCTTTGGGATATATTTGCAGCTGATAATGGGAGAGGTTCTTCCATCCACATAGAAGTGTTTAAATTGCACTTGAATATTTTAAAGCAACTTCAGAGCTGCATCTGACATAGCTGCAACCTGCTTTTCATGCTGGAATCTCAAGTGGTCTTTGCTGCTTTCTTCATCATTCAGGCAGCCACTCTTGTGCAAAAATGTGCCTATGTGCTGGGACAAAAATTAAGTAGTTTCCTTGTAATTACACAGCAGAGATCTTGTCTATATTTGAGAATTCCAGGAGCATAAATATCTTTGCTGTTCAAAATAAAGATTGGCACCCAATTTTTACTCTTAGCCCAAATGTGCAGCTGCCTTCACCAGTAAACCTTTGTGCGTGGCAGTATTTACATAAGCATGTTGACAAGTGATTATCAGAATTGTGTGCTTGGATATGACCCTTACATACACGATTTTCCAGCTTAAAGGATGGTCTGCCTGACATTTAAGTGATAGTGATCAGACAGAAACAAAAAAGTGGAATTAACCTGTTTTTTGGAACCCCCTGGGTTCCTCTGAGCCTCCCCAGACATAAATGATAGCCTCACTGGTGCGCAAGGACCAGAAGCATGTCAGAAGTACCATTTGCTTCAACCCATGCCACTCTGAAGCATCCTGTATTTCTGTTGTGTCTGAATGCAGTGCGGATTGCTGTCCCTCTCTCCTCCCTGTCTGCCTTCTCCCTCGCAGTCACCATGCCAACCCAGCTGAATTCCTTCCTGACACAGCCGAGGCCCAGCTGAAGTTGCAGCTCCTTCAAAATGCCCCCAACAACGGACAAATGCCCCAATTCTCTCAGCATCTGCGCTCACCATGAAACCCTACCTTGTAGGCACAGTGCAATCAAAATCTAATCAGTGAAATCAAGCTGGGATTTAATCTTGGGAGCTAACAGGGGAAAAAAAAAAGATGACAGTGCAAATATGTATGGCTTTCTAGAGGGGAGAGGCACAAAGCTGTCGTTAACCGTCAGCGTCTCAACAGAGTAGCGATGGGAGGACCTGGCAAAGCCCGTCAGCATCTGTGGTAATCCAGTTAATTTGTGGGAAAGGACAAACTCTTCTGGAAGTAGCTCTGTGATGGGCAAGCTCTCCTATTTTATTAGGATGATTGCTTTAAAGGTTGCAGGCAGACCTGTGCCTATGTTGCTGCGGAGCTCTCCCTGGTTGCACAGGCTGATGCTGGGCATGTGGGCAGGGCAGGGACTAGCAGGTGGTGTGTGGAGGGGGACACAGTGTGTGGAGAGAGGGGAGCTTGAGCTCCAACCCACAGTCTGCACCGATTCCCCTCTCCCTCCTCTCCTGCCTTGCTCTTTCAGCAAGTTAAAATAAATAAAGGAATAAGAAGGAAAAGGCTGCAATGTGTCACAAAGGAACAGACTGGCAGACATCTGCCTCTTGCCTTATTTATTTATTTCTTTTTGCAAAAAAAAAAAAAAAAAAAAGAAAGAAAGAGGAAAGAGTACAGAGCCAACTCTTCAATCCTGAGCCCCTGTTCCCTTAACAAACCAAATGGTGGCTGTTGGCAGGGTATTGACAGCTTGTTAATGAAGGAATTCTTGACAAAATGACAACCTGTGTGGGATGCTGTGTGAAGCAGAATCCGCCCACAAACCAGTACTAAGTAATTAGGAGGTGGTGAAAATAGCAACTAACTACTGCTGAGGAGAAGAGGAAGGGGGAAGAAAAGAAGTCTCCTAAATTAATTATGAAAGCATTTCTGATTTGAAAAGTATCCCTCTTCCCTTTCCCTGAGGAGACACAACAATTTTTCCTGAACTGTGTTTTCTCCTTTGTGTTCCTCTTTGTGGGGCTAAAGGTGCATTTCAAACAGCTGCACCTGATGGACGAGAATCCAGCGCCTTTCTCTTCTGCAGAGACACAGAAATGAAAATCAAACAAGCTGGGTGCTGGCACGGTGCCTCCTGCTCCCCATAAGGTTTGCCTTGCTGTGCTTTTCCCTTGATTTTTGTCTGATTGCTTCAGGCAGGCGGGCTTAGCTCTCAATGACTGCACTGGGCAGAAAGGAGGGTGGGTGATGAAGCAGGCCAAGTAAGAGCGCCCGGGGCTCATCAGTCACAGAGTGGATCTTGTGGAAAGGCACAGTTCTGATCAGTAGACTGGCATTTGTGAGTCACAACAGCAACACCATTCACAACCATGGCACCGGCATCAGCATCGGTGTTAGCATCGGGATCAGGTGCTAGAGCAGTGGTTAGCAGCAGAGGTAGCAAAATCCATGGCTTCTGGTACAGTAACCTTCAGGTCATCCTTCCATTGGCTTGGAAGCAAGATAATGTTCTCCATCCTGTTTTCAACATGATAATTTAACTAAATGGTTTGGAGAAAAAGAGCGAAAATGGTTTGTACAATAAAAGAAGTGAAGTATTATTTTAAAATGTTGATTTTCCTCCCCAGAGACTGAAAACTTTTGAATAACTTTAACGTGCAACAAACCATTGGAATACAAGGGATGGAAGAAAACAAACAAACATTTTGAGAGAGTACAGTGTTTTATTTTTAATTTCTGTTAATGAAAGCTGGCATTCTGAGAAATTCAGATAACTTGTTCCGTAGTTTTAATCTGTGTGGCCTTTTAGCACCTTTTACAGATTCTGGGATTGACATTTACTTTCTAAGAGCATAGTTTCAGATAAGCAATGTGAACAGAAATGAACATTTTATTCCTTCCATTTTGAAAATAATGAGGAGAAATGTGGAACTTGTAGACTTTGAACAGCCCTCAAACAGTTCATATGCATTTTCAGTTCTTCATGAGGTTTTTCTTTTTTCATTGTTTGGAATGAGCAAAGTAACCTTGCTAACTTTATTGTGTCTCGTCTGTTACTCAGTTTATTTGTTCCCATTTGTGGCTTTTGTACTCAGGCTCTCCTAAATTATTACAAAAGCTACAAATGAACAACTGCCTGAGGAATTCACTGATTTTTGAAGTGGATGTACAGTAACAGATCTATTTAATTCTATGCAATATTTTTTGGAGGGAATAAAGATTGACTTGGTTCTGGTTTACTATGTGAGGTCAAGAATAGACATAAGAAAGAACACTTTAAAGGTTAAAGGCTGTGCATTACAGGGAGCTGTCAAAACATTCCATGTTTCAATAGTGTGCTGGACCAGGCAGAGGCAAAGGCCAGGTCAGGGATATTTCATTCTTTCCAACTATACTAACAGAACTAGGAAATAATTGATCATTCAAAAAGGAGATGATGTTTTGTTTGTGTTGAGTACCTTAAATTACTGATATACTTTGTTTTCAATGACTTCTGTCCTCACACAGTTTTCAAAGAAAGCAAGCCAGTGTTTGATGTTGAGTAATTACGTTGCTCAGAAGGACCGGTAAATTAATGATAGGACATAAATGAATGTTTTATCATTCAGATAGTCATCAATTTTTTTTGTGATGTGAAGAAGCAAAGCTGTACTGATGATGAAAGTTTGACCCATGCAAATGCATGGGTGTATATTAGCATTGACTTGTAAGAATTTTGCTTTACACAGATTACAAAATCAGGACTAGAAACCAGCCCTTCTGCTTTCATTTCTGGCAGATGAATTAAAGCTTTTGGACATGATCTTAGGACAATAGGATTGAGAAATGGCTTCAGAAAGCTAACCAACATGTAGGATATAAGGTGAATTAATGTTTGTTCAAAACACAGATCTGAGCTCCTTTCTTTTTAGAAAGATTACTCTGTGTTGTGGCCCTAGGATGCTACCGACCAAGGGAAAATATAACCAAATACAGAGGAGACAAGGTTTGTTATTTGATGGTTATTCTGAAAAGATACACCATAAAAAAGTAGTCAAAGCGCCCATTCAGAATGGGCTATACTGCAGAAGACAATGTTTCTTTTACATGTGTGCCAGGTGCTGTAATAAGCTTTCTCACAAATGGGAAAGAAAACATATACGACCCCTTTGATGTTTGTGCAAACAGTGTAGTGCTGGCTTGGAGATAACGAGGCAGGGAGAAGCTCTTTACGGCGAGTAGAAGTGCTTGTGTGACCATGCTCCTGGGGTCAGGTTATTCACCTGTGGGCTGACAAATATGAAGGTGCACACTGATGTGAAATTCTTACCCCTCTGGGGAACACTGCTGCCTATGCTGTTCATAGGTCTCAGCCTCCCACTTCTGGTACCTGTGCAGGAAGTGGAACCTGCACTGGTTCCAGTGGAAGATGCTCTCTTCAGAGCACGTAGGAGCTACTGTCTGCTACAGAAAGGGTCTGTGCGTGGGGATTGCTATTGCGACATGCAGTGTAAAAGACTTTTTTATGTCTAGTGCTTTGCAGGCTGAGGCTCAGCACTCTCAATCTTTTGTTGTATCAAACTGTCAGTGAGGAGTGATATACCAGTGAATCTCTTCTTGCTCCAGGGTCTTATTTGTCCAAAAGCAATCTGAAATGCAAGTAAATTCTAAGCAACCGCATGAGCGAAGCAGCTGAAACACTGTCAGCAGAGACAGACATGTGCAGGCTGTGCTGAATTCGCTTGCATGGGATTTGTTCAGCTGCTAAGAAATGAAGAAAGCGATGGGATGAGCTCTCTTTCACTCCTCCACGTATTTTAATAAATCTATACATTTCTTATATTAATATAAAAGGAGAAGTCTTTTCAAAAACTGACGCAGTTATCTGTTAGTGCCCCGTGATGTGTGAGCAGTGCATTGCTCAGCTGCTCAGGAAGGCATGTGAGGTGCAGCAGAGTAGTGAAATTCTTCAGAGCTTTCTCTTGTCATATGGATGAGGAAACGTATACCACTTTGCATCCAAAGGTCGTGCAGTTGGGTATCATATGGAGTTGCGTTAAACAGCTGAAGTAGAAGAGCCTTAAACATATTTGCTTTCGTGACATTGCAAAGTCATAATGAACATTTGCTAGCTGGTTATCTAAACTTACATTCTCTCTAATTCACAATCAATATCATGGCTTTCAGAGCTAACAAACACCCTTATTTCATCTGTCTTTCTTGGGATCAGTTGGAGGTACTGAATACTAGACGCTTTTGAAATTAAAATTGCTCAAATAGGGACTGAAGTAAGGCCAAGGGAGCTCTGTTTTATGTAGTGATTTTGAAAATCTGGACCTGAGATCTGTCCTGAGGGAATCGAATAAATCTTGGTACCAGGTGAAACTTGTCCATATACCTACCCATCTGCTCCAGATCTCAGCTTGTCCAAATATTGTGTTTGTTGCAGCTTTGCAGAGAGCGCGTTCTCCTCACGAGGGCTGTCAACAAAGTGTCTGCACTAGAGCCTAACTTAGATCCAACCATCTGTGTACAGCAGGTAACGAAAGGAGAACTGATGAGTAGCAACCTTGATTTCCTCATCACTCCTAACTAGTAGGATAGTTATGGGTTTTGGAGCTGAGCTTCACTTTCTCCTGTTTTCATCTTATGAGTTAGGAAAGCTCCTGATAGTGTCAAGCTGCTTCATCCCTTGGCATCCTGCGCCAGCTTTCATGTTTGTATAGTTGCTGGCACTTGGAACACAGATTTCTTTTCAAAAAACAACTGCATTCCCATGAGTGCTTACCAACTCCAGCAGGTGACGGCTGAGCTAAATTGTAACCTGAGGTCTCAGCTGTAGGTGGATTTGAATACAGCGCAGATGTACGGTAAGGGAAGATAATGATGAAGGAGGTTGCTTGTGTGTATGTATGCAAAATATATATGTTCTTTGATCAAAAGACCTATCTAGGGTAAGTGAATAAAAATGAGGAGCTGAAAAGCAGGGCAAAGGTATGTAAAGGAAATTGTCCAAGGAGATTGCACTTAAACCACGGGACTTTCTGACTCCAAGGCACACGTTCAGCTCAGTTCATCAGGCCCAGCTGTCTGATTATTATTTAGAGTGAAATGTATGTTGGCTTGCTCACTTTATTTATTCACTTTAATCATCTTGCAGCTCCTTCCAAACTCCAGGGCATTGCTGGTGGACAGGAGATTTATAATTTTGAGAAATCCTCAGCCTGAAAATGGGTGAATTGCTACAGCTGTAGCACAGGTGTCATTTCAGAGCAGTAGATCAGATTTAAACCAGCGGACGTTATCGGCTAACACAAACAGAGCTCGTTCAGCAGGCAGTAATGTATAATTGGGATATAATATATAATATGGTGCTGCATCGTTATTAGGACAAAATCTAGGGGTAGGAGATGTTTGCTCTATCTCAACAGCAGGCTATCAATATTCTCAGCAGCATTATTAGTATTTATTGAAAATCTTTTGTGAAGCTCTGCAAGTTCGCTCAGGGGTAATTTACATCACATAATTAGGATGCCTAAAACCATATACAGAAGGATAGATCCTCGTAGTGCCATGTACTTGATTGTATTACATTGCAATACTATTCTAGGGGGATTAGAGCATTTTCTGTCAATGTTGATTGCATGGCAACAAAATGAGTAATTTGTTGCACACACTCCTGGGTCTGGCTGTGCCTTAAAGTTGCTCTGATAATAGACAGTCTAGGTGCTGCTATCCAGCAAAAGACATGCCACACAAGAGTGATCTCACATTTTCCACAAACCATGCTGTGCCCACACACATCTAAGGTACCAGTGTGTAAACTACAAGCTCTGCTTTTACCAGTATGGTATTTTGAAAGTCAGTATTGCCAAATGCATGAGTTCTGAATTAAGCCGTGTTTAAGTGGTCGCTTCTTATCATAGGAGCATTTTCCTTTTATAGAATGAGAATAATAGTATGTCATCACAGCATCAGGATTCTGGACTTGAGCTTGAATTGTTCCATCCATTGAATTTTGAAAAGATCAGAACATGAACAGTTTTTTTTTCCTGTCTATGCAGCCAGGATTTCAGTTCTCTGTGGTGTGAAATTTGCTGTTTGTCTAGTAGGAAGCTGTAGTTCTGTCTGTTACATGCAATTTTAGTATATGCTTAGGTTTAGATTGGATTTTGAGGCACCAAACAGCCCCAGTTGGTGTCACTCAGCCCTCAAATTCAAGATGTGTCAGAATTGTAATAAATATTGTGAGCATGATGCAAACCCCACAGAATTCAGTGTGCGTTTTTTGATCCAAAGGAGCAATCAGTAGCATTCCACTTGAAGGACTTTGTTTGCTCCATTCTCAGTGTGTACTGAGAAATGGCACCCGGACAAATGGCACGTCTGCTGCGTATCTGCAGTCAGTCCCTGACCTTGCCGAGATGCTAAGGAGGGATGAGGCAAGGCAGGACTGGAGCCTCTGCACAGAGAGTATGGGGAGTGAATTTCTTCCCATGTGGAAGCTGTTAGAGTTTGTGAAAGCCTCCATGACCCCTTCTTGTGCTCCTTCCTTAAGCACTCACCCAGGGGCCAAGCAAAATGTAATGGTGACAGGAAGATTTTGCTAGGCAAGGCATGAGAGCGGTGCTCTCCAGGGCAAAGGTTTTATGAAGAGCAGAGGCACAGAGGTCCAGGAGCATTACTAAATCAGCCAATCAATACCAAATCCATTTTTCAACATCCATTCACAGGAAAAATAGCAGTGTCTAACTCAATCATCCCTTACAGAAAATAAACAGACACGTTGTCAGTCCATGAGAAGAATCACTCACTGATGCCAAGATAATGTTTCTAAACAACTGAATGGATCAAAGGTGAAATCTAATTGATTATGTGTTAAATATTCTCTCTTTCTGTCTCTCTGACATAACACTCTCTCTCTGAAAATACCCAGACAGTAGGCCAAACAGTTTCCTTCTTGTTGCCATAGAAATTTCAGGAGATTATCCAGTAGCTTAGCTGGATTGATTCTGGAGACATAAGGTTTGATCCTTCTTCACTTAAACGATGTAAATCAGAAATAGCTCTGTGAAGGTAGAGCTGGTATACAGAAGAAGAGAGCCTGTGCTGCAATGCTAGAGGCGCATTCTTTTGTGGATATTGTTTAACTAAGTGAAAGAAATGATTGAATTATACACATAATCTCCTGCATGTCTTCTGTGGAAAAGTTCAAAATCCTGGGTGCACTGTTACAGATTTTTGGGAGAATTTTGTTAATCGCCGCTTAAGTCTTTGGTGTAGGACTTGAGTATTATTAAAACTTATAGTATATGCCTGAAGTCACAGGTGGATCAGAGGTGGGGTAGAAGCAGATCTCCTGTCTCTCGTGCTCCCATTTTACTAGATAGTGCCTGTGAGTAAAAGAGCAGTGCAGCAGGTAACAAGGAGGCAATGCTCCATTACCTGTTTTGATTTTATCAACATGCATGTGTCAGATCTGGTTTGTAGGCTGAGATCCAATTGAACGTCCCAATAAACAGCATATGACTATGACATCCAGCTGCGGTCTGTTGCTGTTGAGTTGAATTAATCAGAGTTTGGCTCTCTGTACTACTTGTGGAAAAGCAGAGACAAAGGAGAGAAAACCAGTGAGACTGAGCTTCTTCTATGCCAGGCATATGTATTGGTAGGAGGGCATTTGACCCTTGTCCAGGGCACCCACAGCTCTACAAGTCTCTTCCTACCTCCACAGTGCTTGCCCAGGAGGGAACTCTGGTCATCTGAGGGAGATGTCCTGATAGAAATGGCCAGGAACTGAGACTCTCTTTGGGCCCAGCCTTGTTACCAGGATGGTGAGCTGGCCCATACAATGCTCCAGGTAAAGTGAGAGGGTGACATCGTGACAGATGTGGACTCCAGGCTTTGCCTTGGGCCTCATCAACATGACTTACGTTCTGCAGCTTTGCCATTGCCTGGAAAAGCTTGTACCCTGTGTTTGGGATTTGCAGTTTCTAAGGCTAGACTTCTTGTCTGTACATGCAGTTATACACACATCTTTTAGAAGAGTTTTCACATGGGCTCACTTCCAGCACCCTCCATGTGGAGCACGGAGTGCAGATGATATTCGCTGGGATACAGTGTTGGTTGCACACTAGTAGTGCTCACCTCCAGGGGAGATGAGGCCTGTGTTATGCAGCAGGATGTGAGTTGTTTCTCTAAGCATCAACCATTTTCCATCTGTAAGTTGATCAGGTGCTAGGGCCAAAGGAATAGCAGTAGGATGGAGATGAACCATCACTGCAGGAACCTTTATTGGAATACGGACAAGTCAAAATCATTCTCTGTAGCCTATAGAAGTCTGGGTCTACAAACAGAGGTTTTCCAGGAAAAAGGTCCCTTACCAGATAGCTTTTTTTCCAGGGAGTCTTTCCTTCCCTTCCAGATATTTATATTAGTGAAGATAAAGATGTGCCATGTTATTATACCTTTTCTTCTGCTTTGTGCTGTAGTGTGGGAATTTCTAACTGAGATGCAGGAGTGGTGTTAGGGAGACCATCCTTGGGCAATGTTGTTATTACTTAGGTCCAGAAAAATGTTTCTGTAACATATTCACTCTGTCCTCACCTGCTAATATTTTCACAGACTCAATGGATGAATACCTGTCATTGATGGATGAATATGGAATTAATGCAGTTCTAAGGAGTTAAGATGCTGCCATCCCAGAATAAGCTGTATGTTCTGTATTAACTTTATGGGGAATGCTGTGCACTTTCACATTTGGGCCATCTGTAAAAACAGCAGCTCCATGACTCATTATTTTATTTTATTTTATTTTATTTTATTTTATTTTATTTTATTTTATTTTATTTTATTTTATTTTATTTTATTTTATTTTATTTTATTATTTTATTTTATTTTATTTTATTTTATTTTATTTTATTTTATTTTATTTTATTTTATTTTATTTTAATTTTATTTTATTTTATTTTATTTTATTTTATTTTATTTTATTTTATTTTATTTTATTTTATTTTATTTTATTTTATTTTATTTTATTTTATTTTATTTTATTTTATTTTATTTTATTTTATTTTATTTTATTTTATTTTATTTTATTTTATTTTATTCCATTTGAAGTCAAAGGAAAATTAATCTGGCCCATCTGCAGCCGGACTTGTTTAGGAAATCTGATTGCCTCCCAGTCACCAGCCATCCGTGCTCCAGGGATGACAGTCTTTCCACATGCTAATTAACTGAGGACAGAAGAAATCATCCCCAAACAGTCCCATCTTTGTGCCTGCAGCTGTAAATTCAGAATTAAAATAATTTGGGGAGAAATAATGTTGTGAAGTGTCACAGAAGATTTGCAAATGCCAGTACTTTTAAAGGAGCTGTGCTCAGAAGCATGCACTGAATACTGCACTGAAATCGAACATCCGTTGGTTTAATGCCTCGTTCTGTCCAACCAGCCCAGTAGAACTGGGGCTCTAGAAAGCACTCACATAATTCAGATTAGTAGTTTATCCAGGGGATTACAAAGATAGGGGCTAAAATTACAGAAGGTACAGATCTTTGGTGTCTTCTATATTCCTTGCTAAGCTAAGCCACTGAGAGGCTGAGAGTCATTACGACTCTTTTCAAAAATAAAATGCGTCAGGAAAAATGGCAGAGGCATGAGGCTCAGCTGCTAAATAAAGAAATTTAAATGAGCAGTATCTTGGGCTCCATAGATTTATGTTATATCAGCTGTCTGAAAGAGACAAATGTTAGTTATTCGGGAGGAATCACATGCAGTGAAGTCTTACATGTTAAGAATATTATGATATTGGTTAGTGCTGCATGGAAATGGAGAAGGTGAAGGATGCCCATAAGGATTCCTCTGTGATGACTGCATTTTGTCAGCTCTTTCCTTTTACCATCAATCTTATGATATGTGATATTTTTCAGTAATTCTTGCTGCTGTGATAGAACAACCTTGGATTACATAGAAAAGAATGAAAATTGGTTGGGGGAAAAAAAAAGCCTAAAAATGTGATTAAAAACATTTCCTATCTGGAAGATGAATGAAAACAACCTAACATTTTATCTTTACCACCAGATTTGTTCTTCAGTAAAACTGGAAATAACTCCTTTGCTGCAGGACCTCACTCATCACAGTGGCTCTGAGCGGTCTGTGTACTCCCATTTACACCCACACTGATTTCCCAACAGAAATCTGTGTGTAGATGAGTGCATTCAGGGCTGTTCCAAATCCCATCAGTCAGTCAGAGCCTTTCAATTGCCTACAGTGGTCTTTGGATCAGCCCTGTAACCGTTAATAACAAGTTAGAAATGGCCACTCCAGCTCTTTGGTTACCCCAGAAGACTCTTTATAACATTTTTGTGCTGCAGCAACCCTCACTAGTGACTGGTCTATTTTATCTCTTCTGCTGAGCATAATAGGTCTGCATGAGGAATGCGAAAAAAGGAAAAAGTCTTCTGTTTTTGACTTCCAAATATCTTCTTTATGCAGGTATGCCTGCATCGCTGTCTGTCAAACTCTAGATGCCCTGGCAATGAATTAGAATTCAGCATCCGCTGAGTATTGTGCTCAACACTTTAGAAAGTAATCATTTTAAAAGAATGACAGTTTGAGTGCAAAAGCAGTCCCAGAAGTTTTGCATCCACTTTACGTGTGACTCAAATCCAGGGTGTGCAAACAGAGCTTGCAATGATTTTCATTCTTGTAGCTCTTGGCTCCTTGGGAATGTGCAATTAAACAACCCACTGTTGCATGGTTACACCAGTAAATGTGTGTTCTATCCTGTGCCTGTGCAGACAGCATGAGTAGAAAAGTTTAGATGGGCTCTGAAATCTTACTGTTTATTAATACAGTGAATAGGAGCTCTCTACAGATAGCAACAGAGTCAGCAACCCACGAAAGATGGCAGAAAGCAGGCAAGTTTTTTAAGGACAATCAGCAAGATGAGTAAAATGCTGGAAACTAAACCCACATCTGTAGACAGGATATCTGTAAGAGGCAACATTGAGTGATTTTTTAAAGGGGGAGGACTTGGTGGTTGACGTGAACTTGTGCATTCCCAGCCTTATGCAGCTACGAGACAGTATTTGTAAATAATCTGCCATAAATCAGATGATGAGCAGTATTTTGCCTAATTCTGGCTGGGCTTCTACTGAGAAACCTGGGAAAGTAAACATAATGTAGCCATTCAACTATGGAAAGCAGTATTAAAAATCTAGTTAAAATTCAACGTCTTTGACCATTCACACCTATTTTTATTTCCAGTGATGTGATCCTGGAAATTTTAATGAAATCATGCTGAGCAAAACAGCTCCTCTACAAACTGTCTCAGGACCTGAGATACTACAACAGTCTCTTGAGCAGGTTTTACTAAATGAAGGATTTGTAAAGAGGATAAAAATCGGCTCCCAGTGGAGCTGCACAATGTTTCCATGTGCACATAAGCAGTGAAAGAATAAGACTATCAGAGTGTGGCTGTACAAGCTCCATTAAACGATTATCTCCCAGTTTCTGAAACACAGGAAGTTCAAGGGGCAGACTGGAGCATGCTGGTCTTGTGTGAGCTCATATGCTCAGCTTTCTCCCCATGGAAATTACGCATGAAACAGAGACAGGAGCTCATCCTAGTCTGTAGTCTGGACATGGCCCTGGTAGACATCTGGACCTGCAATCTGGCTAGAAACTTGGCTCCACTCTGTAGATAACACTCCTTACTGCAGCTACTGATAATGTGCATTATGAGAATACACATGTAAGGCAGTTACTGTTATAGCTGGCACAAAAAATGTATGGCCCAGTTTGCTCCATGTCATCTCGCTTGTGTGTTGACAGTGCTAGAGCCATTTAGTAGATGAGAGTAACTTACTGTGTGACTTTTTGGTTTGCTAGATATTCCTCTTTGAAATTCCTACTAGGAATAGAGCTCTGACAGAATGTCAGATTCAAATCTGTCTGCTTGTGGTGATTGAAATTTCACACTTCTGTATCGTTATTCTTTCCTAATAGAAACACACTAGTGTTTATTTGACTACAGCTTAGTTGCAGCTTGATTACTCAAGCAGTAGTTTAAAACATTTGAAGAGAAAGTGTAGGCTATATAAAATGTGTGCAGAAGATGATAAATGTCTGTGCATGGAAGGCACATGTTTCATGAGCAAGATGTTTCTTCACAGTGCAGCAGAAGGAGGAGGAGGATGTGGGCATAGGGTGCCAAGTCCTGAGTCCCACAGGGATCACACTGGAATTAGAGTCAAGAATGTTGTTGCTCCTGTGAACTGCTATGTTTCCAATTATGTCATTTTTTTCAGCAGGAGAAAGCCCACAGAAAGCCTAAATCCAATTTTAGAATAGTTCTGAAATGTGACCTGCCCTAAGCTTGATAGATGGTACTTTCCATAATCATTGGTGGAATTTGTTCTAGATGAGTGGCCATACCTCATAGATACTGTGGACCTATTTACCCTGGGACTTACAAGGGAGAATTGCAAAGGCCTAAAGAGGAAGCAAGTAGCTTGCTCCTGTCGTCAGATTAAGCTATTCATTTAACTAGCTTTTGTTCTCTTGTACATCAATGTTTCATTTGCGCTCATACGGCTGATCCTTTGTGTTGGTGTGGCAGTGCCACTCAATCAAGCACTGAGTTAATTAAGAGCATGTCTTGTACCTTGCTACGTACGAAGCTCTATTTGGCATTCCTGTGATGCTCAGGAAGGTTTTCAATTAGGTATGCCACCTCCACATTTGAGCTGTGGCAGTCTTAATCTGTTTGATCAAAAGAAGGAGCAAAATATGCCTGAGGTGACCGATGCTTGGAGTGGTTCCACCCTGATTTGTTTGTGTTTTGAACTTGGTGGTTCATAATGTGTGGAGCAGACACTGAGCACTTTCAGGGAATTATGCATGCAACAGACACTTTATACCCCTGCCCTGAGGAATGGTTGGTCTAAACTGTGCCAACCATATGATGTAGCCAAGAGAATGTTAATGGGGTTAAAGTCAAGATGCGTGCCAAAACAAATAAATAAAATGAAACAATGTGAAAATGCTGTTTAAAGCAGCATAATGGCTTAACAGTACATGCAAAATGAACCTTGATTTAAAATCTCAATTGCATCTGGGTAGGCCCTGCAGACTGTGCAGACGCCAGGCTACATGGTGCCCAGGACAGAAAATGCCTTCTGCACCTTGTGCAGCTTATCCACATTCTGCTTCCAGATGCTGGTGGTGGGTAGGTACCCTCATTCCTCATCACTGCAAGTAAGCTTGGCCAGCACATCTAGCACTGCTTATCGTTCTGAGAGGCCAAGAGAGTTTTCTTAACACAGTTAAAGCAGGCAGGGACTTTTTGATCTGGAGATGTGAACTCCAGTTTCCCCCATATCTTTTTGAAAGCAAAGGAAGTTGTTTAATACAAGACTGAGTTATATACGTATTTATGTGCATGTGCAATCAGTGTGGATTTGGTATGCTATTGATAAGTGCCAGGGAGTTTTGTCTCTAGTACTAAGTAAAAAAAAATACCACAGTCACATTAATATGCAGTGTGTGTAGGTGAGCAAGAGATCTGATTTCCTTTCTCCTCTATTTCTGGATGGAAATGCGGATATAATAGAAATAAAATGACTTGCTAATGACTTTGGTAATGCAGTATCTCTTAGATGGGTATTTAGGCAGGGGAATGGTAGTTGAGAAACAACTGAAATTGTAGCTTTTGGCACTTCACTGCTCCATTTTAGCCACTAGCTTCCTTTTCTGAAGTAACAAATTGCCAGAGCAACAACTGCAGCTTTACACAGCAAGTGCCAGGGCTTAGATTCAGGAGATTGTGGCAGAACTCCCTTTGGCTTCAGCAGGGCGCTGCTTTCTTTTTCAGCATAGAGTTCCTGGGATCCCTGAATGACCCAAAATATGTTTTTAAACTTTTAAGTGCAAAATGAGGTGTAATTAAGACTAGACTGAGGGCTGACTCTTAAAATGTGTGTTCACACTGGGCATGTGAATGATAGAGTAGGTAGCAGTGCAGATATAAAATCTGTAAGGACAAAATTGCTAATTGTGCTTTTATGCTGGTTTTCTATGTAATACTTAGATTGTAATAACAGGTCTTGCATCTGTTAGCTTTCTTTTAAACCTTTCAGACACGTGTGTATTTCTTACACTTACTGAATCTACCAATCTGCTTTCAGCTCAGCAATATCATTGCCAAAATGTTTTTGTGACTCCAAAGAAGGTTTGAGTGCCTGGAGCAAGTGAGATGTGTATTAGATTTGTCTGAGGTCTTTTTAAGAGTCTAGAGAGACACTGCAGCTGTGGAAGGTAGTTCAGTTTTCTGCCAAGGCTGAAATTAAGGAAGGCCTTATATAAGATGACAAAAGTTTTCATTTTAAGCCCAGGTTGATGTTACAGATTCCTAACACCTCTGGGGATTTCTGTCATAAGGTTGCTAATGAGAAGCCCCTTCACAAAAGATCAATTGCTTATATTGTTTCCTGCACTAGCACAAAAGTTTAACACCTTTATTGCATGGAGTCACTTTTCAGAGGAAGTTCATCAGCTCTCACTGGACTTCTTCAGTAGATGGTTCCCTTTCTCCCATGTTGCTGCCTGCTGCCTAGCCTGCCTACTCATTCAGAAGTGGAAAAATATTTTCATAACATATTATGAAGGGCATACACAGACCATTATTTTTACAAGTATGATACTCACAGTGTGAATGTTTTCCAGAAAATGAGGCAGGAAACTCTCAGCAGAGGTCAGGGTGAACAGACAAACAGGTTAAAAATCAGGGAGAAAGGGGGCACGCTTTCAGTCATGTCTGTGGCCCGGAACATTTGTGGAAAGGATGGGATGAGAAGCCCTTTACACCAGTGGGTTCTGCATATACAGGTAAAAGGAACAGCAGCTATAGTACAGTAGCAAAATACCCCCTAATATGTGGAAGACACATTCCATGCAGAAATGTGTGCAAGCCTGTTCTTATTTCTAATATTAGCCTATTATATAATTACAACACATATATTTACAATTCTAATACTACCATAAACTCCATATAATCCTAATATTACCTCATTGTTATGCTATAGTATCATAAGAAAAAGCCTCTTGTCTTGTTGAAGATGCAATCTTCGAGCAATGTGTTAAATATATGTACTAAAACACTGTACTTCTATAACTGTGTGCCCGATTCCAACAGACACATCTGCAAAAACAAGGGAAAAAATATTCAGAGCAGGGCAGCATCTAGTCTGGACAAAAAGGCAGAGTTAAGCCTGACCGGGTCTTTTGCAAAAGTCAGTGAGTGGCTTAGCTGTGTTAAGAGCTTCTCCATTATTGTCTTCTCCCAAGTTCTTTGTGGTTTAAGCTCTGGGGTCTCTCACTGAGCTGTGCTGTATTGTCTATAAAGTCTCTTATTAGTATAGATTTTCAACACTAAAGTGAGCACCCTGGAGAGTGAAATTAAATGCAGATGATGATGGAGTGCTGAAACTCAGAAAAATTACAGTTTCAATTACCCTACTACGAATTTGGATCAGAGACATGTTCCTAAATCCTCCATTCTGTCTGGGTCTCAGATGAGTTTGAACTCACCCACAATTTTTTTGTTCAGTTGAAACCTGTCTTATTTCTGCTATGGTCCGTTTATTTTCCTGGGACAGCCAAAAGACGTTTAGTCTGGGAGGCACTAAAAACTGTTTTAGAAACATGAGCTAATATCACTACTGGGAAATGATCTTCTTCCATCTCACACTGTGTGCCTCAGAATGACGTCTGGTACAAGTCCAGAGGCTGAAATTAGAAGGTATGCTGTAGCTGCTTAAATAAGCCAAATTCATTGTGGGTGGTTTCTCCAGGAGTATAAAGCTGTCTCTCACTATTTCGATGATAAGTCAGCCTCTTCTGAGACCTCTAGGTACTGCTAGATCATAATCTTATAATAATAGATATGGAATATAATAAGGATTGTTATTGTAAATGTTGACCTAACAGTGTAAGTGAATATATCAATTCTGGCAAGTATACCCAGATCTGAGATAACTTATTCTGCTTTGTATGCTGTTGTGCCAAGTGGCTAGGCTGAAGTGGATGCATACTACAGAATTTGGACCATGCAAAAAAGTAAATAAGCAATGAAGTATGGACTCAAATACTTTTGTGGAGGATAAGCATATACAAACTTGAAGTTTTAGTGGCATAAAAGAAGCTCTGTAAAGCAAAGACTTTGGAACAATTTTCCAGTGAAAAGCGAGAGTCTAACAATTACATATTAAATTTCCCAACAGGTTGTGCAAGTTCTTACAGTGTGAATAGGCTGAAAATCAAAGATAATGTCAGATGTTGGCTATTGCCTTTAAGCAAGTGTCACATTAAAAGTAACCAAGTAGATCAGGCTATTAGGCCTTAAGGTAAAATGAGGATGTCCTGAATTGATGTTATTATTTCTTGTTGCTATGAATTTTAGGAAATATTTACTACAGATGAATGGTGTTTCAACTCTTTCTGGTATGCTGCTTGTTAAAGAACTATGGATTAACAGCAAAGAATGTATCAAGCTAGTTAGAAATTGCTTAAAGGGTTATGAATGGTGGACCAGAACTTCAGTGGTCATAAATTGGCATAGTTCAACTTGGTGACTATACCTCTTTTAAATCTGCTGAGATTCCAGATCATTGTATAGAAACCTGCATCAATTTATAGAAAACAGCCAGAAAAGGTTAAAATTTAACATCACAGAAATGAAGCATTTAGTAGAGAATTCTACCTTTTCCTTTTTTTTAAATCAAATAACAAAGTCAAAATGACCTTTGAAGATGGCATAGTGTTTGGGGGTGCTAGCAATTCATATATCGTTACAAAAGAAGTCCAGTATATTTTAGGAAGATAACACAGCTGTATTTCTTTTTATTACAATTTTATTTTAACTACTCTTTTACAAGAGACATCATAAAAATTAATGTGTCCAAAAATAAATTAAAATAAAATAAAAACACAAAGACAAACACAAGAAGAATCCAACTACAGTCTTTTGGACATATATTTATAACTGTGATCTTGCTCTGTCCAGAAACAGTCCAAATTTTTACTCTAGCATTTCTTTCTAGACATCTCCAACTAAACTGCTCAAAATGAAATTAAAATTCTATACCAGAAGCTATAAAAATACAACATCATGCCTTCTCCTTTCTGCGAAGAAGAGGGCTGTGCTGGAGGTTTGCTGGCACCCAACAGCAAGGGCAGAGTTGTTGCAACAGTTTTGTATTAAACACATCCTTAAAAGCTGGCTGGCAGAAAGATGAGCTGGCTTTTACCTAGATGGCTCTGTGATGAAGGGTTACCCCACAATCATTCTGGTCAGAGTAGCTGAGGGAGATGTGAACAAAAGCAGGTAAACATTTCTGCTCCCTGTTCTTACTGCTGTGCCTGCATTGTGGCAGCCTGGGACTCCATGTGTAGAATAATTGAAGAGTACTGATTTGAAAGAACCTTGAAGAGATCATCAGGTCCAACCTTTTGGGGGAAAAGGGAGTCCAGGTGAGATTATCTAGCACTCAGTCCAACTGCATCTTGAAATCTGATGATGGAGACTCTGCCATGTCCCTGGGGACATTGTTACAGAGGTGGATGTTATCATGAAAAAATTCTTTCTAATATCAAGAAGAAACCACTTCTGATGAAGTCTGTCCCTGTTGCCTTTTGTCTTCTCCACATGGCTCCTTCTGAAGAGAAGGTTTCCATCCTTTTTGTACCTACTCTTTGGTACTGAAACACTCAAAGAGGCCCCTGTGTGCCTTCTCTTCTCCAGGACTGAAAGACCTAACTCCTTCAGTATATCCTCATAAGGCAGATTCTCCAGCACTTCAATCACTTTCTTGGCCCTACTTTTGACCCTCTCTGATCTGTCCTTGTCTTTTTTGAATATGGGGACCAGAACTGGACACAATATTCCAGGTATAGCCTGACATTGTGCCCCAAACTGGTGTACCACACGCCACTGAGGGGATCAGGGAAGAGTCAGGCTCTGGAGAATAAGAGTTTTGTTTAAGCCATAAACTATTTTGTGAGTTTATACAGCACTCTGGCATTTGAGAAATAAAGCTGACAGGCTGCTATGGTCTTGACATTTCAATGTATTTTCTGATAGACTGCAATCATAAAGAGGCCCAGACACACACGGGTGCATTCATTTTTCCCTCGAACTGGAATAAATCAGGAGCAATGGAATTACATCCAAGTAAGTCCTGGCATGGGCAGCATTGAAACAAGGCTCATTTAGCAGCGAGATGTTATGAAAGATGTTATTAACCCTTCCCACCGAAACTAATCTGTACCCTTTTTCAGTGCAACAGGAGAAGCCGACTGTGATACACAGCAAGACCTTATTCAGACTCCGTTATCCACTGCTTATGATTTTAACCCTTCATGCTGAAATTCTGCATGCCTGAGCTGCATCTTGAGCTTACCATCTTCTGAGGGAAGCTGCGGGTGGGGGTGAGAGCAATTTCTCAGAAAGCAATGTGGAGGGAAGGCATCGACTTGTTGGTGGTAGAAAACAAAACAGCCTTCCCCTAGCTCCCTGACTGAAAAATTCAAAGTCTCTGGAGGCACAAATGAGCCTTAACGACCCACCCTGGAGTGGGGTGGAGTGGTATAGTGTGGTGTGAAATGGCACGGTGTAGTGTTGCCTTCTGGTCCGTCCCTGTGACCCAGGCCTCAGCTTCAGCTCTGCCACCTCACTCCTCTCCCAGACTGTGCAGAGGTCTGTCCTGCTGGCAGGAGACCGGCTGCACACAGCTGTCTCTCCAGTTGTGTCCTGGCGCTGCTCAGGTATGGTGGAGCTTGTGGGTTGTGGTGGAAGGCACCATGTCTTCTTACCCTCCTCTGATGCACAAGGGAGGAATGCTGCTTGGGATTTTTTTCTTCAGTAGCAAACCAAGTCCAGGTTAAGATGAAGGTGAGGCTGTGAAGTAAGCTAAGAGATGCTGGGGAGCTTTCTCGACTAATGCAGCATCAGCTTTCATGAGTGGTAATAGTTTGGTGAGTAATCTTCATCCACAGAACTTGTTTGTGGAATAGCTACTCTCAACACTTCCTTTGGCTGGGCCTTTTTCCAGTGCATCTTGTCCACAGGTCGCCTTGCATGTCTAATGGCTGGGTTTTATGAGGGTTTTCAGAGTGGTCTCTTAGTGCTTCAGTGTTCTGGAGGGCCTGGAAAGGTGAGGTAACTCCTGCCTCACACTTAGCTTTGGGAAAAACGAGCCGGCGCTGCTTTAAAAAGATATAATGTTGTGTCATGTCTTCTTAAGGGCCTGCTAATCCAAGATGCCAAGCCTGAAATCCTGACTGAGTTTCTGCTTGGCATGCACTGTAGGAATGTGTCCAGTTGTTTGTTTCTAATTCTGTCAGTCCTAAATGATCCAAATGCTGTGCGTCTTGGAGTACCTAGCACACAGTCTGTGATCCAAATATTGGGTTTGTTTGCTAGCTTTATGAGAAACATGCCCAACACCACATGGCAATGGCTTGGCACATGGACAGCAGGTCTGAGTGTCGTCCAGTTGTCTGGACAGGAGAACTGAGCTGTCTTTGGTTTCCTGACAAGATACCTGTTGAGACTTGACAAGTGCCTTCAGCTGTTGGGCATGTTTCCTCTTCAGGGACTTATGCCTGAAATCATTGTCCTCTTATTTACTTAGAGCCTTCTTAACTGTGGAGACTTCATCCCTTGTTTATTTGTAAGGATGTTGCTTATAAGCCTGTTCTTATAGAAGTTGTATAGAAACAACTTCTATATGAACAAAGAAATGTGTTGTTCTTTGTTCACCCTAAACTTTCTGAAAGGCGTAAAAAAGCATAGGTCTTGTTTTGGTGGACTGTAATTTCAGATTTTCATTTTATGGTGAAGTTCTGTGAATGAGTGATCCTATGCTCTTGACTGCTGTTGTGCCTGTGTACAATGGAAGGCATATTTCATACTTCGAGTGCAATGTAGCTTTTGGACTCAAATATTCAGTTACAGCTTTATAAAATAAGGTTTTTTTTTTAATTTGTTTACTATTGCTCGGTGAAAATACTACATAAATGCTTTTTAATGGAGAATTCTAAGATAACTCATTGTATTGGCTGGTTGAACAAGCAACAGGATCTTAATTAAAAATGAATTTTGTAAGAATTAAATGTGTATGAGAGTTATATTTCTTTTGAACACTGAAACATTTTCATATTTGAGCTGTAATAAACCCTGTAGTTTTCACTTGAATGCTATGTCCTATTACAGTTAGGTAAAAACAGTGGTAACCGAAGTGGTGCTGTTTCCTCACAGCATGTTTTCACAAGTGATAAAATTTATGTATTACTGAAAATACTCTAAGTAGGAAATTTATTGATTTGTCAGTACAATAAACACACTGAGTCATCAGGCTTTGGCAATTATGTATGAGATAAATGTAGCAGAACTGAATGCAAGACCTTACTGAAGACTGAGGTGATAGATGTCTTAAATACAGTTGATTGCAGTCATTCTGACATGGATTTCTCCCACATGCTTGCTAGCACCATATCCAGGTGACGATATGAAGCAGATGCATATTTCAAGACATACATGTGCGGGTATTCATGTTATGATTCTTTCAGCAGCAGAAAGTTGACCATGGGTCTTGCAGCATATCTGGATCCCCAGGTTACTCCTGATCATGCTAGCTACCCAGGATAAAGCCTGTCCCTTATCAGGATGTTCTCAGCAGGATGTTGACTGGAAGGATAAGAGGTAACAAAAAATGGAAAACTGCGGTATGCAGAGAGGAATGAACTACTCCTAAATGCTGCTGCAGTTCTACTACTAAAGTCACTCTTTCAATGGCTTCAGGCGGTGTTTATATATTCCACAGTTCTCCCAAGGAAATCAAATGAACAAGCAAGTAGGACAGCTGTCCCCAGCACATTTGCAAGCCAACCTTTATTCTAGGCTGGTCTCCTAAAAAAAGCTTTTGCAAAGTGCTATCAGGAGTGGATGCATTGTAGAAGAAAGAATATTATTGTTTTGAAGTAATAAAATACCATTTCCTATTCCTGCTCTTTTGGGAGGCATTCCTGAGGGACTGGATGGCAGGGCCCTTATCAAACTGGTGGTGTGCATTTTGATGTGAGAAGGTGCATGTTTGTTTCTAGCACTTGTGTATAAAAAAATACAACAACAACAACAACAACAAAACAGCAATCTTGGAGAGATCTTCAGAGATAGGAAAGAAAGGGAGAGGTCACCGGTATTATTGCAGGTGGATCATTCCTACTTCATGAAATAAAAAAAGGCTGCAAATCATCACCGCACTGACATGAGTTTTCTGTAGAGAGAGTGATGTGGCTTGACACAGTGTAACCAGACATAAAGCAATGTGATGTTATAAACTAGAGGTACCAAGGATAGTTGTAACGTATATTTTGACACACTACCTCTGCTATGCATGAGATGGCAGACAGGGGTCTGTGGTTCACTGAGCACCAAATTGCTTTCAAACAGGCAAGCTTACCACGTCATGATACATAAAAATAAAGCAGCCCCTTCAATTGTTCAGGCACAGACCAAATAACTCAAGGTGCACCGACACATGTTTTTGAGTTTGGGGTTGGTGTGTACACACAGGTGCTGAGCTAAGAAATCATAATTAGAAATAGGTGATTGAGAAAGATCCCTACTGCTGTTAGAGATGGAAGTAGAGCAGTGCGGCTTTTGTCATGCTCTTGAAGAGTGACAGGCTGGCTTGAACCCTCTAATGCTGCCCAGCAAGCTGGGATATGATGAAATGTGAAGATTAATTTTGAGTCAGTGAGTCTCCAAGTCTTTGTGCCATGATGGTTCCAGCGGTCTCCAGTTCAGCAGCAATAAGAGAAGATTCATGAACTTGCTGGTAAATACTGCCTTTGACCAGGAAAAGAAAGGGAACAGTCAGTGGTGGCTGAGTATGGGCTTTTACTGCCTGGATCAGTATTGCTGAAGATGGGTGAAATTCTTGACTGTGGAGTCCTTTGTTCTTCTGGCAAAAGGAGAGGTCAAATGGATGTCCCATATTCTCCTCAACATTGGAAGAATGTTATATATCTGAAAATAGAAAATATTTAAGGATCAAGCCAACCCATCACCAAATGAGTTAATGCTTGCTCCAAAAGCAAAGTGCTGCTGATGGTGTATGAACAAAATAGTTTCCACTACAGAACAGGCAATGCTGTGTGTTTGTAAGAATGAGAAAATATTCAAAGAAATGTGTTATTATTCGAAACTATGACAGGGGAGCGTGACATGTAAGGTGTGTGAGGGAGTTCTTGCAGCGCTCAGCGCTCGTGGAGCTCCCAACTGAGTCCCATTCTGGGGCTAATGATCACTTGGCTGGTTTGCATTAATGGATAGATTTGAGATTTGAGTAGGCAGACAGCACTCCATTAGCTGCAGTAGCAGTAGGCTGGGATGAGCGAAGTGGTAGAAAAAGCTGAGATAACACCACTATACTAGCATTCTCTGTATACTTATTTAGACCAGCTCTCTGTTCCATTAGGGCTTATTAGATATGATTCAGTGTTGGCCCTGGTAATTCCACTCCATCTCTGTCTGCCACTCCCTGGTGCACTAGGTTTTAGATATAGTGCTGGAGGAAAAAAATTATTTGCCATCTGTTACTACATTACATCAAATGGGCCCTGAAGGAATCTGGATGGAGGTGCAAAGGCGTTTGCTCTGAGGGAGGTGGTTTGGTCTGTAGATGTTGCTGCATCTTGGCTGACTGCAAATGGTCTTTGAGTTGTTCTGCCAGCACAGTTGTTCTTCCAGAGCACTGTGTAAAGTTAGAAATACCTTTCCTGGAAGGATTTTGGGTGACGCCTGTGATTTCTGCCCTGTCATGCAATACCTGCTTGTGATCAGAGTCTAGACTTTCAAGTAGTCCTGCTGTAAAGAGCTCCTGCTGTGCTGTTCTCAGTCTACCTCTCAGAGAAGGCACACACCAGTACTTCTAACTTGTGTGGCAGGTGTGGTGTCTGCTGTGCTTGTGATCCCCTCTGGAGGTTGGTGGTTGACACACTTGATTTTTCCAAGAACTTGGATTAATTTCCCAGATGCAAAGAAGGATAGCGTTGGGAACTTCTTGGCATTTAACTCAGTGTGGACAAGGCACATCATTCCCACCAGCCTCACACTGTGTCATAGAGGGATTTCTGAGATGGCCAGACCTTTGCAATATTAAACCTTTCTGTAGCTTCTCTAGACCACAAAGATCTCAAATTAATTTGTTGATACAGGCTCTGTGCAGGGTTTCTATGCTGAATTACACACGAGCTAATTATTATTATTACACAGAGTACGCGTTGTTTTTTTTAATTTTATTTTATTTTTATTTTTTTTGCTGCTTCTGTGCAAAGCATTTTTAAAAACCCATAAATATCTCCCCCTGCTCTCTTTTTCAGAAACATGTCTGGCCATTCTATAAATGTAGCTGGATTCACATGCACATTTTTCTGATTCACTGTAGAATAACCACATTGTTTTAAAAGTTGTAATTATGACGCTGCGCTGTTAAATAAAACAATAATTATTTCAATACAAATATTTTCCAAGCCAACATGCATGAGAGAAATGAAAATGTTCTCTCCCCACCCTGTCCAGTGCTGGGTTCCTGCCCATCCTGCAGCTCTGTGAATTCATCTGGCATATCGCAGCAGAGGCTTCTCTGCAGGCAGAGATATGGCAAACCAGCAGCAATCTGTGATCAAATTTTTGATGGGTGCAAACTGTCACAGGCCTGTGGTTTTAGTGGCCAATTTGAATGTTCTCTTTTTCACTGTTTTTTTTTTTAATTTATTTTTATTTTTTAGCACGGATTTCATGAAAGTAATTCTGTCTGATGAGACAGATCTTCAACATTCTCCTTCCTCTCAGCCCGGTGGGTTTGTTTTTCTCTGTTTTAATCTTCAGAGAGGATAGGGATGCAATGTATTTCATTTCTGACACAAACAGCTAGAGCTCTGTTTTCTAACTTGCTTATTAAGATATACTTGGCATAGTACCTTCCATTATTTCCACTTTGATCTGGTCTTTTTCCTGCTTGTGACTCTGCTAACCTTTGGCAAAACCAGAAATGAGTTGGATCTGGCACACTGGCCCAGCTGGCTGCTATGCCACAGAGCAGCTGCTGAGCAGGAGGTGTGCACGTACAGAGCTGGCTCCCGCAGAGCTAAGCACTTTGCCATTGGTACATCATAGGATCCAGGAAGAGCTTGGAAAAACCATGTCAGGAGCAGAAGAGGAGCTTTTGTCTCAGAAGAGAAAGGCTCTTTGTGTGCCAAGGTGGACTCCATTAGCTCCTATGGAGGAGGATAAGGAGATATTTAAAAGAGAAGGGAAAAAAACAAAACAAAACACACACACAAAAACAAAAGCTGGAACATACAAACAGAATAATGCACCCAAAAAAAACATGGACAAAAAAAAGTCCTGTGGGCATCCTTGCCTCTGGGTTGCACCCAGCAACACACCTGTGGTCATGGTCAGTGCATGCAGTACTGAAGGAGTGGGAAGAGAGCTGATCTTGTGAAAACAGGACAAAACTTGTCAAAGGCTTTGATGAGGAAAAATGATGCACATAAAATGATTCATTTTGAAAAGCAGAATTATAATTTTTGTATTTAAAGTGCTTTTGAATTCTTCATTTCAAAATAGCTTGTGGCTTTCTTATAAATTTTGACCTAAGTAAAATGTAGAGAACAGCAATAAGCAAAATGATTACATAACCCCCCAGTAAAAGAAACCATTCACATGCATAGCAACTGCTTTGCCAATGGAGGCTTTCCATTTCACTGAGCATCCTTTTGTCTGCCTTAGTTTAAATCCTCCTACAAATCTTATATATTAAACCAAAACAGTGTCTTCTTTCCACACATTTTCTATTTGGCTTTAGAGCTGCAGGACCGGTTCTTGCTCAGCAGCACTCTGATGTCTGCTGTGCTGCTGCTCCATGGAGGATGCAGCTGTTGCTAAAGGCACAGCAGAGCCACCTTCTGCTACTTCTGCCTTGCTGGGCATGTGAACAGGGCACAGTGACTCTATCTTCTTCCTCCTCTGCAGGGAAACTCAAAGCTCCAGCGTTAAGTCCCTCCAACTCCTTCAGTGGCTTTTTCTTGTATAAGGCTAAACATGAAAGAATTGAGCAGTTAGCTCTGAGGAGTCTTGCAGAGAGTATACTGGTTTTATTCCTCTGATTATTGCGTGGAAGAGAATTTAGATTTTAAACACATAGACTTAAAACTGACCAAACAAAGACTAAATATCTGTGGGAAATTTGGGGAGACTGTTTAAACAAACAAACGCAAAAATAAATCTGAAACAAAATTAAAAAGCCCGCTTGCCTTATTTTGATTTTTGGCTCTTTTGGGTCATGTGTAACTTTGACAAGAGATAATCTGATTTTCAGGGGTACCACACACCTGCAGTGACTGAGTTCAGGTAGATCTCCCCTTATGTGATGTGATGAGAGACTGGTAACTATTTATCTAGAAACCTTCTGGAACTGGGGCCTCCTGGGAAGGCTGGCCTCTGAGCTGTACGCAACGAGTTTTGCTCATGTTCAGGACCAATGCAGGTCTCGTATCAGGGGACCAGGACACTGAACACCTTCTTAACTCTTGCAGCGTAGTATTAGAAGGGAAGGGACATGAGTGGACACAAAGTTATTCAGATCTGCCAGGAAGGTAGTAACCAGTACTCTTCCCATTTTCCTATCATGGTATCTTGTAGGAAGTAGAAAGCAAAGCAAAGGTTTTCACTATGTGATTTTTTGTATGCTTGTGTGGTGCCAGGATATCATCAAAAGGATTTTTGTTAACAATAAGTTAAAGCAAGAGGGTTAAGCAAAGTTGGGTGTTTCTCACACTGTCCTTGATTTCAATATATTGCAGTAGGAAGACAAGTCCTGTAGTTCTGAAAGGAATTGGAAATACTGGCAAAAATGTCAGAGTAATTAAACCAGTTATCTTCTTTAAAAGTTTGGGTCAATACAATCTGTTTAAATGTGTGTATTCTGCCAGGGAAGTAAAAGATTTTGAGAGCTTGTTCTTTGCCTTACTTCTACCTGTACAGCTTCTTTGTTCCAGGTGTTACTGGTGTGCATTTTTATGGTGGTCCTGCAAAATGCTGCTCTAAAATACTCAAGGTACCTTTTTATATTTGCATTATTCACATAGTGTACCATTTTTTTCCTTCTAGCAATGTGCTGAAATGGAGAATGGGATTGAGCTTCCACTGAAAAGTGCAGTCAGGGTTGGTGCTGAGCACACACCATTGGCAGCCTAACAGGGAGTCATGAAGAAAAGAGGAGTGGCTGCAGAGATTCATCTTCCTGTTTAATGAACAGAGAATGGTCATATCTGCAGGGGTCAGCAGCAGCATGGGGGAAAGGATTCTGCTGTGCTGTAGAAACTTGCCTCTTCTTCCACTGTGGGCATAAGGGGCACAAGAGAGAGAGAATTTGCAGCTACTCAACTTTTTCTGTTAAAAAGCTCACAGCAAGGGATTGTTTACTCAAGTCCAAGTGCTTTTGGAAAATAAATAAATAAGTAACATTTAGAAATGTCCCCTAATAGCATGAGAACATACTGAAAAAGCTTGAGTTAATGGATAAGAACATTGTTTTTGGGCTTTTGGGTTGTTTTTTTTTTGTTTGTTTTGTTTTTGTTTTTTTTTTTTTTGTCCCAGTGGAAATTAGTATTGAGTTAAAACATGAATCCTTGTTTAATGGTGCAAAAAGATGTACTGTCTTTCTTACTGTGTTTTATTTTTATGAACACTGACATTGCAGGGGAAAAAATGGGAAAATGCTTGCTTGCTAGTGTGTTGTATTTAGTATTTGATCAAAGAGTATAATCATATGAGAACTTCAGAAACAGCTGTAGTGATTGATGCCTCTTTGCTGTTGTCCCTGAAGCAGTGCTGCTGTAACATGGGCTCTGCAGATCCACTTCAGTGCAAAGTCCTCTTGCTTGATTTAAAACTTTTCTGGTTGGTATATGAGGAATAGCTGTGTGATTAAGTACTGAGGTGCAGCTGTAATAGAAGTAGCCAACTGGTAAAAGATACATCACCCACATCAGCTGTTTCCAGAGTCCACACGTGACTGTGTCCTGTTTGTGCCAGTGACATCAAAGTGAACCTCAAACAAATGTATATACGTAGGGACTTTCTGAAAATTTTCTGAAGTTGGATGTTGATGGCTTTGTGTTTGTTTCTTTGTTTATTTTCCCCTCTTCTGGTATTCTAAGACAGCTGTGGAGAGGTTAACAAAGTTGTGCAAGGTTATTTAAGTCCAAAAGCCAAGAAGAGAACCTAATTATTTCACGAGATAACTCTCATCTACTAAAACTGATCTTTGCATAAAACATGAGCTAAGAAAGGCATTATTATTTTTGTCTCGAGGTAATGTATTCATGCTTATATTTAAGGGAGGTGGGAGGAAATATCAAGATCTCTCTCTTCCAACTATTTGATTGACAAGCTTCTGCTGTGCTTTTAAAAAGTTTTATAACATTGATGTTTGATAAGCTAGTGTGGATGTGTGTGTATATACATACATATCTATATGGATTTTTTTTTTTTTACACGCAGACTTTTTGCACAGGGATGTTTGCTGAGAGATTGAGCAATGGAAATCCTGAAATAGTTGACACTTGAGTAATGCTGAGTGGCCTCTGCCACTAGCCAAGGAATAATGTAATTGAATATCAAAGTGTTACAGTAGGTATAGAGTATCATAAGAGCTCTTTCTTGCACTTACTATTGTCAACATAGTCAGACCTTCTGCACTGCATTGATAGCAGTTTCCTCATGATTTTACGCAGATTAGCTTCCAGGTGGCAAGGGGAGTCCAAGACTGAGGCCGTAAGTTAACTAGAAATACCAAAATCACAGCAATGGTACTGAAAGGAACACAGAGAAAATGGAGGCAGTTATTATCCTGGGTCTCTTAGTACTACAGTTGTATTTTCCTCAAAACTTTAGATCCTAGAGATGTGTCGTTGTGACTATCATCTCAGCTTTAAGTACATCAATGGCCAAAATTGTACATTTAAGGATACAGAAACTTCAGTCTTGCAAATGATAATGGATTAAATTATCAGGACATTAATGGATAGAAATTTTGCTTTCATGTGGTCATACAATGCTATTTTAATGCCAGCACTGGGATCAGCACTGGTACCACCGTGCAGTACCTTGTGTTGGCGCGGTGTAAGAAGCAGATGCTTCCCAAGACAGTTGTGGCAGGCTAAGCAACATCTCACCTGTGTAGGATATAACAGCAACAGTAACAAAGGTTCTGGGAGAAATACAGTGCTGATGTCAGTAGGTGACGCTTGGTATCTGAAAACTGTAAATGAGGAGACTTCCCTGAACTATCATAATAGTTTACTGGTAGTACTAAAGCAAAATATTGTCAGCTGGAATGTGTATGGCAATCCACTATTTAAATATTTCAAGGAATTTGAACTGTTTCACAATTTTATTTGCAGGCTCTTCTACTCTTTTGAATTGTTATTTACAGCTTTATGTCTTAATTGATGATGCACATATGTACACAAAATCCTTAAGCCTCAGGATCAGGATCAAAGCTGAATGACCAGAGTGTGGTTCCTCCATTAACTTCAAGTCAGTGCTCAGATCTTAAAATAAAGGCAACAGGAAGAGGAGAGCACTGTTTCCCTCGAGACCCAGTACTTAGCCATGAATGAGAGAAGCGACCATCAGCCTTGTGCAGTCTTTTTCTTTCCACTGTGTTATGGCTTGAAACAATGCACATTTGTTTTGCAAGGTCTTTCCAGAGCGGTGCGCCCATCTTGCCTGCTGCCTGCTGGCTGATGATTGCCACACCTGCACTTCTTGAATTAGTCACAGTGGCGGTGGTCTAACAGCACCCAATTGGCAAGAAACAGCTTAGGGACACATTCTCTGTCCCAGGAATAAACTGGGATTATTGAACTATTATTTTCCCCTCCTCCCGAGGTGATCTCTTTCTTCATGGGCATCAGGAGAAAAGATGAAACAAGCTAAACTTGATTAAGGGATTTCCACTTATTCCCAGCTCTTATTTTCATTTGTTCTTGTTGTTTCCCCCCCTGCAGTGCTGTGGAACTGCTGCTATGCTTTACCTTGCAGTTAACCTTTCAGAGAAATACAGGAATGTGAGTACTTTCTCCTGCTCTGAGTGGTCTGGAAATAGAAGGTTAGAGAAAGTGGAGGAAAATTAGGATGTTAAGGGTTATTGCTTATGGAGGAGTGGGCACAAAGGATGCAACAACTCAGTGATATCTATATTGGGTCATTTTGAAGTGTGTCAGAAGGGGACCTGAATTACTCTCTTCCCATATAAAATCCATGTGCTGGATAAAGAGCTGCTTGAGAGCAAGAAATAGGGAGGCACTTCTCTGCTGTATTTTTTCTTTAAACATGATAAATGTGGGGTAATTGCTGGCCATTGTTGCTTGCACTTAGAATTTGAGTATTTTGTCTGGTGTTTTCATTTGGTTTTCTTCCTTGTCCAAGAAAGCTGAAAGTTACATGTGCTTCTGAGAATGGTGTTCTACAGTTCTTCCCTTTCTCTCAATGAGAAGATCCATGTGATCAAATAGAGCAAAAGGGGGAGGTACCCACTATTTTATTGCAATACTGGTTTGTGTAAAATGCAAGCCTGGTATGTCATACTAGTGTAATCAAGGAACAGGTAGGCAGGGCCCTTTGTATATCCAGAGGTGCAGTTTTGATTGAATTTATCTGTTTTCCACCTAAATCTTGCTTTAGGTCCATAAATGCTTTTCTAAGCCTGGCCACAGACATTCTTTCTAGTCTAGAATAGGTACATTTGAAAAGAAACTTGCATACGTGTGTAGCATCCTGCAAAAAAGTAACAAGCTGGATTTTCAATCATTGGAATCAGAGGGGAACTTTTTTCCCATTCCCAAAGGATGTGGAAAAGCAGTTTGGGATACTGGGATCCAAATAGCATTTGCTGCATGTAGCTGAACCCAGCTTGCTGATTGTGACACACGGACCCTCAGTTATACTAATGTTAAAAAGTGAAACACAAGTCACTAAAATCTGCCTGTGGTCATCACCTGTAAAAAAGATAGCAGCCACAGAAATGGCTGCCATGGCATGGTGCCCAGAGCATGTCGAAGTATCTAGTTTAAAGCTAGTCCAGCACGACTGGGTCTGTGGTCCCTGTGCTGCAGGCTTGGCTGATGCTGTATGCAGCTGAAAACTGAGATATGGGAGTGCCAAAAGCACAGGGGGACTTGTGTTCCTCGATCATTCCTGTGCCCTGGGAAACCTTGTACCATGCAGCTCTTCTCAGGCACTTACATCAGTTTGCGTTTTGTGAGACTTTCTCTTAACACATGAATTGTACTCCTTCTCTTATTTGCAATGCCTTGAAAGTCAATTCAGGCAAATTTGCTTTATGATCTGTATTCTGTAATAAAGCATGCTTGAAATCGGCTCCATTAATTCTCTGATGTGGTCAGATTCTCCCCAGTTTGAGCAATTTCATACTGTTCTGCAGGGCAGGGTTAGGCTCAACTCCAGCTTGTTTGCAGGCATCCAGCCTCCCAGGGGTGTCAGGTGAGCCAGCACTGAGTTAAGAATTTTGAAGTGAAAGATGAATCTGTTCTCTTCAACGTACAGTATTAAAGAACACAGTTCTCAATGTGCATGGTGGAGTGGGGTGCACAAATTATTTTTCCACTGTGGAAATAAATAGTGAAATGCTAGGAACTCCACAGACTTCAGTGTCTCAAAGTGCACTGTTTTTGATCTACCTTTCCACCCTCATTAGGTGCAGCAATTAAAAAATGGGCGCTGAAACTGTTCAGACATAAAAAAAACACAAAACATTAAGTAGAACTTTGAAGCCACTGCTTTAAACATCCATTAATTGTCTGTCATCTCTGAATGAAAACTAAAGGTGACCATTTGATGTTTGGCTGCAGAGCAGTCTGAAGACATCTGGAGTATGTATGTGAGCCTCCTGAGAGGAAGGATTTCAATTCCTGTGCATTTTCCCCTGTGTATTTAACCCTTTGCCTGCTGCGTTGCCCAGCACATGCTACACAGCTGTAGTGCAGGTTCCCAGCTCATCCTGTAACCTCAGCAGCACAGATGGGGTCTGGTGAGGCTTTGGGGCACAGAGAGCACTCATTGCTTTCATCAACAGCCTTGTACCTCTGGCTGCTGACCTGATAGTTATTCTTTACAGCAGTTGCTCAAAGGGAAAAGAGACTGCGTGAGTCACCAGCACTGCTTTCTTTCAGAACTGCAGTGAAATCCACGCGCTCCCCGCTGCTTTTGTTCAGGCTGGCTCCTCTGTGATGCTGAGTTGTGTGATCTGAAGAGCATTTGGGCTGCAAAGCACGCCTGTATCAGAATGCTGCAGAGAGCCTTCCTTCCGAGGTTCTGTAACAGGCTTCTCTAAGCCCAGTAGCTACTTCTATTCAAACCTTTTTTCTCCCTAATTTAACAGCTTCAGCCTTGGTGCTACCAGGTGCTGTCTCACTTCATGTCTTTCTGCTGGACACCCACTGGCACGATGGGAACACTGCTGCTGTTCTAATTTGCTGTAAAAGTGTCCAGAGCAAGCTGGCCGTACTGTGTGCCCACAGAGATCCCAGTGCACTGGGGTAGGGAGGAGGGAAGGCAGGTAATTGGAGTGTTTTCTCCTGAATAGAGACAACAGCATTAACTTTAGGTATAACAATGAACAAAGTGAAATGCTTATTGCGGTATGATTCCTGATAGCAATGCCGTTAAAACAGTTTTCATCTGTTTTCTCCTCTGGATTCTTGATACACCTGGTATGAGCTGCTCTGAATCCAGGCTCATTTCTTTCACTGAATAATGTTACTGGGGGAGAAACAGCAATAAAGTGTTTGTGCTGATGCACAAAAAAGCCTTAATTGTGAACATGTTCCAAGTTACCTGCTTGCTGCTTTTTATTGTTTGACTTCTGTTTCTTCTGAGATTTCTGTTGCTATTTCCAGTTTTGCTGCAATGTGGACTCTGTCTTTGATCTTGTTTTGTTTGTTCTTGATGGGTTTTTTTGTTTGTTTGTTTGTTTGTTTGTTTTTTGCAATCCAAGCAGAAGCAAATGATATTTGGAAAGCAGTAAGTTTGAACCTTTCAGCGGTTGCTCACTGCTACTTGAAATTCAAAAATTCAAAATGTTTTTCAAGTTAATTTTTATTTGGAATATTGCTGATCCTGCCTCAATCTAAAAGCAATAATTAGTCTGTGATTTTTCTTTTTAAGAGAAGTTTATCTGTAGAAGGATACTCTATTAATTGAAGGAATAACTAAATGAAGCAGTTTAAACCAGTGTTGTTGTTTGATGATTGCACCTGTTCTGTTTTTAATTCCAGGATCCTAAAATTAGACCACTAATTCCAGACCCACATGTGAGGTTATTCAGTGTTACATCAGTACAGCACTGAAGCCTGTTGTGTGAGCTGCAGTGCAAAGCATTTAAATAGGTTCCTAAGCATGAATGCAGAAACTTATTTGGAGGAACCTATTCTTTTTAATGTCTTGGCCATAATTATTCATCTCTAAATGTATCTCTGTATTAGCTTGTAAGCAGTACTCTTGTGGGTTCCCACTGCAGTATTTTCTTACCTGTAAAAGCTGTTGAAAATCCTCACTTCCCTTTGAATGCAGCTCAGGTGATGTGATTTTGTTGGTGTTCAGTAACTGTACACTAGGAAATTTTGGGCTTGAGAGCTCTGCAGAGACCCAGGCCATTTCTATACCAAGGTTCTAACTACGTGGTGTCAACAACATCTGTTAAATTTTCATATTGTTGATACATATTCACATATGTAATATTCACCCACATAAATATGTGTTGTCGTATATAGCATACCATGTGATGAGAAGGCTGCCACTGTAACAGCCATATTCCAGAGAGATCTGGATCTAACTAGATCTCCTCTAGTTTTAAAAAAAACAACAACCATACTCTTTAATTTTTGCAGTGAAAGAACTAATACCCATTGGCAGCTGCACATACTTTAGAGAGCTAAAATATCAGTAGAATAACCTGGAAACAGGAAAACCTTTCACTCATTTCCCTCAATGATGAAACTTTGGTCTTCTTTTTTCTTGAATCTTCAGTGATGAAAACTGTTCCTGTTGCCTTGTTTGTCTTGCAATAGTCTGAAGGAAAATTTTATCACTGCACTTTTGTTTTTCCTTCCACGAGCTGTCAGTGTGCCGTGCATGATTTGAAATAATAGGCAAAAGTAGTGCAGAGAGAAATGGGGTTAAAAGTTAACCATAGTTTTCCCTTTAACTATCTGATCTTGTGTTTGTTGAACCCTGTTAAGCAGTAGTGTATATGTGATACAGTGGGCTACTCTGAAATTAATGCCTCCTACTTTATTACGTGGGCCAATGACTTAATATTATTATTTACTTAATTTTCGTTGCAAGTTTGGCAATGTAAAGTAATATGTCATTAACTTGAACCAGAATGTTTTGCTTTAGTTATGTGTTTGGGAGGCCCTGGAGAGGATGGAGTCCTGCACTCACATCTGAGCACCTTTTCAGTGACTGGCCTTTCCTTTTGCCTCACTAAGTGTTGTCCATGCTCCAGCATGAGCCCCATGCCTCTGGTCCTTCCACTGCTGAACACCTGGGAGAGAAGTCAGGATTCAGCTCTCATGCTCCCAGTAGGCAGCTGTAGTTAACACTCAGATCCTCCCTGAACCTTCTCAAAGCTAACCAGAGGCCACTCTCTTGTGCTGCCCTGGAATACCACATGCCCTGGCCCTCCCCAGCCCTCTGACCCTGGGATGGGCCCAAAGACCGGTGGCTGAAAGGTGAAAATGATGAACCCTGCTGCTCACTTTGGCTTCGCCTGTCCGAGCTGGGAAGAAGCCTCAGAAATGACATCAGGTTTTAAGTGTGTTTCCATGCCAGCCTATAAGATGCTACTTTGTTTTTGAGCTTATGTTGACCTGCTGGTGCTATGTTCTTTTACAAACAAGTCCTTCTTTAAGCAATCCTATGCAGTTCCTGGTATCTCAGGAGAAGTTTTATCTTTCTCTGTCCTTTAGTACAACCTGAAGATATTTTCAGAGTCTCTGTTAGCTTGTTTCATCCCTTACTGTGTCCTTTGCTCTACCTCAGTTCAAGCATCTCTGTTGATTAACCAATTAACTACTGAGAGGTAGTGAAATGCTGGGAATTTTCTGATTGTGTAGAAGTAAATTTTCTACAGTCCAAAGTGGCTTTTTCCTGTGTTCTTGATGACATATGAAATATCTCTGCCACAAAGCAGAGGGTGCTGAGGCAGGGCAAGGGGACAGCCCCAGTGCTGTGTGCAGTGCGGTGGCTGCTCCTCAGGCTGGAAATGGGGCAGCGTGTCCTGCTGTGGGGTACGTTCCTGTGTGTGAGACAAGGAGGGGATGTGGGAGCCTATGTGCAAACTCTAAGGTTCCTAAAGCAAAAAGACAATTAATATTTTCCTTTTAAAAAAGAAAATGTGTTTATTTTGTTATGTGCTTTTTAATTGCTTCTTATTTTGTTTGGTTATTCTAAATTGTTTGCAGTCCAGACTTGAAAGGACAGTCCAAGCTAAGCATCTGGACTGGATCTTCCTGCTCAAGTTCAGCACTTGCTCCTCCTCTTCCCCTGGGGAGTGATTGTGGATGGCAACAGGAAGGATGGGCTCATGGGAGCCTTGGCTGTCAAGAGAAGGATGATCTTGAAATGGAGGTTGCATGTGAGCCATCTGAGTGCCACATGCCAGCCCAAACATTGGTGGCTGGCAGCTGGGGCCTGCGGCCATTTCTGGGAGGCAGTGGCAGGAATGCAGGCAGAGGGTCGGGGCAGGGGGTTCTCATGCACCTGCAGCTGCCTGGGGTGGAGCCGTCCTGGTGCCCACAGCAGCAGAGGAGGAGCAAAGTGTACTGACACCCCTCGGACAGCCGAAGGAGATGTAGTAATTAAAACCTGCTGAGTTTAAGGGGTTGTATGGGCTGTCCTTTGCCGTCCATCACCTCTGGCCCTGGAGCGTGAGAAGTGGCATCTCTTCTGTCCTGATGTCGGAAGAGAGGTGGGGAGGAGAGGGCCTGGTGTCCTCATGGTGGCCACACTGGGACTGCAGGGGGAGCATTGGAGGGCCTGTGAGGTCCTTGTGGCCTGTGGCTGGGGTTTTCCAGCTGGAGGATGGGAAGGCTGATTAGGGGTTGCTGCCCTCAAATAACAGCTGGCTATCAGTTGTGCCTCCAGAGAAGTGGTTTGGATAGATTCGATTTCTACTATTTTTACTGCTGTAGTGGTTCAAGCTTATGAGGAATCTTACACGTGGCATCCAGGAGCCAGTGTGACAAAATGGCATCTGATTTGGAGCTGCATCATAAGAAACATGTTTCAGAAATTTCAACCATTGACATTCAATTTCATTTGCTGAGCATTTATGGAGTATAAACAGTGGATTTCATTATAGTGAGGTGGTGCGTTTCAGCCAGCAGTGCTGACAGTAGCAGTAGGTCACTTTTGCTATAACAGATTTTTACAGGTGAGGCTGGTGAAAATGCATAGCTAGTAGTAGTAACTTCATTGAAAAATATCTTCTGTAGTTGATGGTTTCCTTTACCTGATAGTGTTATTGTGCTTTTTGTGTGTGTTGCATTTTCTGTGGAAATAAATATGAGGCATTACTTCTAGAGTATTTTATGTTTTTGCTATACTTAACTTTTTTGTTTTTGCTCAGTTGTGAGTCTTGGCAGTACAGTGCTGGCATAGTTAATGTCTCTTAATTCTTTATAGTGAGACTACTTGGAATGTTGTGCATGGTGGAGGGAAAGAAGCTCAAACATCATTTAATGAAGTTTGATAAGAAGAATTATAACTAGAGGTACTAAAATTCTTCGTTGTTCATTTATAATGATTTTTTTGACAACACAAGAACTCATGGACCCCTCTGTCAATAGCTTGCATGTGATGTTTTTCGTGCTTAGTCTCAGCCTGACACCTCCCATAGCTGAAACCTGACTACTGAAAGTCAGGTTGTGTATTTTGCTATACGCACTTCAGGTTTGATAGCAGGCAGTCTGGAGGTATTGGGAAAATGGTCCCTGTGGGTTTGTTGGATCTGTGGGGAAATTGGTAGAGTGAGAGCTAGAGACATGAGTCATTTGAGGTTACACTGTAGAGTACGAGTCACAGCAGGTGAGATGGAGTAGCTTTCAGTCTGTGATTAACTCAGTTGAGGTAGCAGTTTGTTCCAACTGGGTGGAACAAATGTTGGTATCTTAGTTGCCAACACAGGCCTTTGACCTGACATCCGAGCTTTTGTTTAGCAGCATTTAAAGCAGCTGTCCCTTAGTCATGTCTGTATTGGCTGTGGGATGGATAGTCTTCAACTAGTTTTTTTGTGTTGTATGCTTTTCCTGACAGCCTCTTTTGGGCTAAAGCCCAATGCGCAAGTGAGCAGGCCAACATACAGTGCTCACACACTGCTTTAGAACACACTCTAAAGATAAACCTGTGTTTCATGAAAGGTGGAGGAGATGTTATTCAAACATGTAAACACAGGCACAACTATGGTAAAATCAGATTTTAATTCTTTTCTCTTACAATGCTTCCGTAATGTACTCTTACAGTCCTGCAAAGGCCTGTAGTTTATAAAAATGAAGGAAGTTTTCTTCTCTAAAATACTTGGATTATTAAATTACTATATTTTGAAGTCTTATTGACTTTGCCATCTGCTCTTACTGGAAAATCAGTCCAGAGCAGGGCTGTATAAAGTTAAATGCTGCACACAGATGGAATGAGAGGGTGTCCTATTGTCACAGAGTGAGTATCTTGTGCAGTGCACGGGTGGCTTTGCAATGAGCTTCAGCTGGGTCCCTGTGGTTCATCTAGCACAGGGGCTCATCTGTTTGAGAAATAGTTCTTAAACTTCATCAGATCGTATCTAACCACTGTTCCTCTGAGAAGCTTGTTCACCACAGGAAAGCTTCGCTGGCTGAAATGTTTGTTGGTGAAACCCTGAATGTAGATCTGAATGTATAGCTCATAGCTAGTTCCTCATTCCTTGTAGGGACTGCCAGAAAAGGAAGCAACCAAATAGGATTGATTCATTTGGTTCTGGTAGAGCTGCCGTTGAAACCATATTTTTATACTCACCAGTTTTTATCCCCAAAATAATGAAAACTCTAAACTGGGCTAGGAAATGCCCCTTCTCCATGTGAATGTGCAGTTAAAATCATACAGTATTTTGCTTAAGAAACTCCATGTGCTCTCCAGGATCTCTGCTGGCTGCTGTGTGAAGCTGAAGGGGACTGACAGTTTCGCTCCTGTTTATCAGCAGAGATGCTAATGAAATGAAAAGGATTAGATCAGCTTCCTGTGGGAGCTTTGCAGACTCCTGGTGCTTCTTGGCAAGGAAGAATCCGTCCTGGGAGAGGGAGACTGGAGCTCAGGTGGCAGGAAATCAGCATGTCCTTCCTTCCAGCTCCCTGCTGCTGAGGAGCCAGGTGAACTGCTGCAAAATGGGCAGATATCTAGCCCTGCCTCTGCTTCTGTCAAAAGATCAGTGTTTCTGTTAAATGTTAGAATTATAAATTTTGTCATATCTTGGTTTTGATCTTGCTTATTCCTGACTTGGGAACAAGCTTATGTTCTTGGATGAACAAGCAAAAGCTACATGTTCATCACTGCCTCAGAGGTGAGCCAATGCCTTTTACTCATTAGGGCTTATTAGTTTGAGGTTTCATGCTGTATCAACCACAGACATAGCTCCTAGCCATCTTGGAAAGCAGACAAATCTCTGTTCATGATGTGGTGAGATCTGTGGCCAGTGTAGTTCAGAGAAGGTATGCCATCACTACCAGGCTTTTCCTGCAGTCCCCTGTGCCTCAACAGCAGTGTGGTTGGGTATGTTCAAGCACGTGCTTGTAATCTGTTACACGTCTGAGTGGGCACAACCTTACTGTTCTTCTTTCACAGGCTGTAAGTGTTGTGATTTGATTTTTAGTATAATATTCTATTTGAATTTCTTCTTTAGAAGAAATTATTTGAAAGAAAAAGCCTTTGTCTCTTCAAAACCTTGATAATCTACATCTACATACCTGAGTTCCATTTGAATGTTGAGTGATATTTTCCAATTAACCAGCTTGTTTGCAGTAAATGATATAGAAAGACAACAAAATCCATTGTAGCTTTTTTCATAGCAAACTCTTGATGCTAGTCTCACTTTATTTTAGGAAGAAAGAATATAGCCTTCATCCTTTTTTTTTTATGCAATCTTTGAATGTATGGAATTGTGTGAAGATAGCTTAAGTTTTGGTAATACAACTGCTGAATTCTTCTAAAAGATCTACTTTTCAAATGTAAGCTATTGAACTGAACAGTGTTTCATTTTGTGTTAGTAATAGTGTACCATAGCATAGCTTTCATAGCCCAGAGGTCTCCTGGGTACCCTTTTGTAGTATGAAGGCAGCTTATGTTAACTTGAGCGGTCTTGGGCTTCTCTTCTTTGTCTCGATGCTGTGATTGCAAGAGTTGCTGGAGATACATACTGAAAGGGGGATGTGAAAATGAACAAATATCCCAAGATCTAAAGCAGCACGTTCTTGTATTTTATCCCCCGGGTGAGTCTGTGTAAGATGCGCTGATTTGGTGGGTATTTTTTCATGATGATCTTTAAAAATCAATATCTGAATGTTCATCTGATATATCTTGATTGTCTCAAGGAAGGCTGGAAGTGATCTCTCGGCAGATGACCAACAGATTGATATCTTTGTTCTGTGGCTCATAAAATCCATTCTTACATCTCCTCAGAACTATCAAATAACTACAATAGGTTGTGTTTGTCAGCAAAGCAGATAGGCATTATTTTTCTGTGAAAGTTGAGAGTTTTCTGTTGACACCAATACAAACATGTCATCCTCTAATGGATTAGAATGAGAATGTGTTCTGTACAGGACTAGAAGGAGACAGGTAAGAAAGACACATCATGGCCTGGAATGACATTTTTCTTGAAGACAGTTTAGTAACCATTCAAATCACCAACTGGTTCAATTTCACACAGTAAAGCAAGTGGATGGAACAATAGAGTGCGTATTTTAAAAAATGAGGAAACACAGGTGGTGAATTTTTTGATGTGAAAACCTGTGTCTTGTCTTCATTCCTGTGACAACTGGAAAAAAAGGAAATTTTGCTTTCTACATCTGTCTTCAGGTTCATTATTGTCGTGTCCTCAAAGACTCAGTGTTAATTTGGAGGAAGAAGTTTCACAGCTGTCAGGAAACAGTAGCAGAGTCAAAGCTTGGTGAAATGGAAACAAACAAATTAGCATGGAACATGATTTTTCTATGAGCCATTAGGGGGCAAGTTAACCACATCTTGGCTTTTGTGCCTTGTTTGCGGCAATATTTTTGATATTTTAACATCAGAGGTGGTTTGAGAAACATCTTTCTAGAAGGTTATAAACAAGAAGGAAAACATTGAAACTTACTAGTGTCAACAAGTTTCTGCAGTATTCCTCTACTCCACAAGGAACTATCAGTAGTTCAACAGTGGGTAAAATTTTTCAGGGCAACTTCATTCTTTGAACTAAGCCTGGCTATCAGAGAGAAATAGTCTGACCTATAACCTTACTTGGGGTTATCATATCTGGGTATTCTTTCTTATTCCAGCTGGAAAATGGGGATTCCAATCAGAAGGGTGTGGATAGCTGTGTTGGATTTCCATATATATGCAAAACATCTGTATTTGCATCTGCAGGATTTCTGTTTTGTCTAGTACATTCTACTGAGTGTGTTGCATGTGTAGTTCTTTCTCTTTGGGAAATCTATTCAGAAATCTCTCCCTCGTTTTATCTTGGGCATAGCTGGACAGTATAGCTTTGTTTTTTTGGAACTGTCATTTTCATCTCACCCTTATAACCTGATAGATCTATGCTGACAATTTCACACAAGATAAATTGAGCAATGTATGTAGTACATATTGTAGGAGAAAAAAAGAAAAGTTTGTCACTATTTTTTTTTTATATTTTTATCCCTTAAACTGAGCAATGCAGGCTAAAGTATGTGTTGGCTATCCCCTGGTTTAGGAGAAGAGATATTGGCTAGGAAACATGAAGTTTTGCATTGGGAACTAGCCCTGGTGGGTCTTCTAAACAAGACCAAATTGCTTTCCTTCTCTGTCTCTTTCCATGTTTCCCAGCCTTAGGTAGCCTAGTAACATGGTGCTCAGCACAGAGATCTCCAGGCAGATATGCTCAATATCAGATATGCTCAATATGCTCAAGTATGTTCTTAAGGCAGATACACATGTCAAAATGTTGTTTACATGAGCAGACTATATCAGTTGAAGGGGAAAAAAGGTTTGCTTAATGACGCTTTGCAAATATTCCATCTAATTGAAAGAAACATTACTCAGTCAATAAGAAGTCCATTTAGAAGTTTCCAGGAGGCTCAAATAGAATTCTGACTTCACAACTTGTATCTGAAACAGCTTGTGAAAAAGCAGCCCTTTGACCCAGAAACAATTGGAAATTTGTCGAACTCTTTGAAGGTAGCAATTTCATTGCATCAGCTACCCATTGTTCATGTACTACAGGAAAAAAACAAAGTCACACACATGTCACAGAAAAATTATATCAACCTGGTCTGCTTTGAACGCACTCCAGTCAGACTTCAATTCAGCATACAATGCTGTTGCTGAGCCTACTAAACTTTATAATGACATGTTTTTGTTCCTGCAACAGGGAAAGGCTTTTTTTACTTGGCTATTTATTGATCTTAATGAGACCTTGAGTTGTGAGTCATAAAACTGCTGAAAATGATTTCTCTTAAGAGGCCTGTGGAGCGAGACCTTCACAGGCCTCTTAAGAGAAATCATTTTACAACAGTTTTGTTTGTTTTGAAGTGGCTACTAGTGACAGATTGGTTACTAGTGAACGAAATTGGTTTTGAAGTCTTCAGGTTGTTCACTACATGGTAGTGAGCTCACAGCTCAACTGATGTTGAAACTTTGGCTGAGGAGTTCCTAAATGACTCAGATATCGTCTTTAGCATCTTCTCACATTAAAAGATGAAATATACAAAAGCATATTAATACCACTTTCAAGAGTGCTTTTGTTGTTTTGCTGAAAGTAAATGAGATTCCATGAATCACTTCATGAAAGCAAGAGGATACAGTTAGAAATGCCTGGGATGGATTTTGATATACGAGATCTGTTTCAAAAGTAGTTCTTCCTATTTTATTATGCTGTTTATTATGTTTTATTATGTTACTGAGCCTCAGAAGTGACCTCAAGTTTTGATGTCTGGCAAAAACAGGAGGCATTACTTTTGGAGTGACTGATATATTACGTCAAAATAATTATTATTCAGTACTATGTGGTCGAAAAGATGAGTACTGCCAAAGTAAAATATCATTAACTTCAACTAAAATGTTTTGCTTTAGTTATGTGTTTGTTTTGGCAAATGTACCTCAAGCAGCGTGAAAGTGTTCAGCCCCTGCCATCAGGTGAAGAGGAAAGGAATGTGTTTGTGCTGTGACTACATTGCCAAAGGTGTGCCAAGAGCATGTACAGACTGTTGTTGAAATAAGGCTGAAGGCAGTTGTGTTCACGTGTCAGGTGATGGCTTGCTGTGCCTATGCTATCACAGAACCAGGTGATCCCAGTGTGCCCCTTTCTCCTGAATGTTTCCAGAGAGTTTTGCTTTCCAGCCTTGTTTAGATGTCAAGAGACAGCAGCAACTATCAAGCTGCCCAGTGGACTAACAGGTAAGGTATTGAAACATCTGTCATATGAGGAGAGATCAGAAG
The DNA here is from genome assembly GCF_038088225.1 of Cyrtonyx montezumae. Taxonomy (NCBI): domain Eukaryota; kingdom Metazoa; phylum Chordata; class Aves; order Galliformes; family Odontophoridae; genus Cyrtonyx; species Cyrtonyx montezumae. The sequence goes on along the minus strand of NW_027072089.1, from coordinate 99,553,700 downwards.
AGCTGGGACTGTGAATCCTGTCAAAGGTGAGACATAGGGAGATGGCGAGAAGAACTTGTCAATGTGTATAAATATCTGATAGAAAGGATTAAAAAAGATGGAGAAAGACTTGTCCCTGTGGTGTCCAATGAAAGGACAAAACACAATGGGCATGAACTGAAATACAAAAAAATCCATTTAAATATAAGAAAAAATAATTTCACCATGAATTTGGTCATACACTGGAACAAATTGCCCAGGGAAGCTGAGACATTTCCATCCTTGGGGTTTCTTAAAACCTAGCCACAGTTCTGAGCAGCCTGCTGTTGTTGACCCGAGTGAGCCTGTGGGGTTGGGCTACATCTCCAGAGATCCGTTACCATCTCAACACTTCTGTGATTGTTTTATATAGAGAAATAGTTGAAGGAACTGATGTGCTCATAACCGTTTCAGGCGCATAATGATCTTAACTCAGTGAAGGGTGTTAATTATAGTTTAATTTGTTCACTTTGGAATTGAATATGCTGAATTAGACTTCTCTTGAATCATGCATTATTTCAGTTAGAAAACTGATAAACTTGCTCTTCTGTACAGACCCAGAAAAATTTCCCAAGTATTATTCCAGACTTAATTTGACTTCTCTCACTATTTTTAACAGCTTCTGTACTTCATTTTTGACCTCGAGTGTTGCAGTCTTCTATAATAGCTGCACTAACAATCTACAGTTTTTGTTTCCTGAAATAATTCTGAAAACCAGCATTAGTAGAAAGGCTTAATAATTGGAATTCCACATCTTGATGCATTTTTTTTTCCACAGATCTAAAAATGAATGCTTTTTGTCTGTGCAAAGCAGTGAATATTCACACCACCTTTCATTCCCAAAGTGCTCCAAATTTGTTGTCTAATTAATATTCAGAATATGCTTGGGAGACTGGTGTATTTAATTATCCTTTTTTAAAAATAAACTTTGGGAATTTGAAAGAGTGGCACATAGGACCCAACACATCAAGACTTTGCTTTTTTGCATTCCTGCCCCAGTTATTATTTAAAATAATATTCCTGCCCCCAGTTATTATTTAAAAAAAATAATAACTTTCCTGCAAGTTTTATCAGAAGGCCTTCAAGCAGAAAGAGAAATCAGTCAAGATCTCCCAGTCTAGCATCTGGCCTGTTCCCAAACAGAAAGCATTATTCATCCACAAACTTCCTTACTTCTATTCCGTGACACCACCGGCGATTAAATTTGTCTTGGAAATGAGACACAGAACTTCATCAGTCCATTTCTTTTGAAAGTTGTTGAGAGTTGTTTCTTATGGCTTTGTTTTCATAAGGTTTGCTCAGCACTTCTGCTGGTAAAGTGCTGCAGTGAGTGACAATTACATAGAACATGATAAAATATGTAATAATGTTTTGAAAGAAGTTAGAAGATAATATTTTTATAATATTTCTGTTTTATGCCTCTTTCCAGAGTGGAAAAAAGCAGGGTAAGTACTCTCTTTTCTTGTATTTTAGGAGGTTGATTAATTGCGCTCGAAAGATGGGGAGAGGAAATAATGTTATCTTTCCGAGTATGCCATAAATTGAGAGTAAAAGTAGTTGAACTACTTGGCTTCTACACAGTAGTGTACTTAATTCTCTCATAAGCATCTTTATTAACAAACAGCCGGGCTTCATATAGTGATCCTTGACAATTTTCTCAGCCTTCTAATGCAGGAAAAGAAGTATTTTACAAGAATAGATATATAAATGGTAGTATTTGAACTGACTTGGTCACTTCTAGGTATTGAAGCGGGTCCCTTGACTTTGCATATTTAAAGAAAATGAAAGCATTCAAATTTGTCTTGCTCCATTTCTCCATGAAATCTCCTAATGTGTCTCTGGGAGAGGTAACTGGTTGTTATGTTAGGAGAAGCTAAGTAAGCCTTACTTTACTAAGAACTGTTGCTCCTTTATGTCAGACAAGCTTAATGCTTGCTGTGTTTGGGCTAATAAGTTTTGTGGAACATGAACAGCAATTCCCCCAGTGTTCTACACTGTTGTTGCTTTGGTGCTTCCAAATAAGGGAGCCGCCAGAAAGCCTCTTGCACAGTAACTCAGATGTCAGTGTTTGCCTATATTCAATTGTTCCATGGCAGACATATGTAGTCTAGATACTTTCATTCTGTTTCTTGAGAAAAGATTAATCTATGATGGAAAGTCTGTTATGTGAGAAATAGCTCCACAACTCTTCATGTCTCACTTTCTGACAAGTGCTGATAAGTTTATTAAATAAATCTGACCTATCAGTGCTACTTTACTTTAGGTTTGCATATCTGAAATAGCTACTGATGGGCTTTCTCTTGCATTTTTTTTTTGATTGCTTTATTTTATTCAAAGTAATACAATGAAGTTCAAGGCTGATATTCTGGTTTAAAGTGTTGTCAGTAATGTCTGTGTTATTTCTTCAGTCTTCAAGAAATGGGTTAGGTGTGGTTCAGGTACTCAGTACTGTTAAAGCAATAGTCTGCCAAGATTTAAATGGTAGTTATACCATAGCTGTTTTTTGTATTTTTTTTTTCAGATTCGCTTGACAGTTGTATAAACTGTTTCCGTTGGAAATTGGTGCCTTTAATTGTATTCCAATTCTAATAAAACCTTCATCATGGCATTTTTTTCAGTCAAAGTGACAGGCAGAGTAGTTGATACCCAGTTACTTAGGGAGCTCTTGATTAGTACTGATTAGTACTCTTACCACCCACAACAGAAGTGAGAGCTCTGTTGGAAGTTCATTTGTGTGTCTGCTTTTATACTCAATGTAAATAACTAAATATTGCCTGAAAGCATATGACTTGCTTGGTAGTTAGGATGCTTCCTTGAGCACTGAGCTGATGCTAGATCAGGTAAAGCAAGGATTTTGGGATGTCAGGCTGGCATCCTGAGCAAGTTCACTGACCAGTGTGTCGATCAGTTTGACTCTTAAGGAAGAATGGGCTGTTTATTTCAACATAAAACAAGTTGTTTTTGTTTTTCTTTTTGAGAACTTGCTTTCATGTGAGCCCGGAGCAACGACAGTGACTGCAGGATTTTTGTTCCAGGGTCTGTTTGTTAATTTGCTTATATTTAAGCAGAAGGAACAAGAAGTCTATATCCTTTGTCAAGTGCTGCATGTTTCTATTCTAGGCTTAGAGTAGAGTAGCCATACCTATGTGTTAGTACAGGTATTGACGTGTAGAAGGGGATATTCTGGCAGGCTAAACCTCAACCTTTCTCATTTTTTAAAATATCATTATATAATGAAAAAAAGTGAAGAAGGGTTTAAGGTCAAAAGAACCACCACCAACAGAATATTTGTAGTGGGGTTAAGTAAATGATTTTATCAACTTATTTTTGAAACAAGGCTGTAGCCTATTAAATGAAATAATTTCAGAGGAGGGATTAGAGACATAAGAGAGAACCACCTTCCTAAAAACATGGGAAGATTCTAAGTGCTGCACCTGTTCAAATGGCTTTAAACAGCTCATTCTTCAGAGTAGTTCTGAGATATTTTCACTTTAAATAAAATAGATTAATGAAAATGACAATATAACAAACTCTGACATTCCAAAATATTCCCTTGTGCCCCAGTATGGGAACTGTTGAATCATGGCCTGAACCACTGATTGATCACTTGAGGCAAGCACTGAGTCAGCTGCAGGAGCACAGGTGAAGGCAATGCACCTGTGTGACCGGAAGGGGTGGAGTCTGGCTCCACCTCTCCCAGACCCCAATTAAGGGCTGACCACCGCTAGAGAAGGATCTCTTGTTGGAGATCTGTCCCCTGTGGAGTTCTAGGTGAGCCTTTCTTTATTTACTGGTTGTCTGTATACCATCTGGATAAGCCATACGAAAGTATACCATCTGTCTTCGTTATTTAGTGTGGGTGCTATTCGTTCAGGGGTGTTCACCCTACAGCCCAAGTTAAGCCTCCTCTGTTTCTCTTCCTGCATCCTTGCCCTACTGCAGTAAATTGCCAAATGTCCCTCTTTTTCTCTTGGCTTGCAGTAGAGGTGAAGTTAGCACTGAAAAGAATCAGTGCAAGCAGTGGAAGAAACTGGGCTAGTGAGCCTTATGCTTTTAGCTATGACAGCAGCAACATTGTGTGTTCTACGAATGAAACTGTTAAAAATAAAATGTTTTTTTATTCCCTTCTTCCAACTATAACTCTGTTCCCAAATGTTATTCCTCTCATGATACAGAGCTCTCATTTCAGCCATAATGTGTTAGCGGGCAATTCTTATCGTTCTTTTACTTAAATAGTTTTCTTTTTCCCTAACTTCTAGCATTTGCTGTTCATTTTGGTAAGCTATAAAAACAAGCTCTTCCATTGGCTTTTGAGAATGGATTTTTAATTGTCTTCATTTGGTTTGGCTTGCTTTTGTTCTCCACTTTTGGAAAAGTGTACTGAAAAAGCTGTACATAGCTTTCCAGATAAGGTCCTGCCAGTTTCAGGTATGATGGCTTTTAATTTTCTCCCTGCCAACACCTCTTGTGATATGCCCTCTGTCTCTCTCATAGCCACATCACTTGCCTTCTCAGCAAAGGGAAGATTTTACTGGTCCCAACCTCAGCAGCATCTGGTGCTACATAGGGAAGTGCTGGTTGAGCTGCAGGAGAGGGTGCTTAGTACAGATATCATTTTTGAGAGTGAATCAAGGAGATGAGAAACTGTGTTGAAAAAAATTAGAAGGCTGGAGGGAGGTTATTAGTGCAGGTTCTCAGGGACTGGTTTTGACACTTATTTTTTTTTGTTCTCACTACTTACCAAAAAGCAGGAAAAAACTACAAATGTATGTATCAAGTTTGCTAATGGGTTAAATTAGGACTGCATAAGTGGAAGACTGTCATATAGAATTGACTTTGAGTAGTGAAGGATGGTGATGGAAGCATGTCCCACAAAGCTACTAATATTGTCCTGTGCTCCTTGGAGAACTGCGGACAGTTTGAATTAAAAATGTTTATTATTTAATTTTACTGTGCCAAGTTGTTGCACATTTTGTGCTATTGTAGTTCAGTTAATAAGACTGCTATTATTTTTTTTTTCTTTCTCATTAGAAGAAAAAGAAACTGCAGGCAAGAAGATTTCAGTAAAAACAAGGCATGTAGTCACAAATAAAGGAAGACTTTAACAGTAACAGCAAAATTAAAGGTGTGAAAATATTTGTGGAGAAGAATCACTTAATTTTCTGCTGTAAACTGACAAAACTGCTATACTAATTTTCCTGTTCAGGAGACAGGATGTTGCACAGTAGCCAAACTGACAGACAGCTGCTGCATTGATTGCTTTTTTAATGAGGATGGGGAAGCAGTTAAAGGAACCTGGACAGATCAGGTGTGTCCTAATGTGCTCTTCCTTCTCACACTGTTATTCTGGATGTCATGTCTCTACCGTGGAAAACATTTTTCCAACCAACTAACATCCAACATTCACAGAGGTCTATTGTGCAAGGATTTCATAGTCTGTCTTCAAAGATAGGAGTGGAGGAAACTGCAGCAAATCAAGAAATTTGTATACAATTTGCAAAATGTCTATTTGGCATTTGTCAGAACATTACTATCCAACTGGACACTCTCCCCTTTCTTTTTTTCTCTTTCATTCTTCAGTCTATGCCCTAATGGTGGCTCCTTTTTGGCTGGTGTACTCAGTAAGAAGTAAGACTTCTCTTGGCTGCAAATCTCCTGGAGACTTACATGAGCACTTGGCTTTTTTGGTGAGTCTTGAAGTCTTGGTGATGCTATAGCAGTCACACTCACAGGATTTAGCACCTTTTGATGCAGTTTAGTTCTGGTGATACTTAGGCTAGTGTTTCACCTGAAGTCTGCATTTATTCTACTCTCTCATGAATATGTTAATTATTTCACACTCCTTCAAAAAAAAAAAATCTTTGCAGTCACAGAGCTAACTTCACATCTTGGGGTGGTATTTAAATAACTTATATTCATGGAAAATGTATAAGTCTGGGTTTAAAAAAGAATAGTGAATAAATTCAGTGTGGCTCAAATCTGACATCTGCATTGCAAAAAATATTTAATGCAAGAAAATTACGCATCGTTTTTGTTACAACAGCTTAGAAACCATAGTTGCAAATATTACTTTAATTATTATATTTTTTCTACTGTTGCTAAAGAAGCTTTCTACCTGGCAGCTAACTACCTGAAATCTGACACTATAAATATTTCGTTGTTTCCTGATGTAAGATCTATCTTTTATAATCACTGCCATATTCTAATTTTCCTTTGTTGATCAAATATGTATTTCACATATTGTTTTCATTATGCCTATAAGGGCATAGCTTAATATTACTATTTTCTCCATGCCTTATATTATTCACTTGATTTTCTTTGTGTAGTGATCATCTGTTTCACTTTTGATGCTTCATTAACTTTTATTTTAGACAATTCCTGGACATGTTATCAGACTAAGTATTATAGTTCTCCAAAGTTCATTGAATCAGCATCTTATAGAATAAAATTTATTAGCACTGAAGGTATAAAGAATTACAAATATTTGTAGTTTTTGCAATTTTTCATAAGAATTAGAAACCTCACAAAAAGCTTGACAGTAAGAGCTATAAAATCTACTTTTCAGATTGAAGTAGTTCAAATGAATCTAAATGTACTTATACTGTTTTGTTCACATCTTATTTTTCCAAAGCCTTTCCCTATCAAGTGGTGTTTTTTAATTATCATCAGTGAGTTTGAATGGGGATTTGTATTTAACTACTTCAACAGCATTCTGGGATGTTTCAGGATTGATTTTTGTGCAGCTCTTATTACCACTGAACTTTAAAGTTGCATTATCTGTACTGCTGGCCTGAGAAGGGAAAGAACCATTTTTATCATGGATATTAGGGGAATGGGTGGCTGAGGAACAGTGGTTTTAAGGAATGCTGCAACTTACCTAGAACTGACTGGAAAGTTGCTTCTGGAACAGGTCTACCACATTTTAGAGTGATGTTCTGATTAATATGTTTACTCTCTATCTGTAATAAATTCTTATCGTCTCTCTGAGAGCACCTAGAGAATTTTAATCCTTTAATCTATTCAGCAGGGGCATTGCTGGCTTTGTAGCTGATTTTTATTTGAATGTTTGGATTCTTCTTTTTGTGAAAATGCAGGACAAGGAATCTATTCCCTTCATGTTTCAGGTTACTCAGCTTCAGTGGGTCTGTGGCTAACAAAAGGGAAAGTACTGTAATGGAGACAGTTGGATAGAGCTGAAGCTTTAAACTGAATTATTTAAGTGTCAGGAGCAAATACTACTTTATCTTTTAAAAAGCAAATTCGCTTAAAAACAACAGTGAGACCTTTGTCTCTTTCTGTTCATGCAAGCAGTAACTTTTAACTTCTAGCTGTCAAATGGATGAAGATATACTCAAACATCAACTACTTATCTCTATATGGGTGTGAAGGTACTCAAGGGTTACAAAACATCAGAATAATTTATACTATTTTCCATTCCATTAGATTAAGCTTGAGTCTGTAGAAGCCATTACTCTTAAAATCTGTACTACGGATGCTGTGGCTAATGCTTGAATTTGAGACTTAGGGGAAAGTGCTCAGCACCAGAGAGTTGTGATGAATTGTCAGTCCTCAGAAGTCATTTAGGCAGATGTGATGTGAGACTAGGATTGTAGCTTAATTGAAGGGTTGTAACTGAGCCCTCCAGGGAACTGAAAATGTTTTCATTCTGGTTGTAAATGTAATGTAGTAATGTTCCTTGGTGAATCATTTGTGGTTTAATCTCTTGCTAACGAGAGGCAGGGAGAGAAATTGGCACCGTGGCTTCTTTGACGTGAATTCCTCATGTCTTGTGTTATGAATAGGCTTCTCCTGAGCTCTGTCTTAGGATATTGCAGACATGGAAGGGAAGGGTAAAATACTGATGAAATTTGCTCTGAGAAATTTCCTGTGTTGGGAGTGAACACACTCCTTACCTTCAAAATAGGCATTGTTTTGAAACTCCAACAAGTGCATTTGGCTTAATTGCACTCAGCAGAGGCGTTCTAAAGTGTAACTGACTCCTCTGCATCAATGCCATGTGGTTCTATCCTTTATTCCCTAGTAAAGTCAAGTCTTGAAGCAGTAATTGACCTGAGCTAGCAGTGGCTTCCTGTGTACTGAGGGTTCTTTGATACCTTCTGAGATACTGTATACAAATTTTAGTTGGAGTTGTGCTTTAACATAGATTCCAGAAACAATATAATCACCTGAATGTTGAAAACATCAGTTGTCAAGAACTGTTAAGAGCTGTAGTCTTGAACGTGCATGAATAATTTTAAGTTTGGCTACTTGAGACAGTGTACAGGACTTGCTGTTGTGTATGTGTGTCTTGCTTCAGTAACACACCACTTTGCTGCCATTCTTTTGTTATGGAATTGAATATCTCCACAGTGGAATAGTCGAGAGAGATCTGGATGTTTTGAGTCTCCATGAGCTCTACTAGGATGCAAACATGTGGGCAGGTGGGAGTTCAGCCCATCACATGTTGAAACAAGCAGTGGAGGCAACTCTGGTTGCAATTTGCTGTGTTTGCAGGAGAATAAAATGAGGATTGACTTTGTTGAGTGGCTAACTCTGTATTCCAAGGATATGCAGAGAGACCAGCAATTCCATATTCAGCATTTCTTTGGTAACCCTTTACCTTTTCTCAACAATGGTCACAATTTGAGTACTTCTGTAATTTTTCTTCTGTAAGCCAGCTGGTTGTGGAAAAGGGTGTCTGACTGGGCTAGATGGAGACAATTTTATGTGGGAGATTGCAAGATGAATTGGCACAACTCAACCTAAAGGGTTGGTGATTGTTTGTACGGTGACAGAAGTCTCAGTTCATTTTGAGAGCTTCACAGTTCAAGAATCAATTTGATTTGCATATCCCAGAAGTTCAGGAATTGATTTCCTAAATGATGATATATAAGGCATAATGAACATGTCTGCCTGTTATTATATGATCAAATATATTCCATGGAGGGTGAATTATTTAATTGCTGTGGAAATATGGAATTTTTGTGATGCATTAGGATTGTAATGGGCATTTTTTTTCCAAAGGAATGAAATTGTTCTGTCTTCTAAACAAATGATCTGTGATGCCTTGAAAGCTGCTTGGAGAGGTAGATAATTAGCTACCCCACTGCCTAGAGAAATAGCTTGGAGAATTTTAGAAGCCTTATGCAAATGATTTGGGATATTATACAAAATTAGTTTCAGTTAGGCTCAAATTTATCTAATTTAATTTAATTATTGGGAAAAGTAAATCTTTGAGTGAGGGGGAAGAAAGGAAACCTGACATGAACAGAACTCAGGGCAAAAAAGACACTGCAATATAGACTGCAGCAATTAGATACTGATTGATTTACAGCTGCCATTTACTTTGTAGGCATTCACCTCTAAGGCATCAGTAATAACTTTGTTCTATAGGACTTCATCTATCAGAATTAATACTCTAGGCCACAGGTGGAATAAGTACTAAACTGAATTAAACCCTGTTGCTGATTGTCTGTGTTCTATTTTAGTGGGCTGTGTACTCGGCTGGTAAATCTCCATCCTCCTGGGATTTTGAAGTTCTAGCATGTCCTGCTTGTTCTGCTTAAAGTTGCAAGTGGTCTCTGGCAGGCAGCGGGTGGTTCTGAGGCAGAAACTTCATGGCTCTACCAGGGATTGAGAGCCTGATTACTTGCCTATGGGAGCTATGAAGGCTCCTTCATGCCCCTGTGATGTCTCCAGCCATCTTTTCATTCCAGACCTGGTTGAAGGTGCATCAAATTTCTTCTTAGTCTGAGGAAGATAGCTGAGAGATTAGAGGAGCAGGTGGTGTGCAGCTGATTGCTGGTGACTGTTAGCTGCCTCTTCAATATGCAGAGCTCAGGCAGAGAGCAAAAAGGGAAAGGAGATAAACTGGAAGTGGCTCAGGCTTTTACAGCTTGACTTGTGGTTTAGTGGCTGAAATAAGACCAGAGAAGCTGAGATGTAGCAGTTGTATTGCCTGAGGAAGGCAGGCAGACTACCCAGGTAGACTGGTGTGAGCCTCTCCTATTGGAGGAATATAGTTTAATGCTGTTACATGATGGATGAAAAGAGGTATGTAGTATGTCAGGGTGGAGTGGCTGGGTTGGTGGTGTCTATAAAGAAAGAGAGAAGGGTAGATTCCTGCTGGGATGGTGATCAAGCAGATTATTACAGACGAATCTCTGCTGATACCAGCAGAGCTGTAAAGTTTTACACTTGCTCTTTGTTAGTTGAACTTTGGCAACTTCAGTGAACTTCTGTTTTGTTTCATCACGCGTAATGGTTCGGTAGGCTATTTTAACATCAAATGTGATGTGACCACTGTAAGAGCAAATTCACTGAGCAGTCTAACTACATGTTTCTGAAAAAGCTTCCTCAGCAAGCTTCACTTGCTGCTTTTGGAACGTGTCCTGAAATTTTTATCTAGCATGTTGTCTCATGAGCTCTTTTATTTTGCTCTTGGTGCCAACTTGAATAATTAAGAGTTTAATTACAGTAAAAGTGTTTTGTTTTATGGTAGGTGACTTTTTTAACAGTGACACTTTTCCATGTACTTATGTATGGGGACTGCTAAGTCATGGCCTGAACCACTGATTGAGCACCTGAAGGAAAGTTCTGGTCAGCCCTGGGAGCACAGGTGAAGATGATTTACCTGTGCAACTCTTAGACCTCATTTAAGAGCTGACTGCCACTGAGGAAGGATTTCTTGTTAGAGATCATTCCTTTTGGAGTTCCTTCTCCTTGAGCATAGATCTCTGGAGGCAGGTTGAGTGTTCATTTTTCTTATTTCTGTAGTACCTCCTTGTTTGCATTTGTCTCTTTGCCTTTACAACGTAACACAACTTATCAGTAGAAGAGACGGATTACTTCACAGGATAAACACAATTTCAAAGAGACTCAAACCAAAACTGTATTGAAATTGTTTATGTAGCCATCACAGACTTGTGAACATATACAGTATGTTGTTGTTCTAAGGTAGCTTGAGAATATCATATTGAAGATATAGGCAGAACTTCAGAGTTTTGTTATAAAACTCTGAATGCTAGGTTCTGTTGGCCTGTAGTTAAATTACTGTTGATGTGTAAAGTTTATATGATATCCTGGAAGTTCTCCTTAGGCTTTTAGGAACTTAAGATGTACTGTGAAGCTCAAATTATAATATTGTTTCAGACATAGCAGCCTACACTCAAACCTTATTCCAAAAGGAATAAACAATTAGGGTCATGTATAACTGTGTATTTGCACAAAATTATTTTGGGGTGTAATAGCTTTATTTAGCTGGCCAAGTGTTATGTCATCCAATTAATATTAAGTAGATACTTGATGAGGATACTCTTGTTTTCAGTTCTGTTACTTTCCTAGTGACAGAACTTCCACTTTCCAGGTCAAACTAGTCAGGGAAAAGATGATGCCTGGCTCGAATCTATTTATATTTAAAAAGAATTAAAAAATAAAGAAAAAACAAGCCAACAACTGGACCAAGAAATTTGCCGCTCTAGTCTAGGGCAGAACTGTCTTCTCTGCCCCTAACAATATCAGCAGTATGAAAAGAATCATAGAATTGCTCAGGTTGGAAAAGACCTTCAAGATAAAGTCCAACTGCAATCAAACCATACTACCCTAACTCTAACAACCCACTGCTGAATCATGTCCCTGAGCACAACATCCAGATGGATTTTAAACACATTCAGGATAGTGACTCAGTCACATCCCTGGGGAGCCTATTCCATTGCTTAATGACTCTTTCTGTAAAGAAGTTTTTCCTTATATCCATCCTTTCCCTGGTGCAACTTGAGGCTATTGTCCTTTGTCCTGTCACCAGTGAGAAGAGACTGACCCTGCTCTCACTGCAATCACCTTTCAGGTATTTGAAGAGAGCAATAAGGTCTCTCCTCAGCCTCCTATTTCCCAGGTTAAACAGCCCCAGTTCCATCAGTCTCTCCTCATAGGGTGTATTCTCCAAGCCCTTTACTAGTCTCATTGCCCTTCTTTGGACCTGCTCCAGCACTTCAGTGTCCTTTGTGTACTGAAGTGCTCAAAACTGAACACAGTGGTTGAAGTGGGGCCTAACTAGTGCCAAGTACAGGTGGTGGATTACTTCCCTAGTCCTGCTCACCACACCATCCCTAATACAAGCCAGGATGCCATTAGGCCTGCTAACCAGGATGTCCCTGGTCAGCCAGGACTGTTGAAGGCTGATGGATTGTGGCTTGGCAACCACATCTGCCAACTCCCTCAGCACTCTGGGGTGCGGTCCATCTGGCCCCCACAGACTTATGAGTGTCCAGCTTTTGGAGCAGGTCCAAAACCATCTAATCGTGGATTATGAAGGGCCTATTCTGTTCTCCACCACTGTATTTCAGTGCAAGGGTCAGTGTACCCAGGGAGCGACTGGTCTTACTATTAAAGACTGAGGCAAAGAAGGCATTAAGTACTTCAGCCTTGTCCTGTACCTTGCTCACTGTGTTCCCCTCTGCATCCAACAAGGGATGGAGATTCTCCCTAGCCTTCCACTTACTGTTGATATGGAAATATTTATTGTTGTCTTAAGAGTGCTTATATATAAAAATTCTCTGCTTCTGTGATAGCTGTCCTGAAAGAAATGTAAAAATAATTTCAAAAGAGAGCCTTAAACTTTTTTGCTGTAAACTCTTACTAGTTCGAAAAATACCTTGTTTTTATATCTTGCTTATATTATTTTTAGGTAGATATCTATTCTGCTTTGCTCATAATAAGCTGTTGGATCTTGGTAGTATAACCTTATCGTTACTTGAAACTCATTTTCTATTCTTCAGCTTTTTATTATTATTGTTATTATATAACATTGTTCTTAAGAAAAGGCTTAAACTTTTTGAGGACCCACTGTCCTTACCCTATAGTGAGTGATGTTCCTGGCAAGAATCTATAAACAAAATATGGCAGAAGCCAGTGATAGGTCAAATGTTGGTGTTTTCCATTTAAACAGTTGGGACTTCATTTTTAAATAAGAGTTAGGTTTCATAATTCTGATCAACAAAGATAAGGACAGATAAGTATATATATTTTTTATTCCTGTAACATTATATTGATGTCAAATTATCTTGTAATCTTTTAGTATTCATTATTTAATTAGCTCCCTTGTTTTCAGTCTCCTTGAAGATGTGAAAATCGTTAATGCAGAAGCTATCATCATATATTCAAATGTTAGTAAATGCTGCTTTCTGGTAGCGTGGAATTCATGTGAGTTTTGCCCTTGTTTAGCAGTTAAGCCCATACTTGTGGATCTGCTGTTGGACATTGCTGACAATTCACCTGTTCTAACTTCACAAAACTAGCTTTTAACCATAGAGGATAAACAATAGGTGAGTTAAATGCACGAAGATCTTGGCTAAAGGAAAGGGAGAGGAGTATATTTTTTCCCAGAATATCATCATTTTCATTATTTATTATCGCTGAAGTTAGAAAAATAAGTAATAAATCTTTTTTTAGAGAAAAAAATAAAAATATTATTCTTGCCTGTAGAGGTGTTCCAAAATGCTTTGTTAGTTATGGATGAACGTTAACATTTGCTTAAAAACTAAGAATTCCTCTGTGTTTGTTACAGTAACAGTGCCAGGAAAAATACAGACATAGGAACACATGCTGTTTGGCTTGGAGGCAAGAAAGAGCTAATGTTCTGTAAGCATCTAAAGGGAGAATATTATTATTTTTCTTTCCAGAACATAGAAAATATTGGTTAAGGGCAAATGAGCTGCTAGATAACAATGAATTGTCCTTTGTAAGGCAGCACTGTCCTTGTCACACAAAAAGTATGAAAAATCTCTAGATAACTTACTCAACTTTTAATAAATATCAGGTGTTCTCTTCCTTCAAGCATGTATTGACTTGCTAACCTTTCTCTAATCTTTCTTAATCTTTGTCAATATTTACCTCTTCATGCAATAAATACCGAGAAGTCAACAGAACCCAACTTTATCTTGATATTTTGCACTTGTATTATTTCTTCGCCAATTTCAGTGAAATTCATATATAGCTTGAGAACAATAAATTAAACTGGCAATGTAAATTCTGTTGTACAGTTTGTAGTAATAAATTTAATGAACAGTCTAGACCTCTGGCCATAAGCAGAACTCCCCCAGACCTCTTCTAAAGGGCCAGAGAGGATTAGATATTTTTGACCTTTGATTTGTGCATGTGCATTTCTTCTGAGAGTGAATATAGTCTTGCTCTATTACCAACCAGTAAAATTCTCTATTTAGTTTAAATGTGTTCCTCAACTTCTTGGTTGTTTCTTAGATTACTGGTGCACTAGACAGTCATGAAACATCCTGTGTGGGCATGTACGTCTCTAAAACTAAGTGGCTACAATCATAGTCTTTAGAAGAAAATGGTATGGTGTTTTTGTTGTTCTTTTTTTTTTCCTCATATCTGTTGAGATCACTGACTTTTTATCATACTTCTGCTGTGCTCACTGGTTTTACACTAGAGCAAAAACTTAAAACAGTGATAGGAGCCTGAGAAATTATTGCTTCCCTTTGTTGTTAACTACAATATCTGATCAGACTGCTGGTGGAGGTGGTGGAAAGGGATATTCATGGAACCAGAGCTCAGCTCCATCCCCTTGGTCACAATGTAGGCACTACTGAATCAAATTGGAGCTGTAGCTAGGTGCCAAGGAGCCTTCTGCATCTCTATCATCATTACCTCCTTAAACTTTTCTAACTAAATTTACAAAAGTCTTGTGAAGACAGTGAATTTGGTAGTGCTATTTCTTAGAGTGAAACATTAGCTCCTTGAAAACTGATTGCTGAATAGCAAACTAATTGCTCTTGAGGTAATCATGACAGTATTAGTATAAGACTTGCCTGTAGCTCTTATCTTCTGCTTGTCTGAAGGTGTGCAAGAGTGTTTCATGTGACAAACATATCAAGAGAAGTGTAATTCAGTTCTCAGAAGTATAGGAGATACTACACAGTATATACTCAGGCGTAGCTTGTGTATGGAAGGAGAAGCTCACTTTAAATGCAGAAATAAAATAGTGATGTTACTTTGTGCTATTCATGGAAAGTGAAATTTAGGAAGGAGGGGAAGGAGTTAAATGTGTGTACATGCAAGTCCTGGGAAGAAATTAAGGCTTCAATTGCTGTATCCTTCCCAAATTGTCAAGCCCCATCCTAAATCTGAGTCAGATGTGGGTGTCTGATGTCATGCCATTGAAGTGCTTGTCATCACTGAGTTGCATGGAGTGTGCACCTTGAATGCTGACTAGCCAAATGCCACAAACAGAAATGAATTAAACTGCAGTTGTTTTCACAGTATTTAGTAGACTAGTTGTATATTTTATATCTAAGTATTTTCTTCTCAGAAAATCAAAACATTTTCTGGGAAACTACTTCCTTGAAAAATTTTGGCGGAAGATCATTGGAACACCTTTTTGACCTTTGCTTGACTTTGTGGCATTAAACTTAGTAAGATTAGCTGTGAAAAACTGTGCAGCTTCCTTTCTTCTCAATCTGAAGCAAGAGAGACTTCAAACAGAAGAAATCTTATGTGATCAAGGAATCACGGGGAAAAGTGCAAAAGCAGGGACGTCACAGATTTAGGACTTCAGTTATATTTAGGAGATAACTGAGTTGAGAACTGTGATTGAGATCAACTTAGGCTCTTTAAGTAGACCTGTTTATTAGTGTTAGATTCTGACATTGCTGTATTACTTGGTATGCATTAGTAGGAAACTGTAAAATAAGTTATTAAACCCAAAGGGCATTAAATGTCTCCTACCTTAGCTACGGAAAACAGTACAGCAGTAGGAATGAGGGGAGGCCATTCATGTTACTGTTTTCTCTTCCTCTGGAACTTCATGTCTTATTAAAAAGCCTCCCAGAAGGATTATTGGAATGAAATTATACATTAAAAATGAAAACACAGTAGTTATTTACTTGCCTACAAAAACAAGTGGTTACCATAAAAGTATATTGTTTAGAGAAGTCAATTATGCCTTAAAGAGGGAAGAAGAATAATTTTTAGCAATGTTCTGGAGAATAAGCCTCTGAAATGCACTGGATAAAAGAGCATTGTTGTAGCTGGGGATGCGTAAGTATTTTGGTGTCTGTCCTTGTGAAGATTTGGGACTGGTTGAATCAGCTCCCTTGTGAGGGTGGCAGTCCCACTATGTTTTTTCTAGGTTGGCTAGTGTAATTGTTTTTTTCTGAGGTTATCAGCATGTTCAATCAAAAAGCTAATATGTGCATTATTGCTTTGCTAGTTTTTAAGCCCTTTTCTCATTATAGGTATCGATCTTGATTAAAAGCTGTTCTCCAAATGTTTGGTTCCACTGACATGAAGTGATTCTTGCATCTCTGCCTGCTACCAGAGGGAAGGTAGCCTCATTCAGGTTAATTGCCAGTGCTTGATGCTAAATGCAAATGCCAGAGCACTGCTTGAGGTGAAAATTCAAAAATAAAAAAGAGCAGCTGTTAAAATGTCCTTTCCTTCTGTATTTACCAGAACAGCATGCTTTCCATTGGCATCGTAATATGCCAGAGAAAATGTCATGAATACTATTTTCAAGAGACAGATAATTTTCAGTTCTTTCAGTGTGTATTGTCTCGGTCCTTCACCAGGAGCTGGGGGAAGGGACAATAGCAGCAGACGTTGGTGGGTATGGAGATAAACAACGATCAAAACATAATGAGCCAGTGCCAGAAGGAGGGCTGATGTACAGGCATGTTGAGCACAGACAAAACCAGAAGCGCTGCAATTGTAATCTGAAATGTGTGGGTGGGCTCTCGTGTCCATGATGGTGATGATTTGCTCAGGCATAAATATCCAGTCAGGATTTGCAAGAACATTGCAGCCCTTCACAATTGATAACCAGTTCAAAAATACTTAGAGGCAGGCCTTCATAAATGTTCTCTCTGCAATATAGTTAGGGCCTTAGAATGGTGCTGTTTTATTCTAACTTTATTAACAGTGATAAAAGAAAACTTGTACGAGGTTCAGGATATCCTGAAGTCAAACTGCGTGCTGAAGCTTTCAGTTTTACAGGCAAAAGAAAATGGTGGAGCAATTGAAACTGGTTCCCTTGCAGTTCAAGCTGTGGGAACTCCTGTAAAGCATCTGACTTTGTTACTTCATGGAGCGAGGGGGGGACTTTTTAAAACTAGAAGTGATGTGAGGGTTAAAAATTCCCAGAATTCTTTAGTTTAAGATTGTTTGTGATCCACAGTAAACTGTCCCAGTGGCAAATATACTTTACTTAGCATTTGGCCTTTATTCCTTGTCTGGAATGGTTTTGTTTCTGTTTCTGACTCTTTGATCTTCCTATATACTTGACAGGCAGAGATCCTTCCACTACAGATTATTGTTTTGTCCTGTGTTTAGTCATACATTATCCTTAAGTTACTCTTCTGTTACATGGACTGACTTTTAGTAATAGTTGAAACTTAAACTTTTAATTATTTTTCTGATTTTTTTTTCCCTCACAGCATATTTTAAGTCCAAAATAGAACCTGGAGTTTTTTGTGACAAAATAAATTCTGTTATGAACTCAGTCTCAAAGCAACTGTAAATGAAATGTCTTGGTTTGGCTGTCTGTCTGGATGATTGCCAATATTTTCTCCCAGCAGGTAAAAACAAGGAAAAATGGAAACTTGGAGGCTAAATGCCTTAGTGCTCTGTTGGTGTTAATGTGTATCTGCCCTCAAGCCAGGTGTGGTCACACAGCTACCTGCCTCAAAGGCACCTGCCAAATTGAATTTGGCAACAACTTCCCCAACATGTGGACAGGAACCTCGTTGCTTAGTTTTCCTGATGGGTATTTCTTTTATTATATTGCATATGTAATGATAAATTGATTATTTTCTGTTTAAGAAGTGAGAGGGGGAGCAGAGAAAATGACTCCAGGATTTAGGGATCCTTGAAGGAGCTGTTTTGGATAGCATATCTTCCTTTCTAGGGACTGAATTTCTTCCTGCAGCAGGAGAACATGAGTTTAGGCCTAATTAACACAGCGCCAGAGGAAGCTCAATTCCTACAGATTGTTGTGAGAGAATTCCTCTTCTTTCACATCAAAGATTTAAGCTTTTGATGCTACTGCTCAAACTGTACACCACCTTGTCCCAGAAGAACTGTCTTTTCCCTCTGGAGGGATTGTTCAAAGAATAGGCACTTGCTAGTGTGAATGAAGACTATCAGGTCTTTTAGATGCTATTTTAGAAAAACATTCCAGGCCCTTTACTGTGTCTCATGATCTTCAAAGAACATCATCCAAGAACCTCCAAAGGTTCATGGAGCAAGGGTTATTTCTTGCAGTTCCAGTCATCCAACTACTTAGCTGGCACTCATGTTATCTGGAATAGACAACTTGGTACAGAAAACTAAAAAAAAAATACTCGTTTTTAAAAAACAAAATAAGGCCTCTATATGTTTGTTTTTATTTCAATGTAGCTTATAGTTATTCTTAAAATGCAGTGGTCAAAAGATAACTTGCAGGTGCACAGATTAATCTATCTGCCATTCTTTTTCTGAGAAGTGAGCAGAGTATACCTCAAAAGATGCTTGAGCTATTTGCCTTCGCTTAAAAAAAAAAAAAAACAACTAAAAATAAGGTAAATTAATGCTTTCTTTTTATTTTTTTCTATTCAAAGTGATATTCTAAACTAAGCTGTTATTTTTATTCTGCCTTGTTCAACTCTATAAATAGAGCTGCATCCATAATAATAAGGTGGGAAGATAATCAAGTTACTCTTTTCTTTAGGAATTTTTTTCTTTTTAGAAAATCTCAAGTATTACCAAAGCAGATGCTCACCATTGAGCTTAGGCAATCTTCTTTTAAAAGTCAAAGTAATTTATATTTGGTCCAATGACATGAATACTTCTGGTTAAGAAAGAATGCAAAGGAATGAGGTACGCTCCAACACAAATATTGATATGTAAGTGCACTTAAAATCTCATGCTTTGAAAAATCAAACTATTCCTACCATCCTGAATATTATTAAAGGAAAAATTTAATGAGAGAGGATAGACTTTTAAGGACACATCAGCTTCTTCCATGTGTTGGTCCTTAAATCTCATTTGTTTATCTTCTCATTTGAAGTGTTGCATGATAAATTAACTGGTGGTGATACAATATTTGATGCTGTGCGCTTCTATTTCTGTGCCTTTAATAAAAATAGTTTTTGCTAGGAGGTATTTTTCCTTCAATGACTTTCTTGATGTGTTTGGATTTCAAATAATCTGTTTTCATTTTGCTTAGTTCTGTGGCATTATTCCAGTTCTTCTGAATGACATGATTGTTATTAAGTAATGAATATAGTTCTATTCAAATAAATGATTCTAAATGAAGTTTTTCAAGATGGAATCTAAAAACAGAATAAAGATAAGGAAACTGGCTTTACTGTATCTTGTTTCCTCTGTGGAGCATCTGACAAAGAAGGAAGTCACCAGTTGTCAGTCAACACCAGTGAAACTGTTTCCCATTTGATTCAGCTTTAAATTAATTGAGCAGGCATGCTGTTTGTTGCCCTTGAAAAGAATATATATTGTTTGTTTATATTACTGAAGTCAAATGGAATGACTGGGAAGATGAGTCCAACTCTTATGTAGGCATGCTGATTGTGTTTGATATTTGTTCTTGTAGGAAAATATCCTATTTGCATTTGGAAGGAGGTGCTCACATCAAAGTTGAATGTGCTATGCATGATCTAATGTAAGGCAGTTCACTGAAGCTTTATAATCCTCTAGTGGTTTTTGGATGGATGCCATCTTGAAATATCATATTTCTGGGATAGCAGTTTCTTCTTAATTCAGACATATGTTTATTTCCTACAGAAATGCAGCTCTTTTTACCTCTGCTGGTATTTATCACCTCCTATCTGTCACTTGTTGCCTGACAAAAAAAAAAAAAAAAAAAAAAAAAAATCAGGGTCAGAAATAATAAAGAACTTGTTTCTGGAACTTGCTTGATAGATAGACAGTAGAGCCCACAGCATTAGTGTGGATCAGTAAATTGCTCTTGAAAACCTAGGAGCTTTACTTAACAATATCTCTCATTTAATTTGGTTCAGTGAATAGTTCTTCCCTTCCTGGATAAAGTCTGGATCTTGTGTATGGTATCCAGACAGCTCCCTCAGTCAGGTCCAACATAAGATGCTTTTCACTAATTGTATTTAGCATTTGAGTCTAAATGAATTAAGAAGGAAAGTCAGAATAGGATTTTCAGTCTTTATTGAAATAAAATAGAAGTAAACATAGACACTGCAGGAACTTCAGCCATTTTGACGAACAAATTTACCTGCAACGTTGATCCACGTTAGGGAAATTAAAGTGGGAAGACTTTCTTCCACCTGCTACGAGCCTCTACAGAGAAGAACTGTCCCCCAGCAGGGCAGTAGAGTTTTGTGCTCAGGTGCTGGAGAAGAGATGCTGTAAACCTGTGTCACGATGCCACCTGGTGACTCCCACAGGAACAGGAGGTTGAGGCAATTAGACAGACTCTCATGTGCCATCAGTCGGCTAATTTATTCCACCAATTTGCCACCAAATTCTTCCTTTGGTTCTTGCAGTAATGAAGGAGTGGGAGGAATGACTCAGTCCCACAGAATTAAATTCTGATATTTTATGTTTAACTCTGGATGTTGTGATCCACAAGCATGCTGAACACTTACAGTTACCTAAAGGGATGGGCGTTTCTGTCTGTAAGTGCAGCCAGAAGCATTACAAAATCCATATGGTAGCCTTTGTGTCAAATGAATAACGAATATGAATGATTTATAATTCAATTGTAACTGCTCTGCTCTGTCAGTCTGTCCAGGAAAGTGATGTCTTGAAAACCCAAAACTACCTTTTGAATGGGTGCAAGAGGATCATGAGGGTTTGCCAATTGTCCCCTTCGAAGAAAGAAGTTTGTATTTCTAACAATACTTTCTAGGTGTATTTCCACTTTGATCATGATCAGACTTTGCATCGTGTTTATCTTTGTGGTAGAATATTTTAGGAGTCAGCACGATTGGTTTTACAGCATCCCTTTGAATGTCAAGCAATGTTTGATGCTGGGTAGCTGGCATACACAGCCATGTAACTTTCCATCATAGAGTTGAAGAAGTTGGCATGAGGGCTTGGAGTCTACTAATTCCCTGGGGTGGAGAGGGCTGGGTCACTGCCAGAGTTGCAGTCCTATCCTTCTAACCCATCCTGGTGTAGGACAAGTGAGAATACTTCCCTTCTGCTGGCAGGAGGGCAACCTTTCCCCATGGAAAGGTTTAATTGCCGTAGACAAGTGCGTATCAAGGATCCAAACATCTTTCCTATTTTAAAAACTCCACCTGTCTTGAGAGCATGCTTTGCCTAGAGTGGGTCAAGGTCTTTGACATCTCTTCTGAGGCCATAGCACTTAAGTCACGACAGCATTCTCGGGCACTTGAACAGCACTGAAGTGAAGGCTCATATTAATGAAGAATAGACGTATCTAAATGCTCAGAAGGCAGGAGAGAAAGTTGATGATCTCACTGTAATATTCAGCTACTTCAGATTTTTCTACGTTGTTGAGAAGACAGTTATGTTACAAAGGAAAGCCCTAGATGTGCCAAACAGTTAATGTAAAACCTTAATGAGTTAATTATATCTTAATGTTTTTTATTTTTCTGTTTTGCCACTAATGCTTCTTACCTTTAAAGGTGGCTTCAAGGTTGTTTTTTTCTTCTTTATTTTTTTGTTGTTTCTGCTTTGTACAGATTACTAAAGAATCTGCCTTATGTCTGCTGGTACGTGGGTTCTCCCTGCTTTCAAAATCTAGTTGGAATGAGGAGGTGATATTTGTATTTAGCTGGTATCTGAAGGCAGCGAACATCCTCAAAAACACAAAAATCAGACTTTTCATTTAAAAAAGAAAAACCAAGAGATCTAGTTTCCTAAACAGAGTGTCAGTCCTCTTCCTGCTTTCCAAAGCATTTTTCATCATTAATATCTGTTACTATTACCTTTCTGTTAGCAAGCTGTCAGTTAATAGGAGCCTTCTCTCCCCTTCCTCTCTCTAGTGTCTTTGGAAAATATGTTCAAGATAAGAGGGACTGAAAATAATTTTACTACAGAAAACAAACAGCATTCTCTTTTACTGTTTGAAGGTGCATATTTGCATCCTTTCTAGAGAAAACTATCACTGCTCCTGTGAAGGACTGTTTTGCTGCAAACTCCTCTCCTTGCTTTTGAGATAGTGTCAATTAAGTGACTCGTGTCACAGCTCTTGATTGAGAGAGATCTGCTGTGGTGATTACATGTTAAGAGCCTGCTCCTCATCCATTTAAATCACTTGTAAATTACTTGCCTTCATTTTCTCGTTGCTTCCACTATTGTGTAGCATTTTCTTACTTGCATGTCAGGGTGAGCTGTTTCCTCATTCCTAAAGAACTGTCTCACATAATCCCACAATGTATAAGGAAAATAGACAGTAAAGTTTCAGCTGTTATCTATGTTACACTGATGTGTTTGGATTCTATTGGATAGCTCATCTACCAGGCTGGCAAAAATTCCTTGAATATCTTCACCTGAATTATCATGGAATTGTATTGGATCCTGAGGACAGCTGTTTTCATGAATTATAGGGCTATTTTGATCTTCAGCAGTAGTTCTCTCATCAGATATTTTCTGGTCCCTACATAGCATCTGGATTTGCTGTTGGACTGCACAAATATTTTTAGTGTTCTCTAGATAGTAAACTTCTCAGAGAGGAAACCATCCTTACTCCATCCTTGCAGAGCCCGAAGTTGCAGGAGTGGTTACTACAGCAGAGAATATGCAGTGGGAGGGGACTACTAAAGAGAGGGGAGCAGTTCCTCTTTTTCCACTCATCCCATGGGTTGTGCTGTGGCTTGCTCATCCTTGCATCAGCTCTTGTGCCTTTCTGACCTTACAATAAATTAACTGAGCTCCCTGTCAAAGAAGAAAGCTATTGCATTTATTGTGTTAGTTTCCTGCTGGATTAATGAGGTGAATACTTTTACTGTACAGTTAGAAAAACATTAGAACTGTGAATTATTGGACAATAGAAAAAGTAGTAGAGGAATCCTCCTATTATCCCATGAATCTAATCACTATTAGAAATATCACTCCTTTCACATTTCTTCCATTTCTAAGCTTGTAAGGAATGCAGCTAATGGCTTCTCTTCTATGGATAATATTAAGGTACTTAGCATTTTTTATAGTGAAGCTCTATTTCTTGGCATCTGTAAAATAATATTTTTGCAGCCTGTTACTATCTGATCATAGGCAAGGTTTTACTTTCTCCTTTATGAGCTATATTCCTTACCTTGGATAATTGCTTGCTCCTGTTATTAGCTGACTAATAGATGACCACAACGTTGATTTTAATAGTTCATTTTGCTCACAGTGGGCCATGGGAGTCTTGAAAGATTAAAATCTTTGAGCACAGGAGAGGAAAATATAAGTCAATTTATTGTATTGGATGAAAACCATGAAGTATAGAACAAAATCAATCTCAGCATCATCAGATAGTTGCTGTTTTCTTTATGCAGTTTAAATTTCCTTCAGAAAGTTTTCTGTGTTGTCAAAATTTTGTTTTGATACTTTTGATACCTTTGTTCTGAACTCTTACTAAGCAAAAGATCCTAGTTTCCCAAAGGGAAATTTAAACCCACCTAACTGCATCTGAGCCAGCAGAACTTTTTGGTTTCCCGTTTGCTTTTTTCTTCTTGCTTGTTGTTATAATGGAAGTGATTCAGAAAAAAACAATTCTGAAACTGTTAGAACAATTTATTACATTGGTATATTGTTACTGCTGATGCTGGCAGCCCTCTGACCTCTGTGACAGGAATATTTTCCCCATTTATAGTGTCATTCAAGGCAATCGTGGGTAGGTGCTTGGAAATTATCAGGACTTGGCTTGCCTCAACTAGAAAGAAGCTTGGAGCTGGTAAGAAGGAGTACAATTGTTAATGCAAAAGCACTCATGAACAGATGCAGCCTCTGCAGGAATGGGCAGGCTGGCCAGCCCTAATCACATCAGCTGGCACGGGGGTGGGATGTCTGTCTGTCATACTTCCATCCCCTACTAAGTACTGGCCAGCAGCATCCCTGGGGCATGTGAATAAGCCTGTGCTTGTTTAATAGTATTCTTGATTCTAAACAAATTTGGGAACTGTTGTAGCATATGCATACTTGAGATCTCTTATTGGATGGTTGGACTAGATGATCTTGTAGGTCCTTTCCAACCTAATGTACCTATGAACCTATCCAATCTTATTCCAGTAGATTCTGATTTTGTTAATCAGTGAAAAAACACAGCTTTTTTATTTTTCAATTATGGATTGTTTTAGTATTAAAAAGAAAATCATAACTTGATGCTACCTTGATTTCTATTGATGAGAGTACTTGTTAACATTGTAGATTTTAGAGTAACTTCCAGATTTAAAGGCTAAAAGGTTAACAACTGAACCCAGATTGTTTCCAGTGAATCAGGCTCAATTTTCTTGAGTTTATTTAAAGCAATCTGCTCCAAAGAAACTAATTAGAGTGAATACAGAATGTCTGGGCTGTCTCAAAGATTTTATTCATTGGCTTCCTGTAATTTTGTAAAATCAGGTAGTTGTCTATCTCCCTTTCTCTTTATGAAGTGGTGATGTGGAAAGTGAAATACACTCCTCTGAAATACCAGGCCTGGTGTGCTGCAAGAAGGGTACTTCTAGCTGGATAACTATGCTGATAAAAACGATGCTGTCAAATGCATCAGCTGTCTGTATTTGAACTGTTGGCTGCTGGCTGGCTTGCATGATTTAGAGAATGCAAAAACCACACTTAATTAACTAAGGATACTTAATTGAGGCTTGTAATGTTAAGTAAGTATGCTTTCCGTTTTATTATTTTATTTAGTCACAAGTCTTACTCTGGTGTATTGTTTGTTTTGAACTTGAGAGTGGTAATCAAGCCTTTCTTGTCATGTTTTGCTCCATGCAGGAGGGAAGTGTTACTTCATCACATAGAATATGACAGCATCACTTCACTACACAGTATGTAGATGGACTTGGAGTTGTTAACAGTTGAATCAGAAGGTCTGATTTTTATACTCCTGTGATACAAGGAATGTGGATTTGCTGGATTAAGTTTTGACAGCAGTGTTTGAACAATTACTTGCCTAAGTCCCAAAAGTCTTATTTTGTGGAAATAATGATAGAGCATGTAGCAATTCTGAACTTGTTTTATATCCCTTAGACAATTGGTCTGTTTATCTATGCAAAGATCTTTTCTTCCTAGAACTCTAGACATCCTGAAAATTTATCAGATTACTCTCTTTTTTTTTGAAAGTAGGACCTTTTATATCTAATTTAAATAACTTGGTTAAAGGCTATCTCTGATAGCCTTTGCAGGGCATGATAGCTTCTAATGCAGTCTTGAACTAGTTCTTTATATGTTAAGCAGCTGTGTTTTTAACCATCAAAACAAATGGAAGGGTACAGAAAATTTTGTAGTGGGAGATCTGGTGGCAGATCAGATCCGATATGTAGCTCATTTAAGTCTGAGCCCTTTGAGGAAGCATCAGAAACCCTTTTACTTCTGAAAAGGTGTTACTTTCATGCAGAGTGTTTACCAATCACTCCTCATTCTGTTTGTTGGCCTGATACCTGAACATTCCCTGGTTCCATAAAGATGATTAGGAAGGTTGGGAATACTTCTCTTTATTGGTTGGGAAGTGCTTGGGTCTTCTGATGATGGGCTGGTAGCACAGACTCAATAGATAAGGAAGTGGCTGTTGAACTTCTTAACCGTTCCAGAAGCTTTCTTAAATTCTTCTTTTTCACCTTCAGAACTATGCTTTAAGAGAGTCCAATTCTGCTTTTATGTCTGAAAATGTTACAGCTAAAAATAGATGCTGAGAAACAGGGTTTTATTGTTTGTTTCCCTAAAAAAAAAAAAAAAAAGGAGAAAAGGGCAGCATAAAATATCAAGGAGGTGGAGGGAAAGATACTTCTAACAGCTTGATTTGCCTTTTCTTTGTGTAAGATGGGTGAATGTGAAAATCAGAGTAATTAATCATTGTGAACTTTCCAGATTTATCATTGTTAAAGTGCACCTGTGCCAAGCAACATTGTGCTGATTCGGGGAAAAAAAATTGCAGCATACTCATTAACCACCTCTGGTTTTTGTGCCTCATTTGCAGAGAGTGGGCCAGGGAGAGGCAAGATTTTGGTTCATGCTGAGGTAGTGCAGCACAAAGCAAGCAGAAGGACTTCAGCTGAAGGTATTAAGGTATCTGAAGGTATCTGTTCGTTTTGGTTTTTTTTCCCCACTCTTCTCCAATTTGTTCCTTATTTTTTCTTTTTTTTTTTAATGAAAAAAATTCTATTCCTGAACACTGATGGTCATTTACACAGTTGTATGTACTACATTCTTTACATAAATGTGCTTTTAAACAGATTTGGTAAGTGGTAGCTTACGTACAACCAGGAACACTTTCAGTGGAAGGTGTCTGGAAGGAGGGAAGATCTTGAAATGTGTGGGCAAGCATGGAGCTGATGTCTTCCTCACAGGCCTTGTGCTGGCAGACTCCTTCCTGTGTAGTGGGGACCAGTGCCTGCTGATAAGGCTCACTCGTGTGCACTGTGTCTGTGTCCTGGCTTTGCTTGCTTGCTGGCTGAATGCAAGCAAACAGAATGCAGCTGTCAGAGCTATTTAGGTATTAACCTTGCTGAAGTATGTGTGGACATCAAGAGTTTTTTGTTTGAACTTATTTTTAAAACCCAATTTTATCCCTTAATGAAATTAAGGAGTGAGGAAAAATATAAATGAAATCTGAAACTTCCCACAGAAAACAATTATGAACTTATAAAAATAATTTTTATTTCAATTTAAATATTTTGCATGTCTGCTGCTATGAGTACAGGAACATTTTATTTTATTTTACATGCTCTTTTGTCAAACCATTTAATAGAAAAAAAATGAGTACTAATCAGAAATTACCCTAGAGGACTTTGAAAATAATAGATTATCCATATACTGGCATCAATAGTAGTAATATATAATTATACTGTACTACTTATTTGTCATGAAATAATGAAGATCTCTACAAAATGGAGAAGAAATAATTAGAGACTGTGATGTAGTATTTCTGGAAGTTCAGCACAGTTTTCTGTTCAGAACTGCAATTTCATGTATTCCCAAGGGTGAAAGCTGTTGGGTTTTATTCTTTTTTTTCTTTTTTTTTTTTAAATTCAGAATTTTGATCAGCTTTCATACTCCAGTAGTTCATATAGCTTTCTCTAGAACAGGAAATCTATCTGCAATGTGAGTGTTCTAATGTTCAAGATAACAGAGTTCTTGCTAGATAATGTAAACAGGAATTTAAAGCTCTTATTCCATCTGTAGACATGACTGCCAAGCAGCACTGAAATTCTCAAACTGTATGATAGGTTGTTCATTCATCTTTTTCTTTTTCTTTTTCTTTTTTTTTCCTTCTGAATGTAGGCTGACTAAGGTATTTTTCACAACTGTGTTTAAAAATAGGAGGAAGATATTGGGGTGTGACTACCTAAGAGAGTCTAGGTACTGGAGTGAAGTACAAAAAATAAGATAAAGATAAGGACTTACTAAATCCTGGAGACAGTCAGGTCAAACTACAATCTCTCTTTCTTATGGATTCCATGCTCTTCAGCTGTCCTCCTTCTACTCTGTTTGTAGAAAAGCATTGTACCCAATTCACCTAGCTTGTATTTTGTGGATGGCTTTTAACTACAGGCATCTACAATGCCAGAAACTCTGTAAGCTTAACCAAGTAAAATGTCTTGAATGTTCAGCATGCATATGCATGGCTGACTGTCACTAGTCAGCTGCAGTGACACACTGTCAAATAAAAGGAATGTTCTTAGAGTTTAAAAATATCCCACACCCCTTGCCCAAGTGCCTCCACTCCAATCCTTAGTCAATACTATCTAGAAACAGTGTGACGAGGAGAATTATGATCATTTTACCTGTGAGCTGGTAACAAGTAACTAATCTCAAATGCTGATAACGTTGAATGGCATCTTACAGTGTTACAGACCTTGTTTATGAAATGTTACTTGCATTGAAATGAATGTACTGAGTAGAACTGATGAATATCAGAAAGCTCGGACAAGTCTAAAAGACTCCATGGTGACAGTACTGTCCAAATTATTTCACTTATCTTGTCTTCTGTTGATATGTCCATCGTACTGATAATGGATGTGGGATATGTGCTTTATCTTCACCCCTGCCACCCTACTGCAGGTGTGGGAGAGTAATATTGGTGATCGGTAGATAATTGGACTGGAGGATCTTGAGGGGTCTTTTCAAACTTTGGTGATTCTGTATAAGAGCTGGTAGTTTTGTAAAGTAGGTTAACAACCATAGGGTGATAGATAACCACATCACCAAGTCCATGAGGCATGCAGCAAAACAAGCTGTTAAATGATGTTTGTGTTTCAGCCTTTGTTTATTTGAGGGCTTCATTGCTCCTTGGAGGCTTCTTTCACTTAAAAAAAGAGAGATGGCAACTTGAAATTTATACCTCTGTTCTTGCAGATAGAACTAATTCAGTTGTAATAGAAGATACCACTGAGTTGGTGCTCAGAATTGATGGGTTTTACCAGTTCATGCTGTGCTTGGTTTGTTCCTGCTCTAGACTGCGGCAATCACAAATGAACAGAACTGGTTTAAGTAAAAATATTGTAGCTTGGGTTGCTGAACATGGAAACTGATGGAAATGCTTTGCAAAGTGGTGAAACATCCTCACAGGCCAATACCAGTCTCTTGTGACTGCGTTGTACATCAGTCTGGACTGTTGGTAGGATTTCTGCCTCTTTCCAGCTCTAAAGAATCTTAAGGCTCTGATACCGCTGCTTGGAAATTTGATAACACCTGGACCAAGTGCAAGTGGCACAGCCTGAATCCTAGAACTAATAGAACAGTGAGATAGGCCAGCCAGTAAATAGGCTCACTCTGCACTCTGTTTCTGCGCACAGACTATCTGGGCTGGAGAAACTGGAGGCTTGCTTTCCAGAAAGAAGTGCCAAGAGATGAGTTCCAGAGAGAAAAGAGAGCTCAAAAAGAAAGTGAAGGTCCTGTCTGGAGGATACATCTGCGAGGTGAGGGAAGATTCTGGAGGTGAGGTAAATGCATGGACACCAATGCCAGGGGATGCACAGCATCAAATAATAGTGCCTGAGAAACTGCAAGCAGCATCACAGCAGAATCCATTAGGACTTTCTGCCCAACCTGCTCTAGCTCACGACCTGCCTGCAGGGAAGTCAAGACCTTGGGAACATCATGGGGAAGCTGTAACAGTCATGGGGAATAAGCATAGAAAACAAACTCCGCTGAAGTTTTTGCAGTGGTGATATTCTTTGTTTTCGCAAGGATTCTGGATGAACCTTAGAGCAAGCTATGAGATGGAGAAGGAAGCAGGGAGGGGGAAGTGCTGCTGTTAATTTGGCATTCATTTTAAGGAGCTGAATGGCAGCCAGAAGTAGTGCAGATGGCATCTCAATTCCCTCTTCTTTTGAAGAAAATGTATTTTTAATACAGTAAATTTTTGTTTCCATTAAGACATTTTTAGCTGTGGAATAAGGACAGTTAAAGGCAGTAGTTAAACCCTCAGCTTTTAGATGACATTTCTGAAAGCAGTTTATTTCCCAGAGGGATAGATGTATGAAACATATGGTTTCTTCAAAGCCACAAAAAGGAGCTAGGTAGTAAGAATGCAGGGGGCTAGTTGGCATACCCTAGGAAGGAAGCAGAAGGACACAAAACAGGTGATACTGTTGCTTTTGCATATGGGTGTGGTAGTGACTGGGGAATTTGTCTGCATTATATCTTATACAGTTCAGGACAAATCCTAACTAAGCTTTTTCCAGATAAACTGCATTTCAGAAACCTGCTCAGTTTTCTGACACCTGATTAAACACCATCAGGGCTGCAAATCTGCATGAGGTGAAAGCATATCATGCTTGAGGTGTGGTATTTTATAAATTATTGATTCTTTCAGTAAGAGTTTTTTTCTGAGAGTAATTTTTTCATGAACTTATTTGTGAAACATTCTCTTAGGTGAATTCCAAAGCTAAGATAACATTTGAACTAAAATATGAAAACCAAACAAGCTGCCCTGTGCATTTGCCTGTCAATAAGATATAGCGCATGCTTTGGCAATTTATTGCATGTCTAATGTGATCTTCAGACTTCCTAATACACTGAAAATATTCCAATAGGGTGTTATCAGCACTACCATAGTACAACTCATTCTTGGTAGCAGTATGAATCAGGAAGTACCACTTAAAAGACTTTATAAGGGAAGCTATGTCTTGAAACGAACAGTTAGTATTTTCTTACTGTTTGTGTATCTCAGCAGCTGAGGAATCTAGAGCTTGATTCTTACAGAAAACCATTAAACTGATATTAGAACCATTGGTTCTACTTCCTTTTGAGAGATAAAATTCTGAGATTTCACCATTAAATAAACAAAAGAATGACTAAAAGGATGTGACAACTGAAAAGGTTTGTTATTCAAACATTTTATTTCCAGAACCATTAAATAAATAGTTGGACAAATAAATGGAAGTGTCTCATAATAGAGAAGGTTTATTACTGAAACATCTTTCCAGAACTTACTACTGGTGCTGTTGTCTGCAGTGGCACCTACACTGGGGTGATGGACCATCCCCAATATGTGTCCAGTGAGAGCTGTAGGTGCCATGGGGGCAGGACAGAGTTGCCTGTAAGGTGGCATGGCTGCTGCCAGCATGGCTGGGCACCTGGTCTACTCCTCAGGTGGTTCTTTTTGAGGTTTCCCTGCAGGGCAGGGACAGCCACCTCATCTCCTGGGGGCAACTCTTTGCTGGCATTATTCAGGCAGTTGTGGATTGTCTCTTTTGAAGCATGGGTGAGAGCAGAAGAGTGACTGAAAAATGCAAAGGAGAAGAGTTAGTTGCTGTCCATTTGGAGCTGAAAGACCATGAGATGCAGAAGGTAAGATTTAATTGCTGAAGGCAAAGATGGGCATTAAAATGTCTATCAGTTAGATTAATCCCAGAGCTTAGGTTAAGTCAAACAAGATATGATCACAGTGACATCGCAGTGTGTTGCCCATGGCCTGGCTGGCTGGAGCGGCCAGAGCAGATGTTACTGACCAGCACTTTTTGCTCGCCATACACAGAGCCATTGGTGTTTGAACTTGAGTAGAGAAGCAAAGAAAACTATTTATAGGGGAAGGGGATCATTTGTCACCTAGATGTTGCTTCCTCTTCCCTGTGTGGTTCCTGAATAGCTCCCTTCTGGCCTTCTTGGTGTTCCTCTCATTCTCCAGATAGGGTCAGGGGGGAATCAGTTTCCCACGCAATTTTAATAAAAGAAAATAGCAATCACTTCCCAGTTTGCCAGCACTTCTTGCAAATGCTCCATGATTTCAATAGTATGGTTTCTGCAAGGCAGTAGCTGTGTACACAGGTAATACTCTGCAATGTTGTCAGTCTCCCAGAGGCTGCTCTGTAGATCCAGCTAGAAAAAGGTGCTAAGTACATTTTGCTGATAATATAAACAACCCTTCTTTAGTTCCTGTGCTTCTACTTGATACTGTATGAATTTAGAAAGCAAGCTAATGAAATCAGTGATGTTCTTTAAGCCTTTTAAATCACACTCCTCTCTACAGAAGCACAGGCTTCATCTGTCAAAAAAAGGCTTGGTCTGGAGGCGGTGTTCGGATACAGGGATCGAGTGTATGCTAAGTCTGAGGACACCATTAAATTGGAGGAGCTGTTGACTCTCTCAAGGACAAAGAGGCCTTGCAGAGAGATCTCGACAAATGTGAAGGCTGGGCAGTCACCAAGTGTATGAAGTTGAACACCAGCAAGTGCCAAATTTTGGCTCAGAATGGGCAGCCCAGGATACATCCACAAATTAGGAGACAAGAGTCCCACAGAAAGGGATCTGGGGATTATGGCTGATGGAAATCTGAGCCAGAAGCATGCCCTGGTAGCACAAAGGGCCAACCATACCCATCAGCCCACTCTGCAAACTGTGCATTTTGCTCTGTGCTGTGTGTCCTCACCTCAAGCACTGGGCACCGGAGGACATAAAAATGTTAGAGAGCTTTCAAAGGATGGCTGGGAAGATGGGGAATCATCTAGAGGGCAAGGTGTATGAAGAGCAGTTGTGGTCCCTTGTTTTTGTTCAGCCTGGAACGAAGGAGCTGAGGGGAGGCCTCATGGTATCTGCAGCTCCTCATAGGAAGCAGAAGGCAGCACTGAATTCTGCTCTCTGACAGCAGTGACAGGGCCCAAGGGAATGGCATGGAGCTGCATCAAGGGAGGGTCAAACTGGGAACTAGGGGAAGGTTCAGAGGGCAGTGGTCATGCAACAGGCTCCTTTGGGCAGTGATCATAGCCCCATATTGCTGCAGTTCCAGGAGCATTTGGATAATGCCCTCAGACATGGGGTTTGTGTGGTGTTTTGTGGAGGCAGGAGTTGGACTCTGTGATCCCTGTGGGTCCCTTCCAACTCAGGATATTCTTTGATTCTAAAGTGTGGTTGCAGCTTGCAGGTAGCAAGCTTGCAAGTAGCAGCCCCTCGCTTGAGAGTTCTGGAGTTCAGTTTCAGACTTTCACCCTTGCACATGGACTCAGTTACCCACTGTCAGTGCTCACAGTTCCAGCAGCTTTTTCAGCAACTGCAGGTGTTTGGCTCTTCTGTGCACACCATACAGGACCAGACACCACAAAGGACAGAACCTCACATTTGAAGACATAACTTTTCCTTTCTTATTAATTCATCAAATATATGTGTGTTTTGCACAGGGAGGAAGATGGGTTCGAGGTAGAGGTAGAGTGCTATTAAGTAATGTATTATTATTGCTGAGGTAGTTTGATTCTGTTTTGAAGAGGAAATTTAGTTATAATGTATTTGTTTCAGGAAGCTAGTCCTCAGCATAGTGTTTCCCAAACTACAGGTTGCAAGGCTAAGACAAAGAAAACTGCTCATGTTACTGTGTAGCATACAAACCTGACTAGATGAGATTTCAGCTTCTGTCCTCTTTTGTAATGACAGCAATAGCTAATACTCCTCTGAATGCCTTAGAAATCTCTTATCCCATTTGAACAGAAATTCACAATGTGTTTTTGTGCTAATTAATTTGAAGATGGAGTTGGGAAAATATTTTCATGTGGCTGGGGAGAGCTACTGGTGTCTGCCCCTGCTAGGGTGGGAAGCTTTTTCCTTCGTTCTTTTTAGGAAGAGGCTTAAGGCAATTTGAAAGGGAGAGTGAAGCTCTGAATTCTCCAGTGGAGACTTGTTTTGCAGCCAGATTCCTATGACAGAAAATGCTTTGCTCCAGCTCTCATGTAGCTTTGTCTGGGCTTTGTGATCAGCATCATCCCAAAGAAGCAAAACTGTTTAGGAAATTTATAGATGGCAATTTGGTCTCCAGTGTAGCAGAGGCTCATCTGTTAATTGCTTTGAAGATTAAAGTCAAGACCTTGAACTGGCATCTGAAACTGACTTTAGAGATAAGCCCTAGCCGTGAACTTCTGTCATCTCCTTTGCAAAGCCTTTGGTATTTAGAGGATAATAGATAAGCAGGATATCCAGGACAGCAACTAACTGATGTAAAGGATTTGTTTTGTGGGAACCTAAATTGTTTCAGGGCTAAAACCAGTCCTTTCCACGTCTGTTATCCAGAGACCTTTCCAGAGAAGATGTAAACTAAGAAAGAGTGGAAGTAAGGCCAAGTAGACACACAGAAGTGATAGCTAGTCAAATATTGATAATATCTGCCATGTAAATAATAGACACTGTAGGTTGCTAATTGATCTGGTATGTTGTTTTCTTTTAATTTAAGATGAATAAAAACTTTCCTAGGTTTTCATGCTTGCCATTTTTTGCCTAATGAAGTAGGTTCATAGGTTCATAGGTTCATAAGGTTGGAAAGGACCTACAAGATCATCTAGTCCAACCATCCTCCTATCACTATCCCTACCCAACTACTAAATCAAATCCTTTAGCAAGTAGAACAGCGAATTCTGAGATTGTTTAAACATTTTGTCGTAACTTCTTTTTTTTCGAGGCAGTTTTCATTGAAAGATGTTTCTCTTTTTCTGTGTTAAGAATGTTGAAGTAAAATGCTTCTGGCAAGTTAAACAATTTGTTCTGAGATGTTTAGAAATAACGAATTCCCTAGTAGTTTTGGTTCCATCACTCAATGTCATTTTTCATCAAAAGCATCTTCATTAGTTAAGTATGATACAAGCAAGTAGAGATGTTTTCTCAGAGATGCTCTTGGGCCAGCACATTAGAGGCTGATTTGAATACAATGTTTGAGTGCACTCTGTTGATGGCATTTGTTTTTATGGTGTTTGGGAGCAGTGCCTGATGAATAGCTGTCACACTTGGCCAACTATATGGGCAAAGTTGCAGACACCCCAAACGCTGTAGAGTTTGTAGCACACTGTTAAATGGAAAAAACTTGTGATATATAACCACTATGGCGAGAGCAGTACTGCTGCTGTTTAAAATTTCTTCTTCTCAGGGAGATTAAAAATAATAGATTTAATTAGGAGTGGATAAACATCAGAGGGAAAATAACATATGCCATTGAACTTGTAGGATGAGGAGTGGAAAATGAATAACTGGTGAAGTCTAAAATGGGAAGGAATTGAAGGTGCTGCATGGCAGATAACAGGAAACACTCTGAACAAACCACTGTCAGCGAGAAGTCTGGAAGGAAAAAGAGGTCTTGTATGTTGTTAAAACAAAAAGAAAAAAGACCTATACTTCATTTCCTTCTGCTTCTATCTGATCTCTCCCTGTATTTTCCAACCTCAAATTGTCCTTGAAATTATTCTTTTCTGTTAATGTTGTTGAGGTTGTTCAGTGATACAGTTTACCCACTGTTATGGACTTGGGTAATACAGGCTGTCCTCTCATACTGCTTGACCTGGAATATCAAGCAGTGAAAAAATGTCACGCTCCAATATAAAGGAGGGAGACGAGGTTCTTAGATTATGTGTATACCCGGCGTGAGATTAAGAAGCAACAGTTCAAATGTTGGTCCGACCAGTTTATTACCAATACTGAGCAGGGAGATGGGGAAGGTGGACACTGTTAGGGTGATGGGGAGGAGAAGGCAAGCGATAGGAAAGAAGCAAGGATTTGTACAACGCTGGGAAACTCACCAGCCAGGATCCCAGGGGTGGTCCGAGGCAGAAGAGCAGGGGTGGCAGAAGCGGGGAGAACAGCAGCAGCGACGGGCAGCCCTGAGCAGCAAGCAGCTGTCCTGGAGAAGCGGCACCGGGTCAGCACGGGAGAAGCAGCATGGGGAAAGTCCAGGAACAGCGTCAGCCAGCACCGGAGAAGCAGCAAGGGGTCAGCACTGTAGAAGCAGCGAACAGAGATCAGCTCGTGAGGGTTCAGATGGTAGAACACCTCGAAGGAGCGGCAAGGTCCAGGAGAAAGCAGCATGTCTCAGGCAGCAGGCCCAGGAGGGAGTTCAGCAGCAGGGGTCAGCTCATGAGGTTTCCAATGGAAGAACACCCAACCAATCTCATGGTGGTCGATCCCTCTTTTATCCTCCATTTCTCTTGCCTATGTAGCAAATCCCATGCTAGCATGCCATGCAAGCTTCTCCTGAGATGGCTATCTCCCCACGGAGATGTGTACCACACAAAAGGAAGTTCAGCGGCCACTGAGCTGCAGCTTCTCTCTCTTTCGTTGCCCCAGGACATGCCCATCTGCTTGTCCCTTAGACAAAGGATTTCACAACCCTTGCCCAGGACTAGCTTGGACATGTTCGGACATGTTCATCAGCAAACTTTGAGGTAATGGTATAAAATATTACCCTTTTACAGTGGGTGACTAATGTATCCACCAGCATTGTTGAGCTCAGGAAAGAACAAGAGCCCAAGGAAAAACACTTCAGACAGCCACAGGTCCTTCCAAGCTGCAGCAGAGAGTGAAGGTGTTAAGGAGATGTGGGAATAGGGATGGGTCATCTTGAGTTTTCTTTCAGAAGATGTGAAGTGAGGGCTCTTTTCTCCATGGGAGTGGGGAGAAAAGAGCCATTTCTCCCCTCTTTTCCTTTTTTTAAGAGAGAAAGAGGGGACAAGTAAGAAAAAGTACTTGTTCCAGAACTCAGCTACTGTGGAGTGTGCCAAAGATGACGCTGGAGAGATGAGTGTGCCCCTTTTGCTCAGTGAGCAAAACCCTCTCTTTTCTCTTCTCCTTCCCTGCCCTCTTCATCTCCGCTGTTTATTGTGATATATGAAGTGGATGTTTTTCTCTACCTCATCCCAGCCCTGCAGCTGGTGCTCTATTTTGAGAAGGAAGATGATGAAAAGAGGATCCTATGATTTAGTTCGAATTGCAGCCACTCTTAGCTCAGCTGTGGCTCTCCAACATAGGAATGGTGCTTTTCTTCTCTGTTTTTTATTAGAAGTAAATATACTACTCATGTAGGTAACGGCTATCCTGTGATGTGTGAGCCAAGCACAAATGGAATTCTAGCATAACCTCAGGGAGCTACAGATAACTTAATTTTACTGTTTGTTGTCTTTGTAGCAGTGGCAGGCTAACAAGCGCTTGGGTAAATTTTTTATTTGAAGAGAAATACAGGACAAGTCTGTAGAACGTAGTAATGCATCTTTGCTCAGGTTTTTTTTTTTTTTAATCCTAAGAGAATCTTAAAAGTTAAGCTGTAGTAATTACTGCTTGCAGGTAGCAAAGGTTTATCGTTGCTCTTATGCAGAGATCTGCTGCCTACATTAAAAAGTTTCCTTCTGCAAAAGTAATCTGAAATCCCTGTTTTATTGACAAAAGGAATTTTCCTCATTTTTAGAGGAAGGTGGAGATGGGTAACTGCTGTTTTATGATCTGAACAAATATCTCAATGAGATGCATACATGCACATGGATTTCTTGGTTGCTGTGCTATTAATATTTACCTTAATATTTATCTTAAAAACAGCTGCTTTTTTTTTTTTAATATAAGAAGCTTCCTGTGCATGAAAAAATATTTCTACTTGATCCCATTTCCCAAAAAGGCACCACAGAAATCATATGTTTTTCTGTCTCTGTGTACAACTAATGATGCTGAATTTTACACTTCAAATGTTACCTATCATACTGTCACAATAACCACCTCCTACTGCTTGTAGGAGCAAGATATCCTAGGGCAATTGCACATAAAATGATAACATTTCTATGTTTCAGATGTACAACATGAATAAGCAAAATCTTTTCTGATGCTGTGACTAGCATTCTGCAAATATGTCAAATGCAAATTGAGATCTTAGCTACAATTTATATGACAAATTTTGCTAATAAAGAAGTTCAAATGTTTTGAGACAGTAGCATCTTTGAAGAAAAAGATCCTACATAATTGTCTGCTGGGTGGGGTGGGGGGAATGGTGGAGATGTGTGTCTGAACTAGGTGTGTACTATATCAGCTCACAGATGGTCCTAATTCAGTTAAGACTTTAAAAATCAGTTTTGAAAGTTGCAGCTTTAAAATTCATTTGTTCTTGTCTGATTTCTTTCATGCATAAGGACCTGCAGGAATGGAATAACCCTAAGTTTTCATGAAGGAAAAACTCTTTGTGACTTATATATATATATATATATATATATAAGTTATAATGAGTAATTTAAGAATTAAATTGAAAATAAATTATCAGTTTCATAGAATTATTGAATATCCTGAATTGGAATGGACCACCCAATAATCGAACCATGTTTCTGACAATATAATCCAAACACTTCTTGAGATGTACTAAAATGCCCAAATATATCACCATGCCATTCAGAGACATACACAAACTGGAAGAAAGTATTTGCAAAAGAGAACACCTACCTTGCCAAAAAAAGAAAGATAAAAGGAGATTTTGCCTCTACCAAAGCTCTTCTTTCAGTGGAGAAGAGTTTATTGGAAGAGAAGTCACAAAGCACACAGGTCCTTTGTGGAGAGAGATGGAGAAATGTATGCCCTGTGTCTGTAGGGATGGCATTCAAAAGCTGAGAGTAAAATCCTCAAATAATATTGTTGATTAATAGTAAGCTTGGAGCGCCATAGATTATACTTAGACCTATGGCTGGAGACACACAAGACCAGTTTTTAAAGGATTGATTGGAGTATGATTTTTTGTCATTGATGGTCTATAGCTTTGAGATGTACAAATCAGCAACTTATTTCTAGTTTGAGCAATATTGTGATGCTAGGTGGATTTTTTTTTGCAATAAACTGTGGTCTTATATTCACACACTGAAGACTCTTCATTTGACAAGGTCTTGAGATGGCCTTTGCAAGTGCATCTCCCATTGGTTGAGGAGAGATCGGTATGTAATTCAGTAGCTTGCAGTATCAGCCTGTTGGAATGAACAGAGTTCAGTAAATACCCTTTAAAATCCTGTTTGAAGGCAGCTGCTATTTAGAAGGCTTAAAATACTCGTTATAGATAGCTTGTGACATTCCCATCTATCTAGCCAAGAGATCAAGATAAATTAAGAAGTGTACACAAAGCAGGAGCATTCAAAAAGAAGAATTCAATACTGTACTGATTTCTCTTTTCTATTCCTTTTATGTCTTCAGGCTGAAATACTCATTAAAAATGAGTGAATCTTTAAAAATTAAATAATTTTTAAACACAAGATAAATGTTTTTGGTTTAAGAACAACTATTGCAGTATATTGGGGCTGGGAGGGGGAGAGAGAACTTCACACTTAACCAACTATATACATTCTAAAGAATTATTATGACTTTTCACTTTGCATATTGGTCCAGTTTCTGCCAACAAAAATTTTTATAGATTTTTATCACGTGATGGCAAGTAGCAGAAAATGAGAAGGTACAAAAGGGAGCATCAAAGGCATGAGAAGAATTTTGGTGCTCTCAGATATCAAAATGCTGTCTCAGGGTAAAGCTTTAAATGAAGTCCTGTTTGAAAAAATGGACTAGATTTATCCAAGGGTCACTTAATGATATTCACAAGTTGCTCATATTAGGCTGTTTTAGAGGAATTGATGAGAAAAAATGGACTGTTTTCTTTAAAACCAAGGGGTATCAATAACTTATAGAAAAAATCTTAATAATCTGATTCACGAGCAATGACCAGTTATTTAAAGATCTATGTATTATCTGTTTTAATCTTCTATAATGATGCTTACTATTTCAGGCTAGTTCTTTAAGCAGTTGTTTATGATAACTTCTTGATTTCAGGAATCATTTTATTTTGGAATTTTGCTCATCCAGAACTGATTTCAGCTGAAACTTTGTTCTCTCTCCAGCTTTCTTGATGTTGATCTTAGAATGTTTCACTGTGTGTTAAGAACTGAGGGGGATGATCTTCACATCTTACTGCATACACTGATGGCCTATTTAAGAATGACTTTTTGCTAACTGTGTATTGTAAACAGTAGTGGCTATACGTTTCTCTGTCAAATAATGTCATTAATAGTTTCAAATTAGTTCTTGAGAAATATTTTAAATATAATTTGTGACATCTCAAGAGAGCAAGAAAGAGGTTGAAACTGAACATACACAGATCAAGTAATGGAGCTTTTTGAGTACCTAGAAGGGAACCTGAGATCACAGTTTTGCAGAGGAGTCCTCAGAATATTAACAGTGCTGGAATAATAATAGTTAACTTCAAGTTATGTTTCAATTTGTACATTTAAGTAGGACAGCAGAACTGCAAGGCTTCTTCTTTTAAAAAGTTTAGATGTCTTGATTTCCCATCTCTTTGTTTAGTGCTTTGGTTTGGTTGGTAAGCAGGGATTCTCCTGAATTTCCTTCCTTGTGAATTGGAGAAAATTTAATGCCTTCTAAAGATCCCAAGAGAGGCTGACTAGGTATCTGAGAGAAAAGGAGGAGTTTTCAGCCAGTGTTTGGAGATACCAGCTGTGCACAGGACAGTTCAACAGGTGAGCAGAAAAGGAAAAAGCAGTGATGGAATTGGTGCACTTCCTTGCTGTGTGAATTGACACAGTTAATTATTCATCTGCAAAATTTTTCCATAATAAGCCAGTAGACCTCAAGTTCAGCAGATCTGTGGTTCTTGCTGATTATTTCACTCAGCTTTTGATTAGAGACCCTTTCAACTCTGATTGTCGTCTGTCCCCTGATTGTAGCTGGTGAGGCTTGCTTTTGTTTGCCTTGATGGATATTGGTATTAATTCCCCGAATAACAAATTTCTTTCATAAATGGAGAGACAATAACAACAAGAAGTTGTCACAGCATATCAGACTTTTTTGAATTTTCTAAATGCATTAATAAAGATGAAGAAGTTTAAATATAAATATAAAATGAGATGGCTATTCTTTTTCAGCTAGTATGAAAAATGAAAAAAAAAAAAAAAGGCAATCTATTATTCAGGGAATTTTAGTTGCACTTTCTAGGAGAAATGGTCAATCAATCCTACAGGAATGAATTACCAAATAAATTCAGATGTGGAGTGTGGGGAAGGTTTCAGAGTTGATAAGTTTTTTTAATCTTTTTCACACTGTATTCAGAAATAGACAAGCTTTCTTTGTCTACTTTTACTATATTTTGTTTTCCCTTTCATGAAGAAAAAAATAAAAGCACATTTCCATGAAGCTATAGATTAGTGCCTTCCCAACATACACCATGAAGCACATTTCAGTATGCTTTGAGTCACATCTGCATGGACCATGATTCAGTAATGATAATTATAAATATACCTATATAAGGTATTGTTTATTTAAGCGTAGCTCAAGGCACCACCCTACCTATTTATCTTCCATAATATTTTTGAATCTTGTCATATAGTTAAGCAGCAGTCTTGTGAATGTAGTTAAGAATGGAAATGTAAAATGCTTGAGGTTTAACTACTATTTCTGTCCTTCAAAGCTGATGTGCTCCCTAGCCTTTCCATAATTACTTTTCGATGATGCATACTCTTCTGTTGTCACTCACTGGATTGTAGTGGGGACTTTGGCATTGTTTTGTTTCAAGTTGCTTGGTCTTTCCAATGTCTTTTGGAGGTTCTGTGTAAGCTCAGTAAGATGCAAATGATACTTCATCCTCACTTTTTTCCTCATCTTCTGTCTTTACTATGTATTATAATTCTTTTCCACAGGCCTAGAATCCCAACTTAAATTTTTCAAGTGAAGGTATATTTCTATTACTTCCCTTTTTAGATGTCCAATGTGACATTCTTTAAATGTTGGGTTTTTGTTTTTTTTTTTTTTGTATCTTTGTTCTTTAGATAAAGAGTATGTACCCTGCTTCCCTTAGGCACTTTAATCCCTAATTGCCTTTGAAAATGTAAGCTAATGCGGATTCTGCTTTCTGTTGCCTTTTCTACATTTCATCTTGAATTATTTTTGGTGACAAGAGTCTCCCAATATCACCTGTCATTTCACGTACAGATTTCCTGCTACTGCTCAAGGTCTGAGAATAGTTCAGCTTGTATTTTTTCCCCCAACTTTCAGCACCACTAATTGAATTATGATTCCTCAAGAGAATGTGTAATGTGTTTTGTGTTCTGGCTCTAAGAGGGATGAATGAAGATGCAATTAGAAATGTCTAAGTTGATTTTTTCTCAAATAATCTATCTGAAATTCATCTTAAGATGTTTTCCAGTATGTTTGTAAGTATTAAGCCTCCATGAAATGAATCATACTTTCAATGACAAAGTAGTACCCTACATTTATCAAAATTTGATTTCTATCTTCTTACTCTGTTTTGCTTGTGTTTTGGTTTAATCCAGCAAGCATATAAACACCATACACCTTTTAGTCACTTTTTCTCTGTCTAGTGAGATGAGAGAGAGAACTGAAAATAAGTAGAACTTGTAGACTGAGATAAAAACTGTTTACTAGGAGAGAAAAGGAAGAGAGAAATAACAGTAATGATAGTAATAATTATATATACATATATATATAAAAACAAGTGATGCACAAAGCATTCTGATTAATGTTACACATGATGTATGTCATATACATCTATTTTAAATAGATGTTTATTCCTATGTAGCATTATATTTTCTTATATTTTGAGTTATAATGATAGTCTTGTATTTAGTATCTGTCCTTATTTGACTGGGATGAATTCTTCTACTCTTCATCTTTTTGTCTCAATTGTGAATATTTTCTAGCACGTATAAAGTTAGAAATCGGGAAAAAGTTATTGGATAGTCACAGCTAGGAGCACAAATAGTGAGGCAAAGGAATGAACAGAATTCCTTGTTCTGTAACTATTTTGTGGGAGATTTTTGTGCAGCATTTGCCCTAAGTGTCAGTTGTGTATTGAATAATCTAAACCTAAACTGTGAAGCTAGCTGCACGCGAACATGGGATGATGAAGTAGGGCTCTGCACTATTCCCTTCGCCAGTTTCTCCCATTTCAAAATCCTGAAAGCTAGACTCCAGGTCTTCTATGGAGAGGAATGGCCACGCTGAAGAACCATGTGCCATGAAATTTCTCTAGAGCCTCCTCTAGTTTTGTTTTCTTACCAAAGTTTCCAACAAACTTACAGCTGTTAATATTGCAACTGAAGGGCCTTGTGAAAATCTGACCACGTGTGCAGCATATATAAAATATATATATAAAATATCCTAAAATATATAATAAAATATAATAAAAATAAAATATCCTAAATATATATATATAATATCCTCATATATATATAAAATATCCTAAAACCAATGGAACATGACAACTTGGACGTAAGATGCTTATTTGATCTTTGGACTCCAATATTTACAGATATTTCTTGAAGTCTCTTTTGTCTTCATTCTTTTTAATACTGCTGATACTCAAATTGACTTATATTGAATTGGAGAAACTTTGAGTACTGATTTAACTAAGCTGAGAAGAAAATTGGATACTTCTCTGAGAAATGAAAAGCAGAGAAAATTGTTAAATTATGTAATGGAGAAAAATATTAAAATATCGCTCCCTTCTCTCACCCAGGAAGTCTTTAATCAACCTGGAATTATATATATGTATATATTTTTTGTATCCTTCTTTTATTTTTTGTATCCTTCTTTTAGATTTTGAATGAGTTTTAACTGAAAACACTTAAATGATAGCAATGCTTCCTTGGCTTGAACAGCTGCAAACAAAATGATACTTGCTCTAATACAAGGCTAAATTCTTTATTTTAAAAAAGTTTCTTGTGTGAAAAGAGATTTTGCTTGTTTGAGACTGGGAGGTTATTTCCAGATTCGACATTTTCCTGTAGAAAAATGCATTTGGACAAAATGAATATTGGCAGGCAGACTGTTTGACAGCTCTAGGTACAACTCTTAACTAACTATGAAAGTGATTTTAAATATAGGAATAGCAAATAGCTTGAAAGTTGGCTGAAGTTTCTTGTTTCTGATATGACTGCATAAGGAATTTATCCAGTATATATGCTTCTGAAACGCAATCCATGTTTCCTCTTTGTGTGTCTGAACTGCTCACCATCAGGACCTGTGCTCCATCAGAAACGTGGGGCTCACTGCAGCTATGAGCAAACCACTTCATCATACTGGGGCCAGTTACACCCAGTATGCTTGCTGTTCTCTGAAGCATAATTCTCTTGTAGCTGTTGTTTTTTGCCTTGTTCTGGGAACATACAGCCTTTGGAATGGGTAGACGCTGTGAGGAGGGAGATGGCTTGATTTAGCAGTGAATTATGGCAAAAAGGGAAAAGCAGCTATGTAGCACTGGCTGTGTGTTGTGCAGATAAAGCATATGTTTTTTCATTGCGATCCTGCTGTCTCTTACACGCTGCTCTCATTAAGTGTAATGAGGCTCATCTAAAAGCCTTAATAATCTTTCAATATATTATTAAGCCCCAGTTATTTGTGAACAATGCCAGTGTGTGTGTTTGAGGTCAACATTGCGTGCAAGTGCTTTAATTAGTGCATCATGTCCAGTTGTATTCACTTACTGTTTTAATTAGGATGGTAATTGAGAACTGAGTATGTATGTCTTGTCCTGCATTTGTGAGCGCCTAAACCTATTTGTTGCTGTTGTAATTACTCCTTGCCCTACATCTTCTACCACCCCTTGTTTGTTTGCTATTAAATTAAGAAAACGTAAAGGGAAGAAACAGTTACTGTGTAAAGACTTATTTTGCTTTACTCTAGATTGCAGAACAGTGTAAATTAATGATCATTGGAGATGACTGTGAGATGGAGTCTTGCCTGTAATTCCTAATCTCTGCCATACTGGATTTTTGCTCCTTATTAACCCTTGCAAAACCAGAATTAAAACAGAGAAACACATTCATCTGTTGCTTTGCATGCTTTTTTCTGACACTCATATCATCATGTACTCCAAATACCAGCTATGAACTTAATGGCATTAACTATAGTATCTTGGAGAGTTTTGCCATTGCCAGTTAAACCTGAATGTTCTGAGAGAGAAAGTGGAATGGAGAAGGAAAATGTAGTTTTTACTGAAGTCAGGTTTGCGAATAAATGCAACTCAACCCATAGTTTGTATTTAACATATGAACACATAAGAGCTTATAATAATTTTTGTTGCAGTGGAACACCTGTTAAATAATCAGAGCTTAAATTAATAAGGAACTGAAAACAATTAGCTAAAGGTTACAAACTATTCAGTATAATAATAATATTAAACTATCTCTTCCATAACCTAAATTGCAGACAGTTTTCATGGTAAAAACATGTTATTTTAAGGAACCTCAAAATCTTGGTTTGGAGAAATAAAAGGAATCAAGGGGAAATGTTTTTGTAAAGTTTGAGAAATTACATTGAACTGACCAAAGATTAAAAAATAATTTATATTTATCTGTCTGTCTACATTTTAGGTTTCCAGTCTGGATTTTAGCTTTTTTGTCTCACATCAGGTCAAAAATTGGCATTTTCACTCTTCGTATCCGTACAGTGAAATCTCC
The DNA here is from genome assembly GCF_038088225.1 of Cyrtonyx montezumae. Taxonomy (NCBI): domain Eukaryota; kingdom Metazoa; phylum Chordata; class Aves; order Galliformes; family Odontophoridae; genus Cyrtonyx; species Cyrtonyx montezumae. The sequence continues at coordinate 99,508,848 of NW_027072089.1, read as the reverse complement.
TTGGAAACAAATGCAGCAGTTTAATTGAAGAAGGTTCATTATAACTGAAGTAAGTTGTTAATGTTGTGGGCGATATTGAGAGAGACCAGCTTGCTTCCTTTGACTTCAGTGGCTGCTATGAACACGTTTGTGCCTTCATTCAGGTAAAAGGATATTTTAGATAGGTTGTGGGGGTTTTGTTTGTTTTTGTTTGCTTTTGTGGGAATATTATGTGGTTACTGATCTGAAAAAGGACCAGTTTTTCACAGATCAGTATGTAGATGCTCATTGAGAATTCAGAAGCCCTGAGAGTTGAGGGTTTTTTGAGGGTGGGTGGAGGTGTGGCTGTGCTAACAAACTCCTTCACAGTTCTCCAAATCTTGCTTTCTGTTAGGAGTCTCCTACCTGGAAACAAACTGTTCTTGGAGAAACTGAATGAACAAAGTCAAATTTCCTACGTATTTCTCTCTCTAGGGCTGTGTTTGGAGTTTCTGTAACCCAGCATAAATTGGACTTGTGGCTTTCCCACAGCTGGGCCACATGTAATCTTTCTTTTGTGAATTCTCTAGTGGCAAATAAGTTGAGCTCACTCTTCAATCTTTCCTTTGGCAAGGGCAGCGATAATGTCTCATTCATCTGCTGTCTTGTTTTCATAAAGTGAGTAGAAATTGAGTATCTTTGAGAGAATTACAACTTTATTAAAATTGGGTAGGAGCAAAAAAATCAGTGATGACAGGAGCAAAGATTGCATATATGTACGTGTTAGATGATTAATAAGCTTTGTTTCCTTAAGGACTAGACTAGAAGTCTGTGTTATGTTGGCAGTAAGAAGTAATACAGTTCTTTCTTGAGCTTCTGTATTAACATCCTGTGTTCAATTTGTCATTCTTGAGTCCCAGTGTAATGTAGTTTAGTAAGGGATGAACTAATCTTTTTTTAATAGGTGCTGCAAGATCCTAGTAAAGATCTCCTTTTGGTTTGGGGCATTTAAAATACGTGGTTGTGTTTGTTTTTCTTTGTTTAATGAGTAAACCATTTAGTAGCGATTTACAAATTTTTTTGGAATGAAAGTACCCAGTGTAGTCTTCCAGATACTCAGTGAAATGTTATGGTAACTTTTGTTTCCTACCAAAGAGACTTGTAAGAAATACTTGAACTCCAGTAAGCTAACACATGTAAGAACATGGCCAACCGTACTTCATGCATTCCCTTTTTACTACTTTATCATCAAATTTCATTCCTTCACCTGTTGTTCTCCCAAACCCACAGCTGTGGGTGTGTGCACAGCAAATCTCCAGTCACTCAGGAAGATGTGTTATGATGAGTTTCTTCACATGGGCCACTGAACCAACGGGTCTGTTTGGTTATCCAACTTTTGAAATATCTTCTAAGTTTCAATCCAGAACTTGTGACTAATGTACTTAGCTTACTTGAAAAAAAAACAACCAAACAAAAAAACCACAACACAACAGTTTTGGCACCTTTGTTGAGAGAGCTGTGTTTATTAATAGTTTCCTCCCTAAGCTTTTTTGTTTCTGTATTTTTCATGGTTGGATGCCTCGGGCACATCTGAGCAGCAGCGTTCCTGTATTAGCTGTCTTGCTTTACAGAGTCATTGCTTTTTTAGCATCTGAACAGGAAGCACAATGTTGGAAAGGGGGGAGGATCAGAATACTCTCATAAGCTTTCTTACAGAGTTTGATCAGTGTAAAACACATCAGTCTTTTGGGATGTTCACCTGCCAGGAACTTGGAGGTACCTTCTAATCTCTTCAGTGAGGATCTCTTCCTTTTTAAGTAGAGGTAGCTAATCCTTAATTATAAGTGGAAATGGCTCAAAACCAAGTCTGCTGCACCTGGCAGTGTTTCTGGCTTTGATGACACCCCTCCTGCTAGCAGGCAGCCTGCCCTGAGCATGGACCAATGTTGGCCCACAGAGTATCCTCTCAGCTGGAGCTGCCCTCCTTCCCCTCAGAGACAGAGCTGCTCACTGTCCAGATCTGTCAATTGTCATTCCTCCTGCACACACAATTTGGAAACTGCCTTAAAAGCAGTAGAAAATGATTTTAATTTCTTAGAGCACCCCCATGCATGTGCACGCATACACAGAACTCTGCATTTCTCACTGCCCTAGACCTAGCCCCACCATGTGTGTTTACTGCCTGCCTCACTGATACCTCCTGTGTGAGTCAGCAGCCTGGGAGGGAAGGACATGGCAACCATTTTTCGTGCTCTTGTTCAGAAAAGAAGCCTGTTTCTGTGACACTGAGAATAAAGCTGCTTTCCCCAGCCCTTTCTAAAACATACACGTTGCTCTCAGTGTGATATTTGCTTCTTATTGGCACCATTCAGTGTTTTGTTCCAGTGCCCTTCCAATTATTACTGTATATTAATTTTGATTAGACAGGAGGCTGCTTTGTGAGTCTTGACTTCCTGCCAGTACAATCAAGTGTGAGCCATGGGAATGAAAAGCAAATGTTACTTTCAAAACCTTGTGAAGAATATATTACTTATAATTCATAGTAAATATATATAATCATAAGAAGAATAAATATGTGTTTGGTAGATCAGGAATTGAGATACTGTATCTACCCTACCCTAAAAGAGAGAATAAAAACAGAAAATATCTGTATAAACCATCTTGTTTGTGTATTTTCACCATTCAACCTTTGTATTCTTTTAATTTTTAATCAGCTGTTCCTTTAATAGATCAGCAGCTGCTATATGAATTAGAGGAGTAGAATCAGTGTCAGATAGAACAAATAGGAATGGCTTAAGTTCCTACTCCATGGCTAAACAGGAATTTGAGGAGGATTTTTTTCAGAGAAGTCCTGGAGCCTGTGATCTCTGTTCCCCTCTGGTGTCACCTACCATTTTGTGAACAATGCAGCTTTAACTCTCAGAGCTCATAAGAAAGGGAATTACAGTACTTGCATGCTCCTTTTCTGGATGGAGTACTAAAAGGTGTTTGCATTTTTCTTTTCTTTTTTTTTTCTTTTTCATTTCTTCATTTATTTCTGTTGAATTTTCCTTTTCTTGCTCCTCCTGTTTTTCTGACTGAAGCACTTGTCCTTCCCCATCCCCTTGTTCACCTTGCCCTCCTCTTTGGCTGGTGACTACCAGCTTGTCATCCTACATTACTTACTGTTGAGAGGATAACTCCTGTGTCCCTGCTGCATGGAGTTCAGTCAGCAGCAGGTGCTGGAAGAGCCAAGCACATCAATATTTCATGCATTTAAAATCAAACACACTGACTCACATATGGCTGCTCCAAGGAGCACTGTATGTAAGTCTGCTTTCTTTAAGTAGGTGTGCTAAACTGCTCTTACTAATGTAGCAGCAGCCTGACGAGATAAATGTGTTAGCAAGCAGTATGATAAAAAAGAAACTATTATCTACATTATAAAATGAAGTACTTGAACGTGAGAAAATGTCAGAGCTGTGGTTTGGGGCTGAATCTGAACCCCGAAACACGAGAATCACTGATTATTATAGAATGGAAGAATGAGTCATAAGGAATGTGCACAAATAGGGAAAGCTTTAGTATGGGTACTTCTACTTGGTGACTCCTGATCTTATAGCTACAGTATTACTTTAACATAGCGTTTTGTTTACAATTTAAAAGTTTACTTGTGTTAGAACATCATACAGTGGCTTTTTCACTGCTTGATCACTCCTGTCTTCTTGAGGTCTTCCTCTAGAAGATGGTCTTGAGCTCTGAATTTGTAGCACTGACCTCCAGTAGTGAAGCTATGGAGATAACTCCAACTGGACAGGACCAAAGCTCAGAGATGGGAGATACTGGGTTATTAGCTGTTTGATCAAGGAAGACTGGCTGGGATAGCTACTTAATTCTTACTTGTATTGCACACATACATGCAGTTTGTCCTCTCCAAGTCTGCCAGCATAGACCTTGGCCTAACAGCTTTGTGTACCATTGTTCTTTGACTTGCTACCAGAAAGAGAACTCTCAAAATTAAAAGGGAAGGAATAAGCTTTTATAGTCCATCTGGCTGCCAAACTGTAAAGGGGGACCAGGACAGCAGGCCTCTGGCCAGCTGACTTCAAAATATCCAAGTCCACTGCACTGGGTCTTACATAAGCAATGGCAACATAAACCTCTTAAGAGACCTTATACTTTCAGAAACTTTGTCTTTACGGAATATTTACAGCATCTCAAAAAAAAAAAAAAGATTAAAAAAGAAAAGTTAAAATGTTAAAATTCTGCTGAAAAAAAAAATCAAAATCATAAACAAACTAAAAAACACCTGAACTTTGAGATTTAGAAGTGAGTTTTAATTTTGTTACTATGGGGCTGAGATGGTTACTGAAGTATGTGGACATTTAGCAGCTCTGGGGAGAGATGAAGGCATAGTACATTGACTTTTTTGCCTGCAAAGTATTCTAGCTGATATTTGTACTGTTGATGGACATATAGTTAAGGCTTAACTATCTATTGAGCTCAGAGAAGATACTGCAGAGCAAAAGAGGATGGAAACAAGTGGAAATGTACTGTATGAAAATCCTCAAGGAAATGAAATTGTCCGTAAGATTTCATTTTCTCAGCTGGAATTTTGTCTCTATCTCAGTTTTATAACTACAAAAATAAAATAGCATTAGTGTTTGTTTTTATACTGATTGAAAAGAGTTAAACTTGATGTCTTATTTAATGGCAAGGGTATTTTATTGCATTTTTATAGAAATAAGACTCTGCTTTTAGGTTGCGTTTTACTAATATTTCTTATGTGCAAATTAGAATAGATTCTGCATAGCAATTTCCACACCATCCACTACAAAACACTGCAGAAATCTCAGCCTTGCTTAGGAAAGAAGGCTGCTGGTTAATGTGGCAGATATGAAATAAAAGGGTAAAACATAGAGCAAGTCTGCTTTTTGCTTTTTGTTTTTTAAAGAAAAATTTCTTGATTTTGAGCAAAATAACTTTCAGCTTACTCCTCCCTTCTTACTCTGTCTTTTGATCTGTATGGCTTCAGGAGGTTTGGGAGTCTGAATAGTGATCCTTGGGGGCACTTACGGCAACACAGATCGTGTTGATGCTGATGAAACAACTTCTCTGCTTTGATTGTATTGCAAAACTACAGAAGATGAAAACAGAAACCAGGTAATCGTCTGTGCTGTAGACTAGGAGCAGGCAGCAAAAGCTGATCCTGCAAATTAATGTAATAAGCAGAAGACAGACATGAATGAACAAAGCAGTAGAGGTTTTAGAGGAACGTTTAGCTTTTGGGAAGATTTTAAAGGCATTTCTAAAGGAAATAATTTATCTCGGCTCTTCTCTGTTCCCTGAACAATGGGTGTCAGTGTTATCTCTGCCCAGATACGTTGTCACATGAAAGCTCCCATTTGTAGTTCCCACCCAATTTCAAAACCTACTAATTTATTTAATCTTTCAAAATCCTTTCTCAGTACCAGCCAACTTCAGCTCTGTCATCAGCCTGCTCCTGACTTTTGAAAGAGATTTGTTATACTGCTATGAATAGGAGCAGTGTCTGATGTTAGATATTCACAGGTATATTGAAGCAACTCTGTAATGTGTAGGATTTTTTTTTATTTGCTTTAAGTAATAAGTGTCCATCTAAAAGGAATAAATAATGAAATGCCTGACATTGTTACTAATCCTTTGTCTTATTAGCAGTTGTCTAGCAGTACCTAGGGATTCCCTCCACCAAATACCCTCCATTCCTCATTCTGCCTTGTTGAATGATGATCTTTTAAACTTGAATTTTATAAAGAGGGTTTGCAAAAAATGCACAAACAGCTGGCCAAAGTGCATATCATGGAACTGTGCATACATTTACATACACGTAGAGACACAGGGATTGGAAAAGTATTTTTGTATGTGTGACAGTATCAATCACAGGACTTCTAGAGTTGGAACAAATCTCTGGAAAAATGAAGTATTTACTTACTTATTGTCATGGAGATTCTGCATATATATTATATATATAAATATATTTATGTGGAATATATATATATATGTGGAATTTAAACTTTTCTAAGGGTCTGATGTGGAGTAGAGATAAATCTCATTTCTACCTTGGCTCAGGCTTTAGTGACAATGAAAGTGGAATGACAGGTTGAGCCTGACCTGTATTGTCCTCATTCACCAGACCTGGGTTTTGTCTTCCTCAGGGGAAAAAATGATTTCTTTTTGGCACAGTGGTTGTCTTCTATGGAAAACCAAGCAAGCAAAACCCAAACTATTTGATAGAAAATTTGTGAATGGTAAGTCATAGGCAGTACTGTAGCTTTAGGGTCAACCCCGTGAAACCAATTTGTTCCTGGGACAGAATAGCAAGCAGCTAACAATGTTCCTGACTATTTTAATGGAAATTTTCATTCATGTTTAACTAACCTAGCTGAGGCATGCTTATTAGCTCACCTGACCATCTGTAAGTTGGATGTGAACCAAAGCTCTAAGCCAGTTCAGTACTGAAACTATTTCCTGTGACCTGGTGTAGGGAACCTGCTTTGTCAGGGTGGTTGGACTCAATGATCTCTTGAGGTCCCTTCCAACCCCTATGACTCTATGATTCTATGTTGTGGTTTTCTCAGATGTCTGCTTTCTTGGAGACACCCTTGCCGTGTTTCCAGTAGCCTACACTTAGACACAGAAAATTTGAAAAAGGCAAAGCTTCCAGGGTGCTTACTTCTCAATAGCATTTCATAGTAACTGGTTTAACTGGCTTTCTATGAACAAGCTCTGTATCCAAACCTTTCAAAACAAAATGCAATTTGATGTAGGGGTCCTGAGCTGCTTTAGAACAATGTAGTTCAAACGATGAAAGCAGTCTGTAAATAAGAAAATGACTGCTCTGTGACTGTTATCTTATCTTTATCTATCTATCTATTTATCTATCTACCTACCTACCTACCTACCTATCATCTATCTATTTATTAATTTTCAGTGGACTAAAGCTTCAAGTATGTGCGTGTGGCAGTCTGAGATAGGCTGGTTTTCCATGTGCTGCATGATCTGGCGTTAGGACTTTCCTTTGAGTATCTGTTGGAAGTCCATAAGCTGTTATGTTGTTGCTTCTTGCATATAGTCTGTTGGGACTCTGTTGGCCAAAGTAAAGAACTTTTTAATTAGAAATGATAACTCTGCTTAGCACAATAGAGCATAAGTATATCTTAGAAGAAAATTGCGTATGATTTGCTTATCAGTGGATATGAACGTTCTCTGAGGAATTTGCTGAAAGCTATTTGAAAGCCATCTGATTAAATGGGAAATGAGAGTCTTTAGAGCAATCTAAAATTAATTCAACAAGTAGCACAAAGCATGACCTCACCTGACAGCCAGTTTCACTCAGACGATTGACCTTTTGACTTCCAATCACACAGTTTGTCTCTTCCAGCTGTCCTCCACTCTATGCCAAAAGGTGGATGCCTTCTGAAGAAGTGGTCTTGCACAAACCACCTGGTACCCTGTAGGCCTTGAAACCTGCACCTAGCAGCTCAGTTCTCTGGAAGTCAGGTGTTGATTTTCTCTTCTGATTCACTTAAGAGGTTTAACTCTAGTTCTTTTGGTGTCCTACATACCATATTTTTCTCAGCATGCATGAACTAGGCTTGTGATGGTCATGTCTGATGTGGTGTGGCTTGAAGCTGTGATGTCTTTGCATAACAGTGCTGTGACATGTCAGATTTGTAAGTGATCCTAAAATAAGTGTGTTTGTGTTTTCATAATGACTCAGCACTGCTTCTTTGCTTGAGATGCTGCACAACGAGGGTGCAGTGTCATTGTTTTAGGAGTGAGGGTGGTCTGGACTAGCTCCAAGGTCTTTGCTGTGATCTCACTTGACAGTGATCTGGATGAAATTTTCTGATCATGTTGGTCCTATGGGCTAGCATTACTTGCCTCCTAAATTATACTTTAAAAGTACTGCTCGTGACTGTGCATGTAAGCAAATGCATGGGGGAGATTTTCACATTCCTCGTAAGAGATCCACTGGAGCTAATGGACAGTCCTGGGATGAGGTTGTTCTGTTCTGCTGTTGCTCTGATTGCTAGAAGAATGAAGGCCTATCTCATTTTAGATTCTAGGAATACTGCACTGAAAAGTTTATCCTCAAAATGACATGTCTCTAAAATATTAAAAATCCTTATATGTTTGCGGCTGTCCTCAGCTCACTCAGCCAGCTGGCAGTGAAAAACTGATGGAAAATTTTAGATTCTCTTTCCCTTCACCGAGGAAAAATTTATACAAGTGCATATTGGCACATATTCATGTATGAGCACATATACAAGAAGTTGGTTGAAAATATACTTGCCTTATTAAGTGATAAAAGGTCATGGGATTTTAGATTTTTGTCTTAACATGAGTATTCAAAATACCAGCTATTCAGTGATACAATTAGATGTTTATGAAGTTATCCTTTTTCATGCAGCAACACCTGCCTCCAAAAGATCCAATGATTTCATTTCTTTTTAGTAAAGGTCTATAAATTATCTAGAAAAGCAGCTATTTTGTTTTTGTTTTTTTTTCTTTTTGCAGAAAAAAAAGACGGTCAAGAAGTCTGTGTTATCTGTACCATGCACCACAGCTCTCACTAATTATGAAAGATAAGTGTTATACTGCTTGCAGTAGTGTGGTTAAGCCCGCACACTTAAAACATCTTCAAAGAGCTCAAGTCTCATTTTCCAAAATGAATTTTTTAGATGCATTGGGTGATTAATCTCACTGTTTCTCAGGAGATATGGACTCCTAAGTTAGCGATAACTGTGTAGTTGTTTATCTGGGGACAAGAGTAATGGGGAGAATACAAAAGTAGGAATCCTACTCTGGAAAGGATTGTTGAATTTGGAGAGGGAACTGGAAAATGTCAGCAGCTTCACGTGATACATGTACTTAAGGGAACGTGGTATGTGACAGAGTGTTGTAAAGATCACTGTACAAGTACAAGGCTGATGTGGAGACATGGAGCTGTGGTGGTGCGGACAAATAATACAAAGTATATAATTCAAGCTGAGATTAGAAAAACTTGAAGGGGAAAAAATAATCAGTTAACATTTTGTAGAGACAACACTGAAAATTCTATTTTGTGAGATGATTTAAAAACTTGAGTCACATTAATATTGGAAATAAGAATAGACTCAAGATCTATAAAACTCTTGTTTAGAATCTATATTAAAAATTCAGAGGAGATACCCGAGGAAAGGATGCAATTTTCTCACTTACAGAATGTTTCTGAAAACAAGGAGTTCTTTAGGATATATGCACATGTGATTATACTTTGAAGTTTCCTATAAATAAAAATTTCACATTGTGCCTCCTGTTGTTAGCTATTGTCAGTAAAATGGCAAAATTTATACTTTTTGAAGGGTATGGGGAGAATTTTTCCTAGAAGCGTATACATTATCTCACTGTTACTCATGATCCTTCCTCTTACGAATCTGAAGAATAGACTCCACCTCATGAGTTAGGACTTTTCTTTCTACAAGTTTCCGTATATCTTCCTTGTCATACCTTCTGGCAAATTTAAAAGGAAGCAAATTGGATATAATAGAGATTGAGTTCTTTTTATAACCTTTTAAATAATTAACTCACCTCTATATCTGTGCTGTCCATGAAAGCCTAATCCTCTCTCCCAATTAATGAACCTTATCATTTCCCCATGTGCCAAGTATTCCTTCAAGAGCATTTCCTCATAAGTGTTGGCAATAGATTTGTGTTCTCTCCTGAATTATGTTTTTGTAAGATACACCAAGTAAATGTCTAATTAGTACATTTTAAGATTGATTTTTTTTTCCTTAGAAATAATGAACTAAGAAATGTAATTTCTTATTTGCTTATTTGGAAACCAGTACAACTTCAGTTTTAATTGTGAGCTTAGTTACAGTGGCACACAACAAATGTATTTAGTTGCTGACCATTGGTTGTTGGATGGCAGGGACAGAAAGTCAGTCAGCTATTTTAGTAGAAGGCACAGGAGACAACCTTCAATATATTTGAATTATGTATTTCAAATATTGCTTTTTCACATAAAGCATTATTGCAACATGAATCTTTTTTTATTAAAATAAAAGCTCGAGTCTTTATAAAAGCATAACATTTTTTAACACTGAAAAAGAGTGAATAGATGACAGCATTTATAGCAAGGAAGGCAGATGTGATTCATGTATGAAAGCTGGCTGTGAAAACAGAGCTTTCTCCAAGGTCTTATTATAAAGTGAGAGGGGCTCTTATGCAAGTCTTATAACATTAAAGGAAAATATTCAGCTGCAGAGAAGTCATTTATCAGGACATGACACCTGTATTTCTGCTTTCCCCAAAGCACTGACTTTCTGGTGAGAATGATCATGTTTCATTCTTTTTCAGGACTACCAGAGAAATAAGCCAGCAGTATGCTGCACTTCTGTATTTTATTTAAATATATATGTCAAGTATTTTTCTTCTGCATCGTTATAAAATTATCTATGGATATATTCAATTTCCTTTTTCTTTTTCTTCCTTTTTTATTTTTTTCTTTCTGAATAAGATGAACACAGAAATAACATTAATGGACATTTTTCAGCTTTTATTATTTTTATGTAGTTTACTCCAAAAGTAATGCCTCCTATTTATTTCTGTGGAATCTACAACTTGTACAAAGAGCATGATAACTCTATTTGGTAGAACAAATTTTCAGCTACAAAACACTGTTTTTCAACATTGTTACCACCATTAGCTGATTTCTATGTTTGAGCTAATTGAAATATTCTTATTTTGTGATATGATAGCCGTGCATGGTCTTCTAGAACATGATTTGCCTTTCACAATGAAATTGCCACTGCTGAAATGCACCACCCATTGCCTCACTGCGCTCATGTCCACTGTTTCATCTCCATAAACATTCAGGAAGCATTGGCAAGCATCAGTAGGTGAAATTTTTTCCACATGGGAGGAACTTTCATTTCATACACACTTTCATGTCAGCTTCCATTTTATCAGTCTGCCCCTCTGCTGCCATCTGTCTCATGCAAAAAAAATATATATATTTATATATTGGAATATTGGTGGGATGGTTCAGCTTCTACTGCTGTATGACCAACATCCACCCCTGAGTCTCTATACCAGAGATTGCAGAGACTGAATTTGTCTAAGCTGCTTCCCAGGAGGTGTGACTGATAGTCAGCTGCACCTTCAGCCACTCATTCTGTGCTCAAGGAGAGAACAGGCTGAGGACAGCAACTCCTAATCGGCCTTCCCATCCTCCCGCTGGAAAACCCCAGCACCAGGCCACAAGGACCTCACAGGCCCTTCTAACGCAACCTCTGCAGTCCCAGTGCAGCCACCATGAGGGCACCAGGCTCTTTATTTTTTTAAAAAGGAACACAGTCATTGTCTCTCTGCTTTTGGAGCCTCAGAGTTTGCACGTGGGTTCCCACATCCCCTCCAGGTCTTCCACACACAGGAATTTACCCTGCAGAAGGACACGCTGCCTCATTTCCAGCCCAAAGACCAACCACTGCACACACCACTGAGGCTGTCCCCTTGCCCTGCCTCAGCACCCTCTGCTACGTGGTGGGGATATTTCACACAGACTTCATCAGGAAAATAGTAAAGAGGCCCTTTTGACTATAGAAAATCACAAAACTCAAAGTTTTTGACCTCCTCTCAACAGTTAACTGGTTAATGAATAGAGATGATTGAACTGAAACCAAGAATTAGCATTCATCGGGACAAACACATAAGTAAAACATTTCAGTTTCAGTTAATGACAGCACCTTCCTGGGTGGTAGTCAGAAGCAGTTAAACACTTCAACCAAACTTTTAATTGGCTTCCCAAAGCTTTACATTTGTAGAACAAAGGGTTCTTTGCCTTGAATTTGACCAGAAACTTGATTGAATGACACAGTACAGCAGATAAGCAGGTTGGAGGGAACCTCTGAACACCATCTAGTCCAGCCATCTGCTTTATGTGCACCTACTGCCTACAACTCTCCAGGTCAGCAGTGGCTTTTCCTGGCTATGTCATGAAGTCCTGCAAGGATGGAGATTTCACTGCATCCAAGTGACAGGTTCCCATGCCATGCCTAATTCCTAGTAAAACACTTTTCCCAATATCTGGAGTGAATCTGCCAAGCCTTCATTTGAGGCTTTTGCATTGGGCTATACTGTCATACACAACTGTGCATCTCTGTTCTTTAGCTCCCCATCGGCAGCTGTGGATGCTATGAGACTGCCCCTCAGCCTCCTCTTTGCTGGGCTTCACCAGCCCAGTGCCCTCCCTCTCCCCATGTGCTGTTACCCTGACAGCTCTCTGCTGTATTCACTCTAGTTTCTCAGCAGCCATTCTGAAATGGGAGGCCTCAAAACTGGACACAGAAATCCATGGGCAGCTTCACCACACCAAGAAGGTAAGCATATGGTCTGCCTTATTCATGTGGAGAGCATGATGCTGGATCCTGTTTATTCTGACATCCACTGTAACAGTTTTCAGCAGATTTTTCAGCCTATCAGGCCCCTCTCTGTACCCATGAGTGGTTTTTGTTGTTGTGTTTTATTTTATTTTTTCCCCTCTCTAGTGCAAGTATTGTTAATTGGACCCTGTAGCAGCTATCACTTGGGGAAAAAAATACTCAGCTGCCTGAAATCAGTTTGTACCTAATTCTCTACAAAGAGTTCATGCAATAAGAAATAAAATATGCAATATTTCTGATATGTTTCTACTTAAGTAAACTGATTGCATTATACTTCTATTCTAAAATGACTTAATCTTTTCCTAAAGCATGAACACTGAGAGAAGATGCTGGAAGCCTGATCCTGCAGTCTTGATTTAGTTTTACTTTTCTGTTGAGGCATTGGCATTAGCTGGCTTTAACAAAGAGTTTAAATACTCTTTTTTTGAGGTGTGTTTTGTGAAAGGAATAAAGGTTTAGGTCCTGCAAATTCCAGATGAACTTTTCCCTCATGCCCACCTTTTCTCATGCCCACCTTTTATGTATGCCCAAGTAGGTCCAGACACAGATCCCACATTAGCAGCTTTCCAGTGTTACTCAGATTCCTGATGAACTGCCCCACAAGTCTTTAAAATGTAGAAAGACATTCCTTCAGAATCCTGCTTATTGTCCATTAAAAATTACAGTCTTAGGAGGGAGATATTTGAAGTACCGATCTATCCTTTTTTTCTGCCCATAGAGATTATGTAAAGTTTCTTAATTACATTCTGCATGTCTGAAACTGAACTTTCCAGCAAAACAAAACCTGTGGATAGCTGGTAGTGTTATTACTTAATTAGCAGTAAAAGAACAGGATCAAAGGATCTTATTCAAAAAAAATCTGCTGACGGCTGTGTAAGGAATCAAGCTTCTAAACATGCAGTAGGATACATATCTCTGAAGAAATGTTCCAAATGACTTTATTTTTCTTTACTCATGCATTCTTCTAGAATGGAACTGTTAATCTATTTTCCTTAACAGTTTTGTTTAAAAATCGAAGTAAGATACTTGTATGAGAAAAAAATATATTTTAAATGAGAAGTGATCTATGTTGCTGAACTTGCAAAGAGAATGAAGTGTAAGTTTTAACCTTTTCCATTTTAACAGCTTTGAAATCCTTTTTCTAGCAGTACTAATGAGAAATTGAGAATTTATAAATATACAACACATTAGTAGAGTAGAACCACTGGAAAAAAAATAGGGGACAGCTTTATTTCTCTTTGGAGAAATTGAATTATTGGAAGTTGAAGAAAAAAGTATTAGTACCTAGAATGTGTGTCAATGTGTACATTTTCCTGATAATAGAAGTCTCATAGATGATTAGATGATAATAAAAGCATACAGTAAAGAGCAGTACAAGGACTCATGTAACATTTCAATATAGGAATATGTTTTATAGATCTGGTAAGCAGTACTAAATATTTCTTTTGATTTAGGAGTTGTTAGGAAAATATCAGTGCTTGTTTACAGCATGATCTATATAAGTCACTCCAAAAATAATGCCTCCTCTTTATTTCCGTGGAAACAACAACAGCTGCAAAGAACACAATAATGCTATTTGATAGAGCAAACTCTCTTCTACAAAACACTATTTTTCAACATTTCAACATTTTTCACCATTAATTATGCATTTTCACCAGCAATGACTGAGAGCCTGCATGCTGCCTTCATCAAAATCTGCATCAGCAGAGATGGACCACTGTTTTACAGCTGCTATGACAGTGTCATTGTCAGGAAAATGTTGTCCACGCAGTCCAACTTTCACTGTGCTGACATCCACTGTTTGGTCTCCATAAATATTCAGCAAGCATCAATGAATGTCAGTGGGTGCATTTTTTTCCACACACAGGAATTCAGGAACATATCTTTGCTTTAGACACACTTCCATGTCAGATGCCATTTGGTCAGGCTGCCACTCTGCTGCCATCTGTCGTACTGCAACAACGTGTAACGGCATTTTAATGGAAAGTTTCAATCCCTACTGCCATACCACCACATTCACCTCTGGTGTTGTGGGCCAACATCATAAAATAGGAGGCATTACTTAAAGAGCAGACCTCATATTTTAGGGTAGGAGTTCTCTTTTGTTTTTAGGCTTTCAACATAGGCAGAGTAGAAAGTAATCGGATCAGCTCCTTTACCATAGCTTTTAAGAAATTTCCAATGCAGTGGTTGTTCCTTCCCAAGGTCCTACATATTTCCTGGTTTTTGTCTTGTACCATGCAGAAAACACTACACTCTACAGCTTTGTTTCTGATAAAAGTGGAGTGTAGAAGGGAATTCGTCAGTGGGAAGGCAAGGTCATCTTTAGAGATGGAAAGATATTAATAGGTGACAGACAATAGAGTGTTGAGGAGAAAAAAAAGATGAGGGTGAGGTGGAAAGGAGGCATCACTTTGCTTAAGGCTGCAATTTACAAGTGGAGAGAGCTCACACTGAGGAGTAAGAAATCTATTTTCAAGATCTTCAGAGCTGTAGAGGAAAAACTTGCAAGTCAAAACAGTGCGTTATGACTGTATCAGTGGTAAATGTTCCTCCCATCTTCAGAGAAGGCAAGAAGAATTACAGGCCAATTGGCCTCACTTCTCTCTCATGAAATATTATGGAGGAAGTGCTTAGAGAAGCCATTTCCGCATTAGTGATGGTCAAAGCTGATTGGGAACAACTAGTATGGATTGAACAAGGGAAAACTGAACCTGATCAGCTTTCTGTGTTTTAATGACTGCTTCTGTCAACAAGTCAAGAGCAGTGAATGTTATGTACCTTGAATTTAGTGGTTTCACCTGGTATTTCTGTAGCCAAGCTGAGGAAGAACAGGCTACAAGTGTGAACAAAGATGGCCAAAAACTGGTGCGATCAACAGCCTTGAAGACAAGTGGTAGTGGTTTAAAACCTAACAGGAAGCCTGTTACAAGCAGTGTTGATGAACAAATGATTCTGGAATGTGACTTAATGTTTTCAACAGCCTATATAATGGACTAGAACATACTTCAGCAAGGTCACAGGTGACTCCTGTGAACAAATATGACCAATGTGAAGGACTGCCTTTCAGAGTGACATTGACAAGTAGCAGAAACAGGTCGATAGGAAATTCAAAAAGTTTGCAATGTGTAAATACATTTCTTTGTGTAAGATGGGATAACTCTCATAGCAGCACATGATGGGACTAGCTGGAAAACAGCTTTGAAAACTTGGACTACCAGTGGATGTAGATCTACAGAGCCCTACTTTGCAGAAACACATGATGGAATTCTGTGACACATCACATGATGCAACAGTGGAAACTGCAATGTACAAGTTTAAAAAAAAACAAAACAAAACTGTAAAAATCCACCATGAGACTGGTTAAGTACTGGAGAAGAGCCCAGGGAGATTTTTTGAACACTGATGACTTTCAGAGCTTTACTAGGCAAGTTTCTGAACAACACAATGAGACTTGGAAGCTGGCTTTGCTTTGAGCAGGAGGCAGAATTAGAAATTTGTAGATATCTATTCCAACATAAAACTTATGCAATTCTCTGAGGCCCCTGAATGCAGTACTTTCAATAGCCAAAAAAAAAATGGCTGATTGTTGAGTTTCGTCATGCCAATTATGTCCACTGCATGTGTCTCTCTGTATTCACCAGGAACACAACATTAAAGGCAGGTAATCACTTCAGTTCTTAAAGTGCGTGGTGAACAACTTATCATTATCAGTAACTGCATCATTAAATATGTAAAAAGCCTTGCTAATCACTGATCATTGTTAAAGATTCATATAGCCATATCTCTCCAGAATTGTAATAACCAGACTCCTCAATTAAAACAACAAAACAAAAACCACTCATACACACAAAACCACAAAAAAAAAATAAAATAAAGAGAATGTTTCAGAGCATAGAAAATGATCAAGTGTAGAAAAGTACATTTGAATACAGGCATTTCTCCTTTTGGAAAACACAACTAATCAATGGAATCATTAAAGTGATGTATAATCAATTAGTGGGGAGTGTTCAACAGCTTCCATGGAATAGAATTTAATTGTTCCTGGACTGATATCTTGTCCTGAAGTCAAAGTGTTTCTATACTAATTTTATTTAAACACCTTGAATCTTGTTTGAGCTACAGCATTATGTGAAGCTACAGACCTGAACTCTGAGATATTACCTGCAATCAGTCTATGGGAATGTTTGCTGAAGCCTGTAGAGAAGTCTTAAAGAATCAAGCAAAAGATTTGCATTTTGTACATGTCTATAAAGTTGCTTTTATTCAGAGCTCAGTAGGATTTCTTAAGAATGAAAAGGTGACTCCTAAAGCCATCAAACCCAGGAATATCATTTGGGGGAGTATATCATATGAATGAGTAATCTTCCTGCTGGGTCACTGAATTATTTAAGAGACTCATAAGGGATTTTAATGGAGAGCATCTTTTGTTGGAACCTGTTAAGCTTAGGTTCAGATACGGTACTCTTGTTAAATGCTGCTATTACTAACCAATGGCTCTGATTGCCTTCTTAGATAATCTTAAGGTAATAGGACATGCATTCATTTATGTCACATCGAATCCTACCCTTGGACTAAACTCACTAGAACTAGTTTGTGTATTTTGAATAACACTGATAGTGGTTTGCATGGGATTTTTAGATCTATGTTCAGTAAAGGTTTGGTAACAACGGGACTTTACATCATTTTTGTAAAGCCCTCTTTTCTCAAAAAGGTACAGGAGATAACATAGCAACACTGTTTTTATTTGTTGTTCTGGGCAGCAGTTGTTGTTGTTTCCTTTTATATCACTCTGCTTTTTCAACAGTGAACTTAGCGAAGCTTTTAACAGTGGTTTCAACATACATTCATTCTGTGAAGCCCTAGTGGTGCTCTTGCATAAGCATTTTGATAATTCACAGCATAAGCTGTGAAATAAATGGATGCTGTGGAGCTAAGGGCTAAGATATACAGAACAGAAGGAGTTCTAGGGCAAGGAATGTACTTTTTGCAGGAAAAAACATCATATAATATTGTAAGTCACAAGCAGGGATTACTTGAAATAAAAAGATCTATGCATTCATCATGTGTGGCCACTCTGTAATAAGTAGTTAGCAAGCTTGTGGCTGTCTATTTCTTGCAAAGCATCTATCAGAGATTTTAGAAGGGAGATTTTCAGATCTGGAACTGGATATTAGTGGTCTATACCACTTGGCATTGTGCGATGCCTCTGAAAACCACAGAAAGGCTTTAGCTTTTTCATATCTTACCTTTATTATGAATTCATCTAGCAAAGGCCAACACTACTCAGTTTTGTTTAATTAAAATGTTTCTCCTCAGTATTGGAAGTGTGAGCAGGCACAGATAGATGCCTCAGTATTCATTTATGAATTGAAAAGTAAGCTGCAGTTATCTCAGTCTTCACTGTGAAAGTTTTGATGGGCAGAGAGCACTTGCTATATAAAAGAAAATATGTTTTTGGCTGTTATTATTAGATTGTTACAGAAAGGCACCATAAAATTTGATCTAGAATTTCACTAAGTATCAAGTAGTTTAAAATTGCCAATGAAAAGTTGTTTGTAGTTGTTCACCTGTTAGAAGCTATTACTCTCTGTTTTTACTCTGTGGAATAAATTCCTTAGAAACCTTAATTGTTTCATTTTATAAGATTCATCTAGACTCCTCCATGACAGGAATAAAAGAAGAACCCAAGGGGTCTGAACTTTTTCTTGGCTTCTGTTTTTACCTATTGGAGATCTCGTGTGAGTGAAGTACAGTGTTGTGTACTGAGAATGAAATCTGTCGAACAGTTTGGAAAAACGTAACTAATTTAGCAGTGTTAGATAGAACAACTCCTTCTGCTTTTTCCTCTGAGAGTAATAGCCTGTAACTTTCAACACAATTGGCCTTTGGCAACTCTTGGTAACTTGGGAGGATATTTCTGGAAGAGGAAGGAAATAAAAAAGGATTAAACCACAGGGAATTGTCTAGGAGATGGAAAGCTGAAGTACTTTAGTGCTAAAGAAGAGTCAGCTTTACAAAAGCTTCCATAGCTATAGATTTTTATTGGCCACATCCCCCCTATGTAGGATCAAAGTAGGTCTGTCAGACACAAAAATACATGCTTGATCTTACATACACACAGATAATACAGATAGTAAAAGCTATGTGTCTATGCACAAGCATTTAAAGAATTCATGCGAGCCTCCAAATGTACTATGATGATGTTCTGCATCCCATTTCTGTCTTCATACTTGCCTTTTAAAATTTGTTCAGACAGCAAATTTTTATTAGGCTTTCTCCTTGTTTATGTAGGAAGTAGGTGTGCATTTGTTCACTCATGGAAGCTTTCAACTGAATGCCAAGAACTGCTTTCTCTCAAGAAGTAAATGCATGTAGACTTCTGTTTCCAGTCCAGATATGGATTTGTTTTTTAGTTTTTTAATTTTTTTATTTTTATTTTTGCTTTCCACAGATATATAATGGTTTGAATAATGAATATACTTACAAAAATAGCCAAGTTGGAAAAGACTTACGTTATTATTTGTCCAACTATTTATTGTGAAGTCTTTTCTCAATGTATCGGTTAAACATTAAAAAAAAGGTACTGTCAGACCACTTATTAATAGATTCAACCATAATTACTAAGAATTTCATATAGTATATTGTCCTTTGTAACGAAGGGATTTGATTGGATGAGGGAAATTTTAAAATTATTCCTAGAAAGCCAGTTTGATAGAAGTTTCTCATTTCTTTGACACCAACTTCTACAATGAAAAAGAGAAAACAACTAAGCTTCTACATTTGTAGCTGTGTTTTTACTACTGTTTTGAGGTTTCCCAAAAGACAT
The DNA here is from genome assembly GCF_038088225.1 of Cyrtonyx montezumae. Classification (NCBI taxonomy): domain Eukaryota; kingdom Metazoa; phylum Chordata; class Aves; order Galliformes; family Odontophoridae; genus Cyrtonyx; species Cyrtonyx montezumae. Next base: position 99,489,615 of record NW_027072089.1, on the reverse strand, counting down.
CTTAGAAATTCCATCTGTACTTCTCTTTCTCTCTCTCTATCTATCTCTATCTCCCTATCTCCCTCCCCCCCCTTTTTTTTTAGTTGTGTAATCATGAAATAAAGAAATTTAACATTTACTTGACTATAAATTGGTCAAAGACTGATCAGGAGAATTCCTCAATTGTGTGGACTGTTTCAGCATGCTGTTTTTGTGGTAAATTTATTTTCAATCAGAGAATTAATGAAAAGCTTAAATAGATGTCTTAAAAATAATTTTAATTAACCACCTCTTTAGATGAAGTCATTTTTATTGACCTACTACTAAACTTTTCTTTGTGTAAAGAGAATCATTCCAGATGTATGAAGTGCAATTCTGATTATCACCATGAACTCCTGTTGTGTCAGTGGATGATCTTCTGCCTTTGTTTCTTTGTTTGAAATTTACAATTAAAGCACCATATAGTACAAATGCTCTCAGTTATAGGTGGAGGTATGACATGCTTCTTTTAGAGGTTTGTGTTTCATTGTCAGACCTTGATGTTGCAACTGGTGATGTCTCGTAGACCCGTATTTAGATCTGCCATCCCAGAATAGTGATATGAATCTAGTGTTGGTAATTTCCTAGTTGCATTTTACTGGATAGATATATTTAAAAAATATTTTTACTGCTTTAATAGGCATCACCTTCATGCATACCTAATTGGGCTAGTATTGAAATATGTCCAAATATTGGTTATGGTAATCAGTCCAACCAAGTGTAAGACTATCTCACCAAGTCTTTCTGTAAGTTATGATAAAACAGAAATAAAAGATTTATATAATTTTTGTTTGGTTGGTTGCTTTCCACTCAGATTTGAAGTCCATGACAGAGTAGAATTTCCTGAGCAGAAACTAGAGGCTGAGGAAGTTGAAGACCAAATAAAGAGAAGGGAATTTGTCTTGCAGAGAATGCAGCCATGGTGTCTTGAATTTCTAGCTCAGCTGTGGACTTCTAGCATAATTTGGTGTAGTATATATTTTCTTGATTTTCAAAAACTTTGAGAATCTGATTTAGCAAGGTTGAACCCTATTAATATGTATCAGAATGTTAATGAAGAATTGTATTCTGCTCTGAGTTATGTCAGCATGGGTCCAAAATAACTATCCTTGTTTCTTACAATATTTGTCCAACAAACCAGCAGTGTGAAGAAATGAAAATAGTTTTTGGTGCTCTGGTAGAGCTCTTCAAAAGTACTGACTTATAAGAATAGATTATTTTGTTTCCATCTCACTAAATTGTTATTAACTGTGCTTCAGATTGCACTGAAGCTTTTATTAACAATTATTAGATTGAACATTCAACCAGAATGGGTCTTTCCAGTTCCATACCCAGTGACTGTGGCTAAATTTGGTAATTTTCCAGTCTGCAGAATGATGATTTAGCAACACATCTTCTGAAATACTCTTCCCACTTCTCCACAAAATATGCGTCAGGACTTGATTGATGCTGGAAACTTGGATCCTTCAGAGATTACATTCATGGTACTGTTAGGTTCTCAAGTTTTTTGGAAGTGGAAGTGGTCCTGCATGACAGACCATTGCTAGTAGCTCTGAGGCACACCAGCTTCTTTCACATTTACTGTAGGTTGTTCTCTGTCTCCACTGAAGTTAGCAACATGAATGACTGATTTTTGGAGTTACTGTTGTATGATTTAGGGGATGTCCCTTTTATCCTATGGATTAATGAGAAGTATGCCCTCATAAAGATACTTTGCTTTTTAAAGTTATTCTATAGTACCTGTAAAATTGTCCATTTGTCTTCTTTATATAGCAAAGGCAGTTTTAGGATGTAAATTTTAAATAGGTAACCTTTAAAGATTTCATAGATTAGACAAACTAGAAAACTATGAACTGATTTTTTGCTGTCATGGGTGTCTTCTGTCTATAAGACAGACAGGACCATAATGGCTTAAACCAGAGTGCTCTGTTTAGTGAGTAGAGGCATAATAATTGACTTTATTAAGAAATAATGATTTTAAGTATCATTAGTGCAGAGCTGGATTTCAGCGAGAAATCCTAGTGAGGTGAGAGGTTTATATGACCTTCAGAATCTGCAGACAATCACCTACTACTTCTAGCTATAAAAGAAATTCAAAATAGCAATAGATAGGAATTTTAATTTTGAATGTGTTCTGGCTATTAGTCATAATTATTGGACAGAAATGCACTATCTATCTGGACTGTTTGCTGCTACTTGAGCATTATTTTAAAACTGCGTGACAGCGTAGCAAACATTCTATTGATTAGCAGAAGTTATCTCCCAGAAATAGCCATCAAACTGTTTTTTTGGGTTTTTTTTTTTGCCACTTACTAGAGACTGTTCCAGTAGTTAACTTCCCAGGGCTTTGCCTGAGGCTGAAGTAGTTTCTAACAATCCATCATTAACTTCTATGACAACCACAGGTAGGCTGTGATTGTCAGAATTAGCCATGACATACTGTAGGCCACCTACTGCCATCTTAAAAAAAAATGCTGTTAAACCAGGTTTTACACCATTGCGAAGTGACTGGGTAGAACAATGAACAAGGAATGAGTTTATTTTATGTAGTCTTGAAGGCAACTTTATGCTGTATTTTATTAAGCTCCTCCTTAATATCTTAAATGTCTACCAGTGGAATCACCCATACTTCGGTATCAATGTCACATTGTCTTGCACACATCACAAGTGTTCTCATTTCTGCCTGGAGCCATGTGCAAATCACTGGAGGGGAGTCAGAATCTGCAAGCAAACCCAATGAACTGGAAACAGTCATAAGGGTGCAGGGTGAATTGCTGATCTCCTGCCATGAAGAAAATATAGATACGCAGCTTAAGCATCTCAAATTTATTTTTCAGAATATGCTTCTAGTAACAAAAGTCACATAATTGTACTAGGTTCTCATAATTTATGTATTGATTGTGACTATTGAGCATGTTATATGGTGTACGAGCTCATAGAATCATAGGGGTTAGAAGGGACCTGAAGAGGTCATTGAGACCAAGAACTCTGTTTCTTCTCTGGAATGAGTCTGCAGGACACCAGTGTCCGCCTTACAACCGTTCCCTCCAAGCCCCAAACAACAAATCTGGTAATTCATATGTTTATATTGCCAATACATAAACATATTTCTGAAGAAGTAAATCATATTATGTTTTATGAGAAAGGTAGATCTGATGTCAATCATTTGCATAGGAATCTTGCCTGAGAAAAAGTATTTGAAGCTGTATTAATGCTATGATTGTATGGGAAAAAAAAGAACATACTTTTCCTAGACTGACTTCATTATGGAGTAAGCAAAATGTTCATGCACATTGGAAGAATTTTTTTTTATTTCTGTGAATAAATATTGATATTTCAACATTTTATTTCATGTTGAGGACTTCCTAGGGGCAGAATACTTACTATATCTGTTTCTATATTTAGTCATGATTGATAGGAAGATGGTACCTTTCTACTCTTCTTGGTTGAAAAACTTGTAGTTATTGTTTGGGCCAGTCATGTACACTGAAATGAAAAATAGTTGAATTGTAAAGAAGCTCTTGTGTGATAAACTGAAGGATTTACCACCAGAACTCTTGTTTACTGATCTTCAGATAACTGGCTTTTTCTCAGTAGCATAACAGTCTTGCCTTATGTTGTAAATCGTGATCACTGAAATCCACTCCATCCCTTCTTCAAAACAACTTGGCCACTTTTCCTGTCTTATGTATGCACAATTTGATTTCTTTTTGCAAACAGTTGTCTTTATTGATTAGTATCTTGTGTTTTATATAACTTCTGCAGCTTGTTGATATTTTTGAACTGTAGCCATGTTTCAAATGCTCAAATCTCTCCAATACTGTCATTTACATGTTGAATAAGAATCCTTACTGCATCATAGAAGGCATAAATAGTAGTCTTCAGTGGCACTGGATCAAGACTAGTCTTTTATAGAGCTTATCTTGTAATACTTGCTAGTTTAATGGTGAGCAACCAGTAAGTATTCAAAGTATGGTTTTCTGACAAGTACATCCATTTATAACAGGCTCATTTTACCTATTGTTTTTAGAAACACAGTATGGAAATACTGTGTGAGATAGTGTCAAAAATCCTCCTAATGGTCAACTGATGTTTGATATTCTCGGTTTGCCCAATATTCAGACTTATGTATCTAATCTATGTGTCTGCAGATAGAATAAGATGGTCTTAAAGATTTATACACAAATAGCATAAAACAGAGAAGGTAGTTCCAAGCAGAGCCTTCTGCTCAAAGGGGAATTTTGGAATTGCTTTGTTGATTGGAAAGCTGTTCTCATAGCCTATTATAAATGTTTTATTTTCTCAGGCATTAAGGGGAGGTAGCTGAAGCTCTTGTCCTATTGCATGAAAGGGGGCAGCAATATGATAAATAATAGCAGTGCTATTTCCATGAAAGAGCTCTTTCTGTGTAGTTTTTGGTGTGTATCTGGAACTCCGGATCAAACAGAAGCTTGCTTATTGCTCTTTTGATAGGTTATATGTTGAATCTAAGAACAATATCTTTCCAATAAGTGCAGCTGAAGATAAATAATCTAGATAGAACATTTTGAACATTCTGCTTTTTAAGCTTGGAACAGTTTTAAGAAAATTGGAGCTAAAATAACTGGTTTTGTGGAGAGTGAGAGAGAGGCATTATGATGAGTGAGAGATTTTTCACTTTAGCACCTTTAGAATTAGTACTGCTTGCACCCTGCATGTGTTGACCATGTGATGTCGTTGGCTTCAAGCCATGCTGGACAGACATGGTCCCCTGTGTGCAGATGCTCAGAAGTGGCCCCAAGGAGGGGACATCTAGCCATGCTTGCTGCCTGCTGTGGCTGCTTGGCTTCTCTGGAAGTACCCTCACTCAAACATTTGTAAACATGCTAGGAGTGCACTTATTTGCCATTTGCCTTGATCCTGAAATCTTACTCTAGGTTGCCTCTACTAATCCTAACTTTTTTGCAATAATGTATTATATATCATACATATTTCCTGAGTGCTTTTGCTAGTTCAAATGGGGCTTGTAAATTTATACTCCAAAGGTAACGTGAGCACCAAACCCCTGCTTCAAGGATTATCTAGGTAAATGTTTGAAAAGTAGAGTTGTAACCAGAGAAATGTTCCTCCTTCAGGCACTCTCATGGGGTTCTAGTTGTGGTACCATTTACACAGCAATCCATCCATCACTTGAATTAGTTCTAGATGTGCTAAAGCTTTCTGTACAGCTTTCTGTTGAATGCATTGTAGAAGAGAATGTCCAAAAAAAAAAAAAAAAAGAAAATTTCATGAAATATACAATGACATTATTTGCAATAGGTAGTGATAGTGATGAAATCCATTATCGTTAGCAGCTTTCATTCAAGAAATACTTAACCAGGTCACAAATATTTGTTGTTTTTTTTCCCTCATCTAGTACTATATACTCTTGGAAGCACGAATACTACTGTGCCCTTTCAAATTGAATGTCATAGCAGGGAATCTGTTCAATGGAAAATAGGAAAAATCATTCCAAAAGTACAAAATGACTTTTGTAACAACTGTGATCAAGATAAGAGTTCTCTTGCTTACGTGGTGCTATCCAATTTTAAAAATTAAATACAAGAATTATAAAACCTATTATAAATTATAAAACCTATAAAGCCTTTACAGATACAGGATGGCATTTTACTACTGCTCTGAAGTGCTCTGATAAAGGCAACAATGTGATCTGAGTTCCCTGCTATGTAGTTACTGTGTAGGTAATATAAATACTGCTCCATTATCTTGCTTTGTGCAATGTGCAGCTGGGCAGTCAGGTTGTTTGTAAGGTACTTCTCACACAAAGGGAAATTCCTGTCTTTGCTATGGATGGAAATATAATCCAGTAGAAGTTGTTTACTTTGCCATGGTATAGGTAAAGCTGATGTGGGGGGGAGGGGGGAGGTGTTCCTCTATGTCCTCTGAGAAAATGAAGAATGGATACGCTACAGTTTCCTTCCATGTACTCCCTTTCTGAAGATGAAGTTAACCATGGAAGGAAGGAAGTAATGCATAAAAGGAATATCATCTCTTTTGCTTTTTTTTAGTCATGTAAGCCTGTTTCTTATGTGTTTTTAGTCACGTGGATTTGAATTGTTATAGGTTTGTTGTGTGACAGAGTAGGACTTTTAGCTGGCTGGTATCATCTAGGAAGAACAGAAGATCACGGAGTAGGATTGTATTTCTGATGCTGTTAATAGAGTGGCTAGTGTGGGGTTAAACCCTAATGGATAGACTCTGATATTTCAAGAAGGAAGTGATTCTGTTGGCCTGTGGTTGCTTGAGACCCTTTTCAAATTTTGCTGTTTCTGACTGACAGATTCTCTGGTGTGAGCACACTTTATTATTATTGATTTTTTTTTAAAGTATAGTTTCTTTCCATGCTAAAGAAGAAAATAATTTTGAAGCCTCAACACTTCTTTCAAAATAGATTTGAGCTACAGTTTCCCACTATGCATTTTGCTATGAAGTTGCTAAGATATTTTTTTACAAGGGCTGCTCTGAAAATAATGCCTCCCATTTTATTATGCTGGCCCATGACAACGGAGGTGGATGTTGGTGGTATGGCAGTAGGGGATGAACCTTCCTTCCAATATTCCATTACATTTTGTTGCTGTGTGACAGTGGCAGCAGTGGGGCAGTCTGACTGAATGATATCTGACATAGAAGTGCATCTGAAGCAAAGATGTAGGATTGAATTCTTCCATGCAGGAAAAATTGCTCCCACTGACATTCATGAATGCTTTCTGAACATGTCAGGAAACCAAACAGTGGATATGAGGACAGTGAGGTGGTGGATGGTGTGTTTCAGCAGTGGCAACAGTAGCATGAAAGACAAGCCACATTCAGGATGACCACACACAGCTGTCACACCACAAAATGAAGAGCATCTTGATCAGCTCATCCACAATGAATTACATGAGTCAATGAATTACAACCAGGAAACTGTATAGAAAGCTGATTATTGACTTCATCCATGCCAACAATGACGGCAATGTTGGAATACCACAAAATTTAAGCCAAGTAGGTCTCACAAAATACTCACACAGGAACAGAAGAAGCACCATCTGCAAATTTGCCAAGACCTATGGAGCCAATACGAAACTGAAGTTGTCAATTTCTTGGATTGCATCATTACTGGTGATGAGACATTGTGTCACCATGGAAGTCCATAGAATGACAACATGTGAATTCCTCATCAAAGAAAAGTTCAAGACACAGCCCACAGTGGGTAAAAGGATGTGAACTGTCTTTTGCAATAGGAAAAGGGTAATCCTTATGGATCTCCTGGGACCTGGACGAGACATCAACTTTGACCACTACATCATGATGCTGACTGAGCTTGAACTTCCAGATTTAAGGCAGAGGAGAACTGTTCTCTCGCAATGCAGTAACACCAGGTCCCATATCAATTTGAAGACTATGTAACACATTGCAGTCCTGGCTGGACTGTCCTACCACACCCACCATATAATTTGGATTTGGTGCCTTCTGACTTCTATCTATTTTGGTCCAATGAAAGGCAGACTGTGTGGGCAATATTTTTCTAGCAAGGACCCTGTCATTCCAGCTGTGAAAAAGTGGGTCACCTATGGTGGTGCAGATTTTTTTGAGTGCAACATGCAGGCTCTTGCTCATCACTGGTGAAAATTCATAGCTAATGGTGGTGACTGTGTTAAAAATTAGTGATTTGTAGCTGAGAATCTGTTCTATTAAACAGCATTATTGTGCTTGTTGTACCTGCCATTGTTTTCATGGAAATAAATAAGAGGCACTACTTTTGGATTGACCTGTATGTTTGGTAGCAACTAGCCTTTACACAATGTTTAAAAGAAAGATTTAAAAGAAAAGTTTTTTGCCTTTGATCCATGTCTGTATTCCCCAGACTCATCCACAAGGGGGATGTAGTTCTAAACAAATATACAGCTCATGGTTGTTTTTGAATATGCACATTTCTAACCCTTCTTAATTTAAGCAGTTCTCTTGGAATGCCTTGGGACAACCTCAAAACTGTTCTGGCAGTCACTGAGGAAAATCTAAGAGAAAGACAGAGAAATAAACTGAGTTTATGGTTTTGTTTTTGTTTTCCTTTCTAGGGACCTTTCTTTTTTGTTTACAGATGAAGATGTAAGTCCTAGGGGGAAATACTATTCTCACCTGAGTGTCATCACTGACTTCAGATGACTCATATAGATGTGTGCCAAAGAAAGCATTGATTTATTATTATTTTAAAGAACATTCCTGCAGCCTGGAGAATGGCTTGACATTTCTCCATTTGCTTCTGGCACAGCTGAAGCTATCTGATAATTAATCTAGAGATAGTGGTAATGAGCATTCCCTCCTCTCTATGCCTGTACTCTTTGCTAGCAATTTGTATCGTGTGAAACAGTGATTTGAATAACAACAAAACAGTGTATGAGTTTATTTAACAACTTGACTTGTGTACTCCAGAAATAGTGGTTTTACAATTTTCACTTTGCACTACAGCTATGGTAAAGGACTCCTAGAAAAATCAGACTTATAACTTTGAATATGCTGTGCCCTAATTCTCTGCGGATTCTATGATTCCTTCTGACATTCTGGTACTGAAAATCGAGCCTATGTGCAGAGACCCTCCTGAAAGAGGAGGGAAGGCAAGCTCAGAATGATGTCCATTTTATGACTAATTTTGGGTGAGAGCCTTCACTTCCTCTTGCCTGTCTGAGCTTGAATCTTGGGAGGCAATTCTGATACTTGGTTGGGCAGAATTGAGTACTGACTAAAGAAGGGAACCTCTAACTGTTGCTTATTTTAGCCACCAGCATCCTTTGACTCTTGTATGCTGTTAATAACACATAACTTTGTATGCTTGGTCTTTTAAATACAGTCTTCCATATCTAATATCAGAAATTAAAGAGCAAGATGTTGACTCTCTTTTCACCTAACTGTAGATAGTACATCGATGAACATTGTTTTCCAGAATAAATTGATCTGAGTTTACTTAAAATATTCCCCCAAACCCACTCAGATGACTCACGCTATCCACTGGAGTCCAAATTAGATTTTTGTAAATAACATTCTTCACAATTATGTTTATTTCTCAGCATCTCATTTGAAATTGTTCTGGAGTGGCATTTTTTATTCTAGATAGTTTAAGCTTCCTTTGTCTTTATTAGCTCATTTTCTACTTAAAGGTCCCAAGTGTTTAAATAGAGACTGTTCCATTGTCCTCTGCATGGAAATAATGGTATTTGGAGATTTATAGCAATGTGAGATTTCATGAGATTACGCAGCCTGACACTTAAGTTCTAGAAGCACCAAATATATGTATAGAATTGACACCAGCCTGGTGAAGGCTTGTTAAACCTATTCCCAAAATCCCTATGGTTAAAAATCCACAGAGCTCTGAGTGTCTTTTTTAATCCTTTGTAATCCTTGCAGTTAAAAAGCTTTTCCCAGTAGCTAATCTAAACCTTATCTGCTTGAAATTTAGCTAATCTTTTCTTGTCCAGACTCCCCACTAGACATGGGAATGACTGGTTACCTTGCTCCTCAAAGACACCTTTTCAGTTCTGTCATTGTCTATTTTCTGCTGTGATCCCATTTCATTTCCTTTTCTCATTTCTGATGTTATATTTCATGTAACTCTCCTCTGCTCTCTCATTTGGCTTCAGCCTTCTCAAAGCTGAACACAGCGTTGCCACTGAAGGCTCAACAGTACTGAACAGAATAAATAATTACCATCTTTATCTTGCATATGGTGTTTCTGTTAATACATCTCAAAGTGATATCTGCCTTTATGTATCATTCTAGAAAGGAATAAATGGTCTGTGATCCTCTAGCACTTCAAATCCTTTTCTTCAGAACAGTTGTCTATACTGGTTTCTCAGTTTTGCTCTTGAATTAGCCTTAGTAAATGCAGCACTTTGCATTTCTATACTGACATTGTTTTAATTGTTGTTGCTGACATTGGATTATTTTTTCTTTCTTTCAAAATAATAGAACATTCTGGTTTGATGTTACCTGTATGTTTTGAGTGTATCTATACTCCATGACCTACGTTGATGAAAATAGGTGATAGAACAGGACTTCTGAAGGGTCCAATCTGAATTCATAGAATGGTTTGGGTTGGAAGAGACCTTAAAGATCACCTAGTTCCGACCCCACTGCCATGGGCTGGGAAATCTCCCACTAGATCAGGTTGCCCAAAGTCCAATCCAGCATGGTCTTGAACACTTCCAGAGATGGGACATCCACAGCTTCTCCAGGTAAACTAGTCCACTGTCTCACCACACTCACAGTGTTGAATTTATTCTCCCTTGCATCTAATTTGAACCTACTTTTTCTCTTCTCCAGGCTGAGCAACTCCAACTCTCTCAGCCTGTGTCCATAGCAGAGGCTCTCCAGCCCTTTGATCATCCTCACGGCCTCTTCTGGACCTGCTGCAACAGCTCCATGTCCTTCTAGCACTGGGGGCCCAGAGCTGAACACAGTGCAGCAGGTGGGGTTTCATAAGAATGAAAGAGAAGGGAGAGAATCACCTCCCTCACCCTGATGGCCATGTTGCTTTAGATGCAGCCTGGGATAATGGCTGGGTTTCTAGGTTCAAGTGCACATTGCTGGCTCATGTTGAACTTCTCATCAACCAATATTCCCAACTCCTTCAGGGCTCCTTGCAAGCCACTCATTGCCTTTCCTGTATTTGTGCTTGGAACTGCCTGAAACCCAGGTCCAAGGCCTTGTGCTTGGCCTTGTTAAACTTCATCAAGTTTGCATGCGGCCACCTCTCAAACCCTTCCCTCCAGCATGTCAACTGCACAATTAATCTCTCCCAGCTTGACACAGAACTATTGACAAATTTGTTTTAATTTTGGCCTTTTATTATCAACAGTAAGTGCTCTTGTGCATGAACCATTTTAAGATGGCAGTGGCAAATCTTCACTTTGTCATCGATGACACCTGGTGCAGTCTTTCATGACTGTATTCTCTATGAAGTTATCTTTTATAGCCAAACAGAATGACTCAATCAAAATTCTCATCATCAATTGGCTTGTGTTATTGCCAGGCGTCACTGGCAATCTGAAGGCAATGAACCAGCCTAGATTTTCCACAAGGGACTATGTATTTGCCACATGTCTGTGCAAAGTGGAGATTTAGCCTATCCAAATGCTGCTCTTTCTCCAGTGTTCTAAGGAGATATCTAACACTATTGTCTTCCCAACTTGATGCATAGAGGTAGCTATAACACAAAGCACATAAGGTGCCAGTTCAGGCTATGTGCCCCTCAGGCACTCAGTTTAGAAGTACTCCAGGAGTGATCAATGGCAGCTGCCTCAGGAAAAGTGTACAAACAAAGCAACATTCAGTAATGGTCATTTCTTCTCACCTCTCTTCAGATTTTTCTCCCACTGTTTTGGTTCAGCTGAGACAGAGCTGATTTTTCCTTCTTAGTGTCTGATATAATCCCAAGTTTTGATTTTAGGAGAAAAACAACTTAGACAACACATCCATGTTTGTAATCATTGCTGAGCAGTGCTGCACAGAGCCAAAGATGCTGCATTTTCTCCACTTTTAGTACTGACCTGACAGTGAGAGGATTGGGGGCACAAGAACCTAGGAGGGGACAAAATGAGGACAGCTGACCTAAACTCCCAAAGGGATATTCCATACCATAAGACATCATGCAGTTAAAAAAAAAAAAAAAAGTAACCTGAAAAACAGTGGGGTGTTGGCTGGGGGAGCAGCCACTGCTTAGGGACTGGCTGGGCATCAGTTGGCAGGTGGTGAGCAATTACTTTGTGCATCACTTGTTTTGTACATATGTATATTACTATCATTAATATTATCCTTTTTTTCTTCCTCTTCCTTTTATGTCTTACTAAATAACTTTTATCTCAACCCATGAGTTCTACTTTTTTTTTATTGTCTCCCCCAGCTCACTGGGGGAGCGGTGTGAGTGAAGGACTGTGTGGTGCTGAGCTGTCTGCTGGGTTAAACCGCAACTCCCACCTTCCTGCAATTTATGGGCTTTCTTAAGCATTTTTGTATAGAAAACTACTGCTTTTGTGCAGTTGATTTTCTTGCTTTGAATAACACAGTTCCCCATTTACCTGGATTAATCCTTGCTCATTTTGCTTCAGTCTTTGCTGGGCTGATCAGAACAAAAGGCAGCATGCAGAAGCCTAAGGCTTCCAAAGTATGCAGTGTCTAAAATCTTCCATCCCTCTGAATCTTTATTCTATTTCTGCAGCCTCAAACTTTGCCTATTGATCTGGTCTTGTTTGCTTAACCTGACCCCAGGGACAGCAATGTTGATGAGGAAAACATGAAATCTTTCCTTATACATGGCAGCTCCACCAGTAATTACACTCCCTTTCATCAAAATGTGTCTGAACATAGTCACTGTAAATCCAGATTCACTGTCAAATGATTTCCTAGTTATCTATTGCTGCTTTCCTCCTACCTTCTAGCAGCATCTTTAAAGGGACTGTTTTTTACTGTATTAATTTTAGTCACCCCTTTAAACTCTTTTACACACTTCTAGACATTTTTTTAAAAGAATATGTTCTCTATTTAATGCTGAACAGAGCACACGAGCTCAGGCTGTCCGTGAAGAACTTTTTTTTCCTGGGAAACCATCAGCAAGGCAGGGAGGCAAAGAGAGCAGACTGTCTCTGACTAATGTAGCCTAAACTATGTCCCAACATTTTGGAAATATCCCTTTGGTTGAGATGTTTTGTTTGTTTGTTTTTTCCCCTGTAGGCGTGCAACTCATAAACCTATCTTAGCAAAAGTTCATAAGGGCCTGGTATAAAGCTCCCCATGTTCGCTTCAAAATTACTTTCAGGTTATTGCATCTAATCACATTTTTTGCTTGTTAGCTTTCTGCTGGACTAACTAATTGGACAGGTCCTCAGAGGGGGCAGGGGTGGTGAAGCCAGAGCAGAAAGGAGGTAAGTAAAGCAGAGTGAGATGGGGAGAAAGGGATGGAGTTGCAGCTCCCTGACTTAGCTGTGGCTGCCATAAAACTAAAGCGGCTCTGTAGTCTTGTCAAACTATTCCCTAAAATATACCGATTTACATGTTGGCTTTCACAGTCAGTGGAAATCGTGATCTTCCTGGGAGCATTAAGCCACAGTGAACTTTAAGCCAATTTACTTCTGAATGAGAGCGTTCCCATAGGTATGTAACGTGCTCTCACTTTGGCATGCTAATTTCACGCCTTTAAACTCATAACCGCTCAGTGCTCCCCGTGTAGATCTCACCTAACAATGCTATTGTTTTCATTATTTCCAATCTAACAATAAGGGGATCTGGAAAACCCAAATGCAGCCAGCAAGTGTTTTGCAAGTCTGCAGCACTTACAGAACCTTATCTTCACCTGCGTCTGGGCACGGGGAAGGTAAGCAGCAGCAGACCATGATCATCCTGCTTTTTCTCAGTGAATATGTGTCTCTGCTCAGCACAGGCATGCATTACAAGCCTTACACGGTTATTTTGACTTGATGCCACGCACCCCTCTTTAATGAGAGCATTGCAAAGCAAGCTAATCTCTGGATAATGTGCCAGCAACATCACAAAACAGCGCTCACCAGAGGTGTGTGCAGATTACATAGTGTGCCTGAGTGGAGGGAGATGGCAATGTGTACTGAGCTGCAGGGGCAGACGTGACAGGTGCAGAAGCAGGAAGCTCAGACTGAGAGACTGAGCTCTGCATTCCTGCCATCTGGGAGCAGCCCCTGTCCTTGGCTTTGCAGCAGGAGCTGCTGCTCTGGCTGCTGGGGCATGTGCTGCTGGCCACTAGCCTGCACGGACTCCTCAGCTGCCACAGGGCTGTGAGTGGTTGCTTGCTACCATATGTCTGCATGAAAAAGAGACAGAGGAGAATAAGCCGTAAAGCAACTGTAAAAATTCAGTGCTGTTCTGTAGTGAGAGCACTGCTGGCTCACCTCCTCTTTCCCCAAGTCATTACCGTTTTGGGTTTAAATAGGTACACCTGCATCCATTCAGCCCCTATCACATCCCCACTGAACTGAAGCAGATAAATGTTTCTCTGCATAACATTCTGAAATTCTGTTTAATTTGGGGGTAGTCTGATGAAGGCTAGGTTATATATATTTTTTTTTTCTACCCACTCTGCTATTTGGTTATGGGTGGAACTGAGTGAGGTAAGATTTGCTTTGGTGGAGGTGTTCTGGGAAAAGTTGCCAAGCTTGTTGTATTGTTTTGGAGAGGAAGTGGGGGCTCTTCTGTCCCCTAAAAGTGCTTAATTCCATCATATAGCAACAGGAAAGACTCACGTAGCACCAGAAACAACAATAGGTAGAGGATATTTTGTAATATAATATTGTCTATATGGCTGAAGAAGAACAAATGCTTTCCTAGCTCCCCATGGAACTAATAAAGAGAGGCAGGTTGAGTAGCCTGGGATAATTATTTAGTCTTCTTAAATATTCATGAGCTGCAGTATGTGCTACATGCAATTTAAGAGGGGCCTGACAATTGCAGCATACATCATCTTGTTTCACATGAGCTAAAAATACTTAATCTTCCTCCTTTAAAATAAGAGCATTAATCCTAAATATGTCTTCAGCTGAGAGAAAAGCTGCAAACCGCGGGAGGAAGGAAAAGGAGCGTTTTCGTGTTCCAAAGGTGCAGGTTGGGAAAACAATGCAGAACAATAGAATTGTTGAGAGGATTTTAGCTGGGGTCTCTGGGAGCAGTGATGGTGGTGGGGAGTGTTCTCAATGTTAGACACTTTGCCATTGGCTTCACAAAGATTGGTGAATGTTGCTCTGTTTGGTAGACTGGAAAAATAGACACTTCCCAACTTTGTTTTGGTGACTATAAAATCAATGCTGAAAAGACAAAGAGTTGGTTAGGATGGGCTAGACCCTCCCATGATATCTTGTTACTGTACTCCAGGGCCACGCATCCAGAATGCAAATTTTTCTCTCACTTTCTTATGTGGGATTCCCACTTCCACATGTGACTCGGTGCAGTGGATATTTCTGAAACGTTTAAAGAGAATTCTGTGTGGAAGGATTGATTACCTTGACCACTAAAGGCAGGAAAAGTGGAACCAGAGATTTCTAGAATATGTTGGTGTGTTTTGAGCAGCAAGTTGAGATGAGTACTTGAACAGACTTTCTGAATTTGGGATGCTGTCATTTCTGGCTGCCTCTTTATCTCCAAATTGGCAGTAGCAGTAGTAATAAAACCTTAGTTATACAGTTTGTGCAGGTAGACACTTATTTCATGTGTTCAGTCCATTATGGTGGGAACAACTCTGTTGCAGAAGAAAGCTGTAACAGGTTCATTTCTGGTTTCTTCACAAGTTCCATGGTAGATAAATTTGCAAATGTGAATGGATTTGGGTTTATGTACTTCTCTCTGTTTGCAAATCTTTGTGAAATCGGTACGTTAGAAAATGTTTCAGTAATACTTGTGGCAGCCTTTGATAGGTCACTGGGATAGCTCAGGAGTGGCCAGACTTAGAGTTTTCAGGTGTTTGGGTTTCCTTGGATGTATCTCACTTTTCTGCTGGGACATTGTGTCAAGGAGGAGTTTGAATGCATTGGCCATTAGGATAAGATGCATCTGTGTGTGTGCCCAAAGTATATCCATTGGCTTTATGATGCATGTCCATGTGCAGAGGCATGCCCAGGAAGCCAAGCACTGTCCAACCATCTTTTCCAAACAGATGTGCATTTGCTGCTCAGCATCACAGGACATGCACAAGCCATGCACGCAGCACTGAGGAGCTGTCTGGTACCAGAATGCCCTGGCTCACTGCGAGTCAGTACATGCTGTTATTTATGCTCTGAAACTCACAGTCACATTCTGAAGACTGTGTATTACATCATCTGTGGTATACATATTGAACAGTGTGCACTGTAAGCAATAAAGGAAAACAAATGCCCTCCTCCCTAGCACCTAAAATACTTGATAATCCTCGTGCATAATGTAAAGTTTCATGTGCAGTGGCAGAAGTGTAAGGGTTTTAATTTGTTGGAGTGAAAATACAGACAGCAAACTGTAAAGGGAAAGACATTGATTATGATCCAGGGTAAATTGTGTAGGTGAACTGAATATACTGTATATTGAACATCTGCAAGAAGACAGCCCAGAGGTTGCTCGTGCTGTGGCTGACCTTTCATTGGGCACTCACTTGGGCTCAGGCTGGCTGTGTGCCCATAAATAAGCCCAGGGGGACCTCCCGTGACCCTTCTGCTCCATAGCAGCAGTGGAATCTGGAGCTTGCTGAGAATGAGAGAAAAAAAATGAGTGAAAGGGAAACATGCTTTCCAATTAGATAATGGCAAATATCATACTTGTACTTGTGGAAGGTCAGAAAGGCAACAGCTGAAGGAGTCAAATAATAGACAAATTGATGACGGTAAGTAAGAAAGTATAAAGGTGACCCAATCTCTCTCACACTGATAAAGCTGTCTGAGGTGCAGTAGATCAATTTAGCCGTGGCTGTTGTTAGGAAATTACTCTTGTTTGATGTTCCACAAGCAGATCATGCAGTTTCCTAGGAAACAGCTTTTTCCACTTAAAATCTAATTTTCTTACATAGCTAGAACTGATGAGTCACCCTGCCTGACTTTTTCTTACTTCCTCTTACCTATTAAAATATTCTCACCAGGTGGAAATCCAAGGATCCATTAGCATTAATCACCTGGCTGCTCGATTAACTCTTGTGCCTCCCTGTTAGCAGCACTTGATTTGACAAGGCAGGATTAATGGGATAAAAGATGATCAAAATTGAAAAGGAATTGTGTGTGCGTTAATGGGATGTGTCTCCTAAAGACTGTGAAGTATTCCCCTACAATTTCTTCCCCTATGTCTCCCTACAAAATGCTGTCTCTACATCAGTGCCAGCAACATCCCATTCTTATTCTTGTTAGGTTAATTATCACATTCAGCTGATTCACAGATGACATTAAAGTTATTGATAACAGTTGCACTCAGTTACTGTGAGAAAATAAAAGAAGGTTGTTGCGTACTGAAAGCCACAATCAAAATATAAAAGCCTCAGTCCACAGTTGTGATGTTGAGCTTTAGGGTCATGTAATGAAGAGCACTTACTCTGAGCAGAAAGTTGGTGGAGCAGAGGTCAGGGAACAGCTTGCTGGCTGGAGTTTCCAATGACCAACAAAGTCAGTGAGGCCCCCTGACAAAAAGCAAAGTGCTATAATTTATAGTTACCTGTTGTTTGTGCTTTATGTAAAATCCTAGTAGTCTGCAGATGCTTAATGAGCCCCTGTGGCTGCATCATTAATAAAAGGTTGGTCCGGCAGAATACAGCTTCCATGACAGTTCTCTGTGGGCTGCATTTCTTATTCCCTTTCCATATGCAGTTGTGCTGGAATCAGTATTCCTGCCACTTCCCAGTGCCTCTGATGCCTCAGCTGTCAGCGCACCACTGATGTGCCAAACTCTGGCGGCTAACACTTCAAAGTTTCAGCTGCTGACAAACAGTTTTCTGTTTAAGGGGAAATCTCTCTTCATGGAGAGAGCACGGCTCCCTGTGACTCTACCATCCCTAGAAGAGGGTGGGCAAAATAATTCCCTGTCCTGACTTTAAAATAGTGAAGCTTTTTAAAGTAAAGATTTGGGTGTATTTACTTATCATTTGGATATGTTCTTGCATCTTGCTGTATCTGTTTGTACTTGTTCAACTGCAGCTGGTGAGTGGGAGGCCTTACCATATACGAGGGTGCATAATGCCTCAAGAGCTTGCTAGGCTTGTCGTTTGCATTGCGTTGTGCTGCTTCCTAAATGCTAAAAGTCAGCAGGAATGACCACAGATTTTGAACAGAGAAGTTCCAAACTAAGGTTTGAAAGCAGTTTCTTTCGTATCGTTGGATTGTGAAGTCTGTGGAAATGGCACTTAGCTGTGATCTGTAGAGCTGTTTGCAAATAATGAGCCTTTTCCTTAATGAAGAGCTTTGCAGCTTCATTTCAGATGATTAATTCAATTAAAATAGGCCTTATGAGCTGAATTTCAAGCTTTTTATGATAGCTTTGAGAATTAAAGAGGAATCTGAACCAAACTGAGCAAGACAGTCTCCAAAACTTCACCTGGCAGAAGCAGCAGCATGGTTCGAGCCATAAGCTTCTGTTCTTGAAAGCCACATGTAGAATAGACAGACAGGTGGTAAGTGACCCAGGCTTCACCGTGTGTACATTGTTCTGGTGTAACAGAGCTGAGATAGAAGTGAGATTCCCTCTTTTCTGTTCCTGTCTCTCACTACTCCTCTGTCACTCATTTATAATTATGTTGTACCACTGGGCTGCCCCATGGCTTCTCTTTAGAATGTGTGTTGCAGTAAGGCCCATGGCTCTGCCTGACAAGATTTGTTTATTGCTAGAAATGTTCTGAATAACACAGTAGAGCTTTCCTAAGCAGAGAACATGGGTTTTTTACTGACCTGTGGTTGACCACATTAATTCACAGTCAAAACCACTGATTGATCCGCTGCAGAATCTGAGTCCTGTGATCGCCATCCGATGTCAAGGAACAGAGCACAGAAAAGAGGATAATTCAGCATCTCTTGATTCTCCAGTTCATGTAAACTTTCTCTTTGTTTTCATTCATCCCTGTGTGTTAAGGTGAAAGCCATCAGATGTTTTTGCTTGTGGTTCTTCAGAGAAAAATCACTCTTACTTTGATAACATGTGCAGCAAAAGGTTTTAAGAGTTTGAGATTTGTTGTTGTAAGATGTGCAGAAGCCTCCAGCTTCTGTAAATTTGGAGATATTCATGCAATGGTTGGCTGATAACATGCACAATGAATATGTGAGTGTAATCTGTGTATATGTAAAGAACCATCTAAATCCTGTTAAGCCGATACAGTCTATAGATGAAAATTCTCATCCGCTCAGTCCTGTCTTCTTGTATACTCTGTTGTCAGGAAATCATTTATCCTACTACTAATGTAGCTCATGCCATCTGTGAGTAATCTTTACCTCTTCCACATAAGTATAAAGAGAAGTAATCTGCATCCAGAGACACTCTGAGATCCTCAAAGTAAATCCAGACTGCTCATAATATAGGCGGTATTGCTCTTGGAGAGAAATGGAGCTATGCTCAGTGTGCTAATGATATAATTATAGGGTCTCTCTTCCAGGAGTATAAGGGAGATATTAGTTATCATAATGTGCATGAACTTGGACTTCAGTGTGATATTTATAAAGAAGATACAAATAGATCATTTCTACTAAACAGAGCAGGTCTTGGTGAATAAAAGGATGGAAAAACTACACTCAGCAAATGTAACCTTTACACTTACAAAAATGCTCTTTTTTTCTTTCTTTTTTTTTTTTTTTTGAGAAAGGATCATGTTGGGGTTTTGATGTTGTTGGGTTTTTTTTAATTCTTTTTATTTAATTTTCCTGCAAGGTCTCTTGCTGTCTTGGAGTTTAAGTATTAAACAGGTGGTTACTGAAATGTGATCTCTAGCTAGTTAGGGGTAGCCGCAAATCACAGGCTATTGTTTCCGCTTCCTGATTATATCAGCAGAATCCTGCAATCAGCCAGACATCTCAGGAATGCCATGAAGAAGGATCTGAAAAACATTCTCAACCCATTTTTCTTGTGTGGCCAGACCTTTCCTGTAGCGTTTCACCCAGACCACCTAACCTACTTACTGTTACATTGCTTGCAAGCACTTTAAATTTTACCATGTCATCATATTTGCTTGAAAATATTACATAAGCAAGTGTGTTCCTAGATGAGATGAATCTTTTTAATTAGCTCTCTAAAGGTTGTTAAAAGAGTTTACAAACTTTGGTCATGCAGTGTCCCAGTTGCATAAGGTCCATTGCCTGCCTTTTATTTGTATGCATCCTTAAGGTTATTTTCCTTTGTGTGCGTATGAGGATAGGTATTGTTTTCTTGGCAGCCCATGTTAAGCAAACAAAAACCAAAGGAAATAAGTTTTCAAGCCTTTGTGATGGGTTTTGCTCCGTTCCTTGTGTTCGGAAATGAATGAATGAGATGAAATGGAAGAACCTTAAAGAATCAGTGAGGCATCATCAGTTTGCACCAAGGTGAAAAAGTTCAGATATCTTAATAGTTTTGTCCTGGAAGGAAATATTCTGAATCAGAATGACTGACAGAGAAATTTCCCAATTTAAAATGAGTATTTTTAAAACCTCCTGCCTTTGAGATACTGTAACAATTGATATTCCTCTTTAAAATGTTGCTCCTGGCTTTTTCCTCATTTCTTCCAACCCTAGCAGGTGTTGGGTAGCATGGGTTATGATTGCACACGGACAACACGTGCAGACACCCTAAACACATAACACTACCGTAAGAGTTCATTAAGGTTGGTGCATCAAAGCAACTTTTAGAATTAGAAAATGCCCAAATCAGGATTTCCTACTTTCCAAGGAATGGCTTTTTAACAGTGATGCTATTTTAGTGGTGTCCTTCTGTCTTAGGATATGTTTTTCATCTTAGTCAAATCTGTTCTCTTTCCTCACTTTCGGTTCATTGTGTAACATCGTTCCAACAGTCATAAAGACACTCAGTAGATGTCAGCTCTTCAGACTGACCACAGTACTAGAATAAAGGAGCACAGTGCCAGGTCATTATTCCCAGCATGGGTGAGAAACAAAGAAAATGGAGCAGACTCAGTGAATTGCAGATCTGCTGGTGGTTGAGCCTTAGTTTCCAACTCAAGATGCACTTTCCTGGCCACTTGTTCTTCTGCTCATTTTCCCTTTGTATCTCTGCCATCTCCTGTGCTTCCAAGCTATCCAAATCTCTTTTATTCCTATGTCTAGCTGTATCCAAAGGACTCATTTTCAGCTCTTCCATGGTCAGTTTTCACTGCATGTTATCTTTCTCCCCAGTCTTGTCATACTCCTGCAAGTATGGAGGCTTCTCTTCTGGGCACCCGTGTGTTCCCGTCACCTTCACCAGATCCCCACTACTGATTTCCTCTCCTTTTTCATCTTTTAAGGTGTGTCTCTCCCTCGGGACTTCTGCTTACCACATGAATCATATTTCTGATTTATATTCCTCTTGTCAACTGCTTTACCCTGTAGATCATTCAATTACGAGATCTCTCAGGTGTGATCTCTGTTTCTGTGTGATAAATATTTATTCATCTGTGGCTTTAGATGTTTGGGGCAGATGTGACTGAGTTTGGATGTGACAAACATGACAGATACAACTTGAATGAATTATAATCCAAACCAATCTATCTTCTGTTACTAACAAGCTGACGGTGATTTTGTTACTGTCTTTTTTTTTTTTCTTTTTTCCCCCCGAGTATTTCTCCAGTTGTATCATTCTGAGATCTGAATTTTACGTGGAGGCTGCTCTCCGTGCCACCACTTAACCAGTTGTTTTATTTCCCAGCCCAGATGGGATGTCTGGCAAGTGACCTTTCCCTAAGGGTCTTTTCTTTTCTGCTGAAGCAGCCAGAACTGGAATTAGAAGCAACGTAACTGTCAGGACAATGCTATGCTTACACTAAGCAACCCATTAGGTACTGTGGCTGTACTGCTAGTATTTCAGCTCCGTATGGCATTGCAGTGAATAGAGGGTCCAGGTGGTACAGGTCCTTCCCCTGTGCTCTGCTGTGGGGTGCTGTGAGATGTGGAGTACAAGCATTTTTTGTGGGTGCTTCTCCAGTGTCTGGCTTTTTGATGACGGCAGTAGCTACCTGAATGTCCAGTATTAACAAATGATTTATAGCACAGGTGAGTCACCAACAAAACATCTCAAATCTCAGGTGCTAGCTGTGCTGCAGAGAATAATACAGCTAACATTTCCATGTCTGCCTTACTTCTCCTACCCCAGGAGACCTCATCACATGCAGTGTGACAAGGTGCATCTTTCCCCTGAGCCACCTTCCAGGCACTGGGACTTTGGTCGTCCTTTCCTCAGGGAGATGCTGTAAGCTTGACACCTCAGTGGGAAGCAGAGTATGTGGGAGTAAACCACAATGCAGCACGTGGTAGGAAAATTATTTTAAATCCTGTCATTGTAACAGTTTAGTGCTGAGGTGGGAGCTTTTTCTTAATTACTCCCAAAGGGAAAGAACTGATGATACTAACTAGGCTGAGGCCATCTACTAAACCTAATACCATTATTTTTTTAATTCTAATGTTTAAATATTTATTGGTCATAGGAACACTGTTTAACCCCCCCCCCCCCCCCTCCAAAAAAAGGAGAAAAATAATCATGGAATCGTTTGAGCTGGAAGGGACCCTAGAAGGTCATCTGGTCCAACTCCTCTGCAGTGAACAGGGACACCCACAGCCCCATCAGGGTGCTCAGAGCCTCATCCAGCCTGACCTTGAAGAGTTGTGAGGTCTTAACTCCTCACCTCCCAGGGGTCCAATAGGGGATGTGGATGTGCGTTGCTTCCAGGGGCTGGGCTCCTGTTGGCCACAGTGGTTGGAATGTGATTCTGGGCACATTGAGGTATTCAGGTGGAGCCAAGCAGAAACTATTTGAATGCTCATCTATACCCTCTCACTTTGAAAAGAACAATTTTTTAAACCTGAACTGCATAGGACATTGCATACTGACTCCCAAGACTGCAGAGCAGTTCACTCCGAATATCTTTGTAAGACCTTAGGCCAGGATTTTCTAGCTTTTATTGTAACCTCTGCTTTCATCTCTCTTCCTATACATGGACAAAAAGTTTTCCTGAGTTTTCTGTGCTATGATGTTCATATCCTCTGTCCCTTTATAATGTTACACATACTTTTTCTGCTTTAAACAGAGATGCAATGAACAATCATCTGGACAAGGTGCATGTGCTTCACCTGTGGTCATTAGCACTCAGTCTGGCAGGTGATGGTGGAGATTCCAGGAGTGAGGTCTTCGTCCTGCTTCTAACTGCACCTGACAGGATATACTGTTTTAGGCAAGTCTCTTTTGTTGGCATCTGTTTTCCTTTCTACAGTTTGTGTATTTTCCATGTATTGTGTGTGAAACTTCCCTGGAGGTGTTTGAGAACCATGTGGTTGTGGCACTGAATCACACAGTGGGCATGGTAAGGATGGATTGGCAGTTGAGCTGGATGATCTTAGTGGTCTTTTCCTCTCTTAATGATTCTATGATGCTATAGTTCTGTGACTGTATTTTGCAGCATGAAGGACTCTTACTATATGATACACAGGGGACACATGAACCTTCCTGGGGCTTACTGCTGGTGGTTCTGCTAGTATAGGACAACCAAGAAAACCAGCCTGAAACAAGATTCATGTGATGAACTGTCAGTTCAGGGGTTTTTTTTTAATTATTATTTTAGTTCCTGGAATTCAAATTTTTTCACAGATCTTTTTAACCAATGTAATGCTTAGCAAGTCAGTGTGTGCAGGGTGTAACTCACCTCCTGGCCCTGTACACTTTGCATCCTTACCCAAGATGACTTCAGCAAAATGAAGTTCTTGGGAACTCTGAAGAAATCGTGCAAGTGGGAAGGACTGCAATGAGAGCACAGATGTCAGAAGGGAGTCTGTGATTTATATGCCTGTAGTCACCTACTGCAAGGTGCAGTCTTAAGGAAGATGAAGGCATAAATAATTTTTATTTCGTGTTGTTAGGCTGTTTCTCAAAACCCCTCCTCCTGGGTTTGCCCAGGATGCACTGCACCTCATCTGTATCAAGGTCCCTCACAAAAACTTGCCGGGTTGGGTGTGAATGGTGCTGGGCTCACTGATCCCATCACTCCAAACAGCAGAGCTCCTTGTGCTGGAATTAATGGCATTTCTGGGAGTAGAGATAGGAAAGCTAAACTGGATTGCTTCCTTTTATTTTCATAAAGCTTGGTAATTTTCAGCGAGTGCCTTTCTGTGAGCTCTCAAGACACTTTTTAATTATTTAGCAAAACATTTAAGCACATGCTTTGATCCGCCCAATTCAGTAAAGCACTTAAGCATCTCTTTCAACCTGTTTAAGTGGCGCATAAGCAGGTGCTTAAGTGTCTGCTGAATAGAGGAGCATTACTGAGCTAGGACCCTAAGAGGGAGATGCTCGAGTATAGGAGCAGAAATACAGGTGTAGGTACCAAAATGTGCCCAGCTCTGGGGATTTGAGAGCAGGACAGGGCACACAGCCATGCAAATGCTCTCTCTTCTCAATTTGAGCAGATTTCACACAGCCTTCAGCCAGTTTTACCTGCAGATTGATTGATTCTGATGTGTGTGTACATGTGCAGTTCCGGCATCACCATCCTGGCGTCCCTGGCACTGCATTCTCTTTCAGAAGCAATAAGCCATGCAGCATGTTGCAGAAACAAGTCTCCATGGAGCTAATCGGCTTTGTTTTTTTGCTTTGAGCACTTGCTGTTTCATGTTTCTTTTCCCCTCACCTCCCTTTGCAGTGCTATTGGAGCACTGGGTTAACTCTAACAGAACTATTGACTGAGAAACTAATGCCACGAAGTTGTTTTATAAGCTATGCTGTGGGAATAACTTAAACCTTACTGTGGCAGAGGGGCTAACATAGATTCAGTTGTTGGAATAACTTTTAGCATAGCCATTGCCTTAGTGTTTCAGTGTTTGAACTGTACATGATTATAGGAGTTCTGGCTCTGGGACTCAGCTGGGGACACATCTCTTTCTTCACGCTGTGCTGCTCGTCACCAGCTTGGGCCTCATTTTCAGTGCTGCTCTCTGTACATTTTCTATCCAGCCACTGAGCCGGCTGCAGCACTCACAATATGCCATGCTCAGGTGGTACTAAATTTGCTTGGGTGCTTTTTTATGTGCAACATTCCAGCAGCTAACCTGCACCTCCAGGGAGCAGTGCAAAACAAAAGCATGTGTGCTTGTTGCTCCATCTTCACAGAGCTCTTTTTTTGATCTTATTTCCTTCAAAGAAACAGGACAGTCTTTGCATATGGGTTTTAAAATTCAAGAGTAGTGAAGGAAAAGTATCAGTCAGAACTGCAATGGGAAAATGCATCTTGCTAAGGATACTGGGTGTCAGTGAGGTTTTCAACATGTGTAGTGCATGGTATAGGTCCCAGCAGGAGCGGTGAAGGATTTGGTGAATAGATGTGCATATTTTAAAGCACAGTGGAGCATGAACATGAATTTGATAAGTAATTACTAATGAGGCTTGCTGTCAACAGCTTTGTGCACAGTAGGGGGGGGAAAGATAGGTGTCCAGGGTGTCAGTGGGACAACTCCAGCACCAGAGACTGCTCCGAAGTCACCATCACACCAGCATGTGTGGAGCAGGAAATACATCCCAAGTGAGGGGCTGCTAAGCCAGCAGCTCTTCTATGAGTAATCAGAGGAGTGAACTGACCCTCGTGTACCTTTAGTGTTGCTGGAATGTTTCTTATACAAAGCCCACCCAATCAACCAACCAACCAGCTGTACACAGCAGGATATTTTGTCATTTTTGTAGTACTACAATCACTGGAATACATTTTGACAAGAGTCACGCAGAATGTCCACACCTACATGATGATGTATAGTGTATGGGCATAAAGTTGGACTGTTAGGTAGAAATGCTCTCTCAGTGCTTTGAATATACCTCATAATAATAAGGCGTGGAGGGAACACAGGACAAGCAAAGCGTTCAGAAGGATTAGGAATATTTATTCTACAACCAGTGCTCACCATGGGCAGCAAATACTTCCCAGCTCTGAAGTGACTGCCACAAATGCTGTATGCAGCAGAAGAGACTAAGGCTAGGATCAAGGATCTGAACCTGAACAGGAAAAATTCTCAGGTGGTTATAAGAGATTGGCAGTACAACCATGGGAATGAAAAGGATCCTTACTATAATTCCTACTTAACTCAATTGCTACCTAATTCCAGAGCTTGTGGATGCAACTATTTGCCTTCAGGGAATTTGATGTCACTGGTGCATCAATTCATGCAGCCCAACATTTTCCATCTAGCTGTGGCACAAAACCCTGCTGCAGTAGGAAGGGAAATAAAAGCAGCAGAAGCAGATGGGGGTGGAAGGGGAGGAATTTTCCATGCAATAGACAGGAGGCTCAAACATAATAGCCTGTGAAAGCGATGCAAACAAAAAATGATTGAGTCTCCTCTCAAAGGTACTTAAGTTATCAGCACATCAGGTACCAAGAACTAGAATTAAAAGTTAGATGTCCTGTTGCTGGGATTTGACAAACATTCCCTTCCATTAGTTTAGCAAACTCAGATCTTCAGATGTCATAGATCCTCTGTCCTGGTGGTACTTTGGAATTACTTTTTTATCACTCCCTAGATGATCAGAAATGTTCTGAATTCACTAAACTCTAGACTAGTCTTGTTGTTATCCTTTCATTTACAGCATGCTGCCATCTTCACATTTAGTCCTCCAGTATATTAATGAAGAACTATATTATCACATTTCTATCTTGGTTTTGCCAAATATGACTATCACCTAATGTGATTTCCTAACAGATATTCTGTTTGTCTGTTCTCACAACTAGGTCTTAGGCATTTTCTTTACCTGCTTGAATGTAAACCGACCTCTATAAACACTGCTGATTATAGCTGATATCCCCAAACAGGTCACTATACAATTTCATACATTTTTTTTTTAAACATACAATCAGGCTTCTGTCCCTAAAAGTATCTTGAATTCTCATTAATCTTTTTACAGCTGTATGACTGCAGCATGTGGTGGGCATTCACTACTTATCAAAGCTGCCAAATCTCTTCTCTTGAAGGCTCCAGCTACCAAGTTATAGTCCCAGAGTTATACCTTTCAGGATGTACATTTAAACTGCTT
This sequence comes from Cyrtonyx montezumae, assembly GCF_038088225.1. Taxonomy (NCBI): domain Eukaryota; kingdom Metazoa; phylum Chordata; class Aves; order Galliformes; family Odontophoridae; genus Cyrtonyx; species Cyrtonyx montezumae. The sequence continues at coordinate 99,462,885 of NW_027072089.1, read as the reverse complement.
TTCAATGTATTCATTCCTGAGTGGATGAATGCATACTGTGGGTGGTCCGGTTCTACTTCTTCACTCTTGAACTGTGTTGTGTACTGGAAATGAAAGGGTTTGTGACCTTGCATACATTCTAGTGATGCTTCACAGCATCCACTGATGCTCCCATGCCTCTGGATGCAAGATATAGAAGATTCACAATGGAATGAGAAGAGTGGGATAAGAGATGGAGGAAACATTTTACTGATAAACATTTCATTTATTGAAAAGTGCCAATCTGGAGCTGGCTCTGAACTCTTATTTTGTCTTTCTGCGCTGAACTCAATGAATTCAACCTGAAAGCAATGTAAAGGGCTGTAAGAATTCATTTCTTAAAACTTGAAGTTCTATTTTGTTTTGAAATATGGTTCTTCTGTTTTGAAAAGAATGGTGCTTCCCTAGCTGAGAAACAAAATAGGAGGATTTGAATGTTTTGATGCGACCTCAAATGTCTGTCAGTGTTCTCATTTTCACAAGAAAATCACATATTTTTCCTTTTGGGCAACCTGAAACCAAACCCAGGCAGCAAGAGGAAAAGCAATAGTATTTGCACAGCTTTAGTTGATATTAAATTGCTCCTATTTTCTTGTGGTAATAGCTGTGCAGAAGGCTCATAGAAATCTCACTCCTTGTGCCGTATGTTTCTCTGAGTAACTCATTCTCCTCTGCGTTATCTAGAAATAAATTTTGTTCCTCCTTTGAAATTTCCTGCTTGGAAATTTTCCATGGAACCCAAATGCTTGTTAGAAACCACGGGACCGCTGGATGAAAAGTGTCCACTTCAACACCTCACCATCTTCTATGGGCTGCAGCCAGAGCAGAGGCAGCTCTCCACGGGAGCGGTGCTAACCCAGCTGAAGACATAGGACAGCTCGTCCCAGGGCAGAATGCTGCACTGGACACTGCATTCAGTCAGGAAGTAGTAAGCTGCGTCCAGCTGCAAGAGTGTTTTTCATTTGTTTCTTTGCAGTTGAGTTGCAAAATGTAGAATGTTCCTATATTGATACATTCAGAAACTAAGCATCATGATAGTTATAAAGAATAGCAGTGTATAATAAATATATTTATTTTTCTGGAGCAAAACAAATGTAGTTTCACTTCTTGTCTGTAGCACTGATTTCCAGTGTGGCTTTGGTCAACTCAGTAAATCAATCTGAGCTTAGTTGCAGTCAGCTGTAATGTCAAGAGAATAGTGTTTCTTTCCATCCACCTGTTGTGTAATTTATTACGAACTCTTTAAGCCAGGAGCTTTTTTTTTTTTTTCCTATCCATTTTTATAGTGCTTAGCCCAAACTTTGTGACAATAATGCATTTTTTGGTGGTCATTTTAAAAACTGAACTAAACTAAAATCGATGTGTGTGCAAAATGAAACTTTCCCCTCCAAGATATTGCATTGCATTAGAAAGAAATATTACATTTGGATTCAATTAAATATAAACTATTTTATTTCAAAAACCAACCAAACAAACAAAATAAACCCACAAAAAACAGTTAAAATTAACTGTAGAGAAATTAAAAAATTAAGAACGTATAAATGTTATTTTAAATCAGAAACTTGAGTTTGATTTAAAATGAGTCAGAAGAGAGTTCTCTGGTTTTTGATTTGTCTCTAGCATTAATGCCTGAAGCATTAACACTTGGGTTCTCCTGTGTTAACACTTCAGGAGGTGGGCACAGTTGCAGCTCCCAGACCTGATGCAGCTTTTCTCCAGCATTGCTGTGCCCTGGATGTTGGAAGGGAACCCAGGAAGCTCTGTAGCAATGTGAGATGCTCATGTCATGACCTCTTAACCTGAGTCCTTCCCCACACAGACGTAATTAGGACTTGGAGCATTTCCTGCTGAGGAGGTCGGAGAGTTCGGGACCCATTTCTTCAACCTTTTGGAAAACTGCCCTTTGCTCACAATCTCCTGTGTGTATACGCCATGGCATGGCTGAAGTACTGCAGTAATAAGCTGATATCGACTTCCACCAAGACGTCTGCTTCACTGAGCAAGTGTTTGCCGATGGATCGATGCAGCCTTAGGAAACATCTGACTCCCTGTAAGAGGAGGGCTGCCTGTAGGTGACTTCTCATTGCCATCTGCAGGTATTTCATGCCAGAGGAGATGCCTTGGGGGAAGGAGAGGCCATATGTGATGGCTGGGAATTGGGTTTTAATTAATTTTAATGGATTTTTGCATGCTCAATTTACAATGTGTTGACTTTTAACCCATTAATGTATCTCTTTATATAATAAATGCAACAAGCTCATTGCAATATTAACACCAAAGCTAAAGTCAAGGGATACAAAAGCTGCTATTGCAGTGAAAAGATTGTCATCAGGCTACACAAGACTGTGGCCCAAGCTCAGCCAAAGACATGATTAAAATGCTCAGACTGAATATAAGATCGAATTGAAGGCAAAGATCCACAGCTCCAGCTGCTTTAAATCAGCGTAGTTTTGCCAAAAAAACATGCTGGCATGGTGTCAGTTTATACATTTCCCTCCCCACCCTCAACCCAGGCTCCGCTCAGTTAAGATTTGCAGTCAAAATATGGATGCAGACATGTTCAGAGCAGAGCCCTGTGGCATGCTTGGCAAGTGGATGGACAGATAATACCACGATACAGAAATACTTCTTGGACCTTTGCTTGAATCCTGTCATTAAGGGAATAGCTCATTTACATTCATCAAGGCAATCTTGTTCTAAGCCTACACATTCACTTCCGACCAAGGATTAAGGTTTTCCTTAACTTATATTTTAGTACTGTTTTGAAGGAGATGTGTCTGAAAATGTTGTCTCTGTTGTTCTTGAGGAGACCGTTGTCTGTGTGTGCTTATTCCTTGCTCTGAGTTTTCTAGCCTCATATGACTCTTTCAGGACATCTGTCAGGGGTTGCTGACATACCACAGCCTCACACGCTCACCTGCTTGATGAAACTGTTCAGAGTTGCTGTACAGACATTTATAGGAGAGCAAAATAAAAAACCTTAAGGAAAGGTACAATGGAAAAGCCATAAGGTAAAAGTATCGCAATCTACCGACTGAACTAATGGTTTCTGTTGTACAAATGTTAAGATTAAAGAAGAGAAAGAGTTGTTATTGCTAGTATTACTGTATGTACAGCAAGAAGATTAGACAGCATTTCTTCTCATAAGCGATGAAAGATATCCAGACATCAAGAATATCTTAAGGACTTGTTAACATCACTGATCTGGAGCCTGCAGAAGCTTGTGCCAGCAAAAGGAGGGAATGCAGATCGTGCTGAAACAGAGTGATCTGGACTTCAACTTTTTTTTTTTTTTTTCATTTTTCATTTATTTTTTATTTTTTTGTAAAATCAGGGTTCTAATGCCATGGAGTCAGTTAAGCCCTCCATCCACCCTGTGCAGAAATTGAGTGCATTAGAGTGTGAGTTCTGGAGACCATGGCCCATCTGGGTTGTATTTCTCAAATTTTATTGAATTCTCCATGCTGCTTTATGGTAGGATTCCTGTTTGAGTTGTGTTTTGGGTTTTTAAGGCTCATTCTTGGTCTGTCATGCCATGCCACTCTTTTTCCTTGTGTCATAGATAAAATTGTACAACAGGGACAAGTGATATGTATATATTATTTGCTCTGTGGGAACAATGTGAGACCTAAGAGGAAATATATCTACTGCAGTCCTGTGATGACATCATTTATTTTTGCTATCCACCTCTCCTTGAATTTATGTCAGAATTGTCCATTCAACTTCCAGAATCATCCAGTGTTGTAATATATGTAATTAAAATTGACCGTGCACGACAAACATATGTACAGATGTTATGTGTGTGAGATTTATATATAATATAAATCTTTTATTATACAGTTCCTGAAATACAGCTGGGATGTTAGTCTCCATGCAGATTGTGAGGTGACCCAGCATGTGAGGTTCATTGGCCTGTGATTAGCCTGACTTCACTTCTTTGCAGTGGCACAGCTCACCACTGCCAACACGCTCCAATGGACAAGATATGCAGAAGATAGGAGACACCAGTCTGAACCTTCCCCTTCCCCTTCCCCTTCCCCTTCCCCTTCCCCTTCCCCTTCCCCTTCCCCTTCCCCTTCCCCTTCCCCTTCCCCTTCCCGCTTGGGCCCGGCCATGCTACAGCTACAGCAGAAGCTCTGCAGCATGCTCAGGGCTCTGGTTTGGCTCCCACTGTGAAGGAAGAGCTCTGTGAGAAGACTAGGAAATACGACCAGTGATTTTTCATCCTTGACTGATATGTCCCATGACTCTGCTGTGATAGTTGGGCAGGCAGGAAAAACTTAACTCCTGTCCGCAGCTTGGAGCAAATCCTGCTGGAGCCTTCTTTTTCAAAATGAATACATTTTTGGTGCTTTGTTGATTGTTGGATTTTTCTAAATATATTTAAAGCCTTATTGTCTTCTATGTCTTCTTGAACCTCATACAAGTGCAATAGATGGCTTCATGGTACAGGAGCCAAGCATATCATTGATCCTTCCACTGACCAAAATGCTATAGAGGAAGGAAGAGTAGTGGTGTGTGAACAATGATTATTCTAGATGCAAAGCCATAAATCTGTGCTGTTGTACTGCTGTTGACACTTCCTTCTAGCAACAGTTGTTGAACCGAGGGGAACTCTATTAATACTCTGTGTCCTCATAGATGAAAGGTTTTTTCTTCTCAGAAAAGAAGTTACCAAGGCTTAATCTATTGTCTGTACTGGGTCCTAAGCAGATGTGTTTGCTTAGGAAAGCCACAGAATGATTTGCTGTGTGGCTTCCCTTCTCTTCTTTCTCCCTTCTCCCTTATGTCCCTACTAGTATCTTCCAGAAACTTTCATTACTTCTTCCTCTGCTTGTAGCTTGCGCTGCTGGAGGGGTATGGATTTATTTGGAAACAAGCTACTTCCAAAGGCATGTTGCTTTCACAGACTAGAAATGTTATTGGATGAAGCTTCCTATTAGTTTCCGAAATAAGAAAAACAACCAGTGGGTTCAGAAATTTGAGATGCCAAGTGAAACTGCCTAAAACCAGGAGGAAACACCAAAGCAGAGCACATGAATCATAGAATCTTTTGAGTTGGAAGAGTCTCTAGGAGTTTGATCCAGTTCTGGAGGGAAAAAAAAAAAGACAACAAACACAACACAGCTGTATTTTGTAGCTGATTCCTTATGAAATATTTTGCTGGCTTTTTTTTTTTTTTTTGTAGTTTTTTTATTATTTTTATTTTCCAGAGGATCCCACTGCATTTCTTATTTTTTGTCTTAAATTTGATAGTCCATTCTCCTTATGATCCATGAAAGCCAAAAGGAAGTCATATTTATTGCAAATCCTCTGTATTACAGCCAGCCAAATTCTCACTTTAAACTTTAGTTCACACTGCAACTGTCATTCTAACTGTAAGCTAAGAAACATTTTCTGGATTTATGTTTCTCTTTTAAAGAGTTGAAAAAGAAACTAGGTCCTGAGGTAGATCCTTGTACCGTGGGCCACATTCACCTGTGCTCAGCACATCCTTGGAAGAGGACCACCAAGTTGTTTCAACTGAACATGCATTGAAATGGCTTCCAGGCATAAATATAAGAAGTAAAGCCAATGAATGTAGTGAAATTTTAACATACAGTGGTGTTGTCACTATGTATTTTCAGAGATAAAGATGTATCTAGCAAAGTTAGTGAGGATAAAGGGAAAGTGACTCTACCATTTAATTGAGGTGCAAATTGGATTTCCTTGAAGTCTATGTAGAACATATCTGTGGAGTTTGTATTTAGTTTGGCTTAGGTTCTTTGAAACTTTGTTTTCAAAGACACTTAATTTTGATGCTACAAAGGGACTGAGTAGCCAGCAGAGGGAGCAAAGGCCTATTAACAATGAACCTGTTGGCAAGAAATGTGTGACCTCATAGGGTGATGGAGAAGGAAGAGATGTGCTCTATGCAACTTTAGTCTCCCTCGGGAAAGGGAGAAAGGTGAGAGGTGGAGTGATTACAAAGGAAAGGAATAGAGTTGAGAGTTAGTTTCAGGCTTGGATATAAACTAGACTGCATTCAAAAATTTTGGAAATTCAGATGCATAAGTAAAAAGCCACCTCAACGGAAGAAAATTATAAGCAAAAAATCTTCACAGAATTGAAGAATCTGGACATCCTCTAGTTCATTTTTTTTTTTAATGCTGTTAATGACTTTCATTTAATGGCCATAGAGCCTTATGAAACATTTCTTACCTGGCTTTTGATCAGCTTTCTGAAAACGACAAAATGTGCATTTCACCCCTGAGAAGTTCACAGTGAATGTGAGAGGGTAGGAAATGAAGTGAAAGAATTTGTAATTGATGGGGGATTTCCAGCTGGGGCCTGTTAAGCTTTCTGTAGGGAGCAAGGAGCACTGAGGAAGCTTTTGTTGTTTGTTTCTGTGCCCCAACAAACACCTCTCTTCAGTTAGTCTCCTTGGAACACTGGGAAATGAAAAACTGTGAATAAATAGAAGACTCACTGTGTGTGTGTGTGTGTGTGTGTGTGTGTGTGTGTGTGTGTGTGTGTGTGTGTGTGTGTGTGTGTGTGTGTGTGTGTGTGTGTGTGTGTGTGTGTGTGTGTGTGTGTACGTACATAGGCTCCTACACATCCTAGGGTGCATGAATTCAGATCAACTGGGAGTTCAGTAACACCTCTAGTTTCCTTGTGCACGCAGTTCAGCTTCTAGAACATGCTATCCTGCATGTTTGTTGTTGTCCATGAGCACAAAACTGTCACAGACAGTTGTGCTATGACAATTTGCTATTAATAGCTGTCTAAAATTGCCAGCCATTGTAATTTTCTTGTCTTGTCCACAGGTCACCAACAGTCACTGTGGCTAAGAAAAGTGGGAAAAAATCCTTTTTTAATATATAATTACTTTTGTTTTGTTCCTCTTCTCCCCTGCCTTTTTCTTTTTTTCTGTCCAGCTGCCATTCTCTTGGTTTGCAATGCAGATGATGGTCCTTTAAACTGAGGTAACAGTTAAAGATATGGCGAGCTCCTGCCCTAAGCCCACCTCATCTTCTCTGGGACAGCTGCAGATTTTTGTAGCTGAGAGGCATTAAGGAGTACATTTGGTATGCTTTCAAAGGGCTGGGCACTCTCATCCCCAGCCCAGAGATTTGGGAGGAGGGGAGAAGCAGAAACATAGCAAGAAAGGAGAAGGCTTGCTGACGTGAATCAGGATTTAATGAGCTGACCACCTGCTCTTGAAATCCTCATCTGCAAGATATTTGAGCCCATGAATTCAGACACGACACTTTCAGCTAATCTTACTGTCTGGCAGCACAGTCACAGAGAATGTGACCTCAGGAATAGAGAAGATATTTCCTGGATATCCTGGCAGAGCATGTTAATAAACATTTTAACATTGGCAGTGCCATTAGATTAGGAGGCATGTAAGATCTCTGATATTTATTAGGAGTCTGAGTGCATACATGTCAGGTTTTGAGTTCAGAGAATCCTCGGTCTTCACTGTTAATATGCAGTGTGTGGAAAGAGAGAGGGAGGGGCATGCCGTAACATCATCTGTAGGACTGTGCCTGTGTTTCTGGGAAGGAGGGCAAGTGCAAGATGGGCCTTCTGCAGTGGAGAAATGAGCCACCAAGGAAACTCTTCTGCTGCTCTGTTTTGACCTTTCTATATCTGTCTTCCTCTAAGCCTACCAAAAGTGAATGCTCTGCATCCAAATTAACTGTGTGGCATAGGGATCCTCTCTGCCGTGTTATCAGCGCTGCTTGTGGTGCCCTCATTCTTATGCAGTGTACAAGCCCTTGTAAGGATGGTTGGAATGCAGCATTCAGAGCAAGACTTCCCCAGATCGCACATCATGAAGTTACATTTCCTTAGGCACAGCTTCCCTTGTTCAGGAACACAAGTCCTTATGACTTTCCTTATTTCTCAAACTTTACAAATAGAGCTGGCAACACTACCATTTCCTGATCGAGCGGGCATGGTGGCTGAATGATTTCCTTCCAGGGGCTGATGGCCTCAATTCATTTTTGAATTTTGAATGCTGCGGTATCAGTAAGCTTCCTTTGCCTGTGATTTCTGGTTCACTTCTGCATTTGCATCTCCTCCTCTTGTTGTTTTGCTCTCAGCTCAAGGACATGCAAATATAGGTGTGCCACTAATGTGTAACTTCTCCTTGTAAGCAAAGAACATAAAACAATCTGAGATTAAAGCAGGAAGAGATGTGAAAGGTGAATCATTAGGCAGAAGGGGAGAAATAAGTTCACTTTATAGCTACCCCACAGACACCTTCTGTGACTTGAAATACACTGTTTGGATCAGTATCCTCTGTGCCACTATGTCCCTAAGTCACAGTTTTCACAGCCTCATAGGCTGCTCTGTGATATAATGTTCTAAAGAAACCCCTCAAAGTCCATTTTAAGATGTGCTTGGTTAAGTTGTCCAAACCAATTTGGCAAATTTTATACTTATCAGTTCTAATACTGACATAGTTCTCTTGATTAATTCTTTTCATTCCTGCCTATCCCCTCTCCCTGGTACATTTATAGGCAGAAATCAGACCCCTTCTGTCCTCCTCGTGTGGTAATAGATTTGCCCTCGTGGGTAATTTAGGAGGTACGCAGTATTTCAGGCAAAGTTTCATTATTTCCCTATGCAATTATGTTCAGCACTCCAAAGTTCTGTTGAATATCTGTCTCATAATCACATTGTATATATTCCTATAAAACTGTGAAAATAGCATTTGTATTACTTTCATATTAGAAATGATCACTGTTTGTACTGCTTTTTGTGTAAGCTTGTGGTGCCAAGTGACTGCTCCAGGCATGTCCAGCTTCTGAATACAATGAGTTGGGAACTCAAAACACTGACACGTTTTGTTCTCTTAATGATTCTCCTACCACATATTCAGGTGGAGGGACTTAAATAAAAGTCATTCACAGCAAACACACACTGGGAAGCTAAATTATGTATGTCTTTCATGCCATATTTTTTTGCAGAACAAGATACCTCTTTAATGCATCACATAAAATATTATAGGCTGAGGTAGTGCCATGTAGATGTTGACATGCACTTGGAGCATTAGCTTTACTTGTGAGTGATGAGCCTCTTTACAAAATCATACTGCTCATCCAAATGAATGTCAGTGAGGTCCTTAACACTCACACCATGCCTCATAAATACCCCTCACTGGTACATGCCACTCATTCTGTCCCACTGAAACACTTTGATATTGTGGTCTCAATTTTACAGTGTCAGGATGGTGGAAGATGGGGCTCTACACCTAATGATGGTAGCTGTTACAGGCAGGAAGACATCTTGTGTTGAGGCAAAAGAAAAAATCATGCTAAAGGAAGGCTGTATATATATATATATATATATATATGATTTTTTTTGTATGTGAATTTGTTTTTGTTTATTTATTCATTCACTTTAAACTAAAGCTGTTTCATACTACTCAAAAACAGTGAGTGATAAAAGACATTAACTAAATCTAGAAAGGCCCTTTAAGCACCTTTTAGACTTGGAAACTTTTAAGAACTGGTGGACTCCCATAATGTATGCAAATAAGCACGATAAAACAGAATTTAAGTCCTCCTATTCTCATTTTCATTGCTGTTATGCACCTAGCTGATAGCACAGCAGCACCTAGATGAGCTTCTCTGCTTCTGCATACTGCATTAGCTCAGCTCACAACAGTGAAACAATGGTGATTTGTGCCAGCTGAGGGTATGGCTGTTTGGAGGGGCTGTGTAGTGGAAATGCTGAGTCACATCCCGAACCAGTGATGGAGCACCTGGTGGGAAGGCAGGGCCAACCCAGGGGAGTTCAGGTGCATGCAGTGTACCTGAGTAACTGGAAGGGGTGGAGGCAGAATGCACCCCTTCCCACACCTCATGTAAAGGTTGGTGGGGGGAGGTGAAAGTTTTTCACACTGGAGATCTCTACCTACATGAGGCCTTCCAAAGGTAAGCAGTGCTTTCCTTCATTTTTGCAGCTGCTGTATTTAGGCTTGTTCTCATTTGCTGTAGTCAAATACTTTACCACCCTCCTATTATCACGTTACTTTCCACTCTGTTATAGCGCTATAGGCTGTCACAGAACACTGGGCCCAAAAGTGTTTCCAGCAGGTTTTTAAGTTAAATTAATGTTAAAACACAACTCAAGCTTATTAAGGGAAGATTTCTTTGTCTAAACCATTTTCCTTGAGGAGAAGGTAAGCAGCATGCATCTTGACAGAAATGTAGGAAGATGACAGGTGAGTGTTTATCGATTCCGCTTGTGGTGTGTAGCAGAGAAGACATATTGGCAGTTCTGGTCTATGAGCTTGGCTGATGTGATCTTGAGAGCAGAAAAACATTTTAATATAAGTAGGGAATAACCTGAGCTTTATTACAAGCGCAGAGTTTATTGAAGTGTGACACAAAGAAGGTTATTGGGATGTTACAGTATATCCATAATGTACAAAACAAAGTTGGGAGGCAAAGTGAGGATGCTTTCAGCCTTCCTTGTTTGTTAGATCACCTGGAAAAAAAAATCTTTCCCATGAAAGGGATACTAGAAGCGCTAATGGCTTTATTTAGCAAGCTGGCTTCAAGTCAGGGCATCAATTTGTGAAGAATATATTAGAAGTTATGTCTGGTTATATAAGTTTTGTTGTTGTCGTTGTTGGGTTTTGATTCCATTTCTCTCAGAAGCCGAAGCATACATTTTTTTTGTGTTTGCTTTCATTGGGATGCAAAAACTTCCTGAGACTGGAAGCAGGGGGCATGACTTTTAGTTTAACTCAGTCTGGAGTAGAGTTAACCATGAAATTAGGTCTGGATTCTGATCCCAGACTTCACCTTTAGATCCAGTGCTTTCCTGTTCTTTTCTGCTAATTAATGTCTATAAAATAACAAGTCTTTTATAGTTCATCAAGCCTTGGCAGTAAAATGCGAAGAATGAACAGAATTTATACAGTCTTCTGGCATATTAGGATGATTGACCTGCCTATTGTCTTTGGAATAATTAAGAATATTCTGGCAATGAATTAACTTATCTGGAATGTAAAATGATCTTTTATTCAATTGCAGAGGAAGAAATTAAGAGCTGTACCAGTAATCTCAAAATACATCTTGAACTGCTGAGCCCATGGCATGCTGTGATTGTATGAGGTTGTTTAATTGGATATGCTGATCGGAGTTTGCTGTTTACATGTACACAGCTATTTTGGAAAGAGAGCTTGTTAATGAAAGTAGAAGAAAAACTTTAAAGAAAAAGCACGTCTGGCACTTAACTAGGAAAAGATTTGCTTTCCTCATTAAAGTCATTATAACTGAGCTCAGGAATTGCACATGCACCGGGGAATTACTTGAATTAAGTTAATAAAGTTGTACTTTACTAGGTGTGAGGGGCTCGATTATTCCATTAGCATTGCTGTACATGGATGCCCAAGCTCAGATCTGTGGATTGGAACAATCAGGTTATGAGGATGGAGCTGTGAAGTTCCTGTTGTGCACCTCATCACCTGGATGGAAAGGTAGGATTTTGTTTCAGGACATAATAAATTGGTGCTGCACAGGCTTAACCACTAATCAGTAGGGTTTGATCTCAGGAAATTTACAGGAGAGCTCTTCAGTTAATTGGTAGAAACTCTACGTGCCCCTCAACTCCTGCTGAACGGTTCAGACCTTGGCAAGATGTATCGGTGCTTTGGGGTGGTAGTGGAGGTAGTAGTCATGGTTACTGAGTGTCCTTTTCAGCGCAGGTGCTGGTAGTTTTCTTGTTAGCTCCTCAGTTTTTGAAGTACGATGCAAAAAGACTTTTATCTACGTAGCTGAAAAACACAGTAGATGCGGTAATAAGCAGCTCTGAACTATGTAATGTCATCTGTAAGGTGAAATGTTAGAGTACCAGCTACCAGCAATGTAGATACCTTGTTTGATCAAGCACTTGATGAATAGTCAGGTTATGTGCCTTCGTGACATGGGGATACTCTTGAATTGTTGCTGGTATGAGTTAAAATTGGTTTAATCAGTGACAGAGGTAGCTCAGCTTTGGACCTAGGCAAACATTAGTGTCACACAACAGTGAAGATGTTGCCTGAATGGCAAAACTGGAAATTGCAGAATCACAGAATTGTAGGGGTTGGAAATTCCAAGAACAACATTTTTTAATGGTGCTTCCCCATATTATGGGAATAGACCAGAGTCTAAGGGCAGCAAACTAAGGGTGTTAGGGCTGTAGAGTGATTTTTTTTTTTTTTATTTGAACCACAAAGAGTGTGAATGGAAGGTGGTGGACAAGTAATGCAGTTTGGGTGCCAGTTCTGTCTGCACCCAAGTAAAATCTCTATCTTAAGCCAGTGTTTCCTTTGTCGTTTGTCATTAAATTTGGGACCCACTGGCAACTATGCAGATGAGCATGGTCAGAGCTCTGCACTGCTGCTACCTGCAGCTGATGCTGCTCAGTACTCTCACACATCTCCTGACAGCTTTCTATTGTCCTTCTGCTTCTTGAATTGCTTAAACTTGCTGAATGAAAGTTAGAGAAGGCCTTTTCAGCTATGTTCACAAGATTGATAGAAGTGGAAGAAAATACTAATACTTTTACTGTTTTAACTATTTTTAACCTATTATTATCTAAAATTCATCTATTTTAATATAGAAAGTTTTCCCCACTGAATTCAGAATCCTTTTCCTGTCCTTCCCTATCATAGTCTGATACATTTTGCTCATGGTAAAGGTGATGGACTCAGGGTTGGCCCCGTGTTCCTCTCTGAAGGGACAAAATGACTTAGTCTGACAGGTTAGGGAGCCAGCTGAGCAGTCACTTTTTGTTAGATCATCTTTTCTGGAGTATATAATTATTTACCAGATATTCACATCTGCCTGTCAGCAAAGAGTTAATGATCAATTGCTAGTTAATGAACCTATAATCACCTTATTAAATCCACATTGAATGTGTAGTTAAGTGTACTCAGAGTATTTTAATTTAAAATGTAACCATAAAATCTGCAAGTGGAATTAGTGTGCTACTTTTGAGATTACATTAGCAGCAAAACAGGGGGTGGATAGTTACTGTTAATTAAACCACACTGACAATATCCACTGGAATTTTAACAACATGGAAGTTGCATCTATTTATTTAACATCTTGCAGTTGCAAGACTCTACTCACCCACTGTTTCTTCCCCCTCTATCCCCTTTTAATTTCTGAAGAGATTTTTGGACTGATTTTGTTATTCAGTAAGACTGGTGAGAAGTTGAAGTAAACTTTCCAGTTGTCTTTGGAATGAGCTTGACATTATTATACTCCATGGAGCGATGGAACAATATTATTTCACTATGAGTTTGTTTATTAAACCATTTTATGGGAGTTTTCTTCTACAACCTAACCAGCCTCTGAGGAAAGCTCTTGATTTGATTTCCTCTAATAAAAGTGCCCCTTTCTTATAACATATTCATGGCCATACAGCCCACAAAGTCTCTAATGTTTTTGCTTTTGTATGGTTAGGTTAAATACCATAGACCCTCCATTTCCCGTGGTTGTTGTTCTTCCTCCCTTTTTCATGCCTATCCTTGCAATATGTGAGACTGAACGCACCAGTTGTGTGGGATTTTTTTGAAGGGAAATTTGCTTTATGAGAGGCTTTTTGGAATTTTCTTCAAAAGATGCCAAATGTGCTTCAGAAGGAGCATTTTTTGCTGCAGCCTGTCACATCTGGAGGGCTGTGGAGTGCCCTAAGTGAGCTTCTCCTCCTAACGTGTTCCTTGGTTTCACTGTTGACTTGTTTACCAACAGTTCCAAGAGCTCATTTCTTCAAGGTATTCTTTTATTCTTCCACCATTTTGTTTTATGGCCTTATTCTTCATTGTTTTACACTGAGGCCTTTAGGTTTGTGCAACTTCTGCAACCCACACACTATTCAATGTGTGCTGCAGCTCCCTTTGTCTTTTAAAGGAATGATACTCCATCTCTGTATGATCACCTTTGGTGCTAATACACTTCCACCCTAGGCTTCTGGCAAGCAATCAAAGAGACAAGGGCAGCACTCCTGTCATTTTTTTTATAAGATACATCCCATTGTTTGGGTTAAAAATTGCAGGAGTGCACCAGACTGTCTCCTTCTTGTTGCCACTGCTGCTGTAATGGTATGAGTGTCCCTATGCCACAATGCCTTTTTTTTTTTTTGTCTGAAAGGAAGTGTCTTGTTTTGTCAAAGCTTTGCTTGACAGCACAAACTGTTGTAGAGATAAGGTCTTGAAAGTTTTGCACCTTCTTGTGTCCATGCTATTCCCTGGTCCTTAGAATCTTCCCCTACCCTGTCACTGCAGTAGCCTGCTCTCTTGCTGGTAATTTATGCTTTGACCTTATCTCCTTATATATGAATGCTTCCCTCAAGGACTTATGAAGCTTTGTCCCTGCACCTGATCTTCCAGGCATCTCCCCTTGTCTCCCAAATTCTTTCTTGACAAACAATTCCTTGCCTGTTGTAGGTATCCCTGACAGGCAGGTAAGGAGGGTGCTTATCCCCTGTATTTCATTCACAGACACACAAACCTGCCTATCTGCAGAATTATGTTATGATGTTGTTACCCTAGATACCAAACCCACACATCCTTGCTCTCATCTGTTGTGGTGGAGAGTTTAACTTAGACCCTGTGCATTGTTTAGCACTGTGCTACTTCTCTGTGAAGGGCCGTGCACCTCCTGGATGCTAGGAGAGTACGATACAAGGGGAATGGATGTAAGATGGTGAAGAGTAGATACTGTGTTTTTTGGAAAAGCCAGCTAAGTGACACTTGTAAGCACACCTGCTGTACAGCATTTAGTGTTCTTTCCCAAACATCCTTGATACTACAGTGTGATTTGACTCATTTGTTGCTTTATTCTGACGTTGATCCAGTTTAATTTTTTCTATGAAGAAAGCATGCTCTGAATGTCATAGTCTGGAAACCTGAAATTCAGATCCCTGAACTGTTGAAAGCCATTAGGACCTTTTGCATTATTTTGTAATCCCTTCCATTCTCTCTCTGTGTACTAGTACATGTGTGTGCTCACCACAAGTAAGGATATGTGGAATGGAGCCCTTGCTTTGTTTATAATTGAAAACTATTGCTGGAGAAACAGTGATTCAATAACTTTTGAGTCTGGCCAACTCTCTCTCTACAGAGACCATGGTGAGCACAGTGGTAAATTGAAGAGAGTGCAGCATTTCTAACTCTTTATGCAAGACTGAGTACAGTTTCAGGCTTCTCCTTAATAGCTCTGGATAATGCATGGCTCCAAGCATTGATGTGCAGTGAATGTTTATGTATAGCAGGAGCGAGCAGATGACATTATCTTCTCTTCTTTGGATTTTTTCCTACTGCAAAAGGAAAAAGATCAACTTTAAGATGAGTGAGTGGACTGTTTAAATGAAGAAATATGGGGTAGTAATTTGATTCCATTTTGTACACAATAGTGACATGCACAGTTCAGAGGAAATTACCTTTTTACATCTCTTGAGGGAATGTACGTCTTTCCACTCTCACCTCACTCTTGGGCTGGCTGAATAAGCTGAAAAACTACAGAATGAGCCAAGTGATTCTTATCTGAGTTTGGTGGCTGAGGGAGAGCTTCCTTTGTCTACAATTGCAGAACAAAGAACTTTCCCTTCATGGGTCTGGCTAAGTCAATTCTGCCATCAAGTTACAGTACAGGTTAAAATCTCAAGTGGTTGACATTACCAACACTTCTTGGGTTGTTTTAGTTTTGTTGTTTAAAGTGACTTTTACTTTCATGTTTCATTTTCCAGATTCTTAATTGCAGGGTTGTCTTCCTTCTTTGCTGGAGTTGAATTGTGCATGCAACGCTAGTCTGTTAATGTAGAGCAAAAAAGGAAATGTTCCATGTGGTTATGCAATAATCATGATTGTTTAAGAATAGAAGAGACAAACTTTGGAAGAATAAACTTCTTTTGGATTAGTAGATAGAGCTGAAAAAAAAAAAAGCAGATGTGCTTTCAGGTTTGGAAAATGGTCTGGCCTGTTCACTTAGAATCAGTCCTTAACTGGGGGAGCAAGTTAGATACACATGTGAGTGGGCACCAAAGACAAACAGAACAGCCAGGACTGTAATCAAAACAGCAGTAAGTGGGAGTGACAGCCTAAAATCAGAAGGAAACCAGAAGAAGCTTCAGAACTTGTCCAATATATCTATCTCATTCAGCTGTTCCATTAAAATAATCTACCTGTATTTACAAGCCTGGTTTCTTTGAAAAATTACAGATAAAGGAGGATCAGTTGTCAGGTGCCATTAAAAGTGCTCAGTTCCATTAACTGTGAGGTTAAGGCAGCTGATACCAGCCCAAAATCTTCTGACCACCACATTAATAAATGTGCCACTTGTTCAGCTGCTATTGCTTTCCTGTGTAGCATCTCATTCCAGCAGGGAATGAGTGACAAAATGGGGAGGGTGAAGGCAGCCCACACGCTTCATAGTTGCCATTAGGAGTAAGAAAAATGCAACCTGCCAGGTAGGGAGGAGCAGGAGATGGGTTCAGCCTTGACAGGGGCTGCAGGAGTTGGTGGACAGGCAGTGGCATCTTGTGTTATGTGATTGCCGGAGGTCATAGCTAATGGCTTTTCAATCTGCCCATGGCAGTTTTCTCTGGTGTGCTAGGGCAATGTGGAGGATACTGATACAAACTTTTCTTCCAGCTGAAGTTGCTCAGAAAGCAAGCTGCAGTGCATTGTTTTTTGTTCTTTTTATTCTGTCTGGAGAGATTCATGGGCTGTCTCATTTAAACTTCTGTAAATATTTGTATACTTACTACAGGAGCTGAAAAAGCATAGCTGTGATTTGGAAGATAATAATTACAAGAGATCGTACATTTTTTTCTGGTAGCTTGTAACAATTTTATCTGTTTTGAAAAGTGTTCAACAACAGATACACTCTGATGGTTCAACGAGTCCATTCAGAAGTACTTTCCACTTTGCAAGGGTAATTATCTTTATTAGTTCTGTACCTTGATAGTGTTTCAGCAGAGCATTTAGGAGTGTCAAATTCTATTAAGGATAAACTAGCTCATGGAGGAAATAATTTGGAGCTATGTGCAAATGATGATGCTTTAAGAGGCTTAAGTGAGTGTTCTGCTCGGTGGTGTTTCCACTTATTACCAAAAAATTATCAGACAATATAATTTACTTTTCAGACACGAGGCCAAGATAATAATAAATGACAGCCTTCCCCTCATAAATAAATGTGGAAAACATTAACACCTCTGCATATAATAACTGATCTCTAGCTTAACAGACTGCTAGTGATTTTTAATCATGGAGTCACACTCGTGGAATCATTTGAGTTGGAAGGGACACTTAAAGGTCATCTAGACCAATTCCCTCACAGTGAGCAGGGACATCTACATCTAGATCAGGTTGCTCAGAGCCCTATCTGGCCTGAACTTGAATTTCCCCAAGGATTGAGGCATCCACCACCTCTCTGGGCAAACTGTTCCTGTTCTTCACAACCCTTATTGTGGGAGGAAAAAAAAAAACAACTTCCCTCCTTTTATTCAGTCTAAATGTATCCTCTTTAAGATAAAAAAAGTTTCCCCTTTTCCTATCATTAACAGACCCTGCTAAAGAGTCTGTCCCCTTCCTTCTTATAGCTCCCTTTAGATACTGAAAAGATCAGCCCATGTCAGATATTCCCTTGTGTTGGTATACTGAAGATTTAGTAGTGAGGTACCCTAACTATACAAGGAGCTTTATTTCTAAAATTCCTCTTTCCAAGAGCTGACCTGTAGAGATGAAGCAGGAACTAGTCATAGCCTGCGTGTGCATGGCTTAGCTGTGCAGTTAAAGGTGCTTCTCACTCACTGTCTCACTACACCCATCGTGTGCTGTGTGCCAAAGTGGGAAATATTCCAAACTGTTCTGCCTCACCTGAGCTGCAGAGCAACGGTGTGAGAAAACCAAGGGGAAAGTGCTGAGACCCATGGAAAAGATTTTGTTAGTGGTAAACAGGAAAATGAAACTCCAGAGAAAGTCTGAGATGGTGCAAAGTGTGTCCTGCTTGATTTCCCCAGACAGCTCAATTTCATTGCATGCCATTAGCACTTACATTCCAGACTGTGCATGTATTAATCATACTAGAAATGCTGTCCTCAGCTCTCAGGAAGTTTGGCTTTTCTCCCTTTGCAGACTCTTCAGCAGCTTCAGCTTTCTTTCTCTCATTTTCTTACCACTTGAGATTTTTTGTGTGTTTGAGAGTAACAGATATAGTAAATAAACTGGAAGAAAGGACAACATCAATTATTGCAAGGTAGAGAGTGCTTCCATTTGTTTAAATCTCTGCTTTTCCAGTGCTCCTCTGCTTCCAGTGTCAGTGTTTTACTTTGGGGCAGACATTGTAAGGAGGTTAGAGATGACCACACCTAATGCAGATTAGTGACAAAAATAATCAGAGGCACAAAGGGGACAACTGGAGGCTCATGACATCTAACTGGGAGAGATGCTAGTGTGGCAAGTGTCATTCAGCAGCTTCTCAATGGGCTGCATAAATGAGTTCCATAGGAAGGGGAAACCCTGTATCATTCACCAAAGGTGAAGAATCCCACAGCAAGGCTGGGAACTGGTCAGCTGTCTGGGGAGAAGCCCTGTTGGAAAGGACACATGGATCCTGATGGACCTTAAGCATGTCGTGAACCCTAAGTGCCTCTGTCTGGAACTTGTGACACCACCTGGAGCACTGTGCCCAATTTCAGGCTTCCCTAGTACTAAAAAACCTGGTTTTCTAGGTACCTGTATTTAGGCAGCTGGATCTACCTCAAAGACACAGAGCTCCTTTTCTCTGTGCTGAAAACTCCTGCATTAATAACTGTTAAAAAAGCTTTTAAAACTTGGTTCTTTGTCATGCTACAGATGCCTCACTTTATTGCAAATCAAGACACATGACTACTTCTGAGAAGAGACGAGGATTCGAAATGCAAAACTAAATAGCAAAGTTGTTTATAATACCAGAAGAGCAAAACTCTGTTGGGAAGTATCTGACTTTACCGGGCAAGTGGCAGCCAGGTTGGGTGGAAATGTACAGGGACAAAAAAAAATGGATATTTTTGTTGACCAGACCAATGGTAAAGATTCATGCCATCATTACAGGAATGGAGAAGGTAGGAGACCAGCAGTCTCCTACTGAGAATAGGCAGATAGAATAAAGTCTGCCTAGGTTTACCATGGTGTGTGCTTCTGCACTGCATCTCTGTAAATACATTTATGCTGAACACTTTTTCATAATAAGGTAGTTTGTGTGGCTATATCTTGGCAAAAAAAAAACAAACAAAAAACCCACCAAACTAATACCTGTGCAACCCTGAGATATTATGTCTATTTCTAGCTTCCCTTTGCTTGCCTTGGCTGGGCTTTGGTGTCCTGTCCCAGGTGTAGCTGCTCTGTGCAGTGACACTGTTCCTTCCAGCCCCCAGTGATTAACTTCCAGCCACACCGCGGTGTGATTTGATTCAGTTAGAAGAACCTGGGCTGGAAAGGCTATTGTACAATGGGTGGGTAGATCTGACATCATTCTCACTTCAATACCACAGAGCAATGATAATGAAGTTTCAGATATTACCTTTCTTCGTCTAGAACAGAACATAGCAAAAAAAAAAAAAAATGCTATTGTCACTCTTATCTCATCATTTTTTGCCTTTTATCATCCAGTTCCTCAGAAGCCTCGGTCTGTTCTTCCTTTCATACATTTGTTTTGCTCTGACTGTGTGCTCCTCTGGCTCCCATTGGACTTTTAGAGCTACAAGTTTCTGCTCCAATGTTCTTGCAGGAAAGTTTGTGGAAGTGTGTCCTAATCTGCTGCAGGTAAAACCGCCTGCACTAAACTGGGTGTTTAAGGTAACCCACTCTGGATTTTCCTGAAGTAGGCTAAGTATCTTAAAAGGACAGGCATACCAAGTTCCTTCAGAAAGATGCAGGTACACCTGTAGTACTTAGGAGCAGTTAACCTCCAATAGAAGCAGGAGCTGCTCTGACCATCCAGCTGCAGTGTGAGAGTGGACTTCTGCACATGGACTGATTGACAGTGCACACTGAAGTTGATGTGCATCAATTGTAAAACAGGAGAGTGCGTGCATTCAGTTTTACTGGTGTGGCTGTTTCTATTTAACCAGTGCAATGTTAAGAAAGACTATTCATGTGTTAATGGGACTACTCCATCTCACTCTGGTGAAACTGTTACAAAGCAATATTGATATTTCATTTGTCTGATAGCAGTTCTATTTTATGCTCCTTTAGAGGACCCATTTTACAGTGTGTTTTATTTTTCTTCCTCTTTTCCTTTATATAAGCACTGAAATGCATGCCTACCTTCAGGTGCATGAGCACTAATAATGATTTTAGCAGGAATACCATCGTGTTCTGTATATTTAAAATCAGCTACTTTTATTGCGCTGCTACAATTACTGGTTCAGTGGAACCAGAGTTTTGAGCTTGTATTTTCTGGGAAATTAATCTGGGCTAATAGTTGCAAATCAGATTAATTAAACCAGATTAAAATTTTGCAAGGCATTTCTTTTTCTGAATAAAAGCTGCCTTAACTCAGTGTTTTTTTTTTTGTTTCACTTCCAAATCAAAGAAACTGTTCTAATCTAAAAATCACTTTTTATTCATGTGAAGAATAGTTTAGCATCAGTAATTCAGTATACTCCATGTGTGAACAGCCTTTATTTTTTCCCCTCCCCTTCGTGTGTGTGGGAACTTCCTGCCTATTGCTTTTCAGTATCTGGATACTAAAGTGCTGCTGGTGAGCACTATCTGCTTCTCTAGAATTAGATGGGGCCAATCTATGTTGCGATCTCTGTTGCATATTTGCAAGTGTACTGCTACATCATCTAACCACCATTTCTATATCTTTAATGCCTGAAGCTTTCTTGTTGATACAGAGTTGGGGATTGAAACAAAGAATGTAGTTCAAGAATTTAACCCAAGATCAAATAAAAAACAGTTTTGTTTGCCTGGCAACTGTAGAGCGTGGTCTTCTAGTCCATACCTGCCAAATGTGGTAGAATCCTCATGTTTTCATAGCACTTTCCAGTGTGTAGTACCAGAAAGAAAAGCTCATCCCTCCCACCTATAGCTGAATAAAGAAGTTAGATATTTCAAGCAGGGCTCAAGTTTGCTGGAATTTTAATTTAGATGGGAAAGTAACCCTGTATGTCAAGAGCTCTCCATTTGTAAATATGTGCAGGTTGGTGACTTGATGCTTAAAAGTTTCTAAAAACTTAATCACTGGAACTTGCTGACAATACTAGGAAACATCTTTTGTAAATGGCACAAATATTACTGATCCTACCTTGATACAATCCCATTTTTCTTTCAGTGCTATTTTTTAACTGTTTTCCCAGTTAAAATTAGAAAGAACCTTTCATATCTACCAAACAGGGCTCAATTTATTTGTCCATTTCTTCTTTTGCAGTGGTGACAGCAGGAATTAGCACAGAAACAATGCTTTATTCACAATTTTCGTAACAGAATTGTAAATATCAGTAGAAGAAACCCTGCAAATTGTGAATACCTGTCCTAAATTCTTGATCAATTTTGTGTGACAAGATATTTCAAAACGGTTTGAGTAAGAGTAAAATATCTAAAGGTTAAGTATAGTAATCCAGAGGCTAAGTACAAACTTTTCCTTGGTATCAGTTATGTTGTTTCAGCTAGTGATATTGGTGCAAGAAAATGAGAAGAAGTTGTAGTGTTGCGGGGAAAGGAATAGAATAGAATTTGGTAGTATTCTTTGTATCTCAGAGACTGGGCTGGTGCACAATTTGACAATTTGGAGGACTGCTTTCTGACCTAAGGCAGCACCAAAGCATGCATTTGAGTTTTTCAATAATGAGAGGAATGAAATTTTATTAAATCAAAACTTGATATTAATTAATTAGAATTTTTGTTCTATGGAAAGGTTTGTCTTTTTAGTCTTTGTTTACAGTCTTTATACACTTTTGTTTTGATTTTTTTCAAAAGCCAAACCAGTACCAAAAATAAATATTGCATAGAGTGTTGAGCGCTATTTCCTTTAACAAGGTAATACTCAGTGTTGCGTTTAGGGTTGAACATTTTGTGGTGAGTTACCACTTTGCCTCCTGGGAACTCCATTTCTCAGGGACAAAGCTGTACTGCTAGACCACATCTGCCTTATCTGTGCTTGCAACTGAACAGCTCTTGTTGAAAGTATTATTGTGGCTAGAGCTATGTGGTCTACGTAGTGACTCTGGATTGTAGATGAGGGAAGAGACTTGAGGCTTTTTGGCAGTTCATGATAGTTTGCTTTACTATTTGAAGTGACCAAAACTTTTAAGATGTGAAGTATTAAAAGTAATTTTTTTCTGGGGGAAATGAACAAAAAAAGTGCAGATTTTAATTTCCTCTCCATAGGAAATGACTATATAATTAAGCATATGCTTAAGCATCTAATTGGAGGGGAAAAAAAAAGCCTTTCTGCATCAGGTTGTCAGCTAAGTGATGGTCCCTGAGAGTGGCACCACTAACATGATAGATATTCTAGGATGTCTCCCTTGCATTAGAGGTTACTCACTTTTCTTGTCACCTGAGACAGGTGGAAAATTTCAGCTGTTGTACACATCTCCATTTCATTTCTTCTCCTTGCACTATTGCTGTACTATTTTCTCCTGAATCTTCTCATCCACACTTTTTCTTTGACTGGCACCTTGATGAGCCTTGCAAGCACTGCTACCTGTTCTGGATTGGTGTGTTACAAAGCAGCCCTGCTGAGGTCCTGGTGGGTCCCATGGCTGAATATAGGAGGTAACACTGCCTAAAATAATTGACAGCGTGTTATTGTAGATTATTTTGAGTGATTCTGAATGCAGAGTTAGATGATGAGCATGTGCTTTTGGTTTGGCTCTTTCTAACTTGATCTGTTTTATGGAAAATTAAATATTAGTTTCATCTTACTCGAAGTCACGATGAATTCTCTCTTAAAAAAAAAAAAAAAGCACAAAGCTTTGCCTGTTGGGCTATTAATGAAAAGGCAGAGAGAAGCCTATGCAGTATAAAGATAAGTGAGACAAATGCCCAACTGCAGTGCATGTCAATAGATAGAAACACTTTTCTTCGACTGCATTACCATCAAACAACATGGATAAAGGCAGAAAGAAGAAAGATTGCTATCCTCACTTTGTAGATACAGGAGTGGTCTATTATCAGCCACAACTGTGCTAAGATGAGCACGGCAAACCAGTGAAAAGCTGGAGTGGACTACTTAAAAATACGTTTACAGAAGCTACTGTAAATGTAAATGGAACAACTGAGGAAAGGCATGGGTGAAATAAATGATTTGTCTTACAGTTGTTGTTTTGAAATTTCCTGAGAAGTTGCTTGTACATGCTCAATGTGAAAAATTTAGTATAAGTGAGTTCTTGATGTGCTTTCTTCCTTATGGAAGCTTCCTGAATCCAAGATAGGAACTGTGATTCTACTCTTTTTTTTTTTTTGGTGAAACTCATTTCAGGCTATACCTGTACTGCCTTTGTTTTAGCTGCCAGTTGATCTGCTTTCCAGTAATACAATTAAATGTCTTTGAATTAACAAAAAAGTGCTGTAATAGTGATAATTTATAAATTCTGAGGGGAAAAAAGATTGTTCTTTTCAGAGAATTTAGGAAATTATTGCTTTCAAGGGTGGATTATAAAACTTCTTCAACTGAGTGACAGCAGAGCTTTATATAGATGAATCTTTTTGAGCCTTGCAGTTGATAAAAGCTGTTCAGCAGCTACAATAACCGGTCTCTATTGGAATTTTAAGCAGATCTCTTTTTCTGATTTCAGTTAAGCAGGAAAGCAGTTTTTTTGATTCCTAGAATGTTGCTGTATATAATGTACAAGAGTGCAAATGAAGGGGAAGTTCTTTCTGTAGCATTCCCTGCCTCTTACCCAAAAGCAGCTGTCAAGTAATTTCTGTGTTCAACAGTTACTGATTTTTTTAACTTGTTGCTTATACTAAAGGTCATGCTAACCTAGTTTCTGAAATCTGTGAAAGTTCAGTGTGCGAAGAAGCAGCATGTTGCTATTTTATTCTTTTAAAATAAAGATTTAGATTAATAAGATTGTAACAAAGAACAGAGAATAGTTTGCTTAAGAGACTCTTAAGATAATACAAAGATCATACTTTTCAGAATAGAAAGGTTACAGCTGAATTCCACTTTCTTTTCTATCTTTTATCATCTAACTCAGGTGCTCAGTTTAGGAGGCTAAAATCTCTGGGCAGCCCTTATAGAGAAAGGGGATTGTCCCTGCTGACCAGGAGCTAAACCAGAAATGAATCACCCATAAAAAGAAAAATGTCCCACTGCTGCTTCTAGCTGCTGTGTTAAAGCATATGGATGGTGCTCTTGGAATTTGGCTTGACAGCATGACTATTCTGAAGTGCCTATGATGATTCTATGAAATGTGCCTTCCAGCATCCCTGATGCATGCTAATCCTGCCCATCCACTGTTAAGTTTCTTTGTCATAGAATCACAGAATTATTAAAGTTGGAAAAGACCTCTAAGATCATCTAGTCTAACCACCAACACCATGCCCACTGACCGTGTCCTTCAGTGCTACATCCATATGGTTCTTGAACATCTCCAAGGATGGTGATTCCACCACCTCCCTGGGCAGCCTGTTTCAATGCGCTGCCACTCTTTTGGAGAAGAAATTCTTCATAATATCCAACCTGAACCTCCTCTGGTGCACCTTGAGGCTATTTTTTCTTTTCCTCACTTCATAAATGAGGAATTGACTCAGAGCTCCTCACATTTCACAAAACAAATCGTCTAGAGCCAGGTCTTCTGGGAATCTCATAAAGTAACCAAATGTCTCCTGATCAACATATTAACTGTCATCAGAATTACTGGGTCCTGAAGGAAGTATTGCCCCTGCAAACAGCTCTGCTGTGCTGTTAGCTGTTGCTCAATGAGTGGTGGTCATGGTCTCCTGATACTGTGAACTCTCTTTCACCCCTTTCAGAAATCCATGTTGTCTGTGAAAAACAGAACAGGAACTGTGAGGGATTTAGGGAAATTGCACCACTTTATGGTTTCAACCTCAACATTTCTTGCTTGTTGCTATTTTATCACAGGAACAGAAGACAGCACTTGTAATAGCTGTCTGGGCTGCTACTGCTCTCCTCTTTGGGTAGGTTCTCATCTGCATAGCTATGCAATGAAAACAGGCGCATGTACTTGCACTGCAAAGTCTAATAAAGAAACGTATATGCTTATCCAGTGTTTCTTTCTACTGACTCCCCTGGATTATTCTTGTATTCTACTGTGGTGAGCATAATGCAGACATAATAAAAAGCTTAACCCAAACAGACACAGAAATGAAAAAGCAAGATTTCTGACCAAATCTGTCCCTTTCAAATACCATAATAATAAAAGCTTATTCCCACAGAATAAATATGCTTAACCTCCAAAGAGTTATCAGTGCATTACCTCCCTGCCGCTTATGAAAAAGAGATTCAACTGGCTCATGAGTTATCTGTCTTTTATGCTCATGACAGAAAGATAATCATCCTCAGGGGTGATATATGCTAAATACTGCATAACTATGCCAAGCTGGCAGCAACTGCTTCATTCTTTACAGAGCTGCCATTTGCTCCCACCCACACCCATAGTCTCTGGACAACGATTGCTTTTCCTCCTGAAACCTGTTCCACTGTATTTAAAACTGTCATTAAAAGTTCAGCTCTCTGAAGATTTCTGTAAACTGGGCCACTGTTAGTAAACACAGTGATTCAAAATTAGTTCCTTAATTTCCCTGCAGTCAGCTAGAATGTGGGCAAGTTTTTTTCTTCCCAAATGCATTCAATAGCTTGTGCTACGAAAGCAGTAGCAGAGATCAAGTTAGTGGGGCACAGAATGGGGCCAAATGTGCTGAGGTCACAGAGTCATAGGATCCTAGAATGGCCAGGTTGGAAGGGACCTCAAACTTCATCTAATTCCAACACGCTGTGGATAGGGTTGCCAACTGCTAGATCAAGCTGCCCAGGATCCCATTCAACTTGGCCTTGGGCACCTCTAGTGGTGAGGCATCCACAGCTTATCTGGGCAGTCTGTGCCTTACTACCCTCTCTGTGATAAAGTTCCCCCTGACATTATGTGCCTATGTATGAAATCAATCTCCCTCCTGTTTATAATCTTCCTTTAATTATTGGAAGGTCACAATGAGAACTCCTAGAAACCTTCCCTTTTCCAAGCTAAACAAGCTCAGTTCCCTCAACCTGTTTGCACAGGAGAGCTACTCCAGCACTGTGATCATCTTTGTGGCCCTCCTCTGGACCCACTCTATCACATCCACCTTCTTCTTGTGCTTGGGGTCCCAGGCCTGGACACAGTACTCCAGCTGGGGTCTCACAAGGGCAGAATAGAGAGGGATAATCACTTCTCCTCCTTACTGGCCATTCCTCTTCTGATGCAGCCCAGGATACTGTTGGCCTTTTGGGCTGCAAGCACACACCTCTGACTCATGTTAAGTCTTTTATCTGCAGCTACTGGTGTTACTGAAGGGTAGTTTCAAGTCTGGAAGAAGCCTCAAAGAGCGCAGGGGTGTGCAGGATGTTCCATTAAGCCTGGGACTTCCTTTATTTGTATTCTTCAGCTGCATGCACAGTTTCTTGAGATACAGATCTTTTATTTCAGTGTCTGTCTGTCTGTAGGTAACTCTTAACTGTCATCGTGACTGTGCACTTGGTAATTATAAGGTTTTGCAGTTGTGTGACGTATTCTGAAAAGGGAAAACCCCACAGCAGTAATCCCACACACGGCAAAATATTTGCTTTTAGAATTTGGTACCATGAACAGGTATGTGATTACTTGAGCTGTTTTTTGATAACTGTCATTTAGGGAAATCAATTTGTAGATTACGAATAGTAAACCCAAGGTGCACGATGAAAGAACTATAATTATAGGGTTGACTTCTCTCAGCCCATTCTTTGGATTAACCTACCAATGTGCTGCCTTCTAACCATGTATTAGGCATATTCACCTGTTTAGGGATGAAATCAAGCAAGTTTTATCTATGTAGGAACACAGAAATTTTACCTGTTCATTTTTAAAACTTTTTTAAGGACTAAAAACATAAATAAAAATAGGGCATATTTCCTATCTTGACAACTTCTTGAAAATACTTCGTGGATTTACAAGTAGTGGTTGGGCACGTGGGACAATATGGGAAATGCTGAGAGAGAGAGTGGATTTTTAAATGGAAATCTCATCCTAAAACTACTGTCAAGGCCTTGGTTTGCACAGGCGGACCTGGTCTTTCTGTCCATCCAGTAGCACCATCCTGTTCCTTGCTCTGGGAGTAGCTGCTCCTTCCTTACAAACCTCTGGTACTTTGCTAGGAATGCAAAGGAGATTAAATGCATCAGCCAGCAGCTGTGTTGCCTGATGAGGTTGTTTGTGTTACATACACTAGCCTGCTGGGCTACCTGTCTGTGCTTCTGGTAACTTTATTTAACTTACATTGTTTTCTCTTTCTTCTGTTACCTTTATTCGTCTCACCACATCATAAGATATGCTACATCGAATGTGTCCAGTTGTTTCTCTTTTTCTGCATATGAGAAGTTTTTCACTCTCATGTTGCTCTTCCTAGCTAGTCTTCCCCGCACCTTAGTCATGCTCAGCCAGAGCCATATTTCAGACAGTGTTTTAGCACTACTCATTATTTCCTTAACTCCAGAGTAAGAGCCTTATTTCATTCATCTTACAATTCCGTTTCTCACAACAGCATCCCATTGGTAGCTCGTGGGTCATCCTGAAATCCTATTGCTGTTTCTTTTCAATTCTTTTCATCTTCATTTGATGACCTCCCAAATCTTTGTAGAAACTCTTGATATACCGCTGTAAAACTGTGACTTTGCACTTACAAGTATGTAAGTTTTCAACATGTTTACATTTCTTTCTCAGTCCTCCAGTTCTTCCAAGACAGTGCTAGGATCACTGCTGTTTTGAGATGCTCCCCAGCATTGTATTGTGGATTTCATCAGCATGTCCTTTATTATTATGGTGAAGAAATTAATGAAACTGTGAAGTAAGGGTGGTCCAACATTCATTTCTCCTTACTTGTATCCTTGTTTTACTCTATAACCAATCCTTCATATAGCTTACAATATTTTAACTACTCCTGATCTCTAGCTTTAGTAATGATTTCCCATGTGTCCCTGTGAAATGCTTTGAGTCCAAATAAATGAGATCTATGGCATTCCCTTTGTGCAGAAAATCAGATTTGTTAGTAAAAAACAGATAACAATTGGATAATGTACTCTTACATTTCCTTTTTAATTTAGCACATTTTAAAATTTTCCCATCAGAAGTTGTTTCAAAATTCTATAATTGCAGTCAGACTCAGACTACAGGACCCAGACAGCTTTTCCATCAACCAGCAAACGCTATATTTGCACTTTTCAATCTACATCACAGACTCAGAGAGGTATAAAATATTTGCTACTGGACCTATAACTTAGGTTCTTAAATTCTGGGATGGTAATTGCCAGGTCTGCATTTTCTAATACACTGATTGTGGCAATTTCCACTGCTACAGTATTTTCATTTCCCTTTCATATTCTTCCTCCCGCCTTCTTACAGTCCCGTACTGCCGTATCCTTGTTTATCTCATTGCTATTCTGTACACTTAAAGTAGCCAGGAAGATTTCAAGTCTCTCCTGTTCTTTTCACCTCTCCTCTGAGCTTAACAATCTTCATATCAGTCATGCCAGGCTTGGTTCCTAAAGGTCAGGTACATCATGTACTTGGGGAATTATCCATCTGCCAAGAAGGGCCCTGTGTCTATGAATACTTTCTAGGGATTGGACATCCAAAATCCTTCTTCTGTTGCCAGTTCTTGAGCCCTGTGTTGATCTTCAGTGGCTTGCTCTATTTCATCCTCCTTCTCTGGGGGCAAGTTGTAATGATTCTTGTTAGAAGCTGTTTGCCATGAGGGTGATGCTTGTAATACAAATGCACCACTGAGTGGAGGGGATTAGGGCTTCTTATTTCTTTCACCTCCTGTGCAGTAAGTAGTCCAGCAACACAGGCGCACCTTCTCTAGAGATGCCTCTTCCTCACTCAAATAGAAGATTGTCACTGAATGGATTTATTTCAGGTACTTTTCTGAGTGTGCCTGTAGATATGAAGTACCTGAAGCTGTCTTAGACATTGATTCTGAGACATGCACAGGAACATGAAATCTTTAGTTTAGGGATACAAAATGGCATTCCATAGTTATATCTTTGTCTAATTGATGCAGAAGACCACGTAGTATTTTTGAAAGTTTCCCAAATGTTATTGGTGTTTACAATATATGATTTAGTAGGGAAGTAGTTGAAAGCAGTGCTTTTCTCAGCTTTTAACACTGCATGGCCTGTGATGTAGTAAAAAGCTGGAGGGTAGCTTGCAGTATAGCAACAGCATCTTACAGCAGTCAGCTAAATTGGGATGATCTATTCTAACAAGAAGGGAGAACCTTGAAATCTGGCCTCTCACATACTAAAATCTCAGCTCTGATTTATTCATCTGGACAGAAAAATACAGCCTAAAAACACTTGTGAGAGGAAAGGTATCCTCAGCAATTATGTTTTGTATTATCATAAAGTTGAAAGAACAACCTTATAAGTATACTTATTTCTTCTTTAAGACAGTTGGAGGACCATATCTGAGTAATGTTAAGTAGCTCTGTAGCTTTCAGGTGGTCAACAGAAATAACATTTCAGTCAGTGAATATCATAGAGTCATAGAATTGTTTGAGTTGTAAAGGATGCTTAAAGCTCATCTACTCCAACTCCCCTATAATGAACAGGGACACGACACCTACAGTTACATCAGGTTGATCAGAGCCAGGACCAGCCTGGCCTTGAATGGCCCCAAGGATGGAGCTTCCAACACCTGTCTGGGTAACCTGTTCCTTTTCCTCACAACCCTTACTGTAAAAAAAGTACTCCTTATGTCCAATCTAAATCTCCCCTCTTACTTAAAACATTTTCCATTGTCCTTCACAGCAGACCCTCCTAATGAGTCAGTTCCCTTCTTTAGGTGAAGCATGCTTTTTTTTTCTTATTTTTTTTTTCTGCTAGCACAAGAAGAAGGGTGCAGTAAGTAAATGAAAAGTGTAAAAGTCAGTGTAAATGTGAAATGGCACCTATTTAGCCTACAGAAACTGGTATCTGGTGATGGAGCAGAAGTCTACACAGGTGCAAGAAACAGTTTGACGGTTGCATGGTGAAAAAAAGGCCAAGCATCACCTACAGCTGCAAAATGGTCACTTTGACAATCTCTGCAGAGCTTGCTTCTGCTCTTCTAGCTTAATGCTTCTCTTCCTACAACCAGGGTTTCATTTAAGAAGGAACTTCCTTAGCATCTGACAAGAAAACTGTTCTAGATTTATGGATGATTTAAACATGAATAGCAGATAAAGACAGACCTCCAGATACAGTGGCATACAACAGTCTAATATTGAAACGGTGTAATGTTGAATTCCTAAATATGAGGTCTCTGAAAACAACCACCTATTTCCCTGTTTTTTACTGCAGTTTGACTGTAGGTCAGTCTGTTCTTCTCTGTAGGAAAATCTCACCCTGATGTTATTGTGAAAAGTCCTGCTACAGTGGCATTTAGAAAGTAAAAGATGTTTTAAATAACAGCTGCTTCAGATGTATTCTCCTGTGATATCCCTGAGATCTCCCAGTCTCAGTGGTAAGTCATTAGAAGTCATGCAATTATACAGTTAGAAGTCACCAGTGCCCTGTCTCGTTGTGTCTGTGTCTTTGTAAATCTTCAGCAAAATCACAGAGCATCTAGTTCTTGAAGACTTTAGATGGTAACTTTAAAAATGGTTCTGGGGGATACAGGGACCTTGGATGCTTGTTAGTTTCAGGTAATGGTCCATTCAGTTCTTCAGCTATGAATTTAGCTTTCTTTGTCTGGTGGAGCCAGGACACTCAGCCTGGGGACCATGAATGCAACACTTCTGTTTCTGGGTGCTGCTTATACCACAGTCACTGATCTAGGGAAGTAAAAAGACACTTAAAACACACAAATAAGTGAATTTCTCAAAATAAATAAATAAAACCTCTCAGGAATAAAATTCTCCCCCTTCAAAGTAGGAGAAAGGGGTTTAGAAAGGGTAAATACTCAAGCTGAAGCAGATATGAAAGACAATAAATTGAAAAGCTTGAGATTAGTTTTAAGGTGGAAGGTCATTGTGCTGCAAGTGAATTCATAGAGCAGCCAGCTTGAAACAAGCTGCTGCTGGAACGGACAGCAGTGTTACTGATTGGAGTGTTTATCTAACTATGTGTGTACTTGACCAGGTTTGGGGTGGTTTCATAACCCACGGTGGGCTCAGTGATGATGCAGAATGGGTACAGCTGTCTTTGTTGCTTAGGAAAAGCAGCATCTTAACCACAAGAAAATTTCTCAGCCTCAGAAACTGTGACAGTGGGCAGGGTTTCTCAGATCTTGTTATTTGTCAGCAGTTTAACATCTGTTGCTGTTTCTTAGGAAGATGGAGCTATAACTGCAAAGGTGTTCTTCAGTGTTTGGACTCTGTTGAAATATATCATGTTTAAGAAGTCAAAGTGTGAGTGAATCACAGAGGATGTCCCAGACTTGCACCAAAGTGCTTTAGTACCTTGCTATTATGGAGAAAGCATTTTGTTTCCTTAAAACTGTAGAGGAGATGTCAGCATTTTTTAATCAGAATTTATTCTGGGCAGTGAACATTTTGGAAGAAAAGGGTGGGCTCTAGAGAGACTGAAAGTCTTTTATTTGGTACATTATATGGAGAGGCATGAGACTGGGAGATGTCAGAACACAGATGGACTCTGTATTTTATTGCATTCAGTTCATTCCCATATTGGTGATGGCACTTGAGTTTTGAGAACAGCATCATGTTGTGTATTTTCTGTGTGCAGGATGAGTAGAAAAGACATCATGTCGAATGGGCTTGCATTTAATAAAAAAACCTCCCTAAGCTGGTATTACCATCAGTATTAAGGGGAAGGAAATCAGCAGAGACAGGAGCAGCTCAACAGAGTGTAGGTGGTCACTCTGACCTCCTCCTTCAGGTACTTACTCCTTTTCACACCAAGAGGCCAAGGTGGCATTTCCCTGCACAGTGGTCAGAGAAAGTGGGGAAACACCATGGTCCATGCAGCATGTTAGCTGTGGGGAAATTATCCCAAAAGGTTTTCTTGACTGCCTATGCAGGTGTTCAGCTAAAGCAGCAAGTAGAAGAAACCCTATGTGTTGGCTCTATACAAACGGAAGCACTTCATCCATTACTCTAGACCTGTTATTTATTTTAAGCTGGTGATCGTGGAATCATAGAAACATTAAGGTTGGAAAAGATCATCTAATCCAACTGCCAACCCATCCTCACTATACCCACTAACCATATCCCTCAGTGCCACATCTAGGCTGAAATTAGAAATTAGACTGGCTACTGCTGTAAAGGAGAACAGGAAACCCTTTTACAAATATATTAACAGCAGGAGAAAAACTAAGGAAAATTTCCCTCCTTTACTCAACGAGGCAGGCAATATAACCACAGACGATAAGGAAAAGGCTGAGGTTCTCAATGCCTTCTTCACATCTGTCTTTAATAGACAGGACAGTTATCCACATGGTACTTGCCCTGACCTGGAAGTCCGGGACGGGGTGCATAATGCACCCCCTGTGATTCAAGCAGAGACGGTCAGAGATCTTCTCCTCCATCTGAACTGCCACAAGTCCATGGGGCCAGATGGGATCCACCCAAGGGTGCTGAGGGAGCTAGCAGAGGTGATTGCCGAGCCACTTTCTGCCATCTATCAGCATTCCTGGTTATCTGGAGAGGTCCCACAAGATTGGAGGCTTGCCGATGTGACTCCCATCTTCAAGAAAGGCCGTAAGGAAGACCCGGGGAACTACAGGCCTGTCAGCCTGACCTCGGTATCAGGGAAAGTTATGGAACAGATGATATTGAGGGAGATCACACGACACGTGCATGGCAATAAAGGGATCAGACCCAGCCAGCACGGGTTCACCAGGGGCAGGTCGTGCTTGTCCAACCTCATCTCCTTCTATGACTGGGTGACCAGACAGGTAGATGAGGGAAAGGCTGTTGATGTAGTCTACCTGGACTTCAGCAAGGCCTTTGACACGATCTCCCACAGTATTCTCCTAAGGAAACTGGCAGCCCGTGGTGTGGACAGGTTCACTCTTCTCTGGGTGGAGAACTGGCTGGAGGGCCGTGCCCAGAGGATAGTGGTTAATGGAGTTAAGTCCAGCTGGCGTCCTGTAACGAGTGGTGTCCCCCAAGGGTCAGTTTTGGGGCCCATCTTGTTTAATATCTTTATTGATGACCTAGACGAGGGAATTGAGTGTATGCTCAGTAAGTTTGCAGATGACACCAAGCTGGGAGGATGTGTCAAACTGCCTGAGGGTAGGGAGGCCCTTCAGAGGGATTTGGATAGGCTGAACAGCTGGGCTGAGCTCAATGGGATGAGGTTCAATAAGACCAAGTGCCGGGTCCTGCACTTTGGCCACAATAACCCCATGCAATGCTATAGGCTTGGGGCAGAATGGCTTGAAGAATGTAAAGAGGAAAAGGACCTGGGGGTGTTGGTTGATGCTCGGCTCAACATGAGCCGGCAGTGTGCCCAGGTGGCTAAGAAGGCCAACAGCATCCTGGCCTGTATTAGAAATAGTGTAGCCAGCAGGAGCAGGGAGGTGATCATCCCCCTGTACTCAGCTCTGGTACGGCCGCACCTCGAGTACTGTGTTCAGTTTTGGGCCCCTCACTACAAGAAGGACATTGAGGCCCTGGAGCGTGTTCAGAGAAGGGCAACAAAACTGGTGAGGGGCCTGGAGCACAAGTCTTATGAGGAGTGGCTGAGGGAGCTGGGATTGTTCAGTCTGGAGAAGAGGAGGCTCAGAGGAGACCTTATTGCACTCTACCACTTCCTGAAGGGGGGTTGTGGTGAGGAGGGGGTAGGTCTCTTCTCCCTGATAAGTAATGACAGGACGAGAGGGAATGGCCACAAGTTGCGCCGGGGAAGATTTAGATTAGACCTGAGGAAGCATTTCTTTTCTGAAAGAGTGGTCAGGCACTGGAATGGCCTGCCTAGGGAGGTGGTTGAGGCACCATCCCTAGCGCTGTTCAAGAAGCGTTTAGATGAGGTGCTAAAGGACTTAATTTAGTAGTTGGGTAGAGATAGTGATAGGAGGATGGTTGGACTAGATGATCTTATAGGTCCTTTCCAACCTTATGAACTTATGAACTTATGAATCTACACATTTCTTCAACGCCTCCAGAGACTGCAACTCCACCACCACTCTGAGCTGCCTGTTCCAATCCCTTACCACTCTTTGTGAGAAGAATTTTTTTCTAATTTCCAAACTGAGCCTCCCTGGTGAAACTTGAGGCCATTACCTCTTGTCTTAAATATACCATAAAAGCATAGTTTTCATAACAAGAGTAATGTAAGTCTGACATGCTGTATTACTAAATTATTTTGTTTTCCCTCACAGTCCCCATCAGACAAACAGCTAAGAAACAGCTCGTTGGAGCCAAATGAGTTCTAAGCTGTCAGCATCAATCACAAGCAGATCATTTTGTTGGAGCACACAGCAGGATGTGTGCTGGAAGTCAATCAGAGGTGACACATTGCAGAAGTGGTGGAGGGATAGTGCGGGTACCACTGTTAGTACTCAGGGATGCAGAAAGACAGAGCTTTTTTTTGTTCATTTAGTTATTTATTTATTTTCCATGGGAACGTGTACTTGACAGTTTTAGTCTCTGCTTACATCGCATCACTTGTGAAGATCCAAATTCTATGCTTTTCAGAAGTCAGGTCTGGACAGAGTTGAGATTTTGATCTTGTGTAAGATGCTTCCACAGATGACTGTAACCACGTATTAGGTGACCATTTTAAGAGATGGAAAAGAATTCTATGACAATGCAGGCTGTCACTGGAAAACCAGTTCATTAATTCGATGTGTTTTTTTTTTTTCTTATAGGAATGTCCTTAAAGCTGCTTGTAAGTAGATTCTTTCAGATGTGCAAGTTGTGACTGAAAGGGTAAATGAGAAAGTCAGAGGCATATACAGAAAAAGTTGTATGTTCTTCTGATTGAAGAATGTTGGAATGGAAAATTGACATTCTCTTGACATTCCAAGCCAGAGCCACCAGCACCAGACTGTCCCCTGGGTATAAATAATGTTTTCTACAGAGTGAAAGGAGCTCCAGGAAGAGATAACGACAGAGATCAACCACAGAATTGTTGACAGCCCTGTGTTTGTATTTGGTGGTGGATTCTGAAGTTCAAATTTTCAGTAGGACACTGGAAAAGCATTGCTCAGATATATGTGTATACTTGCTTCTGGTTTTCAACACCAACTACATGTGTATTAGGATTTTTCTGAGGCGCAATGAGAACATATTTCTGAAACTTAAAATTTTAGAGTTTTGGCGACAAGGGTTTTCCTTTTATTTTTATGAAGATCATGGACACTTTGTCTTGCAAGAATAATTTAGAGTTGGTTCTGATATAACAAAGAAAGGGCGCAGCATAGGAAATGTTGGCCTATCTCTAGAGAACATTTCATGACATTCCAGTGGTTCTGACATTACAATACAGGTGGGAACATTATGTTCATTTTCTGCTTGTATTTATGAAGTTGAGAGAAAGAACTGTTGGGGTCAGTTTCAGCAGTTCATAGTGGCATTATGATCCTAGTTTTCTGAACAAATTCCACATGACAAAGTTGTAGAAATGTTTCATGCAGCTCCTCTTCTTCTTGGCATATCTTAGTATTTTTTTTCATATGATTGGGAAATGAAGATGCATTTTATTTTAAAAAGATTAATTATAGAGTAGTGACCAAATAATTTGAATTTAGATTAAACCAGATGAGGAGATTATGAAAAAGGAATTAATGCAGAACTTGTCTTTTCTGTGG
Organism: Cyrtonyx montezumae; assembly: GCF_038088225.1. Classification (NCBI taxonomy): domain Eukaryota; kingdom Metazoa; phylum Chordata; class Aves; order Galliformes; family Odontophoridae; genus Cyrtonyx; species Cyrtonyx montezumae. The sequence continues at coordinate 99,426,930 of NW_027072089.1, read as the reverse complement.
TCTATTTCTCATTATTCTACGCTAACTCCTCTTCTTCCCTGCAGATCCACAGTGATTTTGTTATTCTCTATGCTCATTTTGAATTATAGTGTCTTCTGGATAGATGCTACTGGCTATTAGACAACTACCTGTGAGTTTTTTCAGCCTGCTCTTAATGCAGCCAATGTGTCTTACAGATTGTCAGAACTAATCTATCACAGAGCAAGTCTTCACTTCCAGAACAATTTATAAATGTTACAAACCAAATTCTACCTCTAGCTATGTCCCTGACTATGCATCCGTGAGGGTTGTACTGCCGAGGCTTTCATTTTTCAGGGTCATTCTCAACCTTCCTTCCAATGACTTGTGTGTATCTGTGAGTCAGCAGTATTCAGACTTCTCCCAGGAAGTTCACCATTTGTTTAACGCAGTGAGTTAGGAGGCAAAAAGAGCCATTTGTGTCATTACAGATTAACCTCAGAAATAGATTCAATTGTGTTGTGCCATAAGTAATTTATTTCCGAGGACAACCTTTCTGTGCAAGCAGAAGACTGTGCAGCTCTGTGTCACATGGCTGGGTGGCTTGGAAGATGGTGGTGAGAGCAATGGACATGGAACACCAGATGACTGTTCCCTCCATGGAGAAACATGAAGTCTAACTTACGTTCATTAATACATATAGAAACTGGGAATTGGTCAGGACTGATCAATGATCTGATGGTTCTCTCACATTTACTGGGAAGTACTTTGCTGGAACTTGGGTTTTCTGATGCTTGCATGACTGCGAATATTGATCCTGTAGTGTTTTGTATTCAAGAATCACTGCAGTTTGATTTAGCTTGAGCAAAGTGTACAAGGGCTCTCTACAGAGTGGAACTATTATTGCTTTGATGATTAAATAACCTTCTCTCTCTCTCTCTCTTTTTTTTTTTTTTTTTTTGGCATTTCAGTCCAGCTAGTTAAATCTTATGATCTAATTATCATTTGGTATTTGATAACTTCAGAGACTATCAAGAATCTCTAAGTTAAATATTTCAGAAACAAAATATCCTATCTGAGAATTAAACAAAATTATTCAAGCAAAACAAAACATTCTATTCATCACTTTCTGCATCTTGGTTTACTATTAATATTTAATGCATGGAATAAAAACTTAATAACCTCAGAATGTAGCATTTCATTTCATCCTGAATTATTCTTCGTTGTTGTTGTTGTTTTCCTGTTCAATTTCTTGGACAAAAGTTGTCAGTCAGAAAACCTCCCCCATTTGCCATTGTCAAAAGTACCTTGGGAATGACTAAGCAATAATCCCTGGCAACAAATCACTTTCTGTCTATCCTAATGAATGTCACTGTAGAGATAATGACCATTGCTCATATATCAGTGGATTTTGTCCCTGAATACTTTGCTGCCTCATGCAATTATTCTGTGTTAGTGTAAAAAAGTGCAGAATAATTAATAGGAGTCATGTTTTATGAGGAAAACTGTTCCCCCACTTTATAGTAACATTTGATAAATTTACTTGCATTTAAATGATGTTATTTCTGAAGCGAGTGGCTACTTGCATATATCATACAATCATTTCTTTAAAATTATGCTTTTTTTTTTTTTTTTTTTTTTTACAATTTAAGCTGATCCTCAGTCAACAGATTAAAAACTGCTTTGAGCTCTTCCCATTCAAGTTTAAGACTTTATGATCACACTTTGTTTACTTCTCACATTAGTTAGAAAAAATAGATAATCCTCCAGGTGTGAGGAAGCACTTCTGCACTAAATTTTCAGGAACACAACTGACCCAAAAAGTCGTTATTCATATATCTCTACTTTTTATCTCCGTTGCTTTTTAGTAGTAGGGCTTAATTCTCTGTATTCATGATGAGGGACTTTGGCCCTGTGGCTTGTTTCTTGGGAAAGAGTGGTATGAACAATTTCTTTATCCTCATGAGAAAGGGAATATTCTCTATGCAGTAGGGTGGCACAATATGATTGATAAGAAGGAAAGGGAAGGATAGCTGGAAGGAGATGTGCCTTTCCACACAGAAGAGTGAATTAGCCCTGTGAGATCAGGAACACTTACTAAAAATCCAAAAATATTGGTTAATTTTTATATCAGCAGTTTGTGGAAGTCCCAAATGTGCACAGAATTATGTTATTCCCTGCCAAAATAAAGACACAAAGTTATAAAGGTAGCCAAAATAAGTTGCAGCCTAGACAGAAGAGGAAGTAGGGGCATAGATAGGTGAAGTTCTCCACATGACAGAGGAGGTTAGAGATAGAGCTGAGAACTGAACTTAGATGTTTTCAAACCGAATCCATTGCCATAAAGATCTTCCATCTTCTCTAATAGCACTGAAACAATAACAGCCTGATCCAAGTAACCCTGTTGCCAAAGTGTGTGTTTTGCAGTTTGGGCTTCCATGATAATCCAGATACCAAATGAATTATTTTGTAGTGAGCCTTTCCAGTCTTCAGATATATTCACTAAAGAAAACAAAAGCACTCTGTTACTTGATACAGCATAGGGAAAGTGGTGTGCAGCAGATACAATGAAAGACAGCCTTCTTCCTTTCATGACTGCATGTCTGAAAGGGTTCCTTTCCAAGCTCCTGATACTTCAGGGTGACTGAGGAGATGGGGTAAGCAGCTGCTGTTTGTGAAAGAAAGGATATGAAGAATTATAAGACAACTAATAGGTGACATTGTTTTAACAGGCTTCTTCTTTCAGGTTGTTAAAACCCACAGAGAAACTCTCTTGTAGCTAGACTGAATCCAGCCGTTCTCATGAGACATTCACAGGTGGATCTCTGGCAGTCTTTTTTCCTGTTCTATTCCTGATGGACTAGTCATTCTTTACCCAGCAAAATCCTTTGGTCTTCTAGTGGATTCTGGCCTTGTCCCTGTTTTGCAGAGAATGCCTTTTGAAGACTTTGTTGTACACCTAGTTTAGCACCTTCAGTTTGCATTAAGATGTTGATTTTTGTCTATTTTTCCACAAAAACAAGGAACAGCATCTTCCTATTGAGAGAACATGTGACTGGTAAGCTTCTGATAAGGCAAAAACGATAATGGGTGCAGGAGGAACAGAAACCAGTCTTATCTGCCTTCAAACACGCTGCTGTTGGACTGCCCCTCAACACTGGCATTACAGCATCCTCTCTTCTTTTAGAAGGGAGTGGAAGTTGTTTGCTGCTTTGCCATTCTTTTCAGTGAGGATACAATAAAAGTTCAGGTAGGGAAATGAGGCTTCTGGGGTTTTCTACATGATCTATACTGCTAAATTCCATTTTCACCATGTAGCTTCTGTTTTCTGTTCACCCACGCTTCCTTCTTGAGCTTAACATTCACTTATATCACTTAAGTGAATGTATCTGAGTCCCAAAGCAAATCAGCAACACATTTACAAGTAAAAAGGAGCTTTTTCTAACTCATCTTACTTAGGCTACACTTAAAAATAATTCCTGGTCCCCTTGTGTTTCCAGCATCAAGCTCGAGAGAATATAGGATAAGGGAACAATGCCAAGCACTTTGATGCTTCTCTGGTTTGAGCAGGAAGGGGAGGCTTGAGGGAGGCTTTCCTTTCAATTGCTTTTTTAAAGGCAGGTGTGTGGCCACACAGAGTTGTTCATTACCTAGCTATTGTAGGCAGTCACTGGTCACAGCTTCCTACTGCCTCCTTTGGAATAGCCAGATATTTTTTATCATGCAGTGTATCTAGCTATTTTGTTAGAATGCCATGAAGATTACAGTCTTCCTGGCTACATTCCCTGCAGATGTATGCACACACACACCCCCACTAGCATTTTTTTTCTTAGATTACAAATAAATATGATATGAACTTAATCTCAAGAAAATATATGGAAAAGGTACAATGTTAATTGTACATGCAAGTGCAGCTGAAACAATGCCTGAACTTTTCTAGGTCACATTTTTCTCTCTTTTGCTGCCACACTGTTGTCTGAAAAACAAAAGCATAAACCACAGGAAGAAGGACTAGCACACAGGTGCAGTAGTTGCTACTGAACCGAAAACATGGTGTGGTTTTTGTGGTGGTTGCCGTAGCAACAAGATCATTTACAGAACATAATCCCATTAGGAGAAAACATTTTTTAACTTAGCTAATTGTACATGAGTTTATATTGCTTCACAACCCGTTTTTTGGAAGATTTCATTTTTAGGATACTAATAAAAGACCGATTAAAAGCATTGCACTCTGTCCTAAATTGTCTACAGAAAGAGAAGAGAGAGAAATTATGTAAATTATTGCAGGTATCCTTAGATTGAACCGATATGATCAAGTAAATTAATTCATGTGCTCATTCCTGTATTAAAAGGCACAAGACAGCAGCTAAACCTGCAGCACTGCATCATCTTGGTCAAATTCCTTCCTTTTTATAAGTATTCCTCAAATGGACCCTTTCCTTAGAGACCATCTTCATTCCTTAAGAGTTGCGTGTGTCTTTTTTTTTTTTTTCTTTCTTAATTTTGGGTAAATTCCCTCTGCATTGTCATGTTCACTAAGAGGTGTAGAAAGCCAGTTGATAATTGACTGAGAGCAAGCTAATGGATTGTAAAAAAGCAGAATGAATAAAACTAGGATGAAATGTATCACCTGGGGGAAGGCAAAGTTAGATTTAGAAAAAAGGGAAGAAAAAAAGGAGCGCTGAGATCTGCAGGCACTATAAGGGACAAAGAACTGCTAGCTAAATAGTCTAAGAAGTCATGTTGAAAATTCTACATTTGTATTTTAATCACGCTTTGGAGAAATGCTGCTGCCACATACCTGTGCAATAGAGATACAGGTAGCTAATGGTTAAGCAACTGGTTTGTACCTATTGAATTTTAGCTGATGGGAATATTCTGCTTAGTAACAGTTCTGGCTATGGGTCACATTTTCATTCAAGAAGTGATCTGCAGAATTCATTGGCACTGCAAGTCAGAGAGGTCAAGAACTCAGAAAGTTTCAAAAGTGATTTGAGTATCTGTGTAGCAGCTAAAAATACCTGCAGTTACACAATATAGATGATTATGCCTTTCTGTTTCCTCTCCATTTCTTTGACCTCTCTGTATACATCTATGTTCCATTTAGGTTCTATTTACACTTCAAATAAATGGGATAAGTGTTGTGAAAGGCACGACATGGTCTATGTGGACACAACACTCATGGATTACAGTAGTCCTATGTATCTCCACAATTACAGAGACAAAATTGTGTCTTGGTGTGTGGCTATATAGCTTCACGTAAAGTTTCACTGGTTTTGGTGCAAGCTTCTCCATTTTACATAGACACTAAGGAAACTGTATTTTAAAGGAGGAAGCTAGCATGGCTTCCATGGCAAAGAAGCTATGAAGGGCAAGGAGGCATATTTCAGAAATGTGAATTGGGAACAAATGAAGATGATATGTCAGATGTAAATTCCTAGTGAGGCTGACCAAAAAGGAAAGTGAGGGGCAACTCCCAGGACACTCCAGAAGTATCGCTGTATCATAACAAATCTTAATTAGGAGATCAGTAGTTTACTTGGCAGCCATAAGCTTGTGTTTTGTTTTAAAGTACAACTAATCAAAAAGGATCTGCCTCAGAAACTTCCACATCTACAACTATGTGGAGAGAGCTCCAGCTAATACACTACAATTGGAACACACTGCTCGGATTTCCAAAAAACAGTTAATAGGGCCCACCACCAAAATAAATAAATAAATAATTTAGAAGCTGCAAAATTACAGGCAATGTCTTTCCCTTTATATAAATTGCTAAGAGACAGGAAATGGATTTGCTGCAAATTGCTGCTTCTTGTGGCAGAGGAGCTAGCAATGAGGTTCCACAGAGAAATGTGCCATTGAGCATAAATCTCAATGACCCAGAAAAGGTACTGAGAAACGTTATGATTAATTTTGTTAATGATACTAAAGCATACAAGGCAGTAAAATAAAGAAAGCTTCCTGAGAAGAATTGCAGGAGGGCCTTATGAGACTTTGACTAGGTTAAAATGGCAGATGAAATTCAGTGTAAGCATGAAGCAGTGTGTGGAGAAAATACAAACTTAGTATTATGTATAAAATGAGACTGTGAAATCGGAGGGAGACGTAAGATTATGACTGCAAAGGTTAAAAAACTAAAAAGAGAAATTACAGTCCTGAAAAGACTCATAGCTGAGAGAATATTCAAGGAGTGTTTCATTTTCACATGTCCTGTAGTTTATGGTCTTTCTTGGATATCAGTTTTTTGCTGGAGACAGAATATGGATCAGGATACATACTTGATTTATTCTCTGTAGCTGGCATTTTTCTAGATTCCAAGTGCTCATTTTACCTCAAAGTGTGTCTATGTATATTTATTTTTATACTTATGACATGCTCTTAAGCTCCTCTTCAGAATGACTGAATCATCAAATGATTGGATTTCAACTTTGCGAATTAACTTTATGAAGTTAAAAGTTAAAAGTTGGTTTCTTTCTCTATTTCTCTCCAACACATATGCACATGCTTACACACACACACACAACCGTCAGTTTACTAGTAGGTTACAGAACATCCACAAATAGCAAAGATAGTACCTACTCTAGTGTTTATGCTCATTAAGGGAAAAGTGTGAAAAATGTTAAGAAAATTAGAACTTACTTTCTCCTTTTCGCAAGTAAAAAGTATGTGATACAGCTGTATTTGCAAAAAAGTTCAAGAGATCCAAGCAACAACTGATAATATTTTTTTAAGAGGACATTAAATGATAAAGAAAACATATTCTCACGGTACTGATTTAGTAAGGATCTCCTCACGAGCTCTTCAGCTGTAGATTATATATTGAAAAAGCAAAACCAAGCAAACAAAAGAGCTTATTTCAGCTGAAAGGGTCACTCAGTTCTCACACAGTTTCTTACCTTTTTTTAAAACAAATATTTTGAGGCTACTGAATTGTCCTTACTGATATTTTAAAAATTAAAAATGAAGTGACAGGTCTATGGAAAGGAAAAAGTAGGAGGCAATAAAAGTAAAAACATTTTTTTTTAATTGTATAACAATTTTTATTTAATTTGTGTTACAAACAGGCCCAAATGAATACATCTGAAAGTAGCAGAATTAATGTTTTAATTGATCTAAAACAAGATTAAAAACACCAGTAAATATATGGGATATTTTAACTCCATTGTCTCTAAAATCTGGAAAATTATTACACTTTTGCCTGATTTTAGTAGTTAGTACATAGCATTTTGGACCAAACTGAGTGTTTTCCTTTCATTGTTCACTGCACATCATTAATCTAGTTCTTTAAGGCAAAAGCATAAGTGACTCTTTATTATTTTCACTTCTCTTCTAAATCAACTAAAGACTCTAAACCCTAAGGGTAGCTATTACGCCTGCAGTAAGAAAAATGCACTCCTTGCAAAACAACTTTGATTCTTGTTTTCATGGGATTTTTTCCTTGGGTTTAACATTTCTACCAAATCATGTAATGCTGACCTGTGTGTTACTCTATTGATTTTATTAGGTCATTAAAAATAATAGAAATTATATATATAAAAAACAACCCTTAGACATAATCGTTTTAGTTTACAGTATTTCCTGATTATGATGCTCAACCAGATAACAATGATTTTTTTTGCACAGAAATGAATTAGGGATTAGAGTGGCAGAGTACTGAACTGCATATTGTTTAATTCTCAAGAGAACATGGTGGTGTTAAGAACATTTTTGAACTAAGCCTGGGTATTTTGTGCCATTCTGCTATTTAAATCTACCACAGTAAAATAAACCCGAGATTGCAGCCCACCTTTCTAAAAAAGTTATAAATTGTCAGTGGGATACACTGGCTTTTGTCTCTCTGAAACATATGGATTGTTTCAGCTTGCCTAGGGCTTCAAACTGGCCAGGCACTGAAAGATCATCCAATAGATAATATGAATTCATTAAAGCAATTAACTTTTTACCTTCAGAGTTCTTTCAGAATGCTATTTTGTTTCTCACCATGCTTGTGTGATTGATGTAAAGGTTTATCACTTCAAAGTATTGATGCTGTGAGCATTAAAGTCAATGAATTTATCATGTAAATGTTGCTAGGCATGAAGGATCATCTTCTGTACATTAAGGACTGGCCTACATTCCTAAACACTGAACCGAAGACAAACTCACTCTTCAAGGTTATGGCAGTTTGTGCTGTTCACTCAGCGCCTGCTCAAATGGGGTCTCATTGAAATGTTAAAATAGGAAAAATGAAGGATATTTCATTCATCTTAGTTTTTTTTGTAATCCATGCCCTTGAGTTGAAGGATCTTGCAAACAATTAGTGCTGAGGTCCATCCTCTCACTTTTCTTTTGCACCTGTTCCCACCAAAACTGATCCAAACTTGCCAACTCCTGCAGCCGTTGGCCGTGCTCACTCTGTGCAGTGAATGCAGGACAGCAGAGGCAGGACAACCATTCTATCAATGGGCAGGGAACTTTTTTGGTAACTTCCGGGACAATTTCTGAGACTTCTGGTATTGTTTTCCTCTTTTCCTGGAGCCTATTTCAACCTCTGCACTGATGCTGAGACAAGATTCACCTGCGTAGCCCCAATTCATTTTGGATGAATCTGGTAGCATGACATCCAGGAGGACATGTCACCCACCCATAAGGAACTAACCAACTGAACAGCTCAGAAAATAAAGGTTATTTTGCAAAGAACTGCTGAACTTCATAGATCCCAAAGATAGCAATTGCTTAGGGGCTGTCGTGGGTGGTGAACTTAATCAGGAGTCCTTGTTCAAACAGATTCTGCTATTTCTTCAATAGTTTTCTTATCATAACTGTTATATTTTCTACCTTAAGAACTATGTATTGATCCTTTTAATGCCTGATGCTTACTCATCAAAACTTCATTTGTTGTCTTGTTTACAGGTAGTTTATGAATTTTCAAAAGGTCTGAATTTTCCCCATCAGGATTCTATATGGCTCAATGTTATCCTTTTGAAGGAATACGTTATATTTAAAAAAAATGATGTTATGCAATATCCATCACTTTTTTTTCTTCTTTCAAGTATAATATGGTCTGTTTTAAAACTGTCTCTCTTTAGTACTAGGACTTATCTGTATGACTTTTGTGTTTAGGAAAAAAAAAAAGCTGGAACCATGTAATTTCCAGGTTGTGAAAAATTCTTCTCCTGTGTTTTCTTCATGCATTTTTCAATCTGCTATCTCTTCCTTTTTTCAGGAGATTGGCAGTAGGAACCTTCGCACTGGAAAGCCTCCCTCGTAAGATTTCTCATCCACTTCTGCATTTTTAAGCAAAAAGGGTAAACCTTAAATTGAATGGTCAGAAAATGTGCAGACCAAATCCAAGCCCCAAGTCCTATAATGTTTCTGTATCAGTCTGTTGTAATATTGATTTCTGTATTTAATCAGGCAATTGTAAGTGTGGAGCACTTCTTACGAGGGAGTAGAAATAATTTTCATATCTGTATTTGGCATTCCTGTTTGATCCCTCTAAAAATCTGTCTTCTGCTCCTTTTTTTTTTAATTTTTTTATTTTTTGGTGTGTGACTTCTTCTCAGTGCTGGATATTTTCTTAAGCTGTGTATCACACAAAATACTAGATACAAATTCTGACAGTAAATTACATTTCATCCTGTTGCCTTCCATTTTATCATGCTGGCAGTGAGCAAAGCAGTCCAGAAAAAAAAGCACTGCTTACGTGCATAAAGTCTGAAATATGAAAGAGCTGTTTTGATAGTTCTGTTCAGTTTGGCAGGGCAAATTCCTCCTGTGCAGTGCAGGGAGGTGGCCAAATAGCTCCATCAACCACAGCTTTATAGGGTCTCTGCAGCCTGTGAAGTTCTGCAGCACAGTGGGACAAAGTCTGTGGTACGTAGGGAGCTGCAACAATGAGGGGATGTAGCAGGCAGATGGAAAAACAATATTGCAGGCAAGGAGGCACGGTTTTACCAATAGGTGGGAATGGAGAAACTCTCCACTGTATATTGAGTTAGGAGAGAACAGGAATACCATGCTAGGAGGTACCTATCTGAATTTAATTTTAGCCTCCATTACTCTTCTGTGTTTTTTTTTCATATAGCCTGATCCAAGGACCATTTGCAGGGATGGAACGTAAGACCTGAACAAAGTTTGAATATAAGGATAATCTTTTTTTTTCCATCTTTTTCTCTCATGAGTAAAAACATCTAAATGTCTTTTTTTTTTCTTTAATTAAAAATAAGCTCTATGTTTCACAACTGTTCATTAATTTTCACACAACGGTATTTACTTTGTGTTGATTCTCACCGAGTCTTATCATGGTAGCCACTGTGACAACCTGATTTTCAAGGAAAGGAAAATAGATACTTGACAGATAATACAACATTAAAATTAAACCAATCTTGTAGGATTAATTGTGTGATATTTTGTGGACATAACAAAAAACAAGAGCTTAATTTTGAAGCTACTCTTCACATGCTCTACTTTTCCAACAAATGACAGATGTCCCTTTTTTCCACTACACACTGAATTTTCTCACTTATCGAAGTCTTACAGACTTCACTTGGCCCTTGCTGCTTCTAGATCAGAAATTTAAAGATGTAAGTAATGTGTTCTAGTATGACTTGTGTTACTCCATCTGTAAAAATCTATGATAGGAAACCATAAACACTAATAAGTACAATCTGATGTGGGCTAATTGTTTAGTCTGCCTGTAGTAAATCTGAAATCCCAGCTTTTTTCCTTCTTCCCTTCTTTTTATTATAAATTTAAAAATTATAATAAAGATAAAAATGATGAAAAAAGTCTTTCCTCTTCACTTGAAGTTTGAAAAGACCCACAGAGTTCCCCTTAATGAATGTTTCTCAAAAATATACCAGGTGAAAAACTTGTCCTTTGAAGGAGATAAAAAGAACAGAAACTTTAAAGTGCATTTCACAGAACAAATATCTTTCTACAGAACCCACTGTGTATAATATCAAGCTGTAATATGGAGATACCTGGAAAAATAATCAGTAATGTTTTCATCGAGGTCAAATCAGTCTGACTTTCTCCTTGTATTCTAAAAAGATTCTTGAAGCAGGAATTGATGATGACTTTGAAAATGCTTAAGGAAGTGAATGTCAGAACTGAGAATAACCTGTCTAAAGGCAAACGTATTATACATGTTTTGAGTATGTTGGTCCATGAACAAGCTGTTATAGTAACAGATTAGGAGAAAAGTGCCCAAAGAGAGTCTTTTTCCAGATATCCAGATATCTTTTGAAGCAGAATCTTTGAACTTTTTTGTGTTCCAAGGGGAAGAATGAAAAAGGAGTGTTTTGAAAAGGTCCATCAAAGTAATTTTTTCTCTTTTGAGAGAAAATTATGCATTTATTTTTACAGGTACTTCTATGAGTTTCAGGTATAGATCAGTAAGGAACTCTTTGAACAGTCTTAGCACAAAGAGAAAAAAAGGAATACAAGTAACCTCTTATATACTGTACTTGTCTGTGTAACCTAAGCATTGATTATAACCAAGCTCATGCTAATAGTAGTACTTGCCTATGGCAATCTGAACGGGAAATTATGTGCCAAACATGAATGCATTAGGACTCAGAGCCAGGGGGTTAGCAAGCAGGATGAAAGATGCTGGGCAAGTGCATTCTAAGAAAAGAAACGGTGGTGCCATTTGAGAGTGATGTTGAAATTGTCCCTGCTTGAAATAATGAAAAGTAGCAGGACAACGTGAAAACTCCATTGATCATGCTGGCTATCAATAATTATAGGGCTTAGCTGCCTCTGATCTTTGCAATGCTTTCTCTGGGCATTCTCACAAAACCTTCTTTTTAACAAACATCGTGGTGGTTATATCTTTATTTTGTGTTAAGAGGACTAAAACTTGCTTTTAATTAAGAAGTACTACTGGTAGCAGCTAGCACAAATTTCTGTGCATCTGAAAGGAATCCAGGGTGGAAAAGGAAGGAACTTCAGTGTCTGGCCAATGGCAGGCAGAGTTTTTAACCTTCTTTGGAAAATGCTCAAGTTCACTACTGGCAGAGACTTTGAATTTTACAAATCTGGGAAAAAAAAAAGACATAAAATCAAATAACATACTTGGTTTAACCACTGATACTACAGTAATTATGTACATTGTGTTTGGAGTTTGTCTCCAGTGGCCAAAGACAAGTGATCACCATGGTATGCTAGGGAAATAGCATCCCATAATTGACTTGGTTTCAATATTCTCTCCTGCTCATGCATTACTGGCTAATGTCAGAGAGTGTTCTAGTTGGATTTTTCAACATTTTGAGCATCTTATGTTACAGGTTTGGTTGAAACCAAAATATGTTCTTGACTTCTTATCATTTTTATGTTGGCCTAGACAGCACTGTAATGACAGAAAAGAAGGAAATAATATGCTTCATATATTTCCTACTGCTCGAAATTGTAAGATTAGACACTAAAGAATTGACATCTTTGCCTTTGGACTCTTTAAATTTTCAGACTGCCCTGAGGATCTTTCACAATCAGCTGGCATTTCTGTGGGTTTCTACTGGGGCATTTGGTTTTACAGAAGACATTTTTATTTGATCTCCTTGTTAGTTGTGAAAAAATTATATAGAACAGCAAAATAAGGGATTTACTGCCACACACATGCTTGAGAGTATATAATGTGACCATTTCCATTTTTCTTATGTAAGTGGTAAACCATGGGCACAGAACATTTCTAAGATCATAGAAGCAGCTCCTGCTAGATGTTTCTAGTATTAAATTAATGTGTTAACTGCTCCAGAATACTTATTGAAATCCATTTAAGACATATCCTTTGAAAGTTTAGTTTTCTTCTGAAAAGTGGCAGCATTAAAATGTCACCTTTTAACATAGTAGAGCTGCTCCCTATAGGTACTCAGAGTTTTATCTGCTGACTTCGGTGACATGAGTATGTCTCTACAGCTTCATTTACTCCAGCTCGTCCTTCAGGAGTGACACAACTCCAGGAAGAGAGTCTGATAGTAATCTTTTCTGTGTATTTTTATCATTACAAGTGCTTACTGAATTTTAAGAATATATCAGATATCCTTTACAGACTATACAAATCAGAGACTCAGCACTAGTCCAGTTTTGAAGACAGTGGGCCTACAGAGTTATGGTAATAGACCTGATTAGTGCTGCGCAAATGTTATTTACTGATGGTCATGTAGGAGAGAGGTTGAATATAGGCTGACTTCAATCACGCCACAATTTGTAGGAATGACCACAGGATGTAAGAAGCCAGTAGCCCATCACCATCAGTGATAAATTTAATTTGAAATTTCGAAGAGGTGCCAACTGTTGCATTCCACGTTGCTGTTTTTACTGAGTTCCTTTTTTTTTTTTTTTTTTTTGTCAAAACAATGCTTTGAATCTGAGTGCTGGAAAGGGCATGTGAGGGTAATATAAAAGGACATGAAGATACTTTTAAGGGTTCTCTTTTTGGTGATATGTACCTGAGCAAGAGTAAGGCAGTCTTGTTGTCCGAATTTCTGTCTGGAACTTTTACTTCTAGCCAGCCTGTGTGTGTGAGTCACGGATGCCATGCTGCTGAATACTTATATTTATTATTTATATAGCCATGCATATTCTATGAAATGGACATTTCCCTGTCACCTTCATTGATGTCTGAAGCTCTGTGGAGAAAGAAAGCTAGCTCTAAAAAACAACTTCTTATTAAAAATGGTCACAAAGAGCTCAGAATTTGAGCTTTTTCCTCCCCTAGGTTTGAGTTGTGTTGTGGTCCTCAAATCTTCTGATGGGAGGATCTCAAGTTCTGTAATTTAAAATGAGTTGATAATTTTTGGAGGCTTGCTCTCTATCCAAATTTCCTGGCTTGAGCCCAGCATCACTTTCTCACTAGGGAGAAGAAAGACAGCTAATCATAAACACATTCTCATGATGCTCACATGCTTGGAAACCATGGTAATGAATGTTGTATAAATATGTAGAGAGCAAGCAAAGGCTGTAATGGGATAAAAATGTAGCAAAGAATCATTTCACCTCTTCCCCAAAGCCCATCTACTTCCCAAAGCGGTACTTCTAGATTTTTTTTAATAAATTAAACAAATAGCAATTACAATGAAAGTTTTATAAGATTATGCTTATGCCATAGTATTCAACTGAACATAGTTTTAGAAACAAGCTATCACAAGATTTTTGTGTTTTCTGTTTGTCTTGTCTTTATGCACCACTTAACTGCAAGGAAGTAAGTATCCACTCTCCGTTTATGTACAGTTTTCAACTAGGAGAGATCAGTTTTGTGGGTGGATACCTGTATTCCGTTCATCTAGTATGATCACTTGATTTAATGAGAGAAAGGAATATAGTGGGAAAAGATCTTCAGACAAATGTTTATATCCTGAAATACTTCACATTCTTATCACCTAGCCTAATACAGCAAAATTTAAAGAACTTCATAATTGCGTGATATTGTATTTTTAATAGCCTGGTAAAGAAAGAAACAAAATTCAAATACTAGGACTTAAGACTGAATAGATAACAGAGGAGTATGAATGCAGGCGGAAAGTTACGTAAAGCCAGCTCAGCAAAGTCTAAAGCCAACACCAGCCTGAGACACAAGGGTGTGACATCCACCAAAGAAGCTGCCATGAACATCATATGCTTCTGCTTTAAATCCCTCAATCTCTTAGGAGAACTGCATGCAACTGATGTGACTTTTGAATAAATAAATGAATGCTGTGCTATTCTTGGCTTAGCAGAGTATTATAAGGGTCATTGCTTCAGGCTGTTGATCAGCTTATTGATGACATTTTTGTCTGTGCATTAGGGAAGGGGGAATCAATATTGGTTATTAACAATCCCTTTATTGCTGTAAGCCTCCTGCACACATGGGATATGATCACAAGATCAGCTATGCTGTTTCCAGCTCTGATATTGATTCTGCACATGAAACAAATCCAAACGTCAGAAGCCATCTTCTACCTCCCTCAACGCGTTTGAAATCTCCTTCTGCTATGAAATAACATGAAAAGAGTCTCTTTGGGGTTCATTGGGAATAATTTTGTTCTTCAGATTCAGAAAATTCCACCCATGGGCATTGCTAGTGCTTTGGAAATACTTAGCTGTCAGCACCTGCAGAAGTCTTTGTTGGATGACACCTTGGGTGCTCTCACTTCCAAGAAATGTTCCCCCCTTGTCTCCTCAAGGTTACAGTCTAGATAATGTAGACGTATCCCACGAGTATGGGATTCATTTTTTCTAACCTTAGCACTTAAATCTTAGGTGGGGTTTTGTCAAAATGGATATCTAGGATTACTGTGGTTGGTTGAGAGGAGAGGAACTCTTAATATAGAAGACAGATGTCTCAAACAGCAAAGTTGAATTGTTCTCTTGAGCATCTCTTTCCATTGGCAGCAGAAGTGGTCTGACCAGCTACCTGTATGTAGTGCTTGCTTTTCGGTGGACTAAATTAGGATTAAGTCAATTTCACTTAATGTTGCCTTCTGAAATAGCACACTGACCTATGCTACGTACAAATTATAATTAATTATGAAGCACAACAAAAAAAGAGCATAATTTAACCATATAAAGAAACAAACCACATGCCAAAATACAGAGATTATATTCACTGGGATATGTGAAGATAAAAATATAATTCCTATCTCTCTATCTCAACATCTAACTCCTGACTAAACTTCTAGAAAAATTAATGATTTCAGAGCAAATCTGAATGATTGATTCTATTATTTTTCTCTACCTTAGATATAAAGTTTTCTCCTTAACTGTAGTATCTGTGATAACATGTAGATTTTATTTATTTATCCTTGATACTACTCTGAAGAAAGGAAAGGAATATGAGACCCATTTCACAACTGATGAAGTGTGATAGACCAACTAGTGCCTGGATTTAGGCTTCTGACTCAGTAATTTCATTCTCTGTAGAACTCTAGTGATACTGAATAGACAAGTAGAGGGAGTTACGGTAGTAAAATGTACTATGTTCTATGATATGCAGACTACCAACACCACAGGATGGAGGAGGGCAACAAAGATGATCAGAGGACTGGAGCACGGCTTCTATAAAGAAGAGCTGAGTGAGCTGGGCTTGTTTAGCTTGGAGAAGAGAAGGCTCCAGGGAGACATCGTTGTGGCCTTATAGTACTTGGAGGGAGCTTATAAGCAGGAGAGGGGATTGTTACATGTTCTGATAGTCACAGAACAAGGGGAAATGGTTTTATACTAAAAGGGGGGAGATGGAGGTTACACGTCAGGGGGAAGCTTTTCACAGGGTGAGTGGTGAGGCACGGGCTGCACAGAGAATCTGTGGATGTCCCACCCCTGGAGGTGATCAAGGGCAGATTGAATGGGGCTCTGAGCAGCCTGATCCAGTGGGCTGCAAATCTGCCCATGGAAACAGTGTTGGATCTCCATGATCCTTAAAGTCCTTTCTAACTCAAGTCAGTCTGTTTCTGTGAGTTTACTAAGTGTCTGGACAAAGCATCAGTATTTACCTCCATATCTAACACAGCCTACATAATAAGGAAAAAAAAAAAAAGTGAATATAAATCATTTATTTTGGAAGGGTTAAGAGACAGGGATTTTAAAATATATATATGGTTCCTTCCTACAGTATTTCTTTTCTGAAACTTTCCTCTCTATTTCTGTCCCATTTTTTCTTTCTTGTTGTCTGTTCTTCCATAGATGACATTTTTAATGGGTTTAACAATATATTTTTCCTTTGATTTTTTTTCTTTCTGTATTGGTACCATCAAATATGTGCACTGATACATTTGTTTAAAACTGCTTTTCAGTTGAAGATTAACATACAAAGTTTTCCTTCTGGTCTTGTTTTTCTCCTAGTTAACTCAGTATTTTTGAGAGACTTTTTCAGTTCTAATTTGCCTTTCCAAACTCAGTTGTCTGCTGTCTCCTCCTCTAAATGATGGGAGGGATTTAGCACTTTGCTGACGTACCGAAAGTCAGGTGTGAGAAATCTGAGCCAATGAGTCTCTAGCCAATTAATTAGATGCTAACGAAGAGTTATCTGCTGCAAAGGAAGAGTTCAATAGTAATTCGAGCAAAAAATTGCTGTTTCTTAGTAACTAGCTAAAAATAGAGAAGAAAAAAGTACTCTGCATGCAAACACCGATACTGGTAAAGCTTTGGTTAAGTTGTGGTTTCACTAAAAGCCCAGATTAGCACCGGTCTTTCCAAAATCTCTTGCAATAACAAAGATATGTGTGTTTTTGTTATGTGTAGAGGATTAGTCATGGTGTAAATTATGTGGTTGGAAGTCTTCCATTGATTGTGGTGAAGTCTGGGTCAAGTTCTAAGTTACCAGAGATGTGATTTTTTTTTTTTTTCTCATTAATTTTGTTAAAGATTTAGTCTGGTTTACCTTCTTCATTTTTTTAATGCAGGAATTACATGATAGAAGTGAGACCGCTTATCTTGTAGAGTCCAAGCTGTAGAACACACATAATGCAAACAGAAGCAGATTTGATTTTCTACTGATTTATTATAAGACTTTGAAAATACTAATGCAGTGCTAGCTCAGGACTGACTGACTAGTTTCACGCTGCTATGCTGATTGGGAGGGAGAGAGGAGAATCACCTTTCTCATATCACAGCATTCAGCCTTGTTTGGGTAGGAACCAACAGGGGACTTCCAGAATCACCTAAAAGATTTGAAATGCGTCAGCTCCAGGGACTCTCAGTCAGACCTTCAATCCTGTTAAAACACTGCCAAAAATCTCTCCTGAATGTGTGTTTCTCCTCTTCTACAGGTGGTGGCAGGTTGGCAATCTCTTCAGAGAAGATCCTTTGGTCAGTATGACACTTGCCTTCCCCAAGGATGAATTCCTGTCAGCAAGGAGGTTCATTGACATTCTACTGTGAAGATGGAAGAAATGTGCCTGTAGCAACATAGTCATGGCAAGGTTGGTGAAACCAAGGGGAGGAAGAGAGTTTGCAAGGCTGTAGCTCTCAGTGGGGGAAATTAAAGGTGGCTTGTGTTATAAAATATTAAATAGTGATTTAATCAGCAGTGAGATATGTAAGTGAGCTTAATTAGAAATACATATTATTCTTTGACTTTAAAGCACAAAATGAAAAATTAAAGCAATCTTAGAGGATATGTAATCAGCGAGGAATAATACGTTGGAAAATGAGCCTGATGTTGTAATTGGTGTATGCAATTAAAATTAATTAATTTTAGTTAGCATACATGCATGCAAATATGAAATCAACGAATTTCAGATATTAAACTCATAATTATAGTGATACTATTGCCAGAGCTAGTGACAGAGGAATTTACTTCTCAATGGTAAATACTTGCACTTCATATTTGAGGTCTGTTCTCTCTATCATGTCAAGCTGAAACCTAATGATTAAGATTACTATTTGATCAACTGTGATCTAAAAAAATGTTTAGAATTCCCCTCATTTTGACTTGTACTTCCTAAGTTTTCAACTATTTCAGTCCTACTCCCCTGTAAGATAACTGCAAGATATTTTTCCATCAGGAGCAATTTGAGTTTAAGAAGTTCCCACCCACACACTCACTGGTTGATGTGCCTCTCCCCCCACAGATAGCTCTCCTATCTCTCTGCTAATACAGACTTGCAGTGCTGTAAGCCAAATCATGAAATCATCCAGGGTTGAGTAAAGAAATCTACCCTCCGGTTTCTATGCAAGTTATTTCATTCCATAATAGCTATTCGACAAATAAAGCACTTATATTTATTTTACGTTGAAGTAAAACCTGCAGTGTCAGC
Source organism: Cyrtonyx montezumae (assembly GCF_038088225.1). NCBI lineage: Eukaryota > Metazoa > Chordata > Aves > Galliformes > Odontophoridae > Cyrtonyx > Cyrtonyx montezumae. The sequence continues at coordinate 99,408,256 of NW_027072089.1, read as the reverse complement.
AACAAAATTGTTCTCATGTCAGGAATTTCTACAGAGCAGCAGCCCTCTTGACTCTGGTCAAAGTTTGCTTTCAAGTCTTTGCAGTTCCTTGCTTTGAAACCCAATGTATTGTTAGAAGGAGCTTCTGCTTCCCTGAAAGCCGTTTGGAAGGAGCAATTTTAACATGGAGTGATTATATTGCTACTAAATGAATAAACTTTCTAAAACAACAGAAATATAACTCTAAAACTCCAGCTATTATTACATATTAGTTAGGGTACTTTATGCTCTACCATTATTGATCCATTTTAGCTTAACAGTCAAACCACATTAGTCATTTTCAGATTATATGTGCTATCTTAAACAGTAAGCAGACCCTGATAGGCTGAAAGTGTCATTAAAAGAAAAAAAAAAAGGGTGTGGGAAAAAAAAAAAAAAAGGGTGGGAGGGAAAAAGTCTTTACAGTATCTTTAAAGTAAGCTTCCCTGTTTTTTCCTCAGATAATGATACAGATAGGAAGGGAATTCAGGGACACTGCAAGAGAAACAGAAAGAAAAGACCCACTGATGAGTGACATGGAGGGCAGAGCTCCCCTTACTTCCACCTGTGTGTGATGTGCAGCGTGCAGGGCTCTGCACTGCCTTTGCATTTCATTTACTTGAACATTCTCACCCCTTCTGGCAGCAATTTGTTCACTGGAAACACATTTCCTTGTGAAAGCCTTCAGCTACCTAAAAGGAGCAGTTTCTCATGCACATGGTATACATGAAGGATCACCCAGGCTGCAGGAGCGAGGTGCGTGGTGAGGGTGCAGTGCCATCAGTAGCACATCATTGCCCAGAATAAAACTCCAGCCTCCTCTACCTGCTGTAGGTACCTACAGATTCTGGTTGTCCCTTCCTCCTCTTTAGCCCTGTAGCATGTTTATGTGTGCTGTATATTAAATGCAAATTAATGAATTGAGGAATGGGAATTAGGTGATGCTGACAGACTGTGCAGAAAGATGATGTTTGTGTAAAAATTGGCAACTGAGCAGTTACACAATCGCCAGGAAAAATGTCAGATTTGTCTAGGCATTACCACTTTTATCCACTGCATGCAATAGCAACAGGAATCAAAGCTGCTAACTTTCAATCATCTCAGGACAAAGGTGCCTGTTTGATTCAGCTTCGAGGTCTGCATGCACAATCAGAACCCTGGAGATGCTGAAAGGCAGGAATGAGAGAGATGCTGCAACACAGTTCACAGGGAGGAAGCTGCCTGCATGGGAAGAAAAAGAATGAGAAAGAGAAATGAAAACTGGGATGGGACATGAATCTGCTCACAGGTCACAGAAAGGTCTAAAAGGGGAACACAATATTCAGAGAGACACTGAGAATGGAAATATGGTTGCTATTAGAACAAAAGAGTCATTACTTAGGTTTAATGAAGCTGAATTTAATCAAAAAGAAATCGAGCAAGCTGTTTGATGACTGCACATTATACTGTGGTAACGTAGTGTGACAGAGCTTTGTGAAGCGGTGTCTCTGCCTCTGCACACACAGGGGTCCAGCAGGCAGCCTGCATAGCAGTGCAGCTCCTTCCTGTGCCAGGAGGGATTGCACCTCCAGAGTCTTCTTCCCTGGAAAAAGAGTTCAGGTCTGGCATGGGGAGCAGGAGGAGAGAACCCTGGGCACTGCACAGCACTCAGCCAGAAGTATAGGAGTCAAATGGGGAGCAGCGGGGTGATCAAATCTGCTTTATTCAATTGGCTGCGGTGTTCTCAAACGATGTACCACCCCCTTCTCCCTTTCTAACAGTATGGTTCTTTGCATGCCAATAGAAGACACTGAAAAACACATGCATCTAGGAGATCCACAAGCTCTGCCAAGGAGACTTAAGGGGCTGTGCTTCAGCCGTGCCAATGTTGCAGGTCTGCTGCTCTGCCTCTCCAAGGCCATGGCTTAACAGGAAGGGAGCATGTACATCTGTGAATCTCCCTTTGGGTTAGCCTTTTGCCAGAGGGGCACCTCTCTCCAGGAAATACAGTACCTGAGCAGTGTCTTCTTGCACCATGTTTCTGTGGCAGTAGCTTATAGTCATGCAAACAGTAATAGAGATGGTGAAACTCCACGATATGAGGCTCAGCAGCTGTGAAACTGGAGGAACTGAAAAAGGTTTCATTTACCATATTATAATAATTGGTGATTTTGTTGCCTGCGTGGCTGTGTAATCTTCCTGATTTTCTGAAATTTCACTTTCTCACAGCATAAGGTATAAGTGCAGATAGCTTATGGATTTTGATTTTGATTTTTTTGTAAGTGAAAACGAAGAGATGGGTCTCTGTTGGTTTAGGCTGCAGATGTGTTAGATCCATCAAATTTTACTATCAAAAGTCTGAAAGTAGAGTTTATGGCAAGCTGTTATTCCAGTTTTATGTCCTGGTAACTTTTACGTAGTTCCTTAAGAAGGGATGCTTTTAAAGTCACCTTATTTTGCCCCCTCTTCCATCAACAACTGTTGTTGGTAGCTGCAATAAAAACAAATTCTGATGTGTGAAAATAACATGCTCTATTTGCTTTTCAACATAGAGAGATTAAAGGAAATAGTGTGATAATTATTAATTTTGCTCTTTTGAGTGAATCTGCATGCTTTTCGTCTGTCCCCACTCATCATTTTGCTGCAAGGGACCTTTTCTCTTTACCTAATGTTCATCTCTTATATTTTATGAGGTTGAAAATTCCTGTGCTTTTCAAAAGAATAAAATAAGCATACAAGACAAAATCTCAAGTCCACAGAAGAAGGAAGAGGTGGGTCAATTGAAACTTCTAATATCACAGCCTTTTATCAGAGCACTCTCACAACTGCAGCAAGAGAAATAAGTTTTCCTTGTTGTTGGGTTACCTGATCTCTCAATCAATATCAACGAAATGTTGGTGTGAACAGAAAGTACCCTTTGCATTTCACTGTGTTCTGACTAGGTATCAGTGAGTTTAATCGTAATAGGGCCAAAAAGATCAGTGCTGGCATACCTCTCCTATGAAGAAAGGCTGAGGGAGCTGAATTTGTTTTGCTTGGAGCAGAGAAGGCTGTGGGAAGACCTCATTATGGCCTTCCAGAACTTGAAGGGAGCTTATAAGCAGGAGGAGCACTGAATTTTTACACAGTTATGATAGTGATAGAACAAGGGGAAATGGCTTTAAATTAAAAGAAGAGAGAATTAGGTTAGATTTTAGGAAGAAGTTCTTTACTCAGAGGGTGGTGAGGTGGGAGAAGTTCTATGCCTGACCGTACACTTCTTCTCTGGCTAAAGTGAAATTTGTAAATAGAAAGTGGATTTGGCATCAGGCAGTATTTAGACACGCTATCTTGTTACTTCTCAGGACATGAATTGCATGTAACATCACTTCCCAAGCACATAGGCTGCAGGAAAAATAGGTTTCATTAAGTACTCTTAAATTTTCCTTCTGACTCCAGGTAATAAAGGAGAACAATGGTGACCACAGATTTTGAAAAGCCAAATGCCTGCCAATTATGAGATTTAGAAAAATTAGTTAGCTTAATGTACTTCAGCTTTTCTTCTGTATATTGGATTAAGTCTTCAAAGTTTTCTTAGCTCTCCAGCAGTCCTGACAGCAGCTTTTAAAAACGTGTTTCAATTAAAACTGGATGGATCATTTAATCAGGTGCCTCCAGGAGCAAAAGAAAATGCCAAGTATCGTGTGACTAGTGGAAAAAAAATTCCAAGAGTCAGCAGCATAGTCTCCAGCTTGCGTTTACTTAAATCACTGGAGCTGAATTGCCTTTTGGAGGAAGCACTTCCAAAAAATGTTGAGAAGCAAAGAGAGAGCTGGAGATGAATGAACAAAGGTGTAAAACATTGTAAGAGAAGGAAGTAAGGATCAGCAGGGGAATTGCATTCCTTCTTCTGTCTGTCTTCTAAGAGATTTGTAGGCTGGTTAACTAGTCTTGAGTCATATCTGTGCCAGGATCCTAAACATTTCAAGCTGTTCTGCTAATGACACTGTTGAGGAGAGAATGTGTGGTTTCTTGGTATATCTATGTGTGTGACAGGACGCAGCATCTTCTAGTCCATGCTGTTGGGAGCAGGGTATGCAGCTTCCAATGGACAGGAGCAGTATGAGCAAGAATGTTTTACTCGTACTCGAGGGAGCGTTCCAGCACTGGAATCCAAGGATTTCCAGAGAACAAGGGCCTTATCTCTGCTGCATCCTCTTACCAGAGGAGCTCTGGGGCTGAGATGATGCTGATGCCTTGCCAAGGGCAGCACCCCAGTGTGCTGCTGAGCATTTTTGCAGGCAGGTAGCAGGAGACACTCAAGGGATGCCTGGAAGCATTTCATGCGGCACAGTACATCTGAAATCAGAGTTATTATAGACAGGGCATTTTCAACTAGTTAAAACAGGTGTACACATCAGACTCTCAGTGGGGTAGTATGGGCTGATTTACACTAATTTAACTTCACTGCAGTACTTGGGGCTGAAACTACAAACTGCTGTTGAGGATCCGGGAATCGTGTATTTCAAATTCAAGGATTTTAAAAGCCTTAGGTTGATTTAGCATGCACAAAACAATAGTAATAAATCCCTACCAGCCAAAGTATACAAAAGACGTCTGCAGCTGCTATGGCTTATTTAAAATCCATTATTATCAAACATAAAGGAGACAACATATCTTTTTTTTCTTTTTTTCTTTTTTTTTTTTTTGTAATTTTGCCAAACTTCAGCAGGTTGGGCAGCATTTTTTCACGCTGAGTGTCTGCCTCAGAGTGATGCTTTGATAATTTTGCTGGTGCTTTGGTTTTGCTTTGTGTTCTTTCAAAGAGGTTTGTATACATTTTTACCTTCTCTTCTTGCAACATTCCTGTGTTTAAATATGAATTTCTTTTGACTGCTGTTATTTTGTACAGGAAGAATGTAAGGAAAGCCTTTCATTATCACTTGAAAGTTAATTGAGTTGATCTTTGGGGCATGCACCTTGGGACACTGATGTCCAGATGACAAAATAAAAATGTGCCTCATCAAGGCACTGAGCAGGTAAAATAGTGGTCCTTGATTGAGCTGAGAATTCAAGCCATCTTCCTAGCTTTCTTCAGACAAAGGGAGAATTCTCCAACCGCAGTACAGATTCCTTCTCTTGTCTTAGATCCACCTCAAAGATCACATGCAACTCTGCTCATATCTCTGCGCCCATTTATCACCACAGATCTGATCACTGCCAGCACTTGGGGTCTTTAATCTGATAAAACTGACAGGAGATGCTTATGCATACCATTAGGAAGGCAATATTCCATATGCTCTGTAATTGGTTTGAATTTATCCTATTATTTCAACATTTAAATGTTGCTGAATGTAATTTAGATGTGTCAGACTCATAAAGCGTAGGCTCTTGTGGGAGTTCATTACTGAAAAGAGATGCATCCACCAAGGCTTTCTCTGGCTCCAGGCCCAAACTCAGCATTTTGCTTGCCTCACATGTGGCTTTGGTCCACTCACTGTGCTTCTACATCCATACTGAAGTAATGTCTCACATATTCTTTTTATCAAGCTATATCTTCTTTCTCCTTGTGTCACAAGGCGTATGTATATATTTGTTTATTTAAGAGAGAGAGAGAGCTTTTCAAGAGTGCAGAGTTGTCATAACTGGAGTAGATGAAACTTGTGATAAAGCTAAAAGGTGTGAACAGCATCCTCCATTTTAGTGACTGCCTGTGTAATGACACAAAACTTGATAATCGTCATCTTCTAATCTGGGTGGAGTATCCATCATTGACTGGTGTCTAGTAGGGGAAACCAGTGAAAGGTGAACTCTAATTGCAAAGCTTGATCTCTGGACACTATGTTGTGAGCTTTATGTTTCTTACTAGTCTTACTATTATGAAGGAAAAGCATTTGGAAGGCAATATTAAGGTTTGTGACTGCATGCTTCTGTGGCACATTTCTGTGATAGCAGTGAAAGTAACCCTGAAGAAAATCTTATGCACAGTCACAGAACAGGTGTAAAAGCATGCTAATGCCTTTGACACATATGCTCAGTTGACATGGTGGGTAATGAATAGCTTAAGCTGCAAGGAATTCACTTTTTTTCTAAATTCATCACTATGAGAAGTATTTTCATATAGTTGTCTTGCAAATATTAATAGGAAGAATTTTATTCACAGCTGCAAGTTAAGAGGCCAGAGAGTTTATACCCTTTGGCTTTGTACAGCCTGCTCCTTTTATAATGGGCAGAAATTCTGGGTTATGATCCCACTTTGATCTTTGCCTTTATGTTTGAAAGAGGAACCATTTTTCCTGTAGGCAGTTTCCTTGATTCCAGTAGCATTGTGCAGTTTCTGTAGGACACAATCACAAAGCAAGTTGGCAATAAGAGCACCAATGCTATCTACGGACAAATATATAAGAAAAGGTTGATGGGTAGAAGTATGTCTTTCACTAGACTTGCACAAAAAATAAATAGGCAAGCACGTGCCTAGCAGATTGCCTTACAGGTGCTGACCATCTGATCTGAAGAGAAGACACCTACTAGAGTTGTGCTGTAGACACCTACACAGTAGTGACCTTGCTGGAATGCATGTAAAATCATAAATAGGACTTTAATCTTGTTTCAGACATTCAGATGTGGCCTAAAGCCTCACACGTCTTTCTCACTTTTTCATTGGTTTCATCTCATGAATTGGGGAGGGAAGAGCGCTTGTTGTATGCTGAGAGAGAATATGTAATTTTTTTGTGTGTGTGTCTTAATTGTGATCTTCTACAGTACAGCATGTCAAGGAGTTATAATAATAAAAGTCTTTCTGTGTATTTCTTCTTTTCTTGAAAGGTTTGGTTCATCTCATAGACTGCTCACCTCCGCCCATGGGCTGAATTAAGCAGCTGTCCTTGCTGGGCCACCTTCCCTCCCTTCACTTTTCCTACACCATGACTCACTGCTGTCAGTGACATTCTTTTGGTAATTTACCCTCTTTCTTGGCTAGAGGCTCTGTAATAGTTAAATATTTTTTTCAGCCTGTGCTTAAGAAAAACATTTCCATATCCAGGTAGACAGCTTTTTCCAAACTGGTGGCCTAGCCAAGTCTTTTGAAGATGAAAACTTTGAAGCTGTTGACTTAAGCTGTTTTGTCTTTGCCTGGTTTTGTTTATTTTTTGTTTATATCCTGAGGATTTCATCTCTTCTGTCCTTGTGTGTAACCTGGCCACATAGGTGGGATGATATCACTAAAATAAACACACAATGTGATTTTCCACATCAAATTACTTTGTCTCTCCCAGTGTGGATAAAATCACAAAATCATGGCTTTGGTCAGAAGGGATTGTAAAGCCCATTTTGTCCCAATCCCTTGCTGTGGGCAGGTTTGGCAACCACTAGATCAGGTTGCTTAGAGCCCCATCCAACCTGGCCTTGAATGCCTCCGAGAAGATTTATTACAGTTCTGTATGAGAATTCCAGGACTTACATTTATATTTCCTTTACCTGAGATAGCTAAAAGCATTAAATGATCTTCATGTTAAATCTCTTTATATAAACTTCTGTTTCAGATGTCTTTTGTTACTTCTTGTATTATCTGTTTATCTTTGACTAATCAATTTTATCTGCCTTATATTAACTACTTTTCTTTCCTTCAAATAACCTAGAATGAAGTGCACTGCTTTTGAAATTTGTGTCACAGAATATCACCACCATCGCTTTTTGAACATCATATTTGCTAAAGGTTTTTCTTTCTCTTAGTGGCTTGGATTTATTACCAAGGCAACCTTTTTTATTATTATTTTTATGCTTCTGAGAGGTGAATGTACTGAACAATGTGAAGATGATCATCATAATGAGAGTGTCAGAAATCACAGGGAGGTGTTCAAACAACTCACTTTCTTCACCTTGGATAAAATTTCACAGAATAATAGAATCATAGAATCACCAAGGTTAGAAAAGACCTCCAAGGTCATCTAGTCCAGTATTTCCCCACTAAATCACATCCCTTATTACAACATCTAAATATTTCTTGAAAACCTCCAGGGTTGGTGGCTCTACCACCTCCCTGGGCACCCTATTCCAGTGCCTCACTAGTCTTTTGGAGAAAAAAAATTCCTAATCTCCACTTGAATCTCCCCTGATGCAACTTGCATCCATTCACTCTCATCTTATAACTAGTTATGTGGATTAAGAGGCCAAACCCCACCTCGCCACAACCTCCTTTCAGGTAGTTTGAAAACGATAAGTTCTCCCCTGAGCCTCCTCTGCTTCAGACTAAACAATTACAGTTCCCTCAGTTTCTCCTTGTAAGACTTTCATCTGTCTTGGGACTACTGTATATTTGTGTATATGAGAAGAATGTAAATTTGTGAATAAGTGGTCATAGTGTATGTGAAGTCAGCTGGCCATGGGACAGGGTGCACTCTGCAGTAAATGTAAGTTGAATGTGACTCAAGGAAATGGCTGGAAGAACAGATATTTTGTTCTGAATAGCAAGCAACAAGTTGACCATAATTTTCCAGACTGCAAGGAGTTTACAAGTTACAAAGATAATTGGTGTCTTTACATGGGGGGAAAGGGCATTTGGATTTACAAGGAGCCACAACTTCTTTTCAGTTTAAATTAATCACTGCTATTGTTTAAATGTCTCCTTGACACTAGGGAAAAGAATGAACTTGTTTGTCTTTAGAATTTTAATAGCAATTACTCTTCTCCATAATAAATATAACCAAAATACTTTCTCTTGTCAATCAAACAGACTAACGAGATTGTAGCTGAGGAACAATACCCACTTGACTGACAGGTGCCTACAAACTTTTTTGAGTATACAGGCAGCACAAAGAGAAATTAAAATACCGTCTAATTCTTTAGGGGAGAGGATTGGAAGAAAATGATTTCTTTATGTATTGTAGTATGACGCAAGTGAAACTCATCTTAAACAGTGAAAAGTGAGGGAGGGTTAGCTTCCAGGCACTTGATCTCATCTATTTCAAGGATGTTTTTTTGTACATTTAATCCGAATTCACCCGTGGCAAGGCACAGTTCTCTAAGAAGCATTTACTTTTCCCATCAGCTTTTACCTGTGATGTTAAATGGCAGTAAGTTTTGCAGGAGTGTGAGTACAAAAAGTGAAATAGAAACGACCCCTACTCTTAGTGAGTGTACTGGCATTCCTACAGTCACTCTGTGTGTGGCAAAATTTTATCTCTAAATGTCATGAAATGTCTGGCTGAGCTCTGTGGTCCTGTGTGTGACTGCACAGATCATAGGCAGTGCTGTATATTGCAGTGCTTGTGTCCTCCCTCCTTAACAGTTAAACATGCTGAACCTCAGAATGCAGCACAGGAGAGAATTTCACCCAAGCTGATACATCCAGACAGCTTGATTTTCAAATAGTTTTAAACATAAAATGAAACTCAAAATGCTACATTTTGTTTGGTCTCAAAGGAAATAATTTGCAAAATCACCAATATTACAGAATTTCGACAACCAGCACCAGTATTACAGGATTTTTTTCTCAAGATTATCCGATTTCCTCAAAAAACTCCAAACAACAACAAAAAACACCAACAAAAGCTGGCAAATCTGCTGTGACCTCCAAGCTTGTAAAAAAAGTTTATTCTGGAGGGTTTGAAGGATTGGCTATATGATACACAGAAAATTCAAGAGCACTTGAGCCATGTGTTTCCAATCAGAGTCTATGCTTTTGTAATATAGTCAGCTGAAAGATCACAAAGTTAGTAGCAAACATAGATTGCATGCACTGAACCAAATCCATGAAATGCATACCTCTGATTGTGGACAAAGAAGTGCACATGAAACACAATGTAATGCCGTGGGCAGAAAGATTGGATTTAATGCTGCTCAGTTTTGTGATAGTGCCTCTTAAAATTTGTACATACTAACAGCACAGCCTCTGGCCCCAAATTCACAATCTTAGTATAAGATGTGAGCACAGCTCTTTGACTTCTGAGAACTGGAGTTCTAAGCAGGACTATGGAGGTGCCATTCCCTTTGTTATGTGGCATCCGTGAAATTTCTCATGTGGGCCAATGCCAGGTTAAAAAATGCAAGTCCAATTTTTCTCTCTTCCTACGTACAAAGAGAGCACAAAAAATGTAATTGCAAGTAAAGCACAAAAATGTGAGAGCTAAGGTAATTAATCAGTGGGATGGATTACCAAGAACTGAGGTAGAATCTCCTTGCTTTAGAAATGCTTCATCACTGATACAGACCTTTATGAATGTTATATCCAAGTTTAACTATGAAGCATTGGACTTGATTACAGGAATTACAGGGTGAAATTCAGTCTGATGTGGGAGGTCAGACAAGTTGCTGTCATCTAGCCTTGAAATCTCTGGCCCTATGGGTTTTTCCACAATTGTAGTGTGTGCAAACAGATGTAATCTTAGTGATAATGCTTCCTGTGTTTCTTTCTGCCACTCACAAATAAACATCTCATCAGTGAAGATTTTCCAGTGCAACCAAATATGAGTTTGTTTCTAAAAGCTGAATAGCTGCCGGTGGAGCAGCTACTGCTTGATTCCCACTGGGAAACTGTGACCACCCCGTCTACCAGAACACGGAGGTCTGGCCCTGGGGCTCATAAGATACCACCAGTTTGATGCATGACAAGGGTTGTATCTTTGTGGGAGCAGAGTTTTCTTCCACAGAGTTGGAGAAAAATTGCATCTTCAGGAAGCTGCTCCACAGGATCCTTTGGTCTCCTGGGAAGCATTGGCTGGGAAGTGAGAATTAGTTCCAAGGCAAGTGGATTTGTAGCCCATCAAAGATAAAAGAAAGATGTGCTACAGAACAGTTATGCTGACTAATTATGTGGCAGGGAGGTTGTTTCATTGTACTCTTGCTAGCCATCCGTTTGCTATGTGTGTACATACACCACCATGTAAATGCTCATTTTGTATGGATGCTGCTCACTGCCAGAGTTAATTGACAGTGACCTCTGTGTCCTCGGGTCACTCTTTTAGTGCACACCTAAGGACATAATATGGCATAAAATTTCAGAATAAGGTTAGCCTGTAAAAGCTGCAGTATAAAGCATATTGCAAGTGTGAAATTAATTGCCTTGCTAGAGCTAACACCAGACTTAATATTGCCAAGCTAAAATAGGCCAAGGTGAGCTAGGGACATAATTACAACGGGGATACAACTGCTGTTTAACTCAGCAGTAAACCTAATAAAAATCAAACTGCTGGTGCTGACACAACTGTCATAAGCAGTGTCTCGTTTTCTTAGCTGTCCAGGAGGATGCAGTAGAGAAAGTGACGGCTATAAATGAACAGATGAATTAAACATGGTCCTGGATTGAAATTGAGGTCTTCCTTTCCTGCAGGTTTAATTCTTGTTAATAGTTTGCCATTTCTAAGCTGTCATGGTTTTGATGAAGGAATGCACATGTGTTAATCAGGTTGCCAGAGAGTGCTTTCCTCATGAAGGAAAACTCAGTTTTCTTACCAGCTCTGGGGTCACTTGGCAAACTGGAGGAGGTGGTGTGTTTTAACAGATTCAATTTCCTCTTTTCTAGGAAAAAAAAAAAGACTATTATTGTTATTCTGTTTATTTATTTTTGCTTTTGCTTTGTGTGCATAATCTTGCATTGCTGAATTTAGTTTCAAATGATGCAGGAATATTTTTGGTAATAAGTGATTTTCCTCAAACTACAGTTTCCAGCTCTCACATAGCTCCAGATTTGCAGGATGTCCGTGGGCGAATGTGAGAACTAGGATTTGGGAGAGAAGTTTCTGGGAAGTGGGTTATCTAAGGAGGACCATATTGGACTGACTGAGGTGTAGACTAAGCCTTCAGCAATGAGGATATTTTTACATGATAAAACAAGATGCCTATGGACTCAATGGGATCTAAATTGAGTAAAGCATATCTCTGAAGGACAAAATGTTCTTCTATGCTTCTCCCATACTGTTAAACAAACCGCTTCAGCTACTCATTCAAACACTTCAGCTTTCACATGTTCACAGACCCCTTAAGAACATTTTCACTCCTTGCTCCACCAGTTTCCCAGATCCCATTGACTTCAGTGTTATGAATTTATGTCCTTGAACTGTGGTATTGCTTCTTGTCCTTCCAGAACACCACTAATTTAAGCAACGTTTGTAACTGTTGTTAGAATAACAACCATAATAACTGTTGTTCTGAACAGATTCCTGGAGAACTGTTTGGTTTCGGTGTGTCAGGAAAGGAGGATGGATAGCTGATGCTTTTATTGCAGCAGGGAACAATTTGCTACATTGCAACTAGAAATATGGCAGAGTCCTTCAAAACCAAACATTTACTTGGATTACTCTATTGTTGTATAAAACTTAATGCATAGGTATAGTACAGTTGAAATGGAAAATAATTGCAGCATGTAGTCATTGTTGGGAAATGCTTGGTTTTTAACTGGCACTTACACATAAATTTAGTCCAGTCCAGCATTTCCTGTGGAACCTCTGTTAGATTGAATGCCACTGCTCCCCTGTGAATAGCATTGTGTCGCCAGGGGAAAAATCACTTCATCCTGCTGCTTAAATGTGAGCAAATGCAAGACCTGCAGCATACGTCTCAAGTCATAGTGAAACCGATGTCTGCTCAGACTGCACCAAGTCTAACCATTCCGATTTGAGGGATATGTAGGTAAGCTGCTTGCAACATAAAAATCAGAAGGCTCAATATGGAGTCCCCTAAGGGTTATGAAAAAGCTCTGAGCTATTTAGGTTAACAGTCATAAACTAAATGATGTTTGTTTCGCCAAGTCTATGCTGAAAGCATTTCTTCTCAGCCAGATCCACTATTAATTATGTGTATTTGAATAAACACATTCATTGTACAGCACTTGATAACACACTCTTTTGATATTTGTATACTAGACTGCAAGCTAATACAGCCGCACAGTTTTGCACTTGTGTGGTTGACGACCAAACAAAGCTACCATTGCCCAGTATTTCATGACATTTAAAGATAAGGTCTTTTTTTTTTTTTAAAAAAAAAAAGGAACCCTGCTGCTCTGTCAGGCAGAAATTTGCTTTGTGTGTTATGCAGCTCCCTGGAACAATGCAGCCTTGCTCTAATGTCACCAGGGCTGTGCTCATGGTTCTGGAAGATAGTCCTCCACACTTGGCACGAGTCCTCTCCTCTCACATTTTTACTTGGCAAAGTCTGAATTTTTCTAACTCCATAAAACCTGAGCCAGGAATCTCTCCCCCAATCCCAGCACTTATCTCTGCATCAAATTGTCATTTTTAAGAAGACACTGTGAAGCAGAAAGCATTTTCTTTAGAATGTCATTACACACAGCATTACTAACAGAGAGATTACTGCAAACTAAAGATTGAGAAAAAAAGGATTTTTTCTCTAGGATTCATTCTATTGGGGGGGGGGGGGGGGGGGGAATGCATAGGTTTTAGGTTTTTATTTCTTTAAAGAAATCAAAGTCTAAGCTTCTGATATCTGCGAATGAAAAATGAAGTAAACGTCTCTTTTTTTAGCCAAAACTTTTTTTGGTGCAAGTTGCACATATGGTGTCAAAGAACTATCAACTGAATAAGTACTGCTTTCATCGAGTTACAGAGAAAAATGAAAGGGAAGAGAAGGAGGTGCAGCAGGAGGGTTTGTAGGCCATAAAGCAACAGTGCCAGGTGAGACACATATTGTTTCAAGAGTTTATTTTTCAAAAGCTTAGGTATCCTGCTTGAATAATGTTATTAGACAGGAAACTTCAATTTTTTCTGTATAGTCTGTTATTGCTGCTGTTCGTTCTGCATTGATCTAGTGCTGTTTCACATAGGAATAAGAATATCCATATGTTTTACGTGATGTGATCTCAGTGTCAGAGAGTGCTTTCCGGGTCTTGGGATTTGACACAGGCACTTCAGTTTTTACTAAATTCAAGCATAATTAGCATAACCCCCCTCACAGTAAGTTTAAAATTAACCAACACTTGTGACCTCTAATCTGTGAAAGTTTGGGAATAGGCATTTCTTCGTGTGGTGTTAATGTCTGCAGCAAGAACGTAGGATGGAGAGGAGGAGAGCAGGGTTGCCTGCTTAACAAAGTAATCCTTCCCATGTTCTCAGGATTCACTCAGCTGCAGGTTTCAAAACAACTCATGGAACTTGCTTATCCTTTAGGAGGACTGAGATTTATTTTTCACAGTGAGCGACACCAACTGAAAAACCCACAGTACTGCTGTTCATTTCCCTATGGTTTGCATCGCATCACCAGAACACAGAGAAATACATTTCAGCCAAAAAGGCAGAAGTGCCCACAAAGAAGCAAAGCTTCACTGATTCCACTGGCTATCTGGAAGCTGGTCAATGAGGGGAGGTGAGTGGCAGGTCACACTGGCTGCTGTTGTGCTGGCTGCGGGTGGCTTGGCACTGCTTGCCTGGCTGCAGTTAGCTGCCTCTTCTGGCCCAAGTGCCAATCTGTCAGGCTTCACAGGTGCAAGAAGCAGAGCAGCAACCAGTTCTCTTCCCAGCCCTCCTGCCCAAAGCAACTTGATTTCTTCTCACCTGGGGCTGGAGCTCCCTGCCTGTGCTTTATTCACACATGCCAGTGCCTGTGCCCTGTCCCTGTGGTGGTGGCATTTGTGAGGCACCAGCGTTAGCTCCATCTGGGCTCTGTGCCTGTGGTTCTCATAGCAGTAGGAATCCAGGATATATTTCAAAGAAAAAAAAGTGGTCAACACTTCTTCCTTCTGTCCTGTTCTCTGACATGTGGCACTGGGAGCCGCCATGCTAGCTCCTTCCCTCTGAGACACACTAGCTAGAATGTCACAGTCCACCAAAAATTACTATGAAGCCTTGCCAAAAAAATGTTCCCTGGCCATGCTTCTTGCTTCCTCTCGCCTCCACCATCTTCCCAGTCTCTGCTAGGAACCCAGAGCTGCTAGAGTAATTGCTGTGTTCAAAAATGCTTTTTTGACAAAATTCAAACATGTTTCAGAAGTGCAGCTCAGCACATTGTTCAAGGGGTGTTTTTATTTGCAGAGCAGGTTGGGAGGAGGCTGATGAGGGATCAGACAAGGAAGTAGAAGGATAGGATACGAGGAACTGGTGTCAGATCCTATTCCCTTACCTTGAAGAAGCCAGCATGAGATACTTTCAAGTGTGGGTATGCATCATTTAAATCCCTTACCTGTCTATTTTTTTGTTGGACTGTAGGCATATGTGCACGTGGACAAAGAAGGAGGGGAAGCAAGGGAAACAATTTCACATGTTTATGAAAAATACCTTTTTCTTTGTATCACAGTAGAAAACAGTGTGAAGACTTCCTGTATTCCACAGATTTTCCACACCATTTCCCTGCCTATCCTGTATTCTCATGGTAAATACAGTCCCTTATATAATAGATTTTGTGAAGAAAGACCTAGCAGAGTACAGCTAAAGCCCATGATGGATAATCCAGATGCAAACATCATCAGCCATAAACTTTTCACACTCCTGGAGTGCAGGTTTTACCACTGATTTTAATGTATGAAATGACTTGTCATTACCTCATTCTTTCATTAGATACTATGTTTAGATTATAGTTTCTAATCTAATTTTTAGCATTGATGAACATTTGAATTTTAATTTTTGGATTATGTTTTTTTCTTCTTTGAAGAAAATCATTTGAGTTTTTTAGTCATGAGACTTTTTTATTCCATCTACTGCTTGATTTCACTGTGATCCAGGCTCTTTGTTTTACACCATTTTCAGAACTAAATTATTTAGGAATGTTCCTGGATTAGACTGCACAACTGCATTGTGTTACTCATTATGTAATTAATAATTGAAATTTCAGTCTTATTAATATTTTCTGAAATGCATTGCAAAGTTAAAATATAATTAACACATTCACAATCAGTTCTGCCTTCATCTTTAGTACAAGTCATCAGGAGCATAGTGACACTTCCATTCTCATGACTTATAAGGGGAAAAATAGGCTTATAGCGTTCCAAAAGAACATACTCTGTAGGTATTAAATGGCCAAGATAATTGGTTAGTGCTGTATTATGCATTGCGTTGTACCAGAGCGAAGGTGTACATTTGAATGGGTTCTGCAGTCAGAAAGAGAGGGTGAATACTGGGACATACCTGTATAACATAGAATCCTATATATTAAGAGGATAAAATATTTTTGAATCATCTTGCATGTCTATGTGATTACGATGAACATTTCAATTTAAATTAATGACAGCACCTTCCTAGGTGGTAGTCAGAAGCAGTTAAACACTTCAACCAGACTTTTAAGTGGCTTTGCAAAGCATTGCATTTGCAGAAGTGAAGAGATCTTTGTCTTGAATGTGACCAGAAACATGGAACACAGAACAGCAGATAGGCTGGTTGGAGGGAGCTTCTGAGCACTATCTACTCCAGCTTTCCATGTTGTACCAAATGTCTAGTAAAACACTTTTCTTAATATCCAGAGTGAACCTGTCAGGCCTTCATTTGCAGCTGTTGCCTTGGGCTTTACTGTTTAATGCAACTGTGCATCTCTATTCTTTAGCTCCCTATTGCAGCTGTGGGTGCTGTGAGACTGCCTTTCAGACTCCTCTTTGCTGGGCTACACCAGCTCAGCGTCCTTCCCTCTCCATGTGTGCTGTTACCCTGCAGCATTTCTGTATCCATACTAGTTTCTCAGCAGCCATTTTGAGGTGGGAGGCCCCAAAACTGAACGCAGAAATCCATGGGCAGCCTCACCAGCACCAAGATGGTAAGGCTGCTACCTTAATGATCTCATGGCCATGCTCCTCCTAATGCAGCCCAAGCACATGGTCTGTCTCAGCTGTAAAGGGAGCATGATGCTGACTCTTGTTTAGTCTGGCATCCATTGTAACTCATGGGTTTTCAGCAATTCTTTTGCCTATCAGACCTCTGTGTGTACCCCTGCATGGTTTTGGTGTTGTTAATTGGACCCTGTAACAGCTATCATTTCCTATCATTTAGGAAAAAAAAAAAAGCAATACTAAATTGCCTAAAATCAGATTGTACATTATTCTCTACAAAGAGAAAATGTAAAACTAGGAGAGGACTAAGTAGTTTTAGAACAGTAATATAATGTAATCAATGTACTTAAATATGATATATAAGATTTATAACATAATTTATCCTCTTAGTTTGTAGTTCAACAACAGTCTGTACCTTCTCTTGGTACATCATTTGTAGTTTAGTCACTGCACAGGTAAACCTCCCTTTCCTCTTCAGGTGATGGTAGGGGTCAGAACTATTTCATGCTGCTTGAGGTACACTGGGGTCAACTGCTGGGGGACAGCCACACCTGTACCCCTTCTCCATACTTTCTTCTCAAGAGTGCTATACCAGAGATTGCAGAGATTGAATGTTGTCTCCTCTGCTGCTGTGGGCACCAGGACGGCTCCACCCCAGGCAGCTGCAGGTGCATGAGAACCCCCTGCCCCGACCCTCTGCCTGCATTCCTGCCACTGCCTCCCAGAAATGGCCGCAGGCCCCAGCTGCCAGCCACCATGTTTGGGCTGGCACGTGGCACTCAGATCCTGTTGCTGTGGCCACTGAGTAGCCCCTAATGGCAGTCCCTGTGCTGACCCAGACAGAGGCGGATCTACTGTACATTTCTGAAAGAGACATTTTATTTCTTGATACTTCGAGGATGGGAGGGAGCAGCCACCTTTAAAGAAGAGACAGCTGATGGAAATGGGCGATTACACTGAGCACATGGAAGTGGACCCACCTGGCAGCAATGTGGAGACCATGGAGGTGGATCCACCTTCTGCATCCTCTGCTACATGGTGGGGATATTTCACACACACATCATCAAGCACCCAGGAAACAGACTCTTTTGACTGTAGAAAAGACAATTCTACAGAATCCTAACACTCAAAATATTTTACTTCCTCTCAGCAATTAACTGGTTAATGAATAGAGATGCTTGAACTGAAAACAAAAATTAGCATTTGTCAGGACAAATGCATAACTCTGCTGTACTCCTTTTAATGCATTGTCTCCTAACCTTACATGTTTCCTGTGAGATTTCTCAGAATCTCTTCGGGAATTTATTTCACAGTGTAATAGATAGTCAGGTTCTGTTACACTTGTCTTCTAGAGAAATAATTTATTCTCTGACTGAAACACTGAACGAACTTGTATTCAGATACATAAGAATATGACTTGTACTTTCCATGTGCTTCGCTGCTAAAGCTTGCTGTTGGTTACTGTGCATTGAAGACATGCAAATAAATCCATGAGCAGTGAAGAAAAAGGAATACGATCTATAAATCATGACTCTTAAAGATAGTTTAAGATATCTTAAAGATATGGTTTTGTTGTTACACACTGTTGACAGTGGATGAAGTTTCAGGGAAAAAGGTTTCTGTTCCAGGTTTTGCCTGGTGTGCACCTTTGGACAGCAGAGACATTTGGAATATGTAAGAATGGATAACATTTTGTCAAGAATGACTTTTCTTTGCCTTAAACTGAACAGGAAAATCTGATCATTTCAAGTGTACTATGCCAAGAAAAAATATATTTGTCATTAAATGACTGTAACTAGCTTCTGAAATAATTTGAAGTTAATTTGTTCCCTACTTTTTTGTCATCTCAGTGGAAGTCAAGTAGTTGAGGTCAGAACTCAGGTCAGAAAGTATCTGTGTTGCTTGAATACGGCAACACTACTCTGTCATAGGCTGAAACCAGGCAGGGATACCCTGTTCCAGGCTCCAGTACACTTTCTGCTAAATAAGTTCCACCTATAGTAAGTACATGTCTGCACAGGAAATAAAATAACAATTGACCTGAGGAGTCAGAAATACTATTTCAAATGGCACAGAAACTGCCTTTTTTTGTGTGTCTTGCTTGAAATACCACCTAAGTGGCAAAGAAAGTCTGTAACTATGCTCAGATTTACTACTCACTTTAGCAGTCTGTGTGTACATCTTCCTAGTAACTGAAGCTGCCTTGTCAGATCAATATGTAACGGAAGCTCTTAGCTTATTTAATAGCTCATTAAATAGGTCCATGATCTTCTACCAGATCCTTAGACCATTTCAAACCTACTAAAATGATCGCTGCTTTGACATTACAGTTGCCTCTGGATGGAGGATGCAAGTAACCTATCAGCTATTTACAGCCCTTGTTACACAACAAACTGCACATCTCATATATCACATCATCTTATTCCCCATCTTGCTTTCCGTATAGGTTTCTTCAACAAAGTGCACTGAAAAATGGGTGCCCAGGTTTTAAACAAATACAATGAACTTTTAGCTTCTTAGTTGTGTTTTCATTAGAGATCATCTTGTTGTCTAGCAACTTGCTCCAGGTTTTGCCAGACCTGTGATTCATTATGTCTCACCATACTTGACATACCTGCTGAGGCCAAGAGTTAAATGAGACATGCTTTGTTCTAAAAATAAGAAAGCTAAACATTGCATTTGTGTTTCCAAGTTGTATTGTAGCCTATTGCTTTAGGAAAGGAAGCTGGGAGCAAGCACGGCCAATTCTTTAGTGTATGGATGGGTGGGCAAAACCGATTGCATAACCTGTGCTTTCCAACATAGCACTTCTCATCTGAAGTATGACAAATGGACAAGCTGAGTTACTGACCAGTTGTAGAGTAAAAGTGGCCTCTTACCACACTACTGAGCATGCTGTGAACCACAGTATAGGAAAAGGCATTCTGCTTCGTATCTCAGATGAAACTTATGCGTGCAATCATATGTCTCAGCTGCTAACCATGTGCTCATTCACATACAGGCTCTTACATCTTCTTCCACATAAAACCACTGATCTTAGTCACAGGCTGTATTTCTTATATAATGCTATTTCTTTTGGACTAGTAGAAGAAATATATATGAGGGCTGCTCCAAAAGTAGTGCCTCCTAATTTATTGTGTGGGCCCAGGATATTAGAGGTGGATGCTGGTGGTATGACAGTAGAGGTTGAACCTTCCCACCACTATTCCATTACATGTTGTTGCCATGAGACAGATGGCAGCAGCAGGGCAGTCTAACAAATTGGTGCCTGGCATGGAAGTACGTATGAAGCAAAGGTATGCCTACATGCAGAAAAAATGCACCCACTGACATTCATCAATGCTTGTTAAACATTTCTGGAGACCAACCAGTGGATATGAGCACAGTGAGGTGGTGGGTGGCGCATTTCAGCAGTGGCAACAGAGACATGAAAAATAAACTGTGTTCAGACAGCCATGCACAGTTGTTACACTGCAAAATGAAGAGCATCTCCGTCAGTTCATCTGCTTGTACTGGCTAATGGTGATGACTACGTTGAAAAATAGTGTTTTGTAGCTGAGAATTTGCTTTATCAAATAGTTTTATTGTGATCTTTGTATTGGTTGTAGTTTCCATGCAAACAAATAGTAGGCATTACTTTTAAAGCAACGTACTGACATAAATAGGTACATGTATACATACATATACACACACATATTAACACAAATATATATATGTTATATATAAGAAGTGGTAAGTGAATGTGTTATCTGAAAAAATCACATTCTGAATCAGGGACTAGAATTCTTTAACTGTGCATGTTTCTCTGGGTCTCTTTTGCCTAGACTTTCACTAAAAGTAAAAGTTTAGCTTCTAATTTGTTGGATATATGGAAATGTGAGTATTTTCTCTGCAGAAGACGTATGTATGGATCTTTCCCAGTCTAGATGTGGCGTAGGAGCTGTAAGGGTATAGAATATAAGCTTGGCATGAATGGATAAGTTCTTATTTTCTGCCTCAGGTTTGTTATTGTCAGCAAAACATAGTGAAGACTGGATTGATAGAAATGCTTTCAACGCCATAGGACAATGAGAAATGATGGCATGTTGGCCACCCATTTGGGATTAGGATGCATGATTGCGCAGATCCCAAGAGTAGAGCTCCTGCGTCCATTTGTGCAGGTAGGAATGCTGTTTGACAAGGGCACAGGATGACGTTACTGTCACAGATTTATTTGAGTACAGCTTGAACAGTCTTGGCTGTGTCCCATGACCTTCCTTCCTACTCGAGGTTCTCCCCAATCACAAAATTGTCTCTAGCTATACATTAATTTGTCTGATGATAGAAAGTATCTGGATAGAAGATATCAGTGAAGAAATTATTGATAAGCCCTGAATCACTGGCTGTAATTCTCATTCTTCTCTTCTGTGAACCACTTCAAGTGTACCTCAGGAGACTGCTTATGTCTCCTCTTAAATGGTAAAAGTGTAAAGCTGATTTTCCATTGACTGGTATATTATGCAGTCACTCAAAACAGAATAAAGAATAATGGAAATGTGCGGCATTATGATTTGATACAATTTTCGTTTAGCTTCTGATGTTCTTAATTGAAATTATATAAGATTTGGGACAGTAAAGAAGTGGAAACCATGTGTCTGACTGTGCCCATGACAACCTGCAACAGTGCACAGTAGTGCACACTTCCTAAAGTGTCTATGTCTAATTAAAAGCCACCAATGAAATTCAGCCAGCAGTGTACTGGAGGTTAAGTAATGAATAGAGAAGTATGAATATTAGAAATATTCTATGAAATTAAGAAAATGATCAAATTTCATTAATTGTTTAATAAGATAAAAATGTTAAATAACAGAAAATTAAAGGGAGTAATTATAGTTCTGGTCTGACATAGTATTCCAAGCTAACAGAGAACGTGGAAGCAATACATTTTTTGAACTTCTTTAGTATGAAATCTCCAAGGATCTTAAGTTGGAGAATATCTGGACCAATGTGTCTATGGACCTAAATGGATTTTAAAATATCCAGAAGATGGAAACTACAGTAAAAATGAGAGGTGCTGGAGCTGGGAGTGTACAAATTCACTGACTGGCTTGTGTGTTATTTTTTAATAGCTGTTGCTACTCTTGTTCATTTTTAAATAAATGAACAAGTTGAAACCAAAAAAGCTTTATTCAGGCTGTTCTGCGCTCTTTGTTTAGACAAAACCACCAGCAAAATTTCAATACAGGAGACAGGAAGGCACTTAACAAAAAATACTATATGTTTCTGTATGTAACCTCACAATACAATGTGATAAAGATAGTCCAAGGAGATCAAATGATGGTTTTATAAAAATAGCTCCTGCCCTCCCTGAAATCCTATGCTAGATTCAGAAACTCTTGTCACAAAGAGTCCCGCTGTAAGCTGTGGGATTGTTCATGCAGCATTCTGTGAGATTTCTCAATGTGAAAAGAGAAAAATGTAGTGTTTTTTTTTTTCCTTATCAGCTTTAAAACCTTGTTCTGCTTTGTAGAATAATGGCAGGGTAGTATCTACTCTGCAAATTCCTTTTTTAAAAATCTAATCTTGTTTCTGTTATTGAATCAACACTTCATTGGGTTTTATTCCACTAAATCTAGAATTCAGATAGCCAGGGAGAAAGTTAAAATCCTGGAAAGTCTGGGAATACATAGGCAAATCACCTAAATGGAACATAATATATGTTTTAGAGCAGGATTTCTGCCTGTGTGTGTGCAATGTGGAATAATTTTCAGCAGATAGATTGGACAGTGTGTGAAGGAATGGGCTCTTTGGTTCGACTCCAGCCCAAGTCAGTCATTGTTGCTGTTCTGATTGCAACTGAGCAGTCCATGGGAAATGACTTAGTGGTCTCACTCCGGTCTTATAAAGCACTAATGAGCTTAGCAAAGAAAATGGTGGAGGGAATTGCAGTGACTGAACTTGCTTTCACGCTGCAAGCCAGGATTCAGATGTACGGGCAGGATCAGAGCAGAAACTGAGTAGTCCAGTGCTACAAGTAACATGCAGGTTTCTTGGGTGTTGTAGCTGAGAGTGATTTTGTACATTAACATCGTAGGAAGGGTAAATAAAAGGTTTCTTCTGTGCTACATTTTATCATACTTGTCATTGTCTGGAACTAGACTAGTCACAAGAAGGTGGAAAAAAGTAAATAACTTTTTATTTTCCTTCTCCATCCTCAGAGGCTATTCCATGACTAAATTCATCTGTAATGTGATAAAGGCTGCTTCAGGCCTAGTGGTGACTCTGGACCTAGGCAGACTGACAGCTGAGGATGTGCCCAGTTCTATGCAAGTCAGGATGGTGCTGCTGTGGCCTCCTGCCCCAGTCCTGTCCCTCTGCCCACGGGCAACCTGCACACTGTCAGCAGCATGTCACCACACCCTGCAAGAGAAACATGACAGGACCAAGTATCTAAAATAAGAGCAGCCTGGCAAAGCAAGAAATAGTTGCAAAAATGAAACGAACACGATGTGAACCATGTTCCCTCTTTCACCACGGGCTGCCACCGAATTAACTGGGCTTTGTGCTGCTGTCAAGAGCTTCAGCGCTAGGGTCAGCTCTGAGGGCACTTCTCTCCCACCTCAATACCTAGCTGCTGGCTTTCTGTTTTCTCTGTTTTCAGCTCCTCGTGCTTCTGAGGAAGGTGAAGGACGAGAGGTGCCTCCTGGCAAGAATCTCTCTGCCTCCTGGGGTGATGTGCTGGCTGCTTCCCCACACATAACATCCTTACAGGGCCGTGTCTCGTGCCGGTATCTCTTTCTATAGGGACTCATTTGGGTTGCCTACATCATGTGCTGGATTTAGAAGTCCTCCACTGTTACCATGGCAACAGTTTCTTCTTAAGTATAGGTGAGAATGCAAGTTAATTTTAAATAAGGTGAACTGAGGGAGGGGCTGAGAAAGCTCTCACAAAGCATCTGAAACCACACAAATGTTTCTGGTTAAGCTTGGTAGCAAAGTATCTGAAGCTAATTCCCTATCCCCGAGATCACAATCTCCTCATACCAAAGAAGAGGTTCAGGGCCTGGTTTTTTCAACCATCATGGCTTGTGGTGGTGGCTGGCCTAGGAAGATGTTGTTCCCACTTTCATCTCCTCTCAGTGTGTCTCACATAAGTGCACAAGCCAGTGACATGATGCTGAACACTCTGCTTTGGGTAGGGTCAGCAGGTGAATGAGCCCTGGAAATAGCATAGTTAGCTGGGCAGGGTGTGGGCAGTGCAGATTTGATGCTGCTGCTGGTAATCAGCTGGAAAGGCCAATAGGCTTTCCTCTGGGCTGTGGCCCAAACTCTGCCCTCAGCAACAACCATAAAATCAGAAGACTGTGTCTTTATCAGTATCATTTGTATATGCATATCTGAACATGTGTATATGTAAGTGTATATATCTATGTATCATTAGAAATTAACAGAAGAAAATAAATGACAATCTCCCAGATAGAAATAGTCTTTTATACTGAAGTTATCTGGAAGAAAAAGCAATATGTGATTGACAGAGCAGGGACACAAGGAGTGCTGCTCGCAGTTACATTATAGGATTGACTCTTTTTGCTTTTTCCCAGCCTGCTCAGATCCTTCTTTCTCTCTCAGCTGCGTAATTGGCACTTATCACCACCATGTGCAAGTGTCTCATCCATTAAATAAATATCAGAGTAACAGTGAGAGATGCAGAAACCACTTAAACATTCACCTAGTCATTTAACTCTCTCTGATCTGCACTTTGTGAGTGTTACCTTCTTAATATACACAATTTACAGCTTAAGAGTGAGCAACTTCAGAAAAAGTGAAGGGCAGTTTGTGCAAACCCATTTGTGACACTGATGACAATTGCATTGAGAGATAAGCTATATCTTAGGTGACCTTTCAGAAGCAGTGGGGGCTGAGTGATGTTTTCTGAAATTTGAGTAACAAAAGGATGCTATTCAGATTTTTGTAATAACAGTTGCTTGGTAACCAGCTTCTGTAAATCTTTTGGCAGCCCTGTTATAACAAATATCTATGTCCAGGTGTTTGTCCCTTCCGTTCACCTGAAAGTGACAGTCACACAAACAGAAATAAGGCTGCTGCCTTCTACTGTTTCATCTATGTCCAGCAATTTACTGATAAGGCACAAAAGGCTGAGGTACAGATTAACAAACACTATAACCTTTAAAAAAATTTCCCTTATTTGCCATGATTTTCAAAGCTGCTTTTGCACTTTATCTCCATTTCTTCATTTGTTTTGGGATGAATCACATCCCTGCTGCTGTGCAAGAAAAAGCATCTCTCCTGGAGCTGAAAAACCAAGTTTCTAGTGTGTAAACACTCCAGTGTTACAATAGAGCTGTGTAATGTTATGAATTCACTTATAAAAACATGTCCAACTTTTCACTCTGAATTTCTTCAGTTGTTTGGTGAACTGATTTATATTATTGATTAGATCTTACATCTGTATGCAGATAAGTTGTATATTCAGAAGGCTTAATTAATTAGTGTATCATGTGATTTCAAGCCAGACACAGTTAAAATCACAAGGTAAGAATGGAAGTGGCTGCTGACATAATGATTATTTTGTTTCCCAAACCATCTGGATTGCATGCTGTGTTAATGTGGGTCAAGACTGACCTGTCCTGCAGGGGGTGGATAGTTTATTACAAGCATAACAAAGAGAGGTGTCCCAAAATATTTTATTTATGTGGATACATGTTTTAGCAGGTATTCTTACAGCCTAAGCACTCAATATACAACTGGAATATTAGAAATCTTAGAGGAAAAGAGGTCTTTTGTGTAGCAGAAGTATTATAAAAAAAAAAGAAAGAAAAAAGAAAGGATCTGAAGGAAGGAGTATAAAGCAGTTGTGAGAAGAATAAAATAGAGCACCTAAACACATGAATCTGTATGAAAGAAAAGTAGGGCAAGCTAAGGGGATGAATAGTTCTAGCTCTGAGGGTCAAAAAGAAAGGAAGGATG
This sequence comes from Cyrtonyx montezumae, assembly GCF_038088225.1. NCBI lineage: Eukaryota > Metazoa > Chordata > Aves > Galliformes > Odontophoridae > Cyrtonyx > Cyrtonyx montezumae. Next base: position 99,382,614 of record NW_027072089.1, on the reverse strand, counting down.
ATGTTTTAATGGAAATGGAGAAAATGGATCTTGCTTACAGAGAAGAGTTACATGGTTCTGAGAACGCAAAGGATATTGGTGATGCTGCCTGAAATGCCTCAACTAGGATGAAAAATAGGAATCATATTTTGTGTTGCATCCAGAATATTTTTTCAGCTTATTAAACAGGTACATTGAGATGTAAAACTAGAACTATATCACAGCAATATATAGAAGTGCAGAAGAAGAGGAACTCACCTAAGTGGGATGCAGGCTATTTGAAGTTTGCCCATCAAATAGGCAACCTCCCTAAAGGAACCAATTGGGAGTTTCTTCTTTACCTGAGCCATGTGTATAATCGGAAAAATACATAGATGAGGGCATTTCAAGATGTGGACCTCTGACAGCATCTGCCAATTGCTTCCAAGCAGGTGGCAAAGGAGGACTAAGGAAAGCAAATGTGCTTGTAAACTCAAACTCTGTTTCCACTTGTTCACAGTTGTTATAGAATAGCCAAGTCTTCAGAAAGCTGTTAGCATCTGCTGTAGTTATTTCCACCCCCAATAAGATCCCCAAAGGGACTTTTTATTGCATTCATAATTGCCTACATTTAACAGTGCTTCCACTATTAATCACACTTACCATTTCTTTTTATACAGAATGTACTATTTAAGGAATATGTAACAGCCTTAGGTCATTTCTTTGACAGTGTTGAAGTATATCTCTTCACTAAGCAAAGACAGTGTAAGTCGGAAAGAAGTTGAAGTCCTTCATTTTTGGTTGCTGTTACTGGTAATTCATCTAGTAACCAAATGTAAACTGAAACCATATCTTTCTCTCTAAAGATGACTATCTCAAATGTCAGAAAACTAATCTGTCTGGAGAACATATTGGAGAGAGGGTAAAATTAATGAGAAAAATCATTTGTTGGTTGATCTTGATGACCTCCAGCCCAGACAAGAATGATGGTTGGAAAGAAACAAAGGATAGCTGTTCTTAAGGGTGATAGTTGAGTGTCTAGGGTAGGAAGAAATAGGAACTGAAATCACCATCTGAAATAATGAGTTGAAAATAAAGACTTTGGAATAAGAACACATAGAGAAATCATTTATATACATATATATGTATATTATTTAGAGGTGTATAGGAAGCACTAAAAACAAAAAAGGACAATGAAGAGGAACACCAAACCTGCTAACCAGGTGAGCAGAAAGAGACAAAATACCAAAACTGGAAGTTTGTGTCTGAAGTGGTTGTCCCACTTCAAGGCAGGGGAGGGGATGATGTCTTTTACCAGTCTGTGTTTTGGTATTTGCTAGAATGAGATATTCAAAATCATTTTCTTTAGTACCAAACTACGGACAGTGCTTGGGATGAGTGATGCCTTCCCACTGCAGTTATTTGTAGGTTATTTAGGATTTTAGAAGAAAACTGGAACATATTGTATGATTTCCACATCAACTCTTTCATGACAGTATGGGAAGACAGAGGGGAGTGATCATCGTGGATCTTTAGGAAGTGTCTGTATGTTGAAAATTTTCACAGAGTGTGGAGAAAAACATTTATGAGCTGAAGCAGATATAGTTTATTAAGAAGGTTGATCAAGAGAAGTACATGAGACCAGGAACCACAGCTTTCAGAGCAGATGCCAACAAATAGCAGAATACTGATACAATCTAATAGGTTTCCTTCTGGTAATTTTCAGGAGGTAATGGTACTGGAAAAATGTAGGTGAATTCTCATTTGGCATTCCAAGCAGGACAGTGTTAGAGTTTGTGCCAAATTACACCATAGGATTTTCACAACTGAAGGTCCACCTAGAGAAAATGTTTTCCAAGGAAAAGATCCATTTCATTTTCTGGTTTTGTATCTTCATTTTATTCTAGTTGAGCTGTCATAAAGAATGGTTTCCTCACAGTTTTGTGCTGTGCAGAAGTTTGATGCCTCAGACAACCTTTCTATAATGAATTTCTTTAATATTTCGCAGGAACACTAATTCATATCCAGGATTAGAGCATACATTTTCCTTTAATTCTCATAAGATCCACTGAGCCTATTACATATTTCCTCTCCTGCATAAAAATTTCACAGCATACCAGAGAGGAGCAACAGCTCTCAGCCTGTTGGAAGGGGCAGTGTGGGACTGGTGGCTGGAACCGACTATACTGATGAGACCCTGCTGCATTGGGCAGAGTGGAATGATCTGCCTTGTTTGGCAGGATGCTCCAGACCCTCTCAGCCATAAGCCTGTGAAGGAATCTAGTACTGAACCAATCTCCATTCATCCATGCAACACTCCGTTTTGGATGTGCTGCTTCTTGAAGAACCTGTTGCAAGAAGCAGGTTTCTTGTGGGATTGATTTAAAATCCTGGAATAATTTTTAAACTTCTTTTGCAATATTTCTGTCTGTAGCTCATCTTACGTGCTGGCAGAATTAGCAGATGAGTTGCTATGAATCAGCAGAAATTACTCAGCTTTAGAACAAGTGCATAATTCTTTTCAACAGAGAGACAGTAAAAGTGCTTGTCCCATTGAACAAGGTCAGAGACCTTGCCTTCCTTGCTCTGTGTTGCTGAGTTCTCAATGGGTTTAGCAATGACCCATCTGGATTTGAGTTGCCTTCGTAGCAGACTTGAGCTTCATTTCCTCCTCACTGACTTACAGATCAACCACCCCTTTGAAAGAGCCTTTCCTTTTCCTGAGCACCGCCAGCTCCATTACTTCACGCTTTTGCTCTGTTTGCTTCTCTAAATCCAGGTGCAGCAAAAGGTTTTGAATTTTTGTGTTATTTCCTGAAGCAATTCAGACTATATTAATTGCACACTTACTCCCCATGACTCACCTTTGGTATGCAGTGCTCTGTGAGAGAAAACACTGCTGCCAGCATCATTATAGTTTTTCTTCAGTGTAAGCTGCAGACTTTCTTATTCAGGCCCCTGAAGGTACTTGTCCTTCCAACCTGGAGTCTTTTATTGTGTTTTCCTTTGTCTGAGACCCTCCCTGGCTTCAAGGAATACACCTGTAAGACCCAGAAAAACAAGAAGGGAGCTGAAGAATAGCTTGCCAAACAGAGAGACTGGAAAGGTACTTATTCTCTGCCTTAGCCTGCTGACATTTGAGTCTTCCATGACCAGGGGCAGGTGTCTTAAAGAAGCAAAACCTAAGGAGCTCATATTACTCTGTCTGAATGATATGGAAGGCTGGATACTAAATAAGGCTGGCTCCTCAGGCCACTGGCACCAGTCCTGCCACTCTATCTGCAGCTACATACCAGAGTATCTAGTGGAACAGGTCAGCTTTCTTTTCTCTTGGCTTGTTCCCTCCTTGCCTGAGCCCAAAAGCTGGGAGGACTTTAAATACCAAAGGTCTGACAAGAAAATAGAAATGCACATGTTCTACTGAAAATTGAAGCCAAAAGTTGATTTAAAGCTGGTGTCCATATGAAAACCCAAATCAGTGAGCATGGGCAGGCCTGCACTGAATCCTTATTTCAGTTTGCACCCAGCTGCTTTCCATATTCCCCTCTGGCCTTTCCTGTCACCATCACCAGAGAATGCTAAGATGTCAAAGAGGAGTGAAATCTACAGTGCTGCAAAGTCTGCCAAACCTCAAATGCAAGGCACTGGGCTTTACGATGTGTGACATGTTCCAAATGAGGAACTTGACTGAAAATTGTTAGAGAAAATTAGAAAATGATGTACAGGTCTCTTTTGAACTATAGCATCTCTGCGATCTCATTTTAAGAAGATGTGGGTGGTAACTGGTTGTTTTTATATCCTATGTATACATATCTACTGTTTTTTGAACTTGTTTTTGTCTGCCCCTTGTTCAGTGTCCAAAGAGATTGAATGCAAAAACTTTGAGAAGGAAATTTCAGGAGGAGAGCTGGACAGGGAGAGGTTTGTAATTTTTTTTTTTAATTTATTTTTAATTTTAAATTCATTTTTTTTCCTGATTTTTTATTTTCTTTTCACATGGTGTACCAAATGAAATAGTAGAACTTGAGATGAAAATTGGATCTGAAAATGGATAGTCAAAACTATGCATTCCCAGAAAGCATCAAAACCACATGTTCTCAAAATGAATACAATTCTGTGCTACATTTAGCTGTCCAGAAATTGGCATTTCTTGCTAAAAATAAATTTAAATTGCAGCTAACTTTGTGATTCCGTAAGAGTCCCAAAGCTGCTGGGTGAATTATCCAGCTGGAAGTTTTGTTTTTGTGCTCCAGCTACATCAGTATTTTGTGGTCGCATGGCACCTTATGCTCAACACACAACCATTTTCCCTCCCCATTTTTCCTGCTCCCCAGTTTCGATGGTAGGGGACTAAGATGAATGAGAATAGAGTTAAGGCATGGCAACAGCCAGATCCCTGATGTAATGTGGAGTGTGTCTATCCTGCAGTGCAAGAGATGAGACAGTTAAATGCCATACTCCAGTGCTTTTATTATCAGAAACTGCAGATTTCATATTACAGTACCGAGCTGAACAATTAAAATAATGAGCTGAGCATAAATTTTGGTTGTAAATGAGCACTATAGCTCATGACATCCAATTGAAAGAGAAATACTTGTGTGCCTTGAGATGGAAGGCAACAGAGCTGCCAGGTACATCTCCTGGATGCAGGCAGGACATAAAGGAGAGCCCACAGCCCCATGCTTATAGGAAGAGGAGCCCACACCTCCTTTTTGTCATCATAACATCTTTGCAAATAGCATGTGAGTTAAAAGATGTGATTATAAAGCCTATCTTACTCTAGAACTATATAAATTACAACTTGAACACTGTCACTCAAGACATCAAAAATTCACACAAATATCCCTTCATTTGAGGGCTGAGAAATTTTTAACACAAGCCTACAATATAGCTCAGCAGATCCTAACACATTTATACTCTCCACACAAACTTGAGCTTTTTGTGTGGTCGTTTGGCTGCCTTGTACTGCTCAAGATTTATGCCACGCTCATCTGCTTTCACCTTGGTCTATGCTAACTCACATGAATTAACATCGAAGATGTGTCTTTGGAGTTAGAAACTGCGGGGAGAAAAGACTAAACCAAACTGCAGAAAAGCTATAGATTCTAAAACCAAGCGTTCAGTATTAAATCCAGATGCTCCTGGGTGAGGGCTAAGAACTGAAAAAACGTAATCACAAGCACTCTGTAAATGCAGGGAACTATAAGAAGGCCAAGGCTGAGCACACAGACGTAGATTTAATTGTCTGCCCCAGTCTTCATATTTGCTTTGTGGCTTCTCTGTTGAAATTCTTTGGGACATCAAAGAGTGGAAATTTCTCCTTCAATTCCTCAAGAAAAAAAATCCTGATAGCTGGTCCATCACATATTTCACAGAACAAACAGGTAGTTTCCCCCATCTTTTTCTTTTCCTTCCTTTTCCCATAGGACCACTTTATTCCTCAGCCTCAAACTTCATCTTGTAAGTTCAGCTAAAAGCAACCCAAGGAATATGAATGGCAGAAATTAATTGATAACAGAATTAATGTACATTTATTGTATAAAACCTGGATATGTAACTCCTCCATCATATTATTTTCCAATCTGAATTTTGGATATTAGAGAAGAGTTACTGATAGGAGTAGGGGCAGCAGATTAGAGGTTTTTGTAAATGGTGATATCTATGTTAACTTTCATTAACATTGGATTTATTCCTGATGCTTTTAAAAATTTTACTATTGACCTCCACGCAGAGCAAGAATTCAGTCCTAAGACCCAGTGACATGTTATTTGCTCCAGTTCTTCCATACTGCTCTTACTGTGTTTAAATATAATTTGTGCATTATCAAATTACATCTGTAAAATTCTAAACAACTTTCTTTGGGCCTGATTTTGATGTCCTTTATATCATATATATATGTTTTATATATGTTTTCAAGTAGTGAGGTTAGTAATACCAGCTGTGCTGGAAAGATGTTCCAGTCAGATCTTCCACAATTCAACTGACTGTTCTAAGCACAGAACTGAAATACAGCGGGTATCTCAGTTAAAATATTGTAGCCAGGAAGCTCAGTAACCTCTCTTCTGAGTATGTCATGTCTGATTTGTTTGACAGAACCAGTTTGGCATTACATTCATTCTAATGTCCATGGGAATGCAATTATGCACCAAGCTCTCTGAAATCTTTAGGGAACTCAGGACAATCTATATTAGGCAAGCACTATACCTTTGTGTCCTCTAAATTTTTATCCAGACGGGCACAGCTAGGGTTTTCTCATTTTTCTCTGTGTCAATTATCTGTAGTTAAAAATTTTTGATGAGAATTTTTTCAGGTGGCTTGCTATTCAGAGAAAATCCATTTAAAGACATTTTTCCCTCATAATACAGTCTTAAATAAAGGATGCCAAAAATATCTGTTAAAAATACATTGAAAGAAACTTTTATATCTCCCACATATATGGCTGAGTTATATCAGTGAATAGGCTCCACGTTGCATTAGAAGTCCATTATCCATTTCAAAAATCAAACTTGTTGTTTGAAAAAGGTGTCAGGATATATTTAAAGTGGGATCTAGGCTCTTACTTCACTTGCCTATTTGAAAAATCACAGAACTGTTATAGGAAACGAGGTGACACTATTTTCTCAAAAAAACTGGAGATCCCCTAATATCCAAACTTCTTCTAGTGATCATTAAGGAAATTCAGGATAACCAAAACCTTTTTTTTCCCAATTAACGTTTTACATACACATTTGTATTTTTTGAAAATAAATCAGTAATCATTTTGTGGTGGAAAACATATAAAATAATTGCTGAATGTAATTATATTGCTTATTCAGTATGCAAGAGTAAGTATAATTTGTACACATAAAGATCTTCACAAGAGGATCTGATAATTCACTTATTTATTTTTTTTTGGTTGACATTTCAGTACATCTCTTTGTCATTACAGTATGTAAAAGCCCTGAATCTGCTTCTGTATTCTTCTTGGCAGTACCACACATCTTCCTCAGTGATCTTGTGCTTTGAACAGATGTGTGCTAGAAGACTTCAAGAATAAGAGGTTGAGGTTGTGGTTGAGATTTCAGGTGACTTGTCTGGACATTGAAACCGTGCCTATGGATAAGAATTAATTTTGCTTCAGGTAATCTTTGTACCTATTACTTTTGCCTGGCTATGTTTTACAGGGGTTGGGTGACATTAAAAGTAGCTAGCATACTGGAACTGCAAAACGATCACTTAGCTATTCTCATCCTTTATTTTTTTTATGGTTGGCATTTTTCATATCAGTTTGAAATGCGTAAAAGGAGGCAGTGCAATACAAAAGAGAGCGATAGATGGGTGATGGGTACCTTTGGTATTACATATATGACACTTGTGGCTATTCTTTACACACCCAAGCATTGTAGAACAATGACACTCTGTGCTGTCTTACTGGTCAAAGAACATTGAAATTTCAGGTAATAACAAGAAAAGATGTTGTTATTTCCAATCTTCAGTATCTTTCAGTTTCAAGTCTTCAGTATCTAAGACAGTTTCAGCATGTAATCTTGTATTTTGGTCAGTGAAAGAGGCACAGCAGCATCTCTAGAAGCTCAGGATATCCTTCTAACCATCACTGTTTATTTCATTTTCCCTTCATCACGATCTGGACCTTTCAAGTGCTGTGCACCAGCATAGCTGTGCTCATTTCAAAGGAGTGATGCTGTGCAGCACCGAAGGAAGTCTTCAACTTATTCTCTATGTTTTCTTCCCATTTCAGCTTGTCACTTTATTTCTTCTCTTGACTTCTTCAGTAGGCAGAGAAATCTGCACGTGATACAAGTGTATTTTTCCTATTAATTTTTTCTGAAAATTCCCATTCATAGTAAGTAGATTATGATCACGACACTTGTTTTCCATTTGCTGGATTTGAGATATTGGAAGCTAATGTATGTGGTAAATGGTTGCTTTCTGCCTGCAAACAAATCCAGTACAAATTCCTAAATTCAAAGGTGGATTCATAGGCTCAGGTATACCTTTGCTATCACTATAATCCATAAAATGTATTGCTAGCTTCAGTATATCTGTTGATTTTAGAAAAAAAAAATGGGTTGTCTAAGGAATGTGAAAATCTGTTCCTGAGCCCCTGCTTGCTTTCTGTGTGTTGCAGTTATAGGGAGGAATGTTATATAACTCCAGCTTTTATCAGAACCTACAGTGCTCACTCTCCTGACAAAGATATCTCCTCACCTGCCATTTGAGCTATATTAGCATTATGGACTGCAGCAAACTCACTCCAGAATTTGGTATGATCGGCAGTCACCACTTGGAGATAGTGAGGGTGGGGATGTGCAGGGGCAAACCAAGCTGCATTAGCCAGGCCATACAAGGAAGCTGGCATGAAATTCCTGAATTCCTCTCCTTCGCTCTGCTCAGAAGCTGGAAGCACTGTGAAGCAGTTGCTCTGCGAACAAGCAGATTGAGCATGTTCTTAACGTGAGTTGCATTTCACCAGGCGCTCACAAAATATTTACAAAAATTCACCCTCCCTCTAAATGGATAAATGAGAGGTTGATTGATGACTCAGAAGTGTATTTATTTGTGCTTCTGCTTCTCTGTAGCTACACAACAACTTTCCAAACTTACAGGAAATCAAGCAATTCAACCCCCCTTTCGTTATAAATGTGCAAGATGGCAATGTTCCTTGCAGTGTACAGATTCCATCTGACAGAATGGAGGAAGAGCTTCATGGTTTAAGCTTCCTCACTTGCTTCATGTATTTTATTCTTTTTTTTTTTTTTTTTTTTTGGCTTGGCTTCAGCAAAACAAGACAAAAGGACAAGTAGAGCCAATTTATCCCAACAACTCTGTGTAAGTAGATTCATTTTTAGTGTCCAGCCTGAAAGAAAATGTTGTTCCTACATATCTGCTCAGCTATTTACTGAGGAAATGTACAACACCTCCCTGAGAACTATTCATGTATTTTCTTTACCTTGACAACATTAGTTCCTGTTACTGTTCTTGTACTAATAGAGATGTGGAAATTGCTAGATCATTTTAGTTTAAAGCAAAAGCTTTTCTGTAAATACATGGCTGGAATAAAGATGTTCATAAGCTACACAGGGCTATGTCTTATATAGAAAAAATATATTTCTAGTTGCAAACAAGAGATACCTGTGTGTGTGCCTGCATGTGTAATATACATTTTTGTTGCCAGTTGCAGCTGAAATAACTGGCATCATTGGCATTTATTGCTTTCTTCTTCTCTGCTGTATAAATATCTTAGTACATCAGCTTTTTAGATGTTTGATAAACAGAGACTATGGTTTAATACAATTTGCATTTACAGACATTTTTGGCACTTACAAACATTTTTATAGGACTTTAAAACATGTCCCAAATAATAAAAAAGGAAAATAATGTACGTAGGATTTTGTAGTCCTCTCAGGCATTTCAATATATGCAGATTGGAGTGCTAGATAGAAACAACAATTTGCAGCTTTTGCAGCATCACTCATTGGACTGTTCTTTGGAGGATGCCTTGATCATATGTGTAGAAGGACCTAAAAGTGGTCCTCAGTGTTCTACACGTACTCTTTTGTTCAGTGTATCCTCTGCTTCTATGTCTATGGGTGTTGACTACTGTTATTTTAATTCAGTAGCATTGTTAAGAGATATACAGAAAGCCATTAAAATTTCTTGTGTATGTATCCTTTGAAATGCTTGACAGGTGTGAGACTTGACTGGTTTGCTGTCCTGTAGAGTTGAGTTTGCACTACCATGCTCCTCGTAGACCTCCGTGATATCACCTTCCCCATGCAGAAGGTTTGGTTTTATTGCTTGGTGGCCCATAACAGGGTGGTAATGCTACCAGTCCCAAGATAAATCATCACCAGATCTGTCAGCACCTCTGAAGTATTCTCCCCACATATCTCTTCATGCTGGCATGTATGATCTCTATAGGAAAGCATGTCTCTGTATTCTCTTAGTAGTCAGCTAGTGGGAAAATATTCACTATGAGTCTTCTTTCCCTCTCTCTCCCTTCATCTAAGGGTTATGATAATTACTGATGTGCTTCACCTGTCCAGACTGTAACTACAATTTCTTACTGGCACAGGATAGAAACCTGAAATAAGTGTTTTCTGTAAATGGGAACTGTTGAATCATGGCCTGAACCACTTGATCACCTGAGGCAAGCACTGAGTCAGCTGCAGGAGCACAGGTGAAGGCAATGCACCTGTGTGACCGGAAGGGGTGGAGTCTGGCTCCACCTCTCCCAGACCCCATTTAGAGGCTGACCACCACTGGGGAAGGTTCTCTTGCTGGAGATTCCTCCTGTGAGGAGTTCCATGTGAGCCTTGACTTTTGGTGACAGGTGAGCCTTTCTTTATTTACTGATTGTCTTTATACCATCTTGATTATCCATCCAAAAATATGCTGTCGTTATGTTGTGTGGGTACTATTCATTCAGAGTATTCCCCCTGCAACTGTTAAATCAGGATACTTTTGACTGTTACTGCAAATGCAGCAATCAAGTTATATTAGGCATGTTTGGAAAGCACTCATGGAGTAGCTTGCCACACTGCATTTTGCAATGTCTGCCTCAAAAGTCCCAGTTATTCAAGTCACTGCAGTGCACCATAAGTCAGTGCAACATCTATGATGGCATTGCAGAGCAGTTTCAGCTATTCTAGGTTATCTCATATGGCCCAACTTCAATGCTTCACCCATGAGGAGTCAAAGTAATAGCTGAGAAATATTATAATAGCAACCTTCAGGATTGTTGTACTACAGGTGTGGTTCTTTTCAAGCCCCAGAGAAGGGATGAGAACTGTGAACCAATGAAGGGATGAGTGTGAACCATTAAAGGTTGATGGATAAGGCATGGTCTGCTCAGCCAGCAGCATTTTTGTTGTGGATTTTAGTGGGAGCAGGGCTTCAGCATGAAGCAGACAGATGCTCTGCCTAGTCAGCTTACACATTGTAAGTGAATGAAACAGGCTATGAAGAGGAACTTAAAGCTTTCAGCTTTCTCCTGGCGTGAGTTACTTGATTGCTCAAGTAGGTTGGTACCTACCTCATGTTATTACTAAGTTTAGGTTGTTCTTTGGTTTAGTGAACTAATTTCTTGTTAATGGGTTCTCACTAACAAATTGCTGTAGACAGGCTATATAGCAACCTTATCCACAACTTTGGCTATGAATATTCAAAGTCATCCTCAGATTTCAGTAGGAATGGCATCTTGGAATCCAGGATCTAAAAATGTCCCCAAAGTTCTTCATATCTCCTGAAGTCCTGAGATCCCATAATGAACTCTTTCATCAGGCTGATCCCCTAATGCTCAGTAACTGTATCCTCAGCTGCTTCAGAGTACTCACACAGCTTTCTTCTTGACTCATGCTCCCTTCCTCTCTCTCTTGATCTCTCTATAATAAAGGGCAAACAAATGGGATAATCTGTTTTGTTCTCTGAATAGCATGTGAATATTTCTTAAAATACAACTCAGCGGTTGTCAGCTGTTTCACTATGGGAATACTTCCTATTAATCTCCAGCTTTTTACCTTCACTTTTGTCTCATTGTGAAAATTAATCTTTGGAAATACTATGAAAATAAGGAGAGCCTTTATTTCTTTACTTTGGATTCTTAAAAGCACTATGTTCAAAACCTCTGTCTTTTTGTATGTCTGTCATATCCTGTTTTCTGTATACTGATATTGCAGACTTAATACTTATTGACTAGCACTATACACTCGATGCCAAAATAATATGAATAGTTTGATGGTCAGTTCCCCCACAACACCTTCATTATTTGTATGTTTAATAACAGAGTGTGCCATGAAGTCTGAGTGTGCTGTCCCTTGACCTGTGCAAATCATCCTCCTTTTGGGCTAAACTGATTTGTTGCTCCAGCTCCTTCAAGAGATGATGTCAGCCTCTGAATGGAAAGCCAAATTGGCATCAGACTGTAGGTGCACAGCCAATCTGCTTTCCATATTGTTCTCTTGGCTTTAATGCATAATGAATAATCTGTTTTAGGCAGTCTGAAAACCCCAGCACAAGCAGGATGCACTTTGTATCCCTGAAGTCACTTTTCACATTTGCATAGACCTCCTGCCCAGTGAGGAGCCTGTATGTGTGAGAGGGAGAAAATAGAGAGCAATCTTGCAGAAAACAGCTCTATGATTTTATTTATTTATATGATCCTTCTCAAAACCATGACTGAAGACTGTGATTTCTTCACTGACATATGCATGCAATTTTTTTCCTGAGATACAGGAACTGAATCTGTCAGCCTCCTGATGAGCATTACAGAGAGAGAGACACCCAGGATAATTTAATTAGACCCCAAGAAATAACCCAAACTGAAGGACATTTTCTGGTTGTCAGGGACTAAATTCATCTTTATAAGAGGAGAAAAACAGCACCCTGATTCAGAGACTCTCCTGCTCTCTGATCACTTCTGAATTGCAGTTTCTCCATAATACTGCAAGTTCTTTCTCTCTTCTTAGAGACTTGCTTCAAGTTCTCAGCTGTGTCAGATCTGTAGTGCACCTATGGAATTGAGGGGAAAAAGTGACCTCATGCTAATGGTGTTAAGTGCTATTAAGAGTGATCCAGGACCGAAGAGTAGTTTAGAGTAATGTCAAGATGTCTAAATCACTATGACCTGCATTAACTGTGGAGGAATTGAAGTGATAATACATGGTGAGATCGTTACTTGAGTATGGCTGATTCTTTCTATTGTTTCTAGAGTTTTCAGCTCCAGAAGTAGGTGTAATACTGATTTGGTAAATTATGAATTATAGATTTTCACTTTGGATTTTGTTTTGTTTTCCCTAGAGGTGAGTTTAGTGAAGTAGAAAAACATCCAGCAGTGCGTCTTGGATAAAGTAGAGCTGGAGGAAAGGAAAGATAGAGGTAGCAGTAAAAATGGATGAGTGGTAAGAGGCATCTTCTTCCCTTATTGTGGCTGAGCTGTTATTTTTGTAAGCTGTAACTGACAGCCTACAACCCAGAAGGTTTCTCATTATGGCTTGATCTCTTTTTCTTGAGAGATCCATGCTACTGGGCACCAATGCTGGCTGAGCTCAGAATAATAGGATCTGTCCAGAACTCTGCTAGCAATTCCCAGCCTGACCTTGCCACTGTTCTGCTCCATTGAAAGCCAGTTTTTCTGATCTGAGAATGATGGAAATAAGACCCTTTAAAAAATATTATGATAGCTTTATATGCAAAGCTGTTGTTGAAGGGGCAATCTGACACTTTTTCTACTCTATTGAGATTATTTCTTTTCTGAATAAAGCAAAAGGTTAGAATAATTTGAGTCTTTTACTGAAAGAGTTATGCAACCTGCCTAATCAGAATATAGTTACCATTATTAATGATTAAATACAAATTAGTTCATGAAGTCTCTATTTTCCAAAAACTAATATATTAACTAACTGAAAATTATGTTCAATGACCCATCTGCTAATTGCCAAAATTGGAATTTGCTCTCCATCTGCTCAGAAACATACGCAAAACAAGGCACTTAAGTAATCAAAGAATAACTGATAGAAAGAATAATTATAGTTGCAGCCTTGTAAACTGCTCTGGTATATCATGAGTTATAGAAGCATATCAAATAAATGCTGTTAATTTATGCCAGGTAAGTCTGATACACAAAATGTTCAGATACTGTTCTTATTGCAAATACTTTTTTCTTCCCTTGTGCAAGTGATTTATGTTTTATGATGGTTCTGTAATTTAAAAACCAAAGCTCAGTCCTATATTTTCAGGATTCCATTGATAGTACTTTAATTTAGAGATCTGGGATCTAGGCAATTGAGATGACAGTTTCAAAATGCTTGCTATAAATACAGCATATGGAGTAAGTAAACCTATTATTCACCTATGCCGTATAACTATAAATGGCTTCCATAATGTGGTATACCCTCAGTTTTCTATGTGCAAGATTTATCTCTAAGTGTTTATCTTGAATTTATTGCATCTCACTTTGTAAATGATTTAGCTGATGGATGAAACACATTTGAGGTCAAAGCTTATGGTATTTAGTGCCATTTCTGAATCTTGGTGGTTTTTATACAGTATAGAGTGGGATACATTTGAGACAAATTGTCCGAAGTTGAAGTGGTTTGGAGCACTAGAGAAAAGAAAACAAATGCATTTATTCACATTACTACTTCCTATAATATTTTTAGTTTCCATTGTTTTTAACCTTTCATATATTTTGTTTCATTCAATTTATTTTAGGAATGTATGTGTTATGTGGTCATTAATTCTCATTCAGACTGAGTAGAAATTTGTAGTGTTGAATGGACTATGTAGAAGCTGCATGGTGACTCTTCGGTGGCTTGTAGGCATTGATGGACTATGGTTCTTAACTTCCTTAGTAAAAATTTGGAAAATGATTGGCATGTGTGAAATTAAATCATCAAAAGCTTACAAGCTTATTGAATTGCAGCACAAGCAACGGGAAAGTGATCTTCTGTGAATCTGATGTTTTGACAACAATTAATGTCTTTCTATATTCCACTGAAATCAGGAGAAAGAGACTTTCTTTCTAGACAGTGAGCACAGATACAAGTTGAGGTCTGAATTAGATCTAGCCTGCAGAGCAATCATAAGCAGAAAATGAATGGCCTTACATAGATGTAGACACATTGTTTCCCTCGAGAATTACCTATATTTAACCTTTACTATTGGAGAACCTGTAGATTTTTGTGGTAAGTTTGTCCCTGCTTATCCATACTGGTCATTTGTCTTTAGCATTGCTATATTTTTCAGTCTTAGCTATTATTTGGAGACATCAGAACTAGTTTGCCAGAGCAATGAAGGAAATGATTATGATAGAAGTTGAAGGCAATTTCACATCCACTTCGAGTCAACTCAGTTTTTAGATTAAAATATCTTTGAATAATAAATTCTAAGGAATTCATTACTGAGTTTAAGCAGAATTATTTGTGATTCCTTGTAGTATACCTTTTGTAATCATCTCAAAATGTTAGGTTTCTATATACAACAAAGAGGATCTAGTAAACACCACAGAAGATTTATTAATTCTGCATGACTAGTGCTATGCATATGTGCTTTTAGGGTAGAAGATGCCCAGTACCTCTCCTAAATTAGTTAGAAATTGATTTGCTATTTTTAGGATTCTTTCAGGAATACATAAAAGTGATTTTCTTAATAAATAAATAAAATTAATGAGTAACATACTTTTAATACAGTGATTTCTGGTCATTTGCGAATGGACTTGGATATGCCTTTAGACAGAGACCGTATTTCAGCATGGAAATTTCCAGTCAGAACATCTCCATATACACAGAAATTCTGAAGAAATTAAAAATGATTCCTTCTCATTTTTAATGTGATCTTTCAAAAAAATCACTTCAAGTGATAAAGGGGGAGTCGAAATAAACTAGATACTGTTCATTTCAACAAAATTTTAGTCAGATACATAAGTGCTTTTGGAAGGGGTCATACTCCTTCCTCCAATTAACCTTCATCACAAGGAGTTTCCATCTCTTTGACCCAGCTATGTTTGCTAACAACATCAAACTTGACATGTAAAATGGCAGGCTTAATAATGTAATCCTAAGATATTATTTCTGTCAAGAGAAATCTCTCATTATTTTAAATTAGGATGGTGCTGAATGGAAGCAAGAAATACTATCATGTGCAGGGCAGATTCTGCTTAAATGTAGGCCTCACGTTTGGAAGGCTACAGGGAATGAAATAAAGTGTGGTTCACTTGGGAAAAAGTTATTCAGTATGTATTTAATGGTCAGAGACATTTTCCTGTCTTAGTTCAGTAAGCTGAATGATACCCTCATTTGCATCAACTGCAAAACTAATCTAGTGATTATAATGTATCAGTTTATATAATGCGTCCAATCCTTCGTTTTCTGAGCATCTTCTGCATATGACAACCTTTTCTTTCTTACTACCTGAGATAGGCACAGCAGGGATGTAGAGGTGGTTACACACCAAGAACATGGAGCTTCTGTGGTTTCACCTCAGTACTGGAATATTATCATGAAGCTGTTACAAGTTAAACGGTAAACAACTTTTCTGATAAATGCTGTTATTTATCTCCTTGCAGTATATGTGAAACAAATATTGCTTCTGTTCTCATACAGAGGAGATTATTTTCATTGATTCTTTTCTTATCTTTATATAAGAATATTTTATCCGACAGCTTAATTGATAGCTGACCTTTTCTCCATCTGCTTCAAGCCAGGGAAGTACAGTGTTCCTCTTATAATTACATGTCTGCCACAAGGTATTTTTCTCTTAGAAGATCAAAACAGTTATTGACAGCAGGATGATGTCTTTTCAATATTTTAATCAGGAAGCCCACTATGTTTGTCTTAATGTTTTAGCTTGCCAACAGGTGTTTCATATAGTCATGGAGCATTAACAGCCACTGATCATTGGTTGGAAGATCTAACTACATCTAGGTTATATCAACTTGACAGACAGGATGTTAGGTGAGGGCAGCAGCTCTTCATTAATTGTTTATGTGGATGACCCTTTGGTGGAAAGGTGAACATTTTCTGATTTGCCTTGGGCAATGTAAACAAGTCTGAAAAAGCCATTGCAATTAAAGAATGTTAATGAGGAAACAAAGTGAGAGTGTAAGTGCAAACACAGGAACAGCAAGGATCCATTCTGTTCCACAGCCAAATGGTCAAATTCTTATTGACTTAAATGGAGGAGGGGGAGTAAAATTCCCAGCTAAGATCCTGCAATAGCTTCGCATATCTCATATAAGCTGGTGTTAGGGCTTGGCAGAATGATGTTCTGTCCTACATGAGGCTGACAAAATGATTGGCTGTTCTTTAATTGCTCTTGCTTCAGACATTTGGGTCTCTAAAGGTGCAAGGACAAACTGAATGCTTCTCTGCCCTGTAGTCTTTACCCAAATAGTTAAGGGGTGAGAATATTGGTTGGTTCATAGATTGATCACAGTCTTCCCAACTCACAGTAGTGATTATCTTTTTCATCTGCTGGATGAGATGGTGTATACTAGTACACTTAAAAACTTCTGTACTTGTAGCCAGAGTGGTTGAATAGCCTGAAATGAGTGCTTCCGCTTCTACAGTTGCGGGCTGGATAGACTGAGATATCTGAATCTCCCTATCATGGAGCTGTTTTTATTAATAGCGAGGGGAATTATCAAGAAGAAACCAGATCAAGAATTAAAATTACCAACTGAAGAATCTGACTCAGTGGGAGAAGGGTGGCATCACTATTGGCAGAACTGAAAGCAGTGTAGAAACAGCTTTCTGTGCTGCAGGAGAAGAGTCCCTAATTGCTTTTGTTTCATTCTATCACAGCAGAAAATCAAAACCTGTTCTGAGGTCCACTTAAGGTAAAGGTAGCAACAGAGGCTAACTTTTGCTCTGTTAACTAGTGTAAATCTAACAGTATTCCTTTCTGAAAGCAAAATCAATTTTTTTTTCATTAGTCAGTTTTCACACTAAAATTTAATTTAATTCTGAGGACGTTATGAGGAAGCAAACACATATGATTGGCTAAGGTTTATGACAAGAAGACTCTGGGAAATCAGATTGCTAAGTGTATATTATTTTTTTAATGTGTCAAATCATGAAACTAGTCTAGGTAGCTTACCTTAAATTTTTAAAAGATTTTGCTTATGCTTCTAAAAGACACTCCACTGATAGACAAAGAAATTGTTTCTCAGCAAAATCATTGGCAACTCTTCTGAAGAGCATTTAGAGGAGGGCCACAAAATTGTACCAATAATGCTCAGATGAGACTTCCCTTTTTTGCTTTCAGTGATTCTACACTGAAACTATCCAGCTGGTGACAGGCTGCCCTTGTTTCTTGGACTGCATATTGGCAAAAGAGGCTGGAAGGAAATCTCCCTGTGTATAATCCAGGAACATCAAAGTGAGATGTTCTACCTGTTCAAATCATTCCCTCTGTCTGTGCTAAGTTGAACCATAGCCAATCTGCTCCAGTGCAGATTTTGGGGGGGTTGGGGGGAAGAGGGGTAGCTAATTGCTAGTGAGCCTCTACCTTGAGTAAATTGCTGCCAGACAAGAGCAGTGAGGAGGCACAGGGGAACAGTGACTCAGTTATGTGTGTCTGAGTCACAACGCCTCCTGGCTCTGCTCTGCCACCCTTGTTTTAGAGATGGGCTTAGCTTTTTTGGCACTATTTTTTTTCCCCTAGTACTTCTACAGAGCTGTGACTAGAATTGGGTACTACTGCAAGTTACCTCCTATTGCTTCCTTTCATTTGCTTTATAAATGAGTGAGCTGTGTAAGGAGAGGTTGAGGGGTTTCTTCTTAGCATGGTAGCCATAATACAGCTGATTGAGATATGATTACTGTATGCTGCAGGCTGAGGTTAAGTGCTGCTGACTGGTTCAGTCAAACAGAAATGCAGGAATTAAAATAAATGGGCAGCGTAAGTCAGATGGATCCTAAGCTCTCATCTCTGAGGAGATGGTACACATGAGATTTATCCTCTGCCATAAGCCTCTAAACCAGGCATGTCCACCCCATGGCATGAATGCAGCATGTCACAGCTCACAGTGTGGCCTCCCCCTGCTATGCCCATGGCAATGGCTCTGCCCCACTGAGTGAGGACTCTCACTCAACAATGACCAAACAGCAATGTGCTGTTAACTCTATCTGGGCTAAAATCTGGACATGGGGCACTCTATAGTGCCAGCTCAAGTGGTGACAAATAAGTTTATGGATTTTTGACACACTGGCTGAACACAGACCTGTGAACAGCAGAAAATATGCATCTGTGCTTTCTATTTTATAAATAAAGAAAATTGAGAATAGGATTCAAGAATGTTTAAAAAAATATCAAATCTTTTGTATATTTGTAATTCCATTTTTTCAGCTGTCGTAAATACATTACTTGTGAATTCTTTAATGGATTTGTGTAGCATTTCACTCAAGAATCTGATTGTGTCTATCAGACCTTTACAAGTCTCATTGGGCCAGAGAGAAATGCCCCTCACTTCACAGTCGCACCTTATTCATGTAGCTGCTGTTTGGCAGTACATACATTTGTGAACAACTATTTTCAAGGCTGAAGTACAGAGAGTAAAATTTCATCAAAAATCTTTGATAAGCACCTTGAGAGCTCACTGAGAATGACAGCCACTGCCATCAAATCAGGGTGATGCGTTAGTGGGATACACAGCCTTGTTTTTGAGACGTGTTTTTGTTGCCCTGTTTCACATTTTTTTAATATATAAAGTAACAAAACTTATTTACAATAATTATATTGTATATTTTATGAGAGCTGCTCTGAAAGTAATGCCTCCTATTTTATCATGTTGATCAGGGCAGATGCTGGTCATGTGGCATAAGTGGTTGAACCTTCCCACCAATATCCCATTACATTTTGTTGCTGTGTGACAGACAGCAGCAGAGGGCAGTCTGAAAAATTGACCGCCTATGTGGAAGTGCATATGAAGCAAAAGTGTGTTGTTGAATTCATCTGTGCAGAAAAGATGGCACCCATTGACATTCATTGATGTTTGCTGAATGTTTGTGGGGACTAAGCAATGGATGTGAGCACAGTGAGGTGGTGGGTGGTGCATTTCAGTGGTGGTGACAGCAACAGTGGGTCACCTCTATTGTGGTACAGATTTTTGCAAGCATGCCATGCAGGCTCTTGTTTGTTGCCAGCAAAAATACATAGCTAATGGTGGTAGCTATGTGGAAAAATGGTTTTGTAGCTGGGAATTTACTCTATCAAATAGTGTTGTTTTGCTATTTGATTCTGTTGTTTACATTCCTTTTGGAGCAACCTGCATATATGCAGCCCAAAACAATTCCTCTTCACTCAGCATGGCCCAGGCAAGCCAAAAAGTTGGACACACAATGGAAGTAGGGTATAGGCCTGACAAAGTTCAACCTTTATTCTGTCTTTTTTTTTCTGGTTGTATTTCTAGCCCAGCCCCTTCTTTTCATGCAGGTATATGGATGGTCATAAAAAGCATCTGGAAGCAAAAAGATAAATCCAGTGTGTCCTTATTCAGCTACAGATAATACAGGAAAGGAAAGAATATAGCTGCTATTATTAAAGCAGTTAAAACACCTGAAAAGTTATTGTATTTTTTTCTATCCACAATGGTGTTATCCCTAAGAATGCAGCGCAATTATGACTGGGTCATGAAGAAAAAGCATTTTGACTCTTTTTGTTCATGCTTGCATGTCTTTTGACCTTTTGCATATACAGTCCCCTCCAGCATCATTTATAATGTGCTTGGACAACACAGCCTTTTCCTATGTATTTTGCTATGACTCCCACATGGCTGCATAGCACACAAAATATGGAGTTGGTAATGCCAAGAGTGGCTGTGAAATAGGCTCTTATTTCTTTATAAACTTTCAATAACTACACATAGATTTTTGAAGCCTGTAACATAACTCTTTCCTAAACTTCAAGGTAAGGTAAAGAGGGATGTGATCTGGGATTAGATCTCTGTGTCTTCAGTGACCATAACCAGTGTTTTTGCATAGGCTGCTCTGTTGAGATGGAATTATGCAGTAGTATAACACTGGCAAATCATAGAATCTAGAAGAAGCTTCTGATCTCCTGATTTTGTTTCCTGATTTCATTATAAGTTCTTTATGTTGCTACTGTCTGAGATAGAAGTACAGCCTCTGCCATTGCTTCTTGTGTTCATGACTTACGTGACTAAACAGTCTGTGAAGCTGGCAAATGTCAGAATAATCTTTCCATTAAACTGATGGTCCTTTTTAATGTAGTCTGTTTCCTTTTAATGGTAGATGGTATAGCAGTGCAATGGGAAGCAAATTATTTTTTCTTTTTCATTTAATCTTCTTAGGGAAAGAGGTAATCCTCTGCTAATTTCCTCCATCAGAGCAAGCATATGTCTCAATCACATTTGTAGTTGGAGCAGAACAGCACTCAGCACTCAAATTATGCTAATAACCATTTAGATTACTTCTTCTCTGGCACTTATTCATACTGGAGATCCAGAAAGTAAATCTTTCCACTATGTGAATTTATGTATTAAACCCGCATTATTTTATTTAATACCTCTGCAAGCCTTGGCATGCAACTGTCCAACTCCTTGGGTTCATTTCAAGCAAATGTGAAGCAATGATGCAGTCCCACCTCACTGTGTTTGAACCCTTACTACTTCGTCTTTCATACTTTGAGTTGGCAGTAACAGGTGAGAGGGATTTCCTAGCCCTGCTTCAAATAGGGAACATATTTTATTTTAAATGTTATGTAGGTAGATGAGGTCTGAGTCATGTTCATGTGGCATTCGTGGGAGTGTTCTTACATCATCAAAACTGCTAGCATCATTCTGGGGAGGGAGTGGGATTGTACTGTGTATACAGGCACATACAATAAACCAGAAGAAACCCAGTAGAACATGAGTTATAACCTGCACTTTACAGTACTGATTTCAATGTATGCTGAAGACCAGTTCTGGGGCAGTATGGCTTTATACTGTATAGATTTTACAGTTTCTTTTGTTCTGTGTCTAAACTGAAAATGTATCAGTTCTGCCTGTTTTTTCTTATCATATCAAAGTATGAACGCTGCTGAGTGGATGTATTTACAATATGGTACATTAAGAATGATTGAGGCTAAGTCAACAGGATTGTCACTCATGTTTTGATGTACCTTTGCCTTTCTTGTCAACTTTCCCCTCTGAGCACTTCTTGATGGATTTGTTCTGCCACTGATAAGCACAGCTCAGTAGTAGCTAGGAGAGTAACACTACATACAAATCTTGTTGCAGCATCTCCTCAACAATGCAGAAAAAGACATCAGTCATTTCTAATTGCATTCTTCAGACGAAAGATTTGTTGAATGAATTGTTGAACTTGTGTACTGTGGTTGTAAGGATCGGTTATCATAATCCATCCGTTTAATTTTTTGAAATGGATGGTTATTGTAAAACCTGACCTGAACATTTCATGCAACTGTGTACATCTTAGGAAGGGAAGACTTGAAACCTAGGGAGGATTTTCTTTTTCTCAGTCTGGCTTTCAAGAGAAACACTGAATCCCATTACAAGCTCTCTTTAGAGTGATTTTTCAGTGTAGATCTATGTTTTGAGGTAAGTTTGTCTATATTTGTGCACATGTACCTCATTCCCTTAGATTTTTACTTACTAGAGAATCAGCATCTTTGACTAGAAGATGGAGACTAGCTCTGAGCAGAAAAAAAGCATTCAGTGTTACACCACAGCAAAGGTTAATAAGAGGATTTTCTGTAGGAGTAAGCCAAGAGTAAATCTTTGCAAGTATATATGTTTAATCTGTGTTTCTTATCTACTTTTTCTTTTTCAGAATCAACTATTTGAAATCTTACTTGAATACTAATTTTGTTGCTTCTTCATGCTTAAAATTTAAGTTATTCTGTTCTTCTGCAAGTAACTTTTATTTAGCTTTGTTTTCTGTATAATATTCTAAGTCAAATTTCCATCAGTGTTAGTAGTGATTTTCTTAATTATACTATGAAGAAAGCATGTGATATACTTTGTTGTCAGTGTGGCTAAACTGTGAAACCATTATGTATTTCCCACCATTGGAGCAAATCTTCCTCTAAGACCCAAGATCAACAAAGCACTTAGACAGCTGCTTGTGAGATGAAATCCCATCCCAAGGCAATTTTTTAAATACTTTTCATCATCATCTTTGGGTTTCTCCATTACTGTTTTATTTAGGCTGCTTTGGAATGAAGGAAAATAGAATCTTGTGACAATGTCGTTCACAGATGGAAAACATCCCTGAGGAGAAGCACAGAAATTTTGTTTCCTTCCAGTACTGTAAGGTTTAGATAAATGAATATTGAAATACGAAGTTCATTTATTACACCAATTGCTCTGTTCACTTTCTTTTTTTCCAATGTGCCATCAAGCCAGTCCACTAATAATTTCATCAATGGTGTTCTCTGTCTCTCAGTCACTAACCTAATCCTTCAAAAATTTGTTTTAACAATAGGAGAATGAAGGTGAGGGATGCACTGTCAGAACTGATTTATGTTACTTTCTTATTGATTCTTATTGATTCACTTAAACATTTGGCAGAAGTTATCTTTCTCACTAGTAACGCATACAAAGAATCACCTTGCAATCTGGTCTGTTAATAACTGGTATAAATTGTTATTAATGGCATTACTGTGATACCATGAGACTGTGTGAAAAACTGTAGAAATAGGTAGTGAGAGATGACAATGGCTCTGAAGATCTTAACCCAATAAAAAAAGAATAGAGAAGAAAATTTGAGTAATGGTTTGTCTAGTTACTCATAAGTGGCAGAATTCAGATTGCAGTTAGCTGAACCACTGAGTCATACTGTCTTCTTGGGACACCACTTAATTCAACAGATATGTATTTGTATTTGCATACATGCTCAATCTATGCTAATGGGCAATCCTGTTCTTACAAATTGTTCTCTTTCTGAATATTATAAAGATTATTACATCCTTAAGAAGATGACTGAAATACCCAACAATCTGTTAGAAGGTGCCAATTAAAGTTTTAATGCTGTAACAGCTGTTGTCTACTTGTAAATGATTTCTCCTAATTTTGGGATTTTCTGTTAGCACATAAAATGCTTTGTTAATAAATGTGAAAGTCCCCAAGGAATTCTGTACATTAAACTTAAATAATTGAAGAGTGCAGAGGAATAGCTGAAATAAAAATTACTGCATTCCAGAATAACTTTTTAAAAGTGCCAACACCTTCTAAAGTTATTATAAATTCCTGTGATGCTTATTGTCCAGGTATTTTGTTTTTCACCTGGAGAAATCAGTAGTCAATCCCTGAAACATTTTGGCCAGGATAGGTTATTTGAAAAACTAAAGTTTTCCTCAAAATCTTTTTACCCCTAGTATAGCAGTTCCAGTTCAGGTCTACTAGCTTCAGCAAAACTACATCTATTTACATCATCTGAAAATTTGTCTCACTGTATGCATAAGGTTATCTATCATACACTATTCAGCAGCTGTCCTGAGCCATTTCCTTTCAAGTCTTCCCGATTCCTTGAACTCCTCACATCAAGTCTAATTTGACACAGTGCTAGAAGATGCAGGTCAGGCAAGTTTGTAGCCTGGAGAGGATATGATACATCCAATGGTGAGGATTACTGGAGTTAAAATATCCCATATTCTGAGCAATATATAAGTAAGATTAAATCCTCAAGTTTACCAGTGGTTCAGGTGATGAGTTTTTCCAGGCAGTGTTTCTTGTAGTAGGGATTTTGCCAGACTGACTTCAGTATTTGTGAGGGCCACGGGGGTGTAAGATGATGATAATGACAGTAGTAATAATACTACTAATAATATAACCAAATATATACCAGAAGAAACATGACCAGAACAGCAACAACAGTAGTAAGGTGGTAAAGTAGTAATATAATCAAATGTAAAAAATGGGATCCTGCTTATTCTAGACTACTGTTAACTGTAGCCAACAAGGATCTTTTTAGGGGTGATCACTTTACTAGCAGATGCTTCCGTCATTGTGTAATACTTCCATTCTCTTTGGGTTTTGTTGTCGTGGCTGGCCACATTTATTTTGTCCTCACAATTTCATACACCTTGTTGGCTCATAGAAGCTAACAACTCTAGCTGTTGCTTTAAATTATGCACTTCTGAGCTGCAATGGAGGGAACTCAATATATTGTGTGTTCAGCCCTGGCTCCAGTGTCATTTTCATTTAGAAATGTAAAACTGGCGCGTATCATTTTCACTACAGCACTCATTTGTGTACTGCACCATCCCAGTCTCTAAGCTAGTTGCGTACATTATGCATATATTACATGCTGTCAAATCATTGCAAGACCCAGGGGTAACCTCTCTCAGAGTCACTAGCAGATTTACAACCATCCATGCTTGCACGTAAGGGGTTTCTCCAACAGAATCAGTGCCTGGGTGGACCTCTGTAGTTCCCCAGTAGCTTTGCTTCCATCAGGGCACTTGGGTAGAGGAGCAGCCTGTGCTTCTCAGCCTCCTTCTGCTCCCTGAAAGAAAGGGGGTCAAAGTTCTGCCACTGTGTTGCCCAGTGTGTGACTGAGCTGAGGCAAATTGGATCCATGTGCTTTAGGATTGTATTTTCTTGAGGAGGCTACACAGAGAAGTCGTGTGGAGTAGAATGACATGAAAGGAAAGGCCAGCTCTGGTTGAGCATGCATCCTGAATTTAGTAGTACAATATAGGGGATATTTGAGCTCAGTTCTTTGCTATAAACACATTATTCTTTTTCAAATGGCATTTAATTGCACAGTTCAAAAGCTTTTTCTTTGGAAAAAAATATTGCTAAATAACTTGATGAAGTAGGATTTATTGGACTCTTTTTTTTTAGTTAGAACAAAAACAGATTAGCACAACAGAGTAATTATAAGTTAATTATTCTAATAACTTTCTCTCACTTTCATTTTTATTTTTAATTTCTTTTTCTATGCTGAAGAACAGGAGACAATCCAAACAATGAATGAATTAATTACATTAAGCTCCTTGATCTCTTCCTTGTTCTTTCCACCCCCTCTTTCCAGATCATTACAACTACAAGACAATCAGAGTAAGATTTAATTGCTAGCTCCTTCCTTTCTCCAAACTCCTCCAATTTTCCTTTCTCCTCTAAATCCCATTTTATCTTTCTTGTGTGCACATATCCTTATCTACTTTCCATTTTTACATGTTATTCATCTCAAGAGCAGACAGAGAAAGAATGGAGAGTGAAAAAGGCCTTTACCATTATTATCACATTTCTCAATGGGTGATTGTTGGCAGTTTTGCCCTAGCCCATTGATGCCAATGGAATTTTACTGAAATTTTCCTGGGAATCTCCAGCCTTCTTTGGACTTGACAGAGAAGTCACTGTGCTTTGGATCTATTTGGATCACTTGTATGGGCAGTATAGTGTTGTGAAGCACTAGGTGCAAAAAAAATCAACGCTCCCCCCAGGCTATTTAATTAGCAGCACTCCTTCTTCCTACCTGCTGCAGCTGAACTTTCACTGCTTGGAAACTGGGAATTAAATCTTTTAATGCAGATGGAGCTCTCTGTTGCCAGCAGCTTTGCAGTGCAGACTTATTCAGACACATCAGATTGAAACTTCCTCAGGAGACAGCAGTGGGGAATTAGTGTTGGTGCTATGCAGGACTAAAGGGTCCAGGAAGGTTCAGGGATATGTTCTATTCAACATGGTAAGAGGTAGGAGTGAGTAAAGGCTGCTATGATGAAGATTTCCCAGAACAAATAAATCAGACTAGTGAAGAGTGGCAGAAAAAAAAAGACAGAAAGCTACATTTGCACTGGCTTTTGCAGGCAGACATAAGCGTGCTCCGCTGATGCTCCAAGTGGACTACAAGCTAATATTTTTGATGTCTCAATGGACCTGAGAAGCTTACAGGGCTGACTGCAGCTGCTTGCTTCTGTTTTATAAATAACTTACAGTCAGGGTCTCGGAGCTGCTTGGGCAGAGCAAACTTATGCCTGCCTCCTCAATGGGGATCTGAACACCATGGGAGCTTGAAGATACCTATTCCCTAGGGTAGCAGCAGATCAGGACTACAGCTTGAGCTCTTCTGATGAAAAATTCAGTTATTTTGTTTCTGCCATGCACATTGTAAATCAGTAATTATGTCTCCTCCATTGTTTTGGCATGCTGTTTGCTGTTGGCACTTGTACATCAAGATGGCTTGAAAAAAAAAACAGGTCCTGATCCCTCTGCCATCATAGTTTCACAAGCATTTAAGCTGGAATAGTCCATTTCCACTAAGGAAAACATCCTTTCCTCTGCTATGTAGACATTAAATCTCAATGTCCCTTTTTTCCTTTCTCCCTCCCTGCAGCCACCCCAGCTCTGGCATGTTTATGCAGCAAGTTACATCAGATTCACGTTAGAAACCAACCAGCAAAAACAGGGAGGGCTGAATTCTTTTGGCAGCAGCATTCGCTTATGCCATCTGAAACTGTGCATGAAAATATGGTTATAGTTCTGCTAACTAGAAAAATGATAAAAGGTCCACTAAGTCTTGTGTTTCCTTTTAGCTTGTGCTTTTACTGGGTGCCTTGAAATATACTTCCTTAAGGTGATAAGTTATGTTCCTGTAAACTACTTAATATATGTAGTAGTACCTAATAATGTAGAAATTCTGAGCCCATTACAGAGGCTTTTGGCAGTAACTTCAATAAATCCAGAATTTCACATAGAATTCAGTATCAATGAAATGAGAAAACTATAAATTCTGCTAGTAAATGTTGAAATCTGTAAATCCTACTCAGCATTTACTGTAATAGATATACTTTGCCTGAGTAAGATTTGCATGATTTGAGTTGCGAAAGAGATGTGTATTAGCTTGCAGTGTTATTGTTTTGACATGTTTTCATGGTCTTACAAAGCTGTCGTTGTACAGCTTTATTTTTCTTGTCTCTTTACCTTATTCTTTGCATCTTTCTCATCTTTCACAGAATCACAGAATTGTAGGGGTTGGAAAGGAGCTCAAGAGATCGAGTCCAACCCCCCTGCCAAAGCAGCTCCCTAGCCCAGGTTGCATAGGTAGGCGTCCAGGCAGATCTGGAACATCTCCAGAGAAGGAGACTCCACCACCTCTCTGGGCAGCCTGTGTCACCCTCTGTCACCCTCACTGTGAAGAAGTTCCATGTATATTTGTATGGAGCTTCCTATGCATCAGCCTGTGGCCATTTCCACTTGTCCTATTGCCACATACTAGTGAAAAGAGTCCAGCCTCATCCCTTTGTCTCCTGCTCCTTAGATATTTATAAATATGGATCAAATCCCCTCTGAGTTTTCTTGTTTGAATCTGTGGGAATTCTCTGTCCTTCTTTGTCTGCTCTCCTTTCCTTTTCCCTCTTCCTTAGCCTCATCCTATCCTTTTCCTTGACTATTCTTAGCTGCTACTCAGAGACAATGTGTACTTGTGCACTAACCCCACTCCCACTTCCAATATCTGCATACCCAGAGTAACCCTGAGAGTTGTGTTTTTAAGACCCAGTTACCCCCCTTACAAAGCAAATTGCGATGTCTTTTTTAAAAATATTGGTTTACCAGTATTTCAGTGCTGCAAAAGGGCAGCGCATATCCTCCAAGTGGCTGAGCATTACAAATCCCTTAAGTGTTGAAGCAGAGATATAGACTATCAGAAAGTTAACCAAAACCTCATTTCACTCCTAATCTGGATGACGCATGAAGGAATAGGTGTCATGCTTATCAACTCTAGTAGACTTGTCATATTTAATTTAAAATGCATCTGTAGGTGGCTTTATGCTTGTTTGTGATAAAATTTAGTTGTGAATCTCAGGGTGGAAGTAAAAATGGCAGGTGATTTTCTTACATGTTTGACTTCAGTCTATAAATAAGTATTGAATAATATCATGCAAATTTTTATTCCATTCCTGCTCTATGTTCTTCCAGCATACTTACTTCACTGATAAACTTCTTCAGTTTCTCATTCTGATTCTACAGTGAGTAGATGCTGTTCAATAAGACTGGTTGCAATTGCTGCTTGCACAAGTTATATCCAAGCAAAGATCGATTGTAGAGTGACAAAGAGTCAGCAAAGATGACAGATAACTGTAGTATGGATTCTAAGTCTTTGGGTACTTCTTAGTGCTCTCTGCAACAAATACTCCAATGGTGGAGAAGGTCATAGAGTAGAAGACAAGCTATACATTGTGGGGAGAAAGGATATAAGTTACCTGATAGAAGATTGGCAGGGTCCTGACTTAAGAGTTTGACTTTTGGTAATGTACCTTCAAGAGAATCCTTTTGGAACAAAAAACCTTCAGGACAGAAGCATTGTTTCTTTCCTCAGAAACCGCATACAGCAAAATAGGACAACTGTTCTGAGCTCTGAAATTTATCTGTGAGAAGGTATTACAAAGCAGGAGGGACAGAGCAATACTCTAGTAGGGAGGTTACAGACTCAGCTGCAGGAAAGATACTGCCTTGATATTTCTGCTGTGTTATAGGTGAATTAATGATTATAGTTGGGAGAGACATCCATCAGGAAACAGATATGGTTTACCACCCTCTTTACATATCCAGGATGAGGGGGTCTGGACTATAATGGCATTAGCCCTCAGCTCATAATACGAGGAGGATTTATAACAATAAGTCTGTGAAATGGAGTAGTTGGAGTCATAGGGACAAAAGAGGTTAGGGGCTAAAGAGTCTCACTTTCTGAGTGAGAAAGGGCATACAGAGTCATTGGAGTGACACTGTCAGATTAAAATCATAGAAGGCGAGCCTTAGAGTCAGGAACTTACAGCCACCACATGGATAAATTAATGAGTCCTTTTAGCAGTTTTCCAAAAAATACTGCTTTTTTGGAAGTCACAGGCAATTTCTGAGGATCTTCTGAGTCTTGAAAATCAGAAAATTATGCATATTCATGCTGAAATTAAGCTATTTCATCTGTGTCCTGTCAAATTAAACATAAGGTGGTATTTTTCATCTTTGAAACTTGAGAAATTGGTATTTTGGAACAAAATGTGGAGCAAAAAATATGTAGCATAATAAATCTCTTTTAGAGTCTTTACTCTTATTAAAATAAATGGTTATCTAAATTCTGGATGGCTTTCAGGCAGAAGAAGTAAATATTTGTTTCTGAGAAAGCAGTTATATTTTATATTAGCTTTTCTACTCTTATTCTAAAATTGAGTGTTTCTGATACAGAAAAAGGATTAGTGTTTACCTTCAAAAACTTCTGGAGGACTTACACAAAAACACATAATTATGGATTCCAATAACTTCAAGAATTTGTTGCTCATCTCTTGTTTTACTTTAGCAAAACAAAAGAAAGTACTAAGTCCTGCACATGGGAAGGAATAATTTCGTGCTGGGGGCCATCCAGCTGGAAAAGCAGTCTAGGGGCAGTACACCAGGAGGAGTGCTTCCAGCAGGTTGAGGGAGGTGATCTTTCCCCCTCCCCCCTACTCAGCACTGGTGAGGGTAATACCTAGAGTGTTGGGTCCAGTTCTGGGCTCCCCATTACAAGTGAAACATGGACATAATGGAGAGAGTCCAAAGAAAGGCCATGAAAATGCCATCATCTCCTATGGGGGGAAGCTTGAGAGAGAAGCTGAGACTGTTCAGCCTGGAGGTGCAGGGGAATCTTTATAATTATATACAAATGCCTGAAGGGAGAGTGCAAAGAGAACACAGCCAGGATTTCCAGGGGTTTTCCAGCACCAGGACAAGAGCAAGTGGCAGTGGGCAAAAAACAAAACATGGGAGGTTGCCTCTGAACATCAGGAAACACGTTTTACTGTGCAGGTGATGGTTTATGGAGTGGGCATAAGTTGCCCAGAGAGGTTGTGGCGTCTCCTCCATGGAGGTGTTCAAAAGTTGCCTAGATGTGGTCCTGGGAAGCTATGATTCTGATTGAATAGGGGAGTTAGACAAGGTGACATCCAGAGGTCCATTCCAACCTTAACCATTGTGACTCTGAGTCAGTTGATTTTGTGTAGATTTCAAACCACTGGAATGTACCTTTGCAAGTAAGACTAAAGCATGCCTAACTTAGGCATATATATCCAATTACTCATATCTAATACTCTTTTAATATTTGTTTATTTTGGGAGAAAGATATCTAATATCTGGGCCTCCACCTTCTCTCATTCCAATTTTTATTTTATTGTTTTCAGTCTGAATTCACTGGTTATATCCTATTTCCAGCTGAATTGCAAAGCCTTGAGGACCAATGAGGCATATTCTGTTCCTGCTGACAGCTAGCAGAGACTTTTCAGTGTCTATCACATCTCACCACATTTGGAGTAAACTGCTAGCACTGAGTAAGTAGCAGTTAGATTCTGAGTGCTGCCAGTTTTGTTGGAATTTTCTGTTTGAGTACAAGCAGTGCCATTGTCAAACTTGAAGGCTTGTGGTGGTATTTTTGACAGGGAAAGACCCATCCTATGCTTTACTTTTTACTTTCTGATTGACTGTAGGCAAGTCATCTGGTCTGTGTTCCCCAGCTGACTACTGAGAAGCATAAACCCCTCTACCCTATAAGTGAATTGTGAAGGTCAAAATATGAGACACTTGGTGATATGCAGTGTATATTCCATTTAATATTCTGTTTATCAGTATCATGGGAATATCTGTGATCTCCAAGTAGGATGAAAGCCTCATCTTGTTGAGCATGACCGACAGGGGAGTCTGTCCCTAGGAAGGGAAGACACAAATCCTAACTCTTGTCCTCTGCCAAAACTGCCTTGGCAAAATAACAAAAGTTGCAAGTGTTTGGATATTGATCAATTTGTCCTGGGATGCCTCAGAATGAAATTGACTTCACATATGTAATTGAAAAGGTAAAACAAATCAACCAGCCAAACAGCCGCTCAGAGAAAGGAAATAAAATACATCTTTCTCTTTACTTTCATATGTTTACATTGCTTTGCTAGAATGATGCCACCTGCTTCCTTTTAGGTGAATAACAATCTCCTATTTTCAGAGTTTTTTCTTAAACACGTTCCAATTCAGGGAGAGCATATTCTTATGCTTTTAGTTAAAAAATAAAAATAAAAATGAACATCCTTAAACTCAAGATTTACATATGTGGACAATCTGTCTGTCAATATACACCAGATGTGTTGACCATAAAGTTGTTTTAGTATTCTGCACCCATATTTTCTCATGAGGCAAACTAATGAGAAAGGAAAATAGATAAGGGAAATGTCAAGGAGAATTGCAGTGAAAATTTATATTGTTTTGCAGACAGGTAAATAGAAACAGGGATAAAACGCAGAAACTTTAATTCTGCCACAATTGCTTCTGCTGTTCAATACCATACGCTTAAAAAAAATTGAAAAGGGAAAAAAACCTTCATTATAGACACCTGTCTTTCCATCAGATCTGTAGCTAAACATTCCTACACTATGCTTGGCAGGAGAGTTAATCACAAACATGACTTGTAGCAAGTATATGTTATTATCAAGTATATTCTAGTTTGTTTATGATAGGCACCTTGAAAACCTGCATAGTTTTAAAGAACCTGTTGTTGGAGCAAAATTTTTTATTGCTGAAACACAAACACTGTGGAAAATAGTGACATTTTCAATGATGGAAAAAAGAAATATTACTGTTGTGAGGTCTTGCATGCTGACCAATGTCTAAGTTCATTTATCAATAATCATTCAAATTACATTGTCCATTCAGGTAGCTCATGCTGAAATTGTTTGTTGTTGTTTTGGGGATTTTTTTGTCACAGTTTAACTCATCACTATATTTCCTTCTGAATCATAGAGTTATATGATTTGGTTTGTATTTGAAGAGACCTTAAAGATCATGTTGTTCCACACATCCATGCCATGAACAGAGATACCTCTCATTAGCCCAGATCACCCAAAGGCCCATGCAGCTTGACCTGGAGCACCTCCAAGGATTGGGCATCCACAGCTTCCCTAGGCAATCTGGTCAAGTGAAGAATGTATTCCTTATATCCATACTAAATCTACCCTATTTCTGTTTTAAGGGGTTATGTTTCCTCTTTTCCAGTCAGTGGGAACTTTGCTAGACTGCTGTGACTACTCCAATATGATGAGTAGTGGCATAGCAACTTCATCTGCCATTTCCCTCTGGACTCTTAGATGCATCTGACCAGGTCCCATGCACTTGTTTGCCTTCAAATTTCTTTGATGTTTTCAAACCTGATCTTCTACAATGTATGGTTCTTCTTTCTCCCAGTCCCCGCTTTTGCCTACTGTGACTTGAGTGACGGACTAGATCAGTCAGATGGATGCAAGGCAAATAGTCAGCTCCTGATGCATTTGGTCCCTGCTTATTCTGACTTAAGCTTAATTTAGGGAAAAATACATGATGGTAGCAGATAACCAGTTGCCTTCTGCATACATAGATAATCTCAATCAGATGGGAACAAAGAGCAGATGTTCCCTAAACGTATGTGCAAATAAAAAATTACGAGTGTGAACGTTTATGAGCATTGAGTATAACAGGAGAACTGAGCAAGTATCATTTCAGGATGTAAGCAAACGTTTTGTGGACTGCTTTGGAAATTTGCAGCTAACTCTAAACATGACACATGAATAAAATGAAAGGATTTGGAGATTCTTTGGAACTCTGAGCCATGAGCACATTTATCTAAGTATCCTCAGTCTTTTCTGAACAAAAATAAGCTGTCTAAGTGGACGACATGCAAAGCTACACATCCATTTGCATCTAGGCTTTTTTTAAAATTGTTGAATTTATAATGTAAGCAGTGCATTAACTTTCCTTCCTAGATTCCTTCAGAGCTAAGTTTTGTGGCTCACTTTCAGTTAGCTTACTTTTTAGGACTTTCAGTTTTCTCAAAGTGAGTTTCAAAATAGATAATTAAAAACTAAACTGTTCAACTATTGTTGTAATTTTCTTCCTTCAAAATATCTGGCTACATTTGACTCCAACTTACTCTTACCCTACTTCTTAGTTATCACATCATAATGCAAACTATACAATTTTTTTTACTTAAAATTGTGTTTTCATTGTTGAGATGTAGATCTTGTTTGCAGTCATGCAACTTCAATTTCAGAGATATTTAGATTAAAAACACTATACAAAAAAAAAGCAAACCTGGAGGACCTTTTTCTCAAAATATACTTCTCTAAATTTTCATGAAATGATTTCTCTTTATTTTTTCTTTTGAAAGATTTTGTAGGTTAGGAGGGAGAAAGACATGTCTGTTAAAATACATATGGTTATGCAGATCCTTTCATACAATTCAGAGAAATCCCAGATACCATGCAAAACAGAAACATTTACTAGGGCTTTTCTTTGATAAGTACTGACTTAAAATGTATTTCACCCTTAAGGAAATGCCCATATGAAATGCTTTGTACGCCACAGGCAGCAAATTCATCTTTATTATACATATATAACTTACACGTAGAAATCTTTACATTTAAACAGGAAGTGTGCTTCCTAAGATCGAATATACTAGGGCTTTTTCTCACACCAACAAAGCAAAGGTGAAAGCTGTAAAATATCTGCAATCTTACCTGGCCTTGAATCAGCTCTGATTTACAAGGATGTTCATGTTGCTGTTACTGAATTATATTTGTACTAGTCTGCTTTAATTTAAATGTGTTCTGGACCAGTTGAGTGGAAGGGCTTAATAGGTGTTTAATAGAGACAATCATTAATTTTATTTTGCCTATTAGTAGAGACGTGTAGAAAATGGTTTTCCTCCACCTCTAGAGCTTTTAAGATTTAGCAAGAATGTTCCTGTGTCATATGAGTAAAAGGTTATGTGGTCTGTTGGGGTTTTCAAATGTGCCTGTGTGCCCTCATAAACACACACAGAGTCCTTGTAGGAAAAGAAGGTAAAATTCTTGCAGCATGGTTTAGTGAGGAAGGTGCTCAATGAATAATTAAAGTCCAGAGTGAATGGGCTGAACTCAGGTAATATTTGTGCCTCCATTGCGAAGTCCTGTGCTACGTCTCTCTCTTGTCTTCTCAGGAGTTCTGCACTGTATCTGATGGCTTCTACCTGAGAAATGTTTAATCATAGTCATACTGGGAGAGGTTTCATTTCTGTGAATCCACGAATCGCTGAGGAAGTGTTCGGTTGAAAGAAATCTCAATCATTTACATTTAATCATTCCTCCTGGTGCTGGTGTTAGTTTTCTTCTTGCATCTTCCCTTCTTTGAACCCTCTTTTCTCAAAATATATTTGCTAAAATGGTTGCTTTCAGACAAATCTGTTAAAATTTTAACAGCAGTGATTCTTTGGACATCTGGCACAACATCTGGGTTTGGAGTCCTGAGAATAATGACTACCCTCCCTCCTGTCTTCCTCATTTATATTTAAAAAGCAAAACAAGCATCTTGTGGGTTTTCTGCTGCCACTGTTAGAGTATAACAAGCAAGGGACTGCAGGAAAGGAGCCATCCTAGGTGTGCACAGACTCAAAGGTGACAGCGCAGTGGGCAAGCAGATGTCGTGATGCTGAGTGCTGCCTTTGCCTCTGCAGCTGCTCAATTTTCTGCCCTTGCTTGGCTTCCTACTTACCTACTTACTTTGTCTTGTTTCCTTGTACTTTTTTTTTTCCAGTTGCTTTTTCCTATCCTCACAATTGCAGTTGACTCTCAGATTCAGCTGCTTTTGCAACACCAAATTGCCTCTGATTGTGTAACTTGTGGCTTCAGTCTCCTGTTTCTCTGCTTTTTCTTCCAACTTCTCCTGCCGTGCAGCTACAGGACACGCACAGGAAGGTCCAGATTGCCAGATGTGACAAAGCAGAGTTTGTCCCAGGAGATTTTTTTTTGGTCCTGTTTGTGCTGAATTTGCTATGCATTTTGTTTTCAGCCACATCAGCTCTTCTGGCTGGGCAGGGTTTTGCATGGTGTGCTTTATTGAACTCACAGGAAACTTCAGGCTGGTTGGTTCATCATAGGTCACTGAGCTGACTTTTTGGTCATTACCCCTCAGCAGACAGTGCCACACTGTCCTAAACTGGTGATGGCTACTTTTCCAGGCTGAACATTCAGATTTACTTGGATGAACCAAGTAAAAATTTGTTTCTAAACATCAACAGCTTTATTTCTGAGAAAGCTGTTGGGAGGCTGAGACCTCAGAAAGGCTTGAATGTACTGGTGCTATAGAACATCTCTCTGTAACAGCTTTAAACCACACAAAGGCAAAGTTGGATGAAGAGTTTATTTACTAAGTGGGTAAAAATTACACAGACTTATAAAGGCATAAAAGGTGAAAATAGGTTGTATTTTTTCAATTTTAGAAGGACTCTAGCATTTCATCCCATACTCAAATGACATGGTAATGGATGTTTACATCCTCTCAGTTAAAGATCTTGTTCTTTAAGAACCATTACTGCATTTGTGGGAGAGGAGCTTGATCTGGAGACACGTGTACTTCAGACCTTCTTCTTCTCAACTGCAAACCCTTCTCCCTTATTTTGAAACACTAAAGGCAAAGCAAAGGCAGTCATGGCATGCACTTAGCTAAACTATTGGTGATCAGTACCTTATGCAGGGATAAAGCAGCCTTGTCTGCCTGGTGAAGCAATAAGCATGTCCCATTGAGGAGCCTTTCCACATACTGCATTTCACATCCATCTGTGAACTTACAGTCATCCTTTGTGTTTATGTGCATGGTTAACATATCCTCATGGTACCATGGCATTACCCATTTGATACATTTTGGATGACCACTGTCACGCATTCTCACCAAGAAAAAGGGCAACATTAGAAGACTTCTTAAAAAGTGCTGTGGTGCCAGCTAAGAACCTGACAGTTTTGGTGTCACGTGGCCACTGCTTATTCCAGTGTTCATAGCTCTCTTGTGCATTCACAGTCTAATTGACATTTGCTTGTAGACTGTGAAGTTTAATGGTGGACTCTTTTTGGGGTGCCAACATTTTCACTTCTCTTTCTGCACAGTTCATAGACACAGCAGGGTTCCAGGTACTAACACAGGGATAAGCAGGGGCACATTTTTTTCTTGTCACTTCAGATCCAGATTAAGACATTCCATGTGTTATGTTCCAAGAATTAAATTCTTCCCTCCTTCTGCCATCTACATGGCAAACAGTGACTTAAAGGTTAAAGGTACAAAATGCTTTTTAGATAACTTGCCTGCCTGCCTCTCTGCCCAAGTCTAATATTGAGTTGAAGCCATTTTTTTTCATGATGACTGTCATCACTTGGTGAAAATACAATGCGTGCATTGAGCACATTAACATAACATCTGCCATCCATAGTCAACACATCTTGCTATGCTGGGATGAATTGCAGTGCATATGGATGGTATTTACCTCTGAACAGATAAAAAGAGAGAAGGGGATGAATGGGCAGAAATTTGTTATCTCTCCAGCTCTCAAAGCCAGTGATTTTAAAACCAGTAATTCTATTGTCTTCCTCTGTCTTCCAGAACGCCTACTGACAACAGCAGTGAAAAGAGTGTATGGAGCCTTGCCATTGTTAGAGAGCTGCACTAATGCGTGTATTATGAAAATGAATAAACGAGTAAGGAAGCTGCCTTAATTAACCTGGTAGAAGTTAAACACAGATACAGGCTGGGTGGAGAACGTCTTGAGAGCAGCCCTGAGGAGAATAATTTGTGGATGTCGGTTGATGAAAGACTCAACATGAGCCAGTAGTGTGCGCTTGCAGCCTGAAAGGCCAACTGTGTCCTGGGTTGTATCACGAGAAGCATGACCAGCAGGTTGAGGGACAGGTACACTCTTTGCTGGGGAAGGAACTGGCTGGAGGGCCAGGCCCAGATAGTGGTGGTGAATGGAATTAAATCCAGCTGGTCACGAGTGGTGCTCCCCAGGGGTTGATACTGGGGCCTGTCCTCTTCAATGGCTATATTGATGACCTGGATGAGGGCATTGAGTGTGTCCCCAGTAAGTTTGCAGATGACACCAAGTTGGCTGGAAGTGTCAATCT
The DNA here is from genome assembly GCF_038088225.1 of Cyrtonyx montezumae. Taxonomy (NCBI): domain Eukaryota; kingdom Metazoa; phylum Chordata; class Aves; order Galliformes; family Odontophoridae; genus Cyrtonyx; species Cyrtonyx montezumae. The sequence continues at coordinate 99,345,279 of NW_027072089.1, read as the reverse complement.
GCCTGGGGGTAGCAAGGCCCTACACAGGGATCTGGACAGGCTGGATTGCTGGGCTGAAGCCAAAGGGATGAAGATCAACAAGACCAAGTGCCAAGTCCTGCACTTTGGCCACAACAGCCCAGGCAACACTACAGACTTGGGGCAGAGTGGCAACAAGACTGTTTTCTCTAAACAGACCAGGCTGCCCAGAGAGGTGGTGGATTCATCAACCCAAAGGTATTTTAAGAACGTTTAGACATTGTGTTGAGGGATATGGTTTAGAGATAGCTATTGGTGATAGGTTGACGGTTGGACTGGATGATCTTGTAGGTCTTTTCTAACCTTGGTGATTCTATGATTCTGCCTGTTTGCTCTTGTGAGACCCAACCTGGAGTACTACATCCACTTCTGGGGTTCCCAACACAAGAAGGACATTGAGCTGTTGCAGTGAGTTCAAAAGAGGGGGCCACAAAGATGACCAGTGGGCTGGAGCACCTCCCCTTATGAGGATATGCTGAGAGAGCTGGGGTTGTTCAGCCTGGAGAAGAGAAGGCTCCAAGGGTCTTTATAGCAGCCTTCCAATATCTGAAGGAGGCATACAGGAAAGCTGGGATGGGACTTTTTATAAGGGTATGTAGCAACCCTTATAAAAAGATGAGGGAAAATGTTTTTAAACTGGAAGAGGGTAGATTTAGACTAAGCATTAGAAATTCTTTACTGTGTGAGTGGTGAGACACTGGGACAGGTTGCCCAGCAAGACTTCCATACCTGGAGGCATTCAAGCCCAGGCTGGACAGGGCTCTGAGCAACCTGGTATAGCAGGAGGTGTCCCTGCCTATTTCAGGGGGCTTGGAATTGGATGATGATCTTGAAGATCCCTTCCAACCCAAACCTTTACATGATTCTGTGATTAAGTATGAATCAAACACTGCTCCCATGTGACCTCCTGTTGTCACCTTGCCTTCTTGTTTTAAATATCTGAGGACCTTTCTGTATTGAATATGTATTTTGTCAGAAGTAAGCTTGTGCTGGTCCCTCCTTAGCAGCTTGATCCCCAAGGGACGTGTCTTTGGAGACACCTCCTTGGAGAGCTCAGAGAGCTCTCTGCTACCTTGTTGGTGCCACCAGCATTCCACAGTGCGGTTGCTCTGCCCTGGGGTTTGGCAGCAGGTTGGGAGCATCTCCAGCCACTTACTGCCTGGGGCCAAGGCCAGCTCCTATCTTTGGAATTTGCTCATGCACTTCCCATGTGCAGCCATCTCCATCACAGCTTGACTGATGATAGCCAGCTTGCTTCATGCCTTAAAGTCTGCTGTCTTCATGTGGCTCTTCCTGCATAGTCCTGTGTAGGAAAAACCATGTGTTCTGCAAATGAACCCTCATATAGCGTTTTCAGAGCCTAGCTCTTGGAGAAAATAGCAAGCAAGTGCTCCCTGTTGAGGTTGTGGATGTATTTCTTTAATGTCTTCTAACAGTAATCAATAAGTGCTAGCAATTCCTAAGAGAGAAGCAGTGTGAAGAAAGGGGTGAAAATACCATTGTTTGCTAGCACAGATTTACTCAACACTGGAACAGTAAATATGAATTGATTACTTCTCTTTTTTGCTTAGTGTTAGACTACTTCAAGTTTCCCACTAGATATGTTGTATTTTATTTTCTCTTGGCTGCCAATAGAATGTGTTAGTCTTAAGCATCTTCAAGAAAAACTTTCTTTTGTTTAGCATATATTATATTCATCCCATAAAGCTTTAGTCACTGTGTACATACTAAAAGAGGTGTGTAGAGAAATCCCTAATAGCTTAGATATTCTTAACATGTGCTTTAAACACCTTCCATTAATGTTCTTTTCAGCTCATATGAGAAATGTGGAAAAAAAAAATACAAGCAGTCTGATAAGGGAATAATGAACAAGTTAAATATTTTACTGTGAAAATCCTAGACTATGACAATCTCTGTTCTAGAGGGACCTGCTCTTTATGTTGAGAAATGACTAATGGGTTAAATCAATTTTTTTCTCTTGTCCAAGAAGGCCATCTTATCAAGACAAACCTGAACATGTGCTGATACACTCTCCTGAACTGAAGCTTGAAATCAGTCAGCCTGAGCTTTACCTGTGCTTTGTCCACTCACTGCCATCCTACTGGTCTGAAGATGAGAAGTTGAGGCCACTCTGCAAAGGATAGACAGCAGCAAAGAGTAGAGTCAGATGAGGAGACAATGTGAGACGTCAGATGGGGATGCTGGTGGTAAGATTTCATGACCAGCTCTTGAAAGATCTTCAGGAAGCTCAGCTCAAGTGCTTAAAAGCTTTGCTGATTCAAAGAGAAAAATTCGTATAGTATGTTTTAAAACAGAAGGAAATACCTGGGCATTGTAGTATGTCCATGCTATGACTCTGTTGCTGGATCAGGAGGGTGAATACATGAAATCTCCTAATATGGATTGCCAGACTGGGATGACAATTTTATTTGTAAATTGTGTTTCCATGCCAAGTTCAGCCAGGCTGAAACACTCTGATACACACTAATGATTAGTGCAGATGATAGTCTTGTAATACCTCCAATTTAGGCAACACAAGTCAGTTTTTGTATTTTTATTTTATTGTTTTAAAACCAGTATTGACAACATCAAGTCCCATATTTGCAGTGTCAGGATTGTCAGTGCTGAATGAGCTTCAGACCTTTTAAGACCTTTTGCCTTAAAAACACAAGTAAGGAATTAATCAGATAGGAAATAATATGCACAAGCTGTGTTCTGTGCTCCTAGAAGAAACCAAAGAGGATTTTTTGAAAGTACAAGCAGCACAGCACGTACATTATGTCTCCTATACTATTAAATTCTGTAAGAGACAGGGCAAGCTTTTCAGCATGCACATACAGTATTATTGTCGCAACTATCTCTCTCTGACTGGATGTGGTGAAGTAATTTTAAGTTTAGGTAATATTAGTACTGTTTTTATCCTTTTTTTTTTCTGTAGAATTATGATTTGATGTTCAATTATCATTTTGTGTTCCAGTTTATGGAGAACATCAGAACAGATAGGCCCTTAAACTATGTTTCCCTAGGTGTTTAAGCTGCTGCCTAATGTTATATTTCTTTCTTCATAGACAACACAAATATTATTAAGGTGTAGCACTAAATCTGTTCAGTGCTACATAGATTTGGGATTTTACATAATTATAGGTGCAGAAGAAGTTCTTATTTTACCTAGGATTTCCTCTGTGTATGAGAATGGATTTTGCAGAGGTTGTATTTTTTGGGGCCTTTGATCTCCATACAAAATCCATTGTTTCATGTGCACAGAGGACATCATTTTGGCACAAACACTGTGAGAACATTCTAAAGTACTTTCAGGGAAACATTTTGAGAAAATCAGAGCAGCTCTGAAGAAATCCTAAGCAAATGGATGACAGAAGTGGAGAAAATGTGTTTAAAGGAACAGTAAAAAAAAATAAATAAATATAAAACCAGAGATAAAAGACAATGTGGAGGATAGCTGAAATAATCTGAAAGACTGAGGAAAAAAGTGAACCAGTGGGAACGTAAAGGGAAAAAATGTTGAAAAAATAGGCAATAGCAAAAATAAAGAAATTAGAAGGAAAAATGAGAAAAGGAAAAACATTCAAAGTGGAAAAAAGGAAAGGGTAGAAGATGAGAAGGAAAGCAAATGATGGCAAAAGAAAAAGAGAAAAACAGGAAGTGGATGGATATGTAAAAATATGGATAGAGATGATATCCTTAACACTGTAATATGAACTTACTTCGAAGAGAGCAAGGAAAGAAAAGACAAGTTCTACACTTTGGATTACAAAGATGTTATGCCAGTATTCATTTGTACAAAGCTACAGGTAAATCTTGTTCAGATTTAAAATGTTGTTCAGAGCTGACAATGTCAGGGTGTGGAAATAGCCTTGTGAGACAATCTGTGCCAGAGCCTAGTTTTTCATTTGGCTGAGAGAATACACATTTATTGCTGTTCTACTAGTGACTGAGTGTTTATAATATCAAATTGGACTTTCTTTAATAATTTTATAAGGAAAATGCAATTCAAAATCAGTACTGTTCTGTGAGTTTGAGATTTGTATTTCTTCAAAAGGGTATCCAAAGTTTAAAGAATCCAGCCCTTACCTAGACTCATTCAATCTTCAAAACTAAGCTGGAAAGGTTATTTGGACACAGAGATTATATATTTCACAGAAAAATTTCTAGCCAGTATTTGGATAGAAACTCTGATCTTCAGGATCAGTGCTGCGAAATTTTCCCTACCCTTCTTCAGCTACCTACCATTCTGCTGTGAATGCCAGCTGGAAGCAGCCCCACTCCATGAATTTCCTTTCTGCACAAGGATGATGACTTTTTTCCACCCAAAGTTATGACATTACAGTGCAGGTGAGTCTAGCAAAGATATAAAGCTACTAAAAATAGACTCTCTCCTGAGGCAAAAAACACTGATACCTTTTAAAAGACAGAGCTTAGCATTAAACTTTCGTAAGGTAACTTGACTTGGAAGTGCTGAGTCACCTGTTGTATTCATTGATTTAAAATTAGCTGTTCTTAAGCCACTGAAGTTATTTACATGTTTTAATATGTATCTAAGATTAGAACTTTGTTTTTCTGCTGTTTAAAATTTAAGCTCAAATTTATTAGTAAGTCTGCAGACTTCATTCTTAATATACAGAATTAAACGAAAACCCCACAGTAATTATTTTTGGAAGAATTCATTGAGACAAACTAACATACACCTGTCTGCTAAACAGGATTGTTATGCCCTTACAGAAAAGTTAAATTTGGGATTGTGATGATTGTTGGTAGAGAATTTATGCAAAAATCTTTGTTCAAAAAATGTAGAAAAGAATGATTTGCATTAACACACAAGGAATGGAATAGAGCGTGTCTCTTTGTCAGCATCTTTTAGATGTAATAATGCCCAGAAGATATTCTTTCTGTACTGTTTTTCAGAGCAACACTCCTTTTTCAGTCCATTACCTTCTCTTTACTTTGTAAGTTGTGCTTTCCAATGACTTTTGCTGCTTATATAAGTACCTCTACTTAGTATGATGTCCAAGAGTTTTTCCATATGTGCACTTGGTATGTGCTGCTCTGTTGGCCACAACCTAGTGTTTTGGAAGCTGCAAATTGTTCCCATCCTTTTGCTCCATAAAAGAATTTCTTATGCTTTTTCCTTTCTAAACTAAGAACACTTGTTAAATTATTAACTTGCAAGAGAATTTTAGCAAATCGTGACAGTACAATGAAAATTCCTGTTATGCATTGCTTTGTCATTTCAGAATGCATTCTCCCTATGAACATTTGTTTTTCCAATAGCTTCTCTCAACTATTTCTATTAAAAGAATGAGAAGGGAGAGCTGAGCACTTACACTACAGCCATCACTGAACCATGGAAAAAGCACTGGTCTGTCCAGATCTGGTTGTGAGCATCATCAGATGGAGAACCCCTTCTCTCACACTTCCAAAGCCAGTTGAATTGTTTCATCCTTTCATTCACAAGATGAGAATGCAAATATTCATTTTCTCCCATTACTTGCACTGCCCTTTTAAACATTTTGCTTTTTCCCATCCACATTTGTGGAAGGGTTGCCCTGGTTTATCTTTAGTTGTCTTGTACTGTTATCTAAAAGCACATTTATCACACATTTCATGCCTGTTCTGTTTGTGCTAATATAAGGTTGCAATAGTTTCATCTTCTCGAGAAAATGTTAGGAATGATGAAGTTCAGATGGTTCTGAAGTCAAGCTAAGCACGAAGCAGTTCAGGCACATAGATAAGTCTCCTGAGAATATGTTATTTCCTGGAATTTCCTTAGGTACAGGCTCCCTCATGAGGTAATCTCTTCTGCTTCAGTCCTAGCTAGAAATACACAAGACCAGCTCATCTCTAACGTGTGATGATTTCATGTTTTTATACCAACTGGAATTCAGTGGGAATGCTTACATGCCATGTACCAGTAAAATAAAAAAATGACTTGGTAAACTTAATTTAGTGCTCTTCTCTCTACCTGCATTAGGATAGGGTGAATATTTTTCCCCTACAGGACTGTACCATATTTTAATTAATGTTGGGACCACTTATGGAGTGAATAAGTACATCATGGCCACCTAAACTTTAATGTTTTTATGCTTTTACCTCTATTATGTGGTCACTATTTTTATTGGGAAATGGAAAAGAGCTATAAAGTATATGTGTGCACAGTATTTATTTTATATGGACTTTGAAATTGTTTTCTCTAAATCTCTGCAGCTTTTTAAATACCTCCACATGTTGCTGTACAAGAAAAGATTTTATTTTCTTGAATAGATCCTAACAGTTCATCATTCTTTTGAATAACGAGTAGTTGATCATGTACTCTAATTACAGAAGCAAATTGAAGGTGGTTGTACTATTCATCAAAATAAATCATGTATTTGTTAACTAATGAAAAAGTTGACAGAAGAATAATACCACAGTAGTGCTAATAAATGCAGGGGCAAAATTCTTAGCTCGTGTATCAACATAGCTTTAGTCTCCTCATCTGAATTGTGGTGAAATATACCAGGTAAAGATCTGATAGTTTTTTGAGGGGGTGAAAGTGTGAAGAATTTTGTGCAATAATTTTGCACAAAAATTGCATTGAGGCCAACATTTTTTGATGCTTGCTATTAAAATGTTTTTATTTGTCTTTTCAGAAAAAAAAAAAAAAGAAAAATTATCAAAATAAGACAAAACAAACCAACTAACCAACAAACAAAGAACTATGTTATTCGTGTAGTGGGAAACATTTGCTTCCTTTCTGGATAAACCATGTGATTTGTGATTACCATTTTCAGGGCCAGTTTAGTATGTTTAGGTACAGATTAAATGCCCGGGATCAGAAAGGTCAGTTATTAGGTGAAGTAAGGAACTGTGATTCTTTAGGTACAACTTTTTGAGATTTAACTAGATAAAAGATTAAAGTTCCTTTGACACTCCTTTTCAAGACCTTCTATTTTCAATGCATACCATTGTTGATGAATATCTGTCAACATCTGGTAAAAGAATAAGATCAAGTGATTTGCAGTCCATTAATAGATGATTTGAGAACATACAGAATAGGTGATATTATCAAGTTGTTTACAATGGAAACCATAAATAAAAGAATATCAACTTGAGGCAGCTCCATGAAATCACTGTCTGAGTGACTTCAGTGATATCCAGCTCATGTTATTGTATGGATTCTATCAAAGAAGATCATCTATACACCAAACTATTTTGATCTATTTGCAAATGAGTATTCAAATAATTTCAAAGACTGTTCCTGGGTGAGTAATGCACAATCATGACAATTTGTGTAAGAGAAAACTGGCAGATTCATTTAATTATTGCTTTGTCCTCTCCTTGTGTATCAGAAGGTTTTGCTTTGTTTGTATCCTTTCTTCTTTTGCACAAAGGGGAAATGTTTTAGACACTGGTAATAACTGATTGTATGAAGAGTAGCCCTGATGGTTCCTGGCTGTCTCAAGGCTTCTTGTGGTTGTAAGGACTCTTCCAGTCCCGCAGCAGAAACAATACCCTGTGACTTAGACAATCAATCACACAGCATGAATAATGAGCAAACACTCAAAGCAACAGTCACATTTGCATAAACCATTCATTCAGTACATTTGAATAACTACCAAATTAATGAAAATCAAAAGGAGCTCATGGATCATTTGCCAACAGGAAGGAGGACTAAAACCACTGAATAGATGTCTTGCTGAAAACAATTTACATGGCTCTGTCTTTCCATGAGGAAAAACAGGAGGTAGATTGGAGTGAAAGTTACCAGAAGAGCCTCTTTTTGTCCACTCCTGACAAGATTTCTTTCTATGTAGTTCCTCTACATCACCCTATTTCTTCAGGTGATCATATCCAATATCCTGGACCCTCACTTAGTAACAAACTATGGATAAACTAAAATATGGATTTAATTGACTTTTTGCAGGTGGAGAACAAGATGTAAACAAGTAACACTGTTCTACAGAGACATCTGCACTAATCAGTTTATAGTACAATATATGCTTCACAAAATCAGTTATATGAGGGTCTCTACATATGTTCAAAACAGTACAGTTTTGAAGGAAACCCCAAAAGAAGCATAATTTTTATCTGTTTGATTTCTCCTCTTCTTGTTGTGGAAGGTGCTGATGGTCCTCTTGCCAGGAATCTATATTCAATTTCAAGAAAGTAAACTTTTTCATCTGTCACAGCTGAAGAAGGCAAAAATCAACGGAAGGATTATCAGGAGGTGCTTTTCACTTTGCTGCTTCTGCCACTGCTCAGGTTTCCTATTTCTTGTGAAGTCTTTTTTCAGGAAAAAGAAAAATGAGAACTAGAAACTGCAGCATTCATTCATATGTGGATGCAATTATTTTAGTTTAGAATTTCGTAATCCTAACACAAGAGCAATTCTATATAACATAAAAGATCAAACAACACGCATTTCCGTCCGTATTTAAATTACGCAAACCAGTCTCTACCTAGTTACAGACTGCTGAATTATATTTTTTATGAAAATGCTTCCACGTGTTCTTCCTACTTTGGCAATACTATGTCAACAAAGATTTTATGCATGCCACACTAATTACCTAGATTAGATGATAAATAATTATTGCTTTGATAACTCTCGTAAGTAAGTAGAGAGCACGATGTGCTTCAGTCAATTGCTGTCAAGTCATGGCACTACCAGACAGGCTTGTGCTCTATGTCTTTGCACAGTTCTCCAGCCTGGGCTCTCACAAAATGTTTGTATTTGACATTCCTAACTGCTTAGACCAAATGCTGGTGCTACTTTAACACAATTCACCTCCTGTAGTGGTTCGACAGGCTGCACGGAGTCCTCCAGAGAGGTCTTTTAACTTAAGGCTTGTGTCAGAATGTTAAACGGTTGCTCTGTTCAACAACTCACATCTCATATGGCAGTCCCTCTGAAAACACTAAGTCTGCCAGCTGACAAAATCCAGAGTGGTACCAGGTCCACAGGGAATCCAATTTTGGGAATGATAGGAAAGGAGAACATCACTCAGGAAATGGTTTGCTCACTCCTAGAGCAATGTATGGCACTTTGTGCCATATATCCACAGATTTTCTCAAATCCAAGTCACCATGGCCTCTGGGGTTCTTCCAGCTCCTGGATTTTTGTTTGTTTGCTTGTTTAGTTTTTGTTCTGTTTTTAAAAAAGGATTACAGGCAGAAATATAACATCTCAACTTCTTATGGCCTTTATCCTGCAAGATTTGGAATGTGGGCCCAGGGGTTTGAAGTGGAGTGAACTAGGTCTGTTCCTTTGCACATTCACAGTAAGCCACTACATTCAAAGACATCGCTTCTGTCTCTCTGACTTGTATGGTTACTGCTGTTTCTACACCTAAATCACTGCAGGATCAGCCCCCAAAGGATAGATTACTGCCAAAAGAAAAAAAGCAATTGTTGAAAGCCTTTCATATGTTTTATGCACCACTTTAACAATAGCTATCTGATGTAGGATTCGGTTTCAGCAACCCAGAAAGGACATGACATATGATGTTGCACAGATTTCCTCATCTTCTTCTCAGCTTGAGCTCTACAGGCCATTTTTGCTTTCTCTGTTGGCAAATCAAAGGCCCTATGAATTAACTTCCTTCTCTTTCCCACTTTTTTCATATTCAGAGAACAGAGATTATGACATCTAAACAACAACTACTAAAAACTGCTTTGTGGGGGAAGTGTATCTCGCAATTAGTCCCCAAGAAAACAGTAACACAGCTGTATAATACAAACAGTTCGTAGATATAAAGCAGGTGCGTTTCCTGGTTTAAATTGATAGAAAATGTGAAGTTATTGAGATCTGGAAATTTCATTGCATGCCTTTTGTATTTTAAACTATATCATGTGAGTCATTTATTTATGTTTCTTTTCTGTTTTCTCCACAGAAGAAACTGCTAAGATACATACCAGATGTCTGTCTTTGTCCCATATAACTTTATTTCTTATACCTGCATTTGTTGTGACCTGTTGCTTGCCTGACTGCTAATTTCTATTTATTTCTTTTGTAGCTCTAGACTTTCAGTCATGTTTTTCATTCTCCCAGCTGTTCCTCAGTCATCTCAAGGGGTATGTGTTCTAAACAGTGTTTTTCTTGATAGTCATGCCCTATACCTATGGTAGCAGAAATACAGCAGAGACATTACCCACCTTTTGTGCTACTATGGATCTGTCCAAAGCTCTAGGTCACCATTAGTGGCACTTAACACTGGAGCCTCATAATGTGAAGAATTTTGACATGTCTCCATGTTGTTTTGAGAAGAAGCCTACTCCACTCCATGAATACTCTTGCTCTATCCTTCCAGTTATACTTTTTAATCACTTCCGTGCTTTTCTCCTTTTCTTGAAAGAAGATAAATCACCTATCTGTATTTGCTATTCATAGCAAATGTATTAGCTATGAATAAGCTATTTATTGATTTGTATTTATTAGTAGCTGTATTTGACAAGTGTTCTGAGCTGGATACTTGTCTGAATCTTTTACAACCACCTGCTGCCTTCTCAGTCATGTAACAGAGCAGAACATCAGCAAAAATCAAATATCTGAGCTAGAGATTTCAGCTTTATTCTAAGCACAATGAATAATTTTATAATTAGTGATTTTTTCAGTCTAATACCCTGAAAGCTGAAGGGCATGGTATCATGTAGCCTTCATTCCCTCATGTAAAGTAGTAGTACTTCTAAATATTCATGACATCATTATACATTTTATCAAGTCCAAAGGTATTGCCAGCTTTTAATTTAGAGTACAGCTCAGCCATATTTCACTTGTAGCCAGAAGTATTTTTTTATTTCTTCTAACACTTGAATCCAAAGTATGCAGAATGGTGAGTCCATGAATTTTAAATTCCACTTATCTCTCCACAGATTATCTCATTTACATTGTTTTGTTTTTATTTCTTAGATTGTGCTTTAGAGAAACCAATCAATGTAATTCAACAACATAAAACAGGAAAGCAGCTCCCAGTTGTTAATTCTTTCTGGTATGTTGTTGTTGTTTGTTTGTTTTAAATCTGTAGTTCAGCTTCATCATAATAAAATCTTCAGGATTGATTGACTGGCTATTCAGGGCACACAATAGATATTTACCACTGATAACTCAATGTACTCTAATTTAATCAAGACAAACAATTGAAGAAAAATTAAACTTCTCTAAAACCAAAGAGAAAAAACCTCTTCATAACTTACTGGCATCCAAACTTTAGCAAATTCGTCCAACTACACATTCCGGGATAAATGATAAAGTCCTGCTGCTGGTTCTCTTCTTGTATGTATTTCTCCTTTATCTCCAAGAAGCTGGAAGGAGAAGTTAAGTGTGTTGTCATAGGTAGACAAGATCTGTTGAATATTGTCACATGAACACAGGCAGCCTGAAGCCCCAAGATTGTTTTCCATGTAACCACAACAGCAGAGCTGTTACAAGCATAGAGAGAACAGGGATACATATTCTGTGGAATTTATTTATCCTCTTCTCTATTTATTTTTCCAAAATAGCATGGAAATGTGAGAAGTAAGGATTTTCAAAGAAGACAATGCTGAAGCAATTAGAGGAAGACTATCATGGAATGGTGTAATCATGGTGTTTGATGCGCTAGTTCACTTCTGGGCACAGCAGAAACTCTGCTTTCAAGCTCTGTTTCATTCACTAGAGGAATGTCTTGAGGAGATGCTTGGTTATGCTGTCATTTGCCTGGTTGCCTAATTTGTACATTAGGACCTCCTAAAACCACCACCCCTTTCTGTTCCTAACATGAATGAGTTCCCCTAGCTCACACTTGGGGTTGGACTGGCAGTTCTTCCCAACATCTGCTAGAAGCACTGTTTTCTAGCTTCGTTAGCTAGAAGTTCACACACCAAAATGTTTCCCATCAGACTGAGTAGATATATAATTAGTTACCATTTTTCAACTTAAACCATAAGACAATATGAATAGTATTTTGCTTATCTTTGGGTAAAGGTAGATACATGAAGACATATAGCTATCTTTAATTTCTTATTAAAAGTATTTCATCATAAAGCTATTGATTTCATGCTTATAACATTTCTAGTGCTTATGCATATTGGCTAGAGACTTATCATTAGTCATGTTTTGTTCCAATTGGTCACTAATCCTTGGTTTCTGTGACTCTAACTGATGCATTCTGGAAATGCAGACAAGCCTACCTTACATCAAATAATCAGCACTGCCTCAGACTGCGTTTCATCTGGAGAACGCTTATTTTGGAATCCTCTGGGATCTTCTTAGTAAAGACTAAGCTGTTGTGTATTGATCTCTGTATTATTTGTAAGGGCTTTTGCTTTCTGTATATCTGATACTTGGAATCAAAGTGGCTTTTGTACAGCAGGGCAGCAACTTCAGCAATATGCTTTGGTTTGGTTTGTCCTGTCATGGACAGAGTGATCCATTCCAAGCACCTTGGTGCCTCTTAGGCTTTCTGCAGTTTAGCATGTACACTTGAAATAGAGCCTGACTTTTCTTTGGTTCTAGTGCTTGTGTCTCTGCTCTCTACAGATGATTGCCTCTTCCTTCAGAAGCAGCTGCTGTGCAGGGCTAAGAACTCTGAAGTCCTTTTTCATTCCACTAAGAGATTGGTTTATTTACTAACTACTACTGATTATTACTTCATCTTACACTTTTTCCCTCAGGAAAAAAGAAGTAATCTTCATGGAGTTTCTCGTTTGTTCCGTGGCCACAGAAGGAAAGACTGTAGTGTCACTGATGGAAGAGGCTGTTCAGTTTTGAATCAGGGTGCATTTGTTTTCATTTTACAGCTGAGTTGAACCTTGGAGAGATTTATTTTGAGGTAGAACATAGTGAAAATTGCCAGGTTGATGTCCCTAGTGGTCAGTTTCTTTGTTCACCTGCAGGACAGTTGTAACAAAGACGTCACTGTCATGTGATGTTCCCCAGATCTCCTCCCTTGTTTGAAAGAAGAGCTTTTTGGTTATAAAGCATGCCTGAGGACTTGAAGGGTATTTAGGGAATGAGATAAATGAGCTCTGACCACTGCAATCCACTGGAATCTTATTTAGGGATGTAGATTTGGACCTTTTCGATTGGTGCGAACAGCAGGGTTGGTGTGAGCAAGAAAGTGTCCTGGGCAACACACAAAGCGACCATCTGATGTTGCTTGTCCCACTGTGCTGAACTGCCACCAGATAGCAAAGATGCCAACGTCATAGTGGGCTAGGTCTGCACTAGTGACTTGGAGAGGAAGAACAGCCTGCAGGACAGAAATCCGTTTTTACAGTAGAGGAAAAATTCTCCAAACAATAAAGTCAGGTTAGTTCACAAGGAACAATAGCAAGGATGTCAAGTTTTCTGTGCTTTTGTACACTAATCTAGGTGTCGTTACTCAGAGGCTTTTGCTGATTTCTCATGAACTCTCTTGGTCTACCATCATGACTCTGTGCCACCTGTGGGTGAGGAGCTGTGTGTAAAGGCATGGGGCTGGGAGATGTATGTGCTTCTGTGTGAGAGCAGGTAAAACATTGGGTGGTTGTTGGCAGGTCAAGCACAGCTGAGGGGAGTTGCATTCACACTGTAGCTCTTTTCCTCCCAGGGATAACTCCACTGGTGTTTTGCTCAATCCATCCAACCATCAACTTGTATGAAACTTTCAAATGTGTAATAAACTTTAAGATTTTGTCTACTGTGTTAAATTGCTTAAAATTAGCTTGGCGATCTAGAGATTCCAAGGGGGAAAATGAACCAATGAGCAGACAGAGATTGCTGAAGTTTTTGTCCCTTAGAAATAGAAAAACAGGCAAACAAAACAAAACAAAACAAAAACAACAACAATGAAAATGGGCACAATTTTTATTTACATTTAAAGGGAGGGGGAAGGAAGGAGGTGGTAAAATTAATGGTACAAACTTAATTACCAGTAATCTTCCTGTCCAAAATTATTTTTGAGCTACACTCCATATTTAATTTTGACAGGAAATCAGTGAAAAAAAAGATAATTTGCAATGTTTCTTGTAGATTTTGTGAAAAGACTGTGATCAAATTATATATTCTATGGCCTGAGAAAGATAAAAGCAAGTCTCAATAGCTCAATGCAGCATTTTAGCTGCATAAATATAAAACTAACCAAAACGTTACCCATAATTATCATGTACAATAAAGAATAACAAGTATTTCTATAGTTGGGGGTTTTGTTTTTACTTTTTGCTATTTTGTGAGTGAGCGTTTTTCTGTTTTTTGTTGTTGTTGGTGGTGGGTTTTTTTTACGTAAATGATGGTTTTAAAGGATTTTTAATTACATACTTGTAATATACACTTAGAAAGCTGGCAGCACACTTGCATCTAGCAACATCCCACCTGTAACTAAGAACTTTTTTAAAAACGTTTTTATTTCCTTCCCTATACAGTTGAAGAACTAGATCAGGTAGACCTTCTGTTTGGCATTCATGGAGACTGAAACCCTTTATCTTCTGACAGGTGGACAACTACCCCAATGCCCCAGCTGTCCCTTGAGCAAATGAAAACCACAAAAATGTTCAGTGCAGTCATAGCTCTGCTCCTTTCCATAACTGCCAAGGGTTACTGATGAGGCTGTAGCTGAACTGGACTGTCTTGAAAATCCCATTCCTTATCATCAGCCCTGTACTGTCCATTTAAGAATGTATGGTCATAATACTATTTCTCTGAGTAGATGCTCTATGAATATACAAGAGCAAAAAACATATGGGTAGAATGCAGAATACTTCCCTAATCCTGATTAAGGTGTTAACTCCTGTTCTTTCATTTTTATAGCCTTAAAGTCACAAGATTCTGCTCAAATAAAGCAGAAGGCATTGACCCTATAGCTCTCACTACTAGGTCAAGGGTAGAATGGGCTGTTGACCAAGATATATGAGCAGCAGGTATCTGCATTTCCCTTTTAGTCATTTATTTATTAGCACTGGATTCTATTTCAGTACAGAATACTAATAAGCAAAAAGCATCAACATATTTGCTGAGGAAAATTCTTCCAAAACCAAAACACCTTTTTCTCTGCAAATTCATTAAACATAATGTTCAGCAGAAGATACTTTCAGGCAGACTTTCCAGTCCCTCTCTACTGCACAGTGCCTAGCAGTGGTGGCTAGGACTGGCAGAGCTCTTCTGATGTAATCAGTGAAACCTTCTACAACATTATGAATTAAGTACACACCTGGCAGTTAGGTGTATATTTATGATGACAGAGCAAGGAACTTAAGCCAGCTTTTCTGCTTAGCATTGCCTACTGGAGTGCATGAACTCCAGATGAAAAGGAACCACCTGGCTATTCAGCCCATTCCCTCTTTCCTCTCACCATCCACAGCACCTGCGCTTTCAGCTGTGAGGGTGAGACATTCAACCATCCAGCCCAGCCAGTTCTGCATAGGTCAGTACTTACTTGCACTGTTATTACATCTCTCTCTACATATACATATACATATCTTTTTATGACGTGGGAAGGATTGTTTTATATATTTGCTTTACAAGTCCATTTTTCTTGTAGCAAAGATGCTTTTAGGCAGTTCTTTCTGTCCTGAGTCATTTCTCTCATCACTTTAGCACAGCATTTTCACAGCTGTCTCAGCAGCGACCCCACATAGCCCTGGATGTGCATGGGCTCGTCAAGCCCTTGTGTTTAATGTGAAAGTTCCTAGGCTGCAATTAGGACCAAGCAGTGATTTTGGGTGAGCTGTAGAAGGGTTGATGTGTAAGTATGTAACAAGTTAAAGCTGGTCCCACAGGACGGCTGGAGCTGTGTACTCTCAGCTGAACAGCTAATCTTTCAGGAGAAAAGGTTGGAAGGCATTGTGCATCTTCTTCGACTTACAGCTGGGAGACAATGAGGAAACATGAGTGCCTACTCTGAGAGTCTGGCAGCCAGGGAAATCCCTAGCAAGGATGCTCTGCTGTAGTTTAATAGTCCTGTTCTAGCTACTCATAATGTCTCTGTTAGATAAGGAAAAGGGGAGGTGTGCCCTTGTAGCAGAAATGCTAAGTGGCAGCTTAAACCTGTGATGGAGCACCTGGTGTGAAGCAGGGCCAACCCAGGGATGCTCAGGTGCATGCAGTGCACTTGATAGACCAGAATATGTGGAGCCAGGATGCACCCCTTTCAAGATTTGGCAGTGGAGATGTGGGTATCTTGCTGGAGACCCCTACCTACCTGAGGTCTTCAAATGGTAAGCAGATTTTCTTCCTTTGTTTCTGTATCTAGGGTTGTTGTATTTGAGCTTATCCTTACTTGTTGCAACCTACGACTTTGCTACTGTGCTATTATTGCTGCTACTTCCGTTGTATTGTGTCATTACACCCATCCCATTACAGTGTTACAGCCCTGTACTCAACTTTTCTTTTTGGGTTACTACTTAATATCTCTCTATATAGTTTATGTATGTTGAGTCTTATTCTTAGGTATTTAATTCCTTGTGTGTGTACTGAACAAGAACATGGGGGAGAGGGAAGATCAGGAATGTAGATATTAGTGTTTGTGGACCATGAAATGTGTATGGATGTCTCATGAACGTAAGGATGTCTAAAATGATGCTAGAATCACAGAACAGTTGAGGTTGGAAGGGACCTTTCAAGATCACCTCATCCAACTCTTGCTCAGGTAGGGCCACCTACAGCTGCTGGTCCAGGCCTGTGTTTAGGTGGGTCTTGAAGATCTCTGAGAGGACTCCACAAACTCTTTGCATAAAAATAATGGTAGATGCTTATACCTAGACACTTGCATCCCACTGAGGGGATTTTGTTTCTCTGCTCTGTGTTTCTCTTCAGAGGTTTTGAGTTACTTATTGTAAGATCTGATGGGCTAGTCTGCACATCTTTCCTGGATATAGCCATTACTGCTCAGGTAGTGCTTCCAATGAGGGTAGAGTGTCCCCGAAGCTCATCAGGTATACTCCAGTAAGCTCCTGCTGATCAGAGTAATGAAATTTCATATTTAATAATAATAATAAAAAAAATCTGACCATCAGCTAAATGAAATTATCTGGTTTAAATATCTTTCCCCAGTGCATTCAGCGTCTCCCGCTCTCGTGGTCTCATTTACGCCTTTAAGCAAGTCTCCTTATTAGGGCTATTTTTGACATGAGGTTCTTAAGGAAAAGTTTTGTTTCCTCTTGGGGGCCTCTGGCTTGCTGCATTAAGCAGAGGAGAGTAGTGCTTGGTGGCTGCAGTGTCTAATGAGCACTATGAGAAGCGCAGTATCTGTGCAAGGGGAAAAAAATCAACAAGCCACAGAAAGCACACAGACTTCATACAAGTTTTGAAGTTGGTAGAAAATCAGAGGATGTGAATAAAGACTTATTTTATTTTCTTCAAACTTACTCCATGTGTATCAGTGATTTATTTTAAAAAACTGTTTTAGGAAGCAAATTTTCAGACATTGTAAATAACAACAAGTGAAACACTGATTTTATTTAAATTAATGTTTGTAGTGCTGCTTTATTGTGTAAATACTGCTGTATCTAAGCTTGACTTTTCAATTTAATTTTTGTATAAATTAACTTATCTCCATGCAACAAATAAGTAGCTTTAAAGCTAATAATCCTACAAGAATTAAGATTAGGAAGTAATGCTATCAATGACGAAGCTTGATATTGGCTTTTTGTCCCTGAAAAGTGGTGAACTATAACAAAGATAATTGACCTAAATGGAATATACCATTTCCAGGTGTCCTTTATTCTGCCCTACATTAATTACTCCAAGGTTTTGCTCTGGTCAAATAAAATTTGGTTGGCTTGTCCACCTCTCTTCTGAAAGCCTGAGCAAATGTCAGATGAGATGTTTTAAAAAGTCAGGAAAGGCATATCTGCAGCAGAGAAGATAAAGCCACACAGAGATGATAAATACAGAGATGGGGACAATTACCATGCTGATGATCTTTAGTCACTCCAGAGACTCAGGCAGGATGTTCCCAGGAAAAAGAAATCTTGCCTTCGAGGACAAGATGCTCAGATTGGAAATTATACATTTATTTTGCTTGTGAACCTACTAAGGTTTGCTGAGTGAAAATGAATATACTTTATTAACCCTTCATAGGATGCATGCTACTGACCTAAAGTTGTTTTAATGTCTAGTGTGGGCAGATCTACTCTAGGCTTCCTGGTGAGTTGGATCAGCACAGACGGTTTTTGATCATTGCCCTTAAAAGTCCTTACCAGAGGGGTAGATTTCTCTAGTAATGCTGTATATAGAAATTACAGTGCAACGTATCAGTGTGCTTTGTTAGCCTTTGTAAAGCCTTTAAGAGCAGGTTGTGGTCTCTCAGGGACCTGTAAAGCACTACATAAAAACATTGGCCTAAAGAAGAGAGGCAGTTCAAGTAAAGAAATGTCTGGTCTCTGTCTGGAGACACTGGCTAATAACAATGGGCAAAGAGGAGGGACTGAGGCAGGTTTCTGAACTGCATCCCCTGCTTTCCTGCCAGGTTTTGCTAAAAATGCTTGGTTATTCCCTCTTGTGCCTCTGCAGCCTGGAGTAGTAGAGTCGAGGGAAACTGGTTTTGTGCCCCACAGTACAAGCAGGAAGGATGGATGCTGTGGGGTTTAAGGTTTTGAGAGCTTAAGAATAAATGACTATACAATTCCCATATGGGGAAAAATAATAATAATAATTAAGTGGGATAATGAAGTTTGAGAGGCTGGTACAGTACTCTCTTAATTTCTCCTTTTTGACCTGCTGCCTACTCGTCCAAGTTCTGCCTTTATTTTGTATTCCTGTGGCATGGGTAATAACTCAAAGAATCTAGTTTTCTCTTTTCTTGTGCTGCACCTCATTTGCTGAGCAGATCTTGCACCTGACAGACAAATCAATTTTGAACCAACAGATTTCAGTGACGCTTGGTGCCATGATCTATGTGTTTTGCACTGATTCAAATGGGAGGACTCCTTAACTGATCCTAGAAGTTTGCTGCGCTAGTGCAGTTCTGCAGTGAACAGCCTAGTACCCAGCCATGAGAAACTAAATGGGATAAAAA
Source organism: Cyrtonyx montezumae (assembly GCF_038088225.1). Lineage (NCBI taxonomy): Eukaryota > Metazoa > Chordata > Aves > Galliformes > Odontophoridae > Cyrtonyx > Cyrtonyx montezumae. The sequence goes on along the minus strand of NW_027072089.1, from coordinate 99,326,299 downwards.
GGTACTTAAAGATTCATATAATGCATTAACCATCTTTGTAACTTAATTCATGGCATGATATATACAGCTGACATCAAAAGCCTTTCATAGCTGTTCTTTAATTTCAGTTTCGGTAATGAATATAGATCCAATTAGAAGGGAGCTGATACACATTCAAAAGAATTAACAATACCCCTAATTTCCATGTTGAAGTAATGGCTGCTATTATAGACTTCTTGATTTTAATCAGATATTCTCAAAAATGACAGCAAATTTGGATTCATAATGCTAAGCTGATTCTACAAGTGATGGCTCTCTGTCTGTCTCTCTTTCTGTCTTTTTAAAAATCAGTTTGATCTTACAAGCACATAACAAAGACTTCTTCCACACAATACCTATTTTCATGGAACAGCAGTGTTTACGCAAGAAACCAAGATGCAAATCATAAACAGCATGTCTGTTGTCTCCAGTTCAGATCTTAGGCTCTCAGGCTAAAGAATTTTGTCTTTTTGGTGTAGAAAGGGGTGCTGGAGCCATAGTCACAGCTTAAACTAGGTAAGTGTTCATGACACGATTCTTGGTCACTGGCTATGGTGACCACGGGGGAAAAATGAATCCCTGAACTGACCAGTAGGTGGTAACATACAGTTTTGTTAGGGCTTTTTTTTTTTTTTTCAGAAAAATATGTTAAACTAAACTGGATGAGAACCTGACAGTGATGGATTACTTCATGTCCTCTACATGAGGCTGTGTGCTAGAAATTGATCCATTTTCAAGATTCCTCTAGTTTCTATGGCTTGGGCCAATTTAAGAGGGAGGAGATGAATTTGTGTAGCTGTAACACATAGGGAACAAATATGTCTACACAGGTGTTTGTCTCACCCATCTACCCTTCTGCTAAAATGTGAGTGTCCCTCATCTGACTGGATGTGCCTGCATCACCATCCTTTACCATGCTAATGTAGCCACTGTACTTTGTTATCACAGCACAATTTATGCCACGTGAAGAGTCATGTGTGAATAGGGTTAACTTGTTATATGCAACACCTAAGGCTGTAGCGTAAGGCCTCTTCAGCTGAACTTACTTTTCTGATGTCTTTGAATTGGCGTGTACATCAACTTCAGTATGTGTGGGAGAAGGAGGGGTATTAGCACCTCAGGTAGAGACACTGGAGAATATTACACTTTCTGAAGCAATAAAGCCAGGTGGCTTAACTGGGCAAATAAACTATTTAGAGAAATTGAAAAGTGTACTGTTTTGTTGTCACTGAAGACAAATTCCCCAAACAGGCTCACCTTTTAATAAATACTTGACTGACGCATGAGTTCAAAATGAAAGCTATTGATAGTGCCTGGCTGAGACAGCTGTACAGCAGTACAGGGAAAAAATCTATCCAAATCTATATTGGAGGACACCTTGTATGCAGATGAGCTGTTAATCTAAAGCATATATTAGTCAGAGAATTTTAATCATGTAGTTTGTGTCCCTGCCGATGAAATTTTCTCAGTCAATCTTTAAGTTGAAAGAGATATTACATGCTGCTGAATGAATGCACTTTTGTGTTCAGATTTGGCCCCGTTTACAAATAGCTTTTAGATGTCCTGCATTTATTCTGGCTATGAAGTTTATGTCTGATGGGAGCTGTCTTCGGAATGTGCTTACTTCCCCTTGGTAGGTGTTGCACCTCATAATTAATGTTGCCTGCTGCAGTGCTGGGAGTATCGTCACTTCTCTCTACGTGTTTTCAGGAGAAAGTAAGTTAAAGAAACCTTCATTTATAATGTGAGATGGTGGAGAGATAGCCTGGCATGTGTCTTTGTCAAGAGCTAGCCCTGAAACTATATTAAAAACTATATTAAACACAGCTAGAACAGACAGCGCTGGATACACAGGGAAATACTATCAGTAGTAAACAACATTGGGAAGGCAGCAGCTGTATTTCACAGTGGTATTAGGAAAGGAAGTATTAAAATTTGTTTGTTTAATAATACTAATGCACAGTCCTTTGTCTCTATTTGGTTCTTAGCAGCGATGATATTTCTGTGTGTAATACATTCATTGTATCATGTGGCTGTAACTTGATCAAATACAGTGTTGAATCAGATATGTATGAGGAAAGAGAAAATATTAAACCAGGAGATAATATTTTTGTAGTGGTTTTTTTTTTTTTCTACATCAGAGTGGTTATGCTCACAAAGAAAAAATTCTCAAGGAATAGCAGTACTTGATATCGTGTTGACATGAGGCTGTAATGAAACTCTTAGTTCCTTAGTATGCTTCCATCTTCTCCGTTCCTTATTTCATGCTGCACTGTTCACAGCATCAATTCAGCAGTGTTTCAGTAAACTTACACTTAACATTTCAAGCTTTTACAAATTCAAAACTTATTCTTTATTTACAGGAGCTATTTTCCTGTTCAGAACTGCCTTGTTATCATTTAAAATGGTTATCTAGAAAATATTTAAATAGAACTTGTTTTCTTCTGAAAATACTTTGAAGAAGCAAAAGTGTTTATTTTCTTATTTGCTTAGCTTTCTGGCAAATTCTTATTTTTCTTAATTTTTAAAATAATTCTTAATTTTTATTCCACTATCCTCTTTAAAAACTTAAAAATAATTACTGGTCTGTAGATGCTTCTTTACACTAAGGAAACATTTTAAAATAATGAGTAAAATGATTAATTTCTGTTCAGAAGTATGGGAGCTTAGTCAACTGCTACTTTTAAAGGTTTGCATGTCAGGTCTTGCTCATTGCATGACTCGTGAAAATGTGCTTGTGAAGTGCACCAGTAATCTGTCCCTCCTGATATTGTAGCTCTAATGTGTGGGTGAATAATTTATTACAGTTGTATCAATTAAGAAATGTGTCCTACATATATGGAGAGATTCTTTAGCTGTTGAGCTTTAGCAATGGTTCTAGTTTACCACTGGCTCTTCCAACATCACCATATTAATATGAGTATTCGCAGTAACCCCAGGCTGAAAGCAAAAAAAGTCACAAATGAAGAGTCAGCATTAAACTGTGGCTCAGCCAGGAAGGCTGGCAAGACTGGAGAGAAAAGTCTGGCTGGGCATCTACTGAAATTGGTCCTACACAAAGAGCTGAAGAATATTACCCTCTGTTGCCAACCCGTTTCATACCTAATCCTCCTGCCCTTCCTTTCATAGGCATCTCCACCAGTGTTGAGCTGTGATAGGAACTGTTTGTGTGTTCTTTTTTTTTTTTATTCACTGTATCTATGGATATAGCACATCCACAGTTTGTCAGAGACAAACCTGTACTTAATAAAGGCTGAAGTCCCACTTTACAGCAAAACCCAAGTGCAGACTTTTCATTAGTAGACTGAAAACAAATGACAATGAGTAACGTGTTCACTTCATTTTAGTCCCTTCTTCACAGCTGTGTGTTTCCTTTGTCTGGATTCATGCTGTGGCAGCCATTTAGGAAACTGCTGTCTCTTCTAACAGGTCTTCTCCTAGCTGATGGAGGAAAATAACTGCATTCATGTAAGATATTGCCTCTCCTATCCTGTTTGGCCACTCAGGGTGAGCACCTGATTTCAGAGCTGGTAGAGGGGATTAAGCTATACCTCGACCATCCCTGTTCAGCCTGGGGTTGCAGGTGAAATCTATCTTTGCTGGGGTTGAAGCTATTGTAGTGAATCATAGCTCTGAGAGGTGGAACACGTGGCCCTTCCATAAGCCCTCATGATGGGCCTTACTCTCTGTGAGGATAGGGTGAGGCTGGGCAGGCTGGCTGAGTCAGAACCCAAGCTCCAATAGGGATGCTCATTGCCTTGGCCTTCCTCCAGAGAAAGAAAGGCAACCAAGACAAAACTGGCTTGTCAGATCTGGTAGGACAATCTGTGTCAACCCATTCAGCTTGAAAATACCCTGATCAGTAGACTGTTGGAAAGCTAATATTTGTGTAATTGATCTGGTGATAATGGCTTCTTTTCCTTCTCAACCGAGAGAAAAACAAGACTTAGGGTAGTTTTCTGATGACTTTTCCACTCAGAAAATAGAGAGGAGACTAAATGGTATTCATTTCAAAACCATGGCTTCAAAACAATGATACATGGTTTAATTTTACAATTATGTGAAGTTTCATTAAATCAGGAGCAGATTATTCACTATAGCAAAGTGCAGGACAATAAATGCTTGCAGGATCAGGGGCAGTCTCCATTCTTTAGTCTAAAGCACTGTCATTACGTTATGCCTTACTGATAATTGGTCTGCTTCAAAAGTTTTACTTCTGCTTTTCCCGTGTTGCACTTCTTGATTTAATTGCTGCGTTTTTCTCAGCTAATGCATGGTATTCCTGGACATGAAGTTGTGTTGTGTTAAATACTTGAAGCCAGCCAATCTGCATTCTGATGGTGTTGCATAAAAAGTGATTAAGCTTTACTGCTGGGCCCAAGCAGGCAGCTCAATTCAATCCTAGCAGGCTCTGTGCTTTCCTGGGTCATGGACTCCCTTTGAATGCTCTACTGCAAGTTCCCTCCTCCACCTGCTGGGCTATTTTATTCATTAACCGTTGTTACCAGCAATCCTGGCCTTTAGCATTTATCTGTTTTTATACACAGCTTCCTGTTGCACTCAGGCACTGTCACACAGAATACCTTCAAGGTGGAAAAACAACATTTTTTCCAAGTGAAAGCGTCTCTTGTTTTTATCTCACAAAACAGGAATGAGGCATGACTTTACATATGAGTATTAAAATGTACTTTATCTGGCTTACTGTTGTATTAAAGGCAGTAAGGAGAGATATGATCAGCTGGTCTCTCAAGAGGGGAAATGCTGAAACTGTCAATAGGAAAATTATTTCAAATGATAATAATCAACAGGCTGGGAGGTAAAAAGATGCATTTATTTCAGCTGTAGTGATATTAGGTGTGCCATCAACAATAACAAGATTTTTTTAATAGCAGGTTTTGGGTGGTGTTTGTTTTTTAATTCATGCTACCTCTAAATCAACCATGTCTAGCTGCACATCTGCTGTTTCAATTCAGATCCCAGAAATGAGAATATAAGTGCACTGAGCTTCATTGTTTGAGCTCTTGAAAGGGGGGACAACTTCAGAACTTTTGGATTTTGGCGAGTTCCTCCAAGGATTTTTTTTCTTCTTAGATTAACTTTGCAATGCGCTTTCCTTACTATTAGCAATGCTGTAACTGTCAGATATATGGTACAATTATTGTAATGTCATATAGGTAAAACAGAATAATTTCACAGAGCCAAGAAAGCAGTAATTGCTCACACAGTGAAATTGCCAGTGAAGAAAAAATTCTTATGAGTATTTTAAATTTTTTATGTCATGTAAATTATTCTTATACTAACATAAACAGGAAAGCAGGCTGTGATTTTTAGATCACTTTGAGTAACATTTGTTCACATTTCTTTCATTCATTCTGCATTTATTTTTATTGTACCACCCAATAGCAGCTTCCCTCCCTTTACCACTCCATTCATCCATTAACGCATAGATAATGACCTCATTGCATTGCTGCAAAATACACTTATCAATGGGATTCATTATTCTGTCATGGAGAGGCTATTTTTAGCCCAGACTCCAGCTGGCAACTGAGAAGAAACATAGGAAAGGAAATTGCCTCAGGTGCTATTAGTGCTATCTAGTTGCCTGTAGTGTCTACCATTTAATGTGAAGTGCCCTGGAGTACATGGCTCAAAAAATTAATCTTATTTTATTTCTTGAGCTTGAGAAGCAATATGCCAGACTGGAGAGGAAAAAAAAAAGTATATTTAAATAAATACAGCAAAATTAAAAATGGATAACTGCCCCTGCTTTAAGGGGAAGTACTTTGCAGCTGATCGATAAGGGTAGGCAGAAGAATGTATAGCAGCAAGAGCTGACATAATTTGTTACCTTCACGTTGTGCACCTTGAACCTTTGCTGTGCTGTGCAACAGCTCATGTCACATTAACATCTCCTAATGGCTGGGAGATATTTACCTAGGTATTTGTGTTTGGGAATGCTGAAAAAATTTGTCATTCATCCTTCTATGGATCACTCAGTCTTTTCCAAACAGTTGGTTTTTTTAAGAAGTTTCCTGGAATGAAAACTATTTCTGCAGGTCTTCCTGCTGATTTCTTTGATTTACTGATAAATATATATACATATATACATATAAGATTATGACCTACCAGCTGTGGGGAAAAAAAAAAAGAGAAATTCTTTGACATGCCTGACCTTTCTAGGTGCAATATTTTGGAGAGTTGCACTATTTCCCTAGCAACAGGTTTTAAGAGGTGTGAACTTGGAGTGGAAAACTCGCAACCACAGGCCAACCTTTGGTCAGAAGTGAGTGAAACCATCTGCCATGGGGTTAGAGGCCTGGCTTGTAGCAAAGGCCACAGAGCACAGATTTCTGCATCAAAATGTACCCTTTTCAACAGGTAAGCTAAATGAATGTGAAATATAAACTGTACTGGAGAATTGTCTCTTGGACTTGAGCAAATATCTTGGAGTGAGGACAATTTTTTACTTCCTTAGCATATAGCTTCATCTTGGTCTAAGGTCTTTCTCCTGAAAACATGTGATGGAGTCTTACAACTTTAAGGTGTTTTGATTGAGAATTGAAGGCTCTTATTCTGATCCCTCTTGCATCACTAGAACTATTTAGAAAATTGAGTTTGAGGCACTAGAAGCATCTGATCTCCCCTATGCCAACCTGTGCTGCATAGTTTTGCTGCTCATTTAAACTCATAATTTTACTACAGTCTAGATGCTGATTATGAAAGTATGCTTTCAGTAGGAGATGTGTGTTGAAAACCTTTATAAAAAATGCACATGAAAGCTCTTTCTTTTTTAGTCACAATAGAGCCTATGGGAACTAAGGTGAGGACTGTCTAACAAGAGAGCAGAGGTGATCAAAAAACCCATGTGCAAAATTGTCACCAGGAACTGCAAACCTTGCTGATGTCAGCTAGAGACTATGACTTTACAGTAGTCATCTTGTACTTTCAGTTTGTCTCTCACAGCTTGGGCTGACACCTCCATGCCCTCTGGTTGAGTAACAACCCAGCCCTGGTCTTCCTCCATACCAGGCTGAGGTGATGAGAGCTCTTTCTGTTGAAAATCCACAAAGATACAATGAATCTTCATGAAAATTAGCTGTTTGATTCCTGGATGAAATTCATCTCTAAATCTTCTTTATTCAGGATGAGCAGCTATCATGCTTCTGTGATTCACATGACTAGTTTGATAGATGTGGTAAACAACCTGCAATAAGAGCTGTGTGCCTATGGGAAGAGAGCTTTATGCCAACATAAAATGATTTTATTGTGTGTTGTTTATCAAGGGAGAAAGATAAGCTTTTGTAAAACACAGCTTTATCCTGCTGAGAGACACGACACCCCAAAAATTAAAAAAATGTATTTAATATTTAGGGGTTGTGGGAGATAATCATGAATTTCTGAAAGTTTTTATAGAAATAAGGTCTCTCTATAAAGGCCATTGTCAACATTTGTATGTTGAGTTGAGTTAAGCGGAACTCCATCCTTTGCCTCAGGCATTGTTTCTATCAAACTATTCTGAAGAGGCTATAATCTAGTCCATTATATCCTTAATTAAGCATCACAGGACAAAGAAGCTTTGCAAACAGTACAAAAACGTTCTTTGAGGAGGGAGGGTATTGTTGTGCATGGGATCTTTTTATTGATCTGTTAAAGGTGATGGAAAAATAAAACTACCTTACATTTTTTGTAATAAATTTAACCACATTATGTACCATGAACCTATGAGTGGATAATGGCTGGACAGTGACTGCAAAACACCAACCTGATTAAGGAAACTTAAGGAGATAAGTACAAAATGAGCACTATGTGTATAAATTGTTGTCATTAATACTGATTATCAATAATTGGATTTAAATAATAGGTAGTAAAATATTGTTGAACCAACAACCCATTTCTGAATTTTTGATCTACTGGAAATCTCATTTGGCCATTGGTCAAAGAAGAACAGATAAATGTTAAAATTTAGATCGTTTAAGAGCGGCAAAATATTAAACCAGCAAGGAAGCCATGAATTAAAGTCGTGAATAGAAATGCTTTGACTGGCTTGGAGAAAAGCAATCATCTTATTTCTTTCAGAGACTTGAAAACTAGTGTATTCCTTTAAAAAAGAATAAATCCAATTGAGCTACAAATGTTGGTTTCCAAACAGCTAAAATGCCACTGTCTCCTCTGTGTTCAAAATTTCTCCTCTAAATGAGTCTGATTGCCCTTCTGCATTTGTTCATGTTTTTGCTGTGTGTGTGGCAGTAATGCCTTCAGGAAGCAGCCAAGTTGGGTCCTGTGTTGGTTCCTCCCATGCTTATCTCTGGGAAGAGAATACGGGAGCTGAAGGCTTCCCCGTGGCTCATAGCACTGGGGGCACTGAAACACAGTGAAACTGGGACTTAAACTCTGCATTTGGTGGTGTTCAGCCAGGTGGTTTCTCCTACTCTGAGCCCTGTTGATTTTATGCGTGTGGTGAAAAGTAGTTTGCAGATGTGATGTCTTGAGGAGATGAGATGAGACCTTCATCAGCCTATTAAATTAGTCATGTATCTGATTTTTTTTTTTTTTTTAATCAGAATAGCTGTGTTGTAAAAATCACTTGTCATGGGAAACAGGGATATCCCTACTTCTTTGTCACCATAGGCTAAAAATAGTTTTTGGCCACTTTCCCTGTAGAAAGTACCTTTCCACTGCCAGAAGCTGTACGAGACAAACCAACTGTATCAGTCAAGCAGGAGCCATTGGCTGGTGACACGCCCCTTCTTCTGGCACGCTCTCCATTTTTCTCATGTAGCTCTAAAGGCTGACAGGGAGGTTTACTGTGACAAATATATTGGTTTTCAGAGTAGTTACTGTTGTGCTGAGAGCTTTGAAAATGCAGCATGCTGGCAGAATGAAGTGGATGAAAATGACCTGGAAAGAGAAAAACATCTTACTTCACAGCTGAGATCATGTGGTCCAAATACGCTTAGCATAGGATCTTCCAGGAGCTTTCTGGAATGACTCAGAAGCTAGATAAGAAGCAGAGGATGCCAAAAAACATTGGAAATGCAGCAAACCCCAGAACAATTCTTCCTTCATTTAGCATTTCAAATATTTTTTAGAAATTTAAATAGGAGAGAGAAAAACAGCTGCACAGTGCTTTAGGGATTATATGCTAGTCATTAAGAAAACATTCACTGGCCTTTGCTAATTCAGAGCAGGGAGATATTACTGAAAATGTTGTGACTAAAAAAAAAAACAAAAACAAACAAGCAAAAAAAAACAATTGCAGCTAATAGGCAGTTTTGCTAGACTATTGGATTTCAAGTAGGTAAGTGGAAAATTACTGATCAAAACCCAGCAATACTGAGGAGTTTGTTTTCCACCAAGAGGATTAGGAGAGTCTTACACTATGTCTTTGGTTTCCAGCAGAGTTTTTGAGGACTTTACACCTAAACACTCTGGGTGCAAACTGCATGGCCCTGGGGCACTGTGGTGAAAAGAAGGGCAGTGGGGCACAGGGTTCCTGCACTCACCTCAGACTGCTGAATGTGGCTGTGGAGGGCAGAAAAGACCCAAAGATGTGAAGGTTTCCAAGGGCTTGTACAGGGAGAAAAGCTAGCTGGTGTAAGTCCCAGAAAGCGGGGAATGGTTTCAGCTATGTATGTTACAAAGTCCAGGCTGGTTAGAAATACTGATCTAAAATTAATGACACATGATTAATTTTTATTGGCTAAAGCTTCCAGTTTTGACCCAAGAATTCAGCTAAAAAAAATAACAACCCTACTTCAGTGTTGTCTTTCTATGCCTTTTTAGACTATTTTTACAATAACATGACTGGGCTGCTTTTGAAGGCGTTTGTTAATTTTCACTGTAGTTAATGCAGGAATAGATATCTCAAAAATATTAGATTCTTATGTGCTGAGTGAAACTTGCTGTTAAGGGAGAGGAGAAGCCCTTATTAGTGACTAATAAACAATGGAAAGGAAGAACATTATGTCTGTAGCCCACAGGCATAGCCCAGCTCCCATCATGTCATGATATATATATATAGAAGCATAATCAATAGCCTAAGGGATGTAGGAGAGATCTGGGGAACAACAAGAGACTGGAGAACACAGGGGAAGGAGAAGGAGGTATAGCAGGAGGAAGAACCACAGAGGACAAATAACAACTTTAAGAAGTATGGCAGCAGTACACAGCAGTGTATGTCTCAAGGCCATGCAAAAATGAGCATTATTAAAATGAGTTGTACAGAACAACTTGTTCTTCATCTCACTTCAAGCTTTAGCAGCTAGTATCCTTAAGGTCTTCTGCACTGTGGTGATCTGCAATTTGTGTTATTTGGTTAGCTGTGACTGGACTTCTGAGTCATATGATGATATTTCTATCTCAAATAGGATGAAAATATCTCTTTGACTGTCAGCAATCTTGTCCCAGAATAAGCCTCCTGTGTTGCCTGCTTAAATGCATCCCAGTTGAGTTTTCTGTGTTTGTGTAAGATGATTAGCAAGCAGGTTTTTGGAATTAATATATTTGCTGGCATAACAGAGAAAAATGAATGCAACATGCAGCTAGAGTGAGCTGCCTCTCATTTATGTGACTATTCTATGTATACAATTTTTTTTTCGAATATCCAGAGTGCATAATGTAACTATTGTGCTTATTTAATTTCATCACTTTGCAGTTTGTACGGTGTGGTCATGTTTCAGGAAGCGAATAACTCTGATCATAAAGAATAAACGTAACTCTTTTTGTTCTCCCTTCTTCAGTTTCCTCCAGCTGAAGGGAAAGTTTCCATGTGTGAATCTTTCTGGTTCTCCCCCATTACAGCAAGCATCAGATGAGCATGCCATCATCGTCTGCCTTTCTTTTCTGGCACATCTAGCATTTTCTTTTGTTTTCCCCTGCTTTGAGTGATATCCTGAGGTATTAGAACTGAATTTTTAATATCTAATTATATCCTTTAGAAAGAAGACCACTGCATTTGAGGGCAGGCTGGGATTTAAAAAAAAATCAGAGTAGAGCAAAAGTAATGCTGCAGACAGACATGTTCATTTTAAACAGTTTCATGTATGCTTCAATGTAGTACAGAAATCCTGTCCCATTAATATTTCTGTTATTTTTTCCCACTCATTTTCAAATTGCCTAAATCTGTCATACTGGGTTGAAATGGTGATGCAGCATTTACAGGAAGGGTTGTTTTAGTCTTGGGTTTTCTGGGGGTAAGAGTTAAAACACGTGAAAATACTACCAAAAATATAAGAAGAAAATTCCTTGCATCATCCTACCCACATAATATTCCATTTTGCAGATCTTAGTGATGAGTGAGGTTACTTATTGTTGTGTGCAACTGTGGGATGTGGAAAACTGTCATATCAGTGCCTAATGTACTGAATAATGGGCCCTCTACATAAAGTGCATTTGCTTTGTTCCTTTAGTGACAGATGCGAGGAATTAATTTCTCTTAGCAAGAAATGTTCATTCAAGATAAGACCTGAAATAAACACTGACACACAACTGTGAAACGCCCTGAAACTGTTTCTTGGTGACAAATTACTGCTGAGGTATATAGACCCTTCCACAAAAGTGACACCTATTGAATTTATTAGACAGATTATAAAGAGAGGACTGAATCATTTTTTGTCCCATTTGTAGAGCTGACATTTACCAGCTTCTCCTAATGAATAGGAAATAGGCTGCTGAAAACAAAAGTCAGATGGTTATGAAATCTCTTGGACTGGCAGCCATGGATCATACGGCTACTGATAGTGTTTGTGAAGCCAAACTTTTGTGCAGAGGTGGACAGACCCTAAGCTTGAGGCTGAGGTCATTCATCCTTTTCATAGGAAATTGTACAGGAGCTGCAGTCAGAGCTGTGAAGCCTTGGTGAACACACTGAAGCATATGAATGGTGGGTGCAATGCACAAGGTCAGGCTGGATGTGCTGTTGGGGTAGCAGTGAAGAAGAAACCTGAGGGTTTGAAAAGCACGTAGCATAGCTGGTGGGAAACTTGATTTTTTTTAACAAGTGGAAGAGCCAATACAGTCAGTGAAGTGTAAGCAGAGATTTTGTACTCAGTCTTCGTAGAAGAATAAATGCTGTGATAGATTTCTTTTGTGGGTGTTTATCCTCAGAGATTACTGTCAAAACAGTGTTTGGTCACGAGTCAGCCTGAATGTGGGCTAATTCTAAATTCTGTCTCTTATTTACATAGAGTCAAAAAAGATTTAACATAGCACTTCTCATCAGTGCTTTGCAAAGGAGATTAATATCATGAGCTCCAGTTTACAGAAAGGGGAACTGAGATGCAGAAACGTGATCGAAGTAGCAGTCATTCCTCCCCACAGCCTACTGATGGAATTGGCAGCAAAACCAAAACTGTTGATCACAGCTCTCTTTTTCTCTTCTCCAGCCCAATTCATGGAGCTACAGCTTATTTAGTCTTCTAATCTTGTTGTCTCGGAAATTGAATCCAGGTGTCTGCATGAGGAGCAAAGGCCATATCCTTCATCTTCAGACCACTAGTCACCCATGAATTCAAGAGTGTGGCAAGCCATTTGTGAAAGCACCAGATCACTGAGCTGTTTTTCATGTAATCCTGTACTTAAAGTACAAGACAACAGATTCCTAAATAAAAAGCTTCATAATAATTTGCAAAAGCAGATGCATGAGGAATTTCCCTGTTGCATCTCCATCCAAATTATCATCAATGATCATTTCAAAGGTAAATCCCCCACCCTCCTCGATGTATTTTGAAGGAAAGAAGAAGAAAGTATCCATCAGCTGTTTAGGATAGAAACATCTATGAGAACTTCTGGTGAAGGTGAATTTGTGAAGGTATCGCTGCTGAAACCCCAGCAACTTGATGTTTGTCTTTTTTTCCTAGCTTCACGTTCCTATTCCCTACAACAGCTTCACTGTAAGAGGTAAATTGACAGCCTGACACATATTCTAGATAAAAGAAACAGCTAACAAAACCCTGCTTCTGGACCTGTAATATAGGTGAGCATTCTGTGGCAAGTCCCAAGGATTTGCCTCACAGGAGTTGCCCATACTGCGGTTGCTACTTTGATCCTGTTTTGCTGAACTCAAATACATGGGTGACTTTTCCCCCAGGATGGGATGGAAAGAGATGCAGTAAATAATACATGACAGAGAAGTATTAAATGGCACTTTCCTTCTGTTTGCCTAACACAGGGCCAGCTCTGCAAATAAATAATCTGCTGACCAGTTCAGCATGCTGATGTGGAAAGGCTGATCTCACTTGAAGACTTCTTTGTGAGTTTCCCACAAACATGTAAGCAGAGAAAATATATCTGAGTAGCAGGTGCAGTACTTTGGATCCGTTTGGCCAGATGTACATGAAGGCAACCCAAGGCTGTCCTGTTTCCGCAGTGGAGTGTTTAAAGCAGCTCTCCATTGCGTTAGCCAAAGAGAAAAACATCCCTTTGGTTCCTATTTTTTTTTTCCTCCCAGTCCTGTTTGTAATTCCTTCTCTAATGTCAGGGATTAGCTGGAATTTGGCTCTGTCAGTCTTTTCTCTCTTTTTGCCTACTACAAAATATTATCCATGTCAAGGAATGCAGAAACCTTTCTCCCTTTGGCACAATAACTTGCATAATCAATGTGATCTGTGCCATTGCACTTGAGCAAGACTGTGCGTGCAGAATGCAATTATAAAAAAAAAAAAAAAGAAAACTCACAAAGAAATTTCAGTCCAGCAATGACAAACTCCTTGGAAAAGATTGCTTTGATATCCTGTCATATGTATAATTTTAGTATTTTTTTTCTCCCCAGTGATTTAAATTAATTTGAATCAAATCATTAGGCCCCAGACTGGTACTGAACATAATGACTCATCCCTAAATTAATATTGTCTACCCTGAACTACTCCTGTCTAAATCACTGAAAGACTCACGCTACTCACAAAGTCAGCTACATTCAAATGAGTTCTGCAACAGTTCATTAGGTAATGATGTAATTTATGTGACTGGGCCAGTGAAGGTTTTCTGCTCTGGCTTAAAATGGATGAAGTATGGGTAATTAAGCAGATGTTTTGTAAACTTCTGGCATTTTACTGTGCAGGGGAAAAAGAGGAGAGGGGGAAAAAAAAAGAGAATAGTAATCAGAGTTTGGATGAGGACAAAATGCATCACACAGTTCGGCAGGAATTTCCAGTGCCAGCCTTGCTTCTTCATAGCATAGTAAGGCTTTATATAAGAAACGTGCTTCTCTTTCAGCACATTCTGCGTTCTAAATGATGCACTTGACACCAGCACTTGAAAGGAGCTATACTAAAGGGATCTGTTAGCACAAGGAATAAACATATGTAATTAGACTGGGTTCAGTGTCTAGGTGAAACCCTTGTATAGCAGAATTCAGTCATTTTAGATGTGTGTTGTATGTTGAACTTCTCACATCACCATATTGCTGTGCCATCCATTGTATTTCAATTGTCGCAGGGACCGGAGAAGGGACTAGAGCAACCTAGAGGGGGAGTTTCTCCTGAAGTTCTTAAATAGCATAGACCCAACAACACAAATGGAGAATTGAAAGCATTCATCTGAGCATGAAAACTTTCTGGTTTTAATTGCTGTTGTTTTTCCCTTCTGATTATCGTCTTTGCACAGTGGCTATACATATCACTGAGCCCACCAGTAAATGAACTTGTTTCCTCATACACATGTATTGACAGGGTGTGGCATTTCTGAGTTAGGACTTAAGTAGTCTTGGCCTCCTCAGGGAACGAAGCTGTCAGTTGTTCCACATAATGAATGGCAGGTTTATGGTGTGAGGCACTGCTTGTAGTATTCAACAGCAAAAAAAGCTTTGCTGTCCTAGATTGCAAGATGCTGACTTTGGGTTATGATAGCTGTAATAATGAATAACGAAATAATACAACTTGACAACTTCTCTGTTTTATAAAATATGACATTATTTTTGCCTAATTTCTATGTTTTTATGAACAGCTAGAACTTATTTTCCTTCTCAAATAGGAGAGAAGTGGTAGCAAAGGAAGAAAAAGAATAATATAATTTATTTTTCCCTTCCCTTTGCTGTGGCAAAATGATTACCTAGCTACTGAATCCTCAGTAAAGGTCTCTTCTGAAGCAATCTCACAGTGCATTTTTATGGCTAGCGTTGCTTGTGTTGGTTACTTCTGTAGCCTGAATATGCTGGATGCAGGGTATCTATTTTGTTATGTCATTTCATTTGGAGGAAGTGAAGAAGTAATGCTAAAAATGAGCTGGTGGAAGTGACATTCAAGATGGCAGTTTGAAGAGGTTTGGAATTATTCAGGTGTAATGGATCTGAATCATACCCCTATCAGCAGATTTGCTGTCTGGAAGTCAGTTTACTGAAATGCTTCCCTGGTTGTATTTCTACAACTGCTGGGTTGTTGGCAATTGCTCAGTCCTCAATGCCTGTGGGGATGGATTGCTCTGACTGCTTTTCATCTTCTCCATCAGTGCTCCTATCCCTCTGTCATCATTTTTAAGGCATCAAAACATAGAATTTTTTTGCCATACCAAGGTATAGTCCCGGGGCTATTAGTAAGAAGTACTTTTTTTAATACTAGATAGAATCTCTCAATCTAAATCCTTCAAAAGTTCTTTTGAGACTATTTTTCTTAAGACATCTTCCACTTTCCCATTTTATCTGGGCTAACGCACCATTTGGGATAGGCTTTGCAGTGTTTTTCCCACAGATCAGAAGTACTACAGAACCTGAAATAGTCACAGAAAAGTTGCAGGAACATTTTAAAACACTCAGTAAAAGTCTGCTTCATGTATTAGACTCAAAATTGAGCAGTGACTATTTTTCACTTGTACTTTAACAGGAATTTCTAATCTATATGTGGATATACAAATTGTTGAGCTTATTGGAGTAAACTCACCGATTAATTTTTTTTAAACAACCCACTAAACAAACCCATTAGTGAAATATTTTACTTGGAGTCTCCAAAAACTGTGGTTCAATCATGTAATTTTCTCCTTTGGCAGATTTTCAAAGTTTTCAAAATATAGATTGTTCTGTAATTTTGGTCCCCACAGCTGTGGCAGAGAGTTAATTTCCTTACTAGTGAAGCCAATCTACATAATCAGGGTCTGAAACAATGGTCCTTTTTCTGCTTTTCCTGTTGAACGTCTGCCTAAGGTAATTCTAGTCCTATAATGAACTGCTTGCAGGAACACAGAGCAGAGTGTGCAACAGTGAGGTTTCACATGAAAAATAATGTAGGGAATGATTTAATGCTCCTGTGAACTCGCTGTATGCATAAACGTATGTACCACTAGCACTGGAGGTGGCTAGCATTCATGTTCCTGAGTGCACTGTTCTTCATGCATAGACTCCTCTTCAGCTTGAAATCTCATACTACCTGCCTTTCCTACAGATAGCCCAAGGAAGATTCTCATTTTCCCAGAGGTGAGGATAGGATTAAATTTACCAGATGCCCTCATAAAATCTCTCTTAGAATATGTTAAAAAGAAAAGAAAATGACAGGCTAGAGAGCTGACAGGTGTGTGCTGACAGGTGTGTCTCAAACACCACAGCTGCTGAAAGCAAACTGGTACGAAATAGTGACAATAAATGAATGTTAACAGTAAATACTGCTGCATGAATGCATTCCTGTGCAGCATTAGTGAGGACCAGTGAGGTGTAAGTGGGACGAAAAAGCAGAAGCAAGTCTTTTATTCATCAGAGGTTCAGGAATCAAATGGATTCCCGTGTCAATGGAATTTTGCTGATGATTTCAAGGTTTTGCACCAAGGCTGTTTTCCTATGGTAAGGACTTAACACCTTCACCTGAGGAGCTCACCATCAGTTCCATATAGCTCCCTTCTGAGGGTAAAGTGAGAAGATCCTCTGTAGTTAGCTTGTTATCTATCATTTGCCCCATGCTAAAAATTGATACCTGTTTGTAGAAGACACATTTAGTTTAGGAACTAAACATATCTCATCTTAGTAAATAGATGCCCACACTTCCTCTTATTTATACATATGCTTAGTGCCACACATCTAATGACACCTGCAAGGATGGCTAGAGTTACTCTGCTGTATTATCAACCACCACTCCAAACAGCTTCCTGGTACTCTTGCTTTTGTTTTTGTTTTACATTTAATACTGGATGTATTTAATTGAAAATATATCTGGGTTTCTCTCTGAGACTGAGATGTGCTTGGCAGTGTTTATGACCCAGTATGTTTGTTGTGACTTGTGTCAGGAAGCAGCTGCTGCGTGAAGGGACCTAGTGTGCCTTTTAGTGCTGCCCACATTCAGGGATGGCTCCTTCTGTCCATACCTGGCAGTCAGGTGGATCCTGGTTTTTAAGACAGCCATGAATAGAGAGGTTCAGCACAAGTTCCCCATTAGTAATGCTCTTAAAATCCTATATTCAGACCTAATTCAGCCTTCGTTGAATATCATCACTAAGAATATCAGTTCTGAAAATTCATGACTGGTACATCCATGCGCATACGTCTGTGTGTGCATATGAACACATACATTTGAAAGCCTTTTCAGGTGTGAGCAGTACATGTTATAGCTCGCTGTATCACAATGGAGAGACAGCATTACAAGTTGTGATAAACCATACGGCTGTTCTGCATTTCAATTCTACAGGAAGCCGCAGCAGTCTCAGAATTGCTGTTTTCAGAGCTGTGGTTAAGGTGAACATCTAATTCGCACCACACACAGGAAGCTAAATCTCCAAGCCAGAAGAGGACCAAAGAGCTGGTTCATATAAGAGAAAGTTATTGGCTCTTTCAGGCAAGGCAGGACTTCAAAGATACGACTAATCCCTATTTACAAAATATGAGCCAGAGGTAGCTTGCACCCTAGTTCCCTGAGCAGAGGATGCTTAAAGAGAAAATTGAATGTAAGCTCCAGGCTGGAAATACATTTCTTTCAGAGCTAAGTGCTATGCTTCCCACGTGCCAACTGCTTCCACTTTGGAAAGCAGAAACCATGAGGATTCAGGAGGTGCTAAGCTTTATATTAAAATGTGAATTCATAAGCCTGGGCACTTCTCAGAATCAAAGTTCTATATTTCCTGCTGTATAGACTGGGGAACTGAAGCACAAAAACATGTCTGTTTTAAGGTCAGACAAGGAGTCTGTGACGGAGCCAAGATAAGAGTTTCGCTCCTTCCTTATCATGGGGCTTTATCCTTCATCACTTCTTCCCAGAATACAAATGGTTCAGGGGCACCCTGGCACCCGGTCCCCCCGCACAGTTTATTCCATGTTTTAATGCTGACCTACTCCATCACTGAGTTATTTTAAGTGAAAACACTCGTTCTGTCTTTCACAAAAGTTGGGATTTGTTTATTTAAGAAATCAAGCAATACTGCCTTTCAGCTGTTATTATCTTTTAGAATAGTCATTAAATTCCAGTATCTTCTTTTAATTTTCAGTTGTGTGTGGTTTTCTGAGAAAATTGCACAATAAAGTTAGGCAATTTATATCAAAGTTTAAGCTTTTGCTTGATGAAGTTGTGCTGCTCCCTTTTCTGCTCATTTTTAATATGTTATTTTAATTGCCCTAAATAATTAAACTGTTTTGCACATAGAAATACCATTCTGTTGTTTCATTTCTATGCAGACTTTTCATTTCTATCATAACTAAGAGGCAGAAGTGATTAGATAAATAATGTTAATTACAGATGATAAAAGTTGAAGTCTATCCCTTACTTCTGAGCTTGATGTGATTGGTGCATTACTCATTAAAATGAGATTGCTAGTGAATTTAGATACTGAGTGCTGCTATTTTATCTGTGTTTCTTGCTGCTCTCTGCTGTCTCACTGCTTGAGCCAGGACCAGGAATTTGAAAGTGCAGCCATCTTCAGGGACATCATCTGTTTCATGCAGTGAGACACCTGAGCTGTTAGTGTGAGCAAGCAAGCAAACCACTGCAGCAGATTGACTTGGGAATGACTCTGTTGCTCAGGAAAATATTCTCTGTCCTACTCGCACTGTTTTTTCAAGGCTGTAATTCCAGGCAGTCTTCTGCGGTTCTCCTTCTCTTGTCATAGTTTTGTGATTATATTAACTGGATCTGTCACGTTTGCAGGCAGCGCTATAGGTCTTGAAGGCCTCTTTGAAGGCCAGAGGGTTTACTTCTAATGGAGCACTGGTGTCAGAATACAGTGCTTGGAAATGAAAGCAAAGCTTCTTTTGTTGTGAGATCAAGGAGGGAACTGCTGTCCATCCTCTTTTGGTAAGAGCTTCATATTTCATGTCAGCATTTCTGGGGTTTCCATGCTGTGCTAACCCTCCAACACAGATACAAGAGTCATATGAAATATGACATCATATTTTTTTATAACATCATCTGCAGCAACCTATTATTTCACTGAACATATACCTCCTGATCTTTCTATGTGGTTTCTCAGAATTGTGCATAGAAAAGGTTATTCTTGTGCACAAGCACATCACCTTGGTGCCTAATGGAGGAAATTTTGAGCCTGTGTGTTTGGGGAAGGCTGCAAGGTGACAGGGAGGGATGCAGACACCTGCTGGTGTCAATGAAGTCCTGTCATCTGGGGAAAGAAGGTGAACAGGGCAACCAGGAAAGCTGAGTTTAGCTCTGAGTCTTAAATGGAGGCTCATGAGTTTGAGTTTCTAAACAGGTTGCCTGCTTCACAAGTCACTGCAGATTTGAAAGAGGCTTTTAAGCTCAACTGGCTGAAGATTGACCCTGAGAGCTCTTTTTTGGCAGTTACAAGCAGCCTGCTTTTTGAAAGCAGTATGCTCCAGATGTCACCGATTTTGCACATCTGGGAAGGAGAGTGCACCAAGGCTGGACATTTGCTCTGTGATCCTTGGAGCAGGGTTTTATCTGCAGATTACAACCCTGAAGACTGGAGGGAATCTTTGGATATGGATACAAAGACAGGTAGTAATGAAGGATCTAGGAGTCCTAGTGGACAGCAGTAATAATGAAGAACCTAGGAGTCCTGATGGACAATAAGATGGTCATGAGACAGCAGTGTGACCTTGTGTCCAAGAAGGCCAATGGTATCATGGGGTGCATTAAGAAGAGTGTGGTCAGCATGGTGTGGGAGGTGATCCTACCTCTCTACTCTGCCCTGGTGAGGCCACATTTAGACTACTTTGTCTAGTTCTGGTCTCCCCAGTTCAAAAAAGACAAGAATTTCCTAGGAGTCCAACGGAGAACCACAAAGATTATAAAGAGCTTGAAGCATCTCCCTTATGATGAAAGACCTGAGTCTGTTCAGCCTGGGAAGAAGTAGACAGAGGGGATCTGAGAAATGTTTATAAACATCTAAAGGGAGGTGGGAGACAAATGGATGAGGCCAGGCTTTTCTCAGTGGTATGTAGTGATAGGACAAGGAGCAGCAGCCTAAAACTTCAACACAGGAAGTTCTATACAAACGTGCAGAAGTTTTTTACAGTAGGGTTGAGGGAACACTCGAACAGGCTGCCCAGAGAAGTTGTGGAGTGTCCTGTTATGGAGATATTAAGATCTGTTTGGATACTTACCTGTGCCACCTATTGTAGGGAACATGATTTAGAAGGGGGGTTGGATTCAATGGTCCCTTCCAAATCCTGCAATTCTGTGAATTAAAAAAACAATGCAAAAATTAAATAAGGACGCACAGTGGGTTGTGGTGTGATGTTCAAAGCACCAAAGTGTGAGTCCGTGCCTGCATGTGCCCAGTTCAAGAGATCATTCCCTGTGGAGAAGTCTGCCCTGGAGAGTTCACTGGGTCCCAACACCCTTTCCTCCAGCTTCTCCCAGCCCTGGCCACTCCAACACCAGTGGGAGGCTACCTGGGAGCAAGACCCAAAGCACAAGATGTGTTCTCATTCCCCACATTCTCCATGTCCAAGCAGAGCACCATTAGGCAGTGTCCACCAGCTCTCTGGAGACCACAGTGTGACATATCAGGCCTGTCATGGATGTGGGTGTTCCCCATTCATTTTTCAACCCTGAACCTTTTCTCTGTTCTCAGTAGTTCTCCATTCTCTGTTCTACTCTAACCTTTTCCTATCTCAGAACAGCTGAGGGTTTGGTTAGGAGGGATTAAAACTTTCAAAGGGCAGTACTAAAGGGCCCCTGCAGACTGCTAGTGTAAGGCCTTTGGTCTCATTAATTTTACAGCTGAATCACAAGTGTATGCTCTCCACATGAGGATGAAATTTCTCTTTTTCCATCCCCTACCTGCAATATAGTATTCTTGCCTCCTATAGTGGCACTGAAAACTAGAAGATATCAGAATATTTTGCATTATCTACAGCCTTCCCCCTGCCCTCTCTTGCCCCGCTCACATCCCAGAGAACCTCAGACCACAGCTGTACTGCTGGGTCATGTAGTTTTCCTCATGCTTTGCTGGCTGCAAAGGCATAAGAACTGCTTCTGCATCCTGCTTGTGCAGCAGTATCAGCAGAGCTACTGATGGAATTTGCTTTCTACTCTCAGGACTGGAGCAGCTGACAGATGTTTGGAAGATTTCTTGTCTCTGGACTAGCTCTTCATCTGTTCTGAGTTATTCAAAACACAAACAGTGGGTTGGCAGGAGTGAAACCTGCTCAGAACTGAGATGTCAAAACAGAAATATATTTTTAAAAAGACAAGTGTCAGAGGAGAAAAAGAGAAAAAAAAATGGTGTTTGTGTGATTTCTAGCAATATGTATTTAAATAGTCAAGGTTTTCTTCTTTTAACCCCTTGGACACCCACCTGAAATGACATTCTTCTATATCTAAATTAATTTTCACGCTTAGATAGTTGAAGGATGTTATAGGTCTCCATTTCCCTCTTTCCTGATGGGTGGATTGGCCACATTTCCAAGGTGTTTGGAGTACTTGCTAACAGCATAATGTGGGACTATCTTGTCAAGTGTCTTGTAAAGCTGTAATGTGATCCTGAAAATGTAGTGAGCAATACTGTTAAGCAGAGTGGTGGAAGGAACAGTCAGTGGAAAATGAAATTACTCAAGAAAAAAATAGAGAAGAGTAGGGGACAGATAGGGAGGAGAAGGCTTTAGAAATAAAAAGCTTAGGTTTAGGGGAGAGAAGAGGAAGTTTTCCAAGTCTAAATCAGTATAGGTAGAATAATTTTGAGATCTGGTAGCAGATAATGCTTGTCTGCTGGCTCATTCAGCTCTATATGCAAAGTAAAGCAAGACCAGTAGCTGATATCAAAATGAACTGGCATCAGAGCCCTCTGAAAAAGCACACTCCTTCAGCTGAGTAGTAGTCTGCAGGCTGTGTGTTAGTAACTCCAGTCATACGCAGAGGAGTAAGATTTCTTCTGTGAGTAATCAAAACTAAAGTTAATAGAAAGTACAGGAAGCAAGTATTTAAATAATTAAAGGACACAAAATTCAAAAACAGATGATAGAAGTGGAATTATTTGTTTTGCCTACTTTTTAAAAGTGATGATTTTTTGGAGTGGAAAAACAAAGGAAAAAGCAATTCACAGAATGTTAAAAACTGTCATCTCTTGTCCAAATGTTATTTGGTTGGAGTAAGAAAGTAGTCTCTGTCAGGATGAGATTAGCATAGGAGAATATAATCCCATCGTTACTCTGCACTAATAAATCAGCAGAGAGCATCTTTGTTGGCTTCTAGCGGTTGCAGAAATACATCTTTCTTCAGCTATCAATGCTGTACATGTGTTTCACATGTGGGTGCCATCGCTTCTGCTTATAATCATTATCAGGACAGACATACAGTGTTACGATTTGATATCATGATAGTCTATGACCTGTGAAATTGCTGCATTTTCATCTGAGTATGGCTTTGGTGACAGTGGATAATTGCCGTGTTGTCACTGCTCGTTGTTGTGACAATGTGCTGGATAGGAGCACTTATTATTTTTAGATGTTTTCTCTTTTCATGGCAAATAGTACTGTTGCTCTGGCATTTTCCATTTTTGTTGAGATCTGATGTGAAACTGAAGGCTCTAAATGTACATGCATGGTGGATTTATGAATTATAGTTTTGAGCTTGCAGCACTTTTATTACCTTTGCAAGTCTGGACTGTAACTGAATGCCTATTCCTTTTCCTCTCCAGCAGATGGATGACTCTGTGACCAGGGCCCAAGCTAAAAGCAATGGCACTGATTTTATTTTCACATTAGCATAACTCAGCTGACTTCAGACAACGTGAACTTAACTCATATTAATAGCGGTGAAGAAATGATCAAAATGTATCTGTATGCAATGGATATTTTACTGACTTTTTTCTCTCTCTTTTTTTTTTAGTTTAGTGTGAGCAGATGTTATAAATTCTTGCTGTCTAGAAGGAAAGCACATAGTCAGAGAAGATGCTGCTTCTTTTTTTTTTTTCTGTACAAAGTGGTGGTGATATTTACTTGTGTTAGATTTGTAATGAACATCAGTTTTGATCTGTTTGTGTGGATTTGGTGGGTGGACACTGCTCAAACATTCATATCTAAATCACTGAAACTCTTTGTAACCTATTGCAGCTGAGGTCATAGCTACATGTACTGAGATAGAGAGTAAAAATTGGTGAGTGGGTGTGGACAGGAAAAGGACAGAAAATTATTTTTAAAAGAAATAAATAAGCGCATATCTCGGCAATCCCTATTTCACATAATTGGATCCATACGGTAGTGTGTCCTTATTTTTGCTGACTCCCAGATTTACATCACAGTTCAGCCACTGAAGGTTCCTTGATCTGGTGCCTTGTGAACCCTATTCAGAGTAACTTGGGCCGTAGCCTTGCAGCCAGGCTGCTGGCGGACGTGGCTGTGTTCAGTTTGAACCCCTCACTACAAGAAAGGTTTGAGCTGCTGGAACGCATTCAGAGCAAGGAAGCTGGTGAAGGGAAAGGAAAGCAAGAGCTGTGAGGAGAGGCTGAGGGAACCGTGGCTATTCAGTTTGCAAGAGGCTAAGGGGAGGTATTATTCTCTACAACTACCTGAGATGAGGCTGCAGTGACGTGTGTCTCAGACGACGAGTGATAGAATTGTGAGGCAATGGCCTCATGTTGCACCAGAAGAGGCTTAGATTGGATATTGTGATTAATTTCTTCATGGAGGGAATAGTCAAGTCTTGGAATGTGCTGCCCATGGAGGTGGTGATGTCCCCATCCCTGGAGGTGCTTATGAGAGGTGTGGACATGGTGCTTAGGGTCATGGTTTAGTGGTGGAATTGGTAGTGTTGCACAATGATTGGACCTATTGATCTTATGGGTCTTTTCCAACCTAAATGATTTTATAATATTATGAAATATGAATCAGTAATTAATCCATAATAATTGGCAACAACTTTTAACATGGGGAGTTGGAAGGTGCGTTTACTGTGAGGATGCTTATGAGACCCTGGATACGTAACCCTTCTGCATCATGAAACTAGAAACTGGGAACACTTCTAATTTCTGAGTTGGCAGTCAGCAGTACCAGGATGAAGTGACACTGTCCACACCTAAAAAACATTCTGATTTTTGTTCCCTCATCATTCATCTTTCTTTTAGGAGCACTTTATTTTAAATTGATTTTGTTATTAGTGGATCTGCTCAGAGGCAGTGCACCTGTTACATACCTCGAGAAACTGACTCTAGACTTTAGCAGGAGCAAGTGACAATGTTTTAAATTAAACTGTCCTCACTACAGCTATCTTTCTTCTTTCCTTTATCTCCCCACCCAGCCATAAATAATCAGGCAGCAGAAGGCAGGTAGTGTTATAAATTGTCAGGGTACACAATTGCCTCATGTTCAGCATTCTGTTCTTCTTCCCCATTATCATCCATTTTAAACTAGAAGTTCATGCATTTATGGCTCTACTGTAAGAAGGTGTCAAATAAATTGGTATTGCAGTTATTAAAGAATACAAATATACAAAAATGCATTGATAATGCACAGCAACACAAAAAATGTTATACTAATGGGACAGTAGTGCTTTGTTACTGTCATTTAAAGACCAAGAGGAGTGAAGTATAATGTGAGCAGGAGTGAGTATTTCTCATATCATCTCATTTAAAAAGATGAGTGCTGGTTTCATTTGCTGTAGTGGCCCATGATCTATTAGCCTTCTGTTTCCCTTATATAGTAGGTGTTACCCTAAAACGATCTTGCTTTACTTCTCAAATGTCTGTATGTCATCCATCTGGTGTCTTCAGGGTGATTCTACTGCACAGCTGTAGACAGGAATGGCAACGAGGCATAGACCTCTTGCTGTCCAAAGTGGTCAGCCAAAAACGCATGGCACAGAATCTGCAGGCAAACTGAGGTATCTGGCAGGCACTCAAACCTTGTCTGGCCAGATCTTTCTTTTGGGGTTGTCCTCTCTCTCCATTTTTTTATCATGGCATTTCACACCACGTTAGTCTTTTTTACTCCCACTAGATAGGTGTTCTACTATATTTCCAGAGGCTCAGTAGGAAGCGTAACCTGTTTTGCATTACAATTACTTTCTTAAACATGGCTTTGATATTGTATAATGTACATAGGCCAGATCTGAGTTGCATAAATGTGCCCACATTGTTACCTACAGCTTGTTTCCTACATCAGGACTGGGAAATGGGTGTGACTTCCCAGAAGACTGCTTCTCATGCCAGTATTCATTTTGCCCAAGGAGTCAAATAATAGAACAGCATACATAGTGCAGCTACCTAAATGATTACTGTCACTAAAATTGTGCATATCCCAAGGCCAGTGTGCATACTTTGTCTGCTTTCTACCTGCACCAAGCACATAAAAACGAGTTCTGTGAACAATTCACAACTTTCTTGGAAGAAAGAGGCAGAACAGCAACTACCCTGTCAGGAAAATTTCCACTCTTCTACTGTTCAGAATATCTCTGGCAAATTTAATTTATGTCTCAAGAAGTGTAAGAGGACAAAAACATATTTGCTCTAAGCTGTCATGTTCCCTAATACACCAAATGCACATGTAAGCTAGCTTGTAGGTGATGGGGACTTAAGTGGGGCATGGGGGGTAGGTGGACTTTTTGGTGTTTGTTTTCTTTTAATCACTACTAGCAGCTTCTAAAATGTCTAGTCATGCTAGGCAGTTGGACCTTCTCAATCATGCTGCCCATTTCCTAGTAGAATCGTCTGACCATCTTCGGTTTTAGATAACCTTCAGAGATTTTACAGAACCTCACAGATCGTCCATACCCTGTTAACAGTTTTAGACCTGAACTCCCCCCTGACTGTTGATGTTTAGATGGACGGAGGTGTTTTGCATAAACAGTGATGGCACAGTATGATCCATGGTCTTGTTTTAACAAACCAGGCTGGCTTGCCAGATGGGTTTCTACTGTTGGGAGCAGACAATGAAACACTTCTTCTGTCTGATGTTTGTAACTCCAGGGATGGAGAACAAAAGTGGTGTCATTGAAAGTAGTCTGTCCTCAGTCAAATTGCCTCTACTTACTGCTTTTCTAAAGGTCTCTAGGATTGTGTTTTTGATGGTGAAATTTGCACATACTTTTTTGCAAACTCAAAAATTCCAAAGAAAAATAAATTTGTTTCTACATTTTTGAGTCAAGCTTTCAGGCTATCCTTCACACAGTGCTTTTTGTGCAGTGCCGATCTCAAAATACTCTACAGAGCTGTTGAAAAAGAAAGCTGCAATACAGTGCTGATACTCTGCAAACTAACGACATCCGAGAGGAATCACTATCATTTGGGCAGCATGATCATCTTCGTATTTCCTACTTTTTCTTATGATTTCAGTGCTAAATTCGTAGCCTTCAGAAGTGACTTTTACAGAAGCAGCCATTAGCAAATCCAGATTTTTCAGGAGTTAGTCAAGGACCTTTGTTATATTTGTGCTGCCTACTTCTAGGAGGATAAAGAACTATTTGAATAGATGCTCTGACCCTATATAAGGAATCATTGGCCATGGGACATGAATGCCAGGGTGACAGCAACATTATATTCTGGGATGGAGACTAATCGGGGGTTGAGTATCTGCTTGCCCAGTTCCACATTAGTCTTGCTAGTTAAGCTGACTACTAACAGATAGAGATGGGGGCAGAGGAAGAATTTGTTAACTGCTATAACAATTCAATCCATAAATAGACATGCTAGAGAATGAGCTCTGTGAACTGGGGAAACTCTTACACTGTACATATATATGTATATGTTTTTTTTTTAAGAGAGCAAAGATGTCCTATTATATTCAGAACTGGAGGTAGTCATACTAATGAGTGGGAGATAATTGTAATAGAGCAGAAATAGGGATCAAAGTCAGTAATAATCTTAGTTTGCTCTTTCTTACTTACGAGTATAAAGCATTTTTAGAGGGAAACTTGTTGATACAACGCGAGTTGGTCATTAGTTGGTCATTGGTCTACTGTGTATATCTGGCAGCACCATGAGACGAGCCACACAGATAATCTGGGTGTAGAAAAGGAACCATGAATGAAGTATAATTCTGGCTTGCCTGGCTGGTAATGCTGCCTTGTAGTTGCCCTCCTCCCCATATTTTCAGTGCAGCTGGAAATGCTGTTGCTAACCAACATGCGAATATGAGCACTAAGAATATAAAACCAGTAAAATTTTTAAAGAGAAAATGTGAAGGCTCTTCATCTGAAAGATATTTGTACTTGCCAATAGCTTCCGATAGTGATAAATATGTGAGTAGTAGTATCACTTCGTAAATGAAAGGTTGAAAAACTGAAAGGATTCCTTTGGTTATGAACCCTGAGTGTTTTTAGGGATCCTGGCAGTGAGGAGGTCTATCCCAGGCCGACTTGTTATCCAGAAGACCTTTTCATTTCCATGCAGATCTTACTTTTCTCCCTGTTAGAAATGAGCAAAATAATTAAAAAATGTTGGAAGCAATTATATTTCAGGAGTATAGGTTACTCCTTGCTTATAGAGGAACTGCTCTACAAGCCATAATGATGCATGCAGTTAGGTGTTTTTAATAAGCTCCCGATGCTTTGCTCCATTCGTGTCATATATAGGCTGGGTAAAGGCGTAGGAGGTGAAAGTTGCCCTTCAAAGGTGGATCTGTAACAACTTGCAATTCACCTGAATGCCATGTAGTGCTTCACAGGGCTTTTCACCACAGGGGAACTGAATTCAAACTATTGCCTGTCCCTCAGTGCCACATCACCCCGCGTGACTCAAGGAAACTCACTCTGTGTTACCAAAAGAGGAATGAAGAAAGAGGTTATTGCAGTAGCAGTATACGGATGCCTGAAGAGCAAATGAAGAGAGACGTGTTCCTTTTTATGGTGTTTTCAAGTCCACTTTCTTTTAAGAAGAGACAGAATAGTCTCAAGGTTCCTCTAAATCATCCTTTAAATCATCCAAACATGTCTTTCTTACAGTTAATGGGGATTGAACTAGGTCTGGCTTGAAGTCTTTGTGTTTTGTCATTCAGAATAGTTTCTTTTTAAATATGTCCCTTTGCATGAAGCAGAGCAACCAGAACCTAGATGAATGTGTTCACACTACAGCAATTCAATCCTGTTTCCTATTAAGTGTATTTCAGATGTACATATGCTGTTTAATCTCTAAAACTGGAGTTAAGCCCAAGTTAGACTTGAGATATTTCTGTAATGCTAAGGACTTGAGAAGCACCACTGCCTTTCTTCAAATGCCAAACTAATCACCATGTGAGGTGACTGCAGGACCAGGTGATATCCCATTAGCCCCAGGGAAAGGGTCTGTCCATGGCTAATCCTTTTTTCTGCCATTGTGAGCTCCTCTTCCTTTGACCCCTTGGCTTTATTGGCAGTTTATATTGGTTAAGTGTTGAGGCCATTGGACACCTCTACATAAAGGCAATGCAGTGAGCTCATATGCCACCCTTCTGTTTCCATGCTCCCGCTGCCATTTCTTCTTCTCTGAGCTGGCACAATTTAACACCCCATCTCGGCTAGTTAGGACTTCTTAATTCTTCCTCTTGCTTCACTTAGGCTGTTAGAATATTCAAGGGCATTTTTAGGCACCTGTCTAAAGCAGATCTACCATCTGATTGGTTTTAACTTTATTTTTTTATTTTTATTTTCAGGAGCAGCCTCTTCTGTTTGGAGTGAAAACAAGCTGTGCTTGAGTACTGCTTCATGTCTCTAAAAATAAAAGTTGGCTTTCAAAGTGCACACACGCTCTCTCTGCTTCCCTCTCTCTCCCCTCTCCCTTCCCTTTCTCCGCTCACTTCTTTCTGCTAGAAAAGAGACGGGAGAGCTTTCTTGGCAGCTACCGGAGATGGATCCTAAGTGGTGCACAAGTGCACACATAGCAATTTGGCACACAGCAGGGGCTGGGAGTGGGAGGCGTTTTGGATTTGTCAGCTCATCGGTACAGCTAGATTCTTGTCAAACAGCAGAAGTTGCACAAGTCCCTGGTGGCTGAGATCGCAATTGGCAATGCTGAATCGGTGTGGAAAAGCAAAGAAGTGAGGACACAGGACCATTTCTTCCTCCATACTCCATCACAATTTGCTAACAGGGTTGCATTCTGGTGTTTCTGTCTTAACACCCATTCTCTTTCTTATCTTAAGTGCCTCAGTTTTATGTCAGTTTTGTCACCTATTTTCTGTCTGTGCCTTCGTTTCCCTGCATTCACATTTCAGCAGTTGTACTAGTTATGGTTCTGTTACATTAACTGCTAGGAAATTTTAGACTTTAATATGGCTAGTATACTTTTGTCTGAGAGAATTTTTGTCAAGCACAGAGATTTCCAAAATGTGATATGCGTGCCAAAGTTAGAAATTCTGCTCCAGAACTGTAACCAACACACTGCTGAACCAGGAGCTGCCTTTGCCAGTATAATACTGCTACCATTGATGATCAATGACCTATCAAAAACAAAACAAAACAAACAAACAAAAAAAAACAAACAAAAAAAAAACCCAACCACAAAAATCAAGTGTATTGCATTTCTGGTCTAGGATTTGAATCTACTCTACATAGCACGATACAAATTTCTACTGATAAGATGCTTTTAAGCATCCTAAACTCCTTTTCCGACTTAATCTTTTTTTTCTTTTTCTATTTGCATATGACTCAGAAACACCTTCTCTATACAGGATTGTGAGCAAAAAGCATCAGGGTTTTTTACTTCTGTGCTGTTTGGGAGTTGTGCTTTCATCTGCTGGTAAAATATACAGTGTAGTTAGGAAAATGTTTGACTTTTATGATTTGCTTTAATTCATGCTCTGTTCCTTTCTTTGTGATTTCTCAGTAACAGGACATTCTAATCATATGATTGGATTCGTGCCTTGACCTTTGCTGTTGTAGAAGATGTGGATTCTAATAGATTCATTTTTTTGTACATTCACAACCACTGTCTCCAGTGCAGTATGGTGAGGGGATGCTCCTGTGGGTGTAGGTTTGGCAATGACCTTAGGAGTTACTTAGAAACTATTAGGCCAATCTGTCACATAAAGATCAGCCTGGAATTAATTTTATGATAACCTGATGATCAATCCAGCCTTCCCCAGAATGATACAGATAGCGTAATTACAGGCTGCTGTATGAATGGAGTCAGAATGTTTTGGACATCTCCCCACTGGACTTGTGCAGTTTAGAGGAGCTATTGCTCAGCCTTATCATCCTCAGCACAGCCCTACTCTTCATACACATTCTGTGCATCCAACAGCAAACTGGTTGTGTCGTTTTTTTACAGATGAAATTTCTGTTTGGGCAGTTAAAGGGTGGCTAACAGATTTCAAAAATAAACCTCTGGCTTCCCAATTGAGGCATTCTGCCAAGTTAAAGTCCAGTTGCAGAAATATATGACTACTCCCCTGACTAGATAGAAACCTAAGTTTTGCTTTTGTCTTGTACATAAGAATTTATCCTATCTGTTCTATTAAAATAGCAAGAGTTTGCAAACATCAACCTCAAAGCGGGCTGTTGCTGTACTGTAGGGCTTTATGCTGGGTTCAAGTCCTTTTGGAAAGGGAAGGAAGCATAGTATGTTTCCATATACTGGGTTGCAGATCTAAACACCAAGTGTTTTGGTAAAAGTAAAAAAAGAAGAAAAATATAAGATGTAGGATAAATTAGCCCCATCTTCAGTATAAAGTACTGACCTGGATGTTTACAAAATCACAGAATCGTAGGGGTTGGAAGAGATCTCTGGAGATCATCTAGTCCAAGCCTGCTGCTAAAGCAGGTTCCCTAGAGTAGGTCATCTAGTGCTACAGGGTTGAAATACAATCGAGTATACCCAATTAAGGTATTTGGAAGCTTACAGTAAAAACTTGAGACACTTCTATGATGATACAAAAGCCAACCATGGCTTTTGAATGTCTAAATCTTGTGGATCTATTTTTGTTCTCTTGTAACCTTGGCTACAGATTTCAAAGTGGAACAGTACAGAGATTGGAGAGGCTGGACTGAAAAATACTTTTCCTCTCATATTTATAACACTCTTTCATGTGACAGCACAATTCAAGCTAGGCTAATGACATCAGAGGAGGCCATACATTCCCTAGAAAATCTGTGATACTATTCAAAAGGAAAAACCAAAATATGTGTGAGAAATCTCAACAGTAGGATAAAATCTCTTGAGGGAATTACATGCAGGTGTATCTACAGGAGTCAGAGCCTGGGTAGCTTGTTTCATATTATAGGAGCTTGCGCAGCATTGAGTGATGATACCAGCTGTACTCAGGTTCTTAAATTACAGAGAGATGGTGGCCGTAAGGGGACAGAATATGCCTGCAGGAATGGTTGGCTTGCTGATAGACTCAAGAGCAGAAGGATGGCAGCTGAGGCTGAAAAGTAAAGAAGTAGTTTCATGAATCTCTCTGATATTTATTAGCAATCTCCTTGAGGATGTGGCTTTGAATGTGATTTTTTTTATTCTGACATGATTGCCTTCTGATGACATATGTTGGCAAATAGCCCCATATACAATATAAGTGCAAAGAAGACAGCTAAATCCCAATGCACCCAAAGGTGAGATAGTGCCTTACCTTCACTCAAGCTTTACAGCTAGCTTCTGTCTTCACTTGGTCTTAAATTGTTTCTGATGGGAAGTCTAGCTAAGGTCATACTAAAACATTTCCTGAAATGGATATGCAACCCATGCCTTAGCAGCAAACATCCTTCATTAAGTTGATGTCTGATGCTTTCTTCTTTTAAGGAAATCTGTAATTTTCTTCCTTGGTAAACTTAATGCCTTTAAAAGAAACTGAATAAAGCAAAGAAAAAATCAAAGATATTTGTTTATATAGGTGGCTACCCATGGTTACTTAACATATTGTGTCACATCAGGACAAACCAGGCTTCCTACATTCTGCTTTGATATGTATTACAAGGGTTGCAATAAGTCAATCTGAATCCACATGCCTTAAGAAAAATGTTCCTTTCGCTGGTAGGCTGGATTATGTAGCTCTCATCACCTGACATCTCTTCTCTGAAAGGCTATAAAATACAACGAGAATGTTCGTAACTTGCCAATAATGCCATTTGAAAGATTTAAATACTAAATATGTTTTGATGGTTTGGTCTAAAGATAGATGTTCTGGCAAAATGAAAACTTTTTTTTTTTTTTAAGCTGAATGACTCAAATGGTTAGTCAGGGTAGAGAATATTTGGGTGTGCCCATCGAGATTCGTTTGGGTAAACAAACAATAGAGCTAGTGGGGAAGGAGAGAACTTGCCCAAACCTTGGACTGATCTCTATACAGCTATCTAAAGAGAGATTTGGCTGTGCAAATTAATCAATTTTACTTTCCCCAGGGATCAAAGGGGTTACTCAGAGGATGCAAGGGGAATGTATGGATTCATCTTTGTCACATTTTCTCTCTAATTTAGCTGTCTAGGGAGCCTCCCACATCTTGCAGAAGTGGAAACATCCAGTTTAATTTCATCTTTCTCAGACTGCATCAGCTTGCTTCCTCAGAAGCCAGGGTCTCTCTCCATTTACTCTCACTGTTTGTCCCTTTAATTCTCCTACAGTTTCACAAGTGCTTCTGGTATATTTTGTAAATTTAGCTTATAATCAGATTTTTCAAAGAGGCACCATCTGGTTCCTGACATGGCTTAAAATAACAATCCAACTAACATGAACCCTGCAGCAATGCTTTACGTCCTTCCCAACCCAGTGTGAGAGTGTCCCCACTTCTATTTCTTCACAAATGCTCCACCATCCCATCCCTTCTGACAGGTCTCACAGAAAGCAGGGCCTTTTAACTCTTTCATCTCGACCTGAGTAGTCTCAGGCAATCAAAATGGATGTGTTTAAAAAGAAAAAAAGCTTGCAGCCAGGATAGTGGAGGATCTGCTGTGAACTGCTCAGTCAGAGATCTGGACCTGGAGCTCACATTGGTATTTCAGCTGCCCTCCTGTGCTTAGTGCTGCGGCAGTACACACCATCATTGTGGCCCCAGTGCTCAAAGATCTCTGCAACGGAGCAGTGGAAACTGAGCAATGCCAGAATTACTTTATAAAGA
Organism: Cyrtonyx montezumae; assembly: GCF_038088225.1. Classification (NCBI taxonomy): domain Eukaryota; kingdom Metazoa; phylum Chordata; class Aves; order Galliformes; family Odontophoridae; genus Cyrtonyx; species Cyrtonyx montezumae. The sequence continues at coordinate 99,292,947 of NW_027072089.1, read as the reverse complement.
GAAAAGTGGCCCAGTGCTGTGAGTGGTTTATTTTAAGCAGGGTACATTAACACTGCAGGTTATGCAGGGTAGGAAGTTTTCTCGCTTTTGACTTTTATGAACTACTTATAGTGCTGGCCTGTTATGCCTTCACACTGCATGCAAAGTGTCGTATGTCCTCATTCTTACTTGGTGGCCCTGGGTGATGCCTGCCATTGGGTAGCGTGGTGTGGGCCTTGGTTTTGCCTGCTGGAAGATCAGAGATCCTCAGTGCTGAGGCAGCAGGAGCAGCAGGTACTGATGTACCCTCCTCTGTTCGTGGCAGGCTGTTTTGGGAGGACCAAAACAACTGCTGGAGGGAAGATTTGTCTAAAGTGATAAACTAGACAGGTCCATACAGGGATCTGGGGATTCTGTTCACTTCTTCCAGTTGATGGGGCCGGAGCACTTCATTTGTTTTGCTTTCCCTTTAACTAGAGGCAGAGCAGGACAGTTATTTCCCTAAGGGCTGCTTGGTGGCCAGATCACGCTCCTTCCTGGCTAATATTAGCCACGCAGCTGATTGTCACGGTTCGTGCCCCGCGACAGGTGCAGCAGAGCTGCGGCGCTGGAATCTGGCCCGGCCCAGTGCCGGCGTTGGCAGAGGCTTTCCCATTATATCAGGAAGGGCTGTATCCCATCACCACCATGCTCCGGCCCCCTCGGCTCGCCTCAGCTGTCTGCAGGACGTGGAGCCGGGCAGAGGCTGCCCTGGAAGAAGCAGAGCCTTTGGTCTGAGGTGCGGAAAGCCAACAAGTCTGGATGCGACCGCTGCTGCGTGGTGCTCAGGGTAAGGAGAAGGCTTCAGCACAGACCCGCTGCTTACAGGGGTGGGGGGATCCCCTGAAAACAAGTAGTCAAAAATGCAGCTATCAACACTGCTGGTGAGCAGATAGGCATTGTGTTTGCTCATGTGTCAGCCCTGGTTTCTTTGCAGGGCACTTTGCATGAGCACTTTGTTTTTTGCATTAATTTTAATTGGTGTTCTCTAATTTTAGAATGCTCCTGTGCAAAATTACTTTCAATTCCAGTGGTGATTAGATGATGATGACGTGTTTTAATAATAAGCATGGGAGAGATAAAGAAAAAGGCATCAAATATGCTGACTGCACTTGTGGGAAGGGAGGTGAGAAGCGCTGCTGCTCTGAACTGAAAGTATCTGATCTGCCTGCTCAGAGGTCTGAGAGTTTCCCCTATCCTTTGTTTTCTTTTTGAAATAGCGATAGCTTCTTTTGGTAAAAGCAGCAAAATGTTGCAGTGTTGTTTACTGAGCATAAAGTTTGGAGAGGAGGAGGAGGGAAGTGCCTCACAAGGCACTCAGGTGCCTGCTGTGGTTATGTGACCCACTCCCCAACCACGGGGAGAGGCAGGGCCATCATGCACTCCAGAGGAGTTCTGCTCTGAAACGATGACCAAAGGGACAAGATTGGCTACCGCAGCCTTCCTAGACAGCTAGATTGATGCATAATGCACTGGCACCAGGGGGAACCTCTCCCTTGGCTTTGGTAGGCTTTGGATCAGCGCTGTTCTCACTATTTCTGTCTATAGGTGAAATTATTTTCTGGGAAGCTGTGGAATGAGTAAGCAATACCTAGACCAAAGAAACACAGCACAGAATTGATGAGGAAGGTCATGCCTCACAAGCATTGGGTGTCTAGGCACAGTTTAGGTCTAAGCTTCTTTTTAGAGGGGGTTTTTGCCCGATACCATAAAATTAAGAGTGTGGTCTTCAGAAGACAAACTGCCTTGTCTCAGTGCTGCTAGCTACAGTTGAGTGTTGGGTTGTGCCTGAAGGAACATAGAGGCTCTCTGTTGCACACAGGAATTTCTCTGGGGTCTTGGATTCTTCCCGGCACTAGCTTCGAGGAGGTGGTGCTACTGTAACTCTACTACTACTGTTCTGCTGCTCGTCACCTCTCACAGCTGGTGCTGCGCTGGGGACCTAACATGGTGTTTTGGCAATGAGGACACTATGTAAACTATGGTAATCCCATACATCTCTTACGCCCTGACTCATGCTTTCAGCCAAGCCATTCTCTGGCTCCCTGTCTGCTTCACAGTGCCAGTTCAGCTTGGTTTCTGTTCTCATACTTCAATACATGAAGCAAAATTTGCTGTACCTCAGAACAGGGGAAATGAAGGAGCTGCTGGGCAGGATTGGGTCAGGGCTTAGTGCTGGTGTCGTGCTGACAGGAGACATGCCAGAAGCACAGAGAAAATACATGGTCATCTCCTTTTGAAAGTCGTTTATTTGCAACTTTTAATGTGTCTCTCCTTGCAGAGAGGTCATTCACAAATTTGATGCCATTTTTTAAATGCAGTTTGTAAGTGTATTTCACTGCCAGAAAGATCCTGTTGGAGAACAGCAGTCTGAGTCCCTGCAGAGATGGCTCTATTGCCTTACAAAGTATTTGCAACCAGCTAGGAAAGAACAGGAGAGCTATATGGATCTCCAGTTCTGCTGGCGACGCAAGAGATCAGAAAATCCCAAAGACAGGGCAGCATGGCTTTCATGTTTTTATTTGCTTGTTAGTTTTGTTTTCTTTGTATTGTTTGTTTGTTTTTAACCATTATGGGCAAATGCTCAGAGTAGCAGAAGTTTGAGAAAAATGCATCTCCTATTTTGCACGTCACTGATCATGGATGTAAGTTAGAAGGCATATCCAAATAAGTTTTACAATTGACCTTTTGTAAGGTCATGCAGTCATTACTCTGTCTGCATGATTCTTTTTTATTGTTATTTTATTAAAATTATGTATCAGTTTCATAGGAAATTGACATTATGGGTTTAGGGACTTCTGTATCACATTAGGTAGTACATTATGCTCATAACTTACCATGCCATCATAATCTAGTAATTTCTTGGGTATTTAGCTTGTAATATCACTGCAACATAATGAGAAAATCCAATTACATTTCTAAGCAGCATAGGAATCCCCTCTGATACTGTAAACACATTACTTGGTCAAGTTATTTTAATGTAGTGATAAGGAAATAGAGTAATATACTATAATAACATACATATTGAGGTACTGAAGAAGACAATTCCTTTTGCTTCCTCAGCTATTACAAACATCTGCTATATAAAATCTAGGCCATAGGAAGATATACATGTGTGCATTTGAGAATATGACTTGTATAATGTAACAGCAGGGGCTAGATACTCATAAAGTCAGCTCTCTCAGGATCCTGAACTGCTGGTGCTGAGGTTGGCAATACCCAGCCAGCAAGCAAGATATCCCCCTGTCATATACTGACAGTCCTGCATGTCTGTGAATTTGTACAGGAACACTCCTTTCCCTTTCTGATGCAGGAAGTCTGATGAAGATTTGTCTGCTCTTCACCAGGGTCCAGAGATATACAGCAAGGGAGAAAGGCTGTTTGGCAGAGAGACTAGGAAGAGAAGACTGGGACAGATTTTCCACCAGATGTTCCCCAGAGCAAAGGCAATTTCCAAACAAGTTTATTTACAGCTACAGTTGTGTATTGTTTACAAACTCACACCTCCTGAAAAGCAAAAGAGGGAGGGAAAATTACTGGAAACAGAAAAAAGAATGCATGAACAATCTTGCAGGCTATAAAGTCACTCTAGTAGGTTATGTGACCCATCCTCTGGGGAGGTTTCTGGGGGGCATACTCATCTGGAACAAAGTCTGCTGAGTACCTCTTCTTCTTGTCACATTTGTAATGAATAGCCTTCATCAGCAAGCCAGACCAATGCTAACATGTTCTCACTATGACTGATTACCTTTAAATACCTTTGTTTAGAATACAGTGAGATCTACCTAATGCTGGGTTTTCCTTGTTATTTTTCTAGCAAGTTCAGACATCTCTCCCTTGCTGCTACAGTGATGACTTCACCTTTGCATACACATCCACTTCTTCCCCAGATCAGTTAAAAAAGGCTAGATAAAGATCTATGTAACCCAGCCCTTGGGCTAAAAGTGTCAGCAGTGCATGTGCATGGAGGGGAGGATGGGAAGGTAGTCTGGCTCTTATCAGGGAAAGAAACATCCATCCGCAGTATATATTTCTTTAAGGAATGAGGAGGTGATGTGTTTACAAAACAGACAGGTTGACACTTCCTACATTAAAGCAATGATGGTGGGGAAGGCTCATAAAGAAGATACCCTTTTGAACCCTTTGAAAATATGTTGGCAGCTCCAGGCAGGCCACACGGTGATGGAAGAACAAGATGGAAGGCAGCAGCAGGGCCCAGCACCTGCACATTCAAATCCCTGCACGGTGCAAAGGCCCAGAGCTGGAGCAGGGCAGGTGACTACCAGTGATGGATGATGTTGAGATCTCATGGAGAAATTATATAATAAATGGTTGGTCTGACGCAGTAGAAAATGTTTGGATAGAAGTGACAGGTAATAAATAAGCTCATGTCGCTATAGATCCTCGAGGCTGTGCTGCTGCAAAAATGCTTTCTCTAAGGGAAAGAGGTAGGGGTTCAGAGTATGCAGGCATGAAGAAACTGTTTGCTGCGTGCAGTTGGTGTAATCGAAGGCTGAACCAGACCCAAGTCAAGAATTCCCACAGCTGTAGGTTCTCAGTTGTCAAAGCTAAGGTTACAAAACAACTTCCCTTACGTCTTGACTAATGTCACCGTCTAGAGTTGAGGTTCCACTGTTGTATTTGTGGCTATAACACTTCGTTTTCTTGCACTTGTTATCAGGGCTGCTACAAAGATGGGACAGTCAGACAGCTTTCCTCAGGCATGGACACATTATATGTGATGCATGGTGATACATCAAGGGCCACAGACTCAACTTCTGCTCTTGGGTTTCCAAATGTTTCTATATACCATTTTCTATAGCAATCAAATTTTATTAATTTTTTTTGTCTATTCAACATGATTTTTTTTAATTTGAATACCATAAACAGACCTCTGTTGCTGCTGCTGCAATGATAAGATTGGTGGTCCTCCAAGTTAGTTCTTGCTGGATAGGTATATATTATTTGGATGCATCATTACAAAATTAATTAAGACATGGATTAAGAACTCTGTTAATCAATTTAGTGATTTGGAAGGGATTGCTCAAGAAGCAGATTAGCATAACAATTCCTGATTAAAAAACAAAAACAAAACAACAACAACAAAGGAGTAGCTATTTTTCTAGCATTTTGGGTACTCAAAAATTCCTAAAAACAGTGAAAAAGTGCCTTTTTAATTTTCATTATGAATGATGAAGCAATGCATAATAAATTCCATAGTGAATTATTTTTTCTATAATACATGTGCAGGTTAGTAAACATCGAGAAATGAGATTTCGAAGCTATGCATGTAATTTTAGCAGTTTAAGTACAATGTGGTTTAGTGTATTTTCTACAGGTCTTGCTCCATGTAATGACAGCTATCCAGTACTGATGAATAAACGAGGGGCGAGAGGAGCACTTAATGATCCCTTCCAGAACGGGTGCTGGTGTCTGCAATGGGACTGATAGGACAATCCAAGAGAGTTAGCATTTAAAAAAACAGCACTGAAGTAAAATGGCATAGTACACGAGGCCTCATACATTTCTATCAGAGTTTTAGAACAGTCATTTCAGAAAATTCGTAATTTCGACACTTTCTAGTGCACCTGATTTCATATCTCCTATTTTCTTATCCATGATAAGGGTTTCTGGGACTTGGCAGGGGGGAGGATTATTTTGGAGCAGGCGTGTCATGACCTATCATTTGATTTACAGTACTGGGCAAAGGCCCAACAGTTACAACACAGTCCTAGTGAGTTCCAGCATTTAGAAAGCAAGGTCTGCAAATGAAAACAAAGATTTTTTTTTACCTGAACCTGTCTCATAGTTACAGTAGCTTGATGTGTCTGGATTCATTTTTCCTATTTCCTCTGCTTTTGCAGTACGCTAAGCCTATGCTAACTGGATTTTAGGATTACTTGCTGTTCAGTGAGGTATTGGCGTCATAGGATTATAATGGGAGACTTTTCAACCACTGAAATATACAATATTAAATCCTGCACCGTACTTTTCGTAGTATTGCATTATGTTCCTTCCTCTTTAATCCGTTGACCTCTAAGCCCTGTATATCTAATGATCAGATAACTGCTTTGTTGCAGATAACCCTAATAGGGCTAAATCTTGTTGATAAGTGGGACTACCACGCTTTATATCTGAGGAAAAAAATGGGGCTGAAGGAAACACATATAGGGGGAGTAGTTAATTACATATACAGGGTGTTAGTTCCAACATCATGTTTCCCTTAAGTATCTATTTGAGAGGTAAAGCAAGTTACCCTAGCAGATAGATAACTAGTAACACTGGTTTAACTGATTTGCTATTCTTTTATTTGATGTGCCTTGTGAAGTGGTTGTGAATATGGTTATCCCTAATTTACAGAAGAGTAATCCTGGGTGATACAATTTGTTGTAGATCAGATGGAATGTTAAAAGGGAAGCACCACATCTGCTGCTACCCATGCTATATTCTCTTGGACTCTCCAAAGAACCTTTTTTACAGCCACCCATCAGAGGCTGTGAAAGAGAGTCGATGTGGAGGGACGAAGAAAGTGCCGCTCCACTGCAGGCTGCAAGCAGTGCACACATATTGGCATAGAATTTCAGCCCTACTGCTGTCTTTTTGCTGACAGCACAGTAATGAGCTGAAACAACACCACGCTATTCCCAGAGCTGCATGGACATTGTTAATGCCAATGAATAAGTAAAGCTTATCTGTTATGACATGAAATACTTGTATATTATGCACACACTTGTGTATTATGCCAGATCTGATGCTGTTAATAAGAAAATCTCTCCTTGTTTTCTTTTTCATTCAAGAAAAAAATGCACGGAGGATGAAAAAAAACAGTGTTTTCACACTAGGAACATGTATTTATCAGGTTTCTGAAGGAGATTGGAGGCTAAATACAAAGCCTCACATTACAATTCGAAGAATTTTGTTGCAAAATTAGAACCCTTTTCCATTTTCATGCTTATAGGGATCAGAGAGATAAGAGTGGCATAAAGCCAAGATGCTGGGGAAGGATGGGCCGAGTGGAACTGCTATTACCCTTCTGAGAGTGTTGGTCTCTCACCAACATCCCAAAAATTAAGGCCCCACTGGTGTGCAATACAGATTCATGGAGAGGCAAGAGCTGCTCACTGGTGGCACTGGCTTCTGGTGACAGCAGAACACAAGGCCAAGAGCTCCAGGCCACAAGTGGGTGAGGCAAACAAACAACCATGAAGAGTGCGAGTTGGCTTTGGTATGGCTCGAGCAATGTGGTGATAGCCCTAATGTCCTTAGTGTGCCCAACTCCCAGAGAGGGTTGTAGCACAAACATTTTTTTTAGAACTTGTATCTAAGGAAGATTGAACTAAAAGAATTGTCAGGAAAACTCAGTTTTACTTTATGGAGGTTTGAGCAGGTTCCTTGGCTGTGTTTGGGTACAGGAGAGAGAAGCTCTTGATGTGGACTTCTCTGACTTGCTCTCACTCCTCCTCACAAAATCTTCTGCATTGCAAGGAGACTTCACAGAATGCTGTGGCAGAGATAGGGTTGGTTTTGGGGGCAGGTTATGGGACATTTTCCAAGAAGAGATTTCATGAGTTACCCCAGCCAAAGTAAACATTCTCATGTCTGGCCCCTGGAAAGGGAGATAAAGCAGTCTTAAGTGACCATTTTTGTTGACAAATAACTTGGTCTGTGATGCATGAAAGATCTGGTGCTTTTTGCCAAGTGAAAACGGATCTGTGCCATAGTAACCAGGTGACTCAGTGCATGGGAAAAGTCAGAAATCAGAAAATGCCTTCTGAGAACTGGTCAAAGGCAGCACAGGGCTGATCCCATTGGTGCCTTGCATGTTTCACTGTAAGCCACCAGCTGAGGTCAGAGGCATCCCTGCACCACGCAGATTCAGAGCCACCAGCTTCACTCTCTGTCCCAGACTGTCTCGTTGTGAGGAGGCAGAAGACTACAGGCTCATTTAGGTTAGATCTAGCTTAGGATCCAGGCAAGCAGCAGGGATACTAGAGAAGAAATAAGACATAAGTACAAAGAGCCCTCTCTGTGATGCAGCTCCTCGCTTTGGGGCACATAGAGGTGTAGTGATTTCCTGAATGGTAGGGCATCCCAACCACAGTGTTTATTAGACATGTCCCTCATGAATTTGCCTTCAGGTTTATTTTATACTTTTGGCCTCTACACCACTCTGTGGCAGTGAGTCACAATTCAATTATACCTTGTGCGAACAGGTTCAATGCTGCGTTGGAACCAGCAATTAGTATTTGCAGTGGTGATGCATCGAGACATTTTCCGTGCGAAATATACTTTTCATCAGCACTACCCCATGAGGGGAGCTGCCTGTTGAAGCTTGCAGGAGATAGCAGTTCCAAGGGGAAAGGGGCCAGTGCCAGCTGATGAGCAGCACCGCGGTGAGAGGAGATAGTGAGGCACTGTCAGCGTGGGGCCGCTTGCTTTGTGCTACTTGGCACAGGAACAATTAAAAAATTCACATTGCTTGCTGAACCCCGACTGCTTATTTGGTTCACTGTGGTCATGGAAACACCTGACCTATTTACACCTTGAGCAGAGCGGGATGCAGTTGGTGGAGGGGAGGTAGGAAAAGAAAGGATGCTTTGAATTTGGATTTTGGACACATTTAATTCAGACAGTATATGTGCATGCATGCTTATGAGACACAGCAAGAGGACATTGCTCTGAGCAGGCCACGGCTTCTGTCTCAGCTCAGCTGCAGATCTGCAAGTTCCTTGAGCAAACATGATTTGCATGGAGCCTATGTTCCATGTATGTAAAATAACATTTACCTTCTCGTCCAACATTTGCAATGCTTTGTCACTGGCTTTCTCAAGTCTTAGGCAAATTCAGCCTTCTGTCACTCTGACAGTGTTGCTATGTCATGCTCTCTCTACAACATCCATCTCTGAACAGAAGCCTGTTCAGAGAAATCTGCTTGCTGTAACTGGGAAGGAACAGAAAAGTCTCATTCTGTGCCTAAGCTGCCCAAGCACATTGTGATTCTCTCCATTTGTGATTTGTCCACCACCCAGTACAGCCAGGAAGGTGGGAATGAGCAACATAGAGTCATTTAAAAGCCAGCAAGCTGTGGGGGGTGATCCTCTCCCTCTACTCTGCCCTGCTGAGGCCTCATCTAGAATCCTGTGTCCAGTTCTGGGATTCCCAGTACAAAAAAAAAAAAAAAAAAAAAAAAAAGACACAGATCTCCTTGAAAGAGCCCAGTAAAGGGTGACAAAGATGATAAAGAGTCTGGAGCATCACCCATACTAGGAAAGGCTGAGTAACCTGGGTCTTTTCTGGGGGAAAGAAGACTGATAGGGTATCTGATCAATGCTTATGAATATCCAAAGCACAGGAGGCAACTGGACAAGGCCAGACTCTTCTCAGTGGCATGTAGCGGTAGGATAAGGAGCAGTGGCTTAAACTTGAACACTGGAAAGTTCCATACAAATACACGGAAGAATTTATTTACAGTGTGGGTGACAGAGCACAGGAAGAGGCTGCCCAGAAAGGTTGTGAAGTCCCCTTTGGATATATTCAAGACACATCCAGGTATCTGCCTGTGTGACCTCCTGCAGGGAGCCTGCTTTAGCAGGGGGGCTGGACTCAATGACCTCTAGAGGTCCTTTCCAACCCCTGCCATTGTGTGATTCTGTTTGGTCACAGTGAATGGAGCAGGAGATTTCGCTTAATTGCAGCTCAGGCTTTTACTTACCCTAAAGGTTTTCATGACAGAATAATGCTGTGTAAGTTGGTGGAATATGGGCTGGGCAGATGTCAGGCTAAGTTTTGAAATTCATTGCCTTCCTCAGGCCAGCACAGAATGTAGCGGACCTTCTGAGGGCACATATTAATATAAAAGGGCAAATTAACTAATGACAGTTACCTTAAATGGAAACCTTGCTGAAGGAAGAAGAGACCTGCTAGAGAGAGGAAGATATTAAAGTGTAGGTATAAAGAACTCTGCAGATACAAGATAATCACGGTGCATATTAAGAATGAAAGGAGCTTCAGGTCTTTAATGATCTGTTGGGAAATCTTGAGGAAGAAAGGACGATTGCATTCAGTATTAGTGAATCAAACCAGATGCCCCAAAGCATCTGATTAATAACCACAGCATCAGACTTCAGAAATGTGTATTTGGTAGCTCTTTAAAATGAAAGCTCTCCCTCTGCACCATTAAAAAAATATTTTTTTGATTGCATGTTTCAGAACCATTCATGTTCCGGCTGGTAACAGCTTTTATCCTAAGAGTAAGGGTTGACTGAGGAACAAACTGTGCAAATTCTGTTCTCAAACACCAAAACTACAGAGAAAATACCATCTGTCTCCTCTCCAGCCTACTCTCCCTGGTCCCAGCAATGCCTTCTAGTGGAAAAACAGTTAAGCTAGTCATGAAGCTACTAACGTGGCCAACAGCAATGGAGTGTAAATATAATGGCCTATGTGTGCAGAAGGACCGCTGCCTCTCCCCAGGGAGGCAGGTGTAAAAGACCTGGTTCCAGCAGGTCAGGCAGGATGCTCCCACTGTTGTGATGCTGGGAGCTTGGTGGGATGCTTCTGCCACAGCAAAGGCTTTCAGGTGGCATTCCTGAGAGCTTTCCCCTCATCCTGCTACAGCAGTCAGATTGATGGAGTTTTGACAGCAGCTGTGACTCATTTCAGGAAGAAATCCACTCGAGTGCTCATTATCATTTCAGCATCATTTACATTTTTCCCAGTCAGGTGGATATTTTGTCATGACAGGGTGCAGGCTGTTTCTTTTGCCCACACAAACGTAGTCTCTACCTGGACACTCCTGCCAGAAGCTTTGCATCTGGCTGATTTCTGTTTCTGACTTCTTTATTTCCTCCTCCTTGTCCTAAGTGGCTGTCTGGGTTTTGGAGACTAGTTACACAATGCTGCTTTCTCCCTCCTCCAGTGCTGCTGAGTGTGTTTCAGGGCCGTGGAGGAGGAGAGACTGATCTGCTGTGCTACCTTTGCCCATCCACTTGTGATTGGGGTGTAATAAGTACAGTTCTCAGCAGAGACTGCCGAGAATTTTTCTGCCAAATTGAATTTTCATAAACTGATTATTGCAAAGTGCTCTTGGCTGAGGAGAGTTTAACACCTTTCTAACACAGCTAGCACAGCTAGAAAGAGAGTTACTGAAATAATAATCCCCTTCTGGATCTTTGGCCAGGATTTTGGATTTACCAAGAAACTGCTTCCACCCCCGTTCCCTCACCCCTTAGTAAGCCCACTTAAGGTTTTTAAGTAGCTATTATTGGTGCAGGCACAGGGAGAGTTCTTCTCTGCTGGTGTAAAGCAGCCTACCTCCATTGATTTCAGTGCACCGAGTTGCTTTAGTACTGTGTGGGTGATCATATGATTCAGACATAGCCGATAAAGTTGACAGCAATCTACCCTCGATAACTTAATCTCAGCATTTTAATCCAAAGACAGCTATGTAGCCAAGGGAAGGAGCTACTCAATTTATCTCACAATTTCTGCTCTGCGTTTTCTACTTGCAAAGAATCATCCTGAGCATTTTTGGCTTATAATGTGTTCATTCTTAATTCTATGTCAGTGGGTTATCAAATGGGTAGGCAAATCTGGCTACTTAAATGTGATGTTGCCTAACTGCAACCCTACAAGCAGGGACTGGCCAAGTGCTGAGGACATATAACAAACCCCTATCTGCAGGTGAATGCTGTTGCTGGACAGAGTTTCCAGAATGCATTTACCTTGCATGAGTGTCTGCAGAAGGGTGAATAGAAAACAGATTGCAGCTGAACCAGAGGTGCTATTTGCAATTAGCACAAGTCATGTTTTGAGCTCAAAAAATATTTACTTAAAGCATTATTTTGGACTAACCATATCTCTTCAGTTTACCTACTTGAGGCTGTGCCCACTCAGTTTCTGTGGAGGACCCGGTTCATGGTGGCACTTAGGTGGGAAATCCAGCTGGATATCCCAGGGGTGGGCAGGAATCCCGTGGTGCAGACCTGACAGAACAAATGCCAGAAGTGAGCAGCGCTTTTCAAAAATAAATAATCTCATCATTATAAACCCGTGACCCTCAGATCACCTTCCAGCTTCTAACTTCGAGCAAATAGTACCTTCACAACAGCAACAGGGGGAGAGCGTGTCCTTATTTATTATTGTATTTCCTTTCCCTTTTCTTAATATTTATGTCATTTAAAATATGACAAGGCTTCACACGTGTTGGTGACACAGATCCAACAGAAAGCCCACGCTCTGCCAAAGGGGAGACGTTTAGGAAAGTGCCAAGGAGCAGAACAAAGGCACAACGTGCTGCCTGCTCACTGCCAGCAAGATCCTATGAAGTAATCCATACATTGCACAGGACACATATGGACAATGCGGTCACAGTTTAAATCTATGCCATCTGTCTGGGGAAACTGAATGGTTTTGATCTGCTCCCAAAATGAAAACAGAAGTAGGACTGCTGGGATTTGGATTCTACTGGGTGATGCAAACAAGCCTGGAGTTCCCAAGCACCCAGAGGAGCTTCTTCTGCTGGGAGAGGGCGGCTGGGCTGCTCTGAGGGGCAGGCACAGGAACCGCTTCCACATTTGCAAGAATCATGAATTAATTAATGTGTTTAATTAATTAATTAGTGTGGGTATTTATGATTCAAGGGTTTCTGCTGAGACTGAGCAACTCAAATCTTTTTGTGGGCCAAAAATTTACAAAATCTAGGGAAAAAAACAACACAGTGTGAGGTCAAGAAGTTTTCGCTGTGTGAAAATGCCTTTTTGCTGTCTGCCAGCATCCATTTTGAAATGAAACGCCATTTTGATTTGAAAAATGAACCTTTGTAATTAAAAGTGAATTTCAGTGCGACATTTTAACTGATGACCTAAAACCAGTGCCAAACCCTTTCGAGAAATCCTTCATTGAGTACTTTCAGCCCTCTCTTCTCAGTGTGTGGGCTTTATCTACACCAGTAGGAGTTCTGCCCTTAAGCCAGAAAATGCACATCAGGAAAACCTGTTGTATTAGTCAGATAATTCATAAATATTAAGGATAGTTGTTTGATGTGATAAACGACATAGAAAATCACTATGTGGTAGGATAGGGACAATGGTAGCTATGAGTGCACTATGGTTAAGAGCCCAAAGCCTTTGGCAATAAAAAAAACCCTCATGTATTCATTGTTTTCAACAAGAAAAACTGTGTTTTGTTCTGTTTTTGACAATTCAGACATCAAATCATATGCCAGTAAGGGTGAGTTTAAAAAAACAAATATGTTTGAATAATTGGTTGGTAACATTTTTCTGTCATTCCAGGACCAAAAGTATCAGCAAAGATGGGTGAATATAGGATTCCTTTTCTGCAGAAAAATAAAATAAAATAAAATAAAATAAAATAAAACAAAATATGAGCAAGGTAGGTTTTACCTTAAATAAAAATCATTTCCCCCAACATTATTCAGTGAAAAAGTGCCATATAATTTTTTTTTTTGTTTTGTTTTTGTTTTCTTGTTAAAAAAAATAATGTTATTATTTTCATGGAGAAATTGTTTTAATTTTTTTCTTGATTTTCTATTTAATCAGCTAAGGAGGAGAGGGAGGAAATTGACAGTTTCATTAAAAAAAAGAAATGAAAAAGCTCCATCATGTCTTTAAAAAATGTAAGCTCCTCCTAAGCAGCCAAGGTGGCCAAAAATAATGAAGCCTTCTGTTGCTTCATTGCAACAAGGATGTCTATCCTCACTGTAGCTCTAGAGAGCTGTCAGTCTTGTTCTTTTCCTGGGAGACAGGCAAGGAAGAATGATGGAACATTTCAGTTCTTGCTGTAGGTCTCTCCTAACCATTGTGTCTGTACATATGAAATGCATTTTGAATTGGCCTCCTGAAGGACAGGGGACATGGTACCTGTCAGGTATCACCTAAATGCAGCTTGGATGTAGCAGGGACTATAACATTTCAGGTTTTTCCCTGCCTACACTTGATGGGAGAGAAAAGAGATTTAGTTCTTCAGGTTCATTTTTGTGTTCTCACCTTTGTTAACACACATATCAGACCTAGGGAGAAAATCTCTGCATTTATTTCAGAGAAAAAAAAAAGCTGAAGAGCTGTTTGCATTCTGATTTGGGAACAGAAATGCTCTTGACTTTCTCAAGGCACAGAATTCTACAAATTCACTTAGCGTCCTATTTCACTGGCTTTTCAGTTCTGCAATTATTTTCTGTATTCTTCGCAAGTATGTCAATAACACACAGTACTGGTTTGGGTCTTTCATTTGGTCTTTCCTGCAATAGCTGAAATACTTATTTTAATCAATTCTTTTTTTAAACCTCAGGAGCAGCTGTTACTTGGCGTTGACTAGCACATCTTAACATTGCCTGTAGATCACAGAGGTTTTTTCACGTTATGACTGAAAGCTTTTCCCCTCAGTTCAAACTTTTCTATAGGTACCTATTTAAATACCATTCATTCAGATTTATAAAAGAATAAAAATGAAATAGGCCCTCAATTTTAATTTGTGTAGTATGATTCTGTTAGACCATATAATCCAGTATCAAACATTTCTTTAGACGCCTTGTTTCATTCAAAGCACTCTTCTGCTCAGAGGCACCAGGCAGGCCCCTTGGGCAATTTGTTTCCAGTCGAGAGATATTAATGTTCCTATCTGATAAAGTGTTGTTGTTTTCCTCAGTTCCATCTTTCTGTGGCACTGAGATTGGGAATGCAACAAGTATTGATGAATGAGTTACTTGTGAGCCAAACAGCAAATCCACATCAGTGAGAACAGAGTGACCGGTTGTAAAAACGAGGCATATCCTGATCCACGAATATACACATTGTGTGTACATATAGGTTGCTGCAAAGTGCACTGTCATTTACTAGATGGCTATATGACAAATGTAGTGCTTGTGTCATTTCTGACCCATGCCTGTAGAAAATGAGCTTAACTTTTCATCTAATGGCCGCGGATCTTTTACCTATATTGCCCAGCAATATAGATGCTGGATGTCATGTGTATGTATAGTATCTTAAGTGATAAACAGTTTGTTTTTGCAGCTTGGCCAGTATCATTAGTTAATTAGACTGTGGCTGTTCAGGCACCTGGAACAAGCAGTGGGAATTTAAATTCTTCTGATAAAAGGATTTATTTCTAATGAGTCTCGACACTTAATGAGTTCCAACCGGGGGAGACTGACCATTACTGGATGACTCACAGCATTACCGTAAAGATCAGAGTCACATATTTAATTTTATAAGGCTTACATACACTCAGTGAGAGCACAGATTCTAGATACAAATCTTTTGGTTCCAGTTTTGTTACCGTGTTAGATTTCACACAGTCCTCCTATGCCTGAGAGTAAACACGTAGAACACAGCAGACTATTTATTTTATTTCACTTTTTATTGCTCTTCCTCTCTCCAGATTCGAGAGGAAAAGAAGCTGAGTTTTTAATATTGTGAGAATGCTCAGCCCTTTTCAGCTGGGAGATGTCAGAAGCAGCTGCAGACCTAAATGAAAGGAGCTCATCTCTGGAAATTTGCTATGCTATAATAAATGCAGGCTTCTGCTGGTGAGCTGCTGATGGCCCTTTAATGTCTTTATGATCCAGCATTACTCAAAGACACGGTGCTGCCTGCCCTCCCTGCCTTCCCTGCTCTCCCTGCACCTCCTGCCAACCCAGGGTTAGGATTTGACAGTGCCAAGGTGAGAGTTCACCACAGCACTCAAGGATTAGGCTGGGTCTGAAGGAAAGGGCTGCAGCCTACTTTTATCATGCAAGCAGCAACTTGCATTCACTTCAGACTGACACACTCCTTTACTGACATATTTGCTTGAGACATTTGGCTCCTGAATCACAGTCATACACCATATATTGTCAGTGTGCAATAAAGGGGTATGCAAAGCTGTGTGTCTTGTTTAAGTAGTGTATGCCATACTCCACATCCTGGTGCAGTATTTCCCCAATTAGAGATGCACAAGTCGTTTGAATGAAACTCAAGAACTGCCTTCCAGTCTCCAGGCTTCTGCTCTTTCTGAACTAAGTTGGGAGCACTGGCACCTACCAGCCTGGAGCCTGGTGAAGTGTTAAAAGAGCAGGATGGATTCCCCAGAAACACATTTACAGCTGGGAGTTGAGGACAGCATGTGCAAAGCTTGGTGAAAGGATCTCAGAGTCTGAAGGAGGCTTTGGGAAACCATTTGGGCAAATAGTAAACTGTAGTTTAGAAGCCATTGCAAGAGCTGTAGAGCTGCTGTGCCAGGTTTGATTCACCATTGAGGGTATGTGAGTAGTGTGGGTGGCAGGTGAGCCCTGAGGGCAGAGGGGAGTGAGGCTGATGGGCAGCATTGAGGAGGCATGGAAGAGCTTGGGCTACCAAGTCCCATGGGCAGGGATATTGCCTTGATAAAACAGCACGGTAGTTTGGATTATTTGGAGATTATCACGGCAGAAATGCAATAGTTGTGTTCACTGCTAGGTAGCAGTGGGAATAACGCAGCTTAAAATTGCAAATTTCTCTGATAGAGAGGGAAAGAAACCAATCATTAGGATCCTTTTCAGCCTAAGCAACTGCAGGTTTGCAGCAGTCTCCATCATTTGACCCGACAGAGGAGGGTAGGAGCATGAGCAGCACATGAGCCCTGCTGGTTGCCAACCTGTGGGATGGAAAGGATGCATGTGGGGGCAAGAGGACAAGGAGACTGCCTGCATGCCCACGGTCAGCAAGTGTAAGGCAGTTGCTACCTATCCCAAAAAGTTTTCTTGGTAAACAGTTCATTTTGTTTCAGATGCACAGAACCCTCACTTCAACTTCTGCAGCACTCAGTTGGCAGTGTAGTGTAATAAGGGAAAGAATCAGCAATCATCACTGTAATGAAACTTCAGTTTTTCCATAGCTTGGAATATTACAGTAAAATACCACCAAAAAGTGAGTTGCTCTGACTGACACGATAAGTATTAACATTGGGAAATCATTTTTCTGCATTAAATTTCCCTTCCATTTTTTATTTCAGATGCTGTTTTTTACATTGGTTTGATTTTTTCAGACTCAAATAGAACCTTACATAAGACTTTAACTGCCCAGTTTCTTCAGAAATCACTCATTTGTTCTTCTGTTGCAGGAAACCTGTATCTAGCTAGGATATGCCAAGAAAATAAAACAGATCTTTTGCTCTTTTTTCCCATCATGCCACCCAGCTCCTCCAAAGTCTCTTTGCTCTTTAATATCAAAGACTTTAATGCAGAGAGAGACAAATAGAAAGAGACTACAAGTACCTTTATATGGGGCATTTTGCCACTTGGCACAGGCCTCGGCTTGAGTCATTGTTTAATTGTATTTGCTGATCATAGTTCTGCCCTGGATAATTTTAGATAGATGGTATCTATTATAAAAGAAGAGGGGAGAAACACAACAAATTCACACTGCAAGGTGCCTGAACGCTTTTAAAATTTTATCTTTCCTCTTAAAATCAAGAGCCTGGGAAATTAAAAACATCCACATTATATTGTTTCAAAATAGAGACTTCGGAGCACCAATTTACCAAATATGTACAAAATCCAGATGTAATTCATCCCTGATGTTGCAGCTGGGATGAATTTTTTCCAAGGTCTGTACAAAATCCTTTAATTCTCTGGTTTGACAAAGATCAGCAAACAGCCAGGTCCTATTGCATGTGCCAGGCACTGTGGGCTGTGGATCCTTTTTGCCTAAAGTGCCCTCTGTGACCTCATTGTTGTGAAGGATTTTCCATGGCATTGTATGCATAAGCAGTCAGTGTAGATCATTCAGCCTAAAATACTGTTGCCATTAGCTAATGGCGGCAGGTTTATATATATACACACATAGATGTATTTATTGTGCTCACTTTGCATGTGATCCTGCAAGGTGAAATTCATTCATTGTACATTCTGAGAATGGGGTACCGCGCTGCAAACTGGAAACTGAACTTTGAAACCAGAAATCTTTCTCTGTGTAGATGCATTACAGCATCCTTTCACCTAGATGAAAGCAGTCAAAGAACCACCATGAAGGCTGCAGGAAGAAATCTCAAAATCTGGCAGGGGAAGTGCAATTCCAGCTGCCTAAAGTTTCTTGCTGGAACAATCTGCACCCCATCGAGGGTCCCATGCAGCTGTGCCATGCTTGAGAGCTATCTTGCAAAGCAAGAATCCAGTTCTTTTCAGCAAAACTGTTTCCAGGTGCAGACGCCGAGCTCTGAACTTGATTCCACATTCCCAAGAGCTGCTGCAGCTGTGGCAACACAGCCAGAAAGTAATTGTTATTACTTTAGACATTAAAAAATGTTTTCTGTAGCTCATTCTCTCTTAGAACTAATGGTGGATGCTTAGAAAGCCAAAATGCCAAAACCAAACCAGAACACTGTTGGGAATATGGCATGGCATTTGGCATGGCTGAGGGCAGGCTCCAGGTCATGTGCATGGATGGGATAGGACAGATTTTTCTCACAGGAGTGATTCCTTGTTTTGTTTTCAAATTTTCCTTCTTGTTCTCCAAAGGAAGTAGGAGAAGTAAGGATAGATCATGTGTCAAATACCAGGTGTAGTGCTGTTGCCTTAGGTCTTTCATCCTTAAATTGATAAGGATGTCAGGTGTTTCATAAAAACCAAAGGATGTGTCTCTGTTCCTCTGGAAGTGCAACAATAAAATCAGTAAAGGCAAATGCTGGCACATGGATACCTCACTCCCAACGAACACTGGGAAGGCATGATATCTCCTCACTAAATGAGGCTGCCAAAGAAAGCCACTTTCAAGAAATCAACCTAAATTATGGCACAGGGAAAGTACTGCAGATTAGCTCCTCTTGACTATTTCCCTTTTCCCTGACCTCACTGGAACCATTCAACCTGAACACTGTTCTTTGTGTACCAATGTGACAACCAGCAGAAATGTCATGCTGCTCTCGACACTGACCAGCAGCCTTCCAGCCCTTGTCCCCTCCCAGCTCTGCCAGCATCTCTCGGCACCTTGGTCGAGCCATATCCCAGCTGTTTTCAGCATGTAACAAGAGCTGCTCTCAATGCCTCCTTTCCTTTCTGGATAGGTAGCATGGGTGAAAGCCTCAATAGCAATAAATTATTAGTATTTGTGGAGGGAATTATCAGTACTTATAACACCTCTGGTAAACTCTGCCTTCTTAAAGGAAGCACCAATGATTCATTGCAGCGTTTTAATTAGAGAGCTACCTGTAATTAACAAAGGGATGCTATAAGATCTGTGAGGGTGGTGAGACACTGGAAAAGGTTGCCCAGTGAGGTTTGTGGATGCATCCTCCGTGGAGCTTTGAGTATCCTGGTCTAGAGGGAGATGTCTCTGCCATTGGAGGGGGCTGGAACTAGATGATCTTAAAGGAACCTTCCAATCCAAACCATTCTATGATTCTATGATCATTTTTATTAATCACTGGTGCTGCACAGGAGTTACAATCTCAATTACTTGTAATGCTCTTTTGCATTTTTTCTACCTCAGGGTGGAAATTGCTGTTTTCTTAAGACATAACCAGCCTGATGCAGGGCTCTGCTAATGTGAGCGTGGTGTTGTAAATGCAAGTTATTCTGGATGCTCTTGAGAGGAAAAAAAAATCAGTTGTTGGGCTTTAAGGTTTAATGCTTTGCTTCTTCTGCACTTCAACTCATTTGCTGGACCTACGGCATATCAGTTATCAGTGTTAAAACCTAGTAAGGACCCAGTGGTAACAACAGAGCAACTTTCAAAGAGGTTGTTTTTTTTTTTTTTATGCTTTGGAGATATATGTATTAAACTGCAGAAATCTAGCTCAGGATGACCATGGATATTAATTTCCTACACTATTCCAATGACCATTCATCTATGTGTGCTTTAGAGACAGCAGGAGACAGTCTTGAAGATTGTTTCCTCCTTAAATAGACTGTGACGCTGCAAAAGGTGGTGGAAAAATTCCTGAGAAGCTTCACACTGTTGGCGTTAGCAGTTAACACCCTTCTTATGTATGACAGGGCATGTGAAGGAGGTGCATGGCCACCTAAGCTCCCTGCAAAAAAGCAGAGGAAAATGGTTCAGAGCTGTCAGCGCTACAAGACTTACATTTATTCCTTGCTGTTATATGTGCACACTGCAGCCCCTAGTCTTTAATTTTCAGGCTAGGTCTTTGCAGCCCTCACTGGGCTGGTGGAAGCATTCCTGCAGAGCACAACCTTGTGGAGAAGCTGGAGCTGCAAAGTTAGTCTGAATGCTAATGGCATGTGCAATTGGGATAGATGGGAGTGGGAAGAAGTTATTCTTTTCAGAGATGTCTCTACCAGGTGCAACTGGCATGAGCCCACCAGTGCTCTCCTTGATCGGCTCCTGCCAGCTGAGAGAAGCAGCAGCGTGGCTCACAGCCTTGGAGCAGGAGGTACATGTGGGTATGCTGGGTGTCCAGCCAGCTTTGCAGTGCAGCTTGGAGAGATTTTTCCAGTCTTTTTCTCCAGTGCCTGCCTTTACTACTGCCTTATCTCCCTCCCACAAACCTACATCTGAGCGTAATCGGTATTGTTTATTTTGAAATCATTGGGAAACTTTTTTTTTAATCATTTCTGAAAAAAGGAGGTCAATATAACACTATTTTCTATCACTTTCAATTTCCCCACTGATTGTTACAGATATCAGTGTAGCCAAGAATTAGAATAAGCTTACCAACTGTAAGAGGAACCTTCTCAAACACCCTCACCACCTTCCCTAGTACCTCCCCTCCCACCCTGTGATTCAGAACCAGAGACAAGGGAAGCACTCACCTGTGCTTCATTAGAGATTTAAGAATTAGAGATTTGTCCTTAAACATTTTCCCAAATAGAAACCGTCAAGTGAATCATAGCCTTGTGAAAATCCCTGGCAGGGAAATGTGGATTCTGGGGCTCCCAGATGGTTAACCATGCCCTTGTTCTGAGCTTCTCTGAAGAGTGCATGGAAGGATTCACAGCTAGAAATACTAGCACCTGCCTTTATTTATTTATTTTATTTTGGCTGTCCTCCTTTGCCTGCATGATCTTGTTTCTCTCGAATGGAGATGAGTGAATGTTAGTGTTTACCAAGTGGTAAACACTTTATTGCATCAATGTGTTTATAAGCTCACACAGATTTCAAGGTACCGGTGAAAGTCCTGGAGGTCCCTCTCGCTTACTGTTGCTGAAGGTAAGAATGGAAAGGCAGAAAGAAGAGAGCAAAAGATAGAAAAAAGAAAAGAATTAAGAAGCTAATAACATAGAAATCTCGCTGCCTGAGCTGTGTCTCTTGCTGTGTTTGAATGATTTTTCTTTGTAGACAGCTTTGCACAGCACTATTTTTAGAATCTCTTTAATAATTGAGCTGTAGCGATTGTGCTCAGCAGTTAGAACAGGCAGGGAAAATAGCATCTCAAAGAAACAGTGTGCCAGGGTAATAATTTAAATCAAACTGCATTATACTGCATCTTGCCTTCTCCCCCTTCCCCAGAAAGGTGAAATGCTGCAGAGCCATGAACACAGGGGAAAAATGAAAATTGGGCAAGTTTACAGCGTGTAATAAAATACACCAAGAGAGTTTATGTCTTAGAGGTGGAGCAGAGGAAGAGGAAGAGGTCAGCTGCTGACCAATTGCTGTTGCTGAATGCTTTATAATGGGGCTACCTCAACTTCCACCATCAGCTGTGAATTAGGAGAGAGCAGCCTGGCTCTACACTGCAGCAAGACACTTGCCACAGAAGAAAAGCATTTGTCAAACCATGCCAAAACAAGCACAAAAACCAGAGGCCCACAGGAAAATCCAGTTGTATTTCCCACGTTTGCTGTGCTTGGCTATGGTCTGTCTGCACAATCCAGTTTGTGCTATCCAGCAAGGACCTGAGAGCCTGCTCTGCCTCCACTAATTGTATTGTACGGCTGGGACAAAAAAAATCCTGCTTGCCAGTACTGATTGCAACCTTCTGTCTCTGGTTTCTCTCCTTACAAGTAGAAGATCCAGTGCTGTTTCAGAGTGAGGTGTGGGCAGCAAATCCAGTGTAAATGGCTAAATGTATAATATCACTTGAAAACATAGAACAGCTACGATGGCAATGTATAGATTATTACGAACTATTCTGATTTTTAGGGAGCTTTCTCTAGCCAAATGCTTACCAACAATTGAAAAGGTTAGCAGTTGCTGATATTTTCATATTTTAGTGCTACTAGAATGTAATGCTGTTATTTCAAATATAATTTGGTATTACTTCTGTTTTTCATTATTTTATGACAATCTTTTTACTATTGATCTGCCCAAGCCTGATGACATGGTTAAATCCTCTTTAAGATTTTTGAGGAATTAGCTTTGCAGTTCCAAATTGGTTGTCTTGTCTTATGTTAATCCACTTCATTACTATACAGACAGAAAATACTTTGAAACAGAAAAAGAATATGAAGTATTATGATTAGCACTAAATAGTGATTGGTTTTAAAGATAGAAAAATCAGAAATTTTCTGCTATCATCTCATAATATAATATTACAGCACAGTAATAATTAGCATCCATCTCTGAACAAAACTGTGGGAACTTGTAAAAAAATCAGTTTCAAAAGAAAAATGTTGAGCTTCTATTCTCCAGAATTTTCTTTTAATGTAAAACTCTTTCGCAGATAAAGACTTTGAGCATTTCTTTGCAATCAAAGAATCTGGGTGTTGAGGTGATCTCAAGATGTCTCAAAACTGTAAGCTGCACAATGATTCACTGGCTTTTCAGAGCAGGACCTTTACAGATGATGACCATAAAGTAAGTTACTAGGTAGTCTGATTTTCCAACCAGCATACGGAAGATCCCCTTCAGCATTCCTTTATTCAAACTTTTTATAATTATGAGAGTTTATTCTTCATTGTTTAAACTCAAATCCTTCTCTCACAACACCTTCTTCCACTTCTGGGACAGTTTGTATGAAATAATAATATTGACATTGTGATGTGAGAAATATTCCTGTGATAAGAAGCTACTGTCAGAGCTAAGAAACTTCAGGCTTCAACAACTTGGCTGTCAGGGTGAAAAGGCTCTTTCTGAAAAACAATTATAATAGCCTAGGTCACAAAGGTCCACAAAAAGTTTTAGGAATATAATTATATGGCACTAGCCTTTTCTTCTGTTCTGACCTAATTTGGCATGGAGTCCTTTCTATGAAATTCAAGCAGAATATTAAAACGAATTCCCTTCTATGTTTTGTGTTGGTTGGGATTAAAAAGCTGAAATGGAGGGTTTCCCTTTTAAAATGGTGTGCATTTCTTGCCTTGCTTCTACTAAGGCTGATTTTTACAGATAATGCTGTTGTAACTAAATTTCAAGCTCCCATTTTTTTGACCAAATTGATGTTGTTGTATCCTAGTTCATGAATTGTATGTTGACCTGGTTCCCAGAATATCTGGTTTAATTTTGGAACTGTCAAGCAAAACAAAAAGTAAGGCAGAATATGTTGCAAGATAAGTAGTTCCTCTGCAAACACGGAGATAGCATCCCAGTTGAAGTGTCTACTGCCTGTCTGCAGGCAAACTAGTTTGAAAATTAAAAATAAGATTGCTACATTCATAAATAATGAAGTAATCCTTGCAGGATTGTGTCAGGGGCTGTGTCAAGAGTTGGTAGTTTGGAGACTGAGCTGATCATGACAAAGCTACTGCCAACTTGCCTGAGATGTCACGAGGCAGTCGGAGCCAGCAGTGGGAAGATCAGTGCATGATTTAGGACAGATTGCTTATTTTTTAGGTAATGATGAGTTTGAGACTAAGATGTAACTGAGAGACTTTTTGCTAAGCCCACGATCCATACTTTTCTAATATATCATCATAGGAAGATTAGCTTGAGAAACTAATTACACTTGGCTTCTGGATGGGAACAAGATACAGAGTAGAAGTATCTAGGACATGTCTGTTGCAGGTCAGCAGATCCACACATAGGAGAGTGAAGGCTGTGGGCCCAGAGGTCTTGTTCCAGAGCTGAGACTGTGATGGGTGACTCTGGTGGTATGGCACAGGGAAATGTAAAAGCACATGGGGAGAACATTCTGGTCTCACCAAGGAGAAACTGAGGTTAGACTGCATGTCATTTCTGTGGGGAGCTGATTGAAGAAAGGGAGCAGTGCAAGGCAGCAAGCAGGCAGTGTGATTGCACAGTCAAGTTGGTCTCAAAAGTATGCTGGAAGATAAACTTGGCCTTCAATTTTAAAAGAAAAACTTTTTAAACTTGTTAATGTCTTATACAGCAGGATATTTATAGCATTCTCTAAATGTTAAGCAGAGGGAAATATCACTGCTAGACAGTGGGCTTTTATATGAGTAAAAAATATGTTTCACTTTTCTTCAGCTGATAAGGAAAAGTTATTAGATGTAGTAACCGAGGGTGAGAGGGGTATGAATAGGCAATAAAAAAATTAATTGTACTGTTTTCTTTTCAGTATCATATTTGATTTTATGCTTACTGAATGTTGGCTTCTATTTATTGTGGTGCCTGAGTGCTGGAGTTATATTTAAATATAAAATATGTATTAAAAAAAATTCAGCAGTGTGGCTTTCTTGGCACAAAAAATTCATTGTTTATGGTTTACAGGTTGGCTGATATGCAAAGAATATGTGTGAGTAACATCCCTCTGCAGAAAGATAGAAATATACATATATCATTATACTCACAGGCGTTCAGCAGAATGGAAATTTTCAACTTCACAGACTTTCCTAAAGCTCAGCTGCATGAGCCAATTGGACCCATGAAATCGAAAATGAGCTCAGATTGGTTTGGAGGGATTAGGGCTACAGAAAGCATCCTTAGAATGGTGATCTCGGCCTCTTGTAATTATTCACACTGACCCTCAGAAATTCTAACTGGAAACTTCATTTGATGGAATTTGTGGTGTGCTGGAGAGAAGAGTGGACCTGTGGTCCCAGAAACGGCTTTGTGGCTTAAATGTTGTGAGCTCTCAGCTCAAGCCTGACTTCTCCAAAGCTTGAACAGATCTATTTAGTATTTGGAGGTTTAGGTGGATTATGTGTCAGCTGGAAAGCCCACAAGGCCTAACTGCTCATGTAAGCTTGGTAACACCTCTTGTGTTCTTCTTAGCCCTGCTTTTCTGAATTATGAGTGATGGGAATTAGTGTTTAATTTAATAATTTTATTTTCAGCCAAGGAGAAAAAAAGAGGAAGCTAACATTCAATTTCTCCTAACCTCTTTCTAGAAAGGCTGAAATAGAACAGTGTCAAAAAACTGGAAAATCCATCAAGCTTTCAGTGTTCTCCATCTAAATACAAAGTCATCTTCCACCACAGATTACTAAAATAATAACAGTAATTCCTGCTTTTTGCTATTCCCCAATGTCCTAGCTTCATGGAAGTGTAGGTGAAGTAAGAAATACAGTAGCTGAAAAAGCTCTGTCTTGGTGCCAGAAATAAAAGTACCCGGCTGTTGGGAAGGTGCCTGTTGCCCATTGCAGTGTATGCCATTCTCAGCTCTTCTGTGTTCAGCCATTAAGGGGTAATGAACTTCTTAATACCCATTTGTTTACAGAGCTGGCTGACAGAGGGATCATTTAATCTGGCTGCAGTGTATTTTTTCAGAAGTTATATCCTTCCACTCTTCCTGCTGCGATTTTTTTCTTTGTGCAACTAGCAAAGGCACTGCCTCAGAGAGAAAAAGAGCTTTTACAGATTTTGGGATCACTCAATGCATCAGTTAGCTTTTAAATTGTGACTGTCAGCAATTGTATCAAAGCAGAACTGCAGTCACAGTCTCATTGCACCATCTGTGCATACGATAAAAGACACGTTCATTTAAGGATATGCTAAAAGGGAAATAGGTAAGAAATTTGAGTCTCCTATATCCATGGGCACTAGGCTGTTGTGTAGTGCACCTATATTTTACACCCCATCTTGCTGTAAAGAGTTAATCTTTTACGTTTTTTGGGGGGGAGGGGGTTGACAAAGATTAAGAATTAACAGTAAAACATATAATAAGCTTTTGAATCTATAGCTAAATAACTTTTTTTTCTGCAGAGGAATTAAGTTCTTTTTTTTTTTTTTTTTTTTTCTGGAGGCTTGAGAGATGCTGCTGTTTTCATGACAGCATCTTTCTGCCATTGTTTTTACTCAGACTGGCCTTTGCTAACATGCAGTCATTATCCTCACTTAAGATGCCCACTGTAAAATGACCTGCTTTCTGTGTTGGTTAGAGGCAGTGAAATTATTGTTACACTCATGTTTGGTAGTCCCATACTGAAAAAGAAACCTTAGAAATGAAGAGTAATGGAAAGAAAATGACCATTTCATCCTAGCCAGGTAGACATAGCAGAAGGCATGTGAATGTTAATTATACAGGAAATATAGAATTTATTCATTGTTATGTTATCAAATCACTTGGGATAAGACAGCATGCTACTGTGAGATGCTGAATTTACTGAAGAATTCATTTAAAACTGTATTTTAATTTAAAAACCTAATTAACCAATTTGCCTGTAAACACATGGAGATATTGATTAATTTATCAAGAACCTGAGTAGAGTCCTCTATACGGGGTAATTTAGTTAAATCCAGTTTGAAGAGCAAAAGTCGGTTCAAACTTATCAAGGGGATGAATATATATATATATGTATTTACAGAATATATGCAAATGCATATTCTGGTGCTGTTTTTGTATGTAATCATCTATTCCAAAATATTTCTCTGATAAGAAGGTATTATCAGACTGGAAAGTAATTTAAGACTTTGTATTATATTAGGGCAAATATGTATTTCTTGCTAATTTATTACCATTAGATACTTTAATGTATAAATGCACTCACAGAAAACTTGCACAGCTCTCAGGATGCAAATGTGCCTCATGTTGAAGAAATCATATAGTGATTTTATGGTGCCATTAAGGCTGACCTTAGATAACTGGTTAGAGAGATTTTATGCCATCAATGCTCCATTCATGCTAAAGTGCTAACCCGGCACTGTTACGGCTCCTTAAGCGAAATGGAGCTCCTTAGCAGTTATTTTACAGTTGTTAATCATCAATACGTAATGGTCAGATCTTGTATGCTTCACTATCATTATTTCAAGTAGGAAGAAAAATAAGGAATTTAATAGCACCATAATTATCCTGTGCTGACATATTACATCCCTAATACACCACAAGCCAAATTTTCAAACTGCTGCTCAGGCTAAGTTCTCAAATGAACCGGGCTCCAGTTCTGCACTTCAGTTAGCAAAACTGCAGGGCAAACTCTAGTCCAGTGATTATTTGGGGGAGAAACCCAGTTGGTTCAACAGGAAACCTCCTGCTGCTCTGTGCAGCACCAGTCAGCAAGCCTGAGGAGACGGGGAACCTGTGGTCATGTTCTAGCATAGACGTTGCTGGTATTTCTTCCTTATGCTAAAATTAAGAGTACCTGCTTACACTTTCAAGGTTGAAGAGCAAGACTAGATAACTAGGCATTAAATATAATATTAAGTACTAAGGAGCAATTGCTTTCCAGTTCAGCAGTTTCAAGAAGTTTGTACAGATATGAGGCTTCAGGTCTAAGTGACTTTTTGTGACTGAATTTCCTTTAGACAGTGGTTGATATGGATCTGTATGTAAATTGAGACCATGAATACAGCAGGGTGGAAGTGAGGTTTGAAGAGGGACCTCTGGACCCCTACATCAGGTCCATGCACGTATTCCTGGCATAGGAAGTGCACATATCCTTGTATTTGCACCAACTTTCTTTAATGACTAACAGTCAAAAAAAAGCAGAGAGCAAACTTGTGACACCTGTAGCACCTGTTGTAGTACAGCCCTCAAAACTCATCTAAAACTGTGAGTTTTATTTCCGAAACTGTTTCTTGTACCGGGAGGAAGACAATGCTGGAAGATGACAGGCAGACACCGTCGCATCCATGCAGATACTGCTGTGGATGAAGCAGGTAGCACAACCAGACTCTTCCCTTTTTAAAAACAAACAAACAAACAAACACTTTTAGTTATCAGTAGATCTGTCTACTCCCTTGATAGATACTTTCCAAAGTATGTGCTTTGGGCTAAATATTGTTGAATTTTCATGCATTGCCACCCGTCTGTTTCTAAGAATGAAGCTATGCAAAAAGCTGGATATTTTTGCCTTATTAAAACCAAGCAAACAGAAGAACCACTCTGGAAAACTTTCCTGAAAAGCCCCATTTCCCCAAAGACCTGAATCAGATCTTTGAAAATAGCAGTGTTTTTGGAGATGTGCATTTTGCTCTTCCCAAGAGCATCCACTAAAATTACAGTCTTACAACTACTGCTCAGTCATGTGCATTAGATATTCTTAAAAAAAAAAGAAAGAAAAAAAAAGAAAAAAACTAGTAGCTATTTTTCCTCCTGCTTTCTCAGCATTAGATACACTAAATTCACTAAATAATTTACCTGTCCAAGGCTACAGCTACAGAGTGAGTTAAAACAATCAGTCTTGACACTGCTGGGTCATAATATGCTGCACAAAGATATTGGCTCATGTTAATATTCAAAATTGTCTGACATGCACAGATCATATATGCCACATTTTTCAGGAAGGTCTTTTACAAGTCCCAGTTTTCTCAAGAACATATAACGTGTGTTTTATCAGCTCTTCGGTACGTGTTGCTGCCTATAACGTGCTCGGTTATGTGCACAGATTTTCAATTGGTCTTCAGTTACTTGAAGTGGTTGATCAGTCAAGTTGCTGACAACTGAACAGCTGTGTTTACTTTTGTTGGTATTTTGTTTGACCAAATTGTTTTGATCCCTTTAACAAAGAAAAAGCCATTTTGATTCTGTTTTTGGTTCAGATAAAAACTGAGCTTGGTTTACATAAGATTGCAGCTTAAGTAGAGCTCTGCACTACACATGTACTGCAGATGGTGAGGATGAAGGTCTCAGACATCATCCCTGTCAAGAGGTTTGATCTGATCGGGGTTCTCTGGGTCACCAGTGGTAAAAGAAGAGTCAATGGGGTAAAGTCTGGGGGACAAGAAAGCAAGGAAACCTGGAAATGAAATATTAGGGAAAGTGAAAAGACCAGGCATAACTGTATAAATAGCACTGGTCTGTGTACTACAAGGAGTGTCAGGATAAGCTCCCTATCTTTGGGATTTTATCATAAACAGCATATAAGTGAAGAGGAACAAATCTGTGCTACAAGACTTGCGTTTGTGGCAATGATTACTATACAGGGAGAATGATCATGGGGCAAGAAGAATGTTGAGATCACAATCAGGAGCTTTCAGCAAAGCATCACACTTGAATACGTGCAAATGCATTATTTTTAGAACCTAAAGTGCTTCTTCAAGGACCTTGAATGTAAGCCTTGCTTTTAGAAAGACCATTCCCCCAGCAAAGTGTGTGTTAATTCCCTTTTAGCATTAGTGCACCCGAACAACACTAACCTACTAGATCTCCACTAGGAAATGACGTAATTAGCTTTGCCTGTGTCACTTTAATTAGACCCTCCCCACTCTGCACATAAATAATTTACTCTTTGTAAGATAGCCTTTAACTGCATGATCAAATTCTTCCCTCTGAACTCATGCTTCGTTCATTGCAAATCTGATACAGTAACAAATATATACTGTGCAGCAATATTATCATATTGTTGTCATCACTGCACATGCAGACTTGTATGCAATTGTAGGAAATGTTTCCATAAGATCAAGTTTCTTTCCATGTAAGAGTGACTGCGATGTGTTTTATGAGATTTTTTTTTGCTAATTTTGACTCTAAGCTGAGTTTTTAATATGTGCCTCCTCTCAGCATCACTCAAAATATTTTTTCTAAAGTTCACTGTTCTATTTTCCAATTAAAAAAAAAAAAAAGTAGTCCAAATTTACCCTTTATTTTAATTATGAACACTAGGACTTACCGTAGGCTGTTTTGTAATAAACTGTTTTAATTACAAGTAGTGCTGGCCATGAGACAATTTCATAATGATGCTGCATTGTGAGCTGTGACTTATACCTCTGCCTCTTTCTTTCCCTGAGTTTTTCATTCCCTGAACCACTCTTTTGGCAAACATAAACTTAGTACCACTTTAGTCACTTAGCTGGCACTAATGATTAGAAATAGTGAAGTGATTGATCCAGGATTTTTTAAGTGATTGCGGAGTTCAATTTACGAGGAATCACAAAGGAATGAGTTACACTAGGGGAAAGAAAATCTCATTACATCAAGTACAAGCATAAAAAGCAGCAGAAGTGCAAACATGGACATTCTCACCTTCTGTGTCAACTCAGTGTTAAGAAGCTGCTCTTGAATGGCCTGTTACTGGCTGGAGCACAGCAGAAAAGATGAATAAATTTATGAAGTGCTTAATCTTGCCTCCCAATCTAAGTTCAAAATCTTGGTTAGCTGCTTTAACTACGAAGGACCTTCTACTTTCATTAAACAGCTGACAGCACACTGGTACAGAATGTGGGTCCTTAGAACTAGATGTGTCTAGATTATTCAATATATTGAGTAATTTAAAGATTTTAAGTTTTCAAGGAGACAATAACTCAAATACAATATATATCAGCAAACAGAAACATTCAGCATTTTTCACAGCTTCTGAACCCTCCCTTCTATACAGCTTTAATTTCTTCTGTGATCATGCGTCAGAACTTAATGAAAAAGCTAAGAGCATCAGTGATTTAGGGAAACAAGCAAAGCAGTTGATATTGCAGGAATAATAATGTACTGTTCCTTTTACTGAAAGTGCCTTGAGTAGTTTTATCCTGCAAGTGAGATATGCTTTGGTATTAACTAACTCCGGATCAGAATCACCTGCATGTTTTCTCCCACTGAGTCTCATGGTGGCAAGAAACAGTAGGTAGTGTATGGGTATCATTGCTACACCAAAGTTTTCTCTAGGTGGTTTTTTTTTTTCCACTAATAACTATCTTTTCTGATGATACAGAAAGTCATCTCTGGTCCTGTGAAGAATATTTGAGAAGCAAAGTCAAAGAAAAGCTGAGCTGGGGTTTTACAATAGAATTAGGTGTCAAATAAAAACATCTAGGAGGAAAAAAGGTCTAACATGGAATGTGAAAAGAAGAACATCTTTTCTGAAGAAAAAAAACCAGCTCTATATTCAGTCAGCAACTATCCTGACAAACTATTACCTTGCATAAGACGGCATAGTGCAGAAGGCTTCATTATCTGATGAATGACCAGTTTACAGGATCACAGATACATCATCTATCACTGAACTTCTGTGTGGCTTCCCTGAAAATTCCAGATTTTATTTAGGCAGTCAGTGGTTGCCTACGATGCATGGGATGTATTTACATTCAAAACTTATGTTAAATCACCTTTCATCTTTTATTTTCTTATACTTTAAGTAATCTGTAAATTTCTTCAACACCCTCTGACACTTGGCAGCAAAATTCATGTGTAGCAGGTTTTCTTTCCCTTCTTCTTTTCTGCTGGAACAGCATCCAGGGAGACTGTTCTCCTGTCACAGACCATCACTAGAGTTTCCTGTCAACGGGTATCAATGCTCCTTTCCCATTAAGTCTGTTCCTCTTGTCAAGAATCGTGAGCCACATCAAGTAACCTTCAGATCACCATTCAAGGCACACCATTTGCTGTTTATGTATTTTTTGAGGAGGGTGGTTTTGCAAAAGAGAATACATAATTCATGTACCAGGTGCAATTTCTTGTTGTCATTGTGCTACTGCATGGTATAAAATAGTAATCAGTCAATTAAAATATATATATATATTGGAAGTGAAGGGGCCATGGGGGGAAATCAAAATACATGGATATTCTTAGTAGGTAAGCTGGAAATGAAATGCTGCAGTCGTATGCTACAACCATTCTTTGAATCTATTTTATTTACCTCGCATGTCATGCATTGAGGTCCACCTACATTGATTAGGAGTTTAACTGGAACGATCATGAAATAGAGATGTAGGCTTAAGTTAGCTATAAATGTAAAGACACGTGCTTAAAAGTGAAAGCAAGAGAGGAAAAAATGGATCACAGCTTCAGATTCTTTTCAGTTGCTCAGGGAGGTGAAACAGTTTTACAGTATTAATTAACATTTTAGGGCATGCTACATCTAAGTAGCAAGAGACTGTGTTTTGTGTGTGTATGTGAGCGTGGGAGGTGCCGTTTCACAGCAGAAAGATAGAAATCAATAAAAAGCCATCGTTTTCTGAAAAGTAAGATTTACTTGTGGTACAATAAATAGGTGTATACCATGCTTTACTATCAAACAAAGAATTTTGATATTTTGGTTAATGGTATGTATGGAAACTGTTGAATCATGGCCTGAACCACTGATTGATCATCTGAGATGAGCACTGAGTCAGACACGGGAGCACAGGTGAAGGCAATGCACCTGTGTGTCAGATGGAGTCATAGATGGAGTCTGGCTCCACCTCTCCCAGACCCCATTTAAGTGCTGACAACCACCAGGGAAGGATTTCTTGTGTGGAGATCTCTCTTGTGTGGAGATCTCTCTTGTGTGGAGATCTCTCTTGTGTGGAGCTTCAGGTGAGCCTTGACCTTCAGTGATAGGTGAGCTCTTCTTAATTTACCAAGTGTCTTTATACCATCTGGATAATCCATCCAAAAATATACTGTCCATCTTCATTATGTTGTGTGGGTGCTGTTCTTTCAGGGTATTCACCCTACCTGGTGTTAGGAGAAGTAAAATAGGTAGAGAGAAAATGTGAGGTGTTATGTGTCTCTCTCTATTGCTGTTGCTTATTGCCTCTCCTTGTCATTGGTAACCAGGCTGTTCCTCCTCAATTTCACATGCACTTAAGATCCCAAGAAAAGCTGCCCAGCTGTTTTCCCCTCTTTCCACAGTTCAAACACTGGAACCCACAAAGGAGTTCCTCCTTAGCTGCAGAGAATTCAGTATGGAGCAAAGCCTTTCTGCGGATCCTTTCCGCCTTACTCATTGCCAATATTCCTCAAGCATTGCTCCCTCTCATCCCAGTCTCGTGGGCAAGGATGCCAACTTCAGCCCCTTCATACCAAGCTTTCTCTTTCCACTGCCTCACACAGTATGAGACATCTACCTAGTCGTGGGGTTCATGGGACCCCAGCTCCCTGTTCGTAAGTCTCTCTTAGGTGCAGCATTTCTTTCTGGACAGGTTGAATGCAGATGAATGCATGTATCAGAGGCTGAAAAGTGGCAAGAGATCTTTAAAAGTCTAGATTACTGCCTAGAGTACAGTTACTGTCTTGTCATCTTTGGTTGTGTATATCTTTTTTGTATGTGTGCTTTTGAGTCTTGAACTTTTGTTTCTTGATGCCGAGGTAGAGATTTGCAACAAGAAAAAAGTATTTTATAGGTGCTCCTGGTGGAAGGTGTTGATATTTTAGCTCCTGACCATTGTAATGATCCCACATAGGCATATAAAAGGAAATTGAACTGAATGGAAAAAAAGCTGTGACTAAGAATACATTAGTAACAAACAGCAATTGAAAGCAGTTGATTGCAAACACCAGGAAAGAAATCTGCCTTGCTGGAAAAAGAAAAAAAGCTCACTTTACAAAGGGACTTGGGGAAACAGTAGACTAAATGGTGGACAGAATCAGAATGAAATAAAATGCCTGAAGAGAAATCTTGCTATCAACAGCAATTACACATCCTAATACGTCATTTATAAGATATTGCGGATGATTAGGACAGGTGTCCAATTACATATTCTGCTTATAATTAAGACATTATCTGATATCATTTTAAAACCACTCAATACCAGAAACTGAAGAACACAGCAGTGGTTTTTTTATTTTATTTTTGTAGGAGCCTATTCTTTGTGAATCTCTTTGGCCAACTGTGTATTGATGTCTACAATTCTGTTGTTAAAGAAATCATCAATCAGTCATTATGATACAATGCTGGATGTGCTGTGACCTTACACTCAGACTACTGCAGGCCAAAATATTGATATGATTTATTTTCTAAGGTTTTGTATTATATAAGTTAACTGACAATTCAGTAATTCAGCAGCTTCCTTGAATATAGCTTCCTTATATTGTTTTGCTCTCATGAAGCAAAAAGCAAGGGGAAAAACCCAGCTGAGGTACACATTCCCAGCCAGCTTTTCTGACTCTTTCAGGAAATATCTCAGTGAAATGTGTAAGAAACATAAATGATAGACTACCTCATCAACTCGCATTCTTTGCTTTGCCATTGTTTAGGGCAGATTTGGGTAGAAAGTGAATTTTCCAGCTTGCAATTCTGATAAAAAGATACTTTTAGTATAGTTGAGAATGTTTGCATACAGCTATATATTATGTACCACTGTGTTGGGCAGATCACCTGAAAAACACAAGTTTCAAGTCAGATTGCAGGTTCTGAATTCAGATACCTGAGCATGTTTTAATTCTGAAGAATACAAGGAATACATTTGAGCAACGACTGTTTAAAGACAGAACAGTTTATTGAAAAGCTATGGAAATTTGTTACTGTCTCTGATATCTTTAAGTTTTTAAGACTGGTGGAAGCTAGAACTCTTGTACCAATTTGACAAATTGTGATCCCTTTCTTTAAAAGGTAACAATAAAAGAGGTGGCTATTTAAAAGTGGGTCTAGATCTGCATCCCAACAGCATGACTCATGCTTCTAATGCTCTTTCTGTACCTGATACATCAACGTTTCCTACCCTGCCTAGGCCTAGTTTTACAGCAGGAGATAGAAGACTTTTACAACATGTGTGGCAAAATCTCCAGCTGATAGTGTAGGCAGAAATTTACTAGTTTACCAGTTCAGGAGGACTGCTGCCAGCCAGCATCACTGTGCATCACTAAGCACAGTGAGTTTCTTGTCTTTGAGACCATATTGCAGAGCTGCAAGAAGCTCCAGTGAACCCCTGTTCTGCACTCCCCATGCCTGGAGACCCAAAGAGCTGGGGCTTCTTTCTGGATGAGAAAGATAAGATAGTGAGGCACTTGTGCCATAGCACCAAACAATTTCATAATGCCTGGGATGATGTGTCTAAGCAAGATAAGGAGGCAGAATTTCTAACTTGCATTTGTGCATGTGCTTGTGTACATGTTTTCACACACACGCATGTGTAAGCCTCACAATGTGGCCTTGTGCCAGAAGGTTCAACTATCCAAAAATAAAAAATGCCTTCTTTATCTAAAACCACAAACAGCTGAGTGAAATACTCTGTACACATCACTTTTAGGAAGATTGCAGCCTTCGGATACTTCCATGAGTGTTCAACTGAGTTGCTATTTGTATTGCTGCATTTGGTGAAGAATATGTTTCAGTAAATCATAAAAAGTACAAAATAAATGAGTGTAGATTCATGTCAGGTCTTTTTCCTAAGTTGTTTTGCGTGTTCCTCCAACCTTAAATGAAAACTGCATAATACATGTACCATGATTATACACACAAGATTTTAAAATGCCATTTAACAATAATTAGGTTTCATGAAACAATTGAAAACTACCAGAGTTTTTACAATAACTCTCCAGAGACAATCAACTGCTTCACTAGAGCTTGGTCTGTACTGCAAGTTCATTTTCCTTTCATCTTTTGCATTACAGAATGAAACAAAAAAGAAAGTGAAGAATATAGAAAACTGAAATGTGAAAATACAACAAAGAGAAGAATGCTTAGCATGCAATCAGATTATTTGAAATGGTATTGGCTTTATGACGTTAAGAATTTCACTGTTTTCTAATTGCCTGAAATAAGCTGTCTCTATAAAAGGCCATTTAGACTATTTATCTTAAAATTGTGTTTTGTTTTTTTGTAGGAAGGTTATACCCAAATCTTACTGCATTACCTAGTCCTCTATATTCAATATAAATGTATATATATGGGTATATGGACAAAGAAAGCATTGGATCAAAATATTTGCTCCAAAATTAAAATATAAACAACATAATAAAATGTTAGGATATGTGGGAAAGGTTCTTGAAACTCTTTTTGAAAAAAGAACATTAAATCTCAACGATCTATTAGTCTTTATCATAGAAAAGAGAGAAAGGAATCCTGATGGCTTGCCTTGATTCAGGCTAGGATCTACATCTGAGCTATTGGTGGCCTCTCAGTCATGGGGAGACTGGGAAGAGCTTAGGGAAAGAGTTCAAGCTTTTGTTTCTGTGTGGTTTGAGCACCCTTTATCTCATATTCCTACATTCAGAAATTTGAGAGCTCTGTTTTAAAATGAACTTTTGAAATCTTAGGTAATCTTTCAAAGAAAGTCTTCTGATTACTAGCCAGTCCTCGTAAGATTTTTGTATTAATAGCAGTATGATGACAAAATGGATGTCCAAATGCAGGCTTATAGGAAATGTGCATTGGTGGTTATTAATTAGGAATATGATAAATTAGGGTTCATTACGAGTGTAATTTGGAGCAATAAAAATAATTGCTGACACACTGTTACACATTCAGAATTGCACTTTCCCCTGGAATAGAACAGGTCACTATTTTAAAGAATTCTGTAGGATTAGAGGGAGTTGGGGATGACAGTGATGAGTGAAGGCACAGGAAAGCTCATAGATGATGTGAAAAACTTGTTTGCTATATAAATAAAAAGGCCTAGAGGAGATATAGAAGTCTATAAAGTAATAAATGGCTGCAAACAAGTAGATGATACAGGAACTTCTGTGTTGCAGCACCTCTGAAATACATAAATGAGGACACTGAGAATTACTAAAGAAGTACTTTTCTGCATGGTATTAAAGTGCTATCAGCTATTAGTAAACTTAATGAACTTGGGTCTTGGTCACTTGTATGGAAAAATATCAGAAGCTTAGTACTAGAAAACAGTTATTCATGTATTTCTTTTAATTCACTTCGTTATCAGAGGCAGAATCCTGGTCTACTGATCTACTGTGGTGAATTCTAAGTTTGTGTGAGTCTCCCAAGTGTCCCTTCCTTTACAGGAAATGTAGCTGCATTAAATTCAAGAAAAAAAAAACATCTTTCTTAACAGTGGCACAGCAGATCTCAGGAAACACATTATTTTTCTAAGTTTTTACCTAGAGGGAAAACAAGTTTCTCAGTTATATCCTAGTTTCAGGAACAGTAATAGTATGCTGTAGGGACTGAAGTTACTAGCTGGCCATAGAAGATGCTGGACAGAAGACTAGTATAACTTCCTTCACTTTTGCAGCCCTTTAACCTTCCTGAGCTGGTAGCCTGTAGGAAATGGCAACTTATTGCAGAGCAGCTTTGGTCAAGTAATGTTTTCTCTGGCTCCTCTCACTCTAGACAGTAGAGGAGGTTTGACAATGTTATAATCCTCAAGGAGAGTCTGGATAAAGCAATCCTTTCTTCCAGTCCCACCGAGAAGGCTCTCCCAACGTAATGGTAGAAATGGAATAAGCTTTCTTCCATTGAAATCCCTTTTGACAGAAAAACAAAGAAGAAAAAAGGAGATTAATGTTCCCAGCACTTTGCAAAAATGAGCAGACAAGGTAGGGCAAGAAAACTTTCACATGGCAGCTGATTATCAAATAATAGCAACAAACACTGAAAGGCCTGAAATGGATGAGAAAAATGAACCTATTTGCCTTCTCAATTAAGAGTTATAGTCTGTATTACATCTCATGAATATTATGACCCTCTAATATGAGGAAAAGGGGAATGTAAGATAAAGGTTACTAAATTTGTTTGTTTGTTTTTACCAAGACTTGTGTGGAAAATGCTAGGGTTTCCCACAAAGTGAAACAATGAAAAAATATCAATTTATTTCCTCTTTGGTGCATTAATTGCAGTGATTATTATTATATTGTATGCACGACATTTCAGCATGTTCATCTTTGTTTTCAGACAAATTGGTTTGTTTTCTCAGCAAAGCTTGGGTAGTTAACAGTGGCTTGTCATTCACGTGAAAGTCCTTTCTAACTTTATGACTGATCTTGTCTGCCTTTGATTAAATTATGTTTTAAAACGTACTTTTACTTGGACTGTTGCAATTTTCCCAGCTGCTGTTTCTCATTTCACCAGCTTGCTGAGTTGATTTCAAGTATTTTTACTGAAAAAATAATTCTCTTGAGACATATCACGTAGCTAAAAAAGCAAAACAAAAGATAATCTAATTTACCTGAGGGAATAATCCTGGAAAAAAAATACCTACTGCTGGTTATTGAATAATAGTTTAGTAGTACTACAGTTACAACAGTGTATTCATCTGTTTCTGCAGCTTCAAATCTGCTGAGATCTGGAACTTGAAGTTCTGATTCCATCAGAAATGGGGGTTTGTTTGCACAGCAGATAGTTCCCTGTTGTTCAGAACACAATCACCTTTTGCTTCAGGTGCAAAAAAAGCAACGGAGTACTGAACTGAAAAGTCAGTTACTGTGCCCCAGCAGTAAGCTGCTATAAACATAGTTTTTAACTCACAGCCCACCTTTCTGCACACAGTGTTTTACAGTGGAATTGAGGAATTGTCTTGGCCTGTAATCCATTGCTTTTCCTTCTTTTATTTTCCTTCTAGCTCTCAAAGCAGCCTGCAGTAACATCTGTTAGAGTTACGATACACTGCAATGACTTTCTGATGCTGGAGCCCCGTAGCACTTCAGCTTTGCAGCACGAAAGAGATGGGTTTTTCTGTCTACATGATCTATAACATTGTGCTGCTAATTCAAGAAGAATTAACTATTTTTAGAGGTTACCAAATGACTCACAATACAGGACCAATTGTGTAACAGATGAGAAATTGAACATTCAGATTATCTGGCTGCTAAAAACCTGGAAGAAATCAACTGCATTTCAATTCAGTAGAGTTCTCTTAACAGCATCCCAAGTTAATTAGCAGCATATTCTTGAGTGCAGAACCTTTGCTATCAGGAGCTATGGCTGTTCTAAAGACAAACAACCAACCCTTTTCTCCCCTTCTGATAGCAGGCATGACTTTTACTGCAAGAGATTTATGCCAGTGTGTGACATTGACTGCATTGCTCCTAGAGTTCTAAATCCCATTAGAAACTGCTTATCTTATTAAGTGAGGAGTTTAATAGTATGCTTGGATAGTCCACAGCCGAAACAAGATGAGGAGTGCTTTCACATAGCAGGAAAAATGATAAATAAGATGATGACTGAGATGTGCTAAGTGTTAGCTCTGTCAGGATCATGGGCTTGAGATAAAGTTTTAAAATAATATTTTTCAAGCCATATTGATTGTCACTCCT
Source organism: Cyrtonyx montezumae (assembly GCF_038088225.1). Taxonomy (NCBI): domain Eukaryota; kingdom Metazoa; phylum Chordata; class Aves; order Galliformes; family Odontophoridae; genus Cyrtonyx; species Cyrtonyx montezumae. The sequence continues at coordinate 99,253,875 of NW_027072089.1, read as the reverse complement.
TAAAATTCGCAGGTTAATCTCATAGTGTTTCAGGAGCATTGAAAATGTCACTACAAACTCAACAACTGGAAAGTTTTGCATTTGAGTCAAAAAAAAAAAAACCCACAAACTACTGCAATGTTTACTCTTAAGTATGGAGACAACTTAATAGCGCTAATATTTCAGCAGTTTTCTGCAGCAGTTTATTAGGCACACCGCATGAAGCTAAGATAGAAGTCTTTCATTACATACCATGAAATGAGCAATTTTTAAACCTTACCCAGTGCTGTATAATACTCCTGTGAAGATGGTCGGTAAAAAATTAGGCTCAGGTGAAATCAGCATCACAAATTCAGCGGTGCTCTGATTTCACCCACCCACCAGAATTTTGCCTTCTTCTAGAAGGTGCTGGCTTTGGAGCAAATATTGGTAGTGAAGTGACTTTTACTGTACTGTGAGATCAGGCATGCTGATGAGAGAATGCCAAGATGAAACAAAAGAACGGAGTCAGCAGTGGTAACATTTGCATCCTCAGCTTTGAGAAAAACAAACCCATACAGACAGAATGAACTAGAAAATCTGGCAGAAGGAAAGAGGCCATACTCTGTTGTGGCTGAGTTGAGGGCTGCCAGTAAATTCACACTGGTTCAGGTGGAAATGTTTCTGTTTTGTCCTACTTGTCAGTTTAATATGGTGGAGCTCCTCGCTGCTTCTGAGGTAGATGCTATGTGCTAGAGAATCCAGAGTCTGCAGGGCTGCGGGGAAGGGACAGAGCTGTGGGTGTCAGGACCAGGCTCACTAGCACTTAACTTGTGTGTATCTTCTGTTTGTGGTACCCAAGTATAGAGAAAACCCTGCTAGTGAAAGAGAAACAAACCCAGTTCCCTGGCATTTATTTTTTTTTTTCAGCTGCATTTCCATCTCTGATGAATGAAAACTCATTTGAGGAAGCAGTAATTGGGTTTGACACCACAAGCACAGCGGTAATGGAAGCAGGTTTCTCAGCTGGGCAATCTGATGATCTAACAAGCTGTCTCAATGAGATTAGCAAGTTTAAGGTCGTGTGACATTATTCATTAGTTTTCTAACACTCTAAGCTTTGCAGTACCCTTCCTATTTTGACGCTGTATTTCCTCTAGCCACAGGCTCTATTCTTTTATGCTGCAGACAGTGCTGCTTGTTAATTCATTGACACTCAGACTAATAACTCCCAAGCCCTACACCCCTTTCATTAAAGCTCTGAGGATATTTGTTTCACTTCAGTGTTATTTCATCTTCAGTGGAGAGGTGATGAGTTGATCAAGAAGCATCAACATATATTTATAAAGTAATACCTGAGAAATGTTGGAATTATGTTAAGGAGAACCAGAACAATAATTGTGTTTTCAAAGATGGTCCAAGTGCAGGAATGTAACAGCTGATTGCACAGAGGAAGTACCTAAATCCTCTGATTAGTAAGTTCTTTGTCCATGACAATGTAGGAATTAGCGCAAGAGAGAGAAAGTCTGCAGTTCCATACTAGGCAGATGAGTGTAGCAAGGAAAGAAAAACAGAAGTAATATTTGTGTCTGTAAATAATGCTAGATGTGTTTAGATATTACAACTACAGCACAGCATTATCTGTGTGTTATCAGATTTGAAATTCATCTACAATTCTCCTTGTGATCACTGTTACTGCTTTTTGGATTAATTCCTTATCAGTATGGAAAAGTCTCAATATTCTATGTATGATGTTTTCATGTCAATCTAAAAAGAAAACTGATTTGCTATCACTAAATAACAGCATTTAACCCAAAAGAAAAATATTAGCTTCAACTGCAGGGATGTAGAAGTTGCAGAGAGAAAATGTGCTGTGCTACTCCTTTTCTCCACAAAAGATTGTAACGTGGAAGAAAAAACGTTTGGTATGTATGAACAAAAATCAACAAACAAAATGCATCTACCAGTATTTGTTTGCCTTGGGAGTTTCACACATTTCTTTTCTTGTGAATCACAGTATGAATGTAAATATCAATTGCCATCTCTCAAGAATTAGATTCATCCACTATTTATTTATTTATTTTTTGCTATTCGTTGTGTGGATGAACATTTTGAGTATCACAAGGAAAAGCTGCTTGCAAATCGATTATATTTCCTAACTGAAAAAACAATGTCCTATTCCATCTTATTTGTGCTACACCTATAATTAGAAACCAGCTGCTAATAAATGAGTTTAATGTGCTAAATTATACTGCTTTATTTTGCTACTCTGCTAATCCTGGTATGGCTAAAAAATAGTTAATAGGCAATCTGTAAGATCCGGTAAGATGACATTTGGAAATCCTGCAGTCATATTAGTCATTAGCCATGGCAATATTCTACCATAAGGCAATGAGTCAGACGATTGATTAGAGAACCTCGTCATGATATGTCCTCCAGCACAAATATAAAGAGAAGATGTAAGAAAAAGAGAAAGGAGGGTGCATGGGACACAGAATGGGTACATGCAAGAATGGAAGGGCAAATGAAGTCTGAGAGCTTCTAATTTTTTTAGAGATAAAGCGTAACTTTTATGCTTGATGATAGAGAAGAAGCAAAAAATACAAAACATGAATCTTGAGGACCTACAAGGCATGCTGCCCTCGTGCTTTGTGAGTGAAATCCAAAGTCAGTGGAAAATCTGGTTTCTTGTCTTCAAGCAGAGCATCTTCCACAATGTGAACATGGCAGCTGTTAGCTGCTTTTTTTACAGGTGTTATATAGAAGCCACAGAGAAGACTTGCACTGAAATATCACTCAATTCTGCTTATTTTCTCAAATGGATGTGTGGATTTACCAACTATCATCATATTTGCTGAGGAGCAAAAGCAAAACAATTGAATGCACAGAAGCTGACAAAAAACTTAGAGGGGATACTGGAGAAATGCTCGCCTTAGAAAAAAATTGCTAGGTACAGCAGTTAAAAGGAGCTCTGCTATTTAGGAGGCTATGATACTTTTACTGGTGGACATGTTATGACCCTTCTGCTGCTGTTTTGGAAATAAACACAGTGATTCTGGCTGTTATGCTCAAGTATGCGAAGCTGGGTATCTGCCCCATCCCTGCAGTCAGTCTTAAAAGATGCCAGCTCCTGGCAGGATAAAGACAGCACGTGAAAAACACAAGCATTGTATGAATAGTAAGAATTATACACACAGGAAGAAATTAATTGTACAGTTAAGATTTTACTGCAGCGCATTTTTTTTCCCAAAATTAATCTCTTTAGTGTGTGCTTTTCTCTGTAGCAGGGTATGATAACCTAAGAGCCTTATTTGCAATATTTCCGAATGACTGTGCCTACCTTGATTTGCCCAGAATCAAATTCCTGTAGGTCTTTGAGTGATGAACAGTCTCATCAAAAATTGGTGAGCTATGTAATTTTACTCCCACAGATTTACTAGTGTTTGTCCAATGGACTTCTATTAGAAACAGTCAGGGACGCTTTTGCCTATAGTGCAGGGAAGCTGTTAGTAAGATGTTTTCCTTGAAGGCACTTTCTTTAATGGGTTTCAATGGTTTTCTTGGCTTGCAAGGCTTATCTCTTTTTTTTTTTTTTTTTTAGGTATTTCAGGAAAGAGATTCCCACTTTGGTTTATGTGTATAGGAAAGTAATTACAGTTATAATACAAGGAAAATCTGATTGGGTTTATTTTTGGCTTTTTTGTCTGAAGTATTCTGATTTGTGTAGAAGTGCTCTGCCTGTGATAAATACTAACTGCTTTATAAATCAAAATGAATAATTTATTGTTTGTGCTTTTAAAAACTGTGTTGATCAATACCAAACATTTCAGAAGAATACATACAGATGATATTATTGGCAAATGAGATTGCTGCTGAGATCAATGTAAAATTCTTGTTGTCTTCAATGAGGCTATTTTCAGACTAGGATGTAGGATGCTATATTTTTGCAGACTGCCATTACGTAAACTTTCAGTGATGGATAGTCCTTTGCCTAGAATTACAATAGCCACAGGAAAGATCAGAAGAAACAGGTGTGAAAGATAATCAGTGGCATCAGGAGATGGGTTGAATTGCTTAAAGTTATCTACTAATTAAAGGCAGAATCAGGATGAGAGCCTTGATATTTGAAGTCAAGATGTAACTCCTGCTTAATGATGTTGCTTCACATGCAGCTTTCTCGGGTGATGCATGGCTCATCTTTCTTGAGCTGTGGAGATCTCATACCATGTAACAACAAGATCAATTGTAAGAACAAGCTGTAGCAGATTACTCCCCACTGCCACTAATTACTTCCTTGTAGTGGCATCTCACCTTTTTCTCAGCCATGTCCCTATGAGTATGTAGCACTTCTCTCTGTAATTTACAGGCGAGCTCTCAGAACATTCAGAGGAGACATGAGACAAAAGGAAGTTTCGTGCTTCATGTGATCATAAAATCAGTTGATTGCAAGCCCCCCTGTAGAATCACAGATACATAGCAAGGCTATGCATATCTGTCCACCATGCATATCTCACTTTCAAATTACTCTTATTCCTCTAAATGAGGAATCTCAGAAGATCTAAGTTCTTTTCAAGAGAGTCTTGCCAAGTAAGCAGATGTAATTGTTTAAACAAATAGAATTTCCAAGCACAACTAATACAATAAACAAAATTACTGTGGATAACTACATAGCATAAGGTTAATGCTATGTAAGGTACATTTGTGTTTTGTCATACTATATGCTTATAAGCTTATAATACCATAAACTTGTCCTGTCTTAGAAGTGATCCTTAGGATTGTAACCTCAAACCCTCATACTACTTGTAAAACTGCAACTAATTTTAACTGTTCTGACATAACTATCAGCCTTCTCTAGTAGTCTATATATTTTTGTATGAGGATTGGCTCAGCTGGTTTATCATGTTTGTATCTTGCCCTGTGATGTCTCATATCTTCTTTCAAGTGCAGTTATTAACAGTGAAGTACATTAAGCAGTACAAGGACTCCATCATATTCTTTAGAGTACAGTTATTTCTAGATAATGGCAAATGAATAGGCTTTCCAGAGGAATGTGTCTAACATAAAAACTATTTTACATGGAGAAATGTTGACTGAGGTTCATTATCCAATTGTATTTCAAGGAAGATCATCTGCCATGTAAACTATCAACAAGTAAAACAGAAATTGGGGCCGTGAACCAATCTTTCAAGAGCATTTTAGGCTCTTCATACCCTATTCTAAGGATTTTTTAAGTACATGCTTTCAGTTGACCCTCAATTGTTCTGAAATTTCTTGATGGGCACAAAAATGTGACTGAAGAGTATAATGAGGCCCCTTGTGAAAGCTTAACAGGCTCTGTCCAAAATGTCACAAGTGTCTGAATGTGAAAGATAAGATAGCATTAAAAAGAACAGAAGGATGGATTTCTGATCCTTTGATTTAAGGTGGTGGTGGTTGTTGTTATTGTGTTAAACTGCAGGACATCCTTGAGTTTCAGAATTCACATAACTGAAATTCTGATAAGTAGAAGTCTTGGAATGTGATCTTAACTGAAGATAGCAGGATTATCATACAGTTTACTCTTTGAGTCTTGAATTAGGCACTCAGAAATTTTCTCTTTACGCTGTATGCTCTGTAGGACCATATAGTTGCCATATGAATCAAGAGGTGTCTGAAAGCAGACCACAACAGGGTATCACCTTGCGAAGGCCATTCCATTACACTGAACTGTCAGGGAACTATTTATTTTAATTTGCTTCTACAGTTTTCCGTGATACTGGAACGTGATTAGAAATTTGAAGTTCATAGTATTAAAAAAAAAAAAAAAAAAAAAGCTTTAGGAGCTTTTTTCACAACAAACCCAATTTTCTCATCCGTTACATCAGAAGTAGGAGTTAATATAAAAGTAATACAGAAGTAAATGGCTTTGGCAAATTAATTTTCTTCTTACTGGGTGTCCCCTTGCTCAGTGTCAGTGAGTGTGCCATTCATACCTGGCTAGGCACTGATTCAGTCAGAACAGGACAGAATGTGCTTTAGTCCCATCTGGGACTATACTCATATTTGGATTATGTGTATATTTGCATAGATATTGGCTCTCTTCTTTACTAACAGGAGAGAGGCATAAAAGGAAACTCCCCTTGGGTTGTCAGGAAATAACTTTTTCATATGCACAGGTACTCAATAATCTTAAGGTCAAGTTTCCTAGCACGCGAATGGGATGGGAATAACTATACTTTAATTAACCCATTTTTTTCCCCATGGCTGTCAGCAAATTTAAATCTGTCTGCATGAATCCAACTGCTGTTGGCAACACAGGTGCTGAGACACAGGCAGCTTGTGCAGACACTGGTACAGGCTGCAGTCTAAGTACTGAGCTCCGAATTGCATCACTAGGCTGCTTGGCTCCCCCTCCTCCCCCCAGTGTCTGTTTGAAGTCTTCTAAGCTCTGGTTTATTGTATTTTTTTGTCAATCTAAAGCATAGTAATTTATATTTGTCACAACTGTTCTTTATTTGGGGTGGAGCAACCTTGGGCTTTTGTCCTGTCTTTTTTTATCAGTGAAGGATTTCGGTATTTTGAATAATTAAAAACACATAAATAGTTGATCTTGGCGATATGGCATATAACACTAAGATGTCTTCTGTAAAAGCCACATGTTTTTACTTCTACTGTCTCATTTACTTGAACTAGATTAAAAAACTGTTGTCATGAAAAATTAAAGATGATAATAATAGGCATTATTATCCTGTTTACTACATGTCGCTAATATAGAGAGATTTACATTTCTCCTGAGGAATGGTTTGATGTATATTTGTTTTCAATTAAATTTGCATATGGTGCTTTAAAGAGAAAGCAACTCTATTTATCTCTCTATTTGCTTTCACTGAGGAGGGAATAAAAGTTGCATACTTTTCCCCCTTTGCTACAGCACTGCAGGAGAAGCCTGCACTGTGCCTCATAAAGAGACCAGGAAGCTGGGTAATTAATCACAAGCTTTTATGTAATAGAAAGTTTAAAATTCATTAGCTTTATATCGGAGTGTTATGAGGGAGAACATGTTGTGAATGAGAGGGAGAGCCTTATAATTAAGGAAGTGTGTAAATAATAATGAAAGTCATTAGTGCCATTCAGTTTGTAAGAATGTCATAATGCAATCGGAGCATTAAAGTGAAATTTGCGATGACAAACATTAACGATACAAAAGAGAGAAAATGTGGTTATCTTTAGTTTGACAGATAATGTCAGCTTTCTTGCAAGGCCCAGATGGTGCACAGGAAAATGTTATGAACAGCTTTATTTTAACATTTCTATGATGTGATATTTGGGAATACAATGTCACAAACGCACAAGGAAGGCTGCATTTGTGAACCAATAGTACCTTGCAAAGTATGGAGTCCAGCACTGAGTGACTGAAGTAGTAGACAGGGAGTCTTGTCATTGATGCAGGATTGTTGCTGCAGTAAATGTAAGGTGCAATGTAGCATGGTATTACAAAGTTGTTAAGTTTTCCAACTGTCTCATTCTTTCCCTCTGGATGTGCACTTTGAATCTTTCTTTCCTTTTGGAGAAAAAAAAATAAAGAAGAGAGGGGGAGGGAAAAAAGGAAGAATATGATTTAACAATTATGCTGGAAATTATATGATTCTAAAATTGTACCTGCTCTTTCAATGAAGGGACTTTCTACAGTATTGCACACTGCAAAGGCTATAATTTCAGGATGTGAAAAAATGTAGATTCCAAACAAAGGAAAATTTAAATACATCTAGAGGATAAGGCAAGGAGAAGTAAAAAGAAGGCAGCTGGAGAAAATCAGGAGGAATTGTACTATTTCAGACCAATAACTGAGAAATAAATATGCTTAAGATTCCAGTCCAGTACCCCAAAGAATGGGAAGCTTAAGTGTCTCTCTTAGCATTCATTGACAGTGTTTGGGTTTTGTGTGCTTCTGCTTACTTTGTGATGAGTGGACCTAATTTTTACATAAGCAGCAATCCATTCCTTAGTGTCTCTTTTCAGCAGCAGACGAACCTATGTGAAAGTTGATTTGAAAGCATTTGAGAGAAACACTGTGAACTGCTAAATTGGTGCCAGCCGAACTCATATTCTGATCGGTGCCATTTGAAGCACTGGCCCCGTAAAGCTGGGATAAGTGAAGCTGAAGAGGTGAAGCTGTGCTGGAAAACAACGTGCTCTGCTCACAGGTACAGGGTATGTTCTAAGGTTGTTACAGCACTCAGTTTGGGGAATGAAGAGCCCACAAAGAGACAGGTGAACATAGCAATTCCCGTGCCTTGTCACATGGATTCCAAAAACCCCTCGGTAGGTTTGTAACCCACAGCCCCTTGAAAGCCCTCAGAGAGTCCCAAGTCAGACGACAAAGGCACCATTTTTTGCTAGTTTTATCACAACTGACAGAACTTGAGAGGGTGTTAAAATGACACGTAGCAGGAATTCTTCTGTTTGCTACAGGGCTGCTTCTTCAGTTGGAGGTATTGGATATGACTGTCCTAAGAGTCGTGCTGCATGATGGTTACATTTGTGCCTTTCTTGGTCATTTTTATCAAGCACAAAGAAGACTAATGTGCTGTTGGTACACGAGGTATAAAAAAAGAGGCTGTTCTACACTGCCTCCAGTAGTTTGTAAAGCGCTGGCTTTGGCAAGCGTGATTTAGAAAAGCATAGGCTCTTTGTTTATCCGCTTCTCCTTTTTAAAATTTCAAGTTGCTTCTGTTCTTTGGCACATCTGCGCACTGTTTTGCACATAAAGCATGATGTGGCCTTGAAGAGGGCAGCTACTTTTTTTTCATGTGGATTGTGAGGGAATCCTCTCTGTCAGCAAAATATGCTACGCTCCTCGCTCCCTCTGTTGAGAAGGGTCGCCTCATCTCCTCCTGTGCAGAGATCATGACCAGTGTTTGAACTTCACTGCCTGTTGTTTGCTGCTGCTCTTACTGAGCAGGTTAATAAAACCGTGTGAGGGAGGGAGAAGCACAGCTGGCCATAATTTTGCAGAATAAGGACTAGACTTTTTTTTCCTTATATTTAGAGCATTTCCAACATTTATACCTTAAATCTGCGTATAGAGGACAGATTCGGAGAATTAGTTTGTGATGTGGCAGGTTCATCCTTGTTTAGGTATGATATATTTTTTGTAGTCTTTTCTTTTAATTAGTAGTGCTACAGTGGTGCTTAAGATGCGACTATCCACAACAGCAGCAGCCACATCTTGAAGCTGTCATGGTGTTTTTACCAATTCATACTCAAATATTATTTCTACCAACTTGGAAGTTACTTTAGAAAAGCCAGACCTTCTACAAGCATACCTCAAACTAAGGATCCTAAAACAGCAAGAATTTCCAAGCCTCTTCAACTAGATATGCTAAACTTCTTCACTTTGTGTATGGTCCTGAGTCAGCAGTCCAGGCGTGCAGCTGCATATGCAGGAGGCTTGAGGTGGTGGTAGCAGCAGGTCAAAGCCAGTGGCTGGGAGGTCCCATTTGGCTTGCCCTGTGCAATAGCTGGTGTGGTCCTACAATTAACGTATGTTTATATTCTGTTCACTGGAGGCTGGCAATGTAGCTTGCTGACAAATGTGAGCCTGAGCATATACTGCAGTGATGAAGGGTGGGCTGCACAAAAACAACACACCCAACTTACAGAGATGCCCAGGCTGGGATCCTTGCTAGAAGTTCTGATGGGGGAAATTAAATGTTATTCTTTAAAAATAAATAAGGAAAACAAGGGGGGAGAAAAAAAATTGTATATATTTGAAGAATATCAACCTACTGGTTCTCGTTGATATTACTAAATTACTTGTGAAAACATCTGCAAGGTATATCTGGATCTAGTAGTAACCTTTTCTGAAGATGTTCCATTCAAAACATGCATTTTCAGAGAATACTAGACGTTTCTAGAAGCAGAAATTAAGAGAGCAACATGTTCAGAGGGATTTTAAAGAGAAAAATTGTTGAGTCCTCTGGGTTACAGAGACTGGCACAGCAATTCATGTTTTCTTCTCCTCCAGATAATTCAGCAGCTTCAGTCTCCAGGTTTTCCTATCATACCTGATCTACACAGTGGCATTGCCTGTTTAACAGACAGTACATTGGGTTGCATCTATTTGCCCTGATCAAAATACAGAACAAAGAACTTGTGAATATTACCAAGACTGACAATGTGAAACAGACTGCTGAAAAGAAATACCTCACAGTCTGTGTGATTGTTCTCTATCTACTCATAGCTGTCATGATCATCTCTAAAGCATATCTGGTGTTACTTTTCAGTGTTAAACCAAGCCTATAGTCCTATAACCATCGTTTCACTGGTATTCTTAATACTGCCATGGCAGGATTTCTAGACAATAAATGGGGATTCCTCTCTTAAAATTGCTTTTTTCCTCTCTCTGTTATTTCCTAGATCTTGTTCAGCCAGGAAGCCCCTCGGCCTCCTGCCTCTCTTTCTGCCAGGATACTTAAGGACAGATGATGTAGGTTTAGTGATGGTTTAGCAGAGAGAGAGAGAGATCATGTACTTTTGGAAGCCTATACTACTTGTATGTGATGGTGGTAGCTGAAAATTGCCACCAAATCTTGTCTGCTCTCTAGACGTGCTGGGAGGAAACCTATATTTGCATGCTTTGCTTTAGAGAAAGGGCCACAATAATGACTTTTCTTGGTGAAATCTTGAAGGGAAACTGCTTTGTGCTAGAGCAGTTCTGATAGCTATGGTTCATATGCTGATGACTGTAAGCACTCCCCTGGAAAGGCTGTGTTTGTCCGAAAATTCCTTAGAGCCACTCATACTTGTAATCCAAGCAGTTTCTGGGCTCTTAGGTGACCCCAAGCCATCAGATTATTAAAGCTCATAAATCATACTGAAAGATCTTGGAATTTCTTCAGCTTGATTACTCCCCTACAGTACCTCTAATCTAAGTAGGTAGTACACATTGCCCATGATAAGTCACAGATTGCAAGATAACTAGCTTGCTGTATTACCTGCCTAGGAGTTCTCCTTTTCTCACCAGTTTCTTGCTGCCCCATTCTAACACCACAGCTCACAGCATTCATCAGCTGACTGTTGTTACTGCTTTCATTCACTTGCCACTGTACATCTTGTCTCTCCACTCTAATGTGCATACTGCACATATACATCATAAAGAAACAGAACCATGATGCTTAGTTCCTAAATCAGAGACATGCTTACACCCAGAACAACAGAGAACAGTCCTGTCTGAGTTGTTTAACCTGTTAAAGTTCTTTGAACATAGTCAGCAGTGTGTCTGTGTGAAAATACCAGGTGAGCCCTCTGTGTGGCCTGCTAGTTACAGCTGAGCATCCTTTGCAAGCTGCCAGCCACCCTTTAATCCATAAAGCAGTCCACTGTCCCTCCAATACAGTGACCTGAAAGCCCTCAGTCCACCTGCCTACAAGCAGAAATGAAGCAAAAAGCTTGTACAGAAGTGTCCATTTGCACCAATGCTAGCTCAAGGCTACAGTTCAAATTCCTGCTCATTTTCGTCTGCAAGTCACAGCTGAGCAAGAACTGCAGTTTCTGGTTTTAGACGGGATCAGAAGATACTTTTTTTTTCTTTTTTTTTTGGTGGGGTGAGGAACTCTACACTGGAATATCTTTTTCAAGATATATAGATATGGTACATCAAACATTTTGAGATTTCTAAAAGAAACTAAGAGGGGATTTGAAATGTCAAACACAAAGAAACGATGTGTTCCTTTTAGTGGGGAAAAAAATATCTTCCTCGGCCCCTCTAGCAACAGATTATATTTTTAAAGGGTTGTTCATTGATCTTCCTCCAAAGAGAGAGTCTTAGATTTAGGTACCTGATCTTAATCCTAATGAAGTTCATTGCAAAATTCTCACAGGCTTCAGTTGGAATAGCACAAAGCTTCATTTTTTTCTTTGTCAAACCTGAAATACTCTTCAAGTTGTACACAAATCGCTTGGTTAATTTTCCTTTACTTGTGATGTTGTCGCTGGAATAAATATTTCAGCTCTTCCTGAGAAGTGTCTGAGAACTAGAGTGATTGAGCTATATTTACATTTTGTAAAGAGCTGTTTTAAATAGAAGAGCAGTATTTTTAAGTCCATCTGCAAATTATGCATGATTAATTTGTTTGTAACACATAGGACATAAAAATGGAGTAAAAGAAAAAGCTTTAAAATAAACTGCTAAGGCTGATCTCTTTTGTAGAAGATAATGACAAAATACATCAACAGTTAGGTTATTATATTGCAGTGCCTTAGTCTGAATCATTGCGTAACTCCAAAACACCAGAGACTACACAGTAGCTTTCTTTCACTGAAAAATGACTAGAGAAAGAAGAAATGTGCAACCAGTCATGCAAGCTTTTATTAAGAAACACTGCATGCCTTCTATTACAGGAGTCTCCTGTGGTTGCAGAACTGCATGAATCTCTGTATGTTTGTCCAACATCATATACTTCCAATCTGATGCTGGTTTTAAAAGACTACTAATGATTTCTTGATTCCTCAGTGAAATTGAGTAAACGTAGTTACAAAACGTGCTGCTCACAGTGAAGAAGTATCATAATCTGTTGTGATGCTTCAAAAATATTTCAGGTTTGGTGCTGCCTGTTGGAATTTTGTGTGCGTACAGTGAAAGTATGTGCTGCAAGTTAACTGTTTCATTCCAAAAAGTACTCGGAGGAGTACTACGCAACAGACAGCAGAAGGTGTCAGAGATCTGAAGAGTTTATCAAATTCTGACCCTGTTTAAGTACATAGCTCCAGCTGACTTCCACGAGGCTTAAATGGACAGATATCTCTATGCCTGCCTTCCAACCAGCACAGGCAGCAGCAAACCATTGCCATGGTTTCCCGCTTCTTAGAGACTGTGACTGTCAAGTGACGGTGACTTTGTGATTTTTCTTTCCATGCAAAAATTCTGGAAGAGGGAAAGCAAGATGCGTACCCTGTTAGCATCACAGAATGGCCTGAAATGAAAGGGAGCTTAAAGCCCACCTAGCCCCAACCTCCTGCCACAGGTAGGGCTGCCGCCTACAGATCAGGCTGCCCGGGGCCCCATTCAGTCTAGCATTAAATACGAATAGGGATGGATTCAGGACTGGCTCCGAAAAGATCTGAGGTGACTTCTCAACAAAGGGAGGCAATGTCACCCCCTCACATGTACTGTGCCTGATACTGCTTGCCATTCGGAGATGAAATAGTAGCTAGGATAAGGGGTTGTTTATTTATTTATTTATTCTCCATTTCTCCTTTGTTGTTGCTGAAGTTGGTATCTTTTAACGTTTGGTAGCTTGCTCCAAGCATCCTGCCATGCAGGAGAAAATGGAGTGAACTGTCAGGACTAAGGTTTGGATGAATTTGCAGAGCTGACACAGAGTTTCAGTGCTTCCCACTACACTTCCCACTACAAAGGCACTCCCGGATCCAAACTGTAGGGGAGAAGCTGTGGGCATGTGGCTGTTCCTGCCCATTGTGTACGGGGACTGGGGTAAGGTTGTGAAGCATATCCCCTTGAACCCCTTTGCAGGCTGGTTGAGCTCTGTATTACCTTTCATGTCCTGCTGCAGCCCGAGATCTCTCCCCTTCGCTGTTAGGGTGCTTAGGATGATGTGCAGCAGCCAGGTGAGGTCCTCTGCATTTCAGTGCGTCTCCAACACTGTGAACTTTAGATGAAAAAACACTTCAAAGCCAAGAATGGGTCCTGCCCCAGTCGCCAGCTATTGCAAGCTTTGTTGTAATGCTGTTTTACAGCCTTTCTGCCAGTCTTCTTGCTATCAGGAGCAACTTGTAGCTCATAGCATGGGGATACGTTAAACAGCAAAATCAAGAGCAGATGGAGCCACGTGTGTCCATCATAGGAGTCTGCCACATCAGGAGGCACATTAGCACATGGCTCTTGCGGTGTCCTTGGCTGAATGCCTCTGATCACTGGAGGCGTGCACCAGGACTCTGCTGATGCATTCCCCAGTGTGGTTCAGTGCTCACTATGCTCACTGTATTCTTCCAACCTGACCTTGTTCAGTGGTTCTTGGTGAAGCAGGTGCTCGCTCCTAAGGGGAAAAAGGGATTTCAGGGGTGCTGGGTTAATGCCCACTAAACCAACCCGTCTCCTCCGTACACACACTTTCTGTGTACTTGTCTGCATTCGACTGGTGCACGAATTCTGCAGTCACTAAGCACAGAAAATTCTATTTGGAAACAGGGAATTGCTGGAAGTACGTAATAAAAAGAGTGCATTTTTCACAGCATATTTTAAAATAGAATTATCTGTCTGTGGGAGTCGGGCTATTCGTATCGCTGCAGACAGAAATGCTCACTATATTTTCTAGCACCTTGTTGCGTTATGCTGATGGACTGTTTATTTTTCCATCTGTAGGATTGCTAATTGCAGCCGGTGCCAATGCTGCTGCCCCTTTCAGGTGACGGTGGTGGAGGGCACTGTACAGGTGCACAGCTATTCACAGAGCGTGCACTTCCAGCAGCTGAATTGCTGGATCCGCTCTGAGTGATCTACAGCAACTACATCTGGTGCTGCACTGCTATCATTTTACTGCACATTAATAGCCACCTAGCGCAGAGGTAAAGGCCCATTCCTCGCCCGGTGCAGAAGGAATGCCTGGATGTATTCAGCTGAGTAAAACGAGCTGTGATTTTCAGAGCAGATGGCAGAGGTTTTGTGTGCTGGAAGAGCGTTTGGCGGTGCAGTGCTGTTTCCCCGCGCCCTGACGGGCGTGCAGCGAGCTCCCGGTGAAGCCCCATCCTCGGGTCCTGGCAGGGGGAGGGGAAGAGATGGGGATCATGTGCCCCATTTTGAGTGGCTCATCTGCTACCACCCAAACTCTGCTGCAGTCCCCCCCGCCTTCAGCAGCTCGGCTCAGCGCTGCAGGCGCTGTCAGATTTCCCTGGCAAAAACAGTGATTAAAACACCCCCCCCCCACACACACACACACACGCGCGCGCACGCACACCTTCACTAAGGCTGGAGTGGGGGGCCGTGTTTTTAGGGTCGGGGGCGCGATGGGGAGCGCGTAACGAGGGTACGAGGAGATGAACGGGCGCTCTCCTTATCGCTGACCAGCGCTTTGTGCGCGCTCCGGGCTGCTGGGGAGGGCCGGGGTGTGACCCACAGACAGGCGCACGGGGGGACGTCTCTCTGTGAGGAGAGAGGGGCGGGAGGGCTCTTGCTCGGGCTCGCCATGGCGGCGGGGCCCGCGGCTCCTGCGAGGTGTCCGAGGCGGCTCGAGCCGGAGCGGCGGCGCTGAGCGCAGTGAGCGCGGAGCCGGCGAGCGGCGCGCCGCTGTCTGCGGTCCGAGGCGCACCACGCTGCGTGGGCGGGGAGAGAGAGAAAGGAGAGGGAGAGACTCGCAGACAGACAGTACAGCCGGGAGCGCGGCACATAAAGGACAGGGGACGGGCGGGAGGGAGAGCGAGCCAGAGGGGAGCCGGGCTGGCACGGAGGGGAGCCGGGGAGAGGGCAGGCAGCGCCGAGGCGGCACAGCCCCAGGCGGGAGGCGGCGGCGGCGGCGGCGGGTCGGGCGGCACCGCGTTCTGCCGGCGGCGGATCTCCTCCCGCGGCGGAGGCGGAGGAAGAGAGCATGTCTGGCAGGAAGACGGGCGCTGCGCTGTAACGGCGGGCGGCCGAGCGCAGACAGCGGGCCGGCGGGACGCTGGGCACATCCGTTATCAGGCAAGGTAACGACACGAGAGAACAAAACCGAGAGCGAGCCTGGAAATCCCGCAGGCGCTCGTGCGGCGCGGCGGCCTTTGTTGCTGGCGATTTACGGTTTTTTTTATTTATTTTATTTTTTTCGTTCCAGCACGCTTTCTGTCACCCTGCCGGTGCCGCGGGGCTGGGAGCGGGCTCGGGGAGCGGTTCTCCTCGGAGTAGGGGGGGAGAACGGCTCCGTGTGTCATGGGCAGTCCGGAGGGGAGGGATGGGAGATGCTGGAGCCGGGCTGCCGGGTGCAGGCGGTGTGCGAGAGGCAGGTGGGCAGCTGGGGGCTGCGGGGAGCGGGGGGAGGTGTACCAGGAAGGGGGAAAACGGCGTGAAACACGCAGAAAAAAAGCCCTAAACTTTCACTCGCATCGAGGAACACGCTCTGCGTTGCTAGAGGAAAGCATTGTTCTGGAGGGTGGTGACTTGAGGGGAAAGGGTCACTTGGAGCCTCGTGAGCATCCTTTTTTTGTGGCTGTTCTTGCATGCAGTGAGGGGAGCCGGGCGCTGTCAGGCATCCCGACAGCCCGCTTCCATTAAAACAGCGTTAGTGTGCTCAGTGCAGTGCTGCGTGCTTGTCTGTGCCTTTAGCAGTGCCGCTTGCGGGTCTGCGGACACGCTCACCCAGCGCAGCCATTGTGCGGTGTTGTTAATTACTGTTCTGCTCTGCATTCGCTCATTGCCTGCACCAGCAAGGGATGCGTGCGGGTGTCGGGTCCGTTTGTGCGCCCGCTGCTCCCGGCTGCGTGCCGTGGGGCATTCCGGTGTGCGCGCTGGGATGGAACAAAGGAACCACGGAGCAGCGCAGGTGTGTGTGTGTGTGTGTATGCGTGTGTGTGAGTCACCTGTTTGGCTTCCCTGCCTTGGCTCTTGGCTCTGTGTGTGTGTGTGAGCTTGCCTGACCCGCACCAAAATGCCATCTGTAAGTTTTAGGTGAGCGCAAAGCGTCGAGGCTGAGTTCTGGGGAGGGGAAGAACGCCTGTAAACTGACCCGCAACTTTCCAGTCCCCTCACTTAACTGCACGCTGCTTTTTGTTTTAGCAGTCTTCGTCACGGATCGAGGCAAGTTTGCGTGCGCAATTAGGCTTGCACACTGCTAATCTCGCACAGGGCTTGCCTCCCAGCTCCCAGCTGGGCATGGTTACCTTGAGAGCTGAGGTGTCAGCGCTGTCGGAGCATGCTCCGGTGGGGAGACCGGGTGTGTGCTATTTTTAATACTATTTATTGAAGATGCTTCTCACTCTGCGATATACCGAGCATAATGGAAGAGCAGAGCGATGATTGGTTATGGATACTGGAAAAGGAGAAATGCAAAGGTAAAAATGGAAATCCCTCAAATACCTCTGCTACGATTAACGAAAGAAAATGCGTTTGTGCTGAAAGCTGAGCCACGAGCTGCTCTTAAGTCGAACTGTTTTGTGGTATCTAAAATGATTTTGTTTTCTTTGGGAAGTTGTAAGAAACAAACGGTAGCTAGAAAATGATTTCTGTGCTGTTGATAAATACGATTGTATTTGGATATGTTTAAGTTGTGGAATGTTCTCTTTTACTTTTCAATGTTGAATTGTCTTACAATAGAGTAGGGTGAGGGAATGTTTTTAAATTTTATTTTATTTTCTCTTGTGTGAATACAGTGCTAACCGATTTTAATGATTATTTATGTTCTTATTGGTAGCTTCCTGAAGCAGGAGTTCTGGGTTTTCACTGTTGCAGTATTGTGCGAATTAGCAGAAGGCTGTGAGACTGCATGAGATACTGATGTAAAGCAAATACCTCTAGATAACTACAGTGTATGCCATTGTGTGAGACGTGTAGAGTTGGTTTTCCAAAACTGCCTTGTTTGGTTCCATGTATCTGCAGTCAGAAATACGTGCACTGGCTATCTGCTACCATCCTTGGAATCATGCAGAAAAACTAGCCTTGGTTAAAGATGTTGTCTGTAAAACAACTGTATTTTCTGTGTTGCCTACAGTTTTACAGGATGGTGGTCTAAGAAACATATGAGTACCCCTCCTGCAAAATCCTTTTTCAGGCAATTACACCTTCCTGCTCTGTGTTCCTGACTGCCTTGAGGCTGAGCATGCCGATGAAGGTTGCTCAGGTGAGGGTTCGCTACATCATATCCTTGGAGGAAATACTGCTTGAGGAGGATAGAAGAAACGTAATTTTAACACAGGTGTGAGGATAGATCACAGAGAGATGCAAGAACAGTGCTGTAGCCACTTTGAAACTTTATCCTGCTGGTGTAACAGTGTGGGTCAAATGTTTTCCTGATGGTGCTGCTTTTACTGTGGGCATTGCTGGGGTTATTTGCACAATCACAGCAAACTGGACTCAACGAATCACTGTTACCGAATAGAATTTGAGTATGTCAGAGGAACCAAAAACATCTCAAAATTCACAGCGCTCTTGGCTTCCTCCCAGGTTACAATTTTAACAACTAACATGAAACTCAGCATAAACAGAGGGATGGGGAAAATGTGCGCATATCTAGGATGGCTTGCTTTCAGTCTTCCTTTCCTCCTTTATGCATTGCTCTTAGTGCAGTCAATGGGAGTTTTAAATTTGGAAGTGCATCCAGAGTTTGGTTTCATGGTTTTGTCAGTGCTAAAGAAAGACCTGGGGACAAATCTTTAGCAGCTGTGAGTCGATGTAGTTCCATAGGGTTTAAAAGCAGTGTCATTTTACACCAGCTGATACGTTTCTCTGCTTGTAACATACAGGATCCATAATGAGCTTTGAGCAGTGTTATCAGTTTTGATGGCATTAATTTCAGAGCAGGAAAATGATTTTGTCAGATTGGCAAACCCTTGTTTATATGGACTTCTCACAGATGATCCAGTGAGTGCTTGCATCTCAGCTTATTTGCTCACTTGTAAAGAGAACTTGTAACCTAAGTGATTATTTAAAGAACATGCTGTTCATATTAAGCAACTTATTTTCAAAAGCACCATTAAAGATTGGCGAGTTGAGAAGGAATGTAACTACAGCACAATAAACTTGCAAAATGCATTTGTCCCCTGCTTGTTCATTTATTAGATTTGAAGTTCTATTATTAATGTCCTCAGCAGGTAGTAAGTCATGCAAATGGGTCACTTTTTCTTCTAGAAGATTGAAACATTCATCAAATGGGCAATAAGGAGTACTCAGCAAAGGCTGTGTACATTCCAGTGGAAAGGATTTGATTTGGAAGAGTTCAAAGTACTGTGTGTGATCATCTTTGTATGTGTATGGCAACATGCATTTCTAGGGCAGGTTCTCTTTTGATGGCAAACTGCAATCCAGGTAAGTAGAATTTTCCCCGTTTTAAGGCTGGATACATAGAATTGCGGAGAAATTATGCAAACCATGTCAGGTCACATGTCTCATTTTTGACAGAGCCTGTAAACAAGACCTTTTCCACTCCCCAGTCGTATGCCAGTCATCCCTGGAGGATAAGGCTCCCCATCTGATTGTGCTTTTGTTTTATAAATTTTCCATCTTATATGTGAAATGGTAACTTTGGAAAACATGCAAATGAGTTTAAATGCTTATGTTTATTCATAACATAATTGCAATTATTGCAAATATTACGTTATCTAATTTAATGATAAAAAATGCTTTAGGTTGAGTGAAAGGAGTGACTCAAGCTTAATCGTGTTTTCTTTTGGAATTGGTGAAGGCATACTGGCTGTTAATGGACATGATATGTTTTTCTTAGGTTCTTAGTTAAGAAGACTTGAACTCCATCATACATAGACCACGGTGGCTGTTGTTGGCTATGCCAGTGTGTACACACAATTTATTAGAAAAGTAATAGTAAAAAAAAAAAAGCATTGAAAAGCCAACTTTTTAATTAAGACTTGGTGAATAACATCTGTGAGGGATTCATGCCAAGTAAGTTCTCCTACGTCAGTGAAGGTCCAAACCACTTAGTTACAGGTCTTCAGGGCTAAAGCACTCACTGTTTCCTTATGTTTCTGGAGTAATTACAGTTTTTGAGACTCCACATTATCGCATATAATACTTACATAGTGCATAAAGTTGATGATGCATTGCAAAGAACTCAATTTAAAAAGACTCTTATGTATAGCGATCTCTTAACGTTTTTCCTTTGTAGCTTAATTTATAAGAACACGTGAATAGTCTAATTTAATACATAATGTGTAGCATGTGTAATCCAAAGTTATGTATTACATTCGTTTGTGGGGAAGGATATTGGAACTCTATCACTTTCAGGAAAAACAAAGGATTTTATAATGTCCTCCTGTATTTGCCTGCCTCCACCTGTTAGCAGCGTTACAGTGCTTTTTTACTATTGTGATTTCATGTAGACTGTTACACGTACATTTTTAAGGTTCCTTGAAAAAGGGAGTTGCTGAAAGTGTCCTTTCATTAAAATTTCTAGTTTTTCAATTATGGTGAAATTCTTAAGCCATGTTAGACCGTTCTGGATTCCTAAAAAGCCAGTATACAAAAAGGTGACTTATCTTTTTCTTACACCTAAATTCCCTTTTGCTGAAGAAAAGAAGTGTACTAAACACAGAGAGAAACAAAGATGAGGAGTAAACCAAGTAACCTATTTTACAAAAGTGAGTTCTTAAGTTTTGTAAATGTAATTGCTGGTGTGGTAAATGTGAAACATTCCAGACAGCCTGCTAGCTGTGGGTTTTTCTGTTAATGCCAGAGAAGCTATGAAGTGTGAGAGAGTGATAATGTCATACAGTATGACTTAGCTGAAATGCAGAAGGCATAGTTAGGCAGTGACAGCTGGGAATTTGAAATTTATGATTTGGATATCCAATGACTTTCTGAAGCAGCAGGGGATTTAGGATGTTTTCTGGTCACTGGTATTATATGGAGGCAGTAACTGGAAGACTTTTCTCAGAGCCAACTTGTTCACATAACATATGTTGAAACATGTAAGGTGAGAAGTGCATTTTTAAAGGTGGAGGAAAATGTTACCACTGAGAAACTGGGACACCCTTACGCTTGTTTCTCCAAATCTGATGCTCGCTGTTGGATCTTTATAGGCCAGGAGCCACAGTTAACAAGAAGAGTACTGTGAGAAAAGAAAGTCCTGTGTGAAGTGTTCTCATATTTTAATGTTTTTGAGTTTATTTCTCATTTAGTCCGAAGCAATACTATGATTTATGTATGAGCTGTTTGTACACTGCCTGTGCTTAAAATTGTAGAATCTTAGGAACATCTTCCGACTGAGCAAGCTGCCACTTCCTAAATCAGATGCCTTAAAGCTCTAAGTCAAAAGAAGGCTTAAACGGTCAGCAGGAGGCTGTTCGAAAACAATCAGCAGTAAGAAAAATAGAGCTTCTTTCCCTGCTGCTAAATACTGTTTTTATTTCTCAAGTCTTTTTGCTTTTTGTTTGGAGTCTACAGTTGAACATAAATACATACCGATTGACTGCTCTCAGGCTTCAGTTTCACTCCAATTTTTATGGCTGCACAGAAGTGATTCTTTACTGGCTTCCTAAAGTCATCCGAGCTAGTTTCATATTCTAATACTTGAATTTTGTCATCAGAAACATTCCTGAACAGCTAATAATTTTGTCATTATTTAATCCTGGTGCAGCATTTTTATTGCATTATGAGCTGAAATCACACGATGCCTCCAGTACAGAAGGTGCTGTGTAAATTTTCATAATTTCCTTGAATGAATGGCACTTTTCTTTGCTGGGTGTACCAGCATCTAGGTGTTGGTGCCTTGCAGAGCTTCTTATGGTGTAGTGCTTTATTTACTGTGAAGAAGGTTACCACAATTTCTTCCTGAACTAAGAGGGATGGCAAGGCTTTTCAACTGAATGAAGCTAATGTAGATGAACTGCAGTGATTAGAAGAGTGTTATAAATGCAGTGAAATTGTTGTGCAGTTTAATGCTTCATGACAATTAGTGGGAAGTTTTACTGGGAGCAGCCTTCGGTGTGGATGCTGCCACGCGAGCATCATGCTGTTTCTATCTCTTCTGGAGAGTACACCGGCTCCCCACATTTTGGGTGTCTGTGCCACTGGGCGTAAGCTGAAAGCATTTACCTTCAGTTGCGCAAAAGTCAACAATAAATTGCAGCGGTTGAAACTAGACTTTAAGGTCTGTCAGTGTGCAAGTGAATATTCCATTTCTGACCACATTGCCATAGGCATAACAGTTAGAATCATTTGAACGAGTTTGCTTAATGTATTATAAAGTATTTGTCATGGAGTCAGAAATGTTTATGATGTCATAAAAGCTTTAGGAGAAACACATCAAATAAATTGGTCCACTCTAAAGGCTCACTGCAGATTTTAATGGAAGCCCGGGAAATGTCTGATAGCTTTATAATTTGTGTACTTTATAAGCCATGAAATCGGAAGTGAGGAGGTCTGACTTTCATGCTTTTGGCTTTTGTTCTGTTAAGGAAAATTCGGAGCTTTCTTCTACAAAGAAAAAAGGAAAATCGTGGGCACAGATCTGAAAAGAAAGCATAATGAGCGACTTAGGGCATCTCTAAGTGCCTTATTTCATAATGCATTCTAATATGAGGAAAATGATAACCATTTCTGACTCGGGTATGACTTTGGGGAAGCTTTAATTCATACAAAACAAGTTTAACTAAATTGAAAGGTGTGCTGTATTTACCAGCTTTGTGTCTCTGATTGTGCTTTTCCATTACAGTGTAGCAATCTGCTCTGCATGTAAGCAGGAAAATGGAGTGGTCTCTAGTGACCAGAGTTGTGGCAAGCAGTGCAAGAATCCTGCTAGATACTGAAAAGACAATGAATTATTACTGATGGATAATGCTGCTCTGATTTACTTAACCTGTGCACTGATGAAAATGGCAGAATGGGAAAGAAGTCCTTGAATGACCCTCTTCTTAAAGTAACCATCCTGGAGTTGGGGGCTGAGCTGAGCGAGTGGTGCAGCAGTGACTTGCTGATGGGTGGGCAGAGCAGTGCTGTGTGAAAGTGGGCAGTGGGGTGTCAGGGATAGGGCAGCGGAGGGGAGGAGGATTGTTAGGAGATGCTTATTCCCCGAAGATTGAGTAACTCTAATTTGGATTACTTGGAGTGGAAAAAATACGTAGATGCATAGCCTCTTCTCAGTGTGAACTGTTTTCTGGTTTAAAAAACATCTCCTCATGCATGTGATGTGATCCCTGCCTTTGTATGGGGTGTCAGGAGATGGTGGGCGCTCTGCTGCATTCCCATTTATCTCCTCAAGTCTGAGATTACAGGAAGCATACGTAGCCTGTGGCTTTTGAATTCTGCTGCTGAATTGCTCCTGTCTGCCACCTTGCAGAGGAGAAGGGAAGATCTTAAGCATTGTTGCTGAGGAGGGGGCAGAGGCCAGCTGTACAGCAGTGTGGTTTGTCCTTGTATGGGTACATGAGGCTGGGAGCTGAGTGGGGCCAGGGGATCTCTGCTGTGGAGCTGATGCCTCCTTGAAAATCAGCTTGTATCATTAATAGCACTTGCTTCCTCATGCTAGCAGCCACATAAATGAGTGAGGTATTTACTGAAATGGCAGAAAGGCCTCATGATGACATCAATTTCCGACTTTTCTGCCAAGGGCTCACTGTTAATGGCAGGAGGGTTGGTAGGAAAGACCAGATTACGAGATGCCAAGGGTGACGCAGCGCTTTGGCTGCGTGCAGTTTTGCTCCCAGTGGCTGTGCAGCCATAGGCACAGGGCTGCGGTTCCTGCAGGCACCACATCCACCCGCTCCTTGGCCGGGATCGGTTCCGCAATGCGGAGGAAGATGCGGCACGCACCTACCTCTCTCAAAGCCCGCTTTGATGTTTTTGTTATTCCTGAGGGCTTTTTTTTTTTCCCCATGAAGGAGAACAGAGAACATAATTTGTACTCTCTAAGGCTAATTATAATTTTTCCTCCACAGATGACTTCTTAGAGAGCTGTACGTTCAAAGAATTGCTGCTAACTCTTTTCTGTACTGCGGTTACGTTCAGTGTCCAGATGATGAAAGCCAAAATGTAGATTCCTTTGGCGTCTCTTTCTGTTTGTGTTTGTTCAGAAGCATATATTTCTGTCGTACCTTTATTAACATTATCAGGCACTCTGCATCTTTGTATAATAAATCTGCTTCATTGAGACAAGAAGACAGGAAAGTATCAATGTTACTTCAATAAAACATTTCACTGATTAAATAGCATAATTTCCAAACGTGGAAAATGAAATCAGTTCTGATTGCTTCAATCCTTTGAGAGGAACTGCAGTAACACCCAATTGTAGACTTTCCGGAAATTCACAACAGACCAAGCCATTCAAATTGTACTTGGCCTTAGGAGCAAATGCTGCAGCAACAGGAGTGTGCTTACTAGATTCACATTGATGGGAGATTGTTAACAAAGGGAGAGCACCAATAACCCGGCTCCTTCTGCTCGGCAGATGAGCATTCCCCTGCAATGTAGGATTCACTCCCTACATGCAGTAGTTGGAATGAGGCAGCATGTAGTGGTGAATAACCACGTGCTTTTTAGAACATCAGGTGTGTGTGTGCAAGCAGTCTCAGTGTCTAGATAACCACCAGACAGGTGACTTCAGTAAAAGGAAGTCTGGGCTTGTGGTTTTGACCTATGCAGATTTATGTCTGGGCCAGTAACTTGAGGTGCTGTTTTAATATTGCAAGGTAGAGATTTCAGTTAGTTAGCCTTACAGCCAGGATGGAGGAAATCTAATGTTAAATTTATCTGACAGTAGTGAAGTGGGAAGTAAACCACGCTACCATTATGTTTATTTCTGCATCCTTGAGTGTAATGCTCAAAGATTGCATCTTCATTCAAACTAGTCCAGAGCCTTGAATTAAAGGATGCTGAAAGGGGAGAAGGTCGCTGCTGTCTTGATAGAAACTCTTTTCTTGCATTGTTTCTTCACTTATTTCAAGCAGATGCTAGCATTTATTTCTCTGCCTTTTGCCTGATCCTTTCTGTGCATGACACAACACTGTTCTGCTCCTTCCATCCGCAGAGCATTCTTCCTTCTGGGCCTTCATTTTGTGAGTTGTGTGCCCTGTGACCTTTCCTCTGTAAAGCTGCCTTGGCTTTTTTATTTTGTAGCATTTGCTTATGTTTCTTAGTTTTTGTTTCTTGCCTGTCTACATCAGTTGCATGGCTGTGTTTGAAATGTCTGAAAACTTTGATTTATTTGTTACAGTTGCATGATTTTTCGGGTAATTCTGTATCTAATTCTGTAGATATTTGCCCAGTTTATACTCTCACTTGCTCTATAAAGCAGTATCACCATTATTCAAGCTATGCCAGTTCCGAGGTCATTTGGACTTTGTTCTGGTGTCTCCTAAGAAGAAAGCACCAAACAAGTCCTGATTTTGTGATGGGATCTGGAAAACATCCTTCTCTTGAACTTCCTCTTGTATGAACTCCAGTTGATGTATGTAGGGCCCTTTCGGGGAGCAAATTCAGTAGCTCTGTAGAGCTGTGTGCATTCACTGCTGGAAAATGTTGAAAAATTTTGTGTCCTGAACTCTCCATCTGTTCATACAGATACATATTTTTTATTGGTAATATTTTCAATAAATTTCAAGTTCTTTACTTGCTTGGAAAATAAAACATAATGAAAATGCCACAGAACAAAGCTTTTGACTGTGTTTGTTGGCAAAGACTTGTCACGCATTGGCTCTCTGGCCTTTCAGGTGGGCTGCTGCCTGTGGTGTGAACAGGAGATCCAACAGCTGGCTCAGCACGGAGCGTATTGCACTGTGTACAGTTTACTGTATTAGTGGATAATGCAACTAAGAAATGCGTGTAGATTGAGTTTTATTTTGTATTTCTCCTGTACTATTGTTGAATAAGCTTGTACACTGCACCAAAACCTGAAGACTTCATATCGTAGCCATGGATCATATTGGAAAGCAGAGGAGGCTGACTGTAAAGACAGAGCAAGATACGTAACTGTCGATATTTAAGGACCCTGTACTGAATACCTAATCCATTTTTTGTGAAATGCGTTTATAGAATTGCCTCGTAAAGGCAGATGAATTAAAGCATTAAGTTTGCTATCAGCAAAGGAAAATTGCACTTTATTTTTCCTGGAAATCGTCTTTTTTTTTCTGTGTTTTGTTTCTCATTTTTAGTCTTTCTTCATTGCGGATATAAATCAGTTGTGTTCAGCTGCCAATTACTGATTTAATTCAGTTATTTCCAGTAATCTGATTGCCATTAGTGCCTCATTTGCTAATTGCCCACTGTACTATCAGTTTATTTTGAAGGAGACAATCTGAGTGTTCCAAACTGTAATGAAGAATGATGGTGGTAATGTGTAAAGATGGTGTGTGGTAGTTCTGGACCATTCTTCTTCTATGGGCTGATCTTCAGACTGGTGGCCAGTCACTTCATTCATCCCAGTTATCACCACTGAATTGAAGAGTTCCCTCACCAGTTAAATCCTACATTCTGTGATGTGGAGTCCCTCCATGTTTCAGTGGGATGTCTTGCTAGTGAGTATTTTATTCCATAAATAATGGTGCCAGTGTACTGACTCGTAACTGAACTCCTGACTTCATAGAATCATAGGGGTTGGAAGGGACCTCAAGAGATCATCGTGTCCAAAATAACTTCAGTTATTTGTTAAGGAGATAATGTGTGATTTTTTTTTTTTAAGGCATATGTATAAATCTCTGTGATTGCACAAGGGACTTGGAACACAGTGAGGCTTTATTCACATAGCCTACATTTAAGTTGGCAGAAGGAGAGCTCTCACTTCTGTTAATTCTCTGGTTTTAATCCTTGCAAAAGAAGGCATGCAAGTGCCTGTCTGTGGAACTCTGTTTCTACAGTTTGGAGAGATTTAACAATGCAATTTAATATTACAATACAATTAATATAAGTGTATTTCTGCAGGAGGGAGTGGGCAAAGCTTTTAAGATCCTTCCAAAATGTGCATCCACATACTTTGTGATCTCTTAGGTTAAAAGTGCAACATTTATTGTTTTGAAGAAAACTAAATTTGGGATGTTTCCCAGATGACTGGATTACCAGCCTGCTGCTAAATTGCCTTTCCAGTCCGAAATATAGAAGTGGGTTATTGACAAAGAAGTAGTAGGTTGAGCATGGAAGGGAGACAGGCAAAACACTTGTTTTCAACTTTGTGCAAAATTTGGAAATTGGAGCATTTGAGCCTATTGTATGATAGAGGAGGCTGTTCTGTGTACTTTCAATCCACCCAAATGACTGCATGTACAGAATGTGGTCTTCATTTTGCCTACTGTTTTACTTGTTCATGTCTCTTGATTGAAAACTGTTGAGAAGATTGGTGTCAATATGTAAGATAACTTAGTACAAGGAGGGTGCTGCTGGGCTAATACTAAGACTGTGAATAAGGACATGGCTGTCTAGGAGAGCTTCTTCCATTGATGCTCAGCAGTAAAGCACTGGGGGGTAATAGGACAGCAGAGACCTATTCCGCTTTGCCCTATGTAAGATTCAGTCCTAAAATGCACGATTGAATTCAAGAAACAGAAGGAGAACCTTTCATAAATTGGCCAGTTATTCCACTTGGAAGATTTATTTCCCAAGTCACTACCAGAAAAGCAGGAATGAAGAACCTTGGCAGCTTTTTTCAGGTATCGGTTGGCAAGCTGCATGTGTACCACAGATGTATACATACATGTATGCTCACGCACACAGAGAAAAAAAGAAAAAAAAAAACTTTCCCAGAAATGTGTTTTTGCATAATTTGGAGCCTGATCCATGAACGTGAAACAATTACGTGAGCCAATAACATGAAGAAAGATATCCTAGTGATAGAATTGCCTGCTGGGGTTTTATTTTTGTTTTGTATTTTTCTTCATAACTCCTGCTCTGAACTTCCCTTCCTCGCACTCAGTTCTATAGAAGTGTGGATGTCTCCAGGGAAGGAAAAGAAGCAACCAGCCACCTCTGATCAGCATGAAATTTTCTTAACAAGGATTCATTTAGGGAACGAGTAGAGGAAGGAAACAAAAGGAATTGCTTTCAAGCAAAATTACGCTTCCAGGATCATTTGTACTGCACAATGGAAAGTATGTCAGAAGTATATATATTTTGTGGGTGTTTGTGGTAGGCAGTGAGGGTGAAACCCATGGCATACATGCATTTCCTTAGTAGGGTTATGAAAAGTACTGGGAGTAAATTCTAAATCAGGGAGTGAAAGCAGACTAGAACTGAAATTGAGCTAATTTCCTTACTGATTGCGCTGTTTGGTTTGTGATGATGCTGTACAGTATCTCATAGTAAGGTAGGCAGCTGATGTACTCAGGTCTCTTCAGATGCCTCAGAGAAACAGTTCTCCTGTGCAAATGGAATCTGAAAGCTGTTTCCAGAAGTGTAGGCACATCTAATCAGAGTGGTGGAAGAAACACGGAGAATTAACAGTTTTCTCTCAGCACTGAATTTGTCATAAATAAGTGAAATACCATTACATCAGAATTTAGATGCTGATACAACTATCTGCTTTTTTCCCTTATTGTCAGTATTATAACATAGGCTTGCATGCTGCCTTTTTCTCATTTCATTTCTATTCCTCAGGAAATAAATCTGAGCTGTAATTATAAATTGCTTGTGTTATTTCAGTCTTATTAGATTTATAATGAAATTAATCTTTTACATAGTCTTCTTGCATGAATAAATGTATTTTTATTGGTCTTTCACTTTCTTGCCTACTATCATGTAATTCCTAAAAGAGTTAATTGCAACTATTAATTGCAGTGCGCTTCAAAAGGTGAAGGAAGAGAAGCGTGTGGGGCTTTCTTCTGCCGATTTTCTAGGTTTCTTGTTATATGTTTTATATCTTAATGGATAGTCATAAAATACTTCTCAGTTTACAGCTTCATTAGTGGTTGGTTTTCAGATGTGCATTCTCACCCCAGCACAAACATTTTTGAGTGTAAAGGTGGCACTGGAGGGTAGAAGTTAGGAGAATTATGGCTATTTGCTGACCTTTTTGTTCTTCATTGGACCAACTTCATTGCTCATTTCATCTCAGTGTTACTCAGTGTCTTCATTGGAAGATACTACCCACTCTCTGTACTTATTCACTGGAAAACACAATCAAATGTCAAATGTTGCACACAGCTTTCAGTTAAGTATGTGGATTTTTATTTCCAGAACAAGGTTTAATAGGCAAAAAGCTTTGATGGTTTAAGGTTACAAAGTAGATATTACCCTGTTTGATATAGGTTTCTGAATTTCTCTCCTATGTGCCTTTATCTTTGTTTTGTATACAGAATTTACACGAAGCCATCTCCTTTTAATTTTAAATATATAAATGTATACATATATTTAATTCTGTTCCGGTGAATGTTTTAAAAATACTAGTTTTCTTTATTAACCTATGCTTCAAAAACAACTGCAAAATTTAAAATAGACCCTTTGCTTATTTATGTGTTTTATTACTAGAGTGTAAATATTTTTTTCCAAACATCTTTTCGATGTATATCATGGAAATGTGTGATACTGCTGTAATAGAGCAAGTGTACCCAAGAATTTAATTGCCTTTTCCATCTCTGTTTGGTTTTGTAACTTCTAGCTCGACTTTGAATTAGAATCTGTCATTTCTCACTCAACAAGGTTTTCTTAGTGGTTGACATAGATGCAACTTATTTAACATCATCTGGTTTGCTGGGCTCAGTATGTGCATGAAGCCTGGCTTCTGCCTTAAAGCTTCACGGACCTCTCTGTGCACTTCACTTTCACTGTTGGATGTAGCTATACTACTTAGTAGTTCTTGAATAACGATGTGCCTTTCATTTTAGACATTTTACATGTGGTGTAACATTTATAATGTGGTGTGGTTTTTTTGTTGTTTGTTTTTGGTTTTCATTTTTTTTATATATTATTATTATTTGTGTGTCTCTTTTAAACATTTTAAGTAGTACTGTTGGTTCATTTTGGTTATTCGTTCTGACCATTCCTTCTTATATGCTTGTTTGTACCCCTGCTGTTTTCCTGCTTATCCAGACAGGTGGGACCTACCATGGTACCAGTGTTATAATTGCTCTTCCCATCTTGTTCTTCACATAAAAGAAGGCTTTAATTTAAAACAGGAGTTGTCTCTTTTCCAGCTGCCTTTCCTGTTCTCCAAGTTTTCCCCTATGATTGGATATTTTACAGCGTCCCACCTGCTTCAGCCAGTCCTTCCCTTGTCCTTCCCTAGCCGGTCTAGTGGCAGGAACTCCAGATTTGGTAGTAAAATAAGCCTGGGGCAGTAGTAAAACAATGTATTTAGCTTTAGCCAGTCCTTTGGAAGTTCAGATGAAAACCTTTTAAATCATCTGGAAGAGCCAGAAGGCAGTGTTTTCCTACTATGGTGAAACATAGATTGAGGTATGGACTGTTGGTTTTCTGGTTGTCTGGTGAGAATATTTACCCACTGCAGCAGCAAGCAGAAGGATGCTTGAATTCAATGACTTTGGAGAGTCAGAACTTAAAATACTGTTCACGTATGTCACTTCTTAGTCTTCATGCAGTGTTGCTTTTGGATGTAATATTTCAGAAAACTTGGATATGGTGTGCTAAAGCAATTGCAAATGTGTAGTGTTAATTATGGGAGTGTGTCAGTGGTTACAGGGTGTCACTATCCATTTGTCCCCAGCAGCAAGACTCTCAACTGACACTGGCTTCCCTGTAAATACAGATACCTCTGCTGTCATTGTTCAGTGTTAGCATTGCGTACTTTTACTCGGGCCCAGTTGTTTTTTTGTCCACACACATGCCATAGACTGCAATTAAATTTTTGCCTTCACTGTGGTCACGAGCAGTAAAGTAAAACTAAGATAGAAATAAAAATGGTTAGGTTATATTTAACCAAGTAAACAAATGGCCTCTTTGGTTCTTAAAGATCACATATCACATGCTCAAGCCAATGACATATGTGGATGATATGGTGATTGGAAAGAAAATGTCATCATTCTAGTATCAGAAAAGACACTGATTGTGTTCTTTTGTATGTTTTATAAAGATGATTTGACAAAGACTCTGAAGTAAATACATATGTATTACATATATATGCATAAATACCCACCAAACTCAGGCACTACAAAGTGAACAAAGCCTTTCGAAGAAGCATTTTGGGGAATAAAGAGGTTTATAAGTTTAATGGTACTTCACTGGGATCAGACTTTTTCAAGAACAGAAGTGTCCCAAGAGCAGGTTCATTGGTGAAAAGCAAATTGATTCCTTCAAGGAGGTTCTATAGGAGCTGAAGGTACCAAAGAAACAAATGTAGTAGTTGTAAAGCTTTTTATCATCCTTGGATCACATCTGGAACCAATAATCCATAGTACAGGAGCAAACCCAGAAACAATGCAAGAAAGCTCCAACCTGAGATATTCTCCTGGGAGGTCATTGTGAGTTTGGAACATTCTCAAAGAAGTGTTTGGCAGAAGAACTAAAGACTGTTGAAATAAGTTTTATGTTATGTCTCTTGAAACAGAAATAAATTTAATGTACTTAAATTACCCCTTCAGACCTCAGACCATATAGTGGTATGTATTTCTATTTTTTTTTTTTTTTTACCCTTTATTCTTCCCCCCTTCCCCCACCCTTGTCTGAGTTGTCAGAGATTCCAGCTAGGTATGTGAAGTCGTTATAAAATACCTGAGTTGATAAAAATACTTAACACATTAAGTCAACAAACCTCTTCCATAAAAGTGGAAAGAAAGTGAAGAAGTGATTGTTAGGAAAATTATGCGGTTAACTTCCAGAGAATTTGAAAAATCTTTAAATGCTTTGCTGTGTTTTTAGTTAGGTTATATCCACAGTTTTGTCAGATAGCTTATGCATACCTCTGGGCATATGGGCGTTAATGAGAAGAGCTCTGAATTCTGTAGAAGAAAGCAGAGTATTTTCGGTACAGAAAGAGGTAAGCTGATCTTGGAGGCCCCTGGTACATGGGTGGAACTGCAGCCAGAAACCGTACGTGATTATGGTGAGGAAGCTGGAGCAGAAGCATTGCCAATCACAACGTAGTTCACTTGCAGTGCTGCTAATTCTGCGGTGGTCAGGAGTTGGTGCAGTCTGATATTTGAATCGGTTGTTACAAGATATTAAATGTTCACATACTAAGAAAATTCCACTGACATTGAAAAAATTTTCTCCTGTTGCATTTGAACTCTTGGCAACCCCAGTAAAATGAACATCCAAAAGTTAAAGGCTTGAAAGATCTTATAGTGCAGAGGATAACAGCAAGGCATTTGATAACGAGGGGGGAGGAAGGAACAGCTCTTGAGGAGAGCTTTTAGGAGAGTGACATTTGCTAGATTACTAGTGATTTGCAGCCTGCGTGAATGAGACTTGGACAGCCAAGTTCTTGGTCCTCTGGTTGTTATAATACCTGCAGTGGTTTCCAACAAAAATATGACAACTGCCTCCTTTATAATCGTTGCTCAGCCTGAGACTTTACCCTTCAGTAGTTTTTGTAGAAAAGTCCTCTGAGGAAGGAGGGAAGTCTTCTAAATTGTTTTGGAAGACTGGTTCTCGCCTCCATAATTGAGTATCTGTAGGAGTTATATTTTTGCAGTTCTGTCCAGAGTTTGCAGCCAAGATCAAAAATTTATTAAACTCTCTCATTCCCATGCACTGCGGCAAATGATCCTTTGCACTGGACAAGCATATGCAGGAGTCAGATAGGGAAAGAGCAGCAGGGAGCCATGTTGATACAGCAAAACAGCATAGGAGGCAGGTGCATTTGTAGGTTTTGGGTTTTTTTGAAGGTAGACCACATTAATTACCAATTAATTTAGATGTTCAAATTGATACTTTAACTACAGTACTGATGTACTTTAACTACATAGTCAAGTGAATTTTATTTATTTATTTATTTAGAAAGTTACAGGAATAAGGACACCTCTGAAACTTGTTTTACTTCATTTTTTATTTCAGTTTTTCTTCTGGAGAGGCCCTCTGTTACAAAGAATAGTTTATAACTTCAGGTGTTTTCAGTCTGAAATAGTGATTTAAGTTTTGTGTAGCCTACTTGCTGCCCAGTATTGATAATCTTAGCTCTGTTTATCTGAAGACAGTAGTGTTGTTATGCAGCTGTGTGAGCTGTAAGCGAACAAGTCCTCTTTACATATTTACAGTGTACCAGAATGTCAAATACTTCATTTCTTAGTATGTCCAATGAAAAATTACTACACGACAGAACAGCCTTTAGAACCATTGGTTTCATGTCACACTCTGATCATAACCAGCACATGAGAGATGCGGTATTTTGCCTAGGAGATGAGATAGCCAAGAGCTAGGCAGTAACTGATGAGAAGAACATAGGTGTTAGCAGTCTGAATCAGGGTAGTTGTGTAGGCAGGAAATCTTGAGCTCTTCTCCTCCAGATAAGTTTGAAAACTTTTAATTGTGGCACTGTTATGTCACCAGCTTCGAGCAGAATCAAGTATTGCATGGAAGACAGCACTCTTGTAAGTTCCGAGTTCTTCCTTCACTGTTGCTTCCAAAACCATCATTAAAGGAAGCAGGTGCCTGGCTTCTGCCATGGTTATCATTTCTGTTTTTTTCCTAAATTGGTGACATGTTATTTTCAGTGAAGGAAGCTTTACTCTATAAAAACCTGCCTGGATTTAAGATGTTGATGAATTGGATATGGGTCAGAAGTCAGATGAAGCGAAAAAACGAGAAAGTGCTGTGAATTCCCTATCTATTCCTTTTCTTAAAAGACATTTCTCAGAAATAACCAGGTATTTCCAGCCATTTGAAATGTGAAGTTTCTAAAAGCAATAGTGTGTGGATTTTTTGGAGGAAAAAACAATCAAAGGAAGTCTAGGATTTTCCTCTTTATTAATCTCTGTATGAAAAATATGCTAGGAATTGGGAGACGAAAATGTGCAAAATCTTAAATATTAAGGCAGATTGCTTTAAGTGAGAGAGAGACATTTATCCTGTAGAAGACCTTCCTATGACCTGTTAGTGGAAAAAGAAAAGTCTTTAAGTTGACAGAGACAGAGGCCTTTCCTTGTCTGGCTGCATCCTTATTGAGAGCACAAAGGGGATCCAGCTCTGTAAGTGGTACTGCACATTAAACTTGCAGTAGCAAGTAGCATATAAAAATGGATGGTGGATTTACTTCCAAGGTGTTTTAAAAGTCTGTTAGTGTGAATGCTGGTATTCCTAAAACTTGGTTCTCTTAATTTTTATTCTTTTTAAACCAAGTGTACCATATATTTAGAAATTACAGCACAGAGAAGTGATACCATTCTTCCTCTCTTATCTTGCCCTAGCTCATGTAACTTTTCCTTTCATCTCTTCCCTTATTTTTGATACACACAAGGAGATTATGTACCAAAACTCCATTAGTACAATGCTGCAGTTGTCTGTGAAATTGTTGGGATGGCTGCTGATGGTTCCACCAACAATCAGAACTAAGCTAAATTGCACATATGTATTAAGGCATAAAACATAGAATGTACCAGTAAATAATCCTTATAACACATTATGCATGCTGTGGGAATCATCACTTTGAAAATCTCTACTTCTGTGTGTTTAAAGTCTCTCTTGAAATGTAACATTAATGTATTTTCTCTTTTGCATGTAAATTTCTTCGTGCCTGCTGGTGATAAAAATCAGGTCACGAGTACCAGCTTGGTATCCCTGTGAACTCTGCATAGCAACCAGTCTTCCTCCATCTTCTAATGTTTTTGCAGCAAAATAGTTATTTGTATGTATGCAGTGAAATGAAAACTCTAAAACAGTAAGCTCCCACTATGACCAGGTTCCGTCCCAGTGAGTTCCAAATGATCTCTGATAAATGTTTTTAGAACAACAGATTGAAATATTATTTTCTTAGCTGGCAGATAGAAATAAAGAAGCACTGAAATTATATTTTTATTTTGCCCACCAGCAGGAGTGGGATTATTCCACAATGTAGTAGAAAGCCTTTGGTTCTTGTTCTGCAGTACAATTAACAGTTACCATGCCAAGGCTACATTTTTAGGTATTGGGTTACTGAAACTTGTGGCAATGAGGAGGAAGACCACCAGTGTGTGCTGACTTCAAATTGCCCTGATGACACAGCAGGCCTTCATCTGTTGTCTCATCCAGTGGTGGGACTGCTGGGCTGTCAGCATCTTCTTCTCTCTTGTTTCCAATCATATCCTTCATTTATCCCATTCACTTTGACTCTCTAATGTTTGAATGTTCTAGCTGTTAGCCGTTTGAAGTATAAGTAGTCTAGAAGGTTGTCTTGAAACAGGTCCTGCAAGGGTATGATAATTTCTGCTCTGCTCAAGATGTCTTCTGGTCAGTGTTATTCTCATGCTTCAAACTTTCTCCCATCATCCTCTTTTTAAGACTCCCGTTGAAAAGGAGTTTATATGGAGGAGCAAGATAGTTAGACTCAGCAATCCCTTGAGGTCCCTTCAAACCCCTGCAATTCTGTGATAGCTTGTAAACAGCAGCAGGGTTTTGCACTTGATTTTGTTCAGTTTGTTGTAATTTCATTTGAGATACAGAAGTCTTTAGTTAGATAATTGGTTAGAAACTGAGACTTTCCTAAGAATCTAAGTTGCTTAGACTTCCAACTTCCCTCAGAGGTTAATGAATGATTAAGGGTCTTTCTTATTTTACTGTATCAGAAATGCTGAGTCATGGCCTGAACCAGTGATGGAGCATCTGGTGGGAAGGCGGGGGGGTGGGGGGGGGGCAATCCAGGGGAGCTCAGGTGCATGCGGTGTACCTGAGTGACTGGAAGGGGTGGAGGCAGGATGCACCCCTTCCCAAACCTCACTGAAAGGGGTTAGCAGCAACTCCTGTGAAAGCTTCATATGGAGGATGCTGGGTAGAGATAGATTAAGAAGTATTTCTCTCATTAAAGAGAGTGTGATCCATTTGATCTTGTAATCTAGCTGAAGTTACAAATTAGACTTCAATATCATAGTCTTCAATAATTTTCTGAAAATTTTGAGAGGAGCTACAGCTTTCAGAAGTTCTGTCTTTGCAATTGCTGATTTTCTTGGGTCGATGCTCGAAGAATACACCATGAGATAGCAGTTATTACAGTCACAGCTTCAAGACTGCTTTCTTACAGAGCAAGGTGAAGATTTAATAAAAACAAATGTTTTTTTTACAGTCATATACTAGAAGAGAGGTCTTACCTTGCATGGTTTTTCTTCTGTGAGCTGTTTGTGTAATTCTTTGCAAGAATCAAGATTTGAAAGAGGCAGAGAAAGAAGAGGGGGAGAGAGAGATTGCTGTTCTTTGACATTTTGTCTGTTTAGTTGTTCTCTGATGCACAAAGCAATAGCCGTTAGCCATAAAGCTCACTGAGCTCCCAGGCGTAAGGTGGTTTCACTGCTCCTGTCATGGAGTACTGTCTGAGGATCAGGGCTTTTCTGGCATGCTTCTTAACTTGAAACAAATTTAGCCTGTGGTTTTCAACTGAGCTTTCAGTGTGTCTGTCTGTGTGACGCAGTTCCATGAGTTGCTGCTGTGTTTGTTTATTGTCCTTCCTAAATCACAGAAATTTTATAAACATAAGTTATTTAAATATTCAGAGAACAACTTAGACTGTGCTCACAAGTTTTCTGACTCATGGTAACTACAGAACTACTTCAAAGTAAGTTACAGCACTTTTGCTGCTAGTTATTTTATATTTTGAGTTATCCAGAGGTTTAAATAAGTAACCTTCTCCTGTTGCGCTTTTAGGAGAAGAATATGACACTTGTCTGGGTGTTTTGTATATATTGTACGTGTGTATAAAAGCCAATGTTGAATTGTAAAACCGGAGAACAAACAGAATACATAGAAAAAGGAAAACAAATGTAGCTCTTTCAGTCCTTTTCAGCAAAGACTTCCTGGAAAGTCAACTTGATCTTTGTATTTTATGGTGAACATAGAGAAATATAGAAATAGAGATTTCTCCTGGAAGTGCTGGAAGTATTTTGGAAAATAAGTAAGTTTAATAGTCAACTGAAGCTAACTTTGAATGTCTCTTTATTAGATTTTTTTTTTCAAGCCTTTCCTTAGGTTTGTTTTCAGAAATTACCATAATCTTAATACTGTCAAGTAGATACTAATTGTATTGACATTTCTTGCAAGAAAATACTTGGTACTTTGAACTGTGTTTTCTTTTTTGTTCATTAAGGTGAAAGACTTAGTTCAGTCGTACATATCTGAAAGTCTTGCATTATTGCAAGTTCAGTGAATCTCCCTCAGAGTTGCTGGTGTGTGATTATTTACACTTGTTCCTGCTGATATCTGCTAAAACTGATGCTTATAGTCAGCACCTATACTTAACAAGTTATTGGGTGTTAGAAGCATGTGCTGAAATTGACCTTTTTTTTAATTTTTTGGTCTGATAGTTATGAACCAAATTTCAGGTACTTTTCTGTGGTATTTTTTGAGATAATGTGGCATGTAAAATACCAGATTTTAAGCAGCTCCTGTGCTCTATTCTATTATATAAAAGTGTGTCTTTTTCCACTTACCAGTGTTTCATGCTGTACAGGAGATGGATGTTTTTAAGCAGCAATCAAATGGAAGATTGGTTTTGCTATAGACGATGCTGTAAGTAAAGCAAAACATACAGGATCCTAGTGTTGCTTCTTTCCTTGCCCTTTGAAGGAAGTTATTAGGCAGATCATTTCTAATGCCAGAAGTGACCAGGGCACTAATTTGTAATGTTGTAGTTAGCTGATGCTTAGGGTAAGTTCTTTTTTATTAGGAAGGCTGATTTGCAAGGAGGATCACAGTTCCTCAGAAGCTTACAGTGACAATGTGGTTATTGACTTGCCCTTCCTTATAGTTGTCATGTTTCATCAGCCTTTGAAAATCTTGAAGATATCAAAATAAATCCTGAGGCTTGAAAGCATAGCATTATATATTAAGAAATATTGGTCAAGCAGATTCTGCCTTGCGTAAAGTTATGGTTCTAGTTCTTGCAAGGAGAAGGTCAGCCTAGACTCAGAATGCTATTAAATTGGTAAACTGCACTCATGGTGGAAATTTTTTTTAACGTTGAGAGGGGAAAAAATAATCTACTGAATTATGTCATTGAATGCTTCAGAAAATTTGTAGTCCCTCCTCTTACCCAGCAAATTGATTTAGCTTGTGGAATATTCTGCTTGGCATTCTCTTGTTTAAAGAAGAAAACACAGACCCTGTTAATTGCTTCCATTTATGGAGGACTTCTGTAATACATTTCAGTTTCTATCTGGCATCAGATGCCATACTAATTAAATTTTTAAAGCATTGCCCATTTGTGAGATACTGAAATTAGCTAATTTTAAGAGCAGCTTCAGACTCTCAGTGAGGGGAAATTTCTCAAGCTTCTTCAGAAGATACTGTTTTTCCCTCTCTTGCTAGAAGTCCAGGAGTATTGTGCAAACTTTTAGCATGCAACATATCTTCCAAGTATTTATATGATTGTGTATTGAGAGAACTATATATTGTCCATTAAGAGGATTATTTACAAATGGGGAATAAAATGTTTACTGAGAGACTCTTCTGAATGAAACTTGGCCTTGAATTAAGTGGGCATTAGAACTGTGCCAGTGGTCTGTGTGAGAGGCACTTAGAATCACGTTTAAGTTGCCTGTCGCTAAAATCTTTGGGCTTAACCAATGGAAACAATTAAGAGTAGGGCACTTAAATATTCATAGCCAGCCAATGTGCAATTTTAGATGGAGAACTCATTGTGTCTGAAGCTACAAAGTACTTCAAATGTTCAAAGCATTTATAGGTAGCTGCCTGAATTTTTATGAACGTATTTTATTTTTTCAAAAACTATTAAACAGAACTCCCGTGTAACTGGGACCAAAACCTGAAAATACAACTTTTCTTTAAAGAACCTGGGGCACAGAGCTCTTTCAAGTGGCTGTTTGTTACAGTCAGCGCAGATCCAGCAGCCCTGTTTTTCCTTCAACCTCTACTAAAATATATTCCACTCTCCCATTTCAGTGTTCTACTTTTTATAATTAGATTGCCGTTTACTCTTTGATTCTCAGCACAGCAATGAGAAAAGAATGATGGTGCAACCATTGTGCAATGGCAGTGGAATATATTGTGGAGCATAGAACTTGTGTCCTGCACTTCTATTCTGTAATTTAAATCTACGTATTTTTGGACCATTGATGTAGTTAGTGGTTTCCAGTGCCAAGTAAGACAGATTGTTTCACAGCAGGTAAACACAATTTTGGATATTATAGATTTAAAAAATAATAATAAATTATATTTGAATTTGAGGAGACTTCAATCTGTGTAACAACGTTTAAAGTATTCAGAAAAACCCTCACTGTTTTTATGAGTGGGTTTTGAGTGCACTTTTTGATAAAATATGTGTTTTCTACTTTAAATTTCTCAGGACATATTCCTTGGAGACATTGGCTTGAATATTTCATTTCTGCTGTATTTTCATTGCTCTTTTATGAGTTCATGTGTCATGAAACTTCTGGAGAGGCGTATGTGGAGTAGCCAGTTACATTTTGAACAAAACTTCTTAGCTCTCTTTCTCACGCATGTCATAGTTTCTTCCCTGAAAAGCGCAAATAGACATCCAAATGTTTTTATCTGACTTCTCTTTTGTTCACAATATTGCATGGAGCCTGAAATTACCCTCTGGAAAAGGCAAACATAATGCAAACCACAGGATTTCTGGCAGGATGTTTTCAGAATCCACTCTAGGAACTGGCACTCCTGCTTTTGTAAACCAGGGTTTCTGGAGTTTGTCAAGTTCCAGTAATAACTGCTTTTGAAGAAGATTTCTTCATCTAACCCTTGGGGTGCCAGTGTAAAATACCTGAACTTACCTCTGCTCAGTTTTTTTCTGCTTTGGTTGGAATTTTTGCTTTTCTTCAGGAATTGATTGCAATATCTAATACATTGGGCTGGTGCTGTGAAGAAAGAAATGTACATAGCCTGGGAATCTCCAACATTTACGGAGATGGCAGGGGAATTGAGAGAAGGTTGATTTTCTTGTTTCAGCAACTGAGCGTAAGCTGAGAATTCTTGGTGCCTAAGTGCTTGGAGTGCTGTACAGAAATGTGGAATGATGTCATTAGCTTTTGTAACGGACCTTTAATCAATTGCTATTTTAGCTTCTAAGTTACAGTTTTAGTTTTCTTTTTCCTTCTGTTTCTTTTCACACTATGGCAAAATACAGCATTAAATTAAAACCATTTTTTAGAATTCTTTTGTGAAGTATAGGGTTTTTATTTAACTTCATTGCCTAAAAGCAGCCAAAATGGGACTGACAAAATGAGATTAAGATATTCATATAAAATATAGTAAAATATGAAAAGTAAATATGTAAAATGTACAACTGTATTATGTAAGTATATATTTATATATAATGCATATGTTTATAATCTCCCTGTAGTGCTTGAACCGGTGTTTTTTCTGCCATGATTTACTTTTACTTCAGAAGCACTTCAAAGAGAGAAGTGGGAACAGATCTGACAAGGAGTGATCACGATCAGGGAATTCAGAGCTCAAATCAAGGTGCAGGTCCCCACTAGACTGAACTCTGCTCAAGTATTGTCTACACTCCATGCAAGATTTTAGGCAGGATACTGGTATCTAGTAAGATAAGCTTCCGTGATGAGGAAATTGGTTCTACACAAATTGCTTGCCCTGGATTTTGCTCTGCTAGGTTTGTTTGTGTCCATAAGAAGCTAAGAACTAAGCATTTATATTCCAATATATTGTCTCAAACAAGATCAAAAAGAAATGTTAGGAGTGTCTGCATTTGTAAGTATAAAATAATAATGTAATAATAAAAAGAATAATCTTGCCCTGGGAACTTCCTAAAGGTCCAGTGTTCATTGCCTTTGGCAAAGGAGGCTCAAGCTGTAACTATGTAAATTGGGTGGAATATGAGTCTGGAAAACATGTGATGCATTAATATGAGCTTGATACCATTTGTCTTTTATACGGAGAGTGTAATTGTGCAGTGTCTGAGCAGCAAAATAAAAAGGGGGGAAATATATTGTTTTTTTTTTTTTTTTAATCTTGGAGATCTATAGCTTTTTAAATGATTTTGTCTGGAAAGAAGAATTTTTCTTTAGCTGTAGGATAGTTTTGTTTAAGAAAATTGTATTATGACAAAAAAAAAAAAAAAAAGAGTAGCTACTATGTTAATTCCTGTAACCAAAAGAGGCTTTTTAGGGGAAGTAAATATTTTTTCTTTCTCATGTGGAAGTTTTTTGCTGTTCAGCAGTCAGTGTTTGTCTGCTCTGGCAATTGTAGCATGGATCTGGTTCATCAGCATAATGCTGCTTTGCTGTTAGCAATTATTTTGTTTCAGGATTTGCCAATTAAGCTAGCGCTAGTGAAAATGCACCTAATTTGTCAAGAAATGGCAGGATGAAATATAGGCACCATTATACTAAATTGAGAGAGGAGAAAAAAATCAGCAAGAGGGCGTGTGAGAGGATCAGTGATACTTCGTCAGTTCCTACAGCATTTTCCTTCTGGTTCTGCCTTCATCTGCTGGTAATGCTGGGAAGAAGCGTAAAGCAATTGGCTATGCATTGTTGCCATCCGTGTCCTATGTTACATTTTAAAATATAGAAAACCCAATTTTGTTTTGAGTGAATGTATCCAGAACGCTTTATTGAAAGAATGTGCTAGAAGTGCATAAAACATAGTTGTTTTGGGGGTTTTCTGGGACTTAACTGCTTTGTTTCATGTAATTGAGTATTACAAAATAGGGCATAATGGCTTCTCTGGACACTTGTTTATTACCTGCAGTCTTTTCAGATGGAATTATTTATAGATGGAATTATTTATAGATGCTATTGCTTTCAATGAAGATGTTTTCTAGTAAAATCCTTATGCTTTAGGAAAAGATTGACTGAAGAGGTAAAGTTGAACTTTTTGCTTCTGAGTGTAAAGCCAAGTGGATTTAATGAGTGATGACCTGAAGGATATGGATGAAAAGTGAGACTGAAAGTAGCTAACAATGGAAACAGCATATTCCTGTGTAAATGACAATTATATGGAGTTGTGTTTCTTAAACCTCACAGCAGAGGACAAAGTGTTGTACACTTATTCCCCATAGGAATATAAGACTATCAAGAAATCAGAAAAGCAATTTAAAATAATGAAAATGCATTGGAACATGAAGAAAAATGTACAAAAGACTTGTGTACAACAGGATAGTTGAGAAGTTGCCCTCCCCTAGGCAGAGAGACTCTTGGACATCCTGACATGTTACTAGTGTGCTCTGTGGAACCTCTCTAACCTC
This sequence comes from Cyrtonyx montezumae, assembly GCF_038088225.1. Classification (NCBI taxonomy): domain Eukaryota; kingdom Metazoa; phylum Chordata; class Aves; order Galliformes; family Odontophoridae; genus Cyrtonyx; species Cyrtonyx montezumae. Next base: position 99,212,044 of record NW_027072089.1, on the reverse strand, counting down.
AAAGTAAAGCTGATCAGTCTTCAAGAGGGCTTTGGGACATGATTATCTTTGATATCCAAGCAATAGAGCAAGGGAGTTTTGGTCCCTTTTCAGTCATGTATTTAACTGTATTAGTTTTTGGAGTCACTGTCAAACTTGACTTGTATGTGCTGACAAAAGACTTGTATGCACTGAAAGGATGACTGGGAAGTGCTGTGTCTCTATGTATAGAGTCATAGGAGCTATTTTCCACAAAGGAGTGTCTGACCAGGTAATTTAATGACTTCAATTCCAGGGAAATTTGTCAGAATTAGGTCTGGGAGTGAGACACAAATTGGTATGTGTGTTTGAAATATGCACTGCTCTGAAGTCTGGGCTAAAGCAAACATTTCATTCTGAGGATGCTGATTTATATGTTGGATTAGCATTAGCTTGTTAAAAGTTTGGGTGTTGCTCGGCTCCTGATAAACTACTGTGATTGACCTTTATTAGCCAGATCAGTCAATACCTTGTATCCTTCATGCTGATCCTGGAAGACTTCAAATGGCCAACGTGACAGATAAAAGAGCAATTTTTTGATCCTTTTCTTAAGTATGTAAACAGACTTTCCCTGCAGGCCATCACTATTTATTTTCCTGGGCAAAGCTTCTAGCTTTGCAGAAAAAAAACAAGCTAAAGGGAACATCATTGCTACTGCTTGGCTGAAGATGATGACATTGATGTGAGGCATTCTGACAGGGGATTAAAGCGGAAAATCGTGGTGGCAATCCACAGGAGCAAGAAGATCCCTTTAAAATATCAATTCAGTTATAAAAGCACAAAACATTGCTTTATAATTATTGATTGTTAGAATCATCTCATCCCTGTTGTAATTTGTAAAAACTGGATGTTGTGTGCAGATTGAGAGGAGAGCCAAAGCTAGTCTTTATGTCTTTGAAGACAGAGAGTTCAGCTGGGACACTGTTCCTCTTAATCTTTTATTCTCTTCTCTTTTCTTTTTAAAAGACAACTGAAGGGCTCAGGATCTGAAATGTTATCCAGAATAGTTTGATTCCTCTATGTCCATTACCTTAAACCCATGTTGCAGTGGAGGATTGTTTGCTGGAGTGTTTAGGGGTAGATTAGTAGTCTGCTGTTGCAAGATGCTCATGTATCTGCCAGCCCTGAAAAAAAAAATTGGCCTCTGCTATCTGACAGTCAGTATTAAAATGCTAACAGTAAATAAATCTAAATAGCCTATCTGCAAAGGTCTGTGGCATGTAGGAGCAGAAAATGTAGGCAATCACTACATCTGTTTTGTGGTGATGACGAAGAGATGGCAAAGTGAAGACGAAGAGGAGGTAGGAAACATTTTGAAATAAAATAATAAGAAAATATAATATATAATAATAAGAAGAAAAAATATTTGTGTTTTAAGGTTAAGCAGTCAATTTTCAAGTGCATTAAAGAATTTCAGTGGGAAAACAGAAAGGAAGGACTCTATGGCTGGTTTAGTGATGTAGATCCAGAAGACAACTTAATAGTGTATTCAAAATATAAGCTCTGGGATTTTCTTTGTCTTAGTCTTTTTTTTTTTTCCTTTTCAGTAGGGTTTGTATTCTAATGCTTTTCTTGAAAACTCCAGCAGAGACTTGAGTCTTTGGTTTCAGTGTGAACCCTGAGATTGCCACAGAATTACTTGATGCTGAACTTTTAAGTAAAGGTCAAATAATGGGAAGTTTTGTGCCATTGAAAGCTAAGTGTACTGATAATTCGGAGGTAATGCTGTAGACCATTTCCTACGGTTTCTAGGAATAAACAGTAATGAATCAAAGCTGCCTTTGAGTCAGCGTGAATGGAATATGAGTTGCATAGTGGAAGTAATGCCTGACCTCTTATAGTCAGAGAGTGCTTTTTAGCTCTATGCTTCACAGCTTTATTTGAAAATACATTTGGGTGTCACTTGGGTGGGGTATGCAGTGCTGCCTGCTCCTGGTTAAAATGTTTGGGCTTAAAAACCGCTATTTTTCTCCTCTCAGAGAGGACATGACAGTGCTTACCATAAGTGAATCATAGAATGGCTTTGGTTGGAAGGGACTTGAAAAATCTAGTTCCAACCACTCTGCTGTGGGCAGACCAGGCAACCCAGGGCCCCATCCAACCTGGCCTTGAACCCCTCCAGGAATAAGGCATCCACAGCTTCTCTGGGCAGCCTGTGCCAGAGCATAAGGATCTCAAAATTCTTCTTTTGGTAACCTGTGTAGGCAATACATTTGAGACCACGAAGGCATTTGCTCATAGCTAATACAGGAATGCTTACTGGAGGTGGGTTTTGTTAAAAGCTTTGCTGTTTAATTTCAGTTGGTGATCAGCGATCAGATGTTCAGTGTGGTGGGCTTTCTAATGCTTTTGCTCATTGTTCCCTTCTGTGCTTTTTTTTTTTTTTTTTTTGACAGCTCATCGTGGTATAGTTTCTAAACTGGTGTATTAACCTAAGTGTATATCTTCCTATGGGCTTTTCTGGGGATATGCGTGGTGTGTATTATGCAAGCATATGTGAGTGCACGTGCCTTCCTGCAGCCCCTTCTCTTTGGGCTCTGGCAGCATCTGCTCCTGCACAGCAGTGCCCTCAGCTTTTGAAGCAAAAGCCCTATTGATAAAGAAAGCAATTCAAGAAAGAACAGCGTTTTCATCCCACAGCATATGCTGATCAGCTGTCCTTTATAGATTCTTTCCTAACTGATGATGTGATTTCTTTGGAAGAAGCTCTACAAACAGCTTGGTGAGCACCTGTATCTTCTGTTCCATGCTGTGTGTGATGCTCATGTTGCATTAAGGAATTAGAAGATCAGATGTTATTGCAGGCTCCTGCAGAACATATCTAAGATCACAACACTGTATGAAATCAGACTTGTGTTTAAATGAGGAAGAGCAAAACTAGGCAAAAACCACCTTTCTTCCTGGGGTCCAAAGCTCCAAGCGCATGTGTTCTGCCTGCTGCGTCACACCAGCGCTGAGGTCTGACAGTCAGATCAGTGCTGACATTTCTGATGTGCGAGAAGGAGAATGATCCAGTATGCTTCTCCATGGCAAAGCAGTCACTGTAGGACTGACAGTAGCTGAAAGTGTGTTCATCAACTGAGTGACTGGGTATCCTGGGAACGCGTGGAAAATAGAAATGTGTGTCCCGTCAAAACGCCTCACTTCTAATGGCTATTTTCTGCCTGACGCCATTTTGCTATTTGCGTCCTCCCTGAAGTATTTTATGGAAATCTGAGTCTTTTTGGAAACCCACCCAAACAACCAGAAGTATATCTTACGTATTGTAGTATGTAAGTGATTAGTCATCGCTTGCAAATTACCGAGAGGAGGAGGAAATTTATATTAAGGGAAGACAAAGAGCTTGACTGGCTGGTATATATGCCTCAGCCTTACCTGTCTTTTTGCCATTTTTTTAAATTTAATATTTATTATTACTTCAGAAGTGAAATCTGGAGAATTTTTAAAGATCTTCTCAAGAATCACTGTCACTGCAGATTTGACAGATGGTAGCTGCACACTGTAAGCTTATTTTTCTGCTCGTTCATTTTCTTGGGAAAAATTGAGCTTTTTTAACTTAAGATTTTATATTTTTCTCATACTATTCAATTGAAAAATTATAGTTAAGATTTCTAATGCCAGTGACATGGGGAATTGGGTTTGTGAAGAAATGTCTTTGAAGCATGGTATGGTTGTGTTCAGCATCGGAGGCATAGAACTATCTGTTGGAGTTGCAGATCTCACTTTCTGGATGTGGTATTCTTTGCTTGCTTGTTTTGGGGTCTGTTTTTCGGTTTGCACTATTTTTTTTTAATGGATAGTTAAACAATGCCACATCGTACACTGAAGAATCCTGAAATAATCACTTCAGTCCTGATTTTTTTACCAGTTAGTTTGAGGAGTGTTTTATTGTGGTGTTACCTTCCCTGCCAAGCTGCTTTCCAGGTGAAACTGTAACACACTGTACAACTTTGGGTTTCTTTGTGTTTTTCTCTCTTTTATTTTTTTTAGTGGTGGTGGTGCGTTTTTGATTGGTTCCCCACCACCTCTCTGTGTGCTGGTTCTATTAAATATATTTCTGCATATGCTTGAGTGCTTAGGCATAATCTTCCTTGTTGTTAGTTTGCCCCTCTCATCGTGACAAAGTTTGTTTCTGAGTGAGATGAATTACTGAAAATACCCTGCTAGAAATACTGACGTGCATGTGTGTGGGCTCATGTACTTTGTCTTACTCTGCACAAATTATTAAGTGGTTTGAGGAAATACTTACATTAATGTAAGTTTGTGGTGTGGTAGAAGTTTGTAGAGCTCTGTGCTCTTTTCCTCTGTGCCCAAGGTTCTGGAGGGAGCAGGACTTGATGTTGTACAAGGATGAACTACGTTTTGGTGTCACGAAATTCAGCTGCCTGAATGCTGGAAGCTCCCATGTACTGTCAGTACTGCCTGGTAGCTACAGCCAGGTGAAGCTTTAAATATGCTTCAGAAACTGAGATGTTTTTCAGCTTTTTTTTTTTCTCCTTTTGAAGCGGAGTGCTGTGGGTTTCTTAGTATTTTCTGGTTTTGTGCATGTGTACTAACTGCTACAACCTCTGCGCACAGGTTCGTAGGTTCATAAGGTTGGAAAGGACGTACAAGATCATCTAGTCCAACCATCCTCCTATCACTATCCCTACCCAACTACTAAATCAAACCCTTTAGCACCTCATCTAAACACACAGGCAGGTGTTGAGGAGCGGACAGATCAGCACTCAGCTATGGCTGGCAGATCAGCCTCATCCCAAAATGCTCACATTCTTTCATGGCAGTTATTCAGTTGGCCAACACTCTCTTAATGAACAGCAGAAGTTGATTGTAATGCAGTCAGTGAAATGCAATGAGGCCAATCTTTCTTCAGGTTTATTTCTGCAGCGGTAACCTGGAGATCTCCTTATGTATGGCATGAAGTTCTTTTGGGCATTGTTTGGGGAGTAGGGTTGCAAACTCATCCACCTCCTCTTGATAATTTCAACTTATATTTGTCTTATTAAACCTCACTTTACCTTCCTGGCAAAGGAGGTCACCTTCCAGAAACCCCCATCTAGATGATTTTCAGTAGTGTTTGAAGATTTAAGTTTTAGTTGAAGCAGCATCTGTCGTTTAAACACAGGCAAGTCTTTCTTGCTCATGCCCTCAGAGATTTCTGTTGAAGCAAACAGATGAGCTTATATATAAATATGTATATGTGCTTTTTTTAATGAAAAGTGCTGGAATTCACTAAAAAAGGTTAGAATTGAAGTGAGTAATCTTCAGTGCATAATGCAATTGTTAATTTTAGTTCTTTGCGTAGGAGCTGTTATGCCTTGAACAGCCGGCTCTAGCCTTCATTAGAGAAGAAGCAGGCAGTTTTGAGACAGGTGGAGCTGGATCAAGCTGTGAAAGTGATTTTCTTGAAGCTGGTCATTAATGTTAGAAATCTGGTCCTATCTACTGCATCCTTACCTATACCATGATTCTTACCGTTACTCTTATTTACTTTTCGTCTTTTTCTAGGTTGACGATGGTCCATCAAACTCTCTGAAGAACCAGCATGGAGATTGGCATGCTGAACTGCTAATGGGGACATGGGACTCAAGTTGCCGTTGATCATTTGTGTGGACTTAACTAGCGAAGAGCAACAGAAGACGCTAGGAAGACAGTGGGAATTATAGCAGTTTTTCAGGTAAATGTTTTCTTTAGTGCAGCTGCTTAGCTATGACTGTAACTGGTTTTTAAATGTTGCGTGAGCAGGTAGATGAGCTGTGGGGGGTGATATGGACATGCAGAACTTACTTGTGTGTATGCATGCCTTGGTTATAAATACTTAAATTAAAGACCTTTTAACAGATAAACCCTTGGTCTCGCAATTCATTGTGTTTTGAAATTTTAGCAAAGTGCTTCAAGTATCAGCTACAGCTGCAAGTTAGCCAATAGCATTACACCTACTCGGTAGAAGGGTAGGGGGATGAGGACAACTCAAAACCTGAATTGGCTTCCTGCGATCAAATTTATAAGCTTAATATTCTGTGTAGTTTTCTCTCTTGCAAAATCCACAGTCCTTCTCTAAGAAAATAGCGTTTTGCTCTAACGTTGGAAGGATTTTGTTTTATTTGCCTGTCATGACAAAAGAAAAGCGAAAAGACTTGAACAAATAAGGTTACAAAATACTAGTACGTTTTATTTTTTCACATAAAGCATAGCTTAGAAAAATGGAAGTTGAGTGATAACAAATCTGTTGAGTATTGATTAGATGCTGTAAAAAGAAACACAGCAAAGTGTGGTTTTTCTTAACAGCCACTGTATCATTGTAGAGAAGTGGCAAGGTTTTGCGAAAGACTTGCAGAAATAACTCCTCAGCTGTGGTTGTTTTTCCTGAAGATGCATCTTAAGCCAAATGAATGGGGAGGAAGAAATTATTAAATTATTCATGAGTCTCATTTGACAATTGATCAATGGGGAGGCATGGAGAGGGTGCTAGAGAGGAAAAAATAATATAGGCTTTAACTTTGAAAAGCTTTTAGAGCTTCTGTACAGCAACCCATTGTGAGCTGAGAGTAAATGCAGTTCAGTTAGGTTATCGTTAGAAATACCTGCCATGGGCTTCTTGTAGGATTTCCACAATGCTGGAGTATGACATGGGGCTTGAGAAGAGGTTGAGAAGAGGCTTAGACTTTTAATAATGGAGCTGTCAGTTTGATGCCTGTAAACTCTAGCCCTGAGAGTTTTATTACCAAATTTAGATTTCATGTTTATATTGAATTATTACCTCTCCAACTGAATTATTATTATTAACCAATAGTGAGGACCACAGGCTTCTGCTATGTATAGAAAACTCAACTGAGTGTTGAAGAGCTACAATATCATTGTTAGCGCTTGTTTTTTATTTTTCATTCTCTTTCATTCGTGGCTGGATTTTTTTCTTAAAATAAAAATAAAATAAAAGGCTCTAGAGGGAGGGGAGTAGGGGCATTTCAGCCACTTGTAGGGCAAAGTGGGTTCTTCCCTGCCTGGTGCCACTGAGTTGTCATCTAGAGCCTTTTGCCACCCTTCCCTCCACCCAGTGGTCACAGAGCTTTACCTTAAAGCTGTTTTCTCCCAGCATTCTTTAGGTTGGAGATCTGCTTGATTATCCCGTGTCAATTCTGCTGTTAGTCAATGCTGTCGATTGAGTACATCGCTTCAGCTGAGGTGTACGTAATTCTCGACTCTTGAGCTCCTCACTTTGGTTTATTTATTGAAGGGAATGAAATGACTTGCTTGGGAATGTAAAAAAATAAAAATTCATCCCTGGTGTTTTTATGTGTGTTTGTGTTGTGGTATCTTGACCTTTCAGGTCACCAAATCTTGTTATTTTAATTTCTGTCTGGAAGAATGTCTGAGCAAGGTAAATTGAACCAGGAGACGGCAGAGGAAGCTGTGAAAGAGCAGGAGTCTGCTATCTCAGAAGTGACCCCAGACAACTGTATCCTTAATAAATCTGAAAGCTCAGAACTAGAGGAGAAGGAGGAAAAGCTGAGCGATGGCAAGACAGAGCTGCAGGTAAGATGGGAATAGTGAATGTGTGCGTTAAATATTGACGTGTTATCATTGCATTTCCATTTCTGTGACCTCTTGCATTGCCTACGCTTCCTTATTTATTCCCTCATAATTTGAGACTTGTCTCTTTGTGTTTTATTTTGTTTCATTTTTTTTGTTTGGGTCCTTTTATCTCCCTATAAAATAAATGCTGTTATCTGTTATACCTTTCAAGCTCTTTAGGCTGCTGTCCATGTTTTAATTTTTCTGAGAAGTTAATTCCTACACATCTGTGTTAAAGCTTGGTGAAATATTTGACTGTTTTCCCTATTTGGGGATTTAGAAAACTACCTTGATCTCATGAATTTACAGGTAATACTAATAAATAATTACTTAATGTGTGGTTTGGTTTGTAGGTGTTACTGCCAACAAAAAGTTGTTTTGCAAAGCCTAAGAAGGTAATTTAACAAGAAGACTTTATCGAATGAGGGGGTCTAAATACATTTTGCTCAATGGAATATAAAATAAAGGGGGAGACTACAATTTAAGAGGAGTTTGGAGAGGGGAAGTATTTACTTAAGTATGTCTTTTCTTGTAATTCTATTCTATGCAAAAATTACAAAACGCTATGCAGTGTTTGTGCTGATTGTACCTGTTTTTAAAATGAACAGAGTGAGCAGAGGTGATGCTCTGTTCTTCCTACTTTTCCAGGCTGGGTTTGGGGATATTGTTTTTTGCAATCAGCACCTCATTAAAATACTGGTTTAGAAACTATTTAATTTCTTTACTTACTGTAATGCTCTTGTTATGCACATTTCCTACTGAAGTGAAAGCTGCTGCTTTTTTTTTCTCCCCCGCTATACCCAGAAACGAGGTGCAAACCAGCAGAAAAAGAGATCCAAGGTAAGGGTTCATGTCTGTTTGGAATTGCGTGATAAGCTGCCATGGTCGGCTGAAGAATTTCAGTCAGTTGTCTGTCTGTGATTGAAATGTTGTCCTTCCACCAGTTGGTTGTGGTGGTTTGTTTTTGGGGGGCTTTTTTGCTTGCTTTTTTGCTGGTTGTTTTTTTTTTTCTGTTACCCCTAATCTTGTTTCACAAAGGTAGATTTCCTTTAGGTAAGTCAGGCACCCCATTATTTATCCACAATACTTACATGCTTCTGGGCTTTTGTTAGACTTGAGTGTGCCTGTGGGGATGGAAAATACTCATTCCCTTTGCTTTAATAATGAACATCTTATGTCTGTTTGTTTCAAAATTTTCATGTAAAGGACAGAGGTTGCCTTACTCAGGGTGGGTAGAGGAACAAAGGAGCTTCTAGGGCAGCAGGAGAAGCTTCTTGTCATTTTCCAAGTAGATAATCTGTAATACTTGTATGTCTTACTGTCTTATTCCTTGTTATTGGATTATCTACTCCAATTTTTTTAGTGAATTTAGTGGAAGCAAACCACAGCAGAAATGATTAAAAGCACAAAGAAACCTAGTGCCTCTCGTATGTGGTTCATTGCTTACAATAGTGTCCTGTCCGCATGCAAGTCAGATAAAGCTGTATTGAATGGGTACTGAGGTAGATATTTGGATGTTTAGGAACAGCTGATGTGTGCTGTTTATGTGACTTAGGGTCAGCAGGAGTTTTTTCTTTCTTGTTTTCTTTCTGTCTTACTCAGTCAGGAGCTAAGGGAAAGCTTGTCCGCAGTCTTGCTGTGTGTGAGGAGTCATCCCCTCGCCCAGCAGCAGAAACCCTTCACGATAATCAGGTACGTTTACAGTCATTGCTGTTAGCTGCATGGTTGACCTCCAAGTTCTGTTGCATGGCTACATTACTTAATTGGGCATTTAGGAGCGTGTTTCCTGGGGGAAAAATTGCATTTGACAATGAACACATTTTTATGAAGTTATCTGGTATAGCGTGAGCTTTATTTTTGAGATATTAATTTTGCATTATGTCACAGGGTGTTGTTTGCTTTTTTTTCCAGACCCCCTGAAAATTTCAGCAAATGGAAAAGAATTCAAAAGAATTCAGATTCTAAAACTAAAACAAAAAATAGTAACAATCAAAAGGAATATTAATATGTTATTTTCTCTAAGGCTATCTCTTCTGAGGCTGCACCAGATACAGATATGCTTTGGTTTCTGGGTCCTCTGAGACTCCAGGTCATAACAGCATCCCATTCACCTAAGATAGTAGTTGGGTAGAGATAGTGATAGGAGGATGGTTGGACTAGATGATCTTATAGGTCCTTTCCAACCTTATGAACTTATGAACTTATGAACTTATGAACTTATGATTCACAGGTCCTTTGCTCTCTAGAATACCTAGGTTGAGTAAAGGGTGCCTTTTATCAAGTGGCATTTGTTTCCTAAACTCTTGGTGTAGATTTTCCAGTATCAAAAAGCTTGTCTTTGAGTCTTCTCTGTACTGGTAGTGTTGTATTCCCTGTGATCGGTAGAGTTCTGTCCCTTCACCCCGGAGCCTAACACTGGTGGAAGTCTTCGTAGACCCACTTTAAAAAAATACCACAGTTGAAAAACCTTAAATATGCTTGTTTGTTTGCCTGCTAAGAACAAGACTTGAATAAAAAACACAAACTAAAACCAAAATAACATGAGCACTGCCTGTAGTTTGAGATGTGTATGTGAAAATGAGATCAGCCATAGAAAGATTTTAAAGAAGTGACTTCTTGCGAGCCTAGCACAAAGACAAAACTCACATTCAAGTGTACTTTTTCTCAGTTTCCTCTATTGACTTGAAACAAAACAAATTCAGCTCTCCTCTTAGCTCATATATGGAGAGATTTTTTTCTATTTTTCTATTTATTTTTTTGAAAGACCAAAAACCAGGTTGTTTAGCAGGGGGACTTCTTCACGTTCTACTGCTCTACAATGATGTTTATGCAGTAGCTTGTTTATTTTATCAGTTGTTCTGTTCTAGGTATATGCCTCTAGCTTAACATGCGTTGCTCAAGATACATGGCTTTTGTTCTGCTTTCATTTGTATTTTCTATTGTTTACTGGAGAATGAAAAGGAGAATAATATAAATATAAAGAGACTGTATTAAGCATGGCATAGTAGTTGATAATGTACTGCACAGGACCTGTTCTGAACCTCCCGACGCCAGGCAGAGGAGGGGCTCCAGCTGCACGCAGACCCCGACCCTACCTGATTCCACTGGGAATGGCAGGGATGTCCTTGGCCATTCTGAAACAATAATGGGAGATGAAATGCTCCCTGGACCCAGCTTCCATTTTTTAAAGATGAAGTTGGCTGGGTGTGATTAATGAGGTCAGAATTGCGTTTTTGCCCTCACTGCCCTTTGGCTAATGAATGTGGCTCGACTTTGCCATGGGACCTGAAGCCTCCTCCTTGGGCTGGCTGAAGGGTATAGGAAGCTTTGTGCCAACCTAGTTGCTTTGCTTTTACTTTAGAGGAGAAAAAGCTTATTTTTATTATTTTTTTTAAATTATTATTTAATCTTAATGGTTTACAAAGCACAGAAAATTAATTGCCAGAGAATGTATGGTACATTGCCAGAACTACAAAGTATGGATTGTACTGCAGACTTGATGTTTGTATTTATATTTGAATACTTGCCTTCATTTTCCTGTGTAGGGAAAAAACACTTGTTTACCTGTATTACTTGATCTTGAACGCTTACCTGATAGTTCACTATGTCCTTACTTACAAGGAATGTTGCCTTTAATGTTATACTATTGACCAATACGTGTATTATTGCAATTTGAACATTTATTTTGTTGTTCACTATACTTACCTTGTATCAATGTATTTATTAATACTGTATTTTATTATTGAGAAAAATCAATAAAAATATAACAAAATACACAATAGCTTGCTTTCACGACTCTACAACCCTTCATGTGTGTTTCTTCCAGTGCAACCAAATATAGAACCGTTACGTTAAATGTAAGAGAGTATTTACTGTATGTTCATATGTGTGCTTATGTGCACAGTCTGTTTTCCTTTTCATTGAAATTAGTGCATGTTAGCAGCCATTGTGAAGTTTAAGATTAACGTTCTGAGAATGGCACAGCCAGTTACATTTTTCTCCTCTGTTTGGAAAACTAATGGCACAGTCTCTCTGCTTGGGGCAGCAGTCAGGGCTGTCCTTCGGGGTCTTTTGTCAGTGGTTGATCCAAGCATGGGGTTTGAATGAGAAATTGTTCTTCTATTTGAAGTGAAAGAAAGCAGGCACAACCTTAGCCCTTTCAATGCAACCAAGCAGGTTAGCTGATGTTTTTCTGTCACCCCTTATCTCAAGTGGCCAGCAGTCACCCCCTCGTGTCCTCTGTACACTGAGATCTTGGCTAACGTTGTCATCTAGAGATAACAGAGGTAGGGATTAAGGACTGTAGTTCACATTAAATATGGGCTCTAAGGCTTTGTTTCTCCTTTATAGTGCTTTTCATCTTGAGTCCTCTGTGCCACATTCAATTAGACTGAGAAATTACCCAATTGCTGTCTTACTGTGGCATGTTTATGCTGCTACGTTGTTCCATTAGGGTTTTGTCTTACGTGTGTTGTGGTGACTGACTTGTAGTTCTTCACTCAAAACAAAACCAACCTAAATTTTGTTTAAAAAAATAAATATTGAAAGCATCAGTTAAATTAACAGTGGTCTGGTTTCTTTTCTTTTTTCCTTTAAAAAAAAATCCCTTATTTTGAAGTTTTGTATCAATACGTATGTTATGCTATTGTTCTCTGAAAAAAAAAAAAAAAAAAGTGAGGTAGGGGAATTTAGTAGCATTCAAGAAATTCTGACTTTCTCCAGTAAAGTTGAATTTGAATTTCATTAACCTGATGCCAGAAACTTATCAGGCGTGTGGGACTCTCCTGTATTAAATATTGCATTACCAGGGAGCTTTGCTACAGCTTAATTCAATTTTTACACAAAAGCATATGTTGTTATTTGGGATTTTTTTCAACAAAAAAATATAAACACATAAGTCTGCTCCCTTAAGTTTTGTACAATCAGATTATTTTCTTCTGAAGTTACCATAGCGTTATTTATATTTCTCAAGATATTTCAATTTGCATTTTATTCAAACGAGCACAATGTAAGTAATGTTGTAAGTGGGGAATAACAAGCTCCTTAAAGCAAGTCAGAAAAGGCGACTAGCTTGAATTCTCAATTTTAATTAATTTTTAAAGCTAAAGCATACTTTCAAGGGGACTAAGTTTTTCTGAAGTACTGAAATCTTGAGGATAAAATATGTGGTGCCTCAGAGAATTTTGCTTACCAAGACTTGTTTAAATATTGCAGCACCCATTTCACCCCCTCAGCGGAAGGAATATTTGCACACCTTTAAATATGAAGTATATAATGCAGTAACTCGGTAAACCATTTTTGATACGACTGAATTTAGAATTGCTGGCATATTTCTTCTCTCAGAGCCTGAACACTCAGTCTGTCTGATTATGCATTTACGTGTACAGAACAGTGAGCCTGCAACTTGCTTTTTTGTGGGGGGGAAAAAAGTCACATTTTTCAGACATTTTTCCAATGATCATTATTTGACGTATGTAGTATTTCTTAAACTTCAGAATTCCTCACAAAAGCCAATACGTAACGCATTTGACTGTTTCAGCAACTCTTGAGAGATAATTATTAAAGTGGAGAATAATGTGCCTTTAATGTAGGTAGACTAAAAGCATGTAGATTTAAAATCGCCTACTAGTAGAATTTGGCTTCCAAGACACCATTATTCTCCTGGAAAAAAAATATATCAGTTTTCAAATGGGAAAGAAATGTACCTGGCTTCAGCTTTTCTAGCCATATGCAGTTTAATGCATACCTCCACAGGTTGCAAGTCACAGTAACTGTATTGAATCTGGCCCTAAAGTTATTTTTTTTTCCTCCTGACAGGAATCAATACAACTACAGCTTTCAAGTTTTCCTAGTTTGCAAGAAGAAGATAAAACTAATAAAGATGACTCCGAGAAAGAGAAGGAGAAAGATAAAAATAAAAACAGTGAAAAAAACAAGATCAGAATGTTATCAAAAGGTGAATTTGAAATATTTCAGTGGTTATAACTACTTTTATAAGTATACATTTCTTTATTTGTGCATAAATAGTAGCAATGTTCTCATACATTGTGAAAATTCAGAACATGAAATGTGTGTGCATTAATTTTTCATAGAAACATTGGGCTTTGAAAGTGAGAAACCTTCTAAAGTGGTTTGGTTTTTATCATGTTCTGAAAACTGTGGTGGAGCGAATATATATGCATGTAAACTTGTATGATTATGTAAAGAAGTGTCTGACCGATACCTTTTTCTCCCCTCTACTGATAATACACTGACACGTTGTTTGTGCAGCTTGACGGCTGAGTAATCTTGTTTACTTCTGTGTCAGACAGTTTCTTTTAAATGCTGTAAGGAAATCCACCCATGGCCTTTAACCTGCTTTGCCACCTAATACTGCGGTCACCTATTATCATCTACTACGACTTCTTCAGGACAGATCTTATTTCTAACTAAAATCATATTTTAAAAATCTTTTTAATCTATGGTATAAAATTAGAGCATAATGTCTTAAAAATCATTGTTGCCTACCTGGGTGCAGATCCGCAGCTGGTGTGAATTGTCATTTGGCTTCAATGGAGCTCTCCACAGCTCACGCCAGCTCGCGGATCTGCACGTACCCTTGGTTCAGGCAGTACGGCACTGATGGAAAATTAATTCTGACTGCTGTCACGCGTTCCCATTACCCACCCACTTTCAGGTGTCACTGGGTTTTCAGTCTGTTAATAGAATTCCAACTGGCACGGGTCCTCATTTTCTGTGTGTACAGCATGTATTAAGTGATACAAAGATACAGTGATGAGTAAAACCATTTTTAAAAGCTTTAGAGTTTAAAGGAAGAATATGGAAATGACTTGTTTGGCATCGATGGTTTCTTGTGGTTTTCAAATGGACAATATTTTCCTTTAGTGTCTACTTTTGGTGCTATGTCTCTGTAGAACAGTACACTGGAATCATGAGCATCTGCTTCATGCTTCCAAGATTGAATTTCTCTTTATTTACTTACTTTAACTTGAACTTCAAATGAATGTTTTCTTTTTGAATATATGCTTTCAGACTGCAGATGAAAAACAGAACTTGGTTTAAAGTATAGCTTAATCATAACTGTTGAAATAAAATAAATGAGTGTGGGGTGTGTGTTTTATTTTTCAGATTGCAGTCAAGAGTATACAGACTCAACAGGAATAGATTTGCATGAATTTCTCATTAACACGTTAAAGAATAACCCCAGGTAGGTATTTTCTGCATTAGAGTTGACCCTCTGGAAATTATACGTGCCAGTCTTAGATATCCCATAAACTGTACATCGTGTTTTATTCTAGAGATGGGTGTGAGTGAAAATGTAAAGGAGGATGGTTTCTAACTGGACCAAAAAGCTGTTAAAAGTAATCAATTCCTAGTCCCTTTCCTCATCCATCATTTAATTTCACTTCCAGTGAAATCTGGCCTTTGTCCTTTCCTTCTTGCATCTAGTGTCAGCATGATTTTAGAAGTACTGTATTATAACAATTGAAGTTGGAGATTTGTATGTGAATATAAAGTAGCTTTCTTTTGGTGTTGCTGTAGACAGTTAAAATCCTGTGCACAGTGCTGAATTTGTTATGAATTTACACATTGTTTTAAGTGTACAAATTGTTTTAAATGTTTAAATTTTATTGAATCTGTTGGATAGATGCCATATAATAAGAAAACTAGAAATAATGAGAGGTTGCAGATTGTGTAACCTTTTCTATGGGTCAGTCATAGTCATGTCCTACCCACGGCTTGCAGGCTACAAGCAGCCCAGAAAAACTGGTAATTAACTCCATGCCCTGCCCCATGCCATCATGGTGGTAGCTGTTCTTCACCAAGTAGCACAGCCCAGCCCCGGGCACACACCCATCACTCAGCAACAACCAAACATTGGCCCAACGTAGTTCCTCTTCCCTCAGTAAGGCCTAGGCCCTCCAAAAGGTTGGACAGTCATGATGTAGATGATAAAAGTCCTTGAACAGTTTTACCTGTACTGAGAAAGTAATAATGAGAAAGTTCGAAAGAGTTAAGGAGTGACAGACTCTGTCAAGCATAGAAAAGTTATATGTATGGGGCTATGCTTGGAAGCTTTTAGTAGTAGATGGAGGAAAAACAGTGTTTGGAGTGAAAAATGCAGCACTGTCTCCTGGGAGTCCCAGTTTGTGGTGCTGATCTCCACTGTTCTCTTAACCGGATCAGCCTGCACATTCTTCTCATTTAACAGTTGCTGCCTACAGAAATATGTATGTCCTGCAGAATGCTGGATATTTATGTGGACAGCATCTCTTTTCACTAAAGAGCCTAGGCTAGCTGGAAGTGTCATATTCCATCCAAAATATGAGAAAGCACCAGAGCTACGTGCAACAGTCAAGGCTGTTCTGCGCAGCATGCAGATGCAGCCCCATGTGGCCCTCTAACTTTGCTTGAGTGCAAGGAAGGTCTCAATCTGTCTTCATGTTGGGAAAGATGTAGCAGTACCAAGAGGAATCTTCTTCAGATGTGCCAGGGCAAAGCTTTCATTTTCATTTTTGATCTGGTGGCTGGCTACGCTTGCAAAATTGCCTTACAAATGTTGGCATATTTGGGTTTTTTTTTAATCTAAAATGGCTATTGGTAGTTGATCCTACAGTTCCTTGCGTTTTTTTGTTTCTTCCTTTTGACAGGGACAGGATGATACTCTTGAAAATGGAACAGGAAATTATTGATTTTATTAGTGACAATAAGTAAGTAGAGCTCTGCACTTGGTTGGGAGGCCACGTGTGCATGCAGAAACGCATCTGAGTGACTGATGTACTCATATGGACTCCAGCATCCTGAGCCCTGTTACTGGCATGTTGCAAGATCAGACTTTTATTTCCTGACACGTTGTGTCTGCTTAAAATACAGTGGATGTAAATGAAAACCTTTTGCTTTTCCTCTTGCAATAACTTTTCAGTGGCTCCCACTGGCTCTGCTCAGTTGGATCCAAAAATATTAGCCAAGCTTTCAGCATGGAGGATACAACTTGGGCATTACTGAGGAGACATACTCAATCCAATATGCTATCATGCAGGTTTCCCTGTGTGCTCTGTTATTCTAGCATGCTGCATAAGATAACTGAACTTTGTGGGGTTTTGCACTGTTTTCATTCATTTATTTATTTAAGCTGTTCCTACAGCTTTATAAAGTAGAGAGACAGAGTAGGAGCAGAGGAAGAAATTGCACTCTTGGGAAATAAGCATTCTGACAGAAAGAGAGGAAAGAGGAGGATGTGCCAATCTAGATCTCCCCAGCATCATTCTCTGCCTGACCTTTAGGAGAAGGGCAGAAAACTGTTGCTGATGTCTCAGCAAATCTGTGAATTACTTGTGGAGGGAGTGTGCATTTGGGGGAGAGAGAGTTCGTTCTTCTGAACACAATGCCCAATTGATAGCATGAAGTATGAGCTTTGTAGTGCGTGAAAATGTGCTTATTAGAAATCGTAACTATAATTGCTTACTCTTTTCTGCCTTCTTGAGTATCCATGTGCAAATGCACAAAGGAGAAATTTTCAGACTACTGTCCTCTGAGTTATGCATTCCTGTTGTCATTTGATTATAGCTCACGGGAAAATGTAATTATCAATGGAATTTGTTTTTTTTGTTGTTTTTTTTTTCTTTCAGTAATCACTATAAAAAGTTTCCTCAGATGTCGTCGTATCAGAGGATGCTGGTGCACAGAGTGGCAGCTTACTTTGGGATGGATCACAATGTGGATCAAACTGGGAAATCTGTAATTATCAACAAGACCAGCAATACCAGAATGTAAGTAGCATCTGTTGTGCTTTCCTTTTCCCCTTTCACAAGAACTGGTTGGTACCATGATTCTGTGTGACACTTCTTTCAGTAAACATATATATATTTTGTATAAAGTGTGACTACTGTTAATCAATTTTTAAGGTGGGAGGAGAGGACAGAGATGTCTCCACAGCTAGCACTGCCTGCTTGTTTGAGGGATTAAAGATAAATTAAGGAGAAATCAACCCACCCTGTTGTTTGCTAGTGTCTTGTCCAGTACCTTGGAATGTTATATTCTCTTACTCCTTAGTGCCACCAGATCACTGTAGAAATGAGTTTATTGCTTTATGTATCAATTAATACCATACAAGTATACTCTCAGATATCCTAAATGTATTTGGAGGGTTGCCTCTTCCCTGGTTCTGGCTTTCCCTGCTTCAAGATTCATTCTCTGCCCAACCTGATTACTCAGCATTTGATTCCCCTTCACGACCTGCCGCTGCTATTCATTCCCTTCTCCTCTTCCTGATTTTAGTTTATTTTATTTTCAGATCTCATAGAAACCACAAAGTTCTTATGGGATATCAAGTCCTTCTGATGGTTGAAATTTATTGCAAAATTCCTGGCAGGTTAAATGTTTGCCAGCATGTTTTCTGCTCTCCTCTTTGAACCTGTATAAAGCTTGCAGAAGCTCAGTACAAGATTTTTGACTAATTCAGCTAAGATACAGTCATGTCCATGTCTGTCAGCACTGCTTCTTCTGCCAAGTGCCACACGTACATTAACCATAATGGAAGCAATGGTCTGACCCTCTCTCTTTACCTATAAATGATATAATGAAGAGGAAGTAATTACTGCTGGGTAATTAAGTTTTGGTATCTGGTATTGGAACAGGAATGCCCCATTTGAAAATTGTGTACTTCCTGTATTCAATTAGTTACACGAATAAAAACCTTTATTTCATTCACATATCCAATAATTAGGTGATTTACTTACACTCAGGTGCTGAGAGTATGTGTTTTCATATTATAGATATAGGATAATAGCATTTTATAAATATATTTTATAAATATGGCTATTTATTTGTATCATAGAAGGCTCAGGTTTCGATCTTGCAGGAGTGGGTAGTCCCTCTAGCACAATGGTTATTTTTCTGAGCCCTAAGAACCTTCCAAGTGTATGAAGTAAATTTGAGATCATGGAAAATTTATTATAGATCCTTCTCTTGGGCCAACCCTAAGATACTGAGGCACCTGTAAAATAGCACTTAGACATTGATGTTTTTAAAGGTTTAAATAAACTGTGCTCCAATGGTCTGATTTTCAGGAGTCAAAGAGATTATAGTAACTCAATAAACCTAGCACTCAAGCTGCTAACTCTTAGTATCAGGATCCGATAATTCCTGCCCTTGTGCAGTGGGCATGTTTGGATATGAATAAAGAAAGCTGGATATGCAGCAAATCAGTGTTCATTCCTAAACTGTAAATGAGTGGAAAAAAAATCTTAAAACACATGTGATCATATTTTAATGATTTTTAGTCATTTCTGTGTCTTTACTGTTACCATTTTTCCCTTTATACCTGTCACCTCTGGAGTGCAAGAACTACTACAGATCTCACCGCGTTGCATTCTCCTGTTGATAATACCACATTGGTATCTGGTAATGCTTTGCCTGGCTGAGTGGCTGCACATGTCATACTGATAGCACTGGAACAGCACTTCTGGGGAGAACACTGAAGTCCCCTTCAACAGTAAAGACTTTGTCCAAGTGTTTTGGGGAAGCTGTAGCTTCTTGCATGGAGGGAATGAGAGGGCCAGTCTGATTATTGGCACTAATGGGCAGCTCGTGGGCAGGCTTGTTGTTACTGTGAGCACAGCTTTACTGTAAGCACCATAATAACTGCAGACTTTTTCCCCTTCTGTAGTGATTTGAAGATAGATAACTAAATGATGTGGAGCTCGTATCGCATCATGGTTCTTCTAGTATGTTATTTACCATACTTTGATACTGCTCCAAAGTAAAGCTTTGTAGAGACTCCTTTCTTCATAAATGACGGAGATAACACGCTACTTTGTTTGTTTGTTTCATGTTCCTGGCTCTGACAGAAAATAGACATTATTATCCAGTATGAATAAGAGTTGATGAGATTTTGTTATCTGCAGCAAATACTGTATAAGTTCCACATCTGAAAACATCCAGTGTTATTTCATGTGTTCTGCATTTCACTATTCTCGGGAGGAGCAATTTTGTGTAGCACAGAATCAACACCAAGAAAGCGTTGACTATTAATTATTACTTGAAAAATATCCAGAGTGCCCGAGAAACTGGAGAGCAGATAGAAATCTGTTCAGAGTGATTAATGCTGTTCTATGAGGCTGAGTCTTCATTGTTCAATGGAAGTTCATGGAGGGCCCCATAGTTACTATGAAGATTTGCATTCTGTCAATAAATGATCTCCTTATGATGTATGACTCCCAAAATAGCTGCATCCTCTCTTGAGGCTCAAGTTCTTTAGTTCAGAAAGCATATGACTCTGCCGAGTCACCATGTGGGCTTGAATATGCATCGTGTAGCTTATGTCTCAGTTGAGCGAGGGCTCGTGTCACATCTTGGCTCCCACTCACAGGTGATGAGTTGTTCCTTGGCTGCAGGCAGTGAGATGGATTTGCTCTGCTTAGTAGGGGTCCCCCAGTCTTGCTGCTCACAAGTGCTCACAGCCATAAGTGTCAGAAGAATTTGTGGCTTTGACATGGATGGGTTGGTTGGTAAAATTGGATGTACAGTGCCACAATAGAAGTGCCACAGTATGGAGCAGTCTGTCAAATGGGGGACAGGAATACGAGTGGAGTTAATGGAGGCATTTCATTTATTCCATCAACTAGCAATCTGTAGGACAACATACTCCATTTTGGATACCTGAGTCAGTAAGAAATAGCTACTTTTATGGGAAGTAGAATTTGAGAAGGTTCTTATTGAGGAGATCATGGCTGGAAGTATGGCTGTGACTTCGCAGTCAACCATGTTGCTGTATGCAGAAGGGAAACTGATGGTAAGAAACCTTTAGGACTTGTTTCTTGCTGGGATTGCAATCTTTGAGTTTTACTCAACTCTCAATGGATCCTCCCTTAAAACAGCAGTTATATCTTAATTACTATTTTGCAGTCTGAAAACTACTTGAAACAACGGGCTTAGTCTAAGGTGTATTTTGTTAATTATTGAAATATGAACAAGCCATGCCATTTATGATGCTTCTTTATGAAATTAAATTCTAAAACACAAATGACCTAAACTACCAAGATGCTTCAAAAAGTTCATGAGTATTCAATATGTTCTAAAATTACCTTTCACTGTGTTTTTTTTTTAAATTAAGGTTAATTAAAAAAAAAAAGGAATTTCAAAGTAGAAATATACTTTTTTTCCTAAACTGAGTTTTCTCAGTTCAAAATCTTAGAATTCTCAATAGTGTACATGAGAAAAATTGAGCAATAAATGAAGGAGGACTTGTTTTGGTTTTAGAGACAGATAACCTCAAAATAATACTTAACATGAGAAGCCTGCTTTGTTCATTGTGAAATTGCTTGTGTCAGCATTGTAATGTATATTAATTTGTCATCTGTGTCTGCCTGTCATATACTAAAATGTATAGGGACCTTAAGACAATTAAATATTATATCAACAGAAATTTGGAAAAGAAACGGTATATTATGCAGGACATGGTGCCAAAAATGTGAATGTGTCACCTTCTATTGTGTGTACCCTCATAATTCCTATCAGACAACTGAAATTACTTCAGAGCTTTGTGCGAAAACTGTTCGTATGATAGTACAATCAAATCCATTCATTATGTTATCTGTGATAGGGGGAAAAATGTCGAATTGCATTTTGAATGCTTGGTAAATGACGAGGGTTTTCATTCAGTTGAGATCATCCCATATGTGACAGGTATGTCTGTGCCACAGCCCACACATGCATTCGTGTACATTTTTGTGTATGCATGAGTGGCAAGGTTCATCAGAGTGGAGAAGGTGGAGTGCTTATGTTACATAAATGATTGTATTTAGACATTTTCATACATTATGAGGGTGTAAAACACTTATTATGAACTTAATACCGATACTCACATCTTCAATTATGACTAATTTTTTTCAAGAGCAATCTTTGTAATATCTGATTCTCTTCTTTCTGGCTCTGTTAATATGCAAATATTGATATAATACTGGCCCAGTCAGAAGGGGTTTTGTGCCTTTGAGATGCCCCTAAAATCTCTCAGCAGTGGTATGATGTTTTCTGTATTGCAACAGTTCCTTTTATTCCAGATTTGAACTGTATCAGCAGCTGACATACATAAAATGTGTACTTTGTGTGTCATAACTAATCTTGTAGATTATTAAGCCTGTGCTCTTTTATCTTTTCTGTGTAAGGGGTATTTGATTCACAACAAGAGAGTTGAAATTCTCAGATTTTCTTTTGTGTATTTACAAAGTGATTGTTCTGTGGGTATCATCTATGCTGGAAGAGGTGCACTGTGCTAATTTCACCATTTTGTGATAAGAGACTGGACTTCAGTACAAAACCCACAGATGTACCAGCAAAATGACATTCATTGAATGATGACTATTTCCATGAGGACTGGTTTCAAAAAGATTTTTTTCTCTGATGGAGGTGCCAAGAAGACTTCCTTGAGATGCCAAACTCAATAGCCTTTGGAATATGTAGTAAATTATCCCTTTCCCCTTGAGTGAATATGGTGTTCATGGTAGCTTGGTGTAAATGACTTCAGTTTCTTAAAGTGGTTGTTTGCTGATGGGAAAGGTAGAGTGTATTCCAGTTTGTAGCAGCTGGTTTTTATTCAGGTATATGGCAGTAGTCAAAACGCATACCTGAATGTGTATACCTTGCTTTTTTGCAGGATTTCAGTCAAAGCAATCATCGCTTGCCAGAGTTTGAGCCACAAACTGTCTTGTTTTCTAGTTGCAGTTTGTTTTTGTTAGTTTGTTTGACTTTGCTACTGTTGTTGAGTTGTTGGCAAGCTGTTTGCTGTATGATCTTGCACCTGCAGTAATGCACCTTATGGTATTTGTGCTTGTCACGTATGCTCATGGAGTAATCATCTCAAGAGAACAGAATCACTTTTGTTAGCCACATGATACAGGAAAACAGATGAACAGCATTATTTTTGTTGTTATTTCCTTTCTTTTGAGGTTTATGTTACTTTTCTTCAAGGGTGCTTGAAGTTAGTTCTTTTCCTCAAGTTTTCTATTGTATTTTCTATTATAGTTCCCTCTTTCCCAGACTCAGTATGGTGTAGTTCTTCCTTGACTACTAAGAAATAAGCAGGAACTGAGGATATCTACACATTCCCTCTGACATGTAGTTGTTGTCCAATAAGTGTACCAAAGTCATGTATGAACACAGAGAGAAATGTAAGGGTGAGCAGTAGCTGCATGCAGCTTAAATGGAAAAGCTGTACAAGTGAGAAATGACACCATAATTGGCCATGGTGTTTCGTTCTAGTTTAAGACAAACATTAAGCAACTAAGAATTTAGTAAAAACATTGATTAAAGCAATAAAAACACACTAGTAACTATGAAGTTGATGTAGCTACCTAGTTGTATACGTAGATTTGAAGTAACAAATTATAATAATTTTCCTGGATTTTTATTTCTCAGACATGATTTCATACCAAAATTATGTTCATTTTTTTTAAATAATGACTAAGTTAAGAATGTATTCAGAAATTTAAGGGAGTAGGAAATGTGTTTAGGATGGAAAAATGTGGTGTCCCAAGCAGTCACTGCTGGGATGCTCAGCCTTTAAACTTTCTCTTACTGCTGACCTTACCCACTAAAGCTCAAGCAGAGGAGGGCTTTCACATCCCAAAACAAGCAAGGAACTTGCCAAGGAACTTGCCAATGAACTCTTTGGAAAAACATTAAGAAGGATTAGACATTTCACATCGAGATGCAGGAAACATCTACTTCCAGCAGAGTACCGTGCATGTTATTGTTAGGGTTTTTAGCAGTATGTTAATGTAATTCTACAGCCATTTGTTTCAGTTATAAAGTACAGTCCTCTTTAAATGCCTGATCTGGGGTTGTGTATTCATCATTTCAGTACTTGGTACTGAATCTCTTCTCTGGAAGAGATTGAGGTTTTTGATCCCAGTCTTACTGATTTTTGAAAACAGTTTATTTTCCTTAGTTTAACACTACTTGAATTAGGGCAGCCTTTTATTTTTTTTTCTTTACATATTCTCTCATTTTAGTTTCATGCCCAACATGTAAGATAGAAAAGAAATAGTTGGTACATGTAAGAATGAACTGAATATAACTCTGAAATACTGTCTTCATTCGTACTTTGATCACTGCATGCCATATACTTGCAAGCTGTGGAAATATCTTGCTCTGAAAATTAGATGTTGGGGCAAATGAACCAGTTCTAATAGCTCCAGTATTAAATTTTCATCTAATGTAGTTTATCAGAACAAAATTGTAATTAAGGTGGACATGTACTTTACAGCTGTTGTGCAGTGTAATGAAATATTAGTTAAGCATTAATTAGAGTACATATGTATTATTTTTCTGGGTTTTTAATCCTTGCAATCCCACTGCTTAACAATGCAAATTTTGACAAATGGAGAAGGTTATGGTCACCTGAACTGTGATGGGGAAATGGAAGGCTGCCCAGAAAAAGAATGCTATGGAATAGCAAGGAGGCAATTCAGTATAGGGAAGCTTGTGCATATTTTATCACCATTAACCAGTGTCTCCGTGTGCTCATCCTGTGTAGTGGGAAAATGTCTGTTAATCAAGCTACTGTTGGGCTGCTTATAGCTTGGAATCGCTGCAGGCAGGTCTGGAAATCTGAAATGGCGCTCAGTTAATTCCCTCAGTAATAGGTGAAATACTGCTTTTAAAATTTGGGCTGTGGTATTCGGAAGTAAGGCACTGATTAGTGAGCAAGGGAATTTTTGAGATGGTCGGAATTATTTGTAGTAATTGCCTTTTGCCATTCTGTTGCCTGCCTCTCGTTTAATGTAGGAAATATGTCATAATCACTGGAAATAGAAGAAATGTCATGAGTTTTGAGTGTTGTTTTTTTTTTTAATAGCAAAGTCTGTTTCTTCTCCTTCCTGCTCCAAGATAGACTTGATAGGCTGTCTCTGACAAGTTATTGAAAACCATCACTTCAGGGCAGTGATCATTCATGGAGAGGCTTCTGGTCCATGGCTGTTCCTTCTGGAGATGCAGAAAATGCTCATGACCTGAAGTGGAAGATGGAGCATAGCCCCGCTTTGTAAACATAGTGTATTTGAAAGAGACTAGTGGTTTCTTCATTAGGACTAGTGGTTTCTCAATTACTTTCTGTGGAACTACCTTGCTGCCTTCACTGGAAGCCTTCAAATCTTAGTCTTGCTTTGCTTTCATTTCTCTCTTCCTTGTTGATTTTTGAACTTCTGAGATGTGAAAATGTAATTTTAAACAAATCTCTGCAGTTAAGCAACACTAATTTTCCTCCATGTGGAATACGCCATGTTTTTATAACAAAATATTAACGAATTCCACAATAAGCAATGTTACTACTCAGGTATCTTTACTAACTAGATATACATTGTTGCTCTGCAAAATGTGAAGTCTTGATATAAATCCTGATATCAATAAGTAAATACAAGCCAGGGGATTGGCAACAAGAGAAGCAAATTCCTGAGCCATAGAAGTAATACTGGTTTGATCACAGTAGGACAGTCAAGTATCTCAGTGCTCTTAAAATGGTCCCTGGCTAAGAGAGAAGGCTTTGTATTTCAGCCCTTGGCAGTAGAAAAGCTGATATTTCAGTGTAGCCTTGACCTGCTGGGCTTCCTTATGCTTTCAGAGTATTTTTTGAGTATTCTGCTTTAAAAATACTGGGCCAAATATTGAAGTCTGAATTCAGGTGAACTATCAAGGGAGTACTGTGCTTTTGCATCTGTAGATTAAAATAGAATAGCAATCTGGAATTAAGCTTTAGGAAAGCTCTTGTCAGGGTCATGAGCTGTGCTATGCTAAGTTAAGGTTAGATCAGATTTTTTATTAAAAAAAAAACCCACCACCACCAACAAAAAACATGTAGTCTGAAAGACTGCAGGATCTGGCACCCTGATTGGCCCTTATATGGAATAACTTGTCATGGAAGAGATTCATCATGCGTTATCTTTATCCGTCCTTCAGCCTTCAGGTTCATTGTCACTTTCATAATGGGAAGTACTACTGGTGCTGGACCCACAGAAAACATGCTGCTAGAGTACCAGAACAAAGCATTTTAAGAGGTGAGAGGTTTTGGTTTTTGTAAGTGGCAGTCTACCTGCCTGCTCTGCAGTGTGTGAGCGGGTGACAGAATAAAGCTCATGCTTGAACAGTAAGAAAAAGTCATATCTTCCATGCTGCATTACCAGCTCTGTTCCTTTCAATCCTGTCAGATTTATCTGAAGGCCGATCATCTCCATGAGAGAGGGAGAATGCCTATCAGAATCGCTTGTGACATTTAATATCCTTGTTGTTCAGTTATAAATAGAGAAGATGATTAGATTGCAGATGCTGTTCTGAAATGCTAGGAATGTACAGTCTTTACCTAGGAAAAATGTAACGTTTGGTAATTGAGGATTTTTTTTTTTTTTTTTTTTTTCCTGTGCTTTGGAGAAGGCAGCACCTTTAAGCAACTGCCTTGTACAGAGTAGATTTTTTTTTGATGGCTTTGTGCGCTTTTGTCATCGTAACAGAAGTTCTTAGTGACTCATACTATAAAAGCAGCAATCTGTTAATGAGGCATCAACCTCCAAAAGCCTGAAATGCCATCTTGAGTGATTTTAAGTGTTAAGTTGTGATAATAGATCTGCACTGTGCTTCAGCAATTATCTGTATTTAAATTCCTACTCTGATTTTTAAAAACTCTTACAGCATCCATCAGCCGTGAAAAATACTCAGTCCTTATTCTCGAAACTGTTATTCTGAGGGAATATAATCAACGAATTTTAAGCTCTAGGGCTATAATTCTGCCTTACATCATTTTGCTGGAGCCTTTTGACAGTGGTAGTATTTGCTTCCAACTTTTGTGAATTCTTGGACTCACAGAATGTATCACCATGCCTTCAAGATCAAAGAAGTCATTTTTTTTACTGCAGATAATAGAGTTTGGGCTCAAAAAGTAATGCTTATGTAGTTTTATTGTGGCTATAGTGCAGAGCACTAGGAGAGCCTCTAGCATAAAACCAAAAAAGCACAGCAGGCAGATGTAGTAGATATTCACAAACTAGCAAAGCAAGAAAGGACGCCATACTGT
This sequence comes from Cyrtonyx montezumae, assembly GCF_038088225.1. Taxonomy (NCBI): domain Eukaryota; kingdom Metazoa; phylum Chordata; class Aves; order Galliformes; family Odontophoridae; genus Cyrtonyx; species Cyrtonyx montezumae. The sequence goes on along the minus strand of NW_027072089.1, from coordinate 99,185,394 downwards.
GTAACAGCATGCCTGCAGAATAGAGGCCAACGTGATGTTGGACCGAGCAGTTGGTTTAATTAAAGACAAGTGCAAATAACAAGGAGATGCAGTTAAGCAGTCAGAACACCTTCATAACAGCGCCCTAAATCTTCACAACTTCTCCAAATGCCATCAGCAGATACGCTTCTCACCCGCGCTCACCATCCCATTGCTCTCCTGATTATGTGCTTATGGAAGAACATGGAGCCACTTACTCATTTGTTTGCCAGATGATGTTCCTGCAGGTACCCAGGGGGGCTCTTTGCCCCTTCCTAGCCCCATTACTTTACCTATCTGTCCTTCGTCATTGCCTCCCGTTCAGGAGGAGTATTAACATCCTGTCCCCATTTAGTGCATTAAATGAATATCACATTGCAAATGCAAAGCTGGTGTGTTTTTTCTTTCCTTTGGGCTTGTGCCCACCACAGCGATCTTCACTTTTGAACTCGCTGTCCTATATTGCATTCCTTATGTAGCTGCTTGCTATTACCTGGGAGGTTTTTGCAGATGAAATGCACTACAGCACTTGCTAGATTTTTTCCTTTATCAGGCACTGTGCTAGTACTGTCTTTTCCACACGTGGGGAGGTTGTTGCTCCTTTTAAAGGCATCTTGTGCTGCAGAGGCCTGTGTGCCATAGTGCTGTCAGAGGCACATGCCACATAATAAAGATTTATGTACTGTGTAAGTCAGCCCTGACAATCCCACGCTGCCTGTGTGCTCTGCTAATGCAGTGACTGTGTCTTGAGAAGTGCAGCATTCAAAGCTCGTGCTTGTCTCTTTTCATTTGTGCCTTTGGTGTGGTATCTCTGTTTCCTGTTTCTTAGCCAGTTGTTTCAGAGCTAATTAACTTATTTTAAACGAGTGCAGATTTTTTTTCCCACTATTTCATTCATTATCTCCCATATAGAGATTCAATAAAGTTCATTATAATGTTTCTAAACATGACACACAAAGCAAAATGCCCTGTGACTTAGGCATTAGGATACATGGGCTGTTACTGCTCTGCTAAATGTTTTTAAAATCAAATTTACAATTTGATTCAATGCTGAATACCTGCTTAGGACATTTAGGTAGTGTTTTTTTTGTTTGGGATTGTTTTTTTTGGTGGTGGGTTTTTTTATTTTTATTTTTTTACATTGCTACTTACAATGGTTGACTTGAAATGAAAAGCATTAAATGAGCACATAATGAGAATTCTCCTTAAATAATCAATTTAAAAAGTGTGCCTGGGGGACAAACTCTGTCCTCTGTCATACTGAGATAAATTGAGAGGAACTCCGCTGAAGTGAATGGAAGAATGGAACTAGTTCACATTAAAATCACCATATAATAACAGCGGAAAAATCTTACAATGGATGCTGCTATCAAAACTTTTCTTTTGGACTTTGACACATGGAATATTTACCTAATTATTCCAGCTCTTCCCTTTCCAAAATACTAGCTTCATTGTAGGGAGAATCTGTTGTCCAGAAAAGTCTGGTTGGTTGGTTGGATTCTTGCTTAAGTAGGGACTGCAGTTTTGTGTTTTAAGGAACTATAAAATGCTAACAGGAGATGATTACTGTACATCTGTATGAGGATGCAAAGAGCAGTGTTTTACTCTGAGAGCCAGTTTGTCTTAAAAGGCAATACTGTCGTGTAGTTTTGTAGCAATGTGCATAAAAACAACCTTCATTGGAGAAGGAAACATTACCATAAAGACAAGTATTTAACTGATACTCATAGCTCAACCAGTACCAATCAGCAATAAATATTTGAGTGATCAAAAAGATTGTATTATATCAAAGAAAAACAACTCTGCTGTAAACTTTTATATTATTATTACTACATGCATTTTTTTCCCCTCCTATGTGTTGTTTTCTGAGCCTTTAAGGTATTGATTGGTCACACATTCAGATTTTCTTGGTATGCTCCCCAAATTACAGAAATTCCATTTATTTAAAGGGAATTGGTATCTCCTGCTTAGGCTCTTTTGGAGCAGTGAAATCTGAGGTTCTCAAGTGATCTGCTGATCCCAGGTATGGGAACTAAATGAAATACTGACTGTCATGCATGTGGGCAACAGTCCAAATCTATTTTCTTGCATAGTTCTGTTAGCATGTAAATACATGGTTACACTGGGTCCACTGGGGTCAGTCCTTAAAAATGATAGATAATGTAGGTTGTGGGTCTTTTTTTTTCTGTTTTAGATGTCTGTTGTTTTGTTTTTATTTTTCAGTATTGCTTTGTTTTCTGTGTGTGTGTGGAAGATGCCTAGAAAACTGCAGTACTCAAGTTAGTGATAAGTTATTTAGAAACACTCAACGTTTCCTTCAAAGGTTATGCCAGTCCCAATTTTTACCACTTAAAATTAAAATGAGATGTGATTAGGGTTTAAAGGTATTTGTTATGATAACAATAGTAAGTTCCAGATTCTATGATATTTTGTAGTAATGAACGTAATCCATGTTTTGGATTGAGTAAGACCATAATTTAGGTCAACAGTCATAAATAAGATTGCTCATGCATGTGAGGGAGTGAATTTATCACAATCTAGTGCATTGTACAAATTCTACTCATTAACATTATTGGCGCTAAAATAGCTTAGTAGAAAAGTGAGTGTGATTTGTTATCAATTAGGTCTTGTGTGAGATGAATCCACTGTATCTGCTGTGTTACAGTAGCTATATACCATGTTAGTATACTGATGGTGTGCTGTATCTTACACAAAATTACATACGTTTTCTTGCATTTTTGATCCGTTGACTCACCTTCAGATTCATAAACTAGTGCTTTCTCCAGGTGAAATACTATATCTGTACTAGCAAATATGTTATAGAGTTACAAGGGATTTTTAAAAGATTTGCGTGTTCACTTATTCTGTCAGAAGACCGGACTCCAGTCTTCACAAAGTCAGCCTCTTCTCTGTCCGAGTGATTAGAGAATCTGGTTCCACTTGCTTGTTTTAAACTGTTTGCTGTCTGTATCCTTCCAATATTATATTCTTGCAATAGATCTTGGAAAACTACCATGAACAGTATTGGCCAAAAAACTATCTAGAGGTATCACTGGATATCTTCTTTGAAAAAGTCCTTAGTATTCATGCTTTTCAACTGATTGTCCTTTTCTGAATTTGAACAATTACGAAGAGAGGCCTGCAGGTTGGTGTGCCCTAAGACACCTGCTGCAGTGATATCCTGTTTCTCATTGGACAGTCTTCCCTCAGCTTTTGCATCTTTATTACCGGAGTTAGATGTGCAATTTCAACCTAACTGGTAGCTGTGCCCCAAACTTCCAGCTGTTGGGTAGGGATGGGCTCACACAGCCTTACTGTGCTCCATCATGCTCTGCACACACATCTTTTCACAACTGAGGATCAATCACATACTGGGTTTGTAGATTAATTGTATTAACAGGCACCAGCAGCTCGTTAGTTTTAGCTTGTGGCTTGATCTCATGCTTCTCCTTTCAGTCATCTTCTAACAGGTGAAAACATTTTAAAAACACTCTATTAAGTGAAAATTGGATTTTCAAAAATAGAAATAATGTATCAACTCTTAAAACCATGTTGTTTATTCCACTATATTAGTAGTCAGAGATGCTTGGTTGCTTTTTTTTTCTTAACCTTTTTTTTCCTAACTTTGGATCTTTGTGTTTTAAAGTCAGAAATATTTGTTGTGTGCACTGTATTGTTTGTTAGATCCTTAATAGATAGCTTATAACTATAAATTTTACAGCAGTAGTGCAGTTAGAGAGGTTTTCTCTGTATTCTAAGCCACAAAACCAGAAAAACAGCATTCTTCAGTTGGTGATCTCTAAGCAGAATATCTGAGGGAGTGCGTCCTGTATTGTAGCTGTATAGACAGTGCTTACTCCTGAGAACAAAGGCAGGGCAAAAACCACCTAGCAATCCATTAATTTGATTTTGTAGCATTTCTGGTACGAGCAACCACCTCTACTATGATGTCAGAAAACTACAAAAAAGCCGAGCTCCTTTTGGGTTGCCAAAAACAAGAGACTTGGTAGGCCATGCTTATGGTTGGACTTGGTGATCCTAAGGGTCTTTTCCAACCTGGATGGTTCTGTGATTCTAAGGGCATCTGGAGACTTTGTTGAATTCCACATCGTGGGCCCAGTATCTGAAAGTGCCAACACCTCCAGCTGATGGATGGAGTACTTTAATACTCAAAATCTGTGGAAATCAGGCCATTGTGTTTTGTTGCTTTGTCGCCAAAATACAGATTGTGCCCGGAAGTGGGGATTGGTCAAATTGATACAGAAAGTGAGGTAGGAGAGCTGCTGTCTCTTAATTCTAAATCTCTAACAGTTCATTATAAATGTTTTCTGCACACCTGATGGTAAATTGCAATGGACTGTAATTATGGCATGAATACATGCTGTCTTTTGATTAGAAATATACCGCTAATTAGTTGAATACAAATTTGAGTGATATAACAACAACATGGTGGCTGATTTACACATAGCATTTAATTTTCCATTCTGGAATAAAGCAAAGCTGAGACTTTTATTTCAGAGTTTGCAGAGAGCTTTTAAAAACTACTTACAAAGTCACTGAATTCTCTCTGCTCCACCTTTGATTTCTTCAGGGTTGGTTTATTACTGCTGGTGGCAGTTTTGTGTCTGGTTTGTAGAGGTCTATTCAGTAGGCACAATCATCTCCTCAAGGTGCCGTTGCTGGATGCAGATGTGCTGCTTCAGCTCCTTCAAAACCAGCTTGTGATTTATCAGTGGGTGATAGTATACGAATTCCAGCTCTTTGTGTCTCCAGACCATTGGTCACCCTATTGAAATCAGTGGGACATGACATGTTATGGGCTGGGGTCGAGGAGTGGCATATCCTGGAGTGTTGTTCTCTACTACAAGGAGTGGCACTGACTAGCTCGGTAACACAAGCTGTTTCTTGCTGTTTGTGTTTTGTACAAGGTGCGAGCACGGCAAACGTGGAACAGCTTCTCTTGGCTTATGAACCTGAAAGTGTGAAGCTTCTAACTTGTACAGTTTGGCTCTTAAAAAATAAATATCTGAGTGGGTTCAAATCAGTGAACTAATGGATACTCTGTGACTCTCATGGAGTATTTTCCTCACTTAATGTTATGAGGTAATTACTTGTCTAAGCGAAATACCATCATCCCTCCAGTTATGGTTTTATTTGTTAGGAGTAAGAAGCTCTTGCTTTTGCTTGTAAGATTTCGATCAGTTCTGTGTTACTTGTAAAGGAGGTTAGGTACCATGAAGCTGCCGCATTGCTGGAGATCCCAGCTACTGAAGGAGCCAAATTAACATGCAGCATGTTAATTTGTTTTCCTGTCCTTCAGTCACAGAGAGGAGAGAGAAATATTTCAGTGAATTCCCGCTCCTCACTACAACAACAAAAGCTGGTCATGGCAATAACGGTTAGCAGCGGGGTGACGGCCCCAGACAGCTATAGGATGCATCTCACGATGAGTACCAATGTTAACTGGTTTTGCACTGAATGCCTCTGTGAAAAGAAAGAGCACTGAGAAAATAAAGATCGAATTAAAGCCGAAAGAAAGATTTTTTTATTGCTATGTTTTACTTTGCTGGCAGACCAGAGCAAAGGTTTTCTGAACATTTAAAAGATGAAAAAGGTGAAGAATCCCAGAAGCGATTTATCTTGAAGCGAGATAACTCTAGTATTGATAAAGAAGACAATCAGGTTGGTTCTCGGCTCGAGAGTGGCTGAAATTTTGTCCTGTTCTTTTCTTTTGTTTCGGAGGCGGGCTGACTGATGTTATTGTTGTTCTTTTGTTGTTGCTCTCCTCTCCCCTCCCCCCGCTGCTCCTTGCCCCGCAGCAGCTCCGAGCCCTGCGCGGCCGCTTGCGCCGTGGCAGCGTGTGGGTCTGCATGGGCGGTTTGCTTGGCAGGACGTGCTGCATGCCCACGGGGGGAACGCCGAGGCTCGGGCTGCGTGGGAAGGCCGTGCCGGTCGCGTTTCTCCATGTGTCGCCTAATGATGGCAGCTGTTCCGCTCCCTACAGCTTGCTCCTTCAGTTGTACCCATCCATTCAGAGGTGGATTTCAGTGTGGACCAGTGTAGCCGAAAAAGGAGAAAAATACAAAATAAAAATGAAAAAAAGCCCCAAACAAACGTGAAATAGTGAGGCAAGGTTGATTTTTTTTAAGCCATCCTAAAATCAGTTTTGACCCCCCCCAAAAAATGAATCAGTCCCACCTATTAGCTCCCTCCTTTCTCCCCTGCCCTCACTGTGTGTTACTGTCTGTGTGACTGACCTGCTTGTCGTGCATGCACCGCAGCAGCAGTGTTCCCCGTGTTGCTCATCCCATAACACAGGCGTTGCCGGAGGTGAGCGATGTGTAGGGAGCACCAGGGGAGCACGTGCCTTTGTGCTGCCTTCAGTCAGTGTTGTGCTGTTCCGGTCTCGTGCAAGCTGTGTATGTGCAATATATTAACAACAACAACAACAACAACAAAAAAAAAGCAAAGAAGGTTCTGACACAAATTGCTATTGTGAGAAAATTCTCCCAGGTAAGAAGACTGTGTGTGTTTTCTTTGCTTAGGTTGCGTTTGTTGGAGGTAACTGCTCTAGTGAGTCATTGCCACTCTCCTTCATGTTTTCAGTAAAGGACTGATTTTCCCTTTCTTTTTTTTTTTGTTTCTCTTGTCTCCACATTGTACGTAGCAGCCTTGCAATTAAGCTGCATCTCAGTTGGCTTAAGAGCCAACTCTCAGCCATTTTCAGGGTGTGGTGAACTTGGGGATCAGCCAGAGGAACACAGCATGACCAGCCAGAGGGTGCTGAGCAGGTGGAGGAGAGCAGTGCCTGAAATGTAACTGCAAAGAAAGCACTTCTTATTTGGGATCCTTCTCCCTTCCCTCCCTCCTCAGGGCACAGCCATTTCCTGCAGTGTTGTTTATGGATGGGCAAAAAGGGCCATGCTTTTCCCAGCAAAAATGAAATTAGGGGTTCCTTATATCATGGAAACAATTAAAATTCTTGTACCAAGCACTTGGAACTTCACCTAGCTTTTGGTGGGCTTCTTTTAGGGCTCACAGCTTAGGTCTTTCTGCCTGGTTTCCCTCCTTTCTTCCTTGATCTCATAGGTAGCTCAGTGCTGCCTGCCCTCTCATCTCAAAGCTGCTAGAAGAGCTGGGAGATGGTCAAAAGCAAAGGCTTGGGGTAAGAGCAGGTGGATTTAGAGCTGTGGGTTGCAGGCATCGGGCAGGAGGCCTCCTCTCAGCCCTAGGCTCTGCAGGCAGCACCTGCCTGGGAGCCCTCAGGTGCCCTAGGAGTGAAAGGTATCGTTTTCATGGTTCATTTGTTTGAGTGAACATTGATTATTCTCAGCTGACAGTTTCTTAACGGCAGTTTTTAACAGCTCAACTTATATAACCCTCCTGGTTTTTTTTCTGCTCAGCAAAACAGAATTCTTCCATTTAGAGATGACAGACGAAGTAAATCAATTGAAGAGAGAGAAGAGGAGTATCAGAGAGTGAGGGAGAGAATATTTGCACAAGATGTGAGTAGTTGTTTTCCTTGCCTCTTTAGTGCCATACCTTTCCCGGTAGCCAGCCAGCACTCCCCCCGCAACGTGAATGCTGGATTTGCACCATGAACTGGAGGAGGCAGGGAAAGGCTCTGAGAGAAGCTTCAGGTGATGAGGTTGCTTTCTGGATGAGGAGGAGACGCTGAGAGTTGCAGGGAGATGAGCAGAGGAAAGAGGAAGCCCAGCATGTTGTCTGAGAAGTGCTTATCCTGTTTCCTTGAATGTTTGTGTTTGTGTGGTCGAGGTTTTCTTCTTTTTCCTTCTCTTTTGCCAATCAAAGAGCAGCAATTTAAATGGACACTCTCAATGATCTGGAATGGCTGTATTATTTCATATACCTCAAGCCAGATAACTTTTTTTCAAGTAGCATTCAGCAGAGCCACCTGATGGTTACGTGCTTTGGACCAGTGCTGTACAACTGAAATACTAAGGGGAAAGAGAAGGGTAAACATGGAGTGGCACAGGTTTTCTGTAATGAGTTATTATTCTGCCAACAGGAGTCCTGCTGATGATTGTATCATGGATAGAATAAAGTGAAAGAGGCATAGTAATTCCTGCCTTGTGGGAAAAAAAAAAAGGAGCTTAAACAATGAAGCTACATTTCTAAGGGAAAACATTTAAATCTGGAACATCAATGTGCTCTACCTCATGTTCCTGAAAAAAGAAAATTGAAGTTTGCTGTGCTGCTGTAATGAAGGGATCCTAAAAGGAGAGAGGGAAAGAAAGGAAGTGGGGGTAGTTTCCATTTTGCTTTATCTCACATCTTTGTGGGAGCTCTGCCACTCAAAGGAAGATGGGAACAAAACCAATTCAAACGTACTGAATCATATTTGGCAGTGTCCTTTTAAATTAAAACTGTTCCTATGTTGCAGGACTAATACTATTGTCTGAGGTAACCTTTTATATGCTCCAGTTTTGGAGTTCCACACATTCAAGTTATTATTATTTTTTTTTTTAATAGAATATGTTCTATGGTTTTAAGGTGTGTGTTGTCTCATTTGTGGTAAGTAAGTTTTGCTCATTGATAAGTAGCTTGCCACATCTGAATGTTTGTAGCCCGGCTTTTTCCTTCTTGACTGAGAACATCTCAGGAAAACAGAAGCCTTTCAGTTTATGTTATGATTTCAGCACGTGGGTCTGATGTGCACACTGTCACGGTATGTACAGTAGAGTTAATGAGTCATCCATGAGCCTCTTTTTGCAACCTGTCCTCTGTATGAAAGATGCTGTCTCCAGCTTATTACAGAGGAACTTGTGCAAAACCAGAAAATCTTTTGGTTTTGAAGCAAACTGCAAATGAGGCAAAACGTTGTTAAAAAAGCAGCAGCTAGAAACGCCAAGCTGGGAAGCAGATGGCTGGAGAAGAGTGCTGGAACTCACTCCCCAGTGTGTTGCTGTTATTATTTTTAGATCATTGAGCTTTGAGGGCAAGTGGTGAGCTATGAGTTGCTCACAGTTGGAGGATGTTGTGGTCTGTTGGGTTAGCACCTCTGAGCAGAAAGGCCCAAGCAACGGTGTGGTTGTGGCAGGCAGCCTATATGGATGTGAAGTGAGCATGTTTGCAGATAAGAATGTAGATCTCTCCCTCTCTCTCTCATATCCACTCATTTGGTCTCTCTCTCTGCTGTTGCAGGTACTAGTGAGCCAGCAATACATCATGTTGCAGTGAATTTCAGCAAGTTGTACTGATAATATTAACAGGAATTTATTTTTTAGCTGAGGTTTCTTTGAGTGGAGCACTCCTCAAAGTGAGGTGTTTCAGTGGGTTATGGTGGGTGGACAGTGTTATGTTTTGGTTCATTTTAGGAAAGAGAACTGTGGCTTCCTATCATAGGTAACCACTTGCTGCATGCAGGACTTTTTAGTTTTAAAGCACTCTGCGATCATTTGTATTTCCTTTTTCCCCGAGTTTCTCTGAGGTAGGCACCCAAGCACGTATACCTTGTCATCTTGCAAGTTATACGTGTAGAAAGACAGGGAATAGTTAATTACATGGTATGAAGAATTAATCATGTGATATTTTTATTACCTGGATGCTGTTTACACTCCTGTAGTCAGACCTTTATCCGTGCTTTGCTTATGAACCTTAGAAAATGGTGTACGGATATTTGACTTCTAATTAGAGCATGCATGAAGAGAGCTTGCATGAGTGGTCTCCAAATGGCAGCAGTGAAGGTGTAGCTGTGACTTGTTGCACCTAGCATCACTCAATATATGCCTCAAGTATCTCAGACTCTGTGGAAGATAGATCAACCCAACAGTCAGAATATAGAGCAAAATTTAGGAGAAAAAGGCAGGCTGGTGACAGAGGCAAAAAATCCTGTGCATGTTTCAAGTACCATGAAAAATACGTTAACCTGGTCCCCACATATTGAGCAACAGAAAGCTTTCTTGCCCTTCCTTTGATTTTTGCAGCACTCCAGTGCACCAGATATCTTCATTTCCAAGTTTAAAATAAATATGTTCATGAATAATGCTATCATTATGATAGTCCTCATGATGATTAGTCTGATATTAGTCAGTCTAAATTATACTCCCTGTCAAATTTTCCATCTGCTGTGTTGGCTATCATAAATTTTGATAAGGGAAGCTGGAGGTTCTAATGACTCCTGTCATGTAGAGTCGTAGCAGGTGGCAGAGACTGAGAGGAGCATGTTAATGATGTAACTTCATAAAAGAATGAGTAAAGAGTTACTGTATTTGAACACTTCGGCTTCCTGCAATTGGAACTGCAAAGCATGTACCTCCTAAACTTTTAGGCTGCTATTAACCAGCACTGCATGACCTCTCTTTTGCTCAAGGTTATTTTTCAGTTGTAAGACCTACAACCCTTCTATCATAAACTTATTTTTGTTGTAAATCTAGCTTTATAACAACTTGTCAATTTTATGACCAAGAGCACAGAGGACCTGGAGTATCCAGGTCTTAAAAAGAAGTTTCTCATCTAAGCTGCCTCAGTTGCTTTTATTACACTGAAAAGTTATTCCCTGAGGAAAATAATGATGATGATAAAATCTAAAAGAAAAGAAAGGTATATGTTACACTTTCAATGCACATTGATACAAATTAGAGATTTGACTCAGGATCCCGAATGTGTATGTAAATGGCACAGTACGTTTGGCTTTTAAGCATGTAGAAAATTGATTCTTGAGACAAGCAATTAAATTACTTAGGGGAAATTTCATTTTTTGAGGTTAATGCAATGTATAACCTCATGAGCCAGAATCACATAAGAACCATTCATTGTTCATAAATGTATTCTCTAGTAATTATTGTGTATTCACTGAAAAATGCGGATGCTTTATTAGTTACACAAATGCTGGAATTTGCCCATGGTGCACATGGAACTTATTAAAGGGAAAACATCACACTTTTTATTTTTGGCTGTTAATTGTTAACGGCTATTTTTGGCTAAGCTGTGTATTACTAAGGGCCAGATCCTTTAGATAAAATAAATCATGATTCCTCTGATTAAGAATGCATGGAGGATCTTTATTGCTCCCTGATTCAGGAGTCACTGAATGAATGTCTGAAAAGCTGGCTTCCTCCTTGTCTTATCCTATAGAAAAAGAGTAAGATGTAGAGGTTTTAAAATAAACAAAAGCAGGAAATGCCTTGTGTTGGCTAGCAGAAACCCGTATGTATCAAGACTCCAATGTGGCTGTACAGAGCCCTCCTTTTATTTTTGTTGCAGATCAAGCAATTAGCATTAACTGTAAGCCTGAGATCTGTCAAATCTCGGTAACTGACGTGCAGATGATTACCTGATGGTATCCACTGCAGGATATTGCTGCATGTTAATAGTTATCTATGCAGGCTAATGTAATTGAAAACAAGAACAGCAGCCCCCAGCATACCTAGTGCTTGGCAGAGCTGAAGCACGCCTTCCAGTTGAGACTTAAGAAGGTTCTGGGAAATTATAGGATGAAAGACTAGTTTCAAAAGTGACAATTAGTCATACAGAGAACTGTAATGAAAATCTTGCATGCAGAGGTCCCTGAGGAGGTGAATTTGTAGGTGATCTTGCATAACCTTTTTTCCTTTAGTGGATTTGTTGTCAGTGTCTTTGATCAGCGTAGAAGAGTCAAGACTTCCAAAAATGGCTTTCACAGCATCTGTTTTGTGTATGTACTTAAGGCTCAACTGAAGGTACTATAAAGGCTTATTGATGCTGTTGGTCAGGAAAGTGAGTCCTGATCTTGAAGTAGCTGAACTCCTTTCCAGAGCTGCTAAGCCTTCTGTCTTTTTAACAGAGTAACATCATAAAGAGAGCGCCTGACTTTTCAACCTCGTGCCCACACTGAGCAGTAAAGTTTTTGAGGATTGGTAGCCTTTTGCCAGCATCTTCAGCCAAGAAGACAGAGTTATTACAGAAATTGACCTTAGGTCTATAATGCAGTTTGTAGTGGTTCCCATTAAAACACTAAAAAGGGAGCAATCCTTTCAACTTGCTTAATGAAGTATAAATCTCAAATATGTATGCTGCTTTATGCCCATTTCTTTAAAAATTTAAAACAATCGTTAAAAAAAAAATGCTCGTAAGCACTTCGGCAGACAGGTACACATCGCTTTCCTCTTGACTTAGTGGGGTCACAGAGCAGTGGTCTCAGAGCAGAGGTTTTTACTGTGTTTGGAAGAGCCAGCTCTTAAGGCTGCTTTGGGAAGGTGACTGAGCTGAAGTCACTGCACGGCTGCCCATTATGAAGCCCAAAGAGAAGATGCAGTCCCATGGCTGAGGTGGTACAAGACCACAGGGAGATTTTAGTAGACTTCAGAGTTGTTAGACTGTGCTCAAGCCCACACACCCCCCAACTATTGATGAAACTTTGTGAATAAGACACTTAAAATGGGAGCAGATGAAGTGTTGTAGCTGTTGAAAGGATCCCAGTAGAATAGTTTGCATCTCCTCTTAGCCTGGGATGGAACCCTAGGTCTGCTGCAGCCAGGCTCTGGCAATGGAAACCTTGACCTGGAAATGCCAGGGCTTTGTGCTAATGAGACGTGCTTGCCACCAGTGCAGCCCAGAGCCCTGTGCATTGATTCCTCTGGAATTCCTCCCGTTCAGCAGGGGTTCAGGCTGGGAAGCCCACCTGAGAAGCATTCACCAGGAAGCTGCCTGCTCCGTACAGCATCCCTGGATCTGGTGCTGGGTGGGCAGCATTGAAGAGAAACTGTGCTGTGTCGTAGAAAGTGACACCAGTAATGATGGTGTACCATTATGCCTTGAGCTGAGTCCCATTGTTGTGGAGGGGATGGGCATGAGCTGTGGTGCCCTCAACCCCTTGCTTTCCTTTTGTTTAAATTCTGTACGAGCGCTGACTGTCCTTTCTTCTGCACCTCTTGGAGATATAATCCACTGACAGCTACGAGGCACTTTGTGTAGAGAACATGAAATAGGAGGGAAATGGAGAAAATCAAAGAGGGAGAATTATTCATGGGAAATTGAGCACAGCTTCATTTCTCTGCATAAAAAATTAAGTAATGCCAAAAGAATTACACACTTGCCAGTAGGATTTATTTCTTCCAAGCCCTTCACCTTTCTCAGGATCTAAGTCATCTAAGTCCTCCAGCTGAGAGCCGTTTTTACAATAGATTTTATTATTGATGTTAATATTATTATTAATATTACCCTCATTTTATATCTCAGTGTGGGTATGGCTGTCTCCTCTCCACGTGAAATCACTTAGTATTCCTAAATACTATAGTATCTTCTCTCTCTTTGAAGAACTTTGTTGACTTTGCATGCTCTCCTCCTGTTTGTCTTCCCTACCTGCAGCTCTGTGCTATTCTGCAATCTTATTTCTGGGTGGTAGGGCATACTAGTGGAGCCTTGCTTTATGTAGGCAAAACGTTTCTCCCTTTGAATCACCAGCATTTTGCACATTTCACCTTCTTCTGATCTCAGGACTGAAAAGTTTCAGTTTGTTTCCAAACTGAGACCCCTTGTTGGCAATGTGTTGTAATGCATGGAATTTATTTTACTGGCCTGACCTCATTCTTGACCTTTTTTCCCCTTTTGTCTTCTGCAAATGCAAATGATGCATGAATTGAAATCCCCTTATGCCTGACCAGGGGAGATAACTCTTAAAAAAAAAAAAAAAAAAAAAAAAAAAGGAAGGAATTGGAACAGCAGAGCATATCTAGAGCGTCTGATACAATGCCTTTTTTATTTTTCAGTCAGTTTGCTCCCAGGAAAACCTTTTTGTGGAAAACAGGTAAAAAAAAATACAGCTTTTTTTTTTTTTTTTTTTAATTCTCTAGCTGTTTCTCTCTTACTATTTGTTGTATCCGTAGCACTAAACAAATTCATAACCCATAATATCTGCAGTATTTTTCTGCTTTGGGGAGGGGGGACAGCGGGGGAGAAAGGGGTTGCCTTGCAATGCTGTGTCTGAACAAATAAGTAAGGTATTAGTGCTGCTTTCCCCAGACTTTGCATTTTGCTTTCAAAACGTAGTTGCGGGGTGGTGGTGGTATAGGAGAAAGCCCATCTAATGTTTCACTGCAAGTGACTAATCTCCCTCTGGAGTGCCTTCAGAATTTAACGTATCGATCTTTAAAAAGCACTTTAGCAGCAGCTGGATGACGGTATGTACAAAACACAGCATTTGTGTTTCTAGTGCTTAACCTGCTTTTTGTGGCAGCACTGAGCCAGCCACTTGTTGCTGCTGTGGGCTCGGGAGTCCGCCAGATCCTGCCTGCTGTGCTCCTGGATTGTAATAATGGAATGAAGGTACCTGAGCCAACTGTCACTGCATCATTGTGTGATGGTTCTTCAGGTTCCTTATAATGATGGTTCCTAATAATAAATGCACTTCAAGCAAAGGGGAGAAGAAACTGTGTATTAATTCTGAAGCTGTATGAAATTGAAGGCTCTTTAGCATAGCACTGTTGAAGATCTTAGAAACTGTGTGCCATTATGGCAGATAAGGATGTTAATCAAAACGCTAGGCATTTCACTGGTGAGTGCTGGAGCAGTGCTAGCCCAACTCTGTCCTGCACGTGTTCTAAAACTGTTCTTCATTGGCTTGGAGAAGATCATCTTTCACAGTATTTCTATCTCTGTACATCCTTACTTTTGTCATTTATGGGTAAGGCTGTTCCCATGGTAAATGTCTCCTCTGTAATGGTACAAAACAGCCTTTCTGGTGGATAGTCCTGAAGGGGGAAGGAGGAATATCCCTCAGGATGTCTCACTGCAACCTATCCACCTTGCGTACATTATTACCTCAGCTGCTGCTTCTAAATCATGAGATACATTTTGTCAGAATAAAACTGAAATTGTTAACAGAAGAACCCTGAAAAGACAAAAGAAGATAATCCCATAAACCTACTTTTTTCTCCCTGTGAATGGGAGACTAAGTATGAGGATGCCCACTCAGGTGAAGATCAGTAAAAGACCAAGGTGAAATCTGGACTTCTGCAACCATCGGCTCTACTAGCAGGAGAGCCCAGTGCTCCATCCATCAGAACACTGCTTTTTCTTGCTGCATGCCAGGTGAAACACTTAAACTCGTACTGAGCTCTGTGCACGTGAGCAATCTTGTGGATTTGCTGTGTTGGAAGTTATGTATATGTTTAAGTGCTTTGCCTTTTTTCATCAGAGAACCTGAGCATTTATCCGCACTGCAGAGATTTCCAAGGGACGTAGCAAGTACTTAAAATCATACTTGCAGTATTTTGCTGGCTTGCATTTTCATGTTCTATTAAGTGACATTCTAATGAATTTTCTTTTAGATGTAGAAGTATGGTTCCTTGGCTTCTGGGAATTACCTTGCTTGGTAACAGGAAATGTTAAATGGCCTTCAGCCTCCCTGGCAGGCATTGCTTATGTTCAGTTGACTGCCAAGTTATGGGAATGGGAATTGGGGGCCAATTTTAGCCTTGGTTCTTTAACTATTAACCTGGCAAGTCAGAAGATATTGCTAGAAACTAAATGTAATTTTAAAGATACATTTGTATTACTGTGTGTGTTACCATAATCTTTCTTTTCACTTTTGCAGTAGGCTCTTGGAAGACAGTAGTATATGCAATGATACCCATAAGAAAAGACAGCTCTTTAGGTTTGTATGGCTTACTTTATTTAATATTTGTTTCCCAGTAACTCTCAGTTGTGATTCTGCCAAGGACACCTCGCCTGGGTGTGGGTATGTCATTTGTTCTGTCCCGAAGGGAACACAGAGTTCTTACTCTGCTCATCCCATGCTCTCTGAATGAGGAGATCCCAGCAGGACACCTTCTTTTGGGTCAGAAACTACATCTAGATTTTCAGTTTCTTGAACTCCCACAGACTGGGGGTGATTGTAACTGATGGGAGTCCATTTTGCTTTAGTTCAGATATTTTTTACAGACTAGTGCCCAGACTGACGTTTTTTCCATTCTTTGTTTTATTAAAAGATGAAATAAAAATATAATGAGGTTAAATTGGTTGACGTTCCTTTATCTTAAAGCAGCAGTGCTTGGGAAAAGTTTTCTCCATTACCTTCTGTTCCAAAACCTTTTTCCATCTGCCCAGAGATTATTCAGTCATAATCTGTATCCCAAGGAGCATCCCATGACACAAAGAATCAGTCCATATTTTCATGGAGAGCAGTGGGCAGTGAAAGACCCGATCTGCTGGCTCTCATCCCACAGCAGGAGCACAAGCAGATTTAAATCAACCAGAATTTAGCATGCCAAGCTGCTTATAAAGCCAATCAGCTGCTACAAATTTTAAGCAGAGCCAGCAGAAGTAATGAACTCTTTCAGAAGCATATCCTTTATCTAGTAGAGCATGGGTGTAGCTAGATTTGCTGTTTGCGTATGTAGCAGCGATAAGTTTGTCACTTTAAGCTTGTATCACCTCTGTTAAGATGATTACTACTGTGAGGTACAAGGACACAGGATTATTTGATGTGTGTATGTGTTTGCCAATTGTGCATGTCTGCACAGCAGCCACAGGTGATGACAAGACCACGGGTGGAGGAGAAGAGCTGGAGCTGGCAGAAAAACTACTCCATGCTTTGGGCTAGCCCTGGTGATCTGATGGTCGTGGATTGGGCATGCAGGAGTAAGGAAGCATCAGAAATACCCACGCAGAGACTCTTAATAAATGATATCTATTCAGGTTTGGGGAGCAAATAGGAATTTTGTGTAACCTGCAACTACAGATAACTGGGATGCAGAAGCATTTGTTTTCTCTCCCTCTCTTTCACTAGAATATAAACGTAAGAGAATTACTACTTTTTAAGCACAGGAATGCAAAAGAGTCTGTAAATAATAAACTTTTTTCCTTTCCGTTTAAATCTTAAAGACAATTATTTTTTTACATTTTTAAATCTATTTTTCCTTTTTTTTTTTTTTTTTTTTTTTTACATGTTGTTGCTTCTGTGCTGTTTCTCTTCGTGTTTTCCCTCTGTCTGGGTCTAGCAAAGGTCAACAGGTAAATGCTGCCGATCACATGGGTGTGCGGCTCTGGTTGCAGGCAAGGAACGCACCAGCCTGATCCCATCCTTGGCACCCTGCTCCTCCTCGTCCTGAGTGGTGTAGCTCGGCACATTCTCCAGTGAGAGAGCAGGAGCCACAATCACAGGGAGAAAGGGAGTGGAGGGGCGATAGATCCACTCCCATCCTTTTCATTTGTAGAAAGTGCTTTGATTGAGCCTACTGTAGAATAAGACAGAGGGGATGGGTAATGTCTTCTAAATGCCTTCCAAAAGTCAGTGTCATTAGCCTCACTTGGGTCATAGTGCACTAAGCCGTAGTAGGGCATACTGGTTCTGTCATTTTAACAACACAGCTATTCATCATAAACAAGGCAAATTTTCCTCTGTTTTTTGCTCTCTGCTCCCAGTTTGCTGTGTTGTCACTCACAATACTCTGGATGCTCTGCAGCTGTTCAAGGACAGGCAATCTCTACCCAGAGCTTTTTGCAATTTAAAGCTGGGATGCAGGCAGAGGGGGAACGTGGTGATGTTATCAGTGTATGCAGAGGGGAGAAAACCAAACCTGATAGGGTCTTTAAATGAAGCCTTGAAGATGTTGTTATGTGTGCTCTGGGATGACACCATCAGGGAAGGGGATTGGGTAACTCAGAGCAGATGAGTGGTAATGAGATGAAACAGAAATAAAGAGGGTGGTTGTGAAGAGAAAGGTAGAGGACAAGGCGTGTATTTGATGGAGAGCAAAAGGAGAGGTGTTGAGGAATTTCTTGAGGTAAACAGGCAATGGATATGCTACATCAGCTCTTTGTAATATTGCTTCATCAGTCCAGTCCAATGAAAAGCTCTTGGGATGTATGGGAAAGGGGAGCACTGGTAAGTGCTATGCATGTAAAAAAGGGTCACGGCAATGTTAATTTGCTGAAGGTTGAGTATTGGGGTCAGATTTCCCCTTGTAGGCATGCTTTTGTAAATGCAGAGTACTTCCTTTTTCTTTAGTAGGCTCACTGCAGGGTGCCCAAAGATAGGCTCTGCCCTGACATCTTTTTGTTTGTGTATGAATCTTTGTTTTCTGATGTCCGCAGGGGTAACAGAGATAGCACAGGGAAGGCATCTGGCAGTCGGCAGAGCAGCACGGAGAATGAATTGAAATGGACAGACCACCAGAGGCCATGGAGCAGCACGGACTCGGACAGTTCAAATCGAAATTTGAAGCCAGCCATAACAAAGACAGCAAGTTTTGGTGGCATAACCGTCCTGACAAGAGGAGATAGCTCATCAAGTAACAGAAGTACCGGCAAACTGTCTAAAACAGGTAGCTAGTACTGTAGTGGGTTCACAGTACTCTTTGCTGCACAGTAATAAATGTACGTGGCAGATATGTTTGCCCATCTGTGTGTGCCAGTAGCTGGGTACTGGCTGTTCAGTTTATGGAGAAGAATACCTGGCCTGTGAGATCTGCAAACCCTAGGTGATGTCGGCTTTTCTGAAATAGAGTATTTGCACTTCGTATTTGGACACTCTGCAATTGTAGCCTCAAGAGATAGTAGCTTTTAGAACAAAATAAATGAATGACACAGATTGTACCGTTTTATTAATCTTACTTTTTGCTTAATTCTGAAGAACTGTGTCATGTAGCTGATGAGAATTTCAAGAGTCTTTTGTTGTCATTGCTGGAATACAGACCATCTATCTGCACTGGGGAGTACAGCCTCTCCCCACCTGTTGGCAAATGAGTCAGTGTGCTATGATAGAAACCATCAGAAGCTCTGGATTCACAGAGGTCCTGCAACCTCTCCATTTTCCTGTTTGGTTCCCATTAAATGAAAGCACCATTTAAGGGTACTGTGAACCTGGTGGGAATTCTGCATTTACTTGCATTAACTTCATGGGTGTATTAACATATGAGTGAGTCACAGGGCCTGGATCTAAGTAATTTCAAGCCATGCCATTAAGCTACTCTTATATTTTTGTGTAAAAGTGCATAATAAATAATTAGCCCATCAGATGATTCCATCAGTTTGGTTCACTTGATAAATATAGTACAGGACAGGTGGTAATCAATACTTAGCACTTAGTGGTTTTTCAGCTTGAGAGTGCTTTATGGATGGTACTTAATTTAAGTTCAGCCTATCGGACCTTTGTTAGTCAGATTTCATTCCTATTCCCAAAATGGTGTGGTAGCCTTTGCTCTGCTTCAGGGTATCCAGGAAAGGTGTTTTCAGAGTGAACTGAGGAAACCTTCAGCTTTGAAACTGCATTCTGAACTTCACTGACTTGAATGCAGTAACAATTCTTTTGAGAGAAGGAAGGGCACACAGCTTGGTCAGAAGGGTGCTCTCTCAAACCCTGCTGCTCCTAAAGATACTCTCATGAGAGCGTTCACGATTCATAGGTTCATAGGTACATTAGGTTGGAAAGGACCTACAATATCATCTAGTCCAACCATCCTCCTATCACCATCCCTACCCACTAAACCACTGAATCAGATCCCTTAGCACCTCATCTAAACGCTTCTATACTGCAGCTTTGTTTTTTTTTACCTTTCTTTTACCTTTCTTCTTACCTTTCATTTTACCTTGGACAAGCAATGGTTTTGTATCTTATGTTAAGATTCTCCTCTAGTTCTACTCCCCTTCTACATATGCACAGTGCTATGGAATTAAGACTTAAATTTGTCTTCGATAAACATTAGTATGGATTTTGTTTTTGATAAATATTAGTACAATACAGTTGTTTGGGTTTTTTTGTTTTTGTTTTGTTTTGTTTTTACCTCTGCATTCTTCCTGAGTATAAGCATATAAATGTAGCACAACCAGTGTGTATATATCTTTGAAAATGTGCTCCTGTGTTTTTTTTATTTGTATGAGGGATGAATGAGCTATAGTGTGGCCCAAAGTATGCAGCAGACCATGTTTTTGCTTCCAGATCTATTTGTCTTCCACAAATCATTCCTTTGCATCAGAACTCAATTAGATATATATGAATTAGGGAGGAGGCTCAGGTAGCAGGTATACTTTTCTATGTAGTTAAATGTACTCTGCAGCACTGTATGCAGAGGTGCAGAGCCTTCACAGCACTGTCAGGGAAATCCAGTTTGTCAGGTTGAGATATCTAATTGCAAAAGAGTAATTCTTTTAAGTAGCCATTTTGGTGTTGAAGTCAAGCATATTAAAGGGTGCACTTAGGAAGATATATTAAAGGAGAAATCTCTGAAGCATATGAATAATGGGAAGTGCATCTATACTCTTTAGGCACCAAACCCCAAATTGCTTTCAAATGAAAGCTCTTACAGTACATTTTTAAAACATCATTGATATTAAAATTCCATGTTCTTTGCAGAGCAATTACATATTGAAAGTGCTTTGACTTTTTTTTAAAGTAAAGGTTTTCAATGTGAAATCGAGTATGCACAGAAAGAGTGAAAGTTTAAGAGAGGGAAGAGAGCAAGTCTGGATGTCAAAATGAAGTCACACCTTCAGAGCTGGGACACAAAGTGAATCTGTCAGTCAGCCTGAGGAAAGTCAGGGGGAATAATATCTGAATCGCTGTTTCTGTCCTTCTCTCTGAAATGTTACTGGCTGGCATTAAAAAAGAGTAGAATAACTGTTACAAAAATAACAGGGAAATATGTCTTGATGAAGGGTTCTTTTTGTGCTGAAAAAAAAGTAATTCTGCTGTCTGAGCTTGCATGTGGTATTTGCATGCATTTTCAAGGGTACATTAGGTACCAGGCAATATTTTAATTCACATAATTCTTCATTGGATCTTCATTACCCTATAATCCAGTCATAGGGAAAGACAGATGTTTCACAGTCCAGTACACATTTGAAGTTTTATCATGGTTTCGGGCTTTTGTTTATTTTCTTTTGTCCATACCTGGGAAATTCCATTTCAGTTGCTGTTGTCTCGCTGCAAACACCAGGCATGCTGTTGTGATGCTGACAGGCACTAATTCTGTCCTAGGTCTCATCTACAGAAAGCACTGGTCTGTTCTTTAAAGTGCCTTATGATTCATTGTAATACATTTGAAGATCTTTTTGTCTTAGACAAAGTACATACTGAATCAGCCTGAAGTCAGCAGCGGGTCAAAATGTTTTTCATTGGTTAAATGATGAAAAATGACTATTTTAAATGCAAAAATTATGCTATACCTATGATGGTCATCCTGAAGCACTGTCAAATACTTTTCTTGAGCATGGAGATAATAGGACTTTAAGGATTTTCACTGATGGCTCACAGCTGCCTGTTAGAATATATACTGCGATGCAGTATTAGCACTGTGGCCTTTCTGGATAATTTTAAGTATTTTCACTAAAATTAAATGTTCTACTCTTAACCTTCACTTCTGATAAATCAGTAACCAGTGTTACATAGCAGACTGAGAGAAACTGAAGTGCTGAAAGTTTGCCTCCCCTTAGGCAACATCAGATCAGAGAATGTGCTGTTCTCTGCAGTGGAGTCTAGCAGTATCTATTAGTCTTACACTTTAATTGCATTCAGCTGCACAGTAATAAGAGTTTAGCAAGGGAATTATGATACTTAATTCTTGTAGACTTCGCAAAAGGAACTGTTTGAAAGCCATTATGGTTATCAGACTGTTTGAGTATTACTTTCATGCACCTGTTGATTCCTTAGAAGGCACTGCTCCACTAAAAAGAACAGATCTTTCATTTGTGTTATTACAAATTAGTTTTCTAATTAATTAAGTTGCAGCTTAGTAGATACATAGATGTATTGTTTTTGTTGTAATTCAGTGCCAAAATTAGGACTTAATACTGTAACGAACTCCAGTCAGACTACTGAGGGACATCGTACAAAACCTTCGTTTAGAATTCCACTAGCAAAGTTGACTTTCTAGGGCTGACTAAATATGTGTAGTTGTGAATTTTTACGTTTACGAAAGGATGGCTGTGTGGGAATATCAGCTGTGTTGGTACAGATCTGTAGGTATCGTTAACTTCCTTGGAGTGTCTGCAAATAATCAGAGCCACAGTCTAATCTCTCCTGTTAGGTGTTCATTGCTGCTGCTGTCACACAGACAATTATACTGCTGGCATTTCAATATGTTAACTTTTATACATATACATGTGTGTGTATTTATATATATATATATATACATAAGGTATTCTGTGAATTATAACATTGTGTCTATGTTTTGGAATTGGATTTCTGCTTCTTTATATTTCCTTTGGTCAAACATTAGCTTGATGGATTTTGCAAGTCCAAGAGAAATTGCTGCAATTCTGACGTGTGGGTAATAAATTTTAAGCCAGCTGCTTCCAGTCATACACTTCCCACCAACTGACTGTGCTGAACGATCAATCTTATTTTGTAGCAAAGTATTGTGTTCACATGAGTGCATACCATTATCATTAAAAACAACAAGAGGTCCTAAATGCATCAGAACATGCAAATGTACAAGTGACTTATGGCAGTAGCAGACAAACAGGGAACCTGCATGAGCAGGGAGTTGGACTAGGTGATCACCAGAGGTCCTTTCCAGCCCTTATGATCCTGTGATTTTGTGATTTTGAAACTTAGCACGGTACTGCTCCTACAAAACACTAGCTGTAGAAAGTAGTGGGTGAAGTAGTGGGAACTTGATTCCATTTGATAAGGGAAAATTTACCACAGACTCACAAGGTGAGTTGAGCAGAGAGGCTCAAATTCAGTAGATACTGAATACTAACTTGAAGAAAATAGAGCAAAATGTGTTGCGTTGCTCACTAGTGCTCAGAATATTGGGAAACTAATGGTAACTCATGCACTCACCATGAAAGTTAAGCTATTAAGATTTTACAGTGATTTTTGTCTCTTTCACTGTTCTTTGAACTGCGATATCTCTCAGAACACTTCAAAATATATTAATGGGAAATGATGAGAATGTGAAGGTTAGTATTATGTCAACCATGATGCAGCAAGAAGATTATTGAAGAATCCAGAAGTAGCCAGGATTACATACAGAAAAAAGACATAGGGTTGTGTAATGGGGTCAAAAATCTCATTTAGTCAAAGATCCTTTCAGAAGTCTCTATGAAGGCATCTCTTAATGTGAGTCTGAATAAAGTCAGATTCTCATTTTTTTCTCATTTCTTACAGTACTGAATTCATTCTGTGGTGATTTCTTATTCCGAATTTAGAAACCATGAAAGCGGCTAATCAGAGCTACAAAGACAAGATTAATTGGTGTTAATTTTCAGACATTTGTGTTGGGATTTATTTGTCTTAATATGTCTCGACTTAAACTGATAGGAAGTTGTAATGAGGGGAAATTTTAAAATAGATTATTATGGTACAGGATAAATTATGGCAAAAGTGGTTAGGTAATAATTTCTGGGATATTTTGGAAAATATTAAGAAAATTACTAAAATAGTTTTGCCCCTTGTTTGCATTCTTTCAAAATCACCAACTTGATCTGCTGGCGGAGAAGTGCAGGTCTCTGATCTTT
Organism: Cyrtonyx montezumae; assembly: GCF_038088225.1. Taxonomy (NCBI): domain Eukaryota; kingdom Metazoa; phylum Chordata; class Aves; order Galliformes; family Odontophoridae; genus Cyrtonyx; species Cyrtonyx montezumae. The sequence goes on along the minus strand of NW_027072089.1, from coordinate 99,161,973 downwards.
TAAGGAATATATTTCATAGCTCTCATCTCAGCCAACACGTGCTGATAGCTTCAGAGATTGTTCTGCTTCTGCCTTCCATTTCATGAGTACATGTGAATTTGTTACAGTCCTTTGGCTTTTAACATTCAGGTAAATTGTGTGATTCTGTAAATATGATTCTGCCATAAAAACAGCTGAAAAGGAGGGGAGGAAAATGAATATCATCTGCAATCTTCTTTTATGCTAATGGTGCTTCTTCAGAATAGCACTACATGGGGAGAGAAGAGTTTGAACTTAGGTTTGATAGTACTTAGAGGCTTAGAAATAATAACAGGCTAGGGAAGCTATGGAATCTTGTCTGGAATCTCCAAGTATATTTCTAACCTACTGAATTCCATGGGTGATAGAAAAGAGGAGAAAGTAAAGTGAGAACTCAAATAAGCAGTTATGAAATGCACATAGAATGGGCAGAGAAATGCAGAAAAGGACCTGCAGAAGGAAAACAGAACTCCTGTGTCTGCATTTACACTTGGAAGGAAGATGCCAAGTATCACTGGTAGCTTGCTGAGGATGATCTCCAAGAATATTTCTGCAACTGTAGTAATGTGGAGGTCTTAAATGATCAAATAAATAGATCTGTCCCTGCAGGAATAATCTCTGTGTTTCCAGCCTCAATATGCACAGAGAGATATAAATAACAAGTACAGTAACATAATTTTGGAGTGTATTTGTAGAAATTAAAAAAAAAAAAAACATCTTTTGAAATCATTACAGCTTTCTTGATTAAATGTTGGAGAAGCAGACTTAGGGTCCTGCCAATGGCAAGTAGTGCACAGCTCGTTTAAGAGAATTGTTTCTGGTGTAGCTGCCTAGCTACCATATGGAGATGGGGTTTGGAATAGAAAAGTTTGCATCAGCTTTTACACAACAATCCACAGCAATCTGTGAAAAGACACTGTTTGTTAGATAACAAGATGTTTGTGTGATTTCTTAGGAGGAAACCAAGACAAGTAAAGTCTCTGAAGTTCGAAAATTATATACGGTTTTTAAAATAATGAAACTCTCCTCCTCCCAGTCACAAATGTGTGTTAGTACATTTGCTTTAGCTGGTTTGATCAATTTTAATAGTCTATCCATTGAGGAATTAAAATAGTAACATGTTAGGTACGTATGAGTTAGTGACATATGCAACACAGCTACTGTGTTACCTGACTGAGAACATCGTTGCTGAGTTGTTTTATTTTTAATTTGCTTAAAATGTTTTTCATGTATTACCCTGTGTTTAGCTTCTATATTTTATGAACTGGCCTTTGTATTATAAACATATACTGAGCAGTCAGTGTTCTGCTTGACAGAAAACTACTTACTGGTTGAGAGGGAGCAGTCTTTGCTGAAAGGCAGAGGTCTTTTGAACTGTAGAAACTCATCTGAATATTGAACTCGGTGGGGGGAAAACGAAACCTTACTCCTGCTAACTAGGCACGGATTACTGCTTATCTTTGTCCATGTGTATGTGACGTATCTGCTGGGAGCCTGAGTCCCTCATAACTGCGATTCTGTCTCTCCCTTAGGCTCAGAGTCTTCCAGCAGTGCTGGCTCCTCAGGATCCCTGTCACGAATACATCAGCCTCTCCAAAGTGCACCTCTTGTCCCCGGGTTGACAGCCAGCAATTCAGGCAGTGTGTCCTACCCTGAGAACGGGATGAGTGGCCAGGTGGCTCCCAGCAACACCAGCTATATCATTCTTCCACTTGAAGCTGCAGGGATACCGCCTGGAAGTATCCTGCTCAACCCACACACAGGTCAGTCCGGTGCACTCTTGCCATGAGTTTCAAGTAACATTTCAGTGTTACTTGTGTCACCTGGGAACTCAGCACAATTCTTGTTTGTAGAGAGATTTTCTGGTGGGAAGTAATGCAAAACATAATGCTCACGCAGTCCTGGGCAGGGTATTCATCTCGTGATACTCCTTGACTGTGAGTGCTCTGAGGGCCCATTAATTTTATTAAGGACAGATACTCTTCCATATCGAGTATGCTGAGATAAGGTGCAAGTAAAATATGATGCTCAAAGTTCTAGAGGTTGTACTTAGTAACAGGTCAATTTCAAAAGGCATTTGAAATAGCACTACAGAGTTAGTTTTCTTACATGAGCTATGTGATTAGCAATTGTATGTATGTGAACAGGAAGTTTTGTGAAAAAAAGTTGTATTCCCAATTCTGTGTTATCCTGGTTCTTAGAACTGCAGTTTTAACTAGGCACTTGCTGTCATCCATGCGTTTTAGAAGCCACTCAGCCTGAATTTGAGTGCCTACTGAAAGTTTAAGGCAATTTGTTACCTCCTTGGTCCAGATGAAGTCAAGATAATGTTACGCTATTACTCCCCACAGTATTGTACTGACAGCATTAAAAAGGTTTAGGGAGGCTGAGACTGTGATGCTTCTTCAGTGATTTGCACTGTTTCCATAATCATGACTAGCTGTGCTGTCATCCTTAGCTGAGTTATGCTGGAACTAAAATAACAAAGCATACAGTGCATTGAATTTTCCATTAAACAGGGAGCTGGGAGTTGAACTCCAAAAGATTTTTTTTCAAAGTCCTCAATGAAGCATTCAGAAGATTTTCTTTGGGAATTATTACCTATAACTGCTACTTTATGTATATTACACCTCTGCGTTCTAGTCCTTGGTTGCAGATTTGTAGAGCTGATCTCTGAGCCCACCACTAATAATACTGAGTTAGAATGGAGTCATGAAAAAAATGAAAGCTGCTGCATTTAAGAAAAGTACTCCTGAAAAATGTTAACCTAAGCTTTGTTTGGGCATGTAGAGATAGAAATATCTGGAGATGATCAGTATCTATCAGCCTATGTGTGATCAGGGAGGATGTCTTAAACAAGTTCAACATGCTAAGTTCTTTCCAGACAGAGCTGATCTATTAACCTTTGCATTCGTTGACTTTTCTAAAGCTTTTAATGTTTGTGTAGCTATTTTCAAGTTATGATATCCTTGATATGAGAGCCTAATTTTGGTGGCTTAAATGGGTTTTTAGATATTTCTTAACAGGTCAGATTATGGGAGAGAACTGAATGGAAGGTAGGCATAATACACACCCCATATTTATGTACTTAACTGTTTCTATGGTGCTGGAAGTTGATAGTACTATCTGCAACATAAGAATTTCTTGGTCAGTACAGACAAAGGTATTTTGTGTTCTTTCATTCAAAACCCATCAGGCTGAGGCAGAAGTCCATCCATTATTCATCCATTGAATAATGCTAGTGCTGACAGAAACAAGTGGAAGGAATCACTGCTACATTCAGTCAAACGGATGGCTCAGAGGTTGTATCTGTTACTGGCCATAGCAAGGATGAAGGCTGCATCTCACCACACTTGCAAGCCATTAGAGTTGTTTAAGAGAAACATATCCTATATCTGCTTTGGCAGGTCCTCACATTTGTCCTTGGTACCTAGGGAGTCTTTGTCTGCCACAGGCATAGTGCCTGTCAGTGCTGCCACTAGATAAGAGAGCCTGGTCTTCCCTTTGGTTTACCTTGTTGCCTGCACAGGCATAACCAAGAGTTTCTTGTCTGTTGTACGTTTAATATTCACAGAGTGAGTGAGATTTATGTATGTGTAATTCTTTGTTCTATTTTATTTTAGGTTTTTTTTAGTCTGCGTGTTTTATTTCTGTAGCTTATCTGTAAATAAATATATGCATACTGAAGAAAATGGAGGGAGCAGATTCTTACAAGGACTGAAATTATTGACTCAGATGTATAGCTTCACGCTGTTAACTGTGCTGGAAGCCAGGCTGTACTGTAGTGTCTGCTGTGTTTTTAACATGCAGCAAAATACATGCTACAAATTTTCCACTCTTTGGACTCAAAATCTTTGCATCTTATTACAGTAACATTACAAAAGAAGCTCCATAGGGAGGAGGCATAGAGATTGCTGGATGCTGTGCTCAGCTATCAAAGTGATGGATGCTGTCAGAAACACAGATGAAGAGAAGACAGTTTAAAGAAAAGGAAAAAGGAGCTTTGTTTCCTGTAATGAATAGATTCTTTCACTATGTAACATCATTCTTTAGTTCTTTATTCTCCTTTAAGAAAGTGGTTACTTCCTGTCTTCTCTCTTTTGATCCTAACACTGTGTCCTTTAAGATCTTTGCTTCCTTTTACACTGTATAGTCACTGACTGCAAGCCTCTAATGGCATCCACAGATGCTGTCAGCACCTCCCTGCTCTCGTTACATTGCTCAGCTCCTACTCAGGCATTGGCAATTTGTGTTTTTCCATACTCAGTTTCTTTCAGCTTCTCCAGTTCAGCCATCTCCTTCCCCAGATACTTTCAGACCTGGTTTGGGTAGAGACTGTTTATGCAGCTGTGTTCTTTTACTTTCCATCACCTGCCTCACCTTACCCTTTAAAGGATTCCTCTTGACATGTTCTCTGATTTAACCCCTTTCACAATTTAAGAGCATTTATATTTAATTTTTACTCCTTCAGATGGCATCACAGTCTTTGCCCTTCCATTAAGGCCACAGTTCATAACTTACATATGTCTTCCCTGTGGCCATCTGATCTCTCCTTTGCATTGCCTATTTCAAAATTTCTTCTTAAAAGGTCTTTTATACATCATTATAAGCATTCCCAGACTTCTTCTCTTTTGGTCCTGTCATCCTTCACTCAGCCACTATACATGTTCTTTAAGGCTTTATTTCAGTGCCTGGCACATGATTCAGGAGCCTGTTACCCTGCTCACCCAGTCCAGTTACCAGTAGCACACTTACTGCTTTTTGGATTTATTTTCTCTCTAAGCCTCTGCCGTAGCAGTTTTCCCTTTGAACAGCAGTCTGCAGCATTTATGTTACACGTGTTTTTTCTTTGCAGCTTTGTGCTGTGTTATTTGCCAGTGAAGTCACAGTTGATTCATAAGATCACCTTTAACTAAACTTCTCCTCTCACTACCTCTTTTTCTTTGGTGAGCCTTGAATCTTCCAAATCTATAAGGAGACACCAGCTCGACATGATTAAGTGTTAAATGCTGCACACGAGTATTATTGTGGCCTTCTCTAGTCTCTAAAATACTTCTGCAGCCTGAGACTCCCAAGTTAAAAAAAAGCCACAAATGTTTTCTCCATGCCATTTTCTCCCAGGGTCTTCACAACAACAATCAAGAAACCATCTAATGCACTCAGCTGGCCCATGCCTCTCTTCCACTTTCTTTGATCTTTCCCTACCCACTGTGAATGTGACTTAATCCAGAAAATGCTCATACTTTGGAGAGGGAAGGCAGGGTTCCTTTACCTGGCTCTTCTTGTGTGGTTCTGATCACAATAGTAAGGAGGAAGGAATAAAAAAGCACAGAGTGATGAATGGATGGAATAGGCAGAGGCTCTACCTGCACCAGGGGAGATATAAAAAGCAGAAGCTCCTTATTTCATTTACACAGTTACCACATTTCCTCCTGATCTCCTATTTTATCTCAAATATTCCTACTTCACTTAACTACATCCATTGTTATCACTTTGTGCCTAAATTTATTAAGTAGAAGTGTAGAGAATAGAGGTCATGGAAACATGTTGCCTACACTCTTTTTTCTTTTTCTTTTTCTTTTTTTTGTAAAGCAATGACTTGGGCAAGGATAATTTTCTATATTTTATTTTTTAATATCTGAAGCAAAGAGTCCAGCAACTTATGCTTTGTTATGTACATACCACCTTCTGCCCTTGGTGAGAATTGGGCCAGAATTTCTTTCTTATATAAGAGGTTTTTATAGACATATTAACTGTTTCCTCTCTGACGACCTCCCAGGCTGCCTCCTTTAATTAGGGTATCGCTCTCTAAAGAACACCACTGTTACTACAGTGTGTAAATAAATTACTAACTAAGGTTTTTTTCTTGTATAACTAGGAAGTATGGTATGTTAAGAGTAGTTGCATACATTTAACTTCCATTGTACAGCAGTAAAATATACATGGATATCCTCTGCTTTCAGTATTTGTTCCAGAGTTTAGTCTTAGTACTAACTGATTCATCACTGAATGATTTCCAGTAACCAAAGTACCTGAATCATCTTATAGCCATGGCAACCTTTTAGTCACTCCTTGGGGGTTAGTACTGCCAAAACAAATATCAGTTATCTGCCTTGCCTGCCAAAAAATAGAGATGGCTGATAATGTAATGAGAAAAACAATCACTTTGCTGTTGTAGAAAGTCAGTTAGTGATCAGTTGGAGCAAGCTTGTGTGATTTCTTACAGAAAACAGTCCTTTTTAAAAATGTTCAGCAAAGGAAATATGTTTTGTTTCAGGTCAACCCTTTGTAAATCCTGATGGGACGCCGGCAATATACAATCCTCCCAGCAGCCAGCCAACAATGAGGAGCCAGATGGTGGGACAGTCTCAGCAACAGCCTTCATCCCAGCAGCCTCAGCAGGTTCAACAGCCTCAGCAGCAAATGGCAAGTCACCTTGTCACACAGGTAGGTGTGGTGGCCATTGGACAAAGAAAAAGAGCTCTCAGGGATATGGAGGATAACCAAAAGGCTTAGGGGATGGAAGGGTGCAACCAGACAAAATGCTTTCTGTTCTTTTCTTTGGAAGAAAACTGTGCCTTTCCAACACGGATGAAACAGCTGGAGAAGGCAAGTTCCCTTTCAAATTCCATCGAAAGGATAGTGTCATTTTGAAAAGGACTATTGAGCTAGTTGGTGTGTGCGTATGTAGTCTTTAAATTTCTTTTGGAAAAATTGCTGTGCAAGGAGAAGCTGAAGCATTCATTTTCAGACTAGTGTAATCTGTAGTTCTGTACAAATCACTGAGAGCAGAGGTGTGGGAGAACAGATCTATATTGACTCTTTGCCAGCCACCTTTCCATAGCTTTGAAAGTATAAGTGAATGTATATTAATGGTGTTTTCTCCTCCTTAGTGTTTAATTACTCTCCACACTTTCTCTGTTTTTATCCATTTGTAGGTTTATACTATACTAGCAGCTGCACTTAGCAAATTTGATCCTCAATGCTAATATACTGTGTAAAAAAAATTTAGAGTACTGTGCTCATTAGGGATTTCTCCTCTTTTGGTAAGAGAGTTGAGGCATCCAACTTAGGTAGAGTGTATGCAGAATATTTATGCAGTCCAAACAGGCTTGTAGATTTTTCATTACCACCATCCCCAAGGTAGGGGCTGCCAAGCTGAGGGCAGAACTGGAACCCAACTGGAATGATAGTGTGACAGGGGAAGGTGGAGAATTTGAACTTCAGGCTTTGAAAACATTACTACTTGGTGTATTATCAAGAGTCCTGTGCTTTCTCTGTGGCTTGGGCCCATCACACACAAATTTATCCTGGTGCTGTGTGAACTTCCATGGACCTTTTCCTGGCCTTTCCACAGCAGAGGGGTTGAGTTCAAAAACTTCAGGTACAACTTGAGGCCCCTAACTCTCCCATTCAAGTTACATCAGGCCTGTGCTGCAGCTAACTCTCTCACAGCCCTACCCCACCAGAGAGACCCTTGATCATCTTCTGCCCTTCCCTCATACTCTGGCCACGATCCTACTCTGAGCTAGAAGCTCTGGAGCTAGAGGGAAATAGTGGAGTTCAGGTTTAGTGGCATGGTGCTTCATCTCCCTGGGCCCTGGATGGCCGTGGCACATGGCTTGTGATGGCCAAGCACAAGCAGCAGACCTTGGGTCTGGTTCATACTGTACACTGTGTATCTATTCACTCAGGATGAACAGCACAGCAGACAAAGGGAACTACTCCAGCAAGAATCTGGTATCCTACCTGGTCTAAGAGAAGCCAAGATCTACTGTACTTTTTGCATTTTAATTTGGCACAATTTCATCCCAGGTTATCCTGTAAGACGATGTTTAAATTCACTGCAGTTGCTTTGAGATTACTGTGTTTGCACTGATGTTTGTGGCTCTTGTTTCTTCATTTGGTCTCAGCAGTTTCAGAAGAAGGTGGTGGCTCCAAATCTCTGTAAGAGTCAAATTAAATGAGAGATTAAAACAAAAGAAATAGTAAAGCTGTTCCAAGGCAACAGTGCTATAGAAAATTATTCTTTCACTTAGGTAAACATCTGCTCTGAGCTGACAGACCTGTCTTTGTCATTAATTTGCAGCCTGTTTTTTGTTAATTTTTCTAGCTATTATGTTCTGCCAAAGCAGCTTTACAGTCATTATTCCTTTTCCTATGACACACTGAGTTAAATCAGTCATTATCAGCAAAATCGAAATGTAAACTTACACTGTGCTGCTCTTCCAGTTTATCTCTGTAAATTAAATGTAAAATTATAATTTGGCTTTGCTTCGCATCAGTAATAAGAAGGTGTAGCTGAGACTTTATTTAATCTAGCAGCCATCAAATATAAGAAAATAAGGAGAAAAGTCTGCAATAAAAAATTGTTTGTGGAAAGCTAAAATGAGGACTAAAATCATAGTACCTGACCTCGTGTACTCTTCTGGCGATGAGTCACCTGCATTTTCAGAGCTGTGTTTGAGACCTTTGTTCTCAGAAACAAAGCTTGTTGTTGTTATCTCTTTTTCTAAGTGGGTTGTATTTATTGTCTTTCACTGTGTTTGTTTTGCAGCCTGTTCAGGCAATGCAGCCATCTTCTCAGTCAGTCCAATATCCAGCAGTTTCTTATCCTCCCCAGCACCTCCTGCCAGTCTCTCCAACGCAGCAGTTTTCTGTGGTACTAAAGACTTTTGTATTTTCCTTTCTGTTAAGTTGGGTGTGTGAGCATGAATGTGCTCGAGAGCATCTGGGGAGGACTGCAGTAGGCTTCCCCCATGAGAGCTCTATCTCAGACTCTCTTGGCCTTAACATTTTTGGGCACTGACAAGCATTCTGTAAGAAAATCCCTGCAAATCCCTGCTGATTCTAGCTATCCAACCTAGTCAATGAAGTTAGGAGCAGAGCTATCTACCTACTTAGTGGAGCCTCAAGGAAATGGGTATTTGGGATTTGGATATTATCCCCTTTTTCTGCCCACGACTGGAGAAGAGACCTCTAGGAAATAATTTTATTTTATCAGTATATTAAATCTGCTGCCTAGATTTATTCCCTGATCATACCATAACACTTAAAAACCAGAGTATTGGTGAGCCAGCTGCCAAAAGTGTGATACTATCATGCATCACCGCTTAACACTAATGGCCCATGTATAATAAAAATAAACAGAGTGCACTTCTAGAGTCTGGTTTGGTGCTCACAGGGCTAAGATTATACTGTTGTAAAATAAAGCTGACATTTTAAGAGACACTGCAAGATCTTTCTTTTCTTGTTATTTTCCACGGTAATCTTGTTTATGACTGATTTTTATCAAGGTAGAGATGTCATCTAGTTACAGTAAAAGATGGAAACAAAGCTGAATGGATCCTTGCAGCTAGAATTTTATTGTTAACACCTAGTAGATGAATGGTACCACTTAAAGGACAAGAAAACATGTCTGGTGCTGAACAGAAGTTCAATGATATCTCAGTGATAATTTCCTTGAAAAGCATCTTCCAGGCATCTCAGATTGTTCTAGTGATAACAACTAAAAAATAAGAAGCCAACTATGACTATCTTAGTAGTGAAACCTCCCTTCTTCATGAAACAGTTATTTTCATGAAATACTAGATTTATCTATTTAATATATGTTGTATGCACAATGTGAAAATTGTAGGGTTTCGAAGCTCTTAACCTCTGTTGTGAAAATCCAGAGACCTTCCAGGCACAACGAAGTTTCTTATTGAGTTTTTTAATAGTCAATTGCTATCCAGGTAACAAATATCCTACCTTTTTTAAGAAATAACTCCAGATAGACCTCTTAATTGTCTGAATTCTGGATATGAAGTGTCACTAAAGCAAATAGTGATCCTTCCTTATGCCTGCTGAAGCTCAGGACAAGAGTATTTACAATGATTGCCTATAGTATCCTTTTGCAGAGCTGAAGGTTGAGTCTGAGGAGCAACTGCTTGTTGCCATGCTCACCATAAAGAGCCATGTTATAATATTCTGAAGTTTCCTGCAGGGAAATACATTGTGCAGGATGGCTTTGGAGAGTAAACATCACAGGAATGTCAACAAAATCAAAGACAGTCCGTTTATAAAATGATATGAATGTTTTAAATATAAACATTTTTTGCATTGTGTAGTCCCCATCCCTGAGAGGAGAGTAAGAAATGTGCATATTAGCATGAGGTAGTTTTATGAAGGATACCTTACTATATAGAATACATTTTAATGTTGGATATTTAAAACTCTCGTAATCTGGGCACAAATGAAGATGTATAGGTCCACATTTATAAATCTTTGACTTTCACAGAATAAAATTGAGAGCTGATTTTAGATTCAATCTTTTTGCAACACTGAACAGATACTGTCTAGAATCCTTCTTTCATGACCAGCATGTAACATGACCTAGGTCCATTGACTTAACATGTTACGTTCATCCTACCATAGATTTTTTTTTCCCCTCTCCAGTCAAATAAAACACTTGTTTCTTTTAAACACTGAACTAGGAGTCTAGAAATAAGAACCAGAGGCTTAGCTTTTTTTACCTTCTCTATGTTTGCAACCTTGGATTATCAAAACAAAAAAGGAAAAGATCTGCATCTGAATTCCACTGAATTACTGTTGGGATCATTTTGAAAAACAGGTGAAATTACCACCATGTCTTTGGATGAGGAATTCTGTGTTTGGCGAAAAGGTATTCATCATAAAGTTACTTTCATGCCCTTTTTATTGAAAATGTCATCTTCTGAATGCAGTAAAGTTCACTGACATTTAGGGGAAAAATAAGGATGTGAGGAGAGTAAAAGCCAAAATAATTGGCTTTTGTGCCAGGCCATGCCAACCACCTTGTAGCCTTTGCCCTAGCGTTTATAGTCATTTTCATTTTAATTGTCTCCATTTTTTTCTAGATATCTCTGCAAAGTTTGGCACTTATTTGAGCCGAGCAACTCCTTCTCCCCTCATGCTCTGTTTGAACCTATTTAGTTTTGCTGATTTGCTTAAACATGTACTGCCGACCTCATGTCTACATTGTTTTCTACTGACTTTCACCCTGCAGCGAGATGACATGACCACTCAGTTTAACCAGATGAGCTTAAGTCGTCAGTCATCTGGAGACAACCCCGAATCGCCTTCTGGTCCTGTCTACCCATCACCCATTCTACAGCAGCCTGCCCAGCAGACGGGTTACATCATGGCTTCCCCAACGCAGCAGCTTCCCCCAGGAGGCTTTACAGGTTCAGGACCACCAGTGTCCCAGCAAGTGCTGCAGCCCCCACCACCACCCCAGGGCTTCGTGCAACAGCCACCACCACCTGCTCAGGTACGCAGAACCTTCTCTTCTTTCTATTGCAAGTGTGACATGGTGCTCATTATAGAATCAGAAAGACAGTATTAAAAATATTCTCTAGGTTCTTCATTTTTATTTTGATTTTTTTCCTGCTTTGGTAAAGGTTTAGCAGATTTTCAGGCAGCAGGGGACTTGCAAAGCTTCTTTCGTTTCCGGGGTTTCAGCAATTCCTTCTTTATCCCCAAACCATTTTCAGAACATACGTTTGAACTACAGAACACATCTGCAGATGAATATGGAGGAGGAGGGTAAGTAAATATCCATAGTCCTTTTTCCCTGTATATATAAAGAGCAACAACACACCAGCCCAGGTAGTCGTTAATCATATTTAATTGACTTGAACATGTGAGATGTCACAGATCAGTAATTTTTACCGCCTTCTTGAAGACTGATAATGTTTTTCCATTCACTACCAAACATCTCTACTTGTCTCCTGGGTATCTTTATGGAATATTGAAAGTGATTACTGTCAAGAAGTAAAATGCACAGATGACTTTCTGGCCCATTTTCAAGGCATACACTTGAAAAAGCCAAATTTCTTATCCAATTATAGATACAATTTTTAAGTAGAGTTTAAATCAAGTTATTAATATTATGTCTCCTGTTTTTCTTTTATCCTTCTGAAGAAAGTATTAAAAAAAAGTAAAAAAACTCATTATTTATTTAGTTTAAAAGGAATTTAAATTCACATTTCTTTGCTTTTAGCTTCCTACCAAAAGTCTGTAACTGTCTTTGTTACTACAATTCCATGTTGCCATATTACTGAAAAATTTGTGCTGTATAATACTTTTAGTGGGCTAAAGATCTAGTGCCTCATTAATTAACAAAAAAAATGGAATGAGAGAAATACTGATGCTCACATCCCACAGAGGACTGTGACATCCCTCATATCTGTAGTTATAAACTCTACACCCATTTTTCTGAGAGAAGACCTCTGAAAAATAATATTTAGGAGCTCAATTTTAAAACAGTGACTTCTTTTTTAATTGAGAAGACTGGTAGAAAAAGATTTCAGTGTTTGTCAAATGTAGGATTTTCTCTATAAATATTGAAAGATAAAGATGGCCTGAAAAGTAAAATCCCCAACCCATTCCTCACCTGGTCTGGACTGTGTTTTCTACCTGAGTTAGCAGGGCTGCCCAGAAATCTTTCCTCACATCTACCTCCTGGTGCCTTTGGTGCTTTCAAGCACCATTTAACCAAGCCTCACAACACTTCTGGTGACCCACATCACTTGAGTGCCTCTGCGGCACTCATGGCACACACACAACAGTTTATTCTAGATGTCATCTCCAAGCAAGTGGAAGAAAAGATTATCAGGAGTAGCAACATAGATTCACCAAGGGGGAATCATGCTTGACCAATCCAATAGCTCCCTGTGATGTCATGAGCACCTGAGTAAATGAGGGGAAAGTAGTGGATATTGTCTACCTTGATGTCAGCTAGGCTTTTAACACTGTCTGCCATAACATCCTTGTAGGTAAGTTTAGGCAATGTGAGATAGATTGTAACAACAGTAAGGCCTTGTGATCAGTGGTGCAGTGTGTGTTTGGAGGCCTGTAGCTAGCAGTGTTCCCCAGGGTTTGCTACTGGGTCCGGAATTGTTCAACATCTTCATCAACAGGCTGGATGAAGGGGTAGAGTCCACACTCAGTAAGTGCTGCCATTGAGTGAGAGCTGGGCAGAGGAACCTGATGAGGTTCAATGAGGACAAGTGTAGTGTCTACCTGGAGAGGAATAACGACATGCATCAGTACAGGTTAGGGGCTGACCTGTTGGAAGGGAGCTCGGTGGAGAAGGACCTCGGAGTCCTGGTGGACAACGGAGGGTGAGCATGAGCCAGCAGTGTGCCCTTGTGGCCAAGAAGGCAAGTGGTATCCTGAGGTGCATTAAAAAAGAACAAATGACCAGCAGTTCAATGGAAGTTCTCCTCCCTCTCTACTGAGTTCTCCTCCTCAGTTCTAAAAAGTCAGGGAATTTCTAGAGAGAGTTGCATTCTGGGGGCTTTGCTGCATTAGCTGAGTGTCCACTTTTCCCATCTCAGGCAAGACCTAATGTGTAGCACATTGGGTCCACATAGACTCATCCATCAGTTGACTTTTGGGGTGCTTTTTTGAGCTTACCTCACAGCCATTTGCCTGAACATTGTCACATTCGTCATTCAGGGGCTGAGTGGTGAGACCTCAATGTCGTGATGGGTAAGCTGGGTGTGGAATTTTCACCCAGATTAGTTTGGTGTCTCTTTGTGAAGCTGTATTCTACTGTCAGTGGTGAGGCAGAAATTCTCTCAAAGGAGATGTAAGAAGGAGGTGCCATTTTATCTGTAGGCCAGTGTAGGACAGATACGATGCTAATGGTGTGTCTAATGGCTGCCATCTCTGTCCGTACCTCAAATGTGGTACATACAGGGACTTTCCTTCTGCATCATAATAAACTGAGGAGTTAGTGAAGGCAAAAGAAATATCTTCTAGGTTTGCAGCAGCTTTCATTATTTCCTCTAGAAGTTATCCATCCCCAGAGGGAGGGCTAGTAATGCGTAGAATTCAGAGCTATCAGCTTCTTCTGCATCTTTTGCACTTGCACACCATTCATCTCCAAATTGCCACTGTTCCAAAAAGTCCATCTTTTTTCACATACCTGTGTGGAAGAGGGCATGTGGAGGTCACGCCCTGTTGCCTGTGCTTGTGTATCGGGAAAATACAGTGGCCTTGGTCTGCTGGGGCAGGGCAGCAGCTTTTTTGCATCAGAACACAGAGATGGGAAATCTTGATGTAGAATGTGGTGTTGTGGTTTGTGTGCTACTCGGAGCATGTGTAGAGCAAACAGGGGCTCTCACAGAAAACTAAGCAAAGCCTTGGGAAATAGTAGTTCCTCCATTTCAGATGCCCTGACCAGCAGGGCTGCTACACCATGTTGCCCTCCCCCACTCAAAGCACAACTTGACTATGGCACTGGCTATTGCCAGTCTGAATCCCTTGTTACTCTTTTGAACTTAGATGCAACCCTGGGCTGGTTTCAGATGCCAAATCAGGTAGGCTGAGACAGGCTTAAAAACAGAGTAATAGAAGCAGTAATGCATGCAGACATTGTGATGCATCAATCAATGCAAAGCAATCAATGTAAAAGCACTTTTATATCTTGAATGTTTCTTTTGGATTTATACCAGTAAGAAGGTGGCTTGACTCTAATGGCTAATTAGTTCCCATAAATGCACTGCTTATAAGGTTCTAGTAGATTGGCTGTGGAAAATGAGAGCAACGAAAACTTGGGTAGAAGTACTGTGAATATGAGCTTTTTCTTTGTGAGCTGAAAGGAGAAGCAAGAAAAGCACTCTAAGCCTACAAAAGTGAAGGTACTGTTTCGTATTATTAGCTTTCATATCAAAGTTCAAGTAAATACGGCTGTACAGCCGCACTCTGTAATTCTGTATCAAAGCAGAAGCAGACTTGAGTATGAAAGCCCCTTACACATCTTATGCTGCATCTTTCCTTACAGCCGTTCTTCAGTTTAACAACCAAGTCATGATTTAATAACCTGAAAATAGCAATCTGTCTTTGCTCAGCCAGCTGGCAAAAAAACCCTTAGTCTGTGTTTGCTGAAGGGGACTTTTAGCAGCAAATTCTTATTTGCTTTCTGTATCACAAATAGCAATCATCTTCACTTTCTCAATTTTCTTCTCTGTCTAGTGATTCTTCTGTAGCACTTAGGGGCTCAAGCTCTTCCAATAAGGGTCCACGTTACTTTTTGGAAGTGTTCTGTCATTGGTACTTGTCATTGCTCAGCATTTGCTGCTTCTTGTTTCTGCCTCTGCAAATGAAGAGATAGGGAAAACTGTAAATACTGTGACAGAGACAAGGCATATGCTCATAAGTTACTTCCACCTCTAGCTCTTTGTGAAAGTTGTGCTGGCAAAGTGATATCTGAAAGTGAGATAGCACAAACTGCCGGTGAGGTTGGGAGAAGTAATACAGGTTGAAGGATTTTTCACCTGAATTAATTTTGTCACTATTAATTTGAGCTGGCTCTTTTCAGAATCTTGCCCTCCTAGAGACTGTGTAGCTACCATAAGGCAAAATCTTTATTCATAGCATGGCTCCAGTAGGAGGGAGTTGGGAGTCAATCTGAAGGCAGAAATCCTACATGTGGGTGGGTCTGTGGGTGGGTCTTAATGATCTGATACAATCGTATTGGTGGAAATGCCTGGAGGCGTTGCACAAAGGCCATTATTTTCTGTTACTATTCTCACAGTTGTTCTGGAGGATAGGGAGAAGAGAGGAATGCTTGATGAAGGATGCAGCCCAGTCAGTAATGATACTGGAAAGAAATGTTTCTCCATGCTTCAAGACATTATTGTGTTTTTTGTTGTCTTTTCTCCAATTTTATGCAACCATAGCTACCATTAACAGTAGTGTCAGCATCACTAATCATCTAGGCGAAGTTGTTAATTCAAACCTAATTGAATATCTGCAAAGCCTGTGAGTTGGAAGAATCAAGCTGTGAATCAATAGGGAGACAAGCTAGAAAAGTAAAAAGTCAGTCTAAAAGATGTGTGGAATTGTATTCCTACAGCAAGAAAATAAACACTGTACCTGTTAATTTAAGGGAAGCTGTTATAGAATAGTCTGAGAGACTAACAAAATGTTTTAAAATTGTATGTGGATGGAACAAAGCAGAAAGCCAGTGCTGTGTTGAGTCACTGCCCATCACTTAGAGAAAAACAATGGCAGTTCGTGCCATGGGTGTCTTTGAAGCAATGTACCTAGTCCTGTTGCAGATTAACTTAAATTAAAAAAAAAAAAAAGTGAAGGTAAGCAGATGTGTATAAATGGTGAGCATCCAAACAAAGAGGAGATTCACCTTCCAAATAAGAATATCTGCAATGGAAATGATCACCTGTCAAATACTTTAAGGGTAGTTATTACACAGAGATGATTTTTTACCACGCCAATACTTAAAACAATAAAGTAAAGTCTTTAAGTTAGAAAAGACAGCATCTTTTTAGATGATGATCTCAGATGTTTGAGCTTTCTTAGGATAACCATGTGACTATGTTGGCATGCTTGTTAGGACAACTGAAACTTATCAGTTCTGTAAATTATATATGCTATAGTTAATAAATTACATTTTGCTTCCTAAAGGTCCTGGTTGACTGTGTATTCACATGAGAAAGCAATTCAAAAACAAGCTGACTTTTCAGTAGGCTTCAACAGAAATGTAGCATACTTATTTGGAGAGATCATAAGCAAGATATTAGTAATGCTGATGTAATGAAAAACTGAAAAATTTGGGAGCATCTGAATAGACAGTGTAAGCAGCTTTACTTCCAGTTCCTGTAATTTCACTGTTCACTAATGTAATATCTAAAGGAACATATAACTCGTCTCACTGCTGAGGTATTGATGTACTCAAGGTAAACAAAAATGGATCCTTCCAGACCCATCAGTCATTAAAGACCTATTATATTCATGTTTATATTTTATAGCAACCCATTCTTTTAATGTCTGATCTCTTCTTTTCAACTTGTGTGTGTGATTGCTGACAAATTCATCCATCAATCTTTATAAATTAAATTATTTTTTTGCCCAGAACTCCTACCACTAGCATTTTTAAGGGTGATAGATTACACTCTGATAAGCTTCTAAATGGAGTGTATAACAAATGTATTAGATTCCAGTGAACTGAGAAGATTAGAGAAAACACTCTGATTAATTCTGAAAGGTTAATATGTGATTAAAAAAAATAATTCCAGATACATTCACTGTTTCAGTGAAAGTGCAGGTTTTGTTCATGTTCAACTATAAAGCTCACTTCAAAAGTTAACTGTTTAGGCTGTATTTTAAAGCTTGTACCTATGGACTCCATGAAAGACAATTCATACACACTCACATGTTTTCAAACACCTGGAGGTATGCCTGAAGAAGGAAAATGAGTAAGTTTAAGGTAAATCAAATAAATTTTAATCCTTTAAGTGAGAGTAAGCTGCAGTCAGGACAAGTGGGAGTATTTACAGAGGGCTTTAATATCCCTTAATTTGTAGTGGGCTGTAATAAAAATAATAATTAAAAAATATATATTGAGATTTGTTCCTCTGCTCCAAGGCATGATCAACTATTTGCAGTGACTTTACTAAGCGTAAGTCTTCTCACCTCATTCAACTCTGTTGTTTTTGAGTCTTGCTGAGAGATACCAGGTTTCCACATGATGAGTTTAGTGTGATAAACTGGCCTGATCGCTTATTTATGCTGCTCTGATTTACCCTAAATCTCTGGGTCTACTTTCCTAATACCTTGTGGCTTTTCTTCGCAGAGAAACAAATTAATTGTATTTTTTGCAGGGCATTTTGCTTTTGTTACTTTACTCTCTAAGAAAATAAATGGCTCCAGGGCAGGCTGTAGTCATTAATTGTCACCTGGTGTTGTCTGGAGGGAGGATAGCTTACAGCATTTTCCAGTCAAAACATTTGCATATTCCTCATATGCATTTGAATCTAGCTGATATCATCTAGAGGAGAAAAACAAAAGCAAAAAAGCGACGTAATTTCCATGGATTCAAGAGCAAATCATTATAATTTTTGAAAAACAAATGGGAATTCAACTTCTTGATTGACAGGCGATATTAACTGTCAGTCTGTCTGGGAGTTTCACTTCACCAGCACAATCTAGTCCTGTTGTGTTTATCCCAATACTTTGCCCTCTGCAGCTGTTCATTAGTCTTTTAACTTGCCCAATTAGCCATCCATACCCTTTTCTTAGCTTTGAGATGTTCTTTCTGTATACAAAATTACACACTTACCTTTACTTAACTAATATTTTCCTTTATGGATATTCAGATCAAACAAACTCTTCCAGTGCCTCCATGCAAATAAAAGTGGCAAAAGTAGTTCTAAGTTTTGCAGGAAGAAGACAAAAGTACTTTGAATGACTTTGTAGAAGTGTCTAAGTAGGATAAATACCACATGATAAAAAATAAATACTTCATGATTTATAAACAAACGCTGATGTAAGTGGTAATGGTCACGAGGGAAGTTTCACTGAAGACTGTGTCCCTCTGTGGTTTGGTTCCATAAGCTCTTAAACTTTGTCAGGTACATGAAGAATCAACTGCAGCTGAAAATGAAAAATTTTGAGTGCTTTGAACTTGCCAGGGGTCAGTTGAAAACTGTTTAGCTCAGATTTCTCAGTAATGGTGATATAGCATGTACAGGAAAAATCTTTAGCTCCAGTCACCCTCAGACTTCATGTTCAGCTACATGATGAGGTGATGTAGTACCTGCTGGATCAATGCCTACCCTTAGCTCCCACAAGAAAACCATGACTGGTTTTGCACACCAAGTACAAGAGAAGCTTAAAAAGGAAATGTTCATATATGACGTGGCACATAAAGGTAGAAATTTAGTAATATTTTTGTACAAGTATCACAGGAATGTGAATTTTAGCTTTCCCACGATCTCACCTATATATATTTTCACTCCAGGCCATCCTTTGCCTCAAACTGACCATGTACTCCAGCATTCACTTTGTAGTTCAATATTCTGTCCCTGTGTATTATTGTTGATGTGGATTGTGTCACTTGCATTCATTTTTCTGCAGCATTTGATATTTTACCACAATTTCTTTAGTTTATATATAGTTTTTGCATATGCATCTTATATGATTATCTCCTCCCACTGGCGTTTTTTTCCGTTTCTTAAAGCACCTGAGAGCAAATTGTGTAGCAGCCCTTTTGTGTAGCAGAGCTGAAAGCAACCTGCAGTTGTGATGCAAATCTCTCCTCGATTGCAGTTATTGCTGACGTATTTACTTTAACCCATGCTCTTCTTCTATTTTGTTTTCATCTTTTTTTTTTTTGTAAATCTAAAACACTAGAGTTTCAGAGTACATAGTTAACTTCTCTTGCCTCTATTTCTCTCTCCCTGCAGATGCCAGTGTATTATTACCCATCTGGTCAGTACCCTACCTCAACAACTCAGCAGTACAGACCCATTGCCTCAGTTCAGTACAATGCACAGCGGAGTCAACAAATCCCACAGACTGCACAGCAAGCAGGTATTTATGTTTGCTATTCATTTCTTCATCTACTCACAGTGCCTTTTGCTGATGAAACTTATTGGTTGTGTTTAAATTTTGAATTGAAAAATAGTGGAGAAAGTTGGTTACTGTTTTATTGGAAAATGTGATGAAAATTAAGGAACGCTTTGCTTGGAGATACCAAGCAATGGAAGAATGGAGATTGCATTCTCCACCACTGCTGTCCTGCATGCAGTGCCATGTCCTTGGTGCTCCACATGACAGGGGCACAGAGAGAACATGAGCAATCACGCTGAATCTTCCAAACACAGTTTTAGCCTTCATCATAGAAACTCTGCAAAACATTTGTAAAACGATGTGCCAAAGATCTGCAGCGATGCAGACTGGGTTGGTGCTGTGTTTGTCTTGGTTGTGCTCCACCACCTTCTGCTGCACTTGGGCCTGGGGAGCAGCGAGGTGGTCCATGAGGTTGGGGCCAGAGGGAGAAGTTCCACAGGGATGTGCAGCTGGAAGGGGGGCCGTTACACTGTAAGAGAGTGAGTAGCAGGTCTCACAGTGAACCGGTCTCTTTTCCTGCTGTGTCATGCCACTACTGATGACACCAGAGTAAGAGAGATGTAGGCAGAGACGGGTGGGTGCATGCTGGGGAGGGCACAGGTTATGCTTGTGAAAGGGTCCTTGCATTTCAAATGAATAAACAGCTCTTCTGGCTTTGGAGGTTTTTGTTCAAGTCATCGGTTGTCTGTTTCTTTAGTGCAAACTCACATGGTATCTCAAACAATAACCCCAAGGAGGTGGTGCTGTTTCCCGGTAGAGCTTGCAGTACAGACATGCTGGGTAGGGTAAAGCATTCATCTTTCTGTCTGGGTTTGACAGAAACTCCTCTGAATGGCATAGCAGGTTCCCTGCAAAGGCATTGGTAGGAAAGCCTTTTAAGATTCAAGTCAAGAACCCAGACACAAGATGTGAACAAGACTTATGGGGTCATCCAGCCTGTCACCCTGTCTTTGTAATGTGATTACTGGCAATTTCGTTCATGTTCTCTCAGGCGCTCAGGGAAACAAAGACACAGCAAACACAGCTATAACTAAGTAACTGATTACTTTCTTTTTTTTTTTAAAGCTGTTCTATGCTTTAATAAAAATGGTGCTGTTTTGGATGGTGTCTGTGGTGGCTATCAATGTCTGCTTTCCCAACTTTGTATTTCTACATTCCTGAGAGAGAAGGAGGTGAGATATTGCACAAAGGTCATCTGTCTCTTGTAGCTTCTCATGCCTGGTGGTCTGGCACCAAATTTATTATCTCAATACAGTGGATCTTTGAACCCAAGTACAAATCAACTTAAAAGTCATCTGGCTTTGCTGTGTTATTATAAAAGCATATTTATCAGTTTAATGCTACATCCATAACGTAGCGGAGTTTATGGTAAATGAAGTGCGAAAAAGATGGTCTGAAATGCTTAAGTGATGTTCTGGAGACAATTCAGCTATTTGATCTTGAGGTTGTCATAATTTTAAAGATATATTATAGCACAGTAGCCATTACATTTGAGCACAGACAGTGCAGAGATGCAAATACAAATTTTGTTTCTGTTTACTGCATCATTTTCTGTGGATGTTTGGAAAACATGAGTCAAGGAGACAGTGTAAAATCTCTGGTGCGTCAGTCTTTTCCTGCAATTCGCTCTTTCAGCTGCCTGCTCGCTTGGAAACATTATTCTTATCTCATTTCAAAATGAAAACATTTTGACTATGGTTTAGGCTCCCTGCTGTGGTGATTGTAAGCATTTAGCTATTCTCGGGTTTTTAGGCTTGCCTGGGAACAAATTCTTCAAGCTGCTTCATCCCTTTGGGCTCAGATACATCCTTCCAGATAATCCCTGTCTGAGCACGTGACAGGCATGCCAGGGAGCAGCTTGGAGGTTCCTACTGATCTTTTCCTTGAGATACAATGCTAGGATGAAATCATGAGGATAGACTCCTGAGCTGGGTCACCTTGTATGTGCACAAGGATGGAGATGTTATCCTCCTTTTCCCATAAGGATGTGGCTGCTGTTGGGGCCCAGCACTTCCCCGTGCCTCCAAAGAAAGGGAACTACAGTGCCTACAGCAAAGTTAATTCCGTCCTGTGTTTCTGGTGTTTTGTTTAGTTCTGCAAATCTCTTTTCCCTCTTTTCTTCTGTTTGTACACACATTACTTGGAATTTTGACTGGAATCTGGGAAGTTGCTGAGTATCTGCAGAAATAGTTTTAGCTGAGCCAATACAGGTTGTGTTACCAGCTATGTAATATCAAAAGTTGCTTCTGAGGCAGGAATTAGAGTGCTTTGGGTATATTAAATGTTTAGGTAGTGACATGAATGGATATAATTGATCACTGGAAGGATATCTTCACTGGAAGGAAGTGATCACTGAAATTTACATTCCATTCTTGCATCCGGGGCATTTGGAAAATAACTAGCTTTCCAAAATATCACATAATTTATACCGAAATAAAAAAGAAGCTGAAGGATAGGAAAGTACATTATTTATGTTGCAGACTTACTGCAGGAGGTAGTTACCAAAGGAGTGATTTGGTGATGTTTCAGGAGGCTTTGTGCCCAGTGCACTGCATCTGCTTTTCTTCCCACCGCACATCCCATCAGCCTCCCCACACATTTTCCTACCCTGTGGCCTCAGCCCAACCTACAAAACACCCTCATCTCTTTTGGTGTGCCTTTGATGCCACGCTCTCAGCTCCCTGCCGTGCCCATTGACTTCTCATAGGGCAAAAGATGATTGGTGGTGATTGGCACCGCAGCAGAGGGAGCAGTGGCACCTGCACACTGGAGAAAACTGGTAGCTTTTGCTGCGGCTTTCTGGCATATTTCTCCTTCAAGCCACTGACTGTTAGGAGCCTTCAGAAGAAACATCATATCCTCACAGCTTCCACCTTGTCAGACCTGATAGAAAGTAGAAGAGAGAGTTGAGCTCAGAAAGTTGCTCTGAGGGTTACTGAGGAAAACTGACAGGGTAATCGCACATTTTTTTCTTTCGGAAACCAGGCTAAGAAAACATAAAGAAGATAAACACTTCTAAACCTTCCTAGGAACGTGTACTTGATTGGAAAATAGAAGTCATAGAGTGAGAGTTTCAGACCACCATTTCCCCACTGTGCTTTAGAACAGCAGGGAGCAGGTCGTGCTTGTGCTGGGAGTGACTAGGGGTGGCAGAACGGAGATGTAAGCAGAGAACAGAGACAGTGAAACAGCACAGGTAGAGGGTATTGAGGATGGGGAGGGGGAAGAGCTGGGAACGAGGCCAACAAAAAGCTGATTTCAGGAATGATTTCTGAAGTACTCAGGTTGCTTGTGGCTACAGTGCAGGCAGGTCTACCAGCTGCTCACACAGCTGTATCAGCCTGGAGAAATGCTGTACTACAAATAAGGTTTGCCTTCTTGAAGGGGCTTTTGGAAGCTTTCAAAGCACCAATGGGGAGTTTGTGTTTTGGTTTTCCCACTTTTGGCTGCAGAGGTCAAAGTTTGATCTAATGCCAGCAGTTTGTTTTCATTTTTCTTAGAAAAGGTCTCTTCAGGAGCAGAGCAATATTGATGACTTCTATAGCAAGCAGATGAAGTAAAATGTCACTGCAGCATCTGTAGTGGCTAAGGGTGTCTGTATTCTCTCATGGGTCTGGAAGGAGAGCAATATTAAGTTAAAATGGCTCCAAGGGAGAAAAAAAGATGAGCTCACCTAATATTAGATTAGAGCTCTGACAGCAATAAATCATTTGGAGAAAAGGATGAGAATTTTTCTGTGTGTTTATTTACTTTTTGTTTGTTTTTTTAAGCACAGGCGTGCATGAGAAGTGGCCCGTTTCTAGCAGAAGCAGGTTGTTCATGAAGATTTTTATGTTTACATTTGTTTCTGTTGAGGACCCAGTCAAAAATGTGGTATTTGACGATTTGGTACCATACTGCGTGAACAGAAATGCTTTCATTTCACTTGGATACGTGCCATCTTAGCTGTTCTTCACTGTGCAGGTTCTGCACTATTCCAGTGCCCAGTTCTGTGCAGTGCACAGTGATTCCATGTATTGTCACTGAGTCAAGACAGTACGTCCCACCATGGCATGCACAGGACATGTTAGGTGGGTTTTGTTCAGAGAGCTGTTCTCAGAAGCTCCTTTTTCCAGACTGTGTGTGTATCTTGCTGTTAGCTTGTGGGCATGTTCAATACTGTGCAGTGACCAGTTCTGTAAAAGCAAAAAGTGAATGATGCTGTTGTGTTCCCATCTGGCAGTACTTTATAAATCACACCTCTAACATCATCACTATTTCCCTTTTCAACCAGTTACCTCTAGTAGGTTTGAAAGTGTTAAATCCTAGTTATTGTGGTTGAATAAAAAAATAGAGATGTATTGATGATGAGTCAGTAACGATGTACATTTTGCCATGGTAGAAGAAATCAGCAACAGGCTATCGTATGTCTGTGTGTCTGTATTTACTTTGATTATAGTAAGTGCTCTGCACTTAGGGGATTTTTCATCTTTTAAGTGCTTCGTAAAGATGAGAGGGATAAATACATGAGTATTACTTTGGGATATGTAGCCATTATTGCTGTTCACCAATGAAGAAGCTGCAACAAATTATGTGATTTCTTTTCCTACTTTGATTCATTATTCTATGTCTGTCTCACACGTTCCAAATAATTTCAGAGCACTACATAAATTTTATGGATAAAATCATATTAAGATTCTTGTTTGGACTCTACATCTGAAAGGCAGTTAGCTTGGTTTATCACACAGTTGTAAGGTAAAAACACATGGCATGTGTTTTGCATCGGTAATAGAGATCTTCCTCTAAGGACATTAAAGCTAAAGCTGTTAGTATTTGGTTGAAACGTTTTTTCAGCCAAAAGTTTACACTGTAATATATCCAGAAGAAATAAGATGATATTTAGCACATCTGTCTGGTCTGCAGTTCCTAAAGTCAATATAATGGTTTTAGGATTTCTGGTATGTTTGAGAATCAGCAGATGTTTCCATTACAGCTTGTCTCAGTGTCCAGATAGCACTGGCATGCTCAGATTTCATAGGAGATCTACACTTCTTCCTAAAAGCAGAGCAGTTCATTATGTGCAATTGCACCTTTGACAAAAGGAAGATGTTGTGTGAGGAAAGGATATGTCTGAACACTGTCCAGATGCAGAATCTCTTCTTAGTAAGTATACATGGATATTGTGTCAACAGCAAATGTTTGTCATGGAGGACAATTAATATTTCCAATGAATGACTGTTACTAGGCTTTAGTAAGAAGAAAGAGGTAATTGCATCTCTCATGCATTTCCAAAACAAATTATAAGCAAAGACAAAATGAACTGTAAAAGAATTCATGTATTTGCTTAACTATAAATCAGAGTCAAATTGACAGTGATAATACTGATTTTTTGTTTAATTTAATCTTTTAGGTGTCAGTGTCGTTGAAGAGTGTTCTCTTCAAGTCTCCTTCATTCTCTTTGTCTTCCAAAAGCATATGTCACTATAAACTGATACTGAGAAGGGAAAAAAAGTGGGGGAAGGGTAATGTGCAGCACTAAAAAAAACTGATTTGTTATGATGGTCATTACAGAACCTTATAAAGAAAGATTATAGCTTACTACCTTCATTAGCAGCCTGACAGGAGCTTGTGGTCCATGACAGATTTGTTTGCATAATTCCGCCAATAATTTCTGTGCTTATATAAACATAAACAACTTCAAATTTTAAGTATCTAATTATCTAAAGAAGCTGTTTTTCCAACAGTAATTGCTTACTGCACTACAGGAAGAGATTTGTACTGAAGGTGTCCATCTGTACTGAACAATCAGAATTGCAAAGGCTGTATTTTTTCAGCAGACACTGCTGAGGAGGGTTCAGGGGGGTGTCTGTCGTTTTAACAGAGTTGCGACAGGAACTGGATGGACAGAGCCCTACTGGTTTAGGTACTTAAGTGTAGTGCTGTAACCAAACCATACAATTCAGGCATTCCTCTGGTATGAAAATCTGACATGCTTTGGCCAGCCCAAAGTTGTCTTACATTGTTCACCATCAGGGAAATGATCTCCAGGATCTTTGCTATTCTGGGATGTTCTCCACCTTTCCTGTATTGCTTTCATTAGGTAGATGAAAGAACAGAGGAGGCATCTGAAGGAACATTGCACTCAAGACTTGCAAGAAGGTGGCTGGTTGAGACAAAAAGTTTTAAAGTTTCTAGTCCTAGAAACCTAAGCGATGTTGTCGTTCAGACACTAAGCAATAATGCTGCACCAATAATCAACAAGCATCTAGTTTTACAGAATAACTGTAATTTAAATTAATAGCAAAATCAGTACCACTACATTCCTTCTAGTGTACTGGATCTTGAAAATTGAAAGGCAGAATAACTTCTGTTGAACAGCTTTACTACTTTTCCAATGCCTTCCTGAGAGGGAAGAGAACCCTGTTAGGCTGAAATGTACCTTAGGACGGGCATCTGGGGGGGGGAGGGAGGTATTTCAATTTTTCTCAAGTTTTGTTTAAACTTTTCTAGTTCTAATTAAAATCTAAGTCAATTCTGACAGTATTCCTTGTGTTTTAGACTAAGACATGTATGTATCTTTTACTGAATTAGTATGTATGAATGTCATACTTGTTAATAAACAGGAGTAAGCAGAGAGAGAAAAGATTTCTAGCAGCATTGTGCAGCGAGTAGGATTAAAATGTCCCCTGTAAAAAATTGCAGAGTCCATTCTAAGATGTAGGGAATTGTCAAAGGTATGCAACAATGTGTACAAAGAATCTTTGTATTTCTGTCTTTGTCACAGAGTCGTACATCATCTCTATTGCTAATTCTGTGTTTTATCAATGCATAGTGTGTCCACTCCTTGCAGTGAAATTTTCCAGCTCTGAGTAATTGAGAGGTTTATGTTGTAGCCCTTTAGAACAAAGACAGATTAAATATTTTCTTATGTTTTTTTTTTTTCTTTTGCCAATTCTTGCTGTTGCTAGAATGAGTGGAACACCATTGTTGTCAGAATTGCTCATCTGGGAGGTGAGGACACCTCCAGTGCTTCAGGCATGCTGCCCACAGTAGCTCTGTAGACTGTGGGGCTCAAATTTTCTATAACTTTCCTGCAAATGGAATCACACGACAGAGTGGAGAAATATGGCAAGGCTTTGTTGGTGTGAGTTGATATTCCAGATGTACACCAGAAGTCTACACTGCAGAGGGAGCAGAGACTTTTGCCTTACAGTTTCCAGTGATCAAGGATGTAAGAATCAAAGCAAATTTAATAGCTGTAATACTTAAGAGAATGGGGCACTTCGTTAGGAGGGGACGGTGCAGAAAGAGGTGTGTGCAACTACTGGAAGAAGGTGTCTTCAGTTGTAGAGCAGAGATTTAAAGAGTGATCTCCCATGAACTGAAGCAGTGCTTTGGTGACCATCCCTGAAGTATGAAAAGCTGCCAGTGACTTTAACTAGATTTTGTTCAGTCTTTAGTTACAGTCACCTACTGTTTGCCTAAGCCAGCTGCAAGAACATGGCAAGGCCACGTGCAAGGAGATTTTCTTTTTGGTTTACCACTACATAGGCTGTATGTGTTGTTAAATAATTGTCTTAATTGCTAGTGATGGGAAGTGAGGCTCATACTGTGGGAGTGTGAATAAGTCAAACCCCTTACCATCCCCAAACACAGGAGCTGGTTTCCTTAACAACGGGCAAGGATGCATAGTGCCTCTCCCAACACTTTTCCACCTCTTCTCCAGGTCCTGCTCGGCTTTGCAGTGAGCTCATTATGCACCAGAGCAGAGAGCATTCCTGCAGCAGGAGCTAATTGTAATGCATGAGGGCTAGGAGCTGTCATTGTTATTGGGCACAAAATAAAAAAATTGAATTTGCTGTCTGAGTGTCTGGTTCTAACAACAGCTTGATTATTTCTGTTATTGCTACTGATACATGGTCCCTGCTGAGGTTTCACTTTCAGTGGGTATCTCTGGCATTTATCATTATGAATGATAAGGATAAACTCATGTTTTCTTGCTGCAGACTGTGGTGAAGACTCCCTCTTGGCTAATGGGATATAGATTGAGAAGGGAAAGTGGTGATTCTTTACTCAGCCCTTGCTTCCAATCTTGAGACCTGGCTATGAATACAAGTCATTTTACATTAATTCACTCCAGAACTAACATGGCATATGCTAAGTGGAGGCTGGTCAGTGCTACTTAGGCCTGCTTTTTCTGCTTTTGTTTATGAGTTGATGATGAGCGAGGACTATGTCCTCATCAGGAATATTGTTTTCAGGATGGAGAGAACAAGTACATTATTCAACGTGTTGAACAAAAATTCATTTTCACAGAAATGCTCTTTTTAACCTAAATATTTCCATAGTGTAAAAGTTTGAATCCCTAAGCCAACCTTACCTGGATAATGGGAAATGAAATGAACTTTTATCCCAGCTTGTCTGGAAGGAGTTAAGATTATAAGCATTTTAACACAGATTTTTCTTCTCTAGGTTTGTTTTTAGATTAATTTTTGCTTTCAGTGTAGTGCCCAGGATCTCAGAGTCCTGGTAAAAGACAGACTTTTGTCTACCATCACACCAGTGCTTAAGGAAAGGAAGAAGCCAGTCTGTGCAGTAACGATCATTGTACTTCAGCAGTGCCTATGAGCTACAGCTAGCCGTAAGAGCCCTTTGAGCTAAGAACCATGTATATGAACACAGAGATTTCTTTCAGCCTTAAGTTGCAGCAAAGAACATGCATCCAAGACTAAAGGAATATTAAGGTAGGCACTTTGACCTTCCAATTCCAGGCAGTCGGCTGTTTCTAAAGATGTTCATTTTCTTAGATAAATCAGAGAAAGAAAGACAATGATTTTACAGAAGCAGCTGTTCATTCATTCAGTGCCTATTCACTGTCTGTAAAATGCTGAGCACCTAGGGTTCCCACTGAACTCTGGAAATGGTAAGTAGCTTTTGGGAATGTACATGTAGGTTTATGTGTGCTATCCTTAATTGTACTATTCGAAATAATTCATGTTTTCATAAGTGTTTGAATTTCTTATCTTTAATTTTGGTATTCTTTAGATTCCCCATACAAAACCCCACAGCTGTAACATAATGAGAAGTGAGTGGACTTCCCATGCAAAAAAAAGAGTAGTCCCATGCAGTTTTATGTGACTTGGGCAAAAAAATTATGTTAGAATTAAGTGTTTCTGAAACATCTTAGCCCAGAGAAGGTATTTTAAATAAGCTCCCATTTCTAAGCAAGCACATGTTTAGACTATATATGTAGGTAACTCCAGAAATAATGCCTGCTATTTCTTTCCATGGAAACTGCAACAGATATAAAGAGAACAGTAATGCTGTTTGATATAGGAAATTCTCAGCTACAAAACACTGGTTTTTCAACAGAGTCACCACCACTAGCTATGCATTTTTGCCAGCAGTTAACAAGAGCCTGTGTGCTGTGCTCATACAAATCTGCACCAGCAGGGGCAACCCAGAGTTGCTGTCACCGCTGCTGAAACACAATAAAATAGAAGGCATTACTTTCAGAGCAGCCCTGGTGTTACATGTATCTTCGGCCCTGTTCGGTTATAAATGACTTAGACAAAAAAAAAAAGTGTTAAAATAAAGCATCTCTCTGAAAGCTTGTAGACCTGCGGCATTAACTAAAACAAAATAAAAAATGAAGTGAAGGGTTTTCTGAGCAAGCAAGATATTTAGGTGACATATATATGTATCCTTTCACTTTTGTATCAGCCTGTGTTATCAAAACAATTTACGTGCTTCAGCACTGTCCTCAGGACTTCCATGAAATGTGCTGATAAAAGCAGAACGTCTTCAATAGTATCTGCTCAGCATTGTTGGATTGCCATTTTCTCACTGTAGGAGTGCAGAAGACTGGATTTTTTAGAGGTCCTTCCAAGGAACCTCCAAAAATTAATTTTTAAGGTTGCCAAGTGCCATTTTATGGATTAAGCAAAAGAGGAGAAATGTATTAATTAAAAAAAAAAAAAGTGCTCCTACAAAATGATTGCTGTGTTAATAGTTCATATCAAACACAATTTTAATTCCTTCTTCACTGGAGAATATAAAGCAATTAATCTTCTGTGGCACATTGTGAAAAATAAGGGCTTAAACAGAATCTCAGCTGAGGCTGTTTCTTCACTTAACCTTGAGCTGGGCAGTAAATAATTATAAATGCAGCTACATTGCGAAGTAAAAGTAATCTGGTAAAATATAATTATATCATGTAATAAAGGAATCAGAAATCTGAATTAGGTTTCCTTTGTTCTAGAAAAGTGTGAATTTGTCTGTGATCTGTGTGTAAAAGAGAGGAGCTGGATTTTTACAAAGCACCTTCTATACCCATACAAATGATGAGCTATGTATTAGTATTGCAGTGCTGGCGTAGAAAAAATGCAGTTGTGCTCTCTCAACTATAGCACATGCAGAATGTATCATGATAGGGCTTGTATTATGGAGAGAAAAAGCAATGTCCAAGGTGCATGCGTGTCTTCACAGCTTTGAACCAGGGCACCGTGTCATCAGTGCCACCTTCCAGGAAATTGTCATTGATACCATGTTCCATAAGCATTTTGCTCCGTTCTGGTGAGCTGCTCAGAGCTGCTAGGGAGACTGAAGATTTGACATTACAAATTGCACCGCTGTGCCTTGCAGCTCCCATGCGTGCCTGCTGTATCCCAAAGCAGTGCTGCTAACCTTACTTCACCTTGAGGCTCTTCTACCAACTCAGTGAAAGTCGATCAATGGAAGTATCGATTAAGCATGTATGCTATGAGGCATCGGTTTGTCACAGAGCTTTGTCAAGGATGCTGTGATAATTAGTGATAAAGAATGTGAAAGAAAATGAAGGAAGTGAAGCTCTTCTAGCAAGCATGTCTCAACATATATCTCAACTGTTTCTATGTGATAGCCGTAGTTGTTTGTTGTCCTTGGTTACGGGTCTTGGCCTGTAACTACTTCCTAAATAATATGAAGGAAAGAAAAGGAGCTATCATTGATTGAAAAGTAAGATAAGTCAACCACAACAGATGAGAGAAAAGGTCCAGTATTTGTCTTCAGGATTGACAGAATAGCAGCAGTTCAGCAGAATAGCAGAACAGTCAGGCACGTGGTCACATTTCCTCAGAAACCTTCCTTTCTATGAGCAGTTCGCAGCAGAGGTGCTCCTTGCCTTCATACTTAGCAGCCTTCAGTGATTTTTCCCTCTGAACTTGAGTGGCTGCTTTTTTGAATGCGTGTAAATTTCCTAATATCCACAGTTCTGTAGGGGAAAATATTTTGCTGTTCAGCTACATTCTGTATGGAGAATTACCTCCTTTTGAGGTTGGTTTGTTTTTTTTGGTTGGTTGGTTTTTTTTTTTTTGTTTTGTTTTGTTTTTTTGGACCTACCTGTAGATTTAATTTGCTGTGCCTTAATTCTTGTGTTGAAAAGGACAATTGAACAGTTGTGCTGTAGTAAAATACTGTTTCTGTGCCTGTTATGGTCTTATTGCCCTTTCAGTCTCCTTTCAGTCAGTGGTAATAACATTATTTTTGTTTCTGTTGCACACAGATCTGAATATTTATCATGGTTTAAAGGAAAAGTTAGGTTTCTACTTGTCTGCTTAGAGCCTAAACCAAAATCTACTTGTCTTACAGTCTGGTTGACCATCTTCAGTCTTAATATGGTGCTTACACGAATATGTATGTTTCTCCATGACTCCACAGATAACACATTAGTATTTCCTGGTTCCACTGACTTATGGGAGACACTGTATGTCTGCAAGGGGTCAGTTACACTTTCAAGGTGGAAACACTGCAGTGATAAAAACTCAGCTGCTTTTATCCATTATGTCCAGGTGTTGATAGCCCACTAGATTGGGTTCAAACTAAGCTAAAGAGATTTCTGAGTTTTATAAAATGTGAAAAAGAAATGGAATGTCTGAATTGCACATACGCTCCTTGTTTCCACTCTGCAAATTTGAGACTAGAGGAATGGCTACACAAGCTAACAGAGTGTGCTTCAGTTTGACAGAAGTTAATAAATGGAACTGTAGCTTGTACACGTGCATTCCTTTTTCCCCTTTGAGTATTTACTTGCCAGATACTGAAGGAAAAAGTGGAAGTGCAGAGCTATTTGCTCTTATTAAAAGTTTTAGTCAAGTAATTGGTGTGTGGTTGGTTGGGTAAAGACTTTTTAGTCTTAATAAAAAAAAAAAGCACCCAAGTTTTCTGACCAATTTGAAGGCTGGAGGAGAGCACAATTAATTTGATTTCTGCTCTTTCTACTCAGTCCCGATTTAATATAAGTTAACAGTGGTGGTTGAAATGCATTAGACAGTTTATTTGTGCCATAATAGGGTCCATTGTGTAAATATAGAGTGATATGATCTATTGGAGCAACAGGTGTAGACATGTGAAGGTCCGATTTACGTTAGAGAGGTGTTTCTTACTGACAAGCAAAATACCATCTCCAAGCAGGCAGGCCATAATTAATCAGCAAGAACTCTTTTTTCTGAAATTTCTCCTGTAAATGAACACTCAGTACATCCATAAAATTGAAAATGAGAGGGAAAAGCCCTGAATCCATAGCGAGCATAGTGGCTATGTGCTGTGAAGGAATGCCAGCAGGGTGCTATGCTGAGTGATGCCAACATGGGCTTTGAAAAGAAATGCTAAATTACCTGTTTACTGTAGGACTGTTAAAGTTTAAATACACCAGGTGTGCCTGTTGAGTGCCGAAGAGGAAGCTGAGGTGAGGAGAGAGAACAGCAATGGCACAAAAAATGGACTGGTAAACCTGTACCACCTTGTGTAAGTACACTGATAGTTATTAGAGCAATTGCTCTAATAATGCTGAAGTCACTGAGCACAAAAACGAATATCAGAGACTTGTGCTGGATATCCATTTTACAGCAGCATTTACTTTTCTGTTAGTGTTTTCAAAATCATGGGGTCTAGAGCTGTTTGGTCTGGACATATTCTGGAGTGAAAGCAATAACCCATTTTTTCTCTCATACTGTAGTAATTTACAAACCCCACGAAGTTTTTATAATTAGAGATGTGATCTAGCTTGCTTTTCATATGGGTTGTGATGCTCTCAGACCTGTCACACTCTGCTGTTGTTGGAATGGGAAGAATGCTGGAGGATCTGTTGTGCAGGTGGTTAATTTCACACTTGAAATGAAAGAATACCTGATTTATCTTCATGTTCAGCAGTTTGGGTCTGAGATTTTGATTTTAATACTTGTAAGTCAAAGTAGGACTTTCAGGCAATCCATATTATCCAGTCCAAGGTCCAAACTCACTTACTGGCAGGGAAAGCAGGACCTCTAGGATGAAGAGAAACAAGTCAAGAACACGTGTGAGATGCTTAGGGAACTGCCTTAACCTTGCTGCAGAGCAAAGCCTTTAAGTATTTTGGGGGTATTCTTATCAGCTAAATTTTAACCTTTACTCTGTTAGTTTCTAGCATCCAAAGAGGAGCAGAACCAAAAAGATACTGAAGCTGTTCCTTTTAAAACCATGTTTCTCTAAACACTTGTGTCTTATACAACTCACTGTGTCTGTTGTACTAGAAATGCAGTCTGTGAGCCTTTAGCATCCTCAGGTAAATTTCTGTGGGCTCAGAGAGTTGTCCCTTGTTGCAGGAATGTGGGTGACTTCTAGTTCTTCTGGTTCCAGCAGCTTAGTCTTATTTAAAATGTTCTTCAGGTTACATGTTGTTTTGGGTTTTTTTTTTCCCTTTTTCCTTGAAAACAACTTTGTGAGGTTAAGAGCAACCACTGTATTATAGCAGGGGTGGTTTAGGCATGAATAATTGAAATAGTCCTTCTAGTTTGACTGCTTTCACATGAAAGCCAGCCATTGGATTATGTTCTGATCCCAACTGATCAGCATCCAAGTTTGTAAAATCTTCCAACATCCGTGCATTGATACTACAAGATAACATTTATGTAGAGCTTTTTTGACTGTTTTTTTTTTTTATGAGATTTGTGCCAAACTAATGCTTTCCAAAGAACCTCCTTCATAAGATTTATAAAAGACCCACATGTGTGGCTTCTGCATATGAGGAGTACGTGTGGCCAGACACATTATTCCTTGTAGAATTAAACAAGGAGGAAAGAAAACTTGCAGCTTGAAACACCAGCATATCTTAGGGTAGGAGGTTAACATTTGGCAAGTCAGTTCTCAGTAAGACTATCTTTTGAGTGCCCTAGCAAAAGTAGATGCAGATTTAATTGAGTCTTGACGTTTTGAAATTCAGACTTAGTGTACTACTCATGGGATTTTCCCCATGGCTTACAACGGATACATCTGGAGAAAATTGCTAGCAGTGTATACTGATCTGTCTGTGCATGAGAACATCTAGCACTATGTGAGGGTCAAGGTGAAGTCTTTGTAAGTTGTCGTGATCAAATCCATTTTGAAGTCCTCCTGCGCTTCATAACTTAGGAAATAGGAAGGTGAGAAATTGTGATGCAGTCACATTAGCATTGTATAGTGCAAACTCTGTTGCAGTATATATGATTTTTCTGTAGTTAAATACTACATCTTATTCAAGTAGGCGTAAGTTGGTGGAATTAAGGTTGTAGGGGCTACTTTTGCATTGCCATTCCTTGATGTCTGTATATTTAACCACATGCCCAGCTACTTTCTGAGGCCATATGGACACAAAACTGAACTGTGTTCAGTTTTAAAATGCTGGAAGTGTGACCCCATAAGGCAGTGAAGCTCTAGCCAAGCAGTGACAAATTTCTCACACTTTCAGTGTTTGCCTTGCATTTTGAGAGCTGCAAATTACTATACAGATGTCTGTATGCTCGGCTCCAGATCTGTTTCGTAACCTGCCTTTAGGAGTAATCTGTTCTGGAAGCACAGAAGATCTTTTGGTAGGGAAAGTCCTGCAATTTCACTGGGAGAGTGGCTCTGGCATAAGAAGATTACTGTTTACATCAGACCTTAACTTTCTGCTGGCACTTCAGACAGGTGTATCCTGCACAATCAGATTTCATATCTGTGTGCAGATCCTGGGGAAGAACAGTGCTTTATGTCCAAGGATATGTAAGGTATTGAGTATTTCCACCTAGGCCACCTCACTCTTAGTCTGAAAAGCAAATTGTTATCTGCTGAGTTAGAATTGTATTTGTAATTTGACAGTACATGAAAACAGAGTCTTAACAAAGAGATACCAGTTACTTTTGCTTGAGCAATAACATTGATCACACAAAGGTGAAAAAGCTTTTGTTCTCGTGTTACAAAAGATTGTTATATTGACATAATAGAAAAATTACACGTAATATGGGGAAATTTTGCTTTCATGTGAAGGGCAACACAGCAAAAAGGCATATTACAGTTACTAGACTGTAAAAGCATGTGGTAAAATACTTAAGCCTTTTATGTGGTGCTGTATTTACCATTTATGGCAGATTTCCAGAGCCACATTGTCTTAGGCCTGGAAAACGTGCTGCTATTTTCTTTACAGAAAACTAGGGGATCTGATATAAATGGAGAATTTCCATTTTTCATGATAACTTGCTGTTTGCATTGCTACAATTGATAAAGCCCTAAAGTAAAGCAGTGGGTGGGTGCCACTGAGTGCTTGGTTTTAAAAACAAAGAAGAGAGGAGGGGAAATATGTACTTTGCCAAGTTTCTGAGCAGTGCAGGAAAAAAATGGGTAAAGGGAGGCAGAGTGAGGAGCAGATTGCGTTCTCCATTTACCCTTTTTTCTTGCAAAGAGTCTTGAAATCATAATGGAACGTGCTCTTTGTGTTAGAAGATTGTCCATTTTGTTCTGTAATAATGATAGTGTCTTGAAGACCCAGGAGACCATCATTGTTAGAGGGTATGGAAGGAATAAAAGCAAGCATTCTTCATTCAGGTTTACCATCCAGGTTACTGGAGTGCTATGAGGGTTATTTCACTGCTTCAGGACAGCAAGCACATGTGAGTAGTGGAATAGGCAAGGGTATTCTTTCTTCTCCTATAATTCCAACCAAGTCTCGGCTGTGATTGTTACTGCTTCCTCCTGCCCATTTTGCAGTAGAGAGGGGACATTCTTCTTCCCTTGCTCAGAGATGAAAATTTGGCAGTATATTTCTGTTCTGTTGATAGAGGATGCTGCAAAAAGGTTCCTCTAGTTCTTTAGCAAATGCACACCTGAAGGGTATATGGGTTGAAGAAAGGAATGGAAGGAAAGACTTCCTTGTTACAGCTTTTAGTATTCAAGCTGCTGTTACTGAAGAAACAAGAATGTTTCTGTTCTTCTCCCTTGCTTGAATTTCATTTCTGCCTTGTACTTCTATAAAGTGATGTAAAAATCCTAATTACAGTATACTAAAGTAATTGTTGTACAGTGTGTTGTGCTTAAAATAATGTTGAATCCCTATTTCCAGTAGCTAGTAATAGAAAAAAAAAAAGTTACCTTGCAAACAGTTAAATTCCTACAAGTGTTTCTGAAGAATTATGGTGCAATAGTGCTATAAATAAATGAAAGCAATAATGTACACTATTCTGTAATTTCTGTACTATCAAGAATTTCAGTTCAAGGAAGAAATCTTTCTTCTAACTGTTAAATCAGTTAAAAGAAAAAGATGAGGGCAGGTTGAAAAAGGTTTGAGCTCTTTTTTCCCTATACAATGAAAGAAAATTAGGAAAACAACTACTAAGTTTTGACACTTTTGCACCTTTTCCAACTACCTAACTCTAGGGAATGTGTTTACCCAGCTTACTGTTTAATCGATCTGTATGTAGGGTATTTTGTACCATTTCAGAAACAATGTCACTGGCACTTTTTTCATATGGAGCTTAACTGCAGAAACCCAATTTTCTCAGTCATTTACTGGCATAAATTCAAGAAATGGCCAACTTTCTCTAAGAAGTTGCATCTCGAAATACACATATGTCTGAGGTCCTCAGGTTATAAGTAATGGGTATTACAGAAATGAATATTGATTATCATTTCTCAAGAGAGTGTTTTGGATTAAACAGAAGTTTAAAAATGCCCACCAGAAACAAACTCTGCTAAATGCGCTTTATCTTTTGGATAAGAGCTGATTACTGTATAATTGCTGATAAACTTATTTTGATCCACAGCAAGATGTAATTGCTTTGACTGAGTCATTACTTTCACATGTTGTTGTTAATTTAGGAACTATAACGACACAGAGGCCTGCTTCCCAGTGTGTCAGAAAGGGGGAACTGTATTGTGTGGCTCTCAATCTTGGGACACAGTCTCTTTAGAAAGGCAACTCCTGAAGCCCAGGCTGACTACGAAGACAATCCTGGCGTGGTCTGTGACTAGTGTCTCGTAAAGTGGAATTTAGCCCAGAATATCTTACAGTAAAATATTTTCTGATGCTTGTACAGTAGTAAGACCTTGCTATAGGAGGACTCTTCAGTACTGTGTTCTCCTTTCAGTGCTCCTCTGAGTTGTAGGAAGAACCATACCATCACTGCAAGTAGGACATATAAGTAGTAACTTGCTTCCCTCTCAGAAATGCTCATGCAAAGACCAGTGTGGATTCAGTGGCCAACTATTGTACTTTCCCCATCCTGTTCTGGGTATGAGCATAGCTAAGTCATGGAATCATGGCAGCACTTAAGCTGTTTCACCAGTCTGTTTGGAGCCTTGCAGCAGCCACGTTGAATGGGAGCTGCAGCCCGTAGGCCTCAAACCTATGTTTTGTCTCACTGCCTACAGCTTGGAAACAGGAGGCATTATTTTCCAGCTTCTGTATGAAAGGTAGCAGCTAAACTGCAATGTTTTTCTGCAATGTGCCAAATGTTTTTCCAGAGCCAATTTATAAATGCTTTATATATCAGCCTTAGCTGGGAAGTCCCAGTCGCTCTCACTGTTGCAATGTTATCTTCCAAAAAGCCAACAAAAACACAGCTTTGTTATGTTTCTCTGTGTGCTCAGATGCCATTGCATGTGAGGTATTATCATGAAAACCACATTATCAGAGTAATTCAGGGCCTTTGGGCATCTGATGTTGCCAATTGCCTTCACTTCTTGCTGGTATGTAATTTATCACTGGTGTGGCCTACCCTGCTAAAATGCGCCCTTCGTGGGCAGAGGCGAAGCTAATATACGTTCAAAGTGTATTTGAATTGCTTCAATAAATCACAGCTGTCACTGTGAGCAATTTTATCATTTGCCAGCACAATATGTTATCTTCATACTTCATAGTCATGATGCTATGCTGGACTTTTATTTGTGTAAATTGTAGTGCATCATAACTTATTTTATCAAATGGGTTTGAGCAGCCTTTATATATACATACATATATGCATATATATAAATGGAAACTTTGCCTTGCTCTGTAAAGAAGACAGCACTTTTGTGGGATGTATTGTAGTTACAACCATTATCTGATTATAGTTACTTATCTTCAAAAATGCTTGCATTTGTTTTTTATTTGTTAATTTTCATTCTTCCATGCAGTTTGTGTCGCTGGAATAGCTTTGCTTGTGACTCATACACATTTCTTCTGCTGCTCTACTGCTTGGATCATCCACGCAGAGATCCAGACAGGGTCTCTGCAGTGAGCAGGACAGTGGGGCAGTACAGGAGCTTTCTTGCTTCATAGACTTCATTTGCTATCTATACAGAATATCCACCAAGCTAATCAATTGCCTGGATTAAAAAACCAAAAAAAGGGCTCACCTGTCAATGTAAGCACTGGACAGATACAAGCTCATCCATCATTTCTTTCCCCAGCCAAAGTAGCAGATCATCTCAGTATGACCTGAGTCTGGTGCAGGACCTTGCTGCCCCTTGGAAGCCACCTGCAGCAAGAGCCTCTCCTTAGCTATTTTTTCTTGGTGATGTCCTGGCATTAAATAAGCCATTTTCAGGACAGGCAGTAAAGTGTCTCCTTTTTATGGCCATGCCGTAAGTACCAGTGAATATTTATGAACCAATTTGCTGTGGCTTCTGCTGTGATGGGGAAAAAGTGCTTTTCTCTTAATTGATGTGGTGGCTTACTTCAGAATTTTGAGAACAAGGTGTATACATTAGTCAGCTTTTTTTTTTTTAATAATTAGAAAATTATTTACTGCAGGTCTTTTGCTAGAAGGTAAAGATTGTACTCATCTGCTTTTTAGTTTTAAGAAGCTATACTAATTGTTTAAAATTGAAGAATGGTGCTATTGTAAGGAAAGTTTATAGATGCAGACTTAATACTGTGTCATGTGGAGCAGTTAGAATAGGTATGACTTACATTTGTCCTTTTCCAGTTACAGAAGTTTGTGTTTGTTCTCAAGGTTTGCTACTCAGAATGATCACTAGTTTCTAAAGAATATTCTGCAGATGTGTTTACTGATCCTGTGATTTTCTCTTTTCAAAAATTTTTGCTACACAGACATTTTCAGCAGATTGGCTGGGCACATCAGCTACCACTTCAAAAAATGTGTGTTATAAATCTTACATGGAGAAACATTTCTGCTTCGTGGTTTGACTTTGTGCAGCCCCAGCAGAAGTGTATGAAATCAGCTACCCCATCCAGAGGATGTAAGCAGGAGTCAACCATTTTAGTCTAAAGTAGACTCTGATGATGGTGCTGCATTAATTTCAGTGGAATGAATATGTACCTGTGCACATATATTGAGATAATTCATAAGAGCAGAGCAGCTAAAGATGGCATGTACTTACAATTCTGAGAAAAAGCACTGAATTAAGTCTGTTACCTACAGAAGAACCCTTTCTGCTGTCAGCTGAAGCTCAGGGGCTGGCAGCTGTCCCTTGGCAAGCACTGGGAAGCCTTCACAAAATCCTTCCAGGATAATTTCAGAGTGCACATTTGTATCTGTTTTCTGGCCTTCATGATTTGCTGAGACCTGTGTTCTAAGACCAGTTCTCCAACAGATGAGTCCCACTGCATCCTCTTCCTCACCTTCCTGCCAGTGGCAGACCTCAGGCTCTGGCAATTCAGCCCTGCCCTTAGAGGTGCTGTCAGAAGAAACATCTTTTTGTTGGCTCAAAGTAGGGTTCTTCAGCCAGCTGGAAATTTTGCAAAACTCTGTATGCAACTCTTAACAAATTCAGTACTCGAAGGTCTCTTCGTATCATACATTACATTGAAGATCAGCTTTTTCTCCACTGACATTATCCAGGACATGTATAGCACTGTATGGCACTGCTGAATAGAAGAATGTCTCATGAAGAAGTCTCCCCTCAATTCTTTATTCTACAGGTGGGAAAACTAATACATGGAAAGAAATAATGTATTTGGAGTATACTATATCATAAGCAAGTGAAAAGCCTGCTTATATTTACCATATATGCAAGAAAAAAAAAATCCTGCTGCTGCCTCAAAAGCCTGCAATGACCACATACCCGGGTTGTCTTCAGTCTTCATACTGAGCTGAAGACTCCATATGTGTTTGATCTGTGCATTTTCCATTGCTCTGAATGTGTAGGATCAACCACAATTGCATACCTTGCACATAACTTCCCAATGTTAGCAGACAAAGCACAAATATTCTAGAGACTTTTAAAGTGTACTGTGTTGCCTTTGTTGGCTAATGAAATTAAGTCTTGCATGCATAACGGTTGCACAATTGCAGATGCTTTGAGAGGAGAGGCAGAGCTCAGAGCTGATCTCATGGGTTTCACAAACATAGTCTTGTAAGAGATTATTTTTTATATCTAGATAAGGTGCTTTTGCTTGTCAGATCCGCCTTCTCAGGCAGTTGCACTGGTTGGGTTAACTGAAGTATCCTTTCACAGTGATAACCCTGCACCAGCTGTAGCAGCAGTCTGCTTGTGTCCTAAGCACTACTGTCAGACTGTTGGTTGACTCAAGATAGTCTCAGGAATAAGTGTAGAAACGAAAAGGTCTCTTCTGAAGCCACCCCCATCTTCCCTCTCCCTTTTCACTCTCCCCTGGTCCCTTCAGACCAAGATTTCTTCTTTGCAAAAGAGTCTGCAGCTGATAGAGTCACATCTATTCGTTTCTTATGTGTATACACCATGAGGTTGTGCTTCCAGTTGTTAATCCTCCCAACACAGGAATTGAAATTGCATTTGCCTGTGATCCAGTGATAGGCATAATTTTCAGGTTTAGCCCTCTGATCTATCAAAGGAGTTTATTTAATTGCACGAAGAAGTGATTTTGCAGATTCCTCAACCAAGAAAAATAAAAGCCACAAATTCCTGTGAAGTGAAACTGGTTTCTCCTGAAATGGTAAACCAAGAAATGAAGCAAAAGCTTTAAATTGCCTCTGAACAATTAAACTGTTTTCATTTATTTTTTTAATTCAAATGAAGATTTTGAAGTCTTAGAAATGGGTAGGGTTGTATTAGGAATGTTAGAAGGAAATGTTTTTCAGGGTTTTTTTTTTTTGGCTTGAGATCACTTACTCCCTCTTCCCTTGCTAGATGAGTAGTATGACTGTGAGTGAAGCTAACCTAGGCATGGGGGTGGCTACGTCTGCAGATCTTGCTGTTCATATCCATTGAAGACAAAGGTTTATCTGGGAGATGCAGCCTGGTTTTAATGAGGTTGATGTATTCCTTTTATACATGGCAGAATGAAATAGGTGTTCACTTTACTGCACTAATACAGAATGGACTGGTTGTGTGGAAAGATTGATACCAAGTTCATGTGCATGTCTTCTGTCTTGTACTTCAAGGGGTAAAAGACAATGGAAATGGAAGATCTTAATGGTAATGATTGCTTTATTAGCAGAAAATCTCTAGCCCAATTCTCTCCTCTTCTGAATTAACAAGAAAACCAAGAAAAGTGGACTAGGATCTATTAGTAAATTAGAGGAGTTTGCTTGTACTGTCAGGATAACTGGAAACACTCTGCTTGTTCCACATGTGCCAAATTCCTCCCTTGGTGCTATTTATTTTATAGTTTGCTAATATCTCTTGGTACATAACCAGTGCTTATTGTGTTGTGCATAGGGCCATGTAAATACAGGTTTGGTCCCACCTTGCCCTGCTTTTCAGCTCGTGGATTAAGCAGTGACTGTGTAAAAGGAGCACGGAGAAAAGGGTTGATTTCATATCTTGTAGAACTGAATTTTATTGCAGGGGGGTTCTTTTTCTTTCTATTGATCGGACCTGTCTGGTCAAGTTTCTCATGAGCTTTTTAAAAGATGCTGGTAATGTACTGTAAATAAACAACCCAGTATGCTGGAGATTTCCTCTATCAAGAAGCTGAGTTCCCTGGCCTCAGTCCAGAAGCCTGTAAATCACTGCTCTGAAATCAAGAAATCCACTCACATGTTCACAAGTTA
The DNA here is from genome assembly GCF_038088225.1 of Cyrtonyx montezumae. NCBI lineage: Eukaryota > Metazoa > Chordata > Aves > Galliformes > Odontophoridae > Cyrtonyx > Cyrtonyx montezumae. The sequence continues at coordinate 99,120,355 of NW_027072089.1, read as the reverse complement.
AGCATATGCTGAAGGGATCTGCTGTACAGGGGCCATAGTAATCATCACATTGCAGGTGGATGCTCCCAGTACAGTGCAAAGTCAGTTAAAGTTGATTGCTAACTTCGGTAGGCTTTGGATTACATTCTGCATGACTGCACTCAGAAGAGATGCGATCTTTGCAGTTGGACCCATATGGGCAAACATATGCTCCATCGAAGTTGTGTTGGCTTCAGCATCATCCTTGCATCTGTTCGCATCTAGCTGGGGGATGCAGCCCACAACTTGCGGTGCCCTTATGGCATAGGTAAACAAACAGCTCCTCGTGCTCAGTGATGTGATGCATTAACCTAAACGTGTGCAGTACCTGAGTGCAGCTGTAAACACTTATGCTCATTAAAGCAGTTCAGTGTAGTGAGATTTTCTGGTGAATTTTCCAGGAGAGCTTAGTGCGCCTCTCCTGGGCAATTAGTTTTCAGTCTCCAGCTGCCTTGTCTATTCAGGAAAGCACAGTCTTCAGTGCAAAGACTGCAGCTATTCCTTGAACTTGGCAGCTGGCATGGTGGAGGTTCACCTTGGGATTATGTTTATAGATATTCCACCAATACTAAGAGCATTGTTTTGCCAATTTGGGCATGGGCAGTCAAGACTTTGCTTATTTGGTGTCAATTCAGAAAATCAGACTGATGTAATGCAGGGATGAACCTGCTGAAATTGCTTGAATTTAAGTGCTAACAGCTCGCGTGGATGAAGTAGTTCTTTTTCAAATCTATTCTTGCTGGTTTTGTGTATAGAGTCACACCTTATACTGCTTGGTCGGCTCGCAGTCCCATCGCTCTTAAGGACTTGCTAACAAAAGCAGTGCATAAGCAGTTTCAAATAATAGACTATGGCCAGAAATTGCTTAGTATTACAGAATGCAATCACCGAAATGCATATGTACAGGCCATATCACACAGAGTACTGCTTATCTCATGAGCTGTGCTGCTTGCAGCCTGCTCTGTGTTACAGGGCTCAAACCACCAGCACAGAGAACAGCTGTGCTCAGTCAAATCCAGTAGCCCAGCTGATGTCTGTGACGTTTGTTGTCTTCCTCTGTCTTGGACACCGTCAGTCAAAAAAAACAGCTGGAAAAACAGCTGAGAGACTGGTGTCCTTGGAAAGGCCAGGACTGTTGCACATCATAAGGAAAGTGATCATACTGAGACCCAGCTTGGGTGAAGAAACCATTCAGATGTGATCAGACATGGACTGTTCTCCCCAGTGGACTATAGGAAGGAATGCTAATCAACTGTTCTCATTATACATACAAACTCTACTGGGGAGCCCTGCACTGAATGGCTGCATCACACCGTCTGGAGCTGCCACATGCCCTGCATGTCACTGTTAAAGCAGGTGGTTAGGTTAGTTACAGAGCTTGCAGCACGTGGGCTACTACTTAACGTGCTTTTAGCTCTCTGTTCAATCTGTTCATTTCCACTGATGCAGACATGCATGCATCTGAGAGTGTGTATGTATATATCAAGAGTTAACTTGGCGCCAGTGTTTTTTCAGTTTGGTATTCCTGCCCTGAACTAAAGGAAGTTGCCATTTCAAGTGAAAAAGTATTCCTGTGTGAAAACAAATCCATTTGTTACTGAGGTCACATCCTGAAATTCTGTAGAGTGCAGTTTTCTGGGTAGAAAGATAAGAAGGGAAGTTTTTTTTCTTGCAGTTTTCAATCAAAGCTATTGGTTTCTGCTTCCTCCTGAAAGTAATAGTGATAAAATAGTCAATGATATGCTTCTTTTCCTTCCAGTTCACTGTAAATGTTAGTTTCTAAGAAAGTTTAGCTTTTCTGTGACAATGTGTGGACACTTTATCTCTGAAATCAGCAAATCCAGAGTGCAGTGTTATGTGCTCATTCTACAGGAAGACCCTCTGTAACATGTTGCTGACAAGGGCATCCCTCTACATCTCACAGCTTCAATGTGAAGCAAGAACTTCAGCATGGCATATGCTGAAGGAATCTAGCTATTAATATGAAGGGAATTTTACACTGGTGTTAGCTGTACAGTAGCTATTTGTTGTGCTTGAGTTATGTATCAGCTACTGAAAAATCCCCTAAGGAGAAAGTGCAACAGACTTTGCCTATGTAACAACCTGTGACTGCGGTTAGAACTGTGACTAGACTTGCATGTACTTTGTTTTTAAACAGCGGAGCTCATAAGAGCAATCCAGAAACTCCAAGTCATCCGCAAGCGTATTAACTCTCATTAATGTCAGTGGGGTTGGCATGCAGTGGCTGAGAGAAAGAGAGTTGAACCTGGCTTTTCCAGGCCAGGCTGTTCAGGCCTTCCCTGATGCCACCAGCATCGCGGAGGAGCCCTTAGCACTTGTCTTTGGTACCTTAGCTGCACTGGGAGGAGGACGCTTTGCTCTTCTTAAAGTGTTGCTTCCCAAGCCCTTCAGTAACCACCCTGCAGGCACCAGGCTGGCTTTGGGTATCTGCCATTGCTTATCATGCTAATCAAAGGGAAACTCTTTCCAACTCCATCCCCCAAAGGCTGTCCTTTCACATGTCTGAGTACTTAGTTCATCAGCATAAAATACTTTCTTCCTCTCCCTCTCATCACCTCTGTCATTTGCTGGCTGGGTGAAGTTTTTGGCTCCAGTAAAATTCAGAAGCCTCAGATTACCAAAACAGCTGCACATGCTTTGTCTGAGTTAGTGCGTTTAAGTCAGGCTCTGTGTTGCTGGTACGCGCCAGGATCCCGGATCAGCTGCTTCACCAGAATTATGCTGCTGTAATGGAGCCCTGCATTACTCTGTTGCAATTATTTTGGGTTGCAGCTGGCCATTCCCTCTATATTTTTACTGAATTGAGATAAAAGGATTTTGTCTCAAAAATAGCATTTTCTGAGTCTTGCTGAAGCTTTGAGTTGCATACCGTGTCTGATAGAGGTGCCCATCCATTTATCTTCAGATTTATCTTCAAGAAGGAGAGTAAACCATTTTTCTAATAGGTGTTGAGAAACAGGAACTAAAGGATCTTAAAACATAAAATAGAAGGGTATTGAAAAGAGAATAAAGTAAGTGATGAAAGCGTCACATAATTACATGGTTTTAGGTTCTCAGCAAGAACAGGTTTATTTTCAGCGTCAAGCCAGAAAGCACTAGCAAGTTGTGCTTACAGCTGTCCCTATAATTTAGAAATCCTTTGTATAGAGAAGTAAAAGAATAGACGGAGATTTTAAACTGAAGAAAAATGTTTCCCCAACCTTGAATCTCTTGTATTTGTATCCTTTCTAGCTCCTTTTGATGCTTGTTAATACACATTTCTTGTCAAAAACTAGCTCTTGCGTTCTCCAGTTGCTAGTGAAAAGTAAACTGAATGCAATCATTTATCTTTGAACTGTTCAACTGTGCCCTTCTTCGTGTTCTTGTTAATAATGCCAGGTCTCCTAGGAGTGCTCTCACGCAATTTTATCACATAAGCTTTTTGTTTGACCTTACCTGCTGTTCCCTTGGAACACGGGGGAGGAAAAAAGCCAAAATGCCAGCCTGCCTTAATTAAAATTTTAGTCTCAGAAGATGTTACAGTCTGTGATTTCATTAGGTATATAATGACAATATTTAATAGTATCTCTTATTTGTCTGGGCTTTTTTTAACATGCAGAGTTTTAAAACAAACCTTTTAAGGTGTGGAAAAGTAACTGACGGGCAGGTATGCATCTTTAAGTCATTCATAAACTGTCTTTCGTGATATCTGCAGTTTTGCATGTCTGCCCTAAAGGCAGTTGCTTCAATAGTGGAACGGAAAGGTCTAAATAACAGTTCAGAGTGCTTTGTGAATCCTTTCTCCATGGGACAGTGAGCATGCATAGAAATGTCTTCTTAAAAGTTGGTGCTATTCCTCGTCTCCAGCAATTAGAACCTGGCTTCTTAGAAAAAGGGTGAAAGAAAATGTAATGGATGTTCCTTTGGTGCTGACATGTAAGCAGCTCAAAGCATTGCAGGTATGTGGTGTTACTTTCATCATTTCATGCTGGCATATTCTAGACCACCATATCAGGAGGCCTTCTTCCAGCAAGATGGGGCCGTTTGTTTTATGCAGTTACTATTCTGGAAGAAAAGGCTATGCACAAAGCACCCTCAGATCTGCTACAAATGTACCTCATTCCAGTTTATGTAGGACAAGCAGAGTTAAAAATAGACTTGTGAGGCCCTGATCTAAATCGTTTGTACTTGGGGGGGGGTTGCTTAGCTATGGGATGTGTTATTCCTCTGATCTTTGCATTTTATTAGCAGCTGGGAAGTTCCCTGTGTTGTTTGTGGTGTCTGCAGCAGTGCATGAAACTGTACTTGAAATGCTCTGTGCTTTGGGTTTCTTCCAGGTTGCAAAACAAGATTTCGCATAGCTTTTTGAAAAAGAATAAATGGTGAAGACAAGGATGGGCAGTTCAGCAGATAAGACAGGCTCTGCTCTACCAGCTGGATATAACTACCCGACAGGGGATTTCAGAGTTGTTACACTCAACAGCTTTTCTTTTGTGTATGCGTATTTTCATCAGCAGTTTTAACCAAATCCTACAAATGAGTCCTTCCAGAATAATGCAAAATTGTATTCCACATCCTATTTCTTCTTCTGAAAGTGAAAGAACTTTAATACTGTTTTTTGCACTGCTGACTTTGTGGAACATAGACTTTTGCAAGCCAGATAAAAAGCAGGAGGAACAGGCTGTTTTCTAACCAATGCTTTTCTTCCTTCTATTATGATAATAAAGTCTTACTTTCTTTTATCTCTGATGCATACAGCTTGCTGAGCTCTATAATGCAGCTGGATGTGATCCTTTTTCAGTGGGTCTGCCAGCGACAAGTTTGTTAATTGGGTTCAAGAAGCAGGAAGGTGCTCTTAGCAGAGCTAAGGCCTATTTAGGAACCAGGGAGCTGCAATTCTGGCAGCAGTTATGTACTGAGAAAGTAAATTCAAAGTCCTTCTGTTTTATAACCCCAGCTCTTCACTTCAGGCATAGATGCTCTTGTTTCTCGTTTGTGCAAGTATGAAAACAAGACATTTGCTTGGCCTTATGTTTTGAGGGGAAGGGAATCGACTTTTAGTGTTAAGCCACTTTGTATTTGTCCTTCCAGCTCACATGGCATCCAGCTTATACCCATAAATTATCTGAGATGTCTTCAAGGGGAACACAAAGCCCAACTGTCTTAGTAGGTGAAGACATTTTTATGTGTAGCGCAGAGAGAAAGCACGCCCAGTAGGAGTGGACTGATCCACTGCAGCCGATATGGCTAACAGCATGTCTTTCAGATTTCAGATCCAAGCCGGAGCAACAACACTGTATATAAAGTGTTTTCAATTCCAGCTGCACAAGATGCATTTTAAGTCTTCAGGTTGGTGCAGAAACTGGTGCACCAGCAGGGAGACATTAATTAATGTGGCTTCTGTGGGAGACTTCCAAACTGCAAACACTTAAGGATGGTGAGGCTGAAATCCAGCTCAGCTTAATTTTACAGCAATGCTTTCAGCAAGACTTCCAGTCTGCTACTCGTGTGAAACTAGCCAGATACTGACCAACTGCACAGTGGAAAAAATGAAAGGATTTCTTCAGCAGCCATGGAAATGTAACGTGAGGTGCAGATGTGAGAAGCCAGGCTGAGCACAGTGCGCTAGAGCCAGCAGTGTCTGGGGAGGTTTTGTAGGTGGTCATTATGTGTTCATGTAGGCGGTGAACATCTGGTTGCAATACAGATGTGAGGCAAAGAGCATCAGCAGGAGGTACCAACAACCCTCCCAGGGTTTTGTTCTAGCTAGCTGAAATCCACTGCATCAAATTCCTTCTTTCAGTTGTACTAGGAAGGGACTTTTGTATACATGTCCCATGGCTTGGCCAACTGTCCTGTACCAAAGTAGGGGCAGAGCAGAGCCCACTTCCCTAGCCCTGCTTTCTTTCCTGGTATTTTACAGGAAGCAGTTAGATTGGAGAATGAAAGAGTTCTTTGTGTTAAGACAGTGTTTGCTCCTACAGAACTGCTTGCTTCAGTTTTATTCTTTCTTCCAGCTTTGCAAGTACTTTGGGATGGGCCAACTCTGAGCGTTTGGCTAACAGAAGAGTTGCCAAAACTTGCTCCTGTGTGCATGACTGAATTGTAGTTCTATGAAGACAGATTTTCTTCTCTGGCTAGTAACTTCTCAGCAGCATTTTAAGTTGCTATGATTATTGGGCAAAAACTGCGTCCCATTCACACCTTATTTTAATATTTAAAGGTAATTATAGCCTGGCAAAATTGTGGCCACATTCACTCTGAAAAACTTGGGGAGCCATTACTTCAGTGAGGGGAAGCAATCTAAAATAGCCCAGAAATAGCCATTCAGTAGCCGCCTTACACATGTGAGTTCTCTCCATGTGGTGTCAACTTGTGGCAATGCCAGTATGGGATCAAAGGAAACAGATGAAGGAATGGGAGTCCATGTCACACATAGGAGCTTAGTGTTTGTAAGACTGAAAATATTTTTGAAGACTGAAAATATATCAAGAGCTAACTGGCTCACGTTTTCCATAAGTATTTCAAGTCTCAAACGTGTAATTTTATGCTCTGTACTGTGCTGGACACAGTGCATATTCTAATCATACCTTTCTTCCCAGAAGTTCTTATTAAGCTTCATCTCTAGGTCGATTGCACCCTTCCTAATTACAGGCTGTGCTGAAGTTTTGCACTTTATTTCTAATCTGAACTGTTCTAGGTTTATCTTCCAATCATTTAATCTTATGCCATTTTCTACTCTGCTTAAGAACCATCCACCAGCAGCCAACTCTTCCTTGCACCCAGCCCTGTGATCTCTCCAGGGGTCTTCCTCTGGAATTCTCTTCAGACTTGGCTTGCCCAGGTTGCTGCAGTGTGTTGCAAAGGCACATGCCTTTTGGCTGTGTCCTGAGTTTGCTGGTGACCATGGCTTGGCTTCTTGAAGAACTACACTGGAGGAAGTAGATGAGCTTTCAGATTATTTCACACCAAAACTGCTCTGAATTTATGTGCTTGCATCAGTTGAGTTTAGATTCAAGACACCATTAGGTGCAAGTGGTGAGAGCAGAATAAGATTTGTGGTTCAGGGAGTCATGCCAGGCAAATTTCTCGTCATCCAAAGTGCTGATTGCTTTTTACCCGGAGCGCTGGTGCACATAGTATAAAGCTATCCTGTTAATATATGCTTCAAATCTGAAAGGAGTGTGCTGTTCATGAAGGACATGTGCTGAGGCCAGCAGAGCACCCAGCCTGCTATAATTACAGCTCTGGGTGACAGTACTGGCAGGGGTGAGAGACCATTGCATTTTCTCTTCTAAGCTCCATAGCCTCATTAAGAAATTAAAACATTTGTGGGTGTTTCATGTAGTGTTTCTCCCTCTGGGAGTTTTCAGCTAGCTGACTGTCAGCATGGTGATGCAGGCTATAAAGGTTCAGAGCATTACCTTGATGATACGTCAGCCTCTTCCATTTAGACTGCAATCCAAGGCTCGTTTTTCCTCTGAGGCATTCATTGAAATTCTGCACACGATTTGTTCCTCTGGTTGTTTAACAATGTCTCTCATGTTTGCCCTGATTTAAAAAATCCTCCTTTGTAGCAGAGATAACATAGAGCAGGATGATATAATTGCAGTAAAGAGGCCCTGGAGCTTGCAGTAATAGGATGGTTCATCTGATGTGTACTGCCATTAGAAAATAACCCACGTATGTGCGTTCTCAGGGGACAGTAAAGAGGCTTTTAAGGATTACGCTTTATGTAGTATGAAAGCTAACGAGCAAAAGAGCAAGTATGAAGAAAACTATTACTGCAGAAAGCATGGTGCCATTTCCTGCTTTCACCCATCTCCTGATACCTGTGTAGCTCCAAAATGCCCATCTCTGCCCAGCAATGCATGGCTTTCCCTCCCGAGCCTTTTGACAACACTGCACTATTTTCATTTTGTTGAAAAATAAATAGCATGTCAAAAGCACGGCAGAGCTGAGTTCCGGATTGAAACTACCATGTGTGTACAAAATAAATAGTGTTGGGGAAATAGCAATCTGTGCTCTCCAAAAAAAATTGGTGGTTTGCTAGAATGGTAGAGTTTCACGAGCACTGCTAAAAAGCTGGGATATTGAGGCTATCAGGAGTTAGGATTCTCACTTCTCTCATCTCCATTCTTCCCCTGGACTGTGTGTGAAAGTATATGAAATACCGAGTCAAAACTGCACGGTTTTGGCTGCAGAGGTGGAAAATTCAGAACACCTGTTTTCTGATTTTAGCAGTATCTTGTACAAATGGATTGCCGTGTAAAGTGCCAGTTCTTTCCTCTTACTTCTGTGCAGAAACAGAAGCCAACCAGTAACCTTCTTAAACATCCCATACAAGATTCAAGGGAGCTGTGGTCAAGAGAATGCGGTATCTCCTTCTGGATAACAGAAGTGCCAATTTCCCTTGTTGACAAGGAATAGTCAGGACACTGTGCAGGCAGATTCTTACGTGAAGATCTCCTTGCTCCCATCTAATCACGTTGGAAGCGTGTTAGAGTACATCTGAAGTATTTTTCTGCTTATATTGAGGCTCCTCTGGGTGCTCAGAGCATTGTAAATAACTTGTAGAGGAGACTGGGAAAGAGGCCTTCTCTGATTGCCAGGGCAGTAAGCAGGACTGTGTGTGCTGAGACATGGACGAGGGGTGTATGTGCCCCGTGGGCTGAAGAAGTTTCTGAAGAGTAATGGAGTCGTTAAAGTTGCCATCCATAGCCTGGCAGACTTCAGCTCTTGAACCCTTTTAACACTTTTTGCATTCTTGCACCTAAACTGCACAGTGGTTGCACCATCATATGAAACACCTCTTTTATGGTGAAAGGTTAAGGGAGTTGGATCGTTTAGGCTGGAGAAGAGAAGGCTCCAGGGAGACCTCATTGCAACCTTTCAGTACTGTAAAGGATCTTACAAGCAGGAGGGGAACCAACTTTATACACAGGTAGGCAGTGATAGGACAAGGGGAAATGGACTTAAACTGAAAGAGGGGAGGCTTAGGTTAGATATTAAGAAGAAATTCTTCACTCAGGGACTGGTGAAGCAGTGGAGTAAGCTGTCCATAGAAGCTGTGGATGCCCCATCCTTGGAGGTGTTCAAGGCCAGAATTATGGGTTCCCGGGCAGTATGATCTTGTAGTAATTAGCAACCCAGCCCATGGCAGGGTGCTTGGAACCAGATGCTCTTTGAGGTCCCTTTCAACCCAAGCCATTCTGTGATTCTATGATCTACTCAGCAGTGTTTGCTGATACAGATAAGGGTTTTTCTCAGTACATTTTGGCATTTGACATTTGTTTTAACAACCCCATGAGATGATACCTACGTGTTCAGCATAAGGGTGCCACTTCATCATTTTCATAACTTGTTTCAGCTTGATATTCACATCTGCACTGGGCAATAAATTAATCCTACTGGTGAATATGTAACATAGCGCCGAGGTGAAGAGACAACTATCAGCAGCAGCCTGATAAAAATAATGGTAATGCAATTACACTGAGAGCTGACAGCAGGGCTTCTCTGATGTTGACCCCGATGGTGTCTGTCTGTGGAGCACCTGTCACTACCCTGTGTCAGTGCATCGCGGTCCAGAGCCAAGATCCAACATTTGGTAGCATTCCTCAGCTTAGCATCGCATGAGCTCTTATCTGCCATCCGTCACTGCTGCATCTGTGGCTTGATTTGACAATTGCCACTGATATGAAATGGATTATCTTTTGAGGTTTCCACTGTTGGTTCCTCTCTGCTTAAATTTCCAGTCTTTCAAATATCAGAATAGTGGTGCTAAATTTTTTATTTCTGTCCTTTCTGCTCTCTCTCTCCATAATTGGTATAAAAAAGCAGAACACGACTTGCAGTTTTATTATTGCTTCATAAGCCTTCTGTAAACTCAGTTACAGCATTTCTGATGTTGGTAATTTTTGTGACTGAAAGATATGCTGACTCTTCATTTGTGTGCAAGAAAAGAGCAAATTTGAATGTATAATAATCTGATGCATTTGGTAGGTGTTTGACGCTATATTCCAGCCAAGTTAATCACTCATGGAATTAATTTTTGTTTTTATTATTTTTCTTGTCTGACAGAAGACATTAATTTCAGATCTGTAGAAAAGGCCCAAAAATGATCGGAGATCCCCAGCATTCCTCAGGCGTCAGGAAAGGTTTTGAAGGAGAACTGTCAGTTCGCAATAGACTGGCAGAAACAGAGACATAAGTTACTTTATTTTTCTTACATAATGAAGAAAAACTCGGATGATGATTTCCAATTCGTTGATTATATCAAACCATATATTCATGAATATAAATTGAGCAGACACAACACAACGTTTTTCATATAAAAATAACATAGCGTTGCTGCTTCTGATAATTCTTCTTTGCCATAGTGACCTTGGCTGGCTGTATTTTTCAAGGACAGGATTTTTCTACATCTTCCTTTACTTTTCCACCTTTTTTTTTTTTTGCAAAGTTCTTCATCTCCAACTCCTAGCCTCCATCAGTAAGCTCGCTCTCATCCAGCAAGGCTGGGTTGTGTTGCTGCCGTGTGGGTTATTTCCCATCCACACTCTTGCCTCGTTAGCAGCTTTGCCCTCTAGATCTTCTGGGCTCTGCCCACTTCTCAGTCAGCCCTATAGGAGCTGTGCTGCGGGAAGCCAGCCATGTTGTGATGCCTCTGAACACAGACCAACAGGGGGCTGGAGCAGAAGCACCGAAGTTTCATACCTGGGCAGGCACTTCTGAGTTCCTCTTGTGCCGAATGTGAAATGAGTAGGATAAATTATGATACTTTATGTGCTCTAGTTGTATAGGAAACCTTGTACCTGCTGAGTATACAGATGCTGTTCTTGATTAAATAAAGCCATCTCTGTATATATCATGCTAGTGGAGCATTGCAAGGAAGGTAAGAGGAAGGGAGAGTGCTCTCTGAGGCACAAATCTGAAAATAAGAAATGTGATGTGAAGGAAAGCTGCCCAGTAAGACGGTGATGGCCAAGTGCTGGTGTCCTTGAAATTGAGGGGGAGTGGCCTCAGAGGAAGAAGCTGGCAACCAGTGGCACCCTGTGTCTGTGCAGGACTTTAAATTGCATCCTGACATCACCTGTACCTCGAGGTGGCCTCTCCCCTCCTGCAGGGCTGCAGGATGTTCACTGTGACTGAGAATGGTTTTAATTGTGGCCCTAAAAGCAACAGTGTACCTGAAGGTGGCTTTCTTCTTGCCAGGTTACCAGCCTGTCCTGCCGAACCAGCAGCAAGGGTTCCAGAGCCTCATGGGAATGCAGCAGCCTCCCCAGAGCCAGAGCCTGATGAATAATCAACAGGGAAACCAGGTGCAAGGCATGATGGTGCAGTATCCAGCCATGTCGTCTTATCAGGTATCACAAGCTGCAAGAACTACTTATTTTTTCTTCGGAGAGTGCATAATTGAATTAAGTTTTCATGTCACGGAATGGTCTTTATTACTTCATTAGGGCAGCATGTGGCAGGAGGCCTCCAGATAAATGCCCTTTTAAGTCAAATTGGTTTCTCTGCTTCCTGTTTATGTATTCTTAGTACTCCCGATTTTCATTGTGAATTGGGAATACATTAAATGAACTATTTATTACAGCCCGCAGTGCGGGTGAAACTTCACAAAGCACGAAGGAATTATGCTACTTCTTGTTGCAGAAATGAACTGAAGAAATAAGAGACAGAAACACTGTTCTCTTTTTCTCTTTTCTGTTTTTTGCTTTTTTATTTTATTTTTTTTTCCTGCCAGTGCAGTATTGTTTTCTGTAATAAAATAGAAGGCTTTGCCTGATCCAGTTAAAAATCACTCATCTGTGAAGACTGTTGCCAGTGTCTTAAGAGAGCATCTCACCCTGCCCTTTTGAAATATACTGTATCCAGAGAGAGATGTGTTTATTGGAGTTAGGAAGGAAGGAAGTGGCTTGTGTTTTACCAAGTCTATAAATTACCCAGATATCTTCTTTATACCTGGGTTCGGTGAGTTATGACAAGAGCATACGAGGCCACCTACAAAGTGGATGGTGCTTATGTTTCCTGGTGATCCCTCTGGAAAGTTAAGAAACTCAGTGTTGTTAATTCATTTCCATAAATTGCACTGATAAAGCACTCATTCATCTCTTCCATCAGTTTCCCTGAAAACACCACATCAACACAGATGGAAACAGAGGAACTGCTTACGACTGTATTTTTCCCTTTATGTCTTCAGATTTAATATACAGAAAAATGTGTTTTAAAGGTAATGAACAGGTTAAAGACCTACACTTTTACAATGGCCTAGGTATATAAGGGTTGAGTCTTCCATTTGCATTGGTGTTGGTAGTTCAACTTCAGCCAAATCATGGCAGTGCCACTTAATAGTACCAAGAAGCACAGTGATTTCTCATTAAGCCATCTCTAGTAAACAGAAAGTCCTCAGGAATTAGAACCATTCTGAGCAGCAGAAAAGGACATACTTTGTCTGAGAGTGTCATATACATAATTCAGATAGAATGAAAACTCGAATATTCAGGACCTACTTGAATTTATTTACTAATTACTGTTTTTTTCAACCTATTTTTCTACCTCTGTCTAGGTGCCAATGACCCAGGGTTCTCAAGGACTGCCACAACAATCATATCAACAACCAATCATGCTACCTAATCAATCAGGTCAAGGAACACTTACAGCCACTGGAATGCCTGTTTACTGTAATGTCATACCTCCTGCCCCACAGAACAACCTACGGTTGATTGCCCCACACTGCCCCTCCAATAACGTTCCAGTTATTTCTGCCAGCTGCAGGACAAACTGTGCGAGCATTAACAATGCAGGGTGGCAGGTCAAGTACTGACACTGTGGCCTAGTGTGGATATACAAGGATAGCGGTGCATTATTTGACAAATATCTCATGGCCTTCAAATGAAGAGGAACACAAGAGAATAATCAGTTGAGGACAGAAGTACTGACTATGCTCAAGTGATTTGCTGCTGGAAAAACCTGTAAAAAACTAAAATAATAAAATTTTGAAAAAAAAAATGTTTGCTGGTTAATGGTGCATATTTTTGTCATGTCTGCTAGGTATGCCTTTATAGCTTAGCTAGTGACATGAATTCATTGAGGTAAGATTTTTTCCTACCACTGAACACCACTGTGTAGATTGTAATATCCCTGATTCGGATTAGTTTTGTACTTTGTGTTGAGTTTGTGAAGCTAAAAGTATTTAAAAAAAATATAATAAAATCACATTGTACCAAAGCTGTAATGGAGATGAAAAAAAAAAAAAAAACAACCAAGAATTACTGAATGGAAGGAATAATTTATATACACTATAGAGTTTTTTTTTTTTTTATGGATATATACTGTATTGTAGTGTTTAATCACAATAAAGCTATTTGACCTCATGGAGAAAGGTCATCTTTCTACCACCTGCTTGGTCTCCTCTCTGTTTCTGAGTGAGTGATCTCTCCTTTGGTTCTCTGTTGTCCTGTTTTAGGTGAGGCTAAGGGGAAAACTATGTTTAATGGGTTTGTGGCAGTTTGGGGGAAAGGCTGAATGTCTTAGTATACAGTACCATTACAGCAAAGGCCACTTAGAAATATGAGCGTAGACACTCAAAGGTGTCACATTATCTTAAACTGAATTTGTGCATTTCCAGTCCTGAGCTCCACTAATGTCACAAACATGATTTACAGCAGCTCCTACCTCATGCCCATTCAAGAGGCTGAACATAAAGCACAGATGTCCAGCAAACCTTCTCTGCTGGCTGTGGAAGGTCAGTTGCAGCTGGTGCAGCAGCCACAGAGCCCAGCACTTCTTCCATAGAAAGTGATACTCTCCCCAGTCATTCCTACTGCAGCTACAAAGACATTTGAAACAAAAGCTTGACTGCCCACAGATCTGATCCATCACATTCAAGTAGTAGGGATGAAATATATATTTGGGGTTCTGGCTCTTAAATCATGCAGAACATCTGCCAGGAAATTAGATTTTTATTAACGTTTTTGTGGTGTTTCTCATTACATTCATGCTCACCCAAATTCCCAGCTTGTTCTGATCAATTATTCTGCATTCATAAATGCTGCGTGGAGTTCCTCAGTGCTTCTGCAATGAGAACATCTGAGTTGCAAATGTGTTTACCAGACAAGTGTCTGTTGTTTCTCTCACGTAAGCTGCTTTCAGATCAGTTCTGAACACTTTTAGCGCACCCAAGAATTATGCATATATATCACAAGAAAGCCATGAGATTTTTCTGCGTGTAAAATCTCCGTGTGTAGTAGTAAGATTACAAGTATGCTCAAGATGATAGTGGTAACCAATGCCCTTTGGCCATTGCTAATCTGAACGTGAAGCAGCTTTGTTTTTCTTTCAAGGGCAGCATTTCCTTTACACACTTTGGCTGTGGAAGCACAAATTAGAAGAGCTACAGCCCATACTTAAAACCAATATTTTTCTTTTCTATATGATAAATGTATTTCTCAGGGATAGGTCAGCTTTTTATAAATCTGTCCCAGAGTGTGGAGTTTTTACTGGAATGCAGACCTGTGGGATAGTAAAAAAGCGGAATGCTGATTTTGATGTAGAATGATCACAATTCATTTGCTGAGAGACAGTCAAGAACAAGAGCAGGAAGGTAAACACGACTTGCTCTTCAATTAGAGGTGAATCGCCTGGGGAGAGCAGACTGATTGAATTCTTTTTCCTTTTTTAAATCGAGACGCAACATTTGAATTTTGCCTGTGACCCAGAACTCTCATTTCAGACACCCTGCGTTGCATGGCTTATTTGCTTTTTAACGTTTAAACGCCATTGAGGGTTCTCTCCTAGCATTCATATAATGACACATAATTAGATTTGCTGCTGCTGAATGAGTGATTGCAGAACAAATGGCTCTCCTTCCCAGATAGGGCTTGAGTCCAGCAGGAGGGACAGCCAGCAACCTTGGGCAGGACAGGTTGAGCTGGTGGGGAGGGTGTGCAAACCACAGTACACGGTGTCTGGTGTGAAGAGACCCCTTAGTAGTCGCTGTACTGAAATCTTGTTTCTTCTCTGAAGTATTGCTCTAACCTCATCCATCTTCCTTTGCGTCAAGAGAACCAAATGAGCTGCCTGGTAAAAACCACCTCCCCTCAGCATTATACATCAATGGGCCATTGTGGTGGCAATAGGGAAGGGAGTCAAAAAGCAAAGCCTGGGAGTCTTGCTTCTGTTAAAACACAATTTCCTCACATCCTTATGCCTCTCTGTTGGTCACGTCCCTTTGGCAAACAGCATATCCCGTGACTGACCCACCTCTGCTCATTCAGTGAGCAAAGATGCAAACAGCTGTTGGGGCAGGGATTGTCCCTGACCTTGTGCAGAAGCACTCACTCTGCAGGAGTCAGAAACCTTTCTGCTCAAGGGTGGCTTTGATTTGCTATGTAAATGGAGCAGCTCTGGGATGAGGTCACAGCCACTAACCCAACATGGCCTACATCCCATGATTGTCTCACTCTCCAAAGAGTTTGAATCTCCTTAGGCATAAGACAAAACCAAATTTGATCTCCCTCAGCTATGGAAAATGCCCTAATTAGCAAGATATCATATACATGGGGGACACATCTCACATGGTGGTGCGCGTAGGTTCTTTACTCTGGAAGAATTTATAACTGAAGAATTACACAGTAATTCTGCTTCCACATCAAGCAAGGTACAAAAATTTACCTCTAATTTAATTTTTACATCACAACATTATTTTTTAAGCTTTCCTAAATTTTGTTTTTGTTACTGAAAATATTCCGAGCTGGATTGCTTATCGGCTTCTGCTATTAAACTAGAAATGTTTCAGTATTAAGCCACTGGCAGAAGGTGAAGAAGAAAAAAAAAAAAAAGCAACTTGTACATAACTGTAAATAATTGCTTTGTAGCTTTGTTTTGCTTTCTCCTCCTTCTTTTAGATTTTGGAGCTACGAAAAGTTCTCCCATGGCCCAGTATATATTTTATGTGCCACTGTTTTTTGTTGTTGTTCTTGTTTTAATATTTTATTCGCACTGAAAAAAAACTCAAAGGAGTATATTCTGAATTAAGCGGACTGTATCAGAGGATGCTGCTCAGACTTTTGGATGAGTCTAACTCATGTGAACTGTACGTTCTAACAGAAGACAGACACCATCTGCTATTGTTTTTTTTCCCTTTTTACTACACAAGAAGCCAATGATTTCCTTCTAAAACTGTATTCCCTTATGTTTCCATTTAACTCCATGTGAGCTATACTGAGAAAAGAGTGCATAAATTACCCCAGCAGCAAGGAATGGCATAGGGAGTATGCTGAAAGCATCCCACCCTGCCTCCTTAGCTACCTTGTAGCATGACAACACATGTTGGTACCACCATTGGGTGCTTGAATGCACTTTCTCCATCAGCATTCCTGACAGTGATGCAAAATGCTCACTGATCAGTGTCATTTAAGCCCTCCTGTCCATAAAGCTGTGACTAAAAGAGAAATCTGAATCAAGAATCGCAGCATCACCCAATATCTTAAGATGGAAATGACCCACAAAGATCACAGAGTGTAACTTCTGGCTCCATACAGGGCCACCCAACATTTAAACCCTATGTCTTAGAATGTTGCCCAAATACATCTTTAACTCTGGCACTTGGGGCTGTGCCCACTGCCCTGGGCAGCCCACTCCATGCCCACTGCCCTCTGGTGCAGACCCCATCCCTAACCTGCAGCTGCCCCTCCCCTGATGCAGCTTCATGCCATTCCCTCAGGTCCTGTTGCTGTCACAGAGAGCAGAGAGGATCAGTGCTGCCCCTTCCACACCCTGTGAGGAGCTGCAGCTGCTGTGACACCTCCCTTCAGCTCCTCTGCTCTGCACTAAGCAAACACAGCAAAAAGTACTTAGTGTCTTAAATATATAAAAACTTCCCCGCACCAATCATCAGGGAACCAGGCCGAACCTGCCCGTAAACCGTTGACACTGATGAAGAAATGTGTAGGCTCCAAGAGTTGGCAAGGACAGGACCCGTGAGAGTTTTTCGGACTGAAAATATGACAGTCTTCATTCATCAGTTTAATCTGTATGGAATCACCAAAATGCAGTGTGAACACAAAAGATCTCCCTCTGTTTCTGAAGCATTTGCTGCTCACAGGTAGGCACGTCAGTCACTCCACAGAGAAACCAACCCTCACAATATTCCGGTGGGAGGGATGAAGGCTCCAAGAAAATAAGCCTTGGTGATAGGAGAGAGGAGGATGACAGTAAACGTTCTGATCTGTATTTCTTTCTCTGTTTCTGGGTACTTTAGAGGTAGCATTGCTGAGTAGTAGAAATATGGGTAATATAAATTTGGGTTATATGCATGAAATGGAAAGACAAATAAATCAGGATACGATTAGTCTATTTATTTCAAAACATTTGCAACATATCTTGTTTTAGTCAGACTAAGCTATAGGATTAATCTAACTGATAGAACCTTTTAATGTCCATCTTTGCCTTCAGCAGCTAGAAGTATTACTTTCTGTATCTAGGTGCCTTTTGGACAGCAACTATGTCTTCTCCTTTGCATTTTTCAGTCACTCTTCTACTCTCACCCATGCTTCATGATCCACAACTGCCTGAACACTGCTAGCAAAGAGTTGCCCTCAGGAGACAGCAGTGGCTGCCCCTGCCCTGCAGAGAGACCTGAACAAGAGCCACCTGAGGAGCAGACCAGGTGTCCAGCCCATGCGCGGTGTGACTGCTGGACCACACAGGAGCTTTCTGACCTTACCAAAGGATGAAGGCACAGAGACAGACACACCGTGGGGTATCTACCACTCAACTGCCCTAATAAAGCCACCACCCAAGCTTGAACTGCTCCAGCCCTGCCAGACCATCTGCAGCAGTACAGAAGGAAACTTGCCAGCCTCTGGCATGTCCCTGCTCTCACAGAGCAGCAGCCAGACCTCAGCTGCCACTTCTGCTCCTCCACCTCATATGGGAACTGGGTTTACAACTGGCACAGCACAACAGGAGTTTCCCCAGCACCCACGGACACCAGAGCACTACCTCCTTGGGCCCTTCTCACCTTATCTCTTGCAGCAGCCATGCAGGCAGCAGCTATGCTGGTGCCACCTGACTGGTCCCATCCTGCCACAATGGCACCCGCAGCTCTCACTGAGCACATGCTGGGGACGAGCCGGCACCCCAGTGTGGGTCCCACTGCAGACAGCAGGGACAGCAGTACCAGTTACAGGTTTGTAAGTTGAAAGGTGATAGATTATAGTTCTGGAAAGATGTTTGATTAATACACCTTCTGGAAATAAAATTTTTCAATAATAAACCTCTTCAGTTGTCACGTTTTTTCACCCTTCCCTCAGCTGGCTGTCAGTGTGGACCCAATGCACCACCCCTGGATACTGTTGGCCCTTTGGGCTGCCAGGGCACACTGCTGACTTGTCTGAGGAAGACTCATTTCCTTAGCCTTTGGGAATATGTCACTGTGTGTGGGAACTGCTGAGTCACAGCCTGAAACACTGAATGAACACCTGAAGGAAGGATC
This sequence comes from Cyrtonyx montezumae, assembly GCF_038088225.1. Taxonomy (NCBI): domain Eukaryota; kingdom Metazoa; phylum Chordata; class Aves; order Galliformes; family Odontophoridae; genus Cyrtonyx; species Cyrtonyx montezumae. Next base: position 99,101,835 of record NW_027072089.1, on the reverse strand, counting down.
CAGTCAGCTCTGGGAGCACAGGTGAAAGTGATTCATATGTGTGACCCCCCCCCCCCCCCCTCTTAGACCTCATTTAAGGGCTGACGGCCACTAAGGAAGGATCTGTTGGTGGAGGTCTGTTTTTTTGTGGAGTTATTTCCCCTTGAACCTAGATCCTCAGAAGTGGGTGAGCACTCATTTTCCTTCCTTTTATGACACATCCTTGTTTGTGCTGGTCTCTGCTTTTACAACCTTTATGGCCACTCACACTTAGCCCAGGGCCTATTCTTTACAAATGCTCCTGTCTTCAACAGGTGCTTGGCTCATCATATAAAGAGGGAAAAAAAAAAGAAGTTTCTGGTGTGGGACATCATCATGTTCTCTCAGGCAGTGGCTATGAGCTCAGTGCAGAAGATCCCACTTCTAATTGAATTTCTGCCCCTGGCTTGGCTGAAGGATTGACTCTTCCTTTCTGGTTCCTCATGTTACTCTTATAATTGAATATAATGAGCTTGTGTGGCAGTGGACTGATGGTTAAATAATTAATGCTACATAGTGTTCCCAAGGTTGGTTGGTCCTGCATTCAGTAAGCAGCGTGAAGTGCTGCTATACAACCGTATGATTTTTAGTATTGTGATTTTGGTAGAATATTGCTAACAATACTGCTTTCCAGAACATGGCAGTGGGGGGAAGGGAACAACAAACCTGAGCTCTCTGGTTCTTCACACAATGTTTTACTAGTCATGGAGGGAGAAGATTTCTTGTTTCCTCTCCTTATACAAGGACAAAGAGAAATAAAACTGTTAAAACAGAAGTTTCCAGAACAAATAGAGCACTTTTTTTTTCTCATGGGTTATATAGGCAACCTGTTCCATTGCTTGCTGATGTTAGGCTTGGCTTCAAATATGGGTGGGCAAGGTCATAGAAGGAAGCTGTACTGAAGGCTGCTAGATATAGAGAGCCAGTGTACATTGCACAGAGGCAGAGAACAGCCTAAAGAAACATCATGTAACTGCCCTATTCTTAAACCCTTCTCCAGATGACTGGCGATGAGCCTCCAGCCTGACGAGATACAGCAATTCTCTAAAGCAGTACTCATCACCCAATTCTTAATAAACAAAAAGTGTTGGTATTATCTGGCATCATGTAACGAAACCTGTAAGAATCAGGAGGAGGAAAGTCTAATGTGAGCTTAATTTTCTTCAATGTGTTTAGTGTCAAATGCCTCTGACTGCATGAATAACCATTCCTGGCCTTGTGCAGCAGCTTGTTCTGCTGCTCAGAGAGGGATGTAATGCCATGCCGAGGATGTAATAAACCTTCCAGTGGGAAGTGCCTCATGATAGCTTTCCATCATCTTTTATTTCCTCTCTGTAGCGTGTAATTGTTCGTTAGCTTTGTAAAGAGTAATTATGTTTGAGCAACGCTTTTCTGCTAAGAGGTTTTTCCTTCAGATTATATTAATTGAAGCACTTTTTCAGGTGACTTTATTTTTATATAACTGTAATTTTAGGTCAAATGTCCTGGCTTTTCTGAGCATCTGATATAGTTGCTACTAAGAGTGTTTTTTACAGTGCTTTGTAATTGACTTAACAGAGGTTAATTGATGAAGGCATTGCATGAGCGAACTGCAGCGGAGTACCTGAGATTAGCTTTCAGGCAGAAGAACAGCAGGTGTCCTGGGTAAACTTGTGAATGGCTTGCTGGAAAGCAGAATTGAAGTCATCTTTCCATTTTCACTGACAGAGATCAGCTGCAAGCCTGCTTGTGCATCATGAAGCACTGAACCTTAGCTCATCCTTGTGTATCTGAGGAATAGTTTTAAGGGCTATGGATTTAGAAAAGCAAGGTTAAAACAAAAAAAATACTTTATTTTATGTTGTGGGTGCAGTTTTACAAAAGACAGTTGTAAAAAGGAAATGTAAGCACAGGACGATGTTACAGCAAAAATAAATGCTCCCCAACTGAGAAATTATCTCCATTGAACTCTACTAAACAAATCTCTAGAGGAATGCTTTGAAAGAGTACCCTCAAAGAGCCCTGTGCATCCTGAGATTAGAAAGCAGACTTCACAGTTCCTAAGCCCTATATAGTCTTTTTTTCCCAACCCAAAGGGTGAAACGTGGATTTGAATCAAGGCACTTACAGAAGCCAGGTTTAGCTTGCAAATCTACACCAGATCACCTCCACCATGATGAAGAACTACCTTTATCTTCTTGGGAAATATGCATGAAATCCTTTGGCAATTTTGCTAATAGCAACTGGCCCAGTCAGTGTGATAGCACAACCATGTGCATTGATAGTAGATGAGACTGGAAATTTTGTATTTAAGTCCCAGTGACTTCAATCCCACTGGAATCAAATGCTATGTCATAGGGGGGTAGAAGGTGGGAGAAAAGGTCTTCTGTGTATGTATGAGTAAAAAAACTCAAAGATGAAAAAAGACGTACATTTTTTCTGAAGACTTTCAAATAAAAACACAAAGATTTTACAAAATCTCCTGTGAAACTATACTTCTGTTTTCCATATTCAGTGCTGCTGAGCCATTGAGGGAGTGATTTAGTAATGGGACACAGTGAAGGAGATCTGTGGTCACAGTATAATCCTTTGATATGTTAAATTTCATGCAGTTATTTGGGTACCAAATTATCTCATTTGAGAGTCGAGGAGAGAAAAAATTGACATTGAGTTCAGATCTTAGTTGGTAAATTTTGAAAAATTCTGGCTCATATCTGATAGTGAAGATTTCTACAGGAATTAAAAAGAAATTACTTTCATCACTGTAGATGATACCATCAGCTGCAAAGACCAGGAAATCTAATCTTAGTCTAGGTATTTATCTGCATATATTTGTATGTACATATTTGTATGAAAGTACTAGATATTTGTAAGGTTATTTGTAAGGTTCTTTGATGAATTATAGGTCAGAGTAATGCACGTATACCTGCTTGGTGCATTGCTTTAACAGTAAATGAAGTGGAGCCCCACCAGCATCCCTGCTGTGGAGTCCAGAACCCCCATCAAGACTCAGCTCCTCGCTGCATTTAAGGAATACAATTGCATGAAGTTTATGTGCAGCACCTGAACCACCCTCCTGTATCTTGTCTATGCTCATGGCTGCTCTTTTTTGTTTCATCTACACAGATGGAAAGGCTGGGCTATGCAGTGTGCTGTAGCTCAGCACTGCCACATGCACCCAACATCCTGCTTCCTATCAGGTGCATGGCATTGCTGGGCAGCACATTCCCAACACTATGGTATTTGATGCCTCTTTTATTGGCACAGAGATTGGAAGAGCACCATTACAGGGCTCGCTGCCTTCTTCTGCTGGGCTAAAACTATCAGTGCATGTTTGGGAAATGACGAAGAGGTCCAAATTATATGGAAAACACTGAGGCAAATCTGGACACTTGGATAAATCTGGAGCCTTCTTGCTGTTCTGGAGGTGGAGAGGGGGAAAAAATGTTCTGACTTAAGTATTTCATGTGCAGATTTTTATCTCCCCAGTCTACTGGGACTGAAAGCTTATATATAGCTGGCATGTGGTGGAAGGAGTTACTGCTGATGTGCAAATAAAGATGTTGCAGACATCAGAGCTGTCACACTACAGTGGAATGAGCTCTGGACATGAAGCATTCATAGTGTATTGGAAAAATTTTGATCTAAGAGTTGTCCTATCATTTATTCATGTGCTTCTCTGCTCCCCTGGACAGGAGCTGTATTTTTTCAGTAAGCTGCCTCGTGCTACAGCAGATGTTTGGTGGTACAGAACTAGAAACATTGCCTCTCCTTGCTTAAGAAATAATTGGGGTTTGGATCTAAGTAATAATTTTCTTTTTTGTTTGTTTGTTTGATTTTGTTGAGTGGGAAGGCTAATTGCCTGAGTGGATGTATATATCTGTTTAGCATAAATGTCTGTAGGTGAGAATAGCTCACACAGACTGAGGATGAGTGCATAAAGAGAAGCTGCAGTTTTTTCAAACCGTTTTTGTTTTTTCAAACCCAGTGCAGGTCCCTGACGGTAAGGCTGTAATTTATGACCACCCTTTGTAATCAATAAAGCAAGAGGATTTAAAAATAATGATAATAATAAAACCAGGGTGTAGTGTTTAACTGTAAAGATACACCTGACTGTTTAAATAGTACAAAGGAATACACCTTTCTGTGAGAAGCTGGCACCATTAGAGCCTGTCCCAACTGGTGCTGCCTGAATAGCATGTGTCCCTGCGTGGCTGCTGCCTTCATTAGGGGAAGAGCTATTACCACAGTTTTTCACTGTGAAGACAAATCCTTTGCAGAGAGTGCTGTGTCTGAGCTGGAATAGATGGCTCATTGTGAGTCCCAGCTCCTCTCTCAACTGACAGAGGGGATCCAAGACAATTAGTGCAGCTCGGTGTCCAGCTCCCAGACTGGGAGATGTGGGATAAAGGGCACCCAGGAAACAGAAATATTTCCAGGGAAACCGATGACTGCGAGCACTGCCTGCTGTCTCCTATTAGTACCCACTCTTTGGCCACCCAGTATGTTTTACTGGGCTGTATTACAGAGCAGAGTGCATCATTTTAGCATGCATCAGTGCAGTGTATCCCAGGGGTTGTAGCTGGAGAGAAAAGGCCTGAGATGCTCTCTTGCAGAATGACTTGTTTTCTCAGAATTAGAGCTGTGGAGGAGACAATGTAAAGATCTGGCATGCGCTCCCTGCCACTGACAGAGAGCAGAGCACTTTTGATTCCACGCACTATAAGACCTATAGACCCTAGAATCTTACCCATGCTACTTTGCAGGCCACTGCCCATGGTGTTTCTACTCAGCAGCCATTTATCTGTGCCTGGCACCTTGGCAAGCCTGTTCCATAGGGATATGATGACTGGCAGGCAGCATTTAAGAGCTTCTAGGGCTCACGCCAGCCCATGCTGGAGGCCCAAACCTGACAGCAGATCCCTGTGTTGTCAGTGGCTTACAGCTAGTTGTGAATGTCATTGGCAGGCCCAGCTGCCCCAACGGATGCACATTCCTGTCAGTCAGCTACACTCACATCCACACTTCATCTGCAAATAGTGCCTGATGCTGACAGCCCCAGACACACAGTGATGTGGTCTTCTGGTCACTTGTGTGGACCAAGCCAGCCTGGCACCTGTAAGGCTTGTGTCTTCAGTACAGTGGGCATGCCACTCAGCAGCCTGCTGCTATACTTGGTCCCAGTACTTAATGGACTGCAAGCCAGGGGGTGGGCAGCACCAGCACATACCTGTGCTTAATGCTTTGGGTGCTACAGTATGTGGTAGCAGCATTTTTTTCATTTCCATCCTGTTGCTATAGAAATAGGCTGGGCACATATGGAAGTTGCATTTGCCTGAAATTAAGTCCTTCTGAAAAGCCAGCTAATTAAAATCATGTTATGTTCCAGTTTTCTAATGTCTCTGCTATCAATGCACGTATGATAGTGCCAACAAGGGCAAGTGTAAATAATTAGCTAATTGAGTATTGCTTGAGAATGCTTTTCATTTATTTATTCATTTTATTTATTTCCTCATCCTCATGCGTGTTTTCTCAGCTGTGCATTCTTCTTAAATTGTCATTGCCCATGGAGAACCAACAATATTAGGAGAGGGGAAAAGTTATTCTTTGTCACCATCTCTGAACTTTGCTTTGAATTGTGTAGATTTTAATTTCACTACTTCCTAAATGGATTTTTTTTTTCTCCATAGCAGTCTTCACAGCTATAAATGATCTTGGAAATGGAATGTGATATTAAAAGTACAAAAACATAGGAAAATATATTTTACCCTTATCATAATTATCTTACATGCTTCTGGCACTCAGGTTAGCTAATATGCTTTCTGTTATGAGACACTGGATACCAAACATGATTATAACATTTTTAATTGGCACATCCTTTTGAAAGAGTGTTCTGCTTGTGCGTGTACATCCAAGCATTCCTTTGTAAAACATGGGTGGGCAGTAACACTGCCATCTCGAAAGTCTGGTGTACAAAGCCCTTGCAACTCTTTCTTTCACACAGTGTGACATGAGTGTGAGCTATAGCTTCTTTGAGATATCTCTGCCTCGCACATCTGTGCCCTTCAATGTGCACAGATTCAGCTTCTAACACATACTAGTATCTAGAAATTGCTGTAGTGGCTCTGATATGTAGGAAAATGAGGACTGTTTGGGGAGTTGGTATTGTGGAGTTTTGCAAGTGAAATCTGATCTCTCTCCTTTCCTTCTGAAAATCTTAACATTTCTACCCTCTTTCCAGGGAACTGATGATCATGTAGGAAAATGCAGTTCAGTAGCACCAGACTCTTGCTAATAATTGTCCCAGGTGTTTCACAGTATATTCCCAGTGTAAGGATGTCAGCTTCATCAGCTCGCAGCAGGTGGACGCACTTGGGATAATGGCTTTGACCAAGACCATGCAGCAAATTACCAGGCAGTAAAAAAAAAAACAACAAGAAATGCGAGGGAGTTACAAATATTCTCTCTGAAGCTGATGTTAAAGCTAGAAGACATCAAAATGGCAATGCTTGAGGCTGTAATGAATTCCTCATAGCAAGTGTTGAAAAGGAAGGTGCAGGATGAATCCCATAGGTAGGATTCATGCCTTGCTCATTCAGAGCAGCTTAACTTCAAAGGCAAGGGGTAAGATTAGTGTGGTTCCCCCTCTGCTATTTCTTAATGCATATTTTAGCTCAATTAATTTTTCTTTTTCCTAAGAGGTACTTTACAGGCCTGATGATACGTTGGCAATGGGAGAAATTCAATTCAGCCGGGTTATAGAAACTGACTTCAGATGACACAGGTTTATATACGTGTGTGTGTGTGTGCTTGTTCTTTTTGTTACCATTGAACTACAGTTGTCCAAATTTTGGAGTGCAGCAGAGCCTGAGAGAGGTGAGAAAGCACAAAAAAAATGTGATATGTGATATTTTTTTCCTACTTTTTAACTACCACAGCTCTAGTGAAACAAATCAAATACAGATTTAAAACTTCCCTGCTTGAACTTCTCTTTCCCTTCCCTCTCCCTGGGGTTTCTGTTTTAGAGCTCTTGAACTGATTTATTGAGACAGATCAAAGTATAAAGTATTTCTCAGCTGGTCTTAGTTCTCTCACTGGATTTTAGTGGCAGGAGACAGGCAGCTCATTACAACTGGGAGAGTGTTCCGGTGAAAACAACTTGAGAAAAATAAGATTCTGCTGGAGCTGTAGTCCAGTCTTACCATCACAGAAGCAAATTATTTTAGAATGAATAAATAATGCCACACTGCTCCTCATTAGGATATAAGTCTAAGTATTAACATGATGTTAAGTACATCTGAACAACCCTGTTTCTGTCTGGTACTATGAAGTCTTCGAGGCATGCCCTGGGCTTGTCCAATTTCAAGCATGTCTCCCCCATGCTTGTTCCTTTTCTTCCATTTTCAACAATGTTTTAGTGAACAGAGAGGAAGGGGAGGAGTTCTTCTCAACGACTTGTCAGCCTTCTCTGGGTGCCAACTGTGTTTTCTAAGTCATCAAGGGGACAGGTGTGTTTGCATGGTGCTAGTGAATGGGGCTCAGTATCCTGGAGCAGGATAAAAAGCAGGTTGAGGGAGGTGATCCTCCGACTCTACTCTGCCCTAGTGAGACCACATGTGGAGTACTGTGCACAGTTCTGGGCTCCCAAGTTCAAGAAAGACAGGGAACTTCTAGAGAGAGTCCAGTGGAGGGCTACAAAAAGGATGGGGGGCCAGGAGCAGATCCCTTATGGAGAAAGGCTGAGAACTGGGACAGTCAATCTGAAAAGAAGGCTGAAAGATCTCATCACTGTTTATAAATATCTAAAGTAGAGGAGTAAAGTGGATGGTGTCAGGCTCTTTTTAGTCGTGTGCAGTGAAAGGAAAGAGGCAATGAACAAAAACTGGAACACAGGAAGGTCCATTTGAACATGAGGAAGAACTTCTCTGTTGTGAGGGTGAGAGAGCACTGGAACAGGTTGCCCAGAGAGATTGTGGAGTCTCCTCTGAACATATTCAGAACCTGCCTGGACACTTTCCTGAAGGAGGCACAAAAATACATAATTGAGTTAATGTATATAAGTAACAAAACCTTTTTTTTTTTTTTTTAATTAAAATGTAAAGAACAGCAACAAATATGTAAAGCTAGTGGGATATTTGACTTAGTTTTTCTGAAACTAATCCATCAGTGTCTGGTTCAATGGAAGTGGTTGCAATTTTCAGCAAGCTCTCAAGGTGTTCATTGGTGATTTTTTTTATGAAATATTACTCTTTCTGTGATTCATCCTTGAAAGTAGTTATTTACAAATGTACATGCTGCCAGAAAGCAAGTACATGAATAAGGCATGATTATGAAACATGGGATATTTTTTTCGGCTAAGATAGGTCTTACAAAAGTCTAGTGAAGAGACATGATGACATTTTTTTGAGTTGGATGTCTGATTGCAACTCTACACATTCAGTTTGAAGATGTGCAGGCAATGTATTCATTTGTACTGAAAATGGAGTCACAGATATACAGAAAAAAAAGATATATTTTTTTGAAATCTTGAAACCTATTCTCAAATTCCTTTATCAGTACTGAAAACACAACTGCATTTTTTTCACTGTTCAAAGGACTGTGTTTAATCAATGTATCAAAATGCATAAAATTATTTGCCATAACTTGAGTTTGCCGTAATTTAAGTTTCATTTTGAACTCTGTTACAGTTTGCAGCATAGCACAGATAAGTTGATTTTCACCTGGAAGACACATGTTTAACTCATTTAAGCAAGTGGTCAAATCTACCAAAAATGCTAAAACTGTGGGCACTTTTCATTTTCAATTTCTGGCACAAATTTTCCTTTTGATTCCATAAATGACTTGATTTCATCTTGCAAACTATAACATCTTTTTAGCACTCGATCCCATCTTAGCCACCTTCCTTCTGAAAAATAAACAATGCCCTCATAATCAGCATCCAAACTTTTAAGGAACTCCTGGAACTGGCCATGATTCAATCCATTGGACTTCATGAAATTCACAGCTCCAATGATGATTTGCATGATATTATCCATTTTTAAGGCTTTTACAAGTTAATTTTTTTTTTATGAGTGATGCAGTGATATTTCATCAAACATGAGCTGCCAGTGGCAATTGCATTCTCTTCTATTAATTTTATAAGTCCTCCTTTTTTTTTTTTCTTTTTTTTTTTTTTTTTACCATCACTGGGGCACCACAGAATCACCCAGGTTGGAAAAGACCTCAAAGATCATCCAGTAGCTGTCAGTAGCTATACCAGCTGTATTAACAAGGGTTAAAGAAAATTGCTTTAATGTAATTTTTACTGCTTTATATATATCAAGAGATTTAGTTGTGTTTTTCAGTGGCACCAAAGCAGCCATTTCTTCAGTGACATTATGTTTGTTATCAATACTTCTAATGAAAATGGCAAGCTAAGCCATATCTGTACCATCAGTACCTTCATCTATAACCAAAGCATAAGATTTGAAGTTAACAGCTCAACTCTCTGAATTCTTTTCAATACATTTTCCTGTTTCTTCAGTTCACCTGCCTACAGTCTGGTGAGAAGAAAAATCCAATTTTTTATCAGGACACATTATATCTGCCACACTTTCCAAACACTGCTTAATAAACTCACCAGCAGTAAATGGTTTGGATATCTTTGCAGTCAGATTTACTATCACATAGCTAGCTTGAATTTTGACTTTTTTTAAAAGCTTTTGTTGAGATGACAGACTTTTTCTTTTTTTTTTCAGTTCCACTATTTTGTCTTTACGAAGCATTCCTTGATATGCATCAAATATGGCAGCATGTTTCTGCAGATCATATATTTTCTGATTGTGGTATTTGAAAACTGGTGTAGTTTCCTTACAAATAATTAAGCTCAGTGCCATATTATTTGTCTTGACAAAAAAAAAGTGGCCCATGGGCCATGAGTTGGATATGCCTGGTGTAACTGAAAGCATTGCGGAGCCCAGGCCTGCCAGCAGCAAGCTCAAGCTCAGAGAAAGCAGGCAAGGAAGAGACTGTGTCTCACTGCAGACCATGTGTGAGCTGGACAAGCTTTCTGCCTTTGCCTCCTGCCCTCATCCTTTCCCCCTGCACAAGCCTTTAGCAGTCCCAAAACATTTTAAAAAGCTCTGTTTTAACCAAGGGTCAACGTCATGCTTTGTCCACAGCTGTGCATGTGTTATGGGTGATGGCTGCATCAGTCAGAAGCAGAGCTGGTCTATGAAAGTATCCTATGAAGGAGCAAGTCATTGAAAGGTTTTTAATTTAAAAAGCAAAAAAAAAAAAAAAAAGACTAGACAATAGAGTATAGAATATAGAATAGAGTATAGAGTATAGAATAGAATGGGAAAGAGAAGGGAAATGATCCAGCCAGGGCCATGGTTTGGCGGCAGAGATTTCAGGTCTCTTGACTGACAAATAAAGCCCAATTCTGAAATATATTTGAGGTGTATGCGGCTTAGCGAGCACACTGAGACACAGCATTCAGGAAGCAGAATGGAAATGTCTTTAATTGGAAAGGAATTCTCCTCCCGAGGGCTTGTGCTTCTGCCTAAATGCATCCTGATACAAACTGTAGGCTCATTTCCTCTTCTTCATGTAAAACAGAAGAAAGACAGAGAAAGATATGTTCCTATAGAGAAAGGTAACTACATTATAAATCAGCAGGTGATACTAATTTTGAGTGGCAGGATTGAGCATTTTAGCAAGGTATGGATAGAGCACAGCAGATTTTGAGCAAAGAGGCAATAGATACTGATGCTGGCAGAAGAGAGATCCTCACTGAGGTGGGTGTGAGGCTGCATATTGAGCCAGTGGAGTTGGCCCCATCTACACAAAAGATAAATTTTGCTCACATTCTGAAGAAACCTTTCTTGTTGAGTAAACCAAGATGTGTGATGGAAACAAGGTCTTAGATGGTCCTTAAAATGGGATGTTTTCTTGCCAAGTTCTTGCAAGACAAAATGAAATCAGGCTGTGTATTGTCAGCCCAGATGCAAGATACTCACCAAAGGAAGGACCAGCAAAGGTGTGGTATGAATGTATGCTCCTGAAGAAGGGCTGAAAAACATCTAGTTTCCTCTCCACCCCATTTCAGGCAGCTTTCTGTGAAATTAAATTTACCCGACAAGGTTTGAAGAACATAAATGATACCAAATCTCTTGACAAGGATGTATTTGAAAATTGTTTAATTTGTTTAATTGTCTAATTGTTCCATGGCATAAGAATGGCCTTACTGAGATCTTCTGTACGATAATGCCATCCTTTGACAGCTCATTCATCTCAACTTCCCAGCGTGTTCTTAAACAGACGCACATGTTAAAGATCTCCGTGGGGCTTGTGACCACCATCAGTGGAGCCCTCTTGGGCACACATGGAAGAGCTAAGCAGAAACAAAAGCATCATGAGGGTTAGTGTTCTTAATGTAAATGTGAAACGTAGCCTGAAAGAGACCTTCTGTGTCACTGAATCCTGTTCAAGACACTGTGTCACCCTGCTGTGTTTACCCATGCATGACCATAAAACCATACAGATATTTTGTTCCCCCTGCCACTGTGTGCGTGGTTTGGAGCCATGCCCATGCAGCACTTTGAGGCCTCCTGATATCCTACCATCTGGCAAGATTTTCTGAAGTTACTGCAGAAAAAGAGATTTGGGTACCACATGGATGGTGGGGCCTCTGTAGCAACGGGGTTAATCCATCTCTCTCGCTTCCTGACTGTGTTTCATAGCTGATGTTCAGACATCTGAAAGGCGCCATTTGAACAGAGCTGAGGAGTTTAAGGCAATAAAAGCTATGTCCTGTGCCTGGTTCATGATTTTTTGTTTGTCTGCAACGACTTTGCCAAGCTTAGGATTGATCTGTGTGCAGCACTCTGATGTTTCCTGAGCATTTTCTGTTGCACAAGCCTTTTTCAGCTAGGGGATAGAGAAAGGAACAAAGACTTAACTTGAAGCAAATATTTTGGTGTCCCTACACACTCCTGCTCCAGTCTTACAGGCATTCTTCAAAACTAGAAAGAGCTTGACAGACATCTTATTCTACTGGTGTGCTTTTGCCAACAAACTGAAACTCGGATCAGATATACCCTACAGATGAAGTCCAGGCACAAAATCTCTATTCCACTGACATCTTTAAGAGTTTTGCCATTATTTTAAAGGAATATGGGCTTAATTCTCTGTGATTAAGTTTTGGCTTCATTATTGTACTGGTTTTGGCTGGGACGGAGTTAATAATAATAGCCTGTGTAGTGCTATGCTTTGGATCTCTGACCAAAGCAGTGTAGATTACTCACTGATGTGTTCTCTGTTGCTGAGCACTGCTAGACAGTGTCCAGGTGTTCTCTGCATCTCACAGTGCCCCTCCAGCAAGAACCTGACAAGGACACAGCAGAACAGATGACTCCAAACCAATATCCCATACCACATAGTGTTGAGCTCAGCAATAAAACCTGGGGTAAAGAGGAGGGGGAGGTTGTTCAGAATTAAGGCATTTGTCTTCCCAAGGAAGAGTTCTATGTGATGAGCCCCGCTTTCCAGGAAATCTGCCTGCTGATGGGAATTATTGAGCGGGCCCTTTGCTTTTTTTACTTGTGTGTAGTTTTTATTATACCTATTAAACTTTTACCTTTTCCACTTTCTTTTTCCATCCCATCATTTTTGGGAGCTGAGGGTGAATGAGTGGCTGAGGGGAGCTCAGCCACCAGCTGAGTTAACCCACAACTGTCAGCTATCAGCTGTGGGCTAATTCCACCCATTAGTGGTAGAGATGGGGCAGCTGAATAACTGATCTTCCCAAGAGCTCACAGCCATTTTTCAGGAAGGAAGAAAAGAGATGAGCTGAGTAGAGTGCTGGGAGCAAGCGCTGGTAAGTGCTAGTTCCAGTTGTTATTGTCTTCTGTATCTCTGGTATCTGAGGATTTGTGATTGTTTGGGATCAGTTTCTGTGTTGATGAGAAAGGCTTTTCTACTGTAGTAAGTGGGGGTACTGTATAAATCTGGTTAGTTCTATGACAGGATAATGTGTGCGCTGGGGAGATCAAACTGAGTAGCAGTAGTACAGAGTTCCTGTGTACCTCAAAGCTGTTTCCTGCATCTGCACAAAATTGAGCCCCTATTTTTGTCTCCTGGTTCCCATGTCTTTTTAATACAGTTCATGAAGACCTCAATAGAGATTGCTCCTAATACATAGCCTGATCTTTGTGATGGGACTGTCCTCAGTTCTTCAGCTATTGCACGTTCAAGTTCCTGCTTCATGTAGCCTGTACTGCCTACTCCTATTTGTTTTGCCTTAACTTGGCTGCCAGGAAGAGCCCATCAGTATCAGCAGGTTACTGGTGTCTGCGTGAGTGGAGAATGCACTGCAGTTGTGGTGTTCTGTTAGGTTTTCCTACCCAGAAGGTTCTTTATCTTTCTATATGAGAGCCAAAGAGGAGACGCTATTGCTTCAGCAATGTATGAGGACTGCTCTATAATTTTTTTTTTTAAGTTGGCCCAGGATGTCAGGGGTGAATGTTGGTCTGGCAGTAGGGGTTGAACCTTCCTTGATAATAGTCTGTTACATGTTGTTGCTGCATGACAGGTGGCAGCAGAGGGGCAATCTGACAAAATGATGTCTGGAATGGACATGCATCTGAAGCAAAGATGTGTTTCTGAATTCCTTCATGTGAAAAAATAGCACACGTTGATGTTCTCTGAGGCATGTTGAACATTTCTAGAGACCAAACAGCAGTTGTGAGCCCAGTGAGGCAGTTGGTGATGCATTTCAGCAATGGCATCATCATAGCAACTGTAAAACAGCAGGACAACTCTGCTGCTGCAGATTCTTATGAGTGTGGCATACAGGCTCTTGTTTATGGCCAGTGAAAATGCATAGCTAATGGTGGTGATTATGTTAAAAATGGTGTCTGGCAGCTGAAATTTTTATCTGTCAAACAGTGTTATTGTGCTCTTCGTAGCTGTTCTAATTTCTATGGAAATAAATAGGAGGCATTACTTTTGGAGCATCGTACATACACAACATGAGTGTGTTGCCATTCTTCATAGCGCTCTAGCAATGGTGACCTGTAAGAACTAGCCTGTTCTCTTTTGTGAATGTTATTTCTTGTTAATTGTGATCTAAAGATTTTTTTTCTCTCTTGCTAGCTCCCCACAGAGCTATGTGGAAGTTTTTGTGTAAAAGAAATTTACTTAAATCCTATTGCTCCCCACCCCCTCCACTTTGTAGACCTTGTACTGTGACTAGATCAATAAAAGGGAGAGTCTCTGAACAAGATTCTGTTTAAACAGTGACCTTATGCTTTAGTGGTATTCAGGTGGGTTTAATAACTCAAACAACAGTTTCTGATGTGTCCTGCCCTGTGCAGAGTACTGGCAGATGCAGTTATGATGGCTTCAAAAGCTTTCCTCAGAGCGACCAATAGCAGTCTGGGCAGTTACACAAATTTTTACTGGGCGAAACTAAGATGCAGAAACTTGGTCATTTGTGGACTTATTTTAGAGCTCTCAGAATTGTGAGTAATAGTGAATTTCTGCCGTGTGAGGGCTTGTAGTATACAGCTGATTGGAGATGCCCCAGCAGAATGTTTTCTCATTCAAAAGTTCCAATTTGTTAGAGGTTGAGCAAGCTTTAGACTGAAAAGAAACAAAACTTAAAAAAAAAAAAACCTAACAAAAGCAATAAAAACAACAAGAACAAAACAAAAACCAACAGAAAACCTCCCAAATCCTGAACAGAGCCCTCTGAAAACAGAAAAGTAGAGAACACACTTCTTATTTTAACTTCAGATACACTTGGCCTAGGGTTTTAAAATTCTGGCTTATAATAGAGTTTAGTCTGGAATTTTTAAGAGGAAGTTAGTTGGATATAATAAAAACCCCCAAATGACTTTTGGCTTTTTTTCTGTTTTTATTTTTAATGATTTAAATCAGAGGTGTTTTGTGGAGTAGAGTCTATGTGAAGATCTTGGAGGTTCTTTGTATGAAGTAGGGTTATTTCTCTGCCTTACTGAAAGAGGAATTGCCATCCAAAAGAGGATGCCACCAAAGTGAAGGCAAAGGGCCTTCAGCTGTCCCTTCTCCTTGTGCAAGGGAAGCACTGAGGATGAAGCATAGCTCCTGCAGGGAGCAAGAAAAAGTGGAGAAATATGCAGCTGTTTAGGACCTCTGCCTCCCTTAGGCAGGAAATCTGCATCTGATTGTTGTAATTCAAGGACTGTCTCTTCTGGTTGTGATAGTTTTTGAAACAAGATTCACCTGCAGTTTTTTTCTTAGGAGCAATACCTCCTGGGCCCCTCTTTTTGTATTTAATCTTTTGTACCAGCTGAAGAGTGAGGTTCCTTGTCATACATTTGTCCTATGACAAATATTATTTTCTTTGAATCTTCCAGCTATGACCTTAGGTATTCTCTGTAGTTGTCATAAAGCAAAAGATGATGATCTATTACTTATCCAGCTGTCTGGTTTATAGGAAATGAGTGTGCCTGTAATTGGGCATGAAGTAATTTAAATTGGGCCATCAAATAGAGTGCATCTGTTGTTCTTATTGTTATTCATTGCTCATCAGAGCCACTGATGTTGTATTTTCATTAATTTTTCTATTAACTTTCTCCATCAATGTGATTAAAGATTCATTAATCTGGAGTAAAGAGTAAAACAACCTGCCGCCATCCTGCATGCCAGAGATCAAATGAAAACCATCCTGCATATAAAATTAGACAAGAACTAATTCAGCCTGATTAAAATAAATAAAAAAAAAAAAGAGGTATCCCTGAAAACAGATATGTTAGCAAAGGATTAGTGTTCAAATGGTCAAGTCAAACAAGTCATAATAAGGACCATCTTTACACCTCCCCCTCATTCCACTTCTGCCATCTGTGATTTCATAGTTCTTTAGATGGCAGTTTAACTTAGTACCAATTATCTATGTATTTAATTTAGCCATGTAATTGGCAGACATTTCCAACTTGGATAATTTTTATGGGCAACATATTTAACGTATCTGAAGTTTTTATTTATTTATTTATTTTATTCCCTAATTTCTCTTTCTGGCTGCTATCATCAATGTTGCTTTTAAAAGACTGAGAAGTACTGTGTCTAGCAACTTGTAAAGAATGTGAAAATGATGGAAACTCAAGTCAGAATGCTTTTAGACATTATATTCACATGTATTTAGTTACTGTAAAATTTAGGAACCTATTAGTGACTAGTTTTATCTGTACTACAAACAGCACAGTCATGCCTTTTTCCTCAATATAAGACAATCTTTTCAGTAAACTGCTAGTGACTATCCTCTTGTTTTAGCCAAACTCTAACCCAAAAGAATACAGCATTATCATGCAATATTCTTAAAAAATAAATTAAAATATATATATATATATGGTCTTGATATTCAATTTTGGGTTCACCTCATGTTTAAACTTGTCTTTCCCAAAATCTTCCTTGCCAAGTTAATTTCATTTCAGTACTTTGAGGGAAATTAAGGGCTGAATGTGCTTTGGCTGGGGGACTGAAACACCCAAGAATAGTGATTTCAGTCTCTTCATGACTGTCCTACCTGAAAACAGGAACTTCTATATCCTGTGGTTGGTACCAGCCCATTCGAAACGTTTAACAGATCATGATTCTAGTGAAAACTAAACATAATTTATTATGAGGCAAAATCGGCCAAACTGTTGGATCAATAGGTAGAAACAACTGAGACAAGACAAAGATATATATAGTTGCATATTCTGTAAATTATCTCTAATTTCCCCCATCTAAAAGCTTGTGTCTGTGATACAGGTCTCTTGCAAAACTTCAGTTATTGTTTTAGATACTGTTTTTGTTAACCAGGTTGACAAAACCTAGAGGTAAGTGAGGGAACTTGTTTTGTCTCCCAGTCTTTGTCCCCAGGTATGTTCATTGTCCCTGTTTAATTTTGGGAAAAGAATGCTGATGTCCTCCAGACATGGCTGAGAGAACAATCTTATAGTCAAGCAATTAAAAAAATATATATTCTTTGAGTGTTAATTCAGCCTTATGACTGGCTGGGCAGTAATACGACAGTAAACAGGCAGTTTTATACAGATAAATAAGTGAGATGTGTATGTGCCCTTTGTTTCTCTTTCTTGATAGGGGATATATATGCTAGTGGTCCAACAACTTTGAGGTGACAGGTCCTGCGTGAGAAAATTCTTAAGTGGGCCTGATATTTAGGCATGAGGAGTTATGACATTTTGGATTCAGACCTGTCTGGAAATCAAATAAACCAGGTCATACAAAATAACTTCAGCACCATTGTGCTGCATGAATCTCAGATGCTTGAAAGGTTCTTATAACCAGTAGTTGTAACAAAAGATGTGCTGACTAGCTCTGGTGAAGTGAAAGTGGCAAGAAGAGTTAGTTTTATATATACCAGTTTACAGTTTTAGTTGGTCTGAAGTCTGTGTGTATGTTTTGCATGCAAGCAGAGCACTTCATAGGAATGTGCTGTTAAACTGGAAAGAATAGTTTAAGACGTAGCATCAAGGAGATGCGATGCAAACAAAATTGTTTACAGCTCTGAGAAAACAACTAACGCTTGGATGATGAAAAGTGAAAGCACAGATTTTTTAAAAGTATTGCAGTCAATAGAGATATTGGTTACCCTAGAGACAAATCAGTAGGAGTTATCTGTATTGCCCTTTAGAGATGATGTCTTTTTAGTCTATCTTGAGGAAAATGCACTATCTGAAAATCAGTTGTCCAACTGTGTCACTTTTAACAAGACTGTTCTCTAGAAATGTGCTGTCTAAATGCTGGCTGGACCATTTAAGTCTTGCTGCTTGTTTCCCTTTAGTTTTTTCTAACTACATAAACACTACGTGATGCAGACAGCTACACTGGAATTTAACATGCAGTCATGCACGGAAGGAGACCACTTGGAGGAGCAGAGGCAGGAAGGGCAGATCAGTCTATTGCTGGAGACACATCAATAAGGGATGAGATGTGGGGTGAAGCCTGAAACATAATGCTGACGAGAAATGGTTTCCCCATCAGATTTAAGGGCTTTGAAGTTAGCGTCCAATTGTTAGCACACATAACTTTGTTTGGATTGATTGCTTTTCTACGTGGAGCTGCAAATGAAAAAACACTGGGACCTGACATTGCTGTGTTTTAACAGACAGTGAGAGAAGACCTTGAAAATGCTGCATCTTTCCCATTCATAAACTCGCTTTCACTTCCACTCCCCCATGCTTATCCACCCCCCTCTTAGGGTTTTAGCAATCAGATACCTAAACAAACTTGTAATTTGTAACTGCAGCATCAATTACCTATTTCACACAAGGAACATGGAAGGACTCATGAATTCACAAAGATTATTTTTGTGATTTCCTCAGTTGAAAGCAAACTGATGAAATGGTTTGCCCAACTCATTAATTAAGTGAGCTGACCCCTGAAGGTTAATATAGAGCTTCTGAAAGTGCCAGAGCAATGAAAAAAGGAAGAAGACAGCATCACAGCAACTACGGCATGTGCAACAACTTCCTGCCTTGGAGCAGAGACAGTTTGGGATGGGATTCAGACTTCTGATTATCCAGCACTTCCTGAATCCCAAAATAGTTTGTACTCCAAATCATACCCCTGGTGATAGTGAGCAGCTTCTTTCACCTATTCTCAAATGAACCACAGGCCTGAAACCTGAGGAGTGATGTTTGTTATGAAGCAATGTATCATTCAGTGGAAAGAGAAAAGTAAACTACAAGTAAAACAATAGCTGTTAAATACATTCAGTTAATGGGTCAACTGCAGCCTACAATGAGTCTTTCTCCTCTCAGATGTATCATTTTTACACTGGTGCAATTCTACTATTTGCAGATACTTGAATGATTCTGCTGAATAAGAGGAGTAGTGAGACAATGCTACTAGTATCGTTTGCCATGTGGTGGATATTTCATGATGTGCCCCCAAAAATATCTTCTACATAGTAGATATTTCATGCAACTTGAAGTTGTCTGACTCATCTGGTATAAGGTAATGATCATCTGCCATTCACGTGGGAAGTTCTATGACAGAGAAAACACCATCCACTTGTTTGTCTAGTGCTTTAGTCCTTAAAAATGCTTCTTGATCTTCCATACTACAGAAAAAAAAGGAGCTGAGGAAGTGTTATCTGCTGAGATACAGCACCTACTTAAATAGTTGCTGGCTTAGTCCAGTTTACAGAGAAAAGGGAGTGTGGGAGCAGGGACAAGCAGCCAGGAGAAGGGAGGTGGCAATGTCTCCAGCTGTTTGAAGAATTTCTGCTATCAAGCGTGTAACTGAGGTCTGCAGATAGGCTTTGTAAAGTGCACTTCATGTTGATTTCTGTTTCACTTAGGCTGATGTTCAGTGTCGACAACAAGCTGTTCTGTAGTAGCTTTTGTTATTTTCCCAGACAGCACCCTTAGGACTGTGTAAATGGCAGCAACAGGAAAAAATATTGAGAACATCATTATTCTCTAAGTGAGTTTCTGTTGTTGTTACAGAACATGGAGAGTCTGGAGCTCTGGGACTCATAAAAGTGTCTTTGATTATTAGTTCTTACAATTTAATCTTTTTTTGTTATGTTGGAAATGAGCTGGGATCTTGAATGAAACATGCACTTAAGTGGATGTTATTTCCTTGAGTTTATGGAACACATGCTACAACATGATGAACTGATACAATATGTTTATCTTGGGTGCTCAAAAGATTGGGTTAAGTGAGAATTTCTCTCTTAAAAATTAGTTTAGAACAAAATTTAATTCCTAAGGTTCATGGTTAGAAAAAACTTCGAGGAAAAGATGTTTTTTATTTTTTTTAACTTTAGAATATTGATAAAATGGTCTTCTTTTTTTTTTCGAAATTTAAAAATATACTAGCATCCTCTTCTATGCAAAATCCAAATGTAAAAAGTACCTTTTCAATGAGTCAGTCTGCCTGTATTTTCCAGGTGTCGCAGCTACAGTTTTGAGATAGCTTGTAGTGATATACTTATTGGCCAGTACTACTGATAGTGTTTTCATGGTTTTATGATTTTTGTTATTGGTATTCCACTAATGTCATGTAGTGCGTTGGGAGTTAAAGAGTTAATGCTCCAGCTTCATGAATAATCTATAGCTCTGAGTATATCTGTCTCAGAAGAGAAGAACTATGTACCCCAGGGGACTTTGTGTTGCTTTGTATTCTTACGTTTTCTGCTCAGAGGGGGACAAGGGAACTATCCTCTGTGAGGTGGGACTGGATCTTCTCATGGACACCCCGCACTGTCCGTAACACTTCAAAACACTAGATGACATTCAGTCTCTAACTCAAGAATCAGAGTACAACATGAGCCATATCTGGGCTGTAACTTTCTCTACATTCACTCTTAATCAGCAGCACCTCACTGTTCTTCAGCTTAGTGGGAGAGTATATTGTTGAGTTGCACCACCTTGCCTGTTCAGTTTCCAAGGCTTAGTGCTAAGGTTGGCCTGTTGGATGTCAATAAGAAACAGATTTTTCACTTCTTACAAGTTACCTAAGTAACCTATTTAATGCAGAGCATTGGAAATGCATCATGAGTTTCTCCTGTGCCCCTTGCATGTCTTAGAATGTCTTGTGTCTGATTGGTATCAGTGAATTTATAAGAGCATACTTGAAAATATAGTTAAGTAGTTATACAGTTGGAGGCAAAAGAACAGGCTTGTTAGTTTGGACAGATGCTCTTAGGGCCTGTCACCACAAGGAGCTTGGGAAGGCAAATCTTTTACTTCATGCTATCCCTTTCTAAATGAGACTTTGAGTGTGTTGCTGTTCCTCCCATGGGACTGTGCACAGAAATGGGCCCAGATCTAGAGGCACACTGCTGTAGGCTAGTAGTATGAGCTTGCTGCTCATATTTTATGTAAAGTGGCTCTGCATTATAAATCTATCCTTACAGCTTATTTAAAGTATAGTTAATCATTCTTAAAATGAAAGCTACTGATCTCCATTTGAAGAGGCGCTACATGGTACTTGGAGTCTATGAAGGTATTTTCTTCCTCTCTTTGTTTCTGTTCTGTTGTTGTTATTTACGTTTTCTTCAAGCTAGATGTAGCTACAGAAAAGCATGTGGACAGGATAATTTACCCATGTCTGTTTATTCCTTATTTACTACTTTTTTCCTCATCAGGAAGATTGAAGATCTTGCCACTAATGAGATAAGAATTGCTGGTACTTTTGTTTTGCATTTATCACAATTACAAGATTAGGATTTCCCATTGCACTCCAGAAAATAATAAAAAAGAATAGGTTGTTTGCTGCAAGTTTGGGAAAACTGAGCTCTTTCTCTAATTACTATCTTGAAACCAAAGCTCTTCTTGTAGCACTGCTATCAAGAAAGTAGTTGTCTTGTAATTTCATTGTTCTGCTGTTTAATGAAAGATGTTTACCTGTTTCATGTTTCAAGGGGCAATATCCTTTGTTTCCTCCCATCTCACTTCAGCCCTTGGCTGAGAATGGCCTTGGCCCTGTATAACAACACTTAGCAGCAACTGTAAGTATCAGCGTGTTGTTGTCATCATTGCTTTCTCTCCTAGAACCAAAACATCATACCAGATGCTCTGAAGAAAATAAATCTGTCCCAGCTGAAATGCAGACACTGAGTTTTATCTGTTTTCACTATGATATATCAGGGTGGTAACTGCAACTTGGGAAGCTACAAACACAGAAAAGAGGGTTGTCTCCTTCATGGCTGTCACTGTCTGCAATGTTGTAAACTTCACTTTTAATTTTACTCAAGCTGAAATTCTGGTGTTTTGTCATGCAGTTATTCTCAGGTAGGGAATCTATTTTCCCAGCTACTTATATTTTGATTGGTAGTGGGAGAGGATAGCCTTCTTTGCTGATCAGCAAATAAGAGTAAGAATGCAGTCATTGCTAAACAAGGCCCAAAACCTTCCCTTCCATGTAGTTTGATGGTGCTGTTTCTGTTCCCACCACAGAACTCCTGTATTTAACAATCTAGCGTAGTTCAGCAGAAACAGAATTTAATATGCCATATTTTCATTAAGCAGGGCTGATGATGTAGTTAAAATATTAGAGTAAAGCATTTCACGTAGGACTGAGGCCAGGCTGCTTTCACAGCAAGTGCTCTGGTGCTTTGGTTTAAAAGGTTTATGTGAATGTTTAAAAAAGAAAGAAAGAAAACATCTTCATCCTGCCAAAGAGGAAGAGAACAGTTCAACTTGGGAGGTAGAGAAGGCTTCCTGAAACTGTTCAAGCCTCTGGCACATATGCTGTGCCAGAGAAAACCTTTGTTTCTATTTTCAGTGTAAAGATGTTATTTTTAAAACCACAAATTAAAGCCTACATGTCAAAGGTTTATGTCATCACTAAGTTCGGATTTTTCTAAGATCACTTTTGAATCAAGATACAGGAAGTGTTTTATCACTTTTCTGTCCCTTCCTGTTAATGCATAATCCTTTGTTTGAAGACAAAGGATTCAGTATCTCACCTCTTAGTAAAAATAGCAATACTGATCACCATTCTGAGACCTCTTTGGCTATTAAACTAGGCACCTACTTCTGATTTGGATGGTGAAATACAGTGTTTCTGTGTACAGTAATCAATGCTGAAGTAGTGTTCTTTGCAGTGTCACTTCTGAGAATCCCATGGCTGCTACAACAGCTCCAGATACTGTGCTAGTCTCTTAGGTAATCATCTTCTCCTTTGTATCATATGCTGGGTTACTTTCTAATTAGGAAAAAAAATGCTATTTCTTATAAGCAAGAGGCTTCTGTCATTAGCATTGTGTTTCTGTCATTGGGCATTTGGTCCCAGATTAATTTATAAGCTGAACCAGGAGCTGTCTCACGAGCAAATTTCAGTTTTTCCCCTGTCATCATGAAAGCTCTACAACGCTGTCAGGAAGGTCCCACTTCGAAATGGCCTTTAATACTGGTGATTTCTGCTGCTAATCCCTTGTGCTGCTAGGAGATTAGTTTTCAATATGTTCAAATAAGAGCTCATTCACTCTTTCAGGTCCTAACACTTCACAATTGGAATGTAGGTTCTGCTTGCTCTTTTCCATCTGTGGATACCTTAAGCTGAGCCTTACCATGTCTTTTGCTTTCTGTGTTGTTCTGCCACCTTTGATCTCCTGCTGTCTATTTCAAGTGTCAGACTGTGATGGATCTACCTCAGCTTGCTTCTTCCCAATTTCCAGACTGTTTATATGTCTCCTGTCCATATCTGCCCCAGTTTCTGTATGGCTCTACTGTTCTGTGACAAAATCTACCCCAATGCTGCCCTGTTCTGTTCCAAGCTCTTGTTCAGTGATGGCCACTACTAGCTGATACCAGCATTACATTTTGAAATGATTTAAGAACCAAGCATTAAGTCCAAATACTGCATCAGTGTATCTAAGAAAGGTATTTTTTGTTCCTTAACCATCTGACCATGCTTGTACTCTCCTGCTTCCCAGGGAATTCAAGTGGAAAGAGGTTAAGCTGCATTAGGAAATCACCTGCCTTTTATAAATGGAAATTATTATGCTATGATTAAAATTACTATTTTTATTTTATTATATTTTATTATATTTTTATTTTATATATTTTATTTTATTATATTTTTATTATATTTTATTTTATTATATTAAAATTACCTGTTGGAAATGTACACCGGCGTGCTTTGCATGCAGCTCATATTCTTTGACGCGATCTCCATTTTTCTTTTTCTTGCAATATTGCCTTCAGATATTGGGTTTCCTTTGCATCGCTTGGCATTAATAATTCTGCAGCTTTGAATAATTTTATTACCTATTACTATGCATTAATACTGATGAATTATGTAATTTCTATGCCATTATTTGTTGTTGTTCTTCAGTACAATTGAGACACAATGTATTGGTACTTGAAAAATATCCTGCGGCATCTTACAACTTGAACTGTATTTTTGTGTGTTTAGATCTTAAACTTTCCTTGATTTAGATGGTTCATCTGACGGTACATTTCTATGTCCCTGAGAGACTGTCTAAGAACCATTTCATTTGGAAAATTTACAGATTATGAAACATTTTAAATGTTGTCCAGATTTCCCCAGTGTGTTTCCATCAACTCTGGTGATGGAAAAAATGCAGTAATTCTCAGAAATAGTTTTTGGAGTCATTCAGTAGACATATTTAGAGAAGCATACTAGAGTTCCTGTGCAAGTATCTTGTAGGCACCTTGAAGCCAAAGAAATTATCTGAAAGCTTTTATAGGATGCATCTACATATTAATTTTATGTTAACCAAGTTATTTCATCTCAGGATTGTCCTTTGTTATTCTGTTTGGATGCCCTGTACTTTTGCTTGTGGCATATCATGGAATATACTAATAGCTTCTTGCTTATTCAGATAATAGGATCATAAGTCAAACATCTGTCACTTCTTGTCATGTATGACTGTTATACTGTGAAGACTTCTTTATTTTTTATGGTTTCCATTTATCACACAAGACCTTTATTCTGCATTTTCTGTGGTATGAAGAAACAGAATGAACCCATGTGCATATAAAATGACTTAATAACTATAGCCATACTAGTCTGAAACAGTAAGAATATGTTATTTTTGGCGGGGGGTAGGAAGAAATAAATTCCTCTGCCATTCTAATAGCTTTCTTGATTTGTTTTGTTGTTGCTTAGTGTCCTTCATAACTATATCATTCGAACAATATTGCTAGTAAGAAATCAGTGTGCTTAGACAACTACCAAAATAAGACAATCCTGTAAGATTTGTTGTGTTTGTAGTCAAAAATAGAATGAAACTCTAACCGTAAATGAAACAAAACGCTGCCATGAAAAGCCTGGCTACTTTTGTTTCCACGCAATTTCAGTTGATAATACCACCTCAGTAGGTATTAGGCTTCAGAATGAGTAAAGCAATTTGGGCAAGGGAGATGAAGTCAATAGAATATACTAGGTTATAAGGTTATTTAGGGCTTGCACAATTTTTTGGCAAGGTCTATTGTCATATGGAGTATAATCTAATGTAGAAGGGATTTCTTTAAAATAATGTAAATGATCTTCTTCCACTTGACAACTTTATAATTAAGAAGATTAACCACTTCCTCAACAGTCGGTTTTCCATGAATGCGTTCCTTCCTGTGATCCTAGAGAGTAATGAATTTGGGTTTAGGACAGATATCTTTTATTCCAGACGTTTGCAGCATAGCTTTCAACAGTAGATTTCTTCCCACGTCCAGAGCAATAAGAGAGCATTAGGTACTGGGTCAGGGACGTGGAACGTAAGTTTTAAACCACCTCGTAGCTGCCTTTTCCTCCCAGCTAGGATCTGCAAGGGCCATTTCCTCAGAACTTGGCATTTGCAGCATCAAATTTCCTCCAAACTTGCAACTTATCAAGCTATACATCCTAATTCCTGACCCTTTCAAGTTCGCCTGAACTTGCTGTGTGCCTCCATGCTGTTTCTACCAGGCTACTTACCTCTGAGGACGCATCAGTTGGTTTTAACTAACTTCCCATGGTTCTTGAGAACCACTTCTTTTAATTAAAGCTGACACTGTACGATTGAATACAGAGCTGGAAATAAAGTTATGAAAGAATTTTTAACAATAATTATTAGTATTGTATGACATCTCAATATTCTGTGACAACAGCTAGTAGATTTTTTTCTTGGCAATCCCAGCATCCTAAGTTTTTTTCATTTGGGAGTCTGAGGAAATAATTAACCTGTTAAGCTAGTCTTCTATTAGCTGTCTGTTCCTTGCAATTTCATCCAACAGCTGTATAGCTGTATTGACTTTACACTGTAGATTATGATGGCTTGTCTCTTTGCTTTCCTTTGTTTTCTCAGGAGCAGAATTTTCTTGTTTCTTTGTCTTGGTTAATCAGTCTCTTTCTCCATATGTTGTAACAATATATGTATATAATTTTTTTTACTCGATTAAATGATTGATGAAGATTTTCAGTAGGTTTGTAATGAGCTCAGGAAATGAGCTGATGCATCTTGAATACACATCGTAGGGAGAAAGATAATTCATAGTGTATAGCTGTTTGTCCTTGAACATGCTACTTCCCTTGTGATTTATCTTACCAAGCTCAAATATCCTTCTCTTCGGTGAGAACTGCTCTCCTTTCCAAGAAACTCTTGAAAGACCAAGGGAGTTGCAAAGTTAAATTAACAACTTGAAGAAGGTCTTTTTGTTCTGGTGCAACAGAAACCTGGTGCTTTAAGCTGAAGCTGTACTTTACTGCAAGCAATTAAAACATCTGTCAGCACTTGACAAGGTGTACTGCTTTAACAATTTAATCATATCTGCTTCTCTACTTCTCTAGATTTAATCATATCTACCATCTCACTGCACTTCTGCTCTTTCCAAAAGGAAGTTACGTGACTTCACACAGCAGCATGATTCTTTTAAAACCTATGCTGCATTTCTGTGTAGCCTGCTATGAAATGGAGGAGACGGAAGAGGTATGCACAATAAATGTATATCCCCTTGGCCAATTCTGGGTTTTTCTATAATATATGCTAATCACAAGAGCAATATCCCTTAAACAATTATTCTACAGAAATTCCATCAAGTTAAAACGAATTCACAGCTGTGAAGGTCATGATTTTTCAAATTTTCCTAAAGCATGAAGAAAACTGTGTACTAAAACCAGGGGGTTTGGCTTTTTTTTAGGCAATGTGAATAGAGTACGTTGTATTTCCCTCCTCTCCCAGGGACATAATTTAATTCTTCAGTGTTGTACACTCCCTTTTTTTGTTTGTTTATTTGTTGGTTTTGTCCTTCTGTCTAAGCATAGTAGCAATGAAGGCAATGTTTGAATTCAAATAGGAAAATATCTTCTCCTTCTAATGTCTGAAGTTTCAGTATAATGCCTTTGGAGGTATTACTCTTGCATGTAACTGTCAAATACAAGTTCTGTTGACAGTGTGGTATCTTAGCTCTTTTGTATGTTTGCTTCTCAGGTTCATTTTCAGCAGGAAAAAGGAACAGATGTAGTTTTACATCCTCAAATGCAAGGAATGAGAAAGCAAGGAAGGTGGATTAATTATATATGGAAGCATATGAATATGCTGTTCAGAGAACTTCTAGACTGTATATCAGAACTAGCTTCCTGACAGAGATGTGGTTAAAAAAAAATCATGATAATGGACTGTCTAGATAAAAATAGACTTTGATAATGTGTTTTGTCTGGAATAATGCTCCATTGGTTTGGTTGGCTGGATTGTAGGGGTGCCTAGAAGGTTACACATTTCTAGCATTTTATTTTTATTTATTTTACTTTTTACTCTGTGAATACTAAAAGAAATTAGACAGCCTGCTGTGATGTCACTTCCAAGTGACTAAGGATGGCAGATTCTGAAAGATGGAAGGGGTTGCAGTGGTTACAAAATCGAGTTGTGGTGTAATGTTGACTATTGCATAGTTGGAAGTTCTTGCATGGCTGTTCCCTGCCTTCTCAGTCATGCTGATACTGCTGGTTGAGGGTTCATGCTGTAAATACTGTTAAGAAGCTTGACTATTTCAGTGGAGACCATAGAAGAAAGAAAATCTACACCTTTTGCAGCTCACCCTGGCTGTCTGGCTTTTAAATCAGTGAAACAGATGCAATGGTAGAGCAAAATATTGCAACAAAGGAGGTAGAAAAAGACTGAGTGTTTTTAATTTGATATGATAAACTACAAGATTACACAGATTTACATTTTTCATTTCTAGATTAGTTTATGAAAGACGTTCATTCTACACATCAGATCTGTCAACTCTTCCTGGGATTTTTTTTATTTTTATTTTTTATTTTATTTTATTTTTTTTAAGTCTAATGTTTGTGAGAATTTACTGATTGGAAAAAGTACTCTTTAGAACTTGCCACTTCATATATTTGATCTCTACCTCTCCCCAATGAATTCTGACATCAGAAATGTCTGGATAAAGTGTCTTATCTATCTATATAAATGGGACATTGTATTGAAGCAGCCGTATTATGCTAGCCTCCTCAACTTGAGTTTTTTAATCAGGAAATTGAATTGGTGCAAAGCAACCTCCTGCTCAGAAATGAAAATCTCATCACAAATGCAGTGGCAGAAACATCAAGCAGCCTGGAATATGCTCACATAATTCATTAAATAACCTTGAATACCAATATCTTCAAATTGAAATGTGCTTCATCCAGACAAAAAAGGTTACTGAAGCAAACATTTTGTGAATTTGTCAGTTAAGTAATAAATGTGTGTCAGCTGTAGTTTCAGCACTAACATTGCTTCTTTCATCAGAAAGGTCTTGTATGCTTTAATAGCTGCAAGCTCCTGGAAGTTTCCTTATGCTGCTGAGTTAACAACCTTACAGAGCACTCCTGGATCTAGAAAGGTGCCAGAACATCTAGACGTTCCTGGTTCTTCTGTCCAAAGATTAAAAAAAAAAAAAGGGAGGCGTTTCCAGACTTGGAATTCTGGTTATAACATGCTACTTACAAAAAAGGATAGAGAGTAACTCTGGAAGGTTGTATAATGCTGAAATAGCATGGGCTGACTTAGACAATTTGGACTTTCTGTACGTCTTTCTGCTCTCCAAGGCCACACGCGATCAGCCTGTGGCCAAAGAAAGTCTACTAACCAACCCAATAGCTCGGCAGACTGAACAAGCGTCCCAAGTAAGGTTTATTGTAATGGACTTGTACTTTGCTTTGTAGCTAATGAATCTAGAAAAATCTGAAGTTCCTTGCCCTTTTGTATTTGAGAAGAATGGTCCGTTGTTTTTTTTGTTTGGTTGGTTGGTTTTTTAAGGGTGACATCAACCTCAGGGTGAAGCATGGCATCCTCTTTCCAGCTGCACCTGTTTTTCTGTATGTAGGATTCCCCCTTTTTTTTTCCTTTCAGGTGTCTTCTTATTTAAATGTCTTTCTGTCCTTGGAATTTCATTTCACCGTATACATACATGTTTATAGTAACAGCAACTTCCAGTGAGCTTTTTGGGCTTCAGATTATGTTTTATCTGTTGTTTTTGAGTAGCGAGAAGTTCAAGTACCTTATTATTGAAAAATTTGGGTAGTTTGGTGTTGTTTGTTTGTTTATTTATTTATTTTCATGCTGGCATCAGTGATTAGTGGCTATCTGTGAAAATGCACACTTTTTTTAGGGGGAAAAAAATAATAGAAATATCTGCTTCTCCTTTGATTAAAAACCTTTTTTTCATGCATGCTCTTTGTCTTCCAGAACCCCCTGCAGTCTCTGGAGTCATGCTGAGCATGTCCACCATTTATTTCCAACGTATTCAGTTCTGTACTCAGGCCATAATAGGAGACAAGGCATCAGAAAGCTGTTTAGTGCCATAAAAAGCCCATGCCAGGTTAAACCAGTCTGAAAACCAAAGAGCAGCTCAGCTCCTTCCTTTCTGCTCTGACAGAAGTTTCCATTTCCTTCTTAGTTTTTTGTACAGACTGTGCTATAGGCTGAGGGCTGTGGTCAGCCTGTAGGAGCCAGTTCTGCTATTCCTACATCCTCACATTTGTCCTTGCTGCAATGTGGGCCATTCCACCAGCTTCAATCCCTGGTATGCTAAGCTGTGTCAGCTGCAAACTGGGTAATACCATCAGAGCCTGAGTTCCTAGCCCAGGTAGGAAGCCTGCTACTGTTAATTCCTTTACTTTTTCTCCCTTCTTCTTTCTTGTCCCTTCCACATGTTCCAGCTGTGCTGAATGGCTCTGACACAACTGGACAGGTAGAAGACATACATGTGCTCCTACTTCTGGGGGTGCTTGTGGATTGACCTGTAGCATGAGTTTCTTGGCCTTCCTCAGTTTAATAAATCACTGCTGTGATGGTGGCTGTAGGTTACTTACAACCAAGCCATTTGCTACTGTTGAATGTTTTTAATCTCAGCAAAGTTGCTGAAAGCATATAGAAGAGTTCCTCTGGTACGTAGCACAGAAAATCAACATAAATACAGATTTGCACACATTGAGTATTAAGACAATTTATTTTCTGTAAAATTGGTTTCCTGAGCACATACATAATTCCACAGTTAATACTAAACTGAAATGATTTAAAAGATAAATTAAACAAACCAGCTGCATATACTATAAATGAAATGGGGCTAAAAGGTTATTTGACCTAATGACATAATCTGTGTTTAACAGCAAGGCCAATCTGTGCTTTTTATCTATCTCCTTACCCTTGGCAGCTGAGAAGACCACCAGGCTGAACAGCCCCCTAATTAGCGTGATGGTGTTGCCTGGATTTGGTACTGTAGCATGACTGTGATTTGGAGCTTGTCAGCTGAAACTGCTCCACAGAACTGTTGCTCTTTATCTGGGCTGAGCAATCAACTTGACAGGTGAGCTAAATGTCATTAATTTTTTTTGTCATCTCTGTTATGATAGAGAGTTGTAGAGTAAATTTTATGCTTGGCCTGATACATTTTCATGACAGTTTTGCAAGGTTAATTTAGGCCTGTAGCTGCAGTGAATGAAGCAGTGCTGGAAATGAGCTTTCTCCTTTCTGAAGCATCTCTTCTGCTGGAGTGTTGTTACCTCTGCCAGCAGATCGTCCTTGCCGCTGATGTAACAGAAGTTTGACAGCTGAATCTCTGACTGCAGAAAAGCCTAGAAAAGGGTTTAAGAACATGTTAGAAATTGTCCATTTCTTTTGCACAAAATATAAACATAAAATACATGTGATAGCGTTTGCTTCTTCAGTAGACTAATTCTGGTTTCCTATTCAAGACACATAGTAAATATTCATCTAGTACTAAGGATTATAGGTATATAATCTAGACATAATTTTGATGTTGCAACACATGCCGATAGTTACAGATCTTTTTTTACTGCATCTGTGAGATGAAATTCATTATTTGCATCTCAGAAGACTTTTTTCTTTCTGCCTCAGGGGTTTAAGATACCGGAATTGTCTTAGATTAACCTAATCAGGATAAAATACTTTGAATACCCTCATAATTATATTGTACTAAGAATGTGTGCACAGGCAATAGGATAATGCAGGAACAGTCATTAGCTGCTTCACGTTTATAAAATAATCAGCTGTTTCCCATTTCTGACAGAGGGCTTGGTTTCTCTGTTTTTGCTGTAATAATGCTGTGTTAACCCTACTGATGGGAGTGAAGATGGGAAAGAAAAAACTCCTTCAAGGAGGTGGATGTTGTATCACACCAGGCTGCACACTATTACCCCTTCCCAGCTCTGAATATAGGGGGTCATAGTTGGGGCTCTTAGGCACTGGGCACTTGAGCAAGCACTGTGTGCTGGACTAAGAACAGTGTTATTCATGTGCTGGGCTTCAGATAAACAAGGCCAGCAAATATCATCCAGGCCATTTTCTTGTACATAGCTGCAGGAATAAATTACCAGAGGCAGACAGTGTGCTACAGTCCTTGTTCAGGCAGTAGAATATGGATAAATTGATTATCTGAGACAGCATTATGCTGTCTTTCGTTGGCATCTTTCTAAGGTGTATGTAGTGGCAGATGTGGTTGAATTTTGCTCTGTGCAGCAATATATGCACTGAAATGGTTAGGGGGCAGACGCTTACCTGGTATAAATTGATGTGGCTTCATTAACTTCAGTGAGACCATGCTGATTTAGAGCCGCAGAAGAGCTGGCTCTGTGAAGCAGTCAAATTTATAAATGACTGCATAATCTACTAGAAAGTCAAGTCAGGCCAACCTCTGTGCTGTGACATTTCCTCTGAAATTCACTTTAATAAGGTAATATTTTCTTCTAGTTCCATAAATGCAAATCAGCTGAACTGCACTTCTCATACTTTCTCGTTTAATTAGAAACTCTTGGTTCAACTATACTGCAACTGTAGGTAAAAGTGAATTATTCTAACAATTTTTCATTTTAATTATCTTGATTAGCTTTTCCTTCTTTGCAATTTTATTGCATCTCATTTCAGAAATGTCCTTTAATTTAAGATAATAAATAAAGTTTTATTTAGCAAGTGGAAACTAGAGGATATGATGCAAAGAAGATTCAACTCATTAAGTATTAATGTTACTAATACTCTTACACTAATTATTCATTAAGGTGATTGTCTTAGCAGAAAAGTAGGCTTGACTTCTCTTGTGGATCATCACATTTTATTTGCTTATGGCACAAAAAAAGATGGAAATAGCAAAGCTACACAAACTTAAGGCTGAAACACTTCAGAAGACTCGGTGCTTCTCACCACTAGATGTATTTAAGGACTCTCCTTTGGTTTTTAGCGGGGAAAAAAACACAGATCTATCCTTTCTTGCGCTTTTAGAGGCAAGTGATGTCTCTTTACGAGGATGTCATCAGTGACAGCACTAAGAACAGTGGAAGACCCTGGCACAGGACTCTATTAGAGTCACAGAGAGGTCTATGTTTCTGTAATGTGCAAGCACAATCCTCTCTGATCTAAGGATAGGCTTAAACTGGAGTTTTCAGCTCCCCACATGAGTACTCTGACAATAATCATATTTAAAGATAGTCACTACCACTGCCAGATACTTTTTAAAAGAAGATAGAATCCTCCATAGTTCTCCAACAGAAAATACACTGAGATTTTCCTTTAGGGAATAGTTCTGTCCTGGTATGCTGGGAGACTATGTGTTGACAGAAAGTCCTCAGAAGCCAGGGGTGACTAAGTCTCAGCTATTAGAGATGCAAACATAGCTGTGTCCTAGATAAATCCTACTGCCTAGTCTTGCACTGCATACCAGCAGTCCATATGCTTTTAAGAGAACTGCCTACCCTTACCCATTGCATGGGGATGCTGATGCACCTCACTTTCAGTTCTTGATTTCACTCTGGAAAGGATCAAGTTTGGTAATCTTTTCTTGGCTGAACCTGTCCACAGTTTAAATAAGAAATAATTTTTTGGAAAAAAAAAATAGGGCAAAAGCTGTATTGTGAAGTTAAAAAATTATCAGTTGCAAATAAGGCATGGCATATTGTGAGAATGTGCAACTGCCAAGACAATTTGTGATGCTGCAGTGAGATCTCTGTGATAGAAGGTCTTTAAATTAAGCATTGGATGTCTTCATAAATGATCTGTCTCTCTGAAATGATGTGACAAGTTCTTGGCCTCTGTTAAACCCTCATATCAGAACTGCTATGGAAGTGTTAATTTTTTCAGTATTTTATGCTGTTAGAGTTCTGAAATGGAGGTTTCTGGCCTTAAGTGTACAAAGGGTGAATCACAATTGTACTCTTCTGCTGTGTTGTGTAAGGTCTTCATCACGTTATGCTACTTACTGTGTCAGGGGAAACAATTGAAGTCAAATAATGAACAAAGACTGCAAACCCCTCTTCAAACCTGTTTTTCATTCTTGTTCTGTAGTTCCTGAATCTTTTAGGACTTTAAACTACAGTACAGGGATTGGGCTATCTGGAAAAAGTTTCAAAACTCTATAAGTGTGCACAAAGTGGTCCTTGTCTTATTTTAGGGACAGAATAAAATAGTCATTATGCAGAAAGAGAACCTGACTCAATCTGAGTTAGAGGAGCTCCTCTAAATGGAGGTATTCTTGAAGAATAAGAGACTCAGGAAAAGCATCTTAGTAATAAAAATTGTCTTATTCCTTTTCAGACTGGAAAAGTGAAGTGATGATGTTGGTTCAAGAAGAGTCTGCTCAGTAGCTGACGCTTGAGTTACTTTTGACTTTGACTTCTCATGACTTCGCACGTTATGCCAAAGATCCCATGCTTGTATGAAACCCACATTTTGAGAAACGCTTTTCATTCATGTTTTTTTTTTTTAACGACAAGATAAAGTGCAAATCTGATAATTAACAAAACTTAAACTGACACTGATTCAAACAGTATTAATTAAATTTACTTTCCGTACTAAATCTTCCTCCCCTCCCCCCAGTTTGAGCATCCTGTCCTTAAGAAATCCTACCACAGATTGTGCAAACAGAGCAAATTGGAGAAAGAAACATGCCTTTCTCCCATCCTCCGTTAATTTGTCATGGCTGGAAGTGGAATGGCCAGCTACTGGCTAAACTTCTCTTTGGCTCCTCTGAGACCATTTGTTTTTCAGAGCTGCCATTGGAACCAGTGCATGTGAGGTTGGCCAGTTTTTACCTGTGTGATTGATACCAGTGATACATTGAGACTAAGCAGGCATCTGGTCCCTTTTCTCTGAATAATGGTTTACTGAGTAAAGCAAGTTTTCAGTGACAATGTTATTATGCTTAGTAGCCTTTCAACACTCATGTCACCATGAAGCTCATCAGGTAAGTTTGAGTTAGACTGATAAGGTTTCATGATAACAGGCAGTCTTGTGGCTTATTTTTTTTTTATCATGAAACTTTCCACATTCAAACAGAAGAGACTTGAGACCACACAGTACAAACAGACTTGAAGAGTAGTCGAGATCTCAGAGGGATTGCAAGGCAAGAAATGATGGAAATGAGAGAAACTAATGTAAATGAGTATGATCAGAAGATCATCTCTATTATTGCAATTCATTTTTTTTTCCTCCTTTCTTGGGAATAAGTCAGCTTGCAGAAGTGAAATCCTCTAAGGAAAGTTGATTTCTAGTATAATAGAAGAGTAATAGAGAAGTTTCTATGTTCTTGTAGTGGATAGTGGTTATAGCATTGGGAGCTCTAGAGAGGTATCCTAAAGGTATCCATTATAAATACAGGTTAAATCGAGTTCTTAGCAGAAGATAGGTTTCCCTGTGAGAGATTTTGTTTGGAAAAGAATCTCCCCTGGGTGGAAAAGGGTTATCTACTTGGTCCTCGGGTATTTGAGGAGCACTGAAGCCTCACCTGTGTTAGGTTACTGGCTTCTTGCCTGTAGCCTGGCTCACATATTGCTTTTGCTTCTGAATTTAAGTATCAAGAGAGTTCTTAACAATCAAAGTAGCATTGTTTTTTTTGGAAGGTGGAGAGAGCAACTGAGAGTCATATATAGAGATATTAATTACTGGTTTGTATAGTTTCATCTTCTCTACTTGTCCTTGTTTCTTAGTCCTCCCCTTTGGCCTTGTTGCTGATCGCTTTCCTTCTTCCACCTTTGTCCCTTAAAACCTTTATGACTGTAGTGAAAATAGTGAGAAGGTGACTGAAAATAGCAGGTCTAGACCATTTTATTTTTATTTTTTTTCCACAGAGAGGCCAGTGAAGTGGACAGGTGACCCTAGCTTCTCTCCTACTTGTGCCCTCCTCATCTGGCTGACTTTTGTTTGGAACTAGTTGCCTGCTGAAGGTGAGAGTAGGGCTCTGGAGAATTGCATTTCTCATGCAAATTCATTCATTCATTCAGTGCTAGGTCTGCTCTCATTTTCTGTATTTGACCTGTTTTAATATGATGAATTACTTTTGGAGCTTGTGAAGGATCCCACTACACCAGGAGTCTTAACAGTAACTTATTTGCTGTTAAATTTCACTTAACTGCTATATTAATTTATCAGAAATGTCTTAAGCGTAGGCTTTGGTGCCATATATTCCTTGTGGTTCCTTGAGAACCTTCTTAATTTGTTAAACGCAACCTTGTGAGCTGTAGGTTTTTTGAGAAATCTTTTGAGGAATACCTGTGCATCACTGGTATGTTAGCTGTATTTCTGCAGGGAAACTATGCTATGGTTGCTGGCAGCTTAGCTGTGTGCTGGGGCATCTCAGCCTGTTAACTTCTTAACAAATGAAAAAAAACAACAACAACAACAACAAAAACTTCAGCTCCAGACTTGCTCTTGCTTTTGGGAAGTCTGTATCTGACAGGTTGGATCCATTCAGCTATAAATACTAACAGCTGCCAAATGTCAAGTTTAGAATTGTGCTATGGAGCTGGCCAAGGCAGTAATTACTTGTATTTTAGCTAGTGCTGCACACTGACTGTGGATACATTAGCTTTAGTGGAGATTATTTAGAGGCTCAGTAGCTTAAAAGCAGAAATCACTTATATTCATATTGGATATTATTACGGATTCAGGAGAGTTGGCCATAAAAACACTTAGCTTCCTGTAACAAAAGGACTCCTAGCCAAGCAAGTAAAATGTTAATGAGACAGCAAGCACTCATTTTCATGCCTGTAGCCTTTCCCTTCAAGGTTTTGCTGCTTCATACTGAGGTTCATTAGAGTGGAAATGGTTGACTTTAAAAAAGAAACACCAGCTAAATTGCTAGGGTGTAGAATTTCCTTTCAGATCATAATTATAGGTGATCAACAGAGTGTGTAATTAGTAAGTTGGGTGAAGGATATTTCCAGAACAGTCAGCAGCAATTTCTTCCCTGCTGTTCTTTTCTCTGCTCTGAGGACCTTTTGTCTGCGTTGGTAGGTGTGGCTTTCTAAGCTCAGGAAAGAAAGATATCAAAACATACATTGGATAAGTGACGCTAATAATAAAAAGAAGTTGTGGAGGAATATTCCATCTTCACTGTAATAGGCCTCAGTGATTTTCATCATGTTTCTAGCCCTTGAATAAAGATAGTGGTCCATAGAGGAAATCAGGCTCATTTCTGTCCCCTTGACAAACCTGTGAGACTTTCACTGGCACCAGGATTTGTAGTTGCACAGCAAAAATGTGAGAAGCTGTCATTGTTTTCAAATATAATATGAATACCTAGGCCATTTTGTGGTGCTATGAATAATTCATGGCATAATTCAATGAATCTGTCCAGCATGGCTAAAAATAGCTGGGTAAACTGAGTGCTTCTGACCTTAAGAAACAAAATCTGTCTCAAATTTAAAATAAATATATGAAGAACAGTAGAAAAATCCTGCAGAAGCAGAAGATATCAGTCTATAAAAGTATGTTTGGCATTATATCCTGAAATGAAATAAGGCTCATCTCTTTCCTTTTTCCTCTTTTTTTTTTTAAGAGACTTTCATTTATTGTAGAGTTGTTTGAGAAATGTTCATTCTTCTATCCATAATTAGGATGGATCAAGGTTTTTGGATGAGTCTCCTTGCCCCTTGTGTGAGAAGGCACACAGGCATGGTTTTGCTGTGTCCTTGACTAGCAGCCATCTCCTCCTCTCCTGCTGATCCTCAGCAGATGAGCACTGCAGGAACCATGGCTGTGAAAGTATCAGATTTGGCATCCAGCACAAGTTCCTCAGCTACAGCCCGAGCAGTCCCTGTGTGCTGGGATGTGGAGCAGTAGGTCCTAAACACTGCTGTCTGGTGTCAGGGCTATGGCTGCATCCAGTCTGGGCCCCTTTTCCAACTGCACCTGCTTTTCCACTTTTATTGATTCTGTGATTCTGTGTGATGAAACCACAGGTTAATTTGGTATTGTGCTCACCTTAAAGTTTTTCTATCTGGTCGTGTACTACATGGTCTTTCACAGTGCTTGCAATTGGTTTGGCAGTATGGGAATCATCTGGATTGTGTAATCATAGAATCATTAAGGCTGGAAAATACTTCTAAGATTATCAGGTCCAACTGTTCACTTTCCACTAATACTGCCCACTAAGCCACATCCCTCAGTGCTACATCTACATGTTTCTTGAATGCCTCCAGGGACATTGACTCCACCACCTCTGTGGGCAGCCTGTGCCACTGCCTCATCGCTGTGTGTCAGAGAATAAATTTTTCCTAATATCCAACCTGAATCTCCCCTGTGAAACTTGAGGCCATTCCCTCTTATCCCATTGCTGTTTTGTGGGAGAAGAGGTCAAACTCCACCAGATGGGGAAAGCAAATTAAAAACTGTGCAGCAAGGTGCAGAAGCACTTAGCTGGTTGGAGCTGCTATAGCCTTGCAGGACAATCATCTCCAGAACCAAGCACTTTCAACAGGGTAACATCCTCAGCTAGCTTAAAACTCTGCTTATACAGGAAAATCTCAGCCATAATTATCATGTTGTTAATGCTGTCATCTAGATGACAGTACATTGCCTCAAAAGTATTTGGGCAGAATTCTGGGAAACAGTACCTGTCCAATTCAGTGCTGAGTGGTATCTCGTGGTAGGAAGTGAGTTTGGACATGAAAGCTGGACTCTAGATTTTTATTCTTCTATTGGTATAAAGGCTAAATTAAGCTAAAGCACCAGCTGAAATTGGGGCAAAAAATAAATCCCTAAACTGATAGTGCAGATATCAGACTTCTTGAATAGGCCATTGTATGAGTTACAGGAAGAACACTATTACTGTCCTGCTCCTATCTGTTCCCTCCCTGTCATACAATGAACGCACAGTACCCTGATCAACCACAGGTCTGAATAGCCGTGATGTTTGTTTGTTTGTTTTTTCTAGTGCCTGGAAATAGCAAGAAAGGAAGCAGTGTGGGCATGGCTGCCCCACTATGCAAGTGGACAGCTGTATGTTGAACCCTTCAGCTGGCAGAAATTGACAGAATTTTTATAGAAAATGCCCACTCTTTCCATACAAATACATTTTTGGGGCATTCATTGAAAACTTAGATTCAACAAAATCTGTAAGTTTAGACTAGTCTGGGGGAAATTTTACTTTTGATGTTTAGATATTGGTTTTGACATTAAAAGTTTTCAGTGTGCTTTACAACTTCTGAAGAAAACATGAATAAATTATAATTTCCTTTGGCAAGTGAAAGATGGAGCAGGGAGGAAAGGGGTTACTTTGGTCACCTGTTTTATCTTTGTTCTTCTGACATAGGGATTTTTGTTCAACGCAGCAGATAAGTAGAACTGAGTGTTCAGCCTGTGGGGCTTCCAAGGGAAAGATTTTAAATATGTTTTTAAATAAATGGTACCTTCATAATTTATTCATAGCTGGCAAGCCAACTGAAAATGGAAAGAGCTATCCCAGTTATTTCAACAAAGCTTTGGTTGTTTTCCAATCCAACTCCTGTCAATAGAGAAAAATAGGACCCAATAATTTTGTCCACTTTAAAGCTTTACCCAAATGATCTGTTTACTTAGTGGTATTGGATTTAGTGAGTGCTTTGTTTTCATGTGTTGCTTTTCTGTTTATTTGCATTAATAGTTAAAACAGCAAATTTGGGACATGTCTGACTTGGCAGTATAAATTATATCTCTAGCAGCTACTGATCTTTCTGTGCGACATGGGTTCACGAGTCGTGTTTTCCTTTTCTGAACTCACTATGAGCATTGGTTCATCTGACACTTAAATCATAATTTCTTTTTTTTTCCAGGAGTGCGTGTTTTACCTATGCCCTTGAGCTGGAACTTCAGTACATGACAGAACTTGGCTGTATGTGTGATTTTTTTTTTTTTTTTTTTCTGGAACTCACAGGTAAAACATTCATGTTCCCAAAGTTGCGACCTGAACAGTCACTTGTCATTTTCCTGAGTGTTAGAGCTGGTGGACTAATGTGAGCTAATGTTCAGTGCCATTTGATTAGCTGAAATGGATTTTGAAGAGATCTACTGTTCAGATTCAATCTCTTGGGCTAGAAATTTCCATGTGTAGACTTGGGTTACACAATCTATGGTATATAGTCAATGCTTTGAGTAGGACATGTTTGATTTCACTATCAGGGCCCAAAAATGATGCTCTGGGAAGGTGCCCATATGGATGTGGCATTAGTGCCAGGGACTCTGTGAGATGGGAGTTTTGCTTCTGGTGTTGTCTTGGACTCATTTTGTGGACAAGATGCACTACTGAGGTCTACTGTGCAATGAAAATGCTCCCCTCTAAAAAAGGGCCCATTTCAGTGCTTCCGCTTCCGTACACTCATCTGTGGAGCGCCATACAGTGGCATCAGTATCAGGAGTCTTACTTCCAGGCTCTATTGCTCTGTCTCCCTTACCCAGGACGTTAAACACTGGGTCCCACCTGGATTTGAGTTAGGGCTGATAAATTGAAGCACTGTGACTTTATCCTAATCTCTCTATAGGATAGGCAATCTGCTGGTGCTCTTGAGTCTGGCCAGGTGGTGTGCAGATCTCTTTCCATGGACTTAGAGCCCAGAGGGAGAGAGGAGAGCCTCTGTGGACCGTAGCATGAGATTTGCAACTCCGGTAGAGTTAAATGCCTGCTTGGAGAGCTGATGTGTTTTTAAATGGCTCTAGTTGAGAATGCATGCCTTGTCTAAAAGCAGTTGTGCATCTCAACCTGAAAACATCTTCCTTGCTTAACAAATAAGAAGTGGTGGCTAGCTGCATGAAGCCTGCATTGAGCCTCTTGCTTCCTTTGCCTTCTGGTGGCACAAACAAAACTGTTGCTCCCTAAAAATGGAATTGCTGTCTGTTCTCTCAGAGGATTGCTGAGAGCCTCTGGATATGGCACTGAGCTTGCAACAGGCCAGGGCTGTGCACAGAATGGAGAGTTGATGCCCTCTATTGTTGGAAAAAAAAATCTGCAGCACAGCTAATTTTTTTTTCCCCTCTGTTTGCTCTTTGATTTTTATTTTTTTTTCCGTCGTTTTAATTTTTACCTTTTCGTAAGGTTAAATTGGCTGCCTGCAGCTTCGCAGCTAACAGATGGCTGGTTTCATCTGGCCACCTGAGGATCTCTGTCACAAAGTAAATTCTTGTCACAAGTGGTCAGCGGGGCAAGGCTTCTCATCTCTGCTGTCCCTCTGCCAAGGCATGAGGCAGAAAATCAGCCATGCAAATCTTTGTGCATTATATTTCCAGCATCAGTGTGTGCTGACGGAGTTCCAGATGGCTGAGGCACAGATCCTCTGGCTCGCCAGCACCTAAAGGGCAGCATTGCCACCTGCTCTGTGAAACACAGGTTGGCCAATAAAGCCTGGTTTGCAGAGATTACACTGTATAGAAGATAATAAGGTAGTGACCTCTTACATTCTTCTCCCAACAGGTGTTTTGTAGTTGTTACTAGCTAGTTTCACTGTAGATGGTGGCAATTTTTGGTGTTTTGTTCCTCCCCCGGTTCTGACCCTGCAGTTTCTTTGCAGAAAGCTCTGTACTAGCTTTAAGTCATGAAGCCTCACTTGCTCCTGTTTTATATTGAACACAAAGGCATCCAGTTCATCAGCATTAACTGATCCTGATGCATCCCAGACAATGAAATGATGGCTGTTGGGGCTATTAGGAGAAGCCTCCCTGGACTGCTAGATGTAGAATTTATAGTCTGTCTTTAACCTTTTGGAAATGGAGAAATGTCTCATTATCTGAAATGATAGCATTGTACACTGGAGAGTTTCACTATTTGAGCTACTTAACCAACTCCATTTCCAAGATTTTTTTTTTTTTATATTTAAAAACCTGAAGCTACAAGATTTTTATTCCTGTAGGTAAGAGCACTTCCACCACAGATACAGAGGAGGGCTATACCCATGTGGATTCCAGTCTGTCATTCAAAGTGACCCGCTCTCTTGTTGCACCGCATACACCTTCTGTTAATAGTAGCTCTTTCAGAAGTTCACCTGCAGAAGAATAACCTTTTGATATTTTGTCTGGTCAAATTGAAGGGTCTACCTTGTACCTCTGTTTGAGCAGAGGAGGCATAGGTAATTGAAAAGGTTATTACATTAGTTCATTGCAGAACTGATCTGAGGAGCAGACTGCACTCTTGAGAGAGTTTTTTGGGCTGTTGTTTTGGTGTATTGCATGCTCCAAGGCAGCGGTAGTGAATGAGATCAGGTCTGTGTGCTGCTTGTCCAGGTTCTGGTCAGAGAAAGAATCAGTAATCCTGATGGAGGATTAAACCAAATCCACAAAGAGATATACCCAAATTCCCTCAGGGAACTTAGTTCAGTATTGCAGACAGAAGCTCATCCTTCCTCTGAAATGATAGTTTGTCCCTAAGTGCAGTGATGCCAAAGTGAGGTGCTCTGCTTAACATCTGCTTGCTCTGCCTTGAGGCAGGCTGTACCACACAGGGCACAGCTCTCCTCCTGGACAGCACAGATTGGCAGTGCAGCACTGTGACCAGTTCTTGCAAATGCCAATGAGCAGTGCAACTGCAGGCCCTTTCTTTTCTAGCTCCTTGGGTTTATCCTTGTCTGGTCTCTGTTCCATCTTGCTGTCCTCAAAAAGGTCATAAAAATTATATGAAAAACCTATGGCTCAACAGAAAGATGTTCAGACAGACCACACTGCTATTTTAACTGGCTTAATTTTATATGTTCTTTTCCTTTCTGTGCTGCAAGGATTTTTGCTTTGAGGGAATTCTCATACAGCTGCATGCTTTATTGTAGTGCTAATTCTCAGAGGAAGCTGTCAGGAGCTGAAAATTTTTTTCCCCTTTCCTTTAATCCATTATAAAGCCAGCCCTTGAAACTGATTTGCTCCCAGACAACAGTACCACTTGGGAGTGATATTTGGAATGAGACGGGCTCCCATTGCGAAGCCATCCTGCTCTGCTAGCCTTGTAACATCTGAGATGGCACAGTAGAAGGAAGTCAATACATATCAAGGTCTCCTTCACAGACACATAAGAATAGGTAATTGCTTATAAATTGTTGTCACGCTGCTTTGATTTCCTTGCTGAGGAGCTCTTAGCTGAGATGGCTCATACTTTGTGTGAAAAGAAAGAGAAGTAATGTTACTTTCTGCTGGGTGATATAATGAACCAGTACTGCAGGTGGGTGGTCAAAAGGAATGGGTTTTCTTACATGTTCAGAGGACACTTCCTTGATAACCTGCTCCGTCCAGATCCACCAGTCTCATAGTGTGCTAGACATTTTAAAGCAGATGATAGTGCTCTTTACCTTCTGAGACTGTGAAATAAATAGCATAACTATTTTCAGTGTTTAAGTCTGAATGCAATGTGTGTCATATCAGAA
This sequence comes from Cyrtonyx montezumae, assembly GCF_038088225.1. Lineage (NCBI taxonomy): Eukaryota > Metazoa > Chordata > Aves > Galliformes > Odontophoridae > Cyrtonyx > Cyrtonyx montezumae. Next base: position 99,059,274 of record NW_027072089.1, on the reverse strand, counting down.
TACAAACTTCCCAGCACTCCAGACCTGAATTTTTATCATGCTAACTCCCCCAGTGTGAAATAATAGCTTGGCAACTGCATTAAACTCCAGTTGTTGCAACGAGAAGGTACAGAACAGGCTCATATTGCATTCAGTATATACATGAGCCCATACTACGTAGAGCACTACCATATGGGTGCTGTGAGGATATGAGTGGGATTTCAACCCATGTTATTCCTGGGAGCAGTTGGGAAAGCTGGCTCTTCTCCAGTGAGCAGAAACACTTCCTCTAGAGGGTATGATCTCCCAGCAGGGTGGTTCTTGGCTTCCAGCATGCAAGTGCAAGTAGTGCACACTTGTGCCTCTTGAAAGATTTAAGATGCTCAGCATAAGTCATCTTGCCTTTGCCAACAGGCTGATGGAGTAGTATCGAATAGCTGGCATCCATCCATCTCCATGGTAGTTAATGGACAGATAAATTAAGCCTTTAGGATACTTTTTCTTTCTGCCAGACTGTGTAGTACTTGGACTTTTCCCATTCGTAAGACAGATGCTTGTATTAGAATTCCATGCAACAAATGATATTCTGGTATAGGTTAAATGCTGATATAAAGGTATCCAGAGAGACTGTACAAAGGCAAATGATAAAGGCAGCTGATGTGTAAGGAGTAAAAGCCACTACACTCTGGTCATGAAACCTTTCACTGTGATCCTCTAAGTACCTGCTGTGGTTAGCATTCCAGCTGCAAATTGAAGGAAATCCTAAACTCGGTCCCCCACACTGAGGAAATTGAATTTGCGCTTGCATTCATTTAGTAACCAGGCATTAAGGTGTTGAGTTACTTCTATAACTAATGAAAAGATGTTCGTGAAATCCTATTTATGCGTATTTATTTATGTCTGTGTTTGAACTGTAGGTCTTGATTGTCATCTAATGCTCTGAAAGTATATCTCATATTTTACATGCACTGACTGCAGAGATCATCCTGAAATTGTGGCTCCCGTTCCCATGCTGGCCCCTACATTACAACGTATGAGGAATCAGGTGGCTTCACAGCACAGATGGAATCATGAGGAAAGCTGTTTTGCATTTGTACTGCAGCTCCAAAGACCAAAAAACTTCTCCAGAAACACAGTTGAATCTCTTTATTCTTTTAGTGCAACCTCACTTTCCTATTAGAGTCTAGAGTTCTGTATATAGTTTAGCTCTCACTCTCCCACTCAGTAGGTATACTGTCCTTTAGTCTTGACTGTAAATGTTTATCTTCTTTTTCAGAGTTGTGTGTAGAAGCTCCTTTCTGCCATCCTGAATTGGCAGAAGGAAGGACTTCATTGCTTTACCTGAGGACAAGTTCTCTACTGCAGATGACTTGGAAGAAAAGTGAAATGATGCTGTCTAGCATGGATTCTAAACTTGTCATTAACTGATATAATGCAGGCTGCTTGACGGGGTGCAGAGCTGTCCCTGCTTCCTACTTAAAATGAATATGTCCAGCATTTGGCTCAAATTAGATTTATTTCTATTGCCTTTCTCCTTATGTCATAGAACATTTTATCCTGGTTTTGCCACCCTTCTGTACATAATCTTTCAGGTTTTTGCAGCCTTCCAAGCATTTTGGGAATGCTTTGCAAGAAGCAGTCGTGTATCATCTCTCTGCTGAAGGCATATCCTTTCACAGACACATCTAACATATTGTTTTTTGGTGTTTTTTTTTTTTTGCCCAATATGACTTAGGACATATTGTGGCAGAATGTGAAAGGAGTAACACTTCTCAACAAAGAGGCAAAGAGTGCTGCACCCTAACTTCCCAACTCCTTTTGCCTAGCTCCAGTAGCAAATTTCCTCTTAGAATTCATGGCAGAACTCCAGTTGAATTCCACTAGTATAGTGGGATAGCTATTTCATTGGAGCACCCAAACTTGACTGTATTGTGGAGCAAAAGATTTAAAATGCTCTGTAAAATGGTGAACAGAGATTGCAGCATATATAGAACAGATTTCCATTCGAGACATATTAAAGGTGGTGGTTTTTACTTTTTTTTTTTTTAATTTGGGGAGCTGAGGACAGCCTACATTATAATTACAGATAATAATCTTTTTTTTTCCTAATGCTCTGTCCCAGCAAGATAAAAGATAAATGTGTACATAAAGAGGATTTAATTTTGTAGACATAAGCTTGAATTTTATTTTCTCTTTGCAGAGACAGCAGCTGTGAGGTGATGGTGGGTGGCTTTTTGTTTTCTTTTCTTTTTAGAGTGAGCCTTCTGAGAGCTTGTGTGTGCAGAACAGGAGATGGAGCTATTTCCTAGCAGTAAAGCAATGCATTTTGCAATTTAATTAAGTGCTAGAAATAGTGGCATGCTGTCCTTGATCCTCTTTTTGTCACCATGATTGCAGTCCCCCTCTAATCCAACTCCACCCCTGAAAATAGCCTCTTCTTTAAGCCCAATAGCACATCAGGATGACATTTTATTCACGATCTGAGTTTGTGATTAATGGAATCAATAACCAGCAATCCTTTGCTTATGTCACTGGTGTAAGCAGCTCTCAGAGGTGACAGCTGTTTGTTTTGAGGTGAGAGAAAGATTATTTATAAGGCTCACAGCTGTGTGTTCATTTTAGCCACAGGCAACAGAAGAATTTGTCTTTCAGGCTTTTACTATTTTATTTTTAGTCTCCCCTCCAAAAGGTCATATGTTTATTCTCAGGCATCTAAATTAAAAGCAATTATTTTCTTTTATTTGCCTTCCCAAGGAAAAGTGGCCTATGGAGTAATGTTCCACGTGTATGTGCACGTCTATTGGTCAGACTGTGGCAACTAACCTGTGAACTACTGGTCTCTTCCAGTTGCATTTGGTAGAAGAGCAGAGATCTTAATAACAATTAAATTCCTGTAAATGGTACAGAAATTAACAACTGTGTAATGGAGATAAACCCTGGAAATGCTCTTAGAGAGACACCATCAGTGTTCATCCTTTACCACGCATGACAAAATCCACTGAGAAATACAAATCTCTTTGGATACTTATCTCATTGATTTTGATCCTCTACTCTGCACTGGTGAGGCCTCATCTGGAGTACTGTGTCCAGTTCTGGGCTCCCCAGTATAAAAAAGACAGGAATCTCTTGGAAGAGCCCAGCAGAGGGCCACAAAGATGGTGAAGTGCCTGGAGGTTCTTCCCTATGAAGAAAGACTGAGTGAACTGGGTCTCTTTAGCCTTGAGAAAAGAAGACTGAGAGGGAACCTGATCCAGCTTTATAAATATCTGAGGTGTGGGGACAAATTGGTGAGGCCAGACTCTTTTCAGCAGTGTGTGGAGACAGGACAAGGGGGAACGGACAGAAACTGCAGCACAGGAGGTTCCGCACGAATGTGCTCAAGAACTTCTTTACGGTGAGGGTGACGGAGCACTGGCACAGCTGCACAGGGGGGGAGTGGGGTCTCCTTCTCTGGAGATATTCAAGACCTGCCTGGACGCCTACCTGTGTGACCTGGTGTAGGGAACTGCTTTGGCAGGGTGTTGGACTCGATGACCTCTTGAGGTCCCTTCCAACCTCTATGATTCTATAATTTTATGAACACTAAGCTGTGTCCCAGCACTTGGTATTTTACACAGTCTGTCTGACCCACTGTTGTCTGTTCAGCATTGTCCTCAAATCTATCTTCTTCATTTACTTCATGCTGACTAGCACACTTGACAAATGCAACTAGAGTTATTCACATCTCATCTAGTGTAATAAGGAACAGTCGTCATATCCTATGAACTTCAGTCCTGTTGAATTAAAGACCAGTCTACTAATATTACTAGACACTTTCTTATTCAATTTGTTGCGGAAGCAAATGCAACATTTTGTTATGGAACTTGGTACTGTGTGGATTATTCCAAAGTACTGACATAAATATAACCAGACATACACATGCACACATACATATATATACACATACATATTTTATCCTGAGCCCAAATAACTACCTTTTCATAAGTTCACAGATCATGTCTTCATGTCAATTTAAAAGGAATTTAACTGGAAATGCATTATATGTATCCAGAACAGTTGAACAGGAAGAGTAGCCCAGGAAACAGTGCTTTGGTCTGGGCTGTCGTTTAAATCTCTATCAGAATTCTCTCATTCTTATCCTGTATATTTGCATAGCAAACATTTCTTAAGGAGGTATAGTATCTAAACTGCAAAGAAACCAGGCTTACTTGCTCTCCTGTTTCAAAGCTCTAGGTGCTACTGTTTTTTGGTTGAATGGCTGTGGAGTTGCACTTGCTTACAAGAATTCACTGTTGAAGCAGAGCACACACAGGTTGCTGTCCCACCCTCACATTATTTCAACACAAGACAGAGTTAAGGCTGGGCCTAACTTTGTAACATCCACTCTCACCTCTAATACAAACATGGAGGACATCCCCCCGCTTCTGTCACCACCACCTGAGTCTCTCAACAACTTTCCACCCTGAACAGTCTGCCCCAGCTGCTTTGGGTGCTGAGCTCTGGCTGTGTTTATCGTGGGTTTGAGGGGTAGTTGATTTGGTTTTTGGGTTGCTTTTTTGTTTTTTTTTTGCCTTGAGTTAATGAGATATTATCTTGGGATGCAGACCTTTAAATATGGGTCATGGAAAAAAACAAAATCAAAACCAGCTCCCAAAGTCTGTTTGAGCAGAGGAACATGCACAATTTCAGCATTGTTTATTAGCCATTTCAGTTACCTGTGAAGAATTGCTGAAGAGATGATGAATATGTGTTTTCTTGAAAATTCAGTGAATGTTATATGAGAGCAAAAAGAGCACAAGAGAAGTATTTTCAGTCCTTGCTTCCATGAGAAAAGAAGCTTAATAAGAGATAGACAGGTCTACTTGTCCTAAGGAAGTAGTAGGTTCTGCCTACAATAAGAGGGATGAAAGCTTTCCAGTAGGTGGCCTGTCATCCAAAGTAAGTTTTCTACCTGATATGTGGAGATGTCTGGCAAAAGTAGAGAAACTTGGCATTTTATAAATTATGGTCTAATGTGCACAGAAGAGTGACTTAGGCAATGGAATTCACATCATCTCATGCTCTTAGCCTAGGTTCCCAGAAAAGCTCGTGTGTAAGAGTGTTTTCTTGTCTCTTTAAAGTGGAAGAGTTTTGTTCATATAGGATGGTAAATCTATCATTGTGGCAAACATCTATACATTAATCAGGGACCTAACCACCACCCAATATGTAACATATTTGTAGTCGTGCTTCAAAACGTACTGATATTCTGAAGTCTTGAGCACAAATAGGACCAAAATCTAAAAATTGTGCATCTGTGCAACTGAACTGAAAATGTATGAGGTTGTCCCTGTCTGAAATGACTGAAACACTGGTTAATGGGAGACTGAGTGGTCTATCAAGATTGACTGTACCTGTTTGTAGCACAGAGCAAATTTAATTTTCTTGCTTTCAGGTCACCAAGGTCAGCAAGTCCATGCCTTTAAACATTTCTGCCATGTGAAAGATCTGGTCATGGTGAGCAAATTACTTCTCAGTCTTCACTTCGATAAAGATTCTTAATCAACCAACTACTTCTGCAAGCCTCTTTTCTTTCATGCTTCTACAGTCTTCTCTGGTGTGAACACTAAACTAGGACAAACTAATCTTGTGTTGTTTACAGAGACCAACCCAATTCCTTTTTTGATAGTAAGGTAGAGTAAGATACCAAAATATGGTACTGGACTTCAGTTCATATATATAGAGAGTCACACTATTTGAGGTAAAAGTTTCTTACAAAAAAGCTGTTTAATACAAAAATGACATTCACTGGATGGATACATTCCTCAAAAACAGATCAGTGCAAACATATAGCAAAGGAGGAGGAAGAATAGAAGTAAAAATGGCACAGTCAACAGGTTAAAAAGTAAACTTTATTTTTAGTGACTGAAAGGGTAATTGTGAGACATTTAGGTATATTCTATAGTTTCACCTTAAAGTGAGAGTGATGTCATTTGAGGTTGTTCTTGTTTCCATACTCAAATAAGCAATATACTTTATAATAATAAAATATCTTAGAGTTTATGAATTCTGATTCTTGAAATGAATGTTTCAATACTTAAAATCCTTATTTCAGAAGTATTTACTGTGATTCTTTGTTTCATTGCTTGAAGAGAGACGGCGAATGGAGTTATTTCATTATATTTGCTAGAAACTCTACCAGAGCAGTGCATAAGCCTGAGCTAATGACTATTTTCATATTTTCTGGTACCACTCTTCACATTATTTTTTCCCGAAGTGCCACAGTGAAGGAAAAGTCCACTGTTTCCACTCATTAACTCTGTATTGAAATATGGCATACATTTTCCAAGTCTGTCACCTGAATCAAACTATTTCCTCAGCAGATTTCTGTACTACTTCCACCTACACACAAATTAAACTAGACTGTGCTTCCCCTGTTAATTACTTCATTTGAAAAAGAGAGGAAGTGTCTTTTATGCTTATTATCATGTCTGATTCCCAAAAGAACTTATGCTTATTATCATACCCTTCCCCCCCAAACTTTTCATAAATCTGTTTTATAATTGTCTCATTTGTAAGTAAAATAACTGTTAGTAGAAGTAGCACTATTCTCTGGCCAATAGCTACCTTCATGGCTTTTCCTGCTACCTGTCACAGCCACAAATATTACGTTTGTTAGTGGCTTCCCCTCTCCCTTCCAATTAATTGGAGCTGTCAGTCATGCAACAAATGAATGCTGCAGGAAATCCACGCTGTGTTGAACACTATAATTTCCTATCTAAATCCTTTACTTTTAAAAACAGACAAACAAAAAAAAAGCCTTAAACCCAAACATCACTCCTTGCCCCCACTGCCCCCCCCAAAAAAATAGCAAACTCCCATCCCTATCTCATGTTCTCAAGCTTCTATCTTATTCTTATGACTAGTATAAGAGGACTTAAAACAGGCAGCTTTCACAGGGAGAGATTTTGTGGCTATGAGTCTTAGAGGAAGCAGAAAGCCCACCAAAAGGGCCCTGGGAGGATATAGAGGAGACCACGCACACCCTTTGTTTTGGTGTAAGCTGAGCAATGGAGAGGAGAGGCTTTGCAGAATGCAAGGGATATTCAGTGTCAAAGATAGAGGCAGCGAATTCAATATAGGATTTTTCAAGGTTTTCTGTTGAAGGAAAGATGAACCATCAAATACATGAAAAATTTCTTTACTATGCTTCCAGAAAGTGGGGAGCTATAATTAGTTTGTTTCTTGCTATTGCACATTAATGTGTCAAAGCCAGTCAGTGATCAGCTTTGAATTTAAAGGTCTTCACTTCCAGTGTGGATGTAGTTTGTAGAGGTCTTGCCCTTCCTCAGAAGGATCTGCCCTTCCACTTCGGCAGCACATTGTCCTTCTGTGGGTTTCTTTCAGGGAGGTGAGCTTGCAGTTGCTTTCCTCTGACACTACAGAAAATCAGTCTAGTTTGAATAAAATGTATTGAATGAAATGTGCTTAAAAGTACTTGTATTCACGTAGTGTAATCTCTGTAGAATTGCCTTCTCTTCCTTGCCATTCAAGTTAGAATTTTAGGAAGTATTAACTGCAGTAAGTATTTGGCACATGAAATGCTTTGATCTTAGCCTCCTGAGTAGCAATGTACATTGTGGTTGGTGGGGGAGGAAACCCCTGCTTTGGTCTTTGGCCTGTTCTTCCATAAAGTGACAGTCATGTGAGTGACTGCATGCTCCTCCTGCTACACCTGTAGATACAGGATGAAGCACTGTAGAATTAGTCCTGCAGGATAGTAAGTTTGCAATTTTCAGGTTGTAAATGCTCATATTTCTTTGCATCGTTGGAATTCCTTGACTCATTGCTAAAGATACAGTCAATCCCTAGTTGTATGTGAAGAAACAAAACTTAACTGCTTTGGTGATGAACTCAACTGAATCTTGGAATGTCTTAATGAACTTCTGCTGTCACCACATCTTTCTCTATCGGAATTATTCTGGTAGCAGATTGACTGTCTCATTAAGTTGTTAATTAGTACATACTTATATTGAAAGGACATTAGTGTTGCTTTCTGTTTTCCCATGTTCTTAAGGCTTGAATTAAAATTTTAATACTTTTTTTCTATAAAAAGATTTTTAATTAGGTTAGAGTGAGAGTGCTAATTAGTAAAGATTTGAAAGAAAATTCCAATGTATTGCTTGCACTGTTGTTGTCCTCAAGTCATACACTCAGTTTAGGCAATTATAATCACACTTCTGCACCATGTGGGAGTTGTCTAGCAGGTGATGGCATTTGAACTATAGCTCATTTCCTTTTTGTGATTCCTCATATGCCTTTGCTAACAGTGCAGGATGAATTCCAACCCCTCAGTCTGTTTCTTGCAGCTGTAGGTATTGTGATTCCACCTGAGAGCTAATCCTTGTGCATAGGCAGCTAATGTTTAATCTCAGGACTGTTCATTAACCAAACCTGATCCCCAGACAGCCTGAAGTACAATGGTGTTGTGGGAAACAGTGTATTCCAGATCCTGGCCAAGGATGGAAAAGAGTAAAGGCCTGATTGTGACTATGGTTACCGTTTCATGTATTATCAAAATAATGCATCATTGCTGCTCTCTTTCCACTCCCCCCCAAAATTGTTAGACAATAAATGAAGACTTTTTTGTAGTGGATTTTTTTAGGTGTGTAAAATATCAGAAAGTAATGCCTCCTGTTTTATTATGTTGGTCCACAACATCAGAGGCAGATGTTGGTGGTATGCCGGTGGAGGTTGAACTTCCTCCAGTATTCTATTAAGTTTTTTTGGCAGATGGTAGCAGAGGGGCAGTCTGACAGAATGGTGTTGGACATGCAAGTGTGTCTGAAGCAAAGGTACGTCACTGAATTCCTTCATGTGAAAAAAATTGTACCAGTTGACGTTCATTGACACAGTGTCTGTTAGTGCAGTGAAGGATGGACTACGTGAGCAATACCTTCCTAGCAATGATGCCATCATAGCAGAGGTGAAAGAGTAGTCACCTCTGCTGACAAAGATTTTTATGAATGTAGTTCTTGTTCATCACTGGTGAAAAAGCAGAGTTAATGGTGATGACTGTCAAAAAAAAAGTGTCCTGTAGCTCAGAATTTGTTCTATTAAATAGTGCTGTTATGCTCTTTGTATCTGTTATAGCTTTCATGGAAATAAATAGGAGGCCTAGAGCATCCTATGTAGCATTCACATGCAGAACATTGTCTCATTTTATAGTACTGTTTCAGGTTTACCTTTTGCCTAACATTTCAGCCCAAATATTTAAGAGTTTTTTTTTTTAAGATCATTCTAACTGGATGGTAACCTGTGCCATTAGAGAAGAGGCAGAAATTATTACATGGAAGTTAAAATATCTATGTCTTATTGTTAAGTCTGTATTCAGTAGTCAGCTGAAATAGCTTAGGGCTAATAGTTCTCTTTCCACTGAATTTTTCTGTGTGCTAATAACAGTAACATTGGTCAGTCTTGTGATTTTATAGTGGAAAAAAGTAATTGGAAACAGATATCACACACTTCTGCTTGCTTTTTATTTTTAGGGAGCTTTCCCCTTCAGAAATAACACTGCTTCTCACAGTAACTTAGATTAGCTTTCTTTGACATTCTTTGTTCTCTTCATTTTCTTTTTTCCATTTGGTAGCACTCAAATCAAAGCCAGAGGCAGGGGTGTGGAAAAATAAATTCTACTGAAAAAAAGTGTGATTAGTGTGCAGGATGCTTTCCTGTCAGCATGGAGTGAGAAACAAACGTTAGCAGAGCTCAGGCTTTCAGTCCAACTGCCTGCTATCTAGCGTGGGTATTTATAGGCAGATATGGATAAATGCTGCCTTCCAAAAATGAGCAATGATTCAGCTTCGGTTTATAACTTCCAGGTTATAACTCTCAACTAAAACATGAAAACTTGTCACAGAAATTAAGTAGTTCACTTTATTTAACCAAAGTAGCAAAATCTGTAGTAACTAACAATGAAATATTGCCTGTGTCAAAATCGGTAAAGTAAGCAAATTAGTTTCAGTGCTTGATTGGTTAAATCACCACACTAATACTGCAGAATAATCAGTCCTTATTGTCCCTCACTAGGGAGTCCTATAGCAGTATGTCAAACCTTTAACTATAATCTAGTGAAGGATTTTCTCCCATGTTCCAGGGAGCTAGCATGATCTTATCAGGATCAGATATCTTAAGTTGTCTTAGGAAAAAAAGAACATCTAAAGAAATTTGCTAGTGCAATAAAAACACTCATTCAATATTTGTTCAACTGCTAACTGAAAAAAGCCTGCAGACTGATACGTAAGTTATCCTGACGTACTAAAGGCAGTGTTCTTACTGACTTTGGTGAGCAGGGCACAATTAAGAATAGTATGTTTTGGAACAGTCAGACAGGCAACCTCAAATCTTGATAGAGAGCATCTGTCTATTAAATACAACTAGAAGAAGGCCAATATAAATTTTTAAAAGCTAGATTTTGTAGATTTGCATGCTACCTAAGTGTTTTCTTCACAGCAGATTGTTTGTTTCAATATGTACAATAAGTTTTAATTTCATGTTGGTTTAAAAAAAAGTAAATAAATCTTGGCATTTAGTATCTTGATAAGTCTTGTATTTCCAACAGATGGAGACTTCTGTTTTTTCCTTGTCAGACCCTCACTTCAACATGGTAAATGGAATTATCTTACATTGTCTAAGATGACATATGCATGTTAGTCAATAATTCTGAAATTCTTTTACCATGGGAGGTAGGACAACACAAAAGATACACATGCATACAACTTTCAATAAAAGGTTCAAATACTTTTCCTTAAATCTGATCTGAAACGAAAGATTTAATGTTGAGAGCCTGCATACTACTTGTCCTATGCATCTGTGGGGAGGATTTCTATCATATAAACACATCAGAGTGTATTATGCAATAACTTTAGCTATAAATTATCCAAGATCCAAGTTAAGTTACCAATGGTTAAAAGTACCTGGTAATGTGCTGCTAACCAATTGGTCACATATTGAGTGCTTGAGTGCCTAGCAATGATCTGTGCTACAGACTTCAATACAGTGCTTTGTGCCATACGCTTCTGTGGCCACTTGAATGTTTTTTGATGGGTGGCATTCTACCATTTTCAAAAGCAAGTATACATCCAGTTTATGCAAGTCTTCAATAGAGTTACTGCTGCTTCTGCTGGGGGTTATAGCTGAAACAATTTTAACAAAGACTGAGCTTTCCAAATTTAGTAAAATGAGCGATTTAATTCATTACTTACATGTTCCTTTTGAACTAAGCAATCATTTGTAATTTTGAAAACTGGGTGTAAATTATGTAACTGAAGAATTCTATTCTGAGGGTGTTCTGCTTACACTTGCTCACAAGCATAATCCCAGAGAAGTGTTGGGTTGCTGAATCAGAGCAGCAAGCAGAATGAAAAATCACTTCTAGTTTCCTCCTGAATATTGTGTGTAAGAAATCTTAGTGGGGGTAAAATAGCTGCAACAAAATGTTATAATATTTTTGTCAGGCATGTTGTGTTTCTTCTGTATGTATTCTGATTTTAAAATTATGTAAAACTCCTTTGAGACAATATTAGTTACTGTTTAACATAAGGAATTCAGTGAAGTCTAGGTATTTTTTTTCTTATATCGTACAGCTCAAGACACAGTGTGTTGAGAGGTGACCTCTAGACATCAGTTTTAATAAACTAGGGATAGAACCAACATTGATTGATTTCTAGTTCCCTAGTGTCTGAACATGTTTACATTACTTCCAGTAAGGGACTGGAATTCATTGCTTTTTGGGTTTTTAAAAGCACCCAAATATTACTTTCACCTGAAAACTTACTCAAAGTTATACTGAGGAAATGTTCCACTGTGATCAGCTAGAGGGAAATGTTATTTGAATTTTGACCTTGCAGAATATTCAGTTGCAGAAATATGCTGTGGGAGTTTAGTTTCTGGAAAACAAGTTTTCTTCTATTTTACCAGAGATTTTGAATTTATGGGTGACTTTGGAGGTTGTTGGTAGAAGTGGGTGACTTTTGATAAGGATTTTCTGTTAATATCTAACCTTACTTTCCCTCTCTTCTCTCCTACATTGACTTCAAATTCATGTTGCTTTTAGTGCAACCCTGATGCTCTGCCCTGTCAAATAAGGATGAGGTGTGAACTCAGATTAAAGGAATGACTGGCACTAAGAGGAGCAGACTCCCCTATGCTTGGAATTGGTGTTGGTACTCAGGTAGTACACTTCCTTCTCAATGTACCTACAAAAAATTATATCTTGATGTGTCTGAATAACCTTTGAAAGTGATTGATAATTTAGGAAGGAAGTGCGGGAGTGAGGAGGACTCAATATCTCAAGCTTTGATTCCTTTGATGCCTTCAGTTGGCATAAACCTGCATTAACTCATTCATCATGTCATTGATTTTACTACCATGACATCAGTTCATCTAGTTGAGCATCTAAGCCTTTCATAAAGAGATTATGCTGGCTTTAGTGAAGCTGTGATGATTTATGTCTGCTCAAAATCTGCCCTCTGTAACAATATCTGCCTTACACTGTACACACAAGAACCTGTTTGAAATAGAGCTTCCGCTGTATACCTAATGTGTAGAAAAGTGAAAAACAGCAGCTAAGCCACAACCCAGTATCTCAGTACAAAATCTCTTTTCTGTATCCATAAATGCTTTCGCAACTGCATCTCAGATTGCACACCTTTGCCTCAACTCAGCACCCTTTTCTACAGAACTTCCATCAGATTTTCTTCTTTCCTTGCAATCAATAATAAGTGAGGGATGATTAGAATAATTGACTGTATCAGTCCAGTGCAAAAAAGAATTGAAGTTGTTGTACTGAGTTTGTGTGACTGGATTTTCTAGGTGTGGAGGGCTGAAAAGAGCCCTAGCTCACTTAATGCAGCCTTTTCATTTCTGCCTCCCTCCATTGTTAAGTGAGGCCCGAGTTTAACAGTAATGGATAAACTGCTCTCAATTTAGTAATTGCACTCTTGTGTGCCTGGAACCATGTGGTGATGAAGTGGAAATGTATTTATCCTTCACCAATATTCATGCAGAGTTTGTTTCAGTTCAGTGTCTAGTAGCAGTTAATAATGTCCTAAGCCCAGTTGTCTTAACATACTTACTGCAAGTCAGACATAAAACTTGCTGTTGCAAAACTATTGAAAAGAAAAAAAAAAAAAAGCAGCTCTTGACTTTGCATGTTTGTGGTGTACTCTTGGCTGGAAATGTGGATTTAAGCTGGGAATATTGAATATAGCAGCTCACTGTTAGGGCTACAATGCTTTCTACATCTATACTATTCTACTGTTTGGATAAGCGAAAGGAGATTGTGTGGTTGTTGAATTACTGATGCCTTTCAGAGGGTCTAGGATAACTGAATGTGTTTGCTGATATCTGATTGCTTAGATAATATAATTTATGGTCAGTAATCTCTTTTTTCCAAGTGCGAGTTATGATGCTAAGCAAGTGATCTGTCAAAACTGATTTCTTCTCGCATTTTTTCAAGTGTAATTGATAATTGTTTGGAAATACAACATTGCACTGGCATCTCATCTTACCTCTTTTCAACTATTTGTTTAAAAACAATTAGTAATAAGCTATATTCTTTATTTTTCAGCATGTTTACAAAAACTCTCAGGACAATTATTTTGAAAATTCTGTAGACCTTCCTTTGTAGCTTGGAAGTTATCTGTATGTCAACATCTCTGATGAAAATAGCAATATAAATTAATATTGCTCTTAGATAAAATGTTACTTAGCAAGTGCCACAATTTCTTCTCAGAATAAGCCTCATCCCAACACTATTTGCATAATAGTATTGTTTCTGACTGAGGAGGGTTTGTATTAAGTTACACAACTGGACACAAGATAAAATGTGGAGTCCCTGACGAAGCAGATTCCTCTCTAACTTCTCCATCAGAAGGAAGAAACTTTATCTGTTTGTATTTATTTTTTGACTGCTAAAATTCAGAACATATTCCATAATGCTCATGAAAAAAATAACTAGAGCCCTTTTCACCAGATCTCACAGTAGCTTGTAAGTGGTTGTTTTTCAGATACCCCCCTTTCTTGAGGAAGGAGAGGGAGGAACAACTCTGGTAAAAGCTGAAGGAATCAAAGCTTGAGATATGAACTGAACTCTTCATAAGCTTTTCATTATGCTGCCTTACAGTCAGAGGCTATGTTTATGACCCTGATGGAGTCATAGATGCATGTATATTATACATTGAGCCACATAGGCTTTCCTCATTAAACAAGCTCAGCAACAAGTTGTTGTATTGGTTAAAACTTCAGTGGAGGGAATGCATCTTGCTGAGAAGGGAATGAGCTTGTCAGTATTAAAAAATAACTAAAGAGCATCTTCTGGGGGTTGCAGCCATCTTCCAGAGTTTTATCAACTGTCAGTGACAAAAGGCTAGACAAAAGCTAGATGAAGATGATCTCTTTAAAAAAAGCTTAGACATCTTTTTATTTTTTTTTGTTATTCCATAACAGTTGTATTCTCTTTCATAGTGAAATGTAATCAACATACATTTACATATTTCATGCAATCAGGACAACTGAAGATGCGTGCTAAAAGCAGGATATAATGGTGGCAGCATCTAGCCTCATCTTGGTATAATGAAACTATTCATGAAAAACAACTGCAAAAATATATAAGTGTAACCTGCAGATTCTTGTTTATTTGCACTTGAATCTCTACAAGTTTTTTTTTATATCACAATCTTAGAAGCATTGATTGGAAAAAAAAGCCAATTATTTCTGGAAGGATAAGCTTACACTATGTATTATCAGCTTTGCCATTTCTGGTAATGGAAATAATGCTTACTGATTTTCACTTTGTATTGTTCTGTGCAGCGGTTCAGCCAAGAGACTATGCTGTGTTCTACTAGTCATCATGAATTGTCTAAACACCTAATAAAATTTAATTGATCATTTTTCAGTCCTTGTGAAGATATTGTAGTAGGAGAGATACTGCCTAGGACATAACTAGAATACAACAGGGATTACATAGCTGTAACTGTTTTAACAGTGATTTAGTTTACCTTCTGGGAACTGTTCTACTACTGAGAAATATGACAGTGAAGAATGTAAGCAGTAAACAACATGTTTGCTGCTGGTGAAAAAGCATACCTGATTGTGGTGACTGTTGAAAACCAGTGTTCTGTAACTGAGAATGTGCTCTATCAAATAGTGTTATTGTGCTTTTTGTATCTGTTGTAGTTTCCATGGAAATAAGTAGGAGGCATTACTTTCAGACTGACCCATGTTAATAAGTGTATTGGGCCTGAGATATTTATCATGTTTCCTTCCTTTGGCTTGGGTTCTTGTGCTTTGAAAATGCATTATTCAAGACGTTAGGATAAAAAGGATTTAATGTATATATATAATATATATATTGTAAAGATGTATATATTTATAAAGAAAATTGATAAAAATGTTTCAGAAAACCACAAAGTTTGCAAAAGTCAACAAAATTCAAAAACTCTCATTTGACTTAAGCAGCCCATTTTGTTCTGAAGTCTACAGTGTACATCTTGACATTTTGGTAAACGTATCTCATCTAGGTGATAGGAAGATAGTTTTAGTCCATGAACTAATAAATGTAACCTTTTTTTTTTTTTTAAGTGGCAAGCTCCTCTGCTTTTTTTTCTTTTGATGTCAGTTTTGGCATCTTCAAGTAAGACTCAGCTTCACCAGCTGCTTCTTCCTGCTTATTTCATGGGTGGGATCATTCCAGGGCCCTCCATGCTTACTTTGTGAATATACGTCATCAGTATGAATCTGCACTCCCAGTCCTCACACAGAAAACAGCTCAGCTCGTTACCATTTCTAGCATCTTCATCTGTTCCTTGATTTACTGCAGCCATACAGCAGCAATCTCCTTCTATTTCTAGGAGGCACAAAAAGAGGCATCGTTATAATTTTAAGCCATCAGAAATTATTCCCATCAGCATTACACTGTGTTTTTCCCTTTCCCCATTCTTGTTTGTCAAAGCAGAACATCTTCTGGTATAGGAAGAGCCAGTAGAGCAAAACAGTGTGCTACAGCACTGACTTCCAGTAACTGCAAGCAAGGAGTTTATTAGCTCACTTTATGGATGCTTTCCTGAACAGTGGAATTATGGAAGTTGTATCTTACAGACTGTTCCAAAGCTCACTGACCTGAGGTGTCTATCAGGAAAGTAGAAACCCTCTGACTGAGGGTTTTTCTGCTTTTCTGTTTGAATATGTGAGGATGCCCTGTAGGTTCTCTACTGATTAATGAGGTGCACTCTTAAAATCCACAGGTTTCCTTGATTACAGAATCCTTTTCAATCTGCCTGATTGTTTTAATGAAAAATGAACCTCGATTTTATCCTCCTCAGTCAAATTTGCTTGAATATTGTCAAGATTAAAAAGTTAATAATCAAAGAAGAAATACGTGAAGTAAGCAGACAAGATCCTTTCTCCAGATTAGTGTTTGCTTTCATTTTGCTTTCATTAGCAGCTTTCATTTGTGTTTGCTGTGCATAATGTCACAGGGTGTGTAGAAGCTGTGAGGATACCTTGGAAACACAGCCACTGGTGGCATTGCTTGTGAGGAAGATCTGCAAGCAGATCTATGTAAGCATAGCAAAAATTGCCTTTAGAGAAGACTTTTTAAAATGATTACTGAGATCAGAATTGGCCAAAACTTTCTGCCCAATTACTAACTGATAGAAAATGCATCTTGAATGGAGAGGGGAAAAAAAAAGCTTCATTGGGTGGGGATCCCAAAAGAACTCTGAGTTTTCTGGAACAAGAAATAAGTTTTAATTATATTAGCTGAAGTGATATGGCTTAAATAGAGCACTTCAATTGGTTCTTATAGAAGCTTGTCAGTTAAATCTCGTACTTCAGTATATACAGTTCAGTGATACCAAATAAGCATTTTCCAATGAAAAAATAAATTATTAGAGAATACTGCCAGTTTTGATCTTAATCATACATTCAAGAGGATATTGCTTTTCTTTTGAGAAGGGTAGTCTGAATTTCTTTTCATGAACATGTCATGTTTTATGTATGCTCGAAGAAAGGATAAAAGTTATTAAATCTGGTTGTCTTAAATGAATTGAGGTGGGCATGATTGAAATGCCTTTACATCCTTCTTGAAAGAAGAGTTTTCTGCCTGTCTTCACTTTCTTTTGTTATCAAAGAAAGAGGATGTTTTTCTTCATACTCAGAAAGATCTGTCCTACTTCATTGCTATGAATTACTGAATCATTCTGCTTTGTTTTGAACTTGTTTTTTCAGTTTACTTTTTCCACTTAGTTAGTTTGCCTTATAAAAAGTTAGTATGCTGAGGACTGTGAGTTAAGGAGTTGTTTTGATTCTTTTCTAGCATGTGGATTGTTTGCAAAAATCAAATATAAAGTAAGGAGCAAAAGGTGAACAGTCATTTCTAATAGTTAATATCACTGAATGCAATCTGTGGTTCAATTAATGTTTTGTTAGGAAAAAAAAATCCAAAAAAACACTGACCCGCAGGGAACAGCAGGTACTCATTAGAGGTGTTAAACTAGTAAGATAAATTAGTAAGATAACTGTGTGTTTGGAAACTATGACAACGGTAAGGAGAGGCAATAAAAATATTTTTCTAATATCTATATATATATAAATTAATGTTTATCCCCATATCTACTCTTGATCTCAATGGCAGATAACTAAAACTATGTGAATGACGTGGAAAGGCAAAAGGAAAATATGTCATAGGATGACGAGTGAAAAGGAAGCATGAAGCCAAGATGAGACCTTTTCTTTCCTCCAAATAGTAGTTTAAGCTAAAGGTAAAAAAACACTTGGAAATTTTTAGTCATAATGGAGCTTCAAAAGTGTCACCCAGCTGTCCTCCAGTTCTGAAGTCATTAAAATCTTCTGATAGGAAATCTGAGGCAAAATTTACCTGAGAAGATTCTCCTTTGCTGGTTTTTAGGGTTTTTTAAGTTTTTAGGAACAGAGTATGCTGTGAAGACTTTTCTCTTCATGCAGTGGGGTAAAGATATCAACACTTATTGAAGACATAATTTAATCTCTGCTGCTGTCAGTGAAGCTAAGCAGTAAAAAACAATAAGCAACTTTTTGATGTAAATCATCATAATTCCATATGTGGCCTGTGCTGGTAACTCCTGTGACATGAGTATTAAGCCAGTTTAATGCCAGTTTTTCTTCCATAAGGTCACTATTATCAATAATTGCTTACAATTGACAGACACCTTAATTTTAAAAAAGAGATTTGTAGAAGTAAATTTATTTTTATGAATTTGCTTAGCTAATAATGCCATGACGTAGTGAAATGGAAGCATCCACTTAATTGTAGAGTTTGTACCTGGAGAAACAATGAGACCCAGGACTCTAAACAGTGTGCAATGGCTTGTTCTGCACTACACAGGGTTTTCTATCCTGAAGCCTTCTTAGTGCTACATTTTTGGGCAAATCCAAAGCATTCTGACACTGAGAATCTCTGTGGTCACGAGTGTCAGAAAAAAAATAAATCTCTGCCAAGAATATTTTAAGCAAACTGTAAGACTGGATGGCTTTTGATCGTGTTTGACTGCCAATTTGTGGATAATTCTTTTATTTCTTATATTCTGAGTGCCAATTGTAAATATTTTCTATTTTCATATCCTTGTTGTATGCACAGTGGCATCTTTATTCAGTTCCTGGTGTGTTTTCTTGAGACTTACAGCCTCCAAACACTACCACCTCCCCCAGAAAAAGGGCATCTTGCTGTTTGTGGGCAGGCTGGTCTTTGCCTGATGTAAAGCAGCATTTCTGATGATTTTGTGGCAGTGAACTGTTTTGCAATTCAGTCTGTTAAAGTACCAGCTGAAATCTGGTGGGCTGTTAAACTTTTTACCTTTTTTGAACCCTCTTACAATTTTATTTTCCAAAAATAATATATTATCTAGTTAATATTAGAACAAACTGAGTGCGGTGTCTGAAGGTATCACCCCCAGTAATCAGACTATGTTTTTTTAGTATAAACTATTTTTATATGCTTCCCTTTCCTGCAATGTGAATTCTACTCTTAGAGGATGATAGAAAAAAAGAGAACTAATTACTTTTCGTCAGTGTAACCTCTTCAGTGAAATTGAGGACTATGTATGTGATGATTCCAGGGGGAAAAAAGTAAAAGCAAAATGAAATGCATGAGACACACAGACCTGTGGCAAAGTGCTAATGCTGATGATTACACAAAGTAATTCTAACAGGAATATATTAATTACTGTCAGGTGACTTTCAGGATATCTTCCTGGCAAGCACTTTTTCAAATAATGGAATTATAAAGCAAGCTAACTTTCTGATGTTGTACAATTGAATTAGGTAGCAGATGGCAATTTCACAGTCTCACATTTTTCATGGTGAAAATTAGCCATTCTGTTCTACCTCAAAAACCTTGCAAGCTCAGTCCACGAGTGCGAAAAAGGTACCTACAGTACAAGGAAGGCTGCATTCATTGAAGGCCCTTTTAAGCACAAGGTAAAAGAATGAACTCTGCTCAAGGGTCAGAGGCAATGGGTGAGAAAGCCAGCCCAAGAGAGATAACTTCCTCCCCTGCTTTACTGCAGCAATCTAGAAGAAAAAAAAAACATAGGAATGAAGCTTTTCAGGCCTCAAAAATTTCAAACAGCCAAGTTAATACTTAAATTGAGTTAGATTTTGAATAGTGAAGATGTGATTTCAGCTGATGGGAGGGATTTATTAAGCTGATAGAAATGCCTTCTGTGCCTTTTGACCTACCCTTTCTCCCTCACTCTAATTAGTACAAGGACAGCATTGAAAAAAGAAGACTCAAAGGGGATCTGATCCATGTCTATAAATGTCTAAGGAGCAGGAGGCAAAGGGACGAGGCAGGACTCTTCTCAGCAGTGTGTGGTGATAGGACAAGGGGAAATGGCCACAAACTGAGGCATAGGAAGTTCGGCACAAATGTGCATGGGAACTTCTTCACAGTGCAGTGACGGAGCAGTGGCACAGCTGCACAGAGAGGTGGTGGGGTCTCCTTCTCTGGGGACATTCCAGACCCACCTGAATGCCTACCTGTGCAACCTGGGCTAGGGAGCTGCTCTGGCAGGGGTGTTGGACTCGATGATCTCTAGAGGTCCCTTCCAACCCCTACAATTCTGTGATTCTGTGACAACTATAATTCAGTAAAGACTAACGGTTGCACATGTCTAGACCTGAATACAAGAGCACTGCTGAGCATGGTATCCATCGCTGCCTGACTGCATGGCACTTCTTGCTTTCACACATTTCCAGTCAATTATTTCTGTGTTTTCTACCAAGGAAAGTGATTTGTCAAGTGTATGTCTGATCCAAACAGCAGTTCTAGCCTTTAACTGAGTATCTGTATATTTCAGGTTCCTTAACTGTGCACCTACTTCATTGTCAGCTGCAGAACACCATTTATTGTGGTAATACCCATCAGGGAGTCATATTCACCTTATTATTCCTACCTGCCCAGCTGGATGCTACAGCCATACAAGGGATAGGAAATGCTGTGCTACCATTCATCCAAAGGAAAAGAGTATGACAGCATCTGTTTTTATCTATCCTGAGAAAAGGAAATATGTTTTAGCTTATATGGATATAGTTGTCATCTCTTTTCTGTGAGGAAGATGAACAGAGAGGGTTGCTGTTAATACTGCCAAAGTATTGCATATCATATTAAGGAGTGGACCTTTTGGTGATGAGTTAAAATGACACTCCTGAGGCAAAAGCTGTAATTTCCCACTGAGCTGCAGAAGAAGCCAATGTTATAGAAGCCTTTTTTGTTGCATTACATAGTTAAAGATGCTGCATGCAGTCAAAGATGCTATTTAAATTGTTAGTCTTGCATCCGTAGCTAAATAGCCACTTATCCTAAATGCCCCCTTTTGCATCATATTCATTTGAACATCCTATAATGCCTTTTCCTTTAATTCATTTTCTCTTCTCTCAAATTATATAAGAAATCTTCAGTTCTTACTGAGGCTCCATTGCAGGTATATCAGCAAGCTCTTCTCTCATTTACTGTGGCTAAAAACTCTGCTTGTATCAGTGGCTCCCTTTTTTTAGTTTTGTAACTTCCACGTGAGGGATACATGTCAGCTTAGTTCATTTTCACAGCAGCTAAGCAGACTGGTATGTGTTTCAGTACCCCAGCTATGCTGTTGTTAAAATTTCTTGGTTTTTATTATTATTATTATTATTATTATTATTATTATTAGTTTTTGATGAGTTAATTCTGAAATAGTTACCTGATGAAAAATATTTAGATATTAGCCACATCAATGTACCCTGCAGCCTGGGGTCTTCAAACATTTGCTGTTCCACTGGAAGGCTGTGAACTGCTAAAATATTTGATATTAGCTGCATGCTGTTCTGAGACTTGATTCACCACTATAGAAAGTTTATATTCATGGTAAAACTGTTGTAGCTGTGGCTGACATGACAAATGGTTTTGTAAATGCAGCTCCAGGTAGATCCAACAGTATGTAGAGTACATCTGAATGAAGAGTTTGTCAATGTAATGATTTGTTCTGTGATTTGGATGCCAATTAGCCACAAAACTCTGATGTTCTGAGCATGGAGTTTGGAGATGAGATAGGTTTGCAAATAATTATAAGCCATTTGGCAAAATAATAAGAATCCTGAAGCCATAGGAAAAAAGAGCTATGTATCAGCCAATCTGATAATTTGAGAATAATTAGAACTAATTTAATTGCTTCATGTAGGGAATCTGTCTTCTAAATCAAGTCTTGCTTACATCTCCTGTGTATTTTGTTTCTCCTAGAGAAATTCTTCGAACTTTGGACAGAGACATCATAGAATTTCCCAATATTGTTGCTTGTGGCTGAAATATATAAATATTATGATTCTATGATTATAAATTATATAAAATGAAAAAGAAGCCATGAGACACCATTGAGTGCATCCTTTCAAACAGAGCTGCAAATGCATTTGACAGATACTTGAGGGAAAAAGTAGATGGGACTCTATCTTACTGTAGGGTACATTTGTAGTACATTTGTCCCCTCATCACATATTTTTTTTCTTTCCTTAGGCAGTGCTAATTCATGTTCTGAGGATGGATTGCATCCCTACTGAATTGTTTCCCAATATAGACATGACAAGAGCTGCCCCATCCAAGCTGGACAATAGCCAACTGGATTGGTAGTGAAAGAAATCTCTGGTACGGCTGCATCTAGCCAGTGTTAAACTACCTGGTTCTGGTGTTCAGAGAACAGAATTACTAGACTCTCTTCTTTTAAAGTGTCCTATCAAATTCTGCTAGGTCCTCAGCAGATCTAAGACGTTATTGTACCTCTTATAACAATATATTACCATAGGTTTTCCCAGCTAGGCATTTGTTACTGAATGTTGAATCTGAAGATGTAGGAGAAATAGAGTATTTATTGGAAGAAGATGGAGAACACTTCTAATTTGCTGTTTCTGATCCTTGCTGTTAATTGTCTTTGGCTTCATGGTGGCTTGCACAATCAGGAAATGGGTGTGCAGAGAATTGGGAAACAAATATTGTTTGGATGATTGAGAGGCATGCCACTGTGTGGGTGTTTTATAAAGGGATATGTGCAAATGAGATAGACTGAAAGGGAGTTTTTGGCAGGAGGGCAGGAAAAGCAAAATAGTTATTTGGTTCCCTACTAATAGCCAGGTTTGATGCTGTTGGAGAGGATTTTGCTCCCCCAGGGCATTGATAGGTCTGCTTTTACCAGAGAAAGAGATCAGAAGACACTCATCTGTTAGACTGGCCATCACAGTGAGAATTGGGAAAAATACAAAAACCTACTGCACGTTTGAATTGGAGTTTGTTCCCATAGCCATAATGAAGGTCTTGAAAGGAAGTCTAATTACAGCTACAGCTTGGGCACCATCACTTCAGAAATGTTTCTGGAGAGCCAGTCAGTTGCATTTGGTAACCTAAGCCATATACTGATTTTTCTGTGCCACTGTGCCCCATCAGTGCTTTTAAAGGAGCTTCTGTTGGTGTCAAGCTGGATGGGTTCACTTGGTGGGACAGCTCAAAGCAACAGAGTTGTCGTGTACTAGTTGGTGG
Organism: Cyrtonyx montezumae; assembly: GCF_038088225.1. NCBI lineage: Eukaryota > Metazoa > Chordata > Aves > Galliformes > Odontophoridae > Cyrtonyx > Cyrtonyx montezumae. The sequence continues at coordinate 99,036,221 of NW_027072089.1, read as the reverse complement.
CATAGAAATGGAGGGAGTGGCAAGCATTAATGATTTAGGCAGCAGTGCTTCTGGGCTCTGAGCTCTCAAGAAGTTGTCTTCATTTGAGATCTCAGAGCAGAGGTTGGTAGATCTCAATTGTAAGTGCAGAATTCATTTTGAAGGAAGATGAGAGAAAAGACAAATATAAGATGGGAAGTGTTCAGAGTCCAAAGGAAATTAGCAGAATTAATTCAAGCCTTTCCCAAATCATTGCATGATTGCCATGTATTTCTTCTCCACAGAGAACCTGTGATAACTCAGTGCTGAAGGGTGCAGAGCTGCAACCCACTGAGAGGACTGAGTGAATGTGGTAGGATGGGAATGGGATTTCATTTGCTTCCCTGGTGGTGTGAATACTGTCTACATTGGTCTTGGCAGAAGATTTCTGAAGTTTCCACCTCTAATGAATGCAGAAAAATATTTATCCCTTTCTGTATTGAACTACATCGGAAGGAGTATTATTACATCTCTCCCCAGTTGTTCCTACTCTAAACTAAACAACCCAAATTCTTAAACAGTTCCTTATGGGATTTTTTTTTTCCAGTTCTCTAAAATTTCACTGTCTTTCAGGATCCCTATAATTGGATTGTATCCTTCTTAAATTATATTAATTGTATGCTAGCTGAGGCCTTACTGATAAAGCAGAATTGCTTCATTTTACAGACAGTAATTCCACTATGTTCCCATATGGACTTTTAATACAAATTTTAGTCTCATGTTTGGCTTGTGATGATGTCTCAGTTTCTTTTTACAGTATCAATGCTAATCATTCCCCATATGATGCATAAACAGCACATTATCCCTATCTGTGTATAGAACTATGCTCTTCTCTTAATGAATTATACCCCTTTTCTTACATTAGACAAACTGTTCTATTTTCAAGACAGTTTTGAATTCACTTCCTGTTCTGTGATATGCTTGCCACCTTTCTAACTTGCTAAATTTGCAGATTAAATGAGCATTTCTTGCTCATCTTCTCCAAACCATTAATGTAAATATGACTAGCCTCAGGCCCAGAGCAGACCTCTGCAGAATTCCTTTGATATATCCCACTAGTTTCAATCTCAGTCATCAATATGTACATCTTAAATCCAATTCACCACTCATTTATGTACCTGACTGGTAGTGCTACCTATTAGCTTTTATCTGCTAATTTCACAGACATACAGAGAGTGAAGTAATAGTTCCCCTAAGTTGTTATGTGACCAAATGGGACATTTGGTTTTCTTATAAGACAGACTTGACATTTTTTCTGAATTTCTTGTTGCCCTTCTCTGCTACTACCCCAGTGTAAATTCATTATTTTCTTGAATATGAGTAGCCAAAATAACATTCAGTATGCCAGGCATCTCAGGATGCTGGTTAATCTTCCTCTTTCAACTGGAAATACATATCCAGTTACATCAGGGATCATTTTTGTCTTGTTCCAGGGTAAATCCAATCACTGGCTCATAGTCATTCTGTGATTGATAACAGGTGGTTCTTCTTTGGTTTTCATTTCAGGAATCAATTGTTTACTAAACTTTAATTCTTTCCTAGTCATGGAAAGAAAGGGGTTAAAATAATTTAACTATGTGATTCAGTTTTCATAGTAACATCCCACAGAATGGATTATATTGATTAGTGAGAATAACGATCTGAATGCTCCTAGACTTTGTTTTTACTGTATTCTTTCTTCTCCCTTTGAAGACGCTGTAAAAACTGAAAACTAAAAAAGAGTTGAGTGATACCTTGATGTTATATGAAAATCCCTATGAGCTAAATGGGAAGAACTTTAAATGCCCAGGTGACATCTTTAAATTTTGTCTGAGTAGCACGCATGTCGGAAATCTTACATCCTGCAGCTAAATTAAATAGTCCCTAGTTTAATAATGGTAGTTTATTAAAATAAAGTAATTTAAATTGTTGGCATATGTATCACAGGTTTAATGCCATTACCCTCCTGAGGTATGATTTAAATGACTCAAGTTACTCTCTGTAGTGCTAGTCATAGTGCTAACTTGTTTTAGATAGTCTGCTTGTTAATGGCACAGAACTTTCTCATGCCAGCTGCATCGCTAGTTCTCCTGCACTCATCAGGAAGAACTACAACAAAGGCATGATAATTCCTTCCCATTGTCCAGTCTAGACTGCATGGCAGTGTGCTGTGGCTTGGATTTGTCCAGCCTGAAAGTCAGGTCTTCTCAACAGTGAAAATTTTGCAGTAAGTTCATGGGGACATAAAATTCTGCATGTAGTTTTTGTGTTTATTGGACCAGATTCTCCATGTTTTTGTTTGTTTGTTTGTTTGTTTGTTTGTTTTTGTTTTTGTCCAAGACTTCTATGCTTCCTGCCTCTCTCAAACAATTTATAAACAATTCTGGAAGATCACTACTTTTTGAAAATTGTATTGTATTACATATATATATATATATATATGTATATATACATATACATATATATATATATATATATCCTTAGCTAAAGGACTTTATTCACTTTTCAGACCCTTAAAACTTTTCCAGTGGTGATTCAGAACACAGTTTAACAAACTCAGACCAGTTTTTATTGTTTTCCCATACAAGTTTCTAGCCAGAAGTCCTCCACACACATTCATTTCCTAACAACTCAGTGAGGATGCAACATATCATAAATATAGCCTTCATGAAATGTGACTATGATGATGTCTGTCTAGTTGAAGACACACTTTTCATTTTATACTCATTCTGAAAGTAATGCAATAGTGAGTACTTAGAAATGTTTTTCTCTCCTGAGCTGTTTGAACAGATTAGAGAAGTTTCCATCTGGAACAGCAGACACATTTCGTATGCAATAACTAATCCATATGACCTGCTGCATTATTGACTGTTATTTTCTCAGAAGAGATACAAGCTGATCAACCAAGAACCAAAGAGCTTGACAGCCATCAGCTTGCTATGTGATGCTGAGCCAGATCATTTAAACTGGCTGTGTTAAAGCTTGTTCATATGTAAAATAGAAATAATAAAACTTTTGAGCCACTGGATAGTGCTTTAAAATCTACAAGTGAAACACAATTACTGTAATAAAATAGTCTGTACTTACTTTTTGACATTTAAAGAGTTATGAGAATGAGAAAGATACAAAATTCATATATTTACATGAGATGATACAAGTTAAATGATGGGAAAAAAGTCCATTAACTGGAAATGAAGCTCACTGTAATGATATTAGCTCTTTAGTAGATTAAATTGTGGGATTAAGTTTGGCTGTTTAAGAATTAAATTATCTTTTATTGTTAGCCTTGTTCAATGCTATCATTCAGGACCTAGCTCTCTCCTCATTCCTTATCCATTGCTTTCTACAGATATGTGCATGGAGAGCTGTTTTCTTTAACATGAAAACATGGCAATCTCCCTCTCTGATGTTTATTCTGCATTTAGTTGTACTCTCTTGACACTTGTACTTCTGTCTGAGTCATTTACTTGCATTTCCCAGGACAGCTCCTCAGAACTACTTTGAGGAAGATTTCAGAGTGCTTCCAGAAAGACAAAAGGGATAAGAGGCTGTTGGAGGGATTTAAAACTTTGGAAGGTGCTGAAGTCTGGGAGGAGTGGTGTAGGGACTTACAATAGGAGATTCTAGCCCAGTGAACAAGTTTATCTATCCCACAGGCTCTGAAATGATATTTATCTTGTTCTTTTCATTGGCTGATGTAGAAACTTTTGTTATTTTCTAGAGCCTGTTTCATTAACTGTTGGCTCTTTGATAAGAATTTTACTAGAGCTCACCTTCCGATGACTTTCCTCAATATTTTCACTAGGATCATTTTTGGTATCTCTGTAAGGACTGCATTAGTTTTCCCTAACCATCAGAATGCAGGAATGAGCCTTTATTTCGTTTGACCTGCCTTCCTGGCCAGCTTTTGGCATGGTGTTTGGGGGGATCATTTACCACTGTAGGAAGCTGATACCTTCAAGGAAAGAATTAAGCTATCAGAGCTGGAAGAATACTGCTGGATAATCATTTTGCCATAAACATAGTGGTTGCCACGTGGCACTGCTTTGTATAAATGTTATGAATCTATTTTGCTTGATTATTTTTTCTACCACAGTTAGCAGAATACTTAATTTTTCTGTTAATTCTGTGATTCTTTTCCATGAGCAATGAATAAATTCACAAAAAAAAACCAAAGTATGGCAACGAGCAAGAGAGCTTCATGGTTTTAGAAATGATGCTAATATATTCAAGTCTATATTCTGCTTTGAGCCTGAAGTGTATAGAGATAAATCCTTTAGTTTTTCCCTAAAAATAATTAGACTGTGTTTTATATCCATATAATAGTGAAAGGTATGTTTATGTTTTAATAACCCTGTATCTTGAGAATTAATGGCATGCTTTTTGTTACATACACTGAGGAGACTCTTCTCACAGCCACTTGGTTGCGTACTGTAATCTCATAAACTTTTACCAAAGTGAGTAACTTGGCAAAGAGCTTTTACTCTCCTTTAGAAGTGCTTGCTGGGTCCAAATCAAATTGCCAAACAATTGTCAGTGACTGAAGAGGAAGGATGAAAAGAACAAGCTAATTGACATTTGTGAATTTACTGGGACTTTGTCCAAAAAAGTGCCCTGGATTTTCTAGCCTGAGAGGGGAAAACAATTACAGAAACCTTAATGGAAAACAGATCTTTGCAAAAAAGATTGGCATTGCAAAGATACACTGAAGTTTTAAATAAAGACTGAGCAAGGCTTTTTACCACTGGAAACCAATATAGGTGGGCTGCACTGAATTTAATGCCTCCTATTTTATTCTGTTGGCCCTTGATGTCAGAGGTGGATGTTACAGCAGCTCACATAGCAGCTCTGAAACAGTGTGTCAACTACACAAATGCAGATTTTCACTAGAGTGGCATGCAGGCTCTTGTTCATCACTGCGGAAATGCATAGTGATGGCAACTATGTTAAAAAGAAAAAAATAGTGTTTTGTAGAGGAGAACTGACTCTATCAAATAGTGTTATTGTGCTCTTTGTATCTGTTGTAGTTTCAATGGAAATAAATAGAAGGCATTACTTTTGGAGCGACCTACTTGAATATCATCACTAGAAAGGTGGTTGTGATGCAGACAGTGTCTGTATTTTGCTAGAAGAGGTGATGAACATCACACATCCAGAAAATAGAAAATAGAGGAAAAGGGGTAAAATGCAAGACAGTTTATTTTCTGACTTGCGTAAGCTCAGAAATTTAGCAATAGCAATCAAAAGAGCATGAAATTTACCTACTGAACCCCAGTGGCAGCCAAATTTAAGGAATAAAGCTTGCAGTGTACAATCAGCTCCTGTGCAACTTTCCAGAAAGATAGTGGTACCACTAAGAGAGCTGTTGCTTTGCAGTAATTCCTCTTTATGTAAGTAGTCATCAGTGAGACCATGTAATCTCCCTCCGCCCCTGCTGTTCTTCCACTCAGCAGCACTCTGCCAGTCACCCACACAGTGACTCACCCGAGAGCCCTTTCTGCTATATACTTAGGAAAAGGTTAGAAACATTAAGCTGTTCCTTTCCTGTTCTCTCTCTCTCCCCTTCCCTCTTCATAAAATCACTCATAGCTTTTTGGCATGGCTCTCTTCATTCTCCCTTAGAAAACTTCTTTTTCCTATAAAGATAAATACCTTTGAAAGTTTTGCTTTGAAGAAATGAAATTGCTGCCACTACTAGAATTCAAGACCAACCATTTTTCTCTTGTTCTTAACAAACTGATCCTTTAGTGATCATAAAAATTGAAATTCAAATAGAGGTTCCTTTTGGCCCTAATAATGGATGGCCATGGCCTGATGAGCCTTCTCTTAATTTTTACTGGAATGTAATGAAGAATATAAGACTACACTAATGAAGTGTGACTCCCCATAGGCAGTGGAGGATTGTCTTTTTTTTTCCTGCAGTAGGCGTGTAAATATTACTGGAGAAAATCCTTCTCCCCCTAACTCTCTGTGTAACAGGTAATTCAAATACCTCATTCATATTTCCACAGACTCTGCTTGTTCCAGTGCTGTTAGACCATAAAGGGTCAATACTGAACAAAACAACATGGTAATAAAGAGATGGTGAAAATGAGAAATGGTGATTTTGACACTCTAGGCATTACGTGCTCCTCTATAAGTCCTACTCTAGTAGGTTTTGCAGGTGTAATGAAATAGAGATTAGTTGCTCATTCCTGGTTCCCATCTGCTTATACATTGATTTTTACATCTATGTTGTAGTTCCTGTGAAAATGCTTCAGCTAGATTTGTATCAAATTGCTTGTTCTGTTGTTTCCTAAATGTTCATTTTGTGTTTACTTACAAATGAAACATTAAACAAAATGACAGGGTAGGAAGAGAGGAGATTTATACAGAATTAAAACTGCTTACGTGTGAGTGCTATAAACTTTTATCTTAACAGCATGACAGGCATCTCCTAAGACCCCAGTGTTCATATAAGTTCTCTGAAAGGGAAATAACATAGAAGGTATAAACAAAGGGAGAGTCATTTCCAGAAATGACTCTTGATGTCAAATCCTGACCAGGGCATACTTATTACTGCATAATGGATCTGTGGGATATTAATGGGAGATGCCTATATGCAGTTTTGTAGGCAACAGCAAGTCAAAATTCACTTCTGTTCTGAAGAAGCATTTGTAAAATTAAGGGAAATCAGTATGTTATGCAGAAAAATGGTTTGATTCCAGGAACACTTTGACCCAGGCATTTAAGCATCTATTTTGTTTGCAGCGATGTCACAGATCAAAGAATGTTCTGCAACACATCTTGTTCTTCATTGTCTTTAATGAAATCTAATAAATGTACACAGATAAATATCTTGTTAGGCAGAAAGAGACTTGCTTGGTAAAAAAGAAAAAAAATAGAAAAAAAAAATAAGCTGAGTTTTAAGGATGTGGCTGAAGCACTGGTGCTTCATAACTTGCTGGCTTCAAGAGCTCACAGTACAGCCTGGTTGCTCAGTCAAGGCCTAGCAAGGCATTGTGTATAAAGCCTTCGTGGATCAGTAGTGTCCACTGGCAGTGGAATCTTCCCTTTCATTAGTGTATAAATAAGCTTGGAACCTGTGTATAAATAAGCTTTTTGCAACTCTGGTGACTTGGGCACCTGCCTCTTCAGCTCAACCCCAGAACAGCTCTGTTTTAACTTCTGTCTTTGGGAATCTCTTCCTCTCTCTGATGCTTTCTCCAGTCTGGCATGTCCACAGTTATGGTAAATGAAATGTAGATCTCTGGGAAACTCCTGAGGAAAAACAGGGTCTTACACTCTGCATGGACACCTTTCTTTGCAAGTCCTGTGCCCTTTAATATACTGTGCTACCAGGAAAGGAATCATAGCCAATGGGATACTTTTAATAAAAATAAAAATAACAAAGCAAGTAAGCATTTCTTCAAGGATAGCACAAATTGAAGTACAAATTAGCATGAAACCCACGAATTAGCAGGAACTCCACAAGTTTTATCAGTAGCATTCATTAGTATTTATTACCTAACATGGCCCCAACATTCCTTCTATGATTGGGTGACCAGACTGGTAGATGAGGGAAAGGCTGTTGATGTAGTCTACCTGGACTTCAGCAAGGCCTTTGACACGGTCTCCCACAGTATTCACCTGAGGAAATTGGCAGCCCATGGTGTGGACAGGTTCACTCTTCTCTGGGTGGAGAACTGGCTGGAGGGCCGTGCCCAGAGGGTAGTGGTTAATGGAGTTAAGTCCAGCTGGCATCCTGTTATGAGTGGTGTCCCCCAAGGGTCTGTATTAGGGCCCATCTTGTTTAGTATCTTTATTGATGACCTAGACGAGGGGATTGAGTGTACCCTCAGTAAGTTTGCAGATGACACCAAGGGAGGTTGTGTCGATCTGCCTGAGGGTAGGGAGGCCCTTCAGAGGGATTTGGATAGGCTGAACAGCTGGGCTGAGCTCAATGGGATGAGGTTCAGTAAGGCCAAGTGCCGGGTCCTGCACTTTGGCCACAATAACCCCATGCAATGCTATAGGCTTGGGGCAGAATAGCTTGAAAACTATATAGAGGAAAAGGACCTGGGGGTGTTGGCTGATGCTCGGCTTAACATGAGCCGGCAGTGTGCCCAGGTGGCCAAGAAGGCCAACAGCATCCTGGCCTGTATTAGAAATAGTGTAGCCAGCAGGAGCAGGGAGGTGATCATCCCCCTGTACTCAGTTCTGGTACGGCCGCACCTTGAGTACTGTGTTCAGTTTTGGTTCTCTCACTATAAGAAGGAAATTGAGGCCCTGGAGCGTGTTCAGAGAAGGGCAACAAAACTGGTGAGGGGTCTGGAGCACAAGTCTTATGAGGAGCGGCTGAGGGAGCTGGGATTGTTTAGTCTTCTAAACAAGGGGTCTTCTCTGAAAGATGAGGTGTTGAAGATCATGCCTGTCCAGAAACAGACTCGTGCCGGTCAGCGTACCAGGTCTAAGGCCTTTGTTGCCATTGGAGTCTGGAGAAAAGGAGACTCAGAGGAGACCTTATCGCATTCTGCCACTTCCTGGACGGGCGTTGTGGTGAGGAGGGGGTGGGCCTCTTCTCCCTGATAAATAATGACAGGACGAGAGGGAATGGCCACAAGTTGCGCCGGGGAAGATTTAGATTAGATTTGAAGAAAAAATTTTTCTCTGAAAGAATGGTCAGGCACTGGAATGGCCTGCCTAGGGAGGTGGTTGAGGCACCATCCCTAGCGCTGTTCAAGAAGCATTTAGATGAGGTGCTAAGGGATTTGATTTAGTAGTTTACTGGGTAGGGATGTTGATAGGAGTATGGTTGGACTAGATGATCTTGTAGGTCCTTTCCAACCTAATGTACCTATGATCTATGAATCTATGCATCCAAGGCCCAGGAGCATTCCCAGCTCAAGACTATGTGCATCTCTACATACTGCTCATAGATCTTGAGAGTTTGATCATCTGCTGGCTTGTTTGATAAACAATGACTGCCAGGACAGTGGGAACAAGGCAAGCTGACCTAGTCACTTCAGGTAAGTACCTCCGTGCATGGGCTGTATCAGAGGACTTTGTGCTGCCTAATGGGTGACTGTTTCCCCATATCCTTTTCTGGTAGGTAATAAGTAGATAGTCAGCAGGTTTTGTTTCAGAGTTTCAGAGTGGGCATAGCTACATGGTACCAGCTATGTCACCTCGCTGTTGGCTAAAACTGGAGGTGATGTTCTGCCTGCTTTGCCAGGTGATGTAGATGTGGGTGATGAGAGCTTGCTATGCTATTTCATCAAAGAGTTGCCAGCTTTCAGGATGCCTGATGGTGGTGGATGAGGTAACCTACATGATGTTGCTGCTTCTTATTAGCCACAAGCAGGAGGGATTGGGAACACAGCCCTCACCAGATGCTCATCAGCAGCCTGAGCTAACAAAACATCTCCGGAAGACTCCTTAATCAGATCTCTTTAATCTCTTCTGGGTGGTAGCAAATACCTGGGGATGACAGGGAACAGGGAAGAGGAACAGATCTGCTGACCAGATCAGCTTGATAATTTCTTTCTGAATAGGGTATCTGCTGCAGGCTGTAATGAATGTCTTGGCCTTCATTTATATGCATAGCAGCAAAAGACCGTAGTATAAGGCCTGAGTGCTTCTGCTGCTTTGCAGTAATAAAAAATAGGACAACCTCTGTTAGTAACACTAGCTCATAAAAAGCTAGACAGGTATTAAACTCATTTATATTCACTGTGTAGTAAGATCTGGGGCAGCAAAAGCACCACAAGCAAATCTGGGGATGACAGTTTACTAAATCAAGGCCATTTGACGGTAGGGATTATTTAGACTAAGATACTGACAAGTTCAATTGTGCAAGGTATTCTATAGAATAGGGAGTACCAAGGAGGAAAAAGGTGTCAAAATGAGCTAAACAGAATGAGCAATATTCTCTGAAGATCTTTATTGTAAAGTGAATTATAATTGGATTCAGGTAGGTTTAAAAATTTACTGAATAATTAATGTTTTTGCTTTATATATAAAATATACTTGAGGATTATACTATTTGAACAAATCATCTGTAAGAGTTACAAGATGAGAAATGAAGAAATAACTGAAATGGGAGCTTCATATTATTTTTTCAACTGACTATTGTCCCTCTGTATAATTTACTATTTCCAGTATGTTGATAAGACTTTCAAGAAGGTAAAGGATTTTTAAAGAGGAAATCCTATAACATTTTCCTTAAAATGCCCTTTTTAGAAATTATTTTCATAGTTGTTCTTCACTAATATTGTATATAGATTGCTCCAAAAGTAACACCTCCCCATTATTTCCATGGATATGACAACAGATGCAAAGAAAACAATAACACTGCTTGGTAAAGCAAATTCTCAGCTACACAATACTGTGTTTCAGCGTAGTCACCACTATTAAATACATACTGTCGTTAGCAATGAACAAGAGCCTGCGTGTCACACTCGTACAAATCTGCACCAGCAAAAGTAAATATTGTCACTGTTGCCACTGTTTCAGTGTGCTTCACTATGCTGATGTACACTGTGTGGTACCCGCAAATGTTCAGCAAAGGTTGGTGAATGTCAACAGGTGCCATTTTTTCTGCATGGAGTGACACACCTTTGCTTCAGAAACACTTCCATGTCAGATACCATTTGTTCAGACTGCCCCTCTGCTGCCATTGTTCACATAGCAACAACACGTAACAGAATATTTGTGGGAATGCTCAACCTTTACTGCCATACTGCCAACATCCACCTCTGATGTTTCAGGCCAACAATAAAACAGGAGGCATTGCTTTCGGAGCAGCCCTCATATTTTGATGTATAAGTCATGCTGTTCTAGGTGCTGTACTTTTGATTTTAAGCAAGTGCACTGCTCATGCTTTCATTTTTTGCCCAGATTAATATGCCCAAGGCTAAGATATTCTCTATTTATGGCTTATAGAGGTAGTGCAGGGCTTGGCAACTTGCTCTGCAGAGTTCTCTCTGCTGCTTTGCCAGTGTTTCCACAAGCACCAGGGGTAGGAAGCTTCAGGATCAAGAAGCTGGCATGGTAACTAAGCATGTTTAGTTAGTGTGAAAGCTGGACTCTGCTCCACTGGGGTTTTGTATCAAATAGCTGTTTCTTCTTCTCTTCTAAAATGTAAGCCAGTAATACAAAGACATCTCACTTCTTATCAGATGATTAAAACCCAGTTGTCACTCTAAAAATTTCTAGAAGAAAAATGGTTTTGATAAAAACATGCAGGTTTGAGTAAATTGAGTTTGCCTGGCAGTTCTTGAGCTAACAAGCTGTATATTTTCACTTGAGAGTAGCTTCTCAGGAGCTGAATCCCTGCTTGCTTCTCAACGTATACTTTTTTTTTTTTTTACCAATGTTCTCCAAACACTTTCCATCTTTTTTCACTAGTGTTTAGCAGTGTCTGAATATAAGGCTCCTGTGCATAATGGTGAGAGCTCTGGTTTACTGTGGTTGTTTTTTTAAACATCAGCATATAATTCATCTCTGTGCTGGAGAGCTACTGTGGGAGTTAGTTTGAGTGTCTCTGGACATAGGTTCTGAGTAAATGCTTGTATTTGAGTGGAGCCTTGTGATCACAAGGGAAGCTTAAATCCAAATGATATCTGGGAGCTGAGGTCCTTAATAATCTTCATGCAATCTGAATCCTCTATGGCCATGCAGACACTTGCAGAACCTTCTGCTATTTTACAGAATTTTTCTTTTTGTTCTAACCCCAGGGTTTCATTCTTCCGAAGTGATAGCTTCATATTTTCTGCTGTATATGGAAAGATGGTAATGTGTTTCATTTCCAGTTTCTGTGCCACTTTGCTAGTTGTTGCATTTATCTGGATGAATACAATGAACAAAAATTAGTAGTAGTCACACATGCTCCTGCCCAGAGAGGTGGTGGAGACTCTTTCTCTGAAGATGTTCAAGACCCACCTGGACACCTACCTGTGCAACCTGGGCTAGGGAGCTGCTTTGGCAGGGGGTTGGACTCAGTGATCTCTAGAGGTTCCTTCCAACCCTACAATTCTGTGTTGCTGTCATTCTGTAAAACACATACCAAGCAATAATAAAAGCTTATACTTTGGCAAAGATAAATGTTGATATAAACTTGGAGAAATTAGATTTCATGAGAAACGTTCTAACTGAGATTAAATATTTTCATGAAGGAGGTCAGTTAATGTCAGTCTTTGTACTTTTCTGCAGTGGATGGGCTCTTTGACTTTAAATAGGTGATTTGCTCCTGCATGCATGCAACTGGCTCTTGTACCTCAATACAGAAAATCTTACAGGGAATAAATAAATAAATAAATGATTAAATGGAAGGAATTAAACAGTCTATAAGAATGATTTCTTTCTTGTGCAACCACACAGGATCCCATGAGCTCAAGTTCTTCATGGGATTAAGAAGCCACTGGTTAAAAAATGTTAGGTGCTTATGCAGAATGACAAAATCTGTTGCTAGAGGCCTTTAAATCTCTTTTGCTTACTTGTCTTCTCAAAACTGTGTAAGTATTTCTAAGGGTTGTGTGTATGAAGAAATGTTTTCAAATAAGAATTGTTTTCACTGACAGTCTCTTTAGCGGAAGAAAAATTGCCTCTGTTCTGAAATATTCTGAGCTTTTGATGAAAACTTGAAAACTCTTCACTTTTAGTGCACTCAAATCCTACACTTCCTTGTTTTCCAGTGTGTAAAAGAGATAAACTTTTAATTATTCTTCTGACTTTTTTTAGCATTTTTCATGTACAGTAGCCTTTGTCCAGCTTGGGTTTTACTAAAATATCAAATTTCTAAGTAATAGTTCTTTAATTATTAGCAGCCATTATATAACATGATGGAGATTACGAAATAAATGTTTGCTATGGCTTTTGAGGTTTCTACTTCTCCTTCTGCCCATATAACACAAGAGATCTTTCCTCACTCAAATAGTGTAAATATCTTTGCTCAATTACTGTAAATATCTTCATTTTCTCTGAGACCTGTGATTCTAATTTCTTGAGGCATTGAAATACAAGTATTCATACAGGCACTCTAATTCAACCATTGTTCACCTGCTTTTTTTTTTTTTCATTTTTGTTCATTAAAAAGCCCTCAAAGTTACTTCTTTTTTTCAGTGTCAGATATCTTATGTCACTTATTTTTACCTGAAATTCGTTAATATATATAACCATAACATATACTGTCATTTCTTAGTGCTAGTAACTCTGCATGGTGTTAATTTGCCTCAAAACAATCAGTTCCATGAATACAACTGGAATGCTGTAGAATATTGTAGAATATGCTGTAGTATAACTTCATGGGAGCATTAATCTTTAAATAGTCTACTGTTCTGATGCAGTAATATTTCTTTAGACCATCTCTTTCAGAAATTCTTCTCTAATACCTTTATTTATTGGAAAGTCAAATTTCCATTACCTCTGACACCCACCTGGGAAGTTGCTGTCATCAATTTAAATAGAAATGTTATGCTTTAGCTATGTCTTTCTGCTGACAAATGCTAATTCTTGTTTTCAGTTCAAGCATCACTGTTCATTAAACTGCAAGTTGTTGAGAGGAAGCACCTGTGCAGTGACTAAATTGTCAACGGTGTGCCAAGGGCATGTACAAACTGTTGTTGAACCAAGGCCAAAGCCAGTTGTGTTCATGTGTCAGGTGATGGCTTGCTGTGGCTATGCTAACACAGAACCAGGTAATCCCAGTGTGCTCCTTTCTCCTGGATGTTTCCATTGTTTTGCTTTACTGCCTCTTCTAGATGGCAGGAGGCAGCAGCAACTATTAAGTTGCCTAGTGGACCAACGGGGGAAGGTGTCCCCTCTCAGCCAGTTTACAAACTTTCTCCCTTTGTCTCATCCTTTTTTGCAAAGGCCTGTGGTGCAGATGGCAGATTGACTGTTGGTGCTGTGGGCTTGATTCAGCCAAGATCAGTTAATTTGGGATGCCCTGGGGAGGATGGAGACCCACAGCCTTGCTGGGCAACAGTTCCCCATCTGAGCATCCTCACAGTGGCAGTACTTTCCTTTTGCCTGACGGAGTTGTCCATGCTCCAGTGTGAGCCCAGTGCCTCTGGTCCTTCCACCACTGAACACCTGGGAGAAACATCGTGCTCCACGATCCCAGTAGGCAACTGTAGATGACACTCAGATCCTCCTGAGCCTTCTCAAAACTAAGCAGAGGCAGCTCCCTCTCAAGGCCTTGTGCCCTGGGCCCTCTGTAGCCTTCAGACCCTGTGGTGGGCCCATGAACTACTGGATTAAATGTGAAAATGGTCAACCCTGCTGCCTACTTCAGTTTTGCCTACCCAGGTCAAGTAACAAGACTCAGAAATGACCTCAGATTTTAGGTGTATTTATGCGCCCATGTACAACCTGCTACTCTGTTTCTGAGCTTGTTTTGAGCTATTGATCCTGTGTTCTTTTACAAACAGGTCCCTTTTCAAGCAATATGCAGTTCCTGGTATATCTCACAAGTTTTATCTTTCTCTGTTCTTTAGTAGAACCTGAGGATGTTTTCAAAGTCTCTCTTATCTCGATGCATGGCTTACCATATCCTTCTTCCAGAACATGGACATAGATGTTAGGAATCTCATCTGAGAAGCTGCACAGTCATCATCAATAATATGAGACCTGTTCTGAAAGTAATGCCTACAATTTTATTATGCAGGCCCATTACATCAGAGGAAGATACTAGTTTAGGCAGTGTAGGTTGAACTTTCACACTAATATTCCATTATGTGTCCTTGCTGTGTGATGGATAGCAGAAAAGGGACAGTGTGACTAAACATCATCTGACTGAAATAGGAGATGTTACTTTTGGAGCGACCTTTGTATTATGTACAAACAATTATTCTTTGGTACTTTGTAGGCAAAAAGATGAGTACCGCAGAAGTAATATGTCCTTAACTTATATTAAAATGTTTTGCTTTAGTTCTGTGATTGTCCTGACAAGTGCTCATTCTTGTTTTCAGTTCAGGCATCTCTATTTGATAACCAGTCAGTTGTTGAGAGGTAGCAAAATGCTGTGAGTTTTCTGATTCTGTAGATAATGTAGATGAGAATCACTCATAACTGTAAGTATTTATTCATTTTGACAAGCATTTGTAGATTTTGCTTTTCCTGGTTTCTAGGTCTCAGCTGAATATTTTGAACTCTGAATGAATGTTGAAATCCTCTCCTGCCATTAAAGTGTGATGTGTTCTTTCTGTTCCTTCTCCCAGCTTTAAAACCTGTGCTCCACTTACTGTTTTCTTAGTTCAGATAGATGCAGTGTTGTTTCTTTTTCCTGTCATATTTCTGAATCTATTAACTAATTTCATTTATTTTCTTGTATTTATACAAGATAAACTATAGTTTTCCTCCTGCTTGTAGATGGCATGAATCAGGTAAGCACTGCTGGCATAATTGCTTCAAGTGTTTTCTCTTTATTAAGAATTAATTTTGAATAATACTTTCTCTGGGTTTCAAACACCTATTGTCTCGATTTGTTTGCATAACTGAGTAGACCAGTGCAGATTTGTATAATAACACTGCCTTTTTTTCACAACTGTAAAATTTTTCAAGTAAGAGTTGACAAATATTTGTATCTAGTGAGCAAGTTGACTGTGTCATCATGTGAGCCACCTTGATCCTTTTGAAGTGCTTCTATATGATCATCTGCATTCATATTCCTATTTGTGGAAAAGGTCACTTTAATCAGTAGTGAATACTTCAGAGTTGATAGCACAAAATAATCTTCATGGGTTATTTGAATAGCAATTTGGTTCAGATGAAATGCTCTTAATTGGAAGAGCATGCATTTGCAGCAAACTGCAATATACACTAGAGAGCTCCAAGAAGAGAGCTCTGTTTTCTAGTCTAACAATCAAGAACTGATTGACAGAACTAGGATTGCATCTTCCAAAGTGTGATTAAAGAAACACAAAACAGCACTCCTTAAACATGTACAAGGGTGATGCAAAAGAGAAGACAATATAGTATTCAGAAGATCAAATAGATGGGAAGTAGATTTAAGTGAGATATTCATATTTCAGTAAAAAAAATCTTCCTAGCAATTATTACAATGAATGAAACAAAAGAATAACTTGCCTAAGGATGCTTCATTACTGAAGGTGTTAAAATCAGAATCATAGTCTGACCTAGGTTTGAGACAGCACACGATTCACTTCTGAAGCAAGAGATGAATTAGATGTTCTCTTGAGGAACGTTACAGCCCTGTTTTCTATGCTTCCCCTTGCTTTTAGATTGCAAACTGGCTCATACTACTATACATAGGCATCTCTGAAAGTAATGCCTCCTATTTATTTCCATGGAATATATTACATAAAGAGCACTGTAACAATTTGATGGAACAAATTCTCAGCTACAAGATACTATTTTTCAACTCATCCAGCACCATTAGCTATGCATGTTCACCAGCAATGGATAAGAACCTGAGTGCAGTGCTCATAAGAGTCTGCATCTGTGGAAGTGACACGTTGTCACTATCGCCACTGTTGAAATGTACCACCTACCACCTCCCTGTGCTCACATCCAGTGTTTGATCTCCAGAAATGTTCAGCAAGAATCTATGAATGTCAATGAGTGCAATTTTTTCCACATGGAGGAATTCAGTGACATACTTTTGCTTCATACACACCCATGTCAGATGCTAATTTGTCAGCCTGCCCCTCTGCTGCCACCTGTCACACAGCAACAACACGTAATGGGAAATTGGCAGGAAGATTCAGCCTCTACTGCCACACCATCAACCTCCACCTCTCACATTGTGGACCAACATAATAAAGTAGGAGGCATTATTTTCAGAGCAGCCCTCTGATGTTTCCAGAAAACATGATTTTGTAAAAAGCCTGGAGTGAGATTTCTGTTTTCACACTGCAGTAATTTAGTTTCTAAATCAATTTTCTTCCAAGTACAAGGTCAGTTTGTTTTTAAAGTTCTTAAAACCGTTACTTCTGAGACAAAGGTTTTCAGGCAGAATCTTGTCTACTATGTATGAATTTCACTGAACTAATTTCATAACTTTTATAACTTTAGAAAAGTTATGAAGGCATACATGTAATGCAGGTCATACAGTCTATGATACTGCTCGCTGCTTTGGTATATATGCCTCTGCTTTCCTCATGGTTACATGAAACAGGTTAGTGTGTAATGCAGCATCTGAGGCATGGACTCAGATGTGGATGATCCAGATTGTTTACTAAAGGTTTTAACAACCCTTGTATACTTTCCCAAGTTTTTTCTTGTAACTTTCCCACCCTCCTTTACATGACAACAAAATACTCCCCAAAACAGTCCTTAACTGTGCATACAGGCACTTATCCAGTCAGGGCCATGAGTCGTTCCAAGCCACACACTCCTCCTCCTCCAGTTGGGGTCTGCCATCACATAGTTTACTTGAACTTGTTTTCCTTTTCTTCTGGAGTGTCCTTGGTTCTCAACCTTCCTTCCTCATGCTGTTTATCCTGCTGCACAGCTTCTGCTCTAAATGTACTTTCTTGTATTCCCACAGTGTAAGTCTGATTTTTTTTTATAATTGTGACATTCTCATTCACTGTGTGAAATAGTCAGGATCATGCAGTTTTAAATAGAATCCAATCACAGAAATTAGTTTTTGTATGTTTGAAACTGGTACTAACAAATACTCAGCTCTCCTAACAGAACAGTCTTTGCTGAGACTGAAGAGGTTTTCTAGTTCTGTCCAAGTTAAGCTTTTCATAAAATACTGCCACTGATAGCCAGCCTGCTCTAAGAACTGTTTGTCTCTGTTACAGCCATTTCCAAAGTATTTCTTTCTCTAGCTGTTTGATGAGGAAAGCATATACAACTCTACAGTTGATAAGTGTGTGGCAATAAATCCACTGGGGATGTGATGGAAGATCACAAAACACAGCCTCTGTGGAGCAGTATGACTGGATCCTTATGAGAAAGATGGAGTTCAGCTCATATCTCAGGTGTGATTCCTTAAAATTTTTTTCCAGAGTCGTTCCTCCCTCTCTTATTGCAAAAGAAGAGTTATTTGAAGAGCACTTAACTGCTTCAGTGCATGCTTGTACTTTAGAGAGGCAGGATTTAATTTCTCCTGCCCACTGCTCAGGAATGATTTCCATCTTTGTGTAGTCAAGCACCAAATATAACCAACTAAACCAAAAATTTCTACATGCTGATGGAGATTTTCGCTTAAAGTCAGGTCAATAATTTCTGTAGTGTTTCCAGATTTTACCGGCATCTCACATTCATATCTGTGTTTCTTGTTCAGTCCAAATTTACAGTGAAGGCAGAGGGGTTTTAATAAATCAGTTCTTTTCCTGGGAGAAAAAGTATCACTAGTTAATAAGATTCAGTATATTGATATTGCAGAAAAGCTCAGGGGATTTTTTCCAGACTGGAAATTAGTAACAGTGAAAAAGAACTTTAAGAAAAGTAGCATACATAGTGGAAGGCAATAAATATACCTTAAAATCCATTACCCTTGAACAGACAGCTCTAAAATGGAGTAATAAAGTGTTTCAGTGTAAAAAGGCATGTGACATTATCCTTGTTTTAGCACTGGACAATGAGAAATTTTACTGGGGAAAAAAATTCAAGGATGGAAGGAAAACAGAATTTAGTACGTTAGTCTTCTTAAGCATGATTACACCTCTTAAAATAAGAAAGTATAGACTTTGTCTCTATTAAACTTTGAAATAATCAATTTACAGGGAATAAATGTGGTTTTCCTGTTCTTCTCAGAAGAATCTAATTTTATAGCCATCTAGTAATATCTTTTAATTAAAGTAATAGAATTATATAGTAAATGCACTGCAATATTAACAGAGGGTTTCATCCATTAAACGTAACACTTTCTTCTCCATGGCTGCAGCAGGATCTCGCTGCTAATGATCAACCAGCTTCTCTTCCAAATAATTTTCAGATTTTCTCTTTATGCACCGTAGGGTGTACATCGGGCTTGTGCAGGAATTGGAGCTGGATTTCTGTCTGTGGCCAGGTTTTTCAATGGCTACTATTCTTCAGGATTGAAGCAGCTGGCTCTGTGTACAGTGTACATGTTTTTTCCTGTGATACAGCCGTATCTACTCCTCTAAAGGAAAAAGGGCCACAGATAAAACCCTGACTGCAAAATGATGTGAATTGACTGGATGATGTATGCAGAAGTTAAGGTTAGCTCATTCTGTCATGAATTAGTTTTGGAGCTGTAGGTTTCAGGACAAAGGCAGTTTGTGTGCTAGCAGTCAATCAGTATGGATAATCAGGGGCTAGATGTTAACAATTTTCTCTTTTCTGTGTCAGGATAATTGTGTCCTATGCCTATACTAAAAGAAACCCAAACCAACCAATGAATCAAAATAAATAAATAAATAAATAAATAAAAATCCACAAACAAACAAACAAAAAAACAGTAAAATCTACTCTTAAGTTGAACTGGTGTGATTTCTTCATGTGTCAAAAGATTTTATTTCTCCAAGTTGCTGTGCATGGTTTGTGAGGTCACAAAGTCTAAAATAATCCTTAAGAAGCCATCTGGGTGCAGCTACCTGGTTCTGAAGTTTAAGAAAATTTGATAGTGTTGACCTGCCTTGCCTTGCTTGTTGGTTTGAATCCCAAAGATCGATTCAGGGCAAATTCCATTTGCTAGTATGGTATCAAGGTCTGTGAAGGACCTTTCCCACCAGAAGTGTCTGTGCCATACTCAGCTGCAGGTTGTTTCCAAATGCTGAGCTGGCACAGACATACTTTCTACCATGGTTAAGTGTCTGTGTGAGGACTCCCCTTTGTCACTTCGGGCAAAACCACCTATTTAAACTGCATAATCTTTGGGCTTTATCAGCAGAAAATTAGGGAGTTAAAGGGGAGACAATGGACTGTCCCATAGTCCTTTACGATTATGAGCCTATGTCCTTTTTCCCTAGATTCTTTTGTTAATTCTTTTTCACTCTAAGGTGTCATTCTGTTGTGTGGAGACCAATACTGTAATTGTTTCCATAGTAACAAAGACTTCAAAAGGTGGAATGAGCTGCAGGATAAAAAAAGATCAAGGTGTAAACAAAATAGAAGTGAATGGCAGAGACACAATATTTGATGCCAAAGGTTGTGAGCTCCTTCTTTGCCATGACCCAGGCTAATGCAAGAGTGATGTTGCATTCATATCAAATGCACTAAAATGTGCTCTTCCCAACTGTCCAAGTCACCACAGCATCTGTGCTGACTCTTTCCCTCTCCTTTGGTTTCCTTTCTTTACTACTTTACTTTTTTTTCTGCTGAAATTTAAGGGTCAGAGGTATCTGGAGGTGTATACTTTGATGTCATCGGTACTACCCCCCGGCCCAGCATCATAGAAATGCAGGACATGCTTGATAGATTGATGCTTATTTCTGGCAGCTAAGAATTACTTGGCAATGCATTGGCAATCTTTTCTTGCTCGTATCTGCTTTACATCAAATATACATACAGTTAGTAGCAATATGCCTGATGCCTAAATATTGTAACATTCTACAGTGGTTTGTTGTTTGGGTTTTTTTTAGTTCTGTTTTGAAATATTTCAAAAGAAATGCTTAGCATTTTGCCTTGGTGCTAGAAATACCTAAATTAAGGAGCATTCTGTCTACATAGTATGTGTATGGAATGTTCCTGAAAATCATTTTTGACTCTGCAGGAGCATGATGTTATCTGAAATGAGTAAGAGGCTCTTTAAAATATGAGGCGCTACATGTCAATGGCCACTGGTGAGGGTGAAAATATTTTCTATTAATGTGCCCAGAATCCCTCAGAGAGTACTGCATCCCCACATGAGAGGATAAATGCTCTTGTACCAGGAATCCAGCTCTATTTCAAGGAAATGGGTTGGTGAAGATTTGGCCCACTATTTCTGGAAATTGCTCTGGCGGTCACCCCATCAGTCAGCTTCAGAAGCTGTGGGAGCTCCCATGTCTGAGATCAGTGTGGACTCTCCTGCTGAGACCTCCCATGCACATGCAGTCATATCTCAGAGTTAAAATGTACTTTGTTATGGCCAAACAGCCTCTAAATCTTTTCTTCCTCCAGATGGTAGCGTTTGTGTAATCCAGCATTTGGCAATGTTGGCATAAGTAATCATGCCCCTTTTGGAGTATTTTCAAAATAAATACACTGTGAATGTGGATAGGGTGATCCAGAGTCATTGTTTTTCTGGGAAAGCCTGGGTTTTTGTTAGTTTTATTTGCTCCTTTAATGAAGCTTAGCCCTCAGTGGTAGTTTCAGCCAAGACTGGCATTGAGATTTGTGAAGGGTATTCATTCTGTCTCTTCTGTGTAGGATGGATATCTTTAGCAAAGGGAAAGATAATTAAAAAGCAATGGGTGTGAAAAAGTTGTATCTAAACTTAACCTGGCTAATCTGGTTCTGCAGTGATTGCCCTACCTATGCTGGGGGATTGGGTACTTGTCACAAAAGACTGTGTTAGATTGTGCACAGAGGGATTAAAACACAACTGATAACAAGCTTTTCCCATATACCTAGGGGCTGGCATTTCATGTACGCTGTAAAAATGACAAGAAGTGTAAAGAAGTGACTGGGAGACCTCAGAGTTGCATTATTTGCAGCAAAGCTTCATCAACGTAAAGTTTGATTCTGGTCTTCACAGGCATCAGAGGAAAGAATAGTTAGATTATAAGTTCATTCTGGATTTAATGAACTCTGAAACACAGGTAAAGTTCTCAGCACTGTATGCCCAATATATCTCAGCCCGCTCTAGGCTGTCAGTTACTTCCTATGTTTCTTAAAATGAGAAAACTGTACAATATCAAGGCCTTCAGTGTAATGACTGTTGGCATGTTGCAACTTCCAAATGACTTACTGTAAATTAGTTATTAGATTATTTTAAATGTATTCTGAGATGAGCTGTCTGGCTAGGATAAACTTGGATGCCTTAAAGAGCAGAAACCACACTCACTTTAAGTATATTTTGTAGATTGTCCTTGAGAGGGGAGGGGGCTGGGAGAAAGGTGTCAACATAAAGCGTGGGAGGAAGAAATTTGATAGCTGAGTTTCACAGGTCATTCAGTGTCCCGTATTTTTAAATATTGGCAATCTCTTAGGAGTGCTGCTCACCATTTTTTAATCAGGAACGTGTAGAGTTTCTTTAGGGAAAAAATGTTCGTGTTCCACTTTTCTGTTCTTTATCCAAAAAAGCTCCATTTCCTGATGTCCAATTTGAGCGGGAAAGCTGCTCTTCAGTTATGCCACTGACTAGGTAAGGGTATCTTACATAGCAGTACTTTCTGTTCTTTTATGTGTATTTTTGGCTGCTATTTTTGTTTTAGTTCCATCAGAACTCAGTCACCTCGCTTTTTAACAAGCCTGCTTTAAATGTGAAGGCTTCATACCTGCCTTGTTTAAGTAGTTTGTGTGTTAACCAACCCTGCTAAATATGACTCTGTAGCCACTCAAACTTCAGTGTGTTTGGTATTTTACTCCATATTTGACAGTTGTAGTTTTGTCCTACTTTAACATGGATCATCTTGGTACTTACAGGAAACTTCAATCAGCTGCATTCTTTGGGTTTAAAAAAACATTGATTCAATTTTGTTTTAATTGCAGAGTCATAAGTCTGTCTGTGTTAAGTCCTAGAGGAAACAAACAAAACAGTGAAACAGTAATTGCTTTGTTTTTTGGCCCTGTGAAGTACACAATCCCAGGAAAACTTTAGTCTGTCTCCTTGGACAGAGATGGTTAGATAAAATGAAGATAGAAGGACAGTCTGAACTGAGTCTGCAATGCTCTTCAGTCTCATTTTTCATCTTAATAAGTTATTAAAGTCACATGAACCTCATGAATTTTCTCCCACATGAAAGGGAAAACCAGTCAATGGGACAACCTCTGGCTTTGAAGCTTGTGAAGGAGACACTGTACTTCGAGAATTGGAGAAATGAATTTTAGCCTTTTTTTTTATTCTGTTAACGCTTAAATTCAGTCCCTTTGTGGTGAGGGTGGTTATGTGCACAGCTCAAAAAAGACAGCTGTATGCATTCTTTCTAGCTTCTCCTCCAGACCAGGAGGCTTTATTTTGCAGTATGAAAACTTTTAGGAAAATATACAGTTTGGCTGATATAAACAATAGTCTGTTTGACTCTGAGTTTGATATGCGAAGTATAAAAACCATTTGTTGGAAATAGTGGCAATTTCTGCATTTCTTGTTAGTGAGAACAATTAACTTCATATTTCTGAACATATCATTAGCTGGCTCTCAGTCTGAAGGGCTAAATACTGTGAGTATTTACAGAACAGCCATTAACCTCAGTACTTGTGCCTGCCTTGAAAAAACATCCTATTATGTCATCCTAGAGGGAAGCAAACAGGAGTGCACCAAATGTTTGATGCATTATGTAGCACAAGGAGTATATTTCCTTGACAGTTATAATCTCTGTGCACTGTCTTGAATGCCTGATAGGATTGCCTTGCTGTTAGCACACCTGGTCAACAATGCTGCTGTAGCTCTTGGAAATAAACATGTAACTAGGCAGAACAAAACAAGGCAATTTTTTTCTTTCCTGGCTCTCCTAGAGAGTCAGTGACATTTTACAAAGTTTTTATCATTATATTATTCTGTCTGATGGTCTATCACTGAGATCCCTTTTATTGTTGTGTATCTGCAGGAAAGGCAGTGGTAAACTGAGGTGAACTGTGCATTGTGGAAGGTGCTGCAGATCACATTCTTTTTTTCTTTTTTTCTTTTTTCTTTTTCTTCAGGGGTGCAACTGTTCTTTTCATCTACTGTTATAATGGCAGTAGCACAGCTGTAGTGACCTTGTCCAACACAGTCTTAGAGGATGCTGCAATGAGGAGGATCAGGTCCTTGAATGTGGGAGTTCTCCCTGCTATTTAACTCCCCTAACCACTATGTAATTTCAAGAAGTTATTTCTCATGCTTGTATGTTTCTGACTGCCTGATTTCAAAGAGCTAACACACCTATCTTCAAAATAAAGATATTTTACAGTACCCAAAATTACATGGTAGCCAGTGCCTGATCACCTTCTGTTAATGAGGCCCATTAGTGCTTTCGCCAGGATTCTGTGCCTTGGGTTTTCTGCCTTAATGCTGCTTTCTGGAGTAGACTTGATTCTGTTTTGAAGAGCTGCATCATAAGATCTTTTAATGTTGCCCTGCTTTCCTTGCTTTATTTTCTCCGGAATTCAGGCCAGTGCTACAACTCCATCCTTAAACACTGCGCAAAGAGACTACTACAGACCTCTGGATTCATTCTTGACAGTTTAGTTTCTTGTTTTTTTTTGTGGTTTCTGTTTGTTTTTTTCTTTTCCGGGGGGAAGGGAGGGAAGGGTCAGTTATTATTTATTTGGAAGCAGTAACAAGGATTTGACAGATTGAGATACTCCTTTAATGCCCTTGTGTCACGCTAACCAGCTAACATTTATTTTTGTGCTTTAATTCTATTGCCTGTACTTTTAAGATCATATTATTAGAATGAAATTGTGCCATCCTATTTTTCTCTTTTCCAGCCTCTACAGTTGGGTAAGATTGGATCAAGAATGCAGAGGGAGGGGATTGTCTTCAACAGCAAGTGCTCAAGCAGTGCTCAGGCAGGAGGCATTGATTGTTGCTCTTTTGAGGTTTGGTCCTAAATATTGAATGCTTTGAGCTATCTATTCCAAACCTCCCATCCAAGCCAGAAATGCAAGAATTGCTGAGTTATGTTCTGTTATTATTATTATTTTTTAATGGTTGTTGAGTTCTGTTCCTTTGAAGATTTTTTCTTCCTCAGTCCTCGCTGACTGGTTATTTCCATTGCTGATAGTCAGGCTTTGTGAAGCTTATCAGCCTTTTATTGCCCTTTAATTATCATATGTAGCATTTTTCTATTTGAGAAGCATGAAATGTAATACCAAAAGGCTGATGCTGAATTTGTTATCCGTGGTGTGTCTATAAAATGGAACTGTGAGAGCAGAATAAAGAGAATTAAAAGATTTTCTGACTTTCCCTCTTCTTCCTTGGCCATTTGCTTTCTGAAATGATAAGCTCTGCTTCTATGGGCAAAATGCGTGATATGTTCACGTGGAAGCTTAATCAAAGATTTGTAATACTTGTAGCAACAAATAAATAAATAAATCTTTGCAATAAATGATTGTGCCCCAGGAATGTGTCAAGTCTCAGTCTGTAAACCTCACCCAACCTTCTTCTGTTTTGCAGAAAATAATACATTGCAGTGGCTCAGGTGTACTATCTTTGTCCAAATATCTGTGTACAATGTATTCCATTGTAAATTTGAGAATGATAGCAATAAAATGTAGCTTTTATGTAGTTCCAGGGACCAGTTTTGGCTTTAGATACTTTGCTTTACCTGCCTCCTATCTAGTTTCTTTGGAAGCTGGATGAACCTGTGTAAAATTGTACCTGTATTTTGTCTGTATTTGTCAAACTTACTAAATCAAACTTCTGTAGTTGCACTTGTGCACTTCTTTCATAGTCTGCTACATAAAGATGCCAATAATTCTTTCTTCTAATTACCACTCCAGCATGTCGGGTTGTTAAACTACAAGAATGATAGATCACAAGCTAACAGCAGGGCTGTACATCAGCTCTAGCCCCTGCAAGATTATTGGGATGTTCTTGATGTCTCCCATGAGTAAAATTGCATTCACATAGTTGTTTGAGATTCAGTTTGTGAGGCTACGGATGGTTCAGTTCAGATATCCCTATGCTTACCTGTGTTTCATCCTCCTCTTTGCATGGATTTGGTCTACTTTAGCAATCTGTAACTTGATGGAGGCTGTTGCAGGGAGGAAGAGCCCCAAAAAAGCATAAGATGTCACCTGACCCGTCTCTGAGGAGCTATCTAAAAGCTGCTTTGATCCTGTTGTAACTTCTTTCTGTTTTAACCCACTTCCTTCCCTTGCTTCCCCACAAAATATTATAGGGAGACAGCAGTGCAGCTATTGATTCTTTTGTGCTCATGTTAATGACACAGCTCCTTCCTCAGGTGATTCCATATTACAGTTGTTAATCAAATGTCATGGCCTATGAGCATACGGTCTTTCTTCATTGCCAGGAAGCAGTAATTGGCAGCAAAGTACCAGCAGTACACCATAGAGAGAAATATTTCATGAAAGTGAAAATGCTGTTCTGCCTTTCCATGCTAAGAATCACTGGAGTGCATATGCACAACTGTATAAAGCCTTCCCTTACAGCAGCCATTCCATTTGTAATCCTCTCTTGGCTATAATGCTACAGGAGCTTGGATTGCAGTGTACCATTTTTAGCACTTATCACGTAGCAGCAGACAGCTGGGTTTTTACATTACAAAATAGTCACTGCTACAGGAATGGCTTAGATGGCACTGAGGTACTGTCCATAATGTATGATCTTGAGCAATGTCTACTAGCCAGAATAGAAGTCCATTTGACATCTCAAAAGACTAAATGCAGCTGAATGGCCTTGTTAAAATGGGCTATAACAAGTGAAGCATGCTGCAGAACCAGGAAAATACATTTGCTCTCAGGCAAGCTTAATTACCTTCATTACACATTACTGCTGGGTTTTAGAGCGTAATGTCACAACTAAAGTAGAGATATTACCACAAAATGGGGTGCCTAGCCCATCTCTCTGCCTATTGCTCCATTAGCTGTATCCCAAAACTGAAAACGACCACACAACAATAACGAATACTTGACCAGCGTGCACTTTTCTTCAGTTTGTTACTCATTCTTAGCAGTACCTTGAGTGTACAATTTTTTTTTAATTTATTTTTTTTATATTTTGGGATTTAATGACATTTTGTACAAATATTTGTGGGGTTTTTTTCATATCCGACGTGATGCAGATGTAGATAGATGTAATCTATCTCCTTAACATGATTTGCTTTATTTCTGCTCACCATTAGCCACCCAATTAAAAAAACTAAAACAATATGGCTGATCAGTCTTAATTAAATAAAAAAGTGAAATGGTTTTGGCCAGAAGTTCACAAACAATCAGAGTAAGAGACATTCTGTCTGAATAAAAGGAAAGAAGAATCTAAATCTCAATACAAGCGAAGCTCCTAAAACCAAAATTGTTGAGTATCGTAGTAGAAATGCTAAGTCATGGCTTGAACAAGTAATTGAGCACCTGGTGGGAAGGCAGGGCCAACCCAGGGGAGCTCAGGTGCATGCAATGTACCTGAGTGACATTGAATGAGCAGAGACACAATCCACCCCTTTCCCAGACCTCATTTAAGGGATGGCAGTGAAGGTAAGGGCATATTGCTGGAGATTCCTGACTACCTGAGGTTTTCTGAAGGTACGTAGCTTTTTTTCCTCTATTCCTGTGCCCCTGGCTGTTGTATTTGAACAAATTCTCGCTTATTGCAGCTTGGGATCTTGCTGCTCTGCTGTAATTGTGCTTTTTGTTGTGTTATGAGCATTTAATTCATTTCATTCTGTGGACTCCTGTTTTGATTCTGGCTCATGGTGGTAACACCACACCTTATCATTGGTAATGATGCAATCCAATAAACTATCACTTTCAGCATTGTATTGGCTAACTTGTATACAGACTTGTATACAATGTTCTTTCTGTTCCTCTATGAGCATTTGTGGAATTCACTGGGTGTAAACTATGTGATATTCCAATATTGTCACCATTGTTTCCAAGGCATTGAACCTAATATTCAGCTCTGTACACAATTCCTTTATTATAATCTGATTCACGTGGATTAGCTGATTGAGATACTTTTGTGGTGTGTCATCTGTGACTGGAACGTGGCTTGTCTTTCACACTGCTGTCACAACTGTTGAAATGTGCCACCTGCTGCTTCTGTGCTTACATCCACGCTTTGGCCTCCAGAATCTTTCAGCAGCTATCAATGAATGTCAATGGGTGCAATTTTTTTCTGCATGGGAGAGTTCAATGGGGCATCTTTGTTTCACATATACTTCCATGTCAGATGATGTTTGATCAAGTTGCCCTCTCTGCTGCCTTTTGTTACATAGCAATGAAATGAACCTTTCTGCTGATATACTGTTACAGCTTATACTGCCATGCCACCAACATCTACCTCTGATGCTGTAGGCCAACGTAATCAAATAGGAGGCATTACCTTTGGAGCAGCCCTTGTATAATCAAGTAATCTCTACTAGTCCAGTGAGAGAAGCAGATCATGATTTATTGGCTGTGATGGAGCTTTCCTTGCTTTGGGCAAGACTTGGCTTTGGAGCTTTATCTCTGTTATTTAGAGGAGTGCCATGTTTAGAGGGAGCCTGATTTTGAATGAGTAGAACAGGTTCAGTTAGAAGCAGGGAGACCTGTGTTCTGCTCACATTTAGATTCAATCCCAAAACTTACAATTCTTCCAAAATAAAACTATAGCCTCCCCCCTCAGGCTGACCTCCAAAGTGTATTTGCTTAAAGACTTCAATTTGTTCTTGTGAACTAGCATGGCTTGTAAGCAGGATTGCTTTGCTTGTACAAAAATACAGTTGCTGGAAGTGGTGAAGAGGAGCTCAGCTGGGTTTGTGCCAGTCTGCTGCTTTGGGCTCTTCATGAATGTACACAAACTGACGGGAAGGCTGCTAAGACAAAAATAAACTGATTCAACTACTTTGGGGAGAAACTGCAGTGGAAGCTTGGGAAGGAAGGGCTGGTGGGAGGATTTGTTGCAGAAATGCTGCTGAAAGTAGGTTTGGTGAGGAAAAGGTGACTAATGAGATGGCGTGAGTTGAACAGCTTGAACTGAGAAGAAGCTAGGCACAGTGAAAGGGTACGAAGATTCCTAATAACTTGAAAAGTTTGAAATTTGCCTGGATGAGGTAGTGTGTGCAAGGACTGGGTACCATGCCAGGTATTTGGTATAAAGAAGTTCATATTCATCCCTGTTATAGGAGCATATGGTTAATTGTCTAATTTAGAGAATAGTTTTCTGGAAACTAGGCTGAATTTTTCACTACTTTGAGTTCAGCTTGCTAAGATCACAACTCCTGGAAAATGCTTGTATATGCTTCAGTGCTTGTGCATTTAGTATGATCTAGGATAGAGAGTGGGAACAAGGGACAGGGCGAATTTGAATTGGAGATTAATGTAGACTTTTTTTGTAAGAAAGAAGTCTATGATGTTGTGCAGCTGTAGCTGCAGACAGCTGCAGTGGACCATGGGGAGAAAAGTCATTTTCTCTGGGAGGTGATCAAATTCTAATGGACCATGATTGAGAGCCCATTGCAGTAAACATGAGCCTTGTTATCAGTTCATGGATGCTTTGGATCAAGCTCTGAATTCCTTGGCAAATTGCTCAAATCAGAACTTTTAATGGTTTTTAGTTCTGCTGAACTCTGAGTTTGCATTTGATGCATGGTGGTAACTGTTCGTCAGTATTGGTTTTTCATATGCAAATCGGTCTCATTTGTAAGATGTTTGTCCTCAGAAGTTTTAACCAGCTGTCTTCAAATGCAGATATTTCTTCTAAACTTCTGCACATGTAACCAGAGAACACAAATTTGGAGAGTGAGGAAGAGATATTTAATATATTTTCTCTCTCATAACACTGCAGGATTCCTATTCACTTACCAAGCTTATCTGTAAGTATACACTCAGTCAAGTTATTAATGCACTCAGTGTGGGGTTTCTTGCTTTCTTTTTTTCCCCTTAGTTTTTGTTTTTTAGTTGGTTGTTCTTTTTATTTTCCCCCTTGGAGGATCAAGTAAATATAAGGTAAATGTAAATAATATATATGTACAGGAAGGCAGAAAAGGAAAGGGTAATGGAAGGTTTTAAGGATGTAATTAGATACAAGGGAAGTGAGAGTGTTGATGCACTGGAACAGGTTGCCTAGAGATGTGGTTGATGCCCTGTCTCTGGAGCCTTTCAAGGCAAGGCTGGATCAAGCCCTGGGCAACCTGATTTATCTGTGCACGTCCCTGATCATTGCAGGGGAGTTGGACCAGATGACCTTTGAAGGTCCTTTCCAACTCTAAGGATTCTATGAAAGATTTTAAGTTGTAGTTTTAACACATGTTGTCTATTCTTTGTCCATTGGGAAGAGCAAATGAAGCAAAAAGGGGCTACTGCTGGCATGCACAAAGCCTCCTTAATTTTTGATATGGGTTCCTCCAAATCCTCTAATGGTCCTGCTCTAAGCCCCATTTAAATCAGTTGTACTTCTTTGTCACCTTTAATTCATGTTTTAGACCTGATAGGCCTATAACTATTACCAAGTACAACAGGAGTCCTGGTAGTGGAGAGATTTTCCTTTCTCAAAGAATCATGAGTACCTTAAGTCAATTGTAATAGATGGGTGAAGGTTGCCTTCTCCCTTGGTAGTGGTTAGTGTGATCAAGTCTACATTGTGGCGCTTGGCAATGCCTGTGAACAGCCCTCAGCTTCCAGCAGTAACAAAGAAAGCGCATGTTTTATCTGATGTGAGCTTCATGCTGGTTTATGAAGAACAAGTGCTGAAAGAATGATTTAAAAATGACTCTAACCTTCACATCTTCCTCATTTTACTTCATTAGTAAAGCAGCCATGAGAACGATCTAAAACAAACTTCTCACAGCTGGTTCACATTAAGTTCAGTGGTTTCGCCAGTTAATACCATGCTTTCTGGTAAATCCATGCAACACTTCAGAAAACTGGGCTCCTAGAGGACAAATGACTGTTCAGTATCAAGCATTCTGCTGATGTCCAGGATATCCATACAGAACTGTATGCGTCCTGGATAACTCATTTCCAAATGTGCCTTAGAAATTTTGAGTGTATCCAGCAAACAGCAATCCAATCAGATCTGCAAAGCTGGGACCTCTGAGGGTGCTGAGTATCATGTGAAAATCAATGGCATTACATG
The DNA here is from genome assembly GCF_038088225.1 of Cyrtonyx montezumae. Classification (NCBI taxonomy): domain Eukaryota; kingdom Metazoa; phylum Chordata; class Aves; order Galliformes; family Odontophoridae; genus Cyrtonyx; species Cyrtonyx montezumae. The sequence goes on along the minus strand of NW_027072089.1, from coordinate 99,005,446 downwards.
CTCTCCTTGCGGAATATGAATGAACAGGGAGAAGCTTAGGTGAGCAATCACTTGATTACAGGCTGAGAACAGTGGGGACAGTGATGCTGCCTAAAACAGGTAGAGTGTGGATGGTGTAGGATGGATCTTCTAGGTGGTGAGTGAGACAGTGCTTGGGAAGCTTGAATCCAAATTACCTTAGTTCATCTTCGTTAACTGCAATTCAGAGAAAAGGGACAAAACCAAAGTGTTTATCTCTGTATGAGGGGCAAGCCATGAAATAATATACTTGATTTATCACAGCCATTTTGTTCCCTTGGTGGTCCTGTGAATATGGCTGTAATAAGTCCTGCAAGTAGTCTGAGAGCTGCACTTTCACTAATCTGAAGTGCAGAAGTATTTTCATGATTGCCAGTGTATCTTAATGGTAGGAATTTCTTTTAGACTGAAGAGGGTAAATACCTTATTCTTATTTAACATGATTACCACAGATGACACTGACTGAAAAAAAATATAGAAAAAACAAGTAGCACTACTTGCAAGATGGTAAATTTGAATGTTAGGCTATTTTGCTGAAAAGACTTTATTTTATTTATTAATTGATTGATTGTTGAATAGATTCTGTTGCAGAACAGAATAAGGAAAATCAGCAGAAAGGTAAAAACATTGAATATTTCTGCTGTTACCTGAACAGATATTCTGAAATATTTCTGCCTGTCTGGATAAGTATTCTGAAATTCTCAACAAGAATTTTCCTGATGGAAAAGGCAATCTTAACCAAATAGTTGCAAATCCTATTTTGGTATGACATAGACTATTGTGTTGTCTTTTTCAATAATCTATACTGTATTTTTGTTCTAATTAATGTCAGTTGCCCTTAGAGCCTTATATATTTCCTGTTTGAGCTGCAAAGCTTTGATATCTAGCTCCAAATATTCTACTTATTTATAGCTGTAGTGCAAAATAAGCTCACTTTGCATAGGTATCTTGACATAGAGCAGAATGAAGTGATGATGCAGAATTAATGTTCCCAAGTGAGAACTCTCCAGCATCGTGTTCTGGAGAACTCAGTATTATGGAAAATTCAGGGCAGGGAAAAAAAAATAAAAACAAACAAAAAGAACCAGAAAAAAAAAAACCTTTTGTCTTGTTTAGAACAAAATGAAACTGTAACATCAGAATTTCTCAGGGCTGTGATGCTATACTCTGATGTTAGTTATGCCATACTGCTGTCTTTATGAAGTATTTGGAAATGCTCATATCCTACGCTTGGAACACTAGCTTATCTCAACTGTGCTTGTAAGCAGCAGCACAAGAACTACCTCCCCTTACATCCTGGGAAGGATACTAAATGAAAACTGGCCTTGTGTCAGGGGATTTTGGTGAGAATTAAGTGTAAAATTGAGCCTAATCTTTATAGGTCTTTGCCTCATATACCTGACAGAAGCTAAACAAAATCTCAAACATTCAAACACCCTTGGTTGCCTCTGAGGGAGTACAGAGACACACTTTTAATTACTTCCCTTTCATCTCTGTATGGTTTCTAACAAAAACTATGGTATAATAATGAGCCATATGTACCAATTGCTATTAACAAATGCTGTAGCAATGTTAACTGTATAGCTGTCATAGTACTATTAGCAGTATTAGCTGTAGTCACTACATGTCTCTACCAGACCATGAATGACTTGGCTGGCATATCAGTAGGCTGGAGCTGATCAACTATCAGTATTTACATGTATTGTGCTTGCCAAATGTCTTATCTCTAGGAAGGCGGAGATGCCACAGATGTTTACACATACAAACAAAATTGATTACTAATAAGCAGACAATATTGCAAGGGTTTGGGAAACAGACCAGGCAGCTAGCAACCCTTCTGCCCTCTGTGCTCTTGCCCTGTGGCCCTGGGCTGTTGGTGAAACAGACATGAAGCCGGTCGTGATGTGATCGAACACACTTACCTGCTTGTGTATTAGCTAGAAATTTTCATGGCAGCTGTGTGCAGTGTTATCCAGCACCAGCAGATGGAGCGGTTACGATGCCTTCCAGCCCACAATGCTTCATTACTCGCCAGCGTGTTTTTCCTTGCAGAGCTCTGAAGATTATCTTGAATTAGGTATCAGCTTTTTGTGGTTTAGTGGTGTTATTGCCTGTTGCCTGGCTTAATTTGGCGATCACTGCTGATATGTGAGGGTTTGAGGCAGTTTTTCAGGGCAGTATCCCAAGGGTTACATCCTGACAGTGATTTGTGAAACAGTGCTGAGTGTTCCATAGCAATACCAGTAATGGAAAGACCTCACGTATGTTAATCCATTGCTGCAGCTACACTTTGTTTTCAAAATACCCTGTTGTTTGGTGTGAGAGAAAACAGCCTATAGAATACTCGCACTCGGGTTTTCTAAGTCCAATTGTGATGTTTTATCTTTGGAAAATGTTGGTCTCCTAAAGTTCAAACCTCTTGTAGGAAGGAATGCTTTCACTTTTACGTACCTTTAAAAAATCCTTTCATTTGTTGGCGATGACCTACAAAGAATAGAAAGTACTTCTGATAAAAACTGAAGCTGTTACAGGCAAATATAAAACATGAAACCCTTTTCTAAGACCTCAGATGCTCATGTTGTAGGATTAATATTCTATATGAAAATACTACAAAAATCTATTTGGGAACATGGTACAGCTTAAAACACTAAGCACCTTTGAGTACAGCAGCACTATATGATGGGGATAAAGACTGGGAATCAATTTACCATATAAAGTGGTTTTTCTCCATTCATTTCATTTGCTAGCTCCAAAAGGCAAACAGTTGTCATAGAAACAGTAAAATAAGAAATTCGTTTGTTGGGATTGGATGATGTGCTTCCTTTGAAAATGCAAATAAAGGTTCAGCAGATAGACTTTTGTCAAGTGTATATCCTGCCAGAACTTTTAGCTTGGAATAATATGCTTCTGGTTGTGCTCGTTTCATTTAAATGGCTAATCCTTTCCATGCTGGTTGGACATCTACAGCATGCTGTTCTAGTTCCTGTGATTTCATGTTGAAATTTGTAATCTCACAGATTTCAGACCAAGTCCTACATTTTCCCCCCCTCCCCTTGTAGAAGCTTTTGAAAATTTGCCTGGAAACAAACATGTCAGGACATCTCAAGATTCCTTTCCCTGTTATTTTCTCATCTGTTTTGCCAGTCAGAGGCACACAGACTACAACAGGGCTTTGCAAGCTTGCAAACTGGTAGTTCTGTCTGTTAAATGGCTAGCAGTTGCATAAGCTGCTGTTTCAAGCGTTGCTAGTGATGGCCCTAATATCACTAGCCTTTGGCCCCGTCTGTGATGTGCATGTTCTATGAAATAAATGGCTTGGGATGCATAGGAAGGATGCAGAAACCTTAATTGCTTTGCTTACTCTCTCACAAGATGAGTTGTGAGAGTCTCATGTTTGGATTGAGAAATTAGTTCTTTTTATTGCCTCTGACTAGAGCAGAGCTAAAAGTACAAACTGGCTGTGGTGATAGGTAGCAACAATGCAGGCACCTCCGAATTTGCTTCAAAATAGTTCATTTTCCAGCACCAGTGTCATGGTTGGAGCACAGTGCAAGCTGATTTACTTTTTGGGAAGCATTCTGTTTCCTTTGGTTGTTACTGGTACTCAGGCTGCCAGTATGAAGCAAATCAGACCTTTACAAGACTTTCTAAAGTAGCCAGTTCAGGCCCTTCAGAATACCTCAAAACACACTGGAGCCAGTGCGTGCTGTAGTTACCACTGGCTGTCAAACTGTACTCTGAATTAGTTAAGCTGCTTTCTGGAAAAAGATTAGTATGGTAGTGGCACCCTGAAAAAATGATAATACTAGAAAGGATTTATCTAGTATGGGATAATAGAATCTAGTTTCTAGTACTAGAGAGAGTGCTGATCTGGAATAATTTACGTACTCTATTCTCCTGAAATGAAGCAGAATATATCAGCAGACTCTGAACGTGAGCTCCCCGCTACACCACAGCTGGTCATCTTTGGAAACCAAAACACTGGCTCTGGCCTGTATACATTGCACAGATGAATGCTGGGATGTGAGAAAAACATACAAAGTTTTGACAAGTTTATCAAGTGGATTTGACTTGGTGAATTTGGGGCCATATTTAAGACACTGATGGTAAATAGTTAACAGATTTCAAAGAAAAAAACAAGAGACCTTCTGACTGAAAGGAGTCAAACATGCTTTTACCCCTGATTTTAAGTTCTCAAAACTTCACACTAAAATGGTCCTCAAATTATGGAAGCTGCATTTTTTTTTTTTTTTGGGGGGGGGAATTGTCTGTTATATGAAAAGTAAAATATTTTACCTTATGCCAAGCTCTATTTCTGAGTCTTTTGCAGCATTATTTATCATACGGACAGGAAAGAATACTAAATTTAGTAAGTCTATTTAAAAAGCTGTAATTCCTTGATACATAGAGTAATAATAAAACCTTGAGAGAGTTTCTTATTTCTATTTTATACACAGTGACTAATATTAAAGGAAATGACTGCCATTCCTTTATCTTCGAGAAGAGAATTCCAGAGAAAAACCCCTAATTCTTCCATATTTATAAATGCAGGTGTCTTCAAGATACAGTTCAGAAATTATTTTCATCATTTTTTTCTGTAATTTTTCTGGGGCTTTGAATTTTAGAGGCAAGTTACAGCAATGTGGGCTCTTCCCTTAAGAGTGGAGTGTGATAATAGGTAAATAGGGAGGAATCAATGGGTTTTGTCTGTCTGCTATTCTTCAACATCCAACTTGTATCTTCTTGAGTTGTAAAATCTTGTTTAAACTGTGCTTTTTTTTTTTGTCTGCTGTTGGTCTCTACATGGCAGCAGGTTTTATGTGCTTTAGCCAAGATTACAGGAAGTACCAACATCCTTCCCAAGAAGTTCAGTGTTCTTGGAGACTGCTTAAGAAACTTGTTATGGAGGGGATTTAATGCCAATGTTTTTGTTTTTCAGTATTCATCTAAGTGGAGGACCCTTGGCATTTTGAGAGTTTTTAATATTTAAAACTATAAATCTTCTGATGTTCACTTTTTACTGGAGCACCAAAACACTTTCAGGAGAACTGCCTCAACTGATGCGATGAAAATAATCCCATTACCAATTACATCATAAACTGTAATGCTTTCATTGAAAATGAATTGTTTCAGGTGTACCTGAGGATTAAAAGTTTATATGTATGTACTATAAAAATGGGAAAATATAGCTTCATTGTCTACTGTGCTTACAAAGAAAGTATAAAGTGATAGAGAACAGACAGTATAGTCACTCAGCCACACTGAGCCATATGTTCCAGTGAAACCATGTTGTTCTACATGGAATATTTGGCCTTTGGCTTATTGCTGATAAATTCTTTTACTTCTATCTTCTGGGAAAATGTGGAGACAAAATAGTGCCTTTTGTCATTCTCCATTTAATATTCTTAGCGAATTTATGTGGCTTTTTTTGTTGTTGCTGATTTTATAATTTTTTTTTTGCCTTTAAGAACTACAAATATTTGAATCTGTAGAAAGCTTAGAGGATGGGCAGTTGACAATTTTTAATAGAGAAACCACTTGCATAACTAAAGAACAATGGAGCAACTGGAGGGAGGCAACACCATCTGGAGAAAAAAAATGATAGTTTTTTTTTTTAAAGCTGGGGGTCTATGGAAAAGAGATTTCTTTAGGCTGCATAATTAACTTGGTGTTCTATTTCCTTATGATGTGTGGGTTGTGGGTAATTCAGAGACCCATGGAGCTTATGCAGTACTCTTAGAAGGCTAGAAAGAATGGTGCTCATGGCTTAAAACAGAGAGCTGTGACATTGTCTTTTTTTCCCCCTTTCCCTGGAAGCAGATTTCTTTGAGTTTCCTGGAAACTGAAATAATTCTTTGAACAAAGTTTTCATCACCCGTGTAAAAACCCATCTCTCCTGGGTTTTCTGGTTGCAAACAATCATGATTTGGCAGATATCACAGCTGCTCTTCATACTTGTCATGGCTTAGTGTGGCCTCTAATACTAAAAGGAGACAAAAAATAATAATCTGCCCTAAAACATTTAGTTCCTTTATACAAACTGAGATTGCTGTCCTTTATTCCCCCTCTTTCATGCTAGTCATCACTCTATTGGGCTACTGTATGCTCTGTGGAACATATCCATGATGTTAAGAGCTTTGCTTCAATAATTATGGGTGAGAAGGAAGTTAATGTCATCCAATTATTATTCAGGTATTCCTTTATCCTTTTAATTATTCTTGATCAGAAAATTGCAATAATAAAAGGCTATATGAGAAATAAAGCTAGTTTTCATCAAATGTAATCCAGTAATCTCAGAAACCCTATCAAGATGTTGTTCTGAATTAATGTTAACAATTGGCTGTCTGACTTCTTTCTCTCTCCCATTTTTATTTTTTTTAATTGGCTTTTGTGAACTGTGTTAAATAAACATTTTCTTTTTCTTTCAAGTCTTGATTCTCCCATTGCCTTTTTAAAGCTCAAAATACTGCATTTGTAACACAACTACATTTCTCATAGTGAAAGAGATGAAAAATACGTTCTGGGGCTATAGTGCTAAAATACAGAGAAGTATAGGTAGATCTTAGGCGTATGTTCATTATTCTTTAACATTTAATTTTAAAATTTTGCAAAATCTATCAAAAGAGATCCTCAGATTTCTAGTAGTGTAAATGCCTTTAAGATAAACAAAGCTAGGAAAACAATAATGCACCAGTTGATCAAGGGAAGTAGAATCATAGAATAATTTGAGTTCAAAAGGACTCTTAAAACTCATCTCGTCCAGCTCCCCTGCAATGATCTGGGACACCCACAACTAGATCAGGCTGGTGCAGCCTGACCTTGAATGTCTGCAAGGACAGGGCATCCACCACATCTCTGAGCAACCTGTTCCAGTGTCTCACCACCCACACTATAAACAACTTCTTTATATTCCATCTAAATCTATCCTCCTGTAGTGCAAAACTATTTCCCTTTGACCTGTCATAGCAGTTCCTGCTAAAAGAGTCAATCCCCTTCTTTCTTATAGCCCTGCTTTAACTACTGAAAGGCCACTCTTGGGTCGCCTCAGAACCTTATCTTCTTCAGCCTGAACAGCCTCAGCTCTCTCAGCCTGTCCTTGAAGGAGATGTGTTCTATTGCTTAGATTATTTTTGTTGTCACAATCTGGATGTGCTCCATCAGGTCCACATCTCTCCTGTGCTGAGGACTCCACATCTGGACACTGTACTCCAGGGTGAGGTGTCATCAGCATAGAGCAGAGGTATAGGATAACCTTCCTCAACTTGCTGTTGCAGCCCAGGGTAGGGTTGGCTTTCTGGGCCAAAATAATAGTTTCTTAACTCCAGTGGGAATTATGTCTAAATTATGTTAATTATGTCTATTTAAAAAAAGTGGGAGATTCTGTGCTAGGTAACAACCCTTGAATACATTTGAGTATAAGTATATAGACTAAACAGTATTTGTGTTTGGGGAGAAGAACTTTTCATTTGAGTAAGATAACTAGAATTACAAGCTTGAACAGGGACAAGCATCAGAAGATTCAGCTGAGTTTAATAGGGAGGATTCAATTGCTGGCTTGGGTGTGAAATTCATGTGCTGTGTTGGCACAGAGCTGGTGTGATGTAGTGCAGAATAAGCCTGTAGATTTTACTCAAGTTCAATCCATTTTTTCATGAGAAATGGATGTAACGTGAAGATCAGAAATAAAATCTATCAGACCATTCAAGGTAGCAGTTCCTTACTAGAAAACATGTCGTCCTTTCCTTCCTAAACAAATCGAAGCTATTAACAGAGTTGGTAGCTGCAAGTAACAGTGGGTCTTCTTGCTGGAGATTTCACTTTGAGGAAAGCCCAGTTTCATGAGGCGCTGCTGCAACTCAAGTGTACCTCAGTGGTACCAACTGCCATCTGGCCACTGGCAAACTGATAAATACACACCTGCAGAAGTCAATGCAACCTTTGCGTTGTGGGCTTAGACTTAGCTATGACAGCTCATACATCAAATGTGTATTTATACCCATTTCTTCCTTATTGGGAAACATCTGTAGTTAATCATTTTTCACCACTCCTAGAGAAGAAGAAAAAAAGAGGAAGAAGGAAAAAAGTAGTGATATTTTCTCTATAGAAAAGAGTTGCTCTGATGGGCTTTGTGATATTAATTAGGGAGATGTAGTCTGATAGAAGAAAGTGGTAGAAACTCTGAGTGTGGTTGGTTTAAAGGGAGAATGCTTTCTGAGCCTAAAATAAATGGCTGGTAGTGCAACTTTAGTTTGGGCAAAGTTAATAAAAGGACAGTAAGGAGTCACTTTGCATCTGTACACAGTTTTGGGTGTTGGTTTGTTTGTTTTCTGATACATTGTGTTTCTACAAACCTACACTGGCTATTAAAACTGCAAAAATAATACAAATAGAGAGAGAAATGCTCTGATTGCTTATTGGCATCTGTTTCAGTGAAGCTGCCTCACTGTAGCACTAAGAAAAGCCAAAGTTGTATCACTCTGTGTGTGCGGGACAGTGCCGGTTGTAAATGAGAACACAGTAAAACCAAATGATGGTAAAAGAAGTGATCCAGCACACCTCTTGTTGTTCTTGAAGGAAAGAATGAAATGGGAAGAAGCATGATGAAGCCTTTCTTTCTTCTCTTTCTCTAGTGGCTTGTCTGACTCTTTCCATGGTGGAACCTGCCGGTTCTAGGGTATCTCTGTAGTTGTGTGATTTGTTTGCTCAGAGAGTACCTTAGCTAAATGATCAATGTCTCTCCTTGAAATAATTGCTTTGATTTTGCTGAAAATTTTCTCTGCTTTATGTGAAAACTCCTAAAAATATTTGAGTGGCACATGGGTATACATTTCTTTCCTTTCTTCCTCTTCACTCCCCCACACATGTGCTGGAAGTAGAATTACAGAGGGTCCTTACACAGGCTCCATAAGGCAAAGGATGAGTGCTGGGCTTTCTGTATGTGCTCCCCATCTCTTCCTCCCCTGTGTACCACCCACCCATGCACATGCCTGTTTACTTGCCTACGAGCCTATTACAATCTGTTTCTTGCTGAAAATGACTTTTATTTTTCATATATGTATGTATATAGAAGGTCTTGGGAAAGCACCTTCCCTTATAATTTGCCTGATGAGTAATTTTCAGGTGTGTTAAAGGCTGCAGATCAGGAAGGTGCTGGAAGTTGGGTTTTCTGTTTTATTTGCATTGTTGTGGGATGGCTTGTGATAGCTATACAAGTTTTAAACCTTTCAGCTGCTCTGCTGTAAATGGAAGTCTGACTTCCTATTAGAGGAGAGCCTGTAGAATGATGCAATTGCACAATCAGGGATTCAAAGGTGCTGTGCATGCAGTTGCTTGAGACTGAAATGTCATCTCCCCTAAAACCTAAAGAAGAAGCACATGTTTCTATATCAAATTGATTCATAAAAAGATTTATGCAAGTTGGACACAGAGGCAGCCAACACCTCTCAAAGGTAAGCAGGAGACAAATAGCTGCCTCAATTAAGAGTATTGGTCTGTGTTTTTCTTTAGAGAAATATGACAATTACGTTACACTGCTATTTTTAGACAGAAGATAAAGTGGAACACTGGGTTAATGGAAAGCAGCCTGCACTAGCTGAGCACTATGGAATATTCAGCAGAATGCAGCATATGTACAGTAGGCTATATGTCTGAGAGAAACACACATAATCCACCTGCTCCTCAACTATGCCTTAGATTTTTTTGCCTGAGAAGAAAAGCTGTCTCTATTGGCAAAACAGGAACTGTAGTTGGAAACAACTCTGAATCCAGTCCTCACTTCCTAAATTCCTTGAGCTTATTTTAGAGGCGAGACAGCAGTAATGCTGCCATCTGAACGCAAAAGATGCCGAGCCTTAGGAAGGAAGGAGTCTGACGTGTGCAGTGGTATTCATGATACCCTTCTGCAAATGTTCTGCCTGCTTATTCTATAGCGCATTCCCTCAAAAGAAAATGCCCTGAATTTTGCAGCTCCCTTGGGCCCTCTCTGGTAGGCTATGCAAAGTTTTTAAGGGTTCTCTGTTTGCAAGTGTTATGATACCATTGGCGATGTTTGGGGCAAATGAGTTGAAGGAACAGCTGCACTTTTTTGTGGCTGTTGGAGGCTCAGTTTCTAGGGATGACTAGTAGGTGCTTCCAGATCCAAATAGTTGCTACTTTCTAATGTTTGCTGATTTTGCTAGTGCTGTTTAAAGTGAACAAGCTCAGTTCGAAAGCATAATAATACATAATTAACATTAAAGGAAGTTTGCTGAATTAGCATGATTTTTTAATGCAACTTAAGATCTGTGTAAGAGGAGATTTGTCAAGTTTCTCATATTTTCATCAGTTGCTTTTAGATGTGGTCTGAATGCAGCCCATTCTATTTTAGGAAGCCATTAGATTCCTGTTTGCAGATCGTATGAGGAAAGGCAGTGCTCAATGCTGGCCCTATTAGTTTTACTCCTCCCTGAGCATCCTCCCTTCTGAATATGGTCTGGGGCTTCTGTCTCTAAACTGGGACGTTGTGATTTCTGGGTGATGAGAAAAAGCCAAGGGGGAATTCTCTTAGTCCCTGAGATAACAGTGAATCACTGTCTGTAATGAGGCAGTTCGTAGGCTTAAAGCAAAGCATGTACCAAGCACCTCACTGAACCCAACAGAAAGTGGGACAGCAAGCGACTGTCGGGTGAAGGAAGGATTTGTGTGGGTGGGAGAAGAGAGCTTTCTGTTTAGCTCCCCCATCTTTCAAGACCTAATATGGATGAATTAGCAACTCTAGACATAGGATCACTTATATGATTTTTCTTTTTTTCTCCAAGGATGAATGGATTAAGGGTTGATTAATTCATGATGATTGTCAGCTAAATGAGGAATATAAAAATCACAGGGAAAAACCAAGCTCTTTCTGAGTTACAGGATCTGATTAGAGCAGTCATCTGGAAAGTGTAAGCTATGATGGTACATCTGTATTTCCAGGAATAGATTTATAACTAAATTGGCTGTTCTGTTGTAACCTTTCTAACAGCCACATGTTGTCTACACTCTAGGTATTGTGTATTTTCCAAAGGCTGCTGCTCAGCTGAAAGACAAGCATGTGATGTGTTCCGACTCTTCCCAGCTGGTAATGGCCATGGTGAGCTGCTGGGTTGGAACAGGCACAAGCTACAGCCTCTCAGCAGTTCAGGGTGGGAGCCAGAGGGGTGGGTAGGTTAGCTGGGGAGTACTGGGGCTGCTGCTTCTGCCCTGCAGGAGCTGAAACAACCATCACTTAATTCCCAGTATTTCTTGTTTGTTTCTGGCAGTCTGCTGCTTCAGCCAACCAATATATCTGTCTCATCCTAAGAGGCAAACAGAGTATGTGTGTGTACATATATACGTTCCTTGTGCTTGAAGTTTACTTTTGACTAAATATGTTTTGATTGAACTGATAACTTTTATGGGAGTTTCTGATGAACTGACAATAACAATTTTGTCTCTACCTACATCTCTGACCGTGCTTTTGTGATTTGATAGAACTTATGTGGTTTTTCCACCTATAACCTGGTTTAGCTGCCAGTGAAGTTCACAGGAGTTTTTCTGCTGGCTCTATCCAAAACCAGATCAGGTCACTAGAGAGCAAATGGTAAATTACATTAGTAAGCTGGAAGCTATCACAGGTATTGGTGAATGCACATACAAATTTCTGCCCAGGCAAGGTTTGCAATTTGACACACTTTTCTCAGGAGTACCAGGATGTCCTCCGTGGTACAAGAAAGGGCACAAATCTAAAGCTATGCTGGATTTTACTGCCCTGCTGAGGATCTGCCTGGGGCAGGTATTGAGAGCTTGTCAAAACAGTCATAGGTCTGTTGTTGATGAGATGCCTGCCCGTGAGCTTTTTACTAAAGCTTCTACATTACATTTTGAGAACCTGTCTTTCTTTCTTAGTGCTGTCAATAATAAAACCTCAACAATTTAGGGTGAAAATTTAATTTTTTTCATTTAAAATCATTACTTCTTCAGTAAAAATGGTGTGTTTAGAGGTAGGACTGAAAAGGCATGTAATTTCAGAATTCTTACAATTTAATAAACTGTTCCTTAGTTTGTTAAATACATCTTATGAGATTTTCCAAGTGTCCTTTATCCTACTAAGACCAGATATTAAATGTATTTCAACTTCAAAGTAGAAGTAAAAATATCACTGAGTATATAAACTTATGCTATTTTTTAAACTAAAAGCATGACTATTATCTTTCTTTTCCCAAGGTACAGTTTTCCCATTATCTGCCTTGACAAACAAGTAATCTCATATAAATAATTCAACAGCATGAGACTCCAGAGCTGTCTGTGTAAAATTGGCATTTATTAGCTGATGCCCTCACTAGCCAGCAGGTTTTAAGAGCTCTAACCTTGGTGAAATGGCATTGCTAAATCCCCAGACTGTCCTCTTCTCTACAGTTAAATGCTGACTGCTCCACCAGAGCAACAAGGGCGAGAGTAAGTTTTGCTTTTTTTCTGCAAAACTTTGTTCTTTCTGAATTCATTAAGGCTATCTGAATAGCGTAAACAGTTCTCCAAAACTGAATATCTAATTCAAGATGAGTTGAGCAGTTGTTTCTAAATTAATTTGGTTTTCCCTTTCTTTTCCCTTTCTAAAAGAAACATTAAGTGCCTGATAGGTTGAAAGGGGAAAAAAGTCTATTCACCGAAGGGTAACACTGTACCCTGTGCCCAAACTAGTTGTGTTAATTGTATGTGGGCAATTAACATTCAACTTACATTCTTAAAAGTTAGAGGGTCACACTAACTTCAGGAGAAGTCTTTATCTTGAGGATCTTTCTTTTTGTTGTGAAGATTTTACTTAAGGAATGGAAAGGTGGGAATAATCAGTATTGTGTTTTCACCAGGTTAGCTACTATAAGAGAGAGTTGTGGCACAGGTAGCCAGAGTCAAAGCTCACACTGACTGCTCCTTAGCCCTTCAGGGGCTCACCCTGAACTTGCATACCTCTCTGTGGCTTCAGTTTCAACTGTGTAGTTCATAGGAAGATTTGGGCCATCTGCAGCATCTGAACCCAGTGAAAGACATTCATTACTGTGTTGTGGACAGCTGAAGTTCCAACCAGTTTTGACATTTTTAAAGGGATTAGAATGAGTAATGCAAAGACAAATCTTGTAAATCAAAGTCTCTGTTTTGTTGTAGGATGTAGGTAGAATACAAATAGCAAAGGATATAATCATCTTGACACAGAAAACTTGTAATAAAAGAAAGGCATTAATGCATATAGTTGTATATACATATCTAGTTGCCACCCTGAACCCATATATTTTTTATAAAAAAAAAAAACACCAAAAAAACCCCAAGCAATTTGCATCTAAGAATACACAATATATCTGAACTAGTTTTTTGGTTTTTTTTTATAGTTCAGTACAGGCAGTACTGGGTTCCTGTGTTCAGGAGCTTGCCCTTGTCGCACACTGACCCTGTGACCCAGTAGGTCCAGGAGCACATCAACCAGCCCATAAGAGCCTGGTGCACAAGCCAAAGAGCTACAGAAAGGAGAAAGAAAATTTGGGGGCTCTTTGGTTCAAAACTCATTCTCAGACTGAACTGAGCCCTAAGTTATTTCACTAAGTTCTGAAATACAGTGTCCTGAAGGCTTTGGAATACCGCACCACTGAGTTTCTGTCTTCGTAGAATCAATTTTAAAAGTTTTTTCCTTAGAAGTAACTTGTTTTTCAGGGTTGGGATGGTGAAATGAACAAAACTGATAACCGCATTTCAGTTATGACTTGCATCTACGGTCCATCTATAAGGCTTGTTCTGAAGAAAAAGTATTCATATTGAAAGGTTTTGGAAGAAATATAGGTTTTTTGTTGTATGTGAACATTGACCAATTTTATCTAGTACTGAAGACTGTTCAAGTTTTGCTTGTTTTTTTTTTCTTTTTTTTCCTGTTCTTTCATATTTACCTGCTCTCTTTCACATTTTTCCATTTTCTTCATAAGTTCATAAGTTCATAAGGTTGGAAAGGACCTATAAGATCATCTAGTCCAACCATCCTCCTATCACTATCTCTACCCAACTACTAAATTAAATTAAATCCTTTAGCACCTCATCTAAACGCTTCTTGAACAGCGCTAGGGATGGTGCCTCAACCACCTCCCTAGGCAGGCCATTCCAGTGCCTGACCACTCTTTCAGAAAAGAAATGCTTCCTCAGGTCTAATCTAAATCTTCCCCGGCGCAACTTGTGGCCATTCCCTCTCGTCCTGTCATTATTTATCAGGGAGAAGAGGCCCACCCCCTCCTCACCACAACCCCCCTTCAGGAAGTGGTAGAGTGCAAGTGGGACAGAGTCCAAATCCCTCCTATCAGTGGGTCTGTGGCTCAGTGATGTGTGGATGGATCTGCTTACCCTCCAGTCTTATAGCTCCCTTGTGTTCAAGTGGGAAAAACACACAGCCTTGTAAAGGGCCACATAGTCAGGGTCCATGGCAACCTGCAGCAAGAGGGCAAAGCAATCCAAAATTTTCTGAAAGCTCTCTACCATGTCCTGTATAAACAGCATAGAAGCCAAATGACCTCTGAAGACGTGGAAGGTTGAGATGGCTTCTGCAGAAGTTCTGTAGGTGGCCCTGCTATATGACTGTGGAGGTGTGGGCTTGGTGAAAATCATCTCCAGTTGTGATTTACAAAAGTAAAACTTACACTGAGACATGTGATAGAAGTAGGGAAGGAAGAAAAGAACAAAGCTGAACTGTAATAGAAAATATCAGGAGCCTGTTTTAGGGATGTAAGAGAGATCACCTTACAAATCATTCATTAGGAATTCAGTTCTAAAGTTAGTCTGTAATGAAACATACAGCAAAGTTTACAGAGATTTGTGCTTGGAGATTCTTATGGCAAGTACTCAGCTCCATAGAGTTTTGTTGTGTTCTGTTTTCTAATTTAAAAAATAAAAGGAGAGGAGGAAATGCTTGAGATTTCCATTAAAGCTAAGTACTAATAAATGACCTAAACTCTTGTTTCCAGTAAATAAATGTGCTCTACAATTCTTTCAGACACAACAATTAGTGTTACTAGTTATTATTCTAGCAAACAAATAGACAAAGCAATACTGCAAAATGACATTAGTCTTTATTAAATATATTTTGAGATATGTGCTAGTGGAAAAAAAAATCTTTTGAGTAAGTATAAACTCCTAATCTGTGATTAAAAATTGAGACTGACATGTATTTTGATATGTCTCAGTAATGATGATTAAAACAGCCTTGCCACTTGGGCAAAGTCTGTCTTCATGGGATCCAGCTCACCTGAAGTACTGCATCTCCACTGAGCCAAGAAGGAACAGGAGATAAAGTACTTGACACCGTTAAATCTTTCCCAGTACTTTCTATTTCTTAAGTGTCTGAAAGAGTTGTTCTTTCTTTTTGCTTCTTCTAAAAGCAGGAAGAATGCTCAAAAATTTCTAGTCCTCTATCAAATTTTTTAAAGGCTAACTGCATACAAGCATTAAATTCCCTGAAAAGACCAGCTCTCCCTCCTGTGCTGCAGAAGAACTGCAGCTCTTACATCCTCCACCATGTGCTTCAATGTGTCCTTCTACAAAGCCTTTCTGAATCTTCAGTGTAAATCCTCAAGATGCCCTCTTAGTTTCTAGCTCAATCAGGAGGTACCAAAGCTCCAAAGAATGGTACTTAAAACTGTGTTGCTAGGAGGGTACATCTCTGGCAGCTGAGCTGCAGTCTGGGCTTTCCACCTACATGTTGCATGGACTGAACACCTCCTGAGTGCACCTATGGAGAGGTCCTGTACAAAGCAGAGTGTTAGGTGATATTGCAGTTGTCATCTGCCTGAATGCTTGGAGCCTGTTTCTCCCTGTCAGAGGGAATGTGCATCAGCACATCTGTCTGATCTGTATCAAACAGAAGATCTGGGAAGATTGAGGACTGCAGAATGTTTCCCACCAGAAGCAGCAAGATAAAGAGACGTGAATGCTGACAAACAGCTGAAAACTAGAGCTTGGAGAAAATGGGAGGCTTTATGTAGGAGTGTTCATTTTTGGGGTTCACTCTTGTTTTGAGACAGTGACAAACTGATGGGAAGGATTCAGGCACAAGGGAATGTATTGTGAAGCTGGTGAAAATAGTCCTGAAGTTGGGAGGGCGCATCAGAAAAAGGAGTGGGGTATGCTGATCTGAAGCTACCAAGAAAAGCAGGAAGAGCAAGGCATCAGGAGCTTCTTCTTGATCACTACCATCTAAGTGCCAATATAAATAGCAATTCATATTCAGGTGTACATATACAGATGTAAATTGATTTGATGACAGGCACAAGTTAAGCTATGTAAGACCTCTAGCCTCAGAATTGCTTGAACCTGCTGATTTTGGGCAGGTCAGCTCTGTCCTGAGTTGTGCAGACTTGCTGTGTACACAGTGTGATGTGTGACCTTGCCTTGCTGTGCAATGGTCTTGTGGTCCTGTGGGCAGTATCTCAGACACTTCCTGCATGTGTTCAGCAGGTTTTCCTGGCTATGTGAAGCGTGTTGAGTTGATGGGCTCCATTCTGAGCATATACAGTACCAACACCAGGCTCGACTGAAGAAATAAGTCTTATTTGAGTTTGATTTATTTTGAGTCCAGTGATACAGTCTCTAGCATTCCACATATGTGAGGAACTACTGCCAGTGGCTAGGAAACATGCTTTGTAAGAAACTGCCATGTTGGTATATTTGAGCTTTGAGGCCGTTTGGGAAAGATTTCTACTGCGAATTATTAAATGGCCTGCAATTAGCACCATCGGGGGCTTTGGAGTTTGGCGTTTCCAATTGAGGGAGAGCTCACATGAATGTCTTTCTTTACTGAAGAAGGATCCATTTTTGTTGTTCTCTTGAGCAGTATAAGTCTAAAGTAGCCAGGATTTACCCACCAAGGTATTGCAGACCTGCCTAGGGTAGAATTCTGCTGAAAACAGGCTGCTCTTCAAAAACAACAACCAAAAAAACACTGAAATTGAGTTTTTCACATCCTGATGTTGTGAGGACGTGTCTATTGTCATTGAAGATTATTGATAGTCCCCTTTGGATTTCTTCACTTGTTACCCTATTGACTGTATCTGTGACACAGAAGGAACTGATCTGTAAGCAATGGTGTTCAAATACCTACAGAAGCCATAGAAGGGTCTCCTTGCCAGATATATTCATAGCAGACTTTTGATATTTACCATGCAAGATACAAATCTCTGGGCATAGGACATAGACAGTGGAAAGACAGTTATGTGTGGGGATTGCAGAGCTCACAGGTGATCATCTGAGCTGAGACAGCAGTAAGGGGCATTAGCAAAGGAAGATTTGTTTGGTAGCACCTAAGCCAGGTAGAAGCCACCTGAGACAGTCTCCTAGGAGATAAAAACTCAGAGAAACTAAAGGGAAAAATGAGTGGTAAAATTTGTTGTTGTTTCTTTTTTTTTAAGCCCTTTTAGGGCTTAAAGTAATCCTGACTACTTGAGTGGTCACAAAGAAGCTGCAGAAAGCAGTGAATCAGGCAGGGATTCTGTGAATGGAGAACTAAAAACAATACTGGGGAAAATTATGGATTAAAAGTGAGGAGGGGAGTATGTTCTCATTGACAGAGCTCTGGTTTAAGTTACCACAAAAAGAGAATTTCTAGTTGAGTTAACAGTTGTGCTTAGCTTTAGTATGTAATTACATTCTTATATTATGTTTTTACTTATGTCTGAATTATAGAAAAGCATAAAAAGGCCATTTACTGCTGCCATCATTTTTTTTAATGTGTCCACCCAGTGTGAGTGAGAGTAGTGGAAATCAGGCAATGTGCATTAATTCTAAGTCTCTCCACGTGAGCCAGAGGTATGGCTCACACATGTAAAGAAAATGAGCGTCTATTTTCTGATAATACCATTTGCACACTATCACCCAGTGTGTTACTTTTCCTGGTTTTGTTTATTTGTTTTTAATAAGGTATCAAAATTTTCTCATTTGATTAAAATAAATTTTTCTTATAGCTTGTCAGCCTAGTAATTTTGAAGTGAATTAAGACGTTGATGTATTAAAACAACAAAAAAAAGTAAAAATCTGGAGTAGAACAAGTTGAAATGCTAGTAAGACTATTAAGAGATTTTGACAGTGTCTGTGAAGTGTAAAGTCTAGTAGCAAGCAGCTTTTGCACAGTTTTACTGCATCTTTTATGTTCAACTTTATGTTGCTCACCAGACAGAGGCAAAATGTACACGAGTGCAGATGTGCTGAGCAGGGCTGAAGGGCTGTGATAAATACATTTAATGTATTTGAAAATTTAAGAGTGTTTCGGAAGCACAATAAAAATAAAATATCTGGACTATTGTGATGCTTAAAACAAGAAACAAGAAGTGAGAAATGCAAGACGTTAATTTATTTTTCACTGAATAAATTAAAAGGAAAAGTACAGTCTCAGTTCCTCTGTCCTTGAACTGCATCATTTTTACTACTTTATATCTTCACTGTGGTTGTACAGGCTAGCTGTTGGCTTTCTGAGCAAGGATAACATCCCTAAAAATAACTATGTTGTTACAGTTTGGTTTTAGAATTTGTCCCAAGCATGTATTCCTTGAAAGACTTGTTCAAATTGCAGGAGGAAGAAAGAAAGGTGAAAATGTTTAAGAAATTTCATCTGTGTGTGACAGGAAGCCTCTGATAACCCTATTTCTTTTGTGCATAAAAGTGGCACCCTTATTACTTACCTATCTGCACAGTAGAAGGAGATGAAAATTGGTATCTGTCAACATTGTATGTGATTTGAACTGTATGGTGTTAAACTCACTTGTTCTTTTTCAAGTTTTCTACTGTGCATTTTATGGAGAAAGAGGTATCTTTGTGCATTTGTCTAAAAGTAAACTTAAACCCTGAAGGTCTAGATAGTATGTGTCAGGACATTGGTGCTGCCATAAACAAACAGCAATAGAAATGCCACACTTGTTCAGCAAGACTAACCTCTTCCCTTTAGCTGCTATTTGAAATTAATGTATTTGCTTATCTTTTTTTGTAGCCTGAGGGCAAGGAGTAACAGGAGAGCACAGATTAGATTTGCTCTATGCCAACTATGTGAAACTAGTTTCTTGTAAAGGATCATAGAATCATCTAAGTTGGAAAATCTTTCTAAATATGACTTGACTTTAGTCTGGAACATTGTTCCTGGCTCTCAATGCAGTTTGATCTGTTTTTGTCTTTTATTTGTTAAATGAACTGTTAATCTCTTAATGGCTAAATTACTTAGTTTTCCCCTTATGCACAAACACATCAACTCCTCCGAAAGCACTAAGAGTGAGGTAGATCAAAAAATGACATGAGAAAAAAATGTACAATGCTATTAATTTACTTTTAAATTTGTTTAAATGCATTTACTTAAAGAGGGTAGTTTTAGAATAGGTATTAGGAGGAAATTTTTTACTCAGAGGGTGGTGAGGCATTGGTACAACTTCCCAGAGTAGCTATGGTTGCTCCATCCATGAAAGTGTTCAAGGCTAGGCTGAATGAGGTCTTGGGCAGTCTGATCTGGTAGATGGCAGCCCTGCCCACAAGAAAAGAGTTGGAACTGGATGGTCTTTGAACTCCCTTCCAAATCCAAGTCATTATATAATTGTAGGTTCATAGGTACATTAGGTTGGAAAGGACCTACAAGATCATCTAGTCCAACCATCCTCTAAACACCATCCCTACCCACTGAACTACTAAATCAAATCCCTTAGCACCTCATCTAAACGCTTCTTGAACAGCGCTAGGGATGGTGCCTCAACAATTTTTGTATGAAATACAAAAGCCGCTGTACTCTTTATGCTGGGAAACAGCATATACCATGAGAAAAAAACTTAATACATGCCTTGTAATTATAGGCTGTCTTATTATTTTTTAAGATCTGGGATGGCCATGTTGAAGGCTCTTGTCTTTTGGTTCTTAGCATTGCTGGCGCATATTTTGGATATCATTAAGTTACAAACCAGGTGCTTGATACTGCTGTAATTTTTTTTTTTTTCTGACTGAAAACCTTTTCTTCTGATTTTCATGTATAATGACAAAGGCTTAAAGAACTCTCTCTTTTTTCCCCTGAGGAGGTGCCCTTAATAGTTTTAACAGTTCGTATTTTATATCCTATGTATTTCCTGTCACTAAGGGTGATTTGAAATGTCTTTGGAACTGAATGAGACAAGCTTGAGATATTCAGTGTTTAGCTTTTTTTTCCACCTGCTGGAGACCAATTAACGCTGCTGCTGATGCTGAGAGATTTCTGAAGATTATGTCAGTGGTAGTATGCCTACTCATCAACAAAATAACCCAACAACTCCTGTTAAACTGATTTTATATGCATTTTAAAAACATCTCAGAAATTTACTTTCACTTCACTCTTGATATTGCTTTAGTCTCAAACATAATGGACGCCTGATGCATTGCTCAAGCTATAAAACCTCATGATGTATTAGTTGTGCCTGAGTGATGCATCCCTTCAATTTTGGTGAGCCCTCCAGCAGAGAAGGGAGAGGAATCTCGTAGTTGAGAAGGACTACAACACAAATTTCTCTGCATAGAGAAAACAGTTTTTAATGCTCTCATGTGTTTAAATGCTCTAATCCTCTCATCTTGATTTCTAGATGAGAGCTTAAGCCTGCATTTCTCTTTTTAATATCCATGAAGAATGGGACTGTAGGGCTGCTGTGAATTTGGAAACAGGGGAGTGAAGCTCTGGTTGTTTGTGCTTGGGCAATATGCCCCTTGAAATCCTAAACCAAATAGGCCTCCAGAGGTCTGTAACTGTAGTTAGTCCCAAGATGACTATTTGTGCTGTGACAATGTGTCCCAGATTGTTTTCTCCCCAAGTTAGTGCAGACATGAGGATGAATTCCTTAGGAAAAGCAGTGGCAATTTTTGTTTTGCACTTGGGTCCTTTCCTGGTCAAGAGGTGGTGATCTTCATGAATGTAAAGCTTGTGTATTAAGGAGTAACTGCTGCTAGTTTGTGGAATACCACTGCCGTGGTTAAGGATACATAATACTATAGGTGCCTGAAGTGTATAACCATTTGCAAGCATGCCTTGTAGTGATGTTACTTTTTTGAGGTGAGGGGAAAGAGCCCCTGGTGAGACATCCAGACTGATGCAATGGCCATAAACAGGAGACTGTTCCCTGTTTTCTGTCTCCACTCTACCGACTTTCATCAGGGAAATCCAAAGGGTTGTGAGAGGGATCAGAGCAAGGACATGGCCCTACCTGCAGCAGGCCAAGCACCGAGCAGGCCTGGCAGGAGGACAACAGGCTCCGTTCTCTCTAGCTGCCATGGGCATGCCATGCCCAGCTGCATGGCTTCCACACAGGATAGCTTAGGATGACTTTCCAAGCCCTTAGTTCCTATGCTTGACTTCTCACTTGCCTGTTATCTATGGTGGACTGACTTGAGAGTACACACTGTCCTCTGTTCCTTGCAAGGTACTGCTTTTCTGATATGGGTAGTTTGGTATGTCTGCTAGGAGGGAAGGACAGCAGGCTCAAAACAGCACAGTTTTATACAGAGATCTCGTATGAGGCTTGCACCTGAGTAAGCCCTGTGCTCCTTGATGTGGGGAAGAAGTCTTCAGAAAACTGGCACCGTGGCTGTTTTTTCTGGCTCTGAAGGCTGTCAGCAGTGCTGACACTGGGAAGAAGTGCTGTCAGACCCCCCTGCAGGAGCACACAGTCGTGAAGTAACATTTTCCAAGTGACTTTGGAGTCCAAGTGACACAGAATAACTTTCTGAAGTCACTTTTGAAACTGTTCCCTCATAGTTTTGGTAACAGGCCTCCTGCCCGCATCTTTATTTTGGAAATATTGCCTGTTCATGCCAATTCATGAGGCTGTGTCACAGTGCTGTGCCTGCTTCATCTCTTGTCTCTGGGGGCTGTGATCCGTGTGCAGCCAGTGGCAGTAGCTGGAACAACAGGATTAACCCCTTTTTTATTTATTTGGAAAGTCAGTCTGAAGTTCATCCTCGCCTTTGGTGGAGCTCCAGCTACTTAACCATAAGGGTGTTGATGGAAAGTTCTCCTGTACAGGTCACAGAAGCAACCCCTGGAGAGGATTCTGTTGTGATTGCTTTGATAACTGCTGATGTTCCCACATTTGGAGGGGATGGCTGGGGGGTTGGTTTTTTCTTCTCTTTTCTTCCAAGTCCTCTTTCTCATTTGGCCTTCTTGTGGGTTGCTCTTTAAATTTAGATAAGAAAGAAAGCTGATGGTTAAAAGTAGCCTTTTTTTATATATTTTTATTTTTTTTAACTGCATGCTCTATACTGCATCTCCTTTTTTCTGGTGTATATTTTTAACTTTTCTCACGTAAGCACCTGTTTTATTCATGAAAAGTTCAGATCCAGCAGGAGAATTCAAGTTGTGCACATGGCTGTTCCCATAATGTTCTAAGCATGTGTTTAAATCACCCACGTCATAAGTATTTTAAAAGTTCATGTTCCTTCCAGTCCATTTGTGTGTCCAGGAAATTACAGAAAAATAAAAAACGATTTCATGAATGCCCTAAAATGTGTTGTCTGTGGTGTTTGGTATCCATTTCTGAGCCAAACCCTCTGGCAGAGGGAAGATAACTTTTGATATCTGCATTGAGCTCCTCAGTTTTGTTCATCTACAGTCTGCACAGTGCAACAATAATTCCCAAATAACTGTGGCAAGAACGCCCAAAGGGTGCTGTGTATCTTCAGGAAGCAATAGCCAACTCTGAGCCCTAAAACAATAACCAGTTTGTTTTTCCTATCTCTTTATAAAGCTGGTCCTAGGTGGAGGATTTTGTCCCGTTTTCTGTTGAATGAGATTTTTAGCAAGTGACACCCTGGTGCATCGCTGGTGCTGTTTTGAAACGTAATAATGCTTATTTCATAGCAAAGTATGATGTAAATGGATAATAACAGTTTAAGTGATGCTGGACAAGCTGAGGCGTGCTAGGTATTTGATGTCTAGTGAGAATTTGTAAAAAAAACTCAGTGACTTTTCAACCTGTGCTGTCTTCTGCTAAAGGCAGCTGAACACAATAAAAATATTTGCTTGTGTTCTGTTGTTGCATACAAATATTTTTCTCTTCCAGAGCCAGTTTTGCCTGTGACACTGACATCATTTTTTTTTTCTTGACTTGGCTTGTATTTTTGGCATACGTGACGACCTTAACAATTTCCTCAATTTTTCTGTTCATCTGAGGACTCATAAAAAATATGCTTGGACCTTTTCCTAAGCCTATAAATAACCTCTCTATCCTTTATAATGTGTTCTTCTGTAACATCTAAGGAGTCAACATTCCTCTGGCATTAAACAAAATCCTATCTAGTCCCTAGAATGGCTTTTTACATTGATAATGCCACTGAGGCATTTGCTTCTCTGACCACCCTATGCTTACAGAAGGAATTAAATTCCTCAGATGTTGCTCCTCAGTAGAGGGTCTGGCAGTCATAACTCACATAACCTTTGAGACCAGACATTTGTTTGTTGATTTCTTTCAGTACAGCAGAAGATGTACTGATCACATTAATGAAATGCTCCAGAGAGCATGCATGGAGTCACTTAAAATCCCTTGTTTTGGGTTTTCCTGTTACGTGTTTGGAACATTTTAAATACAGTTCCTTCGTTCTCAAAGGGTGGGAGATTTTGCTGTGATTTTGTATCTCCGAATGCTTTCATGTATCTGGTGGGTTACTTAACTGCCCTGTCATCCCTCTAAGGATATTCCAGTTGTTTGACTCCTGGTCTCCAGCATTCTTCAATAATCACTTGGAGCCAAGCTGCCTGGGAGAGTATGGGTTCCTGGGGTACGTAACTGCTCGGTACGGCATGGCATAAACTTCTGCATAGCAGGGTGTCCAATTACAAACAGTCTTCATCTTGGAGGTTTTCAGTTGCCCATATGCATTACTTCTTTTCTAAAGATAATACATTTTACCTTGATGTTTTGGCTGTCAAAGCATGGAGGTTTCTCTATGCCTTTGTGGAAATGAAGTCAGTCAGCTTTGCTGATGGGAAATCTATATTTGTATTTCTCAGTTCAGGCAAAATAAGGCTTAAATATCAATTGAGGCATCAGAACAGATCTTAGGAGAATAAGAGCCCCTGCATTCAGTGTTTTTCATTTTTTCCTTTGTGGTATATTCAAAGGACGTTCTTAAGCACTTGCAGTTTAAATGTTACTTTAGTTTCCCTCATGCTTAAATTGCCAGCAATCTGTGCCCTCTCTATAGTGCAGACATAGTAAATTGCTGTGGCTTTGTATAAGTCTGGAAGATTTGAGCACGTATTTCAGTGCTTATCCTTGACTTATTTAACATTCACGTAAGTCACTCATGTCAACTCATACCCAGAAAAATAAAATCTGAAAAAAAACCAAAAAAAACCACAATAAAGCCTGAAAAAGTTGTATTATTTACTACAACAAAAGGAAAAGCATCTTGATTATAGTAGGTAATGCAAAAGATTTTTGTCTCTGAAGATACACAGTAATTGCAGAACGATATACATATTACTTTTTTTTTTTTTTTATCTGAAAGATCTCTAGGGTGTTCACTTTTCATGTCCTCAATATAGTAAAATATAATGCATCAAAATGATAAAGTTCTGGGAGTTTCCCAGTCCGGATTTTGCTGTGCTCAAGACAGAAGATAGTATGAGGGCTGTGCTGTTGTCACTGTTGTCATCATCACCATCACAAAGCCCATTCCCAACCACAAACCCAAGATTTAGTGTGCGAAAGGAAATCTGTCTTAAACTGGCTTAGTGCTATTATTATTATTTATTTATTTGCATTGTAATGGGGAGCGGGAAATGGAGTAATGTGATTTGCTTCGTGGGAGGCAGTGAAGATGTAACAGATTTCCTGCTATGGATAGATCTTGTGATGCGTACTTTGACATCTTTGGTTTTCTACCAAAACCAAATGTGGCATTTTATTGTCTCTTTTTTAAAAAAAATCTTTTTTAACCAGTACTGCAATATGTAATGGAAGGGGGTGCTTCGGGGCCAGTGGTATGAGGGGGGCACTCCGTTGACCAACTTAGAGTAACTATTGCTTCTGTGGGTTGGCTGCGGTAGCTGAGGTCTGCATTCCATGACCCATCTGCCCTTCCTAGCACTGAAATCCAAAGCAAGTAGTGTTTTACGTCAAATAAACGCAATCCCCAGCTCCCAACTATTTCTAAACAGAGCATCCTGCAAGTTGGAGACTCTGACATTTACTATTTTACAAGGAAGTCCTTGGATACTTTGAGGATGGATTGTGATAAAAAATAAACAAATGAATAGCTCTGGGTTGCAGTTACATGAACTCTCAAAGGAATGAACTGTTAGTTATCTGCAAATGGTTCCCTCCTCCATAGTGTGGCATTGCTAACTAATTACATATCATTTAATAAGAATCATTTGTTCAGTCTCATCTGAGAGGCATCTGCATCTCCTAATAAGATATTCACTCTCTTTTGTACATCCATAGTTTTAAGCATTGCAGAATAACATGATATTTCTTCTGTTTAATGAGGGGAAGAAAATGTTTTTTTCCCCCCAAGACTTTTAAGTACGACTTATTGCTATTGTTGTTGTTATTTGCAATGTTTGCAGAATTAATTTGAATGCATGTTTGATGTCACTGGGGCTCTAATTTCTTTTTCTGGGTGAAAATTTTAAGAGTGGTTTAAAAAAAAATCATCATCTGGGTCCTGTCATTGCTGACATGATGTGGGAAGGAGGTCACCAAATTGAAGAAAAACCTGAGTCACAGCTCATTAGGAAAAGATTAATAGAGATTTCTCAGAGTTATTTTGTTCTTGGGATGTGTATTCCTAGAAGTTCCCATTTTATGAGTTCAAGACTCGCTTTTCACCTTGGTCCATGTGGCCATCAGTGCTCATAGGGCGTGAGTGGTCAGTATCAAGGTCTTGCACGGATGACGACTGTGGGAATGTGCAGAGAAACTCATGGAGAAATCTGGTATCATCTGGTATCTCAGAAAATAGTAAGTTATACTTCAGAGAAAGCTGTTCAAAAGTTTAAATTCTATTGTATGAAATATTGAAGTAATATTCTTGACAGAAGACTAGGGAATTTGACATAGTTCAGAAAGTTTTAATCTTGATATTTATAAACCTGGCTTTTTCTCTCAAAAATGCCTTGTGTTATGAAGTAGTTACACAGTAACTAATATATAGATAAACTATGTATACACATAATAGAGTACACTAATAATTTGGGAAGTGTTCATCAGTTTTCAGCCTCATGGAAGACCTATATTTTTTTTCCACTTTATTCACTTATGTTCAGGCATTAGGTATATGAGTTTTGATTTCCTTTCTTTTTTGCTTAGAAACCTGAGGTAACGGGATATGGCAGTAGGTACAAGTGTTAGTTTGTATTCTGTCAGGACTGGGAAGAATAGAACTTAGAATTTGTAATTCAGAATGTTTTAATTTTGTTACTTATAAACCTGACTGCTTTCTTTTCTCAAGAATGTCTCTTCCATGAAATAGTTTGGCCATATATCAGTTACTATTTAATTTTAATTTTATACAGTATTCCCTTTATTTCACCATCAAAAAGTGAAGATGTCCAGTTGACTTGATATTTAAAACACCAAATAAGCCTGAGAGCTTCCCCTTCTTGCCCTCTGCCCCAGCTTGAATATGTCTATTAATCTTACTTTCCCTTTACTGGAAATCTTTCCATCTTTCTTTCCTTTATGTATTGTGCTGATCTCTTTTTTGGAAATAAACTGTACATAGTAGTCAGTGCAGGTGGAGTGCTGACTTTATAATATCAAGGAAGACCGATATTAATGTTGATACTAGGCATTAGTTCAAATTCCATTTTTATAGGCTAATATCTTATTTTTTTCATGCTGCCACTTTGTGTTGAGGAGATAATTTTGTTATTCTACCCACTGTGATACCCAGGTCTTCACCTTAAGTGGTTACAGATGATAGATGAATCACATGTAGCAATACAAATTGTTTTTTCCCAACGTTTTCAGTCTATGTTCTTCAAGGAGAGATTTGTCTTCACTCTTGACTGTGCGTTCTTGCTGTTCTGAAGAAAAGTTGTTCCCATCCTTGGTATATGCAGCTGTGTAACTTTTTGCAGACCTCAGGCTTTATTACCTTTTATTCCTCTAGAAAGTTTAAAGCTCTAGTACAGTCCAAGTAGTTATTTTGTACTGGTGCTCTAAGAATCATTGTTTTAGCTTTCTTGTCCCACTTCATTGGCAAAGAACTGAACCAAAGCCTGGAACAGAAATAAATAACCAAGCAAACATCTGGGTTGACCTTACTTCAATGCTTTGCATGTTTTGGTTCAGTTTTCCAAACCTGTTTTCTGGTGAACAGGCTGACAGATCACTCCCTTCATAGACAACGTTATCAAGTAAATTCCTCTCTGACTCTGACAGAAAAATGGTGCTGTAGCCTCCACAAACGTGGACTACAATGCAGACAGGCAAAGATGTACTGACAAAATAAGTTAAATAGGTACATCCAAGATGCATACTAAGTCAGTGAAGAAGTTTACCAAATTTAAGTTGTGAAAGAAAAAAGATCTTTAGTCATTGAGATCGTGAAGATAGTGCTTTATCTGCTGATAAAATTTGTAAGAAAGAAGGTAATACAGAATGTGATTAGGCATCAGAGAAAACCAGATGTACGTCAGGCAAAAAGTTATACACGGTGATGAGAATTACTGGGATTTCAAACTACGCAGTCCTGCTTCACAAAGGAATGCATATGGTCACGTAAGGGGAGGTAGGGGGGACTTAACTTACTTTTTATCATGAATCTGGTGCTATTTCCAATGGTTTTAAGCAAAATTTTACTTTTAAATACTCTGTATGTTTTCCTCTAGATAAGACTGTACTGTAAATAAAGGTACTTCAAAATATTTGGGAAAATTACTCATTCCATGTTAAGATATCCAAATAGTTTTATAAACAGTGAGTACACCTTAAATGGTGACTCTTATTACTCACTTAGGGTTTTCATTTTGAAGATTGGTCTTCTAAGAACTTGTTTATATTTGTTCCTCATTAAAATTTGGAGATGTAATACTCTACACAGAGATGTTAAGTTCTCATAGCACTAAAAAGAGTCATTTAAGCATCCTTAAATTGAGTGAGACAAGCATGTGATTGAATTAAACTCATAAAACTTTATCTCCACAGCTGATCTGCTATTGCTCTGAATGTTAATTGATATTATCCTATGGAATGATCTGTCTTGTTTGTAATCCCTTGGACCACTTTTCTGCATGTGCAGAGACTACAGTGTTGTAGAACTAAAATTCACCTTTCCTGGCAGAAATTAGACTTTATATTCTGTAGTATCTGCAACACTCGAGAAAGAGCCATCTCTGTACAGTGAATAATATGTCGGAAAGTAACAGATCCTAAGGAGCACAATCCAGTTAAGACTACAGGCTAGTATTTGAGGGGTGAGATTGGACACTGTGGTTTTTCAGAATTCTTGCCTACAAGATTGGAAAAATGTAGCATTTCACACTGTTGTGTGAATACATGACATTGTGATTTTTGTTCTGGGTTATGGTTGCAATGCCTTGGTCTAGGGAGCTGCTTTGGCCGGGGGGTTGGACTCGATGATCTCTGGAGGTCCCTTCCAACCCCTACAATTCTGTGATTCTGTGAAAAGCCATCATCATTATTTTTATATCTTATGTTTATATTGAGAACTAACACAAACCAGAGAGGTACTACAAGCATGATGCATCCAGTCAGGAAGGTAGGGATATGCCACATGGATGTGGTAAAACAAAGTTCCCCAAGCTTGGCCATTGCCAAGGTGTAAGCCATGATCTCAAATGGGGGGGGGGGGGGGGGGGGGGATGGAAAAAAAATAATAATGAAAAATCCACAAACCCATAAAGCTTCACACAAACTAGAAACTAGACTAAGTCTTAATTGTAGGAGTTCCAGGCAGAAAATCTCATATTCACAACAATGGTATTTTGCACTTCCTAGAACTCCAGAGTTTTAATCAGTTGCTTGCAACATTGCTTCCTTCTTTTAGCAAGACAATTTCTACCAATTAATAGAAAAAAAAACAGTACAGATAGCACATACCCTAAAATAACTGACTTTAGAGATTATTAAAGCTAGAGTACTTCATGTGCCTAGCAGTAAGCACATTTAAGAGAACTTTATAAACCTAGTGTCCTAGGGTGCATTACTCCATCACTGTTTTGGTATGACAGTAAAGTAACAGTGAAATTTATCTGAAATGTGATTATTTATTTGATAAAGGACCAATGCTTTGAAAAAGCAGAAAATGAACAAAC
This sequence comes from Cyrtonyx montezumae, assembly GCF_038088225.1. Lineage (NCBI taxonomy): Eukaryota > Metazoa > Chordata > Aves > Galliformes > Odontophoridae > Cyrtonyx > Cyrtonyx montezumae. Next base: position 98,976,138 of record NW_027072089.1, on the reverse strand, counting down.
TTTCTATTTCCCTTCTCAGATTTTTTGATGTGCATCCCTTTAACAGCAAGTGATTACTACTGAATAGATCAAAAACATGAGTTAAAATGAGCATTGATTGTCCTTTAATCCAAGGAAAATGCACATGCATAGGTGCTTTCTTTCTCTTCAGATTCTGTTCAAGCAACCTTTTGAGAGCCTATCCAGTCACAGCCATTGAGAAATGGATCTTTTTAAAACCAAATCCAAAGGAGAGCGAGCCGGGATCTACACTGCATGTGTAAAAGCCGCTGTGCTCAGCACAGAAGTGCAGAGTAGTTCAGTGGGAGTCTGCAGGCAGTGGGTTTTACAGGAGCCTGATCTGGCAGATTTCACTTCCATTACAAGAAATTAATCCCCTGTTCAACAGACCCAAAATAGAAGCTCTTTTGCTTGCTTGGTAATTAGTCTCTTGCATATTTGCATCTCATTGGCTTTTTCTCCATACTTAGTAGTGCAGCTGGTTTTTGCTCATGATAAATTAGAATGGGAATCAGGAAAATATATCCATTTGGTAGTAATGGTCTGTCTAATAAACTTGTTGCCTCTTGAGTTTCACAGCCCTAATGGTAATCTCCTATTAGTTCCAGGAATGCTTCATTTCTTTCCTTCCTCCTGTTCTGTTCCCTATTAGTTAAAGTACAGGTTTAATAAGATGAATTTCTGCATCAACCATCTTTTATTGGAAAGCTCATCTGCTGAAATGTTCATATTTCACATCAGCCATTCTGAATGGGTGCCATCATAAACTGCAAATGACAAGAAATAGCACAGTAGGGAGTAAATGGCCAGTTCAGTTTAAGCAAGGAATGTAATTTTGCTCCATTGCTTTTCACCTGCAAGCTGCATATAGCCAAATTTCCATGCAGTGACTGAAACTCTTCATGTCACAATTTGTATATTCCCTGTTTAAGCCAATGTGAGAACCAAGCAGCCCCAGGTTGTATTTAAACAGCTGACTGGTTCTCTCTCAGCTTTCATTAGAGCCAGTGAATTCAGAGTGGAGGTGAGTACACAGTGCTAATCCTCTAATTTGAGTAGCTGGTGAAAATCTCAGTTATGAAGAAATATTGGAGATAGTTATGTGCTGTGGTGGAACTCTACTAACTACCATTATTTACAAGTGTAAGCAAAAAGCTGCTTTGCTGAGGGCTTCATTTGATCATAAGCCAAGTGGAAATTATGCCACTGCAGGCTCTATGTAAACTAAACTAAAAGTTGTTAGTCAAATTTCTTCTGTACGGGGTTGTATTGTGTGAAATCACTGCAAGGGTTCTCTGTCACTAAAAAACTCTAGCAAGAAATTCCATGATTGTCTTACGTTCATAATATAGAAGCTGCTGAGCAACCACAGCATGTTTACTTAACACTGCACTTGCTGAAAGCTACAGTGTGGTTAAGCTATTAGGCTACGGTTAAGTAAGTTTCTATTGTGAAGATTGTCCTGAAATTTACATTACCTATACTCATTTTTTTTTCTTCGGATTTTATTTCTTTGCAAGTAATTAAATTTGTATTTTATTTTAAAGTTAGTGTTTCTCTGTTTTCCGTTCTGAACTGGAACTGCTTCTTGAGTAAGTTGCTGATGTCAGTTGAGAGCAAATTCTTTGCAAGAAAAAGTAAACAGAAGAGCATGCTTTGATCCCTGTTGTTTCCAGTGTGCAACCTTGAAGTGACACTAGTAATTATTTTAATCAAACCAGTAAAGAATCGTTGAAAATGCCTTGGCACTTCTGCTTTTTCTTTTGACATTCATTAAACTAAATTAAGTGATAAATCTGTGGGTAGGACTAGCAGACTAATTATTATAACCTGTCACCTTAGAATTTGTTACCATGAAAAGGAAAATGTTGCATGCTGTAAGTCAGGAGTTTGTTGCAGCACCAGGTGACACCCTTAGAGTCTGTTGTGTCTGAATTGATGTAAAACTGTTTCCTGTTTGCAGCATGATGTAGTGTTGGATCCTGACTGGAGCTCACAGGGACACAGTGTAGGCAAGACAAATAATCTTTCAAATTTCTGCTGGTTTCACTGATAGCTTGAGTCTACACAACTCACGAGCAAAATAATGAAAATAAGTCTAGCGCCAAATGCTTAAAAGTTCACAGCCAGAAGCTCTGTTATGGGGAAAACAGCCCTTGGAGCTAAGCATCAGCAAGATGAGCTGAGCAGTTAACTAATTGAACATATGCACACAATTGCAATGAGTATGTTTTTAATTTAGGATTAGATCTTTATGTTTTGTGACAGATTTAATGAGTGACTTCCCTCCAAGCACTCTGAGGACCCTTAGGCTTCTTTCTGTTTAACAAAGCAAAGCAAAGGAATGTTTTTAGTTTAAAAGCAACAACAACAAAAGATATTTTGGTTCACATGCAGACTCAGCAGAATTTCAAAAAAGCAAGAGGTGTGGAAGAAAGAGCCTTAGATGCCTTGTTTAAGTTTTATCTCTTTTCTAGTTAGCAGACATCTGCCCTTGTTTGAGAGGAGACAGACATCCAAAGGGATTTAGCTGAAGGGGGATCATGCAGTTGAGGAGAGAGCAAAAGTAGTGCTGTGGCACAGATGAATCCCTGGGCTATTTCTAGCAGGCAATTGTAATACCTGCTGTTGGTGAAAAAGGGGTAATTTAGTTGCTCTTTCATTTCTAAATAAAAAAGGTGAGTGCTTAACTGTTGATGAGTTGGCTTTTGAAATATCATGGCTTTTGCACTGAATTTCATTTCCCTATTGAAGGTCAATAAGTTATTGTATCAAAGGAGAAAAGGAAAGTAAGAGCTGAGCGTGTCTGTCCCTCTCACTTGCTAATTGCCCAGAAAGGAAGAATTTCACCCCTGCCTTCTTCAGCCCAAGCAGCTCTGTGCTTGGGCTCCATCAGGGATATGTTAGAGCAGTTTGGATCACTTGCTAGCTCTTGACTTTAGAAAAACTTGGAAACAAAGTCTCTGATGGACACAAGACTTTTTTTTTTTTTTTTTTTTTTTGCTTCAGGGTTGTGTCTTTATTAATGTTCAGGCGTTTATGGCCTGGCAAAAGGGAACTTTCTTTTCGCATACTGGAAGCTTACGAACATGATTTCCTTTGAAGAGCAGATACTAAATTTAGAATATTAAGAGAAGACTGATATGAAGCTTGATAGTGCATAGTGGGTGAGAAAAACATTTCTTCAAATTTATAATTTCATCTGCCTCACTAGCTATTAATATAGCTAATGTAGAACTGGAAAACTCTCCTACTGTAGACCCTGAACAGTTTCTTCTCATCAAAGATCCCAGCTTAATGAAAATGAGGAACTTTTACTAGAGCATGGCTTTTCCCTATAAAGCTAGTCAACCTGGTGGTGACTCTGAAGCGTCCATCCACAGACAAATCAGTCCAAGTGGACAAGGCTCTGTGTAGCCTGCTCTAGCTGTCCCTAATTTGAGTGGGGTTGGAACAGAAACTTCCAGAAGTCCCATCCAACCTTTGTAACTTTGTAGTTCTGTAATAACATGCGCTGCTTTGCCAGCTGTGACAGATGAAAGGAAGCTGACCATTGGGTGGCTCTGAAAAGCCTGTGTTCTAGATTAAGCCAATAGAGGTGACGTCAGTCTACCTTACTTGCCATCAGACCTTACCTCTGAGCATTCATACAATTTGGTGTAATAGCAAGGCAGGTCTAAATTCATTTGCAACTCTAAAAATAACATTTAATTTCAAAATTAGCATACTTTCAATTAAGGCTCTCCAGTCTATTACAAAATAAAAATATGCACATTACTTATTGTTCTGTCGTCATAAAATACATAAATTAAACCAACAAATGTAAGAACAGAACTCTCTATAGCACAAGATGTGCTATAGAGATATACATGTGTGAAAGCTGGGAAACAGAGTAAGAGAGCTGAAAATATGTTTATATTAAACTTTGTATCACAGAAAGTGGTGTGGGGGAATGAAATAAACAAGGTACAGCCCATCAAGCCTAAAAAATATTAAGGTGTTCCGAAGGTTCTCAGGTTTCTGCTGAGAAATATCTGTGTCAGTGTGATACTGTTCGAATGCCCAAATGCCACTTGGAAAATACAAAATACTGTGCCATGCATGCATGGATGATACATTTTGTCAGCCTCAACTGCTGTCTGAAGATGTCACTGAACTTATTGTGAGCACAATCTTGTGATCATACAACTTAAAATAAGATTTTATATGATGATTGCTTATCTTAAGCTATAGCAAACTGCTTTATGTTACCCTGTGCCATGTAGATACTGCTCTGTGTTGTGGAAGACTGTTTTGATGGGCCTTGTGGGAACAAAGGTCTGTGCAGGCAACTGGACCTTCAGGAGGACTGCTTCTCTGAGCCATGCCATTGTTGGATGCTCAGGTTCATTCTCTCCCTCCAAACACACAGAAAAGCAGTGAGGGTAGTAGTAATTCATTAAGCCAAGTTGTCACTTCTTGCTATACCTTGAAATTTCCAGTTTAAGGCTTACAAAAGCAAATGTTGAGCTTGAGATGATGTCAGCTAGTGGTCAACTTGTGATCATTACTGCCTGGGTCACTCTGGGCTGTTTTTGTGGATTTGGGTTTTTATTTTTCTGAAATGCTGTGTGCCTCTGAAAACAACACAAACAAACAAACAAAAAAAACACTTCAGTGTTTAGAACTAAGCTTTCAAAACTGGAAATAATCAAGACTACAGAGGCTTCTTTGACTACTTAGAACTTCACAGCATTGAATACCATATTGCTGTAAATTATTTTATTGGTCATAATAATGAGAATAATCTTCATGATCTTTTTTGATGCAAATACAATTGAGACAGATGGTAACAACACTAAGAAACTTCTGTCTGAAAGGTTAATCTGATTCCTAACCAGGAAATCTAATTAGCCAAGAGCTGTCATTCTAACTCAAAATCTCACACCTGTAGTAGTGGAAATTGCCAAGTGCCATATAGACTTGTAAACATTAATCACCCTTCAGCCAAATGTCTGCTTTCCAGTAAGTCCTTGTACTGCTATCTTCTTCCTGTTGCTAAGCATTGCTATTTTAATATTTGCTTTCTGCAGCCTAATTTATTGCCTACTTTATCTTCAATACATTTGGACTGAAGCTTAATCCAAGTTCTGAAATTTCATCTACCTGTGCAAAATCTTACTTTTCTCCAGCTAAAATTGGAAGGTTGGAGGAGGGAGTATTCTATTAACAAATTAACAAATTAAACTGGATGATGATATAGGAAGATATGAATGACCCTTACTGAAATGTTTCAATTGTGTCACTGCTGTACCATGGACTCTTCTGTAATTCAGATTGAGTGATACATTGCACAAGCTCATGTCAAAATTCCATATGCACTTTTTTTACAAACATTTGGATGTGAATGTTTTTCTTTCTCAGTCTTTAATACTCTTATCAATAAATCTGTAAAAGTTTCATCTTTCTTGTTTAACACTTTTGTTATTTGGAAGATATACCCTGACCACCATGTATTTCATCGTCTTATAAGAGACATGTTCACAGGTAGTGTCATGAAGATGGAAAAGCTAAGAACTAGTCACAGATACAAGGTGGGTGGATAGGCAGTCAGCCAGCCTCATCATGCTGAGATCATAAGCACAAGACACTGCTCTCCCCCAGTGATTTCTCACCATGCTACCCATCCTGAACCATTTCTCATTCTACACAGCCTTGTAACTGTAGCCTCTCAAATCCTCGTGTCCAGCTATAACTGTGCTTCTTACTGTATTAAACATGTTTAAACAATCTTTCTAAGGGTGCTACCTATATGCTGGAATAGTTAACAAAGTGCTATTGTATATATATGTATACACACATGCATGTTTATACACATAGATATGAACACTTATATTTTTTTAATAAATAAATGTATTGCTATTAGGCTGTCTCAGGTTTTATTCTTTAATTTGAACTGAATATTTCAATAGATGCATAGCATGGCTTTGTTTGTTTGTTTGTTTGATTTTGAGATTTCTTGCTGAAGACAAGGGAACACGTTCTAGAATCATAGAATCACAGAATAGTTAGAGTTGAGAGGTCATCTAGTCCAATTCCCCTGCAATGAAAAAAAGACATACATGATCAGGTTGCTCAGAGTCTGATGCTGCCTGACATAGAACATTTCCAAGGAGACATCCACCACATCTCTGCCCAAACCCTTCCAGGGCCTCACCACCCTTATAGTGAAAAACTTTTTCCTTATGTCCAATCTAAATCTCTACTCTTTTAGTTTGAAATGACTTCCCCTTGTCCTGTCACAGCAGATCCTGCTAAAGAGTCTTTCCCCTTCTTTCTTACAGCTCGCTGCTCTCAGATCTCCCTAGAGCTTTACTTTTCTCCAGGCTGAACAACCCCAACTCTCTCAGCCTGTCCTTGTAGGAGAAGTGTTTCATCCCTTTGAACATTTTTGCAGCCCTCCTCTGGACTTGTACCAACAGGTCCATATCTCTCTTGTAGTGAATTCTCCACATGTGGACCCACTATTCCAGATGAGGTCTCACCAGCTCAGAGCAGAGGGGCAGGATCAACTTCCTCACCCTTCTGGCCACAATTCTTTTGATGCAGCCCAGGATATGATTGGCTTCCTGGGCTGCGAGGGCACTTTGCTGGTTCATGTCCAGCTTGTCATCTGCCTATACCTCCAAGTCCTTTTTGGCACAGCTGTGTTCTATTCTTTAATCCCTCAGCTTGTACTGACACTTGGGGTTGTCATGACCCAGATGTAAGACCTTGCAATTGGATTTGTTGAACCTCTTGAAGTTCACCTGGGCTCACTGCTTGAGTCTTTGTAGGTCTCTTTGGATGGAATCATATCCCTCAGAAGTGTTGACTGCACTACAAACCTTGTTGTCAATCACAAGCTTGCTGAGGGTGCACTTGATCCTACTGTCTATGCTGCTGATGAAGATACTGAAGCGCATTAGTCTCTGTACTGACCCCTGAAGGAAAGGTAAAGCTTTCCTTTTTGCAGTCTGTGCCTGACTGAGATTGATTTGTTAGCCCATCACTTTTGTAAGTGCTAACCTAATGAATATTTGACATCTCTGTGCCTTCTAAACTGCACAATCTTAATGAGATTCTTTGGTTTCTTTTAGCTGTAGATGCTTTTGTATCAAAACAGCCCAGCTCTACTGTGGTTTTTATTTTTTATTTATTTATTTTTCTGAACATGAGTTTAAAAGATAATTAGAGATTCAATGGGAGACAAATAATCCTTGTTTTTTTCTTGAGAATCCATGCTAATATCTTCCACTTTTAAATCCATTCTTTCTTATTGTTCATCGGTTTTAGATGACCAGCTTGATCTGAATGTGACCTTCAAAGTCAATCACCATAAAATAGTTATTGTAATGTTTCTGCTGAAAGTACTCTTGACATTTCTTTAAGGAGTACTTGTTTATTTAACTGCTTTCAATGATGATGCATTTCCAGATGAGCTGGCCAGCTAAACAGTGCTGCGCTAAGTGCTACCAAGAATTTATTGTCTGCTTTCTGGGTATGAGGCTGGGCTACACCTTTACTGGATAATCTATTAAGACAGGAACAGAATTACTTATGAGAGAAAGAGAGATCAAGTAAAGACTTGAAGGTTTGTTTGGGTTTTATTTTCCTTCCTTTATATAAAGGAAAATCATGGCAGGGCAAACAGTTGAAAGGGCTTGAAGAGCATGCACAACGATGAAGAGGAGTAGGAGAGAAGTTCCCTTTTCAGGGGGAACTGGGACTTCTGCTGGCACCTACTGTTCATCCTATCAAAGACTGGAAAAGGCCCTCTTTCACCTAAGTATTTTCTGTTGCTAATTGAAATCCCATTAAGACTGGAAAACACTGTTTCTGTGGTAGTCTAACTAGGGCAATCTGAAGAGCATCAGTATCTAGTCATATCCTGAAAAATCTGATTCTGCAGCTCAAAGAAACTTCAGTCTGGAAAAAGGTTGTAGGGAAAGTTTTCTTTCAGACAACATATGAAGGTGACAAACAAACTCACTTGATGCTAGGAGGGCTGCTAGGATGAAGGTTGGTGGACAGTTGGCTTAATTATGATGGGATAGTGTGCGCGAGTAAGTTTCTGGATTGATCAAAAAGTGATTGAATGCATTTTTAGACAAATTATTTAATTTAAATATATCTATTTGGTTAAAAAAATGTTAAAAAAAAAAGTAACATAGACATGAAGCACGCTAAGTTTCTGTTGCTGCAGCCAGCATAGGTAGTTTGGGCTAGTTATGGGAGTTGTTGATGATAAGTATCTGAAGATAAATATCCACCTGTCCAGCTAAATAGCTGATATCACTGTGCATTGTTGAAGTGAATAGAAACCTGAATCTCAGTAACTGTGAACAGATATTTTCTAGTATAAAGACACAGATACCAGCATTTATAGAGCAGAACAGAATACAACAGCGAAGATTAGCTACATAGAACATGCACTAAAACCTTCATTGAGCTGATAAGAACTTCAGAAGACAGACTTGAGCAAATCCTCCCTAATTTAAAATATTGGGTGAAGGCATAAATGCATTCATTAGGGATATTATAGAGCACTTGCATGCGCGTGTTACCTTGTAGACATCTAAGGGTTTCTTAATGCTGCTAGGAAAATAATCATTGGTGATCCTTAATGCCTCTGATTCATAGAAGTACTTTGAAGCATAATGCAATTGCTATAAAGAGACTTCGAAGATGAGTTTTTGTCTCATTACCAACAATTTCTCAGTTTTATTGTCCAGAAAAATGATTTTATGCTTTGAGACCCATGAGTCTGTAAAAGAAGAATTCTTTTCTGTGTGCATGCATGCACATGCATGTTGTGTCCTACATCTTCTGTATCCTTGTCCTTCAGAAAAACAAACAAACAAACAAACAAACAAAAAGCAATGACAGTTCCTTTAACAGGTGGAAGCATTTTACTGGCAGTAAACAGATCTGAATTGCAGTGTTACACACCTCTTTTTTGAAAGGATGTTACCAAGGCGTAGCTTAAAGTACAGTTGCATCTGGGAGTTGAATATCACCTTAGGCATACTTTTTCCCATGCCTACAAAAACTTTTGCCAAAAGATGAAACATGGTGCACAACAGTGTGTAGACTCAGTGATGAAAGAAAATTGAGATGGATATAAGCAGGAAGTCAGTTTGATGTTTCTTAGTTTACCAATGATCTTTGTCAATAGCCAGGTTAATTCAAGCAGCAGCCCAGACAAAGGTGTTGCTCACATGTTGTGACATCAAGACAGATCATTGTATAGGCTTCATACCAATGATTAAGCTCAAATGTCTGGAGGAGAACCATGAAGTTAGGTGCAGGCAAAGCTACTCTGTGAGGTCTTGTCAGTCCAGTTATGCTGATGAATACGATGCACACAGTTGTCTGAAATAGGTTGGCTACATGTTGGAATGGACCTCATTTGGCAAGAGAAACCAGTAACTATCCTATTTCTACTCTAGGAGCAGAATGGACAGTTATTTGAGATGCTGTATGTACAATGTTCTAAGTTTATATACACAATTTGTCATCAATCTTGTGATCCACTGGACTGTGCTGCTGAGTTTTGCACTACTGTAGCACTGATTTCCTACTACTGAAAGAGGAATTTGACTCCTTCCTAGCAGAAGAGATTTGGATAAACCACATTTTAATATATCCTATATCCCTACCTTTATTTTATCTGCTATATTGACTTGGTAATAAATCAGTGTATTAAGTTGTCCCTTAGCCATCATATCAAACCTTGAATCATGTCTTCCTCTTAATGCAAGCAAAGAATTTCTCAATGCAGAGGTGGCACTTAGACTTCTCACTAAGTGATACTGTAATTCTCTCAGGACCAAGTGAAGAAAGCTACTCTGAACTTAAAAAGGTTTCTTAACATCTCATTTCTTGCTGCACTGAACTCAGTGCAGCAGGGCGCTTAAAACTATTTGACTTTCATCCCAGTAAGTCCCTGTAAAACCTGAAATAATAAACCACATCATGTAAGTATATATACATGTATATATTTAGTACACTAATAACTTGGGAGGAGCTCAGCATCAGTTTTCAACATCATGGAAAGACCTTTGCCTTTCTACACTGTACCCTTCCGGTTTATGAGGTTTTTCTTTCCTTCCTTTCTTTTTTGCTTAGAAACCTGAGCTACCTGGGGATATGGCACTAAGTATGAATGAGGAGTTAATTTGTTCTCTTTTAGAACTGGGAGGAATATAAACTTGCAATTTATAAACTTGGCTGTGAGACACTTAGAAAACTGTAATCATTTTTCATTTGAGTTTTCACAGTGAAATTCTTCTTTGGGCACTGTTTCAGATTATGCTGTAGATCCCACACTAGGTTTTCCCAGGAAACATCCAGCAGTTAAGGACCCTTTGGGTATGATCAGATAAACCCTGTCTCTCAGTGGTAGGTTTTACAAAAGGCTGCTCTCAGGAGCTGAATAAGCAAACACAGCTTCCCCTGTATTTCAGTGGCTTGCACATAACATGCTGTTATTTAATTGTTAGATTTCAGCAGACTTTCAGAAAATTCTTAAACAACACAAGTGTGTTTTAAAGGATAATCCAAATATATTCTTTCTACCAACATGCCTATGCTTATTGGAGCTTGGGTTCTTTTGCTGTGTCTTATTTATTTATTTATTTCTGTATCTGATTAACACAATCCCAAGTAAACTTGCAGTTTTATACAAAGTGAAATTCATAACCTTGCATCTTAATCATCTTCTAATGGTAGGAAAGTCGTAGCAACAAACATAGCTATAGCCACATCATGTGTTGACATGACTTATTGATTTCCAAAGAGATGTACATTTTTAATTTATTCTTCAAAATCATATTGCACTGCAAATATTACCTTACTCAACCAAGTACACCAGAAAACTCTCTTCCCAATGCAGTGTGGTAAAGGAATTGTTGAATGGCCTATGTTTTTTGTCAGTGAATCAGAAACTTTAACATTCTACTTTCCATTTCCTTGTGTGCTTTCTACTGTACATTACAGATGGGCCCAGGTGCCTGGAGGGAGCTTTGGTGAAGCTAAATACTTTGTTAAGTAGAGGGATCCATCAGATTAGGACTTCTGTTGGGATTGAAACTGTCCCAGCAGCTGGGATAAGTTAAATACAAGATAATATTTTTAACTCCTCTCTTCTATGTTTAGTTATCCTTTGGCTGGTATGTGGTGGTAGTGGTATGTTTCCACTTTGATTTGTTTTGTGGGTGTTTTTTTTTTTACCTATTTTTCTCTTTGGTTATTTTGTTATTTTTTGGGTTTGGTTTGGTTTTGTATTCTAGCACTTATGCATTTACGTAGTGTTTTTCAGAAAGCATTCTGAGTCATGTTCTTTGAATGCTGCTGTCTAAATCATGTATTTCAATTGATTAATAGTTTAAAGCTTTTCCTCAGAACAGTTGCTAAAATTAGTAACATCATAAAAAGACTGTCTGTATGCTATGATAATGGCTTTGAAGTAAAACAGTAGGTTATTCATTTGCAGTTGAACTTTGTCCAAGCTATTCTGGTTTTGTTCAGGGTGGGTTCTCAGATTAGATTATGTTAATCTGTAACTAATGAACATGTTGTACTTTGAGACCTATAGATGAATAACAGCTAAAACAGCTTCACATTTATTCACAATTAGAAAATCCAGCATTTTAAAATTAGGCTGGATAGTTTTATTACCTGTAATCTTGATGTATAATGTTATGTACAAGAGCTCTAATCTAAGTGCTGTCCAACTATAGGGATGATCAAGGAAAATGTGTCCGTTTCATAATGACATTTAAAATGCATTTTTACCTGGTTAATTTGTAGAAATAAAAATGAAACGTTTCCATCTCCTAAAATTATGCAAATATCTTCCACTATCTGTTGTTTGTCATGTTCTTTCCTTCTTCCTACTCCAGTAACTGAATACTGAATTGAAAGTGCAATTAGTGGCAAAGAAATTCCAAAACTCTTAACCTCTCTGAAAATGGATGGATTTCGAAAGAGTGTAAAAAAGGTAACAATCACTAAAAGATTTAAACAGGAAAAAGTTGCATCACAGATGTTAGCAAGAACATAGAGTTGTTTATATTGTTCACTATAATTCTAATTTCTCCTCCTCAGTGTTTCTTGGTCATGTTTTGGCTTAAGATCCTCATTTTCTCTTCACTGAGATCTAACATTATTCAGTGTGTTTGATTCTATGTTGGTAAGAAAAATTTCCTAGTTCTCTAGAACATAATTCAGCCTTTTCAAAAAAATTAATCAGTTTTCTTTGGGTTCAAACATTCAGGGTACAAGCAGAACTCCTTATTCCTGGTTATGAATGTAGTCATACTGAGGATTTAGTTGTATGTACCTGTAGCTGACTATTCTTCTTACCTCTCTTTCTAAGCCCAGAGCAAAATTGAAATAGTTTTTACTTTTGAATGCACCTGAAGGCTAAATCCTATCAGTATAAGACTTCTGCTGATTCGCAATGGGTTCAGAATGAAAAAGAGGACAGAACAGTGAGCAAATGGACTTTTATGATCAGATCCCCTGAAAGGTTATATAATCCTGGTGGCAGTGAAAGAACTGTGTGTGTTGAAGTGTGGAAGGGCAGCAGCTCTGCACACAATTCACCAAGGTTTGCCTTTCCTTGGATCTATATGATTTTGCTCACAGACTATGGTGCATATAGAGACCTTCCTCAGTTGCTTTGATTTCATGCAGAACTACTGATGGCTATTTATACTGAAGGTATACCTGGTAAATTTGTAGACTTTGTATAGAGCATGCTCTGCTCTTTAGCATTCATTTAACTTCTGATGGGGAATTGGAGTACTCTGAATCTTTATAGGCTCTAAAATTCACCAGTGGTGTGAATTTTCCTATACAGACCAATGTGAAGCTGCCTACTTTGTTAAATATCAGATGCCCATATGGATTTGGTTTATTTTAACTAGTGACACACTGTAATAATTCAGAGCTTTCAAGGAAGTGCTCTAGAATCCAATGGAATTACCAAGTGGTTTATCTGTAACTACAGAATGAACCTTCTTGCTCGCTTTCATGTACCATAGCATGCTGTTTCTAAAAATCCTCATTTTTTCTAAGTTTTCTTGACACTATCAATTCAAATATCTTAAGGTCATTACCTTTACTGTCTCTCATTAAAGCCAAATATGTCAGCGGCCATGACTTCCCCTTCTTTCCTTTTACAAAAAATGGTTCATATTGCTAATTTTATACTCGTACTGTAAGGAATCAGACACAAGTAAATTAATGAGGTTCCCAAGAGAATGAGAACAGGGATGTTTTACTACTTCTGGTGTCCTCCTGGGAATAAAACACAGGCTCTAGAGAAGGCAGGAATTCATCCTCTTGGAAAACTCACTTCAAAACTCATAACAAAGTTATCTCTGACCTAATGGGTCTAATTCAAAACAGATTTTGTTTTGATAGCTTTTGAAAATAGTGGCAGGAAATTTGCTTCTCTCAGTACTAGTTCTCACTGCATAGCATATATAATTAGGCTACATATCATGCTTTCCAGCTCTGTATAAACAAAAGTGTTTTAAGGTCTGAGTGGCAAAAATATTTAATTTAGAAAAGTGAGACACACTGCTGCCCCATGCATATTTATGGGGCTTCTCACCCAATGAACTCATCCCAGAGGGCTTCAAAGAACAAAGTAGCATTCTAGCATTGTGACAGTAAGACTTAATATAATTTATAAAACTATATATTTGTTTTTTAACAGTTCAAAGCCTCTAACAAACAAGTGTGACTTTTTATTCTAGATTTAAGAAGAGCAAGAAATGCTCTTTTCCTCTCTTCAAAGGTAGAGCAAGTTAAACAGTGAAGATGAAAACAAATCTGTTTTAATCCTAGGCTTCCAAAGAAAAATTAATACATATTTTCTATTCATTTAACTGTCTGTCATTCATTATTCTCATAAATTCACACTGAATGTAAACCATGTATCTGCTCTTTTGTTGGTCTTTGAGAGAGATATGATTCAAGTTATCTCCACATGCTCTTTATAAATCCCTTTTGTCATAAACCAGGGTTTTCCCTGCACAGACTATGTATATTTTACCTGAAGCATTGAAGAACATCAGTTTTTGAGAGGAAAATAATGAGTGTTGTTGCATGGATGTGGAAATGAAGGATTCTCCCAGTTGTTCATGTTGTAGAGCAAAAATAAAAAAGACTGAAATTCTTTCACTTCTCCTGTAAAGTCAAGTGTCTGAAGACACACTCAACATACTTAGCTGAAATATTCAGTGGGACATCCACTGGGAATTTTCAAAAGCAATTACCTGCATCTTCAAATACCTGCATACTTTTCAAAAAATTATGAATCTTTTCATTGCTTAAGTCATTTTGATGTTTCTACTCCAGCAGTCTTTCATCAGTGCTGAAATAAAGAAGTTAGTTCCATAGCAACGGTCTCCTTTGTGCCCTGTAATGACCAGAACCCAAACCTCCAGAGCTTTGCACTGCATTAGTCTATCTTTAGTCTGCCATTATAACCTTTCTCCCTTGTGATTCAACAAGATACATTTATCAGCTAGGTAACTGTTCTGTCAGAGAATTGTGGCATGCAAATGACTGCTTCTACATGTTTAGGGTACTGCTCTCTATTGCTACACAGTCCTGAAGGACATTCTTGTAGAAGTGTGAAGCTGCTTTGTACATACAAAAAGCAAACCTCCAAGCAACCAAAACATAGCTAGTTCCCCAAAATTTGTTTTTAAACTAGGGACTTGAAACATCAGAATTAATCTCTTTTTCCTATACTCTTATCAAATTACTGAATTGACTGATGGCAATCTGGCCTTTTCTCCCAGAGCATCCATGACTTCTGCAGTAAAATTTTAATTCAGATGTTTTGTGAATTAATTTGTTTGGTTTTCACTTCTTTACATTGACCACTTCTCAAAAATTGGAGAGAGCATTGCACTTTCTCCACAGATTTGGATGAGAACAATACTGAAAACTTTAGGGAGGCTCAGGTACACAAATACATGCATATATATTGCAACCCAAATATATATTGTCACTATGTAGTTTGCATTAGGATGGTAGTTTGCATTTTAGATGCTTCAGTACTCAAAAATGCCATTAGTAAGTGCCATTCATGCTTCTTCATCATTCTAAAATAGCAAGATAAAGAATGTTTGAAAACAATTGCCAAATTTGCCTTTCCAGTAGCTTATGCTGATGGTCAGCCTCTTCTTCTTTCTTATGGCAGTACAGCTACAGTCTCAGGACCTAAAATTCATCTAGCTTTGTACCTTGAAAATAGTCAGAAACCAATTCTTAGTTACAGATGTTTAAATAAGTTAATTAGGGGAAGTGATTAGGTGTCCCTAATCTATAAGCATCAGCTTACCTCATTAATCATTTTACCTAGAAATTCAACAGAGAAGTTATATATCTATATATTTTTTCCTTCTTTTTGTATTTGCCAAATTTTTCAAAAAGAAAAATTCCATGATGAATAAGCACAATGTAAGCACAACTTTTCTGGCTATCCCCTTTGGTTTATGTCATGATTTCCTCCAGAGTTTGAGTGCAGAGAGAAAATCCTTTGGTAATGAATTCTTTGTTCCTATCCAAATACTCTGTTCTAGATAGTTCCAGCCCCTTGTCAAACTTTTAATTTGAAAGAAAGAGCTTGATTTGAGGGGGAGGAGAAGACAATGTGGAGAGAGAGAGCGTGGCTGTCTCATATGGCCTAATGTAGATTGAATATCTTGCTAACTAAAGATACTGAGCCTACATTTTCCAGTTAAGTTTTCTTTCTGACTTTCTTCTTGTTTGTAGAGTTCTTCAATAATATTCCAATAATACCTTTCATTTTCACCTGGGTAATTTACTTCCTCCTTCTCCTCCCTATTTCCCTGTCAAACTCTCTTTCTCACAAGCTAAAAATGCATTACATTTGGATGTAGTAAGCAAACACCTTTCTAGGTGAGGTTGTGTATTTAAGTAAATGACATTCAAAACACATTTCAGTAATCCTAGAATCATTTAAGAGGAAGGGACCTTGAGAAGTCATCTAGTCCAGTCTCCTGCTCAAAACTGAATCAGTAGAGTCATGGCTTCATTAGAGAATTTGCATTAGTGAAGTACAAACAGATGAGATTTTAGCCACTATAACTTTGAGACCATGCATTAGTCAGTTTTTACAGGATGAAATTACGTTTTGAATTTTGCTGGCATTGTATGAATTGGTCACTGCTGGCAACTTAGCTGTGATCATAAATTTATGCTGACAACTCTCTCTACAGCCATCATGCTGATCTCATAGGAACATCAATTAACTAACTACCCTCTTTTTTATTAAAAAAACCAAGAACAGGACATGACATTTTCCTAGGGGCTCTCATACCTTGCTATTTGTAGCTGGGAAGTGAAGTAGGAGCCTCTAACTTGTCCTTATTTTTAAGCACAGAAGTGCAACTACTAATCAAGATGCCTACATCTCTTCATCCAACAGAGTTACTTCCATCTGCCTAGCATTCTGAGTGAAAGTCCCAAGAGAGAAGAAAAACAATTTAATACATGGCATGTGCCACCCACTTCAGGCCAAAGGCCTTGTTAACATCCTCCTCAGGTTAGAACGATACAGTGAGTTATGTCTCCATTAAGTCACTCTGCTTGTGCTGTGGTTAGTTTAGGGCACACTGTGAATCTGTGAATCCCCAGCAATGAGTGCTAGAAGTATGTCTAGAATGGTGTACTGAGAAGTTACGAGACTATCTTCTTCGATTCTCATCAATTTCATTTACACTGCAGCATGTCCTAAGATACAGATGTCTCCAAGAAGGGCAAATATGACGCAAAAATCAAAGAGCTGATACAGTTTGTGTCAAGGTGATGATCTTCCTACAGCTGTGTTAAAAACTTACATGTTTGGAGGAGGGAGAGAAGAATAGAAAAAGCTTTCTGACTGTGAAGCAACTTCATTGCAAACCACATCCATGCTTATTGCTGCAGTTTTTTTGCAATGCTGCTTTCTTTCTTCAAACTCCCTTCAGCATGGATTGTGGAAACTAAGGCAGAAATACAAGTTTTATACAATTTTTACATTCTTTAGTTATCTGAATCTCCACCGTGCAGTCACCAGTAAATTTCTTTCTGCATTGGAGTGAGATGGAAGGCAAGACAAGCTCTTTCTCTGGTATCTAAACAGTTTTTAAAACATGGAGAAATAGACTCAGTGCCAGAATAGCATCTCTTCCCTCCTTCATTTGTTTTTTTTGATTTCTTTTCCATTTGAAATTTATAATGCTCCGAATAACCTGATATCACTTTGAAATTGTCCCAGACAGTGCTGTAAGTTCAGACCAGATGACCTCCAATGGTCCCTTCCAACCTAAATTATTCTGTTATTATAAATAAACATACAGAAGTCTTAATCTCATCTAGTAGTAAAAAGAAGATACTTATTTTTCTTTCTGTTTTGTTACTGCAAAAGATCAATGCTTAGGCCAGAATTTTGAATACCTGCATATTCATTTTGAGGACCAGTGGGTACAGATTGTTCTATATTTGGATCTAGAATTCAGTCCCAGAAAAGCCTTGTGAAGTCCAGCATGGTTGTGTTGTATCCAAGGGTAGCCAAGGGTAGCCGACATAGAGAATGAGATGCTAGGGCAAGAATATTGTTGTTTAAAGTATATGGTAGGTGTTGACTGTAGCTCCTCCTATAACTCCCATACTTGTGCGGAGACAGGCTAGCAAACAAGCAATTGGGATTGTAAACCTGCTGGCTGCTATTTCTTGACCAGTTTTATCAGATAACTATCAGAGGAAGAGGTAAATCTGTAACTGGATCTTTCAGTTTGTGTGAGTTGAATTATGGGCAGACTTTGGAGTACATTTCTCTAGAATATACTGTCAGTTGTTCTGAAAGATGGAGAGTGGCTGAGGGGATGTTCTTTGAATATAATTAGATTTATTAGGACATTATGAATAAAAGAGGAAAAATTGAGGGAATATTTGAAAAATCTTATTAATTATTCAGTACTTAGGACCTTAGAGAACTTGAGGCTTACTTTGGTAGTTGAAGAAACAACAAAGCAAAGGGCTGGAGATTGAAGCAGAAAGACAGCAAATAATTGAGAGAATATTATGCAAGTTGCTTAGAAAGGTGTGTTCAAACCATGTGTAATAAAATAAAACCATCTTGGTTGACTCACTCTTATATTCACTGCAGAGAAGAAGTGGGACTTCACTGGTCTTCAGAATCATGCTGAGAAGTATTGGAATCCAGTCCTCCAAACACCTTCATGTTATCAGCTGGCTAACACTTCCTAGATTACTTCAGTCTGCCTCTACATTGGCATCTTATCTGAAATGAGTAATGCTGATTTGGAATCATCAACAATAACAGAGGAACAGTGTCAAAAATTAAGATGATTCTTAGTCAGATTGCAGTTTGAAGTATCTGAAAAGAAGGTGTTCATCATGTAATTACTACCAAATTGACCTCTGCAAATTCTGTCTTGCTTCCAAAAAGGAAAAGTGGTCAATTTGTACAACAGCATGTACACCTTGTGGTGTTCCTAGAAGTGTGATTTGTCTCCCTTCCTTTTATTTCCTGCAGAAGTTGAGGAAGTATTTCTGGCACCGATGTTCTCCATAGAATTTTTTCTTCTTTTGCCAATCTCCTTATTTCCAAACCTCTACCTCACATCATCCCATTCCTAGTCTTTGTAGGAAGGAATCAGATGCCTTGAAGAAGGTAACTTCAAAAAACATATTGGCTCATTGAGAGTAAGATATTTCCTGTGACAAACTGCACAGTGTAGTTCTGTTGCCAACTATTTTTTGCTTTGAGCTCATTCTTATTTGTAGGTATATGAATATGCCTAGGCTACTTTCAAAAATACAAGACTGTGGCAAGTAACATAAGAAAAGAGGATTGGAGAAGCAGAATTTAGATGTCTCTTATCCCATATCTATAATTCTCCATTGCTAAGATGTAATGTTTTCAGTTTGAAGAGCAAATGTGAGAATGCCACTATGCAAGAACAGCAGTACTTAATATCCATTTTGTATACATGTGACTGTGTGATACGAAGACAAATACAGCCTGAACCTTTGCATTCGCAGACTCTTTTCCTGCCATTCCACAGAAAATATGACCTGAGGAGTGAGTAGTGCCATGCTTTGTTTCTAAGCCCTTATTCTCTCTTCCTGTAACATATATTAAAACATCCATTAAAAATTTCATCTGAACTTTTCTTCCACTTGCGATTCTCCTGCTGATGGATGATGTCAGAATCATGTAAAATATTGCCAAAATTTTTTAATACATGATACATCATCTATCATCTAGAGTTTATTCATTTTAAAGTCTTTGCTGTTCTTTATTTAAACATAATGTGAAATCATAGCTTTTTGCGAGCTATGAAATACTACCCACACCTTTTTCAATATCAAAGATGTAGTGTGAGTCACTGTTTCATTTAATTCAGCCAGTGACAGCTGTGTTCATGCAGCCTTAGAGAAAGCAATGTTACACAGTCTTTGAACAAAGCACATTGTGGGATGCATTACAGAAAGCCTCTAGTGTGACTGCCGTCTGGAAGGGCTTTGTTTGGGAAGTGAAAGAGAAGTATTAGCTAAAGAACAGGGGTTGCTCATCTTTGCTACTACAGAAAGGTGATTTTGTTGAGTACAGAGATTAGAATCTAAAAAGGGATTACAAAAAAGTTGTTGGGTGGTGCTCTGTTTAAACCCACCTTTACTTGGAACTGTTTTTGTTGGAGAATCTTTTTCCCACTTGCGTTTCCTTTGAATCATGGCTACTGGATGTGACCCGTGCTGTGAAAGTATATTACAATGAGACCTGGGAGGAAGGTGAGAGAAAGCAGGGGACTACTTTCTGTTTATGGGAGCCAGTGTTGCCCACAGGCAGACAGTGCTTGAGCATGACAGTTATCCAGGCTCAGTCTCCTGTAGGAAATAAAGATGCCTCAAGCACTAGCTTCATGCTCACAGAAACTCAGATCTGTTTCTGAGGCCTTCAGGGAAGCCATGAGACTTATGATGACTGAAGAAGAGATTACGTATATGTCTATAAATGGGATCCTGAAA
Source organism: Cyrtonyx montezumae (assembly GCF_038088225.1). Lineage (NCBI taxonomy): Eukaryota > Metazoa > Chordata > Aves > Galliformes > Odontophoridae > Cyrtonyx > Cyrtonyx montezumae. The sequence goes on along the minus strand of NW_027072089.1, from coordinate 98,956,032 downwards.
TACTAAAGAGTATATCTACACCTGACATACATCTGAATATACTAAAGGGTATATAAAGGCACTGGGGAAGGTTGAGGCTGCACGTGTGACCTCAGCTGATGAAAACATGATGTTTTTAACCCCTTTTTAGTAAGGAAATGAGGAGATACTGTGGACTATTGTGAGAGACAGACAAAACCAAAATTTTTCCATCTCCAACTTTGCCTTGTTGTTTTGCTCCCAGCTGAGGTGTCCTCACTGTCTTGTTGGAGTGACTGTGGCATTCATATCGCCTCAGTTGGCCACTGTCTCTAGATCACTGAAGAAACTACATGCAGATTTAGCAGGTCACTGGCATGACTGCTACCACAAAGTCTCACCTCACTGCTACATTAAATAATGGATAATACCTCAGACAGTGCACTACTGGTTCAAGATAGTTGAAAAGTTTTTTTGGTAAAGACTAAAATCCTTTTCAATGTGTATGTGTTATTTATAATCAATACTTTTTAAACCCCACAAATTGACATATTTGGCTGCAGTGAGGATGGTTCTGCTGAAAACACAGACTGTGCGATACAGAGTTCTGCCTCATCAGATTTATGAATATCAAGTGTAGGAAAATCTGCTTTGCTCAGAATTTGTAATAATTCAGCATATGTTATTTTGTCATAGACTTTCATTTGAAAGAGGAAATTGCTCTTAAACTGTTCAGATGAAGAGCCCATATATATAAGGATACCTTTGAGGAAAGCATCTGTCTTGTATGAGATTTTTGGCCGAGATAATTACTATGGATTGCCTACTTCTATCACTGAGAACACAGATAAGCTAAACTTTATTGTAGCTGAACTGTATTATACTTTGTTGGATTTTTTTTTTAATTTTTCCTTGGTTAAACAAATGGCTGAAGTTAAGCTTGTTTCATTTTACAACCTTTTTAAGGAAAAGTGAAGGTAGCCTACTCCACATTTTTCCCCAACAAGTAAGTCATGTTCTTTGTTTTCATCATTTTTGCTGGCTGAATCTGTGGCTGCTTGTTATGTACCTCATCATTCTACTGCTGAGTAGTCCACGTGATTGCTTTCCAGTCTCTTTAAAGTCTAAGGCAGTCAGTTCACCACAGATTTATTAATTACCTTGTCTATTCTAACCAGGCTGACTGAAGAGAATATATGTCTAAGGTTCATATATCCAATGCCTATAAGCACATTCTTAGTAGTAATACACTACAGAACCCATATTGATAGTATGCAGCAAACTCAGCATTATCTGGATAGACTGTCAAACTCTCACAAAAACTGTATTCACACCAGGCCTTGATTCACTGTTTTCTGCTCTTTTTTTCAGCAGTTTCTACAGAGCTTTTATATAAAAATTTCCTTGTTCTTTTCACATCCCTGAATAATTCTGATCCTCTCCACTCCACAAATATTTCTATCTACCTCCACTTTCCTCCCCTTCCCAAATCCCAGCTCTCAATGCTTTGAATGGAGCAGAAATTGTTTTTGTTATAATTATTTGGTAACGTATCTGCAGTAGATAACAAGCATCCAGAGTGATACCAACGGAAATATGAAAATATTGTGTGCTTGCTAACATTTCCTTTAATCATTAAAATCTCTTCTTAAAAAATATGCTGAAGTCTGAAACTCAGAAGTAATTCCTTAATAATCTTTCTGCTGTTTTCTCACTAGTTTTACATGACAGACAAAGAAAAGAACAGGAAAGAAGTTTCTATTGCAGGTCAGGGTAACAGCCTGCCTAACTTTACACCTCATTCTCTTCCTTCATTTTCCTCTCCTTAGTAAGATGTGGAAAGCTCTGTGTTCTGGATTGTGCTATTTGTAGATTTATTTTACTGTGCAGGCTTGTATCTCAGAAGATTTTATATCCCCATCTCCTTGCAGTGTTAACTGTGCTACTACTGAATTACAAGCAGCAGCTGTAGGAAAGGGGAAGCATGGGTGATATCACCTTTCCATCCCAGACTTACAAGATAGAAATAAATGAGGGAAGTTTTGGAAAGTTATTACAAATCTTCAGTCTCAAGACCAACCCTGAATCCATGAGGAGTTAGAGCTCCTTTCAGGCTGTATTAATTCATGCTGTAGAGGCATAATCCCAGTTGTTCTTTTTGTTGCCATGGACATGAGGAATTCTCCTGCACTCCTGAGCCTGATGCAGGCCCCATTGGAAGAGCAGGAGGCTGAGTCTTGGCTTCAATGCTCTTCTAGTGTTTTTGCCTCCAGCTGTTTCTATACTTCTGCAAACCTCTTCCAAAACTGTATTCTATATCTGTTCCATGCTTTGAATCTTAAAAAGTGGTATATATTTTAACTGCTTTTTGTTATCTTTCTGTGCAGGATGGATGTTGCGTCTTACGATAATTCAGCATGAGTTGAGTTTTGTAAGAATTAAAGAGTGAAAACTGGAAAATATTTTGCAGTTTGACTGAAAGATTGGAAGTGGAGACTTATAGTCCAAGTGGCTCAATTTCAATTTTGGGGCTTATTTACAGAAGCTGAGATATTTGCAGTGGTTATCCTGGTAATACTCTTTTCAGTTTCTGGGCTATTCTGTAGCCAGTTGATTAAATCAGGGAGAAAGACATGAAAATGGAAACACAATAAACCTATTTTTTAATCCAAATGAGAAAGCCACAGCATCCAAATTCTTGCACTAGACATTCCAGTGATAAGCTTCTTGATTCACAGTGACAAAATTCAGCCCTAATAAAGGACTGCCATGCAATTAGAGTCATCTTGTGAAGATTAAACTGCTCTGCCCTCTGGGAAACACTGCTTTTATCTCATTAAGAATTCTTGCCACTTTACAATTAATAAAACACAAAAGATTCACCTCCGTTGAAGACAGAAGATAACTGGAGTAGATAATGGCAGCCGTGCTGGCAGACAAAGGCTCACCTGCATCCAGACAGATGCTAATAGCACTGAGCTACCATCATGTGCCCTGGGTGCAGAAAATTATGTGACTGGCTCCCACCAGAGTGTTTTAAACCTCTGAGGCAGGACTGAAAGACAGCAACTATAATAAAAAGAGGCCTTTTGTGATGGTTTTATCTAGAGAATACTCTCCATCTCCTTCTCACATTTTGATTTCCTTTGTGATGGAAGATATTTGAAAATGTAGGCTACGCTTCCCTGGTTTTGTAAAGAGGTGAGCATGGTAGTATATCCCCTAAATCAGCAAATTGTTGACACTTTCTCACATCTCCCTTTTGCCATTATAATCCAAAACAGGCCTGCACTCACAGTAATTTCACTACAAGTTTACAGTGCATGAAGTTAAAGTAAAAGACCAGATGATCTCTGCTGCTGACAGTAGATACTTGAAGCAAGTCACCAAATCTTGGCATGATTGCTTGTGAGAAGTAGTAGATCAAGCAAAATATAGTTCAGTCTATACTGACAAATTATTGCTTTTAGTTTGGTAAGACCTATTACAAAGCATTAACTTATTTATGCTTTATGCACAGGAAGGTGCTGTCTGTGCTCATAACATGATGCTGTGGTGCAGTATGTGGAGTAATCACTGGGAAGGAAGGAGGAAAATACAGTCCAGGATTTAAAATACAAATATACTGGTGTGATCTAGGATGGGTTAATGGCAGTGGCAGTCTTGATAGTGATTCCTATGAGATCTAGATGAAAATTCAATTGCCTACTGTGAGGTTTTTGAAGCACTTGAATGAAAAATGTACCCTTAAATAAACGCTGGAGTGTCCATTTCTTATACTATTGGATTTCTGTGAACTTCTTATCATTCAAATAGTCATAAAATTTTGGTAAAGAGTAAATACATAAGACAACATATAGTATAGCACTAAGGTTCCTGTGGCAGAAGAAGATTTGGTTCCTTAAACCTACACATGGAACAACAGCGAGGCAAGTATTTGAAAATTTGTCCATCTTCTTTTTCTGGGAGAAAGAATTAAGAAGAGCATATTATTAGATAAAATGTGTTCACTCTGAGATGATTTCAACTAAATTATACAGTTTCCTCCTCCTTCCATTCAATGTTTGTTATTAGAACATAGAGACAATACCTTGAACTTTTCAAAATGCAAATAGGCAATGCAAACAAGGCAGTACTGTCTTTAAAAATGCTGGTAGGTATACAGCTTAGTTCTAGAAATGAGATGTGAATTGTTGTATGAAACCTTGTGTGTGTTTGGACTAGAGTGGGGAGATAGTCCAACTTGAGGAAATTGCAGATTTTTAACAGGCTTTTGTTTCAGTGATTGCAACAAGAAAAAGAAAGACAGTGAATGAGCAATTTCTGTGGTTCTTCATCCTATTCCATTTCTTTTCATAAATCCAAGGTTTTTAGCATGACTGGTAACTAGCACTGGGCAGAAAGGAATTTTCTATAAAGAGACTGGAACATGCCCTGTGGTAGACATAGGCATTTTGGACGACATTAATTAGGACAGTGAATGACATGGCAGATAATTGACACACCAAGTGCTTAGGTCTTCCACCATTCATTCACTGCCTGCCAATTCAGATTGCATCTAAAAAACATTTCATTTCCTGCTGGCACCCAATGTATACAAACAATTAGCACTATGCAATGCCTTTTAGGTCTTTTGGTTACATGCTGAGTTAATTGCTGGTATGTTTTGATGGCCGCCACAGCACTATCCTTAAGAGATAAAACATTGTTATTTTTAAACTGGAAGTGGGACACTTCAAGGGAGCTTGTTCAATATTTAATTTCTGTTAGAACATAATGAATTTATGTAAGAACTATTAAGAAAAGGTCTTTCTTTTACACCTCCTCTTCTCTGGACCCTTTGCATGTTTGGACACTGCTGTTCCAAGAAACTTTGTAGAAAAAGTCTTGCTGTTGTTATATCTGTCTTTGAAGGTGAATGTCTTCAAATATCTGGCCCTTTAATTGCACTTAACTTCCAGGGTTAATACAAATAATAAGTAAAGTGTTTGAGCAGTGTTGCTTTCGAAGTGGCTCTCCAAAGAAACAGAAGTTTTCAAAAGTTCCAAATCATGAGATCATTTAATATATATATATATATTATAACATTTTTAATGAGACTTTTCAGTCATAGATTTTCTACCTCTCTCCCTTTTCTTTTTCTTAGTATTTTTTCTAATTGCTAGACATATTTGTTGTAGAGAAAACAGTCATTTATCATTTTCATTTCATCTTCCGTTTGATCCTTTAATGATACTCTAAATGTTGTGGCATCATTGTGGACAGCAACAACTGTTTATAAAGAATATAATTTTCATCTTACCTACATATTTGGATATACTTGGCTTATTTTTTTTTTCCTGTATTATCCTCAGAGTCTATCTACAGAAAGAGAAGTTTGGTTTAGCTGAAGTAGCACTATTCCAGAACCTTGCATTTTGAGAACTTGCCAAAGGGCTGAGCCCATCATAAACAAAAAACTGTTTTAAAGTGTTCAGAACAAGGTTTGCAAAGGAATTAAAAATTTGTTTAGGTCTGTAAGAAGTGGCTATACTTAAAGATTAATTCATTATCTACCATGCTACCATAATGAGCTCTTCCAAAAATCTTACTATTTTCTTCTTGCAATTCAAAAAATACTAGACTGTTTAAGAGATCCATCACCAATTATATTTGATGAAGTCTTTTAGCCTTTGTTGGACAGTTTTGCCAAGTATGAAAAATTGTTAATCAAATCAATATGAATTTCACTACAACACTTTAATGAAGACAGGAAATGTCTAACAGAGGAAATGCCTGGCTGTTGCTGTAGTTACTGTTGGTATTCAACTGTTGGAAGAGAGCTCATCATTAAAGGATATTAGATATCACTTTTTAATTAAAGTGACTAAAATCACTATGTATGAAATAGGTGCATTTTATACTATATATACATGTATATACACATTGGTTGCTCTGAAAGTAATGCCTCCTATTTATTTCCATGAAAACTACAACCATTATGAGGAGCACAATAGTCATATTTGGTGGAATAAATTCTTAGCTGCAAAACAATATTTTTCAGTATATTCAGTTCTAAGCTATGCATTTTCACCAGCAGCAAATAAGAGCCTGCATGCTCCTCACACAAAGATCTACACCAGCCGAAGTGACTCACTTCTTCACAGTTGCTATGATGATATTGTTGGTAGGAAATTTGCTTCTGATGCACTTCCATGTCAAGCACCATTTGGTCAGACTGCCCCTCTGCTGTCGTCTGCTGCATGGCAACAAAATGTTGCAGAATATTGGTGGGAAGGTTCAATCTCTACTGCCGTACCAGCAGCATCTGCCTCTGACATTGTGAGACAATTAAATAGGAGGCATTACTTTCAGAGCAGACCTCATATAAACAGAAATATATTTTCCCTAGATTTAGGATACAAATGCAAGATAGATGAAGACAAGTATGGGAATGACAAGAAATTGTTGGATAATAGTGAGTGGATTTAGCACTTCGGTGGCCTAATGTTCATATACGGCTGTGAATGTGTGGGAGGCAGAAAAAGAAATCGGCACCAATTAGTCTTTTTATAATCATCAGAGTCAGAGTTTAGTGAAGACAGTGCAGATCAATAAGGATGCAACACTGTGGTGACTCCCTCCAACCCTCACCCTTAGCACAGGAGAAAGTACAGAGAGATTATTTTCATATTCACCCATGGAGCAGTGATAGCAGTCACTTGGGCAAAGAAATGTGATCCCTCCTTGCTTTGTGTGACATCTGAGGTGATGCAATAACAAGTGTGGGTCAGGAAGGAGGGACTGATAATGAGAGGAAGAAGCCAACCTTCAGCCCTGGATATGGGGAAAACAGATTTCAGGTTGTTCAAGGAACTAGTTAATAAGGTCAGCATAGAATCTGCTTTTGAAATTGTGAGGTCTATCAGTGTTGATCAGATGTTGGGCAAATTACTGGCTGACAGATCGGTCTTAAGAGTTCTAGTAAATAGAGTTACATCAGGCTGGTGACCAGTCACTAGTAGGATTCTCCATTCCATTTTTGTACTGATGCTCCATAATCAAAGAATTGTAAAATCATTAAGGTTGGAGTAAACCATCTATTCCAGCCATCCATCTACCACCAGTGTTGCCCACTAAACCATATTCCTTAGTACCTGTAGCAGAAACATGAAGTCACAACCTGAACCAGTGATTGGCACCTGGTGGGAAGGCAGGGCCAATCCAGGGGAGCTCAGGTGCATGCAATGTACAGAATCCACCTCTTCCCAGACCTCATTTAAGGGTTGGCAGTGAAAGCAAGGGTATCTCTCTGGAAATTCCTATCTACCTAAGGTGATCCAAAGGTAAGCAACGTCTTTACTTTGTTTCTGTGATTATAGATGATGCATTTGAGCAAATCCTTACTTGCTGCAGCCTGGGACCTTGCTGCTCTGCTGTTACTGCTGCTCTTTCCATGGCATTACAATATCACATCTAAATGTCCCTTGAATTTTTCAAGGGGTGGTGAATTAACTCCCTGGGCAGCACATTCCTAACCCTGACAACTATTTAAGAGAATAAGTTTTTCCTAATATCCAACCTGAATCTCCTTTGGTGCAACTTAGTGCTGTTACCTCTTGTCTTATTGCTAGTTACCTGGGAGAAGAATCTGACCCTCCACCACACCGTAACCTCCTTTTAGGGAGTTCTAGAGAGCAATGAGGCCTCCTCTGAGGCTCCTCATCTCCAGACTGAATAATCCTGGTTCTCTCAGCTGCCTTTTTGTAAGGCTTTTGCTCCAGACCCGTCATGGCTTCATTGCCCTTCTGGTCATGCTCCAGCGGCTCATTGTCTTTCTTGTAGTGGCTGGCCAAAAACTGAACACAGTTCTCAAGATGTGGCCTTAAAGGAACAGAGTATAGGAGGATGATTTCCTCCCTGCTCCTTCTGGATACGCTATTTCTGATACAAGCCAGGATGCCATTGGCTTTCTTGGCCACCTGGGTACACTGCTGGCTCATGTTCAGACAGTTGTTGACTAGCACCCCTCATCTTTCTCCACCACAATGAATAACGATGTTTTATCAATTACTCCAATAACAATATTGAAGGTATACTAAGTAAATTTGTGGATGATGCTAAGCTGGGGGAAGTGTTGATTTCCTCAAGGTGGAGAGGCCTTGCAACAAGATCTTGACCAATGTGGAGGCAGTCACCATCTGCATGAAGTACAAGTTCCAAACTTTGCAGCTGAAATAAGGCACCACTCTCTCTGTATGTACAGGTCTGGGGACAAGAGACAGGAGAGCTGCTACACAGAAAGGAATCCAGGGGTTCTCACGGATGGTAAATTGAATCTGAGCCAGCACTGTGCCTTGGTAGCCCAAAGGGACAACCATACCTGGGGAGATGTGTCAGGTCTTCACTGCCAGCTGGGAGAGGAAAGGGGTTGTCCCACTTTGCTGTGTGCGGTACAGGCTCTGCCAACACTGGGCGCTGGTTTGGACACTAGTCTAAGCAGGGCATGAAGCTGTTAAAGAGCATCTAGGAGGTCTATGAAGATGGAGGAAGGGTGGGTTGCTTTCAATTCATTATAGTCTGTTTCTATTATTCCAGTTAGTATAAGACAAAACCATAAACCTCATGGTATCACAAGGGTTGGGAGGGTGGCATGCTAAAATAAATAAGCTACAAAAAAGATGCCTTTCCATAATATGTTTTACAGAAACAATTTAGACTGCTTTTCAGGACAAGGAATGTGGCTGAATTACAGATGTAACTAATCAGGGCTTTGTTCTGGCAGCAGGACCTTCCTGCTAGTATGTTACTTCTAGGTATGATAAATTTGCAGTATAATAGAGGTATACTTGTGCACTGTAATAAACGTTTGTTTCCAATTTAACTTGTAAGTCTCCCAAAGACTGTGTTGCTTAACAGAACATCTTCTGTTCAACTTGCTTACAAAAATGGTATGGAAACTAGGTAGCTGGTAGGTCATCTAGATAATAAGTCACATTTCTCAATAGACTTGGAACACCAGCAAATTTTCATTATCATTTAAAATGTCTTTTGTATTCCATATTTCCGCAGAAAGCATAGTGACTTTCAGGGTACAGATACGCAGTCAGAGCTCATTTGCAGTAATTTCTCAAGAGCATATAATGTGTTTACATGCAAGAATGCACTGCAGTTTTGAACGTGGCACTTATTGCAAGCAGTAAAAGTCTGAAAGACAATTAAGTAGTTACATGAAGCGCTATACACGACCCTAGGGAACATGAGCAGCTTACGACTAGGCTTAGGGAATATATCAGCTACATTAATGCAATTACCTTAAAAATGTTCTATTTTGAACATTCTTACTGACTGCTATATTTTATTCTAGATTGATATATTCCTGCTTTTCTATTATTGTACATTTCTATTTAAGTAACCTCAGAAGTCTGACTTGCATTTCAGTACGGCAACTGAAGTACCTGATGCTTAACAGTCATTTTAAGCTTACTATAGCCTTGTTTAAATACTGAAACCAGTCTAGTCTCCAGAAATACTTTTTCCATTTTTCTTTAGTTTCTATATTCCTTCCTTCCCCCCTCCTTCTATTATCTTTTTTCCAAGCCAGTTTTTCTGGCAGGACCCAAGTCTTCTCTGTCAACAAATACAAAAGCAGCAGAGGAATTCTTGACAGCTCTGTGATTCCCTGCTTGGCTGGAGACTGACCTTGCCAAAGAGTAGGCCAACTTAAAGATTTTTTTTAAAGCTGTTTGCCCAAAATTCACATTAAAAACATTTGATGGGGTTGAGTCCAATCTCCCCTCCACATCTGTTTGTGGTCAACGTGTTCCAAGTCCTGACATATAGTAAATTGATCCCAAAGGACCAGTACAATGTCTCCGACAACTTTGGGAGTACAAGTATGCCTCTTCAGATGAAGTCTTCTTCAGTTAGTCCTTCATTGATAGTTTAGATTTTTTATTTTTATTTTGTATCATTTCTGCCCACATTTTTTTTTCAGCCTAAATTCTGAGATATGTTTTAAATAACTAATCACAACTGCTATACTGGGATCATATCTTGGTTGAGCTGTTATAAGAAACTACATTTCTTAATAAGTACATCTATAATAAGTCTATCTTCTTGCAAGTGCTAGAATCCATGCTCTTCAGCTATTTCCTATTAAATGTATAATTTCTGCTTGCTTTAAGTTACTTATTTATTAAGAGATCACAATTAGGAACGCTGTTTTTTCCTGTCTACCTGAAGATACAGTCCCATGGCTAAAGCTATATTCTAGAAATCAGATACAGGATCAACTTTTCAGAAACTTTATTAGAGGTTTTAGACAAGTCACCTGGTGTTGTCTTGCCTTCTCACCCCTAGGAGAGGGAAAAATTTGAAAATAGTGAGGCTTTAAATTGTTTGTTTCATTCTTCTGGAATACAATGTATGATGCATTATAAAGAATGGGATTTTTGATTACTTGGATGCTCAGCTGAGAACTGTTGAGGGGAGTTGGTTTTGGAAAAGCTTGAGAAATGAAGCATTACAAATTGAGCATGTAAAATGACTCGTTTATGAAATATTTTTGGAGAGTATTAAAAAGAAGTTGCAGAGTATTTATAACCTTAAGCTGGCTTTGTGCAGGCTATTGGCATTATATCCATACTCACGTCTGACTAATATTACCTTTAATAGAAGAACACATGTCCTAGGGATGTGAAAATGAAAGCCCTGTATTATGCTTAATACACATTTTAAAAACATTATGTTACATGCTGAAGTTGTGTAGCTTGTAAGACCACATGCAGGAAATGATTTCTCAAGAGTATTGCTGGAAATCAGCATAGGTTTAATGTGGAGTATAGAGCAGTTATGATACCATATACAGCAACTTTGTTCAGTGTTTTACAGTCCTCTAACACTTTGAGCTTTGGGATCCAGTGTCCTAAATGCCTTATCATAATTAGATTGTACTTTTAGTAATTAGTTTTTCTAATGCAGTATAGCCAGTTCTCTATGAAATTTTCTTTTGATGCCTAGGGACGCATTATGTCAAAATCTGATGAGTGCTATAAGCTTATGTATGCAAAAGATGACTTACAATCAAGCTCACTCCTCTCCACTAGGATAGCGAAGAAAGGGACAAGAACAATCATCTTCCTGACTTCCCCAGCAAGAAAACCAACTTCTTCCATTATAATTTTAATATCTTGCAGTAATGGTAACCACTGGAATTTAGGCACTGCCACTAAGGGATGGCTTTCCATTTCTATTGTTTTAGTTTGGTGGATCGTTAACACCTGTGCTCAGCAGCAGCTATATCAACCATGTGCATTGATTTACAAGTAGTAGCCTGAGTGGAGAAGAGCAAGCATTTGTTTCTAAAGATCTTTTTTACGCTCAAAATTATATCTTTGATTTGACAACCTTTTTTTTCAAATTTGTTCATTTTATTGAACTGTCTAGAAGAGCAAAAGAGGGTTATTATGTTTTGTTTGATAATTCTTTCACTGATATTTTTCAAACTGATAATATTACATCTAACAATATTCTACCATGAACAATATATTAAAAAAAATTACTTACTTCGATGAAACCTAAGATTTTGTTGTTGTTGGTTTGTTGTTGTTTTTTTTTCTTTTTAATTGATTTACATACTATGGAGCTATCTACATTCCCACATATACATGGAAAATTCTAATTGCCCCAGGCAAAGCTGAAGTGCTAGATCCATCCCTTAAATACTTTGTTATAGTCCTTGCTTATTCATTAACATAACAATGCAAATGTTAACAAGATACTTCTATACAGATTTTTAATGATAGGGAAATTAAAACAAACAAACAAAAAAGCATTTCTGTTTTCCAAAAAGCTATATTTTTTCAATTGGTGAAAGAGGGGAAGTTGTAATATCTGTGCCATAAAAACTTTCAGAAGTCATTGTGTGTGAAAATATTTTGGAATTTTTGGTTTAAATTATATAAAAAAAAAAATCTGACTGATTCTGTGGAAGTCGTGGCACATCTCAAGGTAACTTATTACAGTACATTTTTCTCAGTTAAAAAAAAAAAAGAAAAAGAAAAAAAGAGGAAGAAGGATGGTGAGAAATGCAGGTTAGTCTGCATCTCCATCCAGGCAGATTACCCATCCCATGGATGTGAATGAGAGCACAATCTTGTGGCAGATGGCACAGAAGGAGGACAGCAGTAGACAGAAGCTGGAACATCTTATCAAGTTTTTGGTATAGAAGGTAGACTACTGTATAACCTCCCCCTGAAAGAACTGCACTTCTAGGGAACTACTAGTAACCTGCAGAGACAATGAGACACAAAACTCCTTTTTCTCACGTCTGTGCAGTGATGAGACATCTCAGTATAATGTTTTATTGAACTTATATATAGTTGATGCTTTTAGATGAAGTGAATAAAATGATATATTGTAGGTTGAACAGACATAGAACGCAGTATTTCTTTTCCTTCAAGAAAAATTTTTCTAACTGAAAAACTTTTTCCAAAGTTATATTTTCCATCAAGAAGATGTTTAAATACAGAATTTCCCAGTGATTCTAATTAAGTAATCTAAATATAAAACATAATGTAGGCATTTATAAAGTTTTTCCTGTTTGTGGAGCCTTTATCAAATCTAGAAAGAGTTTTCCATTTGCAGTGCAGAGGTAAGTGCTACAAGTTGCAATACCCCTAAAATGGGAATGAACTAAAATGAACTCCTTACAACATTGTTTATAGCAGGCAGAGAAGTACAAACCACAAGTATGTCAGTCAAAATGTTTTGTTTTGTTGATAATTTTTTTTCATGTCATGTTATGGGAAATGAGAACAAAGAAATGACCAGTCATTGTGTTCTCCTCCTAGTTTTCACTTGTGGACACGATCTAATATTGTGCCTCAGAAGCAGAAAGCACAGTGGCAGATTTCTTGAAACAGAGAAAATGAGACTTCAGTGTTTAAAAGAGACCATGAAAAAAGAATATTAAAGCAATTTCTCATTTAATTTGCGTAGCATATTTCTGCAGCTGTAGCTCAGCTATATCAAGGCAGTGCTCTATGGTGAGTGTGATGCAGAAAAGGAGTGTTAGTGGCCAGCATGTGATGCAGGCATTTGGCTGATGAGGGGCTTTCTCGTTCCCCATTGTGCTTTGCAGTGGGATTCAATTCAGCTGGCTGTGACCTGTGTGCCCAACTCCTCTTTCCATGGAAAACACACCTATGGGACAGGGCAGAAGACAGTTTATTCACTTTGTCCAAAAGTATTAACCACAAATCAGTTTGATAAAGCTTTATACTGCAATGTCTCATCGCTCATCCTTGAGGAAAAAGGAGTTTAGTGTCTCATTGTTTCCCCAGGTTATGCTCCCTAGAAGTGCAGTTCTAGTGTCAAAATAGTTCCAGGTTGAGTGCACAGCTTCGAGAAGTGACTCTCACAGTTTAGCTGCAATTTTTTACCCTCAGCTTGTCTCCTGCGCAAAATCAGCACAAGCATATCCCTTGGCATTCATGTTATACTGTCTGTGGATGCCTGCTGGGGATTTTAAGGCACACGATGCAGTTACACAAAGCAACAAACTCTATGCATGTGGATATTTTAAGTGGGCGTTTTTATTGTGGAAGATGTTCATCCATGCATTTTGCACTGCAAGAACCTCCTGTTTCAGCAAGACCAAACTTCAGTTTAGAAACTCTACCTGTGCACAGCAGTAGGGAAGTTTCTTTAGGTAACCTCTCAGTCCCCTATGGAGCAAGTAAGTTATTGAGCTTCGGACAAACAGTGCTTAAATGAACCAAAACTGAAGTCCATAGCAATGATAAAGCACTCAATAGGATGAGGATTACTTTCATGTAAAGCTCTTTCTGGAAATATGGATGTTCAACAGAACTAATTAAAATCTAGACATTTACATCTTTTTGTAGTTAAGGGAAAGAAAGAGTCCTTTCTCTTACTTCCTAGCACCTTCAGATCTTCACCAAAACTGGGAAACATGGCAATAGATTTATTCTCTTAAATCAGTAGAGGCTCTGAGAGGAGGACTTTGATATACATTAATTTAGCCCCTTCTATTAACTGTGTGATCTGTTTAATTACAGGCACAGCATAATAAATTTTATAAATATTTGTTTACAGCATGCTGCATGAAAGTACAGGAAAATATGAAAATTAAATTTATATAATTAAAGCTTAATGATCTGCATTTTAATTGAGGTTTTACCAAATAATTTTGTAATAAATAAATAAATCAGGAATGCTCTAATAGTGCTGCTTTATGGTTAGATGCTTGGGGTTTGAAATCTCCTGTTCTGTTATATTAACGCTTAGGAGGGCACAAAAGCAGGAGTGTTAAAATATTTTGAAATATTAGGATATTTTTTTTCTCACTCATGTTTATGGTGTGCTAGAGAAACATGTCTTATGTCTGATTGCTTCTGGTCAGTTGAGGTATATTGCGCAGTACTTTGAAAAATCACTTAAAGTTAATAGTGAGGTATATATGTACTCAAAATTATATTCTGTGTTGCTATTACTCTCTGCGATCCCTACTCCCTAACTGTTCCCTGAAGACATAATCACACTGTCCTTGTTTTCTCCTTGTCTCATCCTGCAGGTTCTGCCTTATTTCCCAACAAATAATCACTCCACAGATGTTGTCGTTCACTGAGTATAGTGTTAACAATGAGGTAGTAGAGCAAGCTGCCAGGACTACTCCTAAGACCTCTTTCTGCATAATTTATGATAGTGTGACAGTTGCCATCTTGGCTAAGCAAGCAGGAGTTGAACCAAGATATCTAATGGCCTGTGATACTACTATTTCATCCTTATTTGGAGCTGCAACATACTCCTCTACCCTGTCAGTTTGGTCCAGAGGAAAAATGCACCCTCAGTAATGCTAAAGTAATGCTCTACCCATGGAGTGGTGGTGAAGACTTATTTTCCCGTGCTTATTTTACGTTCTTTGGGCAACAAAACATTGGTGATTGCAAAATCCAGATACTTATTTTCTCCCCTTTGCCTTTCCCTACTAACACTGTTATGGTTAACAAATCTTAACAAATTTGCCAGAAGCAAAACTATGTCCTCCTGGAAGTGAAGGTGATTTTGCTCCGTTAGCTACATCTATGCAAGTTCTTGTTCTTCAGGTGCAGATCTGCTGGAAATCAGATCTTGTCACATGATGTACTGACAAAGAAATTACCAGTCCATTTTTTTTTTTTTTTTTGCTACTTTTATTATAACCTTTTTCTTTTTGTTTGTTTGTCCATATTTCAAATCAGGCACTGAGAAAAATACCAAATGGACACAGCTTGCTGTTTTTGAAGTGGTCCTCTGTGGCAATTCTTGTTGTCCTACTGCTGTATTCAGGAGGCCAGGATTATTTACTTAAAACTGTTTTTTTCTTTGTGAATTTTCTCCACTGCCAATTCGAGTGTGCTTAGCAATTGCTAGCTCACATGTTTTGTGATTTCTCAATAACTACAGATGCTAGGAAGTTGCTTTTGGTAGAGATTAAGTTGTACTTCTGTAATTTTTAGTGTGCCACTTCTAGCTTTCCTAGAAACTTCTTCCTCTTCTGAGTCTCACCTCCACTGTTCTGCTTTGCCTTTTCTGCTATAAGTTCTTATCTGTCTAAAATATTAAAATTGTCTATGAAGCAATAAACAGGATATTAGGACATTATTCCTTCTGGACATCTAGATTTGCAGTGTATGAGCATTCACGGAGTTCTACAGAACTCCCAATTCATAGAAGACTCCAAGTGCAATTTTGAATGGCTAATAGATTTGATTCTCAATAAATATCAGTTGCATATATCATGCAAAGGACACAATGAGTGGGAAGTTTATGCTCCTTTTTCTGTAGGTATTTTTTCAGCTGTGTTCATGTGTAAAAATAGTTTACGTGCTTCAGTTATGCATAGAAGTCACCCATAAATAACTTCACTTGGCTGAAAAAGATCTCTCATGCAATAGACATCTCCCTCTTTTACAAGTATCCTTTGTAATCCATGCATTGGATATTACTGCATCTGTAATTTTAGTGGATATCTTTCAACTTAACTTTTTCTACTCCATTATCTTTCTCCCTGCTTTACATTTTTGGTAAAATAAGAATTCTCTCTCAGACAAAATATGTAGCCATCTCTAGGGAGATTGTAGCAGAATGTCTCTGTTTTCTACTTCTTGTGATTACCTCTGTTTCCTGTTTACAGATAATGTATTCTGAGCTTTGCCATATGCTAAGCAGCCAGCCTGATACAATCAGCAAACAAACTGGTACTTAAAACCAGGAAAATCAATGCTGCAACTAATTTTTTGTACTCTCATTTAACCCTGGCTGATACTCTATTAGATTTTGATCTAAGCTTCCAGCAAGTGTTTATGCAACCCACAAAACAATTAATAGAGTGCAACACTACATTATCTTCATCACTGCAAAATAGCATTGAAAATAGCTTTCTATTGCTATTCCATCTAGGTTGAAAATAATAATAATAAAAAAAACATTCAGTTTCATTAGATAAAATTCAACATGTCATCAAGGGTCTCAAGTCTAATGGTATAATAGCAATTATACAAAGGACTGGTTAGTCCATGAGAACTATGCTTCCTGTTTCTTTTATGTCAACCTGCTAGCCAGTCGTGCAAATAAGGTACAAGAGTAGAAGGAACATCACTGTTGCATCTTAAGTATAATCCATATTATATATAAAGAGAACTCTTCTTCCTTTAATAAAATCAGTAGAAGAGTTTCCCATAGGATGAGTGGCAAAACAGCTGAGATTCTTACTACAAGCCATAATTCTTACGAAAAAAACAGAACTCAAACTACAGTGTTGTCCCATGAAGCTAAACCTGGGGGAAAATTAAGCCTTACTGTCTCATTTGTACTATTGCAGAGTTGTGAAATCCTTGGGGAATGAAGGGGCAGATCTGAGCAGAAAGCGTGTGATATTTTCTCAGCAAAGAACGTTAGTTCTATAAATCTAAATATAGAAGATGGACAGACTGCATAACAGTCACAAACTCCTAAACAAAGTGTGAGAGAATTATAATTACCATGAGTGTAAAATCGCTGTTTATGTAATGTCGTAAGAGTTTCAAACTTTGCCAGAAAGAAAATAAGGAAACAGCATTTTCAGAAACTCTTATTATTCTTTGGTTGAAGCTCTTAACGTAGGCAGAAGGATGTCCTATTTTGTAAGACTGTATTTCCTGAATAGAAGGTAGATATCTTTGAAAAATGAGCTGATAATATACTGCTTTTTTTGGAGGACTTGAGTTTCAAAGCATTAGCTGCAGAAAAAGAATGCAAAGAAACACCACTCCTCTCCAAAAACGTGTTTAATACAGAAAGACAGATTGTATCCCAAAGCCTCTTAGATTTTTCTCTGACTTCTCACCTCTATCCACATTTGCTCATACAAGAAAGCACAGAGCAAATTGGTTTTATCCTCCTCCTCATCAACTTCTTCAGAGCAGAAATGAATCTCCATGAAGTTTTCTTTTTCTTTTTCTTTTTTATTTTCTTCCTTCATCTCTTTGGTAGTTTTTGATTTTTCACTTCAGTAAAACTCAGGTAGTTTGGTCCTTTAAGTTTTGTGAGGAGACATCAGCCTGATCATGGCTAAGATTGCACAACTGCCAGTAACAAAGGTAGATGTACTGCAACTCTACAGATTGATATAAAATTAGAAGTGATGAGTGTGAGAAACTCCCTTTCAGTCTAGGGAGAGGGTGGTTTCTTCACACTCTTTCCTTTCATGCTGCCAACAGCTATTTCTCTTCTATTGACAAGAGAGAGAAACCAGGACGATGCTTATTGCTGTCCCCATTCATTTGTTCATACCAGGGGGAATCAGGCAAGAAGCTCTTTTTTTCCTGTTAAATTCAGTGTTTGTCTGCCTGGGGCTGCGAAGGGTGATGGTGCTTTGAACATAGCCCATTGCACCAATCCATTGCACTCAGGGAAGGCTGTTAAATCATATGACTTTGAAATAAAAGATTTTTTCCCCTCTACTGCTGGGGATTTTTTTCTGAAGCTGTCAGCACTGGATTGCTAGTGGTTTTGTTGTCCGATGCTAGTAAGGGAAGAGTAAGAGAATTAAAGGGAAGCTCATTTCAAAATCCTTCTAAGCAAAGAGCTGGGTAGGTTCTCAAAATCTCTTTTGATTTTTTTTTTATTTTTTTTAACTAGGGCGTGATATAGAAATGCAGTGATGAAAAGCTAAAGGGGAAATGTTAAGATGGTGAAAAAATAATTTGATAGTCCCAACGAGTCATAGCACTGCTCTGCTTACTGTCTTCTCCAGTTTTTTATTAGCAGCCAAATGGACATACACGCAGGAACATTTCCCCTTGCTGGCTTACAGCTGAGCTGTACCTTGAGCTGCTTGTAATTCTTCATCTGGTCATCTCCTCTGCCTTTCTATAAGTGACTCCTCAGGATGCTAACGCAATGGTTGGATGTTTTGGCTGTTTCCAAAAATAATCCCTTGTGAATGTCCCTGAGTTCATAACTGCATCATTTCAGACCTCTGAATCACAGAGACGTGCTACCACAGGAAAACAATAGCCCCAATCAGTCATAGTTAAATTTATGGCTGAGAAGCCATAAACCCAAAGCTTGTATAAGCAGGATTCTGATTCAGTCTAGTACTCCAAACCCAAGATAGAGAATGAGGACAACAGCTGCCTCTGAGCAGTTTCTTGTCAAGCAACATAAATTCTTGTCTGTGGTTCAGGATGCTGAATTGCAAAGATGTCCCATGCTGCTGTTAGGCACAACTCTTCAGCCACCTCTCCCATCCACTGTTTAGCAGAGCAAAGATGGGTCACATGCATCTCCTGGGATGTATTCAGATCTTCCAGGCCTTGTTTAATTCTCAGCAGGTGCAGTTGGTAACCACACTCATGGTTGTGACTTGGGTGACTATTTCAGCCATGATCTAATATGGTGTAATTTGCTAGCAGTGTTTGGCAATGGCTGCAGCATGTAATTCGTCCTAACTCACACTGAGAAATTACATCTCCACAAGAAGATTGTCTTTCCCTAGCTCCAAGAGCTGGTAACATCATCCTCAACCTAGTAGTGTCAGTTTTATTGAGGTTGCTCACACCTTAAAATGAGCAAATAAAATAAAATAGCTCTCTTGGATACAGAAATTGCTATGATTTATCCCAAAGAAACTCAACTGGCCTCAAAGCCGTGGCAGACCTGTGGAATTTTTGCTACATGCTGATGTTCTTCAGCTTTATCAGTGAGCTGCAGATGAAGGCACGGAAATTT
The DNA here is from genome assembly GCF_038088225.1 of Cyrtonyx montezumae. Taxonomy (NCBI): domain Eukaryota; kingdom Metazoa; phylum Chordata; class Aves; order Galliformes; family Odontophoridae; genus Cyrtonyx; species Cyrtonyx montezumae. The sequence continues at coordinate 98,936,817 of NW_027072089.1, read as the reverse complement.
CATTGATATCGATTTGTAGTTCATCTGTACATGTTTTTCTCATGAGAAACACATTATGGTGTACCTGCCTTAGAGTACAGAGCTAGAATATATGTATACTAGAATACATGTATTCTTAACATCTAACATATATATATATATATATATATATATATATCTGTTGGATATTAAGAAAATCAGGTTGGATATTAGAACAAAAGCCTTAGAGTGATGAATTACTGGCATGGGCTGCCCAGAGATGTGGCGGGGTCATTGTCCCTATAGATGTTCAAGAAACATGAAGATGTCACACTGAGGGACGTGGGTTAGTGGTAGTAGGTAGATGGTTGGATTAGATGATCTTAGAGGTCATTTCTAACAGCAATGATTGTCTTTTGGTTTTTAACAGAAAAGGTGTTTCACATTAATTGTCCATTTTATCTTCCTAATGCTTTTTGATTTCCTCCCAGCCCTAGTGGGGCTATCTATTTTATTAACCAGCTACTTTTTTTTTTTTTTTGGTAAATTATTATATACAGCTTCCTCTGTACTTTTTTTTCCTGGCATTGTAGATCTATAGAGGTGAGCTTTTTCTACTCTGATACTCTGTATCACCTTCTCAAAATGCATCTCACATGTGCCCTAAACAGCACCTACACAATTTTTAAAGTACACAGAATGTTAACTGTGGGCGTTCGTCTGTAAGCCTACTTGATAAATACTGTGCATGCAAAATGTTGTTGTTTTCTTCTCTTAGTGACTGCACACTTTTCATGTATGGTATGACATTGTATTTAGAGAACTGGAGAGTTCAATATGTTAATGCCTGTTATTGTGTGCTTAACCCATGAGAATGTGCAATCAGACAAGACCAAAGCTTCTGATACATATCATGTAAATGAGCATTTTCTGAAATACATAAGATTTAGCTGAACGTGGAATTACTATTTGACTAAATAGCATATCTAGGGCACTTCTAAAGGAAATAATAAGAAATATGGTAAATATCCTGTGAAAAGAGGTTAAGGATGAGTAAACTGTTCTTGAAAAAAGTGGATGTAAAGTTAGATTCAGGAAGAAGTTTTCAACTTCATTGTTTACTAGCTGAAAAATAAATTTCTCCATGACCTAAACAATATACCAGTGGAAAGTTTAGAAGCAAATTTCCTTTGGGAAAATTGAGGAGTGTGTGGTAACATTCCTTCACATATTTCATGTTACATATTCAAAGTGAAACCATCTTCCCTTTTCAACTTCACATTTTAGATTCTGATAAACAGAATTAGAATTTAGGAAAGATAAGTGCCAACAGAAAAGGAGAGCTTTAAATCCCCAAAAAGGTTGTTGCTTTTAAATCTAGTGAGAAGTTGAAGGAGGAAATATTATAGTTCATAGCACTTCATCTAAATCAGGTTTTGTTTGTGGCAGGCTGGTTTATGATTTCAGTCACTAACCTCCCAGAATCAATTATCTCCGCAGTTCCATCTTTCCAAGTGCTGAAAAACAGTTTGAAAGTTTTGAGACTTTCCTTAATTATTCCTACATCTATGGACTTCTGCCTTCACACAGAACTTGTAAGATAACAGAAGAAAAGCTGTCTGTCTTCCTTTATGTCTGGGACTAGAAGGATGAGTGAGAAATTCATGAGCTGACCTATTTTACTAGACACAGAGAACTTGTCAAAGGTGTCCCAATGCCCCAAAAAACCTGCAAGATATTCTGAGAAGTGCTCCAACAGTCAAATCCTGTTATTAATTCCTGAGCTTCCAACCTTTTGCAATTCTGACAATTTTTGATGAATTACCATCAATTAAGCAAAAACAACCTCTTCCTTCCCACCCATAGAAAAAGGAGCCCAATGTAGGGAAGAAAATAAATTGGTAGCATTTGTTTTTTTGAGGGAGAAATTAAAATTATTTCTTCCATGTGTTTTATTTCATTCCTTATAAAAAGAAATGTCATTTTAAAAAAGCATAGGGTCATTCTTATTTGGAAGTGATACCAAATTTGCAAGTCTGTTTCTTTAATCTTCTATTTTACAGTTTTGTCCTAGTAAATGCACTGTTTTGGCTACCTGAATAAAAAGGGAGAAAAGAAAAATCAGTAAAGGGAATTCATCATGCTGCCAATCTAGTTACATATCAACTGTCAGCTAAATACACATATATATATTGTCTAAAACAAAACCGTAAAAACATAAAAACACTACAAAACCTATCTGTGACTTTGCTGTTTATCCTTTTGGCTGTGATTCTGTAGAAGCGAAAAGCATTTTGATGTATCACTGTAGTGCTGTGTCTACATTGTTCTGTAAAGATATTTTCAGCAGCAAGTTCAAGGCTGAAAGCTTCAACTGTCTACTTGCTGTTGAAATTCTAGGAACTGTCATGTAAGCACTTCACCTGATCTGCTGGTAGTCCACAGAGGATATTTTAGGTGCACCTTGCCCCTACTGTGCTGTCAGTAGGTGCTGGCATGACCAGTATGGCTGACACTTCCACAGTCAGACCACCATTCCCCCCTCAGGGGGCCATGTGCCCCTAGAGCCTTGTGCCGACCATGCCATATGAGAAATGTCATGCTTGGGACACAATGCCCTCTCCCTTACTGTGTAGCCCACAGGATTTCTGCTACAACCCTACCTCTTACAGGTACCTTTACAGCTGCCCTCACAGAAGAAGAAACATGTCCCATCCACATGTCACTTGAACTTGCCTAACAGCTACCATCTACGAGGGAAGAGCTATTCTACTGAGGACTTGCAAAGATAACTGGCAAGCCTCTGAAGGCGTTTTTTCTACTGAGGCCACAGTGGCTCAAAATCTCAGTGTGTGATCCCAGGGTGGCAATGGCCATCCTCGTGTGCTTTCATGTACTTAAGATTATCTTAAACCTACTCAGCTTCTTTCCAAGGTCATGAATGCTGCCATCTGATTCTTGCCTCCCTTTCTTTCCATCCTCATCAGCAGGCTGCAGTCCAAGCAGTCTAACTAATTTCAGATAGACACTAGTTCTGCTTTCATCAAAGGACTATAGAAAAGTCAAACCATTCTCGTCTTCCTTGACGCTTATGGTGAGAGCGGGGTTGGTCTCTTCTCACTGGTGACAGGACAAGGGGAAATGGCCTTAAGTTGCTGCAGGGTAAATTTAGGTTGGATATCAGGAAACACTTCTTTACAGAAAGTGTTGTTAAGCACTGGAATAGGCTCCCAAGGGAAGTGGTTGAGTCACCATCCCTGGATGTGTTTAAAAACTGTTTGGATGTGGTGCTCAGGGACATGATTTAGAGGAGGGTTGTTAGAGTTCGGGTAGTATGGCTAGGTCATTGTTGGACTTGATGATCTTTAAGGTCTTTTCCAACCTGTGTGATCCTATGATTCTGTGATGCACACCATTTCTTCTCTGTCTAAACTGGGCCATGGCCATTCACTTCCCTGAGCTGCTTCCAGGTTTCACTGGCAAACTTAAAGCTCCATAACCTTCCTCATAAACAGGGTTTCAAGAAAATCTGCTTCCACTTTAATAGGGATGAAATCAAGTGAGGGGATTCAGTCTTATCTATAGACACTTAAAAGAAGCAAGGAATTTGTTAAAGACTCTTTTTTAACTCAACTTTCGCACCCCTCCTTTTATATATATATATATATATATGTATATATATATATAGTTCAGTGAAATATTAATCAATGTTTAAATGCTTTTATCTCTTGCTTTTATCTAAAATAAGTCAGTGATTCAGACCATTTCTCTAATTTTCTCAAATCTGATCAAAAATTGTGTGGTCCTCACATCCTCGGCTGTATTTCCAGAATAGACTTAATTCACAGTAAGCACTTAGGCAGCCAGCTAAAAGAACCAATTTTCAAAATTGCTCAGAGAGTTGGATTATAAAGGTACTTAAAATTTCACCGCAAATGCTAAAGCAGGAAAGTACTGAAAATTATCTGGTTTTCAAAACATGCAAGGTAATAGCATGTCTTTGTCTTGTTAATGAAATAGGTCATTTGAAAAATCCTCATATATTTGCAGATAAGTGGAAATTTGCAGGTACCTGGAAATGGGACTGCAAATACTCATGGGCTGATTACCCAATATACTTTTTGCAAACCCAGTTGTTCCTATAACTACTAGAGAATTGTAAGACTCTTGTGTATTCTAGCAACAGAGAAAGTTTACATGCTTTTGTCACAAAGGTTTCTATATTTTTTTTCCCAGAATTTTAATTAAGCCTTCTCTGCAATCCAAAAAAATGTTAGTCAGTGCATTTTAATTTTCACTTGTAGTTTAATAGAAAGGAGTGTGGCTGGATGGTTTTTTGTTTGTTTGATGAGGTTTTCAATTCCCTGAGGTTAGAGTTGTTTTGTGATGACATCTTACATTTGTAAGTGCTTAAAGGTACAATCAACATATATGCCATTGTTTAGCTATCCTAGTAAAAGGCAGTGCTTATTAATAATGAACAAGAAGCAATACCTGGACTGGTCACTTCTTTCCTCCTGATTTTTAACTTGTCATCTAAGTCTCCTCCTCTGTACAGATATTCTGCTTCTGTTTAACAGTTGCTGATGCTCAGTGAAACTAAAAAGTAGCAAGGTTGGTATACAAAGTAGGATGAATCTCAAATTTGTCACCGAGGCCAAGGCCTTTGCATAGCCATATCATTGGAGCAGGAGTAGAGTTGCACTTGGCATCAAAGGCAAGTGGGGTGCTAGCAGCAGGCTGCAGGATGAAGAATGAGCTGTGCAAGTGTTGATGTTGGTTGGAAATGATGAATCACTTCTATCAAAGCATGATGCACCAGTGCGCTGAACTATTACAGAGATTCCTTGAGAGTCCCCTTGACTGATAGGCTCAGCACACTGCTTGAGTATGATGTCAGTCATACTCAGAAAGCAGAAATGAACACAGTGGCTCCTCAGTTCCATGCGCACGAGGGAACGATTTCAAGTGTGTACTGAGGAAATGCATCTTCCATCAAGTCACTAAAATGTCCCACAGTCAATTCAGAGGGAATGAGAACAGGGGGAAGAAGAAATAGAGCAGATACATGGAAAATTCTCTCTTTGACAAATTAATAAAATTGAAATCACTCCTTTTCCTTTTTCCTTTTTCCTTTTTCCTTTTTCCTTTTTCCTTTTCCTTTTTTCCTTTTTTCCTTTTTCCTTTTTCCTTTTTTCCTTTTTCCTTTTTCCTTTTTCCTTTTTCCTTTTTCCTTTTTCCTTTTTCCTTTTTCCTTTTTCCTTTTTCCTTTTTCCTTTTTCCTTTTTCCTTTTTCCTTTTTCCTTTTTCCTTTTTCCTTTTTCCTTTTTCCTTTTTCCTTTTTCCTTTTTCCTTTTTCCTTTTTCCTTTTTCCTTTTTTCTTTTTCCTTTTTCCTTTTCCTTTCTGTGTTTCTCCTCAGCAATACAAAATAGTAATTCACATGTGCCACATTATGGACTTTATGTTTCTTTGTAGGCTCTTGCACATTCAGGACCCTTGTCTTCCATTCTCATAACTATTGCTAGCAGCCATTATTTCAGTAAATTTTCTGTAGAGGCATCCTCGCAGAAATGTTCAAAAAAGTCTGGTTCTCAGGAGTGAATTATCAAGCAGTGAGAATTGCACAGCAGGCAAGCATTTCAAAATGGAGACAAAGATGTAGTGAAACGTTTGCCTAAGCTAAAATAAGCCAGGTAGATTAGAACTAAAGCAATTGTATGGTGCAGACCCATGCTGAGTAGTTGTAGTGTTATTATTTTATCATAAAATCCTCCACACTTCATTGTACAAAAAGGCATCAGCTACTCTACACTATCATTCTCTAATCTCTCACAGTACATTAGTACTATGTACTGGCCCAGGGCTCCACAGGTATCATCTAGATAAACATATGTAGAATCATAGAATTGTTTGAGCTGGAACAAACCCTTAAAGGACATCTAATTCAACTCCCCCACAATGAAAAGGAACATGCATAGCTAGATCACATTGCTCAGAGTCCCATCCATCCTGGCAATCTAGTACCTGTTCCCAGGGATGAGGCACCTAGCACATCTCTGGGCAACCTGATGCAGAGCCTCACCACCCTTATATCCAATCTAAATCTCCCTCTTAGTTTGAAACCATTTCCCCTTTTCCTGTCACAACAGATCCTGCTAAAGAATCTGTCCCCTTCTTCCTTATAGCCTCCCTTGAGATACTGTAAGGCTGCTACCAGGTCTCCCCAGAGCCTCCCCTTCTCCAGGCTGAACAGGCAGCCCCAGCTCACTCATCCTGTCTTTTTAGAGGAAGTGTTTCGTCTCTTGGATCATTTTTGTTGCCCTCCTCTGGACACAATCCAGCAGACCCTTATCCCCCTTGTTGTGACGTTTCCACATCTGACACAGTACTTCAGGTAAGGTCTTACCAGCGCAGAGCAGAGGGGCAGGATCTCCTGTCTCACCCTGCTAGCCACTCTTCTTTTGAAGCAGCCTAGGATACAGTTGATGTTCTGGGCTGTGAGGGCACATTGCTGGCTCACATGCATCTTGCCATCCACCAGTACCCCCTTTTTGACAGGGCTGTGCTCTATCCTTACATCCCCCAGCATGTACTGATAGTGAGAGCTGCCATGACCCAGGTGCAAGACCTTGCACTTAGATTTGTTGGACCCCAGGAGGTTCTCCTGGACACATTCCTTGAGTCTATCTAGGTCTCTTTGGATTACATCCTATTCCTCAGGCATGTCAACCATACTACTCAACTGGTTGTCATCTGCAGACTTGCTGGGGGTGCACTCGATCCCAATGTTGATGTCATTAATGAAGATAATATAGAACATTGGTCCCAGTACTGACCCCTGATGGACACCATTCATCAATGATCTTCCTCTGGACACTGAGCCATTGACCACCACTCTCTGGGTATGATCTTGCAACCAATTCCTCATCTATAGAACAGTTCACCCATCATATCCATTTCTTTTCAATTTGGGGAGAAGTATGTTATACAGGCACCATGTGAAAGACCTTATTGAACCAAAACAGATGACATTAGTGTCTCTTCTCTTGTCCATTGATGCAGTTACACCATAATAGAGGGCCGCTAGATTGGTCAGGCAGGACTTGCTCTTGGTGAAGCCATGCTGGTTATTCCATATCACTTCCTTCTCTTCCATGTTCCTTAGCATAGCTTGCAGGAAAATTTGCTCCACGATCTTCCCTGGCACAGAGGTGAGGCCACAGGTTAATAGTTCCCTGAGTCATCCTTTCTACTCTTCTCAAAAATGGATGTGATGTTGCTTTTTTTTTTCCAGTCATCAGAGTCTTCACATTTCAAACATCATTGATTGAGGCTTGGTGACTGCATCAGCCAAAGTCATGTATGAAATCACTCAGTGAACCCAATGAACACTGGATATATCTGTTCATATGGAGTTAGATTCTTCAGTGAATGCTCAGAGAGGTGGAGCCTCCTTCTGTGGAGATATATTCAAGACCCATCTGGACACTTCCCTGTGCAACCTATTGTAGGGTACCTTCTTTAGCAGGGAGGTTAGACTCGATCTCTTGAGATCCCTTCTAATCCCTGCAAATCCGTGATTCTGTGATCTTTGTTATTATCTGGAACTGTACTTCAGTCTATTAGATTAAGTTACAGTTTATATGTCTGTCTAGAGACAAGTCTGTCCCATTCAGAGCATCCAGGTTCCACATACGTGACTGATGCCTCTAGAAGAGCTGTCCAGATCTCCAGATGTTGGGTATTTGACTCAGATTCACTGCTGCAAGGAGCAGTTCGCATATCTTGAGATCTCAGAGGAGTAGTAATTAAGTGCTTTATCTATTCCTGAATGAAATGTCTGAGGGACAAGAGATCATATCAGGAACATGCAGACACACGATAAGTTTATCCTAGAAAAAACAGTTTCTCAGTATCTTCATTTAACATACTTTCTGTTTATTTACATATCATATTTATTTATTTTTTATTGCAGAATAATCTTTAAAAAAAAATTTCTACTGTACTGTTCCTATCCCCTATTTGTTTAGTTAACATACACTGCTATAGTTACTTTGGCCAGGGTGTCTAGCAGGCCAGAATGAGTGAAACATGTCAAGCTTCATCTGGAACTAATGAGAGGATTTTTGATAGCAGCATGCCTGTGTGGTTCCTCTTAGGAGCCTCTGACACTGAGCTTGATGGTGGCTTTTAAGCTAGAGCGTTGGTGCCTAGCTCCTGGCAGGCATTGGGAGTGCCTGTCACTCTATTAGAAGCATTCTCATCCTATATCTTGGACCTATTGCGTGGGCAGCAGAAAGAGAAGAAAGCCCTCTCACCTCTCCAGACTTCATTAAGCATCCTGCTTCCCCAGCATGAGAGTGAAGGAACTATCTTTGAATGACAAACAACACAGGGACTGCTCTTGTTGTCTCCCCTCCTGAACTGGCTGCTTGCAGGGAAGAAAAGCTTGCAACTCAGAGATGTTGAAAGGGTAGCTGAGGTTAGTTTTCACTTTTTAGTTGGCAGTATATAGACAAACAATGATTAAACATGCGTTTGTGAACCGTCTTTAAAATGTCACCCCCAGTTAGTCCTGGAGACTTGTACAATTTTATTGCAATATAAGCACACGTACTGTCTGCTTGGCAGATGAAAAAAATTGTTTGCTTTTATTATGCAGCAAAGAAGGAAGAAGTATAGCTTGTATATGTATAAATGCTTATTTTTACCATCATTAACACCAACTGTATGTAAGGAGATGTTAACATTTGAGAGCAATTGATTTTCTTCTGATCATACTCTAAACAGATGAGAGTAGTAGCTGTTTCTACAATTGCCATTCCTAAATGTTAAAACAGTACTTGAAATGACTCAAAGTTCAATGTAAATGTTTTCTGCTGGCTGCTCTGTGTTGATGTTACCATGACATATTTTCCAGTAGCAAAGTAAATAATTAGCACATTGGAAGAGGTTATTTTGTTAATAAATGTCATACAGTGCCACTTAATTGAATATAAACCTATTGTATCCTTCTGTTTAGGCAGCACATATACTCCATAGGGCTTTGGCCTCATAAATTCTAATGATCTACCCAGGGCACGGCTGGTTACTGTGCCTCTGGAAGCCTGACTGGTGGAGAAAAGGATGGTTCAATATTTGTGCTTATTCCTTTAAGTCACCACCAATCCAACATTCCAGGATAGATGTAGGGGGATCCTCTGCCTCTGGATATGCTGTCAGATTCAAGTTCTTCCTCCAGCCAAACTGCAAGTGATGCAGCATAAGTGCCTTGATATAAGTGGAAATTAGAGCAGACCTATTCATATCACATGGGAAGGGCAGCTGAGTTCAGCTCAGAATGCAGTACAGAACTATTAGAAAAAAAATCCTAGCAAACCCTATAGTACAGGTAGATTTGGACAAACAGTCAGTGTCCAGTGATCCTCCAACTAAGGCAAAGATATGGCTCTTCATACAGATGTTGATGTAAAGAGGATAAAGCAGACAGCACAGCCCACCTGCCTGTCAGGGCAGCAGGCAAGCTCACTGAGTGAGTGCAAGGAGGAGTGCCTGACCATCAGGAGTAGGGTGGCAGACCTTTTAAATGAATTCAATGATCCCAACAACATTAAGAGGTGTTTCAGCCCCTCAGCTGCTCACTATATAATGAGAAAAGGAACAAAAACACCAGTGAACTTGAAATGCACCCAACGAGATGCATTTTGAGCTGGTATTTGCCCAAATGTAAGACACAGTGAGTGGGGTGTAGTGGGATGGCAGTGGAGTTGAATAAAGACTTGTAAAATGAGGGCTCCTTTTCTGATGACTGATGCAGATGAGTTTCATTTTCTTGAAGATATAGCTTTCCAAGGCTTATGATGCTCTTTTAGGCTATATCATCTTTGAGCTGTTTCTTTTTCCTTCTGCCTCTCATGCAGTCATCAGATGAAAGCATAGTTGCCGCAAGCTTGAAAGTGAAGCTTCCCTTGCCTTAAAAAGTACTTCTTCTCACTCCTTTTTGCAAAGCTTTGAATCACTGCGACAAGCAAAACTGCTAACCTTAACTCTCCTCCTTCTAATTAGGCAACAGCATTAAAACTCTTTATTAATGCCACCCCTCCTGGGTAGTTGCAGATATATATATTTTCGCAGCGTAATTGCTTTCTGGCCCTCATTTTAATTAGAGTCAGGGGGGCTATGGGATTCCACCACCTTTATTTCCCACCGGCTCATTGTGCCTACAATGCAAATTTAGAAATGGGGAGCTACTTTCCAGATCTGCATGTGAAAAAATGTGCAAGAAGGGGAAAAACAAAACCCAGCAATGTTGCTTTCTTCCTGTCTAATTCCTCTTATATCTCAGTAAAGTCTTTCAGTCTGGCTCCTTCATTCACTGGGATTCCTGTTTTCTGACTTTTGTCAAATGCAGTGCAGTTTATGACTACATTAACCAGGAGTTTAAAGATCATCTGAAGCTAAGCTTAAATGTTAGTTAAGGTTACAATTGCTTTGCAGAGTTGACACTCAGTTTTCTGGGTCTTCAGATGTCTCAGGCAAGCTGTGGAGAGAGGAGTAATGCTGTGGCAGAAGGGAAATGCAGTACACAACTTTGCAGCCCTAAATATGAAAAGAACTGCTTCTCCCAGCTGAGATTTTGCCATCTTTAGCATTAGAAAAATGTTTTTGTTTTACTGAAGTTCATATTTCCCTGGGAGCAGGTCCTTTTTGAAAAGAGTAAAGAAACCGTTTATCAGAAGAAAACATTTTTGTCAAGGGAGTCCATCAAACCAATAGATTGAATGGAGAATATCTGATCATACTGAATTACACAAAAAATAGAACTGCTTGAGAATGTAAGTTTTTGAGATATGTACTTCAGCTGGATATTTCAAATGAAATGAATAGTAGTGAAATGGTAACAATATTGTTATTATTGGTCTTCAGAGTTAATATATGCTAAGGTGGATGAAGTAATTCATATCCATCCAAGCTATTGTGTCAAACACTGACTGCAGACACTTCTGCTCCATATAACGTTCCAATTAATGTTTTCTAAATTATAGTCACAATCATAAAGACTAGAAACTATAATTACTCAAAGAGGTGTGCAGATACGACAGTATGAAAAGAAATTCTATCTCTTATTTCAACATTTTAAAATAAAGTTTTGTTCAGTTCTTTCTCTATTAAAGCAGAAATAACTTCATAAAACTGCAGGAATATAATTGCTTTTTTGTGGGTTTAAAAAAATAAATATATATTATAATAGTTCTGACATTTTTTTTAATTAATTCTGCTAGAATTTCATCCTTCTATCTTCTGTATTTCCTTTCTTGGAAGGCCGAGCTACCAGAGCACAGTTTCATGACAGCCTAAAACTCCTCAGTGCCAGAAACACAGCTACAAGAGGCTCTGCACCTGAGCATCATTTGGTGGAAATCACAGAGCTAATGTGTTGCTCCTTTCAGAGTTCCTAATAAAAGGCTGATTGCTGTTGCCAGCTCCCATGCACAGTTGGGTGTTTCTAGAGAGGACAGTTGCTCCTCATCACGTCTGCCTAATTAGGCTGATTGGTTCACAGCACCAAGCCAACCTGATTGGGAGACATGCTTGGTCAGTGTCCTGATTTCTAACTGGTTTTGCTTTGTGTTAAATGACACTTTGCTGAGTCCCCCCCTGCAAACTGCTTTTCCAGCTAGAAGTGAGGCTGCATGGCCAATGTAATGCTGAAGAAGTAAAAACTGTTTTGCTGATGTGCTGTGGGTGAGCTACATCGCAAATATCCTGAGGTTGTAGTTCTAGATTGTGGCTGCATTGAGATTTAAAAAAAAAAAAAAAAAAAGCAAGCTGGTTATGTTGCAGATTAAGGACTTGGAAGGACTCACAAAACAGTGATTAGTATGCAGAAATAAGGGCATGCTTGTTTAAGTAAAAGTTTGTCATTTAAAGGTTGTTTGGCCATCCCAAAGTACCTTAAATCTGTCTAGTAGAGAGTATGACTACGAGAACTGTGCTACTTTCAGAGACTGACTGACAGAATAGCATGCAATTCTGCATCCCAGTCCTTTCATAATCCCACTCAGTTCCCTTCTAGGGACGGAAACATTTGCTTAGGATCATTGACCCTACAAATACGGCTTCCGGTGTTGCATAAGTTATAGTTTTTGTAGTAGCATCAGCATGAAAGTTTGTGAAGAGGCTGTACTTGTCAAGTTATACTAAAGCAGAGAATCAGGATAGGGTTGTGACTGGGGTGAGCTGTCTGACTAACACTGCAAAATTGAGAGGGAAGCTGAGGAAAGTGTTTCACCATGTGAAGCACAATTCAGACGTAAGCTTGTTTTTTTAAATCCCAAATTCTGAGGTGTTAAGTCAGTAAAGTTTATTCACTCTGTAGTGATGGTTCAGGAGCTAATTCTCTGTTGGCTTTAATTCTTGTAACCAAAATAATTAGTAGAGCATGCCATGCCCAGGAAAGTATTTGTAGCATTCATATGTGTATGTCTGGATTTTGAATGCTCTCCTAAATGTGGAAGTGCACTACTCACAAGGAAAATATAAGTCTTACATCACAGCCTTTAAATTATCTACTGACTTCGACAAGCAGTCATATGGAATTTCTGCAATAGCACTGAATTTAGAGTAGACAAACATTCTTTTTGTTGACCTCTGTGAGAAAAATGGTTGCAAGTGTCTGGAAACCTAAAAGTTGTCAAGTGCACTATTTCATTCAAGTTCTGTATGGCTAAGGTACAGTTAATCAAGTGTATCAAAGTTTGCAGAAATCACTTGCCTCTAAAATAGATGAACCATCTGACAGATTTACATCAAAATCACAGGCACATTCTGAAGTTTCATTTGATTGCATGTTAGAGTGTTCTATAACTGGATATTTTCCTGTGAAAAATTTGAGTGCTGCCATTAGCTTTGAAAGCATTGAGATAATTCCAACATCCATGTACATGACCCATTGAAACTAAATCCAAACTCCATGTTCCAAACAAGGAATTCTTAATGATAAATGAAGGGAAAAGAGCAGAACAGTAAGGATTTAAATACACATATACCAAGTTGTAACCTTTTGGAAGTCAAGGAGCTCGTACCACTGCAGCACAGCACTCACAGGTTTCAAAGGCTTTGACCATGTCATAAATGATAAACTCTGGAGGAGTTTGTCTGAAGAGAGGAGAAATTATGCACAACTATTCTTATGAAAGATCGAAGTACATCATGGATGGGAGAGAGTAGTTTACACTAGTCTAAGAGTAGGGGAATTAAGAAATTGATTTCACGGTTCAATAACTAGATATAGATATCAGCCTTCAGAATTGCCTAAAGTCTCCATGCCAACATGATTAAAGCACTAGAACTGAAAAGCTGGGTGTAGGAATGGCTCAGCAGTCACTGATAGGATACTTTTCATTGTTGATTTAGATTCAAGGAGTAAACAAAGAAAATATTCCTCTTCCATTTGAATGACAGACTTTCATGTTAGCATTGAACCAAAGTGGCTAGTGAGTCTGTATCAGATAGGCACTGATTTTTGAGAAATTGTGAGCACTTATTCCTCTGGAGTCAGTAGGGAAATATAGCCAAGAAGGCAGCAAATCAGTGCCCAAACCCTGTCTTTCTCTCCAGCACATTGTGAAACTTGCCTGCAGCCCATTCCCAAATCCACATTGTGTGAACACAGGCACATGAGTTTTGTGTGGACAAATCACTATATAACTCCATCTGGGAAAGAAGGGAAGATTCTCGGGCCACAGTTCAAATGGGCATTCTCAGATATGTTCCCCAAAAGCCTTCTCATTGGTGGTTTCCCATCAGATCTGAAATGGGTCTTTAATTAAGGCCAAGATATTAGAATTGCTCTCACTGAGCAGCAGCTCACCTCCACCACATTGGTTAAACCTATCTAGCTGGTTACAACACTGCCTCATCCGACAAGCATTGCATTTCTACATCTGCCAGTAAATCCTGATAGAAATTAGTGTGTAGTGATAGCCTTACAATAAAAAATAATTTATTAAAGTTTTTGGGGGGCTCTGACAAACTGTTAGATCAGTCCCCTGATATCAAAGCTGGCCCTGTGGGGAATATATAAACCATTTACATGTCCAGGAGCAATAGTAAAATATGAGATGATAACTACGGTTACTACTTAAAGTAGAAAATCCTTGTTACTTGAACTAATATTTAACATTTGAAGGAAATTAGAATCCCTGAGGCAGAAACAGGGACATGGCTTTTAAACTGTGTTGAAACGTACTGGAATAGTTACATGTCTTTGTGAGAAAGATTATACAGAAATAAAAAACAGAAAATGGGAAAGAGTGTGCTAAAAACAGGAATTGTCCTTTTTGGGTAGGAATGTCTGACAGCTAAGACAAATTGGTCCGGTTTTGTCGTTTAAAATAGTAACTGATATTTTGTCAAGTTGCTCCCTCATGGGTAGACTTTTACAAAATGAGAGCAATGATTCCATTAACTTGTGTCTCTTCTGTGGTCCCAGATGGCACAGCTAATATAGTTTCTGTAATGCCAAGCTAATACTTATTCTTCTTTTTTTACGTTCTTCTGTAAATTTGCCCTCAGCTTATATTATACCCTCTGGCAGTAGAGAAGTTGAAGGTTGAAGATGGAGGCTTTAGGCTTGATCTAAAAACAAAGGTTAAGAATTGCTAAAATGTAGCTTCCAAATGTGTCTTCAGATGCAACATGAGTTTCCAGTTTCCCTGCCTTCTGTATCTTTCATTTCCTTTCTAATGCTACTTCATTTCTTTTGTTACCCATTTGTGAAAATAACATAGATCCCTAAAGTCCATAATTCAGTACGATCAGGTGGTACAAGGAGTTAAGGATTTGAAAGATATATATCCACGACTCTGTCCTTTTCTGTCATACCACTTGGATGGCTAGACTAAAGAGGTTAAAGTATAGTTAAGATTGATGCTGATCTCTCAAGTTTGGATTGTCATAAGTGAAAACTTCAGGGAAGTCTGGCTGTATTCCATTTTTTTCAGCCTTCTACTCTTTTAGGAATTTTAATTTTTTCTTGGATAATTAAATCTCTGACAGTAGATGCATGTAATTAACAGGGAAGATGGTTTGCATGCTGACTATAATAGCACTGACTTATCTGTTTGCCAGATAACTGCTATGGCCTGGTTTTTCAGTATTGTTTTATTCCCACAGATATCACCAGACATCCTTATCCGGAACCATCTGTATTTGATTGCAAGGATGAAATCTTGGAATTATTTATTAATTTCACTGGACTGAGAGTTTTGCATGCATCATAGAATTCTCCTTTATGATAGTTCATATTTTCATCTTTTGGTAGCTGAACATGAATGTCTTCCTCTTTTCAGTAGTATAATAGAGCTGAAATTTTATGTAAAAAATACGTTTCTCAGGGAAGATGGTTTTTACAATTGGCACAGAAGCTTTTACTGTAATTCTCAAAATGTACCTCCCTAGGTGAGAAGATGAGTTCTCTTTAAAATAAAATTAGCTTTATCTATCTTTGGTTAACCAAAGTTCAGTTCCCTGGTGTCATTCACATCTTCTGGAATATTGCCCCCAAGTCTTTTTTGATAGCCTATTTACCATCTGCTAAGCAAACAACATCTAACAATAAAGAGTTGGGAAAAACACTTATAGCTGGTTTATTATAATGTATTTTATGCTACTTACAACTTCCTTCTTACATTTAGGTCAGATAAAAATTAGGTTCACTGGACTAAAGCTTTCAATCATGACATTTCAAATATGAACATAAGGTAGGTGAAGCATGCACCAGATTATACGTATTTTTTTTTCTGAGTATAGCGTCCAGGCGTAATTTCTAGGTGTTTAATACTTAAATAAATAGTAACAAGCAAAACTGATCTAAATCTATTGGGGAAAAAAAGTAGTAGGAAATGGAGCTAGCTGCTTGCTTTTGGCCCAGCTGGTCCATCTTTGTCAATTTGTCTTTTACATCTCTGGAAGAAGATAATCACACCTATGATGATTTGAGTGGTGTTTCAGCTGAGATCATGGAGAAAAGGCTTTTCAGACATATTAACAAGTACCCTTATATATCCACTGGCAGTAATAGGATTAAAAAATACCCCTCAAAAAGTCAAAACCTTTGCCAACTATTTGCAGTTAAAATAAATCATTCACAGTTCTGGACATTCTTTGCTTTTCTGTGTGGAATATAAAAATAGATTTGCTACACAAAGCTCTTGTTAGGGGGTCACACAAATACACAGCAGCCATTTTCCCCTAAACTGGATCATTCTCTATGCTTTTTCTTTTGATGTATGCAGTCCTTGGTGCAGTGATCTTTCCTCATCTTTCCTGAGCATTACTGCCTAGTACTGCCTATCACTCAGTGCAGTGGGCTAAGTATGCTGCACGTGAACACATATTGAAAAATTTAATGTTTAGCTACTGTTTCCTTACTTTCATGTCTCTGATTAAGATTTCAGTCTTGAATATATAACTCTGGGTTTATTTTATTTTATTTTTTTTTAATGCTTTTATATTCAGATTCTAGTGGTTAGTGCAGAAAAGCAGAATTTTGTATAAACAAAATGGGAGTGCAGAGGAAAAAAATAAAGGAAAATTTTGATGACAAAATCTTTTAACATAGATGAATGTTGCACAGGTTAGATTTACAGTGCTCCTGGGACTGACCAGGCTCACATCCACTTTTCAGCATGATTATTTGTTTGTTTTAATATGATATCAGAAAGAAAGTAAAGCTGGCTCCTAGGTGTTGTACAAATTAAAAATTGAAGAACAATATTGAACCTGTAGAGCTCACTATTTAGACATAAATTTTGTGTGTTTGCAGAAGTTTTTATCTGATTACTGGTCACATCCACTTGAAAAAAAAAGCTCTTCTGTTGTATTGTGCCTTAATTACTAGTACTTTCCTCTTCACATTTCTTATGAATCAAAACTCTTTTCTGAGTGAAGTTATATCTTCCCAGTGTCTGCAAATTCTTGGCTGTTCTGATAATGTGAGCTACAACATCCTCAGGATTTTCTTCTCTTTGGAATCCCAGAAGAACACCCCAGTTGGAACAATCCCTTATATTATTTGATGAAGGCTATTCCTTCTGCTGCTTTCTTTATCTCCCAAGATTAAGTTAGTCTCCCAAATTTATAAAAGTTCGGACACTTATTCTGAGTTGGTAATTTTTCTTTTAGATAAAGTAAAGCATCCTAAATTTTAGCCCTTCCTGGGAATTTGGAATAACTTGCTTTTCCTCCAGCTATCATGATGCTCAAGTCTTTTCTATCCTCATGGTCCAGTAAAAAAAAATTATTAAGACACAGAAGTAATATGGACTACAAAATTAAAAAGGAATTTTACAATTATACAGAGCCATATTAGCTAAACTGTCAGCCACATAAACTTAAGGGTCTGAAAACTCTTGCTGAAATTAATTTTACCAATTATATAAATAAATCTACAACATAATTCAGTACCTTGCTTACTTAAAAGTCTGAAACTACTAGGCTCAATTATTAAATATTTGAATTTGGGCTAATATATTCCATAGAAAGAGCAGGAGAAATCCAAGTCTTCACTGAATCTGGTGTGCAGTCCCTTTCTGCCTGAACTGCCACACTGTGACATCAGAATTACATGTATGGCGTGGTGTTACCGCAGGCACTATGACTGAAAAAAGAAAACCGTCATGGCTGTGTTGTTTCTTTTTTCTTAAATCTATTGAAGAAATTGAAATAACTGAGAATGTGGATCATGCTGTCTTTTTAATTATTATTTTATTTCTTTTATGCTGTTTGTTCTAAAAATGTTGACTATTTTCCCTAGTGAAATTGTTTGCTCTTGCAGCTGGGCTTGACCCCTTTGGATAATGAGGCAGTGTTACGTACTTATAAAAGGAGCAGTGACTCAGAAGTGCTCCTTGTGTAGAGATTACGAGTGGCAGCAAGTGATCATATACTTTCCTGTTGCTTCAAGCAACAAAATGTAATGATTTTTTTGTACTGGAACACTTAAAAAAATGGATGGTATTTCTATGGGGAGATTTAGTTGGAAAGATTCTCAACGAAAATGCTCAGTAGTTTTATCACTGCTTCTAGACATGATAGCAAGACCTAATTTTTACCTATGTAAATTGACCTTTCTCAGTCCTTTTAAAAGGTATTTCTTATGTTTGATAGAATCAGAATAGCGATAGATAGGAAGACAAACCTACCTTCCTACAACCATTTTGCACTAGACTAAAAGACTTTTAGTTACTTCAAAATCAAATAATATTAAACATTACAGATAACCTCTTGCAGTATTTTAAGATTTACCTTAATTTTCTGCTCTATCTAAATTTTACTTCAGGTTTTTATTTAGAAATGGTAACAACATAGAGAGAGCATACCCCCTTTTCCACCAGTATCTTTCAAGTTTTGCATCTTACTAATACTCAAGAAGCAAAAGCAATATATCTGGTCTGTAAGATATTCACCTTTCCATTCCATTCATAGCAGGCTGAATGTTTTCTTTACTCTTGTTCAAGAGCTGTAATAGATCATTATAATAACTTACATAATAGTAGGCAGCCCTCATCATACACACTGCTATTCCATTTGACACATGCACTAATCTGATAGAACAAAATGTTAATCTTGATAATGATAATTTCTGATGTTTCTGTGAAATCTCTCATCCTACCAAATCCAAAGGCTCTTAGAGATTTGCTGTGCACAACTGAGTTGTGCCACACTCTATAGAAAAGCCCTGTTTTTCTGACAAAGGTCAATGGTACACTAAGAAATCCTTTTTTCTTTCTATGCAAATTATGATAACACAACTGTGTAGACAGAGAAGTTCATTTTGCATTCAGTGTGCATGTTTGAGCCTAAATATTACAATGACAGGCACACTCTTAACTACCTAAGACAGGAAATACTGTGCATGCACAGCCTTTTAAAAATTGGTGCATAGCCGTAAGATATCTGTATGAACAAAAAAGAAAATCAAAAAAGAAAGCATATACATATCCTTGCATTTCCACTAACTGTGCTGGGAATTGTTGCCAGTTCTTGTGTTAGATTATATTTACAATTTAAGCAAAACATTGCTCTAAATGCATTTTCACTGGCATTAGATAAGAAATAGCTCATTATGATGCACTACTGAATTCCAGAGTGATGGAGAAAGCAGGTACCTAAAACAAATCCAGCGAAGCCCTGCAAGCTGTAGTACTCATGACTGGAAAGAATAACAACACGACAAGGGAATTTCAAGGAGAATTCAGGTTAGGGAAGGTTAAGGAAAGAAAACTGACTGAAAGTTCCCTTCTATCAAAAGTCAGTCAGAAAAAAATAATAACCCCAAGATCCAGGGTGTTGACCCTGTGAGGAATTCCTCCCACTCCACCCTGGAAGTGGCTGAGAAAAGAAGTAGATAAAGTTGATTAGGGTGATAGAAGACTCTTCAGAGTTATACTGAGAGCTATCAAAAAAATCCTACTTTCCATAAAGCCTTTCATTCTGGGGAACAGAAGTGAGGTTAAAGCAGAATCCGGAACGAGTGGGTGAGATTATTACATTAGTTATCATAACTTTGCTATTTCTCTAAATATTTGGAGCACAGATACTCTGAAAAGATTTAGTAGGTTGTGCTTGTATAGATGAATCACCATCACAGCCACTCACTGAACTGGGTCAGGGCATTCTCACTACAGTCATATTGGACTGTGTCAGTAAATGGCTATTAAATGCCATGAATTTCTAGGAGCATCTGTGAGTTGCAGAAAGTGGTGCTACTGATTCCATGGATCTCTTTTTTTTAGCACATTCCTATAAAAAGAGAGAAGGAATTGCATTGCTAGCAGAGATTTAAAATCAGGTCGGGACTGTCGCTAGTTATTTAAAGGTATTGCAAAGCTTTTTGTAAGACTGAACATATTACATACTGTATCTTGGCTAAACTCCATGTTTTGTAATGACATCCTCTTCTCATCTCAGACAACTTTTGTTGTCACAAGAGGATGCCACTTTCTTCATTTTCCTGAACTAGATGTCTGGTAGCAGTATTTTAATCTTGAGATGGCTCTGAAAGATAAATTCAAGTTGCCCAAAATGCAGCTTGGTTTCTGCATCACTCCCTGTAGCACTGCAGTGTGTGGACAGAAGGTAGGTTTTGAAATTTATGTTCAGACAGAGGTTCCATTTTTCTCTGTGCTAAAGTACAAGTGCAAATCTGTTGGTTTGGATTCCTCCTCCATTACTCCCTCAATACAGTATAATTGCTCCCAGGAGCAATGGGGGGCTTGCTACTTTAATTCAGAAACGTATTTTGAGATCATTGTAGTCAAAATGCAAGTCATCACTATCCCGTTAGCACTTGGAATGCTTTCATAGCATTGACTTGCTTTTGCTTCCAATTTGATGAGCTGGTGACTATAGCCCTTGGATGGCATTTTCATGAGCAAAATCCTGAGGGAGGTCGTTGTGGTCGTTACCATGTTAGCCACCTGATGAACTGCCAAGGTTGTACTGATAGCAAGCAAGAGGTATCTCACTATAAACAAAACAACAACAAAAACAGCCTCTTTCTGCTATTTTACCACTGTTTTCTCTGTGGGTACAATGTTTTCTGGCAGAGCAGTGCCCACAAGCCTGATAACTGGAAATGCAGGCAAATTCTCTACTAGTGTAATGATCTGGTCTTCGCCAGCTGGTAGCCAGCTGTGGGCAATAGTGAATACCTGATTGAGAGTTCAGCCTAGAGAAGACATCATCCACCACTATATCTGGCCAGATGCACCATGCCAAAAGTAGAATTCCTATCATGAAAAGCAATAGAGGCATAGCCTGTTGCCAATTTCCACAAAGACAAAATTGGATTGAATAAGAACTGAAGCTACTATTTCTCACCTGGAACACTCACAAATTGAACTGAGGGACTGAGAGGCTGATTAAGTTGCAATTCAAGTGCCAGAAATACAACCTTACTCTGTGGCTAATGATCTTCTGTGGCACACAGTCTGCAGACGGTTGGATGTTGGACTTTCAGTAAACTTCAATCCTCTTTCCTCTGAGGGTTCTGCTTTGGTGGCAGACATCCTGGTTCCTCCTAATTCTTGTACTGCTTTGTACATTGCTAGAGGGAGGTACATAGTGGTTTAAAAGTGCCATTTTTTAATAGCATCACCTCTGTAAGCACCTTTATACTATTTCTGCTCAGGACTGTGAGATGGTTTATGCACAGTGAATAATGACGTGTATTCATTATTTGCTGAATAATGAATACTTCTTTTATTTTTAGTTCTCATTTTTCTCTAGGAATTAAAGGGGGTGTCCAAGTGCGTATAACATCTGTGTTATATATATATATATATACACACACATATATAAGTGCTGATTTCGTAACTTTTCTCTCAGTGAAATACAGCTGTGTTTGTGTAAGCTTCCTGCAGGAAGATGTCTAAATATGTTAGAGGAAGAAGATGAACGAATGTGATACGGGCCAAAACATCTATATCAACTTAACCTTGCCACTGTGGAACTTGAGATCAGGTAGGACTTGGCGTAACAACAGCATTTATTAATAACTAGAGTATGTATTCCTGTGCTGGGAGCTTCTGGGATGCCCTCACTGGAGAACAGCTGGATATTCAGCATCACATCATGTGCTCTGCATCACATCCCCAACACCCTCATGTGTGTGTGTGGACACATGAGGGAGAGGGTGAGGCATAGCACCCACGTCTTCAGCCTCGCTCTGCCCAGCAGAAGTGTGCTTGGTAGTGACTCCAGAGAGAATGTAAGCACCTTCACACAGTGCAACAACTTCAGCTGGGGGTGGAGAATCCTTTCTCATGTTTTATTCATCCAAATTTCCTCTCCCCACTCCAGAAATCTACACTCATCTCTTCACGAGAAAATCTGTTCAATTTCCTCTCATTTAGTGCCATGCTGCAGGGCTCACATTTCCAACGAGCACCTTCACTCAGAGACTGATCGGCACTAATCACAGGTCCAACTTCTCAAGAGTGAAGCGTGGGAGAGAGAGGGAGATGTCAGCTCATCTAATTTGATCAGTCTGTTTTGTTATACTGAATATTTGATTTTCAATACCCAGCTCTTGTGGAAGGAAATAAAAATGTAAGAAATACAGCTTCCTTCCCTTTTTTGCTTTTTTGGTAAGATTTTAGGTTTGACTCATCTTTCCCAGGCTAATTGTCAAGAAACTGACAGATCACTCATGGTTGACAAGTGAGTAATTGGGAGAAGAGAGGGAGTGCAGCAGGTGTCAGTACTAATTTGGTAAAACAAACGGGGGAATAAAAAAGAGTAGAGAGTGGTATGATAGTCACTTTCACAGTCATGACGCTACAAGCACTTCATACAAAATGTGTGCAGGATTTTACTATGCTCAGAGCATTAACTATTAACTAGCCACTCCAGACACATTCAGAGTTGGCCTACAGTTCACCATAAAAAGACGCTTTTGAGTCTCTTAACAGGAAAGACTGGTTCACAGCACTGCTGAAGAAAGGGACGAAAAATAGCTTCATGATTTTCACCTATCCCACTATTGGGCAGAGCAGTCCCTCCGTGGGCAGATCTTGTGCCTTTGCCCTGATGAGCTGCACTAGGCTTGACCATCAGGAAGTTTAGCAAGGTCAGAGATGGAGCCTTCTATTGCTGTCAAGATCTCTGTTGTCCACAGCTGCCCTAATTCTCCCAGACTGAGATTTTGTCCAGTCTTTTGTCATTGCTAGGAGCCTAAATCTCACTTACTGAATGGAAGAAGGGCGTTTTCTGCCTGGAAAATTGCTCTGGCTCTGAAGAGAACAGCCAAAGATTTGGCTGTGTTTTAGATATCAAACCCTTGGAAATCAATTCTCTCACTTATCTGCCAAATCTGCTCCTCTGAGCTCTGTTATCTTGCTTCAATCTCAGATGTCACTGAAAGTGCCTCAACACCAACTGATGCTCTTGTTTTGATCCCTGTAATGGTGTTAGCGACTGCAGGCCAAATAATGGATTCTGCCAGCAGACTCCGAAGACACACTTTTGCTCTGAAGTGGTGGTACAAATAGCATTGCAGCATTTCATCTTTATTGTCTGCTAAAGATTTCAGTGTCTAATATGCTCTATTTCAAAGAAAAAATGCTTTTTTTTTTATTATTCTTTAACTGCTGATACTGGAAATTCACCGGAGATTCAAAGAAAAGTATAGTTTTTCCCAGATTTCAGCATAGTAAAAAGAATATTGAGGCTGCAAGGCACTTTTTGCTCTGGCTTTCATCTGTGCAACCCCTGGTGTCTCGAAAACCTGCTTTGCTTTCACCCACAGATCATTTGGGGCAGAGCAGGTCATTACAGGGCAGCCCCAGGTAGCAAGCATGTTTCTAAGGGGTAGGACCAAAGTGAATCTGGTACCTTCTCTTGGCTCCTTTCTGGCTCAGAAGTCAGCACATCACCTCCCAACACCTTTACATGGACCTCCAGGAAAAAGCAACATTTTTTTTCTTCTTCCTTTATGGGATGTAAGTGCTGATAACTGGAAATGCACTGGTGTTGCTTTTATCATTTTTTCTTCCATTGAAATATTGACACATCTCCCCACGCCGAATGGAGCGTATCCCACTCTGCAAAGCATCCATGTGTTGGGGGAGCGCATCCATGTGTTGGGGGAGCACATCCATTCAACCTTTCACCACGCAGACCTGAAGTCAGCAGGGAGGAGTGCATACAGGTACCTCTGCAGCTGATTTACACCAGAGGCGAGTGCTGAGCCTGCCAGCAAAGTCATGCCGTCCTTCTGCCAGGGCTACCGCAGCCACAAGAGTGACTTTGGGCACTGCGTCCTTGGGAGAGACGGCGCCTGGGGATGCCGGCAGCTTTCCCACCGCAGCCCGACTGAGCGTTATTACTATGACAACCTACAGGTACGGATCTGCGCAGTGCCGGGAGCTCCGGCAAACCCCGACTGCATGTGCATGGCTCAGAGCCGGGGTCCCCTGCCTAGGAGGGGTAAAAAGCACTCAAGAGCCACAGGTGCCCCTCCCTGTCTCTGTCCTGTTGCTCTGGGGTGTAAGGCAGGGTGGGTGTTTCAGAGACATCAGCAGCTAGGATTTTTAATAATCTTCTCTTGGACAAAGTAAGGAGAGCGTTGCTTTTCCCATGGAGTCCTTCTTCAGGAAATCACCAGACCTATAAGAATATAAAGCTGCCCTTCAAACTCTGCCTTCCTCAGCCTGATTAAAAGGCAAAACGCTCCCAAACCTCATGCACGCTGCATGCCTCTGTACATGTGCGTGCATGCACGCATTACTTTCTTACACTACTATGACAGCACATGCTCCCCAAAGCTATTCACAGCATTAGAAATACAACTCCTCCCTCCAGTGCCCTGCGTGCGTGTGGCTGGGGCTTTCTGCTTTGCCTCACTCCCAGCTGATTGCGGGCTGATGGTCACGACTCTGCTCCTCGCCTCCGGGCTTCAGGAGGAGAGAAGGATCGGGGAAAACGGAGAAGCAGGCGCACAACTGCCCTACGGAGCCGTCGATAACTCGCTCCCCGCGCAGCAGAACCACATAGGGGAGGGGAGGGAGGAGGGAGGAAAGAAGGGGAGGAGGAGGAGAAGAAGGAAAAAAAAAAGAAAAGAAAAAGAAAATCCAGAGAATTCTAGTCCTGCAAATGTACTGAAACTGAGTGGTCAGAGTTCATTTGCTCGAGAAGAGCAGAGAAGAAAGAGGACATTAAATGAGAAAAAGCAAGAAAGGACTGTAGCCCTTTTTCCTGATACTAGCAGTGTCTGAGAGGGAGAATGATTCCTCCGAGCAGCATGACTGAAGTCAGCGTGGACAGTGTGGAGAAAGAGAATGAAGTGGAGAGCACAGAGCAGCCCCCATCTCCAGCATCAACCACCAGCCAGGAATCTAAGGTACTTACATCTCTCTTATTTTTTTCTTTTATTTCTTTTATTTCTTCTCCTTTTTTTTTTTTTTAATTGAAAAGATAACCCCCCCCCCAACCCCCCCTTCCTTTGTTTTGAAAAAAATGGGAAATAAAGATATGCTGCTCTGATTTGTATTTGAAGCTCTGTGGCAGGATCAGCAGTGGAGTGCTGTGAGCCACCTCCTATTGCAGTGCCTGCTCTGACATTCCTATTTCTGAATTCTCCCTGTCACCCTGGAGGCTCAGGGGTCTGAACTGGGGAGCACTTCCCCTTTGAGATGGTTAGGTTTTGGCAATTTGGTTTGTTTTGTTACCTCCTTATTACTCTAGGGACCTGGAGGAAGAATAGGGGTCAGAGAGGGGATCATTGCCAACAGGTGATTTTAGCTATTTTCACATCAAGCATCAGATCACTTACAGAGTTTTTGTTTGTGGCTGGAATTATTTATTTTCTCATGTGTCCAGAGAGGATAATTTTGGTGGAAGACTTTAGATGTTCCACTTGCCTCACCTACTCTAGCAGAGCCATCAGTGAACTTTCACTATTTAATGAGCCAGTAGTTGAAATGAGATATAAGTGATAGCTTTGGCGCAAGAATCCTTATGTACACTACCCAGAAAAGGACTTTTTTTCCCAGCCTTTTATTTATTGATTACTAAATGTGGTTCAGTTTACCTTCCTGTAAACCAACATCCAGCTCAAATGGCACAACCCCTAAATTTTTAATTGACTAGTACATAAAAAGTTTTTCTGCCTGCCAGTATGCGACTTGGAAGATGGAGTAGTGACAGAAGGAATGTAGTGTCCTTAGATAATGAATGTTCTCTGCAGCTTTCTTGGATAATGTGATTTTACTGATCCTCTGCTACTTACTTATGACTGATATCATGATAGCACATGCCAGATCTTTCTTTAGATTTCCACAGTGATGCTGTGTGCTGGGTAAATGTATGAAAATAGGGAGATCTTCATCACTTGGAGCTTTCAGCTGGGTAGAGCTTTGGAAAATACCATGTGAGCAGAACATCTGCCTGCCTGGGAAGGTCCATGTTGGCCTGAGTCTAAAGGCACCGGCTGTCTGGTATAGTGTATGAAAGCTGCTATGTTATTCTGCAGTTAAAACTAGGTTTCCAGAGTGCAAGTCACAAGAGTCTGTGTGGGTAGAATTCTGACATAGGCTTTGGGATTTTTTTAAAAAATGCTGTACTCTAAGGAGGAGAACTAAGGTATCCCCTATGTAAAACAACCACTGTAAAAGAAAAGAGTTATCACAGCAGCCGTATAATTCCCTGTTCACACTGTTCACTGTACACATTCAGCACTACTGGGACACTGCTGCAGTCTCCCTACTGAGGAGGGGAAAAAGTAAATGGGTTATTGGTTCTAGATTCTAAAAGGATCCGGATGATAGGTCCCTAAATCCTCCCACGTGGAGCCTTTCCCCAGAATTACTGAGCTGGTATTGGTCCAGTGAGGAGCTCAGCCCCACAGTGTGGTCCCAGGAGGAACTGGAGCCTTCACTGCACTGCCAGCACTAGGTCCTCACGATGTGCTGGACTGTTTGGACAGGGTGGGATGAGTGCTCCCTCCTTCCAGCCACAGACAAGTAAGTGGTTACAGAGCTAAGGTGCTGCTCACATGAGGGATTTTCCCACTTGGTCACAGAGCACTGTTTCCCAAAATGAGCAGACAGACAGGAATCCTAACCAAGAAAAGCAGAGTGCTGCATATAGGGATCCTTCTTACTCCTTATGTACGCGCTCAGAAGGATGACAGCAGGAGTTAGACACATCTAGCCAGAGAGTGAAAAGACTACTAAGCAGTTTCTAATCAAACATTACCATCATCAATTTTTCCAGTCTTGTGAGCATTAGAAGTGATACACTGCAATAGGCAAAAGCCGTGACTGTGCAGTTGATGCCATCACTTGCATACAGATATTTTAAGTGAACATGTAATCTGTGTATTCTCGTTTTAGAACTGCAAATAAGATCAGAAAATGTACCACGTTGTCATTTCAATAAATGGAGTCAAAAGAGCCTTCTGATCACGAGGTTAATAAGATTTTTTGTCCTAGTAAACAGAAGGATGGAAAAATTGTCAATGATTTCATGATTTTTTTTATTAAGAGAGTTTATGTGCTTCAGAAGCCAAAGACTCTGACAAAGGTATATGTCAGTGTGTGCCAATGGCCTGTGCACTAGCTTTAATCCCACAGTATCCTCTGCCTAGGGTGCGGTCTTGTCAATCAAAGAGGGCTTAGCTTTCTTCAGGTACCTTCTGTTGACTAAGTTAACAAGTTCATGTCTTCTGCAGTTACTGCAGAACAGTTTGTGCAGGGTCTAATTACTCCACAGTAGCTTGTTTCTGAGGTAAAACACTGTTATGACTCCAAATATAGAAACAGAAACCACATGGATAATAGCAACCTTCAAAATGCATTTGAAAACATTTCAGCAGAATGACAATTTTGAAAAACTAATGTAGAGCTAGTGAAGCAAGATTGCTTCCATTCTTTTGTAATCATAGACTGTGACACATAGTCCCTTATAGTAACAAAGTCCAGAAAAAGGGTTTTATCTAGCACACTCCAGGCTATACTCAGAAGATGACACAGGAGATACTGCAATTCCTGATAGCATGAGTTTGAGAGGCAGAACTTTAGGCTGTTAAAAAGTACCTAAAACTTGGAAGAATGACTTGAATGCACACACCCTTGCCTCAGGAAACCAGCTTGCTTGTAATAAATGCTAAAATTTACCACCACATTTTCCTATGGATTAAGAGCGTATTTACTGGTGAGCACACACAGACACTGAAAGCTGGAAGGCCATCCTCTTGTGCATGTCTTCCCCATCATGAGCGCCTTCACTCCAGAACTTCAGCAGAGCTGCTCAGAATGAGGAAATTCAAATGCTCTTTCAATTACACCTCATTGCTTGGTCTCTACAAGCAAACCCACTGACATGTTCTAAGTAGTAAATGTAAATGTTCTACTACTTTGAAATGTAGTAGGTATAGTACTGTATGCGGTGAATGTGTCTTTCGGACTGTGTGTCCTCACATACTTTACATGTAGTACTCCCATTGTAATGTCTTGTTAATACAACTTCAAACAGATATCCAAAGGGTAGTGAACACTGTAACTGGGTCATCCTGTAGCACTACATGTACTGCTATTGTGCTAAATACCCTACAGCTTGAATGGTTAAGAATGCTGGAAATCGTAATAATTAACTTATTAATCTGTTGGCTCTTGAAAACATTTACTTCGCATCTGGGTATGACTTAAGTGGATACTTGAAGTATATTAGGAGAATAACTTTATGAGAGTACCATATAAATGTATATAGCTGCTAATTGTGTTACATGCATCTGCTTGTAATCATGCCTTCTACCTGCTTAGGTCCTTCACATCTGACTTCTAAAAAGGCAAATAGCCAACTTGTGAAAGAATTTTCTATATTTTCAACTCAACGAGGGAGGAAT
The DNA here is from genome assembly GCF_038088225.1 of Cyrtonyx montezumae. Lineage (NCBI taxonomy): Eukaryota > Metazoa > Chordata > Aves > Galliformes > Odontophoridae > Cyrtonyx > Cyrtonyx montezumae. The sequence goes on along the minus strand of NW_027072089.1, from coordinate 98,908,447 downwards.
TCATTAGCTAATGAATCCTAAGGAAGGATCTCTTCCTGTTGGTAGCAGTTAACAACACACTACACACTTGTACAACAACTACTAATTTAGGAACAGAGGCAGAAATGTGGTGGCAGCAATCAAATGATATTTCTGATGTCTCTTATGTATAAATGTACCTTGAATTTAATACAAAAAAAAACCCTAAAATTTTTGGCACTGTGAGTCTAAAGAAAATATTGTCACATCTGACAATATTTCTATATGTTTTGGCATAATTGGCACATACCTCCTTTAGCTTTATCCTTTTTATATTTCACTTGCACATCTATATGAAGAGGAAAGAGACCATCTGCTGATTTCTGTCTAGGTTTGAGTCAAGTCATTATTGCTGTATTGTGAATAATGACTGGGGATGTTCATAGACAGTCGACTATATCTTAGAAAATGCCTTTCCCATTTTTAAGTTTTAAGGGAGCTTGAGAATCTGTGATGTTTAAGCTAGTACCTGCACGGTTGGTCAGCACTGGTCTTCACATTATTAGTGCGTTGTTTCAAGTATGTAAAACACTTGTCAGATTCTTGCCTGCGCTCTAGGAGTGTTAAGCCTTGACCCTTGTCACTAGAAGCAATCTCTCATGTAAAAGTTACTTATTTATAGATAACAGTGAATATCTATGAAGGCGAAATATTCATTCACAGCTTTGCCCATTTCCATCTACTTTTTTAATAGTTCAGGTATAATTATGATGTACTGCAGTCAGGCATCTTTGGTGTAATCGCTTCACAGCAATAATTTCATTGGCCTAACAAATTACTTACTCTCAGGTCAGGTAGGTAAGTTGAACAGAAAATGAAAAAAAAAAATAGAAACTAGTCCTCTACATAAATATGACATTTGGAATATTTATTTTGCAAAATAAATGAGTTTCTTAGTTTGGCACTTCCACACACATACTATTCGTTAGCCAGTATTCAGGGAAATGCATACTATTACATTTAAATTCAGAAATGTCAGTTCAAAAGATGTAGAACAATTGTTCAAACACTAGCTAACCTGCTATATAATGCATAAGATGGAAGTTGTTGAAAAAAAAGTAAACTGAGAAAATGATTCAGCATTGAGGTTCAAGATGTTAATGTAATTTACTTTTATCCCCAAATCAGTTGAGACAGTTGAATTTACTTTGTCCTGCCTGTTAGTCTAGTAGAGTAATATTGCTTGCATTGGGTTTCTAAACCAGGTGTTAATATTAGTGAACTATCATTAAATAGTAAACAACGTAAACAGCTTGAAACTCTTTGGATTTTAATACGATTGTGTGGGATTTAAATCACATAGGATCTGTGCTATGCACTTCTGCAGAGATCTTCCCCATTTAAAGAGTTAATTCTTTATGAGGTTCTATAGATGGTTACTCATCAATGAATATTTAAAAGAGGCAGGGAGTATGGTGTACAGTTAGTGTTTCACCCTCCACACTACTGCTAAATGCCCAGCACATAAACTACTGCTGCAGTCTTCAAAGGAATACCAAAGCTTAAAAAAATTCTGTGGAAGGGTTCTCCTTAATCTTACCCATATGCCTCTGCATAAAATGGTGAGTACTACTATGAAGTAAGACTAAGGGAAATAAATGTGCTTGAGTATTTTTTAAGATGCTACTTTCTGTAGCAGTTTAAGGGACTAGAGGATTTCCCCTACAGTAAGAAAGTGGAGCTCTATTGATATTTTCTTGAGCTGAGTTCTTCTGTTTACATTTATTTTGTATTTCTCTCTTTCTTACTCTTCCAATTAAAACACTCTGCTATTGTTTTTGCTTTGATATATATGTCAGATTATTTCTTAGGTGCATTGAGATATCTAAGGCAAAACAGAAATGTGATCACTTCGTTCTCTTCTATCTGCACTTCCTACTTTGCCAAAGTGAAGAAAATGTCTACTATCTTTCGGCAAGTAAAGATGACTTGATTCAAGTCTGGCATGGTAAAAATAAAAATAAAAAAATAATTAAAAACAAAAGAATTTACTCAAAGTGAAAATTTTCACTGAAACAAATGAAATTGTTCTCTACCATCACAGCCTGTTATCCTGTACTCTTTTAGTTAAAGTAATCCTCAGAATTTATTGCTACTCCATTAGAAGGGCTCTTTCAACACCTGGATGCTCTAATGGCTAAGGGATGCCCTCTGTTCTCTCTTTCCTTCTAGTTGCAGCCTAACTTTATCTCTGAAAAGCTTGTGTGCCATTGTACTTTTGATAGTACTATTTTAGTTCAAACAGGTCTTTACCATTCTTAGTGTGGGTCTCCGTTATTTGGGAGTAGACTTCTATATTCTTCCCGAGCCTTTTATTTTCTAGACTAAACAGGCAGGCTGATATAATATAAACTCTCAATTCTTCATCTCATTCTAATGGCAAATCTGTGAAACTGTTTCAGTTTTTAATAAGCTTTCTTGAAAAACATCGACCGACTCTGTGCAAAGTATTCACTAATACATCATTAACTTGCCCAGAAAACCTGCTTCTTATGCTTTTTAAGGTTGTCACTACATCCTGTTTGTGTGCTCTAGACACTCTTCAGTCAATCTGTGGTCATGATTCTGTTTCTATTCAAAGATTTCCAATTATTAGGGTAGATTTGTCCGTCTTCATCCGGAGTGATTTGGATCACATCTCAAGTGCTTAAGCATGCATTTGCATTGTTGATCACCATTGTATTTCTGTAACTCCATCCCTCAAGCCACAAGCCTTTCTGGTTTTAACAGTGCCTTCAGCATTTCAATAAGGAAATGGCCTTATGACACACCTGATCTTTGCATCACATTCAGTAATGAAAATACAGAAGCAAGATTGGCCCTAAAATGTTTGAAGAACTCCACTAATCTTCCTTCAAGCTAGTACTTCTTTCAGCAGAAATCCTCATACACTTGACTCACTTTCCTTCACATCTTAAAATTTCTCTGCTACTTCCATTCTTTTATGTCTAGACTAATAGTTCCTAATTGATAGCACATTGAAACAGACAGAGTCTTCTTTGGCCTACCTAATTTTCTTTGACTAGAAAATTTTTCATCTTGTCCAAGGTAGTTAACTAGTCTAAGACGATCGAGTTTTTTGTTGACAGTTGTGCTGTTGAAGTTAGATCTCCCCCCCCCCCCCCCTCTTGAAATAGATGTCTATTTTACTGTATCATTTCTGGCCTGATAAAATTTATTAAGAAAACTTGGTCCTAGACTTGCAAAGTTTTAAATTTTGTAATAGAGAGTTTTCTTCTTCTCACCACAGCAGGTATATTGAACTGCTTCTTTGATGTCATGCCATCCCTTTCTGCAAACTCTTTCCTATTATTCCTGTTACTTTACCCAAAGATCATTGTTCTGGGAAGAAAGTGAGATGAAGCATTTGATAAATTCTGAGTCTACATTTTATCCCATCTTTGCTGTTCCATAGTGTGTTTCTTCTTTTCCATTCCCCAGTCTGCATCAATCCTTTGACATTTCCTTAAATACCTTTTGCAAGGATTATCTCAGCTTTTCTTGGCAATTAACATGCTTAAACCTCAGCAGCTCAGCTTGAACGTTCAAATTTTATTTGCATACCAGTTTTCTTTTTTATTCCTTTTCGTTCTCTTGCTCAACTCCTCACCATTTTTTTTTGTGGACTCTTAATTTTTCCCATTTTCCTTTCTGAGAGCTATTTTCAAGCAGTTTTCCAGGAACACACATCCACGAGATGTTTTTATTCCTTATTGTTTCATATTCCAGGTATTATTAACATATTTTCTTTGAAGAAATTTCATGCCTCTTGCACAACCAAGCACATCCAAGTATCTGATGGTTTCTATTTGATCTCCTTTTTCAGTGAAGCATGTCTCTAACCTGATACATCATGGCTAACAAAGGTCAAGGCCATTCCATAACCATGAGCCATGGGGGCTCATCAGCTCTCAGTACTTGCTGACAGCCTTCACTCATTAGTAGAAATGCAGCAACCTGCTAACATAGCTATGCTGCTTTCTAGACCACTGCTAGGACCTTCATACTGCTTCTGATGGACATACTAGTTCAGACAGACAATAGCTTGGGTCCTTCTGTGTCACATTCCAGGATGTGATATGGTGTAAAATAAATCCTTAGGGAGCTGAGAGTGCTGAAGGCTTCAAATTTCTTTAAGAGAATGTAACACGTCAAAGACTATCCTTTTGAAGTCCCAAACTTTGCTTAGAAGTTCATTGTTTCCCTCACAGTTAATTTAATTTAAATTGAAGTAAATTATAACCACTTGATTCCAAGCTATTGTTTCTTATAGTCCTATGGACAGTATTTTTCTTGTTGCCTACCTGAGCCATTACTGTATGCTCACGATGGGTAGAAGATTGCATTAATCTCATATTTGATATTTTTCCCCCATATTTGTCAGGCAGAGGACTGAATTTTCAGTAGTAAATGCACGAGTTGAATATGCTTGACATTGTATTCAGTCCTGCGCAATTCGCAGTTGCATCAATCAGTTAATAATTGTGAGAGAAGGGTGATTCCCAACTGCACAATGCTGCAAGTTCAATATGGATTTGCAGACAAGAGTCCTTTAGGTGAGTAACAGTGATTGCTTGAATGCTATTCTTTTCTTGAGACATAATATGCTTCATTTCTGAGTGCCATTTAAAAGCCTTATTGAAATGCCATGCATGCACTGCTTTATTAAGATCATTTGAGCAGTCTAGTGTTCTGAATAGAAAAGCAAAATGCATCTGACCTACAGTAACTGATGATTAGGTTTGATTCAGAAAGGAGCAAAATACTACAAACTGGTGTTCACAAAGCCACTAAAATCATTATTTAGAATATATATATATATGTATATATCTCATTTCTCAGAGTAAGAATTTCAGAGGCATAGCTGAGAGACCAAAGTCATCCTGACAGCTTATTATAGCAAATATAGTTAATGATTTTAGAGTGCACTCACATCTCCATTACCACTGATGTTTAACTTCATTTGAGTTTTACAAAAATTAGTTATGCACAGCAGAGAGGAACCAGATTTTATAGTCCAAGTCAGCTTCCTGACATGAAGCATAGAAGTCATCTCCTCAAATACCACATGTGTAGGTGTAATATTTTTTATTGATTTGCCAGTGTTTCTCCTGCAAGTTTAAATGCTCTGGTAATGATTCTGAAAACCAAAATATCTCGAGACTGAGCTGAGAGACTGAAAATCCTGCTTCTAACAGAGAGGTTGGAGTTAGGTGATCTCAAAGGTCCCTTCCAACCCAGACCATTCTACAATTCTATGATAATGTGACTTGTGATGATATGCCAAATATGTCTGGTAGTGAACATTTCAATTGAGTGTTTGTCAAGTGCTCTTCTCTTTTTGGTCAAAACCTTTGGTTTTGGAGAATTACTCACTAAGCATGTAAACCTTATTGAGGAACCTTTCCCTCATTACATGATGAAATTTCTAGTCAAAAGAGGAGGAAAATCATAGGTTAATTCATACCTGTACTCAGAGACCAACTTCACCTGTACTCAGAGACCAACTTTTGGCAGTTAGTAGTTTAGTATCCCTACATTAGGAACAGACACAGACTAAAGCAGTTTTATCAAACGTGTAATTTAAAGCAAAAGGCAGTCTAATGTGTTCTAAATTAGCCTCTTTGAGAGGAAATCACTTTCCTTTTACTACAGTACACAGCTACTGCTGAGTTAAGAGCTTGAATTTAAGTAGGGTGAACACCTCTTTGAATCTGTCAAATCAAGGTTCTTGAACCTTACAGACAAAAACTGGGCAATTGTTTCCTTCCCTGAAAGTTTACTTTTCTGCCCACAGTCTTCTCAAAGACATTTTGAAAGACTGCAGTTGTGGGGTTTTTTTTTTGTTGTTGTTGTTGTTTGGTTTTATTTTTATTTTATTTTATTTTATTTTTTATGTCTGGATGAAACAAAGTCATTCAGAATTAGAATTTCTTTGCTATGTGGAATTGCTGTTTTGCAGCCAGTCCTGTAGTGGAAAGTTACGCACCTATGACAAAAAGAAAAAAAAATGTGAGCCTGTCCAGGCTTCAAGATATGAAACACTGCTATTAAACTCTAGCTACAAGATCAATCATGTACCCGTTTCATGAAGTACAGTCTTTGGCAGGTGCACAGCAGTTAGATCTATCTCCTGTAGTTAGTCATAATGACAAATGAACTTCATTCTCATGGCCATCCAAAAGATCCAGATGAGCGCTTAACTGTTTTTGCTACCTTGTTCACTCTGTGCATTTCAGTGCTTCTCTCTCTGCTCCTTTTCTCACGCAAATGCTTTAATCCAGGACGAGGCTCTCTGACATAATGCAAGATTTGTCTTCAGAGGCAAAATTTCCAGGTGTCCAAGGTTAGCCATTTTCAAACATGCCTGTTAAGAAAATAGATGGTGGTTCTTCTGTTAGGGAAGGGAACTTTAAGGAATACCATGTGGATGCTGGCACTTGTGCTGTAAGTACTCTTGAAAAGATGCAAACCCTACTGTTGGCACTTTCCTTTTTATCCATATCCAGTCTGTGCTTGTTTTATTCACAAATAAGTTCTTCCAGTTGCATTTTAGTTTCCCTGTGTCGTCTGGCATTGTAACGTCTGTGCTTTGCGTGTGGGTGCCTATTTCTTTCTCAGTGTAACATTGTACTTTCTACAAAATGTATACACGGGGAAACTATACATAAATTTATATCTCAGACAATGAGGTAACGGAAAACATTCCTTATGCAGAAGAAATGAAACCCTCTTAATCTCCCCTTGTCTTAGTCTCCTATCTAAGTGGGTAGTAATGTAACTCAGGAGATCCCTCATCAACTCTGTTGCCTGCATCCATAGCAGCATAGGTTCCTACATACAACCTTGCACTCCTATTCTGCCCTTGGCTGCATTTTTTGTTTCCCACCTGACATCTAAGAAGAATGCACTGGACAAATGAATCTCTGAAGATTATCAAATCTAAAATTAATTCCAACAGCTATAACAAACCTACTTGAAACCTGCTAGAATGTAGATGAAGTAAAACCATTTTACAAAGATTTTTAGAAAAATGAAAGCCAAACCTAAAATTTCTGAGGAGAATTCAGCTGTGAAGAGATGGTGACCATGAGAAGTATCCTCTCAGGCCAGAGGGAAAAAAAAAAAGACAGATACTTTTTAAACAAGATGAGAAAAACAGCCTGCTTTTTCTGACTCTGTAGGGAACACATTGCAATAAATACAATATTCCTGAAGTAGCAAGTGAGGTAACACCATTTGGCCTTTACTACCAGATGCTCAGTTCCAGAAAAAGATCTCCATTCCGTGAGTTATCAGCCCTCCAGCGCAGTCATACTCAGAGTCACTGCTGTATATAAAAAAATCAGTTGATGAGAAAAGAACATGTATAAATCTTAGAAGTTATCAGCATGCTTGCTCTTCAATTCAGCAGTGGTGGGTTACTCTTCAGGCTCTGATATTTGATATAATGTGTCACACTCCTTATGAATCAGTGCCACTCTGCTGATAACCAAGAATTGTAGCTACTCTGACAGTAGACGAACCAAAGTGATATATTTCATGGAAATAACCACTCTTACACAGGATTCATACTCATGTTTTTCAGATTACACTCTGTCCTCACTTGACTTTCCTTTCCTCTTCTTTCCCTCTGCTCTCTTGCCTGCCTGAATCCTTCACGCAACCCCACTGAAGTCACTGTCGTTATTTCTGTCAGAAAACACAGTGTTCTACTCATTTGAAATCCCTCACTTTCCTATCATATAAACAATTTCTGTAAAATCTGTTGGTGTCTTTTCTCTCTTTTCTGTACATAACTATTTTTTTTTTTTGAAGCTAGATATCTCAGTGTAAAAACACAGTGGAGTCTTGAGACTTTGATAGAGATAATTTGAGGAGGAAAGTTTTGCAGCTGGTGGGGATAAAAATAAAATGTTTTTGTTTTGCAGGGTTGATCTTGAAACAATAGCTGGCTAAAGATGTTCAGCAGCTTGGAGATTTAGAAAAAGTACAAAAAAAAAAAAAACACCCAAACAGATTAGCCTGAAGTAAAAGGAGTAAAAGATTTACAATAAATCTCAAACATAACTTGTCAATTAACATCTCCATATATATATATTTACTATATTACCTATATTACCTCCATAAAGTACCAAGTAACTGTAATTCCATATATACACCAACATCATTATCATCAAATTAAATTCTTCATGAGGAGATTTGGTTTATTCTTAATGTAAGACATTGAATGTGGTTTTGCTGAGCATCACTTACTTGAAATGACAGTAAGACAAAGGACAGACTTAGATGGAAACTTTATGTACTACTAACAGGTTCATTGAAAACTGAGTAATACAGGAGTAATTTTCCTTCAAATGATTTTTAAGTACTGTTTGAAAATTAGAAAATGACTGGAATAGAAGTGTTGGAAAGTTTTAAGTACATGACCCAAGTTGCATTATGAGAAGACCTATAGATGTAAATTGCCAGATCAGGACTGGATCTGGATGTAAACAAATCTCTGCTATGGTTGACTGTAACATAATTAGATGTATAGGAAGCAAGAAAGATATTATCAAGGTGGAAAAAGATTTTGATTTATAAATTACGGTATTTGCCACGTATCTGGTAGCTGCTGTAGGACTCTATAGCTGGAAAAACAAGATGAAAGAAGCACATTTGGGCCCTGGGTGGAGCAACAAGAAACCCAGTGGCATTAACTGGCTTTGCTTGACCTGCGCTGTTGGCTCTTCCCCACATCCAGGGCTACAGGTCAAGTGGTTCTAGGGCAGTGATGTGTCTGCACATCAGGACAGCAGGGGTCCTGCTGGGCTTCAGAACAGACATTGCCAATGTAACCCTGCATCACGGTCTCCAGAGCAAGCATTTAAAGGATGAGAGAGTGTCAGGCTCTGGGAGGGATAAAAAGAAGACAGGAGGCAGAAAATTTGCTACCAGGTTGTAAAAATAAACACTCGGAGGGGAAGGAGGCTGTGAAAAAAACCTGAAAATGAGCCAACAAACACTGCTAATATTCTGTAAGGCATAGTCTTCCCACTGAGAAGAGTATGAAATGGAAAAATGGGAACAAGTTGTATAATTCAGATGTGAATCTGTGGACTGACAGCAAAGAAGGAGGTGCAAAAGCCTATGGGATCAAATAAGCCAAAATAGCTTTGTTTATGTGTGTTGGGATGCTTTTTTTTTTTAAGCTAGTAGGCCATATAGCAACTGAATCCTGGCATTATGGTTCTGTTCTTTCTGTGATCAGATCATGTTAGACCTGAAGCACAGTAGTTAAAGAACTCTGGACAGAATAAAGTCACACTAAGTACACATTTGAAACAAATGTATAGGAGAAACAAAAGCAAGTGGCAGGGTCTGTCTGTATTTGGTTGTGGAGAAGAGATTGACCAATAAGGTTTCAAAAATAGGAAGGATGAATTAAGTCTGTAGATAACATGATGCCACATATATTAAACTGGCTATTCATGCTGTGTGCAGTAATCCTTTGCTCTTTATGTGCAAAGTAAAACAGTAAAAAAAAAGTTTCATTTCAAAAAAGCAAAACAATAGTTCAGCCAGATCCCCAACCTCTACTTGGGAACCATGTTCACTGAAGTCAGCAGGAGTTAGGAGTGAGCAAAGACCTTAGTATTTGGCTCAGTGACAACAACTTTGTTGTAGAGCTGAGCACTTATATGCTTTCAGCGTGAAGCAATTTTAACAGCCTAATTTTGGAACCCCAGAAGGAGGAGTGGAAACACTAAAATATTAACTATCACAGCTCCCAGTTGATCTCATCCTCCTTTCTGTGGACAATACAAATGTGATTTTATGGTATGTGGGATCTGGTTCTGATGTTAATTTGCCCTCTCGATTACTGTCAGCCTCCCTGCCAGATGTATTTCCATGTTTGTTTCAAGAGTCATACTACCATTTAAAGTAGTGTCTGTTTTTGCTGAACGTCTGAAAAGCTTTGTTTAAAAAAAAAAGAAAAAAAAGAAAAAAAGACAAACAAATGAGCAAAATGAATTATTGGAAATTATTACCATAGGTAGATCAGCACTTCTTAGCAGAAGTTGTCTTTTTTTTAAGAAGATCTAAGTAGGTCACACTGAGCTTTAATTTCTCAAAAGAACAACAGTGGAAAATAATGACGCATGCTTCATAGGTGGACAGATATGAAGCACAGTCATAGATGATTAATCCTACATTCACAATCATGTTCATTGCAGATTGTTTGTGAGAAGAAAAGGAATCAAAACTCAGTCCTTATTATTATTATTGCAGACTCTCAGCAGGTGCATGCAGTGTAGCTTCATTCACCTCAGCAGGGCTGCCTGGATTTACATTACTCTGAAATCCAGCCTTTTAATCTCCAAAATTCATTGTGCCATTTCCACTGCTGCAAATATTATCACAAGAGTATGTCAGGAGTTACCAAAGGGAAATCACTGTTCCGTTTACAAGGTGAAATGGAAAAGAGATATCCAAATATAGCAGCAAAATGCAGGATTTCTGGATGGGACCTCAGAGACAACAGTCTTAACTTCCTCTTATGTCAAAAGTTATGAGATAACTACATGTGCACTTCATCCTAATGGAGACAAAGTATGGAGATGACCAGCTGCATAGCAATCAGATACTTGAAGAGAAACCCAGGGTACAAACCAAAATGTAGTAAACACATCCATTTTGAAAGTGTAAGTTAGAAGGGGATTTTAAATAAATGAAAGGACTGTTCTTCATCATCTCTTTGCTTGCATTGTGATCTTGTCTGCGAGCTCCATGAGGAAAGACTGGAGATTAAATTGCCTGGCCATGAAGAGAGGAGCCGCAGAGAAGATTGTAGCCAGTTATTCCACTAGCCACATCTCATAACCTGAATTATATGAGATCTTCCACAACTCATGCCACCCATGTTGGAACAGCTGTTTGGTGGAAGGGAGAATATATTCCTGTGATTAAATACAGAATTTATAGTCATGCTTTCCTCTTCGGAGAGAAGTATCTCCTCTTTGCTAGGTGAGGCAAGAGAAGGGGCAAAGTGTTTTCCAGTCTCAACAAAACAGTAATCAACATGTTTTGGGAATGGATGAAGTGTTATTTGGTTTGATCTGTAACATGTTTTGATCTGTGCATGAGTTCTTAAAGGAAGAACTGATGATCATTGAGCTAAACGGTGAACTAAACATACCTGACTTTGGGGCTCTTAATCTGACTTTCATAATTTGGATGATAAGATTCTCTGAAAGATGTTCTTGTAAACTGATAGCTTTAAATGCTGCAGATTTGAGAAAGATTCACTGGTCTTCCTCTCTGCTGGAGGCAGGTTTAATACAAACCATGACTGAGTGACGCATACACATTGATAAAACATCCACTCTTTTCACAGCCATTTTTCCCAAACTTGACTTGTTGTGATACTTGAAACAATACTAATGGAGACAAAATCTCACAGAAACAGAAGTGTAATATACAATCTTTTCTTTCTAGATTACTGATTCTAGTGTAGCTAGATTAAAAGAAAAAATGAGTGCATCAAAATAATGCTGCTTGAAAACTCAACAGAAAAAAAATTTAAAGGGAACATTTGAGAGTTTTAGCTAAATAAATGTGTTTAATGTTGCTGTTCTCGGGGAGAAAAAATTGCTTGGTGTTTGATTAAAAAATTAATTTTCTAATTTTCACATGCATACAAATATTGTTATATTTATTTTGCATATGTTGCCTCCTTTTTACAAGCTGTTTTAAAATGTTTAAAGGACAGTGAGTCTTTTGAAGCTAGTATGAAAATATATTTGGCAGTGAAGTTAATACGAGCTCAGGGTATTGCAGAATATTGTACATAGAGTTTACTCTTTGTATGCCTTAAGATTAAGTAGACTACTCTGAATTTAATGAACACACACAGAAAAAAATTACTTGAAATTTGATGGAAATTACTATTGTAGTTTATAAATTGTGTTTCCTCAAATCTGCCACTCCTTGGAAGGCAGTACTTTGTCCTGTCACACTCTATGCTGAATTTCAAGGCTATGTAAAGGAATTTGGAGCAAAAGGCAAACCATTTCATATTGTCAGGCATTTTATTTCACATTTGTTTCATATATTTGCTAGTTCTGGTTCTTTGCAATGTTAGGAAATGAACCTCAAACTGTAAGTTTTTGGCCCAATAGCAGAAGGAATTATTGAGATCAGGTTTAAGTTTTCAGGATGGTTTAAAAAGACCGGAGAGTTGTATAGAAGGGACAAATCTACTAAGCAAACAGTGTTTGGCTGCAGGTGCAGACTGTACCTCTTGATAATTTAGAGGTCTGCCAATTAGATATGCAAACACACAGCTGCCAGGGATGTTGTACATCAGTAGAGGGCTGAGAACGTGTGATTCACAGTGACATTTGTGGGAACAGTGACAACTGAGCATCTCTTCAGATTGCATGCTTTGAAAAAAAATCCCTGAGGCTCTTTCAGGAATTTTTGTTGTTACGCTCTGATGTGCCAATCAGAGCATTTAATTGTAGTTAGGACTCTGTATGTCAAACAAAATCACAGTAAGAGTCTTGCATGGAAAGGTTTATATCCTAAATTGGTTTGAGGATCATTGGGTGGGTTTCAAAAACAGCGAAGTTAAGGAAGGGTAATGTAAGAATGATGGTCAGAGCAACAGTAGCCAACCAGAGTGGTTGGAGGTACCCAATAAATCAGTATTATTATTATTAGGTATTACAGAAAAAAAATTCCCTTTGAGTAGTCCCATACAATATTCTAGTAGACAGATAATTATTATTATTTTTTTTACAGCAGTAACAGACGTATTTTTTTGCATCTCTTTGGGAAAAAAAAACACAAATATGTAGCAGACCGTGCAGTGATAAGCATTCTCTCTTTGTCTGTAGTGGATTAAAAGGATTAAAAGCTTCTAAGAAAGCTGTCTAGGGCAGTATTTGTGAATACATGATAGAGCTAGATTCTCAAACTATAAATTGGCAGCGATTGAAGTCAGTTTAGCTAATTCAATTTGTACTAGCAGTGCATTTGTACTATTTATTATTTAGAAAGGAGAAGATAGAAAAGGGATCAGCTTTGCTTACAAATTTTATCGCGGATACTTTGCCAAAAAACAATACCAACCCCTTAAATGTTTGAAATATCCTTTTATCTTGTTAATTCTATAAGACATGGTATTTCTCTCATCAACAGGCAAACATTATTTATAAAACTGCATACTGGCTTTGGACATGTCATAAACTTATTTTGCTCATTAAAATGCCAAGGCAGTGCAATTTTTAATCAAAACTAAAGAAGAACACAACAATCCCACTCTCATCTGTGCCCAAAAATCACTTCCTTTTGCGTCCCTCAATTTCAAGAAGAAATTAGAGAGCCTTCATTCCAACCAAAGCAGCATTTTCTGTTGGAGGAGGTTCCTAGTTTGCTCTAATCAATGCAGCGTGCTGAAGCCCAGCAATACCTCCAGACTAGCTGACACCCTGCTAACATCTTGTCCTTCAACAAACCCATTTAACATCTGAAGTATGTTCAGGGGGGTTGCTGGTACAAACTGAATGCTCCTTGGCCCAGAAAATGGACTGTGCTTGGTAGAATAGATTTCATTTGTCAACACTGCTGTTCTTTCCCTTTTTTGAAAGACTTTTGTTTTGAGTCCCTTTTGGTAATGCACCTGACGTGATCTCTAGTTAATCTGTAAGACAATTCTGCATGTTGAGGGCCTTCATTTATAATAACTTGAGAGTCAAGTAATTTGGAAAGTTGTTTTTAGAATCTGAAAGAAAGAAGAAACAATTCCTTATAGAAGGTGTTTGTTTATCTTACAGCAGTGAGGGAAAACCACTGACAGCACTTATAGTCTCCATAGCTAAACAAATTAGGTACATTTTATAAGAATTGCAGCAATCAAATTGTCTTAAGGTTTCATCGCAATGCCATTAATGCCTTGTGTTACTTGTAATCCATCTAATGATGTTGCTAACACTAGTGTGAAGAAAGGGAGAGAAAAGAGCAAGCAATCACTTTTTTGTTTTTTGTTTTTACTGGCACAATAGCACAGCTGGCATCTGAAAATCAGTATTTTGTCATGTAGTCTGTCAGTAAAGGACAGTTGATAAGCTTGGTTCATTTGCTCTTGTGTTGTGGAAGATAAAGTTAAGTGTGGAAATTTATGAAAACAACCTTCTTTTTGGCCCCATGCCATCCAGGAGCCTCTAATGGTGCCAAGGATGGCTAGCAGTGGCTGAACAGGGAGCAAGATTAAGCCTGTTGGGAAGTAAATAACTCCCAACGGGGTTGCTCTGAATGCCAAAGCTGATGGTCCAAGCAAACACAATATAATCAAACTGCTTGTCCTTCCAGTTAACTACCATTCACCTTCAGATCACTAAGGAGATTGCTTCTGAAAGAGGAGTGAAGCACTCATGTGGAGGGAGTGGGGCTTTCTCTGAGCTTTGAATGGTAAGAAGGTATGATGGAAAAGTTTTTCTAGAGGACCGGTGACGACTGAGAGGAAACCCACCTTAGCATTTTAATTTGGTTTGTGAGTGCAGTTTCAAAGCAAACCTCTCAGTTGCCTCACTGAGCACTGCTTGCATCTCTTGGGGTTTTTCTTGCATTCCAGGGGTGCACTTAATGCACATAAAGGCTAATGGGCTGCTCTTGTTCAGAGTACTCTGTGCCATGAAATGTTTGCATACTGTGTGCATTTCAACACCCTCCATTTCATTCTGCAGATCTGCTCCTACTGAGCTACCTTGTCTGCAGCTGTAGACAGAGCCAGAGAGGCTTGGGAAAAAAAGCTTCTAGAGATCAGGGGAGTGGTTAGGAGCCCAAACAAATTATTTTTTGCAGAGTGAACAATTGGAAATTGCATGTTTAGCTTTTCTAATTGTGAAGTTAGTGATTATAAAGCAGTTCAAATCATTGATATCATCCCATCTTCACCTCAGTTCTTAAATCGAAATTGTAGAAGAGTTGTGTGCCTTCCGTATAAGATAAAGTCTTAGCAAGGGCAGGTGCAACTCCCATTCACATCGATATCAGTGGCAGCCGTTAACTCTAGGGATGAATTTCAGTAGCTCTCCTTCTGCTGCCTGCTGCTTTCTGGTTATAGCAGCTGAGGAGCTGTAGTAAAGGGAAATCAGAAGCAGAGGAGGTGTTGATAAGCTGTGGTTCATCGGGGCTTCCGGATTCCTTGAGGCGTAAGCATTCAATAACTCTGAAGAAGATGGAGATTGTGCTGGATAGTGCTTTAAAAAGTTTAATAAAGTCCAGGGTTTATCTATTTCACTTATCTCTTCCTTGTCCTCAAGTTTAATATATTAGTTGTGTGACCAATAAAAAGCTTTTAACCAAACTTTTTTCCCCATCTACTTCCAACCGACCAGAACATCTTGAATTTGATAGCGAAGGTTCATGTTTGTGTAGGGTTGCTATTGTGAAGTCTGATGATCCTATCATAATTCTAGAAAAGCTCTTGTGCTTATAGAAACTGTAATGTTATCTTACTTACTTACTTATTAATTTAAAGAAAAGCTAATTTGTAACCTTCCTTGCAGAGCAGAAAATGTGAAAGGCCTAGGAGAATTATCTCTGGTATGTTTCTTACTGCCTTTTAGCGGTTTAGGTTTTTGTTTACTCCATGATTTTGTTCATGATATCACATGAAAGTGTTGAAGTAGTGTCAAATACTGAGCAATCACAGTCTCACCTTTTTCCAGTGTTCAGTAGTGTTTCTGTCTATGACTTAACTTTGGACTAAATTAACTCTGCAGAAGGAAATTAATAATACTAAAATTTGCATACTTCTCTCTCTATTGACAGAGTTGATTCCAGTTGAATTCCACAGCTTCTCCCTTAAGAGTAGCATTGCAAGTACATTAAATCAGTTTATGGCGGATCAAAACCAGGCCAGTTATAAGCCAGCATTTGCTTTTAAAATCTTCCAGTTACAGAATGGGCCTGGCCATAGCAGACTTCAAAATGAGAATTCTGCATTTGAGTAACAGCAAGGATGCCCACCTCATCTTGAAAATGATTTTAACACAGGGTAGTGCTCAGGATTATTACCTCATGAAGAGATGCCTGCCAAGTCTATAGATATAATATGATAGATTTGTTCCTGAATATCTGTGTTCTGTTCTGAATGATGTAGCTGTAGATTTGTAGAGTATGCTCAACTGCACACTCACCTGAGTGAGCATGCCTAGGTTTGGATATGCATGGCCTGAATGTTGTACTACCCCTCTTTGGAAATCTACTGACTTTTCTGCCCAGGGAAGAAAAGAGTGCTGGAAAATCTCTAGACTGGCAAATGACTGTGCACAGGAGAATGCAATGAAGGTAGTAAAAGGAGAACTCTTTGAAACATACCGCACTGCTGAGCTTAAAAGACAGTTGATTCATGATAAAACAAATACTGTATTGCAGAGCTTAGTCTTCTTTCTGTGGCAGAAGCAGTATTTTGAAATTTAATTAACTTCGTGTGACACTATAGAAACGGATGGCAAATCAATAATGAATGCCATTTCAGTCACCTTGTGGTGGTGTAATTCTGTGTTTTGCTGCACTGATTAGGTCTGACTTTGGTGGGAAGCACTTTGGTAGCAAGGAGGCAAGTTTCTGTCTGTCACTGAGAAGATGAAATAGTTTCAGCACTTAGTAACCGCTGATTTTGGGTGCCAGTGGCTTAACATCTAAGCAGGAGAGAAATAATTTCACATTTTGTTGATGTTGTTATAAGGTGGTTTTCAGGCTCAGTAAGTCCTCTACTTATCCTTCAGCTGAATGAGGTTCAGAAAACAGAAGTTACTCTTGCCTCAAAATTGGCATTTATTTGCTTACTTACTTTTCTTCAGGCATCTCCCCACTGAGAATTTCTGGCAAACTGGTAGGAATTTATTTCCTTTGGTTCCAGGACTCTGCCTGTTGTGCCCAGAGAGAGATGTGAGATGGGCCCCTAGCTCTGAGCTCCCTGGCTCCCAAATTCATTGTAGAGAAACAGCTCAGGAAGCAGAAGGTTTCTCTGGCTTCATTGGGAAACTTTCCATGTAGCAAACACAAACATCACCAGAAGTGGTGAGTTAGGTGTTGAGCAGGGTGGGATGAGAGTTGGTGTATCTCCCTTCTTCAAGGGCAAGTTGCCTACGTGTAGAAGTGGTAAGAGTGGCTTCCCCTCAGGATGCCTGCAGGCTCTTGTCCCACAGTGTGCTTTTGGCTGCATTGTAAAGAAAATGGATGTATCACAAAGAGAAACTGGAAAGAGCAAGTACCCAGGGGGCCACTATGTCAGTGTGACAGTCCCATGCTTTTTTTGGGAAAGCACGTGAACACTTCCCTTTATATCAGTGTGAATTATGATTCCCAATCATCGCTGTTTCTAACATAAACAACTTCTAATATAAACCATTCCCGCTGTTTTGCCACAGCCGGCCAACGAGGAATGGAAAATATCAGATGTTACATCACGTTTGCCCAGAAAATTGCAGCAGTGATTGAAATGATTCTGTGATGGTTGGTTTAATGCTGAGGAAAAAGGTGGGATGGAGGTGTTATACTTCAGAGACAGCAAACACAAGGTGGATGCAAAGCTGGTTTTCCCAGGAAGCTTTCCTTTTACCCAGACTCTACTCATGGGTTACTGGAGTTGACAAAAGTGTAAATTGATGTGGTTGATATGCTGATACCTTATGTGGATCACCTCATGACCTTCCCAGCCTTAGATAAAACTCTTTTGGGGGGAAGGATGAGACAAGCTCTGTTAAGGTACAAGACACTTTATGTATAAAGAAACGTAGTGTAAATTTGAGTTAAGTATGCCTTATTGTGATGCTTAATATTCTGACGATGAATGCACAATACAATTTATAAGAAATTATATGAATGCCTGTTAATTAGTATTAATTAATGCATTAACTACCAGTTGACTAGTTAACTATGCAGTTAACTATTTTTTTTCCTTTCTAAAAAATCAAGTGAGTGTTTCTCAGTCAAAACTGCGTAATGTCTCTGTTTCTGCCAAATCCAAGACATTTAATTATACCAATTTTATTTTCTGAATTCACTTTTCTTGTAATGCCATTTAACATCTGTTCCTGAAATGGCTTTACAGGCTGCTGAAGGCCATGCAATGCTCTAACTTTTCTCATGCTTGAATGGAAAGGATATATTCTCCAAGGGAGTATGTGTGCAGATCTCTGCAATATCTCTTGGTTGTCATACATGAAAGAAAAGATAAATAGCATTTCTTAGGGCTATAAAGTTTATTACCACATCAGAAAATATATGCAGAGTGGTTTATTTTTGAGTGGGGAGCTGTGTTTTTTTGTTTGCTTGTTTTGAAATTGCTAGTTAAATTCTAGAGTCAGTTTTATTACTCAGGTGACTCCAGGTTTGCTAATGTGTCCTAGGTGCCCAGGGAACAGGAGGTTGTCTGCTGCTTTCTTAGCAGCAGCGGCAGATGCCAAAACCAAGAGCTTCACTTGTTGTTGAAGAGGAAGAGGTACTAATTGTAATTGGCTTCTTTGTTGCAGTTGCAGAAACTGAAACGATCACTCTCTTTCAAGACCAAGAGCTTAAGGAGTAAAAGTGCAGACAATTTCTTCCAGAGGACTAACAGTGATGTGAAGCTGCAAGTGGACTTGATGCCAGAGGTGAGCACGAGCACAGGGCAGCTTCCCAGCTCAGAGAGCCAGGCATCCTCACCCACCAGAACCCAACAGCTGCCAGAAAACAACAAGACTCACATCTTCCAGGAGCACATCTTCAAAAAGCCCACCTTCTGTGATGTCTGCAACCACATGATTGTTGGTAAGAAACACTTTTCAGACTCCCTGTGGGCATCCTTGTTAGAGTGTGCAAGATGACTTTCCATAACTTACATGATCCCAGACGTCCAATTGAGAGATCTCATGCAAGTGTCTGCATTTAAGTCACATCTGCTGTGAACTAATACAAAAATCTGTATTCTCTCGTGGTTCTCTTTCCTTGGTGATACATATAGTTATCATAAATAACAGGTGAGGGTTTCTGCCAGGGTTAAATTCTGTGCTCATTCAGGTTATATTGAGCACTAAGTGCACACCTTGTTATATATTATGCTAGAAACACCGAAATCCATCTTGCAAATTTGTGTCTGCTATTCTTTCTCTTTTATACAGCAGTAATTCTAACTCTCTTGTTCTTTATGACTGCACCAACCCTTTAGCGCTGTTGTTTCCCATTAAATATGTGATGATGCCCATCTACCCCAGTTGACATCTGAGCAAGAAGTATCATCTGCAAGGTGGTAGGCTCTGAGCCACTTGTGTGTGCATGTTGGCTGTTCAGAACACATGCTTTGGCAGAGTAGGTCAACTGAACAAATAACAACTGAATTCACACTACAGTGTTTCTTGGGATTGTTGATTTAGGTGTCTCTCTTCTAGCTATTCTCTGGATCTCCAGAAACCTTTGAAGGAACTCCCTTCTTCATCTCTGGAACTGTCCGTGCCTGTATAAGTTTCTGCCATGGAATAATTGACTGACAGAAATAGAGGATGAAACTAATCATTTATTATTCTCTCTAGCATCCAAAGAGCAATGGCATGCTGAGCTCTGCTCATAAAGTAATTTTTAATACGGAGCAGATCTAAAAAAAAACACCCTTTGCACAGCAGATTATCTGTGGTGCTATATAGGTAGTCAGGAAAGAATTGCTGGCAGGTAGCTGAAGGTGTACAACATGTGAGGTCACCACTATGGGAAGCTGTAGGAGCTGCTATTCAGTAAATCCAATGCAATATAATCCTGCTTCTTTAAATTAAATAATTAAACACGAGTCTTGATTTCACCCCCCCCCCCCCCCCCCCCAGTTATACTAAAGTCAGGGAAATAGGAGTTTTGATTTCAGGCATTTGTTTCTTCCGTTTTAAGCAGTAGAACAAGTCAAAGAGAGAATGAGAAAAGCATCAATACCGGGTAACTGCACATTCCAGAGACTGAAAGGATGGCTGGAAGATAGGCAGACAAAATAGCTTCTTGTATGGAAGCAGGCCCAGAACTTGTCTCCTTCTCTAATGTGGATGGATGTTCTATCATACCTCAGTTTCACAAACATATACTGCAACTACAAGTGCTTTTCATTTCTGGCAACTTCTCATGAAAATTGTATGGAGATTAATATGATCACAAATCTGTGCAACTCAGCAAAACTGTTCCAAAACACTGCTGCACAAGACAGATTATTACTGGCAGCAAACTTTGCAGAGAGCAACTCCAGTTCATAAACATTTCTGCCGTTCTTCCTTGCTAGGTTCTCTATGTCCTGCCTGGGGTTGAAAAGTCCTGAAGCACATCTATTAAGCTTCAGAACATCAGCTTTAACCCTACCAGCCTTCTGATTTTTTTCTTTTCTTTTATATCCTTTGAGGGCTTCTTTTTGCTGTTCCCTTTCTTATCCTCTTAATTAGAGAGCAAAGCCTTTTGTAATTGCTGAAGAAGCTAATGTGACCTACTTTGTCTAGTGGCAGGCTGAGTCAGGTAAATTTCTCTGACCTCCTGTAGCATATCTTTCCTTGAAGATACAGCAGAGAAGAAAAGATGTTAAGAATTTTACCTTATAATGCATTGGAGTCAGGATGCCCTTATTCTCATAGACAAAAGCCTACTCTATTTCCATAATGTTCTTTTATCCTTACTACAGTCATGCCTGGTTTCTCTGTATTGCATTTTAAGCAGCATGGGAGATTTGGATGTTGCTGTTTGTAGCTCCATTAATCCACATACGTTGTGCAACTGTTGGTCATGGGGTTGGTGAAGCAAAGCAGGCAACTTCTCAGGAAATAATGTCAAGCCTTCTTCCACAGACAGATGGTAAAAAAAGTCATTTCTTTGGAGGAACCTTGCATTTACGCTTGCAACACAGAATCTGTTTGTTCCCTCTATTTGCATTTTTCAAGGGCAGTGACATTTGAGAGTAATGTGTCTCTGGCTTTAAATTCCTTATTGATGAGAGTAAAGGCAAAGGCTAGATACATGTTTTGAAGGCTGGGGGAAAGAGTCCAGGAAAATCCCAGCTTGACTTTAGATGGTTTCAATTTTGCCACCAAGAGTGATTCCAGGTTCACCTTAAATGGTTCTCCAATTCACAAACTGAGCAGCTTTGTTTGGTGTGGGGCAGCATGATGAACTGTGCATGGCATGAGCATGCAGCATACGCTTCAGACTTGCTGGGATGTCAGAGCCTGTCTGTAGCTTCAGCATGAACAGGACACTTGAAACAGAGGCAGCAGGATCCCTGTGCTGCGCTTTTCAGTGGCAGCAAAATTTAAACAAAGGAGCGTGAAATGTTATCTTCCTACAAAAAATATATGCACCATCTCTCCTTGGTTGTTAGGCATCAGGTGCCAAATTTTGCCATTGGGATGCAGCATGTGTTCCTGTTTGTTCATTTGACTGAAGTACAGTCATAAGATAGATGAAGGCCAAATGCATGTAATAGCTTTCAGCACTCAAAAGAAGATGTTTACTAGGATGATTATAATACAAATTTGCTCATAAACTCTTGTGTACTGGTTCATTCTCAAGAAAACAAAAAGCAATATTAATTAATATTGTGCTTTTTACCTTACATTAAAGACAGGACTAACTGTGTTCCCACTATCTGTACTAGACTGCAGCTCAAGTTCCAGCTCTGTAAAGAAAAGAAAAATTTGACATAGAGGCGGTAATTTTCTGCCTAATAAAATATACAAGATAATTTCAGATCCAAAGCAGCACTATGAAGTGTATGGATCATCCATTTGTTAATGGGGCCTTCCAGCACTGTTAGATGATAGCATGATACAATCTCCAGTTCTGATACTCAAGTCAATAGTAATGCTTCACATAGTCTCAGGGCAAATCAATAATATGTTGGAAAGTACTCTCTTCTGTCACTCACTCTTATAGCACTCTGTATTACCCTACTTCTGCGGCTGTGAGCTCTAGGCAGTGGTAGGGTTAGGACTGAGGATTCAGCTCTGTAATGGGTTACATATTTTCCTGTTATGTCCGTTCATGAACATCTTCACACAGCACAGCTCTTAGAAACTCTTTGATTTGCTGTTCTTGCTCCTAATTTTATTTTTTTTTTTGCTATTACTGTTTTTATTATGATTATAATATTCCATCAAGGGAAAATTTTGAAAATCAACGTATCCCATGTAACATATCACTAGGTCATTATTTAGAAGACGCTGGTTTGTTAATTTTCTATCACTGAGAAGAAAATGAAGCAAATTCAGAGATGTTTTGGCTTGGCGTTATCTACAGTTTTCTGTGTTCAGCAAGAATGTGGTAAGCTTTGGCAATGTCCAATAAAGGGAGACAAAGCTGTCTGGCATCAACAAAGAGAGAAACTGTTAAATTAACGTTGCATCAGATGAGAAGCTTAAACTGTGCTGATCAGAAGGAAGTTCTTGCTTGCTCTTCTTCAGTCTCTGGTGTGTCATCAGTCATCTCTGTGGTACTTTGCTCTATCTGAAATCATGATGTCAGTACTCTACTCTGGTGTATTAAAAAAAAGAAAATCTCCATCTGTAGACTTCTCTACATTGCACTCATTTGCAGTTCATTTCCTGTGCTGACTCATATGGAAAAATTTTTATTTTCCACACATTCCAAGCATATTACACACAATTAATATGCTTCCATCTAAGTCAAATAAAAGTAGTGTAGCAAAAAAAGTAAGCCACTTTGCTTTCAAAAATAGCTGACTTAAAAGTTGATCCTTTAAAACTGTTTTTTAAGGGAATAGCTGC
The DNA here is from genome assembly GCF_038088225.1 of Cyrtonyx montezumae. NCBI lineage: Eukaryota > Metazoa > Chordata > Aves > Galliformes > Odontophoridae > Cyrtonyx > Cyrtonyx montezumae. The sequence continues at coordinate 98,885,651 of NW_027072089.1, read as the reverse complement.
TCATTTATAAGTGTCCTTGTGTCTCACTATGTTTTCAGAAGTGTACTTAGCTGTTTCATTCTGTGTTAGACCTTACCACTGGCATACATTTATGACCAACCACCTGTTTTATCAGGAGTATCTTTGTCTGGAAAGACATGCTAGGCAATCATAAGCATTCAGGATGTCCAAATAGAACTATGGTCTTCAGAGTCCAACAGTGCTTAAAATGTGTCCTTTTGGATCATACCTCTGCTACTCTGCTCTAAGACATTTTCTAATATTTATACTAGCAGCAGTAACAGGACTACAGATAAGTGCATTGGCAATATTTTTTGGATGAGTGTTCATCTTTCACAGACTGTATGTTGCCACGATTGCCCACATACAGAGATAATACAGATATAATGTTTAACCTGAAACTTCAACAGGGCAAGTCGAACCTGTGACTTAGATATATGCATTTTATAGGTCTCAGGGGAGACGAGTTTCTCACTTGGATGCAGATTCTCCAGACTACCGCAGTCCCTTTGCAGGTAAATTACTCTACTTTCTCTCTCAGGAAGCTAACTCAGTTCCAGACAGATAAACCTCTAGAAAACAAAAAGATAAAAACCAATAATAACTCTGTACCACACCTTACTTCCAGTCTGCTAATAGTACTTAGTGCACTTCAACAGTGAAATTGTGCTGTCTCTTCAGTGCTGATTCACTTCTACCACCGTCTGCTCTGGCTTAGCCAGTGTATTTAGAGTTCCAACCAACCATCCAAGTGCCATGAATAATTCCTAATGGCCACATCTTTAAAATAAATCCTTTATTTCTTTATTTCATTGTGCTGCTGCAGCTTTTGGAACTTTCAACCATTTTCTCCCTTGGAAGCGTCTTCCATAAAGCTGGAGTCAGCACTGATAAATTGGCCCCAGCTTTTCAAATGCAGGAGTGAAGAAAAGAAAGACTTCTGCATTGCAGCTTCCTGACTTACTGTTCCAAATAGATATTCTGGTTTCATCAACACCTGCCTGTATAGGTAGACGAGGGTACAATACAATGTCACAGGCTGGTCATGACTGCTTCACATCTACACAAGCTTTGTTGTTCAAGGCCTGTTGTTTGGAGGGCTCCCTTGGAGATCCTTTTGTTGGGTTTTTTTTGCTTTTTTTTCCCTGAAAGTCTTCTTTTGGGTCAAAGGAAAAATAATAATAATTTAAAAAAGTATTATTTTCATTTTCATCCTACCTTTCTTTCCTCCTAGTCCCTCTGCCATCTCTCAGTCAGAGGTGATCTCGCGGGCATAGGTGTGTATTGCCACCGCCATGCAGGAGTTGTTCCCATGGACAAGAGTGAGGAGATGCCCCTTGATCAGCTTGTGACCACCTTCCCAGTGGGCTTATGTGGTCACAGCTGAGCCTTCACAGATCCATTTTCCAAATTATAATGGAGTGTAACATTGTATGTACTAATATTGTTTATTATTGATGCAAGAGGGCAACAGATTTCTCTATAGAAAGTTTTCAAAGCATCTGAGTCATAGAATTAGAAAATCATAGGGTTAGAAAGGACCTCCGGAGATATCATCTAGTCCAACCTCCCTCTGAAATCTGGTTCCCTAGAATCCAATGACTTTTATTTTTGATTGTGAGGGAAAGAGGCAGTTGTGTGGTCTTGTCAGTGGTTGGTACCAGGTGCTAACCTGTCTGTTATTTAAATGGTCCTAAGTCCTTGTCTCTTCTCCTTCCCTTCAGTAAAGATAGTCCTGGATTTAGGAGACCTACATTCTTACTCCAGTTGATTCTGAATAGTTCTGGCTACCAAAATCTTCTTTTGAAAATCAGTGGGTGAGTGAGTTACTTCAATCCCCTCTGACCTTCTTTTCAAGAGTTTAGGAGAAACATATGGCTCTTTTTATTTTTTTTTATTAAGTGATGATGCAAAATAATGGTTTTAACATTATTATTAGTTTGACATTGACCCTGGCTTTTCCAATGATCATTTTCTTAAATCAGTAACTCTTCCCAGGAGGAACCTTATAACAAGTGCTAAACAAAACCCTGCTGAGATTAGAGATTAAGTGCTACACATTCATCAGTTTATGCAGCACACGGACAACCACTACTTATACATTACTCAGATATAGACAGCATCATCTGGACTCTGTAATATTTCCAGAAAGTGGACAGTCTGTATATCAAAAAATTTTAAGATGTGGATGAAGAGAGGGAAAGTAGATGCACATAGGGTATATGTAGTATAGATGTGCTCTGTGGATACCTCTCCCACTTTTTCTAAACATGAAAAAAAGAATCCTATTCATGTGGGCTCACATTTGTGAAGTATCTACAGTGGGCTAAATATTATCCATCTGTTAAATTAATATTTTTCTTTGGTAATAAATAGTTAATCATACTTTAATGCAAATATTGAAAGGCAAATATTTAGTCTGTTTATCCTCTGGGAGGGCTTCCTCCTCTGAGATGTGGCGAGAATGTTAACACTAAATTGGATAATCAGGAACAGTTTAGTTGAGGAAAGAGGATGGAAGTATATTTTAAATTCTAATTTGTCTTTGAACAGCATCAAGCATGTTTCACATTTGTTACTAAATAATTTTCAAGCTCACTGTAATTTTTGGAAAATTGCTATTAGTATGAAATTGCAGTTAATGCTTAATGAAAATAAATGTTCTGAAGGCTGCTGTGAAAATAATGTTTTCTATTTTGTTACGTTGGCCCACAATATCAGAGGCAGATGGTGGTACAGCAGTAGAGGTCGAACCTTCCCACCAGTATTCCATTACATTTTGTTGCCATGAGACAGATGGCAGCAGAGGGGCAGCCTGACCAAACAGTGTCTGACGTGGAAGTCTGTATGAAGGCAAAGGTGTGTCACTGAATTCCTCCATGTGGAAATAATTGCACCCATTGACATTAAGTGACATTTGCTGAATGCTTATGGAGACTAAACAGTGAATGTGAGCGCAGTGAGGTGGTGGGTGGTGCATTTCAGCAGCAGTGACAGTGGTAACAGAAAGACAAACCATGTTCCGGATGGCCATGCACAGCTGTCACACATGAAGAACATCTCAGTCACCTCATCTGTATGAATAGGCAGCTTTTCATCATTTAAGGATGCAGCCCACACAGGTGGGTGGTGTGCACTGTCTTTTGGGATAGGAAAGAAGTGATTCTTACTGATTTACAATTATCCAGATAAACCACCAACTCGGACTGTTACGTTGTGACACAGACCAGCCTGAAGACTCCAACTTCCAGTCAGGCCAGAGAAGACAACTTCTCACTTGCAACACAATAATGCCAGGCCCCATACTAGTTTTAAAATCAAAATGGGCAGTGCAAATCTTGGATGGACTGTATAGTCTGGATTTGGCGCCTTCTGAATTCCATCTCTTCAAGCTGATGAAAAATAAGCTGCATGGGCAGCATTTTCCTAGCAATTATGTCTTTATAGCAACTGTGAAACAGAGGGTCAACTCCACTTTTGCAGATTTCTGTGTGTGCGGCATGCAGGCTTTTGTTCATCATGGGGGAGAATGTACAGCTAATGGTGCTGACAGTGTTGAAAAACAGAGTTTTGTAGCTGAGAATTTGTTTTGAGAATTCCAAGAGACGAAATAGGGTATGGGCAGTATAGCCTCTGAGTTATTGTGAACTAAAACACTATAGTCAATATTTCCCTGTTGCACTTCCTTGGCAGTGGAACATTGAGTGTTGGGACTATTAGTGTGGGAACGTATATTTGCAATGCTAATACAACCTCTTTTACAAGCTGTACCTTTCAAAAGTGTAGCAAGCTCTTATATCCCATGACGATATGAGTTACATGGAAGTTTCCGGACTGCAGTTCTCCACATCTTCTTTTGAAACATGAAGACAAAGAAGGGGGCAAGCACAAGCTCAGCATACTGGCATCGTGAAGGGCTCATTTGCACATTTGTTTACAGTTGCTTACTGAGTTATCTGCCTCACAGTGTTGTAACTAACAAATACAGAAGATTTACACTAAAAATCTGTTTTACTAAACTTAGGCCCTCAGTGCAGCTGAGCATGTAAGTCCATTTTGTACTAGTAATCGCTGTATGAGACAACCACTGAGTACAACAAATCTCAGAAGTCACCAAGAATGGGAACACAGTATGGTTTCTTCTGAAAAGCAGCAGATGAGCAACAACCTCTGATAAGTAGTTGTTGTTTTTCCAAAATAAGCTGATGAAACACTATCGCAGACTGAGCTGCTTAGTGATGTTCTCTAGGGGCAACAAACTCTTTGTTAGCTGAAACAGAGGTTTTCTGAAGAGAAAATTCATCTCTTGGGTACATCTTACAGATGAACTTCAGAGTGCCCCATTTACAAAACTTAGGCTGTTCTAAACCAAATAAATTGAAATAATGCTGACCTCTTATCACAGGCAAGGTAGTATAAATGTCAACATAGAGGGAACTGATACTGTGTTTTACTGAAGAACCAGTGGAATTACAACCTTTACCCTACTTACTATATCCCTACCTCCCCACATCCTCCATCACCCTCAGTGTTTTACCCACTAGATCTTCATCTCCCCTCCTCTGCAGTCAGGTTGCTGTTGGCTCTGGAAGTTTGGGCAGAAAGACGTCTTTGTTCCTGTTGTGATACTGCTCACACTGAATGATATCAGACACCACTGACCAAAGTCCCTGAACATCCCCCAGCATTGATGTCTACATCTTCCTGTGCAATCTATTCGTCAAACTGCTTTAGCAGAGCGTTGGAATAGTTGATCTCCAGAGTTCCCTTGCAACCCCTACGATTCTGTTATTCTGTGATCTGTGATCATCTCCAGGATGTTTTCCTTACTCTGGGCGTTCCCCTTGTTACCTTCGAGAGCACATGTTTACAGAAACCCATCTTCTGGCACCAGCTCTTCTGGAAAAAAGCCAGCAGCTTCTCCAATCCAAGTAGAAGATACGCAGAAAGAAGCACAGTCCTCAATTAGGCTTTTAACTGAGGTGCCTGTCTTATGTCTTCTTATTAATTGGAGAATTTATGTTGTGCCACTTCTGTTTAGTCCGTATCATGAAAATTTCCAAGCAGACCATACTAGCTGAAGCTTGCAAGTAACAGGTTGCTGCTTTAGAGTTCACAAGTTCAGTTTTGGACACTTAGTTGTGCACATATGCACAGTTACCTGTTCCCTGATGGTGTTCACAATTTCAGCTATTTTTTGCTTATGACAGTTCCTGAATCTGAGTGTATGTATTGACTCAGCTTCCAATTAGTGTGTTACAGATATGTGTCAGTGCCTTCTGACATAAAGGTCTTCTGCCCTCACCCCCCAAAAAAGTTCACAGCTTCTGAGACTTCCACCCAAACAGCTTCTGTTGCAAAGAAAATCATTTTGTTAAAAGCAAAGTTGCCTGATGGAATTTACTGCATTTTTTTTATGTAATTCTACAGGCAAGATGGTTATAGCTACACAGTGTTGCTATCCCTATCTTTTTCATTAACTCTGATAATAGTGTAGTAATAATTATGGCCAGTATTTTAATTCAGACTTCTAGATAACAGATTACATAGCCATGCCGGTGCAAACTGCATGTGTAAATGAGAGAAGTCATGACCTAGGTGGGTTTGGCTTATTCCTACTTGAATTTAGGGTGAATTCAGATAATGGGAATCACTGATAACCACAGAGAGTTTAAATAATGCATTGAAGCTCTTCCTGTTGATGGGTAAAATGTTATCAGTTTGGCATTTTTGGTTTAAAATGTTAATCTATGTAGCAGTAATGTAAAGTTCCAATCAAATGTTCATATTTCTTTATGATTCCCAGATCGACCCCGACACAGTTAACAGTCTTGTTGCTTTACTGAGCTGCAAGAGCTTATTCACAATCATTTGGCAGAAGTTTTCCTCTTTCTTTTAAACAATACTTGATACCACATAGAGGTGATCTTGTGAGTGTGCTTCAAGCCAGAGCTGCTATGAGTCAGGGGCTAAATTTGGTCTCAGGTCATAACAGTGAAGGATGTGATTGCCTCTCTGAGCAGATGACAGAAGTAGTCAAAAGTGTTTTTCTATCCAACTTATGTCATTGAAATCAGTAGAATTTTTCTTGAAAATTGTCAGTTTAAGCAAAAACTGGTGTTGAAAATGATTTTTTTAAACACTTGCACGTGAGTTGAAAGGATTCGTTTGAATGTTTCTCCCAATTTAGCATTTCATCTTTTTGCTTTCAAAATTGCTGCGAGGAGGAAACTGAAATAACTCACTTATGAAATGTGATTGTAAAATTCTATGAAGAAACGATACACCATGACTAACTGCAACAATAACTTCCCTGAAAATGGATCCTACCAAACTGGAAGACCTGCCCAGTTACCCATGGTATAACCTTGAGTCATCTCTGGTCTTGTTTTATCCTGCTGTCACCTCCTCCAGCAGCCTCTGAAAAAGTCTTCCCAACTGTGTGTGCATCCAAGAGCAGAAATGGCTGTGGAGCAGAGCCTGTTTGTGGCCACATCCTGACCATTCAGTGGGTGTTAGGCAGAGGCGAGCATAGTTATCCTGTCTTTATGCTTTCCCTGCTCCATTGCCAGTTGAAATGGGGAAAAGAGGATGGAAGGCAGAGGAATTATGTCCATGGCAAGCTGCATGTCAGTGTTTTGTGTGTGAGACCCTTTGCTGCAAATGTTGCCAGTCTGTTTGCTCTAATGAAGAACAGGAACGATGACAAGAGGTTGTGCTGATGAGAGAGCATTTGTGCTGCAGGATGAAAGAGCCAAAGCCCTCAGTAAGATTGAAAGAGCAGAAGGCCAGAGAGCAGTTGGCTGTTTACATATCAGGTTTTTTTTAACTAAACCTTTTATAGTCAGATTGCCCTAATCTTCTGGCACCTAGCAGCCTCTCATTTCAAGCCTATTGATGATGGAGCTCTGTAAGCAACAAGCAATGTTAAAAATCCATTAGCAGAACAGAGAGGATATTAAATTCCTTTGCTGAGGGCAGGCTGTTCTTTTATTCTATAACTCTTCTCCCACATTTCCAGCAAGTCCAGAACCACACTCAATTTTGCAGCATAGTATCAGCTTTCTGCTTTCCAACTTCTCTCTTTTCAGGGGCGCAAAGCTCTTGAAAAATAAAAATTTCAGCATCTGTAAGTGGCCCTAAAATCTGCAGGTCCTTTTTCAAAGCATTTCAAAACAGAAAGAAAAAGGTTGAATCTGGATGGCTTTTCATTTCAACATATATAACTTAAGCCTGCCAATGCAGAAGTCCTGGTTGAAATCTGACTTTCATCATCTCCGTGTCAAGAAGAGTTACTGACCACATTATACTTGCTAATATTACTGAGACCAAGATCAGACAGTGATCTCTGAAAGTCTTTCTTTGGTCTTAATTTCTTCATTTTGCCTTGTCCTGCTCAGCTCTGGTATAGTCATCATCTTTGGTGCAGTTCAATATCAACCCCTGTTGACAAGTCCATGCCTATCACCTCCCAGCTATTTTCTTTCTCCACAAAACAACCCAGTGCAAAAATACATGAACACAGGTTCAAGATTGCTGGCAATAGTCTATAAATGTAGTTGTTATTGAGATATCGCTGTCAGTTTGTTTAGAGCAGAGAATGCTAGAGACAATTTATGTTTGGGTTTTACAGGACTGGGATTTTTTTTTCCAATAATGCAGTCAGCTGTTAGTTTATTTATCATGCTGTTCCTGCATCTTAACTAATGTTTTGATGATCAAAAACGTGAGACAATATTTTAAGAAATATGGAGGTGGCTATTTCCTTTCAGGGCAGACATTTATAGCTAAGCTGCGGGATATGTGAAAAGTGCATTGCAAATAGAAACTGTTGCAGGCAAATTTTTCAGTATGGGGCAGTGAATTTTGTCCTTTTCTTATCACTAAACATTAAGAATGAGAATTTCTTTGGGACCAAAAGACAGGAAAAGCCTATTTCCCTTGTAAGTAAATCTGACTAACCCTTTAGCACAGAATAAGAGGGCTGGCAGCGTTGGAAATTCTTTGTCAAGGAATTACAAAGTAGACTTGCAAGAGGAATAAAGGCATTTTCTCTTCCAGAAATGTATGTTTTAAAGCCATGAAGTTAGAAAGAACTTTAATTTAGCAGGAATATTTTCCTTTTCTGGAACAGCCCCTAAAGAAAAACCTGCCAATTACTGCCTCAGTTTTTTGTTTTTTTTTTTTAACTCAGGATATTGTTTCTAAAGAAAACTATGTCACTAGGAAGTCAGTTCTAATTTTATGCCCTGTTTTGTGGCCTGTCTACATACAAGACAACTTTTTATGCTATTTAAACATAGAATATTGTTATAGGGAAATTGGGTGGGGTTGGCATTCAGACAGACCCATACCTCTCAGTGGCACATAACCTAAAATTTATTAATTGGGTAGGACAGGTAGTCTGGTTGGATATCTAGTTCTAGTCTACAAAACACAAACAGGTTTCTTCTCCTTCCACCCAATTCAGTTTAGAATGACACAAATTGGACTCAGGAAAAAAGGATGCTTGTGCCAACCAGACAAGGTGTCAGGTCCAGACCTGGCAGCTTGGATGCAAATGGAGGGATTCCCCTTCTAGATCCTATGTGTATTTGGATATGCCTGTACAGCGTACTCCTTTTTGAGGAACTATGGATTTAAACTACCTTCAGTTCTTTTCATTTCAAACTGGCAAATTGGACTGTAAAGAAGATACCGACTAGGAGGTAAAATCTTTGAAGTCAATCCTTTGCTGTTGTTATTCATGGAAAAGTGCCTAAATAAGATTTTTGCCTACTTTTCTGCATGCACTTCAAACTCTTTCATCTGACTTGTCTGATATTCAAGCATGGAGAGCTTTTGCCACACTGTTCAAATGAGTGTAGGTCACCTAGTCAGGTCAAAAGAGAAGCCTACTTGTAAACTGTAATTTCTTCTCCTTGAACAGGAAAACACATCCTATTGAACAGCTGAAATGGAAATGCCAAGAGCTGCTGTAATCCATTTATCTGTAGGCAATCTACGAAAAATACACAGCAGACTGCAAACTGATTATTTCCTTATCACTTTTTTCAATAATCCGTGTCAATAATCGAGTGCTTAGGAGTAGAAAGCATGATGGAGCAACTGCTAATGGTGCTGATAATTTTCTGTGAGGTGAATATTTGTGTATCAGTCAACGCACCTGGCCAACAGTATACAGTGGTGAGTATGTGGGATGCCTGGGAAACATGGCTTTGGGCTCCAGTCTGTTGGCCAGATGCATATTTGTATGTCTGCCCTCTCTGCACTGTCAGCTGGGGGAATCAAGATTCTTAACATTAAAGGGATGGGTATCCTGTACATTCTCTGTTCTGCCCACAGCTCTCATACTCTGAGTCCATGCAAAGGAGGAAGGTGAGCAGCAATCATTTGAGGGGAGAGAAGTAGCCATAGAGGAATTTTTAAAGATAGTCTCCATCCTTTCAGCAACAGAGCTGTTATGCAAAAACAATTAATTAAAAAAAATGAGGAAAAGAGCAGGGGAGGAGGTTAGACAAAGGCTGAGATGGATACAGAAGCACCAGTGCCATTTCAGGGTCTTCTCTTTCTCCTTCTAAGGTTTCATCCCAAACCTCTCACTGTTACAGTGCTGGCCCAGCTTGCTTAAAATCCTCAATTTCCCAGAAATTCTGGCACAGGGACAGCTTTCCAGTGACAATTCCAAATGCGCTTTGGGAGAAAGGGGCAACACACTCATTATTTTTATCAGCCTCCCACAGCAGAAGTTGAAGTTCTGTGGAAAATATGTAATTTTAAATGTGTTTATTTATGCAAGCTTTAAATCAAGGCCATTTCAGACTAGCATGTTCATCTCAGCTGGAACAACAACAAATATTCGTTGGGTCGCAGTTGGATTAGTTGGAGATGACAGTCCATGTCTTTGCCCTTCTACTTTCTGATAAGAGACCTGAATCTTTTTACCTTTTTTTTTTCTCTCCCTTTTCATTTTAGCCTAAGTACCTAATATAGATATCTTTATACACTCGGCATAATGTCATGCTGTTACCAGCATCTGCAGTTTCCTTTCAGATTTCTTCGGGCTGCAGAGATCATTCTCACTCACTTGCTATTAATCTTATGCTCAGTCTTTAAACAACAGACAAAAAGCACAGGCAGCAGTGTTGTGGCCAGAGCTGTGCTGGCCAAGAGGATGATAAAGGTTTCCTTTGCAAGCATGTGACCAAATAATTCTCATTTACATTCCTTGAGATAAATGCCATTCTCCTGAAACGCAGTGTAGTTTCTAAACTAGTTTAATTGGAGAGACAGGCATAAAGCCTTGAAATCAAATTCTGCCCTTTCTGTCTCATCTGTTTCTCTCTGCCTTCAGTTTTTTCCATTCACCTGTGTTCTGATCCCTTTACGGCTTCCTCCAAAAGAGCCTCAGATTTATGAAGGTGATGTAGTATGTCTTTTGGGTAGTATTCAGGATCAGATTATCAGAACAGTTCAAGACTGAATTTTCCATGGCTGTTCTGAAAAGCCTAGCCTCCGGTTTAGGTATTCAAATGGGAGCTGACCTAGTCGTAGATTATTTCTAGCAAGGTGTTATTAAATGTGACCTGCTTCTCAAAACAATGTGTCCTTCTAGTACTGGGAGTCTGGATGCATTAGTTGGTGTCTGAAGAAAATGACTGTGACAGAACCTCGTTTGTAAGTCTGTTTAAGAGCTACTCAAGAGTCCTGACGTTAAATTTCCTCATTTTCTTTCAGTGAAACATGGTTTCTTTTGACATTTTTGGCTTTTTCATTTGCAAAACAATAGGAGACTTTACTGACTATGAGAAAATGAAGATACATTAATAAACAAGGCACAGAACAAATGCACATGAATGTATGCTTTTTTCCTATAAGAATTCCACAACTTTGTTGTCTATTGAGTTTATATGAAATACGAGTTTGCTGAACATGATCTAGTATTTTCCATTCTAAAGCCCAGTTTTAATGATTTGAAAATTTTATGACTTACATGCTGGCATCTGGACCAAGCAGTGCCCATCAGTGACACCTCTGATGGTTTTACTTTTATTCCATCAAATGGGATCCATGTTATTTAAGTTTTGTCAAACATGTTCATATTGCAAGCCATAAAGAAACAAAGATAGTGGGCACACAGGTAAGCCTGTGATGTTATTAATCATCTTCTATTTGGGAGTGGTGCAGATATGATACTCAAGAGATGATGTAAAGGAACACGTGCAGACCAGTGAAGAAGTATTGAATAGAGCTGGCCACTCACTGAACACTGTCTATCCTGTTTACTGAAGGAAATGCTGTGCCTTAAATTAAAATATCTCACATTCCAAGACTGCAAAAAAAGAGAGCGAGCAGAACCTTTGTTCTAACATGCTCAACTTGTAACAATTTGATTATGTAACCTTAATAAGGGTCTTTGGAGAAGGGAATGAAGATAATTATATTTTTAAGGTAATGATAAAGAGTCCATCAAAGCTATTCATCTCCTCCTTCTTTGAAAGGATACTGAAGCAAACTGTAGTTAATGTGCTCAAGGTTTCTCTTAATTGTATTTCTGATCTACCACAAATGGAATTGACTGGCACATTCCAGGTGGATAAAGGCATTTCATTGAGTACTTTATACCAGTAGCTTCCTGCTGTGCTGAAAATTAGTACAGAAGAGTATCTGCTTGTGGGAATAAATGGTGGGCTGCAGTCAGACTGCCAGAAGCAGAGAGCAATATGGCCTACAGAAGTCCTAGAGAAGAGTGTTATAGTGTCCCAGGCTTCACAGGAATAGTGCCATTTACAAACACTGCTGTGACTATCTGAAACAGAATTCTCCCTGTTCCCCACGTTTCAGCCTGCAAAGAGATTAACCCAGTGGCAATAAGCAGACCACAGAGTGGATTTTAACTTCTTATACACCCTGTTGCCCTATGGGAGACGAGTGAAACTGACCAATTTCCCTTCAAATAGTCTGCCCCAGTGAGTCATTATTATTATTAACATAATTATTATCATTTTTACTTTTAGCCATTAATACCACTTTTTTTTTTTCTTTTTAAAAGACGCTTAGAACAAACCCCTTGCCTTCACTTGTGCTCTGGAGGAATGTATTTGTCAGTTTCCCAACATTGTTATCTCCTGTGCCATCTCTTTAGGCTAATGAAACACCTCTGGCATGACTGGCAGCATGCTCACCCAACTCTACATAACTTGCTTACAACACCCATGTTCTGCCTGATTTTTCCTTATGTCAAACTACAGGGATGCTGATAAAAAACAGCTCCATTCAAGCAACTACAAAGGCAATAGGCTTGCATGCATGTGAGCCTGAAACCTAACCACAGTGCAAATCCTGGTCTCATTGACACCTGTACTGCATGTGGACCAGTCCTTCTCCACACTGTGAACTATGGCTGCACCTCAGTTCTGAATCTCAGGAGCTGGGAGGCAGATACATTGTCAATATGCAGTTGTCTAACATCTGGCATGCTTTTGAAATATCTTAGATGTGATTCTCTGGAGAGGTTTGAGTTAGTGTGATGGAGATGGGAAAGAAGGAAGAATTATCCTGAGGGAAAATTAAAACATTCCCCATATAAATGTCTTTTTCAGAGCTTGAAGTATGATGGGTAAGTAAATATGGAATTAACTCTGCTTCTTTAAGCCCTTTAGTTATTCCTCAGAGGGAGGCAGGGAGATACATGCAAATTACTTTCAAGCTGCTTTTCTGCACAGTAAACCAAAGTAGTTAGAAGTGACAATGAATTGAGGATTGAAACTTTTGATAGTTACAGGCAGTTTCATTTTGATTTTAAAATCTTTCAAATATGTGACTGAAATAATTCTCTCTTTGAAGCACCTGTTTACCTACCTGTAGGAAACAAATGGCATTCAGCAGTAGAAATGTAGTCTTACTCTTTTGTAATTTATTTTATTAGATGGATTGTGGCTCATTTTCACACAGCCATAGATTTCTCTTCTAAAAAGTGAATTTTTTGAAAATAGCACACCCTACATGTGTTTTGCACATCAGTTGGGTGTGCTGTTACATCAAAAAATGTGTATATCCTGTGATTACACAGTTATGCCATGTAAGGACCAGTATCCAGCTTGTAACATTAGCATTAACATGGATAGAATAGCATAATAGAGTCGGCAGAAAGGACTGTGGCACTGACTTATCCCTTCAGCTAAATCTCAGGAGTGACATGGTAAAGCAGGTAAGAGTCCTGAGTTGAAGACCAGCATGAGAGAATGTGACAGTGTAAACACTGATTTTAAGTACCCGTTGTGTGGGCAAAATATGATGATATTTTGCTTTTTTTATTCCAACCTGTAGATCTAATAAAATATTGTGGAGGAAGTCCTGTTTTCTCACAGCTGTCTGTGTTTGTCATAGACAGTCAGAAAGGGTGATACAGCATTTCATTCTCACTAACACAAGCACAGATCCACAGAAGTCAAATTGGTTTGAGCATATGTTATTGAAAAGAAAGTGTAATGGGAAAAAAAATCATCACAGCACACTAATTCAAGTGCAACCACATGGGAAGAAAAAAAAAAAAAAAGAAACAACACATGGATATATTAGAGTAAATCTTGTTCTTACAAGTTAAAAAGAGCCCGGGGTGAAGCTAACTGCATATGCATTGATTCAGTTGAGAGGGGTCATACAAGCAGCACCTAGGGGCCCCTGGAGTGCACCCAAAATGCCAAGCCTCATTCACTCCTCATGTCATCAACAGTCTCAGCAGGAAGGCAGTGATTTGGCCAATTACCTGTCCTGGAAACATCACAGAAGTGATACGTCCAAGCTTGTCGTAGTGCAACCATCCCCAGCTCTTGCAGCCTGCCTTCACCTGATTGGAAGTGGCCACTTCAGGGACCTCTTCCCCTGAAAGTGGTCTCAACAGGGCTCATTTTCTGACACCAACTTGATTCATCTTACCCTGAAGTGCTTCTTTCAGAAGCAGCATTTCACTGAATTCAGTCATCAGTGTGTACATGATGTTAACAACTCAAATAATCAGGATCTACGAGTACTTTCAGATGTGTGATCTTCTGACTCTTGACTAATTCTCCTATCACGTATGACTAATGAGGGCCAGTTTAAAATGTCAAAAGGTTTTTTGTTTTTATTTTTACTACTTTGTTTCTTATTCGCAGTTGATGGTAATGAACTGACATGCTGTTGACTCACCCCATTTATACAGTCCTGTGGCAGGAGGAAAAGAGTTGCTGCAGCTTAGCTGCTACTATGTAGTTCAGGAAGTCTTAAGTATGCATGAATAAGAGTGATTGTTCCTTCCTGGAAGACAGACATTACTCTTTTTAAGAGTAGGTCTACACTAAATATAATTCAGAGCTACAGTTCTGCAGTACTGGGAACAGTTCTTCAGTACTGGGAGAAGTCTTCTTGTGTATGGCAAAATTTGTACTGGAGCTCCCTAACATGTGGCACCAGGTTTTTCCATTTTCAGTGAAGGAAAGCAAAATCAGGTTGATGGCAACCTTGCTGCCCAGCTCAGGGATGTGCAAGGTGCAAGGAGCAACTTCTACATGCCCCTGAACAGTGATCTGGGGAAACAAGAGTGGCAGCCGCTTGAGCTATGCCATGCAAGCTGGCTCAGCATCATCACATTATCACACAACAGAGCTTAATCCATTATATATCCAAAGGCAGCACTAGCCTGGGAAGGAGCCTGGAGGAGAAGTGCCAGAAATTAAAAGACTGGGGAAAAAAAGCAAAAAAAAAAAAAAAAAAAGAAAAGAAAAAGCATGTAAAAGCATGCATTAAAAAGTAGGCAAGACAAAGTTTGCCATCCGTATTTACACTACCACTACTGACCTCCCCATTAGCTCTTTCAGGTCATTCATTAAATGCATCGAAATTTGTTAAGTGCATGGAAACTATTGATTTTGTCTAATCAAATCATTTCCGTGCACTTCACAGGGACAAATGCTAAGCATGGACTGCGCTGTAAGGCTTGTAAGATGAGCATCCACCACAAGTGTGCAGACAGTACTGGACAACAGCGTTGCATGGGCAAGCTGGTAAGTAAGCAGCCCGGGGCTTCAAGTGCAGTGGGGGGCACACTGCTTTGTGGTCCAGACCCCCTGGCTGGCATTTAGCTGAAAACAACAGTTACATAATCTAAATTGAGCAGAATATTAGAATTAATTCCCATAATTTAAACTATACTTACTGTAGTGGAAATCACTGTGGGGAAAGCTATCAATTAGTCAAAACATTTCAGTGCAGTTTAACGAATGAAAAATTCATCATATTTTGTTCATTGTTTTTTCCATTGTTAGGGCTTGAAGAAAAACCATCTTAAAAAGAAAACTGAAAGATATTTCACAGTGAGACACCACAGAGCTTGCAGAGGCTTGGAGGGGCCCTGCCCTATATGGGACACAGCACCATAACTATGTTATTGGCAAAGGCAGGATACTGTGTTTGAAAAGATTCTAACTTAACTTGGTCACTTTTTATGGGAAAATGATTCAATTAATTACTCCTGGGGGAAAAAAAAACTTAGAAAAATGATAATTTGGCATATAAAAATTATTGGAATATAAAAAACAGGTACACATGTTCACCAAATGATAGAACCTTAGAATATCATGAGTTGGAAGGGACTCATAAGAATCATCAAGTCCAACTCTTAGCCAACACATCACCACTCCAAATCTAACCCCTATGTCTGAGAGCATTGTGTAAGTACTTCTTGAACTCTGACAGCTTGGGGATGTGCCCACTCCCCTGGGCAGCCTGTTCCATGCCCACCACCCTCTGGTGAAGAAACTGTTCCTAACCCCCAACCTGACCCTCCCCTGACCTGGGTATGGTTTGGGTTGCCAGGGCACATTCCTGACTCAGATTCAACTTGCCATCAGCCAGAACCCCCAGGCCCCTTTCTGTGAGGCCTGCCTCTTGTCCCCCAGTGTGTACATATGTCCTGGGCTGCCCCACGACAGATGCAGAATTTGGCACTTGCTGTTGTACAACTTCATGTGGTTGGTAACTGTCCAGTTTGTGTTTCAGATGATTTCAGTTCTGTTGCAAACATGTACCAGCTGAAGGCAAATCTGAACTAAGTATAAACAGCCTTACTATGTTAAATGATTAAAAAAAAAAAAAACAACCAAGCATTGATTTGAAAAAAAAAAAAAAAAAAGAAGTAGGAAACGTACTTCTCCCTGGAAAGATCTTTTCAAGTATATTCAACGATTGCTATTGTTTTTCATAGTCCTGAAGCCAATCTTTATGCATTTAAAGCATAATCACAGTCCTGGTTTGGTGCTTTCTGGTATAGGAAGTTGATCCGTGAAGAGCAGAAGTATCTTACTGCAGGCTTGGGACAAGTCAACTATTAAATCACATTAATTGTTTCACACATTGCCCGATTCCAGCCTCAACTCTTGTGGTGGTCAGTTGACAAAGACAGAAAACAAGAGGCCAAATTTATAGCAGGAAGAATTCCAGCAGAGTCATGGGAGTTTTATGAGTTCATGTGGTGTCTGAATTTAGTTTGGGTCTAAACTGAAGCTGGGGAATCTGGAATTTGTTTCTGTAAGTACAAATTCATCAGCCCCCTTGTTCCTGCTCAACCCATACTGCAGCTCGTTAGTGAAAGAACTAGTTCTACATAATTTTTTAATGCATACTGAATATAAGATACAGAAAATATGCACATCCTCATGAGGCTTTTCCGCTTCTCACTGTGGCTAGAGGGTCTCACAGCCTGCTGAGATCAGAGATCTGAGAGAACTTTTCTGAATCTGTAATGCCTTGATTGGCATTTCCAATGGCTTAGGTGTTAGCACCTTCATCTTAGGTACTCAGCCTTTGCCTGAAGTATTTCCAGTCTGAGGTGGTAAACAGAAAAATAACAAGAAATATTCAATCTTCTAAGAGTTGTTTATGGAGCAATACAGGGCACCATTGTTGGCTATACTGGGTATTCTTCAGTGATGTAGCTTGAGTTGCTACAGTGCATTTCTTTACCATCAGACATTTAGGGGGCATGTGGAGATGACTTGGGGAGTTTTTAGACCTTGCAAGGCAAAAAAAAAAAAAGCAAAAAAAAAAAAAAAACGAGTGGAAACTGTGGTCAGTCAGCAGCAAATTTTAGAATAACCTAAAAAATTGATTCATGGAAACATGGGGAATAATAGATGTATGTTTAGCAAATGCAAAACAGTGGAAATTCACATCACATAAGAAGAAATGGAGAAAGGAATGTAGAGCTTCTCAGAACATCTAATGATTCAGCACTTCTGCTGCAATTAATTAGTGTTGCTTTTGTGTGAGACAAAAGAAAAGAAAGGCTGGAAATGAGCTCCTTCTTTTTCCACACAAATACGGGAAATTACTTTTTTCCAGGATAAAAATTAAATAAAACACTGATCTCTGCACCCCACAGTGATTCAAAAACAGAAGACAAATTTCCAGTTTCACCACACTCTGCAGGAAAAGAGAAAAGAAGCACTGTTATGCCACTAGCCAAAGAGCTGAGGTTATTTCTACAATGTCAATCGTGGCAGCAATGCACTTCACATGTTTTTGCTTTCTCTCCCTCCAGCCAAAGGGATTTCGACGGTACTACAGCTCACCACTTCTCATTCATGAACAGTTTGGCTGCATCAAAGAAGTGATGCCTATTGGTAGGTTCTGATTGCTTTTCCGTTCAGTCTCCCTTTGGCAGTGCTCTGCAACAGCAGCGGCAGACTTCCAGCCATGGTATTTGCCCTCAGCTGCCTTCCAGCTCCTTTCAGTGACTGGATATCCTTCTGCCATCTCAGGAAAGGACCACTTCAAAGATACAAAGCTGGAAGAGGAGAGGGTGTGTTTATTGTGTGTTTCACTCAAAACCCCCTACATGTAACCTCCTAGTAATCATTCTGTTGATAATATTAACTACATGAGCTCAAAGTAAGGAACTTAGGAAGAAACAGTTGAATACTGAAATGAAGGTCTGAGCTGGGAAGAACTACAGAAGAGACAGAGATCACAGCAATGGGATGCATTTAAACTACTGGTCTGGACCTTAAGGGGCTTCATGAGGTTCTTGTTCTTTTTTTCACTCGCCTTTTTTTTTACTTTTCTAATATTTTTCCTTACAGAATGCTTCAGCAGTTTGTCCAGGTATTTAAAAGACTGAATTTTGCTCACTGTAATACTTGAAAAGAAAAATTTATGAAATGGAGAAATTGAGTTGGTCCTGGATAATACTTTTCCCCAGTCAGAAGTAGTCTGAGCAGGCAAACCTGGCGTATGAAAAGATGATTGCCAAAAGTAAATAGTCAGTTTAAAATGGCTTTCTTGAGAACGCTTATTTTGTTGTTTAGAAAAAAGGAAGCCAGTTACATAGATTTCATCTAAGATTCTCTTTCTAAAAACCATCCATCACTGTCATTTTTGTCATAAGTAATTGAAGCATTCTGAGTAATCTCTGACTTAAAAATAAGATGTACTTTGTTCCCATCAAAAGTCAAATTCCCAAGCATTTTTTTTAGTACTTTGCCCAAATTTCTCTCACATACAGTGTTACTAAGATTCTGTATTCTAAGCATCTACTGCCTGGTATGACAAGGGAAGCTGAGGTCTAATGAGGCAGTGTGTATAAAAGGGTTTTATCTGGATCCATGCATGTGAATTGAAGATGTTCAATTCTCTTCCATGGGAGATTACTTTGGGACTAGCTAAGAGAGTGTGGGAGTGAAAATGATCAGCCATGCCAGTGGGGATGGTGGCCTTTTCTGACTTCCCCTAGACTATGCTGGGCAACCTGGAACGCATTTCCAATAGCAAGTATCTTCTCATGAATGCTCCCAGATCCCACTGGGGCTATCAACACCTTCCCAGGAAGGTCGAGGTCATCTTATTTATCCACATTATCCCAGTAACAGCATTGTGAGGGCTACTGGCATGAAGGTGAAAGCCCACACACACCACCCAGATGCTCAGGGAAGATGCAAGTTTTTTCCCATCAAGTATGCAGCATGGAGAGCAATCAAAGAAGTTAGTGGTACAAATAGGCAAGAAACATGGGTTAAAGCCTCATGGTGTGTTAACTCACGCATGCCAATGTAGGCAGCATTGGTAGTGTTTAGGGAAGAAAGACTGCGGGTGAACTGAGATGAGACAATGGCAGGGACTCAGAGAGCCTGTGTGAAGAAAAGTTAATGTGAGCAAAAATACAGCAAAAAGTCGGTAGCAGAAGCCAATTCTGTTAAGTTCTTCAAGTGCTTTTTATCAGGATAGTCCCTCAACTTGTATTCTAAACATGTATCCGAACATGTCAGTACAAGCAGTTGGAGTGGAGCAGGAAACTGGGTAAAAATATCCTTGGGAGACCGATGTATGTTTTACTCCTTCCATTGCAGCCTGTGGCAATAAGGTTGATCCTGTGTATGAAACTCTCCGCTTTGGGACTTCTTTAGCCCAGAAAACCAAGAAGGGAAGTTCTGGAAGTGGGTCTGATTCTCCCAATAGGAACTCTGTAAGTATCCCACATCTTCCTTCCATTTTCTTTGTGGAGAAGCAATACATACTCATTCACAGGAGTTGGTTCTGGAGTTCACAGAACTTGTATTTCAAGCTGTAAAGCAAATACACACAAAAAGAAAACACCATTAAACTAATTCCCAGCTCCCAAGATGAGGCAAGAAAACACTTTATAAACAGTATTTTTTAGACAACTCCTGAGAAAAAGAAAAAAATACAAAATAATTAAAAAAAATACAAATTAATTCTATAGGACTGGAAAAAGAGATAATATTCTTTTCATTTCTTTTGGTCTATATATGTAAAAATGAAAAGAGAACAGAAATATATAACAGTGATGCCAGAATGGACATCCTGCCTGCTGTTAATAGTGTACATTTACCCTTCACACCCTTGACACTGATAAGCTGGAGTACTCAGTTTCTAGATTTAGAAGTCCATTTTATTCTCATGAGAGAAATGTCACAGATTTAAGCTCCTCTTTCCAAACTTCAAATGCTGACAAGTGTTCTTAGCATGTTATAACCTGACAAAGAGATTTTCACTTCCATATTAAAACTTAGCATTTATTCTCATCCATCATGGAAGTCATTTTCTTCAGGACCATGGCAAGAGTAGAGAATGTGGACAAGGGAAGAAGGAGTTCTCTTAGCCCTGTCTGTTGTAAATCTCTGTTTAATTTAACAATACTATTTGACAATTAGTGTAAAGAGAAACGATATTTCAACAGTATTGGTGTCCATGAGGTTAGATTATCTCTTTTAATTTTTACCAAGAGATTCTTGCACATCTCAAAAGGCAGTCACAACAAAATGCACTTCAGACTGGAGCTGACTGTCATGTCTAAAAATTAGACCCATACTATCTGACAATCTTTCCTTCACTCAACTCAGAAAAAAACTTATCACATACAGAAACACTGTAATACTTGGTCTCCAGGCCTCTGTGCAAATACTTACATGTTTAATTTACACTTGAGCTAAAATGTAGTTACGTTTGGTACAGTGTTTTCCTAGAACTTAAAACTATGCTCACTCACATGAGTGAATGGTAACTTCAGGTGGTATAGGTGGTCTCTAAAACAGATATTCATTTCTCGAATGGGAAGAAAACAAATTCACCCAAGAATTGAGTGAAATCTGCATGGGAGTTACTAAAGGACACGTCCTTGATCCACTCTTGTTTGTGCCTTAAAAGCAATTTGGTTATTTCCTTTTTTTTTTAAACCCAAAGTGACCCTACCACCTGTCACATTGTGATTACACTTCTTTCTTTCAATTATTTCATTTACTTGAAACAGAAGTTCTACAAACGCAGTTATTGCTTTCTAAATCAATAAAGCATTATGTTGAATTATGAATGACTACTTAAGCTCAGAAATCATGAATGCTGTGTTTTCCCTAGAGAAGTGATCATAACTAGGTAGGGTGTGGGTGTAGCATGAGAAACGCAGGTTCATTATGGGAATTTCTGCAGGGTATTGAGGCTGAGAGAGAATGTAAAACGTGTCAGCATACAGAAAATAGAAAACACTAGTGAACTGAATAACGAGGCATTTGAAACCACAAATTCCGTTGGTGCAAGCCTGTGGATTAAGTCAAGAACAAAGAACAGGGACAGACCCAACCCTGATCAAAATAATAAGTGCATATTGCTTCACAACTGTGATGTGTGACAAAGGAGCAGACACTGGCCAGTGGCCAGAGCAGGGGGTGATAAAAAATGCCCTTAAAGCCCAGGTAAAAATGCACCAGAACATGCAAGCTGTCAGTGCCTGTGCAGTTAATAACACACAGGGACTAAAATTCTTTCCCAGTGGTCTCTCTTCTCACTTATGTGCTGCTCTGCTCCTCTCAAAACAGAAACAGTACTGCAGCTGTGAGGCTCACAGCATCATCAAGAATTTGCAGCTCAATCATGCCCCAACCCTGGCAGCTGGGGAGTGCTTCAGGGTTTCTGCCACAGGACTAAACCAGGGACACCAGGGGCTCGCTGACACCTAGGTTCCTACTGCACCTCACAAGTGTGTCCAAGTCATGAGATGGTTAACTCAGGCACAGAGCAGTATAGCAGTACCTGCCAAGAATAGTTAACAGCAAAGGCAACAAGCCCAGGAGCCATGCCCTGCCTCTACAACTTCCAGGACTAAAGCTCAAGTCTGCCCAGAGTATAGATACCATCTTGCTCTTATCTAGCTGAGGTATTTTTAATATGACTGTGCAGTGTGGATGCAACCACTGTGATTTTCAGCCTGGATTCTGCATTTCCCGTAAAAGAAAGTAGCCATATGTTCCAGATTTACTACCTACTGCTTCGTTCAGAATGTACTTCTGCAACCTACATTTATACAGAAAGTCACTTGAGGTGATGTAAATGTGATTCCATTTCTTATTAGTCTTCTCAAAAGTAGCTTTGTACCTCTACCATTTCAATTAGACTCTCAATACTTCTTGACTGAAAAGATCTTAAATGTAAGTGGTGTTATTTCAGGAAGTTTTGGATGAGTTATACGCTGAAGAGACTGTTATTGCACATCCCATATGCAGTAGTACCCCAAAAAAGTACAAAGATAATCAGTCATTTTGATGCTAGTTCATGGAGTCTGAGGAGCATGCCACAGCAGTGGGTTAAAAAATAGTTGGCACTTTGTATTTCACCAAAGATGGTCTTTCTCTCCCCCACCCAGCAACTAGCAGTCCACAGTTATGCTCTACTCCGACTCGTTATCATTTCTATCACAGTCCCTTCTCATCCACAGGTGACCCTCTTGTACAAGGTGCAATACATGCATGACCTTTTCCTAAGGGTGAAGTCTAAAAACAGTGCATGGTAGAAAATAAAGTAGAAGGCTGTGAAAATAGCAAGGGAGACATGGTAATCACAGGATACCTGAGGCATAAATCTACTGTTAACTTTGTCATTCATCAGTATACATGCAGTGATAAGTAGCGATCAAACAAAATTCCTAAGAAATATACTGAATTGGTATTTTCTAAAATAAATGTTTTGTTGTCAACACTAATGGAAGGAAAAAAAATCATAAAAAAATAATGAAAAGCAATTCAGATTTTGCACTCCCCACACAAAGGCAGTGGATCTACAGCGGCAGAGATCTACAAAACACCAGATAGAGGTATGTCTTTAGTATAATTATAGAGTGTCATGAAATAATTAAGTTAAATCTTTCCATCTGTCTTAAAGTCCTGTTAACAAGAAATAAACCTTAGGAGCATATAAGGTCTTAAAGTTGTTAATATTGGAAACGGTGACCTAATCTGCAGTTTAAAGTTCTGTTTGTTTGTTTGTTTGTTTGTATGGTGATGTTTATCCAAAAGAAGTGGTAGGTGGGAAGTTCAGAAAGAGAAGCTCTGTGAGGTTAGATTCGGACAGAGCTGTTTGGACTGGCTCCTGGTTCCTGTCAGGCTATACATGGAGAAGCCAACTACCCAGCTGAGGAATCCAGTGCCTTACGCAGAGTGTATTTGAGAGGCTTGTCATCCCATGTTTTCCTGTGTCCTAGAACAATGGGTCTCTAATCATGACTGACATTAATATGGTATGCATAAGAAATCATAGTAATTCTAACAATAATATTTGGGCTTCATTTGTCCCTAACTATACCAGCCAGATGAGTATTTAAAAAGAAATCGAAGGCAGATATTTAAAGGCTGACTTCACGACTTCACTACACACCATCTCCTTTTTTTTTCACAGAATGTTAACGGAATTAAAATCACACTTCTCTTACAGTTATTTTACCGAATAAATGTGTTTTGGGTTAATAATATAATACAGTATAATATAGTATAGAATAATATAATATAATATAATATAATATAATATAATATAATATAATATAATATAATATAATATAATATAATATGATAATGTTATTCAGTAGTTTCAACTAATGGCCAGTCTTACCTGTAGTCAGCTATTTAGAAAATCTTCATAATCTCCAAGTTCTCCAAGCTTCTGTTCTATATAGACAGTCATACTGTTTAACACAGTCAATTATTCCTTTACTTTCACTTCACTTTACACTGCAGAAATGTTTTGTACTGAACAGAGAAAATTTTCTCTGGAGTCCTTTTGTGCTTTTATTGCTCCCTATAAAGTAGGGTATTTGCTGTGCATCACCAGACAGTGCTTTCGGTAGACCCATCAGGCTGACTTGCTTTGCTCTGATAGCATCCAAAGTGCTACATTCCCCAAAGGCTCGTGAGAGGTTTTATTTCACCTTGTTGCTCACTTTCCCTGGCTTTTCCCATCTCATTTGTTCTCTTTGTCCCTGCAGACAGCTGATCTGGCTGAAGTTCCTGAGGAGGCCGATAGCAGCCTTGACATAAGCAGGAAACGCAGCAACAGTGGTGAGTGCTGCTAGGCCAGGATGGCATTTCACATGTGTTGGCCTTCTGTAGAGCCCATTTCTGGATTTGGAAGGGGGAGATGGGTGGGGCAACAAGCTAATTTGGGGAATGCTTTTCTGAATGTCAGCTGAGCTCCAAGCCACTGGTTTCCATAATTTGTTCTGTCCAGACCTGACACTGAACCAGGCTCACGTCTATTCCTTATCTCCCATGCTTCATGACTCTAGACTAGTCACCTTAAAGTTTCAGCTCCACATTGGCAAAAAGTTTCAGCTCCACATTGGCAAAGTGAAACAAAAATAAGACTTTTTTTTCTCTTTCCGTATATCTGACTTGTCTACATGCCTCTATATACCATAATCTCTTTGGTATAGGAAATGAATCATATAGTATCCATATGTCTGTAAAATATACATCACAATGAATCCTGATTATAATTGCAACTTCTCAGTACAGCTACAGAATGTGCCCTCATCTTATTAATAGCCAGCTCCTTTGTCTGCTTTTCAGAGAGTAGTGCTTCTACAGCATTGGCATGATAGGATTTTTAAGACCAGAGCTGAGTGATGAAATCTCAGCTACTGTGGGATGGTGTACATGACCTTCCTTTTGAATTCAGTCGTGGCAAGAGAAGCAATAAGTACAAAGTGGGTTGGAGCATTTTTAGTAAAACTTCAGGCCCAAAACATCAGTGACTTCTCTAGCACAAGGCTACTTTGGTAAATTTCACATGAGATGGACATGACAAAAGCAAATCACAAGGAGCATAGCTTTTTCCTTGTGCTCCTTCCATACAGATGACAATTAATGTGGGTGAGATGCCAGGTTTAGCTGTTCATTGCACTTTCATGCTGTCTCCATCTTATTCCTTTCTTTCCAAGTGTTTCTATCACTTCTCCTCACTGTGTTCAGTCATTTTCTCCCTTTCATTTTGTGAACATCCCATCAATGTTATCTTTTCTCCTGACAATTTATTTAGCTTTTCCATCTCACCAGTGTGTGTTGATCTGACTTGGCTGAAGATAAAGAATTAAGCCTACTTCCCATTTTTAAATCCTGCCCACCTGAGATTAATTTGGCCTTGTCTGAGTTTCCTGATAACTTTTTTTCATTGTCGAACAGCAGTTTAATTTCTGAAACCAAAAGAAACTTTTTTGCTGTGAGATCTGCCTTCTCTGAATGCACTAAGAGGCAATCAAGGAACTTACTCAAAGAGATTAGTTTAAAAACCCAGCATGTGTCAAACCTCCAAATAACTTCCGCGGCACATTAACGATTCCTTTGATCAGCACTGGCTTTTTACAATCCATCCTTCAGAGGCTCACACCATAAATTATGCATCAGTCACTCCAAAAATTTCCCCTTGGTAGATTTTTAATAAACTGCCCTCACTGTTTGCACAAGCTGTGGAAATGGTAAAATCCTTTTCAGACTTTTCAGACTGTCAAAATCTCTGGCTTTTTCTGTTTTTTTATTTATTTATTTTTTCTCCTTTGCTGCTAGGGCAAGCAAATATGAAAGGAGATGGATTTATGTTTTGTAGAGACATGAACAACAGAGCTGTATGGCTTTCGGACTCCAGTGCCTCCTAGAAATACCCAGAGACCATGAACTAAACATAGATTAAAAATTTAACAAAGTAAATTCAAAATGTTGCTGCAGGGTGATTCACCGTTCTTTTTTCCTCTGTTGTCCACTGCCTCTTTAGCAGGCAGTTCCACATTAGTACCTTGATGAATCAGGTTCATTACAGTTATTTTTGTTCCAAAAAAAAACAAATCTTAATTCTGCAAACAAGATTTTAGGAACATGCACATTTGAGCCTCTGTTTAATGAGAAGAAACAGAAAGAACTCAGTACATGGAATCAGTCCTATAGGTATATGACAGGAACTTCAGGGGATGATGGTTAATTTCAGGCCCTGGCACACAGACTATCCGGAAAACCTTGCTGGTTTTCAGTTCTAAGATGACATACCTAATCACCAGCCCTTAAGCCTCCTCTAAGTCAATCATACTTCTTCGCTGCTGCGAATTGCCATCTGTATCGGAAGCCCCCCAGGCCAAATTGTATTTTAAGTATGTACAATCCTGTTATCAACAAGGATTTCAGCAAATGTGGGACCCTCACTTCGCAAAGCCAGTTTTGGTGAGCATGTCTGTGCATTCACAAGGATATGTGTATCACATGCCAACCTCATGAAGTTCGACACGGCCACGTGCAAGGTCCTGCATCTGCATCAGGGAAATCCCAAACACGTATACAAGTTGGGTGGAGAATGGCTTGAGAACAGCCCTGAGGAGAAGAATTTGGGAGTGTCAATTGATGACAGATTCAACATGAGCTGGCAGCGTGCTCGTGCAGCCCCAAAGGACAATGGGTTACATCAAGAGAAGCATGAGACCTCACCTGGAGTATTGCATCCAGTTCCAGTAGGACCTCTCTACACAGATGCCAGTTATAGGCATATCCCTATGCTAGAGAATACTGCAAAGTGCTTTTTTTCTTCAAGTTTTCCCTTCTGGTGCTGGTGACAGTGTGCAGAGTCAGTGTCCCTCTACCACAGGTCTTGGTGAAGACCGCACAGTGAGGCCTCCAGGTCAGCCACAATCAAACCACCTGGAGACAATCTGGGGCAGTTTTCAGACTAAATGCCACAAGCGTCAACTCATATACAGACTTCATATTCACACATTAGACTTCATGACTTTAAAATTGTCTTACGTTTTATTAGAGCATATGTGGTTTTGCATGCATATGGCTGTGTGTCCCTTTGTAGGAAATCTTTCTCACTTATGGTGTGTCTATTCATTTTATCTATCACCTCCTTTACAAGAAAAACAGTACATTTTTTCAAGATGTAAGTACAACTGCCTATTCTCAAGGAGCCTTACTATTTAACTCATGAAACCCCTTCAAAAACTTTGCCTGGTTGTCATTGTCAATCTAAAATAGCCACAGTAACAGTTTCTTGGAAGAAAGATGAGAATGTGGAAAAGCAGAGAGAGAAGGGAATTCAGACATTTAGTGATTCCCTGCCCTCTTCTTTTCTCTGAATACATGAAACCGTATCACAGAGAAATATAAAGAAAATACAATCCAACAATCATCCTTCTACTTACTACTGTTTTGGAGATTTCCAAATTCTTGTTAGAGACTGCAAAACCCAGCTTCTGCTTAAAACAGCTGCAGAGGTAAATGGATGGAGGAGACACTGATGGTTCTAGCTGCTAAATGACTCCAGATATTAAAATCATATTCAGACTTTTTCAGAAGCATAAAACACCAAGCAATTGTTAAAATGTAAAAGGGGATTCAATCAATTGAATAAAGCTAGTGTGGTCTTTCTAGGGAGATGACTGAGGACAGATATCTGTCACGTTGCAAAGCAATTATGAATAGAAAGTGACTGATTAGTACTAATTGGGTCGATTATAAGCTGTGATTCTTGTTTTATTAGATGAGTTTCTGATTTAGTAACTTAGAAACACATTTTCAAACATACAGGCCTGTGTCTTAGACAACCCATCTTGTCTTTAAAGTTTCTAGTATTCCTATGAGATCAGATGGAGAGGGAGGGCAGAGCCAGTAGAGAGGCAGAGGTTGCTGTAGAGAAAGCGAAAAGAAGTCCACCAAACATGTAGTGGATTCAGGAAGAGAAGAAGGGGTCAAGGCTGCAAAATTCTCTCAATAATGTTTACATACAACCTGATGGTTTTGCAGTTGTTTTCAAATGGAAATTCTTCTGGTCCTAAACATGAAAACAGAGCACCAAATGTGAAGAAAAGGCTTCAGGACTTTAAATAGTAGTGCAATTGCAAGACTTAAGTTCTTTGCTGTAACTATGTAGTCATCTGATCAAAATCAGTTATTTAGTAAACTCTTCAGGATGGAAATAGTTTTGAGCCATGAGCCAAGTTCAGTGGAATACCTGGTTTTGTTGAGGGGGTAAAAAGGTTCAGAGGCAACAAGGGATCAAAGAAAGTAAGGGGGAAGAGTATAACAAAACTAAGCTGACCATGCTGAAGTGAAGAGCCTTAACCTATTCTAAAATGTCATGTGTTTGCTTTATTCCAGTGTTTACATATTCTGAAAACGGCACAGAACACTTTGGAGAAGAACCAAAAAGTATACATTCCCCGGTAAGGGTAAAAAATTTCTGAGAATGCAGTGAGGATGGGAAGACATGTATAAGACTGGGGAAAACCTTTAGCTGTTAAATCATAGTGGGACCACTGGGGGCACTATCTGGGGCAAACATTACCTGTCTGTTGCATAATTGTTCAATTTCTGGGCCCTTGGCAATGTTTGGAAGCAATATACAGGACTGGATGGCTCATTGGTTGACCCATAATGGACTTTTTTATGTTCCTATGCTTATTGTAATTTGATGTTATGAACACAAAATATCCAGTGTGGAAGCCATGTCATTACAACAGAATAGCAGTAACATAAAAATCACAGAACTGATGCAATTTGGAAAATTACCTGGGATTTGGTTAAGGTTTGTTTGTTTTTTCCTGCAGATTTTCAGTTGAGGAGAGGGAAAAGAATAGCCAGTCTTCTCTGCACTAAACCTAGTACAAATAACTTTCTGTTAGAAAAGTATTTTTTCCTCTCTATTCTTTGGACTTCTTGACTGTAAACGTTGAGTTCATCCATAATGAGTCCTGTATATTAGACACATTTTATAATGCCAGAAGTACACTGCTGGGCTTGCAACATTCATCTGTTAAGGAGCAAAAGGCAAGTGTGCTTGTATGGGCTCAGCCAAAAAACACTGTTCAGATTTCTGCCAGAAAATTGATCTTGGGATTCAAGGATTCATACTTCTCTGTGAAGACATTTGCTACCTTAGTCACTCACGTTGTATCTGGGCAATAGTACTCCAAGATGTGAAAGCAATGAGATTCTGGCTCATCTCTTGGAAGAACAGACTTTGTTTCCTCACTGTAACAAAGTGAACAAAATTCCTGGGTTTTCCAATGTCAATAAGCTACAGATATGGGACCATATGTTACACCTCATTTCTAAAACTCTGACAGACATATTTACATCTTCTCTTATCTTTTTTTTTTTTCTTTCTTAAAGGGACCATTTTATAAAAGCACGTTACAAATGAACACCTATGTTGCCTTGTACAAATTTGTACCACAAGAAAATGAAGATTTGGAGATGAGGTAAAGCCCCAGAATATTTCTTAGTTGATTTAATGCATGCAAACTAAGGCTCATATTGCTATATATGACTTGAAGGGGAGGGAAAAAAGATTTGACATGTTTTCTAGACATTTTTTAATAAAAATACTTGTGGATTCAAAACTGTTCTTATAGAAACAGTGACCTTTTTTTGGCAAGGACACAACAGATAAAAGGATTAAGACACTTAGGTAATTCTAGGAGCAAGAGGGCTTTCCACTAGAAAGTATTCAGTTTTCAGTTGCTTTGTTATTTTCCAACATAAATTTTCAACTAGGAATCCCTCACCAGCTGTCATACTAATGCTGAACATTTTGCTAGTCCTGTTTGATTTTTCCCTCCCATTCAGATTATGTACGAGAAAAAAGAATGATATCCAGCTGCTGGATGGCATTTTTTCCACACTAGAAAGGTACATTCTGAGTTTTGCAAACTGGACTTGTTAATTATTAGTTTTTAACACTTCCTGCCACGGTTCTGCATCAGTTGCTAGCATTGCAGGGTCTAATCCAAACCCACTGAAGTATAAGGGCATCTTTTCTTTGAGTGCAATAGGCTTGACTCATGCCGTTCACATTTTGCAGGGCCTTGCTACAGCTGTTGACTTTAAATGTGCCAGTTCTCTCCAAGACATTCTCTACATGATAATAATCATGCACTTGACACAAAATTTAAGGAATTGCAAGAGAAATGCCTCCATTGTTAGCATCTCCTTTTTGGTGTTCCCAGCTGCACCTTCTCATTGCTCTGGAAAGAATGGGTGGGATATAAGACAGAAATGACAAGTTTCCCTACCATTCTGTTTTGCTAGCATTTTCGGATCATTATTTTAGACATGGCAGCTCTTCAAAAATAACCACAGGGTATGGTGACCTTTAGTGCTACTTTCCAGACATTCTGCTTGAGGGATCCCACTTTGTATCCTGATCATTTATGGGCATATTTCAGCTTGAGCAGTTGAGCGAGGAACTCTTGAGACACACCTACACTGGCTTCCTCATCCAGACACAGAAAAAACAGAAAATACCTCATCCTCCAAAATTCCCCTGTCCTTCCTATGGAAGGCCAAAGCAACCTACAGCCTACAACCTTGTCAGTTGTTACTGACAGGCTCTTTCCATGGAGACACAAGCCAGATTTTGGAATGGTGTCACTATTGTATTGTCACATTATTATAGCGTCATCATGGCAAGAAATTTAGTAATACGTGGATTAACACAGTTTCAAAAGTGATGCCAAATAGCTAGCAATGCACTTCAGTGTCTTCAGGGCAGGATTAAGGTCATTTGGATGAATTTTCATTCAATAAAGTTGAGTTTCTGGAGATGGCTTTAGCACAGCAGTATTGTCAAGGCTTTACACATGCTGTCCTGGGAACCCAAGACAGGGATCAGCTGTACACTAATCATCCTAACAGAAAGAAGAGAACTAGCAGAGAAAGGAGGTGAGCTGGACGGAAGACTTAAGGGAGATTTCTGGAGATCTCAGCTCAGATCTGAGGGCATGCAATAGATAGCAGATTGCTGATTTCAGCAGCAATTAGTGTTTGACACAACTTTGATTTCTTCTTCAGCAGCAGAAGTGGTCAGCCTTGTTTGCTAGAGCTCTGGCTTCAGTGACAAGTTCCAGTAACAAGCTTATTCTAAGAGATGACCATATCTTACAATGCCTAAAGCAATTTCTGGAGAAAAGCACTCTGGGTTTCAGATACTGCATTGATAAGCATCTGTCTTGGCACCACTGAAATACAGAGCACTGGTGTAAAGCAGAGTACATGTCTGGGGCTGCAATGCAGAGAAAAAAAATAGGGTAAGACCAGAGAGCCATTTCAACAAGCAGTAAACATCAAGCAGGATGCCCCCTATCAGGGGTTTTGCAGCCTGAAGTCTAAGGCAGGAAAAGTAATATAGGTTCACCTTGGATTTCTGTTAATGAATCCTTTTGGGAGATTAGAGACATCTATGTTCTCCCTGCACTAAAAAATATCAGCTAGATTTGCAGGTCTTGCATGTAAAATCTCAGTACATCCACTGATGTAGAAGACTTTAGGTTCAGTTACCTTCTTCCTCTGATAACCTGAAATTTATTTTCTTCTAAGTTTTTTTTCTAGTCACCAGACTGGAAGCTGTTTAGAAGATAGATTTCCCTTAATCTTTCATGTTAAAGATGTTCCTCCTTTCGGTGTCAGGGTGCCACTAATATTACAGCTTGTTCACTTTGAAGTGACACGTTGGGCTCCTTCAAAACCCAAGTATCTTATATTAAATATTAACTGGACTCAGATGTCCCTTCCTATGAAAGAAATCTTTTACCATGAGGGTACAAAGTCATCCTTTTACTTTAGCTTCCTTTCTCACTGCAAGAACATTCAAGTATTCCAAACACAATGGAACAGTTTTCCAAGGAGGGAAAATCCTACTCAATTTCCTTGATAGCACCTTTGAAACCTAAAAATACAGGTTCAAACCTCACCGTGTTAGAGGAAAGACTAAATTCCTGTTTCTACATTTGTCAGCAGTAGTGATAACTGTTGGGCAAGTAGACAAAAGAAGCCCTCCAACTGGACAATGCATATCTTCTACGTGTGTTCTGCCAGAGCCCATTAAATTCTCTTTTTATTATATGTTCCCAATGTGTTGTCAGGCTCTTGTGCTGATAGCTCAGTGATAAAAGGAGACTGACATGATATGCAAGGAAAGCTAAATAATTAGGGGTCAACCATTAATTTTACTGAGATCAAAGAGATGCCTCTTATCAAGCAGACAGATTTCTGAGGTTAATCCATTTGCAAATGGGCTGCCACTTACGTTCTACAACACAGTGCTATTATAATTACGCAACAACAGTGATGAAGTGCCAACAATGGGGGAACAAAGTCAAATAACCATTCAACTACCTGTACAAAATCAGCTCGGTATGTTTCACTATTAGCATTTCCAGCCAAATTATTCTCTGCTTTGGAACTAGTCAGCTGGATGCTGATACTTAGCAATTACAACCCTGCACTGTGCATTACAGAGGTAAATATGTCCCATTCAAAAAAAAAGAAAAGACATTCCTGGGCAGAATTATATCCCTGCTGACTAATTGCCTTTGTCAGTTAAATAGAACCATTTTCCTGCTGCCTTCCGTCTGCAATCACAGCTTGAAAACACAGATGATAAAGAAGTGTGTCCCAACAATGCAAAATATCTTGAAGTAACAAGATAATGCCTGTAACAAATAGGGACTGCATTTTAAACAGTTCCTTATTAAACAGGAAGCAGAAATTCCAGTTCACAGAAGGTGTTGTCTCACAATAAAGATCTAGCCTCAATATAGAGCAATTATCTTCCTGTGTTATATTATTTAAGAAAACCTTGCTGCCTCATTGAGTCTACCTGCAGTAAATGGCTCAGATAAAATGACCAAGGAAGGGCCACCTTCCTATTAGAAGGCAATTCTGGGAGCTGATGCAGCATAGCTATTAAGAGTCATCCTAATCCACTTTTCTTCTAATTACAGGCCAGGGGACATGATCACTCTTCTGGAAGATTCCAATGAAGACTGGTGGAAGGTATGTGCTAATTATTTTGCATGTATTTTCAGTACTGAACTTGTATTAAAGCTACTGGTGTTAACAACTTTCTTCCATCGATATGTTTTCTCCACAGGGGAAAATCGACGACAGAACTGGATTTTTTCCTGCTAACTTTGTTCAAAGAGTGCAACATGATGAGAGGATTTACAGATGTATCAGGACGTTCATTGGCTGCAAGGAGCAAGGGCAGATAACTCTGAAAGAGAACCAGGTAAATGCAGGGAGACCTACTGGGCTGAATTCCCACCAGACTTGGGCATCCAACAATCAAACTGATTTAACCAGAGGGGAGGTACAAAATGGACACAAACAGATGCTGTTCACTGCAGTTCAGCTATTTTTTCAAGGTTTACCATTAATGTAATAATCTGCTAACTAGTTAACACATTTTCCCTGTTTATTGTGGCCTACATTTTCAGACTTAAAGAAGTTTATAAAGATAACTTATGTCACATGCAGATCTCAGAGCAACAGCTTGGAAAATAGAGTTGTAGGGGTAGACCTTGAGTGCCTAACACACGGTCTGCTTTTCTCCACACTAGAAGAGCTGATCTAATAAAATAGAGTATCCCTTCCCAGACCTTAAATTACCTAAACATTTAATGCAGGACATTGTTTCAGCTTCAGCAGGAGCAGAGCTAAGACATCACTGAAAAAACTGTACATCTTACATTTATCCCTTATTCACTGGTTGTAAAATATCTTTAGTCATTAATAGCTTGTGACACCACTTTTACACATCCTTTCTACAAGTAATAATTTAAGCAGCAAGTGGGAGTTCTAGTGTACCACATACAGAAGATTCACAGAGTCCATTCACCTGGCATATTTTTAGCAGTTTTTTCTACCTTAGGTTATTCAGGTGGGCTCACAAGGTGGAAGCCACAGCCACTATTATACAGTATGCCTTTGATCTGATTTTAAGTACACTTTTAAACTGAATTTTTATCAGACTTTCCAATAATGCTGCTATAAATGTTCGCTAGGGTAAAGTGAGGGAAGAATTTGGCTCAAAACTTGCATTAAGGACAGTAAGGTTTGTGGCATTAGGGTCATGTAGATAGAGGATGGCTGCCCACAGACGGAGTTCGCAAAACCCTGGACAAAATAGGCAGCTGGCTTTCAATCACTGTGTTTGTGAAGCCCAGTTTTGTTCCACTTTCCTTTCCGTTGGCAGTTTATATCATGTCACCAGGAGGTGTTTGTCTTACAGTGCCTGGAAAGCCATTGATTTTAGCAAAGTGGAGCAGAAGTCAGCATTAGGGTAGACTCCAGGACTACACATTTTCCATGCAGAACTTCTAATACTTCACTCCAGCAGTGGGTAAGGTTAACTCGTACCTTTGCTGCTGCCTTGTGGCACAGCATAATGTACTGTTGCCGACAGTCCTTGGCTATATGCAGCTTTTTAAGGGAGGAATAGTAATGCAGTAATAAGAATATATTTTAATTGCCCTGTGCACTTTTAGTATGCTTGGGATCCCTGAAGTTGCTAAAAAGAAATAAGGTGCCTAATTTTTTTTTTTTTTTAACCTAGCTCTTCTTTTTACTATTGATAATTGTGCACACAGGGAGGAGATGATTACCAAAGCCAAACTGGAGCTTGCTCTAGGATTAACAGTGCAGAAGCTCTAGGAAATAGAAGTGCAGAGATTTGCTTGCCAGCACAAAGGAGGCGTGGCAGTCTGATTCCTTTCTTGTCAGCAGGCACACCATATCCTCCCTGTCAGTGTGGCTGCTCCTGCAGACAGTGAGGGCATGGTTTCTTGCCTCATTTCTCACAAGACTACAGTTTTTAAGTGCACAGGTCTGGCAGCTTCATCTGAGCACAAGGGCTTCCTATTGTCCCTAGTTCATAATAGGCTTACAAGAGAGCTCACAGTCAGGAGCACAGCGTTGTCTGTGGTAGGGCAGGTGGTAAAAATGGGATGATGAAGCCGTCCTATTTGTCTATCCCCTCTTTTCTTTGCCTTTGTTTTATTTTCTTTTTTTTTTTCTTTAGCAGACTTATTTGGCTCTAGCTATCTTAAATGCAAAAGTGCTGAAGTTAAATGTGAGTACTGTTGGGCCCTTGCTCCATGTGGGAGAGTTTTCATGGGAAGAAAGAGAAATAAAAATCTGATTAAAGCAGGGGAGCAGAGACAAGGATGAATCAGCACATGAGTGCAGGGTGGTGAGAGCGTGTTCCATCCTCACACAAATTATCTTAAAAGGAGATGATAAAGGAAATTCAAGGCCATTTTGAATAATACTGAGGTGGAACAAGTTCCAGAAACTCATCTGCTTCCCCCAGTAGTCCCAAACAGGGGCTGATTCCCCCATGACAGTCCCCATGAGAACTGACAACCTGCACAGGGCCAGCATGTGGTAGCAGCATAGGGCCAAGGGCACAGGGACTCCCAGAGCCAGACCAGACCACAGGACGTGTGCCTGCCTCAGAGATCATCTCCTCAAGGGCACCATTCATCATCCTTTTTTTTTTTTTTTTTTAAGCAGAAAAATTATTTCTTTCCTGAGGAACAACAATTCTTGATGTAAAAAATTTGTAATTGTTACCAGGAATTTTTTACTTCGGAAATTTGAATTTTTCAAGTTGAATTTTCCTTCCTTCCTCAGGTATTGCTCTTATCTTCTGTCCTTTATTCCCTAGTGTTTATTTCTCCCATTGAGAGAGTTAAACAAAAGGGAGGACATGAAAAGAAAAAGAAAATCATCTGAATGAGCAGGACTTCAGGAAAATGTTTTGCAGAATTCATTCTTTTTTACATTCCACTTGAGGATTTCTGTGGGATTTAAGCAGCCATTTTAGCTATCTCACAGCATCCAGAGTCCTGTGAGCACAATATATATATCCTACATGCAAAGCACTGGCTTCTTTTAGATTAGCAAGGAGGAGAAATTATTCATTGCTACCAATTCCTATCAAGTCTCACTTTAGCTAGAAAAACTCATTATCAGGTCTAATAAATTCTTTTAACTTTAGTACAGCAGATTATCTTCATTTTATCGTGTTAATTCACTGGGGGAAATCCTGCAGGGACGATTCTCTGGAATCATTTGTTGTTATCATGACCTGTGAATAGAATGTTGGGGTTTCAGCCTCATGCAGACCTTTCTGGCAAGGCCAGTACTCAGGGAGAAGAACAAAGGAAAAATAAAGCAGCACATTTGCACGTCTTAAGCAATATGAATGCATTTATTTTCACAAAGGTTTTTTCAAAATAAGAAGAAAAGAAATCATTATGAAATATGAAACTTAGCCTGGGAATGTACTTCAGTACATTCTGAAGTACACTCAAGTGTACTGCTTCAGAGGCAGCAGCATCTTGGGCACGCTGACCGTTCCTGAAACCAGAGTAGGAAGTGACTGGGCACTGCAGGGCTCAATCAGATGTGTGCAGGAGAAAGGCAGACGTAGCCCCTGACATCAGTAAAGCAGGCTTCCTAACAAGGGAAACACAGCCAGTCACTTTGCGTGGTTTTCCAGTTTTAAGCTTTCTCACACTCAATATTGTCTGCATAATTTCTAGCCATAGTTGTAGCATCACTTGGATATATGCAGTTTTCTCCAGCCTCTAACTTCTGCTGTAGTCTATCTGAATTCATTGCCACATGTTGTGCAAATGCTTCTCTACATAATTACTGGCTCTGGTCTGACCTCTTTTCACAAAAAGAGTCAGTATTTAAAATGCTTTTCACATTTTTTGTCATCCTTGTTTTTAAAGAAGACATAACGTTCAATTGTTTGAATGTCTGTTGGTTCTCCTCTTCTAGTATACTACTTAAATAAAGGAAATGCCCTCTTTAAGAAAACCCTGCCCACACCCTTTACTGGTAGCCCCTCTGACATCTACAAGAACACAAATGTAAACCACACTAGGACTGAGCTCTTTGTGATTAAATAACACAATTGATTTTTAATTGCACAAGTGATCTTGTGAAACAGAAACGACCTCAAACCATGACATCTGTAACAAGGTTAGCAATCAGAAGCTCTCTGCCTCGTCCAAATGTGGATTGTAAGATTACATAAAGGTCAGTACAACATATCCATATTGCAATGGATGTGTTCTATAAATGTCACTGATGTAAACTAGCCCTGTTTCAGGAAGCATCTCCCATCCAGGTTCCACAGTGACTGCAAAAAAGCCCACAGCTGTGATGGCTGCAGCCTCCAAGCTAGAGCTGTCAGTCTTGCTATCCCTAAGACATCCATCCCCCTAATACCCAGTTGCCCACATTTCAGAAGGAGTGACTTGATAACAGCAGTTGCGTACTGGTCTGATTCTACCACCTGAGAGGAGCCTAGAAATGAACTTTGACCCAGACACAGTCTCTCACTCTGGAAGCTGGACTCAGCAGGACAGGACTGCAGCCCAGGTCTCCAGTCCCAGGGGATTGTCTGCCTCAAATCTTCTCATTAGTTCATATGTTTTATTGGTGTCTGGCTTTTCGCCTTGCTGCCTGAGAGTCACATTAGGTCCCCACATATTTTATTCTGAGGTACTCCAGAAGGAGCTGAACTTCTTAAAGCATGACTTGGCTGCCTTTGAAAATCAGCTGCACTGCAAACCCAGATCAGAATGCAATGCTGAAGTTTTACTGGTACTCTCCTGCAATAGATGCTACTCTTCACGTCTAGGCTTGAGTGGAAAAGGGTCTTTCTCTCCAACTATCTCACTTTTGCACTGATGCTTGTCTTGTTCCACTGGGACATTCATTCAGAGACAATGAGTGGCACACAAGTACTGCATGAGTCTAGAACCTGAGTGCAGCACATTATGTATCCAGGTCATCCTTAAACCCCTGAACAAATGTCACACAAAAAAAACAAACTGGTGTTCTTGGTCCAAAAGCGTGTAAAGCATCTGATAGAAAACCTGTCATCATACTTCGCACTATAGCCAAATCAGCACAAAAACTGAGTTACCTACCATTTTCATCCACAGAGCTCGCTTTTAGGCAAAAATTACAATGCACAGACAGAAGCAGATGTGGAAACTCATCGTGTCCCTGTGCTGTCATTTCTAGAGGCAAGCAGAAGGCATGAGCTTTCAGACCTCTTGACCTGGCACTGTCTCCAGAGCTCTTGAAGCTGTGCTGTCCTCATAAGCAAATTCCTGTCTCATCAAAACTAGTCTGTTGCTGACAGACAGGTTAAATATGTGAAAGAGAGAAGATAAGCAAATGACAGCTACAGAAAACTAGAGCAAGTTCAAAGTTACTCTGGGACAAATAGAGTTTGCCACAGGACTTAGAAGCACAGGAGAGTTCTGAGGGCAGCTTGAAGGATCATCTTCTGATTGCTGGTGTCTCCCCTGCTGTGGGCTGATGGATAAAGAAATCCTGAGGGCAGATGTTGACAAGTTCAGACATCAATCAGGATCTGACCAGTTGTTTATTTTTGCTGTATGTTTGTTTTTTGTTTGAGTTTTTTAGAAAAATGAAATGAAAGAATGAGAAAGCGACTTTATAATACTAGATCCCACTTTCAGTTATTTCTGAAGATTACTTGATGACTGAGAAATAGCCTGAGATGTGATTGCTTATCCCATGGCTTACTCTATTAATAATCTCTTGAGCCAGGGCAGTTTCTTTTCTAAATAAAAAAGGAAACACACTGTCTCGATTTGTGTTGCTGCCAAGTTCATAGAGGAATAGCTGCTCAGCCACCTTGCCCCCAAAACATGCCAGCCTGAGTAGCTGTCATTTCAAGCCATTTCCATTTTGATGCAGCAAACTGTGAGCGTGTGATGGCAGCTTGGCCATGTTGTGCTTTCACAGCCACCACACTTGCTGTCACCAGGGCTAGTCCTCAACAGCTGATTCATCAGGTGGAGCCTGAAACACTGTACAGCACCATGCACTCCTGATTTACACCTACCTAAAAAACCCAGAAGGCAGATCCCAAGGCTAGAACTTGTGGATGAAACCCTTGGCAGCTCTCACAAAAGGCAGTGAGGACAAACATGGCCAAAAATGGGGTTGTGTTCCCACTTTCCTGAAAGTGCAGAATCTGGAGCATCTCCGGAGCTGTGCAAAGCTCCAGCAGCTGCTGCAGCCCTGGGGACCTCCTGACTTGTGCTGGATTAGTCAAGTGTGGCATACCGTGGCCAGACTCAACCTACCCTTCACACATCCCCTTTCTTGGGAAAGAGTAGGAAAAGCCTCTGCCATCCAGGTGCTGGCATATGCAGGGCTTAGAGTATTAGTGTGAGAGAATTTCAGCTGGAATTTGGGAGAGTGCATGCTGATTAATGTATTAACATGTAGAATGAGAGAAAATCTTGCAGAAAGGCCTTGTTTTCCACATACCCAGTGAAGATCTAAAGCTATTGCTGTAGCAGAGCATTCCCACTGATATCAGGGAGAGCCTGAATAGCAGCAGCAGAATGAAAAAACTTTTAAAAGATCAGATCTGCCATCCTTTTTCCACTCTAAACATAAAGAGAAACCTCTGTTTAGAAAGTTCTGTATTTTTCTTTTGTCCACAAATCATTCTGCTGACAGTGCAAGACATCAGGGAAGAGGTCTGTCAGACTTTTTTAGTTAGGGGGTAGCACAGTGATGGAGTCAGGCATTCCCCTTAACTAGCCAGGTCCATTACAGAGAGCCTGCAAAAGCTTATTTTCCCATGCAGGGATGAACTGAGAATGGGCATCTCTCAATCAAGATGCCCTTCCCTACTTCTGAACACTCTGCTATGCTCACTTTTCCTTAGCTTCCTTGCAGACTTCCTCTCTAGTTGCTAAAGCTTCATAGTCTTTCTCAGAAGACAAACCAACATCTTGCAATAGTCAGAAGAACCTTCCTGTATACCTCTGTTTCACACATCTTTGCTTCAAATGATGATGCGACTGGCCTGGGAGCTGCTACTGTGCTAGGGATTCATCACACAAAATTAGCTTGGCTCTTTTGCAACAGTACCTGACAAAAAATAGCATCAATTACAGACCTCTCCCACTCTTTCCATGTGAATTGCCCAAACAACAATACATTATTTTGTTTTAATTGGATGTCAGCGCTGTTGGTGTGCTCAGTCATTCTGCCCCAGGAATGCAATTCAGATAGAATTAAGCAGGTAGCCTTAGAGTATTAATGAGCACATACGTTTTCCAAACCCTCATTTTCAGCTACAGAAATACACCTGACCATTTCCAAATACTGGAGATGGCAAATATGAAACAACTCCTTCATATATCCTTTCATTTCCCACTGGCAGCATCAGTACTGCTAGTAAATTTTACATAAGAGGACAATCTTACCCACAGTTGAGATATAGTACTTAGGTGTCATCATACAATGTGTAAGAGTCATGCTAAAATGCATTTAGTCAGGAATATTTTTATCCATTTGGGGGTCATTTCACACTATCTGAATTGTTGTAATTAAACACTGTAAACACTCATCAGACAGAACCTTTGCGAGTATTAATCCAGGTACAGGGCTAGAAAGACCTGGCACTTTCATCATGAGAAACCAGTGAGTTGATCTCAATAGCACCATCAGTTTTCTGTTTTTTAACTGTAAATGAATAATAGGAAATATATATATATTCCTGTAATTGAATAAGAAGAAATATATATATATGTATATATGCACACACACATATATATATATTTCCTTCACACAGCTTCAAGAACTGTTTTGGAGCCTGGAGACAATGTCAGGTCAAGAGGTCTGAAAGCTCACACCTTCTGCTTGTCTATTTTCTGAAAACAAAAAAAGTCTTAATTCTTGTGCCTCTGCACTCAAGTGTCCAGTTCAAAGTATTAGTGCTCATCCATTGCTAAAGCAGTCTCAGGATGAGCCCTAAAATGGAAATACGTGAGTTCACAAAGGTCTGTAGGAATTGCAGATCCTTAACATGATGTAGTAGCACTTGAACTATCATGAAGGCCATACAGTTTCCATCACACTTACCTCTGTTAGACATAGGTGTTGTGCAAACACACTCACAGAGCTGTATTCAGGTCATACTTTGGTATCCAAGATAGACACCAATAAACAAGAGAACTAAGGAAATAACAAAACCCACTACCCACCTGAGAAGCACCTAGGCTCTTTAAATATGCCGGAGAGAATATGCTTGCATTCAGATCAGCTGCTACAAATGTTCCACCTTGACACTGATTGTTTTTCATCAGCTGCTGAGGGAGCCTGGTAGCTCATGAGCTGAATGACCCACATCTCTCATACACAGACAACTATACCATGATCGTTACAGTAGGCTGGAGTCATAATTCAAGCTTCAAAATATTTGATTCTGTATGGTGGTGCTAATGATTTTAATCTCTTCCATTCATATGTGGCACTTGAGTGAGGTAGGGGGAATGGTAATGCTCTGAACATATGAGTTTCTTGTCGAAGCAGTGAGCCTGAAAAGGATTCTTATACATGTAGAAGTAACTAGCACAGTGACCAGCCTACCTGATAAACAGCCTCCAATAATTTGTCGCTTTATCATAGCAAAGAGATTTTTATTTTCTTGTACCTTCTTTGCATTCAGATTTGCGTGACTTCAGAAAAGGAACACGATGGCTTCATCAAAGTATACAGCGGGAAGAAGAAAGGCTTTGTCCCCATAGACGTCTTAGAAAACATCTGATTCCAACAGCCCACTTGCTGCAGTAGGAGCCCTTTGTTGGCAATGCCTGTCTGCCTCATCTCACACTGTGTCAACCCAGATGGGCTGTCTTGCAGATGTTCAGGGAAACAGTGGGAAAACTGCAACTACAAGAAGAAAAAGACATTTAGACTGCCACAGCAACACTAAGAAATAAGAAAAGTGGAATGATTGAAAGAAAATATAGTCAGAAACCTCTAGGGAAATGAGAGGCCCTTGGAAACTAATAGGAATAAGGTAAGAAAAAGAAGACTGGGCTGATTTCTGGTGCAAGATGGTTATTGCAGCCCTGATAGAAACAGACAGCTGTTCTGAGGGACTCAACTCAAGTCTCATTCTTGTGTCTTAGAAAACTGTTGGACTGCTTTCTTTTTGGAGGTGTGTGTTTGGGGGGGAGGGACAAACACCAGTCAGACTGTCCTTGTACTACAGTCCTATGCCTGTAGTAAAGTGTGGCTGTGGTTCTACAATTCTGTCCCCTTATCTACCAACCAGTTGAAGCGTTTATTCCTGATGTTAGTCTCATATCAAAGGCGTTTGGAGTCACCATGTGAACGTCAATTTGAGAAGTGCACTGTGCCCTGGAGGTCAGCAGCTTTCTCTTTCTGTGCAATCTTACCTTACGAAAGAGTAGCAACCTTGTGTGTCCTTTGTTTTCTCTGTATACGAACAAAAGCTCTCAGCATGTGCCAGCTGTGATGACTGCTCTCATAGCTCACAAAAATGGCCTGCCCTCTGATTCAGGAGACTTCTTGGAAGTGTCCACCTGTGTTTCCTACACCCTTATCTGGTGAGGCAGAAAACAGGAGGAATGCTGGGAGAGAGCCGCAGGCTTGAAATGTTTTGTATTTTTTCTGTGTTTATTGCACTTAAAAGATTTTATATGCTAATCCTATTTATAAAAACATAAAACAGTTAGCTAACCCCCTGCAAGACTGAAAACACTAGGAAAGGACAGACTGCACATAGAAGTGAAGACTACTGAAATCCAGAATTCGTGACAGTAAGGCACTGAGTGTCTTAGCATTGTGTTCACCCACCAAAGTCATCATCTTCATTTGCTAAAATAGTTTTGCAGTCTCATCAGCAAATACATTCACATGAATTCTTCCTTGGCATAAAAAAAAACTATGAGCCTCCCATAAGCCTTCTCAGTCCCAGTGTGACTGAACAAACAGGTTTGGTTTGTCCATGTAAGACTCCATTTTCAAATATGTTTAGGGTATACGATATGGAGAGCAGTCTGTGGGACTCGTGGATTTTGACCCACTTACACATGTCAGCCTGTGCCAATCCTGTTGTAGAGTGGGGGCCTTATGATGTTTCAAGACAGTAAACCTAATTTACAAGTATTTAATTGGATGTAATTGCACCAAATACACTTAAACAGCTTAGCACGTATTATGACATGGATATTAAGTCCTGTCCCAAAGCTCCTTGGCGAAGTCATGCCTTATTTGACCAGCCTGAGATTGAGTGCCAGTCTTTAATACGACTGCAAGTAGCTGCAAATGGATGTCCTAAATGCCAACACTGCAAGAAGAAATCCAGATGCTGCCAGGTTAGTACAGGCCTTTGCAAAGTTGACACAATTTCTAAAAAGATGCTGTCCATTCTGCTTCCTTATATTGAGGCAGTCTGAATCCGTGTTGCACAGCCCAGGTCTCATAGTTGGGATGCCCAACAGCTGACCTTATGCAAAGCCTTATGAAATCCAGCGCAGTGCTACACATGAGCAGAAGCTCACAGGGCAGATCAGGCTGCAGCCTCTCAGAGAGATGTTTTGCAGCTCTTACGTATCACTAAATTGCTGAGGAGGAAGTTGCAGGGGTGTCAGCAGCTGAAACTTCATCCTTCGTAATGCAAATGGTCTGCACCAATAATTCATGTCCTTCTGGCTGATCAAAAGTATCTGATTTCATATCTCTCTCTATGGGAATATCAGCAATTTATAAATGGCTTTTCTACAGAGCAAACAATGAACATTTGCTCAGCTCATTCTCCTAAGTAACCAGTAAACTTAGTGGGAAGATGGAGAATCCTGACAAGCCTTAAAGACCAAGACGAAGAGCAGTGAAGTCATGATAATCCACTCCGCTTTATATGTTTTTTATATATATATATATTCACCAGTTCAAAGAAAAAAAAACTCAAATGTTTGTTAGAATTGACATATTTGCTATTTTTGATCTGACCTGTCAAGTGGGCAAAGGAAATCTGTATTAATCTATACATATGTGCTATTGTTTACATGATTGCATCATACTGTGATTCCCTATTTGAGTCTTCTATGATTTTAATTTATCCCTACAATGTGCATCATACTATTCAAAGAATGATATGAATATTACCTACAACTCACAATGGCCTTTAATTAATGTCAGTTTGATTCCTTTTGATACTGAGCAATAAATAATAAAGTGATTGAGTAAAACAAAACAAACCCTATGTGGACTGCATTACGTTTGAGCAAGCATTGCTTCTGAACCAAAGCTTTAATGGTTATCTTTTTTTGTGTGTATTTTATTCTGTCTTTTTACTGGGTTTTTTCTGCTGTTTGGTATGGAGATGTAATTTTGCCTCATTTAGCAAGAAGCACATACATGAGTCTTACTTTAAGCATGTGATTCATTGGCTATT
Organism: Cyrtonyx montezumae; assembly: GCF_038088225.1. NCBI lineage: Eukaryota > Metazoa > Chordata > Aves > Galliformes > Odontophoridae > Cyrtonyx > Cyrtonyx montezumae. The sequence continues at coordinate 98,841,734 of NW_027072089.1, read as the reverse complement.
TGCACGCTTAAAGCTGAAGCACTTTGCTGAATTGAGGACATTTTCCTCAAATTAATTTTGGATGCCTTACTCTGAATCCAGATGAGTATCCCATTATTTCTTTTTCCTATCATATGCAATTTGCAGTAGATGCTGAATTAGCAGGCAGTTAAAAGAAGCTGGAGTGGAATTTATCTGACATTTCCTCAGAAAATTTGAACTTTAGGAGATGAATACTGTTCACAATATAATATTCTGCTTAATAAAGAATGTGCAATGGTTGGAAGGAGAATAGAAGTGTATGTTTCTTGGCTTCCTTGCATCAGCCGCTATCATTTTCAGTCAGCCACCTCTGAGAGCATTTATTATAGTCATCAGCAACAGACATCAGTGAGCGTTGCCATTTCAAATCTACAGCACTTGCGTTTGCCATATTTAGCAAACCATTTCTAAAGTGGTTCTTCTGTAATGTATGTAGCATGCACAGACTCAGAGCGAAGTTTTGCAGTGCAGCCATCCTAATCATTTGTTTCTGACAGATCAGGCTATACTTCAAGCCATTCAGCATCTTGTCACAGCACAAAACTGGCTGCAGAATATTTTCATAGTGCTAGGGAGATTGACCAACGTGAGCTGAGGGTGAACTGCCTGAGTCATGATTTACTCCCGTCCAGAAATAACACAGTATCTATCTCAGCATATCATCATCCTGCTCTAACACCTGACCACTTTGGCTCAGTGACTTACTTCAGCCACAGATGCAGCAGTGCGTGGTCAGCTGCAGACTCATGGCACCAGGGGGACTAAGACACTCCTACAAGCACAGTTTGTCTTTAGTACTGTCTTTGTAATTATTGACTGAGATTCAGTTGACTAAATATAGCACCGAGTGCCATTATAGATTGAGGAGACTGCACAAGAGTAGCGGGCAGTGTCACTGGAGATTTGGAAGAGCCATGACCTTCTGAAGAAACCACTGGGGACCGTGTAAGTTGTCTAAAATGGCATTGGGTAGAAACGTTTGGAAAATGAACCCTACTTCTTTTTTCTAAACGTATGCAGACAAGTCTGATTTATTGAGAACTCAAATTACATAACTTTCCCTAAAGGATGCCAAATAAATGCAGCTAACCGTATCCATCTTGTCTCATTTAAGTCCACCATGAAAAGAATCTTTGAATGCCACAGGGAGTGGAGTTCATCTATTATCTTGGAAAAGGCTGGTCACTGTTATCATTCTTCCAAAACTCTATGATGTAATTTATCTCATCTAAGTGAAAATGTCTACAGCTAAGCTAGTAAATCAATTGGCTTCCCTCCTTCCCCAGAAAAGAGAGTTATGGACATTTCTATATTATGTTTCATGTGACCTGCTGAAGCCTTCTGCTTTAGCTTGAGCTTTATTGTGCCTGTCAAGTGCCTGTTTCTACCCATCAACAGTCACAGGAGCCTTGGGCAGTTGGATGCAGACCTCTGTAGAGCAAAGTTCTAAAAGACTTTCTAGCCCCAATTTCTGGACACATAGGTATAATACATATATGTGAGTATTGCGTGTTTATTTGGTGCTTTTTATAATACTTCAGAAGTTACTAGTTGTTATTATTATTACTAGAAATGAAAGAAGAGCTGCATTTTTGTCCCTTCTTCCTTTTTATAGACTTTCCTTTTTCCTAGCTGGTGGTCAAGAGTGGCCTTCTCAATAGAACATGTTGCATTTACCTTTAACGCAGCATTGAACTGATCCTAAGAACATTTTGATTTAAAACACTGAACATGGAAAATATTATCCTGGCCCTAAGTCTGCCTCCAAGTACAGTGCCTGTCCCCAGGTCCTGAAAGCAACAGTAACACACTGACTGTCCCAGGGAGGTCAGTTCATGTGTGGTTTATTTTCTATTATATTTCACAGTGTTTCTACTGGACAACATTTGGTGACACTGAGAAGCACCAGTGTTAATAGCATTGGCTTGGGCAATCAGAGCAGGATGGAGGCTGCTGTGTTCATTCACACCCAACAAAAAAGCAAAATGCAAGTCTTTTATTTTTTGTTGATTGGTGGCACATTTATCAAAACAGTTTTCACAGCGATGCAAATAAGAATAAGAGTGAGTGAGTATAAAGCAAGTCTGGTTATGTTTAAAATACAAGGAGGGATGAATGTGAATGATGTTCCCATACATATTCCTTCTGTACTTTACTGCAGCTAAGGTCAACAACACAAGCGTTTCTTATTTCTTATTTCAGACATTTCAGAAAAATGTAGTCCCAAATTACCATCCAGACTGTGCACGCTACTGTTTGCAAAGCAGAGTGAATATACTTTGCCCTGTGGGATTGTGTGTCATCACAATGTTGAGTTTTCCATAACAAAAAAAAAAATCTGACTCTAAGAGGTATATAAGTTATTTTTAAAACCATTCTTTATATAGAAAATTGCCATGTGCCTGGGGAATGAGCACTTGGCAGGCTCACCATAAAGAGGCCCAGAAAAACGACATCAGGGCTGTGTCAGATCCCGATGTATGTCCTTTTCTTGAGTAGCTCTAGGAACTCTGTTCAGCATTTACACAAATTCACATCACTCATCCTATCAAATAAGATGACATTCGTTTAATATTTCATATATGTACAAACAGACACCACATAAACACAAAGGTAGGTTGATAAGCATATCCCTCTCTATATATTCATCACATTCAGAAATAGTACTCAGTAACATCAAGCCAAAGGCAAGAGGATATTTCCTTAAAAATCTGTCACAAATGATTTTTTTCCTTATCTTAACATTCTCAGCACCTGGTTAGGATGGTTGTCAGTTCCCTACAAGTACTGAGACAGAGAGCTGTAAGGGCAGAGAAGTGTAGCTTTGGCAAGTATTAGCTATGTTAGAAAATAGAGCATATAAACCCAGAGTTACCAGCAGGTGAACTGCAAATGTGCAATGCACTGAGGACAGACAAGATACTCAGTGCCCCCAACTGTGTGATATCCATCCAGCAAAGGTAGGGCTGCATGCTGCATACAAATGGGGAGCCTGGAAATGGTGTCAGAACAACATGTATAGCACACCTCTTTGACCTAGGTGCCTCAAAATAATGAGGTATGGAAAATAAAGGATAACTTCTCCTCAAAGGCATGAAGGAGTGGTAACCAGTGGGAAGAGACAGGGCGTGTTCCCAGGGGCTTCAAATTAATAAAACACAACAAAAAAAGAAAAAAAAATGCACAGTCAGACATTATAAAAAGATAACATAAATTTACCTTTGTTAGAATGAAGTAATCATCATCTGACTAATTACTATGCTACCAGTGGCTTTCCAGCTGGTAGGGTCAGAGGTTGTCTACATGAAACTACAAGACACTGAGAGTTATTTCAGTTTTGCATCACAAACAGGGAAAACTGAAATGTAGCTGAGAGTAAAATCTGATTTAAAGGGCATTGCCCAGTAGCAGCACTGAAGCAGCCCCTTCAACATGCCCTGGGTTCTTGCAGCCTTGTCCTGGGTTGGGGTCTGGGCAAGATGGCAGCAGTCTCCACCTCACACCCTGACCCCACAGTACAAGGCAGACCCCAACTCCCCCCAGCCTGCCCAACCCCAGCTGGCAGAGCCTCAGTCCATTGCTTTCCTTCCAGGGGTCACGGCGTTGCCCAGCCACTGCATGCCCTTTGCACAGCATGGCAGAAGAATGAATGACAAAATTATCCCTCACAAACAGAAGACAAACAGAGTAGATAGTGTGGCTCTGTTCCCTAAAACTTCAGAGTCAGTTTTTCCTGTACATGTTACAAAGTGGGCTAATGACCACTGCTGGCACCACCCTGGAGCACCTTTCTCACAAGCACACTCGATATTTCATGCTCTGTCCCACTGGGAAAAGCTTTTCAGGGCCATCTACCCAGTGTTAAACACTTACTGTGTCTCCAAATTCAAGCAGTCTTTCCACAAGGGCATCCTTTGCAAATGGCTTGGGAGCTCTCATTGAATGTGGGGATGTAGAGCGTCCACTTCTGTTTGATCAAGGATGTAAGGGGAAAACCTTTGGGTGGTTTTTCTGGTTCCCTAAGGTCCAAGTGTTACAATGGGTCATGCTTAAAATGGGAAACAAAAATAAACTTATGTGACCAGCTTGTTCATGTTGTTTATTATTCTGTCACCATATTTCACTCAAAAAATGCAACAGGAATGCAAATTGCCTTTGCTCTCCATTGCACTCACTCCACATCCTAATCATCCACTTCCCTGCGTCTTGCAAAGTTCTCCCCTCCCCAGCCTTTCTCCTGCTACCAAAGGCAATACTTCTTGCAGAGACAACGCAAGTGGCAGTGAGACATTCCTCTCTGCAAGATGTAGGGTTTGACTTATCTATGTTGAGAGTACTCAGCAGAAGTTCCCCTGACACCCAGTTCTCCCCATGAACACCAGTGTTCAAGCAGAAGAAAGTGAGAGAGGGCAATGATCTTCATTAGTGCTTTTGTTGTATGCAATACTGGAGTGTAAAGAACCTGACCTTCAGCTGAGCAGAGCCCAGCCCCACTGACATATCTGTAGACATTCAGGTCTGAAGATGTCCAGTGTGGCAATTTTTTGCAATTCATTCCTGTTATGTGGGATCCTTCCTGAACATTAGGGTCATGATTGATGTTTTTCTTCTCCTTTTCCCTTTCCTTTTTCTTTCTTTTTCCTAAACCATAAACTGCAATACGCACCTTAACCAGAAGTAACTAGACCTCATATGGGAAGGAAAATTATTTAACTGGGGGTACTGAGTGTGATCATACACAGCAGATTTGCTTGCCACTCCTCCATGCATCCAGGCCTGAGGTACATTGTCCTACACAAGTGGGCAGACGGGATGCTAAGCTGGAAGCACCAGAGCATGTCTTGTTGAACACTATCCACACTGGGAAGAAGTAAGCCCAGACTGTTACTGTCCAAGGAGAAGGTTACCCAATAAAAATAGCACCTGGGACACCATGGCTTCAGCTTCTTGATTAACCACGGTCAAGGATGTTCTCCCAATAGTACTGGAACTATTAGGAATTTAATACTGTGGTGGGAACAGCCTAGAAAAGCAGACTGGAGCACATATATTTCTTCAGTATTTATCTAGTTTGCTGCATTTTACTGCATTATTCTACATTTAAATAGCCTAAAATAAAATTATTCCCTGTCTCCTACCCATCATCTTATACAGCAGCTCTTGGACTGCTGTAGACTGACTTCCTCTGGAGATGTGTATGGTTCCATGGCCTCTAGAGGCTACTGTCATACAGACCACTAGTACAAATGGCAGGCAAACCTGCTTCTTTGACATCCTGAAAAAAACTCCCAGGAAAGGAGAAGCAGTTTAATTCCTGTCCTAGGCAGTAAATGACATTTTCCACAGCCTTTCTTAGAAGGGCCAAAGGTCTCATGTTCCCAAAACAGAAGATAGATTTCTTCTTAAAGACTACCAAGACCATCTCTATGCTCCTTTTTTTTTTTTCCCCAGGTCACAACTCTCTAGATTCACTTCTCCAGAATCCCAGGGGCCTTTATTTTAGCTTACACGACAGCAGTGAAGATTGCAAAAACACAGCTTGACTCTCCGTACAGTGTCCCCTCAACCCCCTTTAAAAAAAAAAAAAAAAAAAAAAAACCAAGGAAAACACATGAACTCAGAATAACATATCAGCTGGTTTTAATCAGATGCAGTCCAGCAGTCCTTCCTCTGACAGCACTGTGCTTAACCCTGGTCTTTTGTTATGCAAAAGTCGCTAATGAAGAAGGCAAGTCCACAGTGTCTTCAAGAAGAGCTCATTGCCCCAGTTAACCCCCTCATAGATTTAGCACACTCATCACGTTTAGTATCTTACACTTATCACCCAGGACAGAGGGAGCAGCACCTCCCCTGCTCTTGTAGCCTTCAAACCTCTCCACAGAAGGCTCAATGTCTGCTTAGTGGAAACCCAAACACAGAGTAGATATGTGCCTCCCCCACTGTCTTGGGAGCAAGGGGAGGAAAAGCTGTCAGTGCTAATGAGGCTCAGAGCAGGTGATGCAATTATCATCTGAGAACATGAGTAGGATGAGACAGATGTTGCTTTCAGGGTTCATTGCTTTTTTAGAGACACCTGCTAGCCAGTTTACATGATACCTCCCCAACCACACCAGATACAGCCTATCGTAACACGAGCCGGTATGACTCAAACCAAAACCCTCTGGGCAATATCAAAGCCATCCTCAAGTCTGCCCTTACACAGTGGGATTCTCAGCAGGAGTTGAAAATGAGACCATAAATCACTTTCAAATAAAACACTTTTCCTTCAACGACTCTGTCTCTGAGCTTGTACATCATCACAAGCCCCTTCTTCCCAAACCACAGTCCTCTCTCCAACCACGTGGCTTTGCAACAACCCCAACGCCTCCTCAGCCCACACCCAGCACAGTGTGATACTGGATCTCACACCTTCTGCATGGGTGGGGCTGCGTGAAGCCCCTAATAAGGACATGGCGACAGCCTACATCACCGCTGGTAAATGCTTAAGGCAAAGACTCAACTTTGCATGGAACTGCAGAGGAACGACTCCATGCTGATCTGCGCACTAGGGGTGTGGTAGCTAACCTCAGGCTTGAGGCTGCTGTAAGGGGTCACAGCTGGTGTTTATCTGATTGGATCCAAGAAGTGCTCGTGATCTGCAGTCAGAATGATACAGGGAGACCTGGGCTGCAGAAAAACAGCCGTGTGAAATCACAGCCAGGCACCTGTTGTAAAGCCTTACATGACAGATCATCACTCAACAAGTTTGAGACCTGACTTTGGACTACAGAGGATGAAGGGAATCAGGCAGACCTTGTGGAGCAAGTCCAAGTGCAATATCATAATAACTGGACTTCATTTGTGCTTGGATCCACCTTTGTTCACGCTACTGGAAGCTGAGAACAAATGAGCAATGTGAATAAAAATCCATTAAAATGATTTATGGCTGCAAAGCACTTTGAGAATCTTGTACCCAAGGTAGTGCTGGAGCCCAAAGCATGATCTCAACACAGATGTCTGGCAGCAGCAAGAAGCACTTTGTAGATCACCAGAAACCAAATTACTTTAACTCCAAGGCACAGTTTAACACAGCAACCTTAACACAGGCATAAAATCACACCTGTGAGATGCTTTGTTCTTGGGCTGGGTTGTGGGGAGCAGCTAAGATCTTCCTCAAAGGAGGCAAAAGAAGCTCACAATATCAACACACGCTTTAGAAATCTCTTTTTACTGCCAGCCCAGCTTGGCAAGAGAAAACGACTCTTCTTATCGGTTGTGTTCATTCATTTAAATATTCCTTGGGTAATTAACACTGAGCACCAGGAGAGCTGGTGTTCCTTGAAGAGTGAAACATTTATTACCCTTCTTGCTTTCCTTCCTGAAAGACTGAGATGAAAGGAAGGTTAGAATGAGTCTTTTCTGGGTTGTCTTATTTCTCTTTTGTCTTTCACATTGGTTCCAGGAATGGCAAGTCATTAATCACCTATTGAGACAGCAGATAAGAGTTGCCTTGGGGTTAGCAGGGATTGTAAAAGATCATTTAAGCGTGGCAATTAATTGAAATGAGTAAGATGAGGACAGACTCTTTATGCAGAACTAAGTAGCAGGTGATAGGTAGCAGATTTGGATGGGTATTAAGAAAAATTGAGTGAGGAATCGTAGCTGACAAAAAGGAAAGGTAAAAACTGAGTTATAAAAAGAAAAAAAACAATGAAGGAATGGAGAAAAATGCTTACGGTGATAATCCCAGTTTATTTATAGCTTTAAACTATTCAAGTGGAAACCTCTGTCTCTGTCTCTCCTCCTAATCATGTTAGCCATGTTGGCACTGCACAGATAAAGTGGTATCAGCCAAACATCAGCCAGAAGGCTCCAGAAGAAGTATGCTTCAGACAGTAATTGCATTACGCATCTCTGTGACTAAGTTTTCTCTCTCCACTAGACTCTGGAGTCAGCACAGATATGTGCCCTGGTCTGCTGCAACTGCAGGGTTACATGAGCTTTCACTGTGTGTCCGTGGGTTTTGTGCATCCTCTCCCTCTACCACACAGCAACGTTATGCCTGTACATGTTTCTGCTTACCTCTTTTGACGTGAAAATCCACTGTTCGAGTAAACAAATCTGTTTTCAATCCGTTTTTTGATCTCTCAGGGATGTCATCCTTTTGATGACATGTGCTTGCATTAAGGGCGTACTGTCTATGACACAGAGCATCAGAGACTCCGCTGCTTTAACACTACATTTTTTTAGCAACTTGCTGCTCTCGTGCGATCCACCCTGGCCTTCTGTGTGTGAAGGAAGCCCCAGGAAGTTCCTGCTTCCACACTGCTCTCTCAGGTAAGACAAAAACTCTCATTGCTGATGTACGGAGGCAGGCGATGCCTCCAAGACACAGTCAGGTTCTGAAGCTTTGCTGAAAGAGCTTTTCCCAAAAGCTGGGGAAGTGGCCTGTTTTGGAGAGTCAACACAGCAATAAAACGATCAGCACAACTGGGGTAGAGCACTGATGTTTTGTAGTAAAAATCCTGAATTGATTGGAGTCTCTGGGAGGTACAATTTGTCCAGCACATAGCCCTTTACACGCAATCAGTTTCCGCATGGGTTACTTCTGCCTCTTTGTTAAGTTTACTACATCCTCTGCTCAAGAAATTTGTTACTGGACACCTAGGCGAACAATTTCTCCGTGGTGCATTCAGAGCTGAAGTTTCATCAAGGTAAACAAAATCTCAGAGCAAATGTTTCAGTGTTTACACATTGCAGTCTCTGTAGAAGAGATGGCATTAGGAAAACTCTACCTCGTTCAACAGCAATGGCAACAAGTGCTGCTTCTTAAATACCCAGACCTCACAGCGAAGCAGTGGGGATGCAGCATGTTGGGGTCAATCAGCAGGGTCTGCCAAGCTTCACAATGTAGCCCATTCAGATTTTCAGTTGAGGCCCACCTGTGATAGGCAGAAATCCCACCAGAGAGCAGGCAGGATCACAGTTTGCCACCTGAGCAGCTGTCAAAACAAGCTTTCGTCTCTGGGGAAAACTGAGGAAGGGAAGAATTTCCAGAAGGAAAAAATAATTAAATTTACTGATAATATCAACTGGCTCTGACTTGTTGCTCTGTGGGGGAAGGAAGGAAACAGGAGAGAATTTCATTGCAGAGACAACCATGCATTCAGAAGTCAGAATTTCTATTCTGCTTGTCACAGAACAACTCACAGTCTTCACAGCAGGACTTTGGTACCCAGCATTGTTTTCAGCCTCTCTGTGCCCAGAATGCCTGACACCAAGCCACTGAAGGTCAGGGCCTTTTGGAAAATATACCTTGGATCAGACTTTTCCAACTGGTGGTCTCTGGATACATTAGCAGCCTCTTATCATCACTCCCCTTTACACCTTCATCCAAAACAAACTGCTCTGAAAAGGCACACTTTGCTTTGCAAAAGATGGCAAAATTCATAAAAAGCATTTACCTCCTGGAGCTGGCAACTGCTCCCTGTGTCACATGTGTGGAGCATCCAGTTATGATTTTTTTCATTCCTGCTTAATCAAAGTCCATCTCTAATGCATCTTTGATGCTTTCTAATCAAAGTTCAATATTTGGTACAATAATTTTCTTGCATAAATACCCTGTTCAGCAGCAAGCTGGAGCACATGGAGCAAGGTTGATCTAAAGCATCAATCTTGCGGAAATTGGAAAAGATCATAATAAGCTCTCAGTCACATCTGCAGTGCAAGATTAACACCATTTCTGCATGGCTTGGCTCAGTCTAAGTCCTGAAGGACCAATAACACCCAGAGCAGCTGTGATTAAAGTTCACACACTGGGCTGTCATTTAGTGGACATTAAACTAATTACAGAGCTGCTGGCTTCAAAGAAAAATGATTCTGCCATTCTAAAAGATACCAGTGCTGTTGCAGTGGCATCTGTTTGAAATAATTCTCAAAGAAACTAAAGGTTCACGTAGTGACTTCATTCGGGCTGTAAACTTGAAACTAGCTCTGCTGCAGCAGGGCAGATTCAGCTTTCAAAAAATGCTTCCTCCAGATACACTGGTGCACTCAACTCTCTTCTCATGCACTACTACTGTGCAGTATATGGGGTGTGACTCGTGATACATCACAACACAACATGATAGCCAGGGAAAATTGAACCTCCAAAAACTGAGATTAAAGGGGGAGAGCCACAAGAATAAATTATACTGTAGAGAGATAGGGCCAGGGCATACAAATTAGATGTCTCAGATTCAGTTTTGTCCTGTCGTGTAGCCCTTAGTAATGGGCTGCAGACACACTTTATCTTCATAACATCCTATGGCAAGTGTGAGATGATGATTAAAAAAAGTGAAGTATGAGACTGTCTGCTACCAAGTCAAGGTGTGCTGGTAGCTGAGGGTCAGAGATTTGTGTATTCCCCAGCAAAGCCTTGTTGTCAGTCCCTGGTAAGCTGGAATAATAAAAATGGCAGGCAACAGTACCTCAGAGGTATAACTAAGCACAGAGCACCCGTGGGCAACTACCAAAGAAAAATTTGAGGGTAAAGTGCTGGAAGTGCACCACATGTCTCTGGAGCATTTAACGTCAGCTGTATCAGGAGTTACAGATGAACTGGAAGTCATGCTATAGGAGGGAGAGAAAAGTGCAGAAAAAATTGCACTAGTTGTACCAACAGTTAAATGAGCTGCATCTGTAACATCTATGTTTTGTTCAATATCTACATCAGTGACCTGGATGAAGGCATAAAATACACCCTCAGCAAGTTTGCTGCGGATATAAAGCTGAAAGGAGTGGCTGACCGACCAGAAGGATGTGCTGCCATTCAGTGAGAGTTGAGCAGGCTGGAGAGTCGGTCAGAGAGGAACCTGATGAAATTCAACAATAGCAAGTGTAGGATCCTACACCCGTGGAGGAATAACTGCATGCATCTGTACAGATTAGGGGCTGACCTGCAGGAAAGGGGCTGTGCAGCTAAAGGACCTAGAAGTCCTGGTGGGCAACAGGTTGGTCATTGAGTCAACAGTGTGTGGTATCCTGGGGTGCATTAAAAAAAAGAGTTTCCAGCAGGTCAACAGAAGTGATCTTCTCACAATACTCTGCCCAGGGGAGGACATCTAGAATGCTGTGTCCAGTTCTAGGTCCCTCCATTCAAAAAAGACAAGGAACTACTGGAAAGAGTTCAGCAGAGGGCCACAAAGATGTTGAGGGGCCTGAAGTAACACCCTTACGAGGAAAGGTTGAGGGACCTGGGGCTGTTCATGCTGGACAAGAGAAGACTGAGAGAGAATCTTACCACTGTATATCAATATCTAAAGTGCAAGAGTCAAATGGATGGGGCCAGGCTTTTTTTCAGTGAAATGCAGAAAGAGAACGAGGGGCAATGGGCACAAAATGGAAAATAAGAAATTCCATACAAACATGAGGAAGAGAACTTTTTTACTGTGAGGGTGTCAGAACACTGTAACGGGCTGTCCAGAGAGGTTGTGGGGTCTTCTTTCCTGGAAACATTAAAGACTCATCCATTTACTTTCATGTGCAGCCTACTGAAGGGAACCTGCTTTAGCAGAGTGGTTGGACAAGATAATCCCCGAAGGGCCCTTCTAACCCCTATGATTCTTTGATGCTGTCAACCAGGACTTCTGATCCAGGTTGAACTCAGGTGCATCCTGACTCCATCCAGCTTACCTAACCCTGCCTGAAACTAGGATGACCTTCCACCTCTCCCCCAAACTCCTCATCTTTCCCAGAGTCTTTTCCCCAGCACCTCTCCCAGAACTCTTCTCAAGTCTACCAGTTATCCCCTCACACATCCCTATTCCTCACAGCCCAAACCAGTAGCTCTCTGGCACTACCCACTTTGCCAAAAGTCCCTGCAGCCCCATACAGCCTCAACCTCAGTTCCACTTCAGGAAGGACAGTGGGGACAAAAGCTGCAGTCTGGCTTTACCCTTGCAGTTGTTCACAAGAGACATTTGTGGTACAAGTGTTAAGTACTGCATTCTTACCAATTTGTTATTATTATTTACTTTCAAGTCTGACTTGTGAGAATTTTTCTTGTAGTTTATTATATGAATGTCATATTTAGTAAACGGTGTCTTTTGTACTGCTGGATGATTCTAGGTGCCACTTACAACTAATAAATACATTTCTGATAACTTTGTTTTGGTTTAAGGAAAAGATTGATACTTCCAGTATGTATGTCTGTTGGAACAAATGCACAAGCAGAGCAGATCACACTTCACTACCTTTGCTGCTCTTCGAGAACCCAAGAGATTTCTAGTCTGGCAGCTGAGAGGAAAGCAGGGTAGAGATTGGGAAGATATCAGTGAGCATAGAAAAAGAAGTCCTCTAAAATGTCTTGCTACTGCTCTGGATCTGTAGATAAACACACATACATACATTAATTATTGTTTTGTGGTTGTTGTTTCTTTTTTTTTTCAAATTGACTCTTTCAGTAGTAAGATGCACAGGCCGATATTATAAAAGAATGGATGGTTTCAAATTAAATTAAAAGAAGACAATAGCTTTGTAATGGGTTTCCCAGAACATGGGCGCCCTTCCAGCAAAAGATAATCTGATGTTATTATAAGTTCCATTAAGCTTTCATACCCAAATTGCCACAACACTGCAAGCATAGATTCATGCAACTCATGTATTATTTGTTGTCCATAGGCATAGTAGCTTGCACAGGGCATGCCATCTGCCCTTTTGTTCTGTATCACTTTCAGTAGTCAAAAGCAAGTCACTGAAACACTTGTTAGCAATGCTAGGATGTAGGTGCACAGCGAAGTCATCTGGTATTGGCACACCTACACATCCTCCCACCTGACAGATGTCTTTTGTTAAATCAATACCACCAAAAAGACTGCTTCGTTCACTGTGTAAACAGCACTTTATCAGCACCCATGAAACAACTGGGCACCAGCAGTAGCCACCATCTTTCCTGAAGATGGGAATCCCAGAGGAATCCCAGAGGAGTAAATTAAATGTGTCCACCTTTTTTTTAAATTATGGCCTTCACCGGCAGTGAATCGGGCCCCTGTGGCATTGGAAGGTTTTGTGAGGGTATAAAAAACAAAAACAAACAAAAAAACATAATTAGTTACAATTAGATGAAAGTTTAAAGTTGAATGCTTACATATGCCTCCTTAAGTCAAAACATACTGAATCCGGTGAAGTGCATGTATAGCTGTCTCAGGATGTCCCACAGCCAGACTGAGAGTGACCCTGTATTAGCCAACAGAGCTGCTGAGGTTTCAGCTCGGTACTAGATGAACACATTCTTCTGTTTGGAAAGATGTGGCAAAAGGTACTTTACTCACATGAGAGTGGCAATCTTCTTCCAACCACCATCAGCAAAAAGTTTATTGGATAGCAACTCTGATTTCACTCCTGGAAGGGAATATATTTTGAATTGATTCAAAATCTTTGTTGTACAGTTTGCTCCATAAAATATTCAGCTTGGTACTACCCACCCAGAAATAGCACCATTTCCAATAAAATACAATGAAAAATGGTGGTTGGGGGAAATCAATAGCCAGGGGAGGGATCTTCCTTTAAGAAATGCTTCTCGTCAGGGTGCACAGCCCTGTGTGGATTTGAACATGCTCTGCACAAGCACCCACAGATGCAAGCTCTATCCTAGACTGATGAAAAGAGACACTTTTCCTAAAGACAGGAAAAACACAAACCTACAGATCAGGATAACTGCATCCTAAAACAAACAAAAAAAAAGGTTTTAAGGTATTCAGAGTTTCCACACAGCACAAAAGAAAAATCATTGGGATGCTGTAGGGATTCAAAAAAAGATATCAGGATACATTTAAAGAAAAGGACTATTTGGCCAACGGTAAGGGAGACTGTTGGAGATTGAGTTACTCATTCAGGCAACACAGAAATGATGAACATGAGCTGCAAAACTTCCTGCAGCATGGGTGCTGAAAAAAACCTGCTGCTGGAAAAGACATCAAAAATGATACTGGAGATGTTAAAAATGATTCCCAGTCTTTCAGAAGCTCATTGAAAGGATAGTTTCAGAGTAACCTGCTCCACTAGTGTTATTACTTTCAGAGAGCAATCCCAAGGTCAGTGACAGGTTCATTATTCCAAGACAAACATAATATAGCACCAAGGACTTGAAGATGAATGAAAAAAAATCAGACCAGAAATAAAACCCACATTTTGAGAAGTAAGGGTAGCTGGCCATTTGGACGAGATGGTAGAAGAATGGCAGAATTTCCATCCAGGAAAAAGATCACTGAGAAAACAATCTTCCAGTACCAAAACTTCATCCTCAAGACAGAGGTGACCCTACAAAACTAGTCGGAAAAAAAGGGATATGTGGGGGATGGTATAAAGGTTGTTTCTGAAACTGAACTCAAACTCTCTGAACTGTTGTTTAAAATCACCATTAACCTGAAATACAAAGTGGGAATGAATCATTCAAAGTCTCTGAGAGGTCTTTCATTGAATCTGTCCTTGCACTAAGTTACTGGGGGCACTTCAGAGAAACAAAAAGGAGCAATTGCATTATCCAGTAACAAGGAGTGGAAATGCTTTCAAACATACACTTTTTCAAAAAGCATTGCCTAAGCGTTTTCAGCATTAGTTCGAGTTTTCAGTTGTCTAATGACAGTTAATTTCAACTTCAACAACCTCAAAATTAGCCAGCCAGCCACTGGGAAGCAGAGGGAAGGAAGGGAAGATCTTAATGTCACTCTGGTGTTGACACAGAGCAACCCTAATAAAGCCAGAAGAGCCACAGTAGCACAAAACATATGGAAGCACATGTACTGAATCTGGGGATTGTACCCATAGCAATATGACTGGCACAAAGGCAAAGAGCAGTGAGAAACATCCCTGTCTATGCAGACAGACGCCTTCTGAGCCAGGTCTGCAGTAGGCAAAGTGCTTACACAAACCCCTCTCTAGTAGATGGTGGGCAGCACCAAGCATTTGAAAAAGAGGCATAGGATTAAAGTACCAGGAACCAAACCAATAGGCACCTGTACCCTGAGGAACTGGTTTTATTCAGAAAAAGATGGTAAGCTTAAGTAGGTTCCCTCTATGGCCAACCCTATGACCATCCCTGGAGGTGTTACCACCATTTCAGAGTCCCAGGTGCTGACATGGGCAGATGTGGGCCTATAGCAGCAGAAGGGAATAGGGGAGTAGAAGACCCCATGAGCCATGTCCATGCATTTCTTTCTTTCACTGCTACTATGTGTGTCCTGAATAACCCAAGCATGGATGTGATTAACATTTGGACTGTATACTGTATATCAATTTTCTGAGCTCAGATATCAATGATCACACAGAAAAGCTGATCAACGCTAACAGAGCTACTTAATCTTTTAGCTTAAGGAGACAAGAGCGAGGAAATACTGGCCAGAGTGAAATTTGCCACTGAGGGGGAAGAGGGAAGAAAACAAAAAAGGAACTACACCATGAAGTCTCACCTGTTTCTTTAAGCTGGACAGACCCAGTATGTACTCATCAGCCACATGTATTTATACATCCCTGGTGAGAGCAGAAGACACACTGTTGTGTGTCTGCTGGAAATGACAGAGAACATTCCTAATGAGTGCTTTGGAAACATATTTTCCCTTCTGCTACAGAACTACGTAATCTTTTAGTATGATCCTGGGAATTATCTTTTTCCAGTACCCCATTTAACTTTGTTGTTGATGTCATGGAAAAAAAGCAGTCAGTTGTTTACCAGAGCATTCGATTTCTTATCAGCAGATCTGACTATGAATAATTATACCACATACTAATACCATAGTAAGCCAGTTAATGGGCTACAGATGCCTAACAAATAACAGGATGGGAGAATAAAGGGCAGATTGGCAGGAGGTTGTTTGCCTTTGCGAGGGTTGAATTATAGAACTGGCTAGGCTTCAAAACTATGAATCATTAAGAACATGCACACAGCAGTTTTACATCAGTGAGCTCTATTGACTATAGAGAAGCTAATATTGATCTACGAAACATATGGGAGTGGGGAAGCAGGTCCCACATAGTTAAAAACTATTTTAATGTGTGTTCTTTGAATTGTGTTGGTTCCCTGAAACACCCACGCACTTCTGACATCATGACCAGACCTTTATCCAAAGCTTTTGAAATGATAGCTGTTTTCTTTCAGGTTCACAGTGGAAGAAAGCTTTGAAGTATGCCTAAAAAAGATGATTGTGAGTTACCATACTTGTCATCTCCCCTATCTGCCTTATCACAACAACTCAGTTTGCAATGCCTGTACTGGTCTTCATATTCAGTATTGTATGTGAACTGCTGAGTCACGGCCTGAAACACTGAATGAACACCTGAAGGAAAGATCTGACCAGCCGTGGGAGCACAGGTGAAGCCTGGTTTCATCTCTCTAAGATCTCATTTAAGGGTTGACTGCCACTGAGGAAGGATCTCTTGTTGGAGATCCCTCCTTTTGGAACTCCTTCCCTGGGAGCCTATATCTTTGGAGACGGCTGAGCATTCATTTTCCTTCTTTTTTATGACCTCCTTGTTCATGCTAGTCTCTTTGTCTTTACAACCTTTACAAGTATTAACTCACCTTTTCATAGCAGCCAAGACTTATCTTATTTGTGCAAATGGGATGAAAATATATCCTTATGGGTCTGTGGATATAACCATTGTGAAGTACGTTAGCAGCAAGAAGACAGAAGAATGGACATAACTGAACATGAAGTTGCCCTGATCCCAGAGAAGGGAAATCTTTGATTGCTTTTCGAGCCATAAATTAACTTCATGGCACCTAGAGCCCCTGGACTATCATCAATCAAACCATGACCATATGAGTTTTCACAGGCGTATTCAATTATATATTTGCATATAAATGACACACAATTTTAATGAAGACGTGTCATATGTAAACACTGAATTTGGGATCTTAACCGTAAGATGATTTTTCTTAAGGTGCTCAGTTAACACTACTGTCCATATATGGAGTTTTATAAAATATTTGCTTCTGTGATTGAATTTAACATTTACTTGACTTTGATCATTGGGCCTCTTGACATCACGATTCCCCATGCCCAGTCACCTGTTGCTAACATCCTCTCGCTTTGATCTTCTAGATATTGCAGTCACATACCTGTCATGGTGAGCCCAATCATGGGGATGGAAATAATGGAAGATGAGCACAGCCCTCTTTTTTCAGTTCAACAAGCATATTCACAAACACTTCACAGTCCTGACGGACCTCAGTAATTATAATCAGACCTGGAGCCTGTTGAAATACAGAAAAGAGCCTCTCTGCAGGGTAGGTTTACATGAAATACAAGGCATTCTTCAATTCAGGAGCTGTTTTTCCATCTCTCCACTGTAAAGAGGCAGTAAGTATGCGATAAGCATCTGTTTCAAAGCAAAGTCTATTTGCAACATGACCTCCATACCTTGTGGGCTGTGCACCAGTAAACACGTCAGGCATGATGAAAATCTATCATTTCAGGTTTGGCTATTGAAAAAAAAGAATATGTGTGACTTAATTTTCAGCTCTTTATGAAGTTGATGAACAAGGCATACACCTCTTTCATTTCTCTCATTAATTCAACTTTCCACATGGAATATCTGATCTGTGGTCCTATGTGACTCTTTTCCTTTGTGTTTATGGAAGAGAAAGAAAGGGAAACCAAAGGAAATTAAAAGAGGATAAAATCTCTCATTAAAAGAGATAAAGCATCATCTCAAATGACCAAGACACACAAAACATGCAAAGCCAACCATGCACTATGAAGTACCCAGGTCTCCAGATGCCCAGAACCTCGCAGGGAGCCAAACTCAATTTCTTAAACTATTGTCTGCCTCTCCTTTGGAGAACGTAAATTCCCAGTGGTTTAAAGTGATGAAAGATGCACAAGTATTTGCTCTATGATTGATTTTGACATGCAAGATCTCTGGGAAGAACCAGTTTTGCTGACAGGCTGCATGCTCTTTGCACAAACATTCAGCCATTTTGAATGTGATCACTTTAAGTCACTCGATCACAATGAAACTGTAGGACAACTTGCATCCCTTAAAGTGTTTTGGGAAATAGATGAAATCACTGGCCAAATAAATTAGTACAGAATATATTAGATATTTACAATGCATCTGTGCTGTCAAGAAATTATTTCAGCGCAAAGAGAGTGTGATCTAATGCAAGAGGACTGGGTATGGAAAAAGATTTCATTTAATATCAAGTGTATTTAAAATGACTATTTTATTACAAACTTCTAAATGAAATACAGTTTCTGTGACTGTAGTTGACCTCCACCTGCATAAATGAGAAGAAAATCTGGCTTACAGTGCAAGGGATAAAAAATAAATAGAAAACCTTATTTCCTTCCCATAAGCTGTAAATACTTGAATCTTAAGGAAACTTGGCAGCTTCCAATGTCTGAAGGTTATTTGTGGTACTTACACAACAATCACATTCACATCTTTTGCTTTATGATATATTTTTCAACCCTCTTATTCAAAACCAATTTGATTAAAAGCAGTCCTTGGTCTAGCAGAAATTCTCTTCTTTCTCTTCTAATAATTCTTACTGTAATTGAATAACTGTTCTCCCTTTGAATTCCATGTTCTCCAGCTCAGATGAAATTCTGGTAAAGCTTTCAGACTGACTCTTCCCAGTCACTGTGATTATTGGATCTAAACCACTGATCTGTATCGTTTCTCACTTCAATGGGACTTGCATCTGCTGGATTTTGACACTGGAAAAGTCAAGCAAGGCCAATAAGAAAAGGAAACTTGTTCTGTCTGGGACTTAGTTATCTTCTGCCACAGCCACTTGGCTCGCTGGAAGGGAAGAAGACCTGCAGGAATGGAAGGCAGAAGCCAGAAGAGAGTAGACCTTCCCTGTTCTATAAAACAAGGCAATGAGGCTCACATAACTTCATAATCCCCATTTCAATGGGGCATTAAATTGAAAACTTCCTTCAGATTTGCAATTGTGTAGTCCATCCCCAACTCCCAGAAGGATGTGACCCAAGAAGGGGGCAACAGAATTGAGATTGCTATCAATATAATCAAATTTACAGGAGTAAAGGCTATAATGTTAGCTTCTCAGTGGGAGACTTTTGTTACCTATACTATTTTTTTTAATAGCAATACATTTGTGGAATTGGAATAATGATCTGATTATAGGAACTGAACTGAACTGAAAATAGAACCCTATAAAGTAAATATTCATGTGACATTATCCATAATAGAAGCTGATACATTGCTGCTATTTGAATTAATGACCAAAAAACCCTGAAGCTGATCACCCCAAGGAAAAAGAAGTTTCTTAAGACAAGCAAGCAAATTACCATGAAATTCTGTCTCTACATGACCTGATTTTAAGACTCAAACTGCTTCAAAATGTTAATAGCATAAGTTTTCATCATTTTTTCCTTCCTCTACCATCTAATTTTCCTATTTTTACCTTGCTAGTTATTGTTGCCATAATATAGGCTCATTAAATTGTGCATTGGGTCCAATTTGGAATACCTAATAAGAAATCCTCGCTTGCTCATGCATCCCTGTTAAGCCCAATGGGACTATTTCTGTGCGGATTGTTTACATAATTAAGAGTTGTGTTACAAGATGTGGGGCTAACTTAGTGACATGCTCTGTGTACTCAATAATTTTGATTAACATCTTTATTAACCAAATCAATACATCTAGATGTATAAGAATTGTTATTATTCCACTGTATTAGAACAAAGGAGTAGGTGTCCTACTGTTACAATTACCACAAGGCAGGTTTCCAGGAAAGATGGAAAGGAAGGAAAACTCAAGATGAGACACCAAGAAGTGTCAAGATAAGGGAATACCAAGAAAAATGTTACAGACATTACGTTACAGATAAGGGCAAGAGAGAAAGTATGATACACTACAGTTTTGTAAAGCCTCTAGTACCCTGTCACAAAATCATACTGCCAAAATTAATTCCAATTTCTTTAGATGTGAACACTGCCATGTTAACCAAATCTCAGTCAGTCAACAATGAATGCAGGGTAACAACAGCAAGCTGCAATACAAAGCCAAAAGATGAAGTATATGGTCAGATTCTGCCTGAATATGAGGTTTTAGGAGCTTGGATATGGTGTTGAGATACCAAAGGAGTTTAGGAGATTGCTTGCAATTAGATAGTAATTACTGATGTAGAAGGAAGGGTAAAAATATCTAACACAGTTTAGATCTGACACTGAAACCAACTCAGATACCTATCTGCTGGTGGGGAAACAGAGCAGTCCACTGTGACCACATATTAAAACCACATACGTACCTCAAACACATGCAACCAGACGCAGTTCTGGAGATCTAATTCTCCCACATTTGCTCTGTGGTAGCTCAGAGTAGGCAGAAACCTAAGAAACAACAGCAGTTATATCCTTTAGAAGTCTTGCATATAGTATGCAACATTCACACACATCTGATGCAGGTTTAAGACCTGTTGCAGCATGCTAACTGGAGGTCATTTTATCTCTTCCAATATGACAGTATAACCTCAATTCCATAATTAGCTGGAAAAGTTAATCTTAACATTAATTAAATTATTTTAGTATATGCTTTAGTAAATTAACCTTCCAAAAAGGCAAAATTTTCTGATGTTGTGAGTGGCACTGAAGCAGGGAAACAGTCAGACTGCCTCATCAACTTTCCATAGTTGGAGAGATGCCTGAGCTGATTCCTTATGAGCCAGTTCAGAAGCAGAAGCTGCACAGCCACACCTCAGTGGCACTGACTCGTATCCACCTCCCAACCTGGTTCAGGACTCAGTGGGCTCCTCTTTGATTTCCAGTTCAGTCTCACACCTTCCTCTCCTCCCTGTCACTCCTTGCTGACATCTCAGCAATGCCTTTCCTCTCCATTAACACAGATAGTCAGGGTTGGGTCAGAGAGGGAAGGTTCATCCTCCTTGCCCCAGGATGTACTGTGGGACCAGAGCTGGGATGTCTTGATGAGAGCAGGCCTTCAGGTATATCCCTTTTCCAGTATTAGTTGAAAAACAAACAAACAAACAAAAACACTGGTAAAAGTCACTTGGTTAGAGAGGACAACAGTGATTCCTGGTAATACAGCAATGTAGCAAAGCTGGGAAAAACCCCTTGATGGCCCCAGAAGCAAGAGATGGGAGGTAGAGCTGTGGAGAAGGCTGTGCTCAGTTCTCTGCTCAGAAAGTCCAGGGCACACTGACTGGAAAAGAGCTATTTCTGTGCTCTCGTGCCCCATTAAGGCAGCAGGGGTTCAGCTGTGACTGATGGCTGAGCGAGGAATACAGTGCAAGAAATACTCATCTCTGGCTCCTTCCATACCACTCTACCAAACGGGAAAGGAAAAGGCAGCAAGATAGAGGGAATTAATTCCAGCTTGACTTCAGTGCACTTGTTAGGAGTGCTCTGTGTCTGCCAAATACAAGCACCATGGTAACAGCTACAAGCAAATTAATGAATTAGAAAACAGTGATCTTTGCAAATTGTAACTGTAGCCACAAAACCCCATACAAGGCAGAATCATACAAATTCAGAGACAGGTGACATAAACCTAATACAGCTCCCTTGCCCTGCCAGAGAAGGTTGCCAAATCACAGACAGATTCAGGGGTCAGATCAAGGACGGATTTCAGATCAAAGACTAGTGTTTTGTCCAGTTTCAGTTCACTTCTGTTGTTGTTAGACTCTTGCCATGGGAGTCCCTTGGAGGAAGAATTCCATCTATTACTGTTCTAACAGTAGGTGGATTAATAGTGAAAATCGGCGGGCTGTTCTCTTTCCTAGATCACACTGCTTTTTCAAGTGCCAGCTCCTTGCTCAAATAGCAGTACAACCAAATTTCAGAAAAATCTCAGCTTAGGAAAGCAAACACATAAAAAAGTCTTGATATTTTAGGAATTCATGAAGTGGTTGCTATTTTTTATTTTTTGAGGGGATTTTTTTCTTGCTCTGCAGCAAATGAAGTTGTTATTGGAGGATTCAACAAGAAATTTGAGATCACTCTTTCAGCTGCTTAAGGAATATCTCCTAAATGTGAAGGCAAAGGACAAGCAGAAGCCCTAAAGTGTTCCAAAAAATATGAGAAATAATCAACTTACAGAACAACAGAGCTGCTCCAAAAGAGGGAGAGACTGTTGATTAACAGCTAAGAGTTGTGATGAAGGATGAACAGCTGAGTTTTTTCTTCCTTGAACTGGAGCTCAGGATGACACATCAAGAGGAAATGCAAGACAGGCTGAGATTTCATTTGGACACAAGCAGATGGATCTGGAACAGAGAGATTGATCTGAGTCTTGTCCATATAAAGGCAGTAATTAACTTTGTACTTACAGATGAGTCAGGTGCACAAGAAAAGAGAAAGAAACCACAGGCAAAAAGTGCAACAAGACCCACAATATGAGCTAATATTTTCCTTCCCTGTTTTCATTTCCATGTAATAACGTGCTGTTTCATGTCACTTGCTTCAGCGATTTCTTATTTTAACAGAGAAATCAGATTTTCCACAGCCCTAAGCCTTCAGAGAAGGTTTGTAATACAAAAATAAGGTACTGACAGTATTGCATATTTTCAGGGGAAAAAAAAAGAAAGATATATTTCAGTTTGGGGAATCTAAATGGCTACTGAAATATGAATAAACAACAATAAGCAATAAGTTGTGTATTAAATACTGCATGCAAGTGAGAAACATTTTATATGACACTTCGAAAAGAAAAAAAAAGTTTCACCACTATACATTACTGTCAGAGCTGGAGACTGAAGCTTCTGGTCTTCCTTTTTGCTAACTAGGTACACCAATATGACTCAAAACTGGTCTCTAGCATCAGGCTACCTTGCCAAGAGGCTGATTTTATTGACAGTGAATACTTTCTTTCAATATACAACATATACATGGGATGCAGAGTTTCTTTAGTTCCTGCAGACACTCAGGAAATGCTGTATTGATCACAAGGTGGGATCCACAGCTCTCTGTGGTCAGCTCATCATCACAGAAACACAGCTGCTGACATCTACCAAAATGGAACTAATTTCAGTAGCTCAGTAGCCCCCAGCAAGTCAGTACTAACAAATACTTTCACCACTGTTACCCTTCTGCTCTCCCTCTCTGGTGTCTCTTCCACCTGCAATATCTTCAGGTAAAGGAAAGGTTGCTGCACAGTTTTTGTGCACTGAGTCCCATGAAAATATGTACAGCACGTGCACACTTGTTGTTATCAAGGCTTTATCTCAGCAGCACAATGGCTAAGGGGACACTAAGTGGCACAAATTTCATGCTATGGGTACAAGTACTGGTGCGTGGATGCACCTCCACAGACTGCTTGAAATAGATAAGCTGTTGCAAGTTAATTTTTCAAGGCTGAATTGAATTTTCTGAATAAATGTCAGTTTTACCAGATCCAAACTAAGCTGCTAATTTTGCTTTCCATTAAGGGCATTTTGAAGTGATCTTTATTAGGATATGAAACATTATTAGAATTCTGTTAGCTAACGTATCTACTTCGACTTCGATATGAGAATTTTCTTCAGCTTCTCCATTTCCTCTTTTCTGCTCTTCAGGTCTTTTAATGATTGATACTTCAATGCACTGCAAGAACATCAGAGAGTAAGAGATTACAGCGTGCTGTAGGCAGAAGGTCCGTACTGCATAAAAACGTATTCTCTTCATTATTACCTATTTGACAAAGATTTAAGAGGGTTTCTGCAGCTGAGGCCACACAGAAAAGATTACAAATCATTTCCAAAAGATAAATTGCAAAAAGCCTGGGTAATTTCCAGCGAGATGTCCTCACCTACATTAAGGAATTGATGAAAGCACACCTTTAGGGTGCAATAGTCATGCTCCTCACATCATGGTTAGGAAACTGGAAATGGCAGCCAGAAGTAGGTAGGACTGGCTGAAAACTTTAGGAACTAAATATTACTTCACTGGGAAGTGGAACTTGGGTTGAACTGGGAAACAGGGAAATATTCTGCGTCGGTTTGTTTCTCTGTTTGTTTTGCCATTGGTAAAAAAAAAAGGCATAGGTTTTGCCTGCGGCTGTATGGAGGAGGAACTGTGGCATCAGAGGCACCGCAAGGCTGCTTCAGGTACCAGGGTGGCATGCAGCCTTCCTCTCTGCTCTTATCCTCGCTCTCCACCTTCATGCCCTGGTGCTGGGCTTGAATGCATGCAGTTTTTGATGGTCACAGTTGTGCAAAGCACAGCACAAGAAAGAGCACTTGGCCAGAGAGCAGAGTAGCGCAGGGAGGAGGGACATGGAGCTGCAGATCCCATGAGGACAGTTCAGGCAGATGGAGAAACAAATGACAGCTCATAATGTGCAAAACATTCAGAGAGAAAGCCAGATTTACATTCTTATGTGTTGAACCAGATTATGGGAACCCATATTAATCTCTTATTTTAATACAGGACTGCTCTGCAGTGCCAGCCGTCATTAGCCTCACAAACACACTGGTTCATTTATAAAATCCAAAGACAATGGTGGTGATCTCTAATAACCTTGACGACCTCAATGGTTTAAGAGATGCCAGCCCACCGTGTTGTGAATCACCTATGTTTTGCAGAAAAAATAAAACTATCTGGGAGGTCCTATGGGTTATATTTGGTGTAGGCAGCAAGAGGCTATCAATAAGCATTCAGGATGATCCCAATGGTACAGACATCTCATTCTGTGGATTTTTTTGAACACTATTTGTGTTTAAATAAAAGGCGCCAATCAAAACCTGAAAGTTAAGTTAAAAAAAAAAGCCTTTTTAGGGAGCTACACAAGGACTGCATTACTCTAAACCATGCTTGGTTTGCTTTTAGTGTTTGGCTTTGAATAGCACTGAAAATGTGTGCTTTCATCTTCACAATACCAAAACAAACCAAAAGCAACTACGATAATCAATATTATAAATAAAGGCACAAGAAAATAAGCATGCCATTAGGAAGTTCCCTATCTTGCCTCAACAGAGATGATTCCCCTCTAAAAATAATTCCATTAGTAATGTTGCCTGAATAGCATCAGCTTACTGCTTCTTCTCTGAGAATGTAGTACTCTCCTCCACTCAAATTTACATTCATAAGTCTCATAGGAATTTCAGCCTTTTAGTCAGACACCTCTCTCTCAGTTGTGACAGGCATTCAGAAGTCTATAGATTAGAAGACACATGTACCTGAAGAGTGTAGCCACACAGCCTCATTTCAGGCTATGCACCCAAAGAAGGTGCAGATGAACCACTTGAAGAACTTACATGTAATAACAGGACAGAAAAAAATTGCTAAGAAGGCAGAATAAGTAATGATTCATCCATTTGCTTTGGCAAGTGCCTGCAGCAACAGCAACTTTGCCTTCCAGACCTACATCAACTCAATGTTCAACTCACAATCTAGAAACAGCCAAGTAGATTCACCACTTGGTCCCCTATGTGCAATTCTCTCTATTGTGATGGGTGGGCAGATGCACTGAGAAAAGGGGTGGTGTAGACTGATAAGAGATGACCACTTCTCTCCCTCCTCCTTTGCAGCACGAGTGACCTTTCTCAACCCTAGGTAACAAACTGGAACAGGAACATCTGCTGGGGGACTATCCGTGAGAGCGTGAGTGGCACAGCACAGCTGCAAGACCACCAAGCAGCAGGCAGGATTGGTGTGAACAGTGAAATGGTCTGTCACAGGGCAACTGAGCAGCTGGTACTGCCACCTACTCCAAGGGGCACAGAAGGCTTACACATATCTGCCACCTTGCACTTTGCATGGGTTTTGCTTGCCTGGTACTTCGTGCTGAATAATGTGTGAGAAGCCAGCGCTGATCATCTTGTGACTGCAGAAAGGATAGCATATGAAGAAAGGAATAGATTGGCAGGGAAAGAACATCCCTAGTGCAAAGCACTCTGAATAACTTGGGTGTCCTCACACAAAGGATGCAGCTCAACTCCCTGCCAAGTCACAGGAAAGACTCTCATGCTCTGATCACCTTCTGCCTTGCTCACCAAACTAGTGGTCTACCTCAAGGTATACATCCTGGTACCCAGTATTTCCATTTTGCAGTTTTTAAAACTTCATCTATCTTAAAATCAGGTCAGCCAGAGATAAATGTATGCACATTCTAAAAATGGCATCTCATAACTCCATGACCTTAAGACCACCTAACACCTACAAGATTCACAAAGCAGGTTTTAATCTGTGTCATGTTGACTCAGTAGTTCTACCTAAAATTGTAATCCTGCCCTGCCTTTTCTCCCTCGACCAAGAAGTAGAAGTAGTAAACAAAAACTGAACGGTTGTTTTCCTCACAGGAAGGAGAGCATGTTTTCTGCAAGCCACCAAAACAAAAAAAGCTGTCTAAGAAAAATATCTACAACTCTAAATTTAGCAAATGTCAGAGAATTGTTTATTAGCTGATGGATGGAATGTTGACAGTAAACCAGACCTCAGTGCCAGTTTGAATACTATCTACTGAATGTCATCAGCATCAGTAGGCAGCTATATTAATGACAATGCCTCTCCTTGCATAAAGCAAGGCAAAGCTTTAGCTGAGAAGGAGCAGGGAAGAAGTTTACAGCCTAAATGTGGGAGCCCATGTTGCTATGAAGCAGTGTGGAGAGAACCTCCTGACTTCCTCCTGGGTTTAGTAAATCTATGCTCTCAATTAAACCAATACAATCCTGAGCTAATATTGACCAGACTATTTCATCCAAGCACAGGACAACACTTACGTAGTTATATTTGCTTCAGTATTGAAGCAAATAATAAGTCTTGTGTAGAAACAATCACAGAATCACAGAATCGTAGGGGTTGGAAGGGACCTCTAGAGATCATTGAGTCCAACCCCCCTGCCAAAGCAGGTTCCCTACACCAGGTGTACAACTTGATCTTAAATAATCTTGAGTATTCAATCATTGCAACGGAAGGAAATCAGTGTTTTTTCTGCATCTACATTGATGTTTCTTCTGTCATAATCCAGCATTTAGTAACAAAAAGTAGAACGGTATTAAGTTAGGTCCAGTAACCTACACTTAGCCTAGTTATTAATCTTTCACCCTTTCTTTCCCACCTTTGCTGGAACTCTGGTTCTGTGGACACATCAATCTAATACTTCCACTGGCTGGCTCTAAAATATTCCTCATTCAAAGTCCAGAACAGTCCCCTAAATTGGTATTCCAAGGCTTTCCAAAGCTTTGAAAGAGAAAATATGTCTGATTTGGGGTCACTGGTAGGAACATGAAGCAGAAATGCTATGTAAGCCCATGCAGAAGGGCTGGAAGGATGAAGTTGCAGGTCTGGCATTATTGGAGGGACAACCATCAACTTGTCACATATATTTCTTACACTTTTGATTTCTACAACATTCAAGTATTTTTAGCTATCACTACAAAACAAAAAGGAGTCTGATAAAACTTCAGACTTACCAAGAAAATATGAATAAAATCAGCCAGTAATAAATGGAGGCCTACTGACGGAGGGCAGAGCAGGAGTTTGAGTGATTCAAGCAGTGAATTGGGATGGACTGGTGAGAAAGCATGGGCAGTTCACATTATCACTGATGGTGCCAGGAATTGTCAGAGTACGTGCTTGGTCACAGATCAGTGTCCAGGGAATTTCTGAACCACTCTATTCACATATTAAAACAAGTGAAGGGCTGGAATAAGATGAGTCAAGTACTAGCAGATTCACTTAGGAGGAGAATAAAGAATATAAACATTATCACAGAGGGGTTGGCCATGGTCTGGGTGACAGAAGAGAGAGATTTAGTAAGGAAAGCGGAGAGTTTTAGAATCTTGTCAGAGTGTCATGTTCTGTTTGTTAGAAGCCTTCGAGTCTCATCAGGAAACAGTTCATTAGAAATTCCTCTGCAGTCAGTACAAAATGTCTGCTCCAAATGACTCGCATATTCTGTAACCTTATTAACAAGTTCAGATATAAGCACATCATACCTAGATTTGCAGTGGCAGGCATTATAATAGTTGTTTCAGTACATGTATGAACTGCCATATGACAGGTGCTGTAATGTTGGTAATAAGAGTGCTACTAGTGATACAGTTCAGACAAGATGGTAGTTTGGTATCTGGTACTCCTGGAGAGCAATCTATCCTGCTTTTTTAACTGATATCTAGGACATAATCATGAAAATAATATACCAGATTAAAAAAAAAAAGAGAACTGTGGAAGTTAAATGGTGGTTATTTAAAACTTTACTTTTCTTGGCACCAGTATCAGACTCTCCAGTCAGGCTAATACTCCTACTGAAGCGTTTACCAGTGTAAATCAGGCTCTTATCCCCTTATGTCCAGAGATGGATATGGATAGAGACTGGTAGACAGTTAACTGGTCCACATTCCCAGACATGGCAGGTGTCAGCTGCACATGCTTTCCACTAGGAAGGCAGCCATGATAGCTGGTCCTTTCCTGCCTTGTCCTTTTAGCTATGAAGGGGAATCCAGGTCTCATTTCCTAATCTCCTTCAGCTTTGCTAGCAGACCCCACTAACATCACTGGTGACTGATCACCAGGACTGCAACTGGCACAACTGCAAATGTGCATTTTTGACCCTTTTATGTAGTGCAAAAGAATAGATCTCAATTTCTTATGGGTCCTTGGGCAACAAAAATAGTATGAAATAAACTTCAGAGAACAGTATTAGTTAATGCTTCTCCAAATTAAATTCTGCTTTACTGTGTTTTGGGTGTTTTTCAATATAATGCATCACAATTACTTCCACACAGACAGCTTCATGGATTGGAACATGCTCAGATCTTTCCTGTTCAAAGGGAAAAATACAAGCAATAACTTGCCACGGTTAAAGGTAGAATGGGCTACTATCCTTGAAAGATTAATTTTTCACTTTTTCACTGTGGTCAGAACACTATCTGCTGCAATTTCATAAAGATTAGCAAATACCTTTGTTTTTCAGGGGAGGTTCATCTCATTTACCACTAGAAAATTAAATTCATACTTATTACTCTTACATACGGGTCACAGAGTCAAACATCTCTGTTGTTCCAGTTGGACATCACCTAACAATCAAGAGACATGGCATCAAATTCAAGGCTAACATTTTTCACACATTGCGGATACCCAACATTTAGTTTCTCCCTGTAGGCAAACAAGAAGACAGTAGCATCATTACAACCTTATGGCTTTCATGTGCTACTGGTCTTCATGTCCCAGAGCCCAATAGGCTGACATCTATGCAATGGGGCAACAGCCATCCTTCATTTCAAATTCTCTCTAAAATACAACCATATTTATTTTACCTTCATTCTCCATCCCTATCCAATTAGATTAATAGAGCAAGGGATATATTAGTTATCTTCCCTGTAATCTCAGTGGAGAACACTGATGAGTAAGCGTTGCTCCTAGATGCAGGAATCACCACACCCAACACTGGAAGATCTGGGAGATAGAATAAAGCTTCTGTGAGCAGCAGCTACATAACAACTATTTAGACCTAGACAGGCAGAGGAAATTGGATACAGATAAAGCTCCAGGGGACATTAAATATGGATGGAGCATCTTGGAAGAAAAAAGGCAAGGTGCTATGTCACAATCTTAAAAGATGCACTAAGTTGAAAGATTCACTGCTACAAAAGAGAACATAGTCCAGCACAGTCAGAGACCTTCTGTATTACCTTGTGAAACATAGCTTGACAGTCCTTTGACAAATTTCAGGCAGGATCTATTCATTCTGGAAGACTGAGACTGAAAAAGGGAGAGAAAAAAAAAAAAAGAAAAAACCTAGAGAAATTGGAAAACTTTTTTAGTGCTTGCTATTTCAGAATAATGACAGTTAATTATAGCAACTGCTCTTGTTAGGGGTGACCTCTGCTCACAGTGACTGTTACCTTGCTACTGGAGCAATCGGGTGAAATAATGACTTAAATCACTCAGTGCTGTTCCTGCCTCTTCAAAGCAAAGCAGAATCTGGCCCTTCGTTGGCTGTGCAGCCATCCTGCCCCCAAAAATTTCCACTAGAAAGCATTTACTCCTGTAATGGAAAACACTGCAGCAGTACATCTCTGCATGGGTGATACATGACCTACCTGAGCCTAGAAAGTTCCAAAACTGAAAAATAAAGAAGAAGGAAAGAAGAAATAATCAAAATACCTGTGGATTTCCATTATGTTACTGTCAGGGATATAATTGTGACTTGGTTTCTGCTAAGGAACTAATGCTTGAAGGAACATCTGTATTCTTGACTTGTTTTCATCCTTATGAATAAATTCATGTCACAGACAGCTTGATTAGCTAGCTACTCACAGATATCAAAGGAGAAATGAAACTTTGAAGGGGGGGTTGGCAAGATATCATTACAAAAAGTGAGAAAGAGATATTTCTCTTGCATCTTTGCTTAACAGTCATGGGAATAAAATTAAAACATGTTATCTCCTTTCTGGATAGAGGAAAAAATACCTTTCAGTGAGCTAGGGAATTAGAACCCGTCTCTCACGATATTGTTTGGGCAGTCAAACACCTCATAAGAAAAAAATCCTTTCAAACTTGAAAATATCATTTGGTTTAGAAAATAATTAAAAGGATATTTAGACAATCTGACATGTTTTTCTTGATTTTTGCCTTCCTCCCTTTATTTTTTTCTGAAAACCTCCCTTGAGCTCCAGGCTTTGTCTTCTTTTTGTAAGTCAAATTAATTGAATCACATTGCAGACCGGTAGATCTTCTTGAATACTGCAAAAGGATTAAGATACTATACAGCAAATGACTTTGCTAGCAGAGAGAAGAATTCAAAGACTGTACAAAAGCAGACTTTTTTTTTACAATTGGTGAAATTGCTAAGATGCTTTGTGCAATATTCAATAACTGTACTCAGTGATAACATGAAGAAACGATTCACACATACATTTCAAATGTAGTTTCAAAGACTGATGGATCACTTCTCAGTTACAGGAGTTTGTGTGCAAGCAGTGCTAAGGGTTAAAAACTCTACCAATTTTGAAAAAGGGAAACAAAGAGGCATTTGTTCTCATTGTGCTCCACAACAGAGCAACCTGTCTTTTCTACCAGAAAGCTCAGGAATAATATGTTCAGAAATTATTACCAATGCTATCACTCCAAAAGGTTAAGAGAAGGATTTACTTATCTGTTAAGATTTATGGAACTGACAAGACAGTATACAAATGTGGCTAGGAAATGCACAGACAGAAAGGCTTAGAAGGAAATCATTGTGTCAGGGAATCAAGCAGATACATCCTCTCTGTAATGAAAGAAGTTTTCTAATTCATAAATCAAATTTGTCAGGGATAAATAAAAACAGAATCAAAGATGGAACCTTCTGTCTTTACCTTGCACTAAGCAACAGGGGTCTATCCCTGGAGCAATACACAAGGAAGCACTATTTGTTGATCTACTCCAACAAGGCATGTCTGAGTGATGTTTTCCACCCTTCATGTGGCATTCGTGCTGTGTACTATCAATATTGGCTGTTGATGCCAAGGTCTCAGCTGTCAGCTAAATGCTCTGCTGTGACTTGGGTTTTAAGCAGCAAATTGTCAATGTCCCTCCAAGAGATGGACAGTGCAGTAAAACCTGCCATTTCCTTTAATGGCCTAGAAGTCAGAGAGAAGTTTTGTCATGGCAGATGTAGCTGTCTGTTAATCCTCCCCTGCTGCATTGAGAGCAATAGGATTGCCACGCTTACTCATCTAGCAGAGCTCCCCACATAAATTAACACAAGCAATTTTCCAGAGTGTAATAAATAAACATTGACCTCTCACCGATGTTTGCTGGGGGGCACTGCTGATGAGATGCTCCCAATGGCATGCTAGTTTGGTTCAGCAAATTTCAACCTTGGAACAGGAAAAATACTTGACATGATGGAAGAACCTACCAGGAAAATCTTTCAGCTCTGTCCAGGATAACTATGATTTGAATAGGGCTTCTTGTAAGCTAAGGCATTGATAAAGATTAGGTCTTGGATTGATGCTAGTTCTACTCCAGTCATCAAGGCAGAGCAGCTGGTAAATGACACTATGAAAAGGTATAATCTCTCCTTACTTCGATGATATAAAATTCAGGCACCTATTTTAATGCAGTGGTTTGGACCTTCTCCAAAGCTGATTCAGTCATCTCTTTACAGCAGTTCATCTCACCTGTTTTAGATATTTACCCCCAAAGTACTCTTCAAAGGTGCCTCTCTTTTACCTTTAAGGAAGAACAAAAAGTACATCCATAGTATTTGAGGTGATTTAACACAAAAAACCCACAACTCTGGACTTGAGCGACAGACACATTTTGTTTGATACTGCTCACACTCAAGCAGCTATCTTCAAACAAGAAGTGCAAACAGCTATGCTGAAGCTATTAAAAGCGTTAAGAACAGAGATAGTGGGTCAGACCAAAAGCCTAGCTAACATAATATCCTGAATCTAACAGTGCCCCCAGGAGATAGTCATGGAGACTTGTCAAAAAACAAGACACAGTTCGATATTTCTCTGATTTGTCCAGCACCAACTTTATCCTCCATACAACTTTAGCTCTCCAGATATCCTTTGAGTCACCAGAGTCAAATCAGTGAAGTTATAATCAAAGCAGAATTCCTGTACATCTGATTCATCAACAGTATGGTTTATTGACTGTACAGGCAGCCTACACCAGCTCTTGGAGTGCCTGAACATTCAGATAAGGTTAAATAGAACACAGTTATTTCTAAAACTCTTTGTTTATGGAATAGGATTTTATCCATCTCCACATCATGACACAAAGCAGGGTTTAAACACACTACACATATACAAAAGTACAAGACAGTTTCACAGTCTTCACACTCTCAGCATAACCAGCAGAGTGAAAATGGAAAACCAGCTCTGATGGAAAATGTTAAAAAATACGATTCTGCGGTAAACTTGGTTTGGGATAAATGTAGACTCCGAGGCATCAAAGATGTTCACCTTGTGTCAGCATCTGAGATGAGTTCACCATGCAGAAGGAATGAAGAAAAAAATGAGTAATTTAAAGTGAATCTCAGCTTCCAATGGAAAAAAATAATTGCACATCACATGAGCCACAAGCAACTGTGGAGAAGCAGATCTGTGCCATGAAGAACATCTCCTTCTTTGTAAAACCTTTGCCTTGAGTGGTTCTGCCACTTCACCTGCCATTGAAACCATAACTGTGTAGATTTAGGCTTCCCATTCTTGTACTTCCAATGTAAGACACAACCAAGAACACTAAGGTATTTTTTTCCATGGCTGAAGGAAAACAGTAAGCTGAATCCTGTTAGCTTCAAGGCAGGTCTATCTGAGAAGTCAGACAACTTGAAAGAAAATGTACAAATGTAGAATTAGTTTGAGCTGAAGGTGAAAGGACATCCTGTCTTTGCTCAAGACATGAAGAAAAATGGCACATGATTTGTTGGGTCCTTGGGCCATGAATGTGCCAGGAGCTGAACAGGAGTTACTAAGGACTGGAACTTTTACAGACTAGAGCCAGTTGACAGAAGAGAGACCAGCCCCTCCCAGAGGCAGAGGTGTCCTTGGCCTACACAGAGGAAACATCTGCAATCGGGGCACTGTCTGTGTGCTGATTTAGCTTGCTTCCTCCGGTAGCAGTGACCCAGTTCAGAGCCCCAGGATGGTGCTCTCACAGATGATTTAGCAAGCTGCTGGCAGAATATCAACGGATGTACCTTACAATTGTCAGTGCAGGACCAACAAGAGCCATTACGGGAATCCGTGTCTGTCGTTCTTCTGCAAGGCACAGAGCTCTTTCAGTGTATGCAGCCAGCAATTGGGAGATATACAGCTTTTATTCTTTTCCAACTTGCTTCTCAGGAACATTCAGTAAATATGTACTTAGCAGAGTCTATGAAAACTGACAAGTGCTAATGTTAGGAAGCAGAAGTGCTCGTGGTTGACAGCGTGCTGGGAAGCTCTGTATTAGTCCTGTCTCTAGTGTGCCACTTCAATTTTTTCCAGCTAATAATAAATAAGCCAGAAAACTTTTCACTCTTCTAGCAAACTTTCCTTGCCCTTTCCCAGACCCCCAGCCACTCATTAAGCTACACCACATGTCTCTGTCCCTTACCAGCCACTCTACTCCAGCCCAGGCTAAAGATACTCTCGCAATACTATCCATCCTAATGACATTTCAGAGCAAATCAAGGTTGTTGATAGGGGAAAAGAAAGATGCGTCTGAATTATCATAGTGTCTCTCTTCTACATTTCTTATAGTTTATACAGTACATCGTGCCTAGAGACTACAACTGCTTTTGAGATGTCAGTAAGTTAGCTTTGTTTATCCTAAATAATAAATGTTTTCCCATTTTGCAGAAGCATGAAGATGTGAGATGAGTTTTCCTCATTTCAATTTCTGAATGAGTGAAGAGCAAATGTGGGCTGTTCCAATTCTCAGTACCATCCTTGGGCCACATGCAAATATTTCTGAACTGGACTATGATGTTGAATCATATTCTCACATCAACTACCACAGATTAAAACAAGTCTTCCATTGGACATACAGAGTACACTGAAAGTTTAATTTGTTCCTTCCTATCTCACTCAACAAGACTAAGAAAGGACAGAAATCATCTATCATCAGAAAAATAGTTCTACTTTCTCTGGCACAACCATGTTCTGACAGCAGTGGAAACAAGAAACTGTAGGCCTAAGATGTTGCATCATATTTCCCTAATTTTGCTGCTGTCCATCTCCACATCACACAAGCAGAAAAAAAAAGGCAAGGGAGAGGAAAAAAAAAAAGGTTTAAAGTGGAAAGAATTCCTCTTCCTAACATAAAGAATTTTAAAGCTTTTTTAAAACTTTAGAACTCAAGTTCAGAACTCTCAGATACACTGTTCTTCAGCATAGGCAAAGTGGTTCATCCATTTCTAACCCTGCTTTGTGGATGAACAGTAGCAGAACTTGCTTGCTTTCTACCAGAGGAAGGCAAAAATCAAAGTAACATCTGGAACTTTA
Source organism: Cyrtonyx montezumae (assembly GCF_038088225.1). Classification (NCBI taxonomy): domain Eukaryota; kingdom Metazoa; phylum Chordata; class Aves; order Galliformes; family Odontophoridae; genus Cyrtonyx; species Cyrtonyx montezumae. Next base: position 98,806,864 of record NW_027072089.1, on the reverse strand, counting down.
CATCTTTTGTTTTTATGCAGGGTTAAAACATCACAGAATCACAGAATTACCAAGGTTGGAAAACACTTCCAAGATCATCTAGTCTGATCATCCACCTAACACTAATATTTCCCCACTAAACCACATTTCTTAGTACCATCTACCCTTTTCTTGAACACCTCCAGGAACAGTGACTGCCCCACATTCCTAGGCATTCTGTTACAGTGCCTGACCACTCGAACAGAGAAGAAATTTTTCCTAATATCCAACCTGAAGCTCCCCTGGCAAAATTTGAGGCCATTACCTCTCATCCTGTCACTAGATATGCAGGAGAAGAGGTTGACCCCCACCTCACCATGACCTCCTTCCACATGGTTGTAGAAAGATATAAGGTCTCCTCTAAGCCTCCTCCAGTTCCCTCAGTCTCTCCTCATAAGTCTTGTGCTCCAGACCCCTCCAGCTTTGCTGCCCTTCTATGGACGTGCTCCAGGGCCTCAGTGCCTTTCTTGTAGTGAGAACCCCAAAACTGAATACAGTACTCAAGGTGCAGATGCACCAGAGCTGAGTTTAGGGGGATGATCACCTCCCTGCTCCTGCTGGCTACACTATTTCTGATACAAGCCAGTTCTGTCAGATAAAAAATAAATAAATAAATACAAATTGTAAAAGCACTAAGATGCTTCTGAATTTCCCATTTTTACAAGTAGATGGGGATCATTTTACTTCTGTAGAGATTTCTGGAGCTTTCAATAAAGAATACTGAATCAAGCTGGAAGGTATTGATAGTCATGTTTTCCCTGATATCCTATTCCCCTTTCAGCACACACAAAGGTCTTGATGTGTACTTTTATGTCCCAGTCAAGCATATTGAAGAATTTTCCCAAAAAGCTTAGAGGTGGTTCTCCACTAGAAACTTCATATAAAACTCCACCCATAGTACCGCGATGAGATAACAAACTCAATAACTATCACAAAAAAAGAAATAATAATAATAGCAAATATAGCAAATACACTGTATTATATGCATTTCTCCAGACAGCTCTAAGAAATGATACTTCATTTGTCTTGAAACTCTCACAGCTCTGATATCTCTGGCATTACTGCAGAATAGTAGGAAAGCTATTATTTCTATCATAACTTCAGGTACACTACTTATGACCAGAGATACATTTATGCTTTCATGCATGACTTCACTTCCCACCCTGCTGGGACCTGTCACTAATTGTCTCTGTCTATTGTTGAACTTAACAGTCAACAGTATGACTAATTAAATAGGACAGATGCTCAAGGGACACATACCCTTCAAAAAACTCACACAACCTTGAGAGCTGTTTTTATAGATAAACTAAGGATGAATTTTCTTTAGAAATAAATCCTTTAAATGTTCGTATCATCAAATGGATTACACTCCCACCCCATCTCAGGACTTGTTCTCTCCTGGTACTCTCTACAGACAAACAGAAGGGGGAAAGAAAGGGAGGGAGGGAAAGGAAAGGAGGGAAAGAAAGGGAAGGAGGGAAAGAAAGGGAAGGAGGGAAAGAAAGGAAAGGAGGGAAAGAAAGGAAAGGAGGGAAAGAAAGGAAAGGAGGGAAAGAAGGGAAAGGAAAAAGATGTAGCAAGTGAACAAATAAAACCTTCAACACAGTTTGAACTGGTGACGCCATGTGTTGCACATTGTGCACCCATGGCTGATCCCTAGGAACAGAAATCCTACCTGCAAAATTTCAACAGGGGTCCATCTGACCCTCTTACTGCATCTGTACAATCAAAGACACTACACTCTGCCCTCTGCATAGTCCAGTGCCTTCAGTCACAGGGACCACAGAGTTTGTTTCAGCTGCACTGTGCTTGCAATTTAAGGAATAGCTGCACACCATGAACCTTAGTCATCACCGATGCAAGAGTGCAATCACCGTGTTCAGCATTTGCATGATAGATCATTGGTTATTCTGCTATTACACTCCAGAGTCCTAATACCCAGAGCCCAGTCACCTGCAGCAATGCTGTTTACTCTTGGTGCAGAAAGCATCCATTAAAATGAGACAATATGGTTCTCTGTAGTTTTCATGACACAGAATGTGGCAACATTACATTTAATATTAAATTACCATTTATTAATTGCTAAAACCACTAACAGACCTTCTAACTGATGTTATAGCAGTAGCATATCTATCTGCTGTACTACACAGTTGTAAGGCAAGTGTACAAGCAATCTATGGAGTGATCAAATTTTGTGAAAACTGGCAAACACTAAGTTATCACTTACAACCACTCCATATCAAGGACTCTCTATGAAGTGATGACTGGATGCTTGCTTCATCTGGATGATTTCTGGTAAGTTCAGTTGTGCAGAATTATCAATAGAAGTTTAGAAATGTTGATAAAGTTTTTCTGTTTTCAGGAAAATGATGTCATTATCTGAGGTTTCAGAACTCAGAAAGAATGTTTTTAAGGAGTATTTCAACTGCAATTGGCCTCAGAATAGCTGTTTGAATGGTCCTTCTGGCCTCCTAGTCAGTGACTCAGAACAGATATAAAACAAGAAACTCATTGAAAAGCAAGAGGAAATATTTTAAGTAAATGAAATTGTGCAGCAGATTAGAAAACACTATTCTTAATTAAGGTTTTGAATGGTTATGCTGTCATCTCTCATTTTTCCAACCAACTAGGATGCTAATGTTTCAAAACATTTCTAACTGTTAACATACACAGTAAAATGAAACCTGAACTGACAGGAAGGGACATCGTGTTTGAAGTAAGTGGCAGTGCTCTCTCGTGATTCTTGTGGAGACACAGAAACAAACAGACAAATAAAGAGGCCCAGCTCAGGTTTAACAGAGCAGAGATTTTCTTGCTTCACTCAGATATTTCAATTAGACCAAACCACTCTCTCTGGACGACCCCAGGTGTCTTCACTGGACCAGCCTGGCACCTCAAAACCCTTGGATGCATCATGCTACCCAGGTGATTGAGTAGACAGGGAGGGTGGTAAAAGAAGACAGAAGCAAAATAAGGGTAAATCCACAGCTCCTGTGGAGAGCACTATTCTCATGGGATAGTCTATAGTTATCACACTTGTGAGAGGAATGAGGGCTCAATAAACACTGTGAAGAGAGATAAGATTCCTGTTTCAGGTCTTCCTGCACCCTCTTCTCTGGTGACATCACTGTATTCATTATCACCACTTTTTTCTTCTTGCTTGACCCATTTTTCCTCCTTCTTTCCTCCATTGTCCCTGGTCACACCCCTACACAGACTGCAGGGCTGCCAGCCCCTTCACACTCACATTTCTTGGGGTGAGACAGACCCCATCACTGCCTGCCACAGGGCAAACCTTCACTTACAGGACTGGAAAGCAAGTTAGGGAGAAACTTTGAGAACTAAAGTGGCCATATATTGGATATGACCCTGTGGTTTTTCTGTTGTGGTCCATTCAGATGTATGCCTAGTGGAGTTAGGGTAGCCAAGGAAAATCCAGACAAGCACTGGCAAGGAAGAAACGGCTGGATATGTTTTCTAAACAGTAACAAACATGCATTAGCTTCTTAAACTTACCTTTAGGAAGACTTTGCTGATCTGCAGTTCAGAAGGCAAATAAGATTTTACTGTTTAACGTATGCATAGACAACTTGCTGAGAACAGCATCTCTTTTGCTGGGTGGGAATTCTGTCCTTCCAAAGTTTCTCTTTGTGATGTTTTGTGTTCATTCGAATAATGAAAAAGGTTATAGCCTTTGCAATAATTATCTCAAACAGAGACATTAATGAATCATTCATCAAATGAAAGGGAACAAGTGTTATATAAAATGCTTTAGAAATTTTGCCTTTGTTCCAGTAATTTAGCAGCTGGCAGCTGCCTCATCTTCACACACACACACACACAGAGGGATTAAACAATGAGAGAAAAACAGAGCTTAAAGCTACCATGGCCAAAGGCTAAAGGGTAAAAATTTCAAACAAGCCTATGTGATTTATACACTTGTTTCCTACCCAAGAGTACAATTTTGAGCTTACCATTACAATTCTCTTGCAAATCATTGTGCAGGAATTCAGTTTCCCTACTGGCTCCATAGCCCCCAGGCATGAAGGCAAATGGACAACCCTACCCACAACCATCCTTCTCTGGTCCTAGGAGATCTGGCACCCAGACATGTTCCCCACAAGGATGAGCTCCTCTCAGTGACTGGTCCCTATGGAAGAAAACCATTGCAACCAAAACAAAAACACAACTTCACACCATTTCTGGTGCTGCTTTTCCAGGCTGTGTGGAAGCTCTCTTTCGCAACAAATTCTGCAGCTAAATTACTCCTCCTGCCAAAGGATCAGGCCCATCCACTTGGACAGTTGCTTAATACATGTTTTATCTTCAACTACTTAAACAGAAGAGATATTACAGTTCTTGGTTAGGTTTAGGGATTTTTCCATTTCTCTCCTTAGTGTGATGGGTAGTGTGTCATTGAATAAACGGACAAGCTGACCCTGGGAAAAGTCAGGATTCATAATGAGTAAAAGGAAACAACTCCACACACATCTAATTGAACCTGACTTCCATTAATGCAAGGCAAACAGGCAGCTTCCAATTGTATAACTCAAGGGAGTACTGCAAAAATAGCTGCAGGCTCAACCAAGTCAAGCCAGACAGGAGAGGAGACCAGGACAATAACTAACCTGTAGACACAAAGGAGCCCAGGAAGAGGTACAGAAGAATCTGCAAGTGACTTCTTGCCCCTAGACATGTGTTTTGCTGCATGCATTGTGAAGGCTCCCTGATTAGTCTGGAAGGAATAGAGCAGGAAATCTTTTCAAGTACTTTGGATGCATCTTTTGTGCAGGTCTGATAGTAAAACAATGCTCCTTCTACATAAGTGTAAATAAGATGTAGTTATGTACACTTATGTATCTTTGGGATTATTCTTTCCTTGCTGACAGTTTTCAGCTCAAGAGAGTCTAATTTGGTGGTCCTTACCTCAGAAAAATCAGCAGGTGACATACCTATTAACTTTAGAACAGCCTTGTCAGCATGACAAATGCTGCAGTCAACTTTCCACTCTGTATGGAGATAATTGTAACTTGCGTTTGCAGAAAGTTTAGTAGGCTCTTGTAATAGCCCTGGAGAAGACAGTGAAGAGTATTTTTTCACCAGCACACTTCTGTTTTGTTCCAAAATATTAGGGTGGTTCTAGAACAGAAAATGTGGATTAGGTGCAAGAGTGGTACAACCTGCTGGCCTTACACTCATTGCTTCAGGAGCCGTCATCAGGCGATGGATGCAGTAAAACCAGACATCAACCATGTCCTGCTATGTGTGGACATGGTTCAATGGAAAGGACTCAGTACTCCTTCACCTCTCCACAGCCACAGGGACATGGAAACTGAGTTAAGCATCTGTCACCTCTCCACGTTTATGAGACCATGCTATCTTTGCATCAGAATGTCCTGAGATGTAGCAACCTCCTGTTTGTGCCACCATGTATTTAAAGAGTAGATCACACATCTCAGTAGAGGTCTGGCCTAGGATATACGTCTGTCATAGTTCTCCACCTCCATTCAACAGAGGCCCTGCCACAATGCTATACTGATGTCTTGGTGAAAAAGAAAAAAGAAAAACAAAAAGAAAAACAATGCAGTTGCACAAAATTCAGAAAAAAAAAAAGTAGAAGATAGTCATGCTTGATGTAAAATTTCTAAACTCATCTATGATCAATAAATAGAACTAAGTACTGAACATGATGGAACAACGTAATTATGGAAGTGAATTATGAAGTGAAAGTTCAAACTACACTTGAACTGAGAACAGTGCAATTCCCAAAAACATAGAGGCTGCATCTCCTGGCCAGACCTTACACGGTACAGGACTCTGCTGTTCTACACAAATGAATGAAAATCAAACTCTCTGCAGTACAGATTTGTGGCAGTAGACAATAGTTCTCAGCCTACTTTATTCCAAATCTGCACTGAGGCAGCTAGACTTAAAGTCCAGAAGACTCACCTATTTGTTTTCATCATACCTACTTGGATTTTAATTTGTTGGGTGTTTTTGCCCCTCAGAGTTTTTAGTACTTGATCTGATGCATCTTCACAGAATTGTCCCAAATTTTAGCATCTAATTGAAAGAACAGCAATGCAAAACAATATGATTACTGTATTCTGCCTGGGTTGAACAGTGACAAATCTGCTCAAATAAGTGGAAAAAAATGCTCTGGTTGCTCCCTCTGCAGACAGCAAGAATTTTTCAGATGAAAAATGTTTCCTTTCTCCTATCCAATACCCCTGAAATTATCATAGCCTATTAAGATAGTAGAAAATGGCACCATTCAGGAACATGTGCTTGTTAAATAAAGAGTCATAAATATACAATTAAAGTTAGAACATGCTTAAGTCTCATCAATTTTGGACTAGATGTCAGTGCTGTTGTTAAACGATGCCTGAATACATCACAAGCTTTGCAGAACATCTTGGCCTTGAAGGACATCAGATCCTGCTGGAAAAACACAGAAATGTGTGATAGGAAGTGGTAAGAATGGTCTTTGAGACATATGATCCAGCTTCTCCACGAAAGGTGCTGATACCTCACCTCCTTCTCAGGCAGATTAAGATAGGAAGTGTTGCGTTATAAATAGGAGGTCAGGAAAAGACAGTGCCAAAGACCTGAGAATTTTCTGGCATCCTCCAAAGCTCACCTGCCTCTCCATTGACTTCATCTGGTAATACCTGACTGACTCAGCAAAGGTCAGAGTGACTGCAGTCACTGCAGTATGCCGTGGGAAGTACATGTCCACTGACCTAGGCGTAGACGAGGCACTAATCAACTGGTAAAACTGATTTGATAAAATGGCAAATAAAATGATGGGTCTCCAGATCTTCACTAACACCTGGAACTGAAGTGAGCAAGGCCTTACCAAATGATGACGTGTATAGGACTGGTATGTGCAGTGAGGAAGCATAATCTGTTCCTGCTGATTTAGCAGAGAAAGGAATTGAAAGGCTTTCAATATATTTTCTGTAGTTCCTAGTGAAGAATGTTAATGCTTTCAAGTGAACAGGAACATCCCTGAAGTGCAATGTGCTGGTTTAGTTGCTGCTGAGAAAAGTTTCAGCACTGAAAATCCCAGCCAGGAGTTTCCAACAGGTCTCACTGACCACAGATGTGATAGGGAAAAAAAAACAATACATGCTACAAGACTACAGAAAGAAACGCACGTGGTATTTTGCCTATGACAACTGACTAGCAACATTGCTTTGCCCTCCAAAACACTTTGGAAGCTTCCCCCAAATGAGATGTGATTTTTTTTTTTTTTAATTTTTAATGACTCTCAAATCATACAGTAGGCAGTTTACATAATTTAACCAACTACATCACTGCATTTCTTGACAGCAGCAAACAGAAAAACATAGATCTGCCCTTGCACATTTCTGCAGCTATTGATTACATCATTAGGTAAGCATAATGGTTGCCTCACTTCAGAGTCAGTGCTAAATTATGGTCACTAAAGTCTGTCATCACCTTAATAGGGTAGTGACTGCAAAGAAAAGAATATGTTGAAAATCTCTGTATTCCAGGAGAAGATAATGTGAAGGAACACTCCCAGCTGACTCTGGGTAGCTGATATATTCTATAGCATGCTTCATTTCATAATAAATTGAAATTTATAGCAAAGTCAAAATTTAAGTCATTTTAAGTGCTGCAAGCACTCATTTTAACAGATTAAATAGGCTTTCTATCAAACACAGGTTTTCCTAATAGTTAAATTGCTCTGTCAATGGTCAGCACAGTGCCTCCCTGCAGACAAGTGCTCTCAATGCATTAGTGATGGATGGGGGCAGAGATGGAGCAGATACAAGGAAGTCTCCCACAGCAGGGATGCTGCTCTGGTCTTGCCCACCTGACTCTGGGGTTTTAGCTCGATCTCTGCTGTTGTCTTCACTGAGGACTTCAGGTTCTGCTTACCTCTGTCTTTGTGAGAAAAGGGGATCAGACTGCCTTCACACACCCGCAAAACATCTCTAGCAGGGGGGAAAGTTGTTGAAGTGACTGAATCTCACCAGATCCAGGAGTAACTTGATCCCACGTCTGGTTCTTCCCACTCACAGCATGCATACTTTGAATGTGAACTGCAGCCAGTAAAGAATGTTCTTCACCCTGCTCTCACACACAATTTTCACCTTATAGCACAGATATAGTTCCTTCTTAGGCAGGTTAGCCTTGAACCCTGTGAGGGTCTCTGAGAGATATGCACTGAACCAGGATCTACAGCACATCCTGACCTCAGCTGCAGGGAGAACACATTATCACTGCTCTTCAAAACTGACCCAGTCTGTATTAAAGGAACGAAGTCAAAGTCGCTAACTAATTAGAAAGATGGGGAGAGATGGGTTCTAGTTATGATCAGGGAAGATGCAAGGCACCCTAGAGTAAGGTCCCCATTCAGCAATCCATGCAAACACATACTCCATCTCAGGAGTGAAAAAGTAGATACCGTTTCCTGGAAGGATCTCTCTGTTAGTCACAGAAAATATTCATTGATTTTCATTGGCTTTTAGATTAGGCACTTAATTACTATTAACTTAGGAAAGTAGCTTAGCACCAAATGAGCTCCCTTTTCTGCTGGTGGGTACCAGAACTGCTCAGTCACTCTGACAAGCACTGTGCTAAGGGTCAGTTCAGGTCTGAGGTAGACATACAGGTTCTCACCTACTTAACCTAAAGGAAACAGATTGTCTGCTTTCTTATTTACTTTTTTCTTTATCTCAAACATACTGTCATCACATCCAAAAAATAGACAAAAAAAAAAAAAGTATTTACACTCTTTATAAGATTTTTCTAGAAACGAGAATCAGCAAGCTACTGATGTTTCCCAAGCAGCATCATTCATAGTACATAGCATCCTTGCCTGCAGCAAAGTGAATAAACGTGCCCCAGGAGACTGTTCAAGAATGTGAACACAGAAGGAGAGGAAGACACGGGGGAAGAGGAGAAGACAGAAAACAAAGGGGGTAATGTTTTGCATAGCTACAGTGCAAAGGATGAAGGAAACAGTTCCTTTGCCATTCACAAGTATCTCAGCCGTCATGCCCAAGAAGTGAAGCTGTGCTTTTCCATCTGCAGTGGAAGAAACTGGTGGAGGACAAAGCACCAGGAGCTCCCACTGTGGCAGAGGCTGCACGTCCAAGGCAGTATAATGAGATGATGAAATGGAGGATGTTCCTTAGTCCATGCAGTTTCCCTTGGAGCTCTCAACAAACATGAGAAATCATCATTAGGAAGTGTCCTGTCACACTTACATCGGCCCTGAGTACTGCCAGAACCATTAACTACAGGATAAATACATTTTGCCATAAAACTCCCTAGATTACAGAGGCTGGACAGTTGTAGTTAGGTATCGTAGAAAGATACTAAGGAAGCTTATCATCATCTCCAGCATTGAGTTCCATGAAAGATTTACTAGAGCACACACAAAAATCTAAGTAGCTGTATGGAAAATTGATAACTCAGAAAGACCAACTCGTGGCCATAGGAATTAGAGTTTGATGCATATTTATACCAAAAATATACTCTCTCCTAAGAGCATCCTGATGCTTATTGGTGCTTATGTCTGCCTGCCTGCAAGTAAGCTTGACCAAGAACAGGAACAAGATGATATCTATGCTTCAATATGTCAAGGCAACAATGGGCTGGCAGTAACACCAGCTTCTGACTGACTTCGATGAAAATGAAAGTCCTGTACCAGACAAATTCAAAAGAAGAGCTTATTTGAATTCTCATGATACCATTCACATATCTCTAAGAAATAAAATACCATTAAGGCAAGTAGAGCCTAATTTCCATGAGACTGCAACTAGGGAAAATTTGAAAATATGAATAAAAGTGTCAAACTCTCCAGAGTACTACAAGAATAACAAGAAATGTTTTTAGAACAGTGTCCCAGATGCTTTGCCTTTACACTGATTTGTAGGTAGAGTTTAGGGTTTGCTTCAGGTTCAGTACTATGATTTCTGTACTTTGGTGTACAAAATTCCAGAGAGTTTATCCTATGTAATGCACAAAGTAGTGGGTTGGCTCATTGAACATAAAACTGTTAGAGAGTATGCAAAGGAGGGTGAAGAATGTAGAGGGCAAGATGTATGAGGAGCAGATGAGGTCTCTTGGTTTGCTCAGCACAGAACAGAGGAGATGAGGGCAGGCCTCATGGCAGCTGATGCTCCCCACAGGGAGCAGCAGGGCAGTGCAGAGCTCTGCTCTCTGGTGACAGCACATCATCACACCAGTTGAACAGGATTCAGTAATGCCTGCATGCCTGAGTATGCAGCTCTGAGGGAGCCATCTAACCATCACAGCTGTGCCTGCCTCAGAATCAATGCAAGGAATGATAACCCAGCTGATCTGTGCTAGGACAAAGGCCAAGACTTTCAGTTCTGGGGAGAAACAGAAATTACCTCAGTACAGAGGTTCCTGCACAGCCCTCTTGGTAATGGGCCTGAGTAACAAGGGATGATGTGAAAGGGATTCAAAAGTTAACACTGCTTGTGAATAAAGGCTCCTGTGCTGAGAGAATGACTGTCCCAGAAATTCATCTTGCCACAAGGAAATAAACAGCAGCAAAGTTGGCTTAAGACAATCAGATAGATCAAACAGAAGAGGGGAGATCCCTAAGAGACTTCAGGAAAGGAGTCAGCATAAGGGGAGCTTAGTTATACGAGGGAGTTTAGACATTTATAGGCATTAATTTACATCTAGTAACAGGGTTTATCTTTTGTATCACTAATACTGACGCTGAACATATAGTTCACAGTCAGACAGTTTATTAGGTGCCCATAATGAATCAAGGAAATGCTTTAATCCTTTTTATGATTTAAACCATGTGAGTCGAGTAGATTTTCCCTGCAACACATCAGAAGTTTTCCTGACTACACGGGACTGCACAAGAGGAGGATCAGGCTTGTAGATCCAAATTCCAAATCCTTCACTCATCCCTGAAATCAAGACTTGTCCAGCAGTAAAGATGCTCATCATCTGGAAGTTCAGTGCTTCACAGAATGCTATGAGATAAAAAATGCCACAAAAGAACATTTTATGTTTAACTCTTTGGCAGGTATGACATTCCATGTAGTGAAAGGTAATCAGAGATATCTGCAGGATAACACATTGCAACTTTATCTTATAAATCAACCCACCAGAACTTAAGTTTTTATCTTGCAAGTCAGGCAGAGAAAAACAAACAAACAAACAAACAAAAAACATCCAGAGGACTTTATTTCTAATGTTATATCTGATTCCCTTTCAATTTTTTTTATCTTTTTTTTAAGAGCTGAAAGAAGTCAGATTGAGTATTTAAACTCGGATGCCTTTTCAAATAGGAACAAACTCAGAGCTCAACTTCTAAAGCCTACATAAACCTTAGGGGCTTCTGTAGCTTCAAGCAGAACCATATTGCCATTTGCACTCCATTCAAGGCAAGACAGATAGAGACCCAAATTCAAATATGACTAGATAATAAAGTCTGCTATAAGCCAGGCATTTTCTGAGCTTGTACAATCAGATATTTTCTAATAGCGATTACTTGGCAGCCTTATTTTCCCACAGTAGTTTTGTAAATTCTGATTAAAGGACCAGGGAATGAACTGCAGCTCAAACCCTGCTCAAAGACAGAGCCTGATGCACAGGTACAGGCTGAGACATGAAGGAAGGAGATGAGCCTCTGTTTTCTCTTCTTAAGTTCCTCTGGGTTCTCCAAGCATGTAAAGGAATAATAATAATAAAAAAAAGTGCTTATTCCCAAGATTCTTTATTATACTAAGGAAAACTATAAGATCTCTAAAGCATCTCAGTCCTGGATGCACTTGGGTGAAAAAACTGTTCCACAACAATGTATACCCTGAAAGCAGCTCAGTCCTCTGCAAAATAGGCTATTAAACCCATCTTTCAGCAGTCTACAGAAGAAGCAGATGCTCACAGATACAATAGGCACAAAGATGCTCAGCAAGTTTCACTTTTTAATACAAAATTAAGAACCTGTACCTTGTTCCCATAACCTCTGTCCTGTCACAGGGATACTTCTAACTTCTTGCAGCTAATAATGAATCTGTGACATGCTCTAACCTACTTTTAAATAACATCTCCATGGCATATCCAGGAAGCTCACTCTCAAAATTTTCTTGTCCTAAACATTTGCATCAGATAGCAAATGGCTATAGCACAAAAACAGATATTTTCCCAGTGATTTCAAATATTTTTCCCCTAGGCTTGCAAAGCAAATTACATTTCATAGGTGGCTTTTTTCTTTCCTAAGTTGCATATGTAAAGAGCCTCCTATACCTCTTTCAAAAGCATCAGCAGTAACTTCTCATTAAAAATGTGCTGTAGACAGGAAATTTCTTTTAAAGCAAATTACTTACTGACAAGTTAGGTCATCCTCTTAATTTCCAGGCTCCCAAATCAGTGCAATTACGACTGTTGTCAATCCCCAAATATCTTTTTACTTATTCCACTACCATGCTAATGTAGGCCCCACTCATGCATACACAGGCTCCTTTCTTCAGAGCCAGCCTTTAGTTCCTACTGTAGGACTTCTCAGGAAGTTTTAGTGCCCATCACAGAATTTATAAACCCCAAGGCCTCAGTCTTGTGCATTTTGTCAAGACTCAACCATCAAAGCTAAGAAATCAGATGAGATAATGGAAGATGAAGATGGTGCTGAAAAGCCTTGATTTGATAGAAGACATAGAGGACCTATTAGATTACATAACCTATTTGCCATCAAAGCCAAATCATTTTACGTCCATCTGAGCTTAAAATCTAAAAATTTTACCAATGTATGTTGCTACAAGGTGATAGTCTATGAAGAAAGATTAGAGGGATGCACAAAATATATCTCATATTACTCTGGCACCATTTCAACTCTCCAGATCTTTGGAGGGGCTCCCACAAAGCTGAGCTACGCGTTGCCAGGTTCAGCTCACTGGAGTTTTGGAAGTAGATGGAGAGACCTCTTGTGAAAGAACAATGCACTGCAAGCGTAGATACCACAACAGCTTCTACAATTTTGTGCTCTTATATATGAGAGAAACAACCTCAGAGGACCTGCTTATCTCCGTCCTGCCTGATCAGAAAGAGAGTCTGATAGTCACTTTAAATCAGGAAGGAGAATAAACATTCATCCATTGTAAAAATTTATATTTATATCAACAGACGTGAAATCAGATCCATAAATATTTTTAAAATGCTTACAAACATCTGTTCTAATTGTTTGTTGGTTCTTAAAGAAAGAACAATGTAAAAAACAAACAAACAAACAAACAAGAGAGAGGAAATAGATACTAAAAAGGAAAAAAAAAAGCATATGAACTCAATTCCTCTAACATGAAAAGCCCTTCTATATCATATAAAGCTTGGGCTCAGCTAACAGAGGTGTGTACATTGTATACTGACAGCAAAAGTGGTCAGCACAGTAAATCTAGTTCTCATGAGGGATCTGAAAACTTACACTTTTGGTAAATAGGGTGTGCTATCAGTGTATTAGTGCTCCAACAACTCGCAAACCCTAACCCAACTCTAAGAACAGCTTCTTTGTCATCACTGAAAGCTTTTTACACAGTGCAAGCTAAATTACTGAGCCATGCAAAGCAAACACACTCCACCAAGCTCAGTGGTGGTCCTTTCTTCCTCAGCTTCAAACTCTGGTTTCTGATTGCATTACCTGGATGGCAGCTGAGCTGCAGCAGTGGGATGGCTTAAATCCTGGACTGGAGAGAGCCCAAGTCTTAAAACTTGGGCATCCCTTAGAATAGCTGGCATGGCCCAAAGAATTTCTGCCTCTGGGAGCCAGAGGTGGCTGCAATTATTTTACTAGCCACTACAAGGTGAAATATGAATAACCGAGGCTCCCCAAGTGCAGCCTGCAAGAAAGAAAGAAATTCCCTGCGATGCCATATGAGAGCAGTGGTAAGCAATTACAGACACAGACACTCCAGTGTTCCCTTCTGGTTTCTGTTCATTTTTAAAATAACCCACTATGACAATGGTGCTGGTCACCCTTGTTCTCTCTATTGGGATACATACTGTATGTAATTTGGAAAGGCTACCACTGTCACAATGCTTGCACCGTGCCTGAAATGCTACTGACTACATCATGGCTCCCACCTCCTGTGGTGAGCAGAGGAGTGCTCAACATCACCTCAAAGGCCTTTCTCTACCATGCATCTCACTATCTCATGCTGATGCTGGAGTCTTCTGGGGGAAATGCATGAACTTGAAGAGTGCAATAAAACCAAGTGTTTGCTCCTAAATGGATGACACTGAAAAGAAAAGCAAGCTGGGGGCATGGGGACACCCACATCTGGCTGGAGTTGCCTCATTTTGAGATAACAATCCTTTCTTTCAGCTGCATTCTGCCCATTCCAGCTAAGAAAAGTCAGCTCCTCAGCATTCAGGCTCCAACAGAGCTGGGTCAGCCTCAGAATGGTGCAGGGACAAAGTTCCTCTGCTCTGACTCAGAGGAAAGGGAACAGCCCAGAGAGTTCAGTAAGATGAAGAATGAAATATCACATTTTACCTCTAGCATCTCTGACCACCCTCAATCTGTTTATGACTCTGAGACATGGCTTATAAGACCATTCTCTTCCTTTCCTCCCTGGTAGCTAATGGCACTGGATGGCATCTCACTGACAGCTCATCTGCTTTTCTTGACAAAAGGCACAAATGCTGGTTCTTCTCTTCCAAGCAAATAAAAAATGGTAAAAAACTAGGAGCAGGGCTAGTTCCCTCAGCTGGGGACACCTTGAGAGAAACCAGAAGGAAGAGGTGAGGAGGCTGCCTTTGTGATCACATCTGCAATGTTGGCCTTGCTTCCACAGATGTACAAAGGAAGTATCAAGAAGATTTCAATTTTAAAACTGGTCATTTTTCCCCCCACTGGAGATGCTGGAAGAACGTCTGTATTCTATTTCTTCTCTGGGCTGGTGTCAAACTCAGGGAATTTGGGGGTAACCTGTGGAAAGGAAGGGAAAGGGAAAGGGAAAGGGAAAGGGAAAGGGAAAGGGAAAGGGAAAGGGAAGGAAAAACACAAAAGCAACAGCTGCTCATGTTACAGTTCGTTTACCAATTAATGCTGCAGCCAAAGCAAAACCTTTCTACAAAGCCAATTCCCGTGCAGGAGCAGCACTCCGTAGTATCAACTATTCCCATTCTTGTACCGAGAGCACCGCCAGGTGGCCTGCCCTGGCCATCGCTCCTTCCCCTAGAAACTAATGAAACTGCAAGACAGGAAGAGGAAGGGAAACCAGCTTAGGGTTGTATGAAGCGTTAGGTAAGAGCCCTAGCTTGTATGAAACCCAACCAGTCAAAGAGCAGTGCATGAAATCCCATATAAGACCACAGAAAACTCGTTTCTATAGAGGGTGTTTTGCAGGCTTATAGTATATTTCTCTGAAGTTTTGGAGTTCTTGAGGTTAAATACTGGGAGTTTAAAATCAGGAAGAATAGCATCAGTAGCTATTCATGTCAAGGCAGTGGGATTTCTATGTGTATCCAAAAGCTGCGTGAACTAAGAACACACAGAAATCACAGATGATCATTAAGGTTGGAAATGATGGCGAAGATCGTCTGTGGCCTGCCCCCAGCCCTGTGCCACATGGTGGCAGCTCTATTCTGCTGAGCACAGGAAACGAACACCTCACTTTTCTCTCCACTTGATGATGGGACGTGAATGCTTTTCACACTGCTGTCAACTGATACAACCTGCACACCTGTGCCACTGCCTCCAAGGTCTTTTTTCGAGAGCGCTATACTAGAAACTACAGAGATCCAGTGTGCCCAAACTATTTCTCAGGAGGTGTGACTGATAGCCAGCTGTCATTCATGCACTGCCACCGAGGGCCTGGCTTCACCTTCAGCCACTCATTTTGTGCCCCACGAGAGAACAGGCTGAGGGCAGCAACTCCTAATCAACAGCTAATACAGTCCCTGGAACTCAATGGGTTTTAATGACTGCATATCCCTCGGCTGCCCAAGGGGTGTCAGTACACTTTGCTCCTCCTCTGCTGCTGTGGGCACCAGGACGGCTCCACCCCAGGCAGCTGCAGGTGCATGAGAACCCCCTGCCCCGACCCTCTGCCTGCATTCCTGCCACTGCCTCCCAGAAATGGCCGCAGGCCCCAGCTGCCAGCCACCACGTTTGGGCAAGCATGTGGCACTCGGATCCTGTTGCCATGGCCACTGAGCAGCCCCTGGTGGCAGTTCTTGTGCTGACCAAGTCAGAGGCAGACTGTAGCATCTCAAATGAAATACTCTACATTCTTGTTATTTCTGGTGACATCTGAGGGCAGGATGGAGCAGCCACCTTTAAAGAAGAGACAGCTGATGGAAATGGGTGATGACATTGAGCCCACGGAGGTGGACCCACCGGCAGCGATGTGGAGCTCATGGAGGTGGATCCACCTTCAGAGGATGACCTGATGGAAGTGGATCCACCTCCATCGGGACACACAGGACATCACTGTGTCACTGCCACTACTCTTCATTCAGTTTTGCCCAGGCAAGCTAAAAGGTTGGATACTCATGGGTTGGGGAGACTACCTCCACAGTCTTTCCGTGATCCACTAGGTGGATCACTGTGTCCCAGAAGGAAATCAGGTTGGCCAAGTAGGACCTGCCTTTTCACGAATCCATGCTGGCCAAGTCTGATCCCCTGGCTGTCCTGCATATGCTGAATGATCACATTCAAGATGATGATTTCCATAACCTTCCTTGATAATGAATTCAGGCTGACAGGCCTGTAGTTCTCCATATGCTCCTTCCAACCCTTCTTCTAGATGAGATCACATTAGCAAGTCTCTAGTTGTCTAGGACCTTCCCAGTTGACCAGGACTGTTGACTAATTTCTCCTGAATTGTGGGGGGTTTATTCTGTTCCCCATCCCTATCTTCAAGCTCAGAGGGCTGAGTATCCTGAAGATAGCTGATCTGACTATTACTGACAGAAGTAAAGAAGGCAATGAGTACCTCAACCTTTTCTTCACCTTTGCTGGTATTGTCCCCTGCTGCGGCCAATAAAAGATGGAGAATTTCCTTGGCCCTCCTTTCACTGTTAATGTATTTGTAAAAACATTTTTTGCTATCTTTTATAATGATGTCCAGATTAAGTTAATCTGAAGTAGCTGGGCTTTTGCCTTACTGATTTTCTCCCTGCGTATCCTAGCAATATCCTTGTACTATTCCCGTTTTTCCTGCCCCTTTTTCCACAGGAGGTGAGCCCATTTTTTTTTTCCCCCAGGGTCTCAGCAAAAGCTCTTTGTTCAGCCAGACCAGTTTTCTTCCCCGCTGTCTCATCTTTTGGTACATGGGGACATCTATTCCCGTGTCTCTAAGAGTTCCCTCTTGGGGAGCAGCCAGCTTTCCTCAAAATCTAGCTGCTGGCTAAGCAGTCTTTCCTGTGATAAACACTAGAGAAGGGTGATCCACGCTCAGTGTGAGCCTACCTCGTTTATCTTGTGGGGTTCATTTCACCTAAATGCAGCCACATCAAGAGAGTGTTTTAGAAAAGCTAGAATTACCTTGAAGGCCCTTAACTTCAAAGAGGCACTTCTAGACAGCGCAGCACTGTGAACACCTGTCATTTCAGTTAATGGAAAAATCTTCTGGAATGCTTTAAATTATGAGTAGCAAAGCTTCTTCAGAATCAATGGGGAAAAAATGAAATATTTACAAGCACATATAAGCATGAAAGTCAACACACATGCATAACAAAGTATAATTAATTTCCTAAAATTGCAAGGGTCAACTTAATAGAGAACTACTGAAAAGATGAGCGCATGCTAATTCAAAATCTGGAGAACTTATCTGAGTATGTGATTTTTCCAGGTGTTAGCAGCTGATTAACCCTATGTTAGAAATGTCACCAAAACAGAGAGAGAACAAAGGAGAGAGAAAGAAGGAAAGAACTCCAAATTATATTTAATTCTTTAAGCTATGTGCAAATCTATTCAGATATTTTTTGTTCTACAGCACTAACTTGGTAAGAAATGAGTAATCACTGAAGCAACATTTGCTTTTAAAACATAGTAGCATTGCATTTTACTTCGACACTTATTGAGATATCAAGAACATTTGTAATGCAATGTTTTCAACAGTAATGCAACATTTTCAACAGTATTAATATCTAAGGTATGCCCTCTCTTAAACGTAATTTTTCATAGTGTGATTTCTTTCCCTCTGAAATGCATTCCATGCTGCAGCAGCCTACAGCCACATCTATTTTTTTTAAGCCAGGTTTGCAGGTTCTTAGCAGTGATACAGACAAGAAAATGGTTTCACTGCGGAAATATTGTTTGCTGCTCACTTTCTCTATGAATTTCCACAAAGATCACTTTTCAGCAGCTAGATTTTGAGGAAAGCTAATGGATTTTTGTTTTTGTTAGTTTGTGACCTGCAGTTCACACCCCTTTTGTATGCCCCTTAGGAAAGAGTCACACCCAGGAGGGTCTCTGGAAGCTGCTCCACAGTGGATGTTTTATATAGTAATGGTTGTGGGAGTTTTGATCAGCTCAAGCCAGACCTGTCACATCTCCCAGGAAGTGACTGTGAAGGAACAAACACCAGGTGCAGAAAGGCTGCTGCAGAGAGAAAGGGAATAAATAACCTGCTCTCCAAACCCATTCTGCATGCAGGAGCAATGAGCTAAGATTTTGTCAGGAGTCCCACTTTAGAAAATTAGAAAACTTTCCATCAGTAAGGAGGGCAAAACTCGATTTTTGATTTCCTGAAAATCATTTGTGATCTTTTTCAGCAAAAAGCTCTCCAGTGTTTGTCAGGGATGGCACAGACATCTTTACCTTAGAACAGGATGGAGCAGTGACCTCCTGAAATGCCTTCCAGTCTTCTGGAGAGTCACAGAAAAGCCTAGGGTAGGCAGTGACAGACTGCAAGCTGTAAGGTACATCTTCGAGCCCAAGATTTCATCCTGGCAACCTTTGCCAGCTCAGGTGAGCCCTTTGTGACTTTTCTGCCCTTCTCCACACCCCTAGAGCTTTGGCACATGGCCTCACGCACTGGGGTGTAGGCTGTGGGAAGTGCAAGGTGGGAGCTGAGTTCAGGAGATCCACACTGGATGCACAAAGCCAGGTGGATCTGCTCAGCATTCTTCTGACACGAGTTCGCTGCAGTACCCTTGGCTGTGCAGGAAGAGTGAATCATATATAAATAATGCTTATAATTTATCTTAATACATTTATGTGATTATAACTAAAACATGTCATTTGTCAGTAAGTCTCCAACTGCCCTTAAACTCACATGTCCCAGACATCCAGGCAGAAGATGTTTAAACTTAAGTATCATCTACTCATACTTCAGGCATCAACTGCCATTTAGCACTGCAGTAAGAAAAGTTTACCTTGGTGCAAGTCAACCTCAAGCATCTCACAAAACATGAAGGGAAGCTGACATTCTCAAGCAGAGCAAGAATTCACAGGAGGAAATCTCTGGCTTTCCTTGAGGACAGAGCAGCCTCCCTGTATCCTTTGCATCTCTCCCTCCCTGCTTCCCTCATGGTCCTATGGAAACTCCACAAAAAGTAGAGCAGCATAAGCTTAGTGAGGGCTGCAGAGCTGCTACACAGTCTTGAAGCAGTCACTGCTTTGTGGAGGCTTCCATTTGACCATCCCTTTGCCTCAGACATCTCTGACCAAAAGCTGCGAAGCTTCCTTTCCACAAACTTCTTGTGCTGAGCCCCACTTCAACGTCTCTCTTTAGAAACTGAACTTGCTTGGGGAAATCTATCCAATTAGAGATTTAAGTCAATTAGGATGATAGTCAGAGGGACTGTGTCTAGCATACTTTTGATTAGAAATGCAAACACTCAGCTGGAATAAATAGCTACCTCATAAGGACTTGGTGAAAATTAATTAACGTTTGTGAAAGTCTTCTAAAGAACAAAGTGCTGTACCAACACCAAGTGCTCCTCTTACCATTCCTAGTAGCTGAGGCTTCAAAGTTGGACATAGCAAAGATGAGGTGGAGGGATTTCAAGCAGTGGTGACCCTGTGGCAGTGCTGCTACAGACCAGATGCAGGAGTGAGAGGACAAACTGACATCAGACTTTGCTCTAAGTCTCTGTTCTTTTGTGGTCATGTTTTCCTTGCGACTCCGCAGGATGGGAACAGCTCCTGACCTCTCCCCCAGACCTCCACATCAGCCCTTCTTCCTGCACCCGAGCCAGCACGGGATGGGAATCTGAACCACCTGGAGGCCACATGTGAATTGGGAAGATTTTAGTCCTGGACTCACAAAATCTAGTTTGGACTGACATAAAATAAATAAATGAATAAATTCCTAGACTCAAAATCACTCTGGCCTGCCAGCAAGGTGTCTTCTGCTTGAAAACAAAGCTCCCCCAAGCTAGCCCTTCCTCTACCAATTCATCTGACGCTGGAAACAAATTGAAAGGCAGCAAATCCAGATTCTTGATTATTTAACTTATTGGAATGAAGCTGCTTAATTCTTTCTCTTCCCAGAATCCCTCACGTGGGATCTGTCCAAGAGTTCACCTGGCATATCTTTTATCCTCAACGGTTCATGAAAACAATGATCTAATGATGCTGTGTTTGTTAGCTCATTTTGAGTAAGGCATTCTTCTTTCTGCTACATGGAGCAGTAACAGTAACAGCAGCAAACTGTGACTCCAGCAGCAGCTCCATGAATACTACAGAAGAACAGTCACAGATCACAGCATTCATATCATGAACACAAACTTGCACTTGCCAGAGAAGCTGCTGACTCATGAAGCCTCAGGGGAATACTTGGCACCACACAAAAAAAACAACAAGAAATAGTCACATACAGCTAAGGCTCAGAAGTTTCCAATGGTGTACATCAGTTCCGACTCAGTGAAACACCAGAAACATCCTCAGAAACACTAAAATATCTTTTAATTTCCAAGCATGTAGTTTTGAAGACTTTTGTGACGGAATCTTTGGTGATGGCAAACTACACAGATTTCTATGGCACTAAACTTAGGTCCTGTCTTAAAATCTTGTAAAAAAGGTTAGCCAGCTTTAAACGAAGGGTGAGAATTTCAACAATAATTTATTGCAGAAGCAGAAAGCTTATCGTCAGCAGAATCTCACCATTATTATCACAGAAAGTGATCAGCTGAACCCCTTGATGGCAGTTTTTAACTTCTTACCTTCAGAATTTCACTATAAAAGAAATACGGGCTCATTTGCAGCCACATTCAACAACCTGTTTGACAATCAGAAAATGGATCAGTTTTCCTGGACGTTACGGGCTTTATCTGCGTTATCAAGTCTTCCTTGTGTTTTCTGAATCCCTTCTGCAGGTGAACTGTGTATCTAAACACAGTTGCTGAAATACTCCCATTTTACAACCTTACCAGACATTTGCCAAATTTATGCGAGGATTTATCTGTCAGGAGGAGTTTATAACTGCTGCATTCTGGCACCCAGCTCTGTTTGTGCCTTGCACATTAACTGTGTGAGTTATGAAAGCATTTAAGCATCAACTGCCATAAAACCCTTCTGCGCCTAAATAATTGCTCCACTATTTACATGGTGGAGCAGTTTTGGTTTTATTTCTTTTAAGGGACTCTCCTCCAGTCCCACTGTTAGGGAGCTATGATGCAGGTGGAGGGTGTGAGCAGTTGCTATAGCATCTGCTTGGAATCAGCTATCCCCTGGGCACGCTGAGATCTTTGGGGAACCATCACGGGAACTTTACACGCCATTTACTCCCATTTACACTTCACTCCAATTGTAAATGCTGGTCAAAAATTATTTTCAGTCACCACTTGAACACTGTGTTTGTAAGTAAGCTTCCTGCAATGCTGAAATGCATACAGTGTATCTGAGCCATTTAGTTCCATCCTTACCCTGTGGGGAAGCTTATAAGTTGAGGCATCATAATATCATCAGAACAGTTGACACAAGATGTGCAGTTGTGAGTGTCCAGGATGATGGAATGGCACTTTTTGAGGAGTTGGTAATAGGATTTGCTTAATAACTCACCAGAGCAGTTAATAATTACACACTTCCACTCTCTAGAAAAATTGGCATCGCTGAAACTTTTGTCACTAAACATTTTTGATAATATTTTAAGGTCATTTTCTTCTCTGTTAGAAAGGCAGGCTTACAATATGACATCAGTCGCTGAAATCTAGGAAGAATTACCAACACAGCATTAACAATACAGAAATAACCTTTTGTATACAATGTGCTCCATTCTTCCAGTGATTAGAAGGAGCTTATTCAGTCCTACACTCCTCATTCAGTACAGCATTCTCCAAGCATTTCTGAAAGTTGATTGTTGTACTCCTCCCTAGCAATGCACTGCATGGTTGTGTGTTTCCAGCAGGCAAATAAATGCTTGCATTGCTTGGACTGCTAACACACTTACAGGCATAATTTTTGCATCTCTCTACATTTCTAGTTGTTTCACTTTCCACGTTCAGAAAACAAAACTTACTTGCAGTAACAGTTTAGGGTTATTAAGTTTACTTTTCCATTTTTCTAATTGCTAAAGCTATCAAAACAGCTCTCACCTCCAAAGGCAGAATTCTGCAGGAATACATGGTTCTATAATGCAAGGCACAGAGCGAAGCAGCAGACTTGATGACACAAGGGCTCATCTCTTCTGAACAAACAGCACGTAGCAGTGACAATGCTAATGACTCATTTCAATAAAATATTGCTGGACTCTGACTTCGGCTATTAGCAACATGGGAAACACTCCTAATAACAAAGCACTGAATCAGTTTTAATTAGCCCCCTATAGATATAACATTTAAAATGCAGAGTAATAATTTTGTGTGATTATCATTAAAGTCAGTCATTCTTAACAGCCTGCAGTCATTCTAAGAGTAGTGAGGTGGCTGCGAGCTCTTTAATGTCTAGTACGTAATAAATGAGAGTGTGTCCTGGTTCTTACACCTCAACCCACATATGCTCACATTCAGAGAAAAGGGAGGTTCTACTAAAACATCACTGATACATTAAATACGTTTTTTTATTTCTACAGTTTCAATCAAGGTTACAGGCCTGCAGGAAAATAGCTGTTTTAACAGAAGTTATACACAAGCTGCCAAGAAATTCTCTCCTTTGAATCAGACGCTAAAATCAACTCAATTTTAAATATTATGCCTGTTTCCCCAAACAAAATCTATTCTTAAATAAATTTGTATCTGACAAAAAAAATTATGACAAAATTCAGTTTTGCAAAACAGCTGACATCAGAAAGCCATTAAATCTGCATCTCTGTATAATGTTCTAATTGGCATCATAGGTGTGTCTCCTTTGGCTCTGTTACTGTAATTTTGGCAGTGGGATATAAGGACAGTGAAATGCTATCCTTCACTTACCTTATCTGTTTGAATTGTGCATCTTGTGAAAGGTTGACAGTTTAATTACACATGGTGTGTACCTCTGCATACACTTAAAATCAACCATTCTAATGCTGCAGGTCTTTGAGCTGCACATTATAAACAAGCTAAAACAATGAAACATATCTCAAATGAAGAAGAGATGTCCCGAACAAAGGAACCTAGAGGGAACAGCCACTGGTGCACTGCTAAGTTCCAACCACAAGCCTGTCAGGTACAGATTTTTAAATACTAGCTGTCAAAAATACAGGCAGGGACCAAATTCACGTTGTTTGTTTTAAAGCAGTTAAGAACTATGCAGTGTGAAATGCGATCATTGTTTCCACATGTTCAGATTCTTGAACGCTTTCAAAAAATCCTGCTCATTTCCTATATGGGCCCAATTCCTATTTTCCAATTCTAAATTCTTTTCAGGAGTTATGAGCACAAAGAAAATTATATTGATGTCATTTGACAAATAGAAGGAGACATCTGCAGGCCACTTTACCTTCACACAGTGGAAACTATACCACTGGAGAGTGCTGCCACTTTGTCAGTCAAAGGCAATCACAAAAACAAACTGGATTTAATGTTCACGGACACATAACAGCATCAAGGAAAGATTGTGACACAAATCTAGTTACACTGGCATTCAAGGCTGTTCAAAATGCTTCACAGGATTCTTGGGATGATCTCTGGTAGTAAATATTCTCTTAAACAGATCCCAGCTACTCTGCAGGGACAACATTTTAGGACCAGTTCTCTTTAATGTTTTCATAATTGACTTGGATACAAGACAAGAAGACTAGAGTAAGTTTGCAGATTATACTAAACTGGGAGGAAAGGTTCTTCTCCATCTCAGGTGGAGAAGGCTTACAAAGAGATATAGACAAAATAGAGAGCGAGCACCACTGAACCACATGAAAATTAACAAAAACAATTGCCAGATCCTGCACCTGGGAAGGAGCAACTCTGGCTATGTGTATAAACTGGGGGATGAGACACTGGAGAGCAACCCTGCTGAAAGAGATTTGGGGTTCTTGGTTGACAGCAAGCTGAACATGAGTCAGCAGTGTGCCCAGGCAGCCGGGAAGGCCAGCTGTATTCCTGGGATGCATCAAGGATAGTATTGCCAAGCCAGTAAAGGGAAGTGATTGTCTTAACCTATACTGCATTGGTGCAGCCTCATCTTCAGTGCTATGTGAAGTTTTGGACACAGAACCATTAAAGCGTTTCCAAAGGAGAGCTACAGAGATGGTGGGTGAAAGGTCTGGAGGGCAACACTCAGGAGTGGCTGGGTGTGCACAGTGCAGAGCAGAGGAGCTGAGGGGAGGCCTGATGGCGGCTGCAGCTCTCACAGGGAGCGGAGGGGCAGCGCTGAGCTCTGCTCTGTGTGACAGCCACAGGGCCCGAGGGAACGGCATGGAGCTGTGTCGGGAGGGGCAGCTGGGGGTTAGGGACAGGGTCTGCACCAGAAGGTGATGGGCATGGAACGGGCTGCACAGGGCAGTGGGCACGGCCCCAAGTGCCGGAGTTGGAGAAGCGTCTGGACAACACTCTCAGCCATAGTGTTTGAATTTTGGGTGTTCCTGTGCAGAGGCAGGGGTAGGACTTAAGATCCTCATGTGTCCCTTCCAACTTGGGATATTCTGTGATTGTAGGACTTTTGGAATCAAAGCTTTTGTCTACAGCAGTCACAAATGTTGGTGTAGCAAAAAGAAAGCAGGAACACTGGCTGAGGTACATGCATTGCTAGGAAATGAAATACACACAATCCAGTTCTATAAAGTATATATGTGGATGTTTGTTTCTTAATTAAAAGTTCAGGAACACTGAAAGCAATGGAAGAAAAGATGCATTTTTCTTCAGTAGGAAAGAAAAAGGAGGTGGCAAAAGCCCTGAGAAGCACCTGGAAGCTTTTTCAGCCTCTAACCTGAAGGAGGGCTTAATGCCACATGTTTAGGAGAACTAAACCGGTCCCTCACAACTGCCACAGCAGCACTGGTGCTTACAGACACTGGACTGCACACCGTGCTGTCTGTACTTGGTCAGACTGGGACCTATAGAAGATGAGAGAAAAAGACCTTTGAAAAAATATGACTTTTATATTTACCACATGCAAATCCTCTACCTTTAGCACCACGATTAGAGCTGTAGAGCTTCTTAAAGGTGACAAAGAAATCTGTAACACAATATCAAAGCCCTTAGATTCATTGTTAATACTTCTTTTTTCCACTTCAAACTTTATTCCTAAACTACTATATTAAAAATAATTACAAAATATAATATTGCAAATCATAAGCTATTTTTTTTCCATAGTTTCATACCCCAGACAGACAAATTAGCAGAGGAGATGTTATTACTAGCAATCAAAGAACACATAACACATCTAGAATATGAGGTTGCACGTAGGAAAGCTCTCAAATTCATTCTTCTCTAGAAAAGTCTTCCTAACTCAGGGCTTTCAAAGAAGAGGTATAACAGATCATATAAATACCACCTGGGCACACAGTAAAGTTTTGAGTTGTTTGTTTTACACACTGAATTCCCCAGCAAGTCTTAGTCCAACATGTATAAAAATTAAGCCAGCTCGACTGAAAATGCAGTCCTGTTGTACAAACCAAGTTGTCTCTCTACTCTCTTCTTTCACTCTTGAGGCAAAACTGTCAAAGCTTGAAACAGAAACATGACAACAGTGCCACACAAATTTCAGTAACTCAGCAAGTTCACATAATTTTAGCATTCAGCAAAAATATTTTTTTCTTATAGTTCTGAAAGTGTTCAGCTGATTCTGAAATGCCTCATATCTCTTATCATGAAATACCCTCATTCAATTCTACACATTATGAACTCGATGCTAGTAAACCTGGTAGTTTTAATTGTTGATATTATTTGCTAGCACACAAAACCTGTGGACAAAGAATTATCAGACAACTAAAGTGCTTTCTGAATTTGATTAGTTAACCAAAAGTTCTGAGATTCAAAAGGTCTTCTAGGTCATGGTCCTTCCCTGGACTGCATTCTTCCCCATAGGATTTCTTTAAAACTCCAATTACAAGTAACATAAGCAATGACACACACCCTAGGGAAACCTTCCCACAGACTAACAAGACATTGTTTTTCCTGAGTAGAATTTTAATATAATTTCATGCCATTGCCCATTCTCATGGAACTGAGGAGAAATTGACCCCAGAGAAGATAACTTAGAAAAAAAAAAAGTTTTCTAAACTACGCTGAAAAGCATATAGAAGCAATTCAGCTGTGAATCATGTTGATGAAAGGGGACCCATGAAGGTAAGGGGTAACTCAAGTCACAGAAGTAGCTTCCCAGCTCTCTATTCTCCATCCATTTGAAAATGCCACAGAACAGACACACAGGCTCCCACTGAAGAATTCAGTATGGGGAAAAAGCTTGGGTTAAAATTCTATAAATATACCTTTGGGAAAAGAACTAACGCTCCCTCAGAACTATTAACTTCCCACTTCCCAGGGCAGAAAGAAAAGCACTGTGAAAGTTATTATTATAGTCTCGAAGCTGTATCAGCCATGGTAACTCCCCACCTCTTATTGTAAAGAACTGAAACTATCATACTACAAACTACAATAGTTTAACAGAACCTGAGAACATCCCATGAAAAGATGTTGCCAAGGGAGATATCACAGAATAGCTAATTTCACCTACAACAATTCTAAGTTTCCTCACAACTTAATAAATAGTATATTATCTTTTATTTAACATATCCTACAGCTAAATATTTATTCATTTATTTTTAATTCTCTCACCTAAATTGCTAGCAGGAACTGGTGAGAAATAAATTTAGAGAATTAGTGCAGAACCTGTGAGCAGACAGACATTTTGACAATGTTATAAACACTAAACAACTTAAAAGCAAAAAGTAAAACTCATGAAAGATTCCATTCAAAAAGGGACAAGTTAAAGCATTTCACAGTCATCACTGAAGTTAGACACAAAAAACAAACATTTGTCATCTAAAAGAGATATACGTTATGTAATGTAAAAGTTTAAATCATTCTTTAAAGAAAAATAATAGATGCCTTCAGGGAAATATTTAGTACCCACTGCTGTCAACAGAGACACTTGCAAGTGGAACTACAGGGAGGTGGATGCAAATTCAACCTCTGTCCTTTAGAATCTCAGAATCAACAAGAACAACAACAACATCAAAAGAAAAAAAGCATAGCAATGGCCAGAAAAATCCATAACTAAAGGCCAAATCCACTTAGAAAACATAAATAATTTGTTAATCAATAAAAAAGAAGGCTAGTTGAACTTAAAGAGATTTCATGTGTCTTTATCCACAGCTTCCTTCCGGCGCTGGGTCCGGAAATGACGCTCAATATTTATTGTTACTTCCCTTTGCAAATTTCTGCTGTTAGTTTTTCCTGCTGTTCTGATCCAAGGATGCTGAAGTACTTGTCGTGCCGTGTAGCGCTTCTGGGGATCCACTATCAACAGCCTGGTTATGAGGTCTTTTGCTGCTGTTATGAAAGAAAGAGCGAAGAAGAAAAGCAATGTTATGATTCTGACAGTTGTATCTTACAAACTTCATTTTTCTTATTAGTTTTGCCATAATGATTTTTTTAGTGGCTATCCCCAGGAGATACTGTAGAACTACTGACAGGAGATGTATCTCCAGCATGTTCTTTACTGATAGCATTCTCCCCTGCAGAATGACAGAAGAAAGGGACTGGAATTTAATCTGCAAGGCATTCTAAAGACATGTGGTGAGGTGTTCTGACTCACAGGAATTAACATTGGGTATCTTGTCCCTCAAAGAGCATAAAAGTCATAGAACGCTGTTGAGAATGGTCTTTAAAGATCATATAAGGAGAGGTGGGTTTTGGGGTCCTGATATTCTTATTCACAGCAAATGATACTACGAGAGGACTGAATTCACATATAAAGCAAATAATCACGTAAAACAAACCTGTAATATACTCCAAAGTTCACCAAAGTCACTGTTCTGAAGAAAAGGGGAGTTTAATGTGTTCAAGCTACTCTAGGAAAGAGTTTTACCAGTTTTCAGAACTGGTACACATGCTGAATCTTACCTGCAGAAATACTGTCCCAGTATGGGGAAAGGAACTCGTAGTGACCCAGCTGTATGATTTGAAACAGCTCTTCTTGGTCACGGTCCTGACTGCGAAAAGGGGGAAAACCGCAGAGCAGAATATAAAGGATCACACCAGCTGCCCACATATCTACTTCGAGCCCATAGCCTAAGGAAGAAAAGACAAACCATGGCAAATGATCTTTTACTGGAAGTTTTAGTGTTTTGTCAGGGTGGGTTTTTTTGTTGTTGTTGCTTTTGTTTCGGTTGGTTGTTTTTTTGATTGGTTTACTTTGCTTTTTTTTTTTTTTTTTTTCTTTAAGGGAGGGTGTGGAAGAGGAAGGAAGACAAAAAACAACAAAACCCACTACTTCTCATAACTGGTAAGGAACTATTTCTTTTTTCATTCCACTCTCCAAGAAACAGACAAGCTTTGCCCAGTTTCCAGAAAAGACGAGGTCAGCAGAAGAATAAGTGGCTGGTACACCACACTTGCAAGCTGATCCTCTCTGTTAATAATCACAGTTCTCACACAATGCCTCTCTTCTTCAACATGTTACACAAACACTGTCTTGTTTATCAAGGCCAGTGCCAATTGGAGACTAATTGAGAAAATGCAGGATATATTTCTAAAATAGCCCTCTCATAATCTTTAAAGAAAAGAAACAAAAACAGCAGCATTAAGAGAGTGCCAAGTTTCCACTGAATGTAATGTAACAGGAGATACGCAGCCCAGCTCCATTGAACATGGTACAGAAATAGCTTTTCTTAAGTAATTAACAAGAATTGACTCCTTTCCAGGTCTGAATCATTTTGGATACAAATAATAGAAATTCTCTCTGAGGTGGACCAGGCTTTGGCTTGTTAAATAAATTTCACATACACGTTCACCATCCTTTTGCAATATTACAGTGCCTTGAAAAATCGTTTTGAGTTACGGTCACAAAATAGGGGTGACTATCCTAATGCTCCAAGATAAATTTTTTCTTATTTCTCCATTTCAGCAATTGTTATCCATGATGCTTTGATTAATGCTTTGTCTGCTTCAAAATCACAGCTATATATCACATAGACATTAATAAAGAAAACATGACTGATTCCATGTTTGTGTTTGTCAAGAGCTAAGAAGTTTTCTTCCCTTTCATAGATTTTGCTGCCAGCCAATCTAACCCAGTAGGTTGAAACATACTGGAATATATCCATGATTCGAAAGTTAAATGTAGTTTTATGCTACAAATCAGATTTATACACTCACCCTTTTCAGCAAGTATCTCGGGGGCAACATACGTTGGTGTTCCACACACAGTAAATATGGGTTTTGTAACCAGCTTTGCAAGGCCAAAATCTGCTAGTTTCAGTGTAGTAGATTTATCTGCATTGTGCTGAACCTATACTCAATGAAAAAAATATATATTTAGTTTGCATGCATTTTAAGATTGTAAAAAATAAAGGAAGTGGATAATAGTAAAGAGTAAGAGGCTCTAATAACAGTACCTTCAAGTAAAACAAAATTACATGGAAACCACATTACGACAAACAGAATTCAGAAAGTTTTCTCTTCCCACAGATGGCACAAGGAGAAGCACTAATAGGAAAGGAAAACTTTGCTATACAAGTTCTGGCACACATTTCCATGAAATGGAAAGGAAGAAGACCAAAAATGAAGAAGAGTGAACCAAAGGTTTATCTTTCCCCTTAAGAAAGGGAAAAGGGAAAGTGCAGGCCTCAAGATGCGCCAAGACAGGATTAGTTTGGGCATTAGAAAGAATTTCCCCACAAAAGGAATGGTCAGCCATTGGAACGAACTGCTCGGGGAAATGGTGGAGTCCCCATTCCTGGGGATGTTTAAGAGATGCATGTAAGTAGCACTAAAGGACATGGTTTCGTGATGGGATGTGCTAAATTAGGCCAGTGGTTGGACTTAATGATCTTGAAGATCTTTTTCAACCTAGATGATTCTGTGATTTAATAAAAGTGGTATTTCCAAATATACCTCAGACTTTACAGAGTCATTTGAAAAGCCCACCTGTATTACAGGTCTAATGGAGAGGTGTGGTGGAAGGAAGCATTAAACTTTCTTTCCAAATTACTCTGCTACTTTACCTACTGCCCTCAAAATGAAAGTCACAGTAACCACACAGTAAGAGCTGGAAAAACTGATCCAACAGAATGCTCTCATAAATGTGTCTTTCCAGCAGTTCCCACGTCCTGCATCCTCACAGAAAGTAATCAGAACACTCCTTCCCATTCCAATCATGTGTGCATAAGGGTTTAGCATTAATTTGTAATGCAGCTAATGAAACATTATTTTAAGAAAAACTACTGAAAGGTCAAGTCATGAATAAGGTAGGAGGATAATTAAACACATCAGTATTTTTAATACTGGTTACTGAAACTCTCATATTCTTTATGTAAAAACAAATAGTAATAAAAAAACAAAACTTTTTAATGAGAAATTATCTGTCTCTAAGTATGGTGAAAAAGGACCTAACGTGACTACAGGAAAGCCAAGATAATCTGTTTTCAGGTTTTGAAAAGACAAACTGGAATAAGATGTGACAGGCATACTTCAGGCTTTAACACCTCATACTTCACCATCAGGCAGTGCTTGAGGCAGCCAAAAATTCAAGATGGTCTCTTATAACTAAGGGTACAGATAGGACTAAATTTACTCTTCTATGTTACAACCAATTAATTCCCATTTATCTTGTTTACAGAAGCTATAAGCACTCTTCCAGTTGTAGTTTAGCAAAACCTTTTGAGGTTTTTTTTCCTCCGTTTAAAGAAAAAGTGTTTAGTAGTGTGAAAAAGTTGCCAAGAGCTGTGCAGAGAAAGCTTCTGCAGGAGAAAGATAAAATGCTACCTTCTCTTTTATTGAATTAGTTAACCTCATGAAGATTTTTTGTCATCACACGCTGTAGTGTCAACAGCTGACACACATGAAAAATAAATAACAAGGGTAACAGTTATTTTCTAGAGCAGCATCCACAAGAGTTATATTTTAATAATGTGGTTAACAGTGGTAGAAATTTACAAAAATATATATATCATAATTGAAATACTATATGAACACAAATACACTTTTTGACTGTATTATTATATAAGGAAATGGTGTCATACATGGAATTTCAGCTAATATCCTGCATTGCACCAGGACAAACAACGCTGAGAGGTTTATACAATTGGGTTTCTTGGTTTGTTTCTTTTAAAGAAACCAGCAAGGGGAGAATATATGGGTCTGAAGTCCAATCCACAAAAGCCAGTAGAAAAAAGCTGGTAATTCTGCTTGATGTAAAAAGTATATGAGTATTTCAAATAAGCTGTAGCCCTACTCTCACATCAGAGCACAAGGTGGCAATACTGCACCATGTGTTCCTGAGGACAAAACTGAACTTTCCTTTTCCTTCACCGAACAGCTAGCAACACCACACAACATGGATGTATTCTCACAGCTCTACGATATAATTTCAAAGACAGCATGAAATCTGTCAGCATGTCTGGAAAACTCAGCGGAGAACTCCTCAACATCCTCGCTCAAAATTACTCAAGGTCAGCACAGATCAGCTGAGTGTACACTTCATCCCAAACTTTGTGTTCTTCAGTTCACCTTTCCACCGCCTGGCAGCCCAAAAGAAACTGAAACAAACATGCTTTTACAAAGAAAAGCTCCTCAGGATATTCTTTCTTGAGTGTTTACTCACAGAAGTAACACAAATCTACAGTCTTCTCAAAAGGCATCTAGCCTCTGACATCTGCCAAATGTTCTCTGAAATGGTCCAAAGCAAAAACTGTAATGTTACAGGATCATACTACCTTGTTCATGATACCTGTTATTGTATCTGTACTTAAGACTACAAAAAATGGTTGCAAAAGTTCATTCAAAAGAGCTGCCTCGTCTTACCTGCCTGAAGAGCTAATTGAGATGAGGAAGAGCAGCATTCAAATACACTTTGTCAACAGATGGCCAATTTAAGCCACACAAGTATTTGTGCCATCCAACTGCATTGCTTGCTACTCTCTTGAACATAGGATATTCAAATATTGTCTGTGGATTTCTAGCCATACACCTAGAAGATTATAATACACTAATACAAAACAAAGTTCACCTAAAGAAAGGGATAAATGTGGTCTTTTCCTTTCTTTCCCCATTTGCTGATAACTCTCAAGTTCTTGTTTGTTTTCACATCTATATTGGGAAATCCATCAGGGTGTTTAAAAGATGGTTTATAACATTAATATTCCTCTTTATGCATCTATGTTTGCTAGTCCAGATTCCTCGTATCAGCATAATGAAATCAAGCTGACCCATGGGAACTAAAGAAAAAGCACTGCTTATGCATTTGAGCTTTCAGTCATCCCTTGCTGGCTGATAGAAGAATCTCTCTCTCTCTCATATAGAAACATCACAGAAAATAAGCTGCCTTGGTTAATCATACTGAAAGCTCCCAGAAGGTGACTGTTTTTTTTTGTTTGTTTTTATCAATTACTTAGACAGGTGTATTGAGTGTACCCTCAGCAAGTTTGCTGACGACACTAAGCTGAGTGGTGCAGCTGACACAACAGAAGGAAGAGATGCCACCCAGAGGGACCTGGACAGGTTTGAAAAGTAGGCTGGTGGGAACCTAATGAGATTCAACAGTGTGAAGTGCAAGGTCGAGGCAATCCCAGATACACTTACAGACTGGGAGAAGAACTCATTGAAAGCAGCCCTGCAGACTTGGGGGTCCTGATGGATGAAAATCTTGATATGAGAAGTGTGCATCTGCAGCCTACTGTATCCTGAACTGCATCAGAGAAGGAGTGGCCAGTAGGGTGAGGGAGGTGACTGCCTCCCTCCGGCTCTGTCCTTGTGAGGCCTCATGTGGGGTACTTGTGTCCAGGGTTGGAGCTCTTGGAACAGATCCACAAGAGAGCTGTGAAGATGATTAGAGTGCTGGAGAACCTCTCCTACAAAGAAAGGCTGAGGGAGCTGGGCTTGTTCAGCTTAGAGAAGGGAAGGCTCTGTGGAAACATCCCTGCAGTCTTCCAGTACTTAATGGGAGCTTATAAGCAGCAGGGAGATTGACTTTTTACACAATCTGATAGTGATAGGGCAAGAGGGAATGGCTTTAAACTTCAAAGGGAGATTTAG
Organism: Cyrtonyx montezumae; assembly: GCF_038088225.1. Lineage (NCBI taxonomy): Eukaryota > Metazoa > Chordata > Aves > Galliformes > Odontophoridae > Cyrtonyx > Cyrtonyx montezumae. Next base: position 98,773,324 of record NW_027072089.1, on the reverse strand, counting down.
ATTAGATATTAGGAGAGCATTTTTATATGCAGTGTGGTGAGGCACTGGAACAGTTTGCCCAGGGGATGCCCCATCCATGAACTGGTTTACGGCCGAGGTTGGATGGGTTCCTGGGCATCCTGAGCCAGTGGTCAGCAAATCAGGTCACAGCTAAGGGTTTGGAACTAGGTGGGCTTTAAGGCCCATTCCAACCCAAGCCATTTTATGATTCTGTGGTTAAACAGGATTTTAAATCAAACACATTTGGAAACTTCTGACAGTATACTTGTAAATAGCATCACAAAACCAAAGTTACTCAATAAAAAGGTTACAGTTCACAGTGTCATACACATGAAAACAAGAGGAAAAAAGTAAGAGCAAGAAGAGGAGCAAAAAACTAAAGCTCATAAAAAGCTATAAACTATTAGTGTGTTTGGGACTGGTACAAGTTTACAGTCAGAAATACATACACCCACCATCAAAAAAGGGAACAGGGATATGGCTTTACATCTACAGTTGTAACCTGGAAAAAAAATTCTTTACAGTTTAAATTTCTGACCCATAAGTCACCACCTGTGGAATTAAACTGCAGCTCTATAGCTAAAAATCTTGCTAGCAAATTCCACTCCTATGCTTTTCCAGTTAGCTTTAAAGAAATGACCACCTTGATTTGTGAGACCAAATACACCACACTGCAGAGGCTTGGTAGCAAAGGCTTTCTTGCTGAACATCTAATTCTACACCAGGTGATTCTGTTAGTGCAGAGGGAGGGTTTCAAAGCAGGTGTCCTCACACCAGCTGTCGCACAGATTTTGTTTTGGTAGCACAAGTCACCACCTCACACTTATACCGCAAGGAGTTTGAAAGCTGTGGACAGACACAGCAATGAAAAAGAGGGAGAAAGCCAAAAAGGGTAACGGTGGACTGTTACAGAAGTCTTTAACTGGAGCAACACGAATAGCATAGCAAAGTAATTAAGCCAGGTTTCTAGTTCCTGTGTGAATAATTTTATAATTCAATAGACATCAAAGTGTATTTGCACGTTTTCCTATGTAGGGAGGAAAATACTGTTTCCCTTCTTTCCCCAACTTCTGGAAGTGTTCTTCCCCAGTTGGCTGCTTTTCTATCAACTCCAATGGAAATTATCCAGTAGGTTTAGAAGTCATTAGAAACAGGGTTAAGTTCCCACAGCAAACATATTTACAGTAGACAAACACATTCTCTTACAAAAACAGGCTAAAGAACCCTTCCCATTGCTGGAAGTTTTAGGAAATATGGGAAAAAAATAGCTGACAAGAAAGAGGAAGATTCATCTGACTAAAAGACAACTCCAGAGTAGGTCAAATTACTCAATATACACACAGAAAATGACTAGATTAGATTGGATATTAGGAAGAACTTCTTCACAGATGATGAGGTGATGAGGCATTGAAACTGGCTGCCCAGAGAGATGGTGGAATTGCCATTCCTGTAGGTAATTAAGAGCAATGTGAACATGGCATTAAGGGACATGGTTCAGAGGTGTAATTCTTAGTGTTAGGTGGTGGTTGGACTCAATGATCTTGAAGATCATTTCCAACCTAAATGATTCTTTCAAAAAGTAAGGACCTATTTCTGTCCTCTGTGCACAAGGAGAGCCAAGGGAGACCAACTCAGACAAAAATCTGTGGTATAGAAATGTGAAGTAAAGGTATCCCACAACCAAGGACAAAAAGGAGACACTGGAAGATGTCAGCACTTCCAGAAGACAGCTTCCAGCTGCACCCAAGAGCAGCAGATAAAACCATAATATTTGCTTTACTACTGGTTGTTAGTGCTCAGCTACGACCGTCACTAAGCTTAACAGGAGCTGTCCTTCCTGTGCTACTCTTCAGAAAGCCAGAAACTTGCTCAAATGGTTTGTATTTTTAGGGATACTTATTAGATAGCTGATGAGCTAGCCAATATTATCAACAATTCACAGACTCATTTGACTTGCTGAATACACTAACTTAAAAAAAAATACACTAAATTAAAAAAAAAAGTTGTTTCTAAAACAGCTATTCATCCAATTCACAAGCAAGGTGAAACCAGAAGAGGTAACATTTTCTTTCTTGTTCAGTTTAGGTAATGCAGTTCTTACATGACAAAATACCTACACAGTGGTGGCAAGTCCATCCTTGCAAACACATTTTCTGTGCTTTCAGCCAGAGCAAGCAACACAATTACTTCTGTGCTACAAAGCTCTGCCACTGCCCATGAATCTCTGTATTGCAGTGCTGTGAACTACAAGTAAAAAGCATCAGATGAGACCCAAACCCCAAAACCATGTCACTCTTTTCACTTACCCATAGTACTGTGAAGGTTAAATATTATAAACAGATGTGTAGCATCTGATCCCAGGTGTTTCACACACACCGGTTTAATTTCAGTAAAGAGGAAGGAGGAGAAGCTGGCTAATAATGGAAAATCAGATTCTGGAAGAAATACCATCAGTTCTGAATAAAACTTTGCTCTAACGGAAAAACAAGGGAAGATGGTAGGGTCCAGAACTACGCTGCTTTCTGCAAACCAGCCACTTCCTATCTTTTATTTTCACAAACACCCCACATAAAAAGGATTTTCATCAGGCTACTCAAGATGCATACCAGAAGCAAATACAGACACCATTGGTTAACAATGTTGTTCCTATTCCGCACAGCCTACACTGCTGCCTTTCTCCAGAAATCCACACTCACTAACATTAATTCCCTTGAAGAGCTGACTGGCATATAGGACTAAATTGTCTGCTATCCTTTTTTGGCTAACTACAATCTTCCATCAGCAGATCAAATTAGCTCTGTTAGAGAAAGGCAAATATTTGGTAACTGCCTGCTATGAAATTTGGAACCCTAGGAGAAGTGCATAACAAATGATTGGCAAGGCACAGTTGTTTATTTTCACACTCCTATAATAGGTGTCATACCAAGAGTCAATATTGCAAACATTTCTATGCATATTTACATGAGAGTAAATCTACTAACTTCAGCAGCATATTCAAAGAATGTGCTGGAAAAAGACTTCTCTCTTTAGCATGAAGTGAGTAGTCGAGTTGACTTTAGTGCTCAGTGGAACACTTGCATTTACTGCCATATTACTTCAAACAAACACACTGCTCCTAAGAAGATAAAATTGCCAGAAAATATAGAAATCAGTACAATAGAGGACTATCACAGTGCTCTTCAGGATGGGTGACTGCAGTGGGCAAAGAACACCAAATGTATTAAAATTGCTAACATCAGTTATTAGTTTTGATCTGCAAAGAAAACAACTTATGATTCAGTACATGATTTGTAAATGCAAAATATTCAAGCTTGGGTACCTAAATTCAGATGATAAATAGCATGCTGGAATTTCAGAAAAATACAAATGCTTACTAGCCCTGAAAGCCAGGTCAGTTTCATTTAAATTTCTACTTGCAGGCAACATCATCTGCAACATACAGTAGATGTATGCAAAGTGACCTAAAAAGCTAATTTTATTTCAAGGTTGTAGCCACTTTTCAAAACAGAACTGCAACAGTATATTCCCTCTGCATATTCTTTGCATAAAACTATTCAAAGATGCATAATAAAAAGGAAAATAAATCCAACTCCTGCACGTTTGCCAGTACTTACCAAAAGGTTCTCTGGTTTGAGGTCTCTGTGGACGATGTTCTTGCTGTGAATATACACCAGGGCTTCACACAGGTCAGTAATCATGACAGCAGCATCATGCTCCGTGAACTTCACACTTTCTATGATTGCATCAAATAAGTCTCCTCCTGGGACGTACTCCAGGATTAGATAGATCTCGGCCTCTGTCTCATATACTTCAATTAAGCTTACTATATTGGGATGAGAAAGACTCCTAATGATCAGGATTTCACTTTCCATCATGTCCTCCTTCCCCTTCAGCTTGGATTTATCAACAATTTTCATGGCGTAGATCTGATTCGAGTCACAGTGGCGACATTCCTTCACCACTGCAAAATTCCCATCCCCAATAGTCCTGCCAATCTCGTAGTGGTTTTCTACATCAGTTCTGCTTTTTATGGCATGCCTTCTGCTTGTGCTTTCCAGTCCCTGAGTCTTGTTTTCTTCTTTATTCAATCTGCGCTCTCCTGTTTTTTCTCTTCGTGTCATGTCACTCTCCCTATGTACAGTATTTCCCTCTCTCCTCACACCCTCCTCTTTCGCCCTCTGCCCCTCTCTACCATCCCTATGTGTTTTAGGTGGTTTCTCAGCATCCCTAGGAGTGTCTTTCATTAGCCAACCATTTTGGTTAGCTACACAGCTACTTCCATTTTCTTCCTTCATTTCATGAGCTATCTGCAGCCCTTCTACAGCATTCTTCTTTATTTTTACTACTTCCTTCTCACGGTTTTCATGCTTTTCCAAATCCCTCTCCCTCTCAATGCTCCTTTTTTGTTTTTCCAATCCTTCATTAACATTTCTATGCAGAGGCTTCCAAGACCTTCTACAGCCATTATCTTTCCAGCCTACATCTTCATCCTCCAGAGGAGTTTCTGAAGATTTTCGGCAATTCCTGATTTTCATATTTCTTTCTACGTGGTACCTCTGACACACACCTGCATTCCGGTCTGCGTTCTCAAATGAAGACTCAGCCTGCCTTTCTTTTCGCAACTTTTGTCTGGCCTGCCTTTCCTGTTCACACTTCTCACACCTCAATACCTCCACTGAACTCTCTTCCAACCCTTTCTCAGGACTTCTATCTTGGGTAAGGTATCTCTCATCTTCTCGAGCTTTTCTAGAAGGTCTCACTCCTTGTTCACCATTCCAACTCCCTCTAGTCCACTTCTTTTTGGTTCTCATTTTTTCTTCTTGCCTTGTCTTGGATTGACTTTTTCCAGCTACCATTTTGGGAGACACAACATCACTGCAGTTCTTGGCAATTTCTGCCTCATCAAAGCCACCATCCGCTTTCGAAGCTTTGTCACACATCCTGCTCTTCAGTTTTTGGGACTGCTCCTCATTCTGTTGAATTGCAGCGGCAGCATATGGATTTTCAGGACAAAGTTCTTGTATTGCCACTTCCAGGTTCTTCAACGTAAGGGGCTCCCTGCCCAGAGCTATGAACGCATCACCTTCTCTGAAGAAGTCAGAAACACTTTGGATTTCTCTGCCTCTTAGACTGTAAAGCTTTCTCACACGATCATTCTTCCAGCGTGGAAATCCCAGAGCTTCTGAAATGTCAGCCATTAGCTGCTCAAAGGTCTGCACCGATCTCCTGTTCAGAAGCAAGGTTATCTTCCTGAGTGTATGCCCACAGGGTCTCACCACTGTAATAATCCTTGGCTTCACAGGGCTGTGCTCTGAATGTATTGTGTGAAAACCATTTCTGGGATTAAAACATGAAGACCTACAACTACGTGCATTCACACATTGTTTTCCACAGTTTTCACGACCAACAGGAGGACAAGTCCCACGCAGTTTCCTCTCTGTTACCTTCGAGCTTGCACTTTGTGACATATGGTCAAACACGCTTCGATGTCCTAAAGCAAAGAAACAGTGGGTATATTATTCATTTTCAATCAGTAGAGCTTTATGAGTAATAGTTTTCTATGTAACTACTGAGTTTGCAAACTCAAACGATACTTGCATTCAGTGCAAGTGCAACAAAGCCATTAGAGAGTAACTTCACATGCATGCGGCTACAGACACTGTTTATGAGGAAACACTTATGTTTGTGAGAAAACAAATATAGGGTTTGCAACAAAGTGATTCTATTTAGGAAAAAATATGGTGCCTAAATGCCTTCATCTGCTAAAAATTCCTTCCCCCAAAAGAGGCTTCCTTGTTTAACATCCTTTCATATATTCCCTTCCATGAGCTTACTTGTTTCCTTTCTGAACTCTATTATCATTTTCACCTCTAAATCCCTCAGCAAGATCCACAAGTGTACTGCATGAAGTGAGAGATTCTAGTTTTGATTTAAAATTGCTACCAGATGAGTATGTATGTGCAACCTTATATTCTTTATAAATACCTCCCCTTCATGTTCCCTGTACCATTCGTTTAGTTTCTAGATTTTTAAGACAATTAAATAAGATTATTTCATAGCTATTTTTATACAACCTTTTCCTTTAGTACTTTTATTGTATTTTTTTCGTAAAGAAAGGCAATCTCAATTCTGTTTGATACTTTGGTTTGATGTTTTATACTAAAAACATAAGTAAAATCACAAAGTCTTGAATAACTTTCAAGGACAATTCTTCCTCCAATATTCCACCTTTGAACACCAATCAAAGAAAGCAACATCATTCTTCACATGGATTTTTGAAAAGAAAGAACTGAAAACATGGTTGTGGCCAAGTCACCACATTATTCAGTTTATAAACTGAAGAATAAGCTAGGAACGATATCACCATAAAGTATTCAGATCTCTTATAAAACTTGATAGCTCTTTTCAGTCTCAGGAAACAAACTTTTATGATGGGACCATAGAACGCTTCTAACTCCATTTAACAGTCTTATAATTCAGTAGGGAACACACATTTAATGCATTTGAAATAACAGTATAAACCCAAAGGTTCACCATAACACAACAACTCAACAATCACAACAATTATTGAACTTCAACCAAGAAATTCCCATACACAAATTGCTTAGCTCCCAGCAAACTCTACCCATTTTTAATACATTATTATAAGTATGTAGCCACATGACAGGGTTGCAGTCTGCAAAGGAAAACTCGTGCATTTGACAGCTCCTCTTGGGGATAGAGGTAAGAAACACATTCAAGAGCTCTGGCAAGCTGAAGTCTATCATGATTTGGTTTTCAACTGCTGAAATGCCACTTTCAGTATTTCAAGCGCTGTATTTTTAGTTTCTTCAAGGCAAAATGGAGTGAAAACGAATTATACCCCTCACCTAGAACAACAAAAGGGAAACTACACCAAGAGACACTGCTGCAGATCTCCACTGCCCACTGTTTGGTGCTACGATGCCAGGCATTCTTTCGCTGTAATGCTTTCACCCCTAAATACTGTGTGCTCCTCAGCATGTCCTTTAGTTCTTGGCTTCAATTCCTTCCTCTGCCAAACAAGATAGATATTTCTTCTCCAGATAAATATTACAAAGACACCCGGCTGCCAGTATGCTGATTGAAGATGTAAGCATTATATAAGAGCTACATGACTAATGCTTGGTGGTGGCACAAGTTATTTCTGTCTTCATTCTAGTTTTTAAGGATGATCTTGTTACTGAAAGATGACAACACGTGCTAGTAATTTTTCAGCAGGTATTTACATCGTACCCAGAATAAAGCCAATTGTGAATGGTGTGGAGAGAGAGAAGTCAGTCAGATGTAATAACAGTTCTCTGAAATCTAAATCAATTCCAAACCATGTTGGTTACCAGGAACTGCTGAAACTCTGAATGTAATCTGCATTTTCAGATTCTTCAATACGCACTGTCAAAGTATTACCTTGCTTACAGGAACAGCACGTGACATTTTTACAGTTTATAATCTTACTACAACACAGAAACAATGCTACACTGATAATGACTTTTCCCACAGATTGTGTTCCTAGCATTACCACACCTTTTGCAAACCATTTATTTTAAATGCCTGGCTACACTGTTGATTGTTTCAATTACATCAATAATGTTCCCTTTCTTCACTAAGTCAGCTAAGCTTTAAATGGAAACCATGTTTATTCTCTATTCTATAACTAACAGAATAGGAACAGTTTTATTCAATTAAAATGAACAATCCAGGAAAGTGGTTTTGTGCTTTTTAAACTGCCTTCATTCCTAGCCAAAACAGCATGACACAAGTCATAAGCTAAAATAAATATATAACCATTTAAGGAGTAAGAATGATATTGCATCTTTTTCTAACGGAAAAAAAAGAAGTTACATGAATGCCTAAATAAATACAAAGTTATCTCCTACTGTTTCCTGAGGAAAGTGGGAAGTGCCAAACTTTGTCAGAGTGGTTGCAATGACTAATCTATATATTACATAAACTAAAATATAATTTCAATTGCCTGTTACAGCTATGCATTTTATTCATTTTCTAGTTAAGCAGATTTTAATTTAACTGATATGAAGCAAGCCCCAATCTTTCAGGGAAAAACAACACAAAGCAACAATAAGCATTTCTAGAAAGCCTTTGGATATCTTACATGAATCCTAAAGCTTCAAATCATATTGCTTTGAAACCTCATTTCTATATTTATACAGAAGTGGGAGAGAAAGGAAGAAGGTGGGATTAGAAACACACTTCCATGAGTCTGAGCGCTGGCAACTGATACATCAGAGAATAAAACAATTTCCCTTTCACTGTCCTTGTGAGAGCTAATGGTTATTAAAATTTATAAGAAATATGTATATTTTATATGCACAAATGCTTACATATGTGGTGGTGATTATTTATTTTTAACTATATACACTTGTGTACCACTAAGTATTAAAAAAAATAGGGTGATAGAGAAGCCAAAGGCAGAGAGCTAGGGGAGCAGCAGGGCTGAGGCAGCTGCTGGAAGGGCAGAAGCACTGTGTGTCCCACCTAAGCCATCCTTGCTGGCACTGGGAAAAGAAACCTAGGGCTTAAAGCAATACAACATTCCAGATGAGGGTGACATGATGGTCTTGTCTTGTGGGGTAAACTGATCACATCAAGCCCTTAGAGGAGCAGGGAGAATGAGACAGAAGGATTTGAGGACCCAAGTACGTTGCACAGAGTTCAGCCATCTGGTGACCACAGCATAAGTGCTTCCTAGAGAAAACATTGGTTGCTGCATGGAGCACAGCTTTTGGGTTCACTTAGAAAAGTCCATTCAAAATCCATTTGTAAAAGTCAGCTGATACTAAGGGGACTGGAATGAGGGAGTGAAGTATAGGATGGAAGAGCACAAAACTTCCTCAAGAAGACTCATCCTTGTAGGAGTTTGGCTCACTTAAGCTCTGAATAACATGCGTAGCAGAGTTTGCCAAAGGTCACCAGTCATGGCAATTAAACATTTATTGCTGCTATTTGCCCTTCAAAAGTTATCCCTTCCCTTGACTAGTCTAAGTTTTGCTCATTAATTAAAGTATTTCCACTCCTCTTACATTCCTTGTTGGCTCTCTAGTTGGAGATCACAGTTTCAGTAATCAATGGAATCGTTTACCCAGTAGCTAATTCTGCTATCATGACACAGGCTGCTGGGCAATTAAATTTTTACAAGGAGTATTACAACACAATTCAAAACAGAAAGAAACACTGAGGAAGGATTGAGTTATGGCATCACTTTCTGCGAGTAAAATGTTGCTACTTAAGCCCTGTAATTTATTTTGAGGGCTTTGGATCAACACGAGAGTCTTTGCTTGTGAAAGTTCCCCCAAAAATAATGAGGATTACTCACCCAAGTAAAGCTGCACATGATAGAAATTGTGTACTGGGAGTGGTTTTGATGCATTGGTTTCAGAACAGCATACATGAGGTGCTGTTTCAAAGGTGAAGTGAAAGAATAGCACTGTCTTATCCTTATGCCCCAGAAATTCCCAATAAGGATATACAAAACAAAGACACCAGGGTGGGGGAACAATCTAAGCAGCATTTCAAAGTAGTTGGGAGTGAAGAATCTCTCTGACCTTTAACTCGGAGCAGCCAAGTTCATAGTGCACACAGGTTACCAGTGTGCATCAGCAGCCAGATGCTCTGGAAGTGTGCTTCCTTGAGCTCCTCTTCTTGCTGTAAATTATTAAATGTTGCAACTTTCAGGGATAGTCCATTAGTGTCCAAGACTGAAGTAGTAGTATGAGGAGTCTCAAGGTACTAAATTAGTTACATGGAAACAAAATATGATCACAGGCATCCTTTTACAGCAAGTAAATTTTACATGGGCATTATTTACAGCCCTACAATTGGAAACATTGGTGTTTTGTTTTTGTATTTCTCTAAATAGGCATAGCCCTGTCTATTCTGCCCTCCTGATCACAGTGCCTCTCTGTCAGGCTTCACAGCATTTTGAGGAAGAGATTTTGTTTGAGTCAGCAACAATGAAAGGCGGTCACTCTGCATCAAATTTTGACCAAATAACATCCTATGCAGAAAAAGGAAGTCAAAATTCACAAGGTGTGGACGAAGATAGTGTTAAAGATTGCAGGACAATCCCAGCTGGCTCCTAAGTAAGCTTTAATCTATGGCTCAGAGCTATGGAGGGCCTTTAGGACTGAAGTATGCTTCAGCCCTAGCAGGAGCAGGAATTGCACGTGAAACATGGGATAGAGACTGGGTTAAAAATGGAAGTTGACTGGGGAGAAATGCAGAAAAAAGAAAATAAAAGGCAATGGGACACAGAGCTTGTAGGGAGGGAACAAGAAGACTGGGAATAGGAAAAGGACCTGAATGGGGCCTTGCTCTTCTGATATCACCATTCAAAAGCCAGTCTGCGCGTAGCTGAAAAAGGAAACCTAGCGGAGATTTGGGATGAGAGGATAAAGGAAAAGAAAAAACCAAGAAGTCACATGTGAGGACTGGGATAAGCTGCAGAGAAGGTGGCTAATAGGCCCATAGTTAGATACAGGCTAACAGCAATTTCTGGGAACTTTGCTGACTCAGTGAAAGCAGATGGAGATTGTAATTAAAATGCAATAAAACGTGAGAGCGAGGATATGAGCAGGCTGGGAAGTCAGGCTGGGTGCTCAATTTCAGCAAAAGGACAGGATGGGGAGCTGTAACAGAACCACTGTCAACCCCCTGGCCAGTTTCTCTGCAGTTCTGGATATCTACCTCATTCTGTTGTCATTTCACTCATATATAGTGCACCTGGAATCAAGACCGCACGGTCAAAAAGAATTCTCTATAGAAACAAACTCTGCAACGTGAAGAGTTGAAAAGAAGTGAAGAATATAGGAAGAAGAGTTATGCTGCCTAAGGGAGCAGAGGCCCGGAGAGCAGGGCAGTACCTCAAGCAATTCCACAGAGTTTCAAAGCAAAGAACTTAATCTAGATTTTTCAGAGTGGTTTACATTCCAGTGACTAAAACAACATCCTGAGATCTGATCTGCAGAACTGCTCAGTGCCCATAGTAAGGGAATTTGCTGAAAGCTGTATGTGTCTGGGCAACTCAAAGGACATTTCTGCCCATGTTAAAGAATTTTTCGCTTCATATTTTTGAATCTTGACTCCCACTGAACAAAATACAGTGAATGTCCTCCCTTTAAGAGTTTTCACCGAGACATTAACCCACATTTGCTGCTGTAACAAAAACCATAACAGAAAATGTTACAAGTTAATAAGCCAGTTCTAAGAGTAGGGTTCAAAAAGCATGCAGTGAAAGGCATGAACAGCCAGGGTAAACTGCAAGCAGATGCTCATTATTTAAGCTTTGTCCATCCTATACACTGATAGATGAAGAGACCCTGGGGAAAAAAGCAGCATCTGATAATATAATTAATGGTTATATCGTAATGCACAGGAACAGGAGTAGGTGGCAGCCCCACTCATCAATAGTCATAAAGGCTTGGCTTTGTAACCTGAATAATGTTAGATTCTAAGTACCTGGCCTGGTAGAAGTATATTGAGCAACAATACGTATTTGGAACATCTTTGATGGCAGGACAATTCTAAAACATACTCTGTGATAAAACATGACTGTAAACCATACTGGATAATAAACATGATCTACAAAAACAAATAAAATAAGCACAATCTAAATATTTTTCATAGAATCATAGAACAGTCTGGATCAAAAAGGACCTCAAAGATCATCTAGTTCCAACCCCCATGCCATGGGCAGCCGCCAACCTCTAGACCAGGCTTCCCAGAGCCACATCCAGCCTTGCCTTGAATGCCTCCAGGGATGGGGCATCCACAACCTCTCTGGGCGACCTGTTCCAGTGCATCACCACCCTCTGAGTGAAAAACTTCCTAACATCTAACCTAAATCTCTTGTCTTACTTTAAAACCATTCCCCCTTGTTCTGTCACTATCAACCTGTGTAAACAGTCATTCCCCCTCCTGTTTATATATGCTCCCTGCAAGTACTGAAAGTATTTTAGACAAAATTTGATCAGATGACAACAGAAATTAATCCATCACGCTGTTTGCATGTATTCCAACCCGCATTAGCTATCAGTGCAGCAGGAAAACAAAAACACATTCAATCTTCCAAATACTCCTTTACCAGCTGGACACCTTCAGGAACAGTTGTAATACTACCACTATCTAAAAAGGAATTTGGTTTAATTTCTATAACATCACCTCTACTATCCTAGTGGGCATTTCCAATCATACTCAAACCAGCACATTCGTGTTCAGTTTGTAGTAGCATAACAGAGATAACTGCTGACCCAGTCTAACCCAATCTGGAGAAAACTAAAATTCCACAGCAGCTCAGGCAGCAATCTGAGTTCACTGAAGAAAAACAAATCTGAGCTTATCTACAAAAAGGACAAACAACCCAGAATAATATATCTGTCTCATAAATATACAGTTTTAGCCCTAAAAGATCCCATAAAATTAGTATGATGGGCTTCCAAGTTCATCATATTTCATGAGTTCACATCAAGCATGCTTAACTTTGCATGCAGTATTATATTTTCTTTAACTGTCAGCCCTGCAAACTCAGCTGTGCATCACATTGGGCTCCTCCTTCTCCACACATCACCAACGGAACTAAAGTTTCTCCTGGGCAAATTATGTCTGGTCCCATTAAGTGATTGCTAAAGTGTCAGCTGTGAGGAAAGAAAGCATCCTTAGTACTGATCCTGGAGTACAAAAGAGTGAGAGACAAACACCTTTGTGCCCACACCCTGATCGCATAAGCCCTAAGCAGGCACCAAGCAAGGTTTCAGTTTTAAGAATGGAATAAACATTATGCCATGCAAAACAGAAGCTTGAGATCTCCAAATCATTCTGCTCCCAAAATGTCCATTTCCATTCTTTCACATTTACTCTGCTCCCTCTCTCTTTCCACTATCAGTTTTCAGACATTGTACCACAGCACCCAAAAGGCAGGCATATGTAGTGAGGGCACCCATAACATGGGAAGGATTGTCTGTGGGGACATCCTGGATGAAGAATCTTGCAGCCAGTTGTGCTACAGCCAAGGGAGGAAGCCTGAGGGATACCCACCCTGGATCTTTCGCTGTAGCTACGTGAGCACTGGATTCTTCCACTCTGAGGACTGATGCTGCCTCTGTGTCACCCACAGCCCAGCGTGGGTGCCAACCTGCAGTGGAACACATGTAGGAGGCTCAGCATGCAGAAGCATGTGACCGTATTTACCGTATTTGGGAATCATGAGGGATAAATGACATTTAACAGCCATCCTTCCTTCTCCCTCCTCAAAGAAGATCAACTCGAGAGTTTTCCTTCCCTCTTTTTATTTTCCCCGCACTTCTGCTAAATGTCCAGAGTCAATTCGTAGCCCGCCCTGCTCCTCTCCCTTCTGGCTCCCTCCCAGAGACAGACCGCTGCGGGGCAGCCAGATCCGCCCTGATGGTTTTACACTCCCTTTCCCCATCTGCCTACTATGCTCGGGCAAAAGTTACCCTCCTGGCCGCTCATCTGCTCCCCCTGCAGGCCCACAGCAACCCCATCACACTGCTCGAGATTTTCTAAACCGAGCCATTTGTAATTTAAAAAAAAAATAAAATATTTACAGCAAACACAGATGGCTATTGCCATGTTAGTGTTAAACTGAGCTGAATCACCCAGATCAGCAGATGAAGGTAAAGATTACATGTAGTCTGGTAATGAGTCACAAGTGCCATCATTTTTATGGGGTTTTTTTTAGAGTAGAACTCCACTTTCATTATCTATTCCTCCTGACATTTTAAGGGTAGAAAATTAAAAAAGTGAGCATAAAGAAAGTCCTTTAAAGAAGTACACAAATGCATAATCTGTAAAGACTAAGTGCACTACATGTGAAATGAATCAATGCTTTCAGATACATGAAGCTCACTTTAACTTATAACCCCGCATTATACCAAAAAAAGAATATTATGAAACTGTTAATTTTTTTTTTCTTTTTTTTTTTTCTCCGAAGATGACAGGCAGTATATTTTACTGGGAACAGTCTTGCCTGCTTTCTGGAGTTTGACAGGTTTGGGGTGGTCTGCCCCAGTAACCAGGGAAGCAAGCTCTGCAGTCTGGGACCTTTTAGCACTAGAGGACAGAACTGATGGAGGGAAACAAAAGCATCTTACACAACTGCAAGGTTTGCCACGATCCATCTGGCAAAATTTTCCATCTGTTTCTGAAGGCTCAATGCACAGGCAGTTTCACTTCCATGCTGATGCTCTTGACCTCTAATTGCCATATATCTAGGCTGCTCCGAAAGTAATGCCTCTTATTTATTTCCACGGAAACTACAACAGACACAAAGAGCACAACAACACGACTTGATAAAGCAAATTCTCAGCTACAAAACACCACTTTTCAACACCGTCACCACCAACAGCTATGCATTTTCACCAGCAATGAACGAGAGCCTGCGTGCCGTGCTTTTCAACGTCTGCACCAGCAGAGATGACCCACTGTTGTTGTCATCACCTGTAAAACACACCACCCACTGCCTCCTTCACTGTGCTTACATCCACTGTTTGGTCTCCATAAGCATTCAGCAAATGGCAGTGAATGTCAGCGGGTGCCATACTTTTCCACATGGAGGAATTCAGTGACACACCTTTGCTTCTTACGTGCTTCCAAGTCAAACAACCCTTGGTCAGACTGCTCCCCTGCTGCCATCTTTCAGATCACAACAAAATGTAATAGGATAGGAATAGAATACAAAATGTAATAGGAAGGTTCAACCCCTACTGCCAGACCACCGACATCCACCTGTGACTCTACAGGCCAACATAATAAAATGGGAAGCATTACTTTCAGAGCAGCACTCGTATTTCTAACTAATTGCTGCTGTTTCATCACAGGTAAGCTTTCATTGCTTTTTTAATCCTGTTAGCCAACACTGCCTCAGTCGAAGGAGCAGGAATCTGTTTCTTTTAGTGTAGGATTTTACTTCCATTGCTTCCCTAAATCTCAGCTTGATGACTAATCAGTTGCAACTGAGCAAACCCAGTGGAAAAAAAGAGCTTGCAGAGATGTCACTGAGGGTTTAATTAGGCTTCTAGATCCTTTGTTACCCATAACTTTGTTGCATAACTAAAGGAAAGACCTGCCAGAGTCTGATTCTCCATCTGGTTTACAAAAGGGTGATTTACCCAATTATTTTCCTTGAAAATTCAGCACATTTAGGAGAAGTTAACTCACATATAAATGTAGAATTCCCTACCTCATTATTATAGAACCACGTTTTCAGAGGAAAGTCATATACTGAAGTAAATATTGCAAAACAAATGGTTTTGCAATACTTCTAGAAGAAAATGGGTTTCTCAGGCAAAACTCTCAGGCCTGCATTAATTATACTTACAAACATGATGACAAGCAGAAAGATCAGGATTTTCACGTCACTGGGTATTTCTCAGCATTTCTATTTACGATATCATTTGAGGTGACAAGAAAACTTTAAGAAAAAAAAATCTGAGTTTATGTGAAAGCTAATAATACTGATAGAATAGGAGATAGCACTTTCAGAATGATTATTGAGAGCTTCTTCTAAGAATATATGACACTGGCAATTGTTTTGCACTCCTTAAAACAATTAGACAAGTAAATTGCACTAGTAACAGAGGAAAGCTGGTAAATACACCTGATGTTCATTTGCAATGATGGGAAATTGCTGCCAGATAAGACAAACCATTTGCAAATATTACCAAAGCCTCAAATTGACATTAGAACCAATTGAGGCAGAAGCTCTCCTGTCATCTGGTTAGCATTTCCAGTATCTCTGGTGGACATTCTCAAGAAGGATAGGGCACATACTCTGAGAACAAGAAAAGCCTAGAAAAACAGTGTGCCTTTATGAGAAACGTCACATTCACCTCTTTCAACTGCCACGTTCTCAGCTCTGATCCAAGTTACACTGCAGCTAATTAAAAGATCCACATTATCTTCAGCAAGAGCAGGAACAGAGCTAAGTGAGACTGCTAGTCACCATAATGTTCTCATGCTAATTGCGTGTACAAGAAAATCTATACACCAACTTGAAATGTTTTTAAACGTTTAGGAATCAAGTCAAAGCAAAAGGGCAAAAGCAGCAACAGAAACCAAGTCAATTAATACTGGAACTGCTGGGAAAGAAGGAAGGACCACCAGCTTCCTTGATTCTTACAGAACTGTATGTGTTTCTGTAGAAAATACACCGAACTCAGTGATCTGAGAAATGGGGAAATAAATCCCACACAACTTCCCTTAGTCACCACGTGCTGAAAGCCCCACAGATGCCAAAAAAGTGAAGCTCTGAAAAACATGACTAGAAAAAGCAGCAACGCAGACATTACAAATAGGGTCACTGCTAAAGATATATTCAAAACGTAGTTTACCATGCCTAAGAAAATTAACTTGAAATACAACTAACAACAATACAAAGTAACTTCTGCAAAGCTCAAATTCAGTGTCTTGAACAGTTGTCAATACGTTGAATTCAAACCCAGTTATCTTCACTGACAGTTTAAGCCCAATTAACCAATTCAGGTTAATGAACCACAGATGGAGATTTACCAGAAGCTAGCTCTCGGTGAAGATGTCCTAGCACCCTACAAACATCTTCATGGCAAGTATTGTGCCATTTCAGTAGATCCACACCCACTGCACTGCAAGAAGGAAACTCTGTGGGATGAGCTCTACCCGAAGAGCTGCAGGATAGCTTCCTTAGCTGTAAAATACAGCTGCCTCTTCAGAAGACCGTGACAAAGTTGCTGTAATAACTACACTTGCACCACATAAAGCAGCTCTAACACGTTCTGTAAAGCTTCGTTGCACTTGCTGTTCTGTGGCTCTCTGCTGGTTCTCAACGTTTCAGAGTCAAACTTCATCTCAAGTATATATATATAAAAGAAAAAAAACGTCGAGAGGGAAAAGGGGAGCTGAATATAAATAAATAAATAAATAAATAAATAAATAAATAGGAAGTGCAAACAAAAAAATAAAATAAAATAAAAACCTGCACGCAACTGTGCACATGCATGTGCTTTTGTTTCCACATAAAGCAAAAGCGTGCAAGATGTACTACCAGATTCGGCGATGAAGTCTTCGATTGCTCCCTCACAAAATAAACTCTAAAACGCTCAGAGGAAGAAGCTAGAGTTTGGTTACGCTACTGTCAGGTTTGTCTTCTGTCTCCGGCTTTTGTCTTTTAATCAACTTTTCAGTACACAGCGCAGAAGTTTCTATCTATGGGGTGATTCCAAGCTCAGCATCTCACGACAGGAAAACCGGCACAAACCAGCAGCCCGGACGGACTCGAGGACGACGCTTACCGCACGTCCCCCGAGAAAGGCAGAAATTAAGGCTGCGGAAAGTTGAGGGGCAGCTTTCCTGTAAGCACCGTTATTAAAGAGGAGAGAACGCAACCGATCCCGCTACGCGAGGGGACGCAGCCGGCGTCCGTTCTCCCGAGGCGGTTGGGCTGCCTCACGCCGCATCGCCCCAACCCTCCACACCCTGCGAGCCCACACGGAGCCCACAAGGGAGACCTCCAAGCCCCACCGCCACCACCCTGCAGCCCGGCTGCGGCGCCCCCCCGCCTCCCCACACGACCTTCGTGGGCTGAGGCGAGGCGGGAAGGGCACTCACCCGCGCAGTGGCCGTAGGAGCAGCAGCATCCCGCCGCGGGGTGCAGCGGGGGCGGCGCGGCGGCCGGCATGGCGCGGAGCTTCGGATCGCGGTCTCACCGTGCCAAACCGTGCCTGACGCCTGCGAGGGCAGGGAATGGGAGGGGAGGCGGAGGGAGGCGGTGCCTTGCAGCGGTCACACCGGCGGTCACACCCCTCCGCCTCCCCGAGGCGGCTCGCGGTGCCCTGCCGCGGCCTCCCGCCCTCCTCGGACCCCCTCGGTCGCTCCCTTTTGCCGCCCCTCCTCGTCCCCTGACACCCAAGTTTCCCTCCGCCGTCTCCTGAGGCTGCCCTCCTGCCGTGCCACCAGGGTGTCCCCGCAGCCTCCAGGCAGTCACAAGGCACCGGAGAGGATGCTGTGGTGTCCTGCGTGGCTTCACCAGTGTTCCTCCTCGAGCAGCAGAACTAGGGGGCTTTTGTAAAAGCCGCTTAAATGCCACCTAGGCTTAAGTTGGGTTGGATTAAGAAGGGGAGCACTCAACTGTGTAAACAAAGCGTGTATTGAACGCGCGATCTACCAGTTGCTTAACATCAAGCCGGAGAAGCAAAGCATTCAGTAAACTCATGAAGACGTTCTTTATCTGTTATTTAGGAGCAAATTTAATGTCATCGTGAGATGACCAGTGGCCAGTAGAAGGATGTGATTGTCCTTCAGCGAGGAGATGGGGCCCTGCAAAGGTCTGTGAGCCAGCACTCCTCTGTCCTCATAGCCTTCTGTGGCTGTGTCATGTTTTTATGATTTTGGTATTGGTATTCCACATCATAACATCATGTAATGCATTAAGAGTTAGAGAGTTAATGCTCCAGCTCTGTGGATCATTGATAGATCTGGGTATACCTGTCTCAAGAGAAGAACTACATTCCCCAGAGGACTGTGCAATGCTTTGCATTTTTACTTGTTTCCGCTCAGAGGGAAAGATGAAAACTGTCTGCAGTCGTGGGACCCTCTCTTTTTCCTTTGGGATCGACTCAGCAGTGGGTGCTTGCTGCCATCTCGCCTTCAGCGTTTAGCATAAGGCCTTCGGTTTATTGGACACTCTCTTGCTCATTTTATTTGATTTATTAGCTTCAATACCAATTATACTGTACTAGATGCATTTGGTCTAGTTCTTTGCTTTGGGTGATCTGGCCCACAGAAAGAATGAAACACTGGGAATAAGTACTCTGATTTTCTTCCACTGAATTGGGAACCATGCACTTTAAACTGAATGTGAGGTTTTTTCACGGATATATGACATTCTATTAGCCACATCATTTAAATATTAGCATTCACAAATATTTACAAACCAAGAAAGCATGTGTGTAATTAGTACATGACATATGGAAGGGGATGCACTCAAGAACGGGGATGTGCCCAACTGTGGGCTCCTCACTACAAGAAAGACCCTGAGACCATGGAGTGTGTCCAGAGAAGGGTAACAAACCTGGTGAGGGGTCTGGAGCACAAGTCTCATGAGGGGCAGCTGAAGGAGCTGGGATTGTTTAGTCTGGAGAAGAAGAGGCTCAGGGATGACTTTATCGCTTTCTACAACTCCCTGAAAGGAGGTTGTGGTTGGGGCCAGCCTCTTCTCCCACGTAACAGTGGTAGGATGAGAGGGAACAGCCTCAAGTTGTGCAAGGGAAAGTTCAGGTTGGATATTAGGAAAGATTTATTCTTTTAAAGTGGTAAGCAGGTCATTGGAATAGGTTGCTTGGGGAGGAGTAGTGGAGTCACCATCCCTGGATGTGTTCAAGGTAAGTGTAGATGTGGTACTGAAGAACATGGTTTACTGGGCACGCTGGTCATGGGTCAATTGTTGGACTTGGTGACCTCAGTAATCTTTTCTAACCTTAATGATTCTATGATGCCCTTGAATGATTCCTTGCTTCTTGGATACGCCTCTGTAGAAGAGCATAGAGCATGATGGAGAAAGGCAAGCTCAGAGCTCCTCAGGCAGCCCTCCAATGTTGCAAGGGGTCTTGGAGTATAGGGGAAGACAACAAGGAGGAGCAGGGGGCTAATTTTAATCCCACCAGCATCCTGCCTGGCCCTGAGACACTGACTGAGAATCTGGCACATGTAGCAAGCTTGAAAAATTGGTGAGAGTGAAGTAACACACTAGCTAATTTAAAGATTGCATAAAAATAAGTCAGGGTGCTTATCTTCTTGAGATGAAGGAGATGCAATTTTATAATTGTGTGTACATCCCCTTTGTAGGGGAAAATACCATGAGCTAAAAGGCCTTTTAATCTTGTAGAGGAAAAGAATAAAGAGAGTCAATGTCCGGAAGCTGAAGTCACTCAAATTCAAATTACAAATTTTATCAATGAGAGTGAATAATCATTGGCACAAATTACAGAAGGAAGACGTGTTTTCTTCCGCTTCTAAATTCTTCAAATAAAACAAAATGTCTCTGGAAAATATACTTGATGCCAGTAGAGGTAATCAGACTTACCACAGGGATAACTGGATAAAATTTAGTGGATATACAGTAGGCCAGATTAGAAAACTTAATACTCCATCATCCTGGCCTCAAATTATGTAAGCAGGACAAAGCAGAGCTTGCGAAACATAGCCCTTATACTCTTATTTTCTGGAAGATTTGTCCTGCTATCCATTTTAACTGATTTGTCTCCTATGATTTTACTTCCCAAGTACTTCATCAGTACAACCTGACACACACATCTGTTTTAGTTTTCATCAATATCTATCCTGAAATGTAGCTTACTGTACTTTTAAAGAATTGACCGGGGAGCCCTGGACAGAAAGCTCAAATACTTGCTCCAGCACTTTGAAAAAGTGTTTACATTTTGATAGACAGTCTGGTAAAAGAAACCATGCAAAGCAAAAGCTCAGACAAAATCTATCACATAAGCTAGTGAAAAAGTGGACTGTCCTCCCCAAACCTGCATCATAATACCAAGCAAGTTGCTAACTAAAAGTTTAGCATATTTACACTAGTATTTAAAACCTGTATTTCAAGTAATTTCTAATTCTATACTTTTTAAATATATATTTCCCTTACCCCAATGCCTAGAGCTTGTTAATCCTACAGTCATCTTTTCTTTGCCTCGAGTATCAAAGGTATATTTAAGTAATAGGCCTTCAGGATTAGAACAGCCTGTCAGAGTCTGGACTCCAATAAAGTCAGTGGAAGTTGTCTTCTTATATTCCTCATCTTTCTTTTGGTTCTTTAAGCAATTTCTGCAGTTCTTGGCATCTCAGTGCCTTCTGGATGAAACGAATGTGACGCTGTTGGAAATCAGGGCATATTTCTGTCACCATTATATTTTAATAATGGTCACAGTAGCAGAAGTATTTCCTTAGTGGTAAAATAAAATATCCCATCCTTCCAACTCTGTAAACCAAATGCAGACAAAATACAAATGTATATAAATTCTAAATGAGATAATCCGTCTTTCTCAACTTTCATGTGCTTTATTAAGAGCATGCCTATGTCCAAAAAAGTAGAGAGCAGGAATACATCACTGTCTTGTGAATTCAGGGACTGTGATCTATTCCTGGCTTTCTAAACGCTACCATCAAGTTACTCCAGATTTGTAAGTGACCTTTTCCACCTGTAAAATGTTGATAATTACAGCAGTTAAGAGATTTGCTGTAGATGCAAAATCCTTAGTAGATCTACGTATCAATCCTAATTATCTGGTTTTACTCCCTACAGCTGGTTTCCAAACTAAGAATGTAACATCGCTGCACTCAGAAGTCAGTGTTCTTCAACAACATGCACATTTCTTATGGCAGAATAAAAAGAGGTAAAGAAAGAATGAAGACATCACATTCCTACAAGCTTCTGGAAAATTGTTACACCTCTGTTCAGTTCATCTTCTGTTCATCTCCGTTCAGTTTGCCTGGAACACCTCCCTTATGAGGAAAGGCTGAAAGACCTGGGTGTGTTCAACCTTGAAAAAGAAGACTCAGAGGGGATCTGACCACGTCTATAAATATCTAAGGAGCAGGAGGCAAAGGGACAAGGCTGGACTCTTCTCAGCAGCGTGTGGTGATAGGACGAGGGGAAATGGCCACAAACTGAAGCATAGGAAGTTATGCACAAATGTGTGTGGTAACTTCTTCACAGTGCAGTGACGGAGCACTGGCACAGAGCAGCTGCCCAGAGAAGTTATGGAGTCTTCTCTGGAGACATTCAAGACCCACCTGGACGCCTACCTGTGCAACCTGGGCTAGGGAGCTGCTTTGGCAGGGGGTTGGACTCCATGATCTCTGGAGGTCCCTTCCAACCCCCACAATTCTGTGATTCTGTGACAATGAAGCCAGTTTTCTTTAATTTGCTTTTCAACTAGCCAGTATCTCAGCTATCCCATTCCTCTACTGAATCATCTTCAACTTAAGCAAAAATGAGACCACAAGATTTGTTTCTTGCTGAGTCTTTTAATTTTTGAAAACACTTAATGCCTTTGTTCATAAAACGAAGTTACAGGCTGATGGCCCCATTCCCAAAAAGTTGTCAAATATATGTCTCTGTGTGTTGCAGGCCCAGGTCATACACAGTACCTATGCATGCCTATGACTTACAATGCAAGATTCAGAATAAAATAAATAGGATGTAACCTCAAAAAAAAAAAAAAAAACCAAAAAACACGGTCAAGCCCTTTTAGTAAGAAATCTGGTTTGTTTTGACCTTGTCTTAAATTCAGTGACTTCCTTCTGTCTTAGAAATCACCTGTTCTTTCCCTGTCCCCTTCCTGTCCCTTGAGACCCAGTCTGTTGCTGGCACCTGTTCTGTTTCAAGGATTGTATTTAAATTAAAGGAGATCTCTAAAGGAAAAGATCCTGCTGATCCTGTTGAGGAATTATTCTCTCTAAACGTTCATGCTCTGGCATTGCATTTGCGTGTTTCTCATCATGTTCTTAGGAGAATTTAATTAAATTAAAACCCACATCTTTTTCATAATGGGTCTGCTAATTTGTACCTTAGATATGACAATTCTTTCTGATATCACAACATACAATTTTGAGAATGTTAGTTCACCCCTACACATATCAAGTGTGGAGAAAATAGCAAGAGCTGAGGGACAAATGGACTATGTATATTTATTTGCCTCTATTTTCTATGTAAATTTTAAAACATTACAATTGCCAGAGCCAAAAAAAAAGAAAAGAAAAAAGAAAAACATCCACACAAAACTACTTTTAAGCTTTATTTCTTCATTCTTCAGTGTCTGATGGGAGCTGTTTTCCTAATGTCTGGACATCTGATCTAGAATATTGAATGAATCAGCAGTAAAGTAGCAGTTTCATCATACATTTTCAGTAATAAAAATGTTAGCTTATCATTTGTGTGAGAAAGTCATTTGCACACAATGGCTTTCCAGCTTGCTAACAGTCCTTGAAGAGGCAAATTAAGCTCAACATCTTGAGACCCAGTGCTATAACGTAAGCTGCCCTTAGTCTATAAAGAAAAGTTTGTGTATCCTTTGCAGATGAATCTCAGCACTGTAGCACAGAGGTATTGCAAACACTCAAGAGCCAGTGTGCCTTGGGCATTTTAAGTTTTGTCCCATCATATGGCTCCAGCCAACACAGAACTTGAAATGCAGGCATCTGTGACAGGCATCCCGACACAGCTGCTATTGGCAGAACTACAGAGATGATTTCATATTTGCAAAATGTCTGTCTTTTAAATAAGGCAGCAGTGAGCATGTCTGTCTTTAAAAAAAGAACCCAATGCATTTAATATAAAAATAAAGGCAAAAAACTTGACCTTCAGAGAAGGCTAAAAATAAGATATATCTTATTAAAAATAAAATATATCTTATCTGACTTCTCTCTGAACCATGTTTCTATCTCCTGTTTTATGGCTTTAATATATGAAATACAAGGGGCAATAGAGGAAGGAATTAACATGGATAAAGGTGACAGTGGCAAATGAAAGTCGGATTCTGTTAGAACTTGCGAGGCAACATTTTCTGACATTCACAAGAAGAAATAATAAAATATCAGTAAAAAAGTGAAACTGGAAGGCATTATCTAAAGTGCAATAAACTCATGCCTAACTGTATGGAACGAGATGGATTTTACCCTCCATCCTCAAAAATTACAAAAAAAAAAACCCAAACCTAAGAGTTTACTACCGTGCTATTCCTTAGACGTATGCCAAATGTAATGAAGAAAATATCTCCCAATAGAAACTGAGTCCTCATACCTGAACAGAAGAAAAAAAATGCATCGTTTTGCCAAAACGGTGACATTGCAGTCTTGCACAAGAGCACTGAAAAAAAATCACAAGATCAAGATATCCAAAACTCCTTTGTTCACAGACAGTAGACCAGACTCAAAGCAAAACCCCAACTTTAGCAACTTACTACAGCATAACCAGGTATAACCACAACTTACATAACACTGTACTTCTTTTGAGAATTCACTTTTTGTTTAAAGCACATATTAGGCATTGTAGTTTCACAAAGTAAGCTGTGTTATCTAACATTGACTTAGTCATTGTTAATATCAGCATCAAGTGCAGGTAATTAGAAGCTGCAGTGGACAGGAGTGTTGATAACAGGTGCCATTTAGGCAATAGTGAGGTGGGATAGTTCTCAGTAGATCGCTTTCAAAAACATTTAATATGTTATTGTAAGACAGACTCAACGGTATCAAATTAGTAGATACTGTGACTGACTGATGTTCCCTGGCACTCTGAATTTGTGCAATTCCTGTGCTAAATGAAGAGATGCTTGATTATGTCCTGCCCTCTAGAAAGACTTGCAGGGTGGCACAGTCCTCATTAAGGCACTTCTTACAGGAGACATTCTGTATACTTAATAAATGTATTTCACTCAAAGCTCTTGAAGCTTATCAACACTGAAATCTCACACAATGATGTAATACATATAGGATCTTCATAATTTGGAGGCAGAGCAAAGCAGTTAAGATTAATGAACTTTCTTTAGGCCTTTTTTTAATTTTGAATGAAAGTTAGGAGAGAGAAGCCTGAGGCACAAGGAGACCTGATGGGGGTCACATCGCAAGTCACATGCAGATAGAGAACTCAGACTGCCTGACTTTCTGTGCCTCAGTATTTATCATTGTTGTTACAGATATTTGATATTGGATTCCTTTTTTGAAAGCACCCTAGATTCTCAAAGGTACTTAGACACCTACATACACATATATCTCCTTGTGAATTCTTAAAAAGCCAAATTCCCTGGTTGACAACATAGCTTTAAAAATATTCTCCCTTCCTTGCTCAGAAGTTGTGAACATTCTTCCTGCTATGAATATCTCTACTTGCTACATATCTGTTTATCTCATGCCCTCATGTTAATCGAAGAGGAACCTTAGCTTATAGGAGATATTGATTTTCATTGCCACTAATGGCTCAGGCAACAGAGAATTTAACTGCAGACAGCGTGAGGTAGTGTTTGCACTGATACATTCGTAAATCACACCATTTATAGCTTTTGGAAGCAGCTAGTGTGTAGTTTTTAATCATGTTTATATTCTTACTGTAGAAATTGAATACTGTGAGGAAAATGGGAGATGGGAAAAACAGATCAGTAAACTATAAGTGCTGGCATGACACAGTGTTTCACCTCAAGGTCATTTAATCTCGCATGGATCAGTACTGATGAGGATGTCTGACTTCTGAGCACTGCCAAAGCTAAACAGCTGCTACTTACAGAGCATGAGAGGCATCACTGATTTTCTGGGCACTTCTTCAGGAACCTTGATGGGCGGTATATGCTCTTCTTGATGGGAAATTCAACTCCTTACTTCCTTATAAAATGAAAAGGCTGGAACAAAAAATACTTCTGTTTTCGGTATCAGGTGGATTGGACTCAAACCACCTAGCCTCTGTTGCATCTTAGAAATGTGGCCACTGCCTGTCATCTTCCTAAACGTATAAGAAAGGCATGCACCAGGATGCTGCAGTTTGTCTTCTGTGTAACACAGCTGTAGGCTCGTCCTGAAGTAATTCTTGCTCAAATTAACACTCACCTTTTAAAACAAGGACTTGTCGTGACTCATGTTTGGTGGGAAAAGCAAGAATTTGAAAACTCCAGATCTGATCTGAAAAAATTTTTTCCAAATAATATGAAATAAGGGAAGAAATATGAGCTTCTGCATCATCATAAGAAACACGTTATTTCCCGTGCCTTAAGTATCTTTTGAGTAAGGTCCGGTCTAACAGATAATGCTTATGATTCTTAGGAAAGATGGATAAGCAATCCATATTTTCCTCCTCACTCTTGAATACAGCCACCACACCTAAAATTCAGACAGCAAGTGAGGCACCGTCACCATTTGTTTCTGCTCGTTTGAGACATGCCTTTCATATTTCTTCTCCAGGACAGGAACTGTTGCTTCCTCATGCTTTTGCAACTCCATGGGGGAGTTCTTGGTGGCCTTCTCAACCTCTGCAAAAGAAGCAGAACTGACAGAAGGAGCTGAGGCAAGCAAACTGATTCAGCACTTTGCCACCTCTTCCCAAGGAGATTTCATGGGATAAGCCTACACAGGTGGTGATGTCTCAGGCACAGACCTTAGGAAGACCCCTCAGCAAACACTCCAGGCTGGACAAACCATGAAGGAAGACAGTTTAAGACCAGCCTGCTCTTACTATATCCTCATTAGAGCTTAAAAAGGCCAGAACTCCACGCAGGAATAGAAAGTCCCTGCAACAAGTGGCAGTCTGTTCTTTGGCAACCAGTGGGGAGGAGAGTTCAGAGCATGAAACTTTCCTTTACTTGCACTACCCTATTACCCCCAAAAGATTGCCCTGCAATCCTAATTATTCCATTCTTTATCATCATAGTACAATACTGAGAGGTGGTGATGTAAACTGGAATATCTTTGTACATCAAATTACGAATGCATTGAGACATACAGATCTAATAGTGTGATAAGCTGGACCAAAATTACACTTCAGTTCATTATAGTTCATCAGTTCAGATAGGAAAGAAGTACAAGGTTAAACTACGTGGAGTAAGAATGTTTTTAATGGATTACAGCCTACACAAGGAGAAGTTAAGATATTTGTTTTTATGACTCATAACTTCTTTCATATCCATAGGAACTTGCATTTAGCTATTTAGTTCAGAAGAATAGAGAAATAAAGATCATTTGCAATGCAAGTCAATAACAAAGAAAGAAAAGTGCTACAAGAAAGGAAAGCTTATTAAGAAAACAGTGTGATGGGAAAGCAATTGTATCCCTTTGACAAGGCCAAGAGACAAGACAAGCCTGCGCATGGCGAGTGCATGGAGTGTTCATGCATTTATGCTAATGTATGAACTTAACAGGACTACTATTCTCAGGAAATGTCACAGCAGCATGACATGCTTGAAAAGCATGAGAGCTAGCTGAACCCTTGAAGTCAACTTATATCTTTTTTCTTTTTCCTTTCTTTTTCTCTTCCCTTAACAAAGATTATAACAACTCTGCACAGGAGATAACGAGTGCCGCAGAGCCGTATGATAGGACACAGTGTATTTCAAGCATTTCACGCAGCCTTTTAAGTATTTACGTTTCCTAAACTTCTCAGTTTTGTAAAACCATATTCAAAACGCAGCATTTTCTGGGGACCTTGTTGGGTGGCACAGGAGTCCACAGAAGAGAATCTGATGGAGGTGCAGGAGACTGAGCTCTATTCTCAGCTCAGACACTGATCCGCTTTGGCGCCTGTCTTTCCTCTTCCACTCTTTGCCTAATTAGCAATTATGATATTTCAGGGGAAAGGGATAGAGGGGAACTGGGGAAAGGATTATCTCCCACGGCACATAGATACAGAAAAAATATATCTTCAAACTCCACTTTCAGCTAGGACTTCTTGGCATTACCCAATTATAGATCAAAATATTACATTACAAAGCACCCTTCAGTATTTAGGGGAAGATGTCTAAAATCAGTCACCAGCTGTTGCTTTTCTACATGCTTAGGACGACTGGTACCATTCCGTATCCTTTGGAAGCTCTAGTTAAAAACAGCTATTTATTCTGGACTCTAATGGGCAAGACATCAAATCATCACAAGTTTTTCTAATCAGGAGAACCTCTTCTGGCAGCACTTTTTTGAAAACGAATCTCAGACTATAACAATGATTTTTTGAAGCCTCAGCTATGGTTATATGAATAAGTGTACCTCTAAAATAAGAATCCTGGAGATCGAAGAATGAGTAGACAGATATACAATACAGGCATTAACGGTTCCAAGCCTGACTTCCCAAGGAAGAAAGACATCCCTGGCTGTGATTTTCTCCACCTGACTTATTTTGAATTTTCCCTCTTCTAACCAAAATTTAACAAGAAGGGAGACATTTGGAATGTAACTATTTTGTGAAAACAGAAAGCAGGATAGTACACAATAAACCAAATTACTTACTCTCATGAGGGAAAAGTAGCCAGGATGTAGCTGCTCCTCACTTATGGCTGCCAACCGATTGCTGGGTGAGCACATATAACTCCTGGGTAGCTTTACAGAAGCACTGTCCCTGTTTTTTAGGGCTGGCACCAACAGCTGCTGCATTAACAGCTCACAGTAGAGACTGGCATTACTCAAATCGAAGCAAAGCTTAACTGGAGGCAAAGAACAATTCATAGGGAAACTGCTGACTGTTCAAATCAAAGCTTGCTCACTGGTTCTAATATAGGGGCCGCCCCACAGCCCAGATCCTCTTCCTATTTTAGAAGACCAAACACAGTACAATGCACATGGCATTAACTTCGACACCACAGAGAAGCACTTTAGAAGCCATGCCACCTTTATGGGTAGCACTTCCCTTTGCTTCCTGTGTCAGTATTCAGTGTTACATTATTTACAAGCTTTCGAGCCCTTCATGCAGTCATTTTATTCGCCTTCCTGATTTAGCCTTGGAAAACAAAAGTGCAAGAAATGCATGTCGATGAGGTGAAATATCATGAGAAAGTATGAGGTTTTCCACTGGCCCTACTGAACTTTGCTCAATCCCAGAGGGCAGAGCTGAAGTACTGCATGTGCTTCTCTACAGCTGGCAAAGTTATCTGGAGCCAAGCATAGGAAAGACTTGAGAGGCCAGAACAGGCTGTTACGTGTTTTACTTGAATCTTGAGGGAGGTGGTGTTTCAGAGCACAGCCACACGGCAGCATGCCAATTTTTCTCTGATTTTTTGCCCTTGTCCCTGTAGTACAGTGAAAGAAAGTGGAGGAAAAAAAAGGTTGAGGGGTCTTCTAAACCAAGGCCATCCAGAAAAGAAGACTATACCTAGTACAGCTTTTCCTGTGCTGTGTGTCTTTCAAATACACTAATAGAACCCATGGGGGGAAAGGGAAATTATCTCATTTCCCTGCTCCTACCCACAGATGTTCCAGATGTACAAACCTCTTTTCCCCTTCCCATCTCAGTCAGACCAGAGCTAACCCTATTTCAGAGTTGTTGTCTTATGCTCTGGTTAAGAAGTTTCCTGTCACTCATTCCTGGGCATGAATTTGTGTTTACAGCCTCTTTTTGAGTTCTCAACCCTATGCTACTTGTCAGGTCCTGCTTTCACCTGAGACTGTAACTCAAATGGTTACCATAGGAGCATCATTGCAGAGATGATCTGTTACAGGGATAAATGCACATAAATTGCATTGCTAAATGCCAAGAATAAGCTTTTACACTACTTTGAATGAAGAGCACTAAGATTAAACTAAGTTTGCTCCTCCTGAAAGGGATGCAATTTTTATTTATATGGTGAATAATGAGGAACGGTGCATTGATGTGAATGCTTTTTTCAGTCTCCTCAGACAGAAGACATGGAGGAAGTACTAAGTCTACAGACTACGCTATTTATTGTTACAGCTACAGATGGCTACAACCTTTTATTTATACTTTTCTCATTTGCCAGCATTCCTCACAGTCTCCATCTATGCCATGGAAAACCAGACTTGACATTTCAATGGCGAGAAGGTGAAGAAGGAAAAACAGGTGGCAGTTTTATTCCCTCTGAGAAAGCAACTGTCTTCAAAGCCAGTGTAAATCCGTTGCAGACCACTTCAGAGACCACATGCAGTGCCTCACTTCTCACACCATCACCACAAAGCAGTGGAGCTTGTGTCCCTTCCTCTTATCAAGCTGTAGTTTGCTTGGAAAACATGCTAGGCCAATCAAAAACTTGAATTCACTTCAAAATTTTGGTCTGCAACAAATAACATTTTTCCTTCCCTTAAACAGTTGGCAAATCTCGCTCAAATAAGGAAGCAGAAGAGAAACAGGTCAAAGTAAGCAACTGGTTTCTAATCCCTCTACACTTGTTAAGAATGGGCCCGCAGTGGAGTATTTGCTCATTCCCTGGGAGCCTGGGGACTGGATTTTGCTACCCAGGCAACTTATTCACATCATCAGTAAAGCCCGAAGGACAGAATCTGCAAACTGATTTGAATGAAAAATCCTGCATCTCACCAGCTGTCTTTTATTTAACATATGACATATTTAACAAAATACGAATGCAGTGTCTGTTTGATGGCTTTTATGCAGAAAGTAGAGAAGTTTAGAATGAAAACATGAGCAGAGTGGTTAGACAGTGCTTTATCCTCTCATGTCTGTGCTGAAGATCATCATGAGGCTATGAAAGGATGCAGTTCCCTTACATGAAGCCAGTGCTGAAATGTGGCAAACCTTACACCTTCTAGTGAAACTGAAGGTTTAATTCAAAACACGATCTTTGCATAAGGGTGCAATTATAATGATCTGTTTGAGCTCACCATTAGAGATGAACAAAAGAGCAAGTACGGACATGAAAACTCCTAGTCTGCTTGTTGAATCTGAATGAGATGCCTGTATGGATAACTTATGGATAACTTTGCTCTTTATAGGGACAAACCTAGAGATGCTGCTCCCCAAAAAGAAAATGAGCATTCCCTGTACACATTCTTCCCACTTCAAGTACACGATGAAGACTATCTGGAGTCTCAGGTATTTTTAAATTCTGTCTGTATAAAGTGCATAGGCTGTACATGTAAGAATGCACACTTTGGCCATATGCCAATACCATACAGTGTGTGACAAGTTCCCAAGAGTCAGTGCTGAGGAAATAAATGAAGTCTAGGCAGAACTGCCTTTAGCATTATGTTCTGAATACAGTCTAGGCAAGCTGTTCCTCTGCCCTTTCATGGGAAGATTTAAGGAGGCTACAGCCATTATTTCACTTTACTTGGTGTTCCATTTATCACGATGAGTATGAACTGCATTTGAAAGTCAAGCCTCTAAGAAAAAACTGCCTCTCCAGAGCACTAATGAGGCAAAGAACATCACCATGTGAACAAATTCTTGGTTTACATTTTCAACATTGTTTTAAAAGCAAGAATGGGTATTCATTCGTTTTAGATATTAAAAAAAATAATGTTTCATTTAAATTCCAACATTACAGTATTAATTGCACCTACACTGTGAGAGCATAGGAGATATCTGGAGACAACATTCCCCCCTGGGCAGCTTGGGATATTCGGTGAGTACTCCAGTGGAAGTCCATTTAGAGATAATAACACAGTGGTAAATGCTGAAGGTTTTCAATCAGAATTCTTTCAGAATAAAGTCTGTCTGAGGCTGGGTTTTCCTGCAGCCACTTGCTGAGGTGAGAGTCTATTGGAAAGCTGAACCTCTCTGTTACAGAATTAACAAGTGGGTACTGTTAGCAACTGCTGTAGGATAGGGAAGTTTGCACATGACTTAAAGCTGTGTTTACTGAGTACTTTTTCAAATAATTATGGCCTAACTCCGAAGGGAAACAATTAGCAGCCATCTCCTGAGAAACAAACCTGTGCTGGTTCCTTTACTCCCAGGCTCTCAGAGGAGTGACCAAGAGCTAGATATAAGCAAGAACTGGAAGGTGCAGAGGTAAGGCTTAATTCACCAGACCAAAATTATGTTCTTGAGCATCAGCTCATCCCCTTAGCCACGTGTAAATACTCTCAGCACCTGCTTTCTGTCCAGTAGCCATTTAGTGTATGATTCAGAATCATCAAGAAGTGTGTGCAGACGTTGTCATGAAGCAACCTCAGTGCTAGTCCTGCTCCATGTGTCCCCTCCCTTGCTCTCCTAGTAAATCTTTTAGTGACTCTTTGTATGAAAGAGCCAAGTGGGAACCTTGCTTTCATCTTGGCTCTCTGTCACGGTGATGGAAGATGTTGTTTTGAATATATTGGGCAAGGAAGAGTTTGACTGTACTCCCATTTTCTGTCCAAATATTCCTGCCATTTCCATGTTGTTCTCCATGCTGCACTGGATCACATCCGTAAGCATCTTACACCATATTGGAATTGCATGCATTTCTGAACTGAGGATTATAGATTCCGCTGCAGAGCCACGCACTTAGCATTTAAGTGCCTGACACATTTGCTAGAAACATTATCTGTAGTGTGCTTTCATTACATGGAAAACAGAAAGCAGCAGGTTTTAGGTCACCACATCATTTGAGACCAGCTGTTAATTCTTCATTACTCAACTGATATCAGAGAGGAAACCTAAAAAAATTAAATTCAACAATGCAGCTATCATCAAATCCACACAAAGCCTACAGGAGCTCAAATAGAAAGGTAACATATGGGTAAGGCTGCAGAAGCTAATTTTAACATTATTTAGTTCGGCAAAGAACATATCCTGATTAAAAATGTGGCTTTATTCTTAGCTCATATTTGTTATACTTATTTTTTCTGAAGATCGACTCTCATTTTTAGTAATTATTAAGACATGCTTTTGTGAAAGTAAGAGAGCTGTTTTTACTAAATCTGGTACATCTTCTTTGATAACTAGAAGAATGTATAATTAGGTATCTCAATTTCTGTTAGAAAAAAAAGTACATAATGCTTCTCATTTCTAAGGGGATTGCTTTTTATTCGTTATTTAAGGTAATTTGGGTGGAAATTCCAATCACATAAAAGGCAAAAGCTCAATATGCTTTAATCACCTAACTATAATTACATGAGATATTACGAATACAAAATATTGATTGGATGATATTGTGAAGTTAATACTATTTGAATTAGGTATTCTTTCTGACCATGTGCCCTTCAAGATACCCAGAAGCAGAGGAGGTTAACCACTCATTTTCTAAGCTTTGTTGTATGTCATAGGCTGTAAACATATTGTAGTAGAAAACATTCATTGCACGTCTTTTTGCAGCCACCTATTTTTCAGTCTACCTTTTCTCACTGAAGCAGAAAAATAAACCATTGAACTTAAATTTTAGTTCCTTTGTTAATCTACTCCCAGGTCAGCCTGGACATGAGTCAGTTAATACTTCTTCATCTTTTTTTCTTATAAATGAAGCAAAAATCTATGTTTGTAAAACTGTTTTGGCTCAAGGCTCTGTATCTCTTCATATCAATCAGCTGACACTAATATGCGTGACAGAAAGTAGGGCAGAGATCCCCGAAGAGGGATGAAAAAAATGAAATGACAAACAAGTTGGAGAGGATGCAGGGTCGTTTCCCTTTCAGCTTCAGCGAAATACCTCGCTTTATGAGTCAGCATTTGAGACGCAAATAGTTTGCCATTATAAAAATAGTGAGATGATGAATGCCAGACACTTGGAGAATGTATTTTGGTAGCCCAGTTGAGCAAAGCTGGAACAAAGAGGACTGATGTTTTGGAGATAAGCATTAGAAAGCACCAACCCAGGAGCTGTTTCCACTTTGGATATCTGATCAAACAATCAGAACACCAAGCCCTCGTGAGACAGAAGTAAACACCTCCCATAGAAAAACATACAAATCTCATGTTTTGGGAACTCAGCTTAAGAAATTACTGTATAGAGAGACCCATTCTCCAAATCACAGTGATCAACGCCTTCTAGAAGCTCACTGAGAAAGCCAGAGGTTCCTTGCCCTACGGCCTTCACCAGCAGTTCTGTACTATCATCGTCAGTCAAAATGCCAAGAGAACATCTCTTTTCCATTGCTGACTGAATGAGTAAATTAGAGCAGTTCAGAAAGTCCATCTCAGTTTGAACACTGGGACCTGACTGCCCTGCATGAACCCCTGGAGAATCTGACCCAGCTTTTGCTTGCTTTCCTTTTGTACTGGTGAAATTCATCTATCGGATTTACTCTGCTTTCTCAGAAGCACACATGAGCAACAGAACTCGTAGATCCTTCTGAACCCACATTTAAACATTTCACCCAAATGCATCTCCACATAATCGTGGGTATTGACCTTTCATCTTTGGAACAGCAACCCAAGTTGGTGGGGACCCACGAGGATCATCAAGTCCAACTCCTGGCTCCGCACAAGGCCATCCAAAATTCAAACCCTGTATATGAGAGCACTGTCCAGATGCCTTTTGAACTCCGGCACTTGAGGCTGTGACTACTGCCCTGACAACTATTTCCTAATGCTCTATCTGTGGAAATCTGATGGATTTATATCACAACAAGTTATCAGAGATACTTCTTCCACCCTTTCCCTCATCCTCCCATTTAAATAAATGCTGAGGAGGAAAGATAAGATTTTGCAGGTGGTAACAGCACAGATATTCTCACATAGTGATTTTTTTCTCTGCCATTCTCAGAGAAGAAAACTCATTTTCTAGGAAAGCTTTAAAGTCACCAGGTCTAATGAAAGTGACAGGTAAATTAAGCTTGATCAGTGAAAATAAGTGACAGCACATTCTAGGGGAAGGCTGGGTCAGGCACACATGGAATTGCCTGTGTTAATGCCAGGCAGCTTGTCTGAGTCTGAACGGTGTGTATCAAGAGCGAGGTCCTGTACTGAGAGCAGAGAGCTGAACGAGCCAATCAGGTGAGGTACAGCCCTGCAATCAATGTCCTTGTGCACCTACAGTTCATCACATACTCACTGTTCCCAAGTTTCTCCATTTCTAAATGGGAATGATCAATACATGCCTACTGGGATACCATCAGGCTCAGCTGCCTAATGTTCGCAAAGCATTTTGACAGCCCCAGGTGAAATCTGCTCCATAATTACATATCTCCTCGATGCCGTTGCACTTTTTAATCCACCCTTTTATCGCCTGGTATTTCCTGCACCCTCCCCTGCAGCCAAAGTGATGAGTGAACAGAAATGACAAAGTGCGCTTCCAAACTTCCCTCCCACTCACCTCTCCTCCATCTGCCGGAGAGAGAGATTTTATTTGCTGCAGGAGTACTGTCTGGCTAAAAATGTGAGCACTTTCTACAGCATGATCTCACTCTCTCCTCCACGCACACCCACTGCTCAAGTGCTCCGTTTTGAAGTATGACATTGCTTCCTTGCTAACACCCAGTGGAAGAGACTTCTAGAGACGTTCTATTAGGTGCTGACTAAAAAGTCGCTTTAACATCCCACGTGCTGTTCGCTGATTATCTCCACCCTACCTCTTGGGAACAGAAAGGAGCAGAGGATATCCGACAATTAAGATTATTTTACTTTCTCTTTTCCCTGTCACAGTCCATTTCAGTCATACGCCTCGCTATTTCCAATGTTGAGCTTTAACCCCCAGTCTCACGACGTACTGGTACTCCTCTTTAATAACCGTCTCCTGGAATTAAATGTTTCCTCTTTCTTTGAAAGAAAGCAGTGCTCAAGTACAATTTGGGACTTTTATGAGAGTGATTAGCCAAATGAGTGATCCTTCTTAAGCACATATAATGGTCTATCAATCTAGACAGATCTTATCCCATATTTTCTTCATTTTATAGTAGCCTTAGCAGAATGAGTACAAAACAGAGACAGCTGGAAGATAAATGTCAGACGAGAAGTGGCATTTTTCCTTTATTTCAAAGGACTGGTGATCCCAGCTTTGGACAAGCTTGAGTCATTTCTGACCACTGCTGAAGTCACAGCTTCTCCTGGCCCAGGTCACCCAAAGTGAAGTTTCAGCATTCATTACCTTGACAATTCAGAAGCCACAAATGTGCCCCAGCAAAAATAGGTGACAAGAAAGAATTAAGAACTGAAAAAAAAAAACAACCAAGAAGTGGGAAGAGGTGGTATTCTTCTTTCTCTTCACCCATGTTCTCAGCACTGAAATAGAGAGCAAGTCTGAAGTCCCATCACAAAAATACTCAGCACTACAAAGCCTCCTCCCCACTGCAAACTAGACTGCTGCAGAGCTAGGAATACCCTGGCTCACAGGTACAGTGCACCGTACTACACATATATTCATTTTTTAAGCATCAGTAACTCCTCTAGCCAAAATAGAGTGGTGAGAAACTGTGAACGTAACATATTGGGAAAGTCCTTCCTATTAGCTGGTGTTTAATCTCATTTGAACGGCATTAGACTGAATAGCAAACACATTCGAAGTGACAGGGTCAAGAAGCAGTGGGAGCTGCCCAGGCACATTATTTACCAAGACAAGCTGAGCTACTGGAAGCTTACAGCTTTTTCATTGCTTCCTCATTCACTTCAGCTTGATTCCTCTGCTCTCTATGCAGGTCTCCAGTCAACAGCTCCCCGATACTACCCGATACCTCCCCGATAACTGCACAAAGTGCATCTTTAAGGAAACCTGAGCATGGTTATATCTATGAGCTGTGGAAAACAGTTCTGCATGATTCGTTCGAACAAAGATTTAATTGCTTTTTACCTGCCTGACAGTTGTGGTTCAGATGAATACAACAGCACTGATAAGCTACTGCACCACTTCTAAAGGAAAAAATAAAAGATTGCAAAGTATCAGTTGTCCTAAACCACCTCAGTTCCAAGAACTGATGCCCCTTGAACAGGGGCTCAACCTTGCCCTCAAAAACACAAACTACTGACACAGGAGCTGCAGAGCTCCTTTCAAGGTCCAGTTTGTTGTTTGTTTTAAATGTAGGACTACTAGTGTTGACACCTGCAACTAGAATGGACATCCTTCTTCACTAAACAGGTCCCTCCTCACTTTCCCTTTGGCCAAAAATAACCCACGTTAACTCATCTTCAGCAGTAGCTGTAGTGAGTGCTCCTGTAGACTTATGAGCACACAGCTCAGCATCCTCCTGGGAGAGGCCAGTTTAAAACCTGACTGAGAAACCTAGAGAAGCACTCATCATCATTTCTTCCTCTAACCCTCATTTGGCTGCCTCCAAATGAAATTAATTAACTATGATCTGTCCTTTTGAAGGAAAGGCTAACGCAAGCTTCTAGGCTGCGCACTACAGGCACCCCAACTGCCCCATTCTAAGTTCCAAAGATAGGGAGGGGGCCTGAAACTCACCCTACTCAGTATCTTCCTTTCTACATGTCTTTTTCAGGCACGCACCATCTCGGATTGCCAGCAGCTCTCATCTTAGTGCCGTTCTGCTCTCTATCTTGTACTGAGGTACTCAACTTTCTCAACGGGAAAAAGGGACCTCACCTACTTCTACTTCTATGCCCATTTTTAGGGAACTCTATGTTCAAGGGCTCCTCCCTTTTTAGGGACCCTGCCTAAGACAACCAGAAATGTAAAACTTCCTGAGAGAAAGGCTATATAGAGCCTGCAAAGTTCCCCAAACTATATAGACAGTGACTTTGACCAACCAAACCAAACCCTTCATCCCGTGATTTCATAATGCATTTCTAGCACAGGACAAGCAAATGTTACAGCTGACAACTTGCAGTGAGGCACATAGCACTAAATTCGAGTGACAGCTTCAGTGAAGTTGAGCTCATCCCTTTGCAAAAGTGAATTGCAGGCTCTAACTGCTACAAGATTTAAAGAAAACTATACAAAGTAATTTGTGAACGTCTGGAAAATTGATATTACTTAAATATACAGAACACGTTCCAGAGGGTGGACTAAAACCAGCATCAGAAATCCACAGGACAAGAACTGAAATAAGGGGTCTCATTTTCACAGATGCACAGTACTTGTTTGTGATGGCTGCTAAGCTGAAAACCCAGCTGCTTTGGCTGGCGTTTGACTTTTCAGCATCCGATTCTGTTTCACACTGACTTTCAGTATTTGTGCATTCAGAAACCTTAAAACACAAACATCAAAACGAAAAGATAAAACATTTAAACTCTCCCATGACCCAAGCAAACCACGAGAAATTCCCACATCACTACCTCACCTCTCTTATAAAAGATTGTGGGTTGTTTTTTTGTTTTGTTTTTTACTTCTTTCCATGCAGATAACCAATACTGTAAGAAAGGGGGATTCACAATCAATTTGGAGCAAATAACTTCACAGGGTTTGCTGGCAGGAAAAGTTCTTATTTTATTTACACTATAAGACCATTTCCTCCTTCCCAAAGATTTCTCTGAGCATAAAGGCAATAGGTTTCCCTTGAGAATGAAAGCAAATACTGAAAACATGACAAGTGTTTAAATGCCTTGCTGAGTTGGAGTTTGCAACAGATAATTACTAGGGGAGCATTTTGAAGATAAAATTACATGCACTGTTACACTACAGTGCTTTTACGAAGGTGTACAGGACAAAGGTGGAAAGTGCCCATCACTTAACACACACAGCTCTGTATTAATATGAGGTTCAAATAAATGAGATCTTTTTCTTCTTGAGGAATTGGGAACTTCAAGAATTGCCACATTGCAGACCCAAAGCCACCTTCCAACTACTGTCAGTGGCTCTTCCTTCTTTTTCCATGTAGCTTTTGTATCGCCAGGGAGAGAGCCTTTAAGCCACCAGTTCCTGCACTTCCAAAGCTTTCTCTGAATTCTTTTCAGTTCAGTAAGGTTTTAGACAGGCAGAAGTGGGTGGATCAGCTTGACAGCCTGCATCCACTACTCAGCTCCAAGGGTTTCAGTGCAACGTGCATCTTGCATGTACCAAAGCATCTGTCACAGCTCTTAAGCCTCTCTGAGTCAAAGCTGTTAGGTGGTGCTAGAACACTGTGGCTTCCACTAGGGGCAAGAAGGATTTTTAAATGAGTGAAAAGTTGAGGGTATATCCCTTTTTGCAAATTAAACACTCAAATAGGATTAATGCACACAGGCAATATACCATTGTAGTAGACTGACGTGGAAAAGAGAGGTTTGTGTTTATTCTAATGCAATGCCACAGGAGAAAAAAATACTGTAAGCACCACCACTGGACTGGAAATCCAACTAGATTTCCCACATCAGCTGGAATATTGCTCCAATCTTGCTCTAAAACTGTGAGTTTGAAGTTTAAATGGCCTGTAATTTTGGCTATCAGTGACCAAGGATCACAGGTCTTTGCACTAAAGAAATGTATCCCAAACGAAGTTATTGCCAACAGCGTTCTGTTCTTACTTCTCCTTCTGTGTTCTCTTTTTGCTTGGTGTTTTACAGTGGTATTCTTAATGCTTCACTTTTCCCATAAAGGGAAAGAAAAAATACGATTGCTGGATCTTTGAAATGAACACTGAGGAGTTTTAAATTGTAACTACCTTAAAAAGTTTAGGTAACATTTACTGCCACAAACGTGTAAGTACTCAAATACTCAAGTCGAGAAACTAATCAGCAAAATTTCTAGCAGTAATTTTGAAAGCAAAATTCACACAAATATAGAAAATAAAGCCAGTGACATTACCTTAATGCCCTAGCTTTCCAAAACCTTGATTTCTGTAGTGCAAGTGAGTTGCACTACATTTCATTCATGAGTATTTTTAAACTGCTTTCTAGGTGCTTCAGCAAAAGGCTTCTTTAATAAGCAGCACCTAGTAAAGAGTCTTCTGGCAGACAACAGCAATTACAATACAGTAGAAAACCATCACTGCTGCTCACGCTGCTCCATTCTACAGTAGCATTTCATTTTTATCCATGGAAATTGTCCCACTTGGAAAACACTGGGCACAACAGCAAGTTCCTAAGCTTTTGGCAAATGGCAATTATTAAAACAATTTGTTATGTACACAAAGCAGCTCAGTTTTCACGATAAATTATTTCAACTAAATAACACTGCTATACATATTTAACACACAAATGCATCCATCTAAGACGAGATTAGAGCACGTTGGAGACGCTGAAGTGCCAGAAGTGAAACAGTGTCATGGTGAACTGATACTCTGTGGGCCCTACTCACACAGTTGCTCCCACACCTGTGGCTTCCCCAAAGCATTCAAAAATGAGACAAAGAGACACGGTTTTAACCATCTTAAAAACTTTATAAAATGTTACTGAACATTACAAAAAGGCGTTCTTTGAAATTTATAAAAACAAACAACTGTGTAATACTCTTTAAAGAGAGATTATATTTCGATACGTACAGGTTGCAGTTTATCAAAGCCTTATGAAACAGAAGGAAATTCATAATTTTCTTACTTTTCTAATTAGAAGTATATGTACATTGTCAAAAAAAGACAAACGAGCTAAGGAATGATTATTCTTGTCTATAAAAATAGAAAAGAGATACCCCAGTACCTCACCTGAAGACTTCAACATTTCCAAACATAAGACTCAAGAGACAGTAAGTTTACAACGGTAATCTAAAACCAGAAATTAAAACCTCTTAAAATCAGAGAAGCTATCTTTTTTCTGAGTATTCCAGCTCAGAAGAATGATTATGTCAATTAACAAGGAAGAAGAAAATGAAGACTTGATAGAAAAACACCCCTGAGATAGAGCCAAAACACGACTGCTTCTTCCTACTTGCTGGTTTCTTTGGCTTTTGGTCGCTTTCAAGAAACAACATAGGTCTGGAAGGAAATTCGCCCTGCCACAGGTTTTATCAATTATGTCATCATCACAAATCATTATTCTGACAGAAGCATTAACAATAGCCTAAGTTGCTTTTTCTTTATATTCTTCCAATTTCTGACCCCAACACACTATTCTTCTTTTTAATAATGTTAATACTGGGGGGTCGGATTAGATGATCTTTAGAAGTCCCTTCCAACCTCTACAATTCTGTGATTCTGTGAATATTTTATCCTAAAATTAGATTACCAGAGGATGGAATAGCTACATATTTTTTCTAATTACCATTTCCCACATCTTCCTTTCTTTCTTGATGGTTTTTTATAGGCAAGTTCTTCAAAAGCCATGCTTTCATCTTCCACTTCATTTTCTAAGTCTATATCATGAACAGAGTCTGTATAAAAAAAAAAGACAAGAAATTAATGAAAAATGGAAAGACAACATCTTTTTTTCTCTTAATAGCATGACAAGATCTGCCTCTAGGACTTTATATGTTAGCAAAATATCGTCGTACACATGTTGTCATGTTTAAGAAGTACTGCCTGTGTGCGTACACACATGCTCCATGCAGGCTGGGACCCCACTGAGTGCCTGGAGAGGGGCCTTGCTCTATCTGAGTCACCCTGCAGCCAGCTGTGAGGGAAAGCCGAATAACTCGCACTACCCCAAGCCTTCTGTGGAGGTGTCTGTTTCTCGATGCCTAACATAGCGCTGCTGATGCAGAGTGTGAAGTGAGTAACAAAGAGACCATTACCAAACGGTGACCACGAGGGGGCAGAGAAATCCGTGTCATTTCAAAACATACCTTCTTCCTTTATCCTCTGTAAATCCATTTTCTTCAGCCACTTATGCGCCTCATCAGTGACAGCAAACAGTTTGTTGGCGTGCTCAGTTATTATTTCTTCGGCTGAAACAGAGCACAATTAGCATTCTGTAAGAACACCAGCTGAGTGAATGTGTATGGCAACGATGCAAAACCTTTGTCACCAGTGACTTCACATACAGACTGAATTCACTACTGGGGATGAAGTTGTATGTATTTCACACCCCAAGCCAACCAACACTGCTAGCACGATGAGAGGAGAAGACCACCTCTCCATCCCTGTGCATCCATTTGAAGGTGTACTTGAAACTCTTGAATGCACTCAGCTTTACCTATTTTGGGGGACTAAAATTTCTGGCTTTCGTTATCCCTCTGATATTCTACATGTCAAACAAACAAGGACCCACTGTCATGGTTCACTGAGCAGAGACCTAACTGACAACCAAGATTTAGACATTTTATCCATATTGAAAAGGTTTCAGTTAGGAGTGCAGATACAGCTGGCACAGTAAAGTGAAGACCATAACCTAACATTTAGTTACAAATTAACGTATTGTACTGGTGAGAGCTGATGAACACATACAACACTACAGTTTTTCATTACTGTCAGCCATCACAGTGACAATCTGACAGGGTTGCTGGATTTCTACACTAAAGCCAGTAACAATATTTTGATGTAAAATGTCAATTTCCCCACAGCAAGTACCCCCAAACAATTTTGCTGCTAGGCTACTCATTCAGTGATTTGATTTTGCTTGCAAAAATCATCACAGAATTATGCTTTAAGCAACGAGAAAGAAATCCTACATCAAAACACATCTCCTACGTATCATTATCAACCTCTATAATGAAATACATAGTATTTTTTAATTTCTTTTGACCTCGATAAGATTTTCAAATGGAGCTTTGTCGTGTCAAGAAGTTAGGCCACAAACGACATATTTACATTGTTTAAAAGAAAAACAAGAAGTCTTACCCTCAGCCCAGGCTTTTCGCTCATAGATTTCCTCTACTGCATCTGAAATCTTCTTAATATTCTCTTTGATTTTTCTCTGGCACAAGTTGGAACCCTCTTTATAGGCTAAATGGTCTGGAGTGTAAGTCTTCTCTGTAATGGCCTCCACTACATCCAGTCCGTCACGTATTTTTGGATCTACCTTTCTTCTGAAAAAGTCAGCATAGTTTTTGTAGGCGACACTATTATTCCTGTGTTCCTCTGTGTTTCTGTGCCCAATGTAAGCCTCACTGGACGCAATAATCGCATTTCCTTCCATTTGCATCTTTTCTTCTGTTGGCGTAACAGCTTCGGAGGCGTCCGCCTCCACGCTTTCTGTCTGGCTGAAATAGTTCTCAGAGCCCTGGATAAATCTGACTCCACAGAGGTCACACTGGGTCTGGTCAATGTCAGCTTTTTTGAAGATATCTGATAAAAATTC
Organism: Cyrtonyx montezumae; assembly: GCF_038088225.1. Classification (NCBI taxonomy): domain Eukaryota; kingdom Metazoa; phylum Chordata; class Aves; order Galliformes; family Odontophoridae; genus Cyrtonyx; species Cyrtonyx montezumae. Next base: position 98,730,900 of record NW_027072089.1, on the reverse strand, counting down.
CTCTCCCTTCACTGCTACAGGCTCCACTTTGCAGCAGGCCTTCCTTCTCCACTTCATGCACACAGAAACGAGATGGAAGATGCGATACAGCTGGCGTAGAGCAGATGCTTTCTGCTCCTGCTTCTGTTGCTTGTTGAGTGCAATCACTTCCAGGGGATCCTTCTGGTCCTCTAAGCACTGATCGCTTTCAAGTTCCTTCTCTATCTCGTCAGCATATTCTGTCTTATCCAGAGAGGTTACAAACCTGTCAAAATTGACATTTTCATACAGGATACCCCGTATGGGTGCATAGCCTTGAGTATACACAGGGTCCCACCTCCATCGGCAGTCAAATAAGTACTCCTCATCTCGCTCTATCAGGAGCTCTTGCAGGCTCACAGCGACTTCTCTTACACTTGAAGCATCAGCCACTTGCTCTGCTACCTTCAGTAATCTTACCGGCACTTTTGAGGGAGAGTCTTTTCTCAGTGATTTCAGCATCGCCTTTATTTCGTGAAAAAGCTGGCTTAGGAGATATTTGCACACAGAATTCTGCACCTGGTCAGCATTCAGTATCATCACTAAGCTCAGCACGACAGTTCGCTCAGCCTCTCCTGAAGTTATACAATCAGGATCCTCAAAAGCATCCAGTAGGACGCTGAAGTTCTCATGAACACCGCACAAAATTTTTGCCAGGTAACAGAGATGAAATCTGAACTTCTGTTCGGCTACATGCACATCCTTCGGCCTGTACTCCTGTATAATGGAAAACGTCTCTGTAAATTCTTTGCTATAGCCTTTGCTCCTGAACAAAAAATCCCAATAATGAACGAGAGCAATGTAACTCTTCGGAAGGCACAGAGTCACGTTCTTGTTGAGTCGCATCAGGACAGCACAACAGATAATATACTGGAATTCCAACAACATCACTGTATTTCCTATGCTTGGAATCAGGTACCTTGTGCATTTCTTGACCAGGACGTTCATAAAACGGAAAAACAGCCTTTTACAGCTTTCAGGGTTCTTATGAACATAGAATTGCTCAAATGAACTTTCGAGGAGTCGAATGAAGCACAAGTGCGTTCTTCCTGCATTTTCAGTGTTTTTGTCAGGCTGCAACATGCCATGCCTGCCATCTATACCTTTGATCTTTCCTCCTTGGCTTTTGCTCCTTGGGGAGTTTTTTACCTTTGCCAAAGCAAGGTTTAGCTCTCTGTTATAATCGTCCTCTTCCTTAAAAAGAAGTTTCTCAAATTCTTCAGGATATCCAGAAGATAAAAGAAAAACTTTCATGGCACTTAGCCACAGGTCACTCGATTCTCTTCTGGCCCTAGCATCTTCTTTTTTAAACTTAAATGAGATGTACTCATTCAACATTGACCGACAGGGTTTGGAAGTAATGTTACTAAATCCCAGTATTTCTTTGCATGCCTTCGGGTTCTCTGACAGTATTCTCAGATGGAAATGACTAGGAAAAAACATTTCTACAAGGGCTTTACATGACATATATTTATCAGAAGTCAAAAGACTATCAAAGCTTTTGCACTGACTCAGTAGCTCTTTAGGGAAAGTTCGTGTGGCTTCTAAGAGCAGTCCATTTATTGCTGCTAGATGCGTTTTACACTGGAATACCATCTTTGCTTCATGACGCATCAAGGGCCTATGGAAGTCCTCACAGTTTTTACCCTCACAGTTCAAGCCAACAATGAACTTTGTACAAATACCAGGGTAATGCTTGCTCAGTAACTCATGGGTGATAGAGCACAACCTGCTCAGCAAGTGCTGCTTCAAAGCTGATTTTACCTCCTCTGTGCTTACTGAGAAATTACCTCTTGTTTTCCTCTCTCTTAGACTTGCCTTGTCTAACAAAAACTTGAGGATGGGTTCAGCTTCATTTTGAGATACCTGGCAACAACTGTCACCCGTTGGGACAATCCCAAAATAGGCAAAGCATGACTTCACCATATCTTTCTCTACATTGGTGGTTGCTTTCTTCAAACTTTTAACCAGACTCAGAAGAGCCATTAAGCCACGCGTTGCCTTACAGAGGATGTCCGGGCTTGGTGTGCTGCAGTGAGACAGCAGAAAGAGAACTTCAACGGCACCAGCAGAATGATTCAAAGAAAGAAACTGACAGTATGCGTCGCTCAGCTTTGCAAAGTCTCCCTTCAGAGCTCCCTGCAAAAACAAAGCCTCAGCAATGCCAGAATTGTGATTAGTTTGTTCACAAAGCTCCAGGGCTTCTCTTAGCATGATCTCTCTGTCCATCAGGTCCAACTCTGAACAATGAGTTGTACCAGCACGAACTGCTGCAAGCAAACAAGATGCACGAAACTCCTTTACTGCTGTGAGATTGGCTGCTTCCAGAGCAAACCCATGCTGTTTCATTAGCTTTGCAGCTTCTTCTTGTCGACCTTCTCTTTTCAATAAGTCTGCAGTTTGGTGCAAGCATCCACGAGACTTCAGAAACTCAAGCTGATCCTCTATGTCAAGTTTTGAGAGGACCTGCATCATTTCCTCAATTCTGTTCACACTTAGGTACTTTGCAGCTGCTTCCAAGTACAACTGGTTTGCTGTACATGAGAGTTTGGATACCATTTGTCCTCTTGCATTTAGCATCTCTTCATATCTGAAATAAAACATGGCAATTTGCTACTATGGATGATCAACCTAGACACAAAATCACTGCATTTTTTTAGGAATTCCCCCAGCAAGAAACGAATAGAAACATTCTTCTATCCCAAGAAGATCTTCCATGAAAAAGGACAACTATTTCAACTACAGTTATTGTTTATAATCCAAAAAACAACCATGTAATCCCAAAAGATCTACAAAAGGAATTTAGTTATAAACAACAGAAGGTTGTCTGAAACAAGAACATTAGAACTTCTGGTAAGAACAAGATCACAAGGTTTACAGCATTAATTAATCTTTCTCATGCTGTCAAATTACTTCAATCACATTTTACCAGTGATATTCTTCTGTTTGTTAGAGCAAGCCTCAATGCAGAGTGGTTATTTACACGAACAGGGAGCAGAGTGGAAACTGTCCTATGAAGAACAGCTGACAGATCAGACAGATCAGGGTTTGGTTAGTCTGGAGGAGAAGAAGCTCAGGGGAGACTTACTGCTCTCTACAACTCCCTGAAAGGAAGTTGTGGCAAGGTGGAAGTCAGCCTCATCTCTGAGGTAACTAGCAATAAGATGAGAGGTAATGGCCTCAAGTTTTGCCAAGGGAAGTTCAGGTTGGATATTAGAAACACACTTTTCAGAGTGGTAAGGCACTGGCACAGGCTGCCCAGGGAAGCGGTGGAGTCACCGTCCCTGGAAGCGTTCAAGAAACGTGAAGATACAGCACTGAGGGACATGGTTAGTGGGCATGGTGGGGATGGGTTGACAGTTGGAGATGATGATCTTGGAGGTCTTTTCCAATGATTCCACGAAATTAGAAAATAAATCAGTTCTCCATTAGGTCAATATAGATAGCATTCTGCAAAACCGTCAGTTTAAAGAACTGCTTCAACTCTGCCATACATGGTCTTTGCTGCTGACTGAGCACCTGAGCAGAGTACCTGGCTGCATCTGTCAAAACACATACTTTAAAACACTCAGTTATTAATTTCTTGTGGCTGATGTCAATTTATTAAGGTACTCTATAAGCCAGTCTTGCAAAAGGATTCTCAGTCACAAGCTGAGAACGAGTAACATCCTGACCAGTCAGTGTTTCACTCTAGTTGCACTACCTGCTTTTCATGTTGCATCACGCAGCTATCACATGCCTGCCACAGCAGGTTGTTGGTATGCACACTGACTGCGTGGTGGCTGTCTTTTCCAAGATGCCCCCTTTAAGTCAGCCTGACCTGCCCTGAGAACTCAGTAGACAGTAGCCAAAAATGGTTCTTTCTGGTTGCTCAACCGTACCAGTAGCTGTTGAACACAAAGGTAGAATATATCTCGGATGGGTGACGCTGAACAAACTTTGAGACAAGAATGTTCTGCACAAGTCTCTTACAATGAGTAAACTGTCATTAGCTTTTCATTACTGTGTTACTTTCCTGTGTGCGTGTGATAAATATGGGAGTGCAGATTTCTGTACTTTTCCTAATGAATTTAAATGAATGATTTGGGGAGGCTAGTTTAAAAAAAAAATCATTAGTTAGTAAGGTGACTTTAAAGCCTGAAGTTCTGGAACAAACTCTCTCTACATATTAAACCAGCTTTAGTCCTTTAAAAAACAGCTATAATGGCATAAGAATTACCAAAGGTACATCATGAAGGATTTCAGAGCAGGCGTGTGTTGTAGGCCTTGCTGGAAGTCTAACTGATGTGCATATTCTTGAAAAGTCATCAAGCTAGGTGTAATGAAGAGTGTGGCCAATAAATAATCTGTTTTCACAAGAGTGATCTAATGAAGTCACAAGGATAGTGCAAGATGCAAAGCTCAGTCAAAAAGATACTAACAAAATTAGTTTATCCAGAACAGTGTAAGATGGTTCTTAATTGCCCTGAGACACCACGTGGGAGATGGTGTGGTGCAGATCATCCCAGAGACTGGAACTGGGACTCTGTCCAAGAAGCAATGTAAGTTAGTTATTTACTGTTCTCCACTCCAAGTTAAATGATTTTGAGAGACAAAACTGCCACAATGACTTCTGCATTACATACCACACATCTAATGGCTGCACTCCTACAGAAGTCAGCGTCGAAGTGGCTAAATCCCTGACTATTCATCTTCAGAAGGGAAGTATTTATTACTATTATTAGACGTATTTGTTATATTTACCATAGATATATAGTTCAGAGGACTGGTCAAAGAAGAATTTACATGACTAATAATACAGGACTGGGAAAGAATCCTAGGAAAGTCAAACTAGTTGCTGGTCAAGCTGTGAATGCAGTAGAATGCTTTGCACATTATCATGATCCCGGTGAGAATTCTGACAAATTTAACTTCATATAAAACAAAGTCACCAGCCAAAATTCTCATTAAAACTGTATGGAGAGCCAGCTGTATTATGCTGAGGTTGGAGATGGAAAAGAGAAATATTTCCCAACACAACACTGAAAGATACCTTTCAACTGCCTTTGCTGCTTCTTCATAGAGCTCCTCTTGACAATACATCTTAATTGCTAGATCAAACTCCTCAATTTGTTCGTAACATTCAGATGCTTCTTTGTAGCACTGGTTTTTCTGATAGTACACTGCAGCATCTTTCATCTGCAATGCAGAAGACAATAATGAAATCAAAGTGCTCTAAACAGACAAAACTACATGAATAGAATAAAATCAGTAACTCTATCACGTAGGTGTTTCACACACAAGCACACTCTAATAAAATGCAATCAGTTTTTTAATGTAATCAAGTGCTTACTAAGTAGTCATCAATAAAACTGAACATCTTTTTAAATTAAAAAACATTCAAAATACTTGCATTGGAAAAATTAGCATGTAAAATTGAAGGATTTACCAAGTACTTGCCATTCTCTGCCTGTTATTAAAAAAAACACCACATATACTTTTGTTGACTTCCACACTTCACAAAATCAACAGGGCTAAATTAAATTAGAACAGTCCTAGCTCAGAATAAGAACCTCAATCTTGCATCCTAAACTTTAAACATTTGGGAACAATCACTTCAAGATATTTTGGTCGAAATGTACTGCAGATTAAAAAAAAGAAAAACCTTCACAAGCCTAGAAAATTATTCTCAGTACATTTCTTAACCCATGCAGATTTCAGAGTTCCATTTTGATACCTGTAATCAGTGAAGCTGCAGTATCATTGCAGTAAAATAAGAGAAAAAGAACAGCTTAAATTTAATGAAATCAGTCAATAATTATCTTTCAACTGCAAAGCAGAAATGACTGATGTTAACATTTGGGGAAAGCTAAAAGAATAAATCTAGACTCTATAAATGCACTGTCCTCCTCATTTCTCTTAAAGCGATTCTGTGACAAATGCTTCCTTGTGAATGTTCTCCTCTTGAATGGCCTAGCATAAGGGGCTGTTTTAGTTCAGCTACTACCATGTCACAGAAAAATACCATTACCTTGTGAGTTCTGAAAGAGATCACCTTTAAAAATTCCATAAAGACACACAAGAACCAAATCAGAGGGGAAAAAAAGCTGTAGGGAAATGAAAGAGGCGAGTATAGGGTAAGGATGTAATGAATACCTTTCCTAACTTCTTACACAGTTCTGCACAAAGCCGGAACTCCTTTGACTGAAACAGACATTTTAATGATAGTTTTGGTTCTCCACACTCCAAGTAAGTTTTAGCCAATGTCATATATTCCATCTGTTTTTCCCTGTAGAAAGTAAGAAAATTACTCAAATTAAATGAAGTTTAAAGTCACAAGATCTGTAACTGAATCCAACCAACACTGATATAACACAGCCAAGTATACTAAAGGCCAGTATAGTTTTGATTAGTCATCTTGAGCTTATCAGGAAGGGGGAAAGAACAGGTTATTTAGCCCCTATGTCATTAAAGACAATAATCAAATCTGTTCTCAGTCTTTGTTTTGTATGACTAAGCCAGGGACACCAAGAAGGAAGGCTGTGCTATCTTCTTCCCAGAACTAGTTTGAATTCACCATTCTTGAGCCAAGAGAATCAGAACTGCACAAAGAATAGAGCACACAGGAATCTTACTGTGCTGTGTCCAAGAGCATTAATATTTTTAATTTTAAAAAGCCACTTCATTATTATTTATGTTTTGTAAACACACTTTGTTCTACATCAACTTTCCTTGTATCATCTTGTATGTTATCCTATCCTAGGTCTATTTAATTTACAAGTAATCCTAACTTCTCAAATGCTACCCACGTGACAAGCAGTCCAGCTTACAGCCAACTAAAAATTTCAGTCTCCTCAACAAATTCCATGTGATCACAACATTTTATGACTATGCTTGTACTCCCTGTTAATGCTATTAATATAAAATATAAAACGAGCCTTTTAAAAAAGGTAATCCTTAATTAAATCCAGTCATAACATTTTTCCAGACTTTCCTTCTTCTCCCTTCAGTGCTGCCTCCCTCTGCTCCAGTCACATTCTGCTATCACTACTCATTTTCTTCCCTGTCGTGCACATGTCAGATCTCACACGGTTTTTCAGCTTTTGACTTCAGAGGCCTGCAAACTTTCTCCCCAGTCCAGCCCTGGAGCAATTCTGCACAGCTGACAGCATAAATAAATGATTCATCTCCAAATCTGTGCCCTTTATAAACTGCTCTCTGGTTCAGATCTAGTTCAAGTTGTTTAAATTTAGACTGGATCAAGCACTGAGTTTTCTTCAATGCTCACTCTTTGTTAGCAGCTTTCCTCCCCAGATGTAAAACACTGTCCCTTCTTCTTGGGAAAGTAGCAGGATTAATTGAAAGTGAACTGCTGACATAATACACTTTCCTATCTATATCTGAGAAAAAAGTCCCTTCAGGTAATGCAAATTCTGCTGCTTTCTCTCATGGAACTCTGCAACGGTCACATTTGGTTTAGACAGCCTACAGTTTACAACTGCCTTCACTGCTTCACAAAAGAGATGGCAATTCAGCAGCTGCACTGAACTTTCCAGTTTCTTCAATTTCTTTCACCACCCAAAAAGTTGTAACAGACACCTCACCTACGTGCCTACTCCATGTCTCCAGTTTGGTCTCACAGCTGTGGTGGGCATCCTCCCCAGCACATACTCACAAAGTCTGGCACCCCAGAATGATGCCTACTCATGTTGTATTTACCTGGGGCTGCTTTTCTTCAAGTGCACTTTGAGAACAGCATCGTGTGCCAGAGCCAGCTTTGACTTCTCAGCTGCTCCTCCCTTTTGGTAACATTTGGCTGCCACCTGGGGTGAGATCACACACAGTGTTTACCCACGTACATCCAACTCGTGGCTCATCACATAACAGCAACTCTTAATTTTACAGTAGCTGTAATGGAAAACAAAAAGACCCCACCCAGGTGCATGGAAAAAGGAAAAGGTGAAAGATAGCAGAATATTCACAGGACAAAAAGAAAAGCTCTAAAATCAGTCTACATTTGACTGTATCACAATTAGAATTTTAATTAAAGCATTTTACAAAATTTACATGGAAGCAATAAAATCAAAATTCCTGAGAAGCTGATGGCAAAAATGACACACGTGATTTTGAATGATGATCCAAAATCATTAATTGGTAAATCATTAGGCATCTGCCACATTAATTATACTTATAAAAGATAAGGAAAACAATTTGTGCAAAGTTCAATCAGAGAGTGTGGGAAGTTTACTCGTGTTTTTACCTCACTAGTGCCCTTGTGTGCTAAGTTAAAAGCCATCATCAAGAGATAACTCTGCACCTAATGAGGTTGGCTTTTCTATCACCTTTCTCATCTTCTCACATCGTACTTTATTCCAACCATTAATTTTGTGTTTAATTCTGTTTGGGAATTTCACACCGCATGCCACTCTTAGCAACAGAATTGCCCAGATACTTTCCTTCTATGTAGCAGCGACAGACAAAGATCAGGGTTATGAGGAAAACAGAACAGCAGATAATATGGATATTTCAGATTTCCAAATTAATTTCTTTCAACTGTGGTTTCTGTTTGTTTTTATTTGAACAGCTTTCTGTCTGTGTAGAAAACGGCCATTTTTCCTCTCAAAGGGAGAGGAATGCCATCTGTATAGAGGCAGCTTATTATTTTAATTTTTGCCTTACAAGTATCTCTTTTCCATTGAAAAAACTATGCTGCTATCATCAAAAAGTGGATGCTTTCCTACTGCTTTCCTAATCCAAAACCACATTTACCTCCACTCCATTAGCTGTCATGCCACATCTGAACTGGGTAAACCAATAATTCAGCAAATAAATGTGTAAAATCTCCATATTCTCTAAATACTAAAGCAATGAAACCATAGTTTTGCTGCACTTTTTCCAGACTTCTTGGTAGAGCAAATTCCCTTAGTTCTTACACGCTGCTCCTTAATATTCTTTTGCATCCATCCCTAATTACTATTAAAAACAAAAACAACAACACCATCAAAGAGCATTGAGGTCATCACCCAAATCAACGTACTTCAAATAAATGCCTACAGGAATTAACGTGTAATGACAGTGCCAACCACGTGGTTTAGATGCACAAGTTCCAGTTATTTCATGTTGCTGCTAACAACTATTATTCCCAATCACCTTTGATTTGTGCATATTAAAACCCTTAACCCCTCTCCGACCTGCACATTTCTGTCTGTAATTCACTGCCAACAGGCTGCTCTCTATAGTCATATGTAGACATCTACAGAATTAAAAACCAACAAATAAGAAAAGCACTGCTACAGAGCCACTAAAGGCCTACAGATAATTCTACAGATGTAAAGAAAATAAGGTTTCAGAACAGGCAAGCATCCTTACTTCAGCACATGCTATCACATGCTCCTACCTCCCAGAACTGATGTTTAGCATAGTAGTCTCCCTGTGCAATCCATTCTTCTGGGGATGAAGTTTTAGCAAACATGCTATCATCCAAATCTAGAACATGATGGGAAATAATGTTGTTAGAAGAGATGAATAGCAGAAATCATTTGTCACGTACAAAAGCTAAGCATGAACACTTTGTAATGTTCCAAACTCTGTGTTTTGTGCTCACATCAGTAATGGCAACTGTGAGTTAGATAAATTTAACCTCTCCCAATCAGCCCAGGAAATAAACAGGTAAGGTCAGACTAAAAAAAAATATATATATACGCTTTTTCTTGGACCACACTAAATAAATCCACTGCCTTTATAGAAACCAAATTCTCTGATTTGATAAATCTCTTTCAGCCAGCATGGTATTCCACGAACCACGTTCATTACCATGTAGGAATAAATTATACCTATTATAGGTATAATTTAGCTATTATTAGCTACTATAGCTATAGCTAACTATTATATTATCTATTAACACATAGAAGTGATCATTAGAGCCCATACAAGTAAGACCTACTGAAATCAGTTAAGCTTTGCAAGGGCAAAATCAGTGCAAACTATTAGAGGGACCAAAGAAATTAACATTCTCTATAACACAGCCTGAAAGCAAGAAAGCACTCAGTAGGCTGTCTTGTTTCAGTCTTTTAAGGAAGCTTTAATTTAACTTTACTTTTATTCTCATCTGTTTTGACAACTTGAACGAATCCTCTTTTGATGAAATACTTAAAAGCTGGTGCTCGTTTATCACTGTTTTCATCAAAGATCCAAAGATTGACCCTGGCTCTTGTAATGGCAGTATACAACTGCTTCAGTTCTCCGTTCAGCATCTGAAGCAGAACAACAACACAAGAAAAAGTAATAATGCAACAAATACTAGATTATCTGATTTGTTACTAAGTGACACACTGCAGTTTTAAGAAAACAAGGACTAGGTACAGCGAATGACAAAAAAAGAACCTCTAACCAAGCAAATCTAAGTATGAAATACATAATTTTTTATCTACGTAAGCAACTCTTCAACTAATACATAAGCAACTAATAGTACAACAAATCTAGTAGCTGCAGGTGTGACAGTCCATCTTGTTTCTAATCACTTGCACATGCAACTACTTGTCTTTTTCTTCCCCACTTCAATTCTGAAAATATCTGACTTGACTGAGTTTAAGTAACATTTTCTTAATTTTGAAGTAATAACAATGATCTGAAACCGTATTAAAGTAATAATAAACATTGGCAAGATGTTTTGCTATTTGTTTTAACCACTGCATGCATATATACATGTATGTATAAAAGTCTATTTTTTGGTTCTTAAACTGCATTAAAAAAACTTGCAAAATCATGTTTATCTTATACAAGTAGGAACTAAAAAAAAAAGATAAAATAACCTCAATAAACATGTAACTAAAAGATTGATGTTATTCTTGAAGATATCTCCCTACTCTTAAGATTTAAGAGCTTAATGTAACCTTGCTATTCCCAATGTTATGAAAAACTCACCTTGTACATTTCTACATTAAAAGCAGTAGGTCGCTTTTGCATAGCAGCAGCATCCTCTAAAGGCATTTCGATTAACAATTTGCTCCCTACTTGCATATCTGAATCAGGAGTGTAAGAAGAAATGATCTTCCATTCTTTGCTAGCCTAAAACGTCAAAAAAAGCCAACAGAAAAATGAAGTTACACGTATACAGCAATTACTACTGCCCAAATATGCAAAAGATAAGGTCATATGTTGTGATCAATCAACACACTCCCACAACTGAAAACAACTTCATGGGGATCAGACCAAAAAAATCTCAAGGAAAAACCTAAAGACAACCAAGAAAGTGGAACTTCATCTCAACGCGTGGGAGATTAGAGAGTAACCTCTGAGATACGTCTGTATCAGATCATCATCAGGCTGAAAGTACAGCTTCTCTGAAATAGCTAGTACAAAGCAATGTCTCCCTGAGCTTGTCATCCCAACGCAGGGGAGGTAAGCAACTCAGCTGAACACGGAATAAAGAAACAGAGCAACAAAGCAAACCTGAAAGACAGTAATTGGCTTGAAATGGCTTCAAACCACGTTCTCCTTTCCAGCAATTGAGCATGTCAAGGCTGTGACAGCACAGCATACAGGAACTGTTTGGGAACACATAGGAATCGTGCCCATATTGTGACTTCTCTGTACTGTCACTGCTGTACTACGCTTCTCTTGTGATTTCAGTATACCACTGAAACAGTCTTCTGAATTCAAATCACACATAGCACCACATACATCAATCATCGTCATCTGATATTAAACATTAAATCCTCCCTGGACATACTATGAGTTTGCAGCTAAAGCTGCAGATACACCCCTACAATGGGTGGCTCATCAAAAACATCAGCTCACCTTCACCGTGGACAGGTCTCAAGCTCTGGTCCCTACGGCCACAGACTCTTCTACAAACCCCAACACTGCAGCAGACCCCCCACAAAACAGAAAAACATATTCTAAAATGTCATGTTAATTTTATCCTTTTTTGGTGTTTAAAGGAAAACTGACCACAAAACCCTACATTTGTGCCACAAACTTAAAAATACTCTTATATGGCTAAAACAGCTTTGTCTTTAGCAGCCCAGAGCCCTAAACAACCTGGCAAAAAAGCAGAACACTTGCTAAACCCGTTTTGAAATTCTGGTTATGATATATCACCAATCAAACCATTCCTAAGCCTGCTACAGATTATAAAATGACAGCCAAATAATGGTATAAAATTTGGGTTTTAAAGGTTTAGCAGCTTTTTACTTTTACATTCTTCATTTAAATCAGCATCTCGAAACAGCACTCATTCTAAATCTCACTTTCAAATCCCATAAAAACCAATATTATGAATGACAAACTGCACACAGCCACGTTTGCTGCCTTCACAACAGTTCAGAGATTCACCTTTGCAAACCAGGAAACCTCAGTATGAACATTTCTTCCCTGCTTGTTTAACTACTCAAATCAACCCCAAATACTCATGGCTCGCAGGAAAACTGAATATTTATATGAAAATAGTTTTCCTCATCTGACACAGATTAGTCTAACTAAATTAAAATGCCCAACACTTAAAACTCTGGGTTCTGCTATTAGTTCTTGTTCTAAATTCGTCCCACATCACTCAAAACATATCAAATTTGAGAAATACAGCCAGTAGTATTACAGTGTCCCTGAATCTCAGTAAGCCATATTCAAGACGTTTACCTCAAGTTCCCACTTTTCACCCTCACCACATAGTGCTTAATTCATGAAAAACCACCAGCAAGCTGCCCTCTGTTTTACTTTATAAATCTGTGGTTTTCAGTTGCTGTAAGTCATGTCTGAAACACTGTTTTGAGGGGTCAAGCCCAGAGGGCATCTGCAAGAGAGACATTTACACAGAATATTTAATTGCATGGTAACTCAGTCATGGGTGATTACAAGCTTGCAGGCACCCTCAGTAAAGATATTGGCTACTGCCTGGCCACAGAGGTTCAGTGATGCTTCAGCACCAAGTGAGGCTTCTGTGGTCAACAACTCTCTATGGGGTGCTCCTAAAGTTGCATCCCCCTGAATGACAACTTTCTCAGACACATGGTTTGACTTTTGGTGGTGCTATGTGGAGTCAGGAGTTGGACTTGATCCTTATGGGTCCCTTCCACCTCAGGATATTCTATGATTCTGTGACCTCCACTAGGCCTGGAGCCACTGGAGAAAACCTGGACAGGTTCTGAGCTTCCTGGAGAGAAAAATGCAATGAAGAAAAATGCAGAACTAGGGGAACACAAGCTCACTTCATAAAACTCTGAGTCTATTTTCTACTGTGAAGAAACCACCCATCTTCAGAGGAAAGTGTGAATCCTTCCCCAGCTGGAAAGCCAAGGAGATCACGTGTAATATGAATACATTAAGAAAAAAGGCAGAAAAAGAGATAAAAAGTACCTCTGAGTCTGTGAAAAAGTTGTAAAGGAGTACATCATCAAATTCCAAGCCCTTTGCTTCATAAACTGTTAGTACAAGTGCTAAACTGAGTTCCTCAGGTATCTTCTCCTTTGCTGTTTCATTTGCAACTAATACTACCTATAACAAAGCATATTAATAAAAAAGTTTTTTATAACACGTTAAGAAGTCACAGACAGAAGACATACAAATGCGTGGAGATGATGCAAGAGGTTTCCCAAAACCAAACAGCACTTAACAGAGGCATTCCAGCACACTACATAAAGCTGCCCATAGAAGACTGTCAAATGTGTGGTATGAGGGGACAGTTGCAGATCTGGTGTGAGAAAATTTGGAGTTAGAAAAGAATGGGACAAGAATCATCTGATTCAATGAAGAGCAGAAAGAGCCAGAAACACATGAAGAAGAAAGAAACAGAAACCAAACAACTGTTTCAGATTTCCAAAGGCATAATTTGTCAGTAAAATGCAAGGAGTTAAAAAAAAAAAAAAAAGCTGTGGGCAGTCCGTATAAAGCAATTATTTAGTAGCACAGCTGGAACAATCTGCAAAAAGCCGTATACCTAAGAAAAGCAAACCTGATGTGCTCCAAATTCAATAGGCTGTGTTTTCCTTTTGTTGCCCCTCAGCAGAATTGCGAGGTCACTAAAACTGCAGGACTCCAAGACTGTAGGTTTGGGTCCATCAAAGAGACCACAGTCCTTCGGAAGCCGATCAAAAGATTCTGGGAAATAGTACTGAAGCAAATCAACCACTCCAGATGCAAGACTGAGAATACCTACAATAAGCAGAATATAGACTTTAAAGTTCCATCAGACTGTCTCATCCACTCTTGCAAAAACACTTTTAAAAGTTTTTATTAAAATTTTGACCTCAAGAAGTAACAATACAAAAACAAACAGAAGAAAGAAGCTGTAAGGCCTACTTCCTGTTTCTGACGTTTGAGTGGATGCCATTCTTGGGCCTATAAAGATCTGAAAGTGTGCTACAAAGACTTAGCAGCGCCCTCCTCATAAAATGAAGGTCAAACACAAAACTAATATGAAAAGTAGAAGTAGTGCATCAGTCCTGCAAAATCTTGCAATTTGAGGAAAGAAGGTGCGTATGAGTTCATTGAATTACTTTTTGAGAAGTTGCCTTCATATCAAACAGATAAAATATACATTAAGCGTGACTGTTCAAAAAATTACAATTTCAGTGAGGTTCATTTGTGTTTTTCCAGTCATCATATCAAAACACAGAAAAAGCTGATCACTTTATCTCTCCAAAAAAAAAAAAAAAAAAAAAACAACAACCCAACAGCTAGCTGAAGGTGCTTTGAATTGGCCAATAGCAAACCTCAACTGTTAGTGACATCTGATGAGCACAAACAGATAATAGATTTCATACTCTACCTGAATGGGACCTGTAGTTTTGGTACAGCTGATATATTCTTTTCGGTTTCCTAACACGCTGCTTCTTGTCCACGGTGTTTTTGCTTGCATAATGAAACAGCGACCTCAGATCACTAAAACGAAAAGCAACTCCTTTCATTATGCTCTGGGCAGTGTCACCGGTTAGAAACATGGAGTTAGGGTCATTGATGCATTTCATTAGCAGCGCTAGTTCAGCCTGGGTGAAATCCTGAATCTCATCGCCATAAAACTCATGGATGGACCATGGCAGCTCTCCAAGTTTTGAGAGTCTCTGAGATAAGTTATATAGCAAGTCTTCTTCATCAAAGTAGCCTCTCTGAGACCTTATCTGTTGATACAGACAAAAGAGGTGATAGATTTCACTTCTGTCTTCCGTGAAGTTTGGCGACCTCTTCCGGCCTAGTTTTTTGTACTGCTCCTCAGTAAGTTTACCCCCAAAGCAACTCAGTGCCTCAAAAGAGCCTTTCAGAAAAGACTTTATTTCTTTCCAAACAAGCGCAGGATTGTATAAGCTTTTACCCTTTATCATTTTTGGCCAAATTTCATTTGCAAATAAATCGTAAGTCACAAAAATCCGAGGGTCACTCTCCCTAGAGTATACATCAGCAGTTCTTTCTTCATCACCATCTTCTGCTTCAGCATTGCCTTCTTCATCCTCATCTTGCCAATTTGGTATCACCAACTCCTCCTGGGGACTCCAACCCACAATGGTTCTCTTAAGGCTCCCATCTTCATTCCTCGGAAAAAATGGGTCGGGCATGGATGCATCCAGTAACAGCAACAACTGCTTGGAGGTGATGAACAGAGGGAAATTTTCATCTTTAACATCTTGTAGCCTGTGAACATTTGGCTCCAGAGGCTTGAAATGACTGGTTACCTTGGAAGACTTGCTAAGTTCAATGAAATTCTTCTGAACTTCTTGGCACAAAACAGGATTTTTTGTTACAAAGATCTGGTGCAGATGCTCCAACCTGTTTGGTTCTTCTAAATTACCTATTTGGTCTTCTTCATGGTCATCACACGGATTTGTTTCTGTATCAGTTGTGCTCGTAGCAACCTCTTCATCCTCGCTGTCCTGGTCTTGCTCCTCACTTGCCTGCTCCTCGCTTGAATCATCACTGTCCTGTTTTTCTTCACATTCTTCATTCTCTAATCCATCTTTTTCAACATCACTGTACTGTCTCTGTCGCCAAGTTTGTCTCTCCAGCAGAGGACCATTTGCCATGGTGGACTTCTCCCAGTATGAATAAAATTTCTTCCACAGCCTATACAAGCAGCAAGTTGTCTTCCCTGTCCCACTTCGCCCAATTAAAATGATTGGTTCCATGGGCTTTGGATTGAGGTCAATTACTGCATACTCTAATTCTCCAACTCGGAAAGGGTACTCCACTGCAGAATGCACATCATTTATAATGTTGAGTGCCATGTTAGTACTGAAGCTGTGAAATTTCATTATATTGTATTCCATTTCTGCTGCACTGGCTGGAGGGAAATACTCAGGGATAGTATGTTCTTTTGATTTTTCTTTCTCCAGGTCTTCAACATAACAACGCGGAACACGCTTATGTGCTGTCACGCTGTAGTTCTGATGTCCTTCATTTATGCCTTTGAGCTTTTTCCTTAAGATGCAAGATAAGCCACGATTGTAGGACAGGCATATATTGTCTAAAACACGGTTCAGCTTGCAGTGATCAAGAACAATGGCCCAAATTCTGATTATTTCTGTGTAAACTCTTCCAGATTTTTCTGGAAGACTTTTTGTCTGTTCAGTTTCCATAATCTTTTCCGCACTCTCACTGCAACGAGGAGAAAAGTCAATTGCAAGTTCCCATAGCATTCTTGCACCTTTGCCCAGCTTGGCTTCGTAAAGTTGTATATCGGCTTTTAAATGTTTCAGTGGCTTTTGAAGACCCCTAGTCCATTCCCCATTACCAAGCTGCTTAATTGTCATTATAGTTTTGGTTTTCAGATAATGAGGTACATCTTTGCTGCCCAAAGTCTTCAGCGCTTCAGGAGTGCACTCTATTTCCCAAGTCATGCTATCAAATTCCTGCACATATGCCTCCATATCCAGAATCTTCTCTTCCTCTGGTTCTTCCTTCTCTCCATTAGACATGCCGACAGTAAATTCCTGCACTCCCTTCTTTTTCTCCCTGTCATCTCCTTTTCCTTCAGGATAAACTATGCTTCCACAAAGCTGTAAAGATGCACTTTTTCCCTCTTCCAAATTTGTCTGGCCTGAAGATTGTTTTGGTACCACAGAATTATCCTTCCTCAGGGTGTCACCCCATTTCAATTGCTGAATTAGAGTTGCAATTTCCTGCACTAGGCTTTCCTGCAGAGTTAAGGGGTTGTTTGTCTTTTCCATTTCCTGCTTTGCTAACTGATCATTTTTTGTCTTTACAGAAGACAGGGTTTTTACATCATTACGTGCTGTGTTGCCAGATGGTACTTTCAATAAGGACCCAGAAGAAGAGCGTCCTGCATTCTTTGTCTGTGACACGTCAGAAGCTGGAGTAGGCTTAGGTGTTTTAACCAACTGCCCTGCTATATCCTGACGGTACTTCTTCTTCTCTGACACAGCAGTATTCCAGGCAACTAGCAGTGGGTCATTTTTCTTAATTCTGTGCCTCACATCTCTTCCTAATTTGTTCTTTATATTAAAGTTAACATCAAATTTGGCCAATGAATCCATTATTCTCTTTGCCTGCTTCGAAAATCCTCTCTGAAAAATAACATGCATCACTGTATTTCCATTATCATCTTGTATGTTTGGATTAAGATACGGAAAGTCAGAATGTCTTGAAGCAAAGAGATCAAGCAGATAATTCAGGATGTTTATGCCAGTGCCATCTGAAAGCAAGAAGAAAAAGAAAAGAAATTAGCTGCTTATAATGATGCATGGTAGGCCAACAGGTTTTAAATACTTTTTTCCTGCAAAATCGATTTCCTTTCAAAAGATTATTTTTTACATTTCATGTTTTTAAAACAAGCTTGTTTGAAATAGCTCAAAACAGCTTTTCCTCATACTCAGAAGAAATAATACGATGGCAGCAAAGCTTTAAAAATCTCTAGTTCTGCAACTGCTTATGGAGTATCAGCCTATTTCCCTCCTTTTTTAGCCTCCAAGTCATCTTCCACTATCAGCCCTGACAGCTACCAAATAGATGATGGTGACTCTAGTCATCCAGAAAAGCAGCAGCTCTGGTAGGGTCATCGGGCTCACTTTATTACACCATCCAGAAGAAATCTGCAGCAGCTAGTTTTGGGATTGCCCCAGCCCAAGAGCAATATCTTGCACTTGGCCTTGTTGAACCTCATTAGGTTCACATGGGCCCACTTCTCCAGTCTGTCCAGGTCCCTCTGGATGGCTTCCCTCCAGTGTATTGACTGCACTGCTCAGCTTGGTGTCATCCACAAACTTGCTGAGGGTGCACTTGATTCCATCAACTGTGTCACTGATGAAGATGTTAAAGAGCTCCGGTCCCAAGACTGACTCTTGAGGGACATCACTTGTGACTGGCCTCCACCCTGACATAGAACTGTTGATCACAGTTGGACCAGCCAACCAGTTCTTAATCCACCAAACAGTCCATCCTTCAAATCCATACCTCTCCAATTTAGAGAGAAGGATGTGGCAAGGGACTATGTCAAAGGCTGTGCAGAAGTCCAGGCAGATGACATCCATCACCCTTCCCCTGACATCACTCCACCATGGAAGGCCACCAGATTGGTCAGACAAGATCTGCCCTTGGTGAAGCCACGCTGGCTGTCTCGGATCACCTCTTCATTTCATATGTGCATGGTAACCAGGAGGATCTGCTCCATGACCTTCCCAGGCACAGAGGTGAGGCTCACTGGCCTGTAGTTCCCCGAGTCATCCTTTTTCCCTTTCTTAAAAATGGGAGTCATGTTTCCCTTCTTCCAGTCACCAGGGATTTCACCTGACAGCCATGATTTTTCAAGTATGATGAACAATGTCTCAGCGACCACTTCAGACATCTCTCTCAGAACCCTGGGATGCAAATCATCCGGACCCATGGACTTGCATACAATCAGTTTCAGGAGGTCTCAGACTTGTTCCACTGTTTCAGGGGGATGGAATCTGCTCCTCTCCCCCACACCTAGAGGTTCAGGGTCCTGGCAGACATGAGGAGCCAGTGAAAACCAAGGCAAAGCATTTATTGAACACCTCAGCTTTTTCCATGTCTGAGGAAGCCAGTTATCCGTCCTCATTTATCAGAGGGGGAATGCTCTCCTTGGTCTGTCTCCTCCTGCCTACATACCCTTCTTATTTTTCTCATCCCTTGCTAAGTGCAGTTCCACTTGTGCCTTGCCTTTCCTGATCTTATCTCTACTCACACAAACAACATCCCTGTATTCTTCCCAAGCTATATCACCCTGCTTCCACTTCCTGTATCTCTCTCTTTTTCCCTCAGTTTAAGCTGCAGGTCCTTGCTCAGCCAGGCCAGTCACACACCTCCTCTGCTCATTTTCTTCTGCTGGGAGACGCAGAGCTTTTGTGCTTGCAGAAAGGTGTCCTTAAAGAGCTGCCAACTCTGTTCTGCTCCTGTGCCCTTAAGGACAGTTTTCCAGGAGACCACACCCAGAAGTTTCTGGAGCAGCCTGAAGTTTGCTCTCCTGAAGATCAGGGTCCTGACTCTACTTATTGCCAGGCCTGCATTCTGCATTCCTCCACATTACAAACTCCACTACAGCCCAGGCTGCCTCCAGTCTTAAACCTCTCTAATGCTCTCCTCTGTTTTGATGGGCACGAGGTCCAGTAAGGCAGACCTCAAGTCAGTCCATCAAGTACCTAGATCAGGAAGTTATCCTCAACAGACTCCAGTAATCTCCTGAATTGTCTTCCACCTGCCATATCGATATCCCAGCAGATATCTGGGTGCTTGAAATCCCTCATAAGGACAAGAGCCTGCAAGCACAATACCTTCTGCAGTTGAAGAAAGAAGGCCTTGTCAACAGGCTCCCCCATATCAGGCAGCCTGTAGTTGATCCCAACCATTAGATGTCCATTACTAGACCAATCCCTGATTTTAACCCATAAGCTCTCAACCTGGTCATGGCTGTTACTCAGACACAGCTCTCTGCAATCCATCCTCTTCCAAACATAGAGGGCAACTCCCCCTCCTTTCCTACCCTGTCTATCCCTTTCTGAACAGCCTGCAGCCCTCAAATCATAGTATGCAAGTCATGAGATTCATCTCACCACGTTTCTGTGATAGCAAGCAGATCATAATTTTCCAAGCTCTCCCTGTTTATTTCCCATGCTGCATGCATTAGCACAAAGGCACTTCAACTGGGCTTCCTGTCACACCACCCTTCCAGAGGGGCCCTTCCTCAAACCTCTAAAAGAAATCTGAAGTTTCCCCTCACTGCTTCCTAGAGGGACACAAGAAGGTTGCCAACCCCTCATTTGAAACATTATCTCCTCTGAGGAGCACCCAGGAGATCCTACAGGACAGTTTGGAGGGTTTTTCCTTGCAATCTCCTGGTGTGACAGTAAGCCTAAGCCTTCCTCTGTCACAACGCACTCAACTCTCTTCCCCCCACTGGATCTAGTATAAAACCCTGGACTACTCGCTCTGTCCTAGCAAGCCTCATTGCATCCCCTTCCTACCTAGTTTAAAGCACTCTCATGAGCCCTGCTAGCTGCTGGGCTAGGATCCATTTCCCTCTTTGAGTCAAGTGACACCCCCATCTGCAGCCATTAGAGCAGTTGCCAAGTAAATCGCTCCGTGGTTGAAAAACCCAAAGCTCCTGTTGTGACACCAGCCTATCAGCCACTTAATCATTACCTGGGTTTTCCTAGCTTGCTCTGTGTCCCTCGCTGCCCCAGAAGGGATAGAAGTAAATATCAGTTGTGATGCTGCTCCCTCAACCAACGGCCCTGAAGCCCTTCAAAATCCTCTGCCTTTCCTGCAATATCTGCTGTTATTGCCCCGCCTTTGTCTTTGTTTCTTCTTAAGATACTTCATATTTATATCATTTCTATCTAGTACAAATGTTATGGGTTTTCAGAGAGGAGCTTTGCTCTTTAAATCAGCTTGATTAAACAATAACAGTCACAAAAAAATAGAAAGTGATGGAGATGTTACAGCTGCCTCTATCTCATCAATCACTTGACCAACCATTAACTCTCTTCACAGCCCCAGGCACTGCAAATTAAAAGCAGAAAATATTAGCTTAATAAAGGTTTGTCCACATCCTCTGGCCTACAAAATCTGGGGACTGAGATACGATCAAACATCCTGCTCTGCTGCCTCTGCTATCACATGAAAAAGACAACAGAGAAAGTGGTAGTGAGATGGACAGGTAAGAAATGAGATCATGAATCATAGTATCCCAGAATATCTCAAATCTGAAGAGACTCATAAAAATTAACAAGTCCAACTCTAGGCTCCGCAAAGGACCAATCAAAAATCAAACTGTATATCTGAGAGCGCTGTCCAGATATTTCTTGAACTCTGGAAAGTTTGGCATCAAGACCACAGTCCTGAGGAGCACATTCCAGGGCCTGATCACCCTCTGGTGAAGAATGTTTTCCAATATGAACTTTCCCTGACACATCTTCATGCCATTCCCACGAGTCCTGTTACTGTCACCAGAGAGCACAGATGAACACCTGCCCCTCCACTCCCCCTGTGAGGAAGCTGTAGACCACCATCACGTCTTCCCTCGGTCTCTTCTTCTCTGGGCTGAACAAACCAAGGGACTTCAGACACCCCTCATACATCTTCCCCTCTAGGTCCTTCACCATCTTTGTAGTCCTCCTTTGGAGACTTTCTAGTAGTTTTATGTCCTTTAGATATTTTCAACAGTCGCTGTGAAAATGAGTGACACCTTCCTGCTAGAGATGTTTGAGTCCCCAAGACTTAAGCACACAAAAACCTTACCTCTTTTATCCAAACAGATGTGGACTGCAGCATGCAAAGGAGTATCTCCTTGTGCAATGGAGATATTTCGAGGATCTGCACCTTTGGTCAGCAGCAAATACACCAGTTCAAAATAATTCTTTTTCAGACAGATTTGCAGTGGTACTTCAGATGTGGCTCCAATCCCGTCTGGCAGAGCTAGTGACATGGGGTTAAATGTGATAAATCAGATATGCAAACTACAGAAAATGCTCATCAGAGAAACGTACAAACTGACTGCTGAGCAGGCAAAAAGAGTTTTGGAGAAATAAAATCTTCAGAATTTCCTCTGATCTCCAAATAATCTAAGCAGCCAGTCCTCCTGTTGCAAAACGAGGACAGACAGGCCAAGACATATCTTCTTCAAGTCATTCACTGAATGAAACAAGAAACTTCCTTGCAACCCCAGACACTCACAAGGCTGCAACAGGCCTACACGTCCCTAATTTATAGCTAGCATCAAGTTATAAGATGAAGTGAAAAACAACAGCCATTCTAGGAATCAAGCTTATCCAAAACAAGAAAAACAACCACACTCACAGTGACTGAAAGAAGAAAGATACTCAGTCATGTCCTTGAATTCACTGAAGTAGCCAATTACTTGTGACATGACAAGAGACTGAATCCCAAGACTGAATCATATTTTCTATCAGGACAACAGTGGCTCAAGACAGGGGAATTAAAGCCCAAGAAAACTATAAGCAAAGGAACAAGAATCTTTGGTCTTTTACCTCCTAATCCAACTCTGACAGACAAAGTTCATTTGAAAAACATCTTCCATCCTACACAGCCCTAACAGGTTTCAAGTGTAGCAGGCACAGCAAATGTACTGCAACTCAACAAGCTGCAGCACTTATAAAGAACCACAAAAAAAACCTGTGCTTTCATCTTTCTGAAACTGTGGTGCTCCAAACATGCAAAATAAAGTATCCCATCTTTTATAGGAAGTAACATTCTAACTTTTTACCTCCTCTTTCTACCAAACATCTTATGAGGTGGATATGCTCATCCAATCTGTCACACTGCTGGATAATACTGCCAATGTCAACATCTGAAAGATTGCAGGTTTTGAAGAGTCCTCCATCTGATGAGTTTTCCCCATTGGCCTTCCCTGTCAGCAACAGCAAAACTTCATGCCACATTTGCTTCTTCAACAACAGCTTTACAATGCTGTTAGCACAGGCTTGGGAGACATTGCAAACCACCCCTTCTGGAATTTCTGCAAGACAAGCAGGACAAAATAACTCAGAAACAGACAGTAAGATCCATCTCAATGTAAACACATCTCAGAATAATGGGCTCGTTAAACTCAAAGCACAGAACAGCAAAATCCTACATTTGTATCCTTTTGTCTTTATGCTGACAGACAAAGCAGTTTGAAAACTTTCATTCTGTTGAATTTTTGTGTGTATTGCGACAGGTTTTCACTGCAAAAAGCAGCAGTAAAAAGAAGTAAAAGCACTGTCCCAGTAATATAAATTGCATAGACATGGAAATGAAGGATGAGTAAAAGAGCAAAAACTGTATGTTAGTATAAAACATTTTTCACAACAGCAAAGAGGAGAAATGGGAATTCACTGTACCTTTCACAGAAGAAAGCAGTTTCAGAAATCTCTGAAACACATCTTCCTTCAATACATTTTTATGATGTAGCCCATTTTCAAAACTGCAGAACTTGATAAACTGATTGAGGGCATCCAGGAAAGAATCAACTGTAGCTCTTCTTCTATCTTCATCTGCAAAACATCATAGAAATTGAAAATCCAGTCATGTTTTCAGGGCAGGATTGTAATACACTGTGCTTCTATCAGTGGTTTACAGGCAGGTTTACAGACACCCACAGGTTTAAGATACTTGGGTAACAGACAACTGCTGATTTTAAATCGTGTCCTATTAACTGTTTTTAAATGAAAACCAGAAGACTTGGCACGAATTTCATGAAAGTTTCAGAGAATTTAAGTATATCAAAGATCACACAAAAGGACAAAGCAACAGACGAGGTTAGTCACCATTTTAGCAATCAGGATTTACCCCAGGTGTAAAGCACTGCCTTGTTCTCCAGCCTCGTGCTTTGCATTAAGCCTAGAAAACTCTTGGGGGCTGCACATTGCAAAAGATAAATTGACTCCAAAAGACAAGCAAAGCTCCCTGAAATACCAAAGCAGTTACCTCTGTAAGGGCAGTGGTGTAAACTTAACTGAGAACCATTGCACTAAGACCCTCTCCAGGAAAAGAGCAGAAGATCTCTTCAGTAAAGAAAGAACTACGTGAATTTGCTTGCCAAGAGCCCAAAGATGCAACTGCAATGAAATACAAAGATTTCCAGTACACTTTCATGTAATATACACATGAAACCATCAAGGTAGTCAATAAATTTTGCTTCTTTTTCCTAAGTTTGATCTGCCCGTGTAAGTCTTTTGCTCCATCTGTGCCCTGAGATCTGCATAACACAAATAAGTAATGGTTTGCAAAGGGTATGCTTTGAGCTAATATGGTAACACAGCTAATACAGATGTTACCTAGGCTAGCTAGTGACAAGGAAAACATCATCAGGCACCAAATCATCTTAGACTCTACTGAAGAAATGGTACTGAGAAGAGCAAAACCCATGTTTGGGGCTTATTAACCTTCTTTTAAACAGTAGTACTATCACTTGGGAAAGGGAAGCTGCAGGACTTCTCAGATCCAAACAGCCTCCTACAACAGGTTTCTCTGCTGAAGTGTCTGTGACCCCCTTGCAGTCTCCTTCAGAGCTAGAAAACAAGTATCAACCAAGCTGCCATGCTGCAAAGATAGCATCCTCTGCAAATATCCTTCAGTCCTGTGGGTAGACAGTTCCCCATTTCTTGTCCTAACCAGCATTGCTCTGACTGCACTGCAATACGGGCAGCTCAGGCTTATCCCATTTGTTAAGTAAGAGAGGAAATTATGTAAGGGTTAGTCAGTATTGACAGTTTGACCCTGAGGTTTTAATGTACAGTTCGTATGCTTTCTCATTCTGATTTACTGATGTCAAAGTAGAATTCCCTGATATTTGGGCAATCACATTTCACATACCAGTTTCCAGACAGGAAGTTAAAAGAATAGAGCTTATCCTTTCCAGAACTGATGGGCAGTTGTAAGAGTAGACTGAAAACCAGTTTAACATTTCAATTCATGAAAATCCATGTCAGATCAACAACTTCCTGTAAGGCAGCTGGTCTTCCTCAAACTGACCAGAAATAACAGTAATAATTTTTAAAACAAATTGCAGTTTGCTCTTACTCCAAGAGTGTAACTCAATTTTAGGTCCTCCACTTTGGTTATGAGAGGATCTACAATAGTGTGCCCTGCTGCTCTTGTCCCTTATCACATGAAGAGATTTAAAGTTTCCATGCAATATGGGAATTCCAGCTGCACAACATCCACGTGGATCAAGGACAACTAAAATTCTCTGAACACGGAGGATCCCTCACTAGAACATTATTTTGTTTCCAAAATAGGTCAGCATCTTTTCACATATATATTCATCATCTCAGGGCTTTTATTTTTGGTCAATATTTTTTTCTTTATTTCAAGCATTTTAAATATGTCACAGATGTTTTTACCAAACGTTTCATTTGCCAAACACTAAGGTGAAGGTAAATGATCAAAACTGATAAAAGCATCAAAAAGATGCAGTTTCTATGGTGGGAGGGGAGCCTTGAAGCAATCTGTAATTACTTATTGCATGATACAATAAGAACATTAGCTGGACAGCAGACACCTTCAGGCAAGGACAGAATGTTCAACACTGACTCACCAGGGTGACAACTCGCACAGAAAGTTACATAAAATCCACCTACTACCGCCAATTACAAATAAAGTAATTTTGCATCTAAAGGATATAATTTAGAAACAGAAAAAGCACAGAACTCTATACAGCACCTTCCAGTTCTGCAGAGGAAGAAGTGTGTTTCTCAATGTGACTGCTGACTGCTTTGACAGCATCGAAGTTTTTGTTCTTTTTCAAAATATCTATGACGTTCCTTGACCGTGCATCCAGAATGGTAGGATCAACCCCAGAATTCAGAAGCATGAGCACATCTTCTGTTTGACCTACAGCATCACATGAAAAAGTATTAGAGGGGGAACAATTCTCACTGTTCAGGGGTTGTTTTGTTTGCTTGTTTTCACATTTCACAGTTTATAGCATAATTTTTATATATATATAAATATATATAATTTTCTCCAGTGTCTTGAGAACTGTTACATATTACCTCCAAAAGAAACTCAAAGAACTGTTAAAAAAAATCATTATCAACTCCATCTTTGTTATTGTTGAGAAACGGGAGCACTGAAACACCAAGTGACAGGGCCTGCCTCAAGGGCATCCCACCAGTCAGAAGCAGTATGCCAAAAGCCCCTCCTTTATTATGCCCCAATCCCATTCTCCTGTTTTTAGGAGAAGAAATAGTAAGCATCACTGCTTTCAAGAGAAGTCACTTTGTTTTTAAACACTACAGAGAGTTACAGAACAAAGACAATAAATCCAACAGTGACTTGCCACAGTTTTTATGATTATTCTGAAAACACAAGAGTCCTTTGTTTGCAGTAAAAAATGCTGCAAAAGAAGTGGGACTTCTTTGCAGGAAATGAAATTAGTTAGATATAGAGTGCCAGCACCTCATTCATACTAATAAAGAGAGTCAGCAGAATGTCACTGCATTCAATGACCTCAAAGAATGGAGTTATGTTGGTGCTTCTTTCCTGAGGCTGCCCAGTGAGCAGCCTAATACAAGGAAGAAATCCAGGATAAGTTGATGTAAAAGAAACATCACATAAAGCTTGAAGGAAAGCATTTCATTCTTCAACTCTGACAAGGTACATTGCTACTTAGGTTTTAAAGCTTCACCTCATTAAAACAAACAAACAAAACAACAGAGAAACAGAATAGATCATAGCACATTTAGATCTGAAAGGTAAGTAGAAACTGCAGTACTTACTGGAAAGTCATAACCAATCAAATCAAGAAGCAAAAAAAAACTGTCACCAAATCAAGTATACAGACTTACAAGGGAATTACTGAAATGCTTAAATATCAGTTAAAATACTCAGATAACAGGGCTCTCTTGTTTTCTTCCTTGTATGTAGTAATAAACACCAAGGCCTGAAATTTTCTTCCATTTTTCATTTTTCCATATGAAAACAAAACACCACACGAGTAGGAATGAAAGAAAAGAACTGCATTTACTGCGTTTCCGGGAATAGTCACTGGAAGATGCCACAATGTGCAGGAGAGTGCACCCATCTCTGTCTTGCTGGTTAATTCTATCCTTCAAGTCTGGCCTCTGAGACAGCAACCATCTGAAAATATGGTTCTTTTCTGAAATGATAAAAGAAAACACTTGTCATAAATAGTAAATAGATGCAGTAGAAATTGATACTGCTTGTCCCCCCTATGGAATGTAAAGACTGTATGAAAGCTTTGGTCACACATGGGGAGTAAGGGAAGTAAAAAAAATAAGCAAGAGAAATGATGGCATGAGCCAGCTGCATTGCTAGAGACATGACACTACAGTCTCACTGACCCTCACTCAGCATGCATTATTTAGCTGACTCATCAATCTTTAGCACATACAGAAAATGCTGTTCCACACTGAAGTGGCAGGAAGAAATATTTTATTTTTTGTCAGAGTTGGCACACCTAGGATATGAAAGACCCATATCAATCACACTATAGCTCCAAAACTATAGATAGCTCCAAGAAAATATCCATATTAGGCTTTTATTGCTAACAAGCACAGATAATGAAAAAGTTTTAAAAAATATATTAAAAATCACAGGATCATACAATGGCTTGGGTTGGAAAGGACCTCCAGGATCATTAAATTCCAACCCCCCTGCCACAGGCAGGGCTGCCAACTGCTAGATCAAATACTAGATCAGATTGCCCGGGGCCCCATCCAGCCTGGCCTCAAACACCTCCAGGGATGGGGCATTCACAGCCTCTCTGGGCAACCTGTGCCAGCACCACACCACTCTATAAAAAACTTCCCTCTGACATCTAATCTAAATCTCCTCTCCTTTAGTTTAAAACCATTCCCCTTATCCTATCATTATCTACCCTTGTAAAAGCATGATTTCCCTCATGTTTATAAACTCCTTTTAAATATTGGAAGACTGCAATGAGGTCTCCTTGCAGCCTTCTGTTTTCCAGGCTGAACAAGCCCAGTTTTCAGCCAATCTTCATTGGAGAGGTGCTCTAGCCCTTGAATATCTTTGTGGACCTTCTCTGAATCCTCTCCAAAAGCTCCACAACTTTCCTGTTTTACTGATACATGTGAAGTCATGCCTACATGACCCGACCTAATTATATTTATTTTTTCTCTGAAGAAGACAACACTTGGTTTATTTCAGCAGTAGATGTCACTTACTTGCTTTGATACACAATCTGATAACAGCATGAAGGGGATAAACTCCAATGGATTCAACTTTTGCCCCAATGGAAATCAGCCATTTGACTAATTCTGCTACATTTTGCATTGTCTCATCACATCCATACAACTCATAAGTCTGATAACAAAGAAAAGAATTGCAACACATTATTTTACGTTCAAAGACATTCTTTCAAAATCACCTTTCCACTTTTAATGACAGGAATTGATGGAACATAACAGCAATAACCAAGCCATATTCACTGTAAAATGAAACATTTACTATGCAGGTAACAGTTCCAGTAGGAGTTCAAAGCAAATACATTTCTCCAGTGAGATGTTCATGAATTTTGAAAGACTTTCCCTGCTCTGAAAAGCACTGAGTTTGAAGCCTACTTTGCAATGCATATTTATGTATTCCTTCCCTGGAACCAATGGCAACACTCTGCCTTGCAAGTCTATTAAATGTTAGTGCATTCCAATTCACATGTTGCTGTAACTAGGTATTGTAATTTCTAAGCTCAGATGAGGCAGCTTCTGCACGCAGTTATCCTAAAGCAAGAAAAGACTGAAGAAATGTTTGAAATTGGAAAACAGGAGTCACTGACTGAGGGAAGGAGGTAACATCTCCTCAAACAGCTCAGGAATCCCATCAATGGAAAGAAGGACAACACCTCATTCTCTCATGCAGCCCAGGAAGCATCTGACATTATTAAGAGCAATGATAATATAACTGTACACGCAAAGAAAAGCTTCTAAGTATGGATTTTACACACCAAGACTGAAAGCGCACAGTCTGAGCAGAAAAAGTCTGAACCAAAAAAGGATGTTTTAGCAGGGACTTAATGAGCATCAAGCACAGCCTATAAGCAACAGGGACATTGACACAGGAACTCTGGAGGTGAGCAGAGGAAGCTCAGAGGGAAACTGAGACAGTATGCAAAGAGGATCTGATCATGAGGGAGTGCTCAAAAACAGAGCTTAGACAATTTCTTCATTTGTGCCAGTCATTTTTTAAATAGCAGGCTTTGCACAGCCTTCCACAAATAAACCTTCCTAACACCTCATGCCAAATTTTGACTGGCAAGTATTACTGTTTGTGTGCAGTTACAAAAATAAAATACAACAAACTATAGGGAATATATGGTGGCAGCAGGGGAAGTTCCAGCTGTCAGAAAGCAGCATTTTCCTCTAATTTTTGCAGAAGAGAAGCAGTGCTTGTTGTTGTTTCAGGGCCACCTCTCTCCTTGCAAAAAGTGGATTGAATGCATGATGATGGAGGGTAGCATGAAGTCCCATTTAATCATCTTGACTGGTATTACCACAGCAAACTTGTCCAATGCTAGCTAACCACAGCGTGCTTGTGCAAACACATCTGCTTTTTAATGGTTCACAAGAAATGCTTCACATCAGCTGCTATTGAAACAGGATGAGCATCCATTGCATAATAACAGATACATACACTGTGTACCGCCTTCAGAAACTTGGCATGATACTACTGCAGACACCAGCTGCTCCTTCACATGCACAAGGTGGGCACATATATCACCATCTCAGTGAGAGGCATTAGAATTGTGGTTACTTGGTCTATATGAATCCAACCTGCCAAAACCTTCTGCATTATCTGGAAGCCTTCAGGGAATCAGTTTAGCAGCCTGTGTCTAAAGCATCGTATCAAAAATGTGGGGCACTGAGTAAAGAAAAATTCCAACACAGCACTAAGCTCCATTTTTCATAATCAGACCCAGTACCATGAAGCAGGCCAGCAGAACATAATACCACCCTATCCCAGGAACGTTGCAAGTTACCCTGATTGGAAAACACATCCAACTTAACAGATGTCAAACGTTTTTCTACGTTAAAACTGGTGTCAGGTTCCAGGTCTGACATGAATAGCTTGCTGTACTTGTGAGGAACATGTCTTTTCATGACCAATTAAAGGAAATGCTAAATTCCATACAACAACTATATAAACTACGGATTTTTTTAATCATCAGATGAAAAGGGTCAAAATAGATGATTTAATATAATATTGTTTAACATAACCATATATTATTTTTCTTTTTATTTTTTTCTCATCTGTTTTAATCTTGCCCACATGATGGAATATCTCCCACTGAAGAGAACAGAAAGAAAAGAAATAGACACAAAACTTAAGAAGTTTGTTACTCTACCTCAAAGAGATTTTTCAGTGGTAACTGGTTAACTCTGAGATTGGTGGGCAATTCTTTCTTCTTGGACAACAACAACAGAAAAGACTAGGGAAAAAAAAAACATTGTGATAAGTGCACTTAGGAACTTTCTGCTTTACTAGACTTTGTAGAAGAGCAAAACAAGGGCTAACAACATTTCAGATTTTTTTTAAAGATTGTAATACATCACTGAACGTCCATTTATCATTGAGTATCTGTATTTACAGTGGACTGCAGGAAGCCACGACCAATTAAAATCTCATCAGAAGTAGAAACCACATGGAAGTGGTCAGGTAAAAAAAAGTTCTCTCCAGTACACCTTTTGTAGTGACCCTTTTTCAAGGACGATAAGAAAAATGATCTATGTAATTACAGGCCTGTAAGTTCCACTTTTGTGCCTGATAAAATTAAGGAATAGATAATTCTGGGAGTTACTAAAAAAACATATGAAAGACAATGCACTTTTCCCTTGATCTGCCATGCAGCATTTTGCCTTTTCCTAGCTAAGTTTCCTTGAGGCTCCTGCTGTGCCCAGCCATGCCCTGCAGTGGGGCTGTTGGAGTTGGTTGGAAATGCTGTGTCCAGCATGGGGCAGACTCAGCCTCACCACACACAGCAGTCCCGCAGTCCCCTGCCAGCACCTTGCCACCAACACACTGTAACTGTGACAATGAACCAGTTTTCATACAGTCACTATTCGAAAAGAGGGTTAAAACAACTTTAGGTGATTCTCCTTCCAGTTTTATAAAATAATCTGGCTTTATGGAACAACAGTGTACTTCCACTGAGTGGATCTTTTATCCAAAAGAAAAAGACACTATAAATAAATAACGGAGCCCCTAGACGGAACTAAAACAGAGATGACAGCAAGAGACAAGTGGGACCTTCAGTTTGTTGTATCCCCTTCAGAAATTAATTTTGGAAATTATTTTGAACTAAGAATATTTTTCAAGTCTGAAGGTCAAGATCACTGAACCAAGGAACAATAAACATTAATTGGTTTCTATCTCAGAGGTAATGCAAGTTTACCATAACAGGTACCACTGACTGTCTGTTGGTGCATCAGTATTACACTACACTTGATCTTACCCAAAAGGGCAAGAAGCAAGTATGTAACATTTGTTTGCACTTCACAGGATCAGACTTACCTGCCACTTCCCTTTCTGAGCCAACTTTTCCATCACTGCTTGCCAAATCAGAGCATCAAACCTTGCACTGAAAATATAATCATAAGCAGGGTAGAAAGTTGCTGGCAAGACTCGTTCATCTGCAAGAGAAAGCAGTTAGGAAAAGTATGCACTATATGCAACACTTCTAAAGTTGCGGTCTCCAACTAAACTACTTCACTGCAGAGGGACAGCTTTAATATTGATAGTCAAGAGGATGCCAACAGGGAGCAAACATCTGACTTCTTCAGCATTACAACCCATGGTCAGCAAACTGAAATGGTATCATGGGAAAAAAAACAAAAAATGAATCCCTGACCTAAAGAAACATCTCTAATCCCAAAAACATTATGGTGTATTTGTGACTTCTTGGTAAACCAATAGATACTGCTGAGATAATTCACATCCTTGACATGGGGCTATAAGTTCACCTGAACACCAAATAGGCACAACACAAAAAACTTTTGCCACACCTGCAGGCCCCATCAGATAATGCTTGCAAACCAGAAAAAAAAAAAAAAAAAAAGTAGGGTAAAACAGACAAGGAGAGAAGTTTAAGAAGGAAGGAAGACACAGTGCATATGTTACTTGGAAAACAAGTGAACAATGGCACAAAAAGGCCAAATTCCATCTTTTCATTGCTGACCAATTTTAGTTGAGGGACAGCCCCCCCACAAGAACTGAGAAGTTTAAGCTTAGTATCTTCTAACCATTTTCAAATCTGCCTAGTTAGAAGGATATCAGAGTGGTTTGTAGGAAAGACACTAAAGCCTTAGATGTATGTGTGGAGCTCCAAATCCCCAGCCATGGCTGTCAGTCTGAGTTTCAACCTTTTCCAACTGCTCTACAACTGCTATCTTCCGTGTGAAACAACATACTCCCCTGCACATTGTTTTCAGCTCACTGGTATCTGCTGTATACAAACTATACCAAGTTCAGCCCATTCTTTTAATGTGGCTACTCAACACATTCATAATCCTCAAGCAGATCTGTGCTGCTAAATAATCTGTGCTGCTTCTGGGAAGGACATCCTACAAAAGTCTCTTGTGTTACGTCCATCACTGCTGAAGGGTTCTTAAAATAATTAGGCTTTTAATTTGAGCTTACCATTGACACTTGTGAAGATTCCTGCTATAAAATCAGCAACTTGAGTTTGATCTACAGAAGCATTTAAAAGAGTCAAACCTCTATGGAACATAGAGATTGCATTGTAAGTGTTTGATAACATGATCAGCGAGTGGCCAGCTCTGTAATAAGCCTATGAAAAAAGAAGAACAAACAAAAAGATCATTGTTGGGAAAACACTCAGATCTTAGCTACGAAAATCACAGAATCTCAGGGGTTGGAAGGAATCTCTGGAGATCATCTAGTCCAGCTGCCTGCTAAAGCAGCTCCATGCAGCAGGTTGCACAGGTAGGCATCCAGGCACGTTCTGAATATCTCCAGAGAAGGAGACTCCACAACCTCTCTGGGCAGCCTTTGCCAGAAAAGTTAACAAAAAGTTATCATTTTCTCTTTTTCTCTCAAATTCACTAAGTATGGTTAAAAAAAAAAGCACATAGTGCTACACAGTGCTATTATCAAAGCTTCTCACACACATAAAAAAAGCCAAAACCCCTTGTACTTCACGCTGTGCTACTGATATCATTATGCTGCATACTATTAATGAGCAATAAATAGATATAAATACACACAACAAAAAACATAGATAAAGCAGTAGAAAATATACTGTAAAATAACTAAATGATGAGAAGACATACTGCTAGCACCTGTCCTAGACAGAAATTTTTCTTGTCACAACGTCCAGAATATACATCTTCGTCATTATACCACCATTCAGCAGCATTCTGCAGTATTTAAAACAATGCTTTTGTTCTTTAGCCAGTAGCACCTGATCACATTTATGTTCACCACTAAACTAGGTTTTGCTACCTCAGACTCACAGAGTCTTATTACTGTTTGTTCAAGACATATCCTGGACAATCTTGCATCACCCTGAATCCCCAGCATCAGAAGAGCACATAAGATTTTATTATTTGCTATCACCTTGTCTGCAGTATTAAAAGAACAGTTATTTTCTTGAAAGTATTAACACCGTTCCTGTTGGGAA
This sequence comes from Cyrtonyx montezumae, assembly GCF_038088225.1. NCBI lineage: Eukaryota > Metazoa > Chordata > Aves > Galliformes > Odontophoridae > Cyrtonyx > Cyrtonyx montezumae. Next base: position 98,697,323 of record NW_027072089.1, on the reverse strand, counting down.
CGGGAAGAACCAGCAAGCAAAAGAGAGTTGCTTAATTTTATTAGAGGTAATATTACAGTAGTAACTTTGCTGTTCATGTGCACAGCCAGATACTGTCTGTAATTTTTATGCTATAGTACATCTTACAACAAAAAGCAGGTATTGACACTTGGTTTAAAACGCAATGCAGGCAAAAAATTGCCAGCCTAAACATGTGAGTACCTTAACATACTCTGGATCCCAGCGTAAGCTCTCAAAGGCTGAAATCATTGCTTCCCTCCATTTACCAAGATTGTACAAGCAAGTTGATCTGTTGCAGTATAACACAGCTATGTCCCCAGAACACCTGAAAAAAAAATTACCACCATAACTCCTTATTCAATTAAAAAAAAAGTATGGAAGCTACTCCACAGCAACAAGAAAAAAGTGCACGCATCACCCACCTAACAAACTCAGGGAAAAACAGAGCTGTAGAAAGTGAATACAATTTGAATATCAGCTATAAAAAGTGACATCCCCAATGATATCTTGGTGATACTCTGTCCCCTTCTGAAGCAGAAGGTCAACCCACTGCAGTTCTGCAGTACACTTTGGACTCCATGATACTCTGTGGGTCCCTCCCAGTTCAGTATATTCAACGCTTCTATACGACTTTAGAGAGTTCAGAAAACATAGAGACATCCAGATATTCAGAGAAAGTCAGGGAGAGAATGGACACAGGAAAGGTGCAACAAATGCTAGACAGACTATAGTCACCAAAATACAATCAGAAAGTGTTTTTACTGTATCATCAGTTGATGACATTATTAGAATCACCTACATTTATGTCAGCTGAAAAAATAAACATATTTCAGAGAACAGAATATACTGAAATGCATGCATCTGGATGTTAAGAGTTTCTGGAAAAAGCTTCCCAAAGCTTACAGCACTACACAGGGTAGTGGGGAACCTGAGAAGTCTGTCTTGTCTGTGCTCAAACAAATATCTTGTAGCATGCTGCTGCATCTTCCATCTTATTCCTATCTGAGTAATTTACACTCAGGAAAGTTGTTTCAACTACACTGAACACGCTGAGAGCACCCTCCTGCAAGCAAATCATGCCAAGGCAACCTACAGCAAGGGGAAAGGGAATGCTCAGGAGAAGAGACCAGTAGGAAGAGGAAGCCCCACTCTCTGCAAAGGGCAGAAACAGGCTGCTGGAGTCTTAAGTGCCTTCTTGGTCCTGCTCCCAGCAGAGCTCCACACTGCATTTTACCATCCTTCATCTAATGGCAAGCAGTCAAACTAAATTAATGGCTGGAGTTAAATAAGGTCGATAGCATTGTGAATACATGGTAGTAATGAATATTTAAAGTTAACATAATACCCAACTTTAGCCATCGGTGTTAACTGAAGACAACAAGCACTTGGCTTGTGGAAAGAAGTATCCACAGAACTCTTTGGCTGAAGTTAGCTTTGAACAGATTTTAGAAGGCTAGGAAAGTTCAGATGCCAAGAACAAAGTAACCTGCATGACCTGTTTTCAAAATAATCAATGATCCATGCAACAACAGAGAGCAACATGACCAGTACCTGGCAGAACCACAGCAACATTAATCCACAACGTCTCAGCTCCAAAGCAGAAGTAATTTAACACAAACCAACATGATTCAGGGAAAACTAATTTGGACTTCAATTACAGTTATTATTAATGCTTATAGAAAAATATTCTGATCAAAGTTGCTAACTTATCCCCCACACAATACATTCAAGACAGCAAGTTCTCCTTAATTATAAAACAGATACACCAAAGAGTGTGACATGAGACACAAGAAAAATCGTGTGTCAGGGTAAGAAATACAGTTCTGAGTTAACCATAGAACTGCACAAATTTCAAACTGTCCCACAGTTCACATCTTGTATCTAAAGAATACTTACAGGCCCCATTGCCTCAACTGAACGAGCATATACAGAGCTTGATCGTACTTCCTGATGGCCAACGTGTAATTTCCATTTTTAAAATCCTGATTCCCATCTTGTTTCATAAACTGTGCATACTCCATGGCATCCATGCTAATTGAGAGAGGAAAAAAAAAGGAAGGAAAAAAAAAAGGATTTATGAGACACTTCATTCCCCAAAATGCACTTCAACATTCATTTTAGGTTTTGCATCTTTGAAAAGTAGGACAAAACAGTGCATCTCTTTGTTATGTCGTAGATGGAATAGTAAAATGTCACTCAGGTACTAACCTCACCTTTGCTTTTGATACCTCAACTTTCCAGCTATTTCTTAATCACATTTTTCTCATTTTCTCCTTCAAGTCTTGAACTTTCTTTCCTAAAATTGAGATTCTAAATTATTTACATGCATGCACGCTCACTAAAAGCAGGAGAAGATGAATCTGAGACAAGAGTCCACACAGTTAAGAAGTACATGAAGGTATACATTTCAATTAGTTAAAAACAAAACCCATTCATTTGATTTTTATTTATGACTTTTCCTTTGTCCAGCTAGACATTTAATAATCCAATACACACAAAACTGCTTTGAAACTTGATCACTGCATGAAACATGTAGGGTGAATACCCGAAAAGAATAGCACCCACACAAAATAATGAAGGTGGATGGTATATTTTAGTATGGCTTATGCCTGTTGAATTAGGAAAGGCTCACCTGTCACCAACAGTCAAGTTTCCCCTATAAAACTGCTGCAACATTAAATATATTAGTAGTGCATGAAGACTTTAAAACAAATTTAAAAGCATTATTAATATAAATATATCTGGCACTTGGAGAAATCAAAGGTTGAAACAGGTGTCAACTGCAAACAGCTGAAAAAACATTTCATAATTAAGACTGTAAAAAAAAATCTCCTTACATAAAAATAATCACAATTTAAATAAGGTAAATAATTATGAGGGAAAAAATAGCCACACGTACATTGAGAAACAGCACATCAAGATCTCAGATGAGACAGTCAGGAAGTCTTGAGCAGAATCATTCTTCACAACTGGATTTTACGATTAAAAGCCATTTCCATTACCTGTGAAAGCCTCTATTAACCTCACAAATCTCAGTATTAGCAAATAAGATCAATAACCCCAGAAGGAACCCACGGGTTTACTTATTATCCTGGTATAAACCAGCATGGAACAGAACCAACGACAACCCACAACATCGCCGCCTGTTAACAGAATATGCAAAAGCTCTTCACGGCAGATCAAATGAGGTATTTTTAAGCATAGGAGCCCACAGACAAAGCACAAAACAATACCAACATTTTCTCTGTAGGTTTTTAAGGCAAACCCCAAACTGCTGTGCTGTTAACACGGAGGATTAAGAGGCATGCTGGGAGTGGCACTGTGCCTCGTCTGCATGGAGAAGCTCCATAGGGTGAAAGGCAGTGAACCAGCAGCAGAAGCAGTGCACGCCTCTGCAAAGGCATCAACAGGGGAACCAGGTGCTACTGCAAAGCTCAGAGCAAAGCTGCTTCCTGTTGGCTGCACAAAGGTCACTCAGAAGTTAGGCCTTATTTATTTAAGCAAATAATGCTCCGCGATGATGCCTGCAATGTAAACTTCCCAGGAAGAACTAACAAAATTCCTGGACACAAACTAAACAGACTATAAACTGACTAATAAGAGATTCCATCTACGCAAGGTTGGGGAGGTATGATGACAAGGCTGTACTGGAGAAGTAATTATGACAATTATGCTATGCAAACTGAATCATCACTTCACCAAACCATGTGCATACAGTATTGAGTTTCAAAACACTCCATATGAGACAAAGCCAAGGGTACTCATAGCTTACGTGGGTCTTTTGGACACTGCATGGTATGAGCATTATTTAAAGGGGAGAAATTAAAGGGGAGAATAAACAGCAAATGTTGAAAGATAGAATAGAAAAATATGAAATGGAACTATTTTTTTAAACCATCAAAAGGTTAAATAAGTGATTTTCACCAAGAACGATACCAAAACAATTCAACCACAAAGGGTTTCGTTGTGCAGTAATAGACACTCACCTGTGGTGAATGAATAACAATGAAGGTTACCCAGAAGAATTTTGAAGGGTTCCTTTCCCCAGAATAAAGCAAAAGCCCTCCAGTTTCAAGACAGATTTCAAAAGCTTTTTGAAATGAGCCATGTGATGAGAAATTTCAGAACTGAGCTCCCTGTTTCAGCCCTCCCCCAGTCAGAGCAGATCTCCAGCAGAACACAAATTCCCATGCTTTTCCAGCACTGCAGTTTGCCAGCCAAAACCCCAAACCATAGGTCGTTTAAATCACTGGGATGCCTGCTGAAGGCTTTAGCAAATATACCCAAGAGATGCACAGGCACGCAAATCTGACATGCAAGTAAATTACCCACAAGAATCACTGTACTGACTAGCACAGCGGGTCTTGCTATTGCTTAACATCTTCCTGCAGCATAAGCAGTTTTAACTCAAAAACCAGTAGACTGACACCTACTGCATAAAGAGCATGCCTAGCATTAAACACAACTGTCACCCACTCCTCTGCCTTCCACTGGCACAAGGAAAGATGAAACACCTGGATCTCAAGTGCATCTGAATCTAACTAACTAATTGTCTTGGTCCTCATATCTATTGAACATTGTCACTAGTGTACCGGCGTACCTTTCTGGTGCTGTTTTTGAAAGCTCCTGACATATTTCAGGTGTGCTCCTTAATTTCTCTGGATCATGGTACCAATCACCAGGATCAAACGTGGGATCATACAGCATTTCCACCACAGCCGTTTCTCTCAAATACTGGATGCCTTCCTCAATAGTTTTACACCTTTTCACCTTAGGTTCCAGGTCACTCTTGCAGGGATATCTTTCCCTCACAGCTACTAACATTCGTTGCCAGAGGCTGGCAATTCCAGTCATATACCTGCTGATCCCTCTGTCGACAGCTGGATCTCGGGCAATGTTTCCTAGTTGGCAAGCTTCGTTACAATCGAGGGACACGCTGTTGGCCCCGTTGTCCCAACACCGAAGCAGCCAAGTGACAATACTCTCATCTGGATGCCGAATAAACTCCTTTCTTGAGCCTTGAATCTCAGCCATTCTCACGGGTTGACGAAACACGGCAACAGCGACTCCCTCATCATCCTCATCATCACTATCTCCTCCATGTCTCTCACTTTTCTTTGCTGCCTTTCTCAGTGGCGGTGGGGTTGAGGAGGGCCCCTCTCCTGTATCTTCCTCTTCTTTCACAGCAACCGACATCTATATCGGTGCTTCCTGTGGCTGATCAGGTTTGACCAGGAGGTTTTCCTTTTCGGTTTGGGCCTCAGTTTGGACACTCTTTCTCTCCAGAACAGTATATAAACCTTGGTAAGCATAAGCCAAGCCCCAAACAAGCTGTTCCACCTCAGATCTTTTTGAGCCGCAACACCCCTTACTCAGATACAGGCCTAGCTCCTCAGGATCCTGCAAGAGTTCAGGAGTAAAATCCCATGGCACCGGGGGTCCCCATGCTTCTAATTTCCTCCCTAAAACTCTCCACTTTCCCTGCCATTCAACATTCTCTGTTTCTGTGAAAAGCTTCCTCCACATGATGTAAAGTGCTATTATAAGGGATACATTCACGAGGACTAATATCCCAATCATTAACACAATCCCTAAGCTGTAATCTTGAAAATTCATAAGGAACTGAGAAAGGAACCTGGACACCCATTCAAATATCGTATGGTTTGTTAACATCATATCATTTGGTAACATCATATTGTTTGTTACATTAGCCAGGGTGCCTAGGTATCTGGCAGGCGTCTCCATCACTATTCTTAGTTTATCATATAGGGACCAGGCTCCATAGATCAGACTGGCAAGCTTAATTAAGTTCCAGTACTTGGGCATTAAAAGGGAAAAAGCGATGAAATACAATCCCTATAAGGGCAGTTTTAACAGAAACAGAAAGAATTTTTTTTTTCTCTCTACTAAAACAAGCTGGCAGCACCCAAGAAAGTTTACAAATATCCCAGAAGAACTGGCAGTATGCCTGGACTTCAAGGCCGTGTTTTTGAGTACAGCTCCTGCAGTACTGATAAGCTTCCTAACGAAGGTCTCTGAGAGCAGAGAGATTCACTCCAAAAGTAAGGCAGCTAAGTAAGGCAGCTAACAGCCCCTCGAGCCCCACGCTGGGCATCAAAAATGTCAGCAGTCTGCAGGCCGGTTTGACCCGGCACTGCGACGACTGAGGCAGGGGACCCAGGGGCCCACGCCCCAGAGAAGAGGAAGGGGGAAAGGGAAAAGGGAGATGGGCCTGGGAACAAAACAGCGGCAACAATCTGAGGAGGAAAGCTAATTTACTAAATAAGATATCAGAAAGCAAAATAACACAATATAATACAATATAATTGGAATTAAAGCTAATGAATCAAATAAAATGAGCAAGAGAGAGTGTCCGATAAACCGAAGGCCTTACGCTAACGCTGAAGGCGGACGGCTGCAACAAACACCCACTGCTGAGCTCGACCTCGAAGGGAAGAGGGACAGTCCCGTGACCGCAGACAGTTTTTATCTTTCCCTCTGGGCGGAAACACGTAAAAACACAAAGCATCGCAAAGTCCTCTGGGGAATGGAGTTCTTCTCCTCTGAGACAGGTATACCTGGAACTATCAATGATCCATGGAGCTGGAGCATTAACTCTTTAACACTACATGATGTTGTGATGTGGAACATCAATAATATAACAAAAAACATAAAACCATGACACCAATAAAAAGACTTTGTCTTGGTGAGACAGGTTCCCTTCCAAAAGTGAGGGTTTTTCCATAAACCACAACATTGTTCGGGAAAACTCTCAGGTCCAAGAGACTTGTGGTCAGGGAAACGCTGAGCCCTCGTCCTCCAAGCAAAGAAAAGGGGGAAAAAAAAGAGCTATACAAGATGATCCATTCTTATGGCTCCTGAGACCACCACAATGACTGTGGCAGCAAAATGAACCATATCCACTTAGACTTGAAGAACCACAACACGAGATTACGCAGTTAAGTCAGGAACATTCAGCTCCAACTTTTAGTGCTGTCTTGATTTTTGCTGGGACAGGGTTCATTTTCTTCACAGCATCTGGTATGATACTGTGATTTGGATGCAAAAGAAAAACAATGTTGATAACACAGCAATGTTGCAGCTGTTGCTGAGCAGTGCTGCACAAGGCCAAGGGCATTCCAGCTCTTCATATTGTCCTGACAGTGAGGGGCTGGGGGTCAGGACTGGGACACATAACCCAGTCTAGCCAAAAGGCATCTTCTGTGCCTTATGTCCTTATGCTAAGCAATCAAACTGGGGGAGCTGGCCATGGGGCTGCTGGCTGGGCATTGATCAGCGGGTGGTGAGCACTGTGTTGTGCATCACTTCCTTTGTATATTTCATTACAGTTTTCATTTGTGTTGTTGTTTTTTTCCCCTTTCTTTCTTTTCAGCTTATTAACTATCCTTATCTCTGACCACAAGTTCTTGCACTTCTCAATTCTCTCCCCCAATCCCCTGAGGGAGGGGTGAGCCGTGTGACATTCAGCTGCCTGCCAGGTTAAACCCAGCATGCTGCCAGTGGGCAAAATGCCCACTTACTCCGCACTCCCAGTACTCCATGTCCCACTGAACTGCTTCAATCAGACTGTCCTCACAATCAGGACTGTTCTGGGTTTACAACGCTAAGCAGAATTGCTATTGTTTCTTGCAGATAAACTTGAAAACCTGAACAGGCTGCCCACAAAACCCAGTTTTCATCCTTGAAAAATGTGGTGGTCCTTACACCACCCACTGCTCCCAAGAAGCCATCTTATGCTTTCTGAAAATTTCATGAAGCTGAAAGCGAACCTGAGCATCTTACTTGCTCCACCAGCACCCAGTTTACATGCTTGAAGAGATAAAACCTCCTAAACCTCTCCTCTCGTGGCATGGCCTGAAGTATCTCCTTGGGTTCATCTGCCTGTTTGTGTCCCCTCCCAAACTCTGATGCACCCCCAAATCTATTCACTGTAGGACAAACTGAGGACTAGAGAAAGCCCTGATGCTATGCAAACACTGCTCAGCAACAGCTAAAACACTGGTGTGCTATAAGCATTGCTTTGGTCACAGACCTAAAACACAGCAGCTGGCACAGTGCTACAATTAACTCCATCCCAGCCATACCGAGTGCAGCAACTGCTTGTTCACAGAGGAAAAGTGGAAGTTTCTACACAGCCAAGCTTTTAATTACTGTTGGTACTGGAGGTCAAGCCTCCAAGTCTCAATCCTACAGCATTATCCTGAGGTAAAAACAATGTTTTTATTCTCGAGGCACAATTGCTTTCCATAATGCACATTTCACCAGCATTCAGGGAGTTTGTCTTCCTCACATCAGCACTCTCCAACAAAAGCAGGTTGGCCACAAGAGAATGGTGCCACTGATGATGGGCTGCCATGTCAATGTCGTAAGTGGACATATCAAGAGAACACGTGAACACACGTGGAAGAAGAGTTGAGATTTTGGCACAGCCATTCTCAGGACCGGAAAAGGTCATAGTGGTATTTATGGATATCGAAACATTTTAATCTGTTTTTCTGGCATTACCTTATACAAGCTGTTTCCAACCCTTGCCTTTCTAGATTTGCACCAAATATCCAGCCAAACCCAGCAGTCTTAGAGGAAATTCTTCACTGTAAGAGTGGTGAGGTTCCAGCACAGGCTGCCCAGAGAAGCTGTCCCCATCCCTGCAGGCACTCAGGGCCAGGTTGGATGGACAGCCTGGTCTGGAGGGTGGCAACCCTGCCTATGGCATGGGGCTAGAACCGAGTCGGCTTTAAAGTCCCTTCCAAACCAAACCATTCTGTGATTTGATGAGCACACCAAACCCGCAGGCTTGTATCACGTTTAGCACCATGTCACACACACAAGCGCTATGCCTGCATCTGGAAAGTCAGCTGGGAGACTTTTCACCTCTATGGCTTTGCTTCCAAGATATTAAGCAGTTGCTGGTGCCTGAGATAGATGAAATATTCCTGATCACTGTCCAGCCTGCACTGAGCTTTCTCTTGGTTCTGGAGCAAACTGCTGACTGCAGGGCACAGACACCGTGAGAAGCTAGACAACCTCACTGACCTGTGGCACACACACCACACGTACTGGGATACGATTAGCACAGATGTCTCGATGTTCCATGACTATCTCAAATGCTGTGTACAAAGCAGATAAGCAGAAGATGTGTGCAAGGCCTGGGTAAAATGGGGGAGCCAGTGGAAGACAAACACAGGCAGACTCACGCTCAGCTCCAGGGCCCTGCTCTGGGCAGGACTGGAACCAATAACCTCCTGAAATCTTCCTTCTCCAGATAATGTTGAGCACTGGTTTCTATTTACGCACACTATTATAAAACAATTATTACTCATAACTAAGCCAGCTGACTGATACCTCCTGCTCTTCACACACCAAGTGCATGTACCCAGCCCTGCTTACAGCTCAGCTCTCTTCAGAAGTACAACCTGCAGCAGAACCACAAAAAAAGCACCAAGCCCATCCCAAGTGCTGGGTCAGTCTGCTGCCTTGCAGCAACCGAAGCAAAAACTAAATATAAGGCTGAAGCTGGATTTGTGGCTGACTCACATGAAGGAAAGATCAGGAAGCAATAGTCAAGCTCAAAGAGGGTAGATTTAGGTTAGACATAAAGAAAAAAAAAATCTTTTACAGTGAGGGTGGTGAGGCACTGGAACAGGCTGCCCAGTGATGTGGTTGATGACCCACCCCTGAAGACCTCCAAGACAAGGCTTGATAAGGCCCTGGACAATCCGATCTAGCTGTAGTGCCCCTGTTCATTGCAGGGGAGTCGGGAAAGATGGCCTTCAGAGGTCCCTTCCAACTCTAAGGATTCTATGATTTTAACATGGCAAGGCAACAGGAATCAAAAGCATGCTACTAGAACAAGACGACATTTTCCAATTCCCATCCCAGGATACAAGACAGGCACCCACACACCAGGACAGCATTTCTGCACCTGCTCCCTGTAAAATCAGAGCTTTACATCCATTAGCTGCACTACACAGTCCTGGCAGACTGGCTCTCTATAGTCCCAAACTTCCTGGGTCCATCCTTTATCCCATATGGTATCTTCATGTCACTGAGACTGTGTCTCATTTTGGGAAGGCCCCTGGAAAAAAACAAGGAAAACTACCACCACTGACAGATGAAGAACTGCATCTCGCAGCTTGCGGGTACTGATCAATTTGGCAACAAAGGTCTTCGCACACAGCCACTCCCCACCAATCCCACATCTAGGGTGCTATCTCCTAGCACTCTTCCTCTTTCCCTTGCAGCCTGAACTCACGCCAAGCACATGGGGACTACCCTTCTTTGAAAGCTGCTTTGCAATTTGGCAGGGGTGACGACAGGCTTGGCTTTGCTCCCCAGCAAACCTTGTTTTGCTAAGCAAAAGGAAACAGAATTTTTCTTTCCGTTTCAAACGATCCTCACCTCTCTGTAACCTATCAGGAACAAAATATATCTCAGAGAAAAGGTGGTTAATGAGGCTAAGGCAGAGTAGTGTCTTCCGGAAGAACACTGTATGCATAGATATATTTACAAAGAAGCACTAATTTAACAAACTAATAAAGGACTTGCTGCTCCCATTTTCTATATTCACGCAGAAGACACATTCAATACCCTATCTAGAAGGTGGCATTACTGTTTTACAACAACAACAAAAACTCACGGAACAATGGAAACGGTTAACCCACTTCCTATAGTCTGAAACAACCCTGAAATCCGCCATCCAGCTCAGCCACACCAGACCTAACCCCATCCAAGAGGGAGGTGTTTACACTGCTGCCCTTGTTTACTCAGCCTGACCACGCTCCTGTCATCAAACAGTAAGAAAGCAATGGTAACAAATGGGCTCTAGATCAGCTCAAGATGGTAAGACATCTGGAACGCAGAATAAAAACTGAAAGCAAACAAAAACAAACCAGGAGGACCCTAACGGCAAGGTCTTCAAGCCCGTGCAGTTTGCAGCTCACACCTGGCGTGTTTAATTGGACGTACGTAGAAGCTCTGGCAAGAAACACTCGCTTTTGCACGTTTTCTTGACAACGTAAAGCCCGTTCCCACTCGCGCTAAACCCGCGTTATCAACCTGAAGCTAATTTTCTGTGGATCGGGCATCTCCCTCCTCTCCCTCCTCCAGGACAGCTGCGGGAAGCCCGGAGGCACATCCAGCTGCAGGGCAGGAGGAGCGGGAACGCGCCTGCCTCCCCTCCGGCCGCCCCACGCACCGCCTGGCTGCCTTCCACCCCGCACGGCCGCCCCTCATCCGGGAACTACGGCCGCCCCCCAGCGGGTTCACGCCGAGTTCAGGCGGCCCCGGCACGGCGCGATGCCCCCTCCTAGGACGCCTCTCCCCCCGAGACGCGCGCAGGGCCGCGTAGGGCCCGCACAATACACGCAGGGCCGCGCAGCGCCCGCCTCGACCACCGCCGCAGCCCCGCGCGGGGCAGGTGACGCCCCGCCGCTGCAGGCGCGGACCGTGGGCACTTACCCGCCCGCCGCCGAGAGCCGAAGCCCTCCGGCCGCACGCCCGCTGCCGCCCCAAAACACAGCGGTGCCGCGGTCCCGCCCCACGCCCCTCCCCGCGCCGCGCGTCACCCGGGGCCGCCCGCGGGAATCGAAACCGGGAGCTGCCGGCTTCGCGGGCTTCGCGAGCCCCGCGGCCGCTGGCGGTGTGCCCGGGGGCGGCCCCGAGGTGGGCAAAGAAATCAAGAAACACGTGATTAATGCTTCATAGGATCACGAAGGTCGGAAAATAACTTCCAGATCACCACGTCCAAAACGCGTAATACTGCCAAGCCTGCCACTAAAGCACGTCCCTAAACCCCGCGTCCAGCCGTCTCTGAACCACCTCCAGGGATGGGGGCACACCACCTCCCTGGGCAGCGTATTCTGTAAAGAAATCGTTCCTGTATCCAATCTAAACATCCCCTGACACAGCTTGAGGCCGTTGCCTCCCATCCTGTATTGTCACCTTAGAAAAGAGATTGGTACCCACCTCCCATCAGGTAGAGCGTGATGAGCCTCCTCTACTCCAGACTGAGCAGCCCCAGATCCCTCAGTTGCCCCTCACAGGTCTTGTTTTCCACTCCATCAGATCTGGTGTTCTGAACACATTCCAGGGACTCAACCCCTTCTTAGCAGTGAGGGGCCCAAAACTGGACGCAGTGCTCAAGGTGCAGCCTCACCAAAGATGACTCAATAACTCACTCTCCTTACAACAATTACACAGGTCTATGTCACCAAGGGCCACAGCTGGAACACTAATTTCTGACCAAGCATCTGTCAGCTGCCCATGCAGTGGATAGGGAACAGGTGCAATGCCAACCTTGGCATGGGCATTGGTCTCCATGCGCTCCACACTGAATGCTCAAAATAATGGGAAAAGCCACTGTTGGAAGAAGTGCTCAACACTACAGCCTATAAGGCTGTTTTGGAGCAGCATGGATACCCGGTGGGAGAACTGCACACTCCCCTGCGTGCACTTGTTTACTAACAGGCCTAAATCAAAGTCTGCAGGTGGGATTTATCAGTTCTTATGCAGCAGAAGCACTTGTTCTTAAACAGGGTCAGTGGGATAGAAACGCCAGGAGGAAGGATTGGCTGACTGGGACTGGAGCACCTGGCATTCCACTGAACCATAAGTTCCCTCGGGATGTCAATGATGGGATGCGTCACTTCGGGAACCCTGCTGGTTCTGCTGCAGAGGGGACTCTGACCCAAACACCCATAAGTAACCTTATGAGTAAGCCTCATCTGTATCTATCTGCTAGCCATTGATTTGTTTGCCAAACTCATCGCAAAACAGAAAATGAAACTTGGATTTCTTCAAATGAAACTTGGCAGCTTGCAAATATTCCTCATGGGGTGTTTTCCTCCTGTGCGGATGATGTCCCAAGGCTGTGTCCCTGCCACATACACATTGCCTATGAGTGTCTGAGTCTGCAAATTATGGCATTTCCTGATGATGAGCAGGTGTGTGAGGAATAGAAACTGGAGAGCGTGGACCTATTCTGGGAGGCAGCTTTGCATATCTACGTGCCCAGAGGGCAGGGCAGCCACCAGGCATGTGGGATGATACAGATGCTTCAGCACAGGAGTACTGGGCGGAGGTGCTCATAACATCCACCAAGGCAGCATATCACGATGCATAAAGACTTTCTACCCAATTCTGTCACATATGCAGAGTAGAAGCATTGGTACGGGAATGTTTCCAAGGGGAAACATTTCTTTCAGATGGGAAAGTGAGAAACAGATCGCTCCACATATCGCTCTGCACATCAGAGTATCCTATCTCACATCATCCTTGACACCATCCCTAGAAACACATGCATCTCCAGGCATACCTGCACTTCTGTTAGTGAAAGGACACTGGTCATAAGTGATTCCTGCAGGTATTGCAGCATTGAGGGTGAAAGTTTTCAGTGTGAGCATGGTTTCATAAAGGCATCCACACTGGGGCTTCTGTAGTGTGACTACCTAGGATTCTTGTTTGACTCTAACAGGGCATCTCCAAACTGATGTAGCAATGCTCCTGCTGAACCCATGTGCACCCTAGTTCATCTCTAAGACCAAAAACTTGTCCCAGAGAAATGAGTATTACTTCAGAGTGATAGCTCTAAAAGAACTTGCAGTGGAATCTTAAGTGTGTATTCAGTAGAGGATAATGCAACACAACCAGAGGCAAACACCTACCTATTTCATCATTTTGCTTCTACTTGGCCTACTGCTGAAAAATCCCTTCCCATATCTTCAGTATAATCCTTCTTGCCTATTATCCTTTCCTGCTACTCTATTTCCTAAAAGCTTGGCTGCTTAATCCTGCCTGTGTCTTTTTGCAAACCATCTGAAAGCCTGCAAATGCACCAAGGCCTCCTGCTCCGTGTTACTGTGCAAGCAGTTGTCTGTGATGCACACACAATCCTTGGTGCTTTTTGCAAGACAAAGTTTTTTGTCCCCCCTTGTGTTTGCCACCACCACAGCTGCTTTTCAGTGTTATTCTTCATACATGTCAAACAGCAGTGGCACAATACATGCTGAGCTGGGACCGGAGCCCTGTGGCAGCCAGCACTGTGTATCCAGCTAGGAAAGCAATATAATCTGTAACACTGTTGTGTTGTGCTGTGCATGAAAAGACCAGGGATGCACCTCAGCTGGACTTCAGCCTAGCTATTGATATCAGCAATAAAACTGTAGCAGAAGGAAATGAAACTCATTTAGTATCACACAAATAGTTATCTTCTTTCTCCGGTGTGAGACTAAAGAGGAACTGACACAAACAAGGAACAGCAAGGGGGCAGGAGGAATTGCGGTGACTAGGGTAAAGAAGTGTGCTCCTTCTGTACCCGTCCTCTCAGTCCATTTGTTGTGGGGGCAGAGAGGGTGAGCAAGGGGAACACGAGCAAAGAATGCAAGATAGAAAAGTGGACAACTGAAAACGTTGGGGAAAGGCATTCTCTGAGCTTGCTGGCACAGGCTGGCACCAGTGAGGTGCTCAGCAGCTGAAGGAATGTGGAGAAAGGGCAACCACCTGTCTGATGCAACAAGAACAAACAAAAACACGGGGCTTGTCCTCACAGATGAATCACACTGTGTGAAACAATACAAAGCTACACGCTTCTGTGTTGTTTTGAAGTAAATCCATAAACTTGCCCCAGTTCTATTTTTAGTAGTTCTGAACCAATAATTTTATATCTGCATCCCTGTGCTTCCGTGCCACTATGTTATAACAAGGTGCAGCCCTACAGATGGTGTGTATGGGAACGCAAAAAGTCCTTTTTTGCAGCCAAGATACCCGAGATTGCATGAAGCCAATCGTGAAACAGAGCCTGGGTGATAGAGATGAAGAGGAATGCTCTCAGGAGAGATGCCCAAAGACCAAGAGATATTTGTGCAAAGGGAAACGGCTCAGGCTGACCAGAACTGCTACTTCAACTGTGTTCTAAGAACCAACACTCTCCTGGCTGCAATCCAGAAAAGATTGGCAGGAATGTCTTTGTTTGCTTTTGTAATGAGAACGTGCCAACTTTTAAGGGGCCAGTGTTTGTTTTTGCTGCCAACAGTGGGCACGGTCATGACGGTGCGGAGAAGCAAACAAACTTTCCCAAATTTCTCCTTCACTTAAGTGGTTCAACCCGTGACACCGATTACCACCTGTGGCTGAAGAAGGACATCTTCTGCCACCTTTCCTCCAGCGTTATCCCACAGAGCCAGCATGACCCCTCCACCCCAGGGGTGCAGTGTGGCTGGCATGGCCACTGCTGCAGAACAGCAAGCATCCAGCCACCAGGACCCCAGCTTCAGCTCCATCCGTGCAGGCTGCTTTCTCTGACTGCTGCTGCTTCTTCAGACCTTTGCTGAGATCTGTGGTTGCTGGCACTATTTCTCCTTCTTACTCCTTATAGAGATACTCAGCCCTCTCTCACTCACGTAAATTGAAGAAGGAAGTGATGAAAAGCAGATTGGTTTTCAGTTTGTCCTGGGAATAGCCTTATCCTGCAAAAAGCCATGTCTTGCTTGTATAGTTACTGACGTTAATAGAAGTTGGATACACTCTGATTACCTTGAAAAATGATGGGGATCACTTTAATCTAATGCCTGAGTACTACATATTCAAACGTCTCAACAAGTTTTCCAGAGTACTTTTAATGCTCCCATGCTTATAAACCTATTTAATCATAGTGCAGGCAGGCAACAAGCTCTGAATTACATTCTGAGAACATTATTACTTAAAATCCCCATGAGTCTCTCCAAAATGTGATGCAAATTTTCTGCAACTTTGCTCATGCCCTGGTCACTGTGCTCCTCTGATCACATGAATCCTCTGAAAAATAGCCACGTCTGCAGCACGTGGGCTCCCTCTGATAGTGCACACAGTTATTTACCGTAGAGTTTTTTGTTTGTGTTTCCATTTGTCATTTGGAGCAAAGGGTCTGCAAAAGTGAAACTCAAAAGTGAAAACTGGGCAGTTTCAGAAGCCCGTTTGCCCTCTGCTAACATAAAAGCCTCTTTTTACTTCTTATGGTTTTCCCCTTCTTCTTCTCTTCCCCCTTCCTGGTCTCTCCACCAAATCTGCCTTTTGCAACCCACCATGCACAGAGTACATCACTGTAGATAAACCAGCTAGTTGGAGTCCATGGTGCTGTTGCTAATCTTAATTTCCATCACAAAAATTAAAATACCCTGAGAACAGAGGTGATAAAAATTCCCTGGGCCCTTCCTAGTAATTGAACACAGTTACAGAAGTACTTAGATAGGATTTCTAAATTTTACAGCATGCAGGTCACTGACTGGGGATGAGAGAGCATGATATAGCTCTTCCTTTGTTTTGATATATATATATTTAAATTTTATTCTAGGAAGTTTAGCAATGTGATGTTGGCTTCCAGAGCTGATTAGAGAGCTCTTGGGCCAAGGCTCAGATATCCATCAAGAGCTAAATCCTCTGCTACAGAAAGGCATTGGAACCTCAGAATATAAACCTTGTCCATTCTTGGGAGGTATTTAACTTACAGGGAAAAATCAAATTGGGGCTTTTTTATTCTCTCATAATCACAGTCAAAATTAAGTTAAAACATCCCTAATATTTGCTGCAAAAGAAAAGTACAAAGCAATTATTTTTCCCTGCAGTCCAGTCCTACAGTAAGAGCAACTGTGTATAATTTCATATATATTTTTATTCTTCAATTTACTCTCATTAACTCATCATAATTCTATGTAGTTAATATAGTGCTTTTTACGAGTTAATATAGTAATGTTATGTTCATCTTAAGCTTCTCCCAACCGAGGCTGCCAAAAGAACTGATCTTTCAGTTCTAGATCCAAAAGAAAAAAACTCTGACAGAACAAATACAGCAGTAGTAATACGCTATTATACATAGAATCATAGAATCACAGAATGACAAGGTTGGAAAGGACCTACTAGATCATCTAGTCCAACCACCTACCCATTACCATCGCTACCACAAGCACTAAACCATATCTCATAGCTCCTCATCCAGGCACCTCTTGAATACTGCTAGGGACAACGACACCACCACCTTCCTGGGCAGGCCATTCCAGTGCCTGACCACTCTGAGAGAAAAGGTTTTTCCTTATGTCCAGTCAAAACCTGCTCTGGTACAACTTGTGGCCATTTCCTCAGGTCCTGTTTCCTGGGAGAAAAGGTCAATCCCCTCCTCATCACAGCCTCCCTTCAGGAAGTTGTAGAGTGCAGTGAGGTCTCCCCTGAGCCTCCTCTTCTCCACATTAAACAATCCCAGCTCCCTCAGCCGCTCCTCATAAGACCTGTGCTCCAGACCCCTCACCAGTTTTGTTGCCCTTCTCTGGACACGCTCCAGGGCCTCAATGTCCTTCTTGTAGTGAGGGACCCAAAACTGAACACAGTACTTGGGGTGTGGTCTCACCAGTGCTGAGTACAGAACTTGAACACTAAGAGCTCACAAAATGCTCTCCAAAGACCGGGTGACTTTTATATTCTGCAAAACGATCACACAGAAAATAAGTTACAAAATGGAAGGAAGAAACAAGGACTTCTGTTTCATACTTCCTTACTGGACAGAAGGGTTTTTTTTTTTTTGTTTGTTTCAAAGGAAAAGATGAGTAGAATGTCATACAGAGAAAACAGCATCATCATCATGAACAACAGCTTGGAAAAATTCAAACACTGTGGAATCATGCCAGCATTGGCATTGGGAAAATACTGCTTCCGTGTCAATGTGTGAGTAATTTACATGAGCATTCTGCTTGTGAGAGTTTTTAATGTCAAATAAAAAGAAGAGATATAAAGCTGGGAAGCTGCTCTGCAGTAAAGGACCTGAGGGTCCTCGTGGACACCAAGCTGAACATGAGCCACCTCTGTGCCCTCACCATGAAAACATCTAATTGTACCCTGGGCTGCATGAGAAAGAGTGTTCCCGCAAGTCAAGAAAGGTGGTCCTTCTCTTTTACTCATTCAGCACTGGTGAGGACACATCTGGATGCTGGGACCTCTTCTGGGCTCCCCAGTACAGGAGAGACTTGGACATACTGGAGAGTCCAACAAAGGATCATGGAGTTGATTTAAGGACATATTGGAGTCTCCCTCTTTGGAGATAGCCGAAGTGCTACTGGACACATCCTGGGCAGCCTGCTTCAGGTATCCCTCCTTGAGCAGGAATTGGACGAGGTGTCTCCAGTGGTCCCTTCTCACCTCAGCCATCCTGTGCAGGAGTGTTCTCATCAATTTGTGAAGGACAACCACAGAATGACTTGCTTATGGCACTGCCCTCTCTGACAATCAGGACTTGCCTTCAGCCAAGTAAACATGATATTTGCTATGACAAGTAAGAAGGTGCAGCATTTGCACCAGGTTGGCAATACAGGATCTCAGCACCTTCCTGGGTTATGTTGGCCTCAGATAATTTTGCCTTATTTTAGCAGTGAGAGCAATCCTCTAATGGTGAGGTCTGTCCATATGGGGACCTGGAGAGACACTGCAGGAGGGAGTGTGGTGCCAAAGAAAGAGGGCAGGTACCAGGAAAATTCTGCAGTGGAACTATATTAACTGTACCACTCAGACTTTCCTACCTTGTACAAGCAGAAGAAGTATTGCTACTAGGCTAATGTCAATGCCTTGTTGCATGTTGGTTAGCCTGTCTTCTGCTTCTATAGTAGAATGATATGCTTTTCAATGAAATGAAACTCTGGATGTTTTAAGGTCCATACAAACAAATGCTCCATATAAACATATAAACTGACAAAAAGAACTAATTTGGATTCAATAAAGTACATCCTACAGGGCATTAGGTCCTGCTCATATTTGCTCTTGGGTCCCATAAAATGGATGTAACAGAAATTCTTTCCTGCCAGGACTGCGCAAACAGAGTATGATAAGGAGAGATAAATACCCAATATCTTGACTTCAAAGTTGTTTTCTCATCATGAGATTCCAAAATATGCTTTCCCTCAGAGCTCATAAAAATGCACCATAAACTAGAGGCAAAATCTTAGTTGGGACAATATTGCCGAGCAAACCACCTCTTGCAGTATGTAAATGCTTGTGACTTTGTATAAAGGCATGTGACACACGTAGTCTTGAGCAACCTACCTGCTGGTAGAGTCATATTCTTACCCAGACCTGAACAGGAAGATACTGACTCACAATGTAATTACTGAAGCTTAACAACTGACCTTGTGACAGATGAGAAGCAACAACTGTCTTATTTTCATGCATTTGATTTAGCTGGAAATTGAGTATGATATTTTCTTTCTTCATTTCCCTCCCTCCCTCCCTCCCTCCCTCCCTCCCTCCCTCCCTCCCTCCCTCCCTCCCTCCCTCCCTCCCTCCCTCCCTCCCTCCCTCCCTCCCTCCCTCCCTTCCTCCCTTCCTCCCTTCCTCCCTTCCTCCCTTCCTCCCTTCCTCCCTTCCTCCCTTCCTCCCTTCCTCCCTTCCTCCCTTCCTCCCTTCCTCCCTTCCTTCCTTCCTTCCTTCCTTCCTTCCTTCCTTCCTTCCTTCCTTCCTTCCTTCCTTCCTTCCTTCCTTCCTTCCTTCCTTCCTTCCTTCCTTCCTTCCTTCCTTCCTTCCTTCCTTCCTTCCTTCCTTCCTTCCTTCCTTCCTCCCTCCCTTTCCTTCCTTCCTCCCTTTCCTTCCTTCCTCCCTTTCCTTCCTTCCTTCCTAAATTAACTTCAAACAATTCTCTGCAAGTGTGTTTAGTAGTACATTAACAACTTCTCAGCAGCTGCGGTACTACTGTTTGCCTAGCTTTTCAGTACTGACATACAGTCAATCATTTTAACAGAAATTCTGCATTAATATTTTAGCCTGTATCCAAAAGCTTCATGAAATTCCCTACAAGACCAGTGGATCCGTATTCAGCAATGCTGAGAGTTAAGAGAACTGTCTGGACGTGCTGGATGCTTGTCAAGACAAGCTGAAAAGAAACAGTACTGCAAATCAAGGTTATTCAGTTTGCATTCTTTCAGTTATCTCTTTCTAGCTAACTGGAGACAGCTTTAAGAAGCCATCATAAATGTTCCCGCTGCTTGGCAGTAAAAACTGTAGGGAGGCTAAAAAATGCCATTTTCCATTAAATAATTTTCCATCAAGGCAAATGATTAGAAGGGCAAATGAGAATATATTTCCATAGGTTGGAATATCACCTATGAAGAGAGCTGCTTCTTGCACGAATGTGATAAAAGTCGAGACTTTTTTTGCACAGGAAAAAAAAAACAACGAAAACAAAAAACCTGGAATGCTGCTGAGCTTGTTTCTCTTTTAGAAGAAAAAAAACCCAAGGTTTTTTGCTGGAGCAGCCTTCATGCTGTAACTTCCTATTTTGCTTAGCCCACAGCATAAAATTCTAATAATTATAACCTTTAAGTTGATTTAATCAAGTTATAGCTGCGGCAGGTCCACAAGAATCCTTCAGGGTGTTTGTTTTAAACAGAGAAAGTTTCACTGGTGGAAAAAAAAACCAGCCACTTCCGTATTTTTGCTGTAGTACTGTGCTCCTCAGCCCTTTCTCAGACGTAGCAGACCTCCGCCTTTTTGTGGCTTCACGTTACACTGCGTAGTCTGGGGATCTTGTTTTGCAGAGAAGACAGCACTGTGCCAACCAGGATGTTGCCTTCCCTATTCCATAATCCTGTGTTCAGATTCATTCTTAAACTGTATTTGCTGTTTTTTAACACTGTATTTTAATTGCTCAAGCCAGATAAAGCAATGTTGATTTTGAATGGGTCACTAACAAATTAAAAGTAAATTAAAAACTGCTTCCTGGTTTTCTTAATGCATTTGAGTTGGATACTGCACATGCTGCTGGGCAAGATTTGATACAACAAAGCAGATTAATCTTATCACAACAAAACTAAATGCACTTTATATTAAAAACAAAAGAATTTCAAATCCGTATTATTTACTGGTACTAGGACAACCTCTTCTCAGCAGTGAGAAAGATTCTTGCTGTTCAGAGCCAACAAACTGCTTTTTCTTTCTTGTACTTTGTATTTTCTAACAGAAGCAGGCTGAGAGGTGGATGTTCACCTCCCACACCAGCTGAGCCATGCTCTGCCCAGCGGTGTGGTGCCAGCCTAGTGCTGCCACCAGGGCCACTTCTTCTGTCAGGGGCCACAGAGACTGCATGTGCCTGCCCCAATCACCTCCACTGCTGCTAGTGCACCCCACCAAGCCCCAGCTCCCTGAGTCAGGCAGGGCCAGGGGGAATGCTGGCTATGCTGTGGATGGGCACCAAGAGCTGCTGTTGTCAGTCCTACAGCACAACTCAACCAAGGCCTCCTTCAATACTCTAGGTCTCACAGCTGTGCTCAGCTGGAGTCCAGGAATGGGTCCACACTGAATTTGGGTCCACACCACCACAGTGCCTGAATTTATACAGCAAGGGTCAGTGAAATCACGGTCACCTATCACTGACCCTACAACCCCTTGGCTGGTGACCTCACAGCCCAGTGGGCCCTCATCACTCTCCATCTGTCAGTGATTTTCCTTTGTAATGATGATATACTTGGGGAAATACAAACTGCACATTTGCTATCTCCACACTAATCCATCTTCTGTGAACTGTTTACACTTTCTGAAACTTAGAAACGCCCTTTTTTTTTACTTTTTTGGTTTGGATGCAATACAAATTGGTGGCAATCTCTACACCAGGCTTGCTTTTTGCAGGCTGTTGGCTCACACTTTCCTCTGCAACTTCATCTACAGGATCTGCTTCAGCAGGGGTTGGACTGGAGGATCTCCGAAGGTCCCTTCTTACCCCCTATGATTCTGTGATCTTGATTTTCTACCGGATTGGGTTTCTTTGTTTTTCTGTTTTAATTAGATTATCCTCTGTTATCTCCTAGGGAAAAAAAATAACTATACATCTCTAGGGACTATGGTTTAAGTTTCTTATGTTCTGATCCGAAGTAGTAGAGCACAACGTGTTTTGTAATCTGTTTTCAGAAATTTTGATTTGAAGAAGTAGAAATTGTTGCATGATGTGATTAATGCTTGCTTGCAAAACTGTAATAGCTTTTAGATGCTGCAAATAGCATGGATGTGGTATTACAGACTAGAAAGCACGTTGTAATGCTATTCTGTTTTGGTAAGAGACCTTCAGCAAAAGAAATACAATAATGAAAGCCAGGGCCTCCACATAAGGCTGCCTCATTCTGGAATTAAGTTGGGATGAGCCAGGCAGGCATCAGGATACTCCCCTCTATCCTCCTTATCTTCTACACCCCAGTGTGTATCATTAGAAGACAGGTTGCCAAACTTATCTCTATCCAAGGATAAGCAGATGCCAAGAAATAATAGCCGAGTGAGCAAATGCTACCATTTTGTTACCCATAAATTACTTATCATAGGCATTCTCCTACTGAGCACGTGCTGATAAAGAAAGCCATAGGACAAGGGAGAAAGAGGAAGCACAAGACTGTTGACTGCCATGATGCTGAAGGCACACTAGGCGGTGGAAGAGACCACGAAATACAAGACTGGAGACCTCATAAATCACTGCCTGAGATAGGCGCGTATGCAACAACTGTCTCACACGTAATAGATGAACACGCGCCACCTGTGGAAACATAACGCCTTTGAAGCGCTTGGGTGGAAATATCCCCAGTGCCTCTCAGTGCTGCTAATAAAAGAAAGGCACTGCAACGTAGCAACTGCAACGCTGTTTATCGGAGCTAACGCTTTTCCACCCTGAACGGCTCCTTTTATAGAGGACGGCGCAACCAACGTGCCCCACCCGCCGTGACAGCCCCCACAGGCGCCTGTCACGACACCTCCTCCCCGCCCCCCCCCCCGACACCCGGTGTCGCCCAATGGCCGCTGGAATCTGGAAGCCCCGCCCCAGCGCCGCCCAATCACCGCGGGAAGGAAGACGGCCGAGCGAATGACAGCCGTGTCGTCCAATCGCAGAGCTCCTCGGCGCCGCGTGGGTTGTGCGTGGCGGCGCAGTTGTTTGGCGCGCGGAGCGGCGCGGTGCGCCCCGCCATGGCGCTGGTAGCCGGCGTTATCCGGCGGCTGGATGAGGCCGTGGTGAACCGCATCGCGGCCGGAGAAGTCATTCAGAGACCGGCCAACGCCATCAAGGAGATGATAGAGAACTGGTGAGCTGCGCGCCGCAGAGGGGACGCCCGCCGGCTGTGGGTGGCACGGCTGCGGGCGCTGCAGGCCGCTGTGGCCTGCTGCCTGGCGGCGGGGATGGGACTTGTTCTCTGACGTGCTTTATTGGTTCCTGCAGTTTGGATGCGAAATCTACAAGCATCCAGGTAGTGGTCAAAGAAGGTGGTCTGAAGCTCATCCAGGTCCAGGATAACGGCTGTGGTATCAGAGTGAGTGAAGTTTAAAACAAACGCTGTGCACTGATGTTCTATACGTATTACCTCTTAAAACTTAATTCAGTTCGTAAACATTTCTGCTCTTGTGGAAAAATCGGAGGTGCACAAGGCCAGGTTGGATGGGGCCCTGTGCATCTCTGGGTGGCAGCCCTGCCCGTAGCAGTGGCTTGGAACTGGGTGGGCTTTAAGTCATTCTATGATTTTATGAAACAAAAAGCAGCTATTACAATTCATTTGTCTCTTTCACACAGAAGGAAGATCTGCACATCGTGTGTGAGAGATTTACTACCAGCAAGCTGCAGAAATTTGAAGACTTGGCTAGTATTTCAACATATGGTTTTAGGGGTGAGGTAGGCTCTTCATCAGGGTCTTGGAATTGTTCACTCTTTATAGTTATCATTTTGTATTGCTGTTTATGTAATTGCTCATTCGCAGCACCTTTACAGATGGTTCTGGTTTCTGTCTCGTCAAAATATATTTCCATGTCTTTCAAGAATAAATGGATTCCTAGGGAGAGGTATCTATTCTTCTTGTTTTCTGGAGTAAGAAAACATTTAATTGAGGCAGGGCCTCCTTCTCACGTGTTGCTTCAGGACCCTGCAGGTGAAAGACCATGGAAAACTTGACAGGATGGTAAATCCTTGATGACAGATGTTGGGCTAAATCCAGGAGTTAGAGACAAAAGAAAGTCCTGGATAAAAGTCAGTTTTGTAGGTACTGAAATTCCTAAGAGCTCTACTGGCCTGCCATTTTCTTGTGGAAGTTTCTGTTAGTTACTTGCAAGTAGTATGTAAAAGCCTCGTGATGTTATTTAAAGCGTGTGTGCTTCTGTAGCTACCAGTGATCTCTAGAGCAAAGTTGACAAAGATGCTTTTTCTTTCTCTAGGCATTGGCTAGCATCAGTCATGTTGCCCATGTAACAGTAACAACTAAAACAGCTGATGCAAAGTGTGCATACAGGTATGGTAGTTATTATCCAAGTAGCTCATGCTGTAGGTGATAATGAACGGATTCTCTTTTCAGTGCTGTTATTGGTGGTGGTGGGAATGAGTGCTGAAGGAGTATTTTGTTTCTAGAATAGTTATAAACAAGGCCCAGAAACAGAAAACGTATCAGAAAACATAGTTTGAGTGATTTTTATTCTGGACTGTCAAGGTAAACTTTACCTAAACTATACAGTTTAAAAGTGGTGGGGGGGGATAAATCTTAAAAAGTATTGTCCTTCAGCAGCTAATGTATCGTAAGCTTGTTTTCTTTTCCACATTTTGGAATAAAAAATGTCTGTATGCAGTCAGCATGTCTTGCAAATTTCCAAAGGCTTTGAGCACGGGAGCTTGCTTCATGTTGCCTGATCAAAAGAATTTTGAATATTCTCCCCAAAACTCAACTCAAATATAAGGAAAATATTTCTGTTAAGGTTGTTTTTTGCTTTTCTTAAATTTAAAGAATGTAGGATCTGTGAAATGTCAAAAACGAAGTGTGTCCTTTGAAATTCCAATCTGTATAACCTGCTGAAGTAACTGAATGGATCAGAAATTATTTATGCCAAAATCCTTTTATGGACAGAAAAGAAATGCATCTTGTGTGTGAAGTCAGGAATCTCTTAATAGCATAACACAAGTATAAAGTCTGGTGGAAGAATTATTATTAGTGCAGGTCTAAATATTAAGGAGACTGAAATACAATAATGCTATTATTACAGGGAAGTCTGAGTAGTGCAGTTTCAAAACACATATCCTTTCACCTGGTACTTTTTCTCTGCTGTTAGGCTCGCTTTCCTGTTTCTCCTGTGTGTGCAAAGGCTATTGAGGACTGCTTTCCTCTAGCAGAAAGTGGGGAGTTGTAGTCAGTCTTCAGCAAACCAAATTCTCCGCTGGGAGGAGTATGATGATGATGGTGTTCTGTCCATGCATTTCTTTTTTTTCTGCCACCCCTATTAACAGTTGGATAACTTTTTATTTCCTGCCTAGAGCTTCTTACAGCGATGGAAAAATTAAAGCCTCCCCAAAACCCTGTGCTGGAAACCAAGGGACACAGATCATGGTAGGTTTGTTGGTCGATTTTTTTTGCATGTTCTCCTACTGTTCCCAGGTCTTTATATTTATGCTGCCTATTGGTATGCGTTGCATTATGAGGTGTATGACAGCTTCACTTGGAATATTTTTGAAATGTTTTTTTGTGTGTGATTGCAACAGCTGTATTAATGTTTATATGGATTCTATTAGAACAGTCTAATTGGAGAATCCACTGCTATCTGCAGTGGAAGAAATGTAATTTTCACTGGAAAGCAAGTGCTTATGGGGTGGTGGTGTTGGTTTCAAAACAAACAACAAAGAACTGATGTACTGAAATACTTAAACATTGCATTTTGTTAGGTGAAACTTAGCATTCAGTTTTTCCTTACCTGCTCATCCTTCATAATGAGGCTTCATGCTAGGCTGCGTAGGGATGGGTTCAGGAAAGCCCAGCTTGAACTGAACTTGGCTAGGGATGCCACAAAGAACAAGAAAGGCTTCTACAGGTAGCTCAACCACAAAAGGAAAGTCCAAGAGGGCATACTCCCCCTGGTGAGTGACACAGGGAGGAGACAAGAAGGCTGAGGTACTTAACAGCCAAGGCAACTGCTTACCACACATCCCTCAGACATTTGGTTTGGTAGGAGGGGTTGGGGAAGCAATGTCCCTCCCACTGTAAGCGAAGATCAGGTTTGGGACCACCAGAGAAACCTGAGCATCCACAGATCTATGGGTCCTGATGAGATGCATCCCAGAGTCGTTAGGGAATTGGCTGATGTAGTTGCCAAGACGCTCCCTATGATACTTGAAAAGCAGTGGCAGTGTCCCTGGTGACTGCAAAAATCAGCCATTTTTAAGAAGGGTAAAAAGGCTGACCCTGGGAACTACCAATTTGTCAGTCTCACCTCTGTGCCAGGGAAGATCATGGAACAGATCCTCCTGGAAGCTGTGCTAGGGAACGTGGAAGGCAGGAAGGTGATATGGGATAACTAGCATGGCTTCACCAAGGGCAAATCCTGCCTGACCAACCTAGTGGCCTTCTATGATGGTGTCACTGCATCAGTGGACAAGGGAGAAGCCACTGATGTCATCTATCTCAACTTGAGTAAAGGTTTTGACACGGTATAAGAGGGAAAGTGAGGGCAAATGGTTTCAAGCTTGAAGAGGGGAGATTTAGGTTAGATGTAAGGAGAAAATATTTTACAGTGGGGGTGGTGAGGCACTGGAACAGGTTACCCAGTGATGTGGGTCCCTGGACAGTTTCAGGGTGAGGCTGGATAAACCTTGGATAAGTTCCCGTTCATTGTAGGGGAGTTGGACTAGATGGCCTTCAGAGGTCCCTTCCAACTCTGAAGTTGCTATAATTCTATAAAGCAAAATGTTCTCGGAAAATTTTGTGATATCTATTCATAACATACATAGTGAGATAATTTTTTAATGGTTTTTAATTGTGACCTTCGTCTCTTGTAGGTTGAAGATCTTTTTTACAATGTAAATACAAGGAGGAAAGCTTTAAAAAATCCAAGTGAAGAGTATGCAAAAATACTAGAAGTTGTTGGCAGGTAAACTGAAATAAGCAGCTCTAATTCCTAGAAGAGCATGGGTTTTTCAGAGGGACTGGCATGTGTGTATGGTATTGTCATTTTTGTTGTTGTTGCTTTTTTGTTTTTTTTTTTACTATTTTATTTTTTTTAGTGTACAGTTTTTTGTAGCGGCCTAAGTTGATAGAGAAGATTCAGATGAAAAACTGTACTCAATTCAGGTGTATTATTATGAAGAATCCCAGCAAAGAAATGGAGATAGACTTGAGGAAGTGAACATGCTTCCAAGTAAAACTGTGCAAGAGTGGTGAGATTTGGCTGAATGTGAAAAATTGAATGGGAATTTGACTTCTTAAAACAAAAAAAATCACTTTAGCTACCAGATATCGTGTTCCCTTATTGGGTTCCTTTTCTGCATCTGATCTGTGCAGAGGTTTGCGAGCAGGACCTATGCAATTTAACCAAATAAAACTGCTTTGTACTCACAGTAAAAACAGAAGATAACAAAGAATAGCAAGGCACTGTGTTATGTTTTAGCTTGCTCCCTGAACGAGCTACTTAGTCTCCTCTGAGAAGGAACCCTTTATCCAGGAATTTAAGAGGTAGATCTGACTGTTCCCTGGAATGGGCTGATCTGAAATCTTGCTGAGTTTGTCTTCCAACTCAGCCTTCTATGATGGAGTGATGGCATCAGTGCACAAAGGAAGGGCAGCAACTGATGTCATCTATGTGAACTTGTGGAAGGCCTTTCACGTGGCCCCACACCATGTCCTTGTCCCTAAATTGGGGAGAGATGGATATGAAAGCTGGACTGTTTGGTGAGTGAAGAATTGTTTGGATGGTTGTAGCCAGAGGGTGGTTGTCAATGGCTCTATGTCAAGGTGGAGGATGGTCACAGGTGGTGTCCCCCAGGGTTCATCTTGGGGCCAGTGCTCTTTAGCATCTTTATCAACAATTATCAACAGGCAGTTGGGATTGAGTGCACGATCAGCAGGTTTGCTAACAACACCAGGCTGAGTGGTGAAGTTGGCATAATAGAAGGTGCTATCCAGAGGTACCTGGACACACTTGAAAAACAAATACATGAGAGTTGAATGAGGTTTAACAAGGCCAAGTGCAAGGCGTTGCAGTCACAGATATGAGTACAGACTAGGTGAAGAACTCATGAGAGCAGCCCTGCAGAGAATGGGTCCTGATAATGGGCAAAAAGCAGAACAAGAGGGAATGGTTTTATATTAAGGGAGGGCTAGATTAGATGTTAGGCAGCAGTCTTCTACTCAGAGGATGGTGAGGTGCTGGAACAGGTTGCCGAGAGAAGTGGATTCACAATCCCTGAAGGCATTCAAGACCAGATTGGATGGGGGCCTGGGCAGCCTGATATGGTGGCGGGCAGCCCCCCCCCCATGGTAGGGGGTTAGAACCATATGATCTTTAAAATGTCCCCTCCAACGCAACCCATTCCATGATCACTTTTTTTTTCTCATTAGAATTTTATAACCTTTTTGTGTTTGTTTTTTTCACATTGAATTCTTGCATTGCTACCAGCCCTGGCTATAGCAGTCTAACCTCTGCATTTTTACTGTTCTCATCTTGCATGGTTCTGCTGGGTTTTTTTTGTTTTGTTTTTTCTCTTCTCCACGGCGTAGCAATTTGTTTAGAATTTTAAACCAAGGTTATGCATCTGATGTGTATCATAACTTATCCTTGGATAACAGGCAGCTGAACTGTCTAGGTAGAGTAGAAACAAACCATTTCTCAGATCTTTCTTCATACAGGTTGAGAGTTGATTCTCTTTTGAGAAAAACTAAATGTCCCCAGTATTAAAACTATGCATTGGAACTGTGGAAGGCGGATCAGGTTTGTTGTTATTTTTATGTAGTTGTTTTTCTATTGTTATTTTAGGTTTCCTTAGGGAAATAAATTAAGCTGATTTTTTTTCTCTCCCACATTGTTACAGGTGAGTTATAAACAGATTACGATTTCTTAGGAGCTGTTAAGTCTACAAAAGCTTAGTTTGGCTCAGGTTGCATTACTGTCTGTCAGGAAGTGACTTTTGGACCTGTTACTAGCTCCTTTTTCAGCATTCACAAAAAGCAGCCCTTCATTCCTTTTTCTTTCATGTACTGCAGTCTTATGTTGGCTTTTATTTTTTTTCCCAGGTATGCCATCCATAACTCAGGTATCAGTTTTTCAGTGAAAAAGGTAAGTAAAAAAAGTCTTTACAATTTTTCCATATACGTATCTGGTCAAGTTTTTATATATGTATTTTTCTTGCACACACATAGATATGAAAGCAACAGGATAGTTGTACTGTTTCTTTTGCAGAGGGAATAGTATACAGAGCTTTCCATTGTACTGAAATGTTGAAGTGTGTTGTTTTGTTGCACTTAAGTGAAAATCACTTCAGCTAACAGTAAAAGAAACAGAATGTATTTTTCAGGAGTTCAGTGTTTTCTGTGTGGTTGACTTTTCATTTGTTCTAGCTTTATTACAGAATTGTAGAATGACTTGGGTTGGAAGGGATCTCAAAAGATCATCTAGTTCCAATCTCCCTGCTGTAGGCAGGGCTGCCACCCACCAGAGTTTAAAGCCATTCCCCCTTGTATTATCAGTACAGTCCTTTGATAGAGTCCCTCACCTGCTTTCCTGTAGCCCCCCATTAGGTACTGGAAGGCTGTTCTGAGTTCTCCCCAGCGCCTTCGTTAGGCTGAACAACTCCAGCTCCCTCAGCCTGTCTCATGAGAAAAATGCCCCAGCCTTCTGAGCACTCTCTTGGCCTTCTCTTGGCCTCCTCCAACAGGTCCATATCCTGCTTATGTTGGGGGCCCATGAACCGAATGTAGTGCTGCAGGTGGGGTCTCATGAGAGCAGAGCAGAACGGGAGAATTGCCTCTCTTGCCCTGCTGGTTATGCTGCTTTTGAAGGGGTACAGCTGGTTTTCTGGGTTGCAAGTGCACAGTGTTTGTTCACGTTGAGTTTCTGAACAACTAATGTCCCCAAGTCCTTCGTAAGGCTGCTGTTAATCCATTTGTGCTTGGGATGGCCATGTTGCAGGAGCAGGACTCCGCTCATGAACTACATGAGGTTTGCACAGACCCACATCTTGAGCCTGTCAAAAATCCTTCAGGATGACATCGCTTTCTCCCCACGTGTTGACTTCACCACATAGCTTGGTGTCATTGACAAACTTGGTGAAGGTGTGCTCAATCCCACTGTCCATGTTGCTCACTGATCTCTACCTGGGCATCATGCTGTTGATCACAGCTGCCTGAGCGCAGCCATCCAGTCAATTCCTTATCCACTGAATGCTCAGATCCCTGTCTCTCCAGTGTGGAGACAAGGATTGTGTCAAATGCATTGCAGAAGTCCAGGTAAATAATGTCAGTTCTTTCCTTTTCCACCAGTGCTGTAATGCTGTCAAACAAGATCAATGTATTTTTTCAGGTAAACTTGCCCTTAGTGAAGCCATGCTGGCTGTCACCAGTGACCTGTTTTCCCACGTGTCTTAGCACAGTTTCCAGAAGGATCTGCTCCATGATGTTGCCAATCACAGACTGGCCAGGTCTTCCTTTTTTCTGTTTTTAGAAATGTTTTTCCCTTTTCTGGTCACAGGGAACTTGACTGGACTACTCCAATGTGATGAGTAGTGGCTTAGCAACTTCATCTACCATTTCCCTCCGGACCTTTGGATGCATCTCATCATGTTTCATGGACTTGTGCACCTTCAGGTTCCTTAGATGGCTTCAGACCTGATTTACTACATGAACGGTTCATAATTCTCCCAGTCCCTCCCTTTGCCATCTGTGGCTTGGGCAGCGAGTCCTAACTGATGTAGCTTTCCTATCTCAATCCTTGTCTGCTTGGACAAATTCTCTGCATTCCTCACAGGGGTGAGCTTCCACCCCCTGTGGGCATCTTTTTTGTGTTTGAGTTTGTCCAGGAGCTCCTTTTTCATCCATCTGTCACCAGGCCTCCTGGTGTTTTTGCTTTCCCTCTGTTGGGATGCATAGCTTCTGAGCTTGGAGGAGGTGATCTTTGAATATTAACCAACTTTCTTGGGCCTCTCTTCCTTCCGGGGCTTTATCCTGTGGTACTCTACCACACAGATCCCCATAGAGGCCCAAGTCTGCCGAAGTGAGCTTTAATCTTGAAGCCCACTGTGTGTGAGTTGTTTCAGCCTTTTTTGAAAGTCAGGTTACTAGGAACTGTATGAAATAGAATCGTGTAAAATACCTTCATTCTGTGACATTCTTGACATTTATTTCTAGAACTGCCCGTGTTCTTCAATTTCAAAGATGAAGCATTAGCCTGAGCAGCTCTGATGTGGTCTAGCAAACTGCAATCTGGTGCCGCTTCTTACTTTTCTAAACACAAACAAGTAAATAATAATATAAAATATCTGGTGACGACATATCATTTGTTAGAAATGTTACTGCTAAGTTCAGTGCGTTTATGAAACTTCAGACAGAACCATGAATTGACTAATAGTCCTTTCTGGTCTCTTCAGCAAGGTGATACCATGTCAGATGTCAGAACTTTATCCAATGCTACGACGGTGGATAACATTAGATCCATCTTTGGAAATGCTGTTAGCAGGTATGTTGATGGCAGGTTTCATTCTGACCCAAAGTTTTCTAGTGCATCTCCCTCTTCCTTCTCTTTTAAAGAGCGCAGGCTGTGCTAACTCTTCCTGTTCTTTATTCAGTGTGAATTACAGGCAGTGACTGTTGCAGTAGTAAATACAGCAGTGCAGGCTGACTTTTTATTTTAAACTCAAATCACAGAGTCACAGAATTTTAGGGGTTGCAAGGGGCCTTCATTGAACTCTTTCAAGGAGATCCCTGTCTTGTATCAAATGAAACAGGAAAGTTGTAGTTACTCCTTCACCGGAAGGGAACAATCTGCTTGTAATTTTTCTGTGAGCTTAACCAAAAAGACCAAGCTGTATCCATGTTCTCTACAAGTTTCTGTCCTTTTCTTACACCACAATAACGTTCCTCTTCATACCTCAGTCTGCTATCTGATGAATTACAATCTTTTTTTTTCCTGGATAACAATATGTTAAAACAAAATACATTAAAACAAAAAAAAAAAAAAAGAAAAAGCTGCTGGCATTTCCTTATTTATGTGGTTAAATAATCTTATGGCCCAGCGAAGACAGTTTGAACTCTCCAATAATTCTGATG
This sequence comes from Cyrtonyx montezumae, assembly GCF_038088225.1. Lineage (NCBI taxonomy): Eukaryota > Metazoa > Chordata > Aves > Galliformes > Odontophoridae > Cyrtonyx > Cyrtonyx montezumae. Next base: position 98,665,269 of record NW_027072089.1, on the reverse strand, counting down.
TTATCCTTACCCATGACATAACTACAATATAGAACAGTATGTTGCTACTTCTGAGTGCTGTTTGAAATTTGTGTTCATGGAAGAATTCATTCTTTGTGTGTGTGTTTCTGTCAAACTGTCAATAGGGAACTCATAGAAGTGGGCTGCGAAGATGCAAATCTGGCCTTCAAAATGAAAGGCTACATCACGAATGCGAACTACTCTGTGAAGAAATGTATATTTTTGCTCTTCATAAACCGTAAGTTAAAAGGAATTAAAAAGCATCATGTTGTACAGTCATATGCTGCTTATGTAATAATCAGTACAGCACAACTCTGATACAGATTGCAAAAGCCTTCTGAGTTTGAACATCCTGTCAAAAACATTGAAGAATTAATATTACTGTTAACTGTAGTGCACTGAAAGTATGGGAAACACGGAAAGCACCAGAGAGCAGCTCATACTGGGCCTAAAGTAACTGAAGCTTGTGGAATATCAAGGTTATGATTGCCTTTTGAAGATGCAAAGCTCGAAGATATTGGTTTGAAGGATCAGTTAGGTGCTGTCTCATCAATTTCAGCAGCATTCTTTGACAGTGGCATTTTGTTCTATTTCAGATCGGCTGGTAGAGTCAACGGCTTTGCGGAAAGCCATAGAGACAGTGTATGCTGCTTATTTGCCAAAAAGTACACATCCATTCCTGTACTTAAGGTAAAGTAACAGGAGGAGGTAGCCTGGCAATGCTGCAGCACACTTGAAATCTTAGGACAGTGAGCCAAGAACCACTGAGGCTGTAGGAGTAGGCAACAGGGAAAAAGTCAAGGAAAATACTTCAAAGGAATTAAGGAGTTATCCTCCAACAAGGTGACAGGGCTGGGTGCCCAGCTGAAGTGCCTCAACACAGCTTGAGAAAAGCAGGATGATGAAATCATGATGTACCTGCTGTTACTGAATCCTGGTGGAATAATTCCCACAACTGGAATGTGACTGTTGATGGCTACAAGCTGTTCAGAAGGGGCAGATGAGGAAGGAGGGGAAGAGGGATTACCCTCTACATTAGGAAGGGAATAGAGTGTGAAGAGCTGTCCCTGAAGAATGACCACAAGCAAGTCAAAAAGCTGTGGGTGAGACTTAAGAGTCTGAGGCAACAAAGGGAGCCTTGTGGCTGGTGTCTGCTACAGGCTGCCTGATTGAGCACAGCCTGTTGATGAAACCTTCCTCCAGCTACAGGAGGCACCACGATCACAAGCTCTTGTCCTGCTGGGGGACTCAACCACGCTGACATCTGCTGGAAAAGTAGCATGGCGAGCTGTAGGCAATTGGGGAGAGGCTTCTGGAATGCATCAAGGATAACTTAAGCCAAGTAACAGAAAGCCCTTCCAGGGGGATGCAATACTGGACGTGTTGTTCCCTGACAAAAGAACTGATAGGTTATCTCAGCTTTTTAGTAGTCCACTGGAAAGGTTGATTTAAGGTTATTTATACAAGCTGACTTGGCTGAGATCAGAATAGTTTTGATATACCAAACAAAACTGACTGTAGTGTAACGTAAGGTTTTGGGACCATGATAGGTTTTTTTTTACGTAGTGATTGGTTAGACAATTTATATTTTATATATATTATTTTATACTGAACCAGTTTGTATCTTTCCTGCCATCCATGGGTAACTTTATATTAACATCTTCTGAAATATTTTCCAGCCTGGAAATAGCCCCTAAAAATGTAGATGTGAATGTGCACCCTACAAAACATGAGGTCCACTTCCTTCATGAAGACAGCATTCTAGAACGAGTGCAACAACACATAGAGAGCAAGCTGTTGGGTTCTAATTCTTCAAGGATGTACTTCACTCAGGTGAGGATACATGTTTCAAGTTACCATGGCTCTGCACAAAGTACTTCAAGAGCAGTGATGTCTTACTTTCTTCCAAAGCACAAGCTGGGCTATGATTGTTTGTCACCAGTGTTATACTTGGTAGCTTGAGATCTTTGCTGTTTCAGGAATGAAATTGCTTTAATGTACCAATGTTAATGTGGCAATGAACTTACTAGATAAAAGATGAATGACTAGTATAGGGACTATAACTGTAGTCTTTCTTCAAAGAAATAACTTTCCTTAGTCTTTTTTAGTGGGGTTTGGAAGTTCCTTGCTTTCGAGCAGTAAGATGCTGTGAGAAACAGAAGTGATTTTTGTGTTGTCTGTGTGCTGTCTTACGACTATTTCTCTCCTTTCTCCTATCATAATGAAGACATTGCTTCCAGGGGCCGACTGCTCTTCCAGTGAGGTGGTGAAATCAGCAGCAAGCACTTCTACAGCTACAAAAGGAACCAGTGATAAAGTTTACGCACACCAGATGGTCCGCACTGATTCCCGAGAGCAGAAGTTGGATGCTTTTCTTCAGCCACTGACAAACCCCCTGAGTACAGGCCCCACCGAAGAGACAGCAGGGGTTAATGCGGGACCCCCGGAGGGCACGGTCCAGCCCCAGGATGCTGAAATGGCAGATGTCAGTGAGCTCCTTGAAATGCCTGATGTAGTTGAAATGGCTGAGGTTCAGCAGGATGCAGTGATGCCTGCGGGGCTGAGTAAGAGTGGACACCTGTCTCCTGAGAAAGCATTTCCTCGGTAAGTCTCATCTTTCCTGAGGTCATACCTGTTTATTTCATGGCATGGCCCTAAATGTGACGGTATTTCTCATCTCTTTGAGCTTCTGCTTTGAGAAGGATGGTTTTGTTTTTTGTCCAGAGTAGCTTCTTACAGCATTTTAATGACAAATCCAATTACATCTGTGAATTACATAACTTGTGAAAGATGTTGTAACTGGAACAGGATTTGTGTGCATGCTGCAAGGCAGGAAACAGTATAAATAATGATACTGAATTTGCTTCAGAGAGATCCTGTCAGTCTGCCTCACTTCGCAGCTTCACCCTTTTGTGGTAGGATGGAAGGAAAGGAATTACATCACAGCATTTTGCAGATGCTACCCTGGTAACGATAAAAACCCTGTAACGTTTGACAGCTCCCGCAGGGGGGGGCTATTCTGAGAGGCCAAAGTCTGAGAGAATCTGTTCTTTCCCTACTGTTACAGAGAAATAGGAGTGGAAAAAATAATGAGAAATAACATCTTGTGATGTGTCTTTTAGAGTATAATTGGCTTGTTGCTTAAGCAATGGACAAATGAGGTAACAAGCTTTAAATATTCTTAAGTTCTTTATGAGGTGTGCTTTTTCTAAGAAATTATGCTTAGGAAGTAAAATAAAACTGTATTTCTTTCTGGGACACTTTGAGAAAACTTCCTGCTTTTCCTTTATTAATGTAGAGTATGTGAATTTAGCATCCCATCCGTTGGAGTGTGGTTTGCCAAAGCGATAGGAAACTTGAACATCCTTCCTCTTTGTTTCTGTATTGCAGAAAGAGACCTCGGGAAGACATGGACGTACAAATGGAAGAAGACACCAGAAAGGAAATGACTGCTGCCTGCACTCCTAAAAGAAGAATTATCAATCTGACCAGCGTGTTGACTCTTCAAGAGGAAATTAGCAACCAGGCACATGAAAGTAAGCGTTCTGCTTCTCAGGTTCATTTTACCAAACATGTGGAAGAACTTCTTTACCTTAAGGGTGATGGAACACTGGTGTAGGCTGCATGGAGAGGTTGTGGAGTTTCTTCCTATGGGGATATTGAAGACACACCTGGATGCTTATGCCTACACCTGTGTCATCTATCATAGGGAACCTACTTTAGCAGTAGGTTGGATCTGATGACCTCTTCAGGTCCCTTCCAACCCCACCGGTTCGGTGTGATCTGCTGTGTTGTTTTTACTTTTTGTTTTCTCCCCCAGTTGGTGTTCCCTTGTGTTACAACCTCCTGTGGCTGAAGCAACTTGAGAAAGTCAAGTTATTTAAGCCAAAAGGAGAGACTTTTAAAATTTGCATTTGCAGATTAACTCTTATATCTTCAATGTTAAAGTGTAAATGAGAAAGGTTATGCATATGCAAATAAATAATTAAGATTTCAAAAAGAATAGATAATTAGTAGCAGTACAGGCCTATATTAGCTGTAGCATAGCAATGACTGAACAGTAGCCAGACTTTAAAGGTCACAGATGACTCAACTGAATAAATCAGGGCAGACTTAGCACATGGGATATTATTCTTTTTTTCTTATTGTTTTCCTCCTTTTCCACCCTTCAATTTCAGGTCTTCAGGAGATGCTGCGTGATCACTCATTTGTTGGCTGTGTCAGCCCTCAGTGGGCTCTGGTGCAGTTTCGGACTAAACTGTATCTTCTCAATACAACAAAACTCAGGTAAAAAAGCTGTTGTCTCCAAGATGACCCATGCTTTCACCCCTCTTAATTACAGTACCTTGGAGATGTATGACTGTGTTCATACAACACATTTTTGTATTTCAATTTAGCCAAGAACTCTTCTATCAGATACTCATTTATGACTTTGCAAACTTTGGAGTCCTAAGACTCTCTGTAAGTATAACTTTACATTATATTCTGTGAGGTTATTTACAGTAACCTCGTCCTTTCAAATAATAAATGTTTATAGGTTCACTTTTGTCCACTCTGGGACTAACGGTGCCATTTCCTTTACAATAATACAGAGTGACAAACCTGTAGTAATATTGTAGCTGCAGGTGTAGATCGTGATCCTGGCTGCTAGTTGTACTTCAGACAATTCACCACTATTCACACGTCAGTACAAATGATTGTAACATGCTTTTTATGTTTATCAGTTGACTGATAGTGCTTATCCTGTAAATATCACAACATTTTACAGGACTGTGAGCTTCACAGTTTTATCACAAATCAATTCACCCTTTTTAGACTGGTTGATGAGCAGATGTACTCTGCAGGCTAGAAACTGAATATTTATCTCAGATTACATGCAAAGGAAGAATCTGTAGAGTTTTTAAGGGTGTAAAGTAGTGGGCTGATCATTAACACTTCTGCTGCTTCTACTTCTAGGAGCCAGCTCCTTTGTATGAGCTTGCAATGCTTGCTTTAGAGGACCCTGAGAGTGGCTGGACAGAAGAAGATGGCCCAAAAGAAGGGCTTGCTGAGTACATAGTTGAGTTTCTGAAAAAGAAGAGTGAAATGTTGAAAGATTATTTCTCTCTTGAGATTGATGAGGTGACTGCTGCTATTATTCTCCATACTAAATTGTGCAACATTTTGGCAACTGGTAATGGCAATAGTTTGTTTGCAGTGCTTGTCAGCAGGAGTTAACTCTGGTAAGACTTGGGTACCACTTTCATTAAAAATGTGTGATTTGTGCTGCTTTTAAAGGAAGGCTATACAAAGTTTAATTAACTATCAAATAAAATACTTGAGTCAACGCTTCAGTAACTAGCCTGCAGCTTTCCTATCCAACAAGAGATGCACGTTAACTTCAGCCCAGGCTGGGCTATCTTTCCCAGAGGTGAAGGCTCTAAACTGAGGCATAAGTTAAACACAACCAACTCCTTCTGCAACAGCTGCCTGAAATTGGGCTTCAAAAACTTGAGCAACTTCAGATACGCAACTTCAGATACCCCTAATGCGAGAAGCAGTCTTAAAATAGGTAACAGTTCTAGTGAATTCACTGCAAGAAAAAACATTTTTTTACTGAAGCAATAGCATTGCCTTTGCAGGAAGGAAACCTTACTGGGTTACCACTCCTGATTGACAACTACATTCCCCTGCTGGAGGGACTGCCCATGTTTATCCTTCGTTTGGCCACTGAGGTATGTTCTCACAAGTTATGCATTTCCAAATGTCTTTTTTCATTTAGGAAACAATGAAGTGAATCAAATGAATTAATGATAAGCTGCAAAGGAGGGGCTGACATTTATTAAATGCATTTTTACATACTGCAGACACTCTTGAAAGGGTTACTGATGGAACAGACTTGGCCTCTACATTCGTAACTACTAATTGAATATTTTGTTATGTCAGTGCCTTCACTTTACAGCACAAAAATGGACAAAAGCATTATTTTGTACGGTAGAATACTACACTGTTCTATACTGTATTCTATACTGGATTGGACTCTGTGATAACTAGAGTTCCCTTACAATTCTGTGCTTCTCTGATTTTTTTTTTTCATTTTTATTCTTTTTCTTCCATATTAGGAATTGCTACCCAGTGCCTGGCCACTTTATCCAGTTTTTATTAAATCACTTCTTTCTTCTAACAGGTAAACTGGGATGAAGAGAAGGAGTGCTTTGAAAGCTTAAGTAAAGAACTGTCTCTGTTCTACTCCATTAGAAAACAGTATATAATAGAGGAAACCAACCTGACACGCTCTCAGGTATCATACTATGTTACTATTTATATAACAAGCATTAATAAGACAAACTCTTTTTTTCTCCTCCAAACTATAGACTTTTAATCCCAAACCTGCTTTCAGTGAAGTGAATCAAGCAGCAGTGCAGCATGTTTTTGAAACAACATAGCTCCTTTTTGCTTTCCATCTGCACTGAGAGAACCTTTTAACACTAGGCACTGCAGCATACTTATTGAACATACTTGGTCTCGATTTAGAAAGTGTTTTGGTTTTCTTTTTAACCTGTTGAGCTACAATAAGCTTCTATAGGAGTCTGCATAGAAACCTAAAATGTAGTTTGCTTATGTCTAAGCATCAACTTAATCATTCAGTTAAGCTAGGCAGTTCTACAAGTAACAACACTCAAAAAGTTTTTTCCAGGGTTCAAAGTTAACTTGGCTATACAGAATGAACTGGAATAGAAGCAGAATTTTAGTCTCAGTAGTCTGACAAAGTTGAAGTGCTCTCCCTTTGGTGAAATAATAACTTCAGTTTGTTTGTCCCTTTTGTTCAATATTGCAGAGTGAGGATTCTGACTCTGGTTCACCACCATGGAAATGGACAGTGGAGCATGTAGTTTACAAAGCCTTTAGGACTCATCTTTTACCTCCTAAACACTTCACCGATGATGGCAACATTTTGCAGCTTGCTTACCTGCCTGACCTGTATAAAGTTTTTGAGAGATGTTGAGCAAGTAATTATTTGTATAGATTTGTGCATACATAAAACAATCCCTTTGTTATGTTGTATTTAGATAAAGTCACGGGGGAGGGCAAAGGGAAGAGAAGATTTAATGACAGCAAATAGATATCATATTTTTCTTCAACCTACCAGAGAACAAAAAGAATGAGTAAAGTTACGAAAATAAAAAATAAGATTTAATGTAAGACTTGCGTGCGTCAAGTTAAGTTGGCATGAGAAGGGAATGAGCTGAGGCTAACTGATGTGCAAGTGCTTTGACACAGCTTGACCACTGAAGGCAAGATGATCAACTTCCATTTGTTTTGATGATGCAGGTACTATGAAACAAGTCTCTATGAACATCAACAAAACGTGCAGAAATAAGGGGGACTACTTGCCTTCATCAAGAAAACTGAAAGGGGAAACGACTTTGGTACCAGGTAGCAAGTAAGTTTGTACATGTTAAATATGCTTCAAAGAACAGCTGCAGTTGATAGCCATGAATACAGGCTACACCAACATGCATGTGTTCACACATGTACAGACATTCATCCTGTCATAACTCCAGCCTCACATGTGTTCATGTATGAACAGCAACATGGTTCTACACACATGTTCATGCATTTTTGGCCTGGACCATCTCCCCTTTTCTCATCTTTGTAGCCCTATGTTGGATCCTTTCCAGGAGATCCCTGTCTTTGTTGTGCCACGGAGCCCAGAACTGGGCACAGTATTCCAGCTGAGGCCTGTCCAGGGCAGAATAGAGGGGGAGGATCACCTCCCTTGACCTGCTCTTTTTAATACATCCCAGTTGGCCTTGGCCACAAAGGCACACTGCTGGCCAGACACCCAGGTCCCTCTCTGCAGTGCTCCTCTCTAGCAGGTCTTCCTCCAACCTGTACCCTCTTATTCAGTCTCAAAAAATGCAGTGCACATTTTAATGCTCTGTGGATTCACTTTAGCCTGTTATTGGAAAAATTCTGTAAACTGCAAGAGTCAGTACTGGTGCAAGGGGAAACTTAAAGTAGTTAGACAACAACTCATTCCATGTTCTACCCCCTATACTTCAGTTCTGCAGCAATTATAATATTACAAAGCAGTGAAAGATACACCCAAATAAATGAGTGAAGAATACGGTGGAGTACTTATTTACTGTGCAGGTTCTAACTGCATGCTTGTGATATTCAAAACTAAGGGCTTTGTAAGGAAAGTGACAGCACTTACGTTATCCTTCAAGTAGGAATTAAGCATCACTAAATTTGTTTTGATGAAGCATTGGTTAATACTTATGATCTGTATGTGAAAAACAAACACAAACCACATCTTACACCTATACCCAACAACTGATTAAAGCTTTTCTTCACTACAGAAATAATACTACATTTCACAAATGCTCACTTCTTCCACTTTGCTCCTTGAACCTAAATAATATCTCTATAGTTAATATAAACAGCCTTAAATGGGGTCTGGGAGAGCTGGAGACAGACTCCACCCCTTTTGGTCACACAGGTGCATTGCCTTCACCTGTGCTCCTGCAGCTGACTCAGTGCTCACCTCAGGTGATCAATCAGTGGTTCAGGCCATGATTCAACAGTTCCCATACAACATCCGACACCAGCACAGAAATGGCAACTAAATTATTTCAAAACTTTTCTTGCATCCTGATACCACATACACAACAGTGAAATAAACTGTGTTCTGCTAGTACCAACACTGCATCTCTTCAGGTGTTCAACCAGTGTAAGACATTCTGCACAAAATCAACGTAAACCAGTCCTTACAACCCTCCTAGAAAGAGAAGTGGTACACACTGACTTTTCATCTGATAAAGCAGCGAAGTATCACAGTGCATTAACCATGTTTTAACATTTTTATTTTAGAAAGTGAACATACCCATTAAAAAAGAAAATGCATGGAGTTAAAAAAAACCCAACAAACAATAAACATAAAACTAATGGGAAAATTGCAAAAACGTAAAATAATTTTACCTACTGAGTCCCAACCATTAAATATACTTCCGCCACAGAGAAGTTTTACTTCATTATATTACCAGACTCTTGATTAGGTACACAAAGACAACACTTTCCAGTAATTACCTAGTCATTAGAAGATCAACTTCAGGAATCACTGAATAATACATCATGGACTAATATTTTCATGCCACCCAAGAGGCAATCTAATATACATATGTCACAAGATACATCTTTGTGAGGTATTACAGTACACGGGAACCATTCCCTTTGCTTTCTAAGGAATAAATTCTCCAGTCAGCAGCTCCACCAGCAACTCAATCACAGACTGTTGCCAGAGTTTCCAAATCCCCACCAACTTCCCTCAGAGATTTTCTTTCTGTAACAGATTACACAAGTTAAAATGAAGATGAGTCAAAATGATAGACACAGAAAACAGGAAGGCTCAGAAGAAAGTCACCCACTATTTCAGATAGACAACAGACAGTCTCTAGTCAGAAGCTGCAGGAACATTTAATACCTTCTTTAAGCTTAAACTTTGCCATCTGTGGTAAAATGAAAGCACGTGGTGAGATAACTCTGAAAGTAACTAAGTGATTTCTAAAATATGAACATAACATCCCATATTTAACTAAAGTACACTACAAAAATCTTAAAACACAGCTTGTGTAATGCAATCCACTTGTGCTATTAAACAGACTGTGAAGAGGAAGTACTGAAGCAGTTTTGTTCATGCAATCTTTCAGATTCATATACATATCCTAGACCTAAACTGGAAGAAAATATTTTCCTAGTACTTCTGCATCCCCACTTCTGGAGATATTTCCCTGCTTTACTTTTACACCTTTGGCCCATCACTTTCTTTCCAAGAAGCCAGAGAAGAAACAGTGGAGGAGCTTCATCCCAAGTTTGCAGACTTTTACTCTGAACACTGGAACAGGTGCCTGAGACTCCTGTCTAGGGTTAACCACAACTCAAAGGCACAGGAGCCTGGCTCTCAAGAATATGATAGGATTTTATGCTTGAGCTTTGTCAAGACTGCAAGATGAACTCCTAGGAATCAGCCCAACTATTCAAATAATTTTGAGATGGAGCTAAGAAGAAATAAGTATTTAAGATTATTCTACTCATATGCAGAGGAACTTGCCTGCTTTTCCATATTTGCTATACAACTGGTTTTTCACTGTCTTGTTTTTCTTCAGAGTCTTCATCAGATCCTGAACAAGAAGAGAGGAATGTTACTAATTCAGTTGAGAAGTACTGGTAACGGCTCATCATGCCAAGGAATAAATGTTGGCTCCACTTTTACTTCCTTTTATACTATATTCTGATGTCAGTAGACTACTTCCATGCATAATCCTCAAGATAGTATTTTAGTTAAAGCTGTGAAGCCTAACTAATAATAACCAAAATTTTCAGTTTCAGTCATTAGTCATTATCTTTAAGCCACACTGTTCCCAAAGGTCATGCTACTGCATAGAATTCTAACTGTTTCCACGTGAATAAAATTGCAAATTTACATGGAATCAGAGAAATGCTTCTTGACTCTACGCTGGTATAGCACAGATTATACACAACATTGTTTTCACACTTCGTCATCCCTAGGTGGAGCTCAGAGTCATTTATTATGCTAATACACTCAGCAAACAAACAAACTGCTAACATTTCCATTTCTATAATGCGAGATGGGGAAAAGCATCTGCAGCTGTATGTGGATATTAATATTATAAATATACTGCATAGTAAAGCAGAGCTTTACAAAAGAGATTTCTATTTTAGGGTAAGAAGACTGATATGATCTTGAGGTTCACAGTAGTTCAGCCCACTTAACACAAAGTACTAATTTCCTTGAAATGCCTGCAAACACATTCTTCAGTCTTGCAGCATTTCCATTTATTGTTGCCTTACTCACCTCACAGCTCAACTGGAACAAAGTGCATAGTACACAGACTCCAGGTATAATTAATGCTTGCCCTCAGTTTAACACACTCAGCATTTCACACAGAGGAAGCATTCTGTTATGAGAAAGGAGCCTATGACCGAAATCACAGTTGGTCTTCTGAGGAGTTTCAAGTTCACTGTTTGCCCTAAAATACTGTAAAGTTCCAAGCTCAAATGGATTAAATAATGTACTGCTGAATAAACATTATTGCTAGCAGACAGGGCAGAAAAACAGCAGCCACCGCCATTCAGTTGCTGCCCCATTTTCTTTGAGACTATCATTCTTCAAACACCTTTGGGACATGTCAGAAGACTCATTAACTGCTTGTACTGCAATTCATCCATCATTACTGAATAAAATCAACTTTTATTTTAGGACTGTAAAGTACACTCCCCATTCATCCTTACACTAAAAAGGAGAAGAAACATGCAGAAGTTTAGTGCCAGGAAGAAAAATCTTCACGAATTCAAACATAATTACCTGCTACAGATTCAGGAGGAGAATAGAACTGCCCATCAGACAGGACTCCTGGGTGAAGGAGAGCTGCTCGTTCGGAAGCATCCTGCGCTATCAAAAATCCTAAGAGGATAAAAAAAAAATCCAGATGTCATCTCATAGCAACTTAGATACCAAGATCGAGCACCTTAAAGACTGAGGAATTATCATTCCTAAGAAATATGCTGAATTAATGTGCAGTTTCTGTAACTTTAGGCAGCTAAGGAAACAATCCAGCAAAAGAGAGGTGCTGTACACAAGCTAAGGAATCCTTCCACTCCGTATAAAGGCACAGTTAAGATACTGTATGTGAGCTTACCAGTATTCACAATCTAACTAAAACTATTAAAGGTATTTTTAATGTTCACTGAACTGCCATGCATGATAATAAAGGTGCTTATTCACAGCTTGCATTTACTTAATTGTCTCAATATTCCTCATAACTCCTACTCCTTATGACTCAATCACTAAAATTAGGAAAATACAATAGATACAGGGTTATTCTGGTGCATATACGTACAGGACAAAGCATAAGGGGTTGCAAAAGAAGAGAATTCATCTCATTCTTACTGACATCAACATGTCTTCCCATAACTAATAGGGCAAAGACAGCATTTTAGGCCAACATAAGGCTATTGAACTTGTCACCTCCACTCTCAGACACACTAAAACTGATGGGGTAAAAAAGCATGATTTTTAACTGAATCAAGTGAATTACCAGGGGTAACCAGCAATTCTATCGTGAGGGGGAAAAAAAATCCTTCTTTCCAACACAAGCACAGCAATTTATCTTACTGACCAGTTTAAGCCTCCAGAGGTGACATTTTTTTTTTGTGAGTACTGCTCTGAAAGTAATACCTCCTCCTTTATTGTGTTAGTCTGCATTGTCAGAGGCAGATGGTGGTTTGGCAGTAGCGGTTCAATCTTCCCACCAATACTCCATGACATTTTGCTGCCATGACAGATGGCAGCAAAGGGGCAGTCTGACCAAATGGCATCTGACATGGAAGTGTATATGAAGCAAAGACGTGTCACTGAATTCTTCCATGCAGAAAAACAATAGCACTCGCACCTCGAGTACTGTGTTCAGTTTTGGGCCCCTCACTACAAGAAGGACATTGAGGCCCTGGAGCGTGTTCAGAGAAGGGCAACAAAACTGGTGAGGGGCCTGGAGCACAAGTCTTATGAGGAGCGGCTGAGGGAGCTGGGATTGTTTAGTCTGGAGAAGAGGAGGCTCAGAGGAGACCTTATTGCACTCTACCACTTCCTGAAGGGGGGTTGTGGTGAGGAGGGGGTAGGCCTCTTCTCCCTGATAAGTAATGACAGGACGAGAGGGAATGGCCACAAGTTGCGCCAGGGAAGATTTAGATTAGACCTCAGGAAGCATTTCTTTTCTGAAAGAGTGGTCAGGCACTGGAATGGCCTGCCTAGGGAGGTGGTTGAGGCACCATCCCTAGCGCTGTTCAAGAAGCGTTTAGATGAGGTGCTAAAGGACTTAATTTAGTAGTTGGGTAGAGATAGTGATAGGAGGATGGTTGGACTAGATGATCTTATAGGTCCTTTCCAACCTTATGAACTTACGAACTCACTGACATTCATTAACACTTGTTGAACACTTATGGAGACTAAATAGTGGATGTGAGCACAGCGAAGCAGTGGGTGGTGTGTTCAAGCAGTAATAACAGCACTGTGGAAGTCAAGCCGTGTTCCAGATAGCCATACACAGCTGCCTTACCGTGAAACAAATATCCTGATTAGCTGATTGGTTTGAATTGGCAGATTGAGAACAAGGAACTGTGTACAAAGCTGAATACTGACTTCAATGCATTGGAAATAATGGTGGCAAAGTTGAAATATCAGAAAGCTTAAGGCAGGTGCATCCCACAGATGATCACAGAGGGCAGATAGAGTACTGCATGCAGCTTCGTCAGGATATACCAAACCAATATGAAACTGAAGGAGACAATTTCCTAAACTGCATCATTACCAGCAACAAGATGTGGTGTCACCACTATGAGCCAGTCAAAATAGCAGTCTGTGGAGTGGTGACATGAGAATTCCCCCATAGAAGAAAGGTTCAAGATGCAGCCCTCAGTGGGTAACGTGATACACACTGTCTTTTGGGATAGGAAATCCAGAGGGATCACCCCCTTCCTGGAACCTAGACAAACCATCAGCTCTGACTGCTACATCAGGACTCTGACTCAGCTGAAGGCTTGAACTTCTGGAGTCAGGCCTGAGAAGACAACTTTTCTCTTGCAATATGACAACACCAGGCTCCATGACAATTTGAAAGTCGGTGAGCACACTGCCAATCTCGGCACCATCCTACCATACCTACTGAATAATCTAGGTTTGGTACCTTCTGATTTTCATCTGTTCAGTCCAATGAAAGACAGACTGCATGGGCAGCATTTTCCTAGCAATGGTACTGTCAGAGCAGCTGTGAAATAGTGGCTCTCCTCCACTGGTGCAGATTTTTTCACAGGCATGGCATGCAAGCTCTTGTTCACTGCCAACAAAAATGCATAGCTAATAGCAGTGACTATGTTGAAAAGCAACATCCTGTAGCTGAGAGTTTCCTCTATCAGAGTGCGTTATTTTGCTCTTTGTAACTGTTCTAGTTTCCATGGAAATAAACAGGATGCATAACTTTCAGACCTACCTATGTGCTTACATTTCCATTCTCTCCAAAAGAGGAAAGATAACATCAGAAATAACGGAAGATATTCTGGGTGGGTTTTAGCTTTACATTCTCCCCAAGGAAGGAAACTTTTATTAGTGGTAATCCTTTTCAATGGAAAAAAGAAAGTGAAGCAAAGGGATCAATGTAGAAAAATGCTTCAGAACACTAAGGACTGATGGCATCCATGCCCATGTACACGTTTCAGTTTACCCAGCAGGCAAACATGCCCTTCCAGTAGTGTTTCAGACTACTTCAGGTGGTGATACACAAATAAGACATTAGCTATACAATTATTCTCCTGCTGCTGGAACTCGCAAATCATCTGTAACAGAAAACTGTGCTTTCTTCTCCTTGCCACCCAAGAAAGGCTCTCTTTCAATTAAATCAGTGGGTTTTCTCCATTTAGTTGAATACATTCAGTGACAGATGACCTGCTGCCTTATCTTCAATTCATACTTGCCCTGATCTCATTCTATGCATGAAGCAGGTTCTACAGAATAATTTCTTTGCTTTTCCTTTTCCACCTCAAAAAGTCAGTGAGAGAGTTAGTTATTGCATCTGCTCTTCCTAGGAGAAAAGCCAGAAAGTTATTCTATGCATTACCTAGGAAATAACATGTTACACACTCAAGTCAGTTAAATTTCCGTGTCTTATGCATGCTAAATTAGATTTGCTCTTAAATGCCTCACAAATACTGGTCTGGCCCTTGGAACTTTTAACTTTGCCTGCCTAAATAAAGATCCCAATTCATTGAACTTCTAGAAAAAATTATGCCACATTATCAATATTTTTTATGCAGATCAATTTCTTTGAGAAGCTGAAGGATGCATTCTTCTGCCAGATAATATGGGACCAAATGTTGGCAACTTAAGTGACAGAGGGAAACTTACTGTTTTCTTCTTCAGCTTCTTGTGGTAACACTTTGAAGTCCAAGAACCAAGTTTCAATCCAGGCAAGTATGAAGGATATGATGGGCAGCACGTAGCCAAAAGCACCCTGTGAGAACAGCTAGAAGGAAAAATATACACATTATCAAAATGTGCCTGAAGAACCTCGCTTCAAAAGCGAACAAACAAACAACCCTGACGAAGTAAAACAAGGACACGATTAGAATAGATATACCTGTGAAATAATTACTTTTGCTAGTAAAAAGGCACTGGTCACTGCTGTTGTAAACTGAAAGAAAGAATAAGAACAGTTAAGACTAATAATTGGATTTGCTTTCTCATTTCTGCCATTATCTGACAGCTTCAATTTGAAATGTTTATTAACAGAAACATCACAGATTAATAAATCTCATCAAGCATTAAATAATTAACTAAAAATGTTAATTTAATAATCTTGCTATTTTAGCATTTTTAAAACAGACAGTTCCAAACATTGATTTCAGTACAGCAGATAGGCAGATTAGAGGCTACACAGATGATGCATTGTATAAAATGTGATCTTGCTCTACAAAGATGCAATTTAATGATTAATTAAATTCACTAACTCCCTTAGGAAAAAGAAATCAGATAGTAAATCTAATTTATTGGGAAAAAGCAAACAATTGCTCCAAATGCTTTCCACTACCATCCAAATAAAAAGTCCCATTTCAAATAACAAAATACCTTTGCACTAGGAAACTTGAATTAATGTTAATTCACATTATGAAAAATGAATCACTTGACATTCCCTGGCAAGATTTAAAACCAGGAGACAACAAACAAGTACCAAAAAAAACCAAACAAATGAAAACAAAAAAAGAACAGTGGACAAGTATTATTCTTCTGGTTGTCCAAGGCTTCTAACTCCATGTGCTTAGGTCCAGCAGCTCTTCAAACTGCAGGATCCAGCTACCATCTTGTAAGCACAAGTAGGATTTTAAGACTAACAGCTTCTTCAAAACCTTCAGTGAAGCTTTATAGATCTACTGCTTACCAACACGATGGGTTCACCCTCAAAACCAACTTCATCAAGAGGATGTCAGTGGAAGAAATACTCCAAAAGTTACACTTCTAAGAGAAAAAGATTCTGAGATGTGTGCACTTAAAAATAATTAGAAATCACAGAACAGCAGTTGTTATTATGTATGTATTCATATCATGCTAATAAACAATTTCAAGAATGTCACAATGTAAGATGAAGAAACTGAAAGAAACTGAAGAAACTGCATGCTACTCCCCTGAAGTTATATGTGAACATATGCATCTTCCACAGCATAAAGAAAAAATATCTAAGATCGACAACATCCTATATGCATTGTATTACGGGCCAGAGTATTAACTGGAAGTATAAGTTTGTCTTTCTCATTCACATAGTACAGCTTCCTTAAAGATACTTGTTCCAACTCATCCCAAAAGAAAACCCCAAAAGACCCAAAACATATAATTGACTACAGTTCTCAAGAACTTCCTTTCTAAGAACAGAAGCATAATCAATATTCTGTATTGGAGCAAGAAGCAGTACACATGCTGATGCTCATGGTTGGCATATAAAATTCAAAAAAATAAAACTGTGTGAATTAACACACAGTTAGGTCTAGGCACAATCCATGCCAGACCTTTTTGAAATATAATTCAATGTTTCCAGTGCAAATGTATTTCAAGCACTAATTAGTAAGTCAAATGTTACAAGTGGTTACAACTACCCATTCATATTTGATTCTGAGTTAGTTTTCAACTTTTACTAACACGATACCTTACAGGGACCACACACACGGTGCTATTAAATTATTGTCTTTACACTTTAAATCTTCCCAAGCGTTTAAGCTGTTGCTGTACAATGGATTTTCTTATATACCATCAGGATTATTCTTAACATACAAACATTAAGAGGCATCTAAAAAACCACCAGTTTGATTCATTCTAGTTGAAACTCCATTATTCTTGGCTACTACTCACAGCTATTGCCCACCAATGGCGCAGTCTGCACATAGCATATGCAAGTATTAACACCTTAAATCGGAAGACTGCCAGTAGCTATAAAGAAAGGAAAAAAAAATTGTTGGTTAATTCAGAACAAAGAAGAACCACAAGATTCTCAGCTCACTAAAAATACTGCTTACAAAACAAAACAGGACAATCAGTTCTGCTATCGAGAAACAAATCTGAAGGTGGGTTTGCTTATTAAAACAGTTTCCCATTTTTAAAGCACAGAGATGACTGTATCATTCACATGCCTACACAGACTCAAATTTACAAGCGTGTGCAACTGCGCAAATAGAAATATAAGTTAAATTGAATATGTCTACAATTATTTTACCCAACTGGAATCTCAGCAGTTAAATTTAGATGCAGTTAATCCAGCAAATACCTCAAGCATCACTATGCACCCTGCTAACCCCACTAGTGTGCAACAATACCACTAGAAACTGTAAAGACTTCAAAAATTGCAATGGTGTGATGTTTACTTAAATTTTTAGTATCTGCTGAAATGTTTCAGCAATCAATTATTCTTTATGAAGATGCCTGCAGAACAAAGCTACTTCAAATATTCTGCAGTAAAGATGAATCAACTATGGGATTTCTAGGCCAGAAAATGAAATTGATAGCAGACAGATGAGATTACTGCATCAGAGAACCTAACCCTCAGTTTGTCTGCTTATTCTTCAAGACTACATTCTTCTACCTCGCTTTAAAAGAGGTGCTCAGAATTTTAAAAATGTGAAACAAAAACTAAAAAAAAAACGAAAAGAGACATGGAACAGATACTGCCAGAGGTGCAAACCCACTTAAAGTTACACAAATATGTTTCACTACATATAGCAGAAACAGAAGAAACTGTATAAGCCTACAACTTATTTTGCAGAATTCAATGATCTAGTTCCTTCCCCAGGGAATTAAAGTCAATTATCTGACATTAGAAGTTCTTAATCCTTGGTTTGACTATAGGGCAATTTCCAGAGAATCAACATTTAAAGGTAACTTTTTTTCCCTTCTTTGTGAAGTAAGGTACAGCACAGAAAGGCACCAGCTAAATAATGATGAGAGAAAAAAGAAATATAGTTTGCCATCTTAGGACATTTTTGTATCTGGTATCTCATTCCATTTGACATGGAAAACGGCCCAACACAGAACCCAGAACAAGTCTTAACACCGAAGAGGTATTCTGAATATTGTCATCAACATGAAGTGACTGATCCCAAAATTTATCTCTGTCAGGCAAACAAGACTGCAGTACACTTAGTGAGCATGCAGTAGGAAGCAGCCCTTTAAAAGGATCATAAAGAAATAGCTTTTACTTAGAGAGCAGTAACTTGGTCCATGCAGTGCAAAACACACTGAAACTTCAGAGCTACAGCCTTACTAAAAGAAAAAAAAGTTTCTGAGGCAGAAGAGCTCCTTCTGTGCACTTAAGGTGCTTATAGGTAGGAAAGGAGAAACATGTTTATGTTATCTGTTTTTAGTACAGTGTTAAAAAACCATTTGAGTTAAAACACAAATCTGAAACAACCTGACCTATGCAGGCCAACCTGGTAATAAGTCTCCCTCCTCACTGCAACAGGCTTATTTCTGTGGAAGGACAAAGATGTCAATTTAAACAAAATGATGTTACAGTCAGAGGAGTACTGGCCTTCACCTTTGTAGGGTGAATACCCCTAAAGAATAGCACCTACACAAAATAATGAAGGTAGACAGTATATTTTTGTATGGCGTATCCAGATGGTAGAAAGACAACCAGTATATTAGGAATGCTCACGTGGAACTCCAGAGGGGAGGGATCTCCAACAAGAGATCCTTCCCTGGTGGTGGTCAGCCCTTAAATGGGGTCTGGGAGAGCTAGAGCCAGACTCCACCCCTTCTGGTCACACAGGTGCATTGCCTTCACCTGTGCTCCTGCAGCTGACTCAGTGCTCACCTCAGGTGATCAATCAGTGGTTCAGGCCATGAGTCAACAGTTCCCATACAACCTCTTCATGAAGTCTCTTTATGTTACAGATCAGTCTCATTCCTCACTTTTTCCACTTCTTCCTTCTCTCAAAACAGCAAACACAGCTGAAGCATGCCAAAGCATCTCTAATGGAAAGCTCCTTGAGAACCTGCTGCTTAAGGACTAGGCAACTCCTAGACAAGTGATATGTGGCACAAACTCTTCTGGTTTATATTAACAAGAAGAGACCAACTCTTTCACAGGACTCAAACTAGGAAACATTTAAGGGAAGATTACTCTGGAAAACAGTACTTTTGCTTTTTTTAGAATACTTACAAATATATCAAAATATGAAGAAGAATAGTCATAATGTAGAACTTCCTTCTCTAAGGTAGTCTCAATGCCTCCCTTTACCTACAAAGAAATTAGAACAGAAATTACTTCAGCCAAAAACACAGATGTTAAACATTAAGTCAGCAATTCCTGATCAACGTACATAAAGATAGCGAAATTAATCAAAAGAGATAGATATACTAAGAAATCAATCTCAAAATTATAATCAACAGATGAGGATGCTACACAATTCAGCACTGTTAATAACCTGAGTTATAAATTTAAGCTATATTTCAGACTGTCCTAAAATAAAAGCAAAAAAGTTGCTGAAGGTAGAAATTAAGTGCAAGTTCTCCTACACAAAATCATTAAGCATTTTTGTCTCAGAACATAAACAGCTGATGAGAAAGCCACCCAGATATTAGCACTCGTCAGTCACACATTAGTAAACAGGAGATGCTACAAGTCTCTTCTGATTCTTCAGCACTTGAATTCTATTGAATTCATACAATTCGTACATTGCTTTTCAGATGGAAGCACTCATCACCTTCCTGTTCAACATGGGTTACTAAAAAAAATAATTTAGTATTCACTAGGTTTCAGACCAAGAGGAATGTGTCTTACGAAGGAACAAAGAACTTTAATGTCCATATTCTATTCCAAAGCCTGCTTGTTTTTAATATTAAATTAGATAATTAAGCACTGCATAACACAGTTACGTAAAGCACTGGAAAACAACAACAGAAAGCTTTGAGTTTGTTCACCACCATGCTTTCAAAGAAAAGGAAGCACCACAGCATCCCACAACATATGCTCACCATCTCAAAGCAGTATGGTGTAGACACTTTCATATTCTTTCCTCGACTATACTGCTGAACATTTATACCGTTTTCTTTTTCTTCCAGCAGCTATTCACACCAACTCCAAGTTTATTCTATTTCTTCTCCTCTCCCTCCCCCTTTGTACCTAGCCAACAATTGTCCAAATACAGCTTTCCATTGCTCGCTGGTCTGCACAAAGTATGACCATTTATTTCCAGCATAAATAAGGAAGACTAGTGAGAAATTGCATGTATGTTGCTCATAAGTCCTTGGAAAATATTTAGGAGGAAATGGAAGGGAAGATAAACACAAATTAATATACAGAACACTGTTGTATTGCACTTAAGGTCAATTTGAATAAGGGCTGTATGATCTTTTCTTTCTCTCCACTCTCAGACATGCTGTCTCAGCCCTCTCCTACAGGATTAAGAAGAAACTGAAAGAATAAAAACACCACACATCAGAATTATCTGATGGCCAAGTTCTGAGACAGTTCAGCAACCTGCTCTGTGCACACGAGCACCATGTTAACACAAGGATGAACAGAGAACCATGACAGAATTGATTCAGAGTTTGCTCAAACTACCAATGAATCTACTCTCTGAAAGTGTTTAAAAATAAGCATTCTCAGAGCAATAACATGAAAAACCGAACTCTGAATACTCAACAAGAATTACAAAAGCATATTTTACTCCTCCTAGTTAAACAAGCTGTTGATAAACTAGCTTACAACTAGCAAAAAGGTTGTTGTTTGGTTTTTTTTTTGAACCAAGCTGTCTTTATACACTGGATATAACAGCCTTTCCACCCAACAAGATAACAGAAGCTATAGTCATTAAATTACCATTCAGGCAAAGTTTGCTTTCTCAAATTAAATCAGAAGGTGTATTTTCCATTATATCAAACTGTTTAAGCCAGTCAACTCCTGAAGCTTCATCACGTCAAATCAATAATCAACGTTATTTATCTTGTAATGGAATGATGACAAGAAGCGTTCACTCAAGATCTTTGTTACCTACAAAAAGGATGCCTCCCATTTTTCATTTGTGCTTTTTCCTAAATGCATACTTTAGATTACAAGCTTAAAATCCAGTTCAAAAGACTGGATGCTACTGATCAAACAATAATAAAACTTCTGTCCTATTTATTTCTGGAAATTGCACAATGCCCACCTTGTTTTCCAAATTACAAACGCTGGTGCTAAAGGGTGGCAACTTTGGAAGTTGATGTTGTTTGAACACGTCCTACTATGAACAATGTATATTATACTAAGTTCATCTCAAATGTAATATATCGCTGTAAAACAAAGGTTTTGGCCATTGATTTATCAAGTTTTTTCCAGGGACTACAATCACTGATTCCAAGCTACTAAGTATAATAAAAACAGTTTGATCCTAATAAAATTAACACTTGACAAACTGACACAGCTACCTACTTCTTGCTTACTTACTCCCTGAGAAGTTCAGTGGACTTTCAATGTTTCTTCAGCACAGTCCACACACTACAGGAACATCAAAAGGTTTAATTATATGAATATAAACCACTTATCCTAATGACTAAAAGTAGATGGAGCTAAGTAGATAAAAAGTTCACAAAAGCTTAAAAGAACGAAACTAATTTCAATAGAAACAAGTAACATATGCTTATTAATTATTCCTGAAGTGAATAAACAACTTAATAAAGACCAAGAATACTGAAAAGATAACTCACATTTAATTCTATTATCCACAGCAAAGTTATAAATAAGAGATCAAATGTAACAAACAAACAGAAAGTCCTTCTGACATCCGATATTCCTTTCTTCTCTCTGACATCATAGGACTCAATCCTTGCCATCAACTGTGCTGGGTTGATGGAGTGGACATCTCTCAAGGACGGGCAGGATTCCACACTGCTACTGAGAGCATTTTCTGCATCGTTTGGCACCCGATTCATCCTGGGTTAGCTTAGAGTAGTCTTCTTCCAGTTTCACCATCACTAGAATGCTGATCCATATAGGAACAATTTCTAAACAAAAAATAAACTATGTTAGTCAGTAAAGCCCCCAAATTCCACTATGCAATTTCATCTTACCATGTCAGGTTTCTCTTCAGGAAGTTTCAGTGTCTGACCACCCTCATGGTAAAGAAATGTTTCCCAGTTCCAAGTCTGACCCACCCTGGTGCAGCTTTGTGCTGCTGTTCCTGTCCTGCATGTGTATAGGAGCACAACCAGCACAGCATATCTGTCTGCTCCCCCCTCTCAGGGAATGCAAAAAGTCACCGCCAGGCTGAGCAACCTGACTGTCCTCACCTCTCCTCACAGGACATGCTATCAGCACATCCAGAGCTGGCACTGACAAAAGATTAAAAGCATGGAATGAAGTCCATTAAAACCGTGAGTGCTACAGTAATCATTCAATAAAGCAAATACACCACTGGTTGGCTCACAAAGAAAAGTCAGCTGCTATCACGTCCTACATTGCAAGACAAGTCATCTGAAAGAAAACTATGCAACTTTATGCTAAAACGATGACTCTGCTGACTTAAAGATTTTCATGTTCAACTTCTTACAAAACTCAAACTGATGGCTATACTACAGGAGAAACTTATCCAAAAAAAGCTCCCAGGAGTTGGTAAAGGTTATAAAAGGTTCAAGAAAATGCACAGAAACACTATTCTTCCAAGTATTTTGCATAAAATTAAGCTATACATGCTGCAATACAAATCATGTCAGTCGAGTTTCTGTAACACTGCAGGAACAACTTCTCGAAGCTCAAGAACAAAGCTTTGTCTCTTCCTGTGTGGGCTGTCTTTCAGTACACCACAAAATGGAAACAAACCCTTCCCACTCTTCTATCCCAAGCAGCAACTGCATTCTTACTCCACTATGCAAGAAAACAGGCAGAAAGAGCACACAAGGGAAAACAAACAGGCATCTGTAACACAGCAGTGAACAAACAAGAGGATATAGGGACATGTGAGAAAAGGAAAGGTGGGGAAGGGAATACTGTTTTAGAGATGCAAGCAGGGCACCCTCAACTTGAGAAATTACAAAGCGGGAATATGAGATTGAGTTTCCAGTTCTATTAAGTGGAAAAAGAGTAAAGGTAAATATTATATTGCATTCTCTCTTTGTTTCAAGATCCTTCCAAATAAGTTTAGCACAAGCACCTTCACTGCTGCCCAGCTCCCTCTCCTGTCTGCCTGCCTTTGGAGGCAGGATTAGTGCAGGGCCTTCCCTCAAGAGCACCAGTCTCAGCTCCGTAACACATGCTCACTCTCATTCAAGGAAAACACTGATCGGAAATTATAAACACTTCTGAGCAAGTGGAGAAACTTGGAAGTTAAACTCGTACCACACACCTGCCTTTTTCTTCTTTAAAACATAAAGTTTTACAAAAAGTACTGAAAGCACCTGGAAGTTGCACATTAAGAAAGTGAACATGGAATCATTTCACACTGCTTCTCCCCAGCTTGCATCATATTGATGAACATCTTCAGTAAAAAACTACTTTGTAAGCACTTCCATATCTCCCATCCAAATACCAGGCATTAAACCTTCCACAAGTCACATTTATCAGTTATTTCGACCATATCCACGTTTATCTAAAGCAGCTGCTATGGAGGAAACACTTCAGCACAGTATACAGGAAAGCTGAGAGGAAAGGTTAGCTCATAACATCCTCCAGGAAACTGCCCACTGCCTAAGCATTCACAGTGCTCCTTTAAGGAAAAGAATAAAGTTGTGAATCAGAAGTAAAACCCTGAAGAAAGCTCCGCCATGAATTTCCCCCACAACACCAGGCTCTCACATCTATCTTACTGTGAGCTAACCAAAAGGTCCAAGCATTTAAGAAGAAAGTATTTTGTCTTGAGATAAGAATTCACATTAGTAAAGCAAGGTCACAACATTCTCCTTGTATCTTCTGACTCTGAGGGGTTTTGGTTCTTTTTTCTTCTTAACTGCATACATTCACTTTCACTCTAAAATCTTTATCTGAATTACTTCCCCACACTGACGCATTAAATTATAGGCAAATAAGATCTTTTTTTCCCCTGCAAAATAGCAAAGTTTTTATGTATTTAAACTACTTCCTAGTTAACGGTCACAAGCCAGGCTTACAAACAGAGAATTAAGTTTAAAAGCTTACCCCAAGAGAACAAAAGGTTTTACTCTTGTTAATAACATGAACCTAGCATGAGGGAAAAGTAAAGGAGTCTGTTCAATTCACAATAACTGCTAAGGACTGCACTCCTTCCCTGCCCTCAATCCTAATGAAGAGCTATGAGCAACGACAGCTATTCTGTGATTTTCAGGTTATATTTGAAGTCATTACCATTATTTTCACTAACACAAGCAAATGCTGCGTGTTACACATGCATCAGTTTCACATACACCTTTGAGATGCATGATTTGGGATGTTATTTTTCTACCACTGTATTACTCTAATTCTTCCATTGTACTGTACTTATTTTAATTTATTTATATGCTTACTATATCATTTATCACACATGAGCACCGACACAAGCTTTTTCTTTGCAAGTTAAAAAATAAAAACAACAGATAAAGAACTTAAATGAGATAACAGAAATGACCTGGGGAGAAGGAAAAAGAAAACGCTTACGAAAACGCTTACTTGAAAGGATGTCAAGATCCAACAGATCACAAGCAAAAGTGAAAGCATCTTATGGAAGCAATTTTAGAATAAGAAAATACTAGAAATGCTAGCCTAAAATATCAGAGAACTCCACTCAGTAGAACAGAAGCAAAGAATAACCAAATGGATGCTGAGGACAAACAAAACAGCAGCTGACATTTGGAAAGGAGACCGAAGCTACAACATTTTCGTTGACACGTGACACTCTAGTTTACGTTCAGGTTACATTGAGTCCTCGTGATCAACTGCTTTGAAGTCGGCACAGCCGGAGCTGCAGTGGCTGATTGAGGTACAGGGTGGGTTTTCGGGAGGTTCCAGTCTCTCGGGAACCGAGTGAGAGCAGCCAGTCCCGTAGGCTGTTCTCGCGACTGGTTAACGAAGCGTTAACGAGGCATAGGCGTTAACGAGGCATAGGCGTTGCCAAGGTTTCAGCGCCCTCGCCCACACCCCTCAGCTGAATAGGGCTGAAGGGGTATATCCCTGAAGGGCTCAGGGAGGGCAGCGAAGTATCACATTACAATTCATATCTATATATATATTATTATAAACTATTATTTATTTATTTACTTCCAATTTTTTCATTTCTTTGTTTTTATTTCTTTTGTGCCATGGACTCTACAAGACAGAGGGCTTGCCTTAAGAAGGCTGTGGCGACCCAGACAGAAGGTCTGCCTAGAAGTGTGGCTACACAGGTCTCTGGTTGCAAGGAGTGCCAGAGCCTGCTACTACTAGATGAGGGTGCTAAGCAGTTCTCCTGTGCAAGGTGTGAGCAGGTGGAAGATCTGCTTAACATGGTGGTTGAACTGAAAGAGGAGGTTGAGAGACTGAGGGCCATCAGGGACTGTGAGCGGGAGATTGACTGGTGGAGTAACTCCCTAGAGTGCCAGAGAGAAAGGCACCGGGGAGATCCCCCACAGTTGGTGGTGGACTCCCTGACCTGTCCCCGTAGGGCAGAAGGGGGATATCTGAGGGATAGGGAGGGCTGGCAGAGAGACCCTGCTCGGTACCGTGGGCAATCTCCCCCTCTGCCTCCCCAGTGTCCCCAGATACCCCTAAGCAATAGATTTGCAGCACTGGGTGTTGAAGAGGTGATAAGGGGTGAAGTGCAGGAAGATTCCCGCAGGAGGTCACCAATGGCAAGGCAGTCACCTCCGTGCATTGAGACTGCTGCTACTAAGAAAGAAAGGAAGGTGATCGTAGTGGGTGGCTCCCTTCTAAAGGGAACTGAGGGCCCCATTTGCAGACCAGACCCAAACCGCAGGGAAGTGTGCTGTCTCCCTGGGGCTCAGATCAGGGACATTACTAGAAGTCTCCCGGACTTGATACGCCCCACCGACTACTACCCATTACTCGTAGTTCAGGCAGACTGCAATGAAATATCTCAGAGAAGTCTGCGAACTATGAAAAGAGATGTCAGGGGATTAGGGCGATTAGTTCAAGGGGTGGGAGCACAAATGGTGTTTGCTTCCATACCTTCTGGGGCGGTGAAGGACACAGAATGGGCTAGGAAAACACAGGTGATGAATAATTGGCTGAGAGGTTGGTGTAGAGATAGACACTTCGGGTTTTTTGACCACAGGGCAGTTTACTCGGCTCCTGGCCTGCTATCTGTTGATGGGACGCACCTATCCCAAAGGGGGAAACGAATCCTAGCACAGGAGCTAGCTGGACTCATTGAGAGAGCTTTAAACTAGCTGTGACAGGGGAAGGGGATAAAACAGGGCTCACCAGTAAAGAGCCTAAGGAGGCTGTGCTGGAGAAAGGGGTGAGGCAGATATCTCAGCTGAAGTGCATCTATACCAATGCACGCAGCATGGGCAATAAACAAGAAGAGCTTGAAGCCATTGTGAGGCAGGCTAACTATGACCTTGTGGCTATTACAGAAACATGGTGGGACCTCTCCCATGACTGGAATACTGGGATTGATGGCTACAAGCTCTTCAGAAGGGATAGACAGGGAAGAAAGGGTGGTGGCATAGCTCTCTATATCAGAGAGTGTTTTGATGTTGAAGAGCTAGTGGTTGGAAATGACAAAGTAGAGTGTCTATGGATAAGGATCAGGGGGATAGTCTTTAGGAGTGACATCGTGGCGGGGGTCTGTTATAGACCCCCTAGTCAGGATGAAGAAATAGATGAGGTGTTCTATAAACAACTCGTAGATGTTGCACGATGGCCAGCACTCGTTCTCATGGGGGACTTCAACTTCCCTGATATATGCTGGAAATATAATACTGCGCAGAGGAAGCAGTCCTTGAGATTTCTAGAATGTGTGGATGATTGCTTCCTGACACAGCTGGTGCAAGAGCCTACCAGGGGAGATGCCTTGCTTGACCTACTTTTCACTAACAGGGAAGGATTAGTAGGGGATGTGAAGGTTGGAGAATGTCTTGGCCAGAGTGACCATGAAATGGTGGAGTTTGCTATTCTGGGTGCCGTCAAGAGGGTGACTAGCAAAACTATTACCTTGGACTTCTGGAGGGCAGACTTTGACCTGTTCAGGACACTTGTTGCAAGGGTCCCTTGGGACTTGCTCCTGAGGGGTAAAGGGGTCCAGGAAGCCTGGATGCTCCTCAAGATGGAAATCTTAAAGGCACAGGAGCAGGCTGTCCCGGAGTCCCGTAAGTCAAGCCGGAGGAGAAAAAGACCAGTGTGGATGAACCGGGAACTTTTGTTGAGACTCCGAGAAAAAAAGAGAGTCTATGTCCTCTGGAAGATGGGTCAGGCTACTTGGGGTGACTACAGAGAACTGGCCAAGATCTGCAGGCAGAAAATTAGAAATGCTAAAGCCCAGCTTGAACTTAGACTGGCTACTGCTGTAAAGGAGAACAGGAAACCCTTTTACAAATATATTAACAGCAGGAGAAAAACTAAGGAAAATTTCCCTCCTTTACTCAACGAGGCAGGCAATATAACCACAGATGATAAGGAAAAGGCTGAGGTTCTCAATGCCTTCTTCACATCTGTCTTTAATAAACAGAACAGTTGTCCACACGGTACTTGCCCTGACCTGGAAGTCCGGGACGGGGCGCATAATGCACCCCCTGTGATCCAAGCAGAGACGGTCAGAGATCTTCTCCTCCATCTGAACTGCCACAAAACCATGGGGCCAGATGGGATCCACCCAAGGGTGCTGAGGGAGCTGGCAGAGGTGATTGCTGAGCCACTTTCTGCCATCTATCAGAATTCCTGGTTATCTGGAGAGGTCCCACAAGATTGGAGGCTTGCCGATGTGACTCCCATCTACAAGAAAGGCAATAAGGAAGACCCGGGGAACTGCAGGCCTGTCAGCCTGACCTCGGTACCAGGGAAAGTTATGGAACAGATGATCTTGAGGGAAATCACACGACACATCCATGGCAATAAAGGGATCAGACCCAGCCAGCACGGGTTCACCAGGGGCAGGTCATGCTTGTCCAACCTCATCTCCTTCTATGACTGGGTGACCAGACAGGTAGATGAGGGAAAGGCTGTTGATGTAGTCTACCTAGACTTCAGCAAGGCCTTTGACATGGTCTCCCACAGTACTCTCCTAAGGAAACTGGCAGCCCGTGGTGTGGACAGGTTCACTCTTCTCTGGGTGGAGAACTGGCTGGAGGGCCGTGCCCAGAGGGTAGTAGTTAATGGAGTTAAGTCCAGCTGGCGTCCTGTTACGAGTGGTGTCCCCCAAGGGTCAGTTTTGGGGCCCATCTTATTTAATATCTTTATTGATGACCTAGATGAGGGAATTGAGTGTACCCTCAGTAAGTTTGCAGATGACACCAAGTTGGGAGGATGTGTCAAACTGCCTGAGGGTAGGGAGGCCCTTCAGAGGGATTTGGATAGGCTGAACAGCTGGGCTGAGCTCAATGGGATGAGGTTCAATAAGACCAAGTGCCGGGTCCTGCACTTTGGCCACAATAACCCCATGCAATGCTATAGGCTTGGGGCAGAATGGCTTGAAGAATGTAGAGAGGAAAAGGACCTGGGGGTGTTGGTTGATACTCGGCTCACGGCAGTGTGCCCAGGCGGCCAAGAAGGCCAACAGCATCCTGGCCTGTATTAGAAATAGTGTAGCCAGCAGGAGCAGGGAGGTGATCATCCCCCTGTACTCAGCTCTGGTACGGCCGCACCTCGAGTACTGTGTTCAGTTTTGGGCCTCTCACTACAAGAAGGACATTGAGGCCCTGGAGCGTGTTCAGAGAAGGGCAACAAAACTGGTGAGGGGTCTGGAGCACAAGTCTTATGAGGAGCGGCTGAGGGAGCTGGGATTGTTTAGTCTGGAGAAGAGGAGGCTCAGAGGAGACCTTATTGCACTCTACCACTTCCTGAAGGGGGGTTGTGGTGAGGAGGGGGTGGGCCTCTTCTCCCTGATAAATAACGACAGGACGAGAGGGAATGGCCACAAGTTGCGCCGGGGAAGATTTAGATTAGACCTGAGGAAACATTTTTTTTCTGAAAGAGTGGTCAGGCACTGGAATGGCCTGCCTAGGGAGGTGGTTGAGGCACCATCCCTAGCACTGTTCAAGAAGCGTTTAGATGAGGTGCTAAGGGATTTGATTTAGTAGTTGGGTAGGGATAGTGATAGGAGGATGGTTGGACTAGATGATCTTATAGGTCCTTTCCAACCTTATGAACTTATGAACTTACATTAGATCATCAAAAGGCCCAAAGAGAGAATCACTGCTGACAGAATTAAAAGCAACTGCTTCAAATCAATATTAAGTGGATTGTGACAGGATCAGCAAGACAAAGCTCATGGGGACACAGTGAACCAAGAAGTCCAGGCTCTGGAAAGTGAGACTGATTAGTTATGAGCTATCATACATGTACCAGAACCAAACTGAAGCCTAATGCTAAAAAAAAAAAAAGTACTGTGGGCACCAGTCCTGATAACTGCTCAGCCCTCAGACTGTATTCCCTCCATCATAAAGTATGTCTTTTGTTGCTCATGACTTGCAAACCATTTCATTTCCTGTATTTCATTTGTCTTCTGCAGCTCCCCTCCTCTCCTCTCCAGCTTTATGCTCATGAAATTCCTGCAAACTAGTAAAGCACACCTTCCTACTCTGTAGGACAAGGCAAATCAGCTCCACAGCCACCACTTCTATGTTCTCCTACTCCAGCAGACATCACATTTACATAGTTATGGATACATTTCACCTTACAATCCATTCTCTGTACTGAGATCTTTAACAGTTACTGGAGGAAGGGAAAAAAAAAAAAGCAGTATTTACATATTGTTGCATTCCACAGGCACTACGCACTTCAACCAATGTAAAACCAAAATTCAGCTGATGCATGCCCCCAAAATTCCTAAACCTAAGTATGAGATGCTGTGTGTAGCTTTTTGGCCATATGCTGGATGTTCAGTGAAGCAACACAGCAAGAGTTACGAGCTACAAATAAGTCTTCCAGTTGGAGGAGCAGGACAAAACATTACAGCACACAGGAGCACTTGGTGATCTTTGTCTGAGCATTCAGACTTTGAATAGTTCTGCTTGTGAAATACAAGCTCTTATCTATCCAAGTCAAAATAACACTTCTTATTCAATACACAAAACAGATACTGTATAGCTGAGTACAGCTTGCACAGCAAGCAAATTATTCTTGTACTTACAACAGTTTCCCACTGAGGAACCTTGAAAATAACATACAAGCAGGATTCTGAAAGACACATTACCAAGCACATAGCTGGATGTTAGACTAAACATAAAGCAAGAGAAGTGATTAGAAGTGCCCTGTTCAGGAAGCTAACTGAAACACAAAGGAGTTGTTAAGCTAGCAGATTTGTATTTCATTTTGCCAACTCCCTGCTTCCATAGGGGGGTTACATTTTGTTTTCTAAGAAATGATTCTGTAGTTTCATTCTAACACTATTTACTTAAGATCTGCACTCGAAAACTACCTTCCACTTAAAGAAACCTCAAATACTAGTTGTGTTTTAGTTGAAAGATGTTCCCCCAATTTTCCTACACTGATGGTGATCCAACAAAAGCTGGATCAGGGCAGCTGCACACACCTCACAGGCACACTGCACAGCATCTTCCTCAGAACACTGGACAGAGGTGCTGAAGAGTGCAGGACAGAGTTAACAAGCTACAAGGAGAAATGGAAAAAAAATCAGTCTAATTTTTGGGTCAGCAGGACATAATAGGGAACAAAGTCACCTTCCCCTGTTCTAGAAGTGAGTTTAACACATTCAGAAAGTCAAACCAAAGTGTTCCAACCTTGGGCTGATTTTTTCCCTGCCCTACAAAACGCTGCTGTCCTCCCCTATTATTTCACTTCTTGCTCTATAAGAGCTGAGAAAACAGCAGAGCAAAGAGCTTGTAAATTGGTACTGACAACGCTTTGCTTTCATCCCCACTGCCACTTTCGCCTCTGTGCTCCTTGCTAACAGCACATCCCAAATCTATGACATCTAACATGACAAAGAGTGGCTTCGTGCCTGCACACAGGCATGCCCAAACTAGATTTGGGAACTGGCTCATGAAAGAACAGCTCCTCAGAGTTTAAACCAAAGCAACTTTGAAAATACACCCCATGATGAATTCATGAGACACTTGGAAATGTACTTGTCAGAAAAGGATGCATTATAATGTGTTCCCAAGTTGAGACGCAGACCTTATTTTCACTCAGGATATTCAGACACTTCAAACTAAAAGCCAGAAGTGCATGCATTTTATCCTTGTTAGCATTAACAACACCTGGAGGTTGTTCAAGAAACCTGTAGACATGGCACTTTGGGACACGGTTTAACAGGCAATATGGGCAGTAGGAGGAGGGGTGGGCTAGATCATCTTAGAGGGCTTTTCCAACCTTAACAATTCTTTAAGTACTTAGAACAAATAAAGAGCAAACACTGCAGTTACAGAATTCATGAAGCATTTAATTTGAAACCAATACATTCCTGTCAATAGCATCACTGACTTAAATAATTAATAAAGCTAAGAGATGGCTTCTTTTGTTAAAAAAAAACTCTTTTTTTGGTTTAGATGTTAAGACCAGTCAGCTCTCCACAGCTACATTAATTAACATATACATTGCTTTTGTCTGTTTTATGTATATATGCTGGTAACACACAATAGCTGCTGGCAGTAAGAAACTCAAGAACAGCCATTGATTTCTTCAAAAAGTGAACAGGGAGGTAGGGAAGAAAACTGGCCTAAAAGGAAAATAGCACAAGGACAGAGAAAAGACAGTTAAGATTCAAATCTGGTCTTAGCTCTTCTCAGCTTTTTCCTGCTCTCTGAAGGTGACTGTAGCCCACCCAGCACCATCTTGCAAATGCAGATTTCACTGCAAATTTCACTTCAGCAAGTATGAAATAACAATCAACAAGAGATTATAACACATACAGTTTAGCAGCACTACAAAAACCACAGGTCAAATGAGGCTAATTCCAGGTCTCAACTAAGTACATGCTTTATCAGCGTTTCTCAAAATAAAACAATACAGCTCACTAGAGAGATCAAACATTTGATGCTCACTGGAACATCAAGCACCATACTGGCTTATTTCACAGGACACTTATGAATGTTTGCTTGTTTTCTCTAACTGAACAGCAAACTTGCCCCAGGGCTGCTATCCCAGGTACTACAGGCACAGGATGAGCTCCTCCTGGCCTAGCACAGAACTCTGTGACTCTTCCTGAAATTCATCAGGCATTTTACATTAGTGAGAAATGCTCAGGATTCCATCACCTCCACAGTAACTACTGTGACACTGTAAAGAAATAATTATCTGGTTCAGGCAGCAAACACTAGCAAAGATGTGTATCTGAACCTTCAGCATAGAGTATTTCCAGCAAGCTTCCACATAAATCACCTCATTCTGCCTTTGCTAGGTAGATGTTAACCCCTCATATCTGCAGCGATGCTGTCTGAGGGCTTCAGTTGGTGACTGAACAGCAGACCTTACATGTCAAACACGATGACTATGAGCTACACATACTGGTTACCTACTAAGATATTTTTTCAATCTTTATTATTAATCCTAGCTGAATTTAACACAGCAAAGCAGAGGTGTAATACTAAGAAGCTGTCTTTCAATATGACTGCTAAGGATTTCAAAAGAAGAATTTTTTAGCTGACAGTAAAATAAAGAGTACGTTCAAGAAGCAATGCACCCATGATTCTTTAAAGTGACTCAGCTCTGCTGTTGGAAGCTGCTGGCTGACTATGTGAAATCACAGCCTGCTGCTGTCACAAGCATCACTTAGCATCACCACCTCAACAACCTCTTCTGTGAAGGCACTGGTCCTGTTTTGCTCACTAGCTTCACTCTCTGAACAAAGTCCTCTAATTCTGCTTACTAGAAATAAGGCTTGACCCTACAGAACACTTTAATAACGAAGTTATTAAAGCATCTATATAACTACGGCTGTCCGATGACACTTCAAATGGTAAAATCTAAACACGTTCTTTCAAGGAAACAAAGGTGCAGAATAACGAAGTTATGAATCTGTACCATAGAGCAGTGGCATAGAGCAGGCCACTGCTATGTCACCCGAGCTATCTGCACACTTACCAAAGCAAAAAGATCACCCAGCACCTGGCCTACCTACAACTCACCACGCGATACGAATCCCCACACGTGTCGGTGGACAACGTTGGACCGGCTCCTCCGACACACGAGGACTTCCACAACGAAACGACAGCGTTCGTTACCGATCAACAGCACACAGAACAAACCGCAGCCCCGCTCTCCCCGCGCTGGAAGCCTGCGGCCGGCATGCCCCCACTGTCCCTCACCAGCCAGACACTCAATCCCCGCAGCTCCACGCAGACACCCGCGCTGCGCTCGGCTCTTCTTCCTCGCCCCCTTCCTCCCCGAGCCGGGCAGGGAAGGCCCCACGGGCGGCGGCGCGCGCTGCCAACCCTCCTTCTTTCCCTCCCTCCCTCACGTAGGCGCGGACCGCCCCCGCTCACCCGCGGCCTGCTCTCCGGGCCGTCGGCTCCCGCGCGCCGCGCAGCGCTCCCTGTGGGCGTACGGCCCCCGCTGCCGGGCGGCTCCGGGCGGAGGGAGGAGAGCCGGCCGCGGCCGAGCAGCGCCGCAGGCCTCGGGGACCGGGGGGCGGGGGCCAGTGGAAAGTGGGCGTGGCTGACCCCGCGTGGCCCCGCCCCCCGAGAGCAAGATGGAGGCGGGCGGTGCTTCATCGCTATCAATTGTATTTTGTCCTTCCACCTCAACTGAGCTTTTACTCCACAGTGCGTGTTGTCCTGTTCTATTGGAAGTAACACCCCAAGACAAAACCGAAACAGGCCTCATCAGGATTCCACACCCACCCCGTGATAGTGGCTACCAGCTGTAATAACTAATCCTCTTGGTTCCACGTTATAAGCGCTACATTTATGGCAAGTTTCTTGTGCTAGTTCCTCATTGCATACAAATCATGTACCTCTGAGTTCTTCAGGCAACCAGGTCTCAACATAAAACAACACACGTAGGAGTCAAAAATTGCGGTGCAACACTAGTTTACCTGCATTACTATTGGAAGATGTAATATGTTTCAATAAAATAGTCTATTGACCTGCTTCAGCATGTGCGTTTCAGATATAGCCTTATTTAAAGGAGAATACCTCTAAATTTTGATGAATCAATCAAAACAAAGCAAAGCAGATTATCTGTCACTGTCCTAAATTCCACTTAAGCTCCTGCATCTTGTTATAGCAGAGTTCTTATATTTACACAGATTAGGACAAGAAAATCCAGACATGATTGGAATTGTTAGAGGATATGCCAGAAACTCAATCATCCAGGCAGTTAATAAATTTATTCTTCCCTTTGGGGGAACATGTTTCCTGTCCTTATGGAGGCCCAAAGTTTCTCAAATACACACATATACTGTTGGATTTGTCTGCAGTTACATTTAAAAAAAAACCAAAACAAATTCACAGTGAAAATCTCCTCTGCAGTGTATGTATATACAGCTATAATATCTGTCAAGAGAAGGAACCACAAACATTCAGCATGGTGGTCACCCTGGCTGGCTCAGCAGAGTACCATGCATCTTCAAGGATTTCTATGCACTGCTGCAGCAACCAGGAGTTCAGGCCAACCTGGAGCAGAACTGAAAACAGGAACCCTAAGCATTTATTACAAACAACTTCACAGTGAATGATAGCTAAAGTGAATCTCTTCATCTTTGTCCAACAGAGCTGGAAGTTGCAACAAAATGCCCTGTTCACTGCTGCTGGTGGTTGATGAAGGGAGAGGAAATAACTCAGCTGTGAGGAAAATCTTGCAAGATCTTTTTTGCTACTAATTATTTTTCCTTAATCAAAATCTGTAAACATGCAATCAATTTCTGCACTTTCATGGAAACACAGTCATGGAATATCTCAAGTTGGAAGGGGTCCAAGAGGATCACCAAGTCCATCTCAAATGGAAAAATCATCCCAAAACCATCCCAAAAATCAGAATACAGGGCTGAGAGCATTGTCCAGCTTGGGGCAGTGACCACTGCCCTGGGGAATGTGTTCCATTCCCGACCATCCTCAGTTGAAGAACCTTGTCCTGATACCCCCTGTCACAGCTCCATACCTTTCCCTCGGGTCCTGTCACTTTTACCATAGCAGACATCAGCAGTGCCCCTCTGCTCCCCTCATGAAGGCTACCATGATGCTTCTCCTCAGCCTCCTCTGCTCTGGGCTGAACAAACCAGGTGACCTTAGCTGTTCCTCATACTTTTGCCCTCTAGATCCTTCCCCATAATCATGCCCAAAACCACACCCAGTGCTGGAAAAGCCACATAACACTAATGGCCTTAGTGTCTTTTTCTAGTTGGACCAACAGCACAGCCTCTGGGAACTGCTGACATTGCAGAGCACTGCCTGGATATACACAGGTACTGCAGTGGAGATGGAGAAGCCATGCTACTGAAATCACGGAGCATTTGTAAGAAATGGTGATGAACTGGAAAGAGATTGCTGTTTTCTCTTGTTAACATTACTTGGGAAATTACTTCCCCTCTGCCCCTCCTGGAGAACCAGAGGGACACCAAGGAGGCCAGAAGGGAGCTATTCAGGAACCACGTGGGGGAAGGGGAAGCAAGGTCCATGTGAGGAGTGCTCCCCTTTAAATACAGTTTTCTTTGCTTCTGGGCTCAAGTTCAAACACTCATGGCTCTGTGCAGAACCAACAACATGTGCTGGTCAGTGACATCTGCTCTGGCTTCTCCAGCCAGCCAGGTCCTGGGTGCTACATAGCAATGTCACTGTGACGTTTGAGCACTTCCCAGAGGAACCTCCCAACCATTATGTTGGGTTATTTTTGCCAACTGGCAGGAAAAAGACTGACTCATCACCAAAGTGCCTCTACGTGAAAATTTCCATCAAACTGAGACAAAAATAAATAAATAAATGAAATCGAGCCACCTGAATCAGAAACACCTTCCATTTCTGAGCCAGAGAATGTGACTGAATCCTCAGGCTCCCTTTTGTCCTGATCAAGGAACAATTTGGGATGCTGTTGCAGCATGAATAAAAGAAGAAAAAGATTCACAGACTTTTTCTGATGATAGAGGAAGCCAAATGCTTACCTCTCATTTCTCCTGAGAGAAGCAAAGCCAGCATCTTCTCAGCCCTGAGCTTGCCATCGAATCTCTGGCAACTGGTTGAAAGTGACTTGTCAAAGTGTTTCAGACTGAAAACATGAAAAGCTTCATTCATCAACTTAATCAACTTAATCCATCAACTTAATCAACTTAATCCATCAACCTAATGGATTCACCAAAATACACTGTGACTGCAAAAGACCTCAGTCAGTTCCTGAGGAAGAAGCGTCTGCTGCTCACATGAAGGTTGATCCACCTAGAAACCAACTCTCACAATATTCTGGTGGGAGGGATGGAGGTTCCAAGAAAATAAGCCTTGGTGATAGAGGAGAGGAGGATGACAGTCAATGTTCTGATCTCCATTTCCTTCTCTGTCTGTTTCTGGGTATTTTAGAGATAGCACAGCTGAGTAGTAGAAATATGGATAGTACAGATTTGAGTTATACTCCAATTTGAACCCATTGGAACAGAAGGATAAATCAGGATATGATGTCTGTTTATTTCAATATATTTGCATCATGTCTTGTTTTAGTCAGCCTAAGATGTAGGATTAATCTGGCCAATAGACTTCTTTAATGCTTAAGTTTGTCTTCAGCAATCAGAAGTCTTACTTCTCGTATCTTGCTGTCTTTCAGTCCCAAACTGACAGCAACTAAATCTTTCTTTTCCTTTGCATTATTCAGTTACTTACTCTTGTACAACTTCACGTACCTGGTGACTGCCCAGACTTCACATCTGTCAAGATCTCTCTCATGGCCTTCCTTCCCTTGAGGGAGTCCAGTTCCTTCAGGTTCTGTCACTGTCATTCAGCGTGGCACCTTTGCTCCCCTTGTGAGGAGCTGTAGTGCACCATGAGGGACTTCTATCATCTTTGTGTCTGTGAATCCATGAGATTTTATTTTGATGATCTTCCTATATTTTTAATTTCAGTTATAGTACCAATATAACTTCTGCCTTCCAGGAAGATAATTATACTTAGGAATTATTATTACTTTTCATGTAAATGTAAAGAGAAAGGCTTCTGAATCTCAGTAGCAGCCTGTGTTAGAATAATCTGTCCCCAAAGTGTTTTGATGCACTTTGTTTCATATGTCATAAAAGCAAAAGCAGCAGCCCTCTGTCACTGCACACTGAAATAAATGCACATTTAAATAAAGTGTAATTGACATTTAGCTGGACAGATTAGCAGCATGATTTATGAAAGCATATGAAAAGGCACTGCTAATTAGGCCTGGTGTCTTGTTATCAAACTACAAGGAAGTGCAGTGTTCCATCTTGAAAGTATAACCAAGGTGAATAAATACAGACTAGCTTACAGTGCTCTAAGGCCTGTGCAGGCTGTGTGTAACCATTGGTGTCACAGGTAAATACTACTACACACACCTGACCAATTTTTTTAAGAGAATAAATTGGTGTAAAATAAATAAATGGGATAACTCTAACCAGCTGAGACACAGGCCTCATATACACAGGCATGCACAAAACCAACCAGCTATTTAATGGGTAAAAGGAGATCTCTGCCACCTTCTGGGTGGCCTATTTACACTCTTCTGCTGGTGTTGTCAAAATGCTCCCTTACATAATCTTGCTAGGGAGAAGAAAACAGTTTTGTTCTGCTTATCCTGCTCTTTAGGGTCTGTGGAGGGGATCCTAATGCGTGAAGAGCTGTTTCAGTTCCTTCTGCTTAAAGACTTCTCAAATAATTCAAAAACCCTAAAAAAGGGTGTCTTTGGGGAAGGTTTGCTAAAAATCCTTAGCAATTAAAGTGCTTAGCACAATACATCAAGGCTGTGTTTTCAGATCTGCTGAAATCCTGAGAGCTGAAATATCTTCTTGTGCATCCTGCACGGTATTGTTGTTAACTTACCTTAGTGAGCTAAGTGACACCTCCATTTTTGAAGTGGTTCAGTAACCATTCTTGTAAATTTAGAAAGATTAAACTATATGGAAATTGACTTTGAACTCTCTGTTTATGAACAGGTAAAACCAATGAATATCGTGATTGCAGGGCTGTCCACAGAGAGGACACACTACAATGCACACGTGGAGAGAATGAGCTGAGTGTAGGGTAACAAGCTAGTTTTTCCAGGCTGTTTGGTGGTATTTTCCTAGCCCTGTGTGGATCTGAGTCTAGGGAGGGTCAGACAACATTACATCATGTAAGGAAAAACTATGCAGTTTCTTAATAGTGGTTCACTAACAAAAGCATTCCTCTCTGTCCTAGTGCTGAAGTTTGCATGTACGCAGAGAATGAAGTGCCTGCTTCTCCCTCCAGAGGCATAAAGCAGGTTGCACCTGGCTCTCAGTCAACATTCCTCTGAAATTGTCACCTTGGATTGTGTTCCCATCCACTTATTACAGGGCATTAAGGAAGGAGTGTCTGCAGTCTTCTGGAGCAAGCAAGCGGAAAGAGAAGCACAGGGTCAGGACTCATCGTTTACATCCTAAACCTTCCTCTTTTAGTATCCCTCTGCTTCTACTTAAGTTTCCATTTTCAGTCTTCAGGTCTGTTCCCCAGTAAAAAGTGTATGATAATAATAGGTTCCTTGACATAATAAATAGTGACCAGAACAGGATAATATGTATGTGTTTTTCTTAACGCTTGTAGTCTCAGCTTTAGATTCTCTCTTCCTGTGGAAAGACAATTAGGGTTTTCTTCTCTGAGGGCTAGAGGAATTTATATTCCATATTCAGAAGATGGTTGATAAACAGGACATAAAATCTAATTAAAGTCACTGGCTGTATATTTCTTTCTAAAGATCTCTTAAATGCAAGCGGGATTCTTCAGCTTTAGGAGACATCAAGGACACCAAATGGTGGCAAATAAACTCTTCTTAATGCTTTCCTTTAGGAAGAGGATCCCACAGTGATTGGAAGGGAGCCAAGAAGGCTTTGCCAGGGGCTAGGCTATGGTACAGAGCCTAAGCCTGTGCTGAAACTGGCATGTGGCTGCTCATTGTAGTGCAGTGTTTTGAGGCAGGGAACAGGTGTAAAGGCTTTGCAGGGAGGGCAGGGCATTGCTTTTGTTATCACTGTTGGCACTGGGATGATGGTTAATTGTTCTCACAGGCTAATGTTCTAACATGAAGGAAAGGCAGTGTAATGATTGTCTTTAATGTGCTTCATTATGTCAAGCAGATGAATGTCGGATGGAATGCTCTCTAATGTGAGGTCTTTAGGTGTTCCTGCTATGGAAAAAAATGTGTCTGCCAATTTCTGTAACAGAATGCTCACAATAACCCTGTAATTCCACATGGTTTCTAAAGCGAGATACAAAGATGTACCAAGTCACTACACCCCCAAATCTCATTTGAAATCAAGTGAGTAGATCTGCTTAAATGCATTTGAGGGTGTGGTGGAAGGCTCATATTCCCGTTCTTGATTGATTCTCAAATCTCAAGCTGCAAACCCACATCCAAAGATCCCTGGCTAGCTCTGAGTGAATGCCTATGTTGGTCTTGCTGGTAAGCTCCTAATGTCTGTTTCTTCTTCAGGAAAAGTGAAATAGGTTGTACTTGGGGTGATCAGATACCAGTCTATTATCTGTCTGGAAGGTGATCAAGTATTCTGCAATAGGACAGGAAGAAAATAATCTATTGATCAAGAAGTTACAGAGAGTCTAGAGTTAATATTATCAAAGAGCCTACCTATTACAATTCAGTCTCATAGATGATGTTAATGCTTTCTTTGATGATGTGGCTCAGCTTAAGTGAATGAACAACCCAGTGCAGAGGCTTTAAGCTTGCCCTGTGGCAAGAAAAGTGACTAAGTAGAACCGAGAGCATTTGTCAGACATTCAGATAAAGCCCATTCTTTTCTAAATCTGGATTTAAGATGACACAATGGTACTCATGCAGGTGGTGATTGCTGCTTAATATGCAGTGCAGCAGCTGTGCCATGCTGTTCAGCATATTTCAGAGCACTGCTACATTAAAATACTGACACACTGCTTCGCAGGCACCTCTTGGCATGGTGTGAAATTACACACATACCTTCTGCACATCTTTGTTGCCTCAGATGTTAGAAGTCCCTACATTTGTAACACATTCATGAACCAAACTCTGCAGCCTTGTGCTCTGAAGAGAACCTCGCCTTCCCATTACCTGATGTCAAGAGGAGCTTCATTAGACCCAACGCCAAGTGGTTTGCTAGAAATATTCTTATTTGAGTTCTTGTCCAGCAGAAAAGTAAGGCAAATCACATCTTAAAGACAAGAGCATATTCACTTGGGAGGAAGAAAGAAATGTTTGTGCTTTAGGTTCAGACAAAAGACCACTTTGAATTTCTCTTGGCTTTCGGAAAGCACTTTGAGCAAGCAGAGCACTGTGGGGCAATTTTGCAGGCAACTTGTCATTTTTGGCCATGCTCGCCCATGTGCTCTTTCTGCACATCTTGTCTTTTCCCCTTCTGCCACTTCATCTTTGCAACATGTATTATTATTTTCTATTAATTTACCCCCATTGATTCTCTCTTTTTCCACCTACAGAGGGCCAGTTTCTGGACATTATTTCCTTTTTCTTTCCTACTGAGTTTTTCTGCCCTAATAAAACTTCACCCATGGTTAGAGTTTACTGGATGCTTTTAGCAAGTGTGCAAATAAGCATTTTCAAAAATTTCATGAACTTTTTACAATTTATGCCCTGTGAAAACTGATGAAAAGTAGAAATAAACATCAAAACTCTTCATTTGTACCCCAAACCATCTTGCTAGCTGAATATGAAAACTGTATGCAATCCATGTACACATCATCAATTACTCAATTTTTAGCTATACTTCTGTGTGTGAACTGCAGTATGTATTCTACTTGGGATCTGCTTATTGTCTTTTATCTATTTTTTTTTTTCAACATATTTCTGGGTTTAATTGCCTGTTGATTCCACCTAAACAAGTTGCTTTATGCACAGAAATATATCTAGTAGTGAAAGTAATCCTGTGAGTGTGCACACATATGTGTAAAACCAAATAAGTATTTGGTAGTTTTGTGAAGTTTAAGAAGGGAGACCTTAAGTGCCACGTTTCTGTGACCAGTCTTGCTGAAATGGAAACTTTTCGGATGAAAAATAAGAACTAAAAATGAGAAATACTAAAAACTAAAAATGAACTCTTGGTCTGAGGTTTTTAGTATGACCCTTTGGTATATTTTATTCTGTTAAAAGAGGAAATATGTCCTGATTACTGTACAGAAACTGCCCTGTAAGCAAGACAGGGTGTTTCACCAAACTGGACAATACCCAAGAATTATTTATAATACTAACCCTGCAAATCCAAACACATCTGACCAACAGAGCTAAGTACAGTTGCAGCCTTTTGTAAACAGACTTACAGGTATGGCACCATCAGCTATAATCGCTTCTGTGGACAGCCAGGGCATCTCAGGCTTTAATCTTACGTCATTAACAATATTGTTAATGTTGTAATACTAACAAGATAGTGACCTTTTCCAAGGTAGTTTACATATGTGCATCAAAGTATTTTGGCTGCAAAGTGAACTCGATAGCATTTTCTGAATGTAAGTATACAAAACTCTGCTGATGAAATAAAGTATGTTTATAATGCTGCCAATTCTTGTGATGTCACTTCCGCAAGTGTTTTGATCAAAGCTAATTAAACCATCTGAAAGTGGTGCTGAAGCCCTCTAGCCCTTGTCTCCTTCCTCTTCCTCCTCCTGTTTTGCTGTTGTAGAATTATAAAGATTGGAAAAGACCTCTGAAATCAGTAGTCCGACTGCCAACCCATCCCAACCATGCCCACTAAACATGTCCCTCAGTGCCACATCTACGTGTTTCTTGAACAGCTGTTTTAACTGCGACTGCACCACCTCCCTGTGCATCCTGTTCCAGTGCCTCACCACCTTTTCAAATATTCAACCTCAATTAGTGCCGGTACGAGGCGGGTGTGCCCGGCGAGGAGCCGGAGCGCGGCCGTGGGGTGTGCAGCTGACCCCCCCTCCTGGGCGGCAGGCACATTGCACCGCGCCGACAATTCTTAAAGCTGATGGACAAATTCCTAAAAGAAACCACTTAGTTTGAAAGGACCATAAGAGTGTTAACAATTTGAGAAAATTTATGTTAGAGCTGATTATTGCCGTTGTAAAACAGTGTGCTGCGCGTGGCTAATTAAAAACGGAAAGCACCCGCGGTCCTGCTGCTGTGTTGAATCCTGCTCTGTGCTTCAGAAATGGGGAAGGAAATTCTCATGTGTCTCAGTCTGTGTCTCTTTGCTCTGCTGGGAAATCCCTCCTGTCGCTGCAGTGTGGTGTGG
Organism: Cyrtonyx montezumae; assembly: GCF_038088225.1. Classification (NCBI taxonomy): domain Eukaryota; kingdom Metazoa; phylum Chordata; class Aves; order Galliformes; family Odontophoridae; genus Cyrtonyx; species Cyrtonyx montezumae. Next base: position 98,622,759 of record NW_027072089.1, on the reverse strand, counting down.
GGCAGGCAGCTGTGGGCTGCAGTGTCCGTCACCGGCTCTGTGGGAGCTGAGTTTGGTGCCCTAGGTATGTTTTGGCTGGTCACTAGTTTAGGTAAGAGCAAGTTCCCTTTCCAGCACACAGGAAAATCTTTTGAATCACCGTCTCGTGGCACTGAGCCCACAGAGCTGTGTCCCCCGTAGGGACAGGCTTTGAATTTGAGCTTGCATCTTATTAACTGATGGCGTTGCTTCCAGAGCTGTGACCTCACTTGCACAGGGCTCATTTGCCCAGGAATGCCTCGTCAAACCTGTCCTCAGAGCCCTCCTGCCCGAGCAGCACTGCATCCTGCTCCATACCAGGAGCCAGGTGGATGCATGGCCCCCATGCCAGGGATGCTGGGAATGTCCTTTCCTGTTTCTCTGCTGGCCTCCTTTCCTCTCACTGACAGCAGAGCCATGCTGCAATTACAACACATTCCCCAAGTGAACTTCTTGCTGGGAAGAAGTTGTCTTGTTCTCTTTCTTCGATTGACCACAATGGAAAGAAACTCACATGCAATTAATGGAGGATTATTTGGCTCAAAGTTGGCACCTGCTGCTCTACAAAAGCATTTACAGCACGAGCCTTTTCCACAGCCAGTAGTGACTGACAAAACCAGATCTCTGCAAACCTGTGAGGTACTGGGATTGTGCTTCCCCCAGTTCTGTGGGCAGACTGTCAAGGGAGGAGTGCAGAGGGTCATTCATGCCGTGCATTTTACACAGAAGGACAGAATAGCGAGTGAGGCATGAGATTAAGAGCTGTATAATTGAATTCATCTTGTACCAGGAGAAATACTCAACTGGAATGCTATGTAAAAACTGCATAGACAATAGACCATGCTTTACCAAGTTCTGGTGCAGAGACAGAGGCAGGGTTGGAAGAGGAAATCAAGGACACTATTGCAAAGAGGGGCTAAACAAATTAAAGCTCAACAGGTCCATATAGAAGTAGTAAGGAAAACAGAGAAGGATGTACCCCTTTAACTCTCTCAACCTCCTAATTGCAGATGCTGGAGAAGTAGGGGGGAGAACAAACCACAGACGTTGCTCTTCCTGAGAAATATCTTCTATCACTGCTGTTGGAGACCGCAATAGACTTCATGAACTATGGTCCTGACCCAGCTGGGTGTAATTTATATTCTCATTTTCTTATATTCTTAACAGCTGAGTGTGTGCAGATAGCTCAAGCCCTGATGAGCTATCCTTTTACCTGTCCTTTGAGTTGTTGATAAAGTGCACACATCTTCAAACCTCTGGGTTATTGAGCAAGAAGAGTTCTGTTCTGCAGTCCCTGACACAGCGCAGGAAGAGCCTTGGGAAATTACCCAGTTTGTTTAGCTGGTGTTCCTGGGTAGCAGAAGCAGAAGCAAGTCAAGGGAGAAGAAAATTTCCCTGAGATGTGGCTCAGTAACACCTGAGGTGACAAAGTTCCGCACAAGTCAAGCTCTGTACCATCCATCATGATGAGGAAAGTGGTGCTGCAACAACTGAGCTTATATCTGTGACCAGAGAGGTGCAGAAGCATATGTATACCTCTGTCCGGAAATGCCTTCATAAACATCTGTATGCATGTGGTTCCACTCAGAAAGTAGTGAAGTGCTCCCATGCTTACAGTCAGAAGCATGGGGCTGTGTCCCAGGCACCAGAATAGAGCCTACAAAGGGAAGATCTTGCTGTCCAAGGGCAGAAGTTTTTGCCAAATAGATATTTATTCTGAAACTGGTAGCTGTCTGAGCCTCTGTGAAGAAGAACCATAGTTGGTTTTCTTGTTTCCTTCCCAGACTTTGGGATCTGAGCCTAGATTTTTTTATTTGTTTACGAGTTGTACAAGTAATGGGAGTTTTTCTCTGGTTGAAGCTAGTGTTTTTCTTTAGAAAGAGGTCTGAAATGAGGCAAACAGCATCAAACACTGAAACAGAGGTATGTATTGGGGCCAAAGTAAGCTTACTTAATGTTCTTGTGACATAAGCCATAAGTCTAACCAGAACCTTTTCCCTTCCAGTTCTTGAAGACAGAACTTACAATACATCTAGGGCTAATTTGAAGAGTATTTTAATTTCTTGAACCTGTGCTGAAGAGTGAACTCTTTCCCTTTCGTTTCAAATTATGTGGGGATTATCTGAAAGTTGTCAAGAACAGCTCACTCAGCGTGACCACAACAATGCTGCTGCTTTTTGAAGGAGGATCAGACTGTATCATGTGTTAAACAACTCACATGGAAAAGAATAGCAACTATGACAGAGCAGGTGAGGTACAAAGAACATAAAACAGAATGAGTCTCCAAGGACTACTGCAACAACAACATTCTGAAACAATGCCTCAAAATCAGCTCATGAATACCTCACTGCCTTTTGACCTGTGTGTAAATTTCCCAGAGATGTTGTTGGGATCACTTCGATATTAAAGATGAAAGCATTACAGCATCATGGCAACATTTGTTATCTGTGCCGTATTATCACAAGATTAACAAATGCATTTGGATGACTGTTTAAGGATGACAAATTGCCAGAGCACTGAGAGCACAGAAGAAAATCAGTGGAGAGTTAATGCTGACAAGAATAAATAGAATTCTTTAAGAACATTTAGAATTCTTTAAGAACATTTTCTACTTAACAGATATCGTAATAGAGAAGTTAATCACAGCATATTTTGTCAGACAGATGCCATACAAAATGACAATCCTTTAAAGGAGATGGCCAAGTCTGAAAAGTGCCTTCTACTGATGTATTAGTGGTATCAACTATCAAAACAGACTAAGCTGAGCAAACCATCTGTTGATATGACAGTGTTTTTATAGCCTGTTCTGCTAAAAAAATAAAAAAGCAATAGGGGCTTGAAAATATTTGTTTTTACTGAACAAAATCCTGTATACTGGGCACCAGCACAGAGTTACGGTAAGCCTGAACTTTTCACATCTCATTCACGAGTGGTGGGACAGGATAGAAAGCTGATGTTTCAGTTGTGGCTTGGTTCTACTCTATTGTATTTTTATTACAATTATGCTGGTTTGAGAATGAAATTACTGATGAAGTGGCACATGATTCCCATGTCAACATAAAACCTCTACAAACAGGGATTTGGTCTCTAAAATACACACATCACAACACAGTATCCTATCATTTACATCAGACAAGACATACCAAGTGTTTTGGTTGGCTATCAGCTAGAAGGAAAAGCCAAGTTTCCAATAGCTTCACTTTCCAAACTCTAAATGAGACTTCAAAAGCTGTAGAAATGCAATACAAGACTATGAAGTCCTATACATAAAATATCAAATCTTTCTAGAAGTAACAACTGTGGGTGCAATTATTGTTATGCAAACTTTGACATAGTTTCTGGAAATGACTTGGAATTTCTTACAAAGCCTTTAAAAATCTTTTCCATCTGTTCTTTCTCTTACTTATTTTGGGGTGTTTTTACAGAAATACATCCACAATATATTGTGGCCACTACATGCAGAGATAATATTTGAAATATACATCCCCCTGTAAAGCTATGTTTAAAGTAGTGTGAACATTGATTTGCCTAAAGAGGCATTCCAAGTAATGTAAGGATTGAGAGAGAAGGCTGATAATATTGGCTAAGTAACAGTCTGAGGGAAGGAAAATCCTCTCGGTCATTAACCTTAAAATAGAGAACATCATCTTCCTATTCAATGCAGATCTCAAGCCTGGGAAAGGGCTGAGGTTTTTTTTCACACAGATATGCTTCAGCAAAACAGAATCCAATCCACAGAAATACCCTTCCTCAGAAAACTGATCATCTATCCCGCAAAAATTAGGAGGCTGCACATCCTGTGGGAAGAACAGGATAGTTATTACAGGTTAGTTAATCGCTAGCGAACGTGCTGACACTATGCAAAACACTCCCGCTGCAGCAAGTTTTCAGTTGTGGACCAGTTAAGGACATGTTTCTTCGTGCTGACTTGGTTATCTGAGAGATCAGACACATCAGTAGACCTCTTTCTGGAACAGCCATTGCACATATGGCACCAAATTTTTCAAGTTCTTTAACCACACTGACAAAAAACTGTAAAGCAGACTGAGGATTAATGCAATCTCTAGAGTTCTGTGACCTCATCAACTGAAAATTAGTTATGTCACTGAGTGGTAAAGGAGTCAAAATTATAGATTCTCAGCTGGTGATTCCAGAAAGATTATAACATTTAGTATTTGTTTGTGTACAGTCAAGAACCAACTGCTAACATAACCGTCACAGAAGAGGGGAAAACGGGAGGGCTTTTGTGGACTTTCGAAAATAGGGACTATTTTTTTTCCATCAGAGTATGCCTAAAGCCCTGAAGAAATTTAAAGAACCTTAATGTTCACATGTATGCTGAAGCTGTAGTGCCAGGAGACTACTCCATACTCAAGAAGCTTTCAGAAGCTGACAGGTTGCCTCAAGTTCTACTTAGGTTATGGAGGATGAACATTGGTTCACTTGTTTGAAGGACTCGTACTATCAAGGCAATCATAAAATATAACTAGAAGTTGGTTGGATCTTAAAATAAATCCCATCCTGGTCCATCATAGTTTGCTTTTGCAAAGATGTATATATAAGGAAAGAGTTGCATTCTCCAGCCTCCGTTCTTAGGCTGAGGTATAAAATATTCAGGCTATGGATGCATTAGTTTCTGAGTGTTCACTTCGGTGACTGTGGCTCAGTTTCTCATCTTCAACTTCTCTTTGCCTGTCATCCCCGGGGGGGATGTGTTGAAGCAAATTGTTATTTTTCTTTTTAGACACCAGATGCAAATCTAGGCATGCAGCCAACTTCATGTATCCTTGAGCAGAAATAATGAGACAGACCTTCTGGGAAGAACATTGGGGAGTTTAAAGGGCAGATGGGCTTTCAGCTGCATTTGTGTTATCCTTTCATAAGCATCACCACCCACAGGAAAACTGAAAAAAATATAAACTTGGAAAGTAACCACAACTGCAAGTAGTTGTCTAGCAGTTCATCATCAGTGAGTGGCAAGATATTACAACTGCATTAGTTACTAAAGAAATGCCAGCAGTTGTTTTGCAGTCATGCTAGTCATAGCAGCATCATGTAGGTTTGAATGGTGTTGTGTCATGCCTACAAAGAACATGAAGCCCAGCTAATGTCTCTTGGACTGCTGAATTCACTCTGCCCCATTGATCTGCAAATAATTATCAGGCATGGAGGAGAGTGCAAGAAGAGGAGATCTTGATTTGCTCCTGTGCAAGCTGAGAAGAAACTCAGACATTTCTGCATGTGAGAGGAGCCCCATGGGACAGATGAGGACTAGAGACTGCTGCTTACCAGTCTTTGAAGAAATGAAGTATGAAGAGGGTTAATAGAGTGTATTGGCTAGAGCTGCTGAAACTAATGGACATTTGCATCCTCCTGCGTTATTGTGTAGCTTTTTCATTTGTTTGTTTGTTTTTCCATCCTGGAATTGCTCCTGACACAATTGAACCACAATAGATAAAAAAGAAACTCATGGGCAGTGCGGCAGTGCTTATGTTACATTAGATGCATACCATGGATGTCCCACCTTTTGGCTTGCCTGGGCAAGAGGAATTGTCTTGGGTCACATATAAAATTCATAATATAGTTAATATATATATCAAAAGATGTTTTTGTTTGTTTGTTTGTTTGTTTGTATTTCTTTTAATTAAAACATTTAAAAAAGTGACAAAAATTTTAGTGGGATATTTAACCTTGTTTTTGTGAAACTAATGCATCAGCCTACCTTGATGGCAGTGGTTGCAATTCTCAGTGAGCCCTCAAGGTCTTCATCAGAGATTTTTTATGAAATTGTAATCTTCCTGTACTTTATCCTTGAAAACAGTTGTTCACAAATGTACGTACTGCTAAAACATGATGACATGAATAAGGTGTGATTGTGAAGTGAGGGCTATTTTTGTCTTGTAAGACAGAGCTGGTAAAGAGACACAATCAGAGTTTTGAGTTAGTGTCTGATTGCAACTCTATACACTCCCTTTGAAAAACTGCAGTTTATTTATGCCAACAGAAAATGGACTTGCAGATATACCAAAAAATTGATGAATTTTTTGGCAGTCTTGGAAGCCTGTTCTCCAATTCCTTTATCAAAACACAAAGCAGGGCTGGATAGTTTTCACTGTTTGCAGGACTGTGTTTAGCCAGTGCACATGAGTAACTGCACACTGCCCTGTGCCCTCCCTGTTTCCTGATGTCATCTCAGGCAGTGCTGATTGCACACCGCTGTGTGGTTGCTGTGAGTGATGAGTACTTGCCTGGGCTGGACTGGGTTGCTCAGCAGGGCGGAGCTGCTGCCATGATGGCATGGGTCAGGGGGCATCCACAGGATGGGCTTAGCCAGGTCATGGGTGAGACATGGCTGATATATTCCAAGTGTTTGCATCAATTGCTGTGTTTCTATTTTGTGAACACTAGGTAAGTACATTTAGCAGGCTCTGTTGATGTATTTGTCTTCAGAATTAATCTGTTGGGAAACTGAATCTCTCTTGGTGATTATTCTTCTTTACTCAAAGGAAATTCAGCTGTTCTTTAAGCATCAAAACTATTAAAGACACTCATTTAAGTAAGTGAAAACAAATTTATCTGCTCTGAAGAATAACATTTACTGAGATGATACATTTTGTTATTTCTTGCTTACAAAACTTTGATAGATGTATTGAACTCCAGATAGAAATTATGCATACAACCCAGAGGATCTGGTTTAGGTTTGGTGAACTTGGTTTGAATGGACCACCACTGACTGCTTGGAGTGAGATCATGACTGCTTTCAGAGACAGTGGGGTAATTTTAATCCTTCAGGTCCAGTTCAAGAATGTTTGTCCCTGATATATGCTTCTGGTCGAAGGAGTGTCCCTTTGGTGATGAATAACAAGGACTTAGTCCTTCCAAGTATTACTCTCCTTGTTACAACTGGGGCAGAAGAATATAAATTCCTGATTGTAAGCAACTGCTTCTGACTAGCCTTTAGAAATATCACACTTGAGATTTGTCAGCATGACTGTCTTTAGGAAATTCTCTTTGTACCCATCCATTTGGCTGAAGTTGATCAAGCCATATAATTCTTTTTTTTAGCAGGGTCTTCAATGCTTCAGATGCCTATATAAATGTATAAAGGCTCAAGTATGCTAGATGTGAATTCTGATGTGGAGTTTCACTGCCCAAGTCTTTCACGGTTTTTAAATTTTTAAGCAAGTTCTCCAGATCTAGTCTTCTATACCATTCCAATCTGGAGTCACAGGAGACATCTGCTGCCTCCACAACTTGTCTGCTTTCTTGAATGTCTTATATCTCACTGTTTTGTGCAAGGACATTGAGTTTTCCTCTTTAATGAAGAAACCCAAGGACTATTGTCATGCCTGAAGCCTCTTGGTACTATTTTGAGGTTTGAACTAGCTGAAAAGCATGTCATCAATTTTGTATATTAAAATATTTTAAATATGCATCTATTCCTTCCTTCTTTTCCTTCCCTTCCTCCCCTCCCTCCCTTCCTCCCCTCCCTCCCTTCCTCCCCTCCCTCCCTCCCTCCCTCCCTCTCTCCCTTCTTCTCTCCTTCCCTCCCTCCCTCCCTCCCTTCTTCTCTCCTTCCCTCCCTCCCTCCCTCCCTCCCTTCTTCTCTCCTTCCCTCCCTCCCTCCTTCCTTCCTTCCCTCCTTCCCTCCTTCCCTCCTTCCCTCCCTCCTTTCTTCCCTCCTTCTTTTCTTAAGATATACAATAAAGAACATCAAAACATTTCATGCAGGAGATTGAAATGCATAAATGTATACAAATATGATAAAGTCAGTGACTATAAACATGGGAAATGTTGCAATGATAACAACAGGGTTATTCCTTTAGGTTTCTAAATAACAGGCTTGTGGTTATGTATCTGGACTATATACTCTTAACTTTCATGAAGTCTAATTAACCAGTCACTTATAAGCTTTAACCCTTTCTACATGAGCTATGATTCAGCCCATCATTTGCAGTGGAAGAGACCAAAACCAAATGTCACAGTGCGGGCAAAGAGTCTTGTTACAATGATTATACATAACATAAATGTATTTGTCTTCCAGTGGTTGAAGTGGAGTTTGTAATCTGATATTGCTTGTGGCTGAAAAATATTACTGAGAGGAAGTTTAGTCACAATGGAAGACTATGTATTCACATGGCTGGTACAGATTGTGAGTACAATTTGACAAAATAGTGTCAGGTATGACAAAATGGAAGCAGGTATGAAGTGAAGATGTGTGGACTTCCTGGAACCTAGACAAACCATCAACTCTGACTGCTACATCAGGACTCTGACTCAGCTGAAGGCTTGAACTTCTGGAGTCAGGCCTGAGAAGACAACTTTTCTCTTGCAATATGACAACACCAGGCTCCATGACAATTTGAAAGTCGGTGAGCACACTGCCAATCTCGGCACCATCCTACCATACCTACTGAATAATCTAGGTTTGGTACCTTCTGATTTCCATCTGTTCAGTCCAATGAAAGACAGACTGCATGGGCAACATTTTCCTAGCAATGGTACTGTCAGAGCAGCTGTGAAATAGTGGTTCTCCTCCACTGGTGCAGATTTTTTCACAGGCATGGCATGCAAGCTCTTGTTCACTGCCAACAAAAATGCATAGCTAATAGCAGTGACTATGTTGAAAAATACCTTTTTGTAGCAAAACGTTTCTTCTATCAGACAGTGTCATTTTGCTCGTTGTAACTGTTCTAGTTTCCATGTAAATAAATAGGACATTATACTTGAAGAGCAATCTGCATAGAATTATTCTGATATGATGGTACACCTTGTACAAAAGAATATTTTTATACAATGAAATGCAGAAATAATAATGTCCTTTAGTGGGTTTATAGACATAAACTTGTATAACTAACTGCTAAAATACCTGCTATGTTTGTTTGACAGACAGTGGCAGCCCAGGGAACTGCTCCCTCAGGTAGACATAAATTAGTTCACCAGACACTTGCAGGGGGGTATTCTGAAATAAGTCACAGGGGAGAGGAGCATGTTGAAGGATGGTGTGGGAAGACAGGCAGCAGTCATCATTAAATTTAAATCAGGTGGTGAATAAAAGCTGTAAAACTGCTGATCTTCAGAAATAATTGCTACCCCAGACCACAGAACAATTTGTAGTAATTAAAATAGGCAGCCTCGTTTTCCTTGGAGTCAGCAATATGAATAGTGAGGTCTGAATATCATACTTGATTTTAACATAAACGATTTGAAACTCGCTGAAGTAAAATTTTGTGGAAAAGCACGGCTCAAATGTAAATCCTGGAAAAAGTAGACATCACTTCAAAAGTCTGTATTATGCATCTTCACATTGTGTGCTCAGGAGACTGGCAATTGGGCTTTGTGATTTTTGACTGTCATTCACTAAGGAAGCTATTGCTCAGATTCCATGAAATTAGGTTTCAAAGCCAACAGGTGAACAAAACAGGCTTGCTAATAGGGAATTTAATAGAGACTTCAAGAGCTTGCTTGTGCAGTCCTCTAATCAGTGGCATGATGTATAGTATTTGTCATGCAGTGAATTTGCCATTTTTTCTTTGCTGCCAGAAGGCACTTCCTTTATTCATTTTATAGCAGCTAAAAGCCCACAGTTTGGAAAAATAAGTACCGTCACTGCAAAGCACTGCTGATGCCAAGTATGAGATTCAAATTTGAGGCACACCACTGCCACTATAGAAAGAAGTGGAAGACCAAGGAGAAAGAACAGCAAAATTGGGAAGATTCATAACCTCTAACTACCAGAATTGAAAAGACCAAACAGCACAATGAATGGATGGCTGTGGACTTAAATTTGGGCTTCTTTCTGGTGATCATGGGACAGCTCTTATCAAATTATCATTGTAGAAATGGGAGTGAAAAAGTCTTTCCCTTCTTGTCCAGGTGCACCAGATGAGCCTGTGAAGAGGGAGCCTGTGCTGAGAGACATCACTGATGGTGATGGCAAGTGTCATGCCATTCTACTGTGCAGTGAGTATTGAAGGACTGGGCTATGCAGGGGCAGTGCTCTTTTTCCCAGCTCTACCTTGGCTGCACCACAATATACAAGACTGCATTCATGGCAAACAGCATGGAAACATGGGAAGGAGCTTGGGAAGCAAACACAAGCCTTTCCAATGCAGCACAAACAGCACTGCTTGGCAGCAAGTGCTCTCTGCCAAGCAGCACTTGGTGCTGCCTGCCCAGCAGCTGTCCCTCATTTGGGTCCTGCCCTGTCACTGCACTCTGTGAAACCCTAATCTGAAGGAGACACAGCTGAAAAATGTTCTTTTTAACTCTACACAAATATTTATTTGAAGAGGGTGCAGTGACATGCAGGATCCACACAGAGTCCTTGCCACATAAAAAATGAAGTCTTCGTAAGAAGAGCTTTTTACTTTCCTAAAAAGCACTTCAGTAGGCTGTGGTTGGGGTGGCCATTCCCTGGGCGTGACATGCCTGGTGGACTTGCATATGGTTCTCCCTGCGTGGTTGTGAATGTCTGAGCCTCCCCACCTTTTGAAACTCAGTGATCTTTAACTGAAATATCCCAAAATACGGTAAAAAAGGCACGTGAATCAGATAGGGCCAACCACCTGTTCTTTGCATCAGATCTCTGAAGACTTCTGCGTGAACCAGCTGGGGCTGAGATAGAGGTGGCTGCAGGGCTGAAAGGATGCTTATGCCAGCAGTTCTGGAAATTACCTGTGGAGGCTTGATGCAGAGTTTGCCTGAGGCTTTGTAATCCTCCTCCAAAACCTCAGAGCTACGTATCCTCAAAGATTATGAGAGAACATTTCCCAGACTCCTGTTACATTTTGGTTGTGCTGTCCACATGCAGGATCCCAAGGTACAGATATACACATACTTACGTGTGCTTGCACACCTATGTGCAGACACACATGGACGCATGTATATGAACCTGTTTCCTAAGAAAACAAAGCATACCTGAGACTTACTCAGCATTAGTATTCTGCACTTCTTTTGTTGCACAATATTCTTAAGTAGAAGTCTGAAGGCAAGCCCACTTTGTGATAAAAGAAGAGCAACGGGGAGAGTGTTGCACATTTTGGGCAGCTGTCTGGGCTACAGGAATTACTCCCATGAAACCAGCAACAAGTTGAAAAGGATGTAGAAGATTCAGTACCCCAATTTACTTTGCTTGGTGAAGACAACATGGGGAAATGGAGATCCAAGGATCTATTACCTCACTCTGCTAAATATGCAGTCATAGAAAATGTCCACATAGATCACGTCATTGGGAACAAAGAGCAAAAGATCTCCTTTTGCATAGCAGAATGAACAGTAAAATTCTTAGCCTTTAATTTAAATCTTTGTTTTATGGGCTTTGGTCATAAACGCAGACACCCTAATGGTTACTATGATTCTCCTTTTGGGAGGGGATGGGCATGTATTTGGAGAATTTCAAGGCTAATCTTAGAAATGCTTCTTGTCTTATTGACCAGTGTGGCTGCCTTTTTAGTTGTGTTTGTTGTTTTCATAGGAGCTAAAAATAATTTAATTGGTTTGTGTTAGCAAGAAATGCTTGGTTTTTCTTCTGTGCTGCCATGTGGCATAGTCTGGGATGTGGTTTTTAATGGCCCAAGTAGTTTGTGCTATGTCCCCACAGTATCATCAGCACCACATGCTCCAATGTACCCTGATGTTTGTACAAGGAAATAAAACCTCCAGGCGTTATAGCCTTTCTTTTAATAACTCTTCCACCTGTTGGACCCAAGTCAAAACTAGACTACACAGCTTTCTAGTGCTACCTAATGCACACTAAGCTTAAAAACAGCAGGGGTTGTTCACAGGTGCTCTTGAGGCTTGCAATACCATTTTGAGCTTTCATTTTTATTCATGTTTCAATACTCAACAGACTGAACCTCAGAAATACCACCTTCACTTATTTACAAAAGAAAAAAAGGTATTTAGGTAGAGGACAAGACTTTCATTGTCTGAGTTTAAATAGGTTTATGGACAAAAGGAACTGCATAATGCTGCCACTGAGTTATTGCTCATTGAAAATCACAAGACGGGAATCAATGAGTTGATGGCTTACGCTGCCCTCTGTACATTTTTGAACTTCTTATAGTTAAAATGCAGGTCTCTAATCAGCTAATCAGAGAGGAAAGAAGGGCAGGGATGGGAAGGAAAGATAACGTGCAGGCATATTTTACCTGGTGGCAGAGTCACTTGTGTTACTCAGCTTGCTATTGTGATTGTTTCTGATGGCGGTGCTCTGCATGCAAATGTCTCTTCAAAAAGAAACAAAGCTAATGATATATTACAAAGCACATCCCTTCAGATATTATGGACAAATTGAACCTGAAGAGTTTTTGATCAGGAAACTTTAATGCTGATGAGTCTGTAGCCTTCTCCTTTTTCCTGCTGCATGCTCTTCCCCTCCAGCTCACAGTAAAATTCCTCTTGCAGAAAAGGATTTGTTACCATCTGGGACTCTTCAGAAAGTCTTTGCCTTTCTGTTCAAGAGTTCTGTTTGCTAATGCTTTTGGGCATCCATCATACTCCAAATGAATACACAGCAAGGCTTTTGTTACAGTCAGTCCAACCATGTGAAATTTGTTTGCTTCAATGTTAAACTTCTTTCAGATTTTTCGCTTAAAACTCAGAGAGTTGTAGCCATGTCTTTCCAAGGGGCATTTTAAATCATATTCCACTGTATCTATCTGTTACATGCATTTAATTTACGTAATTTACTTTTATAAGTTCCCTCCCAAAAATATCTCAATCTCCTGATCCTTAAATGAAAATGGAAATTATATCAAATGAATGTCAGAAAACATAATCCAATATCCATCTTGCCTGAATGACAAGAAAGAGTAATCCAGTCTCTATTTCCTGTGAATGCAGTAAGGCATAGGCTGATGTGAGGATGCTCAAGGACACAGAGGTTTTGTCTTCCCTTTTGTCCACATCACCACCATCTGTTCACACTGAGGAGACAGAACTATGGAGCTCCACTTCCAACTTCATGGCCGCACCAGCTCTGCTAAGAAATAAATGTGTGGATATTTAACAGACTGCCCCTCTGGATTCCCATTGTTTTCACTGCAAAGTGGTCATTTGCTGTACTGTCCAGTACGTTAAAAGCTCATCTAACTACATTCTTAATCAAATCACATACTGCTTTTAAATCAGTCATTCACCAGCATCTATGCTGAGATTTCTCTGTGCTCATCCAAGTTCTTCTCCAGGGTTTTTCAGTATGTGTGCAGTGACAGGCAGCAGGCAGAGGTCTGGTGAGTTACAGAATAGCAAGAAGATTTGTCAGATTTTGACAAGAGCATGAAGAAGAAGTTTTTCAAACCTTTTTTAATTTACTTTGATGTCCTAAAGAACAAGAGGACCGAAAAACAAAGTTGATAATTTTGAGAGGAGCCACTAGGGTATAATCCAGAATTTCAAAGTCAGACCGCTTCTGAGGGTTAGGCAATAGGAACAGGGGTTACATATTACTTTTTACATTCTTCATCATCTTCCAGATAAGTTCACAACGCACAATGTTTTCTAAGGAGGAAGGGTAAGATGACAGGGTAAAGTCTAGCAATAGCTAGACTGTTGTGGGTACTGTTTTTCACCATTTTTCTATTGGTCAATCCTTTTTATTAAATCAAGTAAAGCTTTGGCTGTATTTGTAACTGCTTTCTCAAAATCCTCAACTTGATGCAAGACTTGTTACTTCTGAAGACCTTGGGAAGGTGCAGTTAGAGTGGGAGGTAGTGGAGGGTGATCTTGCTCTGCCCTTATCAGCCTTGGCTGTGTAGATCCAAAAGGAACTGTTTTATTGAGCAGAAAGACTCTCTAAAAGACCAGTGTTTCTTGTGAATGGACTGTTTACCTTTGCAGCAGGCTGGGGTCCTTCCTGTAATGGGACACTTTTTATAGGAAACATCTCCCTTCAGCTCTCTGGGCTGGAAGTTGACGTCTTTACAAAGTTCATCTCAGAGGTTTGTTTTGTTACTAGGAGGTTGGAGCTCTGGGCATGAGGACTGTGACCAACAGCCTGAGGGATTCCCCAGGCTTCAGCCACACAGCAACCATTTGTTTTCTTTTGACAGCTTGCGGGGGCCCTGAAGGCAGCTCAAATCCATCAGTTGACTACTAGCTACAAACCACAACCTCTATCCAGTGTTTTAAAGCATGTACCTGACAGGAATTTAAGCACTTGGAGGCCTTAGCTGTGCTTTCCTAGTTTTCTTGCATTTCATGCTGTTTTATTTCTTACAAGGATTTTTGCCCCAGGAAATTTGCTTGGATTTTGGCATTTCCAGAGGTGATGGAAGCAGGTTCAATCACAACCTTCTTCTCTGAGGGCACTTGAAGGGAGAAATGTTGAGAAAAATGTGGGTTCTTTCCTGCTCTTTTCAAGAAACTTGGACACTACTAGGGGTCTGCAGAAAGTACACTGTCCCATCCCACTAGTGTCAAGAAAGTTTGTGTGAACCAGGTTAGGAAACAGTAGAAATGTTTCTCCCAGAAGCTGGGTGTGAGGTGGCTATTTTCACACCTCTGGGGCACTTCCTGAAAAGCACAGATAGGCTGCATCCATAGATAAATTTGAGCTGCATGCAGACAACTTCTCTACTTTGTTTAGTGGAAAATATGGTATCCCATCATCCTCTGCAGTCATCCCACGATGTTCAAACTGAGCAAGTTTGAGAAGAGTGCTAATAGGAGTACATCACCATGTGACTGCTACGAAAATTCCTCCTTTTTACAATCATGAAGGATAAATCTTGAAGCTACTAAGAGAGGCAGAAAGCCCTTAGGGAGACATCCTCTTGCATGCTGCAAATGAAGGACAACCCCCTAAGTTTTGGATAGATGAAGAGAACAAAGAAATAATAGAACTCCATACACACCACATATGAAAGTGGTTTGTAAAGCCAAGCACTTATTTATGGATATGGTCAGACACCATGGATCCTGCCACATCTGATGTTTGACCTCTCAATTTCTGTAAAAGACTGAGAGTTTTCCATAGGCTGCCTGGTAGACTGTCATCTCTAAATTCAGCAGTCCAAACTGTTTGCTGGCTCTATCAAAGGCTCTACAAAGGCTGGAAGAGTAGTTATAATTGCACTGTGGTGACTAGAAAGATGACATTCAATTTTTCTTTCAGGGGAATGTACTCAGGGGAAGAATAACCCCACTTAAAATGTAGTGTGTGGTGTCTTTTACCCTAAAACTCCAACCAAATGGCTAAAGTGATCTGAACACATCTGAATATGTCAAATGAATTGTGAGTCCCACGCTCAGTCTGTTGCCTATTATAGTTAAGTCTTAACCAAGGTAAATAGAACATGTATTCTGCCAAGAGACAGAGAGGCACAATGTGAAATTGCCTTTACTGAGTGATGAAGTACGTCAATTTCAGCAGTAGAGGAATATGTCAGTTGCTTATTGCTCCAGAATTTATCATAAACAGGTAGGTCTGAAAGCCATTTTCTAGCAGTGCACAGCTACAAACACAATATTATTTCTAGAAACCACCCATGGCCTCAGTGATGAGAGATGCAGAGGGGCCTCAACATGAGGAACGTCAAGTTCTTGTGTTCCAGACTGCGGTTTCCTAACACCTTTCCATTTTGGCATAATTTTGCAAAACCACTCTCCATTTTTAATATTTAAATGTTAGCTGACGCACCAAGCATACTCTTGGGAAATGGCATAGCTGCAATTCCAATAGACATAGCTGAAAGAGAAGGTAACATGGCTGTATATCTCATGACAAATGGGGCGATAAGCTACATGAGCCAGGAAGTCCATTTTCCAGTTGCTTAGAGAGTAAATCTTTTTTCTTCGAGCTATAAAGGTGCTGGTTAAAATTAGATGATTCATGTTGATTCAGTGATGACTTTTTGAAAAGAAAAAGAAAAGCCTCTCTGACCAAATTCTTCAGTGGGCAGGAAAGTCTTCTTTGTTAAAAACAAAAAAAGAAAAAAAGAACCCAACAACAAAAAAACCCCAACACATTCACATACGCTTAAAAGTTACTGTTTTTCCCCTGGAAAATGTGGTTTCTCTAATTGAGGGTTGTAAAAAAGAAAAAAACCTTTTCAAGCATCCCACTCGATTAGTCATTTCGGGGTGGGTCAGTCTTATCATATCATGTGATGTCCAGTAACAATGATGCAATAAAACAGATGCTGTCCAAATTTTGTGCCACCAGTCAGCAGCAAAACTATTCAGATCAATCCACGGTCCTTTTCTAGAAATTCCAAGACATGCCATCTTCTCCAGGCTCCATGCTTAATAGTTTCCATCTTTCGCAAATAAAAACTGAATACACAATAATTTCTTCTTCAGAAGCCCATGACAAGAATGAGCTCCAGACTACTGGCAACCCAACTGAGCTGAAATCCAGCTTGCTTAAAGAGGGCCACTCCACCTTATTGAAAAAAGAGGTGGGAAAAAAAAGAACTCTATATGTAGACTGCAGTCTGGCAATCTTTACTTTCTGGCAACAACTGTGGTCCATAAAATCCCCTACTGAGCAATATCAACCCACTTAGGCAAGACACTGCATTAGCCCTGGAAGTTTTTACCCCAGGAAAGAATGAAGATCATAAAGTGTTATTAATTTTGATTTTATTTCATGTATTTCTCATCTAAGGTATTGCACTGTACTGTTTAAGTTAAAAGCTAATTTATTTAAATGTATTTCTGTTAAGGAACCCTCTGCGATAGAAAGTATGACTTCAAGTGAATAGTTAATATTACCAAATAAATGAGGGAAAGCCTAATAAAAATGTTACAACCCAAGATTTTGTTGCCATACATTGCAATTGTGTGAGCATCCCATGAAAAATCACCAGTATTCAATCAGAATGACTAGCACCAGATTCAGCAGTACCTGTAAATCAGACTGCATGAGTAAGTGATAAGGTCTGGTTTTTGGCTGAGTCTGGATTTACTCAAAACAGTGGCAGTATTTCTACTAAAACAGGAAGACTTGAAGTTAATTATAATGAAACTTCATCTTCTGCTGGTGCTGCTGCCAACATAAACCTACAGCAACACTGTCACCTTATTTGCCTTTAACAAACACTTTCTGGAGATACATGTTCTGCAAAGATATGGATGAGTCTTCTGTCTTCTAAGTTCAAATCTATAATATCCTTCTTCGAAAGTAGTTTTGTATATATAAATAAGCTGTGATAGGATTTTTCCTGGTAGGAAAATGTATTCCATTTGCAACTGCACTTAAAAATCTGTAGATGTGCTTTCTGTGGCTAAGGGAATGGAATCGGAGATACACGTTGTGTATGTAATCAGTGAATAAAGAATGAAAAGTTGTGTTTTCAAAGTACAAACTCAGTCATAGTGAAAATACAGGACACAATTGCAGCAGCCATGCAGCAACAGAGATAACAGCTACAGGGTTGACAGGTGCATTCCTGAGTAAAATCTCTAGAAGGACACTTTGCTGTTAACACCAGAAGTTTGCTAGGCTGCCGTAACACCTGCACATTAGAGAAAACAACTGAGCTGCACACCTGACTGTGGCAGATCTGAATGCTCCCAGAACTTACCCTCTGCACTTGAGGAGCAGTATTTTTTCTGTGAGCAGCGATGGTGACTGTATAAGGCTGAGATGTCAGCAGCTCACTGGAAGACAGCTTTTGCCCTCCACTAGATGATGAAGCAAGTGTATAGTTTGTGGGAATTGGTTCGGGAATACAAGGTATTTTAATGGTCTCCAAGCTCTGGCAGGGTCTGGGAGTTAGACTGGACAAGGCCTGAAGAAAAATCCAGTAGAGCCTGGTGGGGGTTAAATCCTTGGAGAAGTTGAATTTGGTGCAATATAGTTATTAAATGACGCAGGGAAACAGATTTCTGGTGGGTTTTCAGTGAAGTTGCTGAGGAAGCCTAGTTTACAGTAGAATAACAGTAAGGCATGTTCAACAACTGAGGGCTTGTGAAGGAAAGCACTGAAAACATTGCTTTTCGCAGAATGACACCTCTCCAAACTGGTCAAGTTTTGCCAGAATCCAATACTTAAAAAAGGCCTCAGCAATGTTTGCAGTAAACTGGCAGTGTTACCTTTTGTACCCTTGACCTTCTGCTGTCCTTTCTCAAACAACACAATGTAGAGCAGCTAATGTGTGATGGCTTCATCTGGTCTGGGCTCAGCTCTGAGGAACTTTGAGAGGCTTGCTCAGACTCAGACAAGGAAAAGGCAACCAATATTGTTTTTTATCTGCTGACCAATACCTCAAAACAAGGAATGTCCTTCAGTCCCTACAACCATGTGTTCCCACATCCTCTTTAAAAGAGGCTTCTTACCTGCTTCATGATGCATGATACTCCAGCACGGCAAGTCAGAGCAACTGAGCAGAAAGCAGCAGTGCAGAAAACAAGAAGGTGCTCACCTGAGCCAGGTCTGTCAGTTGCAAATGGTTTTTGGAAGAGGAGAAGCAGGAACCAAGACCCGACAAATGAAATCTGAAAGAGAATGGAACAATTGAGGTAACTTATTGTCATTAGAAAGGGACGTGCAATTTTTATGCATTCGTGCAGATGTGTGAGGGTTAAAAAGCTCCACAATATTACAGCGTTTACTGGAGACATCAAAAATATGATGTTTAATTTGGGAAGAGAACGTGTATTCTGAATCACTTCAACATTTTTTTTTTTACATACTAAGAAAAAAGACTGTCTAACCTCATTAAATATTTAACCTTGTGAGTTTAACCAGGTGAAGGTATGAAACCAATACAGAACAAGAGATTCTGCTTTGAGAAAACATTAACATGAGGTTTTTGGAACAAAGTGGTGGAGAATTAAAATGCTCTGTGTTGTAGTGGTGTCCTTTTACTAGCATACTGTGTACTTAAGCAAGGGCTAGTATACATGCAGCCTGTTAGGTTTAGTTTTTTGATTAAAAGGCTAAATGCAATGAAGGAATAATTCTTGAGTCATTTCTTTTGCCACTGTGACAAAACTATTAAATTCTCAAGTTCAGAACACTTCATATTAGTGTATGTATGGAGTCCACATTGGCAATGCTAGCTTTACTTATTGCTCTGTGATGTTCAGTAATTCTTAAACTTTCCTGTCGGCAACATTATAAACTCAAAGAGCTTTTTGAAGAAATCCTGGAATCTAGAAACATTCTATAAGGTAATTGGGCAGAAAACAGTAGTGCAGCATGATTACAAATTGCTTTTCCAGATTTAAAAATAGCCAGTGTTAACAAGTCTCTAATCTTGAACAGATCTGTCACTTGTGCAATGTAATCATAAAATGGAGTACTAAACTCTTGCATTCTGATGTTTCCATTTCTTAATATTTAAAAGTGCTTGCCAAGCATAAGGAAACTTAAATTCCAGAGATGCTCTGATACTATGTCAAAGAGGAATCAATCATTTTTCAATAGATGATGTCCAGGAACAATACCTACCAGAAACCCAGTGGGAGGTTCAGAAGGCATACTTTGTATAAGTAAAGGCAGGGGCCAATTTATTTTATATAACTTCAGATCGATCAAGTTTTCCAGTGCCTGATAACTGCTTTCAAGTAGTCATGGCTGTCTTTCTGTATTTCTAGTGTTGGATTACTGACCTTCATTCATTTCTAGTTCTCAGTTGCATGGCTTGCTAGTGACTGAGCTTGGCAATATATTACACTGATCATCCATCTCTGTCTTCTGTGTACTGAAAATCAATATGGACTCATGAAGTCCATTGGGCAGGAAGGGGTCTTTGGAAGTACCTGGTTCAACATCTTGCTTAAAGGGCCACGGCTGGATTCAGCCACACTGCGTGTTGCACGAGGCTTTGTCTAGGTGGGTTTTGAAATCCTCCAAGGTGCTGACCTCTTCTTGGTAACCTTCCCCTGTATGTTTGCACTGAGGTACCATGCCAGGTGACCTTACCAGCTCGCTTTGCTTGAGGAGCCAAGCTAGATGGTGCTGAACAAATATTTGGTCAGCATCAGAAACATTCAAAGACTTCCCTTGCCTTTGGGTCATACCTTCCCCATTTCTCATATCATTGTAACTGTTCATTGTCTAGGGGAAAGCTGTCTTGTGGAGGGTTAAAGGAGACCTACAGATTCTTCCTTTTGACCTAAGGCGTTATGTTTAAAGATGGGAAGGGCATAGGAAGGTGCAAGCACACCGTGGTCATGATAATAGCATATCACTTGTTAGCCCTAAGAAGGAAAACAAAATATTTCAGAGAGACAAAAATTAACAAAAATTCTATCATTCATTTGCTAAAAGTAACTTGTCCGTATGTTTTTCACTCTTAGAACTGTGGACTTGGACAGGCAATGAAGGAAACCTTCAATTCCCAGAATTTTAACCAAGCTGGATGAATTTCTGGGAGAATGCTTAAGTGGCTGACAGTGATGGGAAAGATAATCAGTTCTAGGGTGAATGCTTTTCTACACTGACTCAGACATTGCTCAGTTAATGTTATGTCCAGTACTTACAAGATCCCAACACAACTCCTGTGGCTTTTACCCATGGGCTTACTTCATTTGATATCAGCTCATGGTAGACCCAAAGTGGAAAAGGAGGAAGAGAGGCATGCACAGACTGTAGCAAGTAATATGGGCCCCCACAGATAAACTGGTGCTCTACAATAAAATAAAGAAGTATAAACTAGCTATGAATAAATTTAAGCTGGAAAGTAGAAGTTGATTAATGATTAGAAGGGGGAGATCTTGCAACATCCTTTTCATAGGAACAGCAGGAGGTAAAATAACGTGATTGTTTTAAGATGGAGTAACCCTGTGCTTGTGAAAGAGAAATGTTGTAATAAAAGAATAAATGTGACAGTGTGGATCTGGCCCTAGTTATCCAAGAAACGATCCTTGGTCTGTTGAAAAGGTGTGTTTAAGAAATTCATATAGAGCAAAACAAATGCTTTTTTCTCTATTCTGGAGGTGTGCTATATAATAAATGCCTGTAAAACAAATGAGTGTATAGTGAGTGTATACTAATAGCTTCAAATGTGGAATACTTCATCAAGGAATGCAGACTCTGTTTCTTAATTTGACTTGTGGTTAATAAAGCCCTGGGAACATTTTCCTTGCCCAATTAAATATCAGTTTTAACAAAATGTTTGAAGAGAAGTGTCATGTTTCTGGGTTTTTTGTGTTTTACAAAGAAAAAGAAGAAAATCTTTCAAAACACATGTGTTGCTGTTATCTCCTGTTGGGTAAAAAAGAGTCTTAGGCTTTGGGGTTTTTGAGCTGTTTATACCACAACAGCTAGCAGCATCTAAGACATGTCTAGTGGTTTCCTTTTGCATTATGCAAATGTATACAGTACACAAATGTAAATGTTAAAAATGTGACTGCTAAAGCACCTCTCCCTCTGTTGGCACTGATCACTTCAAGATACAACACAACTGCTTCCCCATATTTCTGTGTGAGTGTTCAAAAACTCCTTTACATCTTATTGACCTTCCACTGAGAGGTGACGTTCTGCAACCACTGAATCAAAGATCTGATGAACATCACTGAACTAAAGATACATTACTTACTCTCATGATATGCTGTTGGGATTTTAGTGTACTTCTAATCTAAAATACCAGTCCAGACAGCCCTTCTCTAGCTTTCTATCTGCATCCTGTTCTCCGTGGCTGCTAATTTTCTTTCTCTGCTCTTAGCTGTCTGCCAAATCAATTCAATTTCCTTCTATCACAGACCTTGTGGACAAAGCAAAAGCAATAGGTGCTGTATTATCTTAACCATGTTTCACATTACAGTAATAAATAAGTTAGGAAAACAGAGTCAAGATTAAATGAATGTTCTACAGAGTCAAAGATTCTGGAAAATCATATAATCTGTGAAGCCAGAGGGATGCATTGAGTAGGGTTTTGAAGGGACATAGTCTGAGTTGGCTACTATACAACATTTTCATTAATGACACAATGATAGAATGAAGTGTTGTTTTAAATTTGCAAATGACACCAAGCTGGCAAGGAGGGCAAGATTAGTATTCAAAGAAATCTTGCCAAATTAGAGTTATATTAATGAAACAAAATACTATTCAACAGGGACAAGTGTGAGGTATGGAGTAACAACTGGCTGGGTAGCATATCAGTAGGAAGGAAACTACAAGATTAACCTGAGTCAACAATATTGTAGAGTTACAAGAAAAGCAGAAACTGGTCTGTATAAACAAGAGGATGACCTTTAAGACACATGGATGGAAAAACCCAACCATTGTGCTGTAACACAATCTCAGCTGAAGTTTTGTCTAGCTAGAAAACACAGCTGTCAACTGAGTCTACTTGTGTTTCTCCTAAAACAAGGGATGAATAAGCACCATCACTGCAAGTTTCTAAGTCATGAAATGCAAAGGCAAAAGGAAAAATCATTTTTCTATATCCACAGGGCAACAAACAACTGTGGGCTAAACATCATCAAGAACCTTCCTTGGAGAATGGGAAACAACACCTTGGCTATGATGAGAGGAGCCATTGAGGTCTTCAGCTTTGGAGGAGTCTGGTTAAAAACTGATTGTGAATGACGCACGTCGAGCTGACCCCTCTGTGGTGTGGCAGAAGCAGGCTACATGGCCTCCTGCAGAACCATTTTGTCCTGCAAGCTGGAACTCACTGAACTGTTAAAACAACACTGGAAAATGAATGAGTTCAAAACTGTTTTAAAAAACGAGCCCATACCACTTCAAAGACACTACAGCTTCACAACCCTTTTTCATGCCTGCCTGGAAACACTGGGCAGTTGTCCTGTGGGGAGATGAGGCTGTACGAGACCACTTGAAAGCATTGCCAGAAAGCAAAGCTTAATGCTTACAGTTCGATGACAGCAATAAAAAGTTTTTGTGCCAGTTTCTGGTTTTGTCTCTTCTCTTCATTGCAAACATTTATCCCATGTCTTATTTTGCAGCATTTGATGTTAAGGTATGGGGAGATCCAGTAATGAGGAGATACGGTGTAGGGATTTTTGTTTTGTTTTTTGTTTTTGTTTTTGTTTTTAATGTCTCAGCACATGTAGAATAAGACAGCTATGTCAAGAGCCCAGAAGCACACACAGATCATTAGATAACTTCAGAGGCTGACATCAAGCACGACCATCACATAGAATCAGTTTTCAGTGAGCTTGAGATCCTTTTGGGTCCCACACAGTCTTCTCCTAACAATCTCATCAGACTATAGAAAAACTGAAATAGCACAACTGATCCTATAGATCCTCTGGTCCCCTGATTCAGGGATCCATGGATCCACAGCTGGAACCAGGCCCAGCAGAGCTTCAACAGCTGAAGAGCTGGAGCCCTCAAAGGCTTTGTTAGACAGGGCTCTCTCCTGGTATAAAAGGGCTGAGAAGTTATTGCTGAAGTTGTCAAGATACTGAAGATGAAACAGGTTTATAGAGCTGCCTAAGCAGGATTTTACATAAGATTTCTGGGCTGAAAAGGCATGCAAACCCCTGGAATGCTTTCATTGCAACCAGATGGTACACAAGACGGGGAAAACATCGAATGGGAAATGGTTAAGAGAAGGAGGTCAAATATCAACCACCGAGGTGGTAACATCTGGATGTTTAGTAAGCCTATGTAAGAAGAAGCTAAGAAGTCTCATAGAGGGAGTGCTTTGTTTTGAAAGAATTGAAGAAGTGCGTAGATGATGGAAAAATTCATTCACTTCTTACAGTAACAAAATGAAGCAAGTTTTTGTTGTCTGAATAGCAGGTCTTTTAATGATCAGTACCTTCTATATTTGAATGCTGGAATTTTCCATTTGTTTGATAATTAAAAGGGTGAGGCTGTCAAGTCTGTCGGCTCAATAACAGACTGTATCTCCTATACATTAATGAGATAATCTCTTCTTTTTCTCCTGTTTCTTTTTAGAGAAGCAAAAGCAGAAAACACCATTCTCTGTGGTGTCAGAGAATTTAATGTGCTGACAGCTGATAATCAAAAAAAGAGCTTACTTCACAGATTTCTGATGTTCGAAAGTATGAGCTGATGTGAATAATTCTGATTCTCCATTAGCCCCATCTTAAATTGCTGCTGACAGTAACAGTATCTTGACTCCTTCACTCAGTGCTTGGAACTTGAAAATGTTTTCACCTATTACAAGGCAATTACGGCCAACTTTCTTCTCTTAACTTCAAGGTATACTGCAAATGATTTCGTCAGTGTGAACTTTAACCATGATTAATTTGAGTGTAAGACCAACAAAAAAAATCCCAGAAAACATGATGATTAGAAGTACATAGTCTTCCAGGCACATCTGGCACATTTCTATTTTATGCAACCTTTTGGACTCAGCAGTATAGTTTCTCTGGAGATCTCTCTCTGTATGGAAGATAAGTGTTTTTTGGGGTGTTGTTATTGTATTTTTTAGTTTGAAATAATAAAAATATTTGTAAAGGACATTATCCTCATTCTACGAAAGGAATGCTAATTTGGAGATCACTCACATTGTCTGTAATGGTAATTTGGAAAGAGGATCTACAGTAAGCCAGTTCTCAGAAGTCCCAAGCAGTATTCTGTTTCTTAAATTCCTGATGAGCTCAATAGTAAATTAACAATCTAATTAATTTTTCTTCATGTTTTGGGGAGGGGATGAATTCCCTAGACTGTTAAACAACCACATTCTATGTAACAGAAAGATTACTGAAAACACATATTTACATTAACATATAATGCCATCTGCAAATCACTTGCTACTAATTATTTGGATAGTGGTAACACTGTCAGAAAATGAATTTCATACTTGCAATCACTTAAAATAACACCCTTCTCCCATCAAAAGTAAATGGACTGCTCAAAATAAGTACATTTCTGAGGAACAATTTTAGTGCTTCTCATGCATATGCTACATTTATCAATAACTATCTGAAGATTTCTAACAGAAATGAGTAGAAAGAGACAGAACGATAAAAAGAGGGAAAATATATTTAAGCAACTGGCGAGAGAAGGGTCAAGGGATGAAATATTTTGTTGTCTTGAAGTCAGTTAGAAACATTTTTTGAAATGTTTTATGCTTTAATAATATGGCTGGGGAAGTGGGGAGTTTTCACCTAGAATAAAAGTGGAAGAATGATTCACCACATGTCTGCAGCTGTTCCTTGATCCCAGTTAAGTTTGACACCACTAACACCTATGAGTCAGCAGAGGCTCCTTGGGACAGGCTTTGCCTGCCCTGTTTTGAGCCTGTTATGGTAGGATCTTTACCCAAGGCTGGAAATTGTCTTCCAGCAATTCCTGTGTCAGTTTTTCCTACCCACTATCAAATATCTCCAATTTCCACTAAGAGCAAAGATCTATTACTATATCCCCTGATTTCTACAATATGACTAATACTCAGCCCATACTTTGTTGCTTATGTCCAGGACCTCAGCACCCTTTATCATCTTTCTTTAGCCATATAATATATAATATTAGCCAAGATAATGGGAACCATAAGGACATTGACATGAGGTTGAAGATAAACATTTGGACTGGTCAACATAGCCTAAAAATGGGCAACTAGGATAAACAGCATGAACTGAAGCCAAGACATTGGAAGGATTTGTGTGTCATGCTTGAGAATTCCTTGCTCTAGTATTTTAATATGCTCTATACTTAGGCTTAGAAAATGATTCTGCTTCTAAATAGAGATGATGGAATTTAGTGATTTGTCAAAATGGAAAACAAAGGAACTCTTCCAATATACGAAGCCATATTTTTCACGTCTTGCAATATGCCTTTTGTTGTTCTGCTGAGTTCCAAGATTGCTCAGCTCGTGAGCTGGTTCAACTTTCTATCTTCACTTGGCCTACAGCACCATAGGCAACTATTAAAACATTTAAGTTTTTTGGCTTATGAGTAGGCTTCTGTCTTCTAGAGCCATTTTTTTTCAATGTGGTGAGAAAATGGAAATAGGAATACTTGGAAGCATATTTGATAGATGTGCTCGCTACATTTATCCAGAATTAGAATATTTTACAGTAGCCTTTGCGATTTCTTTTAGTCCTATACCTAAACTAAGCTGATAAGACTTTTTTTAGTAGTTATTTTTCAGAGGGGTATGGGGTAGGATAAAGCTTCCGAATGACTGTTTCACTGAGCAGTCTTCTACATACTACAGTAGGGTATAAGACGATATTCTGCAAAGAGAAATCATTTGTGAGAACCATTTTTCTACAGATTGAAGTACCAATCACCATTGTCCATCGAAAGTATTTTAAATACACAGCATGTAGGCTCCTTCTTAAAAGATAGACATTACCAAACAGTATTAACAAATCATTCAGTGGAAGCAAGATTTGCTGACAGTCACAGCAAGTAAGCAACAGGTCTGGAATGGAAGTCAGATTTTTATGAGAAAGCAAGTGTGGATGTGTCTTGAGATTTCACTTTGAAGTATTAATCACAACAAGAAATGTTGGATAACATTAATGGACAGTCAAGATAAGAAAAATGAAATAGTTTCAGATAAATCTCCCTGTCTATTGTGCTTGCTTTGCACTTATTCACTGTAACAAATTGAAACCTAAACTAAGACAAGTTTTGGTTATATGTGCTCAGAGAGCATGTACAGATAAGGCATTTGGAAGGCATTCAGTGGATGGCCAAACAGATCTACCAAGCTCTTCAGAGGGAAGATTACCTGCTAAAATTCTTACTTTGCTAAAGGTGATGAGTATTTTTCCGTGTCACTCAGTCTGACTGAGCAATCTCCTCAGTGATATTACTTAGACAGGCAATGATTAAAGGGTTAGTTAGCATCTGTGTCAAGCATATGCAGTCATCATTGCTGTTTCTGGTGCAGAGGAATGTTTTTATTCCTAATCTATTTGCTTCAGGCTAAATTACTGAGATGTACTTTGTACATGCTTACATCCGACACTTTTTCTGAAGTGGAAAGCAATATGGGATTCAGGTCACAGACATTTATGGAAAGCTAGGTCTTTCCAAGGAATATCATACCCATGTGTCTGAAATTAAAACAGTAATCTGGTAAATGCTGAGTAGAGTTTTCTCATATTGGATTTTGTTCATAAAGTCCTTAATGGGATTGGAACTTATTTGTCTTGGTCTCTATCTCTTCTTGTGCCACGCGGTTTATGGTCATGGTCAGAGTCAAATTCCTGTTCACTGATAGATGATATTGTTTTCTTTTGGAGAAAGGGAGATATCAACTGACATTTTGCTTTCTTGCTTTTTTGAACGTATACAGCAATTTTGTTGCAGCTGACTTCTAGATGTGTGCTAATTTTTCAGTCACTCTGATTTATTAGTAACGGGACAAAAACAGAGTTTCTGGAATGGATTATTTTTGAAATATGTCAGGAAACATCAGCAGAAGAAAAAAAGCATGTTTATGAAATACTTATGTAGAAACTTTATATTTGTCTTTATTGCTTTTAATTGCCTACATAATTTATGACCTCAGAGGCTGACACTGAACACATCTTGCCTGATATTAAACTGTCCATGAAGTTCTATTCAATAAGGAGGGAAAAGTGCATTGGTTCCAAAAGTCATGCTCTTTCATATTCAACAACTCAAAGGTTTGTTTTAAAATGACTATTATATTTTTCTTTTAAAAATGTGTAATGGAATCATTCCCACTTTGTTTGCTCACCATTTGTACTCTTAGCTTATATTTACCATCCCTCAGAATTCACACTCTTAAAGCTCTTTACTAAAACATGATCTTGGAAATAAAAAACGAGGTAAAATTCAGAAAAAAATCATTCCTGTACTGCAGTCTGGGATTTTCAGCTTTCTTCAAGCCTATCCAGCCATCTATCCACTCCTTTAGATCTTCCAGACTAGTTACAAAAACATTTATACTAGTTTTATACTGAGATTCATCTTTGAATCATAACCTGTAGCTTGGGATCTCTTACCAGTAGTTCTGCCTTTCATATCATTTCATATCAACTGAGGAGTAGCATAGACTGAAAGCTGTAGCTGTTTATTTCCTTCTTGTAAGGAGCAGAAATTTAGTCCAATAAATATTTCCAGACTGCTACTATTCTAAATGTATTTTGACAGCTTCCATGATAAAAGAGAAGACCAACGGCCCAGCTGTACTTAAAATCCTAGTTAGCATTTGAGTCCTGCTTTGGATTGTACACTTTTACCCGAGAAAGACTCTTTCTAATTACATTTGCATTTACTTTGTCTTTCAAGACCAAACTCTTTTCACCAGGGCACAAATACTTCCCTGCAGGCTAGCCTTTTTCCCTGGAAATATTAAAAACATTGTGACATCCCACTTGTGCTTTGGATTTCTTAAATGTGGAACTTGAATTTCCATTTTCCATTAATTAAGGCTGAATGATTAGGATAACGTAAAGGGGATCATGAGGCTTTCATAATCTCAGAAGAATGGGATAGAAGAGAGAGAACTCTTTGCAGTAACATTACCTTAGAGCACACTGAGATGTTACTTTGGAAGATCTTTTAACCTTCAAGACAACTTTGCCAGTGCTGTATTTACTGTTCTCTAAGGTTGCATTTTGTTGAAATTTATTTGCAGGAAGTTTTGGGAGTCTCCACATTAAAATGTTGGTTATGTTACAACAAAAGTACTCATGTAACTGTTAGATCTGTAGGAAAAATGTTCAACAAACTTGTTTGTTTTGAAAGGGTATGTAAAAATAAAATATTGTTGAAGGACTATTTGGGAAGAATTTGGAAATATTTCTGCCAAGAATTACTTTTGGAAGTTGATGGCAGGGTCAATATTGGAAGCTTTTATTCTTTAACTTTCTTGATGAAGTCTTTTCAGTACATACAAAGATACCCTATAATTAGCCATCCACTCTGATGTTCCAGATGGAGTTCGGTTGTAATTCTCCATAAAGGAGGGAAAAAATTTGCCAAAAAATGATGCGAGAGAGCTAGAGATGAAATATTTACTCCATCAGAGGCTATGGTATTTTAAAAATAAATGGCCTTTTAAATGACACACGAGAATTTCCCTCCAGATTGCTCTTGTGAAATATAGTGTCTTTGTCATGGTTTGGGTTGGAAGCCCTTTGTTTTAGTTCTCATACAATTATTACTTTAGTTGCAATCTAATGTCAGTTTAGATTCCTTCTGTGGAAATGAGAATAAAGTAAGTGCTCTATCTTCAGTAAAAAAAAAAAAGAAAAACCGAACCAGCCCAACCACAACCAGGTTTTAGGAAAAGACATTTGACCATCGTCAACATTTGTTGTCAGCTGACCTGTAACTATTCTTCCCTCCAGTGTGGGCCAGAATAAAAGGTCTATATATTCTCAATCAGTGAGTCTCCTTTGAAATCTGTTGATAGGTACAGTCTTTCAAGGCAACTCTGGTGAGCTAAGAGCACACAAAGGGCTGTGCTAGCCCTCTGTGGCCAGTAGATGAGAGGAAAAAGCAATACTTGAAAGGAGTAATTAGAAAGTGCAAGAAGTTAAGGGTTGTTTTGCATTTCTCTTTTCTTCCAAAATGGTGTATTAATGATTTCATTAGAGTGCTGCTGGAAAGGAGATACTGTTCACATTTCTGCAAGGGCCAGAATAATTCTTCCCATCTGGTATAGATTTTCTCCATATAGGTCTTTTAAAAGGATGCTTAATACCCACAAGTTTTATTGCAAACCCATGAATAGCTATCTGCAGACATAGTACAAAGTTGCATAAAGTTTGTTGTCCTTGTATGGAAGGGCTTAAGTCCTCACTGGAAAACTTCAGTATTTATTTTAAATACAAGAGGGGCTCAGAGGAAACCTAAGTGTGAGACTGAAGGCACTGTTGAGTTGCTCTTAGTTTCTTGCTTCCTGGGAATGGCTGAGCTGCACTGGACTGGAAGGTTAGGGTTAGAGTTTCTGCTCATTTATTGTGGCAATATGGCAATTTATGTCTGGAAACTTCTTAGATTGTTGGAGGAAGTGAAGCATAAATTTGAGGAGAATGCTTGGCCTCCCTAATTATAGACTCAGGTGCTTTACTTAGTTCAGAGGTGGGTGAACACTTCACTTCAGCTAAAGCATAATACTTCCATATTAAATTATTGGTTATGAATTCAGAATGGGAATTTACATCAACCACTGAGGTTATGTTTGGAGAAACTGCCTAAGTTTAAATCTAAAATTTGCCTGACTTCTCTCTATATTCCCAAGAATTATATCTCTGGATCTATTTTTTTTCTTTCTTTCTTTGGCTATCCATCAATTTTGAAAGTCTGAATAATAAACTAATAGCACCTTCTACAACTTGGATTCAGGCAGTGCTCTCAGTTGAAGAAAACGCAAAGAAACACTGAGAAGTAGAGCAGTTCATGTCTCTGTATCAACTCAGTATTACTTTTTCTTTAACTCCTATTGTCACTGAAGAAATGATTTCATTCCAGACTAAGCCACAAACTATTCTGTCTTACTGCATCAGAAATAGGAGTTCTTGCTACAGAAAACTGAAATTTCAGTTCTAGAGACCGTCGCTCAGTGAAAAGAAGTCAAGAGAACTGAAGTTATTTTCTTCTGTGATCTGGAGGGGGTCAAGTCTGATGACTGCATTTTGTGATGTTTTAAAAATGTAATTTGAATTTAGAATGCTTGGCTTCTTAGTGGCATTTCCAAAAACATAACTGGTACTACTGAGACTTATTTTCAGGATATTATATTCATAAGGATACAATAGAAGGTGACCATAAATTACTATTCATTTAAAAAAATAACTGTCCACATATGTGACTTATCTTGCCATCTCTGAGGACTTTGTTTATTGATGATGTCTCTTCATTGTCTTATAGATCAAAATAAAAGGATACAATAGATCAATATTGTATTCAAAAATTCACTTGAAAATCACTTCTATTTCAAAGGAAAAATAGGAAACTCTGTCAAGTATTGATGAAAATGTAAAAAAAAAAGTCTTAAATCCTTCAGATTTTATGGAACTAATTTGTCATCTTCTTTCTTCTATTTACATACACTTTAGGTAACCAGTAAAAGGAACTGAAGTGCAGGATTCAACAGCCCAACCTTCATAAACCTCTTTATTGTGTGTGAAAGAAAGGGTGGCAGAGAGCAACATTCTTGCACTCAGATACCCTTGGAGTCATGAAAAGGAATGTGACCTCCAGGATCTCGAGCACTGGGAACTCTTGTTGCATACTAGAACCAAAGGGCTGCTTGAAACGCTCATGGAAGAGAGTGACCCTTGGGGGGCAGCTGGTATATCACAGAACTGGTGATATCATGGCTGAGCTGAGAACAAAAAGGAGGGAAAGATGGAAGATAATTGCATTTCCAGGGTCTGGCTTGAGAGTGGACAGGGTTAGTTTTCTCCAGAGTGCCCAGGAAGTAACGGCTGAGGATTGTAACAAAAAATGATGGTTGGATGTAAAGAAAAAACATCACAGTGCAAATGTTGTAGCTCTGGGAGAGATGAAGTTCAATCCTTGGAGATGCATTCTTTAGGGATGCTCAAGACACAACTGGGCATAGTCCTGAGCAACCTGGCCTCTCTTTGGAGTTAGTCTTTTGTTGGGTAAGGATGGACTTGAGGGAACCAGTGGTTCCTTTCAGCTTTAAATGTCCTACGGGTCAAAGCATTCCTTGGAGAAAAACATACACACATGGTGGAAGAAGAGAAATGGCTCCCCAAAGCCTTCAAAATAAAGGGTTGGAAAGAAATCTTGGTCAGATCCTAAGGTTATATACATTCTCCATAATATTCTCTCACGAGTATATTTTGCAACATACATCGAAAAAGAAGTTATTGTCTGAAAGGATTTAGCCTGGATTGTTAAGTCAGTGGCAAGCTTTGCAATACTCAGTGTTAAGAAGCTGAAAGCAGTTGCTGTCTTAGCAGAATAGCTTGAGAAGGCAAGTTCTCTTCCAATTGCTAATGATATTGTGGGTTTCATTCTCATTTAAGAGAAAGCTCTTGCTAGAAGGCATTCACTGTATATGTAATGATGATACTGTAATAAGTTTAAATGAGTGCAATTTTCTAAAACCCTCAAAAATATTCTTTCATATTCCTTCTTTGCAAACTTCTAAAAGTTTCTTACTTTCTTTGCACATTCTATCTCCTGGGAAAAAAATATGTAGTTGAAAGGAAGCAGGTAGAATAAAGTAATGCGTAATTGAAATAAAATGATAAACTTCTTAAAGATTAATGTAGTTGGAAAGGAAGACAGGTAAATTCCTTCCACTGCTGTATAAGCAATAGTACCACTGCTTTTAGATCTCATGCTAACATAAGGCTTCATAAATATTAATTGAGTCCTCAGCTAGATAATCAAATGTATATTATCAGCTTTCTAAATTTGAAGTCCCACCTAGAAAAGATCATACTCAATAAAATGATGGTGTAAATGTAGAATAAAAGCCTGGCTTTATGAAGGAGTCCACAAGTAATGACTTTTTATACTGCTTAGTTTTAAAATTCCTCAATAACTGTGGTTATATTTTTTTAAGTGCTAAATTGCAAGTTAGCTTCCCATACTAATTCAAGAGGATGGTACAGTCAATTGCAAACCAAAGTTTGCATCTTTTCCTTGAGAGACCGGTCCAAAGCCAGCTGAAGCTAACTGGAGTCTTTCCAGAGAATTTGCTTTGAGCTTTGGAAGATAAACAGTATGTAAGAGCTCATGCCTTTTTAATCTCCTTTTGATCCTTAGCAGGATAAGCAAAGAAAGTGGAAGCCAGTGAGTGGATACAAACATCTGACTGTCGGGTCTGAGAAGCAGAAGTGACACATGCTAAATATCCTATTTTGGTGATGTGGCAAATGGTCCACACTGTCCGCAGACAAGTATGGACAGCCCCTTCTCTTACTGGAGGTACAGCTGCAGATCATACAAAGAGATTGGATCCTCCACCATGAGAGCAAAATCCTTCCTCAGATCTGACCCATGCCTACAAGACCTCCCTCCCCTAATTAATATACCTGTGGGAGATATCTGCAACGCATCTGGACTTGAGCTTCTTACTGGTAGCTCTAGGTGTCTGCATCCTAAATTTGAGCTTTTTGCTTGGCACGATCACATTGCTAAGCCTGATCTCAGTACTTCCAAGTTCTTAAAAAATAGTTTTAAATCTTAATCTGCAGCATAAGATTCTGAATTCCATCTCAAGCATCCAACTGTAAATTGCTTCGAAGTCCAAAGACTACCTGAAACTGAAAGACTCTTTTCGTGCTCATTTGTCCCATATTACAAGCATCACAGATCAATTAACCAGTTTCGCAATCCTTTTCTCATTTTATATAAGTAATGCTATAACAGAAAGGAAAGAAGGAGGAGGCCAAGCTGCTACAGAAGCTTTAAAGCAGGAGAGAAGCTCTGGAGAAGCTTTCTCATTCTTCCTTCCTCTGCTTAAAGTGAGGAGGAGAGACAAAGTGGGATGTGTGTCTGGCAGGAGGCACCATCCTCACCCACAGCTCAGGCACTGCAGCCCTCACCCCCTGCTCAGCCCATAGCATTTGTACAGTGTTCTGCATCTGCAGAACAGGGTCAGAACAGTGTCATGCCAGTTTAGCTGGCAAAGGTTGAACTAGACGAAGAATCTCCTGCCCAAACTGCCGCGTCTGCTAATCGCTACAGCCCCACAGTAACATTTTAAAAATGCATTACATTTTTAAACGTCTTTTTCAGGGCTGGAGGCTACCAGATCCCTAGGATTTCAGAAAAAAAGACACAACAGAAAAATGCTCTGAAACGTTAGACATCTGCATCCCATAACAGCAAAAATGCAACTTTAAAACTGTGCTCCTGTCTGCTCTAGCTCCAAATAATGATGCACAGACCTGTAGCAATAGGAGTTTCCCAGCAGTTTTCTTGGGATTTATTTAGATGAAGTTCAGTGGCAGTCTTGGCGGTAGATGCTCTGACATATTTGAGTAATTGATGAAATCATCTGCTGTGAAATGATTAGCTAGGCATCAAAACACACCGCTTGATCTTGTTTCTTTCATTAGAAACACTTGCAGAACCCAAACCCCAGCCCTCCGTGCTGCCTGATGTTGAACTAGCTGCTGATTGCCTTGCATGACGAAAGTCTCCTCTCTTGCCTAATGCAAAACTGCTGACGTGGCTCCTTTTCCTTTCTTAATTCTTCAGTTTTAACCAAAGGCTGAGTGCAAGCCTTTCAGGGTCCCCAGTGTGTGCCATCACTGGGATTTCAGTATAGTACCACCCAGTTTATATGCACAGTCTCTAATGTTAAAGGTGACTCCTAGATCACTCTGAGTTTTTATTGTTTTGTTACAGTAATTAATGGGATTTTTTTGTACCTCAGCTGTAATGCAATGAATGTTTAAGATTTTCTTCCTCAGTCCCCAAACCTTCTCATTCCTTAACAAGTTCAGACCATTACACACTTATGCTGTGGCAGACCTGGACAATAACTGTGAGTGTAAAGCACTGTATACAAAGAAAAACACTTAGCTTACAAAAAGAAAATACAAATAATGTTGCTTCAAATATCTTTTTCTTTTTTTAACTTTGCTGCTGGAGAGGTGGTGGTGTTAGAACTAGCTACAGTCTAGTCTAGCTTTGCCTAAGATAAGGGGCTAAGATGTAGGACTGACATAGAGTCATAGAATTGTGCAGTATGGAAAAGATCTTCAGGAACATCACATCCAACAGTCTGATATGGAAAAGTGGGGCCATCTCTTTCCTGGGACTGGAAGGCAGACCATAACCAAGACGCTCACTGGGCAAACACTTCTGGATTTCCTGTGCTGGGGTAAAACATTAGATCTAGATAAAAATATTTTTCCACAGAAAAATGTGAATTCTAATAAAAATAATCCTTCTGCTGAGATTTGTAGTTTGGAAATTTCATGTAACAAACTGACAAATTCTGATTTTAATGTTTTTTTTTTCCAAGTGCATATAGACTTATTAGGACCTCAATATAATTAATTGCTCAAATATGTAGTGTCCAATAAGCAGCTCTCATCAAATAGAACAGTCCTTATTAAATGCTGATTCACTTTTTGTGCAAATTGATATTAGAAACCTTCAGAAGCATTAAAACATGCCCTGTATTTCCCCATCAGAAACTTCTAAACTCTCTAAAATGGGCGTTTAATATTGCTGCAATGTGACAAATGTCCTCATCTGGGCACATTCCAGACTTTTCTGTGCACAGACTGAACCTTGACAGTGCTTCCTTGCTCAAGTATCAGCTACCTGTCAGTCATGGCCTTTGGAGCTGGCTTTCCAGGAAGACAAAATCACTCTCCACACCAAAGAAAAACTACAGTAATCAACACTGGGCGCATGGACAGAGGAATGCTGTCTGGGCAAAATACAAAAGGCAGCAATAAAACATCCTGCTGCTGTGAAGCTTTCCCATCCAGCCTCATGGAAGCCAGCCTAAAGCCAGAGAAGCCTGTCTGTGAAAGAGGTGGAAAATTTCACAAAGTGAGAAGATCTATGAGAGGAATTTGGGTTCGCCCTCTGGAGCAGTGTGATAAATGATAGCCCTGCACATGGCTGGGAGGGAAATGCCCTGAAGATTCCATGGTGGTTGTGGGAAAATGATGCAGTATGCGCAGTGCGAGCAGGGGCCATATGCTGCCAGCCTTCCTCCCTTCTATTGTCTCTACAGCCCACGGGTCTGCACTGTAACCTGGTACATGGGAAGCAGAATGTCTTTGGGGACTGATCTCTCAAAACAAAATTTAACCATAACTTCTTCTAAGAAGAAGTACCCAACTCCACATGGTCACCTCCTTTTCCTCCCTGTGGGAACTGTGTGGTCGGACCTCTTGTATCACCTTCCTGGCCCCAAGGGTGAAGCAATTCCCACCTCACCAGGCAAGTCCAGAAGAAGTGAACTCCCTCTGGGACACCTTGTCTGCACTAGCTTGCAGGAGTGTTTGATTGTGAGTTGCAAATAAATGTGTACCAGTAAGTTCACATACTTTTATTTTAGGTGGCTTAAGCCGATCTCATTTCATGTGGAAGCATTTTTTCTTAATATCTGAATGGCTGGGGCTGGCAAAACAGCCTCAATGGATGATACTTGGCGTTTCATGTGTTTTCCATGCAAAGTGAGCCAATAAACCCAAGAAGGCTGAGGCTGGCCAAATCCTTCTCCTTGTTGTTCAGACTTGACGTGTGCCAAGGAAGCTCCATGAGTGGCTTTGCACAAAGGTGAGGAGGCGGCAGGGGGGAAAGGAAACCTTGGCTGCCCGTTTCACCTCTCCTCAAATGGCTCCCATCATCCAGGAGAAAAACTACACAGGAAACCTCTCCCTGTGTCCACAGCCTGTCTAATGGGAAACCTTTCTCCACCAGACCAATATGTAATGGTCCTTTATTTGGGTGCATATTCTCTCCCACTCCCTCACCACTGGCGATGAAAGCCCCCAAATTTGTCCCTGAAGCAGAGTACCTGAGTGTATGGAAAAGGACAACTGTCTGCTGTGGAAAGGGCAGCAGATTGGGCTGTGGTTACTGACCCTGTCTGCGGCTGAGGGCTCTGCTGATGGAAGAGCCTTCGTCCAGCCCTGAGCGATGCTCCTGCCTTCCAGAGGTGGCTGGCAGATGTTGCTGATGTCTTTGGCTGCCCTGAGTGTCCCTCGTTCAGGCCCTGCAGAAAATTATCTCCTGTGCCAAGAGGTTAAAAGAAAAAAAAAATTAGACTTACATTAAAAAAAAAAAAAAAACTTTGGAAAATATGTTGCTTAAAATCAACCCCCCCATTTAAAAAAATTAGTTCAAGATGTTGTCACTTCCCAAGCCAGGAGACATTGGGAGCACAATGCAGGAAACCCGCTCAGCCCCAGCCATCCATTCAGACAGGGACAAGTTATTGTGGTGTGGGTGAGATAAAAAAGGCCTTGAGCACCCAGACAAAATTTTCCTTCGGCTATTTGTTGTGTATGTGTAATTCTGTCTGTGCTTTGTGCAGACCAGGGGGATGGAAAAAAGGTCTGTGGTCCTTTTTTGGCTATACCTCTGCGAGCTCACCTGTTTTGGACAAATTACAAGCAGTGCTATATATCCAGTAGCATATATGTCATGGTAAAGCCTCTTTCTGCCATGTCACCAGTGGAAGATGATGGAAGAGAGCTGCCACAGAACACTACCTTGGTGTGCCCCGGTGTAATAGTAGCTAGTGTAACCCTGTTGCAGCAGCAAAGCAGTGCTCCAAAATAGCTGAGCATGGCACCATGGTAGAGGATGCAGTTATTTGCAAGTATGGCAAAAGATAGCCAGAAAAATCAGGAATATTAGGTGGAGATGTTAGCAGGATACCGATGACAAGTAATGCAAGGGAACAGTGGACCAAGCATGAGAGATAGGAGTAACTAAAACTCTTAAGCAAAAATACTATGTTGTGCATCTGTTTAATGGGTATGCACGTGCTAAGAGCACTGAGGCACAAGGATGCCTAATTGTTATTTGTTATCACAAAATATATCTTCCAGCATGACAGTGTGATCACATTCATGATTTATTTTAGACGGGAGAGAAGAGAGGAGGAATAGCTTTTTTTTTTTCTTCTTACCATTTCAGAATGAGATCCAAGTCTCTCTAAAGTCAGTGGGCATCTTTCCAGCACTTTCATTAGATTTCTGCACACATCCTGATTACAGTAGAGCAAACTGGTGTTATTATACAGGCGGAGAAATTGTCTGTCATCTTTAATTAGCCGTATGTTTCAATGCTAGAGAGAGACATAACTCATGTTTGGGAACTGATATGTTGCTTAATAATACTCTGGCAACACTGGCAGATACGTGCTTTTGGAAGACTCCCTTGAACAAAACAACCCAATGAGAGGGGAAATGCAACCTGGCATTGACGAAATGTAAGGTGCTGCTTCAAAAGCACCCTTCTTTTTTATTCTGTTTCTTCTCCTTTTTCTCATTTCCTTAGCCTGTCCAGACTTTTTTTTCCTTTTTATCACAAGTTTATTTTTGCTCTGAGCCAGTGCTGAAACCAAATGCCAATCAGAGAATCACAGAATTATAGGGGCTGGAGGGAACCTCTAGAAATCATCTAGTCCAGCCCACTGCTAAAGCAGGTTTCCTACAGTGGATTGCACAGAAAAGCATCCAGGTGGGTTTTGAATATCCCCAGAGTAGGAGATTCCACAGGCTCTCTGATCAGCCTGTTCCAGTGCTCTGTAACCCTCAAAGTAAAGTTCTTCCTCTTGCTCAGGTGGAATATCCTCTATTCCCATTTGTGCCCATTGCCCCCTGTTCTGTCTCTGGGAACTGTTGAAAACAGCCTGATCCATACTCTTGACTTTTGAGAGCTGTGTGACATCTCTTTGCCTTCACTTAATGCCTAAAATAACAAAAGTTTAAGTTGGCTGAATACTAACCATAAGATATGTATCTGTCTGCATACAGTCAATATTTAATTTTGCAAAGAGATTTGAACAAGTGAGCAATTTCCCCTATCATTTAAAGGCAATACACCACAGAGATTAACAAATGTAATATTTGTTACCTCAGGTTTTGGTAACAAAGGAAACAGTCAAACTTCAGTCTTTCGACTGAAGCAAAAAACATTTTATGTTAATTTGAAGGAGTATTTGCTTCATATTTAAGTGAATAAAAAGCCTGGCTACAGAGTAAGACGTTTTAATTTCATTTCTGGTAATAATGATAATAATATCCTAAAAAATCAGTTATATGATAAAGGATGAAAAGATCTAGGAAATGAATCATCACACAGTGTAAGTTGTGCTTCACTACCCGATGGAAAATTTATAATAGGTCTTGTTAAAATATGCAGTATGAGGCAATAATAATTGCACTCCTACCAAAAAATAAAAAATAAAAAAGTAAAAAAAATTGAGGCCTAAATCTGGGAATTTGGGCATCCAATACCCTTTGAAAGTAAATGGAAAACAGAAGTAAGACTCATGTGATCCAAGGCAGATTTCAACAAATCTACTTGTGTTGCAGCTAGATGTAGGAATTCATTTTTAGTACATTAAGGTTATAAACTGGCATTTATTTTCATTATAGTGATATGAAATGAGTCAAGAAGTTTTCAACCAAGATGCCTACTTGTTCACATTGGTCTTCTTCAAGAAACAGAAATAACAGTTTGTGCTTTAGATACGTCTTCAAATTATATTATTTTTTTCAAATTAAATGCAAAAAACCTCTAGTCAATTGCACATTTCCTTACCTGTGTCTGCTTCACCCTCTCTTTCATAGGCAGATCTGTGCTGTGCATGCCTCATCAAAACAGAAAAAAATCCATTCAACATTTCCTCCTAAATCGAAAATACGGGCAAACAAGGTCATATTAGAAGAGGTTAAGCACAGTTTCTAGCACTACAAATTCATTGAAGATATAAATAGCAAAGTGATTTGGTTTCTTAATGCTTACTATGAATGCAAAACTAGTAGTAATGAGTCTAAAATGCTGTTAAATTGAAGGTTATTATGGGTTCGGAATTCAGTCGGAGTACGGATGTTAGAAATGGGGGTATAATGCAGGCAAAGCTGATCTAGCTCTGAAGAAATAAGGGTCAGGAGTAAGACTTGCTGAGTTTATGCCAGAGAAATGTTCCTTTGAACAAGTCATTCCACGAAATCTACTGCAGGTATGCCAGCAGTCAGCAGCTTTCACAAAGACACGACATCACAGTGGGAAATTTTCCTGCTTGCCCCATGCGGTCTGGTGCCAATAACTGAGCATGAGCAAATACACCAGGTTTTAGATCTGCTGTTCAGACTGAGAGATGTTATGCCAGGTGCTGCAAAATAAAAGGAAATAAAAGGCATTCACACAGGGACGTAAATCTTACTTTGAAACTACCCGGAGGCCCTCAGGTTAGCCCTTGGCCCTGAATTTGGAGGTGCCCATTCCCAGTCCTTGTGGTTAGGTCTTCTTTTTGAGTTCATTCACATTGAATATATGTGTGTCTCTGTGTCGTGACTTTCCGCTGTCAGAATAGTCTTTTTTTTTTCAGTGTTTTTTCTCAATAAACCTATTCTGATTCAGACCTTCCCCTGGCACCCCTGAAAACATCCCTCTGTGCTGTAACAAAGTTCTCTCCAGATAATTCCTCTGAGTGGAAGAGGTAATTCAGGTTATTAGCAAAGCTACCTCAAGAAGGAGGCGTGCACACATGCATGTAGTGCACATGTAGTATACATGCACTACACCTTGGGAAGCCAAGTGTTGTCTCTTCCATTTGTGGAGTTGATACTATCTTCTGGGGCGTTCCAGATGCACAGAGGTGAGAACTCTTAGGTCTGAGCACCTAATGGGACACTCTGTGAGTGACGTTGATGAGTACAATAAAAAAAACTGCTGAGTACAAGCAAAGAAAAATCAGCTTTGTGCAGAGGGTTGGCTCACACAGCTCCTGGGCCTTGACCTCGTGAGAAACACAGGATGGCAGAAGGCAGAAGCTTGCTTCCACTTTCTTTTTCACGAGAGCTGTGGCTTTAATCACAGTGAGTGCCACCTCTGCCTGTTAGGGGATGCTGAGCTCCTGCAACCTCCTGCCAAGGGTTCATTAATTACAAGAACAGCAGTGCTGCCTGCGCGCTGTGCCAGCATGCGGCCTGCAGACTTCTGCTGGTGTGTTTATGCAGACAGCTCTGGCGTCTGCTGTGCCTCACAGGGTGACAAGGAAATGACAGTCAATTCAGGGGCATGCCCGTCTACAGCTCCTGCGAAAACGTCCTGCTTTCATCATGCCATGGAGGGGCCAATGTTAGTGCTCAGCATCATCATCTTACCCATGTCACGTTCCACGTATCCCAGGGTAATTGTGTAGACAGAGCAGAAAAGTTTAGGGGATTGGCAGTTTTTCTCAGGAGGAGCTGACCGCTGTTTAGGTCAGTGAAATTTTGAGATAAATTATTGCAGACTACATAGCAGGGGAATTATCTAATCTGGGCATCAGAACTCTCCTGGGTCTCTAGCACAGCAGAGCTGGCTGCCTGGATCTCACAGAGAATAAAAGGTAGACACGAATCAGCTGCTCCCTTGCTGCCCATTGACGTGGTTACCCTGGGTGCTGAGGACTGACACTGGCTTCCGCCATACGAGGACCAGATGCATGGCTTTTTGGGCCTCCTGATGGCTCTGAGTCATTCACATTCCAACTGGAAAATAAACTCATTTTACGTCAGTTTAAACATGTAAAATTAGGGCTTAGTTTCTTGACTGCTAGCACCAAACTCAGCCAAGGCAGCTATCTGTAATTTTAGAACGTCTCAAGAAGATTTATAGATCTCATGGAAGCACTCTTTCCATCACCGTGGTGATTTTGCCTTCCACT
The DNA here is from genome assembly GCF_038088225.1 of Cyrtonyx montezumae. NCBI lineage: Eukaryota > Metazoa > Chordata > Aves > Galliformes > Odontophoridae > Cyrtonyx > Cyrtonyx montezumae. The sequence goes on along the minus strand of NW_027072089.1, from coordinate 98,581,567 downwards.
TGCTTTTTAACTTCAGTCCATCTTTAGATCCAGTGGAAACAACACCAAAGCTAAACACAGAATGAGGATGAGCTCACACCACCTGCAAAGACTTCTCGTCTGGAGATGCTGTGTTTAACTTAGGAAGACCCCTACCAGAGCAGTGGGAGTTCAAATGAAAAGCTTTCTGTAATAAGTGTATTTTAAGGGTGTATACAGTGTTATAAAGCACCACATTCACTGACATTCTTGCCAGGATCCATTACAAAGGAACATGAAAATAAAAATGAGTCAACCTTTTTTTAGACATAAGACTCAAACAGAGCTTTGTGTTAAAAGGAAAATGGAATAATAAGATTGGATAAGCTTTATATAACAATTATAACAGTGGAGGAAACTTCTGCACATGGTGTTAAAACCATTGTGTATAAGAGGACTAGTCTTCTTAACAGCAGTTCTTATGTAAATAACCACAGTAATAATGATTAGTGTTTTCATACTTGGCAGTTATACATGTTATATACATTAAGTTATATACATAAATACAACATGCATCCATTACATACATACATGCATAACATACTGCTAAGGTGAGGTGTGAGGTATTACAACTGTACTCTGAAAAGGGTTCGAGAAGTTTGGTACCATAAAATGAGTAATTTACAATCAGCTTGTGAGTAAGGTAGTAAACCACCTCATCCTTTTTCTATCATTCAAAAAATGGAAGCAGTGAGATGGAGAAACAGGCAAAGCAGGGCGTATGAAAAGGCTTGGAGCAGAGGTCAGCCACGGGATGGGTACAGAAGGAAGGACTTTTGACAGGAAAAGATAAGGCTTAAATTTCAACAGGTGGCAGCTGGGCTCTGCAGCTGCTTCAGCTAATTTGAAATAAAATAGTAGGAAATGCGTGAGCCAGCAAGCCTGAGCTCTTCTGAGAACTGCGTACGTTTAGGACACCAGAATTTCTTCTTAGAGTCTTCTAGTGTTTCAGGAAGTTATGTTACAAGAAGAATTAAAAAACCCACAATGAACATTGAATTAGGGAGAGCCCAGATCATTGCCATTTTGGACTTTAAACCCAAGATTTTTGATATTCTCTTTCATGACCCTCTATACTCATCTGTAGATTACAGAGCTCTGGCAGCTCCTGCTACTGAATGTTGCAATTTCAATCTCAGACTGTCTACTGGAATGTCATATGTGCCAGGAAAATATGTGGCTCAATGTATGATATGATGCTGAATACTTTATTTCTGTTACCTGATGCAACTAAATGGGCAAGACAAATTTTTCACGTATTCAATGAAATAAGAAGAATAGACTCCTTGGATTCATTTTATAAGATCTGGTATGGGGGAGATTTGAAAGTCAAAAATAAATCATCCGTGGCTCCGTGTTTGCACAAACTCATATACAGTTAGGCTTTTCTTTTTCTAGAAAAAATGGATGATGTGGTAGTTCCAGTGCTATTCACAGAAGGCCATACTAGAAGTATATTACCTTTACAGCAGCTGAAATAAAGCTATATTCTTCAAGGCATTTTCAAAATTCCTTTTTGCAGCCCCCAAAAGGTTAGCCAAGTACATTGATCCAGCAAACTGATGATGGAACCATGCGTTTACAAAAATCTATTTATTTACATATTTTTCTTGCTTTCATGGTAAGTCAAATAATGATGAGATCGTGTTGCCTGAAATACCAACAGTTTTTCAGCTCCAAAAACATGTTCAAGGCCATTTATCAGAAAGGTTTCACGTTGTAATAGGACTTTATTTTATTTTTATGAGTCTGTTTCTGAATTACATTTCCTACTGAGCTATTAGCACACACCACAGCCTTAAAAGTACCCAGAAAAAGTTCTTCCATTCCTCCTGAACACCTCTAGCAGCTCTGCATTTCTCTTTACTGTGAATGGGAATATGAGCATCACTCTTTTAACAGGTATCTTGTAATTTACGTTTATTGCTTCGATAGCTGAGTGGCAGAAAGGAGGTGACCCAACCTGTTAACTTCACAAGTACGTTATAAGCACTCATTTACTAGTGTGAAAATACTAGCTGCTTACTCAGATGGACACTGGAACAGCTGCAATATAGTTTAACCCACAATACAATACACCCAACAGACGTTAATGGGAATTAACACAGTGTGCATGTGTTGCCAGGAGAAGGCTGATGCAATCCTCAGCTCAGCTGGAAAAAACTATTACGGGAATCTGGCAAAGTAAAGTCACAGTGCTACAGAAAGTGGCAAATCCCCCATATTTTGTGGAGAGCAGGGTGCTACTGAGGCAGCATGAGCATTTCTGGCTCATTCGTGTGTCCCCTGTGACAAGGAATTAACAGCACAATTAAGTATCCAGAATGGTTGCTCTAAACTGCATCTCTCCAGGCAAGTTTTCCCATTGAGTTCCTTCCAATATCTTGAATTAAGAGCTGTTTATTTTTCTGGTGAACGTCCTTCACCCAAGCACTGCAGAAAATGAACATGCCTATCTAAAACCATCATTCCTTCATAGGAAATACTTTATTTTGACCCCAGTTCCTTACTGAAACTCATCACATAGTATAACCCAAACAATGGGATTGCTTGAAGCCAAAAGGAGGTATATCAGCTGAACCCAGCCTCTTTCAAGTCAGAGACAGACTATGTGGGTCAGCCCACAAGCAGTACGGTAATTCTGAAAACATGTAACTGATATTGGGAAGAAAAAAAAGGCAACAACTATAAAATATTAGTTTTTGCCAGAAAACAGGAAAGCAAATTACTGACCAATGCACAAAGAATTCTCTCTCTTAAAAGCTTTAAGATTGTGATTTTATCTTTTGGATAAGGAAGTTTTTTCATACATGTTTTTACTTTGGCATTAAAGAAAACATTCCCCTTCACAGCTTATAATTATTTTCTCTCATGTTTTTAAATTGTTTTCTTTTTATTTTAGCCTTTGAGAAGAAAGGACTTAACCAACATCTTACATCCATTAGGATGCAAAAACTCAAGATCTATGGTAGTGCAAATGGTCAAGTGATCACAGTTTCCTAATGAATTAGAATATGAATGATAAAACACTAAAAAAGAACAAGATCCCATGCTGTATTTTCAAATGATAATCTAATTTCCTTCCTGAAAAAAAAATTTCTCTGATGTGCTGCTTGACCAGCCCTGCACAACAACTGCTCACATGCATGCATAATCCCATGGCAAAGAACCTTGAAGGACAGCCATGCTGGGAAAGAAATCCAGTAAGCATGGCAAAAGCTAGTTTAATGTCAAGAAGCTCCATGTTGGGCACATGATGACCACTTTTTCACCTTCTTCTTAGGTAAGAATACATTTGCCTATATCATATTCATGGCTTATAGTCACCCTGTGATATACTTTCATAGAATCATAGATTCATAGAATCAAAGAATTGCTCAGGTTGGAAAAGACCCTTCTGATCATCAAGTCCAACCTCAAACAAACCATACTACTCTAACTGTAACAGCCCACTGCTAAATCATGTCTCTGAGCACCACATCCAGATGGTTTCTAAACACATTCAGGGAGGGTGACTCCACCACCTCGCTGGGAAGCCTGTTCCAGTGCTTAACAGACCTTTATGTAAATAAGTTTTTCCCTGATATCTAATCTAAACCTCTCCTGGCAGAACTTGGGGTCATTTCCCCTTGTCCTGTCATCAGTGAGAAGAGACCAACCCCACTCTCACTGCAACCACCTTTCAGGTATTTGAAGAAATACTTGTGCATCTGGGACCTTTTGCCTACTCTGATGTTTCTAAACTATAGCAAAAAGTCATGGTGTTTCACCTGATGCTGTCTTATTTTTTACTACATAGAAGTTAGTCATGCATAGTTTACTCACATAGAAATATCTCTGTTGTCAGAGATAGGGAGTATGGGAACCACACAAATATACCATGAGATGCAGCTTTTTCTGTTTCATGGATGTCACGAAATCCACAATATGATGCAGAAAACAAATGTATCTTTTGGAGAAGGCAGATCTTGAATGATGGTTTTCTGCAGTCTACACTCAAAATACCTGACCATGAACATCACTGCTTCATACACTTAAGGATAACACGTCTGAGGTAAGCTAATGCTTTCCCCCATCAGTAGGCTGCTGTAGACCAGTTCAGTGTAGCTGTGATTGGCAAATCAAGCCCTGTGTTGGTTGAGTGAGTGATGGATGGACTGTGTGGGTAGGTGGTGAATATGAAACTGGTGTTTCATATTATGTCAGCTTAGTCACTTGAAAAAATGGATGTCCTCTTTACAGGAGACTGACATTAACTGAGCTTCCATTTTGGACTTCAGGCAGGGCCATATCAGCACAGAAGATAAAAGGACTACAGGAGATGAAATGCTAGGAGTCAGTATGATGAAGTTAAAGGTGCTGATGGAGGTGGGAATTAAAGTTTACTCTCCAGAAGTATGAATAAAGGTTGCTTGGCAGATATTTTGCGAAGAGGAAGGTGGTGGTTGATAATGCTGATGTGAGCAATGAACTGACTGGCCAGTTGGCTATCTGACTGCAAAGGCAAATGCCTCTATTTGCATCCCCATCCACCTGTAAGATAGCTGCAAAGGACTGAAGATTTTGTTTTTTATACACCCAGCTGAAAACATCTGATAATTTTGGTGTCATGAAATTACAGATGAGAGTATTCAGGAACTTCAAGTACCTTTTTTTATTTTATTTTATTTTATTTTATTTTATTTTATTTTATTTTATTTTATTTTATTTTATTTTATTTTATTTTATTTTATTTTATTTATTTTATTTTATTTTATTTTATTTTTCCTCAATTATTAATAAAAAGCTATGAAAAGCAACCTTTTAGTATGCACTTGGTAACTAATCAGTTTGCAAAATTTGTTCAGTTAGTGCAGAAAGCTGCCAGATTATTTCTGTCTCAGAATTTTGATGAGAATTCTGTGTGAAGAATGGGTCGAGCATAGATCTGATCGGTGTGCAGGCAGCACAAGGCTAGAGATTAATTCCCCTGCCATAAGTGCCCACTATTCAGAGAGCTTTTAGGAAAAAAAATGTCTTAAAGTAGAAAGGGTTTTCAAACGATATGTAATTTGTAAGTTAAACCTCTGTTTTGAGTCACGCTTGAAATAAACCAGTATTCAATGGACTTTAAGACCATGCTTTCCTCTTTGCAAAAGGTTCCAGAAGGCAAATGAATGTTGAAACAACACATCCTGAAGTAATTAGCTGCAGCAGTACTAATTGAATTCCTGTACTGCGCTGTATCTAGCAACATTCCAGACTGGAAGTAACAAATTCCTAGATAATTGCAAGGACTGCCACATCAAAAAAGAAAGGTCATGTCTTGTAGCCAATGTGGCTGGAATTTTTTTTGGAAATGCAGGTGTTATTTGGCTTTATTCTTTCTTTAACAATCCTTTTCCTTTTCCTTTTCCTTTTCCTTTTCCTTTTCCTTTTCCTTTTCCTTTTTCCTTTTTCCTTTTTCCTTTTTCCTTTTTCCTTTTTCCTTTTTCCTTTTTCTTTATAAACATCATCAATGATCAGATTTTGGTTTTATATCTCATCCAGAATGTTTTCCTTTGAAATCCTATTACACAACAGGGTAATTCAATGTGATGGCCTTCAGCATGAAGTGAGTGCTGTTTACAGCACTTGAGTGCAACACTTCTGCACACATCCTTGAACTCAGGTGGCCCAAAGTTCATTGTAGCACTCGAAACACCTGATCAAACACACACCACATATGTCTTCCCCTTCTAAAGCCCTTTGACAGCCATGTTTCAAGCAGCTGCTGTAGAAATAAAGAAGGAAGCTTTAAAAACGTATTGTGTTTGGCTACCCTTGTCTGGTGTTTTTGGCTGTCCAGGACACAACTTGCCGTGGAGGCATTATCCAACATTTCCTCCTGCTCTTAATAAATGATCCTCCAGAGAGGGCAATTTCATTAGTGAGCAACACATTTGACATCATACAAGTGCTGCTATAACATACACAATATTAGCACCGACCTTTGAAGTGCAACAGTGCTTTGTTTCCCGTGGCTTAGTTTTGTGATTGTCGGTTTCGCAATTGCAGCTTCAGTGCCTTCTATGATGGGAAAGGCAGCAGGTGCAGGGGAACTTGTCCTGCCTTGTTTCATTCTGGACTTCTCCCTCTGATAATTTCTCATAACATTTCCCAAAGGGGCCATCTGTCCTTTTTATCCACATCTGTAAGAGTGAAACTGTTGGAAAAAATAATCCTAAGGGCAATACCATTTTGGCAGCATGAGCTAGCACAAGGTGGAAATTAAATGGAAGGGAGTTAGGCTCTTTTAATGTCCAAATTCAGCAGCTTGGTTAAGAAACTTTTCTTGGAAAGAAAAGAACAGGGTCATACAGGATGACTGTTAATTTCCACTGGCTAGATATGATTTCACGCTCAATCTATCCACTTCAGCTGCAAATGTTTGGTACATCCTTGAAGTGAGCCCGAAAGGTCAAATTCGTGTTGGTGTGGATCCCACCCAAAGCCTCCATCTTTCTGTGGGGCACCCAAAAGCCCTGTGCTGCTTGCCACAGGGGCTTTATGCACCGAGTGAAGAAATGGACAAGTTAGCAAACCCCACGGGCTTGCTGCCAGACTGTTTGCATCTTTCAGGAATTTTCATTGCCTAACAAGAAATGCTGACTTTCTTTACTTTTACATTTAGAATTGGTTTCCTTTGTCATTTCTATGAGCCCATATTACAGACTAAGAAGAGACAGGCAAAGACGTGGGATACCAGTTTGTTAGGATACTTTAATTTAGCTTAATTTTATTTCTTTTTTTCACTGCTGCTTTTCTCCCATTCTCACTAAGACAGAAGGTGGTCCTCACATAATCCTGAATGGGATTTTCAATCTAGGATGTCTCTGCAGACAGAAGACAGGAAAAACATTGTAAGTTCTGGTAAGATTTGTTTAATGATAAGGGACACTGATTGTTGCTTATTGCCTGTTCTTTGTTCAAGCAAGCCCATCCAACCAAAGCAAAATAACCCAGCACAGATTCTCTGCTGGCATAAAACAATATCTGTTTTGATAAACTGCCCAATGCTGAGTGTACAGTCAACAGAAGCAGCATCTTCCAAAGCTGAATGCCAGGTGGGACTATTTATTCAGAGTTTAGTTCAGGTATTTTTATTAACCGTCTGAGAAAGTGTTCTTAATATCAAATGTTACTGATGCAAATTCATGATTTGCTAATCTGAGAAAGTACATCTGTATCCCACAGAACTGATCAGCAAAGAAATACCAATTTTATTCAGTGGGATTAATATTAATCTGGGTAAAAATTATTTTGTCAGTTAGAAATATAATGTTGTCACTGATCTCCTTTGTTAGTGGTGTCTGGTGGCCTGCAGCTACAGAAGTCTAGTATGTGTAATAACAACACAAACCTAAAAAATAATCCAAAATTTGCATCTCATTTCATTTAGAAATTGTCTCATCTGCTGATAAGTGCAAAGCTAAGCAGCATCTTAAAGCAGAAAGCAGAACTCTGCTACACATGGAGCCCTGTAAAGGTCCTGTGGCAGGAACAGCAGCATCATCTTTCCTTGTGTGCAGAGCCATGTGTGCTTTACTTTGAGATCTTTTAAGAAATTACTGATTATTTCTAGCCTGTTCTGTTCAAAATTAAGGTGTTTTTCCATCAAGATTTTCTTCAACTGTCATCCATCCAGAAGGTTTTGAAAGCACCTACTTTCCTATAAATTCTCCATTTTCCATTTGGAAAGTAGAAATTCTAAAGCTGAAAAATTTAGACTTCTATATAGATACAGTTTTTGTTTTTCTGTAAGTCTTTGAATCTTTTTACATCCTATTTATTTAACTTTTAAGTCACTTCTGTTGCCAGTAAATGCTTTACAACGCTTTTGTAGAAGCACACTGGGAGAAAGCATCTGTTTTCTGTCTGTGAAGCAACTGCTCAAGAGGGAGCTACAGTCACACGTACAGGTTTCTGTTCTTATAGCACAAGATAGTGTTTTCATAAAGCAGATGCAATTCACAACAAAACTCCTACATCTCCCTTGGAGAACTGTGGGGTCTTCGCTGAATAGAAGCATCTACAGCCCCTCCAGATCCCCAGCCTCAGATGGTCAATGACATGGGATTTGACGTGGGATGCAAATGATAGGCTCTCTGCTGTCACCTATCATGACTTCTAGTATTTTTGTCACCTGTGCTCCTACTAGTGCAAGCTGATACCAGCACCAAGAATGTCTATTGCTACACAAGTCTAGGCTGATAGGCACTGAATAGGGGATAATGCAATAATAAGCAGGGGCTGCTAGCTGGCACTAGGAGGATGACAAAAAAAAAAAAAAAAAGACACCCTGTGACAAATTGCCTCACTAAGTCAGCAGAAGCATTTCTCAAATAAAGATCATAACCACCCAAAGCAATTGCACTGAAAATCAGTGTTGAAACAGGGAAGAAAGGCAGGGTTTCGTGCACACTTTTGCACACCCACAGGGAAGTGGATAAGACCTACCAGCCCAGTGGGCAGAGATAAGACCTACCAGCCCAGTCTCTCCTGTGGGACCCCTGTCTGTCCTGGGAAATTGAGAAGCACTGTCCAGTGAGAGACAAAGGCCATGAGAGCATATGCTTTCTCCACTGAAAATGATCCAGAGTCTCTGGGCTGATCTGAACAATAATTTTAATGCTTGGGGTGAAACACAGCCCTCCTTTCAGTGTGACACTGATGCTGGCGATTCAGCTGTTGCTATTTCAGAAACATCAGCACTATTAATCAGAGCTGGACAAGCTAGGGAGAAAGTCCAAGGTGCAGGGTGAGCCCAGCAGGCCTTCCTCTAATTCCTGTTGGCCTGGCTTCACTGAAGCCAGAGCTGTGCCCTTTTAATGGTGACAGCCAGGCACTGAGCTCATGAGCAGTAGCCCAGTGTGTTTGGTGAACACACAGGGGCGCACACATCCAGACACAAGTCATTTTGCCACACCACGGAGGGGAGGCACTTGAGGCCCCTCTGTGGCACTGGTGTCACTGCAGCAACACCCACAGGCCTGTGTGGGCCCTGACACGCTTGGCCTAGAGCTGGCACAGTCAGGAAGACCAAAAGCAGGCCAAAAGCTAAGTATTGTCCCACTCTGCAGAGTGAGAAGAGGATGAGTCTGAAGATGGTTCTCCTGGAGAGAAAGTGAGAAGAATAACTAACTATCTTGCCCTCCGTGGTGCTTGGAAGCACCACCTGGAGAGGCCTATACATCCCTGCTGCTCAGTGGGCAGGCCAGCAGTTGCTCGCTCATGCCTTGTGCTTTATTTCATTTACCATGCAGCTTCAGGCTTTCTGCTGAAAGAACTACATCAAACTTCAAGAATTTTTGCTCAAGAGTATGTTAAATCAGTGAGCATTAATCATGTTCGGAACTGTATCCCAGCAGTTTCATAGCAACATCATTTCCTACACATCTTCTGCTGTTTTCTTGGGGTGATAACTTTCAGAAGAAACTATGGGTGACTAAGAATGAGGCAAGATCAACAAATGCCAAAATTTCTAGTTTATTTCAGGAGGGACAATTAAATACAGAGGTGAGCTGGGAGAGGTGGCCCAGATGGCCTTGCTGGTGGCTCACAAGGGCCAGGATCATAACCTTTCTTTCTTCTCCTCTTTAAAAAGAGTAAACTCTCAGATGTGCCTTAAAAGCCTTAAAAATTCAGTTAATTTGAGTGCCTAATTGCAGATGCAGAGATTAAATCTGTAAGTGCCCAGGCCCACGCTGCACACACAGTCTTCTGGAATGGTAACTGAAAGAGACCTTGGTATCTTTACATTTGATGTGATGCAGGAGCAGTGCTGAGGCCTCTCATCCGTATGGACTTCAGGGTGCTGGCAACTGCAGCTCTCACCATCAGTCAGTGTTCTTCAGAGTGCCTTGTTTACGTTTTGTTATGGCTCACTTTGGCTACGGATTGTTGTATTTCTTCCTACAAGCTTCTCAAAAGAACCTGTTGGCATGCTCTGGTAAATGGCAGTGTTTTCAGAGTGCAGCATGGCAGCAAAATCTGGCTCTAATACTAAGAGTTAAGCAAACTGTTAAAACAGGAGCTGAACCAAATGCCCAGATCTCCTCAAACTCAAACTAAACCTGTTTTGAGGTTCAGGAATGTTTGGTTAACTTTAAATAAAGCAATGTTGTGTTTCTACACATCCTGCTTTCAGCTAAGCTTCCAAGCAGAAATACAAAAATATGGCAGGCAGCTCTGTATTTGCACTATTTCTGGCCCAGCTGAAACCAGGAAGCACTGGAAATCACACAAAAACAGCTTTGCCTGACAGGCTATCCAGCTCTGAGGTTCTCTTATTGTTGCTGAGTATAATGTATCTCATTTAATATCACATTATTATTGCTCTCATTATTAATTTTCCACCATGATGATTTTGATAAACAAATTCCCCAGACTACTGGACATTTGAAAGCCTCGTTTTACTTTACTATGGCAGCAGAGTATATGCCTACTTTAGCATCATTTTATGTTCACTTCTACTGAGTCATTGATACAGTCACTTAAAGACAAAATGTCTCTCGTGGTACATGATAACAAACTGCAGCAAATGATAACAAACCAGGCCCAAGGGGACAGTGCTTCATATTTGGCTAATTTAAAATAAGTAATCCCAAAATCTGTTTTTTGACATTTCTTCGACAACTCTATTTATTGAATTTGCAGAGAATAAGGACAAAGACAACCACAATGTTTTAGAGGGACATGCTTAGCCATACAGAAACACCCTGGATGGCACTGCAAGATTTTTAAAGCATGTCTGTCTAACAGACTTCAATTCATGTTTAAAGGAATATTTAATACTATTGCTAGCAATGATATCACTGTCAGCAAAACATAATAAAAGCAATGATTACTCATCTATCTTCTTTACCACAACAAAGTAATCCCAAACAATACAGTACCACTGCTTCATGTTTGCAAGCCAGATTTATTGTATTTTCCAGACTCCAGCAAGAAACAGATATTAAGAAATACATATTAATCATTGCCCTAATGAGAACAATATGCAGTTAGCATTTAGGCTGTCGCATACAAAAGGTAAGTACAGACCAAATGCATTGTAAATTCAAGGAACCCCACACCTTTTTTTTTCAGTGAAATGGTCACAAGAGAGAAAAATTTTAATGAACTATCTAACTTTTAGTGTATATGCTTTTGTTAGGCACATGGCTAAATAAAATTCCATTCTCACCACAACTGTGAAAGGAAAATAACCACTGAACCACTTGCTTATGTACATGAGCATACAAAGCACTGTAAGACTGGCCAACATCTCTCTTCCAGATAGTGGAAGCCTTTGGGTTTGGTCATGATATGATATTATTGGCCAGTAAATTATGTATCCTATTTATGTAAAACTTCCTATCACTGTCAAATTCAATCATTTCTCTTCCCTAAAAGGTACCCTAGAAAAGCAAACTATCTGTGGGTGGAGACGAGTCCAACAGCCACCAAGGAAGTGACAGAGCTTGATAGCTTTCCACAAACCACACCAAACCTCCCAGTATTACACTGTTTTCAGTCGGATGAATACTCTACTACCTGATAGGTGTAAGAGGACAGTGACCTGGCTTTAAATATATTTGCAAATAATAAATAAAATGTAGAAGAAAAAGCCAACTTATTTCATTTGGTAAAATCTCAAAACCCTATCACCATTCCAAAGCTTTGAGGGCCTGAAGGTACATGTAGATTTGGTTTGAATTTTTCTTTTTTAAAGCAAAATATGTGCGCTTCTTGCACTTTTTTCGTTATTTATTGCCCTTACTGAAACTTTTCATTCTGCCCACCAGAATAAGATGTCAAGATAGCAAAGTTTGAAATGCTAACTAAACAACAAATACAGCAGGCATCAATGGAGTAGGTGCAAAAGAAAGCAAGATTGTCATTTTTGCTTAGATCTCAGTGCCTTCCAACCACACCATATACAAGGCATCCAAAACCTCCCTCTCTCCAATTCCTCCTCCCATCTTCCCATACCGGTTACACAACTTGGTCTTTCACAATATCTGGATTGCCAGGCTCCAGCTGAATCCTGATTTAGCCTTAGCTTATTATATACGAAGAATAGGTTTTTATTCCACAACTACTTGGAAGTGTTTCTATACTCACTGAGCAAAGAAAGACTTCTGAAGATAGTTACAAAACATTAAAGCCTTTTAGAGTGCAGTACCTCTTAATCTCTTTGCATAGGTCAAAACTAGTATTGCCTTGAAATGTGAGTGCGAAAGGAAAATATGACAAAAAAAAGTCTCCTTGCATTCTATCAGAATTTTTCACTTGCAAGTGCAAGAAAAATTTGGCTTACTTTTCTGAGGCGTCCCCCTCTCCCCTTACTTTCATGCCCTTCTCTGAAGAAACAAAAGATTCTGCATGTCAGCTAGCATTACATGAACAGGACTACTCCTGTTTCTTTGCAGAAACGAAAAAAATCAGCTCAAACATTAGACTACTGCCTTTCTGAAGGGCAGTAAGAAAAAAAAAGCAAAGCAAAGCAAAACCAAGTGAATGAATTTCCATACTTTTGATGTACACTGTCTAACATGGAATATTTTTTTGGTCAGGGATGAGATCTTGCCCAGGACATTTCCACTCAAGTCTCCAGAAGTAACAACAACAAAATCTAGCTTTTCCTACATTATGTTACCATTATTGCAGTTTGCTTATGCTTTGTCTTCTTGAGAAAATAAATAACAAAACTTTTGCAAAAGGAAAATCAGGCACAGCTTAAATAAATACTATATAAATATTATCTTAGTGGTAACTATATAATACTTCAGCTGCATCACTGAACAGATTAATGCGATGAAAGAGATCTTTTGTGTTACATACTTTACTCAGTTAAATGTTTATGTTCTCTTTCAAGAGAAAACTTATAATTCCCAAAAGAGCAACAATAAGCTTGAAAAATCAGGCTAGACGTCAGCAGTTGGCTATTAATAACTATCCTCCTGGCTAATATTTGTTTGCCCGGGGCAGCCAGTGTCCATAATCAGCATTCATCTTTCATCTTCCTTGGCTGGGCTGTCTGGCAGGTGCTGGGTGGGGTGAACACCGAGGGGTCAGCAATACCCAGCTTTAGATCAAAAAAGCGAGTGGAGGTTGTCACACTGTAGTTCTTCGTATAGGTTTCCTGCACTGGGTAGCAGTCCTTGACTGTGTAAACACCAACCCAAGATTCCACTGAAACAAAGCAGAAATTTCACTAGTTAAGATGACAAGCGTGAAGGAATGTGTTACATTGACATCAGAGCAGCCATCCCTCAGGCAAAACCTATAGGCTGGGACTACACGTATTTCTTTATGGGGCCCTATCTTTCTGAAAGCCTAAATGAAGAAATGAGAAGTAGTTTAGTAGAAGATCTGGTGAAATTTCTGAAAATCCAATGGCATTTGCAGTGAAATAGGTTGACTTTTGTTATCCTACAGGACAATAGTTGCTTATTAGCTCTACGTTCCTATCAATCTGCTTATCATGACAGCATTCCCTACTAGAAGACAGAAGACAACACCAAGAAGCACCACAAATTGGCATAATTTAGAAACTATGGTGATCTTACTCCTCAACATTTTAGTGTTACACACATTTTGAACTGTGATACAATCTTGGCATTGATATGTTGCCATTCAAGTGTATCTCTTCTGAAAATTGTCACTACTGCTTAGTTCCAGATTCAGTTGTTTTGAAAAAATCTGTTTTCTTCTCATCTTTCATGCTATTTTAATGTCAGCACTTACTCTCTTCACCTGTAAAGCACTGTCATGCTCAGGGAGTTGTCTTCTCAGAAGGTGAATTCTGATGCCTTCAATTTGGGTAGTGTAGGGACATATCACTTTACACTCTGGCTGTAACAAGTTGAAAGGTGTGATTACTGAAAACTCCATTTCACATTGTTGGACCTTAACACAGTCTCACGCAGTACAGTTCCCACAACTGTATGAGACATCCAGTTTCTTCCTGTGCATATTTCTGCTCTCACCTACACAACTAATTGATTATCTTCTGCTGTGATGGGGACTTTACACCAGAACTGACATCTTTAATGTCCTGCCTTCACAGCCTTTAGTTAAATAAAGTATTAACCACCATTCTTACCCTGATAACACTCACATCTTTAATTCAAATAAATACAACTTTGCTTCACTTTTTTTTTTTGCATCTTACTGTCTCAAAGCACAGGTTTGTCTCCAAATAAGAGGAATATTCCAAGTACAACTCTTCTCTCTCCCCTCTCTTAACTCATTCCTTCTGTTTACTAATATCTGTTCATATTATCACTGTCATGATCACTTTGATTTTTTGTAATGGCCCTTAAACATTTCTAATGGGTCACTCAGTACTTCTGGACTACATTTAATGCTGATTTCTTCCAAGTACGTGATGCAGCAAGTCTGACTTTTTTTTTAACTTATGTTTAATTCCACAACATGCTTATCTCAAGAATCACTCTGTCACTCTATTCAACCTCTGTCCTCTGTTATCACCTCTATTTTTATTTCTGCCATTAGTACAATCAAGACAGTTTCCTTTGAACACCGTTCACTTTTAAGATCTCAATTTTAAATTTATCTTATTAATCACATGCACCCCTTCTGTGATCTCTCTTTAATCCTTCTAGCATACACCACTTTATCCAATTACTTCATGTGCTTCAGATCTCTTTATAGCAGAAACTCATGAGGTTACAACATGCTTCCTCTGAGTACCATCTGTATAACATTTTTTCCAGTCTCAAGGAGGCTTATTTTCTCTCATTCGGCAGCAATCAAACACTATTTTTCTGTTCCTCCAGTATTGTTTCATATGCTGTACCACAATAGCATTATTGGAAACAGAAAAGCTCTGAGACAAAATGCACGTACAGTAACTAAAAAAAAAAAAGCCAACCAAGCAGTACACACCTCTCCAGGACATCGTAATATACCAAGAATGTCCTAATCTGAGTGAGTTTGCTTTTTAGTGTCCAGAAATGGAGGATTCTTTTCCTCAGCAAGTCCTTAATAAAAATTTTGAACGAAAAAATAAAGCAGCATATAGAGCTACAAAGGTGTCCTGCATCACCACTGAAACCTTCACAGTTTTAACAGCATAATTTCTGGAATCCATCCAGTATTATCTGAAAGGTGAATGAGTAGACAAACTCAAGACACCATTTTTTCAGAATGATCATACATAAAAGCACTGGAAATATAAAATACTACAGGATAAAAATCACACATCATTAACCGAAGGTATCAGGATATTAAGTTCCATAAAAGTTCTCAAAATATTGGATCTGAAAAACAAAATTCTTGGAGTGAGTGATAACTTGTCACTTGTAGAAAACCAGAAGATAGATCGACCTAGTTATAGAAGTCTAATGATCTTACCTTTCATTTTGTTTCTACTTCTATTAAAAAAATATATATTTTCCCCTGGCTAACTGCTCAGGTTCCGAATAATTCCATATATTTGCTGGCTATAACTATAAGTATTGCATTAGCTGAATAATACCATAAATTTCATTGGGTTTTAAAATTATTTTTATAGTTGTCTGGGTCATCACTAAACCACAGACGAAACTGAAGCCAATGTGCTAATAAACTGCTTTGCATCCAAGACCTAACATGCTGTACCTTGGAAAACTCAGCCTACTTTCTTTATGATGCAGGTGTTCACTTGCCAAGTGCAGAACTAAGCCTTGGGAGCAGATGTTTCTTACTGGTGCTGTGGATAACAAAACTTATGTATTAACAATTTCCATTGCTGCACAGCCATGTATTCTATGTCATTTCATACCAGTATGTAGATGCACATTGACAACTGCTCTGTTTCTATTTTATCTTTTAGGAGAGACACACTAGTTTGTGTTCCTAATTATAAGGTCTGCTCCAAAAATAATGCCTCTCATGTTATTATGTTGCCCTATGATGTCAGAGGCAGATACTGTTGGTTTATGGCAGTAGAGATTGCACCTTCTCATCAATATTCTGTTAGATTTTGTTGCTGTGTACCAGATGGCAGCAGCTGGGCAATCTGATCAATTGGCATCTGACATGGAAGTGCATATGAAGTGAAGGTGTGTAAATGTGGAAAAAATGGCACCCACTGACATTCACTGGTACTTGCTGACTGTTTATGGAGACCAAACAATGGATATCAGCACAGCAAGGTGGTGGTACATTTCAGCAGTGACAACAGCTACAGCAGGTCACCTCCGCTGGTGCAGATTTTTAAGAGCACAGCATGCAGGCTCTTGTACATTGCTGGTGAAAATGCATAGTAGCTAACGGTGGTGTCTACAAAGAAAAAAGTGTTTTGTAGCTGAGAGTTTGCCTTATCAAATAGTGTGCTCTTTGTATCTATTGTAATTTTCACAGAAATAAATAGGAGGCATCACTTTCTGAGTGACCTACATATATTACTGGTTATTCTATAGATCAGTTTTGCATTCAGGCTGCTGAATTCAGAGGTAAAATGAAGCTGTTCTATGCCAAACTCTGTACTATACAGAATAAAGTATAAATAAATCCCTCAGGCATACTTGATCCTGCTGAGATACAAAATATTTTCTTAATAAAATACACTGATAATAAAACACTCTGCTATACAGGGGGGATATTTATTGTGTCTTCCTGCAAACTTATGGAAACATGGAAGGCTGAGGTGAAGCAGGAACGATTTTATTTTTCCCCAGATAGTAGATGATTGTTATTATTAAGATTAAACAAAAGCATGCACATACATTTCCTGGCTGGTTTTCTGTCAGACCATTCCTGTACCATAATTTGATCTCCAGGTCCCCCGATGTAGTACTGATCTTCGAATGTTGAATTGGCAGGGATATCATATGGATCCCATGGCTCAGTCAGAGCAATCTTCGAGCAGAGCTTTGTAACTTGCTCAATCTGAAACATCACTGCATCTTTATAGAGCAATATATACTCAAAGAATCTGAAACAAACGGAAACAACAATCAATGTAGATAGTCTTTTATACTAAACAAGGAGCATCACCAATTAAGTAACCTTGCCTTGATTTCTCAGTCTAAGACCATTTTCACTTGTTTTTAACTCTGCCAAATTTTGAGAAAGGCTAACCAGTTCGGCTGAAACTTCCCATGCTGAAAGTTTGTCTCAGGGGACTCTTTCCAAAATAAATAAATCAGGCCGAACTGGCTCAGCCATTTCTGAGAACAACAGAACAACTTTTCTGAGAACAACTAAGAGAAAAACATGTTATTATTACTAGTTTTGTTTTGTTTTTTAATAGCTGTTTCATTAAAAAGCTTTAGTGCCTCCACGTTTTGGAGAAAGAACTACAGAGTTGGCAAGGGAGAGGTTTTTATAAAAAGCTGCCCGTACTTGGCTGCGTTACAAGCCTTCTGAAAAACCTGTTTGCATAGACTGAATAGATTGTAGAGGTCCCTTCCAACCCCTACAGCTCTGTGATTCTGTGATTCAATTCTCCATGAATGTAGTAGAGCCCTTCTTTGTGCTGATTAGATGTAGTATTTGCTACTCTCCAAGATGCTCTTCCATGGAAATCCATGTTGTTTAGTGAGACATGCCGGTGAAGCAAGAATAGATAGTCCCAAATGCAGGTCTGAAGAGCTTTCTCTCCTGTTAGCAAAGTTTGTCTCTGGAGATTACCAGATCATCTTCTGCATTTAGAGTAAGAGCTGACAAAGCTCTGCTCTGACAGTACAAACCTCTTCATGGACATATTCATATAGTCCATACTTACAGAAGTTGCTTCCACAAATGCTGTGACTTTACCTACGAAAAGGAGGTGATACCATTCTGACAGAGATGAAATTATTGCAAGTATGAGCTGATTTTGAATATACAACCAAAAATTCCAGGGGACTAACTTCTCTGGTGTACTTAGCATTATCAACCACATGGCAAGGTGTTCAAAACAGAGTTTAGAGCATCCCCATGAGAGCTCTGCACGTTTGGCAAAGGAGAGTTGGGATCCAAACTCTAAACTCCCCAGAACTGTGAATTCATAATTAGGAGCATCCTGTGAATTTCTCAGCTCAAGTATTTGGATACAGTATGCTGTCATTCGGTGACTCCAGAGAAAATATAGGATAGGATCAACTGCCTAGGACAGCTTCACCTTGCTCATTTTAATAGTGTCTTCCATCTGCAATTCCTTGTCCCCATCTTTTCAGAGGGATTTAAAGTTTACATAACACAGAGTTGACATCAAAACAATTTAAAATGTTAATTCCTGTGCTATACAACCATACGGAATAGGAGTCACTTCACCCACTCCTGACACAGTATCACTTAAAGGTTGCATTATGGGAAGTGTATAACACAAAATCATAGAATGATTTGGATTGGAAGGGACCTTTAAGGCCAGCTAGTTCCAAACCCCCTGCCATAGGCAGGGATACCTCCTGTTAGACCAGGTTGCTCAAAGCCCCATCCAGCCTGGCTGTGAATGCTTCCAGGGAGCTGGCATCCACAGCCTTGCTGGGAACCTGCTCCAGTGTCTCATCACCCACACAGTAAAGAATTTCTTCTTAATATCCAGTCTAAATCTTCCCTGTTCCAGTTTAAAACCATTTCCCCTTCTCTTGTTGATAAAAGCCCTTATAAAAAGCCCCTCCCTATCATTCCCATAGGCCTCCTTCAGGTACTGGAAGGCCACTATAAGGTGCCCCTAGAACCTTCTCTTCTCCAGGCTGAACAGCCCCAGCTTTCTCAGCCTGTCCTTGCAGGGGAGGTGCTCCAGACCTCTGACCATCTTCAACCATGCTAAAAGCACCTCAGCAACAATCCAAAGCATCATTTCTTGTGCTATATGCAGGATTGCTTATGCAGCTGTGTGTGGAAAGATGGGCAAGCTAAATGGAATTAGCTACATTGAACAGCAATGAAGAAAATAAGTGAACAAAGTTGACATGAGGTAAGATGGGGGCAGTCCTCTCATGCCCAACTCTGCACATCAAAAGTAGCTTATTCAGCTTTCTGTGAGGAAGTAAGTCACCAGGCACACTAACAAGATTCACATAGAGGCTGACTGCATATTAGCTTCCCTGTGGTGAACCATTCTCCTGCCTAAATCTGAAATGAAATATTCCTGTTTCTGTGATAACCATGACAGAAAGCTGGTATCAGCTGAAACTCAAAGGCCATCATCTCAGTCAAAGGCAAAGTTGCAGAGCTGAGATAATCTACTGATGAATCACTCTGTTCCTCATAGAAATCCAAGCTTGTTTTCACATAACCACATCTGTAACTTTTGCCTCATGCTCAGACCAGAGAATATAGTCACAAGAAAACCAACATACACTTATTGTTGTTTGTAACAAGGCTCTAATGTCTCAACCACTGTTCATCTGGCTGCCCAGCCACTCTCATGAGAGCAGGATAAGGGAGATGAGTCTAACAACACTTGAGATATCTGAGTAATAATACAGTTATTTTGTGAAATAACAAAACATATATATTAATTAAGCAGTATAAACTATAGGGAATAAAATATATATCTTTCATTTCTTTTTCCCTTTAAATCTTCAATTAAAACTTTTTTTCCCCACAGCAATTTGATTTGCATTTTAAAGATATTTTTTTCATGATTTCTGTTTCTTTATTGTTTCCTTTATAAATTATTTCATAGAATAAGTATATTCTGTTCTATATATTAAAACCCAAGAGTTGACATCCTTACATGAGGGACACATGCCATTTTTACTGAAATGAAACAGAAGTTCACACCCCAATTTGACAAATGCATACATTTAATTTCTAGCACATCGTTGTCTAGCGACACTGACTTCAGTAAAATGACCTAAATAATTGCAGAAAGTTAGAATCCAGAGAAGTCTGCTCTCTTGACTTTGCCTTCTATAGGCAGACAGCAATATGTGCATTACAAAATGACAACAATGACAACAAGAATTTGAAAAATGCAAACAAATCAATCTCATCACCAAACATCTCTGCAGCATACATTCCGCAAAGCAAGAGGTTCCACCACCCACATTTTTGCTTCCTGAAAAGGCAGAGGGAACAACTGTGGCACAAATACCAAAGATATGATTTGATGCACTGCTGTCATCCAACAGAGTGGCTACTGTGGCACACAGACAAGATGAGAACCACAGAGGTGGTTCTTAAACCATGAGGCTTTACTCATGTGAATGACACTGCAGGATAAGCAGGTGAATTCATTTGTACTGTATTCAACTTTGATGTACCTCACATCTAAATTTTAAGTAGAATTGCTCATGTGTGAGTCCTGAAAAGAGTGAGCACAGAAACACAAGATAGCACAGGTTCTAAGTTTAACTGCATATGAAAGGTGAAGGGTTAAACTGTTGTTTTATAAAGGGAACCACTCACCAGCCAAAATTAACAATAAAATGTGTGTGGATATACAAATTACAATCTAGCATATTTTAAAACAAAATATTTAAAAAACATTTCCTCTTTTTTTTCTGCAACAGCCAAGTCCTAAGTGTACTGCCTCTATTTGCTTTAGGCACCTGAGATTTCACTGGCTGCTTGAAGGGAAGCACAGAATCCTGAAAATAGGGTTTGGCAAAGAAACAGAGGAGGAATTATTTTTAATTAGCTTTTTCTTTTTTCTCTCTCTCTAAAGGAGTAACACATTTGTAGACTGTGCCCACTATTTTATTTTTATAACAATTTCATTCTTTAAACTTTAATTTCAAGAAAGTCATAACCCCCTCACATGGCACAATCAGGCAGATTTGCAGAAGTTACTTGGACAAGTTACTTTATTTGTCCAACTGAGATTATTTCCTTTCTTTCCTGTCCTGTTCTGTCCTACTCAGTCCTACACTTCACACCCTTTGTACACTATGCACCTAATGGAACTCTATGGCTGTTCTTAATACTCCCTTTGTCTGGGCCTGAAAATGGATGAATTCCAAGACATAAAGACACACACGTTTCTTGCTCCTATACACCAAATAATTTCTCAACATTGGAGCACATCTTATGCAAACAATCCAACTGACTTTGCTAAAAGCAAGTGGGATGCACACTGTGTTCAGTATCCCACTTTCCTGACTTAAGGAAAGTCCTTTTCTAGAGAAGAGACCAATTAACTTATCTTATTACTTGTATTTTGAATGGATCACTGAACTGCATGTTATTAATGCAATCCAAAACAATTAATTAACTTTTTTAATATTAGTGAGAAACAAAGTCATGAGACTCAAAACCATGCTACCTGCTTTGCTTCGTGTCCTGCCACAAAGGTGTCATGTCCCCGTGGTGGTCAGTGCTGAAGCATCTCAGATAGCATGCAGTCCAGCACATCCTCACCACTCCCATGATTCACTTGTCCACCTCCACATGCTGTCTTCCAACTGCCAAACCTAGAAAGAAGGAGCTGCCTAATGGCCTTTGTATGAACTAGGGGAACAGAAGAGCTGACAGCAGCAATGCCAAGGCCTATGAGATGCACTGAAACACTTCAGACAGGGTCATTTGCTAAAGAGAAACAAAATAGAGGCTTGAGGCTGAGATGGGGTGAAAGAAATTCCTTGTGCTTCAAGTTTGTATCATTCTGTTCTGCAGCTTTGGACAAGTAACTTACAGTATGGGAGCCCTGAGACTCCATTCTTGTTACTTGTTTTTTGATTGCTGTAACACCAAAGAGTCACTAATCAGAGATCAAGAACCAGTTGTGCTAGGCATTGTACTAGCAAAGAACAAAAATGCAACTCCTGTCCCTCAAAACAATAGAACAATGGTTCTCATAAAACACCTTCCTTTCTTGTGAAAGCACATGGGGTCTTATGTGTGCAGGATTTTAATCTGTTGACTCATTTCTCCCAGCTGCAGCTACTGTATCCCTAAAGCTTCCACTCACATTAGTCAGAACAGACTACCCACTAATTGTTATAAAGCAACTGAAGAAAATGAAAGCAAAATTTCATGCATTATTTGTATCGGAACTGTTGTATTGCTCAGCAGGGATTCTGACATCTGACATTTAAGGTATCAAGTTGTGTTTGCTGCAATTATTCCAAAGCTAACTTTGCCTTATTGTTTGAGATTAACCGAAAGCTTGGAACATCTGTCTGCCATTGTAGTATTATTTCATTCCTTGCCAGCTCTATTTGTAAAAGGGAATTATTAAACACTGTGAAAGAAGTCAGAAACATTTCTAACTAGAAGAAATTCTACTAAAGCCACTCCAAACAAATCCTTTGTTCTTGTGTACACACACAGGTACTTCTGTAATTCTAGAATTATCTTATATGCTTTTGATAACGTAGCCCATAAAATTATCATATCAGTACCAGACTTGTTATTGAGGAAAGATGTACCGAGTGAATGGAGACCTCTATTAGAAAGATGACTATAAAATCTCATCTTCTCACCTCCTCAGATCAAGAACATTTTCCAGGGAGCAAAGCTACTAAGCAGACATTCAGACAGTTGATAAACACTCTTCAGGTCAAAAACATTCATCTGCTTTTGGAAAGCTCTGGATATCTCATTTCAAAACTGAGAAGCATTCGCTTCTCAGTATATTTCTGGGAACTCCTTTCCTCTTTCCCACGAAGTTTCGGTAATTTCAGACTTGTGTTTTTCTTTTGGTGTATCAGACCTCAAGAACAACAGTAATTTACCATATTTGATCTCACATGTTTGGCAGCGATGCTTGACTATGGTATATTGTACAAATATAGTATTGTGCAAATACATGTGACAGCAAATGTAATCTGATACTGTGTAGAAGAAGAATTTCTTAGACTAACTTAAATGATTCACAGATTGTAAAGGCCCTTTTTTATTTTCAAGATAACCAAGCCCTACATATCAGGTATCTAACTAGCAAGGTATGTGAGGAACTCTGACAGCATTACTAGTTTTTGAAGCAGAGATAATCAGGCAGGTTGAATTCTGTTAATAATGAAGTTCATGTAGCGGGAAAGTGTTAAAAATAGGAAACAAAAACTGGAAAGCCAAAGCTACATTGCAGATATACATTTCTGAGACTTTAATTACAAAACTCAATACAAATTTTGCAATGTCTTATTCTTCTAATTGTTTATTTATTTATTTGTTTGTTTGTTTTTCCTCCAAAATTACATTAGCTGCTTGGCAAATAGTAAGGGAAATCAAGTTATTCAGTAAAAATGATGTTTCCCTGGCTGTCTCTTTTTGGCTATTTGACATTGTGTAATAAACAACCTGATCCATCAAGTGGCACCCTTGAGTACAACGCATTCCAACTTAAGTCAAAATCCAGGGAAACAATGAAGTATTGTGTATAAGGGAGCTGCGTTTTGCAAGGGTCTAAAAGATGCACTGTCCTTAATAGAAAGCACTTGTACATCTCCATAGGTAACAGTATATTCATAAACTGGAGCCCTCAGTAGACAACAGCATAGCTCAAAACATAAGGAATGAAAGATGCAGGCAGAATACCATAATGCTTTCCAATGAATCAGTGGAATCACCTCTTAGGGAACACTGCACATCCTAGTAGAGCCATATAATAGCAAAATACAGTTGAGGTCATTGATTCTTGTTCTGGGTTTGTAAAGAGGCTTGTGAGGTTTTGCTGCGCTGAGCAGGTTAACGATAGTAAAGTTTACTTGGAAGTCACAGCAGAGCTTGAAGAACCAAAAAGAATGAGGAAGGCCGGGACTCTCAGCTCAATATAAATTAAAGACCTCAGGAAGTACAGAACAGCAAGGACGGAAATGACAGAAGTACAGAACCATTTGTTTATTATGCTTTTCATTCTCTTTGCAATATATACAGAATGAAAGTAAATAATTCAATTGAAGGAACAGATGCTAAAAACTGAGACATAAAATGTTCTTTTGAGAATGCAATTATATCAAGGCACTCCCTGAGCTTGGAAAAACATAAAATAAAAAAAGTAAGAGAGAGCCAGAAAAATCATGCTTACAATGATCTAGAGTAATTCCCAAAATAAAAAAAAGATTCAGAAAAAACATTCCTGTGTTCCTGTTTTTAATTTTACTTGCAATAGTGAGATTTATCTGGAGTTACCACTCTTTTCTCTGAATCAGGCTCAGAGATAGCATATTAATTTGGATTTTAGCTCTGCCTCTGTATGACAGTATCTATTTTACACTTAAGAAAGACATAGCAAATAAGGTCCGTAATCACAAATAAATAAACTTAAACAATCTCCCCCTTGAAGCCATTAATTTTGAAATAAAAGAATAATGAAAAATAAACATCATCTTTGCATCTAGAAATGGGCATGGCACCTTCATATGCATATGTATTTTAGCTTCCACATACAGAGAAGGCTTTTCAGATACTATGAGCAGGGAACACATGAAATCCAAGAGAGCTATGTCACTCTTCACTTAGATTGTAAATTCCATCACCCACGTACTTGGCCAGTTCATTGCTCTTCAGTATGAACTCCTGTATTAAAATAATAAAGAAATTTGAAGAACAGACTGCCCTTTACAACAGATAGTGAGTATGTCTCCCTTCTGATAGAGCAAACTCTTACTTCATGGTGGAACATTCCCTGGAAAAACTTGTGAGGATGTTCACTTGTACCAGATTACTTCCCCAAGATGTAATGATTTCCATCTTCCATCTGCAATGATCTCCTTAAAAGGGATGATTCAGGTCTTTCAGATATCTGTCCAATGTAAAAAAATAAAATAAAAATAAAACACTACATCTATTTTCAAGGGATTTTGGAAGTCAGGCCAGCTAGGATAATAAGACAACACAGTCTGAAAGTTAAGTACACTTTAGCTTTCTAACATCTTTATCCAAAGATATGAGTATACTTTATTTTTAAATGAAATTTGTGGAAGATGGAGATTCACTTCACTGAAAATAAATGCAACCTGAAGTTCTGGCACTGCACTTCATTCTCCCACCCCACCTCCAATGTAAAAGTAACTTCTTTGTTTCATCCATAACTCTTTGTGCAGGTCTTTTTTCCTTCAGCAGCTGTATGTCAAAAATAATACTGTTTGCTGAGCACATAAATTAGTGACTGGATTCGAATACAAAGAGTTGTGTGCATGAAAAAGTCCAGGTGAAGTAGACAGAAAGTGTGGAAAATAAAAGAATGAAGAAGGGAATGTCCATGTGAGAGAAAATGCAGCATTAGAGACAAATATTAACTGCTCCTTGGCTACAGTGCAAATGGCATTTTGAACACATATCTGATGTCCAGTGGTACAATAAATGGCTATTTTTCAGAAAGGTAATTTAAAGTTCTGGGTCCATTAGATGTGCCTTTACTTCATACAGAGATGGACAATGTGCCTTAACAGAAACAGATTTAAGGGTGACGAATAACAAACAGATGTAAGCAGAAGACAACAGAGCAAAGCCCTGAATATAGGGAACATACTGTGATTAGGAAGTTAAAAGCATAGGATTCCAACCCTCATGTACTTGTGGAGTAGTGTCTTACATTTACCTGTTCTTCTGCCCACACCTCAATAAGCACGTAATGCTTTTAGTTCTTTCCCATTATAAAATGAAGAAAGTCCCAATCCACAAGATGCATTACTGTAGGGAAAGAAAATAGCTAAAAAGCTTCCAGTGTCAATACTGAGAAGCCATTTAAAATGGAAATACCTTCCTCCTCCAAAAAAAATGCATCATAGGCCTGGTTTCAGTCATTACTGGCTTTCTTGATGAAGACTGTACTTCAGCACCAAAACAGTTAGAAAGGTTCTCAAGTACTTTAAGAAAGATGAGATTTATCCAGATCATCTTAATCAACTGAAATGTACATGAAAAAAATGATAATCAGCATCACCATGTGCAAATTGTTAAAATGGACATGGAGTATATAAATTCACAAAGA
This sequence comes from Cyrtonyx montezumae, assembly GCF_038088225.1. Taxonomy (NCBI): domain Eukaryota; kingdom Metazoa; phylum Chordata; class Aves; order Galliformes; family Odontophoridae; genus Cyrtonyx; species Cyrtonyx montezumae. The sequence goes on along the minus strand of NW_027072089.1, from coordinate 98,555,727 downwards.
TAAAAAGTAGAATTACTCCTTGGACAATAGCATCTGTGAGTCCTGTAGATCACAGACTAAAGATAAATCTGGATATGGACCTGTTGTCAAAAAGTAAATCTCATTCTTAGGCCTATTAACAGCAGCATGATAAGCAAGACGTGGGAGGTCAATTATTAGCCCTAATGAGGTCAGAGTGGTAAGGTTCATTGTTTTGGATGCCATGTAAGGGAACAGATTGGATCTAGTCCAGAGAACAGCAGGAACAATGTGACGTTTAAAGAAGACGACCTATGAAGAAACTGGGTGTGTTTAGTCTACAAAAAACAAGACTACAGCATGACATGGTAAGCTTGTTCATCAGATAATAAGAAGAGAGCTGAGATATTCTGTATGTACAGGTGTTGCAAAGAAAAAGTTTCTTTGCAGTCTTCATAAGTTGCAAATCTTATGAGAAGGAAAGCGAGTGTCAGAGACATCCCAAATAAGCCTTTCCTTCTCCAGTAAGAAGGAACAGTTTTGATGGCAATTCAGGACCTTCTCAGCCTTATATGTAGGTGATGTTAGAATACTGACGGCTGCTTCCTTCTTCTGGTAACAGACAAGTTTCATCACTAAGTTCTGATATTGCCAGCTGTATGACTGACTTGGATCCTCAACACTGCTGCCTACTCAGAAGTACTGAACAAACTTTGGTGGTAATTTTCTGAGTCTTCCCAAAAGCAATGGTAGGGTCAAGGGATCGTGCCTCTCTACTCTGTACTAGTGAAGTCTCACCTGGAGCACAGCATCCAGATGTGGAGTCCTCAGTAAAGAAGAGTAATGGACCTGTTGGAGAGCATCCAGAGGAGAGCCACAAAAATGACCCAAGGGATGGAATGCCTCCCTTACAAGGACAGGGTAAGAGAGATCGAGTAGTTCAGCTGGGAGAAGGCTCCGAGGTGATCTGACAAGAGTCATTTCAGTACCTAAACGGGGCCATAAGAAAGGAGGGAAAGACTCTTTAGTAGGTTATGTGATGACAAGACAAGGCGAAATGGTTTCAAACTTAAGGAGGGTAGATTTAGGTTACATATAAGGAAAAACTATCTTACAGTGAGGTTGGCACTGGAACAGGTTGCCTGGAGATGTGGTAGAAGCCCCGTCCCTTGAGACACTCGAGGCCAGGCTGGACCAGGCTCTGAGCAACATGATCTTGCTGTGGATGTTTCTGTTCATCACAGGAGAGTTGGACTAGATCACCTTTAAAGGTCCCTTTCAACTCTAAGGACTGTACTATTCTATGATCTCTCTTTGCTTTTACAATTAACCCTAACTTCACCATCTCACTGTTTCCAGAGACTGAATGAGTCAAAAGATCTGCACAAACAGGTCTGGGGAGACAAGATTTAAGTGGTACATGCTTAGCATGCAGAGGGAACAATTAAAAGTCCAAACTACTTGTTAAAGCTGATCATCACAAAACTGTAGTGGCTTTTTTTCTTGTTGTGATTTTGAGGTTTTTTTTGTTCTCTATTGAGTCATTGTGCTTCTCATTATTACATCTGCAATTTCTCTACCTTTTGTGCCAGGCTTCCAGCAGTCACCACATGAGCTACTTGTAGGAACACTGTAAGCAATATCCATGACGCACTGCAAGAAACAAACAGGGAACTAGTGGCCACAAAGTGTTCAGAAATAGACACACGTAAGAGCCTGATGTGGTTTCTTTTATCCCATCAATCTTCAGCTTCCTTAAAACAATATCCTAAGGAAATGGTATTTAAGGACAACAGAAGGGAAACTACAGGAGTGAGATTCAATGACGGGTTCATCTGAAAAAAACAACCTAATGAACTGCCTTTAAATACAGTGCTGTAAATGCTACAGCAATGAAACCTGCACCACACTAGTGTCTACACTGAAAATGACAACCTACCAACGTGCTCTACACTGACAGGGCTCAGGATGTTCTAAAATCAACCAGACTGCAAATATATAAATATTGAATAGATTAACATCCATTCCAAAACTCTTTGCTTCAAAATGTTGAGTACTTGCTTGAGGGTACTCACCACAATATTGGCAGAGAATTTGCAGATTATCTGTCAGTTCATCACAGAAACAACAGTTCCTGAAAATCAGCTAAAGTAAGAGTAGCTAAGAATACATTTTTTATTTTTAAGAAGGTCTGTAGCCATTTTAATTGTATTAAAAACCTGCCATATTTATTTTCCATTCAAGGGCAGTTCTAAGAACCAATAGCAAAGAGGACAAGACCTGTAAATAATATCGGTATAAATACACAGCGCTGGCACAGCTGAAAGTTTTCCATGACTCAGGGAAAGGTCACTAGACATATTGAACATGTTTAGACTACTCATGCTGAGTAAAACATGACAGAAATAGGTTTACCATTTAGCATCTGACACGAATACGCACTAAAGTCTTCAGCAAACAGGTATGTCTGCCTCATTTTGGGGTGTTTTCCCACACACAGCTCAGCGTCATGCGTATTATATTACACTGACAGGGAGCCACAGTTGTCTTCAAGCTATATACAATGTTTCCTTTACCACTGCTATAACTTTAATAAATACTATCAAAAAAGAAAATCCTGTTTTCAAAATACAAATGACTGTATTTATATCTACCGTGCCTTATATTTGTATAATGTACCTTTCTGTTGTTAGTAATAGTGTTATTTTACAAATTCAATGAGCAAGATTTTCATATCTGACCAGTGATTTTGAACACCTTCATATTTCGGATATCCAACATTAAGATACTGGAAAAGGGCTAATTCAGAGGAGCAGTAGTCAGCATTTTAGAAAACTCACTGCATCACTGTAACCACTGAAAACTGAGATGCTCCAAATTACCAGACACCGTTTTTTTTTTTCTGTTTGAAGGCAGCATAAGAAACTCCTGAGCTCCCTCTCTAAGCCGGTGCATCTGCACAAGCCACACCTGCTTCCATCAGATTTCCCCTGCAATCTCTCTGTTACCCTGGCTATCAGGAGGTGACTGCTCTTTTCACACTGTAACAGCAGATAACATGCAACTGCCACTGTTTACAACTTCCATTTACCAGCTATGTAATTAGAGATAAATCTGGCCATATAACTCCTCCAAAATTATATATTAACGTGACCCAAAGCCCTGTGAAAGCAGCCAGGAAAAGTTTCATTGCTGTTTCTTGATGTTAGATCAGGTGTTCATTATCTTTTCCACTCAGGAAAACAGAAACAAAAACAAACAAACCTGGGGAATATTTAAAACCTAGCAGAACACAATTACCAATTTATGACAAATGGGTAACATCTTGGGATGCTGGAAGGCAAACATAACATGCACTATGTACTCTCATCTCCCAGAAAATGTGGTTCCAGAAGTTTAAACTGACTTGGAATATTCTGGGTCTCGTGATACTTGTTCTTTTCTTCATAGCTTCCTGAACTTTGTTTTTAGGCAAATTAATTAGTATCTTTATATTGTTAGCTTAAATTATTTGAAACTCAAAATTTCTTATTTATTTTCATTACGATAATATTCAATTATATGATTACTTTTTATTAAAAGCATTAAGAGTTATTTGAAACATCTTTCTGCTTTACAAATACCCTCTTTGGGGCCTTTTTAATGTAGTCACTTGCTACAGCTAACTTGACAAAAATCCTAGAACTCTGAGAGTGTGGAAACTCAGAATTCACCCATGGAAAATCCATGCAGCATTTTCATTTATCTGTTCTCTGGTCTGCTGTGTCTCCTGGCGTACTCTCTCTCTCCTGTGATCTCTGTATGGTGTTAACACTGTTGATGGACTTGGGGAGGGACAGACCTCCTTCAGCAGCACCCAGAGAGGGAGAGGATGAAGATGCAGAAGGCTTTTTCTGCCAATAAGGCCCAGTGTTGGTACTGTCTGCCCAAAGCCTTCCAAATTGCAGGCATGCCACAGGGCAGAATGGACACGATGGTATCCAGTCTGCTACGATCAGCTGCAACAAAGCTTAACTTCTACATTACCAGCTCAGGCTAATAATGACTTAAGCAAAATTTTGGCTATGTCTTTGATGCTTGTTCAGATACTACACTCACTTCTCAGCAAACGTCACACACTGTTTTTTTTGCTTTTCTTAACATTTTATGTGACATTTTCTAAAGCACAAAAGCTATCTGCGGATTTTCACAGCCCAAAATTGCACTCAGATCTTCTTTTGGAGATAAATCAAGACAAGACAGCTTATAAATGAAGCGATAAATAGCAATCAGTAGATAATTCATTAGGCCAATGAGGAAGAGAGTACTGAAAACCTGAAGAATATTTCCATGGCAAAAGAAATAACCCAGAGGACACTGAACATACTGAACAATGTTTATAGTTACTATTGCTACAGTATATAAGCATCTCAGTTACAGTACCTACCCTGCAGAGACATACATGCTTTCTAAGTGATTTTTTCCACTCTTTCAGAGGAAGGACTTTCAGTGAACCAGGCTGTGTTTCAGACATATGTTAGGTTTCCAAACACCAATAAAAGACAAGATCTTTGCAGCTGATCCACTACAAATACATTCACTGAAGCTCAGCTAAGCTGACATGGCACCAACACTTAGTGGTGTCTCCATTGGCAGCTTGTGCCTTCCTTTCACCGTGTCACTTTGACTCTGCTCGACTATGGTAAGCAGTGGGTACCCTGACTGTGTTGAATTACATCCAGTTCTGGCTTCACCTCCATGCAATTGTTTTCTACCTCAATCTAGATTACTTTACATTAAGGATTTACAAACATAAAATACCTTGTGTAAGCGGTATGTCTGTTGTGAAAACCTCTGCTCTTGCTGTTCTGTAACAAACCAAAAATTGTAAGAAAATTCAAAGAATACACAGTAATCCACAGAGAATCAATATCAAGATGTTTACACTTGGTTTTGAGACAGGCAGCCCAAGACAGTAAGTTAGTAACATAGCAAGTCTTTCCTCTTCTGCTATGTGAAGTAGTTTGATTTTGCATTTTCATTCTTCAAGAAAAAAGGGAAATAAATAAACTTAAGGCACGCCTCCCCTCTCCCATCCTTATCTCCTTTTACTGTCTTCCACATTTTTTTCCTCTACAAAAAGTGTAGCAGCCACCACACCTCCACACTTCATTAAGCACCTTACCCAATCTTCACTCTTTTCTGAGAAAGGCAAGGTAACAACCTGGTTTCACTTTGCTTTTCTGTGTTTACATGTATAGGTATTTGACACAATAAATAGAGGCTTCCTAGTCCCCAGATGACACCACAGATAAGAATAAATAAATGAAATTCTTGTACAGAAAATGCAGGCCAAGAAATATGGATCTAATTAAGCAGTGATACATTAATTTGGGAACTAATTGTAGTAAGAATTCCTCATCCTGTATGGAACTCCGTTTTCCAAATAATAAACATCCTCTGAGAATTACCATAACTGCATAGCATGAGTAAACTTTCCAGTGCTGGCTGCCTAACAGTATGGTAGAATCATAAGTTTCCTGGCAAAAAAACTATCTGAATATGATAAAACCACAGTTGCAAATGGCTGCAGGAGATACTGAAAGAATAAAAAATGAAATCTCCGTTGTGCTCACTGCATCAACTCTGTGAACCATACAAGTGTTTAGAAGTCTTTAGCACTGTTAGACACAAATCTGCTCTTCGAAAACTAGGGGAAAACTAGCCATTCCCACTCAGAAACATCCACTTCTAAAGCAAGGTGACCACAAGAGAACAGGCTGCCCAGGGAAGCTGTGGATGCCCAAGCCTTAAAGGTATTCAAGACTAGGTTGGATGGGGTCCTGGGCAACCTGGTGTAGAATGAGCAAGGGACTTGGAACTGGATGAGCTTTAAGGTCCCTTGCAACCCAAACTATTCTGTAATTATATGATTCTACAAAACTCCCAACTCTTCAGGAGCTATACACCTAGCAACAACCTTCCTGGGTTTCTCCAAATTGACAGTAACTGGCAAATGCAAATGTACCAAATGTTTTGGAACACTCTTACCTGCTGAAACACCTGATTTTCACTTGGCGTAGCAACCTTACCCTGAATTCCCACAAAGAAATGACAGGAAGACAACAAACTGCTTGTTAAGCATGACATTACTGGATCCATCAGACATGGGCAACATCAGAGACTGAAAACACACTGTAAGGGTCTTTTCATTGTGATCTCACACCATTTCTGCTCTGTAACTGGTCCCAGGCACAGAATAAGGACAGGACAAAAGCAGAGATCTATCTCCTTTATCCCACTGCTAGATAGTACTATTCTGAGTGGTGGTTTGAGGGAGCCTTCTTTTTTACATCATGAAAGCCTTAAGAAAAGTAAATTCTTCTTAAAAAAAAAAAAAACACAAAAACTATTGGAAAGCAGTTTGTTTGCAATACGCAACCTAGGATATTAGTTACAGATGCCATTCAACTTTCACTTCTTTAATGTTAACTTCAGTGAAGATGTTGACAGTGTGTTTTGAACATGTACTCAAAAAGATGAATTAATGCTTGGCAATAGCTATAAAGATGCGGACTCCCAAGAGCACTTTACTACACAAGAAGTCAATCAACAAGGGCAAGAGAAGCCATTTCTGGCATCACTTTTGAACTATTCAAGTGACCAAAACTGTATTTAATTAATTAATTAATTAATTTTAAATGGGGTAAAAAAAATAAGGTTCACTGTAACCAGCCTTAATATGTGATGTTGCAGTGCATGTGATAAGTTGGACTTCTGCACTGTTTTGTTTTCAGTCACAATATCACATTTCATTATGAACTGTCCTCTGGATACATAATACATGTAGAAAATAAGATATTCAGTAAGCATGCAGTGTTACGAAGGACAATGAAGTTTAATGAACTTCAGGAATATTTCACATTTAAAGACAATTGCAAATGCAATTAAGCTAGATGAAAATTGCTGCAACAGGTTACAGCTTCCAAAGATCCAAAAGGAGGCAGCAATCAAGATTACTACCACTCTTCCATAGCTCTAAAACTTGGTGTTTTTATGTACCCCGTAGCTTTTAGATGGCCCCTTGGGGACATAAGGGTTGGACCAAACATTTATGTAGTTCCACATGTATTTCTATGAAGTTGTGAAACATATTTTTATTTAAAGAAACACCCAGAGAGCTCTGGATTTAGACTGATTTGGTATCTGATTATATCAACAGTATCTAATAATCCAAATCTTCTTAACTGTTTAAGTGTCCCAGTTGTTTTTTTGTTGTTGTTTTTGTTTGTTTTTGTTGTTGTTTTTGTTTTTGACAGACAAATTATTATCAGAAGATCATTAAATTCTTAATTGTTTCATATGCAAGAGAAGCATGCTAAACATACATAGTGTGGCACCTGCACACCTTACTGGTGACTTTTACATTACTTTTCCAGTACAGTAGTGCCAGAAAACAACCAAAGCAGCATGGAGCTATTGAGCTGGGAGTCCCTCTGGGCTGGATTTGGCTCACAAAACACACTCTAGACCATGCTAGAATGTAAGGGCAAATTTCATTTCATAAGAAATGAAAGGGATAAAGTAGGCTTTCAGGGAATGAACAGCTAAGTAGATCCTGAGGCATGTGAAATCTTAATAGTCAAAGACTGAAAAATTGTAATGACTACAGTATGAGTACTGTACAAAAAGAAAGTGCCTGCCAAATTCACGAGCTGATGCCAGAAATTCAGAAAGTCACAAGAATCAGAAAACAAAATCTGAAATAGCAGAAATATGCCCATTGCTACGCTAGAGAAGCAAGTCTTACTGACCATATGAACACTGCTAATAAACTGTCAGAACAAAAACAAGAGCTGCAAAGATTACTACTACCTCGTTCAGTTTTTGTGGCACAAGGGATGTGTCTTTGGACATAAAGCCAGATGTGTATACATAACCTTCAAAAAACAATTAAACTGATTCTCAAATAAATGTTTTTCAAGGATCTATATTTACAAAAAATGAAAAAAAAGTTCAGATGGAAACAAGTGATTCTTTCGTAGTACCACTTGTCAAAAATTAGTACCACCTGTCAAGAATTATTTTCTGGACAAGGACAGTTGTGATGCTGTTGGAAACCTCTCATTTGCTACTGTGTATGAAAGTCTAACAGGTACTAGGCAATACAATGCTGTACACAAGGATTGTCTCACACGCTGAGCTTTCTGTTCTCTGAACTTCTGGCAGAAAACCCTGTCCTTGACCTGTGGCTCTCAGGTATCAGAAAGCAACCACACTATTGGGAAAACAGCCGTGGGAGGACAAAGTTTCTTATGGAACCTAAACTCTCCTCTCAACATACGTGCATCTCTCTCAGGACCTTAAAAATGTGGCAGTAAACAAAAACAACTGAAATAAACAGGTCTGCTTGGCAGTGGTGAGGAGAAGTCTCACTGCCCAGTGTTACATTCAGGTTATGCAATGTTGTGCAGGTATAATGCTCCTTATTCTAGGGGAGCCAAAAACGTTGCACAATGTGGCTGTGTTCCATGCAGACTTCACACCTCCCAGCAGGCCAGACACTATACCATACCTTAAAAACACCCTGAAGAAAATAATTTCCCCTTCAAGTAAAGAAGAGCAACAGATAAAAATACCTTGAGAGAGAGAACTTGGCAAGCTGCAGATGAGATTCCTTGCAAAGCAAGCTGAAGGTCATCTGAAGAAAGCTATGGAGTTGACCAGAAGGAGGGTGAGAAGCTAGAGAAAAGATTCTCTCCTCCGGACCCTATGCTGATTTGATGCTGAAAAACCTGGCTTGAAAAGAAAACCCTGCCCTCAATGTAAAAATAAAAAACTATAATAAGTGCTTGGGGCTTAATAGTTAGAGCACAGAGTTTCTAACCTGTGAATTTCTAACATTCATCATTAGATTGCCAACAGTCCCTTTCTAAAACTGTATCATCTTCTAATCTTACACATCTATTCACATGCCTCTCATTCCTGATCTTTCCTGCCCCTGGGAAGTGTGACATATTTTTCTTTGCTCGCACTCCTTTGAATTTAACTTTCTTCCATGCTACGTGAGAGAGAAGCGTATTTAACAGTTTTCCTGGATCACTCAGTATTATTCAGTATGTCACTATGCTTTCTGTGATTGAATCGTTCTATCTTATGAAATCGAATCATCAGTCCACAGTACAGTGGAGAGGATGGAAAGATATCAATCCTACTTTATGATTTCCCATCAGCTCATGACCTGGACTACAAATAATAGCACAAATTGCTACCACTCCTCTTGAGTTGTCTGTGAAAACACCCTCCAGATGAAAAACCTGCCCTATGCAGTTACTAAATGGACTAAACTGTTGCTACGTGAAGCCAGTTCTCTAACTGGCGCCAAAGATTCTCACAGATTCTCATCACAGGAACAAATCAATAGCAAAAGTAAACAATCACAGCTACAGTCTGAATACTGTTAGCAAACAAATGGATTGCAAAGTGAAATGTGAGGAAGATTAAAAAAAAAAAAAAGCATTTTGTATTTTATTAAAACATCCTGCCTCCTCCCTTAAACACTTCCTGTCCTCTAACTGGCAAACATCTACCAAAATTTATCCTTGGAAGTAGTGGTGTGGACCGGATTCAGAGGCACAGGTTTTATCACCACATCTTCCAATTCCACTCAGATGACACAACATTGAAAGCTGTCCACCAGTTATACCGTTGCTGTCATCAATAGGACTAGAGATTGAATGATGGTTTCATTGTTGGCAGTGGGGATCAGTCTCAGGAACTGAGGCTGTTTGGACTGGAAACAGACCAATGTATTTCTTCTGTATATTTCCCATCCCACATATGTTACAAATGTGCATGTAACGTAAAGCTCTGGGATGTCATCCCTGTGCCAGTGGTGAAGTCCTCATTGACTTCACTAAGCTTGCAGCTCTGTGTTTCAACAATAAGCAAGCAGTCATGTAAAGATCTTCTGCCTGTTAACCTGAACTCTTCAGCTTTTCAGCGTCTCCTAGACTGTAACACACACAGTCATCATACTCAAAACCTTTCCCTTTTTAAGAAAACACACTTCCACTGTACATGGAAGATGAACTCCGAGAGTGAAACATTCAGTGTGTCGTAGGGTCCTCCATTTCTCTCCAAATTCACAGAAGCAGCAGTAGCTCCTACAATCTGATCTTGGGACCGTGCACCATCCACTCCACACTGCAGCAAATTCCCTCACACAGTTTTAACTTTTTGGCCCTTTTACATTCAGGAGACCTAGACCCTCAATTTGAACAGATTACAATCAAAGGACTATTGTAGTAACTAGTGTTGTAACTAAGCGTCCTCTGGATGCTTTTATTCCTCTGATTTCTCCAAAAGCAATGTACAATTTTTCCTCAGCTCACAACAGTGCAAGAACTCCCATAAATTTAAAGGTTACAATTTATCCTTCCAAGAAGATGCTTTTTCTTGGGAGGTGTGATGTTGCCAGTCATGCCATTTGCCTACATCAGGCCTCAAGCTGAATAGAGCTCAGATTAATATAATGAAGATTTCTTTCACTGCGTTGTTTTAGCTGTGCAGTCATGCCATCAGTTGTGAAATCCCTGAATCTACATATTATGACAGGGATTTATCTTGTGAAAACTCTGCTCTTCTGCTTTGAGTTGCAGAAACTCAAAGTGCATATAACAACCCCAGTGGCATCCTGATTTAGCATAAAGCTTTTTCTGCCATGCCCAGTACTACAAAAGAAGCCATAAGTTTCAGTGTCCTGGACACTGCAAACACACATTACCCCTGCGAGTTCAGACAGATGAGGATCATATGATAAGGACATATCCCCACTAACTAATGGCTTCAGATGGATAATAAGGACGCAGGCCAACATCTGCTAATCTCAACAGCAGTATCATGCCAGTGGATCTCATTTAACAATGGTCTTGAGTAAAATAAAACCTCATGACGAGAAACTTTTTAAAGAACATCCAGTCAACTCTATTTGTTACTGATAGGTGGCAACAACCCCACTGCGTGTTTGGCAGGGCACGGTTTCTAAACACACTGACCAGGATCCTGACAAATTATTAGCTTGGGATCATGGACATTGCCTACCTGCACTTTCTTTCCTGTTTTGAAGGGTTTTGGATCCTGGATTTCAGTGCATTTTTTGCAGCTGGTGGTGGTGGTGTGTTCTGGTAGTGCATGAAACAGCTCCACAGTACAGAGCAGAAACAAGGGCTTTGAGAATACTACTCTACACCAAATGTGCCATCCCAAGCAGTGGAATTGTTTCATGCAATCTTGGTTACCCTTGTTTTTCTTTTCTTCTTACACAACTCTGACAGAGATTTAACAGTCCAAGGAAATTATCAAAAGCATAAAACAGAAGACAGTAAAACCACTGTAAAGGCAACAACTCCCAGACTCCTCTGATACAGTCTGCTTGTTTGTTAGCACTGCAATTCAACATCTGAAGATGTTCAACTTTCTCCTCCAAATGGTGCTTTCATCTCTTCCCACTCAGCACGACTGTAATAATGACTAGCGGGGCTGACAACACTGAGAACTTAGAAAATGTTTTTTGCCTCTCATGAACAGAAGCTGCTACGCTGCTTTCTCCAGATTTGGGCCTATCACCAGCATTGGGCACCTGAAGGAATTTGGCATGTATGGGATGGAAGGAAACTTAGGTTTGAATAATCTTCCCTTAGGTCTTATTCTCAAAAGTGACTTACATACATAGCAGCTTATGAAGCATTTCAGATCCCAAGAATGCACATCAGATACAGAGAAACTGCTGAAAACTCAGTTCTTTGTTCCACTGCAAATTAAGGGTCTCATAAGTCTGCATGCTCTACATAATCTTAAAAAATGGGGTTTGGGTTCCCAAGTCTCTTGGCCAATTTAGAAAGTTTTACCCATGACCATATTCCATTCCCCTAAACGTTAAGCTGAAGAAACCACTCCCAAAACCAAGTCTGGGAAACAAATTTGCAGCAACTCGGCGTAGGTCAATACTTAGCCTGTTGAGTCACCATAATGACCACAGAACGGATGGATTATATGATTTTAATAGGTCAGACACCACTGTTTTTTCCTTTACAATCACATATCCTAAAGCAACTAAGAATTAGCTTGAGATAAGTCAGACACACGTGCCCATGTGCTGTTTACTTTGAAAAGTTATCATCTTTTCTCCAGAAAGATGGTCTTACATTTGCACCTGATCAGATAGTGCTTCTCTCCAGTCAAGGACAGGGCTTGGCACGCACATGCAAACAGCCTGCAGGAACAAAGGATGTATTTCTCCATATGCATTTGTCATATATATTGTCACTCTGTTGTACTTGCAGCTTCTGCAGCCTAGTGAGTCAATTCTGCTCAAAACTGTGCTTGCCTTTTGCAGTTACCATAAAAATTAAGGAAATTACCACCATGCAGCTCCATTTTTAAACAAGTGCTTATACCTCTGGTCTGCTTTTTTCTTTTTCCTACTCAGCAGTTGTGCTGTTAAGATGATAAAACACTGCAGTCTCAATTACAAAAGCATCCCAATTTGCTGTGCAGGTACAATAAATGCATGTGGTCCACGGAACTTACTGTTAAAAGGCATTCAACAGAAGAAAGAAATGAACTTTCTTCCTCCAAGTGATTTGCTGATAACACGGAAAAACTTTCTCCCCCTCTACATTTTTTATACGTCGAACTGTGCATCCTCTGAAAATCACTCTGCAAAAAGCACTAAGAGTGAAACACTCTGAATACAGCACATGACAGCTCAACCCTCAAACAATACTGGTGTGCTCTCCATCCCAGCTGAGCACCAATCCCTATGAGTAGCTTCAGCAGTGACAAGATGTACATTTCTTGCTCTATTTCTCCAAGAAGATGAAGGATGATGCATGATGTGTGACATTCTGGAAGACTGAAACTAGCCACAAGGCTGTCAGTTGGGTCTGAGGTTTAGACCTTGGTAGTGACAGGACTTAGTACAGTGAGGGCACATTTAAATCTGAACCCATAGTGAGAGCTCAGCTTACAACAAAGCAAACACCTGGAACCAACAGTAAAGCTGTGCTGAGATCACCACCTGCTCTGTGAAGTGTTCAGTGACCGTGGTCTCAAAAGGCTGGACAGGAGCAAAGTGTAATACACACACAGAGGGGAAGTAACTATGCAGGAGACAATAAAGAATTAAAAGTCACTCCACGTTTAACAGATTCTGTGACACAGCTCCACCTAAGGGCTCCAGGGAACCATTCCAATCATTCTAAACAGGGAAGATACAGTGGGGCAAGGTACACTGGGGAAAATGTAAGGTGAACAGCGAGATGCAGAGCGTAGCAAAGGCTGGAGCTGTAAGACAAGTGAAAAAGAAAGTTTAGTAATGAATCCAGCTGGAATAGGTTCTCCAAAAATCTCAGCTTCAGATCGTAATCAATAGTTAATTAAGCTCCAAGCAGCAGCACAAGCAGTCAACACCACTACCCACAGGAACACCAGTAAGCAAGCTGGAACAACCACGTGGTAGTTGTTCAGGCAGCCTGTGACCAGACAGGACAGCCTCTATCAACCCGATAATTGGACATCAGCTACTCAGGAGACAACTGGTCAGTAAAGAAGTGAAGTTAATGAAGCACTGATAGGCTAATTACCTTATGGTTACTTTTCAGGAGTTTAACAAGAACAGAGGGTTGAAGTAGGTATAAAAATGTTGCAAAGCAAATGACATGAATTTGAAACATACCTCCACAAGGAAAACTGAAGTTTTTAAGTTTTCCAGTGGTTAGGAACCTGCAAACCACTTGACACAGGCAGATCTTTGTGCCCTTGATCAACCTCAGTAACAACAGAGCTGTGTCCCATTGTGTCCCACATTGCTAGAATTCAGAAAACACGTTGTATAGAAATTTGGTCATTGGCCAACCTTGATTGCTGCATCTTATAGGAGCAAATGTGTTTATGAGAATTCATACTGAAACTTCATCAGGGACAAAGACAGGACTATTTTTCTTGTTGCTATCGTAGTCACTGCCTCAGTGTAATACTCCTCTTCTTGCCAGCATCAAAGTAGAGTGAGGGAGATGTTTTTCCCCCAAAGGCAAGATAAATCCTCTTGTCTCTAACTTCTGAAAGCTCTGACTTATGACTCACAGTGTCCATTGTGAAGTGAAGCTGTGCTCTCAGCCCCAGATCCAACCCAACATATGCTAAAATCGATGGGAGCCTTCCCGCTGACTCTGACAGAAGCAGGGTCACGCCCTGCGCAGACATGAGCCACGCTCCTAACAAAACCGCCCTCTGCTTTTGGATGGCAGAAAGCACGGCAGGTCTCAGAACGGCGGAGATGCCTGAGGTCAAGGCTTGTCTGCAATGATAAACCAAGGCAGGCAAAACCAACAGAGCAAGCGGCCAGCACACCTGTCTGCACCCCACCCTGCACTAGCACTATCTTCAGCCCAGACAAAACAGAGTCCAGAGTAAATATTTGTCAAAAACGTAATGAGACTGTATCTTGCCAGAGCCCAGAATCTGGCCCTGAGTGGAAAATGTAAAATAATTAGCCCATCTTAAAATAAAGTCTTCATATAAAATAAACACGGGCCTAAAGAAGGCTGCTCAGTGCAGCTCAGAAGCTAGACAAAACTTGCATCAGGCCTTGCAGAGAAGCTTTACGCTTGTTGAATGTGCAGATCAACACTGAAATTCTGAAAGAAGGGATGCAGGAGTATGGGCAGTGTCAGACTGCATTTGTATGTCAGCAGAACACGGATAAACTCTATGCTCCCTTGAACACTCATCATACATTTCCTATTAAAAACAGTAAGGGGAAAAATGATTGGTAAAAGTGAATCTTAACAATGTGATTTGTGTAAAACTGTTCTGAGGTTGTCAGAGAAAGGAGTGAGGGGAAGCACTGCAGAAAGATGAAAGCACTGAATGTGTTGTGTTGATAAGGAATCGATTATAGGCAGGAAGAAGCCAGGAGCAAAAACAAATATTGATCTTTCAAAAGCAGAGAACTTTCTGGTTGGATGATACATCATTTTTGCATTGCTGTGCTCCTTGGCTTAGCCCAGAGCAGATGCAGTTACGAGAACAAGTTTGGGTGGAAGAGGCAGTGTGGCAGCCCCGTGTGCTGGTACATCTTAGCGTGGTGTCAGAGGGACCGTCGCTCAGGGGCCTGATCGCTGCTTCCGTGGCTCCATGCTGAGGAGACACTGGCCCTTCTGCAAGATGCTTCTTCCTGATTTTCCAACGTTAACAACAGGGAGGTCCTGCGGGGCCATGCAGCTTGTGTGCTGTGTGCGAGCACCGAGCACAGGTACCAGCTGCGTGCGCAACCCTGCGTTGCATTCACGTCAGGAGGAACGGGGAATGGCCAGAGGGGACGTGACTCAAGCTCGCCAGCAACTTCCCACGGTAATATTATTCAGCAATATCACTCCTAGCTCTAAGGGTGATTTTTGTTACATTACACCCTAAGGGTCGGACGCAGCACACACACACATGCACACACACACACACTGCGGGTGCCTCCTGCCAGCCCCTTCCCTCCCCCCGTGACAAGCCAACCCCGCAGCCCCGCCTCTCGCGCGCTTCTGAGGGACCCCGACCCGTGGGGCAGGAGGAGGACCCCGGCCCCTTCCCCCGCCACCTACTTCTTGCAGGGGATGAGCGCCTTCCTCTCCTCCAGGATGCGGAGGCGCTGGTTGAGGCCGTCGTAAGAGACGGCGGCCCGCGTATTGCGGCCCGTGCCGTGCTCGTAGCGCACGCTGCGCCCTTCCCACTGCCCCGGCGCCCGGCACGGCTCGGCCCCCGCCCCGCCGCGCGCCATGAGGCCGCCCAGCAGCAGCAGCGGCAGCAGCGGCAGCGCCATGCTCCGCGCCGCACTGCGCGCCCGCCGCGAGAACGGGGGGGGCTGAGGGAAGGAGGGGCGGGGGCGGCCCGCCCCCAACCCGGTCCGCGTCGCCTCCGCCGGCGGCGCGCTGCGTGCGCCCGTCACGCACACGCGCGCAAATGTCGCCCTTGGGTCCCAGCGTGGCCGCTGGGCACCGCGTCCCCACTCGCACGCGCTCACGCGCACGAAATGCCGCCCGCTCGCAGCCTGCTGGGCTGGGGTGGGGGGGGGGATGTTCCCAGTGCCGCCAGCGGGGTTACGCGGGCACGAGGGGAATGCTGCGCGGAGGGAGCGAAATATTTCCCCACAGACACTGTCACAGTGCCTCTCCGGGGCACGCCCAAACCCTGCCCCAGGGCGCTCCGACTCCGCGAGGAAAACGAGGCACCGGAGGGTCCCGCCAGGCTTGAGGCCCAGCGGCGGCAGCGCCTCCTCCTCCCGTCGGTGCCGAGCTGACGGAGCTGCTTCATAAGCCCCTGGACGCGTACGGGACTCCGCACCAAAGCTTTTCGGAGCTTGGGGGGGACGGACCCACGGGGGACGGACGCGCGTGCGTTTGTATGGCTTCGCCCTCCTCCCCCCCCCGCACTTCCACGTCCAGGAACGCGTTACACAGATGAGAGAGGGGCGCGGTGATGTCGGCGGGGATTACGGCGCTGGAGGTGATGTCACACGGTGCCTGCCCGGCGCGCACACGCACGCACACACGCACACCCCCTCCGGAGCGGCGGGGCTTCCCGGGGAGCGGATCGGCCCCACGTCACGCGTGCCGCCGGTATAAATGCCGTCCCGCGATTTCCATGGATGTCGGCGCCGCTCCCGACACCGAGTGCAGCCGGACTCAGGGGCGGCGGCGGCGGAGGAGGAGAAGGAGGCGGCGGCGGCGGCTGAGGAGGCGGAGGAGGAGGAGGATGCTGCGCGCCTTGGTGGCCGTGTCCCTGTGGCTGCGGGTGAGCCCGCGGGCGCAGGGAGCGCCGTGCGAGGCTGTGCGCATCCCCATGTGCCGCCCCATGCCCTGGAACATCACCCGTATGCCCAACCACCTCCACCACAGCACGCAGGAGAACGCCGTGCTGGCCATCGAGCAGTACGAGGAGCTGGTGGGCACCGGCTGCAGCCCGGTACTCTCCTTCTTCCTCTGCGCCATGTACGCGCCCATCTGCACTCTGGAGTTCCTCTACGACCCCATCAAGCCTTGCCGCTCCGTCTGCCAACGCGCCCGCGACGGCTGCGAGCCCATCATGCGCCGCTACAATCACAGCTGGCCCGACAGCCTGGCCTGCGACGACCTCCCCGTCTACGACCGCGGAGTCTGCATCTCCCCCGAGGCCATCGTCACCGACCTGCCCGAGGGTGGGTGAGAGCCCGGCCGGGGGCGGCGGGGCAGCGGGGGGCGGCCCCTGACCCCGCGGCATGCCCCCCCGGCCCCGACCCCTCGACAGCCCCTCTGTTTGCAGATGGGAAGTGGACGGACTTCACGCAGGGCGTGCTGGTGCCGGACAGATCCCCGCAGCCCGAGTGCAGGAGCCGCGGCCAGGGTGAGCCTGGGGGGCCTCCCCACCTCCCCTTCCCGCCCCGCACCCCGTAACCGCTCCCCTTCTCTCCCCCCGAAGAGCGATGCAGGTGCAAAAAGACGAAGCCTACGCTGTCTACCTACCTGGCCAAGAACTACAGTTACAGTAAGTGCTGCCTGCTTCGCCCTGTTCTGTTTCGCACCCCTGTGCTTGCCCCCACTCCAGGCCACATCTCCAAACCTCTGGTGCTGAGGCTTCCCCATCCCAACACTTTTCATGGGCAGCAGTGACCAGCACACAGGCGGTCACTGTTTCCCACTTTTCTGGGGAAAAGCAGAATTTTGCTGTGATGGGACCAGCGGGTCACCCTGCAGGAATAGCATTCCCTTCTGTAAGGGGCACTGCAGCGAGTATGGCTGAGCGTGACCTGGTGCTGCTTGGGCAGTTCCTGTGCTTCTCCAGAGGCTGGAATTAACAGATTTATCACCTAAATAGAGCTTTTAAATGTAAACAAAGCCACAGTGAGGTAAAACTTTTTTTTATTACACGTGTACATTCTTTTACTCGCTAGCCAGAGCTTCATCTGGTGGGAAGCCATTGCAGGTTAACTGAATTCAGTGACAATTTGCAGCAGCCAGGTGAGGAGTTGGCTGAGAGTTTTCATGTTGCATGACATTCTGGCAGTACAAGTAAATGTTCACCGTACCCCCTACCCTCCTGTCCTGTCCGTGGGTTTTCTAATGCTGAGCATTAGGAAAAACACTAGTTAACATTGGTTACATACCAGATTAAACATCTGTAATGTCAATAGAAAAATCCCCGTTAAAAGTGAATTGAACATGTAGTATGAGACTTTGCAATTCTTGGGCTTTTTCTCAGGGAAAAGCTGTTTCTTTGAGGGAAGTATTCAATTCTCTTGTAGTAGAGATGTTATATGCAGTTGATTCCTGTTTATTTGATAGCAAATGAATGGCAGTTTGTAGTTAGTAGCTTCTTGGTTAGTACATGGAAAAAAAGTCCAAGTCAGTTTGGTGAGAGTAATCAAATTGAGCTGCTGACTTAGAAAGGGTATTGCAAACTTTCTTGTCAGGGCATTTTGATTCATTTATATAGTAAATTCTTTTTATGTAATTCTTAGCCCTTCTTACATCACTGTAAGGATGTGTTCAGATGAGACAGCAAATTTTCACACTGATCAGAAGTATATGTAAACAAAGTGGTATAAAATGGTTGTTCTGACATGAAATGTGGGTGTTAGCCGTGCAAATTCTGATTGCGGGGGCTTCAGTGAGAGTGTTACTTGAATAAAAACTGAGCTGGGTTCCATCATTTAGAAAAGATTGAAGGATTTCATCTCACTGAATTTGTAAAATCAAGATTTTGTTGTTGAGAGGTAGGTTTTTATACAGCATCTTTGAAAATAGGTAGGCATTTTCACATGGAAGAGGGACTGAGAAACAAGACAAGGGAGAGCAAGTTGCAAATAAAAAGCACATTTTCCTGAAATACTTTAAAGTAATACTTAGAACGAATTGTATTTCTAGCTGGTTGGAACTTTTCTTTTTTGTTAAAACTGTGAGCACCATAGCTGATTATAGGCCCATAGCCGTTTTGATAGGTGTAATTTTAAAATGCTTTCATAAATCATTCCATACATCATATGTCTTTTGTGCTATCAATATGAAGCCAACATCTGCATTCGTTACAGAAAATTCCACCTATTTAAATAAAAAATAAGTGAATATTTTCAAAACAATCCCTCTTATGTGGGAGCTGAAATTTTGATCAGACTTGAAAAATGAATTTTGAGTCTCTAAAACTGAAATTCTCTTTCTTCTTCACAGAAGAATGGTGTGACTATTCAGTAATAAGACCCTTCCTCTTTTGATGGTTCCTAGAGACAAAGTTGCTTATTTTGTTGGGTTTTTCCCATCTGGTGCTCAGCACAGTGCAGTGGCAGATACTCCCAGGTTGCTCAGGTTTGAAGACAGTCAGGTATCTACCTCAGAGCCATCTGCAGAACTTCTGCTTAACTTTGTAGTTATGTGGAGTTCTTCAGTAAAAGGTAAAAATCTGGATGCTTGTGCATTCTTATCATAGAACGGCCTGAGTTGAGAAGGACCTCAGAAATCATCTAGTTATAACCCCTGTGCTGTGGGCACAGTCACCATCCACTAGAGCAGGCTGCCCAGAGCCACATCCAGCCTTGCCTTGAATGCCTCCAGGAATGGGGCAGCCACAACCTCTCTGGGCAGCCTGTTCTAGTGTGTCACTGCCCCCTGACTTTTTCAGAGTTTATTTTATATGCGAATGTCACTACTACTATGTAATCTGAATATAAAAGAAGAAAAAGTTATTAACTGAGTACAGGGAGGAAATCCCAAGACTCTTCACTTCTGAGTACTTGTCAAGCCTTCCTTTCTTATATTTAAGAGAAGACGTGAGTTATTGGATACAACCTATGGTAAAATGCTGTTGATAAGGTTGTATACTGTCTGTGAGGTTAAATCATTCACTGCTTGATTGGAAGCAGCAACACATGGTGTAGGACAGCCCAGATATATGTGAGGAGTTGCTCTCAACTGACTCACAAGAGCTGCCTGTGCGTGTGATTCCCAGCTAGGTTGCCTGGCCTGATCTGGCAGAGCTTTAAGCACATGTTTCATTTCACAGTTGTCAACAGTCCTACTGAAAACCAAAATCGGGATCAGTCCTCTGTTATTCTAAGCCACTGTATGTGCCCACACATGAAGAAAGAGCTCTAGTTTCACAGCCAAAACAACAGCTTTCAGTTTAATGTGTTTTATTTAATTTTAGGTGGTGTTCAAATTTTTGAGACTGTTTATTGTTCTTACGCCACCGTTTTTCTTCTTGCAGTCATTCATGCGAAAGTAAAAAGTGTGGAGAGGGGGAACTGCAACGAGATAACAACTGTGGTTGAAGTAAAAGACATCCTGAAGTCCTCAACGCCAATTACTCAGTCCCAAGTGCCTCTCCTGACCAATTCATCCTGCCAGTGCCCACCGCTGCAGCCGAAGCAGGATGTCCTTATCATGTGCTACGAGTGGCGCTCCAGGTGGGCACCTGCGGTGTGGTTCAGTGTGATGGGAGGGAAGGAGGGCAACACAGCTCCCTTTCTGGTCATTTGGCAAACCTACTGTTAATACTACACCTCCATGTCGCAATTACCTTCGCAATGACCTTTTTTCCACCTGATTAATCTCACCTGTAACCCACAAACCATGGTTTTGTTGGGTGTTGGTGGCCAACTGCCAGATTCAATGCAGGCAGTGGAGGCAACTCCAGCTATCTGAGTCCGTTCTCTAGGACTGCTGCAGGTACAGGCTCCCAGCCCACTGGTGGCCTGTGCTGGTAGAATGGTGTAGTGGCTCAGAGGAAAGCAGAATTCTGTCCCAAGGGAAGAGATGGGAATCCACAGGACACAGAGCCAGCCCTTCTTCCCTGTCCTGCCTGGGCTTCGGACTGATGCCATCAGCGAGATGTTTCTCGTCCCACAGCTATGCTGGGACCAGCCAAAGCTGCAGCCACTGGAGCTGTGCCTCCCGGATGGCAGATGAAAAGTAAATATGTTCAGAGCAGCTTGCCAGTTCTGCTGTATGATTAAAAGTCAAAACAAAACTGACTTTACCAGACCTTTTTTTCTGGCAGTCAGCCTAGCCCCAGGCATGGAAGGGAATCCAGCATGCTGGTCTAGAGGAGAGGAAGCAGTGGACCGCAGCATGCTTTTCTTTTTGGGTTCTTGAGGCAGAAGGCAACATCCCATCCATTAGCACCTCAAAGTAATGGTAGCAGTGATGCTAGTAGGACAGCTTGTGGTGTGATTGGTACATGTGCTTCCATGCTGTGGGTTGGAGGTAAGATTGTTTGTAAAATGTACAAGCTGGTTTTGTATATCACTGCTAACAGAACAGAAAGAACATGAGCAGCTGTAAGGATTATAAAACATCTACGTGCAGAGCTTAATGGACCTTGTCCATACTTGCAACCATTTTTTTTGTGTTGATACTTTAAAAGGATTTTAGAAGTGTTTCCAACACTTAAGTTGCCATCTGATACTTTATTATTATAGGTTTATTATATAATAATAATAATAATAACTTTATTATTATAGGTTTTTTGGGGGGGAGCTAAGGAACTCACAGGTGTTTTATTATTTATTATTACAAGTATTTTATTATTACACATCACCTTCCCCCTCTAGATCTGGAAGTATTTTACAAAGATTAATTTAGAACCCTCTAATTGTGTTAGTTTGTGTTATGGAGAGGTGCTCTGGGTGCCGTGTAGAAATAGCACGACTGAGATAGATACCAGATTGCTCTGAGCTGCAGGGCTTCTCTGGAGTGAATCCTCAGCAGGTTCTTAGGAGTTTTCAAACGTTAAAGCTCCTCATCATCTTCTCCTTTACTGTGGAGAATGCACAATTGCTAAATATATTGTGGTGGTTTTTAATTTCATATGAAGTTGCAAAAGCAGCATAAGCTATTATATGTGTTTTCTGTTGAGCTCAGTGGTATGTAAACGGAAAGTTTTGAGTTACAGTAACTTTCTGAATGTCAGAAACAAAATGGGTGGAAGCTGCAGTTCTCCTGAAATCAATGACAAAATGCCCATCGCCCATACATAGGATTAGGATTTAATTCAAGAACTTGATTTGAACAGCAGCTGCATCAGGTGAACATCACATCATGGTTTCATTCATCCTGCTGTGGCTATAGCTTGGATCCTGTCTGTGTTTCTCTGACTTGTCCTTGGAAGAAAGAAGAGATGTATATCATGGTGGTCACGGTTCTCCTGGCTTGCACTCTGGCTGCTTCCTGATTGGGCAAAGTGTGGAATCAGTGACTAAGGGCTCTCAGTGGCAACCCTTTGTACTCCTTTGGATGTAGTGAACATGGTTCACGGACACTGGGGAGTCAGATCCTGCTGTATGGTGTGAATCCCACCTGCTGGCAAAGTGCTGTGCAAATTGTGCACCTTTATATTTTTGTTCTGATGTCTTCACCAACACTGCTGTGTAAGGGGGGTCCTCCAACATTACAGAAATAATAATTGAGCATATTAAGTCCCAAGATAAAAAAAATAGAGAAGAAAAGGGAAATATTGAAAATAGTTATCACTAGAGAAAATGCAGAAACTCCATCATCCTTCCTCTATAAAATAGTTGTTTCAACCTTGGGACTCAGAAGGTGTGCTTTAGAATAAACTCTCTTAGAAGCTTTGTAAGGCATACACCATTTAATAATTACACTTTTGTACAATTCATTTTATAATATCTTGATTTAGTATTTTCATACAGGAGCTGGCCAGATTGCATTGGTAGACATATACTGATACCCATACTTGTTCCAAATTCACTTTGAAACTCTCATTAAGTAATTACATGTAACACATAAATAATGTAATCCTAACATATTAGGAGGTAGCAATGGAGACAAGTGGTCAGGTAGTGTTACCATTTGTCAGAGAAGCTCTGTTAACTAGTGCATATAAACCTAAATGTTTTTTCAGCAAAGAAGTCAAATACATTAATTTAAACTTTGCATAGACACTCGTTGGACATAAGCAGAAATCTATGAGATAAAGGCACTTAAACAGTTTCATAGAATGTTATCCAACTCATCATTTTTTGTTAACAGCAATCAAGGCAGGCCAATTTCCCCCCTTGGGACAGTGGCAGGTGAGAACAAAGAGCTCCAAATGTTTTCTCAGTACTACTTATGGACTGTAGCTTTGGCTCTAGAACATAAAGGAAAGTGTTGAAAGTGTCTTTTTTCTTTTTTATTTTTGGTATGTTTTCTTTTTTGAAAACCTGAAATACATTTCTGCCCATCTTCCTGTATGCAGAAACTATTGATACCTGCTAGTTTGTTTCAGTATCAGTCAGTGTTAAACCACCTGGAATGACATCTCAGGAATCAAAACCAAAACTATCTGCTTGTTTCCTGATTTTCAGGCTGATGCTTCTTGATGGATGTCTAGTGGAGAAATGGAAGGATCAATTAAACAAAAGATTTAAGGTAAATACATCCAAAGAGAAGAATGTTAATACTCTTGGTAAAAAGTCAAACACCATTGTGGATTTTTCAGTGTATAATAACTTGCTTGAACTTTACATATGCAGAACACCTATTATTTTTTTCACTTCAACATTTTAATACTTCCAGAAATCAGACTGCTTATCTATGCTTAGTTATATATAAAAGTAAGTGAAAAACTGAAAACTCATCTTGAATTTTAAGGTCTTCAGAATTTTAGTTCTATTTTATCTGCCAAGTGTCCCTGAGTAGGATGTTGTCTTAGTGAAGTAGCTGCTTCATGATAAGCAGATGAATATATAGTCCACACTCGGTAAGAAGGGTAGTTAAAGTCCACTCCACCTGATGAAAGGGCTTTCATGAATTAAAGAGTGCAGTCCTGAGACACAGACTACTCACCAGCTATGTCTAGCTAAAGATCCACTGCAGGTATTGTGCTTCCCCTCACTGCTTTCAAGGAATGTTGGAGGAAAAAGTCTAACCCTTACTTGTTTTCACACTCTGACTGTAAACTATAATATAAAGGGAACAACGTGTGCCTCTTCCTCACACTTCTGGAGATGAAAGAGATTTCTGTAGTTCAGAAAAGGTTTCAGAGCATTAAAGACATATAAGTATGCTTAATATATATATGTGCCCACAGATGATACAGAGCAGGAAGAAGGTTGCATGTTTCTATTTGTAGAAGCTTTTAGATTACAGACCAACTTCTTTCAGGCAACTGTACTTGATGCTTTCATCATCCTCCTTTCTCCTCACTTACTCATGTGAAACCTATTCATGAAAAAGAAAATGGACTGTAAAAAGTAAATATATTGCAATTGCAGATTAAACCAGGCAGGATTTGGGAGATTACTGACGTATAACTTGGACTCTTGAAATCCCAAAAAAACAAATTGCAAAATAAACTACGTCTAAAAGCATATGTCCTTCCTTCTGATGTTAGTAGCTTCATAAATTAAATTCTCACTTAAACAAGTGATTCACACTTAAATGCCTGCTGACAGTTTTAGTTTGATAAAGATGTGTATGATGACTCTGCCTACATG
Source organism: Cyrtonyx montezumae (assembly GCF_038088225.1). Lineage (NCBI taxonomy): Eukaryota > Metazoa > Chordata > Aves > Galliformes > Odontophoridae > Cyrtonyx > Cyrtonyx montezumae. Next base: position 98,531,276 of record NW_027072089.1, on the reverse strand, counting down.
AATATAGCCAGTATGGAGCTAGGTATTGCAGTGGATTAGTTTAAAATCCATCATTCATATCTGAAGACTTAATCCAACATTTATCTTGAATTACTGATTAAAATGAGTGTTTTGAGCTGTCCCTGAACCACAAAAAGCATCTGTTAACATAACCACAACGTGGCTGACTCCTTTTCTAGTCAGTCTGAGTAGCAACCAGGTCATTGCAGAGGGATCAAACAGGAAAGCTACATAGCATTGCTCTTTCTCTGATCACTGGGCAAAGCCCCTTCTTTGAGAGTTTCAGACAAAAAAGTTCATTAGTAGAAGGAAAAGGTGAGGACCTTCTTGATCTCCCACTATCTACTCTTTTCTTAAAACACGTGTCACTGTTCCTAGAGGACAAAGAGTGCTGCAGTGTTGCAGATCTCCATATTTTGGACCACCTAGCCACTTTAAAAACCCCTGATTTGTGGAAAGGTATGAGAAGCACACTCATATGGAGCGCACAGGAGGGATCTGCAATTGTCATTTTCTTCAGCTAATGTGGTGGAAATACCTTCACCCAGGAATATGTGTCAGGTTCCCACTACAGCCAGCTGTAACATACTGAGCTTGATGGCTGTGCAGAACAGAGCACAAAGCTGTTGAGATCTGTGGCTCTGGATAGCTTTGATTTAGATGTAATTATTTATGGTAATGTCTTTCCCTCTTTTTCTGCCCTTCCACAGAGATGGGAACAGAGACTGCAAGAACAAAAGCTGCGAACAGCCCGCAGTAAGAATCAGAATGCAGGACGCAGTGGTCGGAGCGGGGCCCCAAAACCATCAAATAAGAACAGCAACACACTGGTTAGCGGCCCCAAAAAGGCCACTAAAGCAAGAAATGGCCAGAAAGAAACAAACACTAAGAAAGTATGAGTGTGACATTTCTGGAGAGAAAGGAAAGGTTTTTCGTACACGATGAGGGTCACAATCTGGCTTGACTGGCATGCTTTATTAATCCAGAACTCATCAACTTAGAAACTCCACATAGACATTTTTGCTGCACTTTACTTTTAAAGGTTTGCTTTTCCTTTCAAGCCACTTGCAAGCCGCAGAGTGTAGGTTTGCACTAATACGTGGTAGGCATATTCAGGCTGACTGAGCTTTATCTTAGGGCTCTCATTTGCAATTCTAGGTAGAGCTGTCTTGGCTGCTAGAGGTTTTAACTGTGTCCCTGTTACCCTGCCAGAGGTGGGGAGGGCTGCACAAGGCATCTCTTCTCTGCTCAGAAAGTGCACTTTGCAGTGGGGTGTGTTAGTTGGCAAGTTACTCTGTGAGTGAATCTGGTGAGTTGAGAAACATGGCAGCTGAGGAGCAGCAGAGAAATTTAACTTCTGGCAGAGAGCTGCACTAACTACTACAGCTGCTGTAGCTCAATCTGTCTGCTATTTGGAATCAGCTCTTACTCAGAGCAGTCAAAAGCATAGTTTACCAATAAAGCATCTGGGTATGCTTTATGTGATTATTTACTTTTTATGAGTGCCAGAAATATGCTTACAGTGTTAGTTTTTGACTTTATTTGTGTAGCAAAAATGCCTTGAAAGCAAACTAATTTTTTTATTATTATTACTGTACTTCAGGCTGCCTTCTGTTGTTATAACTTCAAATATATTTAAACATCTAATTGAAAAAAATCGGTATTTTTTACAAGGACAGATTAAAGTGAAGCAGATCTGCAGAATTCTTAAAAATAATGTATGTTTGCTGTAATATATCTTTGTTACAAAAACTGGAAGAGAAGAATTGCTCTAAACATAACTGACAGCTACTGAACTGTATTAACAAAGAGGGCTTCATGTGGCTCCATGTCCACGTGGATTGTTTTTTATCATTTGATACCAAATAAATAAATAAATAGACTAATAAATAAGAAAGATGTCTTGTCCCTATTCATGAACTTCTGAAAACAACTACCCTGGTTCTGTTTTGTTCACTGGAAAGTAACATTTACCCTGCAGGCTGTTGCGGACAAAGCAGATGCTGATATTTATGTAGTAATTTTTACTGGCTTGTCTAGCTGTGAGTTATGAAAATAGCATAGTGATAGCATTTAGTGAGTTATGAAAATAGCAAATGTGATAGAAATTTAAGTGGCATAATACCAACGTAGCATTTATGCTTTTCCTGCCCAGGCTTTACCTGGATACAGCAGTATGGCTAGCACAGTCTTAATTTCTGTCAACAAATAAGGAGATCACCTTCATTGACACTGTGAATTCCAAAGCAGTTTGCATGGATGAATTTTGAGGCAGAATACACTGGAGTGACTTTGGTAGTAGCAGTAACACATTTAGCTACACGCTAACACAAGCCGAAGACGTGAATCCTAATTTAGAATACTTAAAACAAAGGGGATAGAAATGGAGAAGAAAAAATTTTAAATAGCTTAGAGGGTAGTTTAGGGAAAAAAAAACAACAACAAATGATCATAGGTTGAGTTTTGAACTGCTGTGTAAAACAAGAAAAGGTCACCGTATGAATGTAGGTCTTTCCTCCTAACGCTGGGCAGATGTGGACATTTATCTCTATGGGACATCTGCGGAATAAGATACAAAATTCAGTCCAGGTGCCAGAAATGCCGAGATTCATTGGCTATAATGAGAACTGTGTGTGTTTAACATGTCAGAAAAAGCAGACCACAAACTTCAGTGCCTGAATTACAGACTATAGGTAAAATTTTAACCCTGTGGAATGAAATGGAAAACAATAAATTGCAATGAAAGGGGGCGATATTTCAGTGCAGGTGACTACATCAGGCAAGTTTGAAAATGATGACTTCAGTAAGCACAATCTAAAAGGTAAATATGATTGGAAAGTTTCTAAATTTTTCCATCGTGTATCAGGAGTTCTTAAACTTTGATTTCTTATTTATGTCAAAGTACTCCAGTAAATATATGTAAGGATAACTAATCAAAATTGATCACAGTCCTATCAGTGTGATGCAGAAGAAACAAATACAAAAACCATGATATTTTACTTAACAAGTTTAAATATGAATATAGCCAGGCCCAAGCTTGTTTTATTGAATGAACCCTTTGAACAGACAGCCAGACTCCATACTGACTTTATGTACTGTTTTTCAACTTTTAGAACTTTTTTTATATCAGGAAAATAAAATGCTTAAATTATTTTCTACAGAGAATTTTCACCACTTCTTTTGCAAGCTACCATCATTACAGTATGTGCTCCATTATGCTGGAATAAGCTTTGATGCACCAAGCCTGGTATTTCCAAATTCCATTCATATATGCTTCATGCTGACTAAGCTAACTTTCATTCTGTTGTGGTGAAGATACTGAAGACGGAAAGACAGTACAACAAAAAACAGAGGATATCATCATACAAAGGACAGATGTGCAAGCAGGGGAAATGGATTAGTAAGGTTTTCCCAAATCTGTTCTTTCTGGTTTTTGTTTGTTTGGTTGGTTGTTTTTGATGAAGCCATGAATCAGCTCAATTCAGTACAAATATAACTCAACCCATTTTGAAAATCCCTTACACTTCTTAACTTCCTGCAACATGAAATGCCAGCTGAATGCAGACTCAGAACATCCCCGTCCTCCATCCTGCTGCCCTTACCTTACAAAGATGTGAGACAGATGTCAGAGCAGCAAGAGCTGTTATCCTCCCGCAGCCCCACTCACCCCTTCTCTCCAGCATGTGGCAAGAAGTCAAACTCAGGTGTCTGGTGTCACACTGGGGCACCCCAGCACTGGAGTCACAGAACCTAGATTCAGCAGAGTGGACAAGCAGATCGTTGATGGATCAAAGTAATTATCGCACCAATTTAAAGCTGAAATATTTGCAGTGTCAAATGCTTTTTCTCAGTATTACAACTGCCATCCTAGTGAGGGTCTTGGCTTTTTTTTGTTCTCGTATAAAATAAAAATGGCCTGGAACATTGAACAGATGTTTCTAGTGAGCGTCCTGCTACCTCCCACACATATGTAGCCAATTTAGTAAGAATATTTTTACTGAATGTTCTACCCTCAATTCCGAAAGGAATGAAACCTGAAAAAATATTTGTTCTGATTGTGAATAATTGGCTTCATTTTAGAGAGTCACTGTAAATGCAAATCAGAACTCTTATGAACCACATAAAAAAAAGAAAAACAAAACAAGAACAAAAAAAAGCAAAACATAACCTCCCTGCCAACAGAACTTGAATGACCCGGTCACTTTAACTCAATTCAGTGTTGTAATTTTATTACTTTTGTCCAGTCACTGCATATAACTGAGAAATACTTCCTGGACAAACAAAAAGAAGATTTTCTAGTCCAAAATACTCAAACAGCTCTTAAATTATGTTCTTTGCTGTTGTAACCTAGATTTCAAATGAATGGAACCTGAAAAAATATTTATTGCAATTATGCACAATTGACCCACATTTTTTGGTTGTGCTTAGTAGTTGGATGTAAAAGCACATCTGAAAATGTTTCCTCAACCACATTTTTCTAGTAAACCATATCAGGTTCATTTAATTTTGTAAATAAATACAAATTTATCGATATCAGTCAACAAATGTTTTTCCACTGATAATAGAAAGCAGTAGCATACAAGAACCTGCAAATGAGTATTTAATTTCTATCGTGCTTCAGTACTTCTCATTAAATATAGAGAAGACTCTGTGGAAACACTACATTTAATTTCTCCTGCTGTCATATTTCCTGTAACATCTCTGAAATTGAGCACCAGCCTTATTAGAGGGTGAAACAGGATTTTGAGCTTGCTTGTTGGATATACAGGAAATTCAGGGTGTTCCGAGTAGCCTATTAATGTCAGACCAGCTCCTGTTGTGACCAAACTGGATCAAACTGTAGAGTAATAAGCACATCTGAACAGGAGGATGCTCTTTTTCTCTAGCTGAGAGTCTGGAAATCAAAACATAAATGTATCTTACTTACAAAATGTCGTATGTTACAGATAGAAGGTTCATGGATATATGGGAGGGATGAAGAGATGCCCCAAATTGGCCAACATGTGGGTATTTTGCTTCCTTCTAGTTACAGTACAATGAAAACTTCCAGTTTTAGATTCTAAGATGACATTCGTATTTATTCTCTGAGCAAATTAATCAGAAATCTAATTACTCACAAAGAATTGTGGATAAAGTCAACAGGTACTTGCAAGACCTGACCTGTCAGCAGAGGAAAACCAGTTCAGCAGTACAAAACCACAAGCTTATTGACTCCATCTTCAAGGCAAAAAAAGCTCTTTTCCCAGTTTCCATATTTATTATGCAGAAATACAGTACAAATACTAGAATTAGGCATACTAAGGCTCCTTAAACTGTATTGTGAAATTAAGATCTTGCTTGTTTATCATTCTAAGGTGAAACAGATCTTCAATATATTCTTAGTGTCAAATTATGATTTCATTAATGTTCCTAAGCAAGGAAATATGTGGTCTGTTATACAGATAAACATGCCCTGTGGTTCCAGTAATCTTCTGCTAGGATAAATATCTGAAAGATAATCATGTTATCTTTTGTTATTGCTGGAAAAATTTTTGTCAAATTTCTGCAACACCTAATTCTACAGTGAACAACAAGACATTTTCTAAATAAATGGTTGTGACAGTCATGTTCTAGCCACATCACATTTTGGCCACAACAACCCCAGGCAACATTAGAGGCTTAGGGCAGAGTGGCTGGAAGATTTATGAAATTCTGATAATTCTACAGAAGTCTGCATCTCAGAGACACAGCCTTCACGAATCTGAATCTCCATCAGCTAACTTCTACTGTCTTGAAAAATGTCTTCTAAATTATTCTTTTCCAAAGCTGTTGAAGGAGCTTACATTTGCAAACATATTTAGGAGAAACAAATAAATAACAATAAATAAAATGTTCTCATATTTCAGTCTGAGTTTGGAATATTATGCAATTTATGCCTACTGTTCAATAGGCTACACTAAAATATTATTCAAAGACTGCACAGTATTTCAGTGTAAACTATTGAATCATTTTAACCAAACACAATACAAGGATCATGAGTGACAGACATGAATATATGAGCCCAGATAAATGCAGTCCTTCCATAGCTAGCAGTTGAAATGAACAGGAAAAAAAAAACTGTATTGCTTGAGAGTGATGTAACGGAGGATGAGAAGTGATGGTTAAACAAACAAGTATATGCAGTTAAACAAACAAACTCAGTATATGCAATGATATTAAAGTTATCCAGGCAGAAATAGTGCACAACTAAAAAGAAAATTCTAAGACTAGTATGATAGATAACCCACACTATTCAAAACATGTGTAGGATACCTAAAAAATATTTGCTGTTTGGTTGTGAACTTCCATCAGAAGTTTCACTAACTACTAGAGAGACATAAACACAGGATGCTGTTTCAGCATTTCTGGTCCCATAAGAAAAATAATCCCATCTAAATTTTCAGCATTATATTTGCCCCGGTGGTAGACAAGCCACTTAACTATAGCAAGGATCATGGGAAATAAACTGAATTGACATGTCTGAAATCATCCTATTCAGGCCTTTTCTGGGACTGCTTCTGGGCTTAAAGTATAACACACTGGCACCCAAAAGATCCAGAGCACTGCAATAATGCGAGGAAGAACAGTTTTAATTGTTTTTTTGAAGTAGAAAATTAAGCCAAAGAACATATGGCAGTTCTGAGGAATGCTTCTCAGAAGTCAGCTCACTGAGGTGAGATATAAATTCTGCACTAATCAAAACTTCCTACTGGCTAACCTCAAATAGAGCTTATTGCAATAAAGAAGCTGTAGGTGAAAATGGGCCACCAGGAGAATACTCAGTCCAACTCCTGCTAGAAGAATGTCTATAATAACAAATTAACAAATGCCCCATCACAACAGAAATATTTGTCAGGAAGTTCTTTAGAACAGCAGCTACATTAAATACCATAGGAGCAGCAAGGAAAGTATGAGAAAACTTCATTATTCACGGACTTTGCATTTATAACCAATGCAATAAAGTAAACCACTTTAATTGATTACCATTCCTTAGTATCTCAAACTTCAGCAGACTTGGACAGAAAAAGTGAGAAAGCATCAGCTACTGAAGGATATTCATGTTCTTCATGAAAGCCAACCAAATTAGACTGAGACAGGATATGAACTCATCAGTTTGTCAAGAATGTGTATTTCAAGATTAGCTGTACATAAGGGCTGACTTTATACTTTCCTTCATCTGATCTATTTGAGTTGAGTAAGTGGGCTGGAAGGGACCATCTATCCTATCTGTGACAGAAACAATTAGAAGATGATAAGAGGAAGGGTAAATAAGCAATACAATTGTTTGTCAGGGCCCCGAGGGAATCAATAGGCCCCGATAGTCATAAGCAGTCTCTCCTGGGGTTCACAGCCATGCTGTCTGCTGCAGATGAGACCTGGGCTTAATCGTAGCCTGAACCAGGATTGTACTTCTTGTCTCTGGCTCCCTTTCCTGTTTCTCCAGGCAGGACACTTGAGTGGGTGTTGGACCCAGTTCCCATTCTGCTTTGCCTGAGCTGCTAATGGACCTTGTTCTGCCAGTATGAGGTGTGGCTGCTCTGCTAACAAGGGCACAGCTTTCAGCATTTCTCCTTTGTAGGCTGCCTGAACAGGAGGACTTTAGCTACCTCAAGAGTTTCCAACCTTTTGGATTAGGTAAAGAAGAGCTATCTTGGGCTGCATAAAAAAAATAACTTATGTCCCCCCTAAAGTAATGTCTCCTATTTATTTCCATACAGACTACAACAGATACAAAGAACATAGCAACGCTATCTGAATTTAGACAGTATATCAAACTGCATGACACTGTTCACTATAACTGAATCAGCACTACCCTGTGCACTACCTGTGTACAAATTTCAGCCCAGACAGAGCCAATTGCACACCACTGTATTTGCTGTGAGTGACAGGTGTCAGGAGTCAGTCCAGGACGTTCAAGGGGTAGAGGTGCCATCGTGATGCTGTGGTGTTATGGTTTTGTGATTTTTGTTGTATTGTTGATATTTCACATCATAACATCATGTGGTGTATGGGATGGACGGGTGGACGGCAGCCACAGGCAGGCTGAGCTGGGCCGTGAGTGGGACACATCTGCTGGAACTGCTGATGTCACCCAGGGAAGGGCAGTCAGAGGGTATTTTAAACAGAAATATTTTGCATTAGTTCTGTGCCTGTCCTGACAAATGCTTACTTTTGTTTTCAGTTTGAGTGTCTCAATTCAGTAACCAGACCGTTGTTGAAAGTGAAATCCTGTGAGTTTTCTAATTCTGTAGAATTACATTTTCTGCATCCAAAAGGGCCTCTTTCCCGTGTTCTTGATGATGTGTGTGTGAAATATCCCTGCCACATAACAGAGGGTGCTGAGGCAGGGCAAGGGGACAGCCCCAGTGCTGTGTGCAGTGCGGTGGCTGCTCCTCGGGCTGGAAATGGGGCAGCGTGTCCTGCTGTGGGGTACTTTCATGAGAGTATGAGACAAGGAGGAGATGTGGGAACCTATGTGCAAACTCTAAGGCTCCTAAAGCAGAGAGAATTATTGTGTTCCTTTCTAAAAAAGAAAAGAAATATATTTTGTTTTGTGCTTTTGACGTTTTAATAATAGTGTATTCTTTTGATTCTTGATTTTCCTATCTTGAAAGAAAAGTCCAGAAAGACCAGACCTTTATGCTGAAGTTCAGCACTTTTTCCTACCGGAACTGAACCCTGGCTCTCCACAGGAGCTGCTGCATCTGTGATTCCTTTGACTTTTCCTCTTGACCTGGGCAGTGATGAGGAAGGATGGGCTCAGGGTAGCCTTGGCTGTTAAGAAAGGGATGATCAGGAAATGGAGACTCTCTGTGACCTGACAGGATGGCCCTGAGTTGGGCTCTCCTGGCTGAGGGTAAACTTACGGGATCCTCACGCCCCTGCAGTGTTTGAGGCCTCCAGCAGTCAAGGTCCCTCTGCCAGACTCGTCCTTCTGCCCCAGCACAGCAGCTCTGAGGATGGCAGTTCCTGCCCTGCTTTCTTCCTCAGGACTTGATGAACAAGAGGTGAGAGGATGTGGGGTGGGATGAGGAAGGGGGAAGGGAAGGAATGGCTCATAGGAGCCTTGGCTGTGAAAAGAATGATAAGGAAATGGAGGCTCCACGTGAGCCTGTGGCCGTGAGCTGGGGCTCTCCCAGGTAAGGGCAAATTTAGAGGACAGGAGGATCAGCGCTGGCATCGAGGTGGCCATCTCATGGGAGGTGGATGGATCCTGGTACCCTTGCAATGAAATTTGGGGCACAACCTCTTCCTGGTCAGCCTGGCAGCGACAGAATGATGTCCTGTGTGCCCCAATGGAGGTGGATCCACTTCCATCAGGTCATCCTCTGATGAGGCTCGATGTCATCACCCATTTCCATCTGCTGCCTCTTCTTAACATGTCTGCTCCATCCCACCCTCAAAAGCAAGGAGAAATATATCTCTTTTGAGATGCCACGGTGGGTCTGTATCTGTCTGGGTCAGCACAGGGACTGCTGTTGGGGGCTGCTCAGTGGCCATAGCAACAGGATCTGAGTGCCACATTCTGGCCTAAACATAGTGGCTGACAGCTGGGGCCTGCGGCCATTTCTGGGAGGCAGTAGCAGGAATGCAGGCAGAGGGTCGGGGCAGGGGGTTCTCATGCACCTGCAGCTGCCTGGGGTGGAGCCGTCCTGGTGCCCACAGCAGCAGAGGAGGAGCAAAGTGTACTGACACCCCTCGGACAGACGAAGGAGATGCAGTAATTAAAACCTGCTGAGTTTAAGGGGTTGTATGGGCTGTCCTTTGCCATCCGTCATCTCTGGCCCTGGAGCATGAGAAGTGGCATCTCTTCTGTCCTGATGTCAGAAGAGGGGTGGGGAGGAGAGGACCTGGGGTTCTTATGGCAGTTGCACTGGGACTGCAGGGGGTACATTGGAGGGCCTGTGAGGTCCCTGGGGCCTGGTGCTGGGGTTTTCCAGCAGGAGGACAGGAAAGCCGATTAGGGGTTGCTGTCCTCAGCCTGTTCTCTACTTGGGCACAGAATGGTGGCTGAAGGTGAAGCCAGGCCCTCGATGGCAGTGCACAGAGAACAGCTGGTTAGGCAGCTGTAGTCAATGCTGAGATCTGTCCTGAGCCTTCTCAGAGCTAAGCAGAGGCAGCTCCCTCAGGCTGCCCTGGGATGCCATGTGCCCTGGGGCCTCCCCAGCCCTCAGTCCCTGGGATGGGCCCATAGATTGATGGACCAAAGGTGAAAATGATAAACCTTGCTGCTTCAGCTTTGCCTGTCCAAATCAGGAACAAGCCTCAGAGATGACCTGAGGCTTCAGGCATTTTTTCCATGTCCAGATACAAGCTGCTACTCTTCTTTTGAGCCTGTGTTGAGCTACTGGTCATATATTATTTTATTTTTTATTCCTAAATCTATCCTATGCTGCTCCTGGCATTGTCTTCCCAAGTACATTATAGAATGTAACCTCAAGAGAATTTTTATCTTCCTCTGTCCTTTAATATACACTGTGAATAATTTTGTTAGCTTGGTGCAATACGTACTGTATCCTTTTTCCAGTGTAGGGATTTATGTTGTGTGGCAGATGTTAGGAATCTTTTTTGAATAACTGAACGGTAATCATCAGTAATACCACAGCTACTCAGAAAATAATGGCTTCAACTATTTTATTTTGTCCTATGTGAGAGGAGGATGTTGGTGGTATGGTAGTAGGGTTTGAGCCTTCTCAACAATATTTCATTACATTTTGTTGCCATGTGACAGATGGTACACAAGACTAATAAAATGGTGTCTGACAAAGAAAAGAATATGATGCAAAAGTGTGGAACTGAATTCCTCCATGTGGAAAAAAGTGTACCTGTTAACATTTATCAACTCTTTCTAGAGTGTTTATGGAGACCAAACAGTGGATGTTATTGCACTGAAAATTGAACTGTGTGGGCAAAATTTTCCTAGCAATGACACTGTCATAGCAGTTGTGAAACAGTGAGTCACTGCTGCTGGTGCAGATTTTTACTAGCATGGCTTGCAGACTCCTGTTTATCACTTGAGTAAATGCATAGCTAATGGTGGCGACTGTTGAAAAAAGTGTTTTGTACCTGAGAATTTGCTCTATCAAATAGTGTTATTTTCCTCTTTGCATCTGTTGTAGCTACCACAGAAATAAATAAGAAGCATTACTTCTAGTGCAGCTGACTTAGATTATGCTCTTAACAAGCGTTGGTATTTTCCTTACAACTCCTAAATAAAAAGAAATTATTAGTGCTGCTTACCAGATCTAGCAGACATATTCCCATACTGAAATGTTATGCAAGTCCTTATGATGGTTGTTACCTCTTAGTTTGGAAAACTCTCTCACTTTATTTGATTTATTAGCTTCAATTCCAATTATGTTGTATTATATCACATTCTGCTAGTATCCTTAGTAAATTATTCTTTCCCCTTAGCTCATTCCTGCTGTTTTTCTCATCTAGTCCTATCTTCCTACCTTTTTCCTCTCCCTTTCCCCCTTCACAGGGCATGGGTCCGTATGTCTCTTTGCCCCATGTCATAGAACTAGGCCAAACTGGGCTGAACCATGATGGGCAGTGCTGTCAGACACTAAATCAGGCAGTAGTAGATCAGGCTGCCCAGGGCCCCATCCAACCTGACCTTGAGCACCTCCAGGGATGGGGCATCCACAGTTTCTCTGGGCAGCCTGTGCCAGCGCATCACCACACTCCCACTGAAAAGTTTTCCCCTGACATCTTAATCTAAATCTCCCCTCTTATTTTCTAATCATTCCTCCTTGTTTTATCACAATCTACATGAAATAAATTGATTTCCCTCCTGTTTATAAGGTCCCTTTAAGTACTTTTCTCTAGGCTTTTACCTTTTCTTCTTCTTCTTCTCCTTCTTCTTCTTCTTCTCCTTCTTCTCTTTTCCTTTCTTTTTTCTCTTTTGCATTTAAAATGCATTATACTTTTCATTATAGATGTGTTTTAGTTTGATTTTTAACTAAAATAGTTAAAGGAAATAGGTTACCAGTTTCATTCTGGAAGAACGTATGAATTTAAAATAAGAATATAGTCACTTAGAACATTTCTTCAGAGATATGTGTCCTACTGCATTTTTAAAAGTTTGATTCCTTACACAGCTGTCAGCTGGTTTTTCTCAATAAAGATCCTTTGATCCTGCTCTTTTACTACTGATTAATTAATAACACTACCAGCTATCTGCAAGTTTTGTTTTGCTGGAGAGCTCAGTTTCAGACACACAGAATGCAATTAAGAAACTTAATAATCTCTATGGGCAGAAAAAAAGGATAGATCAGTATTTCAAATATTTCCCTCCTAAGACTATAGTTTTTGATGGACAATAAGCAGGATTCTGAAGGAATGTAGTAGTGAAAGATGATACAACCCAAGGCAACAGTCGCAAATGAAGACTTGGTAGGTTCTGTTTGGATATTAGGAAAAGTGTTCTACTAGGAATTTGATGTGCCATGGGAATCTGTTACTTGTATGTAGTGAAATCTTCACCTTTGCTGGCTTTCATGACATGGCCAGGAAAAGCCACTGCTGTCCTGATTGGTTGTTGGCAGTAGGCTGTAAAGCAGGAGGCTGGACTAGATGGTGTACAGAGGTCGCCTTCAACCAGCTTCTCCACTGTTCAGTGTAATTCATTCATGTTTCTGGTCAGTTTCTTGGCAAAGAACTCTTTCAGTGCAACAAACATAAAGCTTTGCAAAGCCAGTGAAGTTTGGTTGAAGTGTTTACAGCAGGTATGTCACTAACAGTGTTTTAAGGACCTTCCTTGACCTGGTTTTTTAAGATAATTATACACAAAACACATCACACTCGTGGGCTATTTTAAAAGCATGTATTTGTTGAAGAGATATACCAAGCATACATGAATAAATCACTGCTAACATCAAATGTCTAGCAGCTATCACTTGTTACATAGATAGTCTTTATAGCATAGAAATTGGCTCATAAGAAAAGATGGATGAAATATGGAGGAAAATAGGTGTATGTACCTACATGTTAAGTTAAATATAAGTGACTAGGCACACAAATGTTTCTATTGACTTGACTTTAAATTTTAAAAATCATACACTAATTGTTCAGTCTATATCAATCTCACCAAATACATACTCAATGCTTTTCAGCGCATGTTCTCTATTAGATGACCCATGAACAGCATTGGACAAAATATTTTGTGCAAACTGAGCTCGAATTGATTCAGGAAAACTCTTCTTTGCCATTTCTGGATCTGTTGGACCCATTAATTTCCTCCACTCTTGGACAGCATTTTCCTTTGTTAAGACCATTACCACCGATGGGCCCCTGTAAAATCAGAATATGGAAGTTTTTCCACTATTGTGAATGCAGATTTAGCTTTAACTTCAGAGATACTGTGAAGGTTTATGTGAAACACTTTTATCAACAGTTATACAAAGATACTGTGATAAAAATATCTATCTTGCATGAAATGAGTTCTTTGAGAAACAAATCCAAAATAATTACTGTCCATAATTTTGGAAAGAGTTGTAAATTTTCATTTTAAAGTAAGGGCACTTAATGCTAAAAAGTAATCATAAAACACTGAAAAATTGATTGAACTTCCCTGAGAAAGTATCAGAGTATAAAATCCTTTCCCACATAAGGAATTTAATGTTTCTTTGAGTCTGTAAATTCAAAGATGTGATGCATACTTTACATAACTCAGTACTGTATAGCTAGTTACTTACTCAGTCATACATGTCACTAGCTCTTCAAAAAAGGGCTTTCCTTCATGGTCTTTATAAAACTGTGTAGCCATTTCACGAGTTAAAGCTTCTTCTTTAATTTTTGAGATAGTAAATCCAGCATCTGTAACTTTTTGCATAATTTCATCTAGAAGAATAACAATCACATTCACTCTTGTTTAAAGTAACTAGCTCAAATCAAAAAGAAAAAAAATGCAAAAAACACTAAATGTTTGAGAAAAAAAATACACCTACTATTTAAAATAAAACAAACCATCAGTATCTATTAAAATTTTACTTACAATGTCAAGCAATAGTCAACGATATTACAAACGCTTTAAAGTTTCTACAAAATATAATAAACTGCTGTCACAGAACAGAACCATCTCTATGCAGGTCACAAACCTCTGTTGTTGCTAATTATACTAGTAGCATTCATCATTATTTCTGACACTGGACAGAATGTGGAATGTAGTTGCAATGCTACATCACACACCAGTTGGCCTGATAAAATAAATCTAGATTGCTACAGGAGGGGAAGAAAGACTAACAAAGCCAATGATGAGTTAACAATTAGAAAGACTACTGTACTAGGAAAGAAAAGAAGAATGCTAACAAGAGGTTTTTGAGCCAGAGGTTAAAAAAAAATGTGGAAGCAAAATCCTTAGGCGAGATTCCATGCTTTTCTTTTTACTTTGACCTTTTCTTCTCGTTCTGTGTCTGATGGCAAGTTAAACTAAGGACAGAACAAAGAAAGCAATAAGCAGAATTACAACCCTGAACTTTATGAGAGCCAACTTTTACCTCTTCAGGGACCTGCTTGGAGGTATCCTATGGGTCAGAGCATTGGAAGGTAAGGGGCATCAAAGAGTTGGTTGACTTTCAAGCAACAGTTACTCCAAGCTCAAGATCAGTGCACCCCTAAGAGTAAGAAATCAGGCAAAAGTAGTAGAAGACCTGCAAGGATGAACAAGAAGCTTATGAAAAATCTCAAATGGAAGAAAGAAATCTATGAAATGTAGACACAGGGTCTGGCTACTTGGGAGGAATATAGAAACGCTGTCAGGGCATGCAAAGATGCCACAAGGAAGGCTAAGGCCCACTTGGAATTAAATCTGGTGAGGGAGGTCAAGGACAACAAGAAAGGATTCTCAGGAATCCCAGACCCTGGAGGTAAGAGAGAAAGCCTGGGGAAAGGAAGATTTTCCCTTGGTTGAGGAGGATCTGGTCAGAGAACATTCAGGTGGTGCAGAGTTCAGTTGGAGGCCTGTAGCTAGCAGTGTTCCCAGGAGCTGGTACTGGGTCCAGTCTTGTTCAACATCTTCATTAGTGACTTGGATGTTGGGATAGAATGCATCCTCAGCAAGTGTGCTCTTGATACAAAGCTGGGAGAAGCTGCTGACACACCAGAAGATTGTGCTGCTATTCAGTGAGACCTGGACAGTCTGGAGAGTTGGGCAGTGAGGAACCTGATGAGAGTCAATGATGGCAAGTACAGAGTCCTACACTTGGGGAGAAATAACTGCACGCATCATTACAGGTTAGGTGCTGACCTACTGAAAAGGAGCACTGCAGAGAAGGACCTGGGTGTTCTAGTGGGCACCAGGTTGGCCATGATCCAGCAGGTTGTTGATGTGGCCAAGAAGGCCAGTGGTAGCCTAGGGTGCATTCAAAAGAGCATGGCCACTAGGCTGAGGGAAGTGATTCTCCCATTCTACTCTGCCCAGGAGTAGAAGAGACTACATCTAGATGCTTTTATATGCAACCTACTGTAGGGAGCCTGCTTTATTAGGGAGTTGGACTAGGTATCTCCAGAAGTCCCTTCCAGTCTCTGTGATTTTGTGGTTCTGTGATACTATGATTGTACAGAAAACCACCAAACTCAGCAATGGCTCATTTTGAGTCAGCAGAGAAGTGTCTGAAAATCAGTAGCATGATTTCGGAAAGCCTCTCTGTCCTTAAAAGAACACTGAACATCTAGTTTGGACATGTGTCTGGCTTTTAAACAGTTTAACTTAGCTAAAAATTTTTTCACTTCAATTCAACAGTATTCCTGTGAAGAAAGAGTTGTAGGCTACTTAAGCAAAGAAATGGCACCTTTGAAACCTTGATACGAATTATGCAAGTCCTGTAAAAGCATTTATTTGCATGGAAAAAGCATTTCATAGAATAAATAAAATGCATCTGGCATGATTTACTGCAGTGTACACTGCTAATATTTTGTAGAAATGTATGGGAACTGCTGAATCACGGCCTGAACCACTGATTGATCACCTAAGGCGAACACTGAGTCAGCTGCAGGAGCACAGATGAAGGCAATACACCTGTGTGACCCGAAAGAGGTGCAGTCTGACTCCACCTCTCCCAAACCCCATTTAAGGGCTGACCACAACTGGGGAAGGTTGTCTTGTTGTAGATTCCCTCCTCTATGGAATCCTGGATGAATCTTGACCATCAGTGACAGGTGAGCCTTTCTTTATTTACTGGTTATCTTTATTCCATCTGGATAAGCCATACAAAATATACCATCCACCTTCATTATTTTGTGTGGGTACTATTCTTTCGGGTTATTTGCCCTAGAAGAAATAACATCTGAACACGTAGCCTATGCTTTCTATGTCACTTACCTTTGTGATTTCTAACAGCAGCAGGTTTGATTAATGCCAAAGTGTGCTCCCGAGGGAAGAAGAACTCTAATTCTTTCTGAGCTTCGTCAGGTGAAGAACTACCATGCAGCTGATTAATAGCTATGTTTTTGACTGCATACTTCGCACGTAAGCTAGGAGATTAGAGCAGTGAAATTATTTAAGTTATCTTGTGCTTTAACTATGACTAACTGTAACATTAGTATTGAAGTTGATCTGGCAAATTAAATTATCTTCGATCTCCCTGGAGGTGTAAGAATCTGCCTACAGATGGAGCAATCAATTTTTTAATTAGCCACATGAAATACTTCCCTTCCTGTCATCTTCTTATATTTTGAAGACAATACCAGTTTTTGCTTAATGAAAAAGCACTTCTGCCAACAAGTAAGATATCACAGCAACTTATTAGAACAATGCTGCAAGCAGGAGAGAAAATAAGGTGTTAATTCCTTAAATATGTGAAGAAACTCAGTCACAAATAACACAATCCACCAATGACCTGTTTTCCTTAATCTAAGAAAACAGGCATTTGGTTTAAAAAACAATGGTGCTATTTCAAATAGAACTAACAAAAAATCAATACTGAAGTACTCTTACTGTAATTCCTTTCATCCAAGAAAACTTTAACAAGCTGCAGAAATGTACATTAGCTTCCTGATGATGGCAGTATAGTTACACCAGTTGGAATATGATATTCATTGAGATGAAGAACACGAAGGTGAACTAGAAGCTGAGGATGACAGGTTTTTTTTTATGTACTACCTGTTTGGATTCTTCTTTGCCTCTTCAATAGTCTTTGGACCTAATAAATCTCTCCAGCGTGCTATAGCATTTTCTCGTGTTAGAGCAAGTACAAGGGTTGGACCACTGTAAAATAGAAAACCGACATCAGAAGCATCAAATACTACACTTTATGTAACTGGCAAAAAGAACTTGATCACATGTAGTTGAGGCCAGGAAAACAAAGCCTATGAATGAAACCAATATTAAAATATTGGCTAAAACCAATATCTTTTCAAACAGCTACAGTCTAATAAAACATCACAAAGCATAAATAAATTTTAATTTCAAAGTTCACATTCAATTATTTGTTGTGAAAATTTCAGTGTCATTTACAAATCCAGAGTCTCATTTTTCATTCCCCTTACCTGGTCATTTGCTCTAGCAGGGCTGGGAAATAGTCTTCATTTTCATGTTCTTTATAAAATTCACGTGCTTGTTCTTCAGATAGCATTATTTCCTTCTGCATTGCTACCTCAAAGCCATCATCCTTTATGCTTTGCATAATGGAATCTGTTTAATTATTGAAATAATGCTAAATCACTAACCTCTCATCAATTCATACATTTGTGAAGAAATGAAATGGGCGTTCTAGTAACAGTGTTAATATTTTACAAGAGAGTTAATTTCTAAGCTGAAGAATAGAAAGCTAATTTAAGGCAACTGCTAGATGTTCTCGGTAGCTGCCTGGACACTCATAAAGCTGATGCTCACTTTCTTAAGGTTGTCTCTCATTTCAGAAATCTCAGTAGGAATCTGACTGAGAAATTCAATATGCATTGCAATCAATGAAAGAAAATATGGAGATTTTACATAGATATTAATTTAATCAAGCCTTATATAAACATATGCATAAATATCAGGCACAAGTCAAAACTATGATTCTCTATACACAGGACTGCAAAAGCGGTCTTGGAAAACTACTGGGTAGTAATCAAGAAAATAAATACATGGGAAGGTCAAAATTCTAGTTTTAAAAATCTTTTTATATCAATTCCAGTACAGAAATTATTGAATTTAAATAAGAAAGCTAACTATGATTTAGCAAGAAATATAAATATACATAAGAAACTTATTTGAATGGAGCTTCATAGTAATGGGGTAGATTTTCTAATCCAATCTGTAAACACCTTGTCTGGATAGACTTATGTGTGAGCAGCAGTATCTTATGCAATGTAGCACATCCTGACGTCAGATCTTCTTCACACTTGCCATTGATCTACACTAGACCTGTCAGTCAGGGATAGTACCAGCTACTATATTATGGTGGGAGGTACAATGTTATAGTATACTTAGAAAAATGCTAGCTTCTCTGAGACATCTTCTAAAGGAACAAAATGATTTTGACATTTATATTCTAAATGTACATGGCTAACGAGTTTGATAATTTCTTCCTGATAAAGATTTCTGATAGCTTAATGCTGAGCAGAAAGTATAATCTAACTCCTTTCACTGGTAGAGTTAAAATTCTTGAAATTCAAAATATGAGACTTTTTATTTGCCCTAGATGGAAAAGATAGTTTTAAAACTTACTCCGTCTTTCCCTCAGGACACAAGGTCTAATTAAGGCCAATGTCTTTTCGAATTTTTGGTCTGTGTTTTTTGTATCAAAATTTGGGAAAAAGAAGGCAAGTTGCCTGCTAGCATCTTCAAAACTGTCTGGTACATCGCATATATTTGATATAGTCTCATTTTCTTCAGTTTCTTGCAGCCTAGAAAGACATAGTGATGCCATAATTTAGTGAGGTTACAACAAGTTTTCTTGGAACTAAGATTTTTAAATACTGCTATGCGTAAATCTAAATACGATGCTCAGTACAATATCTGTATTTTTGTAAATGCTATGTTGTCTTGGGCTGTGTATGCAACTAACATCCTATTAAATGTTCTCCTAAATACTTGTTATAAGAGCAAAACAGGCATTCCAAGATATCATGACTATGAACAGCAATCTACTTACGTATCTCTGTTAAAAACAAAACCAAAAACCAACCAACCAAACTGCAACCCCTCCCACTTGTTTGCTGTATATAGTGATCCCAGCATGCTTCAGTCACTTTGTCTTAGTGAACTAGTATGAAGTTGAATTGCATTGACTACACCAACTTTGAAGCACAGCACTGTTCTTAGGCAACTCATTCAATTCTAGTTCTAAATTAGCAAGAGAACAGTGCCCTTTGCTTATCTTTCCCTGGGATACATGGAGTTTCTATGTTTCCCACAGAACATATAGATAATGTAATGATGTGTAATGATGGTCTTGTAAAAGACCACATAAAGAACTCTGACTGCTCACTGAGTCCTGTCCACATAGGCATGTACAAGTACGTAAGAGTAACTCTTTGTTTTTTATGCTTTTGGAATACTGTAACTGAACTGCATATTCCAGTTGACATTGATATTTACCTGTTTGTCTCTTCAGCCTTGGTCTCATCAGGCATGCTTTCACTTGTTTCATGTAGTTCTTTCCAGAGAGGAATAGCATCTGTTGCTTTTCCTTTGGTGATTATCAGAATGTGGCATGGTCCGCTCATCATGAATTGAACAAAATCATCAAAATCAGGCTAAAAAATGTAATTTTTTTTTGCCATGAATTTCATGAACTCTGACTTCATCATCAGAATTGAAACCATCCTTTTTTAAGTAACTACACTTCTCTTCTAAAAAAAATTCATATGTTATTCAAAACCTTATCAAACGGTTTGAAAGACTTTTTGATCCACCATTGAGAAAATAAAATGATAAAGTATCTAAAATGCAATTAATTGAGATAAATGAAGTAATAAAAGTAAATCAAGCAAGCACTATATATTCTTCCAGTTTAAAGTGCAGATGATGAGGGAGAAAATGATCTAGAAATTAATTCAATGTGATCAAATGCTATACTTGCAATAGCACTTACCACATGCTGCAATAAAATTTCATGCATAATTTTTGAAACCAAAAATCAAGTAGCTCATGGGAAATACAGAATAAAATATTTGCAAGAAATGTGCTTGCTTTTCCATCGTTGCCTTTGCCATGTTCTTTTTACTCCTCCAGTTTCAATCTTCAATCATGTGAATTGACATTTTAATCAGAAAATAACTTTCTAAGTTCTTGAAAGTTTTTAATATTTTCTTCATCACCTTTTTCATCAATATTAGAATTGCATTAACTTTTCTAAAATATGACTATCTTTTCTCTATCAGCCACCCTCATATGGTTGTGCATGATATATTATTCCTTTGGTAATATGAGGATGACATATTCATATGTATTGCTTTTGTCTTTCAGTCACCTTCATATCTACACATCCATGCAAACCACTTTACAAGATGAAAAACCTCAAAGAAAACACTGAATGAAATACATTTAGTACATTGCATAAAGTGAGTATGCTTGGCTGTCTTTAAAAATACTCTCATTCATATCAGAAGAAATAGATATGGCTATTAGACATGGCTCTCCTGGCTTCATCTTTAAAAAGGAACATCTTCCAATTATACCTGATTGAGTCTCAATTCTATTATAATCAGTAGTCCCTGAACCTTCAACAGGTTAGCACAGCATTAAATCAGAATTTTTCCCACTGAGCACAAAGTCTATATTCTATCTTGTTACTTCAACATACTTATTTTTCAGCTTAGAATTACACTTCAAGGATGGCAAATAACGTAACAGGCCTCTTAGCACACACAGAGCCCTTTGAACTGCTTCTGATAGCCTGACTATTCTAATGTTGACTGCAGTTTACTACAGTCTGGTAGTGCTGTAATGTATCAAACACTATACGCTTTCTTCTTGTCTTCCTCTTATGTCTTCCACTGCATCTAACTAATCTCAAATTTGGCTGCTATTCTCATGAAGACAACATACACCTGTGTTTCAAAACTGCCTCTGTCTGTCTAAACTAGAATCCCACGTTGCTGAACCAAGCTCTTCATAATTCCTCATATTTACCCTGTTACCTCCTTTCTAAATGACAGTGCAATAATTTGATCATTACTATCTGTTTTTCCCTATGGCTTCAGTAAAAACAGTCTTATTTCACTCTCATTCATTTTGTAGCACTGCAGGAACGTTTTCTCAGCTTCTTGTTTGATTATATCAGCCCTTTATTTTTACCTTGGTACCTCTGATAATGTCAAACAATCTATCTGCATATAATTCCATACTACTTTATTCAGATTTTAAATAGAAATAAATATTTATGAAGATGCATAATTTTTTTTTTTTGTGATTCAAACCCTTGTGTAAAAAAAGAAAGGCTAACTAAAGTTAACTTTAGTTAAATTCTGCCAAGCCTCTTGATAATATCCAGTTGCTACCTTGTTAAACCACTGCCATTTAATGGTAAAAAACATAATTTCATTTCATGACATAGGCCATGATTAAGGATCAAGCATATTCTGATAAGAGAAAGATGTAATAGAGTATTTTATCTTTTAACTGGAAGTTGAATGCAACTTAGTCAAAATGTTAGAGTGCTACCAGGCTAGATTTGTACAAAAGTCAGTAAGAAGAAAGAGAATTTTTTTTTCTATGTACTAATCCACTAATTCAGTTCTTCACCATAGAAGTTACAAGCCAGAGATTTAAAAATATATACAGCCACATCAGTATACCTTACCCATTCCTTTTGTTCAGTTTTTTCTTTTGTTTTTTGTTTGTGTGGGGGGTTTCTGTCCTCCTACCTGTTCTCTTTTCTTGGTGTAGAATTCTCTGATTTGCTTTTCAGTCAGGATTTTCTCTTCTGATGCTGCAATGCCAAAGCCTGCGTCTCTAATCTGCAATTATTCAGACATTACTCAGTGGCATTTGATGGAAGATATATATAAAATTCTATGTAAATCTAGAGATGATTGATTATGGATGCTATTTTAAATTTGAATTATCTCAAATATTCAAAATAGAACTCCTATATTTGCCTAAACTAAAATTCAAAGCCCTTTACTGAATTCAGGATAACAATGTTCACTGTTTTTGTACACGTTGCACTGCATTATATTTTTCAATCACATAGTGGTTAATAATTCTTTTTATTTAACATCAATTTATTTTTTTAATATTCTGAATGATTGACATGCAACTACTTCTAAAAATGTTACAATCTGCATTATAACCACAGTAACCATTTAAGTATGCATTTGTCAGTAACCGTTGCAATACAAATAGGCTTAACTTTTTGGTTGCTAGACTTGAACAGAAGATATCAAAAATAAAATGTATTTTATGATTAACTGTTTTTAATTAATCACTGCACTAAATTCAAATATGTATGAGATATGCATTTACATGATCTGTATCAAAATTCATAGTTCCACTGATAAGAGATAGATAGATATAGGTATATGGTATCTATGTAAACAAAGATAGTGTTCTTCAGCCCCATATGCCAGCATCAGTCTGCTTAGCAGTACTCTACTCTTAAAAATCCCCTATGATGCTGCTAAGTTTTCAGATAGTCCTGAAAAAGGTTGTGCATGGAAACAGTATTTGTACAGACCTCATAAGACATTGTAAAGATATAGCCAACTAGCAGCTGCTCAGCTATATCCAAATTGCCTTCAGGCACTGCCTGCTGTTTCTGACTTTATTGAGCCTCCTCTCTTTCTGGTCAAGATGAAGAAAGTGCAGAAACAAGGTATACAGCACTGATTTTCTTTCCTGTATATCCTCTAACTTAATTGATAATAACTACAATATTGTATTCTGAAAGGAAAGAGAATTTCTCTTTTCTTGTATGATGGCTTAAATAAATGTGGAATCCTTTGATGCATTAAGATTCTTATTACTGTTCAGTCTGATTATAGTAATTACTAGTGCACACAAATCAGTCTTACAATTTACAAGCATATGCTAAGTCATTTATGTGCACGTACACAGTGTCCTACAGTGAGCTGATTAGTTGCTTTATGTGTGCCTACAATTGCAGTCTTGTGCACCTGAAAGAATTAACTTCATCACTGTAGTTCCTAGATTTCATTTCTATTCCAGTATGAGGAAAAATGGCACTCTTCTGCTTGTGGATTCCACGTATCAATGATCTCCACAGTATTAATCCATGTCAGAATTATAGGCTTGTAGGGGCTGGAAGGGATCTCTAGAGAACATTGGGTCCACCCCCCTGCTAAACTAGGCTACCTATAGCCTGTTGCACAGGAAAACACCCAGGCTACTTTTGAATTTCTCCAGAGAAGGAGACACCGCAACCTCTCCGGGCAGCCTACTCCAGTGCTGTTATTCTAACAGCAAAGAAGTTCTTCCTTGTGCTCCAGTTTCTGCCCATTGCCCCTTGTTTTTATTGTCACTCACTATCAAAAAGAGTCCATTCCACTATGACTTGACCCATGCACTTAAAAACAGTAATTTGATTCCCCACTCAGCTTTCTCTCCCCCGGTCTGAACAGTCCAGCTCTCTCAGTCTTTCCTCATAAGAGAGTTGCTCCAGGCCCTTCGTCTTCTTTATATATATATATATACATATATATGTCATACCTTACTTACTGGTGTAAAATATTAGATCAACAGTATACATCCAAATACTATATTTCTGGGCAAAATAAACTTGCTTGCTTTTTCTATCCTTAACAGATGCATTAACAAGCACTGTTATAAAGCCTGGAAATAAGTTGAGATCTATTTGATCTTCTATCTTATTGTGCCACCTGACTAAAAAGGATGAATGAATCTTTTCAAGTTCTACCTTTTGTTTAATTTCTTCTACACGTCCCTCTGAGACATCATCAGGTTTTATAATTCCAACAGAGTATGTAACTTCTTCCTCTATAATACAGAAAAAAAATCATGTGGCAGTGAATATGTTTATGAATATATTTGTAGCTATGTTTTCTATCACTTACAAGTGAGTCTCTTTAAATACGTCACTATTTTAGTATTCAGATAATCAAGAAGTCCTTCCAAGAATTAAGTGACTCCATAAAGCATATCTTAAAGTCTTGGGTGGTCCTTGGTCATCTCTAGAATCCGCATTCCTGGTGAACCACTGGTATTTTTTGGTCATGTGGTAGAGAAATGGTCTATACACAGCTAAGTGTGGTGCAAAATCTACATTTAAAGATGAATGCTTTCTCTTGGAAATCTCTCTATGAGCTGGACTAGAATGTGAAAAGAACAAATACTGCAGTGAAAATCTCCTATGACTATCAGAGATTTCCAGTAAAACGCACATTTCTTGTATTAGTAGATGTTTATTTCCTTTGCATTGTGTCATTTGCAATAAATAACTGCTGAAGTAATGCTTGCTAGGACAAGCTAATATTTAAAGCAAGAGGTATTTCTGCTCATAGATATACCATTGCAGCATCTGTAGCGTACATATAACCGCAAGAGTTCAGAAGACACGTTATCTTTGTAGAGTCTAAGGTTTATGTTTAAGCATTAGAATGTAATTTAATAAGATCCCAAACAATGCAGAAGCAGTTAATTACAGATCTAATTGAAAAACAAGACTACTATTTACTGCCAATACTATAAAACACTCAAAGGCACCTGCATGTGGCAAGGAATATATTACAACAGAGTATTAGTGCTTCAGAGCTTTTGAAAGATTCCCTAACATGGAGACAAATCCAAATTTAAACTCTTTGCCCTGATTTTGTTGACTATTGAGATTATGCAGCTTAGTGAGAAATCTGTATATAATTTCTAAAGGATTTACAATACTGTATTACTAAGTCGTGGAGGATTTATAAAAAAAATAATGCTGAAGTCAGGAGCATGCCACTTATGGCGTACAATGAAGAAGATGTGAAAAGTAGGAAGGGACATGATTTAATCCATGACAGGGACCGAGTGCTTTCTCACAGGAAAAGAAATATAAGAGAGAAGATGGAAAATAGTATTCCATTTCAGTCTTGTTAAATAATATTCTATGGATATATGAAGCATCATCTTCAAGAAGCTTCAATACCATACATATTTTGATCATTGTCTCTGTTGTAGTTTCCATGGAAATAAATGGGTGGTATTACTTTCAGAGTGACCTATGTACGTAGCTAACAAAGGACTGTGTAGAAGCTACTTTCAGGTACTAATCTTACACACAACCCAAATCCTGTAGGTTCCTAAAAGGGCTTGAAAACACTAATGAAAAACACTAATGAAAGATTAGTGTCTCAATTCTTTACAGAAGAAAACTTCTCAGTTTGAAGTCTTATGAAACATAAACTCTCATGTTATTAACTGAACCTAAGGAAGATCTGCTGGAGCTTGACACGTGCAATTGTTAATTGAAGAACTAAAATTTATAAAATAAGTCAAGTATATTTACCCTTGGGTACAGTCTCCTCAATAGACTGTTCTGACAATTCCTCTTCTAGGAAAACAAGTTCATCCACCTAGGGTAGTTGTAAAAACGGAAGGAAATCACCATTGTAAATCTAAAATTACTAAACAGTATTAGATCCTTACAACGCTTTTTTCTTAAATGACATACTTGCTACTCAGGAAAGCCTGCAATTTGAAGGAACAGTTTTGGGCTAGCCTGATTTTCCATAAGCGATCTATAGTTAGTTTAAAGTTTCCTTTTACTGAACATGGAAAAAAAAAATAAAGAAAAGATGATGAGTTGGACTGGTTTATCTGCTAGTGACATTTTGTTAGCAATCCATACTGACTGAATCAAATAGCAATCGGTAATTTTCCTCTGTTTCTAAAAAGTCAAGGGATATTTCTAAAAACACAATCCCTTTACTACAAAGGAAAAAAAAAATTACAGAAAATGGTCACAGGTATTGAGATAAATTCATAAAGTGTTGTAAAAATACTTGTTTATGTATGGTTTTTTTTATTATTTTGTGAATACCTTGGGTCGTTCCATCTGTCCAGCCAGAATTTTCCTCTCCTCTTGTACTAGTTCTGTTACTTTCTTAATTATAAGAGGAGCATTTGCACCTCTCACTATTGAAATAATTTTGCCATTCTGTGAAAGAGGAAATAACATTCTTAGTGAGTTCTTGTCACTTAGTTTACACATTTACTTCAGTTTTGGAGCATGTTATATTGTGGTTTTGTTGTTGATGTTGTTTTTGTCGTTAATATCGAAGATACTAATGCCTTGCTGGTTCAGAATGAACTTTTCTCATCTTCACTTCTTTCTTTCTTTTTTATCTAATTTCTAGACTTATCAAAAGAAGCTTATAAAAACTTATCAAAACTAGCTCACAATTATAAGGGTCAGTAGTTTAAACTGAAAGAGGGCAGATTTAGATGGCATACAGGGAAGACAGTTTTATGATGAGGTGATAAGACACTGGAACAGGTTTCCCAGAGAATCTGTGGATGTTCTATCACTGAAATTTTTAAAGTCAGGTTGGACAGAGCATCAATCAACCTGATCTAGTGAAAGCTGTCCCTGTTCTTGGCAGAGGGGCTGGAACTGGATGATCTTTAAGGACAGAATAAGCATTCCAGCGTAGACAAATGTAGGCACTTTATGTGAAAAAAAAAAAAAAAACCCACAAAACTTACTCTGATTTCTCAATCACCAACTAGGAAAAATGTGGCTACCATAAAGCTGTGGTGGTGCTACATACAAACACAACAGAAATCTGCTCAGGAACCACAGATGCAGCCATGGGAAAAAGCCTCAAGTAAGCAACATCTGGTAATAAAATCCCATCTACTGTAAAATGCAAAGGCAAGACTTACACAGTTTTACATTTATTTTTGATCTACTGAAAAATTAATGCAAAAATAGATGATACAGTAATAGAAACAGATGCAGTATACTTACAACACAGAAGAGAAAAACAGGTTCACATTTATTCCTAAATGGTTGCAGAGTCTCAATGCTGTCAGCTTCTGCCTAAAGGCAGATGAACAAAAATATGTACTTACTTGTTTATATCTATGCATATGCATATATGTACATAAGATCTTTCTGCTTGAAAGAAAACTGCTACCATATATCATGTCACATCATCTCAGTAAAGTTTTATGCCACTTGCTAGTGCTGAAGAAGGAACTGGTTTGGTAATGTGAGGTTGGCCTCCCTTCATATTACAGGAGCTGTTCATGGAAAAATGTCACCCTAGCACTGTTTTTCCACGTATAAACATACAGAAACAGGGAAGCAGTATATGCAGTCTTGATAGAAGAAAATATCCACCTTACTAAGCTCTTTGTGACCTGGCCAACTCAAAGAAAAAGTACTGCAGATTATCTCTGGACATAACTAACTGGTTTTTTTGTTGGGTTTTTTTTTTTTTGCATTTGTTCGTGATACATATACTTTCTGTAGAAAGTCAAAATGCTGATCAAACAATGGAAAGTTTTCAGTAACAAGAGAGGGGATGAGCTTTGTCAACATTTGTGAAGAAGTTAATCTGTTAAACAAATGTTATCTACTTTAAATATATGACTCCTACATACAGGATATATTTTGGAGATACAGAATATATATCTACTGCCATTGTAGAGGATAATGTCTAGTACAATAGTTTTCTGATAATTTATTTTTCAGTTCCGTTTTTATGCTCTTTTAAAAATTAAATACAAGGAAATAATTGGGAGAAAGATATAACATTTTTAAGGGTGTAAGAACTTTAAATGTGACAATAATGAGCAGACATAAAATTAAAAACAAAAAAATAAAAAAACAAAAACAATATAGTTTGTCTTCCAAAATTTTCAGCAACTCATATCGCAGAAAAGAAACTTTGGGGGATATTAACTCTCATTCTATTATAATTTTTTCCATACTTAATGCTATTTCTAATTAACCTCTGAAGAAAATCTTATAATTTGATATTGTAAAGAAAG
This sequence comes from Cyrtonyx montezumae, assembly GCF_038088225.1. Classification (NCBI taxonomy): domain Eukaryota; kingdom Metazoa; phylum Chordata; class Aves; order Galliformes; family Odontophoridae; genus Cyrtonyx; species Cyrtonyx montezumae. Next base: position 98,503,369 of record NW_027072089.1, on the reverse strand, counting down.
ACAACCAGACCAAAATTGTAATGATTCAATTGATATGAGGAAAGTAAAATGAAAATCTTGTTGACACAAACAGATAAAAAGATGCATTTAACATAAACAATAACTTAAGTTCTACACATAATTTATATCCTTACCACTGCAAAATGCAGCACATCGTCTTCACTAAACTCATTCTTCAGTTTTTTGAATAAGTTTACTACAGCTTTGCAAGGGCCACACCAGGCTTGATACACGTCTATTACTAAAATATAATGTTTTGAAATTACAAAATGCTGATATGAGAAACTTCAAAAATTAAACATACATAGGAGTGTGTTGGTGTAGGACTGAGAAGTTAGTTACATATACCATTCATCCCTCTGCTAATCAGTGAATACTTCATGTATATACTGAATGGAAACATCATGATTTCCTCTTTTATTTCAATTACTTTTGACAGCAGTGATCTACTTTGCAATACTGTTTGTGATGATTAATCCAAACAGCTACATTTCCTCTTTATTTTTCCCCACTATTGCTTTTCATTTATCTCAAAATCTTTATTCTACATTTTTCCCTCCAGGAGCTCACGCATATAATTCCTTTCCCTTTACTGCTATTCTGTAGATACAATCCCATTTCAGATTTTTTCCCTCTACCTAAATGCAAACCCTCAGTGATCTAGGAGATGTCGTTATTGTATTCAGGGAACTAAGGACTGGAAAAATACAAAAGACGTATTCTGAAAAATTCTGACTGATTCATTTCTGAATTTTACTGTACAGTATTAATTTAGTCTCTATGAGATTTTAGGGAAAACCTTCCAGAGAAATGCCCTAACACTTAACATAAAAAATACTTGAAATGCACTTTCTAAACCCAAGTATATAAAAGTGGATAAAGTAATATATAATATGATTTGTAACATGATTTATGTATTATAGAAGATAACATTTATTCATAAACATGATATATATTCAAATATATTAACAATCATTATTTAGAAGATTGTACAGTATTAATCTTTATAGCTTTCTGTGTTACAGATGGGATGACATGAGAAACTGTCAGGAAAACAGTAATGGTCAGTACCTAGTACACCTTTTGTCAGCAACATCTCATCCCACTCATTTTGGTTGCATACTGTGGTCTGAAATAAAATGAATTGACATTTTAACATTTTAAAACAAAACTAAAAAAAAAAATAAACATTTTAGTCTCTAGAATTGATCATGTAATTAGAATTTATACCTGAAACTGGATTTCTTTCTTCTGGCCTGCCATCTCCCTGTGATTACAGGAAACATATCAGAACATGAAGAACATACAATATTTTTAAAGAAAAGTGAGCCACATTAGTGCCATGTATAACTGATGTTTTCAACATGGTATCGTGCTATGATTTCCTTAAAACTTAACCTCACTGAAGCCCCTACAAAAATGGCTGTTTGTGCTTCACATTGGCATTCTGTGCAGCAATGTGAGACGTACTAGCACAACCAGTATAGCACAGGAAACTGAATAAAAGTTAGCTTTTTAATCTGTTAAATTCTTCAGTATTCTTCGACCTCAAACATCGTTCAGATTCATAATTGCCCTGATAAGCATGACCAAAGAACCTTGGATAGGATGACAGCTGCTGTGACAGTGAATCATTTCAGAAAAGTAATGATTAAAGAGCTTCAACTCAAAATGTCATTAGATCAAGTTCCTTGTCTTTTGGGATATATGTAAAGCAATGATTTTCATGTGTCCCACGACTGAGCTGCCAAACTGAATCATGATGCATTCATCGTACCCTCATTAATAAAACATACCTTTCTCTCTCTCTCTCTCAATCTCTTTAATAGATACTTAACTTTGATCTGAGTGGAAAAACTATCTATTAAATTACATACTTTGGTGAAATTTGATTTCAGTTTTCAGATAGATGTTGACTGAAAGATATATGTGTTGCTGGATCAGCAGTGGAAGTGGAAGTTTATGTAGCTCTTGCTTAAGATAGTAGCCTTTGTCACGGGAAAAAGGAAATTGCCATTGTCATCTCTGTTATCTGTGCACCGTTATCTGACAGCTCAACCAGCCAACAAGTCCAGAGGTAGAAGTGTCTTGTAATTCACATTGAAACTGCTCCCTCCAGAACACAGACAGAGTCACAGAGATCAGTGCAAAAGAGAACTCTTGCCTGATGCCTCCTCTGAGTAATTCACATACGAAAATAGACCATGTACACCATTAAAATGACATTAAATGCACATGATCTTTTCATATACACACTCAATATCTTAACATAAACCTTTATGGACACTTATACAGGAATGTTCTGGGATTGTTCAGTCTGGAGAAGAGGAGGCTCTGGGGAGACCTTATCACTCTCCACAACCACCTGAAAGGAGACTGTGGCAAAGCAGGGATTGGCCTCTTCTCCCAGATAACTGGAAATAGGATGAGAAAGAATGGCCTCCAGTTGCATCAGGGGAAGTTTGGATTGGATGTTAGGAAAAATTTCTTCTCTGAAAGAATGGTGAGGCAGTAGCATAGGCTGCCCAGGGAGGTGACAGAGTCACTGTCCCTGGAGGTACTCAAGAGAAGGGTAGATGCTGCACTGAGTGATGTGGGCTGGCATGGATTGGCAGTTGGACTGGATGATCTTAGTGGTCTTTCCAACCCGACCGATTCAATGATACTGTGATTCTGTTATTACCAAGCGCTTGTGATCTGGCCATGCCCCTGTGCATACACACAGACAGACACACACATAGCAGTCTGGATCTTTGTTAGAACAGTGGATCCCAGATAACAACCAACAGTTTGAGACACATACCTCACCACACAAAGTCCCGTGCCCACCGCTCGTCACCCATAGTGCTCAGTGCATCCACATCCCTGTCTTACCTGAGGCCACCTGCCTGGCAGCGCCTCTCATTGTCCCTAACGGCCACGTGGCCGGTGACGCTCCTAACGTCCCTAACAGCTGCCTGTCTGCTGGTGCCTCCTAGCGGCTCCTCCCACAACACAGACGGTGAAGGTAAAAAGCATGTACCATTGTTTGTGGAGTTACACGTTTAAAAACCACCACAGAGCTAGGCACCTCTAAGCTACACGCGTCTCACATCTGCATGTTATTCCTGGCTCATAAAACATCAGTGTTTCTGATTTCCTCCTGTGTCCTGCCCTGGCACATTGAGTGCTGTGTGTGTTACTAGCACCGAGATCTGGTGAATTGCTTGTCACTTTACATAAATCTTTCAGGACTGGGGGTTGGATTAGAAGATCTCTAGAGATCCCTTCCAACTCTGACAATTCTGTGATTCTGTGACTTGTGAGGCCTCTTACTGAAGAACTCATTTCTTGAAACTAGTATGAAGAAAAAAGTAGGCCATGGTCAGGTAAAGGTGCCAGAATAGAATTTCTGTCTAAAAGCGAAGTCATCCTAAGCTGAAGTGTGCTCATTCCACAGCAGAAGAAGCAAGACAACATTTCTGTAGAGCTGCAGGAGTTTTCAGTGCTGAGATTGTGCTGTTCCCTGACAGCTTGGATTAGATCATGGTTTTTTTGTCAGTGGAAAACTCCAGTGCTTGAACTGCGATAAATTCTGTATTGGCCTGCTTGGAAGTGAGGCAGTACATGTACATACTCTTTCTTTCTCTACGTGAAGTAAAAAGAAGAAAGGTTTTTTCAGAGACATAAGAGGCTTACAATATTAGAGTTACTAAAAGAGAGAGATTGAACTCACCCTCCATGCAGAGGTTAAAGTTCCTAGCTATATAATTTGTTTTTGGGGTTATATTGGCAAACTGCTAGCTTCTTTACCAAGACCACTTCCTTCATTAACACATAATTTATATAACTATATATATATATATTCATATATATTTAAATATATACATAAATTAGCATTGATGAGAAATGTTAGAGTGAGATTATGATGCATGTTAAAAGGCTGATACAGCCTGTTCTCTAACCACTCAGCTAGAAAACAAGAAGTGTATATTTTGGATATCACAGAATATTTAATGCAAAGGAATGTCATTTGTAGATTCGGTATTTAAAAATATCTACCTCAAAAGAAGAGGATGATACTCACTCTACACATTCCTACTGACTAATCTGCAAAATTTAGAAGCAAGTACTAAATGAAGATTGGAGTTATCTGTTTGCTAATCTGCAGTGAACCTCCTCCTCTTAGGTCTCATGCAGTAGATCCCTCATTTCTTCTGATCTTCAACATTTTTTATGACCAGTTAAGTTTACATATTTCTGTCCAGTAATTGATGGTTGGAGTTTGGATGGGATGGGGAAAGGGAAACCAAATATAAGGGTTTTGGTTATGGAAAAATATTTTTTCCAGGTTTGTATCTTACTGTACTCCTGATCACACCATACTAGCTAGAACATATTTTTGGAATAGCAGTCAATGACTGTTTCTTCTCTTGATCCCTTGGTGATGTTTATAACATTGTTTACACAGTCCTTGTTTAAAGATTGTACCTGATTTCTGAGTCATGTTTTTCCCCATATGAGAAATTTTATTCAGTTAGAGTGTTTTATCTGCCATCTTATGCAGTTTCAGTGCAGTTTTTTGATTTTATGTGGTGTTATTCAAAACACTGTTAATAGACTGCAAATCTTCACTTTTGGTAGGAAAAGTATAATAAAGAGATGACTCTTTAGTTTATAGCTTAGAGCTCTGTAAAAGTCTTAGAGAATTTAATAAGGGCATACTTAGCTTAACCAGACCAGAATTTTTAGTGGTTGTTATAAATGACATCGGAGAAAAGAGGTTAGGAATTTACTGTCTTTTTTATTTTTATTTTTTCTCAACCAAAATTGTACTGAAAATGTGCTGAAAGTATGCAATGGATAAAACAGAATGGGTTCATGATGAACAACGATGCAATTCTTCTGAGTAACTTTACAACTATTTCACTCCATTTTGTGCATACCAAATGATTTGTGTGGTCTTTGTAATGAGACATTAATGTCCAAAGTGACACAATTTCGAATGACAAACATTCTTTTACAAAGTAATGAAAACTATTGTAGGCATTGCTGAGATCACCAAGTAGGTTTTGGGATTAAACTAGAGATCGATCTTTCTTGCAAATCAGTCTTTTTATGTGACCAAATACATGCTTGAGTGCCAGTGCCTATGATGTCTACCTGCTAACAAACACACTGGAGATCTTAATCACCTTAAGGTATTTATGATCTCTTGTGATCTCTTCTGTGGCTGTATAGTCTGTGTGCATGATGGTGTTGCAAGTTATTCAATCCATGCCTTTTCCTTGCTAGATTGCATGGATTTGTGCTGTTGTTCCTCTTTTCCCTTTGCCCAAATTCCCTGTAGGACTGTTCATGATGAGAGAACTTCTGACCTTCTCAGCTCTTGTGCAGAACTGTTAGCCTGGCAATATTACAGAACATGGCTGTTTTGTTTTTGCTTTGCCCACTGGCATAGTATGGATCTGAAAGCAGTGGAAGAACTTTATGATCTCTAATTTCTCTTCTTCTTGTGGAATACAGAAAGAAAATATCTTAAAGGGTGAAGATTCTAATATGTTCAAATCAAAAACAGCGATTTTGATTCAGAAAGGTGCAAAACTTAAGAAATGCTGCATGCTGATGCAAGTGCAGATCTCCAGTGCACAGCCCATTGCAGTATAAAAGTTGGAACTGCAGGTGTTTTTTTCATTGATCAACAATAAGAAAACAAGGACAACAACAAAAAAAGCCCATAAAATAAATGAGCAACCTAAGAAATTCTGCATTAGGACTTCCTGTAACACATCAGCATTTGTCTCTCAAGATGAGAGACCAGATGACCCCAAAACAAGGCAGTTAGACCACTGCATGTTACAGTCACATTCCCCTGAAATGCTCTGAAGAAAAATATGAAAATGTCCTAAAGGATATCTAATATCTAAACTTTTCACAGTTTGAATCACAGAAGAGATGTTTCTGAATACCAGCAGAAAATATATATATATCTTTGACGTATTTAGAAAATGTGCATGTAAAAAGGAAATGAGAATTTAGTGTTTAGAAGTCTTAACAAATATGAACATTAATCCTTCCAAGTACTACGGCTATTGTCTCTGGGACTTGATGCTCTGGGTCAAGAAAAATCAGGGATATTTTATTCTGCATTACCCTAGAATCTCAAAATAATGTGAATGATGTTGTTAATAGCTGCGAGTGTAATATAATAAATATTTTATAAATATAAATATAAAGTTTCTGCTATTGTGGAAATTTTCACTTAGTTTTTGTCATTTATGTATAAATATTCTGATGTACTTGTCATTCCTCCTTTGTAGATTATCTTCTGATTGCATGAAACATAAGCAAGATCTTACATAATGATTTCTAGAGTGTAACATTTGATGTGTCCTTTGTGTCTGTAATATGTGCGCACTCACGAATACAAGAGTGGAAAAAGAAATATGCATCTTTCAAAAGTTCAGGCAACATAATGAAAATGGAGGATATATAAAGAAACAAAACAAAACCCAAGCAACACAGCAGTGTTTGGCATCCTAGGAAACAGCAGAATGGGCTCTAATCTTCCATCAATAAATGTAGCAACTAACAGCCAAATGAGGTTGTATAGTTACACTAACCACTACTGTGGATCAGAATGCAACTGTCCTTCATAGGTCATTAACAGCTTTGTGTGCCACCTCATGCCAGACATACCCACATATTATATCTGCAGGTGATTTTGGTTGAGCAGATGCTGAAGCCCAGTGGCTGGAAGTCTGAATATGAACATAGAGCAAAAATGTTTTATGACATCTTTTTCCTCAATCTACTTTACATCTTTTTATCTTCATTAATTTTGGGGAAGAATATTTAATGTCGAGATCCAGAAGATCAGTGTTCAAGAACATTGAAACTTATCTTCCACAACTCTTCATATTGCAGCACACCTAACCCTGCCACTTGGTTTATCTAGCCTCATTAGCCACCTGGTTAGTTTATGGAGGCATAGTAAGAAGCCAAATACTTTTACACAGGTAGGAGGCAGGATTTTGATAGAAGAATGTATTCCAAGAAGTGTCTTCTTTCCTGTAATTGTCAAGGAAATTTTTAATAGTCTTAAATACAAAATCACAGAAGTGTAAGGGGTGGAAGGAACCTCTGGAGATCATTTCAAATTAACCCTCACCTTAGAAACTTGTAATGGGTAATCTGATCTGGATCATATCCATGCCAGCTGAAAACAGAGTAATGATTTGCTTTCTGGCAATGTGAATTACACTGATTCACCAACCCCACGTACAATTTTCCCTGATGCTCATGTGTTCTGGTTAGGGCTTTGTTAAAAGTATGAGAGAGAATTCTGGTCTTAGGTATGAAATCTTGAAAGTCTACGTAATTGAAGATAAATGGACTCAGTATCTTCCTGCATACTGCAGAACAAACCCATTATACCAAGTAACAAAAATCACATTCACACAAACCTTTTAAATCAACTTCAACTGGCAAAGATGAAAAGGTTTCTAGTTTATCTAATATAAACACTTTCAGATCTTGTTTTAAAGACCTACATAATAGTTAACACATCTTTAATGTGTTCCTCTTTTGACTGGGAGATTTCATCTGCATAATCTGAACAGATATATTTGAAAAACAATAGCATATTTGTGATTGTAAATCTCAGATGAGTAAAAAAAAATAGGGGATGAGATAATCACATCATCTTATCACATTAAGGTGAGAAGGAAAATATAACTGAGGAAGGGTTTAAGATTTTGGAGAACACCAGACCTGAGAATATTATGGAAATTTATATGACTATTTGAATTGTCATTTAGTTGAGTCAGACTATGAAGCTGGTATCTGCACAGCTGTATTGAGTGGAAATATGAAAACATATGGAAGATTGTTCCTTGCAAAGATGAGGGTGGAAATTAAGCAGCATTGAAACAGTCGCTGAAAACATTGCTAGGGACTAATTGAAGCATGTTTTTGCAGCCATAATATATGAAACAGTCAAGCAGCTGGAACAAGATTTGTCAGTTTTAAGAGTTTGTGTTGTTTTTTTGTTTGAATTTCCTACTAATAGGCACTATGTGGAAACGAAAAGGTAGTGGGCAACTTATAAATGAAAAGAACACACATCAGGGAGAGCTGAACAGGTCACAGAAAGAATAGCACTTAGCTGACAGTAGCTTTAAAAACATACCTCAAAACCTAGAAGACTGCTGGTTAGAAATCATGAATGTCAGTGTCACATTCAGAAACAGTTTTAGTCTTAGACGTTCTTTCAGATATCACTTTAACACACAAGAGTTCATGGTAGCACAACTTTTTTAATGGATGCCAACTTCTGGTTTGTATGCAGCGTGTATCTGCAGTCATGAAGTTTTACCTGGCATAGGCCACGCTTTTTTAACTGAGGGCTTAGTGGGATTAATGCCATGTGCCTTCTCAGTCTATGATAGAAGAATGAGATAAACCACGAGTGGTCACTCTTGTCATATATTCCTGTGGATGGGAAAAGGAAACCCAGATTTTCATATATCAAACGGGGTGGTCACTGGGAGAGAGAATGATAGTCACTTTTTAGCAGACACAACATTTTATGTGCCTAGAGGTTCATTTTTTGTCCACAGATGAGGAGTCCTTCTGGAAAAGGGTGATGCAGGGCAAGCCCTCGGTTACATGACTCACACTGTGAGCTGCGGCTTGGGTTTATCCCTGGTTTTCCAGTACAGCCTCAACCAACACAAACAACATGCTAGAGGATTAAAAATCACCTTTGAGTCACGTCAAAACCATGCCTGCCTCTGCTATAATAGTTTCCTTCCTGTGTCCTGGCTGAAGATAGCACACACGTGCACTTCATGTGCATATGATATATTCACAATAATAAAAATCGCTCTTGCTCTCAGCCCATGTGCCAATGGACTACACATTCCAGTGGGCTTAACAGAGAAATTTGAAGGGTTACAGACTTGCTTTTGCAGTACTGGTCTTGAACACAAAGGCAGATAGACAGCATGCATATGTACTCTGCAAACTCATGCATAAACATGTATGCAGTAATTCCTTGTTCAAAGTTTAATAGCAGCTATGCCATCCCATATGATGTTCTTAGTTCTGATAGCGATGTGTTCCAACAATTTTTCCTATTAAAAAATAAATCAAGTGGAAAATGAAATAAAGTAATAGGATTTCAATTAGGAAACTAGAGATTTACATTTCAGACAGACTGCTTCCTAGTCCTCTTTGGTTTTGCTCATCCCAGAGAATTACCCTCACTGATCAAACTCAATGAACTTCAAGACCAAAACTGATGAATTTCAATCTGAAACTAAACTGAAAGTTTATAAGCCTTTCTCTTTCAATATATGCTTTAGTTTTATAGCTAGAGAGCCAGAGTGTGTTATTGATCCAACAAGATAAATGCAATGATATGGCCATCCTGCCTGCTTGGGAGAGTCTTGCTAGCAATTTCTTTTGAATTATTTCCTCTCCTTTTCTGTGTGTTCACAATATCTACAGCACTGTAAGCAGCTGTTGGATCCTTATAAGAGAGATTCAAACTTTATGTAAGTGATGAAACTTACTATAGAAATAGAAAACATAATAACATTAAGTAAACGATCTTTCAGATATTTCCAAGGTGACATACTAGTTTCAGCCCTTTCTCTGTAAAATGATATACTGGTGTTGGACTGTACATACCTGTTTAAATTCTGTATTTTATAGCTACATTTTAAATAGAACAGATCTATTTGTTTTATATAAGTAGCTACAAACTTAGTTCTGCATTCAACTTTTAGGACATACAAGGATAAAAGTTGTTTTAAAATCTCATTACACTCCTTTTTCACCTACTTTTTTTTTTTCAATGTTCACAATTATCTTCAGCTATTCAGTTAATGTGTCTCGTATCTACTTTTAAAGTTTCCATTCAAGCTTAAGATTTAAGGAAATTTCCACATATCTACTTCTAACTCCACTTTCACAACTTTGACAGAATTTTCAGCATCTGAAGCGCGAACAGTAACAGAATAGAAATTCAGTTTAAGATGGTAGAAATGTATTTTTCTTTTCCATGCACATAAGGTGATGTATTTGGTACAACAGACCCATCAATATTTTAAGTAACAAACTTTCTGTATCCAAAACATTTTTTCCTTATTCATAGTTAACATGTTGAATTATTAATGCTGTATTGTTTATATTTCAAAATAGTAATGGCATGCAACTTCATTTCCAGGCCAAGAGTAGTATCACACTGTTCAGCTTATCTTACTTTGCTTCATATGATTGCTTTGTATGATCTTTGTCAGACAGGTTAGTGGTAAATTCCTGTTAAATTCAGTGCTGCTTAATTCTGGAAGATTGCTTCAAAAATAATATTTGATATTAAGAGCCACGTGAAGAAGAATCTGAATGAAAGAAATTTCTCTTTGTTGTAAATTTCCCAGTGACCTAGTCATGTGGCTGATTAGAAATGCTCCATTCAAGTTTTATAACATGTTCTCTGTGTATATGAAGGAAACCTGTCAGTAAAAAGCAGTCATAGTCGTGTGTTACAGTCATACTGAACAAAAATGCACAGAGAAATCAGCTCAGGCCAATGGAAAGCACTCAGATTTTTCATATATATTTTTTATTGTAATGCTCACCCCGTGTCTATTCTATATTGTCATGTTATGGTTGTGTTTATATCACTAAACTGAACTACATCCAGAACTATTCCCTGATAAACATGTAACCTCTTTGAATCCTTTGTAAATGCTTGCAAAGGCACTGTGCTGGTCTGCAAGTCTGAGGCCTGGGCTAGTGGAAGGGTGTCCCAAGAGTGCTGTCTTCACCTCACTTTGTGCTGTGTGTTATTCTTCTGCAGTGTTGTGCCTTCCTGCAAGAACAATCTAGGGGAAGAACTGTTTTCCCATGTGCTGAAGTTCTCTCTGCTCAGGTCTGCCCATTCAACAATGGAATCTGACCTAAGGTTTCCTCTTGTGTGGAAAAACTGAGCTTTAAACCTCACTGTTTCCCATGGGAGAAGTACTGAATACTGGGGAAGATTAGAGACTGGCCTACGGACATGAAGCAATGTGTGTTTAGTCAGGAAACGTGTGATAGCAGATGGGAGTGTGGAAGAGGGGAGTCTGGAGTGCTTCCTTGACCAAGAACCTCTTATGACAATGGTAGCAAGTAAAATTGTAGTAGCCAGATTGTGTGCTGGCCATGGCCCTTTGGGGACCTCTGCTCCATGCCATGGCTGGCACCAGGATGGAAAGTACAGTGACGTGCCAGCTGAGATTGACTCTGGCAGGCACGAAGGCTGCCTGGGCAGCCCAGATGCATCAGTCTTTCTCTGCTAACTGGAGCATATTGTAGCACTTTAAAGAATGATGCCATATGCCTGCAATACATCACATTTTCCTTTCACACACTCCTGGGAACCATGCTCAATAGTGACAAGAATGACCTCTGGGCTCATGTGATGCCCTTGAGAGTACCAAACACCACTGTGTTCCCTTCCCAGCACCCACTTCAATCTTCTAACAGTTTCACCCCTTTACCCCATCTTAGCCCATGATTACCCTAGGGGCAGTAGCTCTGGCCTGCCCCTTCCTCTTTTGCATGTGAGACTGCCCAGGTCTCTGCCATATTCTGGAACCCACCTCAGACAAGATCCTTGGTGGCACACAGAAAGTACATAAATAGACAGAATAATGTAAGGAGTTTATTTGTAAGAAAAATCTGTCTGCCGGGGGGATGTGCATCTGTTGTGCTGAAGGAAAGGTCGCAGGCAGAGAAGGTGCAGGTGAAGTTCTGCACATAGACAAGGGCAATATATATGAGGTCTGTCAAGGGTGAAAGACAAATCTAATCATTGTAAGACATGTTAGCAGGATGGTTGCAAGGAATCAGCAGATTCATGCTGTGTTTTGAGTGCTGTGGGGGAACTAGCCCTGGCTTGAAGATAGCTTTGTCTACATTTTTGTCTTTGGGTCTTGGGAGGCTGGTGGTGCTGGGCTTTCCAGGTGTTGGAAATCCCATTTTATCCATTTTGCTACTAGGCTGGGGATAGTGCACAAGCTTTTTACCATGCTGTTGTTCAGCCTTTGCCTCAGAACTTATTGCTTCATGATTATATGTATCCAAAGCAGTGAGCTGCTGTATCCATAAAAGAAAAATCAATTAAGTAGGATTTATTTAACAACGATTCAAGTATATGTATACTAATATAACATAATTGGTAATGATATGTAAACATTTCTGTACCCAGTGGTCCAGTAAAAAATGCTACTGAAACCACTGAAGCAGGTGTCAGTGTGCCTTATGCCAACCATACAATGCTCCTGCCCTGCTCTGTTATGCTTGCTATCAAAACGTTATGAAAATTCGTTATGTGATCTGCAGTTATGAACCAAATGTTCTTTAGGTATCAAATGCCCTTCGTTGTGACATAGAGTCTATGCTTGGAATAAGAGCAGAGTTTAGAACTGGCCCAATTCATCACTCTTCTAAGCACTCCTACCACAGTGATCCTCCAATTCCCTAAATGGTATACATGTGTTCAACTGTGAGTTATTTGCACAAATAAGTATTTCTCTATAATGTGTGATTCCTGTCAAATATTGGTGTGGCACAGAGTAATAGACATCTGCTACAAAATGGCGATCAGACCTCATACAAACCGGCATCTGTGAGCAAGCAAAGGATGCCATTTCAGCCTTGGGAGTGCTGCTCTCAAGTACAAAGAATAGTTGATATAGATGCTGGCAGTGTCCATGAATCTTCCCTGATGGCCCCTGAGGTTTACAGCTGCAGACAGAACAAGTCTTTGCAGTTAATTTTTGATGGATTCATTGCAGACAGCACCAAAATGAAACAGGAATCACACTGGAATAGGCTCCCCAGGGAGGTGGTTGAATCACCATCCATGAATGCATTTAAAATCCGTTTGGATGTGGTGCTCAGGGACATGATTTAGTGGTGGGACATGTTTTAGAGTTAGGGTAGTATGGTTTGATTGCAGTTGGACTTGGATCTTGAAGGTCTTTTCCAACCTTGAGTGATTCTATAATTCTATGATTCTATGAGAGCCCCTGCCCAGCTGGAGAGATTACACTGAGAAAAAGCATGGTCAGTCTTGATAGCATGGACCTGAACGATACTCTCTGTTGTGACGTGGCCTATGGGATTTCTCCGCTGACCAGTTGCATATGGGCCAATAAAAGCCAGGACTAGAAAGAGTCATGAAGTTGACATAACTTCTCCACCAGGGTTCCCAAAATGTGATGCCTGGCATGCAGTGCCTGGTGCCCCATCTTTATTCATGGCCCCACAGCTGATTCCTCACATGGAGATCACTGTGGAATCACTGGCAAGAATAGCTAAGTTTGCATTTTACATAGAGCTCACTTTTGTCAGTTCACCCTACAAAAATAGAATTATTTTACTCATTAAAAAAAATCAGATTAAACTGAAAAATTTCCAAACAAATACATTATAACATGACACAGAGCTACATAACAATGATCTGCAAGATACTGGAAACTGCATCTGCCATGAGAAAAACAAGCCATTTACCATGGGTCAAAGATATTGTTTTCTTCTAGTTAGTGGAACAGTCTCAGAAATCACTGCGGAAATCATCTTCGCCTGAATTCAGTTTCAAAAAGGCAGGAAATCTGTACAACAGCTAGATTTAGGCATGGAATAGTTTCAGGGACTTGAAAAAAACATTCCTGGAACGTTATTCATTACCTAAAAGTCTTTGCCCCTTTCCTCCTCTCCCACCACTTCCTCTCCCCAGTTTTGAGCATACTGTTCATCAGGTAATTAACAATGTTGGGTTTTTTTCTGCTGATCAGTGGGATTTTGACATGGAAACAAGAATGTATTCCTGATATATTCCTTGAATCCTTCTCAGAAAGAAAAAAGCCCAGCTTATAAAAGATAAGATAGAGTGTACAGAGTAAATGTAGAGCTTGGGTTGGTGTCAGTTTTTCACTTCTATCCATGATCAGAAACGAGAAGTAACTCAAAATCAGTCGGTCACTGACTGATTCACCGGTATGTGAGAAACATATCTTAGCAGTGCTGTCATTCAGTGTAGACTTTAGCAGCTGCCACAGAGCAGCTTATATAATCACCAGACACAAAAGCAAACACAATTTCTGTAGAAACTTGAAGCAGCATCTAGGAAATACATCTTTCTCTGTGCATCATGAAAATTCAAATTATTTTTAACCCACTGTTGATTGATTTTGTGATTGTTATTAATTACTGTGTGGTAATTTTCTTTAATGCAAAAAAGAAGAGCTTCAGGCAGTTTTTTTGCAGTACTGTGTAAAGATCTGACAGTCACAGTTAGTGCGCACCATCTGTAGAATTCACTGTTGGGTTCCTCTTTACTTTAGGTAATAATTTTCTTCATGTCTAGTGGAAACTTACTTAGTACAACAGCTAAATGTCTGGAAGAAGAATCTGATGATTCATCTGGCTTTAAAAAAAGACCTGAAGGATGTCATTTGTACCTCTGAACCACAAAAGAATAAGTGGACAGAGGACAGATTACAAGAGAAGTACTCATTTCTTCTCTCGAGGCCTGGTTTCCATCATCTTAAACTGATTAGGACAAGTTGTAACAGATGTCTTGCTTGTTTGTTTTGATGAGATTTTAAAATGTAGATGGTTTATAAACTGAAGTTATTCAAGGTTGTGTTATATTTTTAGTTTGTAATTTACTACAGATTTTGGCTTAGGTATTTGTTTTTCAGAATCACATAGAAGTTTTCTGTTTCATGAATTTTCTTCCTTTCAAAAAATGCCTCTGAGTTTGTTGTTGCTTTTTTTTTTCTTTTTCCCAAGAGGAGATGTTTTTCTTTATTTACTAAATTCAGAAATTGACATAAAAACTGACACATTGGGCTGCAAAATGTGGAAAACCTGATGCATAGTCAGTTGTTGCAATTGCTAAATGCTCTTTTGAGACACTCTGAAGGTAAACTTACTTGTGCTTTTGTTTTTGTAAGTTACTTGTGGATAATTTGTTCTCCTATAAAAATATACAGATCTGAATATTGCAGAAGCTGAAATTCCCAGTTTGGTATAACTTGAGAATGCTGCCTTTGCTCTATTCTGTAAGCAGGAATCTGTGGCCTCTTTGTGCTGTGCTTTCATGTCGATCAATTCAAAAGTTGCTAAATAAGTGAATATTTCAATATATAACAGTACATATATTCAATCCATGCATAGTTTCTGGGGGAAGATATAAATCAAAAAAGATTTTGAGTAGTACACATTGCCTAATTTGAAATAAAGTTGTCAGTGCAAAACAAGAAGGCCAATTTTAACTACAATCAAAATTCATGAGAATCTGAGGTACTTCCCAGCTTGTATCTGTTTTCTTGCACAAATGAAAAATACACATGTAGCCCTCTTAAATATGAATTGTCCTCAGGACTGGGACTGCTTACATAACTGGTGATTTCCATTCATTTGTATTGAAGGTTAGATGAATCCATGAATCTCAAGAAGTCAAAGTCAAGAGCAGTTATGGAAATTTAGAAATCTAAGTAAATGTTCCTTAGTACCCAGTGAATGCTGGGAATTTTGGTTTCATATCAAGAGAAAAAAATGATTTTTCTTTTAATGGAAAGTTGTGCATAAATGAGACTCAGAAGATGTTGTAGAAGAGTGATTATTTACCACATTTTTGTCTCTTCTTTTTTACCTTTATTTGAATACATGATAAGCAGATTTAATTTATTTATTTATTTATTTTTGCGTGGGCAGCTATACCATCAGTATCTTTGATCTGCTTTCGATTAAATTTGCCAGGAGATACTTACTGCAGCTTTTGACAGTGGAACCTAGAACACCTAACTGAATACTCATACACTGTTGTAATGACTTCAACCACTTGTTGCACATTTAAAAAGACAGTTTGATTTGTTTCACTGACAAGCAGAGTATCTATAGTTGAAACTGAGTGAAAGGGTGAATGGTACATCGTGATAGTTCTAGCATAATATAAACGTATTATTCAGAATAGTAATCCAAAAGAAACTTGTATACGAAGGATCTATATATGTGTATGAAGTCAGAATGTAAACCTACAGGAAGGAAGGTATATGATTTTTCAGCATTTTAAATTAATTCAGAGAACCAGCCATGAAGTGCGTAAATGTTTCAGTTATGTCACGTTCCTGTTCTTCTTTTCTTTTGCTTACTGCTGTCTTTCATTCCCCTGCCTTTTCTCTTGATGGAGTTGAAACAGAAATCATTGCTGTAGTGGAATTATTTATCCTGCTTGTATCCCCAGTGTGTTCTTTGAAGTAATTAGAAAAATTGGATGTACACACTTTAAAATAGCTGCATCAATGCTGTCTTTTGAAAACAGAATGTACAAACTTTCCAAGAAATGTCAGCAAATCTTGAAAAGGAATTGTTTGTCATTTCATAACTTGGGGTAAACATGCATGTACTTTTAAGAAAAAAACATCTTGGCAAACAATTCAAACTTTATCATACCATAGATAAATAGTAATTATCTTGGATACCTTTGTCAGTGAATGAAATAGAACAATTTGCTGTCCATTAGACTGTGTTTAGCACTTTTTGCAAGCTTCCTCTGTACAGTATCCAGCAATGATTTCTAAATTACTGAGATTTTCATCAATAACATGTTCTATTTATGAAGTAACTAAACCAATTACATGAGCCTATTCTGCCTTAGAATGGAGGTAGATAGGTTCTGATTGTCTGCTGACACAGCAGTTGTCAGAATTGCTGGAAATGACTGGAACACTCTGTAGCAGTTCAGCTGCACAGTGTATGAATCATGGGTCCATTATAAGTGTGTAAAGGTGACTTTCAAGAGCAGTTTTATGGGAACGGTGCTTATTATTACTGCAGGTTTATCACAGAATTCAGCTGTACCACCATTAAAAGCTATGACAGCATACTTGCAAAATATTTCTCTTTCTTGGTGCTAAAACATTGTATAGAAATCCTCAAAAAAGTGTTATAAAAGCATCAGATTGAGTAAGCCAATATGCAAATGAAAAAGATGTGTCAACCACAACATTAAAGTCTTTGCACCTTGAGGTTGGTTGCCTGATATTCTTACAGGATGTTTTTGTTCTTTAAATGGTAATTTTCTGTCTCTACTGTATATTCAGATCTTCCTAACCTCCTCAAAAAAGTTGGAAGTTACTTTGATATTTTGCTCACTACTTGAACAATCTTTTAAGGTGCTCTCATTACTTTGGCAATGGAACCCTAAGAGAGTACAGCACGGAAGCAGATTACGTTACTGTGCCATATCCTATTTCTCAACATGGTCTTCTGAAGGAATCTGCACTGATTCAACAGTGGCAAATTTGATCCGTCATCCGAAATCTGGAGAAAGATAATAATTCCTGTTTAGTAAGGGATCTCCTGAACATTCTGTCAAAGATTATCACCTTCCAGATTCTGAATGTGTCCATTGTTGGTCTCTCTTTTATGTTAGCATAGGAGGTAAGAGTTTTCTGCTATAAACAACCATATGAGAAGACAAGAATACATTCTAGGTAAAAAAATAAAACTGAAATCTCTTGAAAGGCAGAAAGACAAGTTTACTCCTGGTTGATTTGTCATTTGAATGAATATGTTCTTCAGTTCCAATGCCTGCATTTGCTTAAAAGTGAGAATCAAATTGCTTTACCAAGTGTGCTCTGCATTAACTAACGTCTGACTCATAGCAGATGTTTCAGTATCTTTGTGTTTTCATTTACGAATTGCTTCTCCTATCATACTGTGAGGTTATATATATATATAAAACACTATAAATATGAAATATATATCTATTTGTGTTCTTGCGTTCAACACAACTTTAGCAATAAGTTGTGCACTCAAAGGTTGCTGCTGTACCAGCAAGGAAGGTTTACCTTATGTTCTTTGAAATACAATATGTTGAGTTACTAAGTACTAGACTATTTATTCTGCACCAAAATTAATGCCTCCTATTTCCATGGAAACTACAGCAGTCATGAAGATCACAATAAAACTATAGGATAGAGAAAATTCACACCTACAAGACACTTTTTTCAGCATAGTCACAATTAGTCATGCATTTTCAACCAGTGATGAAAAAGAGCCTGTATGCCATGCTTGGAAAAATCTGCTCTGGTGGAGGTGACACACTGTCACCACTGCTGAGCACTACCTGGTGCTCCATTCACTTCCACTTTTTTTAGTCTCCATAAATGTTCAGCAAACATTGATAAATGTCAGACGGTGCCATTTTTTTCCACATGGAGGGATTTGATTCCACACCTTTGCTTCATACCTACTTCCATGTCTGACAGTGCTTGGTCAGACTGGCCCCCTGCTGCCATCTGTCACACAACAACAAAAAATAATGGAATACTGATGAGAAGATTCAGACTCTACTGCCATACCACCATCATCCACATCTGACACTGTGGACCAATATAATAAGTTAGGAGGTATTACTTTTGGAGAAGCCAAAAATATGCAAAAAAGCCTCTCTTGTTCCAAAATTGAAATAATTTCAGATTTTTGCTAGGGCTAGGACAGTCAGACTCCCAGGAGTGGTTAGACCTTTTGTGCTCTGGAACTGTATTGCTTCTTTGCAAGCAAAGCTCTCCGTTAAATTCTATGGTCATTAGTGGGTACAGCTGAACCCTTCTTTTCATGCGACAGGGCTAGAGCAATTTCCTGTCTGCCATAGTGTCCTATCAACTGTATTCTAGCATGCTTGGCCCAAGCACAGAACAATGGGAGGACCTCAGCATTGGTCTGCTAGTGAGTTCAGGATTGTTTAGTATGCTAACAGCATCAGTCCTCATGTTCCTGCAGTTACCCTGTGGCATGTAGTGATGACTAGAAGCAGGTAGAGCTCCTGTGGTAGAGCCTGTGGCTGCAGGAAGAGCTGGTGCTTGCCTAGTGCCTACTAGAGTTGCCAGAACTTGTAGCATTATATCACGTGTGCCAGAGTGCGCTGTCTCTGCAGTGCAGTATGGATCTTGGTTTTGAGAGCTGCAATCCCAGCAGTTTATTTTTTTTTTTAACTAGATGTTCTCTATCCTGAGTAACTCATACATTGTGTCAGTACCCCAGCAGGATTGGATCCTGAATAGAAATGTGAATGGCGGAGGAGTGCAGTGAGGAAATGGTGACAGCTGACAGATCAGTAATGAGTTTGTACTTAAACTTCACACTTACTTTCTCATATACTTCCGAGTGAGAGACGTGATACCATACAAACAGCTGAGCAGCAGTGTGTTATCAGTGCTTCTCCCTTCTCACAGTCACTCAGACTCTTTCTTTAGAGTTGTTTTGTCCATAAAAAAGAGAGCTAACTGGAGAAAGAAAGGAAAAAAAAAATTTTTTTTTTTGTTTCTTTTACTTCTCACCATTTAGGTAGGTTCTTCAGATACACCTTGTTAATACTTCTTGTTCAAAACACTTATTTACAACATGTATAATTGACTTACACTTTGGATTAACTTCTTCGGTAGTACCTCCCTTGGATATGCTTGTTCTTCCTTCTCTCCCACATGTATTTTCCTACAACTGTAGAAATTTTGTTCAGACACATCTAACACAACACTTAGAATTGGTTGGGATGGTTTAACACAAAACTAGTCTGTTTGCACAGTGGTGTTGATTTCTACCACCAAGCTGTTTATTGAGACAATATGTAAATGTTAAATTTAACTATATATTTGGAGCTCCAATTTTATCATAACACTTACTTCAGAATTTATTGCAGTGAATAGGATTTGCTAAGCTTATTCCCCAGAGCTCAGGGCTGAAATCTGTACTAGAAGCTGTAAACCAGAAGGTGGCATTAACTGCATTGGAGGAAAGGATCAGAGACTGTTTCCTTACAGGCAGAAGTTGTAGAAACTTGCAATGGGCATTTTTCATAAACAGATGGGTTGTAGAAGATGACTTTACAATGCTTTGATACATACTTTGTAGAAGTCACTCCTTTCTCTGGCACGATTAAAATGATCCTCTAAGTCAAATACATCTGAGGTCAAACAGAGTATGTTGTCTTCTGTACACATGATCACTTTTAACAGTCAGATTTGAGAAAAAAGAATCATGATCTTTTTCTAGCTACAAGGGAAACCTATGTATTTTTTTCTTTCAGATATTGAAAGAAATATTTGAAACTTCCAGAAAGTTGCCACAGTGTGCATGATTTATTCTGTGGGGAAATATTTCTTCTCCACTTCTACCGTTTCCCCCCCCTGTGTGTATGTTATGTTTTTCTCATTCTGTACTGAGTTTGGATCATACCATCCTTTCATATCTTTCAGGCACTGGAAACCATACTGCTGCACTGGATTTTGGTCTGGGTAGTTGCAGTTCATGCAAGTCTACTTCTTGTCTTGAATTTTTTTGTTTCAAGTTGAAGTATAAGTCACAACTGAAAAGAGGGGTTTGCTTTTCAAAGAAAATTGATTTATAGCCAGTTTCCAATTACAAGTTCTGTTTTTCATTTAATTCTTTAATCATGACTCACTGATATATGTCTTTTACTAGTAGCTACTTTCAGCATAACCAAACTTTCTGTCATCAATCACAATGTCTGTTCAGCCAGCAGGGAAAAATGTAAAGAATGATAATATTGCAGTAGCATTGATGTGGATTCTTAAGGTTTTAACAGAATAAATGTCAGTACTGATGCACTTAAACATGAACCACTGCAGCAAAACTGAAAAGTATAGGAAGAAGACAGCCAAGTTAGTTGACATTTATTAGTATTTGTTCTCAGTTGAAAGCAAAAGTGAATGAGGAGAAGATTATGTAAAGTGAAGATTAGGACTCTGAAAAGATCACTTACTGGTTGAAAATTATTAATGGAAAACTACTTTTTTTGAGGGAGGACAGAAAGACTGATGTGGACTTGAGAAATTGCTGTGTACTTTCTTAGTTGATTATCATCTGGGGGAAAGATGGGACAGGGAAGGACTAAATTCTTGAAGTGAAAATAACATATGAAGTGGCTCAATTAACTTAAATCTCACCTCTGATACTGAATTTGGTGTTTGCTTTTGATTTTATATGTAACAATGTTCATATCAGACTGGTTTCAAGTATACCCTGCCTCTTGTGATATACTGTGATTACTGATTAACGTTTGAGAAATATAACTAGATTACACCTCACTATCATCTTCAGTGTTATGTAATTAATATTGCTTACAGATTCTGTGTAGCTCTTTTCAGTGAGCTCTGATAACAGAAAATTCTTGACAAATTTACCAGTATGGCATGCATCACTACAGGTTAGGGGAGGATCTGCTGGGAAGAAGCTCTACAAAGAAGGACCTGGGTTTTCTGGTGGGCAGCAGTGTGCCCTTGTGGCCAAGAAGGCCAAGGGTAGCCTGAGGTGCATTCAAAAGAGCGTGACCAGTAAGTTGAGGGAGGTGATCCTCCCCCTCTACTCTGATGAAGACATATCTGGAGTACTGTGTCCAGTTCTGGGCTTCTGAGTTCAAGGAAGACAGGGAACATCTAGAGAGAGTCCAGCAGAGGGCTGCAACGATGGGGGCCTGGAGCACCTCCCTCACTAGGAAAGACTGAGGGACCTGGGACTGTTCAGCCTGGAGAATACATGGAGGAGGTCTTATTAATGAAGGCCACTCCAAAACCAGTGCTCCCTATTTTATGTCAGTCCACAATATCGGAGGCAGATTTTGGTGGTATGGCTAAAGAGGTTGAACCTTCCCACCAATACTCTGTAACTTTTTGTTACTGTGCAACAGATGGCCGTGGAAGAGAAGTTTGACAAAATGGTGTTTGATGTGTAAGTGGGTATGAAGCAAAAGTGAGTCATTTAATTCCTTCTTGCAGAAATAGTTGCACCCATTGACATTCATTGATACTCTCACATTTTCCAGACAGCCATAAACATTTTTACAAATATGACATGCAGACCCTCATTCATTACTGATGAAAATGATGGTTATGACTTATATTGAAATACAATGTTTTGTAGGTGAGAATTTTCTCTTTAAAAGAGTGTTATCGTACCCTTTGTATCAGTTATAGTTTCCATGGAGGCATTAATTTCAGAGCAACATACATAAATACCTAATGATTGAGAATCAAGTGGATGGGAACAGGCTCTTTTCAGCAGTGCCCAGTGACAGAACAAGGGGCAATGGGCAGAAATAGGATCATAGTAAGTTCCATAAGAACATGAAGAAGAATTTCTTTACTGTGAGGGTGGCAGAGCATGGGAACAGGCTGCCCAGAGAGCCTGTGGAGGTTCCTTCTCTGGAAACATTCAGAAGTTCCTAGACACTTTCATGTATAACATACTCTAAGGATACACCTTTAGCAGCAGGGTTGGACTAGATGATCCAAAACCAATGATTCTGTGATTCTGTTCTAGGTAGTGTAGCTTGCTTACTGTAAATATTTTCAGGAGATTATAAAAAGGTCTAACAAGGATATGAAAACTAAATTGTAAAACATTAGAAATGTAACAAACTGAACTATTGATGCTAATATATGTGCAATAGAAAATGCAGAAAGCTCAGACGTTTGATCTGGGAGAGTCAGAGAGGGAAACTACAATTTTTAAGACCCATCAGTTTGGTTGTTAGAGTCAAGTGTGGATAGAGATCAGTTGGGCAAAAACTGATTTCCCTTATACTGTCAGCAGTAGGTATATTTTCATCAGCTGATTTCCAGAAGTTAGAACGAATAAAGCAGATATCTGGAATCCTTCAGTAGATCTAGATAGATTGGTGTCTTCAAATTTTAAATTACCTATTTATCTTAAACACCTATTTTAGAGAGGGTTAGATTGCCTGCTGGAACTGCCTATCTCTTCAAGACTGGCTAAAACTATACAACTAACTTTTGGGTGGCCACAGTTAGCTGAAATGAGTGATTCTGTGACGAATGGGAAGTTTAAACGCTGGAAAGACAAGGAGAGATAACACCAACCACAGTGTGATTTGTTACCATCAAATGGAAAAAGATTCTGCAAGCTTTTCTAATCTTTTTCAAAACACTCTCTTAAATGTTATGCACTAGTATTCTTTTTCAGTATGTGCTTTTCAAACAGAAGATAACCTGATGTAATTATTGCATGGTATGAACAATACTCTAAATTCAAATGTTTTTTAGTGGTTTTCTTATCTGAGAAAGTACGTGAGGGGTAGCAAACAGGCTGTCAGTTCAAAGACCATCTTGTCTCAGCAGTGAGGAACCACACAGATGTGGACATTTAAGAGGGACTAAAATGTAAGGAGAACAGAATCTGTCCAGACAAGTTATGGTGCAGATGACAGTACTGAGGAGGAAACAGCTGCAAGTGTGTAAGAGGCTTTCCAAGAGTCTGAGAAGTGGTCAGATACATTCAAAAACACTGAAGAAGGATGAGAAGACAGCACTGATAAGCAATCCCACTTGGATCCCACTTGAGTCATTCATGGCACTGACACCAATAAAATATGTCACGATAACATCAAGTATCATAATTCTGCTAAAGAGAGTAGCAAAGAAATATGCCAAAAAAGCTTCTAATGGTGGCACATTTTGAGTCATTTAACACAACTGATTATGGTATCAAACATACAAAGCGGTTATTGGAAAATGTGTCTGAATGACTTGACTTAATAATTGCATTGTTATGAAAGCTTCATAATGTGGCACTCTTTCTGCTGTCACTGCTAATGCCTATGCACATGCAACACTCTGCACAATAAAACTAGTGTATCTGTTACAGTGTCAAAGCTGAAGACTTTTCTTGATGTGACATTACAGGAAAAACAACTTGATAAAGCAGGACTCAAGTCAAAAGAGAAAAAGCAGTTACGCAACTCTATTTCCAGTTATTACAACAGTTGTATCTAACCTAGCTAATTTTTTTAATTAAAGAACAAGTGTGATCACATGCTTAGAGGAAAGTTGACTGCATGCTAGATGGCAGATAAATCCAGAAATATCACATGTTATCTGCTGGAGATTTAACATAGGGCAACAGACATTTTTTGGTACTGAAATTACTGTGGTGGGTGAGAGTGTGCTGCTACCTTTCCCCGTCATCAGTAAATCAGAGTTGGCAATACTTCTGCCTTACTTCCAGCTGTGTTTGTATTGACAGAAATAAAGCGGTTTGTAATACACTTTGAGATTTTAATTTCCAGCAGTATAACTAAACTGCCCTTTTTTCCCTTAGACTTGGTACATTTCAGCATGCTTTATTCAGTCAGTCTTCAGAAATAGGTGGTTGGTTGTTTTTTTCTTTTTGTTGTCTGTACTTGCTTCAAAGAAGAGGCAAAGTTAGATTCTGATGAACCATGATGACTTTGGCAGTTTTATAGCTGGAGACAAGCTACGGTCCTGCTGGAGTGCAAATGTGGTCTTCTGATTCTGATGGAGTTTGATACTTTTAGTGTTGCATTTCATTTGCTGAGCTCATAGGAGAGTCAATATCTTGCTACACAGATAACATCATCATGTTCTTCTCTCTGCTTGTGTAACCAGTAATGTCCAGCAGAACTGTGAGGACATCTTGCTTTTTCAGTGTGCTGTCTTGGTCAGTATTAATCAACAATCTCAATAGTCTCAATATGTCTTGTGCTCACAACTGCCTGTTCTTACAATGCACATTCACCTGGTCTGATATAAGTCTTATTTGGATTGGCACGTAAAGGAGATTACATTGTAAAGAGCTATCAAACCATGTGTTTCTTCTTCAAGTCTCACTTTATTTTTCAGGATCTGGGAGTAGTCAAGAGAGTTTCTAAGTCTACAAATCTAAGCTAATCTAAGAGGGATTTGGATAGACTGAACAGCTGGGCTGAGCTCAATGGGATGAGGTTCAATAAGACCAAGTGCCGGGTCCTACACTTTGGCCACAATAACCCCATGCAATGCTATAGGCTTGGGGCAGAATGGCTTGAAGAATGTAGAGAGGAAAAGGACCTGGGGGTGTTGGTTGATGCTCGGCTTAACATGAGCCGGCAGTGTGCCCAGGTGGCCAAGAAGGCCAACGGCATCCTGGCCTGTATTAGAAATAGTGTAGCCAGCAGGAGCAGGGAGGTGATCATCCCCCTGTACTCAGCTCTGGTACGGCCGCACCTCGAGTACTATGTTCAGTTTTGGGCCCCTCGCTACAAGAAGGACATTGAGGC
This sequence comes from Cyrtonyx montezumae, assembly GCF_038088225.1. Taxonomy (NCBI): domain Eukaryota; kingdom Metazoa; phylum Chordata; class Aves; order Galliformes; family Odontophoridae; genus Cyrtonyx; species Cyrtonyx montezumae. The sequence goes on along the minus strand of NW_027072089.1, from coordinate 98,478,231 downwards.
CCTGGAGCGTGTTCAGAGAAGGGCAACAAAACTGGTGAGGGGTCTGGAGCACAAGTCTTATGAGGAGCTGAGGCTGAGGGAGCTGGGATTGTTTAGTCTGGAGAAGAGGAGGCTCAGAGGAGACCTTATTGCACTCTACCACTTCCTGAAGGGGGGTTGTGGTGAGTAAGGGGTGGGCCTCTTCTTCCTGATAAATAATGACAGGACGAGAGGGAATGGCCACAAGTTACACCGGGGAAGATTTAGATTAGACCTGAGGAAACATTTTTTCTCTGAAAGAGTGGTCAGGCACTGGAATGGCCTGCCTAGGGAGGTGGTTGAGGCACCATCCCTAGCACTGTTCAAGAAGCGTTTAGATGAGGTGCTAAAGGTTTAGTAGTTGGGTAGGGATAGTGATATAGGAGATATCTGATAGAGAGGATGGTTGGACTAGAAGATCTTGTAGGTTCTTTCCAACCTAATGAACCTAAGCTATAGTTTCATTTGTTTATAATTTTTCTTACCTCCAAAGTAAGAGGTCCACCTCCAGATGGCCCCAAATCACTTCTGAATAAAATAAATATATTTTTATGAGCTTTTTTAGGTGTTCATTGATGTGGTTAGCTTGTGGATGTCCAAGAATGCTGCCTGAGTTGAAGAGTACTTCTGCACATCCTAAACACCAGCACTTCTTTCCCTGTAACAAGTAGGTAATCAACAGTGTTGCCACAAGTATGTTGATAGTATGCTTGCTACTATACATGAAAGCATTAAAGGAGACTAAAGCCAAAAAATGGTAGAGTTGCTGTATGAAACTGAAGTTTCAATTCCCTGTGAGAATTTGTTGCTTGATATTTGTTCTTTGTAATTTTCAGAAAGAAAAAATTCTGAAATCTTTTATTTCACTATGAAAATCCCAGCAATCTGTTCTAGGTGGCATTACTTGAGTAGGAGGTTTAGACAAGAAGACCTCCAGAAGTCCCTTCCAACCTCACCATTCTTTGATACTGGTTTTTTTTTGTTTTTTTTTTTCTTGCCAATAAACCCTATAGAAGTGTACTGGGAGTCAGTGGGGGGTCATGACCTAAGCAGGTCAGGGCTGCAGAGGTTTTGAAGTTCCATCAGGTTAAATTAAGGTGAAACAACAATGAACAACCAGTTAAATGCTTTTTATTTCCCACTATGATATTCAGTGCAAGATGCAGAGTATAGATAGAATCAGAATCATGGAATCACCAAGGTTGGAAAAAACCTGCAAGATCATCCAGTCCAACTGTCCACCTACCACCAATCATTCTCACTAAACAATGTTCCTCAACAGAGTGTCTAAATGTTCCTTGAATACCTCCAGGGTCGGTGACTCCACCACCCTCTTGTGCAGCCCATTCCAGCACCTGATCACTCTTAGAGAAGTAGTATTTCCTGACATCCAGTCTGAATCTCCCATGGTGCAACTTAGAGCCATTCCCTCTCATCCTATCACTATCATATATTTGCATATCAGTACCTTACTGGCAATAAGCTATGATCGTTTTACTTCTAATATAACTTGACAAGAAAGAAATAAAAAGAGGGGGGAGGAGGGGGGGAGGGCAGGGAAGGATTGCAGTGACTCTTTCCCCCAACTGAGCTTGGGGTCGTGGAGACCCTGTTCTTTATCACATAGGTTATGTAGGTATCTCTTGCAATTGGGAAATTTGCATGCAGGGAGGGGAAGGGAGTAGGGCCATCCATCCTCCAGTGTACTTTCTACTCTCTTTGGCAAGCACTTTTGGTTCCCTAATTCCAGCTGCAAACAAACAAACAAACAAACAAAAAATAGGATTGTTTTTTCCATTTCTAGAACAGGATTATCATGCATCTAGAACTATTCAGGCTTTGTTGTATGCTGAGGCAGTGCTGAGCTGTACAAAGTAGAATGGTGTGATAGTAGCGCTATACATATTGCATTAATATCTATGCCTAACAATAGTCTTCCTCAATATCATTTAGAATAACACTAATACATGATGTAGGAGATTTGGCAAGAGAGGAAGGGGGAAATTCTCTATAGTTGTGATGGATAGAGATATGTTAATCCTGTAAAGAAGTCTTAACCTTTATCTCCGCTGAGTGTCTTTAAGACTGATTTCATGCGTATTTCCATACTGCCCACTGTTTTATCTGAGGACATGCAGTACCGTAACAGGACTGCATTTAAGTGCAGTGCTTCCCAGATTGACAGGATATTGGCATAGTACTGTGATGTGGCACAATTGTTCCTCAGTTCATTGGCTAGTGATTTATTTCCTCTAAAGTCTAGTGCATTTTCCAAGAGGCGTATCCCAGAGCATCAAGCATAGTTGTTTAATGATTGAAAAACTTCTGGTCTTCTGGTCATTACCAAGTCTATCTGAAATGTTTTAGCAGTACCTATTCTAAATTTACGTAAATCTTTCTCAGGTTACAAGATGGATTAATGGCATATTTTGACTGCTTGAAGTCTTACAATTATATTTTTATGTATTCACCTAATTATTTTTCTGACTGGCTAGCGCTCACCTCATTTAACTCTCAGAAAGTGTATTTTGTTGGTTCTGCTAGCTGCTTAAAAACTGATGTTCCCACTGTCCTCCTTAACAGGAGTAAACACCCAACTGTATTCCATGGGTAGCACCTCATAAAATGCTCCTACTGCAAGGAGAGTTAGTCACCAAAAAACAGTGGTTGGGATTATCCTTAGCAGAAAGGAATGATGGATATTCTTTTCTGGTTTCACAGGAGGAAGAAGTTTTGGTGATCCAAAATTGCTGGATAAAGCCCTTTGAACTCTCTTCTAATTCACAAACTCAGCATAGAGAACCAATTTGCACCTTACCTGCCTGTGTGCTGGCTCTTTTCCTATGGCTCCAATAGGCTTTGCAGATACTGAGGCTGCAACCTGACTGTATCAGTCACTTACAAAGACAGCACAGTCTCAGGCATGCTCCAGATTCCCAGAGCAGGCAATATCCTTCAAGTATCATATCCGCTGTCACAATTCCCTTTCAGTTTTTTGTGTTATCTTGTGTAACTTTTCTAAGCTTCAGTTTCTGGCTTTCCCATCTGATGACTGACAGAACTAGCAAATATTAGATAGGGCCTTACCCCTCTCTGGCTCCTCGCTAACTCCTGTGCCATGATCCTCCATCCAAAGTTATTACAGGAATATTACTGCACTGTGTGGTTGTGTTACAAAGGGGCACCACTGGAGTCTTGGTAGTCTCAGTAGTAGTGCTCTCTGATGACAGCAGTGCAGGGAAACCTCAGCATGAGGAGACAGTATAGCAACTGAGAGCCTATTACCTGTTGGCAGACAAGCCAGAATGCTTTGATCAGACTCCCACCGGCTTATGTGCCAGTGTGTGTAGGAACAGAAAGTGAGCTTAGAGGCTTTTCCCAAGAGCTATTTCACCAGAAGCTAGCTATTGCAGAAATATCTGAAAATATATTGCTTTCTTATTGGATTATTACTGTGTATGATCAGACTGGATCTAATTAAACATATTTTATTCCATTTAATAATGACAGAATAATGAAGAGCTTTTCTTTTTAACTGTACTGTGAGCAGTAGTAAAAGAATAATTCTAGAAGAAAGCTAATGGAATTGGGTATGTTATATTCAATAATAGAGATATTATTCTGATTTAGGGTAACTTCAGGGAGCAATTCAACTTCTGTAAGTGTAATCCATGGCTTTGGTCTACTTAGATTCTCCTGAAAATGCTTTGATTTTTTTTCTTAATGGTCAGTCTTCACCTTTACTGCTTATTCTGCTTCTTACTGCTTATTTCCTGCTTACTTCAGTCACCTCTGCTTATCTGTCAGCTGTGGTCTTTTACTTTGGACCATCAGATTTCGCTAGGTTGCTTCAAAAATTCTTTTTTGGGCTATCTCTATTGTTTCCTTGCCTTTTTTTTAATATATATATATGTGTGTATTAATATATATGTATTTCTCTCTTAAACTCTCTATAAACTTCATCATTTTAAATAATAAACAAATCATTATGACTTACATGTTTCCTTCTGCCTTTATTCTTTCTCGTTTTGTTTTGTTTTGAGTTATAATGATCCGAGTTTTGTAATTGAGCTGTTTCTCTTCTATAATACACAAGAGGGTTGGGCTTTTTTTCTGTTTTTCTGTTGTCTCATTCTTTCAGACCTCTCAGAATTCATTCATTTCCTCTGTCGTTCTAATCTTGCTCTAATGCTTAACATGCAGATACTACTATGTGAGATTATTCTGTAAATTATTCTTATATTTATACAGCCTGCATTATCAGAGGAAGCAACCATCAACATTGTCCAGAGATTTTGATAAAACGTCCATGTTTCTGCTCAAAGATTGTCTCATGAATCACAGGACCATGTTATTTGCATGTACGATACGTTTCTTACAACAAAGTTATCTAGATAAGACATTTGCATGGTGGGAAACTTCTTAAATGGCAAAAGTCTCTGTGTGCCAGAAGATACCGGATTTCACAAGAGTTTTATCAAACTAAATAAGCTTTAAAGCTGTCTCTGAAAAGTAATTGTAATCGTAACATAATTCTGGTTTAAATTTTCAAACCTTCTATTTTCTATCTTCTTCATGACAGAACTGAATTGCGAACAAGTCAAATAAGTGGTATTAGGATTATTAATATAAATCTAGAAACCTAAACAAATTACACTGAACATTTTGGTGCTGAGTTAGTTTTATCACCCACCAGCAAAAAACAAACAAACAAACAGAATTTGGCTATATATATAAAAAGAAAAAAAGACAACAAGGAGAGGAACCACATGTCATATGGTGCCCAACTGGTCCTTCCTTTAAGGAGACTGAGAGTTATTTACAGAAGTCCACTCTGGTTTCTTAATAGTCAACAGCCACCTTGCTTTTCAGTTCCTTCCCAGTTTGCAATTATTAAATTTTACTATATTATATCAGAAGTACGTCCTTCTCCTGCCAGTAGCCACAGCAAGCTGCCTGCTCTTGTCCTGGTGCCTTCCCTGCCTCAAACTGCTGCTCTGCTGGTTGTTCCAGCCAGCTGTCCTACTTCTGCTTCTGCCTCTTTCTATAGCAGCTCCAGTACTGCTGCCTCATCTGGATGATTGTTGTCATTCTGCTATCAGTATCTCCTACTTCAGCAAAGTATGTGGCAGTGCATGCACACATTTGTACTCTTAAATACACTCCTGTTTGATGATTCTCATCTAGCAGTAGCCCTTTAAAGTCTGCTATGCATTTTCTTCCAACTTCTGTGCTTTAATTCTATAAAACCTAGTGTGATCTCTTACTCTCATCATTCATACCTCAAGCACATAATCCATACTTTTACACGGTTATCTCAATTTCCTCCCTTATGTGTCTGGCTACTCTTTCAAGTAGAAAGCCTTCTGAATGAACAAAAACTTGTGTGCAAATTAAAGTTGTACTTCTCCTATACCTTGTTCCCTTCTACCTGTCTTGCTCCCCTCCCTATGTTTATAATCTGAAGTGAGTTTTGTTGTTTTTTGTTGTTGCTGTTTTTCAGTGAGTAGGCCTTCTCTCATTAACTTGCTTGTTTTTCATTGCAAGATTTAGATGGGGGTTTCCACTGAGAGAGGATATGAAGGTGAAAGAGGAAGAGCTGGTATAGGAAGAGGTTTTATTAAAAATATAGCTGAAAGTCTTTTCATCATATCTTTGAGTAAACATTAGTGGGGTACTGATAGAGGATGTGTCACTGGATTTACTTAGTGTAAGACAGTTCTTCCTAGTAAAGCATAATATGAAAGCAGCATGTACTTTTTAATATAATGTAAAGAGTAACTTCTTGCAGTGAGCTTATTTTCTTCTTGTTTGATGGATTTATACCATTTTTTTCCACTGAGTAATGGAATCTACACCGTGTTTTACATGACAGTAGAATGTTTTAGACAACATAATTCAGCCTCACCAAGTGTTCAAGAGAAATAATGAAAGAAAGAATTGGCATGCAAGACAAGTTCCTTCTAGTTTGTCTCCTGCAACCTTCCTTCCTCTGAAACATTCATCATCTTCCTCTTTGTTTGCCAGGATCTTAAATCAGGCAGATATTTTATTATCAATACCGAGGCAGGGCACTGAGAGCTGCCATCACATCTTTCTTTAGCTGAAAAAAATTGCTTCTGCGAGAGCCCAGCTATGTCCTGCTGTTTGTAAATCTGGTGCTTCACAAGATATGTTTACTGTCTTGGATGCTATGTGCACCTCGATGATTCTACACATTTTACCATATCTGGTCATATACATACGCTTAAAGCAGGAGAGCCTCTGCAGGCTGGAATAGAATCTCAGTCCCACATGGGTCAGAAACTAGGAGGTAAGGAGTGTGCTTGTGTATCTGAAGGGGTAAGAGACAGCTATGAAATACAAGGTACAAAAACAAGGCTATGAAGGAGCTGTTTTCATGGAGCAGTGAATGTATTTTCTGAGGACTTCACATCCTTTCAGAGTGAATTTCCTGGGACTGGTTGTCAGCATACCAGGTGAAACAAAATATGAATCCTTTCAACAGTCTGCATAGAAGCCATGGAATTTAAAGATTCAGAAATAGAGCTGCTCAGGGCACTTGATCTTGTGCTGTCAGACTTGTTCTTTCCCAGAATTCTCAAGAGTTTTTGTTATCTATCTGTTCAACACAAGGAACCTTTTTACTGCTAAGGAACAGGTGAAGCAATTTGCTGGCAGCTCCTTGCCTTGCCTCTTGTTCTGTAAAGATAATACCAGGGCATAGATCACTGAGCAATTACAGTTATTAGTAACAGAATTTAGATATCATATTTTTGATATTAAACATTTGCTATTACATTATGTGGCTTCTACAATGCAGATTTTTCACCTGGTACATCAACATCTTCCTCTTTAGCTTTGACTCCTGCCCTTTCCTTGTCAGTGTGGTTCACTGAATTGCCAATTGATGAACAAATACTCTGTGCCCTTAACAAATAGCTGAAAACAATGTATTAAAAGAGACACTAAGAAATTTTGTTTTCTGGTGGTCAATTGTAGCTTGGAGGGGGAATTTTTTTATGGTTTAATTTGATTATTTATTACATTCTTGTTTCATATTTCTGTGTGTTTGGTTTCATCTGATACCTACTCCTTGTGTAACAATCATTGCTGTAAGTGCTGCCCCCTCAGAGATTTGTGCAAAGTTTTCACCTGTTCATTTATGGATAAGAAGATGTTTTCAACACAAAACCCCTTTCACAGTTTACTCATGTGTGGTTATGCTCTGTGTCCCAGTCACTGCTCCCTGGCTTATGTTTTATAAACCATGGCACCGAGACCCCAAGATGGATTATGTATGATAAAAGGCAGGGACTGAAGTGGGTCTTTATGTATATATTGCAGTTGAAAATACTCAGTTGTGAAAACTGCTGATCTGAGTAAGGACACCCTGCTGTAAGTGAATCCTTAGTTTGGGGACCAACTCCCTGATACCAAAGAGTCACTCTGAAACATGGTGTATCAGGATAGCCAGGACAAGGGATCCAGACTCAAACAATGAAAATGCAAGACACTTTCTATATTCTAACTTGAGGAATTGCAAAGAAAATGATCTTCATCTATTGCAGACAGCAGAACAGGCCATGAAAATAGTAATGAGCAGCATGCTGTGAATGAACTTGGCAGCTTCTGAGCCTGTCTGAGGCAAATAGCATTACCTGATCTTGCTGTTTTCACCACCAAAATCTGTTAGTGCTCAAAGCACTAATGCTCATGTGCAGATGAAAAATAAAGGAAGAGGAGGGCTGTGTTTCCTCCTAATGTATTTGTTCCTTCAACTTGTTCACAGTGAGGACCATTCTCATCTGACAGCATCATCAATATGACCTTATTGTATAAGCAAGAGGAAGGAATAGATGCACACAAAGGTAACATAGACTTCTTTTTCATTTGATATTGGCATTCTGGATACTAGCAGATTTGAATCACAAAAATATATGTCCTTCGTGCAGTTTGCCTGTGAGGGGGCTCACATCCCCCTCAGCTCTATTTAAAAGGAGATGTCTTAGCTAAGTACAAGAAGCCAGCCTTGGTAGCACTGTAGCTGTGACAGGAATGCTGAGTTTCAGAAATGCTCATGAGCATTTGAGCATGTGTAGTAAATGATTTTTTGTGTGTGTTTTCTACATTTCTAATGAGATGTCCGGAGTAATTTTACTACAGAAGGCAACATTTATGCTCTAAGTGTAGAGGGACCAAGGCTGATGTGGATGTAAACCGATCAAACTTCTCATTTTTCAAAAGTGCCTGGACTGTTGGTCTACCAGTTCTAACATACACTATAGCAGAGAGTATAGCAGAGAAAATAATTTACTGTATGTGTGTTCTCCAAGCACATTTTATCAGAGGGAATAGCAACTCCTGGGAAAATTAAATATATACGCAGAGCCCTGCTGACAAACAACCTCTTGATTGTAAGAATTCTCTTAACTCTGCCTACAGATTTCTATTATCAAGCTAATTTAGAAAGTCAAGGTGTACAAGTGGGCTTTTGGTTTTGTTTTGCTTACCTGATCTTCTTAAGCACAATTTCATGCAAATAGCAACATCAGAAGTGCATTTAGCAGTTTGATGTTCTTTCCTTTAAAAAGTCTGGGGATTTTCCCAATGTTCATATGAAAACATTAAAAATGAATGGGATGACTAAATGGTTTATAATTTAATATACTCAGTTAACATGAAAGCAATTACTAATGTGTATAATTATCTCCAGAATTACTTGGATTGTATAAATGGCATTCAAACCAACAATTCTAACAGTTTTCCAGGGGATATGTTGTTACATAATACATAGTAAGAACCATTTCCTACAGCATGAGCTCAATTTTATTGCCCTTTCAGAATTTACTTCTCAGATTATCTTCCTAGAGAATGATGACCTTCTATTTTAACCAGTATTTAGAATGCTTACAGACTTCAGCAGGTGACTGGGTATTGATTACAGCCTATCTCTATCACATTAATGTGAGTTTCAAAACTAAAAACACCAGTATCAATGCTCAAACTATTACTCTACGAATTAAGAGAAACATACTGAGATTAGTGAGTGGTTTAACCTTACATGGCTGAGCTCTAGTCAGTGAGAGAAGAGACAGAGAAAGTGGTCAAGTATGAAAAAGAAAAAGTGTCTTAGGTTGAAATATAGGACAGATAGATCAGTGGTGAAGGTCAAGAGATAGAGAGGATTGTTATTCATGGACAGGGTATGATGTTATATGGTATGGAATATACCTTTGGCCAATTTGAGAGAGCTATCCCATCTGTGTCTTCTCCCAGTGTCTTGCACAGCCCTAGCCTACTCACTGGGTTGCGAAGTGAGAAAAATTAAAAGTCTTGATGCTGTGCAAGCACTATCCAGCAGAAGCCAGAGCACTGGTGTGCTAATAGCACTGTTTTAGCCACAAATATAGAAATTAGCATCAAACAAACTGCTAGAAACATTGTTAATTCAGACCCAGTTAGGACCAGTGCAGCATGCAGTCCCATAGTACCCATGCAAGTCTAATAGAGAAGGCCTGGTGATGGTCAGTTATTGCCAACCAAATATGAAGTGATAACACAGCTTCAGAATCAAGCCAGGAAGTTGTGTCAGTGGGTCAGGATTATTTCAGCAAATTTCTCAGGCAAGAAAAGGAAAAAGTCTCAAGCAAAAGCCATGGGCAGGGTTCCCAAACCAATGTGGATAGGCCACCAAGTCAAGGTGGGGAGGCCCCTTACAAGGTGCATTTTACAGCTTTTTCTCACCACCCTGTTAACAGCAATCTGACACAGCATTAGACAGCTTCACTGTATCACACACAGCCTTCAGAATAAGCTGCCAAACCTCTGGGAGAGGTTGAAGAGCTTGTTGGTACACTCTGAGTTCTGTCATCTTTATGTTGGTTAGAGCAAAATTACTTCTGTTTTGCCCCCTTGCTCAGGTATAACCTTTCACAGCTAATTTCTGAACTGTATAAAATATTTTTCCTTGGAGTTATTCTACTGAAAGGATTTCATTAATTTTGAAAAATGGTTGAATGCAGACATTTTACAAAAGAATGTATTAGCAGTGTAACTCCTCAAATATAGATGGATATGAAATACATAGCATGATCAACATTATACTGACACATGGAGCGTAGGACTCTCCTGGTCTTCTCAGTTGTGGAGCTGGAAAGTCAAATGGTTAATTCTGTAGAAGTTTCAGTCTGACCCAAACTTAACACTTACACAATTGTCCCTAAAGTCTGGGGAAATCTTGTAACATTCCAAATCTTATATGTAATGCTACCATAGTCAAACACTTATAATTCCTCTTTACCTCTTCCATACTTGGACCACTGTACTTCAATACCATCAAACCTTTAAGCAACTTGATAGGACTCTGATCCTCACCAGATAGGCCAGTCTGGAAACACTTACCAGTAAGAAAAGGGACAAGGGCTACTTCTTTAAGCAATGTTTTTTTAGTTACAGGAGTCCAGTCAGCAGAAAGGGGAAACAAGGTACTTGTTGCCCCATCTAGGGATTTGCTAGTTTTCCAAAAGACTTTGGTAGATTCAGATTAAACCAACCATTTCCTGTGGCAGATATACAAACAATTTTCTCCTTGTTTGAGGCGGTCTCTTGCCTTGTTTTCTTCAAAATACTTCAAAGTACCAAAGCTTTGTTTAAGCTTTTTCACCTTGAGAGACCTCTGAGTTCTCTTACCAGGCACATAAAGAGCATCCCACCCAGAGAAGGATTTCAAAAAGCTGCAGTTTTGGGAATCCTTTTCAGAATCTAGCCTTCCTCATTGTATCTCTGTTGTACTGTATTGTATCAAACCTCTAACTGCTCTCTTTGAAAATCATGGACTGAGAATATTGTATAGTGTGAACAGGAGTGGGTCTAGTATCACTAAGGGAAATATGGGATTTTCAGAAGACTAACTAATAGTCCCATCAACTCCCCCTTTTTAAAAGAGGCAGAGAAGATCCTGGAACCATTGGGAATTTTGAATAAAGTTTTTAATGGGAACAATTAAAAGTAAAAATATCTTCACATTGGCAAACTCAATGCATGCTCTTTTGTTAAAAGATAAAAACAAAAATGCCAGTCTGAGACATTACTGACATTATTTGGTTGGTGTAGCTCTTAAACCCTCTCAAATCAGCTTTTGACTTGTTTGAATCCAGGCATCATAACAATTCTGTCGGAAATATTGCCAGTGTATAATGACAGCTCATAGTGCTATGAAGAAGGAAACATACTCTTGGGTGAGTCCTGTGAATGTCGGATGGGAGAAATCTGGCCTCAGGCTGTTGTGATGCAGCAAGTGACAGTGGGGCTGTAGACAGAAGTGTTAGAGACCTTTTACACTGAGCAGAACAGACTTGCATGAAAACTTATACATAATGAAGAGAAACAGACATTTCCAGCATGGATGCAGGTCCTGAAGGAGCAAGACTCAACTGTTTAATTCCACTTTTCAAGGTCACAAAGAATGTAATCCATCTAATGAATAAAAAATACTCTCCATCGAAAGTTTATATACACATGCAGGAACATATGTTGAACTGTTTATACACAGTTCAGTCAGCTTACTCTTGTTTTGCTTTGTTACATCTATAAATGGAAAAAATATGGCATCTGATAATAAATAACATGCAAATAAAAGTGACCAAACATCAAAGATGTTTTCTGATCAAAGGTTTTTTGAAGTCTGATAGAATATTTCCCCATGTCAGAGGGCAGCTGATAGTTCAGTGGAGTACCAAATCCCTCAGTCCTAAATTCTAGCTTCAGTTACGGGCAGGGAACCATAGTAGCGGTGATGGATGTAGGGAATAACAGCCACCAATTCAGTCCTGGTGGGAGATTAACTTAAGTCAGAGGTTTTTGGAAACTTGCAATCTGTTCAGTTCTTGCTCACTCCAGAGGCATAAGTACCTCAATTCAAGAAGCTGCTAGTATTTTTTGAAACAATGCAAGTAAAGATGAAGTTGCTTGAATTTTAAATGCTGTCATTTTATTTAATATACACTCTGTAGAGGTGAAGGAAAGAAGCTTATTCTAAAATACTCTGCTAAAACATTTTATTCATTCCCTGTTTCATGCTTTGTTCTTTAATACAGTTTATGTCTTTGTTATCTAAAATCCCTTGTGCAAAAAATATTGTAAAGAAATTTCTTTCCTCTTCTCTATAGTATCACAGCTATCAAAAGAAGTTGTTAGATTTTCACAGTAGAGAATTTATCAGTCACAATGGCTTGTTATTTAGATGCTCTGAGAAAAAAGGGTGAAGGGATGGATACTTGTACTGCAGTGGTTAGCTGAGGAAAATCTGAATGAAGATTCATGGCATGACATGAATTGGTTAAAGTCCAAAGTAAGGCTCATCTGTCTGCCTTCAAGGGACAAGGTAAAAAACAGTAGCTTCTGAAAGGTGTATCTTTCTAGTCTGCAAAAACCAGAAACTACTACAATCCTGTACAGCGATGCTGAAAACTCAGCACCCTCCTTGGCCCAGTAATGTCCTGATGCAGTTTTATTTCTGCCAAGAGGCGGTACTGACACACTGTTGGTTAGATTACCTGCTAGTTCTCGTTTCAGTGGGCTATGCCTGCTATGAAGCACAACATATCCAAGCAGCACATTGTTGTTAAAGCTAAAAAAATTTCATTGTATGTGAGAAGTTTATGGTCCTTATCCAGGTGAAAGTTCTGGATATAATATACTCTGAATACATGATGAGGCATAAAGCACACTATTGTTACCAAGGTGAAGAAGAAGCTCTTTGCCTGAGCCCTAAATTCCACGTGGGAGTTGATGTCAGGCCAATATTTCACAGTCAGTCTGCACATCACAGATAACTGGATTGTGGTGAGCAAACCACAAACTGCCAGCAGAACTCCAACCAAGCAATAGTTCACTACCACCATGGGCCTTTCTTCCATCTCCTGCTGGAACTGAAAGCATTGAGAGGAAGGGTATGCTCTAGAGGTGCCATAGTAAGAGAGAAAAACAGGAGCAATCACCAGCACTCCTAGCATCCAGACAGCAGTCACCCAAATTGTAGCACAGCACTTGTTGAACTCAAGTTGAAAGAGACGTATTATGATGATAGCAACATAAAAGGTAAAGGTGGTGTACATATGGAGGTAGATGATGGCACTTACTAGCTTGCAAGTGAATGTCCCGAATTTCCATTCCTGTAAAATGTAATAGCTGAGGCGGAAGGGGATGGTAAGTAGCAGAAAGGTGTGCAGCACCAGGAGGTTGATGATGATAATAATCATCACAGATTGCGATCTTCTTCGAAACAACTGGTGAGACATCACAATGACACCAAGAGTACCCCCAGCTAGGTCAATGCTGTACAGGATTATGAGAATAGAGTGAAGCCTGTCTGAGGTATCCAGCACTGTCCTGATGGAAGAATGATTCTCCTGGGTTAAGCTGCTGTTGGGCATTCTCCTAAGCACCTCTTCTGAAGGTCACTGAAAAAGAAAAATGTGAATTAGTAAAATATATATGTTTCATTCGTTCCTTTCTTTATTACTAACTACAGAATATCACAGATTCATGAAGTAATATTTAAGTGAACTGTGTTTGAAATTAAGTTATCTTATGTATACATACACTTAAAACAGTTGTCATGCTGTATATGACAGCAGTAAGCTGCATCTGTTAGTATTAAACCATATTGTTTATAATAATGAAAGTGTTTTCAATTCAGTAAACTGCATGACAGGATATTTTTTTCAATTATTTGCCTGTATCAGCCTTCTGAAAGAATTAATACACTGACTATTCAAAAATTCTACAAGTTTAATTTGCATCTAAAATTGAAGGAGGGGGAAATAATGAAATGTAAAGAGGCTGCACATACTCTTTATGCATAATTTATGAAAACACAAAGGCCATATTTTTATCATTTTGCTGGATGACTGCAGGGCACCCATAAGGCAACAACAGTTTCTAGATTTGTAGAGCACACTGGAAATAAAGATCTGCAGATGAAAAGTCAGTTTCTTCTTGCTTCATTTCCAAGACTTTTTGCTACAGAATTTCTCTTGCACTGCTTTACTTTATGAAAAGTAAAGAGAAGATAAAAATAATTAAGGATTTTTATTGCCATTATTTTTTCAAGGATGAAAACCTATTGGCACTTGTTGAACATAGCCACTTACATCCACATTCATATTTAGGTGTAAGGCTTACACACAGGTTCCTGTTTGCACAAGAGGATATGGATGTAGGATGCAGGGTACATGGATATTTTGCTAAGATTCTCACCTTATAGATAGTATCAGAAGAATGTAGTAATGGCTGAAAAATGGAGAGGTAATGTGTTCACTCTCTGATTACTCTCTTGTTTGGAATCAGTAATGTGGTTTTAATCTGCAGTCCTTAATTCTGTTGCGCTCATCTGTAAAATGATTACAAAACACATTCCCATTATTGAGCTCATTAATAGATTGTAATAGAAGAAAATTTTCAGAGAAAATTCTTATTTATAATGCATCAGTCGAAGTATCTTTAGAAGACCATTGGAGCACTGTGTCCAAATCTGGGGTAAACTACTTCTGTTCTTTTAAGATGCATGTTCTTAGAACAATTCCAAAGAATTTAAAATTTCTTATGCCCACTAGTATTTTTGAGACAGGCATGAGAAATTTGCTTCACTATCAACTTTGCTGTAAGAACAGCATTACAAGACTTTTATGAAGATGACATTTTGTTCTTGTTGTAAAAGAACATTCCACTACATTATGTTAATCTTTCAGTCTGGCTTTAAGTAGGAACAATCATTTTTAAAAATATACTAAATGAAGTAAAACCAACTATCAGAAATAGATTAGCTTTTTTACACTATTAATAGAAATAAAATTCTTAATTTTTACCTTGTAATGTCTTAGTTTGTTGATCTCTTCTCCCTTTGTCGCCATTTCATTCACCCATAGGATACAGCACATACAATCAATGTGAAAAAAAGAGCCTTGGTCGTTGTTGTACACCCAAGAGCAGCTGAAGGTTTTCTCAGCCCACATTCAGGAAGGAAGAAGTCTTTTTTTTTTATTCTCAGAGATAGCAATCAAGTTCAACTTCTGATGTTACTCTGTTGTTCATGCAGAAGAAAATGGTGGAAAGTTGCGGAGCTGTCACAAATCATCACTGTGCTTGGACATGTAGGACAGACTCACCTGGCAGGACTGCTCCTGTCCACACTTGGTCAGTCTTAAGAAGAGCAGTGATTCCCTCAGCTGTACAGCCAATACAAGGTACTGGATTTTGTCATTAAGCAAATATGTTAAGAAATATGCATCTGAGTAAAGGATTTTCCATTATAAATGAATTTTATCCTGCTCTTGTTTTATATTTAATAGTTAACCAACAGCCAGAGTAACAAAATTTAGCAAAGTTAAAAAAATAAGACATCATTTAACAATCTGTCTTCAAGAATACAGAGCTTAAGTAGCACAAGTAAACTTCACATAGATAACGCAACTTAAGAGTTTCTGCTTTTAAAAAACACAGAGACCAGTAACTCTTAAAGGTTATTCTGAACCATATGAAGGCTGCCAACGAGCCAAAGCATGGCTGTAAGGTAAAAAGGAAAGCTCTGAGTCAGGCATTTTCCAGAGACTATAAAAAGCAGTTTATAGATTAGAAATGAGAGAGGAAACAAAATATGCAGCTTTTTTTTTTTCTTTTCAATTAAATTTCTAAACTGCAGTCAGAATTGTCAGTACTCAAACAAGAATGAATAATATACAAGGTCTTGTGAACATTAATGTAAAGCCAATATTCCAGCATGGCTGAACTAGCATGACTTCTGCAACTGCAAATAGTCATCTTCTGTGGAATGTGAGCATGGTTCCCCCTGGGACACTTCTCTCCTATTATTAAGCACAGTCATTAAGAACAGGATAGACAGTAACTAAATACAGAGACACACACACGCACACAAATAGGGCACTAAAAGTCAGGTAGATAAGCTGAAAGAGTTTTGCATGTAAGCTAGAGTACATAGAGACTGGTCTGTGGGACGTTCTCCAGATGAACTCCAAAAGCTTTGAGAAAGCAGTTAACATCTCATTAGACAAGGATTCAGAGCAAGTAGAAACCCTGTTTTGTGAGTCTGCATGTATTTGTGGCTTGGGGGTAAGAGAAATGAGTAATTGCTCCAACTGACAGAGCAAGGAAGGAAAACCGCTGTGTGAATAATGACACTCACAAGGTATGGTTCCAGCTTCTTAATACCACATAAGGACAAGCTGCTTCCTGACATAGTAGTAATAATATTTGGACATCAAAATGATTGGCTGGGTCTGCAGAAACATATAGGGGAATAAGGAGCAGCTTGATGTTCAGACACCAATGCTTTTGGCAGGTTAAAGTGCCCGTGAAACTGCCTACATCCACAGCCTCTGGGTAAAGCAGGGAAATGCATGCAGCCTCATGCTCTTTCTACAGACAGCGTCTGGAGCAATCCACAGATTGAATCACTAAGTAGTACTGAAGTTAAGAGACATGAAGAAACTGATTTGCTGAAATGACAATTTCATAACAGCGAGCACTCCAGGCAGAACCAAAACAAACAATGACATCAAGAGCTTTGTATCTTCTCTTGCCTTACCCAATCAAGTCTGAGCCCTTTAGATGTATAGAAATTCCAAAAACTACTTTTGTTGTTGTTGTTTTTTAATAGATAATCTTCTCTTTACCTTGGGAGGAGCACCTTTTTCTGACAATATAATGGCTGGGGGCTAGAAACTGAACTCCTGAATTCATGTTTCTCATCTCTGGATGGCTATGTCCTTGAAGTGTTCCTTGTATGTTGAAACTGTTCAGTGTGCTAAACTTTCATCTTCGTGTTCCGTTTAGAAAAAAAGGAAAAGAAACATAATGTGCTCAGTAAAACTAGGTCTTATATTCTAGGTCAAATTCCCATTAGAGTACAAAAGGAAATTGAGTCACCTCAGCCTGTACAAACAAACCTTGAGATCTTACTTTTGCTTCTTTCATTAAAGCATAATTTGCCAGTGGTGAGAGTAAAGATTGAAAGAGAAATTCACATATATGTGTCAGAGATCCAGGTCAAGACTAGTATTGCAAATAGAGTTAAAGGAAGGAAAGACCTGGTCATGTTTGGCTTCAGAATCAAGGAAACAGAGTAGAAAAAAGGAAAGATGAATTTTAAATTACTAAGAAGAGAAAATCAGAAGAAGAAGCAATGGTTGAGAGTAGAGGAACAAGACTTGCTGAACGTTCAGAGTCTGTATGAGTTCCTCTAAACTGTAGAATTCTATGTATTTGATTTTATTTATGTGGAATTGCCTCTGCTTTCATTGTTACTGTCAGAAAATGTGTTTACTGGTCATTATAATAGCAGCTAGATTTTCACAGTAGTTTTCTCAAGAGCTCCTGTCTGTAGCATCTACCATAAAGTTATATAACCTTGTTTTGCTGGATAGTTTTTTAATTTTAGCTACTTCCAATTTAGTGTCATAATTACTGGTACTTTCAATTGTTTGTTAATAAAAATCACTATATAGCTAGTTTGTGATGGAAATTTAGCCCCATATATGCCAATCATAAACAACATCAGAAGGACAGGGACTGACTGTATTACATTCCAACTTACCACTTCCCCTGTGGTCGCAAGTGGTTCTTGCTATCTCACTCCCAGTCCATCAGAAATGAGTCACAGGTACCAGAAAATGAGCAAACTATACGCCAGTGTTTTAGGATAATTGCTTTAAACTGCAAATCCCACCCACTCGTACTTCATGAATAAATGTATAATTTCAGTCAGTAAGAGAAAAAATAAATATATTTCAGATTCTTAGACTAATCCTCTATCTATTTGGTCACAGATTTGTGGAGAAGTTTCTCAGGCTTTGTCATGATGGAAGAGACTACCTGGCTTCTTTGCTTATTGGAAATAATAATAAAACATATTTGCCTTAGTCAAATCTATGAAATAGGCTTGTACTATTGTTTGTTCTAGTTGTTCACAATGCTTGTAAAGGCAATTAAAGTTCTCTCTGTTTTTTGTTATTCTAGAGAATTGATAATGCTTGTATTAAAGCACCCTTCAAGGAAGCAGCTGTGAAGAGCCACATGTGAGGAGGACTTAGACACTAACAGCATAACCTTTCCCTGGCCCAAAGTTCTTTCCTTTCTGTTTGAACATGCTGCCACTAATCCTCCTCGTTACAATTAATTTCTTCCATTTAGAGTCCCACACTTTCTCAGAATTCTGCTTTTTGATAACCACACTCAGTACTGCTGTACCCTGTCTCTCACATTCTTCTACTTAATAAATAGTCATACAGTCACAACAGCAGTGACTTCTGCTAGCAACATGCAGTATTCCCAAAGAAGAAAACATAAATCCACTGACTTATTTCAGAAATCAGAGATACTCATTGCATGGATAGGAGTTTTCAAAGTTATTACAGAAAGCGTAGGCAGTGCTCAAAAGAAAGAGGTTGTGTTTTCCAAGGTGGGCTATGCTGTCAGTTTTGCACTTTTATTATTTTTTTTTTTTGGTACTGAGTTGTTTTTCTGAATTCCCACTGATGTTTAACTCTCATGAGATCTTTCAGTTTGGTATTTGTGATTGTTTCCTACAGAAATAAGCCTTATTCTTTTCTGATGAATGTTTTTTGTTTTTCTGAAAGAAAGAAAGATAAGTTCTCATGTTCTGGATGGATCTGTAGAAAGAGTTCTAGAAGTCAGGAATTATAACTCACTGTATTAGATTATATATTAAAGTTTAGTTTTATATGGTACTTATTACTAAATAATTCAACTACAGCCAGCATTTTGAGAAATGAAAGAACAATATCATTTCTTTCTCTTTATTAATTGGAAAAGTTCCATTACCTGCAGTGTTTGCAGGTACAAGTTAGGATGAATGCCATGCTATATTTATGATTATACCCCATACTCTCACCACATTGTAAACAGAATATAGACAACAAATCAAAATCCTCCTTTACTAAAATCATTATGATCCTAATTATCTTCAAACTGTCTACGTCGATGGATTCAATAGCTTTCACTGTTTCATTGTTTTCTCAGTTCAAGGATTTGAGAAATTACTGAAGTTGAACATTTTCAGCCTCAAGCATAGATGGGCCATGCAGCTAATTAATATACTTTAAGCTAACTGAAAATGAAATATGTGATAGGTTCCAAATGAATCATTTAGCAGAGTCCTGTTGGACTTATCTTGCCATGGTGATAAAAATAGATTGTAGAGAAAGAGAATGGGGTGGAGGGGAATGTTTAAGTGATTGAGTGATTAACTTAATTGCTTCTCTTTTAACACTAGCTGTTCCTAGATGTGAAGGATGAGAAGCCTTTGATAATGCAAAAGGCACTGTCTTCTGTTGTTGTTATTTTTGGAAGTGCAACATGAAGTTACTTTATAGAGCCTTGTTCTCAACTGCCTGTCATTTCTTGGAGGACTGAAAGTCAAAAGAATAGAAAGTGTCACTAGCTCAGCACTTGAATGATTAAAGGCATCAGTTGCTAATTGATCAGAGGAATGGATCAAGGGAGTGTAGAACATGATCAATGTATTGTCCCACTGTAGGAATCTGTCTTGGCTCATCCAAAAAGTTGATAGGCAAACATCCCTTCATCCAGAAAGAGTGTTGAATCCATAAAATCTCGTGCAAACACAACACTTGTCTGTGATATGCTACATTCCCAAAGAGTTGAGGGAAAGACTTAGGTCTGTTCTCTGGAGACCAGGCTGCCAGATACACCATGGTTCCTGAGCCCAAAAGGAGGGATCAAAGCCACAAGATGTTTAGAAATGCATGGGAATACTCAGCTGCAGGGATAAGATTGAAGAGTGAGGGTAGAAAAGCTCTTAATGTTAGGCAAGACAGATAATGGAACAATTTAAAAAAAGAAAGTATATCAAAATAAAGTTTAATAGTATGGCTAAGAAAAGTGATATTTTCATTTCACAGACAAGTGAGAGGAAATGAAAACTTTTCCTCTTTTATATCCATATATAGCAAGAGACAAGATTTGACAGCACACATATTAGGTTGTTGCAAGTCTGAAGAAGCTTCCATGATAGCACTTCTCCAACCACAGAGCAAATGCACGTTCTGGAAAGAATTAAAAGGAGAAGTTGGGTTTTGTAAATCACAACTCTTTTATTTCCAATATTCGTTTGAGATAAACAGAAGCTAAAAACAAGCAGCACGAGTGTTTCTCTGCCCCGTGACTATGAGTTCTTTCTCACATGAAACTCTCTCCTTTGCACAGTACTTTGCACAGTACAACCTTCTGGATGGTGCCAGCCTTACATGCCTTCCAAGAACGATGGAGGTGGTGACTGCTCCTCAGAGTCATCACTGACCCATGCTTTCTTTTCAAAGACTTTTACTCTCAGGATAACTGCAGCCACACACACCTTTCACAGGTGCAGTACAGCTTCCCTTGGTCCAACTATCATATTCATTCAACTTCTCCAAGCACATGTAACGAGCCTTCAGCAACCACTCACTTGCCCTGAGAAATAATTGTGTGAAGAATACTCTCCTTCCAAGGGGTCCTGTTTTCCCCTAAGTAAATCCTGAACTATTGGGGAATAGATTTTTCTAATACCTGAGATAGAAAAAGATGTCTTTAATGTGATTAACTGATGTAAAACACAGGTAAAAATCAGGGATGGAGTTTAGCTACAGGTTTCAAAGGTATATAGATTTATGTACAATTCTGCCTTTTTGTACATCTCCAGTGTACAGGACAGCTGAAGTAATAGTGGCAGAAATAACTGTCTCTAAAAACATTATATTCATTTGTAAAGCTGGAGGCCTAATTTATCTAAAAATTCAAAGTTATGTTCCTTTGCAATCAGAAGATGTAAAGTCTCAGAAATTAATCCAGGGATTCAGTCATCAGTTCAAAGGATGGCAAAAGAGGCAATTAATGATCTTGCTGCTATTTTTGTTGCTGTTTGCCTGTTTGATCTATTTCATTTTTTGTGTTGTTGGTTCTTTTTTTCAGTTAGGAATGGTTTATGCATGACTTTCACAGCTTTGTTAGTCAGTATTAGACAGTTGTTATCTTTAAGAGGCTGAAAAATTATTGGTTTAAAACTTTCTTGTTAAAACCTTTTGATAATTGAAAATCCACCTGATTAAACTACAAATATATAATATATTTTTTCCTGTTTGAACTTTTCAATTTTTTTACTTGATATACTCAAATTTAACAATTTGAGTAAAATTATTGCATCAAAATCCAATTTAATTTTCTAAACTAAAGCTCTTCAGACTTAGTGCAATACAAAACATTGATCTAAAGAATTTTACAGTATTTTAATGCCTTATTTAGAAATGTAGCTTAATTTTGGAAGTGTAGTATGTTGTCTCCAGCTGACAGCTGAATTTCCATTCAGTCAGTCAGGGAGTCACTTTCCGCAGTTAAAGTTGAAGAGCAAGAGAAAAAATATATATAAATCTCATGCATCAAGATAAAGACAGTTTAGTTTGTGAAAGAAAACAAGAGAAAGAAATAAGTGATGCAAAACCACTCACCACCATCAGGACAATATCCCACCATTCTCTGAGCAACAGCTACTAAGGAAACACACCTCCCCCTGCAGTTCTGTTGCTGAACATCACGCTGCGTGGTATGGAGGATCCCTTTGGTTGCTTTGGATCAGCTGTCCTGGATAAGTCCTCATCCCAACCTTTAGCCCAACTAACAGCCCACTTGATGAGGGTTCATGGTGAAAAACACAGAAGGCCTTGGCACAGTGCAAGACTGTCTCTCAACGAACTAAAACACTGGAGTGCTATCAGCACTGTTTTGTTCATTAAGCTATGACATAGTGCTATACAGACTGCTGTGAATAAAACTAGCTCCATCCCAGGCAGACACTGGAGAGAAAAGAAAAATACAATGCAAAAACACAAAATAGCTGGAGTATTTTGAAAATGTAACAAAATATTAACCATTTCAAAATCAAGGATTTCCTTGGAAAAAATTAAAAGAGAGAAAGAAAGAGACAAGGAGAAAGTAAAGAAGGAAGGGAAAGGAAGGGAAGGGAAGGGAAGGGAAGGGAAGGGAAGGGAAGGGAAGGGAAGGGAAGGGAAGGGAAGGGAAGGGAAGGGAAGGGAAGGGAAGGGAAGGGAAGGGAAGGGAAGGGAAGGAAAAAGGAGGGAGGGAGGAAGGAAAAGAGAAACAAAAAAGAAAAAGGAAAAAAAAGAGAAAGAAAATGCACATTCATTTAGGAGGTCTATTTGGAGAATGGATTATTACAGTAAAAAAAAAAAATATATATATATATATGCTGCATTTTTCATCTGAATGGGTCATACAGGCTTTTTTTGCTTGATGAATTATATACTTAATATTTTCCCTGAGACATCTAGCTTTTGGGGACAGAAAAAGTAGCAAAAAGTCCTCTTACTTTTGTACTTCACCCTACAGAGGCAGTGAGGTAGGGTATAGTGATAAGTAATTACTTCAGTCTCTGGAAAACAGGGTATATCAGGTGAGCAAGGATGTCAGATGAAAGACCACTGAACAGAATCAGATAGCAGTAGGTGGCTATTAGTTACAAGCAATGCTTCTCAGTGCTGGTTTTGATAAAATTTAACACAGGAAAGATTTTTTAATGGGAGTTAGCTACATGACCTTGTAGTGTTGAGGGACTGTGTCATACACCCCCATGTGGATCTTATTCCTGTGCTTAACGACCCTTTCTGTAAATAAGTTTTTCCTTACATCCAACCTGAATCTCCCCTGACACAACTTGAGGCCATTTCCCCTTGTCTTGTCACCTGTCATCATTGAGAAGAGACCAACACTGCTCCCACTACCATCACCTTTCAGGTATTTGAAGAAAGCAATAAGGTCTCCCCTCAGCCTCCTCTTCCCCAGACTAAACAGCCCCAGTTTCTTCAGTTGCTCCTCATAGGGCATATTCTCCAAGCCCTTCACAGGCCTTGTTGCCCTTCTTTGGACCTACCCCAGCACTGTCCTTGGGCACTGAGGTGCCCAAAACTGAACACAGTACTTGAGGTGGGCCCTCACCAGTGTCGAGTACAGGAGCAGGATTACTTCCCTTGTCCTGATCACCACGCCTGATACAGGTCAGGATCTAACTTTGACTTCAGATGTACTTGATAGGGGATGGGACTTCAGGACCTCAAGAGATCTCTTCCAAAGTACTTAGTATGATTCCATAATTTTAAGTGGTCTTAATACAACAGAGGACAGAAACTCCTTTTCACATTTTTTTCTTTGTCTTCATATCTCTGTGAGGTTTCAAGATACAAATTGTAGTCACTAAACTTACTAACTTGTAGTAATTATTAATGTGGAGCATTTATTAACATAGAGTTACATTAACATAACTCTTGAAAGATGGAAAGTATTTTAGCCCAACGTATATATGTTCATTTATTTATTTTTACTTCACCACTAACTGCAGAGGATTCACACGCCTACACTCTTCAGTAGAAGATGTTGTTATGGTGATATATTTCACATTCTGAGTTTTTTGCATGTGCCTCCATTATAATTTTGTTATGACCCTCGTGCAGTTAAATAAGCTAACCAGTGACCAGTCTGTGGAATTTAGCCAAGGAACAGCTGGCAATTTTTTTTACAGATTCGTTTTTGTTTTGCAGCGTGGCTTTGCTTGTTTTTTTGTGGACTGCTTGCCACCTAATTTCACTTCTCAGGTTTTTCATCTGGTCTTGTAGTTTTGCGGCTTCATGTAGCTCACATTCATGAGGTGAAAAGTTTGCTGGTATTGTTTTCCAGCCTTATATATGCTCCACACTCCACTGTTGCATTTCAAAGAACTTCATCTCTCCCAAAGTACCAAAGAATGTCCAGTCTTTCAAATTGCTTAATTGTTAATACTTTTCAATGAAAGAGGTATCAGCTTGGGATGGCAGTCTGCTGTAAGTGGTGGAATGTTGTGGTTTAACCACAGTAACAGAATGAAAGTATGACTTTTTTTTTTTTTTTTTTTTTTTTGTGTGACAGACTTTGCAGGTAGATTACTGTTGAAGTAAAATAATATCCACATAGCAGCTCTGAACTGAGCATATTGAATATTGGAAGAGTTCTATGGGAAATTGTCTCATTTATTTTAAGATTGCATAGAGGGGAGATACAGCAGAGATAAAGAGAATGTGCATATGTACAGGTTACATTAGTAATGAGTAACAGCTATGCTAATTGACTCTCTAATGAAGTTAAATTCATTCAGTAAAACTCATTTAGAATATAGTCAATAAAACCACCCATTATCAGTTTCTGGTTCCTTCATAAGGCAGGGTGACATAAACTATATAATGATTATGTATTATCTTTTAACATAATCACTGATTAAGAGGAAGGGGAACTTTCTGTTGATAGGCTGACTGACATTGGTCTAGTTTCCACCAAAGAAAACAGTAGCTGCCTTCCTTACCCACTTTCTCTCCTCCAGACATAGAGAATGGTAAATTAATGAACTCTTATTATCTCTCACTTAAGTTAGTTTTGGAAAAAAATATCTTTATAAATAAGCACATGTAAAATCTTTGTAAGTAATGTAATTTCAAAATCTAAGCTTGGAAACATAAAACAGTATTTTTTTCTCACTGAGCTATCAATTTTTTTATATTATTATTTTTACTTTTATTTTTTGTGATTGACACAATTGTGATGAGGGCTATTGATGCATTTATTCTGCCCTGTAACATTCCACTTGGCTTCCTTGATGGTCCTTTTGTTGGTCTGATAATGAGTCACATTGTCTCCATTGTTGCCAGCTGGATGTTGTCTTGGCCACACATTCTCTTCTTTAATGCTAACGTGTATTGTTCCACCTGGCCACCCTGGTCTGCCTGTGCTCCTTTGCTCTGCTGTTAAAAACAGATGGGTTTTGGAGGCTAGGATAGCTAACAGTTGTGCACTGGACACAGTCTCTGTTGGCAGAAGGCTACAGATATCTGATTATATCTGATGCAAGAGAAGTTAAGGTGAGTTCACATCTGGAGCCTGCTCCAAACAGAGCTGAATATGGGGAACATCTTATCCCTGACTGGTGATCTGAATTATTAGAAAACTGTACAAAGCAAATTCCCTAAGAGTAGTCCCAGGAATTATTGTCTATCATACACTCAGTGAGCATTTCCTTAATATTGCCACTTGAATGTTCTGCCAGCTCTTGACTTAGAGACTGTCCTGATTTTCCATGTACCAAATTAAGCTGAAACCACAAATATTTCAGTTCTTGCATGACTTCATTAATTAATTCAATTCCATCACGACCCTGTAATATAAACTGGAACTCCCAAAATTAGAAAGATGTCAAGATGCTGTAGAGAAACCTCAGGTCCATTTTTTTTATAGAAGTGGATGGAGAACACAGAATTTGGTGACACAGTCCTGGAACACCATTATCCACTTAAAGCTGCCAAAATCTTCAACTGCATATCATTAAGTCGATTTGTCCTGTGCTAAGTGCTCCTTGTTTTAAAATACATTGGTCAGCAAACTGTTCAGCCAAATGATGCTTTCTTTTTCCCTGGAATGCTTCATAGCAAGTTTTGAAGAGCTCAACAGTGTATCTGATGATGCTTGCATAGACAAAGACAAATTTTTATGACACAATCACTGCCACCATGGCCAGTAGCCATATGTCCTTTTTTTGGTGATACTTTCTTGATGCACATATACTATAAGATTATATAAGATATAAGATTCATCTTTGCCTTTTCTTTATCAGCTTCTAATTGTCTCCAAATTGTAGAATTTCATATCTGAAATGAGGGAAATAGGAAACTGTTCATTAGCATTAAAGCTGTATCTGAAGGGGAAGAAATAGTAATGTATATACAGTTAAAAACAAAAACAACAACAACAACAAAAACAGCAACAAAAAACAGAAATATTGAATCCTCCATACTTACTTTGAAAGCAGATAGACATACATCCTGACTTTGATTTAGGCTTTCGTTTTGCCTTTTTATGTTAGCAGTTTTCGCATCATATTCAGCTTTTGCGATCACATATTTCTTACATTTTTTTTGTAAAGTTCTTCTGTAAATTTAACTTCAAAGTCCTGAGGCATCTTCAGCACTTATTACTTAGCAAGTGGAGAAACCTTGTTTGACTACTTTTATATTCAACTGCTCTTGCACCTGTTTCTGATATATGCAACAGTCACATTGTGAAATCAGTCATTTTGCAAAATGACTAAAATCTTCAGCCATTTCTCAAGATGACTTCCAGTTATTTTGTAGATGTCAGAAAAATGGTAGAAAAGTATAAGAAAAATGTGTAATATCTGGATTCTTTAAGTTACTAGCTTAAAAGACAACTGAAATAGGTATTCTGTTTCATTTTATTTTATTTCCCAGACTGTTCAGAAATGCCCAATAAATCACAGACATATGCTGATTTCTATAATAGAGACTATTGTGAAGTAATTTCTGCTTTGTAAAATTTGCATCTATTTTTAATTTTTATCTTCCACTGGGCTGATACTTGGCCTCCCCCATTAGAACAATGCATATGGGCATTTCATTAAATGTTAGATATTCCAGGTGGTCACCAAGTAAAGTATGGAGTTGAACAGTGTAATAGTGTGGCCAGTATTTTCTGAAATGCTTTAAATCTCCAGTCACTTTCTGTCGTAAGTGGCTGAAAGGAACTGCATATATATAAATACATATATACATATACATATGTTTATATATGTGTATTTCAGAGTAGCTGCTTCTGCAGTATAATTGTAATACATAAATATTATGTTCCATTTGGTTTTAAACTTCCTCGGCCCGCCCAGGGGGAGTGATCAGGAAGGATGCCCAGGAGGGTGGGACAGAGCAAGAACAGAAAGACCACCCTTCTGTCACCAGCTGGTAGGGCGATTCCTGGTAGGATTGATGAGGACTTCCTTCTCTTTGGGTGGAGGAAGACTTACTCTGTCAGACTCAAAAAGTGAGATGAGTGGCAGATGTAAAGTTTGTCAGACTGTCCCATAGAAATCTTAACACTGTATTGACTAGTATCACAAACTCAAAGCATGGAATTGCATCCCCCTAATTCTGCTCATTAGCATCATGAATTAACATTAAAATTATTAGCATCAATTTCTATTTGGAAAAAAAAAAAAGCACCCACTGTGTGGTATTTTTGTGATGCCACATTTTTGCAAATATATACATTTTTACAAAAACTAAACTAGTTTTCATTTTAAGACATACAAGAAGACTGGTTGAGTTATATGATCTGGATGTACTGCTTGAAATATATGCTTTAGTTTTTTGAGCACAAAGCCATTTTGTTTGATAAAAAACTTTATTATATAAAAAGATTTATAACATAGCAGTTACAAGGATTTACAGTGCTTGCAGAATGCACGTAGTACATTTTTGCCCACCAAAGATGTTGCTACAAGAGGAGACAGAAATGTACCATAGAATCATTGACTATTCCTAGTTGGAAGAGACCCATGAGGATCACCAGTCCAACTCCTGTCTCTACACAAGCCACCCAGAATTTGAGCCCTGCATCTGAGAGTGTTGTCCAAACGCTCCTTGAAATCCAGCTCTGGAAGTGGGTTGCTGTGTCCCAGGTGCAGAATCTGGTGCTCTTCTTAAGCTTCATGCTGTTGGTGACTGCCTAGACCTCAAATTTGGCAAGGTCTCTCTGGAAGGCCTCACTGCCTCAAGGATATCAAGGTGTCAAGCCTGGTCTGTGCTTTCTGTCTTCCTCCTGCTACAGGCTGAAACTGCTTGATTTATATATTTTTTAACTAAATACTGATCAGAGTAGTTTATTGTTTTCTTAGTGACACATAATTCATCAGTGAACCACACATTCAAGCTGAAATGTTCCATGTTTTGAATGTCTCTGTACTTCCACAATTGCTGTTTAATATGGCTGGTAGTCCTCTTCCTCTTTAACATGACCCTCCTGTGGCAAACACCTCAGACAGTTTTGACTCAGATTCACACACACTGCAAACTCTCTCAGTTCTCTCTTAACAGCTGTTGTGATACAGAGAGTTTGCCAAGAGTGGGCCATACAAGCATCCCTGCATCTCACTTGTGAACTTCAGTGACTTCCAAAAATTGTTGCACTACCAAATATGTAGCACTACTCAAACTGACCTGAAAATAATTCTCATGGTCAGATCTACTGAGAGATACAACAGAGCTTGAAGCAGGAAGGAAGACAGGGAAAGAAAGAATTTGGAAGAGATGGGATTCTGTGATGTAACCATCGTGGACGTCACTCTTTGAAGGGATCAAAAGCAATGAGCATAGCTGCAAGATTGTGCAGATACAGAAAGATGATAACATTTGATTGCTATATGGTGAGAAAGAGATGATGAAGTAGAAAGAAATGGCAAGATTCAGAAAGAGGATAAGGTGGATTTCAACAGCATCATGAGAGGAGACTTCCACTGGAAATTAATTAGCCACTAACCTATAATTTGTCAGAATATCAAGATATTATTCTAATGACTAAATTGAGAATGTGACCTTTTACAGATGTCAAGAAGAAGAAAGATAAATTAGTCATTGCCATCTTATGTTACAGCAGTCAGAATATTATGGTCTTTTTTGGGATAGGTGTATAACAGCAGAGCTATGAAAGACTGAATGTCTTTCATAGAATTATTTTGCTGATTTTTTTCCTCTTCTCAAATACAGCTTGATTCTGTCTTCAGATGTAGCAACTCACACTGCCTCCCTGAGATATTATAGTAAGCTTTTTTAGACAGACCAGGTTCATTAGTTTTCTCTATCCCTCCAAATCTTAGCAGTACAAATTTCTTCTACTAGCGCAGGGTACAACATTTATAGAATTGATTACACGTTAAAGATACCAAGAGTAATTATGTACAAAATTTAGAATTGCACACAGTCAACACAGGAGGAAAAAAATGCTTTACATTTACCTCAGAAATATAAAATATTTGACTTTTTAAGAGAAGACATCTGATGACTAAATGATCTAAATTTTACTTCTTAAAAATTGGAACAATTCTTTCAGTAAAAATGGTTCAGGCTTTTAGTCTGAACATATAGTATTCAGTGATGATGTGTAATTTTTGCTGCTGAGGATGTTTTCACAGTATGGGAAAGAGAGCAAAACTCTTTTCTGTTGTAATGATAACATCTCCAAAAAGCGATTTTGAGAAAATCTTTTAAAGAAATAAATATGTATTGATAGTTTGTTTCTAAAAAGTTGTTTGAGTTTCACAGTTCGTTTGAGAAGCTGCACTTGTCTTTACAGTGAAATAAGAGACACATTTAAATGGAACAATAACTTCATCTATATTTTGTGAGAGTTTTCAAGAAATAAATAAGATATGTGTGTGGAAATTGTTACGGATCTTCGCATTTCAAAAATCTGTCTCAAATTCCATTAAAAAAATATTTTTTGAGTCTGTGTTTCAACACACTTTGTGAATTCTCTTGAGTTTCATTGTGGTGGCTTAGATTTCACAAAGCTTGATGATAAAAAAAGTAAAATTGATAAGCCCATGCTTGTTCCTCTGACTCTTCTGGCTGTATCCACTCCTCACTAAACAGGGCTGTGAGGATATCCCAGAGGTAGCCCCCAAGTCAACCACCTGAGATGTGATAGGTGGTTTACCCCATTATTTTGGGGAGCAGGTTTATGTTGTTTCCAGTGCCCACTTTGACATGTTGAGGAGTGGATTTGCCGTGTTTCTTCAGCACTGTGCTCTGCCAGATCCAAGTCCCCCCACTGCAGGTAGTTGGAGCTAGCAGCAGGACAGCCTGCTTCGAAGCATGCCAAGCTTTTGTTTGAAGAGACGGCTTCCACTCAGCACGAAGAACAGCAGATCCAGGCAGCTGAGGGCAGTCAGACTCAAAAAAACTTCATTATAGCTTTCTAATTGTTCATTGTCACTCACATGCTTTATGTAGTAGGCTCTAAAGAGGTGATAGGGAAGGAAGCAAATTATGATGACACAGATGAATATCAAGTTCTTCACCTGGGCCCAGAACTCTTGGTGTGACCAGAGAGAAGTGGAGAGTTTTCTTGATACTTTTACCAGAATAAAAATCTGCAGGCCCAAGAGAACAGAAGTAATTAAGGAGACAGCTGCAATTATTATATAGTTCAGGACTTTCACGCTGTCCTGTTTCAGCTCCTTGTGGAACTTAAAGCATGCTTTGTCATCATATGTTCCAGAGCGTCCATACTGAATATAGAAGAGTGGCACCATGAAAATGATGACGATGACCCACACGGTAACGCTTGCAGCAATGGCATGCAGCTTCCTATAAAACTCTACCTTATCCTTCCATTGAAAGAAGATCAACCACCGGATCACCAGTGTGATCACATAGAATAGGAACGTAAGATACATGTGGATGTGCACCATAGCACTCACCATTTTACAGAATGGCATGTGGAAGATCCACTCCTTAGTGACATAGTAGTGCAGACGGAAGGGCACTGTGAGGAGAAGGAGACCATGTACCACAACGAGGTTAATGATGGCTGTAGTGGTCACAGACAGACTGTTCATCTTGACCAGCACAAAGGACATTGCAGTGGACCCTATCCCACCTCCAACAAAGGCAACTGAGTAGACAGTAATCAGGATAGCTCTCGTGGTGTTGGTGTGGGCAAAGGCAGAGAGGGAGCCATTGTTGGCTATATTCTGTTCAGTCATATTCCTCAAATCTTCCTTGTACATATTCTAAAAATGAAAGAATATTTAAAGACTAAGGTAAGATTAGAGTAAGAGAGAATCCACCTGAAAAGACAGCATAACTTTCCATTTGATTCTTACTCGAGAGATAATTGTGAAATCTCACACTTGGAACAAGCTGTGATGGTTATTCAAAAATCCTCCAGCCTAGGTAGAAAACGCTGGGAGGAGAACCTGCAGTAGATTACATTATTATTATTACAAACCATTCTGTTGAAAACAAGCATTATCTAGTAATAAGTACAAAAAAGAGATCCTTAGGGAAATCATGATTTTGGTGGTTTTGAACTCTCTGTGTTACCAATTCACCTCTTTTCTGAGCATCTGCATGTTTCTTCAGTGAACTAGATAACACTGTTTGAATTATGCTCGTCATTCATGCATTTGTTTATTTGTGGCACAAATCTGCCCTTCCCAAAGTCAGACAATAACCATATATTGTTCTATCAAAACTACATTTTGTT
Source organism: Cyrtonyx montezumae (assembly GCF_038088225.1). NCBI lineage: Eukaryota > Metazoa > Chordata > Aves > Galliformes > Odontophoridae > Cyrtonyx > Cyrtonyx montezumae. The sequence continues at coordinate 98,447,031 of NW_027072089.1, read as the reverse complement.
TGCTACTGTGCACTGAGTTTTGTACACATGACAGTAGACTCCTTCTGCATCTAAATGAGCATTTAAGTACTATGGATACGCAGGCTCCATGGAGATTCTGATCGGATCCTGCCAGCCTGAGCAGTGTGGGTTATGCTGTTCTGGTGCTCAGGGCTATTTCACATCTAATACATGGTGTCAGGGTTTTACAAAATAGATGTAAAAAAATGTTAGGAAATGCCATCCTGGGTTATAGCAAATATGCTTTCCTGGACCAATCTGATGGAGATTAATGGAAAGTTTAATGAGGATGCTGTACATTCTTAATATAATGTCATTTCAGAGAGAGATTAAATACAATTTGGAGAAATCTAAATATAATTTCTGTTAGCATTTTTAAGTATTACAAAAGTATGTGGGAGAAGAAGTATTCAGATAGGGCATCCTACTGAAGCAAGAATCTATGGAAGTATCAAGAGGGTGTCCACAGAAAGAAAGCTTTAAGAACTGAACAGTGCTGGGCTCTGTACTATTCCAGCTGTACTGTTAATGCAAAGTGAAAAATCTAATTTAAAACTGGCTCCGGTGCATCTTCCATTTCACCTATGAATTTTGCAACAGAGGGTTTTCTTCCTGGATGAGTTTTTGGAATCTCTACTCTTGATACTACAAGAAAGTTAACTTCATGAAGTAGTACCTGTATCTCTTTGTCTGGTTGGTATTTCAGCTTGTTTTCATAAATACGTTGGGAGGCAAAAGTTATTTAGAAATTCCCTCTCCTGTGGAAAATCCATATGGTTTTATACCTGTATAAATACCTATATTAGTTTTATAAACCGGTTTTACTTACAATGAGGTGCATCTGTAATGTATCTCAAATATTTTTATTTTTCCTTAACAATGTTTTTAGAAATTCACCTCTACAGTAATCAAGACCTCTTTACACACTGAAAAATCAGTTATTCTCTAGTTACAATAGTGAAGCTAAGGCTTCTGATATTTGATTGCATTCAACATAAGTAGAACTCCCATACCTTGAAATCACATAAATCACATGTAGCTTTTGTTGGCACATACTGACCTTTTATGTTAGAAAGTGAAATCAGACATGAAAAGGACCTTCTTCTCAAAGGTACTGCTTATCATCACATCACATTGTAGCCTTTGCATCAGAAATCATAGGAGTTCCTTCCTGTTCCATTCTCATTTCGGAGATGTTGCATTTCAGCCTCAGTGCCATGCAAGCCAGAAGACATTAGCAATAGCAACTCATCAGTTTCTCAAGCTGTTAAACTTTAATTTGAAAAGATGTCTCTAAAAAGTGGCAATATCACACTGTTTTAATTCAAAATGCATATTTAAAGTTTAAAAAGTGTCATGCCTAAAGGCAACATGCTGCAAGTGTGGATAGATGTTAGCAGCCTCAGTAGCAATGCTGTGCTGTGAGAGAAAGGACCAAAGGACCTCTCGTGGTCACTGTTCAGAGTCCAACAATGAAACCTGATCTGAAAGAGAGAAGGAAAAGAAGAGCAGAAGTCAGATAACTGATATTATCCTCATACAGTCCTGTTAGGTTGATAGCTAGAGACCTGTTAGTGTCCACCTAGACACTGAAATAGAGGCTTCTGCAGAATTTTGTAGTCAGCACTAGATTCCTTTATTGTAAGATTCTGCTGCAAATCCCATTTTCTTTAATCTCCCACCACCCCCCAAAAAAAAAGTTACCAGCAAATAGGATACTTTTAATAAGCTTATGAGTTCCTCACTGCTACAAGCATCCAACTGAAATGTCATTGCATGATGAGTACAGAGTATTGCATGATTCAGGGTGTTTCATGGAGGAAATACTGCTCTCAGGTAAGATGAGGCTTCCTGTTGTACTGACAGTCACACCACTACAATCCTCTGACATGAATTACAACTTGAAATTCCTTTGGCCAAAACTTTACAGGAGGTACATGGAATGAGAAATGATGCAGGCCTTACAAGAGAGCAATTTCTCATATGCAACTGTTGGAGCAGGTCCACAGGAGGGCCATGAAGGCGATCAGAGGGCTGGAGTACCTCTCTCATGAAGAAAGGTGGAGGGAGCTGGGCTTGGTTAACTTAGAGAAAGGAGGGCTCTAAAAGATCTCATTGCAGCCTTCCAGTACTTTAAGGAAACTTAAAGTAAACAGCAGAGAGACTGACTTTCACAGGATCTGATAGAGATGGGACAATGGGGAATGGCTTGAAACTAGAAGAGGAAAGATTTAAATTAGATATTAGGTGGAAATTCTTTACACAGAGGTGGTGAAGCACTGGGACGGGTTGCACAGAGAAGCTGTGGATGCCCTTCCCTGGGGTGTTCAAGATCAGGATGGATAGGGCTCTGAGAAACCTGATGTAGCTGTAGGTGCCCCTGTTCATTGCAGGGGAGTTGGAATAGATGATCTTTAAACATCCCTATCAACTCATGCAATTCTTTGACCAGACATGAGGGAATGATGGCAACTACTTCATTTGAGTGCCATAGCAGTTAAAGAGATATCTGCTGGCACCAAAGGCTCAGGGATGATGCTAAAATAATTATACTCTATTCAGATAAAAGGGATAGACTGCCAGGAGGCCAGATGCTAGATACTTTCAGAAATATGATCAGCAAAAAGATTTGTATGTTTTTAAGAATCATCATTTACCAGTGTTGATAATACCATCACATTCATTTTTCTGTTATTTTCTGCACTGCACAGTCCACAGGACTTCCCTGGACTGGTCTGGTCAGACTAGAACATGTTATTCATAAAAGCAATTGAGTCTCTGACAAAAATTTCCCAGTAAAAGCATATAATTCCAACCTACAGGAGTTTATTTCTCTTTCATCCTGTTGTTAATCATCCTTCCTACTGTTTTTATTTTTTTATTGAAAAAGGAAGTTGAATCATATTTCTAGACAGAATAAACACATTTAACTTTCAAGCATAGGTTTTTTTTTGTTTTGTTTTGTTTTTTATAGATATATACCTTTCCCATTAGATTTAAAAACTTCTGTAAAATATTTGTTTTCTCATTATATAAGTAGAGATAAGGGATACTTATCCTCTATTGCAGTCATCCTTGTGGGTCTGGAATGAACTGCCTCTATGTCATCAACACCCTGCTCCCATTCTTTGCTTCTTAGATGAACAACTTTGCATTTCACAGTAGTAGAATGCATGTTGTTAGTTTGCCCCTGACTTAGCGATCCAGATCAGTCCATCTCTGACTTGCCATCTTCACCACATACTGTTTTCCCAGGCAGGTTCAGCAGTTACCATTATGTTACATCAACATTATATTAGCTTATCCACAAATAAACAAATAAATCACATTTGTCAGAAAAGATGACAGTCCTACAGTCTCTGCTGAACAGTGAGCTCTACTGTCTGTATAACAAGTGTCGGCAAAAGTTAGCCCCTTGTATACATGTGCTGAGGGACTGGCAGGCTTCACACAGATTTTCATGTGTTCTGACAGTTGGATTATGCAGAAGAAGATTTTGCAGCCTGCATGCAGCCAACTGAGAAGTTTCATTTAAATTTGCAGGGGGGAAAAGTTCAATTCAGAAGAAAGACTTCTATTTTTGACATACTTAACAAAATGGAAAAAGAGACATTTGTCAAAACTGACATCTCTGCATTAAATTAAACTAGGTTGGTAGCAGTGCAAAACACAAATATTGTTTCACAAAATCCTGCTTAAAGTGTGCATTTGTTTCACAAACATCCTCATTTAGTCTCAGAGCTGCTTTCTGTTTAGAGCATTTGTAATTGCTTTTTGATTTGCTCAAATTCCATGCTGTGTTATGGTAGCGTAGGCTATCTCACTAGAATAATTACAGTGTTCTCTTAATTTCAAAATAACCACACACACCTGAGCTTTGAATTATAGATGTCTGCTAAAAGGAAAACATTACACATCAAAAATATGAAATGTACATTCAGTCTGCATTTAGAGATTGATTTTTTTCACATAGCTTTTAGTGATTCCTTTAACTCATTCTCATCCTCTATTTTACTCATCTCTTATAGGCTATGTCATCATTATCCTGGCCTGTTTTAGTTTAAATTCAGGAACATGAATAAGATGGAAAAACATGTTGAGTCCTCATTTGTTTGCAATTTTTTTTTTATACCTAAAAATGGAAAGTATGGAATCTTCCTAATTATTTATCATTATTTATAATTCTGTTCTTTACAGAGGTTGCATGGTAGTGAGCACATGCACATGAAAACCAAAAAAATTAAGAACTTCAGGTTATCATTACAAAAAAGGTTGAAGAAATGTCTTCCTGTACTAGGAAATTACAAACAGAAATGATGAAAGCAGTTATGCAGAAGAGCTTTAAAAGAAGTTCAAAATAATACTAGTAAATCAAGCACTGTTATTTTTAAAGTTGCAAGTTCGTTTTAAAAGCATTGCCAACTGGGTCTTTTGTTCATTCCACGTATATTTGTACTTTAGAGTTTATCTCCACTCTTCAAGTGTTCTTTACCTGGCTCCTCATTTCATGCAAGCTCTAAGAACAAAAAGTAAAACACCTGCTATTTTAAAGTGCCATTTGCGTTACTTATTCCTTTGAACCTATGACAAAGCTGCAACCATGAGCCTCAGCTATGTGAGGGCAAGGCTACCCATAAGCACTCAACTGTAGGAGAAATATTGTTTACGTTCCCTGCGATAAGATCATGGGGAGAAGAAATGGTCCTGTGGCTTGCATGTTACTATTCCCTACCACTGATGTGATGTCTTGTCATAACTGGTTGTTAGGGAATTTAACACAAGGTCCCTTAATTTATAGCAATTTACAAGCCTTTGGGAGTCTTCAGAGCCTCCTATTTCTGAGCAGTGATGTTTTTCGACTGCCTAAAATAAACAAGTCTACACACTATGTAAACCTCGCAGAGATGATTGTTAGAAATGTTGTTCCCCAGAGTGGAAGGGATTGTTTGAAGAAGTGTTTTGATTAAAAAAAAGAGTAGTACAGGAGCTTGATCTGTACTGCAACTGACAAAAGAGTGAGTTTAGGTATGCTTAAAGGATAGATGTCCAAGTACAGGGATGCACTTTGCACCACATCTCATCCCCACTTCCTGCCAAGATCACTGCTTAGCATTTGGATCTCTTAGGACTTAGTGTCATTGGTACACATGAGCAGTACTAGAAAAATTTGACTAGAAGATTTTAGTAAATAAAGATTAGTCATGTCAGCATTGAGGACTTATCAGAAGCAATGCTTGTTGTGTGGTGCATGTAGTAAGAGTTGACTTACTGCAGGACTGAGCCTCTGCTATGAGTCTGAGCAAGGTCGGCTTTGCCCTCCTGCAAGCTTTACTCATTTCTGTCAGAACACACGGTTATATTTGGGTACAATGCTTTTGAAAGCAAGGGTATTAACATCCAGCATTTAGATATAGTCTTACATAAGAACGCTTTAACTGACTACATCCTATTGCTTCACATTGGTTAAAAAACACCAGGGACGTGCTGTTCTGTGGCACTTGACAACAGACTGCTCTAGTTAGAGACCTTCTTTTTCACATTTCCTAATTTTAATAGTGATCAACAGCAAAAAAGGTACAGATAGTAGTAACAAAGTGGCAATAACAGTAATAACCAGCTCTTACCTAATACCTTTCATTTGATCTGAAGGCACTGTTAAAAGATACACATATCATTCTCTCTGTGCTACAGCAGAAACCACTGTGAGAAAGCCAGATACAATGCTAAGATATCCTTAAATCAAGTGCTGTTGTCTTGGCTCCTTTAGATTTTGTACTATAATAAATATATGACAGTAACAGTGATAAGAAAGCAATGATAACATTAAGATCTGCAGGTAGTATCTGATTTTTTTTTTATGTTTTATAATACTATTGATTCATAGAATAAGTTAATATATACAATATGTTAATATATTTATTATTGTTGATGCTTATAACAATTACATAATATATAAGTTATGCAATATCAGTGATACATAACAGTGCTGCTTTCCTGAGTCATTATCACAAATGGCACTTCCCATGTTAAGTTACTTATGCATTGTTTACACTCTGCAACAGATCTGCAATTCCTTTACTACTTGTATGAAAACTGTTGAATCACAGCCTGAACCACTGATTGATCACTTGAGGTGAGCACTGAGTCAGCTGCAGGAGCACAGGTGAAGGCAATGCACCTGTGTGACTGGAAGGGGTGGAGTCTGGCTCTAGCTCTCCCAGACCCCATTTAAGGGCTGGCCACCACTGGGGAAGGGTCTCTTGTTGGAGATTCCTCCTGTGTGGAGTCACAGGTAAGCCTTAGTTCTCATTGACAGGTGAGCCTTTCCTATTTTACTGGTTGTCTGTATACTACTTGCATAAGCCATGCAAAAATGTACTGTTCTCTTTCATTATTTTGTGTGGGCACTATTCTTTTGGGTTATACTGAAATAACAAATATTGAAATAGCAAAGTTTGCTCTTGGACAGATGCTTTCTCTTTGTCTGTCTCTAAGCTAGTTAGTGTCTATTATAGCTAGGTGTAAAAATAATTAATGCTTATAATTGCAATTCATTTTCCTTACTAAACTGATGCAATTTTTCCCAAGAATTTAGCAATGGAGTGTTAAATTTCTGGAGTTTGTTTCTATCACTGCAGTTCAAGTAATGGATTTCAGACTGATGCGTTCAGATTTTTCACTATTAATATTCTAAGCTGGTGTGAGAATGAGATTATTGTAGGACATCATATATCAGTTGGATTTAAACACATGTTCTAGAAGTGTATATATTTTGAAAGGTTTACTAATTTTAGAGTCTGAGCAATATCCCAAAGTGTTAAGGAAGTATGGCAATTTTGTGTAGTTCTGTGATGTCACTTGTATGGAGCTTTCAGGTAGATTAAGTTTACACTATAGGAACAGTTCCTTGGCCAAGGCTGCTTTAAAATAGTTGAGAGCCTGGTCTAGATTTCAAGGACTACTTGTTCTGAGCTCTAAGTAGCATCAAGGCTTTTTTTTCTGTGGATCATGTGAAAGATCCTTGAGAAATGAGAGCTGTTTCCTTTCTGCTCACAGACCTGCAGTTGACTTTTCCCAGCTGTTCTGAACTGGGAGATGTACACAGAATAACCATGGCAACCCGGGTGTTTTGATTTTTCTGCAGTTATTATGTCAGGACTCATGATTGGGATTGCAGTTCAGAAGTAAACAATACAGAGTGGTGGGAAGTATGCAGGTGTGGTGGTTTGAGCCTTTGAAAAACTACTTTCCTTCACTTATGTAGGTGGCAGAAAGCAGAATATAAGATTCACCTGAACACCTAAAATTCATTGTGGGTACTTGACTTTAGTTACTTGATGGTAAAGCTGGAGTGATATTTTTGAAAGCACTGAGCTGATGCCATACAGAGCATCAGGCCTCCAGAGGGATCTCTAGACCAGGGATAGGATGGATTTAAAAACATTACCTGAAGTGCTAATGACTATTTCCTGGGTAAGTAAACTTTGCTTGACAGTTGAGGAGACTTCTGCTAGCCAAGAAACTATTAGAAATAGCAGAGTATACTTTAATTATACTACTTAATTTTACACTGGAAGAGCTAAATCTGGCTCCCTTACTTTTGTGAAAGCATCAGGGCTTGAATTGCCAAAAACTATCCTAATGCTTGACACCTAGCCTTCTTTGTCTCTGTACATATTCAGAGCCAGCACTTCACCTGCATTTATACCAATTAACAGGGAGGTTGCTCCTAAAATAGTGCCTCCTAATTATGTCTATGGAAGTAGCAACAGATACAAAGAGCTCAGTAACAGTATTTGATAAATTCTCCAGAACATTTTTCAACCTAGTCACAACCATTAGCTATGTGTTTTTTGCTGGTGATGAACAAGAGCCTGCTTGCTATGCTTGTAAAAATCTGCACCACTAGAGGTGACACATTGTCACCATCATTACTGCTGAAACACATCATCCACCACCTCACTATGCTCACATTCATTGTTTGGTCTCCAGAAATGTTCAGCAAATGCCAGTGATTATCAGTGGGTGCCATTTTTTTCTGCATGGAGGAATTGAGTTACATATCCTTGCTTCACACATACTTCAGTGTTAGACACCATTTTGTCAGACTGCCCCTCTGCTGCTATCTGTTATACAACACCAAAATGTAATGCAATATTAATGGGAAGGCTCAACCCCTACTGATATTGTGGTCCAACATAGTAAAATAGGAGGAATTACTTTCAGAACAGCCCTTGTATAAACTGAGGCATTGTCCTATAGTATCTTATTAGCCCTGCAATAAGTCTTGAACCTGATTCTTCTCTCTACTATATCATTTTAATACAGTGTCATTTGAATTTCACTGATGGTTCCTCTGGTAGAGTGCACTGGGGCAGCAGATTAAGGTACAGCTTCTTCAGTTTTCCCTTTGAGTTATGTCTGAATATAAATCAGCCAGCAGCAACTATGGCATGAAGGCAGCCTCCTCTGAAACTACCTTCTAGAATCCTGCATTAGGGATACCATGGAGCTGTCCAGATAAAACAAGGTTTAGTTTCTTGGTAATGGGTACAGTTTAAACTGGGCAAAAAAATTGCATTTCAATGTATGTTTTACTGAAGGAGATGGTTTTAGTGGAATTATCTGTGAGATGACAAATCCCAAGCATGGTTCTATTCCACACACCTTTTCATAGGATGAGTCAGAGAAGTGTCCTCAAGCAAGGGCAGTATCTGGTACAAGGATGACATATAGTGAGTGCATCTTCTGCTATGTTCTGTTTTCTTTACTCAAAGCTGAGATCTGCTTAGAATCTGCCCAGTGCCAGCTATGGACCAGGTCCTACTCTGTAAGAACCAGCTGAATCGGTAGTTAAGCTCTAATTGTGACAGGTTCATTGCAATTTATCAGTAAGCAAAAGATCAACTGCTAATATGAATAGCTGAAATTCAGTATGCAGTTAAATTAACATTCAGTTGCTACTAAGACAATTACAATTTTGACTCATATTTCTAATGTGCCTTATTATTTCAGGCACCTGAATAGAAAGATAATTATTATCTATGAAAAGAAAAATGTTCGGTATCAATATTAGCCGAAAACATTTTGTGGGGAATAGGTTTCTTAAAATGTCTCTATCTGGGTTCTGAAGCAGTTGTGGTTTATGGCTGTCACCCAGGTGGTATAAAGCATCCTACAAGAGAAATACTGCCTGTGACAGATCTGGAAGAACATTTTGCAAAAGTATAAGGAAGAAAATGACTTGCAATTCCTCATTTTGCTCATCTTTGCACAGTGGAGAGATAAATTCAAGCTCCTGTGAGAAGTGGAAACATGTCTGGGTTTTCCCTTCCAGTTCCCTTTTCTAGAAACAAAACATTTTGCAACACTATCCCCAGGCATCATTACTCAAAAGAAATTAGCTTGAAAATATCTGAGCCAAAGTGGTGTAAGAAAGACTGCTTCACCCTCAGATCCTCTCATTACCTTTTTCTTATTTGCAAGCACTGAAATTGCACCTCACTCTGTGCTTAAGAACAGTGTACCAGTAAAACTGCTGCAAATTTCTATTCAAGTCTTTCCTTAACCCAGATCTCTCACTAGAGGACTACAGCAACAGCAGCAACAAAAACAACAAAACCATATAAAAATCTGCTGTACTGCTACTTCAGTAATGTGGGGAAGCAGCTCAAACCTAGGAAAAAAACCTGTTCTAATAATTTGCCTCATTTTCTCCATACCTTATGTTTTCTGATGGTGCTCTGCTTTGGCTACAGTGTGACTGAGGAAGGCAAGATTCATATGAGCTACAGACAAATGTTATCTGTGCTGACTCTAGTCTAAAGAGGCTTTTTCAGAAGGTATCTTGGTTTCTTTTTAATAGCTGCCCATTTCCAGTAGTCTATCACTAGATTTAATATAGTCTTGTTCTGCAGGATTTTACTAGTTCACAACTCTTACATACAAGTAGCTTTTCCAGTAGATGCAACTTTCATTGGTAATCCAGCACAGCTATTTGCTTATCAGAGCTCATTCTCAACAAGATTTAAAAAAAAAATGGAGGGAGGAGCTGATTAACAAGGAGATGCATTACTCCCACCATAAGGTTGATATTAGACTTCAGAGAATGAAATCACATGTGCACTGCCATGCAAATCAAATACATATGACCTTCTAAGAAGAAAAAGCCCTTCTCTTCACCTAAAAATATAGTGCTTACCCTAAAATGTTTGAATTATGTACTAGTCTATCACTAACTGCCTGCTAAGGCAGGAAGCATGATGCAGGGAGGAGTATTTTTTTTTTTTAAATATACAGCACGGGACCATTTCTACTTGTCCTTAAGATGTTTCCTGCAGTTGCTAATACTGATTTATTCTCTGAACTTTTTCATTTGATTTCTGGCTGTAGGTATGAAACAAGTGCTATTATTGAATGCAAGAAAAAAATCATTTTAGTAGTGGTCACTTTCCTGATGAATGTCAACATATTTAGATAGAAAGTTAAGCATGCACAAATGCACTCTCTATGTTGGTAGAGGAACATACCTCTCTACTTTAGCCTATATTGTCTGCAAAAGAGAAGCACAGAAAGCAAAGCTTATTGCTAGTTTGACAATAAAGGAGCTTCACGTACATCAGCACAGGCACAATGAAACAGTACTTTGCTACTACCACTAGGTAAGAAAGGAGTTTGGAATTCAGGGTCCTTCATATATCTTTCAGAAATGAGGAATGTACTGCAAGTGAATTGTTTTGTGTTGCATTCAAGTATATTGATTTGCAAGAGCCTTTCCTGGCCAACAAAAGTGAAGAATGTGTGATGAAATGAGGCTATGAGTGCATGCAACTGCTCTAGTATATCAACTTGTTTAGGCTTAAATGGCTAATTTTACTGTTAGATCTAAAGACCTCTATTCTGAGCTAATAATCATTTGTGTTATGTAAATATCCATGGTGTGCTGAAATGTGATGCTAATTGTGATTGCAGTAAGCTCATTAATTATACATTTTTAAAAGACTTTTGCCTATTTGAAGTGCAGCTGAAATTACATTGAATCACAGAAATGCAGGGGTTGGAAGGGACGTCAAGAGATCATCAAGTTCAGCCTCCCTGCTAAAGCAGGTACCCTACAATAGGTGGCAAAGATACCCATTCAGATGGGTCTTGAATATCTGCATAGGAATATACTCCATAACCTCTCTGAGCAATCTGTTCCAGTGCCCTTACCATAAAGATGTTCTTCAGTATGTTTTTATGGAACTTCCTATGTCCAAGTTCTAGGCCATTGCTTCTTGTTCTATAGCTATGCATGAACAAGAAGAGCCTGGATTCATTCATTTGCCTCACACCTCCTTTTAGATATTCACAAACATGAATCAGATCCTCCCTCAGTCTTCTTTTCCCCAGGCTGAGCAGACCCAGGTCTCTCTGCCCTTTCTCATATGGGAGATGCTCCGGGCCCCTCATCTTTGTGGTCCGCTGCCAAACTTCTTCTCGGAGATACCTATCTTTTTTTGAATGGGGGAGCCCAGATCTGGACACAGTATTCTGAATGTGGCCTCACCAGGGTGGAGTAGAGGGGGAGCATGCAGCTATGGTGCCCATCCAGGAGCAGTTGTAGAACAACTAGCATAACAGCTACTGCTTTGGACTGTGGGAGGTGTAACTCTAACTATCATTCATCCCACTGTCCCCCTAATTTGTTTTCCCTGAGCCTCTTTTTCCATTCCATTGACACAAGAGTCTGTAGAAAATCTTAGGCCATGCTGCTTGTGGTCATAATGCTGTTTTACCGTGTGTGATTTGCATTTCCAAATCTATTTGGTTTTGGAAGCTGTGCAGGGCATGGTCTGCTCTGTGCTGTTGGGCTCCTATTCTTGATTGTTCTTAAGACATCTTTGTACAAAGTAGAATCAAATACAAATTATCAGTGACCTTCCCTGCATAAACTGAAAGAAATGAAAAGAAGGTTATCTGATTTAAGTACTGCACAGATTTTCAGTTGCTGGAAAGCATATGCCAAATATTAATTATTATGTAAGTCATATGAGCTCTTCCTAAATGAAGCCAGACACACTGAAGGACATCTCTTCAGTCATTTTATGTGCCCTTCCAGATAGATGTGCAAAAGAAAGAAAAAACAAGAAAATTAATCCATCTGGAGTCGGTATGTATCATGGTAGAGAGAAGGCCCAAATAATAATTTGGTACTGAGGAGAGACCCACTGCTTCCTAACTCTTTTCTCTCTCACATAATTTACCCTGTACTTTTTTTCTGATTAAAAAATAGCCTTCGGATGTTTTTTTAGTGGTAAAAGAACAGAACTCATGCAATAGTTTGACATGGTATTGGCAACAGAAGATATGTATTGTACCATGCGTGACTAAGGTATGCACACAATTCATAATGCAATGCTATGCAGATAGAGTTTCATATAGATAATTGGTGGTAAGTCTATATTGCTGTGATGCTCCCTCTGGTGTAATTCTCTATAGAAGTAGTTTATGTACCTCTATGTAACTGCACATATATACACATTTGTGTTTGTGGCTGTTGTACCTGTTGAATCATAAAAACATCCATATTTGCATGGATCTCCAAAGACTGTATAGTCAACCCCCCTGTTAAAAGTAGGGCCTTAGAATGGGTTCTCCATCAAACCAAGTGTTTCTATTTCCAGCAAGGGTGATTCTACCACTTCATATTTTTCAGTAAGCAAGGAGGTGAAACCAGGGCACAGTATCCTAGGTGTAGCCAAACAGGTTCTAATTGGAGTGGAACGATCACACCCTGACCTGTTGTGTGTACTCATGCTGATGTGATCTACAAAATTTTCCTTCAAAGCTAGTTGTAAGGGCCTGCAGCTGGCACATGCAGGTTGTCATCCACCAGGATGTCTCAGGCTGTACCCTAGCCAGTCAACTCCCTTTCTTCCCAAAACCTAGGATTTCACTATTGCAGCTCTTGTTAGTCTGATCTTCCAGCATATCACAATCTCTCCATTTGGTGGCCTTCCCTTTCAGCATTTTCCATCTTCCAATTCAGTGTAATCTTCAGACTTGTTGAGGATGCATTCAAACCTGTCATCCCAAGCTTTTATAATATAACTGATAGTTTTAGGCCCGGTATTGGCCCCTGAGGAACTCTGCTTGTTAAGGTTGCCTGTTAACCACCACCATTTCAGCTAGCAGTTTAGACTATCAAATGGGAAAACAGGCTAATTTATATCTTGTTGGACTATCAGTAGGATGCTGAGGATGACCATGTCAAACATGTTGCTAAACTCAAGGTAGTTCTTGCCTACAGAACTCTTCTCACCTACTTAGCAAATTGTTTAATTGTGGAAGGAGTTGCAGAAAGACAACACATTGCAGTGCTCTTTGTAGGTTGACAGATACTTTTCTCCAGAAGAAATCTACATTAATCTTTTCTCCATTTGGTAGCTCTTGGTCTCAACACTTCCTTCAAATAGTGTCACTAACACTGCTAATGCTTGCTTATAACCTCAAAAACATAATGGAACAGAATTTCAACTATTTTATCCAGTTACTGGTATTGCTAGATATTTTTTTTACATATAAAATAACAAGGAAAATCTTCTCAGGCTGTAGTTGCTTCTGACAATGTACTTAGGAGGCTGGTGACTTTATATACCAGAATGAATTGCAATCATATATCATGGAATCATGCAACAAGACAAGGCAGAATAGCCCACTATGCACAGTACCACTTTTCTACAGCACTGTTCTTGCAGCACTTTTCTTAGCATGATGAGTCTGTCCTTGACTCATAACCTGCAGAGCAGCAGACACAGGTTTTTTGGGCCAAATATGAACAGCATATTCAAAGAGGTGTTACCTTTCTGTGGGTGCTAAAAACAGCAAGACTGTCATGAAGAGTCAGGATTCTCAGGAACTGAAGTGTTTTGCAGATTTTACTCTTCATCAAAGCCTCTCAGAGCTAACAGAAGTAGTATAGACATTTTCTTAAAACTCTTTGTTTAAAGATTGCTTGCTGAAATTACTAACATTACTCTTGTATTTTGAGATTAAGCTTCCTTTTAATAAATTAATTTTGGGGAAGTGGAGATTTTTTTTTTAAAAGGATCCTAGGTGCTTTTCTTATGCCCCCTGATGCACATAATACACATTTAACTGCCTTGTGCTTTGTTTCCAAAAAATTGCACAAAATCCAACAGTCACAACTGCCCCAGAGAAGTAAAAACCCAAAGCACTTCTAGCTTCAATCTTTATAAATTTTCTCCCAGCTTAAAGTTTAAAGCATTAAGCTTACCTCCCACCAAAACCCTTTACAGTCCATCCAGATCTGCAGCCTTCTCATCTGATTTTAACAGCATTTAACTTTTCCAAGGTGAGGGAAGAAAATTCTCTTCCTGCATGTCTAATTCCAGTACCTCTGCTGAGTACCTTTCCAGCACCTACCTGCAGACTCTTCAGTGGCATAGCAGGAGACTTCCCTTGCTCTGCACAACTCCCTGACTTCACAGAGAAGTGATGTTGAGGAACTGCAATTGCAACAAAGCCCTTTCTTCTTCCTGAAATATCACCCACTGCTCATAAACAACAAGTGTGCTCAGACCAATTGTCAACTGTTTTGTTTTTTAAAATTATATTTGTTCTGTTCAATGTGTATTAGATATTGTCATTTAATGTAAAACATATCTGCTTGTAAGCCATTACAGTGGCAGGAAAGAAAGAATACTAGTAGGACTGAAAGTGAAAAAGTGCTTGTACAGGAATAAGATTATAAGCAGGTATATGGATTTATGGATGCAGACATCTCTCCTGTGTCTGAATGTTACTCAGCCACTCCACATTGCCTAGGTTGCTCAGATAACGCTTGAATGTACGTCAGCACTAAGATTTTGTGCATTCTGTGGTCTGAGTGTGCCCACTCTGACACAGCCCCATATATAGCGTTGAGCTGGTGGCAATGGTGGATATATTGATCTGAGAGCCCTCGTAGACACTTTCTTCATGATGCAGCAATAAAACATGTAGTAAACATGAAGAAAGGCAGCCTGCATGGTTCGGTGCTTTCTGGCACTTCTGAGATATTTGTCTCATTCTTGAATGCTAGAGTCTTCCAAAGAGAAGTTCTGATGTGCTGTATGTACATTACTGTCTTTTTATTAATGAAAAATATTGACTCGTTTATAAATGAAAAGTAATGTGAGGAGACAGAGGCAGGGAATTGCTACAATAACTACTCTCTTCACTATGCACTATTAGTGTTTTCCTTAACTGTATTCAATGCATGTATTTGTAACAGAAATATGGCAAAGCAGCAGAGGAACATGCAAAGGTACTAGAAGAATTCCTTCAATTTCTTTAAATTATGAATCTTACATCAGTGTTGCAGCAGTGCATCTGCAAAACCAGACTACATAGATAGTAGCAGAACAAACTCCTCTTCAAATCTTGAAGATATGTTCCCAGGAGTTTCAGTGTGAATAATAAAAGTATTCAGAGTAAGGATTCATCTTTCTTCCAGTTAAGGGGATATGCTTGGGGACTTTTAAATTCAGAAGCTCATTAAATGTTCTGTACTATTCCTTTATCAAGATTCTCTGAGATAAAAAGTAATAGTGCGGGAAAATAGCACTATTCCTAGCAATGTCTAACTCTTCTTAGCTTTTAATAAGGAAACTATTGCTCCAATTACTGGTTGAGCTTTTAAAATATTCTTGTAAGATTTCAGTGATCTGCGGTTTAAAACTTAAAATAAATTCAATATTAAAATTTAGTGGGACTTTTCATAAAATAAAAAGTATAGCAATATTTTCCTCTACATTTGAATGCAAAAATTCAAAACAATATTGAATTTGTCTCGAGTAATATCCTACTAGTCCTATATTAGATGTTGAGAAGGTAAGGCGTAAATAGATCAAATGATTCCTTCAAAATCACACAGCAAGTGTGGTACTGAGCCTGGATTAGACAATGTATCTCCTAATGCTGTACCTTATGCTTTAGCGTGTAGGCTGCATTTTGCCTTTCAGTAACTATCAGGAGGTCTTCCAGAACTAAACTTTTCACATTAACTTGTGAAATACAATTACCTCACTGTTGCTTCAGGCCAAAAACAGCTGTAATTTTTTTTTAAGAGCTTCTCATCCTAAACATTGATATAGAAAAGATCACTGAAAAGCCCTGGGACTTAGATTCTTTGAGAAGTTTGCAGTGTCCATGGGAATGTAGTTGTATCCATGGCTCATCAAGACTGATCCACATTCAGAGCACTAAGGTAATACAGGATATGGACTGAAGGTCATTTGTTTTAACTCGTCACTCAAAGTAGGCAAGTTTATGCCAGGTTGTTCAGTGGCAGTCCAGTAGTTTGAATATCTCCAGATGGGAGAGCATATCATCTATTGACATTTGTTCCAACATTTGACTACTCTCACAATAAAAATACTTTTCTCTAACATGTAAGTGAAATTTCCCATGTTGCAGCTCATATCCATTGCCTTTTGTCCTGTTGCTATGTAATGCTGGAAAACATCTAACTCCATCTTTGTCTATTGTCTCTTCTGGGGTAGATGAAGACAGTGATAAGATCTACCTGTAATCTTGGGAATGCAGCCCAAAATACAGTTGGCTTTTTTTGGCTGCCCTGGCTCATGTTCAACTTCTTGTCTTCTGGATATCTCCTGATTCTTTTCTGTAAACCTTGCTTTCTGGACTGGAAGTGCTCAGCATATTATTTCATAGGTTTTTTTTCGGTCCCAAGAGCAGGGATTTGCATTTTCCATTGCTGTCCTTTGTGAAGTTCCTTCAGCTTTATTTTTCCAGCATGTCTAGATCTTTCACCTTGCACTTGATACCAGTCACCTATCCAGTTTGGCATCAGCCTCGAACTGACTGAGGTGTACCCCATCTCATTAGCCGTGTAATTAATGCAGATATTAAATAGTATTGACCTAAATACCAGCAAAGAAATACTACTACTTGTTTGCTGCCCTCAGTCAGTCCTTCCTGCCTAGTCTCAGAACCCTCAATTTCTGTGAGCCTAGATACTATTTCAAAACAGATTCACTGCATAAGTAGTTGGGGCTATCTTCCACAGAAGGTTAAGATCAACCTTATAATAATATCAGGAATCTTAGAACTACAAACATCATAATAAACATAATGTCCCATGGATTGGACCCTGTGGGACATGAGAAGTCAGTGATGCTAGTGGCCGTTGGTGAAGGTATACACAAGATGGGTGTCAGGCATGGAACATTATGGAGGAACTCACTGTTTGCATCACAAAGGGTGGCAACCCTAGCACCGCACCTCACAGAGACTGCCTCCCTGCAGGCACAGTTACCTCCATTCTTCTGCCAACATAAAAACATTGCTCAGGTAGGTAGTGAAAAACGTAGAGGTGAGTGAACAACTGTTCCCTCTCTGCTTTATTCCAGAAGTAGTTTGTCCTGGTGACTTGATGAAGTCCATCGATAAATCACACAGGAAATGTGAAAGACTTCAACTACTTGCTTAATCTTTATGAAAAAAACCAGTTTGATTTGTACTGTCATTTCCAGAGAGGCGATAGAACTGTTTCTCACTAACTACAGAACCATGAATAGAGATAAAAAAAAAAAAAATTGAAGCAAATATGTAGTTAATACAGTATGTAATCTTAATGGCTTAGCTCTTCTATTAACTCTATTTGCTGTCTAGTTCTACTTTTTGTAAATAAAGTCTTACAGTACTGCAAAATAGAGGAGTGACAATGGATTAAAGCATAGAGTAAAATGGAACAAGGGAGGTTTGATATACTGTGACTAGCTGTCTAATGTATTGTGAAGAAAATACTAGCAACATTGATGTTCTCCTGGACACTGATCACTTGGGCCAACCAGTTTTCTATCAAGTTCTGTTTCCTTCTCTGTGCAGTACAACGTCTATAGTTACATCTGATGAAAATGAAAGTTGTAAGCATATCTCCTCTTTAGGTTGCTGAGAAAGATCATTGGGCATCTACTCTTTGCCTCTATCACCTTGAGCAGTGAAGAGAAGGACATTGGATAAGCCTTTGAGAGGCTCAGCTGGTGAATAGAAATCATCCATTATGATTTGTTTAAAAAATTCCAGGAATGTTTTACTAGTGAGTGAGTGACACAATTTGGTCTAGATTGGAGAAGGCTGCAAGAAGACTGAACTCTCAGGAGATGTTCTCAGCAAATAAGATGACATTTCTGTATGTCTGTAGGCCTCACCACACAGTAAATGTTCAGTAAATATAGTACATGCTTGAATTAATGCAAATAGTACAAATCAGTACTATTTTCTCCAATGTTTTTTTCTTACAAATCAAAGATGATTGTTATAGAAATAACTCTATCATGGGCAAATTGTTTGAACACTGAATATTAAACTTCTTCAGAAAAAACAATTGTCTTCTTAGAGGAAAATATGAATAATTTCAGTGAGAACAGGACGCAGTTGATTTTAGCTGACCTTTACTATAGCCAGAAGAGGCACGGATCTGTTTTACAAATTCCATGTTATTTTCCTTGTTCATGACAGTTCAGAAGTGAAGAAAGGGCAGTGGACTTGAGTGATGTAACTTCAGAACTCTTGAGTTATCCACTTTGGTGATAAAACCTCTGAGGGTGTGTCTTTCCTGTGGTGAGCATGGTATTTCTTTTTCTGCAATGCCTGAAGAACAGTGTTTGTTGCTTTTATGGTGCAATGCTGTGCAGAAAATGAAATAGAAAGCATACTTCACTTCTTACTGTGGTTGCCATGTTGGGGAACAGGCTTGCCTAAAAGCAGACAGAACCTGTTCTGAGGCAATGACAAACCATATTCTGATGTTTGGACTTTACATTTCACTGATAGTTGTGCTGAAGTCTTTGGTCAGTTAGGAGAAGGAAGCAACTCAGATACAAGAAAGCACACTAGAAGCAGTGAAGCTACTCATAGCAAGAGGAATGTATAGATCTTAAAACTTCAGCTTCTTTGCTATGAAATGGAGTGACTCACTTTTCTGAAGCAAACTGAAATTTTAAGGAGCTGAAAATCTTTCTGCGACACAGTCATCTTCGGGATGAACCACAGAAGTCTTTGGCTGCTGGGAGGGCTCGTCCCAGGACTCAAGCAATATGCATTGCCTCTGGCTACCACCTGAGGTGAAAAGCTAATCTGAGGAAAGAATGAAAATACCTTTACTTTTATCAAAGAATCATAGAATGTCAGGGACTAGAAGGGACCTTGAAAGATCATCTAGTCCAGTCCCCCTGCAGGAGCATGAACACCTAGCTTGGTCCAGGTGGGTTTTGAGTATCTCCACAGGAGACCCCACCACTTCTCTGGACAGTCTGTTTCAGTGCTCTGTAATTCTCACTGTCAAGATTTTTTTCTAGTGTTTATGTGGAATCTCCTATTCTCCAGCTTGCAACCAGTGACCTTTGTCCTGTCATTAGAGAAGAGCCTGGCTCCATCCTCCTGACACACCCTCTTTACATATTTATAAATGTTAATGAGGTCATCCCTCAGTCTCCTCTTCTCCAAGCTAAAGAGTTCCAGCTTTGTCAGCATTTTCTTGTAAGGGAGAGGCTCCCAGTTTGACCTCTGGCATGTGGTTATCACGGTTGCCAAGTCTAGTTTAAGAAAATAATACTATAGGAAAATAAGTCTTTCCAATCTCATGGAAGGAAAACCAATGCATTTTAAGCACTGTGTCTACTTAAAGCAAGTTTCAGGTATCCGCTATTTAAGCATTCATGGCAGATATTTTTATTTATATATTTTGTGCAATCAAACTTGGAAATAACAGAATTAAAAAAAAACAAAAACAAAAAAACAAATAATGGAATTGCACTCTGAAAACTCACAATAGGTGCAGAACAATGATGAAATTAGACTTAGGGTTACTTACCCATATATAAGCAAGAAATCTCTGGATAAAAAAGATGTAAATGACCATTCAGCTGCTGTAATAGGACAGACAACAGCACCCCAGAACAGTCAAAAAGCTTCCCTTGATGCATCTGGAAGCCACAAGATTTCACCTCACTCTGGAGGAAGCAGCAACTGTCTTGTGAGCTATTGTGGGTGGCAGCTCAGTACTTTCACAGGGTAAATAAAATATGTTGTCTGTAAAGAGACAGTGATGTTCTTCAGAAAGACAGTAGCCATAATGTGTAAAGGAATACAAAGCAGAAAAGAAGAAATTAGAAGTAAACACATGAGTCAGGAACATGACACCCTTGAGACTGCAAAATCAGGTGCTCAGAAGTCAGGAAAGGGAGAAAACTGAGTTGAACAAAGTTCACTCTTCCCATCTAGGTTTGTCTGAGTCATATTCCTCTGCTTGAGATGAAGTGTTTTTAATTTGCTAGAAGGACGGAGAGGCAGGGAGAGGAGACGCTACAGACACCACAAACTGCTGCAGCTACTCAGATCAGTATGGGATGTGTAGCCTGAACACTATGTCTCCATTATCTTCATATTTTTATGGTGACAGTTCTAGGAGATCTGATAAATGGGAAGTTCAGACTGGTCCTTTTGCTGATCCATGTTAAGATATACACCACACTGAACATTCTGCTTGAACATATTTTACGTTAACTGTAGCAGCTAAAATTGAAATCCTTACATGAGTACTCAGGGACTGACATTCACTGTGAGAACCCCATACCACCGGCTGTGCCTTGTACATTGCTGAGAGATAACTGCTGCCTGACAGAGCTTACAGACTAAGCTGGTAGTTAGGATAAATCTTCATCAAGGAAATAGTTCTTGCTATTTTAAAGTGAACCAAGATAATTCCTCCCAATTGCCTAGGCCTCTTGTCTCACCTCCTGCATCACTAATGCTTCAGTCAGTAATTCTCTGTACTACCAATGAGAAAACAGTTTTAAGGCTTCACTTACACTTCCTCTGTAGCCAAGATATCTTTTTACAGAAAGGCAGTTCCAACTAGATCTTAGACCTGGAAGCAAAGCTGAATGCATTTATACTTACACTGCTGTTAATTTTCTCTCCCTATATCTCCACATGAACATATTTACACACAAATGCATGTGCACATGTGCAAACACTGACACAGACATATCTTGCTTTAGACAGACTTGCTTCACAACCAATGGCTAAACACAGTTGAATATAGTATATATGTCTGAACTAAAAATAAATACAGCTAACACATCACATACCCACACAACTGAGTCTGCTTGTTGATATTCTCACGTCCCTGAGCCTGCATCCCTAAACCTGTAGGTGGGGACCACAGCAGTAAATCCACCCCCCCACTGTGAGGGCAGAGCAAGTCTGAGACTACCTCATGAGACTGAATGTGTACAAGCCTATGGGGCCATATGGTGTGCATCCTAGAGCTCTAAAGGAGCTGGCTGAGGTGGTTGCCAAGCCACTTTCCATCATATTTGAAAAGGTGAGGTCCTGGATGACTGGAGGAAGGGTCATGTCACTCCCATTTACAAGAAAGGGAGCAAGGCCGGTGAGCCTCACCTCTATACCTGGGAAGATCATGGAACAGATCCTCCTGGATGACATGCTTGAACACATGAGGAATGAGCGTGGGATCCAAGACAGCCGGCGCGGCTGCACCAGGGGAAGGTCATGCTTATCTGATCTTGTAGCCTTCTATGGTGGAGTGACAGCATTGGAGGACAAGGGGAAGGCAACTGGTGTCATTTACCTGGACTTGAGCAAGGCCTCTGACATGGTCCCACACCGCATCCTTATCTCCAAATTGGAGGGATGTGGATTTGGTGGATGGACCGCTCGATGGATAAGAAATTGGTTGAAAGGCTGCAGGCAGAGGGTGGCGATTAATGGTCCTATGTCCAGGTGGAGGCTGGTAACAAGCAGGGTCCACCAGGGGTCTGTCTTGGGACCAGTGCTCTTTAACATCTTTTTCAATGCCATCGATGACAGAATCAAATGCACCCTCAGCAGGTTTGCTGATGACACCAAGCTGAGTGGTGCACTTGAAACTGTGGAAGGAAGGGATGCCATTCTAATGGACCTCAACAGACTTGAAAGGTGGGCCTTTCAACTTGATTAGGTGAACCTAACGAGGCTCAACACAGCAAAGTGCAAAGTTTTGCACTTGGGCCGGAGGAATCCCAGGCATCTGTACAGACTGGAAGGAGCAGTCCTTGAGAGCAGCCCTGCAGAGAAGCACCTGGGGGTACTGACGGATGAAAAACTTAACATGAGTCAGCAGCGTGCTCTTGCAGCTCGAAAAGCAAATGGTACCCCAGGCTCCATCAGGAGAGGAGTGGCCAGCAGGGACAGGGAGATGATTGTCCCTCTCTGCTCTTGTGAGGCCTCATCTGGAATACTTTGTCCAGGTCTGGAGCCCCCAGTACAAGAAAGACAGAGAGCTGTTGGAGAGGGTCCAGAGGAGAGCCACAAAGATGATCGGGGGGCTGGAGCACCTCCCCTACGAAGACAGGCTGAGAGAGCTGGGCTTGTTCAGCCTGGAGAAAAGAAGTCTGCAGGGTGGCCTAATTGCAGCCTTTCAGTACGTAAAGGGAGCCTAGAAACAAGAGGGGAGTAAACTCTTTGAAAGAGTAGATAACAGCAGGACAAGGGGCAATGGTTTTAAGTTGAAGGAGGGAAGATTTAGGTTGGATGTCAGGGGGAAGTTCTTTATGATGAGAGTGGTGAGGTGCTGGAACAGGCTGTCCAAAGAGGTTGTGGATGCAGCATCCTTAGAGGTATTCAAGGCCAGATTGAATGGGGCCCTGGGCAGCCTGGAGCCTTCCCTTCTCTTCTCTGAACAGCCCCAACTCTCAGTCTGACCTCATAGGAAAGGTGTTCCAATCCTTGGGTCATTTTTGTGACCCTCTTTTGGATGCATTCCAACAAGACCATGTCTCTCTTGCACTGAGGATTCCACATGCGCCCACAGTGCTCCAGGTGAGGGCTCACCAGCACAGAGTAGAGGGGCAGAGTCACCTCCCTCAACCAGCTGACCACACTTCTTTTGATGCAGCCCAGCAGTTGGCTTTCTGGGCTGCATAGCCACATTGCTGACTCATGTCCAAGCTGGACATCCAGCTTCCTTTCCTGACTTCCTATGCAATGGAGAGCTCTTGTTCCCTAAGGGAAGTCTCCTTAAAGATCTGCCAGCACTGCTTTCTAGTTCCCATTTTGCAGTAGACTTTCAAAAAAGACTTACTGGAGTACACCAGTGCACTGTTCCTAGAGTCTAACATAGAGGGCATCTCTAAAATGGAAAGGGGCACAACAGCAGGCTATGTGCAAAGTCTAAAATAGCAACACCAACAACAGCAAAATTGTTTAAAATGAAATGGAATAATTCACCTGAGGACTAGTGGAAATAATTCCAGCTCCAGCTGATCTGACATGCAATAACTGTGTTCAGGTTATTGAATTGCACACATTAACATGTGGCACTGCATCTTACTTCACTACCTGTAGTCCCTCAGAGACCCTCTCTGAAAAATAATAGCATGGCTGGGCTACTCACCACAGTCCTCTGCAGTAGCATGGCAAATGAAGAACTGATCTTGCCACACGAACCACTCCAGCCACAGGGGCATTACAGCTTTTGTTCATCACACAGCTTTTGTTGAAAGAGCTGAAAGTTCTTACATTGTAGTCTACTTCTAGATGTGATTTAATCTATGAACTCACTGAGGAAACAGTTTACGTTGATTAGAGTGTCTCTGTGGTTAGTCTAAGGACAGTTATAAAATTACTATACCATAAAAACTCATTTGCAGGTTCGTGAGCACTGAGGACTTTTTTTTCTGAGCCTGCTTATAGCCTGTGTCTGTGTCAGAATAGCTTCAACTTTACATCTGTGTTATTGCTTTTAATCACTATCTTTAGCTCTATCTGCACAACCTTGCAAACAATGTCCTGGCTTTCTTGTTGTTTCCTTCTTCTGTCACTCAGATGTACCTTCTGCTGGGCCTGTTCTGATGCACACGTACATGCTCAGAATTCATGTGACATCAAAGTACTTGATTTTCAAATTCCACTGAGATTGCCTCAGGGGAGGAAAAAAACTCCTTGTTTGTTCTTTAACATATAGTCCATTTGTTCATTAGAGCAATTGTCTGGTTGTCACTGAAGTTCTGGCACGCTGCATTTTCTGTTTTGCAAGAGTTAGCAGGGGCAAGCCAACAGTTCTGATCCTTGTTATACTACAGAACATGGATAGATTTTTCAAGGCCCTGTCTGTCTCCTTTTCCCCTTTCAATAAAAGAATGTCCAGGGTGTATATTTGTTAACTGGAGCTTGTAATGGAATTGATTAATTATTTGATATAAGGCCCAATTTTGAAAGCGTATGATTAACTTTAAGCACTAATATTCTCATTCAAGTCAATCATTATTCCTTTGCTTAAGTACCTTGTTGAAGTGGGTCCTGAATATGAGGCAGCCCTATGCTATAAAATTAATTTCCTGAATGCCTCTCAGCCTCAGGGGTTTAGCTGCTTTGCTAGCAGAACCAGCACAGAGAAATTATATATACCATGCACAATGAGAATTAATAGCACAGCTTGACGTGACAGCTACCTGGGAGAATGACCAGAAGAGAAGGGTTTCAAAGTGAAACCAAAAACTAACAAGCCAAAACCAAGGCCTAGTGAGCTAATGGAGGCTGCAGCCTCTGACAGCAAAGTCCTGCACTGCAGAGTGTGGGTCTTCTGTCAAGAAGCTGTCAGACCATGGTGGGGCTCAGAGCCCTCAGAGCTCTGCTGGTGTGGCAAGAAGCCCCAGCAGTGAAAACACATGGCTGCAAGAGCCTCCTGCAAAGGACATGGTGGAAATCAACCTATCTGCACCAAAGCTCGAGCTGCAAAAGCCACAGCAGCTTTCAGATGTTCTCAGTTATAGGTCCCTCATGCCATCAGGGCACAGATGGGCTTGATGGCAGGATGGTGTGCAAGAGTAGACTGGGATTCTGGTTGCTTTTTTTGTTTGTTTGATTTGTGAACTCTTGCCTGGTTTGTAATTCTGCTTGCTTGTTCCACAGTGAAAAGTTTTGGTGAATTCTGAGCAGAAACAATCCAAATATCTCTCAGTCCCCCTGCCCTTCCACTACTTCCCCTCCCCTCCACAGACAAGGCATTTACAAGGGAATACAGAGAACAAACTTCTAGAAAAATCTAAGGTTGTCTCTCTGCCTCAGTGGTCAGATTGAGGAGACTGAAAGCTGCTTTAAAGAGAGAAGGAGGTGCAGTATATTTTCCTCCCTAGGAGCTAAGTGTGAGAGTTTGAATTAGCTAAGATTGTCCTGCATTTTAGAGAGCATTCATACAAGCAGCTTTTCCAAATCTGTCCCTCGGTTTGTTTCTGACATCCTTGTCATGAAAACCATCCCTTCACTGTATAAAAAGAGTGGCAGAGTTATCACAGGGAAATGCCTCCAGAAGATCCCTTTGTACAGACTATTTTGTCCTGTAAAGAATACAGAATTTCAGCAAAGATTTTTTGTGCTTGGGATGAATAAAAATGCCAAAACTTGCTCCATGGCCTCACCTGTATTTCCTACTGCCAAGCAGTGTCCGACTGCACTACTGGAGACCTTTCTCTTGCAGCGTCTCCTCTGGCATGGGTACAAAACCCTGTGTCCGTGGGATCCTGCCTGTCAAAAACCTGGGTGGGAATGGTTCTTTCTGTCCGAGTCCTTCACATCCTGTATGACAGCCTTGAGCTTACTTGTGCTCAAAAGCCCTGTTAAAAAAAAAAAAAAAAAGGGGGGGGACATGGAGATAAATTTAACAACTGAAGTACTAAATTAATGTTTTCATTTTCAAGGCTTAAAAAAAATAAAGCCAACAGGCTTCGTGTTTGCCTTTTACAGTTTCATAACAAATACAAAACATGAAATATATTTTATATTTTATATTGGTTTATTAGAGTTTATTATTGAATTTATTAGACTGTTACTCTATAAGCCCATCTCAAAATCTGGGAAAAAAAATAGCATTAAAGAGACAGCCCACTGTGAGGTCTGTTAGACATGAAGTATTTGGGAGAGGACATTATATGACCCACTTGAGTATCTCACTCCAGCTTTGTAGGAGATGGGACATGACAAAGTGTTTAATGCAAATCAACAGATTTTCCTGTGCAAACGCTTTTTGTTTTGTTTTGCTTTTTTTTCTTAAGGGAACAGACTATTTTCAGATGTGACCTTACCTACAGAGACTAAAAAGCACGAAGACTGATCTCAGAAAAGAAACAGCCTCTCAGTGAAAACAAATGTTTCAAGAGGTAAACGGTGTTTGAACAGGTGTGCTCATTACTGAGGCTTCCAGAAAAAGTGAAAAACAGACAACTTTTAGAGCATTTAGCATAATAACATTGTGAGGTGGACATTTTCCGCCATTACTGGCCTGAGCATAACCATGTGTATTTCCCAGTGCTCTAAGAAACTGGGAAAACACTATTTTTTTCTGAGGTTTTGTCCATTTCCTTTTTTCTTGTTAGGCTAAAATAAATGTGAGATAAGGTTGTTTCCTATAAATTTTAGTGCACCTACTTCCTGGTTAAGCCAGATAATTAAAAAGTGCAGAAAAAGATGAACATGAAGAACTGTTTTGGGGTATTCATCAAAAATTTTAATCAGTCAAAAATAAGATTAAGATGGTGTTACATTTAAAAAAAATGCTATTTAATTATTAAAGTGAAACAAAACAAAACAAACAGCTTATGTGGGAATAGAGGAGTATAGTGAGTAGAGAAGTAGAGCAAAAGGTGAAACAAAGTTTGAATTTAGATTTTAATGTTCCTGCCTTGCCCTTATTTGTGTAATGAGAATGCTCACCCAAGCTGTGATCCTTCACCAGTCTGTAATTCTGTAGGTTTCAGGCATCCTCTGTGTCTCCAAGGACTGAAATGAGAAAGGAAGATGTGGGCTCTGCTTCTCCAGAGATCAAGAATGATCTGGAGTGCCAGTTGAAAGAAGTAAGGCATTACAGGTTGTAGGAGGCTCCTTATGTATCTGTGGCCAAGGACACTGTCATGGTTTTATGATTTTTGTTATTGGTATTCCACATCATAATATCATGTAGTGCATTAAGAGTTAAAGTTAATGCTCTGGCTCTGAGCATCTGATAGTTTCAGCTATACCTGTCTCAGAAGAGAAGAACTATGTTCCCCAGGGGACTTTGTGTTGCTTTGTATTTTTATGTTTCCTGCTCAGAGGGAACACGAGACACTCTCCTTTTGGATAGACCCAGCAGTGGGTGCTCGCTGCTGTCTCACCTTCAGCATTTAGAGTAAGGCCTTCAGTTTATCAGACACTCTCTCATTTTATTTGATTCATTAGCTTCAATTCCAATTATATGGTATTGTATTGTGTTATTTTGCAGTCCGATATCTTATTTAGAAAATTAGCTTTCCTCTTCAGATTGTTGCTGCTGTTTTGTTTCTAGGCCCATCTCCCTTTTTCCTTTTTTCCCTTTCCCCCTTCCCTTTTCCCGGGGCATGGGTTTGTGGGTCCTTGCCCCAGTAATTACTGAACCAGTTTGAACCAGCCCGTAAACCATTGACAGACATGCAAAGTGTTATAGCTCCTGTAGCCAATTCATAGTGAGGCCATGATCAAGTTGCTTATACTCTCTTGAACTTGAACTCACTGCAGTTGGCAGAATTTTTCCAAGTGATTCAGAATGGATTTCAACCTCTATTTCACGTGCACCAAAATACTCACTAAAGCACTGTGATAAAGGACAATTTGTAATGTCAGGGATATTCTACTTCAGCTAATTATAAAGAAGATATTGCTCAGGAAAAAAATAAAAAAAAAAAAGTAATTTTTTTTTATGTGCTATCCAAATACTGGTAATTTCTTAACAAATAAAGGTAACCTGAAAATATGACCAGAATATACTTTAAAGTATTGAGGACTTAACTTGAAAACAGCCTTCATCTTTCCAGTATCTTTGCATGACACTCATTGTTATCTTAAATTATCAGGCATCTTTTGAAAAGGGAATAATGTCCTTGACATAAGCAACATAAAATGACAGTTTCTGCAGTGATATATCTTCAGATGTTTTATGTTTTGGTTTCTTTGTGTTTCTTAACTATGTCTCACAGGGAATCTTTGTCATTTTTGACAAAAAACATAGATTTATGAATAATCAAGAACCCTTGAATAAAGAGACTGGAGAAAAAAACTACTTCCCACTGCATCATTTCTTTATACACATTTAATTTTTATTTTCAGACTTACGAATTCAGGAATTATAAACTTATTAAGAATCACCAGGTTCCATGTTCAGAGGACAGACAACGTTTCAACGTGAGTAGTCAAATAACATATCCTGCTATTAATCATTTGATAAAATCTGTTGTATGCACATATTTTCCCTTGATGCAGAGAAATGTTCAAACCAAGACATCCTTATTTCCTAAGGTCTGGTTAACTTGCACAAGAATATCTTTTCTGGGGAAGAAAGCAGGTGAAAGATTCCCTGATTAGTGATAAAAACAGAAGTAAACTGTGGCATGCAAGGTTCTTAACCAGGGATGGCATTTGGTACACCAGGTATTTTTCACACGGAAGGAAAAATCCTGTTCCTCATCTAGTCTTTGCAGTTTAGATACATGCACAAGAGTACTTGAGATCAGAACTTCTGCTATTGGTAAAAACAAGCAAGAATCCTCTTCTTTTTCCACTTAGCTGGCTGTTATATCCATACTTCAGTATGGAAACAGTTGTCAGATGAATGCATGAATACATACACATGCACACCTTCTCCATCTTCCTTTGATTATAAAACATCCACAAATAACTGCCACAGGAATTTATTTATCATTTTCTAAGAGTATTTAACATTAAGAAAGCCTACAAATAGCCAGTGAAACATGCAGAGCTTACAGAACATCTTATGTTATGTTTTCTACCTTGCCAAACCCACAACTACTCCCTTGTCCTTACATTACCCAACCTCACCTACTCCTAACCTTCTTCCTGTGACAGATGCATTTGCAGGAGCCAGTGACAGCGACAGAAGAAATGGAAAAAGCAGATACAAAGGTAACAAAATGCCCTTATGAGAAAAGAAATAGTCATGAAATTATAAAGAAGTGTGTGAGAGTCTACTGTCAGATTTTTAACAACTGTAAGTTTGGACTTCCATCAGAGCACTGAAGACCACGTCAGTGTAGTTCTGTGACACTTAACACTGTCAAGACATAGGCCCACCAAAGATTTTGCTGGCTGTAACTACCATGACAAGAAAAACCATAACACTGCTTTCACTGATGCCACTAACCTGGCTTTCAGACAAGTCAGAATAACTTCATGACTTACTGTTCAAAGTGTTCAAAGTGCATCACTAATTAGTTGCTCCTGTGGTATGATCTTGTCACTAAAGAGATGCATTTGGTATACTTTCATGAATATCAGTGCCTTTTTGGGGCATAATAATGACCCATTCCAATAACTTTCTTCTCCTGTTTTGACTCTGAGCAAATACGAGCACTTGTGTAGATAATATCTTTGGTTTGTCCCTCCAGTGAAAGAGGCACTGGGTTTCTGAACATGAAGCTGGGATTTGAATCAGCCTGTTGGAAATAAAATCTGGTATATTCCATCAGTCATCGTAAGCCTTAAAAAAAGCACAGCAGTAAACAACAAAGACTGTTTTGACTTATAAATGCCATTTCCTGCCTTCCCTTTCTGACTGGCCAATAGTTTCTTATTGCTCAGTATGAATAAAGGAGATTATTTTCTCCTAGCAAACCAATTAAGTGCAAGCACTTGTCATAACAAGGTCTCCTGCAAAATTTTGACATGGTGCATGTGTCTGTGATTACATGATAAGTTACAGAAGAGCAAATCTTTTACTTAGGAAGGGCCTCCATAAACCAAGCTAACTTGATTTTTGAGTCAGCGGAGCCATGAGATCACAGAATAATGCAGATGGGAAAGGACCTCCTGCTCAAAGCTCAGTCCAAATTGCTCAGGGTTGCATCCAGATGAGTGTGCAAAACCTCCAAGAATGATGCCAGCACAAACTCTAAATCACCTGGCCAACCATCCTGGGGGTCTTTTCTGATCTTACTCCAGCTTAGTGAGGTCCATAGTGTACTGATGGTGATGCAATGCCTACATGTGGTCTAACGAGCACCAAACAGGGATGGATAACCTCTCCCTTCAACCTATGGGCCATGCTCCTGTCCATAGAGGCTGCTGGCCTCCATTGCTGCTGGGGCATTCAGGTGGCTCACACTCAGCTCCCTACTGACTGTCCCCACGCCTATCCCCCACGCCCCTTGACTTTTATTACACACCAGACAAATGGACTAATATTGTTTGCTTTTCTTTTAAACTTTTAAGGGCATGCAGACAAAAATAAAACAATTCTCTGAAGCACAATTCTCTAAACCAGTTGAGTTGTAAGTATTAATTATGCCTTCTATTCTGGGTTTATTATTTTATAGGATCCATAATATTTCCACATCAGCTATACCTGAAGCATGTGCTATTGATTCTAAGTTAATACTTTCACACAACATCAAACGTGTTCTTCAAATTTATGTAGAATAGCCTCTTTTTCTGTCTAAGATAAACCACTCTTAGCAAATGCTAAGAGTGTGATGAAACTTAGCAGTTACACACTCTTAGCAGATGCTAAGAGTGGTTTATCTTTTCCTCAGAAGATAAAAGTTGAGGGGCATATCCTGGATATTTATTTTAATTCTCTTTCTTTATAACCTGCACAAGGTTCCTATTATTTGTAGAATAAAAAGCAACAGCTTAAAGAGAAGCAGCAGATCCTGCAGGCACACAGTTATTTTCAGAGCAATTGCTCTCTTCTGTTGGCCAGAGTTCAAGTCCCAATAAAACCATGTCCCCTCAACTCACTGCTGGACTGTAGTTTCCTGTATGTAACAAGTCATATAAAATCTCTGAATTTCAAAACACCACATGCTCACAGCATGATTGAAATACAAAGACTAGTCCAAGCACTGAGCTTTTTACTCTCACACTTCCCTTTCTCCAACGTTTTGCAGTTCAGAAACTGCATCTAAATTCAGTAAACACAAGGGATTAAGTATTCCTTCTGGCAATTACTCTCAAATTAAGCACAAAGTATGAAGTGCTGGCACTATCTATGAGCCTTACTTTAAAAGTCCTCTTCCAGTCACATGAAGTGATTCCGTTTTGTGTTCTCTATGTTCTGAAGAGCCGTGTAATGACATTATGTATGCATCACATGAACTGTAACAACAAAGGCTGAAATATAATTTAAAGTTTAAAATAAGAGTTTTGGAGTTGGGTTTTCATCTCTTGTACTGTTTGCACTGGTAGGGCTACTCTACATCTAATGGGAAGTACACAGCCTCTACTTTTATTTATTATAGTGTCTCCCACAGGCAAAGTTGGAAGGCATCATAAAAAAAAAAAAAAAAAAAAAAAAAAAACTGATCCTTTTTCCCACCTTGCTGCCATTTTAGCATAAGTTTGATGATATTAATGCAGCAGTACTAATGCTGTCCTGCAATAAAATAATCTAAAAAGCTCCATGCCACTGGTATCCACTGAAATGACTGTGTAGGTCAGATTTCAAAATTGCAGCTTTGCTTGTTATCCAAGACTAGACAAACCATATTGCTCCATACAGTAATTCCTATTAATTGCTACAAAAGTAAAGGAGTTCCTAATTGTATGGGAACTGTTGAATCACAGCCTGAACCACTGATTATCACCTGAGGTGAACACCGAGTCAGCTGCAGGAGCACAGGTGAAGGCAATGCACCTGTGTGACCGGAAGGGGAGTCTGGCTCCATCTCTCCCAGACCCCATTTAAGGGCTGACCACCACTGGGGAAGGATCTCTTGTTGGAGATCCCTCCTGTGTGGAGTCACAGGTGAGCCTTTCCTAATTTGCTGATTGTCTGTATACCACCTGGATAAGCCATATAAAATATACCATCCATCTCCATTATTTTGTGTGGGTAATATTTTGGGTTATTTGCCCTACACTAATCTAGGAGTTTTTAAGCAAAAAAGGGGCAAAATCTCAATAAAGAAATCTGGGGCTCTGTAAATTATAGTATAATAAGCAGCAGGAACACAGGAGGTCTGAAATAACTCTGAGAACAACTAAGCAGATGGAAATCACTACTTTTTTTCTGATTTCAAGAAACTCATAAAGCAATTGCAGAGAGAAATGTTGGGAGCAGAAAGCAGATAAAGAAGGGGAGATAAAAATGAATACACAAATTAAAAGGTATGTGATTTGGTGGAGGGAGAAATTTGAGCAGTCTGACTGACAAAAAAAAAAAACCAAACATCAATTCAGGCTACTAGCACAGTCAGCTGATATCATTGCTTGGCCTTGAAGTTCATGAAGCACGTACCTCTCCTTGTCTCTGCTTTTGCTCTTTAGGGTTGACTTCAACTGGGAATCCTTACTGCTTTCCCACTGCCCAGATAGCTGTTGGAGATAAATAGTTTTTGGAACTTGACTGCCCCTGACACAATGCTCTTGAAGGCTCTGCTTTAACTAGACAAAGTGGAGTAGAGAGATCCAACATGAAATATAATACATACTTTAAAAAAAGAAGAATCTAGCTCAACCTACACACAAGATTTAAGATGGAGATAAATGGGAGGAAAGGAGAGAAATAAAACACTTTTTATGAAGTTCTCAAACTGCTTGGCTTTGCCATCAAGCTAGACTCTTCCTTTATGCATTTTTCTTAATTTTTTTTATGAAATTGCCTTTGTAATGAAAATCAATGAGAAGCATCTCTTACACTGCAGCTTCTCTTCTTGCCATAGTTTCATTGTCCTCACTAATGAGCACTGCTTGCACAGAGTTCAGCCAGCTGCAATTTCCAGTTGTGTTTCTTTTTGTTCAGCAGCGAGCAAGGTGAGAAGGTGGATGACTGTACAAGCTCTTCCACTCAGAAGACAGCCATGGTGAAACAGGTAAGAGGGAAGTGCACTGCACCCTCTGCACCTGTGCTTTCTTTGTCCCTAGAGGAAAATCTCCTTGTTTCATATGACTCATCTTTAAGGTTTCATTCTGGGTAGTTCCTTATATAATCTCTGCTTCTGTGTTTCAGGCTTATCACTTTTCATTCAGTTTTATTAGTTTGCATTACATTTGTAATTCTTTCATGTTTGCACTTCACATGGGAAAACTTCATTTCAGAGTGACTCATGTCTCTTTTTTCCCTTTCTAGACCCAGAAATCAATAACTTACCTGAAAAGAATTTCCTCCTGTCTTAGGTAGGTGGAAAGTTCTCATTGCATGCATATTTATTTAGCTTCACCTGGAGCAGAGCACAGTGGAGCTGAGACTATTCTAATGCTGGAACATCATGGGAGACATGGCACATGCAGGGGAGCTTGAAACTGAAGTAACTAGGGTTCAAACTCTGTTCTGGCCATTGAGTATATTCAGCTATAAATCTGATGGCTCTGAAAATAAAGCACCTACCTGCATACAGGCACTACTGCATACTTACACAACCAGATAGATCCTAACAGCAGATGTTTATGGGAACCATTCTTCTTTCACCTGCCTGGATCAAAGTAATATAGACTCCCTGAGTACCAGAGCAAATGATGCCATCTCTCTATTTTCTTGCAGAAGAAAAATAAGGCAGAAGGTGGTTTTCGGAAAAGAAGCTTTTTATATATGAATTATTCAGTTATTATGTTGTCTGCATAGAAGGTTGAAGGTACTTATAGAGTATTTCATGAAAGGTGTTGGTATTAGTGTCAACAACCATAGTTTGTTTGCGCTGTCCCCTTTCATCACTCCAGCACACACAGAAATGTCTTATGAGATACTTCTACCTTCCTGTTATGATCTTATATGAGGAAAACAACCTTCAGTTTGCTTCAGTATGGTAGAAAGATTTAAGATGGATATTGTAAGTAGTCATCGTTGATCAATTGTTTACCCTTCTGGGAGCAGAGAAGCCTTCTCACTCCTGCATGACCAAATACAACTGGGAGGTGTTTCTAGATTGCTTAATTTGTAGGAATATGTTTCCATTTAAATTTGTGCATTTTATTGTCAGGAAACTGTTTCTAATAATGCAGGGCATTCACCTGTTGAAATAATATTTCAAAAGGAACAGGTAGAAACATGTAGGTTTTCTCTGAACAAAACAGTGAAGAAGCTATATTAACCAAGAATATGGCTAGGCTCAAAATGTATGCTACACATTTCACACATGACATCAGGAAAATTTCTTCCATCTGGGCTTCAGTTTACCACATCTAAGATTACAATAGTTTTCATTTTCTTCATTTGGGTCCTTCTCATGTGCCAACATCACGAAACCTTTGGTGGCTAGAGCCATCATCACCTGCTAGTGGTGGACTCTGTTAATGTTGCTGTCATCAGGAAGGAAGGAGTCTGCTTTGACTGGGGCAAAGAAATATAAAATTATAAACACCAATAGGTTTTAATTGTAGAGCTGTTATGCAGTGTCTCTACCTTTTCTTTGTGCTCTTTTCTTGTTGCAGGAACAATGTGTTGCTGTTTGGCAGTCTCTTCCCCTGTTTCATAGGGATGCTCTTGTTTTATAAATGCTTACCTGTTTTTGTCTGGATACGTTATCAACTAAGTACCACTTTCCAGGAGTACTTCAAAAATTGTGAATACCCTCACTAATGCTAGAAGATTTAAAGACTCCAGGCT
Organism: Cyrtonyx montezumae; assembly: GCF_038088225.1. NCBI lineage: Eukaryota > Metazoa > Chordata > Aves > Galliformes > Odontophoridae > Cyrtonyx > Cyrtonyx montezumae. Next base: position 98,412,395 of record NW_027072089.1, on the reverse strand, counting down.
GGCCTTTTGTGTTGTTGCTGTCTTGCTTCTGAAAAGACCTCACTTGGTAATAAAGCTGTCATGAGTGCAAAATAATTTGGAAATGTCTGTGTGAACTATATCAGACCCTCAGAGGAGGAAACTTATATACTGTGTGTCTTGGGAAGGGAGAATGTGCTTAGATGCATTCAATTGTGTGCATTTGGACTGCTTGAGGTAGGTCCGTGCTGCAAAAATTCCTTCAACTTCCATATTTTGATTGCCCTCAAATTCCTGACAGTCCTGCCCCCGTCAGCATGGCATGAGGGCAGGCAATCTGTAATTAAATCTAAATAGGATTTTCTGTGGATGCAAATTGAAGTGACCCCATTATAATTGGTACAGTGATAATTGATAGGAGCTGAAAACTTGTACTAAAAAATGCTTCTTGCAGACGAGCAACCACCTTGCTGCCTAACAGCAGGCCTGCAAATGGCTGCTCTTGTACTTATACAGCTATATCTCTGCATGCTCACAGTACTGGCATTAAGGATATGGGCGTGCCACCTTTCTCTACAGCAGAGGTTCTATCTGCAGGCTGTGGTAAGCCTGGCTGTACTTTGGAGGTGTCTGTCTTGCACAAATCTTGAGTGTGACAAGATTTCAGATTTCAAATGCATGTGTGTTTCCTGTGCACTCCACTGAGCGGTCAGGCCATACCCCTCCACCACAGCACACAGGAAGATTTGATTAAGCTCAAGTCTCTCCTTTCCTGCAGGACAATTCTTTGTGGGTGCTTAAAGGGTGAAAAAAAACATCAGTACAACCTTCTTTCTGGGCTTGGCTCCCTGAGGATCCTCTATGTTCTAATTTTCACTCTTTAGAAGTATATTGTGGCCCCTCTGTCCTGGTTTTAAAATGGATGTTACAGTGCTTCAGCAAGCATCAGCTTGTGTCACTGCCTCCAAGTCTGGCTGACAGCATGTTTTCCCTGCGTCCTCCTGGTTCACTGCTTGCAACCTGTGTGATAGCAATGGGAAAGAGTCCTGCCAACTGTGGTTATTAAGTCACGCAGCAGTGAATTAAAGCTGCTAAAGATCAAAAATAATCCAGAAAATGGTTTTAACTTCCTTCTCATGTTATCTCTTGCCACAGATTTTTTTTTTTAAACAGATGAGGAGGAGCATGAGAACTGCTCTCTAAAGAGACATTATCTTGCAGGGCTGTTTTGCCATATGCCCTATTACCTTTCCCAGGAAGTACTTGATGTGCAAAAGGAGCTGAAACACTGAAAGTTGGGGAAGTAAACACACACTAAATGCTTATGATAGAGAAAAAGTGTGCTGAAAGCAAAGCATGGCAGCAAAACATCCTGTTTCTGTGTAGAAAACGGTAGTTTCAAATTTGAAAAAGAATTCATTAAAACTACAATGAGGAAATAGGACTGCAGGGATTTCATTTTACGAGACAGGACATTTGTAGGAACTGGTTTTGAGCCTTGGTGCATGATGAACATGAAAATCTGTGAAAATATCTCATCTCTGAAATGAGATGTTTGAGACTTAATAATCCTTATGGGTCCCTTCCATCTCAGGGTATTCTGTGTTTCTATGGTGCTTTAGTATGTTTTCTGCTGTCCTGAATCCACACCAAGGTGTGCTTTTAACACAGGCACTCTGTCTGACACTGTGCTGGGCTCACATAACCCAGGGGAAATTTGGAAATATGCCCTGCAATGAGCATCTATTTATTACTCTCTCAAGTAAAAACAAAAACAAACAAAAAAAAACCGGCTATTGTCTTAAGCCTACATTGTTCCCTGTAATTGCTATAATCCACAGGTTGTGATCGTTACAACAGAAGTCATTAATAGAAGAAAGAGCAGTAGGGAATATTTTTATTTCTGTTGCTCAGCTTTGTGAGTGTAAATCCTTGTGGCCAATTGACCGCAGAGTTTAAAGTGCAAGAAAAAAGCAGCATGAGACTTGATAGTGACACAAAGGAAAAGAAAATGCATTGAACAGCCCAGCCTCCAGCTGTGCCAGGTGGAAATGAAATGGGGTTGCTGCAGGGAGGGTATGTGAGGGCAATGATATGGCACAAGAGAGAGCAGTTCTCTTCTTGCTGAGAGAAGCCAATGTAACCATCCTGTTTGATCAAATGACAGCTGTTCCTTCATTCCCTGGAAAGGAGAAAGGAATCTCTCTGTAAGTCTCACAATGCCATGCTGCATAGAATGCATTGCAAATCTCTCCAGGTGATGCAGTGGAAGTAATTGTGGTGCTGAGAGTATCCTTTCAAACCCCAGTAAATAGCCACAGAAGCATCTGCCTTGATTTAGTGGATCTGCTAGGAGGGCTCAGTTGGGTGGACCAGAGAACGTCATTCTTTTATATATTGCCACCTTTACTCTGGTGACATCAGCAGTGGCTTTACTCCATGTTCCCTGCACCGTTATCTTCGTACCTACCATGCTCTCAGTGACTGGGGCACTGATGTTTGCAATCTCCTTTATAACTTTTTGTTCTTTCTCCACTTTTTCCACTCTTGGGTGGAAAACAGAAGGATACTAAAACCAGATCTCAGGGTTTGTGGTCATCTAAGTTCAGACTGAATCAACCCTTCCAAATTTCAGCAACTGTTTCTGTCTGAACCAGTAGAATATATTTAAGGGTCTCTTTATATACTCTAAACACAATGGTGATGAATACTCATAGTCCCTTCTTTGAGAATCAGAGAGGTATGAGAAGAGCAAAGATATGTAACTAGACATACTGGGCCCTTTTCCTGGGTTGATGCTCTCTGGGTGCCCTTGACACTTAGGCCAGTTATCATAACTTTTGCTGTTGCTGCCCTAGATGGGTTAAAAGAATGTTAGAAGAAGGCCAGTTAATTGAGTTTTACTGTTGACAAGTGCTTGTGCAGCTGCTGTTTGCATGACCCAGCACAACACTGGCCCTCCAAATGATTTTCCCTGCCCTGCAACCCACAAAGAGCTGAGTTTAGATGGGTACAAAAAGCTTAGGCAGATTTGTGTCTGAAAGCCTGAATAAGTAGCTGGAAGAGCAATTTCTTGAAGGTGACTAAATAAGAAAACTGTATTGAGCACTGTAAATCCTCTGAGCTGAAAATAGCTGGAAGACAGCAGTCAGGGGAAGTGCTGTGTATCTTTGTTCTATTCTTTTTTTTTTCCCCATGGATGTCTCCTTATGGACACTATTCTTAGACACATTCTGCATATTTATCAGACCAGTCCTGAATAGGGTCTGAGTATGGAATTATACGATTTACATAAGAAATACCACCTCTGGAGATGGGCTGCCCCACAGGAGTGTATGCCCCACCCTGCATACTGGCCTTGGGGATACTGTGGACACTTTGGTCAGCCTCCTTCCCCACCCCTGGGGTTCATGGAGGCATGCTGACCAGGGTGCAAGTATGTGCAGCAGTAGACTTGCTGCAGTCCCTTTATCTGGATCTTGGAGCATCAGTGATGACAAGCATGTCGAGGTAGCCCTCAGGACTTTAGTCAGTGAATGAGCCTACTACAGGTAATGCAGTGGGGATACAGCATATTCATTTATTCTGGTGCATCTAAGAGGTACGCTGATGGCTTCCAGCTTAGGTATTTGTGTACGTTGGCTGTGGGGATACCTGCAGGCCTGGGAAAATGAACAGCAGTGATTTATTGTATCTTATACAAATGCAGTCTTTGTGTTGGCAGGTGGGGATACTCAGGATATTACCAGAGAGGACAGAAAGGATGAGTCTGAATAAGAGCAATCCAAAGAGGAACAGGAAGCCTGTTCCTCTGTGATTACAGTGGTCTACATGTCCAGACATTTGCATGCATTATCTGAATTACCCGGGAGAAGCTTGAGGCTACAGGAGTTACAGGAGAAAGCCAACGATTTCCATATCAAAGGGCTTTTTGAGAAAGTATCATAACAGACATTTCTCTCTCTAAGTGTTTTGGGTGCTTTTTTTTTATTTTCTCTCTCTCTTCCAGAGATCAGACAGAGTATCAGCTTAATCTCAAAGAAGCCTTGATAATTTGTTAAGCAAAAATTTGGCTTTGGGATGAGGTTTATAACTTATAACCATAGGTAGCACACCTTGAGCAAACAAGAAATGTCTAGATTCAGAAAAAGGAGATGATTTCTGTCATTTTCAGGGGAAGATCGCCTAATGTCTTCTAAAATAAATTATAATTTCAGTACATATTAATGTAATTGCCAAAAACTAAGAGAGCTATACTTTAAAGTCTGAGCCACACCATCTGGTTCTGTCACTTCTCAGTGCCCTAAGCATTTGCCCAGAGAGAGCATATTTCTTTTCTCCTTTCTTCTGTCTCCTTTTTTATTTTGCCTAGACTCATTACCTTAGATTTCCTTGCACTGAATCTATGTGCATAAGACATTTGTTTGCCTTCTCTCTTAATCTGTCTCTGTGATTCTCAACATCACTTAGGCTGGACTGGCAATTCCACGGTTCACCTTGTCAGAAAAATTATTCACCTTAATTCATATTCATTCTTCTAAATCATGATGTGTAAGGAATAAAATTGGTCCTAAGGATGTTCATAATGCTATTTTACTGCTTGTTTGTCATTACCAAGGACCATCTTCATATCAATTTACTCTTCTGTTTCTGAACTCCCCTGTACAGAGAAATTGCAGTGATAAGGTAAAGCTGTTATCTGCTGATAAAAATGGCTCTGAGCAGCCCTTGTATGTAATTTTTTTAACTGCATGGTGCTTCATTTGAGTGAATCTCCTTGAATAAGTCCTTCTTTTCTTGCTTAACAACTTGAGAAGCATTCTGAAAAGCAAATTTTTTGCAAAAATTTCTTTTGTTCTGTTTTTCAGGTGCAGGTCCACAGATCCCTCTCTGTCTTTGAGTATATATCAACTTCAGTGATAGGACAATTCTGATTTACCCATTTTTTCCTCTTGGCTGTCTCGCTGAAGCACTGTTTTTCCAGCTGTGAACAATTTCTAAAGCCAGAAAGAAACAAAGCTTAAGGGAAGTCCAGCTGCCTAATTCTTGTGGTGGTCATAGTGATGAAGATATTGCCAGCACTGTGCCGCTCATACTTCCATTAACTCTCCTTGTTCCTTTCTGCAAAGACTTCACTGCAGAGAAATTGGTTAATAGTTCTCCCTGTGCCGTGCACAGCTTCCATCTATGTTTGTGTCCAAACATGGGGCATCGCTGCCACAAGATGCTTAGCCAATGCAAGTCTGCTGGGCATTGATCATAGATGTTTACATGGAATCTGCAGAATTAGAAGCCATAGAGCCCTGTCAGAGGAGGTCTGCTCACAGATTACTGTTTCCATGGAAAGCAGTCTGGTTACAAGGAGGTGAACAGGTCCTGTACAACCATCAATCCAGCAGGAACTGAATATCCTCCATTCTCCTTTTGTCCATCATCCTTGACTAAAGAAAAAAACGGTTTTCTGTAGCCCACAGAGTCCTTATTACAGTGATATGTTTAAAATATGGAATGGAATTTGAATCATTGGTTTTGCTTCAAAGAATTGCTGTGGTGGTATTTCAGTTTTACCATTAATCAATACAGACTAGCAAAATTCAGCAGCGTGAGGAGAAGCAGATGATGTGGAATGTCCTTAATAGCAACCACGACTTTCTTGATAAAGGGGTGTTTAACCTGAATTGGCTTACCCAGACAGAGCAGGGCTTCACAAAATAAAAAAATGCATCAGCACATGGTACAGGTTTGATATTTCCATTTGACTTTGATTGGTGACAAAATGTAAAGGTTTGGCAGAGAAATAAACCACCCCAGCTTGAATAGAAATTACAATACAACTGCTCAGTAGGAAAACTACAGCGGCAGCCTATTGCTCTCAAGGATGAGGACAATTTTGTTGCCTTTCACCGGGAGCACAGGGAAAGCTGAATGCTGCTGGGAGAACATTAACATTACTGGATATTTTCTGTGGAGTGTTATGTCTGTATTAGGGAACAATAAAACCAAAGCTGCTGTCCAACAGAACAGCCAGGAGTATTTCAACTCCCTTATATGGGAAATGCTGTGTTAAATGTACTAAGTACAAAAGTTTATTTGAAGGAAAGGTGGTCTTCAAGTTAGAGCTTTGGCTTGACAAGTGTCTTTCTACCTCCATCTGGTGTGATGGCAAATCATTTAGTGTCTGTGACCTTGTGTGTCATCATATCTATAAAATTCTGACCCTACTTAATTTTTCTGCTGTCTTCAAAGGTGAGCAGAGACTTCCTAAGTCTGAAATACAGGTCTCAGCAATAGATTCACTGCGTGTTTGAGGAGTGCACTATGCAGCTGCACTACTCCAGAGGGATAGCTGTCCTTAGTGAACAAAAAGAGAGAAAACCTCTCTAGAATGAGTAATCAGTACCTTCCTGGAAGACCTGTGGTTCTTCTCCCTCTGCCTGCAGAGCAACTCATGGCCACCACAGCAGTGAGGAAGCCTGGAGCCACGGTGCCTCTCCCTGGGCAGACTATAGAAACATAGCCTCCCAACATTTCCAAAATGACTGTGGAAGAAGAGAGAAATATATCAATTCAGATGCACTGAAATTCTCTGCAGAAGAAAACTGAAATCCTTTTGGACCTGTTGCAGCCCAGCTCTTGGACCCACATAGGCTGGCTGTCACGCCTGGTGTGAAAAACACATGGATGATAGATAGCCTCCCTCCTCCCACCATCCAGAGATGGCAAAATGCTCGCCAGAGCCTATCCTTTGCTCCACGAGCATCCTAGGAAGCCATCACGGTCCAAACAAAAGACCGAGGCCATGAAAAACACAGCAGATGAAGAATTGACTTCACTTCAATCACTTTGGTAAATTGCTTCTGTTTTGATGGCCATGGAAAATACCTTTCTTTTTATGCTGTAAAATTATTAACTGAGTTGTGAGTTGCCATGGATGCAGCATTTGGTTTATTGCAGACTTTGTCTCTTACTGTGCAGGACTTCACCCTCAGCACTCTCCAGGGCTGATAAATATTGAATAAATTGGCCCACTTTTTCTCAGAAGTCAGAGGCAAAATTGCCACTCATTTAGATGTGTGGACTCAGGCTTGTTATATTGCTTTCCTTAGTTTCCACAGCATTGATCACCCCTATTTTGGCAGTCTCCTGATTCTGTCTGGCAGGTCAGGCTTCCATTCAGGTATAAACAAATCACCCAAACATTATTTTTTTTTGAAAGGAAACTGAAAATTCTACCTTTCCCTCTCTAAACCGACACTGAAAGTGCTTGTCCCTTGGAAAGGTTTTGGCTGGGACTCCATGGCGAGCACTCTCATGAGTATATGGAACAGTGTAGAGAAATTGTCTCTGCATTGCAGTGAGGTATTTGAAGGAATCAGAGTGATTTGCATATTCTGTGTTGTTTAGCTGCAGGAGTTTTCCAGGCAGCCACAGTGTCGGGCAGAATGGATAGTGCTGACAGATAAATATGTGAGAATTTCTTGGACTGACTATGGCTGCAATTACTATAATGAAATGAAATTTGTCTCTGACCCTCTCAGAAGTTATTTACAAATAAATAGGTAGAGATAGGATATAAATCTTCAAAGCCAGCTGGCAATATTGCTAAAAATTATGGAAATTACCTTATACTCAGTGTTTCATCCTTCTTTCTTTTCAGAGGAAGGAGCTCTGCAGATGCACACAGCCTTTTGTATAAATATTTTTTTCTCTGCAGTTAGAGCTTAAGTGTTTCTTCATGATTAGATCACAGAAAAAATGAAAAAAGAAAAAAAGAAAAAGACTTTCACCACTTCAGGGACACTTTTGAATTTGAAGCTGCTTTTCCTGGGTTCTAGTACAAGCCATCCGACTTTAATCCTCCTCTTTATCCACCTGAGTATTTCCAGCCATGCACGGATAGCTTTGACTGCAGTGAAGCATGGGGCTGACCAGAGCAGGACCTGCTTAGCAAGATGCTCCACAGTGGGAAGCCTGGGGCAGCTCTCATGTAGGCCTGCTTCTGAGCGTTTAGTAAGATGTCTCATGATACTTGCAGTGTTAAAAACCTCTCATCAGAATTCCTCATTTTCTCAGCAACTTTGAAGCTGTCTGCAGTTAGTGACCCCCATCCTACTCAAGTGACTTCTGCATGCAAAATCAAATGCCTGAAGTAGAGAACAAGGATAACACAGTGACTTGGCCAAAGTTGCTCTAAGCAGTGGTATTCATTGTTGTTTATATTTACTCACTTCTGACAGCTTCTTTGGCTTATTTTAAACAAGGAAACAGAGGAAAACACATCATTTCAATAGCCCTCTCTGATAACCTCTGTAGGGGTATGCTATGAAGAGTGCATAAGTGCTAAGAACTACCTGTGCACTGTTCCATCTTATAAAAAGTTATTTCTGTCCCAGAAGGATGTCCTTTACAAGAGCCAGGGTGAGGAATCTGGACTCACAGCTTCATATGATAAAGGTTTTAACTCTTCAGATACTGCTACATTTTCTTCTTCTCAGTCTTGGCATCCTTACAAAAGTATACTGTCAAATGGAAACTGGGGATCTGAGTCAGAGAGAATGAGATGGAGGGAGCAATGCTCAGCGCTGCTTCTTACATCTTGGACTGCTCAAGCAAAAAAATTTCATCTTAGCAAACTGGGAGCATTTTGTCCTACACTAACAGAAGTTTTTCAATAGTTATTGAAAACTGGGGAGAAAAAGTGGATTTGGGAAGAGAACAGGAACAGCACACAAAGGGCATCCCAAGGATTACTGGACCATACTGGGCTCAAGGCAATTCAAAATACTGTAGATGAAGGGCAAATGCCACTTGACAAAAAATGGTGTGGGTTTGACTTTAAATAAGATTTCATAAATCCAGGCTTTGAGAAGTGAGAGAGAACTGGGAGAATGAATCATCCCAAGCAATTTCAGGGTAGTTTACATAGTCTGACACTTTATGTCAAGCCACCCAGCTCTTCTATTTTTAGTATAACTAGAGATGAGTCCAGAATGTGAGGATTAGCAGTAATACTTCTCAGCATTTGCAGATCTTCGGATAGAGATTTTTGGCTCATCTGTCAGCAAAGATTAGGTACATTTGCAGAGTTTGGAAGCAGATGTACTTAGGGTTTTCTCCAGGGTTCAGGTTGCATTGTGCTTCAAGGCTTTGGATCAGGAAATTTTTGACAAATCAAAACCTTAAGTATCTGAATTGTGAGAACAAAGGATGAAAAGATTTCCACCTGATGATAGGTTTTCTGTTATTCAGTAAAATAGAAAAACAGGATTGAAGCTATCATATGAAGTCCTGGGGTAAAGAAGCAATTAACAATACACCGTTGTTCTTATTTCCTAATTGGGCTATATACAATAGCTACATTTAATTACATCAAAAGTTTCAAAGTACAGAAGAATTTTCATAAGCATTCCCAGTTTGTTAAAATACAGTTTAATTTTATTTCTGTAAAGGTTTAATTGCTCAAAATCTCATGGCTTTTTCTTAGGCTTACTTATGGATTTGGAGGGAGATTTCAAATACTCCAAGCAATATTGATTCTTCCATCAGTAAGACCTTGGTCTGCCATGCACAGCAGATAGCTTTCACTGCTTTTCCCATTCCCTGTCTTTGAGTAAAAGAAACTCACCTGTATAAATGAGATAACCATATGTGAAGACTGGTTCAGGGAGAAACACATTTTGTTTGCTTTCCCATTAATACCATACATATGCTTGTTTTGCTGTGATTTGTTTTGAGCTTTTATTGCTGGGAGGGTTGTTTTTTCATGGCATAAAATAAGAGCCGGTGTCCTTGACTCAAAAGCAGTTCGTATTATCAAGGATTTTTCCTGGGAGCATTTTCTGTTCCTCTTGTTAAGCTGAGATGGCACAGCACAGATGCCAACCCCACCATGGTGGTCACCTTTTCCTGTGGCTCCCAAGCAGCCAAATTTATGTTACCTGTGGAAAGTCAGGCTACTCTTTCAGCTACTGCAGGGAACAATATGAGTAAAGGGCAGCAGCCACTTCTGGCATCCATGAACCAAATGACAGGCTTCACCCATGTGCCAACTAGAAAAGATGACATGGGGTAATATAATCCTACAGTATTTTTTGAGAGACCAGACAAAAACGGGAGCGTTTCCTCCAAGGTTTTTATTCAGATGATTTTACAGTAATTTCAAATAACAACAAGGCTGCTTTAACCTTGGCTTGATTAAATGATTTCACTTCACTGCAGCTATACTCTTAACAAGCACATGTGTCAGAGCTGATTACATTCATACCCACAAAGTGAAGAATAAGTTCAAATTTATGGAATTTAATGAATATCCAGTTTCCAAAAGGAAGAATATTAAATAAAATAAAAAAAGAGGGGGAAAAATAAGAAAGAAAGCAAAAAGAGTAGGGAAAAAAACCTCAAATCCCAGTTTGTGGCTTTCTCTTGGGGTTAGGGTGTCTTGTACATTCATGTATCTACAACAACAGAAGCTTACTCTCCACAGTATTTTGGCTCTTCTTTACAGATATTTATGGGTTGGGGGAGATTCTTTTGGTGATTTTGGTGGGGAGGAGATTGGGTGGGGATTTTACTTCTGGTATACTGTGAGGTGTGGGAGATTTAAATGAGAATTAGCTGTTTAAGCACCAATGGTCATAAGAGTCTCCTCAGAGTATGGAGGAAAAAGACATATTCTTCAGAGCATTGTTCACCACCTTGTGAGATGGTTATGTTGCCCACAGAGCAAGTAACACTGGATTAACACTGAATACTGTATAGCACATACAATCTTCAACTGCTTTAAAAGGATTTATTTGTTTTATGCTTCTTCCAGCAACAGTCTCTCAGGGCAGTTTTTCAGCAGGGAAAACTCCAGGAGTTTGCCTGGATAGCCCAATAAGAAGCTTTCCCCGGATGACCTCTGTGTAAGAGAAGGGACAGAGGGAGGTGCCTCTTGCACCTATTGTACCTGTGGTGGGCTAGGGGAAAGCTTAGGAGCAATATCTCCCTTGGCTGTTACCATTTCTCCTCCAACAGTGAAAGCATGTTAATCCAACAGAGTTCATGAAGTGTTTGGACAATGCTCTCAGACATATGGTTTAATTTCTAGATGGTTCTGTGTCAAGCCGGGAGTTGAACTCAATGATCCTACTGTGTCACTTGCAACTTGGGATATCCTATGATTCTCTGACATTTGGCTATGGCTGTGGGGTGGCAATACCCCACATGGTGGCATGTGGCTGTGCCTTCCCCTGAAGCGCATGCCATGGTGATCTTTACCTTATATCTCAGCACTACATAGAAATCTCAGGATTCATGAGCCATAAGCAGGAGAACCTGTTGTCTTCTCTGTTCTCAGGGACAGATGCTCTCTTGCTCTAAGTTACAGTGTCCAGGCACTCCTCCACCCACTACCAGGCTCTCCTCCCTTATCTGCCATGCTGAGTAACTGCTACTTCCCCTCCCCTTGTTTTTCTCAGAGGAAACTCCCAACAAAAACAGAATTACCTGCTCAGAATATATTTCTCTTCTCCATGGAGACAATTCCTACAAGGTAGCATGGATGAATTTCTGCTAGATTGGCTTCCTCCCTTTTACACTCCCCCAAGGCTATCTCAGCAACATTTTCAGAGATGAGCAACAGATAACCTGCATTTCATGCTATAAAGGAATTTCTTGCTGAAAAGTAACACAGCCCTCATATTCTTGGGGGCACTTCAGCTGGAAGAAAAGCCTAATGCAAAATGATAACTGTGTGTCAGAGCTGCAGTACTGTCAATACAGAGGATCTGCATCTCCAAGTGTTACCCATGTGGACAGTACTGCCTCTTCTTAAGAACCCATCTGCTATCCTGTCCTGGAGGCCAGGACCCACTCACTGAAACAAGTGCACTTAGCAAGGTATCTGTAACCCTAAACAGTGGGAAACCACAGAGTATTTTGCTATAATAACAGTCATTACTATAACTATTTAACTGATTTCTGAGAGGTTTGGCACATGTGACAGCAAGGATCCATTTCATTGCTCTCTTTGCCAGTCAAAACATGTTGAGGATGCTGATATTTAAAACTGAGTGCGTAAAACTGCCATCATCTGTCTAAATTTAAGATACAGGTGTAGTATGTAGAAAATATTTGCAAACAGTGGAGCTGAATTCTCAAAACTGAATCTGATATCTTCTTTTGCTGCCCCACAAGATGAGTCTAGTAGAAATACAAGGTTTGGCCAATAAAAGCAGCAAGACATATTCTTTGTCACTAAATATAGGAAAACCCCTGCACTAGCAGTGCAGTGGCTGAGGTTTGGCACATTGAAGTAAGTCAAGATAATTCAAGGTTATGGTTCCCTCAGCAGCAATATTTCAGTCACAGCGCAAGTATATAATCAGATATAAAAGTTAGTGTCTCATACGGTGATACAAAATGCTACAGATGCCCAAGGGGCTTTGAGTTATGATTTTTGCTGGAGTTAATTTGGTGCTGTTAGTGGAGTGATTCCTTTAAAGATGCAGTCAAGGTAACTTTCTACATTTAATTTCCCCATTGCCGTTCTCTTCAGCCTTTTCAGCTGTAAGAAAAAATCAATGATGCGTAAATCTATGCTCGTGTAACTAGGTAGTAACAGTGGAAGATGCACAGTAGGGAAGGCAGAAATGTGACTAAAAATACTTATAATTTGGAACTTGATATGTTGTCTTAAGGATCTCTCTTTCCTTTCCAGATGCTTAACCTCAACTGATGGAAAGAGATGAAAAGAGAACTATGGCCAAAATAGAGAAGGCAAGATACTTATTTGCCAAGTCTAAGTATCATTTTTTTTTCTATTTTTGTCTGACTATTTCATGGTTTCACTTTCAAAGAGTCCTCTTATGACATTCTTCACTCTCCGTCAAGTTACTTTCCATACGTTAATACAGAAATATGCCTCAGGTAATATAATAAACAATGTGGCTCAAAGAATCCATCTAGGAGTTACTCCTGGAAGAAATACCTAACCACAAAGCCAGGGGGAAGCACTCTAACACTAATGTAACACATTATTGCCTTGTGATCAGGATGCTATAGGCTGGCTTCTCACATAGTGGTAGACTCCTAGTTATTATTGCTCTTTTTTCTTGCTCTTCCTTCCTCTTGAATACAAAACTGATAGTAACCAGAATCAGGAAAATCAAATGTTTTTCTTAAGAATGTATGACGATAGGCTGAGAAAACCTGTTTAATGTAGTCCTTCTGATTGGTAGTTTTATACATGACAGATGTAGTCAGTGTAATGACCCAGACATGAGCGCATTTCTCAAAAAAGCAACAAGATCCATGCAGTTTCATTAGTAGAGACACAACAGATGTGCTGTGAAATTTAGATTTTGAAAAGCAACTGGGATTTGTTGGTAAAGCTCATGTTTCCAACTGATAGAAGAGGATAGCAAGCCTCCTACCACTACTGTACAATCCTTCATCTGTTGCTAACCGTAGCGGCTGGTGTTTTACATATTGCATTTCATCCACAGAGCCAAACAGCAGTGGGTATGAGTTACTCTCAGTAGTCCCCACTCAATACATGCAGTAACTGAAAAGCAGTGGTTCTGTAAAACTGAAGATGGAAGCCTGTCTTTGTGGACTTCATCAGGGACAAAATATCACGCCCAAGTTAAACAGCTGCAGCTACATTTTCACATGTGTATTTCAGAGGCCTGTTTTCTTGTTTCCAAAAAAAGGAGCAAGTTCACACAGACCCACTGGGAGCTGCAAGCACTTGATGTCTTTGGAAAGTAGGTCATTACTATGTTTGTACCTAATCTGAGGTAGCCAAGGTTTCAGCACTGCCCTCATTGCCACAGCAAATAGTATGCAGCAGATGAGTGAGAATACAAGCTGGGTATCCCACTTTTCAGACCCTGCTTATGGTACCCTTATATTTTCTGCTGGATACTGATGGAGAGAGTCTAAACCACCCCTTCTTCATTTTTCTGTGGATTGGTACATATATATTCTTCTTAAGAAAGTGCCTAAGCATTACTGCATTAATACTGAAAGGTAATTTAATCATGCTTCTGCTCAGAGCACTGTCACAATCACAGAAAAAAAAGACATTCTTTTTTGTAATGAGGATTTTATGGCTTCTTTGTTTTCTTCTGTGTCTGTCCGAGCAGATCACCCCCTTCTTATCCAAGGTGGTGAGACTCAGCTGTTGTAGCAACTACTGTGTGAGTCCACTCTCACTCCTCCTTCTAAAAGCATTATTATTCTGCATCTGCATCCCTCCTCTATCAGAGTCTGCTGCTCACAGCTTGGGGGATTCCTGCTCCACAGCAGCCCTGAGGCACAGATTTATGAGAAACACAGAAAGTCCAAAAAGAACAACCTATGCAGTGACACAACATTTCTAGAACTGAGTCTCAAAATGGGGGTTGAATAACACAGGCTTTTGTTCACAGGCAATTACTACTGAACAATTATCAACTATCAGATGTGGATCCACAAGGATATTCTGGTTATAATTGGTGCAGAGATTCAGACTGCATCTCAGCTGAGTGGTCAGCACTTCCCATAGCATACCTTGGGAAGACAGTTTTATGAGCATCCAGACTACCAGGTTTTTGACACACGCTGCAGCTCCCTTCTAGCCCATAGATCCAAACTTATGTCTAGGGAGAAATACTGATCAGGGAAACACTGGACCAGAGACACTGTAAAACTGAAGTGAGAGGAAGGAGAGCTATTGCAAGCAGACTCATACCACGTATGAACTATGTTGGGACCATGGTAGGTACTTAATTATGGGAGCCCAGACACTCGTTTTCAAAAGGCAAACAGACATCAAAAACTAGGCTTCAGCTCAATAAGAGAGAAATCCATCTGAGTGCTTTTCTGCAAGTAACTTGGTCAGCAAGCTAAGAAAGACTAGATCATTTTACTTCTGTCCTGAGACCAGGGCTTAAGCCACCAGGAGATATTTTATCAGTGATTCTTTGTCCCCACCACAAAGCCTTGCTGCCAAAATGATTTGAAATGAAGGAATATGTTTGCTAAATCAATTTAGCCAATTAAGTGCTGGTTCAGCTAGAGATCAGTACCTCCAGTAAGAGATACATGAAAACAGGAGGAATTAAATGAGTCATAAAAGTATAGGAGTTGAGAAGGAGCATCCAAGTGAAATCCATGCTTTTGTGAGACCATTTCTGCTGAGACATCAGGAGGGACCAACTAAGAACCAACAGGAGTAGGGTGAGGAAGATTGTGTCTATTTAGCTGTACAATCATAACCCTTATGATCAGCTGCTGCACCTTTTTTGATTCCCTCTGTGTAATGAATATCTGCTTTGTATCCCAAGGATACAATGGGCTCCTTGCAGCTCTGATGACTCTTCATCCATCTCAGGTCACCAGGAGGACCCACGATGCAGATTTATCTTATTTCACAGAACAAGTACATTAAACAGTACGGCAGTATAAGGACTCTTCTCAGGAGAACAAAATGACTTTTTAGTGCCAAAGGAAGAGTACGGTCAGCAATGTGAGGAAGTGTTCTGCCATCCTGCTGTGCTCAACAGAAGCCACGGTGAAGCATTTAGCAGTCTTGGGTGTTGAGAATCTGTAAATTATCCACATCCAGAAAGATGAGATTTGCAATCTAGCACTGCTAATGCTGCCAAGGGCAGGTGCATGAACCTAATCACAGAGTTTGTGATTTGTTCATGAGCAATGATGGAAGAAAGACCTGGAGCCAGCAGGCCACAGAGGTCTCCTTTGCCATTAGCACCTAAGGCTGCATTGTCTGCTTGTGATTGCTTTAACCGCACACAGTGGTAGTGCTGAACAGAACAACCCTGTGTGCTTGGAGAATTTGAGGTTAGGAAACTGTTTAAGAGCAAATAAATCCAACGCACATGAGGACCTTATGCAGTGGTGTTTTTTCAATAGCTAATTACATTTTGCTTAGTGAAATTTGAGAAGAGAAATAAATGCTTAACACTGCCCTCAGTTATCACTGAATATGTAGTCAAAACCTAAAAGTGGTCAACCAACACAAGTTAAAGAAACACTAGGACATGCAAGACAATGCCTATCCCATGAAAGTTATTTGGTAGTGGTGGGAAATGTCTCTTCTGAGTCCTTGAAGGCATGGAAATCAAGTAGGGGGTGGGAGGCATTGCCAAAGAAAGCAGTGGGACCCACTGAGTGATGCACAGAGGGAGCAAAGAGCAGTTTACAGGGAGTTTCTCCCACTTGTCAAAGGTTAACAGCAGAAAGCAGGAGAGTGCTTGTTAGAGAATCCTAGCAAAAAGTGAAACACTCTTCCTTGTACGTTATGTTGCCAGTATCCCTACCTATACATCACTGTCTCCAGGCACCTCCTGTGTACAAAATGATATTTGCCACTGATCTGTAATTCAGAGCTTCATCCCTCAGTGACCACACACTGATAGTGGTGATGACCTGAATGGTGACCAGGAGGGACAGACAGGCACATTGCAGGACCATTGCCTTTGGAGGAGCTAGAAATAGGTTTTGAGTTAACCCTGGAATTCAGAAACATTTTGGAAAGGGACGTTGATGCAGGAATGGCAATACTGTGGGTATCTTTGCAACTGCAGTCAGACAGCTCTTCAGAATCTGCTGCAGGTGGACTGCTGGCAGTGCTGAGTTAGGTGAGAGACAGCTGAATCATCTGTGCTCTGCACTGTGGTTGATAGCGCTATGGATACAGAGCTTGAAGTCCCAGTTCTGCTAATTTTTCTATGACACATAAGAGAAAAGGAGTTCAAGAACACAGGGGACAAGAGCACTGAAAGTAATACAGTATTTCTCTTGCTGCAGCAAGGAGAAAATAGAAGGTTTCTGCTGTCGCTTCTCATTAAACTGCAAAGAAATATTTTTGTGCACTCTGTAAACATGAATATTTCTTCTTTTCTGACTGTGGTCTTTGAATAGGTCTAAAACTTGAGTATATCAGTTCCCAGGAAAGATACAGTCTAAAATATTTTTCCAAGAAACGTCAAAAAAAAAAAAAAGTCTTCAATAAATGTCCTTTGTGATGTACATTTACATACTGGGATGAAAAACAGGAATTTTAGATCAGGTGTGTATCCTGCCCATTTTGGAAAATACTGTGGATTGAAAAAAATGCCTCAGTACTCTTTAAAATGTTGAGCTTTTATGGGGTTCCTCATCACATTTATTCCCCACTTGTACCACCATCAGAAAAGGCTGCAGGGACTCTTCCTGCTACTGTTTATCTTTGCTTGTTGCTCTTCTTTTAAGGGATACTGCCTTGTTCACTCATGCCTTCATTGAGTTGGCCTATAGTTTGCAATGGGCTGTGTGAAACTGGACATGCAGCGAGTGCTATTCAGTCATTGCTCTGGAACTGGAATCCCCAGGAGACTTTTGAGTCACTGTCTCCTGCTCTGGCTGCACCAGAGGGTAAATGAGGTCACCAAACCTCCTCCTTCCAAGTTTAAGCTGCATCAAAATGGAGTGCTCCATGCCACATAACTTACTGTGAAATCTCCCTCATGTGACTTGGAAATCTAGGTGCTCCTCTGAAATACAATCCTGTCACCAATGATTTTGGTGCAATGCAATTAGTTCTGATGAACTAATAGTGACTCATACAAGGGCAAGAGGGTTTTAATTTCCTTTAGTCCTGCACCTTGAATTGCCTTCAGCTTTGGATGTGATGCTGGCATGTTTTGTTCAACACGATCACATTCCTTCCCAGTTTGTACCAGTTTAAAAGAGGTTCTCCTCTAAAAACTCCAAGCACTATGGACATAGCCATTGATTTTAGTAACACAGCTGAAAGGCTGAGCCCACTTTTGAAAATGCAGTGTCACCTCCTGCTTTCAGCATCAGTGATACCATTTAGGAACAGAATATGACATTTATCCAGCCAAGCAGAAGTGGGATAGAGCAAAAATGAGAAATTAATGTAACACATATGGCTTTATTTTCCCTGCAAATCATGTTCAATTTAGGCCATAATGATTTATTCTAAAAGTGCATTTAACTACAATTTGGTTCTATGTAACAGAACAGATGGGGGAAATCCACAGAGCTGTGCTTTTCTGCATAAATAGGAATTATTGTATTCATATCCTGATTCTTCTTGCTTTTTCTCTCCCTTGTCCCCCCATCTTCAAACATTTGATCTTTGGACTTTAATTAAAATAAATTGACAAATAATTCATGTCTTGAATATATGCTGTTCAGGGAGGGAGCAGAGGGATGAGTTCTCAAATCAGCATGTAGCCATTGTTGTGCAAAAACAACTTTGTCATTCTTCTCTTCCCCTTTCCTCCCCTTGTCCTATATTCCCACACAAATAACATTGTTAATATAGGGCCTACATTGTTTTGTGTTCTGCTTGTGAAGAACACACCAACCAGTGGAGAGAGAGGGATTACGTGTATTCCCACAGCTGTGCTGGCACAAATGGAGATGCTGGTGCATCAGCATGGGAGCTATCAAAACAAAGGCAAACAAGGCTGCATTGTTTCAGTTTCATCGAGGAAAACAAAAAAGATTATTTTCTTTTCCAGTCTTGAAAAAGGAAAGAAAATTAGAATGACTGGTCTTGTGTATTTTCAGTTAATCAACATCTCAAGGAATTTCCAGTAAAAGAAAAATCTCACCTTGAAAAATTAAGACCAAATCAAACACCCTGCAGCTTCTTCTTTCTTTTCTATCTGCTTGCCAGGACTTGCTTCCCAGGCCAGTATCTCCCAGACAAAGCATGGCTAACGGAAACTGCCTTTGCTAGTTCCATCAGATCTGCGAGTAGGTATCCATCCCAGTGTGGGAACTACTTGTGCCAGCAGCCTGCTCTGACTCTTTCCAGCAAACAATTTTACTGCCCTGGAAATGACTCTGGGCTGGCAAATGACATTATTTTTACAGTCCATTGCCTCATTGCAGCACTCCGCTCTATCCACTTTAGCGTAATGTGTCTTTTTATACACTGTTTTACCACCCTGTTATCTCAGCTTTTTATACAAGCATCCTTCCACAAGCAGTTTCTTACCATGCTGGCAACATGCCTTGACAGCAGCATACATTAGCTTCAGCACCACTCTCCTGGGCTCAGCTGCCCAAGGGCCACCTCTGACATGAAGGACAGATGGGAGGGCCATTAACAGGACTCTGAAAGAGATTTCCCTCCCTCATGCACACTTACATCCTTCCCCAGTCACTATTAGCATTGCACTTTTGGCTAGTGTCCACACTCTCCTTTGCCTTGCACCATTTCTTGTGGTCTCTTCAGGTTCTTCTCCCACACAGAGTGAAATGCAGGCTTATCTTGGGAGGCCTGGGTTAGAATGGGAAAGTGCACATGAGAAATGGGAGAGTGAGGATAGCTGGGTTTGATATAGTTGGTAATGCTGTTGTGGTCTACAGGACTGAGGGAGCTAAGCCTGAGGTTATTCTTGTCTTTAGGAGAAGAAATATGAAGCCCAAAAGATCAGAGGTTAATTTGTCTCTCTTACTTTACAGAGATCCTAAGTTCTTAGCCATGCCTCCAGAGCTACACTGTGCCAAATGCTGCTAATAAATATATAGCTATGCCTGTTAACTCTCTTCAAAAGTCCATGGACAAATTCGGAGTCCTGAAATATGCTTTTAGGAGTCCAGGAGCCCTTCTGTGGGAGTCCTTTCCAAAAGCTGACTCATTAATCCCAAAGAGTAAACTCTTCAGAGGTACAAAAGTGAAAGACAATAATATTGGAGGCTTTTGATTATTATTTCTTCAACATGGAAATCAAATTGCAGCAAAATGACATACAGTAATGAACACTCTGGAAGTACTAGCTTTATTAAATATGTATTTCTCAGTCAGTAAGTAGCATACTGGTGCAAAGAAAAACAAATTATCAGCTGCTACAGGGTCCTACTCTGGTTCTTGGACACATTCAGCAAAGTTTTTTGCAGAAATATAAGTGATTCTGAGGATATCAGCTCAGCTTCTTTCTCATTTTCTCTTGGTAATCCCTGAGGAGAGGAAATTCTGTCCCATGCAAAAGATCTTGACCCAAGAACCTATGTGGGCCAAGAGCTTGGACCTCATGTCCAACTCTTTCAAGCAGCAAAAAGATTAATATTGATGAGCCCAAGAAAGACTTAATAGGTTTTCATTCATTCGTTACGTGGAGCTCTCTACGCATTCAAGTCTTTCTTCATTTTTGACTTGATGTTCTCAGGCCTGTCCCGGCTGGCTGTTTCTTCCAACTGCTTCCTCAGTATCCTTTGATCTCAGTTTCAAACTGCATTTCTTCCTGTTCTCTCTTACCCTCTTTTTCTTTCCCTTTCACTCTTCTCATAATTAACCATCTCCTTTAGCACTCCCTATCCTGAATTCACAAGCAACACTGACCTGACCTGTGCTGTGTTCCTGACTTCCTTCCTTACTTCCTGGTCATAGTAAGGAATATCTTTGCTGCCCTCCTTCATAGAGAACCATAAGATGGTGGCTTCTCTGCATATGAAAATGTCAGTAAGACACAGGCTTCAGGTTTGGGAAGTGGTAAATACATCCAAAACATGATCTGACAGGAAAAACAAGTTGGTTATCCCAGCCAACAAATCTCCTGTTTAGACAAAAATAGAAATTGACTCTTACAAGGCAAAGACTATTGTGAACCATACTGGCAACAGCATCGAACTGGTGTAGCTTGCGGGGTATGGTCCAGAGCACATGCCCTGATTGGCAGAGTGGCTTAGACATTGAAATCACATGGACAAGCTAGTGAGAAGTAAATGCGTTTCATTCTTCCATCAAACCAATTGTAAAGCAGTTTTTTTAGAAACAAAATGTCCTTTCTTCATTTGTCTTATTGAACACACCTCCATGTGTATTTGATTGTAGATAAGACTTCCAAACTAAGAATCCCCTTCACATTCACTAAACTAACTGTCATCCACATAGTATCGTTTTTCCAGCTGCATACTGGAAAAGGTGTGGCTACTTGCATGCCCCTGGGGCACAGATAGCCCAATGGAGGAGGAACAGGAGGACTTCACACCTTCATTCCTGACAGCCAAAGCTGGTAGGAGGTACATCTGGAACAGATAAGCAGGAACTGTGAAGGGAATACTAGACATTCCTAAGAGGCCAATACTCAGAAGAAGCGTAGTTTCAAAACAGGAGGGTTCCTTAATTTTCAGAGACCTGCCAGCAATTCACTAGCTCAGTTACAGATGCCTGGAGATTGCAACCCAGCAAAATATTCTGAAAAATGGGAAGAAAAAAAAAAAAAAAAAAGAAAGACTAAAATATATTACTTATTGGAAGAGAAATTGGGAGTTGTCAGGTTTTTTAGGGATTGAATATCTTTTTGAGGAGGATAGTAGTTGAAAAACAAAGTTAGTAAACAGTAAGAGAAGTACAGAGAGACATTCAGTATTCAAAATCTCACATTTGTGAGCACTTCATACAGAACTTGAGATATTCAATCTACTTATGAATGGAAGGACTCAAATCCAAAAAGCTGTACGTATATCTGATCTGAGTACCACGTAGACTGTCCTGTGGCTTGCTGTGCACTCCATTTGCTCCATTTGTACTTGTTCATAAATGTCTTTCATTGTCAGAAACAACAATTCCTGAAAATTGTTAGGAATCCAGGGCTGCCGTTTCCTGTCAAACATCTGCATGGAGCTTTGTTCAGCTTCAAAGCTTAAGTCAACTGCGTTTAATATCAGAATTTGTCTCTGAAGCAGCAGCAACAGCAACTGACAGTAATAAAATCCTACAGGAAATTAGCTTGGAGTAAGGCATATGTGAGCCAGGTCTTGGTTAGATCTATCTTAAAAGCCAGGATAAAAGGCAAAGTCAAGAGGACACTGCATCAACAGGTTAAAGTGTGGTTGCCAATTGCTTATTGGAATTAAAGGATCTTCTAGAGCTCTTCTATTCATCCTCCTCACACAGCAACTGCTGGGCGTTAAGTCAGCCAAGGGTCTGATGTTCCTGGCTATTTTGGTGCATTCTGAAGTCGTTCCTATTCTTAATACTCTGTAACCATTAAATTACAGCCAGCTGTGTCCTGTCATTGACATTTTTTGCAAACTGTTTTTAAAACGTAGTGCTTGCAGTCCGTAGATTTTTGGTTTTCCTGGAGTGGGATAATGGAGCAGGACAGAAAGCAACTCATAAGCTTGTCCTGCAGTATTTCATAATTAATATGAAATGCAGTCAAAGTGGATAAGGGACAAGATGCTGCAGAAAACCAGTCATGAAAGGGGTTTAAGACATAAAGGAAAAAAAGCTCAAACTTACTTTGCTGAAATGAACAGGAATGATATTTTGACATGGCATTTAACATTTCCCATATGGCTTGAACTAGATCTCATTCACGGTAGGTGGCTGACCACACAAAGCTAAGGGCTTTTTAAAAGGGACTTCTGGCACTGAGGATGTTGAAGTGGTTGTGCACCGAGTTTGCAGTGCTCCATGGTATTGCAGTTCTCCAGCAGTTGGGTGCTCTGCACCTTTTGAAGACATGGCTCTGAGGAGTTATGATGTGGCTGGCAAACAAAGCAGCCCATTGCCTATGTGAGTCAGTAACCCAAATACATGACGACAGGTCCAAATTTCTTTTCCTTTTCTACACCAAACTTCCACCTAAAGTTCAGATTGCAGAGCAGTGTTGTTTGAATGGGACTGCATGATGCCTGCATCTCTGGCAGGCAGAAGCTGTGATAGAAACCACACACAACCCTGGTGCTGGCTGGCACTTGCCAGAAATTGCTGGTGAACAGAAAGAAGGAGCACAGGACTTATGAGGAGAGGCTGAGGGAGCTGGGATTGCTCTCTCTGGAGAAGAGGAGACTAGATGACCGTAGAGGTCTTTTCCAACCTTAATGATTCTATGATTCTAAGGAGAAAATAAAAAATGTGTGGAGCTAGAGCATCTCTGTAAGTCAGTAACCAAAGAAAATAAGGATTTTGTATTAAAAGCTGCAATGAGCAGCCTGACCTGCTCGCCAGGTGACCTTGATCTGCTTTGCAAGGGAACTTAAAAGCCTAATTAGCTGCTGAGGAGCTTTGCTGAGGGAGGTTCTCCTGAATGCTAGGTAAGATGAAAGGCATTATATGGCTGTGGGCTCTCTGTGTGTCATCTGCACTGCTCAGGGACACAGGGAGATGGAGTTTCAAAGGTCTTCTTTCCCCCAGCCAGCATCTGAAGTCAGGGCTCTCTACTCAGAGAACAAAGACAAAGCAAAACCCACCGAGGCCAGAAATCCTGGGGCAAGAGGGCTCATCACTTTGCAAAATGAATTGATTTTTTGAGTGTATGGTGTAAATGCTCAGAGTAGCACTACTTCTTTCCTGTAGCACATCATTCCTCCATGGTTTTTGACAGAAGTTGATGTTTGCCTCCAAATGCATGGCAGAGAAGGGTCTGCCTGATTGTGACTTTTCCATGAAATACATTTCTGCAGCTCTTGTTTGGCTCCAAGTACTACTGAATAATGCTTGGGAAGGAGCGTTTTTATTTCCTTGTCTTCTGTGTTTTGTTTTCTTGTTGTTGTTCATTTCATTTTGTTTCTTTTTGAGTTACCTCAAGCAAAAAGATCACCCGATAACCCCCTGAAGAGCAGCGAATGTTCTGAGTGCTGGTAGAACATCATGCAGCGTAACTAATTTCTTCTTTACCAAATTGTCTAATTTTCAAGCAACTGTTGCTGCCAAACAGTTTATCAAATAGACTGAGACAGTTTGGGCTGGAAAAAGATAACTAAGATCCATGTTATTCCTTTTTTTCAATAGAAGATCTAAAGTGAATGTGGTCCTACAGAGAGCAGAAGAGAAGGGAAGAAACACAATGATTTTATTTTATTTTAATTTTTGTTTTTTTTTGAGATGTGGTTGCAGACAAGAACTTGAAGGCTTCCTCAAGAAGAGCTGTAGCCCATGTTACAATCTTATGCTTCTGGCAAGGAGAAAAGACTGCAAAAATCAAAGGACCTTCAGGCTGTGTGAACTGGAAGAGGGGGGGGGGGGGGGAAGCACACGCGCTTATAATGCTGAAACATCAACTCACATAAATTCAAATGAGCAGCAATAAAACAACTCTATCAGGCTGTAAGTCAACATTGCTGTGACCGCGTCCCCGCAAGTGTCAGAGATTGCCTAATATTGATATTCTTCTCATTTTACTCCTGTGTGAGTCATGCACTTGGCACGCTTTCCTCCCCACTCCCCACATGCAGCAGCAGCGGGAGCATGTTCCTGGCTAGGCACAGGGGGGCTTGGTGCCAGCTGCAAGAGCAGCTCCTTGTGCAGGAGGGCTTTTACCAATCGGCTCCAGAGGGCCCATTTCTTACACTCTTCACTGAAGATGCCAAAAAGTGAATGCAGTCTGAGTTCCCTCCCTGAGGAGGTGGGGACTGAACTTGCTCCATCAGTGCAGGTCTTGGGGTGTCCCTCATGGGACTTAGTTTCACCCTTAATTATGTCACTGGTGGAGCTGCTGCTGCTGCTTCTCTACAGAGATTATGAGTCCTTTTAGCCCTTCACAGCATCCTCTGGAGTGGGAGAGAAGTGCTTTTCTCTGCATTAATGTATTCAGAGTCATGGAGAATGTTGGCTGCTTTTGTAATTTGTTTATGATCAGGCTGCAGGATTTGCTCTGTGCATTGTACTGAGTTCTGCTGAAGATATGGGAGGATTGGTTTCTGCCTGGGAACACAGAAATAAGGGAGAAAATGCCTGAAACGCCATTAATCTGTGAAAGCATGCTATCAGCAGTTACCAGGCATCACGTGTCCAGGTGGAGTGCTGCCTGTTTTGATGGCAACACTGGTTTGGAAGTGAGAGAATTTCCTTTGGGACCAAAGAAGTGCCAACAGCCCTAGTCCAGCCATGTGGATGTCCAGTTCAGTTACTGGGTGTCAGCCCCATGTCCTGGGATTATTATATCCAGGTGAGGTTACAGTGCTGCACTTTGGGCTCAGACTCAGGCATCTGTGCTCTCCTTAGGTCTCTCGTCACTTCAGTGAAGCCACAGCAGCACAAATACTTGGAAGAACGTAGCAGGAGACGTGGTGGGAGATGGTGCAGGTTGGGGCTTTGTCTCATACAGACCTGTATGCATGGCAAGGAGATAGCCTCAAATACCATGGCAGCACTTCCTGGTTTAGAACGTGGAAATGAAGGCATCTTTCTGTTAGTGCAGTGGGATAGTAGTGTGTAATCCACTGATATGTGTGCTGTCCTCAGGTTCAATGGACTGAGTTATACTGTATTTTTGACAAAAGCCACATGCATCAAACATGGCCACTTCTAGTGACATTACTCACCTGTCAGCGGAGTCCTCGGGAGCAGCAGAGCTCATTTGGGCTCAAGAACAGACAACAAATTGAGGGTGCTAAAAGCAAACGTAGGACTCCATACTTGAAAGAAATTTTGGCTGCAACTGCTTGGTGGGGGTATTTAAGGGAACTATGCCTTGAGCTGGGATTTCAGCAACTAAGAAGTAAAAGCCTTCCTCCTGAGGGTGCTGCATACAAATCCAGAATAAGCCAGTGTTGGAGGCAGGATGCAGGACAGAGCATGGATTAATGGATCTGAGCAAATGATGCCCCTCCAAGAAAGAATAATGTAGCCAAGAGCCAGAGGAATGAAGAGCAATGAAGACAGCTAGCAAAGGCCTCTGGAATGTCAGTGCTTAGCTTACTGCAAAACAAACAAACAAACTGCAGTCTTACACAAATGCAAATAGAAGGCAGGCAGCTTGGCATAACCCATGGGAAAAATGGAAATGTGGAATGGGTGTTGAATAAGAGATGAGAAATTGTGTTAATTTATTATTATGGCTTTAAGGGGAATTGTGATTTTTCTGAAGTGATTTTTAATGAGCAAACTAGGAAACAGAAGTAATTCTGGAAACACAGCCCATAGAATTGTATTGGGAATCACAGAAAGGCAACCACCAAGTCTGCCGGTACTACTGAGGAAGGTTTAGTGAGTGCCAATAATACATAAGTGCTCCAAGAGCTGACCCACACTCAGTGCCCTGGGACCAGGCAGTTGGTCACCTGGAGCTGGTGTCCTTACCGCTATGTAGAAGTGTTCTATGCCAACAGGATGTGAAATCCGCTGTGACATGGACAGCACAGGTCATACTGCTGGACACCTGCATCCTGTCAAACCTTACAGGGACAGAAAAAGGAGGAGGCTAGGCCCAGTGTCATCCTCCTATACCTCCTTAGTTCTTGCATTTGGAGGCCTAACAGTAGGGATGCCCTGCACCAGGTTCAGAATAGACGAAAGTAAACTGCTTTTCTGGTGGTTTCACTTTGCACTCAGAGCATGTGCAAAAGCAGGGATGTGTAGTGTTATGTCACTGCTGCACCCTTTTGCAGCCCTTTGTCTATGGCCCTTTTGCTTGAGGGGAAGATGTGAGCATCTTGGAAAGCAGACTGCTTGATCATTCATTTATGGGTCCTCATCATGTACCAGGCAGGAAAGACTGCTCACTTCCTCCAGTGAGCATTTTAGGGCATTGTACAGACAGTGTTTGTTGCTTCTCAAGGTAGATAAAAAGAGTTTGGGGTGCAGCTGGATTGTAAGAACTATTCTGCTTCTCCTCACCACTTCAGTTTCCTAACAATGCCTTGTTTGTTTCAGATAAACAGTAATTTTAGCAAGTTGGCAAAAAAGGGTATGTGTGATCTTCTGCAACACTGGGGAGGTGATAATCCTGGGACCTGGAACAGATGCTCTTAGCTATTTGGTGCCAAAATGTGAACCCAGACTCACACCTGCAAACAGGCAAGTTACAAGGTCTGTGAAAACCAGTAAGCTGGTGATTTATGATCAAAAGAACAGGATTTGCAAGTATTTTATAGACATAAGCAAGGCTCACAGGGACGCCATTTAGCGCAATGATCCTGGAGGAGTCACTGTTCTCCAAGGAACATTTGGCTTGGTAGGAGATGGAAAGCTGAGGAGAAGATGGGTAGCCTATTTGCTACCAATGTTTTATTGACAGTAGTCTTTTTGCAGGAGATCAGCAAATCCTATTGATGGCTTCCACCTCTCTGAAAAACCATGCCAATTGAAGGGTTCAGAGGGGCTATTTTGGGGTGAGTTCCACTAGCTGCACTCTGTGGTCTGGTTTGGGACCTAAGGCTGCAGCAGCAAGCTGAGCAAGAGATGCTGTTTTGTTTGGGGGCTGCTTCCTTCCAGGCTGAGTGCACAGACTGAAGAAGAGACTTCTGGTGAGAAGCACCGTCTGGCAGAGCTGCTTGTCCCAACAGCTCACAGTAAGATAAACACATAGGCTGTTTCCCTTTGCAAAGGACTGTATGCTTTTAGGTGTCTGCAGGGCAGGCGCTCGCGCTGACAGCCTGACACTCAAATCACAGGCAGCGTGCTCTAAAGGTCACCCTGTCACTTATAGGAAATGAACCAGAATAAACAGTCTCTCTACCAGGCTTTATTTCCAGCAGACCTGCAGAAAGCTGCAGCTCTGCTCTCTGAGGGAAGCTGCCTGCCGTGAGATGTCTGGGGATTTATCTGGCTGCGGCTCAGCTCACTTGCATGCTTTGTCTCCTCTCCCACATCTGCTTCCTCTCCCACCTCGTGTTTGGCACCTCCTGCTTCTGGCTGGCGAGCACAGAGTCTCTGAGTGCCAATCTGTTGCACTCTGAGTTCAGATTAAGACTGTACTGGCTATGTAATCCCAGACTGATTTATTCCAGAATTTTCCCTCTGGGAAATGAACCTGTTAAAAGGACCTCACTCCTCCATGAGTTACTGGAAACCTGCCTAGGTTGCTGTGATATTTGTGGTTTCAGCTGTTTTTCAGGAAAAAAAAAAAACGAGGTGTGGAGGAGTGAGGGTAGCTGTATCTGCCCTTGTTCCATACCCGAGGTGAGCGTGGTACTGCTTGCTTGAGCCCTGAGAGCTCTGTGATGAGCTGCATGCCAGAACATCTGCACAGGAAAGGAAACGAGCCCTTTTCTCACTTCCCACTCACTAAAACAAAGGCTTGTTCTCAAGGTCTCATGCCTTTTCCTGAACTGTTTTTCCACAGATGACTGCTGCAGACCAGCATGTACTGATAGCATCAAAGTTTGCCTTGGAAATGCTCCAAGGTGTTCAGCTCTCTAGACCACACGGTCGCTGTTCACACCCTTTGTGAGCTATTGATCTGCCTGCATCCGACTGGACTTCTCCTTTCAGTGCCAATGACTTCACACTTTTCCCAAGTAGCAGAACACAGTGAGCATTTCTCATCTCTAGCAGCTGAAATTTATTCTTAGGGCTTTGTGTACTTGATATACACACATGTATCAACCTAAGTACCCATGTGCATCTTGGCATAACCATAGCACTTTTCTCTAAGACTAAGCTCGCTGCTTTTCTTTATAAGATGTATTAAGCTGCTGCATGTCCCCAATCTAAAAGGTTAAATTTAGGTGAGACACCAGTGAGATCCTTCCAGACGCACTGTGTGTGAGATCACACATCTCCAGAAAGACGTGACAAACACACAACAGCTGAGTAGTCCTTGTTGAATAGTTTAAGTTATCCTTGCCATTCAGTTGCAATAGACCTTTCTGTGATGGCTCCTAACCTAGGGCTTTCATCAGTCTTGAAGTTCTCTAAGTGTTTTTTCTTCTTCCTTTGCTTCTTCAGGGGTTGAAACTAGATGATCCTTAAGGCCTCTTTTGACTCAACCAAATCTGTGATTCTAAGCCATTTGAAGGTTGGGGTGGCTTGCTGAGCATCTTCACATGATTTTCTGGTGGGATTATCTGAATACCCATGATGGTGTGGGGCCATTAAGAGGAATTTACCCTTTTTGGTGTCCCATTGTGAATGATGGTGTTGTTTTGTTATTGTTTATTTTCTATCTCCTGACCCCAACTTCTGAGTCTGTGCTCTCACCCCTTGCTCATGCAGCTCGTAGGCCAGCGGCTGCTGAGAAGTAAGAGGGAAAATTTCCTTCCTGGTTTCTGGCTGTGAAGTAGGCATTGTTCATTGCCCAGAGCAGACAGAACCTGCACAATCTCATGGTCAAGCTGTAAGAGAAGTCTGGTTTTCATCTGTGCAAGATTTTATCCTAATGGGTCTACTACTGGGAGAATCCACTTATCTTGGCAAGATCTTTCTGGCATTTTGGATTGCTTTTTGGCAGAAGCACGCAGTCTGAGAAATGGCTTGGAGAGCCCAGTTTTTAAAGATTCCCTGCTGAGTGAACAGCAGTCACTGCAAGAGGGGTCAGTCAGTGGGGAGACCAGAGCACCAGAGCATGGCCACCCCATGGGTCTGCAGGACAGCTGTAGAGGCTTTTCCCTAGGAAGTGTTGACATCCTGTTTCTGTGCATGAGGAGGGAAAGCAGCCTAGAAGTGGTGCTCTTGTCTAAATTTTGAGCTTGTTCATACCCATTGTTCACTCCAGCCTGGCTTACACCATACTAAAAATAATTGTGTATTTTCATCATATTGTCAGTGAGGCCTTACATGCTCAAATGACTCTAATTGTAGTTAAGATCTTAGCATAAAGACTGTGGAAAGCTTGATAGGAAAGGGTTATTTTGTTATGGACAATTTGTTAAGCAAGTCTTCAGCAAGTTTCGTCAGTCCTTACAGGATTATGGCAGAAGGAACGTGAAAGTAGCTTCTTGTGGGGAATAGGTTCCCTCCAGTGCACTCCTGAATTGTCGCTTAAAGAAAACACTTCCATCTAGATATTGTGATAAAGGTGTAATGTAAAACATGTACTGGGATGTGACTTTTGCTACAGTTGTTCTTGTTTCTAAAAGTGTTCTCTTGGCAAAGCATGAGCATCCAGCTTAAGCTGTGGGAGCTGCCCTCTGCCACTGCTCCTGTTGAGTCCCTGGGCACATCCTCTCATTACACTGAGACCTTGTTTCCAACAGGCACTGTCCCACACTTACACCGGGCTGCCTGTCACATGCAAATTCAGCAGCCCGTTATGCCTTCGTCCTTCATGCCTTCCTCAGCCATGAGTTGCATTAATTCAGTGAAGTTGCTCATTGTGATGATCTGTGGCTAAGGGCAGCTTGAGGTCTTCAGTGACCAGCCTGCACTTGGAGATGTGTGGGGGGAATCACTGTATAATTACCAACAACTAATTGTGTTAAGTCCATTACTGTTTTCTGCTGAAAGGATCAGTATTCAGAGTCTGATGAACTCCCACAAGAAATCAGTGGGATACAGGGTTTGTATTCATTTCTCTGCGAGCTCAGCTGATCCTTAATGAAGACAGTGAAGGGCATAAAATATTACTTAAAAAGTGGTTACTGTACCCTTGCAGGAACAAAGTGCATCTTTTCAAATAGCACTGTTCATTTCTTTCAAGCAGCAAAAGCTCACAGCTCTCTCTTTCCTAACAGCTAGCTTTAAAAGGGCTTAAATGCACTTGAATCTTACTCTAGTGAGCACTCCCTGTTCTGCAACGAGCATCTTCCCCACTTACTTTCCTCCTCTCCTTTCCCTCCTTCCTTTGACTCCTGATGAAATAAGCAGTTCCAGGCCACATCATTCTGTGCCCAGATTCTGACATTTCTTATTAACATTTGGAGATGCAAGTTACCATTTTGGTTATTCATCAGAGATAATTCCAGCATGGAATACTTATCCTTGTTCCAGCTGCCCTGCAAAGGAACACCCAGATCTCAGATGGACAGGAGGGGAGGCTGCCTTATTCACTCCAGCTCTGGTATGCACCACTGTTTTTCTGGTCCTTTCCTGCAATTAGGTAACTTGCCATAAGGATGCCATACATTTCAGTGGCTGGCAGTGGCTGCAGCCCTGTCCTTTTTTTCCAGAACAGGGCACACATGCCAAAACTTCCCCTTTCTCAACAACGGGAGGAGCCAGTCACAAACAGTGGGAGGAACTAGAGCAGCACGTTCTCCACCATCACCAGCAGCATGAGTTCTTCTCATACTTGCAATTAGAACCAGCACAAACCTCACTGAAATAAGGCTCATGTGCAGAAATCTGCTAGGAGTGATCCTGCCAGAGGCTAGTAACCTCATCAATGCACATCGTCTCACAGAATCGTAGAATCATCAAGGTTGGAAATTACCTCCAAGATCTTCTAGTCCAATGGTCCACCTACCACCAATATTTCCCCACTAAACCATGTTCATTAGCGCCATCTACCCTTTTCTTGAAAACCCACAGGGACAGCCCTGAGCAGCCCATTCCAGTTCCTCACTGCTCTTTCAGAGAAGAAAAGTTTCCTAATATCCAGCCTGAACCTCCCCTGACAAAACTTGAGGCCATTACCTCTAGTCCTGTCACTAGTTCCATGGGAGATGAAGCTGACCCCCACCTCACCACAATCTCCTTCCAGGGAGTTGTAGAGAGCAATAAGGCCTCCCCAGGTACCCTTTTCTCCAGACTAAATAATCCCAGTTCCCTCAACTGCTTCTTACACAACTTGGGCCTCATTTTATCCTGTCCCCTTTACACCTAGTTTAAAGCCCTGTTCAATGAGCCCCACCATAGCCTGCTAGTATTCAATTTGTCTTTCCTTAAATTAGCCAATGAAAGGTGCAATGTTTGGATTTGATACTGCAAACCTTCCTCATGCCAGCATGTTACTGAGTTGAGCAGGTGGTACTGCAGTGCATGGGAACTGTTGAACCATGGCCTGAACCACTGATTGATCACCTGAGGTGAACACCAAGTCAGCTGTAGGAGCACAGGTGAAGGCAATGCACCTGTGTGACCAGAAGGGGAGTCTGGCTCCAGCTCTCCCAGGTCCCATTTAAGGGCTGACCACCACTGGGGAAGGATATCTTGTTGGAGATCTCTCCCCTGTGGAGTTCTGGGTGAGTCTTGACTATCAGTGACAGGTGAGCCTTTCTTTATGTACTGGTTGTCTTTATGCTATCTGGATAAGCCATACAAAATATACCATTCATCTCCATTATTTTGTGTGGATGCTATTCTTTCAGGTTATTCACCCTACATGTAGTAGTCAGAGAATCACAGAGCAAATTGGGTTGGAAGGGTCTTTAAAGACCATCCAGTTCCATTCCTTTACTGTGAGGGATGAAGTTATCTTCATGATTGATGGAAAGCTGGGCTTCCAGGGGGACAGGATCAGAAGGGACCAATATAATTTCTCACCATGGGAAAGCAATACTCACTGCTCCCATGCAATATATTGTTTTGCTCCTTTTTTTCTAAAGCATCTATCTTGTCAGTGCTAAGGAGAAGATGTAGGACACAAGAATGTTATAATCTGCTATGACATACCTTCTCTGAAGTATCAAGAAGGTAACATCTCCCCTGCACTCCTGATTCCTTATTGCCTTTTTATAATGTGATCACATTGACAAATAGTGCACGTTCATTAAACTAGCAAGTGCAGAGGAAGCTTTTAAGTATCTTTAACTGTATTGTTGTTCTGCAGTTGAGTCTTCCTGGTAAGAAAAGGATCAGAGACAAAGTATGAGTCCATTCTGCTTCCTTTCCTGGACAGCTACATTTATCCAGGGTTCATGTTTGTCAGATCCCCCTAACCATTCTGGAAGTCGTAACTGGCAAAATATGTGTGACTCGACCAAGCTGCTGACAGAGCAATTTCTAACAGCACTCCTTGAGATAGGACACAGGCAAAAAGTTTTTATTATCTGTTGACTACTGGCATTTGTTCCTGGCACTCAGGTATATAGGAATCCCTAAAAACACTGCAAACCAAAATACACAGCTGATCTTCAAGGTAGAACTACAGATTCCAGCTTACTAGCTCTGCAGTAGGAAACCTGATATTTCTCTGTGAATTTTTTGTTTAGAGAAGAGAAATTCTATCAATTCACTCAGGATCACGTAGAGAACTTCAAATTCCCTCAAGTGAGACTTGAAGATAGGTGTTAGGAAGGTACTTTTGTTTCACTTACAGGATGATGGAGGAGCAATGACAGTTTGTGCATTGCTAGTGCATCTGTCCGTTTGCTTTAAAGCTGTAAAATTTTAATCAAAAATAAGTCAGAGGAATGAAAAACTTCTGGAGGAGCAGTTACTGCTCCTGCGTGTAGCCACACCGGTATGATGATGTGCTTTCATAACAAATGGAAGCTGGAAACAAGGGTGGGCTGAAGCGCTGTGCTGGCTGCAGGCACAGACTGCACCTCCTGGAGCATTGCAAAGCAGCAGTGTTCCTTCCTGTGTAATGCTGCTCAGAAACAGCAGCAAAGGTGGGCATGGACCAGTGCCCCTGCATGTGGCCCATAGGACAAATCTCCCGATCAGCAGTCACCAACCTGTTATTCTGACAGGTTTATTGTTCTACTTGTTCTGTGGAGTGAGATGATATTAGAATAGGCGTTGCTCAGGGATGTTGTATGCTTCTGGAACAGAAGAAAACTCTCCAAACAGGCTTCTAGTTGCAATATACTGCAACATGCTGTGAGCTTATCCAAGCATCGACAAAGCAGAAAGAAAACTCTGGTAACCTTAAATTTGCCACTGTTGGTATGAAAGCGTAAGTACACCACACAAAGTTCTGCCCTGCTCAGAAAAAGCCCCCCTTCTGCCCATGAAGCAACTCTAGATTTTCAGTAAAGCACATCAATACCAAATTCAGCCCGTTATTCTCTCTTTTGTTCATGTTTCTTAGACACAGAATAAAACCATGTTCTGTCCAAGCAGCAGCCCCCAGTTGTGCTATTGTACAGGGCTGCAGTACTCAGGGACACGTGGTTTGCACTTGGAGGTATCTCCAGGCAGACATCAGAAATCACATACGACTTTCAGAAACGCAGCCCTGCTAATGATGTTACCATGGATGTGGTAGTTCTTGTTGAGACTATTAAAAGAAAAGGTGTTTTCATTAGGATGGAAATTCTAGCCCTGATGAAATCAGAGGTGAGGGTTTGGTTAGGCTGATTGGAGCCTGGATTCCTCATTTGTGTTTTAACAGCTTCACTGCTCATTCTCCAGGGGGGAAAAAGCAAACTTTGGGGGAGCATTACGTTTGCCTTTCCAAGTGATTCTTGTCCCCTCTAGCTAACAGAAAATCTGCATGCAGATCCCATTTGTGGGTTATGCTCTTGCCTAAGGAAATAAATGGGGAAAAGAAGAACAGAGCACAAATCCCTCATCATTGCTTAACAAGAAGTTGTGCTTCCAGAGCCAGCAAAGCCAGTTGCTCTAACTGAATGAATAACGTTTTTGCACGATTGCTGATCCTCTGTAAATTAATTACTACTTGTTTTCAGTAGCACCCATCTGTGACAAGCACGAGATCACTCAGGTTTGACACAAAATGCAACAAGAGAGAGAGAACAGCTGCCATGAGGTTTTCTGATGTGGAGTGAAAGGGCTTTGAAGCTGCTTTATGTCCCCAGGTGAGCAGATGTACAGTGCAAAACCATCTCCTGTGAATCACATTGTGTTTATCAATTGTCTCACTCGTGGGCTTTGCAGAATAAATCGAGTTTGCTTTGGTTCTTTCATCCCAGTAACCTTGCTAAAAACTATATAGCCACTTCCTAGGGGCTCTTAGGTTCCCTATTTTCAGTTCCCATTTTTATTATTTTTTTTCTCTGCCTTTTCCAGAACTCTCCTCAAGGTTATTCTTTCATTTTAAGGTCTCCTTCTATCTCACATAAAAGAGATGACTGTAAATGCAGCACCTCAAAAGGAACTGGCTCTGAACTGCTCATCACCTAGGGAAATGTACTAAAAGGCTCTTGAGAACAAACCGCAGAGAGAAATTGGCAACTGTAGAGCTGACAAAACTATGCAGGTACCATGAGTACTCTGGGGTTTGTAAAACATGCTGTTTTCTGAAACTCCAGAAAAGAACAGCTGCAAAAATGTGAACCTTCTTTGTTATATATTGTACAGTTTAGGTCAGCTGTGTGCTCTGTAATCCTTTCATCCTAGCAAAAGACCCCAGAGATTGAGTCAATAGGTTTGGTTGGGAATAATACAGTTTCTCTGATCCTGTGGAAGTGTTCCAGTGTTCTGTTTTTCATGCAAACATGTGCAGCATCCCACATCAGATAGGTCTGTTTAAGACACTTGATTGCAGCAGGCAGCCAAGCACCAGACCCTCAGCTGGAAAAAAACAATTGAGGCCCCATGATTTTAATGGGTGGCTGCAGAGTCACGCCAGTCCAGCCCTCAGCCCCCACATCTTGGGATGCAACTAATTACAGCAAGTAATTAGATTTCTTCATCCTCTCCAGATTGACTCTGTAATCTATTTTTACTATTCTTACAACAATAGGCTGTGTGAAACTATCCAGAAGCCCCTGCTCGTTAGTGTTCCTTTTAAGAAAGTCATTCCTATTTTCAATCTCAACATCATCAGGCTAAAATAAAAAGAAAGAGGAACAAAAAAGAAATAAATCCCCATGGTTTTATTTATAAGTTCTTCAGAGAGGGAGAAAACAGATTTTTCAGCACTGTCATATTTCACAGAGGGCCTTTGATGTTGCTGTTTTTCTTTATAAAAGTTGACTTTGCAATGAGGGGAAAACCTGCAAGAAGCAAGCTGACAATGGGACTATAAAAAATAAATAAAATAAGAGTCTGGTAACTCTTTGCTTAGCCCACCTCTGGAGGAGAAGTAACACCTTCCAAGAACAAGCGGCTGCCTGCCCTGCACCAGGCATGCTGCCTTATAATCTCCACACAGCTAGCAGCACTCAAGTTCATGAGCAATCTGCAGCGCAGTATATCCAACTACACGGTGCAAATCAGCATGAACACTCCCTTCCCAGTTCTCTTGAGGCATCTGTGTTTTTGACACTTCGTATGTTCCTTGTTTTGATATTGTGATTGCATAAAGCAAGAACCTAAAGCCAACTCCAGGGAAAATATTTCTGGAGTGCTTCGGTAACTTTCTGTTTTCCAAAATACAGTTTGCAATGGGCTGTAGAGGTGGCTTAAAAAAGAGGAAAGACAATGTTTGCTGTGGTAGACGGCACAAAGAATTATTTCCAAGTAAACACTTTGATCCTGTGAGCACGCAAGGTGCAAAAAAAAGAGCAAACAAGCAACAATATTTCCTAAAGCACTGAGTGGTGGGAAGATTCCCAATCCAGTAATGTTTGATCTCCTGAGAGAGGATTGTCCTGAGCAGTGGAATAAAAACACAACAAAACACAGCAACAGCCATTGAGGTTGTCTGTTTTACCATCTGTGAAAGACTCTGCTCTGCAAAATCCAAATGGTAGTGCAGAGGGCTCATCATCACCTACAGATGAATAGGATGAACAGAAATACACATTTCAGCTGTGGAGAAAGGACTCAGATGGGTTTTGTGTTGCTGTGTCTTCATCTTGCTGTTTTATTGATGAGTGTCAGAGCCCAGGAGCTGAAGTAATGGGATGGCAACAAGTCATGGGAGGGGAGATCTTGGGAGAAAACCAAATCACTTGGCTCTTGTCTAAGTATCTATTTGATGATGAGATAGGTGACTGAAGATACAAGGGAGTAAGGCCGCAAAGCTGCTGCTGTTCTTAGATCAAATAAGCCTCCCAGCATCATTCCAAAACCACAAAGCCTTGGACAGATATGATGACTAAGAAAGAGAGAAAGATGACCTGATGGCTGTTAAAGCACTTAAATGAGCAGTTCAGATAGAGATGAAGAACAAAATACGGAGAGGGAGTATAGTTAAGGAAGTGTACATAAACAAAAAGGAAAACTGCCACCAATATGTCTGGGAATAATGCTACCAAGGAGGTGAGTGGCAAAAGAATAAGGGACTCCCCAAAACAGATGAACCTTTCCTGTTTATGGAGACTGCAGTGTTCCTTTGCAAACTCTTGTCTTTTCCCACCAGCATCTCCAGAGAAATAAAAAATAAAAATAAAAAATATGGAGCAGAAATGTGTTTAGACCACCTCAGTGAAGAGACAGACCTTTATAACACTGAGAACAAGCCATGGGAAAGTGGAGCCATAAATATTGTCATACTAACCAACTGTAAAGAGGCTCACTTCATTTCCTGTGATCTGAAGGTATTTCTGGGGGTAAGCAGTGCAAGAAGAAGGAATGACATTGAGACTGGAGGAGGGTCAAGTGCATGGATGTGACAAATCAGAGAAGCAGTGATGGAAAAGCCAAGCTATGCAGTTGGAATGAGCAGTGAGGTAAAGGTAGAGAAAGCTTCTGGCCTAAGATGAACAAAGTTCTTCATTCCATCAGCTTGTCTTCTGTTGTTGCGTGACGAAGTGCAATTTAGTTACATTCACACATAAATGGCAATTACCAAGACCAGGTCAAAGTCACCAGATTCTGCTTTGATAACTCTTTTTAAGGAAAAGGAAAACAAAACAAAAACCCACTACAAACCAACCAAGAAAAATCCCCCCTTTAGCTCCCCTGAGAAAAAAACAATCAAACCTCTGATGTCTGAAATGTTTGACTAACAATACAGGACACAGAATAAAGTCAGGGCTAAGCCTGTAGAGGAAAATGTAGATAATAATGCCAACATCAAAACAAGATATAAAGGCATTACGAGATAGATCATAGCCAATTAGAATCATAGCATGGGGTGTTAGGTTTCCTTTGATGAACAGTAATTCTTTCAAACAAATAACTAGCTGATTTCTCACAAAGAGCAGTAGGGAAGTGGGTAGGCACAGAGGAAATTTCAGCCACAAAAAGTCCTTGGCCCAGATAAGTGTTTCAGGCTAAGATGTGAACACCCATGCCTGTAGAGTGACTGACAATGAATTATGTGGACTTGGGACTGCCACTTGAGAATACCTCTCTTCTGGTATGTTAAAACCTACCTGCTACTAAGGAGGATCAAGTAAATTTGGAAGCTGGAAGAGTCCAGCTTCTAGCTGGTACAGAGCAAAGTCTCTGTGCCACCTCCAAACAGGAGGCCTAATATGGAAGGGCTGCTTACTTCATACTTCTCAGAGAAAGCTCCTTATCCTTTTTCCTCTAAACTCCTTGATGTTGTTTTAGGCCCTGTATCCCAATGGAAAGGGGAGGAAATCCAGAAGGAGTCAAGACCATGCTCACATCAGGTCAACTGCCAAACCCAGACCCCAGGAGCGCATCCAACACAATGCAGGGACTGAGGGTTGTTCCCAACACATGTATGCCACACATGCATATAGGACAAAAACTGTGTGGGAAGAAATAAGTAATTGAAAATCAAATAATGCCTAGCACAATCAAACTTTCTGTATTCAGCCAACCTAAAATTATGTGAGAGGGCAAATTTCCCAGAAATGTTTCTGAGGAAATGGCATCATCTAAAAGATGTTTGAAGGGGGAGGATCAGTTATCTTAAGGGCTTAAAAAAAAAAGAAACGAAAAAAAAGATTTAACTCTGCCAGTAGGAAACATCTTCATTGCTTCCTTCAGAAGGTTTATCTTACTCTTTATCAATGAGTGTACTGCACTGATGTCCATAGGAGTAATCCAGCCTCAACAGTATTGTCCCTTTGAAAGTGTTGTCCTGGTAGGCAGGCTTGATACATTTAGCAAGTTTAGGCTGGATTTGTTGCACCCTTTTCCAGTGGGTTCTCCCATGTATCACAGCTGGTGTATAAGAATATATTTCCTGAGAAGCTGATAAGCTAATTAACAAAAGCTTGAGAACAGTCTTCTTGCTGCACTGTGATGCACTGATGCTACACAGGTGGGTTTTTTGTTTGTTTGGTGTTTTTTTTGTTTGTTTGTTTGTTTTTGCAGAGGATCACGGTATTGATTTTTATCAAACATCATAAATCGTTGTTGCTTTCTGTAAAGCCTCTGACAGCTTGCTTTGGGTAGTGTAGAGGAATATTCTACAAGATGACAAAGCCAACATATGTTCAAGGATCTGTTCAAGATGCTGATTGCAACAGGGCATGTGGACAGGTGTGGGGACACAGCATAGTAAGCTACTTTCAGTGAAACAGAGATTATTAGATTCCCCACAGATTTTTCAAACGATAATACTCCGTAATACTATCAGAGACAGGAATGAGCAGAGAAAGCAGAACTGGCAGCATTTTAAGATATTTTACACTACTGCAAGACAGCGGGGAACCCTGGTTCATAAAGTCGATCAATGTTATAGTTTCTTCTCTTTGAACACTCACAGTCAGAACAGAAGCTTTGCCATCCTGTTCCTCCATCTGTACACTGGTTCCGAATGAATCGCCTGCACTAGTAGATGGTGAAGAGAGTAAGTGCTTCCACAAAACAGCTTTTTAAAGAAAACCTTTAAAATGAAACCATGGCCATCTGTCAGAGGAAAGCACAAATATGCTTTTAACCTCCAGAAAGCTTTGCAGACATTGACTAATTAGTCCTTGTGACATAAGAGGGCTGATTTTTTCCAATTTAGAGTGGGAAGTCAGCAGGGGCATCTTGTATCCTGGGGCAGGAATTAAGGCTCCCTGTGAGGCAGGGATATTGCAGTTTTTTGTAGTGGCCAACAACACTTCCAAGTGGGGTGTGTGAAGTTAGGCACTTCTAACCCTGCTTACACACCCCTGGTAAATGAAAGGCTTGTTGGTTTTTTTCACAAATGCTGCGCATCCAGATGCTCCCATTGATTTTATAAATACTAGATGTCTGACTTGAATAGGAGTTGCAGGTGCTCAAGTCCTTTGAATATAATGCCATTAAAAAGGGTGTGAATTAGAGCTACTCAAGCAAAGTATCCATTGATTTATTATCTGAACTGGAAAATACTTCCCACGCTCTAAATATTTTTGACTTGATCTGAAAAATGTTTTCTTTTTGATCAAAATAACTTCTTCTCCCGTGCATTTTTTATTCCGTGCTGAATCGAATGTTTAATTGCATTTTCTGCACTGCTTTAAATAAGAACTTTAGGCAGCTTCAGACTTGAAAAATCATGAGATTTCCTGTCTCATCTTTCAGAACTGCCAGATCGAAACCTTCCCCTTTTTACATACATATGTAGTTAATATATATGTGTATGTGTACAGTATGTAGCTAACCTAAAGCATTCAATCAAATTTATCAAATTTGAGTACATGAACAGTTTTTATTGACTCAGAACTCCACACTGCAGCAAATAAATCATTCTCTTATCTATAACTGTAGATTGAGAACTGTACTGGTCACACTGGCAGCGTGAGTTGCTCTCTGATGAGAGCTTTGGATTCATGGTCTGCTGGGGCAGCCCAAGACCCACAGCCACCAGTCCTCTTCCTTTCCCCTTTGCTGTAGGTTACCAGCTCAGAAGCAGAGACTATTTGTTGGGAGAAAAGATCATCCAAAACAGAGGAGAGAATTCTTAAAAATGGAAAGTAGAAGAAATGTAATGCAGTGCCCACGAAAGATGTATATGTGGTCTGTAACTTCCACAAGGCCTTGGCACTGACAGTTGAATAAGCTGATGATAGCAAAAAGGAAAAGCCAAAAGGAGGTGTGAAAAACAGATTATATAAGTACCCGGAAGAAACACATTCACACAGGGGTGTGCAAGAATGGTTCATCCCTCCACTGGGTTACAACACGACAGGATATTTCCAACGTGACCTCAGCTCTTCAGAGCAATACAAATCAATCTACGGTCCAATGGTGATGTGAATTGAACATATTACTTAAGATCTTGCAATTTCTCTGAAGAGCCACATATGTTGAAGTAGATTCTTTTGAAAATTCTACTCCAATTGTGTGTGTGTTTGTCCTAAATGAACTAAGTGAATGGTATTTAGGATGTGGAGCTAAAGAATATATGTTCAAGTCTTAGGATGTTCAGATGAGTTTTTTATAAACAGCTCTGAAGCCTAAGGATTTTCTTAATTTATTTTAGATCAGGTAAGAAATGGTTTTCAAGCGTGAACATTGCACATCAAGAAATGTGCAAAATAAAGTATGACAACAGAACAAAATATTTTATAGGCAAACTGACTTTCCATAATAATGGAATAATAAATTCAGGAAAAGAAAAAGATACGTGCAAATGCTGGAATGCATTCAGGAGTATGGCTTCTGCAGCTGCTTGAGAGCCACATACACATGTGAATCCATCAGCACATTAGGAAAGTGGTCATTCAGGGCATCTCTGAGCCGCGAGCTTGTACTATTCCTTGCCACTTTGCTGCCAGCAATTGCTTTTTATCAGTTAGTATTAGGAAAGGATTAAAATGGAAGATAGGAAGAATAGTCTCTTATTCGCAGCAAAAAAGCCACAAATCTGCCAAAAGTCTTGTGATTGAGTCCTTGGGAGGGTTTATTTGTACAGCAGTATTCTTTGTACTTCAGTTTGGGACAGGAAGATTTGGCCTTGATTAGCAGTGAACCACGCTGTGCTTTGTTGGGGAGGACATTGTGTTACCTCTGTTACACTCTGTATTTGTTTTCCCCGTGCATTAAAAGCCATGTCCAGGAGAGAGGAAGGCATTTACCATCAGTTTGTGTGGTGCTGAGCTGCCTCCATAGACTACTGCAATATAAATGACAGTGCTGTTACTCTGGAAGATGGAAACGTTCTTTAATATTAAAGATCTGTAGTGGTACGTGATGTGGTTAGCATCCCTCAGACCTTGACTGCACATACAACACAGCTGCTCAATTGATTAAAATAGGCTGTTTTTATCAAATATTAATCCTTGTAGAATACAAGCTGACTAAAATCTGGTGAACATTAAAGGTTTGCAGCCTGCTGAAGGAGTGAACAGCCCCTCAGTTTTGTGCCTTTTCATGTTTAAGTTTTCTATGGTTTGTGCACTGTCCAGTGATGTGATTACCTACAAATCAAACAGAATGGTAAAATGGTGAAAGGAGTAGAAACCTCAATCAAAATGTGCTGAGTTTCTTCGCAAGGTTAGGATTATTAATAGTAACTGTGCTGCTATGGTATCAAGAGACCCTACATGAAATTGGAACTGAAATATATGTTACCTACAAATAAAGAAAAAAAAAGTCTTAGAGAAGTTACAGCTGAAATTAACAAGGCTAAAAGAAAGTTCAGAACAAAAGGAAAGGAAAGAGCAAGCCAGGGTAGGAAGTGCATTCCTAAGGCTGATATGGTTCACCCACAATAGTATGGGGATTAAGGGCTCTGGGGCTAATTCCCTGACAGCCCAGCTCTGTCTTTCCAAAAGGAGGAAAACAAAACGAGTAGGAAAGATAGAGATCCTTAAATGTGGTCAAAACAAGTAGGAGGCTGTATCACAATACATTAATCTGATGACAGATATCAGGAATGTCACTGTGTGGTGGAGAAGAAACACAACATGCAGCAAAAAACTCTGTTATGTCTTAAAAACGTGATTAAAATTCCTCTTCTGTTTTCTCCAAGGACTTCTTTTACTGTCTCTCCTTTTAGCCAAGACCTGTCAGGCATCTGAACTTGTAGCTGCAAAGGATCCAAGATCTCTTGTCACTTCTGTGAAACTCTCCTCACTTGTTACTGACACGCTGCTGGTGTTGCACAGGGCAAGGGGCAAGTATCTGCCAGCATCCAGTGGCAAGCAGCTGGCAGCATGTCCCACTCAGGCGCACTGATGGAAGCCTTCTCCAGGTAAGGCTCAGTGTCACAGAAAGTCAATGGTCTCTAATCTAAGATGATTGATAATCAGCCGTAAGTCAAGCACTCACCACTTGTCAGTGTTAGCTGCCAGCACTTTTCCTACAAACAGGGACCTGCGCTGGTTTCTTGGTATTTAAAAGGATGTGCAGAACTATCAGAATCAGTGATACTACTATGGATAAATAAATGACAAAATTATGAAGTACTAATGCAGTTCTTTTATGCTGTAGATTGTCAAACTCCATTGAATTCCTGTTTAAAGTTGTAGAAGTGGTTTAGCTTAGGCCAAAGACACAGCAAAATGCCGGTCTGACTTAAACTTTTATGCTTAGGATCAATTTATGTCAGCCACTGGACAGCTCTAATGAATGATTGTTTTCATAAAATCACAGAATCGTGGAGAGTCTTGAGTTGGAAGGGACCCACAAGGACCATCCAGTCCAACTCCTGGCTCTACACAGGACCACACAAATACAAACCCTATGTCTGAGAGCACTGTTCAAACGCCCCTTGAACTCTGGCAGCTTGGGGCCGTGCCCACCACCGCCTTTTGGCTTAGAGCTTTTCTCTAATCCCCAACCTGCCCCTCCTCTGACACAGCTCCATGCCGTTCCCTCGGGCCCTGTGGCTGTCACACTGGCTGTCACACGGAGCAGAGCTCAGCGCTGCCCCTCCGCTCCCTGTGAGAGCTGCAGCCGCCATCAGGCCTCCCCTCAGCTCCTCTGCTCTGTGCTGAGCACACCCAGTGACCTCAGCTGCTCCTCATACACCTTGCCCTCTAGACCCTTTCCCATCTTTGTAGCCCTCCTTCGGCCACATTCTAATAGTTTTATGTCCTATTTGTACTGTGGCACTTAAAACTGCACACAGTACATTAATGCAGTGCAGAACAGAAGAGAAGCTGCCTCCATCTGTAGCTTGCTAAGTTTCAACATTGCATCGCTGTTTGTCTCATTTTTAAACTTGCCAAAATTTTTGCTTTACCCAAGTTTTTCTCCTTAAAAAGAAAAAGTTACAAAATTAATTCTGGATTTATTGTTCATGAGCTCCTGAAGAGGCTCTTCATAGGCTTGCAGAAGTACAGAACAGCAAGAAAATGGCAGCCAGAGCAGTTTGTGGAGGTGTGTTTATGCAGAAGCACAGTAGGTCAATGGCATGACAACTCTGAGAGCCACCCTTGGCCTCTTCGTTTTCCTGCTTTTATATGCTTGGATTTCATAATTGGCGTGATGATTACAAATGTAACAGCTTCCCTATCATAATTTTTAGCAATTTATTTTATCATAAATCTGTCCAGATGAGATGGTAATGAGTCCATAAAAAGATCTAAACTGCTCGTTAGAATAGCATTGTTCACAGGTTAATTAAAACACTATCTTCTATGTGAAGTATTTATTCCTTTGTTAAGCTGGCCATTCTACAAAGGCTGTCTTCTTTCCCATGTATATCTTATACAAATGTATATACAGCGGCAGATATACAGGTTAAATAGATACTCTAAACTCAGTCATAATAACCCTCACATCATTAGGGGCCTTCAGTGCCCTTTGCTAGATGTTCACTAGCTGTATATATGAATGATGACTACAGGACTGGAGTATGGAGATCTGTGAACATACTGCAACTTAGAGAAATAAGCTTGAATTTTCTGATACAGTCCATTTCTATTGTTGTCACTGTGGATTTAGGTCAGATCTGCAAGACCTATATAGAAATATCTGACAGGTCACACATGCACGTATACATGTAAACGTAAATGCCCTCACTCAGACACAAGAGATAGCTTGCAT
This sequence comes from Cyrtonyx montezumae, assembly GCF_038088225.1. Taxonomy (NCBI): domain Eukaryota; kingdom Metazoa; phylum Chordata; class Aves; order Galliformes; family Odontophoridae; genus Cyrtonyx; species Cyrtonyx montezumae. The sequence continues at coordinate 98,368,195 of NW_027072089.1, read as the reverse complement.
TGTCATAATTAAGGGAAATTTATCCATGGCTTCTAAAAAGACCAAATGCAGCAGTACTTCACATCACAGCTGGCACCACCTTGATATACTTTAGTGGTTATAAATAAGATTTTGTAGTAATCATATTGCATACAATTAAAATACTGATATTATTAAGGATGATGCATAGAGCCCATAAGCATGATATAATCCATCCATCCTTGCCAATGAGCTTAACAGAAGCCATCTTGGATAAGCAGTGCCTCAGGAAAGCTTTGGCCAGAAATACAGTGACAAAACTCTGCTTCCAAAACTGTCAGGAGCTCTTTCATCTCGGGATCTAAGGTTTTCCCTGGCAAAAAATGACTAATGGCTGTGGTGCTCTCTGCATTTTGGGACAGCCACACTGAGGTTGCTCCAGGCTGGGTTTCAGCAGGTGATTGGCACCTTCTGTGCTATCCTGACACATTCCTGTTGTTGGAGAGCCAAGCAGGACACCACCCTTCCTGGATTTATTTTTTTTAAGGCTGCAGATGAAATAGCCGCATCAATTAAAATGCTTAATTCTGGGTGTTTGCTGTTCCTGCACTCCCTCTTCTGGTTTTCTAGAATTACTTAGCAAACTTCTTATGCCCACAACATCAGATCAACACCAGCATGAAATGACAGCACATGTTTTGGCAGCAGATACCATGGGAGGGACATCTATTAAATAAATTAGGACATGCCCACAGCATCCACACACTTCTGTAGATATGCGTTCCCAGCAAGTTTTGGAGAACAAAAATAACACTGCTATTGGAGCAATAGATGCAATGAGCAGGGGGGCTTCACTGGGCTGTGTGTGCTGACTCTCTTGCTCGCTCTCTCTCAGGAATGTTCAGTATAATGATGTGCTTACCTTTGTCCCCAGAAACTGGCAACTATTTTGCATATATTCTTCTAAACTGAACAGTAGCGCTGTTAAATAAACATTCTCCAACCCCACTTAAAAACAAACTATTATGGTCATGTACAGCTGAAATTGATTTTTTATGATTTTCATTGATGAGCCTGAGAGACAAAAGAGGAAGATCAAAAATGTGGTGTTAAAGGTTTAAAATATGAAACATTTAAAGCACTGCTCATTTTTAATATTCTTCCAAGCATTCCTCCCATTACCAGGTATATGTGCTCATGTTCACTGCTGATGACAACCCCTAAGAGAGCACATGTGGAAACAGCTCCTGCACCAACAGTGGAAGGTGTGGTAAACAAAACTTTTGTACATCTTACTGTGTGTTTACAATGTCCTTTCCTAAGCTGTAAACACATCCTGCCTTTGTTTCAGGACCATAATACAGGTACACAGAGACAGAAAAAAAATCTCAATATTACATAGTCCAGCTGCACACTGAACTATGTCCCATCTGCTTGGGGCTGCTCCAGTCCTTCCTTCAGTAGACTATGTCTGGCCATCAGGAACTCTCGGGATGGTTTGACAAGTGGCGTCGTAACACAAAATCATAGAATCATTAAGGTTGGAAAAGACCTCCAAGATCATCTAGTTCAACTGTCAACCTCTCATCAATATTGCCCACTGACCATGTCCCTCGGTGCTACATTCTATGAGTTTCTTTAACACCTAAAGGGATGGTGACCCCTGGGCAGCCTGTGCCAGTGTCTCACAACTCTTTCAGAGAATATTTTTTTCTAATATAATACCTATGTGGACCTTGTATTATCAGTTTTGGAGTTCTACCTTAACAAAGCAGTGTAAAAAGGTGCTTTGAAATGTATATTGACCATGGGAACCAATACATCCCAATTTGGGTAATAAGTATAGTTTCTCTATGGCTTTTAACATCAGAGTAGGTCTCAGTGGCTCCGAGGAAGTGCCTCATAACTGTGGGGAATTCCTGCCATGGAGATGTCTCAGACACTATGCAGAACCATGCAGTGCCTGTGCTCCACTCCTATAAATACAGCAGCGCGTGGCTCAGGTGAGTCATGCTACTTTCTGCCTCATGCCCAATTAATTGCTCAGAGCTGTGTACCGTTACATGACATGTTGCAGCCTGCAGGACTCGCTTTTGCCAGTCCTTGTGCCACTTGTCCTTCTTGTGACAGAAGTGCAGCCCTGCGTGGTGCCTGTGGTGCTGTGGGGCCAGGAGTCCCTGAACACTGGTGTAATCCACTGCCACCTGTGGTCTGAGGGGCTGGACCCTGCAGGGGTGGTTTCAAAGAAAGAACCAGAGCTATCAGCATGCAGAGATCTGCTCTTATGTGAAATTATCAGGATTAGAGCCAGTGGTTTGTTGTGTTTGGCCTTTGTGTGTCACGCAGTAACCCTCTTGAAGTACAGTTTCTTATGGCAAAGAATTGCAGAATCATTTGTGTTGGAAGAGACCTTGAAAGGTCCAACTGCCCTGCAACAAATGGGGACATCCACAGCTCTATCAGTTTGCTCAGAGCCCGTTCCAGCCTGGCCTTTAATGTCTCAAGGGATGAGGCTTCCATCACACCTCTGGGCAGCCTGTTCCAGCGCCTCACTACCCTTATAAAAAATTTCCTCCTTATGTCCAATCTAAATCTCTACTCTTTTAGTTTGGAACCTTGTCCAATTGCAACAGACTGCATAAAGATTCTGTCCCATGATACCCCTCTTCCTTTAGATACTAAAAAGTTGGAAACTTCTCCATGCCCTGCTCACTCAGCCTATCCTCACAGGGGAGGTATTCTATCCCTTTGGATCATTTTTGTGGCCTCCTCTGTAGGCACTCCAGCAGGACCATGTCTCTTCTATAGTGAGGACTTCACATCTGCACACACAGTATTCCAGGTGAGGTCTCAGTGCAGAGCATAGTGACGGGGTCATCTCCCTTGACTCTTGCTGGCCACACTTCTTTTGATGCAGCCGAGGATACGGTTGGCTCTATTTTCTTTTTAAAGAGAAGGAATTTACCGCTTTTCCAGTCGATGGCACCGCAGTCACACGCCGGGGGCCGGCGGTGCGGTGCGGTGCGGTGCGGTGCGGTGCGGAGCGGTGCGGGGCCCCCAGCCGTGCCGCTGCCGCCCCCTCCCGGCCGGGCTGGACGCGGCTCTGTTCGGGGCGCCCCGCGTCGGGCTCGGAGCGGTTCGCTGCGGGTCGGGGCGTAGCGGCACGCGCGGCAAAGTGGCCGCCGTGGGACTGAGCGACGGCGGGGGCTCCGCCGGTTAAAGGAATTAAACCAACCGTGCTGTAAAGGCAGCGAGGAAGGTGGACGCACAGCCGTGGCCGGACTGAGGCACGTCCCGTCGCCGCAGGTGCCGGAGCCCCGCGGGCTGCACGTCGCGGCGCGGCCAGCAGGAGGAAGGAAGAGGAAGTGAGAACGGCGGCGGCGGGGGACCGCGGGTCCGGGGCCGCGGGATGGGGTAGCGCCGCTTCTCCGAGGCGCTGGGAAAGGGGCACGGCGGCGGCTGGCTCCGCTCGGCGGCTGCCCGCCGCGGGAGGTAGGCAAGCGGGCTTGGGGCTGCGGCGGCGAGAGGCGACGGGACGGGACAGGGCGAGGCAGGGCGGGCGGCGAGCCCCGCACCTGCCCGCACCGGAGCGGGCACAGCGCCTGAGGGGAGCCGGAGGCAGCCGCTGCCGCGAGGAAGAGGAAGCACAGCCCGCCGATGTCAGCGCGGCGCGGCCTCGGCCGGCAGCTGCGGGCGGGCGGCGGCCCGGCCCGCCCGAGGGCCCCGCCCGCCGCCCTGTCCTGCCCTCAGCGCCGCGGGCCGTCCCCGGCGCTCGGAGGCCGGCAGCGCGGGGCGGCGGGCGGGGACCGCGCACCTCCGGGCGCGGGGTGAGTGGCGAGCGCGGGCGGCAGAGCCCGGTTGCAAGTGCGTGCCGGGGGCCGGGGGCTCGGGGCGGCACGCGGCGGGGCAGCCCCTCCTCCGCCGCCTCCTCCTCCTCCTCCTCCGCCGCTGTTGCGAAGTTGCGTTCCCGGCGATAGCGGTGATGGATTCCGCGGGTTTCGGGCTGTGCCGCGAGGAAAGGCGGCGGCTGTGTGCAGCCCGGTAGGGCGGGTGGGTGTCGAGTCCTGAAGGATGTGAGTGTTCCTGGCCCGGAGCCTTCGCAAAGTTTATTTTGAGTATCTTTTCCTTGCAGAACTGAAACAACTGTCGGGCTCTCCCCTGAGAATGGTATAAAGTAAATATAGGAGTTCCTGAGAATTAACAGTGAGTATGTTTCGAATCGGTGCTGTTTTGTTGTTAAGTTTATAGGAATAGCCTGTAACCTGCCGGTGCTCAGGGTCAGCGGCGAGTGCAGTGTGGGTGCCAACGATAATAGGAGCGCAGGAAACCCACCGCGTGTTAATTGCTTCGGTATAAACATGGTTGCCTGTAAGCTGCGTGTCGTGATACACCATTCACAGTGCAGTTTCAGCGAGGGATGTTTTCAGATACGTTCAGAAGCAAGTGGATTCTCTGTGGCTGTATCCTCGGCTGCCTGATCGCCCCGTTAAAATATTTCTCTTTGATGAAGAGAGGAAATTGAGTAAGATCTGTACAGAGCCTAGTGCCGCTGTATGGGGACGTGGTTTCCTTCTCTTCCTCCAGGCTGCTCTCCTCCTTCCCCAGAGGCACAGACACGCGTGCCGTGCTGCCTCAGCTTCATTATGTAACTGTGTGGGCATTTATGGATCTGTCACCATTCGTGTCCCTTCCATCCTCTGTGCTGTTCCTGCCTGACTGAGGGAGTTTGTGGGATATTGCAGAGGAAAGAAAAAGCATGTTTTAATTTTCATGCAGTTGCTTCAGTTAGAGATTCAGGTTTGCTTGCTCGCTTTGAAGGTCGTCTCTCCTTAATTACCCCTTCCCCCTCCTTTTCTGAAGCTGTGTAAGTAGGTGGTAGGCAGATAATCTGATGGCCGGCACCCAGAGAAGGAGGAGGAAGAGCAGCGGTGGCTGCTGGCTGGCAAAAGTCCCTGTCGTGTGCTGTCAGGAAAATACCATAACACACATTTCACAGAGCTGTTTGAAGCACTGCAGCAACTTCAGCAACTCACCATTCAGAAAACAGATTCCTATGGCTAAAGCATGAAGTGTAACAGGTGTTGGAGATGCTGCTGTCAGTGTGGCCTGTGGGTCCCTGTCTGAGTGAAGCATTTGGAGGTGTACCTGGTGGGCAAGTGTTCCTACTGGGGAGCCTGTGTGAGCAAAGTTAGTTTGCTTTTGTCTCTTTTGTAATCTGTTTGAAAGTTTTCTCTTCTCTGTGGCTTGAAATTTAAGTGTGTCATTGTCTGAGTGTTGTAAAAAGAACAGGAGGGAAAAAAAAAGAGGAGGTTTATATCCTTACTGTTCTTTTTTCCATGATATGTGCATGCCAGGAAAAACTTTATAGGTGAACAATGCAAATGGATTTTGGGTGGATAGGAAAAATCTTCTTATGTACTTATTCTGTACCAGTCTTATGAAAGTATCTGCAGTTCGGTAGTTGTGATTATGTAAAGAAGTACCCTCAAAAAACCTTATAATGCCACATAACTTCTACCCGAAGGTGTAACTGTTGCTGAACCACTGCTGTGTGCAGGGCACTTCCTGACAGCAAAACCATTCTGCAAATTGCAGATGGAGTAATGCCGCGCTCCGCCCTTCCTTCCGCCCTTTGTTTTTTCTACCTCACAGGAGCCTCTCTGATTTTGAGGTTTGGGCCCACAGGCTTTCTTTTGCAGTGTCCAGCCTGTGAAGTGATGTTGGACTGTAATCTGTTTTCCGCCTTGATACAGAGGCAGCAGAGCTCTCTCATTCACTAGATGTGTGCCTTTCTTCTTTTGGCGCCTTGGATGTGTTGTGTGGCAGACCTAGAGGCTTAGCATGTGTAGATGTGGCTGGAATGAGGAAAATGTCATCATGGAGCTCTGCTGCTACACCTATGTGGTGACATGCAGCACATCCTGGTCCAGCATAGAGACTTCTTTGGAATAGTTTGCCAACCACAGCTTTTCTAATTCTCTGACTTCCAAACATGGATTTACACAGGGCTTTGATGAGGCCATCGATTTTCCCCTTTGTTTGTGACTTTGCCATCATTTGGTTGTTGATCTTCTGGAAGTAAATAATCTTCTGTAAAGACTACAATAAGGTCTCCCTGGAGTCTTCTTTTCTCTAAGCTAAACAAGCCCAGTTCCCTCAACCTTTCATCATAGGAGAGGTGCTCCAGCTCCTCTGTACCCACTCCCAAGAGCTCTGCATCGTTTTTATGCTGGGAGCCTGGGGCCTGGGTGCAGTACTCTGGGTGGGGCCTCACAAGAGCTGAGTAGAGGAGGACAGTCACCTCCCTCTACCCGCTGGCCATTGCTTTTTTAATGCAGCCCGGGATATAGTTGGCCCTCCTGGCTGCAGGTGTGCACTGCTGAATCATGTCCAGCTTCTCATCTACCAGGACCCCCAAATCCTTCTCCACGGGGCTGCTCTCCAGGAGTGCTTCTCCCAGTCTGTATAAATACGTGGGATTGCCCCAGCCCAAGGGCAATATCTTGCACTTGGCCTTGTTGAGCATCATTAGGTTAACGTGGGCCCACTTCTCCAGCCTGTCCAGGTCCCTCTGGATTGCTTCCCTTCCCTCCAGTGTATTGACTGCACTGCTCAGCTTGGTGTCATAGGTTCATAGGTTCATAAGGTTGGAAAGGACCTACAAGATCATCTAGTCCAACCATCCTCCTATCACTATCCCTACCCAACTACTAAATCAAATCCCTTAGCACCTCATCTAAATGCTTCTTGAACAGCGCTAGGGATGGTGCCTCAACCACCTCCCTAGGCAGGCCATTCCAGTGCCTGACCACTCTTTCAGAAAAAAAATGTTTCCTCAGGTCTAATCTAAATCTTCCCCGGTGCAACTTGTGGCCATTCCCTCTCGTCCTGTCATTATTTATCAGGGAGAAGAGGCCGACCCCCTCCTCACCACAACCCCCCTTCAGGAAGTGGTAGAGTGCAATAAGAATTGTCGTTTGGAAACTTGCTGAGGGTGCACTCAATTCCATTGACAGTGTCATTGATGAAGATGTTGAAGAGCAGTTGTCCCAAGACCAGCCCTTGGGGGGATGCCATTTGTGACCAGCCTCCACCCAGACATAGAACCATTGATCACCTTTGACTGCAACCGTCAACCAGTTCTTAATCCATCAAACAGTCCATCCTTCAAATCCATATCTTTCCAATTTAGAGAGAAGGGTGTGGTGAGGGACTGTCAGAGGCTGTGCAGAAGTCCAGGTAGATGATATCTGTCTCCCTTCCCCTGTCTACTAATGCCGTCACTCCATCACCAGATTGGTCAGGCAAGATCTGCCCTTGGTGAAGCTATGCTGGCTGTCTCAGGTCACCTCTTTGTTTTGTATGTGCCTCAACATGGTAACCAGGAGGTTACCTCGTCTACTCTGTGATCTTCCCAGGCACAGAGGTGAGGCTCACTGGCCTGTAGTTCCCCGAGTCATCCTTTTTCCCTTTCTTAAAAATGGGAGTAATGTTTCCCTTCTTCCAGTCACCAGGGATTTCACCTGACAGCCATGATTTTTCAAATATGATGGACAGTGTCTCAGCAACCACATCAGCCATCTCTCTCAGAATTCTGGGAAGCATATCCAGACCCATAGACTTACATACATTCAGTTTCAGACTTGTTCCACTGTTACGGTGGGATGGAATCTGCTCCTGTCACTGACACCTAGAGGTTAATGGTCCTGGCGGACACGAGGAACCTGACTACCAGTGAAGACTGAGGCAAAGCACTTACTGAGCACCTCAGCCTTTTCCATGTCTGAGGAAGCCAGTTCTCCATCCTCATTTTATCAGAAGGGGAACACTCTCTTTGATCTGTCTCCTCCTGACTATGTGCCTGTAGTACCCTTTCTTATTTTTCTCATCCCTTGCCAAGTTCAGTTCCATCTGTGCCTTGCCTTTCCTGATCTTATCTCTGCATATGTGGATGACATCCCTGTATTCCTCCCAGGTTACACAACCCTGCTTCCACTTCCTGTACATCTCTCTCTTTTTCCCTCAGTTTAAGCTGCAGGTCCTTGCTCAGCCAGGCCACTCACCCACCTCCTCTGCTCGATTTCTTCTGCTGGGAGATGGAGAGCTCTTGCACACGCAGAAAGGTGTCCTTAAAGAGCTGCCAGCTCTGTTCTCTTCCTATGCCTTTAAGGACAGCTTCGCCGTTTTTTGCAGGTACTCTGGAGACTACAAAATATGTCATACCCATAGAGCTGGCAGAGGTAGCACTGTCCCTAGTTGTTTATTCCCTGAATAGCCATGCTGAGGTCCAGAAAGCTTTCTTCCCTGCTGAATCCCTGCACTGCTGTGGAGTTGCAGTGCTGAAGGAATGAAGCTTCCCTCCCTGTCCTGCCATTATCTTATTAAAAGGAAGTTTTGCAAAGATGCTCTTTGATTATGAAGTCTCTGTTGTTTGATCACTTGTGACATGAAATTAAAGCACGATTGGAAACTGTCTTTGTAACAGCCATCAGGCCACCGCTCAGTCATGTCTGCACTGTATGTTTAAAATATTTCCCCTCTTTGAATGAGATTTTCTGAAAAGGATTCTTGCATTCGTGGCAGCAGGAATGTGCCAAGTACATGTTGTTAAACTTGTGTCAGTTTTAACAGTGCAACTGTTTAAAGCATTTCAGATTTTTTCTTTCTTTTGGACTCAGCTACCTTTTTTTTTTCCCTTTTTTTTAATTCTTTCAAAATATAATACTGGAAAAGGAGAGAAATGCTGAAATTGATGGGCAGAAGCCAGCATGTTGACAAGCACTTGATAGCAGGGATCGTCAGAGGTGATAATGCATGCGTATGTCTCATAAAGCAGGCTGTGTATTGGTGGTGTTAGGGATTTACATTTAAGAGAAGAATGGGTGAAGAATTGCAAAATCATGGAGGTGTCTTTCAGTCCACATTTTTGCATTGAGATATATGTAAGGGTTTGGTTTTGTGGTGTCACTTTTCATTACTGCAACTATTTCAAGACAGAGAGAGACTGAAGGCTTTGTGGCACCCTTTCTGCTAGTTTCCTCCTTTTCCTGGTCACTTACCATTTAAGAAGGAAGTCAGTGAGAAGTATATGCCCCAGGGGATGATAACAGGTTACTTTTTATCTCCATTTACCCCTGATGGAGGTAAACTGCTGGCAGTGTGATCTCAGCCTGGTGCCTCGTATGTAGCACCCATCAGTAAGCCACTCATGTTTTCAGCTGCTGAGTGGTTTGTAATGCATGTGCTAGTGGTTAAGCGGAAGGTGAGCAGTGATTCACATGGTTCTTGTTCTCAAACTCTTGGAAATGCATCAATATATTTCTCCTCATGTGGTTTTCCATTGTGAGGCTTTGGGTTTGACCATGCGTGTTTCCAATGGCTGCTGGGAGGGGAGGCTGGCTGTGGAGAGCAGCAGGACTAGATGAGCTGTTCTGCTGTTTAGGAATAAACCACTCTATGAAGGTGGCTAAAGCTGTGGCTGTTAGTGGTACCCTTAGAGAAGTGTTGTAGCTTATGTGCAAGTGAGCTCACTTCAGTGCATTTCTAGTGAGCAACCCTTGGAGTTTTTAAGTAAGTTGAGTATACTGCTTGGAGACCTTATGTAAACATGACAGGTGACCTGTTCTTACTGCTTTTGAGGATGTAGGCCTGATTGGCTTTCTACTGTTGCTGCTGTGTCCCATTTGCAGTGAAAATAGAGCTGCAAAGCTCCACAGGAGCCAGCACAAGGGGGGAGTGAGAACCAGCAGTAAGTGCTGCGGGAAGAGATTGCCCCTTACAGGTTGAGCAAAGCTTATCTGAACAGATTGTGAAACAGCATATTCAGTAAAGCAGCTGAGAGGGAGGGAAAAAATGTTTCCAAACAGATCTATTACAGCGTAATAGCTGTGCCCTAGTTGTACTTGTTTTCTGGGCTTCAGTTTCAACTTTCCTTCTGGTTTTCTTTGTTTGTTTTATTAATATTTCTCCTGATCGCTTCTTATTGCAGATTTCCCATACCTGTCATGATTCTTTATTCTTTCGTCTTTGACACATTTATTTACATATTTATTTGCAGGTTTCACCAGCTCTGCCCTGTCCTTAAGTTCTTTCCCAGATGTCCCCCAGCTTATTCCTCATTTAAGTCATTTTATTCACTATTTTCAAGAAAAACTGTGGACTGCAATGCTTGTCACCTCCTATGTTCTTAAAATGCTCAAAGTGTTTATTGTGCAGTACTAACTTATGGAGGCATACAAAGTTTGAAGTATTGTGTTATCAGTAACTGAGTAATTTTTAGTGGCAACATTAATACTAGTATGATAAAATCCAGCTTTTGATTTTCTTGTTGTCTTTTCTCAAACTCAAAAAGAGAGTGGATTGCTGCTTCTGAGTGAACTTCAGATGTTAGAGATGTGATGATTTTAAACTCCCATTCTTCAACAGAGCAGGAAATGCTTGCTTGAAGCTACTCTAATCTCTGAGAGCCTTTTGCAAAACAGAGCCTCTGTGGCTATGAACAAAGTGGTCCATATGGACCTTTTTTTCCTTAATGTGTGAAGCTGACAACTTGTAGATCAAGCACATTCAACATTTTGACATTAGACAAAAGGAAGGATACTCAGAGTATGTCAGCAGGCTGAAATAATGAATGCTGTCAGCTTTTCAGCCTTCCTTCTTCAGCTGAAAATGTAGGTATGGTTCCTGGGTCTAGATGCTTCATGTGGTTAAAAGGTGATTTTCTTACTGCTTGTCGTCAGCTTGATGGTAAGAAAGGAAAGAGCTGGGGCTTCTAACTTAGTCTGTTAGAAACGTCTGTGAAGTTGAGCATGTATCCACCTTCTCCTGTGGCAGCACGTGTTAGAAGTAAAATGTATGTTTTGTACTTAGTTGCTGACTGTATCTGTTTCTTCTGATATTGCCTCTATCTTCTACATAGTAACAGAAGATGCCTGAATGTTCTGAAAGTAGGAGAATGTTTGTAGGGTTGTTTTTTGTTTTAATTTTATATGATTTTGCTAAAATAATTTCTGCTGTGTTCTGGAGTGATTGGAAAAAGAGCTTATTTTTCAGTAAACTACAAAAATGTGGATGGTTTGATGCTCTCTTTCATGGATGTAGAACTATCTTAGCTAACTATTTATATATTCTTAGTACATGTATAAATTTTGGTGCTTGAATTTGTAGTCAGTCAAAGTAAGACTTACCTTTCTTCTTTCTATTCAGGCAACATACATACGTTGTGTTGAAGTGTCCAGTAGAAGCGTTAGAGCTGAGTGAGTCTTAGCTTTGATGCTTCCCGTGAAGCACCCAGGTTTTTGCCTGGCTAGACTGGTTATCTGCTGGACAGGCTGTTGACCCTCACTGGAGGGACTGTGGCGGGGATGACTTTCAAATACTGCTTGACATTTAAACAGGCAGAGTAATCTGCTGAGGTTGAGCCATGAAGAATTTATAAACATTCACATAATACTCTCTGGCCAGACAATACACTTGATTTGCACATTTCTTCTCTAATAAGCAGAGAAAAATGCCTATGACACAGGTTGGTTATAATACATTTTTTACTGTTATTGCCAATGCATGTATTTGTTGCATTCCAGTACAGTCTTTTTCATTTCTTTGCTTTCTGGAATACAATTGCACATTAGTTTTCATAGCAACAGTCGTGGCTTCAGCTGGAAATTGAAACCTGATAAATGCTGGCTCAGTGCATGGACTTTTGGATAAACTCTTTCACTAATTCTGAGCCAAACCAGCTTAAAAAAAATTCCCCAAACGTAAATACTGGTCTTTACATTCTGGAAAGGATGTTCCATTTGGTTGCTGTGGTTTTAAAATGCTGGAGTACTAGACTTATTTATTTTTCCCCTTCAAGTTTTCTACCATTTTTTCCTTCCTTCAAGCACCAGGACACTCAGCTGCTGAAGCTGTGCCCCCGTGTGGTCCAAGTGCATTCCTGGTATCAAACTTTTTCACCCCATCTCCCTCTTCGTGTATGCTCTGACATCTCTTCTGCTAATCAAACTCACAAAATTCAGCTCTAGGTGGGGTCCAAGTCTGATCTCTATGTAACGTAGGTCTATAAATCCTATAGATTTGAATGCAAGTTTCTTGTTGTGTTTAATCTTATTTTCCTGGTGGGAAAAAGGCAGAAAATTGGAACAAATGAGAACTTTCATTGGTCAGTGTAAGACTGAGCATTTGGTGGTGGTTCTTAACTACTCAGGAGAAGTTTGTAAAAGGGGAAAAAAGATCCAATAATTGAAAAGCTTACAAAGCTGAAAGAAAATTGTAAGCTCTTCCCCTCTTTGGACCGCTTAATGCAATTTTAGCCATATCTATGGCAGGCAATTAATGATTTGACAGCTGATGCCAGGTCCAGAAATGGAGGAATGGCATAAGAAAAACAGCCTACATCTTGAAGCAAAAACACCACAGTGGTTTGTTTTAAATCATAGCTTGTGTTAAAAGTTGGTCAGACCTTTTTGTGCGGTCTTTTTTTTTTTTCTTGTAAAGGCTGATTGTCATATTTTCTAGTTCAAGTGAAATTTTTATAGAATTGCATTTGTGGAAAGCGCTGTATAAAATTTGGAAAGGGAAAAAATTATATCTTCTGCTCTGTGCTGGTCTGAGCCCATCTCTCTGTTCTGATTTTTTTTGTTTGACGTAGTTGGTCATGACTTACTGAATCTTCTGCCTCTGTATAAAACACTGTGTCAAATATCACTCTACATTTCTTGGTTTTCCTTTAGGAAGTAACACAGACATGACTATATAATGAACTTTTATAATATGCGGTGACCTGGGCTTTTATTTCTTGTAAGTCTGCTGCTTTTTTTTTCAGCTGCCAAAGGAAGTTAGCTTATTGGAAATGCATATGTTTGTTTTTATGCCCAACACAGTGGCATTGCTCTGTGTTGGGATGGTGTTCTGGAAGGCAGAAATTTTGAAGACTCCATTCCCTGCAGCTGTGAATGAGTCAGAAAAGACATTATGGTAAAGGGGATTTGTGCAGAGAAAGAAGGGAAGAAAATAATCTACATAATTTTAAATCCAAGTTGGAAGTTCAAATTTTATTTTAAAACAACACATAAATAAAATGGTCCAGGACTGTTTTCACTGGAATAATAAATTGGTTTCCTCGTCCATATGCCAGAGGGATCAAAGCCTCCACAGTTCAGTGGTGGTAGTGCATGGATTCTAATTAAAATGATGTGGTTTAGGATATTTTTTTTCTCATGTTCCAAATTTAATGTTTTTATAAGCATCTCACTTTAGAGATAGCTTGGCTTTTTGACTGTGAATTAATTTATTAATTTGATCTGCAATTAACGGTATTCAAAGGTTGAAAAAAGCCCTTGTGCTAGCCTATGGGCTGTTTTTCTATAATTGAAAGTGTTATGACAAAACAGAGAAGAAAAAGGGGAGAACAACAGTCAAGCTTCCATCACCTTCGTCGGTAAATAGAGAACACCAAACTAGACTAGAAAATCGGACCTAAATCAGCCTGCAGATCTTTTGTTTCCAACTAATTGTTCTGGCTGTGTTCACTGGTCCCCATAAGCTTGCCTAAGGGGATAAGCCTTGCTTTCCTGTCTTGAGGCTTTTCTTTCTTGATCTATTGAAATTCAGAGGAGGGCCCCCTTTAGAGAATGTCCTGCCTGTAACAAAGGGGCTCCAGCTGTGGCCATGTGGATTGAAAAAGGAGGTAGCCTCCCAGGCAAGCAATTTGGTGTAATTTAGGAAACTGTGAGTTTAAATCCTCTTTGGAAATGGGAAGAACAAATCAGAGCAGTTTTCTGAGTGTTGTTGTCCCCGGCTTGAATTCAGGTGATACTTGCTGCCTGGTCATGTCCAGTGCATTCTGCTACAGATTTAATTTCCACAATACCGAATTGTAATTAGCTGCAGTATTAGTATTAGCCAAAGGGAAAGAAAATTGTATGTTCTAAGCACCCTAATCCAAGTGTGTTACCATTTCACATGCATATTGAATGAGACAAGAAGACATTACTTTAAAGATAATTTTTGGGAGAAAAGTATAATTTAAAAAATTTAATCTGAGTGTGTTGTCTTGACAAAAGTATTATCATTGGAAAAGAATAATCTGTTGTAATTTTATTAGCTTATATGAGAGCTGCAGCAAGGTCTTATAATCAATAGTAGTCATTAAAGGCAACAAATAAATCTAATGGGGTCAGCATGGCTTCTGGATCCTTGTCCATTTCATGGGGAAGTGGAAGCAAGGCACAGGCATGTTCTCTGCTGATAACCTGAATCAGTTAGAAAACATGCAGACATTTTAACCAAGTTCAATTTAGTATTCAAGGAAATATAATAGATCTAGACATTGGGGGACATTTGCAAGCTATTTACTGAATTAAAGAGGGCAGTTTTCCTTTCCCAGGGAATCCATGGATGGTATGCACTAGCAGTGGGAACTTATTTTCTCCTACTTTTCTCCAGTTTCTAGACTGTGAAGTTACTTGCTTAGCTGTGGTGAACCAACTCAGTGAGCTGGCTCAGCCTAACTGAGCAGTTTACTTCTATCTGTCTCTGTAAGTAATAGGTTGAAGATCTCTGCTTCATCTACTGAAAGATGGTAGAAGAGTCTCATGCAAGGTAGGGACAGCTCGTTTAGGTCGAAGTCTTCGCAGCTTGTACTGAATAAATCTCTGTGTTAAGTGTAAGTAAAAATACTGCAACTCTTCCAGTGGATGCTGTAAGCAAAGAGGAGTGTTTGGAGGTTGAATTCAGTTGGGGGTACCTGCTCTTGTTGCGCTCAGTTTTTAATCTTGTGCTGACCTGGCCATGAAGTCAAAGAAAAAGGAGCTTTTTGGAAAGTACTTTGTCAATAGATGTGAATGAAGTTAGTTAAAGTTTTAATGAACACCTGGTGGATCAACCTCTTGAAGGAATGTAACAAGGGTCTTTCTGGAACTGTCTAGACTTTGCAAGGGGCAGAAACCATTGGCTCTGTTCTTACAGAGAAGGAGCTGTTCTTTCCAGCAACCCTGTGGGCAACTGCACTGTCTTGTGGTCAGTAGTCTCTGTGTGTTACTAAAGGTTGTCTACAAGCAAAAATAACAAAACAGCAATACGATTTAATTGAAAAAATGTTCTTTAAAAATGTTCCGTAATTTTTTGGTTTGTTTTCATAGTGATTTCATGTCTGGATATCTCAACTTTAAACTAAATAATTATTTTACAGAAGAAGAACTTAATCTGCAGCTCTGCTGGCTTAATAGAGAAAGCTGTGCAGGGAGTTGTGTTGGGCTCGTATGATGAAAGCTGGTAGTACTGTGCCATAATTTTTCTAATGAAAATGCTAACCAAATAATCCTGAATTGTTGGTGTGACTCAGTCCCATCTGAGAAAAACAAACAAACAAACAAAAAAAAAACCATTCAATCCAGTGGATGATTGAGCTTGGCCTTTAGAGGAGGAAGGAAGAATTATCTCAGTTATGCAGTGCAGTAAATGTTGGCTTTTCAGTTGTGAGTGGTATGTACCTTGCTGTGCAGGAAATAAGGCTGTGCATTCACACTTCAGCACTTAAGTGTTAAATGAAGATATGAGGTCAGGGAAGGGAGGATGCCTTCCTTGACTTTTATGAGAAGTCGATGCTGGCCATTAAAATATCCAGAAATATACTCTTTCCTTTGCATCTGGCCTTCAGCTACATCTAATCTTATTGAGGAATTCAAGAAATCAGTAACAGTTGAGGTGGATAGATGCGATAATTGCAAAGACTTTGTTACTAGCAGAATAATTTGGATACTGTGAGGGACCGGAATTTGTCCACTTCTTTCCCATTGGTTTGCTACTGAAGCAGAATTTAGGAATCTGTGTTTAGGAAAAGAAGGACATTCTCTGTTTCTGTATCAGTAGAGCAACAGTGTAGTTGGCTTGAGAGCTACAGTTTCAATGTGCTACCCTTGTCCTCCAAGAGGTTGAGTTGCTGGAATTTAACAGTAAACTAAGTATCTTACTGGAAACATTCCTCAACTATTTCTGACAAAAAGTGGCAACTTCCAAAAGTTGTCAGTGGTTTGCATTTTACAGCCATCAGAAGGGCAAGGGCAAGGTTGTACAGGCAAGAACCAGCAGAAGCCATAGCATTTGGCCTCACTGTTAGTTTCTGCAGTTATAGGACAGAGTTGCTGGCTGGTTATTTGTCATTTCTAAGTGTATGCATTTCACAGTGTAATGGCTTTTCCTTCTCCAGGGAACATTTCTGTGTAGCTAAGAGGAACAGGTGCTCACTGCTGGTGAGTGCCATTGTATGCTACCTGCCCTTTTGGAAGGAGAAAAACATGTTTTTTCTTCTATTTCAAAACTGCCCACGATAGCAGTGTGGTGGTTTTTGTTTGTTTGTTTTTAATTTTAGTTATTTATTTTATTCTCCTTTTTAAAGCCTTATTTTAGACTTCCTTATCACCTCTTGCAAAACTCAGGTTTACTCAGTGTCCTACTCTTTGCTGGAGCTGCACATTACAAGTTCATCAGACAAATATTCCGCAGTAACACCTCATTCTTCATTGAGCCTTAATGCTGTCTTATTTTTATGTAATGGATTATTCAACCAGGTGCATTTTGCTGGTGGCAGGAGAAAGCCATAGTATGTTCTATAGCAACATTTGCAACTTCATGGGGGTAATGGTGTAGCCCTGCTGCAACTCAGATTGTCTTGCAGGTCAGGAACTGTGCATAATGGCCATTTTTTCAGATATCTAACTCTGGCCATATTACTGTTTTTTTAATCTCCCAGTCCTTTCTGTCTGCTGCTGCAGAGCCTGACTGTATCCTCAGCAGGTGGCTCTGTGGGCAGTCTACCACCAAGATGCAGTGGGAGTAAGGAAGGTCTTGAATTAGGAAGCTCTTGAGCTTTTAGGCCAATCATAGATTATTCTGGGTCTTCTAAGGTAGGTAGGGGGTGTGTGTGTAGAGATGGGAAGAATTGTTATTCCCTTTAGATTAAAATGAAACATGCTTCAGCTTCTAGTCTTAAAAAAAAAAAGAAAAGGAAAGAAAAAAAATAATAATCCTCTTGATTCTTCACAAACCAAGGAATGTATGGTCATATTCTTTTTTTCCAGTATTTGCATGAATAATGGAGAAAATGAATGCATGGGTCAGATCAGCTGAGTGGAAAGTATTCATCTATGCACTTATGCTGTGACAATAGCTACTGTCAAAACAGCTTGGAAAGTTTTGCTATGAAGATTGTTACTATGCAGGGGACAGAGATGATAATTTACATTCAAGAAGCATTCTTTAAAACTAAACATTTGGCTTTTGTATCTGTGGACACATGTGCATTGTGCAAATACAGCATGACAGCAGAGTAGGGCAGTAGGATCTTCACTTATTTGTGTTTAATGGTTGTGATGTGTAGAAATTAGCTATTAAAACTGTAGATGGAAGTTGACTTCCTGCAGACTTAATAGAAATTGTGGTTGGAGCCTCAGAAGTCTGATGGATTGATGGTTTTCATCTCATGTCATTGAACTTTGACCCTGAGACTCTTGTATAGCTAATACATTATCTCTCTAACTGATAATTCACTATTCATTTCAGAAATTCACTATGCTACAGAAACCATAGTGTATGTCTGGTGATATGTAGAACATCATGCAGCCAGGCTGCTTCTGTATGCTGCAGGCATGCTGTTAGCTTGTAGCTCTTGGAGCCTGGTAGGGTGGGTCCTGTTGTGACTCTTAGGGAGTGTTGGCTGTTGAGTTTTGTCTCTGAAGCATCTAGTGGAGGATGCAGTCTTAAGAGCTGAATGCTACTTGTATTTGAGGGATAAAAGTGTTTTTTCTTGAAAGCTGAAGATGAATGAAATTCAATGGGTGTATGTATGGAGAGAGCATTTTTAAGTTCTTTATCCTCTTCCAAATTCTGCTTAGAAAAGAATGATAATATTGGGGAAGTAGACAACATATCTAAAATTTTTCTCTGAGTTGTGTGAGATCTATGGAATAAGTGGGTCCCCAGAGCGTTATAAGAATAAATTTTTATTGCTTGTCATGAACCTACTGGTAGAGCACAAAAGTTGCACTAAAAGATGAAGTTTAAAATTTAAACCAGCCTGCTCGTACTGATCTGTGTAGATAGATCTTTGTAGGTATATTTCTTCCAAAATAAGCATCTTTTTATGTATAGAGGAAGAGGAGCAGTGAGTTATTGTTTACAAGAGATGCGAGCTGATTTTGGATTAACCTGGGTTCTTTTCTCATGCTCACTCCTGAACAGAAGCTGCACTGATTTAGTGACATGCTGCATGCTTATGAATTTTACCCCGAAGGCAAGCTAAACGTGGAGAGAGTGCAATAACTGTTTGCTTGTATGACTTACTGTCTTAAGTAGGAGTGGTGTGAGGGGGTTAGAATCATAGAATCCTTAAGAGTTGGAAGAGAGCTTTTAAAGGTCATCTAGTCCAACTCCCCTGCCATGAGCAGGGATATCCATAGCTCTGTCAGGTTGCTCAGAGCCTGGACCAGCCTGGCCTTGAATGTCTTCAGGAACTGGGCTTCTGCCACATCTCTGGGCAACCTGTTCCAGTGCCTCAGCACCCTCACTATAAAAGACTTTTTTCTTATATCCAGTCTAAATATCCTCTCTTAATTTGAACCCATTTCCCCTGGTTCTTTTCCAGCAAAAGAGTCTGTTCCCTTCTTTCTTACAGCAGCCTTTTAGATACTGAGAGGGTTTCTGGCACCTCCCTTGAGCCATGTGCAGGTTTCTCAGCTCATGGCCACCAATGAGGCAGTAACTTCCTAATGACTAACAAGTGGGCCCCATGACACCAGTGTAAACCTTCTCACCTCTCTGACATGCGTTATCACTCACTGGGTGTTACTAAGCTGTGATGAACAACGAATATCTAAAGTAACTCTTCTGTCATTCCACTTGGTCCAAGTGCTCCTTTCCCAAACAATACCTTGTTTTTCTATCTAATAAAACCTTTTATTGTTTTAGGCATGAAGCTAAAAACCAGAGAAATGAAAGCTCTGTACTCTTACTTCTTATTTTTGCCTCCATGTCTAATGATGTGAAAAGCTCTGGTCTGCACCGGTTTTGTCAATGCAGTAATGTGGACAGACCACATAGTGTGACGTCTGAGTTTTGAAGCCCTGGATACAAACCATGTCTCCTCCCTGGAGGTTCACCAGTCAACAGCCAGTTTCCATTGAGGATAGTGCCCATCCCAGTATGGCTAGTTGAATCAGATGATAGTGACTGTAACTTCTTGGGATCTCCACAGTCCCTTCAGTCCAAGTTGCTCCAGGATCCACTGTCACCACACCAACGCAAGCCTTTCAAACCCTTCCTTTGATTTCCAGTCCTCAATTTGTGTGTGGACTTAAGCAATTGGGAAAGATGAGGTCAGAGTGAGCAGCTATGCAAATAGTTGATGGAAATGTAACAACAGCAACAGCCACAGAATTGCTTAACTTTGGATATTCGCAGCCTAGACAGGCAATCAAAAGAGGTGATTTTCCTGCCCAATTTAGCCTTGGTGTGGCCTCAAGTGTTGTGTACATTTCTGTGCAGTGGTCAAACACTGGAACAGGCTTCCTGCTGGGTTGTTAGATTCCTTATGCCTGTCTGTGCTCAAAATGGTCTCATGAATGTGCTTTAGCCTTTGGTTAGCCCTGATGTTGTAAGGCAGTTGGACTCAGTGATCTTCATAGATCCTTCCAATTGAACCGTTCTATTTACTTGAAAGGTTCAGAAATGCTAAGGATGGTAATAAATGTCACATATCACTGAGACTGGAAGGTGGTGTTTCACAACAGAATGGAAATGTTAACTGAAATCACATATGAATGCCTCGTATATAGTTGTCTCTGTTACTTGATGCTTTCACAGTATCCATCAGCCAAAGCATTACAGTATGCTTCTGCTGGTGAAATGTGCTGCGTGGAGAGCAAGGAGGGCTTCCATTTCATAAGCTGGATCATGCCCCTACCCTCTCATTTTTTAAGTTGATCTTTTTAGAAAAAACAGCAGAGCGTGATGCCTCTGTGTATGGGATTTGTCTCTATTTTCTCCTTTCCCCCTCTAGTAACTTTTGAACTGTTGGCTGATTCAGTGGCAGAGCCATAAAGGTCCCAAAGATACAAAGTTCAGACATGCTTTGGGAAAGTAGGAAACTGGATGGAACGGAAACTGCAAGGGAAAATCTCCACTGCAAGCCTTATTAGACAGCTGAAAACGTACTGCAGAGATTTGGGTCAGTTTGCCTTAGCCCTGCTTTTCACAGGGAAGTTGTTTGCTTTGCCTGGTTAGATGGATGTATGAGAAAGGGAATCTCTCACTTCTCTAAGGAAAATGAAATGCAATGCTTGAAAGCCAAACTTCATGCTAAAAACAGATTGCTATCTCACAGCTTACCTGAGTTGTACTCTGAAATGTGTGGGATGTGATTTTTTTTCCTGTTTGCAAAACCTTGTTGTCAGACTAGCTATAAAGGGGCTTCAAGTAAGTGAGATTCAATTTTAGTCAGTTTTTACATAAAAATATTCGGTAACCCTCCTTTAAACATAAACTTCAAAACTTTCATTAAAGCTCTCTCCACTTTCAGGCAGTTCTATGCTGGTTGTACAGTGAAGGAGTGGAACTGGGGAATGATACTGCTAATGAAGAAGGATTAGCAGAAACATGAACAAAACTGTATCCATATGGGATAGTGCTGTCCAGATGGTAGACAAATACAAATGAAGAGTTATAAAAACTTGCTTTGTTTGAGGAGTTAAACAAAAAGCTAACTTTTCATTGCCCAGTAAAGATGAATCACAAATTATTTTATGGGCTTGATAAGAACTCTGTTTGAACTTAATTACCCTATGGTATAAACACCTTGCTGCCTAGTTTTTCCTTATCTGTGAAGTCCACAGATAAATCTTTGTTTCCTACAGGGATGTGGAAAGGAAGTAAATACATCCCTGCATGAACATGATGGTTAAGGAAAATGAGATGTTAAGTGTTTCCAAATGCTGTTTTACTCATAAACTAGAATTTATTGCATATCCAACTGGAGTAGCCATGTGAATTTGGATGGCAAGTGGCTAGCCAGGCATCAGTTCTGGTGCAGCTTTTTCAGAGCTGACTGGATGGTGTCTTCTGTTGTAGGTTTTCTCAGGCCTCATTTTGTGGCTCAGTTTTTCCCCTGCATTTAGCCAAACCTGGCTGTCTTTTCCAGCTGGAAGTGGGAGAAAGAACTTGGGAGTTCTGTTATTCCTTCTTTCCAGTAATACCACTGCTTACTACTGGTACCTGTTCCTAGGTGAAATGAATGGGTGCTGAGACTTAACATCTTTTTATTTATTTATTGTTAGCAATTACCTCCCCATCCTAAGGTTAGCATGAATGCCTTCTTCTGGTTGAGGATAGTGAGCTTCCTTGAGATTTCATGTTTCTCAGTTCTATTAAGTTTGATTTCTGGTGATACTCTTCTTTCCTAAACTCCTATGGCATAAAGACTCAGGGAGTATTGTAAAGTAAATCTACAGATTGAATTGCAGTTGTCATTACTGGCTGCGTTTTAGTCTGCTCCAGACATCACTGCCTTTTTTTGCTGTTGTCTCTGAGGTTTTGGTCTATTCAGCCCCAAGTGCTTAAATTCTCACGTGTCTGTTTCATTTACAATTCTTAAAATCAGATTTATTTTCAAAGTCCTTTTTGAAAAGGAATATGTGGGAATGTGTGCATAAACCATAAAAATGCTGGTCTGCTGGGAACCACATCGTTTTACAGTCTGTTTTCATACCTACTGGTATCTTTAACTAGGCCATGCTTTCCTTTCATTCCTCATTTTCCTCTCTTGGGCAGCGCTGTTTGAGATGAACTTTCCCCCTTTGGGATTCAGAATCCCAGTCAAGAGTTCCAAGGGCAGGATTATTCATCTTTTACAGATACTAATTCTGAGTTACTGCTTCTCCAGCCATCCTGCATATTAGATGCCTCTTCTGGGTTTGTGGGTTAATGTTAATTTAATGCAATTATTTTCAGATGCTGTCTTTTCCCTTTAAATCCTATGCCGTGCTATTGTGGTGTATGCTGCTGTCTCTCTTACTGAAGGTACTCATAATGTGGACTGCACTAACAGAGATTTGCCTGTCAGCAGTACATGACATCTCATAATGGGCTGCAAGATTTTTGCTCTTTTGAACACCTTTTTTTTCTTGGCTACATGCTCTTTTTGCTGCTTCCTTCCTTCCATTTGGAATTCTACTCTCTTGTGCTCTGTGGGTTTTTTAGAAAAAAGAAAACAAATCTTAAATATCATCAAGTGAATTGCTGATGGTATAGTAGGAAGGAGAGTAAAACTCTTCGGTCTGCTTCTTCACCTTTCCCATTAATGCAGATGTGCTCTGAGTATCTTTTATGCTTTAAGAACCAGATGCCTGGGGTGGTGGAAGTCAAGCCAGTGCTTTACTGTATGACACTGGAATGGTGTGTTCTGGGATTCCTGTTGTGTGTGAGAGCTCCTGGTGCCATATCACAACAAGAATTGCTGCACTCTCAGGGCTGGACTTTGCAAACGAACTCAAAATGCCCACCTGTGTGAGAGGGTGCAGGATTCGGCTTGAAGTCAGCAAGATGACTTCACTGCTGTATCATGTAGGAGGAGAGGATTCACTGCAAGGGAGGCAACATATGTTTAAACTTAAATATCGTATAATTAGCCAAACTGGCAAAGGAAACTGTGAAAAACATAAGGAATATGTATTAAGTCCATTTTATGATGTTTGAAGAGTTTCCCACTGCAAGTACCCCTACTGTAATATTAATATTTTTAAAAAACATTCCTACCTTCTGATGGATGCACTCCTTTCTTTCAAGAACATCCACAGCCTCTTTTGCTCCTCTTCTTCTTTAGGTGTGTACACGCACCTGTTTGGCTGGGAATAAGCTCAGCTAGGGAGGGGATCCAGCTGAAAAATAGCTTTATTTCAGCTGATTTTTCTGCTCACTTGAGGTTTGGACCAGCTCCTTGTGTCACTCTGCAAATAGTTTGCCTGGTGTGACTGAGGGGCTCCACTGGAGGAGGGAACAAAGTGGGACAGGAGTGGAAAATAAGAACTGTAACTGAAAACCCTGAGAGCACTGTGTCCCTAAATAGACCTTGAAGGGAGAATGTGGGTGTCTATAAGGATACAGCAAACTTGTGAATGAGAGCAACATGCATCTATTCCAGCTGTATGCATTTTAAAAGAATATTAACAGGTTTAACTATGCAAGTATTCATTACTGATTTGAAAAGATGGATTTATTCTTGGCCTGGCAGATCCTATTAAAATCAGCCTCTCACTTTCACTAAGGGCTGATTCAGGTCTATAGGCTGTTGCTTCTCGAATATTGTGAAAGGCACTCACTGCCAGATCTCAGTCTGATTGCGTGAGTTTGTGCAGAGACGGAGAAGAATGACGGCACCAAGAAGGAAAGCAGCATGGCCACACTGCTAACGGAATCATAAAACCACAGAACACCCCATGTTGGATGGGACTCGCAAGGATCACTGGGTCCAGCTCCTGGCTCTAGACAGGACCACCCAAAATTCAAACTCTATGTTTGAGAGCATTGCCGAAATGCTTTTTACTTAGGGCCATCCCCACTGCCCTGGTGTCACCGGTTTGCGGGACAGTTCGACCCGGTACTGTGACAATTGAGGCAGGGGACCCACGGGCCCACACCCCGGGGAAGGGGAAGGGGAAAGGGAAAAAGGAGAAGGGAGATGGGCCCAGGAACAAAACAGTGGCAACGATCTGAGGAGGAAAGCTAATTTACTAAATAAGATATCAGAAAGGAAAATAACACAATATAATATAATATAATTGGAATTGAGGCAAATGAATCAAATAAAATGAGCAAGAGAGAGAGTGTCCGATAAACCGAAGGCCTTACGCTAACGCTGAAGGTGGACGGCTGCAACAAACACCCACTGCCGAGCTCGGTCCCGAAGGGAAGAGAGAGTCCCGTGACTGCAGACAGTTTTTATCTTTCCCTCTGAGCGTAAACACGTAAGAACGCAAAGCATCGCAAAGTCCTCTGGGGAATGGAGTTCTTCTTCTCTTCTGAGACAGGCATACCTGGAACTATCGATGGTCCACGGAGCTGGAACATTAACTCTTCAACTCCAAATGCACTACATGATGTTATGATGTGGAATACCAGTACCAAAAATCACAAAACCATGACACCTGGGCAACCTGTTCCATGCCCATCACCCTCTGATGCAGATCCTTTTCCTAATCCCCAGCCTGAAAAAGTGACTCAGTAGCTGTGTCAGGGTGGGGCTGCTGCATCTGCCTGGCTTCCTATTCCCATCTGCATGGTGCTGCCAATCTCTCCAGCTTTCTGAAGTAATCTCCTCATCCTATAGAGCTGGACCTGTAATTGCTGACACATGGGGGAGAAGAGGGAAAAAGCAAGGGCTGTTATTAATAAAATTCTCTCTGAGTAGTGTATGGTGTCTTGAAATTCAATCATTCTGGATGTGACATCAATTTATGTAAAATCATGTGTATGTTTGGCTAATGGCACCAGCAACAACTACTTGCTTGGAGCATGTGTGAGGTCTCGGGATGAAAAGACTT
Source organism: Cyrtonyx montezumae (assembly GCF_038088225.1). Classification (NCBI taxonomy): domain Eukaryota; kingdom Metazoa; phylum Chordata; class Aves; order Galliformes; family Odontophoridae; genus Cyrtonyx; species Cyrtonyx montezumae. The sequence continues at coordinate 98,343,647 of NW_027072089.1, read as the reverse complement.
CATCAAAGTGATCCTTTATCTACCTGGACTGAGGGCACTTGCAAAGAATAGGGTTTGAGTCGAGCAGCGCCTGTGTTTGAACTAGGCTGGCTAGCAAATCCTTGTCTGTAGTGTGAGCTTTGCCATGTTTGTGCATGTAATGGACCTCTGGCACTGCAGCCAGACTTGGGATGAAACAGTCATTTGTTTGTCTTGTGAAAGTGTTACTTCCATATGAGATCTTTATGCTTGTTTGCATCCTGCTGTTATTTATGAAAAAAAAAAAGCCAACCTCAAAACAATCTGGAACTTGTCAAACTCATTCTACTTTTGTATGGCTGCAGTGGAACCAAGTGATGTCTACTGTGCAAATAGTTGTGGGCCAGTTCTGTCAGGTCAGCCTCATGCTGGACCTTTGTACTTCCTTACTAGAAAGATTTTTCTGTTGCTTGAAAAGTTTTTGCATGCTGATGGTTAAGTATTGAAGAGCTGTGAGAAGAGCTTTGCAAAAGTCCTGGGACAGAATATTCATTTGAAAGTTTCTGTGTAGGATGGCTTCTGATAGCCATGTGCCACCTTAATTTTTGGAATCATGAGACTACATATGAATCACATTTTCGTATGGGTCTAATTTATTCAGTAACTACACTCTGCTGTCATGTGTCAGAAAAAGTATATTGTTTCTGAGGTTACTCACAGAAAGCTGGCACACTGAAGTGTTTTATAGGGGAAAAAAATACAACACCCTCTACAGTTGCCAGAAGTGTATCTGCTGTCCTTTTCACTTGGAGTACCACCAAACTGGAGAAAAACTAGTCTCCTATCAAGTAAAGAAAACAAACAAACAATGTCCTATTTAGTCTCACATTTGTAAGTGAGTAGAAAGGGAAAAAGAAATTTGAAGGCTTGTATGGTTTCAGAATTTGGTGAAAAAAGGACACTAATTAAGAAAACAAAAACTCATTTGTGTGAAGCCCATCTGTGACAGCAATGTTTTTATATTACCAAAGTAACTGTTGGCTAGCACCACGCTCACAAACTTTTAGAAAAAGATGTGACACATCTGACCTCTAGTAATGAACATGTTCTAAAGGCTCGATAGGCAAATGCCTTAAAAGAAAAAAATTACTTATCCTTTTTTTCCCAGCTTCCTCTAAACAGCCAGCTACTAAATTCCGTAATCACTTGCCTTCATCAGGTGTGTCTTTTCAGACTACTTAATTAATCCTCATCCTGCCTTTGGCTTTCTCTGTGCTACTGCTGTGTCTGAGGTGCCTTGCCAATAGTGCTTTGCTCACGTGGCAGCAAACTTGCAGCTAGAACTCCAGCTCAGAGGTGCTAGCGGGAAGCAATCGAATGCAAAACAAAATATTCATCCTTCATCAGGGTGTCTCACCGCACCTTGTCTCTTCCTATTTGTCAGTTAATCAGTTTCTTAAAGATGGAATTTTTATATTAAAAAAAAAAGCAAATATAGAAAAAAAGATTCTATGTAAGAAACTGTTTTTACACAAATCGCATAATTGTCTTTTATGTTTTTATCTATTCGGGTATTTCTTTTTACTTTGCAAAGCAGTTTGCGCAATGAAATCTGGTATCTGAAAACTATATTTTGAGTCAGACATATACATAGATTATATTACAGCCCTATTGTTTAGCAATTTATTATATTTATTTGTTTATCTGGTTTATTTTGTTTTTATTTTTATTTCTATTTTTATTATTTATTTTTCCCTGCGTGTTTTTCCTAGACTGGTTATTCCACTGAGGTTAAAGATAGTCCAGTGCTGCTTGGATGGTGCTGGACTTTACATTCGGCAGCTCATTAAAACTGTGAAACCATCTGTTCAGTGTGGATAAACTTGGTCCCTTCAGGATGGTTGCTGTTGGGGAGCTGCCTGATCTCTGTGCCCTTATCTCCCACGCAGTGTTATGGCATTTCTGTTGCCCTCTAATCGATTTGCTGTTGCTGTCTGCTCTCTTATTCTGTGGCAGCCTGGGTCACCTCTTGCTGTGAAAAGCCCATGGGAAGGAAGGTCAGCCCACGCACAACGGGTGGCTCAGGATGCTACAGCCACATGGCAGGTTGCAATTGTCTGTGCTCCAAGTTTAATCTCAAAGCTTTGCATCAGGAAAGAGGGGCAGTTTCTTGTTACAGAGTGGATAATAGTTCATGGGGTTCAAAAGTACTCTTGAGGTGACAGAAGTACTACTCACAAATACTTCATTCTCTGCGTGAAACAGTTGTGGTGGCATCTGTTGTATGTTATTCTGCATACATCCCATTAGCCGTGTGAGATGCTCATCTCTGTTTTGTCAGAGTTTATACTGTTATTCCAGATCTACAAGTGAAGAAATAAATTCCATTTCTCTAGGTTATTGCCTTGCATATGCTCAGTTAAAATGCATATTTTTATCCTCGTTTCACCCCAGATTAAGTTCCTGAATGTGTTTAATAGGCATGGAGTGAATGCAGTTCACGTTATGTTTATATTGTTTACACATCTTGTGGGGAATTGTGTCTTTTTGACCTTTCCAACTCCAAGTCATTCCCACAAGAGCAGCTGAGATTCAGCCTTATGCATCACAGGAGAACATAATGAGTTTTGTTGCTTTCTCCTGAAGGTGGGTAAACTTGTATCTCAGCTTTGTTCAAATACTGATCTTACTCCTATACTTTCTGCTTTTTGTATGTTTCTACCATACATGATTACATACTAGTTTTTTACTGACTTAGTAGTTAATTCTGTCTTGTATTTTTGTCTAAGGGAAATATTGTGAGAATAGATATGTTGAGTTGTGAGACGTTTAATTCTATAGTAATGGTCCACATAAGAATTTAGCAGGGAAACAGATTATTTGCATTTGTTCAGTTAAAATATTCAGGAATACTGGGACTTGCAAACAGTAGAGGATACATAGATAATGAAACTAGCAAGAAGTCAGCTAGATTGCTACAAAATGTTTTATTGATATTTAAAATAGATCTAAAACTTCAAAATAAGTAATTGAATACTGTGATTGCAGATCTATGTCCTATGTATTAAAAGATACATCCTAAAGTGTGGGATACCTAGTATGATGTATTGAGTAAACAGCAAAGCAGTGATGAGGCATTTTAGAATGCCTTTAAGCAGGAGATTTATTTAAGTGAGATGTTGCTTAATAGAATATCGTGTTCTGTTCTAGATTACAGATCACTGCTATTTAAAAATTTTCTGTGGGGGTGGTTGATAGGAGTGGGATGAGATGCATTTCTGGTATCATCTGTAGTCTTGAATTAACTACGAAAAAGGGTGGGTTGTTAATTTAACTAACTTAAAATAAAGTCTCAGTGAAATCACAGTTCATAGTCTTTTGCACAAGCTAACACGGTAAGCTTCAGGATGTAGAAGAATCTCATTTACTTTTTCATGCTGACTTGTATGAATTATGCAACTTGTTTTAATTTTGTATGCATTTTACTTTCATTAGTGGTAAATATTGGAATGTGGTTTTTATTTCTCAGTGATACCAAGCTGTCATTCATCAGTTCCTGCCACTTTCCTAGCTGGGTCTGCTTACCTTCCCTTCGCCATTGGATGTGCAGGGGTGGTCTGCCATGTCAGTAAAGCCTGGTAGAACTTTGCTTAGTTTCAGGTCTCATTTCACCTGTGGGTGACATTATCTCACTGTAAGTCAGTGTATAGGCAAGTAGAGGTTAGTTGTTGGCAGGCTGCATGCAAGACCTGACCTACAGAATTGTTTCTGTGGCTTTTCTCCTCTTGGGTGCAAAGGCAGTGTTAGAAAGAAATACATTTCCAGCTGTGAGTGTACACTGCCAGATGTTCAGAACAACAAGCCAGAATTTTTCTGTGTTTTACAAAGAAGTCTGCAGAGTAGTGGCTGGCTCGCCTACAAAGATCCCATCTTGATGGTCGTTTCATACAGCTGGCTCATCTCAGTTAAGTGTTTCACACACAGTCTTTGTGTGTGTGTGAGGAAGCTTTGCACACAGAAGAATCAGCCTTCATCTTATGCCCTCCAGGAGTCTCCTGCAGGATGCCATCTAGACATATGGAAGTCTGGAATACTGATTCCGTAGGAGGAGCATTTCAATCACCTGAAGTGAAGACATCTACATGAAATTAAATGAAATAAGCTAAATCAAACACTTCTATAGTTAACTATCAGTCTTAACGATAGTAAATGAAAGATTAAACGTATGTGAAATCTTCCCTTTGGATTTAAGGGGCAGTAAAACTGAAAGGTCTGCTTGAGACTGAATTTTAAATTTTTTTTTTCCCTATGAGCTCAAAAATAAAGATTTAATTTCTAGTACATTGGAAACGTTGAATCTAAGGTTAAGGAGCCCTGGATTCTATTACTTCAGGGTATGTAAGTGGGAAATTGTATCGTAGTCTGAGGTGAATTTATAAGCCCTAGCAAATGATCAGTAATCTCCATCTGTGATGTGACAAATGAGGCACTTCATCTTTAAAAAGTGACCTTTGGTGCATGCAGAGGCCTTGTCACAATGCAGAATAATTTTTCCACATGTTAGTATGAAGATGTTCTTAGGAAGTGGGATATTAAAATTACACTGTACTTTTATAAAAGAGCTTAAGTGGTTTTATTTTATTTACTTCTTCAGTGAAGTACATTAAACTAAATTAAAAGCACTTAGATTTTATGTGAATTGCTATAAAAGTTTAAAAGCAGGTTAGTAAAATTACATTAGTAACACTTGTCTGAATTCACTTTCATTATTGTCTTGTAAGCAAATGGAGGTATGCTAAATGAGCAGAAGAGATTAGTTAGTTCAGTGTAAATTTGTAGCTCTTATGTTTGTTCACTACCTTGGTCAGGTTGACCAGCTCTCTCTCTGCTTTCTTATGTTACCCAATTTAATCCTCTCTCTTGTTCTCAAATCCCTTGTTTGTAAATTAGTGACTATGATTTTAACATCTTTGAAAAGGGACTAAGAGTCCTCCACCTGAGAAATGCTAAATAATAACTTTGTAGTGGTATTTGATTAACATCTGAATGGAAATCTAAAATCTGGTTTTCACTTTGTAGCATAAAGATGAGGATGGAACTGGGGAAATCCAATGATTTATATGACCTTTGCTGATGAATATAGCTATTTTTCTGTAAAATTATGGCAGAGTGATAAGAGGAATCAACACATATGCTTTTGCTGGATCTGACCTACTTTACGTAATCTTAAAATGTGCTTGTTTTCTATTTATTTTTTATTTTTTTTAATATAAATTTTTACATGAGTAATGCCAGTGTATTTCACTCAACAGCTGGTAAATACAGGCTTTTTTCCCCATAGGGAATCAGAGACAAAGTGAGAGAAACCTTGCCTTTGCTGACCAGAACCTAATACTCTAGAAGCTGGTTTGCAAAATGGCAGCAGTGGTTAAGGACACTGCCTTTGCTTCATTGTTCAGGGCTTGATGTAAATCCAGTGACACGGGCTACTCAAGGGTAGTAAATGTTATGCACAAAGGAGAATGAATGGCTCGAAAGTTTCATCAGCAATTACTCATGTTGGCATTGCAGCATAAGGGCTGTATGATGCTGCCCTACAAGCAGACAGACAGTGATTCTAAGTGCTCCCTCTGTATATGCAGCATGGTGATTTCTGGTGTGTATTTTTCCTGTATGTGACAGCATCTAGCAGTGGGCAGTCTGACATCTGATGATCTGAATTGCCAAACGATGCCTTTACATTCAAATCTGTAATAAACCAACCTTTTCCTCTCCCACCCACAGCCCCGTTGACAATGAAACATACTAAGTTGCAAGAAGTATGTCAAATATGCATTTAAATGGCTCGCTTCTCTGACGTTTCATTTGATATGTGGCTTTGAATCATAGTAGCACATTGTCTAACTCCATCAGTTTAGGGCAGTGTTTGATCTCAGCTGAACAAATGTATTGTTTTACTGCTAAACAAAAGACATGTGGAATAGGAGAATTCTTTTTATATATTTTGAAAAAGAAACCAGGATGTAGCCATAATTTCCTTTTTCCTGTATGATTTACAGCAGTATGACAACAAATAAGTAATATTCCCTCAACCTCAGGCTGAATTCATAAATTCTGTGGTAGTGCTGAGCCCCTTAAAACACAGTTATTTTAACTATACAGTGTATATAACAATTTTTAAGGTTTCTTTTAAGTTTTTAACTTATCAACAGTTTTGAAAACGGAGATTCTTAAAAATAGAGATATTTTAATGATAATATTGGAAGATTAACTTGATATGCTGGTGTTCATGAAACAGCTAGACTGCGTACTTGAAAGGAAGGGGCTCATGGCTTTGCTTACTAAAATGTTTCTGTGAATGTAGCTCAAGACATTCTCAACAAGAGAATTTTAAGAAGCATACTGTACAAATACCGTTCTGTGCCCGTAGCCTTATTTGCCATCTTCTGGCAAGACTTCTGAAGCACTTGGTTTTAAATCACGAGGCATCAGGTGTGGGTACAGGTGAGTCAGTGATATGCAACTCAGGTATAAGCAGATCTGAAGTACTTTGTACATAGCAGTAATTCAGAAAATGCTGGCTGGAAGTGGCCCTTTACAAATCTGCAGCTGATGTCGTCTAGAAGTGAGATCTCTCCAGAAGCTCTGAAATGAGAGTTTTGCCCTAAGATCATCTTTAAAGTTAACCTTCCATTTGCTTCCTACTCTCCTCCTCATCTCACCCTCCCCCCCCCCCACACACTTTTTTTTTTAATTTTTCTTAAACAGTCTACATTTTGAGATAACAAATTGGCCAGTGTCCCTTGTGGATGGTTCCTGGCTGTACCTCTGTTAGGTAAGAGCATGAGCAAAATGTAAATTCTGTGGTATCTTGACTCAAGATACTACTTCATCACAACTGCTATTTAATTTTTGCAAAAGAACCTCCCACGCTGAATGTTCTTTGAGTTATTTGGGGTGGATTTTTCATGAATAAAATTCTTAGTCATCTTCATGAATCTATGGAATATCTTAAAGAAATAAAGACTGCACATTTTAGTAGTTAGCCAGTCTCCTTCTCTATCTCTTGGTCCCCTCACTGCTTGCTGTATATGTGAGAAGCTGCTCTTATAGCTATAGAGAAGCCTTGAATTAAGAAGCTGAGTGCTGAAATCCCTCCCTCCTGGAAACCATTGGCAAAAAATGTCTTGTTCCAATTTATTAACTCTGACAGTAACTTTCTGCATGACCTTGGTGAAAGTCTTATCAGCAGAGTTTATGCAGATAATCTGCATCTGGTTCTGCCAGGGCAGGAATGCACTGTGGGCTTCCACACTGCAAAGTTGCCTGCAAGTAGATGATGTGTTGGCAGCTGCTGAGTTCCTCCTCCTTTGTGGTAGGATTCCTCAGGATGCACAAGGCCCTTCATGTTTCAACCAAGCGAAGAGATGTCTTAACCTCAGCTGCAGGCCTGTACCCTGAACTTCTGCTCGACTGTTCAGTTGGCACCAGCTGATATCATGAAGGGGCTTATGTCAGTGGTTTTGTGGATGTGAGCACGGGAAAGCTGAGCAAATCAGCCCTTCAGTTGGTGCGATGAGCACGAGCCCATGAACAAGTCACAGAACCTGTTTGCACCTAGGTTCATATTTGCATGCCAAATGGTAGATGTCAGTAATGTGTGAGCTGGGAAGTTCCAAAATGTGGCTCTGAAGGGCTCTGAGGTTGCAGGAAGTTAGCAGTCATAGCAGCTCCTGGGGCTTCACTGCAAATATCAACTCGTGATGCTGTTCTAAAAGCCTGAGCTCCTGAAGCTAAATGATGGCATTAGAAAAACATTTCTTCACGGAGGTAATAACTCTTGTTAGTCTAATTGGTGTAGCTGGAGTCGGTAAACAATTTTAGTTGCAAAAAAATAGGTTTTGGTCATGAAGTGCAAACGGCAGACTTCAAAGCTAAATTCTAGTTAGAGAAATGCATCTTTGAACCTGCGTAGGTATGTGTCAGTGTCTGACAGAAAAGGATAACTGCTTCCTGCAGAGTAATGAGCATGATGATAAAGCAAAAGAAGGAAGAAGGCTGTCAGCTATGGGATGGCATAAATCAACAAAAGGTCTGTAAAACACAGGGACGTAACTTATAGTGTGCAGTAAAACCATTATTTCTGGATGTCAGATGTTTGTTATGTATTACATAACAGTGCATAAAAAAAGGCTTGTTTGTGGATGGCTTTGGGTTTGGTTTGTTTTAATCACCACAGATAAATGGTTGTTTTTTCTAGGTTTTGTCTTCGCTGGTTACCTATATGAGTTTGCTGTGGCACATACCAGTATCCATCTAGCTCCATCTCATATTGTCATATAAAGTTATTTAATGAAACTGTACATATATATGTATGTATGTGTATATATATGTTGAAGAAATGCTAAGTCACAGCTTGAGCCAGTGGTTGAGCACCTGGTGGGAAGGCAGGGCCAACCCAGGGGAGCTCAGGTGTGCTGGAGTGACTGGAAGGGGTGGAACCAGGATCCACCCCTTCCCAGACCACATTTGAGGGTTGGCAGAGGAGACAAGGGTATCTTGCTGGAGATCCCTGCCTACCTGAGCCCTTCCAAGGATGAATAGCTTCTTTTTGTTTGTTTCTGCATTCACAGCTGCTGCACTTGGACTCCTAATTCTTTTACTTTCCTTTGGGAGGAAGGAGATTTGGGAGTATAAAGACATGGCCTTTAGATTGGTGTCTTCTGGGTTTCTGTGTCCTTGCAATTGTGGCTTATTTTCTCTTTTTTCCTTTTCCCTATGCTGGCTTTTACACAAAGGGGTGTGTTGTATTTAGGCTCTTTCCTTTGCAGGGTTGGTGTTCAGAGGTCATTCTTTAATCAGTGAGCTTTTTGAGTGGTGTGACTGTGAAACATGTGCGGGGTATTTAATTGCTTTCTGAAATACAGTTTTGTTTTGGAAGTGGTGTGTGTTCCTTCTTAGACACCTCCCTGGTGGCTTAGTGTTTTGCTGAGGGGAATATCAAAGTGATTCTGTACAATACTCCATATGGAATAATGTGAACTGTATTTACTTCCTGGAGGTGAGAATGGAACTGAGGAAGCTTAGGGAATAAAAGTTCAAATAAAGCTGCAGTGACTTGAATGTGAATTTTCTTTTTGATTAAAAGCTTGGTCGCTTTAAGTCTGAAATTCACTTAGCTTTTAAGTGAGGTTTCTGTTTGTGATGTAACTAGAAAGTGTTATTCCAGTAGAATAATGTTATTTTAATTTTTGGTGGAGTTGTAACAGCCATATTTATTTTATTTTTTTACTTTTTGCAAGTGAAGGGTAGAGGACTTTTCATTCTCACTGTGAAAAGCCAATTACTGTGTTATCAGGTTTGCCTTAACTAGAAGCATTGAAGGCCCTTGCTCACTTAGGGCAGTATCAAATGAGTTTCCTATGCACAGATTTATAGGGTGATGTATTGTAGGCAGTGTTATCTTTAAAACTTTGGTTAATTTTATATTCTTTATAGTGGATTAGTTCTGATGTTTATTTTCCACATCAGGAGAAATATGGAGTATTCAGAGTTCTTTACTATTAGGAGAAAAGAAGTTGATCTAGAGCCTATGAAGAGAGCATAGGAATAAAGATAATTAATGAGAAATGCATTAATTCTTAAATTCTGAAGTTGGCAGGGCTTCTCTTTACTTTAATAAGAGGTTGGGTAGGCTGGGACTGAGCTTGTTTTATTTTCACACTGTGGTATGTTACCGTTTTAGTTTAGTGTTATAAGATGCCAGAGGCAAATTAATTGCTGTTGTGGTGCACAGGCATGTAGGAGTTTGAAGAATTACGGAGTTTATGTTGTGCTGAACTGTGGTGATGAAGTACAGTTAACAGGCCACAGCTGTGGCCACAAATAAGGCCTCTTCAATGTGATGGTGAAAGTATTGCATTATAATTGCTCCTCTAGGATCACCACGTGAAAAGTCAGATGAATAAAAGCAGGTTCAAAACAGGGAAACTAGGAGTGTGTGCTGTGGCATGTGCTTACTGGGGCTTCGCTACTGCTAAAGTAAGGTGGCTGCTTTTCTATCTGGGCTCTGTGCTGAGGAACTGGCAGCTCTTGTACTGATTTCTGTGTGTCACTGTTACCTTAGAGCTCTCAGAGGCTCCTTCCTCAGCTGGCCAGCACAGTAGGGGAGGGGGAGGTGAGTGCTGCAATCCCTACCACTATTCCCACACCACCCATGGGTATGTTAGCCAAGTTCCTGATGTGGGATAGGTCAAGAGCTGGGAGTGTGGGGTTTACGTGGAAAGTGTCTGCCTGTCCTCCAAACATGCACAGTCATAATTGACACCAGTAGGAGCTGCTTCAGCCTGTGGTGAGCGGTTTCGAAGATACAACCTGGCAAAAAGAAAGTCTCTCACTCCTTTTTGCACCCTATTTTTGTTCCTGTTGGCTTGCCTGAACTGTCTGACAGGGAGTCAAAGGGGCAGAGAGGTACAGACTGCAGCAGCACAGTTCTGCAGTCTTTGCTGCGGAAACTCGAAGTGAATCAGCTTTGTGTGAGCACTGAGCAGGAGGCAGAGCCAGACCTTGAGGTGACTGCTTAATTTTACAAGAACACTTGCAAAAATCTTTAGTCAATGTTCAGAAAAAAAAGGAGTGTTCTCAGCTCTACTTAGGTGAATGATGCTGCATCATTTTTGTAAGAGCTAAGCATTGCTAGATACAGGACTTGAACAGAACTTTAGGGTGCTATTTGATGTGGAGTTATAGTAGTTTTTTTTTTTTTAATGTTTCTTGTTTGCATGTTTTTCTTCTAACTTTAAAAAGAACAAATTAAAAGAGGGAGCAGATCATGTGGATGGGAGATTCCATGATCCATGCTTTCATGCATGTATTTAGATGCATACTTATCAGGTAATATATAACATATTCCCATGATATTCCTAAAAATATCTTTTTAGAAGCATATTAAGACTACTTGTCAATGGTTTATGGGCAGGTTTGGCCCGGTTCTGTGACGATTGGTGTGAGGGACCCACGCCCCAGGGAAGGGGGAAAGGGAAAAGGAAGATGGGCCTAGAAAAAAACAGTGGCAACAATCTGAGGAGGAAAGCTAATTTAATAAATATCGGAAAGCAAAATAACACAACATAATACAATATAATTGGAATTAAAGCTAATGAATCAAATAAAATGAGCAAGAGAAAGTGTCCGATAAACCAAAGGCCTTACGCTAACGCTGAAGGCAGATGGCTGCAACAAACACCCACTGCTGAGTTGATCCCAAAGGAAAGAGAGTGTCCTTTGACCACGGACAGTTTTTATCTTTCCCTCTGAGCGTAAATACGTAAAATACAAAGCATCGCAAAGTCCTCTGGGGAATGGAGTTGTTCTTCTCTTCTGAGCCAGGAACACCCAGAACTATCAATGATCCACGGTGCTGGAGCATTAACTCTTTAACTCCCAATACCCCACATGATATGATGTGGAATATCAATAATACAACAAAACTCATAAAACCATAACACTACTGTAGTCTGAATGAAAGCCTAGGCATCGTGATACCTTGATGATGGCCTCACGTAATTGGTAACACTATTGCATTTTTCTAAGACTGCAACCAGAGGAGACATTAAATTCAATGCTTTTGCAATAGAGCTGTGAAATTTGTCAAAAGAAGAACAAGTTATTGTATTTTGAAGCTTGTTTCTGGGTGTGCTCAGTGGATGTTTTGATGTGCACTGGAGTTTTTTCACAGACCTTGCTTCAGGGAAGTAAGTTCTGATCTAGCTGAGGTACTGCGTATAGGTGTTCAGAAATGCTGTCTAAATTAAGCACTTAGATGGTTCCCTCAAAACTGGTACTACTGTAGGGTTTTATACCTTTCTTATTTTTCCCTCATGAGGAGCACATAAGATTTAATCTCTTCATTTTCCTTTGGTCTTCTCAGCATTTTTATGTTGCTTCATAGAGTCATCCAGTGGTTGAACAGAAATGCTCAAATAAAAAATCTGACCACCCAACCAAATAAATGCCCAAGACATATAGGCCCATAATCCTGTTTTTTGGGTTGATTGGCAGACAAGGCTTCACTTAAGAGTGCAGATGGTTCAAAAGCAAGAAGATTAACTGAGACGGACTGGTTGAAGATGTCACAACTGTCCTATGGTTGCCAGATTCCTACAGATTTGTCTGAGTCATTAAATTCTCCATAAGCCTGTAAAAACAAAGATCAACTGATCAAGCAAGGGCTGTAAGTGATCAAACACCAATTGTGTTGAGTATGGGGACTGGAACCAAGTGGGCTGAGTAATAGAAGGATGACATTCTGCAAGGTGCCCTTTCCTCAGCAGCTCTTCATCAGTCAGTGCAGTTCTCTCTTAGCTTACAACATCACTGTCATTGCTTTTGAGATGGGAGTTTCTTGAATACCCCATGAAAAATGTGACACATTGCTGGATTGGGACTCCACTGAAAGGATACAGCCTCTTTTTGCATTGCGCCTTCAATCGCGATTTGTGTTCTAGTGAAAGGCTGTGGTGGGAAAGGTGCTTGGAACACAGATATTGCAATGTAAGGCACACAGTTACTCCGTGATTTGAAGATTTATGCGTGCACGACTTGGAATCAGTCTTCTCTGACCTTTTCAGAGGTCTGCTCCTTTCTTCTTGTTGGTACTGTAATATCTTTCAAAAGCATTTGGCATTTTAGTGAATTGATGGATGACCAAATGATGTCTGTGTACAGTAGCAGAAGTTATGTTGCATTTGGGATGTAGTGTTTTATTTTCTGCATTAGCTTACTTCTGTGACTTTTGCTCTGGAATTCCCATCTGGTCCATGACAATTATAAATATGTGCTTTTTGAGAGAGGAAGTAAGATCGATGGCTATTCTAGCATTTGATATACAAGACTTTCATGATAAATTGTTTTCTTCTTGCTTTTCTATTCTGGATTACTTTCATAATCTTAAAAAGCAAAAATGTTAATAAATCCAAGTGGGTTAGGGAACAGGCATGTGGTTTTGTTTTAATAAGAGAAGGCTGAAATATCACTGAGTGTACGCTGTCCACCACTTGCTTTCTGGGACATGTGAATTGGTCCCTTCATTACTGCTCTTCATGTTACTCTTAGCGCTTATGCAAAATTTGAACAAATTTAATACCTTTTACTGAAAAGAATGCAAGCCTTTTGTGGCAATGGGAAGTTATCACTTCAGAGAACATTTGCTTGTTAGATTTATATCTGGCAGTGGGAAGGGGATTTTGAGAAAATGTGTAGTAAGCCTGCAATCTTGAGTATAAGGTATAATTTTCATAGTTATTCCTTGTGTGTGAGGTACAGCTTTTCTCAAAGGATTTGGGGTGAAATGTGCTTTTGGGTCTGTTTGCTGTGTATATAGAGAGAAAGGCAGCAGGAAATGTTTCTCCTTGCTTTCTGGTCCTGGTTAGAAGATGGGATGGTATGCCCAGGAAAGGGTCAGGTCAGAGCCTGGTGAAAGAGGGAGAATCACAAGTAAGAGGATTAAATCTTTGAAACCCATCCTCTCATCCCCATTCCTACTGTATCTACGCATTCACTTACTCTTTGGCTTCTTTTTATCCAAATTGCTGAAAGAGGCTGCTAAATGAAGAAAACAGCTTTCCTTTTGAACTTCTAACCTTTGTGAAAGCTCCAGTAATTGGCTTCTGCAGAGCATAGGTTACTTGACATTTAAAGAAAAAAAAAGAGAAAACCACGAAAAAACCAATACGCACTTCCAAATTGCCAGGGAATATTGTTTCTGTGTCCTTCAAAAGCCTCAGAAGAAGGGTGAAGTGTCCCCTGGTGCATCTCAGCCATGTGTAGTGTCAGGGTGTGCTTGGGCTAATTTGAAAGAAAGAAGCTCCACTGGAAGATAAGTGCTTGGTAAGTATGAGTGTAACATCTTTGAGAGAGAGGAAGAAGGCTTGAATGGGTCAAGTCAAGGGGAGAAAAACACTGCCAGGACAGAAAATAGAAAACAGAAAGACTGCCAAAGGTGAGAGAGAGAAGTTGTACTGCCTGGATTAGAGGTGAGTGTTGTGCTTGCATTGTTCCTGTTTAGCAGTAAATAAATAAATAAGCCAATGTTTCAATGTTTTCCCACTGTTGTCCTTGTGAAAAGAAACATGGTGAAACTTGTGGCAGTTTCTACATTTTCTGAGAGTTGATCATGTGGAAGTTTTATATACTAAAAGCAAGGGAAGCACATTCAAGTCTAATCCCTGCTTACTCTGTTGGGTTTTAAAGCTGTCATCGTTTAGTTGTACAAAAGAAAAAATGGTGTCTTAAATACAATTGACTTTGCCTCTGATGACTCTTAATAGATTTTTTAAAATTATTTATTTACAATGTGTCTAAGAGCACATACAGGTTAACTCATGCTCTAGATGACATTTCATCTAAAATATCTGAAAGCTGCTTTGAATTCCTTGCTTTTTCATCTCCATAAAAACCTACATTTTTTTGTGAGCTTGGGGTTGGAAGTTCAGAGGAATACAGTCTGACAGCAGAGACCTGGATCTACGTTCCCACATATGAACAAACAGCCGTGTGTGCATCGCCACACATGCGGCTGCACAAATAGGAAATGTGTTCAGCAGGGCTTTGTAGTCCTTGGCCAATTCAAGCTGCATGGTTGAGTTTTCTTAACAGAAAGCAGCCATACATACCATAGCTAAATTAGCTGGGGACATGCAAAACTACCTTGCCATTTTTTCTTTTAAGCTGTGATTCTGAATAAGGTTGGTAGTGAACTGGAATAGATGGTGGTGAATGTATGAAAGGAACTGTTAAAATCAGGCAGCTCCTTTGTTTGCCAACGACAGTTTAGAAGTCTTGAATGTTTTTCCCCATAGTCTCACACCCAAAGAAAGCTGGGATTCTTTGTAACTGTGGCATTTTTAGTCTTGTAGTCATGTTATGCCTCTTCAAAGCAATAGGCCAGGGTTTCCTGTCATGTGCCTGACTCTTAACATCTGTATTTCCACTTGAGCAATTAAATGGCTAAAAGCAAAAGGGGGTGTTACCAGCAGCCATGCGTTAATCTCACTGTGTAAAACTACAGAAATTATTTGGAGCCAGTCAGGGGTAACTGTCACAGGACTATGGTCTTTTCCTGTCATGTGTAACTGCTGAAAATAAGGCAATTGCCAGCAGTGGCTGAATTGAAGAGCCAGAAGACAGGCTATTTCTCAATTAAGGACACCTTGAACTTTCGGAGCTCTAAAACTAAAGCTGGTGGCGTTTTGCAAAATCACTTAAACAAAATGGTGAAGGCCTGGAGGAAAGGAGGAGTATGGCATGGAGATGAGCAATAGTTGTTTCTGGGCTGTTTTGGTGTATTTGCATTTTGATTGACGTTCATGTATGTGCCTCTGGGACTCTTTAGGTGAGGAAAAGCAGCTTTATATGTAAAGAAAAATGGCAGTAAGACTTCAGGCTGGTTCTCCACAGCATATTCTGTATGTTTTGTCTTCTATGAATATAACAGTGATGCTTTTATTTTGTCCGGGAAATTTATTTCTCTTGCTAGCTTGTTTTAAAGTAATCCTCAAAATTTATTTGTCGTTTTGTGCTGGTTAACGAAACTTCTAATTTGACAGTGAGAATTAGAAGGCATTGGCCTATAAATACAGCCACAAGTGATTTGCCCCTTTTTGTCCAAGCTCAAAGTCTATAGCTGGTGTTCTTGTGAGCTGGCCCATCTGAAGTGCAACAGCAGCAGCGTGTTCTGCAATGCTGAGGGGCTCAGGCTGCTCTTACCACACTGAAGACTCATCTTCAACTTCTACCATTTTTTTTTTAATGTCAGTGTAGTATTCAAATTAAGTATGGTAGTAAGAAATAGGGATGTAAGCCAGACTGTTCTCAGGACCTTGGATGGCTGGGAAGGTTAAAATACAGAAAACTGGATAAATAGTTTGTCCAAGTGCATGAATAGTAAGGCAGCTGCCTGTTCTGGGTAATCTGTCAGACTGATTTAGATACACACCCCTGTAGCCTCTAAATGCCTCTCCACATCTCTGAGGAAATGTGGTGCCCCATTTTAGAGTTTTAGGTTGGAGACACAGAGGGCCAAAGGGCATGTACATAGCCACACACAAAGCCTTTGAATGAAATTAAAATTGAATGCAAGTGTTCTTGGTCCCAAATTTAACATCCCAGTCTTTGAAACAGTCTTTCTGTTCATTTTAATAGTGCAATTACCTATGTGTAGTATGGGTTTTTCTCTTTACTCAGTGCTGTGGAGAAAGGCAGCTTAGTAGACGGAAGATCCATTTGCAGGTTTTTGTTTTGTTTTACTTTTCTCTGGTGTATCTTGCACTAGCTCCTAGTGAATTGCCAAGATGACACTCTCTCATGACATGAAGGTCAAACAACAATCTGTTTTGTTGTTGCTTTCTTTTTTTGTCTCAGGAGGCTAGTTTTGCACATGTAAAAATAGGTTTTTCTCCTTTGTTTCAATGGGAGCATCAGGTTTTTGTCCTGGACAGTTATGCAACATGAACTCTGGCTACTGCTTCTGCAGAATTCAAGTCAGACCTTCTGCCTCACGTGGAGTTAATGTCATCATTTCTTTCCAGTCCTAGCAGAAGTTAATGAGACAGTGAGTGAAACAGCAAGGTAAGAGATGAAAGCTGAAATCCTTCTAATTCTTTATGGGTATAACACTCCAAGAAGAGAGCTTGTGAAGGTGTTGGGGCTGGCAGAAATCTGCTCTAGAATTTGAAAAGTGGCACATGTGAAAGAGGAACTTGAGAAATGTTTTTCTTTGTATTCCCATGTATGCAGTCCTCTTGATTTTGCATGGCCTTATCAAGAAGACAGAACTGGGAACTGTGTGTTGTAAAAAAAACATGTCTTTGAGCCCCACATACTGGGGTAATCTTCCAAGCAGAATAAGTGAAAGCTGCATCTAACTCGGCACAGTAAAATCCAGTGTTGGGTATAGAGAGCTGGAATATGAATGGGATTCAGCTGGTATTTGGAGGTATGGAATTCATCCACACAGGGGCTTCGCATGGGCCATGTGCACAGGCCTGGGAACGCAGCATGAAGACTGCATGGATATTAACTTGGAACATTAGCAGGCTATAGGGAGGAATGAGTCTGGCCAATGACTTGGAGTATTCTTTTGGTAGAGAAGGGCACTACCACTTCCTGTAAATGATTGTGCTTTCAATGTATGATGTAGATGTCGCTTAGTATAGCATAAAGTGAGAGTAGGTAGGTCCTGTGTTTACTGTTTTCACTGTGCTGCTGAACCTTTAAAGGCTGTTTTAGTTGTCTTCTGCTCTGCTACGCCCCTTACTGAAGGGCAGAAAGATTTTTAAAGTGATTTGTAGATAAATCACGTTGATTACTTGAACATTAGAGATCTACTGATGTTAAATTACTATTGAAAGCAGATGAAAAGTGTGACAGAAAAGCCGTTTTGTGCTTTGTTTTAGTGTTGGCATTTTCACACAAAGGGCTTTTCAGCCAGGTGTTGGCCCTATAGGAAGTTCCAAACTGTCAACCTCACTTGACAGTTTTATTTGAAAACGCTTCTAACTGTGTCAAATTGAATTAGACAGTTAAGTGAACAGTGATTTTCCACCCCTCACCCTCAAATGCAGTGGCAAAATTAAATTTGGAAACATTAGGCAAGAATGATGGAACAGTGGTTATGTGCTCACAGGAGTCTTAGCGAAGGGATGTTTATGTGTGAAAATTACTAACTCTGGAATCGGCAGAACACTAAAAATGTACTTTGATTATATACAAATACTTTAATCTTTTAATGTGTTTCAATTATAAAGGAGCTGATTGAGTTAATGAAACATGCTGTAATGAGTTGGTTATGTTTTTACATCATTTTCTGCTACTGAAGTGAATCTCAGCTGTATGCCCTGAACTCTGCACAGGTGAAATAAATGTTTTTAAGGTGACGTTTTAAGGTAATGTTTTTCCATGACGATTTAAGATGGGCAAATTATTCCTGCTTTTCTTTTGTCCTTACGCGTACTTGATGGTAGTCCTGCTGATACTCAGGCAAGTGAGTTATGAATTAATTCAGGGAGTTAACTTGGTTGCAGATGTTCCACTTTAGTTTTGTTGGGTTAGTTTTTTTTAGCAGTCTCTCTCAGAATCATTCTGTTGGCCAAGTGCCTATGCTGGTACTGGAGAGCAGACCAGACCATGATAGGGACTGTGAAGATGTAAGATCTCCATGGGTGCTGGACCTTGAATAGCATGAAGCCTGAGTGTTTTGGAGTAAAAAGATTTGGATTTAGCAGGAAGCATATGGGGGATGGCTCAGGATGTTGCTGTGTATTACAGTATTTTAGACGTGGATCGGTTGTGAGGATCCACTTTTGCTATACAGTAAGTTAGTGGTATGCACATTATTATACAGCGAAGGCATCATGTCCTTTTGCCTGTTGCCAGGCTCTCCCTGTCCTAAGTTCTTAGTTTGCAAAATACTTGGTAATAGCTCTGGGGTGGAATCAAGAGAAAATTAATATAACAACAAATAGGGTATTTCATATGACAATATAGAAGGACATCACACAGCAAGTGCCCGCTCACTTTGAATGGGTGTTACGATAGAAGCTGATTGAGTTGCAGCAGCAATCAGTCGGTGACAACTGGTGCTCTAGCACCTGACAAGGAAACTTCCAAGAGTCATTTTGCATAATAATATGGCTGGCATAGTTCAGTCTGTGTGTTTACTGTGGGTTGATTAAGCAGAACACTCCCTGTATCCAAATTGGCTAATAAACACATTGAGTGCTTATTCTTGGCATTGTGATGCATGTTCCCAGAGAGGCTGGATCAGGAGCTTCCACCACAGCAAGGAAACAGGGTAATGCAGCGGTACTGTCCTCAGCTTTTGATGGTGAGCGTTAGCTGAAGCCATCTGAGGAATCCTAGAGAACCTTTGTAGTTAACAGTTACTTAAGAGACAGCAGTCAGATACCAGATCTCTTCTACCTTTCTTTTTCTTTTCGTAGTCTGGCATAACATAAATCAGATTCAGGGGGAGTTAAGTTCATAAACGGGTTGTAATTTGAGTGTGAATACGTCATGTGTTCTGCTGTCCCCATGGAAAAGGAGAAGACAAGTCTTCTCAACTGCTGTGCACTGCTTAAACAGCTTGTATCTCTTGAGTTAGACTGAAACCCATATATGGATGACCTTTGGATCTTTTTTTTTCCTTCCACGTATAACATAAGTTTCAATATTGAAAAAAGTGCAGACAAAAACTATGGGATGACTACAAACTATATTGGGTGCTAGAATGTGATGTGCTGGAGTGTAAGACAAGTAATTTTCAGTAGTTTTCTTGTTGGAAATAGCTACGCCTTCATCTTTAAGATCTTAGTTCAAGCTATGAGAGGGTGATTTTTTTTTTTTTTAATAAATGCTCTTAGATTGCTGCTGGGAGAGGTTACAAAAACTTTCTGCAGTTGTAAGGGACAAAAACTTTCTGCAGTTGTAAGGGGCAGTCATTTTTATATTTAGAAAATATTGCTATGACATATACCAGGTTGTGTTCTAAAGTCTGCCCTTTTTGCATACGCATCTACTTGCACAGAAGACGCAGTACTTGAACATGGATGGTCAATCTAAGGCTTTGAGATATCTTAGGGTCATTATATCAGCATACTCAACAGAATCACAGAATGGTTGAGGCTGGAAGGGACTACAGAAGTCATCTTGTCAAGCAGAGTAGTTGGACTAGTGTCATTTGTTACTCATGAATTTGCAATACACGTGAGTAAGAGGTAATCCCCCTGTTTAAAATCCCCAGACTTTCTGTTATCGGGTATCATGCTTAATGTGGTTCCTCCGGATTCATGCAGGGCTCGTTGCTCCTGAAAATGTGTTGAGTGACAGTGTTCTTATGGCTGTTACCTTGTAGTCACATTACTTCTGATTATAAGCACATCACGCTTCCTAGCATCTCCTCAAAATACCCTCTGCACTGTATTTAGATGAATCTGGGGCTTGCCCGTAGTTCTTATGGGATGTGACTGTGCTGACATTTCTTTCCATAGCATCTCTGTATTTCTTTTTCCAAAATGGGCTTCCTAATACCTATTTAAATGCCAGATTAGTCTCTGTGACCGCTCTTGGTAGGAAGTAGTCTCTTTAATGCAGCATAGCTCAAGTTTTTTCTCAGGTTTTACATACAAACAAGGTCTCTCTTAATACTTTATTTTTTTATTTTCTTTTGGAGTGGCTATGACTGTACTTCCCATGCGCAGTCTTACTGTTTTCCAGAATTTCCTTCAGAGTGCAAGCACTGAGAAGACCCCAAGTGTTAGGAGCAGAGTGTTATTTGCAAATGTGTGTTAATGGCAGAGGGCAAGGAGTCTTGCAGAGGAGTAGATTAAGGGAACTGCTTAGTAGTAGGAAGTCACAAACGAGGTGGGTTTTCTTGTTTTCTGTGTCTGTAACTGTTAGCTGTTTTGATGCACTTATTTCAGTAGATGTGAGATAAACAGTGCTGGTAGGAACATCCTTGTAGATAGAGCTGCTAGACTGACAGATGTGTTTGTGTGTTTTGTTGGTGTTGTTTTTTGCCATCCTTGAAGAGCAGTGTCAGTGCCTGAAGCAGAAGTCTGGTGTCTTAAAACTTTTGTGTCCTTGTTAGACTCATAAATTATAACTAGTATTTTGTTTGCTGTTTCTTTCTGATGAGCATGATGATGAGCATCTGGCTCTGCTTATTCATTGTGAGCCGTCGGTGTGTCTGTCTTTTCCACTGCTTTGGTTTTCTTTGCAGAACAACTTTTTCAGAAAATTGTTTATTTCACCTTTGATATCCTGTCTGTGCACAGGCAGCTAACTTGGCTATTTCCTTTAGTATTCATGTGTCTTTGTCTTCTTGCTCTCTTCCTCCTTTTGACTACTAACTTCCTGACAGTGGCATTAGTTCCTCCATATGTCAAAAGCATTGATAGGTTAAAAAAATCCTTTTTCATTTTTTTTTTCTTGTATTACTTACAAATCTTGCTTCCAGCTTGATTTAGAATTCTTCCCAGCCTTGAGCTTACTTGTATCTGTTACCTCCTTTCAGATACAGCCAGTCATCATGGCCTTAATTCACCCTTCACTAAAATGAAGCAATAAAATGGTATTTTAACTGAGATGCTCTTTTGTGTACTCTTTTTTTTATTCCTTGATTTATTAAAATGACAGGAAAATTCCATGAACTGCAGCTGTATCATGTTAGTGCTAGAAAGGACTGTGATATTTCTTTACTCTTAGCTGAATCCCGTTTAAAATTGCTTTCCTTGATCACAGAACTTTTGATGAACTTTTTGTTCAATCTTTTATGCATTTTCAACCAACCTGTAATAAACTTAGTCAATTTGCTATTGTTAGACTCGTTTAGAATTTTTTTTAGCTTAAGCATTACAAAGTCTACAAAAAATTGCATTTATGTTGCTTTGTTTTACTTGTTAATTTTCCACTACTGATTTCTTTTTTTTTCTCCCCTCAGCTTTCATATTCCTGAAACTTCCATTTTGTTCTTAGAAACCTATAGGAGCAGCAACACTGAATGTAACTGAGGTTTCATCTTCTCTCCATTGCTTTTATCACTTAGATTATGTGAGATTACCCTGGAAAACAGGAGAAGAAAATCAGGTGGATTTTAGGAGGTGATTTTGTTGTTACTTACTTCAATTTAGAAACATCTGGAGCCAACTGACAAGAAACAACCCCAAACTAACCACCAAGCCCTGATAAACTGTGAAAAGTTTAGGTGAATTCTAACATTTTATGCAGCTCATTATTTGACCTTTTGTATGTTTTCTGGATACCTGCCCTGGTTCCACATGCTGGGCATGTACTCAGTATCTTCTAAAAATCAAGGTTTTTGTGAAGCTAAGTTTAATGTCATTAACCACCAGGTTGTTTTTACCCCCTTGAAGTATTTTTTGAGTACTTGAGTGGAATGGTTTGGTACTTTCCTGATCTCTAGCCTCAAGAGATTAAATGTTAACATCCTTTAATATAGAGAGCATCTTCAGCTGGCTGAATGATGTATAAGCATTAATCAAATTTCCTAATTAAAGTTCAGATTCTTTCAGTAATCACAACCAAGTTTCCAGTACTATTTTTTTTTTCTGGATCACAGATGTGTAAATGAAAGTTCCTTAGCAGAAGGTGCATGGTCTTTCAAGAAGAGAAATTCATATTAAACAAGTAACTCTGATTTCCTGGAATGCTTCAGCATGTGCTCTAGAAGTAAGACGTGACAACCTACTTACCTGTGTTCCAAGTATATCCAAGATGCTTTGTTTTTTTTCCACTTTTTCTTTACAAGCACAGTTTAAAGCTTATTTTGCTCTACAGTTTTGAAGAGGGTTTTTTTGTTTTGTTTTTTTTTTTTAAATGTCAGCAGGACCTCGAATACACAAACTGCTTTTTAAGGAGTGGAACAGCAGTGTTGAGGGAAAGATAAAATAACTGCAATACAGTTCTGAAGAAAGGTTATGGGTATGTGAGAAACAGGCAGGTGATAACCACATGAATATTCACCATCTCTCCTGTTTGAGTTTGCACTCTTCTGCTTTTGTCTGTTTCACAGCCATCTTTCTAAGATTAACACCAATACTAAATTTTCAGGTATTTATGAGAGGAAAAATGTTGCTTTTAAACCTGGTAGATCCCAAGATCATTTTATCATAAGTGGTGTTTCCTCAACTAATTATGTCACGTGCTGCAAGTTCAATACTGGAAATGTTCCCCTTACGAAGGTGGTGTGCTGCTCTAAAAAATGCAATTCTGTTGAGTAGTCTTCCTGCAGCATCAGTTGCTCTGCTGGGCCTTTGTGATCGCTGTCTAATTTGAGGTGGGTGGTGCTGAGCCTGTAACAAAGGGAATAAGGCAGCATGAAAGCCTCTTAATGTCTACATCCAGCCCCTAGCACTTGCACCTTGTTTTCCATCCTTGGAGAGGTAACAGGATGTATCTACAGCTCCTTACGCTTGACTGCTTGGTCATGCAGTTGAACTATAAAAATAACTCTATTGAGGATATTAATTGAGTGTTGGATTACCTTAAATGGTTAATCAGACACAGTTCCTGAGGGACCTTTCAGTGGAGCTTGCCACCTGGTTCCCTCTGGCTTCGTTGCTGGAGGAGGCCTCTGAGATCCATGGTGACATAATTATGTGAGAGCCCGAGCAGAGTGTGAGTGCTAGGGCTGTGGGCAGTGGATATGGGGCTGGGCAGGATTTGGCCCATGGCTGGGAGGAGGGCCTACCCACAGGGAGCACAGGCCTGTGCCAGCCCCAGTTGTCCCCGCATGTGCTTCCATATCTTTTTTTTTTTTTAGCATTCCTTTGTTTGTTCTTAAACCATCAACTTTGCTAATTCTGTTGTTCGTGACCTGGCTCTGTGTATCTGTAAAAGAAGAAATGAGCTGTTTTGGGCTGCTGGTTTCTTATACAACTAAAACTTCCAGTCACGTAAATCCTCATAGCCTTCATTTCTCCTCTTGTCCACAGAATAAGAATACAGTTTATTTCTTCACAGACATATTCTGGTAGCAGTAAGTATACAGCACTTTGAGAACCTTGTATGCTAAATGGCAGGAGATTGCAAAACAAGTTTAAAACAAAACATGTTCTGCTGAGGAAGCTGTTTCATACTCCTGTTTTCACATGCGTGACGTAGGTAGAAGGGTAGCAGTAAATATATTTTATTAACATGTATTAACTCCTCAGAGCCTGATGCACTTTTGCACTGAATTTAACATATCTTAATTTCCAGCTTGCATGCTTATTACTCTTAGACTGGAGAGTGTGGTTGAGATGCAGAAGTATCCCATGTGTGGTAATACGAGTGCTTGCAGAATTTGCACTTCAACAGTACCACTTGCCATGGTTCTGAATACCGTCTTGATGTAAGAAAGCATACTTCTGTTCTTTCGTTTGTGTAGGTGTTTTGTTTACCTTTTAATCGTGAAACAGTGTGCTGCTGAGTGTGGAAGTTGGTTAAACCTCCTCTGTTACAGCTGAATGCCATACTCGGGCAAAGTACGGGACCCTTCCTTTCCCTGCTCTCCTTTACTTCATATACTCACGTACTCACATGCCTTTGGATTCTAAGTTGAAAATAAATGTAAAAATAAGCAAAGTTGTTCTTACGTATTAGTGATTCTGAAAAAAAGAGAATTGCTCTTGAATGAAGCCTGTAACTGGACCCTTCAGAGAGGTCCTTATCCTTCTTGCTGTTTGACTGCTACTTACATAACAAAAAGCAGTTGACTCTGGTTCTAGTTCTTCATTCACATCATGTGAAATTCTTCCAATTTGGTAAGCAATTCTCACTAGGGACTATGTTTTTCCTTCTGTATTGACAGTGTCTAACACAATGTATTAGTGGAATAAATAGTAGGTAATTTACAATTTTCACCAATACAGGGTGTAGAATTTTCTTTGAGATCATTAAATTTGATGAACATCAATCTTTACTAAAAATATAATTTTCTGTCATTGCCACATAGAACAAACCCAGGTCATCTTTCAGATTCTGTGTTGGATTCATAAGGTTAAAGTGTAGAGAAAACATCTGGGCCCTTTTGGCTGGTCTGCTAACTAACAGAAAAGAAGTTTGTAGTGGCTATTTTATATACAGTTTTCACCATTCTGCCTACACTGATGATTTTGAGTTGTTCTTCTAGTGGGACCAGTTGAACTACATCCGTTTGTATTGGTTAAAGATTTGTCACTTTGCTTTGTCTTTTGTAACTGTATAAGAATGCATATATTAATTCTAATTATGTAGATCTTCAGTGCTAGCCTGCAATAAAGACTAGACACATTGAAATTGTCTTCTGAACATTGTCAGAGAATTCAGTTGTGCCATGCTTTGGAATGCAAATACTCATTTTCCATAGCTGAATGTGATTAGCTTCACCAGCCTACTTGCCTTGACTAACACTTTCAGTCTGGTGATGTTCTGGTATGAAAGTACTGACTGTTCTGCTGGGTGGGAAATGCTATTACTTGTGTGTCAGCAGAAAGGCACTAAGGTCTCAGTTTCCTTCTGCTCTTGAGGTGAGTTAACAGTTCATTGCCCCTCCCAGCCAAGTTGTGCCACCTCCGTGAAGCTACTTGACTTTAAAACATGGTAGAAAGTGGATGACTGCATTTTTTTTTTCCTTTGCTTGTGAGTTCAGTCAGTGCACTATGCAGCAGGGAGATCACTCGTGGGAGTGAAAGATATTAGGGGAGAGTTGATGGGGGCTTTGTATCACTTGGGCTCTGATAGGAAAGCTGCAGCCAACAGCATGACTGTTATTGATCCCTGGCAAAGTAGCTACTTTCTTTGTGTTTAATCCTGGTGCCTGTGTTATCTATCAAGCGTTTCTATGCATGTACCAGTGTGGGCAATATTACTTCATTTCTTCTTTTTTTTTTTTTGCCTTTCAAGGCATTTCTTGACATGTGTCCTTTGTGACCATGTGTGATATCGTCAGCCTCAGAGTTGCTGCGATTGGAGAAAAATTGCTGGAGTGTTAAAGTTCATAGAATCATAGGGTGGAACAGGATCACCCAGTCCAACCATCCACCTACCATCAGTAGTTCTCACTAAATCATGTCCCTCATACAAATTCATACATTGTGGGTTATTTTAGTATTTGTTGAGAACCCAATGTAGAATGCAACAGGGCTGAAAGTTGTGGAGGGCTGACCCTTTTCAGAATGGACAGAAAGACACACATGGGAGGGAAAAGGTAGAGCCATATGCATGAAGGCTGGGCTAGCTCCCATTTATGGGTAGTAGAAGATGCAGGTGAAAAGTTTTTGACGAAGGGATGGTTTCATGGTTTTGCTCAGGCTGACTGAGATGATTCTTGGCTACAGATGGAGAGGGCTCTTTCGATAGGCTGGGTTGAATTGAAGCAGTAGCAGAAGGTGGCTGGACACTTTATTTTCCCAGTACATGTTTGTGGCTCTTGGTTGTCTGGTACATTCTGACAACTCATCTCTTGCCTTAGCTTTTTCAAGGGGTGCACGTGGTCCGTTCTTTAACCACTTCCTTCTTTTTCTGCTCAGAAGAGCTGCACCTCTGGGGACTTCTGCAGCTGCTTTCACTATGCTGAATGTGGTTGTGTTCTGCTAGGTCTCAGCAAAAGGCATAGGAAACACCGTGGTCTAAGATTTAGACTTTAAGTAGAGGGCTTGGTAAAGCAGGCGAGCGTGTTACTCCCTGCATGGGTTACTGTGCCTGAGAACTGCAGAGCTTTGCTACTTCATTGGCCATTTTGCTGCTGCTGAGCTGGGAGAGGAGTGAGGAAGAGGGAGGGACCTCAGAGAAGTACTACACTGCTTTGCAAATCGTATATTTTTATTACAAGGTTGCAAACTTCAAGAAGCTTTAGGCCCCTTAGGGATAGAACTTAAATTCTGCAAGCCTGTAGATTTGTTTCTTCCTCTTTCCTTTCCTTCCCCAAAATTCACAGCCTGTGCTGTTTGACATGCAAGTCTGTTGATATTCATGCTCTTGCAGAACCATGATGTCTTATGTAGCTGTCTGGTGATATTGTTATTGCCTACTGTATCCTTGTGTGTTCCTCTAAGATTTACCACAAAGCAGTATCTTTGACTCAGTTAGGTGAGGATGTGTGTGTGTATATGTGGAAACTGCTGCGTTCTGCCTTCTTCCTGACATCCTGGTTGCTATAGTGCAGTGATCTATTTGTGAACACACAGAAGATCATTGCTATAGTTAAAAGAAACAGTGTTTCCTGGCCATAACTTCCTGGGCAATCTCCTCTGGAGTGCAAGCTGCAAGTGATGCCATCACGTTCCCGGGGACCTGAGGAGTGACACCATAATAACAGTTTCTTCTAGTTTGTTGCTTTTCCCTACCAGCATATTTGATAATATTTAAAAATAGTTTCTCCATTTAAATCTGATGCTTGCCTATTATTCACTGTATATTTCAGTGCTTCAGCCATCTTTCAAACAGGCTGGCTGTGCAGTGTGTCGTGGCTTTGTGTCCTGTGCTTGCTTTTGTAATATGTGTGATTCTTGTGCTCCTGCACATGCATATACACAGATGTTTTCACGTACCTGCCCAGCCAGGGGAAACATAGGAAACAAAGCAGCGTTGGTAGAGTTCTGTCTGAACTGCTGTTATTTTTTTTCCCTTCTCCCTGCAGGTGTGAATGAGAGAGGCTCTCTGCAGTATTTAGTGTCCAGTTGTGCTGGCTCCGAAGAACTGCAGCGTCGCAATGCCCCCTCCTGCTGATATAGTGAAGGTGGCAATCGAATGGCCAGGTGCCTTCCCCAAGTTGATGGAAATTGATCAAGTAAGTGCCTGTGTGTGTCTGCTCCTGTGGACCTAGAGAGAGACAGACTGTGTACGTATATATGTGTGTCTGTATATATGTATGCATGTTTGTGTTTTTCTGTCTGTCTCTACATCTGTTTACTTACGTGCACATGTTTCTGTAAGTACGTACGTGTTATAAGGTGTTCTAGCAAAAGGGGTGTAACCCTCTTCCTCTGTTACTGCTTAATTTTTGATGTGTTCTGCTATGGTTTTTAATTTGCTTTTTCTTTTTAAACAGCTTCTAAACTGAGGCGTTTACTCCTTAGGTGACCCACTTAACACTTTTGAGCCTTAATTTTGTTCAACTGTGAAATTGTGGTAATGCTGTTACCTCCTGGCAGAAAGTCTTTGCAAATTCTTAGAGCCAGTGCTTTGCAATTATACTATGATCATGCTGAATGGTTGCAGCAAGTGCAGATTTTGGAACTTGAGCGGTGGCATGCTCTGAGCAGAGGAGTCTTTCTGTTCTTTGTGGGTTGTCCTGTTCCCCTGGTTGTTTTTGTTGCAGTGGCTGTATGGGCACGATTGTTTTTAGGCAAGGTACAGAAACGAATGAATTCAAATTTATGAATTAAACTCTGTCTGTGAGGGTTTTTGGGGGGCAGGGGGTGACAGGTTGAGTTATACAAGTGCTATATTTTATGTTCTGGATTTCTCAGATTTTTTTTTGTGGTACATGCATTCACATTTATGAATTAAACTATGTAGAGTATTTGTGGTGGTGGGTGAGCTGATTAAGTTGTACGAGTGTTGTATTTTGTTCTGAACTTCTGAGATTTTTTTTGCTGCATATGCATTAATACTGAAAGCAATGTTTTTAATATTTAACAGTTTCCTCATAATGTATTGAAAACCTACGTCATGCTACCTGTTTAATGTCTGTAAATAGTATTCAGAGCAAAGGAAAGCTTGCAAGCCTTTAATAGTGTGCTTATTGCCTAATGTATCTAGGGGCCAAGTACATTATGAAACTCTATTAAGGAGAAAATCTGAATTTGTGCTGAAAACATTTTACTGAAATAGAATCCTACTTTCTTTGTGCAGTGCAATCAGTTTCACTTCTAGTTAACCACGTTAGTGTGTGCCTACTATTTAGCACTTTTTTTGTACCTTGTTTTCCAGATCTGCCATGCTTCTCCATTTTCACTTGCTGTAATTTTTTAGTAAGCATATCTGTGTAGATACAAATCTCTTGACTCCTGGAGTGAAGAGTGGTTGACTTTTTTTTTCTTCTTACATAACAAATGGCAGACAGTGTGCACACTGTGTTCGGAGAAAGATGCATGTTAGTCATGATGAACAACAGCTTGTTGCTACCAAGTACTTTGGGGGGGGGATCAAATATTTTTTGTCTCCTTTCAAACATCAGCAAAATAATACTAAACTTACTGTTTTTAATTTACAAAAGGGCTTAAAATAACTCTACAGCCTCAACACATGCCTTATCTAAATTATTAGTTTTCTATTCTGGAAAATGTTTTTACCTTTATTATATAAGACTTGGAGAGAACAAGAAGGATGAATTCTGATGTTGGGTAGCAGTCAACTTCCCTATGCCACTGTATGGGGTGGAAAGGAGGAAAATGAGACTGACAGGGAGGGGGTAAAAACTAACGGTGGCCTTACTGTTCATGTAGTGGCAAGAGGGGCAATGAAGGCTAAAGGGCTTATTTCTCTCTGACATGGAAAATACAGATGTGGTGACAAGAAATGAAGATGGGAGAGATGTATCACTTTCCTGTAGGCATAAGCACAAACCCACACATTTACCTTTGTCAAGGATGAGAGAAAAGTGGATATGAGCCTTAAGAACATCCATACTGAGACATATTCCTAAACACAACTCTGCTTTTGCTTAACTTAGTGCTAACATTTTCCAGATCCTTTCCCTTAAAATGTGTATTTAGTTGAAGAGTTGATTTATAACTCAGATGGATTGCTCCACGGAATTGTAAACAGACAAAAGGAAAAGGAAAGCTGAAAACTCAAGTGACATGACCATGATTGACCAAGCACTGTAATCAGTCTATAGTGCCCATCTCCCAGTTGGGATCTGCTGAGTCAAGCACCATATGGCACACTTCAGAAACCGCACAAAATTTTATCTTCCTTACCTTTATCCTCCTGCTCTCATCCCTTACCAGAAAGAAAATCAGCATTTAAAAGAACAGCTCTGTATTATTAGCTTAAAGAACAACAGAAAAATAACTCACAGTAGCATAATGCAAGTTCTTCATCCTTCTGGGTGCTGAAATGGTTCCAAATATAGAAGTGAAAATACCATGGAAAAGACTAAAGGAAAATCTGTGTTTTCTTAGGTTGCTTGTTGAATATTCTTGGAAGCATTTATGCTCAGCTGTGCAGTATCCCAGTTCACCTACTGTGTATATGAATGTTTTGCTTAGCAATGAAGAGAATAAGATACTTTCAAAGTAGGGAATTTTACTGTAAATGCACAGTAATTGGCAATGGTATGTTGGAAGTTGCTGGACCTGAAAAGGGCTCATGAGTATTTTTCTGCCAAATGCTAGTGAACTTTGTTGAAAACCTCCCCTTCAGGTGCATGATTTCTGATGACTTGAATTTTCAGTTACAGAGCTTTTCTAGTTAATGCTTTGTCCTATGTTTCTGTAGAATTGTTGGCCTGGGTTAATCCGTGATGTTTTTAATGTTAAGCAGACAAAATTAGTCTCACTGGGGCAGGGAGGCTCCTTTGCACACGTAACATATAATTAAGTGCTTTCCTTAACCAGTGTCTGTGCCTAACCTTTCTTCTCATTCATTGAAATACACTATTTGATGTCAGGCCTTTGAAACTGCTTGCTTTTTGGAAAGTTGCTTTAAGTAAGAAGGGAAAACCTGCATATTACTTGCATCCTCCTCTTATTAGGAGGTGTCTCATTAAGTCACAGTAAACCTAGCAGCTGCCAGTTGCCTGTACGTGTTAGAGTTCACTTTAAAGCATGAGCAAACTAGTGTAGTTTTCTACTGTCTCTTTGAGAGAGAGAGACTTGAGTGAATTCAGTCACTTTCTTTCAGAATGTTATAGTTTTTTCATTTGGGTTTATTACTATTCCAAATATATCCTTAATTAAAAATTTTGGAAAAATTGTCTAGAGACATTGTGCTCCTCTGAAGTGTTACCTGTCTAAATTCTGTCTTGCAACATTAGTACTGTTGTGAAGGTTCATGTTCAATGAAGAGGTTTGACTGATTTATTCATATAGGGATGATCATCTACTTTTTAGGTCTTCCTGTTATGTAAGCAGAGGAAATGGATTGGTGTCGCATTTTGAATTGGGATCTTTGGGAGTAATTTTTAGGTATGCAGTCTGGGAAAGAAGGGAAATAAGTAGGTGCTGACTGCCTGTTACCTTCATCTCCAAATCTTCTGGTTTATTAATCTCAATTAAATCTCATGTTTGTGTGTTAATGTTGTATACTAAAACCAGAGTTTCTCTAAACTCTGTGATGATCTTCCTGACCACTGGAAGTAAACACTGTTCCTTTGTAAGGGAACAGTTTGTAATTAAACTTAGCTGTGCAGTCTCTTCCTCCAAATTTACTTTTATCGATCAAGTCATTAAATTTAGAATTAGCAGATGTGAATCTATGAAATTTGCTTTAAAAAAAAAAAAAGCAAAAAAACCCAACCCTGCAACCCAAAATAAAAAAAAAAAGACAGCTGCATTTTGCTTTTCGAAACACAATCTTGACCAGTAGGCAGAATTAATGGGAGCTTGGTCAAATGACAATGTCTTGTTAAAACACTGCAGAGCATCACATGGGGGGAGCCGTGGGCTGTTGTTCATTAATGCTCTCTCTAAGGGTTAGGTTTAATCTGCAAGCTTCTTTAAAGAACGTCTTTCAAGTTACTGTTTTCTCTTCCTTCTGCCAGTGTATAAGTACCGCTTTAATTGTGTTTTGTTGTTTTTTTGTTTCTTCAGAGAAGTCATTGCGCTTCTCTGCATATTAAAAGGAAACCAAAGACATTTTTTAAAGGGACTTTTCAAGTAGTTTTGGATTTCAGACCTGAGTCTTTTGGGTTTCAGACCTAAGTCTGGACCCTTGGGGAACGTTAATTGATTTAGCTCAGTGTTTTCACAGACTGTGTGGGGAGACGCAGTTCAAAAGCAGTTGTGAAATGCTTAATTAGAGAAGTGGCACTTCTGCCATGTGTGTGGACTACAAATTGTTGTAGTTCCTGTGAGTGCAGGGTACCAATATCAGCAGTATACCAATACAATCCTAGCAACACAAGTCTGAATGGATGCAGTATTAGAGAGCACCAGACTCCTTCAGGTAATGAAGGAGGAAGGAGTGTTGAGGTCTGCTTATACAAGATGCTGTACTATGAAGCATTGCTACCTATCTTTAGAAATGGCTCTGGAATTCTCCCTTAAAATCAAGGTGAAGCAGCTCACGATTAATTTTTTAGGGTAAGGCTTTCATATACTTTTATAAGTTTCTGGGAAAGGGAGAAGCACCTCTCTTCCTTCATCCCTAAAAGTGGGAAATAGACAAATGGATGAGCCAAAAGGTTGCTGACTTTTCCAAACAAACAAATGAAAAATCCCACTGGAATAATTTATATCAGTTTGTCAAAGTTAGGGCTTATTCAAAACCAACTTCTAAGTTTTAAACAAAGACTAACAGTCTTATAAATTTACTGCTTTCTGTTATACCTGTCTATATCTCAGTTTCAGACAACGAAATATGAAACTGTTTATAGTGCAGATAGCAATCAGGATATCATCACAGTGGAAATATTTAGCGTTTTCATTATCACTTTAGTTTTATTACAATCAGGGCTAATTAATTCAACTGGTAAGGAAATCATATCTACTAAGTTAATGTACTATTTTCTTTGTTGGAATAATGAAAGGTCTAAATTTTGTTTTATGTTACTGAAGAGCTTTTAATTTTTAACTAGAAATAAGAATAGCATTGGAAGGAATAATGCAGGGTTGTTTTTTTTAATGCATTGAGTATAATTCAATGTGCTAAGACGTGTTTATGCACAAACAGTACTTTGTTAACATAATCAATCATTACTAATTGCAAAAGATGGTGAAAAATATTTCTTATGCGATCGTAAGTATGGAAGCAGTCATCATTACAGCTTCAGTTCACTCTGTGGTGGCAGACGATCATCATGGGTAAAAATGTCATTTGTGTGTTATGTTTTATTAATCTGGCTGTGATCTTCTCCAAAGCAGTGTTCCTACTGGTAGGTTTGAGTCTTTTAAAGCTGTGAATTATCATCCCAAGCTGAGTGACTGTGACCTTATCACAAAAAAAAAAAAAAATAGATTTAATTAGAAACAAAAACAGAAGTCTTTGAATGCAGAGACAGACAGCAGGTAAACTTACCAGATTGTGGAGGCATTAGAGGTAGAGAAAGGTCAGAAATTTTCAAAGAAACAGAGGAGAAAAAAGATGGAAAAACTGAGTTATCTAATGAATGCTACTTACGCTTTCTACTTGGTGCTGTCTTCTCTTCTACGTTAGGAAATAGTTAAATTAGAGAAGGGAAAATAGATCCTGAAGCCATACTTGAAGTAATGTCTTATGGTCATGCAGAAATAGTGTCTCAGTATACCTGATCCCTGGCACAAAGCATGTTAAGGAAGAGCTTCGTAGGAAGCAAGTGGAGAGTTAGTAGTATTTTACCTTTTTCGCCCCGAGTCTGATTTTTTTCTTATCCTGGGTTTTGATGTCTTCAGCTGGTAGCCTTCTTAAGGCTAAGTTTTGGTTTGTTTATTTGTGGCGTTTTCTGTTGTTGATGTTGTGTGTTTGTTTTTTGAAACAGCAGTAATCTCATACCTTAGAAGTTAATTCTGCTATATTTAAAAGAAATCTTTTGTATAAGATGAGATTCCTGGAGTTAACACACCACTTGAATTAATTGTGAGGTACCTCATTCACATTCTGGCCAACTGGAGTATCCAGGAGTACTTTATAATTCAATTATATTCTCCTTCTGGGGCTCCAAGATTATACTACAAGAGAGATCTGTGAAAAAAATCCCTCAGAATAAAGTTTTGTGCCTTAGTGTGGAGACTTTTCTGCACTGGTAGGCCAGCAGCATGTCAGTCATGAGCTGTGGGCTTGCGGGGTGATTTAAATTTGGTTTTCAAAGGTATCCTCACCTAATAAAGTGGTTGTATGAAGAGCCACATCTTAAAGCCTCACTTTGTAACACTTCTGGTTCTCTGAATGCTATTTTAATTATGTGGTGCAAGTATATTGCAAATGTGCTGTAATCTACTGAGCTGGTCTGTAGTGCTTTATTACCTTTTAGTACTTCTGGTGAGAACTTTTGTCGTCCCTTACAAGTCCTTGAGGAAGCAGGAAATAGTGTAGCTTATTAGGATCCCAGGATGTGGAGTAAGAAGCTACAAAATTCTGTCTTGCTTGTTTTAGTAATGTTGTTTTTCACTCCAGAGCACTTTTTCTTTGTTTTACAGGCAAGTTATCATCTTTGTGTGATCTTTGGAGCAATGCTTAACTGTAGTGAAATTTCAATATTACCATTGCTCAGTGCCTGAGGAATGAGTCAGCTCTTACTGTTGCGCAGTGGAAGTCAGTGGAGGGAGTGGATTCCAGCAGTGGCTCAAATCAGGGAAGGTAGACTGAGCTGCCTGAAGACCAGAGCTGCCCAGGACCTTCCCCTTGTACAGGGTTGGCCCTTATAATTGGAGAAATCAACAGTGAAGTGAGGCTAGGAGCCAAGCCTCCTGGCATCTGGCATGCTGGTACTAGGCAGTCCTGCTACTGCTGTTGTAATCCCTGTAGTGCAGCAGGGACAGATGAAGCCTCTAATGATCAGAAGATGTACTTTTCTGTTTTGTAAAAGCCATAAAAATAGCTTTTGCACCAAAAGCTTTGTTAGCAGAATGGTAGCATTAATTACAGACAAAATGGTCTGTTTACTGGCTGTAGAGTCTGCTTTTTTGACAGATGTGCAATCAGCAACAGAACTTTGACACTGGATGTTTTCTGCGAACAGATGTGCTGCATCTGCTGTTTTTTGGCTTAACAGCAGCAAGAGTTAAGGTTTTTCTCTTCTCTCATTAGGAAGTGTCAGACAGAGAAAGCAAGATCCCAGTCCTTGTCCAAAACAAACAAACAAAACTATGAATATCTGCTAGCCATTTGAAAATTTGGCCCAAAGGAGGGTATTCTTCATAGCACTGTGGGGAGTGCACCTGTAACATGGGCTTCTGAACACATTTGGGCTTCTGTCTTAACACAAACACCATCTCTTTGATTTTTGAAATGCTTTAAGCTCAGGTTAGTGTACTTATGACTGAAATGGGCTTGGTCAGAATTGAATGTTTTGGGCTTTTGCTCATCTTGCAGTTTCCTGGGATCAAAACAGTCCAACCAGCATGCCCATGTTAAGTGCTGCTTATTTCTGTGGATGCTGTGGGAAGCTGTGGTGTAGGCATGGAAGGATTAAGCTGGTGGAGAAATAGGGAGAAATCTTGCACTGGAGGTTACATCAGAAGTGGTACAAAATATTGCACAG
The DNA here is from genome assembly GCF_038088225.1 of Cyrtonyx montezumae. Lineage (NCBI taxonomy): Eukaryota > Metazoa > Chordata > Aves > Galliformes > Odontophoridae > Cyrtonyx > Cyrtonyx montezumae. The sequence goes on along the minus strand of NW_027072089.1, from coordinate 98,308,807 downwards.
GCAGCATCCTGCACAGTGCAGAGTGGTGCTGAAGTCAACCCATGTTTGAGATCTTCATGTGCCTTACTGCATGCAGGCTCTATCCTGAGAGATAGGCAACTCAGTGTAGAAATGTCAGCTAGGTGTTGCTGCCAGACTACAGATACCAGTATGAGGTGTCACTGCACATTAAGTTTTACTGGGTGTGCAGATTCATATTGGTTCAAACACTGCCTATGCTTAGTGTTCTCTATGTCTGTGCAGACCAACAACTCATTAAGCTGTGCTGTCTTGTTATTGTTTCCCATTAGATTTCAGCTATAAATTTAGTATCTAGACTAGGGTAATGCTTTTATACTAACTGATGTACCCAGTGCAGGATGGTTGTGATGTGTTAGCTGAAGGAGTTATTGCCTAATAGGAAGCATAAGATTTGCTTTAATCTGTGTTATTTCATGCATTAAAGCTACAGTTTGATCTTCTTAAAGCTTTAAGAAGATCATCGCAGTGTGTGTAAAAGCACACTTCATTTTTGTTAGTGTAGGAGAGGACATCAAGACAAAAATATCCTGTCTAAAAACATTAGTACAAAATAATTGTTTAGATGAAGGGAATACTTTGAAATAGTTCTGGTTTATCTGATTGTAAGGAGTTCTTTGAAGCATGTTAGGTAATGAGGTGAAATTTTATTTATTTTGAACCGTAAATGCAGCAAAGACTTCGTGTGCATTTCCATAAAAAATAATTGTGTGAAGGAAGATTCCGTTGACCAAAACATCAAGTTGTTTCTCCTTGATAGCAGGCAAATATTGACAGCTGCACAAATATGAAACCTGGATCTCTGAATGGTCTGCAGAGGGTGGAGGTAAACTTTTCCCTCATCTTGGTTCATTAAACAGACAAAAACAACCTGACAGACAAGCTCATTGCTCACCCTTCTGCAACTTGTAGAGCAAATAATAGAGGGATTATTAGGAGCAGGAGCTTGTTAGGATTGTGAACACAAACTATTTTGCATTTGATAATTGGTAAAGCTTTCTGTAGCGCTATCAAGTGACTGGCAAGCTTTTTGTATCTCAAAAGATCTGCACTTCTTTCCTTCTGTTGCTGTGAAGTGACCTGTGCTTAGTCACTTCAGTACAGTGGCAGTGGTGCCTCATGAACAGCCAGCAGTACCTGAAGGACTGCAGGCTGCATGTGGGCCTTGCCCAAGCTCCAGGCAGCCCTGTGCTTCACCCTTTGGTGGGATAGTTTTCTGCTACGAACAGAAGAAAGAGAGCATTTGGGAGCTGGGGTTGATCACACAGGATTGTTGTTTGCTTTCCCTGTTTGTGTGTGTTTTCTCCCCTGCAGGGAGATGTGATTTTTGGTGTGTGTAGGGAGAAGCTGGCGCTGCTGGAAGCTGTAAAACTCCTCAGGGCAGGGGGGCAGCAGGTCATAGCAACCACATACAGGTGATACAGTAGCCTGAGGAACTGAAGAAGCTAATCAGCTTTGGGGAGGAAAGCCTTTCTTTTGTGTAACTGGCCTGGTCCGCTCCACTTGCACACGAGAAGTTGCAGGTGAGAAGATGCGTGCTGGTTGCTGCTGAGGAGAGCACTCTCACACTTCTTGCCTTTTCTCTCATGCTAGTATCCGCTGTTCATTTAGGACTGTAGCACATCAGATGAGGGTATTGATCCAGATGAAATCTTTTTTTTCCTTTTTACTACATGAGGTTTTAGCTGGGTCATGTTCCCTGGTGTCTTATTTGTGTGGTCACATGAAAACAGCAGTGGCTGTGAGAGAAGAAGGGTGGAAAGCAAGGGTCCAGAGGGTACAGCACAGGGGTACAGTATCCTTTCAACAGATGCTTTCATTCAGTTTTAGTTTAAATGCTTCTGTTAGTTATGTTTTTTGCCTGTGTATAAACAGGCTTAGTTGATTGGACTGTTGAAATAACAAATCCTACCCGAGTTTGACATGAGTGGGGATTCCCATCCCTGATTTTCTGTCTGGGCAGTGGTGCAGTTCAGAAAACGAATCCAAAAGGAAAAATAATTCTCCCTCCCATGCTGCTACTGAGCTGAATTTTAGCCTACTTTGTTTTCCACGGGAGACTGTGTCTTTTGGCAACAATGGTGGCTTCGGGGTTGTTTATGGGTTGTTGTGTGGTTCAGTTCATTTTCTTAATTATTTGTTTTTTAAGAATTCAGTGAATTGCATTTGGTGAAAGTAGAGAGGAATCTGCTTTGCTGCTTGAGTGATTTGAGGCATTTACACAAAGCAACAGATCTCTGTGACAGTATGTGTTGTCACCCATTCCTGGGGGGAAAAAAGAGCCTGCAGTAGTCCAAAATTGAAATTTACTCTGGTTCTTTTTGTCATGCAACTTCATCCATATTTGGGGGTAAAACCCATAAATTTTTTTAGCCATTTTCCAGAAGCACTTGTGTGTGCACCCTGTATTTATAACAATGTTCAGAGCACCGTTACCAGACTAGTCTGCTCCTACTTCTTTGAGACCCAAAGCATCAGGACTGTTTTACTCAGTCCAAATGCTTCTGCCTGCAGATACAGTGAATAAAGCAGAACTGATACATCTGAGATCTTAATACCTTCAAGTTATTGTTAAAACAGAGAGGTGCCTGTATATGCATCCTCAGTGAGGATTACTGTCATCGTATGAATGATAACTGAAAGGGACAAAAGAAGGTTTAAAAATATTGAATGCTTTCTTGCTTCAGATGTTCCTGGAAAATGCTCATGTTGGTATCTGAATGTTCTGTTTCTGCTGGGCAATGAGATGCAGTATGCACAAAAGACCCTTTGATTTCTCAGTGTGGAGAAGCTGAGTTGATGGTGTGTGGGTTAAAGATGCCAAAAAGGAATGATAATGTCATCAAGAATATGTGTAGAATTGCTGTCCTTATAGATTGCTGTCCTTATAGACCAAAACACCAAAAAACTTATAGACCCTTCTAAGCTTAATGTTGAAAAGAAAATGAGATACCACTAACTTGTTTTCTTCTTTGGAATCGGTGCCTTAGGAGTTATTTCAATGCTCAGGTTGTTACAACTCAGTGACTTTTTTTCTCCCTTTTTCTTTAACCAGAAAAAACCACTGTCCTCTATAATAAAAGAAGTCTGTGATGGGTAAGTTCTGCCATATACTATGCAGTAGATACTGTACCTTTTTCAGTTATTAAATTAACAAGGAGATAACTATTCTGAAGAAAAATTAAATATCCTTTATGACAAGCTGTTAGGTTATTTAACCTTGCAGTTGTATTATCTTTGGACTTTGAATTTGTATTGCATTTTGGAACAACTACCTGCAACATGAGGTTCCAAACAAAGCATTTCCATCTTATGTAGGTATTTCATTTAGCCAGTTTGTTGCTGTTCTGCACAGAGATGCTTTTTTACCCTTCTCACTTAATGGTTTTGGTTCCTGCAGCTCGTAGGTGAGGGAACTGCTGCCCTGGCTGTGGCTTGAATTTTCAAGCACTGTGCAAATACTGTTTCAAGCTAGTGCTTCCAAGGAGGAGAAGCTTGTTTACATTTACCAGGTTGCTGCTGAATTAATGACGTGGTGTTTTGAGCAATGTAATATATCAACTTAGCACTACAGGCATTGGGTATTGTATAAACTAGCATAAAATCCTGGTACTATGAATGTTTTTAATAATCTAGTGATATAACTACAAGCAAGGAATTAGACCTAGTTTTTGTAAAGATCAAGTATCTGGTCCTTATCAGCTTCTTATTGGAGCACTGGAGTGTCACTGTATAGAATAGGGCTTTGTTTCAGTTATGCAAAGGGGAAATACCTATTTTATGGAATGTATTTGTACTGAAGTTTTCCCTTCATAAAAATATTTGCTTCTTAAATTTTGGAGCATGTAATTTAGAACTATGAATGAGAAATACGTGGGAGGGGCGGGCATTTGTTTGATCATGGTTAAATTCTGCAAAGGATACGTTTTTATTTGAAACCTTGTTTTGTAATTAATTTATTTTCATCTTTCTAAGGTGGTCTCTTGCAAATCATGATCAGTTTGCACTGCAGCATGCTGACAGTTCTAACTTCTACATCACAGAGAAGGTTAGTAAATAATTCAACACAACTCTTGCATAGTCTATCAAAATATTTGCTACAATTTATTTTAAGCTAATGTATTATATATAATAAATATGGAGTTTTTTTCAGGATGTGATACCGATGAGGGTATGTGTACTGAGAAACCTAGTTCAATGATTTTGCACTGATTTCTTTTGTTCAGAAAGTTGAAATAAAAGGTTGAATGTGCAAAGCCCCTCATGTCTATCACCTTTAATCAGCCTTCAGCTGATTAAATGAGGCCCTCAGCTTTCATATTTGTTCACGTTTAATGTTCTGCCGAAAAGTCACGTGCAGGGAATTGAAATATGTGAAACATGAAGGGCTCTTTGAAGTCTGAGTAGAACTTTAGTGTGTATTGCTTCCCTCTTTGGCTGCTCATGTAGAAATAAGCTTTGATGACTGTGTAATATTTGCAGCTCCTTCATGCTTTCTGCCTCGTCTCTTTCCTCTTCTGTGTTCTGTTACTGCCTTTTTTTGTCCCCAGATAGCATGGCAGTGGTGATTCATGAAGTGATGCAATGACTTCAGCACAGAGTAGTGAAATGGCTGTAGCTGTAATAAAAGTGGAATGTCTGGTCTGAATAAATGGGGCATACTCATATGAATGAGACGATGTAGTACATTCATTCCTAGCATTACTGAAAGAAATGCTGAAATCACACACACACCAAATAAACAAAAAAAAATTGTTTGGAAGATTGCACAAGTTACTGCTGCAGAGGATGTATGCTTGCAGCCCAGAACATAAGAAGGGCATGGAGCTGTTGGGGAGGGCCTTGAAGATGATCAGAGGGCTGTAGCACCTCCCCTATGAGGACAGGTGGAAAGAGTTGGGTCTCTTCAGCCAGGAGAAGAAAAATACTCAGGGGAGACCTTAAAGCAGCCTGCCAGTACCTGAAAAGGGGCCTACAGGAAAGCTGGGGAGAGACCTTTTAGTAGGCTATATAATGACAGGATAGCTTTACACTGGAAAAGGGTAGATTTAGACTGGAAGAAGTTACTGCGAGAGTGGTGAGACACTGGAGCAGGTTGCCAAGAGAGACTGGATGCTCCTGTGCTGGAGGTGTTCAAGGCCAGGCTGGATGGGGCTTTGAACAACCTGGTGTAGAGGGAGATGTTCCTGCCTGTGGCAGGGGGTTTGGAACTAGATAATCTTAAAGGTCCCTTCCAGCCCAAACCATTCTATGACTCTGTGACAAACAGCATAATTCAGAAATCACTGATGTCAGCATGAAGATCCCCCAGCATCAGAGGCTTTTGAACTAAATAGACCTGAGCTTAGCTGTATGGAGGTAGAGAGCTCTTGTACTGCCTTGTTATCAGTTCAGTTTTGGCTTACTTTTAAACTGAGGAGTGGTTTTGTTTTGTTTTGCATTTCACTGTTGTTTAGGAACTGCTAAACATGACTGAGACATGAACTAACTTTTCTCTTGCTGTAATTCTTAACCCCACCCAAGAAACAGAGGGAACTTAGACACAGTTGAGCATTTAGAAAAACTAAATTTAGCAAGATTACTGGAGCAGTTGCTCATAAGAGTTCTGCTTTATTTTTTTTTCCAGCAGTCCAGTTTTTCATTTAACTGTTTGTCACCTCAGTCAACCTTCTCAACATGTCATAGTTTGTTTTGGGTTCTCCTGCTTTTTCTCTTAAAATAAAAATAAAAAATAATCTCTTTTCAAGTTTGAATTGACAGGCACTTAAAAGGGCATGTCAAGGAAATCTGTTAAAGTAATTATTGACTGCTGCATTTTTCCTCTACCCAAATAAAGCATTGAGACTGCTTTGCTAATTTTCCTGCTTTGTGATGCAACTTTCTTCAATAAGTTAGACACAGCTGAATCTGCCTGTTGATGTTTAGACTCTGGGTAGGACTGTGCATATTTCCAAGAAGGGTTGAACAAAATACAAAGATTTGTGGAAGAAATTTGTCCCGATACGACCAGAGGAGCCTTTCGGGCTTTGCTTCCACCTTTGGTGAGTAGGATCCTGTGGTTTTGGAGAAGATAGACATTTACTGTTCTGCATAAAAGGGAGTGTGATGCCTTTGCAAGTATTTAACTTACACTGTGGATGGAAAAGGATTGTCTTGTAGAACAGTTTGGATCATACTGCTGGGAGGACTGAGGTTGTTTATTCTCTACAGAAAATATGCAGTGTTTGACTCTGAGTCACATAAATAAGAGAGAAGAGCTCTAAATGCCACCAGTATTACTCAGATGTCTGTGACTTTTATTAGATATTGCTCAGTGTTTATCACTATTCGTTGGATGGAGGCTGTAAAGAGAGGCTTGTATAGGCTATCACCCCTTCTGTATACTTCCCTTCATTTGTGTATAGTGAGATACTGTTGCTTTCTGAATTAAAACATGAAAAACTCTGGGTATGAGGGGAAATACATGTGCCTTAGTGAAGCTACAGCACTAATGACTAGGCCATAAAAGAAATGTTACTTTAATTTACCTCTTAGAAGGAAACGAGCAACTCTTTTGCTACAGCTTCAGTTAAGTAAATATTTTTACTGCTCTCAGAGTAATGACACCATGTGTAAGTCATGTTTCTGCAGAGCCTGGGTGACTCCTAATTTGAGGTCCTCCAGGTAGAGATGTTTGGTGTTCTTTTTAAGTATGCTTAAACTTACCAGAAAGAAAATTAGTTTAATGAAACCTCGTACAAGATAACATTTTCACTTCAAGTTTCTCGTTACAGTGTAAGACCATCAACACATGGCTTACAATTATTTATGTTTTTGGGTGGCAAACAACATGTCTGTGTTTTGGTTGTCATATGCAGAACTACTTATCTTTTGTAGCTGACCTATATTTGCTGATTATACCATACATAAGTGAAAATAACACTCAGTTCTTTCTGTCTCTTCCTTTTTTTTTATGTCTGTACTTGGAAAAATGCCTCTAGCTGTAACTCCTTCAGACTGCAATAAGGGCAGTCTAGCAGATCTCGAGTCAAACTGTGTTTCTCCTGGAGATAGGGTTTATTGCAGGAGATGCAGTTTGGACAGCTCCCCCAGGTTTGGCTAAATCTGTGAAAGGGCAGTGGAAAACATTAATTATGTAGTTTGGCAGTTGTTTGTTGCTATTTTGTGTTTGCTTGTTTTTTTTTAAACACTTTAGAAATAAAAGTTGCATCAGCAAAAAAAGCAAGTAGGCACAGCTCTTAAGCTCAATCATAGTTGGTGTTTTAATCACGATGTGTTTGACTGTTACTGTATTGTGATATACATCTCTTTGTGAAATGCCCTTGTTATCATGGAGAGGATTTCCAGACAGGTCAGGCATCTGGGAACCTGAGTCCTGAACCAGGGTCATATCAGAATAAAAGTAATCTCTGCTTTATCCAGTCCAGGTTGTAGTTGAACATATGTTTGTGTGCATCAGGTGGAATAACTCAGGAGCACTATAGCCTTGGTAAGCTCCGTTTTAAAACAGAAGATGCTATGTAAGGAGTAGAAAATGACTGTATAATTGTGTGTGCTATATGGTTTTCTGGACTGAATACCATAACTTGGGGTTCTGTCCACTGTACTCCTTTGCTGGCAGAACTAGAAATCCAGGGACAGACAGCCGAGTGTCTTCATGCAGTTCATTTTGGGGTGAGACTGATCTTCATATCTTAAACTGGATGTGGCAGTGTCAGAAAAAATGTGATGAAAAGCTAGAAACGATTCAGGGAGTTGAGCAGCTGCCTCACAATGCGAGGCTTCCTTTAACATCTGCAGTACAAGAAAAGAGAATGCTGAGGAAACATGAAGGGAACAAAAGCGGTCAGGTCATGATGCTGAACAGCATTTTCTTCTCTTAGAGCTGGAGATAGAATATGTGGTTAGATATAACAATGGACTGACTCAGTGGGAAATTATTTAAATTCATTTTTAGTTGCTAGGACTTTTAATAAGGTAATAGTTAAAAGTTATGGGTAATTATTGATGTTGTATTTCTTGGCATAACAGGACTGTTCTGTTTTAGAGGAAATAGTGGGGTAGTTAATCTTTTGTAATATTTTATGGGAGATTGCTGGTAACAGGGAGACTATCTCATGGATTTTCACTTCAGAATTTAAAGATAGCATTTTCCTTGGAAAAAATAAGCATTGATGAGTGGAAGCTTCCTGCATGCTATTTACCTGTCCCTATTCAAAGATTACTGAAGCTAGCAAATAAAGCAAATTATAGCCATGGTATGGAAATAGTGTATACCTAATGATGTCCGACTCTACAACAAGTAAATGGTGGGCTGAAAATGCTTTCCTTGCATTAGATTTACAGCCATTCAGCAACATGATCAGTCATTAAGTCTGAAAGTTTCCTGTTCCTCCTCACTATGCTCGCAAAAAAGGAGGAAAATATCCAGAGTTTTCTTCTGTTAGATTCATGGTTGGATCTGACTTACTTTACAGCCATGCTGTCACTAGAATGTTAGGGAATGTAAGAATCAAGAAAGGAAGGGGGAAAAGAATGCTTAACTGTGCTGTTTTTTCCATAAATTTACAGTTACCCTAGCTTGAATTCTTTTGAAACCACACCCTAAAAAAGTCCGTACTTTGCATGATTTATTCATCCTCAGGTGGAGTCATCTGCAAAACCATCATCATTAAGTACCACTTGCTGTGCAGAGTGACAGTGCTATGTGCAGACATCCTTCTGATGGATTAAAAAAGAAAAGGCACGCGTTATTTTTAACCATGTCAGTTCCCCATTTCAAATAACCACAGACAGTTGTACTCATAACATGGAAGTTAGAGGCAGATAACAAGCAGTACCTTGCCCTCCGAGAAGTTAGAACATAAGTGCAGTGCCCTAAAAACTAAACATCAGGAAAGATGGACTTAGCTGGGCGTATGCTATTGTTGGTGAGGTCATGTGGGGAAATCAGACAGGGAAGTGAAATGGACTTTAAAAATAAATAAAAGGGTTTGTCATGTTGAAATTAGTACTCCGGTGCAATTCACTCCATGCGTTCATGTACAGTACCCCTGAGGGCCAGAGAAGGAGCAATAGCTCCTTATCGGATGCTGTTCTTAAGAGAAGTAGAAGACGACCCAAGCTAGGATGGTGATTTGAAGTCACCTTTGACAATCAAAATCATACCTTGTTATAATAAGATGAAGTCTCGCTTTTCAGTCTCTTGTTCATTCCTACCACTGTTTCTCCATGGCATAAACAGTTGTATAACTACTGCATGAGTCAGTAAGGGAACTAACCCAACAGAAAATTTACCATTTTGAGGTTTTGACAGATTTGTCAGGGAAAAGACAGAAGTGAGTATTATAGCGTAAGCAGGAAAGAGAGACAGCTCATTTTGCAAGTAATAAATGTGAAACTGCACTGAGACTTGTTTAAGGGGAAGCCTGCAGGTGCTTGTATTCCTTTAATATGGGCATCCTGCTGTTCCTGCCTTGCCTGTGCCCTTCCCCTCAGACAGAGTCTGTAAGTAAGGCATCCCTTCTCTGTTTGTGGCAAAATCTGACTGTAATCACAGGTTCATTCCATATCAGTGTAAGATAGTTTAATGTCCAGTTGAAGAATAGAAGATGTCCTAGCTGTTAAGAAAAGCCAAATTTCCCTCCTCTTCCCATGCTTTCTTTAACTCCTCTCCAGTGCATTTTGTGGCACAATTCCAGGGTCTTGCCTTGTGCCTTACATCAGATCATGCAGTCTTTGTTAAGCAAAGGTAATGAATTAAAATGGGATGAGATGATTTCCACTTCCCACACCACTCTGAGAAGTTGTCCAAAAAAAAAAATAAAAAGTGTAGCTAGTATGAAGGCAGTGACAGCACCTCCTGGGAAATGGAGGAGAAATCAGGATGGTCCTTGTTCAGTGGTAAGCTGTAATGGTGTTTCACTGCACCTTATAAAACCACCCATCTCTCTAAATAGGCTCTTCTTCAAGGATGAAGAGCGTTTAAAGAACATTCTTCTGTCAGCTGAATCTCCTATAGAACTGTTTCATATATCTGCTAAACTGGAACAGTTGCCCATTGTCTGTAGTGTACTGTGCTAACATGCTAGTGCTGTAACAAAAGGACAAATATTTTCAGAGCCTTTCCTATTTAGCTGGTTTGTGAGGCAAATTTACAAATTAATTTCAGAAAAATGTGTACACAGAGGGACTAGAACATTTAACAGTTTGATAGAACTGAATAATTTTTTTTGAATATTTAAATTCCTGAAAACTGGGACAAGTTTGCTTGAGAAGGATGACCACTGTCCTTGAAGTCAACCTCAGTGAAGTGGAATTGAAAGTCATGTAAACATATCCATAGTCAAATTTTGCTACTGTCCACTGGAGAAGTACACTCATGTCCCCCTTTGTGTTTTTTTTTTTGTTTTTTTGTTTTTCGCTGGAGTCTTCAGGGCAATGTTAGTAGCAACCATCAAGCAGGTAGGAGTGTGACCAGTCTGACCCTGTGTGCTGCCTATAGCATTGGCAGTTTCTGTGCAGGTGCCACAATAATAAGTTCAACAGTGTGAGGGGAGTGCCATATCACACTGATGGTAGAGTGAATGCTGGACACTGGTCCAGTTCAAGTCTGGATCATTTATGTATCATTACTAATGAGTATATTTAAATGAGTAATGCAAAAGGGTGCGTAAAAGGAGGAGGTCACTTTATAATATCTCTAATTCTCTGCTTCTGTTCTAATTTCCATTCTCAGCTTAGTAGGAGGTCCTTCAGTGGATCGGAAACCTTAGTTATTCAGTCTTCCAACTCACCGAAATTCAGTTGATTTATGAAAACAGTTAAAATGCTAAAAATGTGAATGAAAAAGCCTTCAAAAAGAATCCACTCTACAAATTGTTCTCTTCTTGTCCTGTCATTTGCATATACTCCCACACAAGGAGCCTTTAATGGCATGATGGAATTTCACATGAATCTACAACTACAAGTTGTATTCAGCAAAAATTCAGTCACAAGCAAAACCACCTTTCAGAAAGGATAAGCACCTGTGACTCTAGCCTGCTTCCCAGCTTGAGGAAGGCAAGGGTTAAAATGATTTTCCACGTGTAAGCACAGCAAGGAGCTGAATGTTGGCAATGAGAGCAAGGTGAAGACAAGTCCCTTTGCAGAAGGGCACAGAAGTCTCAAAATAAATGCAGGGAACTCAGTATCTGCGTTTCTCCTTTTCGTGCTATAAGCACATAAGGAAACAGAGGTGGCTGGTAAGAAGATAAAAATCATAGAGTGGATGTCTTAAAAGGCATCAGATTAAAACAAAAAATCCAACTTAAATAGCAACTGAATAAAAGTGGACTACGGTCAATAAACTCAATGAGTAAAATTTAATTCAATAATTTAAGAACAGTTTGATTAAAAACAATGTAGAAAATGACACTACTATCATTATGTGCTGAGTTGATCTTAGTGATGGCCAAAAATCCCTCAGTGTTAGCATTTTATTCCCAGTAGTTGTTGTGATACTGTCACCACATTCTGGCTTTAGCAGTGAAGCCAACAGGAACAATGTTCTTCCCCAGCTCCATGCTCTTCCAGTCCCCTGTACTGCTGTTTATCACACCTTCAGATCTGACAGGGTAACCATTTGTGAGGCTGTGATGTAAGCTGAACAGCTGCAGTGGTCCAGCTCCTTTGCCATCTTTTGTTCTTAGAGACCAAGTTTTAGCTGAAAGGGCTCCCTCTCAGACACAGAGCCCATAGTGGGCAGTGCAGATACAAATGAATCTAGCGAAGGCAGGGCCATGATTAAGGTAAGGGACCACACATTCAACTGCATGAAGTTATTGTGTCAAAATGAAATTATGTTTTCTGGCTGGTTTAAAATAGCACTCCTGATGATGCGTGACATTATCTGGCTGCTGCAGCACACTGAGTCAGTTCTTTAAGAGAGACCTGTCTTCTCCTCAGTTGTAACTTAATGATAGTCATTATGCACAATCAAAAATGGCAGTTAGTTATCATACTTGCCCATACTCATCTTGATGAAGATGTTAATGGAGCTGCTAACTCAAGCACCGAGTATATTTTATAACTCTAATTTTTTGTTGTGTTAGTTCGGAGGAAGGTATAATAAAATAACAGTGGTGTGGAAATAGGGAAGAATCAACTACTTAATGATGTAAATATGTAAAGAATTTTGGGTTTCTTGGCTGTTGTTCATTAGCCTGGTTAGAGATGCCTGTGAGTAAAACTAGTCAAGGGTAAAAATAGTGCTGAGTGAGCTGTAAGCACAGCAATCAGTGCTCGTAGGTTTTCCTCAAATATGTTGAGAAAACATTCAACATCCAATCTATTGCAGTAAACTGAATTATGAGATATTTTGCTTGGTATAGGAGGTTATTATAATGCAAATACATGGCAAAATAAACCTCAGTGTTGTTTGATGGTTGTTTTTTTTTTTTTTTTCACTGAAGTCTGCCTCCAGAAAAGCTCTCAAGAAATGGCAGTTTTTTTGATAGCATCTTTTGAAAGCAAATGCACATACCATCACCCCTCCCCAGGGTTTGGAGGACTCCTAATGTTCTGTTAACCCTGCTGTTTACATGCAAGCCTCTTGTATGAATTTTGAGCAAAGCTGACTATGGCATAATAAAGGCGGTGTTTTGAGAAGTGACAATCTTGTGGAAAATGATTTGGGTTCGTGTTGCTCCAGCTGGTGGACTTGAAAGTTTGAAGTCCCTAAGAAGAGAATACAAACCAAGCAGTCTGGGCATCCTCTACTCTTGCAGTTTTGTAGTTTTTGTATTTGTATTATTGTAGTTGCGTGTTGCAAACTCAGCTCAGAAAGCATTGTGCAGAGCTGCGGTGCTTGGAAATACTATATATCCAGTTAGAATGAAATCTTTTGAGTGTAGATGCTTGCTAGGTGTAATATTGCAAGTGGGACTTATTTGTATCCATTATGTGACTGTTGTCTTAGTCCTAGATAATGTTTATAACAGATTTTCTTGTCACGGTTTCCTTAGGATCAGGAATAAGTTGCAGAGGAGTAAGCTTTCTTAATGCATATAAACAGCGTGAGCCATGTCTATAAACCTTATGTACACATGAGAAACATTGAGATCAGAAATGTCTTGGAAGAGCTGCCCCCTAACCCTGCAGGTGGTGGTGCACCCTGTCCTGAATAACTGCGGTGCGTATGAGTGCAATTGCCAAAGCCAGGCTGCTGAGCTGGAGTGACGTTCTGTTATTGTAGAAAGGCAATCCGCAGGATGCTGTCCCTAATGCTAAGCAGATTAACTGTGTATAAATGTTGCGATTGAAATTAGCTGGCACGCTGAACACGGCATCACACAGTTCACGTAGGAAATCCTCTTGGCTTAATTGTATGCTTTAAGGCTGTTTCCTGGTAGGTGCTTAAATCATTAGGTAGCGTGGATAAATGAAATTGGATTTTTGATTGGGGAGCAACTAATGCTTTGCAAATTTTGGCTAGACTGCTGCGTTAGAAACTTGATGCTTTGGAAACTTTTGAGTAAAATGCATGGGCAATATTCCTTAAGTCTTCATCTAGATCAGAAATTGAAGAAAAGCTGGCTCTCGTGACAACAGTGACTGAGTTTACGGTTATAGGACAGGACAGAAAGATGTACTTTTTTGTGAGCAAGGCATGATTAGATAAACATCTATGCTCTTGTGGGCTGTGGGCTCTGACCTGCAGTAGAGCTTTGAGTGTGAAACCTTTGGAGTCTCAGATTTAGCTCGGTAAATAAACAGGCCCCAACAAAACTTAGAGGGATGCTTTTATACTGTGTGTGCACTCCTGTTCCTTTGCTCTTTTACGTAGAACCTGCTGACATCCAATCACTAGGGAATAGCTTTCTCTTGTTTGTCTGCATGTGGTGTCTGAACTTCAGGTGGTTTATCAGCTTCCCTTTTTATTCTTGTTTTAAAATTCTTCTGGCTATAGAGAGATATCTATCCACAAGAATTGTTCTTATGTAATTAGAGGTTTGTTTTTTAACCTGCGTGCTTGACTGAGCAGAGCATTTTAGCCTGAGCCCAACTTTTTATGGGTTAGGGTGTCAGCTTATGACAAAACTGTAAGTGAATGAAGTGTTAAGCATGCTTTCAGACTGAAGTGAAGGTAAAACAATGGCTTTCAGGCTGTGGTTGACAGTTTACTTCTACCATAAAGGGAAGGTATGATTTCCCCCTCACGTTTTCCTTGTTCTTTTCTCTCCACAACAGTTTCATTGCTCCCAAATATGTGATTTAGCTATCTTTCTTGTGTTAGTGCTGGTGCTGAGCCCTTGCAGAGCTTATTTCTGTTTATTAGCCTGACAGAAAACTCTTTCCAAGACTGTTCTCTGCCTCTTTAGTGAGGTTGTGAGACTGACCTGTGAGCAGACCTGGTGCAAGGTAGATAAGGGAGCACGTATGAAGTAAAGTTTTGAAGGGACACCCTCACTCCATTTTGTAGTGCTCAGCTGCTCAGTAAAGTCTTCAGGTCTCTTGATATCACAGCAATTGTCTCCTCACAAAAAGCCTAGCACCTTGTGTTTGCAAAGGGCTAAGGATGTTTGCACAGGTGACTGTTCTGGCCCAGACGAAATGACTTGTTACACCACAAGCTCATTGGTGTGGCTTATTTGATAGTTCACGTTAATTATAGCAGGAAACAGGAGAAACTCTGTGATTAAAATTGTGCTGCTGAAAAATAAGCTTGTGTGGGTGCTCTTTATTTATGTTTAAGAACTGTCTATTTACTTCACTTCAGTGCTTTCAAAGTAGTGTTAGTGGACTAGTAGAACCATAGAATCAAGGTCATCAAGTCCTGCCATCAACATAACACTACCAAGTCTTATCAAGTTCACCACTAAACTATGTCCTGAAGTGCGGTATCCACGTGTCTCAAACATCTCCAGGAATGGGGACTCACCACCTCCCTGGGCAGCCTGTTGAAGTGCCTGACCAGCCTTTCCATGAAGAAAAATTCTTCCTGATATCCAATCTTAATCTCCTCTGCTGCAACAAGAGGTCATCACTTGGTGTCTTATCATTTTCGCTTAAGAAAAGAGGTGGACACCTCTTCACTGCAGCCTCTTGTTGGGTAACTGTTGAGAAGGATGAGGCCTCCAGAGGTCTTCTCTTTTCCAGACTGCCCCAGTTCCCTCAGCTGCTTCTCATAGGTCTGGCTCCAGTGCAGAGCCTTGGAGAACACCACCAGTGCTGGTCTGCCAGCCAGATTATCTTCCGTTGTTAGCAATCTTTTTTGGCCTGGCTGTCCAGACAGTTTTTTACGTACATCTACCCAAGCTATGAACAGCTTCTCCAGGAGAATGCTTTGGGAAACAGTATCAACTACCTTGCTGTGGTCCACAACATTTTCCTTGTCCTCTAAGTTTGTCCTCATCCAAATGAAACTGATGGGACTCCATGCATGCATATGCACATATGCTGGCCTAGCCCAGATGAGGTCTGGAGGCTTAGCCTAAGCTGCTTATGGAGGCAGTGGTAGTTGAGGCTGGCTATCAGTCCTGAAACAATTATTTTTATTGAGTTCCACAAATCAGGAAGTGGTAACAGTTTAAGCTGCCTCAAGTGTTTGCAAAGTGAGTTTGTTTCAGTGCTGATTGAGATTAAACCTCACAAATGCAACTTTGCTGCTTCGTAGAGATTGCTTAGATATGAGGAGAAGTATAGCTGGATCTGATGCTGTTTTACTACTGGAGGAACAAATTTGGCACGTTGTTAGTGTTATCTCTGTTGTGTATTTAGCCTTTTTTTAACTCTCTGAAGAGTAGAATCTGGCTGGCATCCCTGGGGCTGCTCTGGCAGGAAGGCGATGACACTCTCAGGAGAAGATTGCTAAGGGGTGAGATGAGTTAGCTGCATATGCAAACAAAGATGCCATAAAAAACGTCTCCCTTGTACCCGCTGTGTTGTCTGACACTTTAAGTACTTCATTTAGAGTGAAGAAGTGGTGTGGGTGGACGGTGATCCTGCGGGTAACTAGAACCAATCCCACAGAGGACTTACATTCCAAGAAAGAGACAATGTGCTGGAGTTTTATTTTGGGACTACTTGTCCTGGTTTCAAGCAAGATTTGTCCTGTTTTTAGCATTTTGGTTTTGAAATGCATTTGATTGAGAGCTGAGAGAAGAAATCAAACTGGGATAAACTGCCTGAGAATAAATCTATCTTAATTTATTTGGCTAAACATCAGACTGCAGAAAACCTGCAATGAGATGTTTAGAGCAAAATTAGCCCTTCTCTCTCAGTCTATAAGGGATTCCTCAGATTCCTTTGTCAACTTAGGATATCAGCCCATGAGCAAACAGACAAAGGAGCCATAAATGTGACTGTGAGCATACACTGCATTGTGCAGATGTGGTCAGTGCCTGTTAGTACACTGGTAATGCTAAGTACAGTGCCCCAGTACTTTGTAACTGTAGGTGCAAGAGACAGCTTGCTGCAAGGGAAGCAGGCTCCCCTGTGCTAACCACACAGTGAGACCATGCATTTGAGCATTGCCCACAAAGCTGTGAGGACACTGTAAGTGTACCCTGTAGCTTATACCATGGTAGCTTTTTGATCTACCCTTAGCTTTAGTTTAATTGAGCATCTCATACAAGCTTAACCAAAATAAAATGTTTAATGCCCCCTCTTTCTGCCAGCAGGGTTAGGAGAATGACTTACAGCATGGTTGAACTTTAGTTACTGCTAACAGCAGGGCTTTTTTTTTTTTACTTGGAGGGAGAATGCAAAGTCGTGGTGGCAGAGCTCAGCATTTGGTTCCAGTGGTTTAGGTCAGCATGTTCTTGTTATAGAAAATGGAGAGCCAGTGGGATAAAACTTAAGTCCTGCAGATGTTTAATGACAGGTTTTAGCAAACTTACAAACTCTTCAACTATGTGGCACAGTATTAGAGCCAGACACTGTGGACAGTATATTTCAAATAAATATTTAGAAGTTGCCAGTAGAAGCTAAACTTTGAAAAATATGAAATCATTCACAAAAGATTTCAGATTTGTTAAAGCTGCTGATTTCTTGAAGCTGTAACAGGGAAGATACTGCATACACATTAGCGCACATGTCAAAGAGGAAAGCTTTTGCATGCAAACAAGGGAAAAATGTTGTTCCTGTTTTAGTAAGACATTTTGTTCAATGAATATTTGATCTTTTTATATGTCTTAAAGAAAACTCTATTGTCTTTCTCTTTCAGAATCGCAATGAGATAAAAAATGGAGCAATCCTTCGATTAACAACATCTCCTGTGAGTTACCATTCTGTTCCTCTCTCCCTTCAAAGTAAAGATTTCATTAGTACAATCGCTGTGAACTACCTTATGTGTTTTCAAGCTTTAGACACACTATATCCCCCTACATAAAACAGTGATTGTATGTTCACAAGATTACTCATGTTATTTGGTTTTGTTTTTTTTTTTTAATTAAAGGGGCAGGGACAGTATCTGTGAGTGAAATTCTGTGATAGGGTCGACACAATTGAGTATTTTTTTTGTTTCTTGCTTCTCTCCCAATGGGAACAGCTTTCATGTCCAAGTTACCTCTGCCTCCCTGCTGACACTGCAGTTTCACTCAAGTTCTCTTGTCCTGCCATGAGCTCAGAGCCAAGAGAAAGGCTTGTGGGTTGAATCTGGGGAGCTCTTCTGGGCAGTGCAGGTCAGAGCTTTCCTGCAATCTGGGTTTCTACTGAGTGCTCAGCAACTGTAATGTTGAAATATTTTTGCTGGGATTTTTTTTTTTTTTTTTTTGACACCACCTTCTTGATAGCTCTGCAAAAATCATAGCAGAGTTACTAGTTGCCCTGTACTGGCCTGTTCTCCTGCTGCACTGAGCAGTACTATTGCCACACACTGAAATCATCTCTTAGTCCCAGAAGATGCATTTCTCTGGTAGCAGCAGTCACATGTCCTTACTGACAAACACAGTGTGTTGTTAAAATGGTTTACCTCTTTGTGGTGGTGGTGTAACCTCTGCAGATTCAAAGTAGTCTTATGGCCAAACTCTGTGCCCATGCACTGCACCTCATTTAAGCAGGCAAGATGGAGCTGTGGTTGTTTAACCTTTGGCTTCTGTTGAATCTGTTAAGACCATGTTCAGTTACTGCCATCAGGTGTGAAATCATGTCTATCTGGAAGTCAGAGATCATAGACACTTTTCAGCTAATAGAGCCTAGCCTCAAAGTAAAGAAACAGAGAAACATGTTGCTGCTACAAACTTCCCAGGTCTTCCAGATATCATAGATTTCCACTCGTCCCCAGGCAACTTAATTTGATATTTCAGACTTAGGTGTTTAAATTTGTAACACAAGTTTCTGTGTAATTGAAAAGTGAACAAGCCAATATGAAAATAGATGCATACCACTGAAATTTTTAGTTGACCATGTGCAGTATCAACCAACAAGAGTGTGGCTTTGCAACAGAAGACATGTTTAAGCAGAAACCACGTAGACAAAAACAAGAAATTTCCATTACCCTTCATCACCTTTTAAGGGTCAGATATGGATCCTTATACTGTAGGAGTAAGCAGGAGCTTAAGACCATGTCTCTGTCAGAGTCTGTGTGACTTCAAAGCCTCTTGCTATATATGTCACTGCAGTACTGTGTACACAAGAAGCCTCTTACGTGTAAACTCCTTCTGGTGGAACTTTCTCAATAGTAGAAAGCCCCAGGCACCAGTTCCTAACTTTTGAGACTTGTAAGAAGAAATATCCACTCTAATGAAAAAGGGCTGTCTACTATCCATTTCATGCAATTAAAACGTGGTTAATTGGGAAAAGTGGTCCAAATATATTGAATCCTGAGTGACAGCCTGAGATGACTGCTGGAATCTTTCCCTGTCTGAAAATCCACAGTGAGTTGCACCACACAAAACTGAAAAGAGGCTGTGCTGTGACTCATCTGTACAAATGGCTGACTGTCTTCACGGTCACTTGTGAAACTGGAAGTATGACCTTCAAATAGAAGGCAAATTTGGGATTTATAACATTTTTTTCTGCCCACATCTATTAGTGGAGTTAGACCTTGCAATAAGGCTCTGTTTCTTTGGTAGTCTGCCTTAGGTTTAATCAGCCAAGACAGGACTCTTTTGGAAATTGGGCTTTTGCCTGTTTTCTGACAAGTTATGGACCATTCTGGCACAGGCCTGCAGTTGTGAGTGACGAAGATGTGCTAATCTGCCATCCTACTATGTATTTCTAGGCCAGTCTACTTTCTAGTTGTGAGTACTGAGCTTTAACTAAACGGAGTACTTATTCTCAAACATTTTCTATTTTTGTTAACTTTTTCCCATAACTATGGAAGTAACTTGGATGGAGTTTCTGAGGAACTGGATTATTTTTTTGACTGATTAAAGATCATCAAGATCATCTGCATTCTTTAAACAGGGATAAAATAAAGTGCTGCGTGTTCTTGCCCTAGCATAGTGTCGTTGCTTTTAAGATACTACTGAAATGGTCATCATAAAGGTACTTAAAATAGATAAAAGTTTTCCAAGCTGTGGTTTTTAGACTGGTGACCCACCCAGTGCTTGTGTTTTACCCTGAGATGCTAACAGGCCATCTGTTTCCATTTTTCCTCTGAAATTCTATATGAAAACAGTAGCAGTGGGAGGAGGTAATGTGAAGAGCAGCCTGCAAGGTATACTTCTGCAGCAGAGGAAAGATGTTTTCCTAGCTACTAGATCCAAGTGGAAAATGTTTTTTTCAACCTGTGATAATATTCAGGTTCTCCTTTTTTGTTCATTTTTTGATTCCCTCTGTCCTGCGTCAGTATAAACCTGAAGCTACATCCTCTTCCCCCATGTAAGAAAATCATAGCAAAAACACTTTTCAAAGAGGTGTGGGAATTAGAAAAAAGGGAAGGGAAGATTAAAAGAAGTGAAGAGGAGCCACATTATAGATTATCCAGTGCCTGGGATGTGCCCATATAATTTCAATTTCTGCCTACTTCCTGGCTGCTGTGGGCAAAAACATTTGTCCTGAGCTTCGCAAACCTTTTGAGACAGTGTTTTTTTATTTCAGAGAGTTTAGAGGAATTGTTACAGGCAGTTCCAAAGGCTACAGGAAGTTAAAATGCTTTTCTAGTTCTTACTTTTCACACAACTTTTTACCATCAGAACCAATAGTTCTGTGAATGGTTGTAGCCAGTCACAGTTGCGTACCGTGAGTCACTGAGAATTGAGCAATAAAAGTGAGATGTGATCTTGTGAGCTCTATTGCCATTCGTCTCAA
Organism: Cyrtonyx montezumae; assembly: GCF_038088225.1. Taxonomy (NCBI): domain Eukaryota; kingdom Metazoa; phylum Chordata; class Aves; order Galliformes; family Odontophoridae; genus Cyrtonyx; species Cyrtonyx montezumae. The sequence goes on along the minus strand of NW_027072089.1, from coordinate 98,288,554 downwards.
ACTGGGAGTTGCTCGTCTGTCCAGAGCAGGTACTATTGGAGATTAAAAGGAGGGAGCAAGAAAAAAGGCAGTTTCATGTAGGAGAAATGCAATAGCATTTTTGGATTGGCTTCCTTAAAGATAGGATTAGAAATCCAGCCCCCCCAGATCTAAAGTTAGATACCGTCTTCTAATCTCAAATTTAGATAATTTGGGTGCATGTATTAGATCCCCTTTTTCTGAAAATCATTGTTAATGTTGCAAGAGCAAAACCTCCATTCTAGGGTGCTGCTAAATCCATTATAAATATTCACCTTCAGAGATGTGGAATGTGTTTATTTTAAACTTCGTGAGTTGGAACGTTGTGAACGCCAGTTGTAGGGCCTGGTGGGAATTTGAACTGCCTCTTTGTTCCTGCAGGTCTGTTTGCTAAGTTTGTGCAATTCTCTGAAAGGCTGTTTTTTCTAAACAATGCTATTTTTTCCTCTCTAAACCATTCAGCACACAGACACTCTGTTTCCTAGGTAACTTGGGTACAGATTGAATTTCTCTTATATTATCTTTCTTCCAATATGATCCATCTTATTTATTTTTACCCTCCTATCAACTTTCTTAACGGTTCTTTGTACTTTTGAGCATTGTTGCTATTCTCTGAGACCTGTTTGTCCATTTGCATTTCTGAAGGGACTCATTTAAAGTTGGTTATGCCTACCTGTTCATATTTGAACATATGTGGCAGTTGAGATGCCAGATTGCTATTACCTATTCTATATACTCACATTCCAGTGGATGGTGGGTAGGTGTATAAATGACCTGTGATTGCTCCTGTGTGAGTCTGTTCCAAAAGGTCAGCACTGTCCTGCAATGCAGCAGGAGGAGTCCAACCCTTTCCTGCCTGCAGCTGTAGCTTTCTTTTGATCAGATCCTGGAAATCCTCCTCATTACAACTAATCGTTTTGAATGGTTGCTAAAACTGGAAAAACTAAGCTAAGAAAAATGCTCTCTTTTTTATCATTTTAAATTTTAATAGTTTTCAAACAAAACTGATTATTTGAGCACTGTTTATTTTAAAATAGCTTCTTGGGTACTTAAGAAAACAGATATACATAATGGAATTGTAGGGGTTTTCAACCAATTTTTCCTTATGCTTCCAGATTCTCTAGTGAGTAAAAATTTTGGGATCTAATCTCTGTGCTCAACTGACTTATCGATCATTGAGTCTGGTAAATACATAATTACTTACAGATCAATGATGGTGATTGTATTTATCATGTAATGATGAACTCTTTAACAAGAGTACTGAATGTAGAAGTTGGTGAGCTGCTTTTATATCTGCACATAATGTAAGTGGAAGATTTGAGATGTGGAACTGCCTTTTACCTTTTTGTAGATAAATGTTTAGTCTTGTGTTTTCAAGTTTCCAAAGTAATATTTTAAGTAGCAAGAAAAAATTATCTTAAATACAGGAGAAGGAAGAAACAAAGATTGCTTCTCAAACATTTCTAAGTAGCTACTGATTGCATTGTCTTTTAGGCATATTTGCATATTATAGATGCACAGCCATATGCTTTTATCTTTGATTTAGAACACAACTCTAGACATGGCCATTTCCCTGCTCCTCTATTTCTGCCTCCATAACAGCACATAGCTGTTGCACAGGACTACTCTGTGCATTACAGTTGTACAGTGCTTCAGATAAGAAATTATGCTTGCTGAGTGTTTGCATAAAAATGTTAAAAGTGAATACCTTATTAATTAAAATGGGATCTCATTGTCTACCTAGCATCAGATGCTAGTCGGGCTCACTGAGTTTGTTGAATCTGGATTGCATGCAGTGATGTGTACATAAATACCTGCTCCTCCATTGCTTCCTGTGAATACTTATTTGTAGGTGAAGTGGTAGTGACATTTCAGGAGAAGGAAGCAGCTTAAACCAATATGGAGCTTCAACATTTAATGATTCAAAAGAAATCACAGAAGTGTATGTTTGGTTATTAAAAAGCTGTATTTGTTATTTAATGATGGTCTATATGCCTTTTCTAGCAGAAAACAATGTGAATAATATCTTCAGAGAAGGTGAAAATACTCTTATTTGACTTTATTATTCTTTTTGTAAAGAAGAAAGAGGAAAAATGATCACATAATGGTAAAATAGCTGCAGACAGTTTTAATAAGTAGAGTCCAGATTTCTTCCCTAGCACACTGATGTTTCATAGTGGTTGCATTTGGAATCTTCATCTTCCCTTCTGCCCTGGCTTGCTGTACTTTGTATTCTGTGCGCGTCTGTGTAATAACTTGCTTTCAGAGTTTGATGTGCAAAATCTTCAGTGCCAAAGAAGTGATAATTTGTTCATGAGAATCCTTTGTTAGAATGATCTTAGGATTCCTAACCTCCAGATGACTGTTCGAGTCTCTAAACAAGCTGCATCTTGGATTTAGGTCGTTAATTTTCTTTTTAATCTGTCAATCTTATCAAGCTGCTCCTTTTAAGCATTGCTTCTCTCTAAGGGCAATCTTTCTGGCATGGAGCAAGTTGTTTTAGACAAGGCTTGCAGCTTATGCTTCTTGATAACCTCTTGACATGCTTAGGCTTTAACAGCACACGTTCTGCAAATTTTCTCTCTTCCTGCCTTTCTAAATAGGAGTGCAGTTAATGCTTTCTTTCATTTACTTGAAGATGTGTTTCTGTTAATTCTCTCATAATAGTTCTCAGTTGGGCAGATTTTATGTATTTATTTATTATTCTAACATGAATGATATTTCAATAAGAGCAGAGACATGGCAGCTAGTTGTACAGTTGCTTTAATAAGCTGTGCTCCCTGTCCATCCACCAATGGGCTGTAAATCATTGAAATATCTCCCTGGTAAGTAGTTAAAGTGTATTTCATTTGAGTTTCATTTTGTAATGCAGTCATAAGTGAACTGTACATTGTATAAGCATGTATGAGTGCTATGGCAACAAGGCCTAGGTGACTTGAGAGAATTGTGTGGTATTCACTGAAGTAATGTTTTCACCCATTGGGCATTTGCGATGACAACAACCAACACTCCTTTTGGCCATATTTTCAGTGAGACATGTGTACCAGTAATTTTGCTGTCATAATTATTTGTTTCCCTCTTTAATCGAGGTCTGCTTTGCCACTGCCAGTGCTTTTCCAGTATTAGGTGGAGTAAGGTTTGTTGGATGCAAAGCTTGTTCAATATGCGTCAAGTACAGCTATGTAGAAATTTTGCTGATGGGACATTGATCATTGGTATAGTCTGATATAGACTGTACAGGACTCAACCACATCTGTGACAAAGAGACATTGCTGTATAGATTTTGTGTTCTGTGGAGGAGACTATGCTGTCTCAGATTTAAGATTGTAATTTTAGCATGGTGAATTGCAAACTCTTACTGGCTTCACAGAAACCAGGGCTAACGCATCTCTGCTGAAAGGCTGATCCTGCTGCTGTTTGGCAATGTAGGTGAGCTGTTGATGTGCATTACTATACTTGTATTCTCAGTTTTGGCAAGAGGGGTTAACTTTTTCCCAGGTGGAGTTGATTAATGGGCAGTGGAAATCCAAAACTGGCAGCAGAAGTTCCCATCTTGATGTGGCTTTGGTGGAAGCAGGGTTCTCCCCACAAGAGGAAGGGGGAACTTGGCAATTAATAAGCTGATAATGCGTATGAAGATGAGGGGTTGTTTATACAGCAGTTACAGGAATTTCTCCAGATGTGTGCTCTCTACATTACCATTCAGACAGCCATTATCATTACAAAGAGGTATAAGCCATCCACTGCAGCTTAGACCAGTTGATGAGAATACGTAACTTAGGTGGCCAAGAGACACTTTGGATGACAGAATTCTGCCTTGTTATAGATATGTAACTGCTATGGCTGTACCACCTAATGCTTAAGGCATATAATAGCCCAGGACTAAAGGATATTCTGTTTCTCTTAGTTAAAGATGCTAACCACAATTACATTAACTAGAAGTTATTTATTCCCTGTATGTGGCTTCTTTACAGCAGATAAGTTCTACCTAAAATCTCTGTGTAGACCATACACTATTTTTTATTTGCAAACAATGGGAAATAATAAACTTTTCTTATCTGGGAGAGTATTGAGACATTTAATTTATTAATGTTTGTAAAGCAGTTAAGATTACGTTGATAGGAATTTACTTCTATAACACCACCACAGATTTATTTTTTCAGTGTCCTATTTAAATGTCTTGTATCTGAGGATGTTGATCTGCAGAGATGATCGTCTCTTGATCATTTTTTGAAGGGTATATAAATTCCTTTAACAGAAAATGAATTGTCTGTCAGCACAGCCTTTTTTTTTCTCCTTATTTTGATTCTTCTCTTGCTTAGAAAAAATAATAATCTCAGAGAAAATGTTTCTGAACAGAATTTACCATTAATCTAGTTTTCTAATGACGCAGTTTCTCATTTACCTTTCATTCAGTGCACCTAAGAAGTGAATTTTGAAAAAAGAGTTTTGCAAGTATCTACATATAATGTGGAGAATTGGCTAGATGTATTGGCTAGAGTAGTGATTAACTGCAACACATTTGGATATTGTATTCAGGTAATTGAAATCATCAAATTGAAAATGGGAGATGTAAAATATTTATACAGCTCAACAGAAAGACAATTTAGTACTCTTCATTTAAATATCCCTTTTGGCTTTTTTCGTTTTATTGGTGTTCATCCTGGATTTTTTTTTTTTTTGTCTCCATTTTACTGCATTTAAAACGTTAATGGGCAAAGTAGCAGTACATATCGAAGTACTACTAGCAGTAGATACTGAACAAAGGTGTGTGAACATCATAGCATGTGGGAAGTAATCATTCCGATGCTCCTTGTAGTGAGAATACAGAGTTTCAAATGGATGGTGGACAAATGGGAGAGAAATGAGAAGGAAGGAGCAGAAGACTTGATGCTGGGCTCTATTGATAGAACCTGATTAGGACAGTATATGGTCTTTGTTACTAAAGGTCACAAGAAGTACATAAACCAATGTTAAGTGTTCACAGGAAAAAAAATGGTGCCATTGGTATGCTGATACTGCCTTATCTTATTTATTTTCACTTCTACTGATGTGACACATAATGGCAAAGGCTTCCTTGTCTTCCATAATGCTTGTATTTTGCCTGTCACGGTGAGATATCCATCCATTTCTCAACTTATAATTTTGCAACAACCCAAATAATTATACATAATGTTGGAAAAATAAATGAGTAATAGAATTTTGAAAAAATAGTATGCATTTGAGCTACTTGAACATTTCAGAGCACACAGGTGTTAAATATCATTAAATAATAAATTTAATACTAAGCACGGTCATCATTCCTGCTTTTGCTAATGTGTTATTCATTATAAACATTGTAACAAAAGTTCTTTTTATTTCATATGTTTTAATTCTCTTTCAGGCTCAAAATGCACAGCAGCTCCATGAGAGGATCCAATCTTCTAGTATGGATGCAAAGTTAGAAGCACTGAAAGACTTAGCCAACTACTCACGGGATATTACATTTGCCCAAGAATTTATAAACCTAGATGGCATTTCTCTCCTAACACAAATGGTTGAAAGTGGCACAGAGTAAGTATTCAGTTTAAATTGTGGTATTTTTCCTATATGGAACGCGAGTTGGCTCTCTCTCTCTCTCTGATTGCCTGAAGTATTTTTATATATAACTTTTAGATGACTTAAAATGAAAGTTCTATATGGTTCTTTGCTGCTAGGAGAGTATAGGCATTTTCAATGAAAATATGTTATGTATTTTTAATTTTCCATAACAGTGGGCTGGTGGGAGAGGGGGTGAGCAAAGTCACAGGTACCTACTATTCTGTACTATTCTGAGGAAGGATGTGGTCCTAGTTTCTTCCCTTTAAAACTGAAATGAATTGTTGACAGTATATTTAAATGCTGATGTTTACGTGATGTTGTGTGTTTTAAATTTAATGTTTCTGAGAACATTGTAGAGCTTGTAACAGCAAAACCTAGTGTTAGCATCTTATTTCTATTCTGGCTGAGGTTTGTCAAATGGTAATGAATTTCTGAAATTGAGAATTGACATCTGAAAATATCTTTGTTCTTTACCAGAACATCTCAGCAATTTTCACCACTGAACTGTGGTACCAAATGACTTCCTGTTTTCTTAGTGTGGATTCTACTAAAACAAATGTATCAGCAGTCAAATTGTTGTTTTAGCAGTTAATACTTCAAGTTACTTTTGAATTCAAGGAAGAGTTTTTTAGTGCTTTGCAGTGTCAAACTCTACTATAAGTGTAGAAATCAATAATTTCCACTCGCTCTTCTGAGAGAAAGTAAATACTCTGAAAATAGCTTTCTCATTCATTGTGGATATTTAGCCTTGTGGACTAGATATCAGAAGCCAATTGTTGCAGTCAGTCTAAATCTCCTTTCAGATGTGCTTGTTTCTTCAGGTTTGATAAAGTAAATAATATAGGGAGTAAAGCAACCATAATAAATGCTTTGCAATATAATCATCTGTTATTATCTCAGCAAGATGTACTGGAAATTTTTCCCTGCCCCCCCCCAAAAAAAAAAATATCAGCAATCTAGTTTGTTATTTTGTAAAATGTAAGAGCATACTTTTGCTGATCATTACTTATTTTGTTTACAGTAGTCCATTGGACTTTGAATCCTTGCTGCCTAATGCCAGTGATATAGTGGAGTTTCAGTATGTCCTGGTTTCATCTTCAGTGTCTTGGGTTTATGGTCATTATTTTTTCAATGGTGTGGTCTGTGGGACATATGTTAATTTAGTATCTAGAAGCCTTTTTTTCCATATATTTATCAAATAATCTTATGTTCATATACTTTGTGTTTAGCGATCAAATTAAATTAAAACTAAAGATAGGCTTAAGTTAGTAAAAGTACAAACAAAGTTATGTCCACCACTTCCCAATGAACTAATGTAAAATTATATGGAATGAGTTTGTCCATATGTGCCTATGAAGATCACAAGCACTTTAAAAATCACTGTGTCTGTAGTCTGCTTTGTCATGGATTTAGTTAAATGGCTTACTTAACTCTACTGCAAAAGGTGTTTAGATTACAGCACTTCGCTTGGTAAAAACAAAGAGCTCTGCTCTGCTCTACTCTACTCTGCTCTACTCTCTTTTAGCTACATCAAGGCTAAAGCAAATCCCCTCCTTACCCTTCAGATGTATCTATATTATTGTTTTGTAGTGGAGAGCTAGGCCAAGCTGTACCATACTGCTGTGGATTAAGAATAACATTCTGCGAGGGAAAACTGCTTTAACCAGTACTGATATTGAAAAAAGTCTGCAGCAACTTGTCTAGTAGCAGTTCCTGCTGAGGGCACACATTTTCAAGTACATAGGAGGCTGGTAGGCTGCACTGGTCTGTTGCATTACTATTGCTGTTTTTTGAAAGTGACTTTTGTTTGGAGGGATTTCAGATTCTTCTTTTTAACTGGTGTAATGTATCGCCAAAGAGGCATTGATCAGTCTATTTGTCTAATCTGTTTCTGTGTTTCTACCTGTGGGGAGACTTGCTAGTCTGTTTCAGGCATTGCACAAAGATAGAGACAGTAAATATTTCAGTAAAATGTCCTTGTGTGTTCTCCTGTCCTGCTTTTGCTTGGCCCCATCGCAGTACTGTTAAGATGTCCCACAAGATGCTGGCCAAACTGGATGGCCTGGCTGAAGGCCTCATACTGTTAGGTCCTGTGCCAGGCCTTGTGGGTATGCTGCTGATCAGGTCTTGGTAATGCTGCAAACCAAAAAGCTCTCTTTCCTTCCCTTCCCCATCCTAGTTCTTGCCACTTTCTTTTCACTAATGGCATTTCTAACAGGCCATAAGCTGAGTTACCCAAATGATTGTATTAGCATAATACAGCGGGGGCAGTATTGGAAAAGGAAGGAGCAGACAGAAGTTTGAGGAAAGGACAGAAACTGTATCATTACTGTGGAGAGATCTTACCTACCACTGAGTTACTATTCAGTCAGCCTTGACTGAATGAGACTACAACTCAGCCATATAGCTGAGGAGCCCTGACAGTTTGATGCTGCTATGCCTAGTCCAGCTGGGCCAGCTCCAGACCCTCTTCTCCCATTACTTGTATGCTAACACTTACTCTCCAGAGCAGCCCTGCTGCCTTCCTTGAATTGATTTTGTTCTCTGGATGTTTCACAAAGCCGATACAGCTTGTTAACTTGAGAAATATCCTCTTTGGTTTTACACAGATTGCTGCTCATTTTGAGACTTGCAGCTACCAGAAAGGAAGAGGACGTGAATAAATGAAGAGAAGATGAATAGGGTTTTTTGTGGTTTTGTTTCGTTTATGTGTTTGTTTTCCTCTTTGTCTGCTCTGGTGTTAGAACCATGAAGTCTGTGAGGGATCGCAGGGGCCCATGAGTCTGATGCTGTTCTGCATGCAGCCTCTCTTGTGTGATATCCTGGTTGCCTGCGGGTTAATGCAGCTGAGGAGGGCCCTGTGTTGGAACAGCCCAGGTTGAGTGGGCCCTCTGTTCGTAGTGTGGTGCAGCTGTGCTAGAGATTGATGAATTTTGTTAATTCAAGCTTTATTCTCTATTTTCCCCAAAGGGGCAAACAGTGCTCATTAAAAGTACGATCATGCTCAGTGTGAGGTTGCTCTGAGGTTTTCTTAGCATGTTGAGCTCATGTTAGGGGCAGCTCTTAAGTTATAATTTGAGCCTGTAATTAAATTTTAGAGGGCAGCCTCTGGAAATCAGGACTCCAGCTATAACTTTCAACAGGAGGCCTATGCTGTATTTATAGTTGACTTTATTTACTGTGCTACTTACTAATTATTTCAGTGAAGCTGATGCCTATGAAAATACAGTGGCCAGAGCAAGGGAATTAAAGTCCTGGGTTTTTAGCATTTTGCTGGTGATGAAAAGTAGTAATACGTAAACTTGACAAGAGCTAAGAGAGCTTCCTATTTAAATTTCTGTCTGTTATATCCCTGAATATTGAAAGAAGTCAGAATATATAAGGAAAATAACCTTTCCAGTTTGTTGATGACGCAGCTTGAAAAATAACAAAACTGAGAAAGATATTTTTATATTTTTAAATTATTTTTTTTGTGTTTATTTATTTATTGTATATCAAAAGTGTTTTCAGTGCTATTTGTAGTCACAGTGATTTGAGTCAGGTCTCCTAGAGTGCCTGCTGCTTAGTGGAAAGGAACTACAGGCAAGGTGTGTGCTGGGACAAAGCCATAGGGATTGGTGGTGCACAGACTGTAGGGTGTATGGGGCTCTTGGGAATTTGACAGAGCATCTTGTCAATGTGGGTATATTTATCTTATCAGAGAGGTAGCATGTCTTAGAAACTGTCCACATCCATCTTAATTCTGCTGGTTATAGTGGCTCAATTTTGTTCTTCCTTCAGGCTCATTCTTGTTTCAGAGCATGTTGTGAGTCTCTTATTAAACAATAACAAAAAAGTTTGCTTTAGGTTTATTTTTGTGGTTCATGTGACTTCAAAGTTATAAGAAAGAGTGCAGTCAGTACAAGTCATGAAGAACAACTAAATACTGCTTTCCTTTTAGAATTAACCACATTTTTAATTTTTTTTCCTCAGACTGGTGTATCCTTATTGTAAAAGGGGTATGTGTACAAGCAGTTATTTTCCTTATAAGAGACTTGTTCAGAAATAGCTTTCCATAGTACTAGTTTTCATTTGAAGCCCAGGTCCTGCCTGTTTGAGGGAAGCTGTATATGCAGTCTATCTGGTTGGATGTATAGATAGTGTAAAAGGAAAGATTAGGGAGTGTATTCCTTCTGCTCCCCTCCACAGAGTGCAATGCACTAAAAGGAGGGAGAAGGAAAGCAATGTCAGAGGCTCCTAAATACCATACTGACTGATGAAAAATGCATTCAGGGGCCAGACTGGAAGAAGTGATTGTGTATCTTTGCTTCCACTCTGAGATAATATAGGACATTCGGAGAGAGATTCCACAGTCTAGTCCAGAATTAATATTTTTGGAAAATTACAGCTGTATAGTCTAACTGATGTTACAGACTGGTAAAGATGTAGTGTTTTTTTCCTTGATGTATCAGATGAGGTGTGTAACTGGGACAGAGATAGCCTTCCTTAAAAGGGCAAAAAGAACCCCAGTGGTCCCCTAGAAAATAAAACAGGGAAAATATATCACAAGCCATAAATATTGGAAGACTGAAGAGTTAATAAAAGAAATTTGAATTTATTTTTGTCACTACCAATAATAATAATAATAACAATAATCATCTCATGACTAAGAATAAGAGCAGGAAGACCTATGCAGAATTTTTAGTACATTTTTTTTGGCAGTGTTACTGTCTCTGTCACTCGTCATTTGGCTGAAATCATGGGCAGTTTTTGCCAAAAAGCTAAGTCTGGTTGAGACTGTGCAAAGCCTAGCTGTCTTGACAGTAACCAGAATAATTTGTTGCTTTTGGGGAGGGAGTTCTTTAGGGATCTGCTCCATAGCTGTGGCTATACTGAGTAGTTGTATTGTAGCACAGCAGTGTGTATGGGAACTGTTGAATCATGGCCTGAACCACTGATTGATCACCTGAGGTGAGCACTGAGTCAGCTGCAGGAGCACAGGTGAAGGCAATGCACCTGTGTGACCAGAAGGGGTGGAGTCTGGCTCCAGCTCTCCCAGACCCCATTTAAGGGCTGACCACCACTGTGTGTCCTGGGCAAGCCTTGACCATCAGCAACATGTGAGCCTTTCTTTATTTACTGGTTGTCTTAATACTGTCTGGATAAGCCAAACAACTCATTATTTTCTGTGGGTACTATTCTTTTGGGTTATTCACCCTACACAGTGCCACCGGAGTGTGCTGATTGATGCTCATACATGGTTGCACACTGTCTGGTTTTAATTTTGAAAACTGCAACTGCTTAGTGCACAGATCAGATGGGAAAAACATGTTTCAAATAGTGATGGTTTTTAAATTTTATCATCTTGCTATTGAAATGTTTTGATAAATGTAGCTATATCAGATTCAGGCAAACTTTTAAATAAATGTGCATTTGTATGGGCTTTTTATTTCTCAACTAAAAGGAGTCATTTATTGAGCAGATACATGCAGTTGTGGAGTTGGCTGCTCTACAACTGGACTTGATGGCAACTGTGCATACTTTAAGGGCAAATTGTATAGTTCAGTGATATACTAGTTCTTGGCTTGCATTACAGAGATAATGCAGTATACCAGCCCAGTAGAAAATGGAATGCAGGTTGGAGTTATTCCGACTTTAGCACGCTTTTTGGGGCAATTGCTCACATACCTGCTAATATATTTTTCCATCCCTGTCTGATGAGTATTTCAGTACTGCTGTCAAAACACTTAAGCAGCCTGTGCTCGCAGCCACTTGTTCCTGCCCTGCTTTGTCTGGAAAGTTATGCCAGTACTATTTATTGCAAGGCTGGAAAATTGATCTAGATTATTAAGAGTAACAATAAAGACTACTTTTAATAGAATATCCCTTAACCCAGCTCCCTTACTGAGCTCATCATGTTGCCCCAGAAAACAGTTGTACAAGCACAACTGACTGTATAAGTGGAAAATGAGTTTTTTTTCAGAAGATATGCACAGCACTAAGCTAGCTGGTCTTGGCTAAATGTAATACTCCTTTTCGACCTTTCCCTGTTGCTAACTGCATAGTCCCTGCTCCCTCTTTTGATCATTTCAACCCTTGGTTAGCTCCAATGCTCATCTGACTCCTTAGTGTGCCAGTTCGGTTTGCTGATCTATTGGAAAAAAATCCAGCCAACAGAGGGAGTTTTGACAGCACTGGGCTGTTAGGCTCAGTCATTCCTGTGAATCTTCACCTGGAAGCACAGATTACTTAATCTGACATTGCTGCCAACATCGATTCCCATCCAACAGGGACTTTGTGCAATCTTCATTTCTTAGCGCTTCTGTAATGTCGGGAGTACGTGACCATTGTCTGCGAGGCAGAAATCCAGTGCAGTATATGAGATTCAGGTTAACCTGTTATTCCGCGGTGGAGATGTTAACGATGCGAGAATGAACCATCTCACCTTTGGAAGGAAAATGGGGAGAGCTGTTGTGGCCTGCATTCCCCTCATGCTACATGGCTTTACTCCAGGATTCTTATTTGACCTGAGCTTAAAGATATTAGCATTTAAATGTCCCCAGATTAAGTGTTGTTTTCAACACCTTGCTGACAGAAACAAGAGAAAAGAGGAAACGGTAATGCTGGTTTTGGTTTGGCAGCCACTTCTGTGAAATGTGATTAAAAAGAGACATTCTGCAGTGGATTTATGTTTCCAAATATTCTTCAGAGTACCAAGTGGCAGGCAAAACACATCAATTCATCTTTTTTAAATTTCATATGAAAGTGTTTTTTTGGGTTTTTTTTTTTTTTGTTTTGTTTTGTTTTCATTTGAGGAAACATCAGAAAATAGGAGAAAAGCTTAAAATCTTCATTTCTGCAATTTTTCCAGAATATTTTTGTCTCGAGTTGCGGTGGCTGTGGTTGTTGTGTCGGCTATGAGAAGTGGGAGTGCTGCTGCACTCCTTTGCAATCAGTTTGCAGGTTTCATCCAAATAATACATTTTAACCCCTGGCCACATCAATTCCCTGACCGTATGTGATTGCCACACCTAATACGGACAGAATCCACAAATGATCTCCTGTGTATTTGTCTTGTGATTCTTAAACACTGCCTCTTTCCCAGGACATGGCCTTGTTTGCCTGAAAAACAGTAACCAAATATGGATTCAGTGGTGTTAACTGATCCTTCAGCCATTATGCGGTCAGTTTTTGTTATGTAGAAGTTCTCATGCACTTCTACCTTTGCTAGTAATTGCCCTCACAAGAAACAGGACTGCGGAAAACTTTTATCCTCAGTGGCATTTTTATCCCTCTCTGCATGTATTTAAACAGTGCAAGTTCAGATGCTTGGTTACAGCTAACTCCAGTGAGTGTGTACAGACTCTAGAATTCGTAGCAGTTTCCTCCAGTGCAGCCTTTATTGTGCAGTGTGTGTTACCCCATCTGTCAGTAAGATCTGGGATATCTTTAGTCATTGTGCAGTGTTTTTTTTTTTTTAACCTGAACAGGTAGGAGTTGATCTAGACAAGCCCTTGCTAAGCTGGGCTTTGCTGGAAGCTGTTTTCAACATAATGTAACCCGCAGTGCAGTGAGAGTAAGGTCTGTATGGCTTGGGGAGGTCGAAAGGGGACTGCTACTCCTTGGGATTCAGCCAGAAATATATCACAAAGATCCTCTGAGGCCAAACAGGGAACATATTATTGTAGCAAAATGTCTAATCCAATAACTTACCATTAATATTTATTTTGCATTATGTTGGCATTTGCTTTGTGACTTCTCCCTGTATTAAAATTGCTGTCTGCTTTTATGGCTTTCACCACTTTAGCATGTGAACCTTTCATAAATGCTACTTAATTTGCCTTCATAGTGTTCACATTTGGCCATGGTTTTTTTCACATCTGTGCAAGTGCAATTGAGAGACAGCTTCTAAAAAATGAAAAGCATAGGCATCAAGTTCATTGCAGTCTTATTCTAGATCACCAAGATTTTCAGCATTTTTGACCATGCCTTGACAAGTTACCCAGGAAATGTTTTGCAGAACTGTCTGGTTGCTACTGTCAGGAATATCAGTTTTGTATATATAGAAAGAAGAAATCTGATGGAGGGGGTAGACTGTACTTGTTCCTTTCCAGGTTGTCTTGCTGGAAGAGTTGGCTTGATTACCCCTTGAGCATTAGTGTCAAGTGTGGTCTACGAGTGAACATGAGCAGAATTCCTTTCAATACCAAGTCCTTCTGTTGTAGGCCTTTAGTTTAATGACGGGTTGAAAATAGGAGATGCACTCCTTTAGATAATGGTTTCCACTTGTTTAGTGGTGAGATAAGTGCATCTGTAACCATCCTGTACGATAGTTCTGCAGCAATTGGTGTTTTTGATTGCTGCTCTTGCCACATGTACAAGTAACAGAGATTGATAGAAATTGTTTGCTATAATATGGTGGTTATTTTTCCTCTCAAGTTGAAACGTGCCTTGTGTCGCTTCATCAGAGAAAACCTGTATAATTAAATTTTCTCCATCTTTTCCTTTCATATTACATATCTTCTCACCTCAAGTTAACTAATTGCCAGTTGACTCAAGGTGGGTAAGGATTCTGCAAGTGCTAAGAAAGACACTGTCTAAATATTTTGTTCTAGAATTAAGGTATTTTTTCTTTAATCCCTGAATTTAGACATGGAGAACACGCACATGATTATAGCTTGTTGTGAACAATTTCTGGCAAACTGAGCCTGCCTTTTAAGTTCTACCAGTATACAAATACCTCTCTTTTTTCTCTTTGATGACAGAAAGACACAGAACCATTTTCAAATTGACTTTCCAGTTAGCTGAGAAAGATGCGATGAAATTTTGTTGGCATCTGTTGCATAAGGTTGCTTGGATCCATGCATGCTTGGGAGCTAGCAAAACACATTTAAGATGTTGTTCTTACTATGGTTTAGCATCATCTCCTGCAGCATTGGAAGCACTCCCTTGGCAGAAGCACAGGAAGGACATTCTGCTCAAGTTGGGCTCTCTTATTACATGTAATACCTTGAGCTTTTATGTTACTAAAGCATATTGAGGGGGAACTTTCTCCCTTTCTAACAGATGTATGATTCTCATGCTTCCTGTTTGTTGTCATTACTACTGGCTACGCAGGCATCTGGGGCAGAAAAAAAAAAAAGCAAAATAAAAAAGCCATGAAATCCAGTAACAAAATTCTGTCATTTTTCTAATTTGAGATAGAATAGCCCATTCTGTGCTGGAATACAAGGTAACGACTTCCATTGTTATCTTCAGGCGTAAATATTTCAGCTCACAGCTAGCAATGACTGATTTCAAGCTTCTGTACCTGTGATGCCATATTTATGTTTTCTTCAGCCTCAAAGCTGCCCTCCCTGAGGGTGCTTCTTCCTGAAAAGATGTTACATACGTATGTGCAGCCTAGGTAGAATGCACAGCATTGCTTATGCATAAAGGGAATGGAAAATGCAAAGTAGGAGGAGTTACTGCTGTACAAAAGGAAAAGAGAAGATTCTATTCAAGTTCTGTGAAAGCAAACTGAATCAACAGTTGCAGAGACTGAAGTCTTTGAGCTATTGTGAACTGCATGGCAAATGCAAACGGGAACACCTAGGGAGAAGGTGACAGGGAGGAAGCAGGGACCAACTTGATCTCCTCTGGGGCACTGGTCTGCCCAGAAGCTGCATCTAACCACCTGAAATAAACCCATGAAACAGGTTTAGGAAACAAAGGAATAGGCTAAGTATAAGACTGATTTCTTTTAATTGGCTTAAGTGATGTTTTAAAAGTTAGAAAGTCACTTGCATTGGATGCTATTTTTACCATTGATTATCTCTTTAGTTCAGTTTGTTTAGTAACAAATCAGCAGTTCTGAAACTGGCAGACAGTTGACTTGCAGGTTCCCCAGGGCAGTGAGCATGACCCCAAGCTTCTGGACTTCAAGAAGAGTTTGGACAGCGCTCTTAGATACAGGGTTGGAATTTGGAGTAGTCCCACATGGAGCTGAGAGTTGGACTTGGTGGTCTTCGTGAATCCCTTTAACTCAGGATATTCTGATTCTGTGATTCACGTATACTTCTTGCTTCCTTCCTGTATGGCCTTCCGTTTTCTAAATATAGTATATAATTATAAATATGTTGTAGCTTCTTGTTCACTGTTTTTGCATAACACTGTGTCAGAAAAAACAGGAAATGTCTCAAAAAAAACAGTTTTAACTGAGGTACATTAAGCCTTGCCATAGCTAGGAACCAAGTGTTTTGAAGCTACTAGGAAAGTGACAGCATCATTCTGAAGGCTAGCAGTGTAGGTGAACATCCTCGCATCCAAAACAACGTTATATTTGTTATGCAGGTCATTGTCTTTCCAAGTGGGTTGATACATCACTTTGGGTCTAGGCATGTCCATCAGTCTGTGAATTAAAAAGGAGTGCGTTGGCACACACTGTTGGAGCAAGACTACTTCACTGTAGCTAAGTGTCATGGAGATAGTGCAGCTGGTTTTGAGCTGTTGAATAAATGCAACTAATAACTGAAAAGCCATTTTAGAGAAACATTTGTTGTTTTCACCCTGTAAGCTGTCTGTTCTCTTTTACTTTTTTATTAGCAGAAACATTCTGAACAAATATTTAAAATTGATTTTGAATGTAGCTTCCTTTAGCAGGTACTGAACTATTTCTTTTCACAGCAAATTGTAATTTAATGTCTTCTAATGTGTCATTTGAATTTTATGAATTGTGTGTGTGTGTATGTATGCATAGGTAAATAGTATACAGATGTTTTAAAGTGTATCTCCTCACGTTCAAGTTTTAATTTTACAGACGATATCAGAAATTGCAGAAGATAATGAAGCCCTGGTAAGAACCTGATTAGATCATCACCTTGCACACTTCCTCTTCTTTTGCATGAGTGAGTTCAGGCCCTTGCGCTAATCTTTATATGTAAATACATCTATGCTTATTCCTTCAGCCAATCTTCAAACTGTTTTCTGTTCTTTGATACTTATCTGATGGGGCCTTTTTTGCTTTGCTTATGGAATGGGTGCTTTCTGTAACTTCTGCAAGGACTTATACAATTCCTAATTAAGGTACTCTTTTTTTTATGTTTACTGTTTTATTACATGAGCAATCAAATAATTTCCCTGCCTTCTCCATGTTCCCCATTTAAGTTTGACTGACTTACATGATCAATAGCATACAATTCTAACTGTTTATATTAGTGAGATAAAGGTCACTGTGCTAGTTTGGATTCCATTTATTTTCTGGTCCCAGTTCATGTTATTTATTTCAGATAACTATGTAAAGAAAAACTGCAATATACTACAGGGCTTCTTATTAGAAACATCTAGGGCAGGTTTGTTTGAGTGGAATTCTTTATGCTTCAAGTTAAGCACACGCTTCATAGACTTTAATAAATAGGGAACCCGAGTGATGTTCTATAGCATCTTGATTGGCTTGCAAGTTTGTTACATCAAGTGTAGCTGAAACCCAAGCGAGCAAAAGAGTAATTAATCAATTAAGTGTGCATCTGTCACTCTGATGTGGCTTATCATGAAGAAAATGCAGCACCCCATCCACATCCATGCTGAATCATGCTTTCACAAAGCTGCTGAAATGTTAATCACTAGATCATTGCCTAATAAATTAAACAGTAGCAATAAATTTGGCAGAAATCTTAAATCCTTCCTCTCTGTTCTCTTTCTCAAACTAATGTGGAATAACACGTTTCTTAATATAAAAGTTTAGATTCTGAGAAAAATAATTAAAATGTCATGAGGCTTTCAAAATTCCTGGCAGCATCACTCCTGCTGAGATGCCTCCTGTGCATTTTGATGCTGTTTTTTCTCACTCATTAACGTTAAAGTAGGGTGCCTTTTTGTGTGTGTGTGGTAGCTATATTCCATCAGCACCACTTTGCTCCCAAATTCTATTATCCTGTATGCTTTTGTACGTTAAATAATACAGTTGTCATCTGAACAGCCTCAGAAAATACTGAAGTGCTGACTTACAGTTGCTTTGAGCCCTGGTCTTAGCCTCTGGTTACGTGATAAGCTGAATTAAGCTGGGGTTTTTTTTGGCACATCTTAGTCATGTTTACCCATGGGAGCTAGGCCTTACCCTCTTCTGGATGATACTTATTGATCATTGTAGATACAGCACGCTGGTGAACACAATATAAAAGAATGTGACTAAAATTTATTTAACTTTGAATGCTAAATGGATTTGATTTATGTCAGGGCACGCAGTTTAATATTCTGATTTCCTTCAGTAGTAAATGAAATGACACAATTAAAATCACAGAGTTTTGTGCTTGTACTGAGATACCAGACCCATTAGACAGACCATGAAACCAGTAGCTGCGGAACTTGGTTTATTCATAACCTTTGAAGGTAAAGAGGTGACGCTAGTGCTATATGATTGTTGTCAAGCATCTTAAATATTTTTCACCATCTATTAATGGGAGAAAGATCAATGAAAAAATCATAAAAATAATTTCAGCACGTAATATAATGAAAAAAGCATTACAATTTTGCAGCCTCTACCTGCTGTCTTATTACTAGTTACTCTAAAGAAACCAAATGCTAATCGAAAGAAAAAATTACTTTTGATTAACAGGGCTGGGGGAGGGATATTTCATAAAGCACAAGTATTTCATGTTATCTCTGGTAGCTTGCACATGCTGACCTTTGGAAGATGACTTAATTAAAACCTCATTTTTGTAGAGAAGGCATGTTTAATACCTTTCATCTACTGAAGGAAATTCTTATTCTAAAATGTGTGTTTTTTGTGTGTCTGTCCTTTTAGTCTTACAGATTCCCATTATATTTCTGGATTTTCTTTATCCCATATTGACTAATGCTTGGTTAAAAAAAATTCCCCATGGAACAGCTGTATCAATTGACTACTTAATTGTAGTCAAACCATGCTGACTGGAGAGAGATGTTTCCATGCAGATCGTTATTCTTAGCCTTTATAGTATAGTGCATCTTTTTATGGAAATTACCATGAAATGAGCAAAAACATGAGCTTATAAAATGAGAAAGAAGAGAAAAGGTAACTCTAATCATCTGTCTGAAGAGCCAATGTGTAATAGCTCCTCTGGGCTACTTTTCCATGCTGACAATTGCTTAATGTACCTAAAAGTGGATTAAGTCATACCTCATAATAAGAATATCTACACCTGGATTTATTCAAGAATAGTTAAGTTCTGTTTAAAATTCAAAGCCTGTTTTTCTAATCAGAGTTAATTCACAAGCTTAGAGAGGCTCTAATACCATGGGTACAGAGCTATTTCATGGTTTTTTTGTTTGGTTTTTTTTGGAATGCAGTTAGTTTAAAATCAGCAGGGTTGATCCTTTGTAATGAATGTAGTGAAACTGTACCAACAAAAATACTTCAGTGCTGTTTGTTGCATTGCAAAAAAATAATCTGTGTCAATTGCAGTGTAGCAGTTAAGTGTTTTTCTGTCATCATCTACAAAAACAGGAGCAACTACATCCAGGTTGTTCAGTCATTTTGAGCCATATGGAGTAGGTAGCAAGTATATGTGAATTGCTCCTAGTCTGATGTGGTGGAGGTTTAGCTTTACCCTTGGAAAGGTTACTTAGAGAAGCAAGGAAGTGTGGAAGCAATGAAGAAGAGTCAGAGCAATAAAAGAGGTTCATGTTATGATTGCAGAGTATCTTGCTGCATCATTGAGTTTCATTTTAGGCTGAGGTTCTTGCTGCCAGGGCTTTTTTTTCCAGGGCCTTTGTCCTCTAGATATATGCTGCTTCCCTCTTTAAATTTATTTATGACCATTTATACCTGACAACACTCATTTTCAAAGCTGTTCTTACTCTTTGATGTTAACCTCCTTGCAGTCAGGCCCTTTCAGCTGCCCAGTGCTGGGCTGTGAACATAGTTGCTAAATGACAAGGGATTGAAAGTTAACCACTTCCTTAACCACTGCAGCTGGTAGTAGGCTGCAATTCCCTTCTTGACTTCTGACCAGTTAGTGTTTTTCTTTGCTACCTTCCCTCTGCACAATTAGACTTGACTGTTTTATCTATGAAAAGCACTCTGTAAAAGCGTACTGACTTAGGCTTTTAGTCCTGATGGGCTGATAGTTGCATCCTGTTCAAAAACATCTAGGGGATTTTACTGCTCATGTCCCATTAATTTACTTTGAAAAGAAATTAAAATTGCTTTAGGCATCTTTCAGAATATCAGACATAGTTCTATAAATATATATATCTGTAAGTTGCATAGCACACCTGATGGAAAGATGGTTTTACAAGTACAGTTGATATTATGAAGGCGAGTGATAGGCATGGTGATCAGGATCACATGTACATTCCTTTTATTTTTGAGAAAGAAAAATTAATATAAAAAATGCATGGAATTTTCTTCTCAGTTTCAGAAAGTAAGAACGCAGAAAATTCTTCAGAACGTAAATTAGCAGGTTCTGCCCTGATCTTTGCCTAAGACACACAGGTGCCTAGGGAGGTGGTTGAGGCACCATCCCTAGCGCTGTTCAAGAAGCATTTAGATGAGGTGCTAAGGGATTTGATTTAGTAGTTGGGTAGGGATAGTGATAGGAGGATGGTTGGACTAGATGATCTTGTAGGTCCTTTCCAACCTTATGAACCTATGAACCTAGGTAAAATAATTTGAATCACAACTGCAGATTTGTCCCAGGTGTTGAGGTGCACAGGCCTTAGGCCAGAGGAGTAGGCATCCATGTTGGAATGGCTCATGCTGGGTTGGTCAGTGGCCTTCCAGACCACGGCGGCTTGCTGCTTCTGAGACTTTGGCTGTGAGCTGGTGTGGGTGAGGAGGTGCCTCATGAACAACTTACCCATGTCTGCAGTGGTTGGAAGACTGGGGCCAGACAGCAGTATAGGGCAAACTTCATCAGCTGTCCCAGCAGAAGTACTGGAGCCAGAGCCCTGGAGAGGGATTGTGCAAGAGGTTTAATGACACAGATCATTAAAATGTCAGTGCTAGTGAGAGATGAAATTGCAATTACACAGTATGTCTTTCTGATCACTCTTCCCTCTTGCTGTAATGGCATGCATTCCTTCATCAGGAATTACTGTCAAACCGTTAGATCTTTTTGCAAGACTAGCAGGGGGGTTGATATTTACAGAACTGTTGTGCCTTGTGCTGTATGTTCTTCAGAAAGATTTTGTGAAGCAAGCCCTAATATTTTTCAGACTTTTCTTATGACTAAAACTCACTGAGATTTTGAGTTAAGCAGTACCACTTACATTCTATGAACAAGCTTTGATTCCCATGAAATTTCCCACATCTCAGTCTGCCTCTCAATAGTATGAGTGTGTCTGCATGTGTGTGCTGAAACAGAAATGCCTGAAAATCTATTTCTACCTGTCTGCTTGTGTTTAAATGCGTAACAATGAATCAACACCACTCCCTCCTACTTTATCTTGCTAGTTACCCTGGAGATTGTTTTCATGTCTTGCAGTGCTGCACCTAATGCTTATCCTTTAAGCCTGGCTAGTACATATGTAGTACATGGTTTTAGTACATACATGTGTGTGCCCTGTGCCTATGGATAGATAGATATTTTAAAAATCCATGCTATGTATATGTGGTGATGCAGAACATATGCTTGATTTAGTCCCAGTGTTGCACCTCTTTGCTCTTAATAACGTGAAAAATGTCATAGGAGTGACACCCACTGGGGCAGCCTGCCTTGTTTTAAGTTGCAAAGTACTTGCACTGTCTGTATCCCAGAAGATTGTGTCAGTGGCACATCTGCTAAAACCAGGTTTATACACTAGTATTTTCAGGTCTGTTAACCTAGTTTCACTTTCAAAGATGTGCAGTAGGATAAATAATTGACTAGATTAATGAATAGTTTTCTCAAGAAGAGCAAATGAGTGCTGAATATAAGGGAATTTAACTAAACTGAATTCCAGACATTGCAGTTCTGGAGGAGAATATATATATATATATATATATATATATATATATATATATATATATATATACACACTCACATACACATACATGTAGGTAGTAAAATACAGTGTAAGCAATCCTTCTAATCTATACTCATTGTTAATAGGAATTACCTTTCATTTATAGAATAATATTTATGTACTAAATGCACATTAATTGATAAAATTTGTAAACATACATAAGAAAATCCAGGATAGATAAAGTTATCTCTCCCAGTATTAAACTGAGCAGATAACTTATCTCCTTTTAATTTCATACAATAATTTTCCTAATAGAATTTTTTTTCTTTTTATTTGTATATAAGTTTGTCTAGCTTTATAACATGCTGATATTCTGTATATTCATGGAAATATTCTGGCATGAATATCTAGGCAAATTTTTTAAAAGCAACTCTTTCCAAGGGATGCATTTTTACTTAGACATTCATAAATAACCATTATATGAAAAAAGAATGGGCTGGAGAGAATGAGAGGACTGGAGCTGATTGTATTTCCTACAGTGCTGTATTGTTTTCTTTTTATGAAATCCTTGGTTATTTGGAATGCTGATGTTGACATTTGAAGTCTAATTTAATTCCTAGATTTGTAGAATTAAAAGACAAACAGTAATGTATGGCTGAACAAAGTATTCCTTGTAGAATTACAGTGGCTTATTTTTTTTTAAAAGACACTATTTTTCATGTTTATTCTTTCATATTGCCTTTTTATTTTGTCATAAATAATCAAAGACATACTAGATACCCTTACTTTGAAAGAGAAGGTGTGTGTATAATTCCCTCCTAACCCAAATGTCAAGAATGGCAAGTTTCATCTTAGTGAAGGCTTTTGCAGAGTTTTCATGAACTAGCCTAAGTGAAGGGGACACTAAAGGTTTTTCTTTTGGTGTCAAGATGCTTTAATGGAGATTATATCAAATCTGTAACGAATGGCTATTGGAATTGTTGCATTTAAATTGATTTCCTGCTTTATTCCTTTGTCCTGCAGTGAACGCCTTCCCTCTGAGTGACTGTTCACTAATTTGGGTTGTGATGGTGTAAGACAGTAGGGGATCAAATCACACAAGGATTAGTAATTGCATTCCTTAACTATAGCTATTCTACTAGATTCAGTTTTCCAGCGTACTGGGCATTGTAGTTTCAATCTCACAGGTTTTAATTTTGTCTTTTTATTAGGTAAGCTGCTGCATTAAAGTCAGTGGGACTATTCATGTTATTTAGCTTGATTGCATGCTTAAGCTTGTAAATGGCTTAGTGGCAGAGTACCTTGCAGGCATTTTGGCATGCCCTTAAAGGTAATACACTGCTGCTTCTAGGAGTCTGTGCGCAGCTTCTTGTGTTGAGCAGTTACCTTGTTGAATGGTTTCATTAAAATCATTGTGGATACTGACTGTTGTGTACCACAAGTATATATAGAAATGAAGGTGATTTATAAAAGTTGATTTTAACATGGAAAATTAGTGTACAGCTAGTCAATTTAGAGCATGTTCTTTATGATGCATTTAAGCCTGTATTGAACATATTTAATACAAAGATGCACTTGAATTTACAATTAATTATGCAGTGTAGAGGCCTGCAAATCTAAGAAATTTGAGCTGCATTCTTGAATGAACAAGTGGAACTTCGCAGACCTTTGGACATGATTGCCCAGAGATAACCTGAAGATGCATCTCCATTTACTTAAAAGAAATAAACTGAGGCATTAACCATTGGAAAACTGCTGCTCAATGCAAAATCTTTTCTGGTGCGTTTTTAAAATGTTTGCTTCCTTGTAAGAGAAGAAACAGACAATCCACTGATTTTCTACCTACAGAGGTACCACAGTGTGGTATGTACCTTTGTGTGACGTTCAACTCGGAGCATGTCTGTAAGTTACTATGAAAAGAAAAGATTTATTTTCTCCCGTTAGTTCTAAAATTTTGAATTAGATTAAAGAAGCTTAGTTAGACTATCTGATTTTCTTGAGCATTGCATGTGGTGTTTTCCTAGGACATAGTTCTTCTCTTACTAAATTGCTTTATTTCAGGTGATTATTCGTGATGTCCATGCAAAATTGCTTTGGAGACTATTTGTTGCATGGCCTCTCTTGCTCTTTTGCTGCCTCTTAGTCCATGTTTGGCTTTCTTTTCCTGCCTTTCTGAAAGCTTCCTGCTGCTTTATTCCCTCGGTCGTTGCCATGCTGCTTAACTGGTAACTGTAGTCATGACTCCTATCTCTTGCAGCTTTGGAGATATGTTGTCCTTTACACTGACTGCATTTGTTGAGCTGATGGATCATGGGATTGTATCGTGGGATACATTCTCTGTGGCATTCATTAAAAAGGTAAATTTGTAATCAATGCTATGTGTTCTGTACAGATTTGCTTCGATGCTTTAAAATTTTTGAGGTGAGTTGTGCTTTCTCTCTTTCAGTTGCATTGTTTAGCTGATTGCTTGGTCAAAAAGGTATATGAAAATGAGGTCAATGTCCTGTTTAAATCACAAATATTTGTAACTGTGGGATCTAGCCCAACTTCTACTGAGTTCAGAGGAAATGAAATTGGATCAACGCTATGTTAGGCCTATACATGGGCTGCTGCTTGCTAAGTTAGAGTGTGACCTCCTTGTGCACATACCAGGCAGTTAAAGCAGAAAATAGTGTTTAGATTTAATGTAAATTAAATTGAGCAATAATATGCATCTTGAAATAAAAACAGCATTGAAATGTTTCCTTTGAGGATAGGGAAGGAAGAGAAATGAGTTAGTTTACAAATTGAAATTAAACTGAAATCTCTTGAGTTGATCAAGCTGAGCTCCAGCTCCCTGAATCCTGCAGCTAAGGTATAAGATTTTGAAAAAGATTTTTCCATGATCTGCTACATTTTTTCTTCTTTTCTTGCACGTGGTAGATGCACAAGAGCAGCAGAAACAGCAAAGTACTCTTTAAATGCAGAAATCTAGCAGACCTATAAAAAAAAGGATTTTGTTGTTATTGATTTAACATTTTTTACTTATTCTCTTCTTAAATATTGGCAGGTTGCAATCAAACAAAGTGGCTCATCTGCTTAAAACAAAGCCAGAAATTCTTACTAATTATTCTTTTCAAAACAGGTTGAAGTTGAAACAAATCTTACATTGAAGTGCATTTGTATGAGTTCAAAAGATGTCAGAGTTGATTCACTGTAATGATACCAGGTGCACAAATGGAACTAATGCCACCTGTGGCAAAGATATCTTCTCTTTATAGCAAAATGTGACAGAATTCTTGTGTAAATTTGGTTAGAAAATTATTACCATATAAAGGAAGTATATATAAAGGAAGAAATAAACGGTTATGAATTAAGTGTTTTAAAACTGCTTGGATGTGGTACTCTGGAACATGATTTAGCAGTGGGTTGTGGTTAAGCTGCTATTGATCTTGATGATCTTGAAGGTCTTCTCCAACCTGAGTAATTCTGTGATTCTGTGAAAAGATAATTAGATTTTTAAGTTCAGTTTTGGTCATTAAAATGATAGGTGTTAGTTGTGAAAGAGGTTAGTATTATGTTTTGGACTTTGTTAATCTCATAAGCTTAGGTAGATTATGATGGCAATCTTAACATGGCAAAGAAAATAGTAGACCTGTGTTTTAACTGGCTTAATTAGACAGAAATTCCAGCCTAGAATGTGTTATTTGCTGAGGAAGCCTAACACATATAGTAAGAAATTTGCTAAAATTTAAATTAATCTGTCTAGTTAATGATTCAGAATTACTGTTTTTGTTTTACTCTTTCAATGTGTTTTGCCCTGTGAGTTGGTTAGTGAAAACAGCAAGAGGTGATGTGCATCCCTGTAATGCCTTCTCTATTTTGTCAGTCACGTCTATGTCCTGGACAGTGTTGTGAGTTAACAAAACAAATCTAACAAAATGGTTCTCGTGACCTAAGTTATCCTGACAAGTAAAAACCAGAAATGAAACTGGTGGAAAAGGGCCAAAGCAAAGAATAGGGAAGAATACTAGATCAGAAAGGAAACAGAAGGAGAAAGGATAGCAAAAATACTGGAAAGGGGCAAAGACACATCCTGATCTACCAACCTCTTGAGAGGCAGAGCAGCTGTGCCCTCAATGAGGCCCTTTGTGCAAAGGGTGCACCTAAAGGAGCACTCAAGAACTGTCTTTGATGGGAACTTGCACCTTTATTCTCCTTTGCTACTCTGAGCTTGGCTTTTGGTTGGCCACTTGAGGTTCCTGATAGGCTAGTTCAAGTGGACGACAAGATGAATAAGAGCTGGGATAATTTTCTGCTAGCTGAAAGGAATCTCTGCAGCCCTACTTGAAGTGCTTCTGACCTTTGAAGCTGTCTTTCTTTTCAAATGGAAGCCAGACTGGAATGGGAAGACATTCAGCTGAGTAACTTTTTTGTTGTTTTAAATCTTGGATAAATAATTTCCTAGCTAGAAACGTAGAAGATGGAGGAGATCTCAAGGGAACCTTTGAATGCTTCAAATGAGTAACCAGTTGGTACTGGATGCAGTCCCTCTCCCATCCTTTGAGTATGTTAAGACTGCTATTCCAACTACTGCAAATAAGAACTGACACCTTCAAGTAGGGCTTTGTTCCTTATCTTCAGGGAAAATATTGTATCATAATTTGAAAAACTTTCTTACAGCAGAATATCTCAAGGCTCTTTTCTTCCTCATGACAGTAAAGCTTGTTTAGACTGGACTCCCAAAGTAGCCTAAAGGATTTGGATGACCAGTTCTTAAGATGTGTCATGATAATTTGATATCAAAATAAAATACAAAAATTTGGAACTCTTCTCTTTGATTTCTATGAGAGGAGAAATAAAATGAAGGCTTGCAGTGTTTGTTGAGATGTTCTTAATGATCTCTTAGAATTACTTATGTAAGTGCTGTTTCATAACTGTGTGGGGCAGAGTCTTAACCTTGATAAACTGCTTACTCTGCCTTCCAAAATGTGCCGTGCAGGAAAAGCAAGTGGCAGTTGGAAAAGGATCTCTGTGTCTCACAGCTGCCTATTGTTTTTTCTGTAGTTAAGTGCAACTACAATTCCTTACCTGTTAATGAGATATGTGCTTGAAATTTTAAACTATACTTTAGGTCTTTACAGATTTAAAGCTGCTTCAGATTTTCCTGTTATTTTCACTTACAGACATCGAAGTGGTCCAGTCAGATAACTAAGGGACATCTTTGAAAATCAGATCTGTTTCCTTCAGTTGTTTTCACTGCGGTGGTTGTGGCACTTTTTGTCAGTTTCTTTTTCTGTTTGGTTTATTTGTTTGTTTGGACTCTTGTCTTTTAACTTTTGAATTCTTCCCTCCCTTTAGGTGATGCTGAAGTGGGAAAAGAGCTCAGAAAATGTAGTTTTAGTTTTCTCTACCATTCCTTCCTGCTCTTATTCCATATGTTTAGGTCCTGTTTCAGCACAGCACTGAGGTTGAATGTCCAAGGGCATTCTGATGCCTAATTTCCCTTGAAACTGCTAGGAAGCTAAGCACTCACTTCACAAAGTGTAGCTACATGCGGCTGTGCAGAAATCATTTGTTCAGCAAAACACTCATAACCTTGGTTTTTTTCTTAGTGACACGCATCTGTGTGCGAGGTTTTCATGTGAAAATGTAAAGCAATTAAGTTGCTTGTTTGTGGAGAGAAGGCTCTATTCTTGTGAGCATTCATCATTATTTATTATCAGAAGTTTTGATAAATGAGTGCAGGGTTATATTTGGATGTTGAGAGCCCTTCTGGCACATGGTGCTCAGTTAGCAGAGTTCTCCAGAGAACAGCAAATGACACAACTTTGAACTTATATTGATTCCATTCTGTTTTCAGTAGATGTCCTTTTTCCACATCCAGAACTGCAAATATAGGAATATAAATTTTTTTAAATCTAATTTTGTGTCTTCTGAAAATGGCATGGCTCATTTATCAGGGTAGGCTTGCATATTTCATGCTTCAGCAAGGTGGTTTTGAGTATACATAGTTTAGCATGCAAGTTACACAGCAGATGCTTTAAGTGTATGTTCAGTGTGAGATGTCACAGCTCTCTAAACACACGAGCCAGCTTCTGTAGTGCACTGAGCTTATGTTTATGATAAAAAGGATCTGTGGCCCAAAAGCAGAAGAATAAAGGTGTCTGAGGCAGCCTTTCCTAGAGTGAGGTTTCAGCTGTCTGTAATTAGTTTAGTGCAGCAGTCCCCTGTTAGGAATGTTATATCACAGTGAAGCTTTTACACTAGGCCTTGAGCTTTTAAGGAAGAGAGGTGCTGCATGAAGAGTGATTCTTGTCAGGGCTTTGGAAGAGGATGACAATAGTCTGACAACTCTGGAACACATTCTGGGCTTATTATATTCCTGCCACACAGCTGATGCATGTGTGCCTGGTGAGTGAGGCATCCGAAATGCATTTGACTTGTGTAAGCAGTGCAGAGCTGATCTGTGCATGCCTACTGTATGTGTTGTGGGGCTTGTGGACATCTGGCAGCCCTGATACAGTGTATCAGAAAACAACTGGATTAGCATTAGTAGAGGTAAGGTAGTACAGAGCTCCTGAGATATAGCTTGTCACCCTGAACAGCACATTATGCATTACATGAATGGAGTCGCATTCTGCACAACGTGCTCTTGCTATGGCAGTGTGAAGCAAGTAGCAGAGCAATGAACACCAATGCAATAGATTAGAAGAAAAAATATCCATCCCTCTCTCTTCATAGTCTTCAACCAAAGTTATTTTTAAAAAGTGGGAAGGGGAGAAGGCAGGATTTTGCTGCTATGGCATTCCTCAGAATGTCATGAGAGCAAAAGCGCTGTACACACGTTGATACTCTGAATTTTACAGTTGCCTAGGCAGCTTTTCCAAGTATTTGGCATGCTTTTCTTCCTCTGAAAGGAAGATTATACCAGGGTCTAAGTGAGCTTCCAGTATCAAGACTACATTAGTTTCTTGAAGTGTGACTACTTAAGATGGGATGGACTTGAAGCTTTCGGGAAAGAAGGCATTAAATAGACTGCAGTGACCCCATCTCAAGTCTATTACTCAGCTACAAATAACAAATACTGGTGACCATACTTTCCTTTTTCTGTTTGTCTGTTCTTACTTGGGTACTTTTTTTTTTTGCTTGTCTGTGCTGATATTGGTACACCAGAGGAAAACCTGAGCGGTTCTTACTTCCTTTGTCAGCGGAAGGTGAGAGTCTTCCCTAGGAGCTGTATCCACAGGCTGTGAAGCGTGCAAAGGAACACATGCTGTCACATCATGATGCACAGCTGTGTTGGCTCTGCAGATGTGAGCATGCAGCAAATCATTGCCATGCTGCTAAAAAGCATAGGTCAGACATGGTTTCTACTAGTGTGCCATTTTTCATAGCAACTTTCAGTAAGAGTGATAGAAATGAATGCACGGACAGTGAGACTGGACTGAGTTACACAATCAGTTGTGCCAGTAATCAAGTGAGTTTTAATTTGTAATCTGAGAGAGCTGTTGTTGGTAACAGCAAATTAAAATATACTTATTTTGCTGGAGATGCATTTTGCCAGAAAGTTAGACGTGAATTTCCCTTTTGCAACCATTTTTTTGAGCCTAGAAGCTTGTTTAGAGAGCTCTGGCTGCACAGATACTGGAGCAAGTGAGCATTCCAAAGTTTTCTCTCACAAAAAATAAAGTAAAATAAAAATACAGCAGCTGTAGTTCTGTAGTACCGATTTATCTCATACAACTTAATATAGAAACATATATGTTACGGGTGTTGATATTGACAAATCTGAAGTGATTCATGCCAGCTGAAAAATCTTGTGCCACTGTGTCTTCTGAAGGTTTCTGCAGTGCTGACTGGAGTGCTCTAAGGTATTAACTGATGCCTGGCATGTAGAAAAGACTACTTTTACTCTCAACAGTTTTCTGAGCCAACTCCGCAGTTTATTTCTTTCCTTCTCCTGATTCTACAAGAAGACTCAAATTTTCTTCATGTCTTAATTTGTAGATAGCAAGCTACGTGAACAAATTTGCCTCAGACATCTCTATCTTACAACGGTCACTAGCAATCCTGGAATCAATGGTGCTCAATAGCCATGACCTGTACCAGAAGGTGGCACAGGAGATCACAATTGGACAGCTAATCCCACATCTCCAGGGGTGAGTATCTTCAGATGCCACTTGATATGCTGATTTTTTTATTTTTACTTTTCAAAATGAGCACGGCATTTAGAATAAGAGTGATATAAAGACTAGTAACCTCCTGCATGACTTCCACATCTGTTATAAGTGGCTGATTAGCAAATAACCAGCCTTCTTGTTGCAAAGCTGCCTGTGTGATTAGAGGTGCAGACCAAAAAGCAGAGCACTCAGTACTGGTTGTGATTAAATGCTTAGCACTGTTAGCATGCAGGTAGTATGGTTTTGCCTGTCAGCCTCTGGGAAACATATAAGACAAAACCTGGACAACTTCTGTTGGAAGTACATTTACAAAGAGAGAGGCCTTTTCTTAAACAGTAATGCACTGTGATTCAGTGGATGGAAACAACTTTTTTTAGCACAGGGGTATGTGCTTCAAACTGGTTCTCCATACCTCCTAGCTGGGACATTTTCTCCTCACCTGAAAAGCTTTTAATATTAACAAGCTTTTCTTCAAAGCTCCTTAGAGTTTCTTCTTCCTAACTGTAGCTGGGACATCTGGGCGTCTGGCTGGAGCTCACAGTTTGAGTTCCTGCTGCAATCAGTGGACGATTAATGGTACTTTGAGGTTGTTATCCATTTCACCTTTCTTGAATGCTGAGCATAATGTTTCTCTTAATAATGATAGAGTTTGGATAACTTTTGTATGGGTAACTCTAAGTGCAAATAGTCCCTCAGCTTCTACTGGTAGTAATGCAATTGGAAAATCAGTTTCTATAGCTTGTGTGTCCATGTTCTTACCTCATGTTTATGATTTTCTTCCAAACAGGACAGACCAAGAAATCCAGACGTATACCATTGCAGTAATAAATGCACTTTTCCTTAAAGCACCAGATGACAAGAGGCAGGTCAGTTGTTGGGTGTTATATCCTTTTATCTATAGGAGGCGTACTGTGTTCGTATATGTAGCTGTCCCAGTCACTGCTGTCACTGGTGTAATACCATTCATTTTAGTGGAGTTAGCTCCGTCTTGTACCAGTCAGTGTTAGGAAGGGTTAAGCATTCTTCTGTGATTCTGTAGTTCCCTGTAACCTTGCTTGAACCATATTGACTGTGGCTGGCTGTAGTATTTATTGTACTGAACTTTTTGCCAGCGCAGCTTGTAAACCCAGACTGTTTTTTTGGTAAGTCATTTCCCCATCCAGATTTCTTAATAAAAAGTGTGTTGCTTTTGAAAATGGTACTATCTCGGCATGTAAGTATTTCATGAATGTCAGTGTACTCTTTTAAGTTAACTTTAGGGCCAGAGATCAGAAGCTCCAAGAGGAAATACTTCAAGATTGCTAGCTGATGCTAAACTATTGAATGTGATATGTTATGAAACAGAGGACTTCCATCCATGTTTATCAAGTAATTAGCCTGTATCAAAACAGAGTTAGTCATTTGTTTATTTAGTATTTCCTTCACCAGGAACAGTGATGCTAATTCTTGTGGTGACCAAAACAGGGTCATTGGGAGCTGCTGACAAATACTCGTGAGGATTTGTCTTAGATTTATTTACACTTTTTAACACTGGAGAATGTTTAAACAAACACCAACACAAAATACAAATTAAAATAGAAACTGTAGAATAAAAACTTGATTTGTGTAAAACCTTATTCCACGAGAGCATGTGAGAAATGTCTGCAGATTGCCAGAACTTGGACAAGTTCTGGACTAGCCCTGCACCAAAATCTGTCTGATGCAAGGAGACACCCTCTCTGCTGCCACGTTAAGGGGACTGGTATGACATGAGTGACTGCCTTGCAGTTGAGGAAAGGATTTAAATTCACACTGGTATCTGCCTTTTCTGTATTTTTTTAAACACTTCCACCCTCATTTCTGTAATGCAAAAAACCAAGAGGTTCAAAGATTTTCTTTTTTCATAAGGATTCTCTTGTTGCCTTGCTTCCTCTGCTGCTGTCAAGAACTATATCACCTAGAAAAAAGCCTAGGTTATTTAAAAATGGTGAAAGAGAATTTTATACATTAGAAAAGGAGATGTTGAGCAGTGAAATGACACTGTGAATGTTTGAAGAGCTTTGTTTTTTTTCCAATTGTCTGCATTTTCACAGAGACATGTTGCTATGGGAAATGAGGGGGCAATTTTTGTCACATAATTCTTGTTCTCATCTGTTACTACAATACTTTCTTTTTAGAAAAGACAGCTCATCAACCACTAATAGCAGTGCAGGTGTCTTGGAGACAAAGTTGGTTTTGCAGTAGTAATAGGTTTTGTGAATTCTTGTTGCTCCTATCACAGTTTTTGGTTCAGTGGACAGAGATGATATTCTAGTAAAAGCATTTGAACTTCCACGTATAAGAATCAAGTAACAGATTTTTTGTCTCCAAAAAGTGAAATGAATTTCCAGTTTTTGTCCGGATTGCAGGAAAAAAGGCCCTACTTCATTATTTGTCTGTCCATCTTCTTGCTGGAGATAGCTACGCATTAACAAAGCCAGTCAGTTCTGTGTAATATGAGGTGTATCATGTGCCTGGCACTCCCCCTGCAGTTCAATTGGGCATTTCCAGACAGGATCAGTGCATCTGTAGCTTTCATTCTTCACTCTTCAGCTGTTATGTGCAACTGAAACCAGCTTTGCCAGAAAAAAAAAAAGCTTAAAAGCTATAAGCTGAGATTCTCTTGGTTTTGGTCCCTACTTTCTTCCTTGTTATTCCTGTGTGAACAAAATTTTGATGTGGTGCCAACTGGACAGAATGACAATGCATTCTAACAATGTCCTTAAGAATGTGTCAGCATTGATTTGCTGTGCTGTATTATGTAGGATTGTGATACACTAATAGACCACTGTTTAGAAGTATGAGGTTAAGTTTGGTTATTAGCTGTTTTATTCCTGTAAGCAAGCAGTATCTATACAGCAAACTCCAATATTGTTACCCATATAATCCAAATCCTTGAATTGTCCATTTAGCAAACAGGAATTTAAAAATACATGCACAATGATTTCTAAATGTTAAATGCATTGATATATGCAGTGCATATGCTAGCGTGTGTTCACATCCATGCATATGCATTTCTGTATTCATGGACAACATGAATGTTAAAAACAGGATACATGCTTGTTAGGCATGGTTCAGGATACTAGGCTGTCATGCTCCATCAGTATAAATTATTCTCTCCTATACATTTTAAGGTAGCTTTCAGACGGACAGCCAAGGCCAGATGTCTAAGAGAGAAAGTTGAAACATATCCTGACTGATAGGGACTTGGCTGTTACTTCAAGAAAGAGAAGCTAATTGGAGGCAGAATAGTGGACCAGTGCCAACTCTGCTACCAAAATGCAGAGAAGTATTAGTTACTATAAACTACAGCATTGAGTTGTAATCTAAAAGTTAGAAAATCTGACTTTGAAACAGCCAAAATATAATATTTATATTATTAATATTAATATAAATATGCATGCAGTTTGATATCTGATTTTAAAGGCCTGACTGACAGTTTGAAAGGTGTTGATGCTGTGTTGTTGGGGAGTGGGATTTCTGAGAGGGGAATTGTGCTTGAAAAGGTGTGTGAAAAAGCAGTTTAACCCACAGAAATCTCTGAGATCTTATGTTGCTGTTACTGGACCACCAAAATATTGAGCTTGATAAACCTTTCACTCTCTTTGTCCTCTTTCTCATAGCAAAGCAATCTGAGTTTGTATCACAAAAAATAGCTCTTAAATTGTAGTTGATGAGCTGCTTCATTCTGCTTACAAGAAACAGTGCAGAAACTTGAGACTAAAACCTTTTAAATTGCTATATTGATGTAGGAATAGCACTAAAATACCTGTTTCTATTGTTTTTTTCTTAATCAGGAAATGGCAAACATTCTGGCACAAAAGCAGCTCCGCTCCATTATCCTAACTGTAAGTATATCGTTTCCAACATAACGCTAGCGGAGAGAAAAGCTAGATTGAGTTTTGATATGCGTGGGTTTTATCTTCATAAACTTTAATTGCTCTTTGCATTTTGATACGTTTTGAAGTCTTCAGTGTACAAGATAAAAATCTCGTTATTCACTGAGTTCAAAACTGATAATCAGAAAAGTTGTTTTCCCAGCCCAATAAATAGTTATTTCTTCATGACAGTACAATGCAGAATAAAATCCCATTGAGAACGTGAACTTAGTTGTGAAGTCTAGGAAATATCTGAAGCATTCGTAGGAAGTCCTTTTTGTTAAGTTTTAGATCTGATTAAAACTATAAGAAAGCTGCTTTTTGATTCTACAGGCGACTGTATCTTGATATCGAGTTGCACACAGTTTGTTGCCACTTGCACTAAGGAGGCAGGATATATAGCCCAGAGTGAAGTTAATGAATGTAATATATAAGATTTACTTCATCTATCTTGGGAAATCATAGGGATTTTGACATCAGTTCTTTAAGAAAATAAGGTGAAGTTCTTCTGAAAAACAGTGAGTTCAGCATCTGTCATGAGCTGCGGGGCAGTATAAAGCAAAACCAAGCAGCAACAAATAAAACAGACCTTTTCCCTTTCTTGCTCACTGTCATTATTTTAGTGATGCATGCAAAAGAAATAACAACAAACTTAGACACAAAAAACCAGAATTAGTTTCAAAGGCATGTTTTTGCATCGCTTGTGATCATAAGAAATTTGGTTGAAGCATAAGGATAATATTCTTAAGTGTTCATTTGCTATCATAAAATGCTACTAAAGTAGCTTTTGGCAGATAGATTTTTTTTCTCTGAAACTTCAGTGAAATATAGTTTCAGTTGTTGCACTCATCTCCTACGTGATTTTCCTTATGTCTTCCCTGCTGTGTTCAGTAGTGCGGGTCTGTTTTCCCTGTAGCTGTTCAGTTTTAGACACAACAGGGATTTTTAAATTATCCACCAGTTTGGTAACTGCTTTGTGAATGGGGTAATTCTGTATTGTATGTATGGGGTATTGTGCATTTCTAAGCCGTCTTCCTCATGTAGATCACAGTTGTCGGGTAGAGGTAAGATTGCCATGTGATGTTGACTCCCACAGTAGCAGTAGCACTGTTTGTATCACTGTGTGCATTGAACGAGTTGGCATCTTGAATACTTTCCTTAAATATTGAATATGCTCACTTTTTTTCTTCAAACAGATCTCTAGTGCTCTTGATAAGGAGTCATTTTTTCCTCAGAGTGGCTCCCTACTATTTTTCTTGTTTTTATTTGTTTTATTTTGTTTTGTTTTCACCATTCCTCATGTATGCACAGGCTCTGTCTAGTGACTTAAAGGAGAAAGTGTCAGTGCATTGTTAGTGTAAAGTCCCATTCCTTAAAATTTCTTATAAAGCCTATAGTTCATCTGAATACCTAAATCAGTGGCATTAGTCTTGGTTTATTTTCTTCTGGATTATGTATATGCCATTGCTTACCAACATATACTTACAGAAATGGAAATACCTGAGTCCACCTAATGTGATTTTCTGATATGGTGGCATTCACTGCAGTCTGTCTTTCTTTTACAGCATGTTATCAGGGCACAGAGGGCCATCAATAATGAAATGGCACATCAACTTTACGTTCTCCAAGTACTTACTTTTAACCTTCTGGAAGACAGAATGATGACAAAAATGGATCCACAGGATCAGGTAAGTATCTGACATGATCTTATCAGAACAGAAAGAAGTCAACTGCTCATTGCTGTGCCTAAAGCTCTTTATGGAGGAAAAGACAGTGCCAGGAATGCTTGCACAATCTCCGTCTCTTTCAGCGTGTGATGTTCAGTTGTGTTTTCTGTATGTCAAAAGATGAACTGGCTATTGTATTCCACATAGAAAAGTACAGCGAAATAGCTAGGCCTTTCTCTTTAGTATGTCATTTCATGAACTGTATTTGTTTTCATCCTGAATTAGAGCTCTGAAATGAAACTTTTCGTTCTTACACTTTTCAAAACCAACAGAGATGCATAATCCTTAAAAGTACTCCAGTAGAGCAAAGATGAACATTTAAGTGTAACACTGTAGAGCTGAACTCAATTGGTGTTGCAAGCAAATTCATTTTTGTTGCTGTGAACCTGTGCAGTAGTTGTTCGTCTTATTCTCACCGTGTCCAGACACTAGCTTTAATACAATTCATCATGCAAAAAGAGGCTTCCCAAAGAGGTTCAGGTGTTAGTATAGAATCAATGAGAAGTAGAGATGAGTTTTGTTTATTTTTTTGTGGTTCCTTTTTAAGGCCACATATGAAGGGGAAGCTGATTTCATTTTTAAGAGGTACTTGTGTCAAGACTTACTGATGATTTGAAGAAAAGGAGATGAGAGAATAAGATGGTCATAAAGTTAAATAACATAATGATATAGAGCTTTGCTCTTCTCTTAGGAGAATGTAAATGTAGTTACCTAGTGTATATCTTGATAGAGGGATTGAAACAGCATTATTTGTATTGATGGTAAGTTATATCTAGAGGCATTTCCAGTTGTGTAACTGAAGCAAGTCTTCTCTTGCAGAAATGGGCAGTCACCAAAAAGGTCACAGTGTTAAACCATTTCAATTTAAGTCAGAAAAAAAGTATTGGCTTAATTTGAAATGGTGGTGATCTCTTGGCTTCTGTGGTTTCATGATTGTGGTTAAAATTAAGTGTATAGTTAGTGACCTTGCTAACATCAGTCAAGCTTCAGGAAGTCAGCCCTGAAGCATCTGCATGTGAACCTTACAAGTGTGAGACCTTTGGAAAATAGGAACCACAGTCATGCTTACTGTGATAGTCTTTGAGCAACAAGCAGAGAATTCAGAATAAGGTTGGGCTGTTTTGAAATAGTCTTTGTGGGACTGATGATTAAAATGAGAATTATTTTTAACAATTGTTTTTAACATTTGTTTTGACTCAGGCTCAACGGGATATCATATTTGAACTCCGAAGGATTGCATTTGATGCAGAATTGGAACCTAACAACAGTAGTGGCAGTATTGAGAAACGCAAATCTATGTATACTCGAGACTATAAAAAACTTGGATTTATTGTGAGTATTTTTACCTGAGTGATCATACACTGGAAATGGCTGAATGCATCTGTTGCAGTACATTCTCTAATCAGTCAAATCTCTCAGGTCAATCTTCTGGCTGTCACCAATAGGAGAATAGAATAATTTATTCATATTTATGCAAATATTTTCAACCACAAATTATTGCTTAGCAGAAGCTAGAGTTAACTGGAAGAAATAACCATCTGAGTTTGAAGCACAATTTTGTATATCATGCCATAATTAATTTAACTTAGCAGAATCTTTAATGAACAAGCATTGTGTAAGGAATCTGTGTCAGACCTGTTAAGTTACTGTGCTCTTACTAATAGTGTGGATTGATGAGCATAATAAAGCAAAGGTAGGTCTCTTTTATGATATTTACTTGTAGGACCTTGTGTTTTGCTTGCTTGAACTCCTTTCATCTGAGAGTAGGGTTGTGATTAGTATGCAGTTTTCTTTCTCCTTAGATAAAATTGTATGCTTCACATCTTGCATGATTCATTACTTTGCTGTTGGCATGACACATGTGCACTGAATATAGTACAGTAGCCACAGTTATAGATGAGGTGGTTTTAAACACTGGCATAAGCTCATTGTGCAGTTTATGTGCTTTGCTCAGTTCTGTGGCCTAGGGCTCAGTATTATCCAGTTTCCTTGTGGTTTTGGAAGGGTATTTTCTGTGTTCTCATAGCTTTTTTCATTACTGATGAGTGAGGAAAAAATATTGCTGTATCAGTGTTAATGCATCCGTAAGGAGTCTAAAGTTTAGTAGAGGGAAGGAAAAGAACTAGGCATTTTAGAGTTGTATGTATGGTAGTAAAATCAATGATATGAGGAAGCTTTTGAATCTCAGTGTGGTTTTTCTGTCGTTGTGGATTAGTCTGTTCTCAGCTCCTGTGTTAGAGAAGCTTGTTGCTATCTCAGCTTCTAAGCAATTCATGTGTGAGATGAGCAGAAGACTTTGGGCCCTCAAAGCCTAGAGAAAAATGCAGGCCCGGATTTGGAGGCATATGGGTGTAGACCTTGTCGTGAATGAGAACAAAAATGGGGCCACACTGACCATGTGTTATAGGTGATGGAAAAATAACCACTGGCAAAGAATGAAATGATGACAAACCTAGATTAGGGATGGGACAAAGAATGATGAGCTGTAATAAATTCATGGTGCAGATAACATAGAAGAATAAAATAAATTTAAAACAAGTGTTCTCTTCTTGTGACTGATCACTTTTGGATATCTACTTTATCAGATGTTGAAGGCGTGCAGCTCCCACTGCTGTCACTGGAATCCCTTAAGTGTCTTGCACTTCTGACAGCCTTATCTTGCCTTGTTAAAGTTGGACCTGAACAACTGAGTATGTAACAAATCATCTGATACAAGCTGAACCAAGACGAGCACTCAGATCTTCTGAATTCTATTCCTGTTTTTCTGCTGTTAAAAAGGACTAAATATCCATAGGGTTGCAGACTAGCACTTGTTCTTCCAATGCTTTTGTTTTTTCCCATGGGATATTTGTTGATTTTGCAGTGCTGAAGTCATCATGAACAACAATACGTTTGAACTGGTAGCATTTTGAAGGAGACAACTTGCTGTGAACCAAAATGTGTTACTGCCTTGTCTGAGTTTGCAGAACTCTTGCCTTGTCTGTGCAGCAGGGACTTATCTTCATTATTCTCATTTGGATTGTTCATTAGGAAGCATACAGAGATCAACTGTTTTCATGGGTTAAAACATCAATGTTTGCTATGAACCTGATAGCCATCCAATGGGGAATGGGGATCAAGCTCAATGAGGGAATGGGAATGGGAATCTGAGCAATTATGAAAATGTGGAAGGATAAAAAGAGGGAAAGCTTAGTGGGAAATAAGAAATATGGGAAAGAGAGCTTTTCAAAACACCATGACAAGGATCCCAAGGGGAGGCAGGTTACTCCCCTAACAAAATGATGAAGTAATGTACAAGTAAATACTTTTAACTGTGAAGTGTGAGGGTCAGTACCCTGTTCTTGTACAGAATTTTTACTTTGGGCGGAGAATACACGTGACACTACATCTATAACATAGCTGAAAAGGAATTGAACTTTCTCACAGATTGAAGAAGGGCCTGTTATGGAGCTCAGACTAGAAATCTGACAAAGTCACACACAGCACATGTCTGACTAGTGTCTAGTTAGCTCTGCTGCCTGCCCCTTCTCCTTTTAACTCCATTGCTGAAGTGCCTATACTGCTTTTGAAAAATGTAGGTAGGATACATAAGCAAGTCGAGCTATTCTGTGAATACCCCCATTTTTTGTCTGTTTAACACAAGAAACCCAGTCAAATGAGTGGCTGCCTTCGAATGCTGTCTTCATTTGTTCCACTGGTGGTGGTGGTCAGAATGATAATTTCTTGAACTGATTCTGTGTTCTTCCTGAGGGAGAGAGCAAAACCATGTCTAGCCATCCAGCTGTCCTTGGACTGCTTCTTTGCTTTCTGTATGGGAAATGCAAGGATTCTATTTATTTCTCTCAGCCACATCAAAAAGTTTTGCCACATTGCAGATATAATGTCAACAAAAGAGAAAGTCCAGATATAGCTTCAGAAGTTTGCAATACCATCTGTAAAACTACATAGTTAGAAACCTATACTCAGTTAAGGAAACCACAAGGCCATTCCAGATGGTTGTGATGACCTGCATGAAGTTTATTATGGGCAGAGATCTTTTCAAATGAGACATTCCTGAGGACATTCACTAAAACACCAGGGGATACAACAGAAGATGACTCGACTAGGAGATGTAAGCTACTCTCCACTCTGTGAAACCATTTTTCTGAGTCAAGAGTGAATTAAATAGCCTGAATTTCATTTTATTTTGTTTTGTTTTTCCCCAGTGTTAAAATCTGTTTTGACAGGGGAATCCCAACCAGTATTTATGTTCAGCCATTCTTATAGTAGAAGTAGAGGTTTGTTGACTTGCAGATAATAAGTAATTTTACATTATGTTATCTGAAAGATATCTCAGAAAGAAGTTGTAGTAAATGCTTTTAAAAATAGAGGTAGATCTGATTGAATTCTAAGAAATAAGTTAAGAAAAACTATTCAAGTATTTTTGTCCAGTTTTGGAGTGTGTAGAGCACACTGCACAAAAAGAGTGTTTGTTAGTTTGTTTAGACTTCAGTAACATATAAGCTGTTTGCATGCATGCAGAAAGTCAAGATGGAAAATGATTTCTTAATTGTGTCACGTGCTATGCTGGAACTTACCAGTGTAGAAAAATATAATGAATGTTACTGCAGGAGATAGGAAGCTAGTCTGGCAAAAAAATATAATTAAAAGGGAAGTTCAGAGTGGTCTGAAGTTCTTGTTAAGGACAGACATGAGCTTAACATACAAAATACTAGTGATGGTGACATAAGATTGAATGAAATCACCTGATGAAGTGAATCTGGGAGACATCAACAAAAGAATCACCTGTCATGCACAAATTAGGTGACTTTTTGAATCAGAGCAGTAGAAATGTAAATATATTCAGTGGTACAAAGTGCAAAGGTGTTAATTGGCAATAATTTCTTTGTCATGCAATTGCCAGTTGGAAAAGGAAAAGATAAGAGAGAATGTGCACCATAGCTACTAAAAAAAGTCAATTGTTAGCCTAGAATATATCTGGAAGTGTGATCTAAAAGCAGCTGAAGTGTTTAGGCCATTTTCTATGTTTTAGAGAATTCATCCAAAAGATTTTTAATTACTTTTAATTTTAATTTTAATTGCCTGTGTAGTGGCTTGTGGACTGATTGAATTTAGGATGAGTGCATAGGGTGGGGGAGACTTGTGCAGTGTGGTGGCTGCTTCTCGGGCTGGAAATGAGGGCAGCGTGTCCTGCTGCGGGGTACGTTCATGAGTGTGGGAGACAAGGAGGGGTTGTGGGAATCTACGAGAGAACAATAAGGTTCCTAATCAAGGGAACAATGACTGTTTTTCAAGAAGGAAAATTGTTTATTTAGTTTTGTGTTTTTACTTCTTTCTTATTTTTGTACTGTTATTTTAAATTGTTGATGGTCCAGTCTTGAAAAGAAGATCCAAACGAAGCATCCAGACTGGAATGTCCTGGTGAAGTTCAGCACTTGCTCCTGTCTCCAAACTGAAATCTTGTCACACAGCAACAGCTGCATCTGTGATTTCTTTTTATGCCGCCTCTCTGTGGTCAGGGACAGGAATGATGGGCTCATGGGACCCTTAGCTGTCAAGAGAGGGGTGATGAGGAAATGGGGACTCTCTGTGAGCTGGCAGGATGGCCTTGAGTTGGCCGTTCAGCTTATCCTGTGTGTTTTAAAACGTGGCCAAACACAGCTCACGTTGCAGAGAAATTTCAGGACTGGCACAAGAGTGAACCTTTCACTAACCTGGAAGTTGAGCTTACAGAGCCTGAGTGTGCCACAACGGTTCAACTGTCGTGGAAAAACAATGTTAATATGAGCAATACATTTTTTAATAATTTCCTGAAAGTTATGAAAGAATTTGGTAGAACTTTGTGAGGAATTTGAACCTAAGGATATGCTAGACGCTCAGTCTAAAATTAGGTGTAAAGCATCAGAAACAAAAGGAAGTGTAAAAATGGAAAGTGTCAGACAGCCTGGCCTATAGGTGGCACAGGCAGTTCTGTGTGTAACAGTAGAACGTATATTCAGAGTTAAACATGACCATTATTTATCCACACTCTGGGACTGATAATAAAATTTGGTTCCTGAGCACTGTGTCGTTACGCTGCAAGTACTGTCAACACTAAAGAACTTTTGTTACAATCAGGTTTTGTACCATTTAGAGGGATTCCACACATTAGTGACTGGGAAAACTGTTTGCTGTAATCTATAGGAAGTATCTTCCAATTTCTGTGATTTATTTATTTGTAGCTTCTATGAGTTGTGTTTTTTTGTTTGTTTTTTTATATCGACACTTCTAAGCTTTTTTTTTTTCCCTTTCTTCTGTGTTAGCGCAGTGTTTGTATGGTCCCACAGCGAGGCAGACCAGGGAACTTCTCTCACAGAAAGTGTTCCTCTTGGCCAGTGTTCCCCTAGCCCAGCCTGTCCTGTTCTGATTTTCCATTCAGTTGTGCTGGAGTAAGAATGAGGTGCTCAGTGCAAGTTATCTGTTAATGTATTGTATGAAAAGCTAAGTAATACATGAGCTTGTACTGTACATGTACCTACCCATGCTGAGCTGAAGCTCCTGTCAGTTCCTCATTAACAACTCAGTATTATTTCACAATTTTTTTTTTTTTCAATTGGGTATGAACTGCATCTTCAGCTTCAGTTTGTAAGAAAGATGTGAAGTTACTCAAGTGTAGTCAAAGCTTTATGTTGCTTTTTTGTTGTTTAGGTTTTGTTTCTTTTGAGAGAAAGCAAAAATCCAAATCATCTTGCTCCTACAGTAAGATCCTGTTACTGTGTGCAATCAAAGAATTCAGAGGGATAAAATAAATTTGTGTAAACAGTGTGCTCTTTAAAGCTTCCTAGCCTTTGAATCCAACAAACTATATGTGGAGAATCATGTGGAGAAAAGCATTTAAAAGCAGCATAAAACAGCAGAATGCTACGGAGTTTGTGTTATTCCCAAGCTAAGAGTACAACCCCAGCTGAGCAGCCACAAGTAGTGCTACTGAAACCTGTACTAGGAGAGTAAAACAAACAAACAAACAAAAAAATGCCTTATACTACAAGAAAATAGAAAGGAAGAGGGAAACAGAAATTAATGACTGATGATACCAAACTTGCAGCTTTGGGTATTATGACTCTGTGCTGACATTCAGAGGAGCTATACTTGATAAGTCCAGTTAATTTTCTAGGTAGAATTCACGAATTGGTACGGAGATGATTTAGTCTTAATTTTTTTTTAATTTCCACTTAAAAGCAAGCAAATAAAAAAAGCCAGACGTCTCCATCACAGCTGTAGAAAAACAAAGGAAGATTTTAATTTTATTAGCTTAATATTTTAGAACATTTTATAGCACGCAGCTCTGCTTTGTAATAACAGAGACATAGAACATTTTCTATGCGAAGACTTGAATTTTTTTTTACAGCAATACTGACTGTCTGTCAGGACTGTTTTCTTTGGTACTTTGATATTAAACTATCACCTGGGTATTTAAATCCTTCATTTACTGTGTTTACATGTGTGACATTATTTGGAAAACGCTGAACCTCGTTTGAAAGGAAAGCTGCTGCTGAATTTATAGAATCACACAGCAGAGGGCAGTAGCATCCTACCGAATGTAGGTAGATCACAAAAGTTGCTGAACTTGCGTAGCATCACTTAGAGAATTGTTTCAGCCTTAGAAATACTAGAAACGGCTGTTTAGTGCTCAGTTCCCATCTCTGAGTTGAATGCCAGCAGCTGGTTGCTCTTTAGCCTAAATGATACCTTGGGGAGAATTAAGTTTCTTTTTTTGTTTTTAATATTTTTCATACTACAGTTTCTTGTAAAACTATAAGCATGGTTTCTTTTCGGAGCACTACATACCAATATTTTTTTCCCTTTGAAGTACTAGTTTGTTCTTGTGTCCTAGTGTGCATGCAAGACTCATAAGCACAAAGTTAGGGATGCTTTCTTTCTATCTGGATTGGTTTTTTTTTCAGTAATCTCTTGAATGTAGCTAAAGAGCTAATCAAAAATCCTAGGTTTGCTTTACAGAACATGGCCTGGGCTGACATTGAGATCAACACAACAAAATATCACTGTCACACCTGAAAGGCAGGAATAGTGAATCTTTGAGGTGCTCTACACGTTTACTCCTACAGTTACCACAGTGCTGATGGGAGCCCAGAGGTGCACAACCTATTAAGGTATGGCTCTGGAAGACACTTTCCTGGTATAACTCAGAGCAGGGTAGCACCCTGCACTATGGTTTGATCCACAGATTTCTTCTGTTTCTCCCTTCCGTGGGGAAGGGGTCTGGGGTGCAGCCCTGAGGGAACAGTGTGGTTGGCTTTGGCTGCAAGGGGCAGATACTGTTCTCAGCCCAAGTGCTTGCAGCATTGTGCATATAATGGAAAATGACCAAAAATTGAGATAGCTGATGAAAACCGTGAATTGACTGGTAAATCTGAACAAACAAACAGTTTACCGTGCTGACCATGCGTGTTAACAAAGGGATGCAAGAGAATTACTGCAAATTGGAGCCATGAGACTTAGGAAGGGGAAGCCAGGCAACGATGTGTTTTGTTTTGTTTTTTTAATGTAGAGTTATTCAGGTTTGTAACCAGGGAAGTCTGACCTTAGGTGTACCCAATGGTTGATATCTCTGTTAGAGGGGCTATGAATGTAGTACTGATTCTCTGACACAGTACGTGCACAGGGAGGGGTGCCTGGATCAGACATGCTGACCAAGAACTGGGACCAGCAAATCCATATGTTTAAACTGTTCTTGTTTACCATGCAGCTGTGTGCAATTTACCAGAATTGTTAGTCGAAGACTATGTACATCTAACGGTCTGCACATTGTTAACATGAATAAGCCAGCCTTTTTCCACATGCTGCTGAATTCTCCATAGTTTTAGTTCTTCTTAAAAAAGGAAAGATTAAAAAAATATATCATTTTGGTGGGCTACTAGCCTGCTTTGACCTTTCTTGTTATCACTGTAAGAATGAAGTTAAAGCTAATCAGAATGAAGTATCTTTAGTTTTTTTTTGTCTATGTGAATGAACTGAGTCTGTTTGATCATTCTTCTAACTTAATGTTTTTTAAATTGTTCTTGGACCGTTTTGTACTTAATATATAATTTTAGTTGAAGGATTCGTTCTGTTACTGATTTCTTAGTGACAGATAGAGGGCAAAAGAGTTTTAATATATATATTTTTTAACTTTGCTGTATTTCTGATTGCTAAGTTGTAAAATAAGGGCCTTGAAATGTTTCTGATTAAAAGAATATACTTGTTCTGAAGAAAATCCATTTAATAATGTGCATTTCCTTATGTAAAATTGGAGTCAACAGAACATTGCATTTCTTGCACATGCTTTTTATATATTACTTGAGATTTCTTGAGATACCGTGAAATCTTGTTTGGTGCTCACTCACTGTGTGTATCATTTATCAACTCCTGAGGGCAGGCAAGCTCCATTAATTTGGATGTGCTACAAACACATCTGAGGATGCTGAGGAGTTTGTTCTGAGTGTCATGTCTTTATCATTACAGGAGTGTTGTCTTACATCTGCTGTTTTCAAACCTCTTAAGGGTGGGTCTTGTACTTCATTTTCTTGACACTTTGTACTGCGCATCCCTCAGAATTTGCAAACAGAGCAAATACGTTTGAGAAGCAGGCCCTCAAAAGCTCATTAGATGTAATGAAATTATTTTTCTTATGTAGTATGGACGTTGTCTGGTTCACCAGGGTGGCTGATTGCCCTCCAAACACTTGTGCA
This sequence comes from Cyrtonyx montezumae, assembly GCF_038088225.1. Lineage (NCBI taxonomy): Eukaryota > Metazoa > Chordata > Aves > Galliformes > Odontophoridae > Cyrtonyx > Cyrtonyx montezumae. The sequence continues at coordinate 98,243,561 of NW_027072089.1, read as the reverse complement.
GTAAAACTGTCAGCTCCGTGAAACAATGTAATTGTACTTAATGGTTGTTATTAAAAATGTTCATTTTTCTTTGGCATTAGGCAGTTTCCCAGTGTCTACATGCATGCATATTAACGTATATATTACTTATATGTACATACAACTTCCCTCTTTCCCTATCCCATTCTTCATGTTTTTTGTTTTTCTTTTTTTGCCTGGTAAGATTTGGTAAGATTGAAGGGATACTGAACAATAAAGCACAGAGAGTAATTGAATTCTGTTTGGTTATGAAGAATTATGGTCTGGGTCAGAGATTCTCTTTGAATGTGCAGTTTCATTAACTCAGTCCTGTACATGAATTAAGAGATGATGAGAAGAGCAACTTGCTTGGGAATAATTGATATTTTTTTCCCTCTTTCAATTAAAACCATCACCATATCTGAATTCTGAATGTTTTGATGGTGTGGTATACTTTATTTCTTACATAGCCCCTACACAAAAGACAGTGCTATGTATTCCTTTAAAAACTCCTCAGTTCTTCTAGTCTTCCTCCATTTTGGTGCAACTCCATTCTATTTTTGGTGCTGATCTGGCATATGTTAGAAGTGTAGCAGAAAAATGCTCTGGCCAGGCTAAATGTATATACATTTTGCAGAGCACAGCTCCAGTTCTTCGCTTTTCCCATTCCCATAGAGGGATGCAAAGGAAAATGAAGTCAGGTGATCTGAAATTCTACAGCAAAAGGATCTAGTCTTTTTTTTTTTCAGTTGCTGTACTACTGAAGGCAAGTGAGAAATGCTTCAGTGAGCATATACTGGCATAGTTTTAAGACAAGCATAGACTCAAAGGTTTAGGAAGCATGGGTCCTATTTTCCAAATCCTTCTCTTTGGCATCTGCAAAGCCTGTTTTCTTTACTTGAGCAGTAGGAAAATTTGGCTGCAGAAAGCCGGTTTCCCAAAGGGGGCTTATCTTCAAAGACAACTAAAATATTGTAGATATTGACAGTTCTTTTTACTATGGGGTAGTTTTTTGGCTTATCTTCTGTAGTTACAGAAAGGTTGATCTGTTCACAGATGACATAAGAAGAGTGTGTGTGAGATCCACAGAGCTCTGTAGCACCGGCAGTCATTTTTTTAAATTCACAGAATTGCAGAGGTTGGAAATGTTTGGACTGTGGATATGTATGCCTAGTCATGGATGATATTTCAGCTCAATTCTCTGGTTTTTAAGTTTTGACAGCTGTTGTATCTGGCTGACGGGCAATAAATAAGTTTACATGGTAGATTCATTTTAAAGTGGAGTTTTCTCAGATGCAGAGCTGCCTTATCTCTCAACCCTTATTAGAACTAAACATAGGCTCTTTCACATGGCAACAACTTTAGGTGGCTTGCTTGGAAAAGCAAAATCTGAAACCCTTTTACAGTACCCTAAAAGGAGAGCAAGATCTCTCCCTACTTTATTCTGAGATACTTGACACCGGGTTTAGGTTCCTGTCAGAACTCAGTGTTCTCAAACATCACAGCATGTCAGAATGTAGTGATGTCCTCAGTGACGGTGTCAAGATCTATAAGAATTGTAATTCACTTGGATGCTCAAGTGTAGCACCCATCCTTTTTTTCTGCAGTTGTGCTGTTCCTCCATACCAAGCATCATATCCTTCATTGGAGCTGATTTTTTTGTGGTAGGAAGGATCCCATTCATACTTTCACTCGGGTATTCTGAGTGATGATGTATGGGAGAGGCAACTACAGCCATTAAGTTGGCTGCATCCCACATGGGTTTCCTCTAGATACACAGCCTCAGGAAAATACATTGTAATGATTATTTTTAACTTGATTTTACTCAAATCCTTATAATTCAAGTAAGTTTTCCCTCTCTTTTAAGGAAACCAATACTGAAAGGTGTTTCTGTCTATGTGCTTTAATCACAGAGGCAAATGTTATGCCAGAGAGGTCAGGTTTAGATGAATTTGCCAGAAGCGTAAATAAGTCAAAAAGATGCTCTCATCATAGTCTTATTCTTCAAAGACTGATTGAGGAGTGCCAAGGTTTGGCAGAGCTTGGCTTTGAACATTCCATTTTATATAACAAAGAGGTCTGGAGGTTCTTCTTGTTGGTAGGCTATGCAACTTGCATGTTGCATCATTTGACCATCAGCAAAAATATATATGTACACTTGTTAAGCATTTTGTATAATTTCATTAACATTTAGACAAAATGTCTGTTAAAAAGCTCTGAATTGCTCCTTACTAAATAGACTTCGAAGCATCAGTCAGGACCATTCCTGCTTGTACACCAGCGTATGAACATTGCCAGTGATTGTGCTTAAATATTAAGTCACAGTGCACTGTACTTCTCAGATGTGAAGCTTACCTGAGCTGAAAAAAGGCTTTTCATGCCTAAATTGGACAGGCAACATAAAGTGTAACTAATTATGCATCTCATAGTGTTTGCAAACAGACAGAATTACTCAGGTAGATCTTGTTTGTGCTGCATCTGGCTTGCAGTTAGCTGAAGAAAATTAACCTGTGGCTATTTTTAATAGTCAAGTTTAGATGGTTCATCATTGTTTTGCTTACTTTTCTTACTAGCACTATTCACAGTATTTTCTCATGTGACTATCTTCTTGCTAGTTGGTAGTTATTCTGTTGGTTAGGATGATTCTGGTAAGATTAAACCAGTCAGTCCCCATAAAAAAAAAGTTCCAAGCTCTACATTAATAATATCATTTCTGTCTATGATGGGGATACTTCATACCCATTTATCCCAGTATACTTCTTGATTGCTGTTGTTTGAATATGACAAACATTGTTTGCTGACTAGGACAGAGGTAATATACCTACATCATGACTTTTGGAAGAGCTGCAGCTGTCTAGAAAATTGTTGCTCTTGGCTGCAATTCATCTGCCTGTGCTGTAGGGAAATGTGCCTTGCAGTCTTCCAGATGAACCTCCAGAAAGTCTCTTGAGAATAGTCCCAGATTCACTTGAGTGAGAGCTAACTGGACTAGCCCATGCAGTGTCCAACAGAAGTTCCATGTGAAGCAGATTGACTTTGAATGAGAGAAGTAATCATGCATTGTCCACTTAGGGGACTGCTAAATGCGCTGGCAATCTTGAGTGTAGAGTATCAATAAACTACCATGGCTTTTAACTTCTCAACTCCATCTAGCAAGTGGATAGATGCTGGGAGATGATCCGATGCTAATTTCCCATACTGAAAAGAATGCTATTGAAATGACCAGGTTCCACTGATTAACTTTTAACATCCCTGATGTCTGAAGTACATAGCCTGTTACCACTTGATAACAAACTTTGTTTGTCCAGAAAACGTAAAGGAGTCAGCCTTTGAAGTGCAAAACGTCTATCCGAAATTGTGTCATTGTTAACTAAGATGAAATCTATAAGGAAGTTGTCCTGCATCGAACAAGATGATGTGCCAATTACACTTGCAGTTTCTCTGCTGTTGAGTAGGTAGGTCAGTTTTGTATTGGTGAGTTCAAACCTGATCTTGACATACATGGTTTGTAAATATTGTGAAAATTATATCCATTAGAAATATACTGGGGTTCCTTAAATGTGGAGAGGGATGGGTTTGGTATGTGACTTAAATGACTCACATTGAAATTATCTTTAAAGATTTTCTGCCTATTCTTTAAAAGATGTAACAGCTGCTGAGTTTGCAGACATCTAACTTGAAGTATATACTTGTTTTGATATATATATATGTATGTATATCTATATTTTCTTTTTTTGTTCAGAGATTATCCAGACATAATTTCATTTTATCCTGGAGTTGTGTTGGAAAATTTAAAAAGCTGGGCAAAAAAAAAATATATATACATATGTATATTATGTATGTATATATATGCATATTTAAGTAACTATCAAGGGAAAAACAAATCTTTGTTAGTTCTTGCTTTCTCTGAATGGATAGAGGTTGGAAATTCCCAAGTCACTGTTAGATCTCATTAAATTAAATGATGGAAGTTGTGTGCATCATCTCTTTGAATACAGTGCTGTTAAATAAAATGAGAAGATTACTTCCTCATTGAAAATTTTAGCTAACTCTTCACATTTTTTATATAGTATTTTTTCATATTTGTAATTCTTGTGTAAATGAACAGATGGGAACGTTTTGTGTGGAAATCTTCAAGAGCATTTAGCAAAAGGGTAATTTATGAGGTTGTGTGCTCACTGGTTCTAAGATAAGCTTTTCAATTCATGTTTCAGTGAAAATATAATGTAAAATGTTCCTTCCTTCCTAATTCTGAATTCAAATTGAGGAAATATCCACGTATGTATTGCTGTAATTTATTCATATGACCTAAGGAAGATTTTAGCGTACATACTCCAGCGGTTTAGAACTGAAGAGGTGATTGCTTTCCTTCCTAGTCCACAAAGCAGTGGTTTAGATTTGAAAAAAGGAGAAAAAAATAAACAAGTACAAGTAATTACAGATGGCAGGAGGTGATCACTGTCCATTGCACTGTTTTCATCTAATGATTTTTTCTTTTTTTTCTGAAGTTCTTTTATCACTGATTCTTACGCAATCCAAATTCTTCCCTGGGAACTTCTGTAGTGTTTTTGTCATACAAGTTTGCAGAAAGGAGATGCACAGAGTAGTGTTTCACCTGAGCTACTTTGAGATTGGGAAAACAGAAGTTTGCACTTGCACTGAACAGATTACTGTGACTAGCAGTGGCTGCAAGCAGCATTTAGGACTAATTAGCATAACCTGGCAACTGATTTACATAGCTAAACATAGCACTGATGAATAATTTCTGATAGGCTGTCAATATCTGTCAAGACAAAAATAAAAAGTTTGTACCTTTAGTAGACTGTGAATGCAGGTAAAGAAATGGATTCTGTGCTTCAGCATATAAATGTGGAAAATACTGTTAGGATTATTACAAGGAACGAGTGGAGTTTATTCCAATTAGCTGTTGTCTGCAGACAGTACACCATTGCTGTGATTAAGCATCTTGATGTGAACACACATTCTTGCAACTGAAATCTATACATCCCTCAGAGATTGCCTTGAAAGCCAAGGATAAGACAGTGGAGCCATTCAGGACAGATAGAGAGGAAACCTTTATGCAGCTAGGACTGTGTGATAATGCTAAGTTGTCTCGTTATAATTCCTACGCTGGAACTTATCAAGAATAATTGTAATCTTGTGAAATGTGCTACTTCATTACTATTTTTATTTATTTATTTATTTATGGCATAGGCAGACGTGATTTTTAGATTTGCATCTTTTCCTGAAGACTGAATTTTCATTTCTGTATTACCCTGCTAAGCTTGGGTGGTTTTGGTATGCTAACGTGCACAGGGTAAGAGAGTAAGCTGTTAAATATTGCTCTGACCCTGAAGCTGAAAGATAGATTTTACTCAATCTAATGGAAAACAAATAGAAATTACCTGAAAAATTGTAGGTGACAAACCTGTTTCCTTTGTTCTTCTAGACTTTTCTAAAGAGACAGATGCAATAGCTTTAGTCTAAACAGATGCAACTAATCTGCCTGAAGTGTTGTTTTCTATATATTTAATAAATTATGTTGTAGGTGGGGGTGTTTGCATACTTCTAAATTATTCACTACAGCATTTTAGATAATTTAGCTTTATATCTCATTTCGAAGCCCGCTCTCAATCAGTTAACAGTTCAACTGCAAACATTTAACGTGTTAAGAAAGGGATGATTTTAGGAGAGAGGGAGAAGGAAGGAAAGAATGCAGTTTGCATTTCCTTTGTTTTTGGATAATAATTGAAGATAATGTGTTGTTCCTGCTCACATTTCTCCAGCTATTTGACTTAATAGAGTCGAATGTTAAGCCCTAGTTAACTTGGGATGCAAGGTGACAAAAACTTTTGGAACATTTTAAAATAGCTGGTTATATAGACTTGACTCAGGAAAAAGTAATGTTTTGGAGATGGCTTTCCCATTTGAACAGATGTAAATGATGTTGGTAAGAGACAAAATGAGCCATTGCTACTAAATGCAATAAGATTTCTCTCGATCCTGATTGTTTTTGTCAATGTTTCTGCATAATTTGAGATTCTAGAATGGGATATAGTTCAGAAAGCACTGGGTCAGACCTTTTCTTTTTTTTTTTCTTCTCCTCAGTATCCTGCTTTTATTTCAACAATGTGAATACAATTGTAAAATGAATGCTAATGTTCTAGTAGCTGCAGAAAGTTAGCTGAGTCTTTATGATCTCTGCTTGCCAGTGTTTATCCCAACTATATTCTGCCTGTTCTCTAGCATGGCGATGAAGAGAACATGTGCAACACAAAGCTGAAGTTTTCCTGGAAAAGGTATTATAGAAATGGTGTCTGTTAGGTTCCCTGTTGACAGTTTCTCAACTGCTTTCCCAAGGAAATGTGCTCATGGTGATGCTCTAGTGGTGTTCATAGTGCTTCATGGACTTCATTCCCAAAATGGGGAAAACTTTAAATGTGTAGGAGGTCCTACCAAGATGTGTATGCTGGGATTGACAGAAGCTGGAGAGGCATTTGTGTGCCTCCCAGACCCAGCCTCTCAAAAGAAATGCTTTCTGGAATGCTTGAGAATGTCAGAAGGGAAGTTTTCTCCCTGAAGCTGAAGTCTGTTGTGCTTGTCATCTATGAGAAATGGTCTTGTACTGATCATAAAAGTGTCCTGGCTCATAAATGTAACTTGAGAAAAATGGAAAGTTGAACTGAGGGAATAGCCCTAAAGTACTTCTGTCCTCTTCTTGTGAGTGATGAACTGATATAAGTTAAAAGAAAAAAAAAGAAAAAAAAGCAGGTGAGTATTTTGGAAAACACCATCAACTCAGTAAGCATTTATTTTCAAAGTTTGACTACTACTTTTCTACTGTATAGATATTTCCCCCATAAAATCAAGGATTGGAAGATCTTCTCGATCCTCCATTACAAAGTAGTGGGCTTTTAATTGTATTGCTTGCCCTGCAGCAGGGAGCTAGTACATGTAAAATGAATAGACTGCATGCACTGTCCTGATCCCCAAATTTTTGTCTGCTTTTAAAGCAATACCAGCCATCTTAATGATTAATTTTTGCTTTCTAATATTTCTAATCTTTTATGTGACTGAATTATTGACAGAAACCAACCCAAACATCCAGGCAAAAGAGCAGAATCCCACATTTCTACAACTTCATGGCCTGCAGAGTCAGTGGGAGGAAAAGTAGTCAACCTGTGCTTTTGTCAGTGAGATAGGTGGATCTGACCTTGAGTATGCTGCAGAAGCAGATTGACAGAAGAAGAAATCTGTGCTGATCTTTAGCATTTGTTACATAGTCAGTTTTCTGAGAGCAAATGCACTTCTAAAAGTCTCTCACATCTGAATCTTGCAGAATAGAAATATTACCATCGAGCAACTAGAGAGATCTTTGTATCAGCATGAGTGGAGCTGAAGATATTCAAAAGGTGATAGTGATGAAAAAGATTAGAAGATAAGCAATTTTGATGGAGACATACCCTTAACTCGTCTTTTTCTTTCTTTCTTTCTTTCTTTTGAGCAGTTCTGTGTTGTTTAAGAAACTGTCTATAGCCAGGAAAATGTTTGGGTCTAAAAGATGAGCTACATGAGACATATGCAAGTGTATTTTTAATTCCATCCCTTCAAAAGATTGGTGGTGTTAATATTTTGAGGAAATGTGTTTTTGTACATAATGTGTGAAAGTGAACATTTGAAGCTTGTATGCGTGTGCATGCGGAATCTGACAAGTTTTAGTTATATTTGATATGTTCATTCAATAATTTCATGCTTTATTTTCATAGGTTCAGAATGTAACAAAAATTTACTTATTTCCACACACTGAACCTATCTAATTGCATATACTTCTGTCTGAGACTGTTCAGAACTCCACCAGATCCAATAGACTTAATATAGCTTTTGAATTTAGTAACTTTTTCTCCTTTTCAGGATTTATTTTAAATAGTTCCATAGCATTTGTATAAATATGTGTTGTGGTGGCATTCACATGTATTGCTGCATTTTTATGTAATCAATACTCCCTGGTCTACAGTGGTACTCTAGTATCACTGAAGAATCTGTCAGCTATGAAGGAGTTGGCTGAGTGTCTTAGAAGTATGGATCTCCTTTTGGGAACTCCATTGCATAGTTACCGAAGAGAATGACTGATAAGCCACTAGTAGTGTTTACATTTGGTTTGGAAATTCTCTGAAGCACAGACTGTTTCCTTGTTACAGTTTATCTGCTCAGCAAAACAGAAAGGTCTGTGTTGCTGGACTCTGGCACAGCATGCTAACTTGGTGCACATCATAAATCACAGGGAAATGGATAGTATATGGAACAATATTTAAAGAGTGATCTTGTTACCTTTCTTCTTTTTTTTCTTTTTTTTTTCTTCAGAATCATGTAAACCCAGCAATGGATTTTACGCAGACTCCTCCAGGAATGCTAGCCCTTGACAATATGCTGTACTTTGCTAAACATCACCAGGATGCTTATATACGGGTAAGGCTTCTTCTTTTTAAGATATGTACCAGTCCCTGTTCATGCTGATTGTGTCCTGGTTATGGCTCACTTTGAAGAGGAGGCTCAGAATCCCAATACTGTTAACAAGAACTAGCCCTAGGAAGGGAAACCATGTTATGCTAAAACATGTTTCATGTCTGTAAAAGCTGAGTCAAATATGGTACATAGTACTTCTTGCAAATACTTTTTGCTTAAGCCTGCGAAGGAAAGGGAGAATTGTGCATTTTTTGGATGCATAGTGAATGTCCATAAGCTCAGAAATTAGTATTTGTGTAGAATTCCCTGCTGTGTCTACCAAAACTGTCAGGTCCTCCTCCAAAGAGGATTTGACTAGCAAATACCTTAATAACTGGCAGTATCCTGAGAGTTAAGGTGATCCTATAGAACTACTCCTGTAGGTGAGGTAGTGCTTTTAGAAAAATAGGTGAAAAGTACAATGAATCATTTGTACAACCTGTTCCTGCCCCCTGCCCACTCTACTTCCTACATTAGTTATTTCAAGAGTAGTTTAAACAAGCTATAAGTTGCATCATTGTGTGAGAGGATACAACAGAATAACATCAGCATCTGAATAGAACTACTTTTACTGATCTGTACTGAATTTGAATATTTGCCATGAGTAAACCTATTTGGTGCCTATGGGAGTAGAAGATGATATCCCTCAAGAAAGTGTGCGCGCACAGCCCTGCATAAGGAAGGTTGTGTACAGAGACAGACACATCAGTTGTTTCTGTTAAATAGTGACTGAGCTTTTAATATGCTCTATTATGCAGTTTTTGCTCAAATTAGAATGTTGTCAGGGCTGTAATACGTTTGCATATCCAGGCCAGAATCATCCATGGGCATAACAGAAGACCACAGGATTGTCACTTGCTCTGTAAATATTTCTGCTTCAGTCTTAATGTAGCAGTAACTGTTAAAAGAAACTGTGGCAGCACACAGTACAGCAATCAACCCCTGAAATTGAGGTTATTTCACTTACCAAGCAGTAGTATTTTTTCAGGATAAACTATACTGAATTGTGGTTTTCTTAACAAAAATATATTTGGATACATTTTCTCTTTAATATTTGGTGAAGATCTGGATAGTGATACTTGGTAGAGTTTTTTTGAAAATTATGAATGCAAAGAATATGCCCAGTGAGGGTAGCCAGTGCTCCTAAATGAGATACACGTGTATCTTGAATAAATCTGAAAGAATTTAAAGAGGACGGAGACTTTGTTGAAAAGGAGCTTTCACTGACTTTTCAATCTTTTGCATTTTCATATTGCAGATGCTGTTCTAAAAGGTTGATTCGGTGTAGCATGTAATTAGCCACTTCTTAGAAAGGAAGCTCAGCTGGCTCAGCTTTGTTGATCTAATGCAGTATTTTTGCTGTTTCATTACTGATAATTTGTGTAGTTATTTTGTCTTTATTCTTGTATGATTTCTCTTACAAGATTATCAGAGTGTGTTTCATGTTCTTTTTCACTCAAGACAGCAGAAATGTACGCTAGAAATGCCATACCAAGGCTTACGCAGATAAAATTGCTTGCCCAAGGTTGCTTTGGGATCTGCTAGCACACCTTGGGAGTATGTTAGCCTACCCTTCATTCCAGAGTCCTACTCACCAGCATTTCTGGCATGATAGCTCCCTCGCTGTAGTGGCCATTATAGCATGCTAAGAGCATTCAGGACACATCTGAGATGAAGGGCATTGCACAACTCCTACAGTGCTGTGAGGCTTTGATTAATAAAAACACCTTTTCATCTGCTTGACTTGCTACCTGGTGAATGCTGATTCTCTGTGGGCTGTAATCTACCTGTTTCCATGTTTTGAATTCCTTTTCACACCTAACATTATTTAATTTTTCATCATGTCCTTTGGCTTCCAAACTTCTTGTAGCACCAGTTTGCTCCACTTGTACAGATTGCTAATCTCACTTAATGTTTTTCAGATGCACTCAAGGTAAAATTTCCACAGTAAATTGTTAGCCATACAGACAGACAATACTTGCATACTGAACAACTTCTTTGACAAAATCTCTTTCTTTTCATTTCTGATACTAGGAAACAATTTGTTTCCCAGGAAGAGTGATTATTTCCAACATGGCCTTTTGCTACGCCATTAATTGCTGTACCATAGGTCAATTCTTAAGCCCAAGAATGAGTTCCCTTCAACAAGAAGAGGCAGTGAGGCTTCCAAGACAGTACCAGACAGAAATAAACATAGCGTCAGTAAATATGTTTGCAGTGTATTGAAGAGCATGGGTATGAAGACAGTGGAGCAGACAGGAAATCTGAATCTTGAAAGCAGAAAGCATTTCACAGTGAAAATGGGTGTCACATTAATAAGCAAAAATAAGCATTTTTTTTAATTCTTCATTCTTACCTCCTGACAATTGATTTATCTTATTTCTTTCTCCTGTTGTACACAGTTATTCTTGACAATACAGTCATACATTATTTGTTTTGCTTCATGTCATTCTTCAGGTAAATCATATTGTCTTTATTTAGATTTTGAGTTAATTGTTTTTGAATACCACTTTGCCTGCTATATGACATGATTGGTGCTTCCAGAAGAAAGGTTTTTATACTGGCATGTTTCCTTTGATCGTGGTGTCCTTAGCTGTCATATGGATTTTTCCTTTTTAAATTCCCATAGAATTAATCACTTATTAAATTAGCTTTTCATTCTTTTTTTTTTTCCTATTAAGTGTTTGGTGCTATCAGTGACTTCAGTAAAGTGCACTGCATTTTTTCATGTTCCATTTAAATAATCAATTGCTATCATCAGAGGCTTTGCTTTTAAAACGTGGTGACACATGCTATATGGAATGCATTGATGGAAGTAACATTGAATCTCTGCAAGAAATTATAAAAGTTTCTCCAGGAAAAAACTGGCAGCTTCCCAAGCTACATAATTATAGGACAGTCAGGGTGTATAATTAAAGTTAACAGTGAAGAAAATGATTGGAATAAAGCTTTGTGACAGATAATCTTTTTTTTGTTCTTTTGGATCAGACACATCCCCCCCCCCCACCTGGTTCTAATTTGTTCCTTTCCAAAACCACTTCAGTTTCAACTTCCACTAATTTTAAAAATAAAATTATAAGTTACCAAACTGTATTCAGGGTAGGCACCTTGAGATTTTTCTTACTGCTAACTTGTTGCAGTGTGCCTTTGAAACTTTCCTGAGTTGTACGATGAGTCTGAAGAAAAAGTCTTTGCATGGAAATCCTGCTATGCCATCATTGGTGTGAATATCTCAATGTATTGATGTTCTGTTGTTGATTTGTTTGGGAACCCACGATGCAAGACTATTCAGATTCATTTTGTTTTTAAGATACACTAAGAGGTATAAATATCTGAAATATTTTCAGTATTTTCTATGCCTATGTTTGTAGCTAAGTATTGATTTGCTTGATTTATTTATTTTTAATAGAATCATAGAATGGCTTGTGTTGGAAGAGGCCTTAAAAAACATCTAGTTCCAACTCCAGGCCATGGTCACGACTGCCACCCACTAGATCAGGCTGCCCAGGGCCCCATCCAACCTGGCCATGAACACCACCAGGCATGGGGCATCCACAGCTTCTCTGGGCAGCTGTGCCAGTGCCTCACCACCCTCTTGAGTAAAGACAACTAACATCAAGTCTAAATCTCTCCTCTTTTAGTTTAAAGCCGTTTTCCCTTGTACTATCACTATCAGACCATGCAAAAAAGCAGTCTCTCTCCTGCTTATAAGCTCCTTGTAAGTACTGGAAGGCCACAGTGAGGTCTCCCCAGAGTCTTCTTCATTTTGTACTGTCATAAAATAATGAGTTCTCCTGAGTTGGTTGTGGAGAGCAAGCTGAAGGAACCAAAATGGAAAAAGACCTTGTATTTGTAACCAAGACAAACTTGATAGTTGTTTGTTGTCTTGTACCATATTATTGCCTAGAATGTTTCCATAGATACATTAAGTTTGCAACAATCTGATGCCTAATAAGTGCAGTCAATGTTTGTTTAGGTGTTCTTGATAGCAGGTAGCAAAAACAACACTAATTCTCCTGTTGTGATTGGGCTGCTATTTATCTTGGATCTTGGCTAATTCAAGGCTTCTCATGCAGGAAGAGAAGATGCCAATAGGATAACTGAATTTAGAAGAACTACACCTAACTTGCAACCATTGAAATATTATTTTATTTTGTGTTTTCCTCACAGGCATCTAAATACTGTGATAATGTGTGTCTGGGAGGGAATGTAGAATTTTGCTAGAGGTTATTGTGTTTTACAGAAAGGAAGTCTCAGAAAAGTCATGTACATGATTGCCTCTGGTGGGGTCTGCGAGTCACATTCTAATGAATTTACTTCAGACAACGTAGAAGTTGGCGTCTTGTCTACATTTTTCTTTTTGTTTAAGCACAAAAGATTGGTGCTTCTAGTAGAAATCACAAATAGATGTAGCAGCTCCAGGTCTGAGCACTGGCTATCCGCCCGCTTGGATCCTTTGCCATTTCTTCGATGAGCAGGTTCTTTGTATGTTCAGTGTGAAAATTTAAGTGTTCCATCAAAAGAGATCATCTTACTGTAGCCTGGAATTCACGTGCCACATCTACAGAAGATGTTTTGCATTTCTCCTAACAATTGTATCTATTTCATGCCGATATTGGTTAGATATTACATGTAAAATTGGCAGAAAACTGTTGCCATCAGGGTGGGAAAACAATATTGAAATACGTTCTGCAGAGTTGAGCTCATTGATCTTGTATTTAAAACAACGTTGGACTTCGAGCTGATAGCTATTTTGACTAACTGAAAATTAGAAATTGAGCCAGCTTAGGGTCAGAAATAGAAAATCCCCTTCCCTCTGAACCTGCTGAGCTGGCAAATCAGTTACTCATACAGCTGTGATGCAGAGATGCTTCCCCAGCAGCTATTTGAGCTTCTGCTTTTGGGGTGGTTGAAGTTCTCTTCCCTTGAAGCCTTCAGAAGTCACACTGGAGGAGCAGGTGCTGTTTGTGAGCCCCTGTGATGCAGGCAGGAAGATTGCTGTCATGCTGCAGAGACCTTTCAGAACTTAAATGGGTTGAGTCACAGGCAGGCTGCGTGTCGGATACTTTCTAATCCATGCAGTTGCTGTATAGGAGACTGCCTACACATCCTTCCGCCAATTCACAAAGTCTCTTCATGCCTACTCATTCTAGCCCGATCAGATATGAGTAGTCCAACATATAATTTCAGCATTTTCTGAAATAAAACTGAGCCTGATTTCTGCCATGCTATTTTTGTTGTTTTTTTTTTTTTCCAGAAATGACTGGAAAGGAATGTAATTTATTTCTGTTCCTCTAAAGGTAGTGAGAAACGCGAGCTTTGTTCTGTATGTCTTCCTGGTGTGCCTCCTGAGACAATGTAATTTTCCACACAAGGCCTAATTGTCTGTACCTGATGATTCCCAGCTGCCATACCTGCAGAGAGAAGAATAGCTATGGAGTTGCACAGATTTTTCTCATTTACTCAGTTTGAAGCTCTTGTGATGCTGCTGACCTCACTGATGTGAGACAAAGCCTGATGCTTCTCACATGTATCCAGTAACAAAGCACCAGGAGGGCCTTTTCACACTGTGGGGAAAAAAAATGGAAGATTAAAGAACTTGCTACATTAAGCAGATACTGTAGATTCTTGAAAAAGGAGAGGGCTGATAAATGTATTGTCCTTTCACGTTTGTATGGGGCATGGAGGGAGGAGAAATGTCAAGATATCAAGCCTGGGCCTGTGGTATGTGAAGAGCAGACCCTGGTGCAGCTTCTGAAGACAATATGGCAGCTGACAATTCTCATCTTTATTGAGGCTTGTCACCAAGAAATACTGTGATCTGGTTGTTTTCTCAGGGAGTGGAAAAGGAAGAACGAAGCTATACAGCACTTGAAGATGGGTCACTGTATGGTTAGCCTTTTCTAGAAAATACAGAAATGCAATTTTGCTTTATGTTAAGGTGTTTATGTGAGAAGCAGAGTTAATTCTTAGGTGGAGCTGCTCATGTAGAGCAACTGAAGAACCATCCACATTTCACTTCGAATAGTTTGACGCTAACTTTTGGTTTGCTCTGAAAGATGAGGGGAGAACACCAAGGTATAAAAGAAGATTATTTTTAAGTAGCTATCTGCATTAGAAGTACTTTATGGCTGCAGAATTTAACATTGCCTGTAATGTTACCTGGATAGTTTGAATTCATCTTGGTACCCACACACTGTCATACAACAACATAATTTGGTTATTTTTTTCCCATTCCCCATTCCCCGTATGTCTCAGCTCATCCCTCAAATCTTGGCTTGACAAATGGCAAATCAAGCCCTTACCGGAGGAGGGCAGACAGAATTGTTGCTTTGTTTTAGCTTTGCCGTGAGGGATTTCTGATGTCGCTCAGGAATCCAAAAGAAGACTGAGATGAAGGGGAGAGGAGACATGGAAAATTGAAAATAAAATAATGAAGATAACAGAAGAGGTTAGAGGCGACAGTGCTGAGCGGAGGATCGCAAAAGAATGCTGATGATGAAGTTGAGGAAGATATACTGCTGCCTTAAGAGGAAAGCAAAATGGAAAAGAGGATAAATGTGAAGTAAATCTGCCTGCAGCAGTCATTTATCCTCTTCAGGAAGCACATCCCTAGGATTTGCTTCCTGGAGTTACTTAAGGTGTCTGAATGAAATGGGAATAGTGAAGCCTGCTGCCTGTGATAAGAAAGCTTAGGAGAAGGAAAAGCAGTGTCAAAAGTAAGGAAGAGTATCCCTGAGATTTATTTATTTATTTTTTTTAATAAATATATGAAAATGCTGCCAGATAATTCATTTTGAGAGTCTAGGCAGGTTTTTAGCATATTTAGTATGTAGCTCTCTGCACCTCTTGATACTAATCTACAACAGGCTGCTAGGAAACTTGGTCTGTGTTAACACAGGATCATTTTAGAGACAGTACAATAAAGTGGATTTGGGGAAATGTTCCTTTCTAATAGGCAAGGCCTGTTGAACTGTCAGCTGTGGGATTTGTTGTAAGTATTGCTGCACCTATACTGGATCACGTTGTCTTTTGCTCCCTGCATTTACTTCCCAGTCATAATGAATCTCTATTCCATTGCCAGGCAATGAGGTTGGTTCAGAAATCTAAGTATTACTTCTGCAGTTGCTGTGGGCAGCGTATTCTGAGTCATTCTCATCTTTAATGTGAGAGATTAAGGGGTTGGCTAAGTTGATATTCCCTGTGAAGGAGCAATGTTTATGCTTGTTTTTTTTCTCCTGAATTCTGAAAAGAAAGCTTTTGACTGTTACACCTGTCTTCAAAACTTCAGGGTTTTTCATCAGTCATTAACTCTCAATTGCAAGCATAAGCTTCATTATTGAAGGTGATGCAGATTTTTAAGTTCATCATAGTCAAATACAAAATATTCTTCATTTAGTTCATTGCCTCCCTGAGGAATCTGTTTTGTGCTCCTGAGGAAGTGATGGACTCAATGAATAATTCAGTGGAAGATCATAAAGAAACAACGTGAATCTTTCTGCTGTAAAGTGAGAAAAACTTTTGATTGTGTTTCTTTCTTTTACTGGAAATTTTGAATTATTCCTTCGTGATGTTGGCATGGTATTTGAATTTATTTTATATTATTGCTCATGCCACTAGTGTATATCTTGTAAAGATAGGTGAGTTTTCCCTCAGTGATGTTGAGCACCAGTAATTATAATACAAGGAGTAGTACCAAAAAAATGTGTTTTAAAAATTGCATTTTAAAAATACATTTTTTAAGGATGAATACTCTTTATTTTTCTAAATTTTTGTTGGACAATTGGGTGCTGAAAGACTGCCTTCCACTTCTTGAGAAGACTTTTGACTTTAGAGGAAACAGGGTACTTAAGGTAATTCACATGGCTAAATCCCAGAAGAAATTCAGCTGTCAGCAGCTGCTAATCAGCACTGCATGAAATGTTTACCTTGGAAACAATATTAAGCCTTCATTTCTCTTTCTGAGCACTCTGTTGTTATTTTTGTGTGTGTATATTTTTTTGCCTATTTGTTTTTAATTTTTTTTTTGCTTGGGGATTATTTCCCTTTCACTTACAACAGGAAATTGTAAATGAGAATTCATTGTTAGTAACCTAAAAATAGTAAGAATTGTACAGACTTCAATTCTACTGTAACTGCTTTCAAATTTCCATGTCTTACTGGGTACAGTTTCAATTGTAGAAATAACCAAGTACATGGGTAACACTGGTTTCCCTTAAAAATTTCACCTCTTTGCATTTTAAAAAAAAAAATATTACCTTCTTTTTTCCCCTTCTCAGATTTAATTTATCTACTTCTTGCAATGTGATTTTGTTCTCTGTTCTCATTCTACGCATTTCTCATTCTTTCTTATCTTTTTTTTTTCGTGAGTTGCATATTTCTGTTCTCTTTTTGTTTGTAAATAATTTCATTTCCTTCATTTTTCCAAGTCTTTCTCGCGTCCCATTCCATCCTATCATCACTCAGACTTTCCCTGGCTGCTCTCTCTGGGTAATATTTCTCCCTTTTGTTATCAGTTACTTGAGAGTCATGACTGAATGTTGTTTTTTTGTTTGTTTGTTTTGGTTAGTGTTCCTCAAAGAAAATTGTTGATGATTTATTTATTGATTTATATTTTTGCCTGTTACACATATTTATTTTCTGCTTTGCCTTATTGTAAAAGGCCTAATATCAAAGTAAATGCTGCCAAGTAGACCATAGCCAAGGGAGGATTGAGGCAAGATGGTCAGAGTGCCCAGAGATCTCCTGCAACATCCGTGGTTTTTGCCTTCGAAGATTTCTTTCCCCCCAAAGCAAAATTTAGCAATTGTACCTACCTATTGTGAAGTGTCTGGTAGATCTACAGCTCACTGTGCTGGATTTGTAAGGTGGGAAGAAGGTCAGAGATAATAGGGGTATAGGCACTTCATGAGTATTAATGATAAGCCTACATTTGAATGAAGGTTGTGTGAGTTTGGTGAATTCCACGCTACTTTTCTTTCCTTGCTGAAATAACTACTGTGATACAAATGTGTACTGATGGCTTGATTCACAAGTATTTTCAGTCTAGAGCTCTGTTATGCTTTTCCTGACAATTTCCACTACTATATGGAGAAAACATGTCTGACCCCTGCTTATTTCTCCTCTATAACCACATTGATAAAGGAAGTAAGAATAAAATTATGCCATTATTAGCTATATTTATAGCGTTTTACTTCAGAACAGGATATGAGTCGTGAAGTCGTGAAAAGAGTATTACAAATATCCTAATGAGTGTTGTAAATCTGTTGCAGAGATTAGAAAAGGCTTCTTTTTAGGTATTTATATGAAGCTCTTCCTCCCCAGCCTCACCATTGCTCTTGCTTAACAGAAGATCCATATCTGTCAAATTTACCTACAGATATTTAAATGTAGTAAAGGGCATTCCATCTTCTTTTCATGCAGAAATATAATCTGTCAGCTCTGCTTTATTTTGCAAAAACAAATTGTAAAAGATGATGCTTGCAGAGGGTGTGAGTGAGGATCATTTCAAAGCTGCTTTACATACTCAAATTGCCATTTAATTTGCTGTTTCGCAATATGCAGTTCCTTAACTGTTTCTCTGGCATTCTTATTGATTGTTGTAATTCTGCTTTACATTATATGCATATACGGTGTCACCATTAAATATTTATGTGCTCATGAAATGTTAATGTGTCGAGTTAATGTGAAACTCAACAAAATGCTTTTGCCAGAAGCCAGCAGGCTTGCTGATCTGAGTGCTTCCCTTCCCCTCCCCCTTACCCTTTCATTTTGCCTCTTCACTGCTTTTATTACCAGCGTTTCTCTGTTGTATCTAAGTCTGTGTCAAAGCAGCCCCCTGCTCCAGTATGCAGATTCTATGTTTTATTATGTGAGAGATAAAATGCATAATAATATAAGAGGAGGCGTGATCCCAGGGAGGTGTTGAGACACAGCCTTGCACTGCGCGTGTGCCAGTCTGTCATTGCTCCTGCATTTGGGTTTGGAAATGTAGCACTGTCCTCCATGAAAGAGACTGAAGCAGGATGACTCATCCAGAATGCCAAGTCAGATTTGCATGTTCCTTGAACAGTGGCAGCAGCAATGTAAGCCAAAAATTGCAGGGGTGTTTGTTTGATTTGATACAGCCGTTGTCCAGATATGACACGGAACAATCGGATGTCATTTGAGCCAAAAATTTTACAAGGTAAAGTAGGTCCTCTTGGCAGAGTGGTGAATATGAATCTGACAACACCCTGCTGGAAAGTGTAGCACAAGTTGGCAGGGTCAAATATTTATGAAATCCCCAATAACTTTCTAAGTTTCTGGTGGGAAGTCTAGCTGATAAAAAGGCAACACTGGAGTACAATACAAAGCAATTATCCACTTTCGCAACATGAATAGCAACGTTCGAGGGTGTTAGGAGTGGAGTAACTATAAGAGGTTGCCTTTTGTACTAAAATAGATACTTTTGCATGAAGAGATGTGGGCATGCCATGTGAAGCAAATAACTTCCCTACATATTTTTGGCTTTTCTCCCTTTTCTATACTTTTACTAACTGTCTGACAGCAAAGGCTTGTGCCCATGAGAGGGCATGGGTATGTGACAGTCACAACGGAGGCCTGGGGGAGTGGAAAGGTTTTGCTGGCATCCAGTGATGCATCACTCCTGCTTTCCACCACGAGGTTGTTTTGGGCAAAGTTCCAGCCTTGGAGCCTTTTACAAATCCAGATTTAATGGGGACTCCAGGATTTCTAGAGAGGAGCACAACTGTCACGTCAGGAAGCAGTGTTGTTTTACTTTTTTGGAAGCTTTCCTTGCTGCCAAACTTGAGAAATTAAATAATAGTAATAACTAAAAAAAAAAAAAGCACATGAAAACAGGAACTAAGGAGACAGGCGGAATGCCAATCATAGAACAGTGTCTAAACCCTTGTTTGGGAATAAAATTTAGAGAGCTTCTGAGCTGCTTGGCAATATATCTTACCTTTGAAATTCTTTTTCTTCTTCTCTCCCTCACTCCCAAGCTGTGTAGTAGCTGTTTAGGTTGTATTTTTTTTTTTCCTCTTTTGAAACCAGTAGCAAAGTTTGTTATTATAAAGACAGTTCTTATCGCAAACCTGTTCTGATCTTTTTTTTTTCTTTTTTTTCCTCCAGCCCCTATTTTACTTTCTTTTCAGGTTCACACTTTCAGTTAAATCTGTATTATTTTCATAACTCATCCTTCACCCGCAGTATAATCCCTTTTTATAGTTGCAGTGCTGAGAAAGGCTTCATTCTGAATGATATCTGATCAAGCAGAACTTAATGGTGCAAATATGTCCAAGTAATGTTTTTCTCCTATTTGTTTTGCGCTGTCATTCAACTTGGAATACAAAATCTTTCATTGAGTTGTTTTTGCAGTGTTCATTGCTTGATGTGAGAGTGACAGCTTGCTGAACGATTTTCACAAAAGTCCAAGTTTATTCTGTAAAGGAGAAACTGGGCACACTGGCCTGAGCTTGATTTTTTTCATTTGAATCTTTTATGGAGTCTGAATCCAGCTATGTAGCTGTTGTTATTTCTAGATCGTTCTACGTTTGCCCGTGTCTGTAAATCATTTTATTTCATTTCCTTTAACCTGCACGTTTGATATTAGTTTATTTATTTCTCTTTTCCTTCTCTTTGGTTCCTGCTGCAATTCCTTCTGCTGGTGTAGAGCAACATTTTTGTATAGGAATGGCAAAGCATCTGAATTGCACTGGAGTGGCACTGCTTCTGTGTTCCCACTTTGGCATAGAGAAGCAACATTTCTCCTTTAGACATTTTTTTTCCTATTAACACTTTTCCTGCCATTTAGCTGGGGGAAAGATTAAAGCGTATGAAAAAATTATTAAATTCAACCTGATATATGTTTTGTAAATGTTGGATGTAGAGGACAATGCTTCAGCTGATGGATTCTTCAAATTGATTATTTTCCATTTCGATTCCTACTTCAGATTGTCCTGGAGAACAGCAGTCGAGAAGACAAGCATGAGTGCCCGTTTGGCCGAAGT
This sequence comes from Cyrtonyx montezumae, assembly GCF_038088225.1. Lineage (NCBI taxonomy): Eukaryota > Metazoa > Chordata > Aves > Galliformes > Odontophoridae > Cyrtonyx > Cyrtonyx montezumae. The sequence goes on along the minus strand of NW_027072089.1, from coordinate 98,223,048 downwards.
AGCATTGAGCTCACAAAGATGCTGTGTGAAATCCTGAAAGTAGGAGAGCTACGTAAGTTGGCCCATTTGTTTGATCCCTAAGAACCATGGAGTAAGTTCAGTGGTACATGAAGCAATGATCTTATTCTTCTCAGTATGACTATATATTGAACACTGGCGTTCAAAATGACTATACTTGTTTTTCCATGCATTGTACTAGTTTTTTTCTGTGTAACACCACTTTGCGGACATTCCAGGGAAGAGAGTGGAGTAAGGGGAAGGGGCATCCTGTCTTTGAATTTCTTCTGTATGAAATGGGGCTGTCACATAATTTTCAGAGTGATCAGTTCCCATTCCATGCAATGACTTGGTTATCCTCTGTGCAGGAGACTTCTTTCTCTTACCATTCCATGGGTTTATCTTTATGAATAATACAATCATTCATTTTGGGATTGCTCATCTAGTCTGTATCATTTATTCTAACAATGTGAAACGAATACTGTATTTTAATACAGAGTGAACGAGCTTCTAACTTCTGGAGATACAAGCTTTCATGTTCTGATCTCTTTGTTCTCAGCCTTTTGAGTTGGGGGCTCAGTTATTATATGAAGAAAATATGAAAGTCATTCTTGCAGTCTTAATTTTAGAAAGAAAATTATGTCATATCTTTTTTTAGAATAACTCTACAGTTTGGAAACATGAGAGTACACACAAAAACAAAAAAAAATATCCCAGGAATAGCTCAAGCTCTGGCTAAGGGAATTTGCTTTTACATGCGATTTCCTCTAGTGTGGTTGAAGCTGAAAGCCAGAGGATGATGGGTGTGTTTCTTTGCAGCAAGCTTCTGTGGTGCCTTTTCTTAGCTCTGTGAAGTAGTACAGACAGGTTTGATGTTGAGAAATGCACTGGTGCTTCTGTTGATAGAAACCAGCTGTAGCACCGGTGCTTTCTGTGAAGTCTCACTAATCTACACCCCCAGAGCATCTGTTTCTAGATGTGGCAGTAAGGTTGCATCGTAGCTTTATATTCACAGGGGAGTCAGAGCTAAGGTTACCTCTTATTCATCTTGATGATTCGCCTGTTTACCAGCATGCTTCCTTAATGGTTTTGTTTATGTGGAATTCTATCTGTAACTTACAAAGACTGTAATAAAGTACACTTCTACAATGATATACAGGAAACAGATTTCTTGAAAATTACTATCACAGATGTGCATCCTAAGTGACCTATGATCTGTAGTATATTTTGTTGAGAAGTAAAAAGTAGAACTGGCATCTTAGGAAAATGTACATTCAGGAATTTGCAAGTAAATACTGTGTTGATAAATAAGATTGGACATCTTAAAAATCATCAGCTAATGTCTGGGGCGGAGGTGTTTCTGGTAGTTCATAAGTGTTATGTTTCAGAATATGAATTTAGAGCTGCCAGTGTTTCTTTAGAAATTCATAACTGGTCATTATTGTACAGGGATATAGAACTTTTTTCTAATAGTTTCTGAAGTCTATAATTTAAAAGCCACAATAAATCACCTTTTACTCATGAAATATTCAACAGTAAAAACTTCCTTGATGTGCAGAGTAGATAAAAGCTGCTAGACGGTCCATTATTTATGAAGAGCACTTTAATGCTGATTATATTGCCTTTGCTCCATTGCGTTAAATACCTTTAGGAAGCAGGAGGATATTTTACCATTTCTTTTTGTTCTTTCAAGCACTGTGTCCATCCTAGCAAAGGATTTGAGCTGACATCAGACAGTAACATTCTTACCCCAGCATTTGCAGTCATCTCCCTCCTAAAGGGTAAGGTTCTTTGACACTCCACAGCTCTGATACACTGACAAATTTGCCAAGAGCAGGTAAAACAAGGCCATTTGTATTTCCTTCTTAGTAGCTATGAAAACTAAGATAACCCTCATCTTCCCTCATCTTCCTTCAAGTTTTGGTACATGACGTATATACTTCAGAGAAGAGCATCTTCTCAACAGACTAACTTTATAGGCAGACAGTAACATTGTAGTTAATAATAACAAAAAAAAAAAGCCATATTTTAGCTGATGGATGAACAGTTGATGAATGATGTGTGCAGACGGGCAGCTGTCCTCAGTGCTGTCACAGTCTGAGGATATTTATAAGCCAATATCATTGCATGCCTGAAGTTATCCTATAGTTAAGGCACGTCAGAGTGAGTATTTTTTTGAGCAGGACGCAGATGTTGAACTGCAAATGTTCCCTTGTGATTGCTTTGATGGGTATTGTACAGGGGATTCTGGAAATAGCACTCAGACTTTGACAGACCACAGGGGTCTATGCAACATGTCAGAGATACGTATTGTTCTAAAGATTCTATCAGATGACTTCTTCACTGGGATTTCTTTTTGTTGTTGTTGTGGGGAATTCAATTTTCATGGACTTCTGTTAGATTTCATTCATCTATAGGACATTTTCCCTCAACAGGAAAGATCTGAATGCCGATAAATTATAACTCCTTTTATTCTCTTCACATATGTTCTTGCTGTACATTTCATTGCAATTATTGCCCAGGTTGCAGAATTGAAATGGGCCTCACTGTCTCTTTTGTCAAATAGAACGTGTTGGGTATTTAGTAGGTATGTAGTAATGCTCATGGTTGTGCCTGCTGAGATGAAGGTAATCAAATCTCATGCTTCAAGGAGTAAGTTGATTGCTGCAAGGGCCAGGAAGTTTTTTTTCCACTTTGCAGAATCCACGATGTGCAGTGTAGGGTTTTTTCTCTTCTTTCCCTGAAACAATATTGGTCACTGCATGCTCAGCATTCTACACTTGAGGGCATGCCTGGGTTGATTTTTCATTTTGCTACAGCAAATCCGGTATTTTTATAACTGAATGTCATATTTAATTTTTTTCCCCTTTCTTGAAAGCTAATTGCCTTTTCACCCTCCTCCTCCTCCTCCACTTACATTTAAATAGAGAAAAGCCCCAGAAGTAGTAAATAAAATTAGATAAGGGAATTTTTAATGTTCTCGTGTTTCTTCTTGCGATTTAATCTTCTGGAGACTAAGGCATTTAAAGAGTCAGGATGTGTTTGTTAGGAAGCTGAAAACCTCTAACCAAGGAGCTATTTCAAAAAATATAGCAATTTTTCATCTTAATGTATAATAAAACAGTTAAATTCTAACCTCCTTTATCTTAGCTTTTTAGCTCATTCATTCTTACATATACATGTAGAATAGAATCTCAGAAGCATGGAATCCTTAAGAGTTGGAAGAGACCTTTAAAGGTCATCCTGTTCAACTCACCTGTAATCAATAGGAACACCCATAGCTAGATCAGAGCCTGGTCCAGCCTGGCCTTGAATATCTCCAGAGATGGGCCTTTTAAGGGTTACTTTGAAAACATTACTAGCAAATTCCATTCTAGGAGACATTAAATATGCTCATTCTTCTTAATGCAAAGTCAGTCACTTGTGGAGTCATCTGAGTTATATTTTTGTACGTATATATTTTGTATTTGACATTCCTCCCCTCCTGTTTGGTGGCAGAGTCCCTCAGGAAAGAGAATGAAACTCCCCTTTCCACAGGAGATGATCTTTTTATATTTTATTTTTTATTTTTATTTTTTGTAATTAACTTCTTAATGTAAAAAGCCATAATCTCTTTGTGTTTATGGTAAACTTTGGAGTTCCGGCAAAACATCCAGTGTAGTCCTTGAGAACATGAGCAAAACTGCTGCAAGCACCTTTTAAGGAAGATGATTCAATGCTACTTTTGTCGTCAGGGGCAGTGAGACAGGTGTTGGAAGGTTACTTTCTCCACATGGCACTCTTGGCCTCAAACCTAATACAAAGTTGGCTGCTGGGTTGGTCAGTGAGGCACCCCACTCATGTTTTTTCCCCTGTCTGCAGCCATATGTCTGCCTTTATCAGTCTTTAATCTCTATAGAGCAGAGATTTTAATTTGATTTATATGTGCAAAGTGCTTAACCTTCTCGTGACCTAGATGTAGGACTCCTTAATTCCTTTAAAATTACATTTATTCATTTTTCTATAAGCATGGAGTGTGGAAAAAACACCCCAAAACTCATTGCTTTAAGGGCAAGAAAGATTTGTGAATGTGAGGGAATTTCTAGAAAGTGATTCATTTCTCCAAAGACAACAAGAGGTAACTTGATTAGGTATGCAGAGCTCTTTCATCTGGTAATGACAAGGACAGCAAGAATCAAGACCTGGAAGTCAAAACTGGATAAATTCAAAGTAGGAATACGGCACAGACATTATCACTGAGGATGCCAAATTAGGGAAGTAGCAGAACAAAGCTGCAGAATGATGCAGAGAAAAAAAATGTTCATTTCCTGTGATTAGTGTAATTGATTGCTTTGGCTTTGATATCATGGTGCAATAAAGTCTTTAATTTGTTTTAACGTGGTCACCTGAAGCAAATTCTAGGGTTGTTTTTTTTAGGCTATATGTGTAGTAACATAAAAGTCTGGGCAGGTATAAGACAGCATACCAGATGACATGGCTAAATATACCGGATTATTGTCAAAGGCAAGACCAATTGATTAATGACCATCTTCAAAACGTGTTTCATTTTGAAAACTCTGCATCTCTTCTGAGCACTGGAGAACTATTCACACTTTTGAACTCCCTGTCTGCAGGTTTGCACTGTCAGACTTTTTTCTGTCAGACAGCTGACATATAGCCACAGATTTGTTTCTTATCTGGAGAAATGTTTGGACATTTTGCTCATTGTTTAGTGACAGGTTAATCCTGAGCAGATTGAATTTAAAAGAAAAATGATCTTTCATTCTGGCCCCATTCTGGGCCTTCTTTTTTTTACTTCCTGCTATTATATTATATTATAAATGCAGATTGATTAAAGGTAGACAAAGTATTCTGGACTTTGCCACAAGTTGTGCTTTAGTTTTATCTTCACAGCACTTCCATGCAGCAGTCTGGAAATTTAGCAAATGTTCTGTTTAAAAGAGGCATGTAGTTGCTAAATGAATTGTATGTAGAGCTGAGCAGTGTTTAAAAACTCGATGTTGTTTTAACAGCAACTTTCAGTGTATTTTATATGTTGCCCTGTATACTTTGGAAATGCTTGTGTAGGGGATGCTACAGAATTTTCAGGGTGGAAATAGAAAGTTGTGCGGGTGAAAAAGAGGATTTTGAGGTTTTGGAAACCCAGAAGGATTTGGGAGCTACAGGATAAACCCATTAGTAGTCTGCTAAAAAGAAAACCAGCTTTAACTGTTTCCTGTGTTTCCTGAGACAAGGCTGTACTTGCAGAGGCTAGAAGATATGCAAAATTCTGGGAAATGCATAAGATTTTGTAAATAACACCGCTTTTCTTGACCAAGTGAATATCTTTTTAACCTCCCTGCTCTGGCTCTGAGGTAGCTGAATATGCCACTAATTGTCCCAATTGCTTCCTACACATGGGTCTTCATGGATGCTTTCCTGACACTGGAGGCACTTTTGGATTGCTGTTGACTGAGTGATCCAAGCACAATGGCAGAAAACTTTATTCTGTCAGATTTTTTACCTTAGCTTATTCTAAGTAAAAAAAACTTGATAACTTATCTGTCCTTATTTTTTATAATCTTTCTCTGGCTCACAGTAAATATTAAAAATTGAATCTGTGAGAGGGGCTTCAGAGCTTTAAAGGTATTTAAAATTCAAGTTTTCATGCTTCTGATAAAAAGTATTAGACACAATGTCTGACTAAGCAGGGGTAAGGCAGGCACTGAGAACGGTGCAGTTGTATTTCTCTGAAGTTTTTGTCTGATCAGCATATGCTGCTTCTGCTGCTACGTCCTGTGCATTGTATACATGCTGTTTGTGTTTGTTCAGGAACCCATCGTGGTTCCTCTTGTTTCCTGGTGGACTGAACAGAGAAAATAGGGGTGTTGATGGCAGGGAGCAAAGCGGAGTATAATCAACTTTTTTCATACAATTGCACTTAAATGTTTGCACTTAAAATAATGGTGCCACCTGATACTGTGGAAAGGTACTTTAAACTGACTGATCATACTCTTAAGTTGGTGCAGGAGCTTCATAAAAGGAGATGGTCATTGATCATTCCCGATCAATTAAAAAGAGCATGTTCTTCATATATTTTTTGTAAAAGTTTTTCCTCAAATAGGTGATCAAAACAGCAAGCAAAGCAGAGCAGTGAAATCCTGAGATCCTGATGTATTTCTTTTATCAGTAATTCAGTAGCAGTATTTGTAAATTGTCTAACTGTCCTTAATGTACTTTTTTGTAGCATTTGGTGTTTAAGCTGTCTGTGCAAGTAAAAATAAAAGTTAAGGTGTGTAACCTAGAAGGTTGGAGCTGCACTGTGCAGGTGATGCAGATATTTAACATTGAGTTACTGACACTGCCTACATGTTGAAATACCATATATCCCATTCATTTCTAGAGAAATACATGCTAATGAAGTCTTAAGAAAATTAGCTTCTAACAATTAAACTTTACTTGCTCTTCTCAGAGAAGCATTAGATTTGCTGGATCTCTGAAACAAGACAGCTCAGGTATTTTACGGAACATGGAGGCTCACATTCAGACCGAGCTTTTAAGAAAACAGGCTAAGTGGAATACAGACAGGAGCTTGCTGGGTTACATTTTGCTCTGTTTCATGATGAAGGATTCAAAAAGTGAATACAGCTCTGTTAATGGAGAGGAAGGGCAATTCTGAATTTTGGGAGAGGAATTCAAAATAACTTGGAGAGTTGGTTTATGATACTAAAACAAATGTAAATGTGATGTTGTGTCATGCGATGGAGCTAAGGTGAATCCTAACCTCTTCAAGATGGGGTTGCATTTCCTCAGTCTATTACAATCCATGTGTTCATTGCCCCTGATCTCCACAGACTTAGCGCCATTCATTTTATAGCTATCATCACTAGAACTTCTATTTTGTGATAGTTTTCATGGAGGATGGCCCTAGTTCTACTCAAGGGGGTCTAGTTTCTCTCACATTTCTTTCCCTCAGCATTCTGCCAAGCCTATCCACACTCTCATGATAGGCCCTCAGAAGCCTGCCCTAATTTCTTCTCCTCAGTTTTTGGGTGAAGTAGAACTGTGTTCCTCATAAGCACTAGTTGTGTGGCTATATATGCTGATAAGTCATTATGGAAATGGAAGTATGTGCTGCCTGTTCTAGGAGCCTCATACAGTGGTCACTTAATTAATAGGGAAGTGTGCATACACAACCCAAATAGACTCTTGATCCTTGTCTTTGGAACCAAGTTCTATGAATTTACACTCACGTAATTCTTAATTTTGTGTACAGGGGATATCTGAACAAAATGTACTCTTTGTGGGAAGTTATTAGACATGTAAATGCTTTTTTGAAGATTAGCTACTTGTCCCCAGATATCTTTCAGAGTACTGTGCTGTGCCCTTTTGGTGTGAAGAACTGTGACATTTTCTTAGATCTTTCCAAGAAAAAAAATTCATGGCTTAAGTTGGAAATAACTTTATTTTTTTATTTCAAACTTGTTCATTACAGATGTATTTACAAAGTCTTTATTCTTCTTGCAGTTCTAAATGCTGCATCTTAACATGTGGGCTTTTTTTTTCTCCCCTAATTATCACTACAGAGTGTCAGTTTAATTATTCTATTGAACATCTAAGAAAGGACCGATCATCCCCTCTTGGCATCAAAGACCCACTTGATATAAGACATAAAAATAAATAAATAAAAAAGATTATTATTATGCTTTGTATTAGCTATAAGCATGAATGAAGTAACTGATAAGGAGATAAGGAAAACTGCTGGAAACTTTGTTCATCTGAAGTAGGTTATCCAGGCTGAAAATATAATTGGTTGTATACATATGAATATTAAGCAGATTGCTGGCATGATCACAGAATCACAGAGGTTGGAAGGGACCTCTAGAGATTATCTAGTCCAACCTCCTGCTGAAGCAGGTACCCTACAATGAGTTGTGCAGGTAAGGGTCTGGGCGGGTCTTGAAGATCTCCATAGAAGGAGACGCCACAACCTCTCTGAGCAGCCTATTCCAGTGTTCCATCACCCTTACCATAAAGAAGCTCTTCCACATGTTAATATGGGACTTCTGTGTACAAGTTTTAGGCTATTACTCCTTGTCCTGTCACTACACACCACCAATTCTGGCCTCATCTATTTGCCTCCCACCTCCCTTTAGATATTTATAAACTTGAATCATATCTCTCCTGAGTCTTCTTTTTCTCAGGCTGAACAGACCCACGTTACTCAGCTTTTTCTCATATGAAAGATGTTACAGGCCCTTTATCATCTTTGTGGCCCTCTACTGGATTCCTTCTAGGAGATCCCCATCTTTTTTGAACTGGGGAGCCCAGAACTAAACATAGTATTCTAAATGTGGCCTCACCAGGGCAGAGTAGAGTTGAACTCCACCATCTCATGATTGCTGGATCCCAACCTGAGTACACATCCCTGAATAGCCCTTCCTTGTTGGTAAGAACAAGGTCAAGTAGCACACCTCTCCTCGTCAGCTACTCCACTATCTGATATTGACTTCAGAAAACTTCTTACAGTAAATCCTGTGGATGATGAATCCTTTGGTTGATTGGTTGCTCTTCAACCGGATTACTTTCATTTTTAAGTTTATAGCATCTCAGCCCAGAGCATAGCTAATAACTTGTTCATTGGGCTTCTGTAAGCACTCTGAGAATTAAGCATCATCTAACTTTGAGAATACTTTGTCTGTTCAGCTGTCCATAGGTTTTGGTGTGTGATGTAGAATACGATTCTTTTTCATCTACATTGTAGATATGACTTCATTAGCTGTACGAAATAGAAGCTGAACTCAATAGAATTTAGTGTGTGTTTATATAAAGGTGAAGTAGAGTTCACGGGACAGTAGATTCACATTTTCTGAGTCGTTGATTGCACAACATCTCAGTGAATAACTCGGTTTAAATCTTTATTTTTTTAAGAGTAGATGGCACCTTAGACTTCAAAGAGATTTCATTTCTAATTCAGTGCTGATGTTCTTTCAGTCTGGAAAGTTCACTGCCTTTTCATATAATAACCCACAATTGCGTTTTGTCGTAAGGCTATAGTCAGGAGGGGACCAGTGTATCACAAGTGGACAATAATATTTTACTGATGTGCTGTATTTAGAGCCATTACAGGTACTGAGGATTGTTTGTGAGGTGGTATTGTGCTGTACAGGAAGATTTGGAGGCGAATCCTGGAGTGTATAGCCATCAGCTATCCTTTCCATTTCCTTCTCCTTATGTATTGTGAAGAGTACTTCTAATAATTCATTCCTTGCGTTTGGAAATTATACATTCTGATTTTTGTGAACACCTAGCACATCTGCAGGAATTTCACTGCAAGTGATCTAGAACTTGACCTGTTGTATTTTCTGACTGTACTTTATTCGTGCAATACTGATGTGCCATTTAATTTTCCTTCTGTTTAAATAGCACATCATTGCGTGTTAGGAAGGTTTGAGTTGCATTTTCAATCTTTACCCTAATATTTGCATATTAATAAGTCATTGAAAAACATTATGTAAATTTTATGTCATGGTGAATATATTATCAAATCAAATGGCCTTTAAGGGTTATTATAGAAAGCTGCTATCAACTAGGGAGATGGAATGTGACCGTGTTTAACTTCTCGCCTTTCTTATACAGTTAAGTACCAAAGTCTTGGAACTGATGTAAACATTTCAGAAATGCCAATAAAATGATGGAGAGTGATTTCTCCTCCTTCTTCTGTCTTCTGTGAAGTTACAGTTGGATATTTTAAACTATTTTGACTTAAAGGTCTGGTTTATTTGCTCAAACTGGGGACGTGAAACTATTCTAGTCTCTGTAATCTGCAATCTAAAACAACAACAAAAAAATGTACACAAAAAGTGTTCCCTTACCAAAGGGGAGAGGCAGTCTTCCTGCAGTATTTTTAAATTAGTAATAGACATCCCAAAACTGATTTAAAAATCACACAGTCTCTCTTATTCGGCCCTTTTTAGACATCTGTCTTTTGAAATACCTTTCTCTGCATGAGTTGGGGTGAGTTTAGGAGTGTAAAATAGAGGTACAGTTCTCAAGTGTTCTTTTGATTGTGATTGATTGGATGAAGTTTCAAGGTGACACAAAATATGTGACCTATTTTTTTCCAAGTTCTGGATCGGGCATTAGAAACAGTAGGTAACGATAGAGATGTTCAGCTGAAATTTTCAGACATCTTCATGAGTGTTAAGGTTTAAAACCTCATTGATTTTATATTTTTTGAACTTTTCAGTTAGCTGCAGTAACAGCATCATCTTGCATTACTTAGCTCTGAAAAAGCTGAGCTGACCCTCAGACAAATTTACACATCATTTCAGTGCACTGGAATAGCTATTTCTGTCTCTGCTCACTGACAATGAACAAATAACCAAGCATTTCGATCATCAGTTTCTTTCCTCCTCTTTTCCACCTCCAGATTCCACGGGTGGGTGGTGACAACTTGAAGCGATTAGATATATTTTCAGATGTCTTTTCATTTTGATTTTTTCTAAACAGGTTTTTCCTTGTCACTGCTAAATTATGAATTTTTAAATGTTTTTATAGATGCTTTGTTAAAGCTGCCACGGTTACTGTTGAGCAGAAGCAGGTAAATTCAGGGGAAAAATAAGCCACACCTATTATTCACTCCTGCTTAAAATTTCGTCTGCAATGTACTTGTTCCTTTTATTTTCCCATTAAATGAACTTCTGCAAAATTCAATATTATGGTACAAGTATTAATGGAAAGCAAAGCTTCTCATGCATGAATAGTCATACCACAAGTGGTGTTCTATTGGAGATTGGATTTCGCTTAATATAGCAGGGGACAGTACTCCCCAGATGCCTTGCTGGAGCTTTGGCACAGAGGTAGTTGTAAAGGATGCAGAAAGGGTTTGATGTCACCCTCAGTGGTAGGTTATAGTCAGTAAGTTTGTGTACACAGAATGTGCTCTTGCATAATGGCTAATTGACTCAGATGTTCTCGCTTCCCCCAGAAATTCAGAGTTGCAGTAATCTTTTGCAGGATTTCTTACTGATTGATAAAACTTATGTTTATCCATTCACAAAAGAGAAGCAGTACCATATGATTAGTATAAGCAGTTGAATTGCAGTGTATGTGTCAAGTATTTATGATCCCACCATGATTAAGTAAAACCTATGTATTATTTTTGAAGAGCAAGATACACTTTATATTGTATAGATTTTCTTGTACCTCCTTCCTCATGGGAAAGAGAAAAATAAAGGCTGGGTTAACTTGAATTCAGGTACAAGTGGAAAAGCAATTGGAGGTATACAACTAAATTTCCCCTGTACTCTTTTCATATGGGTACAATTATGTGAATATTGATGTGTGTCTCACTACTGTGGCTCACTCTCACCAGGCTAAGCAGCCCCAGTGGAGGAAGCCTTTACGTTGGTATAATGAGTTCGGAATAGCTGTATTGTACTAGATTTAAGAGTCTCTTTTCACCCTCTTTGTGTCTAAACGCTCTTAATCTTCTCCCCCAGCAAGACGGCATTGTACAAATGTGTCTATATTATAAGTTTTTACAGCTATATGAAATGTTTGTACTTTATCAGCTTCCAAACTTGCTATCAGCAGGGAACAGCTGCAGAGTCATAGAATTGCTCAGGTTGGAAAAGACCTTCAAGATCATCAAGTCCAACCGCAACCAAACCATACTACCCTAACAACACACCACTAAATCATGTCCCTGAGTACCACATCCAGACAGATTCTAAACATATCCAGGGATGGTGACTCAACCACATCCCTGGGGAGCCTAGGATTACTCCCATACTTCTGCTGACCACGCCATTCCTGATACAGGCCAGGATCCCATTGGCCTTCTTGGCTGGTGTGTGAAGGTTCATTGTCCTGCATGTTCTTGCAGTATCAGTTCTACAGGAAAGAACATGTTAACAAACCAGGTTAAAAGCTAGGTAGTTAATCTACGTTTCTTCTGTCTGAATTAAAGATTAAGCAAGGATGATATTGTGTGTGTTAAAGGTTTAATACAGATGACATCTGAGAAATGGTATGTTCCCAATACTTTCCTGAGGGTTTTTTTCTTTGTACAGCTGAGATATGATTCCAGTTCCTTTCCTAGTTTTCTGTATGAGTCTAGCTTTCCTATAGCACCCTCACTATCTGATGCATATAATGATGCCTCTTGCTTGCAGTTAATGATACTCCTGTCAGGAACCCCAAAACACATCAGGAGGCAAAAGAGGAGGCCAGACTTGTGCCCTGTGACTTACCACATCTAGTGTAGCAATGTTTAAATATATATATATATATAATTGTATTGGGGGAAAAAGGTGTACATAGAGAAAGCCTGTTTTATTTCTTTTTTTACCAAACATTCATTTTGAAAGGTTTGCTTCTTTAAATCATCTCATTAGCAGGAGTCCATCTGCTCACTTTTCTTCCAAGTCAGGCTCACTTTGGTGCATGCTTTCATACATGTAGCACTCCAAATTCCAGTTCCACTTGCTGTTGACTCCCTGTAGACTTCAGGCAGGAGGAGAAAGATTAATGATGTGGGAAAAGAGAGAAAGTTGCATGCACTTGAAAACTTATGTGGAGTGGTCTAGTCTTTCTCCACAAAATGCCAGACATGTATGAGTAATGAGAAATTTGCTCAGTTAAGCAATGGTAACGATACTTCTTATTGGTTGTATTTTGGCTCTAGTGTTGAAGCAAAACAAGGCTTGTTTTTCATTTGCTTACATATCACATTCTTTTCCATCTTGTTTTCAAGTTGTGCACTGCTCAGCATGGAATGAAACCCTACATACAGAATGTTTCAAAGAAATTTTTTTCCACTATCTTGGGTCTTTCAGCATTTCCATCCAGATAAGCCATATTACAGGTCATCTGGTGGCAGTGTCTATTTTACTGTCATGGGAATATCTGTCTGAGGTGCAAGGGAGGGATTGTTTCTCACTCACTCCTGTCTCAGAAATGAAAAGAACCATACAGCGATACGACTTCTGCTTTCTGGATTCCATTTTAGTACTTAGACATTTCTGAGCTGATGTGAGCTACGACTTGAAAATTCCCAGGAGCAAGACTTCAGCTTTTTTCCCTTTACCACATGCATTTCTCAAGTGCCAAAGGCTTTTATTACAGCCTGATCAGAAATCTCAGGAGCACCATTCACAAGGAACAGATTGATGGTGTTCTAAATCTTGTGGCCTTAGAAATGTATATTATTTTGGTGCATGTTTAAAAAAGCTGATTGTAGTGTTAAGATGCAAAAGAATCTATTTAGTGACAAATCTTTAATGCAAGATAGACTGCTTGCATTTCTCACAGATGTATTATCTTTTCATTAAAACCTCTTTAGTATTCATTACACATGGACTTTCAAAGGTCAGACCAAGGATGTGTTTAGTGTTCATTGATACTACTGAGACCTAAGGGAGGAAGAGAAAGAGAAGTATGGCATATATGGGACCTATTTCTCAAAAAAATTCATCTGTTTTCTGTCTGTCTCATGTGTGTCAGAAATAAGAATGATGGCTGTCATTCCTGTTCTGACTGATTTGTGGTTGTATCGTGTTAGCAGCAGCTCTGCAATGGGTTATGCTAGGCTTTTTCAAGATTCCATGTGTACTGGAAGATATGTTTATTTTTTCATGAAAGATAAAAGTGGCTTAAACTAGGGGATGCCTTTTAAGTGTAGGCATGGCCACATCATAGCAAAACTAGCTAGAAATTAGGCAGTGGCTGAGGCTTTGTCCAACAGTGATTGGTACCTTTGAATGCCTCAGCTCTGGAGTGCTTTGAGCTCCACGTCCACAGGGCTCCATTTTCTGTGCGCTGAATCACCTTGTCAGAAAGCAAGACCTTTGCTGTTCTCCACCCGCTCTTTCTCTCTCTTCCACCCAGAGGTAGAAACTCTAGAAATTAACTTTTGAAAGTTGAGGTCAATGCTCAGTAGAGACTTTTCTGCTCTTAAGACATTGCCAGTTTATTTGAAATACATTGAGTGCAACTGTCTCCATCTAGCAAAAGTGTAACACTGGCAATATTAAGTATGATAGAGTCATTGCTTCTGGAGATGAAATACCACTGTTGTACCAAATTGAAAACTTTTGCTTTCTGGGAAAATGCATGAGCTGTCAGTATCTCATTTCATCTTAGTGAGCAGGGGATGCAGCCTCCTGGAAGAGAGAGGAGTATACCAAGGAACCATATAAATGATATATTTTGAGGGAAGGATTGCAGGAAGAGGGAGGGGCAGGGGTGTTAGGTTCATGATATAAGCAGTGATATGGACTGCAAGTAGCAATAAGAAGATGGTTTTCCATGAAATGAAAGTTTTTCTGTCCTTCCTTCTTGTCTCCTGTGTTTATAGTCATCCTATTCCAAAACAGAATTAGTCAGTTGGGTTACAGATACCGATTTCTAGCAAGCCGATTTAGCTTTTGTGTTGATTGAAGATTAACTTGAATAGATACATGGGGTTACAAAAAGAAAGAACTGTTTGATTTTGTGATGGCAAGAAAAGAAATCAGATTCTTCTGAGCCACACAGAGAAACAGATTTGAGCACGTTTGACAGCAGCACAGCTGAAGGAGTAGTTAATGCAAATATGGCTAAGATGGCAAAAAGGAGGAACTGTGTTGTGTGGAAAAGGGTTTAGTCTTCCTAATGTTGGATGCTTGTAGGCTTTCACTAATTTATTAAATGATGTAGATTTGCCAGCTTGAGCTCACATTCCATTAATGAAATTTAATTTTTCGGTGCGTGACTTCAAATTGGCAGTAGCCTGCCTGCCATTGGCATTCAGTGGCAGGAGCCAGATGTTGATGAGGCAGGTGCTGCAAAAAATTCTTCAAATTGAGATATATGTTGTTCAGTTTTCACTGAACAGCATTTTCAGCTGAACTGCTTCTAGTTCAGCTTTCATTCAACTGAAGCGCATTTAAGAAAGATGCAATGAAGGTTACACTTACCTAAATGTTCTTGTAATAAATCTTTCATCTTTTTGGTAGCTTTTAGCTAGTGACATTTTTAATTAATCAGTGGGGAGCTTTAGTTTGTTTGTTATCTTGGGGATGATTTTTGATGGGGTTTTTCCTGGTCTTCTTTCTTGGGGTTTTTATTACACCTTAATAACCTTAACCCAGTTTCTCTGGAATAACTCACGGATTCTCCCAGCAACCTATCAATTGCCTGTGCCAAGGAAGATGAGTCTACGCTTGGATACTAAGCTAGATAGTGTTGCTTAAACAATACTTGGCAGCTCCAGGAAAGAACTAATATTGTCATTGTAAATACTGTTGACTGGAGTTGTGGTGTCCACATGTGCTTGCTGGTGCCATCCGCTTCCTGGGCTGGAAGATTCTGTCTCTTTCATGGCTCATATGGGTTGATGGCACAGTCAACATCCCAAAAAACTGGAACACATTTTCGATTCAGCTCTTTTAAGTGACCAGGGAAGTTTCATCACAGTTGGTGTTTTTGAGTTGGATATCTGAACCGGTTGAGTATGTTTAAGGTTTTCATTTGTTTTTCAATTAAAATCTGGATGTTGGATGTGAGTATATGTTTGAACTTTTCTGTTCTCATCCATTTCTTTTTCTCTGGTTAGATAAATCAGGTTACCATGAACAGGACTATACTGAGATGAGTTACTGTAATAATGGTCATTGTTATTTCCTGTATAACCTTATATATGTTACTTTATGTCAGTAAATTACAAAGCTTTATATAAAGAAGAGATAAATATTACTACTGTGACTTATAGGTCACTCTGTTGGGCATTATAAAGCTAGTAATAATATCTAGGCAGTAGTCTCCTACAGGTGCTTTTCTCTACTCTTGGGAGCCTGGTTCTATATGGAACTAAATGATCTACCTTTGAGGTCCATTCCAACCCAAACCATTCTGCAACTCTATGGTAAGATTCACAACTGGGTAAAACATAAAAAGCCATGTTCTATTTATGGTGGTTAATTTTTATTTTTTTCTCTTTTTCCATGACTTAATCTGGCTCTATGGTAAGATAAGAGATGGATTTGGAAATAAAACTGTGTTATGAAAACTGTTTGGATACATTTTGTAGGTTTGTGTGGAATTTTTTTTTTTAAATGGCATCTGTAGCTCCAAAGAAGTGAAACAATTGTAACTACTTTGCATTTTTAAGGACAGGAAAAGGGATTTTTTTTTCTTAAACCTTAGGTTAAAAAAGAGAAAAAGTAAGGAAGTGGATTGTGCTTAGTTGTATTTGCTTTTCTTGTGGAGTTTTAGGGATCCAAGAAGTATCCTAACTAGTTGATGAAGGCACATTCTCTAAAAGTGGTATATTTGTGCTGTGTTTGCTTTCTGATGTGAATGTGAAAAGTTTCTCTTTTAATCTGCCCTGCTAAAAAGAAACTTAAGAGTGCTAATTCAGCAATGGCAGCTTGCCTCACAGTCTAGCTGAGCTCAGGAAGGCTGTTTCTTAAGTGAAAGCATGATTAGAGTCTGTTCTTCTATTCTTTTAATTCAGTGCTAGCTTACATTTTTGAAAGTATGTAAAACATAATTACCTACAGTACATCGAACTTAGGCAGCTGCCTGATACCTAAATGTCATGCACCTTCCAATTGTTTCATTAACCTGTAGTTACTGTCATAACCCTAACAGAACATGCAGGTTCTTTGAAAAGCCTCCAAGGAGAATTTCCACCTCTCTAATTCAGGCTCTGAAGTGAAGTGGCCATGCTTAGCCCTCCAGGAAACAAAGGCACCAGTTCATCCCTTCATCTAAGTTCAAGAAGAGCATAGAGAATTATAGTAGGAGGACTGGTTCATTAAGCACAAAAAATTTAGGTAAAAGATACCGAAATTAAGTGAATCCTTCCAGTGAATTCTTCAAACTTGCTTGTTGGTTTTGTTTTCCTTTTCTCTAGCATGGCTGCTTCTGTATTCTGTAAGTTTCCAGAAAAATGCTGTTTTTTAGATGTAAGAGCTGTCACTGCAGTGTATTTTCTGTGTTGCATGAGTACATGGTCTGTGTGGGAACGTGCAACTGAACTTGCTCTAGCAGAGAAAAATTGCCATAGTAGCTGGGTCAGAGCCATCATCTCAATCACCAGATAAAAGTTAAGCTCAAGTGGAGATGCCCTGAAAATTGCTCCTCTCTCATTAATAGTCTGATGATCGAATTTTATTGAGGCAATCTGATTCCTTGTTGTGAATTTGAGCAGTGCTGGCAATCAGGGATGTGCAAAATTCTCCATGAATCAATAACTAGAGGGAAAAATGGTTACAAATCTAGTGATTCTCCAGATGGTTTAGGAAGTGTAGGGGAAAATGGTGACAAATGCAACCATCAGTTCCAATGAAATCACAGTCCACTTGAGTTTGTTCTCTTGGCTGCTTATTAGAAGTGCTTTTAAGAGGCAACATTACGTCAGTGATAATGCCTTATCACAGTTGAGAAAATGCTAAACTACAGCAAAAGGCCCCGAACTCATGGTTATTCTATGCTCAGAACACTTGTAAGATAGTCCCATGGGCTGCATCATTGAATTTGAGTTGAGGTATTTAATTTCATCTTAGGTTTTGTAGGAGTGCTTGACAGAGCATAATGTATTATTATATTGCATGGCTATTAGACTTCAATATATCTTCTGTTATGCTCATATGTTACGTACAATTTAATCACCTGGATTGCTGATATCACTTTATTAAAAGCATTGAGATAATTTAGGAGAAACTGTTCTGTTTTGGTCTTCAGAGCTCACTGCTGGCACTAACAAACGCTTTTCTACTTGTTATGTGTTAGATGCTTTGTTTCAAAGGCATGGAAAGAAATGAAAAAAATCTCTCTCAAGCCAAAAGTTGTCCAACCCAACATAAAACATTACAGGCCACACATTAGTGTTCAGAAGTACTGTAATGCACAGCTGACCTACTGGATATTGTCTTTGTTGTGACCTGAAATGGAAAGTGATGCAGACAAAAAAAGGATGTTCAGGGCAATCTTTTATGCTTAAAGGCAAAGGAACCAGTGCAGCTTATACATCGTATGCAGGAAAGCTTGTGTAGAGCTTAAGAGTCCTGTACAGCTTATTTCCAGCAATGAAGTAAGGGGTGTTGCTGTCCTGTCACTGCAGGAAAATGTGCTGGATCTCAAATACTTCTCTGTAGAGCAGTAAAAGATACACCTCAGACGTCTGTGCCTCTTGCTTGTATACCAGCACAGTCATGATCGCACTGTCTTGTCCTAAATGTAGAGTTAGGAGACAGCTGTGAGAAAGCTCAAAAGAAAGTACTGTTTAAGTTTACTGTTGGAACTTAATCCTTCTTTAGTCCCCTGATGCTACCAAAGCTTGGTATCTTCGCCACAAAAAGATATTATATTTGCTTTCTATAAAATGCATAATAAAATGTGTTACGTTGCCATCATTCATGCAAACAAAAATAGAGTGTGAATGTATACACAGTGTAGAACATAGAAATGCAGACAGTGTTTTCTACATACATTGGGAATCTTTGCATTGGGTGAGTAATGCAGAAACCCAGATGCCTAGCTGAGAATACTGCAACCAAGCAAGATTGGAATAGCAGCTGAGAGACCGTGAATTAGACAGGCATTTTAGTTCATTGAACTTTTGTCTTCATTAAATTTGTAGTTCAGTGCTTACACTTCTGACAGGGAAGCGTGGATGTATGCAGCCTACTTTTGTTAAGTGCTTTTGTATGTTAACCTTTTGCCAAATAACTATTTCTATTTTAAAAGATTCATTTTAAAAGTGGTTCATGTCTTTTTTGGGCCTGTTCAAATGAGTCAACTCAGACATTTTATAGCTGCTCCCAAATTCTGTTGCAGTTTTAATTGTCTGCTTATGAGAAATGAAAATGAAGCTAGCAACTGAATTGTTTAAACTTGTAGGTAGTGGGGCTACAAATATGGAAAGTGAGTAGGATGTTAGTAATTTATTTGGGATTCTGTGCAGCTTCAATGCATTTTAATGAATTGACGCTTCTCACTTTTGATATGAAGGTTAGAGCAAATGGAAGGCCAAATGTGTATCTGATGACCTTACACTACTTAACAATAAAAGAAAATATTATTTAGGTTGCATCCTAAGGTACTGGCTAGGCCCAAATGCAAAATCTTTGAAAAATAACATTTAAAAAGAATGAACACTTTAAAAACAATATGGCTGAACATCTAATATTTGTGCTATTTTTTATAACAGTGATGTACAAAGTCTGTTTTGTATTGTCCCTCATCTTACAAAAGGAAAACAAATATTATAGAAACTGCAGGATTTCATTTTACAGGCTTGGAAACAGAGGTGCCATACAAAATTTCATTTGCTGCAGTCCAGAAAAACGTAAGGACTACTCACTGATTTAGGGTATAATTTAGCATTTGTCTTTGAGGCATCCAGTACGGGGTATCTGAATTATGCAAAAGAGAGCCTTATTTAATGCTGTAAAATGTATATAGCCCGTTTGAATTTACGTGTAAAGTTCATCCATTTTCTCAATGGAGATTACTTTCTGTTTACTGTTAAGTTTGCTAGACATGTCTTACTGTATCTGAAATAAAACAGACTTAAAAGCTTCTTGTTGATCTATTTAAAAAACAGCTTGATGACTGAAAATCAGGGAATACCTGCAATATTCAAAGCTGCTTTTTTCCATTAGTTTATGGAAGAATCTTCTTTGCAGTTAGTTGATGGTTTAAGACCGTTTTTCTTATTTGTTATAATCCCTTGGTTTTGCTGTATTTTAAATAGATTGTGAAATTAAAAAATATAATCTGGACAGACTGGGGTCTCCCAACTGTGTAGGTTGTTGTTTAATAGCTCAGCAAGCGTATATGAAGTCATCTGTTTTTACCTTTCAGAGCAAGAACTTTCACTGCCATCTGCAAGTTTAAAAATAAACTTTTTATTTCAGAGTAAAGAGACAGTGGTGCCATACTAAAGGACAGGAGGTGGCATGAAGTGTGAAAGAATCAGCAGTCAGCAAACTAAGATTCTTGCAGTTGAAGAAAGAAACCAGAGTATAGGGCACTTGTTTTTCTGTTTGTTTGTTTGTTTTGTAGTGCATATGTTTCCACTGTTTTGTATCATTGTGGATAGTCAAATGTTGCTTCTCAGCTTCTCTCTGACAACCCATAGAAACATCTCCCAAGATTGATGATTTTCATCAGCTGACTTAGTCTGCTTCATTGGCATATACTAATCAACTTCATACAGTAGTATTTTAGAAAACACAAACTTCTGTCTCCTGCTACTTATGTTTGCTTTAAGTTATAAGGCAGCTTTAAATCCGTGATGGTTGAAAACAATTCTTTGTGTTGGCATTAAGTGCTGGCTTTTCATTAGACTTTCTTGTCTTCTCATGTTCCAGCCTTTCAATTTCCCATTTTTAAATTTTATTCATCACATATAAAGGCAAGGTATTATTTTATTTTATTTTATTTTAGTCTGTTTTCTTAAGAAAATGAAGCAAATTTGGTCAGATT
This sequence comes from Cyrtonyx montezumae, assembly GCF_038088225.1. Classification (NCBI taxonomy): domain Eukaryota; kingdom Metazoa; phylum Chordata; class Aves; order Galliformes; family Odontophoridae; genus Cyrtonyx; species Cyrtonyx montezumae. The sequence goes on along the minus strand of NW_027072089.1, from coordinate 98,202,591 downwards.
GTCTCTTTGTACCTGTCCCTGTCCTCAATAGTTTGAGTATGAGTCATTTTCAACACAATTTGACAATGTGGCAATGGAGTTCTGAGAAATTTAGAGGAAAAAGCTTTATGAATACCTGATTTTCTTCACGGTGTTCCTCCTCGCTGTAGGGAGAATCGTTCTGGTAATCTCACACTTCATTAGATAAGAACAGATCCTGGTCAATCTTGCGGATCCAAGAGGACACTTAAATGCACAGGAAGACAATCCTCATTGATCCCACTGTTTACTGAAAAATAAAAAATAACTTCCACAATGCTGATTTTTACTTATACCATAGATGTGGAGCTATAGATGAAAGCTCAGCATTGTTGGAGATCTGCTGGTCTTTTTCAAGTGAGCAAGTCAGAGCAGGTGATGGGAATGACTCACTGTCACAGGCACAGAGTGTTATGTGAGGGCCAGAAGCTTGGTATCCTAAGTGGAGTTTCTTGCCATTTGACATACACCTTGTCTATGGGCTCTATCTACTTCATTAGCCTCTGGGTCCAATGGATGTGTTTTCCAACAAAAAAAGATGGAGAGCAGAGTGCACAAGGTGGCGAATGTGACTGCAGGTCCTCCATGTGGAAAGCAATGGAAATGAGGGGTCTTCTGAAGTGGAAACTGTTGAGTATAGGTTCAACAGAGTTAGCATTAACAGAGAATGACAGAATTATTAAATGCTGACATAGGAAAATGGTCTCCCACTGTCATATGAGAAGACGTTTTGGGGGAATTAATGTCAAAGCCAGGCAGTGATGTTTGTGTTTGAAGGAAATATTGATCCTCTCATACTGTATCAGCATACAGTGACTTTATATCTCCTGTATCAATTGATTGAGGGGCTATCAAGTATTTTATCTGGTGGATGTCGGAGCAATTAAAATTGACAGTTGCTTTCTGTAACATCATTAAGTTGCTAACTTCAACATTATCGATCATTTCAATTGGTTTAAATCTGCTCTATTATAGCCCTCCATGTATTTCCACATCTAAAATGTACAATTTTTAGTACAAGATGTTTAAAGTAATCCTGTGCAAAAGAAGACCTGTCTGAACTCTCAACCACAGGAAATAATTTGTGCTTCAGGAAGGAAGTTGCTTCTGTTGTGAAACGGTTAAATATAAATTATACCATATAGAAATTTGTTTCTGTATGATGAAACATAAAAGGGAAGATCCCACCATTATTTGCTGCAATGCAGAGAAAAGTGTACATCTCTTTGGGAGAATCACGTAGTCCAGCCTGACTTGCATCCATAGAAAATTATTGATCTAGGAGCATAGGAATGGAACACTCTTGTCAATTTGAACTGACAAAATTATTGATGGCAGCACTTACGAATCACATTATAAGGCTGAGTAAAACTAGATAAAGTGAAGTCTGCTTGATCTGGATGAAGTAAATTGCTGGGCACTCCCCTTAGTCAGTGAGGTACCAGTTGAACCCTGTTTAGATTCCAAAGACCTGCCTTCCTGCAGTGCAATCCTTTAGCACATGGTTTGACCTTTAAAGAGGCATGAAGGGCAACAGTCTTTCTAGAAAGTACACATTCTAAAAATGAGATCTAGATAGCAGGCCTTCCCACAACATATTTATAATAGATTCCCAATTCATGCAGGTAAAATGCACTTTTTTTTTTTCCTTTTCTCTTTTATGGAAAATACACTTCTGAAAGGTTTCTAGGCCAAGTCAACCTGTGATAAATAAGGTCTTCCCAAAGCTTAAGCTTATGGCTACATATTGACAAATTACCCTTATCAACTTTTCTGTTCTTGTCTTCCTCTCAGACACAGACAAGGTCAGAGATTTTTCGCATCCTTTATTCTTTCACTGAATGCTGTTGGGATCTTTTTCACAGTCCCTGCCATCATATCAGACTTCTATTTCCAGAACAAAATCTGCACCTTGTCTGTTTTTAAACAAACACAAAAAGCAATGCTGAAATGTATGGTCTTAAGCAGATGGTAATTAGGTAATTACAATTAATTCAAAGTATGTTTCACATGCTTTTATTCTCCAAAAAAAAAAAAATCTTTTTCCTCCACTGTCAAATGTTTTAGTTAAAATATCATGGTGGCATTTATATTTAACTATTTCAGGAAGACAGTTTACTATCATATGTAGGTCATGTGAACCATTAAGAAAGAGTAAGTAATTTTTTTTCAGTGAGATCTGCTTTGCATTTTCTTCCCATTGTAAAAATCTAAAGAAGGTTAAGAAAAGCTTGGAAAAATGGAAAAATTGATTAATTTTCATTTATGATAACAAAAGAAATAATTCATGGAAAATTAAAAAGTAAATTTAAGTAATTCTTCCCTGAAAATGGTATCGTGGCTAATTCTTCTCAGATCATAACCTGGGACATTTTAAGAAATTATTCTTTAATCTTCTTTCATGTGTTAAGATACCACTTACTGAATATTGGTTTGGAAGATTTTTCCATCTATAATTTTATCCTTTTTCTGCAGACCAAATATCAAACTTCCCTTTCATCGTTTTTAGTGAAACTTATTCCTCCACAAATAAGTGAATCAAAATCTAAGCCTGTACAGTTTGTCTTGTATTGTCACAACTTGTCCCACACGTTTAAGAAAGATCTCCAAAAATACTGTAATAAATAGAAGGCCTTTAAAGTCTCTGACTGCTATCTGTGCAAAGGTTATTCATCTTGTTCATTTACTGTGCAAAGAAGCCACTAGATAAAGCAGTGTTTTTATGCAGTTCTTCAAGTGCTATTTCCAAAAGGCTTCTTGACGCTTGTCTGTTTGAATATATATGCAGGAACAAAGTTTTTATGTGAATTGTCTCTTTGGCTTCTGATGCTAGCTCTTCAAATTAATCAGAAGAAATTTCCTCTAGAAATAGTTCTCGGATATACTCTGTCTTGAGATTTATTAATCTTAATAGAACTAGAGAAAGTATCTAGGTTTCCATGGAAACTACAATGGATACAGAGGGCACAGTAACACTTTTTGGTAGAACAAATTCTCAGCTACAAAGCAATATTTTTCTACACAGTCACCACTGTTATTCGTTCATCTCTGAAGAAAATGCTCAGTGTGCTCAGACATAGAGTTTGGATTTTGGGTGGTCCTGTGTGGAGCCAGGTGCTGGGCTCAGTGATCCTCATGGATTCCTTCCAGCCTTCCAACACAGCATATTCTATAGTTCTCTGCCTTTCTGGGCTTTTTTTTTATTTTTTAATTATTATTCTGATAAATTTGATGCGTTTACTTGTTGTGACTAAGCCTGAATTCTTTCTCACGTGGCTTGGAAAGTACCTGGTCTACATTAATTAAAAAACACCCATCACTTGTGCCAACACTGCCCTTTTCAGCTAGTCCAGCTAGCTCTATGTTTGATCTAATGAAGTCTTATCTGCACGTAAGAGGGACATTTTCTGTTTTGACTGGGGGTGATGTACCATAATTGCAACAACCCCCAGAGCCTGGGGGTTTCTCTGCTCTTGGCTTTACATGGTATTCATGTTAAAACATAATTGCTCACAAGAAAGGAGGATGTTCTGCAGAGACGTGTCTCAGAAGTCCTTTGAGAAGTTCCTCCACTGGAAATAGGGACAGTGCAATGAGGCCTAATGTGTCATGAAAATAAGGGTCACTGTGAATTCCAATGCTTTATTTATACCTTCTGGTACAATCTATAGATTGAAACTACTGTTCTTTGGAATTAGTCTGTGCACGCTGCATTAGAAAAGACAATATTTATAAGAAATATTTTTAAGCAAACTGATCAATGAGAGGAAAAGGTTGGGGGGGATAATCAGATAAGCTTTTAGAAAAAGCTTGCCACATTTTTTTAATTAAATCAGAAACAGAGGGTAGATGCTTTCAGGTGTCCAAGCTCCGCTTGGAGCCTTAAATTTTATTATTTCAGCGCTGATCAGTTGTTCTAATAGAATTGCCTTCCCACAGTTCTTCCCCTGCTTGTGTATTAGACCTCTGACAGTTCTATTAGTGCAACATGTAAGATGCCACCTTCAAAGTCAGTCAGAGAGAGAGTCAGTATTTTGTGTCAGAAAGGTGAAGCTTGAGTCATTGATGCTATTCTCATTATTATCAACAAAGTGTACCTGATAGCGTGCATGCTAATGGGACATTTGTGCCATGATTCATGCAAAATGAGGATCAGCACCATTTATAATCAGAAATGGTCAAGAGGGCCATTTTATTTATTTATTTATTTTTGGTCTTGTCAGTGAGCCTGCCGTAGCTAAATTACAAGGGCCGCTGTGGAAATAATGACTCCTATGACTCAGAAGCAGATGTTGGTGGTATGGCAGTAAAGGTGGACCCTTCCCACTAATACCCCATTACATTTTGTTGTCATGCAGCAGATGTCAGCTGAGGGGCAGTCTTACCAAAAGGTGTCTGACATGGAAGTTCTTCTGAAGCAAAGGTGTGTAATGTGTAATTTAATTCTTCCAAGTGGAAAAAATGCACCCGCTGATATTCATTGATGTTTTTCTGAATGCTGATAGAGACCAAACAGTGGATGTCAGCATAGTGAGTCAGTGGGTGGTGCGAATTTCAGCTGTGGTGACAATGGGTCACCTCTGCTGGTGAAGATTTTTATAATCATGGCACGCAGCCTCTTGTTCATCACTGGCAAAATAATGGTGTAAGTAATGGTGGTGACATTGAAAAATGGTGTTGTTTTTTTTTGTAGCTAAGAATTTGCTCTATCAAATAGTGCTATTGCGTTCTTTGTACCTGTTGTGGTTTCCATGGAAATAAATAGGAAACATTACTTTCAGAGCAGCCTACATAACGTCTCATGGGGATGTGGGTATGTAACAAAGTAGGGAGTTTTATCCCATCTGCGTGTGTTGGACTGTTCCACTTAGTTCTGCCTCTGGTTCAGAGTCCGTGTGTTCACCTCATAGCTCTTCTAAAGATGTTCATATTGAGCAGATGTTTTTTGTGCTCCATTAACAAACACGTTTCTGATTTTATAAGGCTACTTGCTGTGATAGTTCGTCTCAAATGGTGCTCAGACTTTAGGACTGGAACTGTTTTGTTCCTCCTTCTCTTGAAATTAGTGTAGTTAGCATAAGTCATCTGATTTAAAATAAGGTCAAGTAACGTGGAGCTTTGGTTGATGAAAGTTTTTGGGCATTTGGAGATGCTCAGCAGCATTGTTTAAGGAGAAAGGGGATTGTCTGAAATTAAAACGGATACCTTGACAGGGCAATAAAAGAGTTCTGCTTCTGGTAGATTGGGCACAAGGTAGGGCAGCTGAGAAATAAACACATTAGAGCATGGGGGTTGGACTTGATCTCTAGAGGTCCCTTTCAACCCCTACAATTCTGTGATTCAAATCATCGCTCTCAAGGGAAGAAAAGAAATACTATCATTATAGAATACTCAAGGAAACTGAATCCCCAGGAAACTCAGTTTCATGGTACTGTTCTTACACTAAGAAAAGGAGCTGACTCAGTTCAGTCCTCATTGCTACATGCTAGATCACAGTTTATGAGGAAAGCTTTCTGAAGAAGGTTCTATTTTTGATCCATCCCTACAGCCATTGCAGAGTGAGCATGGGCTTTGCAGCAATGCCCAGTAGTCTATGGCAGAGTCCTAAAATTCCAACTGCTTTATCTGAGAGCACGACACAGATTTCTAGGAAGATGCAGTTTTTACATATTGGCAGTTTCATAGATGTGTGTGTGTGAAGGAAATAATTTAGAGTGGAAAGGAGGAAAAAGTAACACTAATATTGGTGATCGTTGTGGAACTGCTGGAAAGTATGTTTGTATGAGTGCAGGGCATATCCTTTAGTTTACTTTCCCATGTTATGCATTTATATGTGTAAGCAATTATTATTCAGTGGGATAGCCATATCATAATGATTGCTGAAGTATTTTGAACCATCCCTGCCTTCTCCAGTACTTGTGCTGGCCAAGGATGCAGTACCATCACTAGTGCAATTTGTAGTTTCCACTAAAGAATTACGGAGTTGCAAGTTCAAAGGCTTTCTGCTTTTGTTGTGCAGAATGAGTAAATTCCGTTTCCTGAAAGGCAGATTTTTTTCATGTAGACCGTGTGTATGATCAGTAAATTTTTTTACCATATTTTCATTAATGAATACTATTCAACTTGAGAAATAAAATAAAATAAAATATAAAATGCAGTAGTTCTACAGCAGCAACTAGTCACTATAGGGTAGCTAGCCTAGGCTTAATGCTGTAAATGCAGAGAGCAGTGCAACTGCAGAGCTGAAAGTGAGGTCATTGAAACTGGATCATTGGCCTTTGCAGGTAGCCAAATCATCTATTCCCATTCATGGATTTATTGAGCTCAATCCTTATACTAATTACTGCTCTTCTCATGTGTGCAAGGGCTGGAAACCTATTAATTTCCAGCTCAATACATTCTGCGTGATTTTCAACCTGTTTATCTTTGTGCCAGCTTTGTTCTATGTTTTAATAGCTCTCTTCTTTCTGCTTCTCTCACCTCCCCCATATATTGATATTATTTCATTTCAGCCTTTATCCTGCTTGATTAAATTAGAGTCATTTCAGCCCATTCAAATATTCTTCTCCGTTTGCTGATGGTTCTAGGAGCCCTTCCTTGCACTCTGTTCTGTTAAGTCCTTTATCATGTGTATGGGTGACCAGAATTGCAGGCATTATTCTGCCTGTGCCTCATATCATGGTACTGCTACTTCACAACCTGTATTAGAAATTTCACAATAATACATTTTAGGATTAACATTGGTTTTCTTGGGATTTTTCTCAGGGCTATGGCTTTGTGTGCTTTTTCTCTGCTGTTTTTATAACTGGCGAGTCTCAGATTTATGGCAGAAATCCTTTTTATTACTCAGAATCTTTCACCTGGTTCTATTCAGTTTTGTACAATCCCAATTTCTGTGGGTCTAAGTTCTTCCTTTACAGCACACTGACAAAATCAGCAGTGCCATCAGCTTTGAGCTCCAGCAAATTTTGTGGATGTACTCCTACATTTTCTGTCAACATTTATAGTGGAAGTATGTTTAAAAAGAGTTCAGAAGTAACACTGGAGAAATCCCAGTAATACAACTCTTAGCTTGATAACTTCCCCCCCCACTCCCCCTTCCATTTTATTTTTGCCATTTCCATATTTGGAGAGCATATCACCCACCTCACCAGTTCTTGTATCAAACCCCATTTTCTCCAGATGAACTAATGATTTTCTGTCAGGCACAGAGTGTTACATCAAAATATTTATTTGAAACTAGTCAGGTCCCGGAGAACTGATCTGTCTGCAGCACAAATGAAGTCCACCACATTTCAGTCCTGAGAAACAGTAGTTATTTTGTCAAAGAAGAATAGATGAGTCAGACTTGATCTCTTCTTAGTACACCTGTGCAATATTTATTACAATCTCTGTCCACCTCAGTCTTCTTTTATTTACTTTCTTTCAAAATATGTTCCAAAGCTTTCTCTGTTTTGAGAATAGCTCTGACAATAACCAGTTTCACCTTTCTGCCTGCCAACTTCCTGTTCTTTTCCATCTTTTTTTCTTAAGGTGTAAGCATTCTGTTTGCTTTCCTATTCTCAAAGTATCTTCACACAACAAATGTATTAAAATCTGCCCTTACTTGCTCGGCCCCATGTAGGACACCGGAGAAGGACTTCATGAGATGGGGATTAACCATTTGGCTTCAACTGTTGGCAAGATGTGAGAGGCCCGTTGCCTGTGTGTAAGGCGTGACCTGTGTAGGCTGTGAGCCAAGGATGCTCCAAGCCAGCAGGCACATCCTGGAGACAGACTTGTAGTCACCTGGGTGGTTTAATTCCATAATCTGGGTGCTTTTGAGAGGTGACAGAAACCCTCATCTGATCAGACAGTGGTGTTGCCTCGTTTGTGTGAGCACACAGCTTGAGCTGTGCTCCAGCTTGTAAAAACCTCTGGTATTCTGAACTTTTTAATAGTGTGCCTTGCCAGAAGGCAGATACACGCCATGAGACGTGCCTCCAAGGTTACCAGCACAGGTACAGCTTGCAGGTCATTTTTCTAGTAAAAACATTATGACTCTGTGGGAAAGCAGAAAACAGAGCTGTGTCTTGCCAGAGCCCAGGAGGATCTGCTGGCTGCTGGTAAACTCCAGCAAGAGAGAGAAGCTGACACTGACTGGGTTTTTGTTCCTCATGCTCAGCACATCCCAAGTGGAGCCAGGGTAGGATCCATTTTCAGGTGATCTGTTACTCTGTGCTGCTAATGGCAGTACACCTCCAAATTCCGTGCCTGTCTGTGCTCAGCAGAAGTTTCTTAGTAATGAACCAAGTTGGAATTCAATTTGGGGAAAAAAAGTCATGCTTGGAATGGCTTAAATTCAGACTCTCTTTGATTCCTTGCTGGGGAAAATTTCTTGCTGCTGAATTTTCATCTGTCATAACAAAAGCTTCTGACTTTTCTCAAGGTGAAATGGGGAGGAATTCATGTTTGTTTGTTTTTTTCATAAAATGAATCTGAGGCTCTGTTTGCCTTAGTGTTTTTGAAACCAGCCCTTCTAATCTTTCTTATTTGTGGAAATTAAACCATTTATCCCCAAAAGTGTTGAAATCTCAATTGTTTCTTGTTGATTTCTTTGGAAATGTTGGTTCCGTAGCTTGTCACCGTAGACCAGCAAACACTTTCTTTTTCAAGTTGTATTTTATGATTTGTAATCAAATGCAAATAACCTGTACATCCAGATGTCAAAACTGATCAGATTCATTCAAGATAGAATTGAACAATGCTTTCTGAGGGCATGATGATGGATTTTGGAATGAACTGATATCATTTAGATTTTTATGAACCAGTTTATTTCAACAAAGTCAAGGGTACTGCACTTGGCTCTCATGCAGTATCTCCTGAGACCTGACTGGGATAATGCCTTGTAAAAAACAACCAAGCAATAATCCTAGATTTTTGTGAACTAATTTTAAGTTTGAATGCAGAAGCAAAGAGAAGTCTTGTCTGAAATGGTTTTTATTTTTCCTGCATGAAATTTCCTATAGTGTCTGCAACGGGAATAACAGGAGAAAATTTCTAAGCAGCTTAGCTTAGTTCCATTTTCTAAAACAGCTGTAGTCCAACAGAGAAATTTCAGCTGAAATGTTTTTGCCAATATTTTTTTTTGCTTCTGAGAAATCACTGTTTTCACCTTTATAAGTCACTGTTCTGTGATCTTCATGCATACGGACATATTTCTGGTATAAGTAATAATACATTTGGGAAAATAAAGACTCCCAAGGAAAAATTAAGCCAATTACTCATGGTCAGGGTGTAATAAAGTGATGGAAAAGATATAACTTCTTCAGAAACCTCAAGGCATGATGTAAAAATTACTTTATTCAGTTCCTGTTGCCAACAAAGACAAAATAAGTAACAGATTTATTATAAGAAAGCTAAAATGTATATCAAATAACAGTGACAACAAAGCCTTAGACTAGATAAGTAATGTAACGAGCTACAAGGGAATACTGTGCATTTATTAACACCAGGGATGTTCTGCTTTAGAACACATTTCCTCCTTATTAAACTAATTCTGATAGTTTACGAAGATGTGACCTCTGTAAGTCTTAAAACATTTTCTGGGCCTCTTTCCCAGTCTTCCTCACATTAACTTCATTATCCTCAAGGACTTTTACGCCAAGCGTAACAAGAAGAAAACCTGCACTCCTTCATTTCATGAACTAGGTGATTCTCTAAGCTTCTTTATAATCTAAAAGGCTTGGTGCTATAATGAATTATGTCTTGATATTGAATGCTAATGCCCCAGGATATGGAAGAGGAATAACTTCTAATGCTTGCTCTCTCCAAAATACATTTAAGCAAGAGCAATGATTCCCAGACTAAAATACATTTTAACATTTTTTACTTTAGTATGACTGAATTGCTGATTTTATGTTTCAGCCTATAAAGAAGAGCAATAAATTAAGGCAGGGTGATGTTACAGCTTAATTAAACATTTCTAAAATACAGCTTTTGATGATAGTAGTTTTACCTGTCTGAAACTATGCTCGGTAACTGCTGTATCAGTCACATTCATGTTAGCAAGTGAAGTGAAAACTCCATTGGTATAGAATCATAGTTTATGAATTAACGTGCCACTTGAAAATGTGTTGTTTACATTGTTCATCCTGTTGCTAAGCCTGTGGTCTAATTAACTAAAATTTTTGTGTGCCTTTCAAGAGGTTAAGTTTGACATCTGAAGAATTAATGTTAACTAATGCTCTTCTGGAGATTGATTAATGTTCACAAGGCTATTTGAAGATACTTGGCACTTTCACAGTGCACTATGGTGATGATCTCCAATATATATACAGCTAAGAACTGAGGAGCAGTGTTTTTTGAGCAGCTTGCATCCTACTATGTGACTTTTTCCTTTTTTATTTATTTATTTTGGAGTTTTAATTATTCAATTTGGTCTATGTTACAAGAATATGCTTCAGCAGTTTTATTTTTAGGAATATAGTCCAGAGAGTTACAAACATAATTTACAAATCAAGACGTTGTAGAGGGAGAAGGCAATTTAGGCACTTGCAGCTAGACAGGAAGATGCAGTTTTCAGAGTGTTAATGATCTTCACCTCAGTAAGACCAACTGGCTTCCAGTGGTGACTGACTTCATGTGGAGAGGCAAGGTTTGTGTTTCCCTACAGACCTCTAAATTATCACTGCCTCACCTAGCACTGCTGGTACAGTGGCAAACCAGGAATGGAATAGCAGACGGACTACAGACCAGGAGATACACCACCACCATTTCTCTCTGACTTTTTTGAAAATATATACAGTAGCAGCACTTGGTTGTTGCAGCCTCACATAGCACTCTTGGGATTTTGTCAGCCTGGAGTAAACTGCACATGACTTTCTTGGGCAAATGGGTATCCAGTGATTGTTTTCTTCTTTTCCACATTTCACTTTTACAAACAGGGAGTAAAAGTTATTTGACAGTATGTGTATAAGCATGTAGAATCATAGAATCATTTAGTTTGGAAACGACCTTCAAGATCATCACATCCAACCATCGACATATTTTAAGGGAAGTACAAAATCTTTGGGGATGTAGAAGGCGAGAGAGGAGAGACAATATTGCTGAGGTAAAGTTGTCCTAAATAGAGCTTGAATAGTAGTTGTGTTGCATATATTTTTTAAGAACCTGAGGAGAGCTTGTAGATGTGCATCTACTGGTACTGTGCAAACAATTTAATTTCAGCACAGCTCAGAACTAGATCTGACATGAAAGATGAGTTACTGTTGCTCAAGGATGTGTGATACAGTGCAATTCCCTCACCTTAATCACAGCAATCATTTTTTTTTGTATCGATATTGATGTCGTCTTTCCCTATGTCTCATTCCTTCACCTTGTTTGGCATTTTGAGTATAGCCAGGTTTGATTCAAAGCAAATGGCTGAATTCAGAGTGCTTTGATTGCCTTTTATGAAGTGGCAGAGGAGTAGCTGAAGTTTAGCTGGTTTACTTGTTTACCAGATAAACAATCATTTTTCTTCCCTCAACTTATCACTTTGGTAGCTGGCATGACTGGCCAGGCAGTGGTGTCAGGCAGCCTGCCTTATAGCCCACCATGGGAGTGCTGGAGGTAGCCAAACAGCTTGTCGTGATAGTGCACCAAGGGACGCAGGAGGCACAGCACACGTACTGGTGCCTCTGACTGTGACACAGAGAGCTTGTGGCTGGTCTGTGCCAGCCCTGCATGGCAGTTCAGTTGTAACCTCTTATCTGTAATAGCAGAATGACTGTGTACCAGGAAAAAGTATTTTCTTCCTTCCTGGCTTGCCTGCTTGTTTGTTGCCTTCTCCATCTGCTCATTTATTTTTTTTCCTTGCAGTTCTCCTGCTGTTGCTCACTTTTAAGATCAAATACTAGAGGGGAAAAAAGGAGTGCTTTTCAAAGCAGTTGTCTTGCCCAGTGACCACATCTCTTTTTTGCGCTGCCGTTTTAAACTTTTTTTTATTTTAATGAAGAAGTCCTTGTGAGGGAAGGAGGAATGTAAGCAACTTAGGTAGCTCTTTAGGCATGTAACAACAACAAAAGTAGACTTGCCAGGTTGGTGTTTGCAGTGTTTTCCTGAAGATTTTCACAGGCTCCTTTAAATGTTGCTTGCAGATGGAGCCCTAGCCAGCCTATTTAGAGCAGAATTAATTTTCAGTGACAGCTCCTCTCTTGTGAATCGAAACAGCATGGTTTGTATTTCAAATGGCAGCCGGAGTATGTTCTCGATGAAGATTCTCAGGGAAGGTCTTTGGAGAGGCATGAGCTGTATAACTTGTAGTGTGGTCCATGTAGCTTCTCAAATAAAGAAAATGGGTGATTAGCAGTAAGAGTGCACATTTTAGCAAGATTCCCTTCAGGAGGAGAAGCAATAAGCCAATGTTCACTAGAACAGTCAGAGTAAGAAGTGAAACATCAGCAGTCCTGCCATGAAAGATACTCCCTCTATATGCTGTCTGCAGGGACCAGAAGGAGATGCAGAAGTGAAGGACAGGTGCCTTCTTCAGCACTTGGGCATTCTGTCTTCAGCCCTCAATGATTTGAGCCTGTGGGGATGAAATAGCAGAAAGAGTACAGCATTTAGGAATAAACATTGCCAATGAGTACTGCAGGACTAAAATGAGTGGTTATGCTTTGTGACTGCCTTCGTGCTGCTCTTTATGAATGCTGAGAATATCTACCTCCCCCATTGTTACTGTCATTCTTCGTGATTTGTCTGGAGATATGGATAAGGCTGGTTTCTTTGAGAGCTTAGGAGAAAAGGGCTCTTACAGGGAAAGGACTAGGGTATCAACAGTTAACAGATGTGATAAGGTATTTTCCTCACTAAGTCAGAGCTTGGTTGGCCTTCTGTAAATGCCTCTATCTCTGGCAATCAGCCCACAAGTCGGCAGACAGTCCATGGGCTTCAAAATTGTCAGAAATGCTTTTCTGAATGCTATTTAAGCTTCATGTAGCCATCATTGCCTTATGTACTGGAACCTGACAGAGTAATAGTGTCAGCCTTTGTAAGAAGTTTTGCGTACTATGCCTACTTGTTAAACATGCCTCTGTAGTTTCTGCTTTACCTTTCTGTTCTTATCAGAGGTGACTGTAAATATTTCTTAGTCCCTGAGCAAATTTATCATGTTGATTTGTTAACATTCTCTAATATTGTTGCTGTGGAGATGCTGTAAATACACTGGAGCGTGTCTTTTTTCACAAAAGACATTCTTTTTTTGGTGTGACAGATATAAGCCCTTGTTTTTCATACCATTTCAACTCTCACAGTTTTCTCAGAGAAGTACAAGCTTAATGCAAATGAAGTGCTCCCTCACCTCTGATAACAATGCTCTTGTTTATCCATCAGATTTCAAAAGCGTGTTTTCTTACTGTTATTGATTGCTGCTTTTTTATGCTGGGAGTAATGGAGGAGAGAAGAGGGAATTCGAGTGCTTTCCTGGTTGGCCAAGAGAGTACTGTGACACATTGTAGAGGCAGTTCAGAGCTATTCATATCTAGCACCTGTTTTATCGCAAATAAAAATAGACTTCTTTGGAAAGAGATGGAGAACCCTTATCAGCACAACGCTGATTCTCTGCAATCTTTTTTCAGTTTCCTGTTGTGTATAAAATTCATTTTAGTTAACTTTCCTTGTACTTTGGCTTTCTGTTTACATTTCTGAACCACAATGTTTGGTCTTCAGGCCCATTGTAAGCTGGAGAAGTATCTGTATTACAGATAGTTTCAAAAAGAATCGTTTTATGAAATCAGCCTGGTATGTGAACACTGATGCTGCATTGGTTTCATTCAGATGTTTGCCATCAGCTCTGGCTGTAACAGGATAAGTCTGCCTGGATTTCATTCTTGAACCTCCTCCCTGTGGATGTAGCACAGATGCCAGATGTAAGCAGCCGTATCTGTTGGTAGCTATAAGTACAGGCTTACTTGTGCTGTAGAAGTGGGAATTCTACTGTTTTTATTAGGGAAAGAAGAGAGGGGAATTTGTAAACAATTGATCCTTTATTTAATGATACCCTGGGGAGGGAAGGTGTTTTTCTGATACAGCAGCAATCATCTTCAAAGAAAAACTGGTTTAATCATTGAAGACGTTGGGGCTGCATGTACTGTAGATATCTAAGTCATGCCTGTCTCCTCAGGCTTGAGGCTTTGTGTAATTCTCACTTTTCATTGGCTAGTGGAATTTATTCTTAGCCTAGAAAAGACTGTAAGAAGCCTTTTATATTTACTCTTCTTCCTGTTTCTCTCCATTGCTCCCCTAATGAGAAGTCTTGTTGGTTTGGTTGTTGCCTCGGGTCTTTATGAGGAGTTGGTGTTTTTACTTGTGCATTAGGAATTTTGTATCCTTTCTCTTTCTGCCAAATATATGATTAGGTAAGGTGTCCAGTTCTGGGCTTCCTGGTACAAAAAAAAAAAAAAAAAAAAAAAAAGAAAGATATCTCCTCGAAGGAGTCCAGTGGAGGGCTACAAAGATGATAGAGGATGTGGAACACCTCTCTTATGAGGAAAGCCTGAGAGACCTGGGTCTGTTCAACCTTGAAGAAGAAGACTCAGAAGGGATCTGATCACATCTATAAATATCTAAGGAGCAGGAGGCAAAGGGACAAGGCTGGACTCTTCTCAGCAGCGTGTGGTGATAGGACGAGGGGAAATGGCCACAAACTGAGGCATAGGAAGTTCAGCACAGATGTGCGTGGGATCCTCTTCACAGTGCAGTGACGGAGCAGTGGCACAGCTGCACAGAGAGGTGGTGGAGTCTCCTTCTCTGGAGACATTCAGGACCCACCTGGACGCCTACCTGTGCAACCTGGGCTAGGGAGCTGCTCTGGCAGGGGGTTGGACTCAGTGATCTCTGGAGGTCCCTTCCAACCCCTACAATTCTGTGATTCTTTGAAATCACTGGGTAACTCTGGTCTCTTGTACCCATATATTTCTAGATAATTTTACTACTCTGAAAAAGCTGCTTAACTTGTCAGGAAGGGACATTTCTCCCCTACATTACATCGTCAACTCGTCACTTTCACAAATAATGGTGTGTATGCTACTGTAGTATTGTGAACATCAAGTGAATTTTAGGCCTTTTGAGTGTATTTGCATTGGTTCTTATCCTCTCCAGGACTGGGGGTATCATGGTAACCAGCTCTGTAGTATCCTTTTTGAAGGGAAATTGAAATGGGAAGAAAACTGAATTCTTAGTTTCCATTTGAAAAATTGATTGGTTCCAGATAACCTTGTCAGAGATTCTGGGATGACATTTTCATACACGCACTCACTTCTGGAGGAGATTGTGGCACATCCTGCACAGTTCATTGGTCCAGTAATTGTCTTCTCCCCCCTTTTTCAAAGCCAGCAAAACAAAATTCTTAAACAGTATGTAAATCTGGAGTTTAACAAATGCAGCTTATCTCTTTGTATTGTTTCACTGTGTCTCAAAGCTTACGTACTTTCATCTTACACTTTCAGTTCAAAGTAGAAAAGATCAGTGTCTTTTGTTCAATTCATAGTCAATCCTAAATTGCTCTGTTCCCTAAGAAAGCTATGGCTGACTTTTTGCATGATGCTATATATGCTAACTATAATCACTGAATGTGGACTTTCTTTTCTTCCTCTCTTCCTCTCTCTCTTCTTCCTCTCTCTCTTCTTCCTCTCTCTCTTCTTCCTCTCTCTCTCTTCTTCCTCTCTCTCTCTTCTTCCTCTCTCTCTTCTTCCTCTCTCTCTTCTTCCTCTCTCTCTTCTTCCTCTCTCTCTTCTTCCTCTCTCTTCTTCCTCTCTCTCTTCTTCCTCTCTCTCTTCTTCCTCTCTCTCTTCTTCCTCTCTCTCTTCTTCCTCTCTCTCTTCTTCCTCTCTCTCTTCTTCCTCTCTCTCTTCTTCCTCTCTCTCTTCTTCCTCTCTCTCTCTCTTTCAATAGTTAAAGGGGCAGAATCTGACAAGCAGCTGTTCCTTGCTAAAGAAAGCTACATCTTTTTCAATGTCTCATTCACACATTCAGAAAAATATATACATAAGTGAATATACCACACTTTAGGTGTGTTGTTTTATAAATAATTTTATAAATAATTGATTCTTCCAGTAAGGGATTTTTTGAGAGTTAATTTTTTCATGAGTCTATTCATGAAGCATTCTCTTATGTGAACTCCAAAGCAGAGATAAAATTCAAACTAAAATATGCAACCAAGCAAGCTGCAGCATGCATTTGCCTGTCAGTAAGATATAGATCACGCATTGGCAATTTATCCCATCTCTAATGTGATGTTCAGACTTACTAATATATTGAAAAGATTCCCATAGGCAGGGATCAACACTGCCATAGTACAACTCATGCTTGATAGCTGTATGAATCAGGAAGTGCCACTTGAAAGAATTCAAAAGGGAAGCTGTCTGGTGCGGGGCCGCCCGGGATATATGTACAGATTTGGGGAAAAGAGACAGGAGAGTCACTCCTTGGAAAAGGACGTGGGGGTTCTGTCTGACAGCAAGTTGAATCTGTATTAGCAGCATCTCCTTACAGCCCAAAGAGCCAACCGTACCCAGGGGTGGTGCATCAGGCCCACACTGCCAGCCCAGCGAGGGAAGGGGTTGTCCCACTGTGCTGTGCACTGTGCAGCCTCACCTCCAGCACTGGGTGCTGGTTTGGGCACCGCAGTCTAAGCAGGGCATAATATTATTAGAGAACATCCCCCTCCCTCACAGGGAGTGGAGGGACAGGGCTTAGCTCTGCTCTCTGTGACAGGGACAGGGCCCGAGGGAACAGCATGGAGCTGTGTCAGGGGAGGGGCAGCTGGGGGTTAGGAACTGGGTCTGCACCAGGGGCTGGTCAGGCCCTGGAATGGGCTCCCCAGGGCAGTGGGCACAGGCCCAAGCTGCTCGACTTCAAGAACCGTTTTGACAGCGCTCTCAGACATAGGGTTTGAATTTTGGGTGGTCCTTTGTGGAGCCAGGAACTGGACTTGATGATCAATTGTGGGTTCCTTCCAACTTGGGATATTTTGCAATACTGTGATTCTGTGATTATTGTACTGCCATTGTTAGTGGTCTGACTTGCCTTAAACCACACTGCTTCCCTATCAAGTTTCAGAAGAATGGCCAGAGATCTTTCAAATTATTGCCAGCAGATTATAGGGATCAGTGGTGTAAAAAATTTGGCAATTGCAGTTTTTCTGCAGTACTGAATGCACTTTTTCTTACATGCTGTATGTGCTACTGAGGGAATTTTTGACTGTGTATTTATAAAACGGTCATGGCAGTAGTTATTTTTACCTTATCTTCAGGGAGAGGCAGAAATGGCAGTGCTCTTTCTCCTGGGATAGCTAGAGAGAATTAGTTACTCTTTGATTGTCTTCTGTTACTGCAAATAATAATCCCAGAGGAAGCCATGCCAAGTGGAGATATTTCCAAAGTCCATATTGCACTGTTCATTTATATATCTTGCTGCATTTCAGAAACTGCAGTGGCTCTCTCAGCAATCCCTTTCCTTCCCTATCAAATATTAGCAACTCCATTTTGTGAAATCACGGACAAAAAGCAGCAGGGATAAATGAGTCACTCAGAATTAAACAGCAGCTTGGTAATAGAAAACATAGATCTGTTTGAGGAGTTGATCACACAGATTCCACATATTTTTTGGTCAGGGAGGTGTTTCCAAGCCCTTCTCTCATTCAAGCTTTCCAAACTGCTTTCCCAAGACTCTGCATCTCTGCTTCCCTCATCTCAAAGGCATTTTAGCATGTTTTTCTTGATGAGTTTTGTAGTATGAAGGATCTGTTAATACCACCACCAGAGCAGAGCTTACTCCATACCACATAGTCTGTCTGTGCCTTTACATGTGGCAAGATTAGTGTTAGGGAGCCATATTTATATGGCTAATATAAATATATGTTTTTATATTCTAAACAGATATGACTAATTAAATAATTTGATTGATTTAAGTCATCTGCCTGGTCTTCAGATATGTGAGAATGCACAGCAGCATAATCACTTTTATCATCAACGAAGCAAAATCTGTACCACTTGCATTTTGTAAACCAATTGTACATAGCTCACAATCCATGTTGAGGATTTTCATTTGTGTTTAGTGAACTGCCTTTGATGTACATTCTCAATGTGATGGCTCCAAGCCTTGAATTTACAGAAGAGTTGAAAAAGCCACTGAATTGTTTATTGGCGGGAAACTAATTGTATGTATAGTAGAGTTCATAAGTTCATAAGTTCATAAGGTTGGAAAGGACCTATAAGATCATCTAGTCCAACCATCCTCCTATCACTATCTCTACCCAACTACTAAATTAAGTCCTTTAGCACCTCATCTAAACGCTTCTTGAACAGCGCTAGGGATGGTGCCTCAACCACCTCCCTAGGCAGGCCATTCCAGTGCCTGACCACTCTTTCAGAAAAGAAATGCTTCCTGAGGTCTAATCTAAATCTTCCCTGGCGCAACTTGTGGCCATTCCCTCTCGTCCTGTCATTACTTATCAGGGAGAAGAGGCCTACCCCCTCCTCACCACAACCCCCCTTCAGGAAGTGGTAGAGTGCAATAAGGTCTCCTCTGAGCCTCCTCTTCTCCAGACTAAACAATCCCAGCTCCCTCAGCCGCTCCTCATAAGACTTGTGCTCCAGACCCCTCACCAGTTTTGTTGCCCTTCTCTGAACACGCTCCAGGGCCTCAATGTCCTTCTTGTAGTGAGGGGCCCAAAACTGAACACAGTACTCGAGGTGCGGCCGTACCAGAGCTGAGTACAGGGGGATGATCACCTCCCTGCTCCTGCTGGCTACACTATTTCTAATACAGGCCAGGATGCTGTTGGCCTTCTTAGCCACCTGGGCACACTGCCGGCTCATGTTGAGCCGAGCATCAACCAACACCCCCAGGTCCTTTTCCTCTCTACATTCTTCAAGCCATTCTGCCCCAAGCCTATAGCATTGCATGGGGTTATTGTGGCCAAAGTGCAGGACCCGGCACTTGGTCTTATTGAACCTCATCCCATTTTGCTCAGCCCAGCTGTTCAGCCTATCCAAATCCCTCTGAAGGGCCTCCCTACCCTCAGGCAGTTTGACACATCCTCCCAGCTTTGTGTCATCTGCAAACTTACTGAGGGTACACTCAATTCCCTCGTCTAGGTCATCAATAAAGATATTAAACAAGATGGGCCCCAAAACTGACCCTTGGGGGACACCACTCGTTACAGGACGCCAGCTGGACTTAACTCCATTAACCACTACCCTCTGGGCACGGCCCTCCAGCCAGTTCTCCACCCAGAGAAGAGTGAACCTGTCCACACCACGGGCCGCCAGTTTCCTTAGGAGAATACTGTGGGAGACCGTGTCAAAGGCCTTGCTGAAGTCCAGGTAGACTACATCAACAGCCTTTCCCTCATCTACCTGTCTGGTCACCCAGTCATAGAAGGAGATGAGGTTGGACAAGCACGACCTGCCCCTGGTGAACCCGTGCTGGCTGGGTCTGATCCCTTTATTGCCATGCACGTGTCGTGTGATCTCCCTCAATAACATCTGTTCCATAACTTTCCCTGATACCGAGGTCAGGCTGACAGGCCTGTAGTTCCCCGGGTCTTCCTTACGGCCTTTCTTGAAGATGGGAGTCACATCGGCAAGCCTCCAATCTTGTGGGACCTCTCCAGATAACCAGGAATGCTGATAGATGGCAGAAAGTGGCTCGGCAATCACCTCTGCTAGCTCCCTCAGCACCCTTGGGTGGATCCCATCTGGCCCCATGGACTTGTGGCAGTTCAGATGGAGGAGAAGATCTCTGACCGTCTCTGCTTGAATCACAGGGGGTGCATTATGCACCCCGTCCCGGACTTCCAGGTCAGGGCAAGTACCATTTGGATAACTGTCCTGTCTATTAAAGACAGATGTGAAGAAGGCATTGAGAACCTCAGCCTTTTCCTTATCATCTGTGGTTATATTGCCTGCCTCGTTGAGTAAAGGAGGGAAATTTTCCTTAGTTTTTCTCCTGCTGTTAATATATTTGTAAAAGGGTTTCCTGTTCTCCTTTACAGCAGTAGCCAGCCTAATTTCAAGCTGGGCTTTAGCATTTCTAATTTTCTGCCTGCAGATCTTGGCCAGTTCTCTGTAGTCACCCCAAGTAGCCTGACCCATCTTCCAGAGGACATAGACTCTCCTTTTCTCTCGGAGTCTCAACAAAAGATCCCGGTTCATCCACACTGGTCTTTTCCCCCTCCGGCTTGACTTACAGGACTCCGGGACTGCCTGCTCCTGTGCCTTTAAGATTTCCATCTTGAAGAGCATCCAGGCTTCCTGGACCCCTTTACCCTTCAGGAGCAAGTCCCAAGGGACCCTTGCAACAAGTGTCCTGAACAGGTCAAAGTCTGCCCTCTGGAAGTCCAAGGTAATAGTTTTGCTAGTCACCCTCTTGACGGCACCCAGAATAGCAAACTCCACCATTTCATGATCACTCTGGCCAAGACAATCTCCAACCTTCACATCCCCTACTAGTCCTTCCCTGTTAGTGAAAAGTAGGTCAAGCAAGGCATCTCCCCTGGTAGGCTCTTGCACCAGCTGAGTCAGGAAGCAATCATCCACACATTCTAGAAATCTCAAGGACTGCTTCCTCTGCGCAGTATTGTATTTCCAGCATATATCAGGGAAGTTGAAGTCCCCCATGAGAACGAGTGCTGGCCATCGTAAGGAGGAAGTAGACTGTGGAGTTTTATAAAGCATTAAGCTCCTTTTCTTCCTGTATTTCATAGTTATTAATCAAGGGTTTCTTTCTAGAACACTTAATGTAAGCATGTACTGTAATTGTTGGCTAAAATATGCCTGTGTGACTTTTTCTGTCTCTTCATTCTTAGCAGCAATATGAGCTGAATGTAGAATGTAAGCTTGGCTCTTGTGTTCAAGGGTTCGATCATTCGTTGCGTCATGCAGTTGTTTAATGGTCAAGGTTTCGCAAGGATTTCTAGGATCCTTCTATTTGCATATAGTAGTGGAACCCAGGCTCTAGTGTAAGACTTCACCTGTAGTAAGATTTTAGGATTTTTATTTAATTTGAGCTGCTCATTTATTTCTACTGTATTGTCTTCTACAGACAAAATAATCTTTTCACCTGTGAGATGGTATTTTATTTAAAGTACCAGAATATGAGCTCTTTTCACTTGTTTATTCTGTAGTGCAAACAGTGAAGCCAAGAATTTGCCACATAAGGAGAAACTCTTGGTGTCTACTTTTAGATTCTTGAATAATATGAAGGCTGATCATCTTCTGAGTGTTCCCCATATCTTCTTGAGTTGCCTTATGTATTATCTCTTTAAAAGAGGACAGAAATGTGTAAGATTCTTTCTTCCTTGAAAGTGACTATTTAAATCACCCTGAACTTGTTCCCCCTGGCACCACGGATGCCTTTTGAAAATATTGGGTAGCACTGTGTGCCTGTCTGTTGTTGCAGTTCTGTGGGGAAAGAAGGATCATCTCTGTGGTACTTCCAAGTATTGTGCAAAATAAATTTAATGAGAAAAAAATGTACTCAGATGTTTTCCAAGTGGAAACTGCTTATGAGTGTGTACCTATAGTTTATTTTTTAAAGTGAAGGAAAAGATGTAAACAGCACCATACCCTCCCATCTGTTTGAGTGTTTAAGCAGAAGGAGCATGAGTTCCAGCTATAGTTGCAGCACCTGTTGCCTTGGGTTCATACTGGTTTGGGCTGCAAGAGGTGACATCTCAGTGTGATAACTCTCTGGCACTCTCATCCTTTCCCGGAGTCTGTCTAGCAGGCAGAAATCTCTACTGTCTGTATTCTGTTCACTACAGCAACGCTGACATTTGAATCTCTGTTGTATTTCAAGTTGAACATTAGTGAAACATCATAGTGTACTTGTGCCCTTCCAAGACAGGCTTATGCAAATATGCAAATAACTGCTCTTGACAGAGCTAGCAGAAATTCAGCCCTGATGGTGTTGTTTCTCATGGGAAAGAGCATTCAGATACGGAGTGAAAAATGAAGGTAAAAATCTTCCTGCTCAGTTTGTTTTCTTTTTTTTAATTTTCTCTACTAATCAACAGAAGAGTGACACAACATATCATATCCATTTACTGTTTGAACAGTCAGGGATGCTTGAATGTCTTTCTCGTAATTTAGGAATTGTTTCAGGGAAACACTAAAAATATGCATTGAAGTTACCACATAAACTCCCAGATATAAATTAGCTCCTTTTTTTCTTTTTTTCCCGTGCAATTTATGCTGAGAAATGAACTAAGCTTCTTCCTCAAAGTCACAGCTATAGATCAGCTAGAAGCTTGAAGGACTACTTAAATCCTGATAGGTGACACATTGATCTACAGCTTCAAGAACTGTGCCAAGAAAGGAAAATCAACAAGATCTTCACCTGATTTATGTAGGCTGGAGCTTTCTTCTGTGACTTGCCTTGCATTAAAAAGGTGATCTCATGGAGGCATAATTAAAACTTGATGATGTTATTAAATAGTCATGATGATTTGTGTCCCTGTGTTGCAGCCATATGTATGTTTTTGTGTTGCTTACAAATGTGGCTAGTTCCTGCTTGTGAAAATGAAGGTTACAGCATACTGGGCTTAAGGCCAGCAATTTTTCATGCAGCTCTTTTGCGAAAGGTCTCCAAATTATTCTAATGCTGGATCTCTGTTTCTGTTTACAATTAGTCAAACCCCAAGTTAGTGAAAAGAACGAATCTGAGAAGTTTTGAGAACTGAGCAGCCTCTGAGTTTGCCCTCTGTGTGGAGAAAGGCAGTACCCTGACAGCGGTGATACTGACTTAGGACTGGAGGCAGCGGAAGTTGTGACTCAGTATTTACTGTGATCTGAAAACCACTGATAACTCAGTTTAGCCTTTTTCTTCATCCTCATCTTGCTTGAACAGTGGAGTAAATTTTGGGTCGAGGTTTCTTTCATTAGTAGTTTAGAAAATGAGCAGAACATAGACCTGATCTGCAGCCTATAGATATGCTCTAATATAAAAATTGCTGATGTGCTTCATTTATGATGTTCCCATCATATTAAATTACTTGGGCTAGAATTTTTGAGATATACAAAAAGCTGCCTTTGAAGTCAGTTACGGATATTTTTCTCTACTATCTGAACGTTGATGGAAATTTTGAAGAAGGTATGCATCGTTTGTCTCTTAATTTTTCCTTAAAATTTGTTCTGTGCCTTAAGATTCCTTCTGCTTTCTGACAGGCCTAATATTCTCCATTTATATCCATAACAGTGATTTTTACTCTTTCATTTTTGGACTGAAAAGACATAAACCACAGTACGTTTAGTTTCAGAAAAGATGGCAGGACAGCACCTCTGATTCTGCATGCAGAGTAGTCAGCATAGTAGATACAGTTTGGGTTTGAGTCTGATGAGAAGCATGAGTTAGAACTGATAATCAAGATCCTGAGAATCCCAGCCTTTCCATTAATTTTGATTTATTGATTTCTGTGAGTACAGGCAGAGATAAGCTCTGGCTTGGAGGAGGACCAGAAAGGCCAGTGTGCCCTGGGGTTATTGCCTTGTTTCATGCTGTGATTTATACAATGACAATACAGGCTGCATTCTTCTGCTTGTTATTTTCTTTCTTCTCATCATTATAGTATTTCATGACTTAAGGACAGGTGCCCTCTGAGAATCTGTTCTGTTGTGTCTCTAACATTATTACAGGACTAAGGTCTCATTATGGAAGTGCTGAGCCCTTGCAGCTCCTGCTGAATGAATGGAAGCTGAAGTTGCTCTGAAAATCATGCCTGAGGCATTTTGTTCTTTTAAAGCGGTTGTGCCCTGCCTTATAAATATAGGTCTCTGCTTTGACTAATTCCCCCTTGTTAGTGCATCCTTTTAAGTGAATGGAGTTTATTTGATTAGAATGAAACCTATGCTCCAAAATTAACTCTCATCTTCACTACATAGCTGAGGAATTGATTGGATCTTAGTAAATCTGGTGTTAAATTAAGCCTCAAATAGACAATTAAGCTTCAGAGATGTGCTTTGTAATTGGAATACCGCATCTTGTGAAAGGTCAGAAACTATATTTCTTGGAGGCTTCAGGTGATTGTAAGCACATATGGTGTTCCTTTGGTATTCGTAGCAGCTACTAACAAGGCAGAGGTAACTGAACATGCTGAAAGGGTACTTTTGTGTCTAGAAGGAGGTACCAAGACCTTGAAGCTTGTTCAAGGAGTCAGCCTGCCTGTACCATTCACATTCTCTTCATTCTAATTTCTCTGGTTTCACTGAGAGAAAGGAAATATCTTGCAGTGATGCAGCTTCAATGAAAAGGGTATTCTATCCCAGTGCTGAATGCTACTACCATTCTTGAAGAGGATGAAACATACCTAAGCTACGGCTGTTTGATCCTGAAGGAAGGGAAGATGCTGCTGTATGGACATATGAGTGACTACTGAAAAAGACCAGAAGAATACTAGATGCAGAACTGAAAGATGAAACTTAGAGATTTTTGAACAAGATACATGATGAAGAACTGAGTCAACTTGACTCTTCTTTTTAAAGAGGATAAATGTGCAGCTGTTACTCTGGTGGCCCTCCAAACCATGGCAGGGCTTAAAAATCCTCTTCTGTCCTTGGCTAAAAGCCGCTTTTGTTCCTAGGTTCTCAGAGAGGCCCAGAGTTCAGCTTTACCCTTAGTTTTTGACATTCACAGCAGTCTTATCAAGCTAAACTATTCCTTTCTCAAATCATCATTATAATGTTCTTTAATTTTGCCTTCCTTAAAGTCTGTATTTGATTTTTGTAAAGAATGTTTTGTGTGTGTGTGTTGTTTTTTTTTTCTTTGCCCCATCTCAGATAAAGATTCACTGATTTTGTTTCTAGTTATTTTCAAAGAACAAGTGTAATTGGTTATATTTTCATCTATATGTCCATCTAAATTTCTCTGTTTAGCTCTCTGGTATGTCCATATAGTAGCTCATCAGCTGTGTCAGCAAAGCTTCATATTTTGGTACCTTTATCTAATATTATTTGACCACAACAACCCCAGGCAATGCTACAGGCTTGGAGCAGAGTGGTTTGAAGACTGTGTGGAAGAAGTGGACCTGGGGGTGTTGGTCGACAAAGCTAAACATGAGTCAGCAGTTGTGCCCAGGTGGCCAAGAAAGCCAATAGCATCCTGGCTTGTATCAGAAATAGTGTTAGCAGGAGCACGGAGGTGATCATCTCCCTCTACTCAGCTCTGGTGAGGATGTACCTCAAGTACAGTTTTGGGCCCCTCAGTACACAAAGACATTGAAACTCTGGAGCATGTCCAGAGAAGGGCAACAAAGCTGATGAAGTCTTATGAAGAGCAGCTGAGAGAACTTTGATTGTTCAGCCTGGAGAAGAGGAGGCTCAGGGGTGACCTTATCTCTCTCTATGACTACCTGAAAGGAGGTGGCCGTTGACTTCTCCCTCTTAACTAGTGATAGGATGAGAGGTAATGGCCTCAAGTTGCACCAGAAGAGGTTCAGACTGGATATTAGGAAACATGTCTTCTCTGAAAGAATGGTCAGGCACTGGAACAGGGTGCCCAGGGAGGTAGTTGAGTCACTATCTCTGGAGGTGTTCAAGAAACGTTTAGATGTTGTACTAAGGTTTTGTGAGGAACTACTGATGGTAGGTGGATGATCGGACTGGATGATGTTGGGGGTCTTTTCCAACATTGGCGATTCTATTTTGTAACTCGTGTTTATTGTTTGGTTCTCAGCTGACAATATGGTACACACTGTTAGCAGTTGAAAGGTTGTTTTGTTGTGGAGACTTGTGTTTCTGCCTGTGTCTTTCTCTGTCTTGAGAATAACAAAAATTTAACAAGGTAAGGCAATCAGTGCAATAATATTCAGGCAAGCAGGTCATTGCTTCCTCTTGCTGATAGTCTCATGCAGAGAGCGTTTCATTAACTTTAAGACTGTAGACTAAGGCTGAATTTTCAGGATAATGTTTTGTCAACCTTTGCTACTAGAACTACGATTCCTGTCAATTATGGTTTGCGACTGGTTGTACTATATGCATGTCTGGGATGGGGGTTGTTGCTGTTGTTTTTATACTTCTTACTCATGCCTTTAAATGTTTTATTCCACTATTCCTTGTTTTTCTGTTTTTAGCCAGTGAGACGTGCAATGATTTCCATCCTATGTTCTTCACACATGACAGATCATTTGAGGAGTTCTTCTGTATCTGCATTCAGCTCTTGAACAAGACATGGAAGGAAATGAGGGCAACTTCAGAGGACTTCAATAAGGCAAGAAAAGGGGTGGGGAAGGAATAAGTGGGCAGAATGGTGAAACAGGGCCATTCTTTCCTAGAGGTACAGAGATTAGCTGATCCCATTACTGCTGAACACTGTGAGGTGTCTTCTGTTCAGATTCTCTGCACATCAGAGGGGCAGCATTTAGAAAGCAGCAGTTGGAATGGAAGGTGTAAGAGAAGTTCATAGACCTTTTTCAATCATCTTTAACAGCAGACTAAAATAAAAACCTGGCTTGAGGTGAAATTCTGCCTTTTTATGTTCGCAATATTATGCTGAAGTGCTGCAGCCTCTAATGTTGTAAATAATGCAAAGAGAGTGCTGCAGTGATAATTCTGTGTATCCCTTTCATTTCATACAGGCACTAAAGTGGTAAAATATTCAAGAGGGGTCACGATCCTGATAGTGTTGTACAGTCTGACCAGCTGAAACAAAACAGAACAAATAACTATTGCTGTCGCACCCTTTTCATTTTAAGAGAAATCTGAAAGTTTCAACCAATCTTCTGACTGACAGCAAGGCCGTTGAAAGACTGTATGTCTTTATGGGCCCTATGCATGCTGGTTTAACTGTGTAATGTAACAAGAGGCTGAACAGTATCTTTGGCATTTTGCAAGTAGGACAATTGTGCTTATGTGACCTGCTGGCATCTTGATCATTTTTGGGATCCTTCAACTGAATCTTGAGCCTCTACCTGAGACTGATGTCGATTATCAGAGTATTGCTTGAGAACAAAGAGTGAGATTGCTGCATTGTGTCACCATCTCCCAAAGAAGTGCTCTGTTATCACCAGATGTGAATGTTATGTGTGTGCTAGTAATGACGATCATGCCTAACTTCTAACTAGAGCTGCTGTTATTGAATTAGTCTGAATGTCCATTTTCCACTACAGAAGGAAGTTGAATCCTTAGGACATAGTATGAAATAACCTTCATTGATTTCTTGGTAAGATACTAGTAGTTCTCAGTAATACCTGAACTTTGGTTAAAAAAAAACAAAAACAAAGAGAAGTCGAAAATGCCAAGTGTTGAGGCAGGATAACCTGTAGAGGCTTGTTCTTGTGTGAATTTCTGTCACAGTTCTCTTTCCAAATGTTACAGAACTGCAGAGAGAGTCATAGCAAGATAATCTACTGAAGAATGTAGGAAATGAAACTTAAGGACTTGAAAGTAATAACTTCTTTTTTAATAGACTTCTTTTTAATATGTGGTTGTTTTAAACAGCTGTATTAATAACTGCCTATAGCTTATAGGCCTTCTTTCTCAGGAGAAGAAGGATTTGTGTATATAACTTTAGTTGGAATATTATTAATAATCCCAGGGAATTCAGGCAAAAGTGGGCCTATTTTTGGCAACAGACAAGATCATCCTAAGAGAAAGTACAGAAATTTGGTCGTTAAGAGGTTGTTAAGACTTCGGAACTGTGGGGGACCAGGAGTTTCTTCTCAGATCTGATAAGTGAGTTAGTTATGTTTTTATGTTGCTGAAAATCTAGTGACTTTACCCAGCAGGTCTTCCAGAATGTGCAGGCTGGCGGTGGATTCTGCTGCCTGTGTCACTGAAGACATAGGCAGCCTTTAACTCCATAGTATAAACATGTTCTCTTACAGCGCAGAAGCCCAACAAGATCCCAGGCTATATTGAAAGAGGGGTGGCCAGCAGGTTGTGGAAGGTAGTTGTTCCTCTGTTTTTACTCTACACTAATGACGCTCCATCTGTAGTACTGCAACCAGGTCTGGGGCCTTCAGCTCAGGAAGGATGTGGAGCTTTTAGAGAGGATTCAGAAAGGGCCATGATGAGAGAGGGGGCTGAGGCAGTTCTGCTGTTAAGACAGGTTGAAGGAACATGGCATGTTTACCTTGGAGAAGAGAAGGCTCTGAGAAGACCTCATTATGACCTTTCAGTATTTAAACAGAGATTATAAACAGGAGTGAAATCAATTTTTTACATGGGTAAGAGGAAAAGGGGAAATGGTTTTAAACTATAGGAGGAGGAATTTATATTCGATGTCAGGGAAGTTTTTCACTGGGAGAGTGGTGAGGTGCTGGAACAGGCTACCCAGAGGATGTGTGGATGCTCTACCCCTGGAGGTATTCAAGGCCAGGCTAGATGGTGCCCTGAACAACCTGATCTAGTGCTTAGCAACTCCGCTCACAGATCATCTTTGAGATCCCTTCCAACCCAAGCCATTCTTTGAAGTGATTCTTTGAAATGTGGGGGTTATGGTGCTTGAAAGACCCATCCAGAATCTTTGCTTGCTGAAATCATTCTTGTTTCTGTAACTTTTTCATTAAGGGATGGTGCATGGTCACTGCCTGAACCACTGATTGAGCACCTGGAGAAAAGACCCAGACAGCCCTGGGAGCACAGGTGAAGGTAGTCCACCTGTGCAACCAGAAGGGATGGAGCCAGGTTCCACCCCTCTTAGACCTCATTTAAGGGCTGACTGCCACTGGGGAAAGATCTCTGCTGGAGTTCTCTCCTTTGTGGAGTCTTTCTGCGAGCCTAGATCTTTGGAGGTGGGTGAGCATCCTTCTTTTTGTAACACCTTCTCATTGTGCTGGTTCTTCTTCTGTTACAGGCAGGAGTGCTGAACTTCTATGATTTTTTAGTAGTTCAGTTATGTTCTGCTTATCTAAATCTTTTTTCTTAGTCACAAGATTTTTCTGCTCTTAGCCACTTCAGATGCTGTGTAGTGGTGATGTGTATTACTCAGCTGATAACTGTCTTAAAGGGATCTGTGAGTAAGGTAAACTGTGTTGTCACATGGGCTTGAGAAGTACTTCTGGATTTGTGGAGGATGAGATGTTTCCTAGTGGTACCTGAAGGTTACTCATCTTGTTGGTACCTGATAACTGCTACTGCTGATGGTTTTACCAAACAATGTTGTTTTTAATCATTACCTGGCAAGCAGCTTTAGTGATCTTAGCATGTTAATATTCTTTCTTTACCCTTTCTGTGTGCTGAGTACCTGCTTTTTTTATGCAGAATGTTTTGCAAACTTGCAAGTGAAGGCTGTATAGACCCAAGGAGCATTTGGCCTACTCTTTCTGGAGTAAATGGGAGTAAAGCAGAGACCTTACAAGATGCAGTAACTTAGCTGATAGTGAAGAATTCTTTTTGCTCCTTTGTTTACATCGCTATTTTTCAGTTTCAGTAACTTGATTGTCTTGGTAATGTGTGGAACATCACTTGACTGAAGTACGTTATCTACCTGAGTGATGGGATCATTTATTTTCTTCCTTCTTCGCTTCCTACTCTAAAATATCCAAAACAACATTGGAAGCTCTTGGTGTATTGTGTGGTAACTCTTTATTGAGACCTGAAGATCTCCATTAAAAAGCTTCTCTGCTTACTTTAATCATAACTGAAGAGGAGGAGCTTTATTAGCTGAATTTTGAGCTTCTGATAATCACAACCAATTGCGTAAGAGAGGTGGAAGGGGCTCTGTGTGCAAATATGGAGATTTATTTCCTCATGTCCTGCATTGAAGAGTTACGTGTTCCTGAAAGAAGTGATCTAATACTTCCCTGCAGGTTAGGTTCATAGATTCATTTGAATTGGAAGGGATCATCAAAGGTCAGCTATTCCAGCTACTCTGCAATGAACAGTGGAATTTACATCTCAGTCAGATTTCTCAGTCTGGTCTTGAATGTCTCTAGGGATGGGGTATCCACCACATCTCTGGCAACCTATTCCAGTGCTTCATTATCCTTACTGTAAAAAAAAAAATCCACTTTTTCTCTATATTCAGTCTAAATCTTCTGTCGTTCAGTTTGAAACCTTGTCCTTATCACAACAATCTGTGTAAAGTTTGTCCCCTTCTTTCTTATAGCCCCAATTTAGATGCTGAAAGGCCTCTATTAGGTCACCTTGGAGCCTTCTCTTCTCCAGGCTGAATAGCCCAGCTCTCAGCTTGTCCTTGTATGGGAATTGTCCATCTCTTTAATCATTTATGTGGCCTTCCTCTGGATGTGCTCCAACAGGTCCATGTCTTTCCTGTACTGGGGATTCCCCATGTGCACACAGTACTCAAGGTGAGGTCTCACCAGCACAGAAGAGGGGCAGGATTACCTCCCTTGCCCTGCTGGCTGCATTTTTTTTTGGTGCAGCCCAGAATGTGGTTGGATTCCTGAGCTGAGAACACATTGCTGGCTCATGTCCAGCTTGACATCCACCAGTACACCAATGTCCTTTTCAGCAGAAAGGTACTCTATCCTTTTATCCCCCCAGCTTGTAATGGTAGTGGAGTTTGCCACAGTCTAGGTTCAAGACCTTTCACTTGGATTTGTTGAATGTCATGAGATTCACCTGGACCCACTGCCACTCTCTGGGTGGCATCCTGTTTCTCCCAGCTACATCACATAGCTTGGTGTCATCTGCAGACTTGCTGAGAGTGCACTTGATCTCATTGTTGGTATCACTCATGAAGATATTAAAGAATATTAGTCCCAGTAGTGACACCTGAGGGGTGCCAGTCATCACTGATCTCCGTTTGGACACTGAGCCATTGACCTTCACTCTCTGAATACGATCTCACAACCAGTTCCTTGTCAATTTGATGTCTACCCTTCAAATCCGTAGAATTCCAACTAGGAGTGAAGGATGTTATGAGGCAGTGTGTCAAAAGGCCTTACTGAAGTCTAGATAGATGACGTCAGTATCTCTTCATTCATGAAGTTATGCTATCATAAAGGATCACTAGATTTTTCAGGCAGGGCTTGCCCTTGGTGAAGCTATAGTGGTTGTCTCATACCACCTCCCTGTCTTCCATGTGCCTTAGCTTAGGTTTCAGGAGTATCTGTTCCATAATATTCCTTGGCATGGAGGCCAATGAATTGATAGTTCCCTGTGTCATCTTTTTGCCTTCTAAAAATGGTTGCCTTTTTTCCAGGCACCAGAGAAAAGCCACAGCTTTTCAGATATCATTGAGAGTGGCTTGACAACTACATCACCCAGCTCCCTCAGGGCTAATGGATGCATCTCATTGTAACCTATAGACTTGTAGATGTTCAGGTTTTCTCAGGTGGTCATGAATCTGATCTTTGCTTGTAGATTTCAGATCAAGATTAAGAGTTGCTTTTGGCAATAATATTGCATATTACACCTCCCTGGTACCACAGTCCATCTTGTAGAGATTTCATATAGGTTTATTTCTTTAAAAAAACTTAGTAAATAAATAAAATGGCACTCTATTTATAGTTGGAAGGATGTGATGGTGTTTTAGTGAGATATTTATGATCTCATGCTTTGTCTCTCTGATTCTCATTCATTAAAACAGTCGCATTCGGTTGGGCTCAACCCTTGCGTTAGCAAACCTCCTTAGATCTCTATGGTGATAATATGATTCTGTCAGATGTAAAACCTTTTTTAAAGTCTCTCAGTATACTAGTGGATGTCTGAATAGAATAATTCAGTTAGGCAGCTAAACATATATTTTGCCTTTGGAATACTTTAAGACTTGCATAATTCATGTCTGGTGAGTTTTCTAGAGAAATTAAGATACACAGATAGACAGATGTACAATTGGCAACAATTCCATTTGAAACCTTTTTGTTTTTCTTTGAGCCTACAGATGATCAAAGGACACTTAACAAGCTCTATCCTCCACAGTCATTTGTGAGCAGACAGCATAGTTTATGATTTTGAAAATATAAAGCTTGGAGACAAGATTATATAATTCTACATGTTTTATTGCAGCAGAAGAAAACATTGTGTATAGCTTTTGGAGACAGTGCTGACTGTAAGAAAGCTGATTTATAAACCTAGAATCCTTTATCACCAGCCTGTTAATTTAAATAGGTGTTGGCTTTTCCTCCTGTAGGGCCAGCTGTGTTCTGCTTGGCCCTACTCAAGGTTACCAGGCTCTGCTGTCACACAAGCTATAATGTTCTTTATTTTGTCCAGTTGTATTTTTGACATGATAGTCAGTGGTATGTTTGGTACTGGTCCTCTGTAAAACTCCCCCTATAGGGCCAAATTCAAGTGTACTCCAAAAGGAAAATTGTGTTGATCTCCACTAGTTATACTTAGGTGAATACCCTTGTGTTGCCCTAATGTGAGTTTACTTAGAGATACCCTGTGTTAGCAATCTTGTAGAGTACACTTCTCTGTTGTGAGATAAGAATCCGAAGGGCACAGGTTCTGTTTTCAGTGGAACTTTGAGCTAACTGAAAAACTGTGGTGTACAGTGCTTGAAATCAAAATCTAACGCACTCACTGACCCTATAGGTTTAGGGAATGGAAAAGCAGAGTAAGTTCTGCTAATGGTGCCACTGATGCATTTTCCTCATTATGGGGAATGCAATTTATTTTGCCCTTTGGACATATGTTTGAGATCACTGAAGCATAAAACACCAAAGTGCTCTATGAAAATGTAATTTATATTGGTGTAATGCCTACAAAAATCTGTTTTCAGTGTCTTGGCATAACTGGCCCTAGTTCCACACCTTACTGATCTGCTACCTCCATACCCTGGCATACCCTGGAGTAGTTGTGCTTGTTCTATAGAATCATTTAAGTTGGAACAGATCTTTAAATGCCATTTAGTCTGATTCCCCTGCAATGAACAGGGACATCTACAGCTAGATCAGGTTGCACAGAGCCCTGTCCAGCCTGATCTTGAATGTCTCCAGGGATAGGGCATCCATGATCTCTTTAGGCAACCTGTTCCAGGGTTTCTACCTTTATCATAAAAGAAATAAATAAAACTCCTTATATTTTAAGTCTCGCTTATAGTTTAAATGCAGCTATATGTTCT
The DNA here is from genome assembly GCF_038088225.1 of Cyrtonyx montezumae. NCBI lineage: Eukaryota > Metazoa > Chordata > Aves > Galliformes > Odontophoridae > Cyrtonyx > Cyrtonyx montezumae. Next base: position 98,169,582 of record NW_027072089.1, on the reverse strand, counting down.
TACAGCAGCAGCTGGCTGTGGATCTGGCCTTGTAGTTTACAAGCCAAACCTTGACACTGGGTCTGTGTAGAAGAGGGACCTACTCTGCAAGGGGATGATGTATGGCTGCGGTGGTTATAAAGAGGAAAGCACTGTGTTGTGCAGTAATCAGTTTAGCAGATATTGTTCACAGTGGCAGCAGATGCAAACAATAAATGCCCTACGTGAGACCTGTAATTAAATACCAAAGCAAACAGTGAGGCACTTGATAACCACGGAAGATGTTTATTGCTCACGCTCAGGCCCTGTGAACATTTTTCCTTGCTCTATGACAAGATAACAGAAAAGGTAACCAAGCATAACATAAAAATGAGAAATACTATTTCTTTCCTGGGTGATGGTTCAGAAATGCTGCGCCACAGGGTTCTCAGCTTCTTAGTGTAGTGAAGGCAGCCGTAGAATGAATCACTGTGTAAGGCTGGGTTTAGACTGTGACTGAGTCTTCATGGGCAGGATTTTAAGGAGGGAAACTGTGTAAGTAGTAATGTTTTGTGTGGAAACAAGTGCGGTGGTCCCATCTCACTTCAGAGTAGTACAAGCTAGCTGTGGAGAAGCAGAGGCCTGAGGGGTTTGTTTGGGTCAGCAGCACATTGTGACTGTGGTAGAGGAGCTGTCACCTGCCTCGTTGACTGCCCTGCAAACAGGGGACACTGTGGCAGAATGTGCATGGATCCTCTTCAAAATACCCCCCCTAATTCTCATCTTGTCCCTGTTTTATGTGCTAGGCCGTGCCCCTGCTGCTTTGTGGGCTCTGCCTTGCAGCAGGCTGGTGGGGGAAGCAGGTCTCCCACTGTACTTGGGTGGTCCCCTCCAGCAGCAGTAATAGCCCCTCACAATTTTATCCTTGATAACATCACATTACAAGAGGCAAAGGCACACAGAGCCTGAACACCTCGACAGTGAAACAGCAGCAGGGATTCTGTCCAGCTGCTCCAGCCTCCTCTATCAGGCACGCTCCATCCTCATAGCAGTGTTTGAACCTGTCTGGCCCTGCTGTTTCCAGCCATGCACAGGGATGTGGGGAAAGACATTGCCTAAAGGGAAGAATAATTTTCCTGAAGAGGGGAGGAAAAATTAGTTAAAACAAACCGACTTGCAAGTCAGATCCTTTGGTCATTCTGTGAACCTGCCTGCTGCTTGCTTTTCCTTCTAATTATTAAGAAGGGGGGAGGATGGTAAATAGCTCTTCCGCAGATGTTCCCTGAAGCATGTGGTGTTTTCTTATCAGTGTCTCACTAGTCTGAACCAGATGCATTTAACTTCATTTGAGTGCTTTTGGAAGAATTCTGTGTTCTACTTATGGGAAAGACTGGGTTAGTGTAATGATTATACCTCTCTGTTAGCACTGCCAAGGGAAGGTGTAATAAAGCTTTGTTTATATCAGATAGGGATACTGCAAATAAATTATTCTCACATAGAGTGAATTCAGTTTTCCCCAGGCTTAGGGAGATAGCACAAATTAAATTCCACATTTTCACACCTGAAACCATTAGCATTTATTAACTTTTATTGGAAGCAGATCATTGCTATAAATATATTGTCATTATGTAACGTATGAGTTTATAAAAAACTTTTAGAGCATTTAACAGTTTGAAAGTCTGCTGCATATCTTGTATAAAAATTTTGACTTTTTAATTGGGGGGAAAAAAATCACCCTTTGAGTACTGAGGAAATCCCCTAGCAGGGTAATGGAGGACAGGATCATTGTCAGATCTGTTGTTTTAGCAATCACTTGCTTAAAATGGGTGTGGTTTAAGCAGTGCAGTTTAATACGGTAAAGAGAGAGCTTTTAAGATCTTTCCCTACCATTTGGTCGGTGCTTCCTCTGTGCTTTCTTTGGCCTGAATATTGCAAGTTTATTTCTTCATCACCTGCTCATTTGGAAATGGCACTGTTCGACTTCTCCATCTCTGTGCATTTATCCACACTTGTCAGATCTCCTAATGTGTCCCACTGTACTTGTCAGAGTAAGTTTATTACTCATCTGCTGCTTCTGGCTGCAGGAGCCTGAGGAGGGGTTTTTAAGGCTCTTGACAGTGCAGCTTTCCATTTACTGAAGAATCGATCTGTAAAAATCAGCTGTAACTTTAAATATTCATGCCCTAAAGATTTGGACTATCAAACTCATAGGAACTGAACAAGTATGTTGCATTTTTAAATGTAGTTAGTTGCCTCTTAGAATTTTTTGATGTTCACTGGCATTGTCAGGAATACAAATGTATTTTTTTAAACATTAGAGGTAATTTGTGTAATATAAATTCTTTCACTGGATAATGAAGGGGAAAAGGGGAGATGTTTTTTTCCCTCTCTCTGTATTTTGTAGGTTTTCTAGTTTAATTATTTTTTTCCTTTAAAAATAGTATCTTCATTACTTCCTGTATTTGCCAGAAGGCTTTGGAAGTCTTTAGTAGCAGGGTCACATCTTGTTGTAGCTGAACTAGACTTCTCCAGTGATCACATACGCAGTGATTTCAAGGAGGTCACAGGCTTTAAAGGAAAAGCATTTTAAGGCTGTGATTCTGCCTGTTTGTGTTCCAGTATGGGTACATCTAAAAAAAAAAAAAAAGATGAATTATTCAGCAAAGCATCTCTTATTATTCGGGACATTATTTGGGAAAGGGTTTTTTTGTTTGTTTGTTTTATGAAATAACACACCAAAAAAAGGACTATTTTAATTAATTCCATTCCTTTGTCAAAAATTTGTTTGACTTATCCACTCCTCAGTTATGGAAGTTGTTCATGGTTTCAGCAATGAAATCTCTTATTTGTGAAAACCTTGCTTTCATTGACAGAGTGGATTTTATCCCACTGCTTTCTAATGAAGTCTGTGAGTTACTATGGAACACACGCAGATCTGCTTAACACCCTGTAGATGGCAATTTTTAAAACTGTTGGTACTTCAAATTTTCAAAGTGTTCTTCATTTTCATCTCTGTGGGTGCTGATCAAGCCAATAAACATCTTAGCCTTCAAAAAGATGATTGAGTGGTAAGCCTGATAACCAGGGGAGAAATGCTGGGTCCAAGTTATCTGTGCTAACCCTTTCTTTGTACTCTGTGAGAATGTTTTCCTATGGGAGAGAATTCCCCTCTTGTATGCAGGGTATATTAGTTGCAAGGAAGAATGATGGAACTTAACTGGAACTGTCATGAAAGCAGCATATTTTGTGTTATTGCCCCTGTCATTCTTGACTTAGAGCATGGGTAATAATCAGATCCTGGGAACCACTCTGTTCTGTGTTTTTATTTCTTCTTTCTAGGATATGTTTTTGTAGTACAGTTAAATCAGAAGTGCATGGCATATGGCTTTTTGCTGCATGAATTGCTGCTGATGTGAATGTCAGTGGGCATATAATACCAGATTTTCATTTTGTGAATCACAATGCATGGAATTTAGCCCAAGAGCTCCCTAGACTATAGACCTTATTATAGGCAAATAAAAAAGAGAAGAAAGGGGGGGAGGTGGTGTCTCAGATTGTTTCAGTTGAAACGAGGTTATCGTGATGAACGATGTGGCTGACAATGAGATTTTTTTTATAGCTTCTGTTAGAGTAACAGAAAAGCTCATGTTATTGCTGGTTCGCTGTAAGTAATCGTAATATGAATAGCATGATGGTTGAAAAGAGTAGGAAAAATATTTCATACATGTCTTATCAACAAAAGAAGCCCTGGCTTTGCTTATTTTTGTATCATCTGTCCTTATACAAATGTCCTTTGTTCTTCAGAGTGTGCGTCTCACGTATTGTCTTGCAGGAATACGTCAGTCACTACTAAAAAGGCATCTGCCAATCAGTCTGCTGCATGTCTCTATTTTTAGCAGATGAGGTAACTGGCCAGCATCTGACAAAATGCTCCTGTTATCTGATGTACCAGCGTGAGCCAAGAGCGGGTGGCTCAGTTGCAGCGGAGGCATGTGGGAGGGAGGGCTGTGGGCAGAGGCCATGAACGGGAGGAGATGTGTGGGTGAGGATAGGCCCTACCCCACCCTTTCTCCCCTTATCAGCCCTGTCTGCACCTGCACACAAAGCCGATGGAAGAACCTGACTCCTGGCTTTCCTTAGGCTACCTGGCGTGCTGGCAGCAGTGAACATACAACCCAGTTTGTCCTGCATGGGCTGCATCAAGTCCATCATGGGTGGGAGTGTTTATCTGCATGGATAAGCCATCCCAAATGCATAAGCCCCTGAAGCTTTGTGGAGTGAACACATTGTCTGATCACAGCATCAATAGAGAGGCCTGGAAAACCTTTCTTGAAGTGTTGTTTTGTCCCACAGAGTTTTTGGCCTTGAGGTTCTTAGGAATGGTAGTAAAGCTAAGAGTGAGCTTGGGTTCTGACATTCATCCATCAAGAACAAAGCAGGGGACGGTGACAAGTGACCCTTTCAAGGTAATACGACTTTGCCTTTCTTTGCCCTTTCACGCTGTCAGTCTGAATAGCCTCTTGGGAAATGCTGTGTTTGCTGGTGACTTAAAGAGAATTTATTGATTAGATCCCCTCCCATTTCCTCAAAGTTACCATAGTTAACACATAATGGTAAGCAGATAAACAAGGCCCCCATGCATGCAAATGATTGTTGGGGGATATCAAATTAGAAGCTGAGTGCAGGAATGAAGAGAGATTTGATACATACGTATGTTAACCCAAACACCAGAGGTGCAGATGAAGAGGCAAATACCAAACTCTGTGTCAGAATTTGAAAAAGACAGTAGTGCAGCTGATTGAAGGTCTTGCATGTCAGTTGAAGATAATAGCTGCTTGCCCACGAAACTAAAATGCTTGAGAACCATCCTTGCATCAAAAATGTCAAGTCTGCATCAGGAAGAATGGAAACATCAGGGGAGATAGCTTCTACACATGCTTTGAATTTTATGCTAATTTTTTTTCTCTGGAGATGTATCTTCAGATTTCAAGCATCCGTTTTCTGTCTTGGAGAAAATGGCTGATTGTTAGTGCGTTGCTGATATGAGAACCTCAGCAGCAAGAGCTTAAGAATTGTGACTGTATCTATTTTGCTTGAATAGTAAAGGCTGCTTGGACCTTTTTGTTTTACTTGCTCAAGAATCCAAAGGAAACTGCAGAGCCCATTGTATCATTGTTATACTGTCAGCCTTTTCAGAGGCAACTGATCATCATTTCATATTGAAAAGAATATTTCTAAAGTCACCAAACAGAAAAACAGAACATCCCTATTTTTGCAGAATCAGATGCGTAAGACGAAGGAAGTAATCTCATAGCTGTCAAGATTTTTGTATCCCTTCCAAGTACTCTTTTCTATATAAGCTAGGGATTTGGAAGTTACTAAAGGGCTGTTTTCTTCCTGGTGATTTATATATATGTGTTTCTGATTGCCATGTAACTGATATTTACTTTGCATTTTAAGGCCTGAATGAGTTTTGTGATTTTTTTTGTGTGTGATAAGCAAGTTTATAACTAGTGACTAGATTTTTTCTTTTTTACTTTTTTGGGGGTGGGAAAAGCACGTAGAAATCTTACTGGACTTATCTTAATCAAGCTTTCTTCAACCTCTCCCTGTTGAGTATTCTGGCCTCCACCAGGATTTATTCCCCTAGACTACTTCTGCCTGTTCCCTTTCCTTGAAAGCAACAGCATGGCTCATAAAACTGCTTTCACCCTCCTTGACGTAAGGAGGGTGTTAATGACTTTTCTCACTTTCTGTAGATAAGGTACCTGCTGACTACTTTGCACTGTCACAACTCATGTCAAGAGACCAGAGAAGACTTTTGGAGGTTGTAGAATATTGGAAATCTGTGAGGTTGGGATAGTGTTTACTGGTAGCTATTTTCAGCAGTGGGTAGCAATCTGAAGGATGGCGTTGAAATCTTAAAGTCAAAATTGCATGTAAAGAAGGAATTTCTAATTCCTGTAGATGTAGCTATCTGAACAAACAAGGAAAATCTTTTAATTAGTGGCACTACTTAGGAGGAAAAGGAGGACAGTCTTTCCATAAACTTGTTTAGTTGTGCATGTGTTGGGTGTTTTTTATTGGCTTGTTGCTTTTAAGCTCCAGAGAACAGAATGTTTCATAGCTGCTCAATTTGCTTCAGTTATTATCATTTGAAAGAATTTGATGATTCTAATTTCCTTCTCCATGCTTCTTGATTTTAGTACTAGAGTAACACTTCAGTATCTGATATTGATTTTTACCATGAGTAGGGCTTTGATATTAACTTTTGCACCATAGATTGCTGAGGGTATGTGATTGCCAGTGCAAACTGAGGGCCCAGACTAATTTCATGTTTTGTTAATATAATTGTAGGTCTTTGGTAGCAGGATGGTCCCTGTTTTGATGAGTATTGTGTGCTTGTGTACTGTGGACTGTCTGCATGTTAGGTCATGTTAGTTAACGCATTGCTAGCAGCTTGAAGTAAGTAATTATTCCCTTTTATTTGCACTTCTGAGGCAGAAATTTTTGGAGAAAGTGTCCAGTTTTGTGCCCTGCTAAAGGGGGTAAATTGACCAAATTGAGCTAATCTGGTAAAAGAACACAAGGTATTTAAGGAGGATGGAGTTTGCTGTTCAAGGGAACTGGGAAGGAGCTACATTTCTTCACCCTGCCCCTGGTTGGACAGAGGAAGTTGGATCCAGTTGCTGTTGTCTCCTGCTACCGAACAGGAAGCTATAGAGAAGGTACATGCCCTTTTCAGAAGTACACAGCGAAGGGGGGAGAAAGAAAAATGGCCACAGATTGCAGAGAAGGAAACTGTAGTTGAACGTAAGGAAAAAGGATTTCCAATTGTTGATAGTAATCCAGGAGTAGAACAGATACTGTGATATCTTCAGTTGTGGAAAAACACAAAACTTACTAGGCAAAAGGCCTTCAGCAGCTTAGCTTGAGCTTGAGCTAAGATCTGCTGTGCTTGCGGAACTTGATGACTGCTAGAAATTCCTAGCAACTTGAATTATTCTGTAATTCCATGCGTACAATAGTAGTTCATGTCATTATCTATCATTAAGCCTAGCGCAAATTCACACAGTATGAACCTATCTCACAAATTTATGTTAAGGGAAATGCAAAATATCTACTTTGTGATGGATGTGCTAGCGCATCCACCACTGGTCAGGTTTTCCCTATCAAGTGCAGTGGCCCCTTTTGAAGCCACTATAGCTTGTCATAGTTCTGACAACTCAGTTGTTACGACTCAGAGCCCTTCTATCTCCTCATACTTGTGAGATCAAAAGTATTTTGTAAAAAACATCATGCTTAAAATTAGGTGAGTACATTTTAGTAAATATTTACTACTGAAGTTTGACTCATGTGGTAACTTGTCTAAGCCTAGTAGCCCATTGCTGAATTGGAGTCGTAATGCTTAGAGCAGCCAACATGCATAGCACATAGAATGTTTGGCTACTAGTGGTTTGAGGTGTTGTTTTATTTTAGTAGGTTTATGGGAAGGGCTTAGCTAATTTTCCATTACTTGCAGGATGTCACTCCATGTGCTAGCTGCTGCTTTTTCATCCTGAGAAGTTGCAGTTATTTCTTTTCAGTGAAGGAGAATGCCATCTAAATAGGCTGAATGTACAAACAGTTAAAAAAGAGAGAATAAAGGTGATATAAATATTTTTTATTCAGCTAACTAGAGTAAATGTTTTGTAGAACATTACCTGTAAAACCAGTGGTGGAGTTGGTCTTTGTCCATGCTTTCTTGACAGTGCTTTAATGATGGGATAGTCCTGTCTTCGTTTCTTTTCTCCTGTTCTGATACACTATACTATTAGCAAGAAAACATGGTAATGGATTTATTTGCTTGCTTGTTTTTTCTGTTGTCCTTTGATGGAATAACCTTCTACACCTAGGCAAGCTTTTTTCCCTTTGTTTACATCCTTCAAAGGTTAAAGTAATGATATAGTTGGATACAGCGTTTGCATTTTTATTGTGAGTGACGATGTGTTGGATTTGAGACAGTAATAAGAAGGGATGAGGAGAAAATGAAGATATGTCATTCATGCTTTTTTCAGTGCAGTCTTGTGTGCAGCTTTAGTAAGCAGTAGAAAATAAAGGGCAAGGAAAAGAGAACTGGAGCAATCAAAATGAGATTTTGGTTAAAATATCTCTTTTTAAGTGATGAAGATGGCAATAGTCATAACTGACAATTCATAATCAATGAGCATTTATCAGTTTGTACCTACGTGACCACAGTGCTTGCAATGCTTGCTGTGATTACAAAGCCAAACTGGAACAAACTGTGCTCACAGCAAGCCTGCTACTTCATCTGCCCTTGGGTGGGCTTCTGCTGCTGCTGCAGCTCAGGCAACTCATTTGTGGAAAGCAGCCAGTCATTACTGCAGGATGCAGCTCCAGTAGACAGGTTGTATATGGTGACCATTTCAAAAAAAGTGATATTGGAAGCTTTGCATGCTCAAGAGCAAAGCTATTGTGATTGAAAGGATAACTTAAAAAAATGCTGCAGAGAGACCAAGATAACCGGCAAATCACTTCTTATTTGTCCAAATAGTACAAAGTGTTATTAAAAGAGAAATAAATTAAGAGCTGTTAAAAATATATTTAGGAATCAAAGGAAGAAAAGCAGGCAGAAAAAATGTGCAAGCACCATTAAGCTGTGGAAATTTTCCTTGGGCACGTTGCAGTACCTTTTCAAAGCAGCATATGGGGTTTATTCTGGTGTCTCTAATTTTAACATGAATGAGAATCACGTGGAATACTCTTGGTGTACTGCTTTGAAAATATATCCCTGCATGATTAAGGAAGGCAGAAGTCTTTAAGCCTCTTTCTCTCACTCGCTTTCCATTTCTTTTTTTTTTTTTTAACCAATTCTGAAATGCATCACAGGAAAACATTAATGGAATGAAAACAGTACAGTGCTGAATAAAGCAGTAGTGTAGCAGGTAGAAATACTACCAGCTTTTCACTGTAAATGTTTGTGTTTCAGAGGCTGGGGACTGGAGGGAGAAGACAAAACTTGCAGTTTGTCAGTTTTTGCAGTTGTTTCTGTGTTGCTTGACTTTTGTAAATCTCTCTTCGTTTTGAAGATGAAGTCCACCTACCACTTGTGAAGAGCAGGGAATGCATACATCTGTTTTACATCCATAAGGACAAAATTTTGGGGGGGTATCAGGAAGTATCCAGGGGTGTCTATGCCATCGTCTTTCTGTCATTTTCTACATCAGAGTTAAAGACCACATTCCATCTATCAGTTATCTGATGAACCTAGCCGAGGACAGAGTCCCTACCAGATGCCTCCACCTCTTCCTCCTTATGTTACCTCTTTTACAGCAGTTGTTGTAGTGAGTGGGATCACTGGTCTATCTGACCTGTACTGAAATTTGGGTCCAAAATTGCTTTAAAGTAATTTTTTTAAACTGATGAGCACAGTTTTCATACACAATCACAGATTTTGCTGGATGAGATACAATGCTAGGTCTGTTCAGAAGTGTTAAGGACAACTGTGGGACTCTACTAAATAATCCAAAGTAACTTAATTTTTCACTGCAGTTGGGCTGGATAGTCTTTTTTGACTTATAGGAAATTAGATTGGAAAATGTCTGCAGCTCTCTCACAACTACTGAAAGGAGGTTGTGGTGAGGTGGAGATTGGCTTCTTTTCCCAGGTAACTAGCCTGGATAAGAGGTAACAGCCTTAAAAGATGCACCAGGAAAGGTTCAGATTGTGTATTAGAATTTCTTCTCAGAAAGAGTGATTAAGCATTGGAACAGCTTGCCCAAGGAAGTGGTGGGGTCACCTGGAAGTGTTTAAGGGCAGATTCAGTACTTAAGCACATGTTTTAGTAAGCAGTGCTGGTGGTAGGTGAATGGTTGGGCAAGATAATCTTAGATCTTTTCTGACCTTGAAGATTCTATGATTCTTTTCTGTGTGAAGATACTAGCCATATTTGGGGCACGAGTGGCTATTATCTTGTTTTCTGATAGCATGAAAAGATTGTAGCAAAGCAGACTTGGATTCAGCAGTGTTGATTTTTGGCTTTTTCCTCCTCAGTTTTAAGGGGTGGGACTGATACAGATGATGTCATTTAACAGAACCTGATCTTAGAGCATCTCAGGTATTATTTAGCATTGTCTTTTATTAATGTGTATGCATTAAAGGCTGAAAAATAAGCAGCAACAAAACACCCACAAAGCAGTGAGTAAAACTTTCCTAGGAATTTAATGACATGATATTCCCATAAGTGCTCCTTGAATTTTTGATGTCTGCATCTGCAGTCAAGAATTGACAAAGAACAAAAGCCTGAATGATTGTGATGAGCTGCCTGCTTCTTTGCTAATTGAACCACTGACATAGAGTTTTTATCCTAATGGATTAGTACCATCATGCTGGCAAATGAGCACAGGGTGAGTGGCAGACAGGACCTAGGACTCTGAGAAGTCCTGGTGGTTTGGTGAGCAGGAGCTCAATGAAAACAGTACAAGGTGAGATTCATCTCAGAGATGGTAAGCATGGCTCTGCTGTGCTATTGATGAGTATCTTTAGCATGTGGATGATAGAGACTGAAGAAATATGCACTCAGCAGGATCAATTAGCAAGAGACTCATTAGTGAGAAGGAAGTTATGAGCAGATGCAATAGTCCTGACAAAGCGAGCCAGAACATGGATAGTGCTGGGCATGGTGTGTGGGCTGAATGTGAAGCAGGGTTGCTGGAGGGAGGTTCAGAGAGTCCTTTCTGACAGCCGGTCCTTCCTACCCGTCTTCAGAGAAAACAGTCCTAGCAGCTACTTGGAATGCTTTGAAAAGGGTAAGATAGGAAATGTCCATAAAAATGTTCTGTAGGTATGAGTGTAGGGTCTGGACAGTCATCTGGTGTCCTTCCAAAGATGCAGAGAAGGGGGGAAGTTACTCTTCATTTCTTGATACTTTTTTTTTCCTTTTTCCTTCCAACTGAAAATGTGAGGTTTATTTTTGTAATGGCAGTTTTGTGTGGGCTGCTGCTTTAGGGCTTCAGTATCTTCTCTGATTGCAGTTTCTTTTTGCCTCATTTATCTCTTCTTTTTTCACAAAGCCTTCACTAGTAGAATGGTACATCAGGACATTGGCCTTACCTGTCATTCCTATCTGCTGAATTTCAAAATGGGGTGTTCATTTGCTTTGTTATCATGCTTTGTTTCTCCTGTCATTTTAACTTGGTTGCCACCTCCCAGACTTAAACATGAGATGCACTAAGCAGCATGCAAGAGTGTGAGTTTTATTTAAGTAAGAGTCTTCATTTAAGCAAGCCTATTTATAAAGCCAAGCTATTTATACTCCCTGTAAATGTGAATGGGTGTGTGTGGGCCCCCTGCTGTTGTGCAAAGCCACGTGTTCAGGATATGTATACTGGTCTGCACGCTTCCATGTAGAGACTGAAGAAGTGGCTGCTAGTGCTTTTGAGAAAGGGTGGTTACAAAGCCTGCCTTACCCTTGGAACAGAGTTACTGGAGCTGGACACAGAAAGGACTGTAGCTCCAAGTTGCCTCACAGTGCCCTAGCTAAAGCTGGTGCACACTTGGTATACTGCACCTATTACAGAATACTTGCAGAAGATAACATAGTAAACAGCCCTAGCTATTTTCAGCTTATGTGAGCATTGATTTCCTTCTGTACCTGTGAGAGATGGAAGGAGGCTCATTCTTTACAAGGAAGTGTGGTGGGTGCTTGTTGGACCTGTAGACTAGCCTTATGTTTTCTCATTAACTTTGGTCTTGGCAATCCCTTTGTGCTCTCCTAGAACCTTCTGACACTTACCCTTCCTTTCCTGTGAGTCTAATATCTCAAATGGTGGATAGGACCCTGGTGACAGATTGTAAAATACTGTTTGAGAGGTCCTCGTGCAACAAGGAAAGCAAGGAAATGGGAAAGCAAGCAATGGCACAAATAATCCTGTAATTGAACTGTTTTCAGTACAGTCTTTTGAAGCATCATCAACCAGCATTGTCAGTCTGTTCTGAAATGTTCATAATCACACTAACACAATTCCTCACAAGGCTGCTGTATGTTTGAGTGTTCTTAAATAACAACACAGCAGCTTTGGAAATTAAAACACGTATGTGGAAATTCTCCAGAATGGAAATTCTTGTTTCTTTTTCTGGAGCGCATAGAAAAAGATGTACAAGTTTTATAGAAAACCAGAGATGTTTGCTGATGTTGTCCCCTGCACCACCCTTAATGTCTCATTAGGTAAAACTGAGAGCCTCTGTTTCAGGTCTCACCCTGACGAACTCTTCTCCATGAGCAAAAGGGGGTCTGAGGTTTTATGTGTACAGATTTAATCTTTTCATGCAGCAGATGTGCTGACACATGGGCTGCTACAGTCAGTGAGGTAAATAATCTCCCATGTAAGTAGTTCCTAAGCACCTGTTTGTTATTAGCATACTAAAAAAAATTCATACATCACTGTTGAAATATTGAACCATGGCAGTATCAAAGTAAGTTCAGATATCTGCATCAGATATATATATATATATATCTGTTATATATATATATACACACATATATAGGCCCTTCCTGATGTTCTTTGGCTTTGTGAAAAGCCAACATGTAAAATAAATCATTCTGTTGCAGTGCCGTATGATCAAGTAGAGATTCAGTCAGCACCTTCCAGAACATAATGCCCAAATGAATAAGGAGAGGAGGTTGCATGTATGTAAGAGAAGCAAGACCAAATCTGTACATAGCATACTCCATTTCAGCAATGGCAGCAACGTGACATTCATTCCTCAGTTGCCATCCTGTGGAGAGCAGACATTAAGGGAAGCCTCAGACAGTTTGGATTGCAGATAAATCCAGCTTGTGTCTCTTGTCTGTCAGCCTTAGCACAGCACATGCTGATAAAATTACTAAAGGTAGAAGAAGGCAGTGGGTATAACAGTGCAGCAGTGTGAAATAGTTCTGTTATAGTTATGTGTGTTCTGAAATGAATAGTGAATGAAATAGTGAATGAAAAAATTAAATGATATGACTGAAAGTTCTCTCAGCAGCATGGGAAGGAACTTCTGATACAAATAAATAAATATTTAAACAAAAAGGGGGTGAAAGGAGCAGGGAAATACTAATCCCAATGCTACAGATCTGGCAGAAAATGCTCTCATAGGATGAATATATCAGAACTTTTACAGCAAGGTAATTATAGTGGCCCTTGCAATTCTGTCCTGAGTGCTGTGTAAGGAATCTTGAAGTTGATGATGTGTCTATGAAACCTTTTTCTGTCTTCTGCCTAGATTTATTGTAATTGATTTGAAGTTCTTCAGTGCCCTCACATGCTATATGACTCCTATGTATACTTGAAATGGCAAGACTTAAAGGTTGCAGATGGCTGCAGGGGCTTGTGTATTTTAAGGTTGTTTTATATGATAGCTATACAAACTATGATTGTATATGACACTGCCTCCAAACCTAAACATCACATGAGGCTGTTTTTCAGCTAGAGCTTTGCTGTTTCCAGTTTCAAGATTGGAAATAATTTTCATTGTTATTTATTTTTGGTATAAAAATCTGCAAGTGCAAATCTATTTACTCTGATGTCATTTTTTTTCTTCTGTTTATATTAAGTTTCTTATACACTACTGTTTTTGCTCTTTTTCCTTTCCATTTGATTTTAGTGTTGTTTTATTTTATTTTTTTACATGAGGATATTTTGGTTGTGTAATAAACATGGTATTTTAAATGGTGGAGTTAATATTGAATGGGGAAATGGAGCATCCCATTGTCCTGTCTAGATTAGGACATCTTTTACCACCCAAGCTGTGTTTAATTGTTTAGCAGTAGGAAATCTGGGGAATATTTGTATCAGCTCCTGTGGACAATTCTGATGTAGTTTGTAGGCTGTCTTTGGTTTAGCTGAAGAACTTCAGTTGCCAGAGAAGATACAAAGTATTGCAGATTCAACACTCTAGAAATTTGCTGTCCAGACCATTGCTGTGTATGTCCAAAGCTGTTGTACCAAACTTTGAATTTCCAACTTAATTTATATAACATAAGTAGAGATTTTCTTCACCATTCTTCCCTGTGTCCCAAAGGTAGTGATATTATTTAGAGTGAGTGCAGAGGTCTGAGTACAATGCACCACACAAACATAATTTTACTGCTGCAGCAGTCCCTATTTTAGCATCCTGATTGTGCCATCTAGCCCACGGGCTGTTTGTAACTATCTTTTAATATATGTATGCATCTTTAGGATGGCAGCAGCCTACCTGTTGATGTAGGAAAAGACTTGATTTTTCCCTGTGTTCAAAGTACAGGAGAAAGTAGTGAATACTGAGCATGCACGTTGGTGCTGGGATGGTAGAAATCAAACCCATCCATGCTTTGCAGAAAGTTGTTTCTGTACTTCATACAGACCTTCCTGGATGACATGGTGGCAGATCACCTCTGAAGGTCGTGTCTAATCTGATTTGCAGAGCTGCATCCCTGACAGGTTTTTCAGCAGCTTATGTATCACTGAGTTCTCCTAGTCAGATAAGCTTGGTCGTTTGTACTAAGGCTGTCTTCAGAGGCAGAAGGGATAGATCTCTTTGTGTCCTGGCCTAGTGTTTTGTGTGTACGTGTTGCTATCCAAAAGCTTATTTTAGTTGTATTAAACAACTAGAAACCTCCAGAACCTGGCTATTTAAAGTTACATGCTGGGGGTCCTGACAAAGGATGAACAGGGTTTTCTGATACCGAATTTTGTGTGAAGCCAAACTAGATTTTAAATACAGCCTTGAAAGTTTCTCAAATACTTCTTTGGAGTACCTACAATGAATGCTAACTGCTGATTTGACAGTGTAGCTGTGGAAGGGAAATCTGTAGGTTTTCCTGGGATGAGTGAGTAGGACAGGCTCTTCCTGGTAGAATTCAGCTGCTTCTGCAAATGGAGTTTTGAACAAAGCTTACTGAGAATTGACTTGTAACTTATGATCTTGAATGAGGGGTTACTGGGAGCCAACCAGCATGTCTGTGACTTTAATCTTAGTAGGTTAACCACCTTCTCCATGTAGGTATCTAGGCTAAAAATAGAAAACTCATGATCTGGAAGGATGAGTAAGCATTATGTCACTGTTGATTGTTCCTCTGCTCCCACACACAAACAGGTCTTTGCCCATCACAGCATCCTGCTGACAGCGGCTGTTAGATTGGAAACAGCATGTTTGGTGTGAAGCCTTCCTGGAAATCTTTGATCCTTTCAGCAGAACAACTTCATTTTATCTCACATACTTAGAAGATTTTTCTCATTTCTCGTTTATTATGTCTCTTTCAAATTACGTGGATTTCTCTGGCCTTGAATTTTTGATCTCCCTCAAAAGCTTCCTTACGTATTTGTGTCCTGTCCTGATTCAGAATACAGCAAACTTAACCCGTTTTTTCTCACCTGACAACCTTGGAAGGAAAGAAAATGCAATTTATGCCAGGAATTACTAAGAAAGTGGCAAAGGATGTAGTTTTCTGAAGTTTTTTCTGAAGCTAGATCTAACTGCTTGCTTTTAGAAGCAGCTGTCACTTCTTTTCCTTTCCTGTGGCAAGAAAAGGCCTTAAAATGGGTCTTCTGAATTTCTCACTGGTTGCCCTGATCTGGAATGCAGCCTTCTTCCTGACAGTGGGTAAAATGCAGATGAAGAGTTTGGGAAATTGGACCTTAAGAAGGTTTTTCCAGGTATTTCAAAGTTGCCCTCATAATCATTGTTTGTTTACAGTAGTGCTTGGTTAAACAAAACCTAATGGAGGATTTTGAACTCTGGATATTTTACAACAGGAAGGGACAATTTATGTTATTAGAAAGCTCTCCAATTTAATATTGGCTAAAAAGAAAAAATCAAATTTCCAGTGTAGAGACCCACTAGGAGTATAACAGTTGTTTGTCAAGAAACATTTTATGTATTTATTGGCTTAAGATCTGCATATTGACATTTTCGGGCCATAAGACACTACTATTAGAGCTCACAAACTGAATTTCAAACAGCTGAACTGTATTATCATTCCCAAACAAATGGTGAGATATGTACTTCATCCCCAAACCACCCTCTTCCTGTGTGGGATGCAAGGTGCAAGAGAGGGGAAGATGGGACTGGAAAGAAACTTTATTTCCAGCAAGTCCTGACAGCAAATCTCATCTTTACAATTAGTCTCCCTTCCCCCTAAAATGCACATAAACATCTTACTAAAGTTTAAGGATTCAGAACTAAAAGGCCACAAAAGCCTACAGGCTCAGGGTAATTATTGTAGAGGTGGTGCTGCAGGAAGTGGTGGCTCATGCTGCTTTAGAGGAAAATAAAAACCAAAAGAAATTAGTCATTGTAAGAAGTGAGTCCTTCTAACATCCCATTCCATTGGAGAGTATTGTTCTCGGTTTTTGGTCCAAACTAATAGAGTGAGAGATGTCTTGAAGATAGATCTCCTGGTGCTACTTTCTGTTCTCAACTCTTTTCTTCAGCACTAGGCCCATGGTTTCCAAAGACCTACCTGGACTTTAGATGGGGAGGCTGGCAGAGTAAATCTAACCAAGGGGTGGCCTTCATTCTACCTGCAGGGCTCCAGCAGGAAGCTTTTTGAAGTACCATTGCTTACTGTGGTAAATGCAGTGATGAGTTTCTCACATTAGAACAGCACAGGAATGCTTTTATATATATATATATATAATATATATAATAATAATAATATATAATAATAATAAATATATAATTATATATATATAAGGACCTTCATTTTTTTTTCTTTTAGTTTAAAAAAATTAAAGTTTCCATAACCAAGGAACGTGGTTTTCTTTTGGTTAATAACCCTCTGTGCAGACTTTTCCTGGTGGCGTGTCATCAGACCAGGGACAGAGCAGTGGGAGCAGTCTCCAGTGTAGCCTTTTGTGGGTTTTAGATGCCATTTTAGGAGCCCACTAACAGAACAACAGATTAATGGTGAAGTTTCTTGATAGTCGTGTCAGATTATGACCCCAATTTAAGGTGGAATTTAAGGAACTGGAAAGCAAGTTGTATTATTTTGATTGGCCATTCTGTGATGTTGGCTTACGTTAGTCCATTACTCAAACTTGAAATGGAAGTAATATCTGGATGCTCAGAGAGCATATGTCCTTGTTGTATGGATAGGTACAGGCTATTACTCCTGGCCATACACGTGTGTACACAAACGTGCAGATCAGGGTGTTTGCGCAAAGAGAGAGCTGATGTGTGCACATCTTTGCCTGTGTCTACTTTCCCAGTGCATCTGAAAAGAGAAAGCAAACTCCCTGTGAAATAAGCAGCAAAAGCAGAGGCAAGAGCTGAGCTTGCTACTGATCGTGAGCCTGGCGGCAGATGTGCCGCACAAATCCATCCCGCTGCATCCAGGCTGTTTCCATGGCGATGGAGCAAGGAATCGTGCGTCTCCGCTTGGCTCAGCTCGGTGAGCTCCCCACGTTCTCCCCAGCTCTGCCTCTCTCCCTTCAGCCCCAGGAAGGGAAAGTGGGGGAATCACAGAAATAGTCAGACAGCCAGGGTTTTCTTTTTCCCCTGCGATGCTGGGTGAGCGATGCTCTTCCTGAGAAATAGGGTCTCCCCAGCTGCAGAATAAGTGGGCAGGAGTTTCCCCGAAACGGGAGCCGGCTGCGATTGGCTGCCGTCACCCACCGTGCCAATGGGAGCCTGCCGGGCTGGCAGCACCACACCATAAGCCAAGCTGGGCGGCACTGGGACCAGGCAACGGTGTGCGGGGGCCCCTCTCACATGGCAGCACAAGGGACGGGGACTGTCGGAGAGCCTCACCGGGGACCATCTGCCACTTGCGCGCGCTGTGCCATCCTCAAACAGCAGCATTAAGTGGTTTGCTTGCGCTGGTGTGGGAGGCGATATGTCATCAGGAAGGATGGAGCTACGGGATCTCTGTAAGTACAGCTGTGCACTTTGTTGTTCCGCTTCAGCCTGAGCGTGGGTCTGTAAATGGTGTCGTCAGTCAAGGAGTGGCAAAAGCTAATTAGTGTTAGCTGCAAATAGCATAAAGGTTTTCTTAATTTTGTCTCACAGGTGGTGAGATGTGCTCTTACTAACAGTTCCAGGCACTGAACAAACTCGTTAGTTGCTTGCTTTGCCTTGGGTGGCTGCTCAGCCTAATTAAGATGTGTCTAAGAGGATGCTGTGTGCTCTTGAGGCATTTCAGGACCCTCTGTGCTTGAGAAGGGAGAGCGAGCCACATGGAAGGGAATGTTCCTTGCACAGAACTCCTAGCTGCCTGTGTGTAGTCACCAGCATCTGAACGCTGATAGCAGATGCACTGGTACTAGGATTTGTAAAGCACCAGTGCAGACACTGAGGCAAGGAAACACAAGTTGCTTATCGTTCGCTACTGTTCTCAGCACAGAGCATTGTTGCTTTTCCTGCATAATTCTTTTCTTTTTTTAAAAAAAATCTCTTTTGGAGAGGGCTTTAAAAAAGGCATGTAATTTCTTGATTGTTGATGGAACAGGTGAGTGCATGGTGGGTGTGAGGAGTTTCCTTGTCCACCATTGCAGGGCATGCGTTAGAAGTTTATTCCTGTGCCTGCTGGGGTTCTGCTTTTGCTTTTGTAAAGTGGAAACAGTGCAGTTAGAAGTAGGTCGTAAGGGAGCTGCAAATCTGTCCCTCTGTAGCCCTCTGGGGTTACTTGAGTTACACCAACTATGAATTTGTCTCAGCACTGCTTGTCTCTTATCGGATATTTGCTACTGGACGAAGAGCTTTGCAGATTTGGGGCTGGGGGTGATTGCTTAATCCTCTGAGAGGCTGTAGTCATCTTATCTGGTTTGGGAAAGCACATAGGAGGGAAGACAAACGGGAACAAAAGATTTATAAAAAAAAGTTTCTATATTTTTACTCTTCGTTCAAGTCATGGGTATCAGGAATTTTATATTAACAAAACTAAGTGCACAAATCACATGAAGCTGACTGTCTTTTAGGGATCCTTTTCCCATGTGTTGTTTTCATTTTAGAAATACAATTTCCTCTTCCAGTGCTGGGAGTCACTAGGAAGTGGCATTGCTGTCTCACACTGTGATTTTTTATTTATTTATTTTGAATAGGACTTAACTGATCAGTATTGCTTTTGAGATACTTGCAACTTGCAAGTTGTGTCCATGGAGCTTATTCCTTCTGCTGAAGTAATCAGCGTCACCTCATGTTTATGCTTAAAGGAATGGTTTGTGTTTTCCAGGAACTGTTTGAGCCAAATAAATTAGAAAAATAAAGAATGTAGAAAGCTATGCATCAATTTGGTGGGAGTGACTGCTATGGAAGCATGTAGTAAGCTCCTCTGTGTAGTTTTGAATGTTAAATGTGATGTACTACTAAAACAGGGGAACCCTTCATTAAGTTTGAATTATTGGCTTTTCTGAAGACAGGTGCAAGTCACTCTCCCTGTATCTTCCTGGGATATTTGGGTCCCATTTTGTTGAAATAATGGCCCCAGGCATCTTGTGGCACTGAGCTTCAAAACAATATTATCCTAATGTGTTCAAGAGAACTGTTGGCTTCTACTGCAGAACTTATTTTTGTTTAGCAATGATGGAAGTGCCCAAAATATATATTTCTTTGGAATAGTTATTTAGCTGCTATGTCACTTTTTGGAGGATTTGTATCATTTGCTTGTATTTTCTCAGCGTTGATCTAGCTGAAAATTGATAGTGGATTGATAGCTGAGATTGATAATGTGGGAGCCTAGGAGAACGTTGTCTTTTAAGGTAACTGCATCTCTAACATGTTGCCTTCGTTCTTGTTAATGCTCTAGGGATATAGCTGAAACAATGCAAACCTCTTATGTTAAGTCACTGTCACTATGCAAACACTGTGTGACTGTTTAAAATCCCTGTATCTCCCATAACCTTGTTTGAGGGGATTTGTTTACTTGTCTATCCTTGTGCCTTAGCTGATAAAAGGAGGGTGATGGGGCAGGACAGAGGCAGCCTATAACTGTTAAGCTCTGGATAGTGCATTATGTTAGTCTGTCTGCTGGCTTCAAACCACAGTATAGTGCCAGAGGTAGAAAAAATTGTGCTGCAGTCAAAGCCACATTTGCATTAGATTTTTTTTGACCTTATGGTGCAGAGAACAGTTGCTCGTCACTAGTGCTTGGGGATGATCTATGTGGGGGAAGCATTTCAGATTCCCAGGCTATAAGAGTTCCAGCAACAGAGGAGTGAGTAGGCTTCAGTGAGAGCTGTGGCATGCTGGCAGCAGTTGGGAGGATGCAGAAGCTGAAAAATGCTATCTTGAGGTAGCTTTAATTGGTTGCATTGGAAAACACTTGGTTCGACAGGCTCGTATGTCTTCTAAAATGCCTGGTGCCAGACCAAGTTGGCATTCTTCCCTTGACTTACACTAAAAGCCACCAGGCATTGATCTGATCTTCAGTCTTATGCTTAGATTTTTCTTGGAAGAGCAAAATTTTTGCAAAGGCAGCATATTATTTCTCTTCTCCTTTTGCTTCAGCAATGGTAATGTTGAAAATTTGAGCTGAACGGGTATTCCCCCATCTTCTGACTCATTTCATTGTGCTTTCAACTTAACAGGTTATCTTACATCTGCCTCATTCCTATAGGTTTGTCTATACTGGAAATGTAGAGTACAGAGGCTTCATTTAATGAGGAAGGTAGAGGCTTGGATGCATCTTCTTTCTTTATGCTAAGAGGTTCTGAATTGGAATATTTCAGTATTTCCCTCAATCTTAACCCTCCTGTTTCAGTAGAAACGTTGTGGTTGTTCTAGGTAAATGGATGCAAGAGCAACTGCTCATCAGTTTTGCATCAGCTGTATTTTTATTTTCATTCATTCAAGTAATTTTTATGCACCCCACAAAACAAATTATCTTCTATAGCTATTCCTGATGTTTGTACATCCAATGGAGTTGGACACTTTGAATCTGAATAAGGCTAATGGCTCAGATTAGAAGTTTCTTATTTTTGTTTGTCTCTGGGGAAAAAAATGCTTGCAGGGAAAGATACTCTATATGAGATATGGCATACATAGAAAAGCACACCAAGTCACAGAAAGCTTTCTCTTCCTGTTTCATATATGTACTCTTTATCTCAGATGGCAAGTGCTCACAGCGAAGCACCACCAAGCACAGAATAGAAGTGGAACAGCAGTAAGACAAAAACGGCTGAATGGTGAAAAGCACATTGATTTGCTTGACACCTGTTTTGTTCAACGTTGTGCTGTGCTAATCTGAAAGCTCCTGTGCGTCACCAAAAGTTCTCAGAACAATAGGAACTGTCAATTCCAGCAGATTTTACAGACCTGTCATTATTCTCCTATTGTCTTGAAGCACTAAGTGGGACACAGATTTTTGGCAGCATTTCAGTGAG
Source organism: Cyrtonyx montezumae (assembly GCF_038088225.1). NCBI lineage: Eukaryota > Metazoa > Chordata > Aves > Galliformes > Odontophoridae > Cyrtonyx > Cyrtonyx montezumae. The sequence goes on along the minus strand of NW_027072089.1, from coordinate 98,148,283 downwards.
TTGTCTTGTAAAGAGGAATCATGCATTGCTACTTCATGTATGTTATTATTTACCATTAGAGTGTAGCCCAGCACAGGCCACTGGGAGCATATCTGCTTCCATTCTAGCATGCTTATTTTATGGTACTTATTTTGTTTCTGGAAAAAAAAAAAACACCCTGTAGATTTTCTTTCACATTTTGACTCGAGGTCTCATAAAAAACAGGAATTACTAGAACCAATTATCCTGCTCCAACTTCTGCTCCTTGGGATTGGTGGGAACAGTGGCAATCAATGGTCATAAGCAGAATTTTTTTTACCTCTTAGGGTAACTAGGTTCTCACTCGCTTTAGTGTGAGTAAGCGCACACACTTGCTCTTTCCTGTTCTTTCACTGCAGACACTTGCTGCTGGTTAATAAAGAGTTCTCTGTTCCCCATCATTAGCAGCTACAAGCCACTTTTAGAGATGTGTCTCTGAATGGAGGCATGACGGGAAGAGAGATTGGTTTTGTGTTAGGGAGACTCAGTTTTAGAGGTCATGTAACTTTGTGTTTTGGCTTCCATAACTACCTCTTCCTAGTGGTATCATCCACATCCCTACCCAAATGAAACTGTTCACATATAGCAGAGGTAATGACATTCACTCTGAAAATGAAAGCATGAATTGAGTTACCCACCCTTGTTTTCACTTACATGTAGGGCCCATGTGTATTGCAAGAAATTTATAGCTTTTTGAAAAGTCTACAGAACATAACCTCTCTTTCTGTGGTCTTCGCAACAAATTCTGGCAGGTTTCTCTACTTAAGCGTTTAGTGGTTTAAAAAAATTATGAGGAAGTGGGGCCTCGGGAGAGAGATGACCTTCATATAAACTAGAACTTTGATTAGCTGTTTTGTATGTTTTAAACTCCTCTGTAATGCACAAAATCAGTCTTGTAATGGGGTGAAAAAGGAGATCTTCATATTAATTCTAGCACGCTGTCAAATTAATACATCAAATACTACACTCTTATCCTGAGTTGGTGGACTGCTTTTATCAGTGCTTTTGATGTGGCAATGAAAGTGCTTGTTCCGTAGCTACAAACCCAACTCCTTTAGTCTTCCCATCTGTTTGAACATCAGTTTTCTGAAAACTTGCTCTCCATATAACTATGTTCCAACCTTCACAGATGGGTATTTCAAGATACACATCTGAAGGCATATTAGGAGCCACAAAAGGGATTCTCTTTTAAACTAGATTTTTGAGTATATGTAGCCTTCTGGCTTGACCTCTAGATCCTCTCCCAGTTTGCATTTCAAGAAAAAGTACCTGCCCACATACGGTTATCTCCACCAAGATCAAAGCTGTCACTTTATTCTGACACCTGTGAGAATGAAATGGATATAAAAAAAAGTGGGGGAAATGCTGAAAAGGTTTGAATGATTTCACATTTATAAAAGGCATGCACCCACGGATCTCAGAAATGATGAGAATGCTTTCAAGATGAGCCGCAGCTCTTATGCTCAGAAGCAACAGAGCAATTTTTTATTTGTTAGTCTCACCTGGGTAATTAAACAGACTTGAAAACATAAACAACTATAGATTTTCCAGATCCATGCAAATATAGAGCTCACTTTGCTGTGAAAGTTAATAAGGTTCTAACTTCAGGGTGGGTTTTCTGCCTTGGTGTCTAATGGTATCCACTGTAAGGGATGGTGTTATTTTAAGCTGCTTTCAGAGCCTCTCCTCAAGGTGTGACATCTTTCTCTGTTTCCAGCCTTCTCTGGCAAATGTGTAAACTGTCTTAGATTTATCCCAGCCCTGGGGAATACATCCTGAAGGACTGTCTTTTTGTCCTATTAGAGATCTTCATGAGTAGAAATGTGGCTCTGTTGATCTGTTTGTGTTTCTTGCTGATGTGTATGAAAACAGCAGAGGGGCTTTGCAGAACCCATTGGCCCTTCATGTAAATCATGGATGTACGATGCAGGGGGTCAAGGTGTATATTTTACTCATGTGCCCATGCCTCAGCACAGCAAGAGCCTTTGGCTTTCAGCTTGAAAGGGTATGCCAGAATGTGCTGAAGCCCTTGAACCCCCTAGAAGAGGAGCATGTCCCCGTTCTTGTCACACCAGCAAGGCTATCACCTCTTCATCTGGTAATTCACTACATTTATGAGGAATGTTGTGGCTGGAAGAACTTGGTCTGTAAGACAACTAAGTCATCTTTCTTGTCTCCAAGACAAGTGGCTAAATTCTGTCTCAGGCCCTAGTCATAGGATGGGAAGAACCATAGAATACCAGTCTTGTACCTTGTCTCCCTCTGTGCCTTCACAAGGGACTTTCACTTCTCCCTTTCCCTGTACTCACGTTGTGGTGGAGTTCACCCATGAGGATGATAGGAGCTTGCAGAAAGAGGAGCCTCCCTGATGTAAGGCTCTGCCTTGTCTGTTCTGGCTCTCCAGGTCCTACTTTGAAACAGTTAACAGCTGTAAAAAGGTTATAAGGCCCACTCAGAACCATTTGCCTTTACACTAGCTGCTTTGGTGTGTAAAGGAAATAGGCAACAATCACAGTTGTTTCAGGCATAAATTCCTGTTTTCTCACTTCATAACTTACTTTCCTAAATCCCTTGCTCAAATTAACGCTCCATAACAAACAACAGCAAAATATATTGGGGGTTATGTTTAAAATGCATGCCTATTTTCATTCACAAGTGGATGTATGCTATTCTGTAGTAACACAGGAAAAGTACAAGTGAAGCTCAAAATAAGTTCTGCTTGTTCATGCATTAAATTATAAATCAACCCACTTTTGCATGTAGAATTTCCATCATTCATAAGTCATGGACTCTTACTCCAGACTGAACTTTGTACCAATCCCAGTAACGCTTTTCACTGCAAGCAGTTCTAGCCCAGTGAGTGTCATATTTTTTTTTAATTTTTAATACATTTACAATATAAATGGAAACTTCCAAGCAAGAATTTATTTAATGAAGTAAAGATCAAGCGTTTCATGCTTAGATCTGAGCACAAGCATTTGTCAGTAATTTAGTGAGATAAACAATTGGTGGATGTGCGTCACATTTTTGGGGGGATTGTGAAGCACTTTGCTGTCGAGCTTCAACCAACAAAGACATGATCACCTTTCTAACTCTGATATGCGTTACTGAGTATAAGTAATTGAAAGGAACTTTATTCAGTCAAAGAGATATGACAGATTGGTAATGTGAAAAATATAGGAAAGCCCTACAGCTAATTATATTTTAAATTTAAACACCTGAGCTCACTTGCTGTTTGTTGGAGAAGTTTACTGAGCTTATGGTTTAGAGGCTTTACTGCACCAAAATCCCAGTTTGCTACAGTGGGGAGCCAAAGATAATCATGGTATGCAGTTCTTGTGATTATGAAGAAACATGCACATTTAATTACTATCTCCTGCACAGGTGGACAGCTGGGCCTGAATTCAGATCACTTTAGATCGTGCCTTTCACATGCAGTCCCCATCCATGCTTCTGTATCATTAGTGCTAGAAATCACATCTCCTAACGAGAGGAATGTGCATCTCTGACATGTTAGCCAGTTTGAAGCATCTATATCTAGCTGCAACCAATGCTACAAGACCCCCTGTGAAGGATGAGTGTAGTAGGTTGTGTACGAGCTGTGTTCAGAGCACAGCAGTAATCCTTTGCAAATCCAGTTGCCTTGGCAGTACTCACTGTTTATGGGAACTTCTTCCTTGGGATGCAAAATCAGGAGCTGCTAAAAAGGAACACCAATGCAGGAGATGGGACCCTGGCTGTATTGAAACAAGTGTTGCAGCTCCCACTGGTTTCAGTGATCCTAGGTTTTTGCCCCAGAATCAGGGGCTTACCTTTCTTGTGGAATGAAGTGGTGAAATTGTACCATGTAGTAGTCAAAAGGCTCATCCTCCTAAGGAAAGCAGAGGATGTCAAAGAGCTCTGTGTGAGCCAGCTGCCAAACAAGAAACAATTTTGATTACCAACATATAATGAAAAATGTTTGTTCTACCAGGTATAAAAGCTTGTTCTTTTCTTTGCTGTCAGGATGCAGGAAGAAAGGAAGAAAAAAAATTACTTTTAGCTGGCTGGTGCATTCCAGCAGCACAGTCAGTCAAGTTATTTCATCATTCCAAGTCATTCTGTAATAGTATTGATTTGTCTTGCTGCCTTGCAACTGTCCCCCGTTGATAATTTCAGTTTTGTCAGGAGATGGCATAGGTTTTGTTGAAAACCTGCCACTTCCTCTTACCTGCAGCAAACAGTAGGAGAACAGAGCAAGATTTTCTACTTTTCATTGATGCCTATTAAACCGTGCTTACCCCAAAAACCTTACAGGTGCAGGAAATCTTTATTTTGGAAAAAGAATGCTATTTCTAAACTGCATTGACTCAGCAGAAAGGTGTATGCACTTTAGATCATAACAGGTATGATAGTCAAGCCCTATATGAATGCTCAACTCTTTAATTGTAACTATAACATTTTACATTTATTTTGACTCTCTAGTAGGTGCATATAGACGTGATAAACAAGAAGGAAATTGTGCTTTATTATATGCATAATTAAATAGTAACACACAACTAAGAAATTTGTTTTCTATTTCTTCAGTTGAGAGAGGGAGAGAGAAAATTAACCAAATGCGTTTAATTCATATCTAGGAACAGAATGCTTAATTCTGCATTTCCCTATTGTGCTAAGCAGACTTTGCTCATAGGAGCAATTTTATGTAGTCCAGTGGAATTATTCCAATGTGTGAGTGCTACCTAAGCATGGTTTGAGCCACTTTGAGCTCAAACCTCATATAAGGTTTCTTTGAAAACTGAAAAACTGAGTCCCTTGAATTTAGGGACAGAAGGTTATCATTGTTTATACAATGCTAGTGTGCAAGAATCCAATTAGAAATTATTGGAAAATCCAGCTTTGTTTTATGAAGTGGGAGAAGATAACCAGGATGCCTGATGCTGCTGGTGTAAGAAGAGAAATGGTATGTTTTGTGTGTTAAGATAAAAATGAACAGTTTAGTAATACTTCTTGTTTCCTTTGTAGTCCTTCAAGACTTCTTACTAACACAATTCACAGTCTCATCACTGGAAGTGTGAATTTGTGCAGAACACGCAAATTTCTTGTATTGCCAGGTTATTTCTATTCTTCCTGTTATTCTAAGCAGATTCAAAAGGCTTCTTCAAAATAATGCAGCTAAATTAATACACTGTACTGACAAATGTATGAGTGAAACAGGGATGTACAGCATCCTGAAGACGTTACCTACCATTCAAGTTATTTTCCTGCTGCTATCAGTCTTGAAAGAGGAGCTGAGTTCTGAAAATATTTTACCTGTTAAAAAGGGTTTTGGTATGAGCTCAAAAAGGAAGAAAAAGAGCAGCTTTCTGCTGTTTTGTGTGTGTTTTCAGGGCTGATAGAGAGGGAGATTAAACTGTGTGTGTTTGACAGCAGCATTTGAGCACTTGAGTGGAATTCTGTCTGCTGTGCTCTTAATCCTGTGGTAATTCAGGATCTGTAACCACTGATTCCTAAGCATGATAATCCAGGCCCCCTACAGTCAGTGGTGTTGGTCTCATCAAGAGCCTCACTGGCCTTTAAATAGAAAGTAGCTTAACCTGATGGGCAGCTAAGTGTTGCTGGATTTTCTTCTAAATGAGTTTGGCTGGTTTAGTAGTTGGTTTCAGTGTAGTGTTTGGATATCATTCTTCCTCTTTTCATCTTTTGATGATGATCTTACTGTAGTAATTATGAAAGTTATTCCTACTTAGGAAATTTCAGTTAATGTTATGTAAAAGCTTTCCTCTGCACCCAACACATTTTAGAAATCTGTTCCTAAGATAAAGGAATTTAGAAGCATAAATGCCCGGATTCGCTATACAACTCACAGTCTTGTTTTGGAATGAGGTCATAGGTGTTCATATATGTCAACCAGTCGCTTTTCAGTAACATCAGTGGGCACTCGGATTGCTCCAGGTTACTATTAGAGAGACATAGTAAATTTGATATTGGTCATATTGATCTTCTGTCAGTATGTACCTTCTAGGCATATCATAGGAATAACCTGCAGAAATGCACATGATACTAATTAGAAAGGTAGCTACCTACTATGTGTCTACTAAATTTACAGATCTGTTATTGGCAAGAAAGATCACCTCTTCCTGAGATCTTTAGTACACTTAGTTGAAATCAGGAAAACTGCTGGAGGTTGTCTCTAAGGCTCCAGCAATGTAAAGTCAGAATCACTGAGTGTGTTGCCAAAGCAGAAAGATGGATGGAAAATAATCAGCAAAAGCCCAGAGACTAAAGAGAAGGTGGAAGTTCTTGTAGTGTTTGAGGGCAAAGAAGAGTTAACGGTGGGGAAGGCAGAACTGCGAGCCAAGATTTGTTGTGGCTGGCAGTCTGTGTTGTGAAGGGAGAACATTCATGCCATGTCCAGAATGGAAATACCAAGCCCAACCTTGAACAACAAGTTATTCTTTGTATTTGGCAGGCATGCTATCTCTGAGAAACAGCATGGGAGAAAGCACTGTCTCGTGGTGTCGTTGTTGACTAAGTCAGGCTGATGCGTTCATTCACCTACCACAGACTTTTTTTGCCTCCAAAAGCCAAGGAGAGGAATTTCACCCTTGTCTTCATGGCTTTCTGTCTGGGACATGCATGACCAATAATGCAGATACAAAATATAATGAAGATTCAATGAAATAGCTCAAAGAATACATACACTTGCATCTCTAGGGCTAGGATTTCTCTGCAAATGGCCTGAAATAAAGCGTAAAACCAATTTACCGATGTAAACTCATTATATTAGCCAAGGGCTCTTTTATAATTAAAGCATTGAGATTCTAGTCGCTTGAAAGAGATGTGAAATTTTCTTCAACAAAAGAGTCTTTGTAGGGAGTCAGGAATAACCACTGCAAATACATGAACTCTGAAATGGTTCCTGATGCTCATCTAAACTTGTATCTAACCCACTGGGTTCAAATGAGGGGCATTTTTCCTTAAAACTTAAATTTTTCAGTATTGGAGCAGTCAAACTTTGGCTCTGAAAGAGCTGAAGCATGGTCAGTTGTATATCACAGCATGTGTGAGAGTACATGATGGGCAAAATCTGGGCATTGTTAAGGTTTAGACTAGATCAGTGATGTCTGCTTGCTGAACCATGCTGGCTCATGGTCATGGGCTGCTTCAGTGTTATGCAATTGGGGTGGTCCTGCACTATGACCAGAGCCAAAGGGTCTTCTTCCTGCATGTGTTCTTTTCTCAGAAGCTTGCAGGTTGCCTCTGAGAAAGGAAGAGTGGAGCAACAATCAAAATAGGCAGCAAGAAAGAACAGTTCAACTATTTCAACTATTTTGGAGGCAGTAAGGTAGCTTGCCCTCAACAAGATGGCTATTAAAGAGGACTTTTCCACCTTCTTTTCCTACAAATGCTGGTATTGGAAAAGGTAGTTAAATGATTTGTTTTATTTACACTTTCTGCATTTCCTGTTATACTGGGAAGCTTAATTTAATCCAAATTAATAAAAGATGATGCGGAATCTTCATGTTGGCCAAAGAACAGTCATCTTTAAGGTAGAAATGTAAAAAAAAAAAAAATCTTACAAAACAAAATGCCCCCTGAGGATTAAAAAAAAAAAGCTGAGTCCTGCTATGTTTCTACTGTACATACTTGGCCCTTTCACCCCATTTTTTTCTTCTGCTATCTTAATGGTCTCAGCTGATGCAGTAATGGGCTCCTGCTCATTTTTACACCTCAATCACATTTAGAACCTGACAGCTTTATCTTTCTGGAATACGAACACTATTTGCAGCCTACAGCTGAAACAATTAGTTATGAAACAGAAAACAGCTTTGTATTAAATAAATGAAAAAGAGGAACCTCCAGCTTGCAGACACGTTTCACATTTTAAGAATTTTTCAAAAGAAAGCAAAAGAAAAAAATTCAAGTGGGTGAAAAAGCCTCAGAGTACTTAGCTGTATTTTTTTGAGACTGTAATTGATTTAAACTAAAAGTCATTTGAGAATATACAATAGAAGAAATAGGCTTTGACAAGAGCAGAGGGAGAAGGATGGAAATAGTGGTGTTACTATATGTACCGTGTGCACTAAAAACAGCAACCAAAGGGAGGAATTTGACCAAACTCTATGGAAATGTATCCTTTGAGCTCTTAACCGAGTTGTTCTGTTCCTTTCTCGGTTTCTCTGGGCAAAGCCCTTTTCTGAGGGTTAAATTAATCCCTTGTGGAGCTCAGCTGAGGATAATTAAGTTGCCCTCGGGTACCAGTGTAGCCCTTGCGTTTGACCCATAGAAGGCTGAGCCTTTGTTCTTTCTTCACTGTGTTTTCAGGCAGTTTTGTTTGTTGGATTAATTAAAAACATCCTCTTCATTGCCTGGGCTGATGTGCTCTCTTACATGGTATAAAGGAGGTTCCAGTGCCCAGCCACTTGCAGCATATCCATGCTTGTGCAGAGGCAGTGGAAAATGCAGCTAACGAGAAACTGCATGACCCTGGTCATATTTGTGAGCAGAAGTGTGCATGTTCTGGTAGAGCCCATGTGGGCAACCTTTAAGATGTGAAGGGCCTCTCTGGATTCCAGCAGGCTGTTCTGGTGCTTGTAGTTTGTGATTCTGGAGCCACAGGCGTTACTTGCAATCAACCACTAAGGGAGAATTCAGTTTGTTGGAGGTGAAAGCAGGGTATTTGACCATGTGGTCATCTGGAATTTGCTCTAGGGTGGCTAAGCTGAGAGATCTGATTCAGTTCTACATGCTGGATTTTTTTTTGAAGGTTTTAAAACAGGTGTTTTTTTCCTCAATACTTGAATGCATCACTGTCTACAAATACATTACTACACCACAAACTGGTATTAAGTTTTATCTGGTGTAAGAAACAGACTGCATTTTGGTCCAAAGGTGCTTCATTCTTCTGAGTATTTTGTCTGCAGTGACCTTCCTCTTCTGTTTCTCCTTTGCTTTCTTCCTGGCACACTATTCTACTTCACTTGCCTTTTATTCTTGCATTCTTTTCTATCCTGCCAGTGTGCATATACGTAGGCACCACAGTGCAGCCAAGCAGAGATGGTGCTTTGCTGCAGAGTGTTAGAAGTCACATACTGCTGAGAGAGAAGTTACCTTATAATAGCAATCAGAGCATAAAAGCTTTTGGCTCTTTCACTTCGGTGCCGTGAAGGTAGAACTAGCCTAATCCCCACCATCAACCTCCTTCTCTGCCACCCCCTTTGCTTCTCTACTCTCTAAATTTTCTGTGAATTAGTTTGTTCCTTCATGAAACAGGAGATCTGGCACAGCTGTGTCTTAGTGTAAGCATTTCATTTCGTGGTTCAATAGCAGTAGAGGTAGGCAGCAGGTTATTTTGTCATGGGTGGCAGTGAATGGTCTCTGACAACTTGAAACTCTTCAGAACTGGTAGGACATATCAGGCTACTGAAATTTGCAAGAGGAAAGTTTTCCATAAGTTCAAAACCAACCTATGAACATTAAAAAGGAATTTACAGCATGTGCAGACCACATCTCAGAGATTTTTCTGATGGCCAGCCTGTCTGCTGGTCCTTTGCCAATGTAGCTGTTGGGTTATGTGGCTACCATTTGTCAAGAGGGTGTATTCAGGGGGGCAGTAGTTGGCTCAGAAAGGCTTTTTTCTAAGTCTTTAGTTATGTTGCATTTGTTTTGCATTGATTCTAGAGAATGCTGATTAATGTAAATCATCTTGTATTATGACACTTGACCAAGGCCTGTAATCATGGCACTACTTCAGCTGTGTCTGATTGAGAAGATCCCAGATTAAGCTGAGTACTTGTGGCAAGGATTCCCCTCTGTGCCAGCTGGAAGGCTGGAACCAGCTGCATTCTGAAATTTGAAAGAAAAAATGAAAGAATCTCCAAACTGCTTTATAAAATTGTCTCTTTCTTATTACCCTAATCATATAAGTATGCTGAAGGCTGCCATCAGAGTGCTGTTGTTTTTTTTTTCCTTTTAAATCAGACTTAAGAAAAAAATACTAATGAACATTTTACTGAAAGGATCACTCAAGTCATCTAGGTCCCATCCCTACAACTCAGTAATAGATGTTAGAGCAGAAGAGATCACTGTACTTCTGTTCCCTATGTCTTGTTGCATGCAGCGTTTCCCAGTGCCCTTTAAGCCATGTAGATCTACATAGAAAACTGAGTAGTCTGTATAATGTGCCATGGTACAGATCAAGAAGATGTATTCCAGTGTGCGGAGATATTTCATTTCTTAAATGAATTAGTCTCACCTCTGAGAGTTATATTTTGGAATGAGATTCCTAGGTAATGTAGAGGAAAAATACTCAACATTTTCAGATACAGTACTATATGTTGCTTTCCCTGTTCACTGTGACATTGGTTTAAGCCCAGTGTGCCTTTTCCCATTCACTTACTTAGATGTAGCCATTCCCAATCTTTAGTACTTGGGAGAAGGAAAGCATGGAAGGATTAAGTGATGTGTCCAAGGTCATACAAAAGCATCTGTGGCATTCAGCAGTTAAATCAATGAAATCAATGCATCCTAAATGTCAGCACACAGTTCATAATATGAAGGAGTGGCCTACTTCCATTGTTTTTTAGTATTTCAAGTAGTATTCTTAATATGAACCTTACTAAGTTTTTTAACTCGACTTTACTAAAGTACTGGAAATTGGTCATATTTAGCCTATATTTAAACAGAATTGCTGGTCCAGTACTTAATCTTGGGCTGTCTTTTCTCATTACGATTGCCATGTGTTTTCTTTTAAGGAGTATTCTTACTGCTGTCAAAGCTTAACAAATGAGGTATGGTTTCACCAGTGAAGGCTTTGGGCTAGGGGCTTTGTTTGCTTTCTGGCATGACAAACATTTATCTGATCAACATGGAGCAATAGCGAAGTGATGATGGCTAAACCAGATCCTGCAAAGCACAATAGAAGCATTGATATTGCAAATGGAATGAAATATAATGAGATGAAATGAGAAGCACTGTGCTCTTGTGTAGGTTGCTCTGAGTGCAGAAGAACTTTGAACTCTAGAGGTCCCACAGCATTCTCTTTGTTTAAGTGTCAAGGACAAGAATTGCACAGTTGTGGAAATGCCCCACGCTCCATTTATGACAAGATCCTTTAATACCAGTAGTTTGATCCTGCAAGCTCTTGAGTGTTATCAGCTTTCCACATTTTTGTTATCAGTTGAAAAGATTAAATATGGGCTCCTGTTAAAAGGAGACAAGACCAGAAAATAAATTAAAAATTGGCATCTAGAAGCCTTTTATTTTGGAGGAATGTATCTGTTCAGAATGTTGTTTTCCACAACTGGGCATCTCTGCGTTGTATATAACATCACCACTTAGCATAGCAGATAAAAGTCACATCTGTGGCTCCATTCGTCTAACAAGCAGCCTTCCTGCAGGCTCTCTAGTACTTACCCGAGGGGGAGTTTGTAGACCTTATCTAAGAGGAGGAATTGCTTTGTTGTGGTTTTGACATATTCTTTAAACAATATTCAAAAACCATCTGAAACCACGGTATATAAAGAGATCCTTTTTGTGAGTCTCAGTGGAGAAAGCAAGAGTGAGAAATTTGTGTTCTGTTTTCTGGCTTTATTCTGCCTCCTAGACCTTAGTCAGGAAGCTGTTTAAGTCATAGAGCATGGTAATTAGTATTGAAACAGAAGAAATTTAAAGACTTTCTGCTGCTGTTCAGTGTTCTTATTCACCTGCTCCCCTCATCATTTAGATGATGCCTCAGACTGGTATGTTTAACTGGTGTCCTGCTTACACTAGTGCAAGACGATGTAATGCATTCTTCATTTGACAGAGTAATTCAATCCTTATTCTTTATAGGACTTATTGGAAAATGCTTGCAGTGCTCTGCCTAGTTTTCTCCAGCCCTGACTTGTGAGCTTGCAGGATATGTAGATTGCCATCAGATTATATGATAGAGTGCCTAATACACTGGAAGATGACACTCCTTTACATGTGTACCCAAAGCACACTCAGGCTCTGAGTTTGAACCCTGAACTGCTCTAATTTACTGCAGCAGCTACCCTCTTGCATTAGGTGAAATAGAAAGTTCAGTAGAATTTTCTGTCTCATTACAGAAGAATGTATTTTTATAATATTGACCATCACAAGATAATAAGAAGAGAGTGACCACCTCTGCTTGGCTACACACACACCATCAGAAGCCAGTCTTGTCACCTTGTCCTGTCTTAGATGTGCTGGAAAAACTGGGCCAGCAACCAGGGGTTAGTTCCTCCTTCTCACCTGCAAGGAGACAGGCTTGAGGCCACTCAAGTATTTCATTCCCAGGACTTGGCTGTAAAATCTAAGTTCGCATTTAGAGGAAAATACACTTTAGTTTTGCTTGAAAAATTCTCCACTGCTTGAAAATAATGGCTATGTTTACAACAGTAGCAGCAGCAGCCAAATTTTCAGGAAGGAAACCTTGCTGTTTGGGGGCTGGGAAGATTGCTTCTAGTAATGTAAAATGGCAAGAAAATGGCATGCTGCTGCTGGAACAGGGCAAAGAAACGGGCTCTCCAGGGCTGACATCCCTTTAGCTTCCCTGCATTCTGGAGGATCCCCAAGGCCCCATGGAAACCAGATGCATTCCTGCTGCAACAATTAATGTAACCAACCCTTGCTGGACAAGAATGTTTAGGGGGGGAAAACGCTACAGTATTTTCTTTTGGAAAATTCCACTACTGACATGGAAAGCAGCAGGGTAACAGCAAAGATGGATTGCAAATTTTGACAGCACCGACAGGTAAATATTGGCTTTGTGCAAACAAGTTTCTATAAATAACCTGTCTGCTCCAGAAACTCCACAGATGGCAGCAGGGCTGCTGGGGTATTGATTTACCCACTGTGCTCAGTGCAGAAAAGCACAGCTGTCAGCTTTGCTGTTCTCCTCGTTCAGAGTGTTGTTCCAGCTCCTGCTGAGAGCTGCATGCCTTGTACACCATTTTTCTTTGGCAAATGGTGATGAAGATTAAGAGCCCAGAAGAAATAATTTGAGAGGAAAACCTGCCAAAGCTACTACGAACAAATGAACAAGGGTAGAGGGTAACTAGAAAAAAACTATGTATGTATCCACACACCAAAAGCCAGCAAGAACCTCTCTCTGTCTTGCTCAGTTTATGTCAGGTAATTTCATACAGCTTGCAGGCGTGGTCTGAAGGCATTCAGGAGTATAGTGGATTTGAAGGGCAAGGGGAGCTTGCAAAGAAGCAATGAAGAGCTCGTACATCAGGGAGGAAGAGGCAGAGTTGAGAGGTAGAACCTGATGGTTATCTTTCAGGAGGCCTTGCACACAAAAAGAGGTTCTGCCAAAAGTCCCTAACAACCTGAAATAGCTTATAAATAAATGGCAGTCAAGTAGGCCAATACTTAAAACAGTCACTGTCTGCTTTTTGGCTTGAGAGACCCCTGAATCTCAGGATTATCATTTTCAGACATAAGTTAACCAGCACTGTCACTGTCTCATTAGGAAAAAAATGTTCATTTACAGGCATAGTAAATGTAGACTGTTTATATAGGATTTGCTTTTTAAAAGAATGTTTCAGATTTCATAACTGAGTTCCCTCAAAATGTTTGCCTGTGGTGCAGGTTCATTCTAAAGGCTGTCAGTTAGCAGAACTATGCATCTCCCACAGTAGACACAGCGTGTGCCATTTGGGAGCATTTTCTGCTGTTTTTCTATGTAATCTCTGTGTAATTATGCAGTCAGCCCAGATAATGAAGTTTCTGTGTCATTATAGCTAGATCTGCATCAAGGATTTTGCCCAGAACAATTGAATTCCATCATTTTGTGTTGTGTGGCCTTTAACAAGTAGCTGGCATGGCTAAGGTGGCAGTGATTAAGAAGTAGAGATCTGACTTAGTTGAAATAAATGGTTAGAAGAAATATTTTTTCAGTCCATTTGCTCAGTTTGTGAACTTAAGCTTAGATAGGGCTGACTGTCATCCCTCCCAAAAGTGCTGAGGCTGTGGGAGGCTGCAAAGAGGGCCATGCAAATATCTTGGGATTGTTGGGGATGATTGTCATTATTCTGTATAATAAATATTTTCAATTTTACATTAACAAGATAGACCATATTTAACAGGGCACAAAGTATTGTCAAGAAGAGATTTCTGAGTCATGGAGTGTTAATAGACTGAATGAGCTAAATGCTAGGCATTGCTGGAAAGACAGAATTTCTATTGCCTTAGTTTATTTTTAAGCATTTTAAATGTTAAGGAATCTGGTGTGTCTTGTAGAAGTTACATTGTTCCATAGAAAGTTCATTTCACGTACTGAAATTCTGCCTTGTCTCACTAAAATAAGTGGAAAGCATCCTTGGCTCCTGAGCTGTAGGTCAGAAAATTCACAAACACACAGACGAGTCAAGCAGCTAGGACATATTATTGCCTGTCCTGTTTGCAGCTGAGCCCCATAGCTCACTAAATCCCTACTGCCATCTCTGTTTGCTTCTCCAGAGCTTGCTGAGCATAGAACTGCTTCATCTTTCATGCCTCAGTACATTGATGAGGTGCAAAGTAGAAAAGGAACTGAGTACGGTGTGCTAAATATTTTAAGGCCAGATGGACTGCAGCTGGAAACCTTTCAAGCATTTTGCTAGATTTTCCTGTGTGTACAATGTATAAATTTAGATTTATACGTCGTATATATTTATACAGATGTATACCTTGTAGGAATACATTGTTTAAAATACTTATGTCTCAAGCTTTTCCTGAAATCCACTGAGTCCACTGTTTTGGATTCTCCTTTCTCATGTCACACGTTTGGCGGAGGAATAAAATACCAATTTGTGTTTCTCAGAGGAGAGCAAAAAGGCATCCTGTAGGAGTATAATGCAGTGTGATGTCGGCTGTCACTGCTGTGTCCTGCTGAGAGGATTACTGACCTGCGAGCTACTGCTTCCGTGCTCTCTCATTCCAAGTAGAGATCATGGCATTTTCATCGTAGTGTTATTGCAGTCTTTTTTAAAACCTGACCTGTAGGAAGAGAGGAAAGAGTTATGTTCAGAGAAAGCTGCACTGAATTCTTCCCAGTCAACACTTCGACTGCTTTGAACTGTAATAACTCCATGTCTGATGATGTGGACTGTTTACGTGGAGTAGGCATGTGCCTATCTAGGGATATTCAAGGATAATTACAGGCTTCTCTGAGATCTATTTTTATTTTTTAGGAGGGATGTCTGTGTTTTCTAGTAAAAGTTACTCAACGCTACAGAGCCATCAGTGTTGAATGCAGCTTCTTGTAAGAGCTGTGTCAGATCATTTGGGATTTCAACAGTAAGGCGATAAAGCCTCTGAAATGTTAGACAAGCAGTAAATAAACTTTAGATGTAGAAAGTGATACCCTACACTGGATGGATTCCTTCACCTAAGGAATCTTAAAAGCCTACCTGGAATATATGTGCTTGCTCCAGTTCAGAATAGTTAGTGCCCTTCAAATAAATACCATTGTTTTTTCTGCAGTATGCTCCTGTGGCGAGTAACTGAAACTGCTCCTGATTTATAACTGTGAGATAAAAATTAGAGGGAAAAATGCATAGTGTTCAGCATAATTAACTTTAAGTGAAGACCTACACAACTAAAAGGAATTCCTACATTGCCAACTGAAAAAATACAAATGTTATCCATTGATGACAGAAGCAAGCACATTGCATGAATGGTCATTCAAATTGGCAGTCTGTGCTGAGACTGCATGTATGCACAACACTGTACACAAATATACATTAGTGGGAGACCTGTACGTCCTCCACTGTGTTTTCCTGGGACAGTGATTTTTCACCTCTGTCAGAGTATGTCATGCATTACAGTAAGTGAACATTTTCCTAGTTTAATCGCTAACCTGCCTCTGTATCAGGAAATACGTTGCCATGGGCACTACAATAGGAGAACTAAGAGATGAGCTTTTTTGCCTGGTTGGAGCTGAAAAACGCCTGTTTTTATTTTTGATACTAATTTGTTCATCGAAAATGAGGATAAAGAAGCGTATGTCTCTTTAAAATATAATTCTAGAAACATTTTTCAAATACGCTTTCTGATATGTAAATAATATTCACTATATGTTTGTTGCTTGTAGTGCCTGGAATAAGCTTTTACAGGACTTCACATTTTGACACCAGATTGTTTTCCAATAGTGTAGTCCTCTACTTAGGATCAACAAGGAGAAATCACATCCCTTTGCTTCACTCCAAGATGAACAATACCCATCCTGGTTATTGCTGAGTCCCATTATTTAACATTCAGTTTCTTCCCTGAAGTACACTATGCTTCCAGTATAGTGCATAATGAATTACTTAGCTGTGCGGATTTAAATCCCAGACTGACTCATCCCTTATTTGTTTGTGGCCGTGGGTTTGTTTGTTTGGTTTACTTTTCTTTTTTAGGGAAAGAAGATTAAACTGTATTAAACTGGTTTGTTTTGTTAGCATGTGTGGTGATGAGTCTGTGACCTACATTTGTGGTGGGTAGTGTACTCTTGCCCTATATCTGAATAACAAATGACAGAAACATTAGTGTGAGTTGACCTCTTTTTTGGAATATTCTTGGGCATTTTATATCAAAGGGAAATACTGAGATAACAATCTTTCATTAAATACTAATAAAATCCAGAAGAAAAGTAACTAGAGTTACTTCTATTACATAGTGTGCAATCAAACACTTGGGTTGGAAGGCCACCTTAAAGATCATTTAATTAATGTATACACCAAACTAATTGGAAATGATGAAAGAGCAAATCTGGAGACAAAAGAATTGAAAAATTTTTTTTACATAGTAGATGTTCATGGACAAGATTACATAGGTAGAAGTTACATTCTGCAGTCCATATCTGTTTTGAAAGGTGCTTTTATCAAACTTGAGCAGTGTTAACAAGTAATCACTATAAGCTGGCTTTCTCCAGATGCTCCAGATAGGCCAAAGTCTCATGCATACAGAATTAGCTTGACTGTTAGTGTTCTGAAGACCTTGACCTCCAAGAAATGTGCACGAAAACACAGGGAGTGCCCTTTCTTTCCCTGATGGCAATGCTGCATTGATGTGCTGAGGGAAGAGCGTGTTTGTAGCCTTTGTTCATGTTAATGGGCTTCTCTGTTCAGTAGGAGAATATAACCCTGTAGGACTCAGGCATAGTTTACATCATCAATATTGCAGTCAAAATAATGTATTTTCCCCTTGAAAATTACTGACAAGCAGTTTTTTGAGGATCTATTCTAAATTGAAACAAAGGAATTACTTCTGATTCTTCTGAAGTCGTTTGTTACCCAGTAGGTCTTTGGCACTGTAAGGAAAGCATGCAAGAAAAGGGAAAAAAAATCAAAGATATTTAGTATTCAAACCAAAGGGATAGTCTCTGTCCATTATTGGAAATCTGATGTCAATAGTGATGCACAATTGAAAAAATGTAACAAGAGGGAGTTCCTCTGGAGGAGTAAATAGCAATGTCTCTACGTCCTTCAGCAATCCATTTTCAAACTGCTGTCCAACCAAGGTCTGAGGTTGTATTATTTCTAGAAATTCATACTGGCTTCAACTTGCTCTGAATCTGAGCATATATCAGTGGTATAAAAAATGTTCACGCTTCTGGGAAGCTGAACTATGAGGTCGTTTTTTCAACAAATTTGCTAACTGGCAAAAACATACCAGCCTCATCTTTCAGATTTTATTAACCTTCCTTTTTCCATGTGGATTCCTCAGGGCAATATCCTGTAGTGTAAAAGCAGTGCCTGAAGGTTTCAGTGACTGTTGATTGTAGATCAGCTTGCATTTGTTCATTTAAGTTTATATTTGTTTGAACTTACATGTCATGGGTTTGCTATATATAAACAGCAGCTCTGTGTATTTTCATCCTGGATCTTGTGTATTTGTATTTAAAGGCTTTCACTGAGGATTTTATTCTGCCAGAGAAAAGCAGTTTGGAGGACCTCAGTTAAAGACTGAAAACATTTGTAAAGTTGGTGGGAAATAAATATCAGGAGGGCAGTGTGGGGTCTCAGGAATGGCTATTTAATAGAAATACAGCAGAAGCAACTAATAAGAATATTAGTGTAACTGGAGAAAAGTGTAGTTATCAATCAGATGTCAGAAAACCTTTTCCCCTTTGTGTACAGGAAAATGTGTAGCTCAGAATTTTTCTTTCAGTTTTCAGTGTAGTGTTTCCAAAACTTTTTGGATAGTAGATTATATAGTCGTGCATAAGTCACAAAGACTTTCCCTGTGCTGCTGTTTACAGAGGTTATCTGGTAGTCGTACATTTCTTTCAGCTTTTCTTTTTCCTTTTGTTTACGTACACTCTGTGAAGGCATTGAGGTGCTAATGCAAGCATTTTTGGGACATCCTTAAAAACCTGCTGGTTTCACTGACCCCTGTAGGATAGGTGACTGCCAGAAGTGCTCTCTTGCCCCACTGTCTCTTGATCTCACCCTTTCTGAGGCATGGGGAGAAGTCTTTCAGATTTCTTTGTCCTAGCTTCCCGAGAGCTTTAACAGCAGGTCCGGAGAGCTTTAGCAATCAGGACCAGGATTTCAAAGGGGTGAAGCTTTAAGTTAAAGTATGAGCCAATTCAGTTGATCCTCATCTGCCAGTGCCCTTGAGAAGCCAGGTGAGCAGTGCCCAGTTTTATCATACATTTATTCCTGCTGCAGCCAGAAGACCTCATACCTGTGAGCAGTAGAGATGGTCCTCAGTGCAACCTTTTGGAAAAATAACAAGAAATGGAAAAAGCACTATTCCTTGTTATTTTTCTAAATTGAGCTTGGCATGTGTGGGATTTTCACAAGGGTGTATTGATATTTATAGCAATTGTTGGAGGCTAAGGGAGACCTGGATGAAAGTAACTGTTTCTGAAGGAAAAAAATATGCATTTGTATTTTTATTGAAAGTTTAAATAACAAATTCATGGCTAAAGCCAACAGGCAGGTTACATTATTTGACTTCAAATAATAATTCCAGTGCTGTTTACAGTTCTGCTTCATTCGTTTAAATTACTTTTGCCCAGAACAGTGAGTGCTGTAATAGAAACCCGTTTCTAATATAAACTGTTTTATTTGTTTTATTTTGAATACATCTCACAGTGTGGTTCCTCATGTTTTTTTCTATGAATTGATGTACTTCCAATTTATCAGGGTATGTGATTTTTGTGAAGGATGAGCAAGTAAATTGTCTAGGGTTTTCATGGCATAGATTTTAAATATTCTTTCATCTCACACATACAAACATCCACACTTAGCTTTTTCTTTGTTATAAAGTCATTGTAAAAGTATTTCATGATTGCAATTTTAGGAACAGTTGTTTTCAGGATGTTTTTAATCACATCTGGATAGAAGCTTAATTTTTTAGCTGTAGTTTTTAATTAAATGCTTACCAGAACTTGTGTCCTGAAGTGCAAAATCGCAAGTATCATGAGCTCCCTGAATATTTGTGCAAATGTATTATTAAAGATTGGTCATCCTGATTTGAAAAATAATTATGAAAAATGAAACGTGAAAGTGGTAATAGAAATTCAGCAGTTAGAATTCCTGCCAGATGATGAAAGCTAAAAATGTAGACTTGTAGTGTAAGTTGTAATATTAAAGCAAATTTCAGTGTTGTCAGGGTTTCTACACCTATCTGAAGGTATGCTTTTAGAAGTGGACTGAGGTATTTAAATAGAAATGGTTTGGGGAAACCCAGGTGACCTAGAGGAGGCTGAGTGGCTGTTATTCATTGGTGGTAAACTCAGGCATGATTTTATTTTTTGAAGTGAGCTGGGGAATGTGGTCGTTGGCATTTGACATCTGTGACCTAGTTTTCTATGCTGTGAATTATCATAACTTTCATGCCTGGAAAGAAACAGATGAACATGGAATTAATTACTTAACAAAAGCTCATTACAACCAATGATAACTGGGTTGGGATGAAGCCTGTAACACACTTGTGCCAAATTAATTATTTAGTTGGTATGTTTTCTTGCTGATTCAGTTAAATGGTTCCGCTCTGTACTCTGAAACTTACTCATTAGAGCTCTTTTTCAGGAGTATGGTATCAGCCATTCAGTCTACAGGTGAACAAGGGTGAAGAAATATCTTTTCAATCACTGAGGGCAAGGATTTGTTTGAAATCTTATGTATGTTTGTTTGTAGTATCCAAGGGTGATTACTCTTGGGATACAATCCAAAGATTTTTTTTTAAAACATTTGTATTATGACAGGATACCTCATGTAAAGAGTCATTTTATCTTATATATACATATAAATGTGTCTTTTTAGGGTTGCTTTTTAGTGACTGCTCTATGTACAGTATTTTTATAAAATGATTAAGCTCATAGTATTGTATATGTACAGTCAGCATACTTTGCTTTGGCTCTGAGTTTTCAAAGGATTGATAGGATTCTGTGAAAGCCACTTATGTTGCAGAGGATGTGTGTGTTTCCGAGACCCTTAACTAAGTGCCTCAGGAGCAGGAGTTAGGAAGGGGAGTACTCTTTGTAGTCATTGTGGGAGCTAACCAGGTGCCTAGATTTTGGTGTCTGGTGTCATTCATGTCCATCTCTATAGGAAATACACAACATTTGCACAAACTTGGAAGACATAACATAGAATTTTATCCATCTTCCTCCCATGATGGGAGCTGGAAGTCACAGGTGGATTTTGAGAGTCCTACAAACACTTGAAGCCTAACTTCTTTCAACTGTATCTCCTGCTCGCGCTTTTCAGAAAGAAAAAAAAAGTCAATGGTGTCTTTTATGTAATTTCTCTGTAGAGATTTGTACTCTTGAAAACAAGAATATTTGTTTATGCTTAGGCATCCTAAACTCCAGACTCACCTGACATTACCATGTTATCACCAACAACTTCTGTGATCAATTTGGAAGACAAGTAAAGGTTTATTCATTAATTATCTTGAGATATTGGAGGCTGTTGTCTCCCACAGGAATTCACAGTGTGAATTGCTGCTGTCATATTCGTAAGGAAAAATAGATAACAAAAGTTAGATTAAAAAACCTACATGTTGACTCCTAAAAGTTAACCATGAAGGATCTGTTACTTCCAGGCTGTGGAGAGTTAGCAGTCCACATTTAAGATTAGAAGAAAGCTTTCCTATAATGGCTGAGAACAAGAAAAATTTATCCAACAGGAGTTGGCATAGGAGATTAGTAGGGGACTACGCAGTCTCCCTGACACATGGCTTGCTCTTTATGGTGACTTCATGAGGTGAGAAGTCAATTCAAATTAATGCTTCTGTGTGCTATACTTATGAGTGTGTCGTGATGATTACTGCCTGAGTCATTCTTACAGAGACGTACTTCTCTGGGTTCTAGATCATCTGTTCTTAGTGGTTTGTTTATGCCCTTTAATAAAGCGAAGACCTTTTCTATTCTTTACAGAGTGTGGTAGGATTTGTCTAAATCTCCAAGCTGACTGTTTAATTTTTGGGTGGCTTTTTCATCTTGTCAAGGAGCAGGAAGGAACACCTGGAAAATGTGATGCAGTACTTTCCATAAGTCATTGGAGAGTATTAGAAGCAATTGTGTCAGACTGTAAAAACTTCTGGTAGACTGTTGAAGTGCAGTTGCCACCCATCACCTCTTTCCAGACAACTTCGATAACATGGCATGGGTTTCAGTACAGTAACGAAGCAGGTTTTACAAAGTGAAAAAAAAAATACACTCTTTCAGACAAATATTTATACTTACAGAAGAGACCACTTTAACAAAACAAAAAAGATTTACAAAGACTTCAAATATCAAGAAGTCACTAACTGTAGTACTGGTTCAGGAATTCCACCTGAAACACGATTGTTGGCAAGTGTGCAAGTTTTGGTAAGACACGTGTATGTGTTGGGGTTAGCCATCTTATAGCTTCAGAAACTGAGATCCTCTATGTAACCATAGTTACAACAATGTCTTAGATGAAATAAGGTTTGCATATTTTTCAGTGGTATGCAGCAGTAGAACAAGAGGTAATGGGCAGAAGCCAAAACACAGGAAGTTCCATACTAACACAAGGAAGAACTTCTTTACTGTCAGGGTGATTGAACACTGGAACAGGATGCTCAGAGAGGTGTAGAGTCTCTTCTCCAGAGATATTCAAGACCTGTCTGGACATCTGCCTATGCAACCTACGGTGGGGAACCTGCTTTAGCAGGGAGGTTGGACTTGATCTTGAGAGGTCCCTTCCAACCTTTACAATTCTGTGATTCTGTGAAATATGATATCAAAGAGATGAAATAGCTATGAAAAATACACCCCTAGACCATACACTCTATTGGTCGAGTATTTCATTTATGTCCTTTTCCTGTAGTCTAATTTAGTGGTTATAAAACTTTTGGATTGTAGAATTGTACTGTGATGTACCACAATTATTTGGTCTTAGCTAAAGGTGTCCCCATTAAGTTGAATTTATGCTAATTCTGTCCCAGTTAAACAGCAGATGATGTTACTAGCTGCACTACTAAATTGCTTTCCTAGGAGACATCCCATTAAATAAGCTATGCACCCAAAGTGGAATATAATGAAATACATTTTTACATAAGCTTAATACGTTTTACATCTGTATATAATTATGTTCATTGTGGATGACAAAGGACTTTTGGGTCACGTTGTCCAGTTGGTTAGCATGGAACTTTGTCTTGTCTAGTTAGTTTTTAAATACCCTAGGCTGTTTCTCCTACTTGTCTTGGAAGGTGATTCCACAACCTGATGTTATTTTTCTAATAACTGAAATGACACTTTTTTCTGGTTTTGTTCATTTCCTCCCAGTGATTCTCTTCACAGATTGCTTACATGCCAAGAGCATTTGGGCACCAATCCATTCAGATAAACTTTTTTAATTATTTGAATAATCTCACTAGAATCAGAGAGGCTGATTTGCCCTTTTTATAAGTACAGGCTTTAGTTGCATGTTTGAGGTTATGTATTCCTTCTGTCCTGAAACAGATCATTATGCCAGCTGGATCCAGAAGGAACATTGTCCTCTACTTTCATTTTGTTTGTTGACAGCACTTGCTGGGATGAGGAAAATGAAGCAGAAGGTCTTCTACCAAAGTGAAGGCTGCCCTATTGTATGATGTATTAAGTCTGTATGAAGTGACGCTTGCAGTAAATCAGCATCTCGGGTAACCTTTATGTCAGTAATACTCCATTTCCCATAGGCTGGTTGTAGTTCATGTAGTAATGCAGTGTAGTGAATTGCAATGATGATGATTTTAGGGATGAAAGCATAGAGTCAAGATTCTGTTGATCTGGTTTTGTAAGCTGATTTTTTAAAATGTGTTGATGTGGTTGAGCTCATGCCATGCAGTTGTGGGGAACTGCAAAAAATGTGGGACTCGAAGTCCGAACAACTACAGGGAAAACTCAAATTGGCAAGTATTTGCTAGTCTGCTTTGTATGCCAAAAGAGATGGGCAGTATGAGGAATGGTGGATTCTATAATATTCTGCATGTTGAAGGAAGGGCATAATAGTCAAGTGGCCAGGACTCAGGACTTTGCCTCAAGTGCAGTCCAGTATAACTCACATGGAGCTGCTGTACTGCTTCCTTATGTATGTATTATACTTAATATAATAGTATATTATATAGTAATAAGTTCTGCTTCCTCATGTATGTATTATACTTACTTTCCTTCATATAAACTCCATCTCTTTCCAGCATGGATAGTAAGTTGCTTGCTTCTATGGTGATCAAACATATCTGGCAACACGCCATCACATAAATAGCAAGAGAACTGGGAGAATTTTCTTATTCCTGTGTATTCTGTCTAGGTGGCATAAACAAGATGTCGAGGAATGTTGTATGCCTATCTTACTAGGAAGCTTGTGAAATAAACCTTGAGCTGTTAGTCTCAATGCACAGGTGAAAATGTCAAGGTGCTTTCTTGGCAGCTCAGCAAGGAACTTTTCTGGGGGGTTCCGTCAGCTCCAGAAGCATGGAAATGATAACGTTACAGATAGTTTGATATCTGAAGAGTAAAAATCACTTGGCAGAAGTAGTAATAGAGAAAATAAAGAAGACCAGAGTACATCTGGCAATGGAGGGATGTACAGATAGCATCTTGTAATGTGGCAGATTGAAGTGCATGCAACTATTTTGTCTCTGGGCATTTTAGCATGTGACAAATCATGGCTGGGAGTTGGCAGGAGTCTTTGTTGTTTTGTTATCTTGTTAGTTGTTAAGGAAGGAAGTCAAAATTTATTCAAGTTCTAACTAAGCAAAGCAAGCACGTTAATATGCCATCAAACTCAAGGCCTGCTTTCTTCCATGTGTAATTTGAAATGTCCTCCGCCAGTCCTGTTATTAACAGGCTCTGGCTTGGCTTATACGACTGCTTAATGTGTTTACAGATGTGTGGAGAAAAATTGCAGCTGGCTCAATTTTGGATGCTGAGCTTCATTGAAAATCCTCCAAAACCCCAGCAACTATCTAACCTGAGAAGACATACCAAGCCACTTCCATAGCAAAGAACAGAGAGAAGCATGTTGCAGGGGCAGGCATGAAGCAGACGTAAAGGAGAATGTGTGAGCTTGCATTACTCTTTCTCAGCACCTAACATCCATGCAGATTGATCCAAGTGTTGGCAAAGAGGGATTGCGTGGGAAGAAAGGCTGCCTAAGGCAGCATCTGTATCTTGAATATGTTCCCACAGTAATACCACGCATTCAACATGAATGCACTCCCACCTATGGCTAAGACTAAAAAGCATCTAAATTGGGCCCTGTGTATTATATATGCCATGTGTTTAGGTATATGTTAATTCCTTTCTGCTATACAGTCTGTAATTTTGACTGTAGACAAATACCTACATCTAAATATAATTCCTACACCCAAAATAAAAAATAATAATCATGAGTTTCAGTAGTTAATAGTACAGCTTGGCATCAACCACATTTTTTAAAAATCTGCGCCCAGTAATCCCTGTTAAAATTATTTCGTATTAGTTATACTGTTGCACATATGGTAAGGACAATGATGTTATAAGTCAGGCCTTCTGCAGTTATGTAGCCACAAAACAGTCCTCACAGAAGACTGAGTTCTTGTAGGCAGTTTTGACTAGACAAAAGGGCATTCTTTGAGAACTGCCTTGTACAATTCAGAACATGGAACCAGCTGTAAGAAGCAGTAGCTGTTGTCTTGGCCTTTTGTAGTGAGGATATGTAAATCCATATGTTGATGTATGTGGACGAGGGATGAAAAGGAGGGAATTCTAATTAGAATCATTAGATCTCTTTCCAAGTCCTTTAGCCAGAACATGAAGTTTTCTCTATTTCATTATAATTTCCCAAATTTTCATATGCTTTTGCCACTTCACTTCAGTTGAATACAGATGCAGAAGGCCCATTACAGGCTGCTAAGGATTATTGCTAACATTAGAAGATATGAGATATGAAGGGTGATTAAATTAGTCATACAAGTGGTGGATTCCCTAACTCTCAGAGTCTGCAGATCTTCACCAGATGCTAGTCTGAAATGTTTTAGAGATGCATGACTTACTGAGTTCGGTGCAAATATAGCTGCAGAATATAACAACTTTTGCTGTGGAGGAGTTCAGGCTAGCTGATCTAATGGTCCCTTCTGAATTCTAAAGCTCTGCAACTTGAATGCCAAATTGCAAAGAGAACTGAAGATAGTGAAATGGGGCTAAAAAAAGGTGTAGTAGACATGTTTTTTCACAAGCTGAGAACAAATTTTGAACAACTGCCCTGTAATAGAGGATGTATGTTGTCCTTATGGCACTCTAGAATGCTGGCCACAGTTGGGCAGTGCAGCTCACCTCATTTATCTGTTGGGAACAATCTCAGTTCAGGCAAGTTAAAAAAGAAACATATGACAAGCTATATTTGATATGGTGTTCCTGTTAAAAGCGTAAATGTAAAACACAGTTCTGAGGCTTGTTTCCTGAAGTTTTCCCCCATTGTAGCTGCTTATAATGTAACAAGGTCTCTGTGAAATAGGCTGCATGTAACTTTTAGCTGATCCAGATAAAAGCTGACCAAAACTTTACTGGAATACATTAACATCATTAATTATACTCAGAGAAACTAAGCTTATTTACCTCAAAAGAGAGTTTGGTTAAATGTGTTATAGCAGCTGCAGAAGAAATTGTTAGTAATTAGGACAGTACAGCTCTACAGTGTCCATCATTTTACCCAGTGGCTATCTGTGTGTGCTGTGAGAGCTTATTTACCATTGCAATTTTCCTTTCTCTTTTCCTGTCGTGTTTCTGTACGTATGGATGAGAAGACTGCACACCTGTGGTTCATATACAATCTGTACATTTGCTAGTAAGCATCAGATTTTTGAGCTTCTAGGTTGACAACAAATCTGCTCTACCCAGGAGATTTCAGAGCAGGCAGTCAAGGGAGTCAGGCATAGCCAAGTGCCCCTACCAGTGCCTGCTGACAGATTTCTCAGTGTGATCTGTAAAACAACTAGTGTGCAGACTTTGGAGCTGCCTGTAACACTTACAAAGCCATTTTCCTGAGTTTCAGATCAACTCCTTTGTGGAATTATTTTCCTACAGCAAATATCTCTGCTGACCCTATAGCAGATATCTCTGCTGACAGCAATAAAGTAAGCATGTATCAGCCATACTCCTGAGATGGTAACTGCCATCATTGCTGGTGAAAGTCCACAGGTGCTACTGGTTATAGAAGGTGTAACATAACCTCTCATGCTGTTGGTTCATGCTTCCTATTTTACCAAACTGCTGGAAACTACCAAAAATAATACAGTATTATATGCCTGGTATATCATAGTTTATTTTACTGCTCTGACACATTTGAGATGGCACAGAAAGAGCTGATCTATGGATTCCTTTCCCTCTTGAGGAAGTCACAATAAAAATGACCACAAAATTATTTTTGATTCATTCAGAATTAGCGCACTCTGGACACAGTGAAAAATATCGCATTTTTATTTAATTAATTTTATTTATTCATTTAATGATCTATTCATTGGATTTATTTATTTTATTCATTTTATGATAAATGTGTGAATGAAAATAGCAATTGCTTCTTAAAAAGAAAGAGAGAAAGGAAGGAAGAGAGGGAGGGAGGAAGGAAGGAAACAGCAAGTTGGAAGAACGTCATAGAAGCCCACGGAATGGTTTCCATATTGTTGGAAACAAATGACTCTATTTCCACGGTTCACTATGAACAGCTATTTAGCAAGTTGTGGATCCTCATCCCTCTAATCTTCCTCACTCCTTCCCCCCAAAAAAAGCAGAAGCCTTTCCCTGCTCAGCTGGGTTTGTATTGAGTCCTTCTGTGCCCAGACCTAGGTTATTTCTGTTATGAAGAGGATTGAGAATGCTGTTTCTTTTTGCTAATGCTTCCCTTTACACCCAGTGGGAACAAAATATGGAATATTTTTGTTTTAAATAGGAAAAGAATTACTTAATTCTCAACTAGAACCTGATCAGAATTCATGACCAACTTCACTGCAACAGCCTTTCAGGGAGCATTCTGCAACCCAATTAGCCAGTTGTCCTGCTCCCAGATTCCTTGCCAAATCAGTATCCCAAAGAGTATTATGAAAAAGCTTTTAATTTCATCTTCTCTGGGTAACTCTTCCTTGATTTGTCTTACCTAAGAAACATGTTTTAGAAAGTGAAATCATCATAGGAAGGGGCAGGAGTATTGTGTAGAATTCATCACTGTCCTTTGCACCCAAGTGGGAGTTGGGTTTGCTAGAGGCCAGTGCGAAGGCAGATGATGTAGTAACAGTCAGAGTGCAGAGGACATGGTGGGGAGTCTCGATATCAGTGATGTTGATTTGCTACGTACTGTGGGTCAAAAGGTGAAAAAAAAAAACCACGTTGACTTAGCCAAGGCAGTATTTATATCTGTGTGTATTTGTGTGTCAGGGGACATCAGTGGGAGGAAAGCTGTGGAGGAAACAAGAATATGTAAAGCAAGATTGATTTATCGGCTCTAAATTGTTCATCTGTGTTCCATTCTTCACTGTGCTGCAGAGGAGGAGAGCGGCTCTGGCACCCGTAGTGGAGGAAGAGAGCAAGATTGGGGGAGAAAGGTGGGATCTATCACAGGCACCAGAAGCACTTCATTTTCCAGAGCCTCTGATTAAACAAATGTTACTGCTGCCTGGCAGCACTTGCAGACGTTCTTTGGGATAGAATTAATCAGGAGGTAATTTGTCTGTTGCAAGAAGCAGGATGGCTTGGCAGCAAGTCTGTGGCAGGCTTTTTTTCCTGTTTCCCAGGACAGCTAAATTTCCCAAACTTCCCCCTGTGCCCAAGGTAGTGCCACCAGCTGACTTAAGAATAGGGATTTGGTGTTGTTAGGCCCAACTGGGGTAAATGCTTACCCTGAATAATGCTGTGAGGCTGTTGTAGATTGATCACAGAGCCCTGGCAATTACTGGAGGAATGACCAAAAGGAGTGAACCATGGAACTGATAGAAGGAGGACTCCTGTTGTGAAGAGCTAACTGTTGCTGAAAGGGCTTGTGCTTTTCGCTGTGCTTGAATGAGGAGATGGCTGCTGCCCTACTGATGCTAGTGCACATGAGCAGGAGCTTAAGGGACAAAGAGAGAAATGCCTGGCTTGTAATAAAGGTGTCTGGACATGACCAGGGTAGGACACAAGTAACCGGCATGGGCATGCCGGTATCGTGTGTGGACAAGGTTATCACAGTATCTCACCCATTCACCTACTGAATGTCTGTACTCAGATTCAAACCATATTTTTGAGACCCCTTTAGAAGCCTTTTCTGTTCACCTTTGTGAAACTACAGGAACGTTAGGCAGAGCACAGGTGGGTGTGGGTTGTCCCCACTGCTGGGAATGCTGCATTAAGTTCTCCAGCACAGGTGAGGATGAAAGCTAACCTTCTCTGTGATGTTTCCTAAACTTTTGAAGCATGTGGACAAGGAATCATTAAATGATTACTGCATCCCCGAAGTATAAAACTGACTATATTTACTGACTTTGGTTCTCCTGGTGTTCAGGTAATGAATGAGCTGCATTGCAGTGCTGGAGCTGTAGATGAGCAAGAAGATAAGATGAATTGCCTAAGTTATCTGAAATCACTTTGCCATTTTCCCTTCATTTCTTCTTTTCTTACTTCTAGATAATTCTGTCTTGTACTATCCGCCTCTAGTCTGTGGTGCCTGTAGAGGACATGTGGCAGTACAGCAAATAATTGCTGTGTTTGAGCTTGCAATGGCCCTACTGTCCAGGAGGGATGAAGTCACTATCATATTATGCAGGCCACTTTCAGGAGTGGTTATAAAATCTTAATACCGCTCTGTGAAGGGCATGTGTATTATCAAAATCTTATTTCTGCAGGCAATTAGGAAATTTAAAAGTACATTCCAGTGACTAAAAGACCTGATTAACCTCTAGCCCAAATGTCCAGGGCTCTTGGGGAAAGAAAAATGAATTTTAACTGACGGAAGACTGCCACTAGAATGATGTGAATCACCTAATTGGTGAAACTGTTGTTGCTTTAATGCTTCTTGACTCTACGTGGCTTGAAGTTAGCACTGGCAGCCTTTAAAAGGTAGGAATCTTACTCTTCCAGTGCCTTTGACCTCCTCGTTTCCAGACCTGTAGAGTTATAAGATAAGAGGGGACCCTAAAGCTTTGCTGTTTTGTTGCCTAGGAAGCCTGTTACTAGCTGAAGACTGAATCTTTGCCTCTCTTGAGATAGTCTTAGGCTTGGTGTTCAACTTTATTTGAAAATTTCCTTTCTAGTGGAAATGAAAAAAAAAATATATTGCATATTGTTTCCGTAAAGGTACCAGGGATGTTGCTTATTCAGTTGTTTTCATAAAATAAAATAAAGTTGTTGGTGTTACCTGTGCAACTGGGATGGTTGGATCAAGTCATGGAGATTTCTGGCTAGAGGACAGGTGACATCATTGAAGCCAATACTTCTTGTGTCTCTCACACAGATATCATCTTGGCTTCTGTAGGGCACAGTTGCAAGTATGGAGAGAAATGTGCTTGCACAGAACAGATTTCTCTCTCAGATGTACTTAGACACATTTGCATTGTACTCAGAAGTCTAAAGTAAGAAGTGGTCTCAGCTGGTCAAATCTGCAGGCATCTCAGGAACAGAAAAGCTTTCCCCTCTTCTTGCTTCCGATATGATGGAACTGGAAATTTAACATCTGCTCTTTCCAAACAGTAAATTTAGTAAGTCTGAGAGGATGTCTTTAAATATGCAGGTTTATAAACTCAGAAAGCCGTCTGTCCTAACATTCTGTTTTCTGTCCACTGGAGCCTGAAATTTGTTTTACTCCATTGAGGAAAACTAAAAGGAAAAACTTGTGTCACACTCTGATCAGCTCTTTTGGTAGAATAAGATATTTTGCAGTCGTTGGGAATTAAATATTCTCTGTATATCAAAGAGAACCTCCTTTCTGAACTGATGCTGCAGAAATTGTAGTTCTGCAGCCACGCTTGTGCTGTAGAGCCAATGAGCATGCCAAGTGCTGTTTTCTGCACTTAGGCAAGTTTCCTCATGTTTTAGAAGGAAAAGATTACACATCTCTATCACACCTACTTATGCAACATTCATTCAGAATAGCAGGTTTGCTTTTCTGATTTCAAAGGAGAAAAGAAGAATAAGAAGGAGAATGATAGGGTGACGTTTATTGTATGCGATGTGTTCCAAGCGTGTCTCTGACTTGAGGAGAAATTAAGGACCTCAAGAGGAGCACAGTGCCAAAGCAGGACAAGCCAGAGTGCCCCACAAACATGGCTTTAGACAGTCAGAATAAAAGCAATAATTTGAAAAGAGTGAGGATCGTGGAGCTGCTAGGGCCTCCTGTAGTATACCTTAGGTCCCTGGAGTGCAATTGGGGAACAGCAGACAGAGAGTAAACAGAGGTAAAACTTAGGGTCAAAGGGGAATGTTACCGGGTGCCCCTTAGGTACTGGCCCCCGCATAGCTAGAAGAAGCCACCTCTGCTGCTTTGTGCAGATTGGGATGTAAATGAATTGGGGATGCCACAGCTGCTGCTTCAAACCCTCGCGGACTGCTGGGTGCTGCAGGGGATGCACTGCCTGAAGAGGCATTGTGCCCTAAATAGTGTTGTGTTGTTGTTGTTGTTGTTTTTTCTCAGCAGTAAAAATGCTTTTTTTTTTTTGCGTACTCCAAATCCAAGATCAGTCTGATCCAGTAGCACTCTCCATCAGTGGCTTTCTTAAATCAGACGTGAAGATGCAGAGGAAAAACCGTGTTAATTTACATGTCCATACTCCCCACCGTAGGCACAACACAATAGGGCTCTTGTTCCTTCTCTACGCCCTCCCTTCCCTGAACACAGTGAGGTTCCTCCCACCTGCCTACAGCCCTTCAGCAGCGCGAGCTCGGCTCTCACTGCAGCCTCCCTCCAGCTTCCATCAACTGCAAGGGCTGCCTCTGTCTGCAGGCTGTGCAGCTTTGCTGTGCTCTGAGGCTTGTTTTTTCTGTTGAGATATTTTTCCACCTCGGCAGCGTTTAGCTATTGATCTGTGCTCCCTCCTCATCACCAGCATCCCAGTTTGAGGCAGCCCTTAGGTGCATGGCTAAGCAATGTCAGGAAGCTGCAAGCAGAAGGAACTTCTCAGTGGGGTGAGGGGTTTGCATGATCTGCAGCGTCTGCCCCTAATCCAAGGGGCACATCCACTTTCCTGCTGGAGTCTTCTGGAAATCATCCCAAATCCATCTGGCATGTGATCTGAACTCACACCTAAGTGGTCCATGCTTCTCAGAGCTTACTGGATGTTGAAGACTTGTGCATCGTGGATATGTTTGGAAGGTAGAACTCATTACTCTGGAGACACTTTCTCCTATAGGAAGTCTCTCATCCACATACAGATTTTGTTATTCAGTTTCACCTCTTTTCAAGTTTTGCCACAGTTAGTAAAAAAAACCAAGATATTTATGGAAATGGTGTCACTGGCAGCTCTTTGTTGATTGAGAAGTAAGACTTATTGGAAACCAATTACTGATTTTTATCCAGGGTGTTCTATGTCTACACAAGCAGTGAGAAAAGAGTATCTGATACTCTACTACCTTTTTGTTACTGATTGTCAAAGTAAGCCCTCATCTTAAAACAAGGACGTATTCCCAATGCCATCTTTCTTCTGATTACTCCTTGTTTGTGGTTTCCTTTGTTTTAAGAATTGGGTCTGGAGGAAACATAGCAGATACTATGTGGGCTGCAGTCTTCAGAGCTCTATGAATACGTAAACTGTCTGTTAAAGTGCTTTGAGAAGGAGATTGATGATAATTCTTTATAAATATATTTTTTTTCAAATTGAGATACCTAACTTATTTAGAGAAATGCTTTAAATGCCCTAAAAAGTAGCCCATGTTAGCAAAGCCCTTCAAAATAGATTTTACTGGACTATTTGTGTTAAACAGCAGGTTGATAAAAGAAAAAGAATACTGAATGGAATATGTATGTGCTAGATATATTATTGCAATAGCGGTCCATGTCCAAGCCCCTTTAATGCAGACCTATGTATACATGTAGAAAGGCTTATTTCCAATAGTTCCTGCTGATTTATTGTTCTCTTGCCACTGCCTGCTGTCTCCAAAAACATTGACTTTTCAGCAGACCTTTTTCCATGTTCTTTAGCACGGTCCCACTGACTTCTCAGATGCTTCAATCTACTTAAACTAATTACCTCTTATCAGTACTTTAGTCTGTTTTTGTCTCCTAAAGTTTTATTTCTACATTGTGAGGTGAGGTTGAAAATGCTGGATTATTCCCCAGACTAATTCAGTCTGATGACAGTATCACCAGGGCTTAGTTTGACCTTCTGTTTTCTCTTTTTGTTATCTCTTTTTTGATAAACACCCTGTGTAATCCTTAAAATGGGTGTGAATTCAGGATATTTGCTGATACAGGAACTGCAGCAATTCCTTCACCTTTCTTCAAGTCCTCTTATATATCCAACTTTCCCTTGCAGCTGATGGGGATGGCTCTGCACACAATGAGAAGCTGCCCTGATGTATGCAGGTATTTGCTCTGCAGCTTCCCTGGGGTAGCATAGGGGCAGCAGCGACAACATGCTGTTAGGGAATCCTCTGCCTTGTTTCCCCTTGGTGCTGTCCTCCAAAGAAAGGAGTGCATCTGGGCTGAGAGGCTTTCCTGATGAGCAGCTGCATTGGTTGTATTTTTAACATCCTATTAGGAAGTTTACATGTCTGAACTTGCTGTGCTGCTAGCTCTGTTGGTGATGCCTGCTAATAATTTGGAGAAGACTGTATTGCCTGTATTTTTCACATGGCTACCACTAGTTTAGGATTCATGAGTTTTGTGAGCAGTGCAGTGAAGGTGCATGAAGAGCACAGCTTCATGGAGGGCAGAAGGACTTCTGCATTGTTTCCAACCTCTAAAGAATCCCCCTCAATTGTCCACGCTGCTGCGCAAGCCAGAGTTTTTGTCCAGGATTGTGTGTAGGTACCTTTACAGTGAATGTCCAGAAAAGAAGCTAGAATTCTGTCTTCATTGGGAAATACTTAACTATTGTGGGATCCTATCCTGCTATTAGTGGAGGTGGCTGTGTAAAACATCAATTCTGATGACTTGTGTTTATGTACAAGGTAACGAGCAATTTACTGTTCTTAAAGCTTGCTACTGTCACCTCAGGTGTTTTTTTTAACAGGATGCTACTTAGCCCAGATTTCTATTGCAAAAGTTTATTGCTTTCTCAAGGAGCTCTAATAGGTAGCTTTTTTCCCCTGTATTTCCTTCTGACAGCTTTAAAAAATGGGAACAAAGCTTTGCACCTACGTAAGTCCTTTATCCGATGTACTCAGATGTGCATTATAAAGGCTGGAAGGGTCTTATAGTCTTACCATGAGCTATATACTTTTCTACCTGTGCTGCAGTACAGACGATATGACACATAAGGCAGGTGCAATTTGCTTCCCCAAGACAAAGCACATTTCTGTGGTGCAAGGGAGCTTTGCAGGGTGCCAGAATTAATTTCTCTTTATTTCAGTAACACTTTTAACATGCACCAAAACTGTGCCCTACTTAGACTAGACAGGACTTGGATATAGCGATGTTACTCCATGCTGAATCATAGAGTCAAATAGTAGAATTGTTGAATGGCCTGGGTTGAAAAGGACCTCAAAGATCATCTAGTTTCAACCCCCATGCTGTGGGCAGTTGCCCGCCACTAGAGCAGGCTGCTCAGAGCCACACCCAGCCTTGCCTTCAATGCCTCCAGGGATGGGGCATCCACCACCTCTCTGGGCAGCCTGTTCCAGTGCATCACCACACCCTGAATGAAAAACTTCCTCCTAACATCTAACCTAACCCCCCCCCCCCCATCTTATTTTAAAATTATTATTAAATTATTTTATTATTCCTCCTTGTCTTATCACTGTCAATCCATATAAACAGTGATTCCCCTTCCTTTCAAGTATTGCAAGGCCACAGTAAGGTCTCCCTGGAGCCTTCTATTCTCCGAGCTAAACAAGTCCAGTTCCCTCAACCTTTCATCACAGGAGAGGTGCTCCAGCCCTCTGATCATTTTAGTGGCAATCATCTGGATCCATTCCAAGTGCTCTGCATCTTTCTTGTGCTGGGAGCCCCAGGCCTGGATGCAGTACTCCAGATGGGATCAGAATAGCACTTCTTGTTTTTACCAGTACACAAGGTAATAGTGGTTAGCTGATTCATGCCCTCTATAGGCTGTCCATCACTTTGCTTTGCCTGCTGGATAGGTGATGGCTGTGAGTTGCAACACCAAGTGTTTAGTGTGGCAGAGACTAAATGATGTGTAAAATAAGTTTGCAGGACCAAAAGTGCCCAAAGCCATGGATCAGTCAACTTTGTGGTTGCATTTGTTCATTGGCTGGTTTTTATGGAGCTTTTGATCAATCCTAGCATTTTGTAAATTCCTGTAAATCACTGAAGTGCACCAAACGAGCCATAGCACAGGTGCATTCTGAGCCATTCCAAAGGGGATGAGGCTGAGTAAGCAGAAGCAGAAAGTATATTTGTCTGGAGGCCCCTGAAGAGGTGGGTGCTGGTGGCAGGTGAGGTGCCTGAAGTATTTGTCTCCATTCCCATACCCAGCAGCAGTGCCTCGAGTCCCTTCTGCCTGTATGGTTTGCTCCTCCCTGGGAACCAGCAGCCCCACCCACCCCCTGGGCATATTGCCCAGTTCACAGCTGCCATGGGGAGCTGCTGCTTTTCTCTTTCCTATTATAATAGCAGCCTTATAAGGCTTCCCCCAGTCAGCCTCACCTCTGGAATAAAAAAGTTGCATGTTTCCGCGTGTGGCTTCTGCTGTGATATTTGGGTTCATTTATTGGGGTCCTGGGAGCCGGTCATAACTCTAGAAGGAGGGTAAAGAATTTAAAAAGGGAAAAGAAGAATAAAGACAGGCCAGGGAAAAGCCAGACTGCAGCACGAATTAAACAGAAGGTATAAGAAGAAGAGTAGTTTTGTAAGGGAAGACACAGTGTGGAGTTGTGAGGCAGTGATGGTGCAGACATCTGCCTTCTGCTGGACAGACACGGTAGTGCCCTTTGACTTCCACTAGGATAAATAGCATTACATTTCCAGAGAACCTTTTGCATTCCTTGCCTCGGATGCTGCACTCTAATTACACATTGTATTAGATGATTCAAAAGCAGAATAGCATCCTGATGTCTTTAGCCTCAGTGCTAGCTTTCTTGTTTCTGAAGTGTGACACAGGTGTCTGGATACACTATGTTTGTGCCCCTGGACTGTGGTCTAGTGCAGTGTCTGCCGTTTGGCTTCATTCTGGACCAGAGTGAACTTCCTGAAGCAAATCCTTTGTGCAGTCATGCATGTGATTGCAGGGCAACCGATATTTTTTTACTGACTTCTAGCATGCACAGAATTTGTCTCTGTCTTTCAAAGGAAACCAAATAGCTTGCATTTAATTCTGAAAATAGCTCCTGCCCCCAAAACTCAAAGCCAGTAGTCACAGAGAGTCCGCTGGCTTGTTAGAATTGTAGATTACTGACAGTGTGGAAAGAAATACAGTGATTTATGATGATATGGAAAGCAGTGTAATGATAACATTCAAGTTACCAGAGAAAGGGTCTTTCACCACTGAAACTGTAAGCCTTTCTCCATCTGTAACTCATTAGCTACTTAGTAGAAGTAGCACTATTTTAAGACATTATTTATCCTCCTAGGCAGGATCGATGTGCTTCTAGAGACGTGCATGTTTCTGTGCATATCACTGGTAGTTTCCAATCAATAGCAAGAAGTAAACTTGAAGCTGTAAACACTGCAGTGTTGTCTTGATCCTTCTGTGAGAAAATTTCCTTTGGCTCTGATTTAATGTGAGTTAAAGGAGCAGGGAAAAAAAAAACTGTCATAATCACTGGAAGGAAAGAAGTGTGATTTCTAGCTGCTTCTTATATGCATAGTGGAGGGGGGGAGCAATGGAACCAGCCTACACAGGTCTGATGGGTCTTTAGTTAACTTTTCATATAGTTGTAGGTGGCTTGCCCTTTGCTTATGGAAATGTATTCTTTTTCTGAAGGAACCATTGTGTAGCCTCATAGGTTTGTTTCACTCCTAATTTCAATGGCTAGCAGACTGGTTTTGCAATCAAGGTGAAGTGATTGAATGCGTTTGTATAGTTGATTTTAGTACTATGTGTGAAATAAATCACTGTTATCAGTCTTGGGGTGTAGTTTATTTTCCTGTAGTGCATACAGATCTTAAAAAACCTTTCCTTTGATCTGGTAGAGAAAAGATTGCTCCTTTGCGGCAATCAAAAATATAGGTCTCTGAAGCCATAAACCATTCCTCTGCAGTTTTTAGAATGAAGTATGACAAAGCATGTCATCTGTGTTTTTTCTTCTTTTAAGAAATAGTCTAGTTGAATTCTTTATATATGGCTTGGTTACGTGCCATAATTCAAGAGGAAAAATTATATGCATTGCTTTAATTGTTTATATGAGAGGACAGTAATGATTTAAGTAGTTTAGGCAAAGGTCTCATTGGACTGGACTCTGTACAAACTCAATTAAAAAGAAAGAGTATTATTCAGTAATTTCAGAACATTTTTAAGTGGCAATGAAAACGTTTTTTCAGTTTATTTTTTAATCCCTACACATCGATGTTTTTTGTGCATTTGTCAGTTCAAAGCGGATCTTGGTTTGCAATAGCTCTGACAGCACTTATTACAATCTGTCAAGTTAGTAATTTGTGAGCTCAGGATTTACAGAATAATTTTTAGAGTCAGCATCTAACAAGTCACGGTGCATTTAATGTTTTCATTGCTTCACATATTTTTGTGAATCATTCTGTTAATTCATGCAGCTATTTTTATTCCTGTGGTCCTGACTGGACTCTGTGATACTAATACAACTATTACTTGAAACAGTTCTCCAGACATGATTTTCAGCTCACTGCTTTCTTCAGTGGCATGAATGTGAAAATGAGGGTTTACCTAAAACTTATGACAGCCTATTTACTGTAAGTTATGATGCATCAATATTTATGAGTTCATTCAGAGGAATAGCATATTTGTACAACTGCCTTCTTGGATGGTTCATAGATGTTCAGCCCAATCATTTACCATCACTGGGAGAATAAGCACATAACTGGAATGAATCAAATGGTCCTACACCCATTTACTGAATGTTTGGCTCTTGCATTCATCAGGAAAACCTAAGTGAATAATGTAGTTTTCTAATTCAATCCAAAAACACATTTAGGTTTTGCTAGGTAGAAATCTAGCCTGTTAAAACAATAGAATTAAAAAAAAATAGTGTTGGAATGGTGAATGGCATTTAACTAAAACATAGAAAAGCAAAAGCTGAAGCTTCTGACTTGTAGCTACTTTTATTTTTCCTTTGTTCATGTAAATAATGGATAAAAGTGAGACAGTACTTTGAAACTCCTTACCTGGGTGCTTACTGTTAGGGTGGTGGGCCAACTTTTGAACTTGCTGGAAAAACATGGAAGTATTAGCAAAGCAGGGCAAAATTACAGTACTTCGCATAACTGAGTTTCATCAAAATGTACATTTTTCATAGGTAGATCTCCTTTTCTATTGAAAGCATGTATGGAAACTTGAAGATTTCTTAGTTTCTCAGATTCCTGAAGAGAAGTTTCACGTTTTTGAGGTTACTGTAAGAATGGTTAACTCAGCTAATTGCTCAGTATTGAAGCTTCTTTTCTGTATCAGGGAAAAAGTACACATGAAATTACTCAGGATTAAAAGTGTGTTTCCTGTGTAGGTGAAGCTCTTGCTGTATCAAAGTAAAGTCATATGATTCTGAAAATACCTGGATCTTCTGTTGCTATCAGTTTTTGCTTCACAGACCACAGTCCTGGGCTAACTAATCAACACTTGCTAGGCTTCCCATGTTTTATTTCAGAGGCCATATATCTCCTTTATTAATATGCCTGTGAGAATTAAGGTAATGAGTAGGCAGAAGAGCTGCAGAACTTGCTACTCAGAGTCACTAGAGATACATACTGTATAGATACAGTAGATTTTCAAGGTCCATTTTGGTTTGGGAGAGGAATGCTGACAAAGGGGAGAGAAGCAAGAAGGGAAAAGGTAGAGAATCAATCTCTGTACTGCCTGGTGTTTTGCGCTGGCTGATGGCTATGGTTTGCTCAGTTGATTCGGGGCCATCCAGCTTACCTACAGGCCAGTACTGGAGACAGTATGCCACCTGAGCTATTGCACACACGATGCCATGTTGTGGTAGCAGAACTCTACTTCTTTTATTGTTACAAAGACACAGAGAGGATGCTCTGGCCCTCCTTTCCACTCAGATGTGGAGCTGGGAATCCCACATCTTTTCCTATGTTTCTCTCTGTTCCAAGACTTTTTTATATGTCATCAGTAACCCAAACTTGAGATGATTTTTACTTATAATTATTTTTATGCTTTTCTATGAGAAAAAAAAAAAACTACCTTTTAGAACATTATCCTTGCTTTTCTGTAGAACCAGCTTATTGCCATATAGTAAAGTTAATGTATGCAATTTAATGTAATCATGTATTTAAAGGAAAACAGCACCAGAATGTGTGTTCATAGTCATGGGTAACTCTCATGTTATTTTTCTTTAGAGATCACAATCATGTCATCAGGCATATTAGTGGATAGATTGGTGTATGACTAAGGATACAAATATCCCCTCATTTTTTCCCCCTTCTCTCACTTAACATTTTGTTTGAGAAGATCAGTACATTTTGCCTGTGAAAAGCTCTGGATTAAATGCCACCCACCAAGGATTTTGTGTATGTTTTATTTTGCCAGAGGAGTTGTCAGACACTGGGGGAAGTAACGTAATATTGGTTGACCTAAGACTTTAATTAACTGACAAAGAAGTTTACAAAAACTGTCATATTAACTTTGCACATCATTTTTCTGGGGCAGAAAAGCTTTGTCACACAGCACTCATTTCTTATTTTGCTTACTTCAAGGCATAAAGGCGTAAAGGAAATAAATATGTTCCCTATTTCTGCTGCAAATAGTATTCTAGAAATATGAAATAGAAGGAAGAGATTTTATAGCAGTCATTCCTTTTTGAGCCTAATACAACCCAAGCAAGTGGTATTTGATGTGCATGTTTAGATTAGCATTGTGGCCTCAGCTTTGAACTAAATCCTTAGACATGAGAGGGCAGCATGTGGTTTTAACCCTGCAAGAAGGTAGTGGACTACTTTCACATCGTCTGTTACCAAAAATAGCTCGTGGATGGTGTTTCGATGCTGATTCTGGGTCCACATGCCTTTCAACTACGTGAAGGACTGCTGTTCATTTCCCTTTCCATTACTATCTTTTTTACCCACATATTCCTCAGGCTAGTCCTTATTGGAGGTAACGCTTCAGAAAGCTGTTTTTCTGAGCCAGAATATTACAGTAGAAATATAATTTCTTCCATCTTTTGCACTTTCTTTTCCTGTTTTCTTTTAACTAATCTTCTACTGAAATCTCGTCATCTTTTTCTTCAGCCTTCATTTTCTACTGAAATACATTGGTCATATCCACCATCTTTTTTTTTTTTTATTAATCCTTTTTCCTTGAAACTTGTCCATCTTTTCATTTATTTTCTTTCAAATCATCAATCAGATGCTTTCCTCCACATGCTAATACTCCCTTGCTAGACTGTCTGTTCCTGTTCTAGTCACTTTTTCTTGTTTATAGCATCTTTCCTACTGGCTGCCTTTCTGTTTCCTTTGCCTATAGTCAATGTTAACAGTCACTGACAAAATTATCTTCATGTTCATCCCTTCAGCTGTATTGCCCTTCGGTGGAATTTTTTGTTTTGTTTTGTAGGCTTTTGTCAATCAAATTCAGTCAAATTGGCTCACAGCCAATGCCCCTGCCACTCTTTCTGTCTTTAATTGAGCAAATCAATAGTAACATTGAAAAATAACTGGAGGCCTCCGTGGTACCTGGTGCTTCTCCATCAGGACGTAGATAGGAAAGAATGATCCATGCAGCTAACAGAATTCTGGGAGCTCATTTGGGAACTGCCAAATCATTCTGTGGCCACAGGCTCTTCCTGCACAGGTGGAGTAGCCTGGGGATGTAATATAA
Source organism: Cyrtonyx montezumae (assembly GCF_038088225.1). NCBI lineage: Eukaryota > Metazoa > Chordata > Aves > Galliformes > Odontophoridae > Cyrtonyx > Cyrtonyx montezumae. The sequence goes on along the minus strand of NW_027072089.1, from coordinate 98,107,777 downwards.
CAGAGTACAACAATTAGTAGTTCATTTCCACTGAACAGAAACTTACAAAATGCTCACATCCAATAGCAGAATTACCCCTGACTTTTTTTTTTTTTTTCAGATAAATGAACTTTTTTTACATCAACTCCTTCAGATGCAGGCACTTCTCTGACTACTTTCTTGCTTTTTGTCAGCCCCCGTTTCTCACTGTTTCAGGGTCTCACTGGTCCTGTGCTCATGGCCCTGGGGCTCTTCTTCCCTTTCTGCTGTATGGAGTCCGTGGAGTAATGTGATGAATCCCCTGCCTACTCTCTTGTAGTCTTTGATTTATGACAGCTTCATCTTACCAGTTCCCAGGGACCATGTGGTGTCAGACTGGCTTCCCACACCTGTGATCCATTAGTCAAGGGACAGAAAAAAAACTGGGAAGATCAAAACTGCTCTGAAATGTGAAACAGTTATTGTTCTCACTTCGTCTTCAGCCTTTCTTCCTTCACCACTCAGTCTACTGGGTTGGACCTCAGGATCCAGCACAAGATTCTATTTGCTGTTCCTGAGGAGAAGGCAGGCAATTTGTTTGGGTTCTGAGGCTATAAGCAAGATTTCACATTGAAGAGTTCTGTTACTGCAGCATTAAGATTCCACGTATCTGCTACAGACCTCTTATAAGCATCTTGTGTAGAACTGCTGTCACATCCCCTACCTCTCAGCTCCATCATCATGTCTGCTAGGTGCTCATTTGTTCATATTGAGTATGCCTGTAAAATGATGGTCATTGCTGAAATGGATAATGATAGTGATACCACATGGGAACAGACTGCTCAGCTTGATCCAAACCATTGCATTGTTTCAAGTCTCTTATCTGCAGACAGAAAAATGTCTTAGTTCATAGTAAAAAAATAAAAATAAAAATGTTCATAAACAAAATATTTATATACCTTTAAATTAAGAAAGCTAACACCTCAACAACAAAAAGTTGCTTTTTTTTTTCAACATAAATTCTGCAGAAAATTAATAGTTAAAATATATCAGAGCTTATACCTGCTAAATCTTCTGTCAGCTACTTCCTCATCCCACTGCCTAAGAAAGAATCAACTTAATTATTCCTGTCATTATATACGCTCAGCTGGCTTAGAGTTGTCTCTTTATCACTGGCTACAGCCATTGTCCTTGTATTCTGGAACAGTTAAGATGATTGAAAACTGGTGATTTTTTTTGTTGTTGTTTTCTTTTAGATGTGAAAGGCTTCTTGGTTTTGTTTTTTTGATAATTCTGGAATATGCAGACTGTAATACAAGAAAAAATCAGGAATTTTGGTATCTCTTGACAATGTTTAGGTTGTATCAGCACTAAATTTACTTCTGTAGAATAGCATGCCTGAATTTATATTCTAAAATAACGTGGAAGATTTGTCCAGGCTAAGACCAAGGGGCTAGTGTAGTGAAGTCACGGGTTGCAATATGTGAAGATGGGAAAACAAAGAACAGCATTAAATTTTCTCTCAAGGATCTGTAAGACTCTCAGGATGACTCTTCCAAGTACTCTGAAAATATAACCATTGATCTACTTCAGACAATTCATCCACTGAAATAACCTAAAAATTGTCTTAAATTACCTGATGCACACTTTTAACATGTAAAGTTTTCATTAAAGTGTTTGACAGGTTGCATCTAAACTGAAGTCATTTTCTTTCCCTTCAAAATTTAATTTTCTTTATGGCCTCTTCTGTCAGTGAGCACAATTCATTAAGAATGATTTGGTCATTTCATTCCGCAACCTTATTTGTGGTTGTTTGTTTGTTTTTTAAACTTTGCGAGTTTTTCTGAAGGAAGTCTCCTTTGTGACTGAAATGATTAAGGCTGGATCTCAGTAAATATATAATGTTTCTTCAGTTTTTTTACATTGTGTAAACCGTGCTGCTTTCCTTCAGGATCACTTAAGAAGGAAACTGCACACAAATTCTTGGCAGACATTTTGAAAAGATATGTCATGTTTCCAGTTTTCTGTTTACTGGCTTGTTAATTTTTTGTGTGGTCACATAGAAAAGCCAATAGAAAGCAGCCTTAAAATGTCTTACATCTCAGATTCTGCAAGTCTGGTTGTAGAGGGGAATCTCTAGATGTAGTACAGTCCTGTGAGTCGTCTTTTGTCATATGATATCCTATTCAAAAGAAACAGTTCTGGGGATGTTATGAGAAGGTTTAATCTGTCTGCTTTTCTGCGGATGAGTCATGGTGAATCTCCAGCCCTCTGGGATGTTCTGGGTGTGGTTTCTGGTAAGGTTGATGCTGAGAGTTTGTAGAAAGAGCAGGTTTTGTTGAGCAAAAGGCTAAGATTTACATTTCTAGAAGCCTGCAGATAATGGTTGAATGTCACAGGTGACAGCCACTCTTCTCCAGTCATGCCAAATGCACCAGTATGGTAATGAAGAATATACAAAGGGGTCCATTTTGTGTTTATTGTGGCTGGAAACAAGCTGCATGTGCTGGAAACAATGTTCATTGAGAAGATGATGTATGGATGGATCTTAGCTTCTGATAAATTCCTCTTCCTAACACTGATATCTTCTCACTCACTTTTTAAAGTATTTTGGCTTCTTGTTGTAGAGCCTAAATATTCAGATCTCTGCTTAATCCTGAAAGACACAGGTTTTATTTGCTTAGATAAATTTATTGTGACAAGAGACAGGAGTGAGGAGAAAGGAGAAATAATCAGAATGTGATATGACAGAGATTAGGTCAAATAAGCAAAATACAGAGGGAAAAAAAAAACAGCTTAATAAAAACATGTATAATTCATGGTTATGGATATGAACCATAAAAACGTAAGACAGATTAGTTGAATGAAAGCCTGGGAATAAGGTCCTGTATGCCATAGACATTTCATTTAAATTAAAAAAAAAGGGGGGGGGGGGGGGGCTTTTTTTTTTCTTTTGGTTTGGTTTTTTCCTTCTGTCTTCCTCTTAATGTCTTTAGTGCGTTTACCTGTCCTTGTCATAATGCAGAACTTGGGATCCTCTTACCATACAGAAGGTCATCAGATAAAAACATGTGCCCTCTAAAATACTCATCTCTCAGTAAGAGAAGCAAAGTGTAATGCAATTAAAACAACTATCTACAGTGTTTATGTACAGTTATATTGAGTAGAGCATACCTTTAATTTCATTGGAAGGTCAGATACACAAGGAGGATTACTGCTGTCTCTCAGAAAGCAGCTCAGCTTTAGAAATTCTGAACAGATTAGAAGAAGATCTTGGCAGTGGTTCCCAAATGCTCAGGAGACTCACTGCTACCAACAGCTTTGACATTCTGGCCAACAAGTTAAATATTATTCGCTATAAACATTACAAGGCAATTGATCACCCCTTATGTACTGGGCCCAGGGTGCATGCTTCCTGCCTTCTTCTTCAGGAACAAGGGCAGCTCATAAACCAATGATATTCTGTCAGTAACCTTTTAAATTAGTGCAAAGAGGAGGAATTTGTGTTATTTGCATGTTAAGCACAACAAAGTACCAGAGAAAGGAAGCAAGGCTTATAGAGGATTTTGTAACTACACGTGAATGAGAGCGCTCATGGTCCTGATGGAAGGACTATGTTTCCATCCAGCTCTGGTTTAGTGATTCCAGTGGGGCTTAAGTGACTGAATGTGGACTGGTGTGATCTGGTGAGACTAAATGTAACTGTTATGTAGTTGTTACTAGGCAAGAGGAGTTCTCCTTTCAGCTGGGGAAGTAGCTGATTCTCAGCTAATTAAGGTGGTCTGAAAGATTTGGCTGAATGTGGCCACCATCTGAGAACAAATGGATCTCTCTGTAAAAGACAATGCATAGCTATAGAGCAGAGAACTCAGTGTTTCTTTCTATCTTCAAAATAAGTTTCAGAAGATTTGCTCAGGCACACAGCAGTTTGTTTAATTTTTAGGAGTGGGTGGATGGGAGCTCTTCTTTGTCTGGGCCAGGTTTCCAAGATTTACCAAGAGTGAGATCTTGCAAGGGTGCAAGGAAATGTAGCAAAAGTATTTGCTGTCCAGATGAGCAAACAGCTTTGTGAGAAGCATCTTGCTCTTGGAGATACCTCTAGGATGGATGTAGTCCCTGTTGGAGACTGTCTTCCAATTATTAGTTTCTTACTTTCCACTGTTGCACATGGTTTAAATGAGTGTTTGGATTACATCTAGGAAAGAAGTTAAATCTCAGGAAGCAAAAATAGAAAACATAGCACAGGCAATGAGATTTAGTAGATTGAGGCAACACATGTGAAGCAAAGAAATACTCATATGTAAAGGTAAATTTTCAGAATGGTTAAGGAACCTCTGAGAGGCTGAACTTCCATTTTAAGATACATGGTGAAGATGGAAGAAGAAATTGAAATGAACAGTGCAGAAAAAATTTTTGACCTCTGTGTAGCGGTTAATTTTGGTCACATCTGCTTTGATACCATTGGGGTGGTTACTATTTCCTGCTGCTTTCTAGCTGTTGGATCTGGGTGGCATGGGCCTTTCTAAAACTGGCGTTCTTCTTTCAGCCAGCTTCAGCACAACATCAGATGTTTCAAGATGTGCTATTTGCACCAGCACTAGGGAAAGGAAATGAGTCCGGAATTTGGAGAGAAATGCAGTAATCTGTCATGTGCAACCATTTGAAATAAAGCCAAGCAATTCCCCTTAGTTAACTATGTCTCAGCAGTTTTCTCTGATAAAATAATTAATATTCAGATTGATGTCTGTTGGCCATCTATCCTTCATTCTTGTTTTTGGTTTGCATTGTTTATGACATTGCTTCAAAAGCAATCCTTTAATATCCCTGGCAAATTGGTGTCTTCCTTCTGACTAACGTTCTCTGTTAGCAAGTTCCCTTTCCTTCACTGTATATGATCATAAGGTGCCTGCACTGTGGAGCTCTTGCAGGATCACCAGAGGGCTGAGATGAGAAGGGGCCTCTGGAGTCACCTGGTCCAACCCCTGCTCAAGCCAGGACATCCAGAGCAGGGTGTGCAGGACCATGTTTCTCTCACAAGAGATGCTTGTTTCTTTATCATCTTTGTAGCCCTTTGTTGGACTCCTTCCATCTTTCTCTTGTACTGATGAGCCCAGAAATGGACATACCAGTCTCTCTCCATCTGAGAAACCATGGAGATTCGTTCATGTTGAGCATGCTGAGTACTGAAATAAAATAACTGAAAGGCAGAAGGGAGGGAGGGAACAGGAAGAACCTACATGGCAAATAATAATGTTCACAAGGACAACCATCTGGCCAAACTGTCCCTCCTTTCACTATGACAACACTTAGGGAAGCAATGGGCCACAGTCAGTGGCTTAACACATGGTCAGAAGAGCAGCTTTTAGGCCCAGCAGGATAGTTGTAAGGCCTGGAAATCTCTTTGTCGTGTCCAGTGGGCAGCTAGACCCTACAGCTTGTAGACATCACCTGGGTTGAATTGACAGAAGTCAGGATGTGCGTCTGCACTCTTGGCTCCTTTGTAGATCACAGCTTTTTCGTGCTGTTATAAGTGTGTTGTGTGTGTATGTGTGTGTGCCTGTCCCCAACATGACAGGAGCACATCAGCCCGGAAGAGTCATGCTCTTGCTGACATGAGCACGCAAGCAGCAGAAAGAGTGGGATTTACAGTCTGGTAACCAGAGACCATAGCTCAGCTGTCCAAAGAGACAGCCAAGTGATGATTGACCCTCTCCCCACCAGCTCCTGAACTAATAATTTTCTCATTACAGACCAGAAGAGCATTTTCTGTAAGCTGTGTTGTCCTGCTAGAAGTTGAATCCTTTTCTGGATATGCTATTGAGCAATTGACTTGAGACATGATAGCACTAACCAGCTTCTGCACCTATGTACTGGCTCCATGGACCTCTTCCCAGACTCACCTCAATTGTTCTGCCTCCTCCTTTCCCCAGGCAGCACAGGGAAACTGGGAATGGGGCTTGTAGGCCACTGGGGAATCTCTGCTCTGGTGCCCAAGAACCCAATGCAAACCTTGCTGTGACACAAAACAAGATTTGAAACAAAAGCAAAGAAGATGTTAACATGGGTTTTCTTTTCTTTTTCTTGTCAACCACAGGTAATGCAGGTAGTGAAAGAACAGATAATGAGAGCACTCACTACCAAGCCTAGCTCACTGGATCAGTTCAAGAGTAAGCTTCAGAATCTCAGTTACACAGAAATACTGAAAATACGCCAGTCCGAAAGAATGAACCAGGAAGATTTCCAGTCTCGTCCAATTCTGTAAGTACTGTCTTCTCTCCTAACCCATGTTTGCATTGAAGGATTAACAAATGTGATTGACACTTATGAGCTCTTCAGGGGAAACCTGAGGAAGTAAGCTGTCCAGGGAGCTGTGCTCAGAAACAGTAGTACAGCATCTGCTTGAAGTGTGTTTGATTTCTTCTGCTGGGAATCACAACTTTTTTATTGAATTTAGTTAAATCAGATTCATCAGATTCCTGCAGGGTCTCTCATAGCTCATTTGTATGAAACAATGCTCTGACATTTCCTGTCTTTGTATCCTTGTGCATATAGACCTGTTTTTTGTTGTCAGTATTGGCTTTTTTATTTTATTTCTTTTTAAACTTTGCCTTCTGTCCAAGAGAAAAGAATTGAAAATGCTACTTCTCTGAGCCAGACAAGAAGTTCAAAATAAAAGGAGTCAATACTCAGTGGCTTCAGAAAAGATTGGGGTTATGTATTACCATCTTTCTTTAGAGCATTATCTTTGGTGTTAATGAAAAGCTATTATTTATTTGTAAATGATAACACTGTGGTAGCGTGACAATGAGATTCTCATTTCCATGTTGTTTACTGCAAAGAATTAAATGCTAACATCACCATCACAGCTCCTTCCTGCTGCTCAGAATACCCTTTGTTCTGTTACATAAGAAATGGAGGCCGTTCTTGGCTCTGGACCGGGACTCATGGCTGAACTAATAACACAGGACAAGTTCAGACTCCATGGTGCACAAAGAGATAGCAGGAACCTTTTGATATCAGCAGAGAAACAGTGAGGATTCCAGAAATGTCAATAGATATGTCATGAAGTCTTGACTATGTTTGAAGTATAATGGCTTGTAATTTTCCAAATCTCCGTCACAAGGCAAAGCTATAGGGAAGGGTTTGAACTGGGACATTTCAGAATTCTGTTGCTGGATGCTCATTTTCATTTGTTTCTAAAGGGTATAGATATGTCTGAGCTCTGGGGATGTCTTCATCCATGAGCAGCAGGGCAACAGAGGAAGCATAAGCTAAATAGAACTACACTTTAATCATACCATTGTGGATCAGAGAGGGAATGCTTCTTTTATGTGTTCAGTGTTTTAAAAGGTAGGACCCAATGCCCAATTAGAACTGATGTCACTCATAGTAATGCATCAATTAAACAGTTACAAATGGTTCCAGTCAGTTTTGCATCATTACACTGCTCAAAATCCCCTGCCAATCCTGTGCAGTGCTCAGTGGATCAGAGCTGCTTACAGTACTGCTAAGCTTGTCACAAAAGCTGCTCATTTTCCTTGCTTCTGCTGTGAGTCAACTGTTCAGCTATGATACAGGTCAACTATTTATATTCTCTTGCTGCCTTGCATAGCCTCATGAAACATGCCAGTTGCCCTCTGCAACCTCCTTATGTCCAGCATGGCTCTAGCTAGTTGCTGCCCCGGCCTGGAGTTTTCTTCACCAGGGTGAGATGAAGGAAACAAGTAGTTAAAGGAAACTAAAATGTTACTAGACTCATTTCAGATTCAGGACAAAGGCTAAGCCCAAAGGCTATGAAGGCTGAGTAAATTGATAAGGTATTTCAGCAATCACAACTGCATTTGCAGAGATTTGACTCTATGAATTTGCATTTCGATTGCATCCACGATGGCTTATTCTTGTCAGTGAAAAGAAACGGTTCTTTCATTTTCCCCTTTGATTTGATTCTGTGTACTGAGCTCTCTCAAATTGCGTAGATGGCGCAATTGATAGGAGTACGGAATCATGGTCCCATTGTGGGGAAAGAGACTGTGAGTGAAGAGAGCAATCGTGGCTCTGCTGTATGTTTTAAAGCTTTACAGATAGGCTAAAAGAGATTGTGCACAGCTGAATGTAAAGTCAGTGGGCCTTGTTTAATTCTGTGTGAGCATATGGCAGTCGGATGGTTTTTCCTGCCTTTGACACGATAGAAATCTTTCTTTTGCTGTTCTTTATATAAGTACTGATGATTTAAGTTTTCAAGCTGCCAGATCAGAGAAGTTCCAGTTGAGTTGGACTTGAATGTAACTTGGAAAGCATTGCCTTAGGTCCCTGTAATTACAGCAACCTTGTTTTGCAAGTAATTGTTTCTTCTGTAAGAGCATTGTTGTGCCATGCACTGGAGTTTCTTCAGATGAGGGAAAATTCTTCAGAACAGAATGCATGCAAGAGCTTGGGATCATTACTGATCATCCAAACAGCCATTCCACAAATATAAATATAAGTGCTATAGAATATTATGGGCTCATTTTGAATGGCTGTGAAAGAGGGTGTTTAGGAGTCCTGAGAACTACTTGATGCATTAAGTGCAACAGAGATGGGGGTAATACTGGATAAAGTTGTGATCTCCATGTGGAGACTTGATGGTTAAAGGAAAGCTCGTGTCAGTTAGGGAGCCATTGCTGGGTAATATCTGAGTGAAAATTGGCACATGCAAGGAAATAGAGAGAAGAAGGGAAGTGGATGCTTTCTGGCTTTTTATCTTGACATATTTCTCTGTGATGTTAAAGATTCACTAATGCCTGCTCTGAATGCTTGAAGTGATTAGGAGAGTACATAGCTACCCACCAGAAAGATAAAAGGATAGAACCCATGAAAGCAGTCCTTGGATTAGTCTTTCATTACACTGTAATGATTTAAATGACTACAGTATGCCCCATCCTGGAAGGGGAACAGCTGACAAGAGTCTTCAATATAAGCAGAAAAGGCAAAAGATAGGGGCAGGTAGAACTGGTGCTGAATTAGAGCTAGAATAATCCGTATTATTTTCAAAAAATCCAGTGCCGTTCAGATTTACAGACAGTCCAAGTCTGTTATTTTAAAAATATCTAACTGATGTCAGCAGCCTATAGTGCTGAGACCAGTGAGATCAGAAAATTAGTGATCGTATATTACTGTGTAGTTCCATCAGCCCTTCTGTCATGTCAGCCCACTGACTTTTGTCATTCTTACATCACAGCAATACAGTAGGAAGCTAACAGCAATTTTTAAAGCTCCTGTCTCTGTTGGCTTTCCTAGTTTGTTCTTGCTCTTCACAAGGCACAAACTGTTCAGCTGATGTCATCCAAAGGAGAATAAATAATTTTTCCAAAAATATATTTGCGTTTATGATCTTCCTTCAACTCTTTGTTCCTCTGTGTGCTGAAGCATGGGGACTGTAAAACTAAAGAAATTGCTATCTCACTGAGCTTCATGGTTATGAAAGCAAGTTATGCATATGTGTAGAGAGACTCTGGCACATCAGCTAGGAGACTGAAGGCTCCCCTTCATTCCTACCTCCCTTTCTCCCCAGAGAATCTTAGATACTGAAGTACTTCAGAGGGTTTTGCTTCTTTATTTTTGAATTGCTTTAAAATCTTCCTCCGATTTGTAAAGGGAAGATGAGACTTCAGAGGACAGAGGAGGGAATACTGTGAGTAACTAGTCAGGTATTGATGTGCTAGATGACCCATTCTTTTTTGTTGCTTTTTTTTCCATACTGTTGTAGAAACCTAATGCTAGGCGATCTTTAGCACATCTTTAATCACAGAATTACAGAATTGTAGGGGTTGGAAGGGACCTCTAGAGATCATCTAGTCCAACCCCTATGCCAAATCATGTTAGTAATCTATTTTCTAAATTAAACTACCAAAACATCACACAGAAGTTTATATCAATTTTGAATGCTTGGAGTCAGTCCTGCTGTATGTAGACTGTACCTCAGTCTGCTCAGTCATGTGCACTGTGGTTTAGCTCTGCTTTTCTCTGCCCCTGTTCCCAGCTCTTACCTAAGGAATGGGGAAGCTCATCAGCTCAGAAAGGGAAGACATCTATTCAATCACAGAATTCTTCTAATCACAGAACGTAACTATTCAGCACATTCCTACCTCTGTTCCCAATAAGAAAACAATGTTAGAAAATTGTCCTGAAGTACTAATTGTGTGTTTCTGAGAGGTGGCCTGTTTCTATAGTTACAATGTTTGCTTGATTTTTGACCAGCTAGATTTTCACAGCTTGTAAATATGTGGTGAGTTATGCATCAGGTACTCCAACCATTTTGTTAATACCTGGGAGAATTATGACATTTCTGTTTAAAGCCTTGATCTGACTAACAGAGAACTTCCAGTGGATTCGGTGGGTTGTTGGCAGATCAAAGTTGCCAGATCCACGTGAATGTGGAAATCAGCAGAGGCTGAAGTTCCCAAGCATTCAAGAAGTTGAGACATTTTTGTTTTATCTACGAAATACCACAGCTTTGCTTTCTTTTGATGATGATCACTGGAACATACTGCCAGACAGAATGAGTTTTGGTGTTACCTAATGCTCACAGCAGTGCAAAATTATGGTTCTGACATGCTTCATATTTTATAAACCATCTACATTTTCAGGTTTTTTTTTTAATCTTACTAGGCTTACTGTCAAGTTAATCTTTCAACCTGTCTTTTATATATTCTTAATGAATCTTCATGAGGATATAACTGATTATTTCAGACATCTCTGAGTCCATGTGATGATATTTGAAATCAAACTTTAAATATTACATGCATACATTTTACACCTAGTTCTTGACATGTTGATTGCTTTTATCAAAGTAGAATGTGGAAAATGGGTTTCCTTGGGGGTATATAATAATGCTTCTAAATGCACTGCTGTTTCTTTGCATTGCTGGACAAAGGCAAAGCTTGATCCTTGAACAGTTCGCATCAGGGGTTACTTTTCCACCAAATTCTGCCAATAACAAATTAACTGAATGGCATTAAGTTCAATACCAAGCATACAGAACTAATCGTTGTTTTGGCTCATTAGCAATGTTCACTGTTGTTTGGGTTTTTTTTTTTTTGTTGGTTTGTTTTGTTTTTCTGTTGATTCAAAGTGTGTTTTAGTCTTCTTGTGTTGTCCTAAATAGTAATGCTAGTAAAGCATGCTAGCAGAGCACCATACAAGAAGGGGTGAGAGACCCTCAAATAAGCTTCACAGTGTTCCAGTGATGAAAGAGCATTATTTGCTGCAGAGAAAGCTTGTCAATGGATTATAGCAAGTGTTATTTTTAGCTGCATAAGCTAAGAAACAAGTAAGTTGCCTGAGTCATACACTGATGCTATAGCAGGAAGATGTCTAGAGCAGAGATAGCCTGACTCCCGTGCCCTTTTATAAGAAAATAATCATATTCTAAAGCAGGCTAGATTCTGACCTGGGCATGCTTCTGACAGTTGTCTTCTTTTTGGACATAAACATCTTGTGAGAGTCTCTGTTTCAGAGAGAAGAGGATGGGTTTTGATTGAGACTCACAAGTGCCTGCTTTCTTTCTTCCCAAGGGAACTGAAAGAGAAGATTCAGCCTGAGATCTTAGAACTGATCAAGCAGCAGCGTCTTAATCGACTTGTGGAGGGCACCTGCTTTAGGAAACTGAACAGTCGACGTCGGCAAGGTACAGCTCAGACTGCCTGGTCTGGGTTTTTTTTGTCACTTTTGTCTAAAACTTGAGAGGATGATTACTGCTTGAGTACAGCAAGATCTCTTTTATTGCTGTCTTGACTGACTGCTTCTACCAGCGGGCGTCTGAAAGCATCTCCTAGTTACAATTGTAGGATTTTCTGTTTCACTGAAACTGGTTTGGGCTTCATCTGGAATTCCAGTCCAGCATTTAATGAAAATCTCAAACAGCAGTCTTGCACTCTGAATTAAGTATTTTCATTTCTGCCTGGTGTCCAGACTTCTTGTTCTCCCAGAACAAAATCTCTACCTCTATTACTAATCAAACAGCAGATGTCCAAAACATTTATACAAACTCATTTTGCACTCTTCACTCTACAACTGCCTGTCCTTAGATTTTGTTGTGCATTGCCATAAATTAAATATAGCATGGTGTTTAAATATTCTTTTAAAAGCCACTTAGATAAGTAATTTGTGTACACTTAGATGAATAATGATTGACATGAGAAGATTATTTTCCCAATCATATGAATCATTGCTCAGTACTAGATTTACTGCTTATTTTAATACAGTCAAATCTTTATGGTTCTTTTTCCCCTCAGAGAGGCATGCTTCTTTCTCAAAACAAAATAATGGGAACATAATGTAAATTCAGAAGATTAATGTGAGGTTGTATAAAAAAAAATCCCTTTAGAACCTCTATTTTGTGAGGATACAGATTGCTGTTTTCTTCCACACTGCAAATGCAGTGCATAATAGAAAGTTTCTTACTGCGGAAGATCAATATTTGCAACATTCAAATTAATTGTGGAAAACAGCTTTCCTCACAGAAGGAATAATCCCTGCAGTGCCTTAGTCCTAAGAAATAAGCTGGCAAATTTCCTTAATGTACAGTGGTTATTTTGGAAAATTCTAATCCTTTATCAAAGAGAGAAGTCACAGAAAATTATGATGCAGCTTTATACCTTCTCTGTCAAGACTGCAAGCCTCTGTAAAGCTCTTTGCACAGAGTTTAGGGAAAGAGCATGAATATTCCACTGCAGCTTCTGTACAAATTTCATAGGGAGGCATATTTCCCTTCAGGGAACATCTTCACGAGGTGAAAGTACCTAACATAATGTGTTGTAGTATTGTTCAGCTATCAGTAGTGAGGGTTTTTTATTTTGGTTCTTTCAGACCCTTGATCCAAATGACTGAAATTCTAAGGAAGGAGCAGAGTCTTTGGTGAACATACTTGTTTTGGCATATCCCCAGTATATTTTATTATAAACTGTAGTCAGTCCATGATTAATATGATCAAAAGTCTCGGAGTATATAAATCGGTTCAATTTATTTGAGTGGAGTTGAAGTTAAAGGAGAATAAAATGAAAAAGAAAAAAATCAACTTGATATTCTGGTCTACAGTTAAAAAGGCTGCTGTGCATTATGACTTGGAGTGAGCTGTATGGGTCATCAAATTAATTTCCTTGATGTCATATTTATTTCAGGGCAGAAAGGGTTCATGGATCTTTGGAAACAAAGAAAATGTGCAGTCATGCTTCAAAGAACTTGCTTATTTTCTCAGAAATATATGGTTGGGCTTTTTTGTAAGATAAATGCCCATTTAGGAGGACATGTTTTCACATGCCTTAGAGCTGTGTGTGCTTAATGCTCAAGTTCCTGTGTTCCCTGAAACAAAAGTGTAAGGCATTGCCTAGGAGGGAGGGAGGAAGAAGATACAACTGCCATTACTGTGCAGTCTAATGAACAGGCAAAGCATGTTAAACATAAACATGCTTGGCTCAGAAGCCATTTAATTGTGAACAGTCTGTTTTTACATGTGTACAATGCTTGGCACTGCCCAAAAGAGCAAATAATGACAGCTGGCATAAAGTCAAATAAGTTTTCTTGAAATCAACTTTTGTCCCTCTGTGTCTCCTGTACCTCAAGCAGAGCAAGCTATCAAACCAGGAATGATGTCAGAAGCTAAAATTTGACCAAAAGTAAATGGAAGTCCAGGGGTTTAGCAAGTGATGCTCAACATCAGGGGAGTCCAATTTTTGGATAATGTTCCAGAATATCATGATAAAAAATGACACAAGCCACAAGTTCCTGAGCATGCCTTCTGTTAGCTTTATCTTGGCTTCTCATCTCATGTCCCCAGCTAGCCCTGCAGTGTCTGTGCCCTGTGCTTGTTCAGGGGTCAGCAGGAGCCCCAGTACCTGCACTGTGCTCCATGAGTACTCTTGCCACGGAGTGTGGCCATGCACCATCCAGGTTGACAAAACTGAAATGGGAAACCCTGTAAAGCATCATGGTTTGCCTGTTATGTAGCAAACTCTTTGTATGCATGGTAAGATCAGGTAGCTGTTTTATTTCAGTATGTGTAGGGCTTCTTTTACCTTTCCTATGATTCTTTTTTACTGAGACTGTCCTGGTACAAATTTTGCAAGTCTACAGATTACACAAGAGGAACCTGAACATGGCCTGCACTGGAGAAGCTGAAAGCATTAAATTGTCTATTTAAAAAATAATTAACTGGCATTATTCCATGATAAAGACTCCAGAGCAAACTTCCATTTAGTCTGTTGTTTGAACATGTGGTAGGATACACATGGTTAGTCACATTAAGTTGAGACAATTGACTTAAAAAAAGAAACAGTCAGGGAACTTAAAGCCTCTTATGGCCTTCTGAGAAGAGATGAAAAGTCTTTCATACATACTTGGCACTGGAAAACCTCAGTCCGGCAGGTCATTCTTTGTGGGGAGTGTAGCTGAAAGTTAAGCAGTGTGGTGTGTGTAGTCTCTGCCTTTTGCATTTCAGAGCAGGATTATCATTCAGCAGGGTTTCTCTGTAGTTGAAATTCAGAAATTATTGTCCCAGCAGGATCCTTGCCACTTTCAAAGTACACAGCCTTTGCCTTGCAATGTTTCACAGACAAACTGCAGCACTAACTCCTGTTTTTATTAGGCATTCTTAATCAATAGGAAATGAAATAGTAAAATTTAGTCTGCCCTTCTGGGCATTTTGTGAAGCTCTGCTAATTCCTACTTCGTTGTTTGTGGACATCAGCTGATAGACAACCCTCTTTAGCTTTCTCTTTCCTGTGGTAATTCCTAAAAGAAAAGATGAAGACTAAAGCAAAAGCCTACAAAGATGTTTATAACTCTGAAGGTTATTTTTTTTCAAGTAGAGCTAAGTGGCAGATAAAGGTATTTTATTGATAACAATAGACACTTCTGTATCTGTCATCCAGCATATTTGTAGTGTATGTGACTGGATGCACTCTTGGAAATAAATTCCCCTTTTACCTTTATAAAGATTATAAAGGAATTGCATGCTATTGAAGTGATTTTGCGGTTGAAGACAAGGTTTCTTGGACAGATTTTATTTAGAAGTGAAAGCAAGCCTGATTATACACCATTATACTGAAAACACAAGGCAACATATTTTTAATGTAACCTACAATGAGAAAAACATAAAGCAAAAAAATGAGGCAAAGAGAAGGTTTCCTTCTCATTAGGATAAGTGAAATCCCTCTTATGAACACTGAAACACACTTTGTCTTTTTTTCTGCAAAAGGATACAGCTTCTACTTTGTTCCACACTCTGTAAACCCATAAAAAATAATATCCTCTGAGCATGTGATTTGCTGAGAGGAACTGGTTAACCAAAAATGCCTCCAGCATTGCCATAAGCTAATTAATGGCCAATCATTTGTGAGGCTTGCTGGTTTCTGTCTAACCAGTTAAGACCAGTTAGAGTGACTGTGTCATTGTGGTGAGTATCTGAAAAGGAACACAGCACGTTGAAAGAAAAAGGGTGAGTCCACACATGTATTTAAAATGGACATACAAACACGTATGCTTTTACTGATGTTAAAACATGTTCCTTTTGCTAAATCTGTGAACAGCCTCTATCTGAAAAAAATAAGAAAAAAAAACTTTTTTTTTTTAGTAATCTGGAACATATTCTGGGAGAAAAGGTATACTCTCTGACATTTTTCCATTAATATCTGAGCTATTTCCTCCAGACTCTAACACAGAGCACTTCTGTAATAATCACAGCAATTCTTCACTTGGAGTAGCATTGTTAAGGGCATATGAGTCACTGGCCATTAATGCACTTGGAAACACTGTATGAATGGTCACGCACTCTGTAGCCCATCAGCAAAATGTTCTGTGCTCTACTATTTGGTCACAGTTTTGAATATGACTCTTCCAGCCAAATTTGTAGTTAGTCTTGTTATTAGGTTTTTTTTTTAACCTTGTCTGTAATCTTTAACAATGTGCCACGATGTATTTAACCCACTGACAGCTCTAGCAATTGTTTGAAAATCAAAAAAGGAAAAGAATAGCAGAAAGAATAACTGTTTCCCAAAGAAGAATCCCTAGCGTTTAAATTTGATTGCATCAAAGGTCAGCTACTAGACAGAAAACTCAGTGACAAGATTAATTAATAGTGCCTGAATGTTGTGGTGGAATCACAGGTTGTCTCTTAACACTCCGTGTCATACAACTGCCTTTCCTTCAGGTGTAACAACATCTGGCAATAGCAAGACTTGTATGTCTTAGAAGTGACTTAGGCTGTGGGGCAACTTAATGAGAATGCACCTATGTAAATCTGGCTCTGCTCTGAACAAAGTGCCCTTCACTCTTTCCTGAGCTGGCAGATGCTCTGGCTCCAGCTATACCCAAGCACAGATCTGCCCATTGAGATGGCGGGGTCTGCCCTGTCTTCAAAGCCTCTTGTGCTACTTACAGACTTGTGTTTAAGAGCTCTCTAGGTTTTGACCATTGGTTTTTCGTTGTTTCATAAGCATCACTTTCTGATCATAGTAGAAAAGAGCACAGGGTTGCCTTTTTTCTTCTGCTTACTTTTTAAATTTTCCCTGTTTAGAACATAAATGCTCACCACTTCCCTCTGTTATGTAATTAAGGCTCCTTCACCCTACTTGTCAGTGGGAGCAATTTCGTATAATATTTATTTTGACTGCAGCATTGCTTTATACATACCACTTCCAATAAAACTGTGTTCAGCACCTGCACTGCAGTAGAACGACACTTGTCCCGTTCAAAGCTGTTAACCTGAGGCACCATGCACTTATTAAACTAGAGGTAAAGAGAAGCTCAGATAGCCAAGGCTGAGGTGGCTGCGGAGGCTTCTCGGTGCAGTGAGGCCTGAGCTCTGCTGTTAATGTTCTTATCACCTGGCTCAGCCTGGCTGCAGCTGAGGGATCTTCGTTAGTTCCACGTATAGGTTTTATTTAAGGGTTTTCCCCCTGAAAACCTAGCTGAGGTACAATGGTTCTTAGTGAACCCACAGGAGAATCACACTGGATATGCTTTGAGCTGCAGTCTACAGCTGTTAGTTCTTTAATTAATCTTGGGTTACAAGGAGTTGCTGGAAAAGGCTCCCTACACCTTCAGAGATAGATAGATAGACAGGGTTTGTTCAGATAAAACCACCTTTTCCTAAAAATGAAGTACAAAAATTTTCAGAGCATCTTTCCCCCTTTGTTATTGGAACAAGGGACTGAAATGGGAACAAGGTTACCAGAATGCTCTGACTCTTAGGAGGTTAAGGAAGCAACTCTTTCAAACCCTCAGTAAAAACTGCAGCCCTGTTTGTGCTAAGATGAAAGAAGCTCAATACATATATAATTTTTTTTCAGTTGCAACATTTTGGCTGGGTTATCGACAAAGTAGTGAGACTGTGTTAGGTTTTATTAGTAAAATATGGTAGTTGTAATCTTAGTGTCTGAAATGTGTGTTCTTTTGAATTCTTTTGAGGCTAAAGTGAAAGTTAGACACGAGAACCTTCCTCTACACAACAGCATCTTTTCTTTGGGTAGACAAGAGGGAAGTTGCTCTACCATCAGGTTCAATGGGGGATGTATTTTTAAAGCTTTAGGTTTTGAAATGTTTCTGGTAGAGTTCCCCGTAAAAGATCTGAATCTATAGAAGTTTCACGACATCGACAAATTGGATTTGTGTGTGTTCTTCAGGTGAGAGTCTACTGAATGAGGGCTCCCACCTTCTCATTTTATAAGCTTTGTAAGTGGATTTTCCTCTTGACTCTATGCTGTAATATACTGTTCTGCTTACAGTCCTAGGATGCTTCTATTTCAGCATCTCTTTGTTTATATCACAGTATATTCATCATTATTTTCCTCAAACATTTTTACCCACCATGACAAATAAATTTAAAGAAACATGTGGAAGCCCTCTTCTGCCATTCAAAACTGAATTGCCTTTCTCTGTCTTATGTTGCATTGCATTTAAAATCACTGGCCAAGAGACTTTAAGTGTCCTTTCAAAAAAAGCTGGGTCCATAAAGCCAGCACATTACTAAAGGAGCCAAGGAGTCCTTCCTTTGCTACACTCAGATGAGTGCACATGGGCTGCCTTTGGTTACTGCCCAGATCTAGCAAATAACATTAAGAGAATTTATACCCTGAGAAGCAGGAGACCTAAAATACGTATCTCCTAGCAAGGGCTAAAATGCAGAGAGGAGTGTGATATGTGTACATTCATGGGCACACCAACCGCTGAGTTATCTACAAGACAAGGGAGTTAATGTTTGCTTTTTAAATCTTTGCACATGTTGTTCCTTATTTCTCCATAAATGCATTCTCTAGTCTATAAAAAGCTATGAGTCAAAATTTTCGTGTTATGGGATATTTCAAATCTGTCAGGTTTGGGGTGTCCAAATTTGTCTCAGTTTTCACAAAACATGCAAAACATGAAACATTTGTGGTTACATTGAAGTTAGCCACTTAAGTCTTTTGTCCATGAGTGTATGAAATACCATGTAAAACCAATTGAACTGTTTCTTACTGTTTATCTGAGGAACCAGTGGCTGAATCAAGACAGAAATGGTAGGTGCCAGTTTTGTTCAACCACGTGAAATTGCTGAGCAAAGTCCCTCCCCTACTTTCCATACGTCGCAAACATTTCTTCTGAAGACAAAAGGACAGTCCTTCCCTTAGTGCCTTATTTGTGTACACCGTTGGTAAAGCAGATGAAAACAAGTTACTGACCTCGTTTAATGCATTTATTTTAACAGACAAATTTTGGTATTGCCGACTTTCACCTAATCACAAGGTCTTGCACTATGGAGACTTGGAAGAAAGTCCCCAGGGAGAAGTACCCCATGATTCCCTGCAGGATAAATGTAAGTTATGCACAAGGATTGTGCTACTTTTGCTTCTTTCAAGCTTGTTCCTCTTTTTAACATGTAGTGTTTTAATACAGGGCATTATCAGCAGCTCTTTTATGGAGATAGCAGCATTTCCTCATGCCTTCAAACACTGCTGTCCTAGTTTTGGCAGGCGTACATGAGGACTGAGCTCAGCTTTCCAATGAGCTTGTAAATTTCATTCAATTTGGAAATGTCGTGCATCTCATGGAGAGGGACACAGTTTATTTTCATTCCTTGTCTAACTGCAGATGTCACATTAAAATAGTTTGGCATATTCAGAAGCGCATCCTGTCCATGGAGACAGCTGTTTCTTCTGTTGCAAACAATCTAATGACTGGCTGAAAAATTAGAGGTTTTTTTGGGAGGCAGGCAGAGGTCTTTTTCATTATCATAGCAAGTGGGCTTAAAAACATGTTGCTTTGAACGCTGTTAAAAGGATTCCACATTACTTTGTTGGGAGGGAAGATGCCTTTGTGACACCCTCTACCAGGAGATTTCTTGGGATGTTTTGTAGGCACTAAAGTCATTTTGGAGTCCTTCAGAAAATGATGCTCTCTAGAAAATTTATCCTTTGTCCTTTAACATAACTTGTAGAGGTTTAACCTGGAGTTCTGGGAAAATATTTTTGATGACTGAGATAATGACTTGTGTAGTTTCATCACCAGAAAATGATAACAAAAATCTAAGTATTAAATAAGGAATCATTGCTTTTTGTTCCTTTCTGAACTGCCATCAGTAATAAATGCCATTCTTGTCATTACCAAATCAGACAAGCTTGCACAAGAATTCAGGTTGGTTGTTCCATTTCTGCCCTGGAATAACAGAAAGAATAATTTTTGTAGATGTTAGAAGTTTCTTCAGCCTGAAAATGGAGAAAGAAGAAAATCAGTGATTTAAACTTTTCTTTATATTAGTAAAACAAAGACTTGTTTCTGTTTTCTGATCCCTAACCTATCTGCAGGCAGTACCTTTTAAAATGTCTAAGTTCTCCCAGACTCGGGCTGTGAGAGAAAGAAGAACCTGTCTGATGTTGAAGCCCTGGCATTTCATAGTCACAGTTACTTCTTTTCAATACCTTCAGGATGCCTCAGGCTCTTACTGCGGTCCTGGCAGAATGTAGGACAGGGTCTCATATTGCTGCATTGGCGCTGCAAGATGCTATTTTACTGGGCAAGGCTTAGAGAAATAGCTCTTGAAAGTTACAGTAGTGTCAGAACGACAGAAAAAGAGTGAAGGTCACACTTGAATTGCAGGCACAGTTACTAGACCAGCAGTTCTCAGATTTGTTTGCTCTGAGCATATTTCCACGGTGAAAACCCCAACCCTGACTGCAGGCTTCACTTTACATTTGCGTTTCCTGCAGGCTCTTGAGCCTGTATGGGAATGCCATGATCACAATGGGACAGCAGATCTAAAGACTGTAAAGGATGTAAGATTTATCATTGCGCTCCCCACACTGGAGTTTGATAAAAGAGAGTTGGAAATATTACAAGATGTAAGATTATAAAGCATCATTATTATTCTAAGCATGTCAAACCAATCTGGCTTGAGAATTTTGCAGAACATTTTCCAAAAATACTCAGGTGTTCTTTTCATACACTTGTATTGAATTTTGGATTGTTAAGGTCTGAATATGATGTTTAACATTGTCCTCCATGTACAGAATACAACGGCTTCCATCTCTGGGGAAGGATATGCCTTTAGACCTTCTAATTCTTCTCACTTTTCCTGATTATTTTAGGTTGTTAAGAGTTGTGAACAGGTCAATAGATGAAAGAAAATAGATGAGAAACTGGAGGGCTGAGAGAAATAATGCTTTTTTGTGTACCACTTGCCAAGCTTGAATAACTTGTGTCTATTTCCAAAAATAAATATGTTTTTTTCTTAGAACTTTTTATTTCTGTGAATATCATCTCTCTCTTCAGGCTGGCTGGGTTAAACAAACTGCAGATTCCATCTGGGACAGGGAACAGCTGCCCTCTTTTTCAGGGCTTTATGTGTTGTGAGCATGCCACATCTGTGCTTACAGCCTCCAGCATTTTGTAGTCAGCTTCTGATATCACTTCAAGTTTTTCAGGCTTTATTTTGCTGTTCTATATATATGATGCTTTTCTGAGTCGTAGTGGTAATGGATAATTTATGGATTGTAGAAACTTTCTGTCACTCACTGACCGTATTGTATTGTGGAGTGTATAGATTTTCCATAATGTAATCATGATTGGAAAATTGAATTTCACTTGAAGCTTTGGGAAATATGTTTTAGTGACCTCACTAGGTTTACTCCATGAATGTGTTTGGGTGACAACAGCTTCCAAAACTTTTTCCTATTTTTTTTTCAATGATTTCTGTTCTTTCTTTTTAAAGCAATTGGAATGGGTTATTACAAGCCTTGGTTGGTCTTCATTCCTGTTAATACTTGAAGCAACTAAAATACTGATGGCATTTAGATAAATAAGTACGTATTTGAAAAACACATGTAGGCATTAGCAGAGGGACAGCAGCATCGAGTGAGATCGAGGGTCCAGTTCACACAGCATCCTCTGTTTAGCAGAGCCTTTACCCAGAGGCCCTGGGGAGAGCAACAAGAGGACAGGCAGGCATATTACATTAGTAAGAGAGAAATCAGTATATGTTGTTAAGGTATACAAATACACAGAAAA
Source organism: Cyrtonyx montezumae (assembly GCF_038088225.1). NCBI lineage: Eukaryota > Metazoa > Chordata > Aves > Galliformes > Odontophoridae > Cyrtonyx > Cyrtonyx montezumae. The sequence goes on along the minus strand of NW_027072089.1, from coordinate 98,086,306 downwards.
CCTGTCCAGATACAGGTACATATGAAATGCTCTTTCCCAAGGTACCCTCAACAGGCAAGAAAAGGCTCAGCTTTTTATCCACATGCTTGAAATCATGTCAAAAAAGTTGTTATTGCTTCTTCTGGTTGTTTTCTTAGTTTTCATTCTTAGAACAGGCTGGAAATGGCAAACGGTGACAATTTTAACACATTAGTCTTGGTTCTTTTTAGAATCTGTGGCTTTTACACATCTTGGTTATAACTCATTTTCTGGTTTTGTTTGTTTTTGTTGTTGCTTCTTGGATTTTTGCTTTAATGCAGTGCCAGTGGCAGATATAAAAGCCGTTGTGACTGGGAAAGACTGCCCTCACATGAAGGAGAAAGGAGCTCTTAAACAAAACAAGGTATGGCTTTCAAATTCATAAACATGCACACCCCAAAGAAAACAAGACTCGTCAACTCAACCTTCCCTGAAGTAATGGATACCTTCCATTCCAACCTGGCACCTTTCTGTGTACGCACATGTGCTTTGTTTTCACCTCAGACTATTTGAGTTAAATAATTAGGACAACCTACTCTCCTTTTCTCAGATTTCCTGACAGATGTTCATTGTGATATGCCCAGAGCGCATTAGAATAGACTTTGGCAGTGATGTCTTCCACTTTTAAAGCAAAGCAGTTTTGACCACTGCTACAGAGCACAGCAGTAATGGCTTTTGATACCTACTCTTCTATTGCCTCTGATAAACTGGTTTGTTCCAGCTGTATTCTCTGATGAGTTCACATTCATTGAACACCAGCACATGCCAGTATTCCAATTAATGTCCAGCTGGTGATAACTTCAGGTCCATCAGGTAGAAAAATAACTGCCAACAAAACGATGTAAGTTGGGTGCTAGGCAATTAATGAGGCGTATAAGGATGTATTCAGCAGTGCATTTGGGAAAAAAATTAGCAGACAGTGGTCAGCCTAAATTAGATTTATGCTACTCTATCAGAATTTCAAATTGAGCTGACGCTAAGACTCAAGATGTTCAGTGCCAGGATATTGCACAGTTTTTGTTAGTAAGCATTGCCACCACAGTAAAAAGAAATTGAGTTACTCGCAAACCCTGACACCCTTGGAGGTGAAGGTCTTCATCACATATTGAATTACATATATTCATGAAGTTTCAGTCAGGTTTAACTGTCTGACTTTGCAAGAAGGAGTCAGATCCCAATGATGTTCAGTCTGACCTAGAACCACATCATGAGCTCTGGAAGCTGGATCAGAATTTCAAGTACCTGCAAGTAAGGAAGTTTGGAACCAACAAGAGATTTTTAAGGACAGAATTGTAAAGTTAAGAGTCCCTGCTTCAATACTTAAAAGCAAAGTGTGTGCATTTAGTGATCAAATAAATACTGGAGAGAAGTTTTGAGGAAAGATATAGAAAATGAAAAGGCGCTGTCAAAACTATGTCACACAGTCATAGAATCATCAGGGTTGGGAAAGACCTACAAGATCATCCAGTCCAACCATCCACCTGTCAGTCATTGCAGCTTCGTTACTGACTTTTCTTACCTTACCTATCAATGGAGATAGATAAACAGAGTATCTCAATTATTCTGTTTCTCGCACATGCAAAGTGGTTTAAATTTATTAGGATATGGTAATCTCTTTTCAGCACTGAGTGAGAAATGAAAAAAGTCATGCCATGTGAGAAATAAAATCCCAAGGATATCTTTCCATGTTGATTTTCTGAATCAGAGCAATAGCCACACACATGTACACAAATAGATTACATAGAACTCCTACCTCAATTTACAGCTGAACCATCAACAGTATTTGGCTGGGACGTTTCTATGATGCACATAAAGTATTTTTAGTGTTTTCTTGTATTCGCACTCATACATCCTTACAAAATGGAAAGGTAGGAGCAATGAAAGCAGTGGGTGGCAGTGATGGAAATTTGTCATCTTTATGGAGCAGAAATGCCTCAATAGAATTTAATGCTAAATAGTAATGCTGCAATCAGTTTGTCCTCAGTGGTCAGCTTTGCTCCATTTCCTCAGTAAAATTGCTTTGAATTAGTGTAAAACTCTGAGGATGTGAAGATCAGGAGATAATAGTTAGCATAGCTCCATCCACAGCTGGAGTATTCAGTTTCTGATCCAAACAACAATGATAATTTTGTTTTCTACTATTTCTGATTGTTTGTTTTGTTTTGGTTTTGCTTGGTTGTTTATTTTATTTTCCCTTGGGAATCACAGTATTTGGGAGTTCATTTGTCTTCCCAAACAAAAGTGCACAATACTGCAACAACTTAATATTGCAACATCATATAGGAATAATACACCATTATTTTCTGAGTACCAAACAGTGGACAGTGAGATGAAGAGGAGAAAGGCAAGTGTAGAATGCATTTGGCTGACTTTAGGGTATTAAATCTTTCACTTCCCAAATTTTCATAATTGGTGATACATTTTTTAAAGAGGACTTTCTGACCAGTGCTTTCTTTTTGTGTGTACTGTATGTGTGTGTAGGTATGTATAAGGTGGATATATATATGCATATCAACCACTATAATGTTCATCCATTGGCTGAAAAGAAAATTGAATGGCAGAAAGCCACTGCTCTGAGCATAGTTGGAATTGGCAGAGTGTCCATAGCAAAGGCTTCAGCATCTCATAATTTGCTGGCACGTGGCTGTTATTCTTCCAGTGGGACCATTTAGAAATAAATAAGAGAGAGACTGAGTTGGAATTTGCATGCTCATGAAGCTGGAACAACTTGATAGAATTGTTATTCATCTTACCTGTGTTTTTAAACCATATTTAAAGTCCTCTTTTCTAACTCTTGAGTAATATTAATGAATTTCAAGGAAATTAAATGTTCTACATTTTGCAGCATTCAAAGCAAAGCATAAGGGAATAATTTGGGTAAAATATTGCTGTGTATTTGTTATTCTATCTGCCTGTATTTGCTGATGCAGTAGTCTTCAGGCTTGGTGCCCATGTAGTCTGCAGAAATGCTTCTTCTCACTTCCCTGTACTCCTGCAGCTCCCCTTTTATTTCATGTTTGTTGAATAAGTGCCCTGTCACAGCGTGTATATACAGTCCTCTGAGATCTGGCAAGTAAACTTAATGTGGCTGTTGTCTCAGCCTTCGCAAAGATACCAGCGTTGGTGACAGTAGAAAGAGGTCATTCCAGCTGCATGGGATCACTCAACCACAGACACTTTAAATATCTGTGTATCTAAATGGCATTTATCCAGATGGCCCAGATAGCATGAGATAGCATAGTTCCCCCTTATGAGCACCTAGGGAAGGGCAGGTGTCTGAAATGTGCAAGAAGGCAAGGAGTTAGGAGTGTCAAGGTACTGAGTTCAGCAGGTTGAAGAGCGAAGTAAAGCAAAACAAAGAAGGAACAGATTAGAAGGAATGGGAGAGAGCTGAAATCAGAGAGCATCAGAAAGTGGTGGAAAAATCTGGAGTTGAAGATGCCTTTGAGAAATGTTGAGAAGTAGAACAGAAAATTAGAAAGAAAATCACAGATGGCTGGTGGAGACGACTGGTCTTCCTCCAGGAAGTGCTGAATCCTCAAAATCACCTGTCCTTGATAGGAACAGACCAAAACCAGGTGGGTGTCTGACAAGTCAGCCAGACCAACTAACTGAGACCTCCATCAGTGTGGAAGACCAGATGGCAACTCCAGCCTTAGCCTTCCATTTTTCTTGATGTTTTGCTGTGCATGGGGTAACAGAGATGCTGGAGCCTGGGAGCTGTAATTCCTGAGCCAGTAGTCTCTGGGGCAGCCAACAAAGAGGCCAAACTGAAGCCAGGGCTGCCAAACTTTCACTTTACACATAAAAAGAAGCTTGATGCCTTAAATCTAGGCCCTTCTGTTTACGTGCTTAGGAGTGACCAAATCTATGTCTTTCTTTCATGTTCCTCTCTCAGACAGGGCTTTTCTCTCCTTTTCCTTTTTTGTGGATGAATACAATCTTCAATCCCTTGAAATTCTCCAAGGGACAAATAATCAGAAACCAGGCCAGCAGAATTGTTGACTTTCATAAAATTCAGGAACATCATAGGAGAGCAGTACAAGCCCTTTTTTCAGTGATACCTTTCATTTTCACAACCTCAGCTGCATGACTTGGCATGTTCTGATGTCAGTAATTTTTAACACTGTGAGGAGATAATGCCGGGTTTGTGTGGGCAGCAGTAATTTGTTTCCTTAATGAGAGATATCACTCTTAATAAGGTGTGGCTTAGAGACACACCTAACACACAGAAAGGCTATGTGAGCCATGAGCGATTTATTTGCTTAGCACACCAGCAGTAGTTGTAGCTTCAGCTCTCTTGGGGATTTAGCACAGACTTGTCTCCTGTGGCTTGGCAATACTGCAAATTGGACCTAATAACTATACTCAGGGAAATCAGCAGCATTCCCCGTGAGATCCTGATCTCTGATCAGACAAGATTATCCTTAATGATTGCAAGTTTCTGTGGTTCAGACTCTGCTGTTAATCACACAAATTCAAAAATAAAGTAACCCTTATTGAAACCCAAGGATCTGTACACATGTTGGAGCACAGGAGGTGAAGGTGGGAATCTAGACCAACACACATGTTGCAGATCCTGCAGTCAGCTCCTATTCTAAAACTTAGTGTAGCAAATTTAATAAGCAGTGCTATTATTGCTGCTGGCAGTGTAGGGCCTGTTGTCAGGTGAGAATCAGCTGATGATCAGCTTTATGAGGCTCAGGAAGCCAAGAGGAAAAAAAAACAGGACTTATGATACAGATCAAAGTAGTTCTGAGTCAGCACTCTCCCATTGTAGGCTGGTCTTTTTTTCCACAGAGTTGTTATTTACATATCAGCTAGCTTACAGGTTGGGAAATTGTTGTAGCAGTGCTTACAGTGACGTGTGCGGTAACCATGATAACATCCTTATGTGCTCACTGTTGGCCAGTGAAAGTTCATTATTTATTCACATTGATTGGGTTTCCCTATAGGATCCCAGCTTCAGGTGCCCTTAAGGGAAGACTGGTGCTTAATGAATTCACCTTGTCACCTTTGAAGTTACAGCTTCAGTTCTGAGGAGGAAAAAGTTGATGGTTTGTCCTCTCCCAAGATTCAATAGGGTCCTTACAACTAAGTCAGCCAGATAGTTCACTTTGCACCTGCTGATTCTGGTTCAGGTACAGACTAAATGACAGAAATCTTATGGGAATTAGTGATTACACAGATTTCCAAGCGCATTTTTATGGGTTATGCTGATTTTAGTCTTCACAGAGTGAGCAATATTCAGCAGTGGGTTAATTTTACCTGAAGCATCTGTGTTGGGTTTCTTGCTGTGCCAATGTCTTGCAGTGGTCTGCTACTGCTGTGGCTTTGGCTGGACCAGGGGAGTGTCATAGCTTATTTTCCCATTTGTTTATGTGAATAAGGGCTAGGAAAGAAAGTAAGACCTACACGTATGAATGCCTCTTTTGGAACATTAACACGTTTCTTTGTCTTGTTTCAGGAAGTGCTAGAGCTTGCGTTCTCTATATTGTATGACTCAAGTGGTCAGTTGAATTTCATTGCTCCAGACAAGCATGAGGTGAGTCAATCTCAGAGCACAAAAACTTCTTTGAAGCCCTCTCAGCTCCTCAGTTTTTTAAGAATTCAAGATGGTCACCCTATCACAGAGTACATATCCATCTGAACGTATGTCATGTTCCACAGCAAACTGAAAGCAGAGAGATTAGTACAGGACCAAGACGTGCAGTTTTCATGCATACTGTGAACTGTGTGTTTTGCATTTGTGTGCCACAGAGCACCACGGGGGACAAAATCCAGGACAGTATTTCTAAGACCTACTGAAATGCAAACTATAAGTAAGGGAAAGAAGAGAGCTTGGGAAAATTTCGCAGTTCCACAGACCTTGCTCACCATTTCCTAGTGCAGTAATGATTTTTCTTTGTCTGGTCTGTTAGACACTGAAATACTTTGCTATTTATTCAGTGTTGTGAACTTTAATTCAACATCAATGATCTGTACAGCCAAACTGTTTATGAATCACTGCTGTTCTCAGCTCATCTTGACCATGCCTGTATAATCGAGGGAGGTTACACAAACACTGGGGCTCAGTTTCATGTGTTCTCCAGAACAGCATATTCCCTTTTTCTTAGTTTCATGCTTCTTGAAATGATTGATGACAGGCAATTATAGAAAGTCCTTTCTCTTGCATCTCCATCAGTGGATACAAGAGGGGCTTGCAGTTGGTCTCACTTTTGTATAAAGACAGTGGGAAAAACAACAGTAAGGTGTGGGGACGGTCTCTTCCCTGCTTCTTTCTCTTACTTGATAACAAAAGAAGATTGGCAGCATCATTGTCTTTTGGGAGGTGATAGAACTTATTTATGTAATTATGTGGAAGCATCACAAGTGATTCTCACAAAGAACGTGGAATTTCCAAGTAAAAATTTAGCTGAGAAATACTGCTGGTAAATTTTCATCCATGAGCAGCAGGATCCCAGGTATAATGTGCCATCGGAGCTGTTGGTCCAAACCAAATGTGATTGTCTTCATCTACTGAACTGGACATATGTTAGGTGCTTTCTGATATGAACTCTCCAGAAATTGAATTCTGGTCTGTTTCAGCTCATAAAAGCAAATAGTCATGAAAATTAACAGATTTTTCAGCTACTTCTGTTGCAAATATAGCCTAAGGGTGCAAATGTATTTCAATGGTCTGAATGTTCAAAAGCTGCTACTGCACCACACTGACTGATAGTAGCATTGAGATGCACTAGAGATTGTGTTAAAAACACCTAAATTATCTTTATATGTCTTTTTGATCTTACGCAGCTTCTTTGAAACAAAAATAATATGCTCAAAAAAGGGGCCAGAGGCAACAATCTCTGCTGCTACTTGATAGTTCCCACATAAACATTTTCAAAAGGGCATCTCCCTTCTTCTGTACTTTTTCATGGATTACAGAGGAGCAAGTTATGGTTTGAGTGAATAGTACAAGTGTACAGAGGTAGCACCCATAAGCAAAGGCAACCTCATGGTTCTTCATCAAAGTAACTGAGGTCCCTGTTGATAAAAATGCTGATTTAGCAATATTGTCACCTAGTGACATTTCATAGGTGGCACCTCAAGATTTGGATAGCTTTGTGTAAAGTGCCACAAATGACGTTAGTGCCTGAGAATTTTTAGGTCAGATTTAGAGAACTTTTTTCAGCAATCCTTGTGACTAGAGAGAGGTTTGAACATGGGAATCTAGCGTGTCCTAAAAGCAACTGGGATGATAGGATAATCCAAGCTGTAAGGGACTTTGGTAGGTCCTCAGTTTAACCTCTTGCTCAAAGCAGGTCAGCAGTGAACTCAGACCAGATTGCTTGGGGCTGTCCAGATGGATCTGAAAAACCTTCAGAGATGGAGCCTGTGCAATCTTGTGCGTTGTCTGGCTCCACTGCTTGATTCCTAAGGTATTTTTTAATAAGGTCTCATTACAGAGCCAATGTCATTGAGATTTGGACCTCTTTCTTGCACTCTTAAGTATGGCAATAGCCTTAGCCATCTGTTGGAGCTTACTGCTAGCCAGAGGATTCAGCACTGAGAGATCACTTTATCATATTTGTTTTTCATTTGAATACTAATAACTGGTTTCAACTACATAGCAAAAAGATGGATTAATCTTATTCTTGATTTTTGACAGAGAAACTGATGAAGTATGCTATAATTAGGTTTCACTGGAATTTTATGAAAATGAATCTGTAGTAAATTAATTTTTCAGTGTTTCTTATTCTGTTTTGAATATTAAAAAAGAAAAAAGCAATTGAATGAATGCCTCTGTTTTTCTACCTTCTCATTAGGATCTCTCTCTGCTCAAAATGTGCAGTTTAATTAGAGGCACTTGCCAATATGGAGATTAGAGAGGAATCCCCTTTTCCAGGCCATTGCACTCATTTGAATTCTGGCCAGAACTTGGTTTCTGTGGGCCCTGAATGAGTTATATCTGGAAGAGAAGAGAATCACAATTCTGCTTTCTGGATCACTGGTATTCTTCCCCAGAGAAAGTCCTGGTCATACTCACTGAGTAAGTGATGGACGATTTACGTCAGGTGCTGCATCTGTTGAATGGATGCTCTGCACTTCTGTAACTTGAGCAAAGCCCTTTGCCTTTCCGTTCCTTTCCTGAAAGTGAATGCTAGGAAATTTTTCCCAAAGGAAGATTTCAAGTTGGTCCTTAAAAAATAATGTAGTATGTTTTAAAATGATTACAGGTCAAGGGTAGCTTTTTTTTCTTTTGATATTCTGTATACTCTCCACAGTAGTTGCATGCTTTAGAAGTCTTCAGTGGCACACTTTGAGAGCTTAGAGTAAGTAGGCAAACTGTTTCCTTGGTACTTGTTAGCAGGACAGCCTGAACCCTCGTGTCTCCTCTACGTAGCTGAGCTGAACCTTCAAGTCTCTTTTGTATAGTTAATCATATTAAAACTGCAGCTTGGCTTACCAACACCCTGGGTGAAATTTTAGCTCTGCTGCTCTTGTGTTACTGACTTAAATGGGTTGTATTTCACTTTGGATGTTGAAGTGTGTTAACTGTCCTATTTGAAAAACATGCCATTTTCTGGATGAAGACATACCCCAAGAGGGGGTTTTCTCTCCATCTTTCTTTAAAATAATCTTCATTTCTGCTGTAGGATGAAGTCAACCGTGGCTATCTTTAGATTTGCCAATATCATGTAGCAAATGGTCAGCTAAATTTAAAATCCATTTTTGGCATGAAATCTAGCAGAAGTATTTGTAAGATAAAAATGTAGTTACGGTTGATTTAGTTTTCTCCTGCAAACTGGGACACAAGTTCATGATTGAACTCTTTATTTTTAGATGATAGCATCTGAGTACTTCTGTTCATGGTTGAATAAATGGCCTATAGTAATAAATGAAAGAGACTTATTTTGATATTAGTTGACTGTACATCACCGATCACCCACGGGTTTGTTACATATTTAAAATGGTTATTCAGCCAGTGTTTGTCTCAGGCTGTCGGCCATTGAGAAAGGTAGCATCTCCTATTAGGAAAAAGCTAACAATAAAGAGGGGGTTTTAGAGGCCAGTTGAGCATTTGCAGCATTTAGCATTAAACCAGGTAGCCTGGCATATTATTTTCATGAAGGACACAGCATTGACTAGCATTGCAGTTTTCACAGAGGTAAAGTACGCACAGATATGTCAATGTGAGCATATCTCTGCACGGGTCAATTGATATCACCTTGTTATGGTTTATTTTGCTGTAGATTAGGTAGTTTATAGAGGATATCTTACAGAAAGAGTAAAGGGGGATTTGAGCTGGAACTCAGCTAACTTCATTGAATAATAGAATAGCTCAGGCAAGAGGGGACCTTAAAGACCATTTAGTTCCAATTCCCAATAACCCTGCCTTGGGCAGGGCTGCCACCCACTAGTTTTGTTTGTCCAGGGCTCCATCTGACCTGATCTTGAGTGCCTTGATGGATGGGTTGTCCACAGTTTAGTTGTGCTGGAAACAGAAGTTTGATGTAAAAGAATTGTGCTTGTAAGTACTGGGGAAAAGGAGGAGGAGCCATCTCCAAATGTTTCTTGTCCTAGCTGAAGCATCATTCTTTCTTACTTAACTTTTGAGAAGTATTCTACAAGAAATTTGGAGCAAACATCCAACTGTTAAACCATGTAGAGATTGTCATCTCTTCCCAGTTCTAGGACATTCTTTATTCCTGAGAAGCTTATTGGAACATGCCTTCTTCACAGTGTGAGGTAGTAAAATGAATCAACCTCATTTTAGGTTGCTTTGTAAGTCATGAGGCAGCAATAACTGACAAAGACCAAACCAGACAATCAGTCTGTATGCAGAGAGTCTATTAACGACAGTTTTTTCTCTTTTCCCTGTGCAGTACTGTGTATGGACCGATGGGCTGAATGCCCTCCTTGGGAAAGACATGTTGAGTGATTTGACGCGGAACGACTTAGATACACTGCTCAGCATGGAGATAAAGCTACGCCTCCTTGACTTGGAAAATATACAGATCCCAGATGCTCCTCCACCTATCCCAAAGGAGCCCAGCAACTATGACTTTGTTTATGACTGTAACTGAGGCTGCCACTGAAACTTGCTTTGAAACTGGAAATATTATAACTGGAGAGATATTAAAAAAGAAGAGTGAGAAAAAACAGAAACCCACTTGTGCACCTTGGATTTTGGCTTCGGGGAGGGATGTAGAAACACTCGCGTTCTTCCCCAACCCTGCATCCTTTCCTTCCCCATTCCCATCTTCCCCATTGCTCATCCAAATCCACATTGCTTTAATTAACTTCTAATCGCAGGCCATTGGCCTTGCTTAAGGCAGAGACTGCCACTAAGAAGCACCCTCTCGAGGACTTTTTTTACATTTTTAATACTGGAATAGACATTCTTAACTAAAGGACGACGCTACCAAACCACATGCCTCTGGCACCCACTTGTCAGAGCAGAGGCTCTAACTGGAAAGAGGAGGGAAGTAGGGAGAAGAAGCAGCTACTGTAAGCAGAAGATTTCCCCAGATACTCCCAAGAGTTTGCTCACAACTGAATCCAATGCAATGACGAAAAAAAATAATAAGTTAACTGCTTCCCTGTGCTTGCACTGTTCATCGCTGTCATAGTTCTTTCCACTGTCATCTCAGCTCTTGTCACTGGCCTTCACCCAACTGATCAACTCTCAGAATGGAAAGTCTGCAGGTTTTTGCTGTACCATATGCTGTGATGCCGCAACAGCTTTTAACTTCTTTTCCTCCCAGCTCTCAAATAGCCCTACACTAGCAGCCCACTAGCACAAACTGTTTATGATGCCACTAGTGTGCCCTGTCCCTGTAGCATTCCCTAAGCCTCAACTGCCTCTAAAATTGGCTTGTTGCTACTCAGAGTGATTTTTATTTTCTTGGTCCAAAGTTCAACAGTAATTTCCACAAGTTAATTACAACTACCAGACATTTAGGTTTACATTGTTGTCATTGCTACAGTGTTATGAATTTGCAAGGGATTTTCTTTTGTACGGGTTCTGATTTTTTTATTTTATTTTATTTTGCCAGACAAATATATTTAATGAAAACTAATTTCATTGTGAGTACTTTTGGGGAACAATATTTTTACTTAATTTCCATTTGGAACACTTGCCCTGAGGGGAAAAACCAATATTCCCTTCAACTTTGCTGTTGAATAAAATTCTGAGTTGTGATGATTCTTGGAACTCTTGTTTTTCTTCTGAAATTGTCTTCTATATGGTTCCTAGTGGTTTTCAAGTGTTTGGTACAAAGAGGAGAGGGAAAGGCCGACCTTTCTCATCTGCACCTGATTTTATTTACTGTTTGCTTATGGTGACGAGAATGAGGTGAGTCCAGAGATACTCATTTGCCACAGGTACAGAGCCTTCCTGGGGCAAGGAGCCTTTCAGAGATCTGAAATCAAACGCTCATGTGCTTACGATCAGTTGAAGGCTGCAGCTTTAATGTGTTTGCTGGAGTTCCTCTACTTCCATTTTCTCTGCAGAGTGTTTCTTGTTGTAAAGGACTGGTGGTGGTGAGGAAGTCTGGGCTTTGTAGGATGGATTCTCTCTCTGCTTTTCCTATTCTGGTTTCATGTTCAGTGTCTCAGTGCTGAGTCTACATCAGGAGGAACCCACCAGCCCTTATTGCTGAAGACAAATTTGTATTAGTGTTGGTTCCTCTCCTGCCTTCAAGGGGACTGTGAAGGGCTTTTATCAGAGCTTGGGCTAGGGAGAAGCCTGGAGAGTGGCTCCAGTTTAAACAGACAGAGAAGATATTGGTTGAGGTGGCCTCTGTCTGTTGGGCTGACTGGAACAAGTATCCTGACTGACCTTGCAGCAGGTGGGAAGAGAAGTGATGCTCTTCAGGTGCAATGAAATGGGAGTCAAGGAGAACATTGTACCTATTCAAGCAGGAGAGTCCTAAAGAAGGTGCCTTCCTGCCTTCCCAAAGTGGTGTTTGCAGTGTTTCATGAGTGCTTTGAGAAAAGCAAGGTTGGTTGAGGTGGTGAAGGATGGTCACATAAAGAAAAAAGGCTCGGTTAAATGCTGGAGTACAAAGTTAATATGGACCATAGCCCAAGAGAAAATTCAATATGAATGAGATCAGGGATGTGCAAGGTAAGAAGTGGAATTCTGACTTATTTTATTCTGTAGTCTTGTAACACAGTGAAGGCAGTCAGGGGTCATGAACGAGTGGAAGCAAGGTGCTGCCTGACAGGGATGTGGGAGGGGTCCTGGAGCTGGGGACAGAGGTAGGAACAAATTTATTTACTGAACACAGATGCCTCCCGGCTTCCTGAAGACCAGGCTCAGAGCGAGACAGAGAATCCGAGTGGTTTTATTAACCTCCTCGACTCGACTGGGTGAGTTGGCTGTGCATAACCTTTGCTTTTTTGTTTACTGACTGCAGAGCTGCTTGTGGGTCATTGGCAAAAGAAATGCCTTCGCCTTCTAGACTGACCTTGTCGCTGCTGCTTAGGGGCAATCCAACATGGAGATCTTAGCAGGAGCACAGCTGTGTGAGCATTGGAGAGCAGCAAACAAAACCTTCCTCCTGAGGATGAATTGAGCAGGAGGAGGAGGTTAAACTTGGCTCTCCCACAAAGGTGAGTGCCCCAAGCTGCAGGGATGCTAAATTTGTCCCCCCACGTGGCCTGTCTGTGCCATCAGTGAGAAGAGACTTGGGCTCCGCACTGGCATAATAGCCCATGCAGCTATTTTAGCAACACTCCCACAGCAGTGCAAGGGGTTGCAGTGCAAACACAAACCCTGCCTCCAGTTTCTAGAGCAGTCACACAGCTCGCTTCACCAGAATGAAATTTAAAAAGACATTTGGTGATGAATGAGCACCCTGCTGCTTCCCATTCATTTAAAAAACAAGAATTGAAATGGCAATTTCATTTGCTTGTGCTGTTGTGTGTTCTGGAAAAGCTTTTAAGGTTTTCCCTTCAAGAAGCTTCGGAAACAGAATTGCTGTTGTAGTTTTGTGTATAAATTCAAAATACTAAGTGGATAATTGCTTGTAAAAGCTATAAAGGGGAGAGAAAAATTTAATAAGCCTAATTTTAGCTCTTGTTTTTGAAATGACTTTCTCTTTGAAAGTTAATATATTCTTTACAAGAAAAGATGAATCTGGAAAATATGTATGTTAAGTCAGCTGTTTGTCCTGCCTGGAAGGCCAAGGAGAGGAGCAGCAGTGCTGAGCAATCCTGTCCAGAAGAAAGCTATGTGTCATGGGAAGGGCTTTCTGTCATGGCTTATGGTTCTTCTTTTTTGAAGCAGTTCTTTTTTTAGCACAGAGAACACTTCAACATTACAGCCTGCAGAGAAAATAACATTCTCTTGCAGAGCAGCAAGTAGGTGATGACTGTCTTTTGGGTTGCAAAGCTATCATGTAAGATCCTGACTACTTTATTTGTGAAATCCTCTTGATGCCCTTTCCAGGATTGTGCTCTGCCTGCCTGAGGCACTGTTACCAGCATTTCTCGCATGTCAGTGCTCTCCAGTAATGAAGACATGTCTCACGCACAGGCTTGTATGGAAATCTGGTGGGTCCTGCTACCTTCACGTAGACTCTGACTTCTGAAGAGAGGAGAGGGAGAACAACCCTTCACATTGCTGAGGATAAAACCCTGCACATTGGAAAACATTCATAGGATGTTGCCTTCCCCAGAGTTTGCTGAACCAGGATGAGATGCATTCAGTGCTCCTCACTGAATTATTTGAATACTGAACATCCACATGGCTTCCTGAGTAACAGAGCACTCATGCTTAGAGGTGATGTGGTAATGACTTTGCTGTGCACTGTGTGATCAGGCTGGTGCTACTGGTTACCTTGCAATGCTGAAGGAGACGCTGCATGGCTATTGAATGCCTCTGCAGCTGCTCCGTGCAGCCTTGGGACTTAGGCAGAGGTAGAAGGGTTGAAAGGGACTCTCCTTTTGGCATGAAGTCAGGCTGAAACACGGGGGTAGGGTGATGTCAACACAGAATTTTGTTGGGGCAGCACCACATATAAAACAGATGTTGGCAGAGTGATGAGTTTTTACTGCAAGGTGATTACAAAGTGCCTATTCAGGGAGCACAGCCTCTTGAGGGCAAGGTTAAAGAACTGGAGAGAGTTTCACACTCACTTAGTGACATATATTTACATTATATTTCTTCTCCTGGGTGGGAGACCGTGGAGGTCTCTGGGGTGCAGAGCTGCTCTGGTGCTGCAGGGACTCAGCTTGCAGGGACATGGGCAGAGCCCAGGAAACGTGTCCTTCCACAAGCAGAGAGATTGCTGCTGAAAACAGAGGAAGTTTAAAAACTGAGGGTTTTTTTTCCAACAGATAATTTTCTCAGACATCCTACTCAGGTTGTTGAGTGGGGATCTATAGCTTTTTTGGCTTGATGTGATCTGCAACGGACAAAAAAGCCTCCTCGTGTTGGAAGCCTCACCCAAATGCTCTCCCACTCTATTTACCACTTGTTTATCAGTCATTTCCTATGAGGTGTGACCCATGGGACAGTCACGGAGCCAGGGGACCCAATGTTGCTTGTCCCAAAGGGGTGCCAGCCTTGGAACAGCTGCCATGTAGTAGTGGGATGAGACATCAAACGCACCTTGGCCAAGCAACTCAGCCAAGGGCAGACTTTCCTTCCTGCAGCATGACACGTAAGGATGTGCCTTGAATGACTTTATTTCAATTGTCATTAGCGGGTGTTGCAGCCTGATTGAGCGCCACAGCTAAACTCTCCCTTGATGAAACCTTGTGAGTCTAATTTTAATCTTGTTGGCAGCCTGATGTTCAGCATAGTCTGGCTGTGCTCTGGGACTCCTTTGGCTGATCGTGAAGGGGAGGGAGGCTGCTCGTCTCTAGCAACATTTGTTTCCAAAGAGCATCTGCATCCTCTCAGTTTCCCTTGAAAAGTCTGAGATTTGATGTCCATTCCCTATGAGAGGACACCTAGGTGACCTTTGCTGTCCCACCAGCAGAACACACCAAGTCAGGAGAAGTGATTCCAGGGATCTGCCAGGCTTCAAAAGCCAAATTTTCTGCAAATGCTTAAAATGAGGACATTGAGGATGCTGGTGGCTGCAGAAGTGGCAGCAGGCTGTGCAAGCTGCTGACTGCCTGCAGTGTTCAAGGACAAGGATGGCTCATCCCTGGGGTTTGCCCAGGACCCAACTCCCCACTCCCACCCCTAAGGCAGCAGAACCAGGTGCCTCTGCAAAACATGTGAGGAGTTCTGCTGGCAGGATGATGTTTAAGCAGCACCAGTCAGATTACTTCCGCTGTGTTTTTTTCAGCTGTGCTGCTCCCTCTGCATGTATTGCTCAACACACGACGTCCTCTGTCAGCCTCAGAACCAACACCAGGCTCTGGGATTTCCCCCTGTCTGTCCTGGGGTCAGTGCATTAACATCTTACATCTCTCCACCATTGCATCACTCATAGATTGCCCACATGCAGCCCAGCAAAGCCAACTTCCACATTCATTCTCAGTACAGGAGGTGCTGGAGCAGGTCCAAAGAAGGGCAACAAGGCTTGTGAAGGGCTTGGAGAATATGCCCTATGAGGAGAGACCGAAGGAACTGGGGCTGTTTAGTCTGGGGAAAAGAAGGCTGAGGGGAGATCTTATTGCTGTCTTCCAATTTCTGAGAGGTGCTTGCAGTGAGAGTGGGATTGGCCTCTTCTCACTGGTGACAGGATGAGGGGAGATGGCCTTAAGCTAAACTAGAGTAAGTTTAGGTTGGATATCAGGAAAAACTTCTTTACAGAAAGGGCTGTCAAGTGCTGGAATAGGCTCCCGAGGGAGGTGGTTGAGTCAGCATCCCTGGATGTGTTTAAAAACCGTTTGGATGTGGTGCTCAGGGATATGATTTAGCAGAGGATTATTAGAGTTAGAGTAGTATGGTTAGGTTGTGGTTGAACTCAATGATCTTTGAAATCTTTTCCAATTTGAGTGATTCTGTGTGATCGAGCACATGTCTCAGGCTTCTCTGGTTCCTGATGCAATTCAAAATCAAAGCTGAGGTTGAGGCATTGTTATGGCCTTCCATTGCTTCTCCAGTATCCCTTGAAGCTTTATTTTCAGCAAAATGTTTTCCTTCAGTGAAGACCCTTAAAGGATCCTCCACTCTCATTTTCTTGCCACCTTACAAAGTATTTCCCAACTTCCCATCTCTTCTCAAACACAGCGGCTCCCAGAAGGATCCACAATGCACACAGGGTTCACATGCCTCACACCCATCTCCTCAAAAACAGGCTCAAAATCAACACATTTACAACTTGACAGCACTGAGAGAGGATGGAGGAAAATCTGAGCTGGGGGCAGGCTGGTGGGGGTGTGCCAAGGGGAGGTTGGGGCAGCGTGTATGAATGTAGCTGTGCTGTTGCTTTGGGAAGGGAAACTGAAAAGCTGAAGTGGCTGAAACTTACTCTCCATGCTGTTTTTGAACTGCTGGAGATCATGGTTCTCTCTGAGAAACTGCTTGTGTTTCAGTGCTTCCTTTAGTTCCAGGAGTCGAAAAGGTTACAACTAAAATAAAAATATGACTTCTGGATTTTTTTTCACTTTCTATTAGAAATTACAGAACTGTGGGGCTTTGGTGTTATTTTTTCATTTCTTTTTTCCACAAAACAGGGTGATTTGCAGAAGACTTGGTACCTCCCCCACCAGAAATGCTGGCCTCTGCACTCCCAAACCTAAATTGCACGAGGAACACCATCCCACCTGCTCATGTGGCTGGCTAGGAGGAAAAGACCTTCCACGGTAAGCGCTGTGTGATGAGTTGCATTATTTTCACACAAATATTTCTTCTGGTAGAGCAACTTGATGAAGAAAGTAATCCAAGCCAGTTTTGCAGCACCCCAAGGAGCGGCCATAGCCATGATTCAAAGCCTTCCTGTGCTGGAAGCCCCAGGCCTGGATACAGTACTCCAGATGGAGCCTCACAGGGGCAGAGCACAGGGAGACAATCTCCTCCCTCTTCCTGCTGGCCACCCTTCTTTTGATACGGCCTAGGATACAGTTGGCCTTCTGGGCTGCAAGAGCACACTGCCGGCTCACATCCAGGGTAAATCCTAGCGATTGTCATGCACTGTGCCTTCTTCCAGCACACCACCAATGGCAAATGCTGAGAGAAGTGCCCCCAACTCACTCTGGCACTGTGCCGTAGCCCTCCAGCAGCATCTGCCACCATACAGAAGCACAGCACTGGCTGTGGTTTGGCACAGGAGTTATTTGGGCACCTGGGGTGAGGATGCTAAATGTTCTCTTGCTTCCTGACATGCTGGGGATTTGAGCCAGCCTGCAACTTAGTCCTCAAATATTCTGGAATGAAGAACAGAAGCTAATCTTTTGGGGAGATGTGTGTGCTTATCTTGAGAGAAGGAACTGTGCTATTAAAGAAGAGAGGATTTGGTTGTGCTGTTGCAATTAAGATAGAAAATATTCATCCCTAAAAGACGGGTATGAGTTTGAGAGCGATCACACAGGTGAGCAGGGATGGAGTAATAGGAGCTGAACAGCTCATGGGGAGGATCCTGGGATGTGGGGAGGTACTGGGAAAGGCAATGCCCAGAGCACACAGCTCCCTGCACCCAAGGGAAGAGGCAGACCTGTTCTGTCCCGGCCATTCCCCCGCCCTGAGCACGAAGAATAGCTCTGGGACAAATGCAGGATTAATGGTGTCTCCTGCTGAACTCATTGTGGTGTCTACCCCCTGGGGATGGGAAGGCCTTATTAATTAATTCTCCTAATTCAAGTACCTGTAACTGATTTATGTGCACTCCAGGGCCCGATCCTGCAGGATGTCGTCTCACTCTGGCAAAGCACACCGCTTTCCAGACCCCCAGCAGAGGGGAGCTGCAGGATCTCGTGCAGCAGTGGGAAACCCATGCTGGCTTTCCCCCGGCGCAGCCAATACATTGCACTTTTTGCCCCTCAACACTGCTGATTCCCCCCGTTAACACAGCTGATGCCCTGCAAGCCCTGATGGGGACATTTACAACAGCAGCTGCCCAGTGCCCTGCCCAATGTGTATTTATTTGTATTTCTCTATCTAATGTATGAGGCTGAGGTGTAGCCATCAAAATAACATTCCCTTAGCATCAAAACTGGCTTCTAAAATTGAGCAGCCCCACAGGCACATCAAATGGAAGGTCTGTTCTTATCCTCGCACGATAAGGCATTTCCAGATTACAGTTCTTTTGAATGTGTACTGAATCCATCCTTCCCCTTTGCATTGTGGAAATGGCACGAACCATGAAAGCCCTGGAGTTAGTTATTGCAGACAGGCAAACTAATAGATGATTCCCCTTTAGTAAAGGGGGAAAAGCCCGCTGCTGTGCTTTTATTTGCCTGTAAATGTGACAGAAGAAATACGTTTCCAGATGGGAGTCTTTTCTCCCACAATACACCCAGTGTGTGTGCAGGGGAAGCGTAGGTGAAATACAACTGGCTTCCCTTGCGGGTACTGTTCTCTGTCCAGAAATACCTTTGGGGAGGGAAGCTCTGAGTCAGTGGTTCCAGATGGTCATCAAGGGGAGCCATGTCCAAAGATGGGAATGGAAAGCATCTTGGGCCCCAGCACATCAGCGCTGTAAAGCTTGTCAGACTTTTTGGGGCAGATAAAACTGGAAAATATGCTAGATATCCTTCCTACCACAAAGCTAAAACAGCACTTCACCCATCTTTGTGGATGATCTGATTTATCTTGCTGAGAGGACAGGAAAGATTCATTTTCACTCAGATACCTACTCTTCCACCATCAAGTAAGCTTTCCTGGAGCCCTTAGAGCAGCAGGCATGCTCTGCAGGAGCAGGGACTGGGTCACTGCTCTGACGAGCCTGATAAATATAGACAGGGAGTTTGGGATGAAGGTTACAGCTCACCTTCATCTGCATTGACTGCAGTTATTTTTGCTAGTCATCAAAAGAAACTGCTGAATGTAGGATCAAAGCAAAGAAATGATGTAGACGGATGAATTATGAATTTTTCGTCACAAATTGTTGCCTAAAATAGTGTGATGCACAAAACAGACTGAGGGCAAGTGTTCTCAAGTTTTGAAGGGCTGGAAATGACACCAGCTTCAGAGAAAAGAAGTGCTTACGTTCTGCACCTTAAACAAATTGAGCCACTCTTCTTCACCTGTTTGGCATCCAATAGCTCCCAGTCTCTTTTTGCAGTTTTTACCACAGTGATGCTTCTGGGATTTGGTTGCTCATCTTGAAGAGCTGCACTGGGATGTGATTTTCAGTAGGTCGGTGCTGAGCATTTGCCAAAACCCAGCTGTCAACAGGGCAGAGAACCAGACACAGCGATGGCCAAACCCAGACAGTCCTTCTGGGCAGGAATGGGGTTGTCTGCAGCTGTCCTAACCCCTAACACTTCCTCATCACTAAGAGCCCAGGAACTTGCAACACGGATTCGCTACCATTTCCTCTGTGGTTTCCACATCAGACTTTGGGGCAAGAGGTCTTCTATCTGGAGGACCCTCAGGGCAGGAATTCGGCTCTGCATCCCTGGCAAAATGAACCAGGACAGTAGCTCCCTGGAAGTACCCAGTTCTGCACAAGGTGGGATGAAGACCGCTGCTGCTGCTGCTGATACACTGCTGCTGTATCACTCAGAGGAAGGATTACACAGACTCCTTGCCGGGCATTTCCAGCAGCACACTGCACAGAAAGCAGCACACTCACGTACTGAAAACAGAGATGGAACAGATTTGGGCACACTCAGCTGCATCACTGTAGGGATTTCTGCTTCCTGGGGAATGCTGCCTGATGTTGCTTGGGATCTGATCACTACTAGAAGCAGCTGCTGCCTTGTGTTCAATTCAGGGAACACAGCACTCCAGAGCTCCTGAACAGATCCTGATCTCCTGTTCTCTTCTTTGTCCTTATGTGATGGGAACTTAGTGAGGAGTGGCAGACCTGCTAGGAGAGGGGTTTGTCTGCTGCCTTTCTGCAAGGCTGAAGAGCCACTTTGTTGGCACAGTCGAACAATCCCTGCAGAAGCAATAGGAAAGGTCTTTCTCTTTTGGGCAGTAGGGGTCCATGGTGGCTGTCATGCAGTTCCCTCTGTGCTAATCTCTAGGGCACAGTGTCAGACCGAGACATGTGCTCAAGTAAAGGCACTGTGAGAAATGACTCCAGGAGGAGGAGGTTATTTAACACACTGAAGGCTTGTTGTTAATTTATGTCTGTTACTTTCAATGTACGTAAAAGCTGAGTCTACACAATGAGTGGCAGCAAACAAATAGCCAGGAGATAAAATCCACAAATACTCTAAAGTTAGTTTGTTTTCTATGCCAGGAGGAGGAGGGAGATACCAATTCTGTGTCACACTGCTCTAGCACCCTGAATAGCATCCCTGATTCTTCCTCCCTCTGTTCAACAGCTGGCCGCATGGCATTCGCCCTGTGCCAGTTAGGCAAAGAAAAGAGAATTCAGGGTCAGAGTTGGATAATTGTTCTCCCCCTGCTGTTGTATCCAGCAGCTTTGTCTAAAATTTTAAAAAGGATGTTCAGGTAAGCTCAAGCCACGCTGAGTGCTTTGTGGAGGTGTCTGCAGAACAAAGAGGTGCACTCAGCATCAGCAGGCTTGGAGCATTCCATTGTGTCAGAGCAATTGATTTGCAAGGCAGAAGGTTGTCTGATCCTCTCATCTGAACAATCTAGGCTGCTGGACTTTGCTAATACATATGTCTATACACCTCATATTTAATAAACTTCGCACTGAGTATATATCAGGTTTCAAAAAAGATTCAGTAATTCACTGCAAGAGACTACGATGCTTCTTTATGCATCCAGAGAGAGAGCAGAAAGACATTGGAAATGTATTATAGCAGGGTGCACATTTCTCTGAGATGCTGTTCATGTCTCATTGCACCAGCTGGTTAAATCAGCTGGAAAGGACCACAGAAGACCAATAATGAGCAAGGGAGGCAGCCAAGCAGCCAGCCATCCCCCCCGTGCACAAAGGACAGAGTCCTAATGGATGGTTTAATGACTTCAGCACGTGCAGAGGGGCTGGGACCAGGCGGAGAGACCCTGCATGCAGGAGACAGTTTGAGAGGGAGGCAAATGGGATGCTTTCTCCCTCACTTGGAAAGAGACAGATCTGGGGGATATCCAGCCAGCATAAAGCAGCAGAGAGAAGGAATAAAGTATTTCCTAATCAGAGCTGTCTTTGAGAGGCATATTTTCTGCTTATGGTGAGGTGGCTACAAGCAATGATAATGGAAACCAACTGCCCATGTCATCTTCTCATATACATGCAACACTCAACCACTGGTGTAAAGACAGTATATCAGCATGAAATCTATTGCTATTAAAAAGACAAACAAGTGCAAATAAGCTTTCCTTGAATTTTCAGCGATAGATCAAGACTTAAGGACTGACCTGGTCCCTGGGTTTGGTTTGTCTGACACCACTGAGTGGCAGTGGAGTGGGTGCAAGCCTAACTTGGCTGTAATGTAGCCCTCTATTTGCCTGAGGCAAGTACTTAGAGGGCTTCCTTCAAGTACTTCAAGTACTTAAGTATCCTTCAAGTACTTAGAGGGCTTTCATGCAGCCCGATGCCCCCATAGAGCAGGAAAACTCTGTCCATGGCTGGCTGACCAGTCACTTGCTTAATTAATACTCAAAGAATCAGCTGTGCTGCCTTGGCATATTTATCTGTGAATGATGGATGCTGTCCCTGCAGGGCTATTTTGCTAATGGAAGCTATCCAACTCACCTGCAGATCTTTTATTATTGGAGCAAATCAGTGAGATGTCTCTTTGAAAAGAAAAAAGAATCCTTCAAACTCAGCCCTGTGATTGAACTGAGGAGTGCCATCCGCAGTATGTCTCTCATACAGGCCCCATTTCTGAGCACAGAAGTCCCAGTGCAAGCCTCCAGCAATACATTTAAATCAACTTGGGAACTTTGGTGTGTGCTAAAAATGCCTTCTGTGCTGTTTGCTGCTGTCCCCAGACCCAAACACTGGGAATAATTATCTTTTTTTTGGCACACATTCTGTGCTGAGATCAAGAGGCTGTAAAGCTGTGTTTCTTCAGTTTGTGTGATCAGAGGAAAGATCAAATGGAACAAATGCCGTCAAACATTTATTTTTCTTCTCCTTTGATGCTGTGCCCTCCTGCTGTGAACACTCTTAACCTGGCAGCATTTGGGAGAACTTTTCCCAACCAACATGCCCTCAGTTGATGCAAACCCGTGAGCCCAATGGGTGGTTATGTTTCTGACAAAACCCAAAGAAGCAGTGAGAGCTGTGTGGGGAACAGTGTGGAGGGCTGATCTGAGCAAGTGGGGAGCTATTTATGGCCTCACGATAATGAGAGAAAAACATCACCATGTTCAGTTGGTGATGCTCATCTCTTACTTCTTTAAATGAGCACCCAGGAGGCAGGGCACTGCTGAGTCCATCCCAGACTTGTATTTCCACCTGGCTCTTACTTACTCTACTACCCAAGTGCTCTAAATAAGCCTTTCTAATTAATGCTTTCTCAGTAGCAGCACCTCGTTCTCCTTACTTAACAGATTTGTTTCTTTTGTCTCAGTGATGGCAAGAGTTTGTTCTTACTTAGATCTGAAAAGGCTTAACATTGTGTCCATGCAATTCAAAAGGCAAAACCAATGTTTGTAAGGTTACTTGTGAATTTATAGTGACATCTGTGCATGGTGAGAACACATCAGCCAGGTTTGTTTTTCTGGACCAAAACCAACCCAGTAACAAAACGCAACACCAATAACAAAGCCGTGTTTTTCACATGTTCCCTATCTAAAAACCCTAGGAGTCTTGTTCCCACGCTTCGCTATACCCAAAGCTGAAGTAAGTTGTGTCAGTGGTTTACTGTTCCAGAAGCACAGATATCAACAGCTCATGCAAGCTGGGACAGTTAATTTCATTAAAGGTTGCAGAATAGAGGATAATCATCTCAGCCACTGCTTGGTAATAGCTTGGAACAAATTTCCAGATAGGAGTGTAGGATAATATTGCTTTAAATGCTTTCCCTGCAGCTTTGAATGACAATGAGATTGAGAGAGACTCTGAAATAGATGCATAACTTCAATCTCAACCAGAAACTGGGGCAGAGGGAATGACTCAGTTGGATGTGGTGCAGTAGCAAATCCACATGGGGCTTTGGCAATGTTCATCCATGCCAATGATAATGCACCAACCATGGAACTGATTATGACAGTCACAGAAATCCTGAGAGCAGCAAGGCAAAATAACCAATGCAACGAACCTCTGGAACTTCAGCATGAAGGGGCACAAAGGGAGACATTTGGAAAATAAAAGGAAGAGGATTGACTGAGAGGATCTTTGATCTAAAGGCTTCTTCCTGCAGGTTTTATCTCAAGCCACAAGAATCTAAGGCATATGTCTATTCCCTAAAGAGGAGAACATGTCAGATAGGAGATAGAGAGAAGACCTTCCAAAAAATCATTTACAAACAAGTGAGTGTTTTGCATTCCTTTTTCTTTTCATGAACTTTTTTCAATGTGTAAGCCATGTACATAAACAGGTCTTAAGGGACTCATTACCAAAAGCAACGCTGAGAATATCTCCACCCTTGCATCTCATTTCACACTTTTAGTAGCAATCACACAAAGCATCCCCTTTAGGGAGAAGGTGACTGTTTCCTTCAGGAGTGCTGGTGGTGCTGCCTAAGCCCTCATTCAGAAGATCAGAAGCTCTAACTCCATTTCAGTGCATCTCTATCAGGAGTGGAGGCTTAAACCTTACCCATCCCTAGCTCATTTGTCACCACCACCACCCAAGACAGTTTTCATTAATTGTCAGGAACTAATACTGAAGTACATGCAATGAAGGAGTATTACAGGTCCTTCAGACCCCAGCAACTATACTCCTGATTTCAGGGCCTGCTCTGATCACTTTTCTTCACTTGATGCACACAAGCACTGCCACCTTGCCCTCTGTACTCATGGAAATTCAGACTGGGCTTTGTTCTGCTCCACCTGCTTTGCCTTGGGTTTTTTGGCAGCCTGACACGTGTGCAGTGTTCTCTCAGTTTTGTCCATAATTCAGAGAGAACTTGGGGGTGCAACTGGAGAGCGTGAGTCAGGAGGTGCTAAGACTGCAGGAAGGCCTGCAGTCATCCATTGGTCCTCATGGGCCTGCCCAGGTCCTGGCAGCTGGCAGCAGCTGAAGCCCTCTCCTAGGGGGCATGCCCCGTGCACCGCACTTACTGCTGGCCTACATGTGAATGTCAGGCCACTGGTGTTTAGCTCTGTGGGCCTCTGGGCCTTACCAGCCCTGGCCAGCTCCCTCAGGACCAGACCAGGAGCCCCGTGACAACCCTGCATCCTGCCTGGGTCTGGCACTGGCAAGGGGATTCAGGAATGCTCAGAAGCTCAGGGTGATCCTGACATAGTGCTCAAGGCAGGGGACACCCCAGGCATCACCCCTGTGCCGTGTGTCAGCACAGAGGGCAGATCTCTGATGCCCACCATATATCCCCGATTTTTGGCTCCAGAGCCAGGTGTGTCCCAGCTACACCTTTCCTGGCTCAGGTATGTTGCACACAAGCATAATGGAAGTGTTTATGATCAAATCCTTTTCTCTGGGACAGATCTAATGCTTTTTTATTTTTCACCTCCCGTTAACATCCTTCATGCGCTTATTAAGAAGGCATATCACTGCATGTTCCTTTGCTGCTCTACCCAGATGCTATTAGGTCGCACTGTCTCTGGGACTTGAGAGCCATATAAAACCAACTTGGCAAAAGGCTGAACCTGCTATGTGATTTGAGTGGGAGGAAGAAAAAGCATTGGCAGGGGGGCATCCTGCCAGCTGGCCTCTAAATCCACACAGGCAGATCCCTTGTTTGTCTGACCAGATTGCGTGTTTTTAAAGGCTTTGGGGTTTTCTTTAATTGGTTAAAGAGCTTCATGAACACACAAGATCTCATGAAATACAGTTACATGCGATTCCAGGTTGTCTCACTGCTCTTTCCAGCCTTGAATGCGAGACAATAATCCCACTGATGACGGGATAGAGCTGTGTGCTCTGCAGCTCAACACGCCGGGGAGCAGCCTTGGAGCTATCTATATTCTTTCTAAGTAAGTGCTGTTGTGTATATTCATGTTTTGCTACAGAGATAAAGTGGAAACCATTCTCAAGACCTCAGTGCTAGGAAGATTTTCTCCTTGCCTATTATTAGCACTCTGCTTTTGCAGCAAGCACTCAATATGCACAGTTTTAAAGGACTTCAAAGTGTCATCAGGAACCAAGTGATATGTATGTTAAAGAGGGTTTAATGGAGCTGCAGTCACCGTAGCACAGCAGCTTTTTATAGCAAGTTTCTACAGCGTTAAGAAAAACATCCTGCAGATTTCAGCAGGGCTGGCATATGGATAAGATACTTTGCACTATGATTTTTGTTTATCTGCTATTAAAAATAGCAGAAAGAGAGAGCTGCTCAGAACAGTGCTATCTATATGAGGAATGATAAGCAGGAACTGTAAAGCTCAGGCAACAGCTATTACCTCTACTTTAAGTTTAATTTATTTCATTTCTTTTTTTTCTTTCCTAGAAAAGGAAAAACATGCATTTGCAAGTGGATTGGGATAAGGAATGGATATGTACCACAGTGTGCATTCACAATGAAGCTTTTAATAGTCTTTTTATTTTCCAGAGCCACTAGATTACAGAAATTCTGCTTCCCAGAGCTGAGGTAGACTTTCAGGGACCCACTCTGAAGGCATCATAGGTCAGATTCCCATTGAGGAGAGGCTGTAAGAAGCAGTTTGACAAAAAATAAAACATGTTAAACACTGGAACTGACTTGATCCCTGTGGGGTAACACCGATCTGCAGAATAGCTCAGGGTTTGACAGGGAATTATTGATTTTTAAGACAAGAAAACGCTGATTTATACTGTCTGTATTTCCTTCACAGCAGCATTTATGAGCCTGCTTTAATTACACACAGGAAGATGAGATGCTGGATGGCACAGGCTCCTCACAGCATCTCAGCACCTCTGAGTGAAGCCTGCCCACATCTGGGAGAAAACAATCTCCTGGGACAGGGAGCAGATGGCTACAACCCACCTGCAGCATCCAAAATGAATGGGAGTGGTCAGGGTCTCCCAACCCTGATGAGGGCAGGGATGCACATTGAGGCAGCTGGGCCCACTCCAGATGTGCCCCTTGCTTAGCTTCCACTGTTCCCATCCCACCAGCAGCTGCCTGCCCATCCCCTGAGTCAGTCTCCACTGCCTGCAGCCTCTTTCTCCTTTTTTTTTTTCCTACTTTATTTTTATCCCTTCCGCCCAAATGGAAACCCTGCTCTAAAGAAACAGAAGGAGATCTTTTCTATTTTTTTTTTCTTTTATCTGAGCGGAGGAGGGCAGAGAAGCGCCGGGGCTGGGGGGAAGGGTTTTGTCGGCTGTTTTCTTTGTGCAACACGAGTTGCTCAGGGGAGTGTCTTGCGTTATTAATGCTGAGTGGCTCCGGCAGCTACTGTGGTTTAAGGTCGTTAGTCACTCGCTGCAGGCGCGTCGTGCAGAGCTGCTCACAGCGCCCTTCTGGTCCCACCAGGCCAGTAGGTCGAGAACAGCTTCAACGGGGTCAGTGGGGCATGGGGGAGCTGGGGGCTGCAGTCAGCATCTAAGCAGGGTCACAGGGTGAGCACAGATCTCCTTGCATCCTGTGGGAGCAGCCCTGCACCGGCTCTTACCCGGAGCAAAGAGGATGCAGGATGCTCTCCCTGCATTACAGGAATGCAGGCCTGCTTGCACGCTGCTCTTCTGATCACTGTTTTTTTTTTGTCACTTTCCTTAGGATGAGGGCCTCTAGGCAGATATTTCCGAACTGGTTCTGCATCCTCTGGCTGCCACTCCTGCTGAGGGTTGTCTCCTGCTCCCCGCTTCCCGCTGCACAGCTCTCGCCGCCCGCTGCGCTCCCCTCCGGGCTGTCCCAGGGACAGACCTGTGTCGGTATGTACAGGCTGTCTGTCCAGCTGGCTGTTCATTTGTTACTGCACCGGTGAGCAGGGAACTGCTGCGCACTTCATAAATCACTCCGTTATCTGCTCCCGTGGCTGTACTACAAAATGCTCTAAGTTGTTGGCGAAATAATCACTCGGGATGTTGCAAGGCTAGCATGGGGCCTGGAACTACTTTATGATTTTGTTTTGGAGTGGCTGCTTCCCAAAGTTCATGTTTTTGCTCTGCTGAGAGGGAAATGTAAAACTCTGGCTTCGGTGTTCCTGCGGAACTGGGAAGCTGTTCCCAATGCTGCTGGTGGGAGGATGTGCTGTACCTCAGTTCGTGTGGAGTCTGCTTGGCTATTCCCAGTCCTTGGAAATACTATTCAGGATAACTGGCAGGTGGGTGCCCTCAAAGGGAAACCACAGTGGTCCCATCTCCAGCAGGGTAGCCACCAGAGCTGTCAGGGTGCTTCCCTATCTGTCTCCTCTTTGGGTGAGTGTGCAGCTGGACTTCCCAGGTACTCCCAGATGGAACCGTGAGGTGTGTTTTCACAGAATCACAGAATTGACTGAGTTTCAAGGGACCTTTAAGGGTCATCCAGTCCAAATCCCCTGCGATGAGCAGGGACATCCACAGCTAGATCAGATTGCTCAGAGCCCCCATCCAGCCACTGCAGTTTTGGCAACTCACTCTCTTGAAACTAGTGTTACAAGCAAGCAGACGGGGCATCATGCAGTCTCAGTGCTTCTGCCAAATGTATTCCCGAAGTAAAACCGGTCATACCAATGTCAGCACAAGTGCAGGTTATCTGTGCATCAGAAATTCTCTAAGTGTGATCCTCAGTGTCCAGAGAGACATGCTGCCTTGCTTTGTTATTTGCACAAATGGACAGAGCATATCTACCATTTAACTTTATGATCCAATATTCTACCTCATCTTTTTTTAGCTTTTGAGCTATTTTAGTGCTGTAAACAGAAATTGTGTTGCCTTAGATGGCATTATTTCAACCAGTATTTCAGAAATCAGTATTTCAACCAAAAAGATTTTCTTTGTGTCAATTGGGACAGTTAGAAATAGCAACTCTAAGCTTGATCAAAACAGGATTTTGACACACAACCATGCCATCCAAAGTTCATATTTCAGTGGTGCTTTGTAATCCTGTGCTTTGAATGGAACAGAGAAGGCAGGGAGTGTGCTTGCCTATAGCTTTTTTATAGCTGAATATTGAGGGATAGTGCTGGTTCTGGCGGCTGGTTAGGTGCCAGCTCTCCTCAGTGTAGAAATGAAGGTGTGATGCGCTCATCACAAGGAGGATGAGTGCAATTTCCTTTCAGCAGCCCAACCACAGAGCCTGCTAACCTTACCTTTCTGTCTGGGGAGACATCAGATGAGAGCCGTGGGAACTTCCCCTGACTTTTTGACCATATAGATCTATGCAGCATTTGTAACATTAGAATTGCCCGCTGTGAGGCGTACGGGATATATTTTCTTGAAGACATGAACTTTCTCAAGCAGGTTAAAGGTTGGTCAGGGGGCTAATGCTTTGAAGGTATTGGCCTCGGTTTTTTTTAAGGGAAATGAGGTGTCTGCATATTAAGCAGTCATTTCTGAGCACTGCTGTGTGTACATGACCTGCATGTTGGAGATTGCTATGTAACAGCTGATGCTGGTCAGGAAATAGATTCTCTTTTAGTAACAAAACACAGGAAATACTTTTTGTCATGTATTTTCACTGAAAACATCACCCTTCTGGAAGAAATAACATGAAAATAATATGATGGGAGAGCAAAGTGTAACTTCGGTGCACATTATAACTTGGTGGTGCATTATGACTTGATGGTATCCTTTTCATGCTCCCCTTGCCCACAGTGCTCCTTTGTAGGCATCATCTATCTGCCCCAGCAGGTCCTGGTCATACTAGGAAGACACCTGGGGCATTTTTTGCTGCAGTTTCTTGAAAATGTGGCTGATTGATTCAAATAAAATCTTTTCACAGCTGATTTGGTGTAAAAATGAAGCATCTGTGAAGTGTTCCCACCTAGAAAGGGACTTAATGCTGCTGCCTCTTAGAACTAAGGAAAGGAGAAGGCAAGAAGCTAGCGATAACCATCTTGGTCACAAGGTCACATTCAGTTCCTAAAGAGCTCCTAACCACCTCCCACTTGCTTTTAGATAGGTAGTAGGTAGAAGAACTTCCACACAGGCTTTCCTTGACCCTGCCTTTCAAAAAGATTTCCCAGCACGTGGTGGCCTCTTTTCTTCATCCATGGAAGCTGACTCCTGCTGCCCCAGGCTGGGTAAATGCTCCCGTTCTTCATACAGTCAAACCAGCCAGGCTGTCCCCCAGGTGTCTTGCAGGCTTTGTGTGCAATGCATTCTTCTGCTTCCTCCCTATGGCAAATGAAAGGGCTCTTGTATGTTTTCCTGTATGCAAATACCCACAGAGCTGCTGTTTCTCCTTGTGCAATAACAGTGAGTTACGGTCACTGCACAGGTCTGGGAGCTGGATCATAGATTTAGCTGTGTTTTCTGGGTTTGTCACTAACCAGCAGTATGGCTTAGGAGATTTATTCAGGACAAGAAACCTTTTTGTTGGTAGCAGCCTGAGAATCTCAGTGGGGCATCTAGGTGACAAGATGCTGTGCATTTCTGCCTCAAAAATTACGTCTGAATGAGCACTTTGAATAGTCATACATTTGATTTTCCCCACGTTAAATGGGGAAAATATTGTCCATTTCACAGGGCAAGTACGTACCCCAAGATAGGTCAGTAACTCCAGTAACTATAAACAGCAATGTTAATATTTCATTGTATGTAAGGTCAACATTGATGTATTTCTGAAAGACTGTTAAAGGCTTTATTCTCCAACCAAACTATGACAGAGCCCTTAAGAGGTCTCTGCAAATAGACCCATATTCCAGCAAAGGCAACTTCATCCATAAGTATCTGGAGCAACCTCGGGAGAGGCAGAAGTTGCCCTAGAAAAAAATGGGAGATGTGTAAAGACAGGAAGGAGCTGCTGTGTTCATCTCTTCAAAATGGTTTAAAAAAAAGGAAATTTGAGTAAATATAGATTAGTTAGCTAAACATCAATTGCTGGAAAAATGTGTAATAGTTAATCATTTTTTTTTCAGATTCTTTTCAAAAGTAAATAAGAAGAGAGAATTCTCAAGGAGGAATGGTGTGAGATCAACCTACTTTTCTTTGATGATGAGATAATGGCATGTAGATAGGAAGAAGCAGCAGATGCTATGGCTTGACTTCAGCAAAGCACTTGGCACCACCTCAACACTAATCTAGTGGCTGAGAGTTTTGTGACACTGATTGAGCTTCTACAGGGCATGACAAAATTGTTAGATGGCCTTGTTCAGAGATAATTGCACATGACTAGCTCTTGAAGTGGAAGGATGTACAAAATTAGGTCCTTTTTAATCTTCAGCTTGGAATGCAGTATCATGCCCCATTTTCATTAGCCTGAATAATAGTGTGGTATTAAATCAGTGATTCATATAACACTGAGAATCACAGAATTGTGGAATCACAGAATCACAGAACGGTTTGGGTTGGAAGGGACCTTAAAGCCATCCACTTCCAATGGCCTGCCATGGGCAGCTTGTCAACACCAGGTTGGGCTGCTCCATCCAACCTGACTTTGAACACCTCTAGAGATGGGGCAAGTACAGTGTAGGGCAGGATTAGATTAAAAACAGACATGGAGTAGTTGCCCCTTGAAAAGACCATTTCCACATGGGTATGTTGAAGGCGTTTTGGGAGAAGTAGTCAGTTCCACATAGAGCAGATGGGGACATCCCCAGGGAGGATCGGCTTGGGCACAACAATGGCATGCTGTCAGGAAGGGCACTCGCCTGCAGACACCCAGATGTGCAAACAGGAACTAGTTCATAGGATGTGAAGTAACCTGCTGCCTTCCCCAGAGCTGACAATCCTCTGAGGAATTTCTGTACTCCTTTTTGGGGCTGTGCATCAAGGGCAATGCAGCGACAGGAGGTTCAGAGGAAAATAAGCATAAGCAGTAAAGCATGACCAAATAAATTGAAGTTAATTAGTCTAGAGAAGAAAAACTTGAGAAAGGATGTGCTATTTGTTCTCAAAATTACAAAAGGGGCCATCTATCCTATATATATATAGATAGATGCTGACTGTAACAGATATAGCAAGAAATAACAGAAATAGACACAATTCACACTAGGGAGGGCCACCACAGATGACTGCTAGGACAGAGACGTGCTGGATGGCCTCTTGCCGGCCGGCTTTCTGTGCTGTGACTGCATTTGCAAATAGCAGTTTATTTAATTCCTCCCAACAGCAGGCTGTCCTGCTCCTTCTGCTGATTAACTTTGGCTGCCCTTTTGGAATGAAGTGATGAGGCAGGGAGAGCTCAAGACACCCAGACAGCTGTACTTCTCTGCCAGCAAACTGGGATCCTGTGAGTCAGCAGCCAGGGAAGCAAATTCCACCCTCTCTGTGCTCAATATCACGCCATTCTGAGCAACCTTTGTGGGTCACCTCTTCCATTCATCCATGAGAATGTAATTCCTAATGTATGAAGAAGCGTGCTTTTGAAACATATTTCTAGCTCTTGTCACACTAACAAATAGGTGTTTTGGAGCTGCCAGCTTCTGCCTGTGCTGATTGGTGTGACAGCTGATGTCCTCAACAGCTTAAGGCCGTAATGTACAGCTCAATGAGCACTGTAAAAGGGTCGTGCCCAATATCAACACAGCACTACATTGTGCTGCACTCTGAAAGTGTGGGATCAGCTACACTAGGGCTGAGGTGCAGCTCTTCTGCTCACTTTGCTGACAGTGCTCAGTTAGCACAGCAGCAAAACTCAGTCTGACAATCAGCAATAAATGACAAATTACACTACTTTTTTTTTTTCCTGTGATTGTTCCTCAGATAGAAAAATCACAGGCATGAGTAGCATGGTCGATGTGAGATCCACTCTTAAAACAGAAATATTTCCTACAGGGATTTTTATTTTTCAACAGCTGAAGGTAAAAATTTCATTTTCAAGGTCACCCCATGTCTTACTGTACATTTATGACTATGAAATGCGAACACACAGATCACGGTGGGAAAATGTGCTTCACATACCTACCTGCCTGCAGGCATGTGTGTGTGTAAATACACACTTGTGTATGTGTACATACATATGTAGACACGAGCAGTCTTGTGTGTTTTACATCACTGACACTTGCCTTTAAGCTTAATCTCATTTGTCTTTGATAGCCTTATTTATTAATATTGATTGTCTGTTCAGTTTGGCATTCCTGTTCACATGTTTGCCCTATTCAGAGCTTCAGAACAACCTGCTTACACTTCAGGCAATCATCTTCAAAGCTTTTAGGAACTGTACACCTAAAACAAGTTTTGTGCATTCAGAATATTGAAATGTCCAATTCTTTGCAAACACGATGAGACTGTACTTGTGAATTAATGAACTTGTGGCTCGTTGGACAAGGAAACAGTGACAGTATCAAGAGATAGCAAAAGTCCCTCTGCCACTATCCATGCTTCAGTAAATTTGTAATACCCTTTCCTGATTTGGAAATGAAAAAATATGTTAATGGTACATACATACACACTTTTTTTTCCCCTACTAATTAATGTAAAAAGCATTTCCATTGCAAATGCCTGGGGTTATAGATCTTATCAAACAGGGTTCATTAAAGTGTAATGACAGAAACACCAGGGATACATTTGGCTGGCAGGTATGGATACCGAACTCTTCCACTGGATAGAAACTGAATTTTTTGTACCAGCACATGCAGAACTGTATAGAACCATATCAGAGTTCTCATAGTGTGTCTTCAGGAAGTAGTCACAAATTAACAGAGCTCTGAAGCTCAGGGTCTGAAGTGTCTCACTGCTGTAGCATGAAATGCATAAGCAACAAAAATGCTAACTGATATTACACAAAATATTGCTGTACTGACATTTGTATTTCAAAAAATTTTGTTAGCCAGTGTACTGTGTATAATTTTATGCCTAGTGACAGATGTGGTAGCACTGTGCCATCTAGCATTTCCAGGATATTTCATGGTTTTCGCAAATGCACGGGAAGTAAGTTCTTGGACATGCCGACATGTTTGAATACAGATACCTATAATTACATTCCATCACATCTCTGTGAAATACAATAATGCTAGCTTTAAATGATAAAAGAAACAAAGACTGAATTCAAAAACTTGTATACTCAGATCCCTTTCTAAATTGGCTTTCAAAGCAACACACTCTCCAGATGCACACGGGAAAATAACAGTCCTGCCTTTACATGTACTGTTGCACATGTTGAGCTCACCACTTCTATCTACAGATCTGAAATGTAGAGAGGCAACTCTCAGCATCCAGGCACTCCTTTACATCCACAGGTATCATTCTAAGTATAGGTCCTTTCAAACATGTGCAGCAAAAGTGGATTAAGTTAAATAGTCTGCTCAAACTGCCAGAGGCTTTGTGGCTAGGAAATGAATCTCTAGCTCTGACTTTATTATTGGGGTATGATTTTCTCCCAAGCCTATTGGAAATGTCATTTTATTATTACATGCTACTCTCAAATACGTGGGGACAAGAGCTTCCTGACATGGGTTTCCAGATTGCTCCTTCTGAGCAAAATGGTTATGGTTTTCTCTTATCTCTTCAGAAATTAATAGCAGATAGGACAAAATATCACTAAAAGAGACAAGCATTGTATTAATTCCAGAGTCTAGTTTCTAATGGCTGGTAGGCATCATACCACCAATGAATTTCTTCCTCAGTCTGACAAGGTATTGAAACCTATTATTGCAGTGCAACAGCAAAGTCAATTTCTTGAAACTTGTTTCTAAAGCAAATCACAAGCAATCATGAAAAAAATGTAGAGCTTTTTTTAACCTTTAATTTGGAAGCTTATCTAGATTGCTTTATATATGCCCTGCTCATGATGAGAAATAAATCACATGTAAATACCTTCTTAATTAAAAGCAAGCAACCGTTGCTAAAGACTGTCCAGATCTGGAAGTGCAGTGTGTTTTTTTTCTACTGATTTCAGAGTATTAAAAAGTTTATAATCTTACTCAGAAGTAATCATAGATAATTATAGCAGCGAGATTCTCACAGCTGACGATGGCTGTCCTTTTTAGCTATCTATTTTCCATTTTTGCCAACAGGATTAAGACCTGTTAGAGGCAGGATAACTTGTTAGCATTTCTGATAATTGGCTTAAGGCTTATTGTTCAGGGATATTTCTGTTGATTCTATTTTTATTTTTATTGTTAATAGTGGCTTCTTGTGCTGCAGCCAACCATCAATCTTTTTCCTGCCACCGAATCCAAAGGAAGATGACATATATGATAAAAAACAAGAGATTTCTAGTAGGAGCAAGGGTTAACTTCCATTGCGCCTTTTCCTATAGACCAACACAAGAATCAGATTACCCTAGCAAATAAATTATTTACTGGAGGGAGCACATTTTTATCTCCAAAACAAGGCGCACTGAGGCTGAGCACACCTCTAACTGTCCCCCCTGAAAATCAGTCATGTCTTTCTTTGCCTACTTGTCTTGGCAAGTGTTGTGTTCATCAGGAGCAAGTGCATTTGCGAGAGCATTCTGACAATCATGGTGGGGCCAGTGGGTGCCTGCAACACAGAGGGGGTAATAGCACTCTCAGTGTGATAGTAAAGACCGGTTTATGAGTGCAAATGTCCTGGGGTTCAGCTCTGTGGGTTTCTCCAGAGCTGCCAGGCTGTTATTATTGTTATTTATATTCATATAGCATTCAGTAGCCCAAGGCACTGCATTAAGTACTTCAGCATCTCAACGATGACTCTGTTAATTCTCAGGCAAAGCAAATCTCCCTTTGGGCCTGGTTCAATAGGCACAGAAGAGTCTGACTGGCTTAATAACTTGAAAAATTTCCATTTAATCACCAAGAGACCTCTCCCTCAGTAGGGTTACCTGAATGATTGTTTTTGTGATTAAGAATTCTGTTTCTATTTGGCAAAGCTGAATTAAAAATAGCAATTTTTCCTCCCCTTTGTGATGCTTTAACAAACATGAGAGAGAAACTCTTTTACATCTTCAGTGGAGGCTGTTTTTTGTATTCCGGAGTAAAGTGAAGCACTGGGGGTATTTTATCCTCAGGATAATTTTTCAGATCGTGAGCACGGTCTGCAGCACCATGGAGCTGTGCATTCATCAGCTGCTTTCCCTGTCCTCACACTGGCAGAGGAGAGATGACCTGACAAGGCAGAGACGAACCTCTTTGCATCCCCACCAGGAGATCAAGGACTGTCTTGTTTGTCTTTCTGCTTCGACTACTTTTTGTCTTTTAGGCTCTTAGACAGACAGATATTTTGATGGTGGTTTGTCCTTGATACTAGAATAAAGGCAAGTACAGAAATAGTATGCGTGTTTTGTTGTTAAGACATCATTCTGGTCGTTTAATTTTTCTGAGCCTCCAGCCTCATGAATAAAACAGACATAGTAAGAAGGCAGGGGAAGGGTAATTTTGTTTATATGTAGGCTGTTTGCATATGTTAATAATATGGGCTTGTAAACACCAGGAGAGGCAGCCCTTTTATAGGTACTTGCAGTGTGTCTAAAGGACATGCACTGCCATCTGAGCACTAAGTGGTGGAGTTGGTGCACCGTGGCTGTGCCCATGTTACCATCACAAATAAGCTGGACTCTGTTTTCTACCTCTGGGGCGAGTGCAGGACTTGTTTTCCGTTTACACAGTCAAACTCTTTTGTGAGTCACTGTGTTTTAATCAACTCTTAATTCTCTGGACTAGCTTGTGACTTTTGGAGGTCAAGAGATAGGAATGAATGATTTGTTTCAGGATTTTCCCTTAGAGGTAGCTGTCTCTATATATTCACTTTTTCTTCTAGGATGACTAGAGGTAATGGCTGTTAGCGTGTCTTATCAATCACTCTGCAGAGAACTTTGGGTGAGAATTCTATTTAATAAGTATGGAGAAGTGGGCTGTTATCCCTGGAAAAGAGGTGGCAAGTTCACTGTAATTTCCACTGGATTACTGTATTTGATGTAGAAGAAGTAATAGACAATTCAAAGATATTGGTCTTACTGCAAGTTCCTTTGGTATTACTTCATCCTTTATTTGTCACTTGGTCCGTAGGAGCATCGAAGTTATTTCTGTAGAAAAATATCACTTTGATTTAATAGCACATAGGCAGGGGTACTTGGAAGGCATTTTAAAGTTCACTTTGAGGGGTTGTGCCAGTCTAGAAACCTAAATATTAATGCTCCTGAGCTCTGGAAAAAGACGTATCTGTATCTACATCCAAATCTTTCAGCTCACCTTCATTTCTAGACTGTCTCAGAGCAAATTCTGAGAAATTAGATTTCTTGTAGCTGAGAGGAAGCGGGTTTTTTTTTCAAGTTTCAATAGCTCTCTGTGAGTTCCGAGAGACACAAGAAGTACATCCGGTACAGACATGAGAGGTACTAAGAGGACAGAGTAACTCTGACATTGGTATCCATTCTGTAATAACTCACAGGCTTTGACTAAAGACAGAAATTTGCAGATATTTCCCCCCAAGCACTCATTTGCTGTGGAGCATCCTAAGATATGAAATGCGCGGCAATGCCCAAGATTCTGCTATTGCACGAGGTGCTTCTCTACACACTAGAGGTAATTGCATTCACTCTGTTTATTTGTTTGTTTGAAGGATGTGTGCTTGTGGTCTCTGTGATTGAACAGCTTGCACAGTGGCACAACAGTACAGTAAAGGCAGCCGTGGAGAGACTGTGCAACTACATACCTGGTAAGTATCAAATAATGTGCCATATGTTTCACTCGTACTGCTGTACTTCTCCGTTAATTAAAAATTCACACATTGAGACTGAAGAAGCCCTCGCCACATCTCATGCGGCACCTAAAATTAATGTAGCTGAAAGATAGCCAGGTGCTATCTGCAGGAAAGATGTAGCTTCAGCGGAGCTGGGATTTCATCCCAGAGTTACAGCAAATGGGGTTGTATGAAGCCCACAAATCTGGGAGCCCCTTTTTCCCTGCTCTTTGTCTCCGCTTCGTCTCTTTGTTTGCAGCTTTGCTGCATGTCCAGCCACTCCTCTTTCTTGTCAATACGGGTCTTTGTATCAGCTGAGGAGATGAAAGTGCATTCAATGGGGATAGAAAGCCATTATTGTAAAATCATTAAAATTATCTGAGGTTGACAGTGATGAGAACGGAAAAGCTATTGAAACGTAACTGATGAGAAAAATTTCAAAAGTGAGAGCTATTCCATATGAATATATGTGGACTCCCTCCTTTCTGACTTGTATTTTATCTGCCCAAAGGAGCCTAGCTGTCCTAAATAGAGAACGGTTTGAATACCAAAATAGCTTTGTGCTTCACAGACTCATCCTACAACTTGCTTAAGTAGCTAGATCTCACGTTCATGGCATCGTTTTAACTTTACGAATGCAAAAGGGTGGCTTTACGGTTCTTCATTATACAGCCATTTATATAGCCCTTCATGAATTGTATCTCTGAGAAACATATTACTGTACAGACCTCAGTATCACAGAAGATGCATACAGAATATTAATTCCTTCCTTTCCAAGACATTATTTTCTGATACAGAATGGAGCGGGAAGGAAATTGCTGGAATTCATTCATTGACAGAATGATGCTTATCTGATCTCTATTCCATAAGTAGTATCCTCGGTGTTTTAAATTATAGGCACATCACCACGAAGTTGCAATTAGAAGCGGGGATCCTGCTGTTAAAATACAATTTTCCTCTTTAAAATATGACATGCTAGATCTATGATCATGATTCACTCCATGGACCTTCTTCAGCTGATGCGTGAGGGTATTTCTTTTCAGCTGTCATTCTCTACACACATAAAATCCTATTATCCCTTTAGTTAAATCTGTATAATCCAGTTACTTTTTATGAGATGCATGGATACACCCAACAGAAAAAAACTGACCCTGAACATGAAAGGAGTGAAAAATCCTAGGGATTGTGCAGGAGCTACAGTGTAACCCAATTTATCCTCCCCCAGGAGGTGAACCCCCCATCCCAGCAGCACCTCAAACAATAGGAAGTCTTTGAATCCTCATGAGGGGAAACCTATTAAATCAGGCCATGCCATTTCTGCTGAAGGAACCATTTCATTATTTGTCACATGCCTACAATTGCTTGCAAGAATGACTGTGACAAATCGATGACAATGAGGCTTTTCCTAAGGACAAAAAAGGGAATGAGCACTTTTTTTTTTTAAAGGCCTTCCTCCTATTGTTTTGCTTGCAATAAAGGGGGGGTGTATCGGACCTTTAATGAGGTTATACACTGTTTAAAACCAACAAGATTTAAAGAGAAAGAGAGAAATTCAGTATGAATCAATCCCATTCAGTTCCATAGACTTATGCAGAAAATACAGTCACATTCTTGTATGGAAATGCTTGCAATGGCTGTGATTTGAGCAACAGTAGAGCACAGCAGCACTACAAATGAAGAGGGCTCTGGAGTAGACAAAAATGCCAGGTCTGGGGAAATGGGCAGTATTTGCTCATATTAATTTGCCTTGATTCTGGCTGTCTGCCTGATGAACGAGAGGTGCCCAGTGCCCTTAACATGCTTTGCCTCCGTGTTGCCTCTGAGTCAGGCTCTGCTTCTGTCAACCACTGCTGTGCAAACACCTTAGCTCAAGTGGAAATGGCAAGGTGATTAATGCCATCTTTCCTGCAAATATTTGTCTCTCCCAGGTTTCAGCCAGCATTTGTGTTTCTAGGACTACTAAGATACAGAGAGAACCCCTCTGGGATTTTTATCATGTAAGAAGAGGGCAATTAGGGGATCTCTTGTCTGAAACAGGGTAAAAGGAAGCATTCTCACTTCTAGCCAAGCACTTCAAAGTTTTTCTCTAATTTTTATCTTGGTTCTTATCTTGGTTCTGAACACTCACCACTAATCATCCTCATAATCTCTGTCTGTCACTTTTCCCCTCATTTCTCACTTGCACGGCTTCTCCCCACCAGAACTTTCCCTCTACACTGTCTTCTTCTTGTGTGTGATCAGCAAGCAGGAGGTTTGTGGATGCTGAAACATGGGGCAAGTCCATCAAACACTGCCGATGGCTTCAGTCAGTTTTGGCATTGGCATCTTCCGAGATGACATTATTCACCCAATAATTTTATGTATTTGCCATACTTTCAACACCCACTGTTCTCCCCATATCAGGCAGCTGGAAGCCCAACGTCCCCCACACACCAGTAAACCAGCACCCAGAAGTCCCCACAGGGGATGAGCTGGGGAAGCAAGCACCCTCTGTGGGCTGTGACAGGGAGACAGGAGCTTCCTCCAAGGCTTCCTCCAAGATTGCTTCAATCAATCACACTGTAAACAGACTGCCAGACTGAAGGCAGCAATAGTGGTATCTGTGGTACTTTCCATCTAGGTGAACAAGAATCCAAACTAATTCCAGAAGACCAGTCTTTAACTCACATATTTCTTCTGAGGAACAGATAGAGGAATTAAGTGGCAGAGGAGGCAAAGAGCTGAAGCTAATAGTTTGACTGAAGTAAAATATCTGGCATGAGAAAAATCATCTACTGTGGCAACAGGAGCTGCCTGCAACACAGAGTAGGAGGGTGGTGAGATCATGCTTCCATTGCTTTCGGCCATTCCCTATTTCACTGAGGTGGAAACAGCCAGATCGTGGAGGTATGAGAGAAAGCAAGTTCCTAGGAATTCTCCCAGGGGATTTGTCAGCTGCCTGTTTGTGTGGATGCAATCCTGCCTCTTGGCAGCTTCCAAGGCCCGTCACTGGACCTCCTCTGCAGGGTTTGTGCGTCTCGTCCCTTGCACAAAGCCCCAGAGTCACTGAGGCAGGCCCAGCAGTAGCATGAAGTCCTACATCACTTGCTACACACCATCTATTTATTTTCTTTCCTCTTGCAAGCCTACCATCATTTGTTTGAGCTGCTCAGAGCATGCTGCAGCATAAATAATTTCTTTCAGCTTTCACATGATAGAATATTCAGAATATTTAGCAAATGCCAGTTATCTTCTCAGTCCTTCCCAAGTGCTTGCCTAAAGCCAGAGGAGGGCTTCATGCCCCCACCTAGGTTAGAAATTCAGGTTTTTCCATTCTCTGATGCTATGCTGAAATCTCAGACTCGTGAATTTCTCTCAGATAGATCAGCATTCACCTGAAGTTGCTCCTGCTGTGTTCTGACTGTCATAAAACCAGTTTCACTGCTCTGAGTCACTTTAAAAATGTATGTTTTCTAGAAAAACTGCAAGGTTTCTGTTATGTCCTTGCTGAGGTGTACGGACCACACATAGCTGAACTGTAAGTACTCCTGTATTTTCTTGGGCTTTGCTTTAGTTCATGCTTCAGAAGAATGGATGTACTGTCAAAATGAAGTGCAGAGTTCTCATTCTAAAAATCACATGGTTACTAAAGCAGGGATGCCTGAGAGTGATCTCAGCTTGGCATTTGACACAGCTTTCCCTGAGTGAATAAATACAGGCTGCCACCATAACTACTTCCATGCAGCATTTGCCTCTCAGATCAGGCCTACTTGATGTAATTTTCTGTTGAAATTCAGCTCTTCTTGTGGAGGGAGGAATTCAAACAATTCATGTGCACAAGGCAGCTCTGACGTAGTCTCACTATGTTAATACTTGTCTCTGGCTTTCCCTTTTACATTTTATCAAGCTTTCTAATTGTCAGCCCTTACATGCTCCAAGCCTTGATGCGCACTGCTGGGGAAGGCTGCTAGGTAATGCTGGTGATTTAAGAAATAACATGTAGTCCATTTTATTTCCTTTGAAAGTTCTTCATTTAATTAATGGAGCTGTTGCTACACCTTTTTCCTCGGGTTTTTATTTTTATTTTTAAAACTAGCTGAGGGACTGCAAAGTGCTTACAGTACTAAGAAGTGCTATAATCCAACATTTTAATTTAATTCTTGATCAGCCCAGAGGTGCATCCCAAATACGAAGGAAACAGCCCTAGCTTGTGCTTTGTGATTAAAGTTTAAGGATCTTTGTAGTCTTTCTGGTTATTTTCCTCAGTTAATGACTGAAGATGTCTATGTGCCAAATTGTGTATGTATTAACTTTAACCTTTAAGTCTTTGTCATGCTTGTGATTGATTAAAAAAACGCAGCATAATGCATTTGATTCAGGTGCTGCACATCAAGTGCAGTGCTTTTTCATCATCTCGGCATCCAATTCTACATGCTGAGTAGGATGCTATGACAGAAAGTCATTTGTGTCTGACAGCACACTGAGCAGTGGCTATGGGCCATGGAAAGCATGCTGAGGTTATCTGGTAGTGCTGAGGAGATTTAGCAGTTTCCCATGGAAATTGTTCCTGCTTCCGAACACCCAGAAGAATGTATTGGTCTCTGTTTTAACACCATTTCCTTCAGCATAGACAGGGAAATGAATGCTGACGTGGTCTGCCATTCCTTGAGGCTGTGCAAACAGGATCCAGGACAACCCCTTTGTCATCTCTACCCTCCTCCCAAGGTGAGTTGCTCTTTGACTTCTTTCATAGCTGCAAGCTGTGGATGGCCCCTCAGGCTGGGATCAAGCATGCAGAGGTTTCCAGGCCATGTGAGTTTTCTGGAGAAAACAACAGCATTTAGAATGTGGACGCTTTCAGAAAACGTCTGTTTGAGCAGAAGGTACACAAAGTTCTGTTTGATGTATCAGTTGCTGGAGAGCAGGAATTACAGGGCCAGGCTCCCTTGTGCCAGACAGAAAGAATATAAAAATATCTCATTTTCTCCAGACTTTGTGGTCAAGCAGTCAAATAGCCCCCAACCTGAAGCTCAACAGCAGTTCACCTATAGCCCCGTGTTACCATGGCACAACATGTTATCCTTCATCTCTGTGACAACATACATGGGGCCGAGCTTCCCATATAGATGGGAGTTATTTGAGTTGGCTTGGTCTGCCGTGGGAGAAGGTTAAGCTAATTTGCATGGTCTTTGGCCACAGGCTGGAAACAGGCATTTAGCAAGACTGTGGGGATATACTTCTTACACTATGGTGATTTGATTGCCTATCAGAGAATACTAATGTGTCTAGATGTCTAAACAGGTACACCTGGTTTTGAGGTGATGGCTGTTGTTTTCAGTGCCCATGCAGCCAAAAACCTGTGAGTAACAGTAGCTGTTTGGCAATGTCAAAAAGCAAGTGTTTCACTGCAGCATCTATTTTTTTGAAATATTT
Organism: Cyrtonyx montezumae; assembly: GCF_038088225.1. Lineage (NCBI taxonomy): Eukaryota > Metazoa > Chordata > Aves > Galliformes > Odontophoridae > Cyrtonyx > Cyrtonyx montezumae. The sequence continues at coordinate 98,044,112 of NW_027072089.1, read as the reverse complement.
TTCCAGCATCTGGGTAAAGTCATGCTTGTTTTCTAAAGGTTTGCATAACGTGTTTTACGCAGGGCCTCATTCTGATGAAACCAGTGAGAGTATTTTAATGGGCTTCAGTTCATCTCCTGATGGGATTTAGCTCTCCCAGTATTAAGAGCGGCAGTGTAGCTGCTTTCCAAGAATTACAGTAACATTTATTTTATAGCAGGTTTTTGTCCCATATGATATGCTCTATGATATGTCACCGTAGAGGTTTTTGAGTGTGCAACCAGACAGGGGTGGAAGAAGATGAGCGCAATAGAAAAGAGGGTCCACACCTACCTAACTCAACCAGAACGTTGCCCAAACTTTGTCAGACTTCTTCCTTTGGAAATTCTGCTTCTGAACTTGTGGAAGGGTTTATAGATCCTTCCACCCTTCCCAAGCACACCAGAGCTACCCTACTGCAGGTGCTCCCTTAGTGACGGCCTCATCCCATAAAACTTTGTTAGCCTCTGGCACTTTTGGCCATAGTGATTGCATGCATTTTTTCTTCTCCTTCACTTGTAACAGCAGCAGAGGCCCTGTTGGTGACAGCCTCTTTGTTTGCTGTTTTATTTTAATTAGGAGTGCTGAAGGTGAAGGTGAGAGGCCAGCAGTCTTTCCAGTCTTACAAGGCAGCCAGAGTTCAGCTCTGGGATGGGTGGCTGCATTTTCACCACAATGCAATCCCTAGACATGAATTTTCATGTGGGCTTTCTTTCCAATGTGAAGGAATAAAGAGAAGTAGAAACCATCCTGCATCTGGCTTCTCTATTAAGAAAATGATTACTTTACTCAGACTTCACCCTTCATTTTAACACCTCTTGTGACACAGACAGCACAGGGAGATGGGAGGAGAAGAACGATGCCCCAGATTCATGCTCAAGTGGTTGATAAATTGCCCACAGTAACTCTCTGACATATCATACTGGGTAAAGATGAATTACGGGTGAAAAAAATTAATATACAGTTAGAGACACAGATGCATAAAATGCAGTTTACCTCACATTTGCTCCTGTGGTTTGTAATTTGATTGATCACTTCAGTTATATGAGCCTGCAAATGTTGGCTCGGTCCCCTGCCAAATGTTTGAACAAGACTTAAATACTAATGACTGTTTTGTTCGACCATATCGATTTTCAGGTATTTCATTTATTCATTTAGACTTTTGGATGCACATTTTCCCAGAATTATTATTGTGTTTGTACTAGCAAAGGGACTGATACATAAAAGCAGAGTTATTTGCCCTTCCAACCCCTTATGGTGTTCTATTTTTAACTGTCTTTAAGTGGCATATATCAATATAGAGCTACTTTTTCAATCGTTTTTCCTCAGTCTTTGTGAGGTTGCTTTAAGTGAAAACGTGTATCAAAGAAAGACAACTCATGGCATCAGAGACCCAGCACCCTATCTGCCTGATTGAAATGGTGCACACCAAGTATATGATATATGCTCTATATTACATACTTTCCCTGTCTCTGGCAAACTACACAAAGTTAATATGCCTTGTGGTTCAAGCTACATCAACACAGGACGGTCTAATCTTGGCTGCAGTACAGCCAGAGGCTACAGTTACCCAAGATATTAGGATGACTGGATATTGTTTTAGCAAAAGAAATTTTTTGTCTCACATGGTGGAGGACTTTCTGCATCGAGGCTCACAACATGGGGACATCCCTCCACCACGAGGACAGAAATAGGACAAGGTGTTCGGGCACTGGCTGCTGAGCTCCTCTTCCAGCTCTTGGGAGAGAGCAGGTTTGCAGAAGGCTCATCTCAGCCTCTCTCAGTTGTTTTAAGCCAGCTGGCCTGTTCAGTTAAATGGAAATACTTCCTCTGATTTTATCAGGCCAAAATAATGGCTTGACTTAAGAACTGGCATCCTGCTGCCACCAATCTCTTAAACAGTCAGTGCTGGAAGGAGCATTTACTCCTCTTTCTGCCTTTTGGAGGGCATGTTCTGCTCCTCTTCACTTTTCTGCTCTAGATTACTAAAGGCCCCGTGGCAGCAAACTTTCGCTTAATCACCACTAGCAGGATTTTACTGGGAGTCATCTTGTATGAGCAAGATATATATTTATCTTGTATATATATGTATGCTAATGTCATTTTATCTTACCAAACAAGCTTCGTAGCCACAAGCACTGATGCTGGCTTCTGTCCATGATATCAGCAAGCCTTTTGCTGACTTTGTTTAAAACCAGAGCCATGTTCCTCGTGGACACCGCTGTGGGAGTACTCTTTGGAGAGAGCCTGGACTTGCCTGAGTGCTGTGGTTAAGATTCTGGGTGGCATGGAGTGGCTGAACTTGTTGATCACACTTGCAGAGCATGTGCACCAGAATTAACAGAAGTGTTGTTTCTAGGGAATAAGAACTAAAATTAAGGTCTTTCACACACTTGAATGTGGACCTCTGGACTCCATAGGCATGCTGGGTGCATTTTGCAATGAGTAGTTTTGATAAAAGAAAGGATAGAAACAGCTGGGCTAGAGTGATGGTGGCTGTTCTGGAGTGTGAACAAATGTCCCAATCTGCTCATGTATGCCTGGGTGACAGTCTGAGCAAATTCCAGCAAATGAGGAGAAACAAGACTACAAGAGTCCAAGTCCAAAAGGAAGAAGTGGAGTAAAATAGTCAGAACTCAGAGTTATTGCCCAGGGAAAAGAAAGGATCAAGTCAAGCCTAGCATTTTTAGAGCTGGGCTTACAGGGAATGTCCCTATTTTGGGTCCAGAGCATATATCATATGGTTTGGCTGTCCTGTGTGATCATTCTGATTCCCCTAAAGACTTTACTTAGCTCTTGCAGGGCTTCACCTGCAGTACTGCATCCAGGCATTGTGCCCCCACCATAAGAAGGATGCAGAGCTATTGAAGCAGGTCCAGAGGAGGGCCACAATGATTATGAGAGGGTCAGAGCACCTCTCCTGTGAAGAAAGTCTGAGGGAACTGGGCTTACTCAGTCTGGAGAAAAGAAGGCTCCAGGGAGACCTCACTATAGTCTTCCAGTAATTGAAGGGAACTTATAAGCACGAGGGGGAGTGATTTTTTTACATGGTCTGATAGTGATAGAACAAGGAGGAACGGTTTTAAAATGAGAGATTTCAGTTAGATATTAGGAAGAATTTTTTTACTCGGAGGGCAGTGAGGCACTGGCACGGGCTGCCCAGAGAAGCAGTGGATGCCCCATCCCTGGAGGTGTTCAAAACCAGGCTGGATGGGGTCTGGACAGCCTGATCTGATGGGTGGCCCTGTCTGTAGCAGGAGGTAGAAAATGGGTGGGCTTTAAGGTCCCCTTCAACCTAAACCATTCTGTGATTCTATGATTGAAAAATGAAAAATTGGAACCGAAGGACAAATCCTATTTTTGCTGGTGCTGCTTAACCAGCTCTGCAGTGCTTTGGTACCTTGATATTCCTACTCCTGGTAAAAGAATGATGAAAAGTAGTTAGAAGGGAAACCATCAGTGTGTTTCGTAGACATTCACTCCCCTGGGAAGGAGTTGGCTAACAAGAATGATAAATGAGATATATTTGAAGTTGTTTTGCATGTTTATAATAAGAAATAGATCTGTTTACAAAAATGTATAGCTTGGGATGCATGAGCTCCAAGGAGGGCATTGAAGGAAGTCAGTGAATGAAATCCTAATGACTCCCGCCCTTTTCCAGCTCCATCCATGGCATGAGCATCCTGTCCATGACCAGGCTGATTTGGGTTCCTCACAGCCTTATTCACCAGCTGCCAGAGCCCTGGGAGCACCATGTCTAGTGGTGCTCTCATATAAAGGAAGGAGACTAGGAAACATTGTACTGGCTCCTTCCTAGCATCTCTCATCTACTGTTTGCAACATAGCCATGTTCTTTGTAAGATTATTATTACACAAATACATAATACATATACATATAAAGTGTATATATATTTATATATATATATATAAAACACTTAGACATCTCTGCTCCTTGTCACTTGTTCTTATTCTTCCTTATCTCTTTATATTAACTATAAATTTTTGAGCCTGGAATCTCTCAATTAATTTGCTTTGATGACTGCCTCAGTCAATTACGATGGCATGCTAAATTTTATCCCCAGTAACAAATGTTGATAACAGTTACTTGAAATGCAAATATATGCTGCTTTAATATCCCAAGCTGGTGTATGCACTGTTCAGAAAGGTGCTGTCACTTGGGGGATATTTTCTTCCTTTTCCAAACACTTCAGTAATTCAAGCCGGGCATTGTCAGGCAGAACAGTTTGTCCTTACTAACCATGTTACTCAGAAGCAAGGTACTAATGTACTTGTTACACACTCTTGTGATTTTTCTTTCCACATGAAACATTTTCAAAAGTATATTTATATATATATATAATTATATATAAAAATAAAAATTATTTATATATATAAAATGAATATGGACCTCAGGAGTCCACAGTATGTACATATTTAACCAATCACTGAAGCCCATAGACCAGAAGCAGTTATCTCTTCTGAAAGAGGGCAAATGAGCAATATTTTCAGCCTTGCTCCAGGTCAGTTATTCCCAGAATAAAGAGCTAACCTTCCTAGAATCCAAATAGGAGATTTACTTTTGAGTTATTATTCTCGAGTTATTATTCCTACATGCCAACTATTCTCCTGCTGGCAAGTATAGGCCCTAGATGTGCAACATCAAATGTTGCCTCCATACGTAGCACAGTATGCCAGACTGGCATTGCACATCTATTCCCTGACCACATAATGAATGGTTTGTTTTTCTGCAGAAATCGTGGAGAAGTCAGTGTTTTGCAGCTCACATGCTGCAGTCAGGATATGAATCTCAGCTCTTAAACTGATCTGGACTTTCTCTCAGGAAATAAATGATGCCCTGGAGCAAAATAAATGAACTCTCGCCACTGGAGCTTCATGTGGGGTGATCAGATAATTGATTGTTAGTCCAATAAAAAGTAGCTGATGATGAGTTTGTAGACTCACACATCATTTTTGCCCTGTGACTGATATTTAAAACAAAAGTAAAAAACAGGGAAGAAGAATTCCTAATGTACTGTGATACTGATCTGTTTGGTTTGTGTGTGTGTGTGTTTTGTTCTTGCCCTCCTAGGTGGGGCTGAGTACTGCAATATGGAAAGCAAAAAGGATTTTGAAGACTTCCAAGGTCCTGGTAAGATATTGGTGGCATTATGGTGTTTTACACTTTATTTGTGTCTTACCGGGAGTGAGTCCTCCTCACTCATTTTGCCTAATTGTGAGATGATTGTCTTGGTCATTACAGAATTGGATGGCTGAATCACTCCTACAAAGTGCAGGATTTGCGTGATCAATTGAGACTGGAAAGAAGGAGAGAGAGATAACAGAAACAAAATGTAAAACAGAGGGAGAACAGATAAAACCTCATGGAAAATGCAGCCTGCTTGTAGAGTAGGGATGACTGTTGATATCTAACTACTATATGTGTCTGAAATTCATGGAGCAGCTGACATCATCTGTGGTCTCCATAGTGCAGCTCCATACTGGAATACTTGCTTGTAAAAAATACAAGCATATAGAAATTTTGTTCAGGCTTTTTAAAAAGGCAGGAATTTCCCTCCTCATCCTTTCCCTATGCTCTTCCTCCTAGAGACATTCCTCCTTCAAACTTCTTGAACTGTTTATCATTGGTGGGCCTCAGCTCCTCCTCATCTTATGCTTCCTCTGCAAGCCATGTCTGCCTTGTCCTTGAAGACGTGCGTAGGAGGAAGCCTCATGAAACAGTCTAAGAGCACCCTTTAGAGTTGACTGAAATTCAAGCAATAGACTTAATTCCAATTCTACATATTTTTTCCTTTATGTCCCTCTTAACTTTTAAACTGGGTTTGGAAGTTTTCCACCTCCACCAGTTTTCAGATTTACAGCAGATCTTTACTCTGCGGCAGAGAAGGGAAGGACAGCTTTTATTCTACTGGGTTCACTTATGAGCTCAGCCATGGGGTTTGCTTCCAGTTGTCTTCAGGCACTTAATTCAGAGCAAATGTTTTCTCTGTTTGTGAAGAAATTATTGATATTGCTTCTTCCTGAACCCTCACTGTGATGCTGCTCAGAAAAGTGAAAATGGAGGTGCCTAATTAGCCTTTGGGCAATTGCCAAATTATGAAGCCAGGGAAATAAACAATGCACTGGAGAGATGGGTCTCAGCTCCTGCAGAACAGCAACCAGCATGATCTTATTCATTTTCCTCCCTATTCAGTGCTGTGCTCCTGATAGCCTGAGATTTCCTCTCAAATTACATGCAATACCTAATTCTCTTCCCAGGGTGCAAGCCCACATGCTAATGACTGGAGACTCTCTGAGCTGAGAAGGTCCTCTTTGTTAGACTGAACTCCAGAGCAGGTGTGGAATGGAGAGGGATCAATGTGCAGCTGCTGCCTCTTATGATGCAGAGCTCCTCACCTCCCTTGCATGGGCTTCACAAGCTGAAATGAGGGGTCTGATTCTTTCTTTTTCCTCCCCTTTGCACACCAAGCTGTATCCCTTGTGTGGCAAGCCATGACTGGCCTCCACAAAACACACCATGTCCTTTTGAGGTCTCCAAGGTAGGTTGGCATGGTTGGCAGCAGTCCTTGGTGCAATGGGGTTTCTTTCCAATGTACTGGTGCTCTACCATGAACTCAAATCTGCTACACAATGGTCCTGTAACTCTTGATTTTCCATCACTACACCCGTGGCTCCTTCCACCCCCTAATTTCCTGTTCATCAATGGAAAGGGCAATTAGGAAGTACTCTGGCTAAGAGCAGCAAGAACCTGTTGTAGTTGGCTTTCTGCAGTCAGTGGATTTCTATGCCTACATAAACGTACAGCATGAGACCAGCTCCCTCACTGATTGTGCTTCTGCTGCAGTTATACCTAGTGTGTTTCTTGTAATGATACCTGAAGAAAAACATTTTGAAGGAAGAAAATAAAGAAGAGCAACACTTGTACGGGCATAACAGGACCTCTTTATTGTTTTGACCCGTGTTGGATAGAGACAGCAAATTATCCTTTTTCTCATAGCCACCATTTTGCCCAGTGGCATGTTTGGGAAAGTAATTCCCCAGCCTTCTGGAGAGGTTCTTGCATGTTAACTGTCCCCTTCTTTGCTCAGCAGCTGTGTGTGACTGTGCATAAAACAGAGGTGATTACAGCTGGTGCTAAGGAGAATGGGAGGTCTGCCTGGCTGCCAGGGGATTGTATTTACTGGGCATTTCTTAGGGTCTTTGTAGGCTTGGGTAAAAGAAAAGGTATCTTCCGGATGGGGAGACATGGTGAAAAATGCTACAACCCAAAATACCTAGTAAGCTTCTCCATTCATTATATGTAGTAAGCCACCTGTGAGCAACTCATTTAAACCAAACACCAACAAACATGAGGGACTTTTTCTTTGTTTTCATAAAACCAGTGAAAATAATTACTGAACTGTCATTATGAAATGCTAACAGGCCATGAATAAAATATTATTGTTATCAATTATTATGAGCATCTCTAGCAATAACTTTTCCTACGGATGGAGAAGGTACTAAGAGACATCTTTGAATAACAGCAGTGAAAAAATTATTTCAGACAGAAGAGAGTTGTGCCTTCAGTATTTAATGAGAGAAAGCTCTGTGCATGCAATCTTGTAGCTATTACATGTTGCCTATAACTCACATCCCTGCAGCAGAAGTGGAAAGCCACAGAAGGGAGCTGCAAAGCAGAGTAGGGCACAAACCAGTCTCCTGCTCATCAGCTGCTGCTACTTGAGGGAAACTAAGGTGACTCTGCCCAAAAACACACCCTGCAATCATTGTATGGCTCCACTGGGAAGATGCCTGCCATTCTCACCAGAGCTAGATAGTCTGCTGGGACTGCAGGGCTGCCCTCTTTCGAAGCCTGCAGAGCTCCACTTGGCAGCAATTTTCACAACTAGCTGAGAAAAAGGCAGGAAAGGTTTTATTCTACTTGCAGCAAATGATAAACTTTAAATGAAGCCTGAAAGCAGAGTGGAAGGCCTGCTTTATTAACTTATTTCTGGGAAATGTTGTCTTTCTGGCACAGTTTGGGCTCCGGGTGCCTTGACTTCAAAGGCTTTGCACACGGTGATTTAGGCTGAAGTGGGAAGCCAACAACTTAAAATGAAGACAGCACAACTCTTAGCACAATGAAAAGTTTTCAGAGCCTCCAGTGATTTTGCAGGCAGCATTGAGATTAGTCCTACATGGAGAAGCTGGGGAAAGTTTTTTTTGTTTTTTTTCTTCTTTCCAAGAAGCACTACAGCAGTTTGCGAAGCTTTTGGTCCCCTCTAAGCCTGCACAACTCCATCCTTGCCAGTCTGAGGAGAGTTAGCTGGCTTTTTTTTTTTCTTGGCTCCCCTAGATTTCTTCCTTTTGTTTCTTTGATTTCTCTGTGGTGTTCATTAGAGAGTGCATTGTCACCACTCCACCTCCAGTGCTGTAGAGCTCCTACAAGCACAGTACAACTATTTTTCATCTTCACCTTCTGCTTCAGCCACTGGTGCAAACATTACCTACTGTCTTTACACTGGGAACTTCCTCATCTCTTCACTACTCCAGCCTTCCTCTCCATGTTGAAATCCCAGCTGTGACATTCTGCTGAGGGTGACCTCTGCTCTGACTGTGTGAAGTTCATCTCCATTGCTCCTTGTTAACTGTCCAAGCAGATGCCTTCCTTCCTTCACAGGAGCTACAGAGCAGTGCCCTGCACACTGATGAAACCCTGCCTTGCAGACCTTCAGCAACCTCTAGGAGCTCTTTAGCATTCGGAGCTTTGCATGCTGTTGTTGCTGCCCCTCGTGTTGATTAATGGCTTTTCCTTGTCCTCTTCCAAGCTGTACCCAGCCCTTACCTTCTGTTTTATGTTAGATGGGGGCTGTAATCTCATTAGTGCAAGGACTATCTTCTGTGTGTGTAAGATGTGTAACATGAGGGAATTGGTCCAAGGACAGAGGTGCTATGGCAATATAAATAATTACCCTTCTTTGCATAAAGTAATGAGTATGTCCATCTGCTCAGCTGTTTCAGATTTATATGCTGAATGTGGCCTTAGTGCATACAATTAATTAGACTGTGCATTAACTAGCCCTCCATATTTATTGGCCACCTGAATGCTCCTGGTGTTCAAAGACTGCCTAAACTTATTGTGAAACCACACTCACAGTGTGTTTGTGGAGCTGATCTGCAATGCACCACAGTGTTTTCTAACCCGCGCATTAAGTAGAAAGGGCTCTTTTAGTTTCTGAATCTTCCTCGTTACCAACCTCCACAGCGTTCACAGGATCACTCCCCCCCCAAGTTTCTCCTCTCTTTGGGGCTGCTCTTGACTTTTGGCTTATCTTAAGCTCCCCACCAAATGTGCAGAATCACCTTTTTAGCCTGTGGTGTGCTTTGCTTTCACTAGTTCTATGCTAAGTGCTAGATACTGTCATGTTTATTTAAGATGAGAACAGGAGATTTTACAAAGAGTGAAAAAAATAACTTTGGTGCATGACAGGAGGGAGTTTGATACAAGCTTCTTCCTTCCTTTCAATTTTACAGCTCTTTAATAATAAAAGTACTTGGTTTAGAAAATGTTCAGTCATAATCCCGAGTTGACTGCTGTGTCGGGTCTAAATCCTCAAATCCTCTGGGATGTGGCATCCTTAGTGGAGTTGTTGGTGTTTTCAGATGCTAGTGGGCAGAAAATACATGGTTTAGCTCTGGACTTGACTGACACAGTATCTCATGCCATGCCACCTCTATGAACTAATGTATTCATCTTCTTTTATTTTCTCCCCCTCCAGAAAAGCACTGTGGGATTCCCAAATCTATGTGGATTTCCTCTTCTGGCTGACCTGTGTGAGAGGATTAAATAGTATGTATAAAGTTTCCAGTCCTTCACCAGAAACAGTGTGGTACATCTGTTTCTTTCAAAGGAGAAAAACAATCCTCACCTTAGCAGATCTGCTTGTACTTCACTGCTGTTTCTTTCTTTCCTAAAACCACTGCCCAGGCAGTGTACATGGAGGCTGCATAGGGTTCAGCTGTGTGAGATTGCTTGGGGAGATGCCTGTGTTTTTGCAGTACTTAAAATACTTGCATACATTCAGCAGGTCCAAGGGGACAAATATGCTCAGTCATAAAACAGAGCACTCTGTTTATACCCATGGTGGTATGATTCCTCCCAGAGGGTGCCAGTTTTCCCCTGAGATTTCCAAAGTCCCTGAGACATCTCCATTGTGCCGCTCAGTGCCAAAACCCATGCTCTGCCAGGCTTAGGGCAACCTAAGGATATGTGAAGAATATGAATTAAACAGCACTTGCATGTATAGGAGACTTTCCAGGTATTTAAGAAAGCTGGGCTGATGGTGGGCGGGAAGAAGAGCTTACTGTCATTACTGACTTTGAGTCAGAGCTTTGAAGAAAGGCCAAGGACATTAGACAGGTTATTTCTTCAAAAGCTTATTTTTACCCAATAAAATAAGCTTAAGTTTCTGTAACTACAACTTGGTATGCAAACTGCAAGTCTCTAGGCCAAACATAACAGAAGACACATGGTGTAAAGTCTTCTGGACTGCGCATGAGAATGGGTGTATGTTACTTGTTAGTTAAGAGATTTGTTAAGAGACTAAGAAGATTTCCAGGCATAAGACTCCATCCTTCAGCTCTTCCCCAGGTAGAATATTTCTGCCACCATTTCCTATCTGGCAGATTTACAAGTTGTGCCACACTGAGTGTGGTGTTCACGTCCAAAGTAATAGTTACTTAAGCCACAGATACTGTGCCCCAGTTTGGGCTAGAGGCTGAGTGTTTGCAATTGCAGGCTCATACTAGTCCCTCAGTCAGCAGATATTGAAGGAAATCAGAATTTGCTCCTGTGGGCAGAATCACTTTGCTGAAATACAAGCAGAGAACTAAAACTGAGCATCGATCTGCAAGCAACATGCCAGCTGTTATCTATTCTGAACGCTTTACATTTTCACTTTCTGAATAGGTTTCCTTCCACATGCTAACACTGCATTTGTTTTTGTTTTTCATAGTGTCCTAAGAAATAAACTCCCTTTTGAAGATTTTGATGGAGATAAATTTAGCACTTTCCCAGTAAGCAAAACCTTTCCTTTGGTACAATAATCCCTTAATACTGAGATCGTCAGTAGGTTTCATCATGCTTTCTGCGAAGCCTTATTAATTCATGTGAAAATGGTATAGGAGGGAAGTGAAAAAACTTTTTTTTTGTCAAAGAAGACTTTTTTGCTTCTGGATGAAATCACAATCATTCATTTATGCCAGCTGAGGAGATGCACACATGAAGCTGTGCTCCCTGCAGAAGCAAATTGCTCTGCTGCTAAGAGGTCTGTTTACTGAATTTAGAAGAGGCGAAGTAACGAAACGTTAAAAAAAAATAGTAAATTCTCAGCTTATTTCTTCTCCAACGTGTGCAACGTGTGCGAGGCATCATTTATTAAAGCTTAGTGAAGGCACCCACAAGCCATTTGCTGGGCTTTATTCCTACACTTTGAGTTAGATTCTCATTTTAGATATTTTAAATTAAAAGCACCAGGGTAATGAGTATCCTATTTGTCTGTTCCTCCTGGCTTGCAGACACTGAGGGGCTATCACTGGCGTGGCAGAGACTGTGATGACAAAAACACCACCGTGTACCCTGGCAGACGGTAAAGCTTTTAATTACTTCACAAAATTTAGTTGTTTCTAACAATTGTGGCTTTGTAAAGGACAAGCTCAGTATTTGTTTTTAGGCAATCTGTGAGAGGGCTTAGCATTTCTCACTGCCTTTGAGTAAGGTGTCCCTCTATGCAGAAAGGAAATTCTAATCTTACATTCTTCGTGGAAAATGGCACAAAGGGTCTGATTTCCTCCCCTTCTTACCTTTATTTTCTATAACATGGTATACCCCCTTCTAATTCTGTTTTAGTCCTGATAACTGGGATGTAAAGAGCGACTCTAACTGCAATGGCATATGGGTAAGTAAATGAAATTACATCTTCAAATTCTCTCTTTTTTTTTTCCTTGGTTTGAAATAGTCTATAAATGCTGGGGATTTATTGTTCTGGTTTATTAACTGGTTTGGATTACTCCATTTATTTACTTCTTCTGATATTCAAATGAAATCACATTTATTGAAAAATAAAGAAACACAGGAAACAGTTATGAGAGTTTGTTTATCGATGCTTAAGATTATTTAAATTATAGCGATTATAATTAATTTAAATGTACATAAACTTATTAGAATAATTTAGTGGGAAATCTCATTATTATGATGCAGCGCTTCTGACAGGCAAACATTCAGGACCTAAATCCTAAGCTTCTATTTCGTGTTACCATTTCTCAAGCACTAGATAGAGACTTTCATCTGCCCTTTCCCTTCTCCAACAGGGTGTGGATCCAAAAGATGGAATTCCCTACGAGGAGAAGTTCTGCAAAGGTGAGGCTTTAAAGTCAGTACAAGGAGCAATGTCTATTCTGTGGTCATTTCATGTTTAAGTATTTTTCTGATCGTTGTCAACGTGGGGGAATGACAACGGGATTCCCTGTTTTTGTGAGCAAGGCAAAATGGCACACATTCTTTTTTTCTTTTTTGCAATCATGTAGACATCGCTCTTCAAGCCTTGCTCTCCATGCTGTGCCTTGTTACTCTTTTAGAAGGGCTTTACCTGTTGGTTTCCTGCCATTAACCAAGTGTGTTAATTAGGTGCGGACTCCCAAGGGGTGGTGCTCTTGGGAGACTCGGCTGGCGCCCACTTCCACATCCCACCTGAGTGGATGACCGTCACGCAGATGTCCCCGGTGAGAAACTGCACCTGGCCTAACTCACTGCTTGCTTTCTCCCTCTTTTGAAATATGTGTCCTGCATTGTTTTCCCTCATCTGTGGCATATGTGTAATAGGACAGGGGGGCTCCAGTGCATGGAGCTTGTTGCACAGGCACATCTGCAGGCATGCAGGGAGCACCAGGGCTTTGCAGTGGACTTGTCCTAAAGGGCATGGTTTCTATAATGAATATACAGCATCACTACCACACTGATGTCTGTACTTAAGCAGTATCCCAGCATTTCCCATTTTTGAACAACAATAAAATGCACCCAGCCATGAATTACGTTGAGATTCAGCTCTTGCAGGTCACTAATTTGAATGAGATAACAGCAGAAGAGATCATGTAACTAAGAAGTAATTAGAAGAGGGGTTGATAAATGCACAGGAGTGCTCCTGCCCTACATTGCTGTGTGCTCCCACAAGCTGGTGTGGCTCCCTGGCCTATGGCATGTCCTCTGCACAGGGGGAGCAGATCTCCTCTGACCCTGCAGAACTCCCACTACTCCTCCACTGACCTCTGTGCAATGTGGAAAATTTCTGGAGAAACAATCTTTATCACAAAACTTCCGCAGTTATGGTGCTTTTGTAGGTCTGAGGGTTCCATGTATTTTCCCTCTTTTGCTCCCAGAGCAGAGCTGATTTCAATAACAACAATTAGCTGCTTTTTTTTTTGTTGTTTTTTTTTTTTTTTTTTGTTAAACGTTTATGAGCAATTATTAGATGAATGACACTGATGACAAAGCTGATGATGAGCATAATAAATTAGCACTAATGGTAATTGAGATTATCTTGTCTAATAAAGACGGTAATAGCACTGATGGTGATGATGATTCTGGCAGTAGCACTGTTGGCAGAGCCACACATGCAAGAACAATTTTATACTGCATCAGCATTTTATTATTACTGATATGAGAGTTTAGAAAGTGTTTCTCTGCTAGTTGGATAGCACGCTGAGGCAGAAGTAACAAGGTCTATTGCTGGAGTGCAGATCATGTTCTGGTTGCCCCTTGTTACTGTCTACTAGGTGTCAAGCAACTTGCATGGTGCTCTCAACATGAAGTCCAACAAATCTATGCTTTCAGAGCTGAACTTTCTATCTGGTGTGCTGGGAAAAGCAAGAGCTTGTTGGAAAGGGAAATATGGTTCTTCTCATCACTCTGTGTTGCCTGAAGTTGCACCAGGAGACCTTTAGACTGAATATCAGAAAATTTTATTCATGGAAAGAGTGGTCAGCCATTCGAATGGGCTGCCCAGGATGGTGGTTAAGTCCCCATCCCTGGAGGTGTTTATGAGATGGTTGGACTTGGTGATCCTATGGGGCTTTTCCAACTTAAACGATTCCATTATTCTAAGTTATAGCTAAAGCCCTGCACTGGGGGAATAAGGTCAAAGACTTACTCTCTCTGGCCTTTCATAGTCATTCCATTCACCCACAGTGTAGGAGATAAAAGGAATTAAGGCATTGCTGGAACTGGAGAAGCTAAGTACTACTGTATTCAAACATTTCTACTGAGCAAACATACAACAGATAAAAATTAATGCAGAGATACAGAACTCAGTGTTGTAAACTAAGAAATGTTTAAACACCAGCAATGCTAAAATGTTATTTAATTAGCAGCTAACCCTAAGAAAAGTATAACCTTTGAACAAAATTACTAGTAAAAAACATTCTGAGCTAATTCAGAATTTGTTGCTGCTTATCCTTCTTTCTTGCCACCTATTCCTCTTTCTTGCATTCTGCTTTTCATTCTCTGTCTGTAGTGTGGCAATAGCAGCAACTTATCATGCTTTGGGTTCAAGAAGGTGCAATACATTTATTGATAAATAGTGTTATATTCTGTTGGCAGATATCATTTCTGTGTAGGTTTAATTAACAAAGCAAAAAAGAAAACAGTCACTTTTGATCTTTTAAAAGTTCTGGATGTCTCTGCAAAGGAAGAGAAGCATAAAAATATGTACAGTTGGATGCTACTCAAAAACTTTGCAGAAAGATACCTGCTCGAGAGTTGTCCCTCACTTTCTCTCATCTTCGTTTTCTCCTCTCTCTTTTTCTTCCTCTTTCAAATGCAAAAATGAAAGGGTTAAAGCAGTAGGCCATGGTTTTCCATTCCCAAAAAACAAAATATAGCAGTGTGCTCTGGGACTGGTCACAGTATGCCTTTCATGGCCAATAGGCACCCATCCCTTCTTCATGCTTTTTCCTTGACAAGACTTTTGAGCACATCTAGGGCTGGTTCTGTGACTAGAGAGGGTGCAGAAGGTCTACATCTTAATCTCACGAAACCATCCTTAATGTGGGTCCACACCAAGAAGAGTCTTGACATTTGAGCTCTGCAAGGGGAGGATAGTACATGAACTTTGTCTACCTGCTGTTCTCCGGTGCTGCCAAGCTCAAGACATTTCACTCTGATTCTGACAAAATTTCTTTGATAGGACATGTTGGAAAAGTAGTTGATCAAATGGTTTCTTTTATAGTCAGTAGTAGAGGGAGTTCAAAGCTTTAATTTCCATTTCAATGGTGAGTCAGCCCTCTACATGGAATTCCAAGCAGGGCTTTTCCCCCCAAGAATTTTGCTACTTTCCAAGGAAAACATTGTGTGCCTCTTAATTCAGATGTACAAAATTCAGTTTTTTATTACATTACTGATTTTCTGTATTTTACATATCTATTTTATATGCTTTATATATTTGATGTATTTCATATTTAACATTACACATGTTCACATACACAAGCATTTATATATACAAATATTAAGTAAAACTTTAACAACTCTGAGGGTCCTCTTGTTAATCAGTACCACATCAGCAGCAGCTGTTAATTCCTGCTTTATAGCTCATCATGTGGGAAAATAATTTTGCAGGAGAGGTGCTGAGATTCAGTTAAGAGGTTCTGCAGAAGTGGTGCTTTATCTGATTGTGCTAACATGCAAAAGAGCAGCAAAGTTGAATGAGGAAAGAATGAGAATATGAAAGAGAAATTTTTTCACCGAAGTGGGCTCATATTGTCATTTGGGTAATTGGATGACCAGCAGAGGGTGACCAGATGAACACCTCATTTGAACTGAACAGCTTTGGAATTCAGATCCTTGCTCCATCTTCTCAAAGACTGCTGCTGGGAAGTTGCTGTATGGTAAGATATACATTGGACTCTGGATTTCCCCATCTAGCCAAGAAGTTACCATCATGTTTAGAGTATGTTCTTCCCATAAAATACATGTGGAGAATCATTGTGGAAGGTATCCATTGCAGGATGGACTCTTCTTTGAAAGCTCCATCTTAGATAAGCACATTATTTCTCCAGATTTGAAAATTAAGAACAATAAAGCAACAACAGTAAGGAATTTGTAGTTACCTATTTGAAGTTTTACACCAGTCTGGTGCTGCCACATCCCAAAATATGGCTGAAATGCAACAACACTGAGAAAATAGTGCTGGAACCACCCCCTGAGGACATCTATCTGCGTGTTTCTTGCAGAGGCAGCTGAGCACATGGCTCTGTTCTCAACCTGCCATAGCTCCATTAAATCCCCAAACACTCCAAGCAGAAGAACTACAGAAGGAAAATTATTCAACTGTAAGAAGGAGGTGATTATTTTGGCTTCCTTGTCAACCAGTCTTGGGTCTGCTAGCCCTTTCTCCTTTCTTCAGCAAGAACTGAGCTGGATGCTCATTCCTTTGACGTTAAAATTCTGACACTAAAAATTAAGTGTAATGCAGTAGACATGTTTTTTATGAGGTGCAACAAAGCAGAAGAAATACTGTTGGTTTCGTCTAAGGTGGATGTTTTTTTTGTGGGATTCTTATGTTAAAAACACTGGTGTGCCTAGCCATGGATATTGCACTCCTGCTGCTCTGTCCATCTGCTTGTAATTGACTTCCAAATAGCTACTAAATGCAGCATTTTTCTGTTATATGTCTGGGATAGGAGCTTACTTTTAAATCTCATTTCAGAAAACATTTTATCTGGAGATAAAAGCGCTACATTTATAAAGGAGCTGGAGTTATCCTCTCCAGGAAGATGAATTTAAAAGCGCTTGAATCTCTATTTCACGCTAAATAAAGACGAAAATAAATCCCTCATCTATCTATCTGTAATCCAGTAAATATCTATTTGCCTACAAACACAAGATCTTTGCATAGCTCATTTAAATAGCAAGTTAATGCTGTATATTTCCTATTAAAATAACATACAAAAATCAACATTTCTTTACATTTGAGTTCAGGAACATTTGTTCTTCTCACTTCTTTTTTCAACCCCAAAAGAAATAACATCGATTTGATCTGTGAAAATCTTACTCAAAACATAGTGTAGTTTCTCTGTAAATCTGGTGAGCTGCAGCCAAGTTTCTCCCAGCTACCGTTATAATTACTCAGATGCTGTATTTTAGAGAAATAAGGTAATACTGTTTCTAATTTCATATTTATAGCCCTTGCAACCTTGCATGCCATACATGAGTTATGAAAAGATGGGATGTTCCCTCCTCAAGAGCTCTAAGGCCTGCTTATTTTCATAATCAGAATAAGAACATTGTCTCAGGTATGTAGTGCTGTCAAGAGGGACTTAACACTGTTGAAATCATCATAAAAACAAATACCCAATTCTTCACATTAAGGGATACTTCAGTGCTTGCTCAATTTCTGCATCTGCCATTTCTAAATGTCCATGTTAGCGTTATGTTTCTAGTGCCCTTTTGTTGTCTGATTTTGAAAGTATCTTGCTTTAGCTACACTGAGCATTCTTCCATTTAATCTGACTTTGTTCAGCACAGCTTTGTGTGTCTTTAGCATCAGCCATGGCTTTGTGGTGCAAGAGGAAGAGAAGGGTTTGGGGAGGTGTATTTCAGGCTGGGACACACCTAAGAGGTGTAGAGGTTCCTTTGAATTGAGACCCATCCTAGGGTGCGTGAGACTAAAATGCAGCATTTGAAACTAGGATGGAATAGCTTTCTAACGATTCTCTGCTAAAATCTGGCTCACAGGCTGAAGCATGGTTTCTCAGCCAGAATAGGCTAGAAAATGGTATTTAAACAGGGCTGTGAAGATTTTAAGCTAAAAGTCAAAATAGATCCAACTCTACTGCGGGCTGCATTTGCATCTGAGACTAAGCAAAAGGCAGTCTGTTAGGCTGTGCTTTCCAAATTACAACTCTGCAAGTTCAAGGTCTAGCATTCATCTGAAATTAACCGCTCATCTCCACCTTTCAGTCCTGAAATATCTTCAAAAGTCTGGCTTTAAGTACTGCGCTGGAGCAGTGTCAATGCCAAGCCTATATACAATTTTCAAAAGCAGCTATAATTCTGGGCTCAAATGTTCCTTTCCAGAGCAATTTGCAACTTAATTAGATTCTGGCTAATTCATATCTAAGCTAAGGTTGGAGGGGAAAAACTGTTAAAAATTATTATGAGCTTTGTCCAATTAAAACATTATTGTGGATTGATAGTATGAAAAAGTGGTAGACTTGGTCATAGAAAAATATATAAACCATTTTGACTCTATATGCGGGTACACGTTGTGTCTGATACAAGACCGTATCTATAGCTTGTTCTATGTTGTTATTTCTTTCAATATTTCTGTTGTCTTCACTGCCAATCTACAGTGAGGTAAATACTGCAAATGACCAAGCAACAATTACCCCTTGATTAGTGTCTGCTTGCAAATTAAGCTATCACACTTTAGGGAGAGAGGTTCAGAAGTTCCCTCCAGTCTCTATATGCACGTATATGTCTATAGATGCATATATGCATCTACAGACAATAACACAGAAATATATGAGAGAGAACCCACTGAAAGCTGTTAAGCCAGACCCATTTTCACCTCAGTAACTAATGCAGAGCCACCATAAGTAGGTCAAATATTCTGTTACATGCTTTATGCTGGCATCTGCCATGCATTAGGCTTCACTGAGCTCAGCTTCAGGATTTCATCCCCCTTGCCCCCCTTTCTTGCATCTCCTCCCCTTTTCCTCCATCTCCCCTAGCCTCCTACATATAAAGCCCATAATCATATACGCAACTAAAGCTCCTATTCACCTAAATACTTTTGTGGGAATAAAGACTTTCTGAGATACCAAGAATGGCATTCAGTTAACTCTGACCCTCTTAGAGAAAGAATTTCTGCCTGCTTGCTGTTGATGGCAGTGAGGGTTTAAGGTAACTCTACAACTGATTTAAAAGAAAATGAAGCTAATAAATTACAAATATTAAACCAGCCTGTAAGTTCTCTTATTTTATGTTTTGACCTTCTTTTGGTTATTGCCATTTTCATCAACAGTTTTTCAGCTGAGCACATTCGATTTATGCATTTGTCTTTATGAGCCCAACCCAGACTAGGAGAAGCTGCAAATTTACTCCATATTCTCATCCTTCTTCAGTAGCATACTTTCTGTAGGCCATTTTTCTCACCTTTCACCACTTTTGGCACTGTCACTAATCACAGTGTAGACAAACAGGGTACTGCATTTTGAGTGTGCTTCCACACAGAGGCATTTGCAGAGGCAGTTGTTTAAAAAATGAATAAATTAGGAACGAATACCAGCAAAAGTAGAGGACATTTGCAATGTAGAGGTTTTTTGGGGCTGGATGCTCTCAGCTCATGACGCTGGAGATGAGAAGGAAGCTTGGAGTGAATTCAGCATCATCCTTGCCTTCCCATCCATCTGTCAGGGCGACTGGACACAGCACCATCATCTCTTCTTTTGTACAGATGTACTCACCTCTGGAAAGGCAGCAGATAGCTGCTATCTTGGTTGTGTCCATCTACAACATGTGATATAACACCGGAGGAGCTTTGGAATCCTCTAGAATTAAAAAGCATTGGTAGATGCAACTCAGACATCAGTCCGTGGTTCTGCTTCTCCCTTCTCTGCCTCTTAGTATGTCCATTGTACGGAAGTCAACTTCTTACAACTATAGCCATCGTTGTAATTGCTGATTTTTGGCTGTGAAAGTGCAATTTGGTTGATTTAAAAATTTCTTTTTCAGAAATCGTTTGCTAATCTCCCCATGGCTTTCACCGATGAGCTTGACTGGCCCCAGTTCTCAGAGATCACTGGGTTCCTAAACTCCACCATTGGGTAAGCTAACAGATAGGGAGGAAAAGCCGTAGTAAGCTTCAAAAAAAAAAAAAAAAAAAAAAAATCAGTGTTTGTAAGAAAAGACAAAAAAGTGCTGGACAGATGGGTTTCTAAAATCAAGGTCACCCTCAAATCTGGCAGTGTTTTAAAAACCTCAAGTAAATGTAAAGTTCTCAGTAACCTAGCCCAGTCTTCCTGATATCCTGTGTGCTTTTAGAGCTGGTCAAATTATAGTTTAGACAGAGAAAAAAAAACCCAAAAGGAAAATTAAAAAATGAAATCTTCCTTTTTTCAAAAATTCTGAGGCAGTGAGAAGAAAAAATAGATTAAAATAACAAAAATAATCATTTTCCTTTTTTTTTCACCCTTTTCTCCTGTTTTATTTTTGCTCTCGAAACTGTAGAATAAGTGATAACCTGTGGTTATTTTGACAGTATTTCTTTTTCTGTGTGTGGGATGATCTTTTTTCCCTATTTTCTTTTTTTTTAATGTCTATTGGGAAGTAGCAAAAGAATAATTTGGAAAATTATGTGACTTCATTTGCTTGATTTCTTGTTGTGAATGGGGAAGACTGCTGGGATAGATGGATGGAGAGAAGTCTAAGTCTCAGGTAGAAGGGAAGGAACACAAAGCACAAACATAATAAGCATTCTGAATTGTTAAGTTAAAAAAAAGAAAAGTATTTCCTTCATCTATCTGAGCAGCATTAAGAGGTTCTTGTCTCTTGCCAGAGTTGAAGGCTATAGTATATCAACAGTGCCTGGTTTTGCCTGGGTTCTGGATTTTTTGTTTAGTTTACACATCAAAGGTAGGTCATGAATGCAGTGAAACGCCAAACCAAGCAGAAGCCAAGTCTACAGAGGCCTTCAACCAACAGAACCTACAAATTGACACAATATATTCTTTTTCCAGGAAAAATATCTGCTGTACCATGCAGATGTACTTTCTCTTCTTTCTCTATGCCTGCACACAAACTCTCTCAGCTACCTGCACAGGATATGTTTTTTAAGGTTCTTTAGCACTTCACAAGCTAGCAGAGAACATCTTTGCAGACTCCTCTTTCAGGTCTAGCAGCAAAATCGTCCTTTACAAATCAATTACAACATCCAGCTACTCAGAATTCAGCATTTAACTGGGTGGCAAAAGATTTGAAGGTGGAAAGAGACCGGAATTTAGCACTGACCCTGGCATTGACGGTGATAGATCTTGGATCAGTGTTGAGTTTTCAGTCTGTTTTTTGTTGTTTTTTTTTTTCTCTCTTCCATGTCTGGAAAGAAAAAAGGACTGCTCAGGATTTCAAGGCATCTTTAAGAGAAGCAGCTCAAAATCTGTCAACACAATGGTGGAGCCTGCAGGAGACCACCAGGCAATGTGCTCTGGGAGAGCGCTGCTTTCAGGAAGGCTTCCATTCTCTCCAGGCCTGCAGAAATAGAGATACAAACCAATGTGGCCTAGGCCCAGCTTTCCACCTCCTAATAACTGAGCATGTATACCACTGGTTAGCTGAGGAGTGTATGCTGTAGCCGAGAAGTTTTGTTTGCTTCCTCTCATCCCCCCACTGCTATGCTGAAGGGCAGAGACCTCCTGCATTCCTTGTGTGGCCAATTGCATGGTTAATGGTTGGTGTTGTCACACATTTCTACGTAGGTAGTTACTTTTTGTTGCTGATTTCAACACTTAACGTTGTATTATGTTCCTCTACATTCACCTAAGTTGACGGTTCTTGAGCTATGGTATTGCAATTATCTGAAAGCTTCAGTACCTAAGTTCACATACAAGATCAGCAGCCCAGTAACAATGACCAGGTACCTGTGACTTGGAGCATGGCATTCTCATCAGCTTCTCTTGGGGTTGTTATCTTTCTCATTGTATTTTCATTTTTCTCAACAGTGCAAAGAAGAATACTGGCTAAAATCAAGGCAGAAGTGGTTTTCAGATCAATCCACCTAAGATTTATGTCACTTGGAAATGAATGCCCTGCCAATATTTCTTCCTTTTTTTTTTTTTTTTTTTTTTTTTTTACTGTTCGAAAGCAGACAACTGAAAAGTCAGTTAGTGAGCAATCAACAGGATTGTTTTGATAAGTGATGATTAACAAAATAATTCTTAAAGACCTTGTCTGAAAGATCAGGATAAAAGCACCCAGGGTGAACATTACAAAGAAAGTAACCTTCCATTTATAGTTTCTCAGAGAATACCGAATCTTCCATTTTAGGCCATGTTTTTCAAAATGGTAAAATTTTGATTACAAAAAAAAAGGCATGCTAGAATGGACTTATATTTTCAGCTGGTGAACAGAGTCATTTAGAGTCAAGAACATACTTCTTTTTATAATATTGGATGAGTTTTCAATCACATCATCTGAGTTTAGCAGCTTACATATTTTCTATTTCAGAGGCTGGACAGACTCTCTGTATCTACGTTTACGCAGGAGAAATCGCTGCAATCACAGAGACTTACAGAACATTTCCCAAAATGGTAAGGCTTTTCATCTTTAAAAAGAAATCCTATTAGTCTGATACTTGATGTGACTTTAATAAGCGTCTTTCAGAAACTAAGAGAAAACCCTTCCTAATCACCTACATGTCTTGTGGAAAAATAGAGAACAACACTTATTTAACTCAGCATATGTCCTTGATCACTTCTACCTGCACTTTTAAGAAGGACTTCTGCTGATTTTTTTTTTTGTGTGTGTGTGTGTGTGTCCAGTTGAGTTACACTCATTTGACAGTTATGTTTTTTTGCTTTGTTTTTTTTTTTTTTCTTTACATTGTAAGGCTGTTAATAAAGCTTGCAGTATTAGAGATATATCTTCTACCCAGTCATCAATTTCCAGTAAAAGTTTAAGGAATATATGGTTTCAAAGTGGTTGTCATGTATTATTTTTTAAGGATGTAGAAAAAACTTACTTAACTGTATATTAAGTTGCCATGGTTGTACTATTAACAATACTTCAGGGTCAAGTTGTATGCTTTAATAGTAAAGGATAATGAGAAAAGTATTAATGCTATTTCACATGAGAAGGCATGAAGTGATTTACAAGCCATCACTGACTATAGCAGAGCTGGGAATTAAACTCAACTGCCTCAACACCTGCATGGTACTGTAGATCTAGAATGTTCTTACCTAATGTAGCAATTATTTTTTCATATATTCCTTCTGGAACTATGTTTCGTGTAAGTCTTCATTCTAAAAGCATTGTTACATGGCATAATTTGTTGTTATTTTACTTCTAAAGACCTAAAGGAGTCAAGATGCCCTTCTAGTTTTGTTGCTTGCAAATAGCGTCTCAAGGGATAAGTGTTGATTGGTAGGGATCTTCTTCTAGAGCTTAGGTAGAGAAAGAAAGTTTATGGACATTGGAAATGAGGTCAGGCAATGTAGGAGGAGTCTAAATGCTGTTTGCTATTGCAGGAAAAATGTACAAGCAGTCAAAACTTAATTAGAGCTGAGGCTGGCCTATAGTGTGAGGGACAACAAAAAAAGGCTTTTAAAAATATGCTAACAGTAAAAGAAGGATCAGAGATAACATTATTCTGTTACTTGGTGGGGATAGTCACCTCACAAATAGGGATGCAGACAAAACATAGATGCATAACACTGGTGATGGGATCTGGGACCACAACTGCAATAACGAGAAACTTGCAATCAACCCTGAAATTATGTGAGATTTGCTGCTGCAGTTGGATGGGGCCTGATGGGATTCATCTCAGCATACTCAACGAGCTGGCTAACGTCATTGTGAGACCTCTCTCAAATATTTTTCAATGGTCTTTGGAACCTGGAAAAGCCTCAGTTGACTGGAAGCTGGATAAACATCCCAATTTTCAAAAGGGATAAGAAGACCTTGATAATTACAGACCTGCCAGTCTCACTTCAGTGCCTGCTAAAATTATAGCAATGATTATTCTGAGAGTTACTGAAAAACACCTGAAAGAAAATGACATCATTGGTCACAGCCAACATAGATTCATGATGGGAAAGTCCTGTGTAAATAAACTGAATCTCCTTTTATGACAAGGTTACCCATCTATTTGACCAAGGGAAAACAGTAGGTGTAATCTTTCTGGATTTCAGTTAAGCTTCTGAAAATGCTTCTCACAATTGGCTGTCGAATCAGGCTCGAAGGGTCATAGTGAAGTTCCACCAGGCTGGTGGCCAGGCCCTAGTGAGATTTCCCAGGGTTCCATGTTTGAGCCAGTTCTTTTAAATGCTTTAACCTGGATGCAGGACTCGAACACATATTAATTAAGTTTGCAGATGATACTAAACTGGGAGGAGCTGTTGATTCCTTCAAGGGACCAGCATGGAACTGTGTCAGAGGAGTGGTCAGGTTGAGTAACAGGAACAGATTCTTCACCAGAGTGCAGTGAGAATGGAACGAGTTCCCCAGGGCAGCGGAGCCAGAAGTGCTGGAGTTCAAGAAGCATCTGGACAATGCTCTCAGACACAGGGTTTGAATTTTGGGTGGCCCTATGTGGAGCCACAAATTGGATTTGGTGGTCCTTGTGAGTCCTTCCAACTCGGGATATTCTTTTGTTCTTTATTTCCTGAGCCCAGCAGCAGTGGATACATGTGAAAAAATGTTAAAACACTTCACCAAAGGTTAAAAGGGATTACTGTCCTGGTTTTGAATCCTTTAAGGTGTAAACACCACAGAGGGAAGAATGATTTAAACTGAAGGATGCTTTTGGTACAAGAGCATGGGTTTTCATTAATTATACCCTTGTTTTGGTCACCACTAAGAGCAAAAACCTAATATAGCCCCCAAAACAGAGAAGTAGGGGTAAAACAAAACTGTGAGTTTTTTCAAAATCAAGTTTGATTGAATTTGTCAAAGTGATTTCTTGAAGGGACACGGTAATCTCACTTTGAAATTAAGGTTTATTATGTTAGCTATTGTGTGTTGGGCTAAATGATGTTCCTAGCAGTATTTTTAAAAGACACTTGATTATTCTGTGATTATCAAATTCTGTTTACCTTGTATTTAATTAATTTTAAAGCTTCAGAAATCTGGCTGTAGAAATGAGGGAAAATTTGTTCTACTTGCATGGATAATTTAGTTTATGTGATATATCCCCTCACTGACAGTGAGTCATGATGGTCCTAAGTGAGGAGCACTGCTGCCCCTAATGCTGCCTAGAAACTTGCTAAATGCTTGGGATTAGGTTTTCTGCCATATTCCCTCAGCCCCAGCAGACAGTTCTAGGTGGAAGAAGCTTCTTAACAGGCAGCATGACACAAGGCTCCCCTTCAAGACTCAGATGGACTTTTCCATTGAAGAAGTTCCCCTTGGATGCCAGCACCCCTGTCACTGGCAGTTCCTCTGTATGCTTTCTTAATTTTTGATGCACATGGGATGTTTCGGAGGCTTCTGGTCTCTTGCATAAATGTTTGGCACTGTTTTTGGTTTCATGGCTGGCTACAAGTACTCCTGACCTACTCACTTGGCATCTGTAGTCAGTGGCTTCCATGTTGACTGTCCCTCAGATAACTTTTCTTGCAAGGGAATAAAAAAAAAAGGCCAAATTAGAGGAGTTCTCATTTATATGCAGTTAATCTCAGTGCCTGATAACCTATCATCTTGCTTTCCTCTATTTAAGTTAATAGGTGTGCCTTCCTTTCTTCTATCTTCCCAATTCCCTCACAAACTTAAAAAATAATAATAATAATAAAAGAGAGATCTCATTGTATGCACCATTCCCTTTTACTCTTCACTCTGTCACACTTAAAATACTGACTCCTGCATGATACAAAAGGAGAGGAGCCTGTGACAAGGCAAAAGAACGTCAGGAAAATTGAGAGGGGAGTTTAAAAACGAGAAAATTACAAAAGTGATAGAAAAATCCCTGAGTATCTTCCCTTGGTATCTTCTCTTAATCATCACACTGGACACAGTATTGTAAAGCTCTTCTTGCCTTGTTCAGCATAATAGTTTCACAGAATGCGAGGATTTAAATTGCCACCATTGGTATCAGTGAAGCTAAAACTGGCCACCAGCCTGACCAAGCCCCAGCTGGGGGAACCTACCCTTCCTCCAAACTGCTTCTTCAGAAAGATGTGATGAAAAAGAGAAGTTGTGGGCCAACTGTGGTGCACAGCAAGCAGCTAACACTCCTAATCAGTGTTCTCTGTCAACATTTTCATTTATTTATTCATCCTTTTCAGTATGATTTTGGTGTCTTGACTTGTGGCATCTTCACACATGCTTGCAATCCATAGGTTATTTCTGGGTTTTGACTGATGGAGATTGATCCTAAGGTGTGAGGATTGGGTCTAAGCTTTCAAGATTAGATGTGGAGTTATAAAGTTCTCCTAAATGTGTTCCAGCACATATAGAAATCACTTTACTTTGATAGAAGCATACTGTCTGCACAATAAAGTGCAGAAAGTGAATACCCTCAGAAATTCTAAATAACTATGGAACAATTTTTTTATTTAATCAATTTTTTTCCATGAGATACGTGGACCTTATACACTACTAAAGATCATGGTTATATTGTATATTACTTTGCCATACGTGATCTGATCTGTCTTTTTGGGATTCTTGCCTTTGATGAGAAAGAATCAGCAAAAGGGAGCAAGAAGTCTTTCCTAGCCATGCAGCATTTCTGGTGCTATCTGGACCAAGAGTCAATCTGTGCAGGTCCACACTGCACATTGTCAACCATACAAACCAAGAAAAACCCACCTTAGAAGAATTTCAAGGCTCGTGAAATTTGGGGTTGTGGAAGTAAAACCCACCCTGACTCTCACAAAAAATGCCACCAGTCTGAAAATGTTTGGAAAGTGACTAGAGGGAGGTTAGGAGAGGTCCAGGAGGAGATGGCAAGCATTCTGCAGTGTGAGGGTAACTGAAGTTCAAATACTTGTTCTGTCTGATCGCTTCCTTCTCTCTCGAATGTTTTCATCAGAAATTGCATCCTGCATCATAGAAACTTCCTTAGTAACTCAGTTTACCCACAAAAATGCTCATTAAGAAAGCACTTCATTTTCTCAGTCTTTTGACTTGATTTATAACTGCCAGTGCTGAGCTGCTTTTATCTATTTACGCTCATGGAGGTTAACACCTACCCAAGATGAGCCTCTTACCTTTTGCAAATACATCTTTAATTTCCAGAGATCCCAATTAATTTATTTGTACAAGCAGTGTAGCCTCAGCTCAGGGAGTCGTTTGGCAGAGTGGCTTAACAGAGGGATGCTGAATTCTTGCTGAAAGAAAGGATATTAAGCAGAAAAAAAGACAGCTAGCAGTTTTTCTGTTCCAAGCCATGTTTTCTAAGGATTGTATGGGGCTCTTTTCTGCTGAAAAGAGCTTCTCAACAGGAGAAGCGGATTTTGCTTGGACTAGCAACCCTCAAGAGAGAGACAGCAGAGATCGCATTCATTTTTAGCCTGGAAGAACTGGATTATTTAAAACATAAAGGATTCCGTGATATATGCGGTTGGCATTTTTGTCAGCGATAGTAACAAAGGCATTTCTATTCAAATGCAAAGAGTATTATTGCTACCTTAGGGGTTTATCTCTTAGATCTTTTCACAACACCAGTCCAGTGGAGATTTAATGATGTTCTGCCCACAATGTGCCCCCCCGCAAACTGCAGGAGGACTGGATTTGCTCCTCAAAGCAAGCTTCAAGGCACTATGTAGAAAAAAGGAGAGAGCAGGGAGGAGCTGAGCAAAGTGTAATACAAGAAGTGGGAGAAAAGAGGAGAGAGAGTGAAAATAATCCAAAATAAAAGCAAGTACAATGCGTAGGGCCTGCTTCTCTGAAGTTCATGTTCCTGAATGCTGTGGTGGGGTGAGCTAGCAGCTTGCTTTCACAGTCCTGTTTCAATCCTGAACAAAGCACCATGCTTCTCCTGGCTGCTTTTTTGCTACCACTCCTGCTCTGTGGGTGACAGAGTTTGATTTGCATGCTGTGGACAGCTGGGATGCATACACGTAGCTTTTGAAGGCCTGCTAGAAGGCTTTATGCATAAAGCTCTCTTGATTGGGATAAAGCTCCTCTGATTCAAGGCATAAATGAAACACAGTAGACCTTCACAGATGCTTAGGTTTAGCTAGTTCTTCTCCTGGAGGAGTCTCCTTTTGAGTTGCACCCAACCATCCGGGTGAATTGCTAATGAAATGCAGAACTTTTATGGAGGGATGCAGCTTGCCTAATACTATTTTTCTTAAGTCTGCCGTTGGTGGCAGGAGCAATGCAAACACCCCAGCATTGCTGCCTAGTGCTGTAGCAAAGCAGGGAGACTTCACAGAATCCTTCACACTGCCAGCTGCCTCTCCAGAAGTGCACAATCTCACAGGCATCCTGTGTTGTATCTGCCAATCCTGCTGCAGGTGTCCTGGGTACCCTGGGATGTCAAAAATGGCACTTAGTGCCTATGTTTAGGACCTGAATCACTCCCAATGTGACATAGCTGTGAGACACTTAGGAGAGTGAGAACAGTTCCTCTTGCAATTTATAGGAAAAGTTAAAAGTAGATCAACTGTTGACAAGTCAAGTTGGCTGGTTTACAAGAGACTACTATGTTCAACAGATGGGAAGAAGCTGCCAGATCTAGATTAAAAGCCAGATCCAAACAACCCAGCCCTTGTAAGTATTTGACTTTCTACAGTCTGATGTGTGAACTCAGGTGAGAGTCAGCAGGTACTGGATGCAGCTTTATTTCCCAATGCTGGCACACAAAAAGGGTGCAGAAACACTTGCTGCTTTTATTTTTAATACTCCTACATTCTTAGAAATGTGCAGTGAAATGGGTTTTGCTTTTCCCTTTATTTGTCCCTGTAATGACTCTTCTTTTACTGTTCCTCTTATTCCCACTGCATGTGATCAGGTGGTTCTTCACGAAATCTCCTCGGTTTAATAAAAAGGTGAGTGTTTGATGGGATTTTGAATGTTGACTGCAAGTACAGAAGTGTAGGGGGCATCCTACACCCTCAAATGGAAGCACCAGAACCCTGCAGTGAATGCATTACCCACAGGTGTCTCAAGAAGCACACCTTCCCCAGCCCACTGTGCTCTCAAGTGCTGTCTGTTTTCTCTATGGTGTCAACATTAATTAAGAGAGGAAAAACTTTTAAAATGTGGGTGTCACCAACTCTAAGGCCTTGATCTTAAGCCAGTAGGGCATTTCCATGGATTTCAGGAAAAGGTTGAGCTTTTCCTTAAATCCAGCCTTCGGGTCTCACTGACCACATTACTTCTGTCTGGTAGTAATGCGGACAGACATGATCATGACTGGAGTACTGTCCCTGCATGGATATGAGTGAGCAGCTACCAAACAGCAAGAAGAAGAACCCTTCCTTTTCAGATGAATTTGATGGCCATGGAATGGTTGGGTTTGGTTTAGCCTACTCTATGCTGATGCAGTTCACTCCTAAAAGATTGACAGTTCTCCCCTGCAGAAAAAAAAAACAAAACTCATTTATGAATCATTCCTCTGTAGTGCTGAACTTCAAGTCACTTCCTAATTTGATCTTGAGCCCAATCCTATACATAAATGTAGTTGCCAGCCACACATATAGTCTTCTCTCATCTCTAATTAAAAAATTCACAGCTTGATTTACGTCTTTGCTCTGAGATGAAACTACTTGATTTGGCTTCTGAACATTACAAAGAAGATACAAAGCTAGGAAGAAAGGCAGTGAAAGAGAAAAATCAATGAGGGTCAAAAGGGAGGAGGAAAAAATATGTAAGTAGCCTGATTAAGATAAAAATACAGAAAATAAAAAATAATAAAAAATAGAATTGTAGTCATCTGACCATTGGCAAAATCTGAACAAATTCCAAATGTAATCTCATACAGCATGTGATTCAAGCACTGAGAATGTATTTCCCACTAATACGCTGCTGATTTACCTTTCAGCTTGGCCAGAAACCAACTGCTGGACAATCCAGCCATAGTTATCTATGCTACAATTGGGAATGATGTCTGCAATGGGTAAGGTGGAAATCAAATTAGCTTTTATATGGCCATAAATTTCATTCTTTAGAGTACTCCCAGCTGCTTGGACATCTCTGTCTCTTTGCTTTGAGCTTTCCCTCCATGATGGTTTTCTTTGCTGTTGAAGTTTGGTCTTTCCTTTCATTCTTATGTTTCTGCTGACAATGCTGGTTATCACCTTATCTGCATCCATTGTTGCTGCCTACCAGCCCTTATTTAGAGCTTGTCAGTCTTCCTTTTACAAGCCAGTGATAAAGTGACCAAAGGCGTGTTTGAAGTTGAATATATCTTATATAGCAAGTGAAATGAAGTACTACAGCAACAGGAGGAAAAAAGATAGCATCTATGAGCAAGTGTATCTATCCATCTCATCCAGTGTGCCATCTCCCACCAGACGGGGTAGTGTGCCAGGCCTGCCTCTTTTGAAGAACCATAATGTGGTCCCCTGTCAAGGTCAATTTCCACACTGCCTCTCCTGTACACTGCCTGCAGGCTTTGTTGTGCTCTCCCTGTGGGTTTTTTTTCTTTCTGGCTTTACTCCCATCACAAGGTCAGTAGGAGAATGAACTGAAGCCTTCCAAACTAATGATTCTGGCACGACCCATTATGAATACTCACAGGGTTGCCCAGGGGTCACTATTTTGATTCTTCTCTTCCTCTCTCTGTGACAAAACTACAGCCCAGAAAGTTCACCCCTTGTAAACAGGCCAATGCACAGCACACCCACACCCCAGCTTTGTTTTCGCAAGTAGTCCTAAAGGTCACTTTGTCTAATGTTATCTTCACCATGATAGATCTTCAGATTTTCTCTTAAGCCAGACTCACAGTTTGACCTGGCAGGCAGCTAAGCACCACAGAGCTGCTCACTAGCACCCCACTACAGTGGTATGGTGGATAGAACTGGGAAGTGCAAGAATTCACTGGATTGAGATAGAACAGTTTAATAAGTAGGGGTTTAAAACAACAACAACAACAACAACAACAAAAGGGAAAATTGTGGAAAGAACTAACAATAAACTCCAATAACAATAAAAAGAATGCACAACACAAGTGTTGCACAACACCACTGCAGGGCTCTCGCTGTCCCTGCAGTGTCCGTGAGCCATCTTGAAGTGTCTTCTCCCAGGCTTTGCCCAGGCTCTGTTGAGCATATATTCCAACTTTTTTTTTTCTAAAGTCACGCTTTTCCCTCTGATTTATTCTTCATTCTGCAGGTTAATCCTTTTACTTTCCCTGCCCCTCACACAACTTTCTATTCTTGCTTAAAGAAAAAAAATCAGCTCACCACAAATTTAAACCACTTCAACCTCGTGTCATCCACTTGTATGTTACAGAACAGCACTTGTTACAGCTTTATCACAGTGCCCGTTACCTGTCAGAGACACTTTTGTCTGCTCCAACTCTCTTTGATGTCTGTTTTCCTCCACAACATCCAGAGCATCAAAAGAAATGATAGTTGCAGTGATCCCCCTGACTCCAGTAAAGGAAATACCTCAGCTGGTATGGAAACATCATGCTTCCATTGAACAGAATGGGGAGAACAGCAGAAATTTCTCTCTCTGGTCTGATCATGCCCAAAGAGGTTACAGAGGATGTGCAGCATTCTGAATGCCTGGCATTAAGCTAGGCAAATAAAAACCTCTTCAGAACATATTTGAAGAGCAGTAATTGATTCCTTCTGGACGTATCCTGTATTTTACCTTCAAATGACACAGTGGTGTGCTGAGCACATTGGAGACACAGTTCTTAGCCAAGGCATGGTTAAAATGCCCATATTTCATCCAATGTGAAGGGCAGGGCAGTGAGCTACCTAGGTTCTTGTAGTGTGTGAAACTGACAGTGCATGGTTTGAGTTCCCAGCAGTCTCCATACTCTGAAAATAATGAGCACCACCGATCACAGGCACCACAGAGTTGCTGCACCTCTTGGTTGCACTTGGGGCAAGGCAACCTACTCCAACTTCTTTCCCAGCTTTACAATTACAACTTCTGCAGCCAACACAAGGGTGAAAATGGTGCAAACAAGGTGGAAGAGGGCTGGAAAGGCTTTGCCCAGATCGCGTGAGCTAGTTTCTGTGTGGAACCCGTGGACACCCAATAAGATATCCACGAGCTGCATGTGTCCATCCATTGTGCATTTGCTAATGTAGGGGAGCAGGAAGCTTTCCCTAAAATAGCCAGATTCAATGCAAGCAGCCAAGCATCCTGTCATTAATGCCGCTTGCTACATGCTGGAATGATGATACTAGCTTCCAGAGGTTCCAGGGGTTTTAATTTCAAAGCCTGGCACAGAGAAGAAATGTGAAGAAATGCATGGAAACACCTGCATGACTTCAGTGGGGAATGACAAAAGAATGTCAATTTCATCTCCCCCTGCTGTATTTGCTTACCGTAGTGACCTTACATCAGAGCAATATTTTGAAATCAAGTTTTGCAACACCTGCAGGTGAAAATGAAGTAATTTAAGGGCAAAACTACAGCCTTATCTAGAAGTACTTTGCTTGGGTGGCTGTCACGAGCGTGAGCCTGAATCTTAATGCTATTTTTCACTTCCCTCTAACCAGAAATTCTCAGACACTGCGGAAGCACATACTGCACTAAGATCAACTTCTAGGCCCAATGAACTTGTCTATTTACTATCTTGCAGGCAAAATGTAGCCTGCTAAGGAATCCCAGATCCTTAATGGAAGAACATGTCACTGCCACATAGGACTCAGTCCTCCCCAGGGTACAATCATTTTTAATTCCACGGCACAAAACTCCAACTCTTGTGAAGGCTCCTGCTTTTGCAGGGCACTCACCAGCAAACAATCTTGCCTGATTTCCCAGCAGTTAAAACATGCCCATCTTCAGTTTACCCTGCTCTTACTCAAGGGGTAGCCATCCATTTGCCATGTAGGGCTCAGAGGACTTTGAAAGGGAACAGTCTCCAAGCCCCTGTACCACATGGAAGGCTTGAGTGTCCTCTTCAGATAAAGAATTCTAGGAAAAGGCCTTTCTTTCTGGAAGCTTTGGTCAAGCTGAGCTGCACCTCCATGACAGGACCAGCATCGTCTCCCAATTACTTGGGAGGAGATTATCTGCCTGGGGACACCTCCATCTACTTGTCATTACCTGTTGATATGAGGCAATAGCACTCAGGAGAGATCAGGCAAGGGCTGTTTATACACTAAAGCGGTTGCTTTATTAATATAACAAGAGCAGTTTTCATCAAGAAAGCCTGGGGGAGTTCAGCTTGTTTGTTTTTCTTATGTAAGTTGAAATTTATTTCAACTTCAGAGGTCACTCCACAAAACAAGACTGCACTCCTGCCTGTGTTTTTAACAGTAAGAAGGCTTTTGTTACAATGAATTTCTGCATCGCTCGTTATTAAGGCAATAACTAGAGTCTAAAGGGTATCTCCTCACTTCTATAAAGCTTTATTTAGCTAACCTAATATGGAAGAACAGAAAACAAGAAAGCACTGCTATTGCACGTGCCTGTTTGTAAGCCCAGCATTGCCTGACACAGTGCCTTGTTTGCACCCTCTCTGCAGGAACCAAGACACACTGGCTCACATGACCACCCCCAAAGAAATGTTCTCCAATGTCATGAAGGCTCTGCAATACCTGGACTCCCAGCTTCCAAACAGCAGCCATGTGATTCTGACAGGCTTGGTGGATGGACGCTTTCTCTGGGATAACCTGCACAACAGATATCATCCTCTGGGTAAATATGAGATGTTGTGGGGTTCTCTTGGTTATCAATCGCTCATGTTTCCTTCTCTTCCTGAGTAATTTATAAGTCTATTTCAAGCAAAAACCCACTCAGACCCAAACCATAATCGACACAAAAAGTGGATGTGGAAACGAGCTGGGCACCTGGTGAACACTCCCACTCTCTGATTGATGTGTGGACTAGGTGTGAACTAGGGCAGAATTAAACCAAGGAGTTGCAAAAGACCGAGTAGATACTGGAGAAGTAAATCTTCCACAAGCACTTGGGTGAGTGCCACCTCCTATTCTGCATGTAGGTGTGACACAGAAACTTCACACCATATAGGTGTGTTTCAGGCCAAAAGATCCTTTTGATCTTTTGGTAAAGAAAACCTTCTTGTATCTGAGTTAAGTAAGAAGTTGTTCCCATATTAGTCCTCATTAGTAAAGGAAGAGCTGGTGAATCATTTCATTAAGATGGTAGATTATATCTTTAAACAATTTTGGCTATTTGAGCATTCAGAAGGCTTTGTGCCTGATTTTCCCAAGATTAGACATTGCCAGAGGCCCCATAACTTCCGCTTGATATACTACAAGTCATTTTGCCCCTCAAAAGTACATGCATTTTCTCAGGAAGTCTGAAGTCTCCATTTCTATTGTTTTCTTCTATGATCCTTCCCCTCTACTCCACCCAGGTGAGGCCACATTTAGACTACTGTGTCCGGTTCTGGGCTTCCCAGTTCAAAAAAGAAAGGAATCTCCTAGAAGGAGAACAGTGGAAGACCACAAAGATGATAAAGGGCATGGAGCATCTGCCATATGAGGAAAGACTGAGAAACCTGCGCCTGTTCAGCCTGAGGGAAAAGAAGACTGATTGGGGATCTGATTAATACTTTTATAAATATATAAAGGGAGGTGGGAAGCAAATGGATGAGGCCAGGCTCTTCTCAGTGGTGTGTAGTGATAAGACAAGGAGTAATGGCCCAAAACTTGAGCATAGAAAGTTCTGTGCAAACATGCAGAAGAGCTTATTTACTGCAAGGGTGATGTAGCAGTGGAACAGGCTGCCCAGAGAGGTTTTGGAGTCACCTTTTGTGGAGATATTCAAAACCCAGCTGGCCACCAACCTATACAACCTATTGTAGGGAAACTTCATTATCAAGGGGGTTGCACTCGATGATCTCTTGATGATCACTTCCAACCCCTGCAATTCTGTGATCATCATCTTTTCTCAAATAAGCACTATAGTGCTATCAAGTGAAAACATACAAAAAAAAAAAAAAAAAAGGAAACCTCCATTCCTTCTGGCTCAGGGGGACACTATGATCATAATTCTTCAGTCACACAAATGCATTTCATTGCATGAGCAAATGTTTATCACAGGGGCGGTTCCTCTACTGGATACCTAATTATCAAAGATAACACGTAGCATTTTTGGCACAAGCCTAACCAGGAGCAATTAGCTATAGGGCAGGCTGGCAATTTTTCAGAGGGCTTCAATCACCTCAGAGAGAACCAATTAATCCTCAGCAACGTGTTTTGCAGGAAGACATCACTTCTGGCAGATCTTCCAACAGGTTGCGAGGAGGTTTCCCTGTTTGGCAGCCCATCAGGCTTCACCAGCCGTCATCCTGGTTTTCTGCCAAAATACCCACCTGGGCTCGCACCAACCAAACCCATCAGGTGCAGCAGCCATTTGCATCCCAGACACCCGGACAGTCTGTGCCAGGGCCTGGCATTTGGGGCTATGTGAGTCTGGGACATTCTCACCAGCCCTCAATGTTTGAGGTCTCCCAGTCCTGCTCCCTGGCTGTAGGGTGATACAAGGAGACGCACCTGTACCATTTTGTTCCTACAAAGCAGCCCAAGGAGCCCATTTCATTTGGGTGATGTCATACTCCACAGATCCTGGAACAGCAATGACAAAACCAGGGGATGAGTAGAGCCACAAAGCAAAGTCATGGCAGTGCCTTTGGCCACTGGGCATGCAGAGCTTCCCTTTCTGTGTTTTGCAGGGCAGCTGAACAGGGATGTCACCTACAGCCAATTGTACTCTTTCCTCAACTGCCTTCAGGTAAGGTCTCCCTTAGGAGCACCCCTGCCCTCCCCTCTCGTCTGCCTCCCACTAACCCCCTTCCCCCTCTGCCTACCCCAGGTGAGCCCCTGCAGTGGCTGGCTGACTGCTAACGAGACTCTCAGGAACCTGACCTCAGAGGTAAGGAGGAATGATACTTCTGAGTTTGGTGTGCAGGTCTACTCTCTTGCCCAGTGGGTCTTCCAGTGTGCCCCAACCCTGAATCTTGCATAGAATCCTAGAATTCTTTACACTGGAGAAGATATCCAAGACCAGCAAGCCTGACTATCCACCTGATCTACAAAGACCCACCACTAAACCATAGATCCTTAGTGCCATGCCCACAAGTCTCCAGGGATGGGGACTCCACCACCTGTCAGATCAGCCAGTTCTAATAGGGTGATTGGACTTGATGATCTTGAAGGTCTTTTCCAACCTGATCAGTTCTATGATTCTAATACTTGACCACACTCTCCGTGATGGAATTCTTCCTATCTACCAGGTGTCTTGTGTTATATAAACAGATGTTTTCTCTTCAGCCCCAAACCATTTCACAACAGCCAGAACAGACAAAAATACATCATTTGAATGTAGACCAACTAAAAGAATATGCAACATTTCCATGTGAAGAGAAAGTTTAAACATAAACTATGTACTGGGCTCTTTCATTTTGCTTTAGTCTTTTATATGATTATGATGATGTTGGTCTAAACCTGGTATCCCAAGTGCAAGACATCAGAGCACTTTTTCTTCCATAAACGTGAGTGGCAAGATGTGGAATTTTCTGTGCCCATCTTTTTGAATGTCCCGCAGGCTAATCTGTGTTCATGTTGTGATCCCTCAGCTGTACAAATTCATTCTTGAGAGATGCGATCTCTCTGAGGTCCCAGTGATCTCCGTGAGACAAAAACATTCAGGGTCTCGCTCTTTGAGGAGAAATACTTTTATAAGGAAACAGCTTACATGCTGGGCACTGTGAGCATGATAAACTGATGGCATAGGCTTTTCTGGAAGCAGGAGCAAACTCTTGCCTGGGGCTTGGACTGATGTCCCTCAAGGACATTGCTCCTGGTGGCATGGCCAACAAAAAAATACGGCCTTAATTTTGCCAGGGTTTACATACTTGTTTCATCGTGTGCTCCATCACTCTTGAGTTATTAAGCACATTCCTAAATCTTCGCAGGTCTGCACTTTATGTGTTAGCACCAGCACCACAGGACAGACAGGGCATGTAACTGCTGTCCATGAACAGCTCTATGACTGCAGGGCGTGAATTAATCTCCCTTCTGGCTCCTGTCTGAAACTAATTGTCTATGTTATCATCCAAACTGCATGTGTTAAATATTTAGGAGATCTTAATCTCTGTTATAGAATTCACCCTGGATTTATCGGTTGGGTCAGCAACTGATGGAGGTAATTTACTCCACTAAGAGTAAGAGCAGAATATGGCCTGGCTAGCTGAGCATTGGTACCATTGATACAGCAGCAGGAAGATAATGAGAAAGGAGAACTTTTAACCTCTACAGAAAGTTTCAGTCTTCCTTAAGAGGACTGGGAAAAACTGAGCTGCTACTCATTAAACAGCCCCTGAAATGAGGAACCCTAAATAGTTATACAAGAGCAGATTCCGTTAAAAGAAATTTCTGGTAAAATACCTACGTGCCATGTTAATCTTAGTTATCTAAGATGAGTCGGTGCAATCTGCGATGGCATTTTGCATTGTGAGTTGACACCAAATTGCCTGATGTTTACAGAGAGCCTTACAGCTTTCCAATGTCTTGAAAGACATCGCCACAACTCAGAAGTTTGCCAACTTTGATGTTTTCTACATGGATTTCCCACTGAAGCAGAGTAAGTGGCTTTTTCCTCTCCTCTCTCAAGTGGTGCTCAAACCCCATGCCAGGATGCTAACCCATCCCAGTGTGTTAGCTCTGTACCAAGGGCAGGTTTTCTTAGTCAGTTTTCCCCCTGCAGAAATGCAGCCACCTTCCCATAGCTTAGTGGTTCAGAAGTATCTGACTTGAGGGTCTTCTAACACTCACCCTTGAGTGATCTTAAGTGACACTAGGTAAGTGCATTCCCTAAACCACTTCCTTCTGCATCTGACACAATAAAAACAGATCTTTTGGTCGCACATGTCACAAGGAGAGCAGAAGCACTCCTGACAGATCAGTGGTAGAAACACACTTGTCACTCCTTGCAAGCACTAGGGGTCACTGCCAGCCACTCTGTAGCTGCCTCTTCCCCTGCGTGACTATCCCCATTCCTCAGCACACAGGGCAGGAATTCCAGCTTGGCCACCTTGGGACTTCCTCAATGACACAAACTTTTAGATTCTATGTACAGTACGTAATAATTAAATTAAAAAACCTGATCTGCATTTCCTTATTTTTGTATTCACCAAGAGGTCCTGCTTGAAAAATTATGCCTGAGGACCATATGTTCTTTTTTTTTAATGACATTTTAAATCGCAGAATGTAGACAGCTAAAAGCAGAGCCATGAAGGGACAGAAGCAGCTGGCAATACTTCAAAGTGTACATCTCTAACACCTCTCCCAATCAGTGTCTGCCTGTCCTCGGAAGCACAAAGCTGCTGAGGCACCGAGGATTATTGCAAAAGTCTCAGCCGCAGCCAGAACCCATCAAACTCACAAATTTATTTTCTTCTCCGTGACCCAGTTCGGGGAGCTGGGCTGGGATTCATGCAGAGCACACAGAGGAGGAGGTAGAGCTGAGGGGATGGGATTTTTTCCATCCAAAACTTAATTTCAAATATGCCGACCCCACTGTCAAGCTAGATATCATAGCAAAGAGTTTCAGGGTGGCCAAGTGTTTGCTAATTAATAATTAACAAGACATTAGGATTTGGAACAAACTACCTGCTGGGTAGACAAATTACTTTAATAAGTTAAATTGCTAACTTTAGGTAATTTATTTGCTTTCAGAAAAAGAAATAGACAATATAATTTGCCGTTCTTGATGACACTGCATTAAATAAACGAGGTAAACAAACACACGTGCACGTACAAACACCATCTCTGACAGACACTCTGCAAAGTTTCCTGCGGCCCTGGAGCTGGTGATGTGTGCTTCTATCAGCAGAGCTGTCAGCTCATGGATGTGCTGGGGCTGCTGACCTACTTTCTGCTCTCCTCCTGAAGCAAGCACAAATCCTCCCCTAGACTCCCCAGACATCAGATATTTAGCAGTGGTTGCATGCTGTGATGAGGACAGTAGTTCTAGGTAGGTACACAGCAGCTCCCAGCTTTCTTGGATGGAGCCTTATTGGGTATACAGCATTTACTCGAGATTTAAGTGGACATTCAAGTTGAGATGTTGGCTTCGGTTTAAGTACTTCGTGCTTACAACACAGGCTGGTTTTGACTTCTCCTGGTGTGGATGTGAGCAAGCTCCAGCCTAGCCTAGCCTAGGAAATAGGCACTTCCAAGGCAATCGCTGGATGCTCTCTGTTGGTATCTCTTTGTCCGAGAACTGCTCTAGGATTTCTGGAGTTCAGGTATAATAATAGACTAAATTGACCTTTGCTGCCAGAAATTTCGCCTGCCTTACTTACCTGCTGTTTCTGGCAGTCTAAGGAAAAACACAATACACAGCCTCATACTCAGTGTAGGACATCATATATAAGGGGTTAGGCAAGCTCACACGGTGTGCGTTGAGCATGAACCCAGTTCCTGGTGTAACACAGGATGAAAAATTCACTCTCCCCAGCATAATACAGTTTTGAAATAAACCTCTGAGCTCTATTCTTCAGAAGTAACTTTGGTGTTGAATAAAGCATCTCAACTACATTTCTATAGTTTAGCAGGAGTACTGCCACTCTGTGACTTTAAAGCCACAATGAGGGCCCAGGCATCGCTTCTTGCCACTGCAGCCAGAGTCCATGGTGGTAATTCTAGGTCCACACTGTAGCACTTGAAAGGAGAATATTTTTCTCCTGACAGGATGCCCACATAACAATATTAGGAATTTTTAATCTGTCATTGTAAAATAAATTACCAAATACACAGTCTGTTAATGCTATATCCACTGTCCCACGTTGTATCACTAGATCCCTTTTGAAGAAAGCGAGCTCTTTGCTTCTCTAATGGCTCTGGGGCTCACAGTAGAGCATCATTTGCATTGACTGTCATGCTTATGTAATTCGAAAGGTTATTTTGTTGGAGTTGAAAAAGGCCACTGGGAAGAAACATAACTAAAAATGACATCCCATTCCTGCAGACATTGGCCCCTGTGAATACTCCGTTACCATCTCTTCCTCTAAAAAGCACTGTTTTCTTTATCTTTTCCTTTTATATATTTATTTCCTGCTGTGCTGAAGCTGCAGCTAAAATGGAAAATACAAAAGTATTAAATCAGTATTAAATAATGTATAGCTTTACTTACTACAGCATTGGTCTTATTGGAGGGAAAGGGAATTGTTTTACAATTTACGTTCAAACCACTTCCTTGCTTAAATATTTCAGATTTTAAAAAATAACAATAAAATCTTAAATACTGCCCCAAGGAGATGGAGATTGTATGCAGTAATAGCTCTGACAACTTTATATAAATTATCATAATCTTTACACTGAGCCGTTGTGAGATTAAGAGTATTGTGGGCATTTGGAGGAGGAAAAGGGGGGGTCCTATCTCAGTGCAGTGCAGTAACCCTTCATCTTCTGTGCTCTGCAGCAGCTGAGGAGTGGCACAGGATGGGCGGTGAGCCCTGGCAGCTGATCGAGTCAGTTGATGGCTTCCACCCCAGTCAGGTAAAATCCCTGAAGCGTTGACAGGGAATGGTGTGGAGAGTGGGATGCCAGTGTCTGCCTGTGGTGTCTGGGTGTCCTTCAGCATGGGGAAATCCAAAGCCAAAATGAGTGTTTTCCTTGCTATCCTTTACATCTGTGATGGTCAGGTGAAGCAAAATGGTGGCTGCCTCATTCTTGCCATGCTACAAAAGCCTCCTATTCCCACAGGGGCTCCTTCACAGCAGAATTAAATGCCTGCTTGGCTACCAGGCAACGCCACAAGATAGCTGCCGGGAGGTACAGGTTTGCAGCCTGAGGACACAGGGAAAGTGTGCCTAGATTTTTTGCTGCAGGACTTTTAAAGGAAGTGATTAGAGAAAACTTGGCAAATGAA
Source organism: Cyrtonyx montezumae (assembly GCF_038088225.1). Lineage (NCBI taxonomy): Eukaryota > Metazoa > Chordata > Aves > Galliformes > Odontophoridae > Cyrtonyx > Cyrtonyx montezumae. The sequence goes on along the minus strand of NW_027072089.1, from coordinate 98,003,359 downwards.
ACGGGTGTGAAAACAGCGATTAAATAAACCCCATTTCCAACCCCACCATCTGGGGAAATTGCACATTGAGAGTCTGGAGATGAGCAGATAAGCTATTGGTGGTGTTTTTATGCCTTAACCTGAGGGTGTCCATGGCCACCAGCAAGAGGCCACCACAGAAACCAGGCTCACCAGGCCACAGCCTCTCTGACCACATCCTGCAAGGTGGTGTGGAAAGGAGCCCAGAAAGCATTTGTTTTGAAGGGAACCTTCTCAAGCCAGAAGAAATTGACAGAAGGGCATGGAAGGGCAGCTGCAAGCCTTATGCACATCCAAACGCTGTCATATTTTGCTCCCCCCAGAGACAGCATCCTACAGTCATTACCATCTCCCTCTCCTGCTGTTGGGATGACGTTAATGCTTTTATAGATACGTTTTCCCATACAGTCAAGGTGCCAGCTGTAGATATGCCTCACTTCAAGTGAGTTATTTCCCTTCTAGTATATATTAATTAGCCTTATCCAAACATCCACCACTTTAAATCCATTTTTCTTTTCCAGCTATTATACACAAGCCTGTTATCAACACAGCACTATTTGGGCTGAGACGCAGCACTCTGCCCTGAATGAACAGCTCTTGCAGTACAAACCAGGGGAAGTATGAGCACAGCGTGATATTTAAGAGTAAGCTTGAGAGAGATGACAAACAACCTGTTCACTCCTCATGCAAGTTTTATTTAAGGTTTGACTTCATACCAGCCTCTAGCCAGGTACAGCTTTAACACCACTTAATGCTGCCTAGCGCAAGAGAGTTGATACCCTGCAGCTTGCCAAGGGATTGAGGTCTCTTACCTCCATCTCTGCAGCAATTCCTCACTCATCACGTACAGCTTGGCAAATAAATATGATGAAGTCCTTGTCTGTACATTTTTGCTGCATTTATCTCAAAGCAGATCTCGAAGCATTTGAGAAATGTTCACAAATATTTGAAGTGAACTGCACTCTGAGGAAAGCGTATGCATTTTAGCTCTTGCCTTTGGATGCAGAGAAACTGAGCTTGGAGTCAGGGATCCACAGTGTCCCTCTGTGCCAGAGGAACAGCATGGTGGATCCCCAGCGGTAATGAAACTTCTTTGGGCAGGAGCTCTGCCCCTGGCTTTCACCTGCCCCTTATCTGATATCTCATTAATGACAGAAAACAATAACCTGCTGGCATAACCAGGTGTCAGTATGTGTGTCTGGTAGAGCATTGATCCAGCTATACAGTAGGAGAGTGGAAGAGAGCTGAATCTTTCCAAAAGCCACACAGACATCAATGCAAAAAGAAGGAAAAGGAAAAAAGACAAAAGGTAACGATACGTATACATCAGATCCACTCTGTTTTCTCATGCACTGAAAAAGGCTGGGTTAGGACACTTCAAATAAATAGTGTCCATAGAGACTAACTGATTCTTAAAAACCCCTGAAAGGAGGGAAGAACACCAAGCACACATTTGTTCAGCCCATCCCAGAACTGTGTCCCATGTGGAGTGCTCCTGGGGGACAAAGGGCATTTTCCTGTGTGTTTTCATGAAGCTGTAAAACTGAAAATTCTGAATACTCTTTCTTGGCATAATCCTTAATCTCTGGTTTCAAAGCTAAAATTGTGCTCTGTAAATTTTGCATCATTTTTTTTTTTAACCAAAAGTCACAGATCAAGATGTAGGTGGATGAAAATCACACTATTTAACACCTGAAGTCAAGGCACTTAACTCAGTCCTTTTAAGATCCCTCTAGAGAAATCTGAGCCAGCGCTCCCTCAGCTCCTGCTCAGTTGCCCTTGGAAGAAATCCAACTTTGTCTTCTCACTGATGACAGGGGGAGCCCAGAGAGTTTTTCAGCATCTTTTCCATTCTACAAATCTCACTGCAAACCATCCTGAGTGCCAGATGGCTTCAAGGACATTGCTTCTCTCTGGAACAGCTGATTGCTATGTTTGTATGGAACCGCCATGCATTTCAACAGGATCCCCTACAAATTGCTTCATTTCTTGCATTTACAAAGTTACCACAGAGAATGTGAAAGCCCTGAGCATCACAGACTGTAAACTGAGATGCTTGGAAGAGTCTTAATGATTATGTACAGGCAGGAAAGCACAGCTTGACTGTGATTAGATTCTCCCTTTTTTCTTTCTTTAAGTCTGAGCAAAACACATTATAACCAGGGGAAAAAAAGAAAGGAGAAACTAAAGCAACACATATCAGATTAGTTGTGTGTTTACACTTTGCTGAGAAGCGTTCCCATCCCCGTATTTGTGCAGAAGGAAAAACCAACCAGAAGCTGTTAACACAGCACAGCCACCTCCCAGTCACAGTCAACCAGGGCTACACAAGGAATGGGCAGTATTAGTTTTAAAGATTGATTAGGATTTGTCAGCCTCATATAAAATAATAATGAACATCATCGCCATCATCATCATCATCACAAAAACCATGTGAATTGTAGCTGGTCTCAAAGCACAAGATGTTTGGGATTGAAAAAGGACTACAGATTTCTCTAATTGTGAGACCTTCCCTATGCCTCCCTGCTCATTCATGGTAACTCATCCAAACCATCAGCACCACATGAACTATTGTCCGATCAGGACCTGCACAATTTAGGGCATTCTGAGTACGTATGTCTTAAACTGCAGTCAGGAGCAGCCTGAACACTGCAGAGCACACCTCCTGTGATACTTTTTCAGAGGGCACAGCACAAAAAGATGGTGTTTTTTCAAAAGCAAACAAAATCACTATATATAGGGAAGGCTGAGGGACTTGTGAAGGTGGTTAGGAGACTCCCACGCCGGGACAGAGAGCTCAGACACAGACAGGTCTCAGGCAGCTGGAGGCATAGGGTGTCCCAGAACAACTCTTCGGTCACTTCAGTAATTTGTCCCAAGTAACAACACAATCTCCCCTATTCCTCTTCCCTACCTAACATCCCCACTTCATGAAATCACAACCAACAAGAGTCTAGGAATTTCTACCCCTTTTTGTGCTTGAGCTCTGAATAAAAGAAAGTTTTCTTCTCCTGGCCCAGCGTTGCAGCTTCCTTCAAAAGCACAGCATTACAAAGAAGCACATAAAACTTCCCCAAAAGGCTCCAGTCTGTTCTCAAACATTGAAACTTTAGTTCAAACAGTTTGGTTCTATGAACCCACCTTGGCCCTTAACAAAATGGCTTTGTTAGCCCTATTTAAAACTCATAGTCAATGCTAGCATGAGCTTTAGGGTTGAAAGTAAAGTTGCCATATAATAGTAGAAGTTAAAACAAAACTACATTAGCAAAGTGTGAAAACTTGTTAAAAGGCGAATCAGGCTGTTTCCTCTTTCCCTTCCTCCTGCCCTTGATGTTTTTCACCCTAGCAATACGGCAGAAACAATTTCTCTCTAGTGAATAACTTCTAGGGCAAACACTTCATGAAAGGCAGAGCAGTTCTGACAGCAAGGAGAAGAGCTATTTTACCACTTTCCACAGCTCTCCTGGGAAAAGGCTCTGAAGGCAACCAGCAGCAGCTCTGAACTCAGAGAATCAGAGGTGGTTGGTTTTGAACCTGGATATAATTGGGCCTCTTTTTCCCAGCACCTAGGGTTTCCTCACAGGATATCAGAGTGAATAGTTATTAGAAGTATCAGAGGAACTCGGGAGCATGAATTCCTTCATGGACTGGTAAAAGATTTATGCATTACGGCCAAGCAGAGCTTTTGAAATACTTTCATAATTGTTTGGAGAAAAAAGTCAGATCCTATGGCTTTTGAAGAGAAGTTTGTTGACCAGACATTGTAGGCATCAGGAAATCGTTGGAGACCTGGCTGCCTGCATGTATCATCTATTTTCCTGTAATTGACAAAATAATTGTCAACATAATAGAGGGTGGAACTTTATACTTTCAAATTGCACTTATGTTCCCATCCTTGATAGGATTTGTTTAATATAGTAGTTTACATCAATAAGAACAAAACCTTTAGAGGGCATCTCTTTATTTTCACTGTATTGGAAATGAGCACTTGTTGATAAATCTAGCTCTTGCATGGGTTAGGGAGGTGCACATATGTGATCTTCATTTTTATTTTTACAGTTCATATGAATTCTCCCCTGTTCAAGCAGCAGGATTGAACTTTTCTTTGGCTTGAGGGTACAGTCCATCATGTTTAATCTGGAGAAGAGGAGGCTCAGGGGAGACTTATTGCTCTCTACAACTCTCTGAAAGGAGGTTGTGGCTAAGTGGGGTCAGCCTCTTCTCCCAGGTAACAGGATTAGGATGAGAGGAAATGGCCTCAAATTGTTCAGGTTGGCTATTAAGAAACATTTTTTTCTCATAAAGAGTGATGAGGCACTGGAACGGGCTGCCCAGGGAGGTGGTGAAGTCACTGTCCCTGAAGGTGTTCAAAAAACGTGGATGTGACACTGAGGGACGTGATCTAGTGGCCACGGTGTGAGTGGGTTGATGATTGAGCTTGAGGATCTTTTCCAACTTTAATGATTCTGTGCGAGTCTGGAGAGGAGTCTTCTTTCTGGTGGAGACTCCTCAGTGCTGGTACGAGACGCATTGAGGTAGAGGAAATTGACGGTACTGTTTGTGATGTTTGCAGATTGCTGCAGCCCTGGGAACAAGCATTACCTGGCAGAAGGCACTACACGAATGGCCTCAAGTGCTTGGAAAGGAGAATCCATTCAATGATCAGATTGAAGCTATATTCAAAGATCAAGGTGGACATTGACTCCCAGCTTGACGAAGTCACAGCTTATAGTGATGCTTCCCAGTACATTCCAGGAAACAGAATTATTAGAGACCAAACAAACCAAAAAAAAGACAGAAGGAAGGGGAAAAAAAAAGAAAAAGAGGAAGCAAGTTGTCAGAGCCAAACTTCTCTTTCTACTGTTCAAAATAGCAGTACAAAGAGCCAACAGGGCTGAAGCCAGCATGACTGCATTCTTTTCAGCATTGCATCTCAAACTGCAAAGTCATCCACCTGTGCAAGTAGGGAAGTTTTTCAGCGAAGCTTCAACAATAAAAATCAAAGGATACCTGCCAGCTACACCGTTTATTGTCCAGGTTTGCAAATCCAAAAGATATTCTCAACACAGAGCAAATCTCATTTTTCATTCCTTGCAAAACATTACTTGCTGTCTTTCTATTTGTAGTGTTTCAACAGCTAATCTGATCCCAAAAGGGACAGGGGGCACCCGGCTCATTTTGTTGCTATAAATTGTGTATGTGTAATTGCCCTGATTTCCAGTACATTATTCAGCTGCTATTTGCTTATTAAAGTGTGCCAGGAATAACAAAGCACTAGGAATTAGATTTGCCTGGTAGCTTTAGGTCAGCCTGAACACAAGTTCTCTTCCCTACCATTAACAAGCTGGTAACCTTACAACCTTTCATGTATTTAAAACAGATTACTTTTTAAAGCTCAAACACATCTTCAGTCTCTTGCTTCATAACAAACACAAGATGCTGCGTCCTGCTCATTATGTAGGCAAGCCCTCAGGAATCACTGAAGATAACAGGCAGCTCTTACCTGCTCTACTACATAAGCAGAACCAAAGACTGAGAAACAAAAGTGGTTTTCAGACCAGCACACCCAAAACTGATGAAAAAAAGAAAGAACTCACTACCACAACAACAAAATAACCAATCAATCAAAATTGGAGACAGCTCTGCTCTACTAGCAGCCCTACTGGTTGCATAGAGTTGTGCTGATCACACAGGAAAAATCACAGTAAATATGAAGTGCTAGCACGGCATGACTTATCCCATCAGTTAACCATCAGCTCTCAGTCTGCTTTTTGTTCCAAATGCATCCTTTGCACAAGGCTGTGTGAGCTGTGACCCAGCTCTGAGGCTACTAGACAAAATGAATGGGGTGACCCAGCTGCGAGTGGGCCTGAGCACATCAACAGTGTCTGTATGAGATGCATCTGCTCAGCAGTTTGAGGCAGACAAGGACTTGAAAATGTTATAGATCATATTCCCTTATTTCTTTAGTCTAGTCACTGCAACACATTTTATTATGGGACCTGTTGGACAGCTGTTAACATTTTTATAACAATACTCTAGTCACCTGTTTCAGGAAATCAGTGGGAAATAAATTCCTTAATTGAATTATATTAATAATGCTCCAATTCATTCAAGGCATTTAGGTATTACACCAAAATATCCACTGTCTCCCAGGAAAGTTTGAACCCATTCTTCTTCAGACATGCCTCTGCTATGTAGTGTTAGAGGTGGGACAAGGAAACCCATCCGCTTGCTGTACAAAACCTCTCTGCCAAAGAGCATAGTGTTCAGTGTACACTTATCAAGTCAGTCTTCCCATCTTCCATTGGAAACACCACCAGGACAAAACCATTCACCTCTGGTTTCGCTGTGGATCAGATGCAATAAGGACAATAACTACGGAATCATGTCAGATAATTTCCTGTACACCAATATAGAAATGAAGCAATTAAGAAGAGGAAAGAGAAGGAAAGAGAAGAGTGTGTGTTTAGAAGCCAAATTTTCAGGCAATCTCATTGCAAATTATTGTGCTTCATTTTAGGTTAGGTTTTAATAATGCCAATTAGGAATTATAGAAGCTAGTGAAAATGCAGTTTCCTCAGTTAAAAAAGATTCACTGCCCAGAGCAAAGCATTTTCCATTTGTAGATTTTCTTATTAGTAAACATCTTCAATTTGTGAACCATAGAAAAAGCCTTCTTACAAAATTAGAATGCCCTCTCAATCAAGAGAGGCCTGAAGCCTCCAAGGGGAAATCTCAAAGCTCTCAGATTTGCCCCGGCAGTGTTACAGCTCTGTGCTCGATGCAGTTTTCAAGGGACTCCATAAAATGAGATTGCCATTGGCTGTGGGAGCCCTGAACAAACCTTGTCCTCAGGCCTCAGCAGCAAACTCTGCAGTTCAGCACTAAAATCAGGCTGCGTGCAGAAATCTGACTTGCAACTAAGGCAGTAACTATCAGCAAATAAAGAGGAACTGGAGAGTTATTAAGCCATCAACTCTCTGTTATTTAAAAAAATATTGAACCAGCTGAAGAGCTACAACCTCGACCATCAAACACTGGTAACTAAACACCATATATTTAAATAGCCAATTCTGGCAAAACTTCATTAATCTAAAGCAGAAGCAAATGATGAATTGTACTCCGTTCCCTTAATTTGTTTAGATGCTTAGATGGGTTGATTATGACAAGTGTTATTAGTTATTCCATTTGTATTTTACATGAACTGAATTCTTAGTGATCTAAAAGTTATTTTTGAGATAAAAAACTGCATCTATATCCACCTAAAGCTATTTGAATTCCCTTGGTCTGGCTTCTTCCAAAAGGTTCAACTAAATATAAGAAAGTTCCAACCTATAGAGCAGACAGCTCTCCCCCCCTTCAGTGACATTTCTGTCTGAATCTCTTCAAACCCTGTAGCTGTATTTGACAAAGAGATGTACCACACAGGGTCTCTAGGAGTCTGTGCAGCAGAAAGAGCACAATCCCTTTCTAAAGTTAAGAGCATAAATTTAAGTAGAACAATTGCTCTTGTATTTCTGCTTTCAACATTCATCAAGGCTTTAATGCACCAGCAGCCACGATAACATAGGAACTCGATTCCCCTCACATCACCCACTTTCCTTGCTCCCTCATGCCTACTCAAAAAACAGACCACCACTGTCACCACTTCTGAAAAATAAATTCCACTGCTCATCCTCATCCATTTCCCCTCGTCCTATCATCAATGCACTGCTGAGAAGAGTCCAGCCTCGTCCCTTTGCTCCTCAGATATTTATAAATGTGGAACAGATCCCCTCTAACTCTTCTTTTCTCAAGGCTGAACAGACCCAGGTCTCTCAGCCTTTCCTCATAAGGGAGGTGTTCCACACCCTTTATCATCCTTTATCACCCTTTATCAATCTTTATCATTGCCCTCTGCTGGACTCTTTTGAGGAGATCCCTGTCGTTTTTGTACCAGGGAGCCCAGAACTGAACACAATACTCCAGGTGAGGCCCCAGCAGAGCAGATTAGAGGGGTAGGATCACCTCCCTTGACCTGCTGGCCACGCTCTCTTCTATATTCATAGACCCTTGCTTCATATCTAATGATTTTTATTAACATCTCCTTGGAAGAATAAGGTAAGTGGACTGTCTACCAGGTACCCACAGATTAAATTCACTCTCTCCATTTATGTTGCATTGCTACTCTGCTGCCATGCCCCTACCACAAAGAACCATTTCTCCTTGTCTCACTCACATTGCTCATCCCCAGCAGCCTCTACATCCAGATGTATTACTCCAACCAGTTCATGGTAACTGCCCAGAAATGATTCTGTCTCCCACTGCACAACACAATGCTACATACCACTGAGGCAGCACATTATCTTCCCAAATCAAGATAGATTTCAGGATGCACACACTGAACAGAATCCTTTCCCAAACATTGTGTGGTGTCCAGCTTTTCTTCTTCAACCTGCAAACTAGCAGTCTCAAAGGCACAGATGACATTAAAAGTAGTTACATAAAGTATTTTTATTTTAAAAGGATAAAATAAGTTTCAATACATAATCTGGGAATGCTTAAAAGACACCAGAAGAAGTAGATGCAAAAGCAGAAGTACAAAAGTGGCAGTTTAAGAGAACAGAATTTAGTGTTCAGAGTGTGAAAATACAACAGTTAAACAAGTATTCCACTATTGCATTTGTAATAGTGGGGTAATAAGATAGTATTTCACTAAGAACAGTGAAAAGCTGTGAAAACTGCAGATTTTAACTGAGTAGTTTTGGCATTTTGTGATGGGTCCGAAGTACTGTTTTTATATGCAATTACAGACATTTATGGCAGGAGGAAGACCCATACTTTTTGCCAGTATTAGTTGGTAGATAGCAGCTTTATAGTGTCTGATAGGAAAAGCTATTTTACAACCTATTCCTGGTTCTCAAATGAAGTAGAATTCAAGCTTGTACAAACTGAGGTCCAGGAAATACTAACATAACTCTAAAGCTAAACTTACTTTTTTTAATATAGCAGTCCTAACAAAAATATTCAAGACCTTTCATTTCTATCAAAGTGCAATATACTGCATAATTCCACACCTGTAAACGACATAGTACACATGCCATACACTTATCCATACCAGCTTGTACAAGAAACAAAGATATCTAATGCAGAAGAAGCATGAGTAATGTGAATATCTTCTGTCCTGACCACAAGGATATCATGCAAGCAAGAAATGCCTATACTGCATGGTGCAGAATAAAATTTACTATTAACTTCCATGCCTGATCATTATGAAAACACCCTCCAACATTAAAGTTCCTGCTTCAGCACCTTTCCTATCAAAGAACTCTGAGCTACTCTTTCAAGAAGGCTGAGTTAGCTAGTAAGCTTGTGTTTTCACTAGCTTTCCCCCTGAAGTGTGATCTCCTGCAATTTAGTTGTTTCATGAAGAAAGTATACTTAGCTAAAACCACATCCAAAAAAGTTATATAAATATTTAGCACATTTAGAAACAACTAATTGCTTCCTACTACACTCAAAAGCTATGAAATAAGTTTTAAAATCCTTAAAGTGAAATAAAAATACTGCATAACAGTCCTATATAAAGGTATGTACTCTCTCAGATTTAAAGCTTAAGTGATCCAGATGACTTTCCACTAATTTTCATTTATTTTTTTCCTTGTTTAGTTCACATGGCCTTTTGCATAGGTATTTTCTACATGTTCTCCTTCCAGTGGTTAAAGCTTTCCAATTGGTTTGTAGCAAGCGTCAGGCTGCCACATACGAAGGTCAATAAGAACTTGATTTAGCTTCTGCATCCAAAGGTTACGTTCTTCTTTAGTATCAGCAGATAGCCAATTCCTAAAAGGCAAAGATCTCAGTGAATTCAATATCTTCCCCCCTCTTCTACATAGAGATTCAGAAAAAAGGTCAAGCCTATCTACAAAACCCCAAATAGCAAAGGAAAAATGATATCATATTCCAGAGCTCTGCAAAGTTCCACTAAACCACCTGATGTTTCTACTTCTGAGAACAAAGAACCCAGCATTTTGAGAAGACCGATGCTTGATAAGACAAAATAGAACTAAAAGAGAACAAAACAATTTCAGTGTGATCCCCAAAATCTAAACATTCAAATGAGTTTTGCATTGGCACGCCAAAATTGTACAGCTATATTAAACCACCACACAAGGCAAGACAATCCCTCACTTGCCATTAAGTACATAAGGTTCATGATTTTATCCACTTACTTGGTTACACAGAGTGTATCTCTGCATTGGCTGACAAGAGTCTCTTTATCATCTTCCCTCTGTGGACGGACAGTTATTAGTTCAAAAGTGTTGGGACGGGCACAGAACTCCCTGTTGGCAGGTTCAATCTGGCGATTGGTGCAGTTAGCCAAGTTTATCCGGCCCAAAGGATGCTGAAAGTGAAGTTCTCTCGTCAGTAAAGAATACTGCTATGATAAATAATTCTGAACATGTTTTAACATTACTACTAAAAAAAAAGAAGCAAATGTCTCCCCAAATAGAAGTATTCTAGTTTTCACACTGAAAAGAGCCATAGGTGAGGCAAAATACAGACAGTGGAATATACCCTTCCATATACAATGCAGTTAATAAGTCTATCCCTTTTCAAAGGCTTAGACTTAGAAAAAAAATGTGAATATAACTTCCTAAAGAGAAGCTTTGCTTTTAAATTCACAGATTCAAGAGAGCTTCATAATAAAATCCAAACTGATTGAGCAAACCTTATGAAAGCCTACAGAAAGCAAGCACTTTAGGGAACCTTGCATCACTCCTGTCAGAATCTATAAGCACATGGATTCATCTTTAAACATGCAACTAATGCACTTAGCTGCAGAGTCCAGCTGCTTTAGCTCCCTCTGTAGGTAATGGATAGACACCATTAAAAAGTACTTTAATTTTCAAGGTGGTTATCCTTTTTCACTGACTATGGAGAGAGGTTCAGCTGTACACCTGAAGTTAGATACAGACTCTAATTCCAATTTATCCCACCTACAGGATACATCACACTACAGCAACATCACAAGGAATGTAGGTTATGGGGAAAAAAAGGATAGCTCTGTTTCATTTAACATTAAGGAAGAGTATAACTCATCAGAACTACGTATTCCCAATATGCAAGGCTTATTTAAAATAAAATATAATTTAAAGCAATAATTGCTTAATACCAATATTTCTGAACTACATCTATCACACATGGTAGGAGATGTGTAAGATATTTAAGGATAGAGTACTATTGCAGTAGATAGTAGTCAGGTATATTCTTTTATACACCTGCATCATTCTTTCAGTATATCACTATCACTGAGAAAGATAAGACCAGGACATTTTCAAGAACAGAGCAGACTGGAAGACAAACCAGAGCAGCTTTGGTGGACTAAAGGAGAATAAGAACTTTTTTCCTTGATCATCCCAAATTTTAGCTTTTTTAAAATATTATTACATTATAGCAGACAGATTATTTTCCTGTCCTGAGAGGGAAACAGAATACACTGATACAACTTGGCAACTAGCAGCATACAGTCTTCCTTTTTTAGCAGGAAAGAAACTAAATTCAGGTATCTGGATTGGCATAGGAGACACATAAGAACCACAGTTTGCCACAGTTCAGGAGGAAAAAAAAAAGTGCTGTGCCAACAAACAAGCAAGTACTTAATGGTAAATTGCTTAAGTGAGTCAGAAAAACCCTCCTGAAAGCAGTCCTTAAAAGCAATTCGAAACAGGCTAAGGAGACACAAGGTTCACCTTAGTGACCAGATGAACCTCTTTGATTTGGCTCATTAGCCAGACAATAACACGGGTTTATGTAAGAGCCACTTAAAAGCACTAATTTCAGCTGTAAAAGAGAGATCCAAGAAAGCAATGAATGCAAACAAGATAGTCCATAATTACAGCTATGCTTATAAGGTATAGAAAGATTGTCCAATCTCATTCTTCACTATATTGAGTGCAAATGTTTTGTCTAAAATTTAGGGCAACTGGATACAGCCTGCTTATTAACCTGTACAAACTTGGTCAATTTCAATTAAATAGTCTCTGCATTTCTCATTTGACAAATACAGTAGGAAGTCTTAAGGCTAAAAGGGTAATTGAATAAAGATTTTCCACTACTTTTCCTCTTCCCCAACAGAAAAAACAATCAGTTTCTACTTCTGCCCTGGTTTATGTCATATTTATGAAGACAAGCCTTCTCCATTCCCCAAGAAAGCTTTAGAAATTTGAATCTCATGCTCTGCACATAATTATCTTAAACCTAAAGTATTAGTTATTAAAGAAGACCAGCAAATAGCATAAAGTATTACAGAACTTTAGTCTTGAGCTTTATGAACACTACTAACCTTCCGTTTTTCATCATCTGGGTATGTCCAGTAAGATATACAGTTTCCAGAAAGCACACACCAGCGCCTATGCCATGCTCCAAATCCACTAACATCTTCAAACATAGTCTGTAAAAAAAAAAGTGTTCACTTTTTACATACTTGGAGTTTGGGCTATACTCAACTAGTTTTTCCCTACAGAATGGTTCTGCAAGTTCACTGCAGTAAACCTGAGTAGGAGAAAATACCTACTGGGAAAGGCTTCTAATAGTATACTTATTTTCCAAGTAGAGTGGAAAATTGGTTTAAGCTATCGTTCTCAAGACTGCAGCATTTTGCACAAAATGCACCTATCACTGCTATTTCAAATGACCAGATTTTTAATATTGACACAGTCAAGCATTCCCATTATTTTAAGATGACGGAGGCCAACACATAAAATATACTCACTCAGTGGTTCACAAACCACATACTATTATAACACAAGACATTATGACTCTGTATTTACGTCCTGACTTACAAGTCAGGATTACAAAGTTTATGTCTGGCTATTCCACAGGCTACACTCAGGACTCCTGACAGTTTAAAAGAAACCAGAAAATGATCTTAAATATTTTTGTTGGCAGTTTATTCTACAGGACCCAGGATTATGCTTATTTCAAGGCCCATTTCCTTAGTACCACAACACAAAGTTCACTGTCTACCTTCTATCCCTGATTTCTCATGAACTTTTACAAAACATTTTTTTCCAGTTTATTTTCATATATTGTAGTTTTCTACTTCTTGTAATTCAGATTACACATTCTTAAAGCAGGGAGTTTCCAAACCTTCACTTTGGAAAAAAATAATATGCGTACTGTTCCCCAGGTTTTATGTATAACAGAAGTAAACAAATGTGTTTTAAAAGCAGTGTACAAAAACATGGGATATCAAACACTAGATGCAAACATTTCATATGCTTGTAATCAAAGTTGAACTGACTTCATTAAGTAAAAAGAGACAGAATTGCTTGAAAAAAAATTATGAAAACACTAGAATGAAGACAGTTTAATGGTTTGCTGAAGTGTTTTCATAGCATATTTACTGCCATCTGCTGGATAAAATCTCAACGACTCCATCTGTTAGACCCAAGCACGTTTTTTCAAGTCAAGCTTTTGGAGAAGTAGCTTAAGTAAAAGTCTGAGATAATCTGTTTATACCAGAGAAAAAAAAATCCAAGATGCCTCATAAAAGATTTTGCCAGTGAAATTAGAATTTCACATCACATACAAACAATAGCAAAGGAAGTTTAATCGAAGTTTGGAATAAGAGGCAAACTTAACGAGAAAAACACATACAAGCTAAAACATTAATAAAAGGGAACAGTAGTAAAGACAGCTTTAATTCAGGCTGGTTTAGAAGACAAACTAGAAAGGTTTTGGGGGTTTGGTTCAGGAAGAACAAATATGGCCAGTTTTGTTATGCTTTACTATCACCACAAATACATGAAGTTAAAATATTGAGTATATTTAGTAAGATCTGTTACTTCCAAGGAAGGAATTTGAAGAGAATACCTTACCAAGAACCCTTTTTCCTCCACAGAAGAGTCCACTTGGCATTTCAATTTTAGATATATATGACCTTCCAAAGGAGACAAAAAGGGAACCTGCAAAAAAGTAAAACAACCAGTCATCAAATTTTGACATTCTCCACCATCTATTCTAGAACTTAAGCAAGTCACCTGCACCAGAACATTAGCATTGCCCTCTTCTTAGTATCTCCAGCCATAAAAAAAGCAGTCAGTCTCAAGCAAGACAGCAATAATCACTGATTGTTTCAAGTTCATTGAAAAGGTTTGAGAGACTTATTTGCTTATTAGTTTGCTCAGGACGTACACACAAGCATGCTTCAATCTAGAAGCAACAGGCAACCCAAGCACTGTTATAAACACATGGCAGCAGTTTGCATCCTGAAAGCTTCTGCCTTGGTTTCACATTAAGCTGCTTAGAAAACATCAAAGCGAGTTTAAAAAGGATTGGTACTTGGATGCCATAGGCACTTTCGGTAGATACTGATGTAACTGTGACTATTCAGATAAATATTTGTACAAAAAAGCCTAGAAGGGAAAAAGTGATGAAAGCAGTTGTTCTTTGCTGGCACTCAAGGTGCTGAAGACCTGCACTAAGTTATTTTTAACAAGATTCCAAACCCTACCTTCAGCCAGCCAGGAAAGATTAACTACTATATGAGAGGCTGGCTGAGGGTAACTCAGCTTCCAAGAAGCTTGAGGAAGAATGTGCAAAGATTAATTTTGGACTCCCCCCAGCCCCTCCATGCATAGCACCCCAGTTACAATGGGTGCTCCTGTCACTACTATAAAAAATAAAATTAAAATAATATATATATTTCTTTTTTTTCTATAGGCATAAAAAATTTGAAGTTGCTAATTAAAAAAAGAAGAAAATTTGCAGTGCACTCCACATACAGTATGCTGTTACCTGAACAAGAAATATACTATTTTATGTAGATAAACACTTCATGGATTTTGAAAAGTATATTAGTAAAGAACTGTGTGACAAAGCAAAAAGGTGCATAACAAACTAAGCTTTTCAGTTATGCAGAACATACACCATTACTAATTTAAAAAGGTCTCAGAACATCCTCTGATTCATATAATGAGATAATGCTACATTCTAGTCAGCAATAGATCCCTTTTCAAGACAAAGTAGAGTAGGAGTGGGAAAAAAAAAAGCAATCTGTTGAATAAACAACTGAATGAGGAGTCCCTGACTAGGCTAGCTTGCATTCTGGTGTGGTCATTCAGGTATCTACCATAAAAAGAAGTTAGCTTGCTATAATGGAAGATTACCTGTAGACATTTTCAAGATACCCCTCAAGACATCAAATTTATCACCTCCTTAATTTCAAGAAAAGACAAAACCTTTCTCTCAGATTCAAGGAGTATTAACCACATAATGGTACTTTCAGAGGTTTGGGCCAATTATTTAAGTACACTATTTTACATAATTCTTAGAAACCTAACCATGCATACATCAAGCAAAATATTTCAACTGCAAACTTGTGTACAGACAAGAACGTCACTTTCTGATGTGTTGAGTACTTTCAAAACATTCATTCTCTTAAAAAAAAAGATTTAGTTTGAAGAAAATTAGAACTGTCCACAACGACAGTAAGTTGAGTTAAAACAATAATTGGGTTGCTAGTGTTTTTTTCACTATGGCCCCTCACCAGCAGAGTAGCTGATTTGATGTTCCATGCAGTTCATAAAGAATTTGGTTAGATTTCCTGACTAGCAGTCTCTAAGAGGCATCAGTTGTGTTTCAAAGCCTCCCTCTAGTGATCTAGAAAGACAAGACACACTAGCAGGACTTCTCCTTAACATGTTTTAAACTAGTTCTGGCAGCATCCTCAGCATTGTACAATACAAAGAGTAGAATTCTAGTTGTAAAGGCTCCTAGCATCTTGTTACGTTTACTTATAAGCTTTTGTAAGCTTTTTTTCTCCTAAAAAGAATTTTTAAAGCATGCAGAAGATCAGAGGGCTGACATATAAGCAACATGCAGTAGAAAGCCAGATTCCTGTGTAGTGATAAACTAAGCAATAATAGCAACCTTGTCCCGGAACATATAGCTCAACAGTTCTCTTTCCTCCCCTTCAAAATTCATCTATGGAAAAAAGAAATACACTCAGCACTGTCAGTGTTTAAAAAAATAAATAAAAAATAAAAAGATGTGGGTACAGTTATACAGGAATAGATTTTTGTCCTTTCTATTCTGAACTTCAGAAATGCATATAAAATGACAGGAATGAAAATCAAAACCCACAGACTTGGCAGTAGATTTCATATTAGAAATGTATGAAGTTTATAAAAGGAGATGTTTAATACAGTCGAGGGCCAAGGCAAAACTGAAGGTCTGCTGAGGTCATAATTGCACGAAAGCTATCCAACAGGAAGGAGGATTCTTATTCACAATTGTTGAAGCCATGCACCTGGAAAGATTTAACAGAATCACACTTTTCCTGGAGATTTTTGTGAACATTGTGCATAGTTTATGCATCCAGCCCAGTGTTCCATCCTATACATGGGTCTATAAAGGTTCAAATCCAGATTGTCAAATACAAATTAAAAGCTGTTTCCCATAATCCCCAGAACAAGAGATTTCCCATGACCAAGTCACACACAAAGTAAGACTTAAGCGTAGCTCTTGCTAAGAATATTTATGCTGAAGAACCAAAGTCAGTACCCAAGCTGAACGGCACTGCTGCTACATAAGTTCTCAGTTTCAGAAAAGGAATCTGGATCTACACACAGAAGGTAGATCTTCTGAAAAATCAAATTGAAACTATTCTGATACACTGTTCTTAAAGCTTGTGCAGAAACCACTACTCTTATAATCTCACCTCTTGTCAGAAGCTTTAGTTGCAGTACTACTATCATTGCAATAAGTTATAGTTAGTCTAGGAGAAAATTTATTTTGACACTACTATTTGGACAGAAAGTTGCAATTCAGTACCATCATATACTGTAGTAGCTTGTGAATTAATTTAAGCTAGTTTTAAGACAGCTGCTGGCATTAACCTAAAGTTATTTTAATAAATGTTTAAGATGTTACAAGGTTACAGTTTCAATGAATTCAAGAATACAGTTTTTAAAATCTGTAATGGCAAGAGCCAATAAAGTTATTTGGACAAAGGACTGATAGTACAAAATGTGGCAGTAGCTCTTACAAAAAAAAATATTGCTTGTTTCTAAAAGTTTAGTGGGGATACGATAGGAAACTCATACTCTCATCTGTATTTGTACTGAGGTTTTAAAGTCATTTAAATGCAGACAACTTTATAAATACTTCATCATTAAAACAGTACTTTATTTAGCAATAAGCCATTGAATAGTATAAGAAATAAAAGCAACAAACATGTACACAGTCCAGAAATCCATGTACACAGAGATGCCAGTTCATCAGTGACAGCAATCATTAACCAAATGCTGCCATTACCTTTGCATAACCACACCACACACTGAGCTTACAGAGAAGAAAACACCTATCATTACAGTGTGCCTTTCTGACACATCTTGAGACGATGTTTCAGTCATCTGAAGTTAATATCAGTAAAATTACTTGTCTATATACACATATGTATGTATAATTTCTTTGCCTAGATATCTTCTAGAATTACTGGGAACAGTGAACTCATTCCTTTTTTTCTAATAGTGTGTTATCATCTTATAAACACAGTAATCTCCATTACCTTTTCCAATGCAAATTTGGTATTTCCTACAGAAGACAATGAGAGCTTGTGGGATCCAACAAGGATGAAATTAGTAGTGCGTACAGCATTTGGGCCTCCTGGACTGGCCATAGCTGTGGAGAAAAGTTCAAGACAAGCTGTAACACTACACACAGTTAAGATGATCTAAGGTGTAAGCAAGCTTTATCTGTACTACTGTGCAAGTGTCCTACGTAATACACTGGAAGCACTCTTTGCAACATAGCACAGGAATACATTCAAACAGAACCTTAGCACGCTCCATTCCTTCTCACTAGTTCCTTCCTTTCAGTAAAAGGCTTTGAAATGTTCACAGAGGATGAGATAAATCATCTTAAGATGGGGAAAAACAGCACACAAAGCACATATGACCTGCAATAGGAACTTGAGAAGAAGAGATCTGAAATGCTACTAACACTGTAGTCTGCAGAACTTGAACAACTATTTCTGTGCACTCTATCAACAGAAACAAGCCCTGTAGATCACAGACAGGAATCAGACTAGTATCAGCAGTACTGTAAACATTTCAGAGCTTGCTCACGAGCTTATTATTGCTGCAGTTTGTACTACGGCTATCTTAAGTACCTCAAATGCAAGTTAGACAAGTGTATAATGCATTTCAGTGATGTCAAAGAAACTGAGATGCTGTTGCATCAGCATCTCATATTGCAGAAATATACTGACAAAGCATTACAGAGAAGCAAAATCTCATAATCTGATCACATATTCAAGAATTTCCAAGATTATTCTATACTAGTCTGATGTCAAAACAATTTAAGACTTAAAATTTGTTTGAATTCATCTTCTCACAAAGAATTTTAACTACAGGTATTAGATACAAGACAGTAATTTCTATTCTGCAAAGGGAGCTTCCACTAATCATAACTCAGAGATACCTATTACTAAAGGTAACTGACAAATAGGGATATTTTCTCTTTATTACATGTAATTATTATATTGCAAGTATTATTCATTGATACACTGCTTTTGACAGTGATGCTGCTTATTCATTTTGGTATAAGATGTTTAGAATTTGCTTACCTGGAGTAAGAAGGGTGCTTTTCTAGAAAGAAACACAAAAGCTTAGTGAGAAAACGGAGAATTTCTACACAAGGATAAGCTAGGTTACAAAGAAACTAGATTTGAAGTTTTTAAGTACTTAAAAACAATTAGAAAATGAACCAAATAAACACACACTAACTATATTTTCAGCATTATCTGTTCAGAGTTGTTACCAATTTCTTCAGCTTTCTTGAGCAGATGCTGAAGAATCTGACAAATCTACACTGTTTATAGTTTCAAGTGAAGGATGTAAAAAGCCTGTTACAGACACATGTGGAAATAAGGCCTTTGGAAGCAGCTATATGCAGAGCTTGTTACAGTATTACATTCCTACTTACAGAGGTAATTGATGTTAATAATCTCTTTGGAGTGATAACCTGCAAAAGAACACAAGAAAATTAATGCATTTGGATTTCAGGATACTTTAACTGTTTGCTACATTCCCATGAAAATTACACTTAAATAACTTCTTTTTAAATACATGCTAGCTCTTGTTACAAGTCCTTGATTACTGAACCCAATGCAACAGCTTGGAATGCATAAGGTGCATTTGAAAAAGCAATCTCCTTCCCGTAATAATTAAACACAACTTGTTAACGATAGATAATAACGGCACAAGTACAGAGCCATTTGATGTCCTCCTTGTGTATTATCTATATTTTCAGGTGAAAGCCCCAAAAATTAAAAAGAGAGAATATTAAAAATTAGAGTTACATATGTATCTTTTCTTGAACCTGAAAGATGAAAGCAGGTACAAGATGCCATCAGCTCTGTGTTAGCAACTTAGAGTGCCACAAAAACATTTAGTATTAAGTGAAGGTTCCTGTAAACTACAGCAAAGGAAAGCAAAACAGTGGACTTGCAACTAATTTTATTGGAGGATAAGTAGGAGCGTGTTTTCACTAAGCAAAATGAAAATAAAGATTTAAAAAATTCACTATTTCTATTCTCTGATACGGGATTTAAGAATTTATCTCATCATCTTTGGAAGATGCTCAAGTTTCTCCTTTTTGCAGGCTGACAGATATTTTTATGAGGAGGAAACAGGACCTAGAAGGAGCAATCAATGCACAACCAACTACTTGAATGCTAGGTGAAAAGCACCCCTAAAAAGCCACGCTTGTTTAGGGCTAACAATACATAATAAAGCACAAATACTTGAACTGTGCATGCTGTTCAGGCTTAAACATTTACTTCCAAGGGATTATTAAAACAACATTTGCTTTAAAAATAAGCAACTATTGCTTTTACCTAACATTTAAAAAAACAGCATTATAGATAATCAATAGAGCTTTAGGACCAACAGAACTGCAGGGCATGGGATACTGACTTGTGGATGTTATGTAAAAATGGAGAATAAAAGTACTAAATCATTAGAAGAGGCAACCATACATTAAATGGAAGTTTGAAAATTTGAAAAGCACAGCGTTTTGGAGAACAATCAAGAGTCTTTCTTCATTTTGTACCCCAGTGTATTTTAGACTCTAGGTGCTGCAAGCCCAAACCACTAATTGTTGCAGGAGTGCATAACCCAGGTGTTATTGCAGATGTTCTTAGAACAAGAGGAGTAAAAGCAAGCAACATATTGTTTAAAACTATTAGTCAGTTCTCCCTGAAAACTACAGTCTTCTTAGTGCACCCTCTTGAAGTACAAGACAATGAATTTTGTGTTCCATTTACCTTAGATTTATTTGCCTTTTTCTTTTTATCAGTGCTTGGAGCTTCTTTTCTCTGCACCTGTAAGGCAAAAAAAGATATTAAGGAAGTACAACACATCATTCTCCCTTACACATTCTCTTGACAGGGACCAATACATACCAAACTGTAGACTTCTAGCTTTATTTCAAAGTCATTTGACACATCATGCCTAAAAGAGATGAATGGGAAAAGCACGTTAAGACAGACTGCAGCAAAGATGGCTGTTTGTTTTTGCTGTTGTTACTCATTACTACTTCCCTTCTCCTCCTGAACCATAAAATTCACCAAGGAATAGCTAAGAATATCTAGGTTCTACTCAAAAGAATCTTAGCCGTGGTGCTTACTAGCTAGTAGCTCTTATGAGTAAACTTTAGGTTGTCCCTGGAGGTCTGAAATCCTTTCACTTCTACAATAACACTCCCTAGTACAAGCAAGAAGCGTTGATATTCCTAAGGTCAGGAGTAGATCAAATGCATCTACCATTTCTCAGAACATACTCCCTTCAGTCCAATACTGGTAAACATTACTAGAATAATGTTTTTTCAGTAATTCACTTTAAGTGAGAACTGTGATTGTAATAGACTTGAAAAACTGAGCTTGCTTATTTTCAAAGACTAGACAAATCAGACACCCATTTGAAATCACATCTTTTTAGCTAACATTTCAGAATTAATTTTAGTTCTAACAATCTTTTATTTATTTATTTTTCAAGACACCAGAAACAAATAGCTATAAGAAGCATTAACTGCTGTGAAAGAACTCTCAGGGAAAGTAATTCACCTGTCATTGCAGTTAATCCAGGAAAGAGTCACAGACGAGTTAGCTTATGACATAAATCTAGATTACCCTTTTTAAAAGTACATTCTGGCTACTTCTTCAAGAAGGCCTTACTCAATTTTTTCACAGAATAAGGCATTCTTACATGAATATTTTCAGTAACATTCCACCATCAGTGGTGGAATCAGTTCCAAAATAGTTTTTTTATACCTATACTTACATAGTAAACGTTGTAGTAAAAGTAAGAGCATCTCCATTCAGAGAACTGGCAGTACTTGTTAACGGAGTTGCAACCATGTTTTCTGCTCCAGATCTCAGAATTATCACAAAGTAGTAGTTTGCTGCTTCTGTAAAAACAAAAACAAAAAAAAGCATATCTGAAATGTGTTGAATTCAAGAGTTATTCAAGTATCTAAAAGTCCTCCAGTGCTGCATTACCATTAAGTGTGCCTCTGTTTCACCCAATTTAAATACTTGCGTTAGTCAAGATTTGCTTACAAACTTATTCTGAGCACAAATTGCATTTCCTAGGGTATCTATTAGGAGGATCACCTCCACAGAAATCGCAAGTGCATTAGGATCTGGGGCTCTTCAGCCCAGAACCTACTACCCAGTGCATGAGACAAAATAGGATGAATCAGACTCAGCAATTAGTCTTAGTTCCCTATCCTCTAGGCCAACCAGCTTTGCAGTACATCAGCTTTTGTTCTTGACCACCCCATTATTTCTTTTTTCCTCGTCCCATCCTATGATGGAATTAATATCAGTGCAACTTATTTCCCTGACTTCTCATGTAATAGGGAGAAAAAGACCACCACCACAAAAGCACGTTTCAATAGCATCAGATATTGGAAGGTTTAGAGTAACTGCAGCAAGTTCAAGAGCAGTAAGACAAGAGCAATACATAAGATTATATCACGTTAAAAATAAAAGTTTAGCTGCTCTGTAGTAGAGAACAAGACACAGCTTTCAGAACAACTGGTCTAGAGTCCAGTAAGCATAGATTTATAGCCTTTATATTTGATGCTCTCTTCAGAAATGAAAGTGACTACAGAATTTGTTATGGTACACAGTATATAGCAAATGCTGCACTTCCAGAACACATTTTCTATGACAAGCAGTATTTAGTTGTTTCTTTAGACAATTTGGTTACAAGAATTACTGACAAAAAGTATTTTTGTAACCATTAAAAAAGTTTTCCTATAAGCAGAGACAAATCTGTTCACACAAATCTCACTCATACAATCAGAATCACAACACACCAAGAGATTAAACTGTCAGGTGTTTCCACTTCTGTTCTTGACCGTATAAGCATTATGCCCTCCCTAAGATACATCTGAAGTATTAAAACTTAATTTCCACTTCATAATAGAATTGAAAAAGAAAACAAGGCTACATATGCATTTATCAACAGCAGGTTTGGAACAGATATTAAACAAGATTTGTTCAGTGACTTCTGCCCTTACATTTTAGTGAGGCAAAAAAGAGGAACCTGCCAGAATTATCCACCTACAATGAAGTCTTGTGACAATATTTAAAAACAGCACTGGTTGTTGTGGGCTTGCAGATTCCTGTAGACAATCATTTGAGAAAGGAACTTACTACGCTCCTGGCTAAGTCTGTAGGCCTACAAAAAGACATTTCCAGATATTGTTCTAGAACAGAAGAAACTACTTGATGCTAAAGCTTTAATGATTTAAACATAATGGCTTAATAGATGCCTAGCATTTATACATGTAGGATTTTTAGGTGTTAACAGGACTAAAAAAAAAAAAAAGTGATGCAATTACTATTTCAGAACACCACTAAAGTCAGAATTTACATAATGATATTTAGTAGTAGATTTGTGTCCACAAAAGAAGTTCAAGACAAGGAGAGACCTGAGAAGAGAGAGACCTGAGATAAAATATTACTTCTTTCTCAGTATGTTACAGAGAACCATGGAAATAATTAATTCCAAGACTGGCCTGGGAAAGTCGTAAAAGCTTCTTGAACATCACAAGTAAGAAAAGGATGCTTCTAAAAAAGCCCAGTGAAACAGCGACTTAGGGGACAAAAAAAACAACAAAGAGGAAACTGAACTACAAATGTATCTAGTGAGGGAGGGAGAAGAGTAAAACAACAAGGGAAAAGGTGTAACTTTTAGTTGCTACTTTTACCTGGTTTTTGAACTGTACCACAAACAAAGTCTGCTTTTAGAGGTAGACGCATTTCCGAAATACAAACAGATCCCCTGGACGGAGTAAACTCAGAAGATGCTGAAGCAGCTTTACTTCTTTTAATAAGAGGTCCCTCGCTCTTCAGTTTATTTAATTCTTCCAATAAAGCAGTTCTCTTCTCAGCTGCGTAGAGAAGTTGATGAATTATAGTTGTAATTAAGGTAAAAAAAATAGCACTAAACATGAGCATTGAAATGCTGTGGGTTGTTCTGTTGTTCTGGGTTTGTTCTCCCCCCCCCCCCCCCCCATAGAAACATTAATCAACTTCCAGAATAGTAGGAATATGTGGGACAAAAAAGGCAGTAAAGTTCTCCTGCCTAGTGGAGAAGGCAGAACAGATGTTATCTTCTGTTTTCAAAACAGATGAACTGTAAGTAGGCAGGTACAAAGTAACACCGTAAATTAATCACGAGAGCATATCACACAGCTCTTCACAAAGTGTTCATGCTGTAAAGAATCAGTCTTGAATCTAAAAACCTACTTGCAAGGAGAAGTAGCCTCTCTGCTTCTGCTTCTTCTTGTGACCCTTTTCCATGTTCCTCATCAAAACAGCAGTTCAGAGCTTGGCTGGCTTGGTAAATGACTGTCTGCTGCATGTTGATCTCATTATTCAGTTCCTATAAACCAGTAGCAGAAATAATAGGCAAAAAAAACAATTCTTACATTCAAGAAAATGAAACTGAACATTTTTTGCTATGCTTCAGAAAAAAAAGCAATTTAGATAGTAAACTACAAAAAAATCTTGCAGTTCAATCTTATTTCTGCAAGAGAATACTCCACCACAACTTCTTCTGCCTCAAAGGTAATTTAAATGTGATAGGGGTGAAAGACTTCAGTGCCTGTATACTCCATATCCACTCTAGCCTTTCCTTCATCACAGGAAGCAGCAGCTAACCAGTAATTCAGCAGAATTACAACTCTTCATATCCTATTCAAAGCAACATCTTGTGTTCTCCAGTTTTATAGCACAATACAGCCAGGAAATGTATTAAGTCACACTGTACTATTACATATCACTAAATGTTTATGTTAGAACTATAAAATTAGTTTAAGTTGTGCAAATATGTGGTCAATTGCAGAGTGAATTAGTCATAGAATAGTAAGTTAGGAAAACTGTTTTTGAAGTATATTAGCTACCTGCATTTTCTTTTTGATATTGACTTGATCACATGGACCATTCTTTTTCATTTCCAGTTTGGAAGCAACATCTTCTTTGCGAACAATGACTTGCTTTATCGAAGGACGATCTGTTTCTTTAAATCTTTGAGATCTATATGCATCAACACTTAAAACAGGTAAATGGGTTAAAAGCTTTACCCATGCACACTTAGTTTATTTATTTACACATTTAAACATATATCAGTCATTAACACTTTTCATCTTGGCTTCAAAAGAAAAGGACTCTTCAATACTTTTAAAGTTTAGACAACATGAAGACTACATAGAGGCAGCCTTTGGAAAAGGCTGACAACTTCAGGAAAATAAAAAGCTTCTTTTGTAGTATAAGCAATAGGTTTCTTTAGAAAAGTTCAAAAAAAAAAAAAGCCATATCACATACTTAGTTTGTGCACATAAGAGGATCTTTGAGTTTATTACCTATATGGGAGGCTGCGATCTTCTGACAGAGAGCTCATACTGTCTCCAGATTCTCCCCTGGGGATTTTAGTCCTTTGGAACTTATCAGACTTTTGACTTACATCACTGACACTGCTATCCTCACCAACTGACTTACAAGGAGAAACAAAAACCTGGCAAGAAAATGATGATGTATCATGAGTAACACAAATAGATGATTGAAACACATTCCCCTCTTATCTTTATTTGTTTTGTGATTGCATATGAACAGCGGGTCTAGAGGAAGCTGAATATGCAGACTGTTTACAAACATTTTCTGGAACAAGAAAGCTATTTGTTTGTTTTTAAAGACACCAACAGATCACTGAACTCCAGAATATTTCACCCCTTGTTTTCAAACCTGTACAGTTAAATAATTACTTAAGATTCTCACAGGTAACTGCTTTATTAGACACACATATAGTCCAAGTGGAAGTAACAGATCTATATATTAAAATTCGATTTTGCAGAAACCTGTTTAATGTAGCGTCTGATATGCAATGTTATTTCCAGAGGCAAAAAAAAACTTCAGAAACTTTACCTCATTAAGTCTTCATTAGCAGAATGTTATTTGTAACTTCAGTATTTGACCAGGTATGACAAAACAACAAAACACCACTGTTCACAAGCAATTTTCACAACTTTATCTTGAAAGTCATCTCTTCCCATCTCCCTAGAGCTCTCACCTCTGGACCAACAGATTCCACTAGAGGAGTTAAAAGAGACATCGATGAAATATTTAGTGACCCTTCCTGCTCCTCATCATCACTTTCACCTTCAAGGCTCATGCTCATTTCCTTCTTCAGCTTTTCTATGTCAGGACCATCCTCTTGAAGAATTTCAAAAATTTCATTTATCACTTTTGAGCTATTCATTTCATCATCAGCCTTCGATTCGACATTGCGCACTTCATCTGAAAGGTGATGTTTTATAAATATTAGCATTATCTAACTAAATGTTTTTAATATAATGAGACTGAAGAGTCGACAGGCAAGGCAGTCACTTTTGCTTTTCAAGTAACCTTGATTAAAAAGTGCTTAATATAGTCAGATACCTTAGAATCCTGAAGTATACTTCCATCCTTATATTAATATACTTTTATCCCACCTACTGCAAAAATGATACAGGGAGGCAATACGAAGAGGCATGTGCTGCATAAGTTGAAATGTTGAAACTTGTCCAAGTCTGAAACTACAGTCTCCCACAGACTCCCACAGACATTTCTCTCCTTTTCCAATAAAGTTTAGTATCAGTTTTAATACTTCTTGAAGACTTAACATTGAGAGAAGAACTATGATTAAAAGCTTCCTGATTTCTTTGTATTATAAATCTGATTACAAAGCAAACACGAGTGTCAGTAGATGTACAGTGAATTCATTATTTGTTCTTGAAGGATATCAACACCACCAGACAAGTGGGAACAAATAGCTAAGCACAATAAAATACATCTAATCAATACAAACCATTTGGTTTCTCAGCAAGTTGTTCAAGTTTTGACATAGGCGTTGCTTCCACAGGGCTCTTTGGCTGAGTGGCTGTCAGAGAACTGGATTTATCAGACTCTTCACATTTAGGAGCATCTAAGAATTTTATTTAAAAAAAAAATAAAACAGTCAATGAAGATGTAAATAAAATCAGGGGTACAGAACATTGCATTTTGGAAGATTGCTAACACAGCTGATAACTTACAAAACCACTGCTGAGTGTAACCACTTGAGCAAAAAGTGGAATTAAACAGAAAACGCAACATCCAAGCCCAATCTAAGAGAAGCATATAATCCTGCAATTACAGAAGCAGATTTGAGAGTCCATTTGCCCATGAAGTATATAAGGAGCATTTAACAAAGTTCACTCTGCTTTCAGAGAATTGAAGGCTCTTCTACTCCCTTACTATTAGATATGATGACACACAGGTAACAACTCGTTTCACACCCCCTACTGTATGAATTAATACTAGGGAATACTGACAAGGTGAGAGTTTGCATGAATTTGGTAAACTCACATACAGTATGAAGGAAATCCATAGCTGATCATTTTCACACACTCAACCTACACTCAGCATACATGAAGATACAAAACTTCAGTAAACTTACTGAGAAACAAAGGCAACCTGCCTCACCAGTACCTCAAATAGCAGAGGATTATATGAGAAAATTTAAACAAATCAGCAACTATATGAGGCTGCATTGAGGTCCAGTTCTACACAAGAGTGCTACAAGCCTTTGTCCACCTATGAATGCCAAGGGCAGTGCTAAACTGTCCAGTTTTAGCCACAGACAAAGAGCAAATTCTCACCTGAAGATTCCACACTAGGACACTCTGCTGGCTTGTCACCTGCTGGTATGTTTTCTGCTGATCCAGAATTAGTAGCATCTGAACGAGGAGAACGTTTTGGACTACCTTGAGATGGGCCATCCTGTTAAAACCAAAAGCACAGTACATTCAGGTGATAATGTTCCTATCCAATAAGAAGAAGGATTCTATTAATGTAAGAACGTCAGCAGATGTACCAAGTTAGAATGGTTGTATGAAAAGTTTTTAGAAGTCTGCGGGGGATCAGGAGGGAGAAAGAATATTCATACATAAGAAATAAGCGTACTTATTTCTTACATATCAATATAGGAAGTAACACAATAACCATCATAAAAACTAAATCAATCCACTCAAGTCAGTATCATTTGTAACTCATTCTGTAGAGAGCCCAATACTTCATTAATAATCATACAAGCTACTTGAGAAGCAGCCTTGTGAAGCCTGGGTATTTACAAACCTTAAGATTCTCAGCATTTATCTACATTTGTGTCAAACCCCCCCCATGTGTGAATTGCTTTAACGTGTTCTGAACATCCTTTGACATGCAGCTAACATATTACCATTTTAGTTTCTGGAAGTTTTCTCTTAGAACTTTCACTTCTCTCTGCTCTCAGCAGATTGCCCCTATCAAATCGGCCACGAATGCATGCAAGTTCCCGTTCACGTTCCTATGCAAATAAAGGGGAATAGGAGAAGAGTTGAGAGCTTTAAAATGTCAAGGCATTGCAAACTTATCAGGTAGGAAAAGAACAGTAAGAATCTTCACCGAGCTTATAAACAAGCTATGAGTTCAGCAAGTCCTACCTGCTTAAGCTGAAGCACTAAAGCGGCAGTAGAGGAATTTTCATTTTGTTTGAAAAGCTTTTCCTGGATCGTCCTCGTATTTGGGGTGACAATGGGTGTTCTGTACCCTGGAGTACTTGTAGGACTCCGTGAACTATTCTCTTGACAGCGCTCTCCAAAGCGTTCCAGGAAGGTCTTAGTTCCCAATCCCCCTACAAGAACAATTATTTTGCTTTAAAAGAAGCTCTCAGACAAAAATTACACTGCAATCTTAGATTCCACTGAAGGTTCTCAATGAAGCAGTAAAGATGCCTCCTTTACAACTTACACTTCATACAAACTTAACCTGAAGTACAAATCACTGCTGTAACAGAACACTGAAGATACTAAAGCAATAAATCAGAGCAAAAGGACACCCTTCTCTTTACAAAGCCCACACGTGATCCTGTTTACTATTCCAATTGGTTTGTCTTTGAAACATTTGTCACTTGCACCTTCCACCTAAATGAGCATTCTACTACATAAGGGAGATACACCTTACTTTATCATTAGAAAAGAAAGACACTACGCATCTACATGGCCCTCAAGACTGGAAGCACTTATTTTTGATTTCTAACATATTCAGGCTCTTTTTTTAATTTCATATCTACTGCATATATATCTTAGCCAACAATTTGAAATATGCTTTCAATAGCCTGCCATCAACTTTTGTTAGTCACATACTTTTTAGACAAAGAATTGTTAGATTGGTTCTGCACTCAGAAGTCACTAAAAATACATTCAAAAAATACTCCTGCAAAATATGGAAGCTATACAACTTATAATCATCACAGACTTCTTCAATGAAGAAGTTAGAGCAAGAAATATGCATTATGCACTATGTTACTCTATCTTCTTAACTAGTGTAATTCAACATAGGTGATTTCAATGACAATCCTTTGACCCAGTGAAGCTGAAGAGCAGCATACTTGGTGTTGTGGGTTTATCCTTCGGTTCAGGTTGCACATGTGTTCCTTTGACTGTCTCTTCTTTGGACTGAACCAGCTGGGACAAAGTTGATTGTACTGTCTGTGTGCGTTCCTCAGTTTTCTGAGGGCTGCTGAGATTCTCTGTTAGCTGTTGTGGTACTTCAGATTCCTTAGAAGCAGGAACAGTACTGCTTGAGGATTGTGTTACAAAATTATTTGGAGCCTTAAGAAGAAAAAGAGATGATGTTAAACTGATACTGCACAATGTTAGTCTTTCCCTCAAGAGAAAAAAAAAGAATGAAAACATCATGCAGAACATACTATAGAACACATTCCTCCAAAACAGAAAGAACTGACAGCCATTGTTATAAAGCTACTGATAGCATCTTGAACCAACGTTTCAAATTGTTTCAGGATTGGATTCAAGGTGTTTCTGTCAGTTATTCAGGTAGCTTTCCACAGTGCCCTAAACAAGATAGGGCACACAGATCACTGCCATTTCCTAAGTGGCATAAATGGAACAATAAGCATTTGGTACTAATATTTCAGCATTCCAATTCCATTTTTATTCAGTGTTAATATTCAGAGTTTCAGCCAGCTGACTATACGTTACAGAGTAAAATCCAAAAGGGCTGTCACTTTAAGGAATCTCCTTCCAATAATCAAAAGACAGCAATCAATTATTCGACATCAATATTTACAAGACATATATGCACATTCAGCTTCAAGTCTCAAGGAATTCTAAACTGCTTCAGATCTGCTACTTAAAAAAAGAACATGTGGTAAATCAACTAAGATTACTCACACTAAACCTTCTGATTTATTATCAACATTCGGATTATTTAACTGGTATGAATTAAGACTTCTCCACCCCATACTCAAAAAATCAATCCTTAATCAGCAACTAATCAGACACTCACCGCTATCTTTGAGTTTGCTGGTTTATTAATAGGAGCCTCAACAAGCCTTTGAGAACAGGATGCAGCTTCCTGCTTTACACTGCTACTATTGATTCTAGCAGATGCTCCACTTGTAGTGGACAATTTGGATAAACAAGTAGTGCCAGGCTGTTCTTGTGCATTGTTTTGCTTTGCAGATGGATGACTTAGGTCATCCTCCCAGGAGCCAATTGTAGCAGCAAGGTTAGCTAAACGGCCCCTTCTCCCAATGGGGGTACCACTTGCCAGACTAGTTGCCTGCTTAGGTGGAGAAACAGACTGGTCTTTTGACTGGAGAGGAGACAGAGAAGCACATTCAGAGGGATCTGGAAAAGAGAACATAATCTTAATAAAATACACTGAGATATATTTCAATTTTTCTCTATGGCAAATTTATCAAGTTAGGTACCCTGAAGGCATTGAGTCTGATCAAGTTAAATTAAAGCTTGGTCAAGAATGTGTTGCCTTTGCAACAAGTAGTTTACTAGATTGACACCACTGTTGTGGTGAGCAAGGCTGCACACTGAAAGACACACAACACTCTGTTACAGTCAGTTTAATCATTTTAAGCTACTTCCAGTGCTGTCTGCAAAACTTCTGTACAAAAACATTAGCACCGTCTCACAAAAAAAATTGTCTGCTAGCACACACTATCATCAAAACAAACACTGAAAGGCAGCAATAATAATCAGCACATATAACACACACCCTCACTATCCCAGCAGCGTCGCTGTTCTGCCAGTTTCTGCATACGTGTTTTGACTGAAAGGGTTGCAGGAGTTCCTGACTTGGTGCTTGTTTCTTCTTTCTCAAGAGGTTGAGCCGGTGAAGCCTTGTTACACACAGTTCCATGCAACTCAGAATTCACAGGAGAATGGTGGCTTGTGGAACTTGAAGGAACAGGCTGTGTGTTCTCTGTGCTGGAAGCCTGAATCTCTATGTTATTGGAGCAGCGTCTCTTCGATGGTGATGGTTTAGTAATAGGTTTCACTGTACAGGCCAGAATATTGAAGCAAATTAGTATTCTAACAATCTCAAACATTCTCAGAGACAGTACAAAACCACAATGCAAAGTTGTGATGTATGAATAACCCAGCCTTCTCAAATTCCACTAATTACAAGGCACTATCTTTCACATTATACAATTATCTTTAAATAGCTTACTAATCATCTGCTCTCAGAAAAAGGTAAACACTAACCATAGCCAGTCTTAATATACTGGGTAACTGCACCTATTGCTATTTTCTTTAGGATAAACACTGAGGGGTTTGCACATGTCATCAAATTAACAAGAAAAAAAAACAAAAATGACATTTCTGTAGGATACCTTGTTCGTCAGGAAGAGATGTCTGGTTACCAGTCTCTAACAAAGGCTCTCTGACCCTCTTGGTTTGCGCTGCAAGTCTTGCTCCCATGGTTGGCCGCTCAGCCATTTTCCTCTGCAGGTTCTCCCGCCTGGCACGGGTTCGTTCAAGTAGTTTCTGAGTAATCCATAAATCACACATTACTATACGCTTCAGTGTGTTAATGAGCAACAGTTCAAAATAAAAATGTGAAGTTTTACTGTAATAATTTACTGCTACTAACTGACCTACTATAATGCAATGCTACGGAAGCATTTAAAGCTCGATTTTCTGATTGGTTAACCCCTCCTCCTGAAAACAGGAAAAACATGTTTTCCACACTACCATCTATTTGTTTTTTTCTGTCTTCCTTCTTTCTCTCACTGCATTTACTCCTGAAAGCCATACTTGTGTTTCACCACTGCAATGCACACTCCTATTTTCAGAAAGTTAGGTAAAAGATAGCTCATGCTGCAGCAAATTCCAAACTACCTTCTTGCTATCTGGCTGGTTAGCTCAATTTGCAGGGTATCTGAAGATCATTTTGCCTACTGGACAGAAAACAAGTTCCAGCATTTCTTTCACAGGGGCACCAATTCAAGTATTATCATCTAGACACAGACTTTCATGGAAATTACTGAAACAGTGAAGTTTGAAACATCTGCTTTTACATTAAAAAACAGATGAAGCTACCCAATAGATTACCAAGTTTCAGTCGTTAGCTTGGCTTTCTAAGAAAATCACACTAGAGAGATGTAAAGCAATGCCAAAAATAGAGGGGAAAAAAAAAATCTACAGAGCCTCAGGTATCCAGAAACAATTGAAAGTAATAACATTTCTTCCCTGAATCACCATGTGATAGCCTTAAATTATCAAGCCTGCATAGCGTGCTCTTGACCTGTTGCTGAAGAACATGTTCTGGACACCCAATTGTCACTAACCTTTTAACAAAACATTAAATAAATTAGTGATTCCAAAGTGTTCATAAGAAAAACAATGACTCAATAAATTGAATCCATGCTGGTAAGGTACAAAAAAAAGAAGCTACTGCAGCATCAAAACAAAAAGCGAACTCCGGTCCTGCAAGATTAAGTTGTGAGGGAATGATGTCATAATTGTCTGAATACACAGATGATTTATCATTATCTTGTTGAGGAAAAAAAAGCCACGTAAAGAGGTGTCAATTAACCTTTCTTTATTAAGTTCTTTAATTCCCTAACTTTTGGGAATTCGAATAGTATAATCACATTGCATATGAAATAGCTGTTTCAGTGAACATTCTACACTAGTAGAGAGTGAATATAACATCCAAGTTTCAAGTAGCACTTTTTAAAATCCTGCATTCATAAATCAAGACCATAGTTTGACCACATATAAAGAACACCTAATTATTGCTTTGACCAATGTTTTAAGGCACTCTGAAACAAGAAACTGTGCAATTGAACTAATGACCTGTAAAGGGAAGCATATAAACTGCACTTGTTTGGTACCACATAAATTATTGTGAGAACTGTGCCAGCCATTATCTGTCCTGTCACATAGCAATTAAATACACATTTCACATTTTTAACTGTCTAAGGCTGAAGTCTCAAACAATGTTTCATTGTAGGGCAACACAGGACAAACAGAATGTCAGTCCAACAATTCTCTGCCAAAGTATAAACGCCACTTCTTTAACTTCCATGGAAGTTAGGGGGAAAAATATTTTTAAACAGGACACACAAAGTGCCTGCAATGCCTTCTCTATGAGCTGCATCCCAGTTGTATCCACAGCCCAGTTTCCTTATTCCAACCCCCAAAAGGCAGAGCTATAAAGCGTTCAGATAATATACACGAAGTGAATGTACACATTTTAAGTTAATTTGTATAACTGCTCTTGTGCAAATTTGAGTGCATCATCTAAGACAATATTCCTACAGTTTTATTCAAATGCAGTCACATTCCTTTCTGTTTTGTTAGTCCAGTAAAATGGAGCTTCGGTTGTTACAAATAGGATGTCATTTCACAGGAATGCACGCCTCCGCTGTTGAGCTGCAACTCCTATTGGCTTTTTCCATCTCAAGTTTTCCATGCAACTGCCATAATTCAAACTCTGCTGTTACACATGATGAGTCAGCCAGCTACCAGAGCTTGAGGCTTACTTTAAGCTCATCATAAAGGTGTTCACCACCAACAGTGCATAGTGGTATTCCAGAAACAGCCAACATTTCAGCTTAGGACATGCCTATTTCATTTTATCTAGGAATTTGAAAACATCTAAGTGGTACTTAGAGGATCATGGCTTGTGTTGCA
Organism: Cyrtonyx montezumae; assembly: GCF_038088225.1. Lineage (NCBI taxonomy): Eukaryota > Metazoa > Chordata > Aves > Galliformes > Odontophoridae > Cyrtonyx > Cyrtonyx montezumae. Next base: position 97,969,759 of record NW_027072089.1, on the reverse strand, counting down.
AGAGCATATTTTATAATCTGCTCTTAAAATGTTGATGGACAGTCTTTAAAAGTAGCACGTGTTAAACTACATACAGAAGCCATGTTTAGCAACCTTGACACACACTTGATTACAAGAGCTTGTTGCTACTACCCTGCTTTACTAGCAGAATGCAGCAGGGGGAGCAAGTTTCTGCGACACTGAAAGAACAACTAACCTCAAATTTCATGTAAGCAAACCCTCCTCTGAGCAACTGAGTCACTTCTCTTTGTCGATCTGCCACGCTAGGAAACAAAACTCTGCTCTACAATAAGTACTCTAAAATACAATTAACCTAGACTATTTCTAATGCTCTGTACTACCAAAAAAAAGGCTTTAATGCAAGAAAGTGCATTATACGATTGGCTACAAACGAAGAGCCACAACTGTGCTCACTGTGATCCCAAAAGGGACACACCATCTCCTCAGTGGACCGTATTAACAATTTGGCTGACACCCAACAGGTGATTAGATTTTGCTTGTAAAATTAATCAAAACCGTTATTTTAGAACTGCTTCATTTGAAAGCACTGCACTGAATCCTGCAGCAGAATCTGTTTACATTAATTTAAAGTGCTTTTATTCTAAAGTCAGCAAACACCTTTGGCCAGGTAGTGCTTGAACTAATGCTGCTTTACCTAAGCAACATTTATAATGCCTCAACAGTTGCCTGCAAGCAACAGAACAGTTATTTACCAATACTATCTGAAAAGAGCTAAACTGATAAAAGTGATATTTCAAAGAAATAAAAATTGCAACATGAATACTTTATAGCAGGTGATAATTAAGCTTCCCTTATAAAAATGTCCTTTTTGAGAAAAGTTATCAAACTAAACTTCTAATGCACTAACACCAGTCAGATTTTTATACAGCAGGGGAACACTGCTCACAGCACAAGCATTCCTGGCAAAGCAATACCTCTCAGGCACCCTGCAACAACAGCAAATACTTCAATTAAGTTTACGCTAAGGAGTGGCCTCTGAGTTGGTCACAGCTTTTCAAAATCAGTTAACTATACAAAGGGTGTGTTGAGCTTGGAATATTTCCCAGCATGCAAAACCATTTAAAACTTGATCCAGTATTCTGGATTCGTGGTTTATTTAAGACTAGTTTCATCATGGCACACACTACCAATTAAGGAAGGAGTTTTTAGATGTTTACACTTAGCCAGCCTTACATGGGAGTAGCATTAATCTGCTTTGGCACATGCAAATCAATATCTAACGTGATTTCTTTAAGCTGGATCTTGCAATCCTCTCCCCTTATGGGCGCCTGATTTATTTACAGGATGCCTTATTGAAGATTACAGAACTTAATACAGATTATTCTTTCCTCCTTGTTAAAGCAATGTACTTGATGTAGATTTTTCTTATGATTAAGTTTGTGTTTTTGTTTTTTTTAATTAATTCAGGCTTTGGTTAAACAGGATGTATTTTAAAGGCAATATGGCCAGCAGGTTGAAGGAGGCGATCCTCTCCTTCTACTCTGACCTGATGAGGCCACATCTGGAATAAAAGGTCCAGTTCTGGGCTCCCCAGTTCAAAAAAGACAGATCTCCTTGACAGAGTCCAGCAGAGAGAACAAATGTGATAAAGAGCATGGAGCCTTACAAGGAAAGGAAGAGAGACATGGGTCTGTTCAGCTGAGAAGACAGAGAGGATCTGATCAGTGTTTATAAATAACTAAAGCGCAAGAGGTAACTAGATGTGGCCAGGCTCTTTCCAGTGATGCGTAGTTATAGGAAAAGGAGCAATGGCCAAGACCTGAAACATAGGAAGTTTTATGCAAATAGGCAGAAGTTATTTACAGTGTGGATGACAGAATACAGGAAAAGACCGCCCAGAGAGGTTGTGGAGTCTCCTTCTTCAGAGATATTCAAGACCCACCCCGACACTTTCCCATGCAAACTACTGTAGGGAACCTGTTTTAGCAGGGAGGGTTGGACTCTGATAATCTCCAGAGGTCCCTTGCAACCCCTACCATTCTGTAACTCTGTGTGTATTCAAAAACATTTGTTTTCATTACAGTACTTCTGAAAGCCATTATTAGACAGCTCTATAGCTTTATAACTGTATCACATAAGAGCAGAACACAGTGCAGCATCCTCAAGAAGCCTTCAACCCTCAAACAGATTCAAGTCAGCCCATGCCATTTGTGTCATTGCAATTTTGCCCTGTTAGAAACAAAAAAAGCAAACACAGCAGTCTACAAGTGAATTTTGTTTAAGAAAAAAAAGGGGGGGAACTATACCTGCAAATGAAAGTGACTAATCATGAAAAGACAGCTGTGTCAAACAGGATGTGTTTTGGGTTAGGTGGTCAAGGCTGGGGGTAGTTATTCAGTACATATTAATTCAGTACACCCCTGGTTAAGCAGACAGTGTATCAATACCACTGCCTCAGTTTCCATTGCCCCTCCTTCTTCACTGGAGGACCTTATCTGTCAGAAACACGTGAAAAGCAAACACCAGGCACACAAGTACTGCCCAGACTGGAAAAGGGCCTCCCTTTCACCAACTCCTGCGTGAATAACCCCTCTGTCCTCTCCTGGAAGAGACCAGCGGCCCTAAGAGCGCCGGGGCGGCTGCAACACGTTGAATACGGGCATAAGCAAGACAAGCCCCTCCGTAAGGGCACGCAGCCTGGAATAAGGCGGAAGGGAAGCGGAGGCCGTAACGCAGCCCGGCTCCCGCGGACCCTCCCCGACTTCCGCCCCAGCAGCAAGCCCCCTCCCCGCCCCAGGCCCTAAGAACTAAACCTCTCTGCACGGGGCCGGATCCCCACCTCGGTGAACGGGTCCATCGCTGCCACTCCGGCCGCTCCCGCACGTCACCTCAGAAACGGCAAAATCCACCACCCCAACCGCCCCGTGGATTTGAATTTCAGCGCCCGGTGCGAATGCGCACGCGCCGGGAGCGCGTCAGTCGTTGGCCGTTCGCGGCGGGAGGGAGGCGGGGATTCACTCACTCGTCATAAAGTCTCTCAGACTTCTCGTCTTCAACGTGCGTGCAATCTGCATGCATCAGAACTCGAAAGTATGGTATTGAGTAACCAGAAGTAATCTTCACAATCGGTTATTGTGATCAGCAACAGCCTGAGGTCTGGTTTCAGTACTTGCTCGTGTGCTGGGCTGCCAGTTGGGACTTAGCAGATGAAACCCATCGTGTGACATACTCAATCTCTGAGCTGGTTTTTTATGTTGAAAACCTCAGGCTTTGTTTCCTTCCACAGAAACTAAGTGAAGCAATCACTAGGAAACAACAGAAACACTCCTTTAATGGAGCAGTAGAAAATCAATGCCAGCAAATACCAGAGAAAAAATAAGCAATCTGGAGTTCTGAGCTGTGAACTGAAAATTAAAAGAGAGAATTACCATTAAGCCTCTCTGCCATCTCTCTCCTGCCATCCAAAAAGAGATAAAGTCACGCACAATTTGAGACCTCCCTTTTACATTCATTTACATTACAGAAACATAACATTGTTACTGCAATTTAAACATGAATTTGTGCTTCACATGGGAATCTATAAGATGCGCATAGAGCACATCCTGCTGCCCTTGGTGCGTTTCCAAATGTGTCTCCATCCCCTGCTGTCATTGCTTTAAGGGCAGGGCAATGCCATTAGAGCTGATGCTGTGCCTCAGGGCCTTATCTGTACAGCCAAAATAATGTGAGCTATGCTGTCAGTGTACAGAACAATCTCATCTGCTATGTAATATTAAGAAAACAACAACAACAACAAACCAAGGAAACAGAAGTTTTATTCTGTAAAAGAAATTTCCCTTAAAGATTATTTCTGTAAAGTTTACTCTGTAAAATGAAGTTAAGAATCTTAGGGGTGTATTATTACTTACAAGCTCAATGCAATGTGCATTTGATAAATTTCCTTTCCTTTTGGCCTCCCCAGAGGTAATGATTACTGCATCATTTTGATCCAGACTCAGTGGGGCCCTGCTAGAAATAAATAAAAACTTTCTCATCTTCTCAGGGATTATGTCTGTCTTCCAGAAGAGCAAGGGACAGTGAATATAATATCCCTGTGCCACTCCAAAGAGCCGAAGAAGGTTGGTCTTTTCAGGACTGATGCTGTAGAGTGTCTGCAAGGTTCATAGCCTGCAAAATGCTAGAGGACAAAGCAATGAAATTTACAATTGGGGTTGATTTTTTTTTTTTGTCCTAAGAATTCAATAGAACCATTAGCAAGTTGCAATGAGAGAAAAGAAATCAGCTGATGTTTTGCAATCTTCAAGGCATAAAAAAGAGGAAGAAAAAGAAAAGAATGCCATGTTGAAATCAGCAGGACAATGGGCAGCTCTGCCTGCTAAACAGCTTTATATTTTACGGCAGCCTTTGGCATTCAAAAACCATGAATCACACCCTTCACTGTCTCCTCACCCACATGATATGGTTTAAGATTTCTTCCTGCTGGAGAATAATCCCTTCTGTGACAATAAATAACACAACACAAAGTGCTTGTGGAATGATTTTTACTGGCTAGCAGTTTTCATGGGAACTGGGGGCACACAGAAGCCAGTCATTTGTCTTTTAACAGGACAGTAAAACATTTTTACTTTCTCAATTTTTCTTTCACATTTCTTGAAGCATACTGCTTTCAGAGGTTTCTTTCAGAGGGTTTTAGACCTTCTTGTTAAAACTTTTTGGCATACTTTTTAACTAGCAAGGAGAGAACTAGCCAAAGATTTTGTAGGTTTGGCTTCTGTACAACACTAATATAATCACAAATGTATAATAATTGAAGACAAAATTGTGGTCTGTGATCCCGTTCAACATCACAGAATCTCAGAATGGCTAAAGTGGGAAAGGACCTCTGGGTCTGTCTTGTCCAACTCATGCTCTGGCAGGGCCACCAGAAGTAGGGCAACGCTGAGGGTTTTTTCTCCCCTTCAAGGAAAGTGCGGGTTCTTTCATGAAACAGCCTGGAAACTTGGCAGAAGAAACAAAGATGATTTATGTTTGTGCAGGGAAATGGGAAGTGTTTTGCACTGTTGTTTCCTTTTTTTCTTTTTCTTTTTTTTTTTTTTTTTTTGAGTTAATTTCAATATCCCTAGAAGTACAAAGTTGGCTCTAGGAGAGCTAATATTGGTGGTACTTTTAGGATAAAGACAAAGCTTTCTTTTCCTTCTTTCTGAGAATCATGTGCAACAAGAAATGACAGTACTGCTGATTTAGTCTGGAGCCTTTAAGGCCAAAAGCCCTTCACTTGTGTTGTTTTGCTTGCTGTGTTTTTTATCTGTGTTTTTGCACAAGTTTCCCTCTGCTGTATGGGGACCAGAAATACACAAACACACCGACCAGGCCCTCCTTGTTCTGAGTATGTGTCACAGCTGGACAGCTGTGTGCACTGCTTGCTGTAGGACTCTGCTGAGCCCATGCTAAGGAGCCAGGGAAGCTGTACACAAGGTGTCTGTACCTGCCTTCATCTTCTAACCACCAATTTGTAAGCTCAGAAAGCTGTTCAGAGCGTCAGGTTTTAAAATGGAGGTTGAATTGCATCATAGAACTCATCACCTGTTTGGGAAACTTTGTGTCTCTGTAAAATAATAAATGATGACTGCTGTTAATTCACAGGCTACAAGGTCAGATTCCCAGAATTAAGCAGACACGAGAGATTTTAAGGCACAAGCAGAAGAAAAAGATAAACTCTTCTGAATATACAATGAGTATATGAAAAGCTAACTGCCTTTCTACCCTAGCAGATAAGTTTAATGGAATTATAAGATAACAAACATGTCATGAGTTATGCGTCAGTAATACTCAACGACAGTATTGACAAAATGAGCTTGATATTAAAACCGAAGTGCTCCAAGTGCAGTGCATAGCCCATATGCTTTGCTAAATAAGGGAACATATAAAGTTATGAAATGCATTTTACATGAGTCAATGACTGTTTTTTTCTCCATCCTTTCCATCTAATTCCTTTGAAAAAAATATATATATATATGTGAGATATTCTGTGCAGTAATAGCACATCTACACTAGAGGGTGTTACTTAGACAGGATTTTAGGATGAGTTTTGCTTTGGAAATCTGTTTATTAGAGAAAAAAAAAGTATCTAAAATAAAATAGCAGCAGATGCTAAGGGAGAAATTCCACTGAAATCTGAACAATCACAACAAAAATGTAATGGTGATAAAATTTCCCCTAGAGCTACTCACAAGGGACACTGTTAATACAATCTCTGCTTCAGTAGAAACTGCAAATATAGTTACACTGAGGCTGTGTTAGAGAGGAGTAAATATACCTGATATTTTAGACTGCTTGTACTTCAAATCTATTTTGACAGAGAATATGTTAACTAAAGGAATATGGAAATGAGAAAGTACTCCTTCTACATGAGAGGGACAGGGAGAGCACCTGTTGGTTACCATCCCTAGTCTCTGTCAGAGACATGTTACTCATGTGCCCATGTTTTCTTTTGTACTTCCCCATCATTGACCCCTGAGCTTGAAGTCTGTGCCCTGTCACCTCCTATCCCAGCCTGATGGATGTGCTCTGCTCACTGTGACTGGGTGCCATGCAACTGCTCCACTCCTATCACAGTGACTCTTGGCACCTGACTCACACCCTGATAACGGGTTACCCAGATAATTTCCAAAACAAGAGAAGAAATGCAGGAGAATAAAGTCTGAAGACAACTTTGTCATGGCTTGTACTTCTCCCAAGCTTGAACAGCTGAATGAGCAGGTACCACTTCAAAGGCCTTCTTCACCTGCAAAGTAAAGCCAGGTAGCAGTGCCAGGCATGTACTTGGTATCTGAAAAAAGAAAGTGTGCTTACACTGTGGGATCTGCCCTCACTGAGCCCAGTACTTCTCCTTACAACCAGGACTCCCAGAAGACCCCCTTTTCCAGGACAGGCAAAGACCCTCCTGCTCTATCGATCTGTCCTAGATTAGAGGGTTTAGATGTCCCATTAAGTGAAATCTTTTGATGAAGAAGCAACTCACTGCTCTTTCCCCAGCTGTCCCCCACTGAACTTAAGTCCAAAGGGTCTCCTCCTGCCACAGCATGGGCTCCTGCTCCAGGACACCGCTGACCTCCATTAATCCAACCACAATAGAGCCTCATCTATTGCTGCACAAATGACTTCTTGCAAAAATGTTGCCCATTTTCAGGCTATCTTTATGTTATTGAGCCTCCTTGGCATAAAGCAGGAATAAATTCAGCGGGTAAGTCAATGTGAATACTGTAGCTGTATCAAGCTGTGTTCTGCAAGGTATCTTAAAATAGCAGTCCCATTGAAAAGGAGCATTTGTATGTGTAACAGCTCCCTACAAGCATGTGCTGCTGTTGCCATGTGCTAGAATTGAAAAGTGCAGCTGCAAACAGCTGGCAATATCAGACATTTCAGTAGGAGTTTCTAGAAAGAGTACAAGTGGGAGGGTGGTGAGCTGCAGTCACCTGGTTGGAGAAATTGCATGATCAGAAGATATGCAGCCAGTGAAGTAATTAGGTTTGGAAAGGGGGGGCTGACCTTGCTCTAACTTGGCGCAGCCCAAAACTCTGCAAAATTATGCTGAGTTCTTTAGGGACTTGGCTTTCCTGGTTCCTCTGTTCAATTCTCTCCAAGATTCTACAAGCATGCTACAGAGATAAGTGATGCTTTTTTTTTACCATAAGGAATGCAAGGCAGTACTGTTGATCGGGTAAACATGAAGGAATTATCTCTGGAATTACTGCTGTGTTGAATTTGAGCTTTAAAAAATGCACATACCAGCTTGAACTCTGTCCCCTAACAATGGACAAATGACATCCAGATATAGGTTCAATTCATATGGTGGAACTGTGTGATTTAAGATTATTATTTAAGCCACAGTGTGACTTGTCAATACCTTACTGTTTGTCCCCATGTCCCCTTGCCTTGCAGCAGTGCAATTCATCAATTCATTCCAGCTGCATTGCTGACTTCCAGGAAGGTTTTTTTTTACAGAGTAGCTCTTTTATTTTATTTTATTTTATTTGCCCTGCTGTCCATCTGGACAGTAATTAAGCTGCCTTTGATGTCAGAACAGTTAGAGGTACATTAAATGTATATATATATATATATATATATATATATATATATAGCATTATTTTCATATTGAGATCCTTAACAGTGTTTTTGTTAAGTTTTCCATGTGATGCTGTTAATTACCAAACGTGACAAAGCTTGCTCATAGCCAAGGAAGAATACAAAGGCAGATGGCCTTTTAGCTTCTCTCCTCTGTGCCTTCTGCTGCTGCTTTTGTCATCCTCCTGCTAGAGCCAGGAGCTAGCATGACCTGACAAAACCTTCAAGACAACCAGCAAAGCAAAAAAGGTTGGAGAGGTAAAAATAACAATAAAGACGCTGTAAGCAGATTCAGGGTTGTGTGACTGCCCAAGCTCTCAGTGAAAAAGGGCTCACCAGCATCATGGAGAAGGGGACAGGAGATGGAAAACATGGAGGGCAAGCCCTGGGGAGAGCAAGGAGGGAGATCAGCGTGTGACTCACATTATAACCTGGAGTTAACACTTCAATTGCTGTGGTTTCCAAGCATAAGTAAAGTATCACCTCTAAGATGAGAATGGAGGGTCTAAGCAGCAAAAAGCACTGTGGAGTTACAATAAAGTGGTATATTCCCTTCATATTGCAGCAGCCATCCACTGTTTCTTCATCTGCTGTGCGGATTATTTCCACTGCTTGAACCAATTCAAACTAATGCATTTTCCCCTCTTATGTTGCAAGCAATCTGTAACAGATTAGGGACAGCTTTATCCAGCTATATTTAAAACTGTTCAGTTCCTGCAGTCTGAGTGCTGGTGACAAGCCTGCTGGTTCCTTTTCCTAGCCTGTTTCAACTGTCAGTCTGTGTGGCTGGCTGGTCCTGCCCCTCAGGTGAACGGCTGTGTAATGTGGCGGTAAAAAAGCTCCACGAAGCTCATGTATCCGGGGCGTGACCGCATGGTACTACAACTCCCGGCGTGCACCTCGGCCCTCCCGCGCCAGGCGCGCGGGGCTCCAGCGGCGCAAGGCACGCTGGGACTTGTAGTCGGCAGCTGAGGGCGGGCGCTCCGCTCGGGCGGCTGCTGCCGGCCGGCCCAGCAGCGGCCGGGCGGGCCTCGGGACGGCGGCAGGGCGGTGCAGCGCCATGCTGGAGTCCATCCGTGTCACCGGTGAGTACCGCCGCCGCGGGTGCGGCCCGGCGCCTGGGGCTGAGGCTGGGTGGGTGCCGTGAGGGAGATTTTCCCGTAGCTTTTTTATGCTCGTGGTTAAATTCGACACGACCGCTGGGTGCCGTTCTGGTGCCATCAGCGATACTTCCCGCAGCCGCGGGGCCGGTCCGCTGGTCACCTGCAGCACGGACCTCTGCTCCCCGGTTCATGCTTTGGAAAAAATAAACAAAAATATCTCAGGTTATCACAGCACCACAGAACTGTAGGGGTTGGAAGGGACCTCTCGAGATCATGGAGTCCAACCCCCTGCCAAAGCAGCTCCCTAGCCCAGGTTGCACAGGTAGGCGTCCAGGTGGGTCTGGAACGTCTCCAGAGAAGGAGACTCCACCACCTCTCTGTGCAGCTGTGCCACTGCTCCGTCACTGCACTGTGAAGAAGTTCCCACACACATTTTTGTGGAACTTCCTGTGCTTCAGTTTGTGGCCATTTCCCCTTAAACATATTGACATCTGCTCAAAAACCATGGGAGCTCTCTATGTTTTTTTAGAGCTCATCTAACTGAGCAGAGATTGATCCATTCAGACAAATATCTGTCATCATACACCTTGTGCCACCTATGGAGCAAGTGTATTAGAAGCTTATTGGACAGTAGAGATCCAGTAGCCTAGGTAAAGACTTTTTTCTACAATACTATCCAAAATCTGGAAAGAAAAATAATTCATGGAGCTCCGACTACACGTATTATTAACACAGTAAAGTATTAGCTCAATACTTCAAAAGGAAACCATCAGTATAACCTAGTTTCTGAATGTTCTAAAATAAAACATTTCTTCTAACAGCCTCTGACAAGTTAGGCAGAGTCTGCAATGCCCGAGATCCAAAGCTAGTGAATGAATAAGAAGCGTGCACCTTAATATGCAAAGTATTTCTTTAGTGCAGAATTATTATGAAATATGTGGCTCCCACATATGCTCTGTTAGCAGGATTGGGGAGCATCCCTTCTTCAGTACCACCGTGATGCTGGAATAGCTGTACATTCAGGAATGAAGGTATGCAGGAGTAAAATTCCCTGTACTGACAACAAAATAATGACTGTAGTGTATTGTATAGTTTGTATGTTTGCACATGCAGTGCAGGCTAAGCCCAGTATTGGCAGCTCCAACAGGAATCTTGAAAATGATGGGTTTGGGGATGGGGCAGGACCTGCTCCTGCTCTTGTGGGCAAGGTGGGGACACACGTCCTGTCCCGAGACAGGATGGAGCTGGCTCTGTCTGTTGCTCTGCACTGCTAACCCTCATAGGGCAGCAAAAACCAAACTCAGCTGATCAAAATTGGCAGAGTCCTGACCTGACAAAAATGATGTTTCTACCAAGGAGGAGGGTTTTCCATCTTCTGGTACTCTACCAGTGCCAAAGTGGGGACAGGCAGCTCATCTGTTCCTTCCTCCTCCTTTCCACATCACCACTGTATGCTCCCAAATCCGGCTGATCGTTAAGTAACACACCAGTGGGTCCAGCATCCATGTTTTTGCAGCTCTTGCAGGGAGGAACAAGATATAAATAGATTAAAGTAAACATGCTGAGAAGGTCTTTTTAGGAGAGACCGTGCTGGTTTTGTTGTTTGTTTCTAATAGTTGAAGGATTTGGGGCTTGAAGACTTGTGAGCCTGCAAGCTAGGTCAATGGAGAGAATCTGAGTGCAAACATTAGGCATTTTTAGGGGCTTCTCTGAAGTAGCTGGGAAGTTTGGGCACACATTTTTTGTTTTCTGTTGTATAGATGGAAATATAAAAAGGACATTGACATTTATACACCTCAGAACAGCTTTATATGACTTATATAAAATTTGTATAAGATGTCTATAAAATTTATATGTAAATCTATATTGTAGATAAACAAACTTTACATCAAATTTATATATTTATTTAGAGTTTATATAAAATTTGTATATGATCTATATAAGATGCAAATGAAATCTATGTAAAATGTATGCAAAGTTCATATAAGAGTAATATAGTATGTATATAGTATGTATAAAAGAGGTAAAGAAAAATTGTATAAATCATAGAGTCACAGAATCACAAAGGTGAGAAAAGAACTCCAAGATCATCAGGTCTAACCATCCACCAACTACCAGTGTTTCCCCACTAAACCACGTCCATTTGTATAACATTTAAACATTTCTTGAACACCTCCAGGGATGGTGACTCAAACAACTCCCTGGGCAGCCCATTCCAGTGCCTGACCACTCTTTCAGAGAAGAAATGTTTCCTGATATCCAACCTGAATCTCCCCTGGTGCAACTTGAAGCCATTCCCTCTAGTCCTGTTGATGGTTATGAAGGAGTAGAGGCCAACTCCCATCTCACCACAACCTTCCTTTCAGGGAACTGTAGAAGGCAATAAAGTCTCCCCTGAGTCTCCTCCAGCTAAACAATCCCAGCTTACTCAATCCCAGCTTACTTACTTTGTTTACTCTGTACTTTTACAAGGTAAGGACCTTGTAAGACTTATGCTCCAGATCCCTCACCAGCTTCATTGCCTTTCCCCGGACACGCTCCAGGGCCTCAATGTCTTTCTGGTAATGCGGGGCCCAAAACTGAACACAGTTCTCAAGGTGCAGCCTCACCAGGTCTGAGTACAGGGGTACAATCACCTCCCTGCTCCTGCTGGTAACACTGTTTCTGATACAAACCAGGATGCCATTGTCCTTTTTGGCGACCTGAGCACACTGCTGGCTCATGTTCAGCTGAGCACTGAGCAATACCCTCAGGTCCACTTCCTCTACACACTCTTCCAGCCGCTGTGCCTGAATCCTGTAGCATTGCCTGAGGTTGTGGCCAAAGTACAGGACTGGCACTTGGTCTTGTTGAACTTCATCCCATTGGCCCCACCCCAGCAATCCAGACTGTCCAGACCCCTCTGAATTGCCTTCCTAGCCCCAGGAAGATCAACACTTCCTGCCAACAGGCTGATGGGCCTGTAGTTCCCCGGATCCTCTTTATATCCCTTCTTGTAGATGGGAGTCACATTGGCAAGCCTCCAGTGCTCTGGGGTTGACCAAGTTGCTCTCCAGTTGACCAAGAACACTGGTAGATGGCGGAAAGTGGCTTGGCAGTCACCTCTGCCAGCACCCTCAGCACTCTCAGGTGAGTGCTATCTGGCTGCAGTCCAGGTGGAGTAGTAGATCTCTGTTTTCACCTGAACCATCTCCTTGAGATGGTTCCTCCTACCCCAGCCCATGGAACAGCAAGGCAAGCCGGGTGGGCTGGCTGTCACACCAGCGATGGCAGTGATCCCACAGCATCTGATCAAAAATGGCAAGGTACTCATTCCTACACCAAGCTTTGGAACAGGATTCTCAAACCTACTGCCAAACAAGCCTGAGCTTTCGTTAAAAATGCTCACTTTAGCAGAAGAGTATAATCTTAACGTTTGTACCTCTTGCTTTCCTGTGGAGGAAGGTCTTAGGCTGACGTTCCTCATCATCTCTTCACACAAGCAGGACCTCTGTCTTTTTGCTTTTCAGAGTGTCTTCAAACAGGAGAACTGAGGGGTGCAAGTTTAACACTGCACTGGCAGCTTCAAAAGTATGAAATACTTTACCATGGAGCTTATGCTGAGAGGAAAACCTAATTTTCCTGTGAAAATAAAGCTGGAATTAAACTAGTATTGATTTATTTTCCTTGGAGGCATTTAATGATCTCTTGCTAATATTCCATTCAGAGTATAATTACTGTATGTAAAGCAATTACAGCTCTGCTATGTTTAACTACGGACTGAAGCTCAAATCCCTTCTGGGGGCCTTTAATCAGGCTCTGGCCATATCTCCTGTTCTGTGAATCCTTTTATTTATATGCAGAGGTAAGAAGTGTTTCTTTGTGGCAGGGAATATTTGTGCATTGACGTTCTGCTCACCCAGTGCTCCAGGATGGACTGTGTGCTGGGGGAAGGCTGGAACCAGTGAAGAGGTCACTTCTGTCTAACGAGCCAGCACAAATGTTAAATACAATCTTAATTCTCAGTGCCTTCTGCATGCTGCTGCTGTCTCGGGGACCTCCCTCCTGTGTAGCTTATGCCAGGGATCAGAGCAAGAGGAGAGGGCTCCCTCACTGAAGGAACTGTATTTCCCTCTTCTGTACTGGTTTACAGTATTGTTTCTCCTTTTCCTAAAGCTGGCTGTTGAGTAGATGAAATAACTGTCTTAAGGGTTCCTAGAGGTGTAGCTGAACTAGCTGAACACTTTCCTTTTTCAGTGTTCCTTCTTAATACAGAGAGCAAAGTATAAGTGAAGCACTGAGGCCTTTTAAATTTACACTGCTGTTTGCACGATGTTGCAAGCTGGCCCACTGTAGTGTTTCATCCTTTCTGCGGGGAAGTACTGTCAATCTGATTCAGCAGATGAGACCACACCAGGCTGCTTCTATCCCTGCACAGATCCCTGTGGAACATCACAGTGAACGGTATCCATTTATTTCTTTACCGTTTCCTGTTTTCTAAGTTATTTATCCATGAAAAACTTGACCCGAGGCAATGTACTCACCAACTTCTTCCATTTGTCTAGAAGTCAAGGTGAACATGATGTGACCGTAGTTAAGACAGGTTGTGCATTTTATTTATGTTGCTGAGTCTTTTAAGATGTGAAGTCAAATTTATTTTCAGCTTCTTTTCTTTTTTTCCCCCCTCATTAATGCAGAAAAACTTCACTGGCCTAAGCAAGAACTTTCTAAGAAATCAATCCTGAGTCCAGAAGAACATAAGCTGAACGTCCATAATGAAAAGGGCCTCCAGCATCCATCTCCTGGTGTCCTTAAGGACATTTTCACAACAGGAACCAGTAGCTACAATGTCCTTCTTCAGAGCAAAGAAGAGAAAAAGCACCATGCTCAGAAGCAGTCACCTGTTCACCACAAGAAGCACAGAAAAGCCACGAAGTGCTTCACCACTTTGCTAAGCAACGAGCAGCACAAAATGAAGGTCCCGCTGCCTCTGCTCAGCAGTGGATGGTACTGCACAGACCAGCAGCCCTCTGTCCTCATCACCAGCCCCTTGTCTAATGGTGTGAAGCTTGCAAACAGCATTTCAGCTGCAGGGAATGGTGCAGGACTGCCACCTCGACCCAGAAGTAGAGCTAAGAGGCATTGCAGTCAGACAAAGCCAAAGCAATTGCAGTCATCAAAAAGCTGCGGGAAGGAGGGAGATGATTCTGGCCGAAAACTCTGTTTGCTAACTGCAATCAAGCCTTCCAATGTGGAGAAAGAGAAAATGAAGTTCTTTAAGTCAGATTTCACATACAATCCTCAGTTCGAATATGCAAATCCTGCTTTGCCAAACGTGTTAGCTAAGCATAGCCAAGCGTCTGACAGATTTCTTAAGCAGGTAAAGTTACGTTTTTTTTTCTCATTTTCTCCTATTTCTTTCTTTCTTTCGCATTTATGAAGGTAGCATTTGCCTTTGTAGCAGGTGAAAGTTGTTCCTCTTTGTCTTTCTCCTGTACTGTTTGAAACATCCATCAGTGATGAGTGCATAACTTGATAGAACTGTCTTTTTGACTGAAAAATTAAAACCTGCCTAATATTTAAAGGATATCATTGGCGGAAGGCACGATTTCTCATAAATTATGTTCCACATAAACCCAGTTAAGGCAAAAAAGCTTTTTAGTCAGCGAAACAGAGCGTAGGACAGAAATAATACAAAGCATAAAGAGGCTTTAATAAACAGAAGGGGAAAAAGCAGTGTAGAAACCCTGCCAATCCTCTTGAGTGACACAAAGATAGGGAGGAGATGGCAGTTATTTGATGTCATGGTTATTGGATAAACATACGTTGATTTCCCTTGTTTTAATTGCTTTTGAAAGGGTATTTGCATTACACTAGGATGCACTAGGATGCACTAAATCATGCAGCAGATAAGTGTAATGTCCTTGATCCTGACTGAAATTCCAGTCCAGAGATAGATAAAACTTAAAAGAAACCCACATTTTTCCCCATAATACACAGCCAAAACAAAACCCAGAGATATTTCTTCCCTTAACCTTTGGCTTACATGTCAAAAAACATACTGCTTATCTATATAAGAAACAGTCCTCTTCCCATTTTTTTTCCTCTTTTTTTTTTTTTAATCTTTCTAAACTGTTTGACAAGCTTTTCTAAACAGAGTTTCGTGTTCCAAGGAATACATCGCTTGGGAAGTCCTCCCATTCTGTGAGTTTTATTTAATGTGCAGCATGAATATTTGGGTTGCAAATCCCAAAATTCTTGATGTGAAATGTATCCTGAATTAAGAAATTATTTTCTTTATACAAGAGCAGTTCTGTACTTAGAAAAGAGCTTCCTTGCTTCTAAACAAGCACATAAATCATAGTGACATCAAATCATGCTGCCCATTGACTAGGGATTTTTAGCACGTTTTCCTATGCTTTTTATAGCTATGTGAACAGCATTAATCATTACAACAAATCAACACCAATTAGCCAAACCACCCCATTGTAGAGTTCCATCTTTTAAAAAATTAATTATTCCTCGACTTTTAAAATTATTTTATTGTAAATATTATAGCAAGAAAAGCATTTCTTGGAAATTTCAGCTCCTCAAAGTACTGAACAAAATCCTGCACTTATCTGAAAGAAACAATTTTAGTATGGTTATAAGCCCAGCAGGTGGCACTCTTCCTTCATTTACAGCTCACTTTACAAATTTTTTACAAGAAATGTTGTTTCCTGCAGTTTTGCTGTCCAGAAAAAGCAGCACGGATCAAAAATTTCAATTAGAAAATTGTAGAAGCACATTTCCTCACCGCTGACATTTTATGCCATGGGTGCTTTAGCTGCTGGAGGAGACACACTGGTATCTCACAGGAAGTGTTAAGTTCAGAAAAGCTGACCAAGGAAGGTGCTCAGAGCATCAGGGTGCTGCTATTTTCTGAATTGTAAAGGATTTCTAATGATTTCAAAATTATTTTTGCCCACTGCTGTGTGTAGCCTGCAGGACATTAAAGCAGGCTGTGTTTTCCTGTCCTCCTTTCTGCTTATTACAGATCTGTGGAACTGGTTAATACAGCACTGCAGAAACATTTCTGCAAAATGAATCATGCTGCTTGCTCTTTTTAAATTAAAGAAAGACAAAGAACAGTAAGGACTTGCAATCCATTAACACAACAGCTCTGCAATGGGGGAAATACAGGCCTGTGAGCATCCACATCTGTCCTCATGCCTCTACTGGAACCTAAAAAGATTTTCAATGTCGGGCATAGCACATCTCTTATAACAATCGATTTTGCATGGTCAATCAGTAAATATTTTTTCATAATATTTTTAATACATTTGAAAATAGTAATCCTAACATCTCTCTTTCCATATTTTGCTCTGTTTCTTTGTTTCTCTTTTCCTACTATATCACCTTTTCTTCACAACAGAGTTCTTTCATGAGTCGTATGGGCTCCTAGGGAAGAGAACTTGAGAATTAAAAAGTAGTATGCAGACTTGTAGCTTTTCACTTTGGTTGACACCTGTAATATGTTTCAAGGTAAGTGTAGCAACTTTGTGCTATAGTAGTGCTATACATTTCTTATTTGCTGTCATGGCTCAAACTACTTGTCCTACATTGTTTATTTCTTTTTTTAAATCAACACGTAAACCGTGTGTTTTTGCACACGTGCCATAGGTGGCATTACTTACTTAGGAGTAATTATCCCCCCAGACTATTTGCAGGGCACATGACTTAACAGCTGCAGTTTGATGAACCAAAATCAGGAGGGAAGAAGCAAACTGAATTAATCTGCCTGCAAAGACTTATATTTCTTGAGCTGTACATAAAGGCAGGAAAGCTGTCTTTTAAAATAAGCCATCATTTTGTTGAGTGAGTAGTCCCTCCTGTGAAAGAGTTATACATCCTTTTCCCTTTTAGTCATAAGAAAATAGCAGTTCTGAGTTAGTAAATAATTTTGCCACGTTCTGTTTTTATTACACACACACACACACACACACACACACACATCAGTCATTAGTAGTAGCCTGCAATTAAGAGCTGGAAGGCTAAGTGATGAGCATTCAACATGGTAACCCCTTGCAGTGTTCAGGTCACAGATGAGGTGTGTTGAACTCGCAAGAATGCATCACTGGCCCTAAAGAGCACTTAACTGTGAAACATGTCATTCTCTGCTACTAACTAAATACACTCCCAAACTAAGATTTGTAGATAAAGTATATAAACATGCAGCACAAGGCTGATAGGGTCACCAGAGTAGCACAGTGCTTAGGGTACTACATAGGCTTCCCTCTTCCACTAGGTGGAAGAGGGCTTCTGGTGGCATTGCTGCTGGGGCAGAAATTTGTTTCAGAACACAATGTCATTAAAAAGAAAACAAAAAAAAAAAAACAAAGATGAGCATTGCATTAGGAATATTTTTGCCAGATCCAACTTGGTAAAACACGTTCTTTATCATACAGAGAGCAGGAATGCAAATAAATAAATAAATGAAATAAGAAAATCCAGAAAAAAAACAAAACAAAAAGCCACTGTAAACACTGAATAAAACCCAAAATACTACCGACGACTGTACAGTCTGTCCTCAGAACACTGCACTTACCTCTCTCCAGCTGCATCCAAAAAGGAGATGCAGCCACTGCTTTATGGCTGTTACTAAGACCAATACGAATGTGGGGAGCTGGCCCCTTGGTCACTGAGCCCATTTTCTAACTTGGTTGCCTCAAACTATTCATGAGTGTGTCTCACCAGTACATACAACTACAATAGCTCTTGAGTGACTTTAAGTTACATTGCTACATATGGATGACTTGGGATTCAGAGTGCTACTTGACTGTAAGTAATTTTAATAAACCAACACCACCAAAACCTAATCCCGATAATTGCATGGAGTTTTGCCTTGTTCTCATTAGTTCTTCTGTTTCATTACTTTCATTAGCAGTTTGTTGTGCAAGGGGACTTGTCTTGTAAATTATGCTTCTTTTAGCAGCGATGAAAGGGGTTCAGTGAGACACTGTAGATAGTATTGAAAACACCAGGGCTTATTTCTCCTAACTGGTGACCTGGTACAGCCAGATAGTCCTTCTTTTGTTCATTTCCTTTCTCTGTTGCTTGAGAATTTGATTTGGCTCTATGAAGAGCGGCAAGATCAGTACCTTGCTTTCCTTTTCTTGGCCCAAAGGCCAGAAAATGAGCTCACTGTTGGGTGCTGGAAGGATCAAGAGCTGGCATCCTGTTCTGGATTTTCCCAGCAAGTACTTGCAATACTTGCCTTTGAGTCACCTCAGAGACAGGAGTAGAAGCCTGAGTGTCCCAAAGCTTTTCCTCATCACTTGAGGTGGTTGTGGCAAATGTGCATGTGTGGCAGCTCTCCCTGTTGTTTCAGTGCTTCAGAACTTCTGTTTTGCTTGAAGCACTGTCATGGGAAAAGGTGATAGTAGTAAACACCCTTTTAGTAGTCTTGAAAAGTTCAGCAAAGGGGAGGCTTAAACTTCATGACTTTCTCAGTGTGCATGGCTTCAGACTCACAACATCCGTTTGCATATGGCTTGTCAGTACATATGTTACTCCACATGGTAGTTGTAAGAGAAGATACTCTTCAGCATCCTACCCTTCCTTTGGAAGCTGCAATACTACCTGTGGTTGAAGTGGAACAGGACAGAGCTGAGTGTGGGGAGAGCTCAGGAGGGCAACCTGAAGACATACAGAAGCAAGAACAGTGGTTTTCTGTCTCAAAATCCTGCCACCTCTTTTGGTACACCTAGGCTTCAGCACCAGGGAGTCTCCTGGTGTGGAGGGCCAAGCAGAAGTTCTTATGCATGTTTAGTGTTTTTCTTGCTATTTGTTGTGATAAGGTGGTTTTAGAATATACTTGCACACCAAGTTATCTCCAGATTGACATATATAAAGCAGTATTGCATAGTAGTAATTTACCTTTACAAACACTGGTGAAACAGAGAACTGGTTACTAAAGTCTACACACCCCTTATGAAGACTATATGACTCGTATGAATCTATGTGACTGTACAAATCACATTTGAACACAGAAAGACCCAACTCAACTGCTTTGGGGAATTGCAGTTCCCTGGCTTTGGCCTCATGAGAGAGTTCACCCCAGGCCTGTACTGTAACAGCCTGGCACAGCTTCGTCATCTCTCTGTCATTTTTATAAAGGTGCTATTGAACACAGCTGTGAAGCTGACATAGTTGTGACAGGTTTCAGACCTTGTATCAGACAGGTTGCCTTGTGGGAACTGACTGGACTATCCAGGGTGAAGTTTGTGTTCCTGTTGCTGTTAATCTCCAGAACTATTATGCCTTTAGTAAGTGATTCATGTATTCCTTTAATACTTAAATTAGATACTAATTTTGCTTCATTTGTCTGAAGTCATTTTTAAATGATATGTAATCTTATGAACTAACTGTTCACAAGAAAATTAATTATTTACTAACAGCAGCAACAAAATCTCTCTAGCCTTTATTTATGTTCTGCCCCTACATTTATATGAGACCTAGCATATGAAGAAGTTACTGGGAAGTCCCATTGACATCATAGGTTTCCAGTACATGTGTGTAGGCCACAGGAGCCAGCTGCCAAAATGGGCTGGGTTCTGGGATTGAGCCAAGCACATGAGGCCTGGAGGTGGCACACAGTTCCCCCTGGCAGGACTTCGTCTTGGGGTGCTGTGTATATATATATGTCTATGAATGTATATAACACGTGATGCATAAGCTCACCATCCCACACTGATGCCCAGCTAGCCCCTTGAGCTGCAAATGAGAGCGAGATGAACTCCCACCCCCTTCTGAACTCCTGTGGCATGATGTCATATGGTATGGAGTGCCCCTTTGGCTAGTTTAAGTCAGCTGCCCTGGTTCTGTCCACTCCCAGCCCTTTGTTAGTATGAGCTGAGAATATGGAATGGCTTTGGCTCTGTACGGTGCTGTTCAGCAGTAACTATAAACATCAGTGTGTTATCTACGTTGTTTTTCTCCTAGACTCAAAACGTAGCATCATACCAGACACTGAAGAAAACAAATCCATCACAGTTGAAACTAAGACACTTTGGCATTCATTATGGTAATACATCTTTCATCTTTCATCAAAGAGATCCAGGACTATAAGAACATGCCATAACTAGCATCTATGGCTTTTGCAACAGTTACTTAGAGTTGCTTAGTTTCCCTGTAGCTGAGCTAATGCTGGGTATTCTAAGCTACATTTTCTTTTATGGATATGAAATGATGTATTGAGAAGTAGATTATTGGGGATGAGCATTCCTCAGCCCAGCAGTAACATCTTCAACATGCAGAGTTCAGATCACTTTGTAGGGATTGCACTCTTCTTCCTGCCCACAAAGGACTTCTTCCAGCAGAACTATGTAAGAGACTTAAAGTTGATACCACTTTATTTGCCTAATGGAACTTACCTTCTTCATTTTTGCATTCAGAGGCACTCTCTGTGAGTTAAAAGTTAGAAGAAGACTAAAAAGAGAGCAAAGAGAAAGAAAAAGCAGATGTGACGGTCTGACACTGAGGTCTTACTGCATTCATATTTGCTATGCTTTTGTATTTTGTAGTCCATTAAAATTATGGAGCGGACACTGCAGAAATATGGCAGCTATGAAAAGTTTGAGCAGGCCACCGGTGGCAGCTTGCTGACCAAAAGTCGCATCTGGAATCATGTGAGGAAATACATGGTGAAGGAGGGCTGTCTTGGTGAGGTAAGTCACACAGCAGATCGGGAAAGGAGCATTTATTTCTGTATTAGGCATTTCACATTGCACATGGAGGGACCTGATAGACCGTGTGGGAGGCCTTATACTCCCTCATTACAAGAGAATTCCTTACATCATATTTTTCTCATGGCTGTGTTCGATTTTTGAACAATTGAAATGATGCAAAGTCCTTGTGAGTACTTCAGCCATCTCTTCGGGCCTGCTTCCTGATTCATACATGCTTATTATGAAAGCCAGCTCTTCTGGGATTACCCATGAGCGACACCCTTCCTTCCCTCCTTTTACTTGTACAGTAGCACATTATTTTCCCATTTATTTGTCAGTGCTGTCATCCATTCCCCTCTATCAGATTATTTACACCAAAGGTAATGGGGTTAAGAAGAGGCCAAGAAAAATAATCAGCAGCCCAAGAGCCTGTTTTCTAAGAATTTGAACAAATGAAAGTGACACAAGTGAATCAAAATGTCTGAAAGAGGATTAGTTGGTTTAAGTGCTGGTTTTTTTCCTGACTTTTAGCATTTTAGAGTCCTGTGCAAACAAGCTTATTTCCTATACTTGAGATTTGAAATGTTGAATTGCTTGTAAGAGTGAGACGAAAATGAATGTTGGAAAAGAGAATTATTCCAAACAAAACTAGCAGCTGCCAGAGCCCTGAGATTACATGAGATCATTGATGGTGAACAAGAGGGGACTGGGGGGGGAGATAAATAATAATAAAAAATGGAGAAAAAATAGTTTATGGAAAAGTAGGTTTAATTACTAAACATAATAGAAACTGCTAAATTCATCACGTTTTGTGAGATATAGTTAATTTGACACTGATACCAGACTTCTGTGACCTCTAACAGCGAGGTCACAAAACAGTTCAGAGCAAGCAGGAAAAAACCTTCCAATGTAGGGCCTTGCTGTGCTTTTACTTCCCTTTGTGTTCATATTTGTTTTGATTTATCTTTGTGGAGGCAGAATCCTAAACCCTCATCAGTTATCCTGTGTCCTGTTAATGAAACTTTCTGCAGAAGTACAGTTAATACATCTACTTGGTACTGTCTAAAATATTATGACAATACTCTCTCAGTTGAAGAAGCATTAAGAAAGCTTGGTGGTATCAGTAGTTTAAATGCTTTAGCACTTACCTTCCTTTCCTGAATCTTTGAGTCTTATTGGACTGCTTGCTGTTGAACTTGGAGCTGAATGGTGGGTTTTATCATATAGAGAAGTCAACACTGGTAGGCTTGTGTTAATGCCTTTAATCCCTGGGTCCTTTTTATTATCGTTTTTCAGCTCTCAGTAATACTGAGATAACGATAAACTGTTCAAAAACACGAGTTTCTCTGGTTCAGTCTGCATTCGGTTGCCCTCCCAAACTGGTCAGTTTTGCAGTCTTGTACCTGCCTGTGTTAATCCCCGTGCTGAGTCCCACTCAGCTGTCAGAAGTGTCTCTCAGAGGTGGCAAGGAAGGGCTGTGAAGGGCAAGGGACCAAAGAAAAAATATTGGAATATTGGCCAAGGGAAAATGTCGAGCAGTAACAGGAACAATAAGAGAGCTCTTTGATAGCTGGCCTCTCTCATCTTCAGATTGTGGTCCATCTCACGGAGGACCTGCTTTCTCGAGCCTCAATGACAGTGGTGAATGGCCGCCCCACTCTCACTATCAATATCTCCACTGCGAGAGAGCACTGGCTGGAAGGGATGCTGAGACATGAAATTGGTACGAGCCTACCATCAGTTCTTCAGTCAAAGGGGAGTACTTGCATGCATTCTTCCTTATCTTGCAGTATTGGACCAGGCACTGTATGTATACAGAAGGAAACAACATCCCTGTCTAAAGGACCCGTGCTGTAGGTGTGCTAAAGGGAAGAAGAAACTTATTTTTGTCACTGCAAAGTGCAGTACAGGCAAGAAAACGCATATACTTTTAGATCAGGTCAGGAAAGTGCTTGTGAAGTGAGTCTGCCACCTGACCC
Organism: Cyrtonyx montezumae; assembly: GCF_038088225.1. NCBI lineage: Eukaryota > Metazoa > Chordata > Aves > Galliformes > Odontophoridae > Cyrtonyx > Cyrtonyx montezumae. The sequence continues at coordinate 97,946,905 of NW_027072089.1, read as the reverse complement.
CACTTACTGCATGGAGCTTCACATTCCTAAGACATCTTGGTGCAGGTGACACGTAATCCTTCCAGATGCTGTTAACCCAGAGGCTGTGCTCCAGGGCACGTGCTCTCAGTGCTCAGGGACGTTTGTTTGGGAGACCAACCTAGAGCCACTCTGGGTTTAAAAAATGAAAACAAAAATGTGTGACTGCTCCAGCTTAGAAACAACCATTTCACTTTTCAGATTGGTTTCTGATACAGTGCACTGCTTGCAAATGAGGGCATGCTCTAGTAGCTGATGGGATTGCTCTGATTTCACATTACACAAGGCTGGCCAAGCCCTGTGGAAAATTTCTACCAACCGTTTTACTGAAGTACATCAAAACTAGATAAGTTTGGGTAGTGTCTGAATTTCAACTGAAGAATAAGCCCTGTGATTGCCCTGGAGCACCGTTTCTCATGTTGTAATGGAACAGCAGTCTCTTCTTCCAAGGCTGCAGTAGGGTCTGTAGTCAGTTGCAAGAGGCAATTTTTCTGCTCCCTGAGCTCTTCCTTTATTCGATTCTCCTTCCTTCCACAAAGCCCAGGCCGTGCTTGAGGCAACCTGCATGTGAGGTGCTTCTGAAAATTCCTTTTTGAAAATTCCGGGGACTCAAGTTCTACTGGCATTTCTGTACCTCAGGCATTTTCAGGAGTTTCATGCTGTGCTCAGCAGATGAATATTTGCACTGTGTTTCTACCTCTAACAGAATTCTCTGTTGCAGACTGTGCTAAATTTGGCACTTTCACCCAAGCCCTGTCCTACTAGTTCAGAGTTCAGCTTTAATATTTTACCATTTTTGAATCATTAGATGTTCATTCTAAGTCTCGCATTCCTTCCTTATCAGGAACTCATTATTTTCGGGGTTTTAACAACAATAGCCAGCCTTGGTGCAACTGGAACGGACGTAGAAAACATGGGTTGAAACCAATCAACCCTACAGAAGAAGGGCTGGCAAGCATTCACAGCGTCCTCTTCCGCAAAGACCCCTTCCTTTGGAGGGCTGCCCTGCTCTACTACACTGTCTATCAGGCCAGCCAGATGTCCTTCAGCCAGCTGTTCCAGGACGTGGGGAAGTTTGTCCAGGACCCCAATACCAGGTGGGATTACTGTGTACGAGCCAAGAGAGGGTGGACCGACACATCACAACCAGGTGGGTGTCCTATTTATCTGATGTATTTTTGTGCTTCAGGGCGCATTCAGAACGTGCATAGAGCTCCTTCAGCACAGTAAAACTTCTACAAAAGGGGGAAATATGTATCTGTACATTCTGAAGCTACAGGATTTCTGCTATTGAAAAGAAGGCTGGAAACGCACTTCTTCTAGTTCATTGTGAATCAGTAAAGGATTTTTTGCTGAAAGAGGGAACATAAAATATAAAACCAAAGCAGCTCAAACTCAGTTTGACTTCCTTGCATGTTTAGTGCAAAACTGTTGCTGCAGATGTTCGTAGAGACTCTGACTAGTGGCTTTAACCTTCTAGTTATAGAGTTCTATTTACTGTGGGTTCTGAGAATATGAACAAACTGAGAATATGAACATCTGAGACTTGAACAAACCCTGATAGAGTGCCATTTATTTTGGTTCTTTTTAGGCTGTTTCAATAAGGATCAGGTGTACTTAGATGGCATCCTCCGAATCCTGAGATACAGGGAGTCCATTGATTTCCACCTTCTGATAGCACTCGGAAAGGTGAGCGGGTTCATCTTTAACCAAAGGATGCAGTTTTCCCATTTGGGTAAGCTTTGCCAAGATTTATGAGTCATCATGCTTCGATAGAAATCTCTGTTCCATACAGCGCCTGCTACACACACTGCGGGTTAAAAATACTATGAAGTCCTAAGAATTCCTACCAGTTTTTCTTCATTCCTTGGTTATCAGATGAAAATTTTATGGTCATATTTCTCAGACTGTCCTTTCCTCTTTTTAAGGGTACTGCTTGACTTGCCTTGAGCAAGCAGGCCAGGTGCTAGATAAGCTAGTGGTCCCAGCAGGAAACTGAATGCACAGACTGATGCTAAGGCCATCCCCTTCCTCCGCAAAGGGAAAGATAATGGTGTGCTTTTCATCTCAGATTCTTTTTCTCTGTTTCTTGTAAGTTAAAGTCTCTCTTTTCCAGAATATTTCTGCATTCAGAGAACGTTTTCTCTCCATCGTCGTCACTTGTTTTATCTGAAAACAATACACAAAACCATAGTAGCTGCAGAAACTGTCACTTACTGAACCAGTGCATTGGATTGCTAAGTTTCCACAGTTCATAAAATAGAGTTCAAGAGGGTTCAAGTTCATGTTACTGTGCTTGCATTTAGCGCTGCTACACCAACATTTTTGCCTGCTTGGCAATCCCTGGGTGGTAAAGGGCACATTACGGTAGAGGCGTTTGGTCCACGTTTGAGAAAAACATCAGATTGGTGAGCAGAGCTATTTAGTAATTGAACCAAGTTAAAACCTCTGAAAACAAATTGCACTGTGTCAGATAAATGTCTGCAGCTTTATTGTCTAAAGCTTCCTGCTTCTCTGCCGACAAAGACTCCACTGTTTATGTCAGATGTCCAGCCACCTTTGTTGGACTCACTCAAGTATCTCAGTATACTCTCAGGAAAAAAAAAGTTGTATTTTCATCTGGATCAAGTTTAGCAATCTGGATTAGACTCTTATCTCTCCAGGGAACCCTTCCGTGTCCCTTACACATTGGTGGATCATCCGTGCCAGCTTTAACCTTTTCTGAACGGGGACCACCACCTGTTAAGCAGGCCTGCTGCTCCCAGGCAGCCCTGACAGCACAGTGCTCAGCTCTGTAGTAGTGTGGGAGTGGAAAGGCTCGGGCCACCTGGCACAAACCTGCTGGGAGGAAATAGGATGTGCCAGTTAGCACGCACAGCCAGCCTTGTGTTTTTGCCAGCACATATGCTTCTGTCTGTAGGGTGCTTCAGCACACAACGCTCGGAAACAAAGCGACAAGCACATGCATTTCATCACACTAGGTATCTGCACAAGGAAAGCTGCTCTGCGTTTGCAGGACCACCACTCACAGCACCTTGAGCTACTGTGACCTCAAGACTCGGGGTCCTAGCTTGCAGAATCATAAGACGCTGGTGGAATATCTCAGCTCTCATTACAAAAAAGTAGCAGGCCCCAGAGGAGCTGGAAAAAGTTTGAAATTGTCACTCCTTTACCCAGAAAGCATTGATGCCAGCGGGTACAACCAATCTCCACCCTGCTGTTAACTGAGAAAAGCAAACAAAAAACCCCACAACGTTTTGGGATGTGTAAGGCTGCCAGTACGGGAGCTAGTTACTTGAGGTGCGTTTTATTGTCACTCATCATAAGCACATTTGCTAGTGAGAATGCCCGCTTCCTCACGTGTCCTGCACACCGTTTCCAGTTCCTCACTCTTGGGCACAGTGTCTTCTCTTGTCTATTGTTCCACCTCTTTCAGAAGAGACCTGAGGGCTCTCACGTGCTCCAGCCTGTAGCTGTTGTAGGTCAGTTTCCTCTGAATCTGCTCACTGATTCAATCAAAAGCAGAATCTGAACGTAGGCATACATTTGCTAAAATCACACTTTGTTTTTGCATCTTCCACTGAGGCACACTGACATCTTTTCTCACCTACAGAGGGTAACGTACAGCCTCAGCAGAGAAGTAGCAGGGCTGTGATGCAGAACTAAGCCGTGTCCCTCCTTGCAGATCTCATACGAAGACGTAGACCGCCTGAAAGGATTGGCTGTGATTGAGAACATGAGGGTACCACACTTCCTGCAGGACCACGCCCGGTATATGGAGCACTTGGAAAAGATTATGGAGGTCAATGAGCTGACTGATGAGGAGCTCCAGGATCTCATAGACTAAGAATTTCAGCCAGCCATTCAGTCTGTGCAGCCGAGGATACAGAACTGGGCTTCTGAGAGCTTGCAAAAATGGACTTAGGAGGGGTGGAGTGGGTGGGGAAGGTGGCCAGAGTATGTGGGTTCACAAAAAGTCCCTTTGTGTTCCTTTTACATTGTGATTACATACTAATGAGTTTTTAAAGAGATTGTGCATTTTTTAGTCTGGTTTAGGAATCCCTTTGCAGTGATCTCTGCAGCCATCTGCTCCATTTTGCGGGCTAGGCATAGTGCTTGACACTCTCTTGTGATATACTGCCTTTTCCCATCCAGATTTAGAGGTGGAGGAAAGGAAAAAGAAGAGAAATGCCCCTTTTGTCTACTCATGTATGCTTCATCTGTGGTCACCTTTCACCGCTTGTAGAGATAGCACTGCTGTAGTTTATGCTACCTCGTTGTCTGTGTAACTCTTCCCTGTTTGTCATCATTGCAACAACAAGTCTAAAAAAACAATCACAGTGCACAGAAGCAGGTCTTTGTGCAATGGCTCTGTAAAACTATTAAAAAGTTTTTTGTTTTTTTTTCTTAGAAGATTCAGCATTAAAAAAGTAAGAAAAAAAAGACAAAAAAAGAAGACAGGTATTGCTGTTTTGATGGCTGCAAACAGGTAGCAAAACGATCTTTTATATGATTCTGCCTGATTGCGGCTCTGTCTGTTTAGCTGAGTCCTGGAAGGGCCTTCCTTGTTTGGGGACAGGTGTATCATGGCTAGTAAGTACTGTCAGGCAGCGTTTTGGGTGAAAGCTTGGGCACAACTGTGATTTTACAGCTTTTTTATCAGTAAGTTCAGGAATGCAGGGCTGTAAGTCAGCAGAGCAGGCAGCACTCACTTCTTTGTCTGGGTCATCTGAGCCAACAGAGCATCGAGTCATGTTTGGAGCAGTGTCAGGCCTCGGTGCTACGGCAAGGTTGCACTCATTGCAGAAATGAGACATGGAAAGGGAGAAAAGCGGGCTCCCAAGTGCCCTGGTCCTGTGTTCCTCCAGGACTGCTGCACCACTTCAAGCAGATTTACCTCTGTTTTGTCTGCTGGTGCTATATCCTGAACCAAGCAGAGAAAGCACATTACTGTGAGGCGCTGCTAGGCACATGACAGAGAGCTTCGATGGCACAGGAGGGCTTACTGCATAAATGACATTTCCTGAATTCAGAGTCTTATGGATTGTTGAGGCCAGTTGAGTCTTGCACCTGTAAATACTTTGAGGACTGGTTTGGTTTCAGTAGGCAGCATTTTAGCAGTGCTCCTCTGAGCTCCTGGGGAAGCAGCTGAGGTGCAGGAGGCTGTGCAGGAAGAGGGGAGCTCCCAGAGGGCTTCTGCCCATTCTTCCCCTTGTGCTGCGACCCACAGGCCCAGCACTGAGCAAGGCAAGTAAGTGGAGGCAAGGTTTCCTCCACACCGCATTTGCATGAGTTTGAGCCCCACTATCCCTCTCTCCCCATTTATCCTCTAACAACTGAAGTATGAAACAACCCTCCCACCTTCCCCGGCCTTACTCTATGCCGTGACAGCAAAGTATTGAAGATGCTTCATAATAGGAAGAAAGAGAAATCTGGGAGGAAAAGCTCAGCTGGCTCAGAGGTCTGAAGGCTTTTTGAGTCATCCCCATGCAGCTGTCCTTCAGACAGCGTTGCAGGTGCTCTCGCAGCAGCTGGCTGACTGCTTCAGAAAATACATTCAACAAACATCAGTTTACTAAATTGGGTTATTTTCGAGGCAGGGACCAAGAACCCCTCACAGCAGCCTTAATTTTGTATTGCTAGTCTTGTTCACTATCTGGAAGCCTTTCAGCCTCTGTGTGCAGAAATAAAAAACTTTTTGTTTTTACTCCTTTTCTTTTTACAAGTTTGATCACTTGTAACTTTGCCTGCCCAGCTTTGCTGGGAGAACCAAACCCAGCAGACGTAGCGTTGCAGCAGCCCAGTGCAAGGTTAGAGTCTGGAAGTGGTCTGTATGAAGATGTTATCATAGGGGCAGCTGAGAAACCTGCCCACTTCTGTTTTCAGCATCGTATTTGTCCTTCCTCCTTTGTAAAGGCGTTTCGAATTTTGAAGTGTACCTTTTGTAATTTTTCCTGATTGTTTTTATTCCTGGTTACTAAGTCATGGTACGGAAGTTCTGTAATAAAGTTTTTGGACAGCAGTGCATGTGAGCTCGTAACGAACTTGGGGAATTGAATGCTTCCTCTCAGGCACCTTGTTGGCTGGTGTCCTCCCTGCACAGAAACAAACCTCCATAAGAGAATGCCAACATTGAAAACAGACGTCATCCACCCCTGCTGCATCTATGCACATGTGCCTGAAACTGGCTCATGAGCTCAGGCACAGATGCAGAGCTGCCATTCAGGAGGAGCAATAGAAGACACTGCTCCCTGAAGAACCAATGGGCAGAGCTAGGTGCAGCACGCCCTCCTCTTTGATCCTCCCTCCTTGCTCCAGGAGTTTGCAGCAGTTGCTGTGCCAGAGGAGTAGGGCTGTTCCCGTGAGATCCCCAGCAGGAAGCAAAGCAAAGAACATTGCCCTGAGTGTTGGCAGATGGGAGAGTGAACCGAGTTCTACAAAGGCATGAGTCAGTGTTTTCCCAGCTCTTGAGAGCTAACATGCAGGGAAAAAATAACACTGAATGCTGCACACCAAACTGAAAGCCAAAGCCAGGCTCCACGACTCCCTTCTGGGACTAAATGCACCCTGTCCAGAAGCAAAGAGAGGAAGATGAGGAGGGGAGGTGTCCACATCCAGAGGCTTCTCTGGATCAGAAGGACCACGCAGGGCCTTCTGGTCATGCAGGGGCCTGGCACCTTTCCTGCTTCATGGTTTCAGCAGCTTTTGCAAGTGCTGAGCTCACTTAGGAACTGCCAAGAATTTCCACAGAGTGAGTCTCTGTGTGCCCTCTGCTATTCCCCTCAGTTCGTAAGGAAGCAAAGAAACATAACCACCACAAACATCACAGCAGCAAAGCCCTGCTTGGCTGCATTTCAGCGAAGATCCTATACAGTAATAAAAGTACACTTTATTTTCTGTACAATTCTCATCCAGATCTCCAGGTGTGGAGATGAGTCCGTTGCATCCCTGTAAAAAGTTACAGACCACTCTATTGCCGTGAGACACCCCAGAGCTGTCCGTGAGGGGCACGGAGCGAGAGCCATTGAAGGCAAGTGCTGATGCTTTCTGGACATGGAGAGAGCAAGTGGAGGAGGGAGGGAGGGTAGCAGCTCTTCCGCTCCACAGCTGAGTCACTGGCAAGCAGAGCTATGGGCTGACCCCTGCAGCAGGAGTGACACCTCCAGTTCACATCATCGTTCGTGTTTAGTGTTTGAGTCGCGCTCAACGGTCACCCCGTTTCCATTCCGCGTCACCTCCTTCCTGTTCCAGTCCTTTTCCATGTAAAATTCAGCGAGCACGGGGCAGTGGTCTGAAGCCACCCCGCCCCAGGACCAGTTATCAGGGATCCATGGGTTTGTAAGGCCTTCTCGCACAACAGCCCAGTGGCCTGCAGGAAAAAGAATGGCAGAAATTTGCAGTATGAAAGTGGTGCCTGGATTTAAACACGTTCCCACAAGTTTGCAAAAGAAATACTTAGCATGCTAAGGAACTGAAGGCAGCTATAGGAGGTCACAGAATCATAGGATCATTAAGGTCAGAAAAGATCTCTAAGATCACCGAGTCCAACCACCAGCTCATCTCCACCGTGCCCACCAGCCATGTCCCTCAGTGCCACAGCTACACGCTTCTTGCAAACCTTGAGGGACAACACCACCTCCCTGGGCAGCCTGTTCCAATTCTTCATCACTCTTTCTGTGAGCAGAAATGTTCCCTAATGCCCAACCTGAACTTCCCCTGGCACAACTTAAAGCCATTACCTCTTGTCCTATCAGTTGTTACCTGGCAGGAGAGACCAACCCCATCTCACTACAGCCTCTGTTCGGGTGGCCGTAGTCACTACACGCCAAGCGATGTCACCCGCGCTCACCTCACACAGGCGACACGACTTAACCAAACACTCTACCTGTGAAAACCTTCTTCAAACTGCGGCTGATCCACATGTTGTCCAGCGACTTGGACCCCTGGGGGTTCTTTGTGCTGATGTTGGTAAACGTACTCGAAGGGACCAAGTGATGGAACTTCTCCTTCCTCAGTATGTCGTGGTCGCTGCTGTCAGGAGCCTGGTTAAAGTCTCCCAGGATGATCACATCTTTTTCTCCTGGAAAAGAGTAAAAATGGAAACAAAAAAAAATAAGAAGTGTTATTGTGCTCTTTCTATCTGTTGCAGTTTCGACAGAAATAAATATGAGGCATTACTTTTGGAGAAACCTACATACATACTGGCTCCGACTTGTCCTGATATTTTCTTTTTATAGCTTTCCTGTAATACTCAAGGACAATAATTGTTTCGATTCCAGGAAGACACAGTCTTTTGCTAGTATATATCAGAGTCCCAAAAGTGCAGTGCCTGTTCTAAACCTGTGTGTTGAAGAAATCTCAAAGAACAAGCCTGAAATGCAGCCTGCAGGCTTGATGGCAGCAGGATAGTTCACAGAATTCTCCTGGATGACTGAAGAAATACTGCTGAGCTTGGATACGTTACAATTTGTCTAGGGCTTCATTTCCAAAGAAACTAAGGAAATGACTTGGAATACTCATCCAAAATGCGTATCTTTCTGTGGAAATAAGATTACCTCACTTACATTTCAAACCTAACTGAGTGAGAAAAGAAACTCTGGGCCTTAATTTTATATCCACAGCATGTGCTCTCGGTAACTCTACATCTGGAGATGAAGATATCCCAGCTGTGCACTGGGGTAAGAGGAGAACAGACGTGCCTGGTGCCCATCTCAAATGCCTCCCAGAAAGGTGTGATGTACTCTGGGGTTGTGACAGCTGAGCAAAGGCTGCTGCAACACAGACCTCAGTACTGGTGAGGGAGGAATCTGCAACAACGATGCATAAACGCACCAAAAAATTATCACAGAGGTGATTTCAAAGAAGACAACTGTTATATTCTCTAAGTTTCTTTGCTTTCTGTGGTTGAAGTGGGGAGGAAGAGGACTGAGACTCCTCTATCACGAGCGGCGCTCATGGATAAACCTACCTGCTGTGTGCTGTTGCTGTAGAAGTAGCCAGCCAAAAGAGGGAGCACAAGTTAAACTACAAAATCCACTGCACTCTTCTCTACCTGCAGTTCTTCAAAGACAAACTAAGAGAGGGCAGGAGGGCAGAGATTGATGGCTTATGATTTACAAAAACAAATACTTCTAAACATGCTGCTTGCTAAGATGTGGAGAGGTGATGAAAACATAATGAAGCTACTTGTAGCTTCTCTGACCTTTGCTTGTATTGAACATGACATGATGTTTAAATATTATTCTACCAAGTGTTGGTGATACTGACCTTCCCACCTTTAAAAGAAATAAAGAAACAAGCCTGAGCACAAGCTATTTTAAGATCTGGCAGAACCCAAAAGAAAATCAGTGCTTATCTAATGGGGAAGCACCAAACCCCCCCTGGACAAAATCGGTCTGCTCTCATGATCTGAACAAAGTGCTTTGACAGTGCCTCTGAAATGCCACCTTCTGCTTCTGGCAGTGCAAAAGAGCTAAGATCTGGACCAGGAGGATGGATCTGATGGTTCTATGTCTGGGGGTCAACGATGCTGCAGGAAATTGCATCTCAGGGTGACTGTAACAAGGGGCTCAAGGGCAACCGCACTGCCGCAGTCCTCCAGGACTGATGCTTGCTTAATGGCCCAGGCAGCGCTTGGCTCCTGATGCAGAGTGGGGAAGGCCACTCTGGAAAGGTCTGGGGTGCAACCCTGACAGGGATTACAAATGATAGACAGGTAAGAATCCAAGCAACAGCATCTTGATCCTGCACAAAACACATTTGTTTTAGCAAATCCTCCAGCCTTACATGAAAAAATATATTAAAAAGTCATGATCACAAATAGAAATTTTAACTGACTGCTCAATTCTGAATGACTCAGAAATAGCAGAGGCTAAAATAATCAACACCTAGATATGTTCATGGAATCAGGTACTAAGTCAGTCTGGTGTATACACAGGAAATGAGTCACTATTCTTTTCTGTTTTAAACTTTCTCATGCAGAACAGATAAGCGTAAGATCACAACACAACATAAAGTGGACAGAGAAGGGATCAATGGGGTGCAGTGAGCATTCAAGAAGCCAAAACCCTGTTTTCAAGCCCATCACTGAGGAAAAGGGTCTCTTTCTGATCCCTTCAAGCTGACGCTTCTGGGGCTCCATGTAGCTGTGAATCCCTGGCAGAACATTTATGCAGCAGATATCTTCAGTGCTTCATTTTGTTGTCCTGCAGCAATGGTGAAACCCTCACTTGTTCCACAGCAGTGCAAAGAGATCCCTGAAGGACACTCTCCCTTGACTTCCACATGCCCTGAATCAGTCCCTTAATGAATTAAACAGACACTTAAACTCCCACATCTTTCTTGACGAGAGTGAAAACCAGATCATGGAAAGGATGTGACAGCACACTGGCTGGTAAAAAGCTCCCTACGGCTTCTCAAAAGGTCTTCTAGTGCCTGATGCATGGGCACTTTGCTATATGGCCAATCCAGATGGAAGAAGATGACTAAGCCAACCCTGGGTCCGAGCACTACAAGCACATCTGGGATAGTGTCTGCATGGTCATGGTCACCGCCGTGGAGATGAACCAGTAGAGTGCTTGAGAGAAGGCAGAGTTAACTACCAGCAGCAAACCACCACCAAGTCTCTCTGGTACTGCTGAGGGAAAGGAGGTCCAGAAGAAACCCAGACCCAGTCATCTGATGGGAGGAATATGGGTACACTGCTACTCTGGGGATGGAAACGTTACATGAGACTGCATAACTGAATTTTTTTAAGCATGACATTGATTTTGGCAGAGTAATTCAGTACTCAAAATAACAGGCGTTATTATTCGTTTATGAAACAAGACCTGCATCCCACAAGTTAGGAATTTGAACTTCACCTTTCATGAAAGATTAACTCAAGAACAAACATGCTCCGGTAATGTGCCTGCCACATGACAATAAAAATACAAACAAAAAGGAGCCCTAATGTCAACAGTCTAAATTTAGATGCAGCGGAAATGCATCTCTGTTGACTTCGGAAGAGCTCCACAGTTATCTGCATCCCGATTCAGCCTTCTGGGATTATACAAACGACCCTTTTGTTTGCCTTCATCCTTTTCTTTTTCAGAGTATGTGGACAAATACTTAAATCTGTAGCACTTAAAAATAGTTCTGACTGACTTCTTGCAGCTCAAAAGGAAAAACAAGGGAACATGCATAAAATCTGTGATTACTTTCATGTTATACAAGGAGGATTTTAATGCTTCCAAGTGACTGACCTTGCAAAACTGTGCCAAGAGGAAAATCATCGTGACTATAACCTCATAACCCTTTTACATGTTTGTTAAGCAGTAAGCAGAGGGCTAGATTTTTCTAGTCCTATGAAAAGTTCACCAACGCCAACACCGCTTTGAACCTGAAACCTGCTCTTCTGCTCCACTGGGAACTGAGTTAAATTTGCGAGAATCACAGTAAGAAGCAAATTCTCACAAATGAGGCAAATAAATTCAGCTGTCTATTAAATTGCTCGAGTTGAGATACAAATTCTGGTGTCACTCAGCCTGGTGTAAAACCAGAGCAACGTGTCTGAAACCAACACAATTGTTGTGCTTATTTCACCTATGTACCAAAGATGGTTTCTGGTTTTCTCATTAACAACCATCCCCTGACCTCCACTGGGTTTTTCAAGTGCTGCCAAACATAAAAAAAAAAAAAATCATATAGAACAAACTTCTTTTAGGAAAAAGCCAGCAAATGTTTTTCTGATACCAGGTAGATTCCATTTCCACAAACACAGTTTTAACCTAGTATTTTTTTTCTGTTTTTTTTTTACACTAGCATAAAATCACACAGAGATTCACTTGAAAAGTGATGCTGAAGGCAGTAGGATCTTCTGAGGTATTTGTGTTAATTAGAATAGATTGTAAGATAGTGAGCATTTTGCATGCTGTGTATCACTGAAATGATGGTAAAGACAGTGTAGAGCTGACAAGGGAATCAGTGAAACCTGCTCTAAGACATTTATAAACATATTTTAAATTCCTTTTGCTGAGGTGTGCTAACTGGAAAGAAGACAACACCGTACCTTTCAGAGTCTCCTGCAAAGTCTGTGCAAAGGTTGCTAGTTTGTGGCTGTCATGGTTCTTCCCTGCGTTGTCCCCCGTCACAGGAGCCAAAGCCAAGTGTAGGTTAACCAGAGTTAGGTCATTCATCCCAACCTGGGGGAGGAAGGAGGGAAATCAGCATGGTACAGAGCAAGGGAGGTCACAGAGCAAAGACATCCACCTGTTGCACACACTCTTGGCAGTAGGTCCTGGCAACTAGGACCTGTTTCACTCTGCATACAGCGTGTCGTGTTTCATCTTGTTTTTTTGGGGAGGACAGGAAACACAGCTCTATGCACACTACTATGACAGCCCTTCAGTTCTGGGGAAATTGATTTTCATAAATATGCAGTTTCTTTCTTCAGCAGTTGCAGAGAGAAGCTGGCTCTTCATGAAAAACAGTTTACGCAAAACCAGTTGTTATTAAGCTACAAATAATGGCTTGGTCATTACATGGACTAATTACTGCTCTCCTGTGATCTGGCTTGGCCTGCCACAGAGATTAGTCATGAAACTTAATGTACCTTGAAACGAGCCTCTGACTCCCTGTAATTTTCTGCTTACCTTCTGGGACTCACTGGGTCGCGTGGCACAAGTAACTCTTACTTCTAATCCCGACCTGTTTGCATTTATTAGAAACTTCTCTCAAAGCATTGCCAGAAATGTCAAATTCTCTAACCCGGATACAGGCAGTGCAGGGAAGGGGGTTGTACAGTCACTCATGCATATGCACAAGAACAGCTTGGAAAGACTCGGTTTCCAAAATGCACAATGTTCTTGTGTAGGTGCAGCCTAATGGGAAAGCTTCAAAATGAAAACTCTGCACTCTTCCAGCAGTGTCAGGGAGATCAGCCCGAGCCTCTCAGAAGCACAAAGCCCCCTGTGTACAACTGTTCTCCCAACACTTACCCCATCTCCACCCACCATTTCTGGCACTGACCAGAACCACGGAGCCGTGGCTGCCTGCTCCTCAATACTCACCTCTCTAAAAGCTGAACAAAGTGACTGGTGATTTCTGTCACTCTATCAGACTGCAGGCACTGCCAAAGGTCCAATGCCCTCGTGTGCCTAAATGGTCCCTTGCAGCAGGGCTCCCTCCCACAGGACCTTGGGGAAGGACTGACTCTGGTGATGTGCCTCTCCTATCAAGACCACTGAGCACCTTACTGTAACCGTGCCATATGAGACTGTGAACATGGATTAGCCTCATGCTAATGCAATATTTTTTAAATCTATTATGATATTCTTTCTAGCCTCTTGTCCAAAACTTTGAAATTAAAGCTCATCTCTGTGAGGGTCAGTTGGCAGAACTGAGTTACCTTGAAATGTGCAATATATGGGTGAGGATACGAGTGTCTCCCATTGCCATTAGTCTGTACATTCTCCTGAGAAGAGGCATCTTTCAGCTCAATGCCAGCTGTTGTGTCCCAGAGGAAACCAGAATATTCAACTCCCTGCCATTAAAACACGAGAAAAGACAATAATACAATGTTAAAAATAAAACATTCTGTCAAAATTACAAAACTTTAATCCAAACATTTCCAAAGTTGCTTTGTTTCACCCTGGCGAACCACCTGCTGGATTTGGGAAGAATGGGCAGTCCCACTGGCCTTACTGAAGACTGAGCACACCGAGTTGAAACGCATATTTTCTTGCTCCTCACACCCGCATGTTGGCTCTTGGATACACAGGTAAGCAGAGCTGTTCTACCTTTCACAGGCAGAGCACGTTCTGGACTGCTGCAGTGGTGAGAGATTTAGCAGCAGCATCCTGTGTTCACCTTTGGGCTGACATGTGCCTTTTACTTCCTGCTCTTCCAGGCAGGGAATCTGATTATTCTCAGTGTGGTCAGTAATAAAGTAGTTTATGTCCTGAGCATCCCCAGCATCCCTCCTCTACCAGTGGTCAGTGGTACTCGTTTACGAGAAGAGCACAGCTGGGGTGTGTAGCTGCAGGTCTTTCCCCTGGCAGCCTCTTCCAAGCACTGATACATTGCTGCAAGCAATCCTTTCCCATTCCTTCTCTCCATACCATTCGCAATCTTACAGATTTCTGTCGTGCCCAAGCTAAAAATACCCAGGCTCATTCAGCCTCTTGGCACGACATCTGGTCTAGACCTCTCAGCCCTGTCAATTTTCTCTGTCTCCTTTCCAACTAAAGTGATTCATGTTAAGGTTTCCGTGTCTTTTGTCCTGGTGTCTATCACCCTACAAGGTTTTCTTGGACTACTTGGGAACGTGGCATTTCCAGAGAGCTGTCTGCCCCCATTACACCAGCAGTGGTATCTAATTCAAAGCCTGTCAAGCATCCCCTCTCATCACACAGACACAATTTGCCTTGATATCATCCATACCTAGTGAATCACATTAAATCCATCTCTAGGAAAAGCTTTCCATTTCATTTTTTCATTTCAAGTACATGAAAACGGCAACTCAGCAAACATACTAGATAAGCTCCTCTGCCAGATGAGGACAGCGTGCTGAACAACCCCACTGCAGGGTCTCTGTTTGTAAACCTGGAAAACTGGAAGCTCTTCCAAATTCCAGCCAGTGCTGTATTACAGAGCAAGCTCAGCTGACTAGCAAAAACCAGAAGTAGTGCAGCGTGTCCGGGGCAAAACAAAGGGCTCTCTCCTTGTCCTAACATGCAGCCTTTCTTCTGCATTTCTGTACTGTTTTTATCTGTTACACATCCCCACAACACACAGGCACCTTCCTCCTGACAACTATGCCACGGACTGGGGAAAATAATTCTTCTGAAGTATCAATAGGACAGTCAAACTGAATTCTATATAAACAGCTTGAAATAAAAAATAAAAGAAAAAAGAAACCAGAAGTTGCCAACCTTGCCAAAAAAAGATTTGCAAAATGTTTTGCCTTAAACAGATTAAAAATATGTCCTTGGTTAGAGGGGAAAAAAACAAAAAAGTGAAGCAAAAGCTCAAACATAGGGATTAGTGTACCTTGTGTAGCTGGCCAGAGGGTTTTTCGGAAACAACACCCTTCCAACATCCTCTAGGGCCCTTCCACTTGCGGATGTTTGGCAGAGTCGGCTGGTTCAGCTCCATACAAAACTAGAGAGAGAGAGGTGGAGGAAAAAGATCAGCTCTGCAAGACTTTAAAAAGAACTGCATAAAAGCATGCAAAAAGGCATCGATAGAGCACAGCGTGGAATATAGACCATAGTCTCTACTGAAATGTTAAATAGTGCCCAGCAACAAATCTGAGCTTGTTTCTGCCTGAGGCCAACAAAGCTGTATCAAATTGTCAGCTACACCATTTAAGCTCTGGTTTTTAAGCACTGCAACAGCCTAGGCCAGTCCCAAAATGGAAGCTTGTTCATGTGGAAAGAACAAAAGCCAACCTTTAGCACACACATGGGACACAAAACCCCTGCTTCCCAGGAAGGCTCATGCAGGAGGTGGTTGAGGATGGGCCCAAGAAAAGGGCTCCTTTTCTGCCAGAGTGCCATTCTGTGCCGGGGAGCTAGGCAGGGGGCTCTGGGGGCAGGAAGCCCCATGTAGCAGTGCTGGCTGCTCTCCAGTGACTCAGAGGGGCCAGAGGAAGGGAGGAGGCCAGCCTGCTGCACGCAGCATACCCACTGTAATAGCACCCTATGCACTGACTATGGCTGTGGTATGGCAGGTGCATTCTGGATGCTTGAGACTTTTTGTGCAGGCAGGAACTGGCTGCACCTCTGCACACACAGATCTTTCTGATGCCCCCCATAGACACCAGTCTTCCTGGACACTGCTGTGCAGCCACAGCACTCAGACACACTTCCATTGCCAAGGATAGCATAGAATCATAGAACCTTAACATTGCTCAGGATGGAAAAGACCTTCAAGATCATCAAGTCGTACCTCTACCTAACCATACCACCCTAACAACCTACCTGATCTCTGGAGGTCATCCAGCCCAACCCCCTGCTAAAACAGGTTCCCTAGATTGCACAGGAAAGCATACAGGTTGGTCTTCAATATCTCCAGAGGAGACTTCACAACCACTCTGGGCAGCCTATGCCAGTGCTCTGTCACCCTCACATTAGAGAAGTTCTTCCTCATGTTCAGACAGAACTTCCTCTGTACCAGTTTGTGCCCACCGCCCTTTGTTCTGTCGCTGGGCACCCACTGCAAAGAGCCTGGCTCCATGCACTTGACTTTAGATACGAAATAAGCATTGATAAGATCTTCCTTCAGTCTTCTCCAGGATGAACAGACGCAGCTCCTTCAGTCTTTCCTCATAAGGGATATGCTCCAGGCCCTACATCATCACTGTAGCCCTTCAGGACTCTTTGGTAGTTCCCAATCTTTCCTGCACTGAGGAGCCCAGAACTGGGCACAGTTTCTGCCATGCACAATGGTCCTCTGTGGTGGGAGATGCTTTTGGCCATGCTCAGTCTGAAGAGCTACCATCTTTTGGCAGTGGGTAGTAACCATCTGCATGGATATAAGGATGATATAAGGGCAGAGTGAAATGGACAAAGGCTACCACCTTCCTAACTTGCCAACTGTTTTTCTTGTACCTCTTTTCTACCTCTAAGATACACGCAACCCAAAAGACGACCTTTTCCTATCCTGAAAAGCCAAGATACACCTTAGATTTTCGCTCAAAGGAGAAAATGTTTGACACACTCTTTAAGAATCTTTTCTGGAATGCAGCGCATTGCAAGGGCTTCTGACTGAAGATGATACGACACTACAGTGATACTACAGCAGGGCTCATGGTACAGCTTCAGGCAGGGCTGGGCTGATGGCTGGGGGACACTGTAACAGGTGCAGTAAAACACAGCAGTAACAGTTATCATTCCTGACCACACTGTGAGACATCAACCAACATAAACGTGGAGAATGAGTTTCCTAATATTTAAATGACTTAAATATGCGCCCATAAGAAAAGAAATAAAAGTTAGGAGTTCTGCTGTAGACTGACAAAAAGAGTTAACTTATCTCTGGGCTGCAGCACAAAGTGCACAGCAGGGCTGAGTAATGCTACAGAAACCATCCTGTTATTAAAAACAGCATCTGCAATCAAGTAGTTTGAATATTTTGTTTCCTCCAAATTGATTTTCCTTAACTTTGCTCAGTCAGAACAATGACAAATACGATTATATGGTTTGTTTGGACAAAGCCATCAGCCCGTTCTGGGTACAGTTTCAGCAGCTGAGAGCTTCCCCCACAGCAGCTGACTTTAATTCATGCCCATTTTCCAGGATGCATAGGCACACAGGTTTGGAAGCTGTAGCAGTGTATTTGCTTAGGTGATGTTTTTTGCTGAACTGAGAAGCGCATCTCTTAAATCACGTTGTTCTGCCCATAAAGCCCAACATCAAACAAGATTACACTTTCCCTTGTACAGTAAAAATCTACAGACAAAAAAAGTTCCCTCTTTTGCAAAGTTAGATCTGCATCTATCCCTTTGGGGAGCCGTTTCTCAAGTGGTAAAGAATAGACTTGAATGAAAACTCATAAGGAAAAAAGTTCTAGCTTTGTTTTTTCTCACGAGCCTTTCAGCCTGCAAGTTTCCTGTACAAAATCAACTTTCTTTGTCAAATCCTGTACAGTTCTGTACTCTAAAACTCCAGCACATACCATGTGCTATCAGCTCCTTCACAAGGACCCTTCCAGTCTCACGGTTGCTCACGATCACATCCCTTGCCTGAAAAGTGGATGCATTACTCCTTTGCACATTTAGGAAATCAAATGTGACCCAGGAAAACAATGCCTTGGGGCTCAATAAAGCCTCATATAATTATGCATTTCTGATAGCCAGTGATACCTCTTTGGAAGATGCTTATTTCCAGACCTGAGTCAGAGCACAGGCTGCAAAGAGGGTGAGAAGACATCAGATGGAGAGCCACAGTGTGAGCCAGTTATCAGGGCACGGTGCATCTTGTCTCCATGCACCAATCATTGCCTGAACTTCAGAAAGGCACTCAAAGCAATTAACTGTTCATTTTCTTCAATTACCACAGGAGCTTTCAGGCCAAAAGGGTACTGAAGCAAATGTAAACAATTTGCTTCTTCAAAGCAAAGGCGATGTTAGTGCTGCTTAAGAAAGAAGATTGTATTATGTTGGCCTGCAACAACAGAGGTGCATGTTGGTGGTGTGACAGTAGAGGTTGAACCTTCCCACCAATATCCCATTACGTTTTGTTGTTGTGTGACAGATGGCAGCAGAGGGGCAGTCTGACCAAATGGCATCTGACACGGAGGTGCGGATGGAGCAAAGGTGTGTCACTGAACTTGTGTGACACTGAATTGACAACGGCTTCATGAGATCATCTGTCACTTCCTTTTTTTTCAGTTCATCCTCTAACGTAGATTTCCTCTGCTCCATCACTGGATATTCTATAATAAAAAAATATTCCTGGACTTGAATGCACATTATCCTTTCTTTCTTTATACATCCAGGAATGAACTGTACTTCTATCTACCCAAAGCAGACTTGAGTACCTGCAATCCTAATCCAGTCAACCACATACAGGACACAGCCAGAGCTGGAGCTCCCTAATTGAGCATGACCTAGAAAGCTGGGGGCAGAAAAGTTAAAAATACTTCTGAGAACCTGAAATTGACACCTCTGGTTTCCACATCAAGTATCCCGATTTGACACTGGTTCTCTTGAAGAAAAAAGGCATTTTGTTTGCAAGAAGTTAGAGGCAGAGTTAGATAGTGGAGAGCTTTGTGAACGTCGTATTTTCCTAGGCTTGCTGTTGAGGTGTGGATAAGAGAAGCTCAGGGAGCTCACAGCACTGCAAGGTGCGCAAAGACACAGGAGGCAGCGAGGCTTGGGCACTCAGCACAATTCTGCAGGCAGACAGCACTTCTCATCCCCATCCCCATCTGCACGTGCAGGAGTAAAGGGACACAGAGAGGCCTTGCAGTTGTGTTTGGGTTCTCATGTAACCAAATGTAAGCATTGGAAGCATTATTATGGCTAAAACTGAAAACAGACTCAACATTGGATCCTTTTTCCTATTGACAGTAGTGTAGTCTCAGGCCTTTGCTGCTTGCTTGCCTTTCCCTGAAGCGTATCCGTTTCCGTTTCCTGTTTGCAGAAGCAGCCAAACCCTGATTGCTCCTGAGAGTGGTTATGTGACATGGGGATGCAGGAGCTGATGTGTGGGACGCACTGCAGCCTTCTTTCAGAAGGACCACAATAATGCAGCGGAAGGGGGTGGCCCTGTGCTATTATGACAAATGCTTTATACATACCCATTCGATTACTCCCTTCCAGGAAGACCTCATGAAACATTTTGTAATACTTATCGATTGTGTTCTTCAAGCACTGATAGTACAAAAAGGCAAACAGGACCTGGCCGGTGGATGGAGGCCTGCCAGACATTTATTGGCATTTTCAAAGAGAGCAGAACTCCACAGACAACAAAGGTCTCAGACATATTGATACATTTTGTTATGGAAAAAGATTGCTCTTTCTCCCTCTTGTGAATAACTTTACAATGAAGAAATAATATACTTAAAGGGTGATTTATAGAAGCTAAGCTACAAACATTAGGAGAAAAACTGTGTGATGAAAGTTAAGAGAAGGAACATCTACTGAAAATGCCACAGAGTTACTCCTGGCAAAGTTATCAGCCCATCCTGCCGTGTTAGGGCATCCTGCTCATGCCATGTCATCCAGACCCAGGGCAATACCTCCCATTCTGTACTCATTAGCTCGTCCCTCCTAAATCAAAGCATTAAGATTGATGACTGAGTAAATCCAGCCATCCTCCATGCTCGTCACAAACATTACCCAATGCATCTGTCCGACAGCTCCAGAAGCTCACTGCGGGCAGCAAAACAGAAGCAGAGCACTTCAGTGCTGACCATCCAGCCACAGCCCTGACCAGCACCTCTCTTCAAGCAGAAAGCTGCACCTAAGGGCACCATCATCACTTCCGTGTATTTGCACACCATGGATAAACAAAGCTTGTTTGTTGTGATAACATGCATGCTCATATACACATCTATGTTAGGAAATATGAGCTCCTTCCAGACACAGTGCGATGCCAGGCGATGGAAGTTTTCTATTTCTCCACCTCTACCACGGGGATACAGCTGTGCAATCAATTCCTGTTCCCTCAGTGAGGTACAATGAGTATAGTCTGGAAAACATGCTGCTTATGCTTCTTACATAGCAGACTTGTATTCCAGAGAGACATTCACAGAGGAAGGATTTCCTTTTTTAGCTCCTGAGTGCTTCAAGCACCACGTTATGGTCTGGAGAGTAAGCATCTACCGCACCACAGCTTCATCATCCAAGAGCTGCCTGGCAATCCTTGTCCTGAATTCCAGACTGTGCTGCAAAGATCATTTCTAAGTTCAATACAGAATAAAGGAAACCTCCTGGGTAGAGTTCCTCAGAGGAGACAGGATGAGGAAGGCTCATTGTCCAAGCCTAGTTATGTCCACTATAGGCAAGCAATAAAGTTGTGAAGACTGGGGTAACTCTGGGTATAAAACCAGAGGAACACTAAAGCATGATATCCTTTAAAACACTGAAGGATACAAAAAAAAAAAACTTTTAAAACAAAACACATCACCTCTGCAGGAGGAATTTTTGTGAATTTGGCCGTGATTTGAGCCAGCCCATGGAATTGAACCGAAGTGGAACACAAGGCCCTGCTCTGCAGCTGCTGTATTACTCACCCATTGTACTTCATGAATGTGCGGGAAATAATTACGCTGATAAATTTAACATTATCTCAATTATCAAAAGTTTATAATGATTTGTTTCCATACACAAACCTGTTTGAATCAAAGCAGATATATATATATATATATATATATATATATTGTTGTAGGAACATTAGTTTGCACCCTCAAGTCATTTGTTCTCCTTTCTAAGTACTTATTTAGGAAAAGTTCAACAATGATCTTCTACAGCGTTCTCCCAGATGAATTACATACAGCTCACCACAGTCACCCAACTGCTTAATTTCTTGTAATATCTGAGAGGAAATTACATTCTTCATCCTTGACAATATGATTGAAAAAACAGGCTGTAGCCCATAAAAGCAGTTCTGTGTTCATCTTTTAATCACAGTGTTCCTGAGACAACAATTCAGATCATTCACTGGTGTGTCCTCCTAGCTTCATTCTAAACACTCATTATTTATACATACAATGTCTTTTTATAGAATTTGAAAAGGAAGACGTGGAAACCTTTGGAGCAGAGCAGTGAAATAGATGAAAGAGGCAATGTAGTAACTTAAGTGCTGGAGACACTATTAAAAGTGGATAAGCGATGCTCAGCTCAACTAAATATTGTCAAAATAGGGTATGAAACATCTTCCAGTCAGGCTGTCATTTAACAGGAAGCAATCGTAATGCGTCCTTGGTGGAAATCTGCACTGCCTTTTTGCTATGAAGATCATCCATACTGGCCAGCTTGTGCACAGGAGTTTAATTTCTCACGTTTTTACCACAAGCTGAGCTTTCCCCTCGTACTTCACGGGACAGACTTATTTAGCAGAAGACGCTTCCTGAAGTCTTATTTTCTTGCTCTTAAGAGAATTATTTTAAACATAATACCAGAATTAAGGCTCAAGTGCTTGTCAAGGATGGGCATAAAGCCTTACAATTCATTCCTGAAGCCTTTTCAAGTGGGTGTTTTTGTCTGCATAAGTAGGCAGCATAATCATTAACAGCATAATGGCATGCTAAGGGAGCTGATATGCTATAAAGAACAAAAAAGAAACCCTCATGATTACAAGGGTATCTTTTTCATCAGATTGCTTTTCCAAGAGATGAGTGGTTGAGTTCAAGCACTTTTCCTATATTGTTATAAGGCAGTCTGCTCAACTGGTTGGCTCTGCTAAAATCACAGCCGTGGCGCAGATGAATTATTTACTTATTACTATGCTGTCCGCTGGAAATGTTCAGTTGATTTTCCATTTATTTATTTTTTTCCATCTCATTATTTCCAAACAAAGAAGACAAGTTTCATTTCGCCTTCACTTCAGCCATAAGAAAAAAAGCACAGAGCATCTCTTGGGGAACACGCATACCCGCTTAGGGAAGTATTACTGAGATTATAGACAACAGATTTTATTTTTTGATTTTTTTAATATCATGAGCGTACTGCTACAGAGAATGCTTAAAGCAGCGACCAATGTAGTGCTCCAAGTCTTCCATGAGGGGTACTACTGAATGCTTAGCCTGAGCACATAGCTGTACTTCATGTTGTACCATACCCGTGACATGGAGGCTGGAACCTGGATGGTCTTTAAGCCCCTTCCAACTCAAGGCATACTATGATTCTACGAACACGGCTACCACTTCAAAAAGCCACAGCTTGCACAGCAGATGGAGAGCTAACCTGCACATTCGTTTGAACTAGATATGAGACAGCAGGCAACCAGGAGTCAGTACCTTTCTAGAAACTCTCTTTTTCTTTTATTTTTAATCCCTGGGCCAATGGTTTTCTCATGCAACTAGGAAGCTCCGATCATTTTCCACAGTGGGGTGCAAAACCATACTACTGTGACAGCAACCTTACTCACCCAGTACACACCATGACTACAAGGACTGAAAGCTATCAGAACCTTCATGTAGAAGGCAAATAAAAGTCCGACTGTGAAATACAAAACCCAAGAGCGATAAGAACCAGTTTCCTGTTGACCAGTTAAAACCAAACAAATGAAACCAGTGAGCTATTTGCCATGATCTGAGTCTCCGTACCTGCACATAGCCTTGAGCCAAAGGAGAAGTTATGGGAAGATAATGTGCCAAGACAAAGAAAGAACAAAAGGGAATGGGGAAATCATACATTTTTGAATGTTATTTATCAAGGAAAGCTGCAGAAGCACAGGAGATAACTAGGTCTTGGTCCACTACAGTGACCAAAGTTTACTCATTTCCACAGATGCAAATAAGGCATCAGGTTTTCTCTGAAACTTCTGGGAGAGGTAAAGATGAACTGGACTGTGCTGATGTGCACCATAAGAAAGAATAAAGCAATGCGTTAAGAGAACTGTTCTGACACAAAGGAGAAAGGAACAACTCTCATTATTATGTCAGTTTGGTCACATCCTCTATAGGGGCCTGCATAAAAAGTAATTATTCACAGGGCATTTTACTTCTATCCATTCCTTTTCTACTGTTAGATAACCATTTTCCCTGGCTATCTTATGTTTCTGTTTAGAACAAGTATTCTCTTCCATGCTAAGAACATAAAAACATGGTAGAGAAAAGTAATGTAATATGACTCGCAACCATTACCAGTCTCAAACATTTATTCTTCCCTCAGCCACTGATTACACCACATTACAGGACATTGTGCCACCTTCTGTGAAGCTATTTGTTTTGTATCCTAGTCCATTATTTATTTCTTGAATATTTATTATTAGGAAGATTTCTTTCAGGCTGCTACCATTAGAACATTATCTCACTGTTTTTGTTTTTTAAATCTCATATGCTTAATTCTTTTTCACACTTCTAGTTCTTAAAGAGTCTGATTTGACCCTGATTCCTCTCTGAAATATGAGATTATTTATTTAAAGGTTTGCATGAGTCATAGATGGTCTCCTGCCTTCACCCTGAAGCACCCCCTCCCATAGAGGCCACGGGACTACCCTCCAATCCTGACTAAAGCTCTGCTCATACAGCTGCAATCAACTCTGGCTCCCTATAGAGAGCGCACACTTAATCCACATAAACAGCCAAAAAAAAAGAGATTTAGGATGACATTACAAAACTCTTGCTGCTATGACAATCTACTAAACAGGGAAAAAAAACCCACAAACATAAATAACCTTCCTCAGAACTGCTTCAAAATTGCTCTTGTTCTATAAGCTGGCTTTGTGTTCTGCCATTTTACAAAAGAAAGCTAGGAAAAAATGACAGATTAAGGACTCTTCATATTACTCACAGACAAAACTTAATCACATTTGCAATCTTACATCTTTTTCATTTCTCCTTGATCTGGAAGTGTAAAGAATGATTTTACTGATGGATAAGATCAGCTTCTGTCCAGGGACCAAACTAGATGTCTCACAAAAAAAAAACAAAAAAACATCTGTTAGAACAAGCAGTCTGAAAACCACTATTTGTCACAGATACACAGCCATGCTTTGAGAGACAATAACAGGGCACATCCTAAAAGAGGGCATTGTAAGAGCCACCTGTGCCCTCCATGGCTCCCAGTGATGTGCACAGCACTGCTTCATAAGAAAAAAGATGGAAAATGCAACTAGAAAAGACATTCAACCAAGATAAGCCAGAGATACAAGTAGGTGTGAGCATGTGCTTCCTACTCTGCAGACCACATGATGGGGTACGTGGATGTGATAACCTGGAAGAAGCCTCCAATGTTGTAAGAAGTGTTAACAATCCAGTAGCAGAACATTGTGATTCCCCTGAATCCCATCTAGTATGTTATTTCTGAGTGAGAGCAAAGTTAATGTTCATATCCATACGATAGGCTTCAATTGCATTTCAACTTCTACGCCTCCCAATTACACCTGTGTAAAGTCTGGGTTGAGCTCGTGGTTTCTCTCACAGTTACTGTGATAGAAACCATGGCCTCGTGTTCCAGTCAGCCAAAACAAGTTTAGTGGCCTTAGTAACAGGAAGAATCCCTTTACCCTGAGGTTTCTGGACCTAGGGACTGGGTCTAAAAATATTGCACTCCTGGCATTACCAGGAGTAACACAAGAGAAAGGAAAGAAAGATAAGTGGAAAACAGCAAGATGGCACACCCCATATCTCTTTTTCTTGCTCTCTGAAAGCTAGACTGCTACTGTAGGGAACATCCTAGCACACTTAAGTTCCACAGGGGTCAACCTCATTCTGGAAGGGACAGTTCTGAGAACAGACAGTAAATGTAACTGCTTTCCACCAACTAATTCATTCATTGTCAATTACCTTATATTTTTTAATCAGCAGTTCCAAAGCAAAGGAAGATTCTAAGAGGCTAAGACAACCCCTGTCTCATGGAGGATGCTGTGAGATGGTGCTCTCTGGAAGATTCAACAGCAGGAACAACACAGGATGTTCTGACTGAACAGGCAGCAGCTACGCTCCAACTGATTTCAGCTTGCAGAGTGCACAGCAGTCGCAGACCCTGCAGTGAGGATGCCAACAGCCCTTCCCTGTGTTTCCCAAAGGAGACACTGGCAATTCACAGGCTTGTGCTGGCCTGAATGTGACAAATAGGGTTTGCCTTGCAAGGGCAGCCACTCAGCATTCCTACCGAGGTGATGGGCCAGACACATGGCCTCAGGTGATCAGTTGTTTCACGTGTAGCCACATAATAGTGCAGCTACAACTAGTGAGTGCACATGGACATATTTACTGCCATGCAAGCAAGAAGCAGTGTGCTTGTGCTTACCTATGTACATGCAAAACGGGAGCCCTGTGCTAAGCTCCTACAGACAACCTTTCACAGATAAACAACCTGCCTGGTTCTGAGAGGGATTTTATATAGAACAGAGATTACAATGGGTTTAATCACAAATAAATACTGATCTGGCTCAATCTACTCAAAAGCGGACAAAAGATAAATAAAAAACCTCCAGCAGATGCATTTCATACTGGAAATTCTGGAAACACAGTTGACGTCATACTTTTTATGTTCAGATAATATCTGGAGGAAACAGTACACTGGATCAAGAAAACAAAAGCAAATTTCTAGTTAAAATTCTCTGTGCGCCATGTAGAAAGGCAAACACTAAAGCAGAGAATGCACAGGGCAGCTCAGCATTTATAAACCCATTTTTCACAGTAGTTGAAATTTCACTGTTAGCCGCTGGAAAGAGAGAAGCATCCCCTCCTGTCCTGATCCCTTGGGTTTTACCCTGTAATAGTGGAAATCACTCACCCTGTTTAACACTCGAAGGCATTTCCCCTCAGACAAAACCCACTTCTGATTGCTGACAGGTAAGCTACCAATTAGAATACTAAATTCCCTCATTAAATAATGCCACCTCCTTTCCAAAGCTTCTCCAGTGAAGGTAAAAGTCCACATACAGAGAATGTAGTCTTACTTTTGTTTTGCTGACGTCTTGGACCAACAGAAATTTGCAATCAGTAGCACAGAGAGAACTTGACATGAAACTTGTTATCTTGCAGCTTGAAAATCTGGCTACCGACTTCAACAACATTATCCCAGAAAAAAATGACAGTTCTCACCCCAACTCCTGTCTTGCACAAGCTTACCCACCGTATCTCTATTGCCAGGCTAGATAAAGAACTTCTTCCAGCAAGCAGTTGTCATTCTCTAGGTGAATTCCACTCTTCTAAAAACTGCTGAGCAGACAGAATTACACAACCTGCATTTCCTAGGTGGGACATCAGCAAACTGCTTGATCTTTGGAGTAAACTGGATGGTCCTATCTCATTTCAAGTAACAGCAGATCTATTTATTTATTAATATACAGTTAGGAACATAATGGCTTACCGTTACACGATCCCAAAAGAAAGTTTACCTTATAAAATGGTATCAGTTTACTAAATAGGAAGTTGTAATACAGATTATTTAACTTTCCACGATAACTAACTCTCAAAGGGAGACAAACTCAAGAACCAGTTAATGCCTGGAGGGCTGCGGGAGGAAACTTTTGACAGAACACAAGGATATTCTTAGCTTTGTGATTTTACCAAAAATAGCAAGTTTCACAGAGATAGCCAGACGCAAATGAAGTACTTACAGGTGACTAAAACACAAAATCACAGCAAATGTCAAGGATAATACCTACACCCAAATTTAATTGCATGAAAGCACTGATTCGAGGCTGACTGCAGTTAATGGGAGCATTCCTACCAGTTTCTTGCTCTACACGTGCTTAAAATTTGCTTTTACTGGAATAAATACTGCAGAGGTTTCTGTTCACCTCGAGTCTGCTATGTAGACCGTAGGCACAGTCTGCTTGGGATGTCTATCCCAAACTAAAAGATGAAGTAAGTGTTCCCTGCAGTGGGTACACAAAACGTGCAGAAAAAAAGGAAGAATCTACCCCAAAAGCACCATCACTACTTCCTTATAAACATGCAGGCTGGAGGAACAACAAACACAAATTGAAGTATCTCTGCTGAAATTAAGCAAAGGTGAGCTAATTTACTGCAGCTGAGAACGTGGCCCCCAGATTTTTGTCAGTGATGCTTTTAAGAGAACACACCAAGTTAGCAGCAAAACAAAGAAAAAAGTATTCTGAAGACAACTCTTCCTACATGTCTGCTGGCATCAAGCATCCACAATTTCAATTGTTTTGGCATACTGTTGCATTAGGAAATGCAAAATGATTTAAGTACTATAACAGAAACCAATGTGAAATGTCACATGGCTAGGCAGCTCACTCTGGTTATTATCTAAAAAGATTTATTTTCAAATTATGACAACATCATGTTCTTCATGAGAATTATTATTCCCATTCCCCACATAAATGCAATTAACACTTTCCAAGTATTCTGGAGTTCTTCATCTGCAATTAAGGACTTTACCAAACCAGACTGGGTAAAGTACTCAAAAACACCTTGGGGCAAGAAAGACCCAGAGCTGTGCTCCTGGCAGAGGGAATGAAGCTCCTTATGGGATGTGGCACACCGACACACCTGGCTACCCAAAATACTTCTCTCTGCAGCCTCAAACTCTTGTGGGAATGACACTGTCACAGAGATAAGCTACCACTTGGCATCATGGCACCTGCGTTCATGACTGTCCTGGGCAAAAGGCAGTGGCCCTTTTGCAGCACAGGAATGCCAGTGTGCTAGCAACATCATTCTGTGACAGCCAGGGTGAGCTGGGTTAGCAAGTAAACATGCTTGCCATGCCATGCAGGTACCTTCTGGGACAGCCAGAAAGACTGTGGCCAAAACAAACACAAACAATCCCATCTTCCACCCAGAATTTTTAAAGTTACTGTTGACTTCTTTAATGACCTGGCTGCTTTGTTATGCTCAGTAATTATTTTCCTGTTTAATTAATGGTCTGCTGAGGTGCTTACAGGTGCCAGCAGCACTCCACAGAGATAAACGCCTGATGAGCAGTACCAAGGGTCTGACAAGTTGGTTCAGAACCAGGACAGAGATATCCTATCACCTATTCTGCCTTTGCAACCCTCAATGAAAGTACAACAAATTATGGTAAACTTCTGGCCAAATTTCCCCTGACAAACATCAGGATTTTGAAAATTAAACAAACTGGTTTTTCACATAACACAAAGCTTCTCATGGTGGGATCATTTTCAGTGGCTAAGGTGGGAAAAACATGTAAGAATAATAAAATATGTAAGACTATGCATAATGGAAAAAACATCATAGATCATTATAGCCAAGGAAATAATTATAGACTAGAAATTGTTGTGCAATAATTTTAGGTTATTATGTTCATCTAACTTACAGAAATCTTCCCACGAAAAAAGAAACCAACTGAAAATCAATCTTGTAATGAATATTAAAATATTATTTAATATTATTCTGTGTTCCTGCAATATCATGCAGATACGTGATTTACAAATACAAAACTTAGCGTGTGCTCTCAAGCCTGAACCTGGAAGTAGGTGGCGCGAGGAATCTTGTTCTAGCCTACTTTTAGCCTCCTGTATTTAACAAATAATGACAACTAAATTTCTTTAAACTTACATGATTCCATACTGTTGTTTTCCAGAGGGCTACACTGGCCTTTTAAATTCTTTAAGCTTGGCACTGTATGAAAGCAGGTATCAAATATTCAGAGCTCAATTTAAAAAGATCATTTTTCTGATGGCGAGTTTTTCTGAAGAGCTTCCTGCAAAGCTTCAAACAATGGCAAAAACAGCAATTCCCACCAGGCTGAGGTCACTTTTTCTGGCTAAGCCTTGTTTTTGGAGGCCTTGGGCCAAGGGGAGGTGCACGCCTGACAAAAAGGTGAGAAATTTACTGGGTGTGAGATGCCAGAGAAGCTGACTACTGCAAACAACTACAGTTTGGAAATACTAACCTGTTATGCAAAAGGAGTGGTTGTGAACCTCCCAAGATTATTTTAAAAGTACCAAAAATGGTCAACTTGGACAAAGTGCTGCCCCCTCAACTACAAGTGCTACATAGCTAGAAAGAGGTCCCATTTTATGATACATGATTTTCCACAGAGATAAGAAATCCTACTAACACAAGAGTGCTTTAAGAGCCGCAATGTATTACTACTGTTGTACTAGACATGGTTTAAATACCTTTTCCAGTGCTTCTCTATCAAGCAGCTCCTGCACAGCCAAAAGCTTGATGCTGTAAGAAAGAAAACACAAAAGTATGAATCTCTCCACTGCAAGCATTACAGGAACACAAGTAACAGCAGAACTGAAGCTCTCTTTTTAGTTTCTCAATCCAAGAAGTTTATAGAAGTATAGATGAAAAAGCACTCAGGATATAATAAAATAAAGCAACAGAGAAACAGTGCTACTTAGCTTTCCCAAAGAGATTTTCTGGTTTCTGCCTTACAAGCACATCTGAATCCACTTTACAGAGAAACTGCATTAATCATTACATTTTTAATACCCTAAGTTGACACTGAAGGACCTTCTGAACAGTAAGCACAGGGAAAGAATATAAACATTTCTATCATTTAATCAACGCAGTTCTTCATATCAACAACTTCAGAATAGTCATTCCCAGGGATTTACAGTATTACAAATGAGATAAATTAAGACAACACAGCTCAAGAAATTTGAGGGAGACAGGAGGAAAACATGCATAACAATTTGAAGGTGTGGATAATAAAGACTTATCAATAACTATTCCAATAAGGCCACATGCTAACCAAAACTGAACTTCTTCACCTACTGAATCTTTCCTAAGTTTACCTCCAGAGGCTAAAACCTGCTCACTGAACCATGTTCAGCAGCTATCCCAGCAGGATTTTGCCCTGTAAGACAAGTTACTCAGATAAAATCACTGCTAAACCTAGGTACATAAAAGAACCTTGTACCACATCTACACTTTCATCATTGGTTTAATGAGTAATTGTAAATCATCTCCATTGTTCTTCAGCATCGGTTACTTGCACGTCCCCCTCTTCCTGCAAAAGTCCCATCTTGCCCAGGCTGAGGAATTTCAGAAAGTGACCTTATTGCATCCCCACCAAGCTGAAGGTCGTCTGGGATGGATAGGAATCTGAAAGCAGATGGAACTCCAGAGTTCTGATCTGATCCATATCTATAAATAGCTAAGGAGTGGGAGGCAAAGGGACAAGACTAGACTCTTCTCAGCAGTGTGTGATGGTAGGACGAGGGGAAATGGCCACAAACTGAAGCATAGGAAGCTCTGCACAAATGTGCATGGGAACTTCTTCACAGTGCAGTGATGGAGCACTGTCACAGCTGCACAGAGAGTTGGTGGGGTCTCCTTCTCTGGGGACATTCAGGACCCACCTGGATGCCTACCTGTGCAACCTGGGCTAGGGAGCTGCTTTAGCAGGGGGTTGGACTCCATGATCTTTAGAGGTCCCTTTCCAGCCCCTACAATTCTGTGATTCTGTGGGATGTTCAGACCACTACCAATCACACTTAACTAAAATTAACAGCACGCCAGGGAGAGGACCTAGTGTCAGTCACCGCACACTTTTAAATCTACTGTACACTGAATTCATCCTTCAGTTTTTTCCAAAACAAAACAACAGCAATTTTTCCACAGATGGAACCCAACAGATGCACAATTTAGGGAAAAACCTCCCTTAATGATCTGACCCAGTCCTAAAAACACTTGCTTGGTACATTACCCTCGTAGTCCAAGGATAACTTCCTTCACTCAGGGTTACACAAACCTTTGTGTTGCAGTGGAAGTCAAATGATGCATATAAATATTGTTTAAATTATTCTCGTGATTCTAGGCAGTCACAGCAATGAGCCACTACAGAAAAAAGCAATACAGAGCACAGACTTGTTACAGCAGTCTGCCAAAGGATATCATCTGCCACGTGCTGCTGTAAGAAGTTTTATCTGCCTTTCTGAACCTCAGAGCAATGTTGCATAATTCTGGAAAATCCACTGATACATTAATTATGTATGTCCATCCTGTAACAGCAGCCAGCACAATTTTAGTTATGTCTTTCTATTATACCACAGTGCTTTCCATTACAAGTATTCAGCCTAAAACTCTCAGTGCAAATGGCTTTTCACTTTCATGTGCATCTAGTTTTCAGACATCTTCAAAGGCATCACAAAAAGTGAGTTATAAAATAACCCCAGACCACCAATTTCCAGCCTGTAGTGCCTGTTATTACCAAGACTGAGAGGGCTGGAGATGGTTCAGAAAACAGGGGGATAATCAGGAAGAAAAGAACAGAAGCATTGAGAGACCTCCATTTAAAAATACTGTAAGAATGTGCGCTACCCTGAACTTTGGAAGGAACTGAGACTGATATATTATTGGTATCACTATCCTCCAAATAACATAGGCAGTGGTGATGCAGCCATGATCAAGGCCTGCCTCTGAATTCAGGGCTCACCTCTTTGCATTGGGTGTCCAGACCCTGGCTCAGTACATTTTGGAGAAGCACAGAGAAGGCGAGAGGAAGCAAGTCTAACTAACGTGAACGTATGGAGAAATTCAGAGTGCTGACAGCCAGTGGGAGTTCTACAAAGACTGCAGACTGCTTCAAGTCCATGTGTACGCAGAGAAAGCTAGCAATTTGCCACCCCCTTTCAAAAGCTGTACAACAGCTTTGTAATTATGCAAATAACTTTTATTTTCCTTTTGAAGGCAGTCGTTGCCTGAGACTGTGAACACTTGATCATTAAAGGTAAAATTCATCAATTGAGGTTGCTGATGCTTCTAACAATTTAACCAATTTGTTTCATGAACATTAATTGTGGACTACCTGACACTCAACAGCTGCAGAAGAAAAGATGAAGTAGACAGCAAAAAAATACAGACCCTGTTTTCAGTAGAGATCAACATCTTATTGCACAGACCTACCTACCCATTTACAGTTGAAAAGCCCCACAAAAATTCCTTAAGCTGATGTGCTTTCATTTAAAACAATTTACACCGACTTACAAAAAAAAACTAGAAATAAAATAAGAGGTATGAATCCTTTTCACTTTATCTCATCATATTTACAAGGATGCTGTACTCTTTGCTTGCAGATGAAGAGCCCCTGTCAAAACATGCATATCCTGCAGAGGTGCAGCAAAAGTGAATTCTAAGCTGTGGCAAGATTTGCAACAACTCGTTGGTGGCTCATGTTTGACTCTCACTAAGAACTTTCCTCTACTGTTCTAAACTTAGAGACATCAATGTTTTCCAAGAGTTTTACAAAATCTCCTTGTTGTTTTCCACTCAGGTGACATGCACCCTTCATATATCACACAAGAAGCTTCTTTCCTTGGAGCACTGCCACTGAACCATTGCCTAGAAAATTGTGCTTGATAGCCAGTTATTTACTGCTATCTCTTATAGCAACTCCAAATAATGTTTCTACATGATGCTTTCTGCAAGGTCAGCTTAGACACGCAGCTTCTTTCAAAGGTGTTTCATGCTTTGAGAAGAAAAAAAAAAAATCACTGTTTATTTAGGCACTCCATCAGCAATCCCACAAATTCTGGAAGCAGCACATACCCACATATGCTGTTTGTAGCTTACATGTTTGCTAAGGATTTCAGAGCAGAAGGGAACATTGCTGCTTGGCAACTGGGAAACATTTCTGATGAAGCAGAAAGGCAAAGTCAGTTACTAAAAGATTATGCTGATCCTGAGCTCTTGCTATCTGTTCAATACTGCCTTTATGTGCTCTGATTACATACCCTACAGTCTTCTTTCATCCTCAGTTGTAGTATGTGAACACTAACTCATGAAAAAGTAAAGTTGGAGAAAAGTGAGTCCTCTAAAAAAGCCTTCTGGTTACCAGAGCACGTGTTCTAATCCACCAGCTGTCAAGTACACTACTAATAGATCTACTCTGCAAGTAACTGTACTGACATGACAAAAGTGGCCCTGGTTGTATCTGAAGCTATTCTAGAAGTACTTACTGACTCAGTCACTCTCCATGATCTATTTAAACAAAACTTCTGAAATTTAATATCCTTGCACCCTGACTATACTCAAAATACTTGAAAGCATGCAGTAATCAGAATGAAGAACTCTCCTACAGCAGTAAAAATACACAAACATGATGTGCTGTCAAGGAAACACATGACATTTTTGGCTATGAGTGATGCATGGCATTCCCTCTCTAAGGGAATTCCTTCAAGTTTCCAGAAGATTAGTCATGGTGCTGAGCGAATGCCTATAGCTACACAACATTTCTGCACCTCTGGCAGTGTTGCAATCCCTTCCTGAAAGTATTCTACTTACAAGGAAGTAGGACTGATGACTCTCTTGAAGCCCATCGACTCCTCTGCAGGAATAATTAAAGCCTTTTCCACTACCACAGATACATTCCTTGCTGGCTGGGGCATTCCTGCTCACCACGAGCCATCACCACATATTTGCACTGCACTTCTCTTCCATGCTTGAGTTACCACTGTGTGCAAGCTCCCTTTGCTCTTGGAAAAGGGAATGTCAGTGCCTTCCTAAGAATGAATCTCTGGCTCTGCTGGCTGGCTCCTGCATGTGGGTCCCTTACAGCATGCAGCACAGGGCAAGCAATGATCTTCTGTGGGCCTTTCTGCTTTCAACAGCATCCTGCACACCGAGCTGGGTTTCTCATCTGTCAGCAGTGTGAACTGAGAACCGATCTCAGTTCATTTTGCAAGGTTATAAATCTTTGCTCAGGGCTTCAGGTTTTTCCAAAACTCCACGATTTGTATTAGCCCATAAGCCTGACTAAAGTTAATATCATCAAAAAAAGCTACTTAACTTCTCTTTGTTTTCTGGTCCCTTACTCTGATAATGGCCGTATCAAATCTCACTTCATCTAGAATCACAGACATTATTATAAATAGCCCATGCAAAAGCCACTCATCCACAAACAATTATTGTAAGCATTATTAAATAATTTCCTCCTTTCTCCCTGCCACTCCATAAACTTCATCCATTTGTTCTTAAAATCCCCTGGTTCTTGTCCCACGGTGAAGTTTCATGGTAGATTTACACATCCCTGAATAGATCTTCTAAACATCCAGAAGAGCTGCTTACAACTGAAGTCCTTGATGACAGCCTTGTGTGGGGATTAATGCAAACTAGTAGAACAAGGCTCCCCCTAGACCATAGAATTGTCTGAGTTGGAAAGGACCCCTCAAGGTCATCTAGTTCAACTCCCCTGCAATGAACAGAGACATCTACAGCTACATCAGGTTGAGTCTCCAGTGACAGGGCCTCCACCACATCTCCGAGCAACCTGTTCCAGTGCTGCACCATCCTTGCTGTAAAAACTGATGTGCAGGAGAGTCAAAAAACAACAGGGGAAAAGCACAGTTCAGCTATGCTAACAGTCCTGGATATCTTGGGGAAGCTGACTACTGAGGCTCTCCCCACTAGGGGTGATCATGGTGATGGGTTATGGAAGTGGCTGCTGCAACTATGTGTTTACTGTGGTGGCTGGGAGATGGAGGCATAGCCCAGTGCAGCCAGCTGCTGGCAGTGCAATGTTAAGGATTCTGATTAATGCTTTTTTAATTGTTTTAAATGTGGCCAGAAGCTGAGGAATTGAGCGTGTGCTTCTTTGGTACATGCAAGCAGGGTGGAGAAAGAGCAGCCAAAAAATGAAAAACACGACTGTGCTTCTCAGGCCAGGACTTCAGGCAGCTGCAGACCCCCAGCAGCAGGAAGACCAACATCCAGCTCCATGAGATGCATCATGGCACACAGCTGAGCACCAGCTCCAGCTATGGCCTTGGGCAGCAAGCCATGCCACTGCCTGGTGCTAACCACAGTCATCTGGCAGGCAATGAGCTCGGCACTGTGCCTCCAGCTGTGGTGACAGAGAGGCCACATTAACGCACACATCATGAAGAACCCTATCACATTTTTGCTAGCATGTTCAATCTGCTAACTTCTCTTTTCCCTCACAAGTTCTAACAATTTAAAAAACAAAAACAAACAAAAAAAAACCAACCAGACAAGAGTAAAGACAAAAGCAGACAAAATAACAAAAGCAGACATTATGACTTTCATCTGTGTGAACTTCCTCCATCTACACACATGAAGGCTGACAGGGAAATAAAATCAGTTTCTCCTTTTCCACTAAAAGCATCTGTGCCTTCTCAATCACTCCTTAAATGGAGGGAAAAACCCCGCTTGCTGCCAAGTCAAATGGCTGCTGGGAGCTACCACAGAGCTTGTGGAGAACGTTGACAGCCTTGGATGGAGGCACCATACCATAATGCTGGGAGACCATGCCAGGTAATGACACGATAAAATGCCCTAGGAGGGTTCTCAGGAAAAAATACATCTACAGTAAGCAGAAAGCAAGTTAAAACCTGGGGGGCACATTTTCTTTTATATTTATATAAAAGAAAAAAATATATATATACATACACACACACACAAGCATACATGTCTATTTAGGGGAGCTCTCCTGCAGTTCCCTGTCGTGGATGAAAGCAGCTGTTCCTCGATGTCTAGTCACCACTGATTTGCCTGCATAAAGGTTTAGAAACAAAAGGCACATCAAGGCTCTGCAGCTGGGAACGGAACCAGGAGTAAATGGAAGGAACAGAGAAGTTGAAATCCATCGGGCAAATACCCGGCATAATGCCAGCCAGACAAAAGCTGTTCCCTCGATGTTTGCATTCATGGATCCTATTACATTATGTGAGTGGCTGGAGTATTTGTTATGGAGAGAAAGGAAGCTGTAATGGAACTAAAAGGAGGAAAACATGAATTATGGATGCTTAGTACTGAGCATCAGAGGGCGAAGTGGCAGTATTATCCAAGCTAACAGACTGTAGGCAACTGAAGATCTTTACTACTTCCCCCAGCCCCCCCATTTCAGCAATTCCCTACGTTCCATGGTGCTTTCTCCATCATTTCTTGCATGCAGCTCTCTCCCTGCCATACTCTTTCCAACACCTGCAGAGGTGAGGCCATCATTTTGCAGGACCAATGGCCTCACCTCTGTGCCTGGAAAGATCATGGAGCAGATCTGCCTGGTTACCATGTTGAGGCAATACAAGATGAAGAAATGATCTGAAAAAGCCAGCATGGCTTCACCAAGGGCAGATCTTGCCTGACCAATCTGGTGGCCTTCTATGATGGAGTGACAGCATTGGTGGACAGGGGAAGGGTGATGGATGTCATCTACCTGTGCTTCTGCACAGCCTTTGACATGGCTCCTCGCCACATTTTTCCCTCCAAACTGGAAAGGTATGGGTTTGAAAGATGAACTGTTTGATGGATTAAGAAATGGTTGGCTGGTTGCAGACAAAGGGTTGTGATCAATAGCACAAGAAAGATGCAGAGCTCTTGGAACGGGTCCAGAGGAGGGCCACTAAGATGATCAGAGGGCTGGAGCACCTCTACTATGAAGAAAGATTGAGGGAACTGGGCTTGTTTAGCTTGGAGAAGAGAAAGCTCCGGGGAGACCTCATTGTGACCTTCCACACCTGAGGGAAGCATATAAACGGGAATGGAAACGACTGTTTACACGGGTTGACAGTGATAAGACAAGGGGAAACGATTTTAAACTAAGACGGGAGATTTAGGTTAGATGTTAGGAGGAAGTTTTTCACTCAGAGGGTAGTGACACACTGGAACAAGCTGCTCAGAGAGGTTGTGGCTGCCCCATCCCTGGAGGCATTCAAGGCAAGGCTGGATGTGACTCTGGGCAGCTTGGTTGGTGACTGCCCATGGCAGGGGGATTGAAACTAGATGATCTTTGAGGTCCTTTTCAACCCAGGCCATTCTATGATTCATATCAAAGTTCTGATTTATGCTTAACTGATGCTCAGGCCTCAGCACTGCTATGTTGTTGCAACAGCGGTACAATGACTCATACTCTGGTCTGCGGGTATTCCCAAAGCACGAGTGCACAACAGAAAGTAAAGCTGCAAGAACACCAAACTTCTGCTTAGCACCCTGGAAGGCACGACCATGAAATAATCCAAACCACAACCAACAGTAGCTGAGGTTGGCAGGGACCTCTGGAGTCATCAGCTCCAACTCCTGCCCAAGCACAGACACCCACAGCAGTGTGCCCAGGCCTACATTCCACATGGCTTTTGGAGATCTCTGAGGAGGAGACTCCACAGTCTCTGGGCAGCCTGTGCCACTGCTCGGACACTTGCACAGCAAAGAAGTGCTTCCTCATGCTTAGATGGAAGCTTCCTGATGTTTAGATGGAAAATGTGACCTCCACATCTTTACTTCCTCTCAGGATCACCCATTCTGAGCTTTCTCCAAAGGGACAAAACCTGTGCAGCTACAGATATTTCTTACATCACTAAGGAGAGTAGGGCCGGATCCATTAACACCAAGGCAGGATGGCTTGTTGATGATCCAAAACCACTGCAGAAAAGCCTGTGCTCTATTTTATAGCGTTGCTGTTCCTGGTGGTAACATATCAGTGGCAGAAAATAAAACTACTCTCCGTAATATGCCACTAGAACAAAGATGAGATTTACCACAAAATTATGAACTCCCAGATCCACTGTGACTTTAAAGATACTAGCTTCCACAATTCCTTTCTTGTCCTGAAAAGGTGCCCTTGGAGTAGTGAGATACTGAAGCTCAACACAACCCTTCTGTAAATAACGGAGCTTATTGTAAAAGGTATTAACAGTGACAGAGAAACATACCTTCTCCTCCAAATACAGTATCATCTCTCAGACATTACTCTTTCCTTTTTCAAGAAGAAGAATGGCTATCACCAATTCATTTCCACTTGAGAAAAATCTCCCTTTCTGAAGATTCTCTCAAACTTTTAAACTAGAGGAAGTTACAGAAGGAGAATCCTTTTGGGTGCATGCAAAAGTATTCAACTTTCATTTATTATGTTCACACATTTTCTATCCTACCTCAGTTCAGGGTGCAGAGTACTGAAAGCATGAGCCCAGAACGAACGACACTTTCCAGAAACCCTTTGCTAAGTTGGATGCCATCCCACAGACTTT
The DNA here is from genome assembly GCF_038088225.1 of Cyrtonyx montezumae. Lineage (NCBI taxonomy): Eukaryota > Metazoa > Chordata > Aves > Galliformes > Odontophoridae > Cyrtonyx > Cyrtonyx montezumae. Next base: position 97,908,854 of record NW_027072089.1, on the reverse strand, counting down.
TCTTCTGCTGCCGACTTACCCTTTCCTGTTCTTCTCCAACTGTGTCTCTGCAAGCTGGTGCAATGCCAAGACAGTGGCAGCAGTTATGAAAGTAAGTGTTGTGGAAGGCTCCAAAGGTCATTGAAAGGGATGTTGGTTGTTAAGGGTTGAGATACATTGCACTTGACTGAACAGAAGCAAAACCGATTCCTGAGATGCAAAGGTTAATTAGACAAATGACTCAAAAGGATCACTCTGTTCTAATTCATTATTTGTTGATTTTTTTGTTGTTTTGTTTTAAAAAGAGATTTTTGAACTGACTAGGCAGCTGAAAATAACCTCCAAATTCCCAAATGCATGAGATCAAACCACAGAGGGCCTGAGACTGACAGTAATACAATGATTATAGAGGAGTGCAAATCATATGTATTGGAAGATACAGAATACAGCAAGCTTATATTCATGTTTCTTCTAACAGGAATTGTGTGCAGATAGTGGCAACACAGCTTAACTTCCAAACTCATTCATTACTCGAGGTGGGCAATACAGAAGGCTTTCCCATCACCACTTCCACCCACTCTTTCACGCATTATTCCTGTGCCAAGGCCTTGACTACACTGCAACTCAGGCAGCAGAGGAGAACACTACTGTAAGTTAGAAAAGCAATCTTATGACAGTCATATTTACTCATAAAAAATACACGTTGTTTCAAATCACTTGTGACAGACAGCAAACAAAAAAAAATCCACCAAAAGACTGTACTAAGAAAAGGGAGCGGGTGGTTTTTCATTTCATTAGTAGTGTGGGGAATTGCATTCTCCCTCTTCCATATCACATTTCTCATAATATTTAGCTAAGAAAAATAACATCTCCATTCAAACTGGTTTGTCTTATATCCAGTGGACTTCAAATTAGGGAAAATGCTCTGTATAATGTTCGCAGTTTTAGGATGACTACTGTTTTTTAAAAACTTTTCAAAGCAAGCCTGCATCCTCATAATCCTGCAGGAAGACAGCAGCTTACAAAGAGTGTTGTGCCTGCGGTACACATTTCTCAGATTTCTTCTGAGTCATTAAAACTGGACATGGGCAAGTTACTTAACTTGCACTGAATTATGCAAATCTGTCTTAACAACGGAGAAGGCCAGGATTTAACAGAAAAAGTAGAAGCTCATAAAATCAAAGGTGACTTAGAGCTTCCAGATAGAAGCATTATATGATAATGTGTGTCTGCCATTTGGCTCTTTTTCTGGATCTTCTAAATCATTTCTGATCCTGGTAGGGCCTCCTTGTTCCAGAAATGGCACCTTTTCCAAATCAATTCTGCTGGAAAATCTGACTAGTCCTTAATTAAATCACATAGGCATGTTTGGGAGTGAGCATAATACTATGCTATCATCCTGCCACACAGAACAAAGCTATGGATAAAACTTTGGAGGGTTGGGATGCAAAGCAATTAACAGGTACTATATTTGAAGCATTTACCTTTGTGTCTCTGCAAAATGGAGTAAAATTTGAGAATCAATAGAATGTGATTTAAGATATGTTAAATAATTATGTTCAAGTTCCTATTGTTTCCTTATTCATGCTCAGAACCTAAATGCAGTATTATCTTGTCATACATGCATAAACTTGTCCAAGAGATAGGAGGTTGCCATTTAAAAACCTTACAAAGGATTCCACTGGAAGCCAGGTCACCCTGCTAAATATGTGCCTCAGAACAAGACTGTAGTTGGGTGGTACATGACCAACACTCAGCTGGTGGTATCAAGGTGCTGATAAAGCTCAGTCTGGCATTATATGAAGAGTATTGAAGCTTCCTGGATATATCTGAATATAGAACTTCTTTTATAATATACTCTTAACAAAGAGATTGAACCTCAAAAGTTGGCACACAGTTTTAAGAGGCTGGCAGGGTTCCACAACTGAGTTTCATATGAGCATTTTATTGAGAAGACTATATGCCAAAGAACTGGTTAAGGAGTGGAACAGCTGAACATCAGGGATTAAGATACGAGAATGTATGCAAGAGCTGCTCAGAGAGACACTGGGAAATAGCTGAGGAGAGGCACTGTGAGAAGAAATCTATACGCTGCACTAGGAACCATTCTGGCTTCTTCAGTGATATGAAGGAAATGAAGAGTAAGATATGGGAATTAGTGATCATAAAGGAAAATGTTGACACAAACAGTAAGGAGGTATTCCAAAATACATATATATATTTTCTATAGGTATGAACATGCCTACTGCAAGGCGGTTTACTATTACCAGCACCCAGCAGATATGGGTATATATAGCATAAAATAAGTCCACAGATCTAATCAGCAAGGTCTCATCCAGGTCATGTCAGGCATGACTAAGACAGATAACTGTGGATCTGATTCATACAATTCTGCCTTACAAAGCTCAGTCTAACAGCCAAGAGCACAAAACTCAACACATTTGCACACGCAAATGCAGGACCCATGAGCTGCACATACATCCTCCATGTTTATCCACCTCAGTCAGCATGCTGTGTGTGTGCCACAGGATAGATAGAAGCTTTGCCAGGGTGACCTTGCCACCACTGGCAAAGAAAAGGTTTTCAGTATAGCTCTACCAGTTCACCTGACAAAACAACGCTCCTATAAGTCCTACCCTGCCAAAGCTCCCAGTGCAGGGTGAGCCTCACAATGTAATGATTCCACTTTGGGGGGGCTTAACATGTCAGTCAGCACATCTATCGACAGCACGACAAACACAGATGGTGGCAGGATTGACTGCTAACAACTGGTTTGCTCTCATTATAGTATCTATACCATATGGTGGAAAAAGGACGTGATAGACAAGACTTCCACAAAACTGACACTTGGATAGACCACTTTGCTATAAAAAAACAGTACGAATCCAGAGTGATTTGGTACCCAATCTTTGAAGCTTTGTGAACTACTATGCATCCTCCTAAAACCAAGGTCAACTATGCATTTCAAAATGTGAGGAAACTGAGAACTGTGAAAAGAAGTGGGTCAGAGGGAATAAAGGCAGAAAACCCATGTCTTGCACACCAGCAAACGTGGTACTCCTCCATTTCAAAGGCACCCAAGTCTGTCACTTTCAGCACACCTCTGAAGCCAACAAAGACAGCTCACAACTGGAGCTGACATAAAATTGTAAGGAATTTTGTTCCCACAGTTGCTCCACACTTAGGTCACCAGAAATGCTAAGATCTGTGTTCAGAAAATAACTATCTGCCAGTACTGAGATTATGTCTGTCTCCAGGAGTAGCAGAGAACCACAAATAAGAACACTGGTCAGAAAGGACCATATGAAGCAGCAACTCCCTCACCATTGTGACTATCATGGGGAACTATTATTACATTAGCTGTGGATTCACCCAGCTGCATCCTGAGCACCTCCAAAACCATAAGACACCGTGTGCCCCAACATAACCTCTTCAAGTATTGCACCAGCCTCTGAGTAAGGAAGCCAAGTGCCCACTAAAACAAGGGTTATTTCGCTCTCGGGCCATGTGCTTCTTGTTTGATTTCATAAGGCTTTTGCTATGCCAGGCGTGTTTCTCCAAGACCAGGATTGACAGGTTACCATCTGCCGTATAGCCACTCCCCCAGATTACACATTATAGAGCATAATACTGTATTACCCATTATAAAGGAAAATAACCCTGTGCAGCAAATGCACACTGCAACAATGGTCTTTACTGACACAGGAATAGCTTCCTCTGACTAGACAGATGGGTCAAATAATGTATTCCCCTCTCTCCACTGCAACAATTCTTCAGATTCTTCCAAGGTCAGAGATGCTCAGCAAAGAAGCCTAGAAGTCTCTGCATTCCCCTCTCCATTATCTCACGTAATGGGATGTCAGACTGTCTGTATCACCATCTCACCTGGTGCCTCCCAAGCTTCCCAGCCTGGGAACTACTGTCCAGATTGAAGCTGCTCTCCATGGAGGATTCTGTGGCCTTGTAAAACTTTTCACCGACAAATACTACAGGAAGGATGTCTCGCCCACCACAAAACTATGGTCCCACCACACCTCAGGAATGTGGGGGTGCCTAAGCCTTTATTTGAGCTTCTCCTGAGTGCCTAAGCAGTAAGCTATTTTCTGGCATGGACTTATTAACGTGCCATGTTAAAAATTCCCTGGAAAGAACAGAGCTGACAGTGTCTCCCTTGTTCTAATATGTACTTAGAAAATAGCACAGCTGAATTATTTTACATTCACTTATCACAGTAATCTTTTTGTTCTGTTATCTCATGCTTTGAAATAAAGAGCCTTGTGGGAAAGACCTGTTTCTTCTCCTGAAGAAAAATACGATGTTTATCACACGGTCGGTACCAGTGACATCTTTAAATTGTCAAATATTTGTATGTGAAATAACAAGTTCCAAACAGCTTGCATTGCTAGCAGTAATTGGTGATACCATGAAAGCAGATTAACCGCCCTTCAGTCAGCGACTGCAGAAAAGCCTACATACACTGAGACACATTGTAAATGTTCTCTTGCAGTTGAGGAATGTGTGCAAGAGCAATGCAGCTCAGTTTCTTCTCAGTCAGAACAGTTGTGGTTCTCCACCAAAGCTCAACCAGAGCTCAGTGGAGAGCTGTCTCCAGAGCCTTGAGGAAGAACAGCAGAGAAACTAGGACTGCATGTAGCTTCCAGAGCAATTTATGCCAGTTCAAGGGCATCAGAAATTACTTCCCCACTTCTTTATGACAAATACAATCATTATATTTGTCACCACAATAAAAAAAAAAAGACTAAGTGCACTGTGGTGTCAATCTCTGAGTGATCCAATCTGATAAGCTATCTCACCGTGCAAAGAACCAAGTGGTGTGGCTGGACCTTGCCAGAGGAGCAGAGCAGACTGCTAAACAACGTAACCTAAGCACATAGCACTGCCTGGCACCACATTCCCCACGCCAAAGTCACATCCACCTTCCTGGAAGAGCTGGTGGCCTAGATCCACATCCCCATAGGGCAGCAGCACATGCAGGATCAGGCACAGGAGAACATCACAAGGTAGATCTGTCCCCATGCCACTCCCCCACCTCTGAGCAGCTTTCCTGCTGGAGTACTCTTAAGTTAAAGCCTTCATACGCTACAGATTTCCTAGTGCATTACCAAGGGGGCAAGCAGATACAGGTGGGCAGCCAAGGCACAAAACAACTTTCTCTTGCAACTGTAGATAAAATGCTTTAAGCAGTCACTGCTGTCATTCAAGTGAAGCCAATTTACTTTGCAGACAGGCAGCTCCCAGATTAACCTGGATCAGCTCTGGGCACTTCAAAAGAATAACAGACAGCTATGGGGAGGAGCTCGGAAACACGTTCCTTAAGCGATGCTGAGAATATGCTTGAAGCTGCAGAGAAGACACTTGTCGAGTGTCACATCAGAGACGGAGGTGCGACAGAGCCTTGTCCTCTTAGACCACTTCACTTTTCAATGCCTCCCTTGGAGATTTCACAGTGCATGAAAGTATACACATTATGTAAGTACTAAGTATATAGTGCAAATGACTCCCGCTTCAGATTTAAGGAAAACCATAATGCATTATTCATTACTCTTCGCTGTTCGGATCATGGCTCCTATTTTTGAAACAGCCTTTCTGCTTATTTTTATTTTAAGTTCCAGACAAATATTTCTTAGCTATATTTTTCCACTACAATTTGGGGATGTAAAGGCTGGTTAGTGGGGGGATTTGTGAAGGTGGTGGAAGCAGGGGTAATCAAAAAGAAGCCTAAAGCATTTTCAGCAGGACTCAAAAATGGGGCACATGGAATTGAAAACTTGTAACTGCAGGGAGAAAAGAAATGGAGCTAACCTTAAGTGTCCTTGGAAGATTTAGCCACCAGCAGTTGTTACTTGTCCAGAAGAACCAAGTTTATTTAACTGGGCAGGTTTAGCTGACATTCAGCACATAGATGAGCTCTGCCAGGTTAGAAGCACAAGAAAGCACCCGGAAACATCATGGTTTTCCTAAGGCACACAGCAGAAGTTTTAGGCTGCCTCCTTCTCAAAGTGTGTCAAATTAATCCCCAAACACAGCTACAGCTTAGTCTTAAAAGGTCATGCACTATTTAAAAGTAAAAAATTAAAAAAAAATTAAAAATGAAAACCCAAAGCAGAGCACCAGAGGAGCCACACAGGCTGTGAGACGTTTTGCTCAGTGGGCATTTTGCTAAAGGTGTGCTTCTTGTCACCTCCTTCACCCTGCTCACTCTGCATACAGCCAGTGCTTCAGGTGCTTTGCTGCTGAGTGGATCCAAGCTGCTGTGAACTCCAGGCAGAGAGGATTCGCTGAACTGGAGTAACCCTGCCGGCAAGGATCCAGCCAGACATCTTCAGGGTTACTAGGATTCATGCTTAAAGAAGAGAAACGCTGTCTCTCTAATAAAAATAAAAATTGCTGAAGGCAGATGTCTCAGCATTCAGTCAGATATTACGTGGTAGGGATTGCGCTGCCACAGGATTTAATAAGAGGAAGTTCTCTTATCTCCCTTGGTTAGGAAAAAAAAAATCATAAGCAGAAAAACACAAAATATGTATTTTCAGCTTTAAAGAGAAAAATAGCTGCGACCATACAACCTTCATAGTAGTTATTCCTCTTACTAAGAGAGGAAAGTGAAGTGCCTGATATTATGCAAGTCTTGGCAGTGTAAGAAAGGTTAATAGAGTTTACTGGACTTCCAATAGGGATAATTACAGCACTTCTGCGCAGCCCATATGCACCAAAAAGGTGATTTCATCTGTTGTCTTATTTATTCCTCCATGACTAAACTCAAGGCTTTCTACCTCCAAACTAATTTTCATTGATGAGCCAATTACCAGTTCTCCTTATCATTTACTTTGACAAAGCAAAGCATTTTTATATAGTCAGGCAATATATATGAGGCTACCGAAGCTTCACATCTGGGCAGCACATTAATTCCTCCAATGGGATTTGCTGCTGTTTTACAACATCAGTGGCTGGGACATCCAACAAGGAGGAAAACCTTGATGTTTCATCCTGGAGCTTTCCTGGTGTACCATTTTGGGGGTGCCTGTCCCCCCACCAGGCTGGCTTCTCCTCAAGCATGCTAATGAGGCCTGGGATTTGGTGGTGGCAGCAGCAATGTTCTAACATGGACTAAGTGGAACCTGACATACCATGAGAACAGAAGTAGGAAGAAGAAGATGGCAAGCCCACAAGGACAATTCTTGGACAATATGGCAGCAACTGTGTCATACAACAGACCTGGCTGTAGCCCCTTGGGTGTTCACAGATATTTCACTATTTTAAACAATCTAAAAATTATTCAAGTGACAACAGCTATGGCCTATATATTAAATACATAAAAATCATCCCCTCCTTAAGGCCTTAAACCTCAAACACAGGAAAAGACCAGCCAAGTAGCAGAGCTTGTAGGAAAAAAAAAAGAAGGGCAAAAATGCCAGCATTCATGAACATGAAAGAAAATGCCACGGCATCTTGCTCTGAATGAGGTCATCGTGAAGCAGCACCATCCTCTGGGAAAGAAACTCAAGAAAGGAGCACATAGTGACAGGAAGAGGAGGAAGGCAATGGTCTACTTTGGGAAGGAAGGCCATAAAGAGAAAAGGCAGTTAGCATCCCCTTCTCAAGCAGCAAGAGGAAGAGATAACAACACATCTCATGTAACAGGATCAAGATGCAGTCACACCAAGAACAGCTTTCCCAGAAAGCAAAGTGTAAGAAAGAAGCAGAAAGGAGAACTTCAGACTTTCCTTTACAAACTTCACTCCTAGGACCGAAGAACAAGTTAACAGTTGAGACACACAGATAAAGCACAGATAAAGTGGAAAATAGGATGACTGATCACTGGAGCATGGCCTCCATGTAGGTGTTTCTTCTCTGCAGAGGGCTAGGGGACACAGTCCTCTTTCCTCACAGCCCCAAAGAACAAAGAAGAGGAAGAATCAAAGAACGGCTTGGGTTGGAAGGGACCTGAAAGCCCAGCCAGGTTCAACCCCCTGCAGTAGGCAGAGCTGCCCCCACCAGCTCAGGCTGCCCAGGGCCCCATCCAACCCAGCCTTGCACATAGAATCACAGAATCATAAAGGTTGGAAGGGACCTCTAGAGATCATCGAGTCCAACCCCCCTGCCAAAGCAGTTCCCTACATCAGGTCACACAGGTAGGCGTCCAGGCGGGTCTTGAATATCTCCAGAGAAAGAGACCCCACCTCCCCCTGTGCAGCTGTGCCAGTGCTCCGTCACCCTCACCATAAAGAAGTTCATGCGCACATTCGTGCGGAACCTCCTGTGCTGCAGTTTCTGTCCATTCCCCCTTGTCCTGTCTCCACACACTGCTGAAAAGAGTCTGGCCTCACCACTCTGTCCCCCACACCTCAGATATTTATAAACCTGGTCCCCTCTCAGTCTTCTTTTCTCAAGTCTAAACAGACCCAGTTCACTTAGCCTTTCTTCATAGGGGAGATCCTCCAGGCCCTTCACCATCTTTGTGGCCCTCCGCTGGACTCTTTCCAAGAGATCCCTGTTTTTTTTTATACTGGGGAGCCCAGAACTGGACACAGTACTCCAGATGAGGCCTCACCAGGGCAGAGTAGAGGGGGAGGATCACCTCCCTTGACCTGCTGGCCATGCTCTTTTTAATGCATCCCAGAATGGCCCTCCTGGCCACGAGAGCACACTGCTGGCTCATGGTCGACCTGTCATCCACCAGGACACCCAGGTCCCTCTCTACAGAGCTCCTCTCCAGCAGCTCATCCCCCAGCCTGTACTGGTGCATGCAATTATTCCTCCCCAGGTGCAAGACTCTATACACTTGATTTTGTTAAATTTCATCCGTTTTCTGACTGCCCAGCTCTCCAGCCTGTCCAGGTCTTGCTGAATGGCAGCACAGCCTTCAGGCATGTCAGCCTATCCTTCTAACTTCATATCATCAGCAAACTTGCTGAGGGTGGCCACTACCCCCTCATCAAGGTCATTGATGAAGATGTTGAACAAGAGTGGACCCAGCACAGACCACTGGGGGACACCGCTGGTTACAGGCCTCCAACTGGACTCTACACCTCCAACAACCACCCTCTGCACTCTGCGAGTCAGCCAGTTCTCAACCCACTTGACTGTCCAGTCGTCTATCCCACACATTCTTAGCTTTGTTATAAGGATGTCATGGGAGAGAGTATCAAATGCCTTGCTGAAATCAACGTAGACTACAACCACCGCCCTCCCCCTATCCACCCAGCCGGTGACAACATCACAGAAGGCCACCAGGTTGGTCAAGCATGACCTCCCCTTGGTGAACCCATGCTGGCTACTCCTGATAACCTCCTTTTCTTCCAAAAGAAAATCTCCACCTCCACATCTCAACATCTCCAGGGATGGGGCACCCACAGCTCCTCTGGGCTGCCTATGCCAGTGCCTCACCACCCTCTGAGAAAATAATTTATTCTTTATATCTACCCTCTTTTAGGTTGAAGCCCCTTGTCCTACCTCCTGCCCTCCCTTCAGCTAGAATCTGGCCAACCATGCAGGCTAAACATGCCAGCAGCTATCAGCAAGTTGCACCCCTCCTGTCTACACAGAGACACCTGCGCTATTTGGTACCAGGCACTGCCACAGGATTATGAAAGTCTACGACAACTGAGGTCTTTTCCAGCCTTATAAGAAGCAGTTATTCAGGTGCATACATAGCCCCAGTGGAATTCTGTTTGGTCATAAAAAGCACTCAGACAAATCCATGTTGCCCTGCAATGAGTAAGCAGTGGTGATGGCACCAACACAGCACATCATGCAATGGGAGTTTGGTAACAACAAGATGAGCCAATACTCAGTTGAGATCAACAACCCAGCAGGAAAATGCTGCTATAAAGAGTTAGTCAGTTAGATTGTCACCCTGTTAGCTCTGTGCTGAAGAAACCTCTCACATGGTGTGCGAACCACCTGATTTCCTATGTGAGAGGAGTTGGGTGTTGGGCTTTTTCTTTCCTCCCTGCCCACTCCCATGCCAACATGCAACGATGTTCTGAAAGGCTTTCAAGAAGGGAAACGCCCATCACATCTGCAGGATGTGAAATGCAGAAGGGATGTGGGCTGACAGGGGGTGCAGCCGAGGCAGAACACAAGATGTAGCCCACAGCAGGCATCTCTGCATTCAACTCACTGGACATGGGATCTGGCTGGGAAACATCCTGCTCCTCTGTTTCAGTGTGCTTTGAGCAGACAACAGCTTTTTCTCTTCCACCAGGCAGTGTTGCAAGGGAGGAATGTGAGAGGTTTCAGGTTGTGGATCACAACAGTCTGAACAATTGGCACACATAGCTTCAAGTTAATCCCCTTATTTTTAAGAGCTATCTTCATAGTTTATGAACTTTCAGCACGGGCAATGCTCAGCCCTGCTAAGGTGATGGCATACAGATGTAGAAACCAATTCAGGGATCCCAATACAGCTGACTGGTATCCATGGGTAAAGCTTATCCCAGGTTCCAGTAAATAGGAAGAAAAATCCCAAACTAAAATCAAGCTACTGAGCTCCTTTGTCACACCTCAGACCATAGCTGTAATTCCATCCCAGCCTCCTCTCTCCTCAAATCAATTCCTTTAGCACTCCAAACGCCCACAGCTAATAAATCACATCAGAAAGGGAATGAGAGGGAGCAGAGGCACAGCACTGTGTACTGGAACAAGTTCTAATTCTACCTAAGCTCCTTCACTGCTTGAAGATAGGAAAAGGGGAAGTAACTGTATGTGGGATAAATTCCTTTATCGCCTTTTATTTGCTTTGTCTCTTTGGGCGAATGCTTCAAGTACAGTATAAGGCCTTCTGGAGCAGTACCTTTCACTTCTGCTGCCAGGTGGGCTGGCCTGGAGGTCACTTGAGATCAACAATACAACTATCTCAATATAATGAGATTATAAACAACAATCCAAGCTTCCAAAGTTAAACCTCTGCACCGAAAGATGCTCTTGTACAGTCATGTACATATTTTCTATTTCAGCATCCTTCTCTTCCTCGCTGAACTAAGGTTTGGGAAGAAAAAAGGTTGGTTCAGTATAAAGCCCTATTCTCCCTGCTCTATTAACCTGTTTTTATTTCCCCTGGCTACACGCACACAAAAAGAAATAGCAAACCAGCAGCAAATCCCCCGAGTGACTGCAAGCAGAGTCAAGATGGAAGCATCTCTTCCTCACGCTGGAAAGCAGAAGGCCCACAGTGCCAAAAGTTTCTGCTCCTTGATGTCAGACCAGCAAGCAGAAATGCTGAGCCCTGCTCAGAGACAGCCCTGGTAGCTCAGCATCACTGAGAGAGGAACCACTCATACCACCATCACTCCATGCCACTGCCCCCTGCCTCGGCTCCTCGCTGTTTCAGGGTTACGCTATTCCCATGAACTGCTGCTTGTGTTTCTGCACAGAAAGCAGTTGAGAACATGCTATCCTCCATACACACCATACCCTGCAAGGAGGAGGGGGATTAGGAGGAAACAATGTCTGAGTGTCTTCAGCGAGCTGGAAGCGATCCCAGCATCAAACTTCACAATGACACACAGGAAGAAGTTCTGAAAGCTTCCCAGTCGAATAGTAGCCCTGCGTGCCAGGCTCAGGGGTGTCTGGACATAAGAACGGCCTTTAAAGCATAAGGATGCAAGTGCACTGCACACAGACAGTCCCTGTGAATGCAGACAACAGTGGCCTGAGCTCAGCTCTGTTTTTTTTTTTTTTTTCTGGCATTCAGTGCTAATTGTGCAGTCCAGCTTCTTAACCTTATTTAGGTCAGAAGCTTCAATACAGTATAGCCTTAGAAACACTAATCTTCCGTGGGGATTTTTCCTGCCTGCTTGGGCAGAAGCAGAGCTCCCCAGGTATTACATGCAAAGCACAATTGTACTTCAGAAAGTGAGGATGGGAAGATGCGGGCAGGGCCTCTTTCTTCTCCAGCCTGAACAGGTGATAACCCCACAAAAACGCAGCAGTGAAGTGGCAAGGGAGGTAACGTAGGCACTCCTCATGAGCAAAGGTGACAGCATTACACTCTGAGCCCTAGTAACTGTTCTACCAGATTCAGTACTGGACTTAAAGCAACACAAACACGTCTGGTGTTTTTTCTCAGTGGTACTCAAACATGCAGGTCTAGAAAGTACATGAAGCAGAAATTATAACCATTTTACAACAATATTCTCATTCCCATTTCTTCATTAGTCTGAGGATAAACTAATCACTGCTTCACAGAAAGCACTTCAGCTTATTTGAAGATGTGTGATTTGTGCCAGTTTTGTTACCATGACTTCCTCCTGAAGTTGTGCCATAAAACCAACTTGTAAAAACAATCAAGCTCATAATTTAATATCTATAGGCAATAACACAGTACTACAACATTGAGATTGCCTTAGGAATGAGTTGCATGGCAAAGAAACAGTACGGAAAGCAGGAAGAAAAAACAGAGCAGCAGGGAAACAGGCAGAAGCATTTGATGGGCTGCAGCAGACAGGAGAATGGAAGGAGGGAATAAGCAAGCTGCAGTAAGATGTGTCATTAGGCAGCGTTTGTCAGGTTCAATTTGTTTCCCTGCTGGAGTTCAGGTGGCACTGAGATGAAGAGAAGTTCAACAATTCTCCTTTAGCACCCAATTATTTCAGCAGTGGGAGAAAAGTGCCACCGCTGGCCAGACAGCATTTGCTGCAGCTGCCAGCCATCTTCACTCCTCATCCCTGCTCCCCACCAAGGCAAGCACAGCAGCCCACAACCCACACAGGAAGAGCTGTATGTGCTTTCCACATTCTACTTGATGGGTTTGCTCACATCAACCAGTCCCAATGAGCTCTACCAGTCCCAAGCTACCACTATTTCTACATTTCCAGATCGCCCAAAGTAACACTTCTTTCACAAGAGACAGTGCTCTGAGCTTTGGCAGCATTTTCAGAAGCAATTCAGTCTTGAGGAGCAGACCTGGGAGGTACAACTGGAGCCAAACACCAGCAGTAATAAAAATAGAAGTGACAGCCCCTGTGCTTTATCAGGACAGAGAATTGAAGCTAGTGCAAGACCTTTGCTCCCAGATGTTATATTGCCCTGCAGCAAATAAATATACGTGCAAAGTTTACGGACAACATTTGATTAATATTAGGATACAATTACCCTGAGAAAATCTCACAGACAGGAAAAAAAAATAATCCAAAGCAAACAAATAACAACAACACAAATGAAAGTATAGACAGCTGGCAAACCTACAGAAGAAAAAAAGTTTTCAGGCCATCAACTGACATTCCCAAAGAAAAACATGCACACACTTACACCTAATGCTGCCCTGCCTCCAGGTTCCAAACAATCCCTTAAAATGCACCATTCAGTACTTTTAAAACTTAGCTGCAAGTTGTTGTATGGACAACTCACACTTACTCCTACAAATACCAAAGCTAAACCAAGCTGTATCTACACTGTGAAGACAAATGCCTCCGCCTTGACAGAGCAGAGATTCTTTCAGTACTTTCTATTTTTAAGAGACACTCTTACTAGTGCTCCACTCTGAAGAGCTACTAGGTGAGAAGATCCTTCTGATTTCAATTCATCAGTCTTTTCTCCCTGAGCTCATATCTCTGGGCACTAACTTTAAGGCAGTAAGATGCAGATGAGGCAGCAATTGTGAAGTGTCACTGCTGGTAGAATCAGAAAGGCTTAACTGAAGACTCAGAAAAAAAACCTCTGGAAGGTTGTGCTGTTAAGCTCCTAATGTACATAGTAATTCATTTTAAACAAACAGCTCTTGCAAGTTGAAAATAATTCCACGTCCAGCATATCGGGAAGTTAACAAGGCCTTTTTCTTTGAAGCCTTAAAGCCCATCTAAGGAGCAGAAATCAAAAACTTAAGGACTTTCTTCCCTTGAAGCACTGGTCCAGGGGCCTCCTGTATTTTCTTCTGGAAAATAAAAGGCAAGGCCGCAATTTTCAATCAGGTTTTGCCTGAAACTTGAGCTATCTTAAAAGGTTCTGATTTTCAGCCAGCCTGGAGAGAGGCTTCAGCAGAGGAGGCAGAAATACAGCAGCATATCTTGGAACAGCAGGCAGATTAGAGTGATTTGGGGGAAATACCACAGATGATCAAAGGAAACTAAAAGTACTTGGCCTCACAGGCTGGTGGGCGATATCTCAATTCAGGCCTAATGGCTTGAGAGCAAAGGTTCGATCAAAATGCAATTGGGCTAGCTGGAAGCACTCAAGGTGTGGCAAGGCAATTTAAGAGGCAGGTGAGGCCAGTGCAAAGGCTTTATTCAGTTCAGTAGGACAGGAAAAAGGGTGAGGAAGGGGGCATGTTTTGGTCAAAGAGCAACTTTGAACATCACTCAAGGATAGAGGCAATTTCCTTTCAGCTCACTGAGACTCAATGGACAGATTACTGTGTATCTTTTTATTTGCACTTGCATTTTGCCCAGTTTAGGTGCACAGATGTGCAATTGAGAGCTCAAAAAAGCATCTGTATTTCAAACAAACAAAAAAGGCTGCTCAGGGAAGCGGTGGAGTCACCATCCCTGGATGTGTTCAAGATACATGGAGATGTGGCACTGAGACATGGTGGGGATGGGCTGACAGTTGAACTTGATCTTGGTGGTCTTCTCCAATCTTAATGATTTTATGATTCTAAGAAAAAAAAATGTAAAAAAATGAAATGGGTCTGGAAGCTCCTTGCCTCAAAAGTTGAAGTGAATCAACTCATCAACTCACAGCAAAGTGCAAGTGTTCTCTGTTTAAAAAAAAAAAAAAAAAAGAGAGAAGGGAAACATCACATGCTTAGATGGGACTTTTGCCTGAGCACTACAACCTTCATCTACAGGTGTTTTTACCAGAAATTTTACAACCAAGAGCACAGTGTGGATGTTATGCACGTATCTATTAAACCCACGAGCTCCCAATGGACAACTGCTCGGCCGCAGAACTTCTATTCTGTCCCTTAAGCCATGATTTCCTTTACTGTGCTAATACTTTCCACCAGAGAAATCAGAAGTGATTAAAAAAAACAATTGAGATTTTTTTAAGTAACCAAATGGTAATCTTTATCAAGAGATCCTTCTGAGATATGTTGGAAACTTCTGAGATATGTTGGAAACAAGGCCAAGCTGTCTGCCAGTAGCATCAACCCATTTATGACCCCACAGCTCACATCTTAATCCAACCCCAAATTTCCACTGGCTGGATTCAGGGCCCTCTGTATTTCCCTGGCCTTCAGTACTTGCACTCAAACCTCACACATACTGTTCTGCTGCAGAAAGTGAAGGTGCGATGCCATCCTGCATGTTGCTCAACAACCCTGTTTGCCTTGGGGAGGCCAGTGCAGAGGACAGCTGGCAGCATGCAGTTTGGGCTGCATCAATTATGAACTAGGAATTTAAACACAGTGAGAGATAAGGCAGGGAGTAAGACAAAGGAATAGCAGGAAAACATGTGTAGACAGATAGCAAAAATTAGACTGCTTTTGCTGCCAAAAGCATAGGCAAACTCAGGCTGGCCTGTATAAATTTGTAGAAGAGGAATAAGGCAGTCACATTATGTGCTGTGATCAGTATATTCGGCAGCAAACCCACAAAACTTCCCTTTTGTGCATAAAAGCAACAGATACAAACATTCTGCAGCTAATTTTTCAATATAAATTAAAATCACTTCTGGGATAGCATTCTGCAGTTCAGTGGCATTAAGCCAGAAATGAACTTGGTCTTAATTGCTCAAAGAGAATATACACAGATCAAAACAGGAGTCCTAAGTTAACATCTGCTGTGCATACAGCATCAGGGCACCAGCAGTTCAGCAGAAAGCTGGCTAACACTGACACCAGCCAAACCCCAGAGAGGTCACTGACCGCCAGTCACTGTGAGCAGTACTCAGAAACGTCACTGAAGAGCAGGACATTGCGCGCCTTCTGTGACCACAAGCACATGCTGAACAGACCGACAAGGGAGAAGTGGGGAAAAAACAGAGCTATAAATAAAAAGGAGTCAAAGGAGAGCTCCCAAAACAAAAGCGATAGCCTTTTTACTCTGTATCTAGGAGAGGTTCGTGTTTCCCCCACCCCCCCTTGTTAAGCAAAGAAAGGGCATATCATTTTTGCATGACTAACAGCATACTGTGAGTGTAAGGGATTTAGGGCAGGAAGCCTGCCACCACACCACAAAACAAAATCCTTGTTGATCAATTGGCTTTTCGATAACCCATTACAAACCAGCTCAGCTGTGAACAATTTGGACAGCTGCTGTAGCTAAATTTGTAGAGTAGCTAGACAACTTCACCTGAAATACTTCAAAGAAAGGAAAAAGGCAATAAGAAAATTTCCCAATTCCTTCTCTTCTTATTAAATTTAAGGCAAGAACTGCACCCAGGAATAGAATTATCTGGTGGGACTTGTCCCCAAAAGAGCAGGAGGGCATTACTGCACCTCATTAGACAGAAACAGGACAGACTGACAGCCTGTCTCTCACACCTGTGCTGTGTACAGCAGCACCATGCAAAGGAGCCCAAACCTGCTCCTGGCAAGCTGGCTGGATGCTGCAAACAGCCCAGCTGCCTCACCAGCCAGCTCCTGGGGAGAGCCGTGAATGGAAACAAGGTCAATTAGCTCAGCTGGAGCACAGGAATAGCTCAGAGTGATCCTTGCTCTGATACTCACCTGAATTATTCAGAATAGAGCTGGGTGTCCCTGCACAGCCCTGTATAATTTCATGCAGACTGCAATAGATCATAGAATAGTTTGGTGGAAGGACCATTAAGATCATCTAGTTTAAATCCCTCTGCTACAGATAGGGGTACCTCCCTCTAGACCAGGTTGCTCAAAGCCCCAACCTGCCTGGCCTTGAATGCCAGGGATGGCCTCAATGAGGGAGCATCTTCAGCCTTGCTGGGCAACTTGTTCCAGTGTCTCACCACCTTCACAGTAAAGAATTTCTTCCCATTATCTAAATCTACCCTCTTCCAGTTTAAAACCATTTCCTCTCATCCTACCCTTATTGAAAGTCCCTCCCCAGCTTTCCTGCAGGCCCCCTTCAGGTACTGAAAGACTGCTCTTCCCGGAGCCCTCTCTTCTCTAGGTTGAACAGCCCCAGCTCCCTCAGCTTTGTCCTCAGAGGGAAGGTGCTCCAGACCTCTGATCACTCTCATGGCCCTCCTCTGGACCTGTTCCAACAGCTCCATGTCCTTCTTGTGTTTTGGGCTCCAGAACTGGACACAGTACTCCTGGTGGGGTCTCAGGAGAACAGATTAGAGGGGCAGAATCGCCCCCCTCGACCTGCTGGTCACACTTGTCTTGATGCAACCTAGGATACAATTGGCCTTCTGGGCTGCAAGTACACATTGCCAGCTCATACTGTGTCTTTCATCAACCAACACCTCCAAATCCTTCTCCTCAGGGCTTCTCTTAGCCACTCCCTGCCCCACCTGTATCTGTGCTTGGGATTGCCCTGACCTAGTTGTAGGACCTCACACTTGGCCTTGTTGAACTCCATGAGGTTGGCATGGGTCCACCTCTCCAGCCTGTTCAGGTCTCTATGGATACCATCCCTTCTCTCTACTGTCAACTGCACCACTGAGGTTGGTGTCATCTGCAAACTTACCAAGGGTGCACCTAATCCCACTGTCCATGTCGCCTACAAAGATGTTAAATAGCACTGGTCCCAACACTGATCTCTGATGAATATCACTCATCACTGCTCTCCCCTTGGACATTGAGCTGTTGACTGCAACTCTGAGTGCAACCATCCATCCATTCCTTATTCACTGAGTGTTCCATCCATCAAATCCATCCTTCTCCAATTTGGTGACCAGGATGCCATGCAGGACAGCATGAAATGCTTTGCACAAGTCCAGACAGATTATGTCTACTGCTCCTCCTTTATCTCCTGATGCTGTAACTATCGTAAAAAACCACCAGATTTGTCAGGCGTGACTTGCTGTTGGTGAAGCCATGCTGTTTACCACCAATCACCTCACCTTTATTTTCCATGTGCCAGCAAACTCTGGAGCATGGTCCACACAAATGTGCAATACTTGAGTAGGAGGAAAATAACAATATGACATGGACTACCTGCTGGATTCATCCCACTGCAGATGAAGTGTGTTTAATAACCAGAGTATTTCACTATTAGCATCTATAACAATATATTCTCAAATGTATTTTTTCATAATTAATTAACTTTTCTTGTTATTATTAATGCACTGTTCAACTTCTGGAACGTTTGCCCACACATGGGGCGCAGTCAGGGCAATCATTTTTTTCCTGTAATCTCCACATTACCAGCCTCTACCAGTAATACTTCTTCCAATAGTGGAAATAATAGTGCAGGGCTGAAGTCTTGCTCCTGCCCTTAAAAATTCCCCACTGTGAGGTTGGAAATGAGCAGCGCTCATTCTCATGGCTTATGTTATGACACTTGTCATGTCTGAAAGCAACACTGGCCTGGAGCAGGGAGTAGATATGCTGCCCAGGAGAGAGGCAGGAGGAGAGGGCGAGCCCTGGGCAACAGGAAGCCATCCTTACCTCTGGTATGGGGGCTTAGGAGCTCTCACCTGCACCTTAATGCAGCCACCAGGCATTCAGACACTGTCACCAGCAGCATCATCCTGCAAGGGACCAGTGCTTGAATCCCAGCTGGCACCATCCCCTCGTGTGAAAAAATAAAAATTAAAGAATCCAGAAACAAAGAAGGCACTGCATTCCTATTTTTAACCACCATTATTAATGCTGTGCCATAGTTCTCAGCTCCATCACCCTACCACACAAAAGCACTGAGAAACAACTGCAGCCTGTTGTAATTATTTCACAGTGACACTGTGCCTTAGTACGTCAGCTTACACCTGCACAGCCACCGAGAACAATGCCACTTAAAAATAAGTAATAGACATGCTATAATCTGTGTCCTATCAACTTCTCCCTGCTCATCTGGCTGAGCCTGGAGATCGTTGTTTGGGCAGGGTTCCCAGCAACTCCAGGCAGCGCTAATTGCAGGCTGAAGCTGCAGGGCCTTCCTCATACCGGCACACAAGAACTGAGTTCCGGCAGCAGGAAGAGTGCAGTCAAAGCCCTAGAACCAGCCTCCCCAGAGCACCTTCACCTCATGCAGCAGGAGACAGCCCCAGCAGCGACCCAGGCCAGCGCCTGGCCACAGAGATGGTCATCCCCTGCCTGGACAGGGCTGAGAGAGATTTCACCCACACTATCCCACAGATTTGCAATATTTAATGGCCTTGCTCGTGGCACCCTGCTTTGTGTTCCCATTTTCCTGGTGGGAAGCAGCAGCATCTTCAGCTTTCAGGAGTGCTCCTGTTGCTCTTTTTAAGCTGAAGCCACTGCTCCTGAGGCTGTGCTGTGAGCTCCAAAACTGCAGAGGAGTCAGACAGCGATCTAGATTTCTTCTTACAGGATGCAGCCCTACACACTGGCACTGTTCCGCTTCCTGCAGCTGGGCTGGGCAGCACAACATCTCTGAAAAGCTGAGCAGGATGAGGTCACAGCCACACGGGCCCTGAAGCAGGCAGCAGAACGCTGAGCGCTGATCGACTGCCACAAATCAGCCGATCCATTCGATATTTGCAGTGTGGGATACAGCAAGCCCTGCAGAACCTGCAGGAGTGATTTGGCAGCTCTGCTTTACTAAAGTACCTGCAATCCATAACTTGAATCCAATGACGTGCAACAAACGGGCAGCAAAGCCCCGAAGGCGCAGAGTGAAACTATGCAGACATTAAGTGATGCCAGATGTATCAAGTACACACATTGGAAATTTTATACATCTGAAGTAAATGCTTGTCTCCCTGATCCATCCTGTTCTAGTCAGGCTATCTGGGACAAACTGCAGTGGTACAGGAAGATGAGAATAAAACACAGGGAAAAAATTGGTTTTAGTTTATATTGATGAACAGACCTTTAGCTATACCCCTCCTCCATACACATTATTATCTTTACAGGGGGTAAACTGGTAAAAGTGGCTGCTTAGTCACAGCCACAGAGATGTTCAGAGAATTAATTCAGATGCTCAATCATGGAAGTAAAGCAGATGCCCAGATCATCCTTTAAAAGTGACCCTGCTAAGCTCATATAGGTGGGGGGCAAAATAACAAGAGCCACACTAAGCCCCCAGTTCTGCCACACCATTATTTGCATCCTCAGAAGTATCAGAAGGTGCAAACGAATGGCATGACTTGTCTCCGTACTTCTAGTGTTCATAAAAAAAATCTCTTTGCAAAGTACCCCTAAAAGATGCCATCTTAAAAACTTCTTTATTCTCACATTTCTTCCTGAGGTAGCGAGAGGCAGGATTTCCTACATGTTACGTAAGGAGGGGAGGGTGTATTTGTTCTTTTGCAGTTTAAGACTTATTAGCACAGCCGAGTTATTTGAGTCAGGCCTCTTTCCTGCTCTTTTATTGCAGGGGAATTATTCTTGGCAGGGCCCCAGCACGGCATTAGCCTGATAGAGGAAAACCAAACAAACCCAGAAAGAGAGACACTGAGCAGAGATACCTTGGGGCTCTGCTGGGTCACTGTGAGTCACGGTGACAGAAAGAAATAATAAAGGAAGCCCGGTGCAGAGCCTCTGAGGCACACAGGTATGGCCATTGCTGCTATTACCGGACCCTGCTGCAAGCAGGAGCAGTTGTGCATTTGGGGACAGGTTCCCCTCCTGTCATTCTGACAGCATCAAGCCAAACTGAAAATGGCCAAGTGGTTACAGAGCTAGGGGCAGGGAGCTGATGTGCTCCGCAAGGGAAACAGAGCCAAAAGAGAGAAACTGCTGTAAGTACAAACCTTACATTGCTACCTGCATTTGTTACTCTGTAGAAATCAGCACAACGCGTGTTAAGGCTTTATTGCAGATCCTTTCTGTATCAGGAAGAGCTAACTGTGACAAGAAGGAACAAGAGCTGCACTCAATGCAATGTGAGCCCAAGACCTAGTACTCTGATGCCCCACCATCTTCCTACCATATGTATATTTTTTATTTAAAAACAAAATTTGGCTTTCAGATCCTCTATCAATTTGCATTTACTCAATTGACAAGCATGACTACCAGAAAAGAACAACAAAAAAAGAGGTCCTCAAAAGGTTACCGCTCAGTATTAAAAAGTGTAACTCAAACCAGTCAGAAAACCTCCCCCAGAAAACATGCTTGGAAGCATACACAGCTAATTGCTGCCCTTGGCTACCAGCAAGTTTTCAAATAAGCAATTAAACTAGAGGATGCACCTCTAGCATGGCTATGTGCATCAGCTGGGACTGCACGTACCTGTGTCATGTTTTGTGCTGCAGTCACACAGCAGGCACTCCTGGCACATACGAGCTACAGATCAATCATAGATATCGTGGCAGTCACGAGTGCAGGTTATAGAATCAAGACTCACTGAATATCCCAAGAAGGGACCAACAAAGATCTCAGTGCCCAACTCCTGGATCCACAAAGAGCCACCCAAAATTCAAATCCTGTGTCTGAGAGCGTTTTCCAAGCATTCCTTGAACTCTGTCAGCTTGGGGCCATGACCACTGGGGAGTCCGTACCAGTGCCCAGCCACATTCTGGTGAAGAACCTCTTCCTGACACTCAGGCCAGGAGGGACAGGCCTAAGACAGGTACAGACTGAGAACAGAATGAGTTCTTACCCCCACTACAGACCTGAGGTAAGGGGACAACCCTCCTGGTCCTCTCCTGACCTTGGCCAGAGAAAACATCTCTGGGGATGCTCATCCTCCCCATAAGGAATCTTTGTGCATTCTATTTGATCTCAGTAGCCCATTATGATCATGCCACCCTAACGCTACATTTTCTTGAGGTGAGTATGAACTGCTGATGACATATCCCCAGCCCAAGGGCAGATAGCAGCTTTAAACAAGTGCCACATTTGCTGTACTATACCTGCAAGAAATACCATGTGTTTGGGCAATTTCACCCACATTTCATACTTCAATCCAATTTGTCACCTCCACATTCATCATGCTAACCTCTTCTAAAATTACTCTCCAGTCCTCTGAATGAAAATACCTCATTCCTCCACTCCAAACAGACATAAAAATAGATCCTTGCAATGTAAGAAAGAGGGTGAGGGCATGGCTGTATATCTCTATTTTTGCACTGCAGTGATGCATTTCAAAATAGCTTAGCAGTAGTAGTCATACTTACTGATTTGGTATACATTCCTCTGCTGTTCTTAAGAAATTTAGCACTTTGGGGAACGCGTGGAATATTTTCTCCCTCCTTCAGCTGATTACTCCATGTGAAGTTTGACCTTTTCTTGCTTTTTTTTCTTTCTTTTTTTTTTTGTTTGTTTGTCTTAAATAAATGAGGGCACTCTTTCTTTCCCTTTCTGCAACACTGCTCTTTCAGAGCAAAACTGCCCAGAGCTTGAAGAAAGCCTCACCCTCCAGCCTCACTTGGAAATGAGCAGCATTCTTTCCCATTGCTAATGACTGAAAGAAGAAGCCCAAGAGATCTCAAGTTATGTGACATGAAGTGGGGATGAAAAAAAGTAAAAAAAAAAAAAAACCACCATTTAAAAGCAGGAAAAAAAACCAAACAGCCTTTCAACTGGCATGAAAGCCACTGTACAGAGATGTACAGCTCAGGAGGTTAAGATTCTTCACTGCTCCTTACACGTTATTTGTGGCTATCTTCTTGACTTGCTCTTGACTTGTTCTTGGGTTTAGAAAGTGAGAGGAAGAAGGCTGTCACAGAGGAGCCACGCAGCCACCAAGCAGCCCCTGAGACTGCATAGGGCTGTATTACTTACATAGGTGTGGACAGCAGAGCACCAAGTGCATTGGCAAGCAGGCAGCACTCTCACAAGCTAAGCTGTTAGGCTAAAGAGACTTCAGATCAACCAGGAAAAGCTTGCTGCTGAAGTTTCCAGCTACTGATCATCCACTGAGCACCTTAATCACATACCTGAAGCACAGTGACTGTGTTGGGCTGAAGTGCTGGGAAGTCCTGTTGCAGCACCAATACGTACCTGACTAAAGGAGCAAAAGATGAGTTTTGTTTTCCCTGCCAATTATCAACTGAAGGCAATTCACCTGGGCAAAGATTAGCTTCCAGGCCATTTTATCAGCTTCCAGGGTCTGTAGCTAGGGGATCATGGACTTTACATTCAGGGGAGGCAGCTTCTGATCTCAGCAAAGCCTCTTACAGCGACAAAGCTTCACGGACCTCGGCAACACAGAACAAGTAAGAGGAAATTCCTTCCTGCTGCTCCCCGAGGTGCTGAGTTAGACTTTTCCCAATGTATACTTTTTTTCTTTCTTTTCCTGCATTGTGTTGTTTTTTCTGTTCCCACATTTATTTTCCCAGGAAGCTTTCACAGACCGTGGATGTACACCACTCACTCTTTTCTTTCCAGCTTATCAGAAGTGTGGTCAAGTACTGAAAACAACTGTATTGTTTTTGTACAAATACTGCGTATCTGAGCAATTAAATGGAACAAGAAGAAAAAACTACTTGTATTGAGCTCTTTCTGAGTTTCAAAGAATGTTCAAATCACTCAGTACAATTGAGTACCTGCTTGGCTGCCTTGGAGAGAAAGAAAGTAACACGCAGGCTAAAGTCAGAAACAAAACGGTTGCAAATCACAAGCAGCACAGAGGAGGGGCGCCCCTGACTGGGGACACTAACACAACACCGGATGCCAAAACACTGTTACCAACTTTCCAACGTTCCTGACCTCTGTGACCGCGTGGACAACAGCCATCATTCAGCATGACACTCGGTTCCAGGGAAGAAAAGGGCCCTTGGCACCACAAAGCTTAACAGTTTGTCAGCATTTCCTTTCCCTGCCATAATCTCATATTTAGAAGACTAAGAGTCACCCTACTAATTTCCAGCTGAGATTTTGAACAGAAGCCAGAGAGAAAAGCAAGTTTCCCAATGCCACAAATTAAACAACAGATCAGCTGGGACAGATGTAACATGTGGAAAGGAGAGGGCAAAGTTACAGCAAAATCCACTCTGCATTCTTGCAGGGAGTTTAGCAACAAAGTTCTTCGGAAAAGAGACACCCCAGCAATGCTACGTAATTACCTCACAAAAACCACTCTCAGCTTTGCAGCAGTGAAACAGAAGTACCAGCTGACCTTCATTTCCAAAGGTCAGCTTTGCCACTGACCACATCACAAGCAGATCTTGCTCGCTGTCCTTATATCCAGTGAAGTCTGGGCTGGCTGCCTGAAGAGTTTCAGCCCTGCCCAGCAGATACCCTGCCACCAGCACAGAGGAGAAGAGGAAGCCGGACTTATCAGCATGGCATGGGGACAACCCAGACAGCTGCTCCACACTATTCACTCCTGCAGTTGAGCAGCTTCTCCAGCTTAGCAAATATCCAGTGCCTACTTGCTCATTATTGATGTGTGTCACCCTCATGAGATGAGCTGTGGCATTCCATGCTCGTTACCCAGCCCAAGCCATCCTGCATGCTCTGAAGTCTTTTGATCTCTCCCCCTAATGTAGAGTAGCCCCAAGGCACAGCAGACTACAACCCCTACACTGAGGTTAAGGAGGTCACAGCCCCAAGCAAAACTTTTTTGCTTCGGGTAGCAAAGAAAAATCTATGACTTGTTCAAATGGCTCTCACCTTTTGGAGAACCAATCCTCAACCATGGCAACAACCCCTTACTGGCTCACTGTGACCAGCCATACCTGATAAGCATAAATACACATGCACTTCACCATGTGGTTCACCACCCGTCAAGGACTTCAACAGCTCTCTCAAGAGCCAGTCACTATTCCCCCCAGCATCAGGACTCAACCAGAGATCTACCAGAAGGAGTGGGAATGGAAGACAAGAAGGTACTAGGATCACAATGGGACAGGACACTACAGCACCTGATCCCACAGTAATCTGGACAAACGCTGCCTCTTACCTGTTCTCCAGCAGCGTCATGCAGATGACCTCCCGCACACCAGGGTTGTTGGCTTTCTCGATGGAGCAGCTCTGCAGGTTCCACGTAGCAACCCTCAGCACAGGTCTGCCATCCCTCAGCCCCCCAAACATCTCCACAGAGGGGCGAGTGGAGATGATCTGGGTTGGGCCCCCAGGGGGAAAATCCAAGTCCTCACTCTGGAGGCTCAGAGAAGTGGGGCTGGGATGAGGCTTGGCTGTGAAGTTGAGGCCACCATTGGTGTTCGTTGAAGGGGGTCGGGACCTCTCTGCAAAAATCTGATGCCGGATTTTGTCTAGGAAGGAGGAATTGATGCAGTTCATCCTCACTAGGTCCTCGATACTTTTGAAGGGCCCGTGCTCCTTCCGGTAGTCCACGATGCTGTTGGCGATCTTCTCGGTGACGCCACGGATGCTCATGAGCTGCGCCGGAGTGGCCGTGTTGATGTTGATCTTGGTGGCGGACAGGTGGTGCTCGGAGGCCGGATCCTTCCGCAGGGAGCTAGGCGAGTGCTGTGCCGAGCTGCCCTTACTGCTCACGCAGATCTCAAACTTGACCTGCTCCAGCTTGGCCGCCCCCACCCCACTCACCAGCGCTAAGTCCTCCACTTTCTTGAAGCCACCGATGTACTCCCGATACTCCACGATGTTCTGGGCCACCACTCGGGTGACGCCGGGCAGAGTCATCAGCTCCTCCTCGGTGGCCGTGTTGATGTTGAGCCTCTCCTGGTTGACCAGGATGTTGCTGAAGTTGCACGCCGCGCTGAACTTGCGGCTGTGGCACAGATCGGCGGGGTCCCGGGGGATGGAGCGGTGGCAGCCCAGGTTGCCCCCCATCTCACCGCAACAGGGCACTGCCGGAGCCGGGTCGAGCCGAGAGCCCGGGCCTCATGGACCCCGCGGCGACCGCCGCTGCCTGGGGGGACAGAGCCAAAACGCGCTCAGACAGTCCCTCAGTACCCCGTCCTTCCTCCTCCAAGAGCCACCGACGCTCCCCAGCCGCTTACTGGGGAGAGCCGAGCGGAGCGCCCCTCGCCCGCCCCCCGCGCGTCTCACGCACCGCTCCGCTGCCGCCCCGGGCGCCCAGCGCTGCCCGCTCCCCGCCGCCGGCTCTAGTGGTTCGGCGCGAGCTCCCGCCCCTCGGCCGGCGGGCGGGGCCCGCAGCATCGCACCGCCTCCCGGGGCGGGCCGAGCCTGTGCCCGGCCCGGGGCCGTGGCACGGGGTGAGGAGTGGCCGCCTTTGGGGTTCGGTGTCACCGCCTCGCCCCCGAGATCCCTGTGTGGGAAGGGTAACGAGGGTAACCCCGTCGGTGACCTACGCTGGCTGGCTGTTGCTTCGCCGCGCTTTCACTCAGCGGGCTCTCAAACCGGAGCGCTCCGCGGGCTGGAGCTCCCCGCGTACCGCTCCTCCTGCCCGTTCTCCCCGGTCCGCTCCGTTCCCCTAACACATCACCGCCGTCCTGCCCCGAAATCCTTCTTCTGTACGTCTGAGCTGACTATGAAGAAACTCATTTTCTGCCAGCGCTGGTGAAGCCGTTCAGTGTCAGGCGGCTGCAGCGCCGTGCCGCGCTGGCAGCAGAGCTGGAGCCGAGTGAGCTCGTGGAAACCAGCTCGGCTGTGCCCACGCAGGATTGACTGCAATGTCAATGAATCCTACACATCGTCGGTGGGCGTAATTAAAAGGAAGGAGGAGGAAGACTGAAAGAAGGAGCGATGTATGCTTGCAGATGCCAGCTATGCAGCCCGGTGCTGACAGTACACATACATCCCTTTCACCCAGGTGAAACACGGCACTTTTCAATGTGAAGACTCCTCACTAGCCCTCTCTTTAAAATTAAGCAGCTTGCAACAATGGCTTAAACATGCACTGTCTGTGCTTAAATTAGTGAAAGTTATCCGGGTTCACCTGAAATAAAAGGCTGAATTTGTGCAGCTTCTTGGATGAAGGGAAATGTGAGGTGAATAAGGGAGTGGGAGCTGCATCGGGCTTTTACTTTGCACATGGGCACTGCTGCTTTGACATTTGCGCTAGATATTCTGCTGCGGATCACACATTTCCCTTCTCTTTGCCTGAGCAATAGTTAGCAAATTGTCATTACTGGAACGGGTACTTGCTGCATTAGGGCACTGGCTCTTTGCTGACTGCTGGAGCGGTGATAGTGCTCACTTAGGTGATTAAATGCTTCCCGGTCTGCTGGAAAGTGCTCTGTGTGCTGCGATAACAGTGGCCAATGCAGCAGAAGTCATGCTGGGCCTAATTCTGCTGGGATGACACTAGCGCAGAGCTGGAAACAATTAACCACTCAAATGAGTATTCTTTGTGAGGCAATATTATTACAGTAATAGCTCCACAAGCTGTTCTCTCAATGGAGAACACATTCTTCTGCTTCCTACCATAGCTTGCTTAGAATTGATTTAGGCTCATTAAATAAGTTTTGAAGCTGAAAAGTGCCAAAATCCATTTGCGGTGTGCCCTGTACCTGCAGGCAGTGCCAGGTTTTCTACGTTTTCAAGGTAAGCAGAAGCATCTCCAGAAAGAAAACAACGTGCATCACTTTTGTCCAGCACTTTCTATTGTCAGCAGCTACTTGGCACGTTCTGAGTTTGCAGCATGAAGATAATAGCCAGGCTGGACACAGCTGCAGTGCTTATGAGGAAGCGAAGCACAGAGTGGTGCAGTGGGTGTCCCATCACCCAGCCCCAAGTATGATCCATGCTAATGGGATGCAGCAGTCTGTAGGGGAAATTCCACTCCATCAGCCCTTTAACCTGCTTCTTTTTGGCAAGACTATGAAAAGGAAAGTTGCATGGAGTTTGCTGAACTCTGAGTCAACTTATGACACATTTTAGAATTTTCTGGGAAGCGTCAAAAGATGTGAAGATGTACAGCTTTGGTCTATATTTTAGAAGAGAAGAGAAGAGAAGAGAAGAGAAGAGAAGAGAAGAGAAGAGAAGAGAAGAGAAGAGAAGAGAAGAGAAGAGAAGAGAAGAGAAGAGAAGAGAAGAGAAGAGAAGAGAAGAGAAGAGAAGAGAAGAGAAGAGAAGAGAAGAGAAGAAAGAGAAGAGAAGAGGAAGAGGAAGAGGAAGAGGAAGAGGAAGAGGAAGAGGAAGAGGAAGAGGAAGAGGAAGAGAAGAGAAGAGAAGAGAAGAGAAGAGAAGAGAAGAGAAGAGAAGAGAAGAGAAGAGAAGAGAAGAGAAGAGAAGAGAAGAGAAGAAGAGGTTAACTGTCTTGACATCAGTGTAGGCAATCCATTAGCATGAAGAAGTTTACCACCAGGTGCAGCCAGTAAATGACTGAAAAACAATAGCAAAAATTACTGAGAGTCAGTGCAGGCAGCAGAAAACAGCTATTGTGAAATTCACCAGGTAGATGTTAAGGTTTATCTTCAACCCAATCACAGGCTCAGTGATTGATCACGGCCTGCTGCTGCAGGCTGGCAGGGAGCCTCCCCCCACTGCTCACCACCTCACATGACAGAAGGCCACAGAGCTGGGTTTCCTGAACCTCCATCAGCCCAAACAGGTTGGAGGGCCCCAAGATGCCGTGGGTGGCTTATTCCTCTGGATCTGCAGCTTACTGCTGAACCAAGCAGCTGGCTGCTTGACAAGACTGGATTAAAAACTTCTCAGCACTGGCAAAATCAAGTTCTGCTGCACTGAAGATGCCAGGCTGAGGAGCACCTCAGCAGGCTTCTATTAGGAGGGGAGAGGGGAGGACGCCTGCAAATGGTCCTCTGTAGCAGCCATCACCCATTGCACACAGCACTTTCACATATCACTGTATGGCATAGCAAAACCCAGGGGTGGGGCAGTGTTGACTCTGGGATTCTTCTTCCCTAGTAGGAATGGTTCAAAGTGGAAAGAAGAAAACAAACTAAACTTTTCCATAAGGAGGTTCTCCCACACCTTCAAATGAAATGTTTAATAATGATATGTAATTGCCTAAATCCCAAACAATGGTCTAGATGAAGATACTGTTGGTGCAGATACTGCTGAGTAATGTCTTTTGACTTAAATCATGTTAAGAATCAGCTTAGAGAGCTCTATGTTTTACAGACTTTTCTTCTCAGCATTTTTAGATGGCCTTAAAACCTCAGTCTATCTTCATATTTTCCAGCATGTGTTATCAGTGTTTCACAGGTGCTAAACCAATAAACTTTCATGAGGGACAGAAGGAGCCTTCAGTCCTCAAGCAGCAGCTGCCATGTGATAGCAGTGCCTTACTCAGTTCTTGCTTACACGGCCCTTGGGAGTTGGGAGCATGGCACTTAGAGCAAGCACACTTCACAGAACTCAAAGGAAAATTCCACGTTCGTGGCTGTTCCTGAGCTGTTCTAAGTAGAAGTTTCTTGCATGTCTCACCTTTTTATTAGTTATCTTTCTCAGAGAAAGAAAAGGTGTCCAACTGTGGTGTGCTTGCAAGAAGCCGCCCGGGGAGTGTTTTTTCAGACCTGCTACACTGGGCTCTTAATGGGCAAGGATCTGAAGAGGAAACTGAATAACTGCAATGTTTGTATTTTTATTAAAAGGAGTTATTAAAATAAGTGGTTTCTTTCTGAGAGAATATCCTGAGAAACATTTGTAACAGGGGCCTGAGGCAGAAGACAGTGTTACTGAGACAAGTAATAACAAGTAGGACCTAGCAATTTCAGGAGCAGTGGAACTTAATTAGTCTGATTTCTGATGTGTCTTTCCCCTGCTTATTTTCTGATGAAAAATATAAGTCAAGTATACATCAGTGCCTCTACAGGGTCGCCATCTCAGATCTCTGTTCTACTTAGCCATTAACTTTTGTAATAATTGTATGAAATTGGTATTTTGAGGCATTTAGCCTCCATATCAAATTTACTTGTAATTAGCCCATGTTCCAATGAAATCCTTGGGAGGGGATGATAAGCAGAGTAGCAGAGAATACAGTCACATGAATGTTATTTTCTTATGAACGCAATGTATGTGGTGTGAGCTCTTCTTCTTGTAAGACATTTTACATGGCTGCCAAATGTTGCAAAAAGATTAAGTGATGTCATGGATGCTGGGTTGCCAAGTTACGAGTGTCACATCCTCCAGAAATACTACACCAAAAGGGTGAGCAGAAGTGACTCATCTTTATGCCTTTGTTAGGCCTTCATTTTGGTAGCTGTTTGGTCTGAAACTCAGATCTCTCCCTCCTGCAGGAGCTCTTAACCACTGGCCCACCATTTTCTTTCATTAGAGCATGGTGGAGCAGCTCATCCTGGAGGGAAGTAAGAGAAAGAAGTATTAGGGAGGTTCTCCTACAGACCTTGGGATATGATTTATATTTTCCTTAGACAGCAGGAGACTTTGGTCTTCAATCCCCCACATCCAAAATGGCACTGCTAATTACTCGGATATTCCTGGGTCACAGGGCCCAGAAAGGAATTCAAAATGTAGGCTTTCCTTCACCCCAGGCCAAGTCACCAAGGTCATATATACAGAAGCTGGCTTGCTTCAGGCCTCCAGGAGTGACAACTCCTGAACTTCCCCGGCAAGGGATACAGTGGGCCTGTATCACAACTAATGTTTTCTCTGAGGCCCAGTCAGGCAGATCTCTTGTAAGAAAGTCCACAAATCACCCTGTTGTGATTTTGGCAGGGGAGAGAGTCAGAACTATTGATTTGCGAGCTTGGTGTCTCAGTTAACTGTCACCCTGAGTAAGGTTTCGGTGATTCCTCCCAGAGTGGTTTTTCAAAATGTGAGCATCTCAAGAGCTAAGCACATTTAATGCCAGAAATAATGATAAATATTGAAGCTTATCTCCCAATCATTTTGTTATTTCACTGAACAAATCATTTCACATTGTTTGTTATTTATTCATTACCTGTAGGTACTTGATTGCCTTCTACTAAATTAAGACTTAAAACATTACTATTAGTTTTCTTGTTAACAGATTTTAAAACTGTGGTTTACAAAATACATTTTATGTTTGCTTTTTCAAAGAGATTCAAGAACACCAGTTAATCAACTCATAGAAGCAGCTCCTTATCTGAAAGTGATTCTGCAGCCAATGTAGCACCCAATGCAATTCTGATCAAACTTATGTATTAATTAATTAATTAACTTTTGCTATTTGGGGTGGGCATTTCTGTGTTGTTGTTGTTTTTTTTTCTGTTGGTAGGAGCATTTTTTCAGTATAAAATCAACTCAGTCTCTACTTCTCATTCTAGTTGTTCTTTAGATCCTGAAGTATTCTCAGAAGCCAAACTTGGACTCAGTTATGCTAACTTTCCTTTTTTGTAAGGAGCAATCAGATCTCCAGGTTGTTCGCTTGTGCATATAAGACTCATTAGTTTCCTGCCTCTGTCTCTACATGTGTAAACCTTGGTTTGTTAAGAAGAAATAAACAAAACAAAAAATCCACAAAGTAAAATCATTTTTTTCCTTAGCCTCAGAGTCTCAGATGAGATCTACAGAGGACAGAGCCCCAGTATAAATTCATCACTCTGCTCAGTGGCAGGTAGTTTGTTTATGAAACAGTAAATACATTGTGTAAGAGTTTTCACACAAAACATAGCATCTTGCTTATATGAGAATCTTTTCCATTCTCTACACAGCTCTCTTGAGAAAATCTCTCTTGAGAAAGTCTGTCACTTTACAAGTTGTGCTCCAACAATTAAAATGGTTTAATGACCTCAGCCACTCCCAAAAGACTTTGAACTTCTCTGCGGAGCCTTCCAGACAAGCGACACCTAGCTGCATGGCCATTATAATGTCTTCTGTGAAGGCTTGATCTAAATCCCATAGAGACAGAGGGAGGATGCCCAGAATGATACAAGATGTGAGTGTGAGGATCCATGCTGTTGATAGAATTGATATAGTTCTCCTTCTGAAAGTCAGGACTGTTCAAATGCAGAGATAAAGGAGGTAAGGAAAGCAGGACTATATAGAGGTGTTATTCTAGAATCAGGTCCTATGGGATGGCTATTTAGAGAAGACGGGTGTGCTTAGGTCACTAGCATTTGGTGGAATTGGCAGCAAAGTGCATGTGGAACAAATCTGAGCAATACTGAATTACTAGGATGAGAAGGTCTCCAAGCACCTGGAGCTGGACAGCACTGATCAGGAAATGAAGAAACTATTAACTTAGGAGACCTAAAAAAAGACTACAGCATAAACAATCATTTGAAATACATGGAAGACCATCAGATGTTTAAAAAATCATCAGGATGGCTTCACCAACCTCACTTTTTTCTTTGATAGATAAAATGACTGGAGGGCCAGGACAGAAAAAGAAAATAGGTGACAGGATGAAAGACAGTGTACTTACAAAGGTTGTAGGAGGCACTGACCTGGAGGGCCTGCAAAGACTGTAGCAGGTGGGGTCAAGTCTCAAAGTAGTCTTCACAGATCTGAGGGATGATCCAGAACTGACAAGCTGAGTTTTGGTAGAGGCCTAGAAAAGAACAGTTCTCAGTATCTATGCCCACAGATTCTGCAGGCGAGGCTCACAACGTAAACAGGAATCAGGAATGTGTCCTACTGGGTAGAGTTGTTTCTAGCTGATCTCATTAATTCTGACACGATTAAGAAGATAGCTATGCAATGACACAATTACTACCAAAAACATGATGCTTAGAGCCACCATGCCAGAGAACTGGTGAGTTACTAACTAGCTGCCAAATACTGCATGAAAAAAAAAAACCAAGCAGCTCCCCAATAACAAATCCCACAAATCCCTGGGCTATTTTAAGCCCAGGTCCTAGTCCTTGCTTTAGCCCAGTAGTGTATACTCTGGTGAACAGATTAACTGGAATCACAGGGACTGTGAAGTGCTGTTGAACATGAATAAAACTTGATGAATGTAGCCTGAGGTGAGGAGTTTGTTGACTAAATAAGGGCTTAAATACATAGGACATCACAGTGTTCTTTCTATAGTGCATGACATTACCGGAGAAGTCACATCCACAACTCCAGCCCTATTTCTAGCCAGGAACTGTGGCAGGTTTTTCCAAAGTTTGAAGAGCTGTGAAAAAAAAATAAGTAAATAAGAAAAAAAACACTATTGCCATCTTCCACAAGCTTTTGTGCGGAGTGCTTTTGTTGTTGGCAGAAAGAAGGACATTCATTCCTACTCATCTGGTACATTTTTGAGCATGACTCCAATATAAAAAACACATGGTAGATATAAGATAGCTCTAATTTCTACACATTATTCTGAACATTATAGGACTTAGGTTTTTCCTAGATTTTCAGACTTTGCTGTGGCTCAAGGAACAGCTCCCAGAGCATCCTGCTTTAAAAACAGTATAGCTACATAATGTGAAACCAGCTTCAAACCAGCTGATTTCTCCCAGGTGTTCCTGAGTACACAGTTGATTAATTCTGTTTTCACCCTGTAGAGAGCCATGTCACACACACACCCTTGCCACCTGGTACACTAGCCACATTCTTCCCCTGTTAGTCATGGAGCACGTCTGCCTTTAACTTACAGTTGCAGGTAATTATGTGCACGAGGTGCTCCTCCCATGATTCAGGAGTTCCTGTCTCCTGATGCTGCAAGGTGTCAAGTGTTTTTACCCCATCACCTTCCCGGTGACCTCAGGGGATGCATGACTCCTAGGATAGGACAGGAAGAAGATTGGACACTCAGGATAATAAGTTTGAAGAAATGGTTGGGACAGTGACTGTGCCTTAGCTGACTAAGGCCCCATCCCAATGGTGCCAGTTGCTGACATGGACTGGGTGAGACTTACCTATCACACTGTTAGATCAAGCAGGTGTGAGTCACCCAAACTAAGCACACAGATGCTGTTAGATGCAGTACAGCCTTCACGCTGCTCAGGGTGAGGAGTTTGATTCTCAGAAAACCCAGGTATCACTTGCTCTTCTATTTCCTGCAGTTTTTTCCATTGCATGTCGCTGTTCATAGGCATTGCTCCTAATAACTCGGGACTGTAAGCTTTTAGACAGGCAGGTTAAAGGACTACTCAGTATAGTCTCCAGTTAATTTGGAGAACTTCACTACAGAGATTACGTGTCAAACCTGCAGGTTTCTGATGCTTATTGGCTCTGTTCCATGAAGTCTTTGGACCCAAGCCTGCCATTGCACACTGTGTATGAGGATGTGCCATCTGCATTGCCCTCACTGAATCCAACTTCATCTAGAATAAGTATGTAGCTGGAGAGCAGTGGGTTGTCCAACATGAGGAAAGGTGTCAGCATGTGGCCTTCATGGGGCATGGTTGAGATAGGCAGCCACGTATACTGACAGTTGGCAGAGACACTAAATGGCATCACATCAATTGATCTTGATACCATCTGGCTTTCAAAGGGGTAATTTTGTCGAAGTCAAGCACTCAGTGGCTCTTGCTATCTTTGTGGTAGATTGAAGAGAAATGGGGAGGGAGTTTTGCTCTGTCTGTATTCTTTTGTCCTCACTGCTTTTAGATAAGGTGACACACATTTTCCAGTTCCCTTTGGATTCAAGCTGGTAATTGTATAAGGCACAATGATGACTCTGTATCACAAGAACAAATGATAAAAGAATTGTTAGAAAAGAAATCCCTCAGAGCAGGGTAGGCACTATAGTTTCCCTTTCCTTAAGCTTTGAATTTAGTTTGGTTTTGCCAAAGTGTAGGTCCTGGCAATAGTAATTTGGGGTACACTGACCAGTAGAAACATTTCACCAACTTAATGAAGGATATTAAAACCTAGGTGAAAACTCAGAGACAAGTACCCTTGAGTGTCTGCAAGTCCCTCAGTAGCACCAGATGCATTCTTCTCTTTGGATTTCAGGAAAAGTTAAATTCCAAGGAAATCAGACCAGGCTTGATGCATAGATACAAAAAGGCAGGACAAGTACTGATCTTACCTTAAATCAAACAAAAGGAAAGAAAACAACTAAACAGCAGCAACAGAACAAAAGCCACTTACATAAAGTCCAAAATAAGAGTCTCTCCCATTCTCTAGGAATTTCCCAGTACATTCTCTAACTCATATTTTTAATTAAATTGCCCAACAAAATTGTATCAAGTAGTTTCACTTTGTAGAATGAAACATTCAAAAAAAGTTAGCTGTAATCTCAATTTAAAGTGTTGCATTAAATCTTAAAATAGTTCTTAAGAAAAGAGCATATCTCAACAAAATTTAGTATGTGATTTACCTCTGGCTGAAAGTGTCAGCACAGTCAAACAGTGCAACACCTTGCACTAGGGCTTCTTGAACCTCATTAGGTTCACACGGGCCCACTTTTGTAGCCTGCCCAGGCCCCTACGGATGGCTTCCTTTTTCTCCAGTGTATCAACTGCACCACTCAGCTTGGTGCCATCTGCAGACTTGCTGAGGGTGCACTCGATTCTATTGTCTGTGTCATTGATGAAGATGTTGAAGAGCACCAGTCCCAGAACCAACCCCTGGGTGACATTGTGACCGGTCTCCACCCAGACATAGGACTGTTGCTCACAACCCTTTGGCTGCAACCAGCTAACCAGTTCTTAATCCACCAAACAGTCCATCCTTCAACTCCATACCTTTCCAGTTTCGAGAGAAGGATGTGGTGAGGGACCATGTCAAAGGCTGTGCAGAAGCCCAGGTAGATGACATCCATCACCCTTCCCCTGTCCACCAATGCTGTCACTCCATCATGGAAGGCCACCAGATAGGTCAGGCAAGATCTGCCCTTGGTGAAGCCATGCTGACTGTCTCAGGTCACCTCTTTGTTTTGTACGTGTCTTAACATGGTAACCAGGCAGATCTGCTCCATGATCTTCCCAGGCACAGAGGTGTAGTTCCCCAGGTCATCCTTTCTTAAAAATGGAAGTAATGTTTCCCTTTTTCCAGTCACCAGGGATTTCACCTGGTGAAAATGATTTTTCAAATATGACAGACAGCAGATCAGCAACCACTTCAGTCATCTCTCTCAGAACCTTGGGAAGCATATCATCCAGACCCATGGACTTACATACACTCAGTTTCATGAGAAGTTCTCAGACTTGTTCCACTATTATAGTAGGATGGAATCTGCTCCTCTTCTCCACACCTAGAGGTTCAGGGTCCTGGCAGACCTGGGGAGCCTGACCACCAGTGAAGACTGAAGCAATGCACTTACTGAGCATCTCAGCTTTTTCCCTGTCTGTGGAAAAAATGTTTTCTTAGCAAAAAATAGAGGGTTTTTGTTTGATTGTTGGTTTGGTTTTGTTTTTCTTGGCTTTGTTGTTGCTGTTATTTTATTGTTAAGATTGCTATGGGAAGGGATGTGTGTGCTTAGGAGTCTAAATGAATATAGTAGGATTTACGTTCAGTCACCTATTTTGTAAGAAATATCATCCTTTTCAACAGGAATTTTTCCCCTTAACTTTGTCCTTACTTAAAAGACAGAGCGCAGATACTGTGAGGGGCTCACAGTCACTGCACAATATACTCCATTAACACAAGAAGTGACTATTGCTTCTGTTTCAGGAGATGTACCTTTTCACCATTTGGAATCACAGAGTGAAAGAAAAGTAAAACAAGTCGATCTCCATCTCCTGCAGTGAAGAGGATCTGCTGTCACTGGGAAGAAAAAACATAGAAATTCTGCTCCAAGCCAGATGAAACTGTCAGTTCTTCCTAGATGAAGTTACTATGTTTAGTAGCATCTATATTAAATAATTAAATTATGACTAATTGCATTAATAGGATAGCCCTGTGATACAGTACATCACTCTTGACAGGTTTTCAGGTTTAAAGTGTCCACTGTTTGTTACATAACTGTGCTCTTATGCACTTTCCTGGCCATATTACAGGCTGGGTATACATGGACTGGTTCCTGGCATCCTTTTTGCAAACAGACATTCCAAAACTTGAGGAAGCTGAAGGAAAAGAGGTAAACTCCCACACTTCTGTGAGGCTTTCTGAGCATGAAAAATGCATGCTGTGTTTGTTAGAGGTTGAAGTCACATTAGCATTTAATTACATTAACATTTAACGCGTAAAAATGTCAGGAAAAGGCTGAGAAAAAAAGAGTATCAGAACTCAGACAGATTCGAAGCACGCATGTTTAAATGCCTGATTTGGACTCCTGATGAAGAACCGTTTCCACTTTTCTTGCCACGCAGTAAACAAAGAACTAGTGTGTTCTATCCTAAATGCCCCACAACCTGCTTTCTAAACCAGCTGAGGTGAATCAAATTTCCAATTACTCTTTCCAATTGTTTTTTTCCTTAGAATGTTATTTGATAATGAAAATTGCAATGGAAGTAACAGAGACCATGTTCTTCTGAAGTCTCAGAACTATCAGACATGCTCCATTTACCCTTAGCACCTGCCTGAGCAGGAATTTGTGGGGAGTATAGATATGCATTCAAGCCTGGTGTAGCAGCCTGCATCATGCCAGCTCTAACAGCAGTGACTAAGAGAATCTGTGCGTTTGGCACCGTGGTTCTTTAAGCCACATAGCAGCTATTGGTATTATTATACTCTCAAATCTGAGTGAAGTTATCTACAAAGTAGATCTATCTCTATCAAATACACTCCGTAAGACACCAGAAATCAGTGCAGCCCCACAACATCCTGTAGAAGATCCAGTGTTCCTTGGGAAATACCAGTCCAAGTGGCATCGCGTTGCAGTAACTTTGGGATTTCATAGCAAAAAGATGTAGAAAAATCATAAAGACACTAAAAGCTCCAACCTTTGTATCTTCACTGCTGCACCCAGCCTTATTACTTCTGTCATGAGACCTCAGGCATCAGAACAACTGTAGTCCAGAGCTGTTGCAGCATTTCTATGATAGATTTCAGGTTTTCAGTTACTTCACTTAAGAAATTATTTGATGGTAATGGGTATTAAGGAAATTAAGTGCATGATAGATTTGGGAATAAGTGTTTTTCTGAATGGGGCTAAGGACTATGTGGTTTTCATGAGCCTTCTCTCTTTGCAGAAAAACCCAGGAAGTACTGCTTGCAGAGCAGAGCAGTCAGAAGACTGAGGCAAACAGGGCAGAGGAAAGTGAATCTCTGGAAAGGGCCAGAGAGGGCATGCTTTCTGTGAAGCAGCAGTGACATCTCCTCTTATTTTTTCCTAAAAGGAAGATTCACACTCACTGCATACATCCCCTGTATTTCCAGGAAAGGGCATGCAGGAAGCAAATCCTTTGGGAATATAAACATGAAGGCATTTCTCTAAAAACAGATGATCCTGGGACATGGAATAAAATGCTTAGAGGTTCTCATGCTGCTATACTACTCAGAGGAGCAGATCTGAGACAGAAAAAGGACTGGGAGTCATCTGCTGGAGTCCCCACCACCAGCCGCATTTCTTTCTAATCAAAGCACCTAGAATCATCACAGAAGTCTTTCTTCATAGCGCCCTAGTTACAGCTGGAAGGGCCATTAGCTTCTTTTTAAAACTGAAAACCTAGAGAACAAAGTGAAATGCCTGGTCACAGAGCCTGAGATATCTCAGGCTTTTGCCTTACATCATATGTGTATATGTTACATGCAGATGATGCTGTAAAGCCAAGCCAGACAGGAGAGAAAATGTTGAGAACTATTTGTTTTGAAATACAACATCCAGACACTGCATTTATTCTGCATGCATCAAAGAAAACATTTTCCTCCTTCACCACCCTCCCCTGCCATGATTTCCTCCCCAGCTCTCAGATTTCCCAAAGCAATATCCACAAATTGGAATTTCTGCACGGACACAAAAACAAAACATTACTGCAATAGCTTTTGACGTGGGCATGTATTGCATTTGAATAATTCTCACAGTTTTATTTCCAAACCATGAAATCTTCACCACCTGACTCTTAGATTAATATATTAACAAGATAAAGCTATATACCGTAAGGCTTCTCAGATAAAAAGCTTAGCTATGAGAAGGCTTCTTATTATCTTTTTTTATCCTTGACTATGTCAGAGTGAATTGTAGCATCTAACTCTTCAGCTAAAACCTCCATTCAGTCCTTGCTTCTTAAGAAATAGGATAATATTCATTTTATTTTGGAGTTTAATTTTAGATGAGGTGACGCAACAGAACTGAGCGCAGGCACTGCATAACGGTGTCCTGCTGTGTGATAAACGATGGAGGACAACTGAGTAATGCAGAAGCAATTAAAATAGGAATACCTCCCTGGAAGCTGGCACCCTATAGCCCCATGACAGAGGGGAACTGAACAACCAACAGCTTCAGCTATGTTCATGCAGTATGCTGCTCACATATAGCCATGCTGCAGAGCCTGAGGGAACAGTCCAAATGAGGAGAACTCTGGTCTATCACTTTCACAGCAGAGGGGCCCTCCATACAGCAGCCTCCCCTTCTTCATCCATGGAGTCACTCAAGATCACGGAGTGCATCCAAATAAATTGGAAGACTTTGACTTAGATGAGACATAGGCATATACAACATATACAGATGCAATAACACTTAAACAGCTGCTTATCTTGCAGCATGTATTTAGTTTCAGGGTCTTCACTGGCTTTGTGCTCCTATATGCACACTAATATGTTGTGTTTTTTTTATTGCAGCAAGTCCTCTTTTATCAGCGAGCTTTATGCCAAGCACTGCATGCAACAGTTACTGGCAGTGTCCTCTAGAAGAGATGGTCTGTGCCATAGCTATGAGAAGAAAGAACTGTCAGACATATGGATTAAAGTAAACAGATTATTGGCCACGTTAGAGCAGGAAAAAAGTGCTAAATCTCTTCCAAGTTTAGATTTCAGGGCAGGAGAGGCATTTGGCAAAGCCTGTTTCAGAAACACATGTAGGCAAAGACCTGAGATACCCCTGACTCTTAGTTTCATCTCTGTTAGCTAAGGTGTCATATAGTCTCAACTGTGACAGCTTTTAATTTATCTCACCAAGGCACTGTAATTAGTCATAAAACAGAGCATTATAATTCATTCTGTCAAAGCTATTTTTGTTCACTTGGAGCTGTTGTTACAGACTGACATAATTGGACAATAGTTACAATGAGCCTCTACTGTGATATTATCTTGACAGAGCTAGGGACTGTGTTGTAGGAGAGGGTGAAATACAGGGTTCTGCCAAGCAACATGGCATTGAGAAAGCCTGCCTAACCTAGGGAAACAAGGAGGCCATATTCTCCTTTCTGGTAAGCCCAAACCAATCCTCCTAAAGCTGCCTCACTGTAAGGCTGGCACAGAGTCAGAGTAAAGGACAATAGTGATGCTCCATGCTGACAGTTTCCCATGGACAGAACGCATGGGCAACATATGGAGAGGAGGAGAAAATAAGTAAAAGAGGAAGATATTTCTGATCAAAATGTCCACATTTTGGATAAGCTTCTGCCATAGGCAGCTGGTTTTCCTGTACTCCTTTTTATGGTTTCACCTGTAGTTTTGACTGTACTCAGCAACACAGCTCCATGGGGCATCAGATATCAGCATGATGGGCGACAGTCACCTATTTACCTTGTCACCAAATGAAGAGCCGTAAGATATGCTATCTTCACTTACCTTCACTGAGCCAAACAACATCCAAAGTGAACAAGAGGTTTTCTGAACATCATCGTTATCAGGGTGCTCTAACAGGAACTTTTCCATAGTGCTTCCCATCTCCCTGCCTTGTATTGCCCTCATCATGGGAATCAATAATGAGCAGCCTCATTTCATCTCATGGGCAGCTCTGTCAGGGAGATGAACCCCTATGGCCACACAGGGCTACAAACTTCAGTGTTCAGCACACTGGTCTCTGTCTCAGCAAAGCAGCGCCTACACAGCCCTGAGACAACCAAAACAAAATGAGACATTTACCTCCTCCTGATCCGTGCTAAAAATCTTTTGCAAACTGTTCCTAGCTTTGCTCTCAGAAACTGCTCACAAGCAGTTGACAGCTGAGGCTTAAAAGCCACACTGATTAGAGATGGCCTGGGCTGAGCTGGAAAATGTGATGCTCAAAAAAAAACCAAACCAGCAAGCATCTAGCATCCCATGTTGTTAGATGTTGTCTCATAGCACTTAATGAGCTGGCACAGTGCTGGCTGTTGGTGGGAGCTCCTCATCTTGCTGAGACTGCCTCATGAGCTGCTCTGAGCACAGATAGCTTCCCTGCCATCCATCCTGCTGCAGTTAGCCCTGACTGGGAACAGCAGAGCCTGCTATCATGTGAATAAGGAAAAAATTACACTGAGCTGCTGACACCAGGAGAACTCATTGCCCTGCAGTAAACAAGGTGGTGATAATTCTTGCAACCCTAATGGGGACCGCTGAAATGTCAGTGCTGGTAGCTGCCCTTTCCCTGCCAACAGGATAGTTAGCCACAGGAAAGGAAACAAATGACTGAGGTGCTCCGTCTGGCAGCCACTGAGCATCTCATTAGGCTCAGCATCTTCAGATAAGGTTTTTAAGCAGTGTGATGTTGAATGGCAAGCTGCTTCTGTGGCATGCAGCACCTCTTCCTTGAGGGAAGCTTCTCCTTTAAACAATTCCAAATCCCTGACAAATAATGGTTCCATTCTCAGTGCTTAGCTGTACTGTCTGGGGCTAAGTAGTCTGCCTGTACTTATAAATAACCACTTTGTTTATGAATTATTTTAAGTATTTTCAGGAAAGGGAAGGAAAAAAAAAACTAGGAATATTGCTATTGCCTGTCTGCCCTCATTAGCCAAGTAATTATTTCACTATAATTCAATTGTTTCTTGTACTCAGTTCAAGATAAGACAGCAGCAGTAACAACAACAGCTTATGAAGTTCCTCTTCCTTTTTGCTTCTTTCTCCAGGGCTATTCATCCCTGCCTCTGTATCACTCCTCCCTCCTACCTAAGGCATACATCTTGGGGCCTTTATTACTGTGAATCAGAGCTGAAAATACTTTTCTTCCCCCATTTTTTTTTAATTGTCTTTAAACCCAGCTCAGCTGACATTTTTTCATGGTGGGTACACGGTAGAAGCTAAATGAGATTTATCTTGTTTTATTCGAGTTAATAAAATCCGCAAACACAGTGTGACCTATTAGTGAAAACTACGATACTTTAAAACCCACATCTGTAAGTGCTTGAGGCTGCATCAAAGCCAATGCTTTGAACTACATGCCAGCTTTTGATGCTCTTCCCTACAGCAGTGGAAATAGGAGGCAGAAATGTAGAACCCCAGGCATACAAGCATTCCATTACAGGTAGGAACGCTACAAAAATATTTAAGTAAGTTTGAGTTTCTGAAAAAAAGACCACCTTCTGTCTGCTTGGACACTGAATGGACTCACTGGGCAAGATGAGCAGATAACCAGCTCTGCCCAGCAGGCACGTAGAATTCTGAGGCTGAAAGCAACCTATTTTCTTCATTGCTTTGCCATGGCCAAGAGTACAACCAAAGCAGCTCTTGTTCGCTTTGGATTCTCCATAGTGTCCCAGGCTTCCTCTGAGGGTGTACCATGAGACCCTGTGAGTGGCAAAGGCATCCCCAAGAGATAGCAGCTCGAAGAAGAGAACTCTGTGGGTAAATCTTAGCATGCTACCTAACTCCCCTTTTACTGACATATAGAAGAACAGAACTGTGTTAAAAAAAAAAAGCAACTTGACCCGGATACTACACTCAGTCAGGTAATAACCCAGTCATGAAGAAAGAGTACTTTAATATAGATTCCCTGTCAACTTTGTCAATGCTAATTCCTCAGCCAGCATACGTGGAACTGTAGGGTTTTCGGATTGTATCTTAGCTTAAATGTAAAGCTAAAATGGTGAATGCTCCTGCTCTTTTACACAGAGATGGATTTCAGAGCTCAAAGAGTTCTCCTTATGTAGGGTGAATATCCTGAAAGAATAGTACCCACAGAAAATAATGAAGGTGGACAGTATATTTTTGTATGGCTTATCCAGATGGTTTAAAGACACCTAATAAATTAGGAAGGGCCCACCTGGAACTCCACACAGGAAGGATCTCCAAGAGGCCCTTCCCTGGTGGTGATCAGCCCTTAAATGGGGTCTGGGAGAGGTGGAGCCAAACTCCACCCCTTCCGGTCACACAGGTGCATTGCCTTCACCTGTGCTTCTGTGTCTGACTCAGTGCTCATCTCAGGTGATCAATCAGTGGTTCAGGCCATGATTCAGCAGTTCCCATACACCTTACCAGGGAGAAAGATATACATTTCTCCTCCTCCTGATATGTCTACCCTCACTTATACCTTGCTAAAGGAACAGCATGGAGCTGCATGCCTTCTGCAACAAGGACAGAAACTGACTATTTCTTTTACTCATTTCCATTTTTATTAATTCTCCACTTTTTTCAATGAAACAGTTTCTACCTCCCTTCCTTTGCACCGAAGTTTCCATGTTCAGGTAAAAAAGCAGGTGGAGCAGCAGGACCAATGAGTTAGCTCCAGTATGGGGAAACCAACTTTGGCTTCACCAAGACTAAATACCTGCAAGGAGCATGGGTTAATCGTGATAATCAGTACAGTCTTTCTCAGAGAAGCTGGGATGTTTTGGGAATGACACAAGAGGAAGCACTGCATGTCCTCATTAATGTGTCCTGGAGTGGAATAACAGGCAAATAGGCTGCTGAACAAGGCCTTCTTAAAAGAATATTTGGAACTTACCAGATCCCTCAGAGGTGGCTTCAGCCCTATCTCTATGTATCTGCAACCATCAGGGCCACGAGGTGTTCCCATCAGTGTTCATGTCTTGATGCGTTATATGTCTGCATTGTTTCTTCCGCAACAAAGCTCTCCTTGGTGCTACACAGTTTCTTAAGGAAAGTGCTGGACCTTGAGAGTGTATTGGCATTGTTTTTGACTCTGCATTTCCAGGAAGAGTTAATATCCAGTTGAGAACAGCTTATCTTGCAAAGGAACAAGAGGGGCATATGTCCTTGACTGTAGGATTCAGCGCCGTTCAGTCCTTTGCACTGAGCCCTGCCTTGGCAGCAATAAAGGACATTATTCTTCATGTTTCAGAATCACTGAAGTTGCCTTTGTTTGCAGATTTTCCTTCCTGCTCGGTGACAAGAAGACCTGCAGAAGAAAAACTGGCTCCAAGGCAGCATCCCGTGCCTTTGAGGCAGGAAGAGCTGCTTTTCTCCATCTGTCACTTTCCGAATGACCTTGGCGTGTGGAGGGGTGACAGTCATTCAGACCCAGCTGCCTCTCTGTTACATCAATGTCATTTCCAGATTTACTGCAATGAAAATGGAGAAAACCAGCATGGTATCCTTCCTAGAGGGTGCATGGCTAGAACGAAACCCCCAGAAGTGGGATGGCTGCTGGTTTCCCCATTCTTGGGCTGAATCTATTTAATCCATCCCCAGATCTCTTTTCAGACCTGCAAACACAAATCATCTCCAACAGGAGCCTGTAGCATTTTCAGCATGTTCAGCAGCACTGGACAGTAGCAGGATTATCCTGCGGGAAAAGATGAATTTGTCTGACCTAATTTCAAATCCCCTCAGATACTATAAATTGAAAGTTCATCTCAGATTCACGTACTTATCTGCGCAGAGAGAAAACAA
Organism: Cyrtonyx montezumae; assembly: GCF_038088225.1. Lineage (NCBI taxonomy): Eukaryota > Metazoa > Chordata > Aves > Galliformes > Odontophoridae > Cyrtonyx > Cyrtonyx montezumae. Next base: position 97,864,606 of record NW_027072089.1, on the reverse strand, counting down.
AGTAAAGAGAAGGCACAAAATGCAGGGGATAATGTTACTCAGCCCATGAAGTGAACGAGATGGAAGTGATCCCAGAAGTAGAAGCCAAGAGAGTTAAAAGAAACTTTCTAATAAAACCATAATAATCTGTGCTTTGTGAAGAACATGTATGGGCTCTCAGAAGAAAAAGGAGAAGTCATTTTATCCCTGCATCATCATCTGTCTTAAAATTAGAGTATGCTGTCATTGTAGATTAATGGGCCACCATAAAATACAACAACGTGTAAGGTAAGTAGATTTGTAAACCTCTTCAAAAAGAATTTTGAGCAGTTTATAAAGCCTGATTTTCCTACCGGGATTTGGGAAGGTTATGTCAGATGAAACCAGGCTATTGCTGCAGAAGGCTTTCTCCTTTCTTTCATGTTTTAAGCAATATTCCTGACACTATTCCACAGCAGCATTCACAGTCCTGGCTGCTTCCCTACTGGGTCCTGGCGTGGAGCAGCCTTGGCTGCTCACCTGCTCTCAGGTCACAGCTGACATGTGCAGCTTTCCATCCATACTGAGTTTTGCAGGTGGAAAGATGAGCTATGTCAAACGATGTACAAAAGCTACACAGCTGGCCAGGGACAGAGCTGGGTATCAAATCCAAGGCTTTTGTGGTCCAGATAAATGCTTCATAATTTGTTTCATTTTGTTTTTTTTCTTTGCGTATCATGAAGAATTATTATTTGATTAAGTGGTTCCTTATAGTGAACTTTGAACATTTTGTCAATTTGAAGAAAGCGCAAGATGTTGAACTAGATCTTGCTTTAATTTGATTTTGAAACAGTATTGTGCATCTTCAAGCCCACTTTCCTTGCAGAAACCCGATATTACTTGATAAAAATCTTAGTGGGAAATAAAATTATACTACTAACAAAATAAAATAAATTGTATCTTAGCAAATATTACTCTTTCTCTTGATCTGTCTTCCTCAGGTTTTTATCGTGATTTATGCTAGGACAGTAAAATGGATTCATCAAGCACTTCATGTCTTCCACAGCTGGAGTGCTATGGCCTGGTCTGTGATTAAGCATTTATTGATGTAACAATGTTTAAAGTGCATTTTCCCATAGTAACCTCCACAATAAAGAATCAAAGGAAATGCAATAACAAATATTTTCTAATACATGTTGTACATCGTGGAGAACGGATGCTATCTGTAGGTCGTAGGCCAAAAAACTTTGTGTGGAGGTGAGATCTCCTGCACAGATGGGACTGAAATGAGCCTAGACACACCTGTGACCACAGGTTAACTTCACATGCTCTTTTATATGAAAACTGGAGTAGTAAATGAATGCTTCCAGACCCCTTCCATTCTTCACTTGGAACAATGCTGTTGGCAAAACACAGACAGCTAGGCAGATCTGGAATTTTAGCACTGAAGATCCCTCTGCCTCACTTGATGTTTCAGATTTTATCTTCTGAATTGCTAAGGGAGCATAACAGCTTCCTGATTTATGATGCAAAACTCTGTCGCCTTTTCTTATCAAACTGGTGGACAGCAAAGGCCACCTGGGCTTTGAGGATGGGTACCTCCTTTGCTCAGTCTTTGAGGCAGGAGGAATGTGAAATCCCAAAAAAAACCTTTCACTGGATGGTTTTCTAAAGCTCATTTGACTTGTACAGTTTCATGGACCAGCCCCTGAAATCTGCCTCAGAGAACTGAGTTCTTTCCAGAGGGAAGTTAAAACTCTTAAAGAAGAGCCCATGGTGTTCTGGGGAAGGCATAGTCTCAACACTGTGGAGTATGTAGAAGCCGTGTGTGTAGAACTACAACTATAAAAAAAATGATCATGTTATTACTTCTGGGTCCACCACAGCTTGGGGGAGAGCCAGCCAGCGTGATCTCTTGGGGAGGACCAACACTGCAGCACGCAGCATGCAGTGGCATCTGGGATCATGTGGTAACAAGGCCAAGCATAGGCTAATGGGCTTTGGTGGTTCCCTGGATCTTTTCCTCATAGGATGAGAGCTGCAGAGAAGAAACCTGCTCATTCTGTTCAAAGATAGCCATTAAATTCCCATTTAAGAACTTCTGGGGTAATTCAGCATTATCTGTAAATGTGGATTACTGACTTTGTGAATATTTTACGATTTCTATTAGTCATTTATAATTTTAGAAACTGAGGCCATAAAAAATTTAAGTCATTTTGCTTCAGTTCTGCCACGGAAGAGATCTTTTTCTCTAAATTACATTTCATTAAAGCCTTGTACATCTGATGAAAGCAACTGGAGTGAAGATAAAACAGAGATCTGCCTGTCTCTAGTGCTTTGCCAAAATACGGGTGTACCTGAGTGTATATAGTTTCATTAGGAAAACAGAAAATTTTCTTCTCTAGATCTCCTCTCAGTGCTGATTACCCTAAATGTCTCCCTTTTCACTCACTTTTTTCCCCTAGGGCTTATCCTTTTCCTACATAAGAACATACCTTTCAATTTTAAGTCATACATTTGCATACCATTATATATAAAACCCTAGTTTTTCTAATGCACATGTATCCCTGTGCCGTACATTTTCACTGCCTTGGGCATGTTTCAGCACAAGGACAACACAGAGATGCTTCTGTGCCTGACAGAGAGCAACAGGAATGAAAAGGGCAGGTGGCAAGGACAGGGCACGTGGTGCAGCAGGCGCTCCTTGAGCTGAATACAGACTGTGGGTTGGCTCCCTTCTGCTTCTTAGGTAGCCCATGGTGCTCCAGTGGCCAGATGTAATCCCATAGCCCAGTGCTGGGCTGCTCCAGGCCTGGAGATTGAAATGAGCTGCAGGCTGCCTTCTACCTGCAAGGGCATGATGCCCAGTAAATCTTAGAGAGTCCAAAAATCCGACTGGCTCGTGGTTTCCATCTTGCCCAGCCTCTCCTTTGTGCACTTGCTGGAGTTGGATTGGGATGTGGGAAGAGATTAAAAGAGCAAGACTGTGCTGCTTGGGGTTAGGATGATCCATTGTAACGGAATCACAAAACATCTCAAATTGGAACGAGACCTACAAAGGATCACAAAGTCCAACTCCTGACTGCAGAGAACCACCCAAAATTATGTCTGAGAACATTGGGCTGTGCGCACTGCAGCCCGTTCCATGCCCACCGCCCTCTGGTGCAGACCCTGTCCCTAATCCCCAACCTGCCCCTCCCCTGACACAGCTCCATGCCATCCCCTCGGGCCCTGTGGCTGTCACACAGAGCAGAGTGGATCAGTGCTGCCCCTCCACTCCCTGTGAGAGCTGCAGCCACCATCAGGCCTCCCCATCAGCCTTCCCCATCAACCTCCCCGCACTCCCCTCAGTGCTGAGCAAACCAAGGGACCTCAGCAACTCCTCATATGCTTTGCCCTCCAGACCCTTCGCCATCCTTGACAGTATCATGTATTTCACCTGCGAATGCCGATGACCCCCCAGTTCAAGAGGCAGAAGAACAGTTTCAGATAGCAACTCATCGGGGTTCTGGCTGCTTTTGACAACACCTAGCTGTGTGCTCGAGTGCCACAAACATCCAGCTGGCCCATATGTTTGTAAGGATCTCTCACATTTCATACCTAGGCTGCTCAAAAACGCACAGCAGTTGCACGCAGGAACCCATTAGGTCGTTTTTTCCCCTGTAATGTTATTGCTCACAGCTGTTGGAAGCACACACACTCTGGCTTCCAAATATAGTAAATATGCGTTCACTGTATAGCTGCCACCACACTCCCATTTTTCCACAGCTTGCTTTATATCCTCCAGACCCTCATTCTTCCTGGAGCTTTACATTAATTTCTTAAACAGACTGGAAGGCCTGAGAGGCCTGTGATGGAAAGTCAGCAGTTTTTCAGCTCAGCAAATATAAAGTGAGGGAATACTTCAAGCGCTGCTGGTTATACCTCTGAGGTACTCTTATTCCTTTTGTTTGACATTCATGGTCGAAGGAAAAACTTTTAACGCAGGGACAAAGGGAAATGAAAAATTAAAAATCATTGGATTATAAATCTCTACTGGTTTTGCCCAGTCTTGCAGGACCTTTCCTTTTTAAAACCCCTTACAGCTTACACTGCTTTAAAGGGAACCTCATCTACAAACTACACAATCACAGCTGCAGTTAAGACTCACGTTAACCCTTCAGACCTTAACCAGACATGACTTTTCTGCAGAGTCGCTTTGAGTGACTTCCTGTGGCAGATCTCAGCATACAACACCACAGCCAGATCCTGTTGAGAAGCTGAGAAATATCTGCTAGCTTCCCTGTGCTCAAGTTTCCTCACAGAATTTGCACCAAAAGTCTAATTTTGAACTCTTGAAGTTAGCTGGTCAACAGCACAGGGTCAGTCCTTCCAGACTCTATTTCCCATAGTCTCTAGCAGGGAAGGTAATAGATAAAAGAAATTCTCCAACTCCTTATTTCATCATAGTTTCACTGTTGGTCCAAAACATTCATGTGCCAGCTTTGAATTAAAAAATAAATATAATTAAAAAACCAAACAACTGAACAGCAACCTCAGGTGGGAGGTAGGGACATAAAAACACCTCAAAGATCCATCCATCTGGGAATCTTTTCCATTTATGCAAATGGATAGCATTTATACTAGTAAAACTGCCTCTGGCAGAATATTTGTTCTGTGTGTTTTAGACAGTCTCAATTATATATCAAAGTAAACCTCTGTAGATATGTATGTAAATTATGCACATTGCTTCCTTCCAAATACTCGTATTAAGTAATGTCCAGGAAGAAAATGCAAAGCTTATGATATTCCAGTAGATGAAAAGATTTGCTTAACATAAGACTGTGGATGACACAAGCCTTTAAAATGTTCCCACACCACATCCTTATCTTTAAATTGAACATAAATTGATTTGAAGGGTGAACTATTCAGTAATTAAAGAATTGATTGGATGGTCACAGCCAGAGGGTTGTGGTCAGTGGCTCTATGTCCAGGTGGAGGCCAATGACAAGTGATGTCCCCCAGGGATCTTTCTTGGGATCAGTACTCTTTAATATCTTTATCAGTTACATGGACAATAGGATTGAGTGCACCCTCAGCAAGTCTGCAGATGACATCAATCTGAGTGGTGCAGTTGATACAACAGAAGGATGAGATGGCATTCAGAGGGACCTGGCCAGACTTGAAAAAGGAGGCTCACAAGAATCTAATGAGATTCAACAAGGCCAAGTGCAAGATTTTGGGTTGAGGCAGTGCCCGATATGAGTACAGACTAGAAGAAGAACTCATTGAGAGCACCTCTGTAGAGAAGGGGTTGTGGTGGATGAAAAGCTGGGCATGAGCCAGCAGCGTGCTCTTGCAGCCTAGAAGGCCAACAGTATCCTGGGCTGCATCAACAGCAGGGTGGCCAGCATGGCAAGCGAGGCAATTGTCCCTCCCTATTCTGCCCTAGTGAAGACTTGTGTGGATTACTAAGTCCAGAAAAAAATGTTGGAATGGGTCCAGAGGAGGGTTGTGAAGGTGGTCACAGGGCTGGGGCACCGCTCCTATGACGACAGACTGAGGGATCTGGGCTTGTTAAGTTTGAAGAAGAGAAGGCTTTTGGGGAACCTCATAGTCTACCTGGACTTCAGCAAGGCCTTTGACACGGTCTCCCACAGTATTCTCCTAAGGAAACTGGCAGCCCGTGGTGTGGACAGGTTCACTCTTCTCTGGGTGGAGAACTGGCTGGAGGGCCGTGCCCAGAGGGTAGTGGTTAATGGAGTTAAGTCCAGCTGGCGTCCTGTAACGAGTGGTGTCCCCCAAGGGTCAGTTTTGGGGCCCATCTTGTTTAATATCTTTATTGATGACCTAGACGAGGGAATTGAGTGTACCCTCAGTAAGTTTGCAGATGACACAAAGCTGGGAGGATGTGTCAAACTGCCTGAGGGTAGGGAGGCCCTTCAGAGGGATCTGGATAGGCTGAACAGCTGGGCTGAGCAAAATGGGATGAGGTTCAATAAGACCAAGTGCCGGGTCCTGCACTTTGGCCACAATAACCCCATGCAATGCTATAGGCTTGGGGCAGAATGGCTTGAAGAATGTAGAGAGGAAAAGGACCTGGGGGTGTTGGTTGATGCTCGGCTCAACATGAGCCGGCAGTGTGCCCAGGTGGCTAAGAAGGCCAACAGCATCCTGGCCTGTATTAGAAATAGTGTAGCCAGCAGGAGCAGGGAGGTGATCATCCCCCTGTACTCAGCTCTGGTACGGCCGCACCTCGAGTACTGTGTTCAGTTTTGGGCCCCTCACTACAAGAAGGACATTGAGGCCCTGGAGCGTGTTCAGAGAAGGGCAACAAAACTGGTGAGGGGCCTGGAGCACAAGTCTTATGAGGAGCGGCTGAGGGAGCTGGGATTGTTTAGTCTGGAGAAGAGGAGGCTCAGAGGAGACCTTATTGCACTCTACCACTTCCTGAAGGGGGGTTGTGGTGAGGAGGGGGTAGGCCTCTTCTCCCTGATAAGTAATGACAGGACGAGAGGGAATGGCCACAAGTTGCGCCAGGGAAGATTTAGATTAGACCTCAGGAAGCATTTCTTTTCTGAAAGAGTGGTCAGGCACTGGAATGGCCTGCCTAGGGAGGTGGTTGAGGCACCATCCCTAGCGCTGTTCAAGAAGCGTTTAGATGAGGTGCTAAAGGACTTAATTTAGTAGTTGGGTAGAGATAGTGATAGGAGGATGGTTGGACTAGATGATCTTATAGGTCCTTTCCAACCTTATGAACTTATGAACTTATGAACTCATTGCAGCCTTCCAGTACTTAAAGAGAGCTTATAAGCATGAGGGAAATAAACTTCTTACACAGGTAGATAGTGATAGGTCAAGGGAGAACATTTTCAAATCAAAGGAGGGAGGATTTTGATTAGATGTCAGAAGGGAATTTTTCACTGAGAGGGTGGCAAGGCACTGAAACAGGCTGCTCAATAAACTGTGGATGTCCCATTCCCTCGAGGTGTTCAAGGACAGTTTGGATGGGGCCCTGGGCAGCCTGATGTGGTCTTTGATTTAGAAGCTGGCAACCCAGCCCACAGCAGGGGGTTGGAACTGGATGGTCCCTTTCAACCCAAGGTATGATTCTACAACATTGGACAAAATGACACAATGAATGCACATTTCAAAGTGCAATTCTTTGCCTGTGTAAAGTGGCAGAACTCATCTGGAGATGATGTAGCAACAGCTGTGTACTCAAGGGACTTCATCCAGCAGATGAGCCTCGTAAATTTAATGGGACGTGCAGAAAAAATGTAACGTGAAAAGAAAATGTCCATTTTCTGTTTTTACTTTAAAAAAATGGGTCTACTGGAGGTGTTGTGCCATCTCCCCCAAAGCCATCCAGAGGACCTTGCTTCAAATTCTTTGCCTTGGCCTTCTTTAGAGAAGAAAGTATCAGATTAACCACCTTCTGTTCCCAGTTCCAGCATCTGCTCAGTGACCTTAGCAAAGGCATTTCTCCTTCTACTGCCGCTATATCCACATCTGCAAAGATAAATGATAAAGAAATGTGGCATAGGAATGCGGAGCACTGTAGGAAGCTGAAGTGCTGCAGCAATGAAGACACTGGTGGTGTTAATCAGCACATGAAGACTGGACAGTAAATGAACATCTCTGAAGAACTGTTGCTTTTTGCAGTCCTATTTCTCTTGTCATCCAGCATTTTCTCTCCAAAGTGTTTGTGTTTCTAGCAGGAAAGTTTGCATCCCCCACATTTCTGAGACGTGAATTTTAGTTCTATAGTAACAGCATGGAACTGAAACGCTCAAGATGCTCATATTTCATTTTCTGTGCATGAGACCTTTAAAAATATAACCTGACAGTGACGGGAAACAGCTAATGGAGAGAGATGTTCAGCTCAAAGCAAAAGTTTTCTTAGCAGCATAGACTGGGAAGAGGGAAAACACACAGCATGAGGCAAAGCAGTCCTTTGGGAGACTGCAGAGAGCTCTCCTGTGCAAACACTGTTGGGGTGTACACAGTGATGACAGGTAGCCAAATGCACAAGCTCTCAGAAGAACCACCTTGCACTCCCAAGGCTGGAGAAACAGCACTACCCTGACCCAGGGGGTACAGTGGGCAAATGCTCTCACCTCCTTTCCCATCACACATGTCCTTGGCCAGATCGACTTTGATTCACAGCCCCTTAATAGAGAGGATCAGCAATGGGTGGAGTGACATTTGCCACAAATTACCTTGTGCCTAAAGGGAACCCTCGGGGCCTGGGTTTACAGCTAATAATATCACCTCCTATTAACCTGCTTGCTGTGCAGAAGAGGTTTTAGCAGAGAAATCCACCTTGTTGCAGGGGTTTCATCCGATGGCTTCTCTCCTGCATTCTGCAGCAGAAGATAAAAATAGGAAGGTGTGAGAGACATAATTAGCACTGCTAACTTTTGCTACCATCAGTCAATTAGGATGAGTAACGACTGCTTAATTCATTCAAAACAACATCTCTCAGGGAAGAAACTTTAAGCCTGATTAAGAATGAAAACTAAAAGGATAAGAAGACCGTAATGCTTCTGATGCCCCCCAAGCCACCTGCATGGGATTTCAGCCAGCAGTGCTCTGCACAACACCTGGTGATAGCTGCAGGGACTTCTGCAGCTTGTATGTTGTCCATATGGAGCCCTGCATTGAGAGCTGGATGGCGGAGTGAAAGGCAGGCAAAATGATCCATGTGTTAATCTGGCACGGGGAGACAGCGAGCCCACACTTCTCCTTGCCACATGCCTTCATGCCGACCACTGCTGCTTGTGCTGTGTTTGTCAGGGCAGCTGGGCTGGCTGAAGAAGCTTGTAGGAAGCTACTGAGAGCTGGAGCATTGCTCTGCTCCCAGTGATCTTACCCATTTTGGTGGGAGTTACAATGCTTTTGAGAATCCCAGCAGTGACTATTTGGCAAGTGAAAGCTCACAAAGCCTCAGAAAAGCTCCTGCTTTCCTCTGCTCTCCATCAAGTGCTGCAAGAATTAATTTGGGAAAGTGTCTGTCTGGACAGCACTCGGGCTGCGATGGACAGAGGGACAGCTGGATGCCACCAGAAAAAGGCACTGAAAAATTAATTCAATTCTGCTCTGCCTTGGTCTGCAGCCACTTAGTCAGAAATGCTGGAGGCGTTTTAATCCAACGTGAGTAACATTTTCCACTTACAAAACAAATCCAGTTTCATACTACTTGAAAAAAAAATAGAAGAAAAAAAAACTTAAAATGCCTTAGGTATTTTCAGAAATTATTTGGAGATTTTTTTTTTTCATTTGAAAGGAGAGACACACTTAACAAGTGAGATGTTGTGTGAAAAAATTGAGTCATCTGTATTTATTGAATCCAGCAGTAGGGCTGATGAAAACATTGGAAAGAGCTTGCCAAATTTGAGCATCCTATTAGATTTTCAGGTCGTTGCTAGCACACTTCAGAAATGGGAAGCAGGCAATTGCCATGGGCGTATTTGACAAACAGGACTGGTGAGATGCAAACTCAGAAAGCCCATTTATTTCTGAGACACGTATCTTGTTAGGCCACATTATAGCATGGGGGGGGGGGGGCTGGCTTGTGCAATAATGGCCATGAAATATTAAGACGTACCCAAAGGAATATCAAACTGTCTCATTTTTCAGCTTTGGCTCTGGATTAGACACAGGCAGGAGTGTTTAATTGAAGCACCCCTGTATTACCTCAGTGACGAGGCATCACCAGCACGAATCCTGTGATTGTCCCATGTCTTAGTGCCGACTCCAGGCAAAGAGATAAAGGTGGCAACCAAACCCTACAAGCACTGGCCACCAAGACACAGTCCCAGCCCCTGCAAAACATTTTGCCTAAAATCAAGAATCCAAGTCCCTGTGATGCATCGTTTCCACAGCCAGGAAAGTGTGAAAGTCAATTCTGTACAGACGTGTACCATTTTAAAATATACAAGTCCAAAGCAGGAGATTTAATTTAAACCTTCTTTGAAGTCCAATCTTCTCTCCCACCTGGAAAAGCAGTACCTGTACAGGATAGGATCGTATAGGTTTTAGTTCTCTTCCTGGTCTGCTTTCTGCAAACCTCATATACAAAGGCAGGAGAGCAACAACAAGGGGCTTTAGCTGGATTATCTGCTTTTACCCCCAGGGAAACTCCTGGAGATTTAAGCTATTGTTTTCTCCTGCTTGGCTGGGGCCATGGCTAAGTCCCTACATCCCATGCAGGCAGTAAATAATATACTATTGAATTTATGAGCAGTAATTTAGTACTGGCTTGGGACTTTCCCTGGTCTTCAGTGAAGAAGGATGAAGTGCGTGGAGGATGAAGCACAGCCCAAATAATGTCCCAAACAGATATTTCCCTCACAAAACACTATTAAGACACCTAATCTTCAGCATTTAGCCATAAACAGTCACAAGAGCTGAGCTTCCCCCACCGTGTGCCCCATCATTCATCTCTGTGTGCAGTTTGCTTCCCTTCCCTTACGTACGTTTCAGTTTACCCCCTGATTTTCACACAGCACTGGGGCTCTGTTGTGCTGGGTTTCTAAGTCAAAGATGCTATAGGCATTGACAAGCTCCCCTTGCAGAAGTCATTTGTTACTGGATGACATGCAAGTATATGGATACATTCTGTTAGCATCATTTATTATCTCTTAAAATATCTGTTTATCTCTATGTCTGTAGGTGTATCTATATATAGCTCTCTGCATTTATCTGCCTGCTTGGCACCTCCATCAGTCTCCTCTTAAAAGCAGCTCCGAAGCCCCCAAGCCTCTGACCTCCCACCCATGTCTCCTTCCCTTTCCCTTCATCTCTCTCCTCATTCCCCAATCTCTAACCCCTCTGCCCCCTCCAAGCCACCAGTCCACTGGATAGAGACCCTCAGCTGGGCTGTCTGCACAAAGGCAGCTTCCTCCTCCCACCCACAGATGAATGAGAAAATATAGTGCTACCCAAACCCTACACCAACATAAAGATTAGCTTTTATGTATTTTTCAATCCTTTTATCTTTAGAATGCCTCCCTGGTTTTTAATAAACCTCACAGTCCAACCTGTGTGGGTGAACGAAAGAAAAAGAGCACACATATTATCTGCAGAGGGCACTGACTTGAAGCATAGAGAGCCTGTATCTCTTAGATCCTCCCCACTTGCTGATGGTGTGGGAAAAGGCAGCAAAATGTTTCAGAGTCTGCCATCCCTCCCCTCCCCATTTCTCCCCCCAGCTCAGCTCCCCAGGCACTATGTGGCCAACAGGAGGAGGGCAGAGGGCATCCCAGCTCCTGCATCTGGAACTTGGCGAGCTGGAAATGCAGAATGCCCTCCCTGGTGTTGTGTAACCGGAGCCAGCTGTACACTGGGATGGAGCTGAGCACTTGATAGAGCAGATCTGGGTAAATGTCCTAAGCCCTGCACTGGGGAGGGCTGGCATTGCTCAGTAGGGTGTTGAGGCATGCCCAGGGGCTATAATTAGTGAGTCACTCCTGGGCCAATGGACCAAAGCAGCTGGTGTCCCCTGCTATAAGCAGCAGCAGGGTTTTATTTCAGACTGGTCCATTCCCCAGACTGGGTGTCCTAGGGGCCGGATGGGCTTTGGGGTGCGTGTGGAGGTGGCTTCTGCTTTGGTTCCTTTAGCTTATCTATAGGGAGAGTTTCAATTAGCTCCTAAACACCATAAAGAAATAAAGAGGGGCAAATTAATCACATGACTCATTTTTCTGGAGTCAGCAGCCATTACTCAAAGCGTCAATACTACCCTTTGTGCTCTTCTTAGTCAGGTTGTGAAATATATAGAGCAACAAATAGCTGTTTTGACTGGAAATAGATTTCACCAGGGAAACGTTCACCACTTTTAGCACCCGTATGACCCAGGACAACAGCAGCAGTGTTGGCCACAGGGAGAAGCGATGGCTGAGCAAATTCTTTTAGTGGTTTGCATAGCTGAGGCCCCAGATGGCCACCACCACCCCTGAGCTATCAACAAGGACTATTTTGGAACAAATGTTCATTTTGCAACCAAATAATACTATTTATTAACACTGTTGTTAATTGCCAGCTGTGAGGTGTTCCGAATCCCTCTTGCATTTTGCCTTGGTACAGATGTATTCTGACCAAGAGAGGCAGTGGTGCAAGGCAGGGTCACGAGTTGCCCCTCTACACAGTCTTACCACTGGGAAGAATCTTAAGGCACCTGTCTGCCCACTTGGCTCTGAACCAGAACAACCTGCAGCAGCAATTCTTCTTGCTCATGATAAGAGTTAATGCTGTTCAATTATCCAGGTTAGCCCCCTCAGGCATTGCTGCTTTTCCTCTTGGTGTGTGCTGCAAATGAGGTTTGATAGCTCTGAGTGGTAGAGCCAGTCCCAGCTGAGCTGGGCTTCAGCCTACTTGTTGCTTTTTATAGGTTGAGCTCTGGCAAAGCAATGCATTTTACTTGCTGAATAAAACCACAATAAAAAAATAAAAAGGGAAAGCAAAGAGCAGCATCAGACCCATAGAGCAACCTGAGAGGGATCCTTATTTCACAGCTGCTCTGAAACTTTTGCTCCTTCACATAGCAAAGCAACAGTAGGGTTGGGGCTGCTGTTTATGTGCTAGTGTTCTCACTGACTCCTATTCCCATCTAAATGTATTCTCAAAAACAATCTTTTGGCCTCTCAGCCCTCACCAGCATTAGGAGCTATCAGACAAAGACTAATTGTCAGCCCAGTTTTTCCCCCACTACCGTTCTGCACCAGGTGTAATGTGCAAAGGGCAAATCCCAGCTCTCATCGGGACCACAGCCACCATTTCCAGCCCCATCCCAGGCACAAAGCAATGCTGCCCCACGCACCCTGTTCCAAAATCCAGCTACAGAGAACAGCAGAGCAACCACACCATGCAAAGGGCTGCCTGGCTGCTGGTGCTGCAGCATCTGTGAAGCCTTTTGTGGGTTTGGGGAGAAGCCAGAAGCAGGCTTATAATGGAAGTTCAGCCACAGCCTTCAGCATAGCTTGGCAGCTCTGGTCCTATAATAAAACCCAAAGCACACGTGAGTCTACAAAACAGCACCGTGAGTTCTCTATTCCTGTCCACAGTATTTTTAGTGGACGGGCTCATTTTTAGACACTGTGTTGATTTTTTTCTATCCCAATAGAAAGAAGTCGTCAAAACATGGAAGCTGCGTGCAGTGCGAGGAGCAGTTGGTCAGTTCTGACAGACATCCCTGACATTTCAAAACTATAAATGCTCAACAATCACATTGCTGGCACGCTGCGAGATGCAAAAATGTGAAGCTGTTACCTATGACAAACATTTCTTCACTGAATCTATCCCAGGACTGAAGTGAGGAAACCCAAACAGGAGGGAAAAAGTCAGAGTTTGTCGTGCAGACAGCTTAAGGGAAAGGAATCCTAAGCCTTGAGCAAATGTTTGTTCTGCATTGTGGCAAAAAAAAAAGTTTCCTAAACACAGAAAGATTACAGTGCGATCTGCGCTTTTGTTTAAAAATATTTTTCCCACTGTCTGGGCTGCAGTGTAAACAGGATGCGCTGACATTTTGGCCCTGCTGAGCCATTTGCCACGGCAGGCACGCGCTCACGATTGTAAATCTAACCCTCCTCTCCAGAATAGATCCCACTGGCTGTGTGGGGCTGGTGCCATCTGCTCTCAGCTTGCTGGGTGTGGGGAACTGTGGGGACAGGAGCTCAGTGGCTGCGGTTAGTGAGGCTGAGGGCAGCAGCCAGACCAGAGATGGGGACTGAGGGCTCCCAGGCAGAGCTCACACACAGGTGCCTCCCTGTGGCACTGGGTTAAATCCCTCCCGGCCATCCCTGCTGGGCATGGAGCCAGTCCGATCCTCAGGTGACTCACCCCAAAAATGTCAAGAAGAGACCAAAGCGTTCATCCTTGGCCACTGTTCAGTATGAACTTCCACGATTGCGAGGGGCTGTCTCATTTGCTGAATTTTTCTCCATTAAGATATGTGACAGCGATCTTGCAAGCCCCTTGGGCACAAGCACCGTATTTGCCAGCAACAGGCAGCAGCCAAGACACTGGTGGCTTCCCAGGATGAAGTAATTTGAAATTTAAACAGGGAGATGCTGCTGGTGCTGGACCCAATCTGCTGCTACTACTCTATTACATTCATCTGTCAAAAGTTGCCCCCATTTGATCTTCTCAGAAGACGCATGTGCAATCTACAAGAAGCCTCTGCTATTACATTACCGATTTTCCACACACTGCCAGTGACAAGGCCACGTCCCGTAAGCGACCCTGCCTCGCTGCCTGACAGGAAGAGCTAACCATTTCCTTACAACATGCTTTATGCAGTGCAAGCATCATCCCTGCAAATGCTGCTGCCACAGGTGCACAGTAAAAAAAACATATTGTTCTTCTCTGTTTTCCCGAGCTCTGACCTGATACAGCAGGTGAAGACATGCTTAACTTTAGGATGCCTGAAAACAAGGGGACCCCAGCTTCTGTAAGGCTTGCCCTTTCAGGGCCACAAGTCCAATATGGTGGCATCTACAGATGGGGGTTCTTGGTGTACTAAGGTCCCAAAGAAGATTCCTTAGGGGAAAAACAGAAGGATCTTGGCGGCATCCTTGACAGCAAACACAACCGTATGTGTTATGCCTATGACTTGGGTCAACAAACGTGTTCAAGAGCTTCTCCACTCCAAGATCGTATTCAGGCATGATTTACATGCAGATCAACAGAACCTGAGTCTGTTCCTGCATCCCAAAGGGATGACGTGAACAGCAAAAGGTGCCCAAGTGTGTGCAACCACAGCAAACTGAATTACTCATTATCCCACAAGTCTGCATTCCTGCTGGGATTCTTAAAATTGATGAACAAGTTTGTTGTCTCCAATGGTCGTGTCCAATCAGTGTAAAAAAGGGTTCAGGGAAGCTCACTTCACTCCACTGCCATCTCTTCAGCAAATAAAATTCCCAGAGAGCCAGACGGGGTTTTATGGAAAAACCATTTGCCAATGATAAGTACCTGGGTTGTGGGAAAATATTTATTAGAATATAACATCTAAGAGAGCTAAGGATGAAAGTAATTGCTTAGAAAATGGATTCACAAAATGTAATAACCTGTTTCAACTCAGTGAGCATAAACTGTCTCTTGAATGAACTGTCATCTTCTATTTTGTTTTCTCCTTCCTGGTTAACGATGACCAAATATGCTTGTTTTTTAATATGTGGCTAACAGCTATAAACACTATAGTCCCTTGAAGCAAATCTCAGCGTTTCAACCCCAGAATCGGTGGGCAATGTAAAACTACCGCTCATTTTCTTGCAAGTAGCTGGAAATCTTTTACAAGATTTATCATCAAGATATTCCTGATGCCTCCTGTCTCAAAAGCTGCACTGCACTCCAGCATACAGAGCTCCGGTTGCATAAATATTTGCTTAACACATCTTTTGTTTTCTGCTGCTCAATTCAGTGTGCAAAGATGGTCTGTAGGGTAAACACACATTTGCTAAAATGCAGCAGGTGCTGAAAGAAGCGAACAGGAAAAAAAGACATACAGTTTCCTAATCACTTCAAAGCTCGCCTGGGTGTCCCATAGATCCCAGCACCAATGGAAAGAGAAGTATCTGCTCCTGTAAGTCCTGGTGAAGGATAAGGAACGCCAGCCAGGTTGTTTAGGATGCCTTAAGTGGGCTGACATGTCAGGAAGCATACCTGGATTTCTGCAGGCAGATTGTGGTGAGCTGGCAGGTGCCAGAAATGTAGAGAGGAGGCGGTGGCAGCAGAGGGCAGAACATTTGACCAAGGTATTTACCACTTCAAAACAAAATGCAAGTAGGTAGGCCCAAGCAATACCTGAAAACCCCATTCCTTTTCTGTCAAGCTTTCAATAATAACAACAACAACAATTATTTTACTGGAATAATCACAACCTGGTTGGAACTGGCTTTAACTCAAGGAGGTGTTGAACAGCTGTAGAACTGTGGCCAAATTTCTCTCCTCTACCCAATGTGGAGTTCATTTGTGCATGAGCTAGGAGCTGTACCACATCAGACTCTTGGGTTGAGGTCATCCCAATCCAAGAAATGAGAGGAGTGGAGGGTCTGGACATTGATGGAAGTCCGTCGTCACCCCAGAGTTTCCAGCCCTCCTGCTGACAAAGGAGGGCTCAAAAACGTGCCCTAATCCCCTACAGGGGGAAAGTAAGAGTCAGGCCTTTCCTGTAGCGTTTTCACTGAGATTAGGATTGTTATAGACCAGCCACATGGTTTTTGGTGAAGTATGGGCTGCCTCACGACTTTCAACACCAGGAATTGGCAAGGCAGCAAAAGAAGCTGGCATCTAAACCTGAGAAATGAGTGCCTTTTCCCTTTCCCTCTCCCACTCTTTCCCTGCACCAGATGTCAGCTGGGACACATTGCAAAGCTGCCATCCTCCAAACGCCCTGCAGGAAGGCCCTTGCCAGCTCCCCCCCAGCTGAGCCATGCATGCTGAGGAGACATCTGTGCTCCCAGCCCTCCGTCCTCCTCCTCACCCTTTTTCCACTTGCCTGCTTGTTTTGTGCTGCAGGGGTGCCATGGAGAGCAGACAGATGAGGAGTGCATTAGAAAAGGCTCAATGAAAAATCAAGGCAGGGAGAAATAGCTCCAGAGGATCCACACCAGCAGGGAAATATATATCATTTCTGATTAAATAAAACCTGCCTTCCAGTCAGCTTCAAACTGACAAGTTTCTTCCTCTCTCTTCCTTGCTCTAGACTTGGTTCTATGGGTTGGTCTGCTTCCAACATAGAAGTTTCCTTCAGAGCATCTCCACCCTACGTGAAACACAGAGAACAGCAACCAACGAGGCTGTAAGACTTGGGATTATCAGAAAGGTTTGGGATGTACAGGGAGCTCTCTGCAACCTACAACTAAGGTGCTTTTTAAGGGGGTGGGATTTCTCCAGGCTGATTCCAGGGAGGTCAGCTGGAGTTTCAGACCTGTCTCTGAGGTGTTTTGCCCAGGGGAGGGCAAAAAGAACTCTAGGGGTCAGAGAATTTAGCCAATAACCATTGCTGCATCCATATACCAAATGCAGCATGAGACATTAATGAACAATTCAACCACATTAAGCCAAGGAAAGGGGAGAAATCATCTGTCTGAGCTCAGCAAGCATGACACTGAGCAGGAGTCATGTTTAGGAGGAGCATCTCTCCATCAGTTATAGATGTGCTGGAAGTGGTAACACAGCTTTGCTCCTAGGGTTGCTTTTTCCCATGAGCTCAAGGGCTTTGCAAGGAGTGACCTCCTGCCCAACGTAAGCTCAGTTCTCACCTTGCAGGAAAACCAGATGCAGGCAAACCGGCCCTTCATTGCACAGCAAGAGCAGGTCGTGGTCATGGAGAGTTGCTCTGAGGAATGAGAGGAGATAGCTTGGGTTAAATACAGTCCCCTTCATCTCCACTCCTCCGTGCAATTGCTGATGGAGAGCAGCAAGGAGAAAGCAGAAGCAGAGAGACCACAGGGGCTCTGGAGGTGGGCTTGTGCTGGTCACCGTGCCTGCTGCCAGCCACATCTTGGCCTCCATTTTCAAGAGATCAGTGACTTAAGAGGATGCTTTTTTCTGGGAGTGTCCAGGTTAAATGCTGCAAAAAGATCAATGTTGCAGAGAGTACTTAATGTTTTGAAAAAGCAAGATCCTGGCAGGGTGCCCCCAGCTGCCCATATGAGCAAACCTGAACGCTTTCTTTTTCTTACTTCATTGCTGGCTATCCAGCAAGATCAGCTGACGGGTGCACACTCAGAAAATTGAAAACTGGTTGGGAAAAAAACATACAAGCAGCAGTGACCACTTTTCAGAGAGCACCACTATGTAAAGAACACATTTCAATGTCAGCAAAGAAACTCAGACAATTCTGTTAATTAAAAGCATGAGTGCACTGACCCACTCTCCTGCTCACATGACAGCCAACAGCTGTTCTTGCTTTAGAACAGCAGCCAGCAGTGGGCCATGTCATGCAGAACACAGTACAGAGAGCCAGGGGACAAGAACTACTAACCCTTCATCACCAGCTCTCCTGCGTTGCTTCTCCATCTGTGAAATGTGCCTCTCCTGTCCTTCAGCTGCTGCAGAGATACACAAGATTAGCAACTGCAGAGGATAAGAGCAGTAATGGTGGTGATACAGATGGATCTTCCTTGCATGTGACTGAGGCACTCCTAACACTGGTCAGGCAGGTAGTGCACAGCTTTTGAAATAAGGGCTGTGTGTTTCAGCACAGACTTGCAGCAGAACAGGCTTCCACCTCATAATTTTAGGCTTACAAGGGTCTTTGCTCCCCTTATATGGTTTGCAGATCCAGTTCTTCAGAATCACCTGAGCTCTGAGAAAACTCTCTCTGCAGACAGAGCCAGCAGCCAGGCTCTTTGCATCTGGCCTTCCCTGTGCCATTGACACCTTCCCTCTCTGCTTGCCACCAGCCTCTGCCTCTGGTCCAGGACTGCTGGTGGCCTGGGCCATCTCCTCCATGCTCCCAGATGCAGCCCTTGATGGGGAATGTGCAGTTACCAGCTTCAGTCCTGGCTAACGTGGGCTGAAAGCACAACATGGACTCTTGCTGCTGCCACTGTGGCCACCACGATCCCAGGTGCACCACAACACTTATTTGGTTTTTTAAATATTTATTAATCATCGTGGGGTTCTTTCATCTCCAAGAGGCCAGAGGCAATGAAGCAGCACCTCGGGAATCCCTCTGCTTTCCTGCTCCGCTGACATAGCAAATAGCACAGAGCAGTGCCAGTGACTCTGCTCACAAAAGACAACTGTAATACTCTCTGGAGAAACAGCTGAAGTCTCATCTCACACCACATACTGACTTGCTTTGCCATAGGATTTCACACAGGACACTCTCCCAGCAGGACTGTCCAAGGGGTGGGATGTGCAGACATGCTCTTGCTTGCCAAGGTGAGTGGGTATACTCCAGCTTCCCCTCTCTTTTCATGAATGGGTTTACAGGAGCATCCAAACCATGACTGTAAATAAGAGTGATAAACAGACAAAGTGAAGGCCAAGTCAAAGCAGGAAGACATGGGCAAATGGCCTTGTGGGATTCGGGATGGAGAAGGCAATAAGGATAAAGCTTCAGGATGGACAGAGCCTAGAATCAGGTGGCACAGCAAGAAGTAGAAACCGGTGTTCGCCCTGGCTGGAAGCAGGAGGCCTAACTTTGTCTCACAAAGCCAGAGTGGCTGCAGCACACGCTGCTGTGTCTGGCAGTAGGTGAGCACGTGTACGTGTGCGTGTAGAAGCGTGGGTGGCTGGGGCAGGTTTCATTTCCCTGCTGTAGATGCCAAGAGAAGCACTGAAGGTATTTTTGGGAAGCCCAGTGTCCCTTCGGCATGCAAATCAGCCAAGCAGCACAGTGGTAGCTGAAGCTGCTCATCATTCATCTGCATGCCATAGTCCCCAAGTGAAGCTCTGCACTGGGGCCTGTGAAGAGGGTCCCCAGAGAGCTTGAGTCACACAATTGCAGAACATCCTGAGTTGGAAGGGACCCTTGAGGATCATCCAGACCAGCTTCTGGCTCCACGCAGGACCTCCCAGAATTCTAACCCTGTCCAGCCCTGGGCAGCCCGCTCCATGCCCACTGCCCTGTGGTGCAGACCCTGTCCCTAACCCACAGCTGCCCCTCCCCGGACATCAGTGGTCCTAGCTCTGCCTGACTGATGCCAGGCCTTCATGAATGGGTAAGCAGTAGCAATTTTTCATACACCTGCAAGTAGTGAGCACTCCTTATGCTAGCAGCAATTTCCATCCCGTGGATAAAGATGTCAATATCTCTATAGAGTATCTCAGTGCTTGGAAGAGGCTTTCAGTGAGCAGGCACTCGCAGCATCCTCAAACTTCTACGCAGTGCTTTCCTTGGGGGCATCATAGTTTTCTTCCCTCCATAGCTGGAGGCACTTCTATCTGCCAATGAACCACTGCTGTGCTCCCATCAAAAGGAGTTGGGTTCAAGCAGCAGAAGAAAATCTCACCAGTAGTCAGTTAATGCTCTGATAGCAGAAACAACAGCTTGAAGCTGGTGGGGCTGACGGCCTGAATGGGGACCAACACTTTTCTCAGAATGGAGTACGAGGCACTCCCCTGCAGGCAAGGCTGGCCTTGTTGTGAAGGCTGTCGCAGGAGAGACGGCAGGTTCATCGACTCATTGAGCAAATGAGGCTAAGCTAAGCCCACCTCACATCACCTGCAGTCAGCCAATGCCCAGATGGAGAGGTGAGCAGAAAGGCCAGTGCTCACCCTGCAGCTCTTCTCCACTATTCCCAGCAGTCTTGGACAAGCAACTCCTCCAAAGGGCACGACTGTAAACTGCTTAAACAAATGCAAAGTTCAGACAATGGCGAAGAACTCAACTCACTTGCAAAAAAAAAATTACAAAACAGCAATGCTTACCAAAAAACAACTCTGCACAGCTCACTTATGAGAAAGGGATGAAGACACCAGAGCCTGGGGAGTAGGACAAATGAGGAAAGATTCTGCTCCTTGCTTAGCTAGGACTATTTTTTGGCTAGAGGGTCCAGTGAGGAAGATGCAGAGTCACCCAGAGCCCGCACATGCTGGTGGGGCAGTGAAAGCAAAGGCGTGTGGTCAGTGGCCCCATGGGTCTTGGCCTGGTGAGGCAATGTTTGGCCACACTGCCCACTCAGCTGTGTGGTCATCGACCTCAGCATGAGGCTTTGAAGTCGCACATCCTCATGTGGGTGGTGGCTTCTCACACAGTGATCCCAAACAGCTCAGGACAGGGAGTCACCTGGCCAGCATTTCCCACTGAAGGCACTCAGGCCATCCAACCCATGATGATTGCAGAGGGAACACGTTGTTACTCTCTTTGCACTACTTTTCCCATTCAGGTTGATTCTGGAATACACTGGGAACTCACCCTCCCCTCTGTTAGTGCAAGCATTGCAGCAGCACATCTTGCTGTTAGGATATTTGAGAGACAGACAGCCTGCTGCTCCCCTCTCTGCCCTGGGTTAACTCAATCATGCTTTTCACCCTGCACCGCCAGCTATTAGTTGTTGCTATTGCAAAAGCAACTTAAAACCAGTGCTTAAGAACAGTGGTGCTGCAGATGAATTTCACCCCAAGATCCCCCGTTCAAGGTCAGGAACTCAGCCCCAACAGTTTGGGGGCAGAGCTGGGAATTGAATGTCCATCTTCTGACCATGGAAAGAGAGACTCAGATGAGGCGTGATGGAGATGGGAGGGCTTGCATCCTGAGCATCACAAGGATGCTGGAGCAGCAGAGAGATAGCCATCCCCTGCTCCCTGATTCAATGAGAATCACCCACCCCTTTGACATTCAAATTGCTGTACTGGGAGCTCTTCTTATACTGGTGTGTGTGTGGAGGAGTTAAATAAACCTCCAGGAGACAGAAAGCCAGCAGTGCCGTGGGTAAGCAGGAGTTACACAGCCACCTAGAGTCATCCAGATTGGAGAAGACCTTCAAAATCAGCAAGTACAACCATCAACCAGACCTTCTGAGGTCACTAGTGCAACGCCACACTGGGCATAACAGCATCAGCCATAACAAGAGCACCTCCAGGTCCCTATGTAAGCCCACAGTCAGCAGCTTCTGGGGATCGTGTCCCTCCTGAATGGGGGGGTCAGCAAGCACTCACAGCTAACACCCAAAGCAATGCTGGGAGCTCTGTGTTTGGGAATGAGTCACAGCTCTTTTTGTTCAGCCCAGAGCAGCCATTTCCAGAGCACGTAGAGCCCTTGCTTTGCTCTGTTCAGGAGAGGTGGCACACAAAGCTTGGGAATGCCAGCCAACCATCTCCTGCAGCTGGGCTAATTAAACAGGCCATTAAATAATAATGAAGATGCACAGACTGGAGACACGATGGCCTCCCAGCAGGGCCCCAGGCATTAGAAATGGTGATTGCTTCACCATGGTTGCCCAGAGGAGATCTTTGGGGAGCACCCCTGCTGCTGGACACTGAAAGCCAGTGCGTTCATAGGCCTGCTGCCCCACACGGGCAGGAGGGGCTGGCAGCTTCCCACAACAGCTGTTCCCTGAGGACAGAAAGCTGATGATGTGTGGCAGGATGATGAGCACTTGTAAGGTTGTTTGGTTTCTCCCACCCTTGCAAGATAAGACGTTGCAGGTCAGCACTGCTTAAGCACCCTACATCCCAACCCCTGTCCTCTGAGCAAGAGTTTCTCCTCTTATCCACTTGGAGTTAGGATCACCAGCACCCAAACTGGGAACATCCTCTGGAGCCATGCTGAGGTTTCCAAGACACCCGTATCCTGCTGGACTTCAGCAGCAGCCTGGGCAGCTCTTGGCTTTGGGGGAGTGCTTCTACATGACATCATTCCAGGGGTCTCATCTGCACTCACCACTCCCCATCCTGTGGTAGTGTGGGGAAATACAGAGATGTGTCCCAATGTGGGCATTTCTCTGCAGGCAGGGTGTGAAATGCAGTGAGGTGGATAGGTTGTTGTTGGCACTGTGGCTGGGACAAGATAGCTTTTTCCACGTGCAATGAGGCATCAGCCAGAGAAACAGGTACCAAAAACTAGACATTGTTATGAGCCTCCTCCTCCTGAGCCGCCCTGCAGATGGTGGGCTTCATGTCTCCCACGTGGGTGTCAGCTATGGAAAGCAGACCTGTAACAGAACCCAAGGGCAGGGAACCCCAGATGCAGCCTGCTTCAATAAAAGGATCCCTCCTGCATGCTCTTCAGGTGGGCTTTTGCAGGTTGGTAAGCTTATCAAGAACATGGAATGCATCCTTGGCACCAGCCCTGCTGCCCTTCCGAGCTCAAACAGGGGCTGAGCTCTCTGGGAGGTTAATCCAGGTGTGGTTAGGACTGCAGGACCAGTCCCTCCCAGACAGCCCCTATACTTTGTCAAGCTGCAGGGACAGCGAATGTGAGAGAGCAGCAGGGATGGCCTGCCCCAGCCCCCAGCCCCCGAATTAGGTCAGTGGAGCTGTAACATCTGGCGGCATGACTGCCTTCCTGCAGGAATTAAGCACAAGCACCACCCCCGATGCTTTTATGTAAACATGCCACAGCGGATGCCGATAAGCTGAACATCTGCCCTGCCAGCCCTTGTGGCCCAAACACATCACACTGCAGCTCCTGCTGCCGCCCTCTCCCTGCACCCAGTGGGCTCAGGGAGCCCGGTGCTGCCCAGCATCCAACCCTTCTCATTTGTTTACTCTACCTTGCAACACCCTCTGGTGGTCCCTTCTGGTACCTTGGGTGGTACCTTGCAACACCCTCTGGTGATGCCTTGCAGTGCCCCCACCACTCTGAGGTGGGAGAGGGAACTGAAGTCACCAATAGGAAGCAGCAGGTGCTGTGCTTGGGCCTTTTGTTCTCAGAGAATATTCACTTTCTAGATAAACAGGAGCACTTATTTGTGTTCTTCTCCATGCAGCCTATTTCTGCAGCTCTGCGTGGCAGGGATTGTCCTCAGGAAAAGGCCAGAAGACACCTCGGGTGGGTAGTGGGGGGGAACAACATGAATGCTGAGGCAAATGGAAAACCAATCGAAGAGTCAATCAAATCCCACTGCAGAACGATGGCCACTGCTTATGGTGGAATAGGAAGGAGAAACAATCCTGCTGCCAGCATCCACAATGAGCCACGATGCTTAAATCACGTTGTGGCTCAACAAACCAAACTCCCCACTGCTGTCTAACGTGACCTGGGCTGCTGGATGGAGACGGTCAGCATCTACCACGGAGCATTTGTCCTTTAGGTGAGAAATATTTGAGCAAGTGTCCTTTGCAGGGATTCCTGGGCCAGCACTCTTGGTCTGCACAGCTCCAATCTTTCATCGTACAAAACCTCACTGTCTGTTTTCTGGCTGCTTTGTTCTCCCCCAGAGGCTCACTTGTTTTGTTAGCTCTGATGGTCCCTGAGAGAGAGGGAGAGAAGTGCTCCCCAGCTTCCCTGCAGGATGTGCCAGGTGTGGGAAACCACCTGCAAACTGCCTGTCTGAGAAGCTGCTAAAATAGAAACGTACGCATCAGTGAAAGCCGTTTGGCCAGCAGGGGAAAAACAACCAGCCCTCTCCAGACAAGGACTATAGCTCTAAGTCAAGGTAGCTGCACGCTGCATTTCCAGATTTTGCCTCGCTCCCACGAAATGCAAGGGCTGCGGGCAGAGCCTGCTGATCAGCTCAAGAAGGGAACCCCTCGGTGAACACGGGCAGGATCTCATAGGCTGGAGCGCGATGCCACCTGCTGTTTAAACGCAGGATGGGCCTGGACAGTTTTTGGCGATTTCTGGGTTTGAGCTCTGCAGCTGCGGCAGCCTGCTGGGGGCAGGAGGGAAGCACCGCACGTCCCGCGCACTCGCACCGACTTTCTGTGCTGCAATCCAGCTCTCACCGCAGCTTCTCCTTTGCTCCAGCTGACAACCACCAGCTATGGGACCCCCCCTTCCTTACCGCAGTCCCCTCTCTGCAATCAGAGCTGCAGCCTCACCAGCAAAGCCCCTCAAGAGGGCGCTCAGGGCCACTTCTGCTCTGCTGTTCCTGGGACAACAGGGAGCCAGGCTGCGTCAGGTCTGCGGGTCCAACGCTTCTGAGACAGAAGCGTTTATTACTGCTGGTGTTGAAGAGCTGTAAGAAGCGTTTAAGCTAAACACGACAGGAGCAGGTAGCAAACTGCTGCCCTGATTTGCAAGTCAAAGAATTAGGTCACGTATTGAGGATTAGAGCATATACACGTACCCACGTCGGGCAGGATTT
Organism: Cyrtonyx montezumae; assembly: GCF_038088225.1. Taxonomy (NCBI): domain Eukaryota; kingdom Metazoa; phylum Chordata; class Aves; order Galliformes; family Odontophoridae; genus Cyrtonyx; species Cyrtonyx montezumae. The sequence continues at coordinate 97,839,959 of NW_027072089.1, read as the reverse complement.
AAAACAACAAACAAACAAACAGGGCCCGCATTTTGCTGGTGGGTGGCTTGGCCCTAAACCAGCTCGTGCCACTGCAGGTGCAGCCAGGTGGGAGGATGGGCTCTAAAAGCTGAAGCTACAGCACTGGGCCACCTCTGCTCAGCATTTGCTACAGCTCAGGTGCACAAGAAGCATACAGATGAGGCAGCATGGGAAGAAGCAGCGATGCAGCAGCTCCCAAAAGGAACTAAATATTTTAATATCTACACGGAAGCTTTTGCAAGCAGAAAACAGATCTCTTTTACCCATCTGTAAGCTTGAAAAGCCATACAAGTTCACGTTTTATGCTGCCATACAGCTGCTCTTCCCATCCCGCTGGCTTCCACAGAGGCTACTGCTAGCTGACTGAGGACGGGATCGGAGAAGCCAGGGGACTGACATTCTCTTAGTAACAAAAAAACCCACAAGTTGTATCTTGATTTACACAGCCTGGCTATCTTAGCACACACAGAAAGATGATCACCTCCATTAGGAAATTGCCCTGGCTGCACAAAGCGCACTGTGGCTGCTCAGACCCCTCTGCATGACAGCACGGAGGTGATACGTCACAGAGAGATAAGAGAGCTCGAGTTGCTCTCCCTGCCGTGAGGAGAAGGGATAAGATTTCTATCATATTTGCCTACGTCTGTCAGCAATTTCTTACCGTACAGCCTGAAACAAAATACGATGGGCACAGGTGTCACTCCAGAATCACAAAGTGGATATAGCCAGTGGGCGAGGAATCGAATTCCCATCCTCTGAAGAATATTCCTACCATTTTTATGAGAATATAGCTCACATTTCAGAAGAAAAACATTTGGGCCTAGCTGGAAGCCACACAAGCTGCCAGGAACACCGGCTGCACACTGCCTTGGAGAAACAACCACGTGGCCACAGGAAGACGGACGGGAAAAACCACAGTACAACGCCTCATTGCAGCCCCTTCCAGGAGCAGCAACACAGCAGGTCCTCGTGCTGGCTGGCCACCAAACCCAGCAGCCACTTGGGAGGACAGGATATGGGATGAATCACAATTGGATCACAGAGGAGGCAGTAATTGCATTTACTGAACCTTAAACAGCATCAGGTTGGGAAACGGAGATGCTGGCACTAGAGAAATGTAAGCTGTATCAAGAGAAGCTTCAGTGCATGAAGGTGACTCTGGCAGGAAACTGAAGATTCCCATGCAAAAGCCAGCCCTTGAGGGAAAGGCTGTCCTTACCTTGTGCAGGTAACAGCCTGCCCTCACTGCCTGGGGACAAGAGCAGCCCAGCAACACCGTGCAAACTAGGAAGGTGAGCCCTTAATACACCACTTGGCTCTACAGGTTCAGCTACACTTTCTGCTGATTTCCCAAGCACAAGCTGATATTCTCCCAGCCCATTCTTGGTATCCATGTTGATTTATTAGCATACTGAATCAACAGGACAAGAACAACCCTCTCGTCAAGGAATTAAGGACCTTTTTGTCCTTATTCTGGATATTAAGAACACTGCCTCACTCCCCAGGATGCCAAACGGGGGTATAGTGTTAGTGCTGCCTAAGCAGCGTGAGCATGTGTGTCCATGTGTCACCACTCAGGTGATGAAAGGTCATAACCCGAACTTGAGAGGCACAGCACAAGGCCTCTGAGTGATCACAAAGGGCTCCAGCTGTCAGCAACCACCAAATGGAAAACTGCTGTGAAACTGAAACCTGCAACAGCGCTACGTCTGAACTCAACAGCAGTGCTTCATGCTGGAAGCAGCAACGTTAGCACCCAGATTACTCAGGATGCTGAAGCAGAACAGATAAGCAGCCCAATGAGATTCATTCCACAAGAGAAAGAAAGCACTAGTTTTGTGGTCTTTGGGTTTTTTATGCTATATACATATATACACACATGCATTCCTATCTATCTCTATACAAAATAAATATACAAACATAAATGTATGGGCTAGCCCAAAAGCTGACACAGCAGTTTGCTTCCACTGCCGTGCACAACAGGACTATACCTTTCCCATCCTCACAATTCTGCTTAACAGAACACATTCTAAGCTGAACTGAGGTCTTAAAACAGAAGTAGCACCACTTGCAGTCTTGTCAGCCTCCTGACTGCCTGGATACTACGTGACTACAAGATACTATGTTCGAAACAGCCAGCTGAAGTACAGAACTGCTCCTAACTGCCTCTTATTCTGTGTCTCACCTCAGTGGGCAGCATTTAAGAGCACATGGTAAGGGGACACAAGAGACACACACAGCACGAGCCAGTGACACCTGGATGCACTTGGCTTCTGCCCAACTATGACACACCAAAGCCTCTGCCACTGGTGCTGAGTTGTGACAACTACATGCCAACTGGAGCTGCTATTAACAGTGAGACAGAAATTAAGCATTTACATTGTGATATCTTCAGCAGAAGGAAAAAAATGGGCTTTAACACAGCACTTATACACTTTCTATTGGCTAGACAGCTACTATTTCAAGTTGATTGTATTTTTAGTTACTGCAACTAAGAGAGTGCAGAAACTCTGGAGAAGAACTCCAACTTTTGGCCAGTTCATATTCTTCTGGCACAGCCCAAACTTTAAGAAGCAGGTTCAGAAGGAACAAGTGTTCCCCAAAGAAAAAAAGCTCCTTTTCCAAGAAGAACTTAGAATACTTCTAGATGCTCTAAACTCTCATCCAAATATAAACCAAAACATTACAGAATATTTATTCTGTGGCAGCACAGCCTTGCTAGGTGCACATAAAAGCTGCTGGGAGGCAGAACAGAGACGCTGCAGAGGTGAGAGCCCAGGATCCCAAGCAGGTCTGACACAGCAGGAGTGCATAGAGTGCTGCTGCCCTCTCCTGGGCAAGAGGGATTCTTCCTTTGCCAAGGTAGTGCAGCTGGCACCCTGCTGCTGGCTCACCCCGGATGCAAAGACAGCCCAACAACCTACAGACATCTTCTGTGCCTTAAGGTGATTCCTCAGACAAACCAAAGATGGCAATCAAATCCAGATGGAGGAGAAAGTCAAAGCACTACTTACTGGCTCCACGACTCCTTTAAAATCGCTGACACCGCTGTAACATCACAACATTGTTTATTATGTGACTTTTTACAATACAAACAAAAATACAGAAATGCAGTATATGAATACAGCTAAATGCGAAACGGTGATTTATTTTTTTCTTGAGGCCATATTCCCATTTCTAGTAGAATAAAGAAAGACTGCACACAGGTAGAAACAGGTTGGTAGTTAACTCCACAATTTTGCCTAGAAATGACCTATAAATGCGTTTTCCTGCTACTTACCATAAAATGTAAAAAGGGAGTTAAAGGAAAGATTTACTCACTGGTTCCTACCATCTGAAAGAAGCTATACTCTATTTAGGAGGGCCAATATATGGAAAAATATCTAAATTAAACGTTATTACAAAAATGAAGCAGTAATGAGATCCTTCTGGCTAAAGAAGTTACTAAATGAGAATAGCATATATTTAAAGAATCCAAAACATAAAAGGGTTGTTATAAAAAGCTTAGGTGCACTGTAAGCCTACAACTTCTGTTTTTCCATGTGTTCTTTTAAACAATGGAAGTGTCAAAAATAGGGTCAACTGTGTTAGACTAAATTACATTATTGTATATGCTGCACTGAATGGAATTTTCGTATTACAATAGTAGGGAAGCATCGTTTGCATCATATTATGGCAATTTATCCTCTCTAAAAACCGTCTGGAGTCCTTGCATTTGAGTCTCCTGTAAACCGTCAAACCACCAGAACATGATTGTACAACAGTAAAATGTTTCCTTTTGCATTAAAATGACATCTGTTAAAAAAAAAAAAAAGGAAAAAAAAAAGGAAAAAGGTACTTAGAGCTGTTACTTTTCCAAGTACACAACACCCTAGACAATTCAAGGCATCTCATTCTCCATCAAAATTAACAGAAATTTGTCATGCTGTTAAATCCATTACTATGGATACAACTGGTGCAAAATTAGTCAAACGGATCCAACAAACACTGATGTCCAGGCTGGTATATTGGCAACTAATACATAACTGGTGGTCAAATGGATGCATTTAAAATATCTTCCCTTTCTTCTTATTCTTTTCCAAGGTTCTACAACAACATTAAAAACAAAATAGTTAAATGCCAAATACAAGTCGTGTGTTTTTTACAAAGTCACTTTTTGTATACGTATTATGCGTTCTGTCACGTCTTACAAGTTGCAACGCACCATGTGGACATTTATTACGTTCACTGTACTTTAACACAAAGTCAACTTAAGCACTGACCACAGTACTCCCCCAGCTATGAACTACAAGATTGAAATGCTTTAATTCCAGAAGCTTCAGCTCTCTATCCTTCCCAAGTCTGATGGAATCTAACTTTCAAACAAGTAATTTTCTTAAGATAGATCTACTTATGTATGAATACAGTTTTTTTTCCAGATTAAAAACATGCTTTAGAAGCTAACAATAATCCCACTACTCCCAGTATTCTGTAACTAAGTGCAGTTTCAGATTTTTCATGCATTTTAAGAGGCATTTCTCTGTCTAACACCTTTTATTAGTATGGAAGTCTCCTTGTAACAGAAAGCTACAAAACAATACATTGTGAACTGAAGAGCTAGAATCAATTTACCTGGAGGAATTCTGTTGTTCCAAAATACGTTGCTGAGCTTCCCAGTTTGCTTTCTCATCCTCAAACTGGCGACGCTTTTCCTCTAGTTCTTTGTGCTGAGCCTCCAAATTCTTTTTCATTTGCTCGTGGCGTCGCTGCAGCTGTAAAAAAAAGTCAAGAATAGATTCAGTAAGGGCACAAAACACAGCAGCAATGCATTTACAACAAACAACATCAGCAACCAAAGTGAGATAGTAGTACAGTTTATCATCAGAGCAAGTCATTGTTGGACCAAAATTATTAAGGTTGTAAGTATCAGTAACAGACAATAAAAACCAACAAACCAACACAAAAAGCAACCACATCCTAGAGCTCACAGAAAGCACTGCAAATGCTGCCTGAGTTGCAAACAGGAGTAGTAGGCAGTTAGATGCTGCAAACAAAAGTAAATTCAAGAATATTTTAATATCTAACGTACATGTTAAATCATAAAACATCTGAATATCAGTAACACATAAAATAATAGTATCTTAGACTTTTGAAGGAGAAAAATCCCACTGTCTTTGTCCTACAGTGTTATCTACATTACGGATCTGTTTAGAAAGACATTGCTGATTTATTAATTTATTCACTAATTTATATGAATAATTACCAATATTACTAATGAAATGAATTAGTAGCATTATCAAAGTGAATTGTCTGCACTGTCAGTACAGCACAACAAGTCTCTTCTGGACACTCCTGTTGGTAGGAACAGCAATCAAATGCCCTGGATGCAAGAACAGAAGCACTGTGAGGAAAAGTAATCCTAATCAAGTGGTCTAACAAGTGTTTCTAAATGAGAGAAACAGAACTGCCTATTCTTCTATCTTGTGTGCCTTTGTCTTACACAAACCCTTCAAAACACTTAAAAACTCTTCAAACTCAGAACTATCTACTGTCTACTTTTGAACATATAGAGACATATAATGACAATGTATGATAAAGTCATGATTGGAGAAGGAGTTAAAAAAATGAATTGCATGAACAATTAAAAATTGATATAGACACAATCAATGAAAGAGTCAGGAGGTAATAAGTGGAAAAATGAAAATAAAGAGCTTTTTTTTCCTTGTTTTTAATGTCATAATTTAACTTCAAGCTTACTGCCCCATTACACTGTGGATGCCAGAGGTATGAATGAATTCAAAAAGATTTAAGACAAAAATCTATGAAATGTAAGATCATCAGTGCTTAATTAAACAAAAAGAACCCTAAGTTGATGGTTTTGTTTTTCTGTTTGTTTCTGTTTGTTTTTCCCCTCCCTCTCCCCAGTGCAGTACATCTTGGCTCTTTACAATACCCAGACTGGCAAGCATTTCACCTATTCTGCCAAGTTTCCTCTTTCCCTCAAATCTGGAGCCAACCTGTCCTCAGGAACTTCGACAGTTTTGAACTCCTCTAGTGAACTCCTTGAGAGAAGCTGCCTCTTCAAAACTTAACCCTTCCTTTCTACCCAAATGATGTAATTTTATATTAATCTCTTAGAATGAGCACTTCAAGAGCTGCCTGAAACCCATAAATATAATTGCACTGTCAGGAGTTCAACTGGATGAGATCAAAATTAAGAGTTAAATATGTGTAAAATTTACATACGTTCAAATGACATGAAAATGCTGCCAACAACACATGCTTGCCTTTTTACCTCATTACTCTCACCTAGATGCCTTCTTAGACATTGTACCAGGAATTCCTGAAATGCTTCTTCAGTGTGTAAAGCCAATTCTTGTTACTAAATCAGCTTGTGTGAAAACATCAAAGTCTCAAGAACTTTAAGTACACTGAAGGATACAGGTACAGAAAGGTCCTCCACAGAAAGAGGAAAAAAGCAGGTAAGAAAATTATGAAGTACTCTAATGTACCGTGACAGTGACAATGAAAAGAGCGTGTAAATGAATGTCAAAATTACATTTTAAGTTTGTGCTTACACCATTGCAGCGGGGACAACAAGCTGGGAATAAAGAATAACCAAGCTTTCTTTAAACATTAAATGTTGAAAGACCTTGGAGAAAAGAGCCATCTCTTTATTCGTTCGGCTTCAAGGATATTTAGGATATCTGATTACCTCAGCTTCAGAGTCCTTCAGTTTCTGTACTTTTTCTTTGACTTTCATCTCAAACACCTGTTCCATTTCCATCTCCATTTTTTTCATTTTGGCTACATGCTCCCTCCTTTCCTCCTCCATCTGTGCCAGTGGGCTCCTGTCATAAATCCAGAAGAAGAAGTTAGCTAATAACTTTTTTTTCCCCCCTCTTACATTAGGGCATCTGCAAGAAAAACAAGATAAAAATGCTGAAGCATTAAAATAAACAGCACAGCGATATGCACTGCTAGCTTAAATTAACTTCATACTATTATATTAACTATTAAGCTTTCTATAAAATACATTTCATACAGTATCTCTCCCCCAATTGATAAATCTTGCATCAAAATTAAAGAAGCAATTTAAAAAAAAATTTTAATCTTAGGTAAAACCTGGTCATGCTTAGGGAAGAAATTGAAGTAATAAAAAAATGAGCATCTTCCAAGTGATCTTCAGGCATCTTGTTCTTTACAGTTCAAGAATATGCATATATTAATGGACAGAACCTTTATGTAGAACGCATTAATAGAAATTTTAACTGTGTTGCAGACTAAAGTCTCAATTTCTCTCTGAATTTTCACTGTTCAAAGTGATTTTGAGTGTAAATTTAGCATTACAACAGTGTTGAAGGTGCTTTTGGGCAATGGAACATCAGTTATTCATGAAAGTGTTAGTTGGATGACTTGACTCTAGAAAAATACTATTAAAGTAGAAAAATAATGCAGAACTTTTTCCTTGTATATGATATGGTTACTACTTTTCTGAACTCTACAGCATTTTTTAAGATGTATATAAGCTTGTACCTCACATTAAGGTGATACAAGTTTTAAATGGCAAGTTTCACAAGAAACATCCAATAAAAGAACATCAACTTTAGAAATGGAGAACTGATAAATATACAGGGAACTGTTAAAATCAACAAGCAGAGGATATCTGCTGTAACATATGCAAAATTTGCTCACTCTTGCGAATTATGAATTAGTGGTGGCAAATTTATGTTCTACCAATAATGTTTTTTGTTTCAGTGCTTAAAAACAAATAAAACCCCCTAAACTGGGGACATCTAATTAAGGAACTTGCAACAATGGCTGAAATAAAATTAGCAGCGCCTATTTTGATTTAGCATTTGTCATTCTTAAAGGAATGAGTTTATGTATCAAATTGTTAAGACCTGTCTGGACTGTTAATGGCTCTGCTTATCATTACTGCTTGTTCACTGTCAAGGTCGTACTAATTCCTAGTCAAATACTGGCATTTTTAAATGTGCTTTAAAGGTGGTAAATGGGAGTGGTAAGAAGTAAGAAAATGGCTCTTCTATTAAAAAAAGTAACTTAAACCTGAACTAATACTTGCAAAATTTGAAGCAAACGCCTGGAACTTAAAGTGATCCTCAGTCTAATGCTAAATAAACAGCCAACTGATAGCAACTTCAGTCAAGGAGAAATTTTGTTTCAACATGGGTCACATATAAAAATACACAAAAAATGTTCACGTAAGATGATGAAAGAGAAAGTAAGTAGCAGTATTTGTGTAAGATAATCAGCTGTCAAAATTAAACTATTGAACTGTTGCTATTTTTTAGGATTATAAAGTTCTTAAACTTGTCTGCTCCTAGATTAACCTAGGACAGATCTGAAAGGGAAGCAGTACTGTCCTACTGACAGCCTAGTAGTCTAAAGGGATTTCATGCAAGCTGTATTTGATAGAGTGGCAAAATGTAGTCTGCATAGAAACTTTGCTAAGCTAACAAGCAGCATTTATGGCTGAGATCTTTTCAACAGAGGTCACAATTTGTTTTGTTAGGGCTTAAGTACCTGCCACAGGTTTTTACCTTTGTATTATTTTAACCTGAAATAAAAGATATTGAACAAAAAAGAGCTAAAATACACTAAGCAAGGATGTAAAACATTCTGTTAGATCAGTTAAATGTATGTTAACACAGCCCTCTGTTAAAAGTGGTACCTCTGCAAGCCAGTAATAAGATAAAACCACAGTCAGAAAAGAATAAAGTGACTGACTTCTCAGTCCAATGAAGATGGGTAAATTTACAGGTAAGCATGAAAACTCCACTCGTTCTTTATTAGCATCTATATGAATACGATGGATCTTGAGATGGAAACAGGGAAAATTTCATCATTTATGAGCTGAAAACAGCCCTCTATGCTCATTACTGAACTTTGACCATATTTGTTTTGAGGCTTAGCCAAGAAGTTTCTAAAGAGAAAGAGCTTTACAGAGATATTTGTCACTGAAAATATTTATAACTTCTTAAAGGTTATAGTAGCATAGCTTTAGAACAACAAAAAACAGCTAGGGAAAAAAAAAACATTGCCAAGAGCTGGACAACAGAAAATTGTTTTAAGTTTGAACCATTAAACAGTAAAATCCTTTTTGTGTTTAAAGAATTTTTGTCTAAATTTTTTTGGAAAAATTTAAATGACCACTTACATGCCTTCAACTGTGTCAAATCTAAAAAACAAAAAATACAGAGGCTTAGCTTAGCATGCTTAAATAAAACCACAAAACCAAAAAGCAGTAATTTAAAAAGTAAATTCATTATTAATAGATTCCTAAAGCTAATTATTTGCTCCCACAAAAGCAAATTTTTTCACACTGAAAGGAAAGTCTGTTAGTTAAATCTCATTATATTTAAAATTCAGTTAGTACGTCACTACACCACGTCAAAATTAATGCAGATTTGATGTGCAGAAATCATCAGGAATAGTTTACCTACAATACATAGTGCTTTTAAAGCAATTTTAAATATTTTAGTGACATGAACAACGACTTGCTCTAAACAAGTTCTATGAACCCAAAGCCATATCGAGGCTTATCTAAAAATTGTCACCTATTAAGGGTAATTACATTAAAATCAAGCTCTAATGTTCCTGTGCTGCAAAAAGAGCACTTCAGTCAATGGCCAGCAGAGGTCTCACAGGAGGTTGTGCTCAGCTCTGCTTCACTGCAGCTGTTACTTCCTCACAGCACGGTGCTTCATCCTACCTTTCCTTCTCTCTGGTGAAAAGGAAGCAGAGAATCTTGATGATTTGATAAGGCTATCAAAATATTGAGAATATGTTCAAAAGGAGTTAGAAGTAGTCTAAGCTAGGCGGTTAGAAGAATCTGTGCATTGTGTATTTTGTGACCCAGTGTGCCAGTTGATTGAACAGACGAGTAACCAGATCAGGATCATCTTTACAGTGTACAACATGACTAAGCTCACTGAAAATATCAACCTCATATAGCAAACTGCAAAGATTCATCGAATTAAGAACTGCAAATTTCAGAGCAAAGGCAAATTTCAGCATATGGCACATAGTGCTCATGTACAATTACTGCAGAGTATGAAGAGAAGTTATTTATATACCTGAAGATTACCCTCGATGATTTTTTTATTAAGAGAGATTTTATCTCAACAATTTGAAGAGATCAGACACTAAACACAAAAAGGTTACATCATCATGGTGCATGCTTCAGACTGCTCTTAGGTCGACGTACTGCCTGTAGAACAGTTGATTACAGTTTCATCAAAGCAAAGGAGAGAAGTCAAAGATAACTGTGCTGAACACGCTGCTTCAAGTCATCCGCACAACATTACAACTCACACAGCATACTCGTACTCATTTTCACATTTGCACTTCTGCTCAAAAAACAAGTTAATGGTTGCATGAAAAATAAAGATCTCTTGAGCTTTCAATCTATTTTTAAAGTGAAAAGGTCAATCCAGTCTTCACCAGCTGCCAGGAGGAGACGCTTTTGGAGAAGTCCAAGCACCACAGCCCATACAATCTCCTCTTACATATCCTTCCAGTTTACAAAAGGGATGAGCAACACAGGAGCTCCCAGAGCTAGAGTTTGCATCTATGTTTAACACAATGCTCATAATATTGCCAGACAGCAGCAGAGCCTGTCTCCATCCTCAGATAAGAGACACAGGATCTGTCTCCCATTAAAGAATCGGATTTCCAGAGAGCAAGTTAAATATTACCCCATTTTGAGGCAGACAGTTCTTTCAAAAAGCAAGCAGACAAACAGAACATTCCTCAGGGATGCACGGATAGTGTGCATTAATATTTGCTCTTCCTCCTTGTAATTATTTTCCAGGAAGACACATGGTTACTAGGAAAATTTTCTTTATGCTGCTTCGTTTATCTTTGATGTGTTTCATATGTTTGAATCTAAGTCAAAAGAAGCACATTAAAGCTTAAAAGATAAAAAAAGGCTGGTAACTAAACATACAGATACAGTAGCAAGAGAAGAATAGCATCAGCTACTTCATAACCAGTATGTGCATTCGTGATACTTTCATACTTTAAAAAATAAAAATAAAAAAAAAAGTCACCCTGAGTTTGAAGAAATCCTCTAATGAAAGGTTCAATATACTTGTTACAGGTTTGCAACAGAGACTGCCATCTTCTGGGTGACTGAATCAAACTGATTAATTTTTTCACGAAGGAAAAGGAAAAAAAAAAAAAAAAAAACCTGATGGCTGAATGAGCCAGTTCTATTTGTTCACCTCACAGATTCTGTGCCACAATGTTCCCGGTGAGAAAACTGGCTTCTTCCAACTACAAATATTTTGGTGGGACAGCACAGCGATCAAGATGGCAACTAAGCATGCTTCTGAAAGCAGAGTAGTTCTAGATATTTGGAGCATGAGCTCCAGTGAAAAAAAGTTTCAGCAGAGACCTCAGTAACTGATTGGCAAAGATGGACAACGTAAAGTTTTGAAATTTTCTGGAATAGGCATTCATGCAGAAATACATCTCACATTTCAGAATGGGGAAAAAAATAACACTTTTTAAAATATGGATATGAGTAATAGGAGAAGTTCACAGGTACGGACTAACAAAAATATATGCAGGCACAAAACACAAGGGATAGTAAATATTCTTACCAAAACCAAGATTTTTCTATATCTAAACAAGCTACTGAGACTGGGGAAAGGAGACAAAATGCTAGCAAACACCATATAAAAAAGAAAATCATAACAATTTCCTATGATATCCAAAATTTAAATTGAAGATGTTTCCCTTTTCAGTGCAGTGATAGCGAACAGTATATAAAAAAAAAGTAATAACAGCAAGTTAGATAGATCCAGAGGAAATGAAGCATTTTTTATTCTGTACTGCCACTAATATTATCACCTCAGGAAGAGAAAGTAGGCTCCAGTTCTTGCACTCAAGTGCGTTTCCTTCCCTGCTTGTGCTACTTTGTTCTCAAATGTGCAAGCTGCCTTACATCCGCCCCAATCTTTTCCACAATGACTACTTCGTTTAGTAATTTTAGTTCTGAGAGCTCCTCCCCTCTCAGCCCTAACACTGCACTGCTATGAATAGCTTCAGAAAATTCTAACATACTTGTTACACATCTCCAGGAGCTTTGAGTTGCAAATCAGTACTAAGATGGCAGTGAGAAGTAACCACTGTATTACACACTATTCTAAGACCTGACTTCACAAAAAACTTTGCCCAAATTTCAGTGTGCTTCTTGAAGACTTGATTTAACTAACATAATCCATTCTATTTATTTTAATGCTAAGCAAGGAAAACTCATTTTCCTCATTCTTCATGAAACATTGTGCCCACTTAAATCATTCTCACAGTAACTTTCACAGCATGAAGATACAGTCAAGTGGAAAGTCCTTTACTGAAAGGATGGCTTTGTAGCGTCCATACAGCTATCTCCACTTTAATGATGAGCAGCTTTTCTTTTTTTCCCTTCAGGAAAAACAGCTGTAATTTAGCATATCACTGGCTCTAAACAGAAGAGCATCCTGTGATTTGGTTAAGAAATTTATATCTAAATATGTCACAAGAAAGAAGAGCATCACTAAATTAGTAATAATTTAATCATTAATTACTGTTGATACGTGTAGCACTGAGAAAATGCTTGTATTAAAAAGTGTGGCTATTTTTAAATAGCATTCTACATGAAGCATACAAGAAAGCCTCCTTTTAAATCTTCCAATGATTTCATGAGTTTGGCATACTCCTTACTGTGAGAGGCAGTCAAGATGATTTAGGGGTTAGAAAGTAACCACCACCACCTGCACTGCAACTTCACTCCCACAAGAGATAAAGATGTTGCAATAATTTTCCTGTCACAATAAGCACCCCTACAAACAGCCAGGTTGGCCACTCAGTAACAAATGTCATTGAATGTCAATGACAACAACTGTTAAAGTTTCTAAACAGATTATTAACCCACACTTCTCTCAGAAGCATCCCAGGTAGTGATGATTCAGCATTCATAAGAGCCAATAATGCCCAAGGTAGTATATATGTACAAAAATAGAAACAGTAATCCAGTAAAACTTTCCATTATACACCAATGATAGATAACTTACAAACAGAAACAGGAAAAATGTTTCCTCTTCAGAGTTAATTCTAACCAAATTCATGTTTTTTAACCTATTCAGTTATACTAGAGCAGACCTTAGCAAACAAAACAAAACCAAATAATAAGTAAGCCAGAAGTGCACAGTGTTCAGACCAGGATGCAATGAAGAGGTAGCCAGCTGAGGAATAAAATACAAAAATAAAGAACTCCCACAATAAACCAACTCACCCAAAAAGAATAAAAAGAGCAAACAAATCAAAGAGCAATACAACCATAACAAGAACTTACTTCGTTAGCTGCCCTTTATTTTTATTGTTGTCAACACCGTTGTATGTAACAGCTGCCAGTTTTCTGCTTCTGTAGTTCTCATAGTGTACATTGTTAGTGACATCCTTCAGGTCCTGCATATGAGTTCTGTCAATAAGTGTAATTCATCAGCTTAGTGCCCAAACACAAAATACTACCTGAAAAACTATTATATGCTCACTTCACAGATGGACTTCAACTATATTCCTTCATTAATGTTCCATATCCCACAATATCATCATTTACACATTTAAATTAGAGCTGTCCAAACAGGAAAGTCACAGAAATACCAGATTAATTTTCCACTGACCTATCTCAAGTTTGCAGTAATTCCAAACGTTATGTGAGTAAATGAGAGTTCTGTGGTTAAACTCTCAAATACATGAAGAATAAATGTGAAAGCTGGACATATAGTAGGTATAGTAGGTATCTATGGCATAAGACTATGGCAGGCAAGAAACAAACCAAGACTTCCAAGTTTATGTCTTCTAAGAGTGCAGAAGATAAATGTAAAGTTCAACATGAACACATAAACATGAGCTTCCTCCAGTATTTTCCTATCATCGCTCTGGAGAAAAGCAAAGCTTAATAGCCAAACAAACCATTGTTACAGCAGATGAATTGATTGAACTGCTGTGAGTATAGGAAGCAAAGCTTCTCAGCACCGAACACTATGGAGCACAGGAGTCTTGCTTCAGAAAGTGCCAGCAATGAAAATTTTAAAGGATGCCTGCAAATAAGTACACATCAACACTAACAGACAACTTGGACTCCTATGGTGTACCACAATTGTTAAGAACAATCAGGAAGAGAGGATTACTTAAAAAACAAAACACCAACCCACTAGTATCGCTTACTAGACACATGGTTAAATGCACTCTTACCAGAAGTGAATGCTTACACTTAAAAATGCAGGATTTGTAAGAATTCATGAGTTAAAATCCTTTTTTCCTCTGATACATACTGAAAATTTAATGTTACCCATAAGCTGCTTACCTTATCAACATGTTCCTCAGAATTGTGAAGTCACAGTGTTCCCCATTTTCAACTGCAGAAAGAGAAATTGTTTTGAGACTCCAACCAAAAAACGTGCCTTGCTCAGAGGCAAGGCTTTTTAGATACCATCCACATTCTATATTCATTCCAACAACCGAATCCCTCCAGCCTTTTTCCACTTGCACAATTTGTGCAATACCAGTGGGAGAGCATTAGCAGCGTAACTCGTTATCAGTGCATCTTACCAGCCAAATTCTTATGTTCCCTGAAGCCATCCTACTACAGCAGAAACACAGTTTTGTCACTCTCACTAGCTTTATGATCCTTCGGAGGCCCTGTCACTACAGTTACATCAGTAAGGGTCAAACATAAAGGGAAGACCTCAGCCTAGATCCTGCTACGCTCGAAATCTTTATAAGGCAGACTTTGTGAAGGCAATTTTTCCCTCCAACCCCACAAAGGAGATGCAAAGTCTTTGTTTGAATTCCATGTAATTTTGTTATTCACCAAATAAGTGAAGGAAGGCTGTATAGTCAGTCTTGCAAAGTCATTTAAGATGCTCCTTTTAGTTAGGCTGCAGTTCTTCCCTTTCAAAAATGATAGAACCACTTGTGTTTGAAACATTTCTGAAGTTTGTTTTAAAATAAAGAAGAGCTGCACCATTTTGTACATTTCAAAACACTAATGCAAGAGCCTTAAAATAAAGCTTGATCCTCTCTGGTACAGCTGGTTTTTACTTTGTGCCAAACCTCATTTCCTGCCAGACATGCACTTCAAAGAGCTACAGCATTGCTCTTTAAAGTACTGGTCCATACTGTGCTTGGTTTCTTTGCTGTTTTGCTCTGCATTGAATTTATAGTCCGTTGCCCTTTGAAGGCAAAAACAGTGAGAAAAACCTTCTCTTTATTCAATACATGCACACTACAAGGAAAAAGACATGCAGATATAATATAATCATGGAAAACAATGCAAGTTTATAACCTTTATTTCACTATATGGCATGTTGCAAGCTCTGTTTTCCACGTGCCATTTCAAATAGGTGAACAGAGTTAAAACACAAGCAGTGGTTGCCAAAAGAACAAGCCGTTATCTTAAAAACTTATTTTCTAGTGTAGCAGAATTTTAAATGAACGAAAAAAAGGGAACTATAAAAACTACTCAATTCAATACCAAGTACCTTCCTGCTATTATGCCTCAGCAATTAAGATGCAAACATTTAAAAAACATCCTTTCAGAAACTTTAAGTTGAATTTAGGCTAGTCAAGTACATCAAATTAACATTTATAATATGAATATCCTGGGAAGTAGAATTCCAGAAATGCTTATATTTTATATAAAAGAAATTAAAATACTGACGCTAGGAAAGACTTTTGATTTAAACCTCATCTTATATAGGAACTGCAGTAAGCTAAAGTTTAGAGTTCCTCAGTAAAACTTCAAGATTCTGCTTGCAAAATGATGTGTTGCTGAACCCTTACCTTGTTCCTGTCAGAATAATCAAAAATAGTATGTTCAATAAGTGTCCAGAACAAAAGACACTAAATTAAGCATTTCAAATAAAGGCTTAATGTCCTAATATGCTTCAAATGGCTACAAACAGCAAGAAAGCCTTACCTTCTGCAACGCCCCATGGGTACTGTCTTCCTCTAACTCTCTTGCCATTGACTTCAATGATCGTATTACTACCTACCACAGCCAAAGGTAAACGGTCCTACAACAGAAAGCATCACTTTAAAAACATAATTCAACATTCCTAATGCAAATTGATAGTAAAAGCATGAACATGTGTACACTAGGCACAAGGCAGCTCAGTGTTGTGACACAGCAATGTAGTTTGCCCAGAGCACAAGAACAGACATATTTCCTATCTCCAAGTAGTTTATTATGCTTTTTATACACACACACACTCCTTTGAAATCTATAGAGTGACACATTTGGTAAATCTGGTTAAGAAATGCTACTGTTATTTGGTAAGCTAAACAAGCAAAACCATTTCCTATTTAATCTTCTCGTACAATAATTAGCAGTTCCTATTGCCACTGGCTACAGTGATTACTACTTTGACTGGATCTACCCAGTTTTCTAAGATTCAAAGAACTACTTCAAGTTCTTGTTTTCAGCTGAAGCAAAAAAAATCTCTCAAGTGTAACAAGCAAAGAAGCCAGGAGCAGCTTCAAACAGCTGAAAGGAACTGCATACAAAGATCAAGTATTTTGCGCTTTCATTCTTGCTTTTATTCTTCCCTTTCTCCTTTAGGTCAGCATATCTTAGTCCCAGAATAGCTTTAATTTGTGCTACTTGTGTTTAATCTGTCTTAGGCAACTCCCACAATAACAAAAGATGTGAAAGGTTTTACAGGCTGTTAAAGTTACTGAGCAAAAAGAAGTAACACTACAAGATGGACATCAACATACAAAAAACAAACCAAAGAACCCAAGTAAACAAGAAGTCTTTCAACAGCCTGACAGCCTTGTGGATTTTCTTCAGTCATTCATCTCCATTCAAGTCTCAGAATATCAATTAGTCAGACAACACTTTTAGTAACTGTAATGCACACACTTCAAGCCACTGCACCCCTTTCTGAAAGAGGATCCTTGTTTCTTACAAAGCTCCCAATCGAACAGAATGTGGCAGGTGAATAAAAGTCAAAGAGGGATGGAATAAAAAGAAAGCGATCTTTAAAAGTTTATCAATGAAAATGCAATCCAGTGCTCTCATTCTGACTTCTAACCATGAGAGAGCTTAAGTAATCTCCGAGAAGAGTTTCGTTCCCTCAGGTGGGAAGCAGCAATTATATCTTTTTTTCATCCTCTCAAATTTTTGGTGGTCTCCTTGCTAAGGAAAAAGTTCTTCTTTCTCCATCCTCTTTCTAAAGAGAAAAAATATAGCAGTTTTTGAAAAAAAGAATTTGTTACCTTTATCTTTTTAACAATCTTGTTTTCTTCTTCATCATCTGTTTCTGGAAATTCATATATTTTAATTTTGTGTTCTTGGATTTCTTTCATTATCTAAAAACAAAAAAAACATTTTTGTTTGAGAAAGACACACTTGGACAATAATTTTTAATTTCTGATTCTCCCTCCTTCTGATTGACCTGCAAGACCCTCTGTACTTAACTTAACGCTGTGAAACTTGCTTAGGTTTAACACCATCGGGCTACTCCAGGGGATTATTACTGTGACTATCACTACCTCAGCAGAAGAGCACAGCTTAGCACTGGAGACTGCATAGCTAATGGAATACTATCCATCAGTGCAAGGCAGCAGAAACAAATGACAATTTTCCACACCCAGGCAAACTGGGAGATTAATATGTGTGCAAATGCAAAAACTAATACAACTGAACTTAAATCCTCAGACTGGTATAGGAATCAGGTAGCTGACAAAAAAAAACAAACCTGAAACACCACCACTAATGCCTGTAGGCAAAACTTCAACCCTTGAAATTCCCACACCTATTCTTTTCCATTTCTAGCACACTTGACCATTGCTTGCTAAAAGTAACATCACCCAGTTTAGTTGATAGATTGATTGTAGCAGCAAGTTGTGTTGAAAAAATATCTGCAAGCCCTAATGAAAATTTAAGAATAACTGACAAAATGAGGTTGCACTGTTTTGGTGCTCAATTTGTCTTAAGTGTAATTTTAGAAACAAGCTGATTAGTTTTCCAGAATTTTAGAGTGGAAAAATATTAGACCATTTAGCTTACAGCTACACTGCAAGGCTTTGGAAAATGTCTCTGATTTACAGGTTTGCAAGCTCATAAAAGGACATCAGCTTCTAGTTCAGGCAAGCACTTATTTTCAAAGTTCCATTTTGGGAAGTCTGCCTTAATTAACATCAACTCATTGATATCATTACATCTATATTAAGAAATATGCTGCATTCTACATTTTTTCCCCTTCTATATAAGGGCTACAAAGATAAAACACATAAGAAACATAAGAAACCAAAATGTTCTCCAGTATCTTGACTAACTTCCACCAAGCCAGGAAGTGACATTTCATCTTTAATCTTACATCAATAATTTTGCATGCATTATCTCTTAATATCAACATTTTGAAGCTGTTACTTTTAAAACTAGGACTGGACACACTTTGATGAAACCAACCTAACATCTTGTTTTATCCTGCTCTGCGTCCTCATTATCCTCCTTGTACAACACAGGAAAGATAAAACAAGATAAAACAAACCACCTGGAAGCATTACCACCAAATTAGTAAAAATACAAAGAAACAATGCCAGTTGTATGAGGGTTACAATTATCTTGTAATCTTTACAAAGTACTGCTGCAGACAAGACTGACAGATGTATGTTTTTCACAACTACTACCTTATCCTTTAATACATACATACACATGCAACACTTTCACGTTGACATGTTAATAGAAATAAAATAATACCTTAAACATTGTTTTTTTGTATGTACATGTTTTGGGGATTATTATTTTGTTTTTTGGGTTAGGTTTTTTTTTTCCCTTTTTTTCCTTTTTTTTTTTTTAAAAAAAACCTTAATGTTAGGCACCTGAATCTTCAAAGGCCCCTCCTCCCTTGCTGATTTTTATCTCAGCAGTGATATACTTCACCTGTCAAGAACCATGCTACACTTAAATCATCTTCCCCTGAGGACAGAAACAAGATTTCACCAAGAAATACAATTAAATCTAGAGATACAAATTACTCAGCTTTGCTGCCTCAAGTCACTGCTTCAGGGTTAGAACTTCACATGTAAGGGGTTATATCTCACCATTTCCATAGGGACCAAGTTAATATTTATGTGGGATAATTCAGTAATCTTTCAGCTCACCTGTTTTTTAAACTGTTGGCATTCCTCAGGTGTAAGTGTGTCTGCTTTGGCAATAAGTGGAATTATATTCACTTTTTCATGCAGGCGCTTCATAAACTCTATATCCAAAGGCTTAAGTCTGAAAGACAACATTAATTAAGATAAATCACAAGGCTTTAAACAAGAACATACAAATTATTTGAGATTTGTCTTGACAGCTATTCTTAAAGCACTGATTTATAAGAGACAGATGCTTGAATTTCAAAAGACTACCTATAATTGCAATAGGAAATTCCCTACTGTGGTACAATGTTAGAGAAGCAAGTCCTAAGCTAATGTTACTAGCTGACTACAAGAGACTTCTGCTAGAAGAAATTATGCTCAGTTTAAACATGTGACAAAAACTCTCCTATCAAGGTTGCAAAGCTCATGTGAGAATTTTATTTTTTAGTAGCGGGTTGTTGAAGACTGTTAAAACTGCCTATGTACAATCAAAGTAGAAACATCTGATCTCCAAAGTCCTGTGTTTAACACTGGAGTGTTACCAAAGCTGATGACAGTACTTTAAACTAAACATCCACTACGTGATTACATAAAAAACACCAGTGCAGGTCAAAATGGTCAATATTTCCTACTTGCTAAAGTAAAGCCAAAGGTTTCAGTGCATTAATGCTTTAGAATTATAGCAAGTTTAGTCAGGCTTAAAGGATTCACTTAAAGGATTTAACAAGATTATTTCTCATATTAAAGAAATTAGGATTAGGAACAGATTCAGTTGGTATTCAAATTTAGCTTCTCCTCCAAACCACATACGCATATATAAAAGAATAAAGAAGAAGCCAAAAGAAAGCATACTTAGTTTCACTTTAACATCTTCTATTTGCCAATGAATTTTTGAGCTTCTCAGCATGCTTCCATTCAATAGTAACACTAATGGATGCTGAGTTGAAAAGCACTGGTGTGACTATCCATTCACTCCACTATGCTCTCCCTCTCCTCATCTCAAACAGCTACCCAAGTCAACATCATGCCAGCAAGCAGCCATCAAAGCAGAGCACTTCCAACTTCAGCACCTGAGAATCAGGCATTAAAACTTTAGATCACAGAGGTGAAGGAAGAGGCTGCAATTCATCACCCAGCCCCTGCTTTCTTTCTTCCTGTCCCGTAGCATCTAAACTTGTTATTTCAGATGTTTGTGTCAACACCAGCTACCAACAGTGAAGCACATTAAATGGAAGGACAAAATGTCCATGGAAGTTGTAGCGAGCTGTTTTTTTTATAAAGATATTAAGTCATTAGGACAAACAAAAGCAAGTTCACCTACAAATGCTTTAACTCACTGTAAACAGACACATGCACTAAGGGTGACAAGTATTTTGTTTGATGAGTCGCACAGGTTGCTATCTTCACAGGAAGCACAATGGAAGACTATGCCACCACAAAAGCCAGGTAGGAAGTGAGTAATGTCCTTTTAGAGAAGAGAGCATCATGAAAGAGGAAATTAATGCTAACGGAAGCACTGATTCTCTCTGGGCTCCATTCATTTCCTTAATTACAGAACAACTCCAATCATTTACTTCAAAAATCGAAAGACCCAATGCAAACTTAACTCAACTTCGAACATTTTTCAAGAACAGCATACATTATCACTGCAGGGAACATTTTACCAGCTTCTAAACTCATAGTCAAAACTAAAACTTGACTGATCTGAAGCATTAATTTTACCTTGCCAACAACTTGTGCCAATGATGGGCTTAGAAGGTTTTAACAGAAAAAATGAGGGAGAAAAAAGATGTTTTTTGAAGAATCTCAAACCTGTACTCTAAGAATTAACATGATGGAAGGTTTATTCCCCATTTTATTAACATGAAATTTTAGTTTGGCACAACTGATGAAGCATTATCTGCCTAATATTTGAATATTTGCATTTAAAATTGAAACGCACATGGAGTAAAATTGAGATAAACATGTACGTTGGTGAAAAAATGTTTAAGATAAGCCTACAGAAGTAAAACAGCCCTTTTACACTGCCAGAGAAATATTCCTCAGAATTTCTTCTGCTGCTTTCTTTTCAGAGCTTTATTACTTTTGATCCATGCAATAGAATACACTACTTTTCTCCTCCTCCTGGTTTTGAAGGTACAACTTAAAGCATCTCCGACAACATCAATCAGCTGCAATACAATACTAAAATGCTAAGCAACCAAATTCAGATCAGCTAACATCTTATGCACTCTGGAAATGCAGTTCTCTCTTTCTACCACTAGATAGAAGTCTGAACAAGTTAAAGAGGTGGAACACTGCATAACAACTGGAAGAAAAAAAATCTAGAACATTGGAATTGTCCCTACACAAAAGATTACACTCTAGGTATATACTTAAAAGGATGCCAGAAACTCTTCAATTTATTGTTAACATTAGAAGGGAAGAGGGAAGAAAAGAGGAAAGCAAAAATCTTGTTGCTTAAATTGTGAGCTGACTTCTACAGTTGAAATATAAATGCAAGTGTATAAACAATGCCACGCAGACCAGAAGTAGTTCTGTATTTTTGAACACCTGTGTATTTTTAATTGTTCTAATATTATTTTTTCTTGTAATGTGACTGATGTGTGATCATGTTTTGTGGTGTTCTATCTTACTATTTCTCAGGCTTGCTGATGTTAGGCAAGCCAAAATAAGCTCATCTTTGCTATTCAGCGCAGCCTGCAGGCCATTTAGGAGAAGTTCCTAAGTAAAAAATGCCAAATTTGAGTGTTTGTATGAGATAAAGACAGAGAAAGGAAACTTAACATGTGCTAATACTAACCCGTGTCCTGAAGGAGCAATGAAGTATAAACAACACTGAACTCTATTATCTGGCATCTGACGTCTGTTCACTCGAGATTCTGCATTCAGGTAGTCCTCAAACTTACTGTCAATGTAGTCAATAACAGGCTGCCAACTGCAGAGGTCACATAAGTAAAAACCAGTAAGTTACATCATTTAGGTAAAAACTCTGACTTTGCTAAGAATTAGTTGACTTTTCTTTTTTTAAATGAAATAATTCAACACAACATATTTTAAGCAAACAGCTTCCAAACATACAATTGAGTTACACACAGGCCTTTAGACTGAATACACTATTTCACTGGAAAACCCTTACAAACACAATTACCTTCATCGTAATAGCATTAAATAGAATACTGAAAAGATCAACAAAAGGAAGTGCTTTGGTGGTCAAATCTCGTGAGAGCATCTAAGTAGGTTCAGCATACTGAAAGTGCTGGTGAAGAGCTAAATGTTCTGTCCACTGTGAAGGTATTAAGAGACAAGCAGATAGCATTTCTATCAAGTTGTAATGAAAAGTACAAGAATCAAAGTTTCTAGTTAATAGCAAAGGCAAGTTTAAATACTTCAAGTATGTTAACTGAAGATCATACACTTAAATCACAAGGTAAGGTATTCTACCACACACATACAAAAAAAAGATCATCCCATATTACTGTGGGAGAATATCTTCTTACCAATTACTATTATCCACAGCATCTCCAAATCCTGGTGTGTCAACTATTGTAAGTAGTAACTGAACACCACCTTCTTTGATTAAAACTTTTGACTGCTCAACCTGTAAAAAGAATCAGATTAAATGCTTCACAATAAAACCACCAGTTTTAAACAACAGGAAAAGCACTGTTCAACAAAAAGCTGCTGTTCATTCTGCCATGGAGCAAAATCCCAATTCTTTTTCAGTAATCATTGACTTGTACATCAAAATGGATCATGATTTAAAATGTAAGTCTGTAATAAAAGAAGCTATCTAAATATATTAAATATCCTAATGTTTCATCTCCTTTAAAAAGAGGAAAAACCCTAAGCTGATGTCAGCATAAAAAAAGATACTGAGATATCCATATCAGTTATTTTAAAGAAATAATGCTTTTTTTTTTTTTTTTTTTTTTTAGAGCTCCACCACCTGCCTCAACCATCTTAAATGTTACATTTCTAGTTCAGTTCATGCCTTCTTAAGAATGTGCTTGCTTGCGTTCAGCTAGCATAATGCTGGGGAAAGAATCCTAGAACATGACTGTTTCCTGTCATAAAGGCAGCAAGACTGGAAGAGAGTACAACCTAGCTGCAATCTGCTGTAACACAACTCATGTGACCATCCTGGATTGGTTTTCTGGTAGCTCAGGTCACTGATGGAAATCTGACTCAACAAGACAACCATCACAGCACAAGATCTGATGCAGGATCTGGGTGTGGGAATGCCTACTACAGCTGTGACCATCCACAATCAGCAGAGCTCTGTGAGTTTGCAGGAAGTTGGTCAGCAAAGTTCAGGCTGAACAGCAAATGGACTGCCAAGTCCATTTTTTCCTCATATGATGTAGTAATATCTCAGTAATTATTGAGAAAGTAACTATAAGAGGTTTATCCCCCTACGGATGTTGCATTTGGTGATAAAACATGCTATGATCACTGTCATACCTGTCAGTCTGTTCTCAATAGTAAGAAGTGAGAAATTCACAGTAGCATTCTGGCTCTTTAGAATTGCTCACATATTTAATCATGCTTTTTTTCATATTAATAGTAATTCAACAGAAATTGTCTAGAAGCTGTTTTCTAGATACAGATTTAATAAATCAACCATTCTATTTATTGCTCTTTATAGCAAGTGACCACACACAAGTTTGCAGTCATTCATGCCACAGCATTGCTTCATATACAGCCTAAGCCTCTTAATCATTAACTACAGAAAGAAAATCCAGTTACATGTAACTACCTGCAAGAACAGTAATGAGCTGTCAGAGTAGAAACTTAGATGAAAACTCCTTTCTGGACAGCCTCTTGACCAGCTCAGGGTTGGATACATCCTTCCAATGATACTTGAGAGCTTGCCCATAACTATTTGTGCACATAAAACAGGCTGGCTCACACACACACCTGAAAACTGTTGCTAACACTTTGCAATCACTGCCTATATGAAATAACTTAAAACCATAAGATAAACATTCTATCTGCAGAAAGTAAAATGAAATACCTCTTGCACAAGGCACTTCAAATTAAGAAGAGAATATTATTGCTTTCTGTGCTTCTTTGTAACTTTAAAGAAGTTGCAGCTCCATATTTAACCTCTAAATACATAGAAAACCATCTTTTCCCCCTTACTTAACACTAGGTACCCTATCCAAGCCAGACCGATCCGTTTTACTGCTAGATCTGAGCAAAGGAATTCAGCAATACCCTGGCTGTCTGCAGCATGCAATAACCATGAACAGATTCCTCATCCAACAAAAAGGCAAAAAAATAAGCATAAAATCAGTAAGTCATCTTCATAAAAGGATCCTCAGTGCTGGGATAATTTGAACGATGATATACAGGAGAATTTAGGTTGGAGTGAACTTCAAGGTCACCCAGTTCAACCTCCTTCTTGAGTATGCCTAACTGCAAGGCTATGAAAGATTAAAAAAAAAAAGTTAAAAAAAAACCACAACACAACAAAAACCAACAAACCAAACTCACTAAAACACACCCACATCTAGTTTAGTCTCCACTGAGCCACCCTTCCACTAACTGCATGACTTCTACACTTCCAAAAGTGTCCAGTACAAAGCATGGAGAACCTGTGAATATGTGCAACACTCTAAAATGTGAGGTTTTAATTGTGGTGAGTGGATTTTTTTCCCCCCTTGAGAGCTCCATAGAGAAATTTTATCGTACACAACTGATGCCAGAACTCAAGGCAGTAATCCCCAGGCACACAGTCAACTCAGCCAAGAGTTTACTACTCACAAGCTTTAGCATGCAGAAGATTAACTTCTGATTCCTTGAATTCTTTTTACTATCTTGCACACACAGAACGTTCCTACAACCAAGCTCTCTGCAAGCATAAGAAAGCCATAACACTTTCTAAATGCTACAGATGATAACATTAAGAAGTGTACTCTTGCCAAGTGCTACAAGGTATCAACTTTATTCTCCAGCACAAAAATTCCCAGCAAGAGTCATTAAATTCTGAAGCCCTCATAGTGGAATGCTTTTACAGGAAAAGCAATTAATAAAGCGTAATCTTGAATGTGTGTTTATAACCAAGAAAAAGGAAGGTCAGGAGTTCCCTAGAAATGCCACACCAAACATTTCTCCCCGAGTGCAGCTGAATTTCTGAAGTCACCTTCTGACAAATGCCCTGCCTCTGTAACTAAATCTCTGCCGACGATGCCAACATCTTACTTGGTGGTAAGGATTCAAATTCTTACTTCTCATCACTTCATGTAAACTCTCCTGCAAGAGCAAGGCAATTTCAAATACCTATTGAATAAGAAACTTAGTCAATCTAAGTAAGTGTTTGTGGATGTGCTGAGGACAGTCAGACCATACCCACCACACACGGCAGGTGGTATAGACAGCTGTAGGGACAGTAGGTAAAAAACCTGCCCTTACAGCCTCCGAAAAGTTGCCTTTCTTTTGTAACCTAAATGGATGTGCCCATACATGGTCAAAGGCAAAGAACACAGCAACATCTGGAAAAGATCCAAAAAAATCCCTGTAAACTAGTGTCATTCATAGTTAAGCATCCAACTGCATCCTATCATCTGGTTTCACAAGTATTCCCAAGGGATTCATGGAAAACATTAGTTCAAGCCTTGGAATTTAAAACGTTTAACAAAAGCCCTGCTGCAAATGGCCATTTTCCCATGCACTCTGGTTAACTGGGTCACAACTGGTCTATCCTGCAGTGCTACACAGAATTCTGTGACACTGAGCACGTTACAGCGTGGCTATTTCAATGGATTAAAAAGGAGTTTGCATCCATCTGACATCAACTTATTTACTGTTGTTTTTTTGTGTGTGTGTGTTTTCCATGAAAGGAATGAAAAGGATGTGCCTTGTGAGACAATGTCAAGCCACTACTGTTTTCAAGCACTGCCCAAACTACAGTTAGCAATTATTTAAGTGAGACTACTGCGTATTTCCTGATCAATGACTCCCACCGTATCAGAGCAGGAAATAATTACCACTGAGAGTTTAGGCTGCTCTCATGTCATGTCTCACCTCTACCCTACAAAACCTTAGCATTCTGATATCCAGCTTAAAAACGCTTACACTAGCCAAAAGTACAAATCCCATGGATCCAAATACCAGATTTTGTTACTAACTCTTTGATTTATTATATGCTTGGAACCACATACAAATCAGCCAGAGTTGCCAGCACACGCAGTTTCCAAAGTTGTAGTCGGAAACTTTCATCCTCACTTAGAAATTGAAATAAGAGACTTCTGTCTTTGAAAAACACAACAGTTCAGGATGATTAGATCATCTAACTTTGCTATTTAGCACATGAAAACACTTAACTGAGACTCCAGAAACTCCACATTAACGTTTTTTTATTTAGTTTTATATTAATCCACCATTAGCAAGGGACAGAGTGAGTTATCTCTGAAAACTGTCTTGTTTGTTTTTAAGTTTGAATGTGAATTTTTATTGGGTTTTTTTCCCAGTTAAAAAACATCTTCCAATGACAGGTTGCCAACTCACCCTTAAATTATTTAAAACAATACATGCAAGTGAACATAATCTGAATTGTTTTACCTTCAGCTACCAATGCAAAATCAACAATAAAGAAGTCACATCAAGCTTCTCCTTCAATAAGGAAGTCACCCTTCTATGTAGTTTCCCAGTATTCACTGAGCTCCATTATAGCTCATTAGTAAGTTTACTTTATTAGAGTTACATATTTGCACACCTTTTCCATATCACTTAACAGTTCTTTAAACCAGGTTCATCAGCTCAGCTTTTCTTAATGCTCTAATGCCCCTATTAACAAGCTGACAAGCCTGTGGCTCACTTTGTCACAGACTGTGATTTTCCAAAATAGTTTGACAGACATGGCCAAAGCTTACAGAAATACACTGTTTGCCTCCAGATGTTTAAAAGTTTTCCTCCAAATAAAAAAAATAGATAAATAATATTCTGTAACAAACACGCTCTATATTAGTATTTGAGTCTCTGAAGTTGAGCTAACTGACAAGCAATTTTATTTAACCTTCCGATGGATGAGCATAAGCAAGTTTTTCCTGGTTACCATTTAGTGTTCTGAGACTGGATAAAAAGGGGAAAAAATAATAAAAGTTTGACACCCAAAACTCCAGGAAAACAAAAAAAAAACCAAACATGTTCACAAAATACTAAGGTCAGTGGATCATAGCACTGGAATAGTGCTACCCAATTCCAACGAGCATTCAATTCTAGAACTTCTGTTTAGTATTCCAAGTACCTACTAGCTCAGCACAAGGCTTCCTAATCCCCTCTTGACAGCTCTGTCAGTACACAATCACTTCGGACACAGCTGAGGTGATCTAAGTGTCACATTTTGCAGTTGTCGGAACTGTGAGGGACAACAGTAGCAGTCGTGAGCCATAACCTGGCAATCAGCAGAGGTCTGCATGAAATTGGATTTATCGTAAGCTGTCTTCACCAAAATCTTCAACAAGTGTCTGACAGACATCAAAAGAAATGAGCGGAGCTAGCCTGTTCTTATTCCTTTGGTCAACCATGGAGGCAGAAGACAGCTGACTGAAGAGTAATTATTTCCTCAGCTACTCACAACACCAGGAAGAGTTTGTTTTTTTTTTCTTAGTATTAGGATGTTTTCTTTTAGACTAATATTTTTTATTATAAAATCAGCATGCTGTTCTTCTCAAGAAGAAAATATATTCAATGGCAGCAAAATATTACAGAAAACAAA
Organism: Cyrtonyx montezumae; assembly: GCF_038088225.1. Lineage (NCBI taxonomy): Eukaryota > Metazoa > Chordata > Aves > Galliformes > Odontophoridae > Cyrtonyx > Cyrtonyx montezumae. The sequence continues at coordinate 97,812,073 of NW_027072089.1, read as the reverse complement.
TAGATCAAGATCTGCTTTTTCAATGTGACTAAGCATTTCAGCCATAATGAACACATGCAGGAACATATTCTTTGCCTAGGAGTCTAGTGCTTAAAGTCAACCAGGTCCACCCTAGTCCAGAATAACTTCTAACTGGTGGAAAATGCACCAGAGAGGATGCAGGTTGCAGAATACTGCTGGGTAGTTTTACACAAAGGATTTGTAGTAAGTGGAAGGACCTAATAACACACAGTTTCTGAAAGTCTTTAAAAATGTTTTAAAATGCTGACATTTTTTACTGCACATTTAAGCATTTCCACATATAAACTCAATATTTTAATTGATAATAAGGCATTCCACTTCCCAACAGGACTGAACCCATGTGATATCCCTAAAGCACAAGCAGCACACGAGGTACTTCAGGGCTCCCACACTTCAAAAGGCTACAAGTTTCATAGACTGAAAGTTTAGCATAGCTACTGTACGCTGGGCAGCACAATGAATATTTCTTAGTGGTTTCCATTACGGTACAGTTATTTAAAACACATGTACTTATCTGACAACTGTATCACCTTATGTCACACCTAAATTGCCAGTTAATTCACTCAAGCTGCAGTCTTCCCCCTGGACGTACCTGTACAGTCTTTTTAATTCTGTGTGAAGGACCTGGATACTCCGGGGAATATAATTCTGTTAAGAATAACGAGTTGATTAATGTTGATTTTCCCAGTCCAGATTCACCTAAAAGAAAACAGAAGAGATAGTAAAGCACAGAGATGGTATAAACACCTAGACAGATATTTCAAATACTCTTAAAATATAATACCTGAAAATATTCACTGCTTTCTGAGGGTTTGCGAAGCTGTCATTTTCAGATACATATAACCTTTTATTTTATTTATCTCTTTTTTAAATGAAAAACAGCAAATCAAACTGTCACTGTTAGATTCTACGTTCATTCACTTTTCAGATTACATTTTCTGGTAATGCTAAAAACACATTTAGCACTTCTCCATAGCTCCTACTACACTACACAAAGGCTATATTACCCAAATCAAAGTTTATTAACTAGTCATCCTGCTGATACCAGTTTGTATCATGTTATCAAAGCAGACTGACTTATCTCCTTCATGTTGATATTATTTGAAGATCCTACTGTAAGACAGGGAGGGGGAAGAGAAAAGAACTTGATATCATTTTGTTGTCATTACTGAAGTCATGAGAGCTAAAATGAAGTTTCAAAGCTTGGTTTGCAAGGCAATTTTGTTGGTGGTGCTGCGGCATGGAAGGGGAATGCATTTTATTTGTGGTAGATTTCTTTTGCTAAATTGTTCATGAACAACAGTAAACCAGCCTTGCTAACGAATCTGTAGACAATACTGCTGTGACAATCCAAATGAATACATCTACAGATCCCACAGTAAGTGACCCCCATGTATAGCTCTGGAGAGACAGGAACAAGATTTCCAGATCAGCTACTTGGGTTACAGTACTCAGAAATACAAGTCTTTTACTTAGCTTTGTATCATAAAGGAGTTATTTCAATGTGATAACTCACACCAGCATGAAAATAAGCAAAAAAGTATACAAAACTCATATTTTTAGTTTCTCTTTGAGTTTTACCCATTCACAGTTAACGTTAACTGAAACAGATACAGTGACACAGAAATTTGCTCTTACGGTAATGCATTCATATATAAACTAAAAACTAGCCTGCTACACCCTGTCCACCACCTTAAATGTTGACAGTTTTAGAGACTAAACTTCAAGTTTCAAAACTTGTCTGAATAACTGTTCTAGGTTAACATAAGTAATCCAGAGCTACGAAACAGAAAGCAGCCATGAGCCCCAGCAGACAAGGCTGTGTTTCCGCTGTAATCGCTGGCTGGATTTCATCCACCAGCTAGTTTATACGCATCAGCCAGCTCCATTACAAGCGTGGAGCTCCAAGTCTCCGTGGTACTGAACAGAGCAATCTGATTAGCTGTACTGTAAATGGATTAGCAGCTGCTGAAACACTGCAAGTGTAGCTCCTGCAGTCTGGCTCTGCTATGAGTAGCACTCTTCCAGCCCAGCCCACCCTGCCTGAGGGCTGAGCTTCCTGCAGGGACAGATCATGTGGGGAGCACGGGCTGCAATGGCCTAGGAGCAAGGAGACACCCCAAGTTATAACCTCAAAGCAGCACCACTGGGATCACAAACCCCAAAACGATAGCAATCCATGAGCTAGGAGGGATGGGTTTGCAAGACGTGCATTTCATAACTACCACTGCAAATTTTGCCTTTTTCTGTGCTCAGATCTCTTAATGTTTCACACAGTGCAGCGAATACATTGCTGAGAAATGGCTGGTTGCAAGGGACGCACAAACACTGATGCTCTTCACTTGCTCAATCTTAAGGGCAGGACCAGCTGCAGTTCCAAGTATCCTACTAAGTCTGTAGCTCCCACAAAGTTCAGGTTGCCAGAACACCCAGTGCTGCAGCCAGTCTGAAGCTCCGATCACTCCAGGTAAGCTGAAGAGTTATTCATCCACCAGACTGAACCTCATTTTGTAATTTATAATTCACATTCTTTTGCAGGTCACTCCTCCTTCTCAATTGATCATAATCTCCCCAAAGGCTCTCTGCTGCACTGTTGAAGAAGCACTTACAGGCTACAAAAGAAAAACATTTGAGTAGCCAGTTCAACTTCTATGTATACAAAAAATTGCCCTTTCTTACCTCTCTCAGGCTTATCGAGAGAGTGGAAAACACAGCACAAACACTTTTCCCAAAGATTACACTGCTTGTTGTAGTACCACTGAAATTCAACATATGGAAATGAGATTTTTAGCTCTGAAAAGATTTGATGAAGAGCCAAACAGCTCACCCAAGATGGCTGCTGCAGCTGCAGTACTCCACACAGGCTGCTTTCTGACCTACTGCAGCATCAGGTGCTGACAGATTTGGGGTTTCTTTCCCTCCTAAACGGCACCAAGGATGGGAAGGTAGTTTTGAGCTGAACTCAGCTAAAAGACAACACACTAACTACATTAAAGCACTATCCTCTGCTCAAATGTGCCCAGCCATCTAAATATACATACTGATGCTAACTTTAATCAACCAGTGCAGATTGCAACAGTTTAGGCTGCTTAATCAGTATACCACCTTGTAATTAACACCTACGATGGCAGTTAAGGCTCTAATGGCAAATAAATTACACTGAAAGCATAGGAAAAACTTAACTGGAACATTTAACTCGATACTATGAGGAGTCACACTGCCCCCACTGCTGTCCAGTAAGAAATACTGTGCTGACTGCAAAGGATGCAGAATTAAAGAAGCTAAATATATACAAGCAATTCTAGCCAGCCTCACACATTTAAATATTCTGATCTTAGCTAGAAATATGTTAAACAAAACCCTTAGCTTCTTCCCCAAACAGAGGCCTGTTCAATATCAATTCGACTGAAAGGATTCCCTACTGGAAAGGCTTGAAATGCAGATTCAGAGGATTCAATGGGCTATAAATGCTGCAAATAAAACATGAGAAGTGAGAAAACAAATACTTTGCCTTAACATAAAAAAGCACATTCACAAAAAGTGCATTTTCCCCACTTCATGTAACCTTCTTTGATGAGATTTCACACTTAACACAAAGAAGCAGGATACAAGGTGATAGAACCATTTCAGTGGTCCTACCTTCCCATCACTCTGTGCATCATGATGCATAACTAGATCCAGCAGCCTAATTCAGAGTGATTTTTAAGAGATATCCTGACTTTTCTGTTTTCAGCATAAAATAATTCACTTCAGAAAGGAGAAAAAGGAAATAATTTGTAGGGTAATTCTGAACACTGAAGTTTAATTATAATTTGTGATGTTAAATAGTGCTGACTTCCTTTATTTTGCCCCACTAGATGTTTCATATATGCTTTAGGTTCTTATAAACTTCCAGTTCTTTCTCTTCAATATTTTGTGTCTAAGTTAACAGCAAATTAGTGCTTCAGAATTCCAACGTTTCCCCAAGCTGTGTTTCCTTTGGAGTTATATCCAAATACATTGAGTTAGCCACTCCCATTGGTAGGCAGGCACTTCTCTTACACAGTCCCAGCAGTCATGCAAAAGATGATCTTTCACTAGACCGGAGGAACTGCAAGAGTTTGACTCTTCTCATGTCTTTGGATTTCTAAATGTCCATACAAACACTGGAGCTTTTCCTCATACTTTTCTAAGTTGTATGTATCATGTGCCTTTTTTTTTTTTTTTTTACCAGCTCTTGTTCCAACTTTGTAACTTCAAAGGAACATAGGCTGCAAGCCTCTCCTCCCTACGATAATAGAAATGAATTGTTATCCTTAAATCTTAATGACACTGCTTTTTTTTCGTCATTCATTGTTGTGGCACGTTGAGAATGTGGCCTATTTCCAACCTCCTCCAACTTCTCAACCTCCACCATCCCTATGCAATCAAGTACAAGGGAAATGGGTAAGCAGTCCAATCCAGCTTCATATGTGATTCCTAACATATTCATAACTCCAGCTGGAGAGTACTATCTTCCCATTACATTCTCCATTGCCTGATAACGCACCATGTATCTTCAGGTTATCCTAACTCGTTGAAAATCCAGCATCAGCCTTCTACTGCCATCTCCTTGTACTTTTAGAAATCTTTTTCCAAAATCCAACCTTCAAACTCACAAGCACACCTTGCATGATTAGATTTATGAGCACTTGTTAAACGTGATCCAGATAGCTAATCAATGCTGAAGGTTGTAAGTGTGCTCTCTAAACGTTTTATTTGCTTATTCTACTCCTTCATTGAACAAGAAAAATTACTCTTGCAGATCTGGCCAGAAGTTTGCTACTCCTCACTAACAACTAGCAGCTACCATCACTGCAGCAGTATCTCATGTTCATGCCCTATGACATTCAATTACACCACTGGGAATGTGACTACGTACACTTTCTGTACCCAGGAATTTCCAGACTCCAAGTAGAATCCATAAAGCCACAGTTAAATTGAACTGAGAAGCATGTTTCACGTACTATCACCAAGATGACCAAGTTTCAGCCACTCTATCTATTTAGAACAGCAACACCTGCAGATTCAAAATCACAAACTGCGGTGGGTGAGAGAAATGTATGCTCATCTCAGGGTGCCTCAGACCTTCAAGACAAGCCAACAGCACTTTGAGTCCCAGATGAAACAAGTTATCTACCGTACATTTTTTCCAAAGCTCCCACTGCATTTTAAGATGACTCTATTTAAAGCTGCTCAGTACAAGTCTGTCAAATATATGCTGCAGGTGTTTTACTCCAATACATTTCTTCTCAGACATAGGAGTAGAGATTTTTAGCCCTAGATATTTAAAGGGGATCAAGTTCAACAGAAAAAGTGCTGTACTTCCCAAGAAAACAGCTACACAGAATACTTACATCAAAGCATGTTTTATTTTTAGCAGGTAAGTTAGGCTTTTGATGGAATTTCTTCCATTTTATAATTTCTAATTCAGTTTTTGCTTAAAATATAGTCCTAGCAGTTTGATGTCGCTCATTCAAAGGAGGAAAAAGCTTGTCAGAAGACAAAAATAATACTTTTCCCTTTCATCCCTGTACAACTCATAATACATGCACATGACAGCACCTGCAGCTTTATGCAAACGACCCACGTCTTTGATGCTGCTGTATCACAGTTCTCAGTTTTTATACAAAAATGAAGCAACACGAATAATCAGAGTTCATGAATAACCAAACAGCAGACTAACAAGCAGCGCCGAGAGCAAGCAAGAAAGCATACAGAGCTTGTTCTGGTGGAATAGGCTTCTCACAGAGGAACGACGCTCCGCCACATGTCATTACAGATGACCACAAAAACGGAGGCTACAAGATGCATTTAATTTTCAGTCTAATTTTAGAACTTTTCGTAAAGGCTGGTTCCTGCCTTCACAGCACTCTGCAAGACACGGAACAACCTTTCAGGAAACCTGTGAGAACATCCACGTGAGACGAAGCCCAGTGGAAGGAGGAGCGGGCACACCACCGCGCTCTACAGCCTCCCCCATCTATCTACAGCACCATGTCAGACATTGTCATGTGAAATGCTGCAGACAGTTCAACTTTGTGCTTTGTAGGCGTTCACAATGGGAATAAAGCCAAGGCTCCGCCATTTCGTAATTTATGCTCCAAATTGAAGTTATGGAAGTAACATCTGTTAGAGCCACGGAGCTGATCCTAGCAAAACACTGCTGGGAAGTCTGCTGGCGATAAATTTGCTTTTGCCTATCAGCAACTGCGTCAACAACAACAAGAATTTGACATTCAGTATACAAGGAGATGATTTCATCAACTTTTTTCAAGCATAATTTAAAATTTAAGCGCAATAACTGAGGACAGACTCTTGGCGGACTGTTCTGGCCACAGACCCCATCTAAATAATTCAGAAAAGCCAATAAAAAGGGGAATGGAAGTACTTCAGAAGAATACTGCAACAGACTTAAGATAGCTTTTCTCAAGAAATATTAAAACCCCTCCAAGCAGAGAGGCTTCTAGCTTTCTGCAACTTCATGGGTTAAAATGGCTGTGAAACACTGGTTTATCTGATCAGATTTTGGCTGTGGCCAAAATAAATGCTCCCTTACCCCCAGCCACAGCTTGTGCTGGGCTTCATTCTGTAGCACAGCAAAGCAAGGACGTCCAGGACCTGAAGGGGGCCTACAGGAAAGCTGAAGAGGGACTATTTATACGGGCAGGTAGCAACAGGATGAAGGGAAATTGTTTTAAATTGGAAGAAGGTAAATTTAGACTGGACGTTAGGAAGAAATTCTTTATTGTAAGAGTGGTGAGACACAAGAACAGGTTGCCAGGCAAGGCTGTGGATGTCCCCTCCCAGAAGGCATCCAAGGCCAGGCTGGATGGGGCCTTGAGCAACCTGGACTAGTGAGAGGTGTCCCTGCCTATAGCAAAGGGGTAAAAGATCACACTGTTCCAACATCACCGATCACGAGGCAAAGAAAACAACCTGTCAGCATAGAACAGTATCTGGTCTACTAAAGACGGAAATCACTGATTTCTGTTCAGTTAAAGTTTTCGATCATGACAGCAGATAATAAAAACATCCCACATCTTTGGTCCACCTCCAAATCTAGCACTAGTAACAGCTGAAGTGTAACAACCTGGAATCCAGCATCTAGGCTCTATGCACCTCCATGTGTTCAGCTATTGCTGCAGCCCAGGCTTGCCAAAGCTCACTTTGATTTGTTTCCTGTGCTAGTTAGAAGAAATCCCCGATGCCTGATGAAGATGTATTCATGCTGCAATGCAGTTTAGAAGACATTACAGCAACAAGGAGTTTTCAAAACTGACCTACATGGAAAATCCAAATTCACAATATTGTGAATTTGGATTTTCTCTGTGAAATTACTGCATTGAGGGATTCAACTGAAACTGACAAACTGCTGAGCGCCAAGAAAACCATCTTCTGTGGTTAAATCCCACAGCCAGCATGTACCTTGAATTTTCACACATCTTAACGAAAACAAAATGGAATGTCTTCAAAAGAGAAGGAAAAAAACTGTGTCCAAAATGAAAAAAAGGAACAAAGACAGCAGTGAAAGATGCTAGAGAAGACTAACAGTATACACCTTACAATATCACTGCTATGTCTGGAAGAACTATTCAGCTTGAGAAAGCTGCAGAGCTAGATACTCTCTGAAGAGAGACCTAGTGATGAATATTATTCATTAAATTCCCCAATTACGTGAATTTTCATTAAAAATAGGAGAGGGGAAAGACAATAGGAACACAATTTTTATCTATACATTATTAATACACTGCTATGCATTCCTATTGACAACCAACTATTCAGCACTTCCAGCACATACTGTAACTTTTAAAATAGCCTTAGCTCTTGAGTCAGCAGATGTTAATCAATATCACAGATTATTTAGTCACAGAAAGGTCCTTCATTACTCAGGTAGAAAAAACCTGACACAGCTATTTATAGGACGATAAGGAAATACTAACAAAAAAAGTGATTTGGATTCCTAAACCTTTAAGGATAAAAAGAGACAACAGTACAGAGGATCAACATCTTAAAAGCTCATGTTACTTGTTTCCTACTTCAAACTAGCAAGTTCTACGCATCAGCTCAGGAAGAAGGAAGGGAAGGGAAAGCCCATTATGCTGGATCTTACTAAAATCAAACAAAACAATTCTAACAAAAATAAGGCAACATCAACAGTATCACTGAAAATTTGAGAAGGGATAAAAATAGATTTTTTATTTAAACTGAAATTAGTGAGTCTCCTGCATAACTCTAGAAAGAGCACCTAGACTGACTTACTCAACACTGCATTAGCTCTCCCCTTTCAAATTACACATGAGTATAATAAAAACTACCGGAAATAAGAGCTGAGCACTTTGAAAACATCCCAGGTGAAAAATTCTGCCATCAAAGCAATCCATAAAGCACGTCAGAGGACTAAACAGATTTGTAGTGCTACTCAAAATTCCTCTTACCACCTCATACCTCACTCTCAATGCCTTCTATTATTGTTGCCTGTGTGAGCACTTGCTATTGCAGGCAGCACAAAGAAAAGTATGTTTGGACAAGGCACTTAACTGGCACGAGTGGCAGGAGAAAGACGGACAGCTTGCTTACAAAATTCTGCAAATTTAGCCTGGTAACATTGTTTTGGGACAATAAATAGTGAAAAAATATGGGAATGGCCTCTGCAAGCTGGGAAAAAGGGAGGGAATTCTATGTCTGCTGTTCAATATTGGCTTAGTGTTAATAAAACAAGTAGAATAGATGCAGAGACATTATCTGTTGGATATGCTGCTGCCCCTTTTAACCGAATATGTTTGTTTTGTCAGACTGTTTATCTCATTTACTTGATGTGATTCTACGGTCCTGTTTCCATGAGACAGCTTCCTCTATATTTCACAGAAAATGGGTACTTTTTCCTTTAAGAAAAATAGACGTAAGCTGAGGTAGGTTAGAATCAGCTTGTATCGTTGAAAGTATACCTTTTTTAATGTCAAGAGGAATCTGTTTTGCTTAAACACTATAAGCCATTGCTTCCAAATTGCTACAAAGACTATTTAGTTTTCAAGTAATTACCGAGAGGAAAAATGAGCTGCTTTTGTAACCAAAAGAAGCATGCATTTAGAAAGCAGAAACGAAAATGGATGTGTTTGTTGATAAGGTGACACCCTAAGACCCGTCTAGTGTGCTTACTCTTAAGGAGCTAGAAAGCTCGCTGTGATTTGTGCTGGCTGAATGTAAAGGGGAACTTCTGGAGCTTCTTAGAACTAGGGAAGACACAGCTCAGAGCCAGGAATGCAGAATCAGGCAGACACAGGCCTGGTCTCCACAGCACATCAGGGCAATGTGCAATGAATTCAGGCAAATGTTTTCTCATATCAACAGTCAAATGCAATATTAAAACAAACAAACAAACAAGACAAAAAGCCACTGACTTCATAACTTTGTGAGTATCTGACATTCTCTCTTCTTTCTCAATGTCTGCAGAGCAGACAGCTGCTGGTTTCTGCTATGCATGGCACAGATACAGCAGAAAAGCAGTGAACAAGCACTTGTCAATAGTCAATTTCCTCTAAATTATCAACTCTGGATACGTTCCGCATTTTGGCCAGCAGCATATCACCTAAGAAATAAGAAAATCTTGCTACTTCTCTTCTGCTACAGTGTGATGGTATATTTTTAAATTAGTCTTTCTAATACAGAATGTAACAAAATCTCATCTTGACCCCTGTCTACGCTACTCCAAATAAACTGATATAAAAACAAGTTCACACTTACCCTAAACAACATGCCATTTATAAAGCAGGTAAAGTTGTGTTGTTTGTCTTACAGCAAAGACTTGCCTTCATCCTACGCTGACTGGCTGGATCCATGGCACCAACAAGGCACATTGCCAAAGCACAGACGTACTCACTTATTAACAAAAACCTAATCTGATGCATGACTGCAGCTAAGCATTGCTAGAGGTTATGCTTACCCTGAGCCCTCAAAAGTTTCAGACAGCTACAGGTTTCACAAAGCACTCTTTCTAAATATTTACCTTGGATTATTTTTCAGTGACACTCCACAAAAGCTGGACTCCGGCATGAATTTATGTACTATTTTTAATACAAAAATCTCTACAAAATGAGCATCTCTTCCAACTACAAAGGGTTGAAAATTTTGCAAGAAAGATATTTCAGATAAACATAGATCCTTCATTACAACCATTACGAAACAGTCAGTAATTCTGATGCCCTAAGACTTTTAGCCAAAATCCAGAACAACACCAAGAAAACCTAGGTTCATTTCCACAAGTTTCTGAAACATGACAAGTTCCCGAAACAGATGACAAGTTCCCAAAGTGGTATCGACCAGGACTGCTACCAAAAAATAAAAAAATAAAAAAATCCCAAACTCTGTACCATCCATTCCTTGTGTTGACATGAGATTTTCTTTTGTCACACAGACCACCCCCACCTTGCTGCTCCAAGAAAACTGCCCAGTTGGATTCATATGCCGATCCCACCTGGACAAAGCAACATTAGTCATTTCAGCAGGGAAACAGACTTAAGGCCAGTCAAAATCTGAACTAAAGCCTGAAGAAACGGTTGCTTTTGTTGGATCACAGTTTTTCCTAATTAAACCAGCATGGCACTTTATAAATGCCACTGAGGCCAGTATGCCTTTTCAAATACTTAAAATGATGGATCATCACTTCTGTGGTCTTACTTATGCAAGAGACACCCACCATGCCAACTGATCATTCCCATCCAAGCATCTTTAAAAGACTGCCCGTTATATTAAGAAATAGTGTGAAAAATGAATTCCAGTATCTGTAGAAAAACAGAACCTGTTTTAAAGAGCTCTGGACAAACTAGTCAAGAAGAGGCTGAACACATGGAATGAACAGTTTAATTTTTTCCCCTTTCACTTGGTTCTGTTTCTCATTATGCAAGAAAACTTCAAGGTTTTGCAACGGAAAGTACTTGTCTCACTTTCCTAAAAGTCACAGTAACCTGGTTTGGAAAACAAAAAACCCTAACAAGTGCTAAGTACTGAAATGAAAATATTTTCATTTTTACCAGTTTTGATGATGCGCAATTACTGAAAGGCTAGAAAAAAGGAAAAAAACAAATCTGGAAATGAACAAGTCCAACGCTGACTCTAGTAGCACATAGAAAAGTGGGTTTCTGTACAGTCTTGTATCCATGAACTTCTGTGAAGCTAATCATCCTTGCCATGTTTTGATGGGAGATCTCACAAAGGAATGAGGGAACTAGGAAACGGAAGATCACCTTATTTTCCAGTGGTAACTTTCTGCTAGTTGCATTACTACCAACATTAAAATGACGGAAGGAGAACTAGAAACAGACAGTTAGCCACATCCAATTGGTTGGTGGAAAAAGAATCGTGGCAAAGAAATCCTTTGGCATTGATAATAAATGTGATTGAAAAAAAGGCAACTAGGTGAGTTAAAGAGCCTCAAAAATAAGAGTGATGGCAATGACTGCCAAGGCATTTGCAACAATCCTACTACATGTGAAAAGACGTAAGTCTAGATTCTTCCTATCCTTATTTAAATGCTAAGGCCATAAGAGCTCATTGATTAAACACTGTCCTTGTAAAATGGAAGAAAATAATCTCTTTACAGATTCAGTAGAGTCATTTACTGTTGCAAATTACAACAACAACAACAAACAAGGCACTTTTTGTACTTGAATATATGTAGGGCTATCAAGAACTCCATTCTCAAAAGCTCTCTGAACAGAGCTTCCCAGTGCTAAAGCCATGCAGAGCAGCCATTCTGCAAGGACATGGTTCAAACTGGCTGTCACACAGGGGAAAGAAGCACAAGCCACCCCAGCACCCATCACTGGGTGGAAGTCAAATAATGCCACAGACAAAAAAAACAACAAATCAATCAGAAAGCTGTGGAAAATGGTTTCAGGCAAGATTCAGACTTCAGCAAAAACATCTGCATCAAACTCTAATATTAAATAGATAAATGAGCCCTTTGCTCTCCCAAGAAAATTGCTTACAAAAATAAGGTCACCACAGGCAACCATAACAAATTTCTTAACATTATGCATTTTAGAGCGTTTTTTTTTTTTCTGAATTCATTTGCACTGTAAAATAAAGAGATCAAGGTTGTCACTATCACCTTCCAAAACATCTTTCTTTCCCTTCCTAGTTTAAAAAATCCAACCAATGAATTCTAGCAGTGAATTATAGGCATGATTTGCTCCAGAGATAATTGAGGTATTAAAGGGACCAACTAGACTTGCTCCTAATTGAACATAACTTGCTACTTCCAGTACCCAGGCTGTTTCACTACAATCTCCAACATCTCTCAGGCAACATCGCAGTACTGCAACTCCTACTATGGTGCTATACTGCTTCTTTTTTACTAGACAGACAATTTCAGAAATTAAAAATAACAACAACAACAACAATAATAATTCCTTACTAGCTGGTTTTCTAATTACAGCAAGGAGTTTCTTCCTGACTCCAGCCCTCTCCAAAAAAGAGATGCAGATTTCTTCCTCTTCTTACATTCAATGGCTTCTCCCCTGTTGACATCGTAAGTACAAGCTAGGTCATTTCCACTGCTTAAAACATATAGCTAACCCATTCCTTGGTCATAAATTCCTTAAGACACACTTTACTATTAAATGAACCATTTAACAGAATTCAATTAAAGATTCAAGTTGAATCATTTCTTTGAATTACTTTAACCTGCCAATCCTGAAGTCCTTGCACTAGCCCTGCTTAAAGTACATCAGGACAAAAACAGATTTTCTGTGGGGGATTCTCTTATTTTATTTTGAAGACATCACTGGAATAACTAAAAGAGCTAGTTATTGCAAGTGAGGGAGACCAAACAAAGTGACTTGGATGGCTTCTTTGCATGTTTACTCAAACAACAGCTATCATCAGGAAAATTGCCTTATTTTGCAGAGTCCATACAGACTCTGTATGGACTTTCCAACTATATGCTCACAAAAACAACTAGAAGTCCTGTCTTTCTTATTGCCCCAGTTGTTCCTTAACTGGCTCTCCTAGAAACTAGTTACCCCCACTTCTTACAAGGACATTTCTGCATCTTCCTCTTTCTACTCATACTCTCTCTTCCAGAGGAGTATCCTCAGCAAACACCTCACAGCAGGCATTTGCTAGCTAATCTGCCAGCTACCACCAATCCTAAGACAAAGCCCATTTATACTGAACACTAGGGATACAAAGCCAAACAGTCCTACACAAGTGTTATAAAGAGTGTCTGTATACCAACATGACATTTTTGATTTCTTTGACCCTTGAAATTCTTCAAGAGGTCCCAGTGTTGTGCAGGGAGATGGGTAAAGGAAAAGAATCTGATACTGCCAGCATGAGCATGGAGACTTCTGTCCACAAGGGAAACAAACTCTCTGGTGTCCGACAAAAGGTATGGGGAAAATAGAGCTGGTATTTTACAGACATCTGCAACCTCAAGTTGAACTATAAAAGTACTTATTTAAAAACTTGTATGCAGAATACTCTCCCAGTCTCAAGGGGCTCCTTTGCATGATCACTGCCAGCCTTAAGTTACCTAAATGATTTTTCCTAGATAAATGACTCAATAAAACAGGCAGGCTTTTATGCCTCAACCCCAAAAAGAAACAGTCTTCCTTTTTCCTCTTTTCCTCAGAGCTTCAGGGCTTTTCTTTCCCCATTCAGAGACAGGAGTGACTAAAAAATTTTTGTTCAACCAAGAGAGGAACACACCCTTAGTAGCTTTTCCCCTGCATTCCATATAGCTCTGTAATAATTCTTCTGGATGCCAGCTTCATTGCAGGGGTCTGTTGGTTTGTTTGCTGCTCCTCCTTTGGAGTGCTGAAGCACTGCTGTACCCACAGCAGAGCAGTGCTTTCCAGCACCCCTGTACTAAAACAGCCTTGAAATGAAGAGCCACTTTCTCTTAAAACACAGTGGCTGTTTGCCAATCAAGGCAGACAGATTTAGAGTCAAAGCTGAAAAGTATCTATTAATACTGGAGCCTTGATGGTGCAATGCAATTATTCAGAACAACCGATGGACTCTGCTATCAAACTGCCTGGAAATTAGGTCCTTTAACCCTCTGTTCAGGAATTCTGCCCAAGAAAGCAAACCTGAAATAGTCAGCGTAAGCTTCTGCAATTTTTGCAACTGCACTCCAACACTCTCATATCTCATAACCTACTGAACGTGTTTTATTTACAGTTCTAACATGAGACCGCTTGCCCAGACAGCAACAAGCAGCACAATACTGTCAGGCTACTTTGAGTAATGTTTTGTGTGACATACGCTCGAGGAGAACATGAATTTAGCACCTTTGGATTATAGGGAAGGAGACTCAACACAGTTTCTTTCCTCGCCATTTGGAAAAGAAAAAACTGCTCAGTACACGCATAGCAAACATACCATTTCACCTGGGTTGTTATGCACCAGATCTCCTAAGACTTCAAAAGAAACCAATGCATTCAAGAATCTTTTCACATACAACTTTGACATCAGTCTAAATCAACCAAAAACAACCCTCAAACCACAAACGAGTGCAGTTTTAAAGCTGCTCTCATCTTTTTCTTTTAATCGTTTCTTTCCGAAAGCATCACTCAACCCCAAGAACAGATGAAATACTATTTTTGAGCTTTGGTGCATTTAACCATGAAGGACCAACACTAAACAACTACTATGTTTCACATAACCTCAACCAAAACGACAAAAAAAAACCGTATGTAACACGACAGAAGGCTCTATTAATCCACGCTATTCAGAACATACACAAGCAGTGCTTAGTTTTGATTTCTGACCAAGGACTAACTGCTGATTAGCAGGCTTAGAACTGAGATATTAATAAATCTGCTTTGAAGAGAAGTTGGAATAGTTTCAACAACGTTTGAGCAGTGATCCACACAGTCACAGTTACTATGCACAAACTCAAATGCAGCCAACAAGACATATAGTCAGGAGAAAATACACGTTTTGAAAATAGCATTACACAACAAGGTTAATAGCAGTTAGAAAGGCAAAATTTTACTCATTTTAGAAAGACTTGAGCTCTGCTGGGAACTTTTTCCCCCCAGGTGTTCAATGTATTCTCTGCTGACCTGCACATAATTTCTATATCCAGGTTTTGTTGATGAAAAAATTCAAATTTTGTATTCCTAAACTAAAAGCCTCTGAAACTACTCTAGAGTGAAATTATATGCCTCAGAAGAGCTGGAGAATGCAAAGCACTTGTTAATAGCTTCAATGCATCCCTTGTTCAGCAATGCTGCACTCTATAAAAAGAAAAGCAGAAAGCTCTAGTGTTCTGGATGCAGCTAGCTTATTTTTTTTTAAAATAACCTATGGCTTTAACTGGAGACTTCAGATTAAAATGTTATGCCAAACACCATCCATTTGAGCCAGAAAACTGATCCAGCCACTCAAAAAGCCGTAAGGGGAAAAAAAAAAATAGCCTTTCAGAATGGAATAGTGTATATATCCATGGCATGATGCAGACTATAAAAAACACAGACCACCACATCTGCACAGCAATTAATTTTACACTTCTCGATTACAGTGGCTGCTTTTGTTAGACACAACTCCCCGAAGTTGGAAATAAGTTCCATCATCCAACAGTTACACAATGCACTGACACATCTGCGAGCCTGACTACTGAAAGGGCAAGCCCAAGACACACTTAATCATTCATGAGGAAACAACCAATGTGCTCACAGTGTGTAAAATTTCCCTCACTTGGAAGGACTGCGGGCACCTCCACGGCAGATCTCAAAGTGATGCTACTGAGGAAGATGTAGAGGACAGAAACCCTGTAGATCCATGATATTTTTAAAACTTTTGTATCATAGAATAACCAAGGTTGGAAAAGACCTACAAGATCATCCAGCCCAACCGTCCACCTATCACCAATTGTTCTCACTAAACCATGTTCCTCAACACAACATCTAAACATTCCTTGAATACCTCCAGTGTTGGTGACTCCACCACCTTCTTGTGCAGCCCATTCCAGCACCTGACCATTCTTTCAGAGAAGTAGCATTTCCTAACACCCAGCCTGAATCTCCCCTGGAGCAACTTAGAGCCATTCCCTCTAGACCTGTTACTGGTACTCCAGAGAAGAGGCCAATCCCCAGCTCCCTTCAGGCAGTTATAGAGAGCAATGAGGTGTCCCCTGAGCCTCCTCTTCTCCAGACTGAACAATCCCAGCTCCCTCAGCCATTCTTCATAAGGCCTGTGCTCCAGACCCCTCACCAGCCTCAGTGCCCTTCTCTGAACATGCTCCAGGGCCTCAGTATCTTTCTTGCATCGTGGGACCCAAAACTGAACACTGTACTCAACATACAGCCTTACCAGTGCTGAGTACAAGGGGAAATGAGAACTCAATAATAATTTTTGCAAATTTCTTCAAAAATAAAAATCTACTGCACCTCAAAACTAAGCAGAAATAAAGTTCTCTTTGCCTTACACTTTCCAACCTCTCAGTACCTTCCCACCTGGGAATATCAAGTACTTATTTTCTCCCAATAGCTTCAAGAGCTGTAGCTTGTGCTTGCTTCTAGAAGCAGACTAATCTGAAGCCACACATATGTTCTGACATATGCAGTACTATGTTACAAAACATGAAAAGAACTGAAGACGTTTTTGAATACTGAGTAATAAAAAGCCTTCTGGAAAGGATCTGAAGTACATCAACAAGCTCCACTCAGAAATCTCAGAAACAAGAACTCTGGAAATGAAAAGATGCCACACATACCCAGCAGTGGTGCTATGAAACAGCTCCTTGAGCAGAGCAGGTAGCAAGGCACAAGAAGATAGAGCTTCTAATCTCCACTTGGCTGCATAAATACCATCTATGTGCATTCCAACTGAAAAGTTACACGGGATCCCTTACAGAAAGAGATTTTTCAGTTCCAGCATTATTTTCTTAGCTGGGCAATAAAGATTGCCAAAAATGTAACAGTGTACCCAAATCTATGCCAAACTCAATTATAAGGACACAACATAAGAAGTCAAAAAGGAAATTTTATATAGCCAACTGAGACTGCAGTTCATGACAAGCAGCAGCTGTTTATTTCTCTCTTCATAAAAAGGAAGAACCAATCAGTAACATTCCTCCACACAGCCATTGCTCTGACGATACTTTGAGTACTGCTATGTGCTCCACAAATCTCTCACATCAGAAAGTTCCTGTTCTTTGATGAAACATCCTTTCTAAAAACTCACAGGCAAGGAAACATATAGAAAGCACAGCTAACCTAAATTTAGCATATACGCCCACCTTTCCAAAAGATGCTGCAATCTACATCACTTCTAACTGTGTCAAAGCGAATTCTCTATCTTTTCCGCAGAGTCTAAAGTGCTACAGGCTCTCAAATTGTTATCCAGTAATGACCAGACTCAAATTTGACCTAAAGCACGTTGGTAGCCACTGCTGCTACAACAATACACCCTTTATTGGAATGATCCATACTGACAAACGTCTCAGAGCTTTGCATATTGAAGTCGCACTCGTTCACATAAGATCTACCATTAGATGCAATCTCACTGAATGTTAGTTTCTCTTTGAAATAATCCCTTTCATCTTCAGTTAAACAAATAATCAGCATCATGTCATCATTTCAACTACCATCATAACACTGATCCTCCTTTTCATTTTCTCTGTTTTCTATATATCCTTCTGACTGTATGCTTACCTGGTCTCTGATACCACCTAACACAACTTAACAGACGTTAAAAAAGACAATATTTTACACTGCTCTCCAAAAGCAAATTATTTCTGCTACAGAATTACATTCCTGGGTTTTTCTTTCTTTTTCATTTTCTTTAAATAAAAATGAAAAAATAAAATCCATAAAGAGTACCGAAGCCAAGAGAGAACATACATACACAGCACAAAGCCCAGCAGTCAGCCTGTACAGTGCAATTTATGTTTTGAGCTTGCAGGTCTTAACTCCTTTCTCATTAAACAGATGCATAAAATGGTTTGTTATCCGCTGAAGAACATATTTCTGTTGTTCCTTAAAGCAAAAATAAAAAATTAAGTAGAACCTCAAACAGTCTGAGTATCTGCAAAACGCATAAAGTAATTCCTGAGTCAGTTGTATTTCATTCAGTTATTTGAATGCTTGCCAGCTGACATCTATCAACTGAAGCAGATACATTCAGTCAAATAAAAATGTGCAAAAAATAGTCTTCTGTTGAAGCCAGTCTAACAGCATATATAATAAATAAAAGCCACATCCTCTTATTTGCTGCACAGACTGGAAGAGCTGTGATAATTCAAGCCAATGTGTTACAGTTTGAGGGATATCCAAGACTAAAATCTAGTCTTGATCATCCAGTCTCAGCTCACTTTTCTGCAATCAGTTGAGCTGTCACCATTAAATCATACAAAAACATCAGGTAAAAGGATCCAAGAGCACAGAACAGGAGCTATGTATTTGAGAAAGACACTTTATTTGTTTTCCAACTAATAAATCAACTTACGCTGCTAATGAAATTCATAAGTAATGTGCATTATTTCATCACATTCAATTGGTTTTGTAGCAAAAGTAAATTTGAAGCACAAAGATTTTGCAACACTAACAGAAGCCTGTTCTCTGCAGTGGCAATTCTTTCTGTTCGTTAGCTTCAGTTGCCCAGCAAGAACTAAGAGACAAAACATAACCTTGAAATAACTGTTCAAATATAAGTTTTATGGATTCTGAGCACCCCAGACTACAATGAACTACAAACAGAGAAGTTCTGTAAAGCCATGGTGAAAGAAATGAATGCAAAATCAATCCAGAAACATGCATACAGGGAGATTAGGCATAGCAGGCAATGGGACCCCAGGCAAGATCATGTTCCTCGATATCAGGAATCATCAGTCTTCCTAAATCTCACAAACTGGCCACAAAAGCTGTGAATGAGGTGTGGGAGACAAGGATCTCTTTTTATTCCTCATGTTAATGCCTTCATTAGCTGCTTCACGCAGGCTTCAGAGTACACAGAAAAAAGGTGGTTAGCATTTTGTTCAGAACTACTTCTTACTGCGTTAGAAGAATCATACTGACAAAGTTATCTTCGGCAATAAATGTCACATACTAAATGTCTACAAAAAGGTGATATAATTTATTTTCTAACTCTGGATTTCTTGCTGGAAGCCAAGAATGTTCACCACAAACCTGAATTGCCATTTTAGAGGTTTGTACATTTCTCCAGTTGTTTGTCAGAGGCCTAAGATACAGGAATCCTGGCAACTAAAACTTAGCAAGCTGAGAAGGGAAATATTCCAAATTACAGTTAAACTTCAATACTGTGTTTTATGTTTCTCGCTTCTCCACAGGTCAGTAAGGAATAATAAAAAAAAAAGCACCTACATATTATGCAAGACCTAAGCAAATTGATCAGTGAAAGTTCATCCTCAGAAGAGCCCCTTCTGTGACTTAACTTGTGCCATCCCATAAAGAAACAATGCTATTTTTACTGCAGGGTATTTATTATCTGAACTGCTCAAAGTTCTTTGACACTTATTTGTTACAGAGCATTTTCTGGAGTAAAAAAAAAAATCTGCTTTATCAATAGAAAATGTAAATAGCTACTAATGAAAGCAGTGAAGAAAAAATAACAGGAAACAGACAGTAAACTTTCTCATACCTCCACCAAGCACGAACAGATGGTAAAAGAATTGCTGACTTTCAAGACAAACAAAAACGTTTACTCAGAAAAATTCATATCTCCCTTTCAACTCAGCAGGATGAACTCAAAGTCTCCTCGTGGGAAGATGATGCAGACACAAAAGGAAATTAATGGATTACAATTTAATACAGACATAAATTGAATGCAATACAGATTTTTACCATGGTGTTTTAGGATATATTCATCCATGAAAACTCAACCAGCTCTTTAATAGAATACTGCATCACCGATCAACCACACAGAAGAACTTCAGAATATTCTTGAGACCACATCATTCGTAATGAACATCAGAATATGTGTCCCATTACATTTGGGACAATAGTTCAAAACTGTTTAACCACGTGAACTGCAAAAAGCAGATCCCTGATAAACTTTGCCTCACAGTGAAACAACAGAACATTCTGTTGTATCACAGGGAAATAATGTTCAAATAAACAAACCAACCCAGATATTGGGTAAGAAAAGATCCATTCCAGTAAGATGCAAAATATCAGATCAAACAACAGATTTCACTTACTTCTAAAGCACGCAGTTCCCCAGCACGTTTTGTGTTGAAAAACATTATTTCCATAGTGAAAAAAGGGCAGCGTGGATCAAAGTAGCAATAACAACCAATGCACATACCTGATCCATTCCCATTCTTGTACTTGATGCTCAAGTCTGCATCAGTTCAGCTTATCAAGTGTCACCAGCTGCTCATGTGAATCATCACAACATTTTTCAGCAGTGGTTTGTTTTACAGTTCTTCACTTAGATGCAATGCTTGCTATTCTCTCCTGGAAAGTGCTCCACAAACATTCCAACAACTGCCAACAAACGTTAATTTAATACTCAACTGCTTACGTCTACCTATAGAAAACAGACCCGAGATTCAGGGTCGGCCTATAAATTCAAAACCTAACAGATTGCAAAATTGCCATTTTCAAGAGAACTGCAGCTTACAGTTACAGACTCCTCTGGGAATGCTTTGGATTCTCTACAAGCAACCACGCAGTCACCTTACACAGAAAACAGTATGGCTTCACATGCCCCAGGTACAATACCACAGCCAGGTGTTGCACAAACAACTCACTGCCCTCGCCCTGTTCTATTACTTTGGGTCCTCCAGTTGTGCCTCTTTTCATTCTGAGCAATTCCCATTAACCACAGTCTATTTTTGCCTTTCCAGAGAACCATCTGTACCATGAAAAACTCTTGGTTTTCTTTGATGGAAATATCTGAATGATACACATTACATTAGCTTTGACACATTCCAAGTTTTGTTACATGTCGTCAGCATAATTTCTGGCTCAAAGCCTCATCAGTGACAAATACTAAGCTAAGACTGCTTGTGAAATTAGAAAGTCAGGCCCACCCTCCAAAAAAAAAAAAAAAAAAAAACCTTAGTTCCTTCTTCCTATTAAGCTGGAAGTATGTTGAATGACATTATAAGCATTACATTAATACAATGACCCATCACTATTTCACGACAGAGTTTAAGAGATCTTACATTTGTATTTTCAGTACAAGTAATAAAATAAGCTACATTGAAAAGCTGGGATGGAAGTAAAGGTTGACAGCTGACAATCCAAACGCAAGAATTTATCTGACATCACAGTCAACTCAACAGCCTTTCTCTTCTTTAAGCACTGATAAATCCAAATAGCCTGGCTTAGGTATCACACTACAGTAAATGACTGGAATAGCACCAGAACAGAAGCAGACAAATTCTTAGAACATGCTCATTCTCTTTAATGAAAATAATCCTAGAGAGGAGTGGGGTATAAACTCTAACTCAGCAGTAAACATGCTCAGAAGCTCCATAGAAAAGCATCCAAAATGCATGTAACAGCCACACTACGCACAGTTACTGGAGAACTGAACAAAATCTAAGAGCTTCAACTGCAGTCACAGTGAAGATCTGAGCTGGCTCTTGCAATATCAGCCCAAGGGAAAACACGGATAAAGCAAATCAGAAGAGTCACATTTAACATAGCACTGCGGATTTACTACAATTGGAAGTAGACCACAAATACTCCGTCCAAGAATATCACTTTGGTCACAAGGTTAACCTATTCATTCATGAAGTTTGCTGAATTTCTTGATACAGCAAGCAAGTCTAACAGCCAACAGGAATAGCCAGGCTATCTTCAACCCATACAGCACATTCACCTTCTAGAGAAAAAAAAAAAAAAAGAAAAGAGACTTCTACATGAACCTCTCTCCAGCCTTGTTGCAACAACAGTCCCAAAAGTAGTCCAACAGTAACTGTCACCTGATAATCTGAGGCTATCAGAAACAGTACTAACTGCACAGCATTCTAGCACATTGTTACTTACAAGATGGGAAACATCAGCTCATACCCAACCAGTACACCACAAGAGCTCATGACCATCTGATGGATTTTGAGTGTAGAATCAAACATCTGCCACCTGACAACCAACTTCAGAAGCAGACATATCCACCAGGAAGGTATTTTCTTTAAGACATGTTTGAATCTACTTTAAACACCACTGCATCCAGTTATCTACAACAGCTTGACTAGGACGTTATGCAATAACTGTTACATCTAAAAAGCATTCAATCATTGGCAACGTTTTTTGCCAAACATTGAGTTCACAGCTACACTGTTAGGTTAGGTGAAAGTCTCTACCCTCAAATCCCCTGCCAGGAAGCACACAAAAAGTACAAAAAATGTGGCTTTGTCCAAAATGCTGCCATAGCAAGAAAATACTCAGTTCTGTTTAAATACACCCAGCAAGGTTTCATCAGACTGTCCCTTAGGTGCCTCCCCGCTTCTCAAAACAATATTTTTATATAACAACGTGGCCTTAAAGTAAGTCACCAAGTCTCTATATGGTTGCACACCTTACAAACGCAAGCAGAAGTGCCAAACGTCTCTCCCCTTAGCTAGGGCATCCAGGAAGAGATGCCATGCTGGAGCTGGCTTTCACACAATCTACTCAGAGAATGTGGCATCCAAACAGCTAATCAAGAAAATAGAAACCAAAAGGCTATTTGAAAGCTGCACAGCTTCCCAACTAATGTTGGAAATTGTTAATTTAAAGAAATAAAAAGAGCAGGTGCACTGTTTAGCTCTTACAGGTTCCAAGCACTCCTATATGCAAGTCTAAGCTACTGCACAGTGAGAATGGGAAAGGCTTAACAGAGGTTTAACAAAAATAGGTTAAAAAAAAGTGTTTTCTTATTTTTCCATTATGGATTGAATAAGAAAAAAAAATGCTGCGAGCAACATGTGAGCACTTGAAGAGCCATGGTTGCTAGATAAGCTTAAATATTTAGACTGACTTTCAGCAACACTAGATTTCAACAATAATTCAGTGTAGAAAGTTTCTCTTCCTCCATCAGCCTTTGGTCTTACCATAGCACTAAAAAAGCAACAAGCAAAGTACTACAACAAAGGTGAGAAGAGGAAGTACACTGCAAATGTCTGAGTGGATGAGAGAAGATCTATCTGCAGCCAGGCAGCCCTGTGAACAAACACTTCAAGTTCACACTGAAAAGTAACGCAGTGGAAGAATGTGCAATGCAGGCTAGTAAACTCAGATTAGTGACATTTCACTCATTGAAGAGATACCATCTTCTTTCCTAGAGAAGGCTTTCTGGAGTTCAGCTGCCTTCCTGTCTCCAAAAAGCTCCGATTGAGTTATTTCCACAAAAAGCAGTGACATGCTAGCTAGTGAGGTGTTACTCCATCAACAGAAATGATTTCCAAGGGATATGTCATCTCTGGAAATACCCTGGCTCTGTACCATACTCTACCCATTTTCTGTACCTTTCCACTAGTACTTATTTAAAAAATATTTACTTATTAAAAATATCTCAAAACACAGCAGATCAACAACAATCAGAAACATCCCAAAGAGAGGTACCATCTACCCACATGTTATTTTTTCACTCAACTATTCTTCCTATCCTGCCATTTACTGGATGGGTTTTATTCCACCTAGATGTCACAGCTGGGAAGGAAGAGTACTGCAAGGACAAAGGACAAGTACACACAAGCATCTCAGGCTGTTGGTATGTTTGCTGACCTGATAAAACCACACCAAAAAGAGAACAGAAGGGTAATTCTCATCAGAGTACGATACATCATCAGAAAATACTACTGTTACACCAGTCAAAATCTTCTCCAGGGACCAGTAAAGGCATTTTTCTCAAAAGCAACTTCAAGTCCTGCAAAATACAGCCTTCCTATTTCTGTCCAAGCCAAAAAGCAATGTTTAAAAACCAAAACATTTTAGTGCTTGCATATAATTACAAACAAAACACCATCACAGTACAGTATTTTCCTTTAAGTTGTAATCCACAGGTGATCTACAAGACTAAAGCAACAATTAGAAAACAAAACAGACAATTTGCTATAGGAAAGGTTTCAAAACTGCTTTCAGAGTCAAAGCTACCACACAGCTGGTCAAGAAAAAGTAGAAAGGTCCTTTGCAAAGTCACTTGCCTGTGGAGGGTTCTGCACACACTGCAGATCAGGTGAGTTTTTTCCAACAAAATATACAAGTCCAACCACTAAAAAGTGTCATTAAACTCAAATACCTCAGAGCACACTGCTCTCAGAAAAGTCACCTGAAATAATTAAGCAGAAGTACTAGTGACTATGGGTAGGAAGTCATGATTTATTTTAGAGTTCTTCTTATCTCCTTTGGCATCAGTTCAAATCACTTGTTGCATAATTTCTGTACAACTGAAGCGTAATTTACAGATTCAGTGCTTTGAAGAAAAAGAGCAAAAAGAAAGTTTGTTGTACACCTCTCACTGCACTGAAATAAAGAAAAAAATGAAAGAAAACAACACAGCCAATACACAATTGTGAGCTGATTTCCTATCCCCAGGAAAGACACTTTCAGTGTTCATTCTAAAAATGCAAGTAATGTCAGAAACAGTATTATTTCACTTTAAATGATGATTAGCCTTTTATTAATTCTAATGCAGAATTAATGGTCCCATGAAGGATTTAAACACAAAACAATGTCCAAAACACAACCAAACACCCAGGAAAAAGAAGAGTTCTCAGTCCACAATTTTTAAAGAAAATTTTATAGACACTACCAAAGGAAACAACTGAATTTAGAGAAAGCATGACTATAGTTAACGAGATTGAAAAAGTAGAATGTTTATGATGGCTAAACTTAAACAGCCACCGGAATTACTCTTCAAAGTTCATTTTCAATGACACATGAAATATCAAATGTGAACATCTTAACTTCAGCTGTTTATAAGTATTTCATAAATACATCACCTTTTAGTTATGCTTAATGTAAACACCAGAACACCTGACAATCAGCAACTATATTCCAGAAAATACTTCACTAGTGATAAAACTCACTGCACTGAGCCCAGACTTGGATCAAATTGCAGGACAGCACGCTGCCCCGTGTGGCTGAAATGGAGCCCTTTCCAAAGCTATGCCCCCAAGCATCTTCCAGCAGCTCCAACTGTACAATTACTTATACCAGTAAGTCCCTCCAGAACACCATCAACCATTACCACATTCTATCCTACTGTCAGCTAGAGACTGCAAACTCACGTTAGTGTACAGTACCTCAAGGCATGAACACAGCAATAATTACTTGAATTAAATTGCCCAGAGCTCAACATTTACAAGCAAGTATTCAGTAAAATGCAAACTCATGTTCATATTTAAAACGGATAAATCTTTTCAGCACAAGATGCATTACTCTGAAATTCCCCACCCAAAAATACTCTTACCCACAAGGTATTAGTAAGAGATCATGTACCATTTGTTTCCAACATTCACATCCCAATACAGACCTTCTGTACTCGAGGTATGGTAGAAATCAACATTCAGAAAACAGCTAACAATTCTTTGAGTAAGCTTGCAGACAATGTAACAAATTCCTTTACAAATGAAATTAGGTTTCAATACTGTATACAAAAACAGTACTACACAGAAAAGTAGTAACAATTTTCTAATCAAGATCTTATTTTCCATCCAATTTTGGACCACTTTTCTTCTCAAAGGACACCATTTTCTACTGTTTCCCTAAATGCAACAGCATTAGACTGAACTACAAAGAACAAAAATTTAAATTTACCCACTTCCTACTGTTCTAATATATGAGTACGTGTATTATTTGTGCTTTAAGTGACTTGATTCTTTCAAGAATGAAACAATGAAGAGCAAAACACAGCCCATGTTGGCATAATCTTGAAGACAGTTTTTCCTTCCCACCCATTAATTCCCAATAGCAGAAAACCAAATTTTATTAAAAACAGAAGATTTCTGTAACGAGTGAATTATGGAGTTGGATACTGGATTACAAAGGGACCTCTAGTTCCAAAATAAATAAATATAAAAAACAACTCAAATTTTAAAAACGTTCACTTTTTGATCAAAAGAAAATAACTGAACTACAAGTATTCACCAATCTGACCTTGGTTTCTAACTTTGTCAACAGTACTTTTATGTAACCAGTACATGATGACTGCACAGTATGTCCCACTGTATTGATGACAAAACAAAGCAGTAAAGCTATCCAAATTACAAAAGACAAAAGCAGGCATCAAGAAAGAGACAGATGGTTATTACAAAATTATTTTGTGTTGTTTTGACCATTAGCATGACAAAATTGAATTACATAACCAGTACATATGCTTCAGTACCAAACTGTAACGATGATCTACAACCATACAAATACTCAAACAAGAATAAAAGGGAAATCAGATGTCCTATCAAGGCAGATAACAATTTGGGTTATCACAGGCACCTAAATGAACAGTTAGGTCCAGCATTTTTCATCCATACCAACTACAGTTTCAAATTGACTGTAGTCCACA
The DNA here is from genome assembly GCF_038088225.1 of Cyrtonyx montezumae. Lineage (NCBI taxonomy): Eukaryota > Metazoa > Chordata > Aves > Galliformes > Odontophoridae > Cyrtonyx > Cyrtonyx montezumae. The sequence continues at coordinate 97,785,574 of NW_027072089.1, read as the reverse complement.
GGGAACTCATTGTTTACATTTGGTTTTCGTTGCAACCATACGAACTAGGAAGGTTTGTTTGAATTAAAACTTTGATTCTGTACCACAGCTTTGTGGCCACAGAAAAGCAAAATACACTGGATCTGGTCGAACAGTAGGATCTTACTTCGCTTTTGGATCTTAGATTCTCATGCTGCGTTCACTATAGTAAAAGCAGTTCAATTTTTATTCAGCTGAAAATCTGAGCTCAAATTCCTTTGTATTCTGTGATACATGCAAGTCATATTTTAGATAAGACCAACAACAGCCTTTTTTCTTAAAATACATAAATTGTATAGATCTCATTCTTTATTTTCTTCTTCATCTACTTGCAGAAGACATCCTCTTTTTGAGCTCTCTATTTAACAGTCAAGAAGATGCTTATTTTCTCAAAAGATTGTGCAAAATAAAATGTAACATGATGATGTTACTCTAAGAACTACGTCAACATCCAGTGACTACTACTCAATGAATAAAGAAACTTACCTACTACCATGAGTGTGAACTCAAATCCTCTCTTCACGGACTTCCGGTAAACTTGATTTGGAAGATTTGCAAACCCCACATATCCTTCAAGGTTCTTCTGTTGCTAAGACAAGAGATATTTACAAGTTTAAAAAGCTTCCGACTTCTTAGAGGCTTGTATTTTCTTAGAAACAAAAAAGTCAGTGTCTATCCTACCTCCCAACACCTTGAGCTGTGTACATCAAAGACAGTGGAATACACTACAGCAGTAAAGAAGAAAAAATATTTTTGGAAAAAATTCTTTTTTTTTTCCATTAGATAGCTGAAAAGTCTGGCACAGAAAGCTAGCTACATTAACAGCAATTTTGAGCAAGTGCAATAACCACATTATGACCGTGCAAGCACAACAGTGTACAAGTACAAGCATTAGAAACTGTTCCAAAACTCATTTGAAACATGGGCATGTTACGGAGCATATTCTTGTGAGTCATGTGGTACTGCCCCAGTATTCCTGGGACTAACTTAATGCACTCTTCTGCATCACAAGCTGGAGGCCCTTATTAATGCCTTTGCAGTAAATCTATGCATTTGAAAAATGCAGCATACATACAACAAACCCTTCACAAATGTTAAACTTCATCTGCCTTTTACTGTGAAGAAGTCATTCATAACATTGCCTGCTATGAAAAGAGATGAGAATTCTGGCTGCTAGCCATTGTTCTTTCTTGCCACAAAAATGAAAATGTTGGAGGTACTTAAAATGCTGCTCCCTCACTGTACTAGACCCGGCAATCCTCCAGACATCAGCCATATTACTTTTAAGCCATTCTTCTAACAGAACCCTAGAAATGTGTTTGATGATTGATCTGGTCTGAGGATCTTCTGAGACACAACAGTTTAGCTCCTTCATAGAAAAGGTGAAAATACTTCTGACACAATCGTCTACTGAATGCAACACAGGATACTGTTTTATACAGAACAATGGCTTTAAAACAGTAGGTTATGTCCAACTGAAGTTGACAGAATGTGACATGATACTGCCTCAGTTTCAAAGTTTAAGAGTTACACGCATTTAAAGCTGAAGCACTGTCTGCCAATTTGTATTCTCCTCTCCAAGACTAGCTTCAATGGGACAGAGATGCTATAGAAACACAGATCTGTCTATTATAGGCACTACTGCCTTAGAACGTGATTGTACGTATTGTAAGTATGGTTGAATTAAATTTGTCCATGGTTGACTCATGTTTATTTAGATGTCTTTTCTAAATACTGAAATAAACAGGAAAAATAAACTTGCTTACAGTCGTAACTCCTGTAGTTCAAAAGAAAATGAAACCATTATTCTCAACCAAGGCTACAACACTATACAAAATAAATTTGGTGATAGCGCCAGTATAAGAAATAAATCTGAAGAGGCCCAATTCAGCATAACTACTTAGAAAAGAAAGATTTAATCCTAACACTAAATGATTATCAGCTCTCATTTAGTGATAATACAATGTATTAATTGTCTTTCCTTTTTAAAAAGGTGCTATCCTTCAATTAATTCATACAGAATCAATACATACATACTGAGAGGAATGTTTAATGACAGCCTGCTAAAGCTAAGTATTATAGCTTCATGTTCAAGCACACATGGGAACAAATGTTAGTACTTCAGATGTGTGATTCTTGCCTTTTGTCATCAAGAAATCCTAAGATGCTTTTTGTTCCATTTCAGTCTTAGGCTCAACAAAAGGCTCACCAAAAAGTTTCAGAAGACTTAAGTTCTGGGATAATTTTTTTTTATTAATTCAAACATTGTTTTACTTTCTAATCTATTACTAGAGCATGTGAGAAATAGAATCTGCTACATTCTAACAAGCTAAACTGGAGCCAATGCTTCAGAGATAACTCCCACGTAGTTGGATGTTCTTTAACTTATGAAGAAGCTCCTCAATAGGGCAGGTTCTTAATGACTATTAAATATATGTAATAGCTTTTCATCCTACAAGATATAGAATATCTCATCATATTCAGACACTCCGTATAGTTCTACTTGTCAATTTGCAAAATGTAAGCCATTCTTACCAGAAACAGCTGACATACTTCTTTAATACGTAGGAAATATTGAAAATTACTCTTAAGCAAAAGGAATACAACTGCTGTTTTGATTATGCTATTCTTATTTCCTTTCCTTCTCCTTTACGAAGTGTTGTGCATCTGGAATAGTTTTACTACAAAGAATTTTAAGAAATCTGAAAATTAAGCGCTAAACAAAAGTAGACAGCAAGTTTCAGCTTGTTCGCTCTGTTAAGCATATGCATAATGTTTACATTCACAATTTGTTTTAATTTAAACAAAACATAGATGCCACTAAACAATAGGATGTATGAAGTGTCAAATCTGAAATCAATGCCACGTTTAACTCAAGGACTTATATTCCATCAGTAGGAACAAGCCTTTTTAAAAACCAAAAATCAGTTGCCAAATTCCAGTTTCTGGAAAGCCAGTGTCAGCTAAAATTGGCACTTCCACTGTACTGACTTGGCAAAGATCATGTTTGTTCATACACCTTCTACTTCTCAACTAACCAAAAAAATAGGAGGAATCAGATTTCTTCAATTCCTCCAACAACTTCTAAAATAAGTTTTGTTACTTTGTTGTTGTTGTCATTGTTGTTGAAGCATAGCTTCCACTGTATGGACCATCGTGTAGGGTAAGATTTCATGTTTCCAATACTTATCAGAGGGTCTCCTTAACTTTCATTCCTTCCTAATTTTCACCCAGCTCACCTTCAATTCACCTACTAAAGCCTTAACATTTATTGTGCTTGCACAAAAGTTGTAACATGTCTTTAACAAAGTAATACTTACAGCTACTTTGTAAACAACAGATTTCCATCATTTCCAGTGTTGAAGACATTGATAGAATACATCCAAAAGTAGTCCAGTGAAATGATGAATTTGAGCCATAACAACAGGAAGCCCACGGAGGTACACAGCAATCCAGGAACAGAAACAGACAGTGAGGAGAGAAAGAAAAAGAAAACGTTACTTACATTTGATCAACAAAGTTGCTCACTATTCTTCCCTCTAGTATGCTTAGTACACAGTGTTCTACAAAACAGTGATTTAGTCAGTTCCATAGAGAGCTTCATCTCACAACAGTGAGCTAAACAACCTTCACACCATTTTCCAATACAAGCAGTTATCAATAGTCCTTCTTAAGCTACTTGTTTAGTGTGCTTTCAATTATCATACACTATCTGAACCCTCAGCAGACTCAATGGCATTTGTTTTCTTCACAGGTGCTCACTATAATATGTAATCCCATTTCAGACATGATTTTTTAAGCATGGAAAACATACAAAGATCAAAGCCATCATCATCATAAATATCTCTGAAGTCTTTGTATTTCTTGCAACAATTCACACATTCACTGAAGAAGGTCAATTCACTTCTGAGTATTAATGCAAATTTTGACACTGGTTGAACAGACAGAAAATGAAGAACAAAATTAGGATGCAAAAGTTAAGTATCTGCTCAGCATCACTTAACTATGGGTGACAAGAGATCCACGCTAGCTCTCCAACACAGCACTTAAAAGTAACTATAACAACCATAAAAGCCATAACAAATACTCCTCAAATTTGTTTTGGTTTTGGATTTTTTTTCCCCCCACTAAGCATCTTCTGGTGCTCAACTGTTTCAAGATAATGATATAAAAGAGAAGGAAAAAAAAAAAAGTATCTTGTTAGCAAGTTTTAAGATTGCAATCACTGATGCTTCCAAGCCCTAATGTTCAACTTTTAACTATTTCCATACTCTCAGAGGCTCTGAGACTATTTCCAGAAGATTTACACCATCATGGATACTCGCTCAGAGCAGCACTGAGGTTCTCTTTCTCCTTACTATTTAGCAGGATGCATGCCTTTGGGGTCTCCTGCCCATTCAGAGCCATAAGATCTCCCTCTGATTCACTCCACACAAGGACTTCTCTGTTTTGAAATTACCTCCTGTTAGTTACCTGACACACCTGCTTTGGGAAACAGCCTCAATAACCCAACATACTTCAAGGAGAAACAGGAGTTTCATGCTTTTGATCACCTCCACTGCAGCACTCCTTGGTCTGTAATCTTCTACAGAGATCAAGTGAGAACTATGTACAATAACCAAGAGGCAAAAAAAAGTCACAGACCTACACGGCCTTGCCACATGCCACCTCCTGTTCTTTGCTCCTTTCCTAATTCCTCCCAGTGTGCCATTTGCTCTTTTGACCACTGTTCCCGAGCTGATGCCCCTGGGGAACTGAACCACAAGCCCAAGCCCTTGCTCCAGGGCTGTAGCAGCTGTTCACAGCTCAATTCTGATCACACAGCACAAAAGCAGTCCAAGTACCTATCACTTAACATTCTCCTACACAGCATTTTAACGGTCACTTTTTATCAAGTGACCGTTAATATTCTTATGCAAGTCCTCACTGTTGTTCATCATCCCTGTCTTAACGGAGCACAAATGAAAGCAAGTCATATGAGAAATTACACTTGGCCTTAGCTGACTTTTGATGCATCCACTTAGTGCACTCAATGTTATTTTAATAGAGGTTAGCCCCAAGCAAAATGTCAAAGCCCACATAAACCAGCAGCAGAGCGGGAGCTTTTAGATCCATCATCTGAAGCAACGGATTAACAGCCAACAGCAAGCTGTTCTAACTGTGTAGCTGACAAGAAGAAAGCAAGCAAGCAATATCTTAGGAGGCTTTTCACAAACGATGACACTCACAAAATCCTAATCTCCTTGTCATCTGCCAAGTCTGTCTATCATCTCTGTTGTTGCTCACTCTCTGCAATTTACATCTCTCTTCATTCTCTGCTGATCACATGCAGGAGAAAAATAGAAGTCATTCTTCAGATAATACTATCTGGGCCAAAGGATGGCTGGCATAAGGTCCACTACTTGACAAAACAGCACACTGTCTTATCAAAGAGAGATGCAAGTCCAAGGTGAGCTACAGTCCTTTTTGCCTCTGCTGCATGCAGCCTGGGATCATAGCTCAGAGTCTGCCTGGTAAGCACAGCTGCTGGGCACTGGCAGTAACTGGCAGCCTGGCACAGGATGTTATGAAGAATCTCAAGGATTTATGAACTAACCACTCCAACAGCAACTATTAATGAAGACAATCGGAGAAAGAAAAGGATAAAACAGGAAAGCAGTTTGACACTGGCAGAAATACCGATCTTTCCAATCAGTTTTTCCATTAAAATGGGGCTTTGGAGCTTTGCAATTGAAGTTATTCTAAAACTAAGAAAAGCAATTCATCCTTCCCCACTCTCCTTCTAGGATCTACCATTTTAAAATAAGTCAGCACCCCAGACAACCTTAGAAATCAGACCACAACATCGGCAGTTACTCACTGCATGAGGCATGGGCCAGCAAGAGCCCTTACCAACCATGGAAACAGAAGGCAACCATTTTTAACTGATTTCACACATTTGGAATGGGGGACACATTTTCAACATTTTTCCTAAGATGTGCATTTGCTGCACAGTCAATTTGTTCTTGAAGGGTATCTAGACATAGGGCAAGTTTCCCTTATACACAGCCTACTCTGAAAAGTCTTCTCTTTTGGAAGCTTCAATATCTTTTCCAGCTGCTGTGGTGCAACACTGCTTTCAATGGAGCTACAGTCATCTTTAAACAACTTTTAACTAATTTCTGCACTCATTAGCCACACACCTTTCAATTCAATTTTTATACATTTTCAATAATAGTATGTATTTTAGTTTTATACAGAAAAGACTGTTTTAAAAAGCTGTATGGGAACTGTTGACTCACAGCCTGAACCACTGATTGCTCGCCTGAGGTGAGCACTGAGTCAGCTGCAGGAGCACAGGTGAAGGCAATGCACCTGTGTGACCCAAAGGGGTGGAGTCTGGCTCCACCTCTCCCAGGCTCCATTTAAACAGGAGCTCTAGGTAGGAGTATTTAGGGCACTGATGCTGCTATGTGCCTACAGCACTTAGTTTTTGTTTTGTTTTTTGTTTTTGTTTGTTTGTTTCTCTTACACAACAGAGATTGTTGTGTAAGAGTAGCTTTTACTGTTTTTTTTAGTTGCTTTTTTAGCTTTTTTAATAGTTGCTTTTATTAACTTTAAGATACACTAACTACTTTTAAAACAAATGCTGAACTTAAAAAGCTGGGGGGGGAGGGCAGAAGAAGGAAACTCATCAGCAACAATTGTAAAGCTGAACTTACACTGACTGTCTACAAATTTGTTTTTCCTTTCATTACTGAAAATAAACACCTGCTGAGTCAATAACATCTGCCATAATCTGCTCAGCAGAAGTCTAGTGCAGATGGACAGGCAATCTGCACCTCTAGTTCCTAAAGCAGGAATCACCTGCAGACAGAAGACACCTATCAAAAAAATTTTTAGTTTTACTAAAAAGAGTACTTGGCTTGCAAGAGTGAATGTGGGGTCTTGCCTGTATTAGAGAAAACTAGAACTCCTCAAAAAGGACCCAGAAGAGAAACTTCTTTCAATGTGTAAGCACTACTAAGAAGTCAGGATCTCTTTCAGTCTCTAGGAGTGAGCTGATTAACTTCAATATTCAAACTGTTCCTCAAAATCTCACAGGGCGGGGACTCTGAGTCAGCAGCAGTGAAGTAAGCCAGCTGTAGGCTCCCTCTTTTCCTGGCACTGTCATTTGCTTTATTAGCAGCATTAAACACATGCAAGTCCTAAGAGTAAAAGGATCCTGCACTGCAAAACATCACAAAGAGCAGACAGCACAATTCATCCATTGAGTTACATGCAACGTGTATGCAAAGAAAGGCAAAAAATCTCAAAGAAATGCAGAAGGGATCTAACAAGAACACTACTAAACCTTAATTCAACTAATTTAAAAAGATAACCTCCATAATAAATAAATAAATAAATACAGCCATCAAAGCAGACAACTGTAGGATGCGATGCAGAAGGCAAGGAAACTTGCACAGAGAGGGAGCCAAGAAGGAGCCAGAGGAGCTGGCTTTGAAACAGCTGCACACAGAGAACCAGCCATGCTGTACATCAGGTTATCTGCCACCACTTCTGAACTTCTCCTCCTCAGTTTTTCTATAACTTAATGTTTATTCTCTACCATGGCTTGAAGATGAAAGACGCAAAGGAAGAATATTTTGGAAAGTTATGAACAATTCCTCTACATAAAACCTCTTGGGAAAAAAAAATAGAAATTAAAGAACTATATGCATTTAGTTTCATAGTTGTCATCCCCTTTGTCTATTAAGTTTCACAAAGAGATCTAAAAAATAATAAAAACTCAAAGAGTCAAACAAGGTGGGAAATTTCTGGCAGTTTTACTTGACATTGCTCTCATCTGCTATGAAGCCAGTTAAGACCAGTGTTTGAGAACAGCCATCTTCAAGGAAACAAACCAGCCACTAAGGTTACTGCCTCACTCAGAAGACCACCTCAGGAATCTCACTTGGTATGATGGAAACTTTGGAGGAGTAACAAGGCACAGCACAGTTTGGAAATACTTGGAAGAGTCCTGCTGTAAGGGATCAAGTTTGTTCCTTTGCTAAATACTTCTAATCTGAATTTACTGTTGAACATGCTTTCAGTTCCTTCAGGTTTACTAACGCTGCACGCTCTTTCAGAACCCGCACACAGAGCAGTCAGTTACACAAGGTCTCAGCAGGCAGTGGTAGGTTATAGTTTACAGGCTTCACTATACAAAAGCAAGCACTGATTGCCTCTTTCTCCTACCCCAAATCTTAGGGCAGAGAGGTGGCAACAGCCAGGGCGTGTTATATCTGCCCCAACACAGGAGTCAGCTTCACAGGAAGAGTGGATTCCTGCAGTTGAACTGTCCATATTACAACAAAGGTTCTTAGTAAAAGGTATTTGTGAACGCGCACTCTACGTCCACCTCTCTTCTATGCCACAAATTCAGAAGTGAGACCATTTGGCTCATGGGGAAGCTGCAAGGTTGACAGCACCAGGAATAGCAGTTCCCTGCACTACGTATGCAACAATATGAGCCTGTCTACTTGAATTTGAGTGTGCAAGCTTTGGAAGAGCTGCCGAGTTTGCTCACTCTTGCAGAAATACTCCAGTACCTCCGCACACCGCAGTGCCCCCAAAACCCTGAGAGAAATTACAGTACGTCACCTCTGGTGTTTCTGTTAACACCAGGAATTCACATTTAAAGTAAGTAAGAGGAAAAGGCTTTAACCATACATTTCTACATGGTGGATGCAACTTGTTCCCATATGGAAGCCATCTGTTTCTCTGAATATTCTTTTATTTTCCCCTGCGCTGGATTCTGTACCAAATGCCTCAAGCTCTGACTCGCAGAAAGCCTGTGGGCTTCACCAAGACAGACACATGGAGCTAAAGCTTTCTGAAATATGTCCTTGTCACTCATCCTTCAGGGTTTACTGCATTTTTGTGCCGCAGCAAAACAGCAGAACAATGAGAACTGAGTATTCTGAAAGCAAGGGATCCTTACAAGTGACTCCTTTGGAAAAATGATCATATGAGGGTATCTCACCATCAACAAGATGCTAACAGGTCATCATTTAAAACATCTCTGGGAGGAAATCAGCGATACCTAAACACTTAAAGCAGGTCAGGTATTCTTCTAAAGCATTTGTTTCTCCCACGGCAGCACAGTTTAATGACACTGAAGGATGGAAGTCAAACTTGTAATTAAAACCTGAATTTTTCATGATACTCTACAATCAGGCTTATTTTTACATTTCAACATTTCTTCTCCAACAAGCTGCCCCAAACTCATTCAGAAAAGTGCCTCTGAAAATTCTTAAGTTACTACTATTTAGAGGGTTTCATTTTTCTGAACCATTTTCACGCTGCCTAAGGAGTTCTGTGTTTATAATATGAAGAACTCTAAAGAGACCTAAGAGACCAAAATAAGGATTGTATGCCACTTTCAAGAATGATGCCAATTCATAGAAACAGTGCGTGTGTTAAGCTCAGACGTTACACATTTTGAGACACAGGAGTTTGTCAGCACTGTTTTAAACATATTTTTTAAGCTGGAGAGATACCACAGAAAGATAGCTCCCATTGTTAATTACTGTGTGAGAAAGATTGTAAGTAAAATGGCTGTCCTCAAGATCTCATACTACCGCAACCCTCGGGGAAGTAATCTGCAAAGAAATGCAAAGAATGGCCCGCACTGATAACATTAAACCTCAATGATAAATCTTCAGATGATTACAATATGTAATTGGTATATTACTGATTAGTTGTAATTATAAGTAAGCAGCTAGAAACCCAAAGTTTTGCTTTCACTTATTCCATGTCAAGGAATGCATTTTTAACTGAGCCACCAGCACATACATGTTTCACACCATTTGATGGCTCTCGGGCCACCAGCAGCCTACTTCCTTCATGTGCAAAGCTGAAGACTATACAGGCTAAAGCCACAGCTCCGTCCTGATAATCAACACCATCAAATCTGCTGGTTTCCCAACTTCCCAACTGCTTTAACTTCCAGCATTAGTAACAAAGCTGTCTGTGAAGACTGTGCATTACACAGCCCAATACATATATCAACCAATAGCTATGCTGCACTGTTAGCAATGCTCAGTGTTAGAGTGGGAATTTGCACCTCTCAGTACCTGGCTGCCACATCAGCCTACTCCATGGCCAAGAGCCATCACTAGGAACACAATTTAAGAGAACAAGAAACCCAGGATCATTTTTACTACCTGCAGAGAAAAAGAATTGGACATACTGGAAGAGTCACCTTGACCGAAGGGGATACCTGCTGCCTTGCAGGCACACTGCTAGGCAGGATGCCAAAGGCACAAAGCTAGGGGCAGGCAAAACTCACCCTATAAGCAAGCTAGAGGCCATCTAATAATGTTTCTTTGGAGAAGCATTGCCATCGGTTTCCCTTCCCTGCATTACCAAGCCTATATACCCACATAACATTAACTTGGTACACATAAAGTACTGACACAATTTTGAATTTACTTACTGAAAACTGCAACTGTTCAAGGGTTCAGAACACAACAAATCTTGAAGACCTTTCACAGATGTGCTATTAAACACCTAAAAGGAACAAACACCAACCAGCTGAAAAACTAACTTGCTAACAGAACGTAACAACTGTTTAAATGATGGGGGCTCAACATCCCCACCTTCTCCTTTCTTCAAGGATCTAGTCTGAAGCATTGTTTTGTACTTAGAGCATTTTTAGGTATTTTTCCTTTAACTGATTTAAAAGAAGGCTCCTGTATGTTCAAAGTCCTCAACCTCGCAACACATAAATAAAGAGCGGACAACCACATCCTCCAGCTTTTGCCCCAGTCTCTTTAAAGTGCTGTGCTGCACACCATTACTTACAAACTGCAGGATCCTTCTGCTGCTCTTGCAGGTTTGCAGATGTCCACAGAATTGCAAAACAGAGCACCGAAGTCAATACTTGGCAGAGCTAAACAGTAGAGATGACTGTGAGCTCCGGTAAATAGTGCTGCAGCAGTTTTAAGACTATTCTTTCCTGAAAGTTCTTACTGAACTACATGCTAAAAGAATGAAAAAAGAAGGCAACAGAATGCCTCCCTTTTGCCCACGATCAAGAGATTACTCTGACCTTAATTTCACACCATCTGGCAATGCCTCCCAACAGGAAGTTAATTTAATCTTGAATCTCTTGGTTTATTAGTATACCTTTACTAACAGCAATTAGGAAGCTTTCTGTTCTTCCAGAGGAAGGGAAAGAAATAAGGAAATAAAAAGATGGCTTTCTTGGATTCATCCTACTTTAGAAATTTTCACTGCCCCAAGCTTGAAACCACTCAATTACATTTAAGCCAGCAATTCAGAAGTCAAATTCTGAGTCATAAACTCCAAGTTTTGCATTCCTGCTTGAAAAAACTACAGGGAGCATTGGCAAGATCATAAATGAGAAAAATCTTTGCTGCCAGAAAGCTTCCAGAAAAATTACATTTATCCAGCAGCAGCTGCTAATACCTCACAACCACTGTTTTTGACAGCATGACAGTTAACACCGGTATCCTAATTTAGTCAAGATATCAACATAGTAGAATCTGGTCAGGCCTACGAGGCCCACTGCACTGTAATATTCTCTGCAGTCATCATCAGCCAGGGCCTTTGCTTTGCACATCACTCAAGAAAGCCCTAATGCTAGCAATAATAGAATGGTACTGCCATCACTTCTGTCCCCCCACAATACCTAAGTTTCAGGGAGCTCAACTAATGGGAAACAAAAAAAAAATAATAATAACGGAGAAGAAAAAGCACCAAACAGGCAGTTCCTACAAGCCAGGCTCCATGAATGGTTAGGAAGCACTGCTGCACAGGCAGGGAAAACAGCCCCACTGCTTCCTTTCAAACCAAAGCCAATAGGTTTGATTACCAACTGTACCACCAGTGTGGCAAAGAAGTCAGTTAAGATTTATTTCAAACATTGCTTTAAGTAATCCTAACAATCCTGATCATCTCACTAGGTTAAGTTTCAGATCTTCAGATCTCTCATCATTTGTGATTATGATGCAATCTTTTTATTTAGAAAGCTCTCTTTTTAAAATGTTGATGCTAAAACAATATGCTCTATCTTAGCATTGATCCTCCTAAAGCTATAGGGGTTGAGGGAAAGAGAAATCTTATGTTTTAAACATTCTTCCCCCTGCCTTTAAGTCCCAGCTTCTTTGCTACTCAGATAAAGAAACAAGAACACGCACACATTTCAGCTTGAAATGGTCAGAAAGCAATTTAGAACCTACATCTCAAGAAGTGATTGTCACCATTGAGTAAGAATTGATGTAAGTTTTCTATGCTACTAAGAATCAACTCAGTTACAGTTCAGTTACACTCAGAAGCTAATAAGCTTATGCAACACCCACAGCGTTATTGTTCTGCAATGTTGTTTCCAAAATAACTTGCACATGCACTTTGAGCAGTTTTTTTTAATCACTTTTATCATTTTAATTTATGGAAATGTGGCATAAAAAATGGCCATATAGAGAGCAGTTTGTAGAGCAGTTAGAGCCACTAAGGCACAGCTTCTCCACAAGTGGCTTTAGGAAGGCCACTGACACAATGCCCTGCTCCGTGTGTGATCGGGTAGGCACACAACCTGGGTATGTTTGGAAGGCACACCGACAAGCACAGAGCTGTGCTCATGCACTCTACCATGAGGACAGTGGATATGCACCGTCTTCTAAGATGCTTATGAGTCTGCTGGCTACTACTCCATTTTGAACCATGAGGCAAGGAATGTCATAACGTTACAGTATTTTGACAGCCATGCTCAACCAAGGCAGGGAATCACTAGTTTTGCAGGGCAGCTGAGTTACACTAAAGCAAGAGGCAAAATTACACATTATTTAAGTAGATAATGATTTTATTTTTACTAATAAGAAAACCAGAACAGAGAAGACCTACTCAATGGCATTACAGAACTCTCACAATGCTATGATTAAACTCAGGGGCAAGAAAGAATTCAAATCTGACTCACCACTGGCATACACAAAACTGCCCCTGACAAGGTGAGCAGGAAGGCACTGGTCTGTGAGCTGAGTTTCCAGCTGTTGAGAAACCTCCTTGTTCCACCTGTGTCACCATCCCCACCTCTGCAATACATCTTGTAAACATCAGCTCAAGGCTTGCATCCCTCTGTAAGGACAGCTTGTGTCCGCCCAGAGATTAACACTATCCTGAATCTGAATTACTAACTTAAATGAGACTTAACTAAACTACTTAAATGATGACTAAATGCCATTCTAATTACAGTGAACACATTTGCAATTAACTGGCTCATTTCAGGAGCAAGTAAACCAACCCAGAGCAAAGAGAACATCGCTCATACATACCCCTTCCTGGTCTAGACAGGTTAAACAGTCTGGCAACACGTTAATGCTAAAGATGAAACTCCCAACACAGTTCTGAGAAGAAGGCTCTCTCCTACGCCCTCTCCAAGGTATGTTTTCTGTTGCTGACCATCTTTAAAATGTGGTTTGGATCTTTAGCTGTTCTGGTTAACAACTATTTGTTGTCTTAATGCACACGTTAAGGTGGCATTAAAAACAAGAACATCAAAGCACTGAGGAAGTTACTGAAAACTAAGAAGTTTAAGATGTACAAGCAGCCTGGCCCATTGAGAGAGAGCAACGAAGTACCACTCAGCTACTCACCAGTTAAGGAAAAAGGGAAACAGATAACTACTGTCCATGTTTAGATACACTTCTCATGAAAAACAAAACAAAGCAAAATCTATTGTGTTTTTGCTTACAAAGATCCCAAATCTGACTCTTTATCTGCTTATGACAAACAATGATCTTTTATCTGCACATACAGACACGATTGTTTGTCATATTGAGTATACATCCAGAGTACCATTTTAGCTGTGACAAGTCACTTGGCCTTGTGGGTAAACTAAAGGAAACGCTTCAAGTTATTATCAACACACACACTGCTACATATGGCTTTCAGTACATCTCCTTCAATTTCACTATGACTAAGGAGCGAGCCTTTCTCCACAGCAGCAATCAGTAAGGAGCAGGGGATGTTCCTGCATTTCAATTCCAATTTCTACATGGACCACACACTTATCAACCTTTAATGCAATGTCTTTTGAAAACCACCCTCATGAGGAAAAATTCTAGTTATTGCTCTTTACTATTCACAAGTCAGCTACAAGAAAAAAAAATCCACCAGCTGAATCAGAAGAAATAACATTTCTATATTCACCAGACAGAGTTGATGGTAATCGCACAGAGCAAGTACTGCAAACTAAGCCAGAATCAAATGGAAGATGTCTAATGCCACACAAAACTGCATTTTCTCAAGTTTGCCAACATTTCAGCAGATGAGGTGATGTTAGTCCAACTGAAAGTTCTGGTCAGAAATTAAGTACTTGAAGGGAACTTATAAGCAGCAAGAGGAGTGACTTTTTACACAGTCACACAGTGAAAGGACAAGGGGGAATGACTTTAAACAAAAAAAGGAGAGATTTAGGCTAAATGTTAGGAAAAAAATCTTCAGTTGGAGGGTGGTGAGACACTGGCACAGGCTGAGCAGAGAAGTTGTGGATACCCCATTGGTGGAGGTGTTCAAGTCTGGGCTGCACAGGGCCCTGTGCAGTCTGATTTAGTGGATGGTAAACCTGCACACACAGATGAGTTGGAAACGAATGACCCTTCCAACCAAAGCCAATCTATGATAATACTGAAATGAAAAAAACTGTATGAGAAGGTACAGTTTGGCTTTCAGTTAAGATCTGAAGCTACAGTCCACATAACTTTCAATGGAGCTGATGCTGCACACGCTTGAGCTGATTTCCTTTTGATCTCAATATCAAAACAGACGGCCAGTATTTCTACACATGGAAGCAGTATCTTCTGCAGCAAGTAACCGACAGGCAGCACCAAGCACAGCCTCAAGAAGCCGTCCCCAAGCAGCCTCTCCTGACAACCTCCTGCACCCGTGTTTCGTCAGCAGGAGGTGGCACACGAACTGCGTGCAGAAGATTCCTGAACGCCGCCGTGCCACACAACTCCATCTGTACCCAACCGGTCCCTCCGAAGCCGGGAGCGCCTCGCTGAAACGCCTTCCCCAGCAGCACCGCAGCGATGCGGGAGGGAGCGCGCGGGTTCTGGAGGCCTCGCTCACATCGTGCCCCCAAAGGGCGGGCGGCTGCGGCGGGACCCGGGCAACGGAGAGGAGAAGCGGCGGGCTGGCCCCGCGCATCCGTCCCTTCTTCCTCCTCCTCCTCCTCGCGGCGCGGCGGTATCGGTCCCACCCGCTCCTCTCCCGCATATTTCAGCGCTGCAGCGAATTCCTCCCCTCCCAAATTTGGGCGCAAAAGGAGAAAAGGGGAGGAGGGAGCGGGGAGGGTGGGTAGAGAGGGAGGAAGAAAAAAAAAAAAGCGAGAGAGAAAGGAGAGCGAGCAGAACCTCTCCTGCATTTTCGCTTTCTCGCGCAGCCCCAGGAACACATTATACAATTTCGGGCGGGCAGGAAGTGAGCGCGCGGAGGAGGGGAGGCTGCGGCGGCCGGGGGGCGCTGTGCCGGGGGCCCCGCAGCGTGGCCGCTCCCTCCCGCCGCCTCGCGCCGTCACGGCCCCGGCTTGGAGACTCACCCATGGCGCCGGCGGTGCGCTGCAGGCGCTGGGCTGCGGCTCGCTGCCCTCCCTCCGCAGCGGCGGCGCGGACCGAGCCGCCCCCTCCTTCTCCTTGCGCCTCTGCCCCAGCCGCTTCTCCGACGCCCTCTACGCCGCGGCTCCTCCACGCGGCGCCTACGCGCGCTTAACGGCTCGGCGCTCCGTCCGTCGCCTCACACGCCCGCTCGCACGGCCCCTGCCCGCCTCTCCCGACGCGCGGCGGCGGCTTCCGGCTCGGCCCCTCAGCTCTGGCTGCCGCTCCCCACGTCTCTTCCCTTGCCCCCGCCTCTCGCGGCGCGAAGCTCGGCTGCTATTTCCTCCCCGCCCACCCCCTATCCTGTGTCAGAGAAAAAGGGTCCGCTCGGCGGCCATTTTGGAACCGGGCACACGCCGCGACGCCGAAGCTGCATCGGCGGGCAGCGGGGCTTGCCCGTAACAAAGATGGCCGGCGGCTGCGACGGGCGGGCTGCAGCTCCCCTCTTTTTTCTAGGGCTATTCACGGAACGCCATTACGCCGAGCGCTGGGCGCTGAGCTGCCTATGCTCCCTCCGCCCGCCGGCTCACGCAGATGGCGCAGCAGAGGCGGGCGGGAGAGCGGTACGCTGAGCTGCCGCTCGGGCGCATCTCCATCTCCCCGCCGCGCCCTCTCACGGAGTCCTCCCAAGCACCAGCTGAGGGAGGGATGGAAGCGAGCTCTCTCTTCGTCAAATCTGTTCTCCTCGCAATAAAGCACGTAATCCCTTTCACATCTTCCAACTCCCTCAAGGAGCTGCCGCCTCCCTCCCGCCCTGGCACTGCAAATTGGTGCCTCCAAGCGCTGCCTCCAGCCGTGGGGGAGAAGTGGGGCTGGAAAAGGGGCACAGCGAAAGAAGCAGAAAAAGAATAAAATAACTTTTGCCATTCCTGTTCAACAGCACGTTGTGTTTTGTTTTTGTACTTGGGACACCTCCTTGGAGCCGTTTAAACTCTTGGATGTTTTATGCCCACGCTGAAATGCTGGATACCTGTATTTATGATGTGTGATCTGAAACCTAACACCCCTTCTTTTGCGTTTGGGATTTCTGAGCGTGGTCTGTTCCTCAGCTTTTCTTTCTTACAAGAAAGTACACTTCTTGAGTGTACTTGAGTAAAGTACTCAGCAAAACGGGGAACATACTGAATTTACTGTGTCTGTAATATAATTCATTTCTACAGTTATCTTAAGAGCACGGTCTGGTACTAGAAAGATGGAGAAAGTTCCATTTCAGTGGCCAAAGTGGGCATGTTGTTAAAGCAGTGCTTGTGTAGGTAGAGCCATAGCAAGGCAGAGCAGACCAACTATGAAGAGATGACAGTCCTCGGTTCTTTCTGATTTCCATCCAATTTTATCTTATATAACATCTCACATTCCTTTTATTTTTTCTGGTACATTTGATAAACAAATACTTTTTACAAGAACACTGAAAACAGGTTTTTTTTCTCTTTTTTTTCCCCTTCCCCCATATATTTTTTTTTTTAGTTTTTTGTTTTGTTTTGTTTTGTTTCATAAAGGTATGCAGGCCAGCACAGTGTGGTTCAGTGCTGTTTAAGAACTGGAAGTGTTACAATATTCTGTGGTACGTGGATGCCCAAGGGAAAGAAATTTTTATTATCATTGGTCACAGGACTGCCAAATGTTATCTCATAAATCTGTGTCTTTCACAATGGATGAGGTAAGAAATAACCTTTTTTTCATTCTGGTTGGTTTAGGTGGTAATGTCCATGGCAATGAGATATAGCTACATTGCTCTTGTGGTTATTTGAATACCAAAAAGAGACACTTTACGCCACAGAAGTTGTTCATTGAATATATAATATTGTCCCCACAGCTCTCCCGTAAAAATACATTGTGGGAAAACAATCAAATGAGTAATACTTGCTTTCTTTCTTGTAGTAAAGGCTTCAAATTGCTCCAAAAAATTGTCTTGGTCTTCAGATGCATCGAGAAAATGGCCAAAGCATGTAGCTGTTGAGGAAATCTCTGAGAAGGGGATGGTAGTTTTTAAGGAATTTTAAGTATTATTTCATGGACTGATCATTGAGGGAAAAAAACAAAAAACAAAACAAAACAAAAAACCACAAAAGGCAGTGAGCTTGCACCTTTGAAATGTCCAAAACTGGCACAGACTTAATGAGGAAGCAAGATGCAAGCCAGTGGGTTTTATGTGAGGCTAGTGTCCTGGTTTTCTGTGTTGTGAATAGAAGGGGGTTTCTGTGTTCATACGGTAATTGACAGGGTTAAGAAAATTCAACAGAATTGTGTGCATGTTGAGAATAAAGCAAATGCAAACGGATCACGGAAGCTTAAATAATACCGCATTCTGTGTAAAATATAACAAATTCCACCTTTTACATTTCCATAGTGATCTGCCATTCTTCTTCAAAAGGAACAGCCTGCACTAAATCATCAACGAACTTGCAGACTGTTTAGATTCATCAGAAATCAATATGATAAGAAATAAGTAAGAAAGTAAGATACAGTTGTTGACTATTTTTTGTGAAATCACCAAAACACTTTTCAGAATAGAGTGCTGTCTGCCATAGCATGGAACCTGTTTGTGTCCTTGTCCTCAGACACAGGTACCAAACCCACTCACCTTATTGAAAAAATGTGCTAACTAGCATTGCTGCCAGGTTGCTTCCCAGCCAGCTGAGCCAGTTTTCATGCCTTCCTGCCAATAACACATATGAAGGCTGTTTTGTTTTGTTTTGTTTTAATGTGAGCAGGTGTGACTCACAAGGTGAATTAGCTCCAGCATGGGATGTGTTGAAATTATGGTGAGTGTACCCTGTTGACTTTCTCCCGCCTGGAAACTCCAGTGCCTCCTGGGTTTGCAGGGTGCACTGTGCCTTTCCAGACTGATTCACTCTTCTCAGTCGGCACCACAGAGTATGCACCACCCTCCTGAGCTCCTGTGCTAATGTAACAGATCTTTGCATACCAAGCAGTCATTTGCCAAAATGACCAGTTTCATTATACACACTGGTCCTAAGCTCTGTTCCCATAAACAATCTAGGTTATGCAGGACGTGATGATGCTGGGGATACTCAAATAATAAGCACAGTCTTCTTCAAGCCCATCCTTAAATCTCAGCTTTGCAGTAATGCCTTTCAAAATCTTGAATGCTCTTTGATCACTGCTTGTCATACTGACCAGAAATGTCTCTTGTCCTTGTATTTTGTTCCCTCTTTGACATCTGTTGCCCTTTATATTAGATGATTTTTGTATAAATACTGCCATTCTTTGTTTCCTAGCACAAGAAACAGTCCAATACAATGGCAGTACAAACACTAACAATAGCATGCGGCATCTGCTGTCACATCTGATTGGGCCCTGATGTCTTGTCCATCAGCCTCTTCCTATTTTGAGACATGCACACTCAGTAGGCCCACTTGTCCAGAATCAGGCCTGTATTTGTGTAGCTGTTCTGTATTCAGAGAAGGCTCTCGTGAAACAGAAACTCCTTGCAAACTCTCAAGCAGCACAATAACCAACTATCCCTACTATTTCTGTCACTGCCGTTCTGGCTGTTTTCTTTGTCTGCTACCTGCAACAATATTTAGGAACATGCAAGTGAAGCAACATAAAATGTATCCCTTTTGGTCTCCTTCTGAGGTTTGTTGAGGAAAAATTGCCCTGCAGCAATAAGAAAGAGTTGTGTTCATCAGCAAATGCTCATAGAATGCTGTAGAAGTTATAGACATAGGTTTATAATACGCAATTGCTATGGTAAAAATGCAGCATCTCTTGGTTTGTAGTATGTTTACTGTATCGTCCTGCTATACGTCCATTGCTTCAATTATCTAAAGAAAGAGGCTTTGATAGATTTCGACCCAATGATGTGATCCTTGTGAGAGGCACACACATGCACTTATTGTTGAAGGTAGAAAATGGTTGCTTTGTGCAGTTATGGTTGTGTAGCTGGGAGTATAGATCAGTAGAAGCAGAAAAGCAGCCTAATCCTTGGTCATGTATTCCTACTAATAACGATCACTTTGTTTAGTGAGTTGAGATCCAACCTTGGTGGAAGTTTATCTAGTGCTCTACACCATTTTGACTGGTGAGCGACTTGTGGCTTGGGAAATACAGATTTCCAGTAATGTTAAACTATGTGAAAAATGCACCGTCTAATATGCTGTTTGCACAACGTTCAGAGAAAGCAGATCAGTGAGCTGACAGATCACGAGATGTATTTCTTACTCTGGAGAGTCAGAGCCTGGAGCAAATGCCCCTCTCCCACCTTCCCACAAGCACGCAGGAGTAACTGCTCTGGAGGATCAGAAGCAACATCTGCAGTGCGTTCTGGTAGTTCCAGCTCTCTGTTTGTTTATTTGTTAATAAGTAAGCCCCACCGAGGCCAGGTAGGTCTTGGTAAATCCTTAGGAGACATTCTGTATGCCCAGATGTGTAATCATTAATACCCAGTGCTACAGCCAGACGTATACTGATGAACTGTTGTGCCTGAGCAGAGCCTCGGGGGCATAAAGGGTCTGTGCACACTGACACCTCTACAAGAGCAGGGCCTAAGGGAGTATCACCTTCCTGCCCATTTGCATTAGCAAGTGCTTCCTGCTGTAGTGTGAGGCATTGCTGTCATACTTTGCATATTATACTACGGAAGAAGCACTTAGACAATAAATGCAATGTGGCATTTCATTATATTTTTTCTTATTCGAGGAAAGGGAAAATAAAAACAATTTTTGGAGATTAGAATGAATTTCCTCTGCTATTCAGGTTTCTTTTTCATTCTAGAACAGTGTAGAATAAAAGCAGATGAGTTTTTTTAGTCAGATTTTTGCATTATTCTCTTTACTAAAATCTGAACATTGATTCTGAAAGGAGTAAAGCAAATGGCTGGTTCTGATAAGAAGCACCACCGTGAACTTTGTGCTGCTGCTGTGCCTTGTATTTCCCAGCTGCACTCTTTTGATTAAAGGACATCTACTTCCCTCTATGAATATTGAATCAGGATTTGTCCTTGCAGACACTAGAGTGACTGTACTTGAAGTTAGGCTGGAGGTAATAGCATGCCAGTTCAAGGACTCAGGTGCGGTTCACAGGACTTGAGCAGTACATATACATCCCATAGTCAAATCCATTATCAGAAAATATCTCTCAAAACTGTTCTCCAAGAAAACAGACAACAGCTAAAATATGAATGTAAAGTAGATCATCATTCAAAACATTATAGTTCCATCAGTTAAATTGTGAGCACCTAATGCAGAAAAATCAAAAGCTGAAATTTAAATCAAGGAAAATACTAAAACTTAATTCAAATGACCTTTTCATATTTGTGAACTGAATTACATCATGCCAAACCACTCTTTTACACGAGGAGAATGGTATTCAGTGATTTTGCTCTGATGACAAAGTAATACTTAAAATAGAAAATAGTTCTTACAGAATCAGTAATTTGGACGTTTGGGATTCATAATGGAAGATAACAGTGGTTTTGATGATGAATCCACTATATAAGCCAAAAAGATTTCGAGAGCTTATTTCAGAGTAGATCCATTAGCATAACCTAGGACATAGCCTTGGTATTCCAGATAAGAAAGGTCATTGTATTGCTGTAATAACAACATCAGAGTGGTAGGGAGTTTTTCAATAATGTGCTTTTTATAGGCGGGCTGCAGGCTTGGCATCTCCAGTGTGTATGCTATGAAGTAAAAGGCATAGTCTGTGTTTGTGTAGGAAAAAAAAATGGGTTGGGGTTATTAGCATAACATCTTAGATATGTTTTAAGAAACAAATGTTTTCCTCCACTTCTGGATCTCAGGGTCATTAAATGTCTTTCTCATAGTAACTGGCAGCATGGACTCTTTCTACTCTGAATGTTTCTAAATTCTTTGCTACCATTTCTTCTTCTTTCTTTTTCCTTTTTCCTTTTCTTCTTCCTTTTTATTTTTCCATTTCCTTTTTCTCCAAACCGTCTAACATAATGCCAAGTGATCTGTAAAAACTGGCTGTATATATATGAAGCACGCACTGTTATAAACTGATAGCCTTTTTAAATGATAATTTTGTGCTCTATGTAGTGCATGACAACACCTCTGCTCTACAATATGCTAAATAAATCTGCTCTTCTTTATATGCCTGAAATCCCTAGTCATTACTTCGTGCTTTATGTGTATACTAATACTGAGGATGCCCATGTTTGTGTTCGGATATTACTTATTTTCAACAAAGACACCGCAGTAGAAATCATCTATTGGATATGACACTTCCTTACAGACTCATGGCAGCGTGCTCTTCATTTCCTTGAAATACCTAGCTGAAAAATTGAATGTTACTGAAAGTGGGTTCAGTTGTGTAGGCAGCAAATATTCCCCGACGTTACCTTTCTATAACAAGTGTTTTGACTACTCTTGCTGTGGAAAGAATTGTAATATTGTTCTACTTGCAGTGTATTTATCATGCAGCTCAGGTAGTTCATGCTGTGTTGACTATGTGGACCAAAAACTCAGTGTATTTAGTTTGCAAGATAGTTATCTCCCATTTCATATCACTTTATTTCTTGGTGGATTTCTAGTTTATTTTATTTATCTCAACTATTTAAAATGTCTGCAAATATCCCCATGGCAATGGAATTCACTTGGCAGCAGTATATAGTTACATGAATCACAACTAGGCAGTAAATAATTGGTTTAAGGCACAACTAAAGACCAAACGCAAGCTGAAGTGTTCAGTAACAGCAGGTGTTTATTGTGACTATACTTCTACACCATTAATACTCTTTCCCAGAAACAGTTGTGGAAACAGTTGGAGAGATTTATCACGATTTTGGGAGATGCTGACCAAAACAAATCTTTTCCTCGTAGATGGATGTTTGTCCCCACAACTCTGCTGTGTCTGAATTCAGAAAGGAAAGGTGGCTATGGTAATTCTACATGAAGGAATTCAAAATCATTGCATTTCTTTGATTATCTGTCTATTAGTGCTGCAGGTTGTCCACAGCAGGTATATGGAAAAGTAACCTTTTAGAAGAGTACTTTGCTTGAGACCGTGCCTGCGACACATAGCAGGCTAAAGCAGCATTTAGGGACTTTCAAAAGATCTACTGTACATATATTTAACTTCCAGTGAATAAACAAGCCACTGTTTTTCTTAATGGTATGTAATGGAATAAGATGGCTGAATACTGCCGAGCTCCTTTATTTATTTATTTGTTCAAGAGAACACGATTTGATTTTCTTGGGATACAATTGGCAAAGAAGCCTTTTTCAGAGTATTCATAATTACCACGGCTATGAAAAAAGCGTCCATTCAACTTAATGTCTTAGACGGACCCATTAGCTACTGATGTCTTGTTGCATAAATGCACACAGTTGCAAAAGTGACACAGGTTTTTAATGGAGGATGTCTTAATCCATTGTGATAGCTACGTGGCTTCTCCTTCAAAACATGGAGGGGAGACTGTGCAGTCAAGGGTATTTTAATTCCTCATCTGAAGTTCAGAAAATGGAAGAGAGAGCATTCAAAGTCTTAAAATAAACCACAATGTGATAAATCATAACAAAGTACAAAATGAAAACATTCAATTTATTTAGAGAACATTCTCAAAGAATGGAATACATCAGTCTTGGACCAAAGCATACATTTATCCAGACAGCTGTTAATTCACAGTTTATTTATAAAATGATTCTGTTTTCGATAACATCTGTGTATGGCAAGATGCCCAACCTCTGGGGCACCGTGGGGAGCGGTTATTAAGCATCCTCCTTTCTGTATGTACAAGTGAAGAAACTGGAAGCAGTCAGTGTTACACTGCTGACTCAACTCCAACAGCAACGCCAGGTGGGTCCTGCTGATTTACAGCCATCAGGGAAAAGAAAGATCCTCTCCAATGCAGAGAACAGGAGAACTTCACAGGAGGTCCTCAGAACAGCCATCCAAAGCTAGTAGACCTATTTTGATACGAAGTCAGCGCTTTGTCTTCTGTCGCAGAGAAAACTAAACAAAAGTAATCACACAAAGTGACTGAAGAAAATATGAATTTAGTATGGCTGAAAAAATAAATTGGATTGGCCACGGAATGCTTTTCTCCAGTAGTAATGACCTAAAATATATATTTGATATTGGAAAAAATAACATATTGGTCATTTGTCTGACAGCTTTTACCACTTCCTGCCTGATTACTGAGGAATTCAGAATGCTTTTTGGCAAACAATAAGTATTTCTACACTGGGGAATTTCTTTTTCTTTTTTTTTTTTTTTTTTTTTTCAGGAAACACAGCTACATTAGTGCCATTAATGCAGGCTTTCTCACCACCATTTATCTAACGCTGTCCAGGCTCCGTCACTTTTCTAGATCCCTTTTATCCACTTTATAGCGGGCCCCAATCTTGCAATTAATTCCCCTTGGTACAGAGGTTGGCAGCGCTCTCCGCAGAGTCCCAGCCATTACCATTATCTTTCTGTAAACATGGAGGTGATAACAGCACCTGAGCTAGCAAATACCAAGCCTGCAGTTTTGCATGGAGGTCAGATTAGATTCAGTGGGATACGGTGCTGCGAAGGAACCATTTGCCCTTCAGCATGGCAGCCACTGGGGCAGAGGCTGTGTGATCCCAGGGCAGTGAGGTCCCCACCCTTGCTGCAGTGTTTGATGGCTGATGCAATCAAATAGGAAATGCAGATGAGACTGGGCCGACCTGCTTTCTGTTTTTCCATCCAGGTCCTTCCTCCCATCCTTATTTTCATTTTTAAATGAAATTTTGATTTTCTACAATAGAACGCTTTCATTTAATCCAAAATAACACAGCCTGAAAAACACTCCTCCATTTTTTGATTCCTCCCTCAGCAAACTGACTTCCACAGAGCTCCACACATGCCCCTGGTAAATAAATTAGGAAATAAAGAGCATTAAACTCATAAAACAATTGCTGTATTTTGCTGAGGGCTGGCATCCCTGCAGTACAGCTGCTTCTCCCTCCTGGGAGCCGGGAAAGGGACAATAGCAAGCTATGTAATGTGGCTGACATATCTTCTAGTCCCCCAACCTAAAGGGGCACACACATATATTCACCCATAGCAACAGACCAGAGGCATTTCTGTGAGCTTAACGCCATCTTAGAAGACTTTTTCTCACCCAACCAAGAGTCAGTGGCTCCACAAGAGAATCCATTTCTGAAAGCTCCAGTAGGGATGGTTACACAAGAGGTTACACACATCTTATCAAAATCCTTTGGCCATGCAGCCAGTCACTGAGAAAGCAATCTAATGGCTTTCCCCCAAAACATGCCTTTTTATCTTGTTAAGCATCTAACCTAACAGGTGTGGCTATGCCTCCAAGCAGCCCAAAACAGCCAGCAGTGCTTGTAAGGAAATATTCAAATGTGCAATCATCAGGAGAGACAAGTCTTTGCTGAAGACTGTAAATAAGAGAAGAATGCAGTGGGTTTGGGCCTTCTGCCCAGGCAGACAAACCTTGACTCCTGTTGTGCCTTTGCTTTCTTAAGAAGCCCCAAGAGTCATTTCTGTTCGGAGGCAAAAGTTGTCGATTGCTGTTATTGTTGTCACCACTGGGGGCCATTCCCGTGTCTGGAGCTCACACTGGAAGCCGGTAGTGCCAAACTGAACCCAGCTCTAGGGTAAGGGGCAAGGCCCAGAGCTCTCATCTACACATGGCCCCTGGTTGCTCTAGCTCAGTCCTACACGTTTCCTCCTGCACCGCTGATTTATGATGGTTTTTCAATAGTCACACCCTATTTCCCAGCGTGCAAGTCCTGTGACAAACTCTCTGCTCTCAAGTGGGTGTTGAAAAGGCGAAAGGGAACAGGAAGGTAGTAAGTAACTAGGTGATGGTTAATTAGCTTGGCCTTCCAAGGGCTAACAAATCTCACACCCTATAAGAAGTCACTCCTCAGGAAATCCTTACAGATCATTGTTCCAGTGCAGCAGGAAAACAAGCCTCTCACAATAGAAAGCATCTTCCCATCAGAAGCATTAGCAAATGATAAAGCAACCAAACTGTGATAGAGTGAGTCATCACTCAACAAATTTTCCTCAGTGCTTTCCCAGTGATTGCTCGCAAAGGTTGTGTGTTACTAAGCCAGAGTTTGGAGGCTCTAAGATGGGGAGGGCCATCAGAGTCCCTATGTAACATGCTGACTTCTGAATTTCAGTCAAGCTCAGAAATAGAGGATCTGCAGGAAGATCCTCCTTCCTTGTTCTAAATTAAAGATGTGCTTTTTAGCAAATCTGAGGGAAGTGTTGTGGTTGCTATGGACAAAATGTACGTGGGATCCAAAACTCAGAATTCTCTCTTTTAGTAGATAAAAAGCAAAGAAGGTAGAAGAAGTTAAAGAAGTGTGGTGCTGTCACATCCCCTGCAGAGCCACCAGTTCAGAGTTAGCCCCAGACCACACCATGGAAAGTAGCTCTGACCACAGCACTCCCCCATCTGTCTTGGAGCCTGGCCCCAGCATCCTTTTAGCGCACTGGAGTGACTGAAGTGCAGAAGGGTTTGTATGGCAGCTGCTGAGTCACGGCCTAAGCCACTGATAGAGCACCTGGAGAAAAGACCTGGTCAGCCCTGGGAGCACCTGTGCAACTGGAAGGGGTGGAGCCAGGTTCCACCCCTTTTAGACCTCATTTAAGGGCTGACTGCCTCAGAGGAAGGATCTCTGCTGGAGATTCTTCCTTTGGAGTTCTCTTCAGGGAGTTCAGATCCTTGGAGATAGGTGAGCATTCTGTTTTCTTCCTTTGTGACACCTTCTCAAAGTGGTGGTCCTGTTGGTGTTAATAGTGTTGAAGTCATCACTCAGCTCCCTCTTCATTACTCATTCAGACCGTCCTAGTAATACGTTTACTACCTGTAATTATCTGATGCCAGGAGGCATTGAGCTTAAAAAAGGAAAACCACAGGATTCTGAAGTCCTATGGAAGTATCACATTCTCTTCCTTCCTGCAGATGCCAGCTGTCTGAAATAGCCACTCTTCTCCAATGTTCAGTTGTCTCTGATATGGCAAGTTGCCTGTAGCTACACTGAGAACGATTAAGATAGGGCATCAGTATTTTATCGCTGCATGGTCTAATTTTACTTAAAGCAAAACTGATTGATGTAGCAATGAAAAAATATCAACACCTAACAGTACCTTTCCTGCCTTGAAGCTCACTTTATTGTTATTGACAACCTTTGTCATGAAGGATGTTCTGATAACAGCAAATGTAATGGAGAAAAGCATGGTGGAAACCCAGGTTTTGGAATCACACTGGAGCAAGATTCAAGAGGAGGAGAAGATACTGGAACTAGATTTCATGCCTGTTGTGCTCTTGTCTATCTGCAGTATTCTTGTGGAAAATGATAGAAAAATACTTAGGCAGTGTTACTCAACATAATTGTCAGTGACTTCCTGAGCTGTAAGGAACTTACAGCTTTTGTGGAATTCCCTTTGGTTCTTTTTTGAAGATAGTGGGGAGGTCAATACACTTCTGTATTTTGTGGTGGCTTGATATGCTGTGACTCCCTGCTCTAAGAGCTATAGGCAGCGCTGTAGCAGTGTCTCTGTCCCAGGAATGTCCAGACATGCTCCATACCTCTAATGAGATTGTTTTTAGTGTCTTAAGGGTATTTCAAGTCTTCACAGAATTGGAGTTTAGCTGCATACCTTACAGGGATGTTATATATCTGAAGACTGATGTCAGCTGCATATACTACTGCATGAAGTATGTCAGAAACATGTATTGTGTGATAAACAGAAAGACATGCTTGGGGTTTCCATCATCCTTCTTAGTGAGATATTTCAGGACTTCAACTAAATGCACATGTCTTACATTAGAGAAGCTTAGCAGGCTCAGGGTATGTATATCCCCATTTCCCTTCAGCCTGTGGAGCAGCATTACTACCAAAGCTGAGTAAAGTATCTTTATTGAGTCACTGTAAACAGCTCCTATTCAGCTCTCAACCCTGCAATCACACTAGTGAGCTTTTTTCTCTTTCCTGAAGCTTTTTTCTTTTTCGGAAGTGAGAACTTTTTCATGCACACTGATTTCATCATTCAGGAATTTAATTCAGCAGTCACCTTAAAAGGCCATTCATTTTGAGTCTAGGGAGGAGTGCGTTTGCTTCCTTTGCAAAATGTGATGTCAAGGCTTATAGATTTCCCCCCCTTAATTCATCTTAAAATAGGAAATGCAGGAAGAGCAGTATAGTAGAACACAGCACACATTTATACGGTCAGCTAAATGAACTAGGCTGGAGAGGCTCATGAGGGGCTTGCTTCTTTCTAACCTGAGCACACTGGGAGATCTTTCCAAGGGTCACAGGTACAGATGGAGAAGTTGGGCAAGCTGCTGATTCAGGCTCTGTAATTAGCCAGCTAAAGAGATCAAAGAAAAAAAAAGGGGGGGGGGGGAGCTCCAGATGAAAGCTAGGTGCTGGTGTGGCTGTAATTTCTCTCCAAAATATCTTGTTCTCAGATTACAGTGCTGTCTGGCTGTATCTGCCACACTGCTAATACAGAGGATAAAACAAAGACCTGTAGGCTTCACCACTGTGTTGTTGGGTTTTTTTTGCATGGATTTCTCCAAATCTGATCAGTGATTGCAGGTGAGGCTGGTGGCTCCAAGTACTGTTAAAATTGTCTCTGTGTTTCATCATAAAGCCTTTTCCCCTGCCAGTTGTAGCTTTTTCTGAGTTCAGCTTCTGGAACTGGTCTGTTCAGAGGTGCTCAGCTGCATTCACCACACCACGAACACACGCATGTATAGGTGGCAGTGCTTTTCAGATACAGGAAAAAAATGAAATGAATTTCACTCAGGTCAAAGGTTTCTGGAATGAGTATTTGGTGTTTGGTATGAGGAGGTGTTGGGAAGGAAGTGGTCTTTTTGAAGGAACACAATCTTTTATGGTTCTTGAGCAAATTCAGCCAGAGTTAGCTGAGGAAGAAGCCTTTCAAAGCTTGCAGCTCACACGTGTTCAGCAGAAACCTTTAAAATGTTGGCAGCTAACCTCCTTGATGGCTTGCCTGCCTTGAGCGCATCTAGTTCAAATGCAAGATTGTTTTTTTTGTATGGTTGTCACTATGATCTGTGCCAGGCATGCTTCATTCTTAGACCTGAACTCTTCAGGGCCTGGGGCTGAACCCCTCTGAGGTGGCACAGGAGGAAGGGAGAAAGACTACAGGCAGTGATGCTGATCCAAGGAGAGGATAACAGTGATGGTCCAGGCAACAAGCTGTGTCTGTTTGCATCCATGTCTGCAATGTACTTATCTTGGATTTTCTAGGGCCAAGGATTTGCTGTGAGAGATTAGGAATGTGTGGGAAGTTTAAGAAGCACAGGTGAGGACTGGCTGAATACAGAGTACTGGACTCACAACTGAGGGTGAGGAGAGAGTGGAGCAGTGGTGCGGATAAATTGCTCCTGGGATGTGAATGCTGCCTTAGACTCAGTCCTGCTGCTCCACAACTCCTTGCACAAAAGGCAAAATGTGTGGTAGTACCTGGATGCTCCTCATCTCCTTGGTGATCAACATGATTCCTGACTTGAAAAAGTGCTCAGAGCTACAACTAAAGTCAGTGGGGCATGTTTTTAGTATACGTGGGAAATCATAATGTGGAGTACTTGGAACGGTCAGATTTTAATATCCCAAATTGGGTACAAATAATGAATGCATCTTTCTCTTTGTTTTTCTGCTCACCTCAGATTTACAAAGAATTATTAATGTCCATGAAGTACTCCTTGTAATATTGTCAATTAAAAGGTACCTTGGGGAACAAATAGAACAGATGATAAAGCCTGATGCCACATTAAACCATGAGGAGGCTACAAATCATGCAGCCATTGCTCATTGCATGACCACTTCTTGGTCTGAATACTGGATGCTGCAAAGTTACTCTGAAAACATAGATATGTAGCATGTCACTAGGAGCTGAGCCATAGTACATCCATGGGAGTGTTAATTAGAAAAACACCATCCCTCTCCTTTCATGTAATAGTGCACAGGCAGTGTTTTTTCAAGCCTTTTCCCCTTACAGATCCCTCCAAGCTTTGCAAGGGAAATGCAGGCCCTTGGATAAGCACAGGATAATGGTTTGTTCTATAGTTACCTCTTCTGAAGCCCTTGAGAGTCCTCTGGATCCATAGGGCCCTCACTGATAGTAGTATTCTTGAAAGGAAGAAAGGAGTTTGTTTTGACTGTGCTATAGCAGATATTCTGCTTAAGACTGTCTTTTTAATCTGTATTTCTTTTATCCCTCAGTTTTCACTGCCGTATTTGCTCTGGTCAACCACCATTCATGTAGCCCTGTTGTGAGGCAGGGTCCCAGTACAATGGCTTACCTCTGCCCACTCAGTCCAGCTCCTACCACGTGCCAGGTAGTACTGCAGTCTGCTTTGAATGCTCACATACTTGAATGTTTCCATTCCACTGCAAATTGAGGGTGTTATTTGATTCTGTGAAAAAAAATATTACAAACTATTTCCTCTTGAAGCTTTGGAGCTTCTGCCACCAGTGCACGAGGATCTGTAATTACAGCAGTGAACCCTTCCATCCACCACAGCTGCCTCCAGCAGCGTTCCCCCTCATTAGAAATCTATCCTATAATTTCAGATTAGAACTGGAACATAAGGTAGTGATTGGCCCTTTCTGTTCTAGTCTTTGCAGAATTTACATTGTCAAGATGGGGCGTTTGTTGTACTCAAACTTTTCCACCCCTTGGCAATAGGTCTTGAACTTTTTGCTTTGCCTATGTTGGCAGTTGCCCTGGTTCAGTTGCTGTGAGAGCTGGCTGCAGACAGCTTTTCTTCAAGAGCAAGCCTCTGATTCCCTTGGTAATATTACAGCTACTGGTTTGTTTTTTCTCGTCACTTGACATTCAGCTTTCTGCTGCATTGGTGACCTGCATCACTTTCCTGTTGCTATTCTGGCTGGGAAAATCATAGAAAGTGATGTGAAATGATAGGCTTTTTCAGTGCCCTATTCTAAATATCTTTTCTGGAAAATGAGATGAGTTAGGTATCTCACCATTCATTGTTTTTAAAATGACAAATCCTTTAAAAATGTGGTTGTTCCCTGTATAGGAGAGAAATAGAGGCTTTCTCAAGCTCAGAATGTCTTAGTGCCTTAGTGCTGATGAGGCTATGCCTGGAGTGCTGGGTCCATTTCTGGGCCGCCCAGTACAAGATAGATATGGACATACTGAAAAGAGTCCAATGGAGAGCCAGTAAGATGATGAAGGGGCTGGAGCATCTCTCTTATGAGGAATGGCTGAGGGAGCTGTGCCTGTTCAGCCTGGAGAAGCAGCAGCTCAAGGGGATCTCATTCACATCTAAGTATAGCTGAAAAGGGGGGTGCCCAGTGCCAGGACAAGAGGCAGTGAACACACACTGGAATGCAGGAGGTTCCCTTTGAACATCAGCAAACACTTTCAATGTGCAGGTGCTGGAGTGTTTGCACAGGCTGCCCGGAGGCTTTGGAGTTTCTTTTCCTCCAAAAGCTGTGAGGATGTGGGCCTGGGTGCCCCCTGTGTATGGCCCTGATTGTGCAGGACTTGGGCCAGATGGACACACAGGGTCCTGCCCACCTCAGCCATCCTGAGGTTCTATGATTCTGTCTGAAAATCTTAGTAATAGGTTCCAGGCTGTACTTGTTAGCATAACATAGCAACGTATAGTTAATGTAAGTTTGTGAGTGAGCTCCTTTTAGCTATTTATTTTGAATTCAATCAGCAAAATGCAAAAAAGCATTTCTTATTCTGGCCTCTAAATTCATTTAACGATAGATTTAAAAAGCAGACCAGCCCCTCTGAGAGCTTTAGCAAAGCACTAGCTTTTTCCCATATGCCAGCAGGCGTCATCAGATTTTTCAAGAAAAGCAAAATGGACAAAAAGGGCTCTGCATGAGTGGGCTGGGGGCAGAGGTCTATGTTTACGTGCATGGAGCTGCAGCACTTTAAATCCTTCCTTCTCTGATCTTCCTGCCTCTTGCCTTAGTGTCTGCATGGCTGAGGTGTGTACAATCATGCATGTGTGTACAGATGCATGTGTTGCTCCAGATATGTGTATTGGGAATTACACTTTGGCTACATACTGTATTAGCTGTTTCTGATGTTTCCTGTCCCAGCCTTCCCACCATCCCCCCCCCGCCCCCAAACCACCAACACTGATTCCCTTCTGCTTTATTGCTGCCAACACACTGTGCAATGCCAAAGATAAGTTTTTGAGTAAGTTCCACAGGTAATTTGTAATGCCATCTTTCTTTCTAATTACCCCAAGTCAGTGAGGATAAAAATTTCCTCAGAAGGTACAGTGTTAAACCACATTCTAGTATTCACCCTGACTTTCTGGGGAGGCTGAGCTTTAGAAAGTGATATCTCTCCTAGTGGGAAGCAGAAAAATCTGTTCTCAAAAGTGCTTCTGAAAATCAATGCTTTCTTTCTGAAGGGAAGCATGCAGCTTGCAGTTGCTGACTCTCTTCATGTGTTCCCATGAGTGGAGTCTTTTCCTTTCTCATCATACTTAGTGTGTTTGCTTCATTTATGTGCTGTGTTTGAAAGTGTTTTAGTTTCTTGCTGTTTGCCATACTAATTTATTTTTTTTCCATCAGGACTTTGCTCCCTATTTTATTGCAGTCCTGATTCTGTGCCCTGCTCTGCTTTGTTGGGGTGAGTTTAGCATGTTGATTATATGAGGACGTGCCTTTGTTGCCATTTTTCATTTTGAACATTAGTGCTTTGTTGAAAAGTGAGATTGCACAGGGGAAGTCCAAATATTAAAATCCTAAAACAAAGCCCTATTGACAGCAAAAGGAAAAGAACAAGAAAAATGAAAAAAGCTATGTGTGTAAGAAAAATTAATAAAACAGGCATAGGGTAAAAAGCCCTATTTGTTCCCACATTCTTAATCCAGGAGTTAAAGAATCTCATTTAAATACAAAAGAATCATACTCATTCCATTGTATGGTCGGTTCATTTTTGGAGGAAATAAAACCCCAGTGTTGGATGCCCCCTTTCACAGGAATCCAGTTCTTAGCATGGCTTTAAGGCTATTGTGCAATATGATCCTCTTATCTCTGGTAAAAGTCTGTGAGGTTTATCAGCAGCTTTTGACACAAATGAACTTAAGATATTGCTGCTTTTCCACAGAAGCTCTCTGGGATCAGTGGGGTCATTCTGAAAATGAGAACTCTGCACTCCCTGCAGAAATACCTTAAGTGACCATAATGCTTATCTGCCTTGCTTTGCATCATGGAAAGCTGCTTGTTGGTATTTGTGTTGGTGGTATTTATTTTCTGAGACATCCCAGATTTTAAAATAGACAGTTCCATGTATCTCACAACTGTTACTGAACAGCACACTCACCTGACCATAGCTCCCTGCCTGGGAGTGGTGAAAGAAGGAAAAAATAACTTTGTTTGGGGAAAAAAAGCTGAGTAGCACTGACAGATGATACAGTTCTTTTGGGAAATCACAGCATTCCCCTCCTTCTATAAATTGCTAAATAGAGATTACATACAAGGATATCAGCAGTCAGGTGGTACTTAATGCTGACCGGTGTTGGGCACCCTTGAAGCCATCAGTCACAACTTCCATCTTACCCAGCCTGCTTCTTGGATGGTGGTGTTCAACTCTGCAGTTCTTTATTTCTAAGGGGGAAGAGAGGCGTGCTCTATGCTTCTGACTGACCAGAAGGCTGCTCAGATGCAATACCCAGTCCACCGTGCAGTTGAGTATCTCTTGAACTGTGAAGGCAAATGGGAGCATGTCAGAATACATTTCCATGCAGCCTAGTGACTCCACATGCAGTAGCTGCTCTCACCTAGAACAGTGATCTTTCTCTTTGCTGCTTTTCATGGGACAGGGTTCAGCCCCATTAGTGGCTGAACATCCTCCCCGAGTGCTCCAGGGATACTTGATGAGAAACAGTGATATAATGGTCACAACAGAAATGAAACTCAGATGAGTTGAGAGAATGTGTGTGAAGAACATGCATTTGCTACAGAAATTCATCTGGCAAATAAGTAGGAAAAAAAAAAGCAGATCACTGCTTGCTTTGGAGAAGGAAAAAAAAAAACATTGCAAAATGCATATTGTTTACTTGAGCCTTCCTTCAGCGGAAGCAGTGATGTATTGTCTGCAGAATTACCACCCGCATCCACTACTTCAACTGTATTATATCCAGTAACTCCTCCAAAGAGAGAAGCTGTAGATGCCTTCCAGCTCTGAGAACTGTATTTCTGGACAAAGCCACCTTTAAGGCAGACTGCTCTCAGTGACAGATAGTATGCTACAAAGAAGCAGTAGGGGGACCATGTTCCCTCTGCTCTCTCATCTGGGATGTAACTGGCCCTTGTTTCAGCAAAAGGATGGAGAAAACATTGCCCTCTATTTGTCAGACATATGCAGCAATGGCAGTTATGATGGGAAGGCATAGGGATTAGTGATGGGCTTACTGGAGAACTCTCTTACTTAAGAACTGAGAGCTGCCAGCAGAGGTGTTGTCATCTGTGTAGCATGGAGTCCCTGATCCTCATGGAGAGGGTTGCAGTTACATGCTGCAAACTTATCATTCACCAAGGGCCTTCTGGGAGGCTAAAAAGGACCGGGCTTCAACATTTCTGTAGTGAAAAGCAAAGAAGAGAACCCAATACACCTGTTAGTGTTACTGGGAGAATCCATTTTGCTCTAGTGTAAGCAAAGTTTATGTGACTGGTAGCCAAATGTGCTGCAGATTAACTGCACGTGATTATGATGTGAGACGGAAGGCACAGAAGAGCTGGCAAGGAGGACAGGGCCAGTGATGGAAGCTGGGGAATACCCATAAATTTTATGGCTGCAGAGCAAGGTAATGCAAAGCAAAGGCTGTAAAAGTGACTAATACGAATGAAGGCCAATAGGGAGAGGAAGCAGGGTTGATTGAATGCAGCAGCCACTGAAGACACACTTTTGGTTTAAAGTATAGCAATAAGCACGTGGGCAGACAGACATCACTCAGGCTTGTTCCTCAGACCTTCAGGATTGCACTACCTCTCCTATTCCTTACAACAAAGACTTTCCCATCTAACATTCCTCTTTTTTTAGCTTGACTCTGACTGTAACAACCTAACTTGCAGGCTGGCACTATATGATTCTTGCTGTGTGGTCTGTAACTTTCTTAGCCAGGCTGTATGCTCCACAGTGTGCTTGCTGCTCCAGCTGAATTCCTATGCCTGGCCTTCTGTATAGTGCAAACCACAATAGCGGTGAAGTACAAAGCCCAGACTATGCCTGTACCTACATGGTATCAAAAGCATACCAAGGGTGTTGTATGTATAATAACTTTCCCAGCTGTAGAAGCAGTTGAATGTGTGCATTACAAAAGTGTGGGGCTTACAACCTGTACACACAGAACCACTCTTGCAACAGAGTTGAAATACTAGCATAGCAGTTGTGTAGGGAAAAAGTAGTGATAAAAGAAAGGTAATTTTAATTTTGTGAGGACCTTCTGTGCAAGAAGGTCTGACCTCTTATGTGCATGCAGACTTGAGTGGTACCACCACAAGAATAAAATGACCCAGATGTACTTCGAGGTCTAGTCAAATTCAGATGCAGTCAAGAATTTTAAGCATCAAAACACACTTTTTTTTTTTTCTTGAAACAGAAAACCTCTCCACTTGGTGAGATTCCACGGTATCTTTCTAAAGAATGAAATATCTCAGGCAGAGCTGTCACCAGTGAAGAACAGTTTGGACCTCAGTGAAAGAAATGGTAAAAAGTGTAATAGGAAGACATTATAGGGCACTGGGGGAGGATGAGAAAGCAGAACAGGAAATGTTTGTGCAGATAAAGGAAGCCTGCAAAGCAACTACAACAGGGATCATAGGAATTTCAATCTGCCTGTCACTGTGTGGAATTGTAATTAGGAAATATCAAATGTGTGTGAAAAACTGAAGATGTAGTGTAGCCCTGAATCACATTTAGACAGTTACTGGGTGTGCAGCTAGAGATACGGACCAGAAAGCTCATGGCCTGGGGGTTCTTGCTTCTCCCTCAACTCCAAACCAGTGCAGGTCGGAAAGCATCAGTTCATTGACCTTGTGGGTTATAGCACTGCCTGTTTTCTCAGGCCTGCTGCAGATGGCTGGGGGCTGATATGCTCAGAGAGGATGTTGTCCATTTAGCTTGTGGAGATTGACTCTTGTCACGTTTGTGGACTGAATGAACTATAAACTGTTGGGAAAATGACTTTGTAAACTACAGGATGGTTGAGTCTTTACTATTCTGGAAGGTGATGTGGTTAGGGTTTTTTTTTTATCATTTGACTTATATATTCCATCATTGTTTATGAATGATAGGCAATAACTATCATTTTTGGAAACTACAACATACACTAAAAAAGTTTTTTTCCTTTTACAGTTGAAAAAATAAATCAGATATCAAATATTCTGCTGCCATCAATACCATCTTGGCTTTTTTTTGTGTGAATTGGTGCAAATTCCCCTCTGCAAAAGTGCATTAACAGATGAGAAGCTTTGGGAAAACTTTTATTTGCTGCAGCTATAAGACAATACTGCTACGTGAAAATTACTGGGTGTTACTCAGGTGACGTTAAAGCATCATGTCTGGCACCACTGGTTTTCTGTCTGTCCCCAGCTTCTGTTTGCCTTCTGCTCAGGCTCTGTGTGTCCTCTGCTCTGCTGCAGCTCTTCCTTTTTCCACCTGTTCCTTTCATTGACCACTCAATGCCCTTGATGTGTACCTCATCCAAAGAATGTGTGTTCTCCCATGGGGCCACAGTAAATCAAATGGAAGTTCCCTCTGATGCTGAACTTGAACAGACTGGAAGAACACCAGCCCATACTAAGAAGACTGCTGCCAGGAAATACAAAGTGTTGCAAGAGTAACCACCAAATATTTATGGGCAGCGGTTCAAAGCATGTTCTTCTGAGAAGCTGAAGCTGTAAAATTCACAGTGCTAGGCTTCATTTTTGCAAAGATGCATCTGAACAAGCATCTGGTATGTTCTGATTCATAGCATGAGCCTGCTAGCACATACTTCCACACAACAGTAATCACTTCAAGATTTGTCTGTCCTATGTTCAATATTCCTGCTATCATAGATTGTTCCTTGACATCCACTAATATGGATTACACATTTTATTTGTGGTATTTTACCTTTTCTGGTCTTCATTCGTCCCGGTGAAAGATGATCTAGTCTGATATTTCTCAAGACATAATTGTTGTGTCTGAAGTCGTGCTTGTTTGTGTAACAGGGGTTGCACTTGAGAGCCCTGCAGGAATCAGAACAAGCACCGATTTCACAAGGAGGTTGGGATTCACTAAGGCTTCAATGATAACAGTGGGAGAAGAGTGCACACAGTAAATTCCACTTCCCTCTGATGCACGTATGCGCTGCTTTCCAAAAGCTCTGCAGACAGGTTTTCAAGAACAAACTCGAATCAAGCTTTTTCCTAGGAAACTCTTGTTAGCAGCCTGCAGAAATGCCTGTTTTATTTTAATGAGTGTTTGTCACAGTGTCACACAACTGTTTTCATAATCTCAAAGCCCTCCTTTAAATAGCTGTGACAATCAAGCCAATTATGCTCCCATGGACCAAGTTTTAGTTATCTTTGGTTTGCTTCCACTAAAAACATATCTGTGTCCCTTTGCTGTCATCTGAAATTTTTTTTTTAATTCTGTATTATTTTTCTCACTAATTACCCGTTAGCTTGCTTTGCTTATTTTTACAAATTTCCTTTTTTTCCCCTACTGGATTATTTATTTTTTTAAGATTTACTCCTTATTGTTCTACTGACCTATGAGGCTCTGGGATATTTTTCCTATTTAGAATTAAAAAGGAGACAGTTGAATTTCCTTTTTTTTTTCTCCCTCCCCCCCAACTATTTTCTGGCAGCAATTCCCTTTGATATGATTGCTTAATTTGGTTTCCCCAGCTCACAGAAATTTATGTTGAAGTGGGAGTAGGAGAGATTCTTTTGGCAGCCTGCCTGCTGAACTCTAGAAATGCCACTTCATATAGTCCACGCTTTGGATGGTTGAATGAGTTGCAGAGAATAGAGCTGGGAAGACGTACCTGCTGACTGAAGCCTTTTAATCCCAGGAGAGTGGAAGCCAACCTCCAAAGCGCTTGATCCTAATCGTCGTGTCTGCTTTGTTCTGTGTGCTTCCTCTTGGCAAAGTAATTCATTCTCTTTGCCACTTAATTTGTTGGTCGCCGTGATAAGTCAGCCAGCAGGCACTAATGGTGCCAGTGGATTTGGTGACACTGACACCCATATGCAAATAAACAGAGAAGAATGCCATACAGACAGCTATA
Organism: Cyrtonyx montezumae; assembly: GCF_038088225.1. Lineage (NCBI taxonomy): Eukaryota > Metazoa > Chordata > Aves > Galliformes > Odontophoridae > Cyrtonyx > Cyrtonyx montezumae. The sequence goes on along the minus strand of NW_027072089.1, from coordinate 97,747,672 downwards.
CAGTTATCAGGTAGTAATGATTTTAGAGTTGTGCTTACCTGGATCTCCTTTGAGACAGGAATCTGACAGAGAAAGCATGACCCTGCTGTTGCTCCGTGGTCATGCTCCAAACAAGGTGATTGTCATTAAGTAGCTGAGAAGACCTAAGAGCATTTCAGTCCTTCCTAGGGGGGAAATAAACTGCAGGTTAACACTTGATCTTTATATGGAAAATGTTAAATTTCACAGCAGACTTCCAGACGTCTGCTTCCCAACTGTTTTTAAAATCTAGGTCATTATATATAGGTGGCATTGGATAAGTCTCCATAGAAATTTCAGAATGTTTTAAACAGAAAAGCGAGTCAGATCACTGTAAGGCTGGTAACTGTCTAACACAAGTTTTTCATGTGTATGGTCTGAGGAAAGTTAATCTTTTTTGATCTCTCATTTTTAACTTGAACTCTGCGAATTTTTAACTTGTCCTTTTCTCATAGCTGTTCACAGTGGTATTTTGTAGGTAAAATTGCTATTTCAATCTATTAGCAGATTTTTGCTACCCGGTGTGGTCAAATGAATCTATCTTGCTCCAAACCTCTGCCACTTACTTCCAAATGCTGTGCAGTCACTTCTCGACTGAAGGCATTTTCCATGAGCTGAAATGTGTGATGTGCCTCATATACTACATTTCCTTTGATTTTGTTAATATTATTCTTTTCCACGTTGGCCTAGCCTGGGACTGAAAAAGCACTTCCAAAACAAGCTCCCCTACCTGTATGCTCCTTTATGCAAATAACTTCTGCACTCACACGCATGCCTACAAACAATTTTCAGATTAGCAGCAGGACTCATTAAGGTGAGCCATGGCAGAGAAGTAGAGTAGGACAGAGCTGTGCTGAAGGGTCTCCTGGCTGGGTGCTGCCAGGCTCTAACAAGAGGACATGGGGGGATGTGGGTGCTGAGGCTGCCAGAATTGTTGGCATGGAAGCAGAGAGTTGCTGGCCCCAGGTATGCATGTCATTTCGGTCACTGCATCAAGACAGTAGCGGATGCTCTGAATTGTGCACTTCCTACAGGTAAAAACTGCTTGGCCCATGAAGCAAAATGTTGGAGGGGATCCTGATGTAACTGCCTACAGACATCGGCTTGGGAACCTTTATCCCGGTTCCTTTGGCCTGGATCAGGTCCACTGCTTCCGGGCATAATGCATTACAGGCAGGACTGGATTCCCTGCCTGAAGAACAGAGCCACAGGGCCCCTCGCAGCCCCAGGACACCACTGCAAGCCAAAAGCCTGATGCGTTTTCCCACCGCCTGAGTGCCTGAGAACTCAGCTGAGAGCCAGGCCAGCTGAGAAGGTCCCCACTAGCCACAGTAAAATGTGTGACATTTGGCAGCTCCGTTGCTGTAAGGGCTATTGAGACCCATAACAATGCTCCCAGTGCCTCCAGATGACCGTGGGTCCATCTCGTGTGATGCCTTCTGTTTTGCCATGGCAGCACCCCAACAACTCCAGTAATGCCACCATCTTCTGAATGTAAATCCACCTGCATCTGCAATTGTTTTTTTTCCTTTCTTCATCTTTTCACATCTGCTGATACTCACAATTGCCGAAGAATAAATGTGTCTCTTTTTTTCCTTTCTTTCAATTGTGGCAAATCCAATCTCTTTGTGCTTGTTGCGAATTCCTCTGCCACTGAGCTCTTCTGGCATCATGCTGGCTTACATTTTTTTGGGCAGAGAGGAAACTTTTTTGTGTGGTCATTTAATGCATGAGAAAACTCATGAATAGACTTTCTTGGTAACTGAAATGCTGTTTTTATCTGCAGAATAGAGACAGCCTAACACTGCAAGCTTCCTCCTGCTGCCTTGGCAGTCTCCTGCAATTCCAATTTGGTGCGGCTGCTTTTTTGGAAGGAAAAAATAGCTAGAACTCTGTGCTATTCTCTCTCATTGCTGAGGCTAATCAATGAAACAATTGTGCTTTGGGTGCTCTGAGCACCGGCTGTGCATTTAAACTGCAAGGAAACCACTTGAATGTTGTATCAGTAAGCCAGCAGGTGAAAAGTAGAAGGATCCAGAACAGTGCCTATGAACACGGGCCAGACCTGAACGCACAACATAGCTGAAGAACCTTGCAGCCCGTTTTCAAACAGTTGAAATACCCAGTTCCTCCATAAGGGCCAATTTATGATTTCACAACCTGCTGCTGTGGAATGTCGAGAGCAGATCATAATTACTTCAGCTAGGGCATGTAGAGCAGCAACACACAGACTGCTCCATCAGAACATTCAAAAGACTTTGTGCAACTAACAGGTAATTAGATAAAAACAGGGGAACAATATCCTGTGCAAGTTAAACCATTTTCCAGCAACAAAGTGCAGAAATCTGCAAGCTCCTTAAATCTCTGGGAAAAGGCCCTCTTTCCTGGCCATGGAAGTGGAATTTCTTCCCTGAAGATGGCTAGAAGCAATACAGCCATCTACTGACTGACACGGTTAACCACAGCATGTTTATGTGCTCGTCTTTTAACTCGGCCTCTTATTTTCATCTCAAAATTGTGGCCTGTGGAAAACTGGTTTTCAGTAGAAGCTAATTACTGAAGCACACAGTTAAAAGCTAATTAGTAACTTGCTGGCCCTCCTTATTACTCATTGCTTTGACATCTGGTTAGGTAGCTGCGTGCATAGGCACCTCTGTTAAGCCTAAGATGGCATTATCATGCAGCTGACATGCAACGACGTTCTTGCCACTATCTCCACTGCTCTGTAGTGCTAAGAGAAAACCAGAACCTTCCAGGGAAGGATGAGACATGACTCCCTGATGTCTGGGTCTACCCAGTTCCCCTTTTGACACCACAGGATGATTTTGCTGAACACTGATCCCTCTGCATACATCAAATAAATTCTCTGGATGCTGGTGACTGAGAAGGGTTGACTTCTTGTTGATGGAGCACCTGGTAAGGTGGTGGGAGCGTTCGAGTCAGGAATTATGCATGATATTTAACAGTGTTTCTCTGATAGCTGGTCGTACGCTGCCTGATGGTGCAGGTGTTTGAGCCTTTATGCTACTTGTCATGGGGCTTCTAATGTGCTAAGACATTGAAAACTTGCAGGAAGTCCATGTGTTGCCACAGATTCTCATTAAAACAAACAACTATTGCAGAGCATTTTGAGTTCACACAGAAGTAATGAAAGACACAAAAATGAAAACAATGTAAGTGGATGAAATTCTACTTTCAGTGACGGTTTGTATTATATCTAGATCCTGGATGGATGTCAGGAAGTTCTCCTTCCCCAGAAGATTTTTCCAATCTTTAAAGGAAAATGAAGTTTTGGTATACAGTTGTGTAAGGCTCAGCAGGAACAGTGTCTGTGTCAGCAAACTGGAAAAAAATACCTGGCATACTTGGTGCATGAGTAGCTGATTGAGCAGTCCAAAAGCCACTCAGGAAAACATGGTGAGACAACATACTATGTGTAAATTTAACAACAGTCCTACATTGCAATGAAATGACTGCTGGGATCAAGACTGCCCCAAGCCTGCAGAACGAAACTCACAGCAGTTTATAGAACATGTTTCACGCTTCTTCCAAATGGTGAATGAAGCCCCATAGTGATCCTTACACTTAGGAGCTGCAGTGCTGCTGTGCAAGCTCTCAGCACTCTGTAGGCAGAAGGCTGATTGCAGCTGTTGGAGCTAGCTGACCTACATAGCACGTGTGGCTCCTGCCCTTGCTAGAACTGGAGCATCCAGATTTATGCGACTAACACTTCTCTTTGAAGTGTCACTATATGGAAAATTTAACCATGTTTAATTCCTGTTGCTTACACAACATATAAGCTGAAATCCCCTTTTGCAATTTCTAGACCAACCAGAAGCTAAGGCAGCAAGAACAACAGCCAAAAAATCACTTTTAGGTTATTTATTGTGTCTTGCAATTGCAGATGATATATTACTACAGACTCTCAGAGCACAGTGCAAAGCTCCGTGCATACAAATAGCAAGTATTTGAGATTTTAAACTGAAACATGAGACTTTCCCTATGATTCTGAAGAACTTGAGAGAACTTTCTTTAAATAAGGGGGTGGTGCTTAATAGACAGAGATAAATATCATGCTATTATAAAATCTTCTAGCTACAAGATTAGCATTTCAGACAGAGAAAGTTGTACTTTCCAGAGGATTGATGTCAGGATGATGCCTAAAAAGACAGACGAGCAAAGAGAAGCATTTGGAAACTAAGTATTTGGAAGCATTTGGAAGCAAAACCTAAAACAGCTTGTTTCCACTCAAAAATAATTGAGAATGTTATCACATCACATATGAGACAATGGCTCAGACAGAACACATTCTAAATGTACAAAATATATGAGTTTCCAAAACAACTGGGTCTTGACTTTGTAGATACTTAATGCATGAGTGGATGTACTGAGTTTCCTGGGATTGTCGTGCATAACATTACTTGTTTGAGTCTGCAAGACTCCAGTCCTGTGCACTGACATCTGCAAACTTGTAAGATGGGAACTCCAAAAATGAGGAATTCCTCTGAAGAGTAATGGTTCCTTTCCTATGGTCCACATAGCACTTAGCATGCACTTGCCATTTCTGCTGTAAATAATGTGCCTTGTATGTAAGTGATGAGCCACGTACATAAAGCTATTAAGCAGAGGTTGAGAAAAGAGAAGGCATTTTGCAATCATTGGGCTGGAAGTTCTTAAAAGTTGTTCCTCTTCCCCTCACTGAGCCACCTTCTCAACTTTGCATGTTTTCTCAGCAATTTGTGATTTTTTTAAGGGACTGTTTTCAACCTGTAGAGCACTGACACATGGCATCAAGTAGCACAGGAGAAAGAAATGCAAAGAGCAGAGCTGAGAGGGATACTGCCGTGTTGTGCGTGGAGCATAGGAGCAATGCTGCTCTGTTCTGCCCTCTCTGTTTCCTTGATGCCACATCTCAGGAGATGGGGAGGCTCCTGGGGACAAACAGTGCTGCAGCAGTTCTTGGAAGAGCAAACCTTCCTGTAATAAAATGCTGAGTATCCACTTACATGTCTTAATTCTTTCCATGCATGTCCTTTTTTGCTCTCACCCTCTAAATCTTGCTCAAACTGAAAAACAGGAATTTTGACCCATGTCTGGGATTTTTGTGCAGCTAACAGGCTGACTGGATCTGCAGTAGTGCAGATCAAATAGTGCCTGTCTTGATAAGTAGCCAGTGCTCATACACTGATCAGCTGTACTTAAAATGAATGTAAATCTGAGGTATCTGTAGCATGTCACACTTCCTGCACAGATGCTAGTTATCTGAGTTTGTGCCAGCAGATGCCTGTATTTGTGTTTTTCCCTGTTGTCCGCGGCCAAAATCAGACACACTAGCACAAACTTTATGCAAGATAAGATAAAAAGCTTTTAGAACACATGACAGAGAGCTTGTAATGTACATCAGTGACTCGATATACAAGTTGCAGAGTTTTTCCTTGGAGCATGAAAAGTTCTGGCTGCCATCAAATCACTTATTTTCCTTCCTTGAAACTGGCGTCTTTTCCACAGGGCTGTTCTTAAACGGGGGAGAATTTGTTTCATGTCATTCCCCCATAAGCTGTGCCCTTCCCTAACTGATTTCTTTCTTACATTGCCCCAGCACTGGTGCTTGGCAGTATCTTGAGCTAACAAGTTTCACAAGTAAATCCCCATCTGCAGACTGTTGTACATCCACCTCATTTCATCCCTGCCTGTAGAGCACAATGAGTTAGGCACCTAGCCTACACCTAGGCACTGTGCAGAGAAGTCTCTGCCCCAGAGGGATTATAACCTCACAGGAAAGTCCAGCAAATATCAGAGAACAAGGAATCAATCAGAGCTGGGAGTAGTATTCCAGGTTTCAGTATCACTTTATCGTATATTACCCTATCAGTATCTGCATAGCAACTGACTGCAATTGCTTTCATGTGGGCAGCCTGCTGGGTCCCTTAAAGTTAATGGGGAATCACATGAATAAAGAAAGCTGAGGAAGATGAAAGAAGATGTTGGATCAGAGTGATAATCTCCCGAGAAGCCTCTTTTGGGCAATAAGGTCAAAGGCTTTTTTAAAGTTAAAAATTAAGTATATAACTAGACTGTTTTATTTTATTTTATTTATTTTTATTTTTAATTCACTGCCCTGCAGAAGAACTCATCCTTTGTACCCATGCTGTTTTGTCTCCAGTTTTTCTCGGGAGTGGCTCTGAGTAATTGGAATTTAAAAAGACAAATAATTTGTAAACATAAATGGTATTTTTTTTTCTTGCAAAGACAAATGCTCTTTTGAAACAATTCGTGGAAGTGCCTCATTTTGCTCCATAGCTATTGTAACAATTTGTTTTCAATTAAAATGTTTGAAATAGTGTTTCTTCAGCATCCTACAATGAAACAATTTGTGTACTACATCACTTCAATGGTTCTCATGTTTAGAATGGATGAGAAGTGATTGAAAAACAGGTGTAATTTGAACACACGCAGTAGGAAGAAATAATAGGAAAAAAAAAAAACCAGACAAAAACACCCAACACAAATAAAACTCCCTAACAGATCTGTAAGCAAAAAGCCATTCTACACCACAGTGTGTGTCTGAGATGCAATTATAGACCTGGTCTGAGAAGATATACCATGGTGGTCTAGCTCCTTCATTCGGCAGCACTAGAATATAAAGAAGGGTCCATTCAAGCTCTGTACCAGGAAGCTACTGCTCACTCAAACCTTTTCTAACCCTTATGTTTAGCCAGAATTTTTCTGTTTGATTTTCCTTGAAACAATAAAATGCCAAGATATTTTCTCACCTGTATGTGCCTTCTGAAGCTCCTCATGAGCAAGAGTGAGGGAAAAACTATAGATAACTGCTACTCTTCTTCAAATCTTGAAGCTGTTACCAGAGCAGAAATATCCACCAATGAATCACGTTTTCATTTCACCATTTCAAGAAGTTATTCCTTATTCATTTGTTGCCAAGTGAACCACCTGTGCTAGGACCACTGCACCCAGTAATATGTGTTTTCAGGATTAGTCAGTGACAATCACTTCATACCTCTGCTGGAAACCAGGTAATTGGTCTTGCAACACTTTCCTCCCTAAGCTTGTTGTTTAAACTACAGCTAGGCTGGATTCATTGAAGTCCACATCCGTGTTGTATTCCATCCACAAGCAACCGCTTGCAGGTTAGTGGGGCCTTAACGTGTCCTGTTCTCTACAGGTGATTTGCATGTGAAAGAGGGAAGCTCCCTATTTCCCTCTCAGCTTGCTCCACTTGAATTCTTCGGTCGCTAGAAAAGAGAAAGCTCATTAACTTTCTCATCGTCAGAGAGTTCGTAAGGTCTCTTATTCTCTTACTAGCCGCTAAGTCCTCAAGACCTTCTGTACGGTACTGGCTTCAGCTGCTAACCCTTGTGAAATTTAATGAAGACAGTCACCAGGCTCAAAAGTTAGTGGGAGGACTGAGTAGTGCACATAGAGAGGATCATTCTGTAAGTCCTGACAAACAACCGAGAACCCATTATTATATTTAAATACACATACATTTCAGCTTGTTTACTTTCAGAAATGTCAGGACTGACAAATCACATGCCCCTTACTGAAAGACTCAGGCATGTAGTCAAACCTGTCCATCAGTGCTGCTAATATGGCTACAGGATTTCCAGAGACGTTTTTGCTCGTGGAAATCCATTATGGAAATTCCTACAGTGTTGTTGGGAATTAGCAAAATTTCTCATTCAGAGGAGCTGCTATACACTTCCAGAGTGACAAAACCCATGTGAACGTGACCTTTCCCTTAGTTTTCTTCAGGAAAAAACCTCTCTGGCTTCATGTATACAAGTGAAAGGAACAAAAACAGGGCAAACCCACTCTTTCCTCCTTGTACCTTGGGTTTTCCAGACAATTAAACAAATGTGAAATCTGATTTACAACAGAAAGCCCTGGAAGGGTCAGAAATAATGATTTTCTCAAATCTGCTTGTGCAAAAGAGAGAAATGTGGGGAATTTTTCATGGCAAAGCAGAGGTTTAAAAAGTGTCTTGGCAGAAACTAGTGTTTCTGAGCATTCAGATTCTCAAGTTTGTTCTGGTTGTGATCCCGCCTGCAGGTCAGTCATTTCACATGACCCCAGCTATTAGTATAAATAGCAGAAGAGGCTGAATTTGTTAGCTACATAGCAGCTTGTAGCTGCTATGATGTTACAGCTCCTAGACTGAACCCTGCTGGTTTGTGTAAGGTAATGAAGGAAAAAAAGTCAGTCCAGAGTTTTCAGATTGCATACTCTCAATCCTATCAGAAAATAATAATAATAATATATAATTCATATATATAAAGGAATTGGGACTATACTTTGCTGGCAACAACCTGGGGTTTTGATGTATTCCAACTTGACAAATGGATATCAACATGGATTATACATGCAGTCTAACTTCTATGCCTAACTTAATTTAAATGCCTAGAGATACAGGATCTTAGATGCTCTGAGTTGCCTTTTGTGTAGTCTAATGGCTGTATGAGAAGCCTAAACTCTCAAATCACATGCCGCTGTTAGGACTTACAGTCCCTCAGCCTCTCATATCATTTCAACATATGAATTCCTTTATTAAAAACATTCACTGATAATACCATGCAATGTATATTCATAAAATGCTTTCTGGAATGTAAACTAATGTCAGACTTTTTTTTTTTCTTTTTTTCCTTAACTTAGTTTAAAGTTTTATTCCTGTAATGAGATCACAACAAGAATATTTCTGATCCCAAGGCCCTGTGCACAGTACAAAGATATGCTCTCTGAGCTGGCATACCACGAGGTTTCTAAAATGACACCATATAAGAGATCTTAGGTCATGACTTAGGATATTTCTTGGTCACCCCAAGTCTGGAATGTTTTATAGTAGCCTTTGTGCGTTACAGGATCGCTATGTGAATTGCCAGGCAATGAAATTGCAGCCCATCCTAGCTGCAAAGTTGTCAACTTACAGTTTACCTTGATTTTTGCCCATCAATCCTCGCAATTGCTTCTCTAGCTGACCCATTTTGGTGCATCACCATATGTGCGAAATTTCACCACTGCTTGGAAATTCTATTCTTGGAAATAACTGGGAATTGAAGTTGCACTCCCTGCTAACGACAGCAAGTTGTAATTGAAAGAAGTACAAGGAAAGCACTGTTTTTTCCTTTTTTTTTTTTTCTTTCCCTGCAATAGGTTTTTTTGAAGTGGGAATGAGCTTTACTGTAGGGATGTTCATTAGGAATAACACCAAGTGATCTTTTTCTTTCCTCACCCTTATTTTGTGTATCAGAAAGCAACCCTTAACGGCGCTTTCTCCTCAGAAACTGAAAACTCTGTCAACCATAGCCTGAACAGGCTAATGGCGGGACCCCTGAGACTTGTTTTATCATTTCACACGTCCCTCGTGGGACACCAGGCAGATCTCTCCCCGCGCCATTCTGCTCGTAAAACGGCAGTGTGACGTCTCGGGGAGAGTTACACCACGGCGTCCCCACAGCCCAGGCATGACGGAGTAAATTGGTCCGGCGCGCTGGCTCCGCGCCTTCACACACCCTCTCGTTACGTCACAATATGTCACACACACCCGGAGGAGAGTCGCAGCGCGCATGCGCGATGCCAGCCTCCCGCGAAGCCTGCGTGCGCCCCCTAGCGCATAGATCGGGTTGCGGAGGAGGAGGTGGACGAGGGAGGCCGCGCTTCCGGCCTCCATTTTACACAAACAGCAGCGGACCGCAGGTTGAGGCGGTGCGGCTTAGCTTGTGCTCTCTCGTGGGCGTGGCCGGCCTTCCGAAGGTGGCCGCGTGTGCCGTGCAGAACCGCCCCCCGCAGGGATGGGCGCCCCCCGCTGCCTGCGGAAGTTCCGCCCCGAGCGTTGAGCGCGTTCTGAGCGCGCGCGGCTCCGAGCGGCTCCGTGTGCCGGGCGGGGGGGGGAGGAGGGGCAGAGCCCGGCAGCATGGAGCAGGGCGCGGCAGGACACCCGGTGACCCTCATCATCAAGGCGCCCAACCAGAAGTACACCGACCAGACCATCAGCTGCTTTTTGGACTGGACCGTGGGCAGGCTGAAGTCGCACCTGTCCGACGTCTACCCCAGCAAGCCGGTGAGTTGTCGGGCAGCCCCCGTGTTTCGTGTCGCTGGCCTCTGTGGCTTCTGACGTGGGGAGGCCCTGCGCTGGGTGCTGCGCGAAATAAACAAGGAAGAGCCCTGCTTTCCCCGGGGCTGTACGTGTAGGGATTGGCTCTCTGCTTCCGGCGGGGTCCAAGCATAAACAGCTGCTCTTCTGTGTGCTTCAGTGAGATGGCAGCTCAGCATGCTCCACTTAACTTTCCCAGCGCCGTGTTGATATCTATTCATCACATGTCAGGCTTATTTCTGTAAACCTAAGCGTTCTGTCTGCGGCGGTCGGGGTACTCATAGAGACAAACTTCCGCTGTCTGGTGGGCTCAGAGGTGGAACAGGCAGGTGAGTACTCATAGTGCCCTCTGAAACGTGGGATTGAGCGACCCCTTGGGAGTTCATTCCTCTTGTCTTTTGGGTTGCCATGTTTTGAGGTGGGGCTGGGAACTACCATCAGCTGCTTTGCAGGCTTGTGTGATGGCAGCAGCTGTATTTTGCAGCTGTTAATGTGAAACTGTACGGATTTCTGTTCAATAAAGGATATGTAGATCTTTCCTCAGCTCTGAATTTGACAAATGACAGAGGTTATGAAAAAAACATCCCACTAATGGAAGTGTAACACCTGCTTAGAATGGCCGTCAAGTAGAACAGCATATTTGATTCTTCTGAAAACCTGTTCCAGAAAACTGTACAGACACAGTGATTGGCTTTGTCTCTATGCTGCAGTGGCATGTAGGGCCTGGGCTTCGCTGTGCAAAATGTCCAGCTAAGGTTGCCTTTATATTGTGGATGATTAGTATTCACCTAACTCAATAATATAATTATTGAAACTTTTTTTTTTTTTTGGAGGGGGGAACATGACTGAAATAGTAGCATTGTGTCTGAAAGGGATTTCTCCTGCAGGAGAAAGCAGGGGAAGAGCAGTCAGAAGTTGAGTTACTGATGCATTGTATTTGAGAACTTGTGGATTTAGTTATTGCTGTCATTAGGTCCCTTCTGAGAGGCTACCCACTGCAAAAAGGACAAATAACACCGCTTCAGCTGATTGCTAGAATATCCTCTTGTGGGGTATTTGTATTCAAGCATTTATTTTCTCATTCACCCTATGAGCTAGCTGGAATGGGCTTCTAGGAAGAATCCTTAATGAGCCAGAGGTTTTTATGTTGTGTTGTGTTAACCAGTATTATAATGTTATGTAGCAGTTGCCTGAAGCGTCTGTCTCCTGTTAAAAATTGATGCCTCAGTGTACCTTGCCTTATTAAAATGTAATTCAGAATTAACTGCACAGTATTAAAACGAGCAGTTCAGAATCCTCGAAACTGTTCTGGGTTAGGTGATGGCAGTTTCTTTAGTGAAAATTACCTCAGTATTTCAATTTAATTTGGCTTTAATGTATGTACTAACTTATTTGTAATTAAACTCAGTATTATTAATTTGAAAGGTTCTATATAGTAATAACATGGGAATGTAAGAGAAGGATCTCCTCTGTGTGATCAGATGGAGAAGTTTATCTTTTGGCTGCTTTTGATGTAGTCTTGCTGCTTTGTTTTGTTTGTTTTTAATTTAAGCTTTATTTACACATTTGTGCTTTTAAGGCCCTCTTTCTCTTTATTTTTTATTTTTTAAACAGAGAAGCATCAAAAATGTGTCAGTAAAATGTCTGCATTCCATGGATTGATATGTCCTGGATCTAACTTCTCCATGCTATTTTAAAAGTGCAAGGGTACATCAGAACACAGATACTTCGTGCAAGTATTGCAATGTTCTCAAATTGAAGGATGCAAAGTAAGAATCAGCTGCTATCACTGCAGAAGAATCTTGCAAGTTTCCACATGTGACTTGTGCCTTATTCTCCTGTATATATCTGTTTTTTTTTCTGTTTAATTCAATAACAGCCCTTACAGTAACTGTCCATTGAGGGCATGTCTTCAGAAAATGTGATTGTTGAAATAGGCAGGTGACAGGCTGGGCTTTGAGGCAGTGTCATTGTGACTTTCCTAGATAAATTTGTGTGGATTACTTATGTAAGTATGTATAAATTCCAAGTACAGCGTAGATATAAATTGAGTTAGCTGCTGTTAAAGCTGGAATTCGTACTTTAATAAGTCACTGAATAAGCTAGTGGTTTAAATCAGCATTAAATTAGTTTGTGGGTCCATACTAAGGTTCAGTATGTCAGTTTTTTTCCAACTGGCCTCATTGTTTTTACAGTACTCCAGTTATAACTTCCCTAAAATGAATGCTTATTGAAGAAAAGAGAACTTAAAGAAGCAACCTGTACATCTCAAACCTTGGTGGATCTTGCGTTCTGTGTGTTAATTGCTGTTATCAGTTACACCCATAATTGTTAATTTAAAACTCCTGTTTCTCATTTCCTGTACTACCTGTCACCTAGCATGTATTTCTTCCCACAGTTCTAACCAGATGTAGTTCTTTGGGGTTTTATTTCCTACAGATGAGTGGCAGAGAGGCTGAATGACTTGAAAACCAGATGTCTTGCAACTGAAGCTGAGGATAGGTCAGAGGATGGATGTTCCTAGAAGATGTTACTTTATCATGTTCGCTTTAGTGGTTTTGGAAATGTTCTTGGCATATTTAACTTGAACCGAGCACTGTAGGAGTCTTGCTTGAAAAATGGAAGGGAAAAAAGCTGATTAACTGCTAATTTAAAATTCATAGCTTCTGGATTACGATCAGAAAACTGTCTTTTCCATCCCAAGTTTGAGCTTTAGCTTTTGAGTCCTTGAGTTGTTTTATCTTGAGTTGTGAATTTACTTCTCAAATTGGGGCTACTAGTTAGGATTTTTGGAGTCTTTCCATTGCAGCTGGATGTTTGGTCCAGCAGCGAGCATGTTCTTTGAGGCAGGAGCTGTGGTGTTCAGTCCTCTGTGACACAGGGTGAGTTGAATGCCAGTTCAATTTGCTTTGGCATATATGTGAATTAACTTTGTTTTCATGTTTATTGCTTTCTTCCATCCCCATTTATTTATTTAAAAAGAAAACCTCTCAGGTTTCAGGATTGTAGGATGGGTTTAACCCTGAGAATTACGAGGGATAATTTCTGTAGTGCACAGTTAGATATTGCAGCTATGTAGGGAGGAGTATGAAATTCAAGAATTCTGGCTGCTTTGGCAGGGGGGTTGGACTAGATGATCTCTAGAGGTCCCTTCCATCCCCTACAATTCTGTGATTCCTGCATTAATGTCCCTGGCCTAATATGTTTAACAGTATTCAGTTTTTGTTAAGTTAAGCTATAAGAATTTATTTTGTGGTGGGTTTTTTTTAATTTTATTTTTTTTATTTTCCACTGAGTTGGAATGCATTACTGCTATAGCAGTCAGATCAGAGAGGTTTAATCTGTTTCTTATCAGTAAAGTTTTTATTTATTAAATAACTTGTCATTATATGAGGGACTGGGAAAGTATGCAATTATGATACTGAAGGAAACAGGCTGAATTGAACCATGTAGGAAATAGTGTTACTGGCAAAATACCACATCCATGTGCTGCTGTTCGATGGTGGTACAAAATTCTTAGCTTAGGGCTTCTCTTTGTTTTTTTTAACTGAGTTTGTCTCAGGACCCTGAAGCATGGTTTCTGAGACTTTTCCCTGGTTCTGCTAATGATTTGAAAGTTTTCTGCAGTCTTGTTGCTGTGCTGTGATTTGCAGTTGCTCTGAGAAGGCCTTTCCCTGGTATACAATGCAAGAAAACTTGTATCCTGTTAGCAGCCTATTGCTGACTGAAACAAGCTGACAACAAAATAGCGTGATTCGAAATAATTTAGTTGGATTTGAGAGACTGACTTCTTGTTGTTGCTCTTTAAAAGAAAATAATCAGTAGAAATAGTGCAGTAATGACTTTCAGTTCATTGCACTATTTCGTCATTGGAGCTGGAAGTTAATCACAGCATCACAGAATTGTAGAGGTCGGAAAGGACCTCCAGAGATCACTGAGTCCAACCCCCTGCCAAAGCAGCTCCCTAGCCCAGGTTGCACAGGTAGGCGTCCAGGCGGGTCCTGAATGTCTCCAGAGAAGGAGTCTCCACAACCTCTCTGTGCAGCTGTGCCGGTGCTGCATTACTCTCGCTGCAGAGAAGTTCCCACAAGCTTTCTATGCTTCAGTTTGTGGCCATTTCCCGTTGTCCTCTAGTTCTGTGATTTGCTGTGTCACCAATTTAAAATATAGGATGAAAATAATATAGAAAATATTTCTTCCAGTGTTACACAATAGAAGCAGTTCTGTATTACATATGGCAGGTTAGCCACTTGTAGTTCAAACCCGTGTACTTAATCATGTACAACTAGCATGACTTTAGATTATTATATATATATTTTTTTTAAAGCAGAAACTTCTCAGATATGATGCATACTTATGGATACTTTAAGCCAAGAATTTTAAATTCTATGACTATAGATTATTTAGGGGAAGAATTAAGTTCTTCAGTTAACTCTTCTGTTTTCTCCCAAGTTGCTGGACATCACAAAAAGGTCATTACCAGGGAAGAGATTGTCAGGGCTTCTGAGAAAGCTTTACCTTGTTTGTGTGAATTTCAGCTGTTTGGGTCTTAGTGTTACTGTGCTTGCAGCGAAAGCAACTTGAGGGGGTTGGGGGAGGGGAGAAAGAGGGATTGAAGTGGTGTAAGGCTGGCTGTTTGCATGGTGGGAAGATTCTTCAAATATATCGTGCTGATAATGCGTGTCAGTTCCACTGGTGTTAGGCTACATTTCCTCATCTAGCATTTGGTTAGGTTAGCATTCTTCCCAGTGATAAGAGCTGTTGGATTAACTTATGGTACAAGCGGATATCTAAATTGAAGTAGGTAGCAGTTGGGTTCTCTTAAAAAACAAAACACTTGTTTCTGTATGGGTGAACGTTTAGAAGCTTTTCTCATGAAAGGAGCTGTTTGTTCACTAAGTTATGGCAGCTTAGTGTTATGATTTACTGTACTAGACATCTTACTGTTGTTAGGTACCACAAATACAGTCATCATGATCTCCTCAGCTGGGAGTATTTAAAAGTTACTGCCTTATAAATTGAGCACCGTGTATTTTTAAAGAAATCTTTATTATTAAACAGCTCTAAAGTGTGGAAGTAGTAAGAACAGACAAATAAGCTTATTTGAGTTTGAAGGCTCCTTATAAAAAAGAAAGACCTTTTGCTTCTGAATGTGCTTTTAATACCTCCCTCTTCTTGTTTCTTCTTGTGTGTTTCATATTTTCTTTGGAGGGATGATGGGTGGTGGGAGATAGGGATGGTAGCGGATAGATAGACTAATAACAGGAATTCCTTACAGAAAAAAATTGAAGCTTGCCATTTTCCTGTATATTTTAATGACCATTCCATCATTATACTATTTTTTTTCCCTTGCTCCAGCCACTTCTCCATCTGCTTTGCCAGCAAGCATGTGGGGAATGGGAGCAGGGTGAAGAGTGAAACTCCTTGAAATGAAGGGATTTTCCGAATGTGCTTAATGGTTGTCTTGAGCAGCACTTATCAGTTAAGCGATGTTAAATGTTAGGGTGCTCTTGGTGAGTGCTTAATAGCAGAACAGTTTTTCAGAACTAAATAGTCAGCTGGACTTGGAAGGCCTCTGAAATGTTTTAAAGACTGTCTATTTGTTGAAATGCTAAGAGGTTTTTTCTCATCTGCATATGTTATCACCAGCTGTATGTCCCTACAGCTGGAAAAAGCTAAATTCCTTTCTTTGTCCCATCTCCTAGTCCACAAAGGATCAGAGACTGGTGTATTCTGGCAGACTGCTTCCTGATCACCTGCAGCTGAAAGATGTTCTCAGAAAAGTAAGCTTTATATCAACACCCTATGATTTCTGAGCAAAAACACGTTTTAGGAAATAGGAATTTAGATTTGCACTGTTTTAACTTCAAGTTTTAATAATAAGCTACAGCATGTGACCAACTATCTAACGTTGATGTATTCTGGAAAATGTATTTTCAATTGTCCCTCGTTTGTGTGACTGTAATGCTTGTGGATTGAGGGGTGTTTCTGATGGATGAGATTTAGCTTGCCTAAAGCCCAAACCAGTGATACGACACTTCCTGCTTTGACTCAAGCAGGATTATTTAACAGAACTCTGTTAAAGTTTGGGTCATAGTTTCATTTCCTGGACTTAAATCCAACAACAAAATCCAAAAGGGACTTGTGAGCAAGTTAAGGCTAACGTTTTATGTGCAAGTAAAGACTTTTAAATTCACAGATGGTTTTGCTGGGAGAGGTGTCTGTTGTCCTGGCTTTATTCTTCAGGTATCAGCTATTCCTGATGTTTTAAAGCAATGCAAGAACCAACAAATTTATTTTGCTGGCTTGTCTGACTTTGTGCTCCTTAGGCAGCATGAAGTCTAAATCCAAATCCTGAATACCCATGGCATCTGATGTAGAAAATCTTGAAATGTGTGCGCTTGGTTCTCAGATTGAATTGCATAGCTTAAGTGAATGCTGCTGAATAATTGAGACTTCATCATGTTAGTAATGTTCCTAATGTATAGAAAAAGAAATATGTTTTTAGGGCAGAGTATCAAGAGCTTTCTCTGTTTTGGTTCTGGTGCTAACAGATAATCTAGAGCACTGTTGACTGTTCTTTAAACTTCCATTAAACAGACCTGGCTGCACCAATAGCTGTATTTAGGAAATGTTTCAAGTCACTAAACAGTTGTTACATCTTGTATTCATTAAATATGTAAGATCTGTAATAGAGCTCATGAGCATTTGTAATGGTGCCTTTTAGTGAAGTGCTGAAGTTATAATCAGTATGAAAACTGCAGAGTTGAGTTATGCTTTTCTGTTTTATACAGAGTGAAGTCTCCTCCAAAGGAGAATATTTTTTTAGTAAAAGTGAGTAACGGCTTCCATGTCAAATAAGGAGAAACTGATTAAGTATTTTGAGTATTGCTGAAGTAGGCTGATGCTGTTGTTCTTTACACTCTTGATTCTGAAAGAAACCTTACAAAGTTGGATTTACCTGCTTACAAAAAATGTGGTTATATTTACTGTGTGTTAAGTTTATTACAGAACTGAACTATTGCCAGCTGGTATGCTGTACATCTTAAAGGTTTGTAGAAGTATGAATGAGATTTTGCTCAAAACAAATATTGTGATGGGCAAAATCAAGTCTGTATCCCTTAAATTTACTTGGTCTGCCTGCAGCAAAGTCCTTGGCAGTAAATACAAACTGTGTCACGCCTTGTTAATCTGATAGAGAAGCTGTCTTCCCTCAGTATAAGAGGGATATTCTTAAGAGTGTTTTAATTGGTATAGGCCTTAGGTTCAGTTATAAAAACTGACTGAACTTAGAAAAATATCCATCAGATGTAAGTACACAGGCTTTAAAGGGTGAGGAAGAGAAGAAAGTTGTGTACTTCGGGCTTGAGCTTTTGAAAGAAAGATGTGTTAGCTCTTTATTTCAGTTTCATTCGGTATTCTTCTTATTCATTTAACTATAAATTCCTGTTATTCTGAGAGGATTTCCTGAGTCTTTCAGATTAGCTCTGTGATACTTGCTTTTTTGATACTGAGCAGTGTCATTTTGCTGATAAGAAATACCTGGAGGCTGAATGGCTGGGAGCATAGTGATTTTTCAATGAGTTATTACAACATATTATTCATATATAAACAGTCCCTTTCTGCCTGCCTTTGCCTCTCTAAGTCACTTAAGTTATTTTGTAGAAAGAAAGTAAGTAGTTAGGGTCATGGCTTTTGACTTGGCCAGAATGCTGATCATTTGTGTTCAGAGCTGTCTCATTATTGCTCATTGTCACCAGCTAGTAGGAAGTGGCAGTGAGGCTGTGCTGGAAACTGAAATGCAGACTGGAAACTGTTGTATGCAGAGGAGTTGCAGTGAGTGTGCATAGAGGGAGACTGTGCTAGCCAGAATGCACAGTGGTATTCCTAAAGGTCAAAGCTGAAAAATAAGTAAATATTTTTAATTCTTGTATTTCTAAATGTCATCACATTATTTACTGTAGCCCGACTGCACTGCATTGGTAGGTGCAGTCTGTAGTCATATAAACCACAGCCCATAGGTGTTAGTCTAGTCTAACTAGGTGATAGCTCTTTTTCTAGTAATATTTGTATATAAAATTTGATTAGAAGGAAGCTGTAGTGTGCAATTTAAATATGAAGAGCTATTTTTGTTGCTGTGGCCAAATGTTTCCATTTGGAATGGTAAAACAGATTCAGATTGAAGTTTGTTATGACGTCCATGTTTTGTAGGGGAGCGTATTCGCAAAGAACTGGTGTAAGCTGATTACTTTTATTGCTGACACGGCTTTGAGTGATCCTATTGGTTCACTTCCTCACTTAGAAGTATTTAGGAATGCTCAAATCTGGTTTGGTGCTTTGAATAGCGTTTTCAGAGTGTGTGGTGTCTACAGGGTAGGCTTGAGTTAAACTGCAGTGCCTAGTGTATTTTTCTTATCTTGTCCTGCTCATGGAATTCTAGCTCCATTCTTTGTTTTCCCTGTTACTGAATAACTCTGTTCGTTAAATCTTAACACAAACGTGGACGTTTGGGAAATAGAACATTGTAAAGAGTAAGATTTTTTTTTTCCAAAATAAAAGTGAAAGCCTAACCTGTGCTTCCTTATATTACCCTTGTGTGATATTTGGTTCTGCAAGACTGCAGCTTTAGGGGAAACTGTGGGTAAGTGAATGCTTAGTATGTGATTGAGGACAGCTATGAAGAAAATGCTAGTTTGACACAACAATCTCTTGTTCTAGGCTCGATTTTTAGTTTCGTGATCTCTATTTTGTAGGATGTTTTTACTGATTAAAAAGGAAATTTTGAATGCATTTTTAAACAGTCTGCCTTTTTTTTTTTTGTAAATTTTGCAAATGTTGTTGCTTCAGCTCTTCCATCTCTTTAATTTTTAGCAAGATGAGTATCATATGGTCCATCTGGTGTGCACTTCCCGGACACCCCCAAGTTCTCCAAAACCGAGCACCAGTAGAGGTGGTCATGGAGCTTCAGCCTCCAGCAGTAGCTCAGTGAGTTTGTTTGGTTTTTTTTCCCAATATAGTGAACATAAATTTCTTCTACACTGAGGAAGTTTTCCAGCAAGTTATCTTCTCATTTCTAAAATTTCACTGTAAAAGCAGAGGTATCTTATGAATGCATAGATTTATATTTGATTATTTAAAGGTGTCACTTAAATTAAACTGTAACTTATCATGTTTATTAGATGATCGAGCACTACTTTCTCTAACCTATTATCTCTTATCCACTTTTTCCTTATGGAACAGTGTGTGTTCCTTTCTTTCCATCTTCTTGTATCTTTGCAGCTCAGATTAGTTTTGTGAATACCTTTTGTGTGAGGTTAAATTAGAGCCTTCCTTTAGAGTATGGTGGAACGTGGCCAGTATTCATTCTGCCTGATGAGAACTGGCCTATACTTAGGCAGTTCCAAAGCAATCAGTGGTGGTGTTAGACTGCAAGAAGATAAAGAATAAAAAGCATTTATAATGTTGCATTAGTAAGTTGTTCACAGAATATTTTTTTTCCTGTTTGGTGCATTTTGAGTTCTGTCCTTCACCTTTCCCAGCTCCTACACTGGAAGTGATGTTGTTCTTTAGTTGTACTCAGTTTTAACAGAAGGGAAAGTAACGTTTCTATTGATGATGTTCCTGTTGTTACTGTCATTTTCTTGGCTTTTCCAGAGCTGGTGGTATCATGAAGTGATCCACGAAGGTTAGTCAGAAAGGGGAGTATACAAAACTGTTACTCTTCATCTGTGGTGTGTTGATTATCAACACGTGAAATACCCTTTCTGTAATAAGCTTTCTGTCTTGGTTCTTTTATTGATGGTGTACTGTTTCTGACTGCGATGTGACATAAAAAGTGACAGTTTCCATGGTGGAAGAGTGAATAGTCATTGCAATGTCTTTCCAAAGACTGTTTTCTTTGTAAATAGCAATGTAAGTACAAAGGGGTCTTTTGTTTTATTACTACATAGATTAGTTACAAGTATTGTTAATAAGTATATTAATGACTACTTAAAGCAGTCAGTGTCTGTGGTGTTGAATTTATGATATTTGGAAGGAAGGAAACCAGTTCCAAGGCTTGAATGGCCTTCGTTCTTCCATTTGTTTTCCCTGCTGTGTAGTGGTAAATTTTTCTCATTTTCCTTTGTAGGGCAAATATGATAAAGATGTCTTAAATAATTGCAGCTTTTGAGTAAACATCACAGTAGTACTTAGCAAGGGGAACTGGAGACACAATAAAAGTAAAATAATGCATCTTGGTGACCAAGTTACAGTCTTGTTGTGGCGACAAATGGTCTAGGAGAGCCAGCTGTTGTCCTGCTTCCAGGGTTAAGTATTTGTCCTGGAATTAATTGAAGGCCTGAGACCCTGTGTAGGTGTATTCCTGTCAGCCTGCATAGTTCCTAGGTACCTTCTTGTTATTCTCTTCCTCAGCTCCTAGCAGTTGGTGTGGTGATTTGGGTTGGGTGACTGTCAGGTTGGAGAGTGTGATGGTCAGAAGAGTAGAATGGGAAGCTGAAGACAGGGACAGAGGAGAAGGGTATTTTATTGTATAGCAACACCTCTCATCTCTGAATGTAGAGCCATAACCTGAGTTTATAATTGCATCTGTTAACGATGTGTTAACAGTAGCCTCTAGAATTTGTTGCTGCTAAGTTGTTTTTTTTTAATTTAACTTCTGTGTTTCAGCTTTTCGAAAACTTGTTTCCCAGTGATTTATGGATTTCCCTTGGAGCTGTCAAATGTGTGCTTCTGAAAACTTCACTTTTATGTGCAACTGAGTGCACTTTTGATTTTGTGGGGTTTTTTTTTTGTTTGTTTTTTTTTTTTTTGTTTATTTGTTTTTAATACAAAACCTTGCCAGAATAGATAAAACCCCAGTAGTCTTGCTTGGTGCCTATAGACACAATAAAACAGTTATAAACCAAAACATTAAAGCAAGTAATTTTTGTAGGACATAGTTGTAACCTTTTTTATGGTGGTAAAATTATCTCCAACCTCAGTTTTATTTCTTTTGAAGAGTTTGGACAGTTCTGGATCAACTGCTGCCTCACCCAATAACCAAGAAGCTTCATCTACATCTTTGAACACTAGTGCAGATGGAGTGAGACATCGTAATCTCCCACAAGCACAAAGCGATCCCACACCAAGCCACCAGTTTCCTTATTTAATGCAGGGGTAAGTGAGATTGGAAGGGCTAAGGATTACTTTATACTCTTTAAAAAACACTCTTAAATACTCTGTTACAATTATGTTTTTTTAGCAGTCTTCAAAGTGATTTCGGTGTTTCGTCTTAAAGCCTATGTCACATATGGAAGCATTTTTTTTTGTATGAGCATTACTGTTTTTAAGCCATGAGTCATTTGAAGAGTTAAGTGTTTTTGGTGCTCCCCTTCAGGCTGTTCTTTGCTTTGTGCTTTCTGCTCTTGACCTGTTGATAGGAACAAGTGTAGAATTTATCTGATGGTTGTAGTTAGTGGATGCAATTGACCAAATTGTTGTCTGGTTGCTCTTTCTACCCCTTTATTGTGATCAAAAAGACCAAATTTTTACCAGAATATGATGATTCTTGATTTTTGACGCATGAGATTCAACTCTTCACATGTTCATACTGGATTCAGTTTTAGAAATGAGGTGATTATGTGCTTCTGAACCTGCAGTATCTTATTTTCATATGTGAAAGGCCTGCAAAACAACCTATGAATTTGCCAGTGATGATTACTTCTGTCACTGGGAAAACGGATGTCAAAGAACTTAAAAATTTTAGATCTGTTCTAAAGGGGCCTTTTATTTAAGTTATTCTAAGTCTGAATCTGTAGTTTGCAAATAACGTGGATTGAGGGGAGTGGATTTGTAGACTGGAAGAGGTAGTGAGAACTTCGCATTAACACTGCATATATTTCAGGGCTTTCTGTCTTATTTGGATTACATCTAATATGACGAGCAAGCATGGGTGCATATTTGTTGCCCAAGTGCATTAGCAGTGCAACTGAAGCATATCTTTCAATTCAGTGAAACTCGGAAGAAATCTGTGTGGTGATTCAGTAGCATTCCTTGACGCAGTTAAAAAAATAGTAAGAAGAAATAACTGAGGTGATTTGCTTAGAGAGTACAGTCCTGATCTGAGCAAAAATACCAGAATAAATTATCTTAAAAAGTTGTAGGTATTTTTGTAAGACTGAATTAATGGAATGGTATGAAAAATAGAGCTTTCTTTCTTTGGGCTGCTAGGCACTGGCTTTGCTCTACTGTAATACTGGTCTGTGCCAGTGTCATTTGTAGTCATGTGTTCTTGAAACACCTTTTAGTTCTGTCAGCAGTCTTCTCAATTAGTGTGCTGAATCAAAAACAGATGCATCTGCTACCTGTGTTCCAGCAAGAAGAGATACCTTCTGTAGTTTTAGATATTCTCTTAAACGTCATCTGGGGCAATAAAATCTAGCATGGATGTAATTCTTATATAGGCAGGGACTTGTTACAATAGGTGGAGATTTGTAGCCAAAACTTAGGTTGCTTTGTGGACTTTTAGTGTCATTTCATGACCAAACAGAGCTCTGTTCTAACTGCGTGATGAATTATAGACTCTATGATGAGTCTGCAGTCATGGGAGTCCATTTCCTTGGGCATTTTGCAACGTTTTCATTAGTAAAAAAAATTAGTACAACTAACTAATACTAATATTTGGCAATTAAGTGCTGGTTTTGCTGTTTTTTTTTCCAATTCCTGGCACAAAACTTCAGCATATAAAGCAAATCCTGTTTGAGAAAACAGCTGTCAGATTTTTTAATTCTGTTCTCTATAATATTTCAACACTTTCCTCTTGCTTTAAAGTTTTTATAAATTACATTGACCAAAAATCTAGAGTTGAGATAGGACTGGACACGTAGCATGCTTGTCTACCAAGTCAGTCTTCTGTTGTGGAGAGCAAGAACAGCATTGTCTGCTGCTATGGGCTTTGTTCAGGGCCCTGCTGTACTGTGTGGGTACAAGTGGAACAGATGGATTCAGTCCTGAAACGGCTTGCATTTCAGATTGGAGAGTATTTGGAAGTGATGAGAAACATGAAGGTGGTGGGATTATTTGTCAAGTGTGGGCAGCCCACCTAAAGAAATGTATCTGCATTGTATACGTGCTTAATGTTTGAAAGCAGGCAGCAGAATGACATACAGACAGCAAACAGAATGTTCCAGCATGCAGATACCAGCTTTGCTTCATCAGTAGCATTTGTCTTAAAGTAGCAAGTAAACAGTGGAGGATATTGAAATAGCACTTGATATCCCAGTTTCATATGAAATTAAGAGCAAATGAGATGCCTGTGTGGGTCAAGGTTCTTAAGCAAATGCAGTTATTGGCAGTGATGTGAAGTGATAAAGACTTCTATCAAAAGTAAGAAATGACTAAATCCAAAAGCAGCAAACAGCCACACAACTCTGCTAAATCTCAGACTGTGAAAATTTTTTTCATGCATAAGATGGAAAAAGGTTTAGATACCTTCCTCCCACCTTCCTTTCTGGGTGTGTTTTGTATAGCTGGATGCCTGGTACACTACGGCAGTCTCTTGCTGATATCTTTGCAAAGGTGCCTTAATTAGGGAACTGGTATAGTTCATGGAGCCATTGTAGCAGTCTCAGCTTTGCCTGCAATCTGAGTGATCTTTCTTTTTTATCTCTTGCATGTGAATCAGAGTTAAAAGCCTGTAGGGAGGAGAATCCTTTACCCTGCTAGGTATTGAGGGGAAACAGTTGTGGTGTATGGACTCTGTATCTGAAAGCTTTACTATGGAATTTTGCTCTGAAATTTGCTTTGAAATTGGTTTTGCTCTCTTTGCTTATGTTCAGTCCTTTGTCGGTGATCATAGCACTATTACTTCTAAAGGAAAGCTACAGAAGCTTGTAAGTCTTATGTTTCCCACAATGCCTCTAAGGCATCAGAACTTGAAAGAAATTCAGTGGATCAATTTCTGCAGTTATGCTCAAAATTTTAACAAATTGACAACTTGTTGCTTCTTTTTTTTTGTCCCAGAGATGAGGTTAGTGGCAGAAATATAAGTACAGAAAAGCCAATCTTCTTTCTTTCTTAACTCACTACTTTACTGTATGAAAATGAGGAGCTCTTTTAGAATAGTCTGAATGATCTTGCCATATTTCAGTGTTATTTCAGTGCATTGAAGGACAAATGAAACGAGAAGTGTTTCTTTAACTGTTTTTTGGAACTGGGGCATTTTATAAATGAGGAAATACAAAACTGAATATTTTCCTTTTAATCCTTCCACAGCAATATAGGCAACCAGTTTCCAGGGCAGGCTATTCCTGCTGGATTTCCTGTGTATCCTGCATTCAGTCCCTTACAGATGATATGGTGGCAACAAATGTATGCACGTCAGTACTACATGCAATAGTAAGTTTGCGTTGTACTAGGTAGTGCTGTGTAACACTATTGGAATGAGGATCTTAAATACTATTTGTGGGATCAAAATGTTTGTGCTTGCTTTATCTGGATGTGCTGTTTTTACAAGGACAAGCTTTGTCCACAAAATTAGAAAGTCCAGGGTTGGAATTAAATGGTTAATAAGTGAGGATTTAAGGGAAGAATGTTTTGACCTATGTTGCATCTGAAATTTTGGTTTCAGTAGTGCAGGGAAGAAGACAAAAGTAGGCTTAGAAGCTGTTTCATGCTCTTTGACAGAAGTTTTGTATTTGAATCGTTAGCCAAGCTGCTGTTTCGGCCCAAGTGACTTCCAGCACTGAACCAGTGAGGTCTACGGTTGCCCAGGCTGTAAATTCACAACGTGCTCCTGCAAACGAGCCTGCAGCAGTGCCAAACGTAGCCATCCAGGACAACAGGCCTGTGAACCCTAACGTTCAGATGAATGCCCAGGGAGGCCCCGTGGTGAACGAGGAGGACTTCAACCGTGATTGGCTGGACTGGATGTACATGTTCTCCAGAGCAGCTATTCTTCTGAGCATTGTATACTTCTATTCTTCCTTCAGTCGGTTTGTCATGGTGATGGGAGCCATGCTGCTGGTTTACTTGTAAGTATAAGACTGAAGTTCAACCACAGATCAGATATAGGGAATATAGTGCTAGTGTACAGTCTTTAAACTGTGAGTAACGATTCGAATACAGAGGTTTAGATACTGCTTCTTCATTGTAAGGCGTGTTCACATTCAAATTTCAGATCAGGGAGAGGAGCCAATTGGAAGGCATTCACGAAATGTTTTTACTGTAGATTGGATGCCTCTTAATACTTGAAGCACACTGCTTTTAAGGACCAATGATACTGACTGAGTGGGACTGTAGAAATGTAGAATTTGGGGATGAAAATTAAGGAAGCAGGTGTTGGGGAGGGAAGCTCGTGTAATAACAGATGTATTCTTGTGTAAATTTAAAAACTTTACTGCTTGTATGTGAAAAGAGAACTGCGAAGCTAAGCTCATTTATAGATCAAAAATGTGTGAAATTTATGTAGTCAGAGATAAGGGCTTGTTATGGAAGTGGAAACTATCTGGTGGAATTGCAGGGAAGCATTTTCTTGTACAGTGTATCATAGAGACCAGTATCTTGCCCACTTTAAGATGTATCAGTACTGTTGTCAGTACCCTTGCTGGAGGAAAGCACGTCTTCTGGCTCAGGTGGCTGCGAACCTAGCAAGACCTTTCTTAACCCAGACATCAAGGAATAGCTGTTCCACCTGGAAGTAAGACCTGTGGACAAGTGCATGCCACTTTCATTTGAAAGCACTTTTTGTACAAATTAATGCAGTGGTTACGAGAAAACTTTCCTTCTTTTTCAAAGAGATTCTCAGCTGTTCCATTTTCTTACGTAGACACCAGGCTGGATGGTTCCCTTTTAGGCAAGAGGGTGGCCAGCAACAAGCAGCCAATAATGTGGAAGGGAACCGTGATCGGCAGAATGCAAATAATCCTGACCTTGAGGAGATGGTGAGTAGGAGCATTTGTGTCTTAGAAGGCTTCCAGGTGTTACATTTTAAAGTATATGCAACTACCTGTTAATAATATGAAAAAACTATCTTGAATTTGGGATGAGTAAGATGAAAGTACTGTCGGAGATGCTTAAATGTATCCTTCCAGACTGACTGTCTCTAGTCAAGTCGCATGCCTTCGCTTACTTAATGCAGTACAATATTGCTGTTAGCTTTTGTCGAAGCTCTGCACAGAAGTAGCTGAATTGCTTTAATTTCCATTCTGAAAGGAACGACTTATGGATGATGGGATTGATGAAGACAGTGGAGAAGATGGAGGTGAAGATGCCAATATAGAGCAGCAGCCTGGATTCATGGCTTCTGCTTGGTCCTTTATCACAACCTTCTTCACATCGCTCATCCCTGAAGGGCCTCCACAATTTGGCAATTAAAATGAAAGAGGAACTGCATCAGACAGTCTCTGTAGCCATACATAGAAGTGGAGCAGATTCTAGAGTGTTTTAAACACAGTGCAATTTCACGAAATTTATTATGTTATCTTTTTGAACATGGTGTACAAAAAAATGTGTAATTTTTTTCTTTTGGCTTTCTCATGCATTATGTATTTTAAGCACAAGTGGACTACTAAACGCTTTCTCTAAGATTCTTCTTTTTCTGAAGAATGAAATGTAAAGATATTGGTCTTCCATGTTTTATTTTAATTTCAGATGTGTATTACACTGAGGCAAAAAGCTTGTACTTAATCTCCACCGTTACCTCTTTAAAGAGCTGTTAAAAATCATGAATGTTGACTGACCTTCCTAAATGCTGTCTGAATATCTTTGAGTTAGTTCCGTGCAGGTATGAATTGGGATTTGGACCCAGAAGAATGCTGTGAACACAAAGTTTACTTGCTAGTAAATCCTCTTTTCATGTCTTTAGAAAGCTGACAGCTTTTTATTGAGACTGCAGTGAAGTTCTTTAAATTTAGACATGGCTGACAGCTCTTCAAAGAGAATCAAAAGTGATGGGACGAACCTTAAATGTTTGATACATACAGTCCTTTTTAAAAAAACGTAGCTGTACTGGGGGAAAACATGTAAATTAGGTTTTTTTTAATAAAAACTATTATGGCAACTCTTTTGGATGTTTATATACGTATTTGGATGCAGACAACTAAACAGTGCATTGTTGAGGAGGATATGATTGAGAGTGGAATAAAGCTAATCACAGTGGCATTCCTGATACTGTCTACAATGATGTTTGTAGCAGTGCTGTACTACTACAGACAGGAGCTCAGTGTCACCATGTCTGCATTCTCTCTGCGTTCTTTCTAAAATAAAACTGAAAAAAAATGACAGTTTTACATGGGGGACTGTAGCTGCTGTCAGTTTTCTTCAGATTTTTGTCCGTTGAGAAGCTTTCCTTATTTTTGTCCTTAATTCTGAAGCTGTCGTGTCTTACCTAACTTCAGAATGGCTGCTGAGATCCTGTTAAGTTGTGACCAAAATTAAACCGGATTTCTAATGTACAGTTATGGAGCAAGGCTCTTAAATAGGTCTGAACAACTGAGGCTTTGTTTTCTCCTTGCTCGTGACAAACTACTGAAGTTGTGCAGTGAAGATTTGGACTTGCGTCTTGTTTGGTTTAATATTCTTTAAACATTTGTAAGATTTTCTAGGCCTTGTAGAATTCTATTTGGGGGTGGGGAATAAGTGTGAACCATGATTTTTAAACAAAACAGCTTAAAGAGAATGGTTTTTGAGCTACAGAAAACTCCTCAAGATTCAGCCTGTGCCTGTGATGTGGGAGGCAGCTTTGCGTTGTCAGCTGCTTTTATTCACTGGTTGCTGATTACAGAAGGCTTTGGTTTAGAGAGGGGGACTAATCTGAGTGTTAGCAGTTCACGTGTACTTGAAAGACAGTTTGCTCAGTAGTGCTTGTTGGAGAAAGGGGACTCACAAACTGGACCTGGAAGAGCTATCCATAGGGACAAATAAAAGTAGCTCGAGCTGATTAACATGTTATTCCCCTTAAAAATTAAAGAGGCAAGCAAGGTCCTGTGGCAGAATGTGCAGTGTTCTTTTATTTGTTTCTTTAATGTAAAGAAACCATATTTGTGATACTGATGTAATTTCACTATAGAATTATTGTTAGGACCTGGGCTGAGAAAGCTAAGGTCATTCTGCTGACCTTTGTTTGAACTTTTGTTTAGTCTTCTGGCCTGTGAACCTGGAATGAATTGTTTTCATGTCTGTGGAAGGAGGGATTATAATCCCAGGTGTTGTTTTTGATGGTTTTTCATGAATTAACGATGTTAACTGTTCTTACCCTCACTTAATTTTAGCTGTCCTTGGAGAAAAAATGCAGAAGCAGCAGTCATTTGTGGAGCAGAGAGCCTTCCTGAAATGCTTTGCTTAGTAACTGGGTGCAGGGTTAAATTGTAGTGATAAAATAACCACATTAATGTGAAATATGTCGCCGTAAAAATACGTGAACAATTTGTCTAGGCAGTGCAAGCTTGAGGTTCTAATTAACCCATGGTAATTAGGGAAATGAGTAATAGGCAAACTAAGAAAACACGTTACGTGCGATGGAGTAATTCTCATGAGCCTCTTCTGAGGGAGTTTTAAGGTCAACCCATTCTTTTTTGGTTTCATGCAACAAAACCTTACAGAAGAAATGTGGTTGAGATGAGGGTGCGCTGATGGAAGACAGCAGTGCTTCTGAAATTCCCCACTAGATGGTGGCACAGCACAGCCCCGGCTACTGCAGCTGCCTGCTACCAGACCAGCCTGGTCCGTAGAAGGCTTTTTTTTTCCAGTATTCTTTAATTTTCTCTTAAGGAAAAAGACCTCAGCCTGTGCAAGTGGCGCTCTTGGCAGCAGGAAGGCACGGCATGGCAACCTGAGCTTGGACTTGGGTGGAAAGCCTGTTAAGTGATTTATTCCATTTAAAGATCGGCAGTGACAGCTTTGAGAACTAACCGCTGCTTGATTTGTGTGCAAGTTCTACAGGCACCCGCAGCAGTTCCTTTCTGTGAGCGTCCAATATGCGCAAGTCAGATCTCAAGAGTAAAACCTGAGAAGCAGCTATTCATTCTACACAGTTAAAACTCAATCTTAAGTTATTAAGGAGTGTTTGCACTCATCAGGGAGTCCCTCGTTATAGTAAGTATCCTGTAAGTATCTTCCTGAGGTAGCTGGTGCTTGGAGGCAAGGCTGGGGAGCTTTCCCTTGACAAAAGACCCACCAACCAAACCCTTCTTGGTCTCAAGTCCTACTTGAGATTAGTGCATGAAGCATTGTGAGGGAGCTGTGAAATTGTTCCCATTGTTTTATCTCCTTTCTGGCTTCAGGGCTTCATAGTCAAGAGGTGTCTGAACAGTCCTACTTGTAGCACTTAGGCTTTCCCATTCAGATGCATGTGGTAATGCTCCCGCTTGGTCAAGTATTGCTGCAACAAGTTGGGCACCCTGCTGTCTTCATCTGGCTGAGAAAGAAAAACAGCTTCCAGATTGTGACACAGAGCTGGCTCTGGGGAATGTGGGATCCTTGGCTTACTGGTTTGTATGCTTTTCATAATACTGTTGATTTTTTTTCTTCTTGCTACAGGGATAGGTAGAACATAAGTTGTAGCATGAATGTCATTAATTAGGATGATTATGCAAGACTTGGTCTTGATTTGTCTTCAGTTACACTTCCTACATCTTAATTATAATGCAAAAGATGGCATGTGTCTTTTTAGAGAACAGCTATGATGATATATGACACTTCAGAGCAACTAATATTTAATTGCTGAAGTGAACATTCCTCTCAAGTAATTCAAATAGCTTTCCCTCTAAATAAACTGCAGCTGGTGGAGGACAACTGACACCTTTTTGATGTTTTGGCAATTGCATTTCTTTGCTGAGGGATGGAATTCAGTCAGAGCATTTGAGGTCCATCGTGAAGTGAGGTAACAGCTCCTTGTAGGTGATGCAGTTCTGTAGTATGAATACTGGTGATGTATGCTGTCCTACAGCGTGGCACCAGCAGGGGCTGAGTTCTGTAGATGCTGCCATTTTTATGGTGCTTAAGAAGTTGAGTCAGTCACCTGATCCAATTCCCAGCATGGACACAGCAGATCTTCTATTCTAATGGAGGGGGTAGCATGGCATGAACACCACTCAGCAGCAGAAATACCTTAAGATGTACGTGAAATATATAATACTGTATATCCTTCAGTTTCTTTCTACCTTGGACTGTTTTCGTGTCCTCCTACAGGTGACTATAACCACTTGAAAGAATTCTGATGAGGAATAGGTCTCAATTTCTTTCTGTCTCCCTCTGCATTGGCTTGATCTCCCTCTTCTGACTGCAGTTCAGGGACGTTTCCACATGTGAAATGCAAGGCATAGTAACGACTATATGGTTAAGGTTTGTTTTCCTTGTTCTTGGATTTCTGTCTTAATTAGACTGGTACAGCATGAAACTGGGCAGCCGTGAAAAAGTTTCAAGATATCTGAGCTGCAAGAATATGTTGTGAGGAAGAACCCTTTCTTGACAGGATTGCTTTGCTATGTGTTTTCAAGTGTTCTTAGATGTCTAATCCCTATTTAAGAAGTAGGACTGTAATATCTGTTGAAGCAAAATAACATCAGATTGGGTTTTTTTGTTTGTTTTGTGTGTGTGTGAACCAAACTGAAAAACTTACATGGTAAACTGTTATAAGAAAATCATCACAGAACCAGAGAATGGCTTGAGTTGGAAGGAACCTTAAAGCCCATCCAGTTCCAACCCCAACGTGTGGGCAGGATTGCCACCCACTGGATCAGGTGGCCCCAGGCAATGAGAGCAGTGAATTTTTTCATGGTAAATAAGAAATTAGCAGTCTTTTTTCCTTGTTTGTCTATTCCATTGCACATATCTAGGGCAATTTCTCTTTGGGTAGTGCGGTTCTTTATGCTGCTGTTAAGTCCTCTTTTAATGTAGACAGATCCTGGCATTTGTGCATTCGAAGCTGCTGCTGAAAAGTTGGGAGTTGGCTCTTGTGATGTATGAGGGCACTGAACGATCTCTTGGGAAAGTCTGTGCTTCTCCTTCTGCCCTTCTCTCCTCTCCTGGCAATTCTGTGTCAGCTGAAGATCTGAGCTTACAAATGACTTTAAATTGTGTCGTGGCTATTGTGAAGAGTTTGGCAATATGAAATGCCACTGACTGTGATGGAGATTGAGAAAGCACTTTCCATAAGATATCAGGTCAAACTCCATGTCTGTGGTTCTTGGGGGGGATATTTTATTTTCCGTGGTGTAATTATCCATCACTGAAGGTCTGTAGTGTCCCAACAGTCCCAAGAACAACAAGATCACAGATAGAAGTAGGTTTTTAAATCTGGTATTTGAGAGCAAGAAGTAGTGTTGTTGAAACAAGTTCTGGAGAGCTGTGTTGACTCTCTAGAAGTACAGGGAATTTTACTTTGTCCTTAATCTGAGAGCCTGTTTCCTTGGTACCCACATCACTGATGATACTACTTAACATTATCTGGCTTTTGTGATGTGAAAAAAACAAAGAAATTAGGTCAAGGAACATTAAGGGTGAATTATCTTGAATTTTTTATTACTTTTTTTTTTTTTTAAGTTCAACAGAGAAGGTCCTGTTTATTTCACTACATCTTCCTGTGGAGAATTTTTCCATTTTTAAGAGGAAAAATTGTAATTGCAAATGTGGGTAACGATCATCTCTAAAATCAATTTGGTTTTGATTTTAATGGCTACATTAATGTTTCTCCCTGTTGTAATTTAATAGCTACGGTGACCTTCCTTGTAGGGATAACAGACTGACTCACTCTGTATAGTCACATAGACACACATGCACTCACTCACATTCAATTACATGTGTATCTTAAGGAGCTACTGCTTACTTCAGTATCATCTACCCACATACATTAGCAGAATCTGCTGTGACATGTTTCCGTTGGGCTGTTTTGTTGTTGTTTTGTATAGAAGCAGATGGGGGATTTTCTGCCTCAGTTGCAGTAAACGAACCATCAGTTGCTGGTTTTCAATGAAGATATGGAGCCGACCTCAGCAAACAACCCAAATCATTACAAATCAGGGGAGCCCGGCAACTAGAACCATGAAGTTGGTGTGAGGGTGTTGCCCTTTTTAAAAAGTTGTTTGTATGTCAAGTGTTGTTTGAGTTGGTAGACAACTGGTGGCCTGTAAGTGTAGCTGGGCGTAACGGTGTAGTTCACGCATGGGTTGGATGAGGTAGTGAGCACTCAACATTTGCAGATACCTTTTAATGTCCATTCCTCGGTGAAATGGACCAAGGTGAGTGACAGATAGATAAAATGGCAATAAATTATAGCACTGGTGGTCTGCAGCATGTGTGTGTGACTCTAGAGGAATGGGTAAGCAAAGCAAGCTGGTGTTGTTGCTGGTGGCCCAGTGATATGTGTGTGTGTGGGAGTACTTGTCTGTGGGAAAGCTTTCGTAGACTCTGTGAGTAATGGCCACCACTGCAGATCTGCATCTGTGGTGCTGCTGTTAGGGACAGCAGGAGGAGGTACTAGTGAGCAGCAGAACTAAGCTAGTGATTGTGGCCAAAGAAGTGTAATACTGGTTAAGGAGACCAGCTTTGCATTACATTATGCCAAGAATGATTAAAGTAAAAACCTACTGGTGTAGTGTTGGGAATATGATAGATCCCCAGACTTGGATTTAAAAATGGGTAGATTTCTTTAATCAAATTTGAGCTGAAAAGTCTAGATACAGTAGCTAGGATTGGTATTCCTGTGTCCTTTAATGGCCAGATTTCTTCCACAAGGAGGCATTGGCCTATTAGGAGTCAGTGGTATAAAAAACTTTTCATGTTCAGCAGCAAGGATGTTGCCAAAGAACTGATCATCAAATTGGACCAAACTCCTTTGGACTGACGGAATCCCTTTAAATCAAACAACAGATAAAGAAAAACAAAAACTTTGCAAGATGATGGGTAGTAATGAGTGGAGTA
The DNA here is from genome assembly GCF_038088225.1 of Cyrtonyx montezumae. Taxonomy (NCBI): domain Eukaryota; kingdom Metazoa; phylum Chordata; class Aves; order Galliformes; family Odontophoridae; genus Cyrtonyx; species Cyrtonyx montezumae. Next base: position 97,714,650 of record NW_027072089.1, on the reverse strand, counting down.
AGGGGGACTACTGGGCCCAAGGGCTGGGCTGCAGGGGAGTTTTGAAACTGTTGACAGCAGAAGTGCAGAACCTCTCTCAACTTTGAAGACAAAAGCTTTATAGGAAAGTGCTGCAGAGACAACAGGAACGCGAAATGTCATGTCTAGAAGAGGAGACTTTGTCGTACTTTGAAAGAATTTATTAGTTTAGATGGATAAGACGGGGGGATCCACAAGCTAGATAAAGAAGGGGTAGCAGGAAGTTTTGTTGACAGGGTGATTTCAGGGCTGGAGACATGTTTTGAAACATAGCCTTGAGGGAAAAGAATAGTATTGAATAGTTCAGGTCATGATTTTGCATTAAAATCAGCTTCTTTAAGGACAGATAAGCATGAGTAGTCAGAGAATGATGGGGATAACACCCATTTCCCTTTGCCCTAGGTTATATATTGCAGTTATGGTTGTTCTCACCAGAACATGTCCATGGCCATACTCTGGAATGACAAAGACATTTGTTTCTAAGATGATGTTATCATCAGCAACATCAAAAAATTGGTGTTACTCTTCAGTGAGGACTGAGCTAATTAAAATGGGATGAAACACAGCCATGCAGAGTTGAATGAAAAAAATCCGTGGTTAATTTCGGGAATTACTCTTACAAGCCAAAAACATATCTTTTTTTTTTTTCTTAGAAACAGCAAAGTATGCTGAATTTATTAGATGGTCAGAGGTTCACAAGGAGTCACAGGTGTGAAGTAACTATGAAAAAAGAATCTGTGATCTCAGTATCATAAGACACTGCAGATGAGGTACTGGCAGAAGGGAAGAATTTATTAACACCACTGTTCAGGCTGTTAATGTAGAACAATGTGTACAGTTTCACTTATCCATTTTCACCATAGGTGATCTTAAAACTGGAGTGAGTACAGAGGAAAGGACACTTGAATGACTAGGAGAATTTTGAGAAGTATCCATGGGAGACTTCCGAAGCTTCTAATAAGATGGAGGTTGAGAAATCTAATCCCATCTAATGAGACATCTAATAAGATGGAGGTTGAGAAATGACATACTTGTTGCCTGTGAATACGTCAAGGGAAAAACTCTGGCAGAGAAAATGGCTCTTTAGTATAAAGAACTGTCATGGTTTTATGATTTCTGTTATCGGTATTCTGTATCATGTATTGCACTGGGAGTTAATGAGTTATTGCTCCAGTTCCGTGGATTGTTGATAGTTCTGGGTATAGCTGTCTCAGAAGAGAACTACAGGTCCCAGAAGGCTTCACTGTTCCATTTCTGTTTTCTGTTCAGAGGGAAAGGTAAAAACTGCTTGGGAGTCACAAGACTGCTCCTTCTTTTTCTGATTGTTTTTGCGGTGTGTGTTCCTAAATATCTTACCGTCAGCAATAGAGTAAGGCCTTCAATTTTTGGACTCTCTCATTTTATTTGTTTTATTAGCCACAATTCCAATTGTATTGTATTATATTGCATTATCTTGCATTCCACTATCATATTTAGTAAATTAGTTTTGTCCTTCAGCTTGTTGCCGCTGTTTTGTTTTTAGGCCCACAAGACAGAGCTGAAGTTTGATTATCGGACTTGGAATCTGTCCTCAGTACCAGAAGTAATACTTGCTTATGTGGAAAGTCAAATGAGAATCTTGAAGATACTCAGTGAGCTGGATTTTATTTTTACACGCCTTCCAAAAAGGTTAATAACAGTTGCTTTGGGGTCTTCTGGGATCTCTCATTTATTATGCTACTGTTACAGTCAGAAGAAGATTTTGGATGGGCACTGGATAGGAAAAAGTACTAGATCCCAGCAGTTCAAGTTGGATTGTGTCTGGATGGATTTTTGTGTGTGTGTGTCTGATGGGCCCTATTATTAAGAGTACCGTGAATGACTGGTATTACATTTTTAAGCAGTTTATTTTATTTCTAGATAAACACAGCTCTGAGTGTCTTGGAAGTTTTGCCTACTAAAATGGCAGTAGACAAATCAGTTCCTGCGCACAGGAGATTTGACTCCATCTTTAACTCCCCTGCTATACTTTTTAATCTAAATACAAAGTTGTCTAAAAATACCTGATATGTGGTTATTGATATCAGTATGGCAATACTCTTTAGCTCACTATCACTTGAAACACTGAAAATCCTTTTAACAATATTTCTGCCCAAAGCTTGAAATACGGTCCCTAACCTATTCAGAGTTAGAGCTCTTAGCAGAGGGTAAACCTCTTAAAACGAGATTTTTTAAACTTTGGATACAGGAATGTCCAGTGAACTGCCTACACAGTTAGGCTGTTCTTAAGCTACAGACAATTGCTGTCATAGTCCTGCCACTGTGTGCCTGCAGTTGTACAGGAGACCTCTTCTGCAGCCATTGGCATATTGGCTTGGAGGCTAGCGATGTGATGGAGTCCTACATCTCAGATGCAAATAAGAAAAGACACAGATAAGGAAAGACAAAGAAATGTAAAAGACAAGAAGGATGTAAAAATGCTATAATGAACTCGTGTGTCTTGAGAAAACCTCTAATCTAATGAAAATGGATTTTGTTTGAGAGATTGTAGTAGTACAATTAATTATTCATGGCAGCAACATCATTAGGATTTCATTTTGTTTAAAGGCCTCTAAGTGACTTGGAAAATTTTGTTAAGCTGAAGAGGAGGTTTAGGAGAGAGACAGAGGAAAGCTTTCCATTTTATTGGCTTTGTCTAGTATTTTTGAGAGAGTTATTAGATGTATAGACGGAAAAAAAGAGACCTAAAATTTCTGCAAGTAAATGTAGGGCATATATTTGAACACATAAATACAAAATCTAGGCCAAATTAAAATCTAGATAGCTTTTTGTGGAAGCAGCTAAACACCATTCAAATGACCTCTTACGTGAAGAGTTGCAGTATTTCAGCGTTGCATGTTAACGTCAACCAGTGATTGGTGGCTCCTTGTCTGAGTTTATAATCCTAGAATCCTAATGTCTCTTACAGAGGAATATGGAACTATATATATATATATATATATTTTGTTTGTTTGTTTGTTTGTTTGGCCTGCAGTAGCATAAGTATAGGCACAGCCTGAGAACTGTGGGCCTGTTCCCCTGAAACCAAAAAGCCTTTAGCTGAGGTACATAAAGAACAAAGTTAGCTGTCTTTGCCTTGCTGCTGTGTGAAGGAGGGACAGAAATGTTCCTAGACACCAGCAGTGGATAGACCTCTCCTTTACATACAGTAGCTCAAGCTCTTTGCATTTGACCAAACACCTATGGGTACTGCCCATCTTGACAGATGGAAGTCTTAACAGGAGGGGTTGTGGGCCCACAGGGAACGGTCTCCTGTCACCTGAAAACTGTGTACCCTGAAAGGCACAGCTGATAGCAACATGGCAAGGATTAGCCTTCTCTGGCCCCCCAGTAAATCTATCTGATTCACAGACTGAACAGCTAACACATGAGTAATGTTGAGTTATATATTTATATATATATATATTTAATACATGGATTCTAGCCTGGGAACTGTCCAGGCCTCTGAGTGTTTAAAAGTCTGGTTCTCTTTTTGTAATGTTTATTTGTTCCTTCCCTTGTAATTCTCCCTGTTAACTCATGGACATCATTCAGGGGCAGACTTAAATTGAAGCAGACAGACTCCAGTTCTGCTCTGTCCCCCGAACAGTGGAGATTTGTTTTAAAGCACTGCTGGGAGAGTACTTGGTATGACTGGAATGCTCATGGCTTTATTTTTCATTTTGTATCACGTGCAGAGTAACCCATCTAACTCAAGATGGCTATTCACATGGACATGGTGGTACCATCTCTGCTGTGGCTGAGGGCTATGTAGATTATTTACAACAGTTTGCTGGAGTTGTTCACAAACAATGGACCGGCCACCAGGAGGAAAATGGGAGATGAAGCTCATATGAACCTAGACTTGAGGCCTTGAGAATTACATTGGGTAACAGCTCCTAAAAATGAAAGAAAATGTGTCTAAGTACTGGTCTGGATCCTGTTTCAAGCTTGGCCTGAAACTGAGAAATGATTGCCCTTGCTTTGATGTTTGGAAGGGTTTGTTTCACAATGTTTATATCTAGCTGACACTGGGAGGGAAAATTCCTATTGAAATTTTTTAATTAAGAAGACATTTCAATAAAGCAATTGCCATTTTTCCTACAATCCCCAAGCCTTGTCTTACATAAAAATCAATGGCAGCTCCAAGTTGCCGTGCTCCTTCTCACCTGGAAACTGCTCTGGGCCACTGCAAGGTTTTGCTGTCATGGTGGGTATCACCTGGTTGAATCCTGAATCAGAAGGAAAAAAAATGCAGTTGTATCTGATTTGCCAAAGGTATAGCTAGTCAGGGGCTTCTCCTGGGTGGTATCATGAGCATCGTGCTGTAGTTGCAGCCCAGCCATGTATTTTTTATGGCATGCCTTGAATAAGGGCAAGAGGTGGAGTGTCTATTCCTTTTGGTCATGAACACAAGACTGCTTATTCTTCTCCAGCTGCAGCCAGAGGTGACTGGAAATATGTCTTCCCACAGTGTCTCATCTTAATCAGACTGAATAGGTAATTGTTTGGGGTTGAGAAGTCTCTCCCTTGATTCTCTGTGTTCCTTCTCATACCTCTCACCTAGGAGAACTTTGGGGCTTACAGTCTCCCAAGACCTCTAATAGGTGGAATGTGCCTGCAGTCTTACTGTTTATTTAGGTTTCGAGTTGAAGGGAAAAAAAATCTATCCAAATAATTAAACCTTTTTCTCCTGATGACTTCTTGATGACATTATTTTGGTGGCTAGACACTTGAATTTACAATATGTAAATATTGATTTGTTTTCCCATATGAGGAAAAAATTCAAGTCAAATAAATTTGAGTCAATTTAGTACATCCATTTATCGTCATTTTCAAAAATCCTTATTATTTTTGCAACTAAGTAATGTGTTTGACTAACCATACTTTTTTCTTGGATAAACACAATAATTAAAAAAACATAGGTGAAAACTAAATTCTCAGTACTGTGATCCTAGCACAAAACAGCTCTTTTATCATTCACGGTCTGCCATAGCAAATGTAAAACTTAATCCTGTACATGAAAGTAACTTGAATGATTCCTAACTAAGGAAAACGGTTTTCTTTTAATGCTGGTTCATGCAGATTTGATTGACTCTTCCTGGGAATGCAGTGGCACTAATCTAGCTGTTGTTTTTCTAATCATCCATTATTAAATCTCACTCATCCAGACCCTTACTGAGAAACCCTTCTGGGGATTTCCTTTTGCTCTAACCCAATTTTGACCCAAGTGTATTTGTTCCTTTACAGATCCAAATTCTACCACTGGTTTATGAACTCAACAGTTCACTTGAGAGAAACTTGCACACTTCAATCCTGTAGACTTCAGTGAGAATGGACATCTCCTTTGGTGTAGGCTTAGCAGTTTTTCTCATGTGGGATGGATTTTGTAGGGTTTGTAGGGACCTCTGGAGACCATTGAGTCCAAATCCTCTGCTAAAGCAGGCTCCCTTCAGCAGATTGCAGAGGCAGGCATACAAACAGGTCTTGAATATCTCCAGAGAAGGAGACTGTGCTAGCACTCTGAGCAGCCTGCTCTTCAGTGTTCTGACTGAAGAGGTTTTGCTTGTGTTCGTATGGATCTTCCTGCGTTCTGGTTTCTGCACGTTTGTTTAACAAGTCAAACCTGTTCTTTTGGGAAGAGCCTTTCCTTTCTGTTCCATGTAAGGAGGGACACTGTGTATTCCTGGGACAGGAATTGCTCTGGTTCCTTTAACTCAAGGAACCCTAACTAAAGTCTAAAAATCCTGCAGTGCCAAGTAGCTGCCAGTAAACAAGGGAAAATCTTCAAGAAAGCTGACACCATATGTTTTGCCTCATAGGAAGAAATGTCCTAGTTGAAAGTACAAATAGTATCTACTAAGCTCCCTTATCTCAGGATGAGATGACTTGGAAAAAGCACCAGCTGGGTGAAAGCTGGGTTCCAGCTACAGCTGGTACAAATCAGCAGACCTGGCAGGAGCCTGCAGGAAGGCCAGGAGCTGTGCATTTTGGACAGCTGGCAGCAAGGGATTTAGCATTGCTGGATTCACCGTGGGTTGTGGCAGTTGGGGTTGGTGAAGCGGTTGGGCCAGCATGGCCTGAGGTAGAGCTATGAGCAGATAGGAGTCCCCTTGTCCATCCTTGGGGAGTAAGTTGATCAATTCAACCTGCAAGAAAACTAGCAGTAGCACTGTGCAGGAAGGTGGGGAGCCTGGGGCAGCCAGGTGTGTGAGGATTGCAGTGGGAGGGGAGGACTGCTGGGCATCATTTTGTGGTGGGTGCTGTCCTTTGGCTCAGTGTGGCTGTGGGCATCAGGTGGGGCTGTGAGATGAGCAGGAAACCAATTGGCTCTGACGGAGGATGCTGAGAGAGGGGGTAAATGCTTTCCTGAAATGGAAGGAGGGAAAAAGCAACGTGTAGCTAGCAAATTTTGAGGCTGGGCAGGGAAGTGCTCAGTGCAGGAACTGAGGGAGCAATCCTAAGCTTGAACTTGCCTTGTGAAAGCCTTCCTCAGGCACCTGGACATCTAGCTGCCATCACACCATGGTGCCTTGTGCAGCTAGAAAATGCTGTAAGCATTCAGACTGAACAGAACCAATGTGGAAAGGGAGAGCAGATAAAGCCATGCTTTAGGTTGTTATAATTGGTTCAGCAGAAACGGCAGATAAAATGTGCCTTTAGCAAGCTCTGTTTGGGCTGCTCCCTCCCCTGAGAGCTGCATGATGCTCTCTTGCTCCTTCCCCTCAGCTCTTGCAGGCGTGGACTTTCCGCCTGGGCTGACTGGTGTTAGTTTGACATCACGCCCTGGCAGTGATAAGCATGTGCCTGCTTTCTTTGTGAGCTGGAGGCTGTTTAAATACATCCGTGAGACACTGTGTACTGGGGAGCAAGAATAATAAACTTTTGGAAGCTGTAGGCTCCTGGCTGGTGCCAGGAGAATGAGTGATGAAGGATTTTGCCTGCAGATCCCAGCACGAGCAGGGCCTCTCGCTTTGGTCCGGTGAGTCTGTGTGTATGGGTGCTGAGTATGGTGGCAGCATTTCATATATTATATGAAACGACTTGTTCTGCTTCTCCCATCACACATCCCGGAACACTGGGAGCAGAAATCTTCACTATCTGAGGAAGAAGAGAAGTATGTGTGTGCAGATTTAACAAAATTACAAGTTCTGTTGTAATTCCTTCAGCCTGTACTTTGTTTGCTTGGCTCTTAACACAAGGGAAAACTAAGAATTATGCAGCTTGGTGACTGGTTCTCAGAAACTTTTAATGTAGACCTCCCTAGTGTATATTGCTTATAGTCCTTCTAATGCTTTACTAAACAGATAGGTTCTGAAGTTGTATGGTACATCCTAACATTATTCTCCTAGTTTAGCATGTACAGCTGTCAGGATTCCTGTATAGTTCACTTTCATAGCAGCTAAATACTCAGCACAGAGAAGTAATCGTTTCTATTTGAGCCAGCTCATCTCTTAGTTGAATCTCTAAGATGGGCCTCAAAACTTCATGGAAAGAGGTTTGAGAGCTATTTGTAATGTTCACATAACTGCTGCTGTATTTCAGGTACTCTGTAGCTGTACTTGGACTGTAGTCTGCCAACCCAGAAATTAGGTCTGATCTAAGTGAAGAAATGTGCTGAAATCTTGTTACTGATCCGAATTTTGTATTAGAGTACCTTCGTACTGAGTTGCAATTATAGTAGTGACTGCAGTACAGGCATGACACAATCAGACATCACTGAATATCTCATTAGGCACCTAATACTCTACAAATTCTGTATTTAAGTCATCTGGGAGCTTTCTGTGTTACAGCTGTGTTGCTTTGAAGTCCCCCCGAAGTCTTCCAAGGCTATAAGTCTTCAAACTCAGTGTATGCCCTGCTTCTAAAATGAAAAGGCCATAAATCTCAGAATGGCTGAGGTGGGGAGGCCCTTCTGGGTCCATCTGGATCAACCCCTGCTCAAGCAGGGCTACTCACTGCAGAATGCCAGGGACCGTGTCCAGGCACTCTTGGAGATCTTCAAGGTGCTCCAGTACCTACACAGCACAGTTCTTTCTGGTGTTCAGAGGGAACCTCCAGTGCTTGTTTCTGCCTACTGCCTATTGTCATCTCACTGGAAAGGGCCTGGTTCTGTTCTTTGTGCAGCTGCTCATCAGGTATTAATATTCATTGATGAAAAGGCCCTGAGCCTTCTCTGCTCCAGGTTGAACAGGCTCAGCTCTCTCAGCCTCTTCCCGTAGCAGAGGTGCTCCAGGCCCTTAATGGTCTTGTGGCCTTATTTTGGACTCTTCTTTAATATGTTGTTATGGTTTTATGATTTTTGTTGTATTATTGATATTCCACATCATAACATCATGTAGTGTATTGGGAGTTAAAAAAAAAAATCAAGTATGAATGTGCCTCTGCATTGCAGTGCCACAGATAACACACGTTGCAACATGGGCAGTCTTTACCTGGGCACTGTCTGGTTTTGAAGTAAGGCCGTTAAACTAAACCTCCTTGAATATGGCTTATATCTGGCTGGTGCCTATTTTGTAAATTCAGCATGAGCCTGTGTATGTTATGTGTTACACAGCAGAACTATCTGGAAGGATAGCTGCTTAGATGGATTTGAGTTTTGTACCCACGTGAAAGTAAATAAATGCATATACACTTCATCAAATCCGCATTTCTCTGTTAAAATATGGGGCTGCTATTATTATTATTATTATTTTGAAATACCACTTAAATTACTACTTTTCTTTAACTTCTGTTAACAGAAGCAATTAAAATATACTCAGTGAATTTATGTGCTATTCCTCTAGTTTAATAGCTACTTCTGGCTGAATTCCTCTACACAGTTTATACCCTAAACAGCTAAAAGTTTAGTCCTTAAAAATAATCCCTGCTCTTGGAGCCAAATGCTTTCCTTTCAACACTGTTTCCTTCATACCAGGGTGAGGGTGGGATTCCCAGCCTCAGGCTGATCTGCAGCTCTAGACTGAAACTAAATACAAAGGCCTGGGACCAAGTCCCATCATCTGCAGAAGCTGGGCAAGAGGAAATGTTTCTTGTGTTAGCTCAGTTTGTGGCCACGCTGGGAGAATTTGTTTTCACACCAAACAGTTGGCTCTCTGGGGAGAGGCGAATGAGGGACTGGCCTCAGAGAAGAGATCTTACCTTAGCAACAGCTCTTTCCAGAGACAGGCTGTTATTTTTCAGTAGTGGTGTGTATGCAGCACGTGCGTAAAAGCTTCACTAATAGTGCACTTCTATGTAGCAATGTTGGAGTTGAGGAGGGTTAATTGCATTTGCTTCTCGTTGTCTTCAAGCCAGCAGACAAGTGAGGCAGGGCTTGAGTTGCATGATTCTCGCCTGCCTCTTATTCCCAGAACTTAAATGTTGATGGTTTGGTGACAGGGGTTGGGTAGCTTGCATTGTGAAGCCCAAAGCTATTTGCAGAGCATTGCTCAGCTTGTACTCCTGTTTCAGGTTGACCTTGAGGTTGAAAGAACAACATACTTAAAATATTGAATGTTTAAAATCATAGATCAAATTTTTAACCTGTTTCCCCAGCATGGCTTTGTGGTATCTTGCCAGAAACAGCCTTGGTTTGGTTTCTGACCTCCCGTTGTGCAGGGAACTGATAGCTCTCTGGAGTGCTGGAGCTCGGTCTGGCACAAGCTGAAGTGCTGAGCCTGTCTCCCTGTGCGGTAACATGGCTGCTGCTCTGGGCTTGTAAATCACTGCCGGTTAAGGACAAAAGGTGAATGCTCTTGTCATCGTTGTCGCAAAGATCAAGAGTGAAGTTTTCACATCTCCCTCCTGACTGATGAGAGAGGACATCACGGAGATGTTTGGTTTACTTCTTTGTATGTGTATCTGCTGATTACGTGTGCCTGTGAATGTGCTGAGCATGTTCTTCAGCCTTTATTTCCTAAACAATATTGTAACTCTGCCAGATACACAGCAATGATTTGTGCATCTTCATACCCTTCATCTGAAGTAGCAACAATTTCTGATTACTCATCTTCCAGGAGAAGCACTGCAATAAGAGAAGTAGCATCTGCAGATGAGCAGGACACTTGCTAATGCATGGCTCCGTGTGACTAAATGAAATAGTATGGTTGGAAAAAGAGAGAAAATATTTTAATTACACGCGTTGGTTGCTCCAAGCAGTGGGTATTTGTGGAGCAGTTCACAGTCCCTTGTTGTTACAGCAAGACAGACTAGTGAGATGCCTGGGAGCTGCTGTATCTTCTGCACTGCTCACTCGGTCCTCACTGTGAAAAGGGAACTGTGGCACAGTATAAGGATGGTCTACTCCTGGCTAGAACTCTGTCTTCCAGCTTTTTCTGAATAGCTGGAGATGAGAGACTTGTAAAGTTAGAAGACCTTATCCTGCTGCATTTTGCTAAACTCATTATGTCGGGTAAAATGGCTCCACGTAGCTGGGTGCTGGGCTGAAGGCAGGCACGTATAGCACAAGCCATTCCAGGTGGTGACTAGCTAATGTTCTTTTCATCATGTGGGCAGAGACTTTCTGAGGTGAGACTCCTGTCTAAGAAGAAATAACTGTGTCCAACCCATAGAAAGTCAGTTATGACTATATCCTCTTTTCCTTTGTGTTCCAGTCCTTACCAGGTAAACTTCATAGTCAACAACCGATTTAACTTTGTTAATCTTCAGTGAATGCAAGGCTCAAAAGCATGCTCAGTTGAAACAATTCATACTTCATCTTACGCTTCCTTCTGAACATATGGTTTTGATGTGCAACTGTAAATAAATTACTGGTAGATGCTAGTTCAAAAATGGAAATTTGGGTTAATCTCATGGTAAGCTTTCAGAGAGATCAGTGAAATTGAGTTAAAATTTGCATTTGCTTTTTGCTGGGTCTCCCAGAAATAAGTTGAATATTTGGTATAACTAAGCGGCATGAACACCAAATACTAAATAAATCTCTAGTTACATCTTCAGGGAAAGGCTGTACAATAGTAATAGAGCAGGTTGCTTGTGCCGTTTAGGCTGAAATATCTAATTTGACAGCAGCAATCTAGATTTGGGCTGGATGATGATTTTTGTGGAGCTTCCGTAGGAATTAATTTTCTCCCTAGGAAAACGCAGTGTAGGCTGAAGTCTTGCTGCAGCATAACATAGCAGCAACCTGAGACAGTGGGTGCTTTTGTAAAAACACAACAGTCATCTTAGGGATGTGTAGAAAGAGTCTATATTGAAGCCAGTGCTTAACTGGAGTAGCCCTTCCTTTGGCTTTTGGGGCACCTAAGTACCTAGTGCATCCTGCAGACTAGATAGCTTTGAAATCTGCCCTAGAGTATCCTGACAAATGCCTTAAGTAAGAGAAGCCAATGGTGGCACTGCAATGTTCATTTTCTGCGCATTTCTAAACTTAACCAAATAAACTTCAACCTAGATAGATCATCGGTTCAGTGACTTACAGCAAAATGTAATAAGCTGAATAACTGTAGGCTTTAATAGAATTTCACACAATTCTATTACCACTCAATTACTTTTTTGACCTCTTTAGAGTCATGCTTCCCTTAAAAATGCACACGGTCTGCAGTTCTGACTGTCCTCTCAGCATCTTCTGTGCTGAGCAAATTGATAGATAAACTCAAGTATTGCATTGTGCTTCTGGCTCCTGCCTTTAGGAGGCTGGCAATGTGCAAGGCATGGTGTTTGCTAGAGAAGAGTTCCTCTAACTGATGGCTGCCAGTGCTTGCTCAGTTTCTCACATCCTAGAGAGCTGAAGACAGCTATTTTCCTGAAGTCAGTAAGCAAATAAGGTAATTATCCTACTGTCAGTGGCCAAGCTTCTTGAAGTCAGTAAGCTATTCCTCTTGATAAACAAAAGCTGCTGGCTCAATTTTGTCACCTCATTCAATAGCAAATCCACTCAACAGCTGTGCAGGTAACTTTACTGACGAAGTGTGAAGGGATGTTACCTGGCTCCGATTTAGGAAATGACTTCAGCATCTTCTTAGTTGTTTTCTTTCATGAAAATGTTTTGCAGGGGTTGATGCTTGGAAGAGAAAATCACTATAACAGCAACTGATGCTGGAGAATCTGGAAAGGGCATTGAACACATGGGCTTAAGTCTCTAACTGGTATGAAATACTCTGTAGGGTTTTTGTTAGCTTGCATAGTATGTGGGACCATCTATCTTTGAAGTTGTTGTATGATACTGCTTGGAATATGGTGTCATATTTTGTACAATTGAGCAAGGGCCCATAAAGAGCAAATGCAGATATTTTAAATGGGCTAAAAAAATCCCAGGCATCTTGCTTTAACATCACAAAGGTTAAAGATTCATACAAGAACTTAAAGGTGTGTAGGATCACAGAAACACAGAATCACTGAATTGTAGGGGTTGGAAGGGACCTCCAGAGATCATGGAGTCCAACCCCCTGCCAAAGCAGCTCCCTAGCCCAGGTTGCACAGGTAGGCGTCCAGGTGGGTCTGGAATGTCTCCAGAGAAGGAGACTCCACCACCTCTCTGTGCAGCTGTGCCTCTGCTCCGTCACTGCACTGTGAAGAAGTTCCCATGCACATTTGTGTGGAACTTCCTATGCTCCAGTTTGTGGCCATTTCCCCTTGTACTACCACCACACACTGCTGAAGTGCTAGATATCCAGAAATTAAGTTGAACTTACTGTACTACTGAAGCAGAAAGACAAGAAAACAAACTCAGCAGCTCAGTGGATCACATCTGGAATAAAAAAAATTACATGAAGGACTAGAAGCCACACAGAAAAATCTAGAAGACTGAGAACTGCAATGTAGTCTGAGAATTGTTTTATCTCAGGTAGCGCTGGTAATAAAAAGGATGCACAGAGAAAACTGTGCAGATGCTGGATATACCACCCAACACACAAACTGTCTGGCAGGAGGTTTCAGGTTTGTGTTTCTTAGGGTTGTTTCAAGTCAGTCTGATTACTGTGACATATGGCCTGTGGTGATGGTGATGGCCTGTGGTCAGAAAGCTCCTGACAGAAAGAGACCTCTCTGGGAGAGGTGAGACCATTGGTACAATAAGTCTCAGTGTCTGCCGATGTGATTTTCTTTGGTGTGGGCACAGAGCAGAAAGCATAGGGTTAATGCAAAGTGATAAGTGTCTTAATGAATGTTTTCTAGTTCATTTAACTGCTTATGTAAAATATCTTGGGACTCTCCGTTTCATAAAGGTTACTGCTACCCTTTCGGGCTTTTATTTTTAGTATTCTTTCATTTACTGATAGCAGAGATCAGATACTGTGCCAGAACTGAGTGAGATTTCTCCATCTGTGTGTGAAGGGAGAGACAATGATGGATTTGTTTCTTCTAGCTTGGTGGTGTTGTGATTAAGATTCTGAAGACAAGAGTAAGTCATGAGAGCTGTGAATATCCCTTCCAGGTTCAGCACTTTCCCTAAGGAATAATAATAGGAGGGGCAAGATTTGGAGTCTAACTGCTTTGCGTCTTTGAAGATGCTGTGCCCCAAAACTTGCTCATTTTTCCCAGCTGTGAGAGTTAGTCTCTTACAATATAGTGGAGAAAGAAAGAGATTTAAAAAGAAAACAGCAGGGAAGATTGCAGTGAAAGAGAAATATTGAATGTAGTTTGGAACTGGGGGAATCTTTGTTTTGCAGATTATTTTCTGGCTTTCAGCCTGATCCAAGAAACCACTTCTATCAAGGGAATGAAAGATTAAAGCCAGAAATTTAATTGCTTAAGAAAAAAGATTTACTGCCCATGAAGTTCATCGGAATCCAAAATAAGATCTGTTCTGCAATGTATGCTACATCTCAACCACGTTGAAAACTATTGCAGAGAAAAAGAAATCCTTGCATCTCCAAGAGCAGGATTCTAGTTGCACCACAAGAAAGTGATTTCTCAATACCACTGGAATGTGGTTTCTAGTGCAGAATTTCTGCTTACAGTATTCTGCTGTCATCTGTCAAATTTAAAGAATGAAATTAAAGGAGGAAATATTTTGTTATTGTAGATCAAATAAATTAAGTCCCAGTTAAATTAATAGCTTGTTGAGTTATCCATAAGACATTTTATTTTTCTTTGTGTCTCATTCATACTTAGAAGTATAAATGTTGCTCTTCTGGCTATTAGCATGTGATGCAACGCATACTATGTTTTTGTAGGGCAGTGCCAAAAAGATAGTTCTTCTAGAGCAAAATGATGCAGCCAAGAGACTTTAGAAATGCCAATTCAGTGTTTTCCAAGCTGTGTTCTTATTACTGTGACTGTTACGAAAAAGAAAAGAGGGAAAAAAAAAAGGAGAGAGAGAAACAAAACCACATAAGTGGTGTGGTTTTCGACTTTGGCGATAAACAAACAAGAATAAACTGAAAACCCACCTCACTGTGTAGTAATTGCATGTATTAGGATGTGGTGCTTTGAGGCAAAAAGTTATCTTGCTATGCAATACCAGCCTAAAAGGATGTTCCTTTCCCAAAGTCCAGGAACAAAGGCCTGGAAGTAAAAAGTCCTGATCTGTTCTGTGGGTTACTAATAGGTCTTTGTGTTCCCAAAGAAAATAGAGCCTCTGGCAGGAACTGTAATCTGTCAAAAGCTTTTTGGAGGAATAGAGGGCTCAGATGGAAGCTTGGAAGGAAAACTGGGGAAATAGGGAAGTAATGTGTGTGTCTCTGTTGCTCAGTAGCTTGAAGATCAATTTTGCACTGAAAAGCAAGGCTCTGGACTTGCAGTCCTCAGCTTGACTGCATCACCCTGAAGGAATAGGGGAAGAGTCCATGCTTGGAGGTATTCCTGTCCCTTTGCCAAGGGTTTGATCCTACCAGAGAAATGGGTCAAAAGCAGTGCTGAGGGAAAGCACCATACAGTTTTGATCAGTGGAGAACATCATACTAAGGGAATTTCTGCACTTCAGAGTGTAGTCTACTTCTCTTGCGATAGTACAATCACAAACATCCATTTGGTTACAGCTTTTACTGGAAGTGGGCAAATTGGCAAAAAAAACCTAAGGCAGTGCCAAGCCAAAGCATCTGGTTTGCTTCCACATGTCCAAACACCAGTAATACCTCTAATATACAGACATGTAAAATACAAAAATATATTAAGTGGTATACATGTTAAAGCTGTTGCCGAGAAATAATGACAGTAATTATTTTCACTGGCTCTTTCTTTTCCTTGGCTTGCCCACATCTGTGAGCCTGGAGACAAGTGAGACCTGGAAAATGTGTTGGAATTTGGATTTCAGATTAACCACCTTCTCAGCAGTTCTTTGGCAACAGGTTGTCTCCAATAACTGATGTAAATTGTGGTTTTGGTGTGCGCCTCGTTGGTCAGAAGCTTGCAGAAGTTACCTTCCTCAAATTAACTTCAGAGTAAGTCTTCCTTGGATGGGATGATGGAGAATTATGGTTCTATTAAAATCAAGCATGGAAGATTAATATTGACAAATACAACTACTAGTTGGATCTGTTTCATTCACTGGCACAAGTGACTGCTCTGTCTCCTTTCCCAACTCAGCCAGACAAACTCATTTGTAATTAACAGATTGGTGGCTGAAAATAATCTACACGTTTCACCAGTTTTGGTGTTTCAGAAAGGCTTACATTGAAAAGAGGGTAATATCTGGGTTGCATTCCATGGGTATACTCATACCCTGAGCACAGAAGTGCAGCAGGGCTTTTATTTATTTGTTTGTCTGGTTTTTTTTAGGATGTTGTTGTGATTTAACTAGAGAACTTGTCTCATTTTAGAATAATATGTTCTTTTCACTTCACTTTATGCCTAGATTTAGATTTGGGGCATTTAAATTAAAGGATCAAACTGCTGTGGTAATGTTTTCCTGCAGCCTGTTTGCTCCTTTGCCAAGAATAAGGTGAACCAGTACACCTGCAAGGTTTTGTCTTCTGTACTTTCTAAATCACTTAGATTTATACATAGCAGAGAAGTAGCAGGGGTCCCTTGCTGTGTATGGCACGAGTGTGGTGATGCTGACTTCAGTGGCATCCACGTTAAAATGTGAGAGGTGAACATGATTTTAAAAACAGAAGCAAAGAGTACATCAGAATGCCTTTGTGCAAGGCACCTGTAGAGCTGTCTTGGGTGTGGTAATGAGGTCTCCACTTGGAGCACGCTGCTTCCTGCTGCCCTGCAGCCTATCTGCACCAGGAAAAATGTGGCTTCTTGACTTGTGCAAGAAAAGCTGCTTTCTGGCCCCTCCTCCCTGCCTAGAAACATTTACTCCCCAGTAAGCGTAACCTTGGCTTTTACACTGTTGAGTGAAAGCATTCATGTGCTCTTGAAAGCAGTTGGCATTCTCTAAAACAGCCCCGCTGGATCTGTAGGCACTGCAGGGGAGGTACACTCAGCTTGTAATAATACACCTTTCCTGGCATAATGAATAAGATCCTTGAATTAACAAGAGGAAAACGTTAGTGCAGAGCACGTTGTGAGCCAGAAGGAGGGTTGAGCCAAGTGTGCTGGTGCTGGTGAGGTAGTCACCATCACCATGACTGATGACAGAATTGCAAGGATATGCAGCTGAGATCAGTGATAGGCTGAGGATGAAGCTCCTCTCTGAGATGCTGCCCTGCAATGGGAGAACCTCTTTTAAACTGTCTAGATTGTTTAAAAAAGAAGAAAAAGACAATTTGACAATGAGATGAATGCATAGCATTGGTCTGGAAAGACTCCTCCTACCTACCAAGTACATACCATATTTTTGTTAAGAGAATACTTTTCAGTTAGTCACTTAAAAGGTTTTTATCTGTTTTGTTTTGTTTCCATTTGACTGACCCATGGAGATCTAGGATGCTTAGTGCTATGTTTGGGAAATGGGACACATGGCCTTTGCCTCAGCTAACAAGAGGCTGGTACTTGATCTCTGTCCTGCCACTGGTGTCACCAAGCCACCAAGGTTTTCCACGGTCCATCCTGCTGCTGACATAAGCGGAAAAAAAAACAAATCAGGGTCTTCCCTTGAGCATGGTATACCAAAGCAGTAAGTTTTTTACGCAGGAGGAGTCAACGCTATTGAAATGTCAGAATTTACAAGGAATGGAAATGCTGAGTGATCTGTGGCAGATTCTTGGGGTGCAGAATACCACAGAGGACCTAAAGCAGGCAAGAGCCAGCTACGCACTCACACTTCCCTTTGTTTGTGTGCAGAGTTGTAAGACTGCAGACCTCATTTTACTTGAGACTGGAGGATGCAAAGGGGACTATTGTAGTTCTTGGTCATTTTTTAGATCATGATTTGTAATTATCAGCAATCTCCTCTGGAAAGATTCAGGAGCAGTGCTGGATCACTGCTGTGAAAAGTGCTTGTGATGACTGTCCAGCTGTCATGCAGCACCTGCAGAATGCACAGATGGGAGAGACTGGGGAGCAGTTTGGACAGGCTGATGCATGAAGAAAAAATATCCCGAGAGCAGATAAAACTGAAGGGCTCACTTGCAATCCATGATACTGCTTCTGGCTTGAGTGTAGCCCATCAGAATGTTGGCTTTCTGGGCTGCAAGCACACACTGCTGGCTCATGTTAAACTCACTGAGTACCTCAGATTTCTCCATATCCGTTGTAGTCAGTTTTCCATTCTCATTTATGAGAGGAGGTATGCTCTCTTTGGCCTGTCTCTTCTCATGAATGTACCTATAGAACCTCTTCTTGTTGCTTATAACATCCCTAGACAAGTTCAGTTTCATTTGTGCCTTGGGTTTCCTAATCCTATCTCTCCATGTCCAGACAGCATCCCTGTATTCTTCCCAGGTTACACATCCTTGTTTCCACTGTCAATACATGCCTTTCTTTCCCATCAGTTTGACCAGCAGGTTCTTGTCAAGCCATGCCAGTTTCCTGCCTCTGCCTGCTTTCTCATCCTTCTTATTCTGAGGGGTGGAAAACTCTTGTGCTCTCATAAAAGCATCCTTAAAGAATAGCCAGCTTTGTCTCTAAGGACAAATTCCCAGGAGATCTTGTCCAACAATTCTTTAAACAGCTGAACTTTGCTCTCCTGAAGTTCAGTGTCCTGACTCCACACTTTGCCAGACCCACATTCCTCAAGGTCATGAACTCAACCAGAGCGTGGTTGCTGCAGCCCAGGCTGCTTCCAATCTTAATGGCTTTAATGATTTCTGCACTAGTGGGCATCAAGTCCAGCAACACTAGCCTCTTGGTCAGTCTGTCCAGTACCTGAACTAGAATGTGATCATCGATGGACTCCAGGAGCCTCCTGGATTGCTTACAGCTTGCCGTGTGATTTTCCCAGCAGATATCTGAGTCCCTTCAGGACTGAGAGCCTGTGAGTACAACATTTCCCAGAGCTGAAGCAAGAAGGCCTTGTCAACAGGCTTCCCTTGATCAGGTGGCCTGTAGTACATCCCAACCACCAGTTGTCCTTTACTGAGGCTCTGATTGTAGACTCTAAGCTGATGTTAGCAGCAAATGCCCCACTGAGCTGAAGTGGAGCAAGAGAGCACCCAAGAGACAGATAGATCATGAGAAAGCTTTCCTATGTGAAGCTCTGAACATCAATGCTTTACAGGTGCTGTGAAAGTACTCTGTATGTACAGGGCTGTCAATGGAACAGCAAGATCACGATGTAAATATTGCTGGAGTGAGAAACCTTACCTATAGCAAAGCAAAAATAAAAACGTACAGTCAACATTGCCAACCTAAACTAGACAGCTCTTGGAGTGCAGGGGAGCTGTGAAACGAGCACCTGGTTAGATGAGATGGCTGCTGGCTGAGCTCCAGCATGGAAACAAAGACTATAAATCACCAACCAACCTTCTTTACTAGCATCAGTGCCTGTGTTGGGCCTCAGCAGTGTTTGTCTCCCTGGAACACGCAAGGGTAGCTGATCTCAGAGTAGGTGGTCTGAAAGTCTTGCTGCTCCTCTGCCTCTAGTTGCCTTCCTTCTCTTGACAAGCAAGGCACGGATTTATGTTGGGAGAATTGTCCAAAAGCTCTATTAAAGCAGTGGGGAATCTTTCCTCAGGGTGGAAGCAACAAAGCAGATATTTGGCGGTGAGGAGCTCTGGCTGCAGCTTTGCAGGCAGCTGTTTCCCACCCCATACCCAGCACGTGACAGGACCTGGCTTGCTCTTTCTAGTCTCAGTGGCAGCATCCAGCAGAGCTAGATGTATTTACTGTTAACACGAGTATGTATTCAGAAAAATATGAGAGTATGCGCCACAATCAAAGTTAACTTTAGGTACAGTTATACATCATACCAGCACTTACTGATTTATATGTTCATATGTATATATACTTTTTCATCTGTACTCATTTCAGGGTGAATAGGTTTATCTGAGATCTACAACAGTTCCGTTTTGGATGATTGGTGGGTTGTTTCCTGGGAAAACAATAACTGATCTCCAATAAAGCAGCAGTGTTCTTATGCTTAGCAGTTGGTACCTGAAACCGAGGAGAAACAAAGTGTGAAACATCAACTCATTCCCACTTCAAAGACAAATATATACAGAGGAAAAGCTAAGCAAATCCTTCCATTCCTATTGAATCTTATGAAACCTTTAATAGGTTCCATAGGACCAGGACCAAAATAAGTTTGCAGTGGAAACTTACCTACCTTTAATTCTTCACTTAATATATCTTTACATCTCCTCATTTCCTAGGCTTACTACCTTCACTTCACAGAGGGATCTGGATAGGCTGGATTTGTTGTCTATAGGACAGAAGGTGGTACAGGTTTGCAACCTGAGTTTTTGTGGTCACTTTGACTTCCAGCAAAGGTAGTTTAAATGGCTGCATTGAAATATTAAGATTTCAATTATGGTAAAGGCAAATGGGCATTTACCCTTCTTTCTCCCATGCAGAAATTAGCTACAAAATTTATAGAGGTAACTGTAGTTCTGGAAAGATTTCTTTAACAGCACAGTTCCCACCAACAGACAAACAAAAGAGAAGCCATAACGATTAATCTGCAAACAGGGTGGAAGCCATCTGCATTGTTTCCATGTGTTAGTCGGCTAAAATACTCCTGGCAAATCCTGTCCCTTTATCACCCTAATCCTCTGAGTCTGGAAGGAAAGCACAGAAGCATGCTTCAAACGGAGAAGCACCCTCAGACCCTCTCCTTGTTAACAACTTGCTTTTCAACATTGCATCATCTCAGGGCGTTATTTGACTTAACATTTGAGTTCCCATTAGAATATGTGAAACAGACTATTTACCATCTCTAGGGTCTTGGCTGACAATTATTCCCTTGACACAAAACATGGTTTTGCTTTGTGCATACGTGCAAGATTCTTCCTACCACTGCACTTTCTCCTGGGATGTCACTCAGTTGTTCTTTGTTCAGGAAATACTGCCTTTTCAGTCTGGGAAATCAAACCACCAAGGCAGAGCATTGTCTCAAGTCACGGTCTGTACATCTGAAACAAAGAGCTTCTTTGCTAGAGAGAGCAGCAGTGTTAGCTGTATTCTTGCTTACTTGTTTGCTTTATTAGTTGCATGCATCTGGTGCTCTTCTCTCTAAAAAATCATGGATATTGCTTGCTGGCAAGCATCTTATTATATTTCCAACCTAGGACACAAAACTCCTCAGCAAAATCCAGCACTGCAACTCAGTGCATTGTACGTCATCGCACCCCAGGTCTGCTAGTCAGGCACAGAGAAGCTGGTGAGAGGAGCAAGAGGCAAAGCTCCTTCACACACAACCTGGACCTGGGTTCCTGCAGGGGAAAAAGCAAAAGGAAGCAAGACCTGGTACACTAGGTGGGGGTTTTGCAGAGAGATTTATCAGTCAACAGCTGCGAGCCCAGGCTCCTTGCAGCTGATAACAGATCTGCTCATTCAGCCTGACCACTCATGCATGGAAAATCAAAGTAGATTAGGATCTGTTTAGAGACAGAAGAAGGATTAAAAAAGCCTCTGTAAACTCCAGGCTACCAGAAAACTCTCCTCAATACAACATGTGTAGTAGAAGATTGTGATCTGCTAATGTTCTGTGATCTAGAAAGTCCGCTCACCTCTTTCAGCCTGAAATTAGAAATATTTACATCGGAGTTTCATGATTTGAGTTCTAAGTCAGTAGTGGTTTATAGAAATATTGATAGTCACTGATCTATAGTTACTGGGACCATAGAAGCCCTTCAAAGTGGGGAAGGGTGCAAATCCAACCTACCCTTTATCAACACTTTCAGTACTAATACTGCAGACACTAATAAGCTCCCAAGTCTATAAAACTACACAGCATTACAACTGAGTGCATAAGACTTTATAGGATATAGTTGCTTTTTTTTTTCCTCAATGAATTTCTGCACTTACGTTTTTAGGTTACTGTGTTCTTTTATGCTTGGAGGTGCATAGTAGCTGCTGCCAGACTCTGAGGGTGCTACACAGGAGCCAAAAAGATTAGCATTTTTTGGGACAAAGATCTATCTGTTGCTATGTCATACCCTGTGTCATACCCAAACACCAGTCTTACAGAGCCTCCTGCACTCAGCTATTTAGAGAGACCCCTCAGGAGCACCCTTATGCCAGGGCTTGACATCTCCTGGCCTGGGAGTTTATAAAGTCCAGAGAGCACTTTCTGTCTGAAAGGCACTAACTATGCAAATACAACTAGAGTCATTAGCGTTATGGTCCTTTCATGTTCTTACTGAAATCACTGATGCACCTTTAGTGTCCAGCTGACCCAGCAGTATTTCTTGCATTATAGGATTCTGATTCCACTTCCATTGTTAATGTTCATTACTTTCTTGGAGAGCTGCAATTTCATTATTAATACATCAGTGTAAGAGAGCACAGATTACATAAAAGCATTTCTGAGCATTACTTAAATATCAGTTTTAAGAACAAAATAGGCTTTCTCTGCCAATACTTTGCTTCTCCTTGTACAAATACTTTTTCGCTACAGTTGCAAGAGTATACTATTGTCTCCAGAAAATATAGCTGAGTAAACACTTGTTTACTCTCTCCTGTTGCTAAGGAAAATCAACATTGCATGTTGCAATTGCAATTGCAATTGTTGGGACAAAGCTGATACTGTTCCTCCTGCATTCCCACAGCCTGCTGTCACCTGTGGGGTTCCTCTTGTCCTTTTGGTCTATTATCCTAACAAAAGGAGTTAGTCTCCATCAGAGCTCCAAGGTGTCACCTCTTGAAACACAGCACAGGGACTGCTTTAGAGGAAAAGCTCCTGAGCTTCAATGCTCACTCTGTGCTTTCATGTTTTTGCCTTTAAACTAAACTCTGGGGTTATTCAGAGGTCCTTGGTGCAGGAACCCTCTCAATTCATGCAGGGAAGCCTCAGTGCTTGCACTGCCATGCTCCCTGGTTTTAGCACGTTGTCTGAGGACCTCTTTAAAATGCAAGCTAGCTATGCTAGATAACTTAGATAGCTTCTTCATAGATATCGGTGAGTCTGATGCTCTGGATTAAATTATTCTATGTGCTGCAAACATTAGCTGAAGTGCTGAGGTTCTTTTTTAATCAGAGGCTCCAGATAAACTTGCTGTTAGTCTTTCAGAAACTCACTTACTCTTAACAAGTTTACCATTATATAGGTCCACAAATTTCCTGTCTAGCTTCTTTTGGCACTCTCAGATAAAAATGC
Organism: Cyrtonyx montezumae; assembly: GCF_038088225.1. NCBI lineage: Eukaryota > Metazoa > Chordata > Aves > Galliformes > Odontophoridae > Cyrtonyx > Cyrtonyx montezumae. The sequence goes on along the minus strand of NW_027072089.1, from coordinate 97,692,089 downwards.
CATCTGGGAAGGAGATTTATTGGTTTTGAGATGATGTCCCTTCCTTATCACCTTGTTTTGCTGGCCCTGAGCTCATCCCAAGATAGTGGTACTTACCTAGACAGCATCAGTTTCTGTCAGACACAAATTGTGGAAAAATTAGTTTAAAATACCTTGACCTTTCTACCCCACTAAGATAAGGTTTCTTTTCCATATTAAAACCTCTCACTAATGTAAAATGTTTTTTATATGCATATATATTTTTATATACATATATTTTTATATACACATATATATATAATATATAATAAATAACAGGCTTATAAATACAAATAAAACTCTTACGTCTTTCTTGCAACATTCTGCTGTGCCTTTGTCATAAATTCTGCCTCAATTTTGTTGTGGAAGGATTTATATGTTGTATCTGCATTTATTTTTGCAGAAATTAATTTGGAGCTTTGAACAGCATCTGTTGCTGTGCACTAGGATGCCAATGCCAGCCAGCGGGGATTCTGTGGTATAATGATCTTTTATTTGAAGACCTTGAGCTCAGCTCATTCTTTAATATTAAACTCCCTTCATACGTCTGTCCCAGATGGTGGTCTTATGGGGCAGCACCTGGGCTCTCCCTTGGAACCTGAGCACTGGCTGCAGGGAAGCAGGCAGGTCCTCGGTTTTGGTGTAGGCTGGAGAAATGGGATCACTTTGCCAAGGTGCTATTATGGTTTGGGGCTTTATTAATATCAGTATTTTGGAATTCTGCTTTGCTTCTTCCAACCAATTTACCTTAGCAGCAGCTGGTTCGGCTCATGCCCTCCCCACTTGCCTTTGTGTGCCCACATGTCTTGTGGTTGCAGTCCCCTAACACTGCAGGCCTTCTGCAGGCCAGCAAGGAGCTCAGGTTCAGAGATGGGCAGACAGGACTGAAGGTTAACAGATGAGAGGAGACTGCGGGCTGTTGAGCTGTGCTGCCAATCCACCTCAGCCTTGCAAAGGGAAACTGAGAGCTCCTCAGTGGGACTGGAAGAGAAAAAGACTGTGGCGAGGCTCAGGATCAGGTGAGTTCAGTCACTTCACCTCATAAATACTGAAGATCCTTGGCTGACCAAGGCAAGGAGCTGGAAGGGAGCTGAGGGATAAAAGTATTCCCTGCTTTTAGTTGCCTGCATTGTGCCCCTGCATGGATTGTGACTGGGGCTGCAGAGGTGTCTTTTCTTTAGTGAGTAAAGAAACCCTGTAGGAATAAATTGGTCCAAATTTTCTGAAACATGCAGAAGAATGGTTGTGCATGAATCAGTGGAAGATTTACTCTTTTGCAGTGGGTTTATAGCGCTATTTACTAATTGTAATAATGGTAAATTATGACAAGACCCTCAACAGTTTATACTGTGTCCTAGTTGTTCATGGCTGGCAAAACTGGGAAGGTCCCTAGACATTTTGCCTAGGAGTCAAGCACAAGCTCTGCTGGAATTATTTCTTAAAAAACAAAACCAAAAACACTTGGCAAGCACTGCCCTTGTGCAATCTTCATGCCCTTTCCTCTACCACAGGCTACTTCTTTTCCTGAGGAGATATTTCTGGATATAACCCATTGAAGCTAGTGGAGTACACGTGGCTGGGACAGGAGGGTTCCTTGTCCCACCCATGATATAGGTAGTACTGGTCCGTTGCTTTCAGTAGATGCCTTTATGATAATTTTTATTTCCTCTGAAACTTTATAGCTAGAGGGAAGGAAGTTAACATACAAGCAAAGTTCATTTTTGCTTTAGTTCTCTGTTAAGTTTGCCCTTATTAACAATCTCTTATTTTCTTCATGTTGTATTTCTACCACCATTGTCCTAATTCAGGCACTGACACTGCTTTCACTTAGTGTCTCAGCTCTGATGAGCCATCAGAGCTTGATGCTGGCCCTGTACACTCCTTAGCTTCCCACTTAAGAGCATTTGACTGTATTGGTGGCTCTTGACATCGGCTGGAGAGATAGGGTGATTTTTACAGGACTCTTTGATGAGTATTCTGTATTTGTTGCCCTGCTAATGGAAGATGTGAGAGCCACATTGCCCCTGCCCCACCCTTCACAAGAGGAATTATTGTCATGTCAAATTACAGCTGCTGACTCCTGCCAGACAATCCCCTCTGCTTTATCTTATCTATCTACATTTTTTAATGCCATGCTCATCATCATGGCATCTAAGTGCCTTAAAAGTTTTCCATTGCTCCAGAGGAAAAAATACATTTATGGGAGTGTTAGTGGAAAACTTTCCCTGGTTCTGGTTATGCAGTCTATCTGTGTGAACACAGATGATAAAGGTTAAAGTGAAATAGCACTGAAAAAGTGACCTTCCTTTTAGTTGCAACAACCTTTTAGTTGACAAACCTGATCCTGGTTGATAGTTTGTCCAAAATGCAGGGTTATGTTTAGGGATTATCTGGATCCTGCAGTGCTTCTGGCAGCCGCAGTGCAGCAAGATAGCAAGCACTAACATAAACCCACACTCTGCCCCAGTTTGTGCTCTCTCAGTATTAATCTGCTGTCTTCAGCTCACAGTGATCTCAGGTCTGATTTGAAGCATCTGAGGGTTTCTGATTTCCAAGCAGATGGCACGTGCATTGGGAATACAAGAGTTTGGCTTCTGCCTTCGAGTTTCACTTAGCAGTATGTAACTGTAAGAAATCCGAATGCGAAGGCTGGTGCATGCTAAATAAGTCAATTTCAACTGGGAATTGCTGAGATGGCAAGAAGCCCTCAAAGGATTTCTTCTTCATTAATCATATTTTTGAGCGAGACCATCATTTATGTCTCATAAATGTTCCGGGACGTCAGATGTATCTGACTACTGCTTATTTTTCAACCCGTACCAAAAAGCATGAGAATTTAATAGACTGTAAGTGTGTATGTAAGTATGCATTTCAATTTGTGTGAGTACTGCCAGTAAGCTTTCCAGAGTAGATCTGTGTTGCTAGCTGTTGCACTGTCTCCAGCTGTCTCCCAGTCAGTCCCCAGTTTGGGAGAGATCTCCAGCCCCTCTGAGGCTGGAGACCAAAGGGTCCTGTCCTGAGTGATGCTTCTGTCCCTGTGACATCTTGCAGCTTTCAGGTTCTTTATATGGCTCTTGGGAGATCAGGTCTTGCCTGTGAGCTGGCTGTAGCTGCTTCTCTGCTTTTCCTAGAGGTACCTCCTGGTGAGTTGTACTGTGTGTATTAGCTGCCCAGCCCAGCAGTATGTAGCAGGCTGTGAGTGCTTTGATCCTCTCCCCAGGTCACAGCTGATCCACTGATCCCGACGTGATCTGACAGCTCTACATGTTTTCACCCCTTGACCTAGAGCTGTGTTTGCAAAGTTAGCAGGCCCAAAGCAAGCTTTTGTTATTTGCAGCCATGTATATCCAAGCCTGTTTTCACGTGACAGTGACTCTGACTGAGCTCCTTTATGAGCTAGGGAGAGTTATGCTTGCAGCCTTTGCTTTGGTGATCATTTGGATGGAGGCAGGTCAGAAGAGGAAGATGTTTTGCCATTCTGTTCTCCTGCTACAGAGATTTCAAAGCAAACAGTAGTAAATGTGGACTCTCAAGTCAAAAGGAATTGCTGTCTGGCAGTTTGCACTTTCATCTTTCTAAACCTTGGGTTGGGGGATCATAGGTGTCTTGGTGCCAGTGAAAACATTAATCTAACTCTCTTAACATCTCACCTGGCCTTGCTGCAGATTGTCTTTTCAGTATTATAGTGCTACAGCAGCTTGCAAACTATTCCAGCATTTCATTGCAAATCTTTGCACTGTCAAAAGTCAGCTTCTTCTGCTGACATGCTCAACGACAAAACAAATACACAAGAACACAAGAGGGAGAGAGCTTAATTTGGCTCGCCAATTGGACTTCATCCCACTCAAATGTAGTCAGCGTAAAGCCAATAATATGCAGCTGTGTGGATTCGGCTGTAGGAGCTAGCATGCTGCCTTTGATCTTGGAGAAAGTATGAACCTTCTGGATGTGACTCAGCAAGGTTCTCACTCACATGCCTAATGAGAAACATGCAAGCCATCCTGTTGAAGTCGTTAAGATCACCCATAAGACCAAATTTGAGAGTGTGCTTGAGTTTCCTGCTGAACTGCTAATGAGGGAGGCTGCTATTTATCTTAGACAAGGTTGCTTAGACTTCCACTGTGCTGTGCAACAGCATAAGTTGAGAGAGGAAGGGACATTTTTAACCCATGCACTCCTGATGCAGCCAGATTTCTTTCCAGAGGCACAATTGCTAAGGACTGCATGGTTGCGTTTGCTGCGTGCTGAAAGATTGCTTCCTCTGAGCTCGTGCTCTAATTTCCTGTTGTGTAATTAGCTGTTCCACATGGTTACCCCAATGTGCACAGCATGCAGTCATATGGCGAGCTTATGCCACGGGGCATCCTCGCAGGGCAGAATCACAAGGCAGGATCTGTTGAGCCGTAACACGGGTTGACAGCAGTGGGGGGCCTCCCTGTGAAGAAACTACTCCTGAGCCACACTGCTGTGGGGAAGGGCACTTCTGCAGCAATCTGTGCTTCTAATCATGGAGGAGAAAGGGAAAGGAGATGGACCCTGTGCTCAGAAGTGGAATCTGAGCAACCTGACTCCCCTGCAGTGGTTTGGTCTCTGAAGAAGGGTAACGCTGGCTTTCCATGGATGGCTCTAGGCTTAGACAAAACCTGCTGCCTCCCGCACCACCAGCTTGACTTCTCCCACTCATATGGCTGGCCCGCTGCTGCTAAAAGCCCTGGGCAGTCCTCACTTTTATTTGCCCTCGTCTGAGTTTCAAGGGCCTGGTCTTCCTATGGTACCAACCGGTGTCTCTCAATTAACTTCTGTGGATGGTACCCCAGAATCAGCAGGAGAATAATGAGGAATTATCCCTCATTTTGCCAGATCTCACTTGGACTGAGGGATGCTGGACTGAAGCAGTCCAACTTTGACTCCAGCTTTCCCCAAGTCAGATTTTCCATTCTGGTAACAGGTTCCCAATTAAATATGAACCTGAGGTAAAATTTCAGTGAAATCTCTTCCTTAAGACAGCAAGGATTACTTTTTGCACTATCTGCTCTTCTGTAGGATTTCAGCTTCTTTTTCTCGAAGCGGCCCTCGGTGTCTTGTTGCTTTTGTGTCAGAACAACCGGGAGCGAGGTGACCTGAGCACTTCCAGAACCATGGTGACAGCAGAGCCGATAAAACAGAAACAAGGTTAATTCCAAACTTGCGAATGATGTCAGATCAGCCTCTTGATGAGAAAAAAGATGAGGTGAGTGAGGTGAGAGAGTCCGCTTGAATGCTCTAACCTGGACATGGTAAAGCATCTTGCACAGTCATTTAAAACTATTCTACATGCTTCCAATGTGATCTATAAAATATTGCTTGACAACTAGATATTTGAGGTTATTTATGGGGACCTTAATCTCTTCCTGAGGATGGTCTGTGTCCTTGGGTGACTTTTAGTCAAGAGGAGTAAGTCCTAGAGGCTGTGTTGCAGCAATCTTCCCCTTTCTGTGCCTTTCCATAATGTGAATCAAAACCCAGGTGGAAGGATTGCTGCACCCTTACCTGCACTTCCATTCCTTTTCATCCAGCTCTGTGCATGTGCAGTGTTTCTCTGAGGACAACCCCATAGGTGAGAGTGCAGAAAAAAGCCCACCAGCTACTGCTCTTCTTGCATCATCTGCACGGGGTTTTTGTTTGCGGAGAGCTTGCACTAACACCCTGTACTGTTTTAGACTAAGCAGACTAATAGACTCTTTCGACACCTCCATAGCACTGCCTGCTGGGGTAATCACTCAGCGGTCATGGCTCTCTGCAAACAGCAGCTCTGAACTCGCCTTTCAATTACCGGTTTATTAGCCTAAGATGTCTGGGGAGTGGAGTGGTGATAGCCGTACACCAACAGGGCTGTGGGCTGCTTGTGAACTTCCTTGTGGTGCACCAAAAGCAAAGCCAGGGGTCCGAGCAGTTCTGTTAGGCTGGTGACTGACAGCATCTGACACAGCTTAAATAACCCACCTCAGAAAGGAAAACACAGCCACCTCCCCGTGAAGGAGTCCTGAAAAGGGACAGCTAAGCTTGGAGGTTAGACTTGTGTTCTGCCTTGGGCTGGCTGGGAGTCAAGGTCGAGGTGTTACACACCAGCAAACCCTATGTTTGATGCTGCAAGTCCAGCACCTGGGCTTGTGGGAACGTCCACATGCTGCTTAGGGATGAATAGGTGGCCTCAGGGCTTTTAGAAAGTGACTGTACAACCCTGTACAACCTTTTTTTTTTTTGCTGAAATTTGGAACAAGCATGGAAACCACACCTGGGGCTGATGAAAGCTGGTGATGACGTGACTGCAACTGCCCAGAGCAGCTCTCACACTGCAGCTCTCATGCAGCACTTGTTCTGGGCCAGGACCCACAGTGGTCCTCGGAGGAAAGCTGAGGCACAGAGACTGAAATAACAAGAACCCATCATCACAAAAGCACATCTGCTGGGTTTGGATTGTGTGTGTAAGTATGACTGCTTATTACAGGCTATTAAACAAAACCTCAAACTCTTCTGTGGTGCTGGAAAACCAAGTTCCCTTGAAACACTCAGCTATGCCAAGAAAAAATAAGGATTTCTCTGTGGTTACAGAAATTTGAGGAACAGTCTCCCAGAACTTTATTCACACCTACAAAAATGTTCATACAAAACAATTTAGCTGCCTATGACTGGATTTTCACACAATAATTACTTCTATAATGTTTCCATTCACTAAGTAGCTTTCTGTAAATGTTACATATATATATATATATATATAATTTTGCCTCTAATCGCTGATTGATGACAATCTCCTTGGAGATCTTTAAAGGTCATCTGGACATGGTTTTGGGCTACCAGCTCTAGGTGGAACTGCTTGAGCAGGAGGTTGGCCCAAATGACCCCAAAGTGCCCTCTGAACCCGAAACATTCTTTGATCTCTCTGTTATCTTCAGTATTTTTCAAATGACTGCTTGTTAGATTAGAAAATGGAAAGTCATGTTGGAAGTTGCCTTCTTAACTGCTAAAATCCAAAGGAAAATGTTGTCACCTCTACTGGCCAAGATGCAAAATTGTTCCTCCTGTTAAAAGGAAGGCATCCAAGAGATAAAGAAGTTAAATCTGTGCATCTCTGAAATCTTGCTTATGCTGTTATACCTCAGTCATTGTCAGCTTGTCAAAATGATAAATTTACAGATTTTAAGATCCCACTGATGTCTTGCTTATTCCACTTGAAAATAAAAGATTTAATGCTAATCCCTGCCAGTTCTTCCTCAGGTAGTTTGCAAATTGCTTATCCTTTGCTTGGATAGCTGTTCAGTACTGGTTTATTTATTCAGTTCATCTGAAGGATCAGGCTTTTATACCAACTCCTTCCTGTCCTAGTGGTTTGTGGGTGCAAGAGATCTGTTCCCACTGTAGCTCATGCCAGGTGTGTTTCTCTGCAAGGCCAGTGGGCCCCTCTCCCTTACATCTTTCCCTGTCCCACACAGAGCTACCAAGCACAGTGGAAATACTAGAATCATGTAAATAAAAGTGCTGAACAAGTGTGATATACTGTGACACACAGTCTTAGAATCCATCAGTTTTGTAGTGAGAACCACTGTGAGACAGTTGAGTTTCTTCATGCCAACTTCCTATCCTCAGCCTCAAAACTGAACTGAAACACATGATCAAAATGTAAATCAATAAAATAACAACAACAACAACAAAAAAAAACCCATTTTCTTTAGCTCACAGAAGTAGGATGTAAAAGTGTTCCTCAGTTATTGTTATAGGTGTAGCAGCAGCTGCATGTGTTTTTTTGGTAGTGATGTCTAACACAAGATTTGGTCATGCAAATCTAGGTATCAACTAAGCAGCAAAACGGCAATGAGTTAATTTCCCACTTGGACTAAAGCAATGCTGCATTTGGAGGTTTTCGTGGCATGTCTTTGGGAAAATACAAGTCTGTTCCTCAGGTCTCAATATGTATGTGTTTCAGGAATTTCTATGGGGAAAAAAAAAGCACAAGAATATTAGAGAAATAAAGCACCATCTATTAAATCATGCTTGCTCTTAATTAGCTACTGGAAGATATAATTTTGTTAAGAATCTTGTTCTTGCTTAGTTTCAAAGTAAGTTGACTTTGTGACTGTGTTTGGAGATATCACAAAGATGATGTGCCTGAGTTGCACTTCCCACCTCAGAAAATAAACCAGAATAATCACAGAATCACCAAGGCTGGAAAAGACCTCTAAGATCACCCAGTCCACCCATCCACTGTCACCAATATTTCCCACAATATCTGACCAAAACTGATTTTTTTGTTTGGCCAATCTTGAGAAATGATTCTTTTTGCTGCACAATGAGGCTGCATTAATGAGCATACGAAAATGTCCATTAATATTTTCATTAAGACTGTCCACCGTACAAGCACACACCTGTGCATTGATGTGGTCTCACTGATATGCCTACAAGAGGGTGTGAGAGAACACGCATAAAGTGACCTTAATGCAGAAACATACTTTAGTGACTTCAGCAGGAGGGGTGAATCTGCTCCATGCTGAGCAAACTGCTATCAGGGAAGTAAGCTGGTGAGAGTTTGGCAGCATGCAGGTTTGTGCTGCAGATGTCACCAAAATACACTGCTCCATTTGTTCAGCAGTGCCACTAATAGCAAGGGGCACTTTAAGCGGCACATCCTCCTTTTAGGGCTCTGGCAATGGCTCAGTGCTTTGTGCACTGCACATCCAACTCCTTCCATTATTTCAGGGGCTGGAGTCCCAGGTTGCTCCTGGCACAGCAGTGAAATCAGACACTTGCACAGAGGTAGAAATCTGGGCCATACTCAAGAGGTACAGGATGCGATCCTTGATGTTATCCCTCTTGTTTGTGTTTCACTCTGTGGTTTGGATGGCAGATATTGCAGAGGTACCTTGAAGGATTATAGTCCGGCTCTTGTCATAGAGTGTTCAAATTGCTTTGTCACCTTGCACTGTCTAGGAGACTGAAGCGTAATGCAAGTGCCCAGCCTCTTTCTCCTCCCCACTCAGGCACTCTTGCATGGGAGTCACCTCCTTCCTCTCCAGTGAGAGATGAATTTGGCTCATTTCACTTGCTTCAAAGAACCCAAAGGGTAGCTCCTGTTGCATCTAGATTTCAGCCAGTGTTAAAAGCAACGCTTGCATGGTCAGCAAATTCTTTGGAAGGAGAGAAGCCGCCCTTAGTCCACATGCATATTACAAAGGATATTTTCAGCAGCGTGCAGCTGTAATCAGCAGTGCTCAGCTTGGCAATTTTAATCCCCTGCCATCTAGTTGGGGGCTGCTTGTTATGCAGTCAGCATTCACTCAACATAATGGTTGCTACCTGCCAATGTGCTTTGAGGGATATTGTTAGCATTAAATTTGCCATTTACATTTTCATGTTTGACATAATTGAGGAATGAATGCTCTTATGAAAATTAAACTTGTGGTCCTCCTGGACTACAGTAACCCTGTTAAAATGTAATGCGATTCTTGATGCGTCTTCTTTAGGTTTTTATTAAATAGAATATCCGTATGACTAATTCCCCTGGCCTTAATGTAGGCTGGGAAGGAGCATTATTGATAGGGCTGAGCACAAATGGCCCTCTATACTCAGCCTCTAATGGCCTAATAATGCATTATACTTGAATCAGAAATACTTTGAGTTGTAGTGCTTATTGCCATTATTGAAAACACCTGGATGCTCCATTCATCAAGGTTACATCAAAATGGGCCCATTTGTTTATTAGTCTGTCAGTAAACATCTTTATTTAGTTTCATGTTCCTCTGCTCTCAGTAACATCGGGGAGGATGAGACGATGTAGTGTATCTTCCTGTGGTTTCCTGTTATTAGTTTTTCCTGAAAAAGAAAGATAATGAAAAGTTTGGATGGCTTCATAAAGAAAACATTTTTCATGGACATTGCTTTTTTTTTTTTTTTTTAATTTTCTTTCCCTTTTAGAAGAGGAGACTGAAAAAAAACAACAACAACAACAAAAAAAACCCAAAACATTGGGCATACAGTCAGGATGCTCTCACCAGATCACACAGGCGGATTTTCCAGACTGCAATTCTAATGTGTGTTTAATGGCAGGCAGCCTCTGGAGTATTTTGCTCCCTCTGCGACAGCCCTTCTTTCCCCAGCGGGCTTTGCTGTAGGACAAGGATGCTAAGGGACTTGTCCAGCTGCTGGGCATTGCTGGCACTCATAGCCAGGCACCTGCACAGTGCAGACAGTTGTGTTTAGGAGTGAAGGAATGAAGTACTGCTTAGCTCGTCAAACCTCCCGTGCTCTTGCAACCGTGTCACTCAGTTGCCTTTGCCCCCTCTCCTTTCCCCCTCTGGCAAAAAGATGAATTAATTTGTGTTTGCACAGTGCTTTTGGGCTGGCTAGGGTTGAGGGAGGCAGTTCCAGTTTCCACTGAAGAGGAAAGAGTTGTTGAAATATTTTGGCCATGTAAAACACCACCTCTTAGACTAGCCGAAATATTTTTCCTTTGTCAGCAAATGTTAGCTTTGACTATTTATTCAGGATTTCTTTTGAAAGGGAAAACTTCAAACATGACAGCTTTGACTGTCATTTTGAAACGGAGAAAAAAATCAATGTATGAGACTCAAATGTTTCTTTTCTAAATTGAAAAATATTACAAAGCTTTGTTTTGACATTTCCTAATTAAAATTCTTCAGAATCTGTAATTCTGTTGAGATCATAGCTGGAAATCTACTACAGACAGCTCCAGTATCACCTTGGAGGTGAATTTAGCTCGAGCTGAATCAGGACTTTCCTTATTTCAGGCTGGACACCACACTGTTATTCACGAGGATGTCCTGGCGACACTGGAAGGAGTACATGGGGATTTTTTCCTAATGTGCTTGGAAAAAGAAAGGACAGGATACTGCGGTTGTTTCTCAAAATATTTCAGTTCTCAAACAGAGGCACAGCTTACTGGTGGGTTCTCATCTCTGTTGTTTTAACTTTGTTCACTAGTGTGCTTAAAAGTAACTTTCCAGTTGTTGCACAGTGTCAGAGAAGGACACTAGTCAACCCATAGTGCTGCAGCCCCAGTCACTGTTGCCAAAATAGTACATCTGGTATGATCTCAAGAAATCTATTCCTTTCCCCAAACCTGTTATTGTACCAAGCCTGATGCAACACTGATATAACAGCTGTGGTCAGATGAATGCAGAGGCACATCTGAGGCAGGGAAATCACAAAGTCACAGAATCACAGAGGTTGGAAGGGATCTATGGAGATAACTTAGTCCATGGCACCACCCATCACCTCACTGTCCTGTCATCCTGTCAATGGATGCTTTTTTTTTTTTTCTGCATGAAGCTCTATGACACATCTTTGCTTCAGAAACACTTCCATGTCAGACGCCATTTGGTCAGACTGCCCCTGTGCTGCTGTCTGTTGCACAGCAACAACACATAATGGAAAATTGGTGGGAAGGTTCAACTCCTGCTGCCATACCACCAACCCCTGTCTCTAATGCTGTGGGCTGATGTAATAAAACAGGAGACATTACTTAGAATCCCCAAGGTTGAAAGAGACTTCTAAGATTATGCAATCCAACTGTCCACCTATCAACAGTATTTTCCAGTGGGACTGCAGGGGGGTGTGTGGTCCTTGGAGCCTGGTGCTGGGGTTTTCCACCCATAGGATGGGAAGCTTGATTAGGGATTGCTGTCCTCAGCAAGGTCTCTTCTTGGAATGGGTAGTTGAAGGTGATGCCAGACCCTCCATGGCAGTACATAAATAGCTGGATATCAGGCATGCCTCTAGATAAAAAGCTTGGACAGATTCAATGTCTGCAATCTTTAGAGGTCTTAGAGTACCTAGGGACAGGGGCACAGGCGTGTAGGTAGCTGTCCCCCAGCAGCTGACCCCTATGTACCTCAACCAGCTTGAAAGTGTTCAAACCCCACCACCAGATGAAAGGGAAATGGAGGCGTTTTTTTTCCCAAGCAGTGACTAAATTACAAACAATGTGACAAGAGAATGTACATACTATTGTTGAATGAAGAGCTAAGCCACTTGTATTCATGTTTCAGTTGATGGCTTGCTGTGCCTATGCTAACACAGTACCACGTGATCCCAGTGTGCTCCTTTCTCTGTTGTTTTCATGCCTTGTATAGATGGCAGGAGGCAGTAGCAACTATTAAGCTGTCCAATGGACAAATGAGAGCAGGTTTCCCCTCCATCTAAGTCATAGTGTTTCTCCCTTTGGCTCATACATTTTTGTGAAGGCCTCTGGTGCAGATGACACATTTAGAGGACTGATTATTGGTGCTGCGGGTTTGATTCAGACAAGCTCAGTTAAGTTTGGATACCCTAGGGAGGACAGAGACCTGAAGCCTCTCTGGGTGCCAGTTCCAGGTCAGAGCACCCTTGCAGTGGCAGTCCTTTCCTTTCACCTGACTGGCAGTTGTTCATGCTCCAGGATGAGCTCAGTGCCTCTCATCCTTCCAGCACTGAGCATCTGGGAGAAAAATCAGGTTGCACCTTCCATGCTCCCAGTAGGCAGCTGTAGTGAATGTTCAGATCCCCCCCGAACCTTCTCAAAGCTAAGCAAAAGCAGCTTCCTCAGGCTGTCCTGGGATGCCATGTGCCCTGGGCCCTCCCCAGCCCTCAGTCCCTGGGATGGGCACAGACAGACAGATAAAATGTAAAAATGGTGAGCCCTACTGCTCACTTCAGCTTTGCCTGTCCAGGTCAGGAACAAGCCTCAGAAATGACCTCACATTTTAGGTGTATTTCTGCCACACAAGCTGCTACTCTGTTTTTGAGCTTGTGTTGAGCTACTCATCATGCGTTCTTTTACAAACATCTCATTCTTCAACCAATCCTATGCAGTTCCTGGTATCGTCTTCCCAAAAACATTACAGAATCTAATATCAAGAGAAGTTTTATCTCGATCTGTCCTTTAGTACAGGATAATTTAGTACTGAGGATAATTTCAGAGTCTCTAATAGCTTAATGCATTACATACAGTGTCCTTTTTCCAGCACAGGGATGTAGGTTGTGTGGCAGATGTTAGGAATCTTTTCTAAATAGCTGCACCGTCAACATCAGTAATACAAAGGCTGATGCAAGAGCAATGCCTCCTGTTTTATTATGTTCACATGCAACATCAGAGGCAGGTGTTGGTGGCATGGCTTTAGAGGGGTACCTTCTCACCAGTATTCCAGTACACTCTGTTGCTGTGTGATAGAAAGCAGCAGAAAGGGCAGTCTGACCAAATGGCATCTGACATGGAATGTGTTTGAAGGAAAGGTGTGTCACAGAACTCAAAAATGGCACTCACAGACATTCATTGATGCCTGCTGAACTTTTACAGGGACCAAAGTGGTAGATGTGAGCACAGTAAAGGGCAACATTTTTCTAGGAGTGATGACATCAGAGAATCTGTGAAACAGCCAGTCCACTCCACCGGTGCAGATTTTTTAAAGCATAGCTTGCAGTCTCCTGTTCATCCCTTGTGAAAATGCATAGCTAATGACCTGATCTAGTTCAACTCTCTCACTAAAGCATGTTCCCTAAACTAGGCTGCACATGGAAGAAGACAGGCAGGTTTTGAATAGCTCCACAGAGGGAAACTCTACAGATTCCATGAGCAGCTTGTTCCATTGCTCTATAACCTTCAAAGTAAAGAAGTTTTTTGTCGCGTTCATACAGAACTTTCTGTGCTTCAGTTCGTGTCCATTGGCCCTTGTTACGTTGCTGTGCACCACTGAAAAGTGCCTGGCCCCATCCACTTGACTCCTGCCTTTAGGTAATTTCTTGTACAAGCACTGATTAGTCTTATTCTTCATGAGCCCTTCCTCATGTGGGAGATGCTCCAGGCCTCCAATCATCCCTATGGTCCTCCACTGGACTCTGTCCAGTAGTTCCCCTGTCTCTCTTGAATTGGGCAAGTGTAACCTCACCGGGGCCTTCTTGAGTTTGCTGTGCAGAGCTTCTGGAGGACTATTGTGGACTTAATTGCTCTCCCCAGACTCCTCTTGCTTCATGTCCATCCAACTCAAATTCCTCCACTTTCTGGCAAGATGTACTTCCTGGAGGTTCTTACTCTTTTGTTGCTCTATGCTTTATTTTTCCCCAAGCATAGGAGAATACATCACAGAGCAGACTGTGAACACCAAGACAGCTTATACATTATGGAATATTTTGGACAATCTACAACTGATTTTAGTACGTTTGAGCTACAGCTTTATTTTGCAATATCTATGGTTTTGTTCTGAGCATGAGAAGAGAATTAGAAACTGAAACGCTGTAATCCTTAGAATTTATTGAAAGGAAAGAAAAACCTTGCTCTGAACTCTAGCAAAATATATACATGTTAGCATTGGCTTCTGCAGTGCTCACATTTTTTTTTTTTATTATTAAAAGAAGCAGCAAATGCTTGCAAACTAACCCATCTCTAAATCAATCTTCTTGTACAATAGTTCAAGATCACGTAAATTCATGATGTTGGAACAGAGAATGATGTGGCAAGCTAAGAGGCAAGCAGTACCACAGGGCAGTAAACAAATCTCAAGCACCTGCTATCAATTACTGCCATTCACTTCACTGGAAGGGATTTGAAGACAGGGGCAAAGGTGATTAGAGATCTTCAACTGCAAGTGGGGAAACACAGCTTGAGGGTAAATTAATGTTCCTATGAGAGACCGATTGGATGTTAATACACAACCAGTCCAAGGATCTCAGATTTAGAGACAGTGTTGCAACTCTATTGTTGGGTATTAGCCAGAATTCCCGTGTCCTACCCCAGGTTTGATTTAGGCAGGCTCTTAGTCATTTCTTGGGTAAGAAATAGGACGAAAAATGCCTCCACATGCAGACTCCTGACAGCTTCTCCTCTAATTTGAAGTTACTGAAAATCACAAAAAGCCACAGGTTTTAATTCAGAAAGTTCACAGATTTGTGAAAATTGCTTCTGGTTGTATGAATGGTTGTCAGTCTGACAGCTAGGTGTTGGGAGGCTACTTACACTGCCCTTCAGTATGCAAATACCAAAGGGTCCGGTCTCTTGCTACTCTTGAATTCAAGTTAGCAGTGAAAGCATTCATGTGAATAGTAGCAAGAGATCCAAGCTCCCTGACTTGGGGCTGTGGGTTCTGCTTCCCACTCAAGCTTCCCAGTCTGGGTCTGCCTCTTGAGGGTCAGAGGTGATAGGTGCAATGCCTTCTGCTAGCCTTGCTGGGTTACCTGGCAAGTGAAAAAGCTTTGTCCTGCTGGCATGCCCCCCGGCAGCTGGACCCTGAGCCTCGCCGGCATCTTCCTGATTCAGATCTGTGTGTTAGGAGAACATCCTAACGTACAAGTTATAAGGTTTCTAGGCTTGATTATCCCTCCTTTTTGCTTTGTGGGAAAGCACACTGCACCTGCTGAGCTTGGGGTAAGAAAGCAGGACCATGATCTGGTAGTCAGGGGCACAACACTACCCTGTGCTGACTGCTGAGGGCTGTTTGGATCATCCACATGGGGTAGATGAGAATTAGACACCTAACTACCACTTAAGAGAGGGAGCACAGGCTGCTCCTGTCTGGACCTCAGGTGGGAGGAATGAGCTGCAGATAGGGGAAAAAAGTTCAAGGAATCCTTGTGTGTTGCTGCTCAGGGCTCTGCTGGGCTAGGCAGATTCTCCATGCTCTCGAAGTTCCAGGCAGGGAGTTCATTATGGTATGTCCATAGCTGTGGCTGACTTCAGTCTCATGGAGAGGGGCTAAAACTAATGGGAGTTTGACCTGTCGCTTGAGATGGGCCCTGAAACAGCTTTGATCGGTGACCTCAGCTCAAGTGGTGCGCACCAATCTTGGGAGAGAGCCAGGACGGGCTCTCTCAGAAGGTGAAGATGGATCTTGGATGTACTGTTTCGGTACCCTTCCACGCACCTTCAAGGTGCGACACCTCTATTTTGATAACCTCTGCTCTCCTAACCCCGCTTACAGCAGCACGGCGGGCAGCCGCAGCCCGCCGCCATTTGCTGCCGCCGGCACTAGGTGGTGCCCACACACAGGCGGAGCGCCCGGCGCCCAGCGCGGGGACTGGAGCAAACTGGGGGCTGCTCTGAGGGCCGCTCTGGGCAGGGAGTGCGGGAAAAGTGGCATCCTCGGGGATTCTCTCGAGAGAAATGGCTCTTGTGTTGTGCAATGAGATCCAACTCGAGTAAATGAGAGTTTTAAAAATTGCTTTCCCTTCACTTATCTCGAGACTTAGAAGGCATCTAGCTTGGCACAGGCAATTGTAGCGAATACAATTAAAATTGATTGAGTGCAAATGTTTTAATTGTATAATGTTTCTCATTGATGTTCTCAATAAGCTAATTTAATTAGGGATAATGGGAATGTGTCTGGGGACTTTCAGGACCCGTTCAGCCATAGTGGGTTCATAATGGGAAGATGAAGAGGAAGGTAGATGTCGCACCTTCCTTTGCTCCTCTCTGAGTGTAGGTCAAGCATGGGGCAGTTCTGGTATGAGAGGAGAGATGAAGGTGAATTCCACCCCAGGTCCTGTGCTCAAGTGCGATCAAAAAGCAGGCATGTCGGACCCAGTGGTGTCCCCATGGTGCAGTAATGGGGCTTCCTTATTTGTGCTCCAAGAGAGGCACCCACCTGCATCTGTAGTTCAAGGGCATTTTAATCCCTATTCCTGTTCTTCTCCTCAGTCTGCTGCTCCATCGTGTCCTAAGGACTTTATTGCTGCCCTGTGCTATCCACAGCACAGGAAGAAAGGATGGAGTGGGAGCTGTTCTGGTAACCAGGTGACCCATTTCCATTCCTTCACTGGACGTGACTGTATGGAAAGATAGATACTTTTTCCAAATGCTGTCTCAGCTTCTAATTATTCCAGCTTGCCATTTATTTATTTATTTATTTCTCTTTTTAGTTGACTGCTGTTTCTGTATATTTAGTAATCTGTAGTGGATCTTTTTTTCAGTACACATGGGGATGAAACCAGTATTTCTTAATAATTTCCAGGATAGGCTATTTCCATTGTTCAAAGTGATTGATCTACCCTGTGTGCCATTTGCTCTAAGTAAGACAAGGAAAATCAGAAAAACAAGGCACTACATATTGAGTCCTGTTGCTATGGTTTTTCTATAATCCTATTGGAAATTGTATACTAGATCCTGATAGTAAACTTTTGTGGAACATTGCTCTCAGAGGATATTTAGTTTTGCAGTTTCCTTTGGTAACCCCTTTCCAGCCCAATTCAAACTGTAGTTCTGGGATTTCTTCTCTCTTAGCCTTAGCCTAACTGACTCTTTGGCTAGTGTCCCCACCCCACCCACAGCTTCAGCATACCTAACCAGGACTTGAATACTGTATCTTTTGTTCATTTTGGAGAATCCTTCTCAACCACCTTTCATTAGTTTCAAATCCCCCACCCAAGGGTTAGGTTTCATTTTGGACAGGTCAACCCAGTCACTCCTTGTGAGAATTCCTGAAGAGACAGTTATTCTGGCCGTCCTTGACTTCCTCTGGCAGCCCCTTCCAGTCTTGCTCCTTATGTAGCCTTGGACTTTCTGTTTGCCTCAGCCCTAATCCTACGCTGAATAACAAGCTTAGACCTTCCTCTGTCAGAGAAGATTGACAGTGTGAGACCTTCCTATTTATTTACTTATTTTGGAGACTCACAAGCATTGTTGCTGCTTATTTTCTTACTAGGAACCTTAATTCTAACTCTAAATTGATCTACAGGCCAGGAACTGTACTTCATCTTGAGATCACTCCACGTTTCTTATGAGGATCTTAGCCTCAGCCCTTCCTTTATTCTCTGCATTCCTTATTACACTCCTTCCCATTTTTTCTCCTATGTCATAGATGAGGATTTTGTCATTTTCTTTTTGTTTACTCAACCCAAAGTTCTTTAATTTAGTGAGATTCCACGAAGGCCTCTTCAAATATACTGGAGCCTCCTTTTCTTCATTGATGAAAAACCACTGGTTACCCAGTTTGGAGACACCTTGTTGAACAAGCAAAGACTTGCCAAGTGATGTCTTAGTGGAGACTCTGCATTCTCTAAATCAAATTGCTTGTTCAGATAAACTGCATTTTATCTAACACCTCTACTAAAATTTAAATGAAGTAAATCAGCCATCAAGCAAATGCAGTGTGAATAAACACACTGTCTTCCATGAGAAGCAAAACATCAGCTAGATGTCTTGAGATGGTCTCGAATATTCAGGAGATGCATGTGAGCCAGTATTGGTCAGCAGCAGGTGGTTTCCAGCAGTGTCAATTCAGCAGTCTGCATCCTGGTTTCAACTATTCAAAGTCTACCATAAATCTTAGTGACCTGTGAGGAGAAAACTAGAGAGATGTGCACCACATTAGCAGCTGAGGACAGAAAATCAATATGAAGTCCTGGAGTACTGGCGATTGAGTAACTGGCTAGAAATAAAATGTTTTTCCTTGCTGCTCTCTGGAAACACTGAAGTTATAATAAACC
The DNA here is from genome assembly GCF_038088225.1 of Cyrtonyx montezumae. NCBI lineage: Eukaryota > Metazoa > Chordata > Aves > Galliformes > Odontophoridae > Cyrtonyx > Cyrtonyx montezumae. Next base: position 97,673,630 of record NW_027072089.1, on the reverse strand, counting down.
CTGAGAGCAGACCATGAAAATGATGGGGGAGATGAGCTCCAGCCAGAAGCCTCAGCAAAACCAAAGTGGTACTGTGATTTAGATGTATCTATTGTGATTTGAATGTATCTAGCTTTGTAATCTGCTATCAATATAACTTACACATCTGGCTGTAAAACAGCATGGCTTTCTGTGTAAATTAAAACTGTATTCACTGGAGATGGACACACCAAATTATGAATTGCATCACTGCAATCAGCATTGTTATTGAGGACTCCCATGTAAAACCATTCTATACCAAGAGGAGACTAATTCTCCACTTTTCCTGAAGTGAGAGTTTTTGATTCAGGGTACCTACAATCAAGCACAGAGAAAAACCTAAAGAAAAACTTGTCCTCTAATCCTGCTATCAAAGTAATATGAGTCAACACCAAAACAAAAAGAGAAATTCCTGTTCTGTCTGGCAGGTACTGCTCAAGTGTGAAATATCCAAGTGCTCCATCACTGTAGCTTGCCTAGATGTAGTGTGTGATGGAGTAGTGGGATAATGCATCTCCTCACCCCAAAGACCAACCTATGGCATTGGAAAGTAAACCACTACAGCCAGACTCACATATTTTGCTGAAGCTGCGCTGATTTATCCCAGCTGAGTTGTTGTCCTTTCAAGTATGTTTAGCTGTAAGGATTTTTTCCCGTGCTTCTTGACTGCACACAGTGCTGCAGTGGGTGCGGTGAGCAGTGTGCCTAGCAGCCAAGTTTTACATCTGAGAGGAACAGGCCTGCAGACCTCTCCTCCGCAGATTTCCTCATCTAATCCTATTCTCCACATTGGAAAAGCCAGGGGGAGAATTTTATATGAAGTAAACATCCATTTCTGCCATGTCCATAGGATCCACTATATTTTCTTGGAGATGAGCTGTTAATAGTCATGGGAGTTTATCCAAGTGCTTTTATCTGGTTCAGATAATCCCTTAGATTACTTCTTCCCTCTCTTCCTTTTACTAGAAAGTAAATATCTTCGAGAAGCCCCTTTCCCTTCATTTATCCCAAACATACAAGTATGTTCTCATAAAGACAACCATGTGAGTAACCTCCAGTTTTATGTTTTTCCTGTTTTCTGGTTTAACTCATTAACCAGATACTTGTTTAGAACATGCTTCTCTCTCTCCATTACCTGAAGAAGTTACATACTCTTCTTACAGAAAAATCAGGGGCAAGTATCGAACCTTTCTACTGTGAGTTTGTTCCCGAAGGAATATTTTACGATGAGATGAAAATTACACGGAATCCCATAAAAAAATAGAGAGAAATAAAACTTAGATTTAGGCTTATCCCTTTAGGAAAGAAGTAACTGTCAAGGGAACTTGTATGTTTTAATCAAATTCAGGATACCGAGCATGGTGCTAGTATTCAGTGTTGTTGTCTCAGCCTCTTTCACACCTTTGTGCCTTTGGAAGCCAATTGACATTTTTCAGTGGATATTTTTGAGAACCAAGTGCTGTCGTAGTGCTTAAAATAATTACTGCTCTCTGCTATCAGGGAAGGGCACAGAACAGGCATAAACACACACACAGAAATCTGAGTGATGATCCCATTTGCTAAACTTTACTCATATGCCTTTCTTTTAGCCATGATATTTTCTTGGCTTTTCACAAGACCTGATTTTATTCCACATTTCAACATGATGTCTATTTTAGCCTCTTTTGACACTCTTTGAAAAGAAAGAGAGGAGAAGATCTAACCCTTTAGGTATGTAGCTAGTTGGAAACAGTACAGTTTTCAGTGAATAACTCCGAGCTGGAAATTGGTACCGAAGGGCTCTTTTCTGGTTCAGGTGGTATTTGGTATTTTCACTAGTGATATGGGTGATGGAGTAGAATGTGTACTCGTGAATATGGAACCGAGAACGGCAGCAGACATATTGCAAAAAGGATTTGATGGAAATTAAAGTGTAACCTGCCTCAAAGTGAAGCTCTAGAAGATATTGCCTTTCTTTACAGGTACAGCTTCCCTTTGAGAGATGCCTGTTTGACTGTTGCCATCTGCACATCCTTTGCCTTGCATTCTTTGTGCCTCTGGTTGGTCTGCCCATGGAGTTCAGCACTCTATCTCCCAACCCCAGCCATTCTCTTGGGTGTCCCAAAGGCTCTTTTTTCCCCTGGTGGACTGATTTTAACTAAGTGGGTGCCAGCAGGAATGCAAAAATTCCATCCTGACAGGAGATCTCTTCTCTGCCTGTTGAGGCAGGGACAGTGGGTGGGCAGATGGGATAGGGGTTAAAACAGCTCCTTTGCTTGCATGAAACCATATGCAAGTATGAGTCAGTGTAAAACTTTTCCACTTGCCCTAAGATATACATCACAAGAGATAAATAGGGTGGATTTCTTTGAAGGGCTTTCTGCAAGGAGCTCAGTGGAAGCCTGGACAACTGCTTTGGACAGGAGACAACTCCTAGATAGTTAAAATTAACAGCAGCATATCTCACCCTGTATGTATACACAAAAAGAACAGCCTTCGTCTGGGAGAGCTTACAGTCCGCATCTAATTGATTGCTGTGTGTTTTTCATTAAGTCTCATCATTAAAACAGTAAAAAGAACAGTTTAGTAATAACAAAATGATTTCAAAAAGGATTCAAAATACTTTTACCTAGCTTTTGTCTTCAGATACAGTTGGCCAGGGAGAGTGGTGGAACCAAACTGTCCTCTGCTAGCGAGGCTCCAGACAACTGGTGTACAGGATCCTCCTTCCTGACCCTCCCACACCATCCAGCTTCCACTGAAGTCAATAGCCATTTCATGAGGGTGATTGTTTGGTATCTGTTTGTGTGATATCTGAAACAGATGGAAGCCATAAATTGCAAGGCACACCCATTGTTCTTTTTGACACAGAACTCGAGATTATGTAGGCCAGGGGAAATCTTTTCTGCCCACAAAAGTCCTACTTTCCTACATTATGACCTATATCAACAATATCAAAGCTCAGAGCTATACTGTTACACTGATGACTTTGTTCCATTGACTGTACAGCTAAGTCAGTACATATAAAACTGCAGGATGCATTTAATGTAATTCAATTAGATTTAATCGAATTAAAACTATTATTAAATTCAGTGAAAGGTAAGTCTATAGAATTTTTTTCTAATAACTCAAAAAGCTCAAGTCTGGATGAGTTTAAAATAATAATCCTACAAGAGAGTATGATTGAATAAGTAAGAACATACAAACATTTAGAAGTCCAGCTAGATATGAAGCTGAACTTTATATATCACATAAATCAGTCATTACAGAAATGGAAATCAATTTGGGAGGGTTCTCTCAACCTAATTTTTGCTCTGCTTTTAAGTATTTAAAGAAAGATTGATTTCGTGCCACTTTAATTGGCTTAATTTAGCTAAGTATGGAGGCCCCTGTGTTAATGTAACAAAACATCCTTTATCATCTGGATACGGGGAAACTCTCAGAGATGTTTCCCTAAGTTGTAGCAGCCCCTGCCATCGAAGTCCTTCTATCTTTTATTTCCTAAAGTAGCATTTTATGCAGCTGCTCTGCCACAGTTTCTTAAGATACACTGGTCAAAATAGTTACCATTTGCAGCCAAATGTTCTTTTCATTCCTTTTTCACTTCTTTAGTTTCTTCTCCCTTGAAGACATCTAATGGGACACTCAAACAATAGGAAAAATAATTAATGAGACTGCAATCTTGAGGTTTTTCAATGGAAGCAGAAGGGCAATTAGGAGTTGTTCCTATTGCATTGCTGAGACTGCAGATTTTCAGTCGCTGGTTGATGCAGTCACTAGAGGGAAATTAAATATCAGAAAAAGTACCTGATAATACCTTTAAAGTTAAAGGAGTACTTGCACTGTACAGCAGGTAGCCAACTGCACTGGATTCAGTGCATTACCAAGAAGCTATGGGCATACCCAGGCATCCAAGGGACAGAGGGCTGATGGAAGGGACTCAGGTAGGCAAAACCTGTATGCTGAGAGCATGACTTTGCGTACCAGCCAACACAAGCATCTTGCAGCAGTTACTCATAACTAATGTCAGCATGCAGCCACAGGCAAACTAAAGATTTGCAGTTTCTTCAGTTGAAAGCTGTATGGGAACTGCTAAGTCACAGCATGAACTACTGACTGAGCACTTGGATAAAAGACCCTGTCAGCCCTGGGAGCACAGGTGAAGGCAATTCACCTGTGCAATCAGAAGGGATGGAGCCAGGTTCCACCTCTCTTAGACCTCACTTAAGGGCTGACTGCCACTAAAGAATCTCTGCTGGAGTTCCCTCCTTCGTGGAGTCTTTCTGTGAGCCTAGATCTTTGCAGATGGGTGAGCATCCTTCTTTCTGTAGCACCTTGTTGTGTTGGTCCTGCTGCTGTTATGAAAGCTGATAAAAAAAAATGTCATAGCTATAAGAAGAGTCTGAGAGATTCTCTTTTACAGAACTCCTGTTGTACAATGTCTGTGTACATCCCATCCTAATACTGGCAACACAGTGTTCCTGCCCTTGTACTGCTGAATGGCACAGGATCATGCATTGCTTACTCTCATCTGCGTACTGACTGAGCTGAATCGTTTCCCCTGTAGGTGGCTCTGTTTTCCTACACAATTTCGGCTGTGCTGTTACTTCTGAAACAACATATAATCAGAACCACGCTAGGGTTTCCTTTTCTTCTTCTAGTGGATGTGATACTTAGAAAGTGATGGTTGAAATTCAGTGCTGTTTAACACTTCGGTTCTGAAGGTTTCTGCACTTCTACTAGTCAGCCATTTTCCCCAGTAAAACAAAGTTCTTTCAGTGCTTGGTTTTGAACAAAAATGCCAGAGAAAAGATTCAGCCTAAGCACGTAAGAGCTACTGTTTGTGATGCCCTGAGGTGCACTATCTGGTGTCAAGGTACTGATCTTTTCCCTCATCTCTCCTGGCCTTCTCTGGGGGTTCTCTGCTGCCTATGGTTTCTCCAGTGGTGTGAGGTGCCTGGGTTTAGGCGACAGTAGCAAACCCCAGGTTTCAACTTTGTGTGTATATATCTGTAAAAATTATATATATATATATATATATATATATAAATGTCTTTTTGTTTAACAAAAAGAGAGTTTTCTGGCTGCCAACTTTCATCTGAAATTTCATTTGCTGATTTCAGGTTCAAAACATTTTGGATCTTTTTCCCATTTTGTGACACTTCATTGCAGATTTCTCTCTGTTCTGTCAAAACGTGATTTTTAACTCACATTGCAACAGACCCCCAGTGCAAGTTACTTTACCTTGAGTTGCTTTTGGGCATGTTTCCCTGTCTTTAGTCATATATCAGTTTGTGTCTGCAGTTGTTCAAAACCATGATGTACCTGCTTGCTTATCTTCCTCTTGGTACCTGCATCCGAAATATGTTTCTGTGGGATGAGTTGGCATTGGGACTGATGACCCTTAGCAAAACTAAAATATTCAGTGGGATGCTGCTTCCTTCTCTGGCTCCAGTGGCTCAGATGCCCTGGTGTGGCATGCCTACTAGGACCTGAGGAGCCAAATCTTTGTTATTGAGCTTTAAGGAAGAAGAATAAGAGAAATCTATGAGTCCATCAAACAGAGGAATTACCATATTTGAATTGTATTTGGAAATAAAGTCTGAACCCTAAAAGGAACGTGATGGCAGCAGCAAGTTATTTCTGGAATGCAGAATAGTGGCTGAGTAAGGAGCTTGAATTGATTCCTTCTGAATCAAGGAGAATTGTATCAGGAGAAGTAGTGGATGTCTCCCCACTCCAAGGAAAAGTGTACAGTGGGTTTTTTTGATCTGCTGGATCCAGAGACATTCTGTTCTTCCCCCCAGGATCTTCATTCAAATAACACTGGACCCTATTAATGCATATGAAGTAGATTCAGTTTGAGGGACTGAAGGCGACAGCTCTAGCAGAGGTATGGCAATTGTGAGCATCTCAGGTCCTTGCCATAGGAAAGAACAGCTTTCACAGATTCTACAGTCTGTGCATCATAGAATACTTGAGTTGGAAAGGACCTCAAGGATCACCAAGTTCCAACCCCCTCCCTGAATTACATCAAGAGAACGTGTTCATTTTGTGCTTCTGTGAGCTGGTGGCAGAAAGTATCATATGCTAGGACTGGCAACCCATCTGAGCTATCTAGACCCCATCTGCAAAAAATGTAACCCAAACTTGTGAACCCAAAAATACCTGTGAGAGATGACAAAGCTCTGACAATGCCCAAACTCACAAACTACATTTTGGCACTAACACTACACCAAATTCAATCTGTTCATTGCTTGCATGAATTTGTATCTGTACAGCATATGTGGTAACTCAGAGATACTGAAACTGGAGATTCTCTCTAATTTCAATTGGCAGAAAGAGTAGCTGGTGAGAACAAGCTACTGGCTGGGACCCACCTCCATGAAAGCTCAACCCACAGTCTTTGGGAGGAAAGGCTGGAATGGATTTGATTGTGAGTTGGAACTAATTGTGAATAAAAACCCTGCCCTGAGCTGGTGTACTTTGTAGAGTTTTGCCCCAAATACATCATATATTTGAGGCTAAACTTGGCCACTCTTCTTTGCAAATGTTGCTACCAACAAAGTTAATTCACAGAGGCATTGTTTTCCTGATAAATCTGTACCGGTTTAGAAAGGATAGGTAGCAGAAGGAAATTAGTTGTCTAAGTAGTCCTAGACTTTCTAAAAATTAAGTTATTATATGTTACCTCTAAATGGATTCCTAGAGAGACCTGAATACCCAAGGACTTTTGAGAGAAGGCAAAGCAAATGATTAAAGGTTGGAGAGTATCCCATGATAGGAGAGATTAAAAAGATTACTGCTATTTAGTTTAGTAAAGAGTCTAATAAGAAATGACATGACAGAGGTATATAAAATAATGTATGGCACAAAGAAGGTCAGCAGGTGCTCCTATTTATCCTGTCTTGTGAAAGAGGCACAAGAGGATACCTAATTAAATTAAAAGGCAATAAATTTAAAACTAGCAAAGAAAATGCCCTTTTATGTCACATATAGTTAATCTGTGGAACTCACTGCCACAATAAATTATGAAGGTAAGGACTTATAGTTGAATTAAAAAATGGATTAGATAAAAAAGACAGAATTGTCAAAAAATATTCAAGTTATGTATTCAGAACTTAGAATCTTATACAGCAAGACGTGTGAGTGCTCTGCTGAACTCTTTACATTGGATACTTGCTGAATAATACATAAAAATATCCTCACAGCAAGACTAGACTTCCAAGTTCTTGGTCTTGTAATTTTCAATTAAAAACTTAAGTTTTCCTTCCCCCTAAGTGGAATAGCAGAAGCAGTAAAATGTCCAGTCGTGAGGCAACTAGGAATTTTTAGGGTGTTGTTTTCTCTTGGAGGGGCACAGGTCCTTCTCAGGCAGAGGAGGGATTTGGCTTCCCTCTGTAAAGGGGGTTTACTATGCTGTTAAGTCACCGTGCTGCATGTTGTAAGCCCTCAGCTTCCATAGGACTTCTATATTTTTTGGAAAGCCATATGTGGCTGGTGTGTACAGGTGTGACTTGAGCATCTCTACTGAATTCTCACCTTCTCAAAGATCTGGGGATTGAACACCTGATTTCTGAAGCCAAACTTAGCATAGGCATGAAGTGGATGTCAGCTGAAGTTGTAATGCTTCCATATGGGTGTATAGCACCAGAGACGCTGAAAATCAACCACAGGTGGTCAAGGAAGGCAAATTAGGGGCTTTAGGATATGTGGGCAAGTTAGGAAGGCAAGAGTGTGGAGGAGGAGTTGAACTGCAATTTTTGTATTGTATTTTTGCTATTTCAAATTCATGTTTTGGTATTTTGGTTCTTTACTGGATTTAGTCATTTATGTCTCTCGAAAAAAAAATTCAGCACTTGAGCAAGCATTTTAGAAAGTGTTATAGGATATAAGGCACTGTTATCTCCATGCTATTCTAATGGAACAGTGAGAATGCCAAGGAATAACAGGGAACATGGAAATACTGGAGACAATTTCCTCAGGAGAGTACTACTTCTTAGTGTCTGCTTTATGCAATGAAGCATGACTGTCATGGAGCCACACAGCTTCAGACCTGAACAGAAATTGTGTTTCCTGATTCAGCCTCCTCTGACTCACTCAATTGTACGAACACAACACAGGAAGGGTGATGTTCACACAAATTAGGTGGTGTGGGGAGAACTGGGAGAGGTGAGATCAGTTTCTGGCTTTTGCAACTGCACAGGTTTTCTAATCTCTTTGTTTTTAATTTCTGCGTGTTTAAAACATGCATACTCCTTTTGTTAAGCAATCTTCTGTCATGCTCATTCAGTATGTTAACATGAGGAAATGGGAACTTAATATGTGGATGTAGCACTGGAGCCCCAGACAGAAACAAGTGTAATAGGAAAAAGTGTTGGATTTTCTGCAGGAGCTGGAGGGACTTAGGCACTCTACTAATTCCTACTCTTTGAAATTCCAGATAAAATATTACTGGCACATGAGTGATTAGCTAGATATGTTTAGTAACTATTGTATATTATATTTAGTAATTTTAGACTCAGGATAAGGAAGGTCTTTGTGAATCATGAGGTCCAGACTCATGGTATTTCAGGCAGTCACATCATATATTCCTCTTCATCCATCAGACTCAGTTTTAAAGCTAGTTAGGATTTTTGATCCTTGCCCCATTGGAGCACTTGAGTCTGTTCCAGAATCTGGCTCTTCCAGTGGGCTGGAAACTCTCTTGAAGCATGATGTAGAAGTCAAATAAAGGTAACAATGACTGACAGGATTACTTATGAATTGTTTCTTATGTGATATCCTGTAAAAAGGAAAAATACAAGGGTAATGTAGCTTAGGTGAATAATTTCCAGCAAAGGAGTGAATACCAGTGGCCCTATGCAGCATCAGTGAAATCTAAGGAAATACTAAATACTGTCCTAGACCCACTCTGCATGATAGGACAAGATAATGAGTGTTCCCAGTGCAATGTAAACTCTTTGCCAGGGCTGAAAGAGCAAGATGTACTTGGTCTAGCAAAAAGACAGTTGTGAAGAGGCTATAAATAAGATTGGTATATGTGAGGGGAGTGACAGTCAAGGAGGGAAAAAATGTTGGTTAGCTTAAAATAAAATGTTTGTATGAGAACTGTAGGCCATAAACAATGTCTGGAAATCTGAGGAATGGGTATTGAAGGCAAGGGGCTGTGGCTATGACTTTTCAATAGGAGTAGGGATGTCAACACGCTTACCTGCTCTTGATCAAGCTCCAAAAGTCTAAATTTTCAACTTTTGACAATGGCAGCCTCAGTTATATGAAAGATCTCTACTGATCTAATTTTTAAGATTCACGTATGTAAATTCCACTGAAGCTTTTGCAAGCTGATCTTAAGTACTATACCAGCACTTCAGCGTCATCTCTCCCAGCACACTGTGTTCTGCTACAGCTACAGATAAGAACAATCACTTCCTCTCTTCATTTTTGTACTTCCATCCAAAATACCGTAAGCACTATTGATAAGATATACATTTACTGTATCAGATCCATAGGTTATGTGAACCAGGCTAGTTTGAATGGCTATTTAGAGGCCATGAGAATAGTTGGAATGTATTTTTGCCCATTTTTGGAGCACAATTTTTTCTGTTTGTGTCCACTTGCATTTGAATCATTTGAAATTTAGTAAATATAGTGACTTAAATGAAAAATAAAATTAACTTGTGTGAGTTGACGCATTGTTTGCTGATGCTGGCTGTAACACAGCAGAGAATAACAGCCTAATTCTAGCTTATCTCCAGTACTCTGGCTTTTAAGGGAAATGACAAACCTCTGGCAGTACTGATGGGTGCAATAGTTATATATATATATATATATTTTTTATTATTATTATTATTATTATATATTATATATATATATATATATATACTTCAAGATAAGAAACTTTCACAATTAGCCTTCTCATTTTATACTGAACATTTGCCACATCTTCTGAGATACTTATGGATTTGGGGAAGCAAATAGATGTGTTTAGGGTTTGAATGCAGACAAAAAATACAGCAATTCACTTCAGTAGGTGTAAATATCTATCCCTCTCTCAGTTGAGTGGTTTCTGTGATCCACGGCATGAAGTGCTGAGTTACAAGCCTTTGTGACCAGCACTGGAGAAATGTCCCTGTGACAGGGCAACAAACTTGGGACCCATGTCCTGAGACCTCATATCTGAGAGAAAAGAGGTTAAACTTCAACTCCTCCTTCACAAAGTCTTGGGTTATGCAAGAGTTTGTCATGAAAATATGTATATATCTATACAATCTTTATAGCTTCTGTGGATAACACATGGCTAGCCCACATGGGATTATATCAGCCAAGGCTTTATTTGATCTGTAGTGAATCTGGGTGTAGTTTGCTAAAGGATGTCAGTGCTGCTTTAATGAGGCACATGGGAAGCTGATGAACATTGGAAATACGTGATTTTGTACTGTATGGCTGTGGCCTCTTCATATACATATACATGTGGTTCTGACCTTGGCTTCCTTTTGAGGTCTGTATGACTTCAGATTCAGTTCTACAGCTTAGATGTAGAGATAGGACAGAAGGCAAAGGAAAGGCAAACATAAGAATTTAGGATCTCTGTTTTCCATGAGTATCCCAACATGCAGGAGAGAGGAGTGATGTTTCAGTTCCTTCAAAACTGAGTACAAAGTAAAGACTGTTCCTCTGGAAAATCCTACTACCAAATCTTGCTTACATTCCTGATAGAACCTTGTTGCAAAGCTCTCAGTGGAATACCATGCGGTTTAGTATAATCAGAATTTCTCTTGGTACACTTGTAAAAGGTTTATAGAAAGCTATAGGCAAACAAAAAGCATGTAAGGCCAGAAGTAGGCACGCCTGAAGTTCCTGACCTTGGGGAGGGGGGGATGAAGTGCTGCTGTCTGTAACAGAGCTTCTACAGAGCTCAGTTTCAGAGTATGAAGGTGTATAAAAAAAAAAGTAAAAAGTAAAAAGAAGAGTTTAGTCCTTGGTCTTGAGAGGGAGTAGATATTCCAGAATTATACACTGAACTATGCTTAATAGTAAGAGTGGGAACTCTGGATCTGCAGGAAAGGGAGGAATCTGTCAGCTATCCTCTGAGGGAATGGAGATGCTGGAAGAGCTAAGGTGAGTCTTTCCTGTTAAGTAAAATCATAATAACCCAAAGAGTGTTCAGCCATCTCTGTAGCTTTATTTTTGAGAAGCCATATTAAGCTCTTGAGTAAATCTTGTCTAGTGGGAGAGATGGCTGTGCCCTTATGCACACCCAAGCACTGCACTTCTGTGATAGTCCTTAAAATCAGGGTCCTGGACCACCCTGTCTGTGTCCAGATTGCTGCAGCAGTTCTAGAGCATTTGCTGCCTCTCTAGTGTGCTGCACTAGCCTGTGGAGGCAGAAGTGACAGAGGAACGTGTGTGGAAGACGTGTTTCTGGTGACCATCAGGAAAGATCTTTGCACACGGGGGAGTTGGGTATTCCCAAACTTTCCAAGCCCCCAGGATGGGCAGTATTTGTACTTACAGGACCTAAGGGGCGGAAGTTGCCAGTGTGGCCTGTGGGTTATTTTACATTTCTGGGAGCCTCTGTCCTTCTGCATTTGCAGAGTGATGTCAAAACACTATTTTTTGGCCCTTTCTTTTTAAGTATGAAGATGCACAACCCTTTCTCACTGTGTGGCCTCTGGTGAAGCAGTGAGGGTGATGCAGGGCTGAGGACACTGGAGTCCCACCAGCAGCAGAACAGGAAGAGGGCACAGAAAGCTTATGGCTGCCTGTGAGGGGAGGCACTGACCTGCTCCCTTGTGTGGGTTACAGAAATCTTCCTCAGTTTCCCAGCTCACGTAGAGGCTTTCAGCCTGCAAGAGTTCCTACTGACAGCCCTAAAGGCACCACAGACCCACGGAGAGAAATTACAATTCTGTGCTCTTTTGTCTTACAATTTTTCTCTCTCCTTTGTCTTGCTGACTTGTTCTCATCAGGAAGACTTTTTTCCCCACAGTTCTGAAAGGTGATCTTTCTTTGTACAGGAAGAGCAAAGGGTCAAATCCTTGCCTTGTTGTTGTTTTCCCCTCCGTATGTTGGATGTGTTTGCTGGCTCCTGTTCTGGAGATGTGATTGGCATCATAGCTGGCAGTGACAATTGTCTCTACTGATCTCTAGACTTCATTAAATTAGGTAGTTAACATTCAGAAAAAAAGCTTTGCTAGTTTCTGCCAAAGTGAATTTCCTTGATTTCCACTTCAGCCTTCCCCCACTGCCTGGCTCTGTTGTGGTTTTCCTGAGCTGACACAGAACAGTGCTGGCTTTTTGTTATGTATTTCCTACAGGTCCCCTTCACTCCAGGCCAGTGCAAAAGATGGAGAAGAGGTGCAGCAGGCGGGTGGGACTGGAGACCCTGCAGGTAAATGCACAGCAAGTAATGGCAACAGTAGTAGGGACTGAGAGGCGATGCTGCTTTGCTCTCTGCAGGCAGAAACTTGTTGCTTTTGTGATAAAATTCTTCTTAAAAGCTTACACTGATATTTTTCTTCCTTAGTATCCCGTTAAATCTCCAGCAACTTTCTTACAGCCACAATGTACCATGAAGCTCCTGGCAGGTGGCAGGTTGTTTTTTTTTTTTTTTTTTTGATGCAGGGATGGACACTATTCCTTTTTTGAAATGTTAAGTTCATGGAGCTGACCCACGGGGAATTTATTTTAGCACTTTAATATTCTGCGAGTGCATTTGAGAAATCATTAAGAGGTGTGTAACTTCTGTTATGAAAGCACCATTATTATGGTGCTTTTTTTCTGAAGCATGTGGAAAAGCTGTCAAAGGAAAACTATCCCTGAACTTAGAATTTGTAAGTGACACCTTCACACCTCAGCCCAGTCGGTGCTGCTACGGGGCCTGCAGGCAGGTCACGCAGTTTAACTTCAGCCTGTGTTACTGCTTCAGAGCTCTTTGTTTCCTCCCATCTAGACAAGCTTATTCTTTCCCTTTCCCAGTAGTGAGTACACTGACCCCATCTCCTTTCTGTCTCCCAGCAAGTCCATTCCTTCCACTGCCCTTCTCAGATCTTTCTTTGAGACCTCTCTTCCTCTTACTTGCTGCCTACTCTCCAGAGGAGCCACATACTGTTGGACTAGATGAACTAGCATTTGAAACTTCTCCAGCAGAGCTGTTGCATACACAGGAGGATAGAAGTTGGATCTCAGTCTTGAGACTCAGTTTAACAGTGCAAATCAGAGTAATAAGTAGTAGAAACACTGAAATACATGCAGGGCTTCTGGCATGCAGTGTGGTTACTAAAATATGCTGGTTTTGCTGATACGCTATTATTGTGTGAATCTGAATATCGATAGGTAAGCAATGGAAATGCTTAGACATGGGGAAATAGCAGATATGGATCTTCCACTCAGAAGGTCCACACTCCATCATCACCAGTTTGCATATAATGAGAGAGGTGTATAGGAAAAAAAACAACCTCCCTACAGGAGGTTTTAAATGTTATTGGTGTTCCATGCTAATAATTGTTTTAATTAAGGTAACCTTTCATGTGACAGAAACCTTCCTACCCAGCCAGGTGAGCTCTTGATTGTCCGCCTACAAATCCTCTCTGCAAATACTTTGTGGACTCTGGGTTGTTTTTGCTTAACCTCTGTTTAAAACTATAAATGCAGGAGAAAGGTATATGTGTATATTGACTACATTACGTAAAGGTGACATCCAAATTATAGCTTCTCTTCCTGGGCTGCCAAAATGTAGGCTGATCTTTATATATGATTTGGCATCTTGGCTGTGGCTGTGTTTTCTTTAGCATTGTGCTAAAAGCCTGGAACACATTAGGCGAGGATTATGTCTAGTGCAGATGTGCCAGAGGGCCAAAATGTGTGTGAAATCGGGATGGTAACAGAATTAGGTCTTATGATTATTTTTAGCCTAATTTCCTATGGAAATAAAGCATAAGCCATCCCACTTCCTTTGGGTATACATGTGTCTGGCTTCCTGCTTCTCAGCTGCTTTCTGAACCTATTGTCCTGGTCTGATAGTGAAGTGGTGTTATCTCCAATTTAATTAATGAACATGGTCAGAGAGAATGCTGACAGAGTGACTGAAAAGTGAGCATGGCTCTTGCTGGACATGGGATGAACCTGTCCTGGGACACAGAGCCCTCAGAGACTCTACTTCCATGCTTCTGCCATGCCCCTTCAGTATTTCTGCATTTATACAATAAGGTGCTTACTTGTAAGTGTTTTGACAGCCATTCTGATGGAGCAGCTTATTCTGGGTGTCATCTCCATGCAGTTGGAAGAAAAGAAGGTTATCAGGAGCAATCAGCGTGGATTCATCAATGGCAAATCATGCTTGACCAGTATGGTAAACTTCTACGATGTCATGAGCAGCTAGGTAGATGAGGAGAAAGCAGTGAATGCTGTATACCTTGACTTCAGCAGGACTTTTGATGCTGTCTCCCATAACATCTTCATAGGTAAGCTTAGGAGTGTGAGATAGACAAGAAAACAGTGAGGTGGGTTGAGAACTGCCTGACTAGCTGAGCTCAGAGAGTTGTGATCGCCAGTGCAGAGTCCAGGTGGATGCCTGTAGCTAGTGGTGTTCTCCAGGGGTTTGTGCTGGGTACAGTCTTGTTTCTTGTTTAGCATATATTCATCAGTGATCTGGTTGAAGGCACAGAATGGACCCTCAGTAAGTTTGCTGATAATATAGGAGGAAGGGTGGCTGACATGTGAAGTCTGTGCTGCCACTCAGAGAGACTTGCCCAAGTTAGAATTCTGGGAAGAGATGAGGTTCAACAAGGGCAAATGTAGAGTTCTACACCTGAGGAGGAATAACTGCATTCATCAGTACAGGTTAGGGGCTGACCTGCTGGAAAGGAGCTCTGTGGAGAAGGACCTTGGTGTCCTGGTTGAACATCAGATTTGTCATGAGCCAGCAGTGTGCCTGGGTGGCCAAGAAAGCTAATGGTATCCTAAGGGGCATTCAGAAGAGTGTGGCCAGCAGGTTGAGAGAGGTTATGCTCCCTCTACTCTGCCCTATGGAGATGTATCTGGAATATTATGTCTAATTCTGGGCACCTCGGTTCAAGAAGACAGCGATCTTCTAGAGTGTCGGAAGAAGGTCACAAAGGTAACTGGGGGACTGGAGCACCTTCCATCCTAGAGGGCTGAGAGACCTGAGACTGTCAGTCTGGGGAAGAGAAGACTGGGGGAGATCTTATCAGCGTTTATATAAGTAAATATCTAAAGGGCAGGCATCGAGTAGATGGGTCAAGGCTCTTTTCAGTGGTGTGCAGCAACAAAGCAAGAGGCAATAGACACAAACTGGAGTGTGAAAAGTTCCATATGAACATGACGGGAAGCTTCTTCACTTTGAACAATGGAACAGGCTGCCCAGAGAAGTTGTGGAGTTTCCTTCTGTGGAGTTATTCAAAACCCCCTTGGACACTTTCCTGTGCAGCCTACTCTAGGGGACTGCTTTAACAGGGATGTTGGAAAAGATGATCTCCAGAGGTCCCTTCAAACCCTTGTGGTTCTGTGATTTTATCCTGGGACTGGAGACAGTCATGCTGAGCCCAGCTTGTCTTCAAACAAGCATGATTTGGGTGAGACTGGTGCTGATTATGAAGACAGCTGCTATTCCAACAAGACTGTGGTAACATTATTCCTTTAGAAATGTCAAACACTGTGCTCAGGAAGGAAAGTGAAGACAAGTGGCACTGTGGAGCAGCACATTTACAGGTTCATTCCAACTCCTGAATGACCAGTGCTGTGTTGCCCAATAAAAGGGGCTTTAATTCTGAAGACTTACTCTGGTAGCTTTGAACTTGATTTTGTTCAGTATGAAATACCTTGTGTGTCTCAAATATCATGCTGATCTATTTTTTTTTTCTTTCAAAGAAATTGAAGGTGTCTCTTTACCTAAAATAAATAAATAAAATTTGTATCTCCCCAAGAGAGTATCAGAGGATCAATTTTTCAGCATGGGATTATACAGTTCGGCTGTATAGGCTTAAGGTTTTTAATTTGCTTACACATAGATAGACTTACTTGAGCTCTATACATCACCAGATCAATGTAAATCTATTTACTAGAATCTTGGGTCAATATTAAAAGAATTCCATTAACCAGCAATAAGGACCCTGGATTAATATGATTACTATAGGTTTCAAAGCACACAGAAAGGATCAAGGATTTTTATTTCATAATAATTTTAAGCAATACCATTGTGGAAATTCCTCCTCTGCTCCCTATCTCCTGGAAAGCAAGAAGGAAAAAGGATAGAAGAGGCTGTGAAGATAAATTTATTTCACTAATATTGTCTCTTTAGGTTAGCACCTCTGATACACACTAACAGTGGATGCTTCTGCAGTTTCTAGTAGAAAAAAAGGTGGATGAGCAAAAACAGTTTGTGCAATTACTCCAGGGGAGGAAGAGAGAAGAAATCAATGGATTCTGAAGGACAGAAAGCAAACATGACATTTCCAGAAGATAAAATAGATAAAGTTGAATTTTACTTTTTTTTTTATGACATGGTGACTAAGGAAAGTAAGAAATAATTTTTTTTTTTCTGTTGTCTTGAATAGGAAGTCCTGTGTTGTGATCCTAGTGGATTTACTTTTGAAGGGTAATTTTTCTATGACTGGTCACAAATACGAAATCTACAATACAGAATATTATTAGGAGAGCCACAGTTTGGTAGTAGAAAATAAAGATGACTCTGGGGAAAGTTTCCATTTTGACAGAACGGAGACTGGGTTCTTCATCAGAAACCCCCATGAGCTCATTTGGCCTTACAGGTTTCTTAAAAACTTGTAAAAGGCAAAGAGTCTGTCAGCTGATGTCACTCTTTTATAGTTAAATTAAGTCTTGGTGTTTCCAAATGAATGGGAGCCAGTGTGCATTAATTGACTGAAATATAGACTTGGGTAATTAAATTGCTTTGGGCATCTCCACTGATGGAAACAGCAAAATAAGAACTGGCAAAAACAGATACTGGGAGGAATCAGCTGTGTGCAACTGACCAGAAAATGGTGGCATCTGCCTTTCCATTGACTTGTGTTAGCAACTTGAAGGTAGAGGCCTCAGAGAACAAAATGAAATATTTGCAAGCCACAGAATCAGCTGCAGGTGCTGTAGGTAGGCCTGCATTTCAAAAACCTTTGCTGAGTTAAAACTAGATTTTGAAATGGAGCTTGGAAGAAGACTGGAGATAGTGAGGTAAGTTTGAAAGAGGCAAAATCATGAGTCTGAATTGCAGAAGTAGTCCCTTATATTTCCAAATCTGCTGGGCCAGCTAGGTGAGGGAAATTAATGAGGGCTTTGGATCCACCCTCAAAATTCGCATCTGAAATGCAGCACCTACAAGGTAGAGAAGGACTGGGGAGAGAAAGAGTGATTTACAGAGGATCCTCTCCTGATGGGCTTCAGACCCTTCTGTGCCAACAGACAGAAGGCCCCAGCATTTTTTTCCCCCTTTTTCCCTGGAATTTCTGCCTTTCTTTGGATATTAAACTATACAATTTTACAGCTAGTCAATTTTCTTTGTCTACTTTGATTTTATTTATTTATTTTAGAGCAGGGTGTGTAGAAATCCTAATTGGTGCTTCCTGTAGTTTCAAAATGTTGATGAAACCTGCTACTGCCTTGCTGGGCTCCTGTGTAAGAATGCCAGGAGTAGTTTCACATACTGAGGTTTTAATCGTTACCAGCAAATCCAATACTGTTCTCCATCAGGTGCAGGTACATGACATGGCGTCAGCTTCACTCTCACAGCTTGGCTTTTTTGTCTGAATGGATTATCCTGGGACATAACAGCCCCAAAGATCCTTAGTCGTAATAGCAGGCTGGGTTTCCAGCAGGGAAGTTTACTGGTAGTTTTGCAGTTTCCACTTCTCCAGCAAGCCCTTTCTAGTATAGGCAAGACTGAGATAGATGGAGTTCTCCAGGCTAATTTAAGCTTTGCACTTTAATTTTCAGTCTATATTTTGGTACTTGGCCTGCCTTTCTTTAAGGAGAAACCTACTACTTTAGCTTTGTCTCCAACCACTGCTCACTCAGAGCATCTTGGATTAAACCTTATGAGATAAAATAACTTCCTTTGCATTAACTCTTCCCTTTTCGAAAGCAAGTATTTGTATTTTAAGGATTTCCTATCCTTCTACCACTGTGATACACAACCCCATTCTTCTCCTATCCACAGCTCTTAAACAGTATGTCTATGGAATTAGAGGAGGTTGTAAACATGCTGCCTTCTCTGTTTTTCAAGCCAGTAGCTGAGTTGTGTCGTTTCAGAGAAAGCTGAAAGAGCTAGTTTTTATGTAGATTTAGGAAATGCGCTGTCTGAGAAGAATATTTCAAACAAAAAGTAACTTTTATTAGTATATTAAGAATTAAATGTTCGTATTCTGAGTCAAATTTGGCTCCTAAGTTATAATGTGGGATAATACATCTGGGATGATAGGACTCTCCTTGAGTTTCATGGCATGATATTTATCAGGCTGTGAGAAAGCATATTCTGGAGGTTTTTCACACCCCCCAGCCCCGTTAGAGCTGGGAATCAGGTTCTCCTCATGTGAAGTGCTAATGCAAAATGCATTGGCACTTGCTGGTGAGAGAGTTGGGTCTGCTGGTACGGGTCACTCAGTCCTTTTCATCCTGTGGGACACAGATCAAACCTCTCATTACACAGAGAGAGAAGGGCAATTATCTACATGCTTGCATTCATGATGCTTGACAAAAACAGTATTGTTTTAAGCTATTTCTCAGTTGCTTACTCTATCCTTCGCTTGTTGTGCGGATATCTTTCTAGTCCCAGTTCAGAAACTGAACTCTATAAAAATAAGTAGAGTTGATCTCTGCTGTGCAGTGTTGTAAAAAACTCTGCTATTAAAAACTGATGTCTATCAAAAATGTTAAGTACAAAGATTTTAACAGCTTTTGCACAGCAGGGACTGTCTCCCTAACGTGTTCAGGCCCTAGTGTAGCTGTTTGCTCACAGTGACAATTAAGGCTTTTTCCTTGCCCTATAACACATGTTGTGAACAGCTAAAAGGCTGATTTAGTTCTTCCTTTCATCTCTTGCTCTTAAGTGCAAGAGACCTTCTGGAAGGGTCTTATTTTTTGTGTTTGTTTTTAAATCAAGCTTTTTTCAGGTTCCTCCACAAGGGTCTAGATAGCTCAGTGGGTAGCTTCGCATCCCTGTCCTTATTTTCTTTATCCTACATTCACCTGTTGAATCACATTCTCCCTGACTTGTGGGAAGAGGGACAACCCAAATCTGTGAGTGATGGTCTGCAGTGTGGGTCGTGTCATGTCTAGGGTATAGGACTCGCTTCATAAGTAGGTTCACTTGCATCCATGAGTGTGGTGTGTCACCTGGAAAGGGCATGCATGAATTTGGGCTACTGTTACTATTGGAAGTATCAAGGACTTATGTTTAAACTAAGTTTTTTGAAGGGCATGGCTAAAGCTAGGCTTATT
The DNA here is from genome assembly GCF_038088225.1 of Cyrtonyx montezumae. Lineage (NCBI taxonomy): Eukaryota > Metazoa > Chordata > Aves > Galliformes > Odontophoridae > Cyrtonyx > Cyrtonyx montezumae. Next base: position 97,654,160 of record NW_027072089.1, on the reverse strand, counting down.
TATTTTTATTTTACTTTATTTTATTTTACTTTATTTTACTTTAGTATCCATATCTAGAAGCCTAAGTAGAACTGTACTGGATGAATAGCATCAGATGTAGACTGGGAATCTGTCACCCCAACTGACCTGCTCTTGACCGCTTGTACTGCTGGAACATCTTTGAAGCTCAGCCAAGACCGTAACCGTGGACTGGATAGGTATGAGCCATTTATCACAGGGTCTACGATCTAAATGTAAGAGGATAGCATTGGTCCTAAATGCCTAAGCAGGCTGTTGTCTGCTGCTTAATACCATTTTAACACACTCTAATTTTATGTTGCTGTTCGGGCACAAACCTAAAAAAAGCCAGAGGTTTAAAGGCATTTTTGAAACTTCCCTGCCTGATGGAGACTCTGCCATTTTATTCTGTAAAATAAATTGGAGTATTTGAAAACTTTTTTTTCAAAGTCACAGCACAGCCTGCTGTATCTAATTTAACTTTTAATGGAGCTCCCACTGGTTCCTTAACACTCTTCCTTGCATCAGCTACATCTCATTGCTTGAGAATTTGTCCTGATAAACAGTGCAAGTGTTACTATGCTTAATTTCACTAATGTATTTATAATGATGTCCCTTTGGACCACCTACACCCTCTCCATAGAGACCCAGAAGGCTGTAGAAGATGAAGAATGTTTTGCGAGTTCGTTATTCCGGATGTCCTCTCTGCCTAGTGCAGTATGCAAGCACTTCAGTACAGCTCTTTGAACGCTCACCTCTCAGGTTAGATTTGCAGGTGACTCTGTAAGAATAATTGCCATTTTAACATCACCCATCTGGGAATGCTGGTTACTTAAACACTGTCAGCATTGACTTTGCTCCTTTCAGCAGCTTTCTATCTCAAAATGCTTTGCTTTGTGTATATCTCAGAGAGAGAGTGTGTGCTTCTTAAAAATGTTTTCTCATTTATGAAAACCTCATGATCTCTTGTGGCAAGAGAAAAATGAAAATATACTATTTTCAAGAAAACGGGGTGACAGTGTGTGAGAGTGACTCCTTATGGAGATAGGCATTCTGGATTGATTTAATGGTGTTTTCTCACCACGGAAAAACAGAACTATTGCCCTAAAACAGAATTTATAGCTGCGTGTTAATTTTTTTAATGAAAGGGAACATTGTTCAGATTTCAAAGGAAAGTTTTGCCAAAGTGTGGCAAAGCATAGCAGATGAAAAGTCATGGCTTGAGACGCAGCTGGAAGAGAGTCAGTGCCAGTTCAAGGCCTGTACACCTCTGCAGTGCTGGGCAGAAAAGGAGTATTCCTATTGCTTTCAGAGCTGGCAATTCTTGGAATACTTACTCTGGTTGTTCTGTTTATTTGTTTTTTTCTTACTCCTGAAAATAGGTTGCTTTTTTACTCAAGTACTTTGTTAACACTAGAATAATAAGCAATGTGTCTTTTATGTGATGGTACCTGTGGGATTTGGCCATACAGAGAAGAAAATGGCTAAGATATACTCAAGTTCAATGTAAACTTTGGGAAGGATCATGTTTATCGCTAAGTGCTCTGTGATTCTGGCTAAGCACTTGCCATTCCTTGTAGTGCTGCTTCCAGAGATGTTCATGGCCTGCAGGTTTTCATGCACAGCTACATTAAGCCTACAGATCCTGTGTAAGTGAAATACATGAATGCAGCAGGTGAAAACTGATTGACAGATAACAATGCACGTAGCTTACAATCAGCCTGAGAAATTCAGTCATTTCTGATCACTTTTCACTTCATGACCTGTTCCTTCTTGAATGAATTATTTTGTTTTCTTGCCTTTTACTTATCTGATGGGGATAACTGATCTAGATAAGTGATCTAGATGCTCCAGGTAGTTGCACCTTTGATATCCCAGTGCACCCTCTTCCCCCAAGTCCACTACCCTTGATCACTGACAGATGTAGGGAGCTCTTAGTCCTCTCTGGAGCTGCTTTCTACCAGCAAGTCCAGGCAGCCTTTCAACACTCTTTTCTATCCTTTACCAGCAGGCTTCAGTAGTGAGCTACCTGCTAGTGGCAGGTGGGAACACGCTGTAACAGGGAGGTACCTTTCATCCCTAACAGCCCCTTTGCAGATCATGTTCTTGTTTGTTGTCATTTTGTCTCTCCACTACTTTTTAGCCTATCTTCTTTGTAGCAGAGTTCCTTATCCTAAGATTTGTCTTTGGTAATCATCTCTCTTACTTTAGGGTTCAGCCAAGACTACCAACTGAGTGGAAGAAATCAAATAATTATTTTTTTGGATGAGGGCAGGGAAATACCATTTTCCTTTTATGACTTTATGATAACATTTGTTTTAACATCTGCTGACTGTGCAGATGACTACATGATGTTGGTACTTGAAAGGCTTTGGATTTGAAATTTCAGGCAACTGGCAATTAACTTTTTGGTGTCTTCTTTTTGACGTGTGCTACCACAAATGTCTCCATGAGATCTGTGCCTCACTAAGTGCTGGGCACTCACCCTTTGAACATTTGCCTTAAGGGAGATGGTCAGTCTTATGTTCTGGGGTGGTAATCATCAGAGCGTGATCATCATAATGTCCTTTTTGGGTACATGCCACTCATTACTTCTTTTTACTGCTATTCTTTTTACGTGACTCATCAAATTACTCAAAGAATTTGGCTCTCTTCTTACACCCCAGTAATTTTTTTATCTTTTCTGCAGAAAGTTTAGAACAAGGAAGAGAGATGCTTTAAGAGCAAGCTTGCTCATGAGACTCCTGTTGTAAATCCAGGCTAATTTAATTGAAGCTAGTGTTGTTCCAGACGTGCCACGAGCAGAACTGAGCCTCTGTTTTACTGATTTTTAGAGTCTGGAGTAAAAGAGCAATAGATTTTCTTTGTATGTGAAAATAAATTAACACTGACAGAAGACAAAACATTTATGGTTGTTAGTTGGACTCTCCTTCATGACATCAGATGCTGCAAGTTCATAGTAGATGGGTAGATCACTACAAAGTTACAGCAGTGTTGTTGATTAATAAAATGAATCAAGTAGAAACTTCTTAAATAGCAAAACAGAAGTGCTGATGGCATATGAGGAAACAGCTGCGCTGAAAAGAGCACAAGGGCAGATGTGTATCCCAGCTATGCCACAAACCAAGGTGCTGTTCATAGGGACCTTCTGTTGGGAGCAGATGTCCAGAGCTGTATGCATCTTCAGTTCTGACCCAGGACATGTCAATCCTCTGTGGAAGCTCTCTGTCCCTGAGCAGTTTGCTGCTTATTTATTTTATTGGACTCCAAACCACAGTAGATCTGCATGGTCCTGTTGGTGCCACTCTGTCACCAGCACCAGCAGTTTTTATCACAGATAAGGAGCCTGATAATAACAACCAAAGCCTTCTTCTCTTCCTGCCAGCTTTGGCAATGGTTCCTGCTTGTTACCATGTCTGCTTTTGTCTCTAGCTCTTGTACTGAGATGGACTGAGAAAAAAAGACTAAATTTCTCCATAAATAATCTCTCTTTTTAGCCTATGCTAATCAGGGTGAGTTATTTTTCTTTCTGCTTTTTCCCAATGCCAGCAATCTCTGTGCATAACCTGAGGCCTTCCTCTCTCTCCAAATTTTTGTCACTGAGCCAAATTTCCACTCCTACTTTTCTCTTCTTTTCTAAAATTCCTCCTGGCTTGACTCCACCTTACAAGGCCTCTTCATTCAGCCACTGTAAATGGAGGCAGGCATTACATCTGGCTTGGAGTTTGGCACCAGAGCAGCGCACCATGAGCTTGGAACAACTTTGGTGACCATCTCTGACCTCTACAGCCAGCAGGAATCTGCAGCAAAACCTGCTGGGGCCCAGGAGATCCTGGGATGAAGTTAATACCACAAGTGAAATGGAAGAAGCGCAGTGTGGATAATCTTGATGCTAGCTATAATAAGTTTTAGAAGCATAAGTTCACTGCAGGGCTTCATCTGATCAACTGTGGGGCACAGACCATCCTTTTCTTGCCTGTTGTCCTTCTCACTCAGTATTAACATCCTCTTCCATGCATGTACTCTGGCTGACTCTCACTGTGATATGTGTGGTCATCGCAGTGGCTGCAATACCACTCTATATAACTTAGTAGATGCGAAGTTCAGGTTTAAAATCAACTTGGAGGGAGACTAAACAATGCATAGACTACAATACACTGTGTATTGGCAGGGTAAGCTAGCTGGAGGATTGTTTCCTATCTAGGAACTCTGCTAGTTCTACCACCCATCTAACCCACTTTGAGATAGCTAACACGAAATAATTAATGGATTTAAAAATGAGCTTTGGGGAATGGGTAGCCTTTGTCTTTCCATATCTACATTCCAACACTAAAGTTTTCTAAGGCAGCCTAAGAAAATGGGCCATCTAGCAGGTATGTCCTTGTGCCTCCTTTCCATCAGAGTACCCAGCAGAGGCAAGGAGCCAGGCAGGCACAGAGGAGCTGTCTTGCTTCCTCCTCTCCCCCCCTTTCCCTCCCACCCCACACTTCTCTTGATCTGCTGGTGGCTCCTAAAAGGATTAATTAGAAAGATGTGAGCAGGGGTTGGAACGTCAAAAAACAATCGTCACTTTCATATCTGACCTCTATCACCAGCTGCAGAATTAACAAATTGAATGTCGTCAGCAAACAGGAGTTGCAGATGATATGAAGTTCATTACTAGCAGCACAGGGCTTGTGTTCAAAGCCCAGTTTAAACAACTCTTGCTGATTAAATTCCTTGCAGGGGCTCCTGCCAGACACGTTTAGAAAATACGGACATCTAACAACTCTCTCTCACTTTCTCTCCTTGTCTTCTTTTCTTCTACCTCCCCCCCTGTCCCTGCCTCATATTTTTTTATTTTCTGTTTCATTATTTTCTTTCTTTCTTTTTTCTTTCTTTCTTCCTTTCTTTCTTTTTTTTTTTTTGTTTTTGTTTTTTGTTTATTTCTTAACATGTGCCAATTATTTGTCTCCTATCTGCAGGTACTGGCAAGTATCAGCGCTCTGGCCCCGCTGTCTACAGCCTTATCCATTTGGCGCCTGCTCCAGCCCTCTCACATTACCAGCAGTGGGGTCTGTTTTCAGCTGTGAAAAGCTGTGAGCATAACTCCCTCCTCCCATCCTCCCACCACAGCCTCTCTTCCCATTTTTTCCTTTTTTCCCCTCTCACCCTTCTGCTCTCACAGCTCCTCTCAAGGGCCAGGAAGCAAGAAAAAGAAGCCTAACAAAACACGATAACCTTCTAGATGGTGACTGTAGGGGTTCACAGCCTCTTTCCCACTCTGGTGGTTGTGACAACTTTTGCTGAGTGGCCCAGGTGTAACATTTCTGATGGGGGCCTCTGACTTGAACCTCAGATCCAAAATGTGCAAGAGTTCTTATTCCCTTTCCTAAAACCTGTTTTTCCTCCTATTGTATTTGGTCATTTCATGTTATTCCTTACGCTTTTGGGATTTTTCTCCACCATTTCCTTAGCATGTGAGGATGGAGTGACTGCTCTGGTTGCACACCACAGAGTAATTTCTGGACTTGGCAGATTGGGTGAAAACCCATTGAGAAAAGTCAAGATTTTAGAGGTAGGTCTGTTCTCCAAGTTTGAGACACCAAATGGCCCTGGGGAGGGGAGCAGATGTCTTCCTAGGAAAAATAGTCCAGCCCACGATGGAGATCAGAGGAATGAGAGTCCCAGGCTGTGTTTGTTCCACTGATGCTACCTTTTAGGCTGAATATCACAGGTAAATATGCTGAGAAAGCTGGGAGAGCTTTCAGAGGTGTCCAGGAGACACTATGGAAAATAACTGTCCTTTGAAGGTCACATAGAATTAAGGCCATGCTTCTCAAGTACCTTGTTTCTGGCAGTCTTGCTCAGTAGAAGAATGTCAGGGATTATTCAAGAAAAGCAGCCTCCAGCTCTTCCTTTTACAGTGAAACGGTGGTATCAGCAGTAGGAATACAGTATATTTTTCAAAGAATTTTTCAACCTTCTTACTGTGCCATTTCTGTATTATTTTGTCTCTCACGTGAGAAGTATTGTATTTTCTAGCCATCCTTTGCAGCAACCATAGCAGTTTATCCCTGAAACTACTGCTGATGTCATTCCATACAGGTGAAAATTCATAGGGATTTGCATACACTGCTGGTAGGCGTTTTGGATTAGGGAGTGTTTCATGCAAGAAATAGCTCAGCAACAAAGTTTGTTTATTCTTTTTGTTGTCCTACACAGGAAATCTTTCTAAGTCACAGTACCATGGACAGTTTGTCACAAGACATAGAACTGCCCAGCATCTCCTTCCCTCTCTACAGCCATCTCTAATGAAGGGGAGATTTTAGGCAATCCATAGCAGCATGTCTAATTTTTGTATTCTTTTAAAAAAAGAAAAAGCTGTTTCCAAAATGAATTAACCACATAAGGCATCTTTTTGTTCTATTTAATTAGCTGATTTATAATGACACTTGGCCAATATTTTTTTCTTTCAAAGTTCCTACTGATTTTTATTCTTCTAACAGTAAAAACAGGGTTTTGCAGATATCTGTCAGTGATTAAATCATTGTTTCTTTGAAAAGCATTACATACCTGCAGTGTGCACATCCAAAGCCCACATTTCAAGTTCAGTGTTGAACACAGGTTGCATCCCTTTGTTACTAGTGCCTTGCCCTGATTACTGCTCAGCAATGAAAATGCGCCAAGTGGTCCTAGCAGGCAAGAAATGGTTTTTGTAAGAGTTTGCCATAGCATGAGTTTGCTGCATTGCTTGACAACCAGCATAGGATATCTGTAGTACCCAAGGAGAAATCAACTAATAACATGGAGCTGCATGTATAATTGCAATATGAGTTCATAGGAATACTTGCCTTCAAATCTAGCTAAGCCTATAAGAGTGTGTCTTTTCCAGATACTGGAAATTCTCATCAGGTTGGAATATGCTGACAGTATATAATACAGTATTTTGTGCCTGCATTCATGCACTTCCATCAAGATGAGAGGACAAGCTTGGTGCAGAGTGCCTGGGATAAGAGGTGGCCCCTGTGTTGGTAGAGAAAGGGATGCACTAAGGGATGCACTTCCAGCAAGGTTTCCAGCTGGAGGCATGGTTCCCTGCTCAGTCTAGTTGGATCTGGAAGATCTGTTCTCTCTCCTAAGCAGAATGGCTGTTTTTCATCCTTTCATTCATTCTACCACCATTTTGCAAAAGCATCTTCTGTTAGGCTGGCATGTTGAACCCAGGCCATCCCCTTGGGGCACTGCTTGAGGTTGTTTATCTGCATATAGCCCTATTTGTGGCTCTTGGTAGAGCTTGATTCAGCTGCTGTTGAAACAGAGCTCAGACAAATTGCAAAGTATCACCCATATGAGGGACCAGACTAAATTTTTGATTTGTTTTTGCTTTCTTTAATCACCTCATTCACTCTTGATGGCGCCCAGCACCTCTGGGTGTGAAATTACTCTCAGACCAATCACCTATTGGTGAGAAAGAGACTTGCAGTCACTTGGTGTTTTGGGCACTTTGAGGTCTCTGTTAAAACATTTGTTTTGACGTGGCTTTCCTAACTGCTTTTGGTCTGCTTAGATCTTGCTATTGAGTGCCTCATTTAATATCTGTTACACCTTTTGCTTCAAGCACAATATTGCTTAAATATGGGATATGTAAGCTTTTTATTTGGAGAGGGGAAGCCTGATGATGCAATTTAATTTGTGGTGGCCTAGCCCTACTGTCCTGAGGGAAGGAGGAATCAAATGGTGTGATACCGTTTCTCTTGTTCAGTCTGAAGATGCACCTTAATAGTCCTACTGTTTTTTCTTGTAGCATTTTTCAGCACTTGGCTAAATGTGCCATTTTTGCCCTCTAGTCTGTTTTTTTTTTTCTTCTTAATTTTTGTTTCCAACAAAATACTAGCAATGTTTCTCTATCCCTGAACTGCTATTGTCCATTGCAACTGAAGTCTCTGGTGATGTTTGCTGGTCTCCTAGTGATCCAGCATGCTGAAGAGCTAACTTCTGCATTTTTTTTCTGAATGGGGGCTGAGGATTATGTTCCAGGGTGTTATGCTGGAGGGAAGGTCAACACAAGTAGTATGGCTAGTCCTAACACCCTGCACTATTGGTATTACAATGCTTTTCAAGTCCTAGAGAGATGGAGAGATGTAGTCAGGACATCTGGACCAAGCTATTCATGTCTCATTTGTGTCCCATGTTAAAGGATTTTGCATTAAACAATAAGGCAATGAGATTTCTTGTCCTCCTTACACCTCTGATCTGCTGTAAGTCATAAAGAAAATTACTTGCAAGGAAAGGCACTGAGCAGTCTTCATGAGCTGTGACACAGAGTGCAGGAGAACCAACCCTTGGTTTTCCCTGGGCCTCCAACACGACAGCTCTTTATTGGAGGGAACACCACAGAAGTACCATGTTCTGTGGCTATACAGAATCCTGTAATAGGGTTAGCTCACATTAAAAGTGTAATCAATGTCATGTAATATAAAGATTACCATTTTCTCTAAGGACTTATCCCCCAGGCAGTTTCCTTGAATCATTCGGTAATCTAAATAAAATGACCTTGCCCGTTCCCCATTTCTTACCCATTTTATGCTTCCTCCCAAAGATGTTTATCATGGGGTGCCACTTCACCAGAGGGGAACTTGGACAACACTGTTCAACAATGGTGGTGCTGCCTTCTTTGCCTGTCGGGTGAAAAATGAAACTATAGCTTGTATGGGTTTTTTCTTTCTCTTAAATCTTCTGCTGTGTGATTTCAAAAAGACTACTATGTCTCCCACATTCCTTATCACCACGAGATTGCTGCAGCTTGCTCAAAGGATTGGTGAGGCAATAAGTATTCATGCTGCCTTTATTTAATCCAAAATTGGACCTCTGAAGGAGAAATGGAAGGATGGTTTTCTTGACCATCTAAAGGGTCCTCACTTGGGCTATGCTAGTTCTTTTCAACCCCTTGTACCAGGAGGTGTTTGTCTCAAAGCAAAATCCAGTAATTCCATTGGGGGAAAGCTGAGAGCACTGTATCACCACCTGGCATTTCCATTTCTCTCCTTTTCTCTCTTTCATCTCAAGAACAAATGCTTTGCTAGATTATTTATGCTCCATTGATGAGAGCTCTCTCCAAAGCTCACTGCAGTCAGTGAGAGGCTTTTCAGTGTCTTCCTTTTGGGACCAGTCTTGCATTTTGACCTACTTAACTGAAATAGGTTGATGGCTGCTCTTCACAGAAGGTTACAGTGGCCACACTTATTTTGTTTTGAAGGCTGAATTGAAAAACTCAGTTAACAGTCAGAGTCCTGCTGTCTATAAGCAAGACCCCAGTGGAAATGTCCCAAATGGGCAGCTGGAGATGCCCTGTGCCCATGTGCTGATATCCAAAATACTGTTGATATCCCAGGTTGAGCCATGCAGGACTTTTCTTTTGAGGCCTTAGCTCAGGTAAATGCCATACACCACCACACAGAAATCAGGATATGATTTCCTCTACTCTCCTCGCCACTATCCTAGAAGTCTGGCTTTGGGATGGATATAGCAAACTCCATACAATTCCCAATTCCTTGCTTTCCCTGCTGTTTGCCAAGCAGGAAAAGGTTTTCTAGACTGAACTTTCCTAATTCTTTGATTCCCTGTTCTGGTCAGGGTGCAGAGCTTCAGAAGACGTGCTTCGCTGCAGAATAACTGGAGAACAAGGAAAGGCTGGTTTGCACCATCAGCCTCTCATGAAGCATTGAAACTCAGCTGATGACTGATCAAAACATTGAGATCTTTTCTTTTGTCCGCTTTTCCCACCTCTGTGTTCTCAAGACAACCTGGATGCCCACAGTAGTCATTTGCAGGTGTTTTAGCTCTGCCCCTTTGACTGCAGCTACATGAACAGCAGTTATACAGGCAATCAAACAGAGCATGCAAAACCCTTAGAAAATTCAGAAGTGGCATCTGGGCACATTAGAAATACAGCCTGGTGATGCTGTGGCTCTGTTGCAGGCTATCAAATTAGTAAGCCGTTTGATTTTTCCATCTCACTGTATATTTCCTTGCACCAACCTGTCCAAGAGACAGCTGTAAATGGCCATTTGCATCAAAAGCTCCCCAGTCACTCCTGATTAGAGCTCCCACATCTTTTTCCTGCTAATGAATTGCTTCCATCTGTGTAAGTACAGCTACTTGCACTTGTTTTGCTGAAGTGAAACCCGCAGGGCTGGCGTGGCAGGCCGCCTGCAGCCTCCAGCTACCTGCTCCAGCAGTGTGATGCTGGGCCAAAGGCAAGCACGTTTGCTGTGGCTGTCATGTTGTCACAGAGCTATTTGTCTGGGCTCTGACAGGGAGCGTATGCAGAGCAGCCTTGGCCTTGCCTGAACTGTCCGGGCTCTGCACAGACCTCCTGGAGACCCAGGGCTGTGATGAGGCTGCCGAGATGCTCCCTGCATAATGCTGCTCTAGGATCCTGACCTATTGATTTCCAGGAGTCTCAATAAATTTAGATCTCTGGTTTGTAGCTGCGCTTTGTATGTGGGGTAGGATGATGATGAGCTGCAAAGATCAATATAGGGGAGTCTTTTAATCGACCATGTAAAACATGTTCTTCATCACTGATGGTGCGTTAATTGGGATTTAATTCTTGAAGGGCATTCACCTGTCCTTCCCAGCAGCATTCTGGCTGCTCTTCTTGAGAAATTCAGGATAGCTTGAAATATCAGTTAGAAAGATGAATCAATACGAATTCAGTTTTTATTGTTCTTGTAACACTATTTTCAGTGTATGCTGCCAGTCTTCAAGCTGGTGAAACACACATCTTTCTCAAAAAGGCTTCTTTCATTAGTGTTCACCAAGAGTGAATCTACTGTCCTACCCAAGCTCCTGCTTTTATCAGCCCAGGGCTCAAGAGTAGGGGCAGTGTCAATCCCTGGCTCCTTGCTGGCAGCCAGAGGAGATGTATACATTTCCTAGGTGGCTAGAGAGATAGCAGCCCAGGTCACCAGGGTGCCTTGGCTCTCCAGTGGCCATGCATCCCACAGAGAAGCTTAAAGCTAATTCCACAACTGATCTGTTGTCTCTTGCTGATACAAGCTGCCTTTGCATCCTTAGCTTTCAGCTGCTGCTCTGCTTTTCAGTGAATAAGGGGTTACAAACTCTAGTTTTGCCCATTCTTTTTGTGGTGAAGTACCATGGGAACAGGCTTTCTTGTGTCATCCAAAATCCAGGAAGAAAGCTCTCTAATTCCAGTGAGGTATTATAACTTGTTCCCAGTTTCTTCAGGACTACCCCCCTGGCCCTTACCTTCCCCTTCAGTGTTGCTGAGAGCACCAAGGCCAGGCACAGGCTACCTTTTGTGGCTAGTCCTGGCAGTCAAATAGCTCTTCCAGGGCAAGTTTTATTGAGGCTGACAGACAGGGATGAAGACACCTGTGAGAAAAGAATATTTTGTCGTACAAGAAAGGTAGATTCAGTTAAGTTCGATTATGTTGGAATAGTGGGCAACAAAGTTATACTATGTTGACAATAGAATCAAAGAACATCACTATTTGGAAGGGATCCCTCGAGTTCAACTCCTGTCTCCTCACAGGACTGCCTGAAATTCCTACCCTATGTCTGAGAGTGTTGTCCAAATGTTCCCTGAACTCTGGCAGCTTGGGGCTGTGACCACTGCCCTGGGTTAGCCTGTTCCACGCCCATCTCCCTTTCATGAGGAACGTGTTCCTAACTCCCAACCTGACCCTCCCCTGATACAGCTCCATGCTGTTCTTTGGGGCCCTATTGCTTTCTCCAGAGAGCAGAGCTCAGCGTTGTCCCTCCACTCCCCTCGTGCAGAGCTGTGGGCTGCCACGAAGCCTCCCCTCAGCCTCTTCTCCTCTGGGCTGAACAAACCAACCTCTGCCTGTGCCTGTTTATTGTGAACAAATTTGAGACTGTTGCAATCCTCCACTTTCTTGAGAAAAAAATAAATAAACCTTTTTAACTCTTTGGTTTCCTCTGGGACTTTTCAGTTCAAGTCTAGGTAAAACAAATTGTGTACCTGGCTGGAAAATGGAAGCAGCAACATCCCAGCTAAAAGCTTAGGCATTTTTTCTTATTGTAAATTCTTTAATCTCTTTTAATGGATGACCTCTCTAGGACTATTGTATTACCTTCCTGCTAGTCTTCTGGCAGGTCTTCTATTTAACTAAACCAATAAATATGTATATTTGCAGCATGTATTTCAGTTAGCCAGTATAACTGTACAGGGTATTCATTACTCACTAACCGGCCTATATTTAATATTGAAAGGTTATTGCAAGCTATACAACTGTATGCATGAATACAATTCATGGATATGACATCCATGAGATTTCCTTGCTGTGATTTAGCTGGCTAATTGATAAATACTGAAACACAAATTCCTTCATGCTGCAAAGTATTTCTGGGGGCAGATGATGAGTGAAGCGAAGCACTAAAAGCTCTGCCAGCCCAGACACTCTTACATCTTCTGTGAGCTCAAGGAGGGATTTTTAGCACCAAGTGATCTTGTAGAAAGTGGCCCTCTGGAACTAACAGTGATGGCAGCTGCAAGGCAACGGAAGGACGCTGCACCAATGGCTCCATGAGTAGACCAGAAGCTCAGGGCAAGACATTTGCTATGTTGTCATTTGCTAGTTATCTCCTCATTTCTGGCACACAGGAGCTGAGTGTGGAAGAGCAACAGAAAGATGAAGGAAAAGAAAAATCTGGGAGGTGCTGGGAGTGTGTGTTGGAGGGAGAAGGTTGTCCTCATCTTTCTGGAGGTATTTCTCTTTGTGTGCCTGCTGTGTAAGATGTCTGTCATCTTGACATTGCTTTTGTGTCCTCTGCTTTGAAGTGGGGTGACTGGTGCGGTCCTTGGACCTGCCTGTTCACCACATGGTTGTTGCTTGTCATCCGCTAGTTCTCTTCCCTGCCCCTTTCCCTAAGCATGAGAAGGGGGCTGGGGGAAAGCAGTTGAATCCTCTAATGCTTTCTTCCATGATGGGATTAAGCAGGACCTGTTCCTTTAAAAAGTGTCCCCTTCCCCATCATCCTCCCTCCTTCCAATTACAGCACTAATTTCAGTAATGGAGCATTAATGGAGTAATGGACTGCTGAAGCTGGCCTGAAGGAACTGTAGTGCTCAGCACAAATTGAGTAAATAAACCATATATTAGATTTCTAAACAATACTTTTAGTCTAGTCCCCAGGGAAAGAGAGTTGTCAAGACTTACTTAAGTCAACCCAGCAAAACGTATGCAAAAGATCTGTCCATTCATACCCTGGAAAATGGCACTGGTGGCCCAAAGTGAAAATCTCTCACATAAATCTCTGTGATCCTGACAGAAAGAGCCCTGTGTTGTTTTTTAATTCCAGTTTCCCTTTTTGATTTATTTACCAATAAGCAGCATTGTGTCTGTTTCTATTTGTGTCTTGCTAGAAAGCTGTCTGTGTGGAGGGGAGCAGTGTGCTGATAGAGAACGGCTTCCAATTGCGAGGAAGGAGTTATCACGGAGCTGAATGGAGTGATGGATGAGAGTAGTGCTCTAAACAGTATTCAGCTTGGGGAAATCCTGATTATTTTTTCTTCCAAAATCAGCAACCCTCTGTCAATATTTTTGTTACTGTGAATTAAAAATAGGCTTTACGACTACCTCAGCCAAATAAATAGAAATGAGTAATGAAGCACTGGCCGTCCAAAACTACCCCATTGGCATCAGGGTGACTAATTGTAATTTAGTTACCCTTGAATGCACAGGCTGCGGTTGAGGTTTTCCTAGGCAGAGTGCAGGCAGGGTGTGAGCCAAATGCAGAAGACGGGGACAATAAAGTGAGGCAAAGGCACCAAGTAGCAAAACAAGCAAATCTTTTGTGTCTTTAAGAGGCAATCAGGAAAAGCCATAATTCCTAGAGGGCAGCAACTTGTGGGTGTTCAATATACCACAAGATGATTATTTACTTTTTATGAACTTCAGCGTGAACTGAGAGAAATCTTTTGAGCCTCTGTGGCAGAAAGAAGTTGAGTTTTTTCTTATTTTCCTTTCTCTTAGCCTCGATGCATTTAAGAATGAGTGAAGAGTGGTCTAGCTCTTCACGTTTACAGATTTCATTCAGTTGTACCATTACTGAGAATATAAAAAAAAAAAAGGTTAACCTTGAATTGAAAGAACAGAGATTGCTTTAGTCCTATGATCAGCTCTGGACCATCATGTTTGAACAGAGTGAGTTTTATGCAGGTATTAATCTGTTTCAGCTGTCTGACACCCAGAATTTGGCTTCTTTGAAATAACTGCCTCACAAGACCTCTAGATATAGCACATGAAAGAATCAAATACCGTTGATTGATACCAGACCAAAATGATACAGTGTCTCTCAGGGTGTAATGCAGTGTTGCATTTCTTACTGGGTGTAATTTTGCATAATCGTTCATATATATATATATATGAATGAATGAAGCATTTCTACTATACTAATTAAAGTGGTTATAATTAGAGTTATAATAATCTAGAGGGCTTAACCGTTAGCTCCTGGAATCTGCATTACATTCTGCACTGAAATGCTGCTGTCCTTCAAGACAGAAACAGCTGGAACAGGTAATTTGGGCTTGCTCTGTCTCTACGCATGTCAAGGAACTACAACACTTCAATCTGCGTGGGAAGATGTATGTACTGCTATATTAGTATTTTTTAAGGCATAAAAACAGTTAAGTCTGAGAGTGATGAGCTCATTACTGAACGCTCACATCTGGGTATATGAATGGAAAATCCTGGAAGAAGTCTGTGCATCATTTGAAATAGCACATTGGACTCCTGTTCTAAGAAATCATTTTTTCATAATATTTCCAATGAACTTGTGAATTTACTGTTTTCACCGAATTAATGGTCTTCAATCCAGTCTTCAGGCTGACAAGTTCTTCCTGTGGTAAAATCCTTTTCCAGAATCATATCTCTGATTTATCCAGCTTGAAAAAATCCTAAACCTGCAAGCTTGTCCTCCTGTTAAATGGCTTGCATGCCTCTCCATCCTCACCATGCCTTCTCAGAGAGCACTGGTGTCGTGCATCTCTCCAAGGTGCATTTGCTCTGCACCTCTTCCCCTTCCTTTTTTCCAGACACAGACTCTGAAGTTTTAAAAATCCATTTTCCTTCTTGGAGCCACTTCCACTACTGTGCACAAATACTTCTCTGCTCTTCTTCACATGCCACTGCTTTTTTCCAGAACCTATTGCTCTCATCTGGCTGCTTAATTGTGAAATGATACGACATATTCATTCTAATGAGCCCCTGCTGTGGATACCATTTGATCCTACCATGTTTTTGTTCTTTTAGCTTCTGACCTCCCTAAATGTTCTATTTACACTTTCTTTCTCCCAAATTCCAGACTGCTTCTTGAAGCTACACCGTACTTACGTATGTATAGCTCATACAACATACATCTTTTCTGCTAATGTTTTCAGAAGGAACAAGGACCATCTTGATGGGAATTCTCAGCAAACACCATGTGATCTGTCTCGGACAGCAGCCATGGAAACTTAATCCTAAAGTTTTGCACAGTAGATGAAAATAAAATTTTGTAATGAAAAATGTCAGGGAACCTAAATAGCAGACTGTTGCTCAGTGGTTAGCCCTTTGGCAATTGGAAAGCACAGAGCTGCCAGCCCTTCAGCCTCATGCACAGAAATCAGTGTATGTGGGACTAACAAGCTGATTAAATGAATATGATTTAAGTTTTCGAGCAAAAGGGAATCCAGAATACCTATCCTAATAATGAACTTCTAAATAATACCTCTGTTTTCTATACCTTTGTGGTTCACCTACACGAACTGTTGGAAGGATGAAATGATAACCCTGGAGCCTGGAGATTGCTGTATTCACACTTTGTTTGCTTTGCTCAGGTCGGAAAGGCAGCCGGGTTGGGAAGAGCCAGCTGCAGAGGATGCTTTTCTGACATGGTGGTTTGTTTGATGGTCCTGATCTAGAGCTATCTGGCATAATTAAGATCTGAGAAAAGACAGCCTTCTGTCCCTTCCCCGTGAATCTATGCTTGCATACAAATGGTGAGTTGGAATATTGGACTATGTTTTTTTGTTTTTTTTTTCCTTCTCCATTGGGATATGAGAAATTTTGCAACTGCCAGAATAAATACAGATTTATCTGAAGGGCAGTTGTTCTTTTTTTTTTTCCTTCTTTTTTTTTCTTTTTTTCTTTTTTTTTTTCATTATTCTGAGAAGTCCTGGCAGTTTTGAGAAACTTTCTGGGTGCTGTGGGAGTCTCTCCAGCCCTCCACTGCTCAATGTTCTCAGCCTTGCCCCTTCCTGTTTGCCTATCTAAGTACTGTTTGGGATGATCTGTGTTTCCTATCCAAAACCATGCTGTCAGGTCATTCTGCAATGAAATACTGCTGTCCTTCAAGATAAAAGTAACTGCATATCAGGGGTTTTTGCCTTCACTCTACTGAGAGTTTCCAGTGATGAATATAAGAAAGTGAATCAATTTTATGTAAGGTGAGTGCTTTTTAATTGTCCTCTGGCATATCTGGAACAGAACACCAAGATTTAGATACCTAATATGCCTGACGTAGTGTAGACAAAATGTTCATGTGTGAAATGCATCATCCTACAGACACCTCACAGGGGGTGTTTTGCTTGAACTCTTGGGGACAGCACGTTACTCCTGTGGAGAAGCTTGGATGGAAAAAAAAGTGGTTCACAGATATGTGCGTGTATTCATAATCACCCTTCTCCTATCCCCAAAACCTGAACATTTGTTCAGAAATACATATTCCCCTGGGAAAACAGTATTGTACACAAAAACTTTAATAGGATCAAATCCAACCTAAATAGATAGCTGTAAGTAGGAGAGCCTCTGGAGTTTTATCTGACTCTGGGACTTATTTTACTATTAGATTGTTTTAAAATCATTTTTCATTTGCTTGTTCTAACAGCATTTTGGGGGCAGGATATTTGTATCTGCAAGGCAACTTTGTTCAAGTGAAGAGCACTCATTGTCAGTGCTGGCTGCCAACCTGAGAAACAATGCAGTCCTGGCCAACTCCATCTGCCCCTCCCCATTCCTCCAGCCCCTGCCAGACAGGCTGTTAAGACTGGGACAAAAACTGGATTAGATGACAAGAACCAAAGAATTTGAACATACCTGGCTCAGTAGTGGCACTGCTGGCAAGTGGCACTGCCCTGTCTGGACTGGATGCACAGAATGTATCCCTCTCGTGGGAGAAAAGCCCAGGAGATCTCCATATAGGAAGCACAGATACTCTGAGTGTTGTTTTCTCCCACGTGGTATGAAATTTGCTCTTCTGCACATGATTACAGGCAGCTGTGTAATTTATTTTATTATTATTATGTCTGTTTAATATTAAAGACTGTTCCATCAGCTTGCATTTAGGTCTCGTAGTCTTGCAGGTAGCAGAGACCTGCAGGGCTGTTGTCCTTTGCCTGGATGCACCGAGATATGGAGCAGAAAACGGGTTCATGGCAAAGGAAAAGGGGGGCATTGAAGAACACAATCCTACAGAGGGTGTTGTGCAGCTCTCCCACCCCAGATGGCTGCATGGCACAGGGCCAGGGTAGGTGCAAGGCTGGGAGGGGAAAGGCGATGCTGAGGAATGTGCTGCCGCGCATTTCCGCAAGTTCCCCCTCCCTGGCAGAGCTGCGCTAGGACCGCAGACTTGGCAGGCGTGGAGGAAAGCTGTCTGCCCTTGCAGCTCCCCAGGGACCTGCCCTGGCTCTTTGCCTGGCTCTGGGCACTGGGCACTGCGGTGGGTAAGCAGAGCTCATGCAAAGAAACATCGGGTGAATGTGCGCGCGCCTATGTGGGGCAACATAAATTTCCCCAAACATCCCTCACCACACTGGAACTGAAGGCGAGAAGAAACTCTGGATAACACAGCTAATTAGCCTGAATACAGCACTGCATCTAGGGAAGTATCATTGCTTCCTGGGCTGGAGTGAGGGCCCCAGTGCTCTGCAGATTCTCCATGTAGGCAGGAGAACTTTGCACTGTGCTGGGGGGATCCTCAGACTTTGCACCAAGCGAGCAGGCTTGAGCCCCTAATTAAAGTTGCAGCAAGGACTTGCCATTTTGCAAGGAAACACTGTTTCTGGAATCACTATAATGGAGATTGAATGAAATTTTGGGCCTCATGTAATTTGTGGGAAAATAACTGCAAACGTCTCTACGGGGTGAGTTTCCAAAACAGCACAAACTAGAAGAAATCTTAAAATCTCTCTTGATTGCTGTTATGCTTTCTTATGCAAAATGTTTTAAACCAGACTCCCAAAGGAAATGACACAAGGAGTCCCACAGTGCATCTTGCACAATTGTGCATATGACTACCTTTGCCTCAAGATCACCTTTCAAAATCATAGGGCAGTATCAACCAAACAGCTGTAGGATGTTTAATCTTTACAGGCTACTTGGCAATAAACATCTGATTGGAGGATGGACAGGGAGTGCATGAATAGTCACTTGTGAAGGAAGAGGGGACCACAACTCTTTGTAGATGCCAGAGAATCCAAAAGTGCACATCCATCTCAACTTTAAGATCAGTTATAGTAAAAAAAAAATTAGTTTATTAAACACCAAAAACAATAAACCCACAAGATGCAAGCCATAGGAAACCATTCCTCATTACTTCCTGTACTAGCAGAGCTATACTTTCACAAGAGCCTATGACTTTCAGAAACCCTTGCATGCTTTGATCCTGTGGTAGCACTTGTACATTTCTATCATCTCCTTTTTGGATTCTGTAATGAATGGGGCTGTGGCCATGCTCTGAAGAAATTGTTGTACAAGTGAGTGCCTCTTCCTTTACTTTCTCCTTTCTTGTCCTCTTGGGTGAAATATAAGCAACCAGTCAAGTGTACTCTTCAGTCACAGTAATTATTTGCCTGAAGTCCCTCTCAAACAAGATGCTTTTCATTCAATATAGTGAATTTTATGTCTTTCTGTTCAGGCAATGGGGAGAAATTGATGGTTGATGATCATTACCAGTGTTGTGTTCCGGGGCTGGGATGAGAGAAGGAGCCAACAGCCACCGTGGTCTGAGCGGTAATGTTATGAGGGCACCACATAAGCTCTTACTTTTCAGCTTTCTCACTCTCCATATTCTTCCAGCATGTGTAGTCTATGTCAGAGTCTGGAAGAAATTCTTCATGTCTCCTTCTCCCATCAGTATATTATCTGCATATGGGTCAGCTTTTGGAAGCCCTCTGCTCTGTGCATCTGCTATGCTTATGTTTTATGAGGTGCTATTGAATTGCTAACACTCCTGTGCACCACCACAGAAGCAGCAAGGCCTCATCTTACTCCGTGGAGCATGTCCCTACCACACTGCGGCCAGACAGGTTCAGTTCTTTTAAATCTGGTGTGCCAAGATTTCTCATTCATTGAGAATCTTTCCAGAATTGATTTTTGAAGGCATTCTGCTCTTTCTTGAATATCTGTGAACTGTGCTGATGGATTCAAAACATTTCCTTGATGTATCTCACCCTTCAGCATCATATATGTGGGGAGGACTGTGGTTTTTGTTTTACTTGTTTATTTTTTATTTTTATAGGGGTCCATGCGTTGGTCACATGTTGAATATAACTTAGGTATGTGGACTGTTGTAGTCTGGAAAAACAGGCCAAGACAGCTGGAAAAGTTGGGTACTTGGAAAGCAGGAATGGAAACTTTAGTGGTGAGAGGAGGTTACCAAGGCAGAGGGAGCCCTTTAACAAAAGAGGAGACCCCAAACCACGGTGTGTATTTGTCTTTGATGCTGGCAGAGTTATACAAGCCCTAAAGGAAGCTCTGCACTGCTGGAGGGCTGCTTTCATATTAGACACTGGACTCAGGTCCTATTTTTTCTGGCTCTGGTGGCTGTCCAGGAGGAAGTGAGAGATCCTATGACACTTGTTGGAAGACAAGGACATGATCCCAGTGCTGTGTATATAGTTTCTGTCTGGCAATAAAATACTTTGAGCTCTGTGGATCGTGTTAACAGGTGCCAACATCAGGCTTCACAGGCTGTTTATTAAAGTTGCACAGTGCTCAGCTGGTGTAAGAATTAGATGGCGGAGCTGCAGGAATTTTTCCCTGTTCCTTTACTGGAGAACTATTCCTTTACACTCTGTTTCTAACACAAATTTGGTTGAGAGCGGAAAATGAATTATATCATCCAAAGCTGCCTTTTAAGGGTAAGGATCTGCATGGAATTGGGTACAAAAAAAAAAAACTAACCTTGTGATGTGCAGGCAATTGAATATGGGCTTTCTAGCAGCATACATTTCTAGGAACATGGTGTGGAGTGCCGAAAGCTGAGAAATTTTCTGGTGCACCAATGAAGTCCTCTAAGCTGTCAGAAATGAGTACCTTGTGAATCCGTAGTTGGCCTTGAAAGGAACAACAGCATGAAAGGAAGGTCTGAGCCTATGAGGATGATTTGATGATTATCATTTAAAGCATGTTGATGTCTAAGGTGAAGGTCAGTCCGTTGTTGTGTTTCTCTCTCTTTTTCTTTTTAATGTTTTTTATTCTTTACTAAGCTGTGTGCATTTTATATGGAGTAAAAATACAAATAGCATCTCTTGAAATTAATGCTGAGGTGGGTGGAAAGGAAGAACACGAGAAATAAGCATAAACGTATTTAACAGACTGGTTGCTGAATGCTTTGACTCCAAGCGTTGCGGCTCTCAGCCTGTGATTTATTGCTAATGCCCCTTCCTCTGGCTGGCCTTCAGCCTTTGATGTCAGTCAGCTCTGAATCCATTACTTTGCAATGCAAAGTGAAAGTGCAGCAGGTTCAGTTTGTTCCTTGTTCCTTCCTGAAATTGCTGTTATTTTGCCTCTTCGTGTTGGTTTGCCCTCCCCACGTAGCACCTTCTTGTCTGTGAAGTTACAAAGCTGGAGTTGTGTGCGTGCACTTCACATTGTCTGGCAGTAAATGGAGCCTTTTAGCCAGGGCAAGCAAGACTGATGTAGGAATGTAAGAGATCGTATCTGGGGGAAAAATCAATATTAAGATGTACAATTGCTCCCATGGTATTGAAAGAATTAGTTGATCTACATGCCAAATGACAGCCCCCTTGATAACAGGGATTATGTAGCCTGTCTTTCCAGGCTGTGCTCTGTTGGGGCTGCTCTCTGGGTCCCTGAGGCAGAGATAATCTAATTAGTGCAACAAAGACCAGGGCGAGGGAAAAGAAGGAGGGGGGGGATGGTGGAGTCTAACAGCCAGAAGCACACTCCAGAAAAAAAAAGTTGCAGGGGAGGAGAAAGCAAGGAGTGCAGTGTAATTGTGGCTTTGGCTCCACAAACATTGGAAATGCGGGACCACCAGGCTATTGCCAGACAGGCCCCTGATTAGGAAGTGCTTACAACCTTCACACACACTTGTTCGGTCTCACCCTCACAAAAGGGAGCTGAGAAATAGGATGGTGGTATTGGTCTGGGTTGAACAGGGATGTGCTCGTGCATTGCAAAGTCACAGGCACCTGCTGTAAAAAAGTGCTTGCTAACAATTAAAATGGATTGTCAGCATCCCCACTGGCCCCTGTCTCCAGCAAGTGTTAGCTGCAACGAGAGCTAGCATCCCCTCCATGACTCTGCAGGAGGCTTTGCGGGCTAGGTGTCTGCTCTGTTGGTGCACACTCGTCCCTATCACCACCAAGTTCCCCTGAATGCTGTGACTGTTTTCAGCAAGATTAGAGTGCCCTGAGCTGAGGGAACATCCTCAGTGGGTGCACAGAGGATAGAGTGCCGAACAGATTGAATCAGTGATGATGACACAGAAAAGACTCAAGGAAGCCGCTCTCAGGGATTGCAAATGACTTTGTTTTTGGTCTGACTTTCTGGCAGCAGGTACTAGTACCCCAAAAAATTCAGTCTTGTTTTCACTGCCATTTTTCCCTGAGCAATTTGTACACCTCAGCCTTCAACTTTTGCAGTCCATTCCCAAACTTTTCTTAAGTGTAGCTCCTGGATTTATCCTTTGCTTCATGAACAATTCCCTGAAGTTTCAGTCTGAACTTAAGTTCAACTTCAATTCAATACCAACCTGCTTGAATGCTTAGGTGGTTGTGTCTAGGATTTTGGTCCAGTTCTCCCTCCAAGGCAAATATTGCAATTGCTCTACCATGCTAATGAGTACAGGCATTTTTTCAGACTATGTAATCTTGCAGATTGAGGGGACTGAGTGGCTGAAGGAAGGATCTCTCACATCTGGAAGTTGCTTTTTTTTCCTAAGGATCATGAGCACAAGGAGTTCAGGCATTTTTGTACAGCTCCCCACTGACCCTCAAGTTCATGTCATCAGAACCAATCTTGTTGTGTTGGCAAGAACTCACACAAATAAGAGTGTACAACAATGGGGTCTTTCTTCTAGCAGCTTTCCTATCCCTCTCCCCTTGTCCCTTGACGCTTCTCTCTCCTACACTGGAGATACAACATTTGGAGACAACAAGGATGAGATCATTGCCTTGCAAGGAGTGACAAGAAAACTGGCTGCACTGCGCAGGGCTCTGTGGAGCCTTTTCCCAGGGAGGAGATCTGATGTTATTTCCCTATCCACACATGCACGGAGACATCAGCACTTGGGAGATGGTGCTTGCCAGCCGCTCTGGTAGGAGAGCAGATAAGGCACAGAGACAAGGAGCCATCAAATCACAAACGTCTAGCCCAGACTTCACATTCCTGGCTGTGCTGTATTTACTTACTTCAGTCACATGAGCTTATAAACTGTCATTAGCAAGGCATGGAGTCCTGACCCATCTTGGAGATGGGAGCAGTCTGTGCTCTGTGAGTCCATGTAGTCCTTCACTTCAGCTGTGAATATAGATATATGAATTTATAAACAGTTTATAGATTTATACTATGCTTTAGAAATAAATGAAACTAATTTATTCCATGAAGAGCGGAATTGAGGACACCAGATTTCATATGGATTTCTATGCGAAAATTGCCTCAAAGCTGTAACTGCAGATCATTCCCCATGCATGTTTGGTAGAGTTCTCCCCTTCCCAGCACCGTGCTGCTGCATCCACCTGAGCTGGAAGGTAAAAGCCCGTGTCCCAGCCCTCACCCCAGCTGGTGGCACAGACCCAAACTGGCTGTCCTACAGCACAGACATTGAATATCTTCCCACTCCCCTTGCTAGTCCCAGTTTCAAACAGAACTGAAGGAATTTCTAGCACTGACCGTCTGGACTAGTGTATTTTTTCAAGTGTGTGCTCTCTGTTTTCTCTGAAGGGAAACAAAAGAAAATCTGCAGAAGGAAATACATTGCATTTGATAGACCCAGACATTTTTTTTTTAAAGAAAGACTGCTGTTTAAAAGCTCAAATGCAGATCAAATGCAGATATTCCTTACCATCTTACTCCCATTGAAAGTTCAGATTTAGATCACATAGGACTCAGCTTTGCATGGTTCCTTTCACTTTATTACATTCAGCAGCAAGAATTCTGACAGGGATTTTCTCAAGCATCCTGACAACGGTTAACCACTTCTTCACAGTTTACTTTCTGGTACTGTGCTTTTATGTGACTGTTTATAAGGCCTGGAAGACATGGAGACTTACACTTTTTTTCCAGCGTGAGCACTTGACTCCTGCTCTCTAGCTGAGGATTCAATGTACCATTGCTAAAACCCAAGAAGTTGCCTTGCTAAGGGATGCTATGACACACAGATATCTGTTGGAAAGCCAATGCCTTTTGTGCAACCATCCCAGCAAAACGTGGGCTGCCTCATGTTCTGAAGTCTCTGTGTCATCCAGGAAACTGCCATTCTTCTTCCTGTAGAGCCTTGCACTTTGTTGTACTTCTGTAATGAAGAGTTATACATCAAGTGACAAATCATTGTAACTGCTCAGGCCGACTGTAAGGAGCATGTTCCAAGCACAGCTCCTTCATTTGGCAGACAGCACAACTCTTGATAGAAACCATAGTAAATTACCACATTATTTGACAATTACTTACAGTGCATTCCCTGATCATTTGGTGCCTTGGGATATTGTGCATTCTGCCTAATTGCAGTTTAAACAAAAATGTATTGCAGTCATTATGCTATTATGTGTGTGGAGTAGAAGGAGTAGAATAGTGCAAATCAGATAAAGCTGGGTGAGACTTAACTGTCTGCATGGGAATGCTGGGAACTGGTCTCTCACCCTTGCAGGCCACAAAGATAATTTCTCAAATACTAAGCAGTAGCTAGTTTTAAAAGAATCTATTAACTTCTCTGCACACCAGGAAAGTGTCTATCAGAGAAACTGATTAAAGATAAGGGTAAGCAGATGTCAAAACAGAAGACCACCAAAGAACTTCTGTTCTGAAGTGAGTGGGGAGAGATGCAGCAGGTAGTAAAAGTGGGGTAAATGGCCTGATCTGGTACTAGTCCTGCTCTCCTTTCAGCTCCAGGGAGGATTTTGGTAGAGAAAAGATGATAAGATGATCTCACATAGGTGAGAAGTCCTCCTTCCTCAGTCATTTTTCTGAGTGATTTGCATGTGCATGCGTGCACTGCTTTGCTTCACATGCTCTTTCTTTAATCTTATAAACAATTGAATGGAAATTAAAGTGAGAACGAAGAACCCTGTGAGAATGTACCACAGAATTTCTTCCTTCCACAGTTGCAGAGGAGCTGAATGCAAACAATCTCCCTCTGTATAAAGAAGTTCTCTTTAGGACTCTGTTTCATCACAGGCTTTAGCTGAACCAGGTCACTTCTATATGGAGTGGCATAAGGTTTGGAAAAGGAAAGGATGCTCTGATTAAAATTCCACTGCAGGAGCTGATCCCTGCATTTCAATATGTTGGAAGAATATGTAGGCTGTATCAATATTTTATAGAGGGAGTCACAAGGAGAAAACATTTTATTTTGCCAAATGATTCCTATTGGGCTGGAATGAAGTTTTTCACCCACTCATCCTTATGTTCATGTCTAAAGATGTTAAAACCTAGGTTTCATGCTCGCCCTCATTCGTTTGCCCTCCTCTGCCAGCCACAGCCAACCAGCAAGGTGTGCTGGCACTGTTTCCAGAGATATGCCCACATTGCATGGAAAGATGCTGCAGGCACCCCTCCCATCTCTCTGAACTGCCCTTTTGGCACTGCCAGGCAAGGCTTGTGTGAGAGGTATTCACTCACTTCCTTCTGCATTTTTTCCACTTGGCTTTGCTCTTTGCCCAAGGAGATGGGAGCTGGTGGCCCAGAGGTGCAGGATGCACATCCCCAACCCTCCCTGACAGCCTGTGATCATGCCAGAGCATGAGGCAGCTCTCAGCCCAGCCTCTCCCTGGCTTTTTGTCCAGCTGAATGCTGGGGCTCTCACGTGAGTACGCAAGGGGGTGCTTTTCCAAGTGCAAAGTGCTTTTGGCACTGGTTCTGCCGAAACAAACTGCATGCTGCCAGTGAAGCCCTGAGCCCACAGCCCATCACTCCTGAGGAGCACTGAAATGTGGAACCAGAAAATCTGGCCACACACAGCTGGCAGGTGATCTCCTGCAAGAGACCGTAACTGAATCCGTGCGGGCCTTTCCGTTCAGCCTCTGCATGAAAGAAGCTGGAAAGGCCAGACAAATCCCCGGCAGATGCTCTGTGAGTTCTGACAGCAGCTTCCAGCCTCCAACAGGAAAATCTACTTTGTTTTGCTGAAAGCGAGGCTAGATCAAAACTGCAGATTTTTAAGTTCTGAGATGTTTACAGCACTGCACCAAAGTGGGACAAGGTGGACTACAGTGGCACCTCCTCTTGGCTTAGCTTCTACCTACATTTTGCAGCAGTTGTGCCTTGCATCTGCTTGAAGCTGTGAGATATCAGTGGTCACCCAGGAGCCGTGTCTGCATTTCGGTGTGCCCATAGCAGCCAGACTCCTCCAGCCCTCCCACCTCAGAGCTTCTAGGCAGACACACAATCACTAGAGAAGATTCACTGGTCTTCACAAACCCTTGGAGAAAAATGCTGCTCGGAGCATGGGTGTCAGCACCCCTGTGCATCTGATGCAAAGGTGAGGGGAAGATGTCCTGTGCCCAGGCGCAACCTTTGTCCTGGGCCATCACCTTTTGTTTGAAGGACAAATGAGAATACCAATAAGGACAGTGAGAAAAAAAAAATGTGCAAACTACTATTTTGAAGCATTCCTTAATGTTTTTCCTTTAAAAAAATGCAGAGCTTCAACCCGACTGCTGCTAGTATGAAGAAGAAAAACTGATGAAAACCACAGTAGATTTGCTTCATTGGATAACATAATACATCATTCAAAAGGTAAGTTGCAAACAGTGGTCCTAATTTAATAACATTAACCATAACCTCTGCTCCTCCCCCCAAATCCCAGCCACTCTGAAAAAAATCTATCTTCTTGTCCAGTGATAAGTGATTTTTTTATTGATGTGATATATCCAATAGTGAAATGGATTTCCCTTTTTACAAGGTATGACACTTTTTGCTCCGGAATATTTCCATTACAAGAGGTTTTGATTGATTCAAGAAGAGTCCTAGATAATAGCAGGCTGATCAAGAATAAATCAGCCTGAATGTTGATGTAGAGTACTGTTTCTAAGTGGGTTAATACCATTCTTACTAAGAATGTGTAATTTTTGGAAAGGTTGCTTCTTGTAAAACAACTGCAGCCGTATATCATTTGCTATCCCCTCAGCTTGGCAAATACTCCTATTTTTCACTTTCCCTTCAGGGAGGAATTGTCCCTATGACCTGAAAAACTTTGGTCTTTCTTAATGACTAAAGTTGAAAGCAAACAGTAGTGGCCTATGCCAAATATTGATCTGATCCTGAAAAGGGCTGGCCAGCTGCTAGCTGCTTTAAATGGAAGCTATATGTGGTTCAAGCTGCCTTTTGATCAGGCTGCATCGCTTCCTGTCTTATTTCTGCATCAAAAAACAGAGATCTGTCTTTTGCAGGGAAAGCTGAACCATTCCTTCCTGCTTCTCTTCCCTCTCACCCTGCAAACTGCCCTTAATTCTTCTTTATTTACCTGCTCCTGCACCAGTTGCTAGATAACAAGCACATTGCTTACTTTTTTTTTGTTGTTCATGCATTTCTGTAGACAGCTTCCCTGAATGACACCATACAGGGTACTTCACTGATGTGCTGAGTTGTGGGGTGTCCCTTTTCTTGGTGCAAAGCCTGCTCAGATGGAGCACGAACTCAGTGGGAAGAGCTGCCAGAACAGTCGCCACAAAGACTGTCACAAAGATACTTATTAGAAAGCCTAGGTCATTTAGAAATAGCTAATGAATTTATTTTTCTGTCTCATGCTGTTGTTAGAAGGCTATGCATCTCTTTATGAACTTTATAAATAAGTGTATGAACTCTTTTTGCCCAGAATGGGAAGTTGTTGTGATGGGGCCATCACAAGTGCAGTTGTGGTAATAATTTTAACTTGCCTAGCTGTAGAGGCAAGTCCCATGCAGACCTGTTACACTTCTTCAAGTCCAGACTAAAATACAGGACAGTAGTGGCACTTCTTTGGGCCTCTCATACCCCTTGAGGAACACTGTTCATTTGTCATTAAACCAAAGGAGACAGACCCTTACTGAGCTGGTAAGGGATCAGGGAACTGTGCTTCCCCATCTGCTTGGGGACCACAGGAACCCATCCGCCTCTTGATGCCACCAGGCATGCTCACCACCTCCTCTGTGTTTTGGGGAACAGCCCTGGGTGCAGGGAACCCATCAGTGACTGAACAGGAATTGGTGTGTGCAGCCCAGTGCCAAGCACAGCTCTGCCTATAACCGCACTGCGACCACAGGCTGGGACCAGCACCAGTCCAGAACTTCTTGTCTTAATTGCGGCTATTTTAGTGGAAACTACAGCTTCTGTGGGAGTAAATAGTCAGGAGTTGGGAAACGCCAGACACAATCAATGGAAAAAGTGAAAATCTTCACGTTGGGATCCCTAAGCCATGATTTTAATTGTTGAGAAACTATTTCCCTTCATTTACACTCAAGAACAGTCAATACAATAGAAGTAGAGCTTTGCTCTGAAACAGTCAGTTCTGGATTTGCATAGTATTTTATTACTTTTAAGACAAACTGGCTTACTTCCAAACTCACGTGCCAGAGGCGGAATGAGCTAAATTTAAATACCAGCGTATTTCAAATGGATATTTTACATTAACAGCAATCTCATTTATTTTAGTTTAGCAATTTCACATAGTCTTTCAAAGTTAAGCTAGGCTCCCTGCGTAAGAATGAGTGTTTCATTAATTTTTATAAGAGTTATAAGAAGCATATGTTTTAAAGCTCTAGTTTGTAACATGGCAAAGTATATTTTGGAGATATTTATTTACATAATGGCCACATTAAAAGAAATTTTCATATGGAAGAATGTAGCAATACGAAGCAATGGTTACCACAAAAATATTAATGATATGGAATGAAAAGAAAGAGGAAAAATCTTAAAAATGAAATGAGAGGATGTTATTTTTTTTTTCAGAGTGAGCACATTTCCACTCCTATCACAAAGCTAGTGGAAGCAGAGCTTTCTACAGCACGTTTTCATGAGAAATCATGAAAAAAAACCCTCCTTTGAAGGAACTGAAATTTCTCAGTTGGAAATGAGATCTTCATCTTGCAAATGTGAGAAATGTTGGTTTTGGCAATGCCATTCTGATCAGTTTCAGTTCTGCTTACATTTTGTTAAATGTGCTATGCAATATATATATATATATATAATGGATGTAAAATAAATATCTTGCTATAATTTAGCAGTAACTGAAGAATAAACAAACTTAAATATTTTGATAATATCAACATAACAGTCAACACAGTATGACCAGGCCTCTTCTGATGAGCAATTCTGTGAAGTTATGTTTTGACAAAAAATGCATTTTTCTATGGAAAAAAAATAAATACACCAGTCTTTCCAGCATTTTATCAGCTCAAAGTTAACACAAGTATCGTTGAAAAGTGTTACAGCTAATGAAGGTATTGTATCCTCACATCATCCTACAATAATTAAATCAACAACTACTATAACCTCCAGGAAAATGTTGAAGAACTCATCAAAACAATTTGGCTCTATAGGCTCTCAGAGCTTAGAAATTGTAAGCTTTGCTTTAATAAGAATTTGAATTATTATCTAAAATTATTTATACAGGATGCACTGGAGAGAGCTTTATATATACAGAAGATGCATGGGTTTTGTTCTGCTATAACTGAAGTACTGTTGACTCTATAAGCAGGCATATTAATTTGTTGAGGGTATTTTCATAGCTTGAGATAGTGGCTTTTTGCATAAGGTATGTTTTCTGAGGGAAGCACAAGTGATTCATTTTCTCTTTGAATGCTGGGAGAGCGTCACTAAAATCAACTAGAATTCTGCTTTCAGAAAAGCTCAAGACTGGACCTATTATGTCCAAGATCTAGTGAACTTGTTATAGAGCCTGAACCCATTAGGCCTGAAAACCACTGAGCATGAGCAAAACCCCCCAAAAACTGGAGAGTATATAGGGAAAATAACAAAATTGTCATTGCTCTATTATTCCAGGGGTTTATTTCCTCATCAAGTAACGACTCTCTTGACTTGTCCCTACAGAAAGTTGAATAGCATCCTGTTCCATGAAGGCATGCATTCCTGGAGGAGTGGAGGTCCTGAGAATGTCAAAAGCTCTTGAAAACAAGTCCAGTTACCACTTTGCCAGACACCATGGCAAAGACTTCTCTGGGAGCTAATTTTGGATAATGAGCAATCAGCAGGGGCAGAACATCCTGTAAGTATCCACAGCTGAACCCTCTTAAACAAGATTGGGATCACCCGAAGCTTTTCTCATGGGTGTTAATATGGTGATTAAAGTTTACAAGAGGCTTGTGGTTTTATTTTTGTCTTGTCACATGCAATAGCAACTAGGCAGGAAAGCTGTCTTAATGCATTGATGTTCGAGGGTCATATGTGCAGAATACAAGATATGCCTATGTTGCAATAACTGCTCTACAAATTTAGTCACGGTTATTGTATAAATGGGGTTGTGCAAAGTTGTGGCGGCATCTGAAAAATGTTAGTTGAATATGCCTACTTTCACTGGAAGTAAAAACTGTATAAAAACAGAAAAGCTTATGGACATTCGGAAACTGTAAATGTCTGCTCTGTCACTATGAGATACACCTCTTCAGAGTTGGCAGTGACTGCAAATAGCATTACATACTAGCAGATTCCGTCATCTTTAGTTATGCATGCTTTTCCCCACAAAAGCCAACTTGAGAATTTCTACCCGTGTTTTTTATGCAGTGTTTTTAGGAGGGAACGAGGCAGCAGTTATCACCAACGTTTGGAAGGTTATCTAGTCAATAAAATATGTAGGGTTGTTTCTCCCACCTTCTGTTTCTGTTCTTTCTCACCTTTGTATTTAAAAGACAGTCTTGAACAGATAGGATCCTAAGTGAATTTTATCAGGGTCAGAGTTTGTTCTGGCACAGATTTGAATATGAAACTGTAGATATCTGATTCCCAAACATCTTTGAAATCGATTTTCACCACTACCAGCTTGCCTGTAATTGTGGTCAAATTTTGACTTCCTTTATTTCATTTCCATTTTTAGAATAGGCATACAATTTAGCTTAATCTAATCAAAAGCTAATTTAATTTATTCAAATCTAAATTTAAAAGAGTTGCATGAACCATTTTTTGGTTTTGTTTCATATTCTGTATTTTTGGCTACTGAACAAGATGCAAAGAGTAACTTCTGTTTTTAATGTGATGAATTAATTTTTTTTTTCTCTCTCTTAAAAGTGCTTGAAAATAAGTTGCTTCTACTTTTTTTCAAAAGAACTGAGCTTTTTATTATTATTATTATTTGCTTGTGTGATTTCAGTCAGAAGCAAATGCAATCTTTTGGTAGTTTTTATCTCAAGGCCTGATACAATGTTTGCTGTAACCAAAAGGCATTCAGACACACAGAGCAACAGTTACAGGGATATAGTACAGCTGGGAAAAGTTTTCTCTAGTTCTGCCTCTTGATTATGTTTCATTATTTGTAAGGCACCTACATTTTTCAGGAACTGGCACTCACCTACATGTGGAGTAGTTTAGGAGAGGCATTCATTTGCTTTCAGTCTCATTCACTATATAACTTTCATACAGTGTGGAAAGCAACTGCAGAAACTACTGGAAAATAATCTCTGCCTACATCAACCTATAATTTGTTGATTTGCACTTAAATCAGTCAAATGTTCTCAAGTAACAGGATAGATACTAAAGAGTGCTTTATTGAAAACTACTTGGTGAGCTTACAGCAATAATTTCCTTGCACACGCTGCCTGGCTTTATACAATTGTGAGATGACAAGTTTGATTGAGTTGCTCAGCCATAGATATCTACACGCTGTTTGACATGCCATGCCTGCGGTGTACCACACCCGAGTTTCAGCTGCTGAGCACTCAGCCTGGGTCTCCCAAATATTTATGTTGTATCTACCAGCCTTGAGCTGTTGTCCCAGGTGCCCTGGAGCATGATGGATGGGCTCCTAAGCAAGGGCAGTTGCTTTGACCTACTTCTTCTGTCCATAGAGTCTTGAAAACAACTACATCCAAGTTTGAATGCTGCTGAGCATTAGGGCTTGACTGCCTTGTTCTCCTTCTTACTATGTTTTATCTTCAGCCTAAATTATTTTTACTAATATTTTTATGTATGCAGAGTATAAGTAAAGAGATGAGACTACATATTTGAGGCAAGAATTCTTTGGGTAGAATTGCACACAAAAAGAGAACGATAAACCAGAAATTATCTGTTATGCAGTTTGTCCCCAAAGTAGTTTACAGTTGTAAATATGTAGATTTTACATACTAACTGCTGAAATTCTTTGTGTAAATATAGGATGATGTGAGGGAGGAGAAAAGCAATAAATAGGCTAAGCTTTGTAAACATTTTCAGCAGATGTTCTTGAAGAAATACTGAGGCAGTTCTCATGCTCAAATCTGTGCTGGATCAGTGGGATGTCATCATGCTCACCTGGGTGTTTTGAACATGTTATGAAGATCAGAAAGAAGAGAAAGTAAGGGAAGAGAAGGTTTTTTATCACAGAAAGGAGAGCAAACACTTATGAGATGCCAGCTCAAACACTCCATTTTTGTCTGCCTTGATTTGCTGGTAGAACTTCAGGACAAAGTCTTTCCTACTTTGTACCTGCAGTGCCAGTCCTTAACTAAGTCTGCAGGTCACCCCAGCTGTTAAGGCTATGTTAACTTTTACAGGTTTATATTGTGCAAGCTTTCAAATACTTGAATCTCTGCAAACTGATGAATGTAGTTACAGGATGCTACTGGTAATGATTATTATTTGTTGAAGTGGTAGTCCTGTACAGGGATAGCTATCAGTAGCTATCTAGGCACACAAGGAAATACCTTCAGGTGGATGCACACCACTCTGCTACCACTTCTTTTGTCTGAGCTTTTTGACCCAAAATGGGCATACACACTTTGTCTAAAAGATGCTTTCAGTGTTGTTCAGCAGCCCCTTTTACATCATCTCATTTGCTTTTGTCCTTTCACTGCTGTGTGTCAAAGACCAATCAATCATGAAAGGAAGAGTGTGGTCCATTTCCAGGATGGATTTGCTTCTGATTAACTTCTGCTGTAAATGAGCAGGATCTTGCATGCTATGTTCAGTGTGGCAAGGTGACCCTTGTATCTAATGCCTCTCATCGTTATTCTCAGCACTGCATTGTACTCAATAAAGCAAGCTGCTACCATGGCTCCTGCCACATAAGAAGTGGCATCTTCCTTCTGATCTAATCCATCTGTAATTGAGAAAGGTTATGTCCCTGTATGTCTGGGGGCCAACTGGCTGGAAAGTGGCTCTAACTGCTGAGAAGGATCATGAGGAAGACAACAAGCTGATGATGAACCAGTAAGGCATCTTCATGGCCAACAGCAGCTAGGGCTCCATTAGAGTGTGTGACCAACAGGTCAAGAGAGGTGATCCTTCCCCTGAATTCCATACTGGTGAGGCTGCATCTGGATATCTGGGTCCAGTTCTGGGTTCCCAAGTACAAGAGAAACATGAACTCAATACTGGAAAGAGTTCAGCAAAGGGCCACAAAAATGATGAAGGAACTGGAGCATCTCTCCTGTAAGTAAGGGCAAGGAACTGGGACTGTTCAGCCCAGGAAGAGAAAGCTCAAGAGGATCTCATCAGTATCTCCAAATTTCTCACAGGATGGAATAAAGAAGACAGAGCCAGGCTCTTTTCAGTGTTACCCAGTGTCAGGACAAGAAGTGACATACACAGATTGAAACAACAGAATTACAACTGAGTAGCAGGAAACACCTGGCACAGGTTACCTGGTGAGGTTGTAGAGTCTCTATCTTTGGAGATCTTCAAAATCCAAGGGAATACAGTCTTTGGCAACCTCCTTTATGCGACCCTGCTTGAGCTGCAGGGGCAGGTAAGGTGATTTCAAGTGGTTCCTGCCAGCCGTAGTGTTTCTGTGATTCTGTGATAAGGTCATGCTTTGTACTCTGTAGCTTTAAAGTTGAATACTTCTTTAGGATTACCCTGATAACTTAAAAATCCAAAAAAATGTATTGGTTTATTCTGTAGGGATATATTTGTTGTTTTAAAAATATTGCTGATATTATTTGCTATAAACTTGACATTGAAGTGAATGAGTTCTAAAGTATAAACAGTGGACAGTATTATGCCTTGCCATGAAAGTCCTGCTCTTCTGGACAGGGTAGCAGTATTTCAACATCATCACTTATGGTCTCCGAATTCTTCCCTGTCCACCTTCTTTAACCACACAGACTTCTTTGCACATCCTGAAGAGAGTGATGTCGCTGGTGGCTGTTGCCTCACCCTCAGCATGGATGTTCATGCTTCATTGAGTGGAGAGCAGATCTTCTCACAAAGGTCCATTGGATCCCACAAGGTTAATCCCAGAGCTTAAACACCAATGTGACTATTAGGATCTGAAAGGAGTTGATTACAACAGGTTCTGAGTGTATCTGTCTCATACTAAACATTTAGGAACATGCAGAAGTCTCCAAAAGTTCTTGAAAAAAAAAAAGAAGTCTAGTGGATCTTCTAACTCTGGGAGTGTTTTTATAATATATAACCTTTGCTGCGAAACCCTTGTTTTGTCTTCTCCTGTGAACACATTTCTGAACTGCAGTTCTTAACCATGAAGAATGTTCATATGTTTTTAAGTCCTTATATGATACCCACAAGCACCAGAAGTTACTAATGAATTGGCATTTAGTAAAAGCATGAAAAGTGAACCCAGAAGGTTCACAGCCATTAACTTCAGAAGCAGAAAAGCTTTTGAAGTTGGAAATTTGCTAGCTATGGAAGCTTCATCAACCACTTTGCATTTACAGTTTGCTCTTTAAATGTGATGCTGGTGAAGGGATGGAACAGCTGGAAAGGTAGTTATTTTCTTACCATCTCCATGGACTCTGATTACAAACACATAACTACATGGCACACTCAAGTGACAGGTTAGACCTACAGATAGGCTCTGCTGAAAGTAAAGTACTACAAAATAAAATGTATGATGCAAAGGGGTCAGTGTCTACTCACATACTAAGTGTATATGCACACAAATACAAAAATATATGTATATACACATGCACACATCTGCATATACGTCTATGGTACTAATATACACAGAAGACTATAGCCAAGCTGTCCAGGTTGTGTACTGGACTTGTACCAAACTGTCCTGCCTGTGTGAAATAAATCATAGAATGGCCTGGGTTGGAAAGGACCTCAAAGATCGTCTAGTTTCAACCCCTGTGCTGTGGGCAGTCGCCCACCACTAGAGCAGGCTGCTCAGATCCACACCCAGCCTTGCCTTGAATGCCTCCAGGGATGGGGTATCCACAACCTCTCTGGTCAACCTGTTTTAATATGTCACCACCCTCTGAGTGAAAAACTTCCTCATAACATCTAACTTGAATCTCCCCTGCCTTAGTTTAAAACCATTCCCTTTTGTCCTTCATATCAACACATGAAACAATTGTTCTTCCTGCTGTTTCTACGCTCCTTTCAAGTATTGGAAGGCAACGATAAAGTCTCCCTGGAGCCTTCTCTTCTCCAAGCTCAACAAGCCCAGTTCCCTCAACCTTTCCTCATAGGAGAGGTGCTCCAGCCCTCTGCTCACCTCAGTGGTCCTCCTCTGTACCCACTCCAAGAGCTCTGCATCTTTCTTGTGCTGGGAGCCTGAGGCCTGGGCACAGTACTCCAGATGGAGCCTCACCAGAGCTGAGTAGAGGGGGACGATCACCTCCCTCTACCCGCTGGCCACCCCTTTTTTAATGCAGCCTAGGATATAGTTAGCTCTCCAGGCTGCAAGCATGCACTGTTTACTCATGTCCAGCTTCTCATCCACTCGTCCACTGGCTTCTACCTGGACATAGAACTGTTGCTCACAACCCTTTGGTTGCGATCAGCCAACCAGTTCTTAATCCATCAAAAATCCTTTAGAATATATTAAAGAAATAATGATAAAAAGAAGCTAGTGCATTGAAATCCCAGGAAATGTGGCAAGATTCACACACTTGATTTTTTTGTATATAAAGCTAAAATGCATGTAATTCAGACTGTATTGTTTTCATGTTTACCTTTCAAAAAAACAACAGAATAACAATAAGCAAATAAGCTTGCTGTTTGACACAATAACAGCTATTGTGTTACTAGTTTGTCTTGCATCAAGGCGCAGCTTGATGTCCAGTACCATGCTGCCCCACAGATAAAACCACACAGACATATGGGGTTACAATGGCTGCACTAAAACATTTCTGCCACTGACCTGATGAACAAATGATAAGTATTTTTCATCAGTTTCACGCATCGAGAAGTTGTTACAGATTCTCATTCTCCATTAAGTCTAAGCTTCAGAATTTGAAGGCAGAGAAGTTCTCGCTTAGTTTTCACTCTGAACTTTGACTAAATCCAATCTGGAATCAAATATGCTTTCAGTCATCTCAAAAAATGCAGCTGTAGCTAATGAAGATGTATTAATGAACTGGTGCTTAATTCAACAGCAATTTTAGCAACAACACAAAGTTCCTTTTTAGGTACTGTTAGTCAAGGAGCAAACAGCGGTAGTGGAGTTACCTCTTTAGGGCATTAATGTGCATTGAAAAACTTTTGACAAGCCAATGGGATAGCAAAGAAGCTATCAAGAGTCTCTGGAATCAGATATGGAAAATCGTACTTTCATCTCCCGTTGAGCCTCACTGATTGTCACTGCTCTCCATCTTTCCATCTTTCCTGCATATTCAGCAAGTGCCAGGACAGCATTAGCCAAAGGATTTTTCCACTTACATTGATTCAAGCTGACAGGGATGACAACAACCCCTTATCTTGGTTGCCACAACCTCTGAGGAGCCTCGGACAAGGATATTGTGACACTTGGGTTGATATGTAATATAGACTGTCTCTTGGTCTGCTTCAAAGCAACCTCAGCCTAAATACATTCCCCAGATCTCACCTTGCAGACAACTGCAGCTAGCGGATCACCACAGCACTCTCATACTGGACACCCTCTATCAGCATTGGTAGTGCCCCAGGCACTGAGTGCAATGAGATGCCTGCCCACATTAAAGTTGATTTCTTCCTCCTAAAGCAACACTGGTAATATTGCACCACCATTATTACCTTTAAGCTAGAATTTAAGAGATCTGGTTTTTGCATCGGCGACACCTAAGAATCAAGATGAAACTGCTTATACCGTTAATTACATACAGCTCAACATATGAGCTCAGGTAATACTAGACGCACATTTACAGTGGATTTCTTTATTCATGGACGTTAATATTTCAAGAAAACTAAGCTGCCCATATCCATATCCTCAGGCTATGGACTCTACCCTTAATTGCTTTTTTTTCTGACTTCTAGTGATACTTTCTAAGTTGCCGTTCTTTATTTTTTTGTGGTTTACATTGCCACATCCTTACAAAACATACACAACAGACAAAACAGCCACCCCTTGGAAACCATTTATTTTTCTTCCATATGGACACCCCCACACTCACTCACCCATCTATTTAATGTAAATAGAGTAGGTAGGGAGATAGCTGTCAGGGAGAATGTCGTGTTTTAAAATCATCGGAGACAGCAAAGTTATGCTCCCTCTCTTTAATAATAACAAACCAGTGCTTATAACTCTTATCAAGCAGGCTGTGCAACATCTGCATCCTTTCACTAATTTCAACAAACCATCCTCGTGAGTGGGAAGATTAGCTGTGGGGTTGTTTATTCTCAGTGGAATTATGGCTATGTTCTCCTCAAGTGAGAGAGATAGGAAAATAAAATCTTGTTTGTATCTCATCTTTCCTGTGTTCCTGCAGTGGGAGAAAAAAAAGCCAAAACACTGAGTGAATTAAAATGCAGGCAGACACGGGGCCCTCCCCTGTTAGAGGGCTCTGCAGCCAAGTGGGCACGGAATTTCTTGGAATATTTCTTGGAATAACCCACATTGTATCAACAGCTGAAACATTTCCCTCTTGCTAAAAAAAAAAAAAAAAGATAAATTAGTTTATAAAACACTGATGCTCACTTGCATATTGCTTGCAGCAGCCTGAGCCTGAGCTCACTCCTCTCTCACTCAGGTAACATGGCAAGAGAAATATGGTGGCAATGAAAACGTGCAGTCCTGGGTCCAAAACTGCTTCATTCTTTGCATCCAAAGAAATTTTGTAGGATGAAGGAAGTTACAATGACTGAACAATCAATTGATTAAACAGCAGGCAATATTCCATAGTATGTTGGTGGAGCAATTACACTAACAAAAGACAACCTTGGTTTTTCTTTTTTTTTTTTAAGGGTTTTCTTTTGTTTTTGTTTTTGGCTCAAAAGTTTGCTGTTTCCTCAGCTTCATAAATGCAGCTTTAGACTTCAGAGCTTGAATGTTGGTTGTGGGTTACTTCAGCAAGGGAGGAAGTAAAGGATATTGTAAGTATTATGAGTCAGTAGCTGACATTTTTTTTTTGGCCTGAGGTCTGAAGTAAGAAGGAAAAATTATTCAGGGTTAGCTCTGACCTAAATAAAAAGGAGATAATTATATTTGCGGCTTCTCCCTCACTTTCTCTGTTTCTCTTTTTGCGTACTTACATGTGTGTGCCTGTACATACATTCAAAGATATGTATCTTCAGGTTGTATTGTATAACTCGTTTAGGCAATTCTTTTATAATTTAAAAAATGTTCTTGATTTTGAAGCAAACAGTATTTTGGATGAAACTTTTTTTCAAAATATTTTTGAAAAATGTGTCATATGAAAAAGGTTTCAGATATTGAAACACATTTGTTTTTTCTGTCTCGTTCACTACGTTACAGAGGATTTTAGACAGAAATTTGTTCAGCTTACATAACCGCATGTTTCAGTAATTACATTAGTGTGAAAACTTTGTCAAGCCCCATTGGGATCTATAGTGATAATAAGGAATTCAGTTATCTTTTTTTCTGACGAATCTAAGGAGTAGGTAGAAAGGGATAACTTTGATTTCAACTTCTATATCAAGGGGGAGGCTACACTCAATACTGTAAACTCTGCATCAAGGAGGACAGTGTTGGGATGCAACAAACCAAAAGGAACCATGAAGAAAGTAAGAACGTGGCTTTGTTGATGCTAAGCTTACTTCCATATGTTTTTCTCTGCGTGCAACCTTGTCCTCCATTTCAGCATTTGGTGCATCACACTGCAAGCACAAGTTTGAAACCTGCAGCCCTGCAAACCAAGCGGCGCCAAATTTCTGCCTGCAAAAGCTGTGCTGTTATTTTTCTCCAGCATTGCTGAGGGAGTTTGCCTCGGACGCATTTATCTGGGGTGGAAGAGGAAGCCTGCAGGCAGCTTGATGCATGGGCAGCAAGGGCCGGCATGATGTCATAGCAAGGGGGAACAGAGCCCGGCTGTGTCGCACACTCTGGGCAGGGAGCGGCCACCTTATCAATTAGGTAATGTCTGGGGAAGATTGGGGGGAATGTAG
The DNA here is from genome assembly GCF_038088225.1 of Cyrtonyx montezumae. NCBI lineage: Eukaryota > Metazoa > Chordata > Aves > Galliformes > Odontophoridae > Cyrtonyx > Cyrtonyx montezumae. The sequence continues at coordinate 97,615,278 of NW_027072089.1, read as the reverse complement.
CTGCAGTGCCCAGGGCTGTGTTGCTGATGGGACCTTGCAGTTTCTCGGCAAGAGCCAAGATCACACCGACATGACCGAGCAAGGGGAAAAGGCAAGGAAACAGTAAGAGGGAGAGATGACTTCCTTCCAAAAAAACCTCCATGAGGGCTTTGCAGTCTGTGGGCTTCTCATTGAGATGTGTTGGAGACACTGCTTAGTGCGCTGCTTGATGGGGGTAGAGGGATGAAACATTATATTTGCCCAGATACCTCAGGACTGGCGGCAGACCTGCAAAGGGCTGAGTGCTGTTGAGAAGCTGTCCTTGAGAAGCTTGTGGAGGCCCTGTGCAGGGAATTTTTCCCTTCCCTCTTCTTTATAAAAATAAGAAAATAAACAACTGTGAAAACACTAGTGACAACCTCTCCTTTGTACAGGGAAGGTTACAGCTTTGAAAACAAATTGAACATATGAACACTCTGTTCTCTCTTCTACAAGAGCCTCAAGGCTGCCATAAATTAATGGCCACTTTCTCCCAGTACCCTGTAAGGAAGGTGTGTTAGCATCACCTGTTTTGCTCTACAGAACAGCATGTGTTTCAGTGCTGCCTCATCATCAGAGAGGATGTCCTGTAGGTGTTTGAAGCCAGGGCTCCTCTGAAATGGTGGCTGCTCATGGTAGGGATACTTCAAAATGGCTGCTGTTTTTGGTAGGGATGCTTTAAAATGGCAGCTGTTTTTTGTGGCCTAACTCCAGTGCATGGGACAGAGGAACTGAGCTCAACACTGCATTGAGCACTGCCAGGCCTTGTGATTAATCCTCCTTCCCCTAGCTCCCAACAGCACTTATTGAGCCTGGTGTTGTTCAACAATGCTTTGCAAATGTAGGGAGAAGCTTGCCCCAACATAAGAGGCTAGGAAACAGCGACAGCCACGAGTTTTGCTCCCACCAGTGTGAGGAGGCTGCGACCTTCCTCCCCATGAGCTGTGTCCCCATGACTGCAGGGCTCCACAGGGGCTGCTCCCACCAAAACCCAGCATAAATCAGGATTAGTGCACGGCATCTGGGGAGCTGCGCCAGCAGCGCGTCGACGCGAGAGGGAAATCAGGCCTCACTGAGTAGGCTCCCCAAGTGACATGTTTATTCCTGCCAAACTCCCATCCTTTATCCCCAGCACAGAGCAGCCCCGTAAGCCCCTCTAAGTCCTTGGTATGTTAAACTGATAGGGCAGCTCTGCTCCCCCTGTGCTGGGAGGGACGGTGGCGGGAAGAAGTCAGTGCTGCTTCCTTCAGCCTCAGCGGCCCAGGCCATCACCTCCTGCCCTGCCATGGAACCGACCCTTGTTGTGGCCAAGGTGCAGCCTGCAACCTGCTCATGGAGTGGGAAGGAGCAACAGGAAAATGCTGAGTGGAACAAAACCGTTCCCCCTTGTCCTCCCTCCTCCCTCCCTTGCCTGGCAGCAATTGATTTAGCTTTTCTTAAGTAAAATATTTCATCACGAAAGAGCTTTTTCCCCAGAGCTGCTGAGAAATCGTCTCCCTCCATCCCTCTTATTTATGTGTATATATATATATATGTATATAGGAGCATACAGCTTTTCTGACCTGGGTTGCTGGTACTTGAACTAATGGGTTGATTTTCTCTCCCTGCCTGGAAAACCATAGGTAGCAGTAGGGCTTAAGGTGGCACAAAAAATGACCAAAGCATTGTTGCTGAATGTTTAAAAATTTCTCTTGATGGATTACAAGGGATAATAACCTTGACCTTTCCTCAAAAGGCTGGGAGGAGAGCTTAGGAGATGGCAAGTAGGTTTCCTAATGTGTTTAACATTAGAATTTCAATAAAAATCAAGTAAATCCACAGTCTGGGGGATACTCTTAAAATCCATGGCATTATGGAGATAGGTTTTGGATTGCTTCTGATTCCACTCTTATCTTTCTGGAATTTGGACACAGGATTTAAATGCTATGGTGTGAGACTTCCTCTTATGTGCTAACACCTGAGCAAGGTCCTTCTGAAGCACCCAGATGTTCCACCAAGGTATTGGGGACTCTACACCCTCTCCTACTGAGTGCTTTGCAGGCTGACAGCTTCAATCCTCTGTGTTTCACTATGATATTTAAAAGATACATTAAAAAATCCTTTAGAAAAAAACATGAATTCCATTTGTTTAAAACACATCATACCTATAAGTGTATCCAGGTTTGCAAAATGTGAAAATGTCTGAACTTTCTTCAGTGATTATGGAAGTCTTGTCTCAGATAGAAAACTTTTAGAAAAGGAACTGTTTAGCTGAATGAAGAGCTTTTCCTCAATTCATTGTCATTTAAGCCAGACTTGCAGTGAAAGCATGCCATTAAAATTTGCTTACCTCCAAGGTCTGAGCACAGAATGCAGAAATAATATGCACCACTTTTAAAGTAATTCTAGTTTAAGACCAAATAACAGCACCTAATTCTGCCTTTGCAGAGAGTTTTAAGGAAGATGGGATTGAAATTAACAGGTAGCATACAGAGATAACATCCAACCAGAAGCTGTACCAGGGAATGAACTATTAATAGCTATTTCCAGACTTAGGTATTGCTTGATACCAGAAGGGTATCTGGGCCTGAAATGGAGCATCCTTGAATAACGAGTGGAGATTTTCTGGGGCTCAGAGCTCTCCTTTGACGCCATGAACAAATTGCAGCAATAGTGCAGAGCCTGCAGCCATCTCCCTACATAACTGTTTGCTGGGGTGAACATGTGCAAGATTTGAATGCACTTAGTAACTACCTTGTGAGTATTTAAATCAGCTGCTTTTATAAACTTCCCTGGCAGTAAATTCATTATTTTAACTAATTGAGGAGATCAAACATAAAAGGACTCTGATGTAGCAATTCACTAATGGAAACTTGTAGGTGAAGTATCAATTCTGCAGGATATCTGTTCATATCAAACAAACCAGGACGGACTGAATTGAAGCTCACATAGCCAGATGGTGACTGAGACACTAGAGGCCAGCAGTACCACAAACAGGTATGGTAGAGGGCAGAGACAATATTTGGAAATGGCAGTTCATGAAGTATCTCAGGAGAGATAGATGATGACTTGAGAGACTGCCTAAAAAACATCCAGGAGTGGCAATATATGACACTGGCATGGCTGCCTGGGCAGGGAAAGGAAATGAGACAAAGAGAAAATTGTAATGATTGTTTTTTTCCCAAAGAATTGCCCTCAGTCCTATTACATTCACCATCAACACTTGGATTCAAACTCTTTGTTCAAAACTTGAAATTAACATATATGTTAAGGATTTTTAAGCTGTAGAAAGAAAAAAAATCATAAAGCAAAGAAATCAGAGGATTCCAACTGATGGAACTAGAGACTGTTGGGACTCGCAATAAAATTGGTTCCATTTGATTCTTTGCTCTCTAAAGGGCCCTGCCAGTAAACTAGAATCAGTAAGATTTCCCCTTTGTTTGCCCTCCTGGAGCCTGGGTTTCCTAGTGAATGTGTTCCACTTGCAAGGTTAAAAGTTGCAAACTCTCATATTCTTGCTTTCCTTGAAGACCACAGGAACTGCATCGACTTCAGGAGCACTGCTCACTTCATAGCTGAGCCACAGAATAGTTTCCAGAATCTGGATAACTATTCACTGTGCTCTTAGTTTAAGAACAGATAATATAGACATCTCAGAATAAATATTCTTATTGCAGAATATTCAATCTGTAAACAGCTTGCACACATAAAGTATGAGATACAGAAGCAGCTGATAACAGTCCCTTCCTGCTTACAGTGAGGAAGAGTTTTCATGAGCCCAAAGAGCTTCCTAGCACTGCTTTCTTGATGTGATTGCTCATTAGGAAGCAGCCTGAAATTTGCCTCTGATTGGGAACACAAACTGTGAGCCAGAAGATATTGAAACACAACATCAAATCCCTGTCCCACCTGAGGCAGGAGAAAGAGCTTCTGTTCCTGATGTCTGGTTGCACCATTGCATATCACCTGTGAAAAAAATACAGATCCAAAGAGGAAGGGAGGGGATAGTCTTCCTCAGATCTGGTGAGTAATGAAGCAAGGCTGTAAGAAATATGTGGTGAGCATCATTCGTTGTGGCATCCGCTCAGGAAGGCTTTCAGGAGATACACACTGAGGTGAGAGGTATTACCTACTGTGTACAGAGTGTCGGTATGGTGGGGTCACTTGCCACTTTCAAGTGTTAGTGTAATGAGGGCCAGCAAGGTGTTGGTACTCTTTCTTGTGTAGGATGCTTATGGTATGTGGTGTGAGTGTCTGGTGTATATCTTTCTATGGTGGTGTTACTATAGGTGAGCACCACTGGCAGTAGCAATGTATGATCTCCCTTGGTCCTGACTTCAGTGCAGGCTCCATGCCTAAGGAGCAAAGAAATAATGACTGAACTATGAAACACTACTTGCTGGTTACTTTAGTGGATGGGGAGATCTCATGTTTCTGTTTAAGCAATGTACTCTTGAGTACTTGGGATTTGCTGGTCCTTCCCTCAGTCAGGACTATGTTTTCTTCATTTAAATTACATTTTAGGCAATGTGGCCCTGCAGCTGTGTCTGGCCACTTGTAATTTGTGTGCAGTTCATTGATTTAAGTAGAATAACTATTCATTTTCCACGGTTATTATTTTTTTGTTTTTGTTTTTTAACCTTTAGAAAGCTAAATTTAAGAGGAAAAAAATGTCTCCTTTATTTTCCTCCTCTTTCTGAAATTTCCAGAAGTCCTTTGCCTTCCTGGCCATATCTGTCTTGAAATGCTTTTGCCTGTTGGTTTGTGTATGTGCGTGCACACATGCCTGCTGCAAATTTTTGTGTGTGCATATTTATATCTTGGTGGTTGTGTTGCCAAGGAGCTCTGAAAGAAAGCAGAGCTGAGATAACTTCTAATCCACCTTTCTGTGATAATGTGGCGCAAGTGAAAAAAGCCAGGGGTCTCTCTTCACTCTAGCTATGCTCTCCGCTTGGTTGACTGGGGCCTTTAACAGGCACTTGGGACTTTGCTCCCTCTCTGACTCAGGCTGGTGCACAGCAGAAAACAAATACCAGGATGACTGGAAACTATACGTCTTTGCTTGAGGAAGACTCGGAAATTGGATGGATGTCTTTGGTTGGATACAGGCAGACTGGAGCACCTCTCCTATCAAGACAAGTTGAGGGAGTTGGGCTTGTTTAACTTGGAGAAGTTCCTGGGGAGACATCTTTGCAACCTTCCAGTAATTGAAAGGAGCTTACAAGCAGGAGGGGCACAGAGTATTTTCAGTCTGATAGTGAGAGGACAAAGAGGAACGGCAAAGAGGGAAGATTTAGGTTAGATGTTAGGCAGAAATTTTTTACTCAGAGAGTGGTATGAGGCGTTGGAAAGGCTGCCCAGAGAAGCTAAAGATGCCCCATCTCTGGAGACATTTAAGGCCAGGTTGAATGGAATCCTGGGCATCCTGATACTGTGGTTGACAAAACTACCCCTGGCAAAGGGGTTTTAACTAAGTAATCTTTAAGGTCCTCACCAACCTAAAGCATTCTATGATTCTATGGTGACCCTTTCTGCCTCTGAGAAACTTTCCTCTTACATCGATATCAGGCACACTGTTTAAGCATGGCTACTTTTACCACACTCTCCCAGAATAATTTTGGTTTTGGAATAGGCATTTTCCAACAAGTGTTCTTCATCATGTAGTTCCTGTCTTGGCTCCTTCTGCGTTCTTTACATGTACATAATATAATATATTTGCTGGTATTGGGGATTTGCAGAGCTATTTGCTGATGTTGCCCCTGTCTAGCAAATAGAAAGAGACAGTTTGACAGAGAATCTTTGGAGGATAATTAATTTTCCAGTTTGACAAGGATTCCAATTAAGCGTGTTACTCTTCTTCTGGGTATTAAGAATAATGTTGCCATGGTGTAACTGCATTAATGATTTCAATCAAGATGGAAACATATGCAATATCTTTTGAAGTTTTGTCATATGTAGACTTTCCAGGATGTTCAGTGCTTTTTCTTCATCTGCATTCCTTATCCAATGGACTTGGCTTGGCTTTTTAGTATTATGGATGCATTAAATTTCAAAGGTTGACTCTATCCATCTGCAGCACTTGGCATCTAACTAGTGGCATTACTGACGGGCTGATACTATTCTGTAATTTGACTTCTTGGAATGTTTTTGAATGGATGGACACCAATACAAAGGCAAAGCATCTATTACTGGTCACTTTGTTGGGAAAAAAAAAAAAAACCAAAAACTAATAAACAAGCACAGGTGATAGTTTATTGCAAGAGCTGCTGTGAGGCTTAGATCAAAAGATCTCACCAAGCCAGACAGATTCCCTATTTTGCTTTTGTATAATATTATGCTATACGAAACAAAGGATATTCCTTTATTTGAAAATATGACTGTTTTAGATTGAGAGAACATGGGTTATTTGTTGTAAGTATGAGTGTCTTTAATTTTACCCTTTTTTAACATTTTTCTAACATTAGAACTTGGCTTTGCAGCCTTTACTTTCTACCAATGTCATATGAGCTGTAATTTCCTTCCAATATAGCTTTTAAAGCATGTTGAGTATGGTGAAATGTGGTTGTTTACAATTGTATTGATTTCCCCACCTGTTCATGACAGCAGCAGTGGGATCTATGAGCTGGTGCACACTGTGACAGAGGAGGAAACAGTCTTTTGGGGTGCTGACTCTAGGCTCTAGCAGGCCAGGGTGGTCTGTCTTTATCCCTCCTGCTCAGTACCATTCCTCTCAGCTGCTGCCCTTACTGTTCCTAAGTTCCACATCTGCTCCTGGCTTCCTTGTATCTCCTTTTCTGTGTACTTTCCTCACTCATATGATCTTCATCTTTCCTTCTCCTTCTTCCCCTCTGCTTATTCACCCCTCTGCACCTTTGTCAGGCTGCTCTCATTCTTCTCTGCCAGAACATTAACAAGGAAAGTGGAGAGTGCAACAAAGGCAGCTTCCCTGCTGTCAGCTCTGCTGTCTGGCTCCACAGAGGCCCCAGATAGGAGAAAAGACTACAGGAAGAATAATTGCAAAAAACATTTTGCTTGGCCCTTTAGCCCTGGCATGTTCTGTGGAGACAGCGTAATCCAGTTGAATGCAAGAGCTGAGAGAGGTTAGAGCAAGGGACCATCAGGGATCTTTGCAGACAAACTAATAAGTTCCAGCTGAGCATTTGTGAACACTAATTTATTTTTGCTTCAAAGTTGAGCCTTCAAACTAGACCAGAAGCAGAAAGCACATCAAGGATGACGAGCTACTTCCTAAATGCTAAGCTCTGTTCCCAAGCACAGTAGCTCTTGGAGCTCTACACACAGCTTCTCTGTCAATGAAATTACTAAGTTTAGGGAAACCTTACCTGAGTTGTGTGCTCAGAAATGCCTGAGGGTGGCAGAAGTAGTCAAAAATGCCAGCAGAATGAGCCTCCCACTAGTCAGGTATTTTGTGCACACCTTCTGCTATTGCCTTTGGAAAAAATGGTATTAACTGTCCACGTGGTTTTAGCAACAGTCCTTTCTCCATCATACACATTTCTCATGCTTTCTGATAGTTGTTTTTTGCAGCATGTTTGTAAGTCACCTTAATGAAGTCTCCCATTTTCAAGCCTCCAGACAGAAAGTCGATATTACAACCACTTCCCTGCTCCTTGACAAGACTTCAGTACTGCTCGCTTGCAGGACATTGGGCTCCCTTTATCCTGTGGCTGGCACGTAGCTCTTAGTATATGGCTAGCTCCTGATTGGATGTTTTGGAGCCTGTGCTCTTCCATGCTCTCAGGTGAAATGGCTCTGCCAGTAGTGTCTTGAGTCCTATCCCGATGCTCTTCTAAGCTGTGGTCAAATCTGGTACCCAAAGTTTCTTCCTCGTACTGCTTATTGTCCTGCCAACTTGATCTGTCATATGAACTGGGTCTTTTGATAACCATGACCTTCTGAGGTGCCAGCAGGCTTACCTTTCTGGATGAGAGGTTTGGAATTTTGTTCCTTAAAAAGTGGCCTTCTCAGGGGTTTCCACAAATAGCTAAAGTCATCATGGTCTTTCTCAGGCTGAGTATCACATGAATATCACAAAAATACTCAAGTAGATGAAGATGTTACACTGCAGGGTTAGATATGGAGCCACAGTTTTCACGCAGCATCTTTCTTCAAATCTACTCATTTTGCTCATAGTTTATGGGACTTTAGTCCACAAATTTCTGAATGGAAATCCAAAACATGTGGCTGATTATTTTGCTTTGTTATGAAGCCTTTTGTACTGGATTTGTGTCCATGCCTACTCTGAAGAGGTTGGGGTGGATGGGGAGTTCATCAAGAACTTAAATAGCTATCTCGAAACTCTGTCTTAAGCAAGTGGAAGTAAACACATATCCACACTGAATGTGACATGCTGCATTTACAAGAAAAGCAAAATCTCCAGAGCCCAGCCATCTTCCTTTAGGCTCATGTTTCGGTGATACGGAAATTTAAGTAAAGAATAACTAAGCAATGATGGGAGGTGAATTGTTCAAAGATTAAAAAATCTATAACAGGTTATTAGACTTTATCATAACTATACTGTGAAGCAAAGCAAGTAAAATCTTTTCCTCAGATACATAGGCTTTAATGTGATGCTCAAGTTCACTAGTGAGGCCAAACTCTCAGACATTTGTGAATAAAAAATCAGTCTATATAATAAGCTTTTGCTATAGCTAAATAAGAGTATGATGAAGTAGCAAATGGAGTATTCCATATTTTAGGCTAGAATGGAACAGTGTAGTATTTATTAGAAAGGTTGGACACTAAGTCTACTTAAAAGAAAAAAAGATAAGGTTCTCATTGGAGTTTGTTTGACATCTGCCTGGTAGCTAGATCCATTCCTGCTTTAACAGCCCACACAGAGTGACACTCTGCAAACACAACATTGTCACCTGAACAATTCACTCAACAGCTCACTGTGCTGTCAATCAGAGCAGACTCATTTCTTCTAAAAAAAAATTTTTTTTATACCCCCTTATTTTTTTCCCTTTTGTCTCCAAGCCTTTGTTGATGTTGACAGCTCATCCTCTGGCCATCATTCATCCCGGCTACTGCAAACTTTGGAGAAAATAAAAACCCTGCTCCCCTAATCATATTACAGGGCCTGCAAATTGAATTCAGCCCCTCTCAGTGTCCCCTCAGCTGGCTGTCATTAGGAGCAAAGGCTGGCCCTTGGCAGAGGTCCAAACACCAGCTAACTGAATTTGAGATGCTAGAGTCTTGACAGGCCAACGAAGGTAATTGAAGAGCCATGGGGCTCTTGTACAATTGCAGGCATTGGGAATTACACTTGGGGGAATCTTTGGGACCCATCTGTAGAAGGGACAGCGTGCTGGAAAGCTGTTCTGTGCTCTTGTCTCCTTGCACTGCTAGGACTGGAACAGATGAATAGAGGAGAAATACCGAAATGCAGAAATGAAATTTTCAGTGTACCGACTTTTCTGCCTCTGTCTTGTCTGAAAACTCAAATCTGAGTGTCGTCCATTGGTAGTAGTTTAGAAATGTCCAGAGGCCTCAGGCACAGCATAAACATGCTGAATTAGTAAATTTTATGTTTGAATAATGTCTGTTCTTGAAATATTAAGAACTGAAAACAAGCCTAAGACGAGCCTACAAATTCACATTTGGAATTATTTTCTGAAGTATCTTATACTGGAGTCCTTCCATCTGTATGACTTCATGTTTTGGTTCCAGTTCTGCTCTGTCTATGACCTACTATCTTGCAGTGAAATTGTATTGTTTTGGTGGCTGATGTCTCCTACTGTCACAATTTACTAAATATACCAAGGCAGAGGGGAACTCTTTTGCCACTCATCCAGCACTTGTAAATGCTTCTAAAAATGTTTTGGTTTTATCCACACACAAAGAGGTTCTTAGAAAAATGTTAATATTCTGGTCTGTTGTTACTTGTAGATTTGGGGTGCTTACACAAATTGCCCTTCCAGAAGATAGATACTTCATTTTCTGAAGATATGAAATACACACATTGAAACAGCTTGAACTGAGGAAATCACGCAGAGGGTTGGAATTGTTATAACAGACAAATAAATGTAAAGGAACCTCTGAGACAACTGATTCAAGCTTTGAGATTGATGAGCTTGTTTCATTAAGAGTAAAGCTGGACCTAAATGTGCTCCTGCACCTCCTTTGTATAGCTGCACTATGCAGAACACGGTAGAGAAGAGTGGTTATATAAAGTTCCTACAGCTCTTTTGTAAAAAGACTTTAATTTCTGCTGATCTGTATCGGTGAGCATGCCCTTGGCATAACAGAGTGTCATGAAGTGTGGGAGCAGATGCCCAGCAGGCTGATCTGGTTGCAAGTACTTTTGATCTACTTGGTATAACTTCAGTTATCGATATATTAATTGCATCCTTCGTTACATCATAATGTTCACTCATTTTAAGTGTCATTGTTTCTCCTCCTACTCCATCCCCAAAGAAGATTCTGTTTTACAAAAGAAAACTGTTTCTAGGATTCTGGGGCTGACACACTCTTGAGACACTTCATCTGTTTTTCAGCCTGAACCCAGCTCCATGCCAGCTACATGGTTTCAGCTGAGCTACTGGGGCGTATTTGCTCTCTCACCATTTAGCATCGTTATCAGCTGCTTCAGCCTCCCATCTATCATTCAAAGTACAGTTTAGGAAACCAGAATAACACAACATACATTACAGTCAGTCCTCTGCTTCTGTAGAATTGTACAGCGCTGGAGAGGGCAAAGGAACTATGCTGACTTCCTTTATTTTTCTCTAAAATCTTGTACTGTTCAAGTAGCAGCACAGTATTATAAGTAGGACTGAAAGTCTAACCTTTTCCTGAAGTTTTTGACCAAGGTCCAATCCTCAGTTGCCATTATTTTGCCAGATAATATCCCCTTTCAATACTAAATATTTGCTTTGGACTGATTTAATATGATAATGAGGCTCTAAAACCTTTAGCTCTTCTGACTATCTGCGTAGAGGACTGCATGATGCCACATGATACTCCCAGTGTGCCCATGCTCAGTTCTCTCTGCCATTTGTAAAAATGCAATAGTGTTCTTCCCTGTAGCTGAGTATATACTCCAGATACTGAATGGGTTCTGTGCAATTGTGGTGTTGAAGACGATGTAATGTATTAACACCTATGTGCTGATCTAAGGGTTGCAGGGTAGGCATGGTTCTGGTGCTTCCCGGATTGATAATTGCATGACCCTTCTTCTATATATATTTTAGGTAGATTTTTATTCTTTTTTTCTTTTCATCTTTTTACTTTAGGACATGGGGTAACCTGTCATAGTGAGGAGCTGAAGGGAGGAAGGAATCTTGTTGGTTGTCAGAGTATTTAGGCACGTAGAAACATTTGAAACTGAAGAGTTTGCTTCTTTCACATAGGTGCAAATCCATCATTCTGGAACATCATCTGCTGCAGGATCTTTGAATATTCTAGGTAAAATTAGAGGTTTCTGATTAGAGTTTTATTCTGTTTAAAACTCTATTTTATTTTTCTCTTACCTCCTCAGAGAGAAAGTAATTAAAAATACAAAGTACAGACATTTTTATCAGCAGAGGTGCAGAAGACTGTGGCTCTTTTCCAGAGGTTTTACTCTGGGAACAACACTGTATATACAGAAGCCCTTCATCAGAACCAGAAAACAACAAGGAGGATTTCAGACACCTTATAATGACCTGTCAGATCATAGAAGTTAAGTTCTCAAAGCCTAAATATTTGTTTCTATGAATCACTGCGTTATGTGGAAGATGAATTCTGCATTTTTGGTGTAGATACAGAAGAATTGAGATGGTCTCAGAAACACATTGATCTCTCTTTGTTCTGATGGGCCTGAAATCACTTCAAGGTGACCACAAAGGTCTCGAAGTAAGGTCAGGCAATCCTTTCTGGTGAAGGACAGCAATGTCCTTAAATATACTAGACCTGTAAGCTTAAGATAGAGTTGCACTGAATGCTTTCAATAGCCAAACAACAGTACTGGCTCGCCTGTAACAACAAGCAATATCTCAAATATTATCCCTGTACCTGAATGTGCTATGTTTACAAAAAGCAAAAAACTATGGCTTTAAAAACCTCATGTGTTCAATTGAATGAAAGACTTCTGATGAACTGAATGTGGTTGCAGTACCTTTTCATGCTAGCAAGGATGAGTGACTTCAAACCATCAAACTGTCTGCCTTTATGTTCCCCATAACCCTTCCTTCTGCAGACTGCACTCCAGCTGGATGAGCATTGTTTTTTTCTATTGTGCTGTGTAGCTTTTAAAAAGTAATAGGCTGCTATATTCCAGTAAGATTAGTATGGGAGAAGTTTTGGGCTCAGAGTACAGACTAAAATAACTTTTTTTTTTTCTTAAACCTTGAATGGTTTTCTTTTTTAACCCTTCTCAGCCTCTTGCATTTAGGACTACAATGAACAACAGGCCTTGGCATGATGGAAAGCTCTCTGCCCATCTGTTCTACAAACACAAAATTAAAGCCATAGCAGAAATGCTAAGTCATGGCCTGAACCAGTGATTGAGCACCTGGTGGGAAGGCAGAGCCAGCCCAGGGGAGTTCAGATGCATGCAGTGCACCTGAGTGATTGGAAGGGGTGGGGCCAGGATCTACCCCTTTCCAGACCTCATTTGTAGGTTTGCAGGGGGTGGTGAGGCCATTTTGCTAGAGGTTCCTATTGACCTGAGGCCTTCTGAAGGTAAGTAATTTTTTCCTTTGTTACTGTGTCTATAGCTGCTGTATTTGGGCTTACCTTCATTTGCTGTAGTCAGAGACTTTGCTACCCTGCTGTTAACTGTATTTTCTGTCACATTATGGTGTTACAAAAGCTTTCTAAGATGAAGCTGTTGGCAAGTAATGAACAAACTTGAATGGATGCATAGAAGGAATAAACCTGTAGAGCTCTAGAATATCCCAAGTTGGACGGGACCCAAAATGATCCTTGAGTCTAACTTCTGGCTCCATGGAGTATGACCTAAAATTCAAACCCTGTGTCTGAGAGTGTTGTCCTTGCTCTCTTTCAGGCTTGGTGCTCTGACCACTATGTTGGGCAGGCCTTATTGATTTTGGCGAAAGTTAAAAATAGGTTTCAGCAGGACACGTTGTGTTAGTCTTTTTCTATGCTAGTTAAATACGGAACTTCTCAACTGTCTGGAGACTGTATGTTTAAAGCACTCAACCAGCTCCTCTGGTTACTAAATTTATGACAAATCTGCATGACAGAAATCAAACATGAGCAGGTCGTGGAACTCTTTCAACCGCTTGAAAAGTGGGGAAAACTGCATTTTTCAAATGTTCTCAGTGCCCTTTTTACACTTTTACTTGTATTTACTTATATCATGAGCACAGATAAACGTTTATTATAGTATTAGCCTGTTACAGGTAATTAATGTTTGAATCGTAGACTATTCTGAATTGGAAAGGTCCCATGAGGACTATCCAGTCAAACTCCTGGCTTCACACAGAAGCATCCCAAATTCTAGCCTTGTGTCTGAGAGCATTGTCCAAAAGCTTCTTGTATTTTGGTGACCGCTGTCCTGGGAAGCCTGTTGAAGAACCTGTTCCTAATATCTACCCTGACCTTCCTTTGATACGGCTCTGTGCTATTCCCTTGGGTCCTGTCCCTGTCTCTAGAGAGAAGAAATCAATGTATGTAGGATGTAAATGAACTCTGGGAGGGTTTTTGTCTTAGGTGTATTGTGATACTCCAAAGGGATTCTGCCAAGCATACTGGAAATATAGTACCAGACTGTTCATCCTGGCCAACACATTGACATCTACCGATTGGTACAGATACATATATGTAACTCTTCCCCCTTTGAACTGGTTATGATATATGAGGTCTCTAGCGCAGGTGAGGTGATTGCAGAGGGGTTGGAGAATTCTGTGTTTCCGACTGCTTGAGGAACTGCTGGTTGTCTGTATGTTCTCCTCACGGTCTTATTGTGAAACTAATTTATGAATCTCTTTGGGATAACTTGTCACAGAGGTAGGAAAGCAGAATCTCTTTCTTTGAGGATTGTTTTCATTTTTCAATCCTTCTTCGGGCTTTCATCTTTTGGTTGCACCAGTGCGTTTTTCATCTTCTAAAACTTAGGGGATACCTTGTCTTGTTATACTGTGTTTCTAATAGGCAGCCTCTCCAAAGTAGCCTTGTGTGTTTGCTGTACAGCTGAGAGGGAGGCCGCTTTGTGTAATGGTTTAATTACAATGTCAATGTGGATTCATTAGCATGACAGCTGTCACTGTAAATGGTTGACTGGGGAGGCTTTTGGACCCCATGGGGTCAGGGTAATTGATGTAGTGAACAGAATACTGTATTCCCTGAACAAAGGGATGGGTCCAAATTCTGACCTGGGAAGGGCAATCACTGTAAGCGGGAAATCGATAGCAGCTGAATTTTCATCCATGATCAGATTGGTTCAACCATGTTAACCTCCCGTGCAGATTATGTTCTGCTGGAGCCAGGATGAATCTCTCACACTCTGAAAGTGACCAAGCAAATCCTGGTGCTCTTGTTTTTGCTATAAATCATGAGCAAACACAGGAGCAGCTGCAGTTCTGCTGTGCAACTGTTTGGAGGAAGAGAGGGGATCTGCCCAAACATCTGGAGGCGGATTCTTTAAATTTGTTTTGCCGTTGCTTTTACAGCTCTTACTCTCCTTGACATCTACTGCACGGCTTGTCTTCTCTTGCCAAGCTTTCCTCTGGAAAATGAGCTAATAACATAGTATTGCTTGATTTCCTTGGTCATACAGGAGTAGCACAGTATTTGAGCTGCCTTTATGGGAGTCCCTTTAAATGTTTGTGATCCGTTATATATTGCTGGCTTGTTTCTCAACAGGCCCATCATGGATCTTCTGTTGATGCTTCTCCAGTTGCAGTGTCTCAGGCTGATGAGTGCTCATCTGATTTGTTCTTGTCTATTCAGTGTGCTTTTCAGCATATGCAAAATTCATAAGCAGAGCCTTTTTTTTTTGAAACTACCTAGATTAAGAAAAATATGGTGTTCTTGTAGAATAAGTAGGTGTTGAGTCAGTAAAATATGGGTGATAATTTGAATACTAGGTTAACTACTCTCTGGTAATGGAAAGGTTTTTTGGGGAGGTCAAATTATTCAAAAGTAATTTGAAATTTTTTCCATGTTTAAAAGCTGCCGTGATATAACTGATTGGCTGCAACCTTCTTTCTTCTGTGATAGGATAAGAAGTATTCTCTACCTTCCCTTCTGTCTCTGAGAATAGCTAGAGCTGTATGTATTAGAGGTGTACAGAGATTTTCTATCTCTTTTGTGGGATGTATGGATTTATATACATCTTGTTTTAAATTCTGTTGAGAAATAACATCGAAAGTCAGAGAACCATGGCAAGACTCAAACAGCTTACCCTTCCCTATTGCCATCCATCAACTACAGCTCCTGTTGCAATAGGGAGGCTGTGTTTATTTAGGGGAAAAGTGCACCCAGGTGTGTGCAACTCACTTCTGCTGCTGTACTTCAACCCTGCTTGCAATCACAGCTGAGTTTTGCTTTACTAAGGCCCACCCTTTCATAATTAACTGGGAGCCTGGTGCTGCCCAGCCTTACAATTGCTGCTCTGAGCACTCAGTTACATGCTCTTGAGCACAGGAAGCTCAGGTATGATGAAAGGTAGCTCAGACCACTTGTCTGGAAATATTACACACTAATACTGAACCCTCTGGAGGAAGAGAAGAAGCCCAAATAGTTGGGGATACAAGCAGGCAACTAATGCAAGCACTAGGGAGTGGTAGTGGAGGGGAAATGGGACCAGAGTGACATGGGACTCAATGGTGAGCAGCTGCTAGCACTTCATGGACTCCAAAGTGTGTACAATGTAAAGGGAAGCAAAGTACGTGCTAGGGTCTGATGAATGACAACTGTGTCTCTGGTTCCTTTCTTGCACTCAGGATTATTGCAAACACCAAGTAGGCAAAGGCTTGTGGGAGACCATTGCTCAGCACCCTCAGCAGGAAGCAGCTCCCCACGTAGTGCAGAGGCCAAGAGCCCTGTCTTGGGGCTGCAAAACAGAATAAGGACAGATGAGAGATGTGTTAAACTGGCATCTATGGAGCTCTTTCAGCAACTTCCAAGCACGCCTGAAAGCAAGAATTGCACAAGGAGTTGGTATACTTAACATTTTACTGTGCTAACTGTTAGTGACAAGAAATTTATAACAACCTCAAATATCTTAACTTTGTATCTTTGGAATTTTTAAGCTAGCTCTATTTCTTAGCCTGAGGAAGCCCAAGCATCACTGGATACTATGATACACAATACACAGCTCTTTGCTCTCTTTGATGGCACTGGGTGCCAAGATCTCTCTTCTGCAGGGACAGGAGTTTTGATTAGGGGGCTTCCTTGTCTGGTGAAATGAGTGTGGTGGGAGCTCTTCCTCCCTGTAGCCTATCAAACAAAGCTGGGATTGCAAAATGTGACAATTTGCTTTTCTGCCTGTTGAACTGTTCCCGTCAAGCCTGTACATATAAGTACAGCTGCTTCTAACATAAGAAAGCCTGCCTGGGTGTGTAGAAATATTCCCTTTCCAGATCTGGGTTTGTTTGCTTGACAAAAAGTCACCAAGAAGGGCCAAGAATCTCCAAAACCTGTCTTAACCATGGGATGCTTAACTCTTCAGAAGATTGTTGAGCAAATGGACTGAGATGATAATGTACCACAGCAGGAGTACTGTGACTAGAATGGTGGTCTCAGTCCAGGCTGCCTCTGGCTGATTGCCCTATAGGGACATCCACTTTGTTTCTGTCAGTGCTGTCTCTGTTTATGTTGATTTTCAGAGCAAATACCGAGTGGGTTAACCTTTGTTAGCTGGAAACTTATTACTGGATTTTAGAATGTCTCAAGAAGATAAATATTTCCAGAAGAAAGCACTAATGCTTGAGAGGTGCTGAATTTAAAACGTAAGCAACAGCAAGTAAGACCACCCTCTAATTGGGGTTGAGGGAAAGCCACTCCTGAACCAAAATCAATGAACACTATCTCCAAAAACCGACAAGAAACATCACTACAGAACTGGTTCATTGTGGAGGAAGGGGAATCACTTGGACCCCTAAACTGGCACAAGGGATATGTATATGCAGGTTTAATCCAGTAGTCAGGGAACATTGGTCTCTTATGATTTTTGTGGTAAAGCTAGACTTGTATAAAGTCATCAAAACGGCGTTCTCTGTGCCTTTTCCACCTGAGGTGGAAACTCATGTTTAAGACAGATACTGTGGATGTAACCCTGGACCTAGTTAAAATGTAAAAGAATATGATTGATATTGATAATGGATAGAGAAAGGAGAAAGTAGAGAGGGCACACTCGCTGCCTCTTGAGGAGGCTTGTGTATGCACACGCACATGGTGTTGCCTCTGTTGGTTGCATAAGTGCTTTTAAAATAATGAAATTACTTCCATCAGAAAGAGAAGAGAGATGCTTGAAAGATATGGGTTTTGGGGAGGAGGGAGGGGGGAGTAGGAAGGTTTGCTTTTGTGATTTAAAAATATCTGTGGCTGTATTTATACCAGCCAGGGAAGTTGCGCTGCCAAGTCTTTTAAGGCTCATAGAGGAAGTACACCACAAAGCAAGAAAAATATGTGGAAACAGTTTTAGAAAGAGCTCCAGAGGCAAAAATATATATAAAAATCCAAATGCTTCATATTGTGTGGTCTGTAGAAGACTGGTTTGAGGGAAGGAAGCAGAAAGTCTGTGTAGAATAAGAACATGTGTACAAATGCTGTCTGGTAACCTGACCTGAAGGTTGTGACCAAAAGTGAGAGACTTTTGAACTTCGTTTTGTTTCTGGGAAGAAGGAAGATCTGCTGCAAGAACCATCTTCCTATGGCTCTCTTCTGAGTACTGTCAGGATTAAAGGGAGCACTACTAGGAGGAGATGTTCCACTTGGCAAAAAGGGGAGGAAGAGAGGACCCTCCTGTGAATTATCTCAAATCCAATTGGGCTTTAATGAGTGAGGTACTGAAAAGCCTGGGGACAGGTGCAGAGGGGTTGGTGACAAATAGTTCTGGCTAGAGCTCTCTAAACAGAAGTGGTGGAACCAGCTGGGAAGAACTGCTGGGACAGTTTACAAGTGCTTGCCTGGTAGCACGTGTCAGAAGAATTAAAAGGCAGCAGTGCTGCACTTGATGATTGTGCAGCTACCTCCAGCTTTCAAACACCAACCTTAAAGTGTTAGCCATGCAGCTGAGTAGAGATCTGTGGGCTCTGTGCGACTGGGACTGTGCTGAACAAGGCAGGAGTGATGGGGGGGAAGTATTGCCAACAGCCCTTCTGCCCTTTGTAATCCCCACTAAACCCATTTTGATTCATAACTGTTCTGCTGAGTTTGGTACTGTTCTAGTGAATGGTCTGGCTGTTAATTAACAGTGCTTTATCTCAGGGAATCCTGACAGTAGATGCATGATTTTGTGATTGGAGACCATCTAACCACTCAAGAACTGATCAAGTAAAACTTCCATGCTAGATGAACCTAACTTATCTAAAGCATTTTTTTTTCCTCCACGGTGAAATAAGGTTCCATCTCTAGTAACTAGATATGAGCATGCATTATTTTGTACCCTTCTGATAAACTGTAGCTGAAGCACTTTTATTTCTTTAATGACATGTGCTTGCATATAAATTTGCACTGCAGTAAGTAAATACCTGAGCCCAGCCTCAGCTCACGACTATTCTTGGACCAGCATCTCTCCTCTCACCCTCCACCCAGCTAACCATCCAAAATAGAGTCTTCTACAGCTGATGGCTGTATGGGAACTGTTGAATCCTGGCCTGAACCACTGATGTATCACCTGAGGTGAGCACTGAGTCAGTTGAAGGAGCACAGATGAAGGCAATGCACCTGTGTGACCAGAAGGGATGGAGTCTGGCTCCACCTCTCCCAGACCCCATTTAAGGGCTGACCACCGATGGGGAAGGGTCTCTTGTTGGAGATCCCTCCCCTGTGGAGTTTTGAGCAAGCCTCAACCATCTGCAAAAGGTGAGCCTTTCTTTGTTTCCTGGTTGTCTCTTTACCACTCAGGTAAGTCTTACAAAATATATCATCCGCTCCATTATTTCCTGTGGATTCTATTCTTTCGGATTATTCACCCTACAACGGCTAAAGGAGGTGTGCTGTAGCTGCAGCAGTGGTTGCCTTCATTTGGCATTTGCTATCAAGGGTTCTGCTGTACCACTGAGCCCTTGGAGTGGTTGACATGAGCAGCTTCAAATTCTATAAGTGTTCCTAGCAAGCCAGCCCTGTGGATCAGCCACCTTAGTGCTGCTGCTTTGGTGTTTGAATGCTGAGCTCAGTGTACATCTGGCATATTTAGTTGGTGATCTGTTTTATTCTGACAAGCTGTGGATTTAATGTAGTAAGTGACCTTTTTTCTACACAACGTATCTATGAACATCTTTCTGTCGGTAAGATGGACAGTGTGATTATGTGTAATGCACAAGCAGATTCTTTCTGATCAGGCTTCTTCCACCACTGACCTTTATATAAAGGACTCTTGCAGCAGAAAAGTCTGTTAAAAATAAAGGCTTTCTCTCCTAAAGGCCTTCATTCTTCCTTAAGAGTCCTGTTTTCATTTCCCTCTTTCCCCTGTGACTGCTCAGCAATCTCCCTGAAATCCTGGGGACTGTCAAGAGAAATGATGACATGCCTTCTCTTGCAAGTAGACCAGAAGTCTGCAGTGGCAGAGTCAGAGCTGATTGCCTATCTTATCTCAAGTCGCTAGTCTCTAATTCAGGCTTTTACAAACAACTACCAGTCCTGTGTCTTTCTGGAGCTACAGGTTAGTGTTTAATGTACAACTTTCCTGGGGCTTTGCCTATCAAGTTGTTGTTTTGATCCCAGCTGGGAAGGGACTCAAATAAAAACTCAAGGGCCTGAGAGCCCTGAAGGGGAAAAGGTGAAGGACAAGGGGATATTGCCCATCGCTCAGGGACACTTTTTCTTGAAACCATCCCAGAAGCACAATACGCTGTGGTTTATTGAATAGTAGGTCAATTTCAAATGAATATATTCAAGTTAAATGCGGGAGGTTCACTTTATTCTTGGACAGTAAGCTGATGATTGTTTTAAAATTTGTTCATGTTTGGACATATAAAATTTCAAGTGGTATTTGTGGGCATGAGGGGTGATTGAGACAATACCAAAGAAAAATTTCCATGGAAATTAGTTGACTTACCTCCATCATCGGGTCATGAAAAAGGTTTCTGAGTATTTTATGAAGATCTGTCCATCCTCAGAGACATGCAGACTACCCTCCAGAATGGCAGTTGCAAATGGAGTATGTATACATGCCAATACTGCTATTCAGTTTAGTTCAGTATTCTATCTTTTCTATGCCGTAGCACTAACAAGTTACTCTGATACTTGTAAGAGATCAGCACAGTATTCATGGTCTCTTTTTCAGAAATTCTGGGCTATGGGTTTATGCTTCTCGGTTGCTTAGAAAAAAATGGTCCAACCAGCTGTTTTCTGATAGTGGTTTCTATGCTTCACATAGATACTATGGAATAAAACTGTAGTGATCCCATTAACAAACCTGTGGGGCTGCAAGTCTTAATTTGTTCCAGTGCATTTTTATATCTATTTCTCACTCAAAATGAGGTGTTGCTCCTCAGAAAAAAAAGGTCAGAAAGCTGCTGGTGGAGAGTGGAATAATTTTGCTTACCAGGAGGTGATCACAGATATTTCCTGTTGCCGGCCCTAGATTATTTCCTTATGTGGTAGTTCAAAGATGCCATGAAAATGGTAAATCAGTGCAAGCTCTCTGATTAGCATGATGAGCAAACCTCTCATGTTTGCTAGAAAGAATTCCCTGACCTCTGGGTGTTGAATATTGGACATGTGTGTTCCTGTTGTACAGCGGCTCAGTTTGTCCTGCCTTTGTCATGCATCAGAACAGTTCCTGAACATAATGAATTCAGTTGTTGAAATAGAGCAATTTTGTATTTTTCTGAAAGATGTAATCATATAATCTGCTCTCTCCAGCTTGTTTGACTTGGATATGATTTAAAGGCTAACATCAAGCTGATATATATATATATTTGTACTAGCTACTGCAGAATTCTGCAGTCCCTAGGAGAAGATCAATTACATCCCTAGAAGAAGATAACTCTGCAGGATGAAAAAACGTTTCAAAATTTGAATAGAGAATTTCTGTAATGCAGGTATACTTTTAGTCAACAAGCTAGGCTGCATCTATGTAAGTGTATCAGTGCTTTTGAAGCCCAGCTCCTGAATCAGTGCTTAGCATGCCTTGGTTTGTGTTGTGACACAGCCTCAAAGGTCACAAGGTATTTCCTTTTGGATGGAAAGGGAGCAGAAGATGTGACCTGATGCACTCCAGTTAATGGGTGTAGAGTCTAGGCTGAACCAGGTGAGATAGATGCTGAAGCTCCCTCTGAGCTGCACGCAGGGTGCATGTTGGGCTCCCACCACTTGCTCCACTTTACACTTTCCTATTGCAGTATTACTGCCTGCTAATGTAGGGCTGGTTTTAATGTACTGTAGGATTTTAACTTAGTCTGTGTTCTTTTCACTTGCTTCCATTTTATTACTTTGATAATTTCACAGATCAGTGAAACTCAACTGTCCCAATCCAGTTGTTGGTTTTGGTTGGTAGGTTTAGGCTTTCAGTGGGTTCTGGTGGTTTGGCTGTCTTTCCTTCACCACACGTTTACCAGAAACTGGACATCTAAAGCTTATTTTGGAAATATATCAATCTGCTGTTTCTACCATGACTCAAACACTGTAATAACTGCTTATAGATTGTAGTGTATGTTAATCGGTCAAATCTGCTCTACGTATCTAGAATAATGTTTTGTCTGCAGGCCTGTCACATGCCTGATGGTGCAGGAAACTTGCCCAAGGCAAAACCTCTGGACAGGCAAAGCCACAAAGTGTCTTAATGGCACATTTATCTGCTGTTTTGTTTCAGTTCATATAGAAAAAGCAAGGCCTGGTGACTCTACTCACAGACTGGTTTTCTACCAGTAATACTATCAGTTCTGTGGCTTCTGAGGGAAACTCTATTGTGATCTCAATTAAGTACATTTTCTACTTAATGCCAGTCTTAAAACTCATAATGATGCATAATACAAGATTTATTGCTGTTTGTGTCATTAGTTTATTCACTGTGATTTTACTGTAGCATTTGCTAGTTCACTATTGTGCACAATGGGTGGTGGGGGGGGGAGGGTCAGTAAAGCTCACTATTAACCTAAACCCTTTTCTGTTGAAGCTTATGAGGGCTTAAATTGGCTCTTATTTCAGTCAGTAGCCTCAGCACTGATGACTAGGGAAAAATTGTAAACAGTCAACACTTCCTCAAAATCTTTCTCATTACACATACAGGTTTATCCTGTTCTCAGCACTGAAGAAGGTATGTCCATGTTAGAAGGCCGTCTAGAGAGAACTATTGTATGGCACTACTCTGCAGTGTGTACCTACATATGCTGTTTGCGTACACATAATTAACACTTTGCATACATGTAGTTCTGGCTGTTTCAAGAAAACAAGCTAAAACCTACTGAATTCAGCTTGAATACTCTTTTGCCAATGCTGGTATGTATGCAGTGTTTCAAAAACGTGCTGCTAATCAACTTACCTGATTTCTGTTTCATTATCAAGAATGCTAAAACTGTTTAGGTAACTCACAGGTGAAATATTGATGCATTCTGTGTCTGAGGTAAAGTAATATGCATCAGCACATATGAACATGAACTTGAGCACAGCCACAGCATCCCAAACCACAGTGACTGAATCATTGCAGAAGTGGATTCAAATCCAGCCTTCTGGAACTAGATGTTTTTTTAAGGCTCTTCCTACCCCAGCTGTTCTATGATTCTTTTGCTTCTAGCTCCTGTGGTACCTCAGGGAAACTTTCAAATGTTCTTGGTAACAACAGTGCCAGCTTCTACTGGATTGGAGGGGAGAAGGAGAGAAGAGAGCCTTTGTGTTTTTGTGGTGGTTAGTCAGGAGAAACATGACTTCTTGTAAACAAAACTATCTACTGACTCTCAAGCTGTACCCAGACAGCTTTTTGCTGGGTTTTCTTGCTGTCATACCACACTGTCTTTGCTGCATGCTGCTGTACTTGGTGTGCAAAGTGCTCCTCTTTAGACTTTGCCCCTGCAACATTATATTGTGTTTTGACAGCACTAAACTCAGACGTACCTACCCGTGCCTGAAGTACAAGCAGCTCACTTCTTGCCTCTGCAATAAGCCAAAGTGTTCAGTGCAATGACCAAACCCTCCTGACCAAGGAGATCTACGCTTGTAACCACTCTGTCTTGCATCTGATGAGAGGTGCCTGTCACTTGGAGTGCAGATAATGGTCTGGGGATGACATCTTGCTGTCTGTCATTCCCCCCCCCCCCCCCCCCCCCCCCCCCCACTGTGAGCATGGCAGGATTTCTCTTGCCTGGCTCTGTCCCTCAATCTGTCACTGTGCTGAAGGGAGGCTGCTAAGTCTGGCTGTGAGATGAGATGACTAAGGTGTTTCCTTCCTGCTTGTAAGCAGAGTGAAACTGCCATGTTACTTGGGTAGTTCCACTCAGGCTTGAACTAATAGGATCCTTCCAGTGACTGGGTTATCTCTATAATGAGCTTTTTAGCTGGAGAACACACTGTGTTTCCCTAAGAACCTAAAGACTTGTTCATGTTTAGTCAACTAGATTGCAGGTCTTGATCCAATCCCAAGTAGTAAAAGTTGTACTAATGTTTGTAGGCTAAGACCTTGAGATATCAGAAATAAGTACCAGTGTGAAACAAGTTATTCTGATTGTACTTCACCTCTTCAAAAAAAAGTTTATTGAATTCTTAAATTTTGCCCATCTTGCTCAAGGTGTTTGAATGCTCTTCTCATTAAAAAAGCATAACTCTCAACTGTAATCTTACAGATCTTAATAATGTAGTTATCAAAGAATGTAGCTTCATTTGTTATGCTTTCAGGTTCCTGTTTGAGTGTAAAGAACTAGCATTTGGATCTTGTATGCTGTACGTAGGTAAATGAAAATGGATGAACTTGACTTATGGTGTATTAAATATTTGACACTTTCTTTGGTGAACTTGAGTTGGAGCACATGGGATGACGACTTTTTGCAGCATCGTGTCAAGATGCCCTTGTGACATTGCAGATAACATATTGAATATCCAGGGCCAAGCTTCACGATTTCTCTTCAGAGTAAAAAACTTCCCACTTAAATCAAGAGTAACTCCAAATATGCACTGATCTGAAGACAAATGATCCCTCAGAAACTTATTCCTGTGTGGGATAAGTAAAAAGTCACCTGCCACTATGTGCTTGTAACTCAGATGGTGATATGCAAATTCAAACTAAGCAAATGAAGACATGGAAAGGTACATTAACAGTAGAGAAATGGAAACTGGAAACTTGTAGGAAAGTACAGAGTTGTGTATACTCAGAATGTGTATTCCTGATGGAAAGAGGTAGGAATTTTCTTTTGGCTCAGAAGCGATATATTAAAATGTAAATATGAATTCTAACAAGCTCTTAAAGAAAATTTAGCTCATATATTCACTCTTCTGTGTTTTCTTTACCGAGGACTGGACAAACTGCTAGCAGATTCTAGCAAATCAGGACAAATCCTAGTCCCAGTCAATTCAGAATACAGATGATGCTAATTGTAAGTACACTAGTGATATGAATATGCAGTGAAGTTGTGATGATACTGAGGAGATTGAGGTGATTCTGCCCTTGTAAAATTGTGTACTTTTGAGATGGTGTTGTGATGGGATGGTGGTGTCAAGAAAACCTAACATTCCTGGTCAGGTTTGGATGTGGGTTGCTGAGGCACACACTCTCAAGAGGTGTGTGGTCTTGGACCTCAGTGTGGAAGAGCACCTGGGATCTAGACCTCTGCTTTTTCTCTTCTCTGTTAGAGGAAAACAGGTTTTGAAGGTGGGTGCAAGGGTAAAGTGTTCAAAACTGCCTTCATCTTTTAATGGTGAGTTCAGTTACTGTGATCTGAGTGATGTTGTGTAGTTTGCTTACTCAGTATAAGAAAAGTTCAGACTGCTGTAACAGCACAGGTAGTCAGTTCCAGTTCCTCCATGTGTAACTGAGCTCTGTGGCTTTTGAGCTGAAATTGCTTAGCTCATTACGCTGCTTGGTATGTTATGATTTTTCTGACTGTACCAGCTCATACAGTCCCTTAGGTGAGTATGTCTATTTTTCTTCCCATTTTTTTCCATCTAAAAACAACTGAAAATGTTTGCCACTTCCTCCTTTGCAGTGGGAATTTGGTTGGGGTCTCCCTGGGAATAACTATCAGTCACTTGCAAAAGAGTCCAACCTCTCTGAGCTTGCTTGTGAGCCTAAGCTTTTATCAGGGAAAGTTTAATTCTCTGTGGCTCTGCTGTGAATCCTTTTTCCTCTCATTGCCTGTGATGGGCTACAGGGTGTTATTTTGACTGGGGAAATTCAGAGTGAAGGCGTCTTCCCTGAGGGAGGTGGGCAGCTGAGTATGCTGAAATTGTGTTAATTCCTTAAATTTTTGCGTGTGAATACCTCTCTATGGGCAGCACCCCTTATGAAGTGCCTCTGGAGTATGGCTCATGTGCAAAGCAGTTCTACTCCCAGCAGCCTTTTAGGTGGGATGACATCAAAAACAGCTCAGCATGGCTACTGCAACAAAAGCTGGTTTAGAATCCAGACAGAGGTTTGAAAAACAAGCTGACCTTGAATGATTTTTCATTTTTTCATTTTTCAATGCAGGAGGAATGCAATACAGCAGATTTCTATTTTAAGTGCTGAAAAGATATGCTATAGAATTGTTTGCTGGGAAAACAGGTCTGGCTGCTGGAGAAATAAAGCCAGGAGCTTGTAAGAGTTGGGGTACCCATACAGCTGCCCTACTAGCTGTTGAGGAGCCCAGCACCTACCTCACTGGGGCTGCCCCTTCCTCAGGCTTGGGCTCTCATCTCCCCAAAACTCATCTTCAAAGTTCTTTGTCCAGTTGCACACGGAAAGCTGTAAATCTGAACCCTTGTTTAGTGTGGCATGTACTCTGCCTCTAATCCAATTTCCCTTCTGTTTGTTCTCTGTACAGCCTCATTCGGCCTGACAGCTATTTAATAAACCTATTTGCTTTTCTTTGACATGAGGCAGAAGTCATGGGTGTTGAAGAGCCATAAGGCCCTAGTGGACAATGAAACCCTTTCCCACTCAACACTCTTCCAACTCAGCACAGATAAATTGTGTAGAACTGGGAAATTAACCCATCCTATCTTTAAAAAAAAAAAGTCAGCATTCATAGACTGATCCATAATCGATTTGAGTTGGTTGCTTCATCCTATGTAATGAGATATTATTTCTGTTATGAGATGATTGGGAATGATCACTTATGCAGCTTTTGGCATGTCATCTACAAGAAAGCAAACCATTCAGGAGTGCTTGCACTAAAGAAAAATACTACAATCCCACCTAAGGGAACAAAATTACTCTGAAAAATTCAGAGGAACTTACCTGTTCTTTTATTGACTAGGAAGATGTGTAACAAGGTTTCCAACTTAAGATCATTCCCATTTGGTTTTGATGTGCACCATTTGTGTGCTAATGCATCTCTGCATGCTTTTCTCTCAGTAATGTTAGGTAGCATGTGGAGCACTGTGGCTAATATCTTTGAAGTCTCATCTCTAGGGAAGGGAGAAGAGAAAAAGTAGTTGAGTCTCTTATGGTACAACTGGAAGGCATGAAGACTGCAGTGGTGAAGATGATACAATGTTAGTTCTTAGCTGTATAGCTATATTTAGGTATGAGAAGGACTTTGAATTTACTGAACTCCATATATACCTGTGTGTGTATATAAATACATAAAAGTATATATAAATAGCAAAAATCTTACTGCTTACTAGCAGTCTGTGTGTTAACTGACTTTTTTTGGTAGATCTCTGAATGATTTGGCAGATATATATATACACACACACATGTAACTCAAATGCCAACAGCCTAAATTCCAGGGCAGTGGGGAAAAAGCAAGTGTGGGTTTTCTAGATTGTTTTTCATTTATTTTGGTTGTTGGATGTTATGTAGGCTTAGCAATTTCCAAATGACAGATTAAGCAGTAGAACATGGCCTGCAAGTTATTGCAGCTTTTTATAACTAGCTAATTTTCCTTAGGTGACTTTTTTTTGTCCTGTGAACGTACATTTTGTATGAGAGTCTTACTGATTTTGATGTTGTATGGAGACATGGTAAAAGATCTTTCCCAAAGAAACAACACTGAATATCCAGGAGGAGTGGTTCTTTTGGAAACCCAGCACCAAATCGAATGTTGTAGCCACAAGGCTATTACAAATCTGAGTGATATATGGATCTATTTGCCTTTCTCTTTTATTTTATTTTGTATATTACATTGATTCTGATGACAAGTGAGAGAATTAAATACCTCTTTTCTATGTCTTTTTAAAACCAACACAACTGATATTCGGATTCCTTTGAACTTTCCTTAAAAGACATGTTTCTAGCCTCTGCTTGATACCTCTGTGCCCTCTTCTAGACTCTGTGGTATGCATCTCTTCTTGCTAGCCCCCATGTGAATTGTAGCAGAGGTGTATGTTGGTCTAGAAACAGGGAAGGTACCCTAGGAAAAGAGGATATATGGAAGTGTTTAGAGGTAAAAGAGCTTTAAGAGAATGACTCTCAGCCAATCTTTCCCCATCTTGGACCCTTTTTCCCCTTCACTGAAGCTGTTCTATAACTCTAAATGCATTTTGCCTGCATGAATGAGAAGTCTTGAGGTAGCTTTGCCTTGTAGCAAGTACATTGCTTGATACCTAATGCAACACTCCAGCTGTGCACTGCCAGAGGTACAGGCAGCTGTGTATCAAAGATGTCTTTGCAGGGCATGCAATGTGGCTTTCTGAGTGGCCTGTGGCCAGCCTTAAGCCCCAGTTCCTTCTCCAGTGAATTGTGACTGCCTCTCATCTTGTACTTGCTTGATGAGTTCGATGTGAATGGCTCCTACTGAGATATTTGAACATCACTAATAATCTCAGGAAAAAAGATATTTGTTAGAGTTAAAATGTTGTAAACATACTTGGCAAATAATATCAGTAGAGGTGGGTTCACAGGAATACCGATACTCTTCCATATCTCTACTGTTTATTTTTTATAACTATTTTCAATTGTAGGAAGGTTTTGGAAAGACTCCTGAGAAGTATTCACTTTCAAACGCGTGGCTGCTTCTACTGTAGGACACCATTATTTTTGAAGTTGCTGACTTCCTTCATTTTTATTATTGCAAAGGGGGAAGGTCAGCACCAGCTGAAAGAGGCAGTGCTGCTCCCTGATGTCATGCGGGAGCTCTATCAGCTGTGGCAGCACCTATCCACAGTGAAAGGCCAAGTGGCAAGCTGAAATATGTTAGAGAAAAGACTTGCTGGCAGATTGATGGAGAATGCTGACATACTTCTGTAAACCACAATACAGAGGGAGTTAATCAAGATCAGGAAGAGTGTCTGTCTTCCTGAGAAGTCATTTCCCACCTCAATTAGCTGGTAGTTTTGGCAAATGTACACAATGGTTAGGTCCCATCAGTCAGAGTGATGCTTTCTTGAGCAACTCTTATGCTACTGCCTTTGCTGGCTCTCTCTGTGATTATGCTGCTGGCAATTGGCAGGCTTTGTCAGCAAGCCAATAAATCTTTATTGACAGGCTGAGCTCAGTGCTTCGCCCAGTGTCTCCTCTTAAAACAGAGAGGAAGAGGAGGAAATGCTCAGGCCCAGCATGAGTACATTGTCTATCAGGGGATTGGCAGGAGTTTAAATTCTTTGTTACAGTAATTGTTTCATTTTATGAGGGATCCTGTGCATGTCTTTGTTGCTGGACTGGACTTATTGGTTGTTTTTTTTCTGCTCATGCTGTTTGCATGTTTATTTGGTGTTTCATCTCCTGGAGTGACCAACGTCTTGATTTTGCAGTGAAGTCCCCTTCAGCATTTTGAAGAAAAACATTTTGTACCAAATGATGACAAATATCCCCCAAACGACTGATCAAGGGGAAAAATGAGCCCTTAAGCTTTTAAGTGTAAGCAAAGGCAAGCCATAAACATGTGGTAGGAAGGGATGATTTCTTTTAACCTTTTTACTATGGTCTCTGATATTATCCAGTATAGGTTACAGTCCTTTTGTTTTTCACTCTGAAATTGGCAGAGCTCTGCTACAGGGCTGCATTAATGTGTTTTTCCACTGTCTGTTCTCCAGTTTTTTGGTGTCCCTCAGCATAATGGAACTCTGTGCATTTTCTTCCTGCCTGACAAGTACCCTGTTATTGTTTTGGACCACACTAGATGCTCTTTATAGTGAAAGATCTGGGCAGCAGTGTGTAATGCACTGACAAATTCAATAGCATGTCTTGAGGCTTTTTATTTATTTATTCCTCCCCCAACCCTGCTGGGGCCACCCTTTATTCTAGAAGTTAAATCAGAACAGAATTGTATTTTTTTCTTCTTGACCATCAATAATTAGAATCAATCTAGCTGTGGTAGGTGAATACTCTGGGCAAATGTTGCAGTTAGACATAAGAGCTGGTCTGGATGATGACAGTAAGCCCTGTGACTGCTCTGCTGGCCATGATGAAGGAGAGGTTGTCTGGCTAACTCTTACCACCTGTGGACTGAAATGATTTAACTGTTCAAGGCCAAACTCAGGCAGCTATTACATTCCTGCTACCTGCGTTACTTATACAGCTACTTTTATTTATTAATAGGGTACTCATCCTATTAGGAACTGTAAAAAGTGGTGTGATCTAAGTCCAGTAAGAAATTTCCTCTTTCCTATGCTCTGTGTTCTGACTATTTTGTTAACAGGTATAACACAGTAATTACTAATATCTCCCTTTCTCACTGCTGGAATCATGGCTTGTAAGATATCATGCTATCCCTTCCTATAGCAGGAGGGTGGAACTAGATGATCTTAAAGGTCCCTTCCAAACCAAATCATTCTATGAGCCTATTCTATATTTTTTATGCTGGGGAAGGAGGTTGCTGATCTGTTGTAGGAGAAGCTGGTGCTGATCTCTTACTTTTGTCATTGAAATAGTGCACATGGCATCATCAAAGTACTGTAAAGGAACAAATGTTTTTCAGATGGGAATGTGTGAAAATACTGCTCTGATAATGATGGTATGATCTTCTCTCACGTAACTAGTGATAGGATGTAAGTGCCCTAGCTTGTGCCTTGGGAGGTTCAGATTGGATATAAGGAAAAACTTCTCAGAAAAAAAAATGGCACTGAAACAGGCTGCCCAGGGAGGTGGTGGAATCACTGTCTGTGGAAGTGTTCAAGAAATATGTAGATATGACTGAGAAATATGGTTTATCTGGCATGGTGGCTATGGGTTGTCAGTTGGACTAGATGATCTTAGAATGAAAGAATCACAAAGGTTGGAAAAGACCTCAGCATCTGTCCTTCTTATGTGGCTGGCCTTAAAAGAGATGTACTTGAGTACATGTGGCACCACTGAGTAAATGGAAAGGCAGAGGCAAATACTCTTCTGCACTGCACGCAGTGGGTTCTCAGTTGTGGAGGAAAACTGACAGGAGTACTGTTTTCTGGCATAAGCAGAGTGGGCCCTTCTGACTTGTCAATTTGCACCCCTGTGCTGAGCTTCCTTGATATCCCCAAGAAAGCTGTGGTCACGGCAGTTCTCCTGCTGCTGTCAGACACAGGGGTCACAGAGGTGGTTTTGCAGGGAGTGGGAGACACAGCAATTAAGCTGTAGTGGAGCCTCGTTAATTGTCTGTGCCAAGGGGGAGTGGAAACCTGTAGGCTTGTCTTTTCCCTTCTTTGCAGCTCAGGGGTCAGCAGCCACTTCATTGTGACTAACAGGGAACCACGATAAGTAACTCCTAGGGGAAGTCATGCCCCCCGTTTCATTTTTTTCCTCTCCATGAATTCTTAATTGTTGGGTCATGTAATGTTTTCTGCCTCCAGTACCAGGGTGGCAGACAGCAGAGGAAGCAGGCTATTCCATCTGCCAGTCCACTGGTGGAAAGCACCAAACTCACCAAATTAATTCTGTTTTCCACAAAGAGCAGCTCCCTGCCAAAGAGATTAAAATATCACTGGCACTAGAGGTTAGTCCAACTTATATTTCTTTTCTGTCAGCATAATATTCCCCTCTTGCCCTCTCTTATCTCTCAGCTTCCACTTGTTCCACCCCCAGTGCCTTGTTACTGCCAGAAGCACAGAAACCAAGACACCCTTGCATCCCCCAGCCCACCATGGCCCCACCAGCCCTTTACAGAGGCTTTGAAGCTAATTAGAAGCATTATCACTTAGTGAAGGAGCAGTGGGTCTCTGTGAAACATCTCACACCTCCAGGGGTGAGGCTGCCTCACCTGTGGTCAGTGCCATCCTGGGAGGGCAATGACAGCATCCTCTGGTACTACTTGAGTGGGAGAAACCCATTTTGGGGCTGGAACTCTGTGCGGAAATGACTGGTATCCTGCACTGGAGGAAAAAAGAATTAATCCCATTTTCCCCTCCCTTTGTGGGCTGGAGGACTGCAAAGGGCAGGCAAGTGAGCCAGAAGGAAGGAGCCATGCCAAAAAGCAGGGCCAAACCCAACTTACAAAACCCCAAGTGCTTGGTTTCATGCAGTCTTTGCTGCCAAAGCGGTGCTATAGGTATCCTTCAAGGCTGCCCTGTGCCTGCATACTTTTTGCCACGCAGAGGCATCACAAGAAGCAGTTGCTTAATGATGGGTTTGCTTCCCCTCACCTTACTCAGCATGGGCAGCACGAACCTTTCCCAGGGTTGTAATTATGCCCCAGGACTTGGGCTGGTGAGTGCAGTGCCCATCTGTTGCAGTAATTCAGTGGCAAGAGCAAGTGTCTAGGAGAGCATTTCATAAAGGAGAGCAATGTGCACAGCCTCTTTGTATTCATCCTAATTCAGAGAGATTGGAAGGGAAATGGTGGTGGTGTGGGCAGGTCCTCCAATTGTTGCATCAACTTCCTTGCACCAGCTGGGTGAAGCAGCTGCAGTAGCTTGCAAGAAGATCCTTTATTGATGTTTGATTAATATCTTCCAGTTCTTGGAAATGTCAATGTTCCTGTGAAACAGAGATACGTGACCATCTTGGAAATGCATGCCTAGGCTCCAGAGGTAGTTGGAATCAAGAACAAGGCTTTTGAAATCCTTTTTACTCCATTTCAGTCATTTTCTCGTTAACATGTTGCCCCCAGAATACTGGCAGCACTCAAAAGTGTTGGCATAGCAGCCCTCAAATGCAGGACTAATTATTGCACATTTGTGCCTTAGAGCTGGGTCCTTGCAGCATCACATAGCCTTTTTCTCAAATAGCTCATCTGTTTGGAACTCTTTGGAGGCAGGCAGTAAGGAGGATCTTAAATGCCTCTCTTAAATGCTGAGAGGGTCTGACATAACATTGCTGTTTGTAGAGCATTTCCTGCCTGCCTGATGCAAAATCATGGTAACTGTACAGGACATCAGATCTGCAGGGATGACCCTGTTACATTTCTAATCAATTGCAAGAGAGTCAAATGTCCAGAGCAGGGCTCACAGGTGGAGATACAGCAACCTCAGACATCAGCCTGAGCCCCTATGACATTTCCCAATGTTATCTCCCCAGCACCAACCTCAGCCACTGCCTGGTGCATTTCCCATGGGATCTGAAGGCACACCCCAGAGGGTGAGGGATGGGGCTCCTCCATCCCAAAGCTGGGCCTCGCATCCTCATGGAGCAGGGACCCCATCCTGCTTAAAGTCACTTACTGCCTACCCCCAAAAGAGTCACTAACAGTTTGGCAGAATGCAAACTTTGCAAGAAGGCACTTTCTGTGAGGGGTTTTGAAGCTTGGATTAGTGAGGAGCTCACTATCAGTTGGCAGAGCTTGCAGCCTTTTCCTGCCCTACAGTTGCAGGCAGGGATTGCTGATTGCTGCTCCAAAATCTGTCTCTTGCTTGGACCTGATTCCAGAGCTATGTTGTCTCCCCATAAGCCAGGGGAGATTTATATATTTAAAGAGGGAGGAAAAAAGTCAGACCTAACATCCAATTCCTCTGGGACTGTGAAAGGAAGGTAACTGGAGTCTATTTTCCTATTTCTTTCTCAGCCTTATCCCAGAGCAGCCAGCCTATCTGTAAGTGGCAACTGTGGAAAATGTGCTCTGGCCACTTGGTGTGAAAGATAGGCAAGACTCCTAAAAAATCTTCTCCGCAGCTTATCACCTTTCTGCTGGCTCCACAGCAAACTAGTGCCCCAATGCAGAAGGAAACTGGCTGTCTGTGGGGCTGGACAGGGCCTCATCAACAACTGATAAGCTCTCCTGTGAACATTCAGGCTCTTCAGGGCTTACTGTCCTTTCAAATACCACAGAAGCTTCAGCTGGGCATGTTCATATACAGCCAACAGTACAGCCAGTGTTTGGGGATGTGTGTCTGGTTCTCCCTAGCTCTTTCTGCTGTGTCAGGGATGCTGCTTCTGCTTCCTACATATTGTACAAAATTGGGATGAGTTGTCTGAAGATAATTCTCCATCTTCTTCCCTTGTACTGGTTCAAGACTGCAAAAATTCACCCTGATACAGCAAAAGTAGAAAAAAGGAGGACTGGATGTGTGCATGGAAGAAAGTAGTGCCTACAGTTTGATGCATGGATGTTCTCCCGGTGCAGGGGCAATGGCTCTAACTCATTTTCAGTGGTGTCAGGTCAAGTGTGATGAGCTGTTGACTAAGTTTCTTTTTCTGCTGTAATTTATATATTGACGCTAGGAAGAGTAGCTCTTCAGTGGCACATTCCTGCCTGCTTTGAGGAGAGCAGGTATATGGCATGCAGGTAGAGAGCAGACCAAGATGTTCTTATGTGAAAGTAGCAGAGGGGGTGGATGCCTCATCCTTCTTGGAGGTGTGCAAGACCAGGTTATATGGAGCCCTGAACAACTGGATCTCATGCCTGATTTAGTGATTGACAACCCTGCCTACAGCAAGGGGTTGGAACTAGATGATCTTTGAGGTCCCTTCCAATCCAAGCCATTCTTCAGTTCTAGGAGCAAGGGCGTAGCAAAAAGACAGCGTACTGAAGTTCTGATTTGTGTTTTGAAGAATAATTCTGTGTAAGACTTGATTTACTACTGATGAAACCTAAAGTGAGCAAAGAAGCAGACATGTTTCTTTGACAAGACTTGATCCTCCTAGTCTTGGGAGTTGCTGCTTTCAAGCTACAGTTTTCTTTGTGCGCAATGTTTTACTCAGGTACACTTAGCAGATAACTTGGAGTTGCAGTGTGAGGTATACACAGCCACTGCTCCCGTGGTTCACTGAAGCAGTCTGAGTTACAGTGAGCAAGACTGCTGGGTGTTGAGTTTGCCAGCTATGTTTTGATTAAATGATTGTGAGCAGTTAATACACAGATGAAGTAATCTCACCAAAGCCCAACTCCCTGGGCTTTCTCTCTGCAATTTGGCTAGGGAATTATTTAGATCAGTAACTTATAAATCTGAGCAGCTAACAATAAAACCACTCAGCTCAATAAACAAGCAAACAAAGCTACATTAAAGTAAGTAATTTCCCCGTGGGGCATTGTCAATGTGAGATCACTGTTACAACCACAGAACATCAGACTCGAGGAGTAGTATGCATTCAGATCCAGAATAAACCAACTGGGATTACCAGGTATATGACTTTGTGCCAAAGTATGAGTATTTCTGTGCTTGAAAGAGTGCAGATACTGGGTGTCAATGAAGAGATCAAAAAAAGAAAAAGGAAAATAGGAACAGAACTGAGGATCATTATGTGAGATGAAAGCCCTGTTGAGCAATACTTAGTCCAACATCCAGCAGTTTGTGTGCACCAAGAATAACACTGCATTGGAAAGGGATAATGGCACTGCTGATAACTGCTAGTATTGCACTATCAGCAATTTTTGCTCAGCTCAGGTAAGGGAAGTAAGTGTTGATCCTTTCCTGGTTTGAGGTTTTTGTTTTAAAACCGCTATGAAAAGCAATTCAAATATAAGGGGCAATGTCTCCAACGGGACATACGTTAAGAAGCTGGAAGGAACAGTGTAATCACTGTACAGAATGAAATTGTCCCATTATGACATTTCAGGGTGGTTATGCAAAACAGCTGCTACTGTCTCCTGAAAACCTCTGCTGTTAGGAAAGGGATGAAGTTTTACTAAAAAGAGCTACTGCTCCCAGTATGAGAAAAGCTAATACAAATATACATAATTTTTACACAGTTGTGCTCCATTGGAATGAGAGAGACCAAAGAACTGCAAGGATAAGCAGAAGTGAATTGTAGTGTACTTTTCTATTGTGCAAAAAGAAGGATGTAATTACAAAACAAGGTGGTCAGTTTTGACATGTGATATTTTGAGTACTTCTAGAAATTTAGTTGTGGTTGGTTTGTATTTACAGTGAAACAGAAGCTGTATTTGCATGTGATTCTGTTTTTAAAAAAGTCTCAACATCTTATTCTCAAGGTATGCAAATGGTCCTGTGTTTCATAAATATAAAATGTCATACTGAAGATCTTAATTGTATTTCTTCATAGCTTTAATTCAAAATAAGGTTTGGCATCCTGGCATGTACATTTTTTTCCTTCCAATGACAAACTTTGTCACGTGATGACATCTTAGTGATGAGCAAAATGCGCATTGAATGAGGGTAGAATAAGTAATCCCTTTTATCTCGTGTTAAATAGTCATACATAGGCAACCATACATAGGTTTTTCATCTGCCAAATGGACAAAAAATGGTTCTTTTTCTCTGTTATTTGAACCATGCTTTGTTTTTTCTTGGTGATCACAAAAACTATATGCTATCATCTGCTGCAATTTGGCAGCAGTGGGAGTTTGGTTTCAGTCCCTTCACTGTTGTTTCTTAGACTGGAGTTTCACCAGAAATTTTCCAGGGAAGGCACTGGGAAAAGGACCCAGTTTGTGCTTGGGCTATAAAGCTTGCTGCTGGAATGCATAGGAGACCAATGACATGGGGAATGCCCACTGGTAAGCACTATTTTCTAAAAATAAATGGTCTCTCCATTTTCCTGCAACTGTGAAAGCACTTTCCAATCCTTGCACCCTCTCAGCTCCTGCTTTGCAAGGGAGTTGTCCAGTCCACGTTGCTCACCAAACACACCACGTGTGTGTGTGTTCATGCCGTAGTCCAGCTTTCTGTGCAGGCAGTTAAGATAGTTTAGATCCTTCCTGCCTTGGCTAGTGTGTCCCTCTCTCCAGGATTTGCTGCACTAACGTGTATGCAGTGCTCAAGCAAACGACTTCTGGCTTAAGTGGTAGGGATGTGTTAGCTGGTTGTTTTCAGGGCAGGGACACACATCCACGTGCAGGGCTATTGTCTATCTCTCCAGAACTGGAGTGTCTCACCGTCAACACCACTCCTCTGACCTTTGGAGATGGCTGTACAGTTCATCCCCATGGACACTACAGCATGTAAAGCTTGCTTGAGAAATTGAGAAGAATGGAGTGGCCAAAAAATGGCAATAGTTGTTGGATGGGAGAAGGGAAGATGAACTATAATGCACTTGCAAATAAAAATAATGTTTTTGTTCAATCTACAAACTGTGCTTTTCCAGATCAACAGAGGGAATTTCTATATTCTGGCCAAGAATTAATTAGCTTTGATTAAAGATGGGAGAGGAAGTGGATACCAGAATTAAAAAGTTTCAAATTATGCAAGGTGTGGTGAGAATAATTAATAAAATACCTATTGCTAAAAATTCTTTTGTCACTTATGATCTAAGTTACCTGATCATTTGCATCTGTGGATTTACTTTACATAGGTCAAGAGGACATGAGTATCAAAGAGGACAAACTTCCTTGGTTGTGTCAAACCACAACTTATATTGTAAATGAAAATCAACACTTAATAACTTTGGGGTTTTCCCTTATTTTCTGAAGATTGAAATGATTTTCAATTGATCAAAAGTCATTTTCAACAGAAGCTATATTTACTCTCCATATAAAGGAGGGGAAGCCTCTCCTTAGGCTGCAGGGCAGCAAGCAAGCAAACTAGGTAGTTCTATACTGAAAAAACAGACCCTGTAGTTTCTTAACATGTATGTGGTGTTTCTTACTAGGGGATGGATATTAGAGCATTTAGCAGAGCTCAGTTTCTGATCGTTTTTCTTCCACGTCATCTGGTATTGCAGCTGTTGGACAGGCCTTTAAAAATACACTTCATGCCTGATCTGCAGTTTCATTTTCTCACCTGTGACACAGATTATGATGTGTGGTGGTGCTCAGTTAATTCAGTGACACAAGCTATGTGCCCAGGATCAAACTGCAGGCATTCTACACATTGCCTCTGTTTTAGTGCAGACCCAGAGAGAGCTCTGCCTTTGCTTCTGCATTTGTTTTTCTCTTGTGTATCTTCAACCTGGCCTCAACTGGCACTTCCATGGTCTACTTTAAAACAGCATAGGAGAAAAAGTGATCAGGTCTGCAAGGCAGCCTTGAGGTTACTCAGTGCATCCATCTAGAGATGCACTTCTTGCAGAAGGTAAGGAAACATAAGGAAACATTTTGCTGTTCAATATAAATAAACATATCTGAGTCACTATTAGAGATGACCCCAACAAATCTGTCCCAGTTAAGTGCTTGCCTGACCTCATGGCAGCAAAATAAAAATAAAACAATTAAGAAGTACATTAAGCCAAGAAGCCTTATAATACAGGTTGCAGCTTGGCAAGTGAGGGTCCTGGCAGGTTATTAAGGGCAGCAAACTTTGTAAGCTGGAGGGTTGGCTGAGGATATTTTGTCACGAGTTTTGAAATCAAGCTGAAGTGCTGTATTCAGTCAAGGTGCTGTGAGGAAAATCACCCTTCCTGTGCTCCTCTGTTCCACAGCAAGAGTGGTATTCTCAAAAGGAAAAGAAAAAAGTGTTATTCAGCTCTGTAAATATTCCCTCTATTTCTTTTTTTTTTTTTTTTAATTTAGTTGGGCAACAGCAAATGGTAAAGCTGTGAATTTGTCCTCTGACTACTAAAATACTCCACTTCTCCCTTTGGACCAGTTACAATAGTTAAGGAGGCTGAAGTTTTATAGAAGAAAATTGCCCTGCTTTCTTAATGAGAGTGATCAGTACATCTGCTGCTTTTCAAGTGGACAATAACTCTTTAAGTCTGTGGGATAGGTATTTGATGAGAAAGATGTTGTTTAGTACGGACATCTGATCGTTGACAATGGTGTCCTGTCTGGTGTCAGGAGTGATGGGGATCTGCTGTTCTGGAGAGAAAAAAACTGCTGAAGCATCACTGATCTGTCAGCATAGAAACCCTGTAAACAGGGGCTTTATTCAGAATCCAATGAAGAGTTACTCATACTAAGAAGGTGGTACCTAGCACTCTTAGAAGTAGATAACAATAATTCCTGCTTAGACTAAGGTATGTGTTGTTATGTCTGTAATGGGCTAAAACATACCTACATGGTGTAAAGTGAAGGTGAAAGGTACGTGCATCTCATTTACACCTCAGAAGCAGATGTAACAATACAAATGTGAGGGCTGCTCCGAAAGTAATGCTTCCCATTTTATTATGTCAGCCCACGATGTCAGAGGTGGATGTTGACGGTATAGTTGAATCTTTCCACCAATATTCCATTACATTTTGTTGTTGTGTGACAGATAGCAGCAGAGGGGCAGCCTGACCAAATGGTGCCTGACATGAAAATACATCTGAAGTAATGCATTAAAAATGACACCCATTGACATGTTGAATGTTTATGGAGATCAAACAGCGTCTGAGCACAGTGAGGTGGGTGGTGTATTTCAGCAGTGGCAGCAGTGATGTGATAGACAAGCCACGTTCTGAATGGCCAAGCACAGTTGTCACACCATGAAATGAAGAGCCTATCAATCAGCTCATTTGTGCAGATTGTCTAAAATGATGGTGACTGTGTTAAAAAGCGTTTTGTAGCTGAGAATTTGCTCTGTCAAATAGTGTTATTGTGCTCTTTGTGTCTGTTGTAGTTTCCTTGAAAATAAATAGGGAGCAATGCTTTTGGAGTTAACATTTAAACAGTGCTTAGCTCATACAACAGTTGGGGCAGGGAATACTGCTTTTTGTAGAGCACCTGGGTGCTAGCTTCAGAAGGCAGGCCCATGTGCTGTTTTAAGGGCAAAAGGGCTGTGCTGTCCGGGAATAAAACACAAAGATCTGCATTCTGCTTTTCTTTCATCACCTCAATCTTTTCCCACCAGACAAGTTAGGAGAAAGTCGAGGGCTTCTAGCACTGGGAACATTCCATTTTCATTCTTATGGGAGCATGTTTACATGTGGGAGTATTTAAGGTTGATTTCTCTTCCATTTTTTAGTCCAGGTGAAATGTGGAGTCTTTGAAAGAGCAGAACAATGTTTTTGGAGGGTTTAGAGGAGCCAGGTGAAGCTCAACTTGTTATCTCCTAGTATACCTTTTCTCTGTGACACAACAGAATGATGTCTCATCATTGCTAGGCTGTTTTAACATACTGCTACCTCTACATGTCTTTTTTTCATATGACAAGGCCAGTGAAAGTCACTGATCTATTTTTGTTGTGTTACATCAACCAGAGAGAAGCTAAAAAGCACAGAATGAAAGTGGTTGGTCCTGCTGAATGGTGAACTCAAATTTTGGGCATCATTGCTTTCAAGAAGAGCTTGAAACTGGAGGGCACAGTTTTAAAAAGAGTTCATCCTGGTCTAGGCTGAGCACAAGCAAGTGACCTCCTCTGTCTGTCCTCAGCCACTGAGGTGGAGATATCTCTTCACTGATAAATGGATTTGGCAAAATGCAGCTTAGCTGCCAAGAGAAGGCAGAGCTACGATGACCTGTATCTCACTCCATGGATCCTGGGAAGTAGATGCCAGGTGGAAACAGGACATCAGGAGAGATGCAGAGCAAGCAAGTGACTGAGTGCATGGAGCCCTGGGAAATTATTTAGAGAAATCTGGCATTTTACTCCAGCTGCTGCCATGGTCCTGTGAGAAGCTCAGCTGTTCCCTGCCTCTTCCTGCCCTTCCTCCCTTTTACGCATTCAGAATGAGAAGCAGGAATAAGAAAAAGGAAATCTTGATCCTGCCAGTGCAAATAATAATAGCAGTGATGATAGCCCAGCACAGTTGACAGCTCGTGTGATTTAAGGTAAGTGCAAAGCCTTTGTATGCAGGACTTGGACTAGGAGAGGCATCCTTCATGAGGCTGCGTCTTCTTAAAATACCTGGTGCTGGAAGGAATCTGATGCACTCGGAAGGCAACATGCTTTAACTGCTCTGAAGCACTTTTATGAGGTCTGGGATAAATCAGTTCTGGAAAGTATGAGTTAGCAGTAATCAGAAGAGGGAGGGAGCTTTATCCAGGATGTGGGAACCACTGCGGACTGCAGCTTGCTTGTGTGGAAACAATGCACCAAAGTAGATTTCTGTGGGTCCCACAGCAGTGGTCCTTCCCCCCCTTTGCAGAGCATAGGGCATGAATGGCCCTCGTGCTGTGTCTCCACAGAGGTGGAGACTCTGGGGCATGGCTGCCCCATTGAGAGAGCACTTACCTGGCTTTGGTTGGCAGATGTGTGGCTGCTGCACAGAGTGCACAGGTTTTGTCACCACACAGGTTGCTGGAGTGAGTAGCAAGGGTCAGACAGGAGTGAGAAGAAGGAGGGGCAGAAAAAGGAAAAGAATTGTGGAAAGTGTCCAAATTCCAGCTGTAAAATCAGCTGCCTTCACACAAACCACCAAAATGATGTGTTCCTAGCACACTGGCTCATATTCAATATATTGATCCTGCCTAGGCTCCACTGGATTGTTGAGGGCAGGACTGAATAGTTGGGAACCTCGATCTACATTTTTAAAGGTGTGGGTGCTGCCTAGGAAAACAAAGCCCATCTCCTGGATGATGCCTAAGAGATGCACACTTGTAAGATGCTGTGCTGAGCTGTAGCCCAGACCTCTAGGAAATGTGGTGTGCATCTACATGGGGAGCTATCAGGGAAAGCAGGCTGCAACAATGATGTCTGTAAACCACTCAGGGATGAAAGGCATGCTGCAGATTAGGTATCTAATCAATCTGCATTTCCACACTGGGACCATCATCTCAGGCCCCAGTTTCAGCACAAGTTAAAAGACAAACACATGTTGCAGGTAAATCCCAGCCTCTCCTTACCACAGCCCTGTAGACATGGTTACGTTTTAGATGCAAGCAAGGCCACATTAATTCCATTTATATGATGTCAAACAAGATTCCCATTGAGACAAATTTCTTTGGCTTTACTGATTCG
Organism: Cyrtonyx montezumae; assembly: GCF_038088225.1. Taxonomy (NCBI): domain Eukaryota; kingdom Metazoa; phylum Chordata; class Aves; order Galliformes; family Odontophoridae; genus Cyrtonyx; species Cyrtonyx montezumae. The sequence continues at coordinate 97,574,010 of NW_027072089.1, read as the reverse complement.
GGACAGCTGAGGATTTGGTCTGCTGTTAGCAAGATACTATATGAGAACATTATTTGGGAGTACCCTTTGGTATTTCCCCTGGTGCTGAGTGTATTGTGTACCAGAAGTTATCTGGAGATTAAAGTCGAAGTCAGAATCTTTGTGCAACTCTTACAGCTGTGTTCTTTCTGGTACAGTAAGCTTTGGAGCAAATATGGGCTTTATCAGACAATGCTGTCTATGCTGAAGGGGAAGCTATCAAGGACAATGAGATTTCTGCTAACGTAACAGTTTTGACATGTCGAAATTGGAACTCCATCAGTTTTGGCAAGTGTGAACCCAGCCTCGTGGTGACTGGAAGTGGAATGCGATAATTATATGGAAAAGGCCTGGAACCCAACAAGATACTGTGGGGTGACAGGTGGCCCTCTGGGATGGGATGCGGGCGTGCTCCCTGCTGGCATGTGCTGTTCTCAAGTGAGAGAAGAGCTGATAAGTCCACTGCTCGCAGCTGCCAGCATTGGAGCTAATGACAAAATAAACATTTTGGTGTGTGCATCTTTCTGACCTGAAGGTACCCCACAGTGGATTTAATTCACTGGGGGTGGCATTATTAGTGTTTCTCTAGCCCTACAGACTCTAGTGAAGAAAAAGCATCTTCAGGCAAAAGCCAGTTACGTTGGCTTGGTAACCATTTCTCTTGCAAAATGACTGAAGGATTTAAGTGTTCTCAAGTGAGAATAATCTACACTTGTACTAATCTCACTGCATTGCCCCGCTCCCTGCACTGTCCCCTGGTTTTGATTCCTGTGGCTTTTAAAATGTGTGTTTCAAGGCCTTTCTTGCTAAAGACCCATGAATTACTTAAGTAAGGCCACATGAATGTGGTTCTCTGCATGCTCAAGTGGTTGCAAAATAGGCATCTTTAGACCATAAATATATGAGTGTCAGCTCATCTTGACTGAATTTTAGACCACAGAAGACCTGGGACACTCTGTGAAACTGCCAATATTTACATATTAAATAGACAGTAGCTGCAAGAGTAAGTGGGATAATTTAAACCAGCTAACCTAACATCAGACACAGTCAAAATCATGAATGAATTTCTATGAGGTTCTGCTAATGAAGTATTCAAAGACAGAATGGATGTCGCGTCTTGCTGATTTCTTTCTCTGCTGGAAATGACAAAGCTTAGGAAATAATACCTTTTTGTAGGACCAGGAACATCACCTTCTTTGTTATTTTTTTTATAAATAAATTAGCACTGCACATTCTTGATAAGGTATGCATTAGGCAGACTAAATCTTGAAAGAATTTGGAAGTAAATGAGGCATTTTAATTGAAGGTGGATTTTCCTGGTTTGTTTGAATGGCAATTTGTATTTGACCTGGCAGTTCAATATCTTTATCCTTGATTTGAAGTAAAATAATAGCCTGGTGATAAGGCAAAGACTGAATAGTTAAAGTCAGGAAGACTAAGCAGCAGTAGAGACTGGTCTGAGTGACTTCTTAAACACAGCCCAGTGAAATGAAAGGAAACGCAAGTTTGCATACCTTAGAATAAAAAAAAAAAAAAATGCACACCCCATTCACAAGGAAGTGGGGCTGTTCTCTTGAAGAAAAAAAAAGGCTTCACTGGTTATACTGGACCAGAAAGCAAGCAGAGGATCACAGAATAATAATTAAGTTTTCTTTACCAGTAATATATGATTAAATAGAATCATTTTGGATCTTGTCTGTAGTTGCAGCTGATGAAAATAGTGCTGAAATACTGCCTTTAAGACGTAAACCCATATATATAGCAGAAAAACAGAATCAAGGGTTAGAGGGAGAGACATAAATGGAGCTGCTTATGTGTCTTTATACTTCATAAGGGTACTCCTGAGAGATGTTGTTGAGGGAGGAGAAGGCAGAACACCAAAGGGCTTTACAGTCCAGTGAAGCAAGGCATAACCAGAGTCCGCGGCTGAAAGCTGAAGCTGGACAATTTAAGCTGAAAATAACACGTGTTTCCATTAGAGTGAGCCTAATCAGGGGAACTGGAGGAGGAGGGTGGATTCTCTGGCTCCTAAAGTCTTTATATCCTGACGGATGTCTTTCTGGAGATAGTCCTTAGCAAAACACAAGTTATTGGACTGGATGCAGAGGGAACTTGGTGAAATGTAATGACCTGTGATGTATAACAGGTCAGACTGGATGACAGAGTGGCCCCTCCTAGCTTGGAGCATTACAAATCTATGAAAATGTGAACTCTAGAAAATCATGACAGCATGCTATAACATTTTTCTCTCACGAGATTTCTCAAAAACTCCTAAGTAAATCAACTTATGCATAGCTTTCTAACCAGTGTAGTGGTATGTGGGTAAACCATTTTTCTTGAAAAGACTTTAACAAAAAAAAAAAATCTCTGGATTCTGGAAAAATGATTTTGGTTTTTTTTTTCTTTTTGGTTGGTTTGTTGATTGTCTAAGCGTGGTTAAGAGGCTCTGATGCTAAAGCTTTCCCAGAGCAGGGAGAATCCATATGCTGCATATTAGACCTCATCAGGCTATGTTGTTTTAAAATACTTCCCGTAGTAATTTGCACTTTCTGCATGCCACTGTATTGGCTATAACTGCAACTGCACCACACTCTAAGCTGCCCATTCTCTGTAACTAAGTCTACATAAAATATAACATTTTAACAAAACTAGCTGATACGAGAATCATGTTGCCATATTCTGATAAGAAAGAGCTGTTTATCTATACACTTCCCCCAAATGTGGCTGGGGTCAGGAGTTGTCTGCAGTGTACTTTCCCTCCTTGTTTGAAATGATTGATTTTGCATTATCGGTAGAGCTGCTCTTCTGAGGCTCAGGAGATGTTCTCCATGACAGTTTCCCTTCGAAGACTGTAGGGAAGAAGGGACACTAGATACGAGAAGAAGCAAAGGTATCTGCAGCTCCTGTTGAGGATGCAAGTGCTTAACTTTAAATAGGTGCTGAAGCCCATCAATACAACATAAATAAATAACCTGTGAAACATTGCAGCATTTGCTTAAACGTGCCCCTGTGCTGTCAGTTATAATGAGTTACGATTTCAGTCTAGTGAAGCACTTAAGCAATTGTATAATTTGCAGTACAGGAGAAATCCCTTGCCTTTAATAGGGTTTATGCGCTCAAAACCATCTGCCTGCTTAAGTGCAGAACTGGAATAAAGTGCTCTGGACAGCAAAAGGCAAAGAGGGAGAGTGTGATGAACGTACAGCACTTACTTTACTGTCCTCTGTTTGCTGGCCACAGTGAATAAGTCTGCAAACCTTGGAAAGGATGGCAGAGTGCGAAGACCTGCAATGGTCTTTTCTTTGGGAAGGAGCAAGGAGCTCCTGGAGGAGAAATAAAATCAAATTCAAACATTTTATGGTGATTCTAGGAGAAAATTAAAACCTGAATCTTAGCTTGGTGGAAACAGATGAGATACTCAGTGCCTGAGCTGTAAGCAAGGAACGAATTCTCTCCTGACTCCTTAGGCAATAGATTGATGGGTGTTTAGTTTGTTGCTAAAGAGACAACAGTTGTCGATTCCCATCTTGTTATTCTTCCCTTGTTTCCCCTCTCCCCGCTCTACAGATAATGTAATTATTTAAAAACACACGAAAAAAGTAAAAGAAAGTTTAGCTTTTTTCTGTGGAGATTATTACCCCTAACGCTGTGTTAACATAATCTCACAGCTGACTGAACACTCCCCTCTGACCTTTCCTTCCTTGGGGACAAACTCAGGTTTAATTGACATTTGTGTCTGTGAGCTCTGCTGAGGAGAGATTAGCAGTGGCTTAGCTAATTAGTATTTAAATGTTCACTAATGTTCTAATGGATTTGTCAATTACAATCATATTAAAAATTGATTCAAAGATTTCACTTTTTGGAAAAAAAGCAGAGATGTCAGAGCTGATTGAATTTCTCAAAAGGATTAAAGAAAAAAAAATCAAATCTGCTGTTATGATCTTTTCAGTCATACTGGAAGACAGGGAAATACTTTGAATCATAAATGGCCCGCATGTTTCTTGAGATGCAAATATGCTTACTCCTCACTACTGTATTGAAAAAAGTGGGGACACATGAGATTTTAGGATTATTTGAAAATATTCACACTGTAATTATGTTGTTCTTCTATTCCAACAAAACTTCTACAGGTTGGAGTACTAAAAGAACCTTCCCGATAAATGGGTAACATCACAGTAATTCTGTTTTTCAGCATGAGCTACTGATCTCTTTCGTGTCCCTCATGTTGTAAATGGAAATACCTTCTACTCGGTGTACTGGCTGCTATCTATAACATTTTTTTATCCATGGGGTTTCCATTTCATACTCAATCCACAGTTTATACAATAAGTGATGAAGGCAGCTTCTAGCTGTGGAAAATTGTTGGCTGATCAAAACAAGCGCAGGTTTTTATGAGCTGAAACCCTCCTTGTGACTTGGCTGATGAAGGAAGGTAATGTAATAAGACAAGTTGGTTTTCTACCCGCTTTCTACTGAAGTATTTCATCACATAAAGTAGGCAAATATATTGTAGATTAAAATTTGGAATTTGGTGCACTAGAGGAAATATTTAATGCTATTTCAAAAAACATCCATTATTCTCAGTTCAACTGGTTTGATTTTTCTTCTTTCAAAGATGACCCAGCAGGCTCAGGGGGAGATTCAGCTGTTTAGGGGATACCACATGCCCTCTGAAAATGAAGCTACTGTCTTTGAAAATGTATCTGTGGATTTATCAACTTAGGAGTAGTAAGGAAATATTGTCATGTGCATTCAGGAATGTTAGCATCACTGGAAAGCCCAAGTTCATTGACCTTCCATGCAGGCAATGCTGTGTCTAACCTTGAGATGCAAGAATGGATGATTATTTGTTGTGGGGCTTTTTTGGCTCATGATTTAAAAAGGAATCAATCTGTATCAGCAAAAAATTGCTTTGTTTACTGCCTATTGAAAAAAACAGAAACAAAAACAAATATCAACAATGCAAAGCAAATTAAAAAAAAAAAAAAAAAGAAAAGATGCTTTGGATTGTGAGTGTTTTTAGTTTACTCTGAAACAAACTGATGTTTTATTCTCATACCCTTTGTTTAAAGCTAAGCCAGGAAGATGTAGTCCAAAATCTGAGAAAATAATTTTAGTCATAATTTTAGGATATAATTTTACTACCTTTAACCTAAAACACTTGGAAACATATCAATTTCAAAACTTTTATAATTTGCCCAGTACATTTTTCTTGCTGAGCTCTGCTTCCAAGAAGCCAAGTTGCTTTTGGAAAGGGACTGTAAATTCAGGAGTACCTATGTGATTTCCAGTCCTTCCTAACACCCCCGAAGTCTGATGCCGTAGCCCAGACACTCTGACTCTTTTGGACCCTAAAGGTCAGTAGGTCATTTTCCAATAAACTTCTTAGGAGCCCTCATTAAAGTAAAGGGGTTTTCACTACTTTTATTACAAGAACTCCTTGGACTACCAAGGAAGAAAGAGTTTCAAGATTTGCTTTTCCCACACCTGAGCAATGCCTCCATCTCCCACTCTCTCTTCTTCCACCCACCATTTTTTAGGTGTCCTCTTAACCCCTATTTCATGACCTTCCTCGGAAAAATATACAGGACACATCAGAGGTGGTATAAGCAGCATGTGAGGCATATAGACCTGGGGACATCGAACCTCAGATCACTGCAACTCTCCACAGTTGTGAACTGGCAAGATACTATGCTGTATCCTCTCCAAAACACTCCCCAAAAGCCATTAATTACAGCAATCAGGGAAAAAGTTTGGTGCTGAGTTCAAGATACTGAACTGGAGACGTGGGGAGAGACAATTCAGAAGGAAAATCACCTCTGCATCCTTCAGCACTGTCTAGCATCAAAAGGCCCCTGCACTAATGCTGGAAAATGGATGTACAAGGTAGTCCCAGGACATAGCACTGCCTGCCCAAAACCCTGATACTACGGGTGTTAGAAGAAGCCTTGATAGGGGGAAATGTAAACAGAGAAAGACATCTGGGGACTGTAGCCAACAACTACGTTTTGGCACTGCAAGCCAAACCACAGCCTTGGCGCTGCAAGGAGGATATCTGCTGGGGTCATTGCTCTCTGGGAGGAACCACATGGGGACAAATACTCCCATCCCCACTGTCTGCTAGGGAATGGGAGCAGGTCAAAGGGACAGTGGCATCATTAATCAGCCCAGATGGGTTTTGTGAAGAGAGAGGGCACCAACAGAAGGCTGTGGCTCTGGCTGGAGACATCTAAAGTACAAGTGCCATCCCAGAATTCACATGCCACCTCCTGCCAGAGTGAGCATCTGGTCAGGGAGCCCTACCTACAGCTACTGTGTCCCTGCAGGAGCAGTGCAGCTGGTGCCATGTTACATTGCACATTTAACCGAGCGGGGCCCTGCTGAAAAGATGGAAGATGGCTTTCTTGTTAAATGTGTACATTGAGGAAAATGAATTATGAAAGTGATGTCTCTGTTGTTAAAAGCTAGTTAGCTTCTGTATTGCTTTGTCATCTTTGTTCCCCAAAATGTCTGCAGTATAGGAAGAGCCAGTTCACTTCCTGGCTTCTTGCATAATGTAATGCATTACCCCTAATGCTTTGTCTGATAAGAGATGATTAGTCAAAACTCATAACAGTCCTGCAAAAAAAAATGGGTCAGTCTGTCCTGAGACTGGGCAGGTGGGAGATGACAGCTGGATGAGGAGCTCATCTACACAATCAGAGGAGACTGATAGCACTGTACAGATACATTTATAAAACCAGTATGCATCCTTACAACCTAAATCAGAGCTAGTAAAACCCCACATGTCAAAGAGGGAAATACAGTAAAAATATCTTGAATTAAGTGCCAAATTAGGTGTAGCATTAATTAGCTAATTAAACTGGCACATTGTCAAGCTTACTGCCCCATTCTTTTTTGTAAGTAAGAGATTTACTTTATGTTTCCACCAGGCTATAGCATAGAGCCCTACTGCCCAGGTAGGGCATATCTGCTTCTAGCATTTATCAAGCAGTACATGCAGAGAAAATATAATTACTGCCTTCTGTGAAATTAAAGGGAAAAATTAAGAAAGAAAATACTCATTTTCACAACAGTGGACTGCTATGCATTTTCCACTCATTGCTTTTAGAAACAAAAGCTAGCACGTTTTATTTTGTGAAGGGGAAGGGAGAAAACATGAAGTCAAGTGAAAGGATTACTGATGGACAGAAATCACCGTCCTCTTCATTTTTGAATGAGTGATAATTGTAAATGACATAGAATTAACTGTGAGGTCACTTTTATTCTCTGAATGCTTCAGAGAATTCTGAAGTTATAAACTCCCATTAAATTAAATGGGCTCTCTATTGAAGCGGGCTTCCTACACGACTTTAAGTGAAACTTAAAACAGTCATCCTGAACTTGAAATTTGACCTGGAATATTTCAGTATATTGCAAGTGATGAGTGCCTATATGAAAAGTGGGCAACCCCACCTCCAAATGCTCCTCACATCACTCTGTGCGCATGTGTTCACCAAGTGCAGGGTCCTGCATGGAAGTAGCATCAGTTGGCTGTGACCACACGGCTCAAGGATGAAAGCTTATGAAGGGTGCCATTATTTTAGACAATTTCGCTGAGGTTTTCTGCTTGGATGAAGGCATAAGGAAACTCTCTTACCCAATGTTTGGCACAGCCAAGTGTTAAATCACTTCATATCGGAGCTGAACCTCAACCTCATCACTGTTAATCTTCTTGATTGGTTAAGTCTTTGCTTTCTGTCAGAAGAGCTAAAATCTGAGTGTCAACAATCAGCACATGAAGATTTTCCAGCAGAGAAGAATGCCTTCCCTTTCCCACTCCCTTTCCTCTGTTGGTGAGGGGAGGTAACATCCTCTTGACCCCTTCTTCCTAACAAATCTGTTGTTTGTACTCCACTGTTTTCTGACTGTACAGTAAGCCTGGGCTGAAGGCATATCTTTGCAGAGCTAACCCCACCACATGACAAGGCTTTTTACTCAGGGAGCATTTATCATTAACCCACAACGAGTAGTAGGAAAAATGTGGACTTTCTTGGGTGTGTGAAAGTATCAACCCTGAGATTTGGACATCTTTGTCAATGAAAATGTTGTCATAAGAAAAAAACATCTTTAATCCCAAAAGCCAAGGGCAATTCCTACTTTTTACTTATGTGACAGAACTGGCTTTCTTTTCCAAAGGTTAAATCATGGCCCTTAGTGGGCAGGACCTGGTCTAGGCTCCTAAGTGACTGCTCATCTCTGTGGGTAGGAGATCTCCTCTCCAGGCTGCAGAGTCATCACTACTGCTGTCCTAGAAGTTGCTCGGTGGGTCCACAAGCTGAAAGGTCTCTCATTGCCTACCCTGCCATGCTGCTGCTTCTCCTGTTCTCAAAACAATCCAGATGGACTCCCAGAGAAAGTAAGTACTGTAGTCATCACCCATGCTGTCAGTCTTGCTTCCCAATAGAGGAAGTCATGATATTAAAGGAAGCACAAATGTGTTTTCTTCTTCTTCTGACTTCTTGCCCTCTTGTCCATCAAATATTTTAGTCAGCCACTGTGTCACCTAAGCATATTGTCTGTTGTCTTAATCACAAGGTATTATTTCTGTTTACAGATTGAATGATTGTAAGATTTATAAAATGAATGAAGCATAACAAGAAAGGTATGGTGATGCATGAACAAGCTAATGAATGCAGGCATTAGGATGATTAACAGATACATTTCAAATACAGATATCAACAAATGTAAACAGACCATTAGCAAATAAAGGCAAGGATGCAAAGAAGGTTGAAGAGAACAGCTGCTCAAGAATCAAATGAATGTCTGAAAGCAAGATTTTGTGACTAGACTCCAGAAAAGAAACACCAACTCCAGCCTGCAGCAAGACTTTCTGGGGCCACTTTTGTGATGTATGGCTATGGGAGGCAGACTGGATGGAGAAGATCATCTCTGCAATTACCATGCCTAAGGATCATCCTACTCTCAACCACAGCCACTACACTGGATCCCTCATTGAATGAAGCAGCCAAAACCATCGCTTACAATGTGTGGAATACCATTTCCCTCTGTGTGCTCTCTCTTGCAGCTTACACTCACGGATGTGACAGAAACACAGCAGAGCTTTTGCAGAGCAGCTTCAGATGCATTTGGAAGGCATTCTCATGGTTAGAGCTGGGATATTTCACACGGAGGATAATGTTTGCACTGAATGTCAATGCACATTTTGGTTTGGTCAGGATAATGCCTAGCCAGTGACCTTATACAGCCCCAATTAGCAGATAACTGCCAGGGAGTCCCATTCCTTATTGTTAGGAGTGAACAAGGCAATCATGGAAAGAAGGCAGCAATAATAACAACAGCTAATTAGACAGCGAGTGGTGCACAAGGCAAAGAAAAGAGAAAGATATGAGAGTTCTATATGGTGTGGCTGCCAGCTGAATTAAGGATCTGGAGCTCAGGATGTAAGCATATGGCTCAAGTTGAGGTTCAATTCCTTGTCTCTACAGTCTTCTCTTTGGGCACAACATGGCATCTTTGCAGCAACGCTTGGGCAGGCACTATCTCTGTGATGCAGCATGGCATGAGGCAGAGGTGTCAATTCTGGTCCTGACAAAGTGGTGGCCCGGTGCCTGCAGCATCCTGCCCAAATCCACTGCTCTAGTTCTGAAGAGGGCAGTAGTCTTCCTCTGCTGGCTGTGGCCTGCTGCTCTCCCACAAAGTAGCAGAAGCACCATTTTCTTCGTGCACCAGTGGCATTTGATCATCAGCATAAAAGGGAGATTTTGACTTGGCTGCTTTGGGGATATAGTGGGAAAAATAGCATGTTCCAGAGGAGCCCACTCCCAACACCTTCAAAGGATGAAGTGTGATCAAAGGATCACACTTGGGGATTTTGTGTCCTATTGCACATTAATGTCAGCAGCACTGATAGTCCTCAGAGCAGGAAAAGACCTCTTTCTGAAACACACATTCCGAGGTTTTTTCTGTGTTAAACATATAGATCTGCAGAGAAAAGTGTCATTTGGAGAACCTGAGGGAACTGTTGATACTGCCAAGATTACTAGATGAAAGGAAATATTTTGGTCTGATCCTATTGCCACAGTGAGGTCTGAGACTTCCTTTATGGTTACTCCAATTCCAGTTTGTTGGATGTAACTCAAGAAATAAATTCATACTTACTCCAGCCTTCTCATGCCTACAGAAATACCCAGTTACAGTAGTATAATTCTGCTGGAACTGAAAGCTTACTGACATGCTCCTTTTGCAACTCCTTTTTTTTGTATGTCAGTAGGAAAGTCACTAGCGTAGCATTTTTTTTTTTTCAAGATGTTTGCTGTGGGCTATATCCTACTCTCACTAACCCTCATAAAATTCAGTAATTTCCATTAACGTTGATGGAGCTGACCTGGACTTGCACCTAGCCTAGATAATGGAATTTGACCTTAGGTATCTATAGGAAATGTAATCCTCTACGTACTACTTCAGATGAAACATATTTCCTGAACTGGAAGCTGGCTTCACTTGGAGGGGCTCCCGATTTTAACAAAGAACTCTGGGCATTACTGTGAGACAGACACAATTAGGTGTAACTCATTAGGAAGAAAAGATAAAGAGGCACTTAGGGACCCTCTGACAGATGCGAGTGTGTCTCTGCAGCTCTGAGCAGGGAGAGGGTTGGGTGCTTGCCCCTTCATCTGCTAAACCTCCTCACAGTGCCTACGGAATAAAAGCCTCATGGCATAATGGTGGTGGTGATGACAAGGGTAATAAGGCTCATGATAATAAGGACAAGCAGGGTTTCCATTTCCATTACCAGCGCAATCGATTGAGGTTTAATTTTTTTTCTTTTTTTCTTTTTTTCTTCCATCTAAAGCAAGTTCTGTAAGGGTCATGAGATAAAACCCTGAAAAGGGGCTTTAAAAAGGTCTTTGGAAGCAGTGTGGAATTTTAAAATTGAATCTGTAATTTCAAAAATGAAAAGTAATATAATTGGTACACAGTGCATTTCCATTAGAAGTAGAATGCCACTCAGTCATTTCATCTCAACGTAGGTTGAGTTAAGCATACAGGTGAACAGCTTTCTTTTCTGTAATTCCCCTCCCTAGGGATTATGCATTTGTAGAGTAGCAGATGCAGGTTTCGGCTTGTTACGTACACACACCCATATATTTCACTCTTTGGGGTGAAGAAGAGAAGTCACTCAGTGGGGGTAAGAAGTTGCTACGGTCTGAAAGCTGTCTGCCTGTTGAGTGGTGGCACCTTGCTGCTCCCACTAGATGTGAGCTCAAGCACAGGCTGGCAACCAGCACAGCTGGCTGGCATTTCACCCAAGGTGAAACCACGTCTTTCCTCTCCAGGAAATGGGAGTCAGTGCTGAAACTGGAGCACTGTGGGAATAATCCTTGCCCAGAGCACTTGGCTCTATTTCAGGGTAGCAACTGGGAATCAAAAATGCTTTTGTGTCAAGACTTACTGTGGTCCATTTGTTTTAGCCCGTGGCTGGGAGGAGTGCTGTTTGAATGGGTAATGATATTTGGGAGCTAGAGGATGAACTTGGCTTCCAGAAAAGTTTTCTCCATACTCTGCTGCCCGTTGCTTGCAGCAATGAGATGTCTCACGCAATGTTTGTTCTTGCTGTGATATCCACATTCATCAGACAGGTTTCCACGTGGATAGCATTGCATCTGCAGGAGAGAACTAAGAGAACTAACAACCATTCCTTCTTCCTCCCTCTATACTACTGGCTGACCAGGTTGTATTTGGAAGAGCAAACCTCAAGCAGATGAAACGAAGGACAGAGAGCAATTTATCTGCTGACTGAGCGATATGCTTAAATAAACATATTTCCTCACTACTGTAGACAAAAGCCAACCTTTTTCAAGATTTAAAGTGCAAGCAGGTCTGAGCAGAATTAACCAAGATTTAGTTGCCTGGGATTTTTCCAAGATGTGGAGAACAATAAAGGGAGGAAAGCTGAAAGCAAAAGGGGGATCATACACAGACAAGTAGAGATGTTTTCCCTAAATATGATCTTAAATGAAGGGAAAAAAAGGATTCTGAAAGAAGCCTGGACTCTGAAGCATTGGGTGTAAAACTTAAGGCACTTATGCAGGAAGAGGAACTTAGAAATGACGGGTGTGTTGGGGGAAGAGCTATGTGTCATACTGTAGACATAAACTCCCTTTAAGCACACATTCCACCTACAACCCCTCTTACACATACAGAGGACAGCCCAGCTGCACACCAGTAGACTGGGAAGAAAATACACAGTAGCTTAAATGGATAGGCTGGGATTTCGGAAGAGTCCGGCAAAACAGGACGTTGAATGCTCGTGAAAATCTCAATCCAAAGCATTTTACTGAAACCCCTGCCACAGATCAACAGTGTTTTTGCAATGCTCGTTATGTGCTTGCCTGTGCAACATGTTATTTTTTCCCCTCTCTGAAACTGTGACTTAATGCATAGTAATGGCATGTCAAAGGCAGCATTACAGCCCTGGTCCTGAATGCAATGCTGAGTCTCCTGTCATGCATGGAATGTAATTACCATTAAGGCTGAAAAATGAGGAAGATGAACAGTAGTGGCAGTTTTTCTCAAGTTTACATAAACACTGGCTGCAAGAAGAGGGCAGGAACACCAAAATCAAAGAGTTCCTGTCACATCAGCGCTTTAAATCTCTAAACGGCTCCTTGAAAATCATCTGGCCTCGGTGAACACAAACAGCCGATAAAACCTTCAGTTAAGGTCTGCTCTTATCTGCTAATTTCAGGGCAGTCCTGCCCTTTACTCACTGTCTCTAGGAAAGTAGTGATTTTGGCACTTTTCTGTTGGCTCACTAAATTTCCTAGCTGGAGAAGAAGTAGATGCGGAGATGAAGGTGTTTGGGGTCTTTATATCGGTCATAGGGCACTATGAGGAAACACTCTGAAGGCTTTGCTTCAGCATCCTTGTGGTTAAAGGCTGGGTGACAGAAAGAACCATGTCCTCCAGTGATGCTGGCTGTCATCTTCTGGGCACAACGTTCTGAAGTTAAACCCCAAAACTCTCTGAAATGTGGGCAGCACCTCTTTCCCTCCTGTTCCCCACTGCAGGTTCATTGCCTACTGAAAGCACTGGAACGTAACCATGCCTTGGGGAGGAAGATGTGGCAGAGATGTTTTAAGATGTTTTATTTTTTTCCTGAGTCATTGGAGTGGTGTTTCCCTATAGCTGTGCCTATCTAACAGCCCACAGGTTTCAGGTTTTGTTACAAACATGAGACAAATCTGAGCAGATTTGCAAGAGAATATTTCAAAGGTAAAATTTCTGCATGAAATGGAGCAGATTTATTCTCTTTGTGGTTTTCTGGTGAGTTTTTGGCTTCTGTTCTCTCTTTTTTTTTTTTTTTTTTTTTTTTACGTGAAACCTGATGGCTTAAGCTGGGATTTGTTTTGTGGCTTTGATGAACTGAAGTCTGCTCCTCCTGCCACTTTTAATGGACTAGTGTTGTAAAGCACTTTAGGTTCAAACCTCCCACAAAATCTGCTCTTGGTAGAAAATGTGGATCACTTCTTCTAGGTCTTCCACATTGTTTTTCCTCTCTAAAATCCTAGAGGGGCTTCTCAGAAAGAAATAAAATGGTGATCTTCTCCCTGACTGCCATTTCCTGCTGCCACTGCAGCCATTTGTTTTCTGCATTTGCTTGACTTTCTAGGTAAATGGTTTCCTTGGGTCAAAAAGTGTTCTTCTCATCCAAACGGTCTAGGGCTAGTATTACCTATATGGAGATTATATCCAAAATGCTAATGTTTTAGCTGTCCAGTAACAGTTAAACAAAGAATATATAAGTTTAATGCAATTTCACGTGCTGGTCTTAACAACATAATCTTATGGTTTCAACCATGCCTTCTTTTTCTATAAGGCCGTCACCTTCTGTGGCACAAGCATTTTCTTGACAAATACTTCTCCCCACTCAGCATTCGTTTCTGATAGAAATCTCTTTCTGATAGAAATCCGTAAGACTTAAATATTTTGGGGAGGAAAGACTTTTTATCTGAAGGTTCTAGATGAAGCCAAAATGAAGGTTTTTTATAACACAGTATTGAAGTAATATTTCCATTCTCTTTTTGTTTACCAGAATTTGTATCTCCAAATGGTCTGAAGTGCAGAACTTCTCTTCACATTGATCATTTCTCACTCTAAAAATGCTTCTAGGCCCATAATAAATAAACTTTCTGGGGTCTGTCCCAAAAGGCTGAGCTGAGAACCCAGGTCACTAGAGGCAGGACCTCAGCTGAGTGAGGACTTCAGGACACAACTCAAGGCCAACGTTTGTAAGACCAAGCACTGAATCAGGAAAGAAAAGGCACAGTTGGAACTAAACTTGGCAAAGGGTGAGAAAGATAGCAAGAAGGGATTGTACAGGTACATTGGACAGAAGAGATAATCAAAGGAGAGTGTACTCCCTCTGATAAATGAGAAAGGAGAACTGACTGCAACAGACATGGAGAAGCTCATGGTACTCAACAAGTTATTTGCATTAGTCTTTGCTGGCAGTCAGGCTTCCCACACCTCTCAAACCCCTGAACTTCTAGGCTGGGGAAGCAATGTCCCTTTTACTGTAAGAGCAGTGCAAGTCTGAGACCACCTCACAAGACTGAATGCGAACAAGTCTATAGGACCAGATGTCGTGCATCCCAGAGTTCTGAAGGAACTAGCTAATGTGGTTGCAGAGTGACACCCCATCATGCCTGAAAAGTTCTGGCAGCTAGGCAAAGGCTTCAGTGACTGGAAAAAGGGAAATACCACTACCACATTCAAGAAGGGGAGAAAGGAAGACCTGGGGATCTACAAGCCAGTGCGCCTTACCTCTGTTCCTGGGAAAATTGTGGATCAGTTCCTTCTGGGAGATATGTCAAGGCACATTAGAGGAAGCAATCTGAGGCAGCCAGCATGGCTTCGCCAAGGACAGATTATGCCTGAACCAACCTGGCAGCTTTCACTGATGGAATGACGATATCAGTACGCAATGGAAGGGCAACTGATGTCATCAACCTGGAATTGTGGAAGGCCTTTGACTTCATCTCACATCACATCCTTATCTCTAAATTGCAGAGATATGGATTTGAAGGGTGGACTATTATGTGGATAAAGGATTAAAGATGATAAAGGACATGGAACGCCTCCCTTATGAGGAGAGGCTAAGAGATCTGGTCTGTTCAGCCTTGAAAAAAGAAGACTCAGAGGGGATCTGATTCATGTCTATAAATATCTAAGGAGCGAGAGGCCAAGGGACGAGGCTGGACTCTTCTCTGCAGTGTGTGGAGATAGGATGAGGGGAAATGGCCACAAACTGAAGCATAGAAGTTCCACGCAAATGTGCATGGAAACTTCTTCACAGTGAGGGTGACAGAGCACTGGCAAAGGCTGCACAGAGAGGTGGTGGACTCTCCTTCTCTGGAGATGTTCAAGACCCACGTGGATGCCTACCTGTGCAACCTGGTCTAGGGAGCTGCCTTGGCAGGGGGGTTGGACTCGATGGTCTCTAGAGGTCCCTTCCAATCCCTACAATTCTGTGATTCTGTGATTTGGATGGTTGCAGTCAGAGGGTCATGGTGAACAGATCTTTGTCCAGGTGGAGGCTGGTCATAGGTGAAGTCTGTCTTGGAACTGATACTCTTTAACATCTTCATCAGTGTCATAAACATTAAGATGAAATGTACATACTCTCAACAAGTTTGCTGATTACACCAAGCTGAGTGGTACAGTTGATACAACAGAAGGAAGGGATATCATCCAAAGGACAGGCTTGAAAAGTGGTGCCATAGGAACATGATGAGGTTCAACAAGACCAAGTGCAACCAAAGCAGTCCAAAATTTCTGTACAGACTGGAAGAACTCACTGATAGCAGCCCTGCTGAGAAGGACATGGGGATTCTGATGAATGAAAAGCTGTACATAATCCAGCAGTGTGTGCTTGCAGCCCTGAAGGCCAACCGTGACCTGGGCTGCATCAAAAAAGGAGTGATCATCAGGGAGAGGGAGGTGATTGTCTTCTCTATTCTTGTTAGACACCTTTTGGAGTACTGTGTTCAAGCCTGGGGACCCCAGCACAAGAATGCTGCAGAGATGCTGGAGTGAGTCCAGAGTAAGGCCACAATGATGATCAGAGAACTGCAGCACTTCTCCTATAAAGAAAGATTGAGGGAGCTGAACTTATTAACCTGAAGAAGATAAGGTTCTCAGGATACCCCATTGTGACCTTTCAGTGCTTAAGGAGAGCTTATAATCAGGAGGGAGATCTGCTTATTACACAGTCTGATTGTGATAGGACAAGGGAGAATGGTTTTTAACTAAAAGTGGGGAGATTTATGTTAGATGTTAAGTAGAAATCCTTTATCCAGAGGATGCTGAGGCACTGGAACACGTTGCCCTGAAGAGTATGTGGGTACTCCATCCCTGGAGATGTTCAAGGTTGGGTTGAATGGCAACCTTATCTAGTGGATGGAAACCTTCCCCATAACATGGAGGATGGAACTGAGGAGCCTTTAAGGTTCCCCTCCAACCTAAGCCATTCTGTGTATCTTTGATAAATACAGGTGTAGTGTAGCTCAGGCAGAGACCAGGGGTGGTAGCCCAAGCCTCAGTGCAGCTCAGCAGTGTAGGGGAAGCTTGTGCAGGTTTCTTAGGGCTACACTGCTAGGGTGGGGTGATTCACCCATGGTGCTATCAAAGGTATATTCACCCTTTAAAGCTACAGGTGGATGCTTGCAATCCTAAACCCCAGAGATACTCTAAGTACTGTAAATCATTCAGGTATTTGTGTTCTTTGGTGGTAGCAATCAATATGAACAACTTTCATTACTTGGTACTCAATCAGGACTTCATCCAAACTTAACCCCAGGTAGGTGATGAAAAATGCCATCCATTAAATATTAACTTAAAGACATAGATGGGATAAATGTAAAAATGTAAAAATCACAGCACTTAAGTGGAGTAAAAAACACCCCGAGGGACAAGTATTCTTCAGTACAAGTGAGACAAAAATTGGATACCTCAGAAATGGTGAGAATGTTTTTGAGTGTATTACCCTTTTTGCAGTGTCACATAACTAATCTAGACTTTTATCAATCCACTCTGGTGATAAAAGCCTGGAATGGATAAAATCAAATGGAAGAACTGAAAGTGGGAGGAGGGTGTTAATAAAGTCTAATGTGCCATGTATTTGTTTTTAACCAAGTTCTATATGGGACTAAAGTAAAAAAATACGACAAGCATCTTCCATTAATAACTGCATATTCTTATTAGAAGTGTAATTTATTCACGCTGTCTTTTCTGAATAAAGGAACTGGGAGCGGGTGAGAAGAGGTGGGAAAAGCAGAAAGAAGAAAGTAGAGTCCATGCTGAAAAACAAAATATTCCTCTGAGTATTCAGCCTTTATTCTGCTTTTCATTCCATGTGTGAAAACAAAAAAAAAACCAAACTGCAGTCCTTCTGTTCCCTAAAGTACCAGAGGATGAAGTGGATTTGACTCCTTTAAATATAATGGAATGAGATCACTCTGGTTTTATTCTTTCATCAGATTTTTCACTTTACTTGTACCCAGGTTAATTTTTGCCTCTGTTTAGTTTTAGACCATTTGTTCCTTAGTTCATCATCACTGTCAAATAAAGCTTCAATCCTTGAGTCTTATTCAGTGTGTTTGGAAGGGATGCAGTTTAGCTGCAAGATAATGGGGTATTTTAATAAACATATACATATGCATACACATACAAACAAACAAATATTTATTTATTTATTAAAATGCACATATATATGAGTATGCTAATTAAATCTTAATTATGATATGTTAATTAAAATAACACCTGTATAAAGTTCTGAACTTTGCTAACATAAGCAGTGGCAGGATCTGGATCACTGCTTTGCCGTTAGCTCTGCTAGCTGGAGTGAAATGCAAACAGAAGGATGCATTTCAGGAGCTAGCTCAAGCAGAAAGGGATAAGCTCCAAGTGAAGAGGAAATTGTGATGCTGGCAACAAGTTTTGCAGTCCTAAGGGCAGCAGATGAAAAAAGTTCCTCGTAGTATTTCAAGAAAATAGCCTTTGCGGTTATGATCAGAGAGTGCAAAAAAGAGAGACTGTGAAGTTTTGTGTCTTTCTTTCAGTGAGTTATCTCCTTCTATGTTAGTTCCTTTCTGGATAGCTTCTTGCAAATGTTTGTGTGGTGGAGATTTATTGGTATGTGTATTTAATGAAGGCAATCTATGAATGACTTTGACATGAGCAAAGGGAAAATCCCTTACATTGGAATTGTATGAAATGCCCGCATATTTGTTGTTTCAATAAGAAAAGATGGTGTTGGGTGACATGCCTGAACAGGTGAACCCAAAAGCTTGTTGTTTCTTCTGCTTTTTGGGGTCTGATAATGTATAGTACCTTCTTGTCTGAAGATCGACAAGTCACTACCCCTGAATGTCAAACAGTGGCTGTGGACTTTGTGTTAACCACCTGGATATAAAGGCAGCAACACAGATGATAGTTAGATTTTTAAAAGAACATATATTTTGAAGGAAAAGATAAATCACAGGCAACATTAAATTCTTTGCTCCTTGTTTATTTCACTGGGATTTAGTTCCCTGTTAATCTGTATGATGTTTTAAAGAAAGAACATCGAAGAATATAGTGGTCTATAATACCACCTATAGATAAAAGCACAGAACAGCCCTTTCACTGCTCTGTGATCTTGCTGCACCATTGCCTCACATGTTATATGCCATGTCGTGTGCAGGAGATCATGGCACAGGGAACTCAGCTGCAGCCATTTTTTGTATACGCTATCCAAAATTATTATTTTATTTAATTTGAGTCTGACATTGCACAGGTAAGATAATTCATCACTCACAAGCAGCTGAAAGTTATTATTAAAAGGTTTAACCCACATATGTACAATTTGTCATTTTATCTGAGGGTGAGTGAAATATAAATTATACAGAAACTTAGTGAAGATTCCCTCTCTCCCTGAAAGCAATTTGCACAAACGTATATCTCCTCAGTTCCCTGGGAGGTCATCCCTATCTCACTGTTTGGAGAGGTGAAATAAGTGCAGATCCTTTAGAAGGAAGAAATAAAGCCTGATTTTTCAGTTCCATGGACAAGTGTCCTCAATTAACACTGACAGCTATTTAATTTCATTTAAAATAAGGTGGTTTAAAATATGATTCTTATCTCTCCACTACAGGATGGACTAAATCTTTCTTTTAGAGTCGCCCAGCAGTGGGTATTAGGGGAAGTTGGTTATATTTCTTTCTACGGAAACCTGAGCTCCATTAGCAAAATATAGATTTGAGCAGATATGAACCCAGCATCTGGCCTTTTAGAAACAAGATAAAACTGTGAGGAGGGAATTAGAGAAGTTCCAAAGCTCACTTAAATCAACAGGGAGGCTTCATAACCTTCAGCAGGTTTTGGATACTGCTCAAGAGAGTAGATGAACTTGTTTACCATACAGTAAAAAATCATAGTCGGTTCACTAAGACCTTGATTTTGTTTTTCTGCAAAAAATCTCACTTCTTTCTCTATCAGTAACTCGCTGCCTTAAAGAAAATGAACCACAAATGATACCACAGTTGAGAGAAGTGAATAGCGTCCCCATGAAGGGGATGTGTCTAATACTGTAAAATAGTGGGTCCCACCCCAAGTACTGCTAAACTTCTGATTATACGGTGTGCCGCAATAGATCTAGTGTTGGTAACCTAATAAAACAAGCTACTGTAGAAAGAAAAGTCTGTTTTAAAAAATGTCTTTTCAAATGGATGGATTCTCAAATGCAGTCTCGTGATTAGCCCAATTCTCTGGGCTTTTCATTTCTCAAGCAAACCCGATTTATTTATCTAGGTATTTATCTGATGTTACTGGGAAGACTTCTCATAAAATCACAAAAATCATCTAGAGAAGTGTAGAGTGGAAATACGTTTCTCAGCCATCTCTAGATACCACTTTAAGAAGCTTTAATTTAGTGAAGTGAGAACAGGTGGTGTTGAACTGGTTGCTAAGAAGGTGTCATGTAGCATATTGGCTTATATAAACTCTTTGTTTGTGGTGATTACAAAACAGCTTATCTCTGTGAATATGCAATTCTTGAAGTGTAAAGCTTGAAGACACAGTTACTAAATTAGTTTGTACTGAAGACTCCCAGTCAGTTTAACTGAGCTGTGCACAGCTGAAGGAAGTACCCAGGTCCCAGGCCCTGTTGATGGCTCAAGACACAACTGAACTGAGAGCTAAATAATCTCACCTGAGCGCGTTTTCTATAAATGGTTGAACCAGGTGGTCTTTTCAGATCAGTTCTTAACAGGACTTGTTCTTCCAGCTTGTAAGATCCACCGAGTGGTCTGCATCTTGACCACAGTTTACCAAGTAGCCCAGTTGTAGATGACAAAAAGCTTTCTCCTCTGCCTCTAATGAAAATACTGAACACCTGCAGTGCTGGTGCAGCTCTTCCAGATAAGGAAATGTGGTGAAGACCTCCTTATGTAAGAGAGCTGCATGGAGGGTGAGCAACCTCCTCCTGGACTCAGGTGCTTCCTTCTAAGCTTCCTTCTAGGGCAGGCATTAGCCTTGCTAAAAACAACAGGGAATGCTATCCTTATGCTTCTTGTATGCAACCTGTGCACACATACTGCCACAGTGCAAATGTCTGTGCAAAGCAACTCCAAGGACAATTGCAAGCACGTAACCTCCCTCTGCTATGTGTTTAGTCAAGCTGGTGCTGCACAGTCCTTCTATCACGCGGGGTGCCTGCAGATGGTGAGGTTATGGCTTTTATAGCTGTAGTTATCAGGCCATCCTGCACTCCTGAGAATTGCTGGTAACAATTCGAGTTGATGCTGGATGTTTTAACATAGACTCCCATTACTTACAGTGAATTGAGTACAGCGGTGAGGTTTAAGAGTTTGCCATGAACTGGAAGACTGTTTTTCCAGACCTCAAAGTTAGAACTTTAACATGATGATAAGATTGTGTCCCATTTGAGGTGCCTCAGGGTGTTGGTGGCAGCTGGCCTCCTTCTCTGTCTTTGTTATATATATATATATTTAATATGTTTTTTAGCTGAAAGAAACACTACTGAAGATACTCTTAAAACATTATTCTTGGGTTTTGGCCTTATTTATAGATGTTAAGACCTAATTAAAAAATTAATAATAATTAAAGCCTAAAGCTACTAGTAGGATTAAGTTATTCTCAGAAAGGATTACCAAAACAGACAATGACAAACAAAAACTCTAAAGGACTGTGGCTGAATAGATATGGAATGAATAGATTTACACCACATACCTACTTTTGAAGATTATGACTGCTTTATTTACAACCAGTTTCATGCCTACTATTCACATGTTCAGTAATCACAAATATTGACAGTAGGACACTATCAACAGACTTTCATAGCTTTACGTTTAAACAGCAAGGAGGCAGTATAGAAGATGGAAAAATATATTGGTAAGAGGTATGAAAAAATTTTTGAGGCTCCCACAAGCCTAAGAACCCCTATGTTGAATCAGACCAGAATAACCATGTAGACTTGTATGCAGCAGACACAAGCTAGCTGGACAAAGAAAGAGGGAATCATTTTTGAAGTATATTTTCCTGACTTATGAACATGAATGTTTTAAGGGTTGCTGCTTCTTTAACATGCATCAATGGATACATCCTGTGTGGATTTACCTAATTCTTCTCTGGACCTGTTTTCTTCCTCACAGCCTTCACAGGCTTCTGTGGCAACTGGTCCCGGAATTTATCTATTTGTGTGGAAAGTGCTTCCCTTCCTTTCCTTGTGAGGTTAATTTTTATGTGGGTGCCTCTGTCTGGGGTTGTTTTGTTAGCGATGCTGTTTATTTCCTCACTTTTTTTTGTTATATCAGCCAGTATTTTCAGGTGATTTTTGAATTCTATTTAAATTTCCTCTTTACATAATAATTTTGTAATACATCACCAATGAGTATTAAAAATACAAAGAACACCTTAGTTTTACCTATTTTGTAGGTACTTAAAGTTAAATTACAACTAAATTTGCTATTAAATTCTGCCACTTTTCTCCACAAAAACTTTGCTATTTTTTTGAACTTAGTTTTCTGCTGATACTGTGCTCTTCATCTTTACCCCTGGTTTTGAAACTTGTTTTCTGTATTATTTTTTTGCACCTATGAAGAACGAGACAACTGTGTGGTGTCCTTTGTCTTAGGACATCTTTGTATAACCATGAGAGGTCTGACTCATTGAGGCTGAATATAAAATTATTGTAGATTACACATAGGTCACTTGAAAGTAATGCCTTCTGTTTATTTCTGTGGAAACTACAACAGATACAAAGAGTATGATAACACTGTTTGACAGAGCACATTCTCAGTTACAAAACAGTATTTTTCAACACTGGTATCAGCATTAGCTATACATTTTCACTAGCAATGAACAAGAACCTCCATGTTGCATTTGAAAAATCTGCACCAGAAAAGGTGACCTACTGTTGCTGTTGTCACTGCTGAAATGTATCACCCACCACCTCACTGTGTTCACACCCTCTGTTTGGTCCCCATCAGTTCTTGGAAAGCATCAGTGAATGTTAACAGGTGCCATTAATTTCTGCATGGAGGAATCCAGTTCTATACCTTTACTTCATAGACACTTCCATGTCTGACACCATTTGGTCAGACTATACTTCTGCTGCCATCTATCTCATGGCAACAGAATGTAATGGAATATTGGCAGGAAGTCTCAACCTGTACTGTCATACTACCAGCATCCACTTCTGACATTGTGGACCAACATAATAAAATAGTAGGCATTATTTTCAGTAGTCCTTGCACTAAAAAATAATCTGGTTTCCAGTACTCTATCTCTGGGAGAAAGACTGTTTAAAAGCTACTGAAATCTAGCTCTTGCACTAGTGAAAATGAAATATCCCAGCTACCCATGTAAATAAATCTGCTTTTAAATCTTTTTCTTACGTGGGCCCCACAATAAATTATATTCAATGAATACTTGTTCTCAGTCTGCTGCTTCTCTGGGGCAGCAATGTATACAAAGGGTGTGTAGCACGTTGTACCTCAAACAAGTTTTTACAAGAGAGTTCATTTGGATCCTTTGACTCATTTGGTCCTTGTCAAACATAAGCTCACATAAAACTGTAGTGCTGGGTTTAATGGTGGAGAGTGAGCTAATCTCGGCCCCTCTGAGGCTCCTTCACTAACTGGCATTACAGGAGAGGCCAAGGTTGGGAAACCTACTCCCCTCATTGTTCTTGCATGGTCAAAACAACAGCAAGACACCACGGAGATTGGTTTTGTTCTCTCGCTGAAAGGTGCCCCTCTACCAGAACATTCTCCATAGCCAGTTGTAGTCTACTTGAGTTAACCTAGAGCTGTGGAAAGACTGAGAGAAAGAAACTAACAACAAGCTAAATGGAAAAAATAATAAATAAATAATAGTGCAAAATATAAATTGGTTTGATAACATCCAGCATTATTTTCAGACTAATTAATTATTCTTCAATACAGTATAGTCAAACTTTCTTTAAGGTCCATTTGTTAAAAGAAATATTAAATTTTGGGAAATGTTCTTTGTCGAGGTTCTTACACAGAGACCACTAAAATGCTTTTGCATCATTTTGAAATAACATAATTATAGAAATCCATTCACAACCCAGATTTCAGTTTGCAGTTCCCACGATTGTGTGTGGGGAAGGTTAACCTCTTTAAATATAAGAGCTTCTCATCTTAAAACATCTCCAGTTTGAACAGAAAACATTTTGCTACTGCTGCTTGATTTGCTGTGTACAACAAATCTGAATACCTCAGAAGTTAAATATATGCTTTCCACTGTTTCCTATGTAGCACACAAATTATTTATTATTCAACATGCTCTACTACAAAATTGAAAGTGAAATTATAACATCTTCTAATGACTTGCACTTCACATCACTCTTTGGCCTCTCAGAAGTTGTGCTTATTGATTAGCAGCAATTTTACTGTTGTGATCTGATATTGAATGCTTCCAAGCTTTTTACTGCTGCTTCATCCTTGTGTTTGGGACTGCCCAGCTTTCTCTGAATAAGCCAGAACACCTGAGCAGTAACTAAGTTGGCAAAGAGGAGTAAATGCATAAACTGACTGGTTGGATTGCTGTCTTTCCTTGGATTTTTGCAAGCTGTTGTTTTTCTATAGCTGAAGCATGTGTATCATCTGAGTTAGAGTGTTAGAATTTCTTGGATAATGGAAAAAAAGCTTCTTTACATGAGAGCAGAGATACCTGAAACTATTCAGGTGTACATCAAAGATACCTGGAACTATTTAGGAAATTCTGATATGTCTACCCTATGACCAAAAGAGACTGGAAAGACTAGGATATTTCCAGCTTATTAGAGTGAGTGCCCTAACAGTCCAGTTCAATAAAAAAATGGACTGTTCTGTGTGTCCTGGACTCCTAATGAGGGTATGCTTATGTCTAGCTAAAGATAATCCCATCTCCTCCTGATTTAGCATGAGAAGCTGGATGATGGGAATTCATAATACTCTACTTCTCAACCCTCCTGTCCTAGAGTTCAAGTACCCCCAGTCCTTCTATGTTCTGACACTTTTCCAACACATCGCACCCATTCTTCAAGTTCCTCCCCCTTCCCCAAACAGTTCCTATTCAGAGTTTTCTGTTCTTCTCCTCAGAACTACAACTTTTCATCATCGTCTACCCAAAGAACTCACAGTCCTCCCAGCCCTCTTTCCTGGCCCTGCCCGTTATGAGTTGCAATAACCTTTCAATAAAAGTTCCAGTAGCGGTCTGCTTGGCCAGCTCTCCTTGTCTCCTTCCCTCCCTCCCCAGCGATTACATCTGATGACTAGATTTTCAAGTATTCACTCCCAGCTGTCTACAATGGGAGCTGTTATATGTTGAAATGTTCCTATAAACCTCATCAAAATAGGACCCTGTTCTAATGAACAAAGGGAAACTACACAAATTCCTTCCAGCAGACAAGAGATTGAGAGTTGGGTGTGTGTACTTGTGAACATCTGGTAAAAAGCGATCTGGTGATGAAAGTTTCCTTCACGTGTTCAAGTGTCAACAGGGACACCTACTATGTAGTCTAAACTTCTATTTCACCAAGTGGTATGTTTTTGCTTTCAGTGACCTTGTACCTCGGTCAGAAGCTATACCACACACTGCTGTCTCCTCCCAGCACAGGCAGGCTGACATTGAAAAACGAAGGTTGGAGTCTTTACCACCCTAATGTTCTGTCCCAGCTGTTGTGCTTAAGTTTGTTATTGTCACATTGAGAAACTAACTTTTCCACAGATGATCTCTGGAATACCAAGAACATATTTTCATGAGATCTCTTCAAATAGGTGTTTGCAAATGTCCTCGAACTGCAGCTGGGATACTCCACTCTTCTTTTTTGTCTTAGATTTTTTTTTCTCTTTTGTCTTCTTTGTCTTCTTTTTTGGTCTGCTTCTCATGTAACAACACTGAAAAACTTTCCTTTGCAATGATCTTCAGGAAAATTTGTTTGATGAATGCATTCTGATGCAGTCCTAAGAATAGGACCTAAAGAGTTCTTCATAAATTGTCATCAGAATTGCATTTTATTTCCCCTCACCTTGTTTTGTTTGATGTCCATGAATGAGGAGAAGGAAAAAAAAAAAAAAAAGGAAAAAAAAAGTACCACACCATCTCTGCATGGAGAATTGTTATTACAGTTATAGGAGCTCTAGGATGGGAGGATAGCAGCAGCTGGCATTGTGTTTTTTTGCATGTGTGTGTATGTGTTTTTCTGAGCTTGATGCAACAAGAGCTTTTACAACCACACAACTGCAGCTGTACTCAAGTCAGCTTTACTTCTCAATACTCAGAGCTGCTGTCTGAACATTTTCCAAACATATGGGAATAGGATGCAAATAACTATTCTTTTACAGATGGGTAGAACATTGCTGCTGACTCTTAAAACTTTTTCAGGAAACTGGAAGAAGAAAACAAACAACAGCAACAACAAAAATACCCCCTTCTGTATTTACAAGAAAAAGGAGAGGTGCCTAATTCAAGGCTGCATAAAGGCTCCATGCAGCAGGCTTTGGAGTGAGGTCTTTGACCTGAGTGCAGACTTGTACACTTTGATTACTTGTTAGTTCCAGTCTAGGCAGCCATCTACAGCAGAGCTAGTGATGGTAAAGACTACATGGTCTGTTAAGTGGCAGCCCTTAAACTGTAGGCTTTTAGTAAGTCTGGAAGAGTCTGCAGTTCCCTTGAATCCTCAAGGGTTGGAAGACAGAATATTTTCTCTTGTGACATCAATAAATCTCATGTCATCTTTTTGTCTTTTCTTTCTAATGCTTTAACTTCTAGTAAATTTGGACTGGACCTCTTACCAACACTGGTAGGTGCATATGGGCTTGTAAAGTGACACAGCAATGCAGAATTATTTTGAATTGTTTTGGATAAGTATTAAGAACACTTGTTTATATATATATTTTCAATATATTTTAGCCTCCACTCTGTCATAGTTCTTAAATCGGACTGGAACCATGACAGCAAAAGCTTGCCTGGACTCACATAATTTTCTCTGTTTTCACCTTTCTCTGATTTCTCCTGCCTGTGAAACACACTCTTACTTTAAATTCTTACTGAAAATGGAAGCATATCCTAAGTATGAATATTTGTTAAATGACATATCTAGAAAGAAAATCTGAAAATCACATGGGGTGCAGTGTAAAGCCCAAAACACTTGCAATTTAGTAGTGACTTTTATCAGAAAGCTGACATTGACCATACCATACTGATTAGTACATGTTCCCTGCATATTCAAAGACATTTCAAAGGCTGGAATTTCACAGATCTTTGGTAATTGCCTAGCTCTTGTCTAGCCAATTTGATGTCTGCAGAATTAATTTTTTCAGAGTTAGAAGTATTTTATCTATATCCCTCCTACCTGCTTATATTTCCTGAAACATTTTCTGTGAAATATTTTCTTTTTTGAACTGAAATATTTTCTGTGCTGCCTTCACAAATAAGCTTTTCAGTTGTCCGGATTCTGTGTTGCAAAGAACTGGGAGATATATGGTTGTATGCATATGTACTTGTGTGAAACATATCCAACTGACAAACACTGGACAAAAAAGTGAGAGCTGGGCAGATCTTCCTCATTGTTTCCTTTGGAGTTCATTGCTTGTATTGTTTTGTTTTGTTTTGTTTTGTTTTTCTTGTTGATAACATCACAAATTTGGGCTGTTTGCTCTTTCTTTACCTCCGCTGGATAGTCCTCCTGAGACCATGTCTGAAATCAGTCCTAAAGAGTCTTTGTTCAGCTGAAAACTTTACTGTCTCCCTCAGAGGACTGTGCACAGCATGGAGGAAAGCCTGTTCACATTGCAAAACGCCAACTTTTTCAAGTTGTGTTCTGAGGATGTTCTTATGCACACAGTAATTTCCAAGCTGTCTTCCATTGAAATCAGAAAGCTACGACCTTGCACTCCTGAACTCTTTTACTGAAATTAAAAGCATCAGAAAGGGGGGAAAAAGCCCAAACATCAGTTCAAATCTTTCCCCCCCCTTTTGTAGAGTTGTCATGACTCAGTTGTAAATTAAAATTTTAGGACGTTAGATGAGAATGGAGCATTTGGCTGCCTCATTTCATGCTAGATCAGGAACAGCACAGGAGAGCACTTACTTCGCGAGGAACGGGGTGGGGACTGCTGCCCAGAAATCTACTAGTTCTCTTCTGCCTGAGCAGCCCAGCTCTTGGGCCCCTTTCATCTCCGCCCCTGCTGCATGGTAACACCTGCTCTGGAGCTGCATGGGGAGTGGAGCCGATAAAGGTAGTGCTTTGCAGACCTGAGCGCGCCGGAGCGCCTTAGCTTTTTGGATGGCCCTGCTTTCTCTGGCCTGGATCCAATACACCACTTAGACATCTGCTTAACTTTAAGCATGTGAGTATCCCCTTTGAAGTCCTATGTATATTGTTTTGGTGGACTGAGGTCAATGAGCTCAGTACCTTGCAGGATTGAGCTCCTGAATGTCAGATTTGATTAAATGCTCCCCCTCTTCCCCCTCCTCTCCTACCATGAAAGCCTGATCAGAGCTGAAACAGCCTCAGAAAGAAAAAGGCAGCTGGTGGGAAGTGACTGGCTCAGCTGTGGTAGCTTGGGCTTAAATTGTTGCAGATCTAACCAGAAGAAAACCAGAGCAAAAAGTCTGAGCAGAGATCTGGTCAAAAATGAAACCATCTCCACTTCTACGAGGGGGCTGTGAGATCTCAAATAGTAGCAGCTGCTCATCCATTATTTTGCCTCTTTCTCTTCAAATCCCTCTTTTTGTCACTTCAGGGTCCAGCCACCACTTTATCTGCGTGGTGACTGCTCCCTGCTAATTGTGCTCCCGTTTCCTCCTGTGACTCGGCTCCGAAATGTGCTCTCTGCAAGCAGAATGAGCTGTGTGCTCTCCCAGTCTGCTGCTTGTCAACTCGCATCATTTTCAGGTCAGGAAAGCTAACCGGGAACAAGGCGCTGCAGCATTTGAACTCAACCTTGCTTTCCCGAGGAACAAACTGACAATTAGTACAGGGATCAGCATCAAAAAAGAGCAACCCAGCATGAAGCCTGTCTAATTAGTCATATGAACGGAGGGCTTCCCCTCCACTTCCTCAAGAACACATGCCTGTCAGATCTTATATCGAGAGACTTCTCTCCCTAACATAATACCAAAATTAGGTTGAGGACAGGTAGCCCATCTGAAGGGCTTGTGTAAGCAACGGGAGCTCAGCTGCAGCCTTTAGCTTTATGTGCATGTCCATTCCTGCAGCATCTTCACAAACAAGTGGTTGCAGGATGCTTCTTTTCCTTGTAAAACGCACCCAAAAATGGCATTGATCTTGTTGCTAATCCTCTCGATTTAATAACACTTCTTGTTTAGATGGAAAAATGAGCAAAGGGAAAAATGAGAGATGAAAGCTGAGTGACAGTCTCCTAATCCCAGAGAATTGTACTGTTTGAGAGACTCTGTGCATGACATTTTTTTTCTTTTTTTTTTTTTTGAAGTTTACTTTATGAACTTTATTTGTCTCCTGCAGTCTGCAAGACAAAATACATAGCAGTAAAGTTTGATTACTTTTAATTTTGCCTTAGTGTCTGGTTAGTGGCTCAAAATTGAGCTGAAGTTGGAACCGTGGTAGATTCAGTCTATGAATGTAAGAGAAGACAAAAGCTCGTGAATTTTAATGGCTTGTGTGCGTGGAGACAGGCAGAAAAAGCAGCCAAACGAATGAAAAGTGTATGTTTTATTTGCTAAGGTCCATTTCAATTCTTGAGTCAAACTCCTAGTCCAATTTATCTTTTGTTAGGTTCTGTTGAATTTACTTTGGAAGTGAAGCAAATGAGATCAAATAAAAGCAACCTTGGTTTTAGCAAGATTTCACATGGAAATTGAATGTGGTCTAATTAATCTGCTTGAAAATTTCATTCAGATTAATATTCCTGAGTATATCTTCAGTCCCAGTTTTTCAAACATATCTTTGGGACCAGCACGGTGGTGGTACTTGTCTAAACACCAAAGATGTCATGCAAACACAGTTCAGGTGCTGGAGTATATAAGTTTAAGCGCTCAGCTATATCCTTGTTTGCTGGTGCAGTAAACTTTAAACCTGCACTGAAATGTGGGATGCAAAATACTCTGCATAGAGACTGCATGCATATAGTAAGTAAAGTAAGAAAAACAACAATAAACCACCTCCACTGCAGTAGCAGTTTTCTTAGTGTACATTCTGCGTATTCATGATAGTGACATGTCGCAGCACATCCCTCAGCACTGGTTTCACTGCAGATCTTAGCCAAGATTGGTTGTCGTGTTGTAGTAGTCAAAGTGCAGTGTGCCTTGATTTCTCTGCCACATCTATCACTGCCACATCAGACAGAAACTCTGCTCCTTCTCTAGGGGCTGCCAAACTGCCTTGCTCCTGCAAGGTACCCCCCTCTGTTGGCCGTGTCTCCAGATGAGGGTTCCTGGCATGGCAGTAGAACACCTCTGTATTCAGATAGCTCCCTTTGGTGGCATACTGAGAAGGATCACTGCTGTTTTCTGATTTATACAGTGCTGGTCTGAGCCTCATGAGAGGTAAACACACATGGCATCCTCCTTCTGGAAGGCAATACTGGAAACTAACCCGTGTAGGTTTTTTTCCTGCCTACCACAATCATTTTCCTTATTTCCAAAGCACTCAAGTTGTATCACTGGGAAGTGGTATGATAGGCCTTTTCATCATTATTTATTGTTATTAGGGTTATACTTAAACTAAAGACATATTCATGAGAAACACTATTGTGCCCAGGCAGTGTCCAGGAACTGAGACTGCAACCAAGCTCTTTGTTTCTTACATACCAGAGAGAGAGAAGGACAATGACTTCTCCAGTATTCAGAATGATATGGATGCAATACCACATGCTTGCCAGTGAAGATGGGTCTCTCCAGTAATTAAATGAGCACTCTCGGCTTCATTATTGCAGATTAGCTGTGCATTAATTAATGGAAATTAAATGTGCAGTACTTTCAGCAGCTGGTATGTTAGCAGACACTTGGTGGCACACTTTCTCTGAAGAGGGCTGTGGGATAAAGGACATGTTTTGCTACAGTCCCTTTATGCTATCTCCCCTTGTCCCCACAGTATTCATTCTCTAGCTCTTGCAGCTTACCTGCTGAGAACGGGGAGATGTTTTAACGAACAAGCAAAGTACTTCCCCACTGATATGTCCCAAGAAGGAAATTTGGCAGCTACAGCATTCTGCAGATGTCACTGGCCAGCTGTGTGGTCTGAGCTCAGCTGAATTTCACTGTGTTCTTCTGGTGCTGGGAGTCCACAGATCTTTCTCTCATGAGCTCCTCAGGACTGCCTACCTACTCCTGTATGGCTGCTTTCTTGATCTCTGCACCCTCAACCAAGCAACAATCAGCTTTTGCATCCTGAGGATATGTATTTCTGTCATGCTCAGCCCTATGTTATTTAGGAGAGTGGGAAGTAGTATTTGTGCATGCAGTAGGAAGATGTGCTTTTTTGCTCCTCAGGTTAATGTTCATGGCTCATGAATAGTATTTACTTTACTGCCCTTGTTACAGGAACACTTGCCTAATAACATTGCTCAACCATAAAGCTTACATTTACTTCCAGCAGAGTTCAGTGGAGTGAGCTGCCTAATACCAGCACCGTCTTTTAGAATCTGTATTAATGAGTCATTAAAAGAAGAATTGTGTGAAAGTTTTACTATTGGCCCAATGCACTCTGTTGGCTTTTTGAGCTGGCTGAAGATACTGGTTGATATGCAGTCAACATATGTGCAGTACTAAATGTCTAATTGGCCTGCAGCTCTAATCACCTTTTCTACTCACTTTTCTCCTGGTTGGTACTTTATCAGTGCAATGGAGTTGTCAGGATTTGGCACAGGGCTACTACTGAAATTACTGAAATCTCTCTGCTAAAATCCACCACCATGGAAGTACAATTGTATAGAAATGGCTGCAGTGCCAAATATTTCACATAGTTAGCCTTGGACAGGAACTGAGGAACAGGAGAAGTTAAACAGTTAGTTGTATGTTACATGTCAAAGCAGTGCATCATATGATGATGAACTCATACCTGATTCCCTGGTGCTTTTCCTACAGTTCCCCTTGTCCTGCTAGCAGTACTTGAATTAACAGACTAGTAGTCCCAAGCCATTTTTACTTCTCTGCTTACAGCATTTGCTGCTCTGCAAAGCTCTGAGGACTTCATTCAGGAGAAAAAGAAGGAGCAGATTTCATTCCCAAATAATCTAAAACTTTCTATGAAAACAGAGAGCAAGTAAAGCCTTCCCGTCATTCACATGGGAAGGTTCCATATGCTACGATAGCTTATTTCAAGTCTTTGTATCTCTGGGTCAGGTCTGTTAGCCATTTCTGCAGTGTCCCTCTGAGGGAACACTGGTGCTGCTGCTGCTTACTCACAAAAGGCTCCACTTCCTTGACACATAGCAGTGACTGCAAAGAAAGCCTTTCTCCATGTGAGCCATGCTGGAGCTTGGCCTGGTTCTCATTATGTTCCTCTCTGTACCATTATACTTCTTCATAGACGTGGTACCCACCCAACCAGGGTCACGTCGGCTCCTAACAATCTGCTGACATATTAGATAAGTTATATGGGTTTCTTCACTGCTGCCAAGGGCAAAATATTCCCACATCTACAGTATTTCATTATCTTTTTTTCTTTCTCCCTCCTTTTTTTTTTTTTTTTTAACCAGATGCTGGTCAAGCTGCAAAAAGCAAGACAAGCTCCCAGGGTATTGTGCTCTTACCTCATTAATGCTGTCCTTTCTTTTCCCCAGCACTATAGGATATGAAATGATAGGGAAATAGCAGTTAGAATTTCTCCACTTGGTCTGCCCAAGGGGCCTTTTGCTTTTTGCTGTTTTCTGCATCCATCAGACATGGACATTATGCAATTTGCTTTCAGTACCTCTTTTATTTGGGGAGGTCTATCCCGATGAGTCACCTGTGGGATCCTCATCTTCCACACTGAGCACATGGGCTGTTAGGAAAACATCTTCATGCCTCTCCCAGGGCTTGTGACCCCAGAGTCATGTATTTGTTTACATAACACAAAGCAGATATGCTTGGTGGCTGTGATATTACCATGAAGGAAATATGCTTATTGCCTGTTTTTTTAAAGCTGGCTTACTACGGAAACAAGGCTGAAACTATTCTGTCTGCCCCTCTTCCAGAAATCAGTCTGAACTACATGGCTATTTTCAAATAAATGTGAAAGTAAGGACAGGATGTTAATGATATTAAATGATTATGTGTTTTGTATACAGGAAGCCTAGGAGGAGAGACTCTTTGTGGAAGAGTTATTGATACAGAAAACTTTATCTTGAGGCATGGTACTGCTTTCACTGATTCTGCTGCTTAGATAAAGTATTTCTTTTAGATACCCCCTCAATACATGCTCTGAAGAAGCTGTACCAAAATACACTCACACTGCATGCATCGTTGTGTCATGAGGTAGCAGCCTGCTCTCAGTACAGCCGGTGCGGGATGGATGTATTAGCATGTTCCTTGAGCCCAGGAAGTGAAGCTAATCTCCCTGCACAGAGAGTTCTGTGAGATCTGGCTTGTTCTTCCTTGCTTTGATTAGAGGGGTTTATGCAATTGTTTCATCTGTCATAAGCTCCAGTTTTATAAAAAGTGAATCATACCAGAGGAGGAGAAATTGATGGTAGCTGCGTTGCATGTGTTGCTATCTCACAAAACAGTAATAGTCCAAAGCTCTTGCAGACCCTGGCTGTTGGATGACCACGGCCTGCTAGGAGCTCCCCATCACCCTCTGCACAGGTCCACACCTAGCTGTGTCTGAGGCAGTGTGGTGTCTGTGTGGCACACCAATACAGTCTGCTCAGCAGACCGTAAGTCTGGTTTCTGTCTTTCTTCTGAAGAAGGGAACCCAGCTTTTGTAAAATCTGGGTTCCATATGCAGAGCCAACTATGAAGTCTTTCCTTTCACAGGAAAAGCCTGCATCAGTGTCCTCAAGCTTTATGAATTCTGTTATGCCTCTCATGTCCCCTCCTCCCCCAGGAGCAGTACCCACTCTTTGTCCTGCTGCCTCCTCCTCACCAGGGACAGACAATAGCATGAAGGTTTCACATCCACTCTACCTGGTAACAGGGAGGCTCAGGGACAGAAGCAATGGGCGCTCTCAAAGGACCCAGGTACACTAAGCTGTGTACACTACACCACGGCTTCTGCTGTCAGCTATATGGGTTGGTGAAAAAAAAAAATGTCACAGAGTTATGGGCAGCTCAACCCTGCCCACAGCAAGGGGGTTGGAACTAGATGATCTTTGAGGTCCCTTCCAACCCAAGCCATTCTATGATTCTGTATCATGCCATGAGAAGAGCACTTCAGGATGATCACCGCATATTAAGTCCTCTGGAGATGAGATTGGAAGTGGGGATGTTTCAGATTTGCCCTAAAGCTTACATGCTCCAAGAGAGACATGAAATGTCATAGAAGAAATAATAGTTTTTCTTTTAAAAAATGTTAAATTTAAAGAAGGAAGTGAGAAGCAAAAGTAAGTTACAGATGTCAAGGACTGCAGGCTTCCAGTGATGGCTGTGAAATAGCACTCATGATTTATACAATAATTTTAGATAATCTATGCAGTCATTTTAAGCCAACTGAAGACTATCTTGTTTAGAAAGAGAGAGATGGCTTTCTCAAGGGCTAACACTTCCCCTCTGTGGTTGCATGTATGACCCCTCTTCTCCATCCCTGTACGCATGTAACTCCCATTTATGTCTCAGATACACTCAAAGGTCCTGTATTTTTGTTCCCAGTTTGCTGACAAAGCTCTCCCATTCCCATGACAATACAATTGGTTCTCCAGCATTCAACATAGCACAACTTTCACAGCACATATTCTTCCAAAATAAGAGTTAAAAAAAAAAAAAAGGTAGGAGAGAGGTACAGAAGAAATCTCGCCCTGCAATGCCTGCTTCTCCAGCCCCATCTTCACTATCTACACTGCTATCAATGGGGCACATGCGCAACACTACCATAATTCCACTGTCATTGATATTGAAATGCCAACCCATGACAGATACAGATTTTCAGATAAAAGAAGATCGTTTTGAGACGAGAAATAACAAAGCTATGTGTTATTCAAAGCTAAATATATTCAGGTTCTAGCGGAGAAGCTCAGCAAAATGAAGGTGACCATTGTGTCACATGTGAGTACAGGCTGTTCCCATTCAGTCTCCCAGTGCTGAGGTCACACATTAGAGAGGAATCAGTCACTGCAGATTAGCACGTCATCCATTTTCGTGACAGCAGAACTAAGTAATACTCCCTTTCCTGCATCAGTCAGTGGCTTCTCTAAAGACATTCCCAAATTCAATTGCTGTTCGGTTAATTCCTCTCCTCTTATATCATGCTGCAAACTGGACAGCTGCCTCAGCTGGTGTCTGAATCTTCAATGGAGAAGAGGTCAGAAAAACTATTTTTCAGTGTTTAGTAGAAATCTACTGAAACTGTCAATTTTAGAAAGCTGATGGCAAGTTGTTTGACAGATGCCACATGGTAAGAGCCCAAATATACTATTGGGAATGTTTATTTGTGGGCATAATCTCCCCTGTCAAACTGAAGAAAAGGCTGCCACGCAGGTTGCAAATATTAAGTGACTGATTTCATATGGCATTTCTTTTGCTGAAAACCTGAGTGCATGTTAAAAGTATAAATGTACTTCCCAGTCTTCAGAAACACATCAGTGTGGAAGGCTCAGTGTCTTGTGAAATGAACTCAGAAAGGGTTCAAGTTTTGGCTGCTTTGATAACAAAAATATTTTAAAAGCTCTCTTAAATCTGACCTGATTGAATATGAGAGTGTCATAAGCTTGTAGGGAGCACCCACATCAGCTTTAGGAAGAGACTCTATCTTTTCCTTTGTAAAAGCCCATACGGAGCCCAGAGATCATTTGTCTTCCAAAGGTCCCAGTTAGTGAGTAGTGTTAATTCCAGCTCTCCATATGGCACTTCCAATACAAAGCCCTCACTCATCAGGCTGGTGGCATTGCACACATTTTTGGCAATGGGCTGAAGCATGGGAGCAGTTGCAATACTGGGCTTCAACCAAAGGCTAAATCCCACTCGTGTTGTGGTCCCATTTCACGTGGTAAGGACTGCACTGCCAATGAGGGGTGGAAATACAAAACCACTAGGATGGCCATAAAAGCTCACTGTCTCAAGACACTGTTCTCCCAGCACATGGTTCCAGCTTCCTTGCTCTCAGTCACTGTTCTTAATTTTTTTTTCCATTGTGAAGGCCAAGTATATCTAACTCTCTTTTCTCTTTTCCTTCCTTTTCCTTCCTTTTCCTTCCTTTTCTTTCTCTCCCCTCCCCTCTCCTCCCCTCTCCTCCCTCTCCTTCTCCTCTCCTCTCCTTCCTTCTCCTCCCCTCCTTTTCCTTCTCCTCTCCTTCCTTCTCCTCCTCTCCTTCTCCTTCTCCTCTCCTTCTCCTTCTCCTTCTCCTTCTCCTTCTCCTTCTCCTTCTCCTTCTCCTTCTCCTTCTCCTTCTCCTTCTCCTTCTCCTTCTCCTTCTCCTTCTCCTTCTCCTTCTCCTTCTCCTTCTCCTTCTCCTTCTCCTTCTCCTTCTCCTTCTCCTTCTCCTTCTCCTCCTTCCCCTTCCCCTTCTCTTTCCCCTTCCCCTTCCCCTTCCCCTTCCCCTTCTCCTTCTCCTTCTCCTTCTCCTTCTCCTTCTCCTTCTCCTTCTCCTTCTCCTTCTCCTTCTCCTTCTCCTTCTCCTTCTCCTTCTCCTTCTCCTTCTCCTTCTCCTTCTCCTTCTCCTTCTCCTTCTCCTTCTCTTTCTCCTTCTCCTTCTCCTTCTCCTTCTCTTTCTCCTTCTCCTCTCCTCTCTTCCTCTCTTCCTTCTTTCTCATAACTAGACCTTTGTTTCCCTATTTGATATAACATACCTGTTTCCAAATGCACACTGAGTTCAGCTCCAGGTTTCCCTCACTGTTACAGCCTACTTTTCTCTGTTATCTTTCTTGCAGTGCCAGTCTCGGATTTGCTCTCTTCTTAGTAAATCCTCCTAATTTATCCTGGTATGCTAAAGGGAATTTTCCTCTCAAGTCTCATTTATTCTGGTCCTTTTTAGGCTATCCATGCTAATCATGGAGAACAGCTCCAGTTCTCTGTGTACTGGATAAACAGCACTTCCCATAGAATCACTTATGTCCAAGCGTTTCAATCCTGGTAGAGCAGGTTTGCTTTAGCGTCTGTACTCATCGTGCTTCTGTTTCCAAAAAGAGATACCAAAGTAGTTTTTCTTGTGCTATGCTTTGACTGCTGTATTTAAAATTGAAAGACGTAAAACAAAGTTCTGTTTTCCATACCTGCTCAAGGACTTCTTCAAAAGAAAGAGGACATGTGGGCATGTATATAAGAGGGGCTGTGCCATGGTTTTCTGAGCAACACTTAGTCATGCCAGCTTGTGCTAGACTTTAGCTCTTAGTCAAATCCTTTATGCTGTTGCTTGCTGAAAAGTGGCAACATAAAGTGAGTTTTTAACTTGAGATATATTATATCAACACATTTTAAACATTATTTCCATTAGAGGAAAACATTTCAATTAATGAAAGAGGTCTGTGATTTGACAAATAATTTTTACTTTGATTTTCACATACATGTGACATTACAGTACACAGCTTTGTGCTGATTTTCATTAATCCCTCCATCACAGAAAGATCTCTCCAAGAATAGAGAGGGGAAAAAAACAGACAAGAGAAAGTACCTAACCCTACATCTAATTGGATACTGTGGAATAAAATTAGTGAGTCCCTAGGCCACACTCAGCACAGGTATGAGCAATGGGTGATGGTGAAAGCACACCCTGTGCTCTCTTGACTGGCAGACAGAGAATGTAAGTGACAGTGAGCAAAGGTCAGGGCTGCTCTTGCTTCTATTGACCACCAGCTCTGCGGCACTGGGATCTGGCTGGGACAGGTGATTATGAGAGCACAGGGATGCTTGCAGTTCTGCTGGAGGCAGGAATATCAGTGGGGGCTCAGTGACATGGCTTTTGTCCCTTATATTGCCTTGCACAGGAGGAATTCCTTGGGCTGCACAGTTCTAAAAGAGAGAGATGGGCAACTAATGCAGTGCCATCCCTGCACAACAGGGTCCCAGAGTGAGTCCAGCAACACTGATTTCTCTGATTTGTGATAAATGACCTCTTTCTTTTGCTGGAAAAGAGCCATTTTCACATCTTTATACTTCCTACTGGTTCGATCCCTAAAATATCCGACTTGCATATGCTTCCATAAATGATGGTTGTATGTATTGGTTATGTACAGTAAGCCAAGGTTCTATGCCCTGATTTACTTTTGCTTCATTCATGTGTTACATAAATGCAACACCAGTCGCAATTTTGTCAAATGTTGCAGATATCTCTGAATCTCAGGAAAAAACAAGCCTCAACTTTGCGTTCCATGAGAAGACTTGAGGCCAATAACTCCTCACTGATTAGACAGACTTCCAACTAACAAGTTCAGGCACCACAAGGCTGCACATATTCTTCCTTAACAAAAACCACATTCATATATATATAACATATAAACCATTATAATTGTTGTGTTAGTTTCAGTCTCACCCAGAAGTCTCATTTTCGTTCTTGCTAAGAGCTCTCGTATAGACCACAATATTGCATTACCATCAACAAGTCCCAGAAACCCACTGGAGTAGAGGTTTGTGTTCTTCCTCTATCCACACTAAGCGAACTGTTAATGTGAGCAGGGCCGGATTTTCACCTCTGCGCCAGCAGTGACCAGCATGGCTCTGGGGAATGTGTTACAGCCGTGGTTCCAGGTGGGCTGGTTTCCGTGCTCTGCTGGAAGCAATGGGAGCAGGCTGTGCTGTGCTGCAGAGCCGGCAGCCGGGGCAGGAAGCACACAGCTTGTACACTTGTCTTCACACCGCTGAAATGAAAACGGTGCGGGTGCCAAGCTGCCAGCAGAGCTTGTGCAGAGAGCTGCACGAACTTGGGAACTGCTTTCCCCCAGCATTATTTATGACCAGCTTATTCCAAATAAGCCCTGTTTCACCCAACAAGCTCAGCCATTGCCAGATAAATCAGCAGTATGTTATGGGTACTGAAATATGTTTTCCAAGCCCTAATCCCGAATATTTTTTGAAACAGCAGGCCTTAGCACTGCACACTTTAAACAAAATCATTTTCATGCCAGAACACCCCATTGGAGTTCCCCATACTGTTAACAGAGCAGCAGTGCTGCCTCTCGCTGTGCTGCGGGAATGCTCTCCCCATGTTCCCAGGTGGAATCACACCAGCTGTGCCTGGCCGTGCTCTGGTCGTGCCCTCTGTGCTGGGGCTGCAGTCACCACCGTGGTACTTCGGGCAGCAGATGGGGCTGCTCTCTGCATCTCTGTGCTTTCTCACTCCTTAATTTTTGGAAACAAACATTTCCTTTTGCCTCACTCGGATGAGATTGGGGATGCAAAGTGAGCGTAGTGCATCACTGTGTAAAAACAGAAAGTTTTCAAGAAACAGACGATAGTCTTTTCTTAATTCTTCCTACTGCCAGCCCCAAAGCAAACCCGTTGTCTTTGGGTGTGCTCCTGCTGCTGTGCGTTTGCAGAGGGAAAATGTGCAGGGGTCAGCAGTTTCAGAGGCAGGCTCTAATTTTAGGTTCTCAGCTTCGGATATTTTGGGACGGAACTTGGGACACAGCAGAAGAAGTGTTGAGGAGCCATAAATCTGGATGAAGTGAGCAACACCCAGCACCTTGCGAGCTGAAGACCTAAAACCAGAGACGCTTCTATTTAGAAGAGAAAAAAAAAAGAAAAAAAAAAGAGTTTTAGCATTTGCCAGACGCTGTTTTTCTTAGTTCCTGAGGTTTCTGTCCTTCCCCACACTTCCCGCTATTCCTATTTTCGTATCACCGTCGCTCACAGCACTGACATTCAGCAACCAATCCACGGCCTGCAGAAGTCAGGGGAGAAAATTCGCCGCTTCTCTGAGTGCGCTAGGGACCATCACAGGAGTGGCTCTGAGCAAAGGCTGATGCTGGTTCTAAAGAATTAAACACGCTCCTCGAGATGGCATCAAGCTGAATTTGTTCTGGATACTTTCAATTGGCAACACGTTGCTTGGTATTTTTAAAATATGCAATCTATTAAAAAGAAAAACCACAACACAAAACAACAAAGGAAACAGAAGTTTTCTATGCCGGTTATGTAACGCAGTTTTAAAGCATCTGTTAAATAATTCTTAAGTTTAAAATTAAATATGAAGGTATGAAGGCAGGAGGATACGAAAGTGTGAAGATAGGAAAATACGCAACTACGAAAATATGACGCTATGAAAATACGAAATAGTCAAGGGAGCTTGAAAAGCAAGTTTCCGAAGCTCCCCGTCAAATAGCTGTTACTATCAGCAGAAAATAAGAACAAGCCCAAAGAAGCGGTGTCTGTTGCGGGCACTGGAGCCCCGCTCAGGCAGCCCCGCGGCGCGCAGCAGCGCGATGCCGGCCCTCTCCATCCCCGCCGCAGGATCGAGACACGGCCGGGGCAGGGGGAGCTGCCCCGTTTTTATGTCTCTAAGATGAGCGCTGGAATGAGTGTTGTCTGTTTTGCAGGAAAACAATGGTGCGAAGGAGCGGCTCCAGCGCGCAGGGGCTGCGCTCCGCGGGACGCAACTAAGAGAGCTTCTGGGAAGCTCGGTTGTGGGGAGCAGCTATGATGTGCATACGGATGCATACGGGTGGACGGATGTATCCGTAGATGGACAGAGATGTATGTATAGTTATGCATATAGTTGTGTTTTTTGTTGATTTTTTTTTCACGTTGAATACTATTCCCACCCGCTAAGTGAACGAGCCGCGTTTTGTGATTTTGAAAGACATTTCTCAACGCCTTTTTTTTTTTTTTTTCTGTGTCAAGAAATGGAAAATGCTTTATTTTGTTCAAAGAAATCACGCGAACATCCTCTCGGAGAATACCACAGCCTGCCCCCGAAGCAGTTGGGACAGCGCACAGAAAATGCGTCTCTTTAACGCTCACTGAGCTCTTTTGGAGCGCGGTGCGTCCCGGGAGCGGGGGGGTGGGAGCGACGCGGGGCCAGGGGAGATGCGGTTCCCACGGGTGCAGCGTGGGTGCTGCCGCGCTCGGGCCGGGAAAAGGGGTTTGCAGCCGTTCCTCGCGACTCTAGCAACGCAAAATGATCCCGCAGTGTCAGAACTGAATTAAACGAGGGTGCCCGTGCCCCCACGCCGGCCGCCGCTGCTCGGGGTTACGGCGGCGGAGCGCTGCGAGGGCAACGCCGGGTGCGCGTCCGCACGGTGTGCAGCGACTGCTTCGCCCCGATCTGAAACAAACGGGAGCTGCACGCGGACGGAGGTTTAACCCTTCGTCAAAGTGTCATCCCTCTCCTTAGGAGCGAGCGCTGTGCGGCCGCGGGAGGCACGGAGCGTACCCACGCGTGGGGCTGATCCGGGAGAGGGTCTGATGCGTGGGTCAGGGTCGGGGTCGGGGTTGGAGGCATTTTGGTGGTCTACCCTCCTGGGAGACCTCGAACATTTGCGTGCCCGTGCCCGCTCCCCGCGCGCAAAGTCGTTCCCGTCTGCCGCTTGCGAAGTGCGAATAATTTTCGTCGCGGAGTAACACGGAGCGGGAAAGCTTTTAGCACATTATCCGCCGGCTATTGGGCTCTAATCTCATTGCCAGCCCTCGGGTCTTAATAAAGGCTTTCTCTTTCCAGCCCTGGATTTGCATCGAGGAGATACTGAATAGGTACCGGCCGCCTCTCTCGGTGGCGGCCGTGTTTTCCACGGCAAAAGGCAGTGGAGGGTCTTCGTGTTCAGGGGGCGGATGTGGAAGGGGAAGCGTTGTAAAACTTCGGGGGTGAGGGGGGGGGGGGGAAGTATAGTGAAACGGTTCTGCCGTGTACCCGAGGGGCGTCAGAAGCGAAGCCCCTGCATGTGCCAGACAGAAAGGGCTGCAGTGCTCGTTTCCGTGCTCTTTGCGGCACCCAAGGATTTCGTTCAAACGGGTTCGCAGAAGGCGAAGCGCTCCGTCCCGCTCGGACGGAGCGGCACTGCGAGAGGGGCAGCGGCAACGAGTAGTGACATCCTCCTGGGTCGGGGCGCGGCGGGCAGCGCTGACCCCTACACCCCCAGCCCCAGTCCCGGGGTCCCCACTCGCGGCCCCGCTCCACGCGCGTCTCCGCTAGGCCTAGGTGGGGCCGTCCGTTGTCTCGGGGAGGGGCTGTCCAAACTGGCCTCTTTCCCTTATCCTTATCAAAACCGAGAAATTCAAGGATCTCGCGGGACGGAGCGAAACCTTGCCCGGCTCGCAGAACCTCTCTCTCTCCCTCGGGGACAGACCCGGTTTGAAACAAAACGAAGCCCCACTCTCCGCGCACGCCGCGCATTGTACCGGCGGGGTCCCGGCTCCAGATCCACGGGACAGCGCGGGTAGGGCCGACGATCGACCCCGCACCGTGAGCTGCGGGCAGCATCGCACCTGCACGGCAGCCCCCGCCGGGCTGCCCGGGGCGGAGCGGAGCGGACGGACGGCAGTGCTGCTCCCCCCATCCGTGCTGCGCTGCCCGGGGCAGCTCACAGCCCCTAGAACCGCTCCGTGCTGGCGGCGGCCCGGGGAGCTGCCGGATCTCCTTCGAGGCAAAGCGAGATCTCCTCCATACACGTTTTCCTTTTTATTTTCTTTTTGGTGTTGAATACGCATTTGTCAGAAAGTGTGTGTTCGTGCATTGAGGGAGTTTCGCTGATGCGAGGGCAGCTCCACGAGTGCTCCTCACTGATCCCAGCAGAGCGCGGCCGCCCCTGCAACTGTCCCGGACCCAGTTTTGGGTTCAGAAAGTGGCACTTAGCGACAAACTCACGCCTACTCTTGGGTCGTTTCGGGGACCGAAGCCGTTCCGTTTCTTTTATTCGATATACTTCGGTTAACAATCCCCTATTTACGGACAAACGCTCACACGGTTGTGTGGTGCTGTGTTGAGCTCCGCGGTCCTCGTGGGCCCCTTCCAACCCGGGACATCCTGTGGCTCTGTGTCTCTGTGGCTGTGACTCTGAAGGGAGCACGGGGCACAGTCCGTTCCCACCGTCGCCGTGGATCAGCCCTCAGCTGTGCCCCTTCTGGATCTCTGCGCTGTGCGCTATCAGCAGCACTCG
This sequence comes from Cyrtonyx montezumae, assembly GCF_038088225.1. Taxonomy (NCBI): domain Eukaryota; kingdom Metazoa; phylum Chordata; class Aves; order Galliformes; family Odontophoridae; genus Cyrtonyx; species Cyrtonyx montezumae. The sequence goes on along the minus strand of NW_027072089.1, from coordinate 97,531,276 downwards.
GTGCGCCGGGAGCTGCGGCCGCGCTGGGGCTGAGCGGGACCGGCGCAAAACGCTGCGAGAAAACCCACGCCGAGCGCGGAGCGGCCCGGGGGAGCTCAGCGTCCGCGGAAGGCGCGTGGGGGAGGCTGCCCTCTGCCCACCCCTCCTCCTCCTCCCGCATCCTCCTCCGGCTCCATCCTCCTCCTCCTCCTCCCGCCTCCGCCCCCTCCTCCGCGGCCGCGCCGAGCCGGGGCCCTTGACGTGTCCCGCCGCCGATTGGCCGCCGGCCGATAGCATCTCGGCGGCCGCGCGTTAAGGCGGGGGAGAGCGCGGGCCCGGCCGCAGAGAGCCGTCGCGACGGGACGGGACAGAACGGGACGGGACGGGGCGGGACAGGACAGAGCGGAGCCGAGCCGAGCCGAGCCGAGCCGAGCCGAGCCGCGCCGCCCCGGCGGGGCTCGCCATGGAGTACACACCTCCCCCGAAGCCGCAGCTCTCGTCGCGGGCCAACGCCTTCTCCATCGCCGCCCTAATGTCGAGCGGCAGCTCCAAGGACAAGGAGGCCGCCGAGAGCACCATCAAGCCGCTGGGTGAGAGCGGGCGGGCGGCGGGCGCAGGTGGGCGGCGGGGACGGCGGGGGGTACGGGGTCTGGCCACGCTCCGGTCCGGCTCTGTCTCTTCCCGGCTCCGCAAAAGCCGCTTCAGGCTTTTTTTTTAGTCGCTTTCGGGAGAGACTGCTCAGAGCGTAACTCCTTTTGTGGGTCTCTCCGGGTTACATTCCGCTGTTTCTCTATCGGGCTTCTCCATTCGTAGAATAACCTCACGCCTCGAGGTAGCTGCGTTTCTCTCTTCTGCTGCGTTATAAAGAGTTTAAATATTCAGTGCGAATCACCCACGGTTCACAAAGTCCAAGAAAAGAAGCCCCGGGCTTCGCAGGGGAGGACAAAACTGTCCGCAGCCTCAAAGCCCCTCGGCTCCCGAGCGGCAGCGTCAGGCTGCGGCATCCGGGGCGGGAGGGCTTTGGGGAGGATGTTGGTGCTGGCCATTCCGGGTGACTTTTGGGCGAGCGATTTGGCTTCTTTACGGTCGCCTGCATCCCGTTCCCGAAGGATATTATAAAGACGCCCGATCTCCCCTCTCCAATCTGTACGCCTTGCACTCGTTGTGTGTATCCAAGAGAGTGCAGAACGCTACAAGAAATCAGCATTGCGCTCTCGGGGACACTGCCCGACGTGACCCTGTGCTGGGGGGCCGGGAAAGGCTGCTCTCTGAGCATTGCCCCCGAGTCCCCGCTCTACGGACCTCGCGTATTCCGGGGATCCATCGCGAACTTTATTTCTTTGCTGAGGCACAGTGCAGGCCGGATGTATCACAGTGCGCCTGTTGGGGATATTTAAGCGGCTAAATGTGGCTATTTTTCTCTCTCTCTCTCTTTTTTTTTTACGATTACTATTATTTAATTTTAGAGACGCTGGCTTAATCAATTTTCCATTTCTTAAACCTGTTTCCCCGCGCGGTTCATTTAAAAATCCAAGCGAAACGACTGCCTGTAACGCAGCTTCTATTACCCAGAGATTTGGGGGAAATCCCTTTTCCAGTCTCTCCCCGAGGCCGCCTCCAGCCCGCAGCCGCCGCGCCCCGCAGCCGGGGTCGGCTCCGACCACACTCCCTTCTTTTGGGGTGGATGAAGGGCTGGAGCCAACCTCCCCACATTCTCGCTCAAATCACCGGCCCGAGGAGCAGCGCGGATCTGCGGGAGCGCTGGAAGGAGGGGCCCGGCCGAGCGAGAAATGCTTCATTTTTGGGAAGCGTTTTTTTTGCCATCAGACCGCCCCGGCTCAACGTCCCCTCTCTGTCTGCTCTTCCCCAAACCTCGCAGAGCAATTCGTCGAGAAGTCCTCCTGCGCGCAGCCACTGAGCGATCTGTCCGGCCTGGAGCCCCACGGGGACTTCAGCGGCAGCCCCTCAGCCCTGTGTACCGAGCCCCTCATCCCACCACCCCCATCATCCCCAGCGAGGAGATGGCCAAAATCTCCTGCAGCCTGGAAACCAAGGAGCTGTGGGACAAGTTTCACGAGCTGGGCACCGAGATGATCATCACCAAATCCGGCAGGTACGCCAGGCGACCGTTGCGGTGGGGGGGGGGGGGGGGAAGAGGGAGTTACAGCGGTGGAAACAAGAAGAGAAATAAAAAAACATATAAGGGCTGGGGGTAAACAGAGATTAAAAAGTCCCAGTTCCCGGCTGTGACCCGAGAGCGCAGCGCAAACAGGGGTGGGAGCAGCTCGCTCACGGTGCGCGCTGCGCTGCGCGGGGCGCGCAGGGGAGAGCAGTGCGGCGGAGCTGTGATTGCGCTCGGAGATGCCCGTACGCAGCGAGGCCGGGCTCCCGGCTGTGAGCCAGGGCTGTGCCGGCACGGATACGGTGAGGGAAGCGGGGATTATCCCCTCTCTCGTTTGTAAATAGCGCGCAGAAGGACTCCAGGCTTTGCCGTCGTCTCAAACCGTTCCGTTTTTCCAGGGTGGTTTTTGGGTTTGGGTCGCGACAGCCCGGAGGAGCCGGGAGTCTGCTCGGAGTTTGTCCCGAAGCGACTCGCTCGGAACGCAGTTTGCTGATGGTTTTTCTAAAGAGCGGCTCCGTCAGTATCTGTTAGAATAATAATAAATAAATAACCCCAACGAATGTCTAAAATCTGGAATTTGAAGCTCATAAAAAAAAAATAATAATCTGTTTGAAGTTGTTTAAAGCTATTTCTGGTCTACAACAAAACAAGCTTGCATTTTTAAACTGCGAAGTTTATCAACATGCTAGCGCTGAAGGGAGAGCCCAATTCTCAAAATACCTCTCAGAAATACTGTAGGAATTTATCTGAGATCGGTGAGCACGTTCACTGAATTAACTGCTGTGTTATTGCTCTAGCTCCAGGACGTATCCCATTAAAATACACATCTACTTGTTGTCCTGATTTTCTGACAACACTGCATGTTGCTAATAACCGGGCAAAAATAGTTTTCTCCTTTACTTTTTCACTTTTGCCATTTCTCCTTTGGCTTGAAAGAAATCGTTTGAACTTCAAGCAGCTCTCCTGTGCGTACTGTAGAGGTGCACAGGATGCAATTTCTGTCATGCCGAAGCAGCATCGGTTGATGCTTTCATTTATTTTTCCAGGGGATTTGGATAGAAATTTCCTTTGTAACAGCTTTTCTGGAGCTTTTCTTTCTGCCTCCCGTCCCCATATTTATTTCCTGATTTCTTCTGTTCCAGGAGGATGTTTCCCACTATCAGGGTTTCTTTCTCGGGAGTGGATCCTGAAGCCAAATACATTGTGCTGATGGATATCGTTCCGGTGGACAATAAGAGATACAGATACGCCTATCACCGCTCCTCCTGGCTGGTGGCTGGGAAAGCCGACCCTCCTCTCCCAGCAAGGTTTGTGGGCTCTGAAAAACTAGATTTCTTCCCTTCCCTTCCATTTATTTATTTATCTTTCCTTCTTCCTGAAATACCTGCTATTAATCTTCGATGCTGTTTGCAAACACTGCTCTGAGATCTCGAGTCCGTGCCCAACAAACTCGATCTCGGAACTCTGATTAATTTCTGTGGTGCAGAGTGGGGCCTCAGATCTCTGCTCGAGGGCTGATTTATACCGAGTGTTCGAGGGCGTGTGGGGTTTGGCCAAAGGCTCTTATGTATACGCGTGCGTTTCTAAAGGAAGTTGCTGGCTGAAGGCTCTTTCATGTGTGTGTATTTTTAAATGAAGTTTACCTCAATTCAGATCAGAAAAAAATTAAAAAACCCATTGCTTTGTCCCTGAGTTTGTTCTGCCCTCCCCGCTACGTCTGACCTTATAATTTAATGCAATCCAAATCCGGCAGAAATGCCACGTTACAGTGCAGCGCTGCTTATGCTTAACATTATATTATTTCTTAAAAACATGTCCAGCGCTTACTGACCAATACTTCGATTCCTGTTGCCCGTTATGCAACGAGCACAGTCCCATGGCACAGGGAGTTTATTGCTGAGGAACTGTGGCAGATCTTAAGGGGAATAAGAAAACCCTCCAGCAAGCAAAGCTATTTTCTCTGCAGCAACACCTCTTCTGTACAAAAGTGGAATGCAGTAGGAAACGAATCTCAGTGACCATTCCCTTGTTGCTGCTGATGAGTGTGACTCCTCCCGGCACGGGGAAGCCGATGCTCCGTGTGGAGCGCGGCAGTTCCTCGGCACAGCACCGCGCTGCGGTCCCCGAGCTCCGAGGACGGGGACACAACGCGACCGGAGCCGCGGGGGTACGGGGGTAACGCCGGCGGAGAGCTCCGCGCAGGAACCGTGGGCAGCGCCAGGTGCTTTAGCCCGGGGCTGAGATCTTGCTTATTAGAGAGACGTTAGGAGTGAAGCGAGGAGTGGCAGCGCTTTGTTTTGATGGGTTTGTTTGGGGACCGAACGCTGAGCGATTTCCTCGTCGGAGCAGCTCCGCTGAAATCCTGCTGACTGCTCGTCTCTGAAGGAGGCTCGGGGAAGTACGCAGGAGGCGTGCACGGAGAAGCTGTTATTAAAGCAGCAACCCAGGAGTTATGGCAGCTTTGTTTTCGTGGCCAAAAGCTCCTTCCTGTAGCGTGGTTGGCGTCAGAGGGCTTCATTTGGGGTATCGTAATGGGCACTGATCAAACCCCACAGAAAATAGATGGGTCCTGCTCCAAAGGAGTCAGCACCAAAAGAAAAAAAAATAGGGGAAGGACAGAAATAGTTTCAGGGCAGGCTTCTCCCTTTAGCATTTGTTCATGCACCTTTTGGGGGTACCCCTACATAGGCTGCTAACCTGCACATCAGCTAGCTCAATGAGGAAATATTCACAAGAGCATAAGAGAAGAGATCGATCCTTTGAAATAGCGAGCAACTTTCCTGGAAGCTGCTGTACAGCTGGGGTCAAACCTTGCTGGAATTTAATGTTAATTACCACCGTGTGGTGGCAGCTCTGTAACATTCTCTTTGGGTCAGTGCTTCTCTGCACAAACGTGCACCTCTGCTGCACATCCCATTTCTTTTTCGGGATGTTCAACCAGCAGCCCAGTCACAGACACAGGTTACTTCTCCACTGCGTGCACGGTACTGCATACATGTACATGCACTTTCCGCTCCTTTAATTATTTGGTAAGGAAAGCTTGGCAAGAGGTAGAGCGTGCTGTCTGCAGAGTGTTGGTACAAGTTTTGGGGTGGGAGGCCTCATTCTTACTCAGGCAGAAAGCAGCGTTGTTCCCATCCTGAATGGGTCTGTTCCTGCTCTGGTGAGAGAAGCCCTTCCAGCAGCGCTCTCTCACGCCTCCTGTGCCCCAAGCACACGGCCGTGGCTCTCCTTACCTGAGTAGGTCCCGAGGTGCTGCTTCCCTGTGCACCTCACTGCCTGTACCTGTATGGATACCACTGCAATCCAAGGGTTGCTTAGGAGTCCCTTTACGTGTACACGTAAGGCTTTGCAGAATCAAACCCGTGAGCTGTTCTGCTCTTTCTGATTATAAAACTAACTTTCAGAATTGAACGGTAAGCTGTGATTCTCTCTGAAAGATGAGCCCTTCAGGGAACTTGCTGTGAGAAGCAGTTATATCCCTGTCTTCCTGCTGTCAGACAAGTTTGTGTTGCAACGAACACTTGAATAAAACTACTTTTCAGAGAGTCCTTTGTAAATCTGCTAGAGTGCTAACTGGAAATAGAATTCCTGTGTGATGCTTTATGTTTGTTCTTCCAAATTGCTAAGGCTGTGAGAAAGAATCATCAGTTTCATAAGTTTCAGCACGTACATTTGTTTGCCCCTCTTCCTTTTTCATCTCCTTTCTTTCACTCATAAAGTTCTTCTGTCCCCCCGCCTTCTCCCCTCCACATACACATTTTATTTGGCTGCAGTAAGCTGCCCATCACCGTATATTTAATAGAATTGCAGTGTTTGCACACTTACGGAGGAAACTTTTTAAAGGCATCGTATTTTGAAAATTATCTGCTTGGGATATGAAGGTAATGAAAAGCAGCATGTGTAGAAGCATTAGGGCTTGTAGGACCAGAGCAGCTGCTAAACTAAACAGAAGCAGAGCACTGCAGCACTCCCAACTATGCAAGAAGGAAGCCGTACCCAAACCTGGGCTGTATCATGAAACATCTTGGAGCAAACTCGCAACCAAATAAGGCTCCTGAAGCTGCAGTGAGCTCGTGTGAACGATCCCCGCATCCGGCCGTGGGCAGCAGAGCTCGCGCGGCTCTGGGGCTGTTTTGCGTGCGGCGCTGGAATGCGTGCGTTTATTTCCCTAATCCACTCGCATCGGCTTTCCCTGCCTCAGAGGGCAATGCATTTAGCTCTGAGCCCTCTGCTGCAGGGTCGGGCTGCAGGAGAAGCGTGCAGGGAGGTGCTGTCAGCCAGGTCGAGCCACGCGTGCAGCGGGCTTGGAGGCATGCGGCACATCAGCATGGAAAACCAGGTCTAATGCATGTGTGCCTGACCACTATTTGAGTGCCAATCCTTCTGCATCTTCCCTGCTAGCTCGCTGCTAACATCCCGGCAATTCACAGCATGAGCATTGTGCCAGCCATTAACTGCATATGGCATAAAACAATGGTGCTCAGCTTGTAGGCACACAAAGATCCTTACTCGCTCCCCAAGTGCATATTTGAAATAGTTTGGCTTTTTGGTCCCAATTAGCCAAACCTTGCTGAGCCTGATGCTCTGTGATCACAGTAAACAGTGTTAGCTATCCAGACATGCAAAATTAGGAGTCAGGCTCCGAAAAAAATCATGAGACTGGCTGCATAGATAGAGGGGCTGGAAGCGATATGATCAGGATTGTTTTTTTCTTTGCATTCTGTAATTTGAGGCTTTGAAAATTCACGTTTTTACTGTTTTAAACAGGAAAGCGAAGTGGATTTTCATAAAAGATATTAGGTTTTCAGACACACTTATTTCCTCACGAGCCTCACTCTACAGTCAGGGAGCTTGAAGCAGAGAGGACCCTGTGCGTTGGGCTTGCTGGCACAGCATCCCTCCCATGGGTGCAACCGCGCCAGCCAAGCAGTGCTGTGGATCAAGAGAAGGAAAACATCCTGCCCGCCTGGAGCGAGCCACGCCAGTAAAGCTTCAGTTTCACCAGCAGGACTGTGCCTTGTGGATTCTGTTGGCAAAACAGAGAGCCTGGAATCACATCTCTTTCCTCTTGGAGCACTAGAGCGGTGCCTCAGGGGGCTTTAGCACAGCCACTCGTTGATTAGGGACCTGCGTGGTCCATCAGGCAGTTACGCCTCATCGTTTTGTGGGTTTTCCATTCTCCTTTTGCTTAAATAGAACCATGGCTCAACTTAAAAAAAAAAAAAAAGCAAACAAATTCTTTCTCTCAGCCAGCATCTCAACCCTGCTGGATGGAGGGTATCTCTTAACTGTGGCCAAACACATTGCCTGTAGAGAGCCAGGCCCTCTGCAAGTGATAACGTGCACCGACAGCAGCAGAACCAGCCCAGTTTGCACATGCTGAAGCTCTAATTTGGTGCTTAATTTGCTATCTCAAAAGCACTTTCAAGTTAAATCATTTTTTATCAACAAAATTATTGTTTTTAAATAGCCTGGCACTTGCATTGTGTCTAGTCATAATGTATGCCATTCTATCTACATGTCTTCCTTACTTCCTTTGCTTCTGCTTAATTTCCCAAGTTATGGGTTGTTAATTACAGAGTTGTAATTAATTTCTTTCATGTCCGACCACTGTCCTGGACTGCAGCCCTCAACCTCTTATAAACACACGTCACCACAGCCAACGTGTGATCGAATGCAGGTTAAAATCATTATCACGGCTTAATGTTACATATAAAGAAAAATGCATTTTTATCTGCATTCCCCCATTATCTCTCTAATGACACTGTGTTTTTTCTCTTGGAGCTGTAGTCATTGTTATTTTAAGTGCTTGTTAGTACAGCTGTGGGGAAAGACGATCAATTTTTCATTTGGGAAAAGACGCAACAGTGACTGTTAGTTAATGTCTCCATTTTAGATAACTAGATAAAATAATAGCTATGGCCAGAGAGCAATCTAGCACTTGGTCGCAGAATTCTTCATTATGTTCCTGTGAACTAAACAACTTCAGTCATCTGCTTTACTGTCTTTCATTAATGGCATTCATTCATTTGGGCGGATTGCATGCCTCTTGCTAGACTAGCAGATCTGTATTGCCAAGAGCTCTCAGGAAACCCACTGCTGTGAAAATATGGCATATCCTGAAAGCAAAATTTTGCTCTGCATTTTCTTGTGGAGATGGAACCTATTTGGGTTGACTTTTCACGCAGAGGCCTTTTCCCTGTGTCTTTTAGGCTGTATGTGCACCCTGACTCCCCATTCACGGGTGAGCAGTTGCTGAAGCAGATGGTGTCATTCGAGAAAGTGAAGCTCACAAACAACGAGCTGGATCAGCATGGCCACGTGAGTAGCCCTTCTAGGGGGAAGAACTAGCAGAAACAGCACTCTGCCACCACATCCATTAGGGATGGGAGAACACTCAGGGTGGATCTGAGCATTTCAGTGAGGGAGAGAAGGGAGGACGGCTTTGTGCTGTGATCCTGCCTTTGCCTTGCTGTGACTTGGCAGCAGGCTTAGCCACCCGCACTGGCTTGAAGGCTTGTATGTTTGTCTCTGTGTGGTTGGAAGATGCTCCTCATTGCAGGCCATCTCTTAGGGTTGGGACCTTCCACAGGAGCTCTTATTACCTCCAGACTTAACAGAAGTTGGGTGTGGAGTTAGCAGAAAAGACGCCACAAGAAGGGATCTGGGATTTTAAAAAGAAATGTGCCTTAATAGCTCTTGAAATAACTGTGGGATGTCTGAAAGTCAGTGTACCATGGCATTTGCTTGGGGCTCTGAAGGAAATTGGCCCCAAAAGAAACTTGGTCTTGCTGGTACCAGGCTGGTCTCATGAGACCTAGCTGGAGCCTGGTGGACAGGCTTATTGCCTGGGAACAGAGGAGTTAAAAGGAAAGAGCCTAAATGCAGGGTCAGTAAATGAGGTGTCAGGATGAGGGGGCTCATTTTGAGCTCTGACATGCGCCAGGGGGTAGCTGACCTGCAAAGCAGAGCAACAGTGGTGCCCGTGGTGTCAGCAAGGCCCCCACACTGTGCTGCCTGTTGCTTCTCAGGCTGGCTGAGGTGGCAGCCGACTACCTGAGATGCTCTTGGTGCTAATACTTCTCATCTGACAGAGGATTTGTGATCATTTCAAAAAATTGAACCACAGTCATTTGTATTTAAAATACCTCCTGGAAACAAACAATTAAAAAAAAAAGTTTATTTGTTATTTTTTTAAATGCTCAGCTAGATGTTCTCTGTAAAGCTCTGTGTGTGGATATATATATTTTTAATCCAGTTCCCAGCACTGCTCCCTTCCTGACTAGCAGAGGCTATCTTATTTTTTTCCCCCTCTTATTTCATAATCTGTAGAAGGGCAAAGCTGAAGATTTGTGAGCTCTTTCACCGAGTGATGATAGAGCAGTATACGTGCGCATTTAAAAAGAAGCATTTTTCATCATAACAGGGGCCATGTGTGCCTCTAATAAAGGGCTTGCAGCAGTATATCGCACACTAGTTAGGAGCTGTGCAGTTCCCAGAAGCACAGATGAGTATAAAAAAGAAGTCGGTCTGCAAAGCTGTCGGGAACAGGGACACGTAACAGAGCAAGATGTCAGTGTTTCACAGGCAGGCAGCGGGGGAACATGGCCTGCAGCGGGTGAGGTGTGGCTGCTGGTTCACTTTCCAAGTGGCGGAGGTGGAACACTTTCTTTACACGAAGTCTTTGGATGGCTGAAGTCAATGGAAAGTTTTGCACATTTGGTTAAGAATAAGCCTGGAAGGCTTGATCCTGTGTTGAGATTTGCCTGACAGATATGCTATCACGGAGCACTCCCTCTTCAGTGTTTTGCCACATTTTATGTGGCAAAATGAGGGTGCCAGGTTGTACGTGCTGCCTTATGAAGCTGTGTAAATATCATCTCTGGATGCTCTATAGAATGAAGGAGCACAATCCTCTTCTGAAGCCTTTAAAGGACGTTTGCTGTGGCATGGCCAGTGGAGCTGCTGAGGTCCGAGAGAAGGGAGGAATGGAAATGCCTCTCAAAATTTCCCTTTCTGTTCCAAAGAACTGTGCATTGCTGATGAGATATTTTTAATTGACCTGCTAAAACATTTATTATGTTTGATAAGGTGTGTTACTTCCTGAGGAAGCTTTAATGACCTAAAACCTGTCTTTAAATACTAGTTATGCAGTTGAAACCAGCCCAATCCCATTTTGTTCCAGTGGCTTGCTTTCTCCATCATCCACAAGACAGTTTTGGTTGTTAAGGTAATTGTGGTGTTTTATTTGTAGAGTGGTTCATTTCCTGAAAAGGAATTTGAAGAAAAGTGAAGCATTTGTTTGCCTTAGCATTTGTTTGTTTTCTCTTATTCTGAGACTTCTGCAGTTGGCAAGCACCTCTGCTGTGTATCTTCAGCAGCACACATAACCCCATAGCTATGTACATTTTCTCCCCAAGCATCAGGCAGAAGTCTTATCTCTGTGTGCATGACATACAGTTTGCACCATGGAAACACTTGCAGATATCCTTACCAGAGAAAGGAAATGGCTCTCCCCTCTGGATTTCTGCAGCCGAGCAAGTAATTCCTCCTTTTTTTTTCTGCTGTGATACACAGATGAGCATAATATTTTTCAGATTTCTGATGATGTTTTTCACTCTGGCTGCTTTTTCTGGGACTTTTGGTTGCACTCAGTTGTGGTGGCATTATTTCTGGTTTATGGTGAGGTGAATCACGAGTGTATGCATTATCATAATTGCTTTTCTGGCATTTATGATAGGAAAACTTAAACAGATGAATGTTTGCAAAAGCAAACATGGAGGTGTGAACACAGGCAACTGTGAAAGCTGGGATTTCAGAATAGCCACAGGCAGTTACGCCTAGGTGTTTCTTAAAGTTAACCTGGCAGATGCTAGGAACCTATAGGCTTTAAAAAGTTAACCTTGCTCAGCAACTCTCTTTCTGAGCAAATGTGGAAGCTGAATTCCCAGCACAGTTCTCAAATTCTAAGCCACCTCAGTGATTTCTTATCTGGCTTCCAGATTGCCTCTGGTGACCAGTCTGCCATAGGTGGGAGCCAGTTGTCCACAAGGCCCACCTGGCCCTGCAGCAAACTAAAAAAAATACCTGTCTTGGCCAACTCTCTGGCTGAGGAGTCAGCATAGGGGCAGATGGCATGGCTGGCAGCCTGTGGTCATGCTGAATGACCAGTAAACTCCTGATGTAGCCAGCTCCTCGAGGCTGTTTGTATGGCCCTGACACTCAACAATGCATTAAGATGGTACCTTCGTTCAGTCTGCAGTGAGAGCTGCCTGTGCAGGAGTGCAGGTGGAGCACTGCATGCAGAGCCTATAACAAAGAGAAAATAGTGACCTTCACCTTGGCCGTGGGTCTCCTGTCACCTTCTGTCTGCATTCGGTTGTTTCGGACCTGATTTGCCTCTGCGGGTATTGAAAACGGTTGCAGAGGTTGTTACTTGTGTGCTTTTGGATGTGTAAAGCTCTCACGCAGAATTACATGATGTTGTATGGGAAACAGAGTTTCTTTGTCACAACTGATGGTCACAGAGGAATGAGGGGAAGATGCACGTGTGGGGCTGCTGTGCCGCGGCCTGCTGCCGAGATGCAGTGCTGGAGCCTGGGTATTGTGGCCATGATAATAAACCATGGTCCGTGGGCCGAGCCCTTGGTGAGCTCACACCATCTACACACCATCCTTCCAAATGTCTCTTCCAGCTGCCTACAACAGTCTGAGACCAGGCTGGTAAGACAAAATTTTACAGAGAAACAGAAACCTGCTGAGGATATTAGCAGCAAAGTCAGTGACCACTGTCTGCATTTGTGTGCATAAAACAGTGAAGTGATCTGAAAAAGGATCTGAGGTGGTAGGGGCTGACATGAAACACTTTAAAGGACAGTGGCTCCATTAGTGACTTTTGTGATGTACACTCCTTACCCCTGAAGTCACAGTGCATGTCGTAGCAATATTTGGCCCCGAAGGAAAAACAAAGACGTGCAACCTTTCCTATTTACCGAGCTAGCACAACGTACTGCCCTGTTTCTGCTGTGTTTCAGCTGAAGTTAACGCTTCCCGAGGAATGCACATTAGCTATTCCAGATGTACAGAGCTGGCTGCAGTGTTGTTATGGCCCCTGTAAAATAGAACCACCCACTCCTTTGCCAATTTAGTCTTGTGACTGTGATTATATCCAAAACAAGGACTGGTGCAAGCCGAACTCTGTATTTAATTCTTATATTGTAATGCTGTGGTTAGAGGCAGCCAAAAAGGCCTCCATCCCATGGTAATTGAAGCAAATGGAATCGCTGTTTGACGCCAGTGAACATTGGAATTGGTTAGTTGGTACGTTAAATTTAGAATTATTTTGGGGGCCCATGAACAAGAGTTAAGGAGACAAAATGGAAAAACTTGGTCATTTGATGTTTCTGTACCAGTTTCCCTCCTTTCATTTTTGGTAGTTTATGGTAAAGAACATCTATCATGTAGGTTGCTTTAAAAGCTTGCTACAATATAAAGATCTGGGAAGTTTTATTTTTTGGTCAGACACTTTTTGCTGGTGCTGGTGGGTTTTAATTTTTTTGGAGGGGGCTGATTCTTGGTTTTCTTCATTTTGCACCTGCACTATTTTGTAAATGTTAAGTCTTGGTCATGTACTTTCAAGAATAAAATACCTACATTTGCAGGTGCAACCTGCAAACTGGTTCCTATACAAGCAATAATGCCACATACGTAACACACCTCATCTGTAGGAATAGGCACCTATGCTTCAAAAATGGATGCTTACCAGTGGAGGCAGAGGAAACCAGCTCTTGGACTGACTTCTTCTACAGCTTCATTTTCTGAAGTCAGGACCTTTGCAAAGGATCTGAAGAGCTCACTTCCAGAATCAGCCCCTGACCAATTTTATAGTCTTTAAGGGTCTTGTTAATATTCCCCTCAGGACAGTGCCATGTAACTTTTTCTTGCAGATCATTTTAAACTCCATGCACAAGTACCAGCCAAGAGTCCACATCATTAAGAAGAAAGACCATACTGCTTCTTTGTTAAATCTGAAATCTGAAGAGTTCAGGACGTTTATATTTCCAGAGACAGTTTTTACTGCTGTCACAGCCTACCAGAATCAATTGGTGAGTATGGTGCACAGATATAGTTAACTTTCACCCTGCTAAAAATTCAATTTTTTTCCCCAGTCTAATCTAGGAAAATTTCTGACACAACCTACCTTTCCATTCCAATGTTTGTAGTGGTTTTGGCTGGCTTAATTCATATTCGGAAGTCATGTGTATGGATAGTTCTGCTAACTTCAAAGGATCATAAGGATTATTCATGGGAATAAAGATGGCATGAAAGGGGCTTTCATTTTTCTTCCCCCTTTCTATCGAGACAGTTTGCATATTATCATTTTGTCCTTTTCTAATTATAGTTCATTAAGAAACCGTTCTTATTCGAAGTGATCTTTCATGCCATGAGCAATTAGCTGCACAATACACTGGTTTGCACATCATGAATTCGTGGGTTCAAAAAGTTGACTGATTAAGCTGCAAGGCTCAAATGTAAGGGAAATCACCCAGAGATACACTTTTCAGAGGCTGCCCAGATTACATCCAGATGTTTGAATTTCAATTTGCATGCCAGTGAATAATGTATACAAAATGGAGGAGATCAAAACAATGGATTGCTAATGAGTAATTTTAGGAAGTATATAAACAATTGCAAAGCAGAGGCTTTGCTTAACAGTGGGTAGAGCTTTAATATTTAAGTCAGTAGAAATATGTCGTTGGCTTCAGTGTGATTCAAAGTGTATTTAAAAGGATTAATGTCTACTCCATTTCAAAAAGACAACCTTTTCCACCTCTAATTCCCCCAAGTTAAGAAAAATGCAACAAGTACTGTCCAAACATGTGGGCAGGCAGCATCCTAAAGTCAAAGAACCCACTGTTTTCTTAAAGAAGCCTGCATTTCTTAATACAAAGCAAAACTATCTCATTTCCAAATGCCATAGACAAAATGAAACTGCAGCATAAGGGTTCAAATAAGCTGTGGATGCAGCAGTAGTATTGTTAAGTTAGTTCTTGTGACAAGACCCCACATCCAGCTTCAAGGCTGATGTCTTGACTGTACATTCAGGTTCAGCACATGACAATCTTGAGAATATAAAGTTTGAAGACTGGATTAGATTTTTCCTTTTAACTTTCTGTAGAAATCAGCAGAACACCGGAGGCACAAAACCAGCGAAACCTGGCATTTATTTCTGTAGGATGGATTTATGTTTACTGATGATATTTATATCAGAGATGTTTCCAAACTAACCTTCCCAAAGCACATGCATTGAGTCCTGGAAAATTTCTCAATGGAACATCTCCGGAACCCCTAGAGGTTGATGCTGTCATTTTATTTATGACTAATGAAAATGGAGCCTTTTTTCATTTTTGCCATTTCTTTCAGAACTGTTTTAAGGAGGGGTTGATTACATTTCTGGAGGTTATTAGATAAAAGCTAAATACATTACACTTTCAACAAACTATCTCATAATTTAAGATTTAAAGGGCATGCATTTATTTAAACAGTCAAACCACTGCCACAGAGTTGAATTGTAGGTCAAATTTCATTTTAAAATGCTTTCTAGCAGATGTTCTCTGATTGTTTGTGAGACAGTCTCTCAGGAAAAATATGGCCATAAATGATTGTGAGTCTCATCTGGCTTCGGTGAATACAAAAAGTTTCTCTTGTGATGTCATACAAATCTCTAATATTAGGAAAATGGAAGTTTGATTGGTGAAAATGCACTCAAGAGATGAATAGAAATCCCTATGATTCCGCAGTACACTTGGCTCAGTGTGTTGGTGATCTAAGTCAATCGAACTAGTTAGAGCTTGTCTTTTTGCAAGGTAGCTTTCAAGTGCTGCCACAAAAATGTTCCCTGTTCGTGAGGCACCAACCTGCTGCTCTTCCCAAAATTGTTGCAAATCTGGGACATAGACTTCTCAGAAGTTGGAGGAGACTGCACCTGGCTTTCTGAGCTGCTGTGGGACCCTGTGACAAAGCTAGTGTTGAGGATAGTTGTCACTGTGTGTGCTTGCAAGGCAGGACAGCCCCAAAACTTCAGCCAATTCTGAGGTCCTGTGCTGTTTGATCAGCCTGCAGTGACAACTGGTAGGCTGTGGTATCTCTTGAGCAGTGCCTCAGAGAAAAGGCCACCAAAATTGGAGTACATTTGCTTGATGACAACGTGATTGTCTCAGGACTTGGAAAAGATCCTTTTCCTTTCTGAGTCTGGAGGGCCATCTTCTGAAAAAAAAAATGAGGCTCCTGTGATACAGGGTTTTTTTTATTTTTGTAAGGGAAGTCAGGCTGAAACCACTGCTCAGTAGTCAATGTTGATTTTCATCAATTGTAGCTGAAGTTGGTGGCATTTGCTGG
The DNA here is from genome assembly GCF_038088225.1 of Cyrtonyx montezumae. NCBI lineage: Eukaryota > Metazoa > Chordata > Aves > Galliformes > Odontophoridae > Cyrtonyx > Cyrtonyx montezumae. The sequence continues at coordinate 97,515,774 of NW_027072089.1, read as the reverse complement.
CTTTTCAGAACAGACCCCATGTTGTCCTTTTTTTCCAAGAAAAACTCCCACCTGCTGTTTAGTAAAGTTGGTAAATCCAAATATTGTTTGGATGTCTCAGGTGTTACTCACCAAACCTCATTTGATTGGACAGCTAGAAAACTACCAGGTGCAATAGTGTGTTTTACCACTCCCAAACACATAGTGGAAGCCCCCTTCTCTTCCAGGGAAGTTTCACTGCAAAGTTCAGTGCATCCCTGGAGCCACAGGGTGTCCTGGTCTGCAGTTACTCTGTCAGAAAGTAAATGCTGACAAAGTGCACTGTACAGGGTTGTAGGGCTGCATTTGAAGATGTTTTTCTTAGAAGAGATCTGGCTTTATAGGACTTGCTTGTTTTAACAGGATTACTATTTTAACCCTTCCCTTCCCTTCCCTTCCCTTCCCTTCCCTTCCCTTCCCTTCCCTTCCCCTTCCCCTTCCCCTTCCCCTTCCCCTTCCCCTTCCCCTTCCCCTTCCCCTTCCCCTTCCCCTTCCCCTTCCCCTTCCCCTTCCCCTTCCCCTTCCCCTTCCCCTTCCCCTTCCCCTTCCCCTTCCCCTTCCCCTTCCCCTTCCCCTTCCCCTTCCCCTTCCCCTTCCCCTTCCCCTTCCCCTTCCCCTTCCCCTTCCCCTTCCCCTTCCCCTTCCCCTTCCCCTTCCCTTCCCTTCATCTTTTCATGCAAAAACAGTTAAAATGCCCCTTAGCGATGGGAGGTAAATCTGGCTGAGAATATTTACATGACAGTTAAAAAAAAAAAGAAAAAAAGGAAAAAAAAATGGTGCTGAAGTTTGCAGGCACTCCTCTATGGTTTAAATACAGCTGATGTGCAGCTCTACTTGAGAGGCTCAGATATTCGTAGGGTGCTGTACTTTCTCATGGAAAAAAAAAAAAAACAACAAAAAAAACCTACCTGATTTGTGTTGTCTGGAAGCAATAATGTCTCACGTGGGTGGGTTTCTCCTTCTCTGGGTAATGCATAGTCTGAGCCTGCTGTGCCCTTTGGTCTTTCTATTCCTGTATAGATAATATACGCAGCTTTGAAGCACCTCAAGAGTGGTGCATACATGCAAAGAACACGGGTAAAATTAGTGGTGAACTCAAGAGAACGGATAGGCAAACACTTTGTGCAGTGCCATACTTCAACACTATTTTCATGTTGCATTGCTTTTTTTCTGTGTTTCCAGATAACCAAGTTGAAAATTGACAGCAACCCTTTTGCCAAAGGATTCCGCGACTCTTCCAGACTCACTGATATCGAGAGGTAATGGGGACTTTCTGTTTACTTTCCATGCAGATAAGATAAAGAGAAGGGAGAGTTTGTAGGAAAAGCATCCTTTCAACTCTTGAGAAGCTGTGCATTTTAAAGTTATCTTGTTGCATATAGTAAGCCTCCTGCACCTCCTCTAAAAATACTTACAAACTTTATGAAGAAAGAGCTGTTTTGAGTTTTGACATCTGTTACAGTTGGGGATGATATATTCATCTTCCTGATGGGACTTCTTGAAGGGGGAGACAGTTGGTTTTAAAACTTTAGAATGAAAAGCTTTTTTCTTATCGTGCCATTTAATCCTATTGAGGGCTGTGAATTGGGTCACTGGGAAACAAGGGCAGTGGTCCTGTGAAAAACATCTTTATAGCTCCTCACTGCTTCACACAGTGAAAAAGAGAGAGGGGAGCTTCCCAAAATACACTTCAGCAGTCCCAGACACTGAAGTCAGCAATTATTGCCATCGGGACAAATCCCATAACTCCCACTCTGACGACAAAGATGCCATTTTTGTTTCACCAAAACTGTACTGCAGGCTTCATTGGGGGAGAGCTTTATCTGCAAACTGTGGAGTTTTGTGTGTACAGCTCATTATAAGCAACTGCTGCCATAGGGACGGAAGCATTAACCCACAGCTGAGTAGGAAATAAACTTCGATCTCTTGGTAGCTCTCCAGTGCATCACATTTTTATGATATCGTATTGAATGGTTTGGCAAATGAAGTAAATTAAGCAGCCCGTGTCCTGTAGGCTGGAAGAGAACTTGATGGAGATGGATATAGCACATCCAATTTTTCCTATGAGTATATGATCGTGAAAGTAAATTGGGAAAGGCCAAAACCCTCCAGGCTCCTACGTGGGGATATCCAGATGTATCTGTGATTCATTTTCCATGGGTGCATATAGGGGACAAATGGAATATGACTTTATTGAGCATATAGCTAGAAAACCTCCTTACAGTACTGCAAAAGCACATAAAGCCCAACAGAACTATGGCTGGAAAATGTCGATTTAACTTACACCTTACTAGTGACTGGAACATTAGGGATCTGTTAAGTAGCTGGGTGAAATTAAGTAATTCTGAGAAACAAACAAACAAACAAAAAAAAGCCTGTGAACAATAATCCCTGCTTGCAAAGATAATAAAAAATCTTTCTAGATGAAGGTCTCAGATGAAAATGGTGAGAACTAACTTAAACGTAACTAAAATAGCATAGCCCGGTTTCTGAACAGAGCACTAGAAAGCAAACAATGTCCAAAGCTCAGTCCTGAATGCAGTAAATAGTCAAGACAGGAGCTGTAGGAAGAGACCTTGATCTTCACATTTCAGTTTCCTTGTTTTACAGATAGGCAACATCTAATGACACAGCTTTGCAAGGGCTGAGAGAGCCTGAACAGATAAGCTGGAAGAAAAACTGAGTTACCTCTGTGCTGATGAACTGACTGTCGTGGTGCTGGGTATGAAGGGAATTTTTCCAGAGGACATCTTATTATAACAGCACATGGCACGAAGTCAGAAATGCTGAGCATAAACCGCAGTGCCCTTTTGTTTATTGATAAGAATAGAGCCTGAGACAGGCAGCCTAGCCCAGGCATGAATGTTGCCATGAAAGATAAGGTATCCAAATGTGAAACCTACAATAAATACAAAAACAGACTGTGGAAAAGTATTGAAATCCCATTAAAACTCTGTATTTGAGAGTCTAGGTTTGTATAAAGCCTTATTTTCACTTAAATGGGATCATTTAGCTCTGATTAGGGTACAATGGTGTTTAAGAAAAATGAACTGCTGCACTGTTTATCAAGTAATAGGACAGTAAATGCATGATACCCAAGGGGACTAGCTAATAGGAGGTTGAGAATTTCCTAAGTTATCAGATACAGTCCAGACATACCAAAGGTTTTATTCATTTCCAGCATTAAATAATCAGGCACATAAGAATGTCATTTTCAAAGTGCCCACTCTTCTACAGCTTTCATCTTAGCACCAGCAATATTACTTAAATAAATCTGATGTGAAGCAGGAGAGATAGCAATGTGAGGTATGACACAGGAAGGGTTTCCGGGCTTACGTCCAATGAGGTGAGCATTACAAGATGCAGGGGATATGCTGGATAGAGCAGTGTGACTCTCACTCAGTCGAGCTGGAAATGTATTATGTTTGGTAAGACGACTGTCTGACAAAAAATACTTGTAGATACATACCATATACACCATATATAAATATATATATGCCATGGAAAAGACTGTGTTGTTGAACTGCACATTTATCCAGGTCTTGAAAAACAAATTTTTACCCAGAAGCTGTGAACCTATCTTCCATGCAGTTCCTCCTAACACAGCTTGTGTACAGCGTGTGCATGCATAATCTGCAGTGTTGTCAGGTGATCTTAACAGTCTCCTGTAAAGCAGCCTGTAATGTTAGGGCCAAGAGAACACTAATTTATCACAAGTTCCAGCTTCTCAGAATGACCTAAGTAGTGTGAAAGTGTACAGAGCTTTGTATTTCATTTCCAGGTATTTAAGCCTGCTTTTTCCTAAACAGCCTTTGGGGAGGGAAACAAATCAGATCAATTGATCTTTAGAGACCTAAAGAAATTAAATTAGTCTGGAGTCAGTTACTGCACTAAACCATCCGGTAATTGGATTGCTCCTTGTAACTGATTGAAAACAGCCCCTATCTGTAACAATATAGGGAGCTTTTCTTTATAGTAGATCTGAGAGAAAAACACATCTTTTTATGACATGATGACAGAAATTGCACTTTTTTAACCTAATTGAATATGATTTTATAAATATGTGACTTTAACGATTTCAAGCTTCCCATTCTAGATTTACGATCCCTATGTAGGAAATTCAAGCTGCAAATGGCTTTAGGATTAAATTTGTTTGCCTTATACGTGTTGGAGTTAAAGTATGTAAAGGTAGTCAGGTTTGCAAAATGGTAAAGGAGCTCGACACTTGTGAAGCTATTCAAGTTCCTACATTTTCTTTTGTTGTCTAATTGCCTTACAAACATTTACTGGTACTCATAGCTATCTATACAAAGCTTTTAACTATAGAAAAAATCTTATGTTAGTTTGGCACATATTGAATTTTCAGTAGGATGTGAGATTCCTTCCTTCTACAATCAACTCTTTCCATACGTTACTTGTGGCAAGCTATTTATGGCAACAGGACAGGCTTTATCTATGGCTACTGAGATTTAGATAAGTTCTGACTCACCTTTTGATCTTTTTATGTGGTATTTACTTTTCTTCTATTATAAAAAAGCTCCTGCAGTGGTTGTGATTGAAAAACTAAACACTGAGCTGCAATTACCAGATTGTGCAACTTGATGTTCTGTGGTGTTGACTGCAAGGTGCAGATGATGAGAAATCTTTTTTAATTGCAATCTCTGTATAATAATAATTAAAAACCAAAAACACTCAAACAACAAAACAAAAACAAACAAACAAACAAACAAAAAACTAATGCAGGTTTTATGAGTAGTTCACTCAGCAGATAAGAATGTCTTTATGCTACTGCTTAAGTAAAATTGCCAAACTCATAACGGGTGCAAAATCAAAACTCGATACAATAGATTCAGAATTTGTCTTCTGAGTTACGACGAGGAAGGTAGCCTTTCAAAAATAAGTAAGTAATTAAATAAAGCTATTACAGTTAGGTGTCATTCAAACAGTCCAATAAAATGGGTGATTGAACTGTCAACTGAACTACTGAATTCCAACCTAATGATCAAACAAGAATTGACGGAGTGTAATTATGACTTGAACACTGCTGGCCTATTTTCTCCAGTATATGGTAGGCAAATTCAGGTTGTGAACTTGAAACTGTTAAAGACAACTAAGGGAGTGTACTCATACACACAAGCCTTTCTGGGAGATAGATACATGCTTTAAGGAGCTAATGGGAAAGTCTGGCTGCACAGCCAATTGATTTCTAGGCGGAGAAAGCAAGGACTGGGGGCTGGGGGAAGTAAGAGAGCCGCAACCCAGCATACAAGCTAGATTTGCATAGTAATCAGATTCTGAATTTTCCCCTGAGGAGCTTCATGTCTGAAACGTAGAGATACATCGTACTGTCTTACAAGGCTGCAAGTGAAATGGTTGCTAATGCTCAGATGCAGGTACTGCCTTGCTGAAGTAGCAGACAAACCATGTACTAAATGTGCTTTCAGAAGCTGTCTTTGCTCCCATCCCATCCTTGTTCACCCTACATAGCCTACCTTCCTCCCTGCTCCCACTGGTTACTTCTAGTCCAGAAGAAAGGCTCCAATCTGCTGCCAGAAATGTGTACCCTTTGTCCATGGTTGAGGAGGGCTTTCCCACAGCTGTTGTTTAAGTGGCGAGAAGTGATGTTTTGAGCTTAAGGAGGGAATGCGTACAGCAGTGCCTAAATGTCTGGTGTGTCATACTGTCAGAGATGTGCTGAGGTTACTCCAGCAACTGCTGCTGCAGAAGGATGGATTGATTATTCGTAGCTTCTGTATCAACATTTACAGATCTTTCTGGAGGCTTGAATGGTTTGGGACATGTAGTGAGCATTACCTGCCTACATATAGGCACCTGGAATAGTTGAAACCAGAAATATTCCCTTCAAATCTGGTTCCTCCAACTCTACTTCCTGCTGGCAGTCAGCTCTTCCTTTTCTCCAGCAGAAACCCTTCCTTGCCAGCTAAAACCTCTTCAGTTTCAGATTTTAAGCACTCATATCCTAACTTATTTTTCAGTTAGGCTTGCTTTTCTGTTATCTCCTTCTTGTACAAAATTGTATAAAACATTTTAATTCGCTAGTGTTTTCCACTTACCTCACACAGATGCAGTGTATGCTAAGCAGATGGGATGATGTCAAATCAGATCCACTATTTCTATCCCAGGAAAAATTTTCCAGATTTCCCCATACTCCAATGCCACGGTGCTGCTCTGTCTTTACTTTGCATCCTCTGCCTGACAGTTGCAAAGATCTGGTAGCGCTCACTGGGTGAAATGGAGCTTTGTGAGGCTGCTAATTTGCTGTTAAGTGTCATCATATTTTGCAGGGAAAAAGATACAGAGAAGGAGCTCTGATATGTGATAGGCATTTGTAGTGGTTATGCTTCTGTGCTACATTTTGGGCCAAATTATACTTCAGTACACATGAGCCAATGTAGCTTGATGAGCCCCTGGTTCTTACCTGGTTAGAGTTGGTTCAACTGACACAAGCAGTGTAACGGTGCTGCTCTGTTCTGGTTGTCCATACCCTGTTGGAGCTGAGTTAGGTTGTAAGGTCTAACTGCAGTATTAATCTATCAGTAGAACAAAAAAATTAATCTGTGTCTGTATGTTTGTACATGCATAAAGTAACAGCTATAAGACACGGAAACACGAATGCTGAGTGATAACTGAACAGTGCTTCTGACAGTTTTTATTGTTCACCCTTAGCTGCTGTTATAGAAATGTATTTGTTCCTCCTGCTGTTATCTTTTTTTTTCTGTTTTGTTTAATTTTTTTGGTACTTGCTTTTTGCACTTGCATCTTGGACAAATTAGTCATATTTTCCTTTACAAAAAGAAGTCTACTACAGTGCGACTTCCGACAAGTTTATTTTTATGCCTTCTCAGTCCATTTATCCCATCTGTCTTCACCTCACCTCACTTCTGATGTCTTCTGTTATCTGGGCTTTCTTCCAAACATCCTAACTGGCAGCTACAAAAAAAAAAAAAAAAAAGGAAACCTTTGAAATGCAGAACTAAAGAAGTCATTCAGGCCACAAACTGATAATTCATACACTTTATATCCTGTTCTGTATTTTTCTTAGCGCTGAATGGAATGGCCAAGCAAAACATAGTTGTCAGTTTTACTTTATTTTATTTTTTATTAATTTTCTTCAGCATTGCTTTTCTTGCAAAGAATGAGACAAAAACCATGACACCGGGAATAGGGAGCAGATTTTGAGGATGTCCTTATATTTTGCTTACCTATCACTTGGATAGTAAGGACGAATAGAGGAAAGGCTAACAGGTTGCTGTACTCTGAAATTGGATGTCCTTTTAGCCATACATAACTGAGACAATGACTTTTGAAGAGGATATGAGTCTGGAGTCCCTGGATCTACCACCTGCTGTTTATCATTTTTGCATTTTGTCTTCAGTGGGTGTTGAAGCTGGCTTGTGGTGGAATGGTACCTGAATATTATATCAACTCCATCCTTTCTGAATCCATGGTATAGATTTAAGATGGATAACAACCCTGGCCTGTCTCCAGCAAACTCACGCTGGATTAGATTTTCTAACACCTTCTGCCAAAACCAAATATATTGCCTTAAGCCCCCTCATCCCAAAAGGAAAAGGTAGACTTCCTGTCTCCATTTCTTTGGAGCTATCTGTGCCAAACTGAGGAAAATCCATAACTTCAGGCACATGTGGCAAGTGTTTATAGGGGTGTTGTGTTTATGGGGCACTGTGGCCAAGTGAGCCTTCACTGATAACAGCAGGGCTCATGATCACACACCTCAGGATCAGGGTCATGGTAATCAGTGGGCTGTTGTGAATGTACAGCTGAAGCAGATCAACAGCAAAAGCAACAGAAAAATGATACTGAAAAAGCACCAAACAAATACCTGCTTCCATCTACAGAGAAACAGTATTCTTTTGTCTTGATTAAAGATCCTGCTCAGTGTGATCTTGGTCTCTATGAGCTCCAGAGAACTTCTGTGATCTGGATTTGACAGCACTAGGGTGTGAGCCTCCTTACACAGGGCCTTGCTCCTCTGCTGCTCTCCAAGTATGCTTCCTGCAGTCTCTCAGTGAGTATCCAGCACCATGGCAAGATATTGGGTTTAATCTGTGAAGAGTTAGTGAATTATTTATCAGGCAGATCAAGGCATTCCTCTCTACTTTTGACCCTCTCAGAATACTTTGTATGTAAAGTGCAATGCTAACTAGGTGTAGGCAAAGACTCTGCAAGTATTTACAAGATGCAAAATGTCCTGCCTACGTACCCTAAAACTGTGCCAACTTATAGCTTCTCCCAGTTCTTTACTTCCTTAGATTTCTGGTCCAGAACTTCCTGGTTTCCTTCTCATTTTCTTGCTAGTAAGCTCGGGCTTGTTAAGAGTACTGGGCTCAAGGTGTGATTCTGTCAGAAAGCAGATCATCTGAATCAGCCTAAACTCCTTTTCCTTATTACCTCTCCTCATATTTATCATGCCTCAGTATTTACTTGGATTTTTACTTACTAATAAGCGCTTGTTCTTTTCCTCTCTGTTTGGCACACGGTTTTCTTCTTTTTTTCTTGAACACCTTCAGCTCCTAACTTGCTCTTCTCCAGTTTGTCATCTGCTACTATTATCCAACTGCACATGTAATGTAGCTAAAATCATAGCAGTATATTATGCCTGCATATTATTTTTTTACCTCCCTCGAGTATTCATGAAGGAACTCTGAGTTGAAGAGGATTCTGGAAGAATGAAAATTGTTGGTAGATCACACAAAAGTGTTTGACAGAAAGAAAACATCCTTCTGTTATCAGCTGGTAGCTTTGGGTTGCTCAAAAATCAAGATCATTGTTCATAGAAGAAACAGTATCATTTTAAGTTACATTAAAATATGCAGATTGTTAGATCTAAGTATTAGATAACAAGGGATCACAAATTGAATAGTCCAGGTAAAGAAATGGACCATTGAGCAACTGGAAATCACTTTCTCCATCAGGCAGATTAGTGTGGATCAGGTCTGAAGAAACAAAGGAGAGCTCTGGAAATCTCCACCAAATCTCATTTTTGTTTATATCCTTCCCTTTCCCTTTCCCTTTCCCTTTCCCTTTCCCTTTCCCTTTCCCTTTCCCTTTCCCTTTCCCTTTCCCTTTCCCTTTCCCTTTCCCTTTCCCTTTCCCTTTCCCTTTCCCTTTCCCTTTCCCTTTCTTTTCCTTGCAGACCCATAATGGCATATACTGATTTATTGCTCGTTAAATTATTTACATAAATCCTTTGAAATGTGCTGAAATATCTGAAGATGTTGCATAGGGAACTATAAAGCCGTAGGTTTAAACAAATAGGTCTTTCCATATTATTCTTATTATATCTTGGGACTTCTAAATATTTTTTTATTTACTAATTCTATAGGGCATCATATTTGTAGGATCATAGAATGGCCTGGGTTGAAAAGGACCTCAAAAATCATCTTGTTTCAACCCCGCTGTGTGGGCAGGGTTGCCAACCTCTAGAGCAGGTTGTCCAGAGCCACACCCAGCCTTGCCTTGAATGCCTCCAGGGGTGGGGCAGCCACAATCTCTCTGGGCAATCTGTTCCAGTGCATCACCATCTTCTGAGTGAAAACATTCTTCCTGACACCTAACCCAAATCTCCCCTATCTTAGTTTAAAACCATTCCCCCTTGTCCCTTCACTATCAACCCATGTAAACAGTCATCCCCTTCATGTTGATACTATCCCTTCAAGTACTGGAAAGCCACAATTTTCTAGATATTTTAAGCAGTACAAACTTTCATAAAAAGAATACTTAGGAAAATTTTGAGATTTCAGTCCTTTTGGTCCAGGCTGACAAAGCGGTATAAGTAGGAATCTGTAGTTCACATTGTCAGGGTTTTGTTTGTTTGTTTGTTTGTTTGTTTGGGTGCATTCTGAACAAGATTTCACAGCCACTTAAAACCTGCTGTTTAAGTTTTGCATTCTCTTACACATCTATTTCAGAGCAAGTTTAAAAGTACCTCTGTCTTAAATGAGCTGAAAAGTTCAATCTCCTCTTTCCAATCCCACTTTTCCCAAAGTGGGAAACTTTACATATTTCCTCAGGTTACGTGAGTTCCAACCATTTTCTTTTCTGGCAACGCTTCATCTTTGAGTGGTGGTCTCCGAACATGAAATAGTTGAGCCCTGTGCAAATATAACCACCTCTTTCCTTTGAAACACAGAGAAATGCACAGGTTATCCCTTGACTTGGCAGTTAGGTCACTTGTGCAAGATGAGGAAACATGAGTGCACATTTTAGCTCTTGTTTTGATAGATTGGAGAACTCAGAGATAAGCTTCGTGTGTGGAAATATACACCACTTCTTGCTTCTCTGGCTCATATGTTTGTATTCTGTAGGTCTATTTAGAGTTGTAAATGCAGCAGGCGTGTGTGCAAAAGGAGAATGTCTAATTGAAGGCTGTGGAGGCCAGGTACCTAAATCCTTGTGTGAATCTCATGCACCCATGACGTAAATCAAAGTCTCAACTTCCAAAATGAAAAATTACTAGGTGTGATGAGGTTATAGCTTAAGGCACCAGCATAGTTAGGCTAGATAAGCGTATTAAATGTTTAAATCTTTAAACCCCACATGCACAAAGGGAGCTGCCTTTGTGAAGTGAATTCCTTTCCTTTGTCCAAGATCTTCAAACCATTCCTTCTGCCATAAATATCCTAGCTTCTTGTGCCAATGAATGCCATTAATCTTCTAAAACTTCTAGCATATTACCTGCAACATTACAACACTAAAAATAAATAAATAAACAAACCATATACGTCTTTGTTTTCAGACTTCGCAGATACAGGGTTCACTAAGAAGTCACCTCCTTCCTTTAAAACAAGACAACCATATAGAATAATAGAATTCTCTGTCTAACATACAGACTCATCTGGAAAGAATTTAGTCTGCAATAATCATGGGCATTTGATTTACCTCTAAATCCCTGTAGGTAATTCAAACATAAATTTATTGGGGTGAATTTATCCCCCAACTGCTTTTGGATCCAATGAAGTTAGAGATGAACTTGGCCCACTGCACTTAAAATAGAGTATGAAGTCTTTCCATTGCAGCTGAATATTGCTGTAATGCCTGTCATTATAAGCAAACCCTTACTAGAAATAAAGACAATAGAGACAATACAGACAATCACCTGAGTACAGTTATTTTTCAGATCTTTAAAGATCAGTAATTATTGGGTTCTGAATACGCTTAGACCAGTGTTTTCTAATTGATCTAGATACTGGTCTATGATTCGTTATTCATTAATACTGTATTCATCGGAGATAGTCTTTTTAGTTAATTAAAATTCGTTGCATTTCACATTGTGCTGCAAAAAAAGTTTCAAGAGGCATTTGGTACATAATGTAAACAATACCATCTGTCTTTTTCTTTGTAAAATCTTCTTTGAGATAGCCCTGATATGCCTACTGTTTTCAATCACTTAAAAGGCAGTAATTTAATTATATCATCCTCTATGTAGGAACTGCCATTGCTTTCAGTCCCCTTCCAGTCCTGACACAAGTAAATCACTTTGATAAGATCCACTTTTTATTTATATTTTTTCCGTGGAGACTAGCATAAGTAATGATAGCAGTGATAGACCAAGGACAAAATGACTATAATGGGCTTTTTGCAGGAGAGAAAAACATGTGCCATTGTGATTTACCCTGTTACTTGGAAAATGTTTTTCCTTGGAATTTCTGTGGCAGCCACTCTCTCATAGTGAAGGGCATTAACAAATATGACCAAACAAATGGTGAGTTCAACCAGATCTTCATGGAGCAGCATTTTTAACCAGCTGTCACTACTTATATTTCTTACAGGGGAACAGAAAGTCAGACACGTTTTTAGAATGTGCCTTGGTTAGATTTGTCTTTGGTAGAATGCCACCTACTTACACGGAAACATGCTGGGAATGTGATTGGATCTTCCTTACAAACTGCTATGGCTTATCAGCCAGATATGCCTTCCTTCTATTTAAAAAATTGTGTGGGTGACTTCAGTGTGTTGTGCCATTGGCAAGGCATGGACCTGGCAGACATTTCTACCCTCCCAGAATAGATGCTGCACGAGATCGGTGGTGTCTGTAGGCTTCCTGCTGCAAATTGGCCTGGGTCCTGATGTGCAGAGAACATGTTCAGAGGTGAGCTGTCTCTGGACACATCTGTTTTGTGTTCCTAATTTCAGAAAAAATGGATGTCAGATGAAGTGGCCACATGTTACACAAACACTTGTTTGTGAAAGGAACTGAGTCGTGTGTTTGAACTCTGACTGATCACTGGGCTTTATTACCTCCAGGGCACAGGTTTTCTTGCTTGAATTTTCACACTAGTGAGGTGTTCTGATCTTGTATTTGCTATCTGAGACCTTCCTCTGGTACTGTAGCAAGAAGTTTACTCCAGTTTGGCTGCTGAAGTAGCAGCACCACGCAGTAATGGGTGATCAGTAATGCTAAAACACCACAGGCCACCTATGGTGCTTCCAGAAGCATGCTGTGAGGTAACCTTTTAGGTAAATTATTTCTGAGAGTTTGTGTGAGAAAGGTGTGACTTGGGCAGGAAAAAGGCAGCAAGATCACTGTTTTTAAGCTAATTAATTATTTTCATATTCCAAGGGTTAAACTTCCACTACCAAACAGAGGCTGACTACTTGGGATGTCCTGCAAAACAGATAAGAAGCTGTTTAGGATGTTATTGATATAGTACATTGTTTCCTTTCACAGAGAAAGTGTGGAGAGCCTTATCCAAAAGCATTCCTACGCCCGATCCCCAATCCGAACCTATGGTGGAGAAGATGATCTGGGAGATGACAGTCAGGCAACGCAAAGCAGAGGTAGGAAAATCTACTCACGAGGTAAACTGTGCTTAAGAAAAGGAGGATCACAGCCAGTGCTGTGGTACTCGGAAGCATTTCTCTGGTGTCTGTCTCTGCTATAAATCCACAAAGAAGAACACTTATTCCCTTATTGCTCTACTGGACATTTATATGCCTATGGCACTGGAGTGGGTGGCTCACTCAGGAGACAACTCTAGAAATGCATATATATCTAAATTGCCAGCAGAAGAAAACTGTTGCTGTTTCCATTTCAAGACAGCTGAAAAACAGGCAATTTCATTGCTGTGGTGCTGAGTGCAATCTCAGATTTCCATCCCTTGATAGGATTTATAAGCTGTGGCTCACCATCAGCTGTAAAGTGCCATGTGAATGTGCCCTTTGCTGCCAACACAAGACTTGGTTCAGATCACTTCCAACCAGCTTGTGGTTAGTTTCCTTTGTCTCCTCAGGGAGAGAAGTCCATAGCTGCCTGGAGAACTGCCATGTAATTATTTGTCCAGTGATCTCTAAAATGTGTCCTTACTGCTTGGGCGTTTCACCTCAAATACTTTCACTTTTACCAGTCACAAAAGTAGTAGTAACACAAAGTTGTTCTTTGTGAGGTTACATGCTGGACAAATTGCATCTGCCATAATTTGCCACTGGAAACAGATCCATCCCGTGAGATTGCTGACTAGCATAAACTTGTGCTACAATGTTTTGCATGTTGACTTTGTGACCTGTCTGATATGCAACAGCCACTTGAGGTAAAGCAGTTCTATTTGCCTTCTGACTGGCTGTGCCCTTGTCTTGTCCTCTAACTTCATAAAGAGTTGCTAAGATAAGAGCATTATTTCTGGGCATAAGCTATTTAGACCTGTGCAGGGAAAACACACTTATTTTTAACTACAACTCACTCTTCAACGAAATGTGATTAGTTGGGTGTGTTCACACACATCTATTCTGAGTGTAGTTCCATAGATTATGGAGTTCCTAGAGCAACTCCTTAGCTGGTACTCTGCCATCCTCCCAGATACTTTTTGGGGATTACCTTGTCAGCTTAGATCCTAAAACAGTTATTGTTGAAAACAGTTAAATTTTCCCTGGCCTACAGTGCAGAACAAGGCATCTTCCCTCCAAGAACTGTTCCTCCCTAGTTTGATATCTTTGCGACTGACAAAGTGAGAAAGGTGAGTGTTAGTGTGAGAGCTGGCAGTCCAAGCCTTTCTATTCTGAAGAGAATTGTGAGGGAAGGTATAACAGGAGGAAAGAATAGTTAATTAATATTTATTTTATGTAAAATATATGCAGGGTACACTTCATTTGCTTGCATGACAGATATGTGAGGAAGACGATGAGTTGTGGCAAGCAACTTTTTTCTAATGTGGTACCCATATGCTAGGGCCTGACTCTTCTGGGGCAACTGGAACGGTTACTCAATGCTGCTTTTGCAAACAATTAGCCAATTAACTTGTACTGCCTTCACTCTTTGTTTTGGTCTGGTATCCTTAAAAATGAAAAGTCCTCCAAGATGAAAAGAGAGAAATAATTATTTCACTGAAACTCTTCAGACATTTTTATTTCTTCTGATGCAGCTTAAAACTACCTGGGATGAAAAATGGAGGTGTGTCCTTCCAGACATGTGAGATTTGACAGCTAAATACATGCACGCTGCTGGGTGGTGCGTGTAAGTAGCTCTCTGCAGAGTTATTGGAAAACATTTCTTCAGTGACAGCAGATGTGATATGTGAGACTTTCTGGAATACTAAATTGCAGTTGGGGACCATTGTAGTTGGAGAAGGAAAGGGCACTTCTGGATATTTCTCAGGAGAAGCAATCATACACTTCATTCTCTATAGAAAGAAGAAAGTTTATCACTGCTATTTATTTCTAATTACTTCAACACCCTTCCATAGCTTTCTCATCTCAGCCCACTGCAGCTGTCTAAAAATAGAAATGGCTATCCTTCAGTAGTATATTTATCACACAAAGTCTGTTTCCAAAGGAATTAACAGATATGAAATAAATCAAATTAAAACTCTTCAGTACACAGTGTCTTGGTGCCTGGACTCCAGCATTCACACTCAGGGTTGATGGTAGCCACCTGAACCAGAGCCAGATGTACAACTTCTGCTGAAATCTGGATTTGCAGCCAGCTTTCTCAATAGTGCAATACTGCTCAGATACTCTTTGTTTTGTAAAGGGTTTTGCTCTGGCCTGTGAGTGCATTGTTATCTGTACAGTTTGGCTCTGGATTCTAATTACCCAGCAGTTAAATTTGGTTCTGTGGTGGGTTCAGGATCTGGTTCAAATCCATTCCTATTGCTGAACTGACACAATTTCTTCTTCCTGTTACTGCACCATTTCACTTGTTCCATTAAGCAGAGAAGGAATTAATCACAAGCAGCACTCTCTGATTTGAGAATTGATTTAGGAAGAGATTTTTATTTTTCAACACGGTATTACGTTTCTTCTTTCTATTGTTGTTTGCTATGATTTTGAGTACATGATTGGTAGACAGGCATCTTAAAAATGGATGTCTTCGTAGTCTTTCTTTTTACTCTTTGGATGAACCTGTCTTCTAAAAATCAGATTTATGAAACTAATACCTGTAATAACAACTGCAAAAATTCTTGTCTCTGGACGTTTTGCATTACTGGCTTGAAATTATGTTTTGGCAAAGAAAAAAAAAAAAGTCAATGTACTGGCAATTTTTTATTTTTTTAAAGTAAGAAACGTTTTCTCAACGGATGCAGTTGGACAAGAAATAAAATACAGAAGGGACAGAAGTTGAACTTTTGTTTGAATAGGAATAAAAATAAGAGCGTATTTATAGGATTTTGTTTTATCCCCCCATCTCTAGAAGCCAGACATCTGATGATAACCAGATGCTCAGAAGAACTGCAGAAGTGAGGGGCAATATCTTCATCAGAGTATTTGAAAATGACCATGTATAATCATCAAAACAAATTATCCACTGAATCACCCCCCCATGCCCTCCCAGAAAAAATAATATACTGTCAAAATAAATAAGATTCTGCCATCTTTTGAAGAAAAAAGTTTTAGAGGGGAAAAATTTGTGAAAACAGAAAATTTTGGAACTTTTTTGATGGAAAAAATATCAAAGAAACCACATTCACTGGATCAAAAGTAGATATTTAACTTGGGAATAAGTTTATCATATTTTTATGTACTTCACTTTAAAAACAGCATCTCTTAATACAATTCAGTACTGCTGCTGTTTCTTAGAGCACTATACGTGGTTGGAAAAACAACGTTTTGGTACTTTAGAGCTTTTTGGAAAATGTAAATTTGAGTGAAAAGATGCAGTGTCGACACGCTTTCCTGGTGCTAAAGGAAAAAAGAAGAGCCACTAAAACAAACAAAACAAAGCCCAAAAACTTGCAGTGCAAATGATTTTTCCTTTCACTTTTACCAGACTGAAATTTTAGAAAAACTTCATCAATTCTACTGAAGGTGTGTTGAAAAAAGCATTTCACCACAGGCAACTTGCAGTGTAATTCCACATCAGAGTAGATGGGTCAGTGTTTATTCATGTCAGCTTTGCAAGGTGTCTAATATGAAAATTGTCCAAGATGTAAAACTGATTTTACTGTTCAAGCCAACTACAAGCTCCCTGTAGCTTAAGTTCGTCTAAGATTTAGGGATAAAGAAGACCAACTGTCAAATAATTATCTAAAGAAAGATGTGATGAAGAGATAGAAATATTTGGGAAATATTTCCAGTGCCAACTTGTAATTAAATTCAGCCTTACTGTGAAAAATTATTTTCCTCTTTTTGCTCTTCCACCAGCTTTGTACGTTGCAGCGCAAACGTCATCGTTCTTTCTCTTCATTTGCAGGATCAGCTTTTACAGCATCTGATAACCTGTCCCTCAGCTCCTGGGTATCTTCCTCAACCAGTTTTCCTGGATTTCAACATCCCCAGTCTTTGAGTGCCCTGGGTACCAGCACTTCATCCATTGCTACACCTATTCCTCACCCAATCCAAGGATCCCTGCCTCCGTACAGCCGCTTGGGAATGCCTCTTACGCCCTCTGCGATCGCCAGCTCCATGCAAGGTAGTGGCCCTACTTTCCCATCTTTCCACATGCCAAGGTACCACCATTATTTTCAGCAGGGTCCTTATGCAGCCATCCAGGGACTACGTCACTCCTCCGCAGTGATGACACCATTTGTATGACTGATGTAAGGTGACAGAAACGTAAGATTTTAAATGTGCAACCTTGGTATGAAAAAACACAAGGGACCTTCCTAAAAGGCCTGTGGTGGGAGACTGCCGATCTCATAACAGACCAGCCAAGAAAATGCATTGTGGAGATAGATTCCTCCGTTGAGGGATCACAAGAAGAGAGCATGCAGCTTGGAGCTGCTCACAGACCTACGTGTAACACAGTCAAAACATATCCCAAAGTTCCCAGGATTTCTGGTCATGTGCAGGTTGTTCCAAAGGTTCGTTAACGCCTAGCGGAAAGATACTATGCTTATGGAGCAGCGTACAAATTAATTGTGTATAAGTCTTTTTCCATATGGTAGAAGGATTCTGAAAAAGGCAATACTCTTATTCATCCTCATCTCTTCTTGTGACTAATGAGCATCTAAACAGAAAAATGTATCACTGTAATTTTGAGCATGTTTCAGGCTATCTCAGTATGCATTTGCTGGGAACGGGACAAAATGGAGAGGGCCACTGTCCTTTTTAAAACGTCTGGCTTATACTCACCAAGAGCAGTATTTCATAATTGCTACTGTAATCTCATAGAGAAAATCATTAGCAAGTATTTCTTTCTTTCTTTTATCTTTGTTTCCTTCACAAAAAGCTTAACAGCTCCAAGAAGAACTGTGTTACTGGATGGTAGCTGTAATGATGTACTCTGTCCTGCTTGTCTCATATCCTAGGAGGAGCAATTTAGCAGTCCATTAAGATACAATGAAGAAAAATGTTGAGTTTTAGAAAATCTGTTGCTTTTAAACTTAGAAACTTAAGATACTAAATTTTTAAACCAAACCTTCTGTTTGCTGCTGTCCTTGCCATCTGTTTCCAGCTGCAAATGGGTACCATTAATTAGCAGAATTTCACGCTAGAACAGTCTATACCTAGACTCTAGATCAAACTATAATCAATAGATTCATATAAAATCAGCAGTATCTTGGAGTATCTTTCTACTTAGTCTGTTTTCTTGGGTTTGGTCATAGCTGTTACTAGACAATCTGTTTGGCCAGAAAACAAGAGTTGTACTGTTTGGTTTTTCAAGTTCCAGTTTCTTTGGGAAAATATCAATGCCAAAATTTGCCCATAATTTTTTTTTAATTCATATTTGCCTTATTTTAGCTAGTAATTAGAGTTCTGATTGAAAATAATGTCTACTTTTTCTAGCATGTCGTGTCTGATGCAGCAGAGGATCTGAGAATTCATAGGAAAAACTGAACTCTGTAGAGAGCTATTATGACTCCTTTGCACTGTTGAAAAGAAAACTGGTGTTATGCTGGTTGACTGCCTGGTGGGAAATAGGATTTCACTGTAAATAAGAAGTCAACACAGATTTTCTGTTTCGCTGCATTCAAGTTATAGGTGGTAAAGCATCTATTAGTAAAAAAAGTACTTGCAATCCAATCTTATATATTAAAAGATTTGTGTAGAGCTGGAACAGATGGAAAAAGAGACATTTTGGCACTCTTCTACTCTACTCTTGACCAAAGGGTGTTGGCGACTTAAGATGAGAAGTACAGTGCAGTACACTGAGGGAAGTGCAGGGTGAGTCACCAGCTTTTGTTGTCCCAGTGCCTCACCAAACCAGCCCAGTCCCAGAGAGCAGTGAGAACATCCCCGACTTCTTCTGGCTTCTATTATAGACCAATGCATGCATTCGAAGACAAAGACCACCCGTGTATTTTCTAGTGGTTGAATTTAAGATCTTGCAAATTGGCCACTACACTCACCTTATTTATCTGCAGTATCATCCTAATTTCCCTTTACTCATAGTTGGGCATGCTAATAAAAAATGACCTGGCAAAATCAGCAATGTCTGTGCTCTGCACGTGAATGAAACCAAACTTCTATTTGCAGTCTCTGAGTTTAGTGCTACTACAAGCAGTTCTGTAAAAACATAAAGTGACACACACTCTGCAGTATTTAAGCAGTTTAGAATCAGACCCTATCTTGATATATCTGAACATTAAATTTTGCTCTGGGCTACCAATTCACCTGGAAAGTGCACAGTGCAAGGTTGTGCATACTCACGACCTGTTCTAATATAAAAATACTATTTTTGAAGAAATTATGTGATACTAGAAAAATCTAGATGATACTAGAAAAGCGCTGCAAGAAAATACCTCTTCAAGTACATATCCAATTCTACATACATGAGAATTTTAGGGGAGATTTGGAAGGAAATCTATATGTCTCTTCTTCAATTGCTTGACTTCTGTAAAAAGGTATGCCCAGATGTATGAAGGTCCTGTGGTGAAGTTCACTACAGCCTATGGGGAAGTTGTGTTTCTCACATCTATTTCCTTCTACAGCTCCATTAACTTATCTGAAGCTGCAGGGAATATGGTTAGATCCAGAAATCAAGCCAGTAGTTTTAATGCTGTTACACTAGAAAGTAGTCAAGTAGGAAGGCAGCTTTCACCTGGCTTCAGAAATAAATTTGCTACAGGTAGTCTGCTTTAGACAAGCTGTTCAAGTTATGTAAAGACTGCCCATGCATTGACCTGTCCTTCTTTGTCAGTCAAATTTGGAGAAATCAACTCAATGATTTTTAGCCATTCTCCAGTCCCAGTTCTAAAAATACCAATATTTGGCCATAAAAATTCCCCTGATACTGCTTCAGAGAAACAGGTCAAAGCTCAAGTCATTCTCTCCAACCAGCTTCTTCTCACCCTTCTGTGGGCAGCAAGATTCCAAGATGAAATTTCTGCTCCTCTTACGACAGTGGTACATTTCTTGACTGTAATCAAAATAGGATTTCATTCAAATTCACATTCTTTCCTAAAAATAAAGTCTATCTGCATGGATGGTGGTTATGACAGCAGCAATACAGGAACTTTGCAGAATAGACTAAAAAAAGCTATTAATCAGCTTCAGCACTGACTTTGTAACTGGAAGAACATTAATGTAAATGTGTAATTAATTGGTTAAAGAACGAAATTGTTTTGCCTAAAAATATTGTACTAGTTTGAAAATAACTCAGTAATTTATTTAAGGAGTTGCTGTACTGCTGTCACAATTCCATCACTTTCAGGATAGAACATCTGTTGCTGGTAGATGTTCTAGGAATGCCAAATGTAATCTAGAGTTTATTTTCCAGTATAATTCACATTTTATATCTCACGAGAAGTGCTCTTCACCTTTATGAGCTACCTTGGCTGAGCAAACTGGTGCGCTTAGTGGTTTTTTTTATTATTATTGTTTTATTGAAGAAGGGTAGAGAGAACATGCCTGAATATGCTTTTCAAAAAGAATGATAAGATTATCTTCCAAAGTGTTAGAAGTACTTTTGGGTGTTTTCTGGATTACGCTTTTATCCATAGTCAGTTAATAGCCTTAGGTCTTTTATCCAACAAAAGCACCCCCAAGACTAACAAAACTGACATAAGAACATTTGTCTATTTTTTTTTTCTAGTTTTGGAGCCCCAAGACAAACTAGAATCAAAAACACATTACATTTGGCTATTTGTTTCATGGTATTGGTTTACATGGCCTGAGGAACTCTCAAAGATAAAAATACATTCTCACTGTTTTCAGGATGCTCTCCAGATAGAAACGTGCAAACAGGCATACACTAAATGGATAAAGGTGCAAAGTTTTTAATGGAAATGCTTTTTTGTGAGTTCAGCTACAGAGTGCTGTATGATAACTGACGTACTTGTAGTGCAGCCTAAAAAATGCAATAGGAATGTTCTGCCCAGAAGGCCTTATTCTTGGACAAAGGATGCACACATGCAGCGCGTACCTGAAGCTGTATGAACGTGTATGTGTATGAAGATGGTGGAGATTCCAACATCCAGCAAACACTAACTGGTGTTTGAAAATGAACCTCTTCTGAATCTGGAAAAAATCTGGGCTAGCAACTTGATTAAATGCTACGTCCTCTGTGTGTACATGCATGTTATAAAGAAACAGAAATATCAATGAACATAATTGCAAAAACCTGGGGAGCTTTCCAAAATTGGAAGGTAATGAAGCTGTGGTAATTCCCTCCTGGATAAGGGGTAGAGAGATGGTGAGATCAGTGTAACACTTTGGGTTCCTTACCTGGAAGGAAGTCTTGGCCTCAGAGCTTGTGCTCGTCATCTGCAGAGGGGTGAAGTCCACTCACTGCAAGATTACGTTTCATTTTGATGAGACATTATTCTCACCATTCCTTACAGAGTGCTTTCTGCTGCAGAAGATGTGGTTTCTGTACTATTTACTTGCTGGCCAGAGGACTTATATATTACCCTGTGATAAACTGTCCCCAAGTATAATCTTTATAAAATAACAACTTCTTTTCCTTTATTTTATCTTTCTAAAAGAAACTAAGCAGTGATTTAAGTAAACTTTGAATTAACTTTTTATAGCATTTTAAGGACAAAAAATACAGTTTGCTGTATTTTACCTTTAGCACATTTAAACAACTTTTTTTTTTGTTGTTTGTTTCTTCTTTTTTTTTTTTCAATTGTACCTTCAGAAACATGAGGAAAGATTTGCTTTAAAAATAAGGAAGGTAAAAACTGGATGTAATCTCTTTAACAGAATGTACCACAGTTCTGCTGTTTGCTGTGTTGACTTTGTTGTTTTTAATGCATTGCGTGAGCACATTCACCATGTACTGAAGTGTGTGTTTGTGTGTACGGGGTGGGGTAGGGGGAAATCTTTTTATGGAGAAAGAAGTTATGAACATAAACTATGAAGCAACATCTAATGAAAAGTTTCTTTTTAAGTGCAATATATTTATTTCTGCTAGAAATATAATATCAACATTATGTAATATTTGAAGCATTAAATGTTATTTGTAAACAGCTTAAAATTATATATATATATATCACAAAATTGTACAGAAGTGCAAACGTGTGGATATTCAGTTTCTTTCATTAAAATATTGGGTGTTTTGATATATCATTCTTATTTAGCCAAAGCTTTCTGCCTTTGTTGTTTTTTCTCTGAGACGCTAAGTGCAGTGGAACAAATGACAGATTAATCTGTAAGCACACGAAATTTGGAAGGTTGCAAAAGGTTGTCTAAATCCTGAATCCAACACGTGGAGCAACAGTTGTACTGCAGTTAACTATATTTGCAGTTTGCATAAATATTTTTTCAAAGGCCTCTGGGATTATATTTCAGAAAAATTCCAGTTTAGGCCACTGGGGTACAACTAAATAGCTGAAAAGTGGGGTTCCCAAGATTCCTGAGATAAGACAGTGATCTAGAAAACATACTCTAAGAAGAAAACTGAAAGGAATTTGGTCTATTTAGTCTGGAAAAGAAAAGATAATGGGAAGACGCAAGAAAGTTTTTTCAACTGTACACAGAATGTAAAGAACGAAGGAAGGAATTCTCCATATTTACTGCAGATTTAAAATAGGCTTTTATTTAATAGGGTTTTATTTTTATTTAAATAAGACACTAAAGCATGGGAGAGCCACCTGAGACATCTAAGATATTCGAAGAAGAGGAATAATGAAGCACAGCACCATACTGCCTAGAATAGATAATGAACTGGAAGTCTTTAAGAACAGGTTGAACATATATTACTGGAGAAGGGTGTGAGTAGAGCCAATCTTGCCTTAGGACAACTAAACAATCTTTGACAGTGCCTTGAAGCCTTCTGAGAGAGCCATGCCTTTAAGAGGTTCTAATAAAACGCTTGGGTTGCTCCAAAGGTTTCCACTACACACCTGCTGTTCAGTTCTATCCTCAAATTGAGATCAGCTGCGGAGTCTTTTTTGCAGCTAGTTCACAGGAGCTGGTGATTTACAGGGAATCCTGACATGGTAGAAGAGCTATAAGGTCCTAATGAACAGCTGTAGTGTTGCCTTAATTTGGTTTCTCTCTGAATGTAAGCAAGAAGAGAACAGCTTGATGCATCCATTTTCCTTTTGAAATATTTGCAAATGAGAGCAGCTCATTGGGTTGGTAATGTGTATGATGTCTTTTGTCTGTTTTATATTTTTATGACTTCTTGGTAGCTAAAAAACATCTATTCTCATGGATATTTAGTGCTGTAAAAGTCTTTTGCTTAACCTCAGGCTAGGGTTTTGGTTTTTTTGCTTACGTGTGAAATTGAACATGTGCAATGGTGATTTTCCAGGGTCAGAAATTAGGGATGGCGTGCTTGTCCAAGATACAGTTATGCCAAAGGTCTTGCTGAAATCAGTAGACTTACTTGATTACAGTTAAATGAATGCATAAGTATTTCACTGGCTTTATTGTCCACATGACAACTTGTTGGAGCCTTTATTTACTATTGCAAGAAGGAAACTAGAGGATTAAATACAGAGAAGAGCTTTAGCCTGACAGCTGTTTAATGCCTAAGATCCTTATTAAAGCTAGGCATGGATATCAGTGTTGGTCTTTTAGAGACCTTTGAGGAAACTGCAGAAACTGGTCTTTGATCTCTGCAGTAATTAGTAGAGGGGCTAAAAACTTCTGTGGGGGTGCTTGCCAGGGAAGTATTTTTTTTTGTGTCGCTGTTGGGTTTGTTTATTTTTTTATTTTTGGGAGTAGCACGATAACTGGCTCACCCAAGTGACAGTGATAATTCACCACTGCAGCATTTTTAGCTCTGTTAATAAAAAAAAAAAAGTCTCTGTAAACAGACATAGCAAAACCTGGCAATTGGTTCTTTTCTTTTTCTTTTTTTTTTCTTTCATCTTTTAGGTTTAAAAACAGGCTTGATTATAGAGACTACACTAACTTAGTTGATCGTTTTCTATTATTGAATTAAAAATAGAGTAACCATGTTAAATTATTTTGATCTACTAGTTGACTTCAACTTGTTTTTATTGTAATTGTAAATCCTACCAGGAATAGCACAGTTATTTTTGAGAGGTTTCTGTGTCATTTCAGGTGAAGGTTTCCATGGCTTCATAAGTGTCTTCAAAACTCTGTATTCTCCAGTTTTTGGAGAAAGATGGTTAACAAAAATTGTGCTGGTAGGAAGGGTTGTCCCCAGATGGGGAGGGGACTCAGCTCTTTGCTTCATTTTAACCAGGTTATTGTGAGGGTACTTCTAGCATCAAGATGCATTAAAGAAGGGCAGATGCCTGCAACTGAATCTGTAATCTATGGTGTTTACCCCCAGAAACTGAGGTAACAGTTTCTTGAAGAGCTGCAGCTGTTCTTTGTTTAGGTGCTTATTTTCTGGTCAGTTGTTCCTAGGGATTCATAGCAAGGATGAACTACGTAGAAGAAATTCTACGTCTATGTGTAAGAAGTCTTTTATCTACTCTTTCAGAAGTAATTTATTCATTTGCCTATGTCAGCTCAAACCAGAATTGCTGTTGTGCTTTTCACCTGGGTCTCTGTCTCAAGACATCTTAAAATGTCCTGAAAACAGTAATAAGAAACTAGGATTTTATGACCTATTTACTTACACCCCATGCTGCCATCCAGTCAGACATTATGGACAACATATACTATACTTTTAACTATAAAATACGAAATCACTAGGGGATTTGTAATCATCAGAATCCACTTTTTCTGTTTGAGTTATAACAGAACTGGAAAGAGCTGTAATTCTTCAACAGTTAGCCTGTGCTTAGCAGAGGCTACTGGAATTGGGCCACCTTTCGTCAGGGGTCTTCCTACTGAAAACCATTCCTCCTTCTGTTCAGTTAATTTTTGTTTGTTTGTTATTTTTACGAGACTAAGTCTATCTGTCTTCACTGTTGTTCTCTAGTGGGAAAGCTGTGCGTGGGAGAACAGTTTTTTACTTTCACTTCCTATCTTAAAGTCGTGGCTGATATGTAGTCACTTACAAATTTATTGCAATTTATTTCTATGCTCTCTCATAAACCCATACCAGGATAGACAAGAAGAATTAGTTTTTATCTTGATGCAAATTTATGCTTGTAAAATTTGCATCGATCATATTTGAATGTGTACTTATGGCTTTGGAATAGCAGGCTTCCAGTTACTTCCCTCTGAACGCCATAGCTTTAACACTCGAGGCACCAGTCATGCTGCTCCCCTTCAGTGATTTAGAAATAAGTTAGCAGTACTCAGGAGATCTATCAGCCTGATTTTATTTAATCGCTCCCATTTTCAGTTAACATAGTCACCCCAAACAGTGCATTGCCAGAGGATGATTAGATTGCTTCAGATGGTTAAAGACTCTGGCCTTCTTTGCTCTTTCATTTTACAAGGCCCTGGGAACATCCTGCATTTTTGTATGCACATATAAAACTCTTAACACTCGTGCCCCCTAATTTTCTTTACCAGGCTTCAAACGTTTTTCAGTTGTTCTTCAATGAGTTAGCATGTCCCACATAGCTTGCCTAGCACTTAAGACAACTTGGCATGTTTTCCAGTAGTTCTGGACAGACAACTACTTGTGCTTTAAGTCACAAGGAAGTATTTTCCATGTTACATGCCTGATGAGACAGAAGACTAATAAGAAGCATTATTTCAGAGTCCTTAGGGAAAGTAGAAGAGCAGTTTCCACTAATTCTAGCAAGAATCATGCCCCTAAATCCCTTTATCCTGCTTTGAAAGTCTTACCTATGGGGCTTGCTATTTTGAATGACATGTAGCATTTTTCAGAGACCAACCTAAAAGTTTTACCATCCTTTCCTAAAACAGAATGTTAAAGCTTCTTTTGCTCTGTGTCTTTGTTCTTCTGATGTTTCAGCAAGCTTGATCAAACTGTTAGAGAATGGATACTTCCTTTTCAGTTGCTACCTCAATTATAAGTTGTAAGGATGAATTTCTCTCCTCTGTTTATGTGGATCAGAGCATGTTTTCTCTTGTGGATCCTTCTCTCAGAAGCTTAGTTCTCCTTATGCAAAGCAGAAGAAGAGTCTATGTGGTTGTCTCAAGGCACAGCTGCCATCCCAACCACATAGGCAAAACTGAGATCTCCTGTCCTGAGTAGATGGGCTGGATCTGTCTTGCTTCAGACAAAGCTGGGAGAAGTCAGAATACAGAATTATGCGGAGGAGAACAGGATGAACAAGCCCTTAGCAGAGCCAGCTCTGGCTGCCTCCAGCCCTGTTCCTCAGCAGCTGCTGTTGCCTGGTACACTCAACTTCCTCCCACAGCAAAAGCAACACTTTTTTCTCTCCAGGGCTTTCATATAGGCAGCATACAGGCAGCAGGTTTGGGACTGGTTGGTCTCATCGCTGTTTATAAACACAGAAGCACAGAGAGCAGTTGGTGTTCAGGTGCCTTGTCAGCCTGGAACCACTCCAGGTTCCCCAGTGATGCAGAAACATAGAGACTGAGACCTCTGATGTTCGAATGTCTCTCCTAGGTTGCTTTTCTAGCCACGCATTTGGGCCGAATGTGGCAATATTTAGACCTCTGTCAAAAATCCTAGCAGAAAGCTACGAGGGATATGGATGATAAATATTCCTAACTGCAAACTGGAAAAACCGTGGTAAAACCTTTTTTTTTTTCCCAAATAGTAACACATCTATAAACCTGACCTTCAAAATCTTGCGACTTAAAATATTTTTAACGTCTGGATTATTGTGGAAACGTGAATCCACAATGCAGCTGTGGTGAGATGGATGTGCTCACCAGAATGAACACACTGGAAAAAATTGAAGGGCATAAATAGCAACTGTCCGGATGCTACAGCAGAAATAAATTGGAAGCCGATCAGAAGATCCAAGTGGGTATTTAGAGTTAGTGCAAATAGAAATACCAAATTAAGCAAATAACATGTAATTTTGAGATGAATTGCTCTATGTGCCAAGCGTAAAACTTTGCACTGAATTTGTGTGGTATGATAACAGGAGGCTATGGAGACGTTTTAGAACCTAGAACCGCACGAGAAACTGTAAGCCACATAAAACAATATGTAATAAAATCACACACGCAGTATGATAGTAAACAAAGCTGCAATACGGTTAAAGAAGACAACTCTTACTCTGGAAGGTTTCCATTAGTGTGTAACCTGATGGAAAAAAACTGATCAGGCATACAAATTTCAGATCCCAATTCAAGAAAGCACTGAAAATCGCACGTAGAAGTATATCCAAACACAGACAAATTGAGTGTTTATCCCAATTTTCATGTTACTGTGCCCTACTAGTCGCTATTTTACTCTCTGGTTCTGGAGTGGGTCCACATAAAATAATTTGCATGGCTGAGGTAAACCAATGATTCAAACATAGAATGACAACAAAAGGGATTTTTCTGCTTTATCAGTGATTCGTGGCAAGGGCTGAGCATGCATCCAGATGGAGAAATTAGAGAAGACAAAAAGGACCCCAGAAGAGGAAACGGAGAACTGCGTATCATCTTCATTTAAATAATGAAAGCCATAAGAATTAATAAGTGTACCAAGCTGTTGGAATAAAATTGAGAAAAGAAGCAGAGCTCTGCAAAATTTCCCCCACCACTGAATATGACATAAATAATCTGAAAATGAATAATGGCTTCATTTTTGTTTCGTTTCGGACTCCCCTGATGTTGCATTAACAAACGCCTTAAAATAGATTGCTCCGTGTGAAGTTGCTTTGAAAGGCAGCACTTAAAAGAAGCATTCTAAGCTGGTGAGGAAATTGCAAGTTTAATAAAAATGCAAGCAGTTACAAAAATGTTACGTGGTGGTCTGCATTTACATTAGTAAAGAAAGCAATGATTTCTAAATGTGATAAAGTTGAGACATAAAACATTCTATCAGAGCCCTGAATCTGCAATTGAAAGGACTGGAGCAGGGAGCTTGTTCATGAACTGCAAGTGTGATTTTGGCTACTTTTACTGAATTTCCTTATTTTTATCTACAACATTTTTAAAATGAGCTGTTTGACTTTGCTCCACCCAAGCACACATAGCAAGTACCCAGATGCAGAGCTGTAGATGCAAAACTCATTTTAAATTTGAATATGGGATGGCTGCAACCCCCAAAATCTAAGTTTAAAACTAAAACATTTCGCTTCAGCATTAGGGCATCTACTTCCACTTCCAAGAGACCCTGTGCTCTTCTTTGTCAATTTGATTTGAGTACTGTAACATTTCACTCTTTTCTCTGCTTGTTTAAAAACATGCCTTGGAGAACCAAGATTTTGCAGGGTACTGTGTGAAGATGTGAAATAAATCTGCTCCAAAATTCAGGATAATAACATCTTAAATGCTATTACGATTCTTCTTAGGTCATGATTTTTTTTTAAATATTTTTAATATTTGAACTGGATATAGTGGAATAACTCCTGCTGTTGTTGCTATGCCAGCAAATACATTTATTTCTAATATAATTCATTCCAGCCACACAGCCAAAATAAATTACAATGGCAAAATGCCTTTTTGTCAGTGTCACTCTTTGCACAGCTCAACTTTCGAGTCTTAAGAAGTGGTCTTGTGGATGTCTTTTGGATGATGAACTGAATAATCAGGGGAAAATTAATCCACAGTGAATTGAAAAAGCAAAAATTGACTTCGGAGGAGTGCAAAAGGCTGATTTTAAAGAACAAGAAAAGCCACGCGTATCCAATGCAGTGTATTTGCTCAGGATATTTGTTTGTATCCTCAGGTTAGTTACCACTCTATTTATTGACATCAGTTTCAAAAGGAAGCATAAAAACATGTTATCACCTGCTATAACAGTATTAGTTTTACCTGTGATATGCGGGTTTTTTGTTTTGGTTTGGTTTTGGTTTTCCTCTCTTTTAATTCTTTTTATTTCAATCTGAAAATCATTTGGTCTGAATTAAAATCTGACTCTGGGAAAAATGAGTTTCTTTTAAGAAACTTGCTCGTCAGCGAGCTTCCTGGCCAGATAGGGTTCTAAGTCCCAGTTCTTCATTCAAATTCATCTCATCTTTACGTTAGTAAATAAGATAGTGTACTGTCACTTCTTTATACTTTTTGTTCTTCTTTTTTTTTAATTTAATTGTAAGAGTTTAAAATAGTATTAACTAAATAACACACACAAAAGCAGCCAACCCTGCTGGCTGCAGAAGCCTGCACTGTGGAGTGCTGTCCGTGTGAGAAGTGGAGGTACGTGATATTCAGAGGCAGTAAGCTTTTCATCCTCCTGTCTCCACAGGTGACAGAAGCTGATGTCCATGTATGCACGTGTGCTGTACTCTCGTTGCAGGTGTCCCCTTGCAGCACTGCCTTGCTGCCAAGCTTCAAAGCTTGGGGAAATAACTTCGGCTCAGATGCCACCATGGGGGACTCTTCCACTGGGAGTGGCTCGCTGACAAGGCCGCTATAGGGGTGGGCTCAGGGAGGAGAACATCCAGCTTCACCATTCCCGATGGGCGCTGGTGGGTTTCTTTTTCTCCCTAATACTCAGCCTGACCCAGAGCAACGCATACACAAGGACAAACCCCACCTTTGTTTCGAACCTAAAAGCTCTTTGGGGAGTTAAGTGTACCATCCTGTACCTGGATACAGCTGAAACCAAAACACCACTTGGAAAACACAGCTTTTCAACTTCTTTTCAGTCTTTCTTTTGTCGAGCACGGAACACAGTGCTCCCCAGTCACAGGCGGTCACAGCCCCAGGCTGCCAGAGTTTAAGAAGCGTTTGGACAATGCTCTCAGACACAGGGTTTGAATTTTGGGTGGTCCTGTGCGGAGCCAGAGGTTGGAGGCGATGATCCTTGGGGGTCCGTTCGCACTCGGAATGCTGCACTCCAGGACTTTCGGCAGGCTCTCTGTGCCCTCTGCCGGCTGCAGGCGGCAGATGAGTGGACAGCGTGTCCTGGTGGCCCGGCCTGGAACAGCCCTTGGTGACACGGGGGGGTCGGCAGGAAAGGGGAGAAATAAGCAAAAAAAATAAAATACAGTTTTCCGCTTTCTAAAACTTTCCACGTGCCCCAGACCCCATCGCTGGAATTCCCCAACTCCCTTGTTCTCTCTGGCCTCCATCCTCTGCCCCAAAGCTGCAGCACAGTGGTGTTTCAGCCCTTCCCCTGGAAACTACGCTGTCACTGCTGTAAAGTTTTATTTTACTGCTTCAGAAAGTTTTTGGGCAGCAACATCTTTTTCTTTTTTTTTTTATTCCTCTCAGTTTTTCTACCAGGTCATCAGGTGTAAAATCCAGAAGGCGAGTGAAAGTATGCTGACTCGTACCAGCCACATTTTTCTTTTTCCTGAGCTGAGCAGGCTTTTCTCTGGTTTGCTTTTCTCCACTTTCTCTCCTCCTTTTTTTCTTTTTTTCTATTTTTTCTTTATTCCCTTCTTTATTATCTCTCCTTTAATTTATTTTTTCCCTTGTTTTTCTTTTTCCCTCTCCTTCTCTTTCTCCTCTCAGTGTTGGCTAGGAAACATCCACTTATAGCTGTAATGCCTTTGTGAGTTATGCATGGAAAGGTATTTCTTATTTACTTATTTTTATTCAGATGTATTTTCAGTACTCATTGTCTGTAGTAAACACAGTCTGAATAAGAGAAAATGATCAGCTCATATCATGCACTAGTTTCACTTTCTTGCCAGTTGACAAAACAAGTATACCAGTTGATATCTTAACAAAGCTATCTTTAAATCCCTTTGGAACATGTACCCAACACCGTGCCAAGCAGACAACACACAGCCTGATTTTCATTTACACATAAGGCAATTTACAATGCTCAGGAAGCCGTGCAAGGCTTAAGGCAGATGTCTGCACCCACTTGACGCTTGCTTTCTGCGCCAGAGCTGTGTAGCTGGATGGCCATACAGGATTTGCTGCTGCTGAACTGGGTAAGCGTGCCACATCTAATGCCTTACCCCTGGCAAAATTCCGCAGATTGCATAAAGATGCATACATTTTCTTTTGTGGAAAACATTTTCATGCATTTGCAGGCCTTCAATCTGAGTCTCAGTAATCACGGTGATAAGCGAGCGCTACAGGGATTATGAGAATTGTTCTCATGCAGTGGTCTGGAATTCTGTGCTTGTTTCCCTTCCACTTTTTGCAAAGCTCTAAATGGTTTTTAA
Organism: Cyrtonyx montezumae; assembly: GCF_038088225.1. Classification (NCBI taxonomy): domain Eukaryota; kingdom Metazoa; phylum Chordata; class Aves; order Galliformes; family Odontophoridae; genus Cyrtonyx; species Cyrtonyx montezumae. Next base: position 97,484,857 of record NW_027072089.1, on the reverse strand, counting down.
TGCAAGAGCCGTCTGGAGGCAACAACGCACCTTGCTGCCATGTAGTGTGACTGTTGAATTAGGTCGAAATTAGCTAAATAGTGAAGAATCGTGGCAGTATCACATATAGTTTAAGTGTCTGTACGTACATATTTATGTAGTTAGCTGAGCAAAAATCGGGAGCTTAAAGGTGTATCTTCATATTTGATCCTTGTGATTTTTGATTCTTTGTTTATCCCTTGAGAGTGCTCAGATGAGCCTCCCTAGTTAAGTGGAAACGCAGTTCCTTTTAATGGAAATGCTAAGTGGAAGTCCTAAGCGTACATCTGCCATAGACCTGCCATCTCTGAGAAGATGCTTGGTGGATCATGGAGTCTGAATTCCTCCTTGCTTTTCCAACATGTACTTAGGATTTATCAGAAACAGAACTAAACTGCAGGAAAGATTCCGATTCCATTAGTGCTAAAATTTTAGGGATGGTAAGACTAAGGGAAAAAACTTGAAATGTAGTTGCAGTCTTTCTTCTTGTAAGGTGTCTGCTGGTCTGGACTCCTTTGCCTTCTTTAGGTTCTTTCCCTTTCCTTCAAACATAGGGGGAGCGATTCTCCTTTTTCAGATTACAATTAGGACAATGGGGAAGGAAGACCTTCTATGTGAGTCCTTTGGGATCAATGTGTGGAAGCCTTCAGGGCAAAGAGATTTTCAGAGCTAGTTCAAGAGAGGAAGCCACTGTGTGAGAGAGACAGATTTACTTTGCATGTGGGAAAAAGAGTGGACAACGTTCTGTGAGAAATAAACATCGTTGCATCTTACAGTAGGGAATGTATATGAGGGATACCCTCTGAATCTCTTGAATGAGATGAAAATTTTGACCGAGAGTTTAAGCAGCACTTCAGAAATGTGAGATCTCAGCAGCAGATCAGGGGATCCAGGTTCTAGGACCAGGTTTCCTTTCTACTCTTTACCCCTACTCCTTAAAAAAAACACACACACACACAAAAAAAGTCAAATCTCTGTTGATTAGGCCTCTGTTGCATTTGCACTTTCAAGATTAATTTCCAAGATGACTTTTCTTCTCTTTCCTTCTTTGCTGTCTGACATTGTCGCTTTCTTTCTCATTTACTGCCTGACCCTTTCCAGACTCATTTCACATGGCTGGTTCCTATTCTCAGTGCTACTGAATCAGTTATTGGCCCAATTCCCTTCCCTGCTACCACTCATTTGAGATCCCACTCTTTGCTTGAGAAGTACCTCTGTCAGGTGTTTAATAATAATATTTTTCAAATGCAAACTCAGTGTTTCCTTTCTTCTCCTGCTTCCTCAAAAAAATGCTGTGGGTTTGGTCCAGATGTTTTCCTTATAGAATTATTTGTCTTCTTTAATTTCTTTTCAGGTATTGGTAAAAATTTGAAGGGACTGTCATGCATTTCTGTTGAGATGAGTGATTCTCTCTGAGTTACACAGGGCCCTACTGACAAACAGCTATGAAACTGCAGCTCAGAGTAGAATTAGTGTTTTCTTTGGTGTGGAGGGTCTGGGTGGTCTCTAGCTCACAGCTGGGGCAGGGGATACTTGGGATGACATTTTTTCATACAGACTCACTGGGGGATTAGCTGGTATATAATAATAAAAAGTAGGACAGGAAAGGATCTTTGGAGGATCATCTCCTAGGCTCAAGACAGGACCAGTTTATAATTAAACCACCTCTAAAAGATGTTTATCTTATTTGTTCTTAAGAGCCTCTAATAATGGAGATTCCACAGGTCCTTTAAAGAGTCTGATGCTTAACTATTCTTTCACTAGAAGTCAGCCCTGACGTCTCGTGTGTCCATGAGTGTAATTTTAGCCCTTCATTCCATATCCAGTGCTGCTGTCTCTTCTTGCATCAACCTTTTGCCTTTTTTGAAAACTGATATTGCATTGCCACTGATTACTCTTCTCTGGGCTATTTTTCACATCCTCCTTGTATAGACATCAAGGGTTTTTCTGCTGCGTGTATAAGTTTGGAGGGGGAAAATCTGCTTTGCAACTACTGTGACTGATGTAAAACAAGAATGACAGTAAGGGATAAAGGAGATTATGAGGAAAAATCCCTATCCTTCAGTGGGTCTACATCCTTCCTGAAGTGCAGTGCTCACTGTCAGACACATTCCTTTAACAGAGATCTTGCAAGCACTAACTGGAGTCAATAGATGACTTCATGAGTGAGATATGAAACTCTTTCTCACATACCCCAGTGTGACGCTTGCTTTTTTCCACAGCTGTGCAACGATGTTACTATAATGCAGGAGATTTATTTATTTTTTAATCACTTTACTGTAAAGTTACAGTTTATTCTATATTCTTCCTTCTGCAAAAACAACTTTCTGCAAAAAAGCAACTTTTCTAATATTGCTAGTGATAAGTCTTATAATATCAGCTGCAATTGTGGGGATTGCATGCTGCTTGCAAAATGCACTTCTTCATATGGCATGTAAATGTCAAGTAAATTTTTGCTTGGCATGGGGAATCTATGAGTTAGTGGGCAATAAGGCTCTTCCTGCTTGAAAACTGGGTAGAATTTTTCCAGGCATTGCCTCAGCAAATAGAAAAAAATGAAAACTTTCTAAAGCAGAAGCATCTTTTGAAACTTCATCAGCTTTTCCTGATAGCCATTTTGCATTTTAGTTCTCCCCCACGTGATCCCTTCAGTGAGTCCTTGTCCCAGAAAACAGCATTAAGTATTCATTCCAGCATATGCTCCTGCTCTTTGGCATTCTTTCCTCCATTCACTAAATGGCAATTTTACAATCATCCTTCCAGTGAAGGATTTAATCCGAGAGACCTGGGATTACAAGACAGTCCACAGTTTCTCTGCTGGAGAGCTTTGGCTCTGCTCATTATTACTGAAATTATCTGGGATTTTATCACATGGAAGTTGCATGGCAAAATGGCTAAATAAACAATGTCCACAACATTTGAAATATGCCTTGCTTGCCCAGCAGTGCTGTTTGACTTTTAGTATTTTATAGATATGGGAACGTGTGCACACACATCTGTACATATATATATATATGTATATGTGTACACTTGAAAGTGGATTGCTTAGTGAGCTCTTCTCATTTTCCTATCACACTAATGTGAGAAAATGAGTGCTGTGCCATACTCAGGATTTAGTCCACCATCAATGTATGCATCAACATATATCAACCAGTGTAGTCTGTCATCAAGGAAGAGCCTCTGAACTCCTACGTGTCAAGCTACTGGTAATCATGCTCCAATATCCCCTACCAGGAAACAAGCTACAGTGCCTTGAGGAGCTGGAGTGGTTGCTCCTGTTTGGTGAAGCAATAAGCCAACTGCTGCTGGCTGAGCACTACTAATTGTTCTTCAAAGCTTGTTGATTCTTAGAATACAGAACAAATGGTGTATTTTAAAAACAAATGTTCTGCACCTCCGACCCACAGTCCTTCAGTAAAATCTGTGGCACACTTCTTCAGAACCCAGGCGAGGGATTTTTTTTTTCTTTCTATTGATTTTTCATTCTATTCTAATTCTCTTTGCTAAAATCATAAGCAAGCAGGATCTTCTAATGGTGGTGAATAGGTGGGTGTCTTGAGTGAAGGTAGATAAGGGTAGTGTCACTGTGGGGTGAGGAAGGGAGTGTCTGAAGGAGTCTGTGGTTACTTGGGAAAGATGGGGTAGTGAGAGGGCAGCAATAGTACCACTTTCAGGATTGTGTGTGGAGCTCCAGCAAATGCCCACAAGAGAGTGAAGCTGTCTGCAGCATCTCACATCACTTGTAAAGGGAGACAGAGGAGGCAGTACTTACAAAAAGGAAAGGAGTTTGTAAGAGATGTCTCTGTTTGTAATAGGTAATTTATATCTGCAGAGCCAGGATGACCACCAGGATCTGTACAAATCTGTGACCGAGGTAGTTACAGTTTGTATTTGAAACACGGACCTGATTCTTCTTACTTTGCATGTACAAAAGCATTTCCCTATACAGAATTACTCAACATTCACAAGTCAGATGTCAGACAAGCTCTGCATAGATCATCGGTTTAATTTAAATTAACAGTGACTCTGACAAAGCGACTTGTTGCTGCTGTGGTCAGCAACAAATAAATATGCCCTGGCCAGCCTGTTTCAGCCCAGTAAAACAACCGACATTTGGCCTCCAAGTCTAGATGTAAACGTATCTTGAAGCAGAAATTCCTCTGTCAATTCTGAGGAAAAGAAAATCTTTGTGAGTATGTATGAACACTTGGCATATTTCTGGGCTTGTGTTTGTTTTGTGATATATTTATTTCCCTCCCAAGATGATGCAGAAGTAGAGGCGATGCCTTTGACAGTAGAGGGCACTGTGAGCTCAGAAATAAGCTGGGAAATGGTTCTAGCTAATCGTCAGCACAGAGGATGAGACACAAAAGTATCGTTCCAGCTGAAACGGCGCACTACCTGCTTCACGGTAGCTCAAGAGACGAGAGTGATAATGTGGAAGAGCAAGAAAGGACAGAAGGACAGGGTGCGTAGTGCCATGATGTCTGTAAGTGAACTCTCCACATGGAGAACAGAAAAAAAGCTGTTTGACACTGTAGCAGATCTTGTAGGAACAGTCTTTAAAGCCTAATTTAGGTGTTGTTACTACTAAGGTCTCCAAAAGTGTGATGAAATCACACAGATAGCCAGGACCATTATCTGAGATGCTATCAAGAAATTAAGGTCGAGGAATGAGATGAGGAAGACCTAATAAACTGCTGCTGTTAGTTACCAACAAGGGCTTCATATGGGATTGTCATGGTTTCTGTATGTACATTTTGTATTATGCTTTTAGTTTTGCTTGGGTATATGTTAAAGAAATTGTAGCCTCAGCATCACACACACACATACATATATATATATATTAATCTTGATAAGGTCTCTGGTAAAATGACCACATTTACCAAGAAAGCAAGATGTCATGCAGCTCTTGAAGTGATCACATTAGTCACTTCATCTTATCACAGAGGATCCCCTCTTGTTTAGTTGTAAGCAGAAAGGAAAACAACATTCCCAAGTTATGGTTTTGTTTATCATTTAAGGGGTGTTTGTGAAGGAGCATCCTCCCTCTAGGTTGCTCTGCTATTTTGCTTTGCTTGCTACAAGAACTTTCTATCACTGTAGATAATTAATCCACCTCTTCTCTGCCTTTATCAATCAGGACAGGTAAAAGACATAATGGGATCCCCACTGACATGAGTATCAGGGTAAGCAAAAGTGAAACATAAACTTGCTAACATCTGTACAGACAAGGTTCAACTCTACTAGCGTTTCTGATAACAGCTGTCTGTAAGTGTATCAGCAGTGGGCCACAAGCTTCCCTTGCTCTCTTGTCAAAGTAGATTTGCCACTAAATCCTCAGCAGTGTAGGTTTACTGACAAATATGGCAACATATGTCAGAGCCCTACTGTTTCTCACATCTGGCTGCTCTGCCAGTTGTTAACTGAAAAGCTATTCTGTGAGCAATTCCAGATCACTGTTGTCACGTTACTCAGAAAAAAAGTCCACTGCATGGCTTCCTGTATTTTCACCATAAAGAGTGTTTCCTTTCTCAATTTTGCATAGAGGGTGTCTGCTATGAAAAACAGTGATGGCTCAGTCCATGCTCATATGATCTCATTCTGTTGTCACTTAGCTCCTGCTTCTCACCGCAAGCTGCTTCCTCTGCCTTCTCTGATACATCTTTTGGCAGCAGCTGCTTAGAGGCACGCCAGACACAAAACTCCACAAAAAGAAAGAAAAGAAAAGAAAGAAAAGAAAAGAAAGAAAAAAGAAAAGAAAAGAAAAAAGAAAGAAAAGAAAGAAAAGAAAGAAAAGAAAGAAAAGAAAGAAAAGAAAGAAAAAGAAAGAAAAGAAAGAAAAGAAAGAAAAGAAAGAAAAGAAAGAAAAGAAAGAAAAGAAAGGAAGGAAGGAAGAAGAAGGAAGGGCAGAAGGGCAGAAGAGCGGAAGGTGGGAAGGGCGGAAGGAAGGAAGGGCAGAAGGAAGGGTGGAAGGAAGGGCGGAAGGGCGGAAGGGCGGAAGGAAGGGCGGAAGGAAGGGCGGAAGGAAGGAAGGGCGGAAGGAAGGGCGGAAGGGCGGAAGGAAGGAAGGGCGGAAGGAAGGAAGGGCGGAAGGAAGGAAGGAAAGGGCGGAAGGAAGGAAGGGCGGAAGGAAGGAAGGGCGGAAGGAAGGAAGGAAGGGCGGAAGGAAGGAAGGGCGGAAGGAAGGAAGGGCGGAAGGAAGGAAGGGCGGAAGGAAGGAAGGGCGGAAGGAAGGAAGGAAGGGTGGAAGGAAGGAAGGGTGGAAGGAAGGAAGGGTGGAAGGGTGGAAGGGTGGAAGGGTGGAAGGGTGGAAGGGTGGAAGGGTGGAAGGGTGGAAGGAAGGGAAGGAAGGAAGGAAGGAAGGAAGGAAGGAAGGAAGGAAGGAAGGAAGGAAGGAAGGAAGGAAGGAAGGAAGGAAGGAAGGAAGGAAGGAAGGAAGGAAGGAAGGAAGGAAGGAAGGAAGGAAGGAAGGAAGGAAGGAAGGAAGGAAGGAAGGAAGGAAGGAAGGAAGGAAGGAAGGAAGGAAGGAAGGAAGGAAGGAAGGAAGGAAGGAAGGAAGGAAGGAAGGAAGGAAGGAAGGAAGGAAGGGTGGAAGGAAGGAAGGGTGGAAGGGTGGAAGGGTGGAAGGGTGGAAGGGTGGAAGGAAGGAAGGGTGGAAGGAAGGGTGGAAGGAAGGGTGGAAGGAAGGAAGGAAGGGTGGAAGGAAGGGTGGAAGGAAGGGTGGAAGGAAGGGTGGAAGGAAGGAAGGAAGGGTGGAAGGAAGGGTGGAAGGAAGGAAGGGTGGAAGGAAGGAAGGGTGGAAGGAAGGAAGGAAGGGTGGAAGGAAGGAAGGAAGGGTGGAAGGAAGGAAGGAAGGGTGGAAGGAAGGAAGGGTGGAAGGAAGGAAGGGTGGAAGGGTGGAAGGAAGGAAGGGTGGAAGGGTGGAAGGAAGGAAGGGTGGAAGGAAGGAAGGAAGGGTGGAAGGAAGGAAGGAAGGAAGGAAGGAAGGAAGGAAGGAAGGAAGGAAGGAAGGAAGGAGAAGGAAGGAAGG